>NC_045640.1:38114181-43521681 GCF_009829145.1 Chiroxiphia lanceolata
TCTGCCACACCTAATAACTCACTCAGTATCTACCGCTCCAGAACCGTAATGCTCCGGCCCCAACCGCGCGCCTGCTCTGTATGACAAAGAGGCTGATGAATGGTAAGAGTGAACAGAAATGGTAATGAGTCTTGGGATTCGGGGGACACTACCCACCTTATGTGTTGGAAGAATTTATGAAGATAACATGACATACTAATATATTTTTACAGCCCAAACAAGATATTTTATGCCAGCTGTGGGATCCACACATAGTTTATCAATATAACGTCCAAGACCTTTCCCCTTTTTTTCCTCTGTGCTTTTACATTGTGTTATTTTCAAAGTAGGTAAAAGCAAGTTGCTAAATAGAAAACTTGCCAACATTTTACTTCTTTTTTGACCTTTTAATATCCATTTTGAACAGCCACAAAGACGGTACAATGCCTTTCATGTATAAAATCTCTCCCTTGCAATTATACACTTCTCTTTATCCCTCATTTCTCTCCTGGTGCATTGGTGGACGCAAAATATTCTGTAAAATGATGTCATTCTATGTGGCATAGACTCTTTAGAAACCTTGAAAAATAGTGATAAACATCACACACTTGATCTTTGTCTATACTGGTGCAGTTGACCAAGATGAAGTGTTGTTTGCAAAACTGTAGTGCTGACATTAAGTTCTTGTCAATCCTTTGCAACTGCAGCTTCTATGAAATACCAACCAACTACCTGAAGACTATGTGAAATATGACATCTTTATTTACTTAATTCTGATCAATGAGCTTATTTGCAAGTAGCAGACTTCCTGTGTTAATGATTTAACAGAAGTAATAATTTTTAAAATAATATTTTTAAATGCAGAAAAACTATTTGACCACTAGGCAATGAAACATAATAAGTAGCCTGACATTTCTATAGACTATTTTGTCTAATTCACAAAACACAGAAGTTATCACTTAGTGACAGTAAGGAATTCCAGATTTCAGAACAACCAACCAGGCAACAGTGACAAAAAGATCCACATCATACTCTAAAATATTGGGTTATTCCAAAACCACACACATGTCAATTTTAAAGCCTTCCTAACAGCTTCTTCTCTAACCCCTGGTCATTCCACACCTTTGAAACAGGCTCAAGGAAGTGGGTTACACTGCATGATTAGTATTTTTCTTTTTGGTGTGTTTTGTAGACATGAGCTCTGGAGGGAAGTCTGCATGTTTAGCTATTACACAATCAAATAAAAGAAAGGTGCAGAGCATAAAAAAAATCACTTTCAAATCAAATAAATATACTGAATTTATTAAAATATTTCTTTCCATTTTCCTTTCCATTCCCCTTTTCTTCTATTATCTTTTCTTTGCTTGTAGAAAAGAGGCATCAATGGAAAGAAAAAAAATAAGAAAAAATTGCTGTGTTGTTTTTCAGGTGGATGACAGTAAACATGCAGGTTTGCTTTGTTTGAGTTAGATAGAAAGGACCCAAGATTTTAAACCAAAGAAATGAGTAATTCAACATGACCAAGAAAATGGATACTTTGATACATATCTAATTTTGTTTTATGGTGCTTTATAGCGCATAATCAAATTCCACAACAGTAAATGTGGATTAAGTCTATGGTGAAAACAGATTGTTAATGAAAATATAATAGGTTTATGCTCATTTCCCATAAGATTACTCCTACACTGTACAACAGCTTATAAATTTATAGTGATCTAAAATGAAATTATATTTCTTGAAATTTTCAAAGCCAACAATGGTATTCAGCCCCAGATTTAAAGGAAACCATTAGTCTTGGTCTGTCATGTGCATCAAGGTTTAGAAGGCAGTACACTGTTACATCACTGAAGCTCTGCCAAATATCCCAAAAGGAAAGCTAAAGAGCCATACATCTGGCCTGCAACTTTGCCAGCTACACTGTCATGTCTGCGTCCCAGGCAGATATGGTAAAAGGCACACACTGAATACTTTGCTTACACTACAGAGGTGAGAATGTGATGGCAGAATTATGCCCAGGTCCCTACAAATTTCTTCTGGAAAGAATTTCAATCATAACTGACCATGGCCATGACCTGTATCCCACATCAAGGCTTCACCAGTGCTCAGGAGTGAGGCTACGCATTTCTTAGTGTAGGATTGGAGTTCAAATACAAATTGAAATTTGCTCTGTCTTCCTGTAACCCGTATGTTTGAACCATATTATCAGCATCTGTTTAGATGAATCTTGTGAGTTAGGAATTTTCCAATGAATCTTTGTTTTACTAGAAAGACAGCAGTTTATCAAAACTGAAATTTTGTGACACCATGCCAGATTTTGTCAAAAAGTTTTCAGGTCCTTGATGGCTTTCAGTGAGATAAAGAACCTGCAGCCTTGAATATCTAGTCCAAGTCACCACCCCATCTAACATGTATTCATATCTACTGTAAACAGGTTATCATACTACTTTTATGTGGTGGACAAGTCCTCCTCTTTAGTCTAGAAGTTTTATTTAATGGAAGAAGAATTGGCTGTTTCTTGTGCTTTGTGGACATACTGGTACAGTAAAAAAAAAATATGGGCTGTTGAACGTATGAAAATTGTGAGCAAATGACCATTATATGTGAGAAGATCAACTACTTGGCACATCAACCTTGGTTTCCACCAGGGTGTTCCCATAGAAATTTTTGATGTCCTGCTCCCCACAGCAATGTGTAGTAGCCATACCCAAATGAGTCAACTTTGGTATCTCTACACGTTGCCCTATTAAAATATATCGTTCTTCCAAGGACAAAGCAACCACAGTTGGATGGATTGGAAAACATATCACGTGCTCCTGTGTGTAGAGTACATATTTGAGACTAACTTATAGGTGCCCCCATCCACATCAGTTCTTCCAACCTACAAGGTCAGAGATTTACTTTCCAGGCAATAGTATGGGAGCTGTCTGCTGTGAACACTGCCACAAGGCATATCTATGAATTAGCCCAACCACACCTACAGCTCTCCCATATTCATAGCTTATCAAACCTATTAAATTCACCTTGGTTTTCTTCCAGTAATAAATACCTCCAGACTTCATTAATTTCCCCAATGTGGCAAATGTTCCAAGGAGGAAAATGTTTTCAGCTCCTTCTAGTTAATTCTTTGGAGTAAGAATTGTCTCTATCCGTGTTGTTCAGTACTGCCAACAATAGCAGTACTCTATAATTCCTAATAATAACATACATAATAAGAAAAAACTTGAATCTTCTGTTCAGTAATAACCACTTAATTTAATATAAACGCTCATAAAAGCTTCTCATACCTCAAAGATCTTGAAGTGGTCTCTGCTGTAGGGTAACTATTTGAGGAAATGAAGGTCATCCATTACTGTTGATGTGCGTTTGAGTTTTCTCTGGTGTAAGCTTGTTGAGAAAAAGAGTCTTCCAGAAATATGGAAGAGGTTCACAGATTTGAAGTAGTCTCTTTCTATCTTCAAATCCCTGCTAATTCTCAGACACATCCAGTTAAGTCCGTGCAGACGCACTGAAAAAAATATTTTACTGATGAATTTCCAAAGGTGCTGGAGCCCATGCTGCCATGAAGACATAAGCAGCATTCTCGCATTTCCCTGTCCAAATTCCTCAGTGCATCAGCAACTTTAAATAGACATGTGGATAACATCTCTCCAGCAGCCAGAAGGAACGTACCTGTTTCTGCTGTGCAGTTATACCATCTGCAGCCTTCATACCCTTGCTTCAGAACTTGTAGTTGAAGAAATTTTCTTATTTCTTCCTACGTACACCTTTGATAAGCTTGACATCTAGCTATTTTCAACTCTTGTGATATTTATTCTACTGAAAACACAAGAGTTATTAATTTTCTAAGTTTTAAAATATTTTATGCAGTTATTAAGGAAGGGGAAAAATCATTATTTTATATATTTTATATAGTTTATCTAGTGTTTATATATAGGGTTTACTGTATTTAAATATAAAATGTAAACATACCTTTTAATTCCATGTATTGGCAGGAGAAAAGAAAATCAACACCATAATAGAGACACCTTCTTGATCTAACAGAAGAATACTATAGGGATCATCAATTACTACATCTCACTATAAGAAATCTACTGAATTTTCTACCAATTACTTGGGAAAATATTTTCTAGATGAATGGAAAGCTTTATTTCTTTTCTGGGGGCAACAGTTTTATAATTGAATGTAATTGGCAGAAAAGATGTATATATGTTTTTATAGCTAGTATCAAGGTCAATTCTTGGTCTATAATAACAAGATCCAAAACAGAGGTGAGAACAGATAGATATGATAAGAAATCATTTCTATACTCACACCAAATTTACAGGAAGATATTACTTTTCAGTTACAGTCAGAGCAATGTTTTTTGTATATATGTGTGAGTGATGGCACTTTAGATCTTTGCTAGACTGTACGTAGAAATAAAAAGAGGAAGATATAGGACAAATAAACTAGTTGACTTCAGTTGATTAATTGTGTGAGGAACTAGCAAAATTTACTTTACCGTGAAGAACAAACTTTAGCATTAAGGCTTGACTGGGAGCACTACAAGAATATCTAGGTTGATTGGCGTTATTTATTAAATAACAGAAAATACTGTGCTCTAACAGACAATGCAGAAGAATGAGTTGTGTATGTGATATGGATTGCAGTCTTGATAAGCAGCAGTGAAGAACAGCACAGTGTTCTCACAGTATCTCTTAGAGATAACTCAGGAGACACACCCCCCTAGAAACACCCAGATTAAAACACGGAATATTTTCAAGAATTTTGTAGTGGTGTTGTTATATAAAAACAGCAGGTCTTTGACTCAGATCCAGATGGGTTGTGCCTTTAACCTTGAGATGAAGGAGAACTGTGGAAGTCTGTATTCTCAGTGTCAGAGAGCGCTCCAGCAGCACCGACTATTTGTCATGTTTCCTTCACTCTAGATTGTCAAAATAATTTTTTGAGCATTTGAAACCACCAGTGTTTCTCTGTAAGAGTCGGATTGTGTGACCTGTTTATCTCCCTAGTACGTGGTTGCTGTAATCTGATAACACAATTTTTTGTAGTACTGTGCTCTATTGAAGGGCAGAGATTTCCGCAGAGCAGTGTTGGCACTAAGAGTACCATAAAGCCAGGATTGTTCTGAAGGAAATAGTTATGTATATATCATCAATTTTCCACAAATTGGTAATTGGCCACTCAATGAGCAAATAAATTGGATTTTTAAGATTTTCAAAACTAGTAAGGTATCCCATTTATAGTTCTAGACCATGATTTTCAAAGGTCAAATTGATAAAAATCATTACTATCAAATGAATACACATACTATTTTCAAATTTGAGAGGCAGAAATAAAGCAAATTTTCTTCAAAGCAACATTTGAGACAAATATGCTTCAAGTAGTGCTTTGCAAGAAATAATTACTGATTTTAGTGATTGTTTTCCTACTGTAAATGAGAATGATCTTTCAGGTATCTTTCTGACCTATAGAAGTATTCTGACCAAATTTATGAAGTCTGCTCCAGCCCATGGATCCTATACCTGTCAAATGCTTAACTGCCATATCATTTATTATGATAATATAATTGTGTGATAGTATAATATTAATATCTTCTTACGGCAATAAATGACAAATTTTATTTGTATATATCCACAATAAAGTAAAATACAAAACATATGCACAACTTAAAGGAACACTTCAACCAAGGTAAAGCATTAGAAGTTAGGACTCACCACAATTTAATTGCCCGGCACAAATTTTTATTTTGACTTTTTTTGACTTGTGTGTTATTAAATAATTTTAATATACAGTAGAAACAAGGGTTTTCTTTACAGTATCATCTCCCAGTCCTGCCCTCTGTACCTTTGCAGTCTATTACACCCAGATGGGTTCTCCTTTTCATTATGGTAAATTTCTTCTTTTTTCTTTATAGTGCCTAAATATGAACAGAAGGAAAACTAGTGAGGTAGTCTCTGCCTCCAGTCCCTAACTCCCATTGTCCCACAATAGCAAGAATTTGTAGTTCCAGGGAAAGCTGTCAACCTGCCAGCTCTGGTCTGGAGCATACTCAGCCCCAGTGAAATACTCAGCAAATTAGCTGCTAAACTCTAAGGGAGAATCCCAACAGATCCAGTGTTTCTTTGATGGTGTTGCTGTAGTGGAAGATGATGAATGTGTTTGGCTTGGCCAAGTTTAGGTGTATCACAAGAGATCTAGTAAAAGGCACTTTCTGAGCAGCAGATGCAATATTTTTCTTTTGCAAATTTTAAGACTATATGGGCTGGGTACAGGAGAGATTTTCATAACCTATTCTCTTTTTTTTTTCTTTTTTAATTTTATTCTGATAGAGAAAATTCTCAGAAGAAATACAGTACACTAGAGGTAAAAACAAACAAACAAACAAAACACAAAACAAACAAACAAACCCCCACCATAACAAAAAAGAAGAATTCCGTGATTAGCTTGGCAAATTCATATCGAAAACACATATTCTGTGATTCTACATTACAAGTGGCATGAAAATGGAGCTACAGACAGCACTACCTGTTCTGTTGAAAATATCCACAGAGTTAGCAAGGTATCCTACCTACTGAACTATAATTTTTGGAGAGTTTTTGTTGTTAGCCCATCATGAAGAAAGTTTTAAGTTCCCTTTGAGATGGCATATATATTTGATCCCAGCTGATGTCTTGAGGAATGCATAGCCTTTCTGGTAGCTAAAAATACGTTTATGAAACAAGTTATTTAAGTTGTGACAGGATCATAAAACTCCCAAAAGCAAATAAAATTTACCTTGAAACAGAGGACACGACATTAACGCTTTCTAGTTGGATGGATACAGAAGGGTGCCTCTGAATAAAAGAGCAATCTTTCACATTAAAATCTCAAAAGTAAAGTAATGTTCTATGCGCTGCTACTAAGCACTTAACCGTGTGGAAGTGCCTACAACAGGATACAACTGCAAACTCTGGATAAAGCAATGTTGTCAGCACAAGGCAGAAGACTATGAAATAGGAGAATTAAATAGGAGAATAAATAGGAGAATAAATCACCCTTTCAAAATTATGAGGTCCAGTTCCCTCATTGGACTTCAGTGTCTACCAGAGGCCAAAGGCTCAGTTCGTTGCTGGACACCCTTAAAGACCTTTGCTCTCTGCACATACTTGCACAACCACTCTTGCAGCAGTCAGACTGGCAGCCCAGAACTCCTCCTCATTCCTGTTCCACAGAGGGACCAAGACCAGTACCACTCTCAAGGTGAGAGGTCTGCTCCCAGCTGCTTCTCCCTCTTGAGGGAAGTCGAAATATACTGCCCCCAAATAGTTCTCATTAGGATCAACCAGGTTCTCTGATTCTTCTTAATTCTTTCTTAATAATGATGGAGTTCACACATCTCATCAAACTTCCAGAAGGTAGGGAAACATTGCAGGCTAAAAACACACCCACTGCACCTGAAAAATTTTCTTTCTAAGTTTGGATAATCCAAATGAATATCTCAACCCATGTTTTTTACTGCTGGCATTAGAGTCAGGCTCTGCTGCTGCCCAGGTCAGAGGAATGTCTTTACACCACCAGCAGCACAACAAATTAGAGCAAGCAGGAGCAGGAAAAAGTTCTACCTGCATTACATAACCATGGCAGAAGGACCCACGCCATGTACAAAATGTACAAAACAAGGGGCTGGTGCTGTTTATGTGACTCCAGCCTGTTGGTATCTGGCAGCGCATGACATCCTCTTCATGCTGCTCACCAGAAAATGAACATAGTTCAAAGGATTTGCTGGAAACCCATGAAAGCCAATAAACACCGCTGAAAGTCCTACATGCAGTCAGAGCCTGTCTGCTCTCCAGCCAGTCCACCTTGCTACAGCTAACCAGGCAGAGATTCAGGCTGAGAACAAAAACCTTCTTTCCAGTGGGTGCAGGCTTACGCAGTAATGAGAGTAGAAGAAAAAAGTACTCTGGCACTTGCAACAAGTGCTGATCCCTTGTTCACAATTCATAACAATGAATCTACACTGAGAAATTCAAATGGCCTAAGCTCCATCAAGGTATTTCAGTGCTTAGGGGCATTTTGCCAATATTCATATCATTTATTAGTGGTCTTCCTTAATTTTCACTTGTTAAAATCCAGAAAATAGGTAAGATTTCCAAAAGAGAAAAATAGACATCAATTCTTTAGCATGAAATGCATGCATTAAAGTGACAAGCTCTGTTCAATCCTCTGGGAATGAGGCATGCCAAGTTTCATCTGGCACTCAACCACACTTGTCTATTTAGAAAACTAGTCTCAAGGATTCCTAACCATGGTCTCAGGCATGGATTTTGACACAGGTCCATTTATACCACATAAATCATGAATTTATTCCTTCAGATACCAAAGTCAATTTTGAAATCTTATGTTTATAGCGGTTCATCTATATTCATCAGCACTATCACTTAAAAAAAACAAAACAGAAACTTCTAACAATATTACGAGTGAGTGCAGTGGGAACAGAATATAAGATTTTTTTTTAAGCTACAAATCTGAAGTGGAAGTGAATGTTAAATGTGCACCTCATACTAAAACTGTATGAAAAATGAAATGCGCAAAAAGCTGGATCCTTGCCATGACACCCATTATGGTGAAGTCTGAGACTCTGACCCTTCGTGTTATACTTATTGTGTTTTTGACACATTTAGTCAATAAAATGGGTGAAGTGTAATTTGTTTTTTCTTAAGTTTAATACAGCATGTCAATAGAAGCTAACCAAAATTTATAGTAGGAACACTAAAACTGCCACTTGCACTTAAACAAATGAACGCAATTTATCATGGTTGAAATAAAAAGAACATCATGTGCATTTGACTTTATACTTCACATGAGCATGTTGCCAAATATAGGAAAGCATGTTACAGCTGACACTTCCAATGGAAAAGACATTTTACTTCACATTAAATATTGGTGTGAAAAATTTGGACCTTGTCCAGTCCTAAGAAGTGTTAACGTTGGCACTTCCACTGTATACTTTTACTGTAAATGTTGTAACATTTATTTGACATGGAATACCCAAAGGATTGATGAGTAAAGAAAGGAAGACTTTTTATTGTACCATGTTCCCTTTTTCAGTCATACATACTAAGCCTTTACATCTTCAGAGTTTAAACAAGTCACCACCTGTACTCAATCGGTGAAAGTTATTTTTCATGCAACTGGAGTTTGCCTTTTTTATAAACCTATAAAAGCACACATTTTCCATTTTATTGGTCAGCAAAGCAATGGCTGATTTAACCATAAAACTTACAAATGCTGTTTCTTTATGAAGATCTATGTTTTTTTAACCCTTTATAATTCCTTGGAATATAAGCTTCCCTCATTTCATTTGTTGTCAGAGACTGAAACACAAAACAAACTGCAGTATTTTTCTTTTCGTTAAAAAAGTTCGCCTAACATTACTGCCACTTATATTATTACCCATGGACTACTAAAGATTTAGGAGGAACAAAGTATTGCTGCGTAAAAATTTATCCGCTTCAATTAAGTACCTGCACAAGAATTCAGTGTTCGTATTCTGCGAACTATAACTACATTTATCTGCAGTAATGAAGCTCTGTAAAACGTCGGAAAAGTGCTGAGGGGCACTTCATAGGATTTACTGAACCGATCTCCGGGTTAAGAAAGCAGGCCTGAGACAAGGGAATTACTCTTTTCGTCCATATTTTTCAAATTAAGAAAATCCATAGCATTTTGAATTATAAAATTAAATTTTAGAGACAAAACCATGAAAATTATTGGGGTATTTTAACAATCTTAAATACCCAGTCCAAGACCTTGAATTTCAATCTATTCAAATACAACACTGAGCTTTCTGCATATGATTACAATTAAAAGAGCAATTTACACACACAGATACTGGGAAAACAGATTTTTTTGAACTAGACAAGCAACACACATATCCTATACCAGGTAGAAACCTCAACAACCATGTAATGTAATGAAACAGAAGAACATAACCAGCAGAAGACATGAGCTGGTGCCTAGGAGTACATCTGCTGGCACCCAGAACATCATGTAGTGGCACCTTCAGAACATCTCTGGAGAGAAGAATAGGGTTACTATTTAAATTTTAAAGTGCTGAAGGGAGTATATATCCATTAAATAGAAAAAAAAATTCTATCTTTTATGTGTTCTTCTGGCCTACAACTGAGAGCATGAAAACCAAATCTAAGTTTCTGAATGGCAAATCCTAAGCGAGGGATTTGGAATAGATGATTCATGTATCAGAAACCCACCAAGCCCACTTCTACCTTCTCTTTTTCTACATTGCAAACAAGCTCTTTAGAAAATACAAAAGATAAGAAAACACAGAGGGGCAGAAAGCCTTGGAGTAGAGATAAAGAAAAATTTTGGTAGATTTCATGGTGCCAACAACTCAGTCAAGAAAGGAGTGTCAGCAAAAGCAAACTCACCTCAATCTTCTCTCAGCAATATATGATAAAGCCCTGTTGCTTCAACAGCATGGGTAGAGGCAGTGCTGTACGTGGTTATTTTACATCTTCTAGAGATCTCAGCAGCTGTTCTCATGACTAATGCAAAGTACATTGCAAGTAACTAGAAATGTGGAGTCCTACCACACTCTGATATGAAAAGAAATAAAGGTGGCCCCATACAAAGACACATTTAGATGCAGAGGAAAATTCCAAATATTTCTATAGACCTTAAAAAAAAAATCATCCTCAGTCTTATAGAGCTATTTGTTCATAACAACCTCATCACACTGCTAATCAATAGGGAAGGTAATGAGATCAGTCCTATCTCCTATTAAAAAAACTACTTAAAATCATCCCACTGGCCAGGCTGTCATGTGGAAGGAACATGTTCTAAAGAGGTTGTGCAGGATTCATCCTTGAGGGTTTTCAAAACTCAACTGGATGAACCCAGAGTAACCCAGTCTTATCTCATGGATGACTCTGCTTTCTGCAGGAGATTATGCTATATACCTCAAGACATACTTACCAAAGGCTTAACCTGTGATCATATAATTAAATTCCTTATTTCAACTGAGATGATATGACTTAAAAACTGTATTTTGAAGTCAAAACAAGGAAGCAAACAGCCAGCTATTTGATTGTAAGCATAATAAATTATAAAAACTTCTTGTATGTCCTGTTCCCAACACACTGGAAACAGAATTTCTACTAGAAAGCAGATAAAGATACAGGTAGACACTTGTATGAATGTTTTCCTATTTGCATCTGGTTTCGGGGAAAGAACAACTGCAGATATTATAGAGGCTGCCTGGTTGTTTTTTCAGGTAAAAAATTTATCTTTTCCTTTTGTGTGGATGTAATGCCAAACCTGCATAGAAGAAGGTTGTGTTTGTGTTACTCCAATTTCTAGCCAGAGTTAATAACGAGTGTAAGGGAGGAGCACTCTATTTTAAAGAAGTAGCATTACCTTCCCTCCCATGTCATGCTATCATCTTTAATGGTAACAATAATTCACTTAAGCCAGGAAGACATTTTTTCTGCTTTATTTATAGATCATTAGGACAGTCATCTGCTGCATTAGTGCCTGCTAAAATGGCATACCGCTTCCCACTTTATGGCTCTATGTCAAAAATGTCTCTGATAGCTAGTTACTCACTCCACTTTGTCAGTGTTAAACAATCCATTCCGTACTGGATGAGCCACACTATCGCATGTCAGTTACTTGACTTCTATAATATCCTCTATAGGTGTCAGGTCTCTGGAGAACTGCACGTCCTCAACTCCCACTGAAAGCAAAGGTGGATAGCACCTTACAGATCAGATGTTGTGACTTTCTGAAGAGCTGCTTAAGCTTTTCAGTTAAAACTCAACAGCTGTGCAAAATGTGGGCATTATTTTTAGCCATGCACTGTATCTCTCTATTTCTGATAATTTACTACCATGTTGCTATGATATTGCTCAGAAGATAATAGTGAGGGAAAATCAGTACAAGTATGCAACAAACCAGGCCCAAACACTTCTGGGACACAACTTAGGCTTCTTACTTTGACTCAGTCTTGAGAATTGGGGGTTTTTATGTCCTTTAAGCCTTTGTTTCTCTGCGATATAAATGATATTACAAAAGGTCAGGTGAAGTGACCTATGGCATTTAGCGACTCAGTTTGGCTTAATCAAATTTAAATTTGTTTGTTTGTTTTTATTGTATACATTATGGAGGTTCTTCACCTAGAATGGTTGCATTTGAGATAAATACAGAAGAAAGGCGGAAAGAAAGAGAGGTAGAAGAAAAATAGAAAAAAGTAATTACATAAATTAATGAAAAAATATTATATATGCCAATTAAAATGAAGCAAACTATTTGCACAAGTGCATACAAATGGCCCAGATAGGGTTGTTGCATATCTATAGACTTGAAATAGAGAAATCGTTCATCAATCTGTTTGGATACTACAATATTTTACAGGTTTTTTTAAGGAATATAATGTACCTAAAACTTTGTGTAGAAATAGAGATTCTCTATAAATTATATCCGACAAATATAGATATATATAGAGATAGACAGAAAGGTAAGCTTCTCTTATTGGTCATCTGTGATCTAGATGAGGGAGTTTGCACAAATAGTTGTCTTCTCTGTAGATGTAGGACTCAAAGATCCAATCTCATATAGACTCCCTCAAAACAGCCCTCCACCATGGATCTTTCAATAAAACTTTTTTGAAAACAAAATAATAAATATTTATTTATGCTTCAATTATTATCTGACTAAGGGGCTTAGAGTATGCATGGCTTACCTGAGTGGCTTGACCTGGACTCATGCTCCAGTTGTGAGTGTGCTAGACACTGTACAAACATAAAACAAAACATCCGATTACTACCTTAATTGTTAGTGTGCATAGTGCTTAATGCATATTACATTTAGAACAACACTACTCTGAGTAAGAGACTGTCACTTATTTTGTACTCAAGACAGTAATTCTGGATACCATATATGAAAGATCCTGGGTCATTTTTCCAAGGGGGAGAAATTTTGCCCCTTTGAAAACCAAGATTTTCTTTTTTTTCTCCAGTATCAGCATCATACAGGGTAATATTTTGCTGACTGCTTGTTCCAGACTCCTTGGGCAATGACCAATACATTGGTATTGTGTGCCACTTTACAAATCTTTGAAATTTTAGACTTGCCATGAATGAAAAATGCTGAAAAGTACTCCCAAGCCAGCCTTTAGAATCAGAAAACACGAAGATTCAGGGACGTCTCATGCTGTGCACTCTATATTCCCGTATCTTTGTTGTTGTTGTTCTTACAGTTAACTTATGGACCACGTTATCCCTTATATTAAGCAGGGAGGATAACGCCAATGAAAATGTGAAACTTACATTCAATCATTCTAAGTAAGTATTGCCTATTAGACTGCAAGCACTCAGAAAATGGTTTGAGACTTCTTTTCAAGTTAGAGGATAGACCATTACCTCCCACTTTGGACAGGAATGTCTTGGCTCCATTTTGATGTTATATCTGTTAGGTGCAGAGTGATGAGTCTATCTTACTGCTGATTCACACCGGCTGTTCCAGCGGCAACATGTGACTGTGATTCCCCTGCGGCCCAGAGGATATTTTCCATCAGTGGTAACAGATGTTACTAATTCAGAAGACCAAAAGAAAGAATAAAATTATAAGTACATAATACATATAAATATCTCAGTCATATTCTTTTGATGATAGGACCAATAAATGCAAAAGTTTAAAAAATGAATACTGCTGCTGTTGATATTTTTGGAAGACATCAGTAATCAGGAAGGAGTCCTACTGAATGAGGACTGAATGCAGTAAGTTAAATTCCTAAAGAAAAATAGAAAATAAATTGATTATGATCCTGCTTTTCTGAAGGCCACAGTAGAAATGAATGCAAATCATCTGAAAGAGTATACAGGGGGATGTGTTATGATGAGGTGGTGACATAGTGAATCATCATAGTTCTCAGCATACAGGGTGGGAAATGGAAGCATGTTCCTGGAGGCAGTGATTTAAATGCAATTCTAATAATTTAAGGCGAGTCATTTAATTGCAGCTAATGCTTGGCCAGTTTTAGGACCAAATTGAGTACAAATTGGCTGATATTCAATCCAAGCAAAATGATGCATTGGAGAACTTATCTAGCAGAAACAGCTGGATCTCTTCCCATCTCAATCTTTGGCAGTAATTCTGTCGTTTCCTGAAGAATCATACCTAAATGCCGGTTTTGGTTGGATATTTATTATTGAAAATTATCTTTTCAAAGTAATCATTATAATTGGTATAATCTATTGCTCTACAAATGTTTAAAGGAAAAAAATACCTGTTTCTTCAGCTCTACCTCGTACGTTTTCTGTAATCAGTCACCAATATAGACCCTTCTACAGCTGAACTGTGCAAAAACCCCTAGCTTAGTGCCATTTTTTTCTTTTTTGTTCATTTTTTTCTGTAAAACAATGAACTCTATATAGAAACAAACTTACATTTTTGTGGATTAATCAAAGGAAAATAGTGAACCATTTAGGCAAAGGGAACCAATCATCTCCAGCTGTTTATATGAACAGCGCCTTTGTAAATTATTCAGGACAAAGATCCTGTCTTATTCACCGGATAAACTTTGTCATTATATACATCTATGTTATTTCAAGAAATATGGATTAAATAAGAAAAAAAGTGGGCATTTGGAACCCGGCCTGAAAATCACTGAAGTCAATGAAAATATTTCCACTAGCTCCAGTATGAGCTGGATTAGATTCAAGAGGTACTGTGAACAAAAACATCCATGATAATATAATAAAGACTGCATCATAATGTAATCACTCAAGGGGACCAAATTAAGATCACACAGGTGACCAACTTGTTGTATTTCCTCATGCTTTTGAGCACTTGACTTTGCAACCTTAAAATTTTTAGCATAGCTGTTTTGTCTGTGGTACTGGTAGTGTCACATTACACTGCAATGCAAATCAGCAGATGTTTAGCCTTTAAATTTTATCTTTTTTTTTTTTTTAAACAGGCAACAGCTTTTCCTGCAAGTCACAATATCTGCAGAATTGCTTTTTGAGCAATAAAGGCATTATAGACGCATGAAGCAAAGTTCTTCAAAGTCAGACATAATTACATTTTCTATGAGGTACTTTATGTAATATTTATATTCATTAATATTGGAATCTATGTGTATTGTTTATTGACAAAATGAAAGCAATGTCAAATATTGAAATGCACAGGGGAATACATTGGAATCCTGGACATTTTCAGGCTAATTCAACATTTTTGCCATACATGTATTGGGAACAATCCCAAGTGCAAAAACTAATGTCACTGATGTAAAACTGTCTTCCAAAAGTTTGAAAGTCTGTCATCTTTCTCCATATACTCACTTCATTAAATAGTTTACAGCTTGCAAGGGGATCACAATGTTGGAGCAACAAAATGACTGTCCTGACAGATTCAGACAATAAAACAACCAGATCGTTATATGAATGTTTTCTCAGAGACTGTTGCTGCAACACATAATAAATACAAATATTGAAACACCTGCATGATAAACATAATACTTTTAACAGATGTTAATCCCCCCTGAATGCAACCAGTGGATTTAGATCACATAAATGCAACTTGCCCCGTTCAGGTCTCTCTGGAAAATTGCCAATCATATGGTTGATTTCTGACCAACTGCTGCAATCTACACGCATGGGTTTGCTTCTCAGTTTTCCTACTATGAACATTTTAAAAACAATCCATAAATATAGCAACAGGTGTGTATGACACTGAAGCTCATCTACAATTTAGGTTACTTGTCTGCTGTCAGCATGAATTGGTTATTTTTTTTTCAGAAAAGAATGTTCTGAGTAAAAAACCAAACCTATTTTCTCAAAATCCTGACATTCCTTGGACACAGCAAGCAGAGCAGAATGTTTCTCTCCCCTTGGTGGGACTCAGTTGTTCTGTTCAATACTCTCTGATCATATGCAACTTCTGTTTACAGATTTAATGGAGGTTCAGCATATCTGAAAATTAGCTATTAACCCTATCAACACACTACTAAGGTTTTGATACTCCTAGGGGAGAAGCACACATTACAACCCTTTGGCTTAAACTTAAGTACCTGCTTATGCACTCTGTTAGAAAACAGCCTGAATTTACATTTGTCTTTTCACCTTCAGAATGTATTTGAATGCCTTTCGTTGTGACTCAAGTTTATAAAAATAGTTCTGCACCCATATGGCCACATCAGTGTTACCAAAGAGGACAGTGTACATTTCCGCTGTAGTGAGTGGCACTACTCAGTGGTGAGCTATCCAGTCAATAGGGTCTGAGCTACTGACATATGTATAATTGAAAATAAGCTACACTGGAAGCAGAAAATAACTGACAAATGATTATTCATAGAAACAGCATGGCAAAAGAAAACCTGTAGACTTGGTTCCTGAATCCAGTCAATAGTTGCATTAATTCAGAGAAAGTCACACAAAGCAAAACAGAGGCACGATGGAGACCAACAGAAAAATAGCAATTCATCATGATAAAGTGAAACTTTGCCTTCAAAATTGACAGGTAAACCAAGGAAACAATAACACAATTCGTACAAAAATTAACACTAGCTTCTTCTATCTCCATGCACCACCTAGAGACACCTAAATTTAAAAAAAAAATGTGATAAGCATAGTGTTTAAAAAGATAAAAAGGTTCACCTGGTAAAAAAGTTTCCCAAAGCAAGTTGTGGGTGTGGATCAGGAGAAACAGATGCAGCTGAATAGGAAGCAACAGAGGTGTTTACCAAATGGATCTGGTGAACCTATGGAGTTTTTCTTGGTGACAAAGGAAGACAAAATTATATCTCAGATGTGTGTTGAAGGAGAATAATCATCATTATCAAAAATGAAAACTCAATTTATTCAGCTTCAGTTGTACTACTGATGAAATAATTACAGAAAAAAAATTGTAGTGGGTGATAATAATTAAGAAAAAACATCAAGAAAGTGTGTTGCTTGGGATAGGAGTAGCAATAGGGACATAGCTGCTCTAAGACAGAACAAGAAAAGTTTCTGTAATGTTTCTATTCAGACATGAATAAATGGATTTACTTTCTTAATGACAAAGAGTATTATTTTCTCACTTCATCTAGAAAAGTCTGTAATTAATTGCCACAGGATGTGATAAAGCACATAGGAAAAACTTTTCTATTGATTATAAAGTGAAAAATTGAGCTGATTCTTCCACTTTTTAGGATCATTAGCTCATCATAATTAAAAGAGGAAAGGACAGTATTGCATAAAAAATTGCTCCAGCTGAGCACATGTAATCAAAAGATTAAACACACAGTTTAGATGGATACATAATGTGTTAGAAGAGAACATGGACTTTTTTAAGATAATGATTATGGTATTCAGCAACTGTAATAACGTGCATCAGGGTTCACCACATTTTTAAAGGCTATTGAAGAACTAGAATGGGTTCATTAACAATTCTAAGTGCAGCTGTTTGCGGGAAAACTATCATAGGAAGAGGACTGGCAAGATTCTTTATGTAATTAAAAGATCATAGAAAGATGCTGAAAAGAAACACCAATATGATTGAATAAAAAGATCTTTTGGCCTTGTCTCATATGATATAATATTTAGAGAAGGTTCAGTGAAAATGAAGAGTAGCAAATTCAAATCCAGGGAAGGGACTACTCTTTAATTCACCCCATACTTAAAACTGAGAAGTGATTCTAAGCTATAGAAAGACTCAAAAATCATTTGTTCTCTTCTGTGGTTAACAAGAGTTTCGAACATTGTGTATAAAGCCCACTGTTTCTTCAAATAAATTTTACATCTTTTGTTCTTTTATTTTATTTTAATTTTATTTTTTTATAATAAAGCACTGGGTTGAGAGCAGGGATAATAAACTCACTTCAATGCAGCATGTTCTAAATGCTTTACAGAGTTGATCAAATGAAATGGTTATTTTTGCTGGCTTCAAAACTGACTTTTGGCCCACTATAACTATAACTGTAACTATAGCAGACATTTTCATGCTGCTTCTGCGTGCTGGTGTCTTGGTCCCTGCCTGGCTTTGCTGCTGTTATCAAAATACAGAGAATGGAGAAGTCTGGATGCAGATGTATCCTAATTTTGCCAGGATTGTCTCTTCTATTCATTATACTGCCACATATTTTACCTTTGAAATTCTGAGCACAATTCAATTTATAGCTACATGAAAAGTTTTCTGTAAATTAATAGGAAAGTTACTCATAGCAATTAAATATTTGTTCACAACAATGCCCAGTTATAAAGTGTTTGCTCTCCCTTCTGCTCCTGTAAGATTCTTGTTAGACATTATCAGCCCATGTCTCAGCCAAATCTGAGCCTGTGCCTGAGATGCACCATCCATTGCAAGGCAAGAATACTTTAGCACCAAAGTCAGGGGCGGTGGAAGAGAGTTGCCAGTGCCATGCTGCTGGTTTTCCTTGCGGGGAGAGACAGGGACAACCACAGTAGGGATGGGGATACCTTTGCGAGCTTTCCAAACCAGATTCCATGTGTGGGATATTCCCACTCCCCATAGAGCTGATAAGAGGAAGTTGAACGCAGAGCACTTGAGTGCTTCACAGCCCTAACATTTACTGATGCAAAGGTGTCCTGAGTTCATGTTTTGAAAAATAATGTCAAATTGCTATACATGTAGACTTTCTGTTGCTTCTGTTGCTGGAAAGGGTGCCATCAGAGGGCTGGGGGGTCTCTGCTTAGGGCTGCACATGTCCTCATGGTGCCTCGGTACACACAGGCTCAGCCAAGGTCACCTGCTTCCTCCTCTTCGCTTCACAACAGCCAAAATACTTACCTGAGGAGGCTGCAAGTGAGCAGTATAAGCCAAACCAGAAGAGATCAAAACCCTCATTGCCCTCAATAAGGACAATAAACTTCTTGGGCCTTTCCTTGTTTGTGTAAGCTCATACCTAACTTCATGGCTCCTCCTTGCCCAAGCCACTAAGGTTGCTCTGAGCCTCATTAATCACTTGCATTTTAAAATTAAAGCCTCGAAGTCTTCCTTGTGCAACTCCTCACACCTGGTAGGATTTCTGCGTCAGTCTCCAGCTACGTTCTCAGTCTTCACAGTGGCGACCAAAAACTTCACACTCCTCCAGATACAGGTTCACCAACACCAGCATGCATCACGGTAGCCAGCACTCTTTGCTCTTCTGGCTACATACATGTGCATTTATATATTTTCTCTCATCTCATGCACAAGTGTAAAGGCTTTCAGATGATGGTTGAGAGGAAGTGTGCTGCAGCATTCTACTGTGCAACAGTATTTCTAGTCTATGTGACTGGAGTAAACTAAGAGTACTGTTAACAACAAGCAAATAGCTTTAACATGTTAAAAATTACATAAATGATTTTCATTCTTAAACTTCTTTTCATATTATATATATTTGCTAGCATTTCAGCTGAACTTCTGTTATTGAAGCATTTCTGAAAAGTCTACACTTTAATGGGTTCAAATGACTAAGATGAAAATGAAATTTCAGTAATTAAAGTTCATGTAAGTGGAGGTGTTTCATTTAGCTTTTTGTTTGTTTGCTTTCATCTAAAGGCCTTCAGTGTTTTTGTATCTATTCTATAAACAGAATAATATAAAATCATCTAGTTACAGAAGAAATGAAAAGTTGAATGATTCGTTATATTTATATGACCCTAAAACATGTTGCAGAATTGCATTTATTACACAGAAAAAAACCTCCAAAACAATAAAACATCTTATTGAGTAGTTGATTATATGGTATTACAAAAATCTGCCTTCCAGTGGAATCCTTTGACCTGCATATGTACAACACTATAAATCTTGCTAAATATTTGTTTCAGAAATTGTCCAGAAGGATGAACAGATTGATTTTCCAGACCTAAATCACTTCAACACCAAACAGTACTCTGGAGAAAACTGTGTTTCTCTTCTTGTTGTTTGCAGATGCATTAAGATCACACACTGAGCTGCAGCAGTTCAGCTTTCTGGTCCTTTTGCTGGTTTGATGGTGACAAGATGGAAAAGACACAACTTTGAGCGACTACTTACATAAAGGGCATTGATGAAAGGATAAAAACCCCACAGCAAAATTAAGGAACTAATGAATCCATTTCATTAATTCTGAACTTAGTAAAAGACTATTTTGCTAGCCTGTGGATTTCCACGAGTTTGAAAATTTGAAGATGGACAAAACTGTAGTGAATTTAAGAGTTTTTCACAAAATAGCTTGTAGAGGTTTTGGGTTTTTATAAAATAAAAGATTTTCTTACTTTTTCACAGAAAGTCAGAAAAATGTTGATTTTTCTATTAAACTTGTGTCAAACACACAGGTAAGGATTTTGCAAAGTAAAATTGTTCAGCTATAAAAATTTTTACTTGTAAGTTGTTTATGATTTAATACCTCTATTTAATGGTGTACTGAGTAATTTCCCCAAAGAATTTGCTCATTTGATTTCAGCTCATTGTTTCAATTTACATTCTCTAGCTATGTTTTTTAAAATCCTGTAAAATATATTTCTTCAACCAAAAAGAGTAATCTTTCCAAATTCATCAAAAAGATATTCCATGTCATATACCTTCCGCTTAAAGACAATACATGATTGTGACTTAGGTACTTAATACTGTGCCTTTAATTTGCTGATAAAAGCCTGATGCCATAATTTTCCATTTGTACTGCAGGCTCCTGCCTGAAGCAGTATGCTTGCCAAAGACTATTATTCACAGATCTTTGATTTTTTAAAAAATCCTACATTACATCAGAGATCATTAAATACTGAAAAGTAAGGAGTGGTTTTTCTCACTTCTGTCATTCATAACATGTACCAAATACAATTATGTGTGTATGCACTCATCAGCAACACTTCACAACTGCAGTTTTACCAGACTTTAAGGCCCAGAAGTACTGATTCAGTTTAGGATGTTTTTTGTAGGTTGATCAGTTCTAACAAATCTATTTTTAAAATATGATGACTTGAGAGATGAGAAGTCATATCCAATATTTTCAAGTATGAATGCTTTGTGCAGGTATTATGAGACCAGCCTTAGACACATTATTATGTCTGCTAGATTAAATTCTCCTGAAAATCTTCATGAAAAGTTAGGGCTCAACATATATTTTCTAGAGATTTACATCCCTTTAATGCATGCAGCCAGCTAGAGCACTATGTAAAGGACACTAATGTCTGTTTATATATGGTAGTGCTTAGTATAAAGAAATTTTAGTGTGAAACATCTTTTTCTTTATGAAGAAAGAGAAACCTTTTCCTTCAGCTGGCAAATCACTTCTCTGTCTTCAATATGGTTTGGGGTTTGTTGAGTTTTTTTCCTGACAGGCTTGGGTTAAGAGAATAATAGTGATAAACGCCTCAAGAGAAGTCTCCTTGCAATTGCAGTATAGAGCTGTGGAATCTATGGAAAGGAGAAAAGTGAAATTTCCCAAATACAGCTACAACCTTTACATTCTAAGTCTCTTTGGATTGCAAAAGTCTCTTGCATTTAGTCCCTGCTTCTGAAAAAGAACTAAACCATCTAGAAAGACCCTAAAAGCCATGTGGAAAGGTACACTTTATGCATCTTTAAAAAAAAATAAAGTTCAACACCTATTTGTCACGACTTTCATTTCCTATTAAGTAAATGAAATTGAATTGGTGTTACTGCGGTTTAGTGGGTTTCTCCTCTTCTAAATGAACACAACCTGCTGGATTTAACAAATTCATTAAAAATGTGCTTTTACAGGGTAGAAGGCTGTAAGAGCTGCACAAACCCATCAGACTTTATGAGTTTTTAAACCAGTTCCATTCACAGGGTGCAAGTGAATATCCCCCAGTTCCCAGAGAGCCTTCCTTCTCAAATAAAAGAACAGAGATAAGTTGAGAGACATGCAAGGTAAGTATAAAATGTAATTAAAACTTACTTGCATTCACAGTCTATTGCAGCTGCTAACTACTGATTAGCAGTTCTTCCACCTATGAATCCTCTCAAAGATCTGCTCAGAGGGAGTCTGAGCCTAAAATCACTCATGTTTCAAAGGGTGACAACGAGCAAATATTCAGATGTAATTCCATGTAGGCTGAAGACCAGTAAATCTACAGTATGAAATGACAAAACGTGTGTCAACTTTAAAGCTATTCTGTTAATGAAATAATTTGCATATGTTAGTTGCATAATATATACACTCTCTGGATCAACGCTGTAGTTCTTTTTACATGTAGGAGGTTCAAAAACCAAGACAAGCTAAGTAGGTTGCTAAACACAGGTTTCCTCCACTTGATATAAGATACACCCTGTAGCCAGAATGCAAAAATAAAAACTAAGTAAATTCTGTGTAAGTACATTAATATCAGACAGCTGACCATAATTTTCCCCTTACATCCCAGTTTGCATAAGTGTTAAATATCAGTCCTGCTGGTGTTTTATGAACTTTACTCATAACAATTACAGATGGTACTAAAACCAAGTCCTCCACTCTTTGACTGTTCTTTACACTTCTTTACTTGCACATGTGGATTATACATCTGTAAGAAAAGCATGCCAAGATAAAAAACTCTTAGTCAAAAGAAACATAGAAAACAGGTACTTCAATATTCAAAGAAAGATGGGCTGAACAAGTAGTACAAGATTTTCCGAATGCTTGAGTTCCTCTCCTCCATTAAAGTCTGACTTTTCTGTATTGTATGAACCCATTGTCCTACATCATCTTTCTATGTGCGGGAGTTCTCCAGCCAGTTCCAGGAAAACACTTGGTGAATCACTGGCCAAAATGCCCATACCACATGATGATGGACTTGACAACAGTTAACTCCTTCCACACTCTTCACCCATCACCCCAAGATGAAGTGTCCTAGACTCTTTTATCTTTGTTTATGGAGAGCTGTAGCAGGTCATTCCCTTCATATGTTCAGGATGAGTGTCCTCCATCCTCCACAGGAATGCATCTGATGGAGGCAAAGTGCCTAAGCTTCCACTAAGCATTGTGAAAGGAGGGGGCACTGAGAGAGTTTCCCCCTCCAGATCCATATTTGATATTTCATATATTCAGTTGCCAAATTCTAAAGCTTCTTTATGTACCAAACTTCAAGGCCAATCATAGTAAATGCCTAATAAAAATGCATCTATATGGAAATACCATACATAGGAGTTTGGCTTATAGTTGGGATTACAAGCTGTTTTGACATGTTTTCTTTGGAAGAAATAGACTGACTCTGAAGGGTTTTGTGCTGGTTCAGCACTCTGCCTCCCCGGCTTTCACCACACTTTGCTATCTAAGGCTGCCACCTACACTTTTCATGCAATGATCATCTGCTGACATTGGGACTACTTTCCCCTTAGCTATTCCCAATCAGAAGACTGGATCACCTCTCTGATGTCTCTGCCACCTGCACTTTCCTGGAATGGGAGATGGATGAAGCTCAGGTACACACTGACGGGTTTCTGTGTGTTTTCAAAATATTTCATACCAAGACTTTTTCACACTGTAGGTATGTTCCAGTGGCTATTAAAATCAAAACTCACAGATAAGAGACTGCAGAGAGTCACTGGTCAGGTTAAATAAATACTAAATGCAGAGATCCACCCAGGCATTTTTGGGTACTTGGATTTATGTCTTCATACACACATACAGAGGAATGTTTTGCATTCCCAGCTCTGAAAGCCATGTCCAGCTATTTGTTTGCATGTATATGGTCCTGGACGTCCCCAGCACAAACATTTCTATTTTCAAGAGGGGCCTTGGCCAGTAAAACATTTTATAGTTCACATCTTCTTTGTCCTAAGCTATTGAAGATTTAAAAAATCATGACTGATTTCTTAATTTTTAACTACTGTATGAATGATTTTACCGCTGTAGAAAATGTTTCCATATTTTTTCAAACACAAAACCACTAAGCAATCTTTGTATTTGCTAAGTTTTTCTTTAATACATAAATCAAAAGACAATAACAAGCCTAATGTCAAAGAAAATTTTTGACACTTCATACATTAAATAAAAGCAGCCGATAAACAGTTTAGATGAAATTATGGCTTGAAATGTAGTTCCCAAGAGGACTGTGGTTCATAAATTGTTTTTATACTGCCTCTGTCGTTGTTAATTTGAGATATGCACAAGACACCCACAGTCATTACCAGTGCTTAACCTGCCTTTGCTCTGACTGATATTTAGACACAGGGAGACTACCAGCCATCTATTTCTGTGAAAAATGCGTTGTTTGGTTGTCAGCACATATGTAGCATGCTGCCTTCTATTTGAAAGCTTGACACATAATAAAAAATTTCAAAGAAAATCAGCATTTAAGTTTGGACCATGCCTGAATCCCAGAAGCTTCTATAGCTACTTTGGTTATTCAAGGGGAGATCATTTTCCAATCACTACAAAAGAGATATTATTTGATTGATAATTGACCAAATCTCCTTGAGTCTCAAAGATAAACCATTTCAAGCTCATCAGTTCTTTATTGCATCCCAGCCTTCAAATCTCTTTGAAAAAAGATGCTTCCTTTCTCTTTTGCATTTAATGTTTTTCTGTAGCTAAATGTGACCACAGAAATCACTCCTTCAGTGATTCTGGTCTGTTTATTGCCAGAATATTTGTATTTATTGGGAGATTAATTTGTTAGTGCTTATGTTAAACATAGGAAATGGGAGATTAGTTTGTGTGGAACTAACCATTGTGATCTACAGCAAGGTTCAGAGCAAGGACTTCATTTCTTGTTCAGTTCAGTTGCAAGAAAGTGTTTTTCAAAGCACCTGAGATAACGTAATACTTCACCTTTCACATTAAGATCTTGGTTTTCAAAATTACACTCTCCACTCAAACATTCTCCTCTCATAGTAACAGAATGATTCATTGAGCTGTGCTCTCTGCTATTTCAGCACTGTGTACTTCAAAATAGAGTTTAGAGAGAGCTAAGGGTTAACTCAAGCATTCACTTTAGAAATGTTCTAATAACAATGAATTATAAATAAAACATCTACGGACGGACGCATCTAGCAAATGATAAATTTATTAAGTGTACCACTTGAGTTTTTTATAAGTCAAGGTACCCTCTCTCTACAAGGAAAGGTGGTAAGTTTCTCAAAGTGCCCTTAATCATTATGCTAACTACGTGATAGCACATTTGCTGAAAGCTATACAAATGGAGCATTGTACCTGAATGGCAACTATATGCTTAAAACTAATAGATTTTAAGAGTGACTTTGTGCCTTCACTAGCAACTAGTCTTTAAAGAGTATACATTCTTAGCACAAATCCTGATGATGAAGTATGTGCAAGCAAAGCTCTTAAAAGAGTGCATATGAAAGAGAGTCTACATGGCCCAGCAAATTTCCTATTTGCTGTTCTTTCTGTTCACTCTTCTAACACCTCTACACAGAGATTTCACAGCAATATGCATTCATTTGAAGAAAAAAGTGGGTCTACCCAAAATAAACCATAAATATATTTCCACTGCTCTACTCATGTAGTTTGTTGCAATTGTTTTGTAGGGAATGGCACAGCTAGCTGATAGCCCCATTTTTTTTCCTCTTTACAATTTTTACTAGTAAGTGCCACTGACACAGCAGAAAACCTGTAGAAGGTGGCTGGCAGTTAGCAGGCTAGATTTGTAAGGTGAGCCTTAGGCAACTATGTGCATGCAGTGCTGTGGGCCAAATTGAGAAGTACAAACACTATTGTGCTTATACAAGTCATGAGTTTCTCAAGAGGGAGATTCATACCAATAAATTGGGTACATTAAGTGTAACACACGGAATTAGCTTAGAAAAAATTAATGAGAAGGGGAAAACATCTAACCTATACAATTTTTCAGTGAAAGTTGATATTGCCTTTCTTTTTGTTTGTTTCATTTCCTTATTTAAGTATTGAAAGTATCGAAAGCTGCTGCTTTACTTTCAATGCCATTAAAGCATAAAACTCATTCCCCTGAAACCACAAGCTTTCCCTTATTTTTTCTTTTCTTTTTTCCTTTTTTTTTTTTCCCGAGGATATGGGTGTAAAACTAATCAGCCAGTGAAGGGTTTACCCTTTTATGGTATGAAGAGCTGAGCTCACCTTTGGGCTGTGTCCAAAGAAAAAATCTGCAGGGTAGAAATGTATTCCTGGAGGACCATTAAACTTGCATGAGGTATTAGCATTGATAGTATGTTGATCTAGCTTCTGTCCTCTCTACTGCCCTTATTAAAGTGACTAACAACCTTTCCTTCAACAGATCCCACTCCTTTTTACTGAAATCCCTGCTACCTTCAAGATGTGAAACCAAACTCTGATTCTTAAACCCTTGAGCTTCTTGGAACTTCTCTCTTCTCCTTTGTAATTAAGTAATAACACTTCTGCTTGTTTTCTCCTCTTTTCTGGCAAAAAGTGAAATCCACTGTACGATTCAGTGAATATCAAGATGAAGGTTGTCTGGTTTTCAGGACAGAAATTAGGGGGATTTTAGCTGCCTCATGTCTCAGTCAGAGACTGAGAAATCCTACTCTTGAACACAGCCTAACTCTGGAAGCTCCTAAATCTAGACAGCATTAACTCCACTGTGGATCACAGAGTTTCTCCTCAGACATAGGTTTCCCTCTTGAATGCACGCTAACTTCACCTAATAGTTGCTGTTTGCCCTCCTCCTTGCCTTCTGGGCAAAGCAATCAGTGACAGCTACTCAGGAACCAGGCACCAGACTTTCCCCTCTTAAGAAACGATCAGCATATGTACTGGAAGAGACATCTGAATGAGGCCAATAGCTCTGAGCAACTCTACTCCTGACCTCTCCAATGTCCCTGTCCTGCCCTGCACTTTCAGGCCTGGTAACACTGATGGGATTGTGCTGTTCCCCTGTACACTTGCATTAGTGACCAGTCTGGCAAAGACACGGAGATATCCCAAAGGGAGAAGGGAAGAGTCTGCATGGACCCAAAAAGAAAGAAGTTGACCAGGCTGCTAGTGGCTCTTGGAAAAGCAATAGGAGTTAGTCATGGGCAGAGCAGCACATGGGAACAAGATTATGTGGGTACCAGTGGACATCCCTGACTTGCTTCCGGAGATTAACTATGCACAAAAGTAGACTTGTTTCACCGCTGCATTCTCCTTTTGCTTTGTCATTTTTCTTGGTTATTCCACTACATTCCCAGTTATTTGTCACACCCCATGTTCTTTCTCCTTTATGGCTTTCTTGGGCAAATCCTAGCCCAAAATTCAAGCACAATCCCTTTCTCTTTCCTTGTGAATACCTAAACCTTTCTCCAAATCTCGTGACCTTCACACTATAAACTAATTCACACTGAAAATTACTGTGGTTACCCTGTCTGATATTCGGCTCTTCCACATTGGCCAGGGTCACCAACATGGCATTTTCTAGGTTAGGTTCCTAACATCAGGCAAAGAATGCAGAGCATAATCCTGCTCTGGAGTAGAATTCAGCTCCTGCAACTGACAGCACCCTGCCATGGCTTAGAGCACAGTTTCTCCACAACAGAAAAAAAGCCTGGTAAGAGCCCACCTCAGCTCTTGACTTAAAAGGTTAAGATTCAGTTGTTAAGATTTCTTCTCTGCACACTTAGTGACTAATTATTGCCAATGGGCTAACAAAAATATTAGCCACAAAAGAGACATTCTAAATTGTTCTCTTTTGATGTCAGCTAATGATTTAATTTTTTTCAAAGGCTTATGAGAAATGGACTGCTTATTCTGGAACAGGTATATAAAGTGGCTTACCTACATGTGCAACACACAGAAAGAAAAGACTTTTCACATACTCCAAGTACAAACATGCCTACCTACTTCTAGTGCCTCTCTTGCACGTTCTGTGTAAGACTTACTGTGACATTACCTACTTTTAAGTTGGTTTTTTTGAGAAAAGCAACTGAGGAATGTAGACACATTCACAACTTAAACAAACTCTTTTTTTTCTTGACTGCTTTAACCCTATCCTCTGAGAACAGTCCCTTGAGCCAAGGTTTATAGTCAATCACAAAAAAAAATTGGGGGTCCATTACCTTCCCCTTTTAATTGTAGGGCAGGGGCCTGTAGCTTTCCATAAGGCTTTACTAAAATTTCTTCTGGGCAGAATTTCCTTGAACCTCATAATTAAGACCACAGGATATGTGTTAATTGTCTTTGACATGAAGAATTATCTGCATTTACCCAAGCTAATAACATCATTGCAGACATGCTGTTTTTTAAACGCATGGTTTAAAATCATCCATAAATTCAATTACTCTTCAAATAATGCAAAGATTGACAGATACAGAAAACCCGAAAGAAATTAAGGGAAATATGCAACTTTGTGCTTGATTCATCCTGTTTGAATTCTATTCTCTGCAAGACTAATAAAGTTTGGGAAATCACTCCTGTTTACAGTTTCTGTTCTGAAAAACTACAATTACATTGGGCAAACATCAACTTATGGTCTTAATTTTGAATGGGCTTGCTTCTCTGGGCTAAAGTCAATAATCTTTATATGTACAACATTTTAATTTCCCAGAAAACATTTTTTTTTCAGTGCCTAGGTGTATGAAATATCGGAAAGGAAATAAAAAATAGAAGAAACATCATGTGGAAAAGTAAGGGTAGAAATGATTGGGCATAGATATTCAAAATCAGAGAAGCTGTAAGAATTCTTAGAACTTTAACAATTTTTCAAGTGTTTGTATACCTTCTACTTCGAAAGAATATCACAGCTGGTAAATATTAACTAGATATGAGCAAGTAATAGGTAGAACAACTTGACACAGTTCCATTTAAGTTTGTCTTTACAATTAATCCAGAAAACAAGATGTGATTGTTTTAAACAATATTCATTGCTCAAACTTACTTGATTAATATTACCTAAAATTCATAACTCATTTTCTTTACCCATTACTTAGCAGGTTTTCCACATGTAGCATGTAAACAACAAAAGTGGAAGCTAGTGTGGCTATGCACCAATCATATTTTCATGATCAAGCTATATAATTTGATAAGATTAACATATTTTTCTTTTCTAGTTTATTCTATTTATTGGTTTAAGTCATCTGTTTCTCTTTGCTCCATCTCCTCATTGCCACCCAAAACTTAACTCTTGCCTTACGCTATTCTTATCATGTGGAAGCATGAATGTGTCATATTTTATGCTTCAATGAAAGCTTCACTTAGCAAGTAGTACTATTATGTTTTATTTGTTAAATAGCAATAATGTGACCTGATAAGGTCATTATATAGGGACCTAATAAGGTGATTATGATTTTCAGAATTAGTTTATCTTGATAGAATTTTCACATTCAGTTCTAAAATGCTGTGAATATTCAATATTTTTTCACTTTAAAAAGCTGACTTTCAGCAAATGTTCTTTGTTAGAACATCCACTGGAAAATGATAGTTCAGCAGGGAGACTGTGTAATGTGTATGTGGTCACAGCTTCCATCCGGATTTAATTGAAGGAGAATTAACAACTTGATATTTATTCACACAAACCTCAAAGTCAGTAATCATGGGAGAAAGTAAATTGCAGTAACTGTTAAACTTTGCTAATAATTATGGTACAACACTGCACTACTCCGTGTCTTTTCCCCTGTTCTAAATCAACTGGATGGAAGACAGTACAGACTGGAATTTTCTTTCCTGCAATAATTCTCTGCCTACTACACTGAGTACCATTTTACTGTGAATGGCAGCAGCTGTAAGCCTAATAAATATCTATCCAATGTGTCTTGAAGATGACAGTATGAATATGACAGAACACTGTAAAGCTGAATATAACAGACCAGGAATTAAAGGAAAAATAAATATTTAGAAGTGAAGTGATCTTTCTGAGATACTTTTTTAATCATCAAGTACTACTTTTTGCCAAAAAGAAGTTGATTGTAAGGTAAGAATGTGAGTAGGTTTAGCCACAAAATTAGAGCACAAATAAGAAAGTATTGTAGTAAAGTAAATGCCTCCTAAACTACATCAGGTTCCGCTGCAGTCCTGCCCTGGGGCTAATCAGCCTCACCGGGAATTGGCTTGGCTGGAAACCCATAAGCCCTGGTGGGGATTCATGCCCTGCCCTGTCCTGTGAGCTTTCCATCTGTAGTTGTACTCTGTGTTCTGATCCTTCCTCATGTTTAATTCATATCAAAATCAGTCAGAATGCCTTGACATGCCTGCCAGTGTCGTTGGTAAAGCCTGCTGGGAAAGGTGGTGGCAGCTTTCACTTGAGAAAAGGAGTGGTAAGGGGAATGAGCATTGACTCACACACTTTGCCCTTGGTCGTCTTCTTCCCTCACTTTTTTTCTTCCTCTGCCATGATCGAGCTGCCTGACCTGACTGCTCCTCACTTCACTGCCTTCAGATGTCTCTAAACTTCCCTTTGAAGCTGTGAAGATCATGCCATGAATCACAACAGCGATGAGGCATGAGTGCAGACAGACAGAACAAGTCAGACTGCCAGTCCCATGCAACAAAAGACCCACACAGGTCAAAGAGGTGGATATGCTTTTCAGCAAGGTAAAACTAATGGGTGAAACCTTCAATTAAAAGCAGAGATAGCCCTCTGGATCACAGTGCTTAGGGTAGCAATCATCTCTCATAGTACTGGCCCCCCCATCTTCAAAAATTTATACTTTGGTGCCTAAAGTGACCCCAGCAGAAGGTGACAGTCTTCACTCCTTGACAGAAGCCCAGACTTTACTGCTTTTTTTTTGGCCAACTTCCCACTCAGCTATAAGCCTGAGGTTTTCTCCTTCTTTAAATTTGGTAGATGCAAACAAGCAGTTATTTAAAAAATGGTCATAGATCTGTCTACATCTTGCAGCTTTTGTTATTTTAGCACACAGCCTTGAAAGGGTTGGCTAGAGGGCCTCTACCTGTTTAGTAGTGCATGACTTTGCACTGTAATGACTGTAGTTATAAATCAAGGACTGCATAACTTGAAGACAGTGGAAGCAGGGAAACAAACATTTCCAGAATATATTTCTATGAGTAAAGTATAGTTGTGAGAACACACTTCAAACTGTACTTCCATTATCAATTAGTTCTCTTCATTTGTATCATAAAGTTTAAGGATAAAGAAACTGGAACAAAACCAAGAAATGTTTACATTTTGTCAGTGTTTTATAATCAATTAAACATCTTTGCTGCTATTTACATAATTGAATGGCATTATATTTACATGATGCAATTTCGTGTTATTTCTATGTAAATATTTCTTTAAAACCAGATGTAAATTCAGATTAGTTGTGAAAGAAACACTAAAATAAAATAAACTTCCATTTGAGGGTGATCACAAATTACTCTAAAACTGAAGAGCAAGCTTGTTAAATCCAAAGTGAAAAGCAAACAATATTAAAAGAAGCTGAATAAATGAGGGAAAATAACACACAAGGATGCCTTTAAACAGTTATTGCAATAGATTCTGAGGATTACAGGTAAATCAAAATTCAATTGAAGTTTTAATTTAAGCAACATAAAGTGATGCAGTAGTTTAACTACTTGTTGCACATATATACAAGGTCTGAAACACCTGTAGTGCAACTAAAAGCAGAATTTACCCCTTCTTCCTTTAATTCTAGTTAAATTGTAAATGGTAATTTCATTCTTCCATCCTGTTTCCTCCTTGAAATCCACTACCAAAGTACACACTTCCTCAGAAAGAACCCTGCCAAATTCTACATCATTTAAAAGTAAACTGTAAGAGAAATCATAGAAAGTCAGAATTTTAAAACAGCTAGCTCATACCTTCATTCACTGTTGAATGAAGTCTGACATCTTGTATCTCTCTCAGATGCAATCTTGTACCTAATTTAAACTGAAAAAGCCTCATTGGTAACAGTTTTATTCTTACTACATTTTTTCCTATTCCACAGATGATGTTATGTACAAATAATTAGTCTGATTTTTAAAGCTGAAGATTTCCAAGTTCCACACAAGTCCTGGGGAACTGCAGGTGCTGAGAAATAAAATCTGAGTACAAAAAATTTTCTTCAGCTTGAACTTTTTATGAGGTATATTTTCAAACCACCTTATCTGGATGATTTTATTAATCATAAGGTAGATGGATGTTTATTTCCCTGCTTCCCTGACTTTCAGTTTTCCAGTGGTTGGCTAATGGTATCCACAGAATAGTTATCAATATTTTGTTTTGCAAACAGAAAGACAGATGAAGTGGACTTCTGAAGAGACCTATCCAGAGACTTATATTTGTCAATGCCTTCATGAATTATCCAAATTATAAACTACAGAATATACATACACTTCACCCATACATTTTGCGAACAAAAGGTGACATCAATCTACCAAGAACTCAATACAGATGGAAGGGCAAGACTGGAATTCAAAATTTTCTTGATAAAATGAAGAAGTGTTTGGAGGAAAAACAGAAATGTATCACACTTCTTGGAGTAATCATTTGCGTAATAACAAGGAGATATCTCAGACTGGGATAATCTTTTAGGAAAGGATTTACTGGTTACTGTGGAACACAGACTGAACATAAACCATCAATGTTGAATTACCATTAAAAAAAAGCAAACAGCTAGTCGGAGATATTAACAGAATATAGACATATTATAGGCATATAATATTGTTATAAAAATAGTAGTAATAGTATAGACATACAGATTATAGGACAGGTGAGGTAAATCTTCAATACTGTTCAAGGCAGGAGAGGTCTAGTTGCCCTATTGTGTCCAGTATTAGCTACAAGATTACAAGAAAGGTAATTTTCAGTATGATTAAGTATAACTAAGGGGATAGAAAAACACATTAGACACTTAAGTGTAATAATAATTTTTAAAAAAAAGTAATTGTCTGGTGTACTGATGTAGAGAAAAGAATGCTAAGGAGAAACATACTAATCACATGCGTAGAAAACAGACATAAAGAAAAAACATAAATCACTCTCTATGTTGACAGTAACCAGAAGGCAAAATGAGCTTCAGTAGCAGTGGCAGAAGACTCAGCAAAGATTCAGGAACAACTATTGCAAGAAAGAAATAAATACTGAGGTGAATGACCTGGAGAAAAAAAGCAATAATCTCTGGAAATTTGTGAAAATACAAACCCCTGCCAGATATGCTAGTTTTGACAGATGATAACACCTTGCAGCAAAAGGTAAAATACTTGCCTTTTCAGACATGGTCCAGCTTTTTGTTTTCTCTGGTTTCTTTTAGTCTTTACAGGGTAAAGACCAAAATATTGAAAAGATTCAATTGTCAAATTTACTTTAGTACTGACAACTTTGGAGTCTAATCTTTCTTTCTGAAAACACTTTGTCTTTCTTTCGTTCTTTGAAAATAGAAGAGAAGGGCTATTTTGTCCTGTCAACAGCATATTCAACATATTCATAGGGAAGAAAATAAGTTAGTGGTCATTTTCTGACCATACATCCAACACACTTCTTTAGCTACCTTTCAGTCACTTTATTAGTATGAATTTTGGCAAGGCTCTCTGCACAGGGTCATCCTTCACTCAGATGAATGTTCTTCAGTAAGGGAAATCACTTGATTTCATTTTATTATTAGGGTGCTCTCTCACGAAGGTGAGGGGTTAATGACACACACCAAATTATACAGAAATTTCTTTAAGGAAGAGATTCATCTTAGACCTACAGCTACAGAAAACAACGATTGATCTTCTCACCACTCAGCAGCAGCAGCAAAGCTACAAACATATATTGTTTTTACTCCTCTGGGAGTTATTTATTGAGCAAAGGGAGGGTGGATAGCACTTCCTTTGAAGTCAAACATCTTGCTTGGATAAGGAGATATGTTGCATGAAACGAAAGTAATAAAAGGACAAAATGCTTTATTAAATCTTCTTTATCACAATATTGTGTTCCAATAACATGATCTAATTAAAGACGTATATGAACCTCTTTTCATCTGAGGATTAGTTCAGAGGCCTTCATTTATTCTGAAACAAACATGCTGTTGAAAAGTTTCCAAGATTTCCAGTGATGTATTCTTTCTATTTTCTCTAACTGGTGTTGATGCTTCCACTACCTCTTCAAGATTTGTTGTTCAGGGAGGAAAAAAAGACAGCACTTTTTGAAAGCAAGAGACAAATTGTTTCTTTATTATCAGAGCAGTAAGAAATATACTGGTTAGTCATTAAATATAGAAAAACTTCGTAAGTTGTATAGCTGTAACAGTGGATAACTCTTAGAAGTGAAATATCAGATGTTTTAGAGACACCTCGCACCAAACATCTTTTGGAAAATTGAGTTCCTGTGCATTACCCTTAAGATCAGCATGACTCCCAAATAAGGTGAATGGAGGATGTTACTAATTTTCCTTAGGATGGTGCTAGAGGGAAATATTTTGTGGACTATAGCCATTACCTTTCTTCTGAACCACTCCACTAATTTTCCCCTAATACTTGTAGTTGGTTTAGTCCTGCAATAATATTTGCATGAAAAAGATCTTGTTTTACTTGCAAAATCAATTTCAACAAAGTTTTTTTCCATCTTATGGTAATTGTGGTTCTGGCATGTTCGGTACAAAACAAGAAAATAAATCTGATATATCATATTCAGTGAAAGTTAATTGCATAAACACTATAAAATTTTGCTTAGGTGTACTATATTTCAAGAACCTAATAGTAAGAATTGGATGACAAAAAAATGCAGCCATTGCTACATACAGCCATAGCTACATCTCAGTAACTTTTGCACGATGGAACTGTAAAGCTTCCATGAGAAGCGTGAGTGTGTGTTCTGTAGTAACAGCTTTGAAGAGTTTTTTAAAAATGTTTAGTATTACTCAGAATTTTATTGAACTAGACCTAGAGGAGATTGTTCCCTATCTGGAAACACACATTTAGTTGAAGGGATATTTCTCTTTCTTCTTCATTTCTTTCACTCCTAAAATACTCTCTTCCATATTACACACATAGTTCCTTTGTTTTGGCTGCTGCATTCAACAGTCATACCTATTTATGACTACAAATGTTCTTCATTGAGAACATAACTTCAGTGTAGTTTTTGTTTACTTATGCTCACAAGTAAACACCCAGTTCCCCTTACCCACTGTTGTCAATCCTACCTTAAATCCTTTACTCTTACTTCATAATGACTCCAGTTAAAAATACTTTTGTTCTTACTGATATTAAATATCCAAGACCTCTGTTCCTCCTGCTAAGCCCTCTCAGTGAATTCCTTATGACTGTATGCTGTACTCCTTCTTATAGTCAAACAGAATTCAGATTTGACACACTTAGGATCTCATCCAAGACCATCTGTTTTATCAGGTCTTTTATCCACCCTTATTAAGTCATTATTTAAAAACAGAATATGGGGATGCATTATTAACCTCTGTAGCCTAGAGGAAAACAAAACCATTTTCTGCTTGAAGTGGTATAACATACCCATGTGCTAAGGCAAGTGGAGCTATTACAGATAGCGTTTAAATAATGCAAAAATAGCTTACCTATGGAATATGTAAAGCAAAATAACTTTGAAGAAAAACAGATGAAATGGACTGCTGAAGTCAAAGTGTTTTTAGAATGGGGAGTTGCATATTTGTATTTCAAAATTAGATTTTGTACTTGTAATAAAAAATTAAGCTACCTATTAAACTTTTGGGGGCAATGAACTGCAAATAATACCCACATTAGGCTAAGAAAGAAGATAATTCTACAAAGGAATAAAAGAAGAAATAATAATTATTAATACTGAAATGAATGGCATATTTAAGCAGTTATAGAGCAGAAAGCTACAGAGGTAGCAATTTCACACTGTTAAATCCTAAGCAGGTGAAATTACAATAAGTCATGTGAGAACTGAGTGATTACTTTTGCAAAAAGCAAATTCATTGCCACCACTGAAAAACAACTGGAAGCTCTAGTATCTTTCTTTTAGACACAGAATCATATGTTACATCCACATTTAAGCTAAACTTGTATTTTTAATTTCTTTTCCTGTGCCAATTACCCTATGTATGTTCTTGATTTAAAGATATGCTCTTGTTCTTAATGAATCTCTCAATAGATACTGAAACATGTACCAAGGTTAGTCTCCCAACTTCTACAGAAGGCGCCTTTCAGGTATTATATGTATAAATTGATTCTTGGTCATCAAGATGGATCACGCAGTCAAACATTGGACAGGTGCTGTTGTTGCTGGGTTAAAAACTGGTTGGATGGCCTGGCCTAGAGAGTGGTGGTGAATGAAGTTACATCCAGTTGGCAATTAGTGGCTGTTACCCAGGGCTCAGTTTTGAGGACAGTCCTGCTTAATATCTTTATTGATGACCTGGACAAGGGAGTCGAGTGTAGCCTCAGTAAATTCGCAGGCAACACTATTTGTATAGTATTATTGACCTCCTGAAGGGTAGGAAGGCTCTGCAGAGGGATCTGAACAAGCTGAATCAATGGGCCGAGGTCAATGCCTGAGGTTCAATAAGGCAAAGTGCTGGATCCTGCACTTCAGTCGCAACAACCCCCTAGTAGCAACATATGTTGGGGGAAGAGTGGCTGGAAAGCGGCTCAGCAGAAAAGGACCTGGGGGTATTGGTCAACAGCAGCTGAACATGAGCCAGCAGTGTGCTCAGGTAGCCAAGAAGGCCAATGGCATCCTGGCCTGTATTAGCAGTAGTGTTACCAGCAGGACTAGGGCAGTGATTGTACCCCTGTAGTCAGCAATGGTGAGGCCACACCTCAAGCACTGCATTCAGTTCTGGGCCCCTCACTATCAGAAGGACACTGAAGGGCTGGAGCATGTCCAGAAAAGGGCAACAAAGTCGGTGAAGGGTCTAGAGAGTAAGTCTTATGAGGAGTGGCTGAGGGAGCTGAGATTGTTCAGCCTGGAGAAAAGGAAGCTAAGATTTTATCATTCTCTACAACTACCTGAAAGGAGATTGCAGCAAGATGGGGGTTGGTCTCTTGTCTCAGGCAACAAGCAACAGGACAAAAGGAAATGGCCTCAAGCTGCACCAGGGGACATCTAGGTTGTATGTGAGGAAGGATTTCTTCACTGAAAGTGTGGTCAGGCATTGGAACAGGCTGCCCAGGGGGGTGGTGGAGTTACCGCCCCTGGAAGTGTTCAAGAAATGACTGGATGTGGCACATAGTGCTATGGTTTAGTTGACATGGTGATGATCATTCAAAGGTTGGACTAAATGATCCTGGAGGTCATTTCCAACCTTAATGATTCTATGATTCTCTGATTAAAGGACACTGTACAACAATCCTGTCTGTGTCACTTTCTACAGAGCTGACATGCCTTCACTCAGCTGGCCTGACGAACCATCAAGATTTCAACAGAATTGCCAACTTATTTCTGCAAATATTTTACTGTTTTCTAATATTATAACACTGTAAATCTCAGTCAGTAAAACATTAAACAATTACTAACACATATAAAGAATTCCCAAATGGTACTGATATAGATCAGAATGGCAGGTTCAAAGACACTGAAGAACCTCAGTACATTTGACCTGTCATATGAGAATAGTAGTTCCAGGAAAAAATCATCCTATCTCTTACCAGTAGAACTGCTCATCATACATTTATTACAGCCAGTGCCCAATTTACATTGCTTTTTGCAGATATATGAAGAAAATCAGGTAATGTCCCAAAACTGTTCTAGCTGTAGAGAAGTACAGAAATACATCTTGTTAGGGAAGAAGAAAAGAAGCTGACCGAGGCTCAGGGACAGCATAACGACAGACACAAAAGTGGCAACAGATTGAGCAATGGATTAATAAGTCCCGAGCTAAAACGAGGGCTGAAAACAGGTTCCTTTGAGTACGTTAAGGACCTCAACAGCATCTATAACAAACCAGGATAATTCAGACAGGGATTAAAGCTCAGAAGAAGTAAATAATCACTGATTTGTTGGTATATAAGAATAGCCTAATAACTTTGCATTGGATCTTCATCATTGGATTCACAGGAGGTGAAGGAGAATGGAGAGCAGTCAAACTCATAACCAGCCTAGCAGGAGTAAACATATGCATTTGTGTATATATCTATGTGTTCAGCTCTCAACACACACAAATTCATCACATTTCTAAAAGCTGAAGAAGAGGAAGAATTTTCATCAGGCCACCTGAAAAAGACAATGCAAGATCTTAAAGTATTTTGAAGGCTTTCCCTCTACACTCTCTCAATGAAATGACTGGTAGGTCATTTTACCCAAGAACAGACTAATCCTGTAGTATACCACATCTGGATGTCTTTCCTTGCTCCCTGGATGCTGTTGTTTTTCCAGCAGAAAGATGTTGGTGAGTCTGGCACTACCAAGCTTTCAGACAGCCCTCCACCTTGCTTGCATGCTCTCATCCCAAGAAACTAGTAGCCAGGACAGCAGAAAAGCAGGGCAGCTCCACAGCCTTTAGCAAAGCAAAGGGAAACCAGCCTTGAATTTCCAGGGAACCCCATTTAAAAGGCTTGGTGTCACCTTCTTGTTATCAGTGGCTGTTGGACCATGTTTCCAATGCCTAAGAAACTGAAGTGAAAAACTACAACAGAATCCTACTTCTACAAAAATACAAGTCTAATATAGAACATTTACAGAAAAAAAAAAGTCCTATTATAAGCGATGTCTCTTCTTGTCTTAAAGTCAGACTTCATAATAACAAATGAGTTTTTGTTTTACAGAAATTTTCCTTTTCAAATTGTTATTTCCTGCATCATTTATTGTGTTCTTTGATCTTGGGCTGTACCTTTAAATCTATGTCATCTTCTTGGGCTGTAGAGATAAATGTAGCCTAATAACTTCACGGTTTTATCTTTAAACACAGATAACTATCACACAGTCAGTTTGCTGTTCAGTTGTGAACAACCACCAGATACTATTTTTAAAACTTCATAAAAGCCCTGCAAATAGCTGAAAGCACTTAAAGGATAATACTAGTGGCTATCACTGTGATTGTAAAAAAGACCTATAAACTAATGTGAGATTTCTTTTATTATTGCAAAACCAGATATCAAAGAAAATATCATTACTTCATAAGGTCTCAGCTATTAAATAACTTCGCATTTCTTGTGTATTCAAATCCCAGATTTTATTAGTCATACTTCCAGTGACAAATTAGGTCCCTCCAGTATTTATATATGTGACTTCTAAAAACATCTTGACTTGTAAATCTCTTTACAGACAGTAACAAAAATCTGAACAGGAAAACTAACATACAGTAAGATAATTTTAAAATAATGAAGCATTAAGCAAACTTGAATGCTTTATTTTATAGAAACCAACTTAGAGAGGTCATGAGTAAACTACTGAGTGAAGATGAAGTAGACTTATTACTAGAGATAGGATTTCACACAGAGGGAAGTGCTGGTGGCTTTACTACTTAGGGTTTTCTGACATTAATGCACTCTGCAAATACCTAAGAACTGAAAAAGAAAGATGAATCAAAGCTTAGGTGCTAAATTATAGATTGCAAGATTCTGCTCAAAGTGGTTTTCACACATTCGATGCCTTACACAAAGCTCTTTCATGTATTTTAAGAACATTCCATGGCATACAGGAAAAAAAAACATTTATTTTGTTAATTAGAACCTTTGTTATGAGCTTTTTTAAAAAAGTTTCTGTGAATGAACAGATTCCGTTAGTTCCAACTAAACACAACTGACTCATATTTTCCCTAAAATCCTTAGTCATTCTTCCTGTCACAAATGATCAAAATTACAGTGTGAATAGTTAGAGATCATCTTGTCCTGTAATTCTTTAATAAGGCCAAATATAGATTGTCTCAGGTGATAGATTAGTTTGAGGAATATATCTACTGTGCTTATAGAGTGTGAGAGATGCTTACTCTATCCAGACCTAGGTGTTCTCTCTGACAACACTAATGAAGACTCAGTGGTTGCTTCCATAGTATCTGATACTCCACAAAATACCAACCAGCAATTTGAGCTGGGAATTATTCACTGCTTCTGTTCAGAGTGAAGGAAATGTATGGATTCAGTAAAATACCTTTCTATTAGCTGTAAAGCAGTATAAAATGTGAACATATATGCAACACTCTCACCACTTTGTGAGTTACTCATTTTCTTACGTTGTAAGAATTGAAGAGCTGGTATGATGGAAATTAATGATTTTGTTTACCTGCATGATGTGGTAAAATTATTTTCATCTGTCAGTCCATAGTGAAGATGTCATTTCTCAGTTCTTCTTTTAGCCTTGGCAGACATTGTATCGTACTCTTTCCATATGCAAGACTGCATCAAAAGTATTAGTGTGTTTTTCATATCAGAGGGGAAAGATAAATAAATAGTAAATACTAACATTTCTTTAGTTAATCAAATGGGGATTTAAAATTTTGCTCATCCATCACTGATATTTGGAATGCTACTTGACCATTGTCTGAGGAAGTTCATGTAAAAAATACATATTGCAATGAAAATATTCCATAATAAACACATATATGGACCAATAATTTTCCACCAGCATGCACACACTTTTCATCATTTTGTCATCATAATAATCTCCCTCTGTCTTACTTAAACTATGTTTAGTGTGATAAACGCTGATATCTTTGTATAAGATACAGATAAGGCCCTCAGGTATGGCTTGCATAAAACACAAAAGCAGAGTTTTCAAAAAGCCCATAGTAAGTCTGAAATCTAGTCTACCCTGAGAGACAGTGGAGCTCGAGTGCCTGCTACAAAGGAGCTTTTGAGAACTTCACTCTATCTGTGATTAGACAGATTAGAAAAGCAGCAGGACTATCAGCTAAAACTGCCCTCTTTTTTATTAATTTTTCTTTTGTACCTAAATCTGTATCTAGGGGTTTTTATGAACACACACACAAACACACATATATGTAGAATTCAATTAAACTATATATTTGAATAGACTCATTTGCTTCACTCACACTGAAATACCACTGTGGTTATTTGACAGCTTCCAAGAAAGTCATATATATCTGGTGTCCACATACTAATTAATATATTTGCCTTCCCTTCCAGTGTTACTGATTGTTCCTTGGGCTTAACCTTAGACAGTGACTTAGTTAAACGCTATATTGAATTTCACCATTTTCATTTGAACTACCTTTCTGGTAGTTCACTGAAGGGTTTATAGTTATCATGAGTGACCAAAGTACTTGAATGTGTGTACTTAGGTCAGTGTATAGGCCTATACATGTGGGATGGGGGTGAAATCTTTTAAAATAAAACAGCTGCAGAAGAAATTATCAAGCCATTGAAGGCAATATGATAGCTGCTATTAAATCCCACTTTGAGAAGCTTCCTTTAGCTTTGATGATTTTTTTTTCTTCTCAAAAGTTGCTATCAATTTTTCGCTGACCTCAGCTCAACCTCAAAGAATCAACCTAACTTCTAGCCTGCTCACATTTTTCTTATGTGGGTACAAAAATAATAAAATAAAAATAGTTAATTGTATTGAAACTGAAAGTGATCAAAAGTTGAAATGGTTTGGGTTTAAAAAATTCCACTAGTTTTGTTTTGCTTTTGTAAAACTAATACCTTGAGGTGGCTCACAGCAGGATCTCTTTTTTTTATCTGAAGTTCAGGGAGGTATGAATAAGTAGTTTGAGACTTTCTCTTTAATTGTAACCAAATGCTATCTTCTGAGGGGTTGAGAAATACCGTAAAGGTGTTCTCAGCTTTTCAGGGATTGTTGCTGTTCTTGAAATAAAAATAATTTGCATACTGCTTACTCAATATAAAATCTGAAAGACTCATAATCGCTAACTTAACAGCATCTTTATTAGGCATCCTTGTTATCATGAATCCATATATTCCTATTCAGATGAGAAATTAAGACATAGGACTAATGCCACAGAGCAACATGAGCTCTGCATCACCTATAGCTGGAACACCTGCCTGCTAGAGGAACCTGGCAGTATGAGCCAGGCACTGAACACCTTTTTCTCAGTGCATATGAGGCACCTTGCAACGAGCACCATGCAGAACCACAGTGCAGAACACTGTGCCGAGCAGCAAATTCCATGTGGCACTCGCACATAACACATCTTAAAATTTTGCCCCTCATCAAGACTCAAGCATTTGGCTAGTGTAGAACTCCCGTATTTCAGCCTGGGAAATCTGTGCAGCGTATGTGCACTCCACCCTACACTTCAGGAAGCAACACGTCCTGTTGCACATGCAGCATTTCATTGCTCTGCATATTCACAGTAAATCTGACTTACAGAGGCTTTTCTGTGCATGTTCCCAGTGACTGGGCAGCACATGGGCAGTAGGTCCATTAGACAATCCCCAGAAGCTTAAGTCTTACTGTGCAGGCATGCAGTGACTTCATCACATGTGCATAATAAATATGATGCTCTCTGAAAGTGTTGGCCTGACCGTGAGGGTTCTTGCAGTCTTGTGGTTACCACCACTGTATACAACCTGCTTGTAGATCATTCTGGGCAGAGCATCTGACCTGCTGCAGCTCCCAAATATCTTGAAGTCTTAACAAATGTATAAATTTATCAGCATTTGCCCAAACAATGTTTCTGGGCTGAAAAAGGGATTGTGTTCAGGAAATCCAGCTGTTTGCTAGCCTTAAGTCTACAAAGCCTAAGTTTACCAAGGTGTCCCTGAAGCTCACGGTCTTCTCTTGAGTGCTGGCATCTGCACCTCTTTCTTCACCCTGGAATAAGTGACCCTTATCTCCATCTCCACTGTCCAAACCCCACCTCAGCTAGTGAAAGAGGCTGTTTCTTTCCTAGTCTAGGTGATATTTCTGAAAAATATGTGATTTAATAAAGTCAGCAGAGGGATTGGCAACAATAACATTCAAAGAAATATCTCCAGTGCTTGTTCAGAGTTCTGATTAACTATAAACTAAGAACTATTTCCAGGATGACAAATACTGGCTTGAGGATTTAAGCACCTGTATTTTGGCTTGCCCAAAATAACACACCTTGCCAAAACAGCAGAGAACCTCTGGAGCAGAACTGGAGCATCCCAAGCCACTAATGTTGTTGCCACATCATGGATGCAATAGGTGATGCACAATTTTCTAGTCAAGCCTATCAACATAGGCAGAGTGATGGGGAAGTTCTCAAGAAAGCTCTGCTTTCCAGCCTGATCTCTTCTTCACAGAGGTAGGCAGCCCTCAGCACCGTGTGCAGTAGCATGCAGTAGAGCAATGGGGTAGTCAGTGAGTTGGTGTCTTTTTCATCCTGTCTCCTACATGCACTAAACTATTTGCTAGGAGACTTTTAATGCTATTTTTGTTTCTAAAGGTACACATATTAGGGGGTTAGATCTAAATTAGAAAAACCAGTAGAAAATTTCCTGTATTAGACCTGGTGAATCCACCTTTCTGATGGACTTTGAAGCTGTGAGAAGAGTTGCAGTCAGTGGTTTTATCTGCAGTATCTGGAGGTCATTGAATAACTTTGTGCCACTCCACAGGAAGCCAACAAAGACTGTGCAGGGTAGGTGAGAGGTACTACAGCTTGGTGGAGAGACCTGCTACAGCACTCTGTTACCATTCTGAAGTTCTGCACACATTCACATCTCCGTGCTCAGCCTTGTAGTACTGTTTTACTTTATATGGGAGACAGCAAAGATGCATGTAATTGAAGTGAGACCACCTTCCACCAAGATGAGGCAGCCACAAGAAATGTTAAATGCTGTTATACACTGTTACAGCTACATGAAAGTGTCAAGGAGAAGACAAGACCATTATTAGCATGTATTTTTATTTTATATTTAATTTTTTATTTTTATTACTTTTTTAATTCTTTAAGAAAACCTCCCAGAAATTTTTAGTCCCTGATTATATTACAACTATGTGTTACATACACGCTCTTAACAACTTTTCTTGTGTAACTCTGCATGCTATACATTTTTACAATACCTCCAGAAAAGACCAGAAGAAATGAGCTAACATGGGGTCAAGTTCTGTTCTCAAATGCACTCTATCTTTCTCTGATTTGGTGGGATTTAAGGATGTGACAGGAGGGCAAAGAAAATGCCTAAGAACAAGTTTTCTGCTTTGTCACTAGTTTTTGAAGAATTGGAAAGCTTCCAGAGAGCGTCATTCCAATTTTTCTGACAAATTTTTCACTAGGAGTTTTCAGTAGGAAGATATCTTATATGACAACATTTTTTTAATGGCTCTGGGACTACTCCAAGCCAAAGCAGCAGCTATGGTGCTGATTGATCCAAGAACCGAGGAGTTACACCATTGGGATTGGAAAGGGGGACCACAGAATCAGTAGCAGTGGTGACTTTTTGATTTCATCACTGATAACAGTTTCAGGGTATCATCAAAAACAGAAGCCAGACTGTGGATGTGTGGTTCTCAAGTTGGGAATGTTTTTTGGTGTCCACAGAGGTGACCTTCGTAAAGCAACTACAGAACTGATACAGTTTACAGCAAGAGGAAACCAGACTTCAAATAGCAAAGGGTGTAAAGTACCTGCCATTCAGCTGGAACACAAGTAATCAGGTGGAGTACTTAGAACAGGGTCTCAGTGCCCCACGGCATGTGCAGACATGAGCAGGCATAGCCAATACACTCCTGCTGGGCACCTCACCAGCAGGAGCAGTTCAAGCCTTACCTTTACCTCTTCAGTCGCTTCCCCCACTTCTTCCAGTTTTAACACTATATTGTCCTCTCATATTCCAGATCTTATCTATTTTTTCCTGTCCTTTCCCTGTAGTACTTTCCCCTCTTCATTCAGTCTGTTCTTCTGTCTTTGCTCTTTTCTTTCCATGTTATTTCCCAATCTTTTTTTGACTCAGTTTCTATCCCTAACCCTCTCTTCAAAGTCTGTAATCTCACTACCACTCAATAAATCTATTGTTTTCTGCTCCTTTTAGGTTACACTTTCATTATAATTTTGGTTTTAACCAAAATCCTTAATTTATCTCTTCTTCAGGTCACATTTTTGAAATTCTAAATCATCATATTCTGCCCAGTTCCAAATGCAACCTTCTTCTCTACTGTTGCGGTATCTGTTCACCTGATGATGTCTCACTCACAGCCTGCTCTGCTATTCCATGCCCTCAGTTCTTAAAATAAAGGAAATAGCACACCATGATAAATTTCCACACAAAATTTCAAAATGCTACCAAGTCCTCTGCAGTTTTCTTCTGTGTCAGTTGGCTACATTTTCTAACCAGCTGGTGGGCAAGAACTATCATTGTTCAAGAAGTGTAGGACAAAGGCAAGTTTGATTCTTGGAATTCATCAGGAATCCTACCTGTTCTCTATCTAGAATTGAAGGTTTTTGATTATCTCAGGTATTTGCTGTTAAAAATGTCTCCATTCTGGAAAAATCATTCTGTTGCAACATCAGCTGTGGATAGGGAAATACCAATATTATTCTGACCAGATTGTATAAACTTGGGAAAACAAAACTTTGAAGTATAAATCTGCTTGCAACCTTATCTCTGAACACATTGCAAGTCTGCAGCTTTTCAGTTGCATATATTTAAGTTTAGGATAAGAAAAACACCTGTTCATCCACATGGTGTTTTGGAGTCCCTCCTTAACGAAGTCATGTAAAGGGTTGATTATAATACTTCAGTCTATCTGCCAGTAACAATGTGACATGAATTCACAGAAATGTTGCAAGAAACCAAGTAGCTGAACCTCTGCCCTGGTAGATTCTTGACTGCAATGCTTACTTTTAAAAAAAAAATTCAGTAGATCAGATATATTTGACCATCTCCCACAAAACCCATGTCTTGTAGGTGAAAATTGTTTATCTACCTATATCATGTTCAATCATGAAACCTTACCCTTTCTCTGCTGCTTCTCTTCTGATATCAAATAATTACCCTGGAATGTAATACATCTGCTCTAGCAGTAAGGGCACAAATTGCTCATCTTTCCTAGACTTGCAATCTGACAAGAAATTCTTAGATGTGTAAGGAAACCCTTGCTTCTTGCACAACTATCAGTTGATTTTTTTTTAGTTTTTTCTTTTGCACTGCAGCAGAGCATAATTTCTGCACTTCTCTCAGGTCAAAGCCTGATCAAGAATTAAAATTCACGGTTCTTTTTGCAGATAGTGATGGCAATTTTGTGCATTCAGATTGCTGGTTAGAAATGTGAGGCCCAGATTTGCCCAGATAGAAGATATGCCTTCTTACAGGGGAATGTGAATTTGATATTAATTTATGCTGCTTAAAAATACGAGGATGAGCAACGTAAGCATGCATGAATGATACTTTTCCTCCTTAATGATATAGAAGGTTAAAGTGTAAACTATATAGAATGGGAAAGTGTAACTGGATGATGATTTCACAGTGACTATAAAGATGTTTTGTATCTAGAAAAGCATGTCATGAATAACTGCAGAAGCTGCCTCCAGTAAGAAGATTAAGTAAATATTAGACTAATAAGAAGGTAATTGCCTAACTGCAGACCAAAAATCAGTCGTAAGTTACAAATAGCAGTTCTCTGCTTGTAAATGTCTATCTTCTTTTTCTTTTTCATGTAATAGCAGACAGACTATGCATAGAGAATAACAAGACTTTGAAATTTGAGGAACAATGAGGAGAGGCTAGTATTAGGTTGGGATGCATACCTGAGTCTTCTGTTGTCTGCCAGATGGATTTCTGAGGGTAGGCCCTTCAGCAGAGAGGAAGACTGGACTCATTGGTACAGGCTTTTTTTCCTGCTGAAGAAGCCTGTACACATGCTGTTACAGTCAATCCACCAGCCACACTTGACATAAGTTAGTAGGGACTTGGACTAGCAACACAGAAATGAAAGGCTCCGTTCTCTATCCATGGTCTCATAAACTGTTAACTCCCGCTTGAATGGCTTCATTAGATTGTCACTGTAAGGTCTTCAGCTTTCTTTTGGTCTTTTCCCTTCACTTTATCCCACTGTTTGTGTATGATAACATTTTAGACATGTGGTATTTTAAACTGAAAGGTCTCTTCCACTGGAAATTTAAATAGATTGTACTGCATGAAAATGAAAATACCTTACAGCGTACATGTGTTGTGTGCTATGGGCAGTGCAGTGTCTGTCTGAATCCCAGCTGTAACTAATGATTTATATGGAGACTAAGTAAAAGAAAAAATATTTAGGAAAATATTTCTTAGTTCTTATGAGATTGATTCTTTGGTAGGCAACTTTCTTAGTTTATGAAGTAATTTAGAAAGTGATGTGTTGTAAATTACAAAGTACATAACACTCAGGGTAAGGGCAGTTTTGTTATTATGACTGCCCAAGATCTGATAAACTATTATATCTGCCTTTATAAACACTTTATTAAATATCACACTACCACAAAACCAAGAATGTTGTATAAAAGTAACTTGAGCAATTTGACAACTAGTTTTTGTCATAAAAAAAGAAATATTCTCTTGATTAGTTTCTATGAAGCATAATATCTCTAAAATAAACAAGATAATCCTTGTGTAAACAGCACAGGGTACATGGAGAGCAAAAATGGATAGAGGCACAAAGAACATTCTTGGCTTTAAAACTTGAAAGCAAATTTCTGCTTCATTTAATCTAGTTTAATAATAGTTTTAATTACAGTGTTTTTAACTCACTGAAAAAACTTTTTTTTTATTTTATCTATCATCCTAGGTAACATTCCCTGAACTGCGATGGATCTTCATGTTCTTGTGCCCCTTCAGACCCATCTCTAGATTTCAACAGTGAAGTTCTACCTGGACACTCTTGTTCTGTTCTTCATATATCAGGGAAACAAAATGTGGTTCATCTGTCCTCAGAGTAAGAGTCTAACCTGTAGCCCACTGGCATCACTTCTTACTCCAGACAAGAAAAGTAACTAGTGTTTCACAGCCATAACCATAAGAAACACATTTGTCTCATAATCAGCTGTTTTCCTTCTATAAATATTTCCTTCAACTTAGATATAGAGAATGAATTTTCTTTTCTTTTTCTCATTATTTTAATCTCCAGCTTTAAAGGCACAAATAGTTTAGATTTCTACAGTCACTGACATCTGAAGCACTCTGTGTGAATGTTACTTAGTGAAACTCCATATGGACAGATAGAATGAAGACACCTGCCTCCACAAAGACCATGATCCATGAGAATCCCAAGGAAGCAGCATCAGACATTTTTCAAGAGCTGAATGGTTCACAAATATTGCTAATCCTGCCAGATCCCAATGTGTCTTTTGAACTAGAACATTGGCTAGCTAACATGGTTAAGATGTAAATACTGGAAGGAAATGTTTAGATCTTGAGTTGGGGGTTTTTTTCAGATTCCTATATGTACGTATACATGTATGCGTAGGTGTGTTTATCAATTTATATAGGATATAAACAATATTAGAACCTAAAGTCCTGGTTTCATCTTGTTTATAATTTCATAGTATCCATCCTAAAAATATTAAATTTCCTGTTAACAGCAGCTATGGGAAGGTATAGTGGCAATCAGGATTTTAAATGGCCTGGAGGTCTTGTAGGCCACTAAGAGAGGATCTGCCTCCATATTCTTTTAGCTACAATCCAAAGGAAGTATCAATTCTCACAACGTAGAAAAGTATTTGAATTATTTGTTATTATATATTGATATATAATAACTATTAATATTATATATTAAATATTGAATATTGGCTATTATAATCCTCTCTAAAAGATAGATAGACATCGAGTTATTTGGTGGTTTTTTGCTTAGTTTACATTAATGGATATTTATACATCATTTCTGATACACCCAGATTTACCCAGTGGCAGATTTATAAGGAGTTGGAGTAAGAAAGGGACATTAACTTCTATCTTTCCAGGTAATACTGTGCACAGTCACATGTCACATAGTGCTTCCTTAGTCATGCACCACCTACGTGTAGTTTAGGGAAGCATCCTCCCCTGCATTATCTTCCATTTTAGTTTATTCTCGTGTCTGCAGAATCGATACTTACCTTTTGCAACTTCTGGGTTTTTTCTCTATTTAGAGTCAGCCTGACTGGCAACAGCAACAAAATACCTCACAGAAATACCACAGCATTCAATGCAACTCCATATTTGATGTTCATTGTACTCATGTCATTAGCACAGCGATCGATGTGCTATGTGGTAGTCAGTGTTTACCCATTCTTAAACAGGTATACCCAATTTAGCTTCAATGTAGGAGAAGCTAACACAAGAATCAAAGATTTTCACAGTGATTTTTAAGGGGCGTGCAAAAGGGAGAAGTTTTCTCTCCCCTGACTTTGCAGAGGTATTTCTTACCTCTAATCAGGATTAGGCGATAGCATCGGAAACACAAGCAGCTGGGGTTCCACTCACTGATCTCCTCAGCTGCAAAACTGTGTCAGTGATAACAGAAAAGCACTTAAAAGCCTATTGTAGGCACAAACGCATCTTCTCAGGAGCTGTCTTGGTGAGAGGAGGGTGAACCTTGCTCAGTATGCAGGGCCTGATGGTCACAGAGCAGTGTGCAATAGGACTCCCATTACCTACAGAGGTATTAGAAAAGTGTTCCCAGATGAAAGCCTTTATCCAATTTCAATTGTCCATTGAACAACAACAACATTAAGGGCAGCATTGTTCCATTTGCTACTGTGTCAAACAATGCAACGACTGTTTAGGATCACATTTTTTTCCTGAGTAGTTGAAATTACTGTGGGAGTAGAGAAGCATTTACATCCAGAAAACTTCATTCTTTAAGCAGATGTTTTAATTTTAATAACATCAGCCTACAGAAATGAATATCTGAAATATTTTGATTGCTGTGTGCATGTTGCTGTTTAGGAATAACACTCCATCATGGTGGGTTTACAGAAAAATTCAGGAGCCACGAGGAGAAATAAACTGCTACTAACTGTGCTACCAAGAACAATACTGCATTTTTTTTTCTTTGAAAGCCACTTTAAGTGCCCTCCTTTGCAGAAGAATGTCATTTTCTGCACTGTAGATGTGCCGTATTACAGACCCGTAGATCCACACTTGGAAAACTGCACATGTAAAATTGTTCGTAGTGTGTGTCTTTACTTTTCCACACATGCAGCCCAGATGTGTGCAATGCACATATCACAAAAAAAATGGGCATGTACAGTTTTTACAAGCTAGGACATATCTTTATGAATAGTACACAAATGGAATTAGAAGCCCCTTGTGGATTCCTGGGTATGGAGGACATACCCTGGCCTCCAGGTAAGCAAAGATGTGTGCAGTATTCACTTTTCCTACTACTCTGTCTGTATAGCAGACTGCAGTGTAGTGGAAAAGTCCTTGAAGTGACTGCAAAAAAGTGCTTGCGGTCCTTTAGTGCAACAGAATGGAGCTCCGTCCAGGCTACTTTGCCCCGTGAGAAACAGTAAAACCAGCCTGCACTGTACTCTGCCTCCCTGTGCAAGACTGGCAGTGGTATATGAGCCAGCTTGACTATGTACAATTTTTTTCCACCAAAAGTAGGCACATGCAAAAATTCAAGTCATAGAAATAGGTGCCACTCTGATGAGCAGTTGTTTTAAGCAGCTCAACTTGTACTGATAAGGTCCGGTTTTCAAGTTTTTGTGATCTTTCTTTTTCCCACAGATGTGTTTTGTAGGTGTTATTCCACACGTGATTAGGATTGAGATATCTGAACTGATCATTCTACAACATTTCTTAAAAAAATCAGGGCCTTGAATCCACTTGCCTGCTCTACTGAAAAAAAAAAAAAAAGGCATAGGAAAAAAGCAGTGTGATTTTCATTTAGCAGCACATGAGAAAAAAAATTAACTAAAGGGACTTATTTTAAAAGAATATGTTTAACTGCATACACTGCATCTGCATTCTGCTTTCATAGCTGCTAGACTTCCAAGTGACCAGTCTCTGAAAGCACCATGCGGCATGCATGTGTGTGTGCTGAGATAGGAAAAGCTCTGCACTGTGAGATAAGTGAAGCAAGTGTTTCAAAATCTCCACTTCCAAATCACTGCAGCCCAGCAGCAGACCACCAAACCTACCAGCTATTCCCTGCTCTCTGGGCGACCTAAACCTGGATTTGGGTGCTCAGGGTAAGCAATATCAGGACTTGGTCATAAGAAAGAACAGAAAAGAAGTGTGGAAATAGATAAAAAAATGTGCCTAGCACCATAGATGCAAACATGCTTGCATTGTATGAAATAATATGAGGATGTATAAATGTTTTTTACAGTGGAATACGACTCTGAAAAAGCATCCAGGATTTAAATCTTTGGAGGGATTTATATGCAGAACCTGCACTTACTTCAAGGAGTATTAGCCCCTTTACCACTTGGAAATCCTTCCCCTGAACTACCTATCTTCATGCTACCATGTGAATCATTTCTCTAAAAAAAAAAAAATTGTCCCTATGAAATTAAAGTATTTTATCTCTATGGATGCATAAATTATCTCAAATCTCAATAGTATTGGAGTACCTAGAAAGAAAACACCCTAATGAGCTTGTTATGATATGGAAGGTGGAGCATTGCTTCTGACTGAAAAATTTGTGTATCAGTAAACTATGAAAGGGTAGTGCCAGCGGCACCATAAATAATCGAAGCGTATCTCTGATATCCCTGCAGTGGTCAGATGTGAACTCTTGTGCCAGCCTTGCTTCCCTGGAAGTCACAGGGAATTTTATCACTGAACTGAGGGGGACAGAGTTGGATTTCCGCCATCCAGAGGGGCTGGAAGGGGGAATATGTGGTCTTCTTTTCTGTGTAGGTGTCTTTAGATGTACCTACAAAATAGCTGAGTCATAAAACCGTTGAATCTTTGTGTTTTGCTGCTAAAGAGAATCCATAAAAATAGATTTATTGTCATATTTCCCTTTTGTGTTGTACTGTTCCCTTCTATCATAAAATATTCTCGATGGTTTATAGCAAAGCAAATACAGCAACTTAGTTCATAAACGCCAAATTCCCCTCTGTTACATCCCGGATTTCAGGCATAATCGAATTAGCTCCTATTTGTGTTGATACTGCTGTCCCGAGCCGCAGTTAAGGAGGCTTCTCGAGCCCTAATGTGCGCAGAGGGGTCGCTGTGCAGGGACCGAGGTGGACCCGCACCAGCCCGCAAGTCTGTAGGAACCCGTCCAAACAGTTTTGACTTTTATTCTTCCTGACGAAGATTTAAAGCATCTTTGTTCAAACAAGAATGAGAGGCTGTGGAAAATAGAACAAACCATAAGAGCGTTTTAACAGAGAGAGGGGGAGCGAAGCCTGCAGAGCAAACCAACCGCTCGGACTGCCTTTTGTGGGGACAGATAGGCATGGAGGGCAAGGCGGCGCTCGGGGGAAATCTCTTCTGCTGGAAAGCTCGTGTCTTCAGAGCAGCTGCTGGGGGAAAAAAGAAAAACAAAAACAAAACACCCAGACAAAACACAACTCAGCATTTGGACAGGGAGATTCTGCTTTTCAGTATGATTTTTTGATTTTGACCGAAGATCGCTCGCTCAGTGGCTCCTGTGGGCGGTCCCGCTCAACCCCGTGCCCCGGGAAAGGTGTCTGCGGGGCTGTACGGCAGAGCCCGGGAGGCCAAGGGGAGCTCGCCCCGGTGTGCCGGTAGCCACAAGCCAGGCTGTAATTACAAAGCAAACAAGAGTGAAATATTGGATCGACGACGCCCGTGACAAGATCTGCGCTTTTTGCCGCCAATTTGTTTGTGGAGCTCTATTTAAAGGCGCTTGATTGAGGAAACGTTGAAAATAGCAGTTAGGGTTTCCCTAATGAGACCTCTAGAGGAAAGCAGTGGCATTCAGGGGGCTCTAGCGAGAGGAGGGGAAGCGCTTAACCCTTTCCAGCCACCCTCATCGCCGCGGGGCTCCTCCCGGGCGCGGCATAGCCCGCAGGGCGCCGCCGGAGCCACCCTTCCCCGGGAGGTGCGCTGGGCAGCGGGGCCAGCCCGCCGCCTCCCCGCCAGCATTCAGCACTTCGACCACCAGCCGGTGGGAGGGGCAGTGCCGGGGCAAGGCTGAGCATCCCTGGTGTTTCCCGGAGGGGGCTGACCGTGCCCCCGAGAGTGCGCTCCACGGGGACATCGGAGTCGGGGCTCTGTCCCCCGATGCCCTTTGATGCACTGGGTCGGATCGCCGGATGGCTACGGGCTGATGCTTGAACACAGCAGCAAAGGGCGGGCAGGAAAAAAAAAAAAAAAAAAAGATCCTTGGAAATGCTGAAAAGACCGGGAACGTATTGAACAAGAAACGATATTTTTCACACCAACACGCACTGCGCAGGGGCCTGTGGCACTCCCTTCCATATGTCCATCGTTCCGATTTCTGTCACTGTGTGAGCCTGCCCCGACACTCATTCTCTCAATCTCACACACGCTACGTACTCAATTAGCGCCTGTCTGAGCCCAGTATTACACACAAATGAGAGAGACCTCTTGTAAAACTCATGTTGATAATATTTTGAAAGGCGCTAATGCCTATGAGGGAGTGTGGATCACAGTCCTCTTCTGCAGACTGCTTTCTCCTAGTGCTAACACTTGAACGACATTGAGATCTCCCCGCTCTCGATTTTATAAATCAACTTTAGTTGGGAAAAACCGGGCTTGTTTTCTCAATGAACTGCCTGTAACCTGCAAGACCCTGGCATCTTACCTAGAGCATGTCTGCTTGCCCCTCTCCCTGGCCATCGCACCAGCTTCTGCTCACACATCACCGTCAGCCTGTTCATCTTGTATATGTGTGTGTATATATATAGGTATGTATATACGTATGTGTGTATATACACCTGGACGGGGATCAAAATAAACTTTTAGGGTATACCTAATAAAAAGTGAGCATTGTCTCTCCCCAGAGGAAAGAAATAGTGAAAAGCAGAAAAACAAAGTGTTGACTTAGTAAAATAAGTTCTGCACGGTGATGTAAAATATTTATTTTTGTTGTCGCATTTACACCCCCAGGTTTTGGCCGCGGCTCCGTTTTCCAGCAGGTCTGGGGAGGTACATGACACTCAGTTCTCCATTTTCCGGTTTCTTAACTTTCCTGAAAAAAATAGTAAAAAAAAAAAAAATTCCGGCTACAGTGAAGCAAATAAACATTTTACGTATCCACAGATAGGTTGTATCATCTGTACGAACAAATTACAGTACGCGGCCGCACGTTTCTTGTAAAGTCTCCGGTCTTCTGTTTATGTAATGCCATTTCTGTTTGTAATTATTTTATTTTAATTTTATGTCACTTTTAACAGAAGCCAGACCGGTTTTCCCTCCGTGTTTTGTATACAATGCTTTCTTTCTCGATAAGATGTTCTGTCCTATCTTTTCGGTTTTTTTCTTTTAAAAAGTGTTTATAGTTCCCCACGAGCAATTCTCCAGTATTTCTCCCTTGCATTTTAAGGACTTGTCCCTGTCTTGCTTTATTTGTTTGTGTGAAATTTAGTTTGAAAGGAGATCAGAGAGAGCAGGAGGGGTTTGTAATAAGAGAATGACCAAGCGACCTAAAGGCTGATTATATGTCATTAACTGGAGACTTGGTGTATCCAAATTACCAAAAAGACCTCACTCGGCCAGATCAATTACACCGAGATACGCATATAGGAATTGCGGTACGAGCTGATGCTTCCACCAAGTGTGCAGCCGACATTTGCAGAACTCAGTCGTTGAGTTTTCAGACTAGCTCCTGTCCTGAAGCCAGTCCCGGGCAAGCAGGAGCAGGGTGCAGTGCAGCAGGTACACGGCGCGGGGGGCACCGGCAGGACGACACCGACATTTTGGGGCTTGTAGTTAGGACCAAATTGCAGTTAATTTTCACTGCTCCAGAGGGATTTTCTTTTTTTTTTTAAACCGAGCGAGGTTACTTTTGATCTATGAATGCTTCTTAAACCCCAGCGTCTTTAAATGGAGACTTTACATGAAAAATGATAATAAAAGTGTTGATTTTGGTTAGCCTAAACCCACAGTGATGCCAACCTAACCTTTTTCTTCCTCCAATGTCAGAACTTCAGATAATGGAGGACAAAATATTCATTAATTAAGTCAATTCTATTCGTGAGCTATTTCCTCAGAGTCAAGCTCAAGAGCATCTTAAGACGCTCTTTTCCGGGAATGCAAATAATATTACACGGAAAAACAGTATGTTTCTCTGTATACATGTGCGTGTTTATACATGCGCATGCATAGGAGATATCTATATAACAATTCCAATAAATAGAGACACACTGCGTTCACTGCAGAATTTTGTAAGGTCTTTATTACCGTTCTTCTGACAAAGAAAGAGTCTCGTTTGGAGTTTGTACCGTTTTTCGGTTTTTTTCTGTGATTCCTGTCTAGGGTCTAAATGCAACTCTGGATCCTCAGTCACAAATATAAGCAATCCTCGAATAATTGCTTGCACATGCAGTGGTTAAGCGCGTAGGGTCCCGTGCTTACCGCCAGTCATTGCGACTTCATTGAGACTTACGAAATGGTCAGTATCTTGGGTTTTTCTCGTCCCTGGTCTTTTTCCTTTTTTTTTTCCTTTCTTTTTTTTTTTTTTCTGTATACAAAACGGCTGCGAGATTACCATGCCTGTAATATGTGGGCGTTCATCACCGATATTAGTAACGTAAACCAGTGTTCCTCTATCTCCAACAGCAGCAATTAATTCGGGCCTGCTGGGCCCGATCCCGCCCTCTGCCCTGGACGTTGAAATCCAGGTTGTGTGAGCGCAAGAGAGGGTGCAAGCAGGCCCATTAGGCACAAGTCCTTTTCATTAACCCTCACTGACATGTTGACCTTCAAATGATATTTCTCCGTGCCTCTTTTACAAAATCCATTTTCTTCCGGGTTTAGGTCTTCTCGCGAACTCCTAAGCAATGGCCCAGGGACAGGATGCGTTGCAGCCCTGGGTCACGGGCTGCTCCAGCGTCCCCAAATCCATCCGAGAACGATACCCCTTTCTAACACGTTTGGTCCCGGGTCAATGACATCACGCACTCTATAAATTCAAACGCGTCTCGGCTTTTGAAGCCGTGCACCGGGTGTTTGAGCGATGTGGTAGGCAGCTGGGAGGCAGGAGAGGGAACCGGCACCGCAGTGCTTTGGGAGCTAAGGGGAGGAGAGCCGTCGAGGGGGTTACCCGCCTAGGACAGCACCTCAAAAGCAAAGGACGGGGTGCCTGCCCTTGGGATGCTTCAGTCTGTCTGACTGTTTCTTTGCTTTAATGAAAACTACGAAGGGAGATCCCGGCGCTGCTGCACGGAGCAGGGACGGGCGGGTCTGCGGTCGGTACCGGGTACCGCAATGATGACGCGGGGCCGCCGCTCCCGCCGCTGCCCTGTCCCGGATGGCGTCCAGTCCCCCAAACTCGCCCCACCGGCATCGTACCCTCCTCAAAAGGAAGGTGCGGTAAAGAAGTAAATGAACGGGAGGCTCACTTCCCAACCCTCGGCGAGGCACTTCTCTGCCCCCGGCCTGCTCCTCAAAGGGCTTGTCGCGGGGTGGCTGCGGCGCTCCCAGCCAGCCAGCACAGGCGTCCCCAGCAGATGTGGGTTTCCGACCACCCAGCGTAGGTACCTCGTCCCCGTTTCCATGCGTTTTTTCCCGACTGATTCGGAGAAATTAGCTTAATTTGCAATTTAGTTTAATTCACATAAGACCGGAGGGGGGGTGCACAGCTCTATTGTTCTGTTATCCCAACTCCCATCCTACTTTTGGCCCGGAGGAGAGAAGTGACCTGACGATAAGCGGACCGGCGGCGACTGAGTGCCGGGGCAGGGCAGCGGGTGGCCCCGGCGGCGCTGAGCGGACGCCCTGCCAGCCACCCCCCGCCGCTGCCCCACTCCTCGGGCTCCTGCTGCCCACTCCCCGGGCGCCGCGGCGCACCCATCGGGGGGCAAGGGCAGCCCCATCCTCCCGCTCAGCCCGGGGAGAGCTGTCCTGCTGGAGAGGCAACAAAGGCAAGGCAAAAGCAAAGATACAGTCCCCCCCACCCCCTACAAAATAAAATAAACTTTAAAAAGCGGGAAGAGGAAGAGAAAACCAGCCTCAGCACAGTCACCACCAAAATTTCTTTATTATAGCAAGTTAGGAAAGTCCTGTCTGCCAGCAGAGTTCAGATAAATCGCCATCTAACATGCAACCATTTTGGCAGGGAAATAAAGTGACATAAGACTAGGGTTTCTTTTTCTTTTCTTTTTCTTTTTTTTTTCTTTTTTTTTCCCCTTAGTTGGTTGGGGTTTTTTATCCATGTGATCTGTGCACGAGAAAAAATATATTCAAATCAAAAAATGGAAGACCGGCAAGATACTAATGCTTTTTAGAGGACTGTGAGCATAGTATTGGGAAAGGTACTTTGTGCTGAAGCGGCTTTCAATGCGTGGATCAAACAGAAAAGGCTGCAACCCATGATCGGGCATCCTGAGTAGTGAAAAGCTGAGGGAGGACACAAGAGTTAAATTGCTCTAAAACTCGATTTATAAAACTCATAAACAACTGATAGGATAGGAGGAAAATATAAGATCCTGTTGGGTGCTTTATCTAGAGACCCTCTTTCTCCAAAGTTAATTAAGCAATAATGATGCTAGCTTTGGAGACTGGTGTTCTGATCGATATCTCCTGTACATTTTATTACTTTTTCTCTGTCTCATGTTTTCCGTTTCCTTCATCATGGAAGATGTTATCGGAATGATCGTAGTGGCCTGCCACAGAGACTGTCACAGTTGCAGTCCAGCCTGCAGTATATTGGAAAGCTCCTACACAAACAGAGAGAGTGCAAAGAAAGACAATCCCGTCTGCAAGCCAATATAACTTTCAGGCCTTGACAATGCCCGCTTCTTCTTCGCATCAAGTAAATATTGCAGCAAAATAAAACCGGAGAACCGCTGCAGGATCTGGGCGGATTTTCAGGCTGAGCTCTGCAGATATCGCATCCCGAGAAGCAGAGGCACGCTGCCTGGCCGCTCCGGGGCTCTGCTCCGCCTGCACGGTCTGCCCAGGTCCTTCCTTAAATTTAAAAATCCGCCCTGCAGACACGTTATTTCCTTAGGATATACATATGTGCGTGTGCGTATATAAATACAGATATGCATCAGTCGGTTACAAGTATGTGTGTGTACGTATATGTGTGTATACATCAATTCTACATCTGGACTAGTTTTTCACTTTCGTACTCAGTTTACACCCAGACGCTCACGCATATGTGTATATGCTTATAAAATGTACGCCTGCGTCTCCTCACTGTGCAAGTCCAGCTCTGCACTCCCCGTCCTGTAGAACCGCGGGGCCGGCGCCGCGCTTCGCCTTCGGTATTTCCCCGACGAATCTAGCTCCCCCGTACTGCAGCAGGCTGCTCCTTGGCGGACGGTCTCGTCCGCGGAGACTGCCCACTGCCTGCAGGGCATTTCCAGCCGAGAGCCCGCAGACTCACCCGCAAAGTCCCCGGGCCCCAACAAGCCCCTGTGTCCCGGCGGCACCCCGACGGTCAGCCCGTCGGCAGCCTCTCTTCGCGCCGAGACCGCCCGGGCTCAGTTTGCCTCCTCTACCCGGGCATTGAGCTGATTTTCGCCCTCTTCCCAGCACCCAGCGCTTCCCCCCGCGGTTTTTCTCACCGACTCTGCAGTGGGACCGCAGAGCACACCGAGTTGCTGCAGAAATTGGACTTGCAGCTCTTGCTGCTTCCTTTCACAGACTCCTCCATCTCTATCTTTCTCTTTCTTTAATTTATGACTTCTCAGCTCCTGTTGACACAGTTTTCCACACTGCCTATATTGTAAAATTGCATTGTAATATACACCGAAGCAGCCTAGACGTCAGCCAGCGCAGCTAAGGCTGGGTATTTGGTATTTCGCAGCTATTTAGTAATGCTCGGTTCCATCTGAAGATGACAACAATTCTCTTCGACTCCTAGTTATCCATGAGTTGCAGCTTGAGATCCATTTTTCTTTTGTAATGTCTTCAAACTTACCGAAGTAAAGCACCTAAATAACTACGAGACATTTCCTCCTGGCCTGGCCGTTAAACAAACATTTAACTACTCCTTTCGATAACTAAACCTGCTTTCTGCAAATGCAAGTCTTTTTTTATTGCAGAAGCAGGAATGCGGCGAACTATTTATTTATTTTTTTTTTTAGTAAAAGCTAGAAAATTAGTTGGGAACATGCTGTAAAAAATACTCTGTTACTTACCGATCATAAGAGTTAAAGAGGCATGAAACCCATTTCAGGCGCTTAAATCACTCGGGTGAACACTGGTGGAGATGCATAGGCACAGGCAGCATGCTGGAAAAGAATTGGTTAAAGTCAGACTTATTGTTAGTGTCTCAAAACAATTCTTTCTGAAAGAAAATACCGTCCCTGGCCAAACCCCGAACGCTCCGCTCCCTCGGTCAGTCAGCAGCCGCGCAGCCGGAGCCAGTCCGTGCTAGCCCGGGTCGCACGTCGGGTGACAGTCGAGGTAGAGTAGCTTCACCCCCTCCTCACGGGAACTAACAATCTCGCTGTGTATATTAACCAACAATACAAGTATAAGCCGGAGCGTTGTTGGGGCATGTCTGTCACAACCGGGCACCGATGGAGTGCGCTCTCCGGAGCCGGTTTTATTTGTTCTTCTACCGGACCGGCACAAAGCACTTTGCCAAAGCAACCTCAGAGCCTATCAAGTGCTCACATAGATTTTTGCCAAGAAATTCCTTGGATCCATACTGTACCTGGTTTGAGATTATCCGATATTTAAGTTTTAATTAGTTTGGGGGGGGTGTTATTGCTTTTTTTAATATCTTTTTTAATGTAGATTTTACTATAAGGCATCTGCTAAACACTTGCATTAACCTCTGCCTCCATGATAATTTTCCCCCCCTTGTTTTAATTACATTAGGGATGCGGAGGGGCAGCCAATCCTAAAAGAGGAGCTCGGCAATTAGCAGAGCGAACATCAAAAAGTTTTATTGCGGAGGGCGGCGGGCCCCGCCCCCGCCGCGACCATTGGCGGCCGCCGCTTCTGACGACATATATTAACCCGAGCGGCCCTAAACATGTAGCTGTACATGGAGATTGGGCCGGGGAGCCCTGCCAGTGCCCCGCGCCGCGCCGAGCCCTGCTGCCGCCGCGCCCGGCAGAGTGGCGCGGATGTCCCAGAGGAGCACCGGGGCGCTGACCCCCGCGGCGGGCAGGGCAGGGATGCGAGTGCCCGCCAGGCACTGACGGCCCCGCCGCCGCGCAGGGCAGAGGGGAGCGCCGCCCGCCCGCCCGCCCCGAACCGGGGGCGCATGGAGGGGGGCCGCGTGTAAGTACCAGCCGGCCGGGTCGCGACGGACTTGGCGAGAGAGGAGGGAAGAAAGAGGCGAGGAAGATCCCGGGCTGGGAAGCCAAGCCATTTTGTTTTGGTCGACATCTCTCCATAGCTTTTTATTATTATTTTTTCTGTGTGCGCTTCCTCGAAGACCCGGCCCTGGGCAAGGAGGAGAAGGAGGTGGAGGCACAACGCATGAGCGGCGGCGGCGGCGCCCGGGGAGGGGGGATCGCTCGGGCACCCGCGGGGACTTTGCAGCAGCGCCCTATGGAGAGGCAGCGGGCAGCAGGCCAGTGCTGAGGGGTGAGCGGCGGGCAGCATCTCCCGCCGCTGCGGCGGGGGGTGGGGGGCGGGCGGGGAGGGGAAACCTTTGTTTTGGGGCCCTGGGGGGGAGGGGTGGGGTGCTCTAGGGAGCGGGGATGAGTCTAGTGGGCGGCTTCCCCCACCACCCGGTGGTGCACCATGAGGGTTACCCTTTCGCTGCCGCCGCCGCCGCCGCTGCCGCCGCCGCCACACGCTGCGGCCACGAGGAGAACCCCTACTTCCACGGCTGGCTCATCAGCAGTCACCCGGAGATGTCCCCCCCCGACTACAGCATGGCTCTGTCCTACAGTCCCGAGTACGCCAACGGGGCGCCGGGCATGGACCACTCCCATTACGGGGGGGTGCCGCCCGGGAACGGCCCGCCAGGGCTCGGGGGGCCCCGGCCGGTGAAACGCAGGGGCACGGCGAACCGCAAGGAGCGGCGCAGGACTCAGAGCATCAACAGTGCCTTCGCGGAGCTGAGGGAGTGCATCCCCAACGTGCCCGCCGACACTAAGCTCTCCAAGATCAAAACCCTCCGTCTGGCCACCAGCTACATCGCCTACCTCATGGACCTGCTGGCGAAGGACGACCAGAACGGGGAGGCGGAGGCCTTCAAGGCAGAGATCAAGAAGACAGACGTGAAGGAAGAGAAGAGGAAGAAGGAGCTGGTCAGTGCTCCGGAACGGGACGGGGAGGGATGGGTCAGGGGAGGCGCGGAGACGAGGCTACTCGGCTGCCCGCCGGTACCCTATCCCGGCGCTCCCGGCGCCTGGCTGAGCAGAGTGGCCGGGAGATGTCCATGGGATACACCTCGGTCCCACTCGTCCCTGGCCGTAACTGCGGGCCAAAAGTGGGACAGCGCACAGCCGCGGGCGGCCGTCGGCGTCCGAATCCGAACTGGAGGCTAAGAGCAGCCGCGAGGAAAACGTTGACACATTAGGGCCCCCCGGGGAGGTTACTTCCCGGGCTGCTGCTTGTCCCGGATCCCAAACCGTGATCCCGCAGGAGACAAGCCTCCGCTCTCTTTAAATAAAAGTCTGGAGGCATGATTATCTGCTAAGCCAGCACGGCTTTAAAACGTCGGCAAGTACGAGGTTCGCAGCAATAGGCTTTCCTGCCCCTGCGCTCGGCGCTTCAACTTTTTTTATTTTTTACGGGATAGTCGGTTTAGGCAGCGCAAGCCCGATTTCGTGTAGGCCCTATGGCACGCTTGCGTGTGATTGATTCCCGCAGATTTGGGCTGGTCGCGAATCCGATGTTTTGCCTCGATAAGTGCCAGTGCCCATCTTCTCCACGCAATCAGGGAGGGGGTATGGTTTAGCCGAGACCTTATCGTAATCCCCATCACCCCGTGAACGACTGGCGCCGCTCAGCCTCCAGCCCGCTTCACCGTGCTCCAGGCGTGGAGGGCAGCGGGATGGCGCGGAGCGGGGATCGGCCTCCGCCGGGAACACGGGCAGCCGCGCACGACACAGGGCCGCTCCCACGGGCGGCTGCTTCGTTCGCGGTGAGATCCCATGGAGGGGGCCCCGCTATGTCCGCTGCAGCCCACAGGCCTCGACAGCAGCTCAGGTCTCCTCATAGTTTTCGATCTCGAGACAGGGCAGATGCGAACTAGAAAGGAGAGGAATATATCTAACCTTTTTTTTTCTCTGCTTTCCCCCTCCTGTTTCTCTCTCTTCCCTCGCATCCTGTCTCCCCAGAACGAAATCTTGAAAAGCACAGTTAGCAGCAACGATAAGAAAACCAAAGGGAGGACTGGCTGGCCGCAGCATGTCTGGGCTTTGGAGCTCAAGCAGTGAGCACGACAGGACTGGAGGAGCCGTCCTCTTAGTCTCGGTAGTGAGCTCTTCTCTGAGGACTCTTTGTATTTGGAATCGTCCAGTTTATTTATGTGCAATTTCTTCCCCCAACCCCCCCCCAAAATGTGGATATTTGAAGGAGAGGGAAAAAGCATTCCATATATGAAGAGGAAACTCCAGCTTGGTAAGGGGTAATGTCTCTAAATGTTTCGTGAATGTTATTTGCTCTGTATAAAACACATGGGGAAAACAGAACCATAGAAAAGGAAAAAAAAATCCCTCCCTGGCATTAGTGTGTATGTGAAGTGTATCTTTAATACTTGGCCTTTTGGATATAAATATTCATGGGATTATAAAGCTATATTTCAACAGAAGCAGTTGCACCAATGTTTCGATTGACTCGGTATTTAGTGTTGTAATTTTGTTGTGGTCGTTCGGTATTTGAAGATGTTTTCAACAGTTACTGGGTATGTGCACTTCCATCCGTAAGGGGAAAAGTGGAATCTAATTAATATTGAAGGTGTAAACGTTGTAAGTACTCAATAAACCACTGTGTGTGTTTTTTACAAAACAAAAGAAAAAAAAAAAAGAAAAAGAAAAAAAAAGAAAATCCAAATCTTTTTATGTTTTATACCTCAAAATGTTTTGAATAACAGCGTTGTTTATGGCTTTTTTTTTCATAATATTTAAAATATTCGGAAGTAAACTAAATTATAAAGATGGCTCCTAAGTTTATTTTTAAACAAATGACTGAGTGAAAGGAGGGGTAGAGGGAGGGATCGCTCAGCCCCGTGAGTGTTGAACAGAAACCGGCAGTTCAGCTGAGTAGGAATTCCTTGTGGTGGTGTTCTCCATGCAGGAGACCTACTGCGAACGGGAAATGGACAAGGGTGCAAACCCCGGGCGGGTCAGGAATAGCAGAGATGCGCGGTTTTCTTGCCGCCGGAGCCCGGGCGGCGGCGGTGCCAGGCGCGGGCCCGGAGCGGGGGAGGACCGCGGGGGCGGCTTCCCGGAGAGAGGCCGGAGGCAGGCGAGAGAGGCCGGCGGGCTTTTCTCGGAGTGATTATGTAGCAGGTAATTTTACGTCAAGGAATAAAGAGCGAACAAGGCAAGGGATTTGCGGAGGCGTACGGGGGGAGGAGGTGATGGTGTTGTAGGGAATATGTAAGATTTACAATGAGCTATGGTGAACTTAATATTAACTTTGTGGTTCCTAAAACTCTCCTGGGTTGCACGTTTCCAGTACGCTACAGCGAGTACAGTTTTTTTTTAACCTTTTTTATCTAACTGCAAACTGCTGCAGCTCTGGCTCTACTTAGTAGATTCACTGCTTTCTCAACAGGACCTCTCTTCCTTTTTGTCTCTCGCCCTGTCTATAGACTCCTTTACAAGGGTCCCGTTCCTAGGTCGGCAAGTTTTCTGCTCCCCAGTACCAGGGCGAGCTGCAGACATTCAGAGGTGGAAAATGCGTGGCGTGCTTCTCTATCATAGGCAGACAAGGGAAAAATTAAAAGGTTTTCACATAAGGAAGCTGCTCTATGTATTTTTGGCCGTTCCTGGTTAAGCACAGAGTTTTCCACCTTTTTCATAATGAAATTCGGGCTCGTATTTTAAATCATCTCAATTTAAACCAAGCTGGCTCTCTCTTCAGGTCCAAGGCTTCATACCTGCCTGCCTTCCCGTGCCGCCGCGCCTAAGGAAGTGGTTCCCGACGAGATCCGGCGTAAGCGTAGGTAGATGTGCAATTGCCCATAAAAAGATAAGGGAGCCCTTGCGCCGTTTAGTCGCCCCTGCTGACAGTGGGGAGGTTGCGGGGTTACAACAACCGGACAAAAGTGATGTGCCCTCCCTCCCGTCGGGTCAGGCAGCCCGGCTCTGCTCTCCGGCGTGGGTCTGTGTTTACAGGCACTTGCCTCTGTTTATAACACTTGGAGAGAAGAATCTCCCCCCTTGTTTGCTTTTACTTGCCCATTAGCTGTCCAGCTGATGAACTGGAGCTTCTCGCACTCCCCATTCTCTGCTCAAACAACTATTTTTTTTCCTTATAGCGGTACACGAAAGAATAAAAGGGGAGAGGGGTGGCTGCGAATGCTGCGGTGCGGCAGGTTCCAGGCAGCCTCTCTGCAGATGCTATGTCTTCCCTTCACCGAGTTACCAGGCTACAATTCCCCCGGGGAACGCGCGGCGGGGCCGGGGGCTAGCGGGCCGCTCCGATATGCGATCTCCGAATCGCCTGTCCGGTATTTCCCCCTCAATAATTTTCCAATTTTGAAACGTCAGATTATCAGAACCGTGAGCTCCTCTGGATCCACTACGGACTACCTCTTTTAATTGCTCACTAACGAGGATATTGCTATTTTCTCAGGAGCAGCCAGTCCCGCAGCTAAATCACAAGAGCCCTAGACAGGCCGGAGCCGACAAAAATGTGGGGTTTGACGTTAAAAGCTAAATGGGGAAGCAGGAGGTAAATTGATGGTAGATGAGGATGTCAGTGCCCTGGCCTCAGCTCTTCGCCGGCGGAGCCGAGGCCTGATAACAGTGGAGCGCTGCGCCCCGCTCCCTGCCCGCACCCGGGGGCATCACCGTCCGGTCGACTCGTCCGGTAATTCCTCGGGGCCAAAATATTTTTAGGAGCTTTTACCGAGGTGAAAGGCACGTAGGAGGAGGGACGGTAGCCTTCCCCACTCTGCAACTTTTCTGTGCGGGTGCGGGGAGGAAGAGAGAGGGGAGAGCAGAAAACCGGTGGAGAGCAGATGGGTCACTGAAGCCCTGTCACTGCAGACGGATTCATGGACCCATGAATGGCCTCGTTTCATGGCTGAGGGAGAGAGATCCTCTGCTCGGTCTGAAGCAACATAGCATTTTAATTTTCTTCTTCCCCTTGAAGAGGAACAGCGACAAACCTCCCTGGAGTGACATCCTTCTTCCCCTGCCCTCCCAGGGACCGATCCCTCGGTTTCCCCGGGATGCGGGCCCGGCTACATGCCCGAAACAGAGCGGTTGCCTCCTCTCAAGGAGGCAAGGACCTCCCTAGCGGCGGCGTGAGCCCCCGGAGACCCCGAGGGTGTTCGATTCGGGCAGACAGAAGCATGGGTTTTAAGAGTTCGTCCTGGTTTTGGGAAACATTGACGCAGCAAGGGACCGGCCCTGTACCCCTCCGCTGGCAGCACCCATCGGCAACCGGCAGTACTGAGTTTGGGGGGATTTTCAGCAATGTGCGGGACCCCTATAGGACCTCGTTGCTATCGAGTGTGGATGCCATGCCTGCATTCCTGTAGGCAAGGGAGATAAACAGTGGTGGGGCTTTTTTTTTTCCCTTTCGTTTTGCTTTTTATTGTGGGGAATTTGGTTTTTTTTCCCACTCCCCCGTCGTTCCCAGGAGCTCTTGTCTAGGTCAAAAGATTTTTGCAATAATTAGTGCTCATTTGCTGTCGTTGTCAAAAAGGTGTAACGGGGCCTCTCTGGTCAAGCCGCAGACACCCCCAGAACAAGCTCCGGGACATACGCGGCCAAATATAGGGATATAAACACGACCAGGGGATGCCGTGGAGACAGCATGAGCTTGAAAGGTGGGAGGGGAGGGGGGGAGAGAAGGTTAATAATAAAACCTCTAAGCAAAATATCCTCTTTTTTGCTCTTGGAAACCCAGTCTTAATCCTTTTTCACACGTACTCGCCCGGCGACTCACAAACACACAGAAGAAACCTCCAAGTAGCAATGGGAAGGAAACGCATTCTGCACGCCTACAGACATAATCCCCTCTGCTGTAACGAGAGGCTTATCGATGTTTTATGTATTTTTAATTTCGGACATTTTTTTCGGTCGGCCATGAAATACATGCCTTTGCAAACCAGCTACAATCTTTTCTGCTTTTAATTGGCCAATTACTGTTCGGCTGTTTCAGCTTCTCACAATGCAGAGTAAAGCAGAGTTGTTATCTGAATTATACGTTCACATAAATTCTAGCAAAGCCGGGTGATGCGCTGGGCCAGCGGCTCTCTGGGGTATCCCGCGCCTCCCTCTCCACCTTCCAAACCAGCGCGGTGTGTGTCTCCTTCCACAGCTTTCCCTCCCCCAATCCCATTTGCCTCTAGAAATACCATTGCTTTGATGATGCGATTTTAGAGCATTGATTACAAATTTATTCTCAGACACTATATAAGTCTTTATATCTGCTATTAGAGACATCTGGGAATGATTAGAGCCGTCCCTCCCCCGGCTCTGCTCCCTCTATCTTGCAGCGAGGAGCTAGAGACATGTTGACGTCAGATCAGACGGCTCGGAGCCATCCTGCTCTCCACTTGGGTGTAATCACGGCGACGCTTTCCAAGCCCCGGCCCGGTCGCGGCCGCCAGCTGGGATGCGGGTGCAGCGGGACGCGACATTCCCGCCCCGGGGCTCCTCGGCATAGCCCAATTTCGAGCCCCCGAATTCTCCGGCACTTCTGGAGTTTGCCGCCGAGGTTGTTTGTTTATTTGTCTGTTTGAGACTTTGAGAAAGCAAAAGCTGTGCATTCCGCGGGCGGTGTTATTCCTCCACACCCCCCTAGCCCTCCCCCCCCCCAAATCCCAGCCCAGCTCTTGCTTTATCTCAGCTCAATTTCTCCCGGCGCATTCGCTCACAGCGCTGTCTTCCAAAATAAATATCGAGCCAGGCAGATTTCCACCTTATGTCTTGGCAGGGAGAAATTAGCCAAACAAAGTGTAACGCTTACGTGCGGGCAGTCGCAGGCGGGCCGACACCCCGCTATCCAAAGTGGTAGCCAGGTTTACAACAAGCAGGGAGAGTTGGAGGCTGCTCTAAAACAAGACGATTCCCTACCCAAACGGCAGTGCTGCTGTCGAGGAGATGGCTTTGCACCTGCTATTAAATCCTAATGAATTGCCTCTAATTGAGATCTGGGGCTGGCTGACGGTAACGCCGAGCAGCCAGTTTGGAAGCCCTGGCTCGCGGGGCCCCGAGACTAAGTTTGCTACTCTTATTTTCACAAACTTTTAACTTTACGGTTTTTTTATGTGTCCTACCACTCCTTATTTTTTTCCCCTAAGGAGATAAAAAAATAATAATTGAATAAATACAACTTAAGCCTCCGCTGGCTGTTAGCACTCTTGGACGGCTGACACTTGTTCAGCTGTACATTACAATCAATGCTACTACCAGGAAGGAGCGGGCGGGGGTGTGGGGGTGGTGTGTGGATGAGAAAGCAGTTGATTTAGTCTCCAGAGGAAAAAGATAATGTTAGACTGTTTATCTAAAGGATTAAATTCTCGCTGTAAAATACGCTTGCCAGGAGGAGGGAGAAAAGGAAACAAAAAAAAAACCCCGTGTGACCTTAAAAATAAATTAAAAATACTTCTATTTCTTTGTTCCAGCAGAATAAAATAAAATAAAACCCCTAATATACCGCAACGCTCCGCTGTGTCTATCTGTAATCTCGAAAGGAAAAGGAACTATTTCCTTTCTGAATCAGTGCAAACGGTATGCTGTGAATTCGGCTTCCCGCCACAGCCACCGACCCCGGAGGTCGGGAGGGGTAAGTGAATTAAAAAAAAAAAAATGTAGACGTAAAAGCAAAAAAAAATGACCCTATGAAACAAATCGAAAAAAAAATCCCAGCAAAATCCCATCGCTGGGCTTTACAGGAGAGCTCTGACTGGTGACGGCTCTGTGGCAGGGCTGAGATTGTCTCCCCGGTACCTTTCCCCTGGGAGACTCCGACCCTGGAGCCTTCTTCCCATAGGCGAAGGCCGGGCTAACCCTGGGGGGAAGCAGGGCAAGGCACAAGGGTCTGCAACCCAGCGGGCCGGGGGCTAGGTACGGCTGCCGCCAGTAGCGGGCTTCTGGGAACAGCAGTAATGTGTTAGCGAAAAAATGGAGATCAGCGTGCCCACATCTCGTCCATTTGCTAACCGTGGAGGTTGTTCAAAACAGGAACAAGCCCTTGAGTTGCCCAAAGGACTCGGGAGAAAAATGTATAATTCTATTTTCATGTACAGCAGTAGAGTCGTTTTGCCGGCCCTGTCTGTTGAACAAACATGTGGGGGTAATAGAGAGGCCGACTCTCCTATAGGGGTCCCTATTTGCATGCCATATGTGGCTATAGGCTGCAACAGCTGCGTATAATGAACTTCTTTAAAAGCTAGATACTCGTGCAAACCCGGAGAAGTTTTTTTTTTAAAACTGGCCTAAAAGACAATGAAATGTGCTGCCAGAAAATACAGGAGGCGGAAGAGATTAAAAATAATAATAATAATAATATTAGGTCCTTCCCCCACAAGCCTCCAGCCCTCGCAAAATTCCTGGCAGCACTGCCCGAAGGAGGTCCCCGGCAGCTGGAGGGGTGCAGGAGGCCGGGGACGTCCGGGGGGTCGAGCGGCGACGCGGGGTGGGGGTGGGTGTCTGGAGCAAGGCTCGGCCTTGACTGCCTTTCTGCCAAATCTGGTTTTCATAGAGCCGCGCTGTAATTACCTAAAGCCATAACTGTCTCCGAAATTATTCATTAAAGTCAGTCCCGGGAATCTCGCCGCGCGAGGACATTTATGGCCTTTGCGCGCCCTCGGAGCGTGACATCGCCTCTTGCCCTGCGTCCTCAGCGGCCGCGGGTTCAGCATCGCGGAGGGGAAGGGGGAGAGGGTTTTTTTCTGTCTTGCCTTCCCCTCGGTGTGTTTGTTTGCGGGAGTTCAGGTTGCTTTCCCCCTTTTGGCGAAGGAGAGTGATACAGCCCGGCAGATACCTTGGGAGAGAGAAGGGTATTTTGGGGAGTTGCAGTGTTGTGCGGAAGATCATGTCTGTGCCCTGTGGTGCTGTCAGCGGTGACAGATCCCAGATGCAGCCGCTACTGTATGGCAGATTGAGTTTCTCAGCAGAAAACTCTCTCCCTCCCTCCCAAACGTCTTCAAAAACCTTCTCCAGATACTGCGGGTCACTTCGGCTCAAATGAGGAGAGAAACGGGAGGGAAAAAAAAGGCTTTTCCTCTCTCCTCCCTCTCTCTTCCTCCCGCCGGATCTCTCTGGGGTGTGGGGGGGAGATGGTCCGTGACCGGGCCCTTCCCCACCCAGGGGGCCTAGGCCTCCCCTGTCACCTACGTCCCGCTGCGAGCCCGTCGCCGAGCACGGGGATCCTGGTCCAGGTAAGCGGTGGGCGGCAATGAGCGGAGCCGAGACCGGCGACCGGGGTGGTCCCCAGAGCCCGTCCCTGCTCCCGCGGTCGGATCTCGTTGCCTGCAAGGAGTTGCCCGGAACTGTGCGGCGGCGGAGTCCCCCTGCCCCAGGCGCTAGGAGGGGATGGGAATAGGGGGACAAGGTAAGACCCCTCTCCTTGTCCCGCCTGCCGCGGCAGGAGGCAGCAGCCGGGAGCCGGATCCGCCCAAAGTCCCCGGCCCAGCGGGGTTCGGGCTGCCGGGAGTGGTAACGGAGCGAAGTGAATTTCGGGGCTTTATACGGGGATAGGAGGGAGAGCGGACGGAGTAGGGGAAGGGTAGCCGGGCGGCGCAGGGCGCACACCCACTCGGCTCACCAGGAGGACGGGCCAACTGCGAACCCGGAGGCGCCGCGTCCATCACCGGCACCGGCAGCCGCCACCTCGGTAAGCGGCCGAGGTCGGAGGCCCCCCTCTTCCATTCTTCCCGCTTTTTTTCACCTCTTCGCGTAAATGCAAGAGGCACGGGTTTTAATAGCACCGGGAAATTCGTGCCCCTGTTCGAGACATATAATATGTTTCAACATTCCTGTCCTCCCATCCCTAGAAAATAATAGCGCCCCCCGAGTGCCGAAATCAGAGGCCAAGGAGATGTGATGTCTCCTCCCGGAGCCCTTCTCCCCCTCCGCGCAAGTGGATGATGCTTGAGGGCTCGTTGTGGACTAAGGCTGCATACCCCTCTCCTCCCCATCTCAGAGGACTAATGCCCATGAAATGTCTGACACCAGCGAGGACTCCCGCCCGCGGATGAGACCCCAAAACACTTCGTACGAAAGCGGGGGAGGCATACTGCTCCCGACGGAAGACTTGGCGTGGCAGCCCTGGGGAGGGAGTAACCCCATGCAAAGCGCCCTGGACCTCATTCCCCAAAACTTCCCTCTGGGGGGATGCAACCTGATTATGTTCATGCCTCTTGGAAACGGTTCCAACTAACCACACTCTCGGTCCCTCCTTCCCCAGACTAATTGAAAGGCTTTAATTCAACCACCCCCCTCCCCTTCTCTCTGCCTTTTTTTTTTTTTTTTTTTTTTAAGAGCAAGTCTTGCCTTTAGCAGAAGTATAATTGTGACCCTGCCTGATCCACAGAGCCTCCTGTTGGGAGCAGTTAGCTGTGGTTGCATTAGGCCAAAAGACCTCCCAAGTGGCGGTGGCCTGGGTGTCATAGAAAGGGACTCTGCACATTGTCCATTCTTTCTCATCAAAGTCCCAGGCACCGTGGAGCCAACAGTTTGGTGGAGAAGGAAAATAGTAAACAAGCCTTCCCCCTCCCTTTCCAATCCAGCAGCCCCACGATCTTCCTGGGACGCAGAAAAGGGAACAAACTTTTTCATAACTTCAGCTCTACGGTGTGATTTACATTTCCGGCTTCCCTGTCAGAGTGACAGTGATTTACAGCCTGATAAAAAACACTTTTACAACACCAGAACATGTTCAAGTAGTGGCTTACTACGCAAAAATATTTTAAAATAAGACATAGGCAAGAAAAAAAGATCGTTTTCCTGCCTTTTTCCACCATGGCTTTTTGAAGAGATGAGTGGTTTGAAATTGTAGTGTAGGAAAAGGAAAAAAAAAAAAAAGGCAGGCTCAGGCTGAAGAAAACAGGGATGAAATCAATCCTGGGGGTTTGTTTACAGGGTGTATTTTGTATGTCCACCTTTCTCCTGTTTCTCCAAGGCTTTCGTTTAACTGATACTTCTGATTTGCATGCTCTCCGGTCAAATCCTGCTAGTCTTGCCCCAGGGAGTGCTTTCATTTGGGCAAGGATCTATTGTGTTTAAACAATTTCTTTCTTTTAATAACTCATTTCTTCTCCGGAGTCTAAAATCGGGTAGGTCTGGTAGCGTTTATGAAAGGGGAAGCATCTTTTATTCAGTTGTAATTTCTCTAAACTGATATGGAAAGCTTTTCCAAATACGAGGATAATAGCGTTATCCTTTCTTGCAGAGCATCCAGTTTGTTCCAGCCAGGCTTTTGCACCAGGGCAGGGCAGGGTCTAGAAACTAATGTACAACATCCCTATCCTGGTAGGAACGATAAAGTTTAGTAAATTACAAATATGTGAATTTGGCAGACAGTTAGGGATGAAAATGATCAAACGATAAAAAAAAAAAAAGAAAAGAAAAGAAAAAAAAGAAAGCAATGAATAAACCACATGTAGCAGTTGCTGCTTTCATGACTTTGGTAATTATTTACACCTGAATCATAGTTTACTCCAGCCACGGTTTCAAAAGTAAACCTTTAAAGAATTTAATTATTTCCAGTTTTCGGCAATAGATATAAAAAAAAAAAAAAAAAGAAAAGAAAAGAAAAAAAAAAAGTAGGTTAGTGAGCAACTGCTGTCTCCCGAGCTCTCATAAAAGGGTTTATGTGCATTTCCATCCCGAAGACACAAGCAGCCCCTTCACGTCCCCCCCTCCCCTACATACATGGGCGTGCACTGTTATCTGTACACACACGTGTGCATTTGGGGCCTAATGAGAGTGTGCTGAGCGGAGTCACATGGGACGGTCCCTCTGCGTATACATACATATATAATATAGATATCTATCTATCTATCTATAGATATATATATGTTTGCCTATGCTTGTGCGTTCAGTCGAGGCACTGTATTGAAGCATGTGTGGGTGAACTTCCTAGCTCCTTCCTTCAGCTCTATAATAGCTCTGTTATTTTTACTAAACGATCAGGATGGCTCTACGTGACCCCTCGTCATTTAAAACCATTTTCTATCATTGTACGTGTGCCAAGGAGGGCAGGGAGGTGGGTGGGGAGTGGGGAGGAATCGACAAGTCATTGAGACCAACCGGGAAAGCCTGTGATGTTTTATCTTTATTTAGGCAACGTGTCGTTCGCAGGATGGCCTGGGTTTCCATGCGCGGCAGGGGCATGAAGCACATCCATCCTCAGGAGAGGCAGGCAGGCTCGGGGAGCTCCTATGGCCGAGGGGCAGCTGGGCGAGCACAGGGGCAGGGCAGCGCAGTCGCTCGTTCCCCTTCTGCCGTTTTCTGCGCGTGAATTCGGCATTTCTTGAGAAAGGGAAAAGAAAAAAAAAAAAAAGAAAAAGAAAAAAGAAAAAAAAGAGGCCGTTCTCCTTTGCCGGAGCTTCGCGGCACTGGACCGGGCGGCTGGGCGGACATCAATTGGGGGGCTGGGACTCCCTGTCTCCGCCGGAGCCCTCCTTTCCGTGGGCACTGCGGTGAGCTGCCAGCTGCGAGCACTTTCAATATTTCATTGCTCCTTCTCCTTGAATCGACCGCAGCGTAGATGCATACGCATCCTCCCTCGTGTACGCTGTATCCTGGGGCCAGGCTGGGATTTAAAAGAGCTCCGAAACAGGCACTTTGCCTTTGGGAAACCGGCTTGACTCTAGTGGGGGTCCCGGTGAGAAAGGGAAGAGAGACAAACCCGTGGTTTGGTTTGGACCGTAGGCTTCTGCAGACAGGGGTGTGTCTCTTCCCTGCGCACCCGGGCAGAGGGTGCCGGACTGTGTCCTGGCGGGAGTTCCTCGAACACATCTCCCGGCGGGAGGAGGCGATGGCCAGGTAACCCAGGTTCGCCCGCCTCCGACCCCCTTTCCCCTGACCAGCCCGTACCTGGCACGGCGGGCGTCTGCACCCGCCGAGCGCGGGGTGCCAAAGGAAAGGAAAAATTATCCCAACACAGAGTTTTTAAAATTTATGGAGCTTCAACGGTTTTATACACGCTGCCTCTCCATTACCCAGAGTAGCAAGTCGATGGAGATTTAAGTGTTAGCCGTAGGAATAAAATATGTGGACATCAACGTATATGTGGGGACATGGATAAAAAAGCTGCGCATTGCCCTGGGTTAAGGGCTCACTCCTCAGGGATTTTTCGGTCGTTGGCTCCTACTCTGTGAAAAAGCTGTTAGAAATGATGTTCTCTGCCGGACAACGAATTCGAGATTTTATTAAATTTATTTTTCCCTCCGTTCTTGGCTGTGAGAAGGGAATATCACGCTGGATACAGGGAGACCAGAAGGGACAGTAACTAATTGTAGCTCATTTTCTAAAGGTATATCACTTTAAGCACATACTTCATCGTACTTTTTAATTTGCGATGGCCGATTATCGTAATATATGTCAATACTTGACGTCATTTGCAATTCCATTACTTGCATGTCTTTTTTATTGTTGAAAACAAAGGTATTCTGAATTGTCCAACCCTAAAGAGATTAACCTAAGTAACCTAAGATTGAAAGCATACAGCTTATTAAAGAGGGACAATGATGGTTTCCCCGGCAGCGTCTCACTAAAACCGACAAGAAAAAGAGTTTGAAACATGATAAGGTCATATAATATATTCTGACTGAGTCTGAGCTGTATAGGCATAGAAGGTGTTTAAAACGGTAACATTTTTCTGATGTTTCTTTTGCGCACATATGGTTTGAAACAAAGTGGTCATTTTGTTTAATGGTACACACACACATATGAGCATATATACACACATGCACATATATATATGTGTGTGTATTTGTGTGTGTGTGTATTTCATTCTCGAAGAGAGCTCTGACACCTGTTATAAACTCCAAGACACAAGATCACACTATAAATGCTTTCTGCGATTTTTGTAATAAGCACTCTTCTTGCTACAGAAAAACTTTACTAAGTAAGCATCCTACGAAAACGTCTTCGAGGTTGAATTAATTTTGCGTTGGGACGAAAAATGTGTCTGTTCGACCCCTGTTTCCCAAGTTGGACACCTCCAAGGAGACCTCTGGCAATCTTTTCGCTATTTTATTAAATTCTTTGGAGACCAGATACTGAATTTACTTGGTTGTACTTTGACTTGCTGAACAACGGGGCGAAAGGCATTGTAAAATTAAAAGAGTTCGTGGAGGGAGTCAGAAAAAGTTCTATTTCCTCCATCGCCTACTTGGGGGCTCTCTCCCGGGGTCTTCTGCACCCAGCCCACTAACTGCCCGTCTGTTGCTCCGCGGAGCTGCCCTGGCACCGGGGGTGCACCCGTGTGCCGGGTACCCGTGGAGCCCCCTCTCACGGTGGCGCGGCCCCTCCAGCCCCCACCGGTAGCACCCAATGGACTGGGGCGAACCCTCCGTAATTGTTTTCGCTGCAGATGTTGTCCTGGCATTTAAAGGGCTAAATCCCAACGTCGAGGCACACAGCTGGGGTATGTTGTATCCTATCAATTCATAACAAGGAGGCATTCTGGAAAGACTCGTAAGGATATTTATTTTAAAATGTGTGGTGAAAAGATATATGCTGGGGGGAGGGGAGACAGGGTTGGGCGTCTCGAGTTTTGTTTCTAAGCCAAAACGGTGCAGTTCGAGCTGTGAAAAAATGGTTTCCAGAGAATAGTTCTTTTCTCCTTCTTTTTCCTGCAAGACTTTTTTTGAAGTTCCTGAAGTTTTTAATATTAAACAATATTAATACCAAAATGAATACTTTGGGACCTCTTGTTTTAATTTTGAAGGTCTGGCATGTGTGGGTCTTTTTCTTTTTTTTCTTTTTCTTTTTCTTTTTCTTTTTCTTTTTCTTTTTCTTTTTCTTTTTCTTTTTCTTTTTCTTTTTCTTTTCTTTTTTCTCTTCTCTTCTCTTCTCTTCTCTTCTCTTCTCTTCTCTTCTCTTCTCTTCTCTTCTCTTCTCTTCTCTTCTCTTCTCTTCTCTTCTCTTCTCTTCTCTTCTCTTCTCTTCTCTTCTCTTCTCTTCTCTTCTCTTCTCTTCTCTTCTCTTCTCTCTTCTCTCTCTTCTCCCTCTCTTCTCCCTCTCTTTCTGTCCCTTTTTTTCCCTCTCTCCCTCTCTCTGTGTCACTTTTTTCCCCCTTGTTTTTGAAAACTCCTTCTTTCAGCCGGACTGTGTTCGGGATATTGTTGTTGTGTGTAAAAGAAATAAATTACCCAATAAATAAAGCAGGCTCCTGTTACGACAAGTTCCAAGCCAGAGCAACATTTTATGAGTTAAAAGAGCCCTCGAGGGGAAGAAAAATAAAAAGGGAAAGAAAAAGGCAAAAGCCTTTTACAACAGGATCGCTGTCAGTTGCAGAGGTGTGGGGCAGGGGCGCAGTGCTCATATCGCCCCCAAGCCCCACTGCGGCGAAGCTGTCGGTGTCCTGGGCACTCTGGCGGACGGGGAGGGCACCGTTCCCGGAGAAGAGCACTTGCAAGATCAGCCCTCAGAGTTAATCACCGGCAAACCCTCCGCAGAGCTGACAGCACCGGGAATTGGCAGCTCGGCAGGGCGCTGCAGTTACCTCCACGACGCTTTTCTTTCTTTCTTTCACCTCTACCAGCGTGTTAAAACTATTGCGAAATAGTGAGGGATCGCCTCGTCTCTCTGTGGAGGCTGATCGCTGCCTGCTCACCTTCAACTCAACCGGGTGTTATCCCGGCGGCGGGGAATGCGCCCACGGCTCTTGCCACCCGCCCCGTAGCTGCTGCCTGAGGCAAACAGCAGCGGGAGTCTGGAATCGGTGTCCACCGGGAGCCCTTTTCACCCCGGGCCGGCATCTCCTTACGCGCGGCCAGCGTGCAAACAATGCCAATCCGCTGCCTCCGGGCGCGGATTTTTCTCTAGAAATCGGGAGGGAAATAAGAAAATGCTGGGGGGGGGATGATGCTTGTAGAGAGTCAAAGTCTGAAGACGGTTTGTTCCTTCTGCATATCCTGGGAGGGGTTTTCCTCCGGCCGGGGGGGCCATTCCAGCCGGGAGCGGAGCAGACCTGTCTGCCCGGGGAGGGCCGGGACGGTGTGGGGTGGGCAGCCCCCCGGCCAGCGAGAGCCCCCCGTTCCTCTAATCGATTGCATGTGCCTGCGCTCTTAGCAGCCCCTCTCCGAGCCGCGGCAAATACCGTAACAACTCGCTTGTCATAAATTACAGAGACCTCACCCTGGCAGGGAGATGCCGGGGAGACGTCCGGTTTGTCTGCAGCTTTGGAAGGCACGGGAGGAACCGGCCTTGCTGCTGCCCTGATTTTCCTTTTCCCTGTTTCCTCTTCAGCAGCCTCTTTCATGGAGGGTGATAACGCAATGACTCACTGGCACGTTTCGGTGGAAGGGAGCCTTTTTGTCTCACACCTCCACCCCCCTTTTTTTTTTAAAAGTTGTTAACTCCCGTTTATGATCGAAACGTTACTCTCTGCGTTTTGTTTCGTTCTGGCTGCCATTGGTTGGCCTGGGTTTAATCAGAGGGAAAAAATGCTCGCCACAAATGTAGCTATTGTTTGGCTGGAGAGATGGGGGCAGAAGGAGGAAAGCAGAGAGGACGGAAGACCGTGTGTGACAGTGACGATGGGATCAGCCGATCCGTCTCATGGAACCCTAGTCCTGTGCTCAACCCTTCCCAAAACAGAGCTCTCTCCTTCCGCAACCTGCCCGCAGCAGTATTCAGGGGAGCCGGGGGCATGTTATCTCAGGAACATAATGCTAATAAATGTGCTCAGATGTTGGACATTCCCCTTGCCTGTTTTATAGGGTTTCGCTTGTGGTGCTTAATGGGCTGGGTCACCGGGACTGATGCTAGCAAGGTTATTAGGATTAAGTAACCTAATGAATCGTATGGCCATTAGCGGGCTTTGAAAGAAGGTAGTTTTCCTTGTAAGCTGGTTTTCTGTGTCTTAACACGGGCAATTATTTTTAACTGTCCCTCAATCACAGGTCAGAGGGGGCTTTTTTTTTATTTATTTATTTGTTTAAAACCTCGTTCTGATGCTTAGAAATTGATTTCTGCACAGAAGGAGCCTGTCTCTTTATCTAGTGGTTCTTCGAAACCTCTGGGAGAGCGAGGCGCCGCGGCCGCTCCCGCCCTGTGCCGCCGCCGGTGCCTTTCCCCGCTGCTGGCCAAGGGCATCGCTCAGAACGCTGCTCTGGGGGTGCTTGAGGAAGATTTGCACTTATTTTTCCCATAGAAGGGTTTTTCTTTCTGTGCCTATTGCCCAAGCCAGGTAAGTGATGCGATGCTCGGTTCCCTCTCCAGCGGCTCGCCCCGCACCTCTCCCTCCCTAGGAGCCCTTCTAGGCTTCTTCTTTGGCGGCGGTTTCACCGTCACGCACTCGGGTACCACCACCGGGCCCCGCCGCCCCCCGACCCGGAGGGCGGCACTGGGCCAGCAGGGGCGTAGGCAGGCCGGCGGCACCGGAGCCTGGAACTGCCCGCTCTCCCCAGGACAGCCGGGGCGAGCTCAGGTCAGCAGGAGCTAGCTCTTGGCCATCCTCGGTCTTCTCCGGCAAGGAGAAACGAAATCCTTTAAAAATTTTTCTTTTCTTTTATTTATTTATTTATTTATTTATTTTAAAATTTTGGTCTTTTTGGCCCTGGAGTTTAAGACTTTTTTTTTTCAAACCTCGATGCTTGTCTGCCCTCGAGAAGGTAGAGTCTGAATGCACTGAATGTGGACGCAGGCTAAAGATCGTAATGCTTCTTCAGGGATACCGGGCCAGCGGAGTGAATCTCCACTTTACTTAGAACGAGTGTTAACTGTCGATGCAGTTTAATCAGGTCTGAAATATTTGTCAGTCAATACTGTGGTTCTTTTTTGGATCGTTTACACTCAAAAATCCTGGACGTACTGGTGAAAAAAACACGGGGAAAAAAACGGCAAGAGGGTGTTGGGAGACGAATCCGCAAGCTTTTTTCCGGGTGCCTCTGGGAGCTCGGCAGTGCCTAGGGCGCTCAGCCCTAGGGACTGGGGTGAAAGAACACAGGGGTGTGGGGCTGCAGCGGCTGGAGGCAGAGCAAGGCCCGGCCTCTGCTCCCGGAGCAAAAGAAGACCTTGCCCGGCGAGGCCGGGACCTCTTCTGAAGAGCTGCCACCGAACGACATCTCTCGCGCCCAGCGACATGGCTCTGGAAGGGATACAAGGGCGAGTGGGCTGGTGGTAAAACATAATGGCGTTTTTTCCAGCTCACGGTCAAGCAGCAGAGGGGTATCGCACCTGCCGGGCTGTCTGGCTCCCTGCCGCAGGGAAGGGGCTGCTCCTCGGGGGGCCCGGCGGCAGGAGCAGTGCAAGGTGTCCGCCTGTACAGAAGAGGAAAGCTCCAGCCCGCCTGACTTGGAAAGAATCCACTTTCCCACAGCTTTTTCAATCCCCAATACTTTTCACACCCTGTTAGGAGTTAATACCGCCGAAACCGCTAAACGCTTCCATGCCTAAAGGTACGCCCCGCCAGGGACTGCGCCTGGCGGCCCCCAGACCCCGGGCAGGCCGGGCTGCAGAGGCGGGTAGCGTCGCCAGCCCCGCGGAAAGGGCTCGTTTCCCTGGTGGAAATTCCTCGGATGCCTCGTGATTAGGCTAACACGTCGGGCTGGCTTTCTTTGAAAGGGCTTTGGAGGGCAAGGGAGGAGAAGGATTCCCTGGATACCTTTTGGAAAAGAGCGCGGAGATACTGCCGGAGCCGCGCCAGCTCCCTGGGTAATATTTCAGATGCAAGCCTCTCGGCGTGGAGAGCCGGTTCGGGGTCAGCTATGCTGCCTGGGCTCTGCAGCCAGCACCTCGGGCGGCAGGGAAGCCACACGGGGTGTATGTCAAAAGTAAAATGGATCTTGCCTGTAGCCGACGGATTAACCTTTTTTTTTTTTTTTTTTTTTTTTTTTTTGAGGGGGGGGGGAATATTTTACGTGTCTGTGGTTGAACTCGCACCTTTCAGCCGCCGCCCGCCCCGGCCCGGCAGCCGGTGGCCCTGGGACAGGCCGAGTGCAGCAGCCGCTCTGCTCCGGTGGTACCTGACCTCGCCCGAGCGCCACCACTCCACCCTCAAAGCCAAGGGCAGGGAGAGGGCCGCTCTTTCCCTGAGCTCAACAGAGACTATGAGATAGCTGAAGGCACGTCGCAGGAAAGAGCCGATCGGAGGAGCATTTCCCGTCCTATTTTCCCACTGAAGTAATCACTTGGAAATTCCGGGTCACATTTCTTGTCACTCCGTTCCAAATCTGCAAACATCGTCCCCAGCAAAAGTGCTCTACTAGGGTCTCCCCAGCTCGCAGCGAGACCACTTGTCTTCGAGAAGCTCAAAATTCACCCAGAAAGCCTAATCCTGCAATGTCAGGCGGTCAGGCCAGCTGTGCCCAGCCTTTGAAGCGGTGGGACTTGTAGGCTCTCACTCAGAGCCTGAAGGGGTTTGTTTGGCATGTTTGACCCCACAAAACAAGGGACTTGTCCCCGGCGAAAAGCGAGAGCATCTCTGGAGTCCAGCGCTGCCGTGCGCCCCTCCAGCCCTCCATGCACAAGGATGCGCCTCTTCTTGTATCCCTCAGCTCATCAGCAGCTCTTCTTTTCCAGTAACTCCGGGGAAAGACGAAACACTAGGTCGGTGGGCCCCAAGTACATCATCCCCAGCCCCCAGTGAACGCTCTCAACACTGTAAGCGTTGCAGCATTCCTCAGCTTCACGTTTGCTTTCCGTTCAAAACCCGTTAAAACCTTGTGGCGGGAAAGGGAAATCCGTCAGGAATGTGCACTTGGCGGGACGCTCCATTACCCTGATTTGGCTGTTCCCCTCACCGTCGGGAAATGCCCTGAGGGCTGGGTGCGGAGTGTGCCGCACGGGGAGAAACTGTGAGTGCGGTGCCGGAACAGCTCCCAAGGTACAGGCTGTGGAAATGTATGAGAGAGGCTGATTCCCAGGAGGGGGACGGGATTTCCCGGGTGCCGCTCCTGCCGAAGCTGCAGCCTTCCCAGCAGTTCCTGGGGCCAGACGAGTTACGCTGCCCCGTCCCGGCCTCACTCTGTTTACGTCTCAAGGGATATTCTCGCAAAGGGGCATAGAGAACTCTGTGTATAACCCGGGAGGAGGGCTCTTCGCTTGTGTCCGGGCACAAACGAAAGGACTTACCGGCATTTATCGCTTCCTGTTGAATTTGCAAGCCCTCAGGTTACTTTTCCCCAACCGGAGCACCATCCCGGATAGAATAGGAGCTCTTCTCCCCTCTCCACCCACCCAGCAGAGGAAATCACTGCAGCGGAGCCAACTATCAGATTTAAACCCCCTCAGCAGCCCGAGGCCTTCGATCCCACAGCATCTCTTCCGCCTTTTTTTACTTTCTCTGACGCGACCGAGCGGCGGGCGCCCTTCCCGGCTGCAGGAACACCGCAGGGAGCCTCCACATCGCCCGCTGGTCTCCAGGTCCCGGCGCCTCCCCGCGCCTCTCGCCTGCGCGTGGGGATCCCGATATTCCACGCTCGAGGCTCTCGCCCATCTCAACAGGGCGGATGCCCGTACGGATAGGGCCGCCTCCTCCCTCACGCTCCTCAGCCCTCAGCAGGACCCTAAATCCTGTCGAAAGTGAGGGACCTGCGGTGGGGGTGCTGCATAAACCAGGCAGATGCCCTCACTGTTCACGGGTAACTATAAAGGGTCACTTCTCCCAACCTGCTGCTGGCCGGAGTCTTGAGATTCAATGTAAACCACACCCTGCCCGATAACTAGTGCATTTCAACTCGATAATAGCTTTTATACAAGTAACACGTAGCAAGCTCTCAAATGGAGAGCTAGGAGGACCTTCAGGGAAAGGATGCTCTCTGCAGATGCCAGACGAGGTTGAGAACATCGGGATCCGAGCACGGCAGTAGCGGACACCGCAGCTGGGCGGCCAAGGAGGGCCCTTACAAAGAGCTGTGACCCGCGGAGAGCTGTCACAGCGTACTGCGCACAGCGGCCAACTCCCCGCCTTACGCGGGGCAATGGCAGCGGCACCAGCGAAATGCAGGCGCCCGTATGCTCCGGTTGACCTCACCCTCGGGCCGGCCCCGTCGCGCAGGATACCTTCCCCTTCCCCTTCCCTGAACGGTAGTGGGTGTCGTGCTGCCGCCTTGTACCGCCGCAGCGCAGGCAGGGTGGGAAGGAACCGAGCCGCCCGAGGGGATGCTCAGGTTCAAGGCCGAATATCGTACTCTCCCCACAGCTCAGAGCAGCAGCGGTGGGACCAAACAATCCTCCCTTTCCACCCCCCCGCCCCAGGTGCTTCCGTGGCGGCGCGGCGGGTCCGCGAGGGTTCAGCGGGGCGGGAGGGGGCGTCAAGCCTGGCTGGAGAGCATGTAGGTGCGTGCGTGTGAATGAGTCTTCATAAATATCTCTACATATGTGTGTATAAATACACGCACAGGTACGATTAATTTATGTTGCATTAATGCAGTTGAATAACTATTAGATTGGTTTAGTTACCTTATTAAAGAATAGTGAGTTAGTCTCACAATTTCCCTTCATTTGTTTCATGCGCTTGTAGGTCTGTAAGAAATACAGTCTGAGGAATGTTTAAATATACAGTTTACATGTTAAAAATATAAAACCATACACAAATATACTATATATGTGTAACCACATATCAACATGCATGCATAAATGATGATACGGTGGGATGGGACATGAGATACGAGGTGCTGAGGAGTGATACAGTTTCCCTTTGGATGTGGAGCTCGCGGCAAGGTCTGCCAGGCTCCCCTTCCCAGGGCTGACAGCTGTGGCACCCCAACTCCCTAACCCCGTGGGCCCCGCCCTCCGCGGCCCGTGAGAAGGGGACGGGAATTCCCCGACGCTGCCCCGTGCTCGGGCGAGGTGGGGCAGTGAGACACGAGTGCCTTGTCTGAGAGAAGACAGCACGGTGTCACCTCCGGCCCTCCCCGGCAGAAAGCTGTTTTATCAGAGGAGGCAAGAGGTACCTGAAGTTACGAGAAGATATCTCCCTAATCCCACCTCCAGGCCCCAAGAAAAAAATAAAGAAAAAAAAGTTCGAGACAGCTCCCAGATGGCAGTAGGCAAACGGGATATCTCTCCTCGGTGCATTGTGAAGAGGTGAAGCTGGTTTTCTTTCATGCTTCATTTTGCAAGGCTTTCTCAAGTGCCTCAAAATGCTGTTTCCAAAATTCACGTGGCGCAGACCACCTCCTAATGAAAGAGCCTGCATTTCCCTACCTCTTTTTTTTTCTTTTCCTTTTCTCCTATAACTGCAAGCTGCAGTGTACAAGGGTCATGAATAAATCCATCCGTCCATCCCTCCTTTAATAATCTCCTATAAAGTCACTCTGTAACATAGAACAGTGATTTCAGATCTGAATCATTCGCTTTGTTAAAAGAAAGGATAAAAAAAGTCCAAACCCACCCCTGGAGAGGAAAGGTAAGGAGACGAGAGAAAAGGAAAAGGGAAAGAGAAAAAGGAAAGGGAAAGGGAAAGGGAAAGGGAAAGGGAAAGGGAAAGGGAAAGGGAAAGGGAAAGGGAAAGGGAAAGGGAAAGGGAAAGGGAAAGGGAAAGGGAAAGGGAAAGGGAAAAGGAAAGGGAAAGGGAAAGGGAAAAGGGAAAGGAAGCCCCACCATTTTGATTATTAATATTTTCCCACCTGCGTCTTGCACGAAGAGCCTAGAGCGGGCACAGAGCAAGGCAGAAGGAGCTGCCGAGCCCCTGAAGCCACGGAGCTGGAAGGTCACAGCCATTGAACAGCTCTTCCTTCCCGCGCGGGAGGTGGGGATTGCATTTCAGGTCAAGTACGCGGCCAGGCAGCGGCCAGGCCGGCTTCCCACAGAGCACGGCTGCAGGCCACTCGGTGGGGCAGCGCCTGGGGCAGGCCCGGGGCCAGCGCCTAGAGGAAAGACAGGAGTTTGAGACGGTGCTTCACTCGAGGAAGAAACAATCGCATTTCCAGCGAGGAACAGAGGAAGATCCTAGTCATTAGTGGAAAAAAAAAAAATAGAAGAAGGCAAAAAAGTAAAATAAAAAATGCAAAAAGAAAGAAAAATTAGAAGGAGAACTAAAATGTAAAAGAGAAAAAGGAGTGAGAAAAAAGGTAAGAAAAAATAGAAAAAGGAGAAAAGATAAAAAAGGGTGGGAAAAAAGTTATAATACTGCCTTGTGTGCTGGGGACAGGTTGAATCCTCACCTCGAGTTGCACTGTGTCAGCTCTCATTGCAGCTTGGTGTCTTGGGCTGGCACTGTCCGTTGGGATGAGATCTGGCCTCACGCCTTCGCACGAACCAAACCCAACATCAAAGGGCACGCGATAGGCAATGTGGAGCACACATGGGAGGCTTGTAAGCCTCTTTTGTCAAAATGTGTTTCCTGGTGCTTTTCTACCCTACCAGACCTGGCCTCCCGGTGCCCTCACAGGACTGCAGAGAAGCAGCAGGGACCTATGGACTTCTAGAGACGGGCTGTGCATACATATAGTTTCTCAAAGTGGGCCCATGGAACTGCTAGTTTCCTTGTTTTCTCCATGGTGCTGCAGTGACTTGTGGCAAATTAATAGACATTGTCATCCAGGGGTGTTTTTAATTATCTTTTTTGGCCTCTGCAGATTTAACTCATCTTCTGCTACTTTGCTGTACAAAATAGACACCAACCCAAAATCTGCATCCAAACTCAGCCCTTGCAGTCAATATCTCACCTCTTTGCATCTACATCCCTCCAACCAACATCTAGTTTAGCCAAACAAATCTCCACCTCAAGTCCAAGGGCCTGATGGATATTCCTTTACCCCTGCTGATCTGCCAAGGTCTGGAGGCACAGTAGGATCTGACATGGGTTGTAATGGGAAATGGAGGACTGGTGTGGAACAGATAGGAGATAGTAAATGAAATTAAGACTGCTTGGTTCTGCATGAGTATTCAAGAAAAAGTCTTATAAACATTTTAGGTAATAAATGAAATAAAGTTCTGATTTAGGAGGAAACTGGGAATTCATAACACATTTTAAAGATTATTTATTTTTATATATATATTTTATTTTTTCATTTATTATTATGAGAAGTTATAAAAAACAAGAGCAAAAGGCATCAATTTGTATACTGCAGTATACTACAATAAATGCTACATACTTATTGCTCATTGCCATAACAAATCTAGAGAAAAACTTAATGTCTTGAAATCAAGACATAGAATTTAGAAAGGATTCCCTTATACTGTCTACACCTAGGAATTTCCTATCACTTAACTGAGACACAAGTACAACTCACAAACTTAACAATGCTGTGGATTGGGTGGAAATCTGGTGTTTAAATTTAGACTATTTTTTCATATCATCATGTCTTTACCAAGTAACTCCTCACCACCAGGGAAGTCACTAAGATGCCTGAAGTTCTGCTCCACACATGCACTGAAGCCTTTTGGTCTTGACAGGGCTAAGTACATATCTCACACCTAATCCCATCAGGATTCACAGACAAAGGATGCCTCCTCCCTTCAGGAGCCACTTCTGGCAGTGCACATGTAATGCATGCTCACACAAACAGGGATCTGCACAAAACACAGTGACACCAGAGCACAGTGGGGAAATGCCAGCAGTCCCATTTTTCTGAGTAGTCATGCAAGTATCGAGGGAGCCATCTTCTTCACCTCTCTGCTTTAGGGAATTCACAATCACTGTGGTATGTAGCTTACATAATATCAGGCATCCGAAGGACAGAGACAAGAGATAGTTTTCTTTCTTTTGCACTAAACTCCATGCCACAATTGATTTGGTTCCTCTTTCCTTTTCCTTTCTCCTGTGCCAACACCAGAACAGCTTCTGCCTAGACATTACTATACTGTTACAGACAGTGGGAAGTAGAAATTTAACCTTTCTAAGGAACTGAATGAGGTACCCAGAGCCTCATATATATAAAAAACCTCAACATATTTTTCAGTTTCTAATTTAAAAGATTTATTTTCCACCACCCCAACGCAGGAAAAGACTAAAAGATGTTGAGCTGGTCAATCATCTTTGACAGACCTAGGTAATGCTGAGATGTTTGTGCAGAAAAGTGATGGAAGATTTTGTTCCCAAGAGAAAAAAGGTGGAAGGATTTTTAAACCTCTGATGTGTCAGTCTGTCCTGAAGCAGCTAATGAAGAAGCTTTAGAAAAGGTTCAAACTGGACTGTTCTCTTTGGCTTGGGTGAAGTGGTGATGGACTCTGAGATCCTGGGTAAGGCCAGCCAGTAGCTGTGCTCATGTGACTAGAAACACATGTTCTCAGAGGCACCAGAGCAGGATACCACTTATGCAGGGCACTGTTGGCATGACCTAATTGCAGCTGGAGTCCCCAGGGAGGGCACACACGTCAGACACCTATCCTTCTTGAGGACAAAACCTGCAGGCTCTGTGAAGCCATTTTCTCTGCCACCCGCAGATGCTGCCCCTCCTGTGGCTCCTTACCCTCCCTAGGTTCCTTGTTCAGAGCTCATGTTGCCCTTAATATCTGAAAAATTAAGTCCTTGAAGTTCAGCCTGACCTCACATACAGCCTTTGAAGAGCCAAGCTAAACTCAGTACAGGTGAGGGGGCCTTTGAACGTGCATCTGCATTGCTTAGAGTGAAAGAACTCAAAGGCCCAAACCCATGCACCTATTATTTGCTGAGGCTGCTTGAATAGGGAGTAGAGCATAAGGTCCAGAAAGCACAACTTTTGAGAGATCTGAACCAGTCTTCCTTCTGTTACATGTCAGTAGAGCCTGTCAAAGAAATTTATTCTAATAAATATTTTAAGAACCCAGGGGCAGTGGTAAAACAGAAAACTTAGCGCCTTGCACTGGCAGTCAAACCTAGAGTTCACACAGCTGATCGATAGGGGAGGCTTTGGGGAAGTACAGTTTCTGGTAAAGAAAGGAAGTGTGGAAGTATGGTTCATGTGCCCAAGGCCTTAATCTCCCCCTACCCAACCCCCATACAAATAACCACATAATTTGTAATTATTAATTACAGTTGGAATTGTCTTGACTTTTAAAAGACTTTTCTCATTAGACAACATTTTATTCCTTGTAAAGCATATTATTGATCTTAATATGCAGAAAATGCCATAGCTAGCAACTCAGAATATCTGTGCCATTTTTGCTAAACAATGAGAATTGATGAGGTTTGGCAGGACATTAAAATATTTAACACTATAACTTTGAAAAGTCTTTTATGTGTTTGTACTAATAGGAAAATCTTTTAACAGGAAAAATGTTTTTCTCTGCTCCACTAAAAACTCCAGTGAGGGATGATTCTATTTGCATTAAACCCAATGGGAGGCTTGTTACTGACTTCAAAGTCAGTTCCAAGAGGGACTCCAGTTTGGAAAATCATGACTAGAAAAAAAAAAATAAATCTCAGACTTTTAGTTACATGACTAGTGCCATTTAAATTAGCATTTAATTACATGCCTTAACACTTCAGACTGTTTGGGGCCAGGGCATTTGGCTTTGCCCAGAAAAGTTGCACACTGCCAGCCCGAGTATGGTGGATATGTTAACTCTTACTGTATCATGTCATCTGAAATATGGGAGCTGGACCAGGTGATGTGCCCAGGGAAGTCACCGGCCTGTATCACTTAGCTCTAAGAATCTACTTTAGAGACACTTCTTTTTTTTTTTTAATTATTTTAACTGTCCAGATCTGTTCTCCCTATAGAAACCTGGCTTGCAGGGCTCAGTCCTGGTACCTGGGCTGATTTGGTGTTTTTACAGCATTATGTGTAGGGTACAGAGCTTGGGTGAAATTGTACAGGAGGCAGCAAGGTATCCAAAAACCAGAGCATTGCTACAGAGAAGATTACAATACCTAAATAGGTAACTGTGAGAGGGAAAGCACTTCTGGTTCAATTACTTGACTCAAGAAGGAGTATTTGCCAGCTGGATAAATTTCTACATTTTTGTTCATTGTGAGCTGCTTAAGGGCTGTGGCAGAACCCTGGTGAAATGGGGCTATCCTCACCTAAGGGCTGCAAGAGTCCTAAGTACTCTGGGTACTCCTCAATCCAGTGAGCCTGAGCATTGCCTCAGGCTGGTGCATGCCAGTACTAAGCCCTGAAACATGTATGTCCTCTGGCTCTGTGTATTTGCATTTAAGATGAAAGAGTAAAATTATTTAGGCTACCTAGACAGCCTAAAAGAACATTGCGATGCAAAGGAAACTGGAAACTTCATTCCTATCTTCATTTTTCTGTACTGAGCTCATGTGAAGGTACTCTGATCCTCTCAACACTGAGCACAAAAATTCTTCTTGCTTGCATTTCTCTTAAAAGCTCTAAGGCCAGAGCTCAGGGTCCTGTTAAGGCCTCTTGGACTTTTGTAACATTAAAAAAAGGCTGGTACACTTCATTTTTACTATGCCGCTCATCCCCAAGTTTTCAGGAGGTGGGCAACTAAATCATGAGCATCGTGTTATTTGCAAAGATCAGAATTGCTTTCTTTCAAATTGCAGTCTTTCCTTTAATCCCAGAAGGCAGCATCTCTTGTAAATGACATTAGGAAAAGATCAAAATGTAAAATTGGTATACTGTAATCGTATTTATTTCTATACACAACAAGCTAAAATGCTGGCATCTTTTAATAGCTTTTTCCATATTGGACTCTTTGTTTGGTTGTGGTTTTCCTGATGTATCCTAGTAACATGTTTAGTTAATTTATATTGTGTGTATGTGTAGACAGATATACACACATCCATATGTATGCACACACATAGTCCTCATTAAGTAAGTGTTAAACCTCCCACAGCAGAGTTGGGTTTGGAGGGCAATAGGGCTGAAAACTGCAAGTCTGTTCCTTTTGCAGAGGGGCTGCAGAGACTGCTCCAAGGAGGCGCACAGTCCCCAGCGGGGATCTGGAGCCCCCGCACCTCTGTTGTGAAGCTTCCTTTGGTGTGTGCACCCCAGGCAGGATTAAAATCCTTATTTCTCACTGGGAGCAAAGTGCCATGTTTATAAGCTCTCCTGAGGAGGTGGGTGCATTGTGCCCCATGCCTCACTTGCACGTGCAGAGCCTGAAGCGCTTGGCCAGTCCCTTGGTAGCAGAGGGATTACTTGCACATACATTAGCGGTGTGAGGACTTGAACCTTAAATTGTTAGAGAATCTCAACTGTTGCAAGACAAACTGCAAATGCAGAAATATTTGGCAGATGATGAAGAAAAGGATTCCACATATTGCACAGTAAACCTACTTATCTGCTGTTAGAAGACTCACTCTTCAAGAAGTCAATCCTAGCCATTTCTGCCTTTATTAAAACAAGCAAGCGCTGACTCCAGGGCTACAATACACACTCTTGGAAAAGCTATACACTCCTTATTCTCCTTTTTTTCCAGGCCCACAAGAGCAAGTCCTGCACTGTTGTATTTACTCTACAGCAAAACTCCTTTCAAGGAAGATTCTGCAGACCTAAGGACTGAGGAGTCAGGACTGGGAATAAGGAAAGGAATGAATAACTTCCTCCATAGCTGGGTTAGAAAAAGCCAGCTGCTTTCTACAGTCAAGCTAAAACTAAGAGGAGATGGTCTGCGGTTAAGAAACATGAGGGAAAATTTTCACACCAAATGTGAAAAATGAGAAATTGCTTTAATATATCATAGCTTGCCATAAAAATATGATATGTCTTCCTTTCCAGCTTTAAAAGAAGACTTTTAAACTCTACTGTCTTTGATTTGTTAAGGCAACTTTATTTTTTAATTCATAAATCCTTGAGAAAGCATAATGAAGCCCTTGATATTTTTATTATTTTGATTAGTGCTTCATTGTATAAGGATCTGATTATTGAAACATACACTAAATATTGCACAGTGAAATGTCTTGTGACTTATTCAATATATAGAAAAAATGTGAGATTGCAAAACTGGTATTCAATTTTTTAATAAAAAACGCACTTGACCACACATTTCTTTGCTTTATTTTCTCACTTATTGTGTATATATTTGAAGAAAAATGTCTGTGTCTGTTGCATATCATCTATCTAACACTAGAAACTGATGCTGTTATTAATAAGTTACTGAGAAAAATAAACCAGTTTGCACTTTGATTTCTATCACTCCTGGTGAGTGATTCTTCTGGAATAAACATAGCTCTAACACATGTAAACAACACAGGAAACTAATAACAAAATTCTTTGGATTTATTTCAGATGCCACATACTTCATGTAAATATATGTGGCTTTCAATTTCAATGATTTTCCAGTAAGTAATAAACTTTTCTCATTAAGCATTCCCTTTAACTAAACATTTATTACTTTATAAGTGTTATTTCAACTAAATCAAGTGGATGTTCTTGGTAAATTAATGCAACAGATCTGTTCAACCATAGAAACAGGGTGGCTTTTTTTGAGTTTGGGAAACTGAGTTTCTATTTAAACTTCAAGGGAAAGAGATGCAGTACAATATGTTGATTTTTAATGTGAAAAATGTTGATAATATATTTTTTAATTAATCTACCTTTCTCTCATAAGCTCAGTGGTAAAACATGGGAAAAATTCCATCAGTTGGATAAAGTTATATATCTGGTCCATGAACCTTGAGTTAATAGCTTTGCACAGAACTTGGTTGGGTGGTTTTTTCAGTACCAGTTGTGATTAGTCATTATTCTCCTGGAAGAATGAGTGGGGTATCTTTTCTGAAAACAGAATTCTTTCAAGTGTGCAATTTTAAGAACATACGGACAAAAATATTTTACGTTTTCTGTGCTTACAGAAAAAACATACTAAGAAACATTTTGTACTCATGGCAGTCATAATATGTGTCTGAATTCTAACAAATTTGTTGGCACCAGTATTTGTGGGGACTTTGCAGCTTAGAAAACTCACTCCCAGGTGTTTGGGTGCGCAGCTTATGATGTGAAAAAGCCCTAACACAACATAGAGGTTTAGTGTTGGACACAACAGCACCTTCATTGCCCTTCCTTACTCGAGAAACTAGGAGCAGACTCTTTGGGGGGTCAACAAGGGGGACCATGGGAACCAGCCTCTTCTCAACCCGAACTTCAAGCATTGGGCTGAGTTCAGAGAAGACCACGGTGCCACTGCTGTGTGTCCTCTGCTCACACGGCACTTGGCTGATGTTGGTTCCTTTTCCAAGAACCAGGAGGAGGTGGGCAGTGGCATGACGCAGACACCTCTTCCTGTCAGGGGTCACTAGCACTCAAAGGGGCTGCCGGCTGTGAGGCCTGTGGGAGAGGTTTCCTTGCTCTGCCCACGTCAGATGTCAGCGCCCAACCCAGTATTTAACATGAGTGCTAGGCTTCTGGATCTTATCTCTTAATGATGCACAGGCTCTCCTTGGGGGATAGTGAATCACCACATTTCTTGAGTGCTAGCTCACAACCAGCAGCACTTATTATGGGGATTGCATCGGCCAGGAGTCTTCATGAGGTGACATTAGCTCTGATCACAGGACTCAAGGGCTAAAATCTATTAACTCAAGATGCAACAGGTTTTAGTTTCTTTTGGTTCTGTTTGGATGAATTGGATTTGCTTCAGACATGACTCATTGCCACTTCCTGCATCTCCATGATAGTTCCTGCAAGACCCTCAGCTGTGGAGCATGCTTGCACCCACTTCAAACATAATGCAAATTCTCATGTACATTTTTCATACTGAGGCTTAATTTGAATTAAACATGGCAGGCCAGAGGGTATGCAGTAGACATCCTTGGTTCTCTTAGTAGACTGAAAAGAGAATTACAAAGAAAAAGAAAAAAAAGGGAGTGAAAAAAGGCAGGAAAAGAAAAAGGAAAAAAAAAGAGAGAGAGAAAGGAAAGGAAAAAAACCCCCCTCTGATATATAAAAGAAGTCGTCAAATTCCAAAAGCTCACAGGAAGCCAAATTCTCCAGGCATAAGAAAAGTGACATTATCCAAATGAAACCTTAGCACAGCATGGAAATGTGATGAAGAGTAGGGCTGGTATTTTCAGTGAGGCTATAGACATATATGTAAATACAATCAAATTGGGAACACATTCTAGGGATTAAAGAGATCTGCGTAGCACTAGAAGAAAGAAGCAGCAGATGTAACTGCTAACAACAAAAGAAGGGATTTCTGGCCAAAGTTCAAGATTTTCTTACACCCAAGTTCATTGTTGCAAATTAATCTGGACACAGTAAATAATTTGTAGTGACTTGTAGATCCAATTTTTTTTTGTTGTTATTCATGAACTAGCTACCATTTACCAACATGCTGACTTTTATAAATGAGTTCCTTCAGAGCCATTCAGCAAACACAGAACACAGATGTATTTCCATCTAGGCAATGTCACTGCTCTATTAAACTGAGCCACTACAGTGGCTGTGAGATGGGCAATGACCAAAAAGCACTGATGACTGAAGATGAAAAAAAAGATCTGAACCCTGATGAGCAGATTTCCAGCAGCAGAGAGGCACGAACTCCCATGAAGCTGATCAAGCTTTAAGGAGGTCCCAGGCATCATGCTTCACATAAGCCTCTCTTGATGAAGGAGGGGAGGTACCAGATGGGGAAGACACTGGGTGGAGCAACGGCCTCGGAGACAAGACCTGTCAGGATAATCCAAAACTGATTTTCATTTCTGGTGTCTGTAGCAAGAGCTCACTGGACATCTTAGCAGTAGGTATTAAACAATCTATTAAAATTGAGCTCTTTAATTAAGAAATTTTAGCAGGTCAAAATAGGCACTAAAACAGTGATAAATAAGTCACCTCAACTTCCACACATAGTTGAGAACATCCTGAACACACAAGAAGAGTGCTCAGCCAAAATTAAACTGGAAGTAAGACCCACCTTGACAAGTCTCTTACTTCTACTGGCCACCTGAGATACATCAACAGTATTTTCAACATTATTAATGTAACACTCCTGTCTGTGTGTTGTGAAGACCTGAAGCCTGATGGGTTAAGGAAGAAATGTTGTATTCAATGTCCACACATACTCCACAGGTCTCCACAGCAAATGATGCAGTTTGTCAACTTAAAACTAGTTAAAAATTAGGAAAGCAAATGCAGAAGACAGTCCATTACTGCCTGCAACAAGGGGATCTCTGTCTCATGTTGTTTGGTGATCCTGAAGGAGAAAGGGCTGCCATACTGTCCCAGTGGGAGATGAAGAAACAAGTATGTTCTGACCATCATTATTTTTAAGGGACTGGCAGCAGCAGATCTTTTAGATCTGGGAGAAAAGGAGCCATGGGGTGGTGAGAAAGTAGAATTTCTCTGGTTCCCAAGATGGTCTTCTATGCCGATGCCTTAATCCAGCAAAGCCATGTGCAGGGCTTACCCTGTGCTGGGTCTCACTGTGGCAGCCTGGTCACGTGGTGCTGTGCCAGACCTAAGGGATCACCAGCATGGGGACCTGGGTCTGCCAACCCACGGCCATTGTCCCATGGCACTAGGCAACTGCTCTACTCTCTCTCGCTTGTGGTAAACCACTGTGTTACCTCAGACTGAGCTCAGACCACAAGCCCAAGTTCTCATCATCTTTACACTGGGAATGGCAGTCGATTAAACAATGAAAAAATAAGACTATTTGTTCTATTTGTTATTCAGACTGAAAGTCCCACTTTGGCACACAATACTTTCATTTTTGTAAGATCCTGTTCTGTTAAACAAAAAAGGAGCAGATAAAGCAACTTTATATATAGATTTGCACCACTCTTTTTAAAGTCTACATTCAAGCATTGCTATTAATGATCCAGGATGCTAACTACTATTAATATCTTATTACAAAAGCTTTTCAGCTTGCTTTTAACAAAAGAAAAATCTGGTTTAATATAAGAAGCCTGAAAAATTGCCAACTATAAAAGAACATCATTCTCTCTTTTTACTTTTTTTAATTATTTGAAATGCTTCTGAATTCCCAACATAGTTATTGAGATCCAAGGTTATGATCTAAGAGAAAAGTTATGTTCATTTAATTAAAGTAGTCTTTTACATTTTTTAGAAAAGTTACTTTTGAAACATTCATATTGCCATTTATGAGCTTTGGGAGGACAAGGGGCTCTGGGGATTGCTAATAACATACAGATAGCCATGTGTTACTCTCACCTCCGCTGTTTCCCTGAGACGGATTCTTCACTGCTTGTGCCATGTGCAAAGTAATAATAATCTATGTCTGTTTCATGGACCTTTTCAATTTGTGTTGCAAAACACTTAATGTTTATGTTGCAGATGGGAAACAGAGGCACAGAAGATGACCTGAATTGTCCCAGGGGGTCAAACTACAGGCTAGTGGCAAAGCTTGTCCTTGAACAATACCTTCCCAAGTGACCTGTGATAGGTTTAAAATGCTATCACATGAAATTTCTGACTCCTCTGCAACCCATTGATACTCCAAATGCAATGAATAGAGAAACACATTCACTGATTTCAGTGATTTATACTGCACTGAAAAGAAAGTTAGAGTGTATGGTCAGCATGATTTAAAAAAAGCAGTAAGAGATCATCATCAGCTGGTATTTAATAAGACATCAGTCTGGCAATTTCATCCCACCTTCAAACAGACAGTTGTCTTCAGAGCAATGTTCTGGTCACTCTGGGAACTGTATAAATGCAGCCACAGCATGCCAGTCAGCCATTCAGCCCCATTGGTACCGCATGCTCTTCCTTGGAATTCCATTTTATACCTACTACATTGTCAGAGTAAATGGAAAACTGAATAAAAAATCCAAATCTGCACAACAACATGAAGAAACTCATACAAAGGGATCTCTGGGTCTCACCAGTCAAATGGCGAAACAGTTTGATTTTCTTCTCTTCCTCAAAAGTTAAACCATGCTGACCTCCCTCAGAGTCACAGATGTACTTACGAGGTCTAGCTCCGTGCCTAATTGCCAGAATGCTGTCTATGTTGAAGCCTATTTTTAAATAACTTCCCTTCCATCTTTGAAATCAAAGAGAGAGTATGTGATGTAAAGAACAGCCTAGGTCCAGATAAAGTTTTAAAACTTATAGAGAGGAAGTAAACGACAAGTAAAGGAAGAGAAGGATGGTCTAGCAGCCAAGATAAGGCTCATAAATTCCCCAGGTTTAAGGGAAGAGGAGTTTTTCAGAATGCCAACCCTGCACATAATGTGGGTCACTAAATTTCACCCCATCAGGCCTGTGATGAATTCAGACTGACTATGGCATTACTGGTATTGGTTCCAGCTTTATTTTGTTATAGCCTCAGTGAAAAACTAGCCAAATCCTCATTGCAATGAAAGAAAACTGTCTGGAATGGGGGTGGAAATGCAGTGAAAGTAAACAAAAAAAGCTTTCATCAGAACCGTCTGGGATGAGAACCATGTCAGGGTCAAAGCTGGAGGATCAAAGATTGTGTCTTATAGTGTCTTGTGAGCCAGCCTCGCTAGTGACCCACATGGTAGTGTGACTGCTGGAGCAAACGTGTCTTCCCTGCCAATGACGGGAGAGCAGCTTACCTTGCCCATGTAGGCAACACAGATAAACACAAGTGCAGACCCCCCATGCGGGGGAACTGGCATGTAGACTGTGGGCTGTGCATGCACACCCATAGGCACAGAGCTGCTTTTCCTCCTCATGCCTGAACTGCATTGCAACCCCCTGGAAGCATCACTCCTCCAAAAAGGCTGGGTTTGTACCAGAATAACCCTTTTTTTGTCTGTGAGTCACCTCAAATGTCACGTCTTCGAATGGCAGGAGTTCTGTGTGTGTTTCCATGCCCCGGTAGCGCAAAGGACTGGGGAGAAAAAGTAAAATCAGGGCAGAAGCCTCCCTAAATCCATCATTCCTCTCTGTGATTGGTACCATTGCAACAGTTTGCAGGGGAAAAGCAAGGAATGTATCAGATGGAGACAAAACAGCAAGAAAACATTGCAATGTAAGACATCTCTTGACCATATACAGGTTCGCTTTCTCTCTACAGGCTCTCCTTCTATTTTAAATACAGCACCTGGTGCAAGCCTGGCGTGCAGATGGCCCTGCCATGGTGCTCGGAGTGTGCAGCCCTCCCAGTCTGGCAAGCAGCTGTTTCAGTTTCTTTTTGCCAGGCAGCCAGTTCAGGATCATTTTTACTTTTCTTTACTCTTTTCTGCTCCCTCTGTACTGAGCCCTATCCTCCGCAATGTAAATTGGAAGAGCAGATGTATAATCTGGGAAATTTTCCACATCCATCTTTTAAATAGGAAGGTGGATAAGCTAACTCAGCTCTTTAGGGCCCCAGTTCGGAAAAAGCACTTTAAGCACATGCTTAAGTCATGTTGATTTAGGAAAAGCAAAAAAGGCTGGTGATTTCATAGGTCTTAAACACATGCTTATGTGTCCTTCCTGAAGAGCAATATGCACCTGAACAGTGGCCCGATTATGCCAGTGCAGAAGGCACAAAAACAAGTGTTCACTGTAAAATACAGAAGCCAAGTAATGTCCCAGTTTAGCTCTTTACAGTGGTCACAGTTTCATTAATTTTTGAGCTCAAAGAAATGTGCTGACTCTAGAATTAGTACTGGGGTGTACAAAGTCAAAAGCAAATATTTAAATCCTGGTCATCCCCCAATCTTCCAAATTTTTCCTCTGCCAATGAACTCCTGCAGTCCTTATCCCTAAGTAAAAGTGTTGATAGAATTACTCGAACAGGCTCATTCAGATTTTAGGAAGGAGAAAATGAAAATAGTAAAGGATTCCTCACTAAGGATGGTTTCCACGAGATGCTGAGATGAAACGTTGCAATACCACAGAGAAATGTGGTACAGCATAGACAATTTTGCTTGTCAGTCAACTGGACTTGGAAATGGGCAGCAAACTAGTGTGAGCTGCTCCCTGGAAGGACTGAGTGAGCTATGTGTGATGCAATGGTTGTCCTCTCCCACATGTATTTTTGCATGCTGTTTTCTCTTCTGCCTAGCACCTGTATACAGCCTTCCCCTCTCCTTGCCCCTAATCTGCCCCCCAACAAACCCCATTCTTATTGTTCCTCTGCAATAACAAGAGACCCCTTTTCTCTGGAGGACACCGTGAGAAGCTACACTTGCCTCTCAATCCCCAACTTTTAGTCTTCTCAGCAATGACTAAAGGCACTTTGCAGACTGCCTTGTCTGGAACACCTTTCAGTGCCCCAGTGTGACTGAAAGGCGGGGAATCTGCCCTAGCCCAAGAAACTGTCTCATCATTGTTCCCACAGCCCTGTCACTGGCTGTCTTCTTTGGTCTGTTGCCCACTTAGCTCCAAGGCACAGACTCTTGGTGGCACAGCATGAGCCTGGCATCTGCACCAGCTGCTCGTAATGCAACATGTAGAAATCTCATCTGGGTATTGCTGACATGTTCTCCCAAAATGCGTGACAAACAAAGCAAACAAATGAAGAAGAACTAGCTCCTGGGCAATCATCACCCATCATCAGGGTCCCCTTTCCAGGAAAGCAGACTTCCAGCTTTCATAACTGCTATGCCACAGATCAATAAACACAGAGATACAAGTAAATAGATTTAGCTTATGTCAGAAGCCTGTTGGCTCATGATTTCTGCCAAGAGGTTGCTGTGAAAGTCTCTGACTTTCACTTGTTTTGTATTGTCTTTCAGGAAGATCTGAGGAGAGCAGAGAGCCAAGGCCCACCTCCACAGTCTTGATACACTGAAGCCAGGTATCAATGGGCACAAGTCAAAACAAGGAAGGAAGAAGAAATTTGGCTGGAGAAATCAATATGGAGATATTTTCACTTTGTCTTTTTGCCTTAATCATAGATTGTAGCAGATTAATAGAGATCAGCTTTCACTGCAGCTGCTTATACTGTACTTGACCTATACAGAAAGAATTTGGTCCCTAAGCCTGGAAGTTAGGCACCCTTGCCTAGCTCTGATTTCTCTCAAATATTTTTAATTAAACAAGGAAGGAAAAAAGTGAACTGACAGTTATGAATAATGAAGTGGGAATGGGCTATGAATACAACAAGAACTAATTAAACAGTGAGGGCAAGACCACGCTGATTTCTTTCTTTCTTTCTTTCTTCTTTTTTTTTTTTTTTTTTTTTGGTGTCAGACTTTTAAATGAAATACATGTGCATTAAGACTAAGAAAGGATTTAAATCTGCTACACACACTTTCCTTCAGAGTACAACACATGACAGATGTTAGTCACATCACTTAATGCACTACTGCCTTAGGCTTCAGACACCAGTGGACTGTGCAAGATAGGAATCTGTATGGGAGGGCATAGGAAATGATGCTGAAGAAGTACATTTTACCTTCTGTTATGGATGCACTTGCACATGTGTACACTGAACCTGTGGCACAGCAAGTACCATAAAGCCAAATCATTTCCAAATGCTAAGATGCTTCAGCCTGTTCTAATAAAAATATCTGTATTTCCCTAGCATGTTACTACTGAAGATGTGCAAATAACAATAGCAATATATTGCACCGCAACAAAAATGAAATCACCGGCAAGGGACCATCCCACAGACCACCTGCAGATTATATATCATTTCTTTTCAGAAAAGCTGGAGCAGAGGGGAAAGGAGATTATTTTGTTCCACAGAAACTGATGGCAGCAAGCTAAAAATGATACAGGCGATATTCATTCCTCACTCCCAAAGAGAGGAGCGAGGGTCAGCTACAGAAAATTAAAAGGCTTTACTGGAAGAGTTCCTCCACAGGCTCCTTACTGCTGGTTTTGAGGCAAAGAACAGTAGAAGCACTGAAAGAAGTGACCCACACAGTAGCTGACCAAGTAGTCTCTGCCTCCTCTTACCGGCACTGTGAATCCCATCCTTTAATTAGCACTCATAGACTCCCACTCACATGGAAACGGGTGGCTGAGCTTCCCTCAAATATTACTGAGAACTGGCTGCCTGCCTCCAAGCTTGAGACTGACTCCAGGCTTCTCAGGTTCTGCAAAACATTCCTCCATTTCCCTCACTCCGCACTTGCTGCTTGTCCACATTGCCTTTGAGTTTATCATCTCCAACAGAAAACATCACTGAGCTAGAAGGTCTGGTAACACCCAAACAAACCATATTTTTCCAATTGTCTTATGGAGCTGATTGTGTGATGTGGTTGCTGTGGAGACTGTCAGAGGTACAGCAGTATATCTGAGAACGAATCACTTCATACGTTCCTTGCTTCTTACACGTTTCCCTAAATAAGTGCCAGGGACTGGGGAAGCAGAAGTGGATTTTTGACCTGAGCCACCATGATGGGAGCAGTGGACTACACCTGATCCTTGGGAGATCAGGTCCCTTTGAGCCTGTGCCTCAGTCTCCTTCCCCTACCCTTTGCTTAGAGAGACTCAAGTTCAAGCACAAACATTTGAAGGCCCTGTGATAACCTGCATGCAGAGAGCCACAAAATAATTTGGCCCATCCAAGCAAAAAGTGTCTTTATCCTCAAAATGGAAGGTTTATATTTTCACAGAGCTCACTTGTGCACAGAAAGTCTCACTCATGAATCTAATACATGCAGTGAAAATATGCCCTTTTTGTGAATAAACTGTCTACTAACACTGCTAACACACTGACATCATTCTGCAAACATTTTCACGTAACTCAGTCTCTGACAAGCTTTGTTTCTACTCGAGTCAAATTACTTGGAAAAATCACCGGTTTTCCATTAAAGAATCATGTTCTCTTTAAGCAGTTTCCAATGTACTCCATCCCATCAACTTCCAGTTGAAGCTGGCTCACTTTGCTTGGCCACGTCCAATGGCCAGAGCCCAGGCAGTTCTCAGTGCCAGGTCAGGTGGGAGCCAGGCAGATGCACTCAGTTCAAATATTAATCAAGACTACAAATGCTTAAGTACTTTCAACTCTGACCACATTATCCAGCCAACAGAGGTTAGAAAGCTCTGCACCTTGATAAATAAGTAATTTGTGGAGATTCACAAAGCTATGTTTTTACTTCTTACATTTACCCAGATATTTAAAGTCAGATGAGTATTTCGCAAGGGTCATTTGAATATGTAAAAGCATCCTAAGCTACCGAGTAAGATCCAGTTTTGCTGATACACTCTGGATGTTTTATATTTTCTAACAGCACAAACCCAATTCATAGAGTCCAGTTTGTGGCACAAATAAACTGAGAGGAACAATTTTGCCTACAGAAAAATGTCACAAATCTAAGTGGACTAGCAGCAGAGGCTTGAAAAGTGCTTTGCAGATGAAGCTTGAAGCTGACTTGTTGCTATGTAAATTATCCACTGGCATTTTTTCAGAATGAGTGAAAGCTCTTTTTTTGTGGCTGTGGGTTGGTCTGTACATTAGGCTGCAAAATGGAGCTACAAGAACAAATCAGCTTATTTATGTGTATGTCTACTTGAGAGTAGCTGGAAATTCAGAGCTGGAAATTAAGTTCAATTCTCATTTTGACCAAGTCTGTTCAAATTTTGGGAAGGCAAAAAAACACTCCCACTCAAAAAAATCCTGAGTAAGAAATCAGTCCTTGTACGTTACCTTTTCCATAGGAAAAAAAAACTTGGCCTCAAAAATTTTGGCTTGATTACTTTTAGTGTGGTTAATGACCTTAGTGTCACTTACTCTATGGAATTTTTACTCTGACACCTTTATACTTGATTCAATTCCCGAATCATGCTAAAGTGTATTGTAAGTGAAAAGGTAAAGTTCAAGCACCATCCACAACTTGTGTCTTTCAAAAAGCTATAAATGTGAACTCTTCAGTCTCACTAATAAGATTTATTTTGCTCCAAGGAATAATTTCCGTCCATTACCTGTTATAATCTGAAAGGTTGTTGTTTTGTTTTTTTTAACTCCAAAATATAATGTGTTTTTGTAGTGTTTTTTGCCAGCTTTTAAAATTTATTTATTTTTATTACTTTTGTAGAAAGCAGGTATTTTTGTTATCCCCACTCTACAGATGGGGAAAATGAAGCAGAGATATTGTGAAATGGTCATGTACTGCTCTGATGGCGAGGCAGGGAGAGCACTTACAGCTTCAAAGGCTCAGTTCAGTGCTTCAGCATAAACCAAGGAAAGCTGGTATGCCCAATATCTTTGTAGGTTTGATGGCAACGTGAATGGAGTTGAGATCACCTATAAAGTCATTTCTGTATCCCATGCATCCTATGAAACGTGGAAGAAACATTTGCTCAATATGGATATCTTCAAGCAAGAAAAATCGCACTGTAGTTAGAGCTGTATGCAATTCAATCAACTTAGTTTCTTTTTTCTTTTTCTTTTTCTTTTTCTTTTTCTTTTTCTTTTTCTTTTTCTTTTTCTTTTTCTTTTTCTTTTTCTTTTTCTTTTTCTTCTTTTTCTTTTTCTTTTTCTTTTTCTTTTTCTTTTTCTTTTTCTTTTTCTTTTTTCTTTTTCTTTTTCTTTTTCTTTTTCTTTTTCTTCTTTTTCTTTTTCTTTTTCTTTTTCTTTTTATTTTTCTTTTTCTTTTTCTTTTTCTTTTTCTTTTTCTTTTTCTTCTTTTTCTTTTTCTTTTTCTTTTTCTTTTTCTTTTTCTTTTTCTTTTTCTTTTTCTTTTTCTTTTTCTTTTTCTTTTTCTTTTTCTTTTTCTTTTTCTTTTTTTCTTTCCTTCTTTCTTTTTCTCTCTCTCTCTCTTTCTTCCTTCCCCCTTTTTTCCTTTCTTCATTTCCTCCTTTCTCTTTTTCCTTTCATTTTAGCCTTGTTTAGAAGTGAGAACATTGACATGCTCCTCTACCTAAAAAAATATTGTTCTAAGGTTGTTTCATTAAATACTATAATAAAACTTGTTTTATTTCAATAAAAATTGTCTTTGCCTATGGTTGCAATGATTGCTGCATAGACAAATAGAACAGGCACTTTGTGTCCTGCTTGATTTAAAACCAGAAGTCATATAGAAGGGATGGAAGATAGATACTGCTTGGAAACACATGAGAAAGAAACAGAAGCAGAAATTTATTTATTTGTAATGAAAAAAATCAAAATATTGTTTTAAATTTTTGGGGTTACATAGAGGCAGGCAGGTAGGAAGAGAAGAAAAGAAGTTGAGAGAGGAGAAAAGAGGAAGGTGGGAAGGGAGGAAAGAGGGAAGGGAGGGAGGGAGGAAGGAAGGAAGGAAGGAAGGAAGGAAGGAAGGAAAAGGGAGAGAGGAAGGGAAGGAGTGAATAGTTAAAGTTTGGCCCCTAATTCTGATCAAATGAGTGGCTTTCTAGGATCCACAGCAGACATCTAAGGAGGCCTGAGGAATGTGAATTTGCTGTGGTGTTTAATGGCTTCCAGAACTGACCCTTGTCTCGTAGCTCCAAGAATGGGCACAGCAGTGTGCAACTCCCTGCTCACATCTTTGGAAACAGGCCCTAAGAAGTCTATGTTTGAAATTAAAAGGTTAGGGAAAAGCACCTTTGGGCTATTTAGCCAACTTGCCATTGATGGGCATTTGGTCTTGCATTTTCAGTCTATATCCAGCCTTGCACTGAATAATCACATTGCTTTATAGACAATCACAGATATTCACATGGTGCTTTGCCAGCACACCTTGGAAAGTCTTTTGCTGAAGCAGTCTTGTTCAGTCTGAGCAACTGTTTTTCAGGATTAAATTCCCCCAGGATTCCATGCCCCTCAGTGTTATCATAAGCATTTATGCTCAGTACAGAAAGTCAGGAAAAAAATTCATATGTATATATACATAAGGTAATCTATTAAGGGTCTTTCTAAACCTCTTTGAGTGCAAATCTGTGTGATCCAATTGTACGGCTATTTTTGAGAAAAATTAATCACTCCTTAAAAGTGCTTATTTCTCTCGAATTGCTCTAAAGGGACTCTAAATGGGTAAGTCAGATTTAGAAATTTACATTATAGATGACTATAACTGAGTCACGATCTTAAAATAGGAAGCAAAGGTTGTGCTGATAATATCCTTTCTCCACTAAGTTGAGGAGATGTCTGTCTTGAAGGTCTTGGCTTCTTAAGCTTACCCTATGCATGCTTATCACCCACTGACAGCAGTGAGTTTGCTTCAGAATCTGACAGGAGTGTTCGCAGCAGCTTGATTTTTCCCAGTGTCCCCCTCAGAGCACTCAGTCTGGAACTGGATGATGCAGTGTCTGGTCCACCCTCAGCCTCACAGGGTCCACCCTCTCACGAGGATCCCCAAAATACGAGGCTAATGGGACATTCTCACCCATCTCTCAGCTGAAACTCGGCTGTGCTTCAGTTAGGGACACAAAACTCCTTCCCCAGTTAACAGAAATCAATCTGTTGATTGATGATGCCAGCATCATCAATCTGATGGTAACCAAGGGGAAAGTCAGGTGCCTACCTAATGTAAAATAAATCCATATACACTGTCACAGGGGGAAGGGATAAGTTTCCAGTCTTCCTCAACCCATGCTTGGACTCAAAAATTAAGGTCCAATTTGCTTTTTTGTCCCACTCCTCTGTGATGCACTTTGAACCTTAGGGAGGCAGCACAGCATCAACAGCCACAGCCTGCCCCTGGCAGGCTGGGCTTGGCAGCAGACCTGCAGGACCACACTTATCAATCACAGTGCAAGTACCCCATCCATCCCCAAAAATGTTTGGTTAGCTCAGAACCCTGCCAACCTTTGCTTCGAGAGCCAGCTCCATTTTCCAGTGGTGACATGTACAGCACTCTTTCTGCTCTCACCTGACACACACATATGGGTACTCTCATGTATCACACTCTTTCTTGTCTGCTGTTGTGAGTATCAAAAAACCTGCTCTTGGTCCTAAGCACAACCTCCTGGCAATGCTCACAGGCAGGCTGGTACACTTATGCCACAGGTGTTTTCTCACCTACGTTGCTGCAGGGCACACTGGACGTCAGTCCCCTGGGGTGTGTCAGGCTCAAGTGGTCCACTCCTAGTGGTGGTACACCCCAAGTTCACTCAGTTCAGTCAGCCCCAGATCATGCTGTGCTCAGGAATCTGAGTCTTGCCTGAGTTTGCCCTCAGTAGACACCAGATCTTCCTTGGTAGCTAAAGGCATCTCCTCACCTCTCTGCTGCAACCCTTCCACTATCTTAAAAAGAAGCAGAAATCCTTTCTCAGCAAAGAGCCCCCAAAAGGTGTGCAATGTGATATGGTCCCATATGAGCAGGATTTCCTGCCTGACATCTGAACATTGCAAAAGAATTATTTAGCCTATTTTTCCTTCTAGCATGTAACGTGAAGGTTTCCATTTGTTACTACTTACAAACAAGTATTGTGACTAATTTGACAAATAACTCCAGATTGAATACCTCTGCTGGAACTTTTCTTTAAAGACTACATCATTCTGGACTAGTTGTTGAAGCAGAAGAAACAGCCTCTTTGACAACAGATAGAAAGGAGCTCTTAGTTGTCATTAAGGAATTAAATAGACTTCTTCTATACCTCTGTCACGGTTTAACCCTGGCTGGCAACTAAGCCCTACACAGTCACTCGCCCATTCTGCCCCTATGGAATGAGGGAGAGAATCAGAAGGGTAAAAGTGAAAAAGTTTGTGGGTTGAAATAAAGACAGTTTAATAAATAAAGCAAAAGCTGCATGATGAGCAAAGCCAAACAAGGAATCACTTCCCATGGGCAGGCAGGTGTTCAGCCATCCCCAGGAGAGCAGGGCTCCATCACTCATAACAGTGACTTGGGAGAAAAATGCCATCACCCCAAACATTGCCCCCTTCCTCCTTCTTCCCCCAGCTTTATATGCTGAAACACCATATGGTATGGAATATCCCTTTGGTCAGTTGGGGCCAGCTGTCCTGGCTGTGTCCCATCCCAAGTCCTTGTGCACTCCAAGCCTCCTCGCTGGCAAGGTGGGGTGATGAGCAGAAAAGACCTTGACGCTGTGACTGCGGAGCAATAACCAAAACAGGAAAAGTCTTTCCAGGAAAAATAGAAAGCATAGCCCTATACTAGCTCCTATGAAGAAAACTAACTCTGTTCCAGCCAAAACCAGCACAACCTGTGGCCCCAAATTTGGTTATACACAAGGATGAAATTTTGTCCCCACAGATCACAGAGACCAGTGGGAATTCCAGTTGCCAAAGTCAAAGGGTTAAGAATTAATTCAAGGTGAAAATTATGTTTTCCTAGGGGAACTCCAAATTATCAGTGGTGTAAAGCAAGCCTGAGATTTCTCTTTGAACAGAGAACTTCCTGAAGAGAATTTTCTTAATTTTCCTTTAACTAAGTATATCAATACGAGACTAGCAGTCTGGTCCCATGATACTGAATAAATTACTACTCACTGGATCATAAATCAAGTGTTTGCATAATTCAGCTATTTACAAATCAAGCCTCAGTCCAGAAACTGCTTTTTCCCAATGCAGTCATTGTAGTTAAGCGAATACTTGGAAAACACACAAGATCCCATCTATTTATCAGGGTTTTTTTTTTTTAAATTTTCAAACAGCTGTTCCTATCTGTAGTAAAAGGGAAGAGGCAAAATGTTCTTGGACTGTGTTCAAAATATGAAAATTATCATAGTAACAGTGGGAACAACACAAAACTTCATGGAGTGGATTCAGCTTTCTTTTCACTGGCTCTCTGGACACAGATGCCATTGAAATGGAGCCTCACAGGAGGACATTTTGATAGCTCAAAGCCAGAGCACCTTTTCCTGGCCAAGGGATGGCTGTGCATTGAACAGCCAGCACATGTCATGGTTTGTGCCCAGCTCTGTCCTCATCTCCAAAAAACAGTCCTGCAAATTGTTCTCCATTTCTGGAAGGGCACTAGTAACATATGCTGCTTCCCTCAAATGCTAGTTTAATGAAGGGATTTGTTGCTAGGAAAAAGGATTTGTTGCACCAACCTGAACTCTCCCAAAAGTATCCATCAGGGAGCAGGGGATGACTCTGGAGAGTTTCTATCTTTCCTTACACTCAGCACAGGAGTTTCACTCTGCTCAGATACATAATTATGGGCCAGAGTTACAGTAGGACAACATCTACACCATGCAGCAGGTAGCTCATTCCCTACATCACAAGGAAGTGTGGCTTGATGGTCTGAACCTGATGCTGCTACAGCTGAACTGGAGCAGAACTAGACTCAGTACTCCAGATGTGACCCCTCTACTCAGCCCTAGTGAGGCTGCATCTGGAGTACTGTGTCCGCTTCTGGGCTCCTCAGTATGAGACATGGAGCTCCTGGAACAGGTTCAGCAAAGGGTGACAAAGATGACTAAGGGACTGGAAAACCTCTCTTAGGAGGAAAGGCTGAGGGAGCTGGGCCTGTTCAGTCTCGAGAAGAGATGACTGAGAGGGGACCTCATTAACATCTATCAATATCTGAAGGGAGAGTGGCAAGAGGATGGACCAGGCTCTTCTTGGTGGTGCCAAGCAACAGGATAAGAGGCAATGGGCAGAAAATGGGCACAGGAAGTTCCACCTGAACATGAGGGAAAACTTCTTTACTGTGCAGTGACCGTGGACTGGAACAGATTGCCCAGAGAGGTTGTGGAGTCTCCCTCACTGGACGTATTCAAGAACCATCTGGACAAAATCCTGTGCCATGTGCTCTAGGATGACCTTGCTTGAGCAGAGAGGTTGGACCAGATGACCCACTGTGGTCCCTTCCAACCTGACCCATTCCGTGATTTTATGTAATTCTGTGATTCTGGGAACGCCATGTCCTGGTTCCTCCACTCCACCCATCCTGAGGCGAGTAGACGTGCAATCCTAGCCAGAGCACTGGAATACACAGCTTTTCCACCCCTGTAAATGGCAGTGTAAGGATGAAAGCAAAGAGTCAGTCTGCTTGGAAGCCGTGTCTCTGACCTCATTCCAAACAGATATGTATAACCATAATATTGTACTTAGAAATACATTTGATTTTTGGTGGTCATTTTTAGATGCAATAAACTAATGAGAGTCCTGAAAGCTGGAATCAGCCACTGTTCTCATTTCCAAGATAAACATCTTGAAATACATTATGAACAAAATAAAGCAGACCAAGTTACTAGTAAGGTTTCCAAGAATAGGTGGCTTGTTTTGAAGTTCCATAATGTTTTTAAATTTGTTTTAGTGCCAGCCTGTGAAGCAAAAATATTCCAAGAGATAACATAAAGGTACATACTCAAAGGAAGAATAAACCCATTATTCACCTATTGCAATGCATTTGGCCACAATGAAGTAAGAGGGATGGAGAATGGAAAGCTGTTGACGTGTCCGGAAGATGGAGATTATATTGTGGAACATAGCACAAAGTTTAGCACTATCTGTAAAAAAAAAAAAGAGAAAAGATTACTGGGTTGTGGGAGAAGAAAACCAGCTACCCAGAAGACAGAGGAAGCGGCACAGTCACAGCAGCGTCATCCTGGGTTAACCTATCCAGGTTAACCAGTGTGCAACCACGCATTTGGGCAGGAGACACAAGACATTTACTTCTCTCACCCGCAAACCTCTTTCCTTCTCCTCTGTAAAAGCCATAACACCCACAGTAAAAAACTAACACCTGTAACTATAAGATACTAGAGGATGAGAATATTCCTCATTTTTTTTTATTCAGTTCATCAGCAGGTAATCATCACATACAACTTCCACAGCAGCCTATGAAGTGACCCACAACTCACACTAACATCATCAATCTGTTCCAGTCTAACTCAGGAGGAAAGAGAACCGCAAAGCTAAGGCTCAAAACAAAACACATGAGCAGGTTATAGGAGTCCCATAGAGAAACATTCACCATCACAAGGCTCCTGGGAAAAGAGCAGCTGCCAGTACTTGAATAATACAGCTACTATTTGCAATTCTTGCATCTCAGCTTTACTTTTTTTAATTTTAATTTAAGAATAAAGAATTAATCTGCTTAACCAGGAATTTAAATCCAGGATCACTGGATTATTGACTTATATTTTACAAGCTTTCATAAAAATAAAGGGAAAGGAATGTTCGGTTTCTCGAAGGGCAAAAACATAGAAAAGGGAAAGTTCAAATTTTGTTGAATGACTGTATCTTGTTTTTCCTATTTTTATAGAAATTACACATATGTATGATTTGTCTATAGCTAAGTCAACATATTTTATAGCAACATTTAAGAAAGGAGTTGTTATGTTATATTCTTTAAACTTCTTTCTAACTTAATTGTTACTAAAGACCATGTTCAATAATTGTGTCAATCCTGCATTAATGTTTCCCTGCAAAACACACTCTTCTGGCTTACATGTATGGTACTCAAGAAACAATAAACTAAAAAAAAAGAACTAATAAAATTTGTCCAAATCTGATTTTACTGTCCTTGCTTTTGGTACTGCTAATGTCCAACAGCAGCTCCAGCAGAATGACACCACACCTGGACATCTGTAGGTGAGCATATACTCTCAATCTTTGCTGGGGAAACACGTCTCCAGTCCCTCCAGAGATATTAGCTGTCTCTTGCTGTCTCTTATTGAGACTTTTGCTGTCTGCTGGGAACCACCAGATTGACAAATTAATCCCTCTGCTTATGGATCCTGCAGGGAATACCTGGGGGAAAACAAAAGGAGGGTTCAAGAAGTGGTGGGAAGTTCCAACATGTACACTGAAATGAGTCTGTGCAAACTTTACTGATGATAATGAATCTCAAGCTTTGGCCAGCTATAATGAAGTCCTGCCTGGCTGAAGGCCTGTGCTTTCAGGGAAGCAAAGAGTGTTCCAGTGCAGGTACAATACACAGTCTCCTATGAGGTGTACTGCACCACTGACCCCAACACAGCACTTCTCCACAGACTTTCATTGCCTAAAATGTAGTTCAAGAAGACCGTTTTCAGCTGTGCCCTGATAGTGATCAGGCACATACATCTAAAAATACTGAGCATCTATTAGAGAGAGCCTTAATTATTTAATAGCTTTTTATTAACTCTAACACAGTGTTGATAAATAAAATTGTCGTGTTAACACAACCTTTGACTGCTATCCAACTCTTGAGGTCATAATTCATCACCTGTGTCTCAGGACTGTGCAGTGGATCAAACTCCAACTCATCCAGTTTTCTATGGTTTTGGGGCTGTAGTGCTGGATCCTAGAGGCAGCATCATAGATACTAGATGATGCTTTTCTGCTGAACCTTTTCTGCCTGAGTCATCCTACCATTCTGGGAAGCAGGTCTAAAAGGCTTGTTTTACTCACTTTGCTGAAAGGACTGCAGTAGGAAAAGAGACAGTAGGATTTTCAGAGGTTGCTCTTCTGGAGCTTGGAATGTGCATGAAGGGATCCAAATGTGGCACATAAGAGTTAGAGTAACCCCTCTGCCCTCCAGTGCCCTGAATGGACCAAATAGGCATCTGAATTAGTTATCAGAAGAATTGCAATAGTAATGCTCATGTTAAAATGATCAGCGAAAGTTCATTTCCAAGAGTGTTTTTTGAGATGGATCAGCTTCTGACTTCCAGTACATTGTGATATAAGTCCCAATACCTAGCTGAGTTATTGTTGATTTACACCAGTGTAACAGAGCAGATTTTGGTTTGGATATAGCCTGACAAGCAGTAATCACATCCTTCTGCTCCCAAACCACAGGCCTCATCACTCGAGCTAAAGCATTTCATTCATTTTGATTAATGTATGGTTCTTGTACAGGACTAATTTAGACCAGGCAAAGCTGAGAAGGTTTTAACCTGACCTTTCAAGTACACCTGGGGGAGGCTTTTTGGAGGGGAGTCATTTAGTTTATCTGTAGTTACCGTAATTTCAATTTTGTGGAAATTTTGTGTCCTCTCACATACACTTGTACAGGAAATAAGAATTGCAAAAATGAGGTTAGAGAGGTATTTTCCCTAGAAGTTGTCCGGCATTTCAAATTCCCTGTTTAAATAGCAATGTCAGATTTTTTTAAAAGTTTTTTTTAAATTATTTGATGATGATTAGTTTATATTTGACATATATTTGAGTTTTAGCAAGCAGAGAATTAAGTTTCAAACCTGAACTGCAAATTTATCTCCAGTAATCATCAATCCTCTGTAAACTTGAATCTGAACTTAAGGCTCATTAAAGAAAGCTGAACCCACGTGGGGTTTTTTCTGGTTTTATGCTTCATTACGAAAACATTGCACACCTACACTCAGAAGTACTTGGTGAAACAACCTTTAGAGGGTAAGGTTTTTTCTACTGGTCAAGGGAGTAAGGTTCTGCTCATCAGAGATGATAACTGCACTGTTTTCTCTCCTCCTTTAAAACACTTATCTTAAAAAAATTAAGACTATCAATATTTATTGTCAAAAATACAACTTTTTACTAGTTCTGACATCTGAGGACATGGTGTTTTCTAAGCTGATACTTGTCTTACAGGTTTTCACCATCATTTTCTAGATCACACAGTCAGTTGACAGGCTGGATTTGAGTGTCTGCCTCCACTGATCTGCATTTGGCATCTCTGGGTGGGGATGGCAGTGTCTCTGCAGCACCAGCTACATTTTCCAAATTCTCTCAGGGTCAGGATCTTGCTATTTGCCTCTGGAACTCTCAGATTCTTACTAATAAAAATTGTCAGAAATCTGCTCTGGCATAAATTAGAACATTAACACCATCCCGAGTAATGAATTGATTTCTCTCACTTCTGCACCAAAAATAACATTTTTGTTGTGTTGGTTTGCATTGAAGAGCTGGTGGGTTTATTATTAATATTAATAATAATAAGACCAAATAAGAGAATTTTCAAAATATTTTTGGATGTTAAGGTATATATTCTCTTTAATTAATCCAATTAATTCAGATTGGTGTTGAAATCAAAGCTGAGTATTTGACGAGCTTTGGAATCCCAATCAAAAGTGTGCCCCTCTTCAATATCAGGAAGACAGTCTTTCTCATTCACAATTAGAAGCAAGCTAGAGCAGCAAAGTCTGCCTTTGCAATACAAACACATAGAAAAGTATTCAGACCATATCGCTGAAGAAGCAGAACTATCTATGAAGAGTAAGGTTGCATCCTTATATGACATTTTATAAGGTTGTCCATAAGGGAGATGAAAAGAGAAAAAGAAATTTTAAGCCTTCTTATCCCCATTAATGTGCATTTTCGCTCATACAAAAGTGGAATATATCTTTGGTGAAGGGAATAACACTGACATTTACTTTCTAAGACTGAAGGAGAGCAATAACTAGCTCTTCTCTCAATAATTTGCTTTAAGAATAGTTACCCAAGACTGAAGTTTTTTGCAGAATTGATTTTGTAGTGCTTTATAGGCTATGGTATAGCTATACTCTACCCATATTGCAGGTTAGTCCATCAAATACAGAAAATTTAGTTCTAAATAAGGGCAATATTTAGTTAACAACAAGTTACGTGTGCTGTTGCTGCCAGTGTTGTAAACCTGACATCCCAGAAACAGAAACCTTAGTTCTGTTCAGGTTTAAAGATGCTTTCTGGGACTTGTTTGCTGACTGGTTCCTGAGACTGTTGTACATGACTTTTACTCATGAAAAGGAAGATATCATCAATGGAGTATCTGCACCATTGGCCTAGTAATAATTTTACTTAAAAATACTATGTTTGTAACAGTTATAAAGATTTAATCATCAAACATTTCAATAGGGCTTTAGCTGCAACTTTGGTAAGCTGAGTATCGTTCTGGCCCTTGTGTTGGGCCTGTGTAGCAGTGAAATGATGCACAGAGGAGAATTCCAACAATTTCTTCTATACTTTAACATTAAAATTAGGTAATTGTGGACAATGTCAACATAAAAGTGACAATTACAAAAGAAAGTATTGAATAAAATGCCTTATACTATAATAGTCCAACCACAGAAGGCAAGGAATAAAAAGGGAAATCGGATGGATATTTCAATTTCATCAGCTATTGCCAGCACTGATCCTGAATCAAAAGTAAATCTATGCTTCACAGCCCTTCAGAACAAGACAAAAGAAATTTCATGACCTCCTGAAAACAACTTATTCTCCATGTTGTGCCTACCCAGAGCACATGGAAATTTTGTGACAGTGATGGATAAAAGAAGTGAATCATCATGAAAAAATAATGCTGCACCTACCTTCTGAAGTTCTTCTAGCTTCTAAAGCTTCCAATATGCAAAAGTTACATCATTTTCCCGAGGATTAAGGCAAATTTACCTTCAACTTCATTTTAAATTTCTGTCCTTTAGACCATTTACTGAAGAAAAGTATTTGAAATTATGGGACTGATATTAGTCTTTGGCTCAGGTTTGTTTGGCCATTGTTATTGATTCCCAGGTCAGACTGCTGAAATCTGGTTTAAGGGAAGGAAAGAGGAGACAAAGCACGGCAAAAAAGCCTGACAGGTATAAATTTTGCTTTTCAGAATGTCTGTGCTTGCAATCAGCAGACTAAAAAGTTCTGCTATGATCATCAGGAGATGATGTCTATCAATCAGCCTTTAAACACTGCCCATTAGGTTCTCTTGTAGAGGATGTAACTGAATCTACAATTCCCTGAAGGCTGTTTTCAGTCCATTTTACAGCCAAAGGAGAAATAAGGGAAGTTCTTTTGCTTTCCAATACATTAAGTGATGTGGATCAAAGAGATTAGTATCATGGCCTAAAAAGTTATTTTTTAGAGCTATAATAGAATCTATACTGCTTCTTTTTTCCCCATAGAATAGTTTGAGACATAAATCACGTCACATAGTATTGATTGTAGAATATATTTGCAGATGTCACCCTTAGTATTTAGACTCAATTTCTAAGTGTTTTATTCCTATACATTCTGTAGAGTGTATGTGAAATGCATTATATTATTCTCTGAGTTTAGATTTTTTCCAGATGACAGGCATTACTTTTATGATGCCCTGAATGGAATGACAGAGTAAACTGCCCTGATTTATACTCCATTACAACCAGTGATACTGCTGTCATGGCTGCTGCTCTTTCTCATTACACAACGTCATACACTCCCTTGCCTAGCAATGAAATAAGTTGTAGCATTCCCAAATACCAGCAACACAAGTCGATTCCCATCATGTGTCTTGCTCATTCACCCTGGGAACTTTTCCATTTTAGACTTCGGTCTACAGTTCCTCTTGCGGATGGTTTCCATTCCGTTGCCTTATCTGGGGCATACATGGTATCTCATTCTTCATTTCAGATGTACTGTTTGGAGACAAGCACCAAAACAATAAATCATGGGGCTAGGTTATTTTTAGGCCACGTTTCCGAATCAACATTGAGACTTTTTTTTTAAAGAACCTGCACAAGGAACTTATTGTGTGCATACACAAATAAATGACACAATTCAATGGTTTAATACTATCTGCCAAGTTAAACTACTGCAGAGCAGCTGTGTACATTTAAAATGATCCCTGGCACTTCTGAAGAGTTCATAAATCAGCAGCAACATACTTTCTTCCAATTAAGAGAGTTAAAGGAAAAAAATAAGAAATTAATGTGTCTAGGACATAAATGACATCTCTATACACTTGTGAACGTGAATCTGAAAAAAAAAAAAAGAAGAAAGTAATGCTCTTTACTTTACTAGGATTATAATAGTGTTTTAGATGCCCATTTTTGAAAGTGCTTCAGTTGTTGTCAGAGGTATTGTTTTAAGGAGGTTTGCTTGAAGCAAGCCAGTGATATTAACCCAAATTTACTGAAGAAATCAATGACAGTCGTCAGCCAAGCCACAGAAGTACCTCACCAATGCCTCAAACTATGGCTCCTTCCAACAAGAGTAACATGAGATATACACCCCATACGGGCAGTCACAAGTCATGTTTTAGAACTGATTCTGAAAGCAATTACTAAAACACTACTTATTGCTCTAAAGAATCACACTGTGCAGTTCCACTATCTAAACTTTCCTGACAATCTGCTAGTATCATTTGAGCATTCAAAAAAGGGCAACGAAGATGGTGAAGGGCCTCGAGGGGAAGCCATATGAGGAACAGCTGAGGTCACTTGGTCTGTTCAGCCTGGAGAAGAGGAGACTGAGGGGAGACCTCGTTGCAGTTACAACTTTCTTGTGAGGGGAAGAGGAGGGGCAGACACTGATCTCTTGTCTGTGGTGACCAGTGACAGGATCCAAGGGAATGGCCTGAAGTTGTGTCCTGACACAACTTTACTTTGGATATTAGAAAAAGATTCTTCACCCAAAGGGTGGTTGGGCGCTGGAACAGGCTTCGCAGGGAAGTGGTCACAGCACCAAGCCTGATAGAGTTCAAGAAGTGTGTGGACAATGCTCTCAGGTGTATGGTGGGACAATTGGGGATGGTCCTGTGCAGGGCTAAGAGTTGGACTCGATGTTCCTTGTGGGTCCCTTCCAACTCAGCATGTTCTGTGATTCTGTGATCAACAGCAACCACCACACTATTGCTCAATGACTGTGTGCCCTTAGCTGTTGTGCTCTGCTATAGCAACCACTGTAGAAATACACAGGAGATAACAAGCATCACTGAATCTCTACCACCTATGGCAGACTCTTCTGTTTGCACATATTCTCTCTTGCAACTTCTTGCATTCTCACCATGTTCCTGCATCTTTTCACAATAGAGTTGCTTACTCTCTTGCTGTAGCTGGATCTTCATCCCAACCATATTTGACATAGTTTGTTTGCCCGTGTGACTATATGCACTGAAAACATATGTTTATCTCCAGTTTACTTAAGGAAGCAGAAGGAAGAATAAGTGCACTAATAAAAATATTTAAAAATTTTAAAAAAGCCTCCCCAGAATAACAGTGTTGTGCAGGAAGCAACATGTGTCTGAGCAAGTCATCTCCCTTCCCTCTCTAGCAGATTTTTCAGGTGTATTCCAGAAAATTCCATTCAATGCAACATTACTTCCTCCCTTTCCACACTGAATGGTGTCTGCAATCAGCTTCCCACCACTCTAGTGCTCCAGGACACCCAGCTCTTGCACACATGCAATCTTAGAAACGTGTAGGTTGGAAAGGGACCTCTGGCAGTCACCCAGAGCATCCTCCTGCTCAAAAAAGGTTGTTAGAGCAGGCAGTCAACACCTTGTCTGGCCAGGTTTTCAAGATCTCCAAAGATGGGGATTGCACAGCCTGCTCCAGGGTCTGATGACTCCTTATACTGAGCTGGGATTTCCTGCTTTTCATCCTGTGTTTGTTGCCTTTTGTCCTTCTGAAGTGCACACCTAAGAAGATGATTCCATCTTCTTTACACTGTTCTGTTAGGAAGTGATCCTCAGCATATGCAGCACAGACATGAATTTCATTATTACAGTTTATTTATTCAAAACCTAGTATTTCCATTTAAATACTTTCTAAGATCCATAATTGGTCATCTCCATGCTCCAGAAAAGGAATATCTTCTTTTACTCTGAACTCTGGCAGAATGAAAGACTAAAATATGTCTAATTGCCAGTGTGTCTGAAGCATGCTTGAATCTGCTTCCTGTGAACTAGACCACCATTGCACATTTGAAAAACAGAATCTATATTAAAACATGTCCTCTTGTTTTAAGCTTATAGTAATGCAAGCCATTTTTGTGGTAAAACAAATGTGGAATGGATAACATTTGGCAGATAGGGAGACAATCTTGGTCAATGCTGCTGCATATTGCCATAATGAGTCATGACATCATTTAGCTGTAACTCTTACATTAGTACATAAAAATTTCAGCATAGTATGATGTTAATTTAATTAGAAATAAAAGGCTGGCTTCAATATAGATTTGTGAAATATTTTGCAAAAATGCTGGATCACTTGATTCTTTCACAGCATTATTTCCCATGCCAGCTGCCTCTGGTGACAATGGTATGTTTGACAATTCAGATGAGGAGACTTTAGGCCTGGAAAACTCTAGGAACTGAACAAGGAGACATTTCCAACTCACAATGTAACCCTCCTGGAAAGCTGACAACCATCAAGGACTGCTCTAATACATTTTGCAGGCTCTTCACGGCTCACATTCATTTGAAAACAAAGAAGAAGAATTCCCGGTTTTCAGAGGAAAATTGATTTATACACCTAACATATGGGCATTATGTGGACACGCTTCAGGGGGCGAGTCAGGTGAATCACACCCACCAGCTGGAAACACACCAGTATGCCAAGGGGCTGAGACGTGTCCCACAGGGCTTCTGTAGGGAGGATGCTACACATTAAAATAAATCGTTTTCATGATTAAGGCTCTCCCTCATTGCTGTACTCTTTGCTAGTTTCTGCAGGAGCAGTCAGAGAATTCACCTCTTTCATACTTATGGGGACAGACCAGTCTTTGCCTGACTCTATAACTGATATGAAAATGATTGCTTATCACCTTTGCATGGTTTGCCCCCCACCCTGAAGCTAGTCAGCAGAAGTGAGCTGTTTCCCAAAGGGAGCATCCTGCGACCAGCAAACCAAACTGGATAATGATGAAAAAGTTAAGGCAGTTTGTAAACTCCCAGTGACAGAGAAGTACGTAGAATGAGTGTATCACTAGTACATAAATGGTGGACAGGGATGGGCCAAGAAATGGGCTTAGATATCTTGGTCCCCACTGTTAGATCCCCTTCTCAGCTGCTGCTTGCCCAGAAAGCAGATGGAATATGCTAGCACTATCACTGGTACTTCTACAACTTACCAGGTCAGCTCTGGACAGCATTGAACTGTTTTGCCTTGCCATGGATAAGCAGGCAGCTGGTTGCATAGCTGAACCCAGCCCCTGCTGAGTTCTAGCCAAAATATCACTGAAACAGGAGGGTAGGTCAGGAAATAGCATGGAAAGCATAGTTCAGGTCTAAGCACTGCTGCTTAAGTCCAAAACTGTGATCCTGCAGCCTTTAGTCAACTGAGTCCTGTAGCATCAAGCTCAACTGGTTTCCTGGTTTCTCTTTTAAATTTTAACAATTCCCTGGCAGCCACATCTTCCAGGATTGCCGGAGAGTTCATCTCACCTGTTGTTAACCAGACAGAGAAACTAGCATCCAGAGAAACTAGTGCCTGGAGGACATGCTGCAAGAGGCCCACAAAAACACAACCTATCCTATTGCCAGGCTTTGATTCCTCATAAGCAATGGTGAAAACTGCCAAGATGGTGCTTTTCAGTGCTTTCACCCATTGAGAGTGCTCTTTCACATCTTGTGTAGAAAAGACACTCTTTACCCTTCTTGTTGGAGATGTCCCTTGAAATACCTGTGGATGCCATGCAGAGAGGGGTCTCCCCTGTAGCCCTGCAGAAGGGACCACATTTACCTGGTGCTCTGTACCTGCCACAGAGGGGTAGCTCTGTGTAATTTTGATTGCAGTGGCTTCTCTTCTGGGGCAACCCAGTTTTCTCAGTGCACAGCGTATTTGTTCCAGAGAGCAGGCACCTTAAACCCCAGCAGCCAGGTCCTCTTCTGGCCCTAACATTAGGAATCAAACTTGTGAACCAAAAAAAACCCAACAGTTTAATATGATAAAATGTTTTATACTTTCCAGTAACTAAATAAGTAGGAAATTGAAGACTTTCCATTCTGGAAAGTTAAGGAATTGTTATTAGTAAATGCAAGTAATGCTGCAGAGTTTAAATTTCTGAGGAAGTCTGTGTTTATTTTAGGGAAGATAGTAGAGCCTGATCTGTTTTCTAGATTTTCATGCCCCTGATGAAGTAATATTTAGCAAATGTTGTTTACAGTTTCTGTTTTACAAAGCCGTATTTTATATATATATATATCTATGTGTACTTATATATATATCTCCTTAACTAGATATTCTATAAGGAATCCAAATAGCATGTGAAAAGCTAAAAATGCTTTTGCAGAATATACATCTTACTTTGCCTGTAAGTATCTGACAGAGATAAGAGATTTATATGACTATTTTTATGATTATTTTTTACTTTATTGTCACATCCAGCTGGTTTAAAAGACAAAGTTTCAGTTAAAGCACAAAATATGCAGACTCCCACCTCAAGAGTAGTATGATAAACACAAAATGTTTTAAAATGATCATAATTTGCCCACGTTAAAAAAAAAATGCTGTAAAAAAAAGATAGCTGTAGAGTACACGGCTAGATGGAAAGAAAATTCCATCAACTATTTTATCAGCTGGATGCCATTCTCTATATGTGAGCCAATAAAAATGGAGAATTTTATTGAGAAGCAATAATTTCCTCTATATCAACTCTTGCAAGCACTATTACATCAAATCTCAAGTGTCCTCACAGAAACAAAACACCCTTTTAAATGTTTTTCCAAGATATGATGCAGCCATTACATCTATCATTTTGATCCCACTATTTTAACCAAACATGCTCATACTGAGTCGACAGAGGTCTGAGCTGCAGATAATATAGCCATGCAAAAGGACTACAGTCTTGGTAAGGCTTTATATAATTTGTTTGTTTGTTGTTTGTTTTTTAATTTTCAGGGATCAAAATAGTGAGCTATCTTGGATGTAACACAGCTCTAAAAAGGTAATGGCAGGAAGACCACAATTTTATTGAACAGCTCTTGTTACACAGGGAAGGGATGTGAAAAGGCTTTTCAACACAGGAAGCCATAGTCACCCCCTTGACCAGAGGCAACATTTCAAACCAAATTAAACATAAGTCAGGTGACTAGAGGAGCACCTGCATATTCCCAAGAGCATTAAGCTATTGGTCTTTGGGACCTGACTGTGTGAACCAAAATGGAAGTGAAATAATTTTTGATGACCATGGAAGGCATTAAAGCTGTCCCTCTACCATTTTTGCCTTTACTGTAAAGCTTTGTTGATATGTTGAATTTAAATAATCTCCCATTTTGTAGTTGTCTGAGATGGATAACAGGCCATCTCTTTGACTTCCGTCTCAGCCTGGCTACAATAAAGATATCCATGCTTTGTTTATATATTTTTTGTTCATACAAAACTACACTAACTGTGCAGTCACTCAAAGCCCAAAGGAACCTATTACAATATTTCAAAGCAATCATTCTTTTGCCATCAGTGTCAGCCTATGTTACCAGCTTTTGGTCAGTGGTTTAGTTAGAACTGAAGGCAAGCCAAAAGATAAAAATTAGGAATAACAATGCCCAAATGCACTTCAGCCTTAGATAAACCCAGGGATAATAGTAGCATACAGAGGAAACTCCTTCCCCTCCAGTGGCTGGCAGTGCACAGGCTCCATTAGCTCTCAGGGCACCTGAAATAAATGCTTAATCCTACATGGGGGCAGCGTTTGGACTTGAAAATAAAGAGGTTGCAGCCAGGTGGGAAAAGTGTTGTGCTTTCTGGATGTCCTATTTCTAGTTCTGAAACCCTAATTCAGGAGTTCAGTGTGCTGACTGAAGCTGACTGAACCCGACTGAACCCATGGAAACCTTAAAATGACCCAAGTCAGTGACACGCGAATGTTGAATTATCTCACCGGATAAGCCTCATTCAGCTCTTGTTATTGTTCTAACTGCCGACCTACAAGCTGCCCACCAGAAAACAGCCCCAAACCATTGACCGTGTTCCAGCCAAGGCAGTGGGAAGGCACAGTACATCCTAACAGGAATGCAGTTAGAAAATACTGCTTCTAGGCTGCAGCATTTGCACTTGCTTTGAGTAACCTTCCTAACCCTCAGTCAGGATTCTTTCTTGAAAGTTCACATGCAAGGACACAACCGTTTTATAATATTTGTGGCCAAATATCTATCTCCCTCAAAAAAATGCCCTCAAAACTAGGAAAATATGCATCAGGCAAATATGTCCTTCTTTGCCTTCTGATCAAAAGCTTTTACTCCAGCTCAGCCAAGCACCAATAAATGAACACTGATCATATCAGAAGAAAGAAACCAGCTGTTGACACCAATAGGAACAGTCCTGCTGTATCATTTCATTTAATGACCCTTTACTTTTGCACTCAATATTTACCTCCCTGAAGCCGAGTCTCACCCACCAGTAATATATCTTACTTTCTTCCTCTAGCAGACTCAATATACATGATAACATTCAATAGTCAAAGCAAAGTTTTCTTCAATTTGTCTGCAGCTGGCACTGCTGTATAACATAAAATGAAATAAATAATAACATAGTCCCAAAATTAAGATCCCAGCAGTGAGAATACTTAGGTTTCTCAAGGGTACCTACCCTGACACTGGGGACAGGGAAACAGGGCACCAGTACTGAAACCCTGCTCTGTATTTACAACAGTCAACCCTGCTCTGTCTTTACAAACATCCCGGAGGTGATTTCGAGAATGCTGGCTCTGGTTTAGTTTGACTTTGAGCCTCTATTTCAGGGTGAAATAGGTCACCAGGAGCACTTGGGAGCCACAGCATTGTCTCTGCACTGATCATTGTAGGTACCTGCAGTGCCACTGGCAGAATGGGGCAAGCAGTGAGAGTGAGCTGAGCTGCCATCCCCTTCTGCCTGAGAAGAGAGAGGAAGAGGAGGAGATGCTCCAAATGCTGGGTTTTGGTGTTGCTTTTTCTTCCCTTTACTAAACCGAGACAGAATTAGACATACGGTGTTCTGAAAAAAATAATTAAAAAAAAAAAAAAAAAGAAGAATTACGATAGTTTCTGTATAAAAATGTTGAAATTAAATATTCTGGCTTTTCAAATTTCTCCTTCATGTTCTTGACTGAAAATATTGCTGGGAATTTAACCTAAAGTCGCAGATATTTTCAGTCAATCCAAATCTGCATGTCAAGGAGTAGATACCTAACACACATCAGTAAAAGATTGCTGACCATTTTTCCCAACAGAACACTGGAGCTCTCATATGTCACTGAGAGCTTACAGTATAACAAATTTCTTTTTGCTTTAAGCAATTTCCTTTAGTGCTCAGTGAATTACCCTGTCTCACATCCAACAACTTGTTTTCATATTGCTACAAGCATTTTTGCTTGTGTATCCTCAGTTTTTATTAAGCTCTCTTGGCTGAGGAAAGATCAATATTTAATTGAAGATGGGGGAGGGAATGCTGGAAGAAAGGTTTCTCTTTTCTGTCTTGTATCTAAAAAAAATAAAATTAAAATATCTAATTTCATGAATGACAGATCAATTCAGCTGACTGCTGAGCTGACTCAGATTCTGCTGAGTACCAGTTGCAGTCACAAAAATCTCAGGCCTCTTATGCTTTGAAGTTAACAGAGCTGGCACAGGCAGTACTATAAAAAGAAGCAAACAACCAGAAAGAAATGTAAAGGCCACGAACACTGTTTAATGACGTGACTTTGGAGATGCCTATGTGAGCAAAGTAATTAAATCCCAGGCAGTAGGAAGAACAGGAAGAAAACTGAGAAGTGTAATTAATTAAAAATATTATGATGTTTCTCTCTGCAAATTCTGTAATTTTCACAACACAGCAGAAGCTAGAATTAGTGTCTTGTACCTTCAGGATGCTGATCTCTGCAGGATATTGACACCTACCCAATAAAGTATGTATAATAGATGAATAAAAGAAACAATTGTTTCAGCTTCAGCATGATGGTGTGATGGTGAACTTTGATGGCATCCTAGTAAAACACATAACATTTATTGCCATGATAAACTGCTCTTGAGGGAGTGATTTCCCTGCCCTCCCAGCTGGAGCTGTCGTACTGCAATGACAGAGTGGGTAAGGAAAGGACGGAACAATAGAGAAGTCAAGGAGCTGGAGTCTGACCTTAACAGAGTGGGTGGTATTTGCTGCAGTCCAGAAAAGCAAATAACTCACTCAAAGGTGATAGATTTTACTGGGGAGTGGAAATAACAAAGCTGAGAAATAAAGTGGAGCAAACATGGTATGAAAGCATATTAAAGTAACTGAAGGAGGGGATTTACTTGTCAATGGATTCAGCTATTAAGGAGAGAGAGAGAGAGAGAGAGAAGAAAAAGCAAAACAGGGGTGAGAAAAGAGAGGAAAGAGGGACAGAAAAAGAAAAAAAAGAAAGAAGAATAAAAAAAGGAAAAAAGGGGAAAAAATGAAAAAAAATAAAAAAGCAAGACCCACAACTGCAAGGTGTTCTTGATTAAATGCATCACTCTGTGACATGTCCAGAAACACACCAACCCTCTTCATGGAACACCTTGCCTGACAGCAAGGGTGTAATTGAGTAGTTGGTACTGGAGAATTTATTTCTGTTTTCCCTTTTTGAGACTAGGGATTGCAGGGACCAACATCCTTCCAAGGAGCAACATCCTTCTTGCTCAGTCAAGAATATACAGGAGAAAATCTCAGCTTTCCAAAGGGAACTTTTTTGGTTTTGTTTTGAGCATGCACATGTGGTAAAACAACCATCTGTCTGTTGTAACCATTCTTGTCCATTGCCCTCTTTTCCTGAAAATGAAAAATGCTGCAGTTCTACTCACTGATCTAAAAAATTAGGAGTTGCTGTGGTACAATGACTTTAACCCAGTTGCATTTGCTGTGTACAGACAAAACATGACATGGGTTGCAATATGTACATTGGGGACCTGAAATGGGTCAGTTTTACGAAGTTGAAATAAGTCAGTGACATGACTGACCAAAGAGTGGTATTCTTCAAGGATATTTTATTTGCTTAGCAAAACATCACAGATCAACAGGAAAAAGTAATCTGACTGAATAAGCTGCAATAAGCTATAGATATGCACATAGAATGGAAGAAAAGAAAAAAAGCATCAGTGAAGTCAAGTTACATGTTTATATGTCTCATAGCGAATTTAAAAAGGAAGGTAAAGAAACAGATGAAGTATCCATTGTCTATTCTGCAAAGTCCTTTTTCCAAAATGCATGCAATAAAAGAATCTTTTGCTCAGTCTGAGGTACTTTTATGGCTCCTGTTCATATTGCATTACAGTGCTTCAAAACAGAAAGGTATTTAGTTTTACAATGTACTTTTGAGAAGCAGATGTCTCTTTCACCTCCATGTTACAGAAGGGAAAATGATACAGAAATTTTTCAAGTCAACGTCAGATGTGATATATACAGTGATAGAGCAAGACGAATCTGGAAATTTCTGGGCATCACTGTGATTTGTTGGTCACTCTTTCTCCAAGAATGATGGCAACTGTCTCTGAATTCTTAGGATAAAGAGAATAGCATTGTTGTTGTTATTATTATTACCATTACTATATAAAGCTGTTGCTGGAGACTACAAATACCCCAATGACTTTGGACTAGCAGCCAGGAAAGAGCTGATGCATAAGACATTGGTAAGTCACAACAACTTATAAGACAAGATATATTCAATTCCTAGAGGATAAGGACCAGGAAGTAGCTGCTGGCCCCTGTAGAGGCTGTGTAGGTTCTTGTGCTTTATGGCATGAGTCAAACCTAAAGAGGGACTTGACTGGAGAGCATCAGAAGTAGTGTTATACACTGTGACTTGCAAATTGTCATCATCTTCAGACTGTTCTTTACTTGGGATGATGAAAACTTGGTGTTGTGCTGATGGTCACTGAAGGGGTCATTATATTAGATGTTTTTAAGCAAATTGAGGAGTTTTAACTCCTTTCTGTTCTAGATAGAATGGTAGGACAGGGTAATTACTCCTAAAGTCACACTAATTATAAGCGTCTGGCCAGCTCTGCTGTATAACAATGCCATGATTATTATTTTTCTTTTTCTTAAAGCAATGTCTCTCAAAAAGCCCAGTGGCAACCAGCAGCTCTTTGACTCCACGTCCTGCTCCACAGTCTCCTCTTCCTCCCCCGGCTCCAAGGCATGGAGGGAGACCTCAGCCACCAGAATGCTTTAGAGCAGGCTGCAGCACCCCTCCCACCATACTCTGCCGCTGTTTGCATTCCCAGGGGTGGTCTCCCCTTCCTCACCACCAAACCTGGCCCAAATGCCCTGTCTTCAAAGGAGGGAGCATTGTTGTTTGGGACAGGGCATAGCGTTTGGAGAAACTCCGTGGAGGCCAAGGCAAGCACAACTGAGAGGTGCTGCTCCCCAGGATGCACAGAGGCTCACGGCAAAACTGCTTCTCACATCCTTGTCTCCATCCTCCCTTTCTCTTGCCTGTCAGCTTTGAGAATCCCACTTCTCAGAGTATAGTCTTTTCTTTTTTGTTGTAATTATCCTGCTGGTCAGCAGCAAGCTTCTTGTCCTCCACTCAAAAACATAGCATGGTATAAACAACATCCTCTGGAAAAGGAAAAAGACAATTACAGAAGCACAAAGACATAGATGGGATGTTCAGCTCTGCATTGAACAGCAGAGAGAGGGTGATTTCCAGATGCAGTGATAGCATCTTCTTTTCATCTCTAGATTACATTAATGCATTTTGCACTGCAGAGGCTGTACTGGCAAGCTGTTTGTTCACTTGTGCAAACTATAGACACCACCAGCCACAGAGCTCTTGCAAGACTTCTTCCCCTTTGGTCTCAACCCTAAATGGTACTCTGCAGTACATAGCATAGGTCAGTAAACCCATCACTCAAATTGGCACTTTTTCTGTCCAATTCATATAACTTTATTCATTTTTTCCTACTCTATTTTAACAATGTATGTGCTTATGCATATATTTACCACAGTACTTTCTATTAATGAATCCTTTAGGTCTTACAACTCCTGCAGAGCAGATAATTTGAAAGAAAAATTATAGTGAAAGCATTCCATGGAATACTTCAAAACCAATTTACAAATTGTTTATTGTCTTTGTACACATTCACACAAAGACTGTGAGCATGCCAATTGTTTGAACCAAGCTCTTCTAATCTTTTCATCTATACTAGAAACTAAATCTGTACCCAGTCTGAGCTGCACCATGTAGCTGTGACTGCTTAGGTAAGTCATATAATACTTCTCCAGCAAGAAAGCACTTCCCTTTGGAAGAGAGACATAAATCTCCCTGGAGAGCAAATATCAAACCTCTGGGCTGCCGGATCGACTGAATGCTTGCTGAAAGCAGACATTAAGTAAAGAGCCTGCATTTAGAAATGGCAGGGATGGCTGAGGCATTTCTTTCTCCTCTCGCCTCCTGCTCAGGCTGCTCCAGGTATCTCAGTCATAGACACCCTGGCTGTCTCAGGGAACTTGTCCCCTCTGATCCAGGCACACAAAGTTGTTCTGGGCTGCTGGTCCCTCAGCAGGACCCCCTGGAGCAGAGGGTCCCAGAGGTAAGGTTTCAGAAAGACACAGCCCCTCTTTCCCAGGCAGCGAATAACCAGACTTGCAGGGGAAGGTTCGGCATGGCGGGGTAGATTTTCCTTCCTGATGAAGACACTGGGAAGGGAGACACAGGAGCTGTACACGTTTCTCTGTCAGAACCACTACACTGCAGCCAGTTTATTTTTAGTATTATTTGTATGCATATGTTCAATATGTCCTTGCAAGTGCCACAGCGAGACTCTGAGAGAAGGTACGTATAAACCAAAATACATAAAATAAGTAATTCTTCATAATTCAATATGACATCCTTCCTTTAATTTAAACCTAATCAGGGAATAAGAAACTAAAAACAGCTGTAAGCATTCACATTACATCTCTCGGGGGAAATGTACATAAAGTTAGGATTTGTTTTCACCCAATGGTTTCACACAGTCACTCTTTTTGTTTAAGCTGCTTCTTTATTACATTTTCCATAACAGAATTTACAATCTCCACAAAATAAAAAGCAATTCCACTGCATTTTCCGTGCCCTACCTTTTCCCACTTAAAACATGAAAAGCTTAAACACATAAGTGTTTCTAGTAATCTGGCTATCTCAGTCATAAATCCAACAGTCAGGAAAGATTTTTTTTTTTATCGGTAAGATGTGCCTGGAAACTCTGCATGGCCCAGTATGATATGCATGTTTCATTTTTTTTTTTACAATTCATACGGTAAATAAGCTTTTAGTAAACCACATCCAAAAGCATTTTAAAGCTCTCTTCTCCCACACACATATATCCTGGCCAGCAGCACAGAACTAAAATGCATGGTGAGCTCAGAAGCGAACACTTCCAACAATTAAAATGTTCCACCGAGCATTCCAGTATGTCAGAGAACACAAGGGAATGTGAGCCCTCAGAGCACAAAAGGACACGGCCCCCAGACCGTGGCCATTCAACAATACCTCAGCTGTGAGAGGGAGCAGGCAGGGACCCAATGGCAGCGTGAGACAAGCAGAAGTCTGTATCCTCTGCATCCAGCAGGAAGCGAATAATCCGATTATGGCCCTCAGTCTCTCTGAAAGTTGGTCACTAATGGAACTTTTAAGAAAAATGCTCTGCTGCTGAAGCTTGCTCAAATAAAGTGCACACTATTTGGGAACAGCGATGCCTTATGGGTCCAAAGTTAATGCTAGCAATGGCCTCTTAATCCATACTTAATAATCTTCTGGCAGAGTGAAAGGCAAAGTTTAATGATCAAGGCTGGCAATTAGAGCTATTGGTAACAACTAGTTTTTCTGCAAATCTGCTTTCCGTGGTGGGAAGCGCAACTATTAAATTTCCAGACATTTTTAACTACATTTTAAAAAATGTGACATTACCGTCTGTAAATACTGCATGAGACCATTAATTGAAGTTAAATTCAAGAGTAGTGGCAAGATCTTGCAGAAAAAGGCAATAGAAGCAGTTGCGATGTTTGGCTACAGTCACAGCCATGAGTGTTTTCTTCTTCATGTACAGGAGGAACTTAAGGAAAAAACACTGTAAATTTTCCTTCACAACAAGAGACTTTGAATGTGACCTTGTAGAGGAAGAAAATCACAATGCTACAGACTGGCATTACCTCTTGAGAGCCCATTGTCAAGAGTGGTATTGCCCAGGTTTACCAGAGGACACACACAGATCTTGCCAGAATAATTCTCCAAAGTAAGTACCTGCTTAAGTTGAAACAAGCAGTTTTAGCAGGACTATTCACAGCACATAAACAGGGTATGTGTGTCATTCTTTGAGACATGGGAGCCCAAGAGTGTGACTTCCAATGCCTTAGGTGCTATCAAAATTGTTCTCCCCTGAGGCAGGGGGAATTTTGCAGCCACTGACTTTCAGGAGTGAAACATGGCTGGATGCTCCTCTCCATGGCTTCAGAGGCACTGGCTGTTCAGGGTTGCAGTCAGACTACACCTAGGCTTTCTGCTTCCAACGCACTCAGGGGAGAGAGTGAGGGATGAAGATGCCCCCGGCACTTGGTAGGGCTAACAGTAGCACCACAGGCACTGCGCCATCCCTCTATGTGATTGCGATGAAATCCTCCTGGAAGTCACTGGAGCAGCATCATGTACCTCTCATTATACACCTGTAACCATAATGTTGGAACTAAAGTGTTGACATGCTTTTCATTAGGAAAAAAATATGCTTGTTGGTTGGAGTACGAGAAAGTGCTGGGAGGAAATGGGAATGAGGCAGTAGAAGGAAAACGAGAAAGAAGCCAGCTAAGAAAGGCCTGGTTTTACCCTGTTTTTAACAATTACTCAGCCAGTATTGTAGGTTTTAAACACCTGCATCATAAAACTGGTGAATTTTTCTTCTGCATTTCTGGAACCTTCTTTTGTTCTTTTTTTTTTTTTTACATGTTTAATTCCAAAGGAAAATGAAAAGGAAAGGGAGAAATATGAAAGATAAGCACTCTAAAGCACATTTTACTGTACCATTAATATGTGCCTCAGGTATACAGAGGAGCAAATTTGGACTTGAGGCAAGAATTCATAGCCTACTAAAATGTATATTATCATATCTTAAAGATGTAGTCTGTAAGAATTATATTTCCAGTTAGCAAAGAGAAAAGCATTTAACAAATGCAGAGAGTACAAATGCATTTCATATTTGGTAGTGCATGTTCTGACAAATACTTCTGATCTATATAATCAAATTAAATAATTCTTAAACTAATTTGGAACCTATCTAGCCTCCAGAATTGTTTTGAACAAAAATATATTCACATAAACTTATATACATACATTTCTTAAGATATCCATAATCCATTTATAAGACTTTTTCAATCACTATTGATAAATCAAGATAGCTTTTCTCAAAAATCCTAATATTCATGTAGTTTAAATCAGGACAAGCCAAATCAAATATGGTTCAGCAACAAACACAGGTACATGCAATTCTTAAAACTAGTTTTATCTATTGTTCCAATGTGTCTTCTTGTGTGGGTGACTGTTTTGTCTGTTTGTGTTTGTGTTTTCTCTTTTGCCTTCTTTTTTTTTTTTTTTTTTTAAGCCTGGAAACTGCCACAGAAAAGTCTGGCAGCTATAACCTCCAGCTAAGTACTAGCAAATGCTAACATGCTGTAAAGTGGAACATTTATACAAGATCCATCTGGCGCATACAAGTAGGAATCCAAGATTTAAAGCCATTACATTGTGCATGTGCATTTACACCTTCACCAAAGTTGGCAAAAAGAGTAGATTTTACCCCACGACTCCAGTAGTAAAAGGAGTGGTGTGAAACATGTGCTGACCTACACTCCTCTGTCCAATTGTAGTTATTATATGCTGCTCTTTGGCATGTTACATCCTAGGCTTCATGCCAGGAGTAAATTAGTTCAGTCCTGAACTTGTCTATCAGAAATTAAATAGTACAAGAGTGAAACATGCCTATAAAGCTTCAGAGTAGCTGAGCATTTTCTTTTGATCAGTCTCACAGCTTTCAAAGGGCAGTCCACCGGGTCTGTTAAACCCAGCAATATTCCCATCAAAAGGACGTCTCGGTTGACTCTTTTTGCCATAACCGAACAGTAAGGAATGAAAAATGGCTACGAGCTTTTTGCTATTCTTCAAGAAGCTTAGACTTGTTCAACCATATGCCTAACATTTTAGTATTTTTCCGCTCGGTACATTCCCATCCCCTCAGGCAGAGTAGACCTGGGTTTGTCAGCAATATTTATTTTTATACAGGACATTTAAAAAGGAAATAGGCAGAAATGAAAACAAGGTATGCAGGAATTAATGACAAACATAGCCATCATCATGCTAACAAAGACGGAAAAAAGGTTGAAGGAAAGGGTACGTTTACACCAGCAGAATTCAGGTTTCCGTTGGAAGCAAGCCCAGATGCTTAAAGCATTCACTCATGCCCTCTGCCGTCTGTCCCAGCGAATTCCAGCTGGAAAGACTGACCGCCTTTCCCGGAGGAAAGCACCCGCTCACAAAAGTGTTTAGGATAAGTGAGATTCCTTGTTCCGTCCGCATGTGCCCCCCTGCCAGCCGCACCAAGCTGTTGCTCCAGCTGACCACGTCATGCCATGATGTGCGCCTGTACCCCAAAACCACCAACGCCTTCCTCTCAGGCACAGGTCCCTCTTCACGCTGGTCATTTAAACACCAGGTGGCACCAAATAACAAGTTTCAATAGTGTGGCTTGTTTTGTTGGGTTTTTGTTTGTTTGGTTTAAGTTGGTGAAAAGGTCCCACAGAAATGTGTGACAGTGTAAAAAACAAAGAAAAATATCCAAACAGGCTAACAAAGCCCCTCAGCCAATCAACACCAAACCAAACCAAAAATCAACCAAAGAATAGTAACAGTAAAAACCCCAACAAATCTCTGAATGAATCCAGGGTGAGTTCACTAAGAGCAATGTCTCCATCTAAATGGAGATGGCAAGATATGGTGGGGCAGACAGGCAGCCCAGGCCTTACCTGCATGTGCAGATGCTCACTCCAGAACCCGACAGCAGTAACTATTTCAGCAGCTCACAACAAACACATATTCCTCCTAATTAATTGCTACAAAGTCACCAGGTTTCTGAGTGGGGCTCTCCGTGCCACCAACATTGACTAACTCTGCTCAATGAGATCATAACATGCCAATGAGAGCAAGGGCAGTACTTTGGGGAAGAGAAATTACGCTTTTGGAGCGTGTAAGCGCAGATGAGACATGCTGGGCAATCAGCATATGATTTCTAGCCCACTTGAAGACCACCATATAAGCATCTGAGAAGCCACCGTACTGCCACAGGTGATTTTCCAAACCGAGGGAAAGGAAAACCTGATTACACAAGGTTAATACAGTTATTTTAATTATAATTTTTTACATGCCACAGGTGTTCAATCCAATGCCAATTATTTAATTAAGTTTCCTTTGTGGGATGCAAAGGGGAGTGATCAGAATTTAAATATTCACATCTTCCAAAAGACAGAGGCTGCTCTTAAACTCATAAGTAGAAACTTAACCCCGAAGCTTCCCTAGGTTTTGATGGTAAAAGAAGTTCAAGCTAATGTTAGAGACTGTACAGTAGATGAAGCATGGATATCCTAGCCAGAGGGTTGCTGTGGCTACCAGCTCTCACAGGCTACGCATTCCCAGCACCTCAGGGCAGAGGAACAGGGAGGGCTCAGCAGCAGGAGGCAGGATAAAATAAGCCATGTTATCTACAAAGATATGGATGTTTGTACTATACACACATGCTGTATGGCCATTATGCTTAGCAAACTAACCCTATGGACAGGCCCACAATTATCATGCTGTAAAGTCTCCAGGCAATGGCAGGTTTGGGGCTGTGATTAGCACCAACAGAACAATCAAAAAACCAGTACAGTCACACACGAGCCACCTGCCTGATCAGCTAAAAAGGTTGTGTACAGGCTTTAACTAATAAAAATAGTTTTAAAGGAGAATTAACTTTGAATAAAGTCAAACAGCCTATTTTAAAAAATGACAGTAAGGAAAGCCAGTTCTGCATTTTATCACTGCATTTTGAAGATGAAGTTGTCCAAAGTTGATTATATAAACCTCATTCACTGCCTTCTTACATAGTAATGAGGTACAATTTCTATGCAATGTGTTTCCTTTAACGCATCCTCTTTCTTTTCCAGTTTACGCTGCTGAAGTACAATTTAAATTGGAGGTGGAAACCGCACCTATCAGAATCTCTGCAAGTTACGCGTCTTCAGACCTTCAACTAGGCCATAAAGTTTAAAATATGTTTTCTATCTTAATGAGCAATCAGGCAGGAGTCCTGAATTTTGTGTTCTTGAACGGCAGCATCGGCATCCTTCCTAAATTCCATAGCATTAGCGGTGTTCTCTCTCTCCACCACTGAAGAGAAAGTGCACTGCTGTAACTGCCTTCCTTAGGAAGGATGGAAGGAGTGATGCAATTCTGCAAACTTCAGACTTAATATCTGCATGTCAGGATCAATGTTTAGGTTGATGATAATGGCTATAAAAATTGAACATCACCTTCAGTAAATGATAACTTACTTTTTCTTCTGTAGTATTTGTATTTTTCTCCACTGGTCATTAATATCTAAAGCAAGTCATTATTTAGATTATATTTTTACCTTTGGCAGGGTGAAAAAAGTTTAAAGACTCTATTTTCCTTATTAGCCCAATCATCCGCTTACCTACTTTGAAACTGCTTGGTTCACGAACAAACAATTTCTGTTCTTCCTCTATTCACACATAGTTCCATAAAAGACAAATTAAAATAGGCAAATATTGCTTACATGAGTAAAAGGTTGCAAGATTGGACACCAATCACACAATATGGAGAACTGGGGATCAGATTTCTTTGATAAAAGATCAAGGGCATATTCCTACAAAGCTTGAATGAGAGTTCATGCAAAGTATATAAAGAACTTTTCGCAAAGAACTATTCGCATGAACATCACAAGAAGATCAGGTTCTTGCATATTATGTGAACTTAGGTACTTTCAAAGTTATAACTCCTATGACAATGATACAGTGCTTGCCTCCTAGAATTAAAAAATTACTTTACATTCTACAGAATTTTGTTTAACTTCTCATTTTTCTTTGTAACCAAAGCCCAGTAATTTTCAAAAGAGACTGATGCTTAATAACATATGCATTAAACTAGCAAGTGGTGAAACTAAACAAACTTCTAAAAAATCAATGCTTCTTTTTGCCACCATTATATCATTTGAATGTAAGCCGTACTTTAAGCAGTAGCAGGCCACAGTTACAAAAGGGCTTAATTACTTTAATCTAAAACTGTGATCCAAAACTCACTTTATTTGAAGTGTAGCATTCCTCCCAATGCTTATCCTCCAGACCACCAAACAAAATGCAAGCAGTGGCAGGGGGAATGCCATATTTCATGCAATAGCTCATCCACAGTGACCACAGAGATTGTCCTGGGTGAAATCAGACAGGCTCCAGTTTGGCTATCTAAAACTGAGGTGTCTGATCCGCAATTGACAGCTCATCCTACCTGTAATGGAGACAACTTATTCTCTCCTTTCTCTTCCATAAACAGAACAGTAACTATGCAAAACACAAAAGCTGCCAGTTGTCCTACACAAATTACACCCAGCTGCTTAGAGCACTTTCTGAAGTTGCAGAGAAAGGAATCACCTTTCTTATCTTGCTAAAACCAGCTAACCACTGAACTACTGTATGTTTCCCTCCTAGCTCAAGGGAAGAGAAGAGCAGATTTTTGCTTTCTTTTCAAGTGAGAGAGTTTAGGCTTTTGAGACCAAAAAGTACTGTGCTATGAGAGCTATGAAAAACCCTGGTATATTTAACCTGTAAGATCTCACATGATGGATACAGCCACAGACTTCGTATTTTCCTGAACTCTGTGGTCTTTCTCTACCTTTTAATCTTGTGCAGGAACACCTTCTCCATCCATCAGGCAACAACATTACACTTTATGGACTGATCTTTCTTCATAACCCCTTTTTTTGTTAAAAATCTCATTTCTTAGGGAAAACCATTCCAACCTCCCCCTCCCATGTCTTGCATACTTTTAATGGTGATAACAGACCAAGGGCAGACGTTCCAGGGAGCTGGTATTGGGAGCTGGTATTATCCTCCTCATTCATTAGCCACCCCAAGCAGAACCAAGGGTTTAAATTTAAGACAAATCTCACTCACTGAGAAGACAGTGCCAAAACAACCTATAAATGACATGTAACCTCTTCAAAGCATAAAGTGGGAAAATAAAAGCCTAAAGGAATGTATGATGCCTACCAAAGTGACGTTTTTAGAAAAATCATTACCTTACCTAGTGATTAAGTGTGACCAGCCAGGGATAAGTTGTGGTCACAAGAAGGCTGATTAATTTCACTTCAGAATCCACCTTTGGTATGCTGCTATGGTGTGCTGTCAACAGCATTCATAATTTTACATTTTAAATGCTTTGGGGGTGGGGCTGGTGTTCTTTGAGCTTTACACGTGATAGGACAGTGATAGAAATGGAATAGCAAATAAAGATAAGAAAAAGGAGCAAATCAGCTATGCTTAGGTTTGTTTTTTACATTAAATTAGGCTCATCATCAAATAACATGAGAGCAGAAATGAATCCTTATTCAACAGGAGAGCTTACCAAGTTATTAATTACACAAGATCTACCATGGAGAAGGCAAGCAAAGAAAAGGACATTACAGTAAACACTGCAGGAATATTCAAACCACGAGAGTCTTCAAGCTTCTCAGCAAATCCAGCTTTATAGTATACAATTAACAATGAATTACATTCCTATTGGGTAACTAAAAGCCCTCAAGAACTGGCACAGTGAGGACTAGGATTTAAGTAAGCCTTCCTATGTTTATTCAGTTGCTGAGAAAGCAAACCCAAGATATTTAATGCAAACATCTTTCAAGCATGAACTCCTCATGATGAAATTATAAATGGTCAATATTAACCACCTAGAAGTCAATTTGCTGCCTTGCATGCCAGTTATTTTCAAGGACAGATTTGCCAAACTGTACAAGCTCTTTTAGTGACTGTGCTGAGACAGCTTATATTTCAGGGTATACAAATGGTCCCTGAATTGTATATGCTAATGTGCTGGTACTGACAAAAGCAATCTGGCAGCAGTGAGTTAGAATTATACAAGTTCAACAGTGAGAAACAGCATTGGCAAGAGGGGTTAAAAGTAAGTACAACTCAAATAATCATTTTTACTTAAGTTGTGAATCCTAGGGACACAGTCCCTTTACAGGACAAAACTGACAAAAAGATGTAGGAAATAGGGAACTGGTTAACCTTTTGAACTGGTTAACCAGCTCTCTCCCTAACGAGTACACCTCAAGAAATGCAAAGAATGCTCATGCTTGGGTTGTCACCCTACCACTACCAGACAGAAAGGTTTCTCTGCAATTGTTTCTGAACTATTAAAATAGAAACCATAAACAAAAAGCCCACAAAGCATTAATCATCCAGTAGGAACTCTGCTGCAAACGTACGTCATACAAGTAATTAATTTTTTTATGCTATGATATATAAACAAAAGCTCAGATGAAACTATTTCTATAGTTTACTCCCATAGAGATATCTTGCAAATCTGGTGATGAAATTTTTTAAGGAAAAAGGCAATGTGCTCTAGGATGACCCTGCTTGAGCAGGGAAATTGGACCAGCTGACCCACTGTGGTCCCTTCCAACCTTACCAATTCTGTGTGATAAGTCCTAGTTTGGTGGTGATAGGCATAGGGCAATATATAGAAGATATTAATTTTATACAAACATTTACATAAATACACACAGCATTCTCAGGTCAAATTATTTTTTTATTTTCCATGTGTTGGATACATCTTAAGCTTAACAGGTGCCAAGGTGCTGAAGACAACAGTAAACTGCTTCATTGCTTTTGCTTTACGTAAAATTGTCCTTTTTCTTGGGTTACTTACTGTCAAAACATGTTGAAGTCTTCTAGGTCTGTATTCAAGAGTCACATAATATTCACCTAACACTCAACTGTCAGGTCTGGATAATACAATCAAGGGTCTGTGCAAAGATTATAAAGTAATAATTCAGTTTTAGATGCTCTGATCATGAAGCTTTTAAGTCTCCATTGAGGCAGGGACAGTCTGGAAAGTATTCTCAACAATGCTTTGGATTAAGTTCTCAGTCACTTCAGTGACCAAGGAAGACTGCATAAAAAGAAGCTGAGGGCCTATATATACAGATATATATTGCATAAAAAATACCTTGTAAAGATGTATAGTATTTTTAAACCTTGAAAAACAGAGATTTACTGTAAGATGACATATTAAATTTAAATGCAAAGTTAAAAGCTCTGCAAACTGTTTACAGTGATAACAAGAAACATGCAACAATGAAGTAGTCACCTAAGTACTTTCGAAGGAGCTACCTAAACTATTCCTCACGGAAACCTAAACATATTCTTTATTGACTTGAGGATCACAAAAAAAGGCATTTCAAGGCACAGTTTTATTACTTGTTTTCCAATTTAATTGAAGTCTATAAATATTGAGGAAATAGTGTCAGAAGTAATACACTTGACCACAGTGACCCAGGAGAACAATGTGAAAAGTATTCATTATAAGTTCTACACCCCAGCGAGAGAATAATCATGATCCCTTCTCAGCTTCTCTTCAGCAATAAAGATTGATTAGCTGAATTTCATTTTTCCACAAAAAACATTCATTTATGGATTTTTCTGAGTTATGGTGATAGTAAACTACAACAGTAAACTGACATTAAATGGTCTTCTTTAGTAGCGAAAGCTGATTAAAAATGAGCTGCGCTGACATATGTTACAAATAAGACCATGTTATTTGTCTCTGGTGACTGTCAAGTCTAATATCATTCAAAAAAAGGTGTCAGCTGTGATTTGTAGTTTTGTTACCCAAAAGTCTAGGGAACAGTCTTTCTTAATGTCAGTTATGACTGCAATCTGTATCTTGTACGCATAAGAGATGGATGTTTTGACTCGTTGAGTCCAGAATAAAAGTCTGGATTTAAAAGTGATTTCAGTAAAATTCCTCTTTATTCATTTCATTAAAGAAGTCCAGACAGTATTTAGCCTAGAGCCTACAGCATACTTAATACAGCCCTTCCAGTAGTAAAGCATGTTGTCTCACTTCACATGGAAAAGTTCCCAGACTGTGGAGATGCTCCTCTCTTCATTTCCATCCTCTAATAGAGCCACGTCTGCCTAAAAGCCAAGGTCTATCTTATCTAGATATGTTTCAGAGGGCTGCAGAATGCTGTATCTGCCAGCAGCAGTAATGTTTGGGTGAAACACCTAAGTGTCTTGTGTTGGGCTTCATTTGGGGTACATACATAGGTGAATTAATAATCTCCAAAGTCTTCATCTCGCAAGATATGAAATACCACAAACACCATTAGCTCCATTAACACTAATGGATTTGCTAGCCATTTTGTACTACCCTAAAGCTGGTAGCATTTGCTATCAGCAGCTGCAGGATTCATAAAGACCTGGAAAAGATAGCAGCAGTTCTGCTCAGGTACAAAACCTCTGTAAATTAATCTGAAGTTACCAAGGAACCATGTAATAGAAACTAAAGGTTCCTTTGATGAAAGAGTCCAGATGGACAACATTGCAAAAATTAGATGAATACTTAAGAACTGTTACCATTACTCTATGTTAGTTATTAGAAAAACAAATCCTTTCCAATAAATATCTAAAATTACCTCATTATTATCTATCAACAAATGAAGAGGTTCTCATGAGACTCAAAGGCAAAAGACCTTTTAGCATTTATATGCCCAAAGCAATTTCTTGCAGGTAAAGCAGGTGGAAGAACAACATTATGAGATGAACTATGATGTACCTTTTCTATGTGGTAAAGGTGCTTCAGCTTCTATCACAGCATTTGTAGTTTCCAGAAAGTTTTTGGCAAAAATCCCTTATGAGAGGCTCTTAGGGAAATTAAATTGTCTACTCATACTTAATGTTCAGAAACAAGTGGTGGTGGCATGCAGTCACCCACCACAACACAGAGAGGTTGCTGTTCTCACAGGGCATCTGGGCTGTGACTTGACAAAGAGTGATAGGGACCAATAGGGAGTCTGCAAACAAAAGATTTGATTTGTAAAATCACGATGAACTGAGCTCACTCAAGATGGTCCACTCAGTACACGTGATTAGAGTTCAGGAGCCTATGCTGTACTGCTAACTGATTTTCATTTGAGCATGGAGCTGAAATCATAGAGTAGCTGACATTGAAAGGCACCTCTGGAGACCATGTAGTCCAACTCTCCTCAAGCAGGGCCAGCTACAGCAGTTGCCCTGGCCTGTATTCAGCTGGAGTTTTAATATCTCTAAGGAGATCTCCACAGCCTCTGTCAGGCCTGTTTTACCTTCCTCACAGATAAAAAACTTCTTTAGATTTTGAAGTGGAACCTCCTGTGTTCAAGCTGGTATCCATTGCCTCTTGTCCTGTCACTGGGCACCACTTAGAAGAGTCTGGCTCCATCTTCTTTACTCAACCCCCACTAAGTATTTTTAGATAGATAAATACAAGATCTTCCCTTGGCTTCCCTACTCCAGGCTGAAGAGTGCCAGCTCTCCCAGACTCTTCATAAAAGAGATGTTCCAGTCTCTTAATCACCTTTGTGGCCCTTCACTGGTTTCACTCCAGTTGTTCCACATCCCTTTCATACTAGGTCACCCAGATCTGGACCCAGCACTCCAGGTGTGTCTCACCAGTGAAGAGGGGAAGGATCACTTCCCCCTCCTCATGCAGGCCAGGATACTGTTGGCCTTTTCTTTTGCAAGGGTCCGTTGCCAGCTCATCCAACTTGGTGCCATCCAGGACGCTTGGGTCCTACTCTCCAAAGCTGCATGCCAACCAGTCGGTCCCCAGCCTACTGTAATGCATGGGATCACTCTTCCCCATGTACAGGACTTTGCCTTTGCTTTTGTTGAACATCTTGGTGTTCAGCAACAGTCTATTTCTCCAGGCCCTTCAAGTGGCAGCCTAACCATTAAATGCACGGTCTCCTCTTTCTGCTCCTGATTCTTTTGCAAGCTTCTTGAGATTGCCACCACTTCCTCATTCAGTTGTGGGCTGCCATCTTCCTCCCCTGTTATTCCTTTTTAAAGCTCTCCTCCTTAGGCTGGTCAGCCTGTTGGCAAAGATGCTTTTGCCTCATGCAGTCACACTTGATACCCTTCAGGTCTCCGCTGGCTGTATTGCTGGTGCTCACATGGATGGGCAGCAGGAGTGAAATTCTGAAGGCTGGATAAGCCTTTACAGTTTCACTGCAGGGCTCCAGAGCTGAGTGCCCAGCAAGCAGCCTTGTGTGGAGTCACAGCTACCCTGGGATAGGCAAAAGACAGCACTGTGGTCGAGGACTTCAAAAGTCAGTGCAGTAGCCATAATGGTTTTGGTGGTGATGATTAAGGAAAACTAAGTCAAACCTTATAATTAACTTTAAAGGTTTTGGTTTTATTTTCATTTTTGTTTTCTTTAATTGTAGAGAAACTAGCACAGGTGATAGAAGCAAAGGTATGTCTTGGTTTTCTATCAGACTCCTGGCTTTCAACAGTTGCAGAATGCTCCATATCCTCAAGGTCAGATGCCTTTAAGTATTAATAGCTAATTCCTAGCAAAACAGTAGAAAACCAGACCCAAACAAAACCCAGTAACATCCTGAATTAAAGAATCAGAACAGGCTTGGATTTCTAGGGATCAGATAAGTAATACCTTTGATGGTTGCAAACATTTTCTCAATTTAAAATATTTTTTCCATAATACAGACTCGTTTGCCAGCTTGAGACATCAAACTTTATACATACACACTTAGAACATCAACTCATTTGGCCTGTTTGGAACTGATAGTTCATTACATCAGCAGGTTCTGAATATACTGCATCTTCTCTGCCTCCACAGAAAAAACCAACAACAGCCTGAGCATGCCAACAGACCATTGATCTGAGGAAATACACTAAAAGATGCCTTTGATTAGCCTAATACTTTGGGACACGTATTTTAACCAAGCACAGATTGCAGTCTGCAGAAGTTTTGAAAACTGACAGTAAAACCAGGAGGCTGAAAATTAGAGGAAACAGAGAGGCTCTGGGACTCCACAGAGAACAGCCACTGGAAATAAAGCAGCGCCCAACAATAAAGGCAAGAAACAGAAGAAATGCTGGATGAACAAGAACTACTGTACAGAGTAAACAACAGTGTTCTAGAAAACTGAGATTAATGCCCCAGGCTAAAGCAAGTACAAGGTATAAAGCAAGTTATCAGATGCAAAAATTGCAAAGGCAATTGTAGAGTATTTAACAGCACAGACATTTTCTAAAAAAAAAAAAAATAATCATCCATCAGCCAAAGGACCCAAAATTAAAATTACACAAAGTAGAAGTATAAAAAAATGTTTTAAAATACTTTTTCTGACTGACATAAATTTTGAGTGATAGAAAACATTACGTGAGGGGTATAACACAGGATATATTTGTTTTACACATGTATATTTGCAAAACAAACACGAGATTTTTATCTTTGCTTAAATATCCATTGTGCTGATGGTTGAGTCCAAGGCACCTACTCCCATGATCCTGTAACAAATGATGACAGCAGTTAATATCTTAGCTGCGTTGATGGTGTCATTACTACTGGCGTGAAGTCTCCAAGGTCTTTATGCATCCCTAGAATACTTACATTCCTTTATAATCTTCAAGTACAGGTTTTAGACTGCATCATCTGCCAAAATCAGGCTCCTTATAGATCTCCTCATATACACTCTACATATTAATGAGCCATCTGACTTGAAGGTAAAGTGGTATCTTTTAAGAAGATTTAATGTGAGTGGAGATGCATCAGTATCTCTCACTGTCAGTCTGCAAAGAACTGAGTGTTGATATCCAGGACACAAACAAGATGCAAACTGGTTTTTGCTTACAGCAAAAAGCTAAACCTGTGTGGCTCATGTTAAGAATGCAAAGCACATTTAGAATGCACCGAGTACTTTAAAAAAAAGATGAAAGAGATAATTTTCTAAGGGTATGTTACACAAATTTAGTCTCGAGTAATGCTGTATGTCAGAGACAGCCACGCTTTTGCAGCTGAATTTCAATGCTGCCTTTTCTTTCTTCTGTCTCACCCTACCAGGGGCCATTCTCCTTTGAAAACTACTTTTCTCCTATGGATTGCGGCTGCTACCTTGTCACACCCCCTCCTGCCTCCATCTGCCACTGCCTCCTCACGGGCCATCACTTCTTGCTGGCTCCCGCCTGGGGAAGAAAAAAAAAAAAAGCCAAAGCAGCTCTACTTTACATCTTAGCTCTAATATTGCCATACCTCTTCCGACAGAAACAGGCATACGTGTACATCTAAAACAGTGCCTCTAAATAAAAGGAGTCAAACACACTTCAAGATTACTGTGTCGACACAGATGAAGAAAGGTGAAAAAGCAAGATTTCCTTACAGTTCTCCTGCAGCTCCCAGATGCCACGTTACAGGAAAAAAGGCTTTACAATTTTCAATAGCCCTCTGTCACAGCTGGCACCCTGCCAGCCCATGCCAGACACTGCTGCTGAGCCCACTGGGGACGCTGTGCTGGAGCAGAAAGGCAGAAGGAAACCAAAAATAAAGAAAAGGCTATCAGGGCTGGAGACAAGGAGGGAGACAGAGTCAATATAGAAAGAGATATCCACAGCAATGGGTCAGAGGCAAAGTGGAGAAAGGGGAAAGGAGGTAAAATCTGGAGCTACTGCTTTCTCCCACTGCAGGCTCCCCCATCTTCCAGTGCATTTCCTATAAACTCCCTCACTTTTAACACCCCAAAGAGTTAGCTGTTCCTACAGCAGCCTTCTTCTACCTCCTCTTGAGTTGTATTTCCCTGATGAAATTCCCCACAACTTTTGCTTCCTCCCAGTCCCAGTTTGCTTCTCAGTCTCTACGCTGAAGCAGCATTACAAGGGAGAAAATTTCCTCTTGTTCCTCAAAGCTTTCAGTGACTGAAAACATCATACATGGAAATATGGAGGGAGCAGAAAAAACAAATCACCAGCAAAACACCAACTTCATTAGAACTGTCTTTTCTCAAAATGCAGCAGGACGTTTCCTGAAGAAAACTATGCCTCACACACTTCACTTCATATACAAAACTATCAGTTCACTGGACTGCTGTCCAAACAGAGCTCTCAAAATGTGTTCTGGAAACACAGATACTCCTGGAAAACACAAGAGAAGTTAAATAGACAGCAAAGGGATAATCTTAATGCACTTTTATTACACCTTCTGATAAAAACTTCAAATCATTAACACCAAAGTTTATTTGCAATTAACTAAAAAGGCATTCAACAGAGCATCAGCACAATATGTTCTCATTCCCTCCTCCCAAGTTTTATCCCTGCTTACATACAGAAAGTCCCCTGTACATCCACACCAGGCTCACAGCCTCCTCCCACAGCAGAATGCTGCCCTGGAACACTGTGTACTCCCAGAGGCATTACAATAATCTCATTTAAGGCATGGCCTGCCATGGCCAGGCTCTGCACCAAAGCAGAATTTATGTAGAAAAGCAGAGGCAGCACCAGGCATTTTGTCACCCTGAAAAGGCAAGGCTGTCCTGTTCTGACAGCTGCTGCCTGCAGTTATCTCTTCCCTCCCCTCTTAAGTTGCTATGTCTGTAACAGCAGTGGCAAAAAATGTCCTTCCTTATGTTTCTAACCTGAATTAGAGGTAGAGGTACAACCATGCATCCTGCTCGTTGCCCTCCAATTTGTCCATCTCCAGCAAAGAGGGGGAACACTCTGCTGGATAGGACCACCTTGAGGAGGTAGGTTCAGTCTCAAAAGATTTGCTTCTAAACATCTGTGCCATTTGCCTCCCCTCTTTGCTCAGGCAGCAGAATATGAATATGCAGTTCTTACAGAGGCCCTAGCTCACTTCTGGCATACAGTAAATCAAATTGAACAAGCAGCAAGACATCCAACTGTAAACTGAGCCAGCTGAGCAGAGGCACTTCTCACAAAAAAGGAGGTAGAGACACTCCTAACAAACCTCTGTACTGGAAGCAGCCCAACAGATAGAGAAAACCAAACTCTTACAACAAAATATCAGAATTAAAATAATGTAGACAAGAAAATGTAAGAATTACAGCTCAACAATCTTACTTCTCTATTCCCATCACAAAATAGATCCAGGATGGCTATAACAGAATGAGGGTCAAATTACGACAGAAATATGAGGACATATGTTTCACCCTTGAGACTATTTTTTCATTAATACATAATACTTCAACTCCATTTAAGAACCTCATTATGTGTTTTTATGGTATCAGATCATTTGACTATTTGTATTAGTCTAAAATAACTTCCTCTGAAATACTGTTCAATGTAACACTTTACCTCTTGATTAAACACTTGTTCAGTAAAGAACTGGACGCATGGCATCACTGAGTATGCTTTACTAGAAGTCAGGTTAAAATAATGAAAGGATTTTTTTTTATTATGTCAGTTTCAGAAAATTGAAAGGATCCCAAAGTCAAGAATTAAAGCTTTGCAGGAGATTGTTGGGTAGGTCTGCTCTTCTCCACCAAATGCAAAATAAGGCATCTGTCTAGAAACCACATTCTTCTGGTTGTGCAACCCCAGAAGTCTGCTCCTTCCTGCTCCCTCCAGCCTGCTCACACTCCACAAGCAAGACACAGTTATTCCACAGGATATTTCCTCTTCTGTCATTCTCAATGTTATGCTTTGCTCTGTGAGGAGACACCTTTGCATCAGATTCTGGATGAACTAATTGTTTCCTGCTAGAAGGAACACGCTCATTTTTTTGCCCCTAAACAAGGCTGGCAGTGACTGCAAAAGGTGGCTCTTTGAAGCCCATCCTCTGACCCCTTGCTGGAGCTTCCTCTGACCCCTTGCTGGAGAACAGCTCGTCAGTCACAGGCAGAAGTCAGGACAAACAAAGGGCTGTTTGTACAGCATCTCCCATCAGCCCTCCCTCTCTCTTCTCATCCCCGCTAGCTCTAACTCTCTCTGGGTACATCTAAAAAGATACGGCTGCCAAGAAAGTGAAAGGGAGTGAAGCAGAAGAAAAAGGTACGTTTTGCTCCTGAAATTATCCTTGTGTACTTGTTCTGCTGCTGCTAGTTACAGAGCCCAGAATTAGAAATATATATGGAAACACGCAGAAGATGATTTGGGAGAAGTTGCTATATCATAGGCAAGAGGTGCAATTAAGCTATGATCCAGCTCAAAATAATTCTTTTACTATCTTGCTTTTTTTCAAAGTTGGATGCTACATATTGACATCTGAGGTCATTAAACATACTATATTGCCTTCTAGTGCTCAATGTTGCAAAATTGGTGAATATGGAGAGGGGTGTGTTTACAATGAATTGCTGTCTTAAAGAAAAATAAATGGGGTTTAACAATAACTCAGTTTCTGGAAAGAATCATGGTATTGATGATAATTACAAAGCAGTAATTCACGGAATTCACCCTCAGTGGAATAGACACTGTCCTTACAGTGCATCAACAGTTCAAATAAAATAGATTTGAAGGATTTTTTTTTAATGGAAAAGATTCTGCACAATATTATCAGTTATGCAGCTCTTGTGTAATGATTTCTTAGGAATGCACTAATAAACCTAACTATCATGCACTGACACACCTAAATATTAAATACTTAGCATTTTACAGGTGTTTCTGAAAGGGAAACTTGACAAAACAATAAGATACATTTTATTATCAATAAATATTTTTAGCTCTTGAACTCAAAACATTGAAAGGAAACAAATTTAATATATACTTGCTTCTTAAGTGCAACTTGTTAACCTGGCACATGCCACTGGACAGACTGGAAAAGATAATACCCCAAAAGTGTAGCAATTACTGTATTTCTTGTTTCCAACATTAAGCAACTAGAGACATAGCCTGCTTAAGGATATAAGAAGGGTATATTTAATGGTTGATAGACCAACTTGTAAATATTTGTATTTTTCCAAACATGGAGGATCTCTAGAGGTGCCAAAATACGCATTTTGTGCCACTTCTCTTTTCCCTATTTCTAACACCTGATACCATGTGACTTTTACAGGGCATCACTTCTCATGAACTATTACCCTGTTGTTCTTGGACATGCAGGCTGAAACTTGGGTTTTTCTCTTTGGTCTCTTCTGACTACCTCTGCATCTAGCAGATCCAAAGATTAGATGATGCCAAATTGCCTGGCAGGATAATTCAAATGCTCTCAGCTGAACAAGTAGGGACAGCACTGATTCCCAACTTACCATGCATATTCCCAAACTAACCCTTTTCCTTTACAAAAAGCTCCAAAATATTTCAGAGTACTTGCACTCCCAGCTGCATTTAGTCTCAAACTTTACTTACCTGATGTCAAAATAACCAAAATAATTAACTGAAAAGAATTTACGCAAATGCAAGTTAATTTTCAGTATTTTCAGATGGTTTACTTCTGCTAGAATTTGAAATTATACAATCTCGATAGAGTAACCTGGTCAAGCTTTGCATGAATGGCATTGTTGTCTCGACAGAAGGTTTTATAAAATAAAGAAATATAAGAGAATGCTTGCTAGCAATGAGTCTTTGGGTCACCTTAGTGATTGGTTTTGTTCACATTTTCCTGACTTGTTTTATGAGAAAAGACTGTCTTCTGTGGTATGCAAAAGCAGACAAGGTCTTGGACACCCATTTTTAAATAAATACACACATACTAGCTCTGTTCTTTACCTAGGCAATCAGTGACACTCCAACATCTGCGCAACCATATTCAGAAAGAGAAGTTGCAGCAGTTTGTCAGACAGAGATGTTGCATCTGAAAGGTCTGCTGAGTTTACCAGCATTGATCCTGTGCTCATGGCTAGGCTTCGCGAACGAAGATTTGGGAAGGCACTATCCACATTTGCTACAGGCACGCTGGTGGCTTATGAGGCCAATACGTGACAGACATATCCAATTGCAAAAGACGCAGCAGAAAGACTCCTTAGATGGTGTATTTTGCAAGACACGGTTCTTTCTGCGTTGCCTTTTTTCCTCGAGAGTGATCCTGCGTGTGTTCTCGAAGGAGACAGCTGCGTTATAGATGGTGTGTCTCCAGGCCTCCCGATTGGAGGCCAGAGTAGACCAGTTATGGTGATCAATATGGCCAAGGCTGAGATGTTGTTTCAGGGAGTCCTTGTATCTTTTCTTCAGGGCTCCTCTCATGCGGCAGCCAGTGGCAAGTTCACCATAGAGCAGGATCTTAGGGAGGCGGTGGTCCTTCATCCTTGAGACGTGCCCTGCCCATCGCAGCTGTGTTCTCAGTAGCATGGCCTCAATACTAGTGACAGCTGCTTGCTCTAGTACAGATGTATTGGTCACATAATCTGACCAGCGGATGTTAAGGATTGTACGGAGGCAGCGCTGATGGAAGCGTTCTAGGAGACGCAGGTGGTGGCAGAAGATGACCCATGATTCGGAACCATATAAGAGAGTAGACAACACTATGGCTTTGTAAACACCGATCTTGGTGCTTTTCTTCAAGTGTTTATTACGCCATACTCTTTTGTGGAGTTTTCCAAAAGCACTATATGCCTTAGCTAACCTGTTGTCTATCTCTCCGTCGATCTTACCATCTGAGGAGATGAGGCTACCAAGGTAATTAAACTGTTGGACTGATTTGAGCTCTGATTGGCCAATGGTGATGTGGGGATGATGGAAGACTTCCTGAGGTGCAGGTTGATGGAGGACCTCTGTCTTCTTTAAGCTGACTTCCAGCCCAAAGAGCTCAGCAGCATCTGCAAAGCAGGATGTTAAACGCTGCAGGGATGCTTCTGTGTGGGCAACAAGGGCGGCGTCATCAGCATAAAGCAGCTCCCGGACAAGATGGTTTAAGGTCTTGGTGTGGGCCTTCAGTCGCCTTAGGTTGAATAGACTTCCATCAGTATGGTATCGAATGTAGATACCGTCCTGGTCATCGAGGTCTGCTATGGCCCTTTGGAGCATCATGCTAAAGAAGACGGTGAATAGGGTAGGAGCAAGAACGCAACCTTGTTTCACACCATTCTTAATTAAAAAGGGCTCAGAAAGTGTGTTGCCATATCTGACTTGGCCGTGCTGATCCTCATGGAGTGAGATGATCATTTTAAGGAACTTGGGGGGACAACCTAAACGTTCCAAAATCTGCCACAGACCTTTTCTGCTCACGGTATCAAAAGCCTTGGTGAGGTCGACAAAGGTTACATAGAGACCTTTGTTCTGTTGCCTACACTTCTCTTGCAGTTGTCTGAGGACAAATACCATGTCTGTGGTGCTCCTGTTGGCTCTGAAACCACATTGACTTTCAGGTAGAATTCCTTCTGCTATAGTGGATATTAGTCTGTTCAAGAGTATTCTTGCCAGGATTTTGCCAGCGATGGAGAGCAGAGTAATACCACGATAGTTTGAGCAATCTGATTTAATACCTTTCTTTTTATACAAAGTGATGATGACTGCATCATGAAGGTCTGAAGGTAGTTCACCGAGCTCCCAACAGCGCACCACAAACTCGTGAAATTTGGTGTGGAGTGCAGGGCCCCCATGTTTCCAGACTTCAGGTGGAATTCCATCAATCCCAGCTGCCTTGCCGATTTTCACCTGCTGTATGGCCTTGAGGGTTTCTCCTAAAGTGGGGGCAGTATCCAATTCATACTTTACTGGTTGTTGTGTGATGGACTGAATTGCTGAATCTTGGACTACACGGTTGGTACTGAAAAGAGTCTGAAAGTGTTCAGACCATCGATTCAGAATGGAGGTTTTATCTGTTAGAAGGGTGCAGGGAGCTGATGAAACACTTCAGGTCCTTGGCAATCTTTCATCTGCAAATAGGGACCGTTCTCAGGAAAGAAACAGACCTCTGAGGATAGGTCTTTCGACTAAAAATTTCCATGTGGTTATGATCTGCAAAAAACCCCAGAGGAAATATTTAAGCAGAAACCAAATTATAATAAATATTTTTTTCTGAATAGTAACAGTGCTGAACACTGGTAAGGTGCATAGGTAACCTGTCAGAAAAGCTGTTCTATCCATTGCTCTCCTGCATGTTGACTTTTCTAATACTGATTTTGACACCCACTCTTGATGATGCACTACAGCAATATTCTGTTATATTTCAAGGCAAATACTGACTTACAGAATCACCTTAAACTGTAGGTCATGATTTCTTAATCCAGCAATTTGACAGTAAAGAATCTGCCCATTCTCAGGACAGAGTGAATTCCTCCAAATTTTGAGGAGATAGGCAGCTGGCAACAGATTCAAATGAACATTCCAGCTGAACGCCAGGTAGGGAAAGATCACCTGAATTATTAGAAATAATAATAATAAAAAAAAGTACACAGGAGCAAGATACCATGATCCCCAAGGTTCCACTACTGATCGTTTATAGGAGTCTTCTAGTCAAGAGTTCCCATACAAGTTCATGGAAACTAAAAGGAATTATTCCATGAATTTTGCTTCTACAACAGAAGTTAAAAAAATACACAAGAGCTTATTTTAACTTCATCCATTTTCTTTAGTATATAGGTCACTTTTTAATATTTTATTTGGCCACTGATGTTCAAAAAAACCAAGTCTAAATATAAATACCAATGTTTATAAACCCCCCAAATTTAAATATTAAAACAAAACCAAAGAGCATTGAGGTGTCATCCCTAATATGAATCTAAATTCCCAGATTTTCTAATAGTCCCCGTCATTTTATTCATTAGCCGAAGAAATGGAAGATAAGCAAGACAGCTGTGGTGCCAAGATAACTATCCAAGAAAAATTACTATAAAATACTGTAAATTATAGATTTAAAAGTTTATTGTTTGTTTTTCAAGGGTGATCTCAAGATTTTCACAGAATAATTCATATAGGACTCTATCAATTGACTTCTATAGCTGGCATACCTCATTTTTTAACTTAACCAGATAATAGCTCTTCCATCTTAACATGGCTTTTGATAGTCTTTGATCAGACATTGCCTTACACCTTGTTATTTTTGGCTTAGCCTATGGCATTCTAATCTGCAGCCCCACAAGAAAGACTAGGGCTGGCCTGTAATGCCAGCATGTCAGGGGATCAACTCTGAAGTGCCAACAGGATGAAGGATGGCAAAGGCTTCCTTGAGGCCAACGCAAGTACAGTAACAAGCACACAGGGAGTGCTCGGCAGAGCTGGTCATTGCTTTAAATTAGTTTTCAGAGCAGAATTCCCATTTAAATTCAGTAAGATATCAGATCCCTTTTGTTCAAGCATAAGGGAAGGTATAACACCCACTCTCTCTCCTAATACAATAAAGTCTAGGTTGAAACATGGTTCAAAATGTTAATTTAAAAGTGCATGCAAGTTCAAGGATCTTATCCAAAGCTTTGTGGCATGGTCAAACTCTGTCCAAAGCAGCTAAGAACAGCAGAACTAGTGTTAAACAAGACGATGGAAATCCTAGTCACCAGCAGGAGAGTTTTGCAAGGGATAATTTATCCCATCTTTTAAAAAACCAGTTAAGCCATAACGGCCTCCAGTAGCAAGGCTAAACTAAGCAATCTGCAATACTAAAAAAAAAAACCCAATTAAAAAAAAATTCTCTGTAATGCAGTATCATACCCAAGTCTGCAGTCCAGGACAGTGGCACTTGGCACCACTGCAGAGAGTTTCAGCTTTCTCAGCTGTATAATGCTTCAGTTTTTCAAGCAGCCCATAACAGAGGATTCAATCAGCCAGCAGTTTTTCCACAACTTCGATGGGGAAGGATACTATTAATTTTATGTGAGTGACTCTTGTTTTGACAGGCAAAATGGCCAGGAAGGCAAGGACACACACCCAGACATTTTCCCCTGGTTTGGCAGCAATCAATACAATCACTTACACCACTGAGAAAATGCAGCCAGCTCAAAGCAATTTTCTCAAGGTGAGAGGCCAAAGAAACAACAAAATTGCCAGCATCAGAAGCCTCAATTCCTGATGAAAGGATTTCCAAGGTTGTACAGAAAGTAATGAATATCAATTCTCCTGCAATATTATTTACCTCCTAGGAGAAAACACTCTCCAGAACTCATGCTCAATCCTCCAAAACTTCACAGGGAAAAAAAAGAAAAAAAATGTAAGTAAGGAAGCAAACTGAGGAGAGAGGTCTGTTCAGCTGCAATACCTGTGTCACGTACCTCGTTTCTCTTTAGCACCCTGCTGTGGGAAGCTGCAAAAATGAAGATGTTCTCGGCGCTGCTTCTGTTGAGCACCCTCCTGGATACCCTCACGGTGCCTTCCCACCGCCCTTCTTGTTACAAGAGGGCCCTCAAAGACCACAACTGTCACAACATCCCCGAAGGCACGGAGAACCTTCGACAAATTGATGACACACTGCAAGATCACTTTTGGGAAGGGAAGGGCTGTGAGGTGATCTGTTACTGCAACTGGAATGAATTGCTCTGCTGCCCAAAGTAAGACCATACTCATTTCATGTAAACTTGCACAGTTTTTTTACAACTGCTCATTATATTTCCATCATTTTACAGTTTCCACGGGTGGAATAAGCTACCACTTTAAAGAAATTAATCACTTCTGATGGTTTGAAATGATATTAAGATACAGCCAATTATCTGATATGCTGTCAGTATCTCAGGTTTTGGTTTTCAGGGGCTCACATAGGACTTGCTTAGCATATTTTGCAAACCTTCCTGTCCTAGTACTGGGGAATTCAGCATTTTAATCACCCAACTTTCAACTCCTGTTTGATCCAAACTAAGCATAACTACATGAAATCTTTATCCACAGCATTTTACAATGAAGATGTTTTCAGACCACAAACAAAACTACTTGACTTCTGTTCCACGGAAAAGAACAGTATTGATATTCTAAGGTGTATGTACATATGTCAGTTGAATAAATGATTCTGTAAAGATAGCTGTTAACAGCAGGAAATCAGATGGGGGGAACAGAGGTTCGCAAATACCTGTAAGGCAGGGAAAAGATTTAGCCCCAGAACATCTACATTTCCTTGGTTTTCTGGCACTGCTGACAAAGCTTAACAGTGACATTCTCACTAAACAAGGGCATTTTGTTGTTGTTAAACAGAAAAAAAATAACTGACTTAAAAACCCCACCATCAGCCCATACCTGTCTTAAGTAATAAAATGTATTAAGAGGTATTATTTCATTCAGCTTTTCAGCAACATCTTTTCTTCAGTACATCTGGATTAGAAATAACAACAGTTCAAAACTTATTAACACTTCAGGGACACTAAAATGTGATGGTATTATATAGGCAAGTAAAACCTATTTTTTATATTTGCTTCTCTTAACACTCCCTAAAAATCCAGTAATGGGTAAGTTTTCAACACTCTTGTAGGGGAGACAAGTTGAACCAAGTGCAAAAGACTTCTAAAGCTGAAAATCTCTCATTCAGACTGAGAGCATGGTTTCAATAAGTTTTCCCATCTTTCACTTTCCCTAAAATCAGATATGGTGTCCTCACTGTGAAGCACACTGGGAGTTTTTAGCTTCAACCTCTGAGCTTTGAGCAGACTAAAAAAATACCTAAAAAAGTATTCCTTCCACCATCCTGAGCTACACAAGACCTTCTCTGCATGTCTGTTCTAGGGACAAACTGCACTAAACCAGTATGTATGCACATGCCAAAGTCCTTTATTTTGATAATATAATCTATTTGGTAAGTTTATTTTCTCAAAGCTAAAATACCAGGGTGGAGTTCTGCCAATCTAGTCAGTCAGTGAAAGTTTTGTCACTGCTTCTATACCAGGCCAGCAGAGGTAGAAAGGCAGTATCTTCATTCAGATCTGCAGTTGCATTTGCATTGCTGGAAGGACATTCCCACACACATAATAATCCCGTACATACCACAACATATACTAAAAAATATCCACAATGGGAAATGTATGTCATGTTAAAGCTCTGATAAACCAATGGGCTAATTATTTAAATATCTGATCATATCTTTCAGGGATATTTTCTTTGGACCAAAGATATCTTTTGTGATCCCCTGCAACAGTCAGTGATTCAAGTCTGCAGGTGAAGATAACGGACATCATTCTACAATTGTGTAATAATGCTTTCAAGGGCAAAACCAAAACCACCACAATCTAACCACAAAACGGTGCCTCATTTTACACTGTAGAAAAATTACCTTTCTACACCTTTATGGAATATCAAGCACGTAAGAAGTTTTTTCAAATTTGCTACCTGACCTAATTTCCAACGGTTTAAGAGATTGTACGAGCTCTTAATGCATATTAATACGCATACCCCAGCAAAAAGTGTAACTCTTCTGTCTCAGCGCAATATTCTCAACTGGTCTGGATGAAGAAACTTCAAGCCTAAGCCTTCACGTCATTAGGAACATGACTCTCACAGCAACCTATGGCAGTGCAGCTTCCTACGGCATTATTGCCATCACACATTCTATGCTTTTTTAAGCTGAAGCTACTCGGTCCCTGGTACTTTTGCAGACAGGCTCCCACATTCTATTTAGGCATCTTAAAATACACACACATACAAAAGCCATGTATTTTCATATCTGCAAATATTCCACTGGAATAAAAAAAAAGTCAAAACTGACATTAATAGTATTAAATGGTCTTAGGTCTTAATTAAGTGTAACTGGTCACCTGCCTTAACTGTGCGATCTGTAAAACCTTAAATTATTTAATCTTAACACTGAACATTTAAAATACTAGAACAGTACACTTTTTTTAAACAAGCCTTATTTGAAATACAATACTCCAGAATTAAGTTAAAATGCTGGCTTTTTATTTTTAGGCTAGCCCTGTAAGGAAATAGCTAGAGGAGAAGACATAGAGGTAATCATGTTAACATTTAAGAGGTATCTAGGCAATAGACAGAAAGAGACAATTTTTTTGGCTGTTTTTCACTTATACTGCAATCTGTATTGGCAAGTGTTGAGTATGTATAAGTGGGACTGTATAAGTTTAAAGAAAGCCACTTGAACAAGCCATGCTTACAGGCAGTAAACCTGGCTTGTTGCCTTACACAGAAAGACTCTTTAGGTTATCAAGTCAGTGATGTGGAAGGTATGCAGTACTGAAGTAACTATTCAGTCATCTCCACTCAAAAAGTGCACTATTCACTTAATAATCTTACACATTAGATCAAACTGCTACCACTAGTTTACCAGGCTACTTCACATGCCAGTATGAAATATCAGGATGACTGGTTTTCTTCCCATTAGCAAACAAGGGCTGGATACTGAGGGTGGTGATTATACACTGCCAATAATAAATGTCTCAAGTAAATCTGTGTGTACTATTTTTGCACTACTGACTGTTAAACTGTTTGTGTCACTGGGCTTTTAATGCTTTGTTTGTGTAATTATTCCTGAGTCATCTGGGTTTCCAACCAAATTAAGAGTAAAATAAACCCCATAAATCTGGCAACACAGTGAAAATATCTGATATCAGAGCTCTGCTAACAAAGCATAGGGTAACTGCTCTTGTTCAAAGTCCTCTATAAGCTTCTAGGGTATGTAACTTCTGTTGTTTGTGCCATCTAGTTTCTACAAGAATCATGTTGCATATGCCTGGCATTCGCAGCTTTCCAAAGCAGCAGTAGCAAAAAAAATATTAAGACAAATGCAAATTTGGCAACTAAAGTTGGTGGCTTTTAGTTACCTTCTTTTCATCACTCCTGAAAAATCCATAATCCACTGGAACAAAGTTCTGCCACTTTACACATGCAGCAGGACAGGGTCACTTAAGTTACTACTTTAACACCGATTTCCCATAGAAACTTGTTTTTGTTCCTCTCCCCACTCTCCTTCCCTCACACAGCTTCTTCTAAGTCCTGCCAGGTCTCACCTAGGTCCTGCCAGGCCTAGTTGAGAACATTCAACCCCATTATGCACTCAGAGAAGAAGTCTTTACCATTCGGATGTCCTATCCATGACTAGGTTCCCTGGCTATTTGTGCAACTTGCACTTTGAAGATAAGAAGCTGAATTTGTGCAAAGGATATTTAGGAAACAAATTTATAGTCCCTGTAGTAAAACAGGCATGAAAACATTATCTTCAAAGGAGCACCAATTTTAGCTGTCACTAGCTAGATATCACTAACCATCTTGAATTTAGGCCAGCATTGCAGAACTGTATTGTGGAAATACATAAAACAGTGCAATGAAAAAAATCACACCACTGAGAGATACTGGGAAGACAGCCAGTTTGAGATTAGGGTTTATCATCATTCAGTTCTATGCAAGCATCACAGGTCAAAAAAAGCAAAGTAAAGCATCTTAGTCGCAGTGATGCCAGAAAAGTAGTAATTTTCAAAAAAACCCTCACAAGATAAGTATCGAGCAGATTAGACCATGGACATACTGCTTTTTTGTTTTTCCCAAATTAAGAAAAAGCTTATAAACTGATAAGGTTAGGAGTTGCAATTTAATGCTTACTGAACAAGCTAAAGCTGTGTCCTCCTCTGCTTTAAGATGAAAACTATTTTCCCTCAGCTTTTTCTTCAACCTATGTGCACAGCTTAAAACAGAAAGAAATCATATTCCATACACCACACATTTGGACTGGCACAACAGTTAAAAGGATAATACAAGAAGTAATTTGTAATACCATCTTCAACATCAGACTTTACTAAGACACTCAATTAAAAGCATAAGTATTGCTGGATATTATTCTCATATGTTACCAGAAGTTTTGGTTTTATTGTGAGGGTTTGTCATTCTTTTTAAACAAGCCTGAGCTGATGCATGCAATGAAAAAGAAACAGTATGCCTATTAGAAGATACTGTATTGACCCCGCACAGACTCTGACTCTCATTCTCCAATTAAGTTCTTAGCAGCAGTCCATGTAGATGAATGGAAAAGTCAGCAGCTAAAGGATTTCTTACTGAGTTGAAGGATTTCTCAGCACAGTAAGCTGCAGCAGTCTCTTCATCCGTACTTACAGCTTTGAAATTTGAGAGCAGCATTTTTTTCCACTTTAATATAGGAGTAGGAAGGCCTCAGAGTTGGGAAGCACACATCTCAGCATGGACAAAGTGAATAAACAAATCAGAAAAACTTCCATCAATTCTTGTTTCCAAAGAGGAAAAGAAAGTGTTATTCAGCCATTTCTGCCCAGCTAACTACTGGAACTGTCACTTAAAGCCTTTTACCTTATGAAAAAGAACCTATTGTCAGGTCTGCTACAGTTTTTTTTTAAATTAAAGGCATTGCATCATGAGAACTTTAAGTACATTCATAAATATATCCTTGGCACACTTTAATTGAAAAATATTTTAATATTATTACATAATTCAAATCTTAACTATTAGATACAAGTATCATAGCATATGCTGAGCTGGAAGGGACCCATCAGGATCATCAAGTCCAACTCACTAAAGTTACAGACACACCCACTCGAGCAACAATACCTGTGATATTTATTTAAAATACTTTTGTTGAGGAAATTTGTTTCATAAGAGATGGTTTTCAAACAAATCAGCAAGGTTATGAAAAATAAAACAGAGACAATTGTTCTCAGGAGAAAAAATTACAAATAAAGCTTCTGCATATCAACAAAACCTCAGTCTTTTGATTTGCGGCCTGAGTCTCAGTCCCAACCTTTTCCGCCTAATGAACCCCACTATCCATCTTTAGATCTGGTTTGTTCTTGTCATTCTTCACCGAGTAGATGAAATATGTTAAGGTGTCCTTTTCATTCACTGGAATTGTCCTAAAATGGCCACCAATTATCTATAAAGGAAGAATGCAAGGAAATTAAATAACCACTTATATACAGGTTATACACAGAAACTGACGATTCAGATTTAAATGTATTACGTAAAAGTTTGAAAGACTGATCAAGAAGCTTGCAAAAAAGGGAAAAGCTGCCTTTCTTCAAAAGTCTTTAATATTCATAAAAAAAGGTAAACAGGAACCATTTTATTGAGAACCAGATATTGAGAACTAGCAGCCTATACCCTAATTTCCAAAGTAAAAAGTCCTGAAGTTTTCCAGGAAAAAAACCCAAACATATCAAAACAAGAATGGGACTATCATTACATTGGTTTAGTTAAAGCTTGAATACAAAGTGGGTAATGACCATAGAATATCGGCAGTGACAGCACAGAAATGAGACACTACTGCTCACTCAGGTTAGGGGGTGGTCTGTGTCTGCATCAAATCACATACAGACACATCTAACACAAGAATATTTGAGAATTATAACTGAACATTCAGCTCTTCAAAACAGAGCTTTCAGTAACCACTAAAATATAATGATCTGTAAACAGTTCTTGAATCAATTCTGTCATTTCAGAAGTCTTTTCCTTCATCAAAATGAACATCAGCTTTAAAAGAAAATACGCAAAATATTACACCAGTTTGAGTCCATTCTCTGGCTTTTTGCCAGGTTGGTAGACTAAAATTAACAAGTGAGAAACACTAGACTACTCATTTAACTACCATAGGATATAAGAAGATGTGTTTAGCCTAATCAAAAAGTTAGGACGCCTTCTCAACTCTACCCCCAAAAACATCCAGAGAGAAGCAGTTTGACAGAGTCCTTTGAAGTGGACTTTAAGTAACAGCTAGAGCAGTGTCTCTTGTATGTTAGGACAGGTTACAAGGAATCACACATACTGTATACTAAGGAAGTCCTGTGGCTATGGTTCACAAACACCTGCAAGTCAGTCAAATCTAGCACGTGACAGAAGGAGCTTTGCCCATGCACACCATGTAGCACAAGAATAAACTAGTGCAATCATGAGACTGCATCATGAGATGTACCTAAAGCAGACTCTTAGAAACAACAGTTTTGCAGAACAAAAACTGCCTGTGCTTTTTCAGTTCACAGTCTTGCTAATTCAAGAGCTAGCTGCACCTTAACCTACTTTTAGGAAAACTGAAGACTGATGCTGCATTCTTACACACAGTGGCAGTAGCACTATTCTTTTACAGCTCAGCCTTGAGACTGCCCGTACAGCTAAAAACCTTACTTTTAATCCAAATAGATCAAGGGAGAGATGAACAGTGTGTCTGCACTTAAACACAACTGAGTCTATCACTGCACAGAAGTGAAAAAAACCAGTAGCTATGCTTCCCTGTTAAGAGATCACCAGCTCTTCCACGTACTTACACAAACATGCTGTGACTGCATCTCTGCAGCACAAAAGAATTCCTTTAAAATTGCATTCACATGAAGGAAAGATGCTTATGTACAGCTTTACTCACACACAGCTTCAGCATTTTTAGAAAAACTGATTAAAAACCCCCTAATTTCATAAAAATCCATTTTTTTCTGAGAGTAGACCCCAGTGGTTTTAACAGAATTAGCAAGAGAAGCATGTTTTTTCAGGTTTCCGTACTTTACATGTACAGAAACACCAATGGTTGCAGTAACTAGCTTTTTAAAGCAATGTCTGAACCTTACAAGAACTTCACTGCCACCTCTCAGTTTCTAGTTCTTTTCAGCAGGGCATTTCAGGTAAAGCTGTGACTGATGTACAGACACAATAAATCAACAATTCTATGATATTCAGAGGGACGCACATCATCTTCCTGTTTCAACTCAACACTGTGGTTTTAAGCAGCAAACACTCCCTTTGGAAGTTCCTCCTCTGGAAAGAGCTTCTATTTTTTTATTTACTTGGCTCAGGAGCTACAGCCAATGAAGGAAGCTAGATAAGCAGCTCCCTTTTGTTCTCCTAAAATCCAGATTATATAGGCACTTTATGCAAGGATCAAATCGTATAGAAAACCACATGCCATAGCAAGTTGCATTTTCTATTATGGAAAAACACTCATACATACTTCAACAAGCTGTGCTTTGTTAAGTCCCGGTCTGGTCTGTAGCTTGAAGTGTCTTTTGTACCTTCGAAGTGTGTTTACTTGTAACTGATATAAATCAACCTAGAAGAAAAGATGGGGAAGGGGAGGAAAACAATCTAATGTAACTGAAAAAGATTCAGTCATTAACAGTTTGCCTCTCAAAAACATTTTGGAATCTCACAGATACACAAGGGTAAACAGTCAGCTCAGCAGATGTCATTTTGACAAAAAACAAACTCCACCCTGCACCTTCCAGCAGAAAGAAAAATAGCCCAGTTCAGTTCAAGAGCATTTTATTGTTATTGAGCACGGTTCTGCCTCCCTTTAGCTGTGGACAGTATTTAAAACTCATTAATGTACTTTAATCAGTTATGGGGGTTTTGTTTGTTCCCCAGTTCAAGCACAATAACACAAAGTCCAGTAACAACTTTCATGTAACATCTACAAAGATGCTGACTCAAAGGAAGCCCCAATAATGTGATTTCAGCCATTAAATCTTAAATAAGTTACATGCAAGACACAGCATATCTGCACCATGAAAGAGTACATATCAGAATCAGGAAAAAGTCTGCAGTACAAAGTTTTCTTGGCTTAAGGTGAGAAAAGAAAACAGTTGCTCTTGCTCTCCAAAAGTATCCCTGCTTATAAGCACAACACAGGACTCGTGTGCAAGGGCATGAATGTCCAAAACTATTTTTCAGTGTGCGTCAACAGTTGAAAGAATTGCACAAAGTCCTCTTAGGGATACAAACACACTGCTTTAATCCAGTACTCCGTCAGTTTTGAATCCCATGACCTCTGATCAACAGTCACTTCTTCCAGCTACAGCTTACCTCCCCCCATTCTCTTAGATAACATAAGAGCTTAATCGGATGACTGAGTGGGAAAAGCAAGCTGAGAAAGCAGGTTGAATGAAAAATTCTACTAGATGTATTCCCCAAACTCATTACTTTAAAGACTGATGATAGCGCTCACTTTTGCTTTAAATTCTTTTAACAGCCTCACTATAGAATACTGAAAACAGCAGTGCTCCTGCATACTTGGCAACCTGGCCATATTTGAGGTGAGGGCACCTTGCAAGGTAAAGGATGGGTGTCCTTTGATGTTCTAAAGTTTGTGGCATTAAATTCTACTCCCCAAGTCACAGTGGAGAACCCACCCCCAGAGCATCATGCAGAGGAGTAGCAGCAGCTTCTCAGCAGGTCCCGGAAGCTACCAGTACCACAGGAGTCTCTTCCCCTCCTGTAGAAATCATTTCTAGCCAGTAAAGACAGTCAAGACTGAGAAGGAAAGAGGAGGGCCTTCAAGTCTTCAGAAGAATGATACTTTTTTTCCCTACTAAACTGGATAATAATTAAAAATAAAGGTGGTCAATGGCCAACAGGCATCTAAGACGTACAGTAATTACGTGGAACGAACATACTGCTCTTATCCAGACAGTCAGCTGAAACTCCTCAAAAACAGTTCCCAGACAGTTTTCTTCCCTGTAGTAGTACCGTTAAGAAAAAAAGCTCATTTTCTTGTTCTGGAGATAGCCATCAGTTGTGTCATGTTTTATAATTCTGGCATATGAAAACAAAACAGGCTTGCAGAAGAGTTGCAATTGCACGATGTCAGAGAGCTACCTGAAGTCACACAGAGCACTAGCTTTAGATAGAACTTTCCAAGAAGCAATGCCAGATATTTAACAGACGAACAACACAGCCCAACATCAAACTACTCTCAATCCCCTAAAATCCTCTTGGCCAGAACCTTCAGACTGGAGACATGTGCCTTTAAGCGCAGATTCCTGTACAGAGTTTCCTCACTTATGTTGCTGCTATCTGTAGATACTGACCACAAGGATGCCATTAAATTAACACTTACAGAGCAATTTCTGAAGAATGCTTAAACAATCCCTCTCAGAAGGGACAGGCAGGCATGACAGCCTCTGATCAAAATTAATACACCAAGGAGCACCTGCTAAGCCATGCTATAGTAGAAATAACCCAGACCACGTGTAGGAAAAAGAGAGCCTTAGGTGCCAAGACTCTGCCACTACACTACGGAAAAGGCTGAAAGCTGTAGTTCCCTTATTTTAAATGGGTGAGGTTTCACTGATCTGCAGTGGAAAAAACAGTTTGAAAAAACACGGTATTTCTCCACTCCTTCCCAGCATAGCTCTCCAAATGGCTCTTCCCCCGACACACGGTGTAGAAACAAAGAGCCACCGTCGTTAAACTTTCAGGGTTTAACGTGACTAAGGCAATGGAGTAACTGCCAAGAGCCATCTGCAACGCATTTAGCACTGAGGAAAGGACCGGAGGGACGGGGCAGAGAAGCATTTATATCCCAAGTCCTGGGTGCAATTCCCTTCAAGCTGTCAACTCCTACAGAAGACAGTTTGCTGGTACGTGGCAAAGCACCACTCTGGAGAGGAAGCACTAATAAGGAAAAGGCTGAAAACAGCAGATTTCTGAGAGAACCATCACTTAAAAATAGACTCTTGTTCATTCTACTGTGCATAGTTTAACCAGAAAATATAGCATAAAATTCAGTTAAATTTTGTTATATTAAGAACAGTGTGAACCAAGAGTCTTCCCTTTCCCACATGCCCCAGAGTAAGAAAAGCCGTAAAAGTGAGGAAGCAGTATCGGTGCAGACTCAGCAGTCATTAAAAACAAGCTTAATATAGCAATTAGGAAAAAACCCCAAACAAACACAACTGTTTAGCTACCTCTGGAGTGTCGATGTCTTGCACTGGTGAGTCGCCATCATCATCGCTGCCTTTCCTCTTTCTTCTATTTCTCACACTCTGAATTAAATTTTTGTGGAAGTCACAAATATACAGATGTCTTGCCTACAAAAGTAAAACGGCGTCTTTCAATCAAATCCATGCAGTGTATCTCCCAGACTTAAATACAAATGCGCGTAGAGAGACAACCCTTCAGTAATCAAAGCTGCGTTAACTGGGTTAAGGAAGCTTTTCTACTGCCTTCCTCTAAACAGAGGGTGTGCTGCGCTACAGATCGCTGCCACCGCCTGGGCCCAGAGCACGCCGAAATGCTGCCCTCGGCCGATTCAGCAGTGCCAGGCTGTGGAGACACGCGAGTACAGCCCTCCGTCCGTCCGTCCGCCCGCTCATCGCAGCGCGGGGGTCGAGCAGCACGCAAACAAAAAACAAGCTTCCAGTTGTCCTCTGGAGAGGAAAAACACGATTCTCATTTCCTCATCTATATCCTTCCCTCCTTGTTTTACTTCCGCTACCCGGCGCGATCACGCAACACACTTATTTTTACTTTCTTTTTATTACAACTTTCTCTTTGTAGGGAATCTGCACGCTGCGGGAGATCTCGGCGCGTACGAGCCCTGCATTCCAGGCCCGCGTGCTTTAAGGGCAATGAGAGCCCGGGCAGCGTTAGCGTCCGGCCTGAAGCGCGATGTGCCGCCGGGCCGGGGTCCCTCGGGGCACATGCAGCCCCGGCCGGGGCGCTGGGCGCTCCCGCGGCAGCCGCGCTTTGGGGCCCCACTTTGCTCTCCCGCGGCACCGGGCCAGGTCAGACACGCTCCGAGCCGCCCGGTCGTCCCACCGCGCTGAAAGGCGGCCGCCTCTCGCGCCCGGGGGTCCGCCCGCCCTGCCCTGCCCAGACGAGCCGAACTGCGCTGCGCGGCGCCTGATGGCTGCCGAGCGAGAACAGAGCGGCGCGGGGAAAGAGACGTGCGGCGCTGCAACACGAGGCGGAGCAGCGAGCGCGGCCCTGGCCAGGAACCCAGACAAACTAGCGCGCCGGGAGCCATGCAGGCTCCGCTCCGCTCCAGCGCTTCCCGGCCACGCTTCCTCCCGCTGCGGCTGCAAGGGGGGACAAGCAACCGATGCCCCCGGCTCCTAGGGGTAGGAGGGGGCCCCAGGAGCAGGGAGGGGAGGCAGGCGCTCCCCCCGCCGTGGACGGAGAGGACTTTCGGGGAGTGCTGCTGCCGCGCCAGCTAAACTCCGCCGTGCTACAGAAAAGGGGGGGAAGGGGGAATGAACACTTCCCCGCCGCCAAATACCCCCAGCCCCCACTAAACTTTACTGAAAGCCCCCAAACCAACTAAGCCACGGATGCAGCGACCCGCCGGCGTCTTTTGTCCACCCGCCCCGCCGGCAGCCCCGGCGCGACCTCCCCTCCCGGACTTACGCTCTTGTCCAGCTCGATTTTCACCTTCTTCTGCGAAATGCTCTTCTGGATCCGCTTGCTGAAACTGGCGTTGCCGGCGGCGCGGCCGCACCGCTCCCCCTCCTCCCGGAGGCAGCACAGCTGCCCGGCACCGGGGCCACCCGCGCACCCGGCACTCGCCGAGCCCGCGGCGGCAGCCGGACCCAGCCCCGGCGCCGCGGGAGGCGGCGGCACCTCCACGGCGGAGCCCGCATTGCCCACCACCGCGGCGGCAGCGGCGGGGTCTGCCCCGCGCTGGGTCACCTCCTCGGGGGCGAAGCCGTTCATGCCCGGCGCCACCGCCGCGGCTGGCGGGATCCCGCCCCGCACCAAACTTCCCCGGCGAGGCGGCGCGGCCCGGCGGGGCGCTCCCCTGCTCCCTGCCCGCCTCCCTTCAGCGGCGGCACTGGGGCACTGGCCGCCTTCAAGGGCGGCCGGCCCACACGTCGCGGGAAGGGCTCTCCTCGCCGGCGGCCGCTGCCGAAGCCCCGCGACTACGGGAGCAGCGGCGGCAGAGCCCCGCGGGCCGCCCCACTTCCTCCTTCCCCCCCTGTCATGTGGAGACTCTTCAGCTGTTTCCTATGTAACAACAGCAACCTGCTCGCCCCGCCCCGCCCCGCCCGCCGCGCATGCCGGCCGCGCGCGCGGCCCCACGGGAAGCGCAGTCCCTGCCCGGCCGCGCGCCCGGCCCGTGGGGAGGCACTGCCGCATCTCCCGAGGTGCCGCGCGGCGGCGGGAGCGCGGCCGAGGGATCGGCGGGGTGGGATGGGGTGCGATAGGATGCGATATGATGGGCTGGGCTGCGGCGGTGCCGGGGCAGGCAGGGCCATCCAACGGAGGTGACGGGGGCAGCCCCTTCTCTTTGCGCCTCGCGCTCCGCTCCCTCCCATCTGGAGGCCGGGCCCGCCGCGCGGGAGCGGGGGCAGCAGCTCAGCCCGCCTTTAAAACGACCCGCGCTCCAGCCCCTCTGTGCCCCCTTCGGGCGCCTCCCCGGCGGCGCGGCCGTGGGATTTGGAAGCGCAGCCCCGGAGGGTGTCACGGGTCGGAGCCCAGCTCCTGTCCGCCCTCCGGCCTGCACGGGGCCGGGCGCCCCCACCGCCTCTTCCCACCCTTGTAGCATTTCCCCCTTTTTTCACTTGTTCTCGCTTTAAGGTTTTAGCCGAAACAGACACTGCTCGGGCTGCTGGTTCCGGATCTTCTGTCTCCTGCCTTCCTTCTCGGCCTCTTCCCTCTCAGCCTTTCTGCCTCTTGTCTTTCCCGCTCTCACTGTCGGCCATGGCTCGGGAGCGGGTCCCGCCTGCCGCAGGGAGGGCGGGCAAGGCTCTATTCGGCCGCTCCTGCCCTTCTGCCTGCGGGAGGGAGCTCTCGGGAGCCGAAGTGCAGCCGCCCGCTTTGTGTCTCAGCCAAAAACAAACGAAGCCGCGTCCTTTAGAACTGTTTTTTTTAGGGATCGTTTTGCGTTCCTGTAGTAAAGATCTCTGAAGACAAAGACAACTTCTAGTGCGTGTTTGCAATTTTCGTCATTTTAAAAGGCCTTTTTGTTAATAAATGTGACTTTAACAACAGAAAAGACTGAGAATGTAGAATTATTTTTGCTAGTGATGAACCAAAACCTTGCTGTGCACAGGACTAGCTAAAATAGACACTGTGAAAATACTTGATAAAAGCAGATATTTTTAGTTTTCAGACTTTACAAATCTACGTAAGAGATGCGTTGGCATTAAACCATTTAACAATTCAGCTGTCGACAGCAGAGCAGGAGAAGCAGCAAGCTCTGACCTACAATCTTTCTTCAAGCACGTTCAAATGACATGCAGTGAAGGGAGAGGTTTTGCTTTCCTTTTGAACTACCGCAAATATTCCTTTAAATCTCAGAAATCTGAGCTGAGCATACTCAAAGCACAGTTATTTAATCACTGAAATATTTGACCATATCTCTTGCCATGTGTTTCCAGCCTGAAGAAGGAGAGGAGTAGCAGAGAGGCTGGTGAATAATTCGAGGAGACACAGATCCTGCATAAGCCAAAGTTCTGCATGAGCCAGGAACGCGATTATAGAGCAGGTTCAGTTAGTGCTGCAGATGGCTCCTTAATCTGATTGCATAACCTGGTATTAGAGAATAAGGGTAGGTCCCCCTTCACGCTCCTCACTGTCGCAATTGAATGAAAGATACAGTAACTGAAGCTAAACTGAGCATAAAGTCACAGACAACAGTTACCCAGAAGGCATGTTTTAGTTTTTAGGGAGGGGAATAGGAGAAGAGCTGGAAGACATACTAAACCCCACGTTGTTATCAGACAAGCTGAAGACTGTGTAATGCCTAGGTTTAATCCCATGCTCTGCTGCTGTGCAATCTCAGGCAGTAAAGGTTTAACTCACTTTTTGAGTTTCTTGTGATTTCAAACTTAAAAAAAATGTAATAATGTTAAAATAATAATAAAAAAATACAAGAAAAAAACCAACCAAAATCTAAAAAACATCAACACCCAAAAAACAATAACGATCATAGCAGACCTTAAAGGAGAACATAGGAAGCATGGGCTGGGAAAAGTGGGACAAGGGTGAGTTCCAGGAATTCTTCAGTGGACATCTGGGTCATGAATAGCAATTTCTAGACTCTCAGACTATGTCTTTGCAGGTCCCCTTTTTTTTTCCAGATTGATTTGACCTTACTGTGAGCATATGCTGTGATTTGGTATGATGGAAGGATCACTTGTGCATTTTAAATGTTTCTGATCTGTTTTGTAGTTTGGGAGCAGTTAAAAGCCTGATTATGTTACCTAGCTATGCTTGCCAAGATGCTAATTTATAAGAGTAATTTTAAGTAGAGTGTCATAGTTTCGTGATTAGATCATGGTAAGACAGTCACGGGGCTGAGAAAGATGGTTCTGCTTCTGCTTAAGCTGCTTGTTTTCGCACCTGTGCCCTGTGCTTCTTTGTGCGCATAAAAACATTTCTATGGCTGCATGGCAAACTGTATTGGGTTACAATTAGACCAGCAACAAGAAAAATCATTTAGGTTTAATCCTGATCTGCTTTACCACTCAGTTGCATGATGTTCCAGCACACAGGTCCAGTAGCAGAGCAGGACTGTGTGACTGGTGCAAAGGGATGACCAGCACCTCGTTTGGTATGAACGCCTGCTTACAGTAACAAAGAAATCATGTCACTTTTAATTTTGCATCATATGCAGGATCAAAAAATACAAAGAGCTGCAGCTAGATAGGCTTATCAGACAGTATGAAGCTTACTAAAGGCTGGATTTACAAACTTTCACAAAGCTTGGGCCCCACAAAATAAAAAGATGATTCATCATAGAGTATGTTATCTAAAATTATTTTATAACATAAGCTCTAGTAGTGGCTAGCATAAGTATTCGGATATAAATAAAGTCTATATATAGGGAGATATTTTAAATAAACATAAAAAAATGCAGCATTGCAAGAATATACTGATTAAACTTCAAAAATAAATCAGTTCAAAGGAAACAGCAGCTCCAAAACAACAACTCTCTGCATGAGACATCACTAGCACTCACAGTGGAGCTGAATAGTACGAAAGGCAGCAGTAATCTATATCCCTTGTGGGTGCCAAGCACACAGCATGGATGACTTGTAAGTGGCATGCAGAAGGAACAGGAGCTACAGCATCTTGAAAAGTCTGCCTGAATCCACAGCTCCCAGGCTCTGAAGTCAGTGGGACTCAGTGGCCCCTCCTGGCACAGAGACAGGCCAGGCACAGGTTGGAGCCGAGCAGCCTGTGCCTCTCTGAGATGCCATATGTCCCAGCTCCTGTTAGCTTTTGATTGATGTGTTTTGTAATTTGAGAGAGAAGAATGATAATCAGATGCATCACCTTAGATGTATTGCAAGCACGCTGCAAATGTATTATTAGTAATTAATCCTGGAAGGGAAATGTGGCTTGTAACTGTGTATACATATCCCCCTGATGAGGTTCAACTGGGGAGGACTATTCCCTTCCCCAACAGGTACTATTCAGCTGAAGTGTACACTAGTGCACTTGTGTGCAGCACCTGAAATTATCCTGTTAGCAAACGGAATAATAAGGAAAACTATTGATATAAATTTTTCTCAGCAAATATACATTTTCTTTGTTATGTATTGTAACTATTTTAGTGAAAATAGAGTCCTTTAAACACTTGAAAAATTCTGCAAATTCCACCACCTGCCCTAGTGGTTTTGACAAAAGAGCAACCTACTTGATAGACATTCATGAGCTGTGATAAAGAACAGTGACCAAATCTCTCCTTCCTTATAAGGAACAAGTTCTATTCTTTTTATTTTTCCTCTTTTTTTCTGATTTTTTTTAATATCTGATCTTCCTTTCCGACTTCAGCACCAACTAACCATGCTACTGCCTGTTGTTTTGTTTCCAATTTATTGTCCAAATTTGTTTAAAAGCATAGAGCCCAAAGCACAGGAATATTGGAACTTATCTACAGACTGTATTTTTTGAGTCCAGCTCTTAAGTGAATGGCCCATACAGGGATCAAATCCACAACTTGGTGTTATTAGCACCATGCTCTGACCAACTAAGCTAATCTCAGGGTCTAATAATACATCTATTTTACCTCTTTTTGGTGTGATTATCTGTCTTTCTATCATGAAAGGCTGTTGAGAATGAGGGTTATATGCTTTTAATATTTGTACATATTAGAATAATTTAACGTAATATAAATGCTGATTATCAGTATAAAATGTAGCAACATAAAAATCAAGCAACATGATCAAGCCATGAACTGGAGTTGAGAGCTTACAGGTTTACAGATTCTGCTTTTTTCTCAACTTTTAAAAACTGTAAAAGACACGTTTGGGGCTGCAGTTGAGTTTCTCAGTAGCTTTGAATAATCAAACTTATCTTTGACGCGGAACAACTTGAGATTTCCTTTTTTATTTCTTAAAATGCATAACTGTGCAAGGCATTGATTCTTTTTCCTTTGTAGTAAGTCCTTATCCCTGCCAGTATTTAGGGAGAACTTCTACCTAACTTCACATATGGTCACACTAAACAATGATTCACCATAGCCCCAAGGGCTTATTATCAAACTTCAAGATTTCTTTTTTTCCACAAGAGTTCGAGCTGTGGGGTAGAAATATTAGCTTTTAACTGGTATTATAGACAGCCACATTTCCTAGTAGGATAATAGCTCTGAAACAACCTTCCCTGCTACTGTAAAATATTTTAGCAGTATAGAGTAGGGTATGCAATAGGATGTTCTAAAGAAACTATACATTTATATCACAAATTGTTGGAAAATCTCATGGGATCCATGACTAAAAACAAGAGTGATGATTCAAACAACAATTTCAAAATTTCATGAGCATTTTCTTTTTAGTCTCTCCTATGATCATTTCTATGACACATATGACAGCACTACTTGCCACAAGTAACAGAATAAATTATTCTACCAAGCCAATGTCTACATTACAAACAGCACGGGATGCACTCCACACCACCAAAATTTAAGACTCATTTAAGTTAAACTTAAATGAGAGCCATTGAAGTTAAGTTTTTCTACTACCTGGATGCAAGACCAATGTATTGACGAATATTACGCTGCTTATGAGGAACAAACCAGCCAAAACTTGTTACCAGCCAAACCTGCTTTTCTCTGCTGGCTCTGGGAGACAGGAGGGCACGATTCCTCCTTCCTCTTGCAGCCTGTGACATACAGCCTTGTCAACTCACACTATTATTTCTCTCTCCTAAGAGATTCTAGAGCTGCAGTGACATAGGAAACAGCTTCTATTGTCAGGTTCAGCCTGATTCTAAGTTTCTAGTCCTCATGACCACAGAAGGGAACAATCAGACTAGACAAAGGTACAAACATTCTGTGGAAATTTATCAATATTTTTAAGGCACCGTGGGTTGACAGGTACTTCATTTTGGCAACAGCAAGTGGCTAGCATCACACACAACTATTCAGAAGCTGGACTGTGACTACAGCCTCTTTGGATCTGCTCGCTGGGTGTCACAACTCCAGTGTGTCAGCTAGATAACAGTCCAACCCTTTGTCTCACTGCTTATAAGGAGGAAAAAAAAAATCCTCAAACTGTGTTCTCCAATTCCCAAATGACACAACACTTCCATTGGCAATTATATTTTATTTCTTAAGAGTAAGTTGGGTATATGTTTCAGGTAAAGTATGAACGTTTACCAAGGCTGGAAGAGTCTTACCATTTCTTAGTGTAAATTAGAGCTATCCACATTTTAGAGCCCCTCTAAACTGCCTGTGAAACTATCCAATAGATAAACAAATGCAAATTGCTGCTTTCTTCTTACACCTCTAAAAAGGGATTAGCAGTATAGCAAAACGTAAAGAAGGTTTATTTATGTCTTGAGACGAAAATGTTACATGATTATTACTTTGTATGTAAATAAGAAAGTGAGTGAAAGTGAGGTCTAGGAATAGAAAAGTAAAAAGATTTAAAAAAAAGTTAAAAGCTTGTAAACCAAATGCAAGAAAAGTTATTGTCAAAGTAAGACTGAAAAAGGTCAGTTAACAATTACTGTGACCAGGAACTGCCATTGTGCCTAGTATTATCTGCATTAGTACCAGAAGAGATTTGTTGTATTTATTTCCTATCATATGACCACTGCAGTTTCAGCCTGTGCTCTGCAGCTGTCCTGGGTAGTGTCTCATGTGGGCTGCTTTTGTTTTAGGTCTTGGGTACACAGCACAAAGTCAAAACAAGTTCCTGAGCTTTCAGACTAAACCAGGCTGGTACAACTAACACAGCTGCGTTTGCCTACAAGCTGCTTAACTGGTTATGCAGGCTTTACAGCAGCCCATATAATAAAACTCTAATGTTTAAAGGGTAAATATATTTCATTTTTACTACATACATCTTATTTACATGTTATACAACGTCAGAAAAACCAGGGAACGTTCTAATTATTATCTTAAATGCAATTTTTAAGATATTAAGTTTTGTGTTGAATTTAGGAAGCCGTAGCTTAGGTAGTTCTGATTTTTGCTTTTCATCCTAAAGCTCTCACCATATATCTAGTGTGAGATGCTCACATGAAATAGGCCAAAAACGTTGTTTTCTGTAGACTTTGTAATTCACATTAAAAGGGTTTTTAAAGCAGTGACCTACATAAATGCATTTTGTGTCTTGAATTTTAAAATTTCTTCTGTAACAAAAAAATTGCTGATTAAAGCTAAACTTGCTTTCTTTCAACATCTTGTATTCCTATGAGTGAAGTTAGGTTAGATTAAGATCAAGAACAGCTGTAACTCACTTTCATTATTCATTCAGAAAACACTACCTTTTCAGGTCCATAAGAAGAGATCCTTTCACCAGTAATCAATCAAGAATGATAAGTTTCCAAAGCAGAATCTTACTGTCATTACAGCTGCATTAAGGTATATTCCATACAGGAATTTGGCTAATAGGTTTTCTGGGGAGAGACAGTAGAGCTGCTTCATCCAACTGACTGAATTAAAACTGACAGCATCACCACGTAAATACACTTACACCAGAATGAAAGAAGATTTAAGGTCATGCAACAAAAGTTGGCAATATCCTCAGCTGAACAGTATCTGTTGCAATGGATCCACTGATGGAAACGTTAATTCAAATAAAAGGTCTTTGTTACTTTCTTCCCTTGCTTTGTCCACACTGGCACCACTATCCAGAAAAGCTGTAGAAGCTGCCCACAGAAGCCAAGAGATACAATATAACGTGAAGCAGTATCACTCCCATCACACATTTTTGTTGTCCGTGACATACTTTTCTTTAAATCCATTTCTCTGCTCTGTAACCTGGTCTCACCTGTCTGGTCTTTACACCACCTTCTATCCAGTATTTCTAGCCACTCTCTCCTCACTTGCAGTTTGCTGAAAATGAAGCGCCCCAAATTGTAACTGTGGAACAGATTAGAAATTCAAAAGGGCTCAAAGTCAGGGAGCTGTAAAACTTAACAGTCATTTCATGAGCTTACTTATTCACACAGAAATAAACTTCAACTCCTGGCATTTATGCTTCTTCCCCGCAACTGTCATCCACATGCGGTTAATAAATTAACCACATGGACCGACCAAAGTCAATACTGCACAGATCACTGCTTCAGAAGAGTAAGTGACAATCTCTTGACACAGAAGTTGTGGTTTTGTCTGAAAAGGAACAGTGTGGTGCAATGAAAAAAACAGTGACAGCTTATTGTGGAACCAGGTGCACAGAGAAAGGCTTTTCCAGGTGCAAGGGTGCTGGGAGGAAGGCACAGCTTTATCACAGCAAGTTTCTAATATCAGCATTCTTGCATGGGGCTTTCAGCATCAGCGTTGCTGTGGAAAGCTTCCAGCATCATGTTCAAGCATGGAAAATTTTCAATACTGCCTTCCTTGTTGAAGGACAGGGAGATGTTAAAGAGTACAACGGTTTGGTTTCTTATGTGCCCTATGTTGGATGACATGACATAACACTCTATGGACCTGTTTATTTGTAGAAAGGTTTTCTTTTTCAGACAAGCAAATTTAAAGAACTTATTTCTTTCTTAAAGTAAATAATTTGAAAGGCAGATCTCATTTTCTCCCATAGCAGTAATTACACTTTCTCACTCTACTTACTTTTCCACTATCGTTTTCTTCATATTCTTAGAGCAGATATAAAAACAGATGCAACAGAGGAAGCCTCGCTGCAATTACATCCTATAATTTCCAAACACTGTTCCAAAGTAATTTTTTTCCACAAGCTTTCTATATTACTGTTAAAATTAAAAGTGAAAATGTTAATAAAACTTACCTAAAGCTTTTTTTTTCCCCTTTCCCTTCAAGAACTGACAGAGAGGGGATTTGGAAGGGTAAAATGAGACAAATTATTCCCCCTTTCAACTTAAAAAAAAAATAAAATCATTTCTGGGAGCCATCCTGATAACTTTTCAGTGACAAACTCACAGGCATTATGACTTGCTGTTTTTAAAGCACTGATATTGAGAAAACTGTTTCCTGAAAATTAGCAGAAAATTAATTCTTCTTCCAACTGCATTGATGAAGATTCAGAAGTAAAACTGATTTTGAGTGAGTTAAAGCTACATAAATTAAAACAACTCCTTGCAAAGTGAATAGGGATTCATGGAATTCAGTACCATAAAATCGAGAACATTACTTTGCTACCGAGAAGTAGTGGGAAGTTTTACAGTAATAATGAACCAGAATTGGAACGTGGAATATCACCCATGTAAATGTTTATTTTAGAAGGTAAGGAAGGGTAAGTTTTGTCTGTCTGTTAAACACTGTCAAAAGTATTAGCCACATAACTTAACTGATACAAGAATTTGGATAACTGTGTTGTGAAGGCTTTGACATCTGCAGAGGGAATACATATCTCTGTTTTGCTCTGTCAGTTTACCTCCCTTCCTTTACAGGATTTGGACTAACTTTTTCCAGTTTACAGTATGACTTTTAGGGCTGCAATTTGGGCAAGTACATAAAGCTTAAAATGAAACAGGACAAAAGAGGCATTTACTAGCGTGCTGGTGAACTGTTCTTCATGAACACATCCTCATCAGAAGGACAAAAACCCCCAAATAAACAAACAGACAAAAACCCGGCTTGAAGGACTGTACCTGATAAGCGCTTCTTATACTGAGGAAATCTGGAATGAAGGGGACTCTGGAGATTAAGACATTGACCACTCACACCTGCAACTAGTCAATACTCTCACACAGCTCAAGGGCTGGAGCTGCTGGTTTTTAAAGTTTGTTGGTTTGGGTCTTCCCCCCCCCCCAGCATTGAGCTAGGTTAACAAGATTAAAGCTCTACCGAAGGCATTGCATCTTCGGTAAACAAAGTTTAACCAGCTTTTCAGCAGTGCTATAAACTACACCTGAAAAAACAAGACTCTTAAAAACTGCTTAGATTATTAAGAATATTTACCTAGACTGATATTAACTAGAGAATTGGATGAAAATAACCAAACAGAAGAAAAACAACATCAGCAAAACCTGTATCATGTAGACTGGGGCAAACCGCAATACAGTAAATGACTGTATGGAAACTTGGGTTTTATCCCCAAGCCGAAAAGGCCATATTCAGTGCTGGCGGTGCACTGGAAAGCACAGGCGTGATTTCCATTAAAACCTCAGCTGACCGAGGTCGGATCCCAGGCTTTGCACTACTGCGGCTTGCACTTCTTACAGGGAGCACAAGACTCGGGGAGAGCCGACACCTTCCCTTCCCAGCGGCGAGGCTTTGAGTCCGGCGTGAGTGGGGACACCCTGCCCTCACAAGCGGCCAGGAGCACTCCCAAGCCCCGACATCCCGGGAGCGGGAGGAAAGCATTCCCTGCGGGCAGCCAGCCCTCTCTGTGCCCAGGGACCGCTGCAAGGCTGGCCCGCACCACCAGCGCTCCTCCCGCGGGGTGACTCGCGCAGGCCGGCACCGCCCTAGCCCCTGCCCCTGCCCCGCGGCGGGGCGGGCAGACTCGGGGAGAGGGCAGCGCTCGAGAACAGGTCTCGCTCGGGCGGCGTAACAAAAGTTTCAGTGGCGTTTTAAAGCCGGCGGCTGCTGCCCGCCAGGCCCCCGCCCGGAGAGAGGGACGGCGGCGCTCATTCCACCCTGGCCTGCGGGAAGGCAGCGCCGAGAGACCCTACCCCGTGCCACCCCCACTATTCCCTACCCGCCCAGTCGCCATTCCCCCTCCCTTTGTATTTTTAAACCACGCCGCAGCCTCCCCGCTCCGCCCAATCAGAGCAGGCACAACCCCCGCCGGCCAATGGGAGGGGCCCCCGCGGTTTTTTAAACCGTCCCTGTCCCCCAATCGCCGCCCAGCGCGCCCCATCTCGCCCCTCCCCCTCGCTCTCCTCACCCCAACCGGTTCCAACGGGTACGAGCGCCAACGACCCCCTCGCGCTCGGCCTGGCCCGGGAGCGGCTCGGCCGTGACGTCAGAGCGGCACACAGCCAATCCCGGCCGGCTCCGGCGCCGGCGGGCGGAGCCTCGGGCAGTTTGAACGGGCGCGGCAGCCAATGGGGTGCAGCGGGGGTGGGTCTTTGGCGCCGCGGGTCGGGTTGCTGTGGCGGGCAGCGCCGCGCAAAACAAGAGGCGGCAAGTGCGCGGCCGCGACACCACTCGGCAGCAGCACCTGAGCGAGCAGAGCCCGCGCCGCCCGCCCCGCTCAGCCAGGCAAGGCCTGCGTACCCCGCCCGCGAAAAGAGAGCGTGCCGGGAAGGGTGGGTGGGAGGGAGAGGGAGCAGGGCAGCGGACGCGCCAGCGCCGGTCCGGGGCGCGGAGGGCGCGCGAGTCTCCCGCGGCGGCGCGCCCGGGTCTGAGGGGAGGATTCGCGGCGGGCGGGTGGGGCAGGAAGGGCGGCGGCGGCTCCGGCCCCGGCGGGGAGGGTCGGGGCGCGGGCGGCGGGGTCGGGCGGGCCGGGCGCCGCAGCCGCCGCAGGGGGCGGGGAGAGGCCCCGGGGGCGGAAAGTGCCGCGGGGTGGGCGGGGGACACTGAGGGGCCGCGGCGGGGGCGGGGCCGGGGCCGGGCGCGCTGGGGCGGGAAGGTGCCGGCGGGAGAGAGGCGGGAACGTCCTGGGGCGCGGCCTCGCCTCACGCCGCTTCTCCGCCTCCCGCAGGGACCCGCCGCCGACCTCGCCATGGGCAAAGGCGACCCCAACAAGCCGCGGGGCAAGATGTCCTCGTACGCCTACTTCGTGCAGACCTGCCGCGAGGAGCACAAGAAGAAGCACCCGGACTCGTCCGTCAACTTCGCTGAGTTCTCGCGGAAGTGCTCGGAACGGTGGAAGGTGAGTGGGGCCAGGCCGAGCCGTGCTGAGCCCTTGCCGGGCTGGCCCCCGCCCCTGCTGCGGGCTGCTGGGAAAAGATCCCTGGTAGCAGCTGCTGCTTAGGCGTTAGTGGGTCAGCAGCCGCTTTATCTCATCCAGACTCTTCCCCTTTCCCTGCCCTGTGTCCACAGACAATGTCGAGCAAGGAAAAAGGAAAGTTTGAAGAAATGGCTAAAGGAGACAAAGCTCGTTATGACAGGGAGATGAAAAATTATGTTCCTCCCAAAGGCGAGAAGAAGGGAAAGAAAAAGGACCCCAATGCTCCTAAAAGACCACCGTGAGCGTTTCTATGACCCCCCTCCCCCAAACCAGAAAAAAGTATTAGTTCTAATAGCTTGATACATAACTTTAATCACTGTCTCTCAATGTAGATCTGCGTTCTTCCTTTTCTGTTCGGAACACCGTCCAAAAATCAAAAACGATCATCCTGGCTTGTCTATTGGAGATACAGCAAAGAAATTAGGTGAAATGTGGTCTGAACAGTCGGCCAAAGATAAACAGCCATATGAACAGAAGGCTGCAAAACTAAAGGAGAAATATGAAAAGGTACAGTAAAAAAATAAAATAATGATTCAAGTTGTAGAGCTTAATGTAAATATGTGACTTATGTTTTGCACTTGAACCATATATAGCTCATAATTCTACATCAGCTTCTGTCAGGTGTTAGAACACGTGGAGAGGTGTGGTGGGGCAGGTATCTGGAACCCTTACAGTGAACCTGAATGTGGTTTTTGCATGCCTAGAGATTTTACCAATAAGATGCTTTACTACCAGAAAACAGGTCACCTGCTTGCTAACATAAAAACACAGTTGTTCTCTAGAGCACTGTGATCACAAAATTCTTAAAACTCTCTGATCATGTGTACTCTTGCCAAAAGGTTTAAGCGTGAAAGTCCCAAGGTTCAGTTTCCTCCGTTTTGCAAACACTGTATTTGATCTGCATAGTACAATAGTATTAAATTACTGAAGCAGTACAACTTTGTCTTAAGAGTTATATTGCTAGCAACTTAACAGCATTTCTCTTGCAGGATATTGCAGCATATCGTGCCAAGAGCAAGAGTGATGCAGGAAAAAAGGGCCCAGGTAGGCCTGCAGGGTCTAAGAAGAAAGCAGAACCAGAAGAGGAGGAGGAGGAAGAAGAAGAAGAGGAGGAAGAGGAGGAAGAAGATGAGGATGAAGAATAAATGAATGTCCTGCTGTAAAGATTTATGCTCAAAATCCAATATTTTGCTAAGAATGTGAACTCAAGTGCAGCTCAAGGTTAGCTTCAGTATAAAAATCTGTACAGAATTGTGTATAGGTAATGTGGTTCTTTGTAGGGAGACTTCGATTTATAATGTAAGTAGTAGCCAAGGGCTGCTACAGTTTGGTTTGAAAAAGTTGTTGAATGTTTCTGCTGTTTCTTCATATTTAATGGTTTTGTTGAAATTCAGTGACTGATAGTCAGGTGTTTCTTTATAGCCAAGTACAAAGGAGGTAGCTTAATAGCTGATCTTATATTTTGTAGTATTTTGTTGCATTGTATTACTTTTTTAACAGTTTTGTAATAAAATGTTGTACATGATTACTGTTTTATTTATGGTGTTTTCTGAGAGGCTGGGCACTCGCAGAGTGCTGGAGTCCTGTGCAGGGAAGTGCTTTGCACTGTTCTTGGGCTGTTGCTGTTAATCCAAAACTAACAAGTCTCTTAACCTGTGGCTCCTGGAGCTTACACAGGTGTCTACACTTTTTTAACCACAATTTCCTCTCCCATGCTTAGTTGCAATTGATGCTTTCCTTACACTACCATTTGCCTATACTATCTTGTGAGTGAAAAAAATTCTCTTCAAGTACTGAGGTTGCTGATAATTATTCCAGGGTTGTTTTCTTTCCCCACACTGCTCAAGCACAGGTCTTATAGTTTTGTTTTGGTGTAATAGCTGATAATGAGTGAATCTTTAGAGCTTTCTCTCCCAGAGCTCAAGGTCACTGGCCTTTTCTGTTGTCCATACAGGACAGGAAGGTTGGCTGTATGACAGACATGGTTAGAGGCATGTCTTCCCAGATGTTGCCTACTCCCTCCCTCTTCCCCTGGCCCCAGTATTAGCGGCTTCTCATAAAATACACAGCTTGCAGAACAACATGAAAAATGTTGGAATGCTATCTCCACACATGCCAGTGGATTCCTGCAGAAAGGAGAGAAGGCATTTGTAAAGAACATGTGCTCCTGATATGTTCCTGTTTGTGGTGGTAACACTCTCCAGTTACACCATTTCTTGGTTTTCACTTTTACTTCACCATATTTAAAAGCCTAAATCTAATATCTAACAATATTTGCAAGTGGGGAATTGGAGATAGTACAGGTAAACTAAATAGCTAAAGTTTAATTTTTTTGAGATAAATATCAGGAAATAGTTTTTACTAGACTTTGAAAGCTCAACACTGAAATGTGTAATATCTAAAAAATTAAGTATAAAGGGCAGTGTTCCAAGGTTTTTGTTTAAACTGTCTCCCTACTGTCCATCAACTTGGGCAATATGTTTGTGTCCCGTCATTGTACATGTGTGAGATAAAAAGTGTTTTCAGCACTATAACTGTGGTAAATGTCACTGTAGTAGGTCAATGATAGCTTAGCACTTTCAGAAACAAGTCTTGACAGAAAATACTTTGTATATTCCTGTAAGTATGGAAATAAAGTAACTGTAAAGGCAATTCAAACATTTTTATACTGAAGTAGGTATTAATCTTTGGGACCCTTAGAAACCCAGAGTTGTTTTTTCCTCCCCACCATGCCCCTGAGATACTTAAAGTGGTAGCAGAAGGATTATCTGCTGTTTTACATATTGGACCTGCCAGAGGTACTTGGCACAGGCAGGATCAACGGCTCCATTTTTTGGGCTCATATTTTGGGAAGCCGCAGGCAAAAACTGGAAGTAAGAGGCAGTGGTTCTGTGCATGGTACTTCCAGTGCTCAAGAACATTTTCTGTAGAATTTGCAGTCCTACAGCACCTGTATCCTTAAATCAAAAATTCTTCCAGCTAAAGGCAATTCCCTGTCATAGTGTGTAGCCAAGACCATGCTGGTCTCACTCATTGTCAGCATATCCTGTTTCAGATTTCCCTGTGGAAATGTACCATCACCTCCTCTCAGTTCTCATGCTCCTTCCCTGTGCAGAACAGTGATGCTTCAAGCAGTCTTTAGATTTAAATAATCTTCTGCAGTGGAGGAGGAGAAGTGTCAGAGTAAATTGACTAATTTGATTATTGCAAATGTTTGTTACTTCTGCTCAAGCACTTTTAAATTGAAACAAAATATAGCCCTCAGGTGTCCTAGAAGCTGCATGGGTTATAGAATTTTAAATACTGTGTCAAAATAAGAGCAATCTTGAGATAATTCAGAATAAGGGAGCTCTTCTAATATTTTCCTCAGTGAGGTAAAATAGCTTTTGGATTCTATTTCATTTAATCATTATAACTGGCTAATTTAGCTTCAGCACGACTTCTGCGCAAATCGGTGCAGAGCTGCCTAGTGTCGCCACTCTCTTGTCCCACATTCTAACAATGCTCTATGAAACACTAGCTGTGGGTTACTTTTCTTTATGATCTCATTCACAAATATATCCTGACTGCTGGAGAGATCTTTTTTGCAAAAAATAGGCTGCTGCCCTGCTCTGCAGCCTGCCCCACATCATGAGACAAGTCTGTTTACACACCATGTCAGCATGAGCTGCAGCAAGTCACGGCAAAGCTCTGCATTGGGCTGATCCATTAACTGAGAATGATGTCATGACTAAAGATAAGTAGCATTTTTAAAAAATAATATTTTGTCCCTTCTCTAAGGATGTTGAATATAAAGGCAAATGGAACAAAGCACATGAAAATTGCTATTTTCAAATTAAGCTTTAAAAAGTATGATATGTCAGGTTAGGGGGTTTAGATAATGCCCATCTGTGAGCATTCACTGGAAAGGACTAGTAAGTGATCAAAGTGTAACGGGAATGTTCAGGAAAGATAAGGCAATAGAAGAAAAGCTAAACTAGTTCTTCCCATAATTTTTTAATATGGACAAACTTGTGAAATAGCTCACTGGAGGTGAACTGGGAGGTCTGTCTAAAATCAAAACTAAAAGGGATGCCCCGAGTGGTTGCAGGCATCATGCTGAATGCTCACACTGCACTAGAGGTCCAGCATAAAGGCATCTGCTTTACATAGTAAAGCAGACCAAAAGACTACCAAAAATAAGATTGAAGTGGATAAAGAGCAGGAATGAGAGAATAACAAATGTAGGAAAGCAACTCTTTAGAAAGTTCAAATTATTTCTAAATCAATAATCCAGAAAAAAACCAGCACATCAACAGGCCAGACACAGCAACATGTGGCAAGGAAGAAAAGCATCAGGGCACCTTGAGAAAACAGATGGACTAATAACAACTTTCAAATACATCTGTCATGGTTCAACCCCTTCTGGCAACCAAGCCCCATACAGCCGCTTGCTCACTCCCCCACATGGTGAGACAGGGGAGAGAATTGGAAGAATAAAAGTAAGAAAACTCCTGTCTTGAGATAAAAACAGTTTAATAACTGAAATAAAATAATAATAAATTAATAAATTAGAATGAAAATAAAAATAACAAAAAAGAGAAATAAATCCCAAGACAAACAAGTGATACAAATGAAAGATAATTTCTCACCACCGGCCAGTTCTCAAGCAGTGGCCCTAAGCCAGCTTTCATCCTGGTTATATGCTGAGCCATGCGACATGGAATATCTGTTTGGTCAGTGGATGTCAGTTGTCCCAGCTGTGTCCCCTTCCAGCTTCTCATGTACCTCCAGCCTCCTCACTGGCAGGGCAGCATGAGAAGTTGAAAGGTCCTTGACTTAGTGTAAACACTGCTCAGCAACAACTAAACCATCAGTGTGTTATCAACATTATTCTCATTCTAAATCCAATACACAGCACTGTACCAGCTACTAGGAAGAAAATTAACTCTAACTCCTCCAAAACCAGGGCATTCTCAGAACCAAGAGGGCTGCCAAACTGTCCTAGGGACAATAGATGCTCAAGATACAGTAGCAATGACTAGAGAAGACTTTAGAAAAAGAAAGCTTCTTTTTTAACCTTCTAGAGAAGCTTCAGGAAGTTTTCATGACACAACTTTATAATGGAAGAGGCATGGTGAAGCATCTGTCTCAAATCCAAGTGTAAAAGGTCTTGAAACAAAATGACAGGACAGATGGTATTCATCCAAGAGTTCTAAGGAAACTCAAATGCTGAAATGGCTGAACTATGAACCATACTTTATATTTTTTTTCACTTAAAATAACTGCCTTAGTGCTAGAGGAATTAAAGGTCACAAATATGACACTAATTTTTAGAAAGCATTCTGTGGAGATACAGGGAGCTTCAGACCAATAATGCCCATATGGTAAATTGGTAGGAGCCACAGTACAGCCGAGAGCTGCTGGACAAATGGCTAAATAGAACTTGTGATTTCACAAGAGGAAATCCTGTTCCATAGACCTGTAAATATTCTTCAAAGAAATCTGTGAACTTGAAGGTAAAGGAGATCAAGTAGTTCTGGTCTACTTGAGTTTGGCCTGGTCTACTTCCTATAAAAGAAATAAGTCACCATTTAAGATCTTGCATGAATGAAAAGAGCTAACAGTGAAGAACTGTAAAGCCAGCCTGCAGCCTGAAGTGACAGCATAGTAAAACAAGCAGGTGAAATATGGTATTAATACAAAGTGTATTAATTGATATGTGCTCGCCCCTCACATGTAAAGGGGAAAATGCAGGCTTAATGTTCCTGTCATAGGTAACGTGGGTAGACAATAAACTACATTACATTACTCGGGAGGAGATGCTGGAGCTGTAAGAGATAACTCTGTGAAGATGTAACAAATGTTCGCTAGAAAAGCAAATAGCATGTTAGGCATTATTAGGTAAAAGAGTTAAGGACAAAACAAATATGTAGTATTGCCTTATCATCTTCCTAAAGGAATATAAAGTTTCCTTTTTCTTAGACCATCTTAGAACAAAGCCTATTTACAAAGTCGGTCTTATTTTTCCAAAGCAAAACCTATGGTCTGGAAAATTCTAAATTTGCATGAGTATGTGTGTGTGTTTGTGTGTGTGCATGAGTGCATCTTGTTTAGAACAGCTACAGACCTGGAGACTGACTGCAGTATATACAGGTTTTAGAACTCCTACAATACAAATGAAGTTGCAAATGAGTGTGGAAAGAAAATCAGAAAAAAATCAAATAGAAGTTTTACCTTTGATTAGCCAATGACCTATTGAATCATTTCATAAGAGTGTATCATAGCCATCTGGTATATAATGCTGGTACATAATTCAGTACATATTGCTCAGAGATGGATTATTTGCTGTGGTGGTGACTGTCACTGATCCTGCTTCACTTGCCTTACCACCCTTAGCATATATTTATTTTTCTGTTTATTTTCTCATTTTGGCTTGTATTTCTGTCAACATCTCGAAATATATAAGTGTTTTTCCAGCAACCTCTGCATTTCCAAAATTGCTGGATCTCTTGTATGAGCTGCGTCACAACCTGTCTGCTTTTCCGTAATCCTATTTGAATCCAATGTAAAGAGTCCCATAACAGAGCCCAGATGTCGAGCTCACTGCTGCATTCTCCAATGGACACAGCCCTCCAGGGAAACATTAAGTCTCCTAACTGTGGGATATCATGAAATTCAGACCTACCTGGTCAAAAAGCTGACTGCCTACACAAATTCCTCAAGTTACTTAATTGTCACAGGCCAGCACCAATTAGTGAGTGAACCTGTATGTTGCTCTGATTATCCTGTCCTTAATGCTGGAGAGGCTTGTGATGTTCCAGGACTGAATATGAAGTCAACCACCAGAAAAATCTTTATAGTCAGCAGATCCAGTGCTCTGTCTATAAGTTGTATGGCTATTCTCAGTATTTCCTGGCCCAAACATCTAAAGTTTGTACCCATAAATCAGTTTTCCAGCAGAACTGGAGGGATAAGATCACAACATTCTAAAAGGCCTTTTCAAAAATGAGCTGTTGATGATGTTATTGTCAGTGCTGCTAGCTCTAGTCAAACTAGCTCCTGGCTGGCTGAACCCTGCATGGACCTAGCACTGACTCCTTGTTCAGGAATTAAGACCTTTAACAAGCCTTCATAATTTGCCTATATCTCACTGATTTGTCACCACAGAAGACTGCATTGCAGAGCCAGAAAGCCTGTTCAGAAACCTTCAAAATCTTTGCATAAATCAGATGATGCATGACCAAAGTCTGTGTAGATTCAAGCAGCAGTTGGACAAATTTTGGACTATTAAATAGAAAATACTATTTCTAGTCAAAAAGTGCTTGAGTTATGTAATGCCAGAAGTAGGGACAATGTTAGACAAGTATCCTTGCTGCATCCTTTCACTCTGCCCCATGCTCTTTGACCACACTGATCTTTCTGACCACTGAGTGAGAGGCTGCTGTGCTACCTGGACTTTTGATCTGATCTTGCATGTGCTTTTAAGTTCAAATGTTACATTCAGTTCTTATCCTAATTCAAAACATTTTTTAGCTTGTCCATCAGAGACAAAGGGTCCTGACATTGTTGGAGAATGAACTCCATTTTTCTCATAATCATCACATGGAAGATAATGCAATACTGTGGCAGGGAAAGAAAAAAAAAAAAAAAAGCAGGAGTGTTTCCTATTTCCAATTGGGAATGACCCAGTTCAGTATTACTGTATCCTCAATAGCTTTAATATTAGTAGTAACCAGACCCCACTCCGCTATAGGGTTACAGAATTGTTTTCCTCAGCAACACCCCACACCATCTTACCTTCATGTGCACATACAGCAGGACAGACAGCTTTCCCTTCCTTTGCCAAGTTGATTAGCTTGGTCTTTAGAGGTTTCTTGGCATCTTCAGGACTGGTAGGACTTCAGTGCATTGCTCAGTGCAATTGAAAGAGCAGCATGACTAAAAGTGCTTCCAGAGATGAGTGTGCTTTTTCTTCTGGTCAGCTTTACCCAAATCTCCCCTCCTTATGAACTCACAAGAATCTTCCAGAAGGCTTCTACTTTCATCCAGTTCTACTTTCTTTCACAGTTTCTCCTGCCTTAGAAACAAAAATATGAAAACTGCACGAGTAGCTGCCTGTTGGGCAACTGCGATGGCCCTGAGGGCTCTGGCAAAAGGCTGTGGCCATCCCGCAGGCTCAGGCTAGCAAGGCATCCATTGCCAGGCAGGGCTCAGGGTCTCCTGTGCCTACCACAGAATGACACAGTGCTTCCCCAGTGCAACAAGATCACTGGCTGTATAGAAGCAAAGGGGTGTTTTCACCCAACAACCCTTAGAAGTGACAGTACCAGTCTTCATGGCTGTGGCACAGCTGTTACCCACAAGTATTAATGTTGTATCCTGTGGCAGGTCTAACTCAGAGAACATGCACTCACACACACAGAAGATCCAGAGGACTTTATACTCAAAGACCCACTGCTGTTTAATGTCAGGGCTTGTTGAAAGATACTGGCCTACATTATTTTCCTGGGGAATCCTCCCATAAATTTCCAGGAAAAAGGTTGTATTTTGATTCCTATTTCCACCCCAGCGCCTTCAAGTGATTCAGAAAGCCTATTCTAAACTGTGCTTCTTCATCTGAAGACTGTGGTTTAACAGCTGTCTGGGCATGTTGACTCACCTGACACACACTGCTACCAGCAGCTCTTTCCAGGGAAGTAAAATATCATCTCTCCATTATTTTCCCTTTCCCTCTCAGGACCCCTGGGATGCTCAGCCAAAGGGCTGCTGATGCCATCATGCACATCTCAGGCATTAGTTTGTTTTGGTTTTATTGTGAATTAGTGCTATGCTGCTTCTCCCACCTTTCTGCTCCTTTCTTGTGCAGGAGACATTAACGCTTGCACAGGAAACATCATGGAGTTGTTCAAACTGTCACACCACTGGAAGCAGTTCTGCTTTCACACTGAATGATCACATTCATGAGAGCTATGGGACCCACCCAGCCCTCAGCCCTGCTTTATCCGCCCTCCACTTCAGAGGGGACAGTTCTTGTCCCTAAAGCAATCGTGTTTCTTCTCTGTGAAGCATATTTGTGAGAAAAAGTAAGGATCTAACAAGATAACATACCTTTTCATCTTGGTGCTTGCGCAGCTCTAACTCCTCCTTACACACTTTGATGCTTGTCACCTTCATTGACCTGTTGACTGAAGAAACATGCATTTTTCATCAGTCAGTTCAGACCCATCAGACCATCAGTTATGCCACTACCTCACTGAAGATTCTCTACCCATACTGCTGTTCAGAAAAGACACAGAGCAGTGCAATGTGGTAAAAATTCTAAGAGTTGTGCAGATAGCTTAGTTTTAGTTTTACCAGGACCCATATTACATGGTAATGGAGAATACTTCATTTGTTTCTCCATGTAAAAAATGGACTAGATTTTTAAGATTTTAAAAAATAAAGGTTACTAACCATTGTCTGGGTCACTGAGATGTATAATCCACAAAAGCACCTCTTCCCACTTTGCTGGGATCCATACCAGTGACCACAGCTGAGGGTGCGATGAGGGAGGCAGCACGTATCAATACACACGCTTGTGGCAGCAGTGTGTGAGGGAAGATGACCAGAAGCTACCCACAGTGAAAGGAGGGCCAAAGTGGTTTCAGGCTTCAGGGATTATGCACAGTTGATGTTTTGGTTCTTTTTTTAAACCCCAAGGGAGCCAAAATCACCTGCATTTTTTGATAGCCTATTACTTTTTCTACCTAGACTCATTCTACGTAGAGAATCCTCTCATACAGTGCCAGCCAAGCTACACAACTTACTATTCCAACACTACAGGAGTTTGGAGGAGGCTTGCACGGTATGTAAAGTCAACAACCAGAGGACTAAATGCTGGCAACTAATTCTGATGTTCCCAGAAGTACATATTACCCTGGAAGATAACCACTGACACTTCTCAAGGATTATTCTCATAAAAGTAAGCAAGATAAGATTTCAGAACACAGCAAGACATAGTATTCCCATGTTTCTTATAGCGAGGAAAACAACAAACAGAAACAGATACACAAACATGGCCAATTTGTTTTTCCTCGAGTTGTTTCTTTTCACCTATTACAATTGATGGATCCAAGCTCACCAGCAGGAAACAAACAATAAATGCTTTTACAGAAACAAAGTTTGTGTTCAATGGTGTAGATGATTTCTTCATGTTCTTAAATTCCCCTTCTTATTACTTTGCTTCCATGGATCTTGCTCAATTTGATCTTTTTTAACGTAAAAGGGAAATCGATGCACAGCAAAATCTACCAAAGCACCTTTTGTGTTTTTATGGGCAGTGGTATGTTTTGCTGTTTCTTGTGAGAAAGCTCACAAATCAGAGGTAAGCATAAAACTTTTACACCTCTGGTATGGTGTAATAGATCTCAAGCTTCTTAATCAAGTTTCAGAGCTGTAAGTTGATAATTTTTGGCTTTAAGGACTGCAATTTGGAAGCAAATGGTATGGAGGAAGCAGACAGTAGTAAAGGAGATTGATTAGCATTAGGGAAAGAGAATGCACTGATTCTACGATGCCACCAGTGGGGACAGCATCTTTGGTGCTGCCCAAATGTGCTGTAGGTCCTCCTGGTGCTAGGATCTCCGGTAATGAAGAAAGATGTTCCCTCCTTCCTATCACTCCCTGTTTTCATACATAAAAGGGTACTGCCTACATGAATTGTCTCTTCCTATACTTCAATGATTTTGTCAAAGGAGCCTTTCGAAATCTGACTACGCAAAAGTGCACTGACAGATATGGCTGGGAAGCAAGAATCCCATCCGTAAAAAAGCCCTATAGATTTCAGCATTTACGTTTGCTCTTAGGCCAGAACTTGTGTCTTTCGTGTCCCAATTTAATTGCATACTCTTTTGCTAAAGAAACTTTTCAGGAAAAAATAAAGTTTGATTGAAACATGTTTGTTGGTAGAAACATCAATGAAACGAGATAAAATATAGTCAAAACACCACAAACTAGTCCTGATGCTTGGTTCTACTTTAGAAATAATTCTCAAGTTCATTTTCTATAAGCATATTAAATCTACCTAATTAGATCAGGGCAGGTGATATGAAAATCCAAATATGTCTATGTGACAGCTCTCAGTGGGAATTTTTCATTTCACTGGAAAAATAATGTGAGTCCCCACAGATGCGACAAAAGGTACCTATATAAAAATTAAAATAAACCACTTTTAATATTTGTAAGTTTGTAACATTGAAGTTGTCTAGATTTTGAGATACGAGGTTTCTATAAAGATAATAATTCTTTTTTACTTTGTAAAAGTATAGTAAACCGAAAAATTCAAATATTTTATTTACTTCACCTAAAAAACAAGCAACCCATGAGTAAGATATACATAGGTTTCCCAGATTTATCCCTAATAAATTTTTTAAGATTTATACAATTTCTACAGAAACATACAGTGTATCAAAATCTGCATAAATCAAATTTATAAAATATGTAGAAATGCATAGTGATATCATCATCAACTTACAAAGCAAGAATATGGGAATTATTTTTTTCCAAGCCAGCTATAGTAGGAAAAAGTCATTACAGCAACAGCTTCTTATGATCTCATGTTTTGTAAGGTTTCAGTCTCACATACAGATTCATATTCACATACAGCATCAGCTTTCAATGAATTGCACATAATACCCATTTAAAATGCACACCCACACAATTTATGTGCCACCATTCTTTCTTTTATGCATAGTTGTATGATTAAATTAATCTACCCAACACACAAATGGAGTCAGTTTTCATACACACAATTAACAAGTACCGACACACAACCTTATTTTCCTTTTTTTTTTCCAGTTTCTCCCTCCTTTATTTTCTATTTTTTCATAGCTCTGAAAGGATAGATGAGAAGTTTAAAGAAACTAGGAAAGATCCCAGACCAATAGATCAGTGCAGACAGCCCTATAAAGATCAAACTCTGTCACCAAATATGATACATAACCCTTGTTAACATCAATGGGAGCTGCATGCAGTGCTATTCTAGACTTCAGGGAAGTATTTAGTCATACTTAATTGTGTGACATGTTATAGGGATAACTGTTATAAATTCAGCACACTGATGTCAACATTTAAGTCACAAAATTTGGACAAAGGAAGTGAGGATAAGTCATTTCTCCTCCACCTCTCTATTCATTCAGAGTAAATATTTATACTCCTAAGGGAGTTTGCATCAACTCCTTTCCAGAATATATTAAGAAACAACTTCTTCACATTCTACTCTGTACATTATAGCACCGAACAGTTGTTTTTTGTGTTTGTAATCCCTCTGGAGAAGTTGCAAATGACAAAAATAAGAGGAAAATTAGTATGAATAAATGTGGTTTCAGGATTTCCATTTCTTTTTTCAAACCTAAATCTGGCATCCAAACTGGCTGACAGATGTCTTTGTAATGAACTATGCAGATGTGTTATAAGCTGGATGCTTTTTCCTAATTAAAAGTTTTAGTCCACCTCTAATTGATTTCCATTCAAAATAACAGTATAAATGAAGCATTTGATTATTTCCAAGTTTTACATAATCGTGCAGCTTTTTTTTTGTTTATTTTAAATATTTTTATGTAAGGCATGGTTTAAACAAGCAAGTTAGTGCTTATAAATTCTTAACTGGAATTGTGAGGGTGCTTACCTCCATTAAAATGTACCGCATTAGCACTAAACTTGACACTCTTCCTTCCACCGTACAAAGCATTCAGTCGAAGTAGAGCAGCCAAACTGGCAACAGGAATTTGTCTTTGCTAACACAGTAATTACATAGGGTGATACAGTTGGTCCCTACCCCTGGTGACAGCTCAGAAAAATCCATTGTATAATTTTCAACAAATGCTTTTCTTGTGAAAGAGAGAAAGGAAAGAGGCACTAAATATGTTGAAATTCATCTTCCAAAAAAGCAGCATGACTGTGAGAGAAGGCCACCCTGGCTAATAACCTGTGGCAGTGCTTAGTAAGATGTAAAATTAAATAAAAATATACAACAGGTTGATAATCACCAAGTTCTATGAAAATCTGGTTACTCCAACCTTTTCAAGTGTGTGTAAAAAAACTGCCTTCAGACCCCTGAGTGTAATCCCAAAGAAGACGACAACGCTTTTAACTATGTTCCTATGAAACATAGCTAGCAGCACATTAATTTACCAACATCTTAAAACAAAAAGATGTAAACATCTACAGAGTTTAAGGTAAAGCAGTTTGTAAACATTAACTGCGGATGATAATGTTATTGTAATAATCACAGTTCCTCTATGTCCTTCATCGAAGCCAGGAGGCTCACAGCTGTACAAAGTTAATAACTGCAGCAGTTTTCAGGCTATTTTCAGTCCTGTACAAATGAATGCGTCAGTAGGTAGGTTTTGTCTGTCTACACACTAAGAATGTTGTTCATTTCCCATTTTTGTGTTGCTTTACTGGAGTCACACTCTGAAATGAAAACTTGATGGAGGACTTCGGATCGATCCAAGCACTTCCCTGACGGAATGTGAGTAAATCTGTGCAGATTCTGAAAAACAAAACCATCAGGAAAATGTGTTGGGCTTTTGTGTTTGGTTTATTTTTCTTTTGTTTGGGTTTTTTCTGTTACATTTTTTTTACAACTGCAATATAACTATTTACAAAACCAGGTTTCAGGGTCCCAGAACAGATCATTTATATACTCCTTTTACTGTTTGTTAAATCTAGAGTTTCATAGCCTTTGTAGCCTTTTGGTTCATTTGGCACATTTGTCTCTTTCCACACCCCCGTGCTCCCTTGCTCAAGTGTCCTGCATTTGCAAAGTGGCCTGTGGTTCCCCCCCGCTTGCTGACCCACTGTGCCAGATGCAGCCCTGACTCACTGACTGATTCCATCTAGTGTGGAGGGGAAGGGAGCAGAAGCAAGCCCATGGCACTGCAGCGGGGCCAACTGTGCCCATCTCCCCCGGACAGGAGGACACTCTCTGCCACGCCCACACACAGGTGCATGGCCAAATGTTGGTTCAGCTCAATACTTGCTCCTTCTGTGTGGCCAGCATGGGGGTCCTCTACTTGGAAAGTTAAATGGATGTCTGAACAAAAGCAACAGGCAGACCACTGCCAGCCCTGTTGTTAAGATGCTTGCTTATGGGCACTGAAGCCCTGCTACTGCTCAGCGCTCAAGCAGCACACGTTACACCACCAAACTGACACACAAGCTTTCATTCCAGAACCAACCAACCAACCAGATAAAATCTCCTGGCAGCTTTCATTTACACAAGGTCACAACATTTTTCAGCAGTTCATAAGCATTTAATTCCTTACACCTTCCTCATACTCTCTGTACTGCACAGAACAGTGTGCCAAACTTGTACTATTTGCTTGGTTGCACACTCTTGGTGGTCCTTTCACTCTCACCCTCCTTTCTTTTTCCTTTTAGAAGCCAGTCAGTGTTTTGTTCTACAGCCCAGCCCATGCCTACTGGGCTTCCTTATAACGTGTGGTAATAAGCAAACAATTATACAACTTGGTACCAGTGTAGAGAAAATGGATCTTCTTGCATAAAAGAAATGCTTAGAGAGAAGCCAAGTAACATGCTGGGATGCAGTAGAATGGCTGGAGAGTTAACAACTGCTATGTATTATTCCAATATTAAAACCAAAGTCAGCAGGCACTGAAACACTGCTTATTGATTTTTACATTTCAGATTTAAAGAATTTTGTCTGTCTATATGGCACAAGAAAACTGATCTGGGCAGAAATGGCACTACAGTGCCTGGTATTTCCTAGCTATATGCAAACACTAGAAAGAGTGAAGTGGCTTAAAGGATAGCAAACAGATTTCCCTGCACTCAGTGCTCGCATCTTTCAGACAAACAACAAAAAATCCAGATAACCATCTAACAAATTATTAAATATGCAATATGCTAGTTAGACTGAAGAAAAGTTGACACAGAATAGTTTCTTAGATACAGAACCAAGTTACGTGTGGCTATATCCAAGGATAACGTCACCCTTAGACTATTCAGTCTAATTTTTTAAGAGACAAACAGAAATAGAACCTTAGACTTTTTTTAAAGTAACACTTACAAAACTACTATGAATAGAGAACTCACAGATGTAGTGAATAAACAGACTATAGCAGCCTTCACATGTATATCAGCTAACATTCCAAGTCCTTAGTAAAAATTTACAGATTTTGCAATAGCATTATAACACCACCACACCCAGAATTAACAACAGAGTATGTTATTGTTATTAGAGAATGGCTAATGAAGAGGAAAAAGAAATACTGAAGACAACACAGAAATGCAGAGTATGTTACATTTATCTACTGCTATGCAGGCTTAAAATTACCTTGTCTTTAAACAGAGAAACACTTCAATTAGACCTAATACTGACTCTAGCTGCTAAATGCACTCCAGCATTTAAGCAATCTTCTCATAGCATACATGAGATAAAGAAACTTTCTTGATAGAAAGTATGCAAGCAGAGAGGGTGATGGCACTAAAAGCTTTTATAAACTTTGTCACTGGTAGTGGACATGCTCTTTTCTTCCTGTGAGACAAGTACTAACTCCTAACAAACCCGTGGTAGCACATGTAGCCTCATAAGATTTCTCATAATGACTCATAATCTCATAAGATTTTCCTTAAAGTAAGGACAGAAGACAGCTAGAGAAGACAGCAACTAGAACAGCTAAACAAAAGCACCTTTCCCTAGAGGAAGTTTTTCTGGCAAGCATGTATTTCCAAAAATGTACCATTAAAATTTACTCTACTTGATTCAGTTAGCCTTGTCATAGATCTTTAATTTTAAATATACATAAAATAATTTTAAAAGGTGCAAAAACCAGGATAAAATCTAAAAATTTTTCTTATACATATCTGTTGCATACCTTGAAGAATTGCCAGTCCTTGTATTCATTCTGATTACAGTGTGTAATCATAATTTTGGATCCATCTGGTCCTTTAGTTAAGCACTGATCATACTGCATGAGTTGATTAGCTTCGTTGATTCGGAAAAGCTAACAGAAAAAAAGAAGCCATTTTTTTAACAGTTGACTCAAGGAGTATTTTAGAAACACTGAAAATGCAAGGGAACTGCTACATTCAAAAAAGTCTCTGGTTTTATTACACCTGTCTTTCAGGAGGGTTCTTTATTTTATACAATGTAACACACCTTTACTATCACAACAGTAAATTTCATGGATAACTTTCCTGCAGGATTTAGAAGACTAAGAAACTTAACCAGCAAGACAAAAATGGTGAAGGGATTCCTATCGAGCAGACTTCTGAAAAGTGTTTGATTAAAAGATTTGATGGCCAAACAGTTCACTATCTTTGTAAAAGTCTGGTAGCAAGTCCTTAGTCCTGGACAGTAATTTCATGTGAAAACAGTAAAACTTCGGCATTTTACCCACGGAGGAAATCAAACCCATGCATCTAGATATAAAATATCTTAGCTACTTCTTATGAAATAATTATTACAGGGGGGTTTGGGTATCATATCATATCATATCATATCATATATCATATCATATCATATCATAGTTTAGGGAACCTTTTCATTAAATATCAAAATAAAAGAGACATTTCCAGGGCTACTAAGAGCTAATCCATATAAGATTTGCAAAAACATCATCCTGCATGTGATTTCTGTCTGATGACTGTCATCACAAAACTGCCCGGTTTAAGTTTACAATGGCTTAAATAAGGACTTTAAATTCTGAAAAAATTTCCAACTGAAAAAGGAGGTGTAGAGACAGAACAGCAGGTTTGTGTGGTAATGTGAAGGTTTGTGAAGATACAGGTCAAATACAAGAGAAGCTTGGGTTGCAATCATCTAATAGTAATTATGTTCTGTCAATTAATTTGTAAATGGAGCAGACAAATTTCTATTCAATTTCTTCTCTCGTGTGGTGGAAGATGAGTTATTGCACAGAAGTGTTTTATACTTCCATTAGAGCAAAACAACTTTGTGAAATAATTGAGACAGAGTGAATAAAAGGGTTATCCTAAAGGATAAATTATTAAGTGAAGATAAGTGATGAATCAGCAGCAATGCTAAGAGCCGTAGTTATTCTAATGCAGTGATATGATTGCTTCCTCATGCTTTGGAGAAGACACTAAGAATTTACCTTCAGTTTTGCACCAAAATGTTTGAAATGGTATTTTCAGACTGCCATTCTTTAGCAATGTCATTATGCTTATGGAAAACCCTAACTCCCATCTTTGTAGCAGGCACCTAAGTGACTTTATGTACAGATTTAACAGAAAACCAGCCTGTTATCAATCCAGAGCAATCAATTCACCTTCAGACTTGCCTCCAACCTCCTTACCTGATTTCCTCCCATTCTGTGGCATGGGCCAAGCTCAACAAAGCCACCGTTGGTGTGCCCCATGCTGTCGATGCAGTAAGAGGTTTCAAAGCCTCTAATCTGGAAAACAGGTTTTGCAGTCTAAGTTACTCTCGAGGAAAAAATAAGTGACAAGGAGTTCAGAAAATTCCCATTTATTTTTCAAACCAGAAACAGGTATCTGACAGAGAGAGATGAGACAAACCTGTGTATGAAATTTAAATACTGATGCTAACCGTTCTGGAAGATGGAGCTTCAAGCTGCCCATGCTAATTTGCAGGCTCTTATGTGAGTTGGAGTACACTGATAAATTAGAGTTGTAGAGCTTAGCTCCAAATTAATAGCACCAAAATATCAAGTATTTTAATTTATTCAATCTGCTATTAGAGCATGTTCCATCTCCCATGTCTTCATAAATAAAGCAGGAGCTCAGCTAAGTTGCTCTCTCTCATCTTGTAGATGAAGAGAAGCGGGATGCAGAGAAGTTATGCACAGCAGCTATTACCCACAGCCAGGCACAGCCCACTGGCCCTGCTGCTCAGATGTACCTTCTGCAGCAGCAATTACATGGAAAAAAAAAAAAAGAAATAAAATTGACGAGAGGCAGGCACAGACATAGGAATAAAGAACAGAAGTCCTGCCATAAAGCATGCCTCAACTGCTGATTATCTCACTCCCTTCTCAGAAGGGCCAACAAGCAGATTTACAAAGACTTCATGACACAAATAACATTTTCTCCAGATCTATTTTCTTTGCCAGAGCCTCTTTCCCCTTTGTAATGGTACAGAAAATCTGGAGGACTAGGCTTAGACCTGACTTCCAGAGAGCATTAGGGAAGATGAACCCCTTTCATCTCTTATGGTTTGGAAATGCAATCAGTGTGGTGTTACAAATAGGGGGGGGGAAGGAGGGATTTATCAGATGTAGGATAACTAGCACCCTGTGAAGAAGAGTTGAAGAAAACTTCAGAGAAGTCTCTGAACTTAGAACTTTCCTGTTGCTTCACCAGACCTGCTCGCTTTTACCAGAGATGATTTCCCGCAAGGTCGCCATTATTATTTTATTCTCTTCAAATGCTTTCACCTCAGTGATTAGTTTTATAAAATGTGCCTTCATAACCTTTTATGTAGATTCAAAAGAAGGTCTAAGGCTAATATAAGTAACTGATGCTTTGTGCTAGCTTTCAGGTAAGAAATCAAGGTAGCATTGTTCACTTGGTCCTTCAGATAAAAGATTTTCATGTGCATGCTCTGTATTGCTAATTCTTCTGAGAAATTAGAGATGACACTTCCTTAGCCATAAGAAACAGCACAGATCTGTACTTTTTAATCCACTTCTGAAATTACAAAACCAGGTCCATCATATCTTGGGAAAGAAGGTTGTTAAATTTGGTGGGACACGGGAGTTCTTCTCAGCTAGCAAGAAGATTTTCTGATTTTGCCTCAACAATCTGCAAAAGTGAAATTAATACGAGAGGGCAAGGCTGGAACCAACTGCAGAGGGGAAAAAAAATAAAATCTAAAAGCAGGCAGAGGACCTGTAGTAAGTGCTCTCCAAGGTGTGGGCTAAATGCTAGAATGAGACAAGCAGGGTTCAGTGAGGTGTCCTGCATTCACCTGGTGATATGCTACCTCTCTCTGCCAACCAGCTGAAAATGACACATTTATAACCACTTTCTTAATTTAGTGAAGTCATACTTATATACAGTAATGCTGAAGATGATAGTTACAGAATCATATCGAATTACTACATGCAGATAAGGGATTCACTGAGGCTGTAACTGTATGAGTACACCTCAGTCTAGCAAGCGTGGGCAGAATGTACTCCACCTTGATTTCATAATCTATTTTCTAGGCCTTCCCAGAAAAATATTTTCACCTATTAATCTTCACCAATACTCCTACATGCAGGATTCACATTTTTTCTTTTTAGAAAACCTAAATTCCAATTATGGAAAAAAGAGCTTTACATATAACTGAAGACAGAGCTAGGCATAAATCATCCGTCAATGACCTGTGGAGCTAATTAAAAAAATCACACCAGTGAAAGTAGATATAATTTTTTCCTGGGGTTATATTTCTATAGCTCTCTGGTTAGTACCACATAGCTTAGTACAGCAGTAATCAAATAGCTTGCTCACAGAGTGATGTCAAGTAACAAATTCCTTCCTTTTGAATTCCCAATTTTTAAAAAAACCCTAAAAGACACAGAGGTTATGTGCTGTACTTACCTCTCCCCAGTCCACATTTTTAGATGGTAAGGGATAATACGAAGTTATATCATACGCTATTTCTTCCATAAACCACTTAAAACTTTTGCAGTTGTGATCTTCACGGAATTTTTTCAGCTCAGATATATCTCCATAGGGTAGCGCTTTTGTCTCCGGCCGACTGGCATAGAAGTAATCTTTGTATTCATCCCACCATACCTCTACAACTCTGACGTAGTTCTGTGAAGAACAAAGACACTGCTGTGACCTCAAAGTACATGCAACAGGTCAGGCACAACTCCACATTAATATCTGAAATTTAAGGATTTATTCTCTTGAAAAGTAGCAGCTTGAAATTATTATATAGCACTAATAAATTGTTGCCATCAATAGATTACACAAGATGTGTGAATATTATTTTCAAATTGCTGTTTAGGACTGAAGCCAGCAAATTAAACTGGGTTGCTTAATGAGAGTGCAAAGTCTTTTTCTAAGGTTAGAAAATGTTTATTTGAAATGAAGCCTTTTCAGTTTTGTGTGCAATAAAATGTTGCATTCATTTGCTGTTACCAGAACTGCAATTCAGGGTTTCTATTCACCTTCTAGAGTTTTAATACAGAGAATGATACATGTTAGTCCACTAATGGGGAAAAAATTCAGTCTTAAATGGGTCAGCTATTTGGAGAAGGGGGAAAACTGGATAGCTCACTTGGTGAACAAGCCTCTCTCTCACATCTTTCTTCTCATTCTCTTTGTTGGTTCCTACCTCTACATTACCTATACAAATTCTAGATGCACACCTTGCTTTGTACAATTCTTTAGCATTAATGACCTGGTGTTAAAACAGTCTTAAAATCTGACTAAAGGTACAAATTATTGTGACTTTAACCCACATCCAGCACAAATTGAACAAAGCTATAAAAAAAGGACATTTATTATGGGGGATAGGAGGGTACCTGAAGAGGAAAAAAAGCTATTTCTACATCTTGCCTTGGACGGAGAAGTAACTTAATATTTAAAAACATTCAGCAGTGTTTTGTTGCAGTCAGTAAGCAGATCGGCAGAGTCATGTAAGTTGTTTGTATATGCAGTAAATATTTTTTTTCAGATTTTCAGAAGATTGAAATGGTTTTTATCATTTCCAACAAGGCAAACATATATCTTGCCTGCACTGAGCAATGGAGCTATCATTTGCTATCCTGCCACCCACTGCTCTTTTTCTACTCCCAGATGTGTCCCCCTGGCCTCCCTTGTACTGGTCCTAGTCCTTGTTTCATCAAAATGTTAATCAATTCACGTTACTAATAAGAGACTTTTTGGGGGGGTGGTGCCAGGTTAGTTTTCTACCATTATACTAGGCTGGGACATTTCCTTTTCAACTAACTGCTATCTTGGCTCAAGCCATACTCTAAAACCCTACCAGTAGTCATTGTCAAAGGTAATGTCTTGGAAGATTGCTCTGGGATTGGAATTTACAAGGAACTGTGTCTTTGGGAATGGGATTTACCAATGCCAAAACAGTACACAAGAGAAAGCTTAAACTAGGCTATAGGAAATCTTAGCAGAAGGGTTGCCTCTCTTCCTGCTGGTAGATGTAAACTGATATGGAACAGTTTTTCTTGATTCAAATTATCTCTTCAAATATAGACAGCTGGCTCGCTCTTTTCTTGAGGTGGAGTCTAATTTTAATCTCACATCTTGAGTAACATTTCTAGAACCTGCAAGGTAGCTGAGGAGTTACCAACCTTTATGGTGAAACGTAAAGCATGCCATTTTCTCAGGTGTCATTTACTGCTTCTTAACTAACAAATGTAGTCACAAAAGTCTGAGAAACACTAGATTACAGAATTTGCTAGCTCAGCCTAGGATCACACCCTATCAAGATAAAGGGGGATTTCAAACCCATGATCATCATCTCCAGGAGTGTGCTATAGTTACTGGAGTTGTTCATACATAGTTGGGGACAGCCCAGAAAAGGCTTGAAGGGCTGACATTAAGTAATATGAAATGTGATTTGTACCTCAGAGATGGTGGAGGAAGGCTTTAGAACAAGAAGATAAGTTCCAGGAATTTCTACCCTTAATAACTGTGGGATTAACACAAAGATTTTTCTCCCATGAGGATGATCATCTTAGTTTTGGATACTAAACAGCTTTGATGAAGTGCTTTCTAAATTATTACTGATAACTTCAGCAGATTTATCTAAAACTGTTCTCATCTGAAATCAAAACCACCTTCAAGTTTATATCAAAACTGTACCTTTAATGTAGGAGAAGACCCAACATACACAGGGGGTGGATTTCCTTGCCAGCCCTGGAGACGATAGATATGTCCAACACGAGAACAGGGAACAAACAGCAGTTTTCCCCCACACTGCCAGATCTACAAGTTAAAGCATAGGTATTATTAATATATATGCACAGGAATTTAAGACAGATAGATAATAAATTATGGAAGAAATGTCAGCTACTTTTCTTACTATATTGACTGTGATATATTTACATATTTTTTGCTTCATTTGTAAGCATAAAGAAAATAGGTCTCTGAAATGAAAGGCTGCACTGAGTACATCTCCAACTCAGCCATGAAGCTACTCAACTAAAATACTTTGTTAAAAAGCTTTTTAAAAGGTTGGCCATCTCATTCCATTATTATTTTAAAACAACAGTAACAAATGAGTGCACAAAATCTGGAACTGGGTAATTTTTATTATGACAGAATAAATGATATTTTGATTTCATTTAAGTATCTCACATGCCATCACTAAAGTGGGTTTTGGTTAGATGCCCATTCACATTTAAGTTTTTCTTAATAAAGACTGGTAGGAGATAAGGACGTCTTAGGTAACCCATTGCTCCAAGCAGAAACAGATTTTTTGTTAACTATAGTAGCTGAAAATAAAAAAATAGGTAAAATATATTACCATTCTGAAATTCCCCCTCTCCCACACATCTCTGGAAAATCCCTTTATGGGAAAAAGAAAATATACCTAAATCTGAATTTAATTGCTCATAGTTTGCACAAGTTTAGTTGTAGCATCAAATCCAAATTCAAGCTAACTTTGGGGATGTTCCAAATTCCAGATCAAAAATATGACTCACCAGTATTAGGAAAAATGGGCAGAATAGTTTACTTTCTTCATTGCATCATAATATTAATTTTCTTAAGTTTCATCAAAAAACCTCCTCAGATATGCAAGGCCATTCATAACATTTGCTATCTAGGAGCCAGCATACAAGACTGATAAATGCTTAGTTCTTCTGAAGATTGGTTGTGACCTACATGAAACAAATTTGGAGGTCTCTACGTAATAAGCTTTTAAATTACAAAACTACTGTATGTAATTTCAATCATGATTTTGCTCTAAGCAAGATGGAGAATTATATGGATAAAGACCCCGTATATGTAACATCCTCAATAACTACATTTTGCATACGCATTTACAGCTGAGCAAGTGCACTCAGAGCCTTCCTCTAAATCAAGAAGAGCAAGAGTAGCTAGAGGAGCTCTGAATGTACTTTTACTAAAATTCAGCTATGATTTCTCAGATTGCTGCTGAGGATATCAGACATCTCCACTTTTGTTTGTTAATTGGGATAGATTCTTGCTGTCTGCCACTTGTGTCATTATGAATACTGAAGCTACAAGAAGCTAATGATGATAATCTTACATTTCCTGCTAACTGAAGAGCATACATATGCCTAGGAGTGAAAATAAAATCCTCTGCAGTGATTATGAATTATGCAGTTAGTGTTTCAGTTATGAAGACTTCTCCTGTAAAGAAGTTCTCTATCATTGCTTTCATTAGTAACAGCATTTTTCTATACTCACTATGAGAACACTTAGTTTCCCCTCATCAAATTTGACAGTGTGCTTTCACATTAGATATTTGAGGGGGGATTGCAATCCCAAACCACTAACAATATCTAGATTATGCATCATTTGTGTCTCAGCACTAGGCCACCTTTCTGAACACTTCTGTCCCAAAGCCCACAAGTAAACACTGAGGAGACACATCTCTGACATAATATCTTCTCACGACAAAACCTTCTGGGCTTCATGAGTCGGAGGTAGGTCTGCCTGAACTCCAAACAGAAGTATTTATAGAAAAAAAAAATCTATTAAATTGAATTAAGTTTCAAATATTGATGTTACCTTGTAAGAAATTTCAAAATTTTCACCACCCCAAATTTGAAGCCCTGGATCATAGAGACCTAGTTCAAAGAAGAAATCACGTTCAATGGCAAACAATCCACCAGCCATTGCAGGGGATCTGAAAGAGAAAGACAGTGTAACCCCTTCTGCCAAAAGTCTCACTTTCAGAGAAAGCAATAGTTAAAGAAGCAATTCACAGTTAACATATAGTAAAGATCAGGTAAATGGCAATACACTGAAAAATCATGAAGCTTTGTCACCAGATTGCAGCAATTTTTTGAAGTGACATCTATATAATTTTTACTTAAGTCATAGTTTTTATTATGTTGTAGGTTTTCTTCTAAAATTAATTTATTTAATTAATGAATTTGATGATACAAAATTTTGGTCCAAATTATCCAGTCAGTATGCTTCTATTAATATAAATTTTAAAAAAAAGGAGATAAGAATCAGTGTCATGAGATGTTTCTCTCTTGAAAGTTTTTCAAGTTTTTGAGATAACATATGAGACTGCAAAGCAGACTTAGGCTTATGTTCTGAGGAGCTGCCACATTGAAATATATTGTCTATTAAACAAGCAACAGAGTTTTCCCAGCTGAATGATACCTTTCTTATCTTCTTCCTCTAGCTCTTTTTCTACTGCTGCCATAGGAGACACTTTGCATTATACTCAGTAAAATTTTTAAGAGGGTGTGGATAAAGTTGTACAAGGTTTCCATTTTGGTTTAGTCTTTTTTTTTGCCTTTAATGGCTTTGTAAATCCCTTCCCATATGGCAAGATTCAATTAACAAGTTTTAATGTGTCAAAAAGATGCTGTGGTTTGGATTAGAGCATGTGCTGGTTTTGGCTGGGGTAGAGTTAATTATCTTCACAGTGGCTGGTATGGGCCTATATTTTGGATTTATGCTGAACACGGTGTTGATAATATAGAGATGTTTTTGTTACTGCTGAGCAGTGCTTGCACAAAGACAAGGCCTTTTCTGCTTCTTGTACTGCCACATTGGCAAGGAGGTTGGGGGTGCACAGGGGGCTGGGAGGAGACACAGCCAGGACAGGTGACCCCAACTGACCCAAGGGATATTCCATACCATATGACATCATGCTCAACATATAAAACTGGGGGGAAGAAGGGAGAGTATTTCGAGTGATGGTGTTTGCCTTCCCAAGTAACCGTTATATGTGATGGGGCTCTGATCTCCTGGGGATGGCTGAACACCTGCCTGCTCATGGGAAGCAGTGAATTAATTCCTTGTTTTGCTTTGCTTGCGTGTGTGTCTTTTGCTTTCCCTATTAAACTGTTTTTATTTCAACCCATGAATTTTCTAACTTTTACCCTTTGGATTCTCTCCCTGATCCTACTGCTGGGAGCATGAGCAAGCAGCTGCATGGTGCTTGGTTGCTGGCTGAGGTTAAACCATGACAGAGCATTTTTGCAGAACAGCTCTAAGCAAAGTTCTTTGGTAGCTTGGTCACACTGAAATAGAGAGTAGGATATGTTAAGCCATTTCCAGTGCACATAGCAAGCATTTTTCACCTGAGGATCAATAAATACATAAAACCCCTAGTGTATACAATCTAGAGTCCTTAGTAAGTTGACAATTTAAAAAAAAAAAAAGTAAGGATAAAGTGAATTCTTTCTGACTTCAAATGATCTGCAGTGCTGAAAGGAGGATCCGAGAGTCCAGATCACCCTGGTGAGCCAAATAAAACACAAGTGAAATACTCCTGCATCACCAAATTATTGAGATGGGTCATTTCAAGCACTATTCATCCATTTCTAGCACTATTCATAGTCTCTTCATTCTATTAGATTTCTAGCTTAGTGGTGTTCCTTTTAACAGCAATGTTAATGTATTTCCCTTCCACACATAAATGTCTGGAGAAAGACATAAGAAAAAGTCACCCCTTAGGGTTAACATATATCCCTCTCTGCATAGCAGAGGCAAGGCAACAGAAACAGAGCCACTGACTGTAAGTATTATGGTTATCAGTTTAGTTGCTGTCCAAATCAGCTGATCAGATGCCAAGTTACTGCTAAACGTCCCTTTCTACTTGCTGCCTATTGTATTTTCCTCCAACACTGCTTTTGTATCCCAGTGGTTCAAAGGGTAGGAAACCAGCAGGCACAGCAAGGGGAAGCACATTGCACAGCACAGCGCCGTGGCTTTCCCGCACTTTTGGTTTTCCTCAGCACCATAAAGACTTGGCAAGTGCAGATACTGAAGCTTCAGTCTGGGCCTCCAATGTGCTGTCAAGTGTGTTAAAGAACACAGTAAAATCTACATAAGGTCAGCAGTTTACTTTATAGGATATGAAGACGTAAGCATAATGTTACTGAAAGAAGGATTCAGTCCTCGGGCAATTCTCACATTACAAAAGGTTTGTCTCTGTGCTTTAAGCTGTTGAGGATATTTTGTCTGTTTTCCTTTTAAATTAAGCAATCCTGGCTATAGTTTCAGCAAGACTTTTACTTGGTCTTACTTGCCTTGGTACTGCTGCAAGAAAATGCACACAGCCTGAACATAAACAGATGCAGGGCATTTCTCTGAAAGTATTATTAAAAATAAATTCATCTTTTAAACCATTCTGAGAACATGTGTTTTGTGTTGCTGGGAACCGTTTAAAGGATTTTAAGACCTGTTTGGATGGTAAACACAGAACACAACAGCGATTTTTGAAATAGTTTATCCCCCTCTAAGCGAATATTAAAGTTCCAATGTGGACAGCCTCACCAGAAAATGGTATTATTTATACTGTATACAAAACAGATCAAACCTTCATAACTTGCTTGCATGTGTTGCCATTTTAGCAAAGAACAATCATGGGTGCGGATAGGGAATTACCAACATCAGTTCTAACAATGTTTAAATCATATATACAAGCAATAGAAGACATCAGATTCTGAAGATGTGAGGATTGCTTTCAAATGTAGTAATACAATTAGTTAAGTGTGAACTGGAAAGTAATAAAAACCAGCAGAACCTCAGTCTCCCAGTCTTGAAAAGCCAACCAGAAACCCTAGTTTCTAAGTTAGGGTTTCTAGCCAGTTTTTGGTTTTTGGGAAGAAACCGTACCCCACTACAAAGTGTAATAAAAAAGCAGAACTTCTGTGGAAATTATTGGACTTTTCTCTCAATATAAGGTGCTGTTTTAATCTTTATTCTTTTTTATTTTAAATGTTATATGTATTATATTAAAATTTTTTGAAAATATCTAGCCAAGATTCTTAAACAGTATGTTTCTTTGTCAGATGTGATCTATTATGAAGCAAGTGGGAGAAATATGACAAAAGGGACTTTTTTGATACACATGCATAATCCATCAGCTGTATGCATGCATCAGGCCATGACAGCAGGCTACAGATTTTATGCATTACCTTCTATTATAAATACTTACAGCATGCTTGTTATTTCAAATCAAATGGTTAAACAAGCACTGTTGTTTCCAACACTACTTCAAAAAAAATATCATAGCTAAATAGAGTTTCCCTGGCAATGAAGTTATATGATATTTTATTTTGCCAAACAAAACCCGGTCATTCTAATGTGCACCCTATTAACCATATAAGAGCAGGAATAGAGAGGCAACACAAGGTAGCAGAGATATTTTGTGCAAATAGGCAGTTGTGGCAAACAGGTCCAACTAAACAAAGCAGTTAGTGTGGTTAGAAATGTGAAGGTTTTCAGGCTGGAAGTACATGCAAGTTTTAGTGGATTAATATTAACTTCAGAAAAAAAAAAGAAATGGGTAAGTGATTTAGTGATTACCGATACGGTTCAGTTTTTGTCTTTCTGCTTTCCTTCTCTTTCTTGGTCAAGGGAACCCTCTTCCATAGCATACTCCAATCCCACGCTCCTCTAGCAAACCCATCTTCGTCACCACCCCCTTGGGGCACAATCTTATAAGTGTTGCCATCTATGACATCTATAAGCGGCACAGTGCATGTGGTTCTGCAGGGTGGCGGGTGGTGGCAGGGAAGATGCAGGTATGTGCAAGGACCCGCATGGCACACGTGCACCAACCGTAGTTCATGGGGAAACAGGGGTGGAGGGAAAAACGAAAGGGTTTAGAAAATTATTCATAATGATTCACAGTATGTAAACAGCTCTCTTTACCGATAAGGCTCAGTTTTATGCTTTCGTTTGGACTTTTCCTTGTGGTTTAACGGAATTCGTTTCCATAGCAAACTCCAGTCCCAGGCCCCTCTGGCAAAACCATCTTCATCCCCACCTTGTTGTGGCTCAATGGAATAATCATTCCCATCTATGTAATCTATTAGAGGTACAGTACATGTAGTTCTGAAACATTTATAGAAGGGAAAGAAAGAGCAAAATACAATTTCAGAAGAGCAATCTCTCTAATCTGAAATTTACACCATTAATTAAACTTATAGAGCAGTGTATATAAAAAGTCACTTGTAAACATATTAAAAAAATGAAGCATCATTAGAAAAAAATATATAGTTTTTTCTTTATGCTGGTTTAAGAGGTTCTGAAAACAAAAAAGTTAGGTCTGAGATGCAAATATATTGATTTGTTTATCAGCACTTTTTCCATTATGTGTACTTCTTGACACTGGTCTTCTAATAAAGCACTGCTGGAGGCAACAGAGGAGTCCTCAGAGGGCTAGGGTTCTCATAGTATTATTATTTCCTGTAATTTCTATTCATATTAGATCTTAGCTGTCAACAAGTATGATGAATTCTTGGCTTTTACTAGCGTTAACACAGATATTCATTATTCTGTCCTATTCAACTGCCCTGAAAATACAGCCTCTCAGGATAAAAAACCATCACTAGTGCTCTCCTAGCAGCAGTCTTCAGTAGAAGTTTTCCTGTTTGATTTGCAATACAATCCTCATTGTGATTGATCATATATGATATTCACCAAGGAAAAGACATTATCTCCCCACATTTTCTAAATGAGTTTCCTAGTGACCAAACTTGGAGCACTTCCATGTTTTTAAGTGAAATCTTATGAGATAAAAAAGTGGTGGAAAAAGAAATGTTAACACCATGCTCCTCTTTGAGGCAGCAGCAGCAGCATGCTGCACCCAAGGCTTGGAAGAAGGCTGCCAAGCACTGCCCTCTGGCACCATGTGTAACCTCCACCTCCGTGGGCAATGCTGGAGGATGCCTCTAAAGCTGCCTGATCTCACCAGCCTTTCTTGTGTCAAACAGTATTACACACTCAATGGAAGCCCACAAGCATTTCCATCTTCTCTCTAGTATCTTGACCCAAATATAGTCTTGAAGTTGAGTTACAGCCTTTAAAACACACAAAACCCAATTCTTCAAGTGAATTCTGGAAGCACAACAGGTTAACAAATAGGTTTTAGGATTAAGCAGCTATTTCATGGTATTAAAGAGTTTAAACATGGTTTTCTAAACACATATACCCTTGACTACACAAGCTAAGACTGTGGTGGCACACAGCAACAACATCATTTTAACAGATGGAAGAAATGAAACCCCCAGACATCTCTCTCTTCTGTCACCTCTCACAGATCTCCCTCTCACAATGCAGGCACTTCAACCAGAAACTCCTAGCAAGTGCCTGGGCTTGTGGCAGAGACAGGCTCAAGCTCTGACCTCGCTTTGCTACAAACAACACTCCAAAGTACTTCAGAGCGAACAAATAAGGCCATATATCAAGACCAAAGATGAGAAAGTTATAAAACTCTTGAGATCACAGAGGCTTTAAATCCCCATTAAATCAAAACATTTATTGCTACTTTTCCTCTACCAAAAATCAGGTTTTTGTTTAGTTATTTTGTTTAGTCAGGCTCCTTATTCAGCTATAACAGAACATTTTATAACAGTGCCTCAGACCGTTGTAAAAAACAAGAGTTGTCTTACACGCAATCTACACTACGCAAAATATTCAGTATGCCTATTAAAACAAACTATCTAGAGATTAACTTGCCCGACTATTTTCCTTCCTCCTTATGTATCTTTTATGCTGTGGGATAATGTAATCATCATACAGAAAATATTTATATAGTTTGATATAGATATAAAACGTATTGACTATAGTTTGAAAAGTGAAGATTGTTACCATGCCTTTTTTTCCCTAAAAGGTCAGACACTGGAAATAACGGCAGAACATTACCTGTCCTTAGATATAGGAGCTATAAGTGGTGCATACCAATTAATTCCCACCTCACAATGGGCATCAAGGTAAACCAAAACCTTCAAAAGAAAAAAAAATAAAATTTCTGTATACAAGATTGCAGTGATTTAATTACGCTTACTTACATTGAGATACAGACATATAAACATGAAAATGAAGACTGAGTAAAACTGATCTATTATTAAAACAATATCAATAATATAATAATATAATACTACATTTCCACATATCTATTGGAACCACCAAAACCTCTCCCCCCAAAAAAGATAAAAAAGACAGACTTGTGTGTGAACTGGCTCCTACCTGCCCAAGTTTAGCCTTCTGGGCTCCAATACTTCTAGCTTGGATCAAACCTTCTCTCCTCTCATTCCGAAATACCTTTACAAGGCCATTCCACTGCTTAATATAGTCATCCAGCCTCTCTTGTAAGTGTGCTATCAAATAACAAAGAAAAAAATTATTTTGGTGAGTTTTAATAATAAACAGTTTTGTACTTTTAATACAACCCCAAAATATCTACAGACCTTTACAAGAACCTTTATTTCAACCACTCACAAACACTAAAACTGAGGAGATCAAGACTTTTGACCTCATGGCACAGAGATTTATCTCTAGCACATCAGAAGAAAAAGCATCTGAAGTAGTTGGTCACACCACAGGGAGCTGGGTCGACAATTCCCAATCACTTCAGTATATGACATAGTAGCTTACAGGTTTTCATGTATATTCCAAGAGGGCAGAGAAGTTTCTACATTTTAGCACACAGACTTTCCTCATCAGATAATGTCACATGTACAGTTGAAGGCACCACTTCTCAGTTAAACTTTTCCTTCACTTTGTGCCTCATAAAATTTTCTGTCAGTCTATTAAATCTAGAAATCTGAGGCAGGAACCCACCATGCTCAGATTATTGCCCTTCCTCATACAGACCTGTTCCCTCCTGGGGAGGTCTTCCGCTAGTCTTCTAATGAAATTAATAAGAATAATTGGAGGGCCAGAAGTGGAAATGGGACCTTTGTCAGTAAAGGGACAAGTAACCACATAATGATCAAGATGAGCTATGCTTAAATGGTTTTAGATTTGTATTTGCACATTGGTCTTTGCCAAACTACCCTGGAAACCACATTCCTAATGCACAATGTGAAAAAAGGATCCTAGTGTTGCATAATATTTTGCCCAGATGATTCTGTTGAGAAAACTCATGAAGGCAGCAGGGCTGATAATCAAGCACCTCCTGTTTGAGGCTACGCTGATTTAGCTACTGGTGTTCATTTAAAATCTATTTTTGTTCTGAAAGGCTCAAAAGAATTGCCTACAGCTTCAGTTTCTCTCAGTCAGGAACCAAAATAAGCCACTTTAGCTACAGCCGAGGCATCCATGCACTGGTTTGCATCAGCTTCAATGCGCTGATAGATGCCTGTGCTGATCTAATCAGGAGAGGGGACATGTGGAGGTGGAAGAAGAAGGATGTCCCTTTCAACTGCAATGGGCCATCAGGTTACTTCAATAGCAACATTTCTTGCAAACTGAATGAAAACGATGAAGTCCGGAGACTTCTGCAACTTAGTTTCAATGTATTTTATATTTTATTCTAGTTTATATTTTATATTTATATTTTATTCTAGTTTAAACAAAAGCTACATATAATTGTAGTGGAATGGTGTTTCTTTGAAGTAAAGCTTCCAAAATTGAAAATTCAGCAATTTTATCAAAGAACAATCTTCTGAAATCACTATCTTTTGATACACTTATTATGCTTCCTCTCCATCTTTATAAAAGAATAAGTTTTCTCAACTGAGTTTTATGTATTCTCTTCCCACACACATTTACAATACTTTTGTAAATCCTGGTGCATTAGGAAAACCTCAAGGATACACAAATGTCAAACTATAGAAAAAACAATTTTATCACATATGCTGAATAGAATAACATACCATGTAATAAATAGAGAATATATGATATGATAGCTGTGATATAAATTTTTATAGGACAAAATCAATAGAGTTTTGAGGTCATACTGAACTGGTACGAAGAGAATCTTTAAACCACACCATTATTTATGCTGCAAATTCCAAGTATGTGTTACAGAAGGACTGTCAGGAATGTTTTAAAGATTTAAAACCTTAAGTTATTTCCAGCTCTCCTGCCTATGAAGCCAAATGTTTTAGTTATCAAATGTTCAACTATGTTAGGCTCACAGGGAGCTGTAAAAACCTGTCATATTGATTGTGTAAAGCTTTTCTACAGTACAAGCCTCAGGACTGTGCAGTCCATTATCTGAAACCATGCCAGGGTTAGCAGCAAGTGCTATTTCCCATAGGAAACCTGAATTTTTCCTCCTTCCCATACTACAAAGCCTGCATGACAGCAGTGTATAAAATCCCAATACTTTTAAAGATAAAAATACTGTTTAGCCAGCATTAAATTTTGTTCACCTAGAATATGTATTTATGACAACTGTCAACAGCCTTACAGAAATCTGGTTTTTGTTCAAAAATGTATATTTTATCTTTCAAAGTATTATAACCACCAATCTGGCCTTCCCCTGTTTGAGTTCCTCTCTCACGTTTGACCGCATGATTAAAGCATGAATCAGTGTCTTTTAAAAACACATAGTTTCTCCAAAGGATCTTAGGCATTGCAGATTAGAAGGGGGGAGGAGGAGGAAAGCAGTTCTTTTCCCTGTGACTCACGGACATTAGTTTGAGAACTAGAAAAATGGTATCAGAAGTCCTCCCTAAAGCAGCTGCCTTTGACTACCCTGAACTGTAATACTACTAATGTGGGGCTCTCAGCTCTAACACAAACACTGATCAGTGCTTCAGTTTCCCCATGGCAAGCACCATTAAACAGGTTAATAAAAATACTGTTACCTGCCTACTCTCATTACTTCCCTTCTGGTTATCTCACAGGATGTTGCATCAGTGGGAAATACAGATAGCAATAAAGAAAAAAATAAGTAAACACAAAAGGTAGACAAAGCCTTTAAATGCTATTAGGAACACTGGTACTGACCTCACAGTCACTCTTTACAGGTGCACAGGCTACAAAAGCTGCACCAGCTGAGATATTGACCTCTATGCTCCAGAAGGAAAGCAAGCTGGTACCCAAATAGGTAAAAAGTGGTTGAAGACATAATACACAACTGTAATTGTAGGGAGCCTTAGAAAATACAGTTTTATGAATTCTCCTTGCCCTTCCATAACAGCTGTTTCCTTCACACAGCTAACACTCACAGAAAAACAAACTGTTTCTATGAAGAAACACAAGAAAAACTGGGAAAAAAACCCCATGTGCAACAGTGTGGCCTCGCTGACACTGCTGCAACACTTCTCAGACTCTAACACAGAGGTCTCCGTTGAAAATGGAGATAGCATCATTTACTTAGCTAGGCATCACCTTCTTGTTACTGTTCCCTTTGTGCTCTGACAAAGGAAAAAACGCCAGAGCAGAATTCAGCACATATCTCTGCACAGTTCTCCACAGTCAAATCCCACTGTTTGCAGAAGAGATTAAGGAAAGAGTGTCATTCAGCAAAAAGACTGCTCCCAACTGATTTTATACAAAGAATTATAATGCAAAGAACATTTTCCAAGCATTGCAACTGTTCCTCCCTGTAAGGCATAACATATATAAGCTTCTATGCAGCTGCAACTCCCTTCTGATGAAAGAGGATTTCTCAAAAGGAAGGACAGGCAGGGGTTTTTATGAGACAGTCTTTAGAAGTGTTTGCAACCACTATGTTCCATTTTAATTTTATATCGCTGGAGAAGGCAGCAGCTAAGAAATAAGGACAGTCACACTGAGTGTGAGCAAACATCTACCCAGTCCAACACTGGGCTCCAAGAGCATAAGATGGTCTTTGCTGAGTGGAAAGGCAGATATGAAGTGTGCAGCCTGAAAGTAGGTGGGGAAAGAGAAAATCTTGTATCTGTGCTATCAGCATGGCTTTTCTTCTGGCTGGAAAAGCAAAAAGCTGCCAGCAGCTCTGCTGTGATTAAGAGAGTTTGTGTTTTGCATCTCTCCTAACAACTGGAGATGTCTTCAGGCAGCTTGGCATGCTTTGCAGCCCATACTAGTTCATCCTTCTCTCTGGGGAGAAAGAAGTGGAGCAAGATTCTACTCTCTTGGCCATTTTTCATCTAGAACACAATTTGAATTATTGAAATTAAGTTAATTATATTTACCAAGTAATAGCCTAAAGCAGTTTGAAGAATTATTATAGTTAAATAGTGCAGTTGCAGCAAGGTGTTCAGAGCAATTCCAGCCTGTGCTTGTCTTCCAGTCACTCATACCTGGGAAAACTGCACCTTGAGCTTTCTGTATTGAATTTTCTGATTCAAGAAAGTTACTTGGGAAACTGAAGTGTGGCAAATATAGAGGTAAAGGTCTACTGGATGTTAGGTCCAGGCTAGCTATATTTGCTAACCATTCATTTATGAGCAGAAAGCTAGAAAGTTCTATATTTCAAAATAAATTCTTGAAAAATACTGCTTTTATTTAACAAACATCATCTATTAGAAAACTATGTTGTTATGCCAGACAAACTCATTCCATGAACTACATATACATTGCAGAGTCAGCTACAACTCACGTGAAACCCAAATACTGAGCCCTATCATTAGTAAAAAATCTGTTAAGTTTTCTAGAGACAGTCAGTGTCATAGTTACTTTATACAGCTCAGTATAGCTCTGAAGGAAAGCTGTGATACCAGCTGAAAAGGAAAACACAGTATATGTCTGCTGACTGAATTATTAAAATTATATCCCTTACGAGAGAAGACATTTTTATTTTATAGCATGTGCATATATCTAAGCCAAATTCTCAACAGCTGTTAAAGGATACAGGAGACTATAATTTAGCATTCAGAATCTTTATAAGACTAAGCTAAACACAGTCAAGTTTATAATACAGGGAACCTTTCCTCTCCTGTTAAAACAAACAGAAAATGATATCTACCTATCTACAGGTACAATGTGAGAATTGACACAAAATAACTACTTTTAATAGTGACTTATATTCAAATAAAGGTAAACTCAGCTATGGGATGAGTTCAGTTTTAAAATTTATAGTGGATATGCCCACAGAAAACAACTCCCACAAGGCTGGAACTGGGAGAAGCCCAGATCACTTAATAAAAACGAGAGTTTCAGAACAGTCATCTGTTTTCTATGCCACTGCACAATTCAGCTATTATAAAAACAAAGAGGAGGGTATCCTGTGCTGCTGACCAAACTTTCCTGTGATCCTAAAGTCATCATCATTGTCTAGAAGAGACTGTTACTCCACACATTCAAAATTATGTTTTTATTTATGGGTCTACCGTTTTTCTCTTCAACTTCTATTCAAGAATTATGCTGCAATAAAATCCTACAGAATGTGCAGCTCTGATGTATTCTTTTGAAATTTGTTTAAGTTTAAAATCAGTCAGATTTCCTCTATATCAGTCAACTTATATCTCTAGGATACCATTTTCAGTTCTTCTCTGTATTCAGCCTTGAGTTCCATTAACACTGAAGTTATCACCATTAAAGGAAAAAAAAATCAGTTTACATTTATATTTATACAAATCACATATAAGTACCTGCATCCTGACTATAAAACCAAGACTAAAATGTAAATTACAAAGGATGAAGAAAATCTCTGGATTTTTGTTGATATGTAGGACTCAAAGAAAGGTAGAAATTAAAACACACTTAAGTTCTTAGAAGCTCCTTCCCTAAACATAATGTTTAATTTAAAAAGGATGTCAGAATCTAAAAGGATATTGAAAATGAATCAGATAATTTGATATCCTTAGATACCTTTTAATTACAGTTAAAAACAAAACAAAAAAGAGACATCTAAATTGCTATATGGAATAAAGAAAGGAGTTATTCCTAACAGGCTTAGCTCAAATGCCTTTGATACTGTTCAAACTACTTGCTTTCACAAGAGCTATGAGGGGTACTAGGTATCCCAGCTTTTTTCTATATACTAAACAACTGTGGTAGAGAACTTGCTACAAATCCTGTATTTCAAACAATGAATACAAAGGATTGCCACCTTTACAAGAGCAGTTCATTGGAAGAGCTTTCCCTTCACTGAAAACTCAAAGGACTGTGAAGAAGCAACCTACTTTGCTTCCAGAGTCAACATGGCAGGTAATAAATCAAAAGAAAACTATTTCAAGAAAATAAAAGTTTCCTTTTCTACGAGTAGTGTGTTAATATTCTAAATATACCTTTGTTGCTAAAATCATCAATCAGCACAATTTCTGCCAAGTATTTCCTTGGTGTTCTCTTAATGACACTGTGGACTGTCCTCATGAGCGTGGACCATCCTTCATTATGGAAGACAATGACAACGCTGGAGGTGAGCAGGTTATCGTCATAATGCCAGTATTTGCATCTGCAAAAAGATTTGATTTTATTAGTTTTCAGAATGTGATTACAGAACTGCTTAACAACACCTTTGTGCAAATGACATCTTCAGTCATGGCTATCCTTCAAATTTAAGAGGAAGAGGATTTAAGAGGTAATACAGCTTAAGTGCATTACAGAGGTATGAGGCCCAAAGAGCAACTTCCTTCCCACCTAGAGCCTTTTTTCCTCCTGAAAGAGGTGCGATGCAGCTGGTAAATGATGACTTCTGCCTCAACATTTACATGCTTCCTCCCGTGTAGGTGGCTGCTATTGCACAGACCCCACCGAGAGACCCCTGTCACCACCACCACCACCACTTTGCTGCTTGTGCAGCCAGTAGAGAACAGTGGAAGAAAAGACCCAGACTGCAGCTGCGATGAGTGTCCTCTTCAAAACATCACACTTCAGGATGGGCTGCATATTTGGCTCACCAACTGCATCACGTACACAGTAAGGAAGTGCTGGTTCTTCCTAAGGCTCTTTAAATCATATTTACCCAGTAGAAGGACTCCATAAAATATTTCTGTTTGCTTTACAGAGTCCACATGCAGAATCTACATAATTAGCAAAGTTACATTGTTGTGGTAAGGCAAAACTCATTAATTTCTGCTCTTTCACAATAAAATAAATTTAAACATAGTAAGTAAACTTGCTAGAAGTACAGCAGCAGCACATGAAAAACTCATGTCATCTGCTCTGCATAAAACTATTTCCTTTTGCAAAAACCATCAGAAAAGCATAGTTACTCACGGGAAACATGTAATCCCATGGCAGAGAAAATGTGATTTTTACTATCCATTATCCATGGTTAAACTTTTAGGTTAACTAGCTAAAAAAAACCAACCTTACCAAATCCATTCAGCCCTTCATTCCCTTACTCAAAATGCTAAGTCATGTGTTTCACCATATGCAGGAAGTTAACAGCTTTGGCTAAATTTTTGCAATCGTACATTTCTCTTTTAAACAAAATACAAACAAAAATTAAAAAAAAAATAAGACTGCCAAACACAAGTTTCAAATCTGGCCCAATTTCAATGGGCTCCTTTCTTGAAAGATATGAAAACACATGGATTAAAAAAACACAAGACAAGAGAGAAGAAACCAAAAAAAAATACTGCAGAAAACTCAAAGGAATAAAGTGAGAAACTGAACACTGAAGTGCTGCCAAATTTTAGAAAAAGACAAGAATTCATAAATCATTTGAAAGTGTAATGTCTAAATAAAATTTGACAAAAACACTATCACAATAACAAAGAACACACATTTTGATCAGAGTTAACAGTTTCTAACTCTACAAATGCATTAAATGGGAATGCAAGTAACAGGTTCAATTTAGCATGCATCTGGCTATAATATACATCTTTCTAGAAGCCAACATGACAGATCACAATTGCATCAAGACTACCCAATGTCAGAAAGAGTGACATAGGAAACGTAACTATTGCCTATGTTCATCTCTATTAAACTTTTTCAGTTGAAGTATCTGTGGTTCTAGCTTGGTGTGCCATGAAACTGTATTCATTTAAAACATTTTGCATTTCTATTTCTCTGAGGACCTGGACTAGGGTATTTTTTCCTGAGGGGTTAAAAATTATTTAGAAAACAAGCAATACGAGTACTTCAGTCCACATTTTCCGATACCTATTAATCACATTTATAAACAATGGATTTAATTTGCAACTATAATGTTCATTTCCCCAACTGCATCCCAAAGTAAGACTGTTCACAGTCTCCCTAATTACAATCAGTCCAAGTATTTCCTTAACTGGAAGTTTCCCCAGCTGATCACTAGCCCCTTTTCCAACTATAATAATTCAATTCCTATCACCAAACACACAGACATAGCACTTTTGATTTCAATGAGCAAAATCCTTCCTTTTTTCATCTTTCAGCAAGTAAAGTCTTTAACAGAGAAAGTCTGACTTTTCAAAGACATCTATCATGTATTAAGAAATTATTAGTGACAAATAAAAACTTTTAAACTTACAGATGCACAAACTTCCATAGTTATAGTTCTCTATATACAATAAGAAGCTTAAGTGCACAGAAACATTCCTGTGTTTGAAAAGAATGGCCTTAATCATCAGAAATCACCAGAGTTTCTGAAACTACATTCAGTTAAACATGGAAAGAACTCACTTAACAGATCTACAGGTATTTAAAGAGTGTGTCTTTGGTGAAGAAAAACACATTTCACTTATTGTCAGGGAACAGCATAAATATTTGTTTCTCACCTCACAGAAAATGAAAGACATTTGGTAGAAACATGCTATTAATTTTGGTCCTGTGGGAAAAGAAAATTACAGAATCAAAACAGACTACAACAAAATGGTATCTAATAAGGCATTTCTTTTCTTAGGTGAGCTGTAAGCAACGTCTGAAACAGCACGATCACAACTTACTGACTAAAGTCCTCCAGCTCAATTGTTTTTATGCCTGGCGTAGATGCAGCTAATCATAGTTACAAATTACCAACATACAAGTGCTAGACTGGCTGTTTAAAAGGTTCAGGCCACAGATGCCTTCCTTACACAGATCCTTCTCAAAGATTCCAGCTGATTACAGAACGCAGTGCTACCATTTGTAGCACAAGCATTTAAGCTGTCAACAACTTACTTAGCCATTTGCAGAGATAAAATTGATATCCTACCTAGGTGTGTTAAGTGGGGTGTGTAAAAGGAATATTTAATATGTTTAATAACAGATTTATAACAGAACTGTGTTGCTTTACGCATATATATTAATTTTGGTGATACCGTTATGTTAAAATAGAGGAAAGTGAGGTGTCATACATTCAAAAAAACAGCATACCAGCTGAATGTTGTTCAAGAGCTCTGTTTAAGAGGTAGTAGAATAGCACCTTTTGCCTCAAAGGAGAAGGCAGTATCTGATGCAGCTTGCACTGTGCCCCTGACCTGCACCTTCAGCAGTTTAGCCAGGAAACTGTTTTGCTCTCCAAATAAAAAGACCACAGTTTCAGACTGCCTTCAAGGGCAAAAGCAAAGCAAACACTGAAAAAGAACTCAAACCTTTTGGTTGCTTATTTTTTCCGCTTCCTGCAGTATAGGTTAGTCATATTTAGCAACAAAATGGTGAAGAGCATAAGAATGAATGACAGTATGTAGCTTTATGTAATTTTAAAAAGCTGAACCAAGTACAAACCCCTGAATTTAACAATACATCTGTGAGCAATTTATAACACTTAAGCAATTTTTGATCTGTATTTAATAAATTTTTAAAACATAAAACCAAAGGTCTAGAAAGGCTTTTTGCTATACATCTGACTTAATCTCTTCAAATCTGTCAACGCGCTTTACTTTTTAAAGTTGAAAAATCATGTGTTGCTAAATGTGCCATTTGCAAGCAGTGAAGCACTAAATTTATATCTCTAGTAAGAGCATGCTTTTAGGTTTTTTCCAGAGACTTTATTTCACTCATTAGACAGTCCATAGATTGAATCATCAAGCCCATAAGCTCTGATAGACTGCAGTAACTCCTATGCACAATCTTCTCTCTCATCTTACACTGAGAACTAGAGGTTTGAAATATAGTAGTTGTTTCAGATATGTGCAATTAATACATTTTTTAATCTCTGTGGTAATTTTTTCCCAATAAATGTGATGGTTGCTCAGGGATCTGAGCAACAAAAGTCAGGAGCCTCAGCTCTCATTTCCTTCACATCTACAGGAAAGGAAGCAGGGAAGAGCCTTTCCTCAGTGGAGCAGCACTGACATCCAGTGGTGGGCAAACCACATACCAAGAAACCATAAATGCATTTTCCTTGTGTTTGAAGCTAAATTTTAGAGTACTGTTTTCCCTCCAGGTTTTAGGCACAAAAAAAGGAAAATAATATGCCTGAATTTCCAGGAACTTCCTTCAGTTTTAAAAGAGAGGGTCAATGTTCAGGCAAAAGCTGCAAGCTATTGGAAACTGGCATGAGCAGATTCAAAGTACAAAAGGGTCTGTGACAAAGAGGATTTAAATATGTTTCAGCCTCTAGCTTCATCCTCTGGGTGCAGTCCTGCCCACATACCAGCACAGTACCCATTCAGGTGTAGCCTGCAGGTCAGCTGTGGCAATACACCACGCACCAAGTTAGTTAACAAAGTCACTTAAAAAAATACTTTGAATTCTTATTGGTATAGCTGAGAGGACGGCACATTGCAGCAGATTTGCAGGAATAACAGGGTAGCATCCTCAAGCAAGTTTTGCCTTTAGACACGTCACAACACTTTTCCTGAATCCTGTAAAGAGTTACTGTATGGGCAAGAGTAACAGGCGTGTACAGATCTGTGAAGGGCTGGCAACACTTTATCTGGGCAGTGCTGCAGGGAAGAGCAGCTCTGTTTGTTTCCCCTTTCCTTGAGGTACTCATGAGTGAAAGGAAACAACACCTTCGGAGCAGTCCGTGAATAAAAACTTTCCATTCTCAAATCAGCACCAGCATTATTGAGCAAAACCAGAAGTGACTCATCACTGGAGCAAGACGAAACCTTTCAAAAGGCACAGTAGTGATCTAATTGAGGAACAGGGTGACTAATGTTTCTTCTGACTATTAGCCTGCATTCTTGGGATGTGAATTAGTTCTACTCCTTCTCCACCCCTAGAGGAATAGCACTGTTGGAGCCTGTGTCATGTCAGGATCCCTTATCCCTCAATCATAAAGCTGTGCACCAGCCACATCAGAGAGGAGCTCTTTTATGGGGGACCCCTCTGGACAACAAGCTGGGCATCTGGGCTAAAGTGCTCCTTGGCTTGAGGAAATTTCTACTCTTACAGCTTTGGACTCTGTTCATTGGCTTGCTCTTACAGATGTCCTGGGGCCCCACAGTCGTGATCATGGGTACATGGTCCAAGGATGGGATGACCGCGCAGACTCCCCGTTAGTAACTGCTGAAGATGCAGACACAGATTTGAATATCCTCAGGCTAAAAAGAGCCAAGACTGGAGTCTCCTTCTCCTGGAAGAGTAATCCAGCCACCAAACAAAAATGTGAGAACTGAAAAAGGATTACACCTCGACATAAAGATACTTAAGAGGGCAATTTAAGACCTTGAGCCAACAGAAGTGCTTCTCATGTCATCCTGAATCCCTAACTCACCCAGCATACCAGCATCTAAGCTCCAGAAAAAGTAAGAGGTTTTATGGCTGCATATTGTGACACTCTTATCTTGATATTAGTTTCCCCAGGTCAACTATCTTGCACCTGCATTTACCAAGGACACATCAGTACCCTCTGGATTTTAAGCACTGTACTTGTGTGCTCAGACCAAAATGTAGCAGCACTGATTCCTCTAAGAGAGAAGGCAGTTGCCATCGCATTCCTGTAAGCACTCCAACAGCCAGCTCCTAAGAAGTTCCTAAGAAGCTAATCAGCTGTTGCAAGATGAGGGAGCTGAACCAGTACAAAGCTGAAGGTCTCAATTTAGTATTTATCCTGAAACCGAAACTGACGGTTAAACAAAAACCAGAATCTCTCTTCTCCATTAGTATAAAATTGTTCATAAATTGTATTTTAAATTTTATTTCATGTTTAAAGTGGTATGAAGCTCACAGTTGTATTATCATCTATTATAAAAGCTATTATAATAGCTTTATAGTGCATGCATTTTTCCTATTATTTGAGAGGGTCCAGCACTAGCAAAGCCCAGAAATAAGTTAGGAGCTCTATTTTCATTTGTACCTTCCTTTTCTAGTAAGTCGTGTTCTTTTGTTACAAGGAGACAGTCCTTCAGATGATAGCATGGTGTTTACAAACTTTCAATATTAAATTTAGGGTTGCTCCTTATTTTAAATCATCAATTTATTATGACTACTGCAGTAAACTGAATCTAACCCCTAGGAAGACGGATGAGAATTCTTTTTTTTTTCACAAAACACCATCAACTGTTCATGTGTATGGTTGACATCATCAAGGTCATAGCTGAGACTGGCTACTAAGTCTAGAGTAGACAGAATAAACAGAAACAGATTACAAAACTGGGCATTTTTTTTTTAATATATAACTTAGTAAATCTAATGTTAATACTAGATTTGTTACCTATGAAGCCTTATTTTTTATGCACCATCAACATCAACATAAGATTACAGTATTGTATGGCCAGTCTTCGTGAACGAAGATTTGGGAAAGGTCTTTACCCTTCGAGCCTGCGCAGTGGATTTTTTAGGTGAGACACAGTGTGCGCTGAGCTGAGCCCACCCTTTAATCCTGAGGTTCATCTGCCGGGGCCGAGTGGGCTTGGACAATGGTAGCGAGGTCCTCAGGCCGTAGGTTTGTTTAGAGTGACCTTCTCTTAGATGGATGGCCTTACAGGGCTGACGAGCTTCATCTGCCTGGGGGAGTATCCCTGACCGGGAAGTAGTTGATTTACAAAACAGGCAGAGAAGTGAACAGCCAACCTAAGAAGGACAAATTGATCAGCTAAATTGTTTTCTTTTTCCCTTTAGCAGACAGCAGGAAAACCTCTATTATACACTACCAAACAGCTTAAACCTACGTTGAAACAGCATTTTCTATTTTTACAGTAGCTACAGGCTTTACCCATTTCCATTCCTGAAGTAATCTGCAAGGCTATGTGACTACATTGTATCATTAATGCCCTTGGGAGCACAAGATACATCTACCATACTTCTGAAAGCATCACAATCCAAATTCAGGGCAAGGTTTGCACAAGGACCCAACACTAGGGATAACAGGAGAATTTAAGGAATAGCCTTTACATTTCTTTTTTTTAATCACAAGATTCTTGCCCGTATTATCACTTATGCAATTCTGAAAAAGTTGAATCAATAAACATCACAGGGCAGGAAAGCTAGGGCAGCTAGGTAGCTAAAATAAATTGCCTTCCCCAGGGAAGGGGAAGCTCCCATACAGGGAGATGAAGCCAAAGCCCTCTTCTTTCCTGTTTTGGTTTAAAGTGGTGAAGTCCTCCCAGGTCTCTAGGCCTTCTGCAGTCTGGTGACACACCGTGCATGTCACAGGGAGTAGAGGGGGCAAGCGGCTTCCTCAGGACCAGGGCAGGGCAGTGCTGTGGGCCAGCAGCACAAAAGCAGTTTGGATGGGATGCACTACCCTCTCCCCCTTGAGGTGGCGAGCGCTGCATCTTCAGAATTAAGCAGCCACCATATGGCAATTCTTGTTATTTCTCCATTGAGTGAGCACCAGTCGAGGAAGTTATGGCTTGATATATTTGCTTCAAACAGTCCAGGCTGTGCATAACTTTGGGTTTATCAAACATTGACAGGCTTTACCTAATGTAATAATCAAGCGACTAGAAAGAAGCTTGAGGCAGTGAGCTCAGTCCCACAGAAATACTGTATTTCCACCATGCCTTGCTCATCAGATATTAAGCCTTGAAGTTCCTGCCCATGCTTAGCTGGACTGCATTATAGCTTGTATCAGGCACACTTATTTGAATGCTCTAGCACAGTATGTTCTGGTTAACAGGAGCAAGACAGAGCGTAAGAAGTCTATTTAATTTTAGTCTCACATTCAGATTACAACTCATTTGACAGAATGTTTCCTCCATCTGCCCCAGAATTCCTATGCTGCAAGTCAGCACCTGAAGGGTTACACAAACAGCTGCAGGAAATCGCTCAGACTGCCCCTCCACTGAAGTCAAGGTTTAAGACAGAATTTAAATATACTCCAGGTGCTGTGCTGTACATTTTTTTTGAGTAAGAGGTCATGTTCAGAACTTGGTCATCTCTTTTCAAATGCACACATAAAGAAGTAAGTAAATCCAGCTACAGATAACACACCTGGTGCCTCTGTCAGCTTCTCTGTACTCTTTGGGTGAATTATTTCTCCCTCAAAACTTAACATTTGAAATGCTAGCAGCCAACACTAAAGAGACGAAGAATCCATTTTCTCTGTAGTTTTCACTACTGGGACCTGAAATGTTAACAGAAAATGCTGGGTTTTGCTTTAATGCTCGGAATTCAAATCTTTCCTGACCACAAGGAGATGCTGTCACAATCTGTGGCTAATTACAATTTAAATGCATTCTTTTCCCCTCCAGGACTCTTACCAGCAGTAAGGCAGCTGCTAATCTGCAGTGGAAAGCCTTCTTGATTTAGTGTGACCACTATAATTCACCTGATTCTCAATCCCAGCTCTCACTGAGGTGCACAAAGATTTATGTGCACACTATAAAATTAGTTTTCTTCATTACAGAACAGTTCCAGTGTACTATGTGGCACTTGAATAAAAGATTTTCCCAAGGTACCATGTGAAATGAAACCAAGTCCCTAATGCTCCTCTTCCAATGACATAGACATCAAGAATAATTACTGAAATCCTTTTTCTTACAACAGTATCAAATATGTAATTTGGTCAGTGCTATAATTAAAGGAACTAATCACATTCCTGAAGAAAGCAGGCTTTACTCCAGAGCCTTTCTATTCAATCTTCTTAGCTACAACAAGATTGACTGGACAAGTAACTACTCAGTGTAAGAGAACATATTAAATTCATGTTATTTGCCCAGACTAATAAGACTGTCCATTTCAAATGAGCAGCCAAGACTTATCTGCCTTATTTCATACCCTGAGTAATTAGTTACAACTAAAGATTTCAGTATTTTTTGACTCCAGTCCAGCACCAAATATTTTCTACACAATTCAACATTTTTAATAGTACTTGGACCATACAAAGGGTCCAAGCTGTCACCATCAAACTATGATAGGAAAAATATCTTTCCTAACAGCTCTGCCTCACTACCACACAGCTCTGCATGTGTGTATTCTTAGTAAAGTTAGAAGTCTTTATTTTTGGCAAGAATTCCCTCCTCTTTTTTTACTAAAAATAATTGAAAAATAAAACAAGCACCCTTCAAACCTACATGTACAATTTTTAAAAACAAGCCAATCTTCATTCACTTTTGTTTTATAAAATGAGATGCAAAAACAATTGTCCAAAAATACAAGCAGCATTGTACTCAGGCAAGGAAGAGTTATTTTTTCAAGTTTTTCAATAAAAGCTTATTGCCAGTTCTGTTTGAAGTCAAAAGGTGACCCATGGCAACAGATCCAATTATTCAAGTACAAATTTGTATGGCCCAGGGGGTATGCCCTGTAACAGCAACGATGTCCTTAAAAAGGAAAACTCAAACTGGATAATCCACAGAAGGAAAAAACACTTAAAAATATTTATTCTGCCATGATTATACTGACAGATGTGTGTGGGTGATACAGCTGAAATTCTGGCTCACACTGGTGAGCAGACAGCAGCTATCTATTGTCATATTGAAAAAAAATCCAGCAAGAGATTAATTTGTCTCATGCCATAAACATTAATGATGTTTCCTCTCCCAGTTAAACTATTCAGGATAAAATTCCTGAGACATTTTTTGAAAGAAGCTGTCAAAAAAAAAATCTAGTTTAAATAGAGCAATAAGACTAAAATCTTCTGGGTGGGTAAGAATAATTTGTAAGCAACTCTTCCATGGGTTGGATAACAACAGCACATCAAGGCTGAGCAAAGCATGTTGAGCTCTGATCCTTTCTTACAGCCAACACCGTTAATTACCCTGGCATGAAATCTGATCAGCGCTACGAACATCTCTGGCTTAAGGGCTCTACAGTATTGCAAGTTTGTTAATAGGAAAGATAGGGGGTTTCACAGTGCATCACTTAAAATACACTTTAAGAGAATGCTACTTGACTTCAATCTCAGTCTAAAGTGCACTAAGCACAACCCAAATGCAGCAAAATACAGGAACAGAAATGGCAGATGACGATTTGGAGTGTTCTACTGTGAAAGTAACTTCATAAAGCAAAACCTGCATTGATTCTTAGTTAAAAGTATAAAAAGAGACTACTGCAAGTAATGCATCATAGATATGTATTTTTTAGAAATACTGAATACAGATTTTTTTTTAACAACTCACACTGCTTTGGTCTTGTATAACCAGGTGCAGCTCCAGTGAGCCATACACCAAACAGCCTCTTCTCAGAGCTCTACACATGTAGTCATCAATGCTTTTGTCCATTAGGCAGTTTTATTTCCCTTTTGGCTCTTTCACACATTATTTACGTGTTTCCTAATTGTGTCATAAGAAGTTAATGATTTCAGGTGCTACAACTTCGTCAAAAAGGGCTCGGGAATGGCATCTTCCAGGACAACCTCCCCAAAACACAGGAACTGTCCATTGCCACATGCAGTCAGTCAAAGATGCATGGAAGACAACCCACCTGGCTGTACCAAGAACTCCAGAAGGAAGAACAGGGAAGGTAGATGCATGGACTGGCTACCTAGGAGGAGTCCAGAAATACTGCCTGAGCCCATGCAGAGAGAATTAAAGGCAAAGCTTTATGGAGCTGAAATCCATAAGATAGGAAGGGTGAGAAGAGCTTGTAGGCTAAAGGAAGACTAAACTGATAAAAGAGACGCAATTTATTGTCAAAGGACACAGAAAAGACTAAGACACTCAACATATAATTTCCTTCAGTCTTTACTTGCAAGGTTTGCTCTCACACCTCCCAGGTCCCCAAGTCAAGGGGCAAAGTCTGCAGAAGGGAAGAAATATCTACCAGGGGATATGTCCACTTAAGTGAGTCAGGGACCACTTAAGTGGACATATTACAGCAAATGGGATAAATACAGCACGAGCCCATGGGATTTGGACGGATCACACCAGAAGGCACTGAGGAAGCTTGTGATGTCATTGTGAGGTCACACTCACCAATATTTACAAGGTCCTGGTGCTTAACAGTGGTTCCTGAGGACTGACAAATTCTTGCCCACCTTCAAGAAGCAGGATCCAGGAAACTATGGCCTGGAATTCATTAGCAATGGGTAAAATTTTTGGAACTGATTAACTTTATCCATGAAGGACTGCCTTCTGCTAAAATAAATCAGAACCAGTTTATTGGAGCTTAAATGTGCCAGGGATTGTCTAGCATAAGGACAAGGGAAAGCCATGAACAGAACCACACAGAAGTACCGGCTGCCCAAGAAAGACTCAGACAGCACCTGTGATGGGTATGGAAGAATCAGAGCATCTGACAGGACAGAAGACACAGGCAGGAGACACCTCCTTTTAAAAAAGGAAACTATGAAGAAGGGAAAGACATCTGGTTTTTAATCAAATAAAACCCCAGATGCTGTTAGCAGTAAGACATACATTCTTTAAATGTACAGGGTGGTTTCCACACTAGGGAAACAGAAATGAGCACTAGTTCAGGCCAAGTGCATGTAAATAAGAAGAGATTAAAAAAAACAAAACCCACAAAAAAACCCAAACAAAAACCCCAAACCCAAGTTTGAGAAATAGCTTACTGAAGTGTAAAAGCTGCTATTCAAATATTTCTTTCAAACACCAAAAGTCTTGCCACTTGCCACAAAGCCTGTTGGGCTGATACATGATCAAAATGAAAAGACACCACTTCAGAAGCAGGAGAGCTAAATTAAGGATTTCCATTGAACTCTCAGCGGTGACCACATAACCAGAGAAGAGATCAAAACTAGGGCAAGTGCATAGTGATACTTTCCACTATATTCCCTATTCCTATCTTCAGCTACCTAAAGCTTAGGGACTTCGTAATTTGGAGATCACAGATAATCTGCCTGATAGCTTCTACTGGAATTCTCTATTTTCTGCCATTAATAGCCTATTGCCTTTTTTTTCATTTAATAAACCCAGTATTTCCCAAACAATGCAACATAAATAGACAAACAATTGTAGTGTATAACTATTGCTGATTCCAGCCTTGTTATCAAACAGACAGAGGAGGAAAACACAAACCAATTTTTACCAAAGGGCCCTGGGGAGCTAAAGAATTGCAGACCACTCAATCTGACTTCCGTGTTGAATAGAAGCTAGTAATAAATAACAAAATTAGTAAACCACAGACACAACTTTTGTGGAAAAAAGCCATGCCACAGAAAAATATTATCATCTTTTGAAGAAATCAAAGATTATGTGAACATGGGTCAGGGTATTAACACAGTAACTGAATTTCTAAAGTATTTGATGAGGTTCTTTGTTTTCTTTACAGGCACAGTTCTTAAATACGGCAGATCTCTTAGATTAATAACTGCTAAAGTCCATTCATTCAATAGACTTATTTTATTCAATTTTTAAGTGAGTTTGTGACTGTAGCAGCATAAATGTCTGTGCTGGCAGCCAAGCAGTCCACCCCCTCTTCCAGGTCATTACTGAACAATAAAAAGTTCTTGGTAGTTGCAATTAAAATGACTATAAACAGCTGCAGAACAATTCAAGAACCCTACCAAGGAAATGAGCTGGCAGGAGAGCTCATTGCAAGTGCAATGACTGTATATGAAGTGTTAGGCCACTCAGTGCGCATCCTCAGCGACAAACCCTAAACTCTGTATCACCACTGGAAAAAAAACAATTAAAAAAAATCTTGGAGTCAAATGTGGATAGCTCTTTCAGAATTTTAGCTCAGGGGAAATAAAATGGCAAGAATAATAAGGAAGGAACATGAAACATTTATATAGTAGCTTCATGGAGATATCTATTGATATTCCCATACTGTGGAGCAGCAGAGTAACAGAAGTACATGACAGTATCTGGGAGGAAAGGTTAAAACAAACACCACATTCTGCAGTCACTGACTCAGGATGTCATTAATTTCAGGTGTATATATGCATTTAAAAGACAAGTCTATGCAGAGAAAGAGGTCTATGAAGCATGACAACCCTGTTGCAATTTTTGGCTCAAGTGTTCCAGCCCACCGATTGCCAGGAATGAAGCTTATCCATTCCTGTATGTTTTCTCACTAGTATATGTTATTGGCCAGAGCTAGAGATAAGGTTGTCAACAAGAACAATCACTAGTTAGACCCAGTATAGATGTATTTTTTAAATTCAATTTTATTTTAAACTTCTCTAGACAAGTGGATCATTATGCAGGATAAACTACTAAGTCCTTGTTATTCCTAGCTACAATTCTCTGAAGTTATCTCTTGAGACTTTTTTTTTTTGAGAGGACACACCTTGTTATCCCACAGCATCTATCCTCAGTCTCAGGTCCATTTTTTATTTCTCTAGCATGGTGTGTTTATCTTGGATCCAAAGTAGTCCAGAAACTTTATCACTCTAGTTTTACTTCAGCTCTACCTCTGTGGAGACTTCTGATTACAAAAAAATAGTCCAGGGAGCAATCAAATTAATATCCTTCTTCCTGAAACCTAACATTAGTTTTATCACATGTCTGCTAGGAAGCAGGTACAACATATAAAATCCAATATAAATGACTGCTCTTAAAAGGCTGTCATCTACCAGGAAGATAAAAATAGATCCAAAAAAGGTAAAAATCACCAAGTTTTAAGAAAAAGTTTTCTTCCAGCTACTGTACAGATGTTTTGACAGGGCCTGCTAAGCCTGCTCTACTTCTTTGCAACCCAAAATAAGGTGGAAAACAGGTTCACCTAAACCCAGTTTATGTCTTCCCTGGCCCTCCTACAGGGTGCTGAAAAGGCTGCAGTGAGATGAGCCATCTTTGAAAGTTTCTACACTGACTTTTTTATATCCCCATATATTCTTGCTTTTGTTTAACCAAACTTATGACTTTCTGTATGTCAACAGAAGTGCTGGGCTTCAACGTTGAAATATACTGGTTAAAATCCATAAGCCAAGAGTATGGTACTGGCGAAACAGAAATATTCTGATGTACCTGACAAAAAGTTTCAACACACCATCCAGCATTATTCCTGTCTAAAGCACTCAACAAGGGTTAAGGCTTTTTACAGCAGCTGAAACAGCTAAGAATCACCAGCAAAATTCCTACTGAATCAATAAAGACAGATAGCAAATCATCTTGATAACATGTCAGACTACAAAGTCAAATCTAAACAGAGCAGAATTGAATCCCCCTCTATTGTCATTTCTTCCCTCTTCTCCCTCCAGGAGGGACAAGCCCTAAGGCTACAAGGCTTTTAAGCTGGGAGAGACAACTCTTGTAGCACTATTTCACTCTTGCTAGCAGAGCCTGGGAAAGCATTTGACATACTTCACTGAACAAACCTGACTGCATAGGGTGACGCTTAAAAATTCTGATGCTTGAAGGAAGAGAGGGTGAGGTGAGGTCTGCCTGTCTATGAACAAATAACCTAGTCTTTACCAGAAAGATCTTCCTCAATTAGAAATGCCAATATAGCATTAACTATAAAAATATTACTATATTGCTCTTTGCTAGGATTAAACTGAATTTGATCAGACTTATTAACCACAAAGGCCTCTACTCTTTTTAAGCAGATCAGTGGGAGGAAAATAAATGGTGCATCCAATAGGCAATGTGCTACCTTTTGCTGCATTTCTTGCTCGTCTTGGGGGATATGCTAGAGAGTGAGGATGTGGATACCTAAAAGCATATATCAATATCAGTCAATCTCGCTTGCTTCCCCTCTCTTCTGCTGTTCCCAGGAGACACATGGAAGCTATATACCTTTAACTTATTTAAGGCAATTGCAACCATCCCAAGTATTCAATAAATAAAATTATATCTAAAAGATGCCTTTTGTTCCCGTTGTTTTTTCATGCTGTTTTGTTTACTTGCTTAGAACACTAAATAATAAAACATAACTTTGATTTGAGCTACTGGCTTTGACCTCCAAGAAGACTTATCTGCAACTGTGCTTGAAGGAAACTGTTTCTGAAATTCATCTTTCCATAGCTGTCCCTCCTCTTCCCCAAAGTATTTAATCATCTTTGGGAATTTCTATTTATTAATGTCCTTCAGAACAGAAGTAAAGACAAATTCTGAGATTATGCCAAAAATACTTCAGGAAGCTACAGGTGTGGAACTATTTGGCAGATACATATCTTCTCTGATGCCCTTCACCTTGGGTAAAAATTGAGGGGAGGGAATACTTGAGTTCTGCTGCCAAAGATATGGCAACTAGCCTGGGCAGAGTCAGCCCAGTCCCACCCATACATGACATGCTGCTGTACTTCCAGAGCGGAGGGCAGGAGGGGAGTGTGCTTCCACCTCCTCCCCTTCTCTCTCTAATGAAGGCAGGGCCAAAGCCGTGTTCTGCTAAAATGAACTCCTGGCAACAGCAGGCAGTAAGCCCCCCTGCTCAGTTAATCACAACACTTGATGGGGAAATGTTTTTTCTTTGAGTTTCCTTAGTCCTGTTGCCTCCTACAAAAGGGATCCCAGTGGCTGCAAATGCCTCAGCAGAAGCAGCAGTATCTAGGGAATAACCTCCTAAAAAGAAAATGCTGACCTACACAGGTTAGCCAGATCATTTCTTCCTCTTCAGAAAAATCTCTTCAGTGCAGAGGACCAACTGCTGACCACAGCAAAGACAGAAAAACAAAGAGAACACCCAGGACAGCTGGCACTTCATTGCCACCAGCAGCAGACAGGCACAGTCCTCTCCTCTGACTACCAGCAAGTCGAAACCTTTAGTAAGTCATCTGAGGAACACAGTGCTAAGGAAGGGAAATGCTGTGCTCTGTGTACTTCATTTGCTTTCAGTGAGCATGAACCAGGTAGTAAATTCAAGCAGCTGTCCATGCATGGGTATGATCGGACCTGCAGCTGGCCAGTTCTCTCCTGCCTTGAAACGGAAAAAACACACACCACAAAAGGCCAGAGCAGAGGCCCAGTAACCAGAGAGTGACCAGCTAAACAGATCAGCTATCACAGCTGGAAACACAAGCCCAGAGCTTGGCACCCAGTCCAGAGATCAGCATCGATCCATTGCTAGAGATGAGGGGGAAGTGAAAATTGCAAAGTACTTAATTTCATATCTAAAGTCATACACCCTCAACAAAACCCCAACCAAAAAACCAGACTAAAAAATGTCTTACCAATCAATCAGTTAGCTCAGAGACCTGTCCTTAGCTGATATTTCAGAAGGAAAATTATATCAAATGCAGATTAGCCTAAGAGTAAAATTGGCTCCAACATATATCAAAGGTCAGAACAAACTGTGTAAACCTGTTAGTAATCACTGAGCAAATGTTAGTAAACTATGAGAATTTTCCCACAACAAAGTAGACACCCTCCCAGCAAGTAAAAAAATATTTTGTCTAAGATTGCTTCCTTCTTTATGACAAATGCTGTGAGAAACTATTAGAAGACTACTCCAACCATCACTGTGGCAGATCTATATTTCTGTTACTGCAGGTAATTAGAGCAGTGTTATTTAAAGAGAACAGTATTTCTTTGTTTCTGTTCTCTCTTTATTTATTTATTTACATTTCATTTTAAAAACATTGGAGTAAACCAAAACTGAATAAACTAACTAGAATGGGAATGCCTAATAAAGGCAATCCTTCTTTCTTAAAAAACAAATCTTAAATTATAGATTAAGAAAAGATATGACAATGAAGACTGTGGCTAGACACAGAACATGCAAGTACATGCAATTAGACACTAAACCAAATGACTTCAGAGATAAATCACTGTAGATTAGCTCTTCATGAAAGGAATCATTGCAACAGCATTAAGAAGAATATATGGAAACATTTGGTATAGTACAGTACTCTTGCCTGTCAGTACAAGAAGCCTTAAGTATTTGGCCTAATAAATAATATTATTTTAAGCATCAATTAAGATATATGGAAAGAAAATAACTGAATGCCATAAAAACAGAACTACAAGAAAAGAAAAGGTTTGCTTACTCTTCTTGACGCAAGTCATTAACGCTCCGATCTAGTGAGATCATATCACTTGCCACCATATTAAACCCAAACTCTTTAATGCTGGCTTGAATGGATTCTTTGTAATCTGGTCCTAAAACATATGGCTTTGCTTCCTCTCCAGGGCCACCAACAACTCCGTGAGGCTCAGGCTCTTTGGGTTCAAAATTACCAAGGACTCCAGGTCGTAAAACAGGATCTGGGTATACAAATGTCTGAGGTTTAAATGTGAGATACTGCCTCTGGATGATGTTCTGCTGTTTGTTATCACCACCATGATGATTTAGTTCATTTTTTGCCTTATTTTTCCTTCGAATGGATTCCAAGTCCACTTCCACACCTTCAACATGAGGCCAAGGTACCACGGGTTTGAACTTCTCATTTCCTAGTCCATGGTCTCCTTTGTTTGGCATGGGTCTGTTGTCTTCTTTGTCATCCTATATACACACACAGAGAAACAGCAGATCATATGAATTGATGACCCTTTATTTACATCCAGTAGTTAATGCACTGAGAGTTGGCACTAAATGTATGTTAAGCAAGAGGGGAGAAATCTGTATTGAGAGGCTCAATGAACACGTTTTACTAAAGCTACTGACTGCTGGAGAACATCACTAGCTGTTGTCCACACTTACCTTGGTGTGCTGGTCCTGGAAATCAACTAATGCCCAAAGCATTCCCAAAGACCAAATACCCATGCAGGACATGTTAACTTGAATGTGGTTCAAGTTGCACACCAAAGTGATGTGCAGGGTCCACTGAGAGAGCATTTTATGAAGGAAGAGGTAGTATGGAGGCCAACAATGCCACAGTACAGAGCATGGCATCCTTGGGCCCACTCTTGGACACTGGGTGTTTCTGAGGTATGCCTGCTGGTGCCTCAGATCTGTATAAGGTCTCAGTGGTTGCTAGATATAGCCTCAAGATGCTCCCGTACTGGGAAAGAGATCTGTGACTACATGCAGTCTGGCATACACATCTGTGGCAGCTGTGAGCCACATATAATCCCCACCCTTCACACTCCACATCTCCCCACCCAACTTGCTCCCACCAAGCATTACTCCCTCTGCTACAACAGCAGTGCAACAGAAATGAGATTCCTACCTGGGGAGGCAGTGCTGGGGCTGAAGACAGTTGCCACAGGCACTGGCAGCTTGTTTGAAACAAGCATCCTTGTTTGAAACAATTTTACAGCACTCCTCCCTGTCTCCCCACTTGATATTTTCAGTGATCAGTGAGGTTGATGGGGTTAGAACAAGGCTGGGTGATTTTGGAAGAAACTAGACAGAAAAGCTCTGAAGTGTCTGAGTGTGAAGTCTCCAGGGTGCAACAGCCCCACCCACAAATGCATTCCAAAACCCAGTCACTGCTTTTTCCGATACTACTGTCCAAGATGATGAAGGCAAACATTGCTGAAAGTTCAGATTTCTTGCTCACATTATTTATTTGTAAGCAGGACAAACGTTAGATCATACTGAAACCCGCAGGAATCAACACATATTTTAGCAATGTCTCACTATCTATTCATAAATACAGAATCAAACAAAAAATTGAGATCAGAAGGATGCCACCTACTTAAACCTGCTGAAGGCAGGTTCACAGTTAGATGCAATTTCTGCGAGGCTTGTCCAGTCACACCCTGAAAACACTCAGTTTCTCTGGACAACCTGTTCCAGTTGCTTGATGCAGCTCACAGTGAAAGTACATTTCCTCACAACTTGGTAGAAGTTTCTTACGTTGCATCTTACGGTGATTGCCTCTTGTCCTTTCCGTTTGCACCCGTCAGAAGATTTTATTTCCATTTTCTCTATAACCCCACTTTTCAGGGTGAAAAGATGCAATTAGATTCCCCATTAGACTTTTCTCTGCCCAAATGCAGTTTCCTTAGCAGGTCTTTTCCAGGTCCTCTGCGGCTGTTAACATCTCCCCTGAGCTGGGGCAGTGTGGGAGGAGAAGCCAAACACAGTGCTCCAGACAGCTAAGCTCTTTCTAGGATATCCATCCATTATGCACTCTGCCTTTACTGAGACAAGGGCACAGTGCTGACTCATGTCCATGTTTAACAAAACTACACAATACTTAACACTACATCACAGTATCTTCCTCACACATCATTCTGCGTAAAAAAAAATCTTCAGAAATTAAGAAGAAAACCAGTATATTTCTAGGATAACAGTGGGAGTCAGGCTCCAATTCAAAATAAAATTTATTCAAGAAACTTCCTGAGCGCTCTGCTTGTTATAGTTTAAACAGGGAAGACATATAACATGGAGAAGTGTTACATTATTATGTTCTTACGTCAACATTTTTTGAGGAACTCAAAAGCCAGAGTGAGAAAAGGGAAGTATAAGGGCATGTGAAAAGGCACATTTTTCAAGGAAGTCGAAGGCTGCCATGGATCTAAATAAAGCCCTGAGAGGACTTTTGAAGAGAGCATAATCTAACACTTACCCTAGAAATCAAAAGGAAGGCTTTGCCACTACTGGCAGAACACTGCTGAGCTCTCAGCTCTTACCAACTCAAATCTTAACTCCTGTTCTGAGTGCAGAAGCAGCTACAGAAGCCAAAAAAATGGTGTGCATCATCAGGAAGGATGCTAAAGAGCATTTTGACTACATAAAATTTTGAAGCATTCATGTATTCAGTAATATGTAGTTCTGGTCTCCATATCTCCATATCTAAAAGGAATTCAAGAAGGTACAGAGAAGGGTAACCAGAATGAAGGAGAAGGTAGATAGGTATCTTGAGATGAAAGACTAGAAAGGCAGTTGGCCTTTCATCTCTAAGGCTCTGTAGTTTGGAGATGTGATGGCTGAGGGGCATACAACTGAAGTTTAAAAAATCATGAAGGTGATGGATAAATTCAATGGAAATCCACTGTTTACCTTGATGGGTGACAGGTCCATAGGGAGATGTAAAAGTGCTGGGCAGGGAAGTATCTTCTAAAAACTCAAATTAAATACCCGTGGATGCTGAAAGCATCCAAAGGGAAGGCAGCATAGAAAGAAGCCAGGTTTACACACTGCCATTCTCAGTAACTGCACTGGATCATTAGTCCCCATCAGGCAGGAATTTCTTAATCCTCTGGTCTGTGTGGAATTTAATATCCTTTCATTTCATTTCCACTACCTATAAAACAGTTATGAGCTTCCACTTAGCCAATTCTTTGACTGAAACGTAACATTTCTGAAAGAAATTTGTTTACTTTCCTGCCATCAGAACTATGACTTATCCATTATTACATTTAGCCTCATTATAACTGTTATGCACAATTTGCATTATTTTGCATTTATTTGTAGTTCCCTTCTACACACTAAATATATTCCGCATTAGTAGGCATAGGAAAGTATTTCATAAACCAAGAAAATTATATACAAACACATAGGCACACTCATTCACCCCATTCCTCCAGTTTTTATGTACTGAGGACAAACAAGATAGAAGGCATTTGTTGTGGGTTAATTCCTGCAAGCAGCTCAGCATGACACAGCTGCTTATTCCTCCCTCCCCACGCCTGGACACAAATCCAAATCATGGCATCATATGGGATGCTATGAAGAAAATTAACTTCATCTCAGCATTTTATGGGATTTAAAAAAAAAAAAAAGGAAAAAAGAAGAGAAACTAGCAGTGTTTAAGTGCATAGTGCAGACCACAACTCCTGGAGGTTATTCATTTCTCCAGAGATAACTGAGACAAAGGTTTTCCAAATACTGTGTGGAAAAGAAGCAAAGTCAAACCACAATCAAAGCACTCCTCTGGTCCTCATATAAGCCACAATGCCTTAGTTAGGAACTTCTAGAGCTTCTAGCTCTACACTCCTTTTTAAAAAAAAATTAATGACATAAAAATCTGAAGTAATTTTTATTAAGTGTTGTTCACTGATTATGGGTTTGGCTTAGGTGAAAGTATTAAACCTAAAGATTCGTACAACAACAAGAGCCAAACTGGAAGGTGCGCACATTAAAAAAAAAAACAAACCCCAACAACCTTTCTAAAGTGGAAAAACAAGATGGTCTGAAAGTTATTTTAAAAACTTCAGAAGAGTTAATAATAGCAAGGTGAAGGGAGGGCTTGGAAGAAGTAAGCACAACATACATCTGGACTCTGCACTTCTAGGTTGTCCAAAAATGAGCAGAGAGAAGCAAAACCTGTGAATTCTCTCACATCTGAAGACAAACAACAACAATAAAATCTCATTACATATTTATAAAAAGGACACATAATGTGGAAAAAAGTTGTCTTTTTCTATAGAGATTATTGTCTTTTTCTATAGGGCTGGAGCTAGAACTTGCTATGAGCTTTCTAGCTCCAGTTTAGTGCATGCTTCTTTATTTTTCAGATGTTCTTTTCCCTCCTAAGGGAATTATGCCTCAGTCACTGCAATAGGTGTTTCCAAAACAGTGAGATGATATAAATACCGTCACTACCTGACTTGGAAAAAAAAAAAAAGGGTTATTCAGTGTCACTTTATTTTGCAAATTAGGTGCCTTTTTGTGGAAGACAAGAATGCAGTTAAATGTAAAGGAAACATAACTGTTTTCCTTTGGAAACATGCTTATAAATTACACCAAGTAAAAGGAAAAACTGGGAGAGGACTTAATAGAGCTGTGAGTTCAGTCAGCTGGTAGGAGGGTTGGAGTTGTAGCTGGCAATAAAACTGCAAATGTGAAAGTTGTGTAATCTGCTTTTCTTCAGTCAACTAATTCAAGACTGGCAACTCCCTAAAACTTTGTGAAATAATGTCTGAATACAAATTTATGTTAGAGAAGTGGATTTGCTTGATTTCTAAAATGAAAGATTATCATACTGAAAAAAGGTTGCTAATTAAAAGCAATGACTACAAAAGCAATTTCCTCATCTAGAAAAAAATCAGTGATACACAAAAAATGAAAAGGGAAATAATTAAGTAGAATCCAGCAGCATTCCCATTACCCAGGGATGCAAAAGGAAATTAAAACATTCTTAGAATATACATGTTCATACCCAGCTCAATAAAGACAGATACTGCTCATTGCAATATCCTGGTGTTCCTCATGAAAAAACTATAAAAACTGATACAGTTTAATATCCAGTCATCTTCTACCTTTCTTACCTCTTGGCTGAATCTACACTTCTGCAATTACCATGAAACACAACTACAATGTGTGTTCTTATATCATAAGGAAGGGTTCAAGGACTTTTAACTGAGGACAAATCAATGGCATTCAGAGCTCACCTGATCCCTCTATGCAAAAAAGGAGCATTTTTAATAGCGCTTCTGTCACAGGTACTCTGATACAGACCCACACAACTATCACTTTAGTAAGGATCTCAACATATTTAAAGTATTTTGCTTTGTTTGCATCAACTTAATGCAGTTGATCAAAGTTTATCGGAAGAAAAAAGTCACTTCAGAGGAATGATGCAGAGTCTAGCATTTTCAATTATTTCACTAAACAGGAGGGGGTTGTTTTGACTTATTCAGTTACCTTGGTAGGGGGGAAAAAAGGAGAAGAAAAAAAGACTACAAGCTGGATTCACAGATTTCATTATTGACTAGACTCATGCTGGGAAGATACTAAAATAATGCCTGTTCTCAGCCAAGCTTCTGGCATGATTCTGCTCTACCGGTTAATGAGAGAGATGAAAAAACCCAGCATGTAGTATATTTTTGTTTGCTTTGAATCATTATGTGTGAGTCTTACATACCAGGTTATAGTGCAGGGCATAGATAGAATAAATAGTGTCACACTGCATTACCTAGTCTTGCAAATATTTTTGCACTGCAGCGTAGAAAGACTCCACAACACTCTTATGACCAAAAAAAGATAACTTTTCAGTATATAGGATCAAACACAGACAAAAGGGAAAATCAACACATCCAACAATGTATTTCTGAATAAATTTCACTCTAGATACCCACTAACCCCAGAATAAATAAAATAAGCAATAATTCCCACAACTCAGTTGTCTGACTATCAAAGGGATCCATTCCATAAGATTGCACACCTTCCACTTTCACCTCTGCCATGGTAGCCTCCATCCAAGCAATTAGAAATTCTACCTACTGCAAGACCAGCTGCAGACAGAGAAAACAAAATCAAAAGCACTCACAAACGAAAAAAACTAGCTTCTCAAACAAGGATAAAAATCTATGGCACAACTAGCATCATTTCAGAAAATACATAAATAGTAATAAAGTCTTTTCAAACATTACAACTTGTAGTCATTGCACTAAAAAAGTCTGTTTTAAGCTCCACATGCAGCACTGCCTCTAAGTCATATTAGGCAAAACCTTCCATCAAACAATATCATCACAAGACAACCATATTGACTCAAATTAGGACTGAAGTTGGATCATGAGAATTTATCCAGCTTGTTATTTCTTGCCTTTTTTCTCTCAGGTCCCAAGTAGCTCCCTGAAAGAGTTTTGCAAGGAAGAGTAATAAACTGCTAGTCATCAGCATTGAGTAAAATCCTCTTCCCCCCCCATTCCTTATGTCCTATCTGATAAGGCAGAACAGGGCAATCACTAGTACAGACACTTCTACAGTACAGAAGTTACCGAGTTTTCAATAGATACCAGCAGACCACAGTCATTCATATTCACTCAGCCCATTGAGAAAAAAAAATTAAGCAGCAGTCCCTTTGAGCCAAGGCAAAACAACTTAGGGGATTAAGATCAACAATTTTATTCTATTTTATGGTTGACATTTCTGAGATTTGAGAGCACTGCTTATGGAAAAGTAAGTGGCAAGTTCAAAAATAGGAAGGGCAAGCAATAAAGGAGAGGAACTGTTTATAAAGATGTCAATTTGGCAACAGCTCAATGTTCTGCTATAATGAAGGAGTTTAAAAGAATTTAGCATTCAAGTTTTGAGTGACTTGCAATAATCTACTTGAGTCTCTGTATCACCGATTCCAAATAATGGGTAAAAACAACTTGTTATGTTGTTACTCATTACTCTAGTAATGAGTCTAAAAACTAACAATATTCACTGACACCTGAGGTCATCTCTGCTGGTGTTTGAACCTGTGAGTTCAAGTAAGACACTGAAGAAGATAAGGGTCAGTTCTTCAACTTTATTTTATGCTTTACATGGTTGCTCTAAGAGTTCTCTTGGCAAAAGAGGTTCTTCCTGTCTTCTTGGATACCATCTACTTTGTCGCAGCAGAAGCATTCATCTAGGACAGTGACTTTAGGCTAATGCTGCATACAGCCTTGGTCTGCAGTCAACATTTCAAAGGTCATTGCATACAAAGTTGTATGAGGCTATGGAAGCCCTCGGGTAACAAATCTTACGGAAGAAGGAAGAATACTTATTTTCAGTGGAAATAACCTGATTGCCCAATTATTTGCCTAACAGAGGGGAACATAACTAATCCCAAGTTTTACCTGTTTACTGCACAGTACCTTGTTTAAAGATACGTATTGACATTTGGATGTCAGCGTGATGCCCATCTAAGCATCCCTTTTAGATGAAATTGTTCTGTTGTGATATTATCTTTCACTTGCAAGCTAATGATACTTCTGTCATCCTCTTTGGATGTATCACTTAAAATTCCTGTACGGTAATGCAATCCTGCCCCGAGTGCTCTATCGACGTGCACTGCTTTACCCCCTGTCCTTGTTCCTCATTCCCTTTTCCCATGACACATCTCCTCCATAACTTTCTGCTGTATATGTCTCTCCTGGAGTATGGATTTTCTATAAATGCATTGGTCACACTCATATGCATCTGGTCCAGACTGACCAAGTTCCTTTGAGAAGTTCAGTTACCTTCATCAAAAGCAGAGACTACCAGGAGATCTGGCCAGAGTGCTTTGTGCCAGACTCAGTCTCTTACAGAGCATGCCATTGGCCACCCAAAACCTGTAAACTTTTCTCTCTGTATCACCCTCAGGGAGATTTAAGATTTAAGGTAACCCTGTACCTTACCTATCTTACAGGGTGCCTCTTTAGGAGAAGTGCAGTATTTCTTGAATTCCTGTGCGACAAGTAGTTTCACAATGAGACTATGCCTGACTGAAAGCAAGTACAAATAAAGACACTGAGTGCTTCAGAACAAATAGGTGTAAAAACCAGCAGTCTTACTGTCCTTGTTTTCACCAGCACTCAATGCTTGGGGAATACTGAACCAGCTCTTAAACCTACCAGTCTGCCTTCCTTGTTGCCTGAGATTCAGCTCTTACTCAGCTTTTTACATCCTTCCATTCCTGCTACTGTCATACTACCCCTGGTCCCATCTGCAGTTCAATAGCCATGGTGTGTCAAAGAAGCCTCGACAGAGATCCACTTCACTCAAAGCCTCCACTTAAGAGATGCCCAAGAACTTTGTGGAGTTAACTACAAGCAATCATAGAATCATAGAATGGTTTGGGTTGGAAGAGACCTTGAAGTTCATCTAGTTCCAATCCCCCTGCCACAGGCAGGGACACCTGCAACTAGACCAGGTTGCTCAGAGCCACATCCAACCTGGCCTTGAACACTACCAGGGCTGGGACATCCTCAATTTCCCTGGGCAACCTGTTCCAGTGCCTTACCACCTTCACAATAAAGATTTTTTTCCTAATATCTAACCTAACCCTACTGTCTTTGTACCTCTCAGCGTACCTCTCCTTATGGCTCTGGAGAGCACCATGTAATCTGAGGTAGTAATTAATGAAATCTAAAACAGAAGGACTCAGATAAATACCTGAATAAACTGATAGTAAAGAAATCTCTGCTTGATTTTGTAACTTAAGGCTAGTTCCAAAGCAGGCAAAATAGTCTGTTATCATTAAGATTACAATCACTTTCAAGTAACACAAGTATTCTTAAACTGAATCATAAATTAAGGTGCTGCATTACCTAAGGGGATGTATTTTAGTCGCTCCCATGTTCTAGAAATGAAAACATGTTGGCACTAGTAGCCCATGCAATAAAAAGAACAAAAAAACATATCTGCAGCTGCTTGCTGCAGCATAACAGAAAAGTTGTTAAAGGACCCTTGATAAGACAGAAGTATGATCCAAAGCCTCTAAAATCCTCTCCTTACAGACAGCACAACAAAGATGACAGAAAGACTTTTAAACTCAGAATAGCAAGAATCAATTAAAAGTTTATCACAACTAGGCCAATCAACATTTTCAGTAGAAGAAAGCCAAAGTGACCATAGAACCATAGAATGGTTGAGGTTGGAAGGAACCTCAAAGATCATCTAGTTCCAACCCCCTTGCCATGGGCAGGGACACCTTCCACTAGACTAGGTTGCTCAAAGCCCTATCCAACCTGGCTTTGATCAAGTGGAACAGAACATAAATAAAAGAGCATAAAAGCAAGTATATACCCTACACACTGCATCTTTTCAGGTGTTTTTGCTCCTTGAATTAAGTGGCTTCCTCAGTTGCATCAGAGTGCAATTTGTCTGCTCTCCAGGGAACCAGAGACCACAAGAGACCACACACTTTCCCTGCCTGCACTGATCCTGGCCCTGTTGTCTTGACACAAATTGAGAAAAGCCAAATACTGTACAACACACAAGGTAAGTCGGTTTAGGTTAAGCCCTTATGACTGACCTAATCAACCACCAGCCGACCCAGTGACTGTAGAACAGTCTGCCATCAACTGCTTTTCAAATGTCCAAATGTTCCTTCTTTCTCTGCACAACAGATAGATTACTACATAATGCAGCCTACATTGTAATTACCGTGTGTTTAGCATTGTATTTCAACCACAAACTTCTGTAGAGTATCGTCCACATTAAGCCATTCTTAAACAGAGACTGCAGTGACTCAAACCTCCAAGCCAACAAAAAAGCACCTGTTCATTATATTTACCCTCAATTGCACCATATGGGTTACTACACTACAGATGAGACTCCACATAAATTTAAAAAAAGATCTAATTTGTATGCCAGTTGACTCATTCCATGGTAAACTCAGCCATTTAACATATTTTATTGTAATTTAGTTGTTCAGAATGCTGTTATGGTAACAGTCAAGTCCCATGAAGAGGTCAAAGAGCACCAAGCCCTGGGGCAGTTTTTCTACTGTGGCACCAGGGAGAAAATCTGTCCCAGGTAAGCAAAGCCCATCAGACCCTGAACTCTGTCTTACCAAAATAAAGCTTAGTTTCGTGTCTAGTTTTGAGAGGAGAGACATTAAGAACCCAATCACTTTCAATCTTCCTTCTTTTCCTGACGTAACTCTCCACCCCAAGTCTTAGGAGATATAAAGTGGTGTCTACTCACAGAAAGGCCAACACTTATTGCCCAGAAAGCTAAACCTTGTTTTCTCTTAAGAAACATAATGAAAATAATTCTTTTTCAACTTCCCAACCTGGAGGATACAGAATCAGAGAATCAGCTAGGTTGGAAAAGACCACTGAGATCATCAAGTCCAACCTTTGACCTAACATCACCTCGTCTACTAGACAATGGCACTAAGTGCCACATCCAGTCTCTTCTTAAACACCTCCAGGGACAGTGACACCGCCACTGCCCTGGGCAGCCCATTCCAATGTCCAATAACTCTCTCTATAAAGAACTTCTTCCTAATGTCTAACCTAAACCTCCCCTGGTGCAGCTTAAGACCGTTGCCCTCTTGTCCTACTGCTGGTTGCCTGGGAGAAGAAACAGACGCCCACCTGGCTACAACCTCCTTTCAGGTAGTTGTAGAGAGTGATGAGGTCTCCCTTGAGCCTCCTCCTCTCCAGCCTAAACAATCCCAGCCCTCTCAGCCTCTCCTCATAGGACCTGTGCTCCTAAGAGGTTCAGCAAGGTGACTTGTTCCTTAAGCTAATGTGCCAGCAGCAGTAGATATCACAGGAGGAGAAAAGCAGTAGATGAATGGATGCATTTCTAAACAAAAAGTGCATGAAACTGGCTTCTAAGGACACAGTCAACCCCAGAACAACATTTAAGCAGATGATGGCTGTGGGATGTCTCCAAATGCTCAGAATTGTGGTGGTTCTAATTGACATCAACATCTCTCATTTCTGAAAACACTTACTACAATTTTTGTTCAAATGCAATCTTCCATTCTCTTTTTAATTTTTCTCAAATTTGCAGTATTGTTTGCAGTTCTGATGAAGATGATGCCATTGCTTACCCTATTTTAGAATGGCAGAAGGTGGAGGCAAGAAATTTTTCCAACTCTGTCTTCCAGGTAAAAGCTGAATAGCAGGAAATCTCTCTGGAAAAATGGACTGCAGAAATGGATGGTAGAAAATGCAGGATTTTTCTATCCTTATCCCTCCTGCAAGTGATCAGGAGTACCACATTTGCACATGGCTATGTGGCTTGGAGTAATTCAATCAGATTTTGAAAACAATGCTTAATCAGAAGCATACTTGGGCAATAAGAAATTGCTTCATAATGCTTTGAATAACTAATACCTTACTGGCCTAGGATACAAGAAAAAAAAGAGAAACATACCATAATTAGAAAACTATACACAACTTTTCTCTCTAGAGTGATTTTACAAATGCATAACTGGAAAAATCATGAGTATTAAGGACAAAATGGACAATTGCTTAACACACCGCCTCTATCAGAGCTGACTGCAAGATGCAAAAGGGCCTTCAGATTTCAGGTCTTCATGACTCTTGGAGTATTTGTTCCCCTCTTCACTAAAAAATACACCGATTTTTCATCTGACCTTTACTATCTTTCTCTGCATTGCCCATTAGAGGCTAGCAGAAGAACAGATATTCTTTTAATACTTTAGCAGATATCTCTCTTAAAGTAGAGTAGTAAAGTAGTAAAGTAGTAAAATGGTATTCACACAGGAAAGCAGGTCCCATTTCTTAGAAGCTTAAATGACCTCCTCCCTTTGTAGAACCCCAAAGACTATGCAACTTTAACAATTAATAAAAATTAAGAGGAAAATAAACCTGAATACCTGAAAATAGTGTTGCATTGATGACTTATCAATTTAGTATATGTTGATCCATGCAGTTTAACTATTCCTACAGTAGTATTCCACTACTGCCACATGCTTTGAAGTGCTTGGCAAACAATTCCTATAGTGTTTGCAATCAAATGGAAGATAAAGAGAGAAAACAGACATGAGAATGAATTATTTCACTGCAATATTGCCATAATCTAGAACACCAATACCTCTATCACTCAGACCTTCTCTCTGGTAATTTCTCATTTCACTCCTGCACTCTGTGATCTTCAGCTGCACCACCTTGTCTTCTGTGCTAAGAACTTTATTCAACAGCCCTTCATAGTTCAGCAATAACAAGCTATCTCCTTCACATCCCAGATATCTCTTTCATCTTTTTTCCTGGGAAGCTGTGCCCTCCAAGGTGAAAGACTTAAATCACAGCATCATTCAAGAGCTTCAGTACAAGATCTGTTCTTGTCACTACATTTCAACATTAAATGAAGCTTGTGACCTTTCTAGTTGAGTCATTGCTCCTTCCACATTCTGTTTCAGTCTAGGAATACCCTTCACTTCATGCATATGTTTGAATGAGATCTTAAAAATAGAACTCATGTTTATTCATATGGAAAGTAGATTCTTAAGAACTTCTAAGACATCCTCTGTCCAGCCTCATTTCCTTCCACGAAGGAAGAATTATTCTCCTTTTCCTGTGTAGTAGTGTGTTACAAACTGGACTATGTGGGGAAAGGCTTTTCATTTTACTAAGACCAATCCCATTTTAGGAATGTTCTCTGCAGACTGAAGAAAAAAAAGATAAAGCTGTTTCTTTTGGATTTAAATCATCAAAATTTAAGAAATTGTGGTTTAAACTGTAGAGATAGGCAGGTAAAAAGAAGTACAGACTTCCAATTAAAAAAGTAAGGGACCAAAGAGTTATAACTTATAGTCCATAATTTTGCTATTGAAAATATCCAACTTCTATTATTTTTCATAAAAAGCCTCAGAAAGAAACAAAAGCTATCATGAGTCCTCATGTTATAAGTGGCTGAGGACAGCTTTTCTGGCCTCCAGGCATCAGCTATAAACATTGTACTGATTCAAGCGTGCAGAGGAGCTTCATCCTTGTTTCTCAATCATGTAAGACAGATGGATATTTAAAAATCCTGCATTTCTTCTAAATAACTCAGTGAGTAAATGACATTTACAATACAATAAATCCATCACTGATGTATATGGTTGATGAAGGGATGCAGGTTTCTGTGCTATAGCTTGTCTCCCTCAATTTTTAAAGACAGATGCATCAATCTCATTTCATTTTCCTTGCTATTAAGAAGCAAACTGCATGATTAGATTTTCATTTATCTTGAAATATTGTCACCATTCTCAAGCTTTACAACAATGTATTTCTGTCCTTTTTTTTTTAAATTGCATTTTAGAATTTGATCTACCCTACCATTTTGAAAGATTTTTCAATGAAACACCTGAAGCCAAAAGCTACATTGTATGTAAATTATACAGTCTAAAATCCATTTCTGCAAGTTACATCTGAACTACCAAAAGCTTTCAGAAATTCAGAGTATCTGTGTAATTACCTTGTATACTGCTTGACTAGATAAGAAAGGGGAAATAACTTGTGATAAATTGTGTTCTCTGTCCCACTTTTCCTTGACCCTTCATTCCTGCTCTTTCCTACGTAGGAGAATCTGTATGGTATTTGCCAATAAGTGAGTTATAGTCTATTGAACTGTTGAGGTAAGGTAAATTCTTACCTGTATTAATATCAAAACCTAATTTACACCTTTGCTTTAGAAGTCATATAATGTGTGAGCACAGTCAGGTTATCTGCATCTTTTAGATAGCCAGCAAGAATACTATAATTTAATCCACAAACCTTTTCAAATGGACTCCACTAAACTGGTCTGCTCTCCACCATGCTTCCAGCTTTGCACTCTGCTCTGCACTCACCACGCAATATCTTTTATTTTGAGTATGGAAGCCACCATGGTCACCTTAAGACCACAGGACCAATCAGAGAGGCAAACATGCTGCATCTGACTTCAAGCAATGTACTGCCTTGACATTTACTTTGTTAGTGCAGGTGATCCATGGTGCCGCCTCAATATAAACTTGAAGCAGCATGAGACTAATGATCAAAACATTACTCTTAAAGCCAACTTTGGGTTTTGACATCCTACTGCCTTCTCTTAACAAGGCACTAAGGATCAGCTTCTAGCCCTGAACATCTTTTGAGGGACCTTCCTACATCTGTCAGATCCTGAAGAGAGTTTTAACATTACGTTTGTTTCCAGCTCAGGTACACTATGGCTGGCATTTCTGATCACCTGTCTGGAGAAGATACAAATGAACATCATCTTCCCCTGTGCACTGATTCCTCAGCAATGGGACTGTAGCGTTCTCCTGTTTAGAACAATGGGTGTACAACACACACAAAGAAAGATGCAGGAGGCTCCTTCTTGCTTGGAACAAATGGTACTCAGTGTTCTCATCACCAGGTCTCTGTCTGTAGGATACCCTCACCATCTAAACAGCATAGCAACGGGTATTTCTCTGAAGCACTGTAACCTTTTCAATGGATGTTCACTCCTTGTAAACATTTTTGTTATGAAGTCTTGGCAACTCAGATTCTCCACCTAAATACTGAGAATGGAATATTGGTTAAATATTGATCTTAAAATGACAGAGAGCCTCTCCTCAGGTTATACTTACCCCAGTAATGCTGTTTCCAGCTGAAGCAATTTCCACAAGCCCTAAGCCCACGCCTAGTGGGCTTCAAATAGGGCTGCTAATAACTGCATTTATGAAAAGTGTGCTCTTCATTTACTGCTTCTAACACAGAAGAGACATTAGCAAAGTCTACTTATGATCTATCCAGTTCATTAAAGGAGTGTTTAAATCGGAACTCAGTTCGCTGAATCAGGACCTTTACGTGCTAGCCTTGCACTTTAACTTCTAACAAAGACAATTTTGTTACAGCCTGTCAGAAAACTCATTTCAAAAGCTCTCTGCAGTCCCTGAGAAAGACAGTCTATTGTCTCTAACACACAAAAATCTGGCCAGCAGCTGGAGAAAGAAGAGTCAGTAAGGCAGTTCATAGTTTAGTCTGATTGGGGAAAGATAGCGCCTCCCAAGAGGAAGAGCTGCAAAAGAAGAAAGTTGCCAGTATTTCAGTTTCCCATGAAAGAAAAGCTACATACACAAACCATCAAATATCACAGAAGGATGAACTGGTAGATGTATCAGGATAAGACAGTAAACAATACAGAATTGCTTACTGTACATCAAAACAGAATCTGCAAAAGAAATCAAAATCGACAAGGATGATATTTTAATCAAAATACAAAAGAAATTAAATCCACTGTGTTTTGTCACCATTCAATAACCTGCAAAAATATTATATTAAAAATTATAAGGAAACGCCATATAAAAGAGCCTATTCTGTAAGAAACAATACATTCCCATGCTTGTCAATTTATAAAGGATGCAGCAAAAAAAAAAAAAAAATCACTTGCCCACTCTTCCTACTGAGTGAAGAGACTCAAAGTGAACTTCCCCATTTTATTTAAAAAGTAAAGTTTGGAAGACTTCTGAATGTCAGTACTATGATGTATTACATGGACGTTTGCCCTCCCAAGATTGTAGATATACAGTAAAACCTGAAGGGGATATTTTCCAGCTCTGCACTAAGGAGAACTATGGAACAGCAGAAATATGAATAACAAAATGTACCTAGTTCTTGCAGATTTATGAAAACTGCATTTTTTAGCCACTGCAGATGAGCTGCCTTTAAGGTTTTGTTTTTGCTAATTTGGACTTAAACCTCTGTCTGATAAGTGCTGGATTTTTCAAGCTGATGTTATAGAGTGGGATGAATACATTTCTACAGTCAGTTTACTTCTGTGCCACATATTTTTTGTCCTGTCTGTGTGCCAACACAAGCACCTTTACACCCGCACACTGAGCTTGATCAAGGACTCCCCACAGCCAGCTGGATTAGCAAGCCAAATGAATTTGGCATCCCTAAGTAGGGTGAACACCAGCGCCGAGGTAGTTCAAAACAGGAGCGGGGCGGGGGGGAAGCTGCTGGAAGTGAGGGGTAGCTGGAAAACACAAAGAGCCTAGTAGCAAAACACACAGAACACAGCTGCGTCCCTGGGTTGTCTACAACCATTACTTGTGCACAGGCATACAGCAGAGACACAAGGGCTGTGCAGCCCTGCTCCCCTCAGCAATGCCTAGCCATCCTCAGAGCCCTCCTTAGTGCTTCTGCAGGACTCCAGAGAGAACAAGTACCTGCAGCATGGCAGCACAGCAGCTGCTTGACTTGATAGGGTTTGCTTCTTTTGTACTTTAAAACAAAACAACACAATCCAACTACACCACAACACTTGAGTCCACAGAAGGGTCAGAGGGCTGAAAGACCTCTCCTATGAAGACAGTCTGAGAGAGTTGAGGTTGTTCAGCCTGGAAAACAGAAGGCTTCAGGGTTGTCTTGGAGCAGCCTTCCAGTACCTAAAGGGGGCCTACGAGAGAGCTGGAGAGGGACTTTTTACAAGGGTATGTAGTAATAGGACAGAGGTGAATGGCTTTAAACTGAAAGAGGGTAGGTTTAGTTTAGATACTGGGAATAAATTCTCTACCATGAGGGAGGTGAGGCACTAGAACAGGTTGCCCAGAGAAGTTGTGGATGCCCCATCCCAGGAAGTGTTCAAGGCCAGGTTGGATGGGGCTTGAGCAACCTGGTCTAGTGGAAAATGCCCATGGCAGGGGGGTTGGAGCAAGATGATTTTTAAAGTCACTTCAAATCCAAACCATTCCATGATTCTATGAATTAAACAAAACAAACAAACACCACAAAAAAACCTACCAACACAGAGTTCTTCTCTCTAAACATTTCTTCTCCCTTTGAGGAGAAAGCAGAGACACAAAAGGCAGCACACTTATGTCCCTACTGCATTTAGGGCCATACACTTGTGGTGTATTAAGAGGATCAGAAAAAAAAAAAGTAGACTCGCCCAGTTGTGTAGTTTACCGAGTCTCCACACCCAGATCCTGTGTCAGAAATAATCCAAGTGGAAATAATCCAAGCAGGAAAAGCCCATAACAGTAAGGCAGATAAATTATATCAGGTGGCCTGGGTGATGGCAGCTGTTCCTCTTCCCCAGGAGCCCATGACTGCTCTCCCAAGGGTTCCTGTAGTGTTAATGGTAATGCAGGAACATGTTATGCTCTAAATAAAAGCATGTTTCTGTTAAATATTCTTAGCAATATGAATGCCTCTTTCTTCTTTCAAACCAAAGCTACAAACCCAATATTATTTTCTCTCTTACTACAGAATTAAGGAGATGGCTGCATGTTCCTAAATTCATGGAGAAGAGGAAAGATGAGAGTAACCAGCAGTTGCCCTTCTCTAGGTGAAGGCAATTCTCCCTTTTCAGGAAAGCTCCAAGTCTCAATAGAGTTCTCATTAAAAAAAATATGGAACTAGTGACTTTCCAGAGCATTGTAATTTGAACATCTATTTCTAGGTCTCCTTTCCTTAGAAAACACACCAAAATATCAGGCAGAACTCCCTTCCGCATAAGTATTTTCTCACTCTTGTATTCAATCTTTTATGCCACTACAGCTAAATAAAAAGGGTATTAGGGAATGTGCCAGTCTAGTGCTGGCATGTCTTCAGCCTAAAGACAAAATAAAATGAGCTAAGAAACGAAAATTTTAAAAGTAAATATATTAAGGTAAAGGAAGATCACAGAGGTTAACATTCATTGGGATAAAACCAGCACTGGTTATAAAACTTTTGAATTACCATAACTGGTCTTTTTCATGCAGTTTAAAGTTTCTTTGAGTGCAATAGCCAATGCAGTATAAAACCAGATAAGGAACAATTTAAGGTCTGACAAAATTAACAACTGCATACAGGGCAGAAAACAGACTTCCTACAGGAAAGTGTTGGGTTTTGGTGTTAGACTATGAATAGATCTCCTAAATATACACCGCTGAAAAGTTTCCATTTGTAAAGGTGAAGTGACTTGCAGAACATCAACTACATATGACTATATACACGGATATTTAGTGGGTTCAGCTATAAGACATTGATTCTGTATCTGAAACCTTAATTTCCTCATCAGTAAAACAGGGCTTGAAAAGAAATGTCCATGTATTTTAGTAAACATGTAAAAAATACAGTGCTCTGCAATAAAGAAATCTTAGGTTGGAGAATAAAAAAAGGAAGATGATAAAATACAATGATTTTTGATATGCAAAAGCATTCTCGCCAATGAACATTTTAAGGCATCAGAGTCAAGATTATTCACTTAAGCTAACAAAATATATTTTTAAAGCATAGACTTAAAAAGTATAATGAATTCTGCAACATAATGCCTTTGGTAACATTAAATAGTACATTATGGTTGTTAGATAAGCCAAATTATAGATAAAATTCTGTCCATTTCCTAGAAATTAATAGCCGTGAAGCCATTCCTGAAAATTATGAAAATTATGATTGCTGGGACTGCAAACAGTATTTTGACCAGTTATCAGTACAGAATAAATTCTTTCAAATATCGTACAAGATAAAACCTGTTCAATTTGCTTCTCCTTTGTAGCAACGCTAACTGGCCAAGTCTATCACTTGGTGCTTAGTCTAACACTGGTGCTTAGTATTAAAGGCTGTGAAGACTTCTTTGATCATAGACATGAATTTTAGAATTTAAAATGAAACCTTTCTTTTTTCCCTCATAAAAGCCTTAGCATTTTATATACCGTGACAAACTTGTTGGAAGATAGATTGTCCAAGCTATTACAAGGGATAAAATCAAGAGTAGTCTGACCATTTACTTCTAGATATCCATATCACTTAATACATTACTGCAATGCAAGAAAACTCTGAAGCTGTTGAACAGTGGGTCGTGAGAATGTGCCTAATTAACTCCCCAGATTCCCACAAAGAATGAACAACAGAAAAAAAAATGGCCAGGAAGAAAAAACAGATTAAGTGAGGTATTCATCCTTCAGCTGAGGATGAGATTTGAATAAGAACCTGGAATAACCAAGATCAATGCATCTCATTACACTAACATGGGCTTATGCTGGCTGCAATCAATGATCACCATCAAGCCCCCTTGTAAGGATCCAGTCATACTTTTGTCACACAATGCAAACATAAAGGATTATTTTTAAAATTCATTTTAAATGGAAAAAACACATCATTGTTTCCAGTAAATATAAAACTTATGTTAAAAACTGAGAATCAGTGTCTTTCATGCCTTACTGTAAGTGCAGCAGCCTCTCTGTTCTCAGCTTAAGAGCAAAACCATAACTAGGTACCTCTGATTACCTGCAGTTCCTGTGTGCATTTCACCACACACATACAAGCTTTGATTTCGAAATTATGCACCCCTGGGAAATATTACCAAAACAAATACCTCCCAAAGAGGCACAAGATATCTCTCAAACACAAGATCTAGGCATATGGGAATCAGAGAAAGGGGACACAGGGCAGCTGAAGTGTGCTCAAGGACAGTAGATTTCAAAAAATTCTAATTATTTTTAAAGTAGGCCAACCCCCAGGATATATCCATTTCATCCAGGAAAATTAATCCAGCCTGCTCCCTGCCATCCTCTTTTCCCAAGGCCCCTCAGGCATACACAAAGATTAAAAGCTACATGAACTATCCTGGCAGTCTGCTCCCTTTTATCACAACAGCTTGACAACTCCCCTGTCATCACCAGCCTTGGTAGAAGATAATAATGGGAGTAAAACTTGTTAACTTCCCAAGAGGTGACTGACGTGACTATTCATGGAAAGGGTAAGCCTGCTCTCCACTACAGCCACTCTGTATCTTTCAAAAATTTGACCCCCTGTTTGTCTATGTGAAATAATGGCGATGGCTTTGACATTTTGGACACCTACTCACTGCTCTGTCAATGAGCACTCGAGGGTCCCATCATCCACTGTTAAAGTTGGGCCAGAGTAACTGTTTGCCCTAAGTTTGACACCAAAGTCTTCTCCCAGTCTTGATTCCAGAATTATGGATAACTGTTCTCCTTGAGGACTTTTTTTTTCTGTAGATGACTCTGAAAGAGGGCATTACGCCTGGACCTGCACAAAATGCTTCATGACCTCACTCTCAAGTCAACATTTCTTGGCGTTCCTTAGCCCAAACTTTCCTGTACTATTCATGTAAATGAAAACTAAGCAAAAGTTCAAGATTAGTATTTTAGACTGGTATTGGAAAACACAGAAGGACAGAAACTCACCAAGATCATACAAATGTATCCAAGGAACTAATTAGCAGTTTTATTTTAGACACCCAGGGCTGAAATATGTCTACAGAGAGTACTCAAGACCACTTTACTCATTTGGTAAATCTCATGCTGTAGGAGTATTTTACACTGATTGAAATATCAGAATTTGGAGTTGATGATCTCCAAAAAGCTAGACAAAAGGCAGCAGGAGATTCTTCTCCCTCAACAACAGGAGCTGAGACACAGGAAACCCATGCAGCATCCTTCTGGACTTGAGGGCCCTTGGCTAAGAGCTCTGAAATCAGAGGTAATCGATTAATTTACAATCACTAAAATTTCATATTCCATCAAAAGAAATAAACAACAGAAAACCCACCTACCATGCTTTTCCATCTCTGCAGTTTACCAAGATACTGTTTTTACACTATCACTAGTGAAGGTCTTGGTTCTTGGTGCAGGAGGAACATATTTCATAGATGGGAGGCAAATGGAAGAAATGAGAAAAAACCCCAATATATTTCATAGCTGTGGTTTAAAGCTTCTCAGAGACTTTGAAATGTTAGAATAACACTGTGGGAGATGGATTAGCAGAGCCAGAGCAGGTGAAGCGGTCTTATAAAAGCCATATATTATGAGCCTTGAAGATCTGACTTCAAGGCCTCATTTAAGTGAGTGTAGCAAATCTTGTTTCAGAGAGAACCATACAGAGAACAATTAATTTTCTCTGAAGAACACATTATCTTAATATTGTCTTTCTTGATCTTCCTTCCTCAATCGGAAAAACAGAAACTTCTTTTATGAGGTATCTTGGTTATTTTTTTTGGTTTTGTTTCAAAACATGAATACAGATGAGGCATTTTCTGCACCCAACCTAAAACATTAAATACTTCTTTCTTTGACATATCTAGAATTCTTATTAAATAGCTCAAAACAAAGACATTGCTTAAATATCTCAAATCCATAAAGGCAGGAACTGAGAAATAAAATGGGCTGCTGCTATGCTTTGGCCCTTTTTTCACTTAGTCATGCTTAAAAGGAAAATCTTTTACTACAGATTAAAAACAAACAAATTTTAATCCTAAGCTTGTTATAAAAATGTGTGAATATGAAAAAAATTTTATTTTGTTTCAAAAATATGGTTATTTTTTTCCAAAGCACAGTATTTAAATAATAATTTTCTGCATTATTAAAAAAAATGAATTGTATTTACTCAAATCAGAACAGTTCTTGCTGAGCTGTTTTCATTGCCAATTTTTTAAAATGCAGCAAAATAAGTAAGAAACTTTGTGGGCTGAGCACCATCTGCTTATACTTTAATTTCATTAACACTTATATTTTGAGATTGTCAACTGTAAAGCAAGTTTTCCAAATGTAAACAGCATGTAAACCAGTATTATTGCTTTTACCTTATACCTTCCTCCACTTCTCTTCTGCTGCTCAGAGGTTTACCACACATCACTGTTGACTGCTGCTATTTGCAACTGAACGTTCCACAAGGAAATAAAAGGAAAATACGTTGCAGCTTAGGAAAGCAAGAGCAATACAAAAAAATCTTACTGGAGTCAAGGATTACAAGGGATTCAAAAAGATATGGTCAGAGAGAAACTTAAAAGAAATACAGACCACTCTAGAGCAGCAAACTGTTTATTATAAGTTTATAACAGTTTATTATATAGTTCATTATAATAGAGAGAAAAAATAAAAAAGCAATTTGTTCTTATGCAAGAAAGCATGCTTATGCAGAAAGATGCTTAATTCCTGATTAATACAATTCTTTTTAAAACATCATCTCTTCATTACAAAAACTAGCCATTTTTGTTTCAGCAATAATGTATATATGTAGCCTGGTAAGAAAAATATTTTTATTCCCATACGGGAAGTCCATGGGTTTTCAGAAAATAGGAGTTTTGTGCTATAAAATGCACCTGTTGGAAAGCACCAACCTGCTTCAAAATCAGCTCACACTAAGCAATGAATTTGGGTTTTTTTCAAATTTCAGACCTATCAATGCAAAGATATTCCGGTGAGTAAGCAGACAGTTCAAAATTGTTCATTCCCAAGCAGGGGGAACACAATAAGGATGTTTATTTGAAAAACAAAGGTAGAATACAAGTATTAGCATTCTCCTCTAGATCTTTTTACAGTTATTTCCACCAAAGCACATACTTTCCCTGCAAGCTCTTTCAAAGAGGAAGATGCTATAATTAAACAGATAAATCCTAATCTCCTATAAAGCACAACCTTAACCTTTTGTTTAAGTTTACAGAAACCCACTAAGTTTAATTTTTTCCCTTACAACCTATGTTAGGTGAAAGGCCAAAACACCCCCAAATCCAAGCCTAAACAGTATCACAGGTTGTGAGCACATGCATTTTGGTGGCTCCTAACTGTTCCTCTTTGTTGAGCCATGCTGGCAACATCTTACTTCCTGAATGTTACCTTGGTGCTGTGATTAGTCATAGGGGGAAAAACCTCACTCACCAAAACAGTGTCTAAACCTAGCGTACTGTGGGACAGAGATGGACAGATAAAGGCAGATTCAAGCAAGATAAATTCCCTCTAATTCACAAAAATACTAAAGAGAACTGATGGACGAGGTGGCCTTTTGAGCAGCATGGTTTTGTGGCCAAAGCTCAGCTGGAGTTGAAGCTGGCCAGAACTGTGAGGGACAACTGAAAGATTTTTTTTAAAAATACATTAACAGCAAAAGGCATTGCAGAAACAACACTGGGCTGTTACAGGATGATGATGGTTACCTCAGAAACAGGGACCTTGACTAGGCAGAGATGTTTAATGCTTTCTTTGCCTCTGTCTTCAACACCGATGATGGACTAAGGGGATTCCAATGATCAGCTCCTGGTTGACCCTGAAGCTGTATGGGATCTGCTTCTCCAGCTGGATCCCTAAAAATCTATGGGGCCCGATGGAATTCATCTGAGAACACTTAAAGAGCCAGCTAAGGTCATCACAAGGCCTCTCTTGGTGATTTTGAACGGTCTTGGAAAGCTGGAGAGGTCCCAGTTGACTGGAAGCTGGCTAATATTGTTCCAATTTTCAGAAGGGCAAGAAGGATGACCCTGGAAACTACAGGCCTGTCAATCTCACTTCAGTGCCTGGTCAAGTTATGAAGAAGATTATTCTTGGAGGTGTTGAAAAACATCTAAAAGATAACGCAGTCATTAGTTACAGTCAGCACAGGTTCATGAGGGGAAAATCCCGCTTGTCAAATTTGATTTCCTTTTATGACAAGGTAACCCAAGGAATTGATCAAGGGAAGTCAGTCAGTGTAATCTTTCAGGATTTCGGTAAAGTTATCAGTGCTGTTTCTCACAGGATCCTTCCGGACAAAATGTCCAGCACACAGCTGGATAAACACATGATGTGGTGGGTGAGCAATTGGCTCACGAGTCAAGCACAGAGGGTAATAGTGAATGGGGTGACATCAGACTGGTGATCTGTCACTAGTGGGGTTCCACCAGGCTCCATCTTGGGCCCTGTGCTCTTCAACATCTTTGTAAATGACTTGGATGCAGGACTGGAAGGGATACTAAGTAAGTTTGCAGATGATACAAAATTGGGAGGCGCTGTTGACTCCCTTGAAGGCAGAGAGGCCCTGCAGAGAGACCTCGACAAATTAGAGGGCTGGGCAATCACCAACCATATGAAGTTCAATAAGGGAAAGTGCTGGATTCTGCACCTGGGATGGGGCAACCTCAGATGTACATACAGACTGGGGTATGAGATGTTGGAAGGCAGTGCCACGGAAAGGGATCTGGGGGTCCCGGTTGATGGCAAGCTGAATATGAATCAGCAGTGCCCTGGCAGCCAGGAGGATCAACTATTGGTAAGAAAATTTCACTGTCCAACCACCCAGTAGACACTCTGGCAGTCACACCTGTGCTACCTGCAGACTGTGGCCCCTTTGCAGTGGGCAGCTCCAGTGAGTTGGCAGGTGCCGCGCTTGACTCCCTGCACACCCCACACTCACACATTCAGACCAGGTTTCCTTACTGGCTCAGTCCTAGGTTTCCCACAACACTTTCAGACATTTGGATCCTTCAAATAGTTTAATCTTGGTGCAATTAAGTAAATAATAAAATAACAGCTCAACTTGGATGCCTCTGAGGGAGGGACCCTGAACAAAGGAAACTCTGGGCTTTTATACCCTCAGAGTCTAAACTTGGGAAAGTCTGGGCTGCTGTCTTCTGTGCTTGTGTCTCCGAGTGTCCCCATGCCCTTTGCTATGCAAAGGGTCTGCAGTTCAGTTCATGGCCTCTTGCCTGGGGTACCTGCCACACAAAGCTCAATCTGTAGTTTGAACTGCAGCTGCATATTCATTAACACTGTCTCCGGGGGTACATGAGGCAAAGCATCAACAGCCGGTCGAGGGAGGGGATCGTTCCGCTCTGCTCTGCACTGGTGCAGCCTCACCTTGAATATTGTTTTGGGCACTGCAATATAAGAAAGATATTCAGCTATTAGAGAGTGTCCAAAGGAGGGTAACAAAGATGGTGAAGGGCCTTGAGGGAAAGCCATATGAGGAGCAGCTGAGGTCACTTGGTCTGTTTAGCCTGGAGGAGACTGAGGGGAGACGTCATCACAGTATGAAACTTCCTCGTGAGGGGAAGAGGAGGGGCAGACACTGATCTCTTCTCTGTGGTGACCAGTGACAGAACCCAAGGGTGCCTGAAGCTGTGTCAGGGGAGGTTTAGGTTGGATATTAGAATAAGGTTCTTCACCCAGAGGGTGGCTGGACACTGAAACAGGCTCCCCAGGGAAGAGGTTACAGCACCAAGCCTGATAGGGTTCAAGCATTTGGACAATGCTCTCAGGCACATGATGTGACTTTTGGGCCTCTCCTGTGCAGGGTCAGGAGCTGGACTTTGATGATCCTTCTGGGTCCCTTCCAGCTCAGAATATTCTGTGATTCTATGTTTCTATTTTTACACTAATCTGCAGCAGACATTTGTTTTCCATACTTAAGGAGGAAATCTACCAATTAAATATAACTGTTACCAGACTTGGAGTCCTTCTCTCAGATTATATGGCCTAGTTACTGCAAAAAGCATCCCACTCCCACCACCCCCCCCCAAGGTAGAAGTCAAACCTATTAATGTAACAGCTTAGCCTGCCCTATTTCCACTTGGCAGTCTCCCGTAATGCTGATTTAATATCTGACAAAAATAGGACAAAGACGCTGTCATTTTTCATTAGAGAAAGTCAGCTTAATACAAGCAATTTTGACTCTGCTGAGCTTGGGTTAGGGAAGGTGAATGCTGCTTGGCCGTGTAGCAAAAAATCCACATATCTACTTCTGGATATGTCTTTCTCTCAAGGCTGTCGTCCTGATGACCCACTGAGTCTTTTCCAATGACTAAATTTACTAGCACCAGAGTTCCTACTACTTCAGTTTAGCTACCCATATCTTATTTCACCACATTTAAAACTGAGAGTTAATTATTTCCTAGATTTTGATTTTAAAGAGGAATTTATTACATGCTATTTTTAATACCCCACCATTTGGCCACTAAGCAGCACAAATTACCACTTATGTTTTGTTTTGGTTTTTTTCCCTCCAAAAACAAATTACAGCCTACCCAGTCCATGGCATTAATTCCAATTTCTGTGGTCTTACTAATGTTTTCTTCATTAGATACTGCAACAGATGAATAGTTTTGCCTGTATGATTCCCAAAACAGACACAATTACTGGGTTTTGTTACATTATGTTACCTAAGTGTGCAGCGTCACCTTTCATCCTAGGCTAAGGATCCTGACAAAGGTTCCCTGGATACTCTAGGTCCCTCTTCTTCTGCAGTGGGATTCCTGAAAAGCAAATGCCAGGTCTAGCTTAAGATCTTTGATTTTTCATCTGTTCAGTTGTTTTACATTACTCACAAATGGTAACACTTGGGGCAAAAACAGGACAAAAGGAATCTTGTCACATTCATAAAAAAATAGTGCAAACCTGCTCTTTATAGAGGAGTAGACATTTACATAACGAATAAACTTGAGATAATAATGAGTTCTTTACCTAACTTAATACAAGCGATCTTAATGACAAGAGAGTTCAAGAAACTTTCAATGCAATCTATATATGTATACATAAATTGTAGGTATTATGGAGGTTCTCTTTTTTTCCATTTCTTCACATTATTTGCTTTGTGGTCATTGATTCTGCAACATAACTCGAAGCATTTGTCAAATTATTTCCCTTTTAATATGACAGGGATTGGGGTTTTTACACTCTCCCAAGGGTGATAGATTTTTACAGGTTTTTTCCAAGCCAGTTTAGATGAAAGCACACATTAAAAAAATTAGCATTTAATATCTCAAAACATTTTGCCTATTACTGTTGCTAGCAACACTGAAGATTACTCTAATAAGTGATGCTTACTTTCCACAACGGCAGTAGTTTGGCTATAGCAAGCTCACTAGCTCACTGTGCACAGATTTCAAACAGAACTTGTTGAGCACAAAAAATTTGCCAAGGTGTTAATTTCTGCTGAATGTTCTATGACAAGTAGTGACTTATTATAGCTTTGATTCGAGAAGGCAGCGTGGCTACATCTAGCCCTGCACCTGTATGGAGCTTTTCATACCCAGGTGATGAATGATGGTGTTGAGCTTCCAGATAATACCAGAGCAGCAGAACCGATGCAGTGCCCTTTGCGTTAGGTCTCATGCAATTATGGAAAGGCAAACAACTCAAAAAGTGACCAACATATAGATACAAAGCAATTGGAGAGAGATTATTTTGTTATTTAATCACCCGTGTACCACCATGTTTTTAGCAAGTTCAGACAACTTGAATACCTTCACTACTGAACACCACTCTCCCTGTTACATCAGATTTACCATCCTATTTTTACTCCTGCCTTTCCACCAGTAATTTTATCAACTTCAAATTCCTATGTCTCAGTTTCTCTTCTAAACACACTTGCCATTATTCCTGAAGGGAAAGTGAAGAATTTCCTCTGGGATATACACCACAAAGAATCTAATTTAAACCACAATAACACTTCAAGTTCAGTCTGCAACTTGTCATTAAGATCTCAGTGACAGTCCAGCCAAGCTATACAGGATATTAGCAGTTCTTAAAGTGGGGCAGAAGAGGTGTCACCAGAAAGCTCAAAAATGTCCATTCAGCTTTTTTCTCTTTTTTTTCTAATGCTTCTGCCTCCACATCATAAATTCTCCACCTTCTATTGTCCCTGTGGGAATTATAATGTTTAAACTTGGCAGTCAGTGAAGGCCCATAGCCCCAGCTGCAAGCCCATCATCTGGTTTCCTGAAGCAGAAGGACGTGCTAGAATCGCCACCTGCAGTAGGGCACTCAGCAAAGCCTCCTCTCCTGCTCCAAGGGCAACCACTCATCCCTCACTCTGGCATGGCTGCTGTGACATCTGGCAGCAAGGACAGCTAACAGCTAACTGTCCTGGCCGGGAGATGAGAGTATAAATGTCTAAGGGTGGGAAACTGACCTCAAAAGCTCCTATTAAATTATAGAGCACTGAAAGCATGTCTAGTATAGGAGATATGCATGCTGTCAAGGGGTGGTAGGAGGAAGGAGACAGTTGTCCAACCTTTTAAGCCACCCAAAAAAAGCCCTGGGAACACAGTACAGAAGGTCTGAGAACTGTTGACAAACAAATATGATGGGAACAAAAGCCCACTAAAAACATGCCGCTTACAGACACAAAAAATTAAATACCTTCAATATACAAGAAGCCCATCAGTGGCTTAGGTGCAGTGGCTATGGGAAATACTGAAAATACTGTAATGCTTCAAATCTGAAGCACCATGTTCCCAGATATGAGGCCAAGTAGCCCATGCCAAATTTTCAGGAAGTTCTCCTCATTGTACACATGAACAGGACAGAACATGGAATTTATTTTGTGGGTTTATCAATCTCACCACCACATTTCTGACTTGTGCAAGGTCAGCCACATACTTCCAGCAAATCTTTTACTACCTTACTAATACCCTTCTGGAGCATAGGAACACACTGGACACTCTTCCTTACTATGTCCTTCATATGGACAAATGAATAGAGTAATTTGTACTTCGTCAGATTCAGAGAGTTAAAGTTGACTTATAGTACATTTACTCCAAATATGCTTTCAATTTTTCAGTAATGAATCTTTCTTTACTGTTTTGGTCCTATGGTTCTGCCTACTGTACTACCTACTCCTTGACAACACCAGCTTTTAAGGCTGTGCCTCTGAGGCAGATCGTTAGTGACACACCTTGCTGGAGACCAACAAGTACCATAGCTGAGATCCCTACAGCAGTGATCTTCTGATGAATGGCCTCAAAGGTGTGATTGGCTCATAGTGCAGGGTCAGGAGCTGGACTTGACAATCCTGATGGGTCCCTTCCAACTCAGCATATTCGCTGAATCTATGATTCTCAGTCAATTCCTGCTGCCTCCAAAACTGTGACCCCTTGACCAGAAGAGCAGAAGGTATCAGAAGACATCCAAGAGACACCACAACATGCTAATTAAATCAATGATTCTACCTAATCTTTTATCACAGCCATAAACAATAGAGTCCTTGCCTAAATATTCAGTAACTTTGCAGTCCTTACTATCAGATAGCATGCAACCTTACTTACAAAAAAGCTGATGTTGATTTAAAGACTCTGAGGACAGACATTAATATATTTTTATTGCTTCTATTTGGTTTAGATTGAAAACTGAAAGCTCGTATAGATAAGAGTGATTTTATTGTCTTTGGATATTTCTGATAATGCAAATAAATACTTTACCTCTCCCTCCAAATCCCACAGCACTTTTTCCTCAAATGGATTCTTGGAGAAAGTTCCACAGCCGGGTTACCTGGAGAAGACTTTTGTCCTCCCAACTTCTACATATGCTTTCAATGAACATAGCATCTATGGGAATCTTCCATGAGAAAGAAAGGTCTTATCTCCAACTGTCTGTATTACTGTTATTACTTCTTTGTTCTCTCATTTCCTTCCTAAACAGCCACTTCTCCACTTTATTTTGAAAACTCTCTGTACATTAATCTTTTTAATTCTCCAAAAGAACTCTGAAATCTTTTATCAGTAAAAAAAAAAACATAACAGTATTTGAAGGAATAATTTTTTAAAGGTACATAGTCATAACACTACAAGGTCTTCAATATTACCTATTGTCTGCTGCTGTAAGCAGGAAAAGATTCAAGGTTACAACTAAAAAAGAATAACACGGCAGATCCTTTGATCTTTAATGTTTCGGTGTTATTAAAAAGTGACAAGTGTTACAGTGCAGAGAGGGAAAGGGTACTGCCGAGGTTAGCTAAAAAAAGCTAAATTCTATTTTAAACTGGCACTGTCTGAGGAGGAATTTTATACTTGTTAGCTAGAGCTTTCAACACAAGCAAAGGGAGGAGGGTGTTGTACAGGAAGAAGAATTAATCTGTCATCTTTGGCTTAACAAACTTTCGGGCAACTAACAACAGAGCAAACACACACATTTGTATAACTGAACAACATGCACAGCATTACATTTTAAAGAAACAGTTAAGATTAAACTCCTACTTCCCACATCCTGAAGCTGTACCAACACACCAGTCTGTTTCCAGGTGTTGCAGGGAGCACACCACAAGATACAAGCCCACCTCTTGGGATCAGCTCTGCCTCTCCTAGCATAGTGCAGGGCATGCAAGTCCTAATCTCTGGACATATTGGGCTCTGACAGCTCTCCAGAAATATGCCGTGAAGCACTGCTAGCAGGGAATGCAATCATTACTGCTTAACTACTATTCCTTACCTGAGCAGCTTCTGAGGTGGAAGGCACTCCAAACCAAAACACAAATTTAGTAATAACGATACTGTTTCCCAGAAAATGATGAAGCAGCATGTGTTGCCCACTCCCATACATATCACAACAGCAAGTAAATAGCTGATCTAGCTAATGAACCACATATTCTGTTTAGATTTCATGATTGTCAGTGTTTACTCAATATGATTATATTTGTTCTCAACAAAGACTGAATTATTTCCTGAGACGGCTGTCATGGGTATTTCCTCCTCCAGTTAAGAGAGGGTAATCAAGACGGAATGTTGCTTTATCAGGGGCTGGACTGTAAAAACTCTTCCAATCCCTTTACTGGCATACACACCAGACAGAAAAGATTTCTGAATTAGACCTCACATGGGAATGGAAGTAGATAACAAGGGTTCAGCCCAAAAGTCTCCAAGTAAAAGCATTTAGGCTCATAAGAAAGGACAGCATGATTCATTACAGCACCTGAGTAAGCTGATGAAGCATATGCACCATAGGGCAGCAATACTTCAGTTGGCACCCCAGAATAAGCATCTGAAGATGGTCACTGCCCTACACAGCAATGCAATCACAACTACTTTTTTTCCCCAGATTGTCACTTTGCAGGTCTGTTTACAGCCCTTTCCTGAGCATGAAAAGTAACTTGACTGCTTTTGATGCAAAATATCTTCTCCCTGACATTTTCTTGGGAGGTATGCAAATAAATTCCTGAAGATTTTTCTTCACACAGAAAAGCTCATGTTGTGTCTAGAAGACCAGATTACAGAAACTTCACCATTTAGTAAACTGCTTATCTCCAAAACAACCACTGTGGCCTACTACCTCAGCAGTAACTGCCAAGATACAGCAAACGGTAACAGCTTCAGAAGACAGAACATTTGCTGAAGGAGTTCGAAGTAATTTCCAGTTTTTGAAAGCAAGAGTTCTGTCAGTTCACTTGCCTTCCACAATTATTGAAAGCAGCACACTAGAGAGGGCCAAGATCATTAGCAAACACATCTTAAAAGATGCCTTTTTAAGATAATCACTGGAAAATTTTATGACTTTTCCAAGATTATTTTAATCTTGGCTAATCTTACTTCAAGTAGATCTCCTTAAGTCCAGTTACATTCCTGAGCTCTAAAACATCTGGTGAAAACGGAAGAAGCACTTTGACTTCTTCTGAGACCCTGGTGTCAAAGGGTCAGATTATTCTCACCTGACTAATACAAGGCCACGGCAAGACTTGCTCTGCAGATTTCTTCTGACATCCTGAAGCTTTTCTGGATGCACTGCCCACCTAACACCTCACCATTTCGGGTTGGAAGATCTGCACCGCCAGCTGGATAAAGCCTTTTGGCTTTCCGTGCGCTGTTTTTAAATCACCTGATCTGCTGCTTCTCCTTGGCAAAGCCTGCCCTTTGGTTAGTAAAGCGCCAGGAAGCCGATCCGCGGCGGGTAGGTGAGTTGGCGAGGGAACACCTGCACCCTTTGTTGAACCTCTAGGGAGACCTTTGCAGGACACTTACACGCAGCGGAAATCGGCGCAGGTATTTAGGGATGGAAAAACCCCAAAGGGGAGACGAACCCACAGGTTTCGGGTGCCCAGGGCACCGCCGGCGGGGAAGTCCCGGGGAGTGAGGGAAGGGCCCCGGCGGGACACTGCCCGCAACACCGCGCCGGCGGCGAGCACCGGGTGGGCGGGGGGCAGTGGCGGCCCCGCGCCGGGTGGGGCGGCGCGGATCGGACACCGGGGATCGGACATCGCCCGGGCTGGGCCGCCGGAACACGGCTTCCCCGATCCCCGCCGCGGGCAGCTCCACGGCGCGGCGCCGCCCGGGCTCCGGGGGCCGGATGAGGCCGGCCCCGCCGCTTCGCGCTCCCCTCTCAGGCCTGCAAGGCTCCGCAGGCCGCAGCCCGGGCAGCCGCCCCCCGCCCGCCCGCAGCCGCCGCCGGCCACAGCCCGGGCGGGGTACCCGCCACCCGCTCCGTCGCGCCCGCCCCGGCGCGGCCGCGCACTCACCCGCGTCCGTCCCGGGAGATCCGGCTCCTCGGCGCGGGGCGACAGCGAGGACCAGAGCAGCAGCAGCCCCAAGAAGCTGCCCGCCAGCAGCACGGCGCGCAGCAGGAAGCCCAGCTTCAGCCGCATCCTCTCGCCCGCCCTCTGCCTCCCGCCGCCGCGCACGCAGCGCCCGGCCCCGCGCACCGGCCGCCTTCCGCCCCCCGCGGCACGGCACGGCCCCGCCGCCGCTCCCCCGCCTCCCCCGGCCGCCGCTGCTCTCCGGCAGCCGCCCGCCTGCGGAGGCTGTCCTCCCGCCGCCGCACGTACAAACTTTCTTTTTTTCTTTTTTTTTTTTTTTTTTCTGTTTCTCCCTTTTTTTTCCTCCCTCCCCCGCTCCGCCCCGGCAGGCTCCCCGCTGCGGGCTGCGCGCCTGCCTCCCCGCCGGGCGCAGCGACCGGGGTGATGCGGAGCAGGAAGTGGCCGCCGCGGCAGCCGCGGTTCCACGTGGCCGCCCCGCACCGGGGCGGGGGCGCCTCGCCCCGGGCCGCCGCTCGCTCCTGCCCCCGCCCCGGCCGCCCCTCCGGGAGTGCGCTCCCGCGCACCTGCTGCCGCCCGCACCGCGGCTGCACCCCGCCGGCAAGGGGGAGGAGTGGGACAGCTCGAGTGGGGCTTGGGCTTTCCCAGCTGGGTGGGCAGCGCTGCTCGGGCACCGACTATTAAAAATTAAGGTGCAAACGCTTAACTTGAAGGGTTGTCATAGGCGTAGGGTAACACAGGCCCATTAATTGCGTGCAGCCTGGGCAGAGTAGCACTGGAAAGGCAACAGATTTTTCTTGCGGATAGCAGATTAAGTACAAGATTACAGAGATGCTATCAGCCCCATAGCTTGTGTGTGTTTTGCTACTAATTTTCTGCACTAAAAGTTAGGCATCCTATTTCCTCCTCTGGAGAAATCTGACACGTGCACGCACACACACAAACATGATAATGTAAGCTCTGCACAAAGCAGAGTGATGCAAGAATAATAGAATTTAATACTTTTGCCTTTTCTGTGTATTCAGTATTATCCGCTTGCTTTGATGATTTTTAGTTCTAATTCTTGCGCGCACTGGAACGATATCGGATCCAAGGATTCTGAATATTAACTTTCAATGATAAGGAGTATAGAAATGAAACAGGATATTACACCCCGAACAGGATCACTTTGGAGGAGAAAAAATCCCCACACCTAAGTGACCTTTGTAGCTGGACACACCTAAACACGGAAGTCTTTGTTTATTCGTATAACTTGTGCTATAGCCCTGTGTGCTTTTTTTTCTTCCCCATTCTGTAAGATCAAGGTATGAGACGTAGACAAATGCGATGTTTAAGGCATGGGCAACAGCCCTAATCCTTACAGGTGTTTGCACAGCCTTGTGACTTTCACAGGTCCTCAGAACTGTTTTCCCCAAACCCCCTCCCTGTTTGCAGTTGCAGTAATTAGACAAACATCCCAACACAAAGGTTTAGGTGGCTGTTTTCAGGTAGGTAACAGCATCTGCACAGGGCTGGGAGGGATTGGGGTTTTTTGCTGGGAAAGACGTGAGTTGAGGTCCCCAGCTCTGAACAGATCCCTTGGCTTCCTGATCCTGGAAGGAAAAGGCAAGCTGGGGCTTTAAACTGTGGAGCTCTGTAGGCTGTCAAAGAAGTATAGAAGTGTTTTCCCCATCTCTTGTTTCATTCCTTTCTGGAGACCTTATGGCAGCAAACGGTGCTCTTTCCTCATGTTGTTTCATTCTCCATGTTTGGGATCCCTTTTTAGTCTCCTGTGCTGTTGCTCTCAGCACATTCAAGAAGAGTAAAACAAAAAAAGAAGTTACACTTAGCACTGCATGGAGGGTACGGTAAAACTCGCTACAGCCATGGGATGTGATACCACTGCTGCTGCTTCTCAGAGCTGAGAGTGACAGGGACAGAGCTCTCTGCATGCCAAGTCGATACGATGAAAACTCACATTTGTAAGGCTGCCTGCCAAAACTGGGTTTGAGGGTTTTTTTATGTGAAGGTGTATGTTCTGTTGAAACCCACAGGCAAACCACATATCCATCATTATCACAGAGAGCTGCACACTAGAAGATGACCAAGAGTTTTGTTGCTTTTGTTTTAGATACCCAAAGTCTTGCTGTCAGTGTATTCCCCCATTAGTTGTCTAAGGACAGTGGCTTCTGTACACGGCATTTTAAAAACTCTGCATTTTACCCTGAAAGAGAAGAAGTTGAAGACCACTGGGAGGCAGTACGGGGCAATGGAGAGGGTGTTCATGCCAGCCTGCCCCTCTCTCTTCCAGAACCGCCAATGACAGGAGACTGGAGAAGGCATCATGTTTCTGCTTGACTATTACACCTGCCTGCCCTGGTGCCTTCACAACAGGGAGAACCACCTGCTCATGCACTGGCCAGGCAGTCTGACTCCAGAAGTATTAGATTAATACTGACCTTGGAAGTAGTTTTGTTTCAGTCGTATCCTCATTAAGGATATGCTGAAGTTTCAGATTCTGAGCTTACAGTTTCTCCTGTGTAGTAAAGTGCCTAAGAAGACCTGCAGAACATATTTTCACTCTTGTTGAATTCATACCACCTAAGACAGAAAATGCAAATTAAAGTTGGCTTTGAATTGCCTGCAGTAACATTCAAAACCACTTTTCAAAGTCTTTTACGGCCTGGAGGGGAAAAGAGAGAAAGTTAAGCACAAATTTTTGCCTCTCTCAGTTACAAAATACGAGTATATATATAAATATATATGTATAAATATAAATCATGACACTTGTACTATCCAGGCAGCACTAAAACAAGACACAATTCTGACTGTTATTAGAGAGTTAATCAACTTCTTTTAGACTGATATTCAGTCATTCAAATGTTTCAAAAATACTGGCAACTGTCGTAATGTTTGTGTTTATAGGTGGACATCTACTGCTTGTTGGACAGAAATCGTATGTTCACTTCTCCAGCTATGCCTCCAAATAAATATCCAATGGCATATAAGTCATTACAAAGTCTTGCTGCTCTTGAACCAGAGACCTGGAGGTGAGGTATCCGATTACCAATCCCCTAAGCCATGCAGTTGCCTTATTGCTGGGGATTTGGGGGATGGTGTCTGGAGCAGGGTCACTAACAAATGTCAAAATCTCATGCAGTTGCTCACATGAGAGAAGCGTCTGGATTTGGATGTGCCTCTTAACTCTTGTCCTGAATATTTGGCTGCAATAAAACAAACTGCTTCAACACAATGTCTGAAAGGAAATTCCTACAGACTTTTGTACCTATCAAGATGAAAGTAATGTATTACAAAGTTCACAACACAACAAGCTGCTGTAAAGGCTTGACTGTACATAACCCCCCCATTTTACTCATCTGAGGGGGATTTTTCTGTCAAAACATAGGTGGTCTTTGTAAAATCTACAAGTCAGAGACCACCTTTTCTTTCTGCTCAGTGCAGCGAGCACAAAACACAAGTGGGTTTTTTCTCAAGTAAACAGGTTCTTTGAAATTAGCATTGGTGTACTGGTTTGGGCTAGGATAGAGTTTATCTTCATAGTAGCTGTATGGGGATACATTTTGGATTTGTGCTGGAAACAATGTTGATAACACCGGGATGTTTTGGTTGTTCCGGAACAGTGCTTGCAGAGTCAAGGCCTCTGCAGCTCCTCACCCACCCTATAAGCAAGCAGCCTGTATGTGCACAAGGAGTTGACAGGGGACACAGTTGGGACAGCTGATCCCAACTGACCAAAGGGATATTCCATACCATATGGTGTCATGCTCAGCATATGAAGCTGGGGGAAGAAGGAGGAAGAGGGGACATTTGGAGTGATGATATTTGTCTTCCCAAGTCACTGTTACACGTGATAGAGCCCTTTTCTTCTGGGGATGGCTGAACACCTGCCTGCCCAAGGGAAGAGGTAAATGTTGCTTTGCTTTGCTTGTGTGCATGACTTTACTTATTTAACTGTCTTTATCTCGACCCAAAGGTTTTCTCACTTTCACCCTTCCAGTTCTTTCTCCCATCCTGCTGGGATTGAGTGAGTGAGAGGTGATGTGGTGCTTAGTTGACAGCTGGGGTTAAACCATGACAAATGGATTGTAGACTTCAAGAAATTTCACTTTCCTTAGATGTTTCCAGATATAACTACTGACACTTTATTTAGTGCAGTATTTCACTACGTGATATACTCTAGCCTTCATATAACAGCAAACTTGGTCATGCTTTGATTAAAGAAAGCATTGAAAAATGCCAGCTGGCAGACAGTAACTTGCTTTTCTAAACTGAATACTCTCAACACAAGCAACACCTCTGCTCTAGTGAAACCTTTCAGCTCCATGTAATTCCTTTTCCCATCCTTTCCAACCTCCCCTGCTTCACTTTCTTCAGTTTTAAGATCATTTGCATGTAGACAGTCATCTATGAACAAAGCTTATGCTGTTTTCCATATTGCTACTTTGGACCTAAGGTGAGCTGGCCATTGACACATATGGAAAACCTGTGTAGTGTATTACCCCTACAGCAGATCTATTAGTGCTGCATATTGAAGTCTTGGGATGTCCATGTGGAATCCAAGACATACCTTCCCTAGTTTGCATCTAAGGGATTGCACACTCAGTGTGTGGCTGGAGAAGCCTTGCCAGATCTACCTTAATTAGTATTAAACAGGCTCATACTCCCTTCTGACACCATTCCCAGCATTGAGGGGTTTGCAGTAAGATTCTAGATTAATGAGGTGGTCGCTGCTTAGAATAATCCAGAAGGGCAGAGTTTGGCATACGTTACAATGAAGATAAATCTATGCCCTAAATATTTACAATGTGTGTATATTTAATCCCAGAGTCGATAAAAAGGAACTGAAGTACAGCATTTTAAATTCTTCCTAATTTTTGAGATTATTTTAAAAGTACTTTAATTCAAGTAAGTGCCTCTCAGTAGTATCTAATACATGCTTTTGCAACTTAGACTAGGATGTGCTTAATCTTCATTGTTTAGTGTTCATGATTTCCAGTCTTCAGTACCATTTTTCCTGTAATTCTCAACTATCCTTCTTTTTTTAAGCTAGAGGTTTAGCCATGCATATCCTACCAAAAAATTCTTCTTCAGTATTTCAGGATTTGAATGGATGCTTCTGGCAGAGTGCTGTTTGCCTCCTTTGCTTTTCCTGTCACTTTCATGAAGAACATGTTATGAAGTTCCTGTCATTACATTTAGCCCCCATACTCCTGTCATGCCTACTTAGTCTGTTTTTCTCCTACAGTATCACCTCTAGCTCTTCTTCTCTTTTCCCACACAGCAACAGTAAGCAAGCTCATTATTTTGTACTGATCTGGATGCTACCAATGTTCTGAAGAATGGAATGTAAGAATACTTTTAATTCCAGCTGCCCTTTCTGTTAATGAGTACCAATCAATGTTTATGAACTACGTTGTATTGTTAATACTGCTTTTGTCTAAAGAAATTTAACTTCTTTTGCACTTACAAGTCCTCAAAATATCCACACTCAGATGAGTGTTGACAATCCTTGACAGATTTAGATCTCATTAAAATAGTGGATGGGATAGTTATGTGGGTGTTTCATTTAAGTTTGAAAAGAATTGGAATGATTCTAAGCATAGTTATGCCATTTAAAAAATAAAATATGTATTTAAATTACTTTTCAAATAAACTCTCACCTGTATTTTGAGCCAGACGTAAGTGTGAGTAGTAATATACCTCAGGTCCAGAAAATTTCCCTTTCCAAGGCACCACATTTCTGAGCACTTCAAACAGAAATTAACTTGCATCATTTCCTGAATCTAGGGCAGAGAAAATTGAAATAGGTTGCTGCAATTTCTGTTATGCTGAAAAAATGAACGGTGTAAACACCCACATTTCAGATGCTGATGTACTTTTCTAATAGACTTTTCAAATATAGTAAATAAGTGGAGTCAGTTTGGTGAAATTGTCAGTCTGAACAAGATCCACAGTACCTTTGAGGGGAAAAATGAAAAAATTTACAACTGGAAATTAATTAGATTTTCTTATTTCTTTGGAATTTTGCTATTTAGTGATGAACTGTTGACAGTTTAGCAAATAACTGTCAACTTGGGTATTATCAATTCAGTAACATTTATCAGCAACAAATCTTCAATACATTTAACAGATTTCTCTTCAGTATATATTCTGCTATGTTGTTCAAAATGAAACAAAACCTTACTACTGAAGATAAAAAACATTTGTAAAGCACTACATAAGTTAAATAAAGCCAACATGTCAAATCTGCACAAGAAGAAGACCTATGAAGTTTCAAAGACAAATTAAAAAAAGTAGTCAAAATTTGTTATACAATGTAACAAATAAGTGTAGGTGTGGATGTACAACGGTTAATAGATGCTAAAACCGTAGAGTTTTTTTGGTCCCTAGCTTAATCACAGGCTAAGTGAGCAAAATACCGTTTCAGAAAGTTTGGCCTGCCTCATTAGTACAGAAAAGGTCAATTAATAATTATTGGGAAAAATGGTCCAGTAAATAGATTTATAAAATAACATTGAAATAATAGAAACTGAATAACATCACAGAAATCTGCTGCACCCAGATTTTCAAACTGGGGTCCTTAGATGCCTGGGGAATGGGAATGGTGTCTGCAACAGAGAATGACAGCAAGACTACTGCCACTAGTCATATAAAGTTTGTGGTATGTATCACAAACTGACAACTGGTAGTTAAGAGTCTTAGCAGCAATAAATCATAAAAGAACTGTTAGGCAGCTCTGAGCTTTCTTAATTCTTTGCAGATTTCATAAGCTGTGAGTTTGATGTTATTGGCGGCTGGAAACAAACACCACAATGTTGTGCAGCCTCTTTTCTTAGTGAGCTGCCATTTGGAGAGAAATTCTTAAACAGTAGATTATTTCTATTATGTAGTGTCTGACACAAAGTTGTATTGATTAGTAATTCAATGAAATGATTCTATTATAAAATGCATGTTTTCTGGGAATTGCAGGCAATAGCAGCTGTTGTATCATAACACTGCACTATTAAATGCAATCATAATAAAAAAGATTTCATAAGGGCTTTAGTACACCACATAGATGCATCATTTTGTGGAAGCTTCTCACTTTTCTCAGGTCCAAAGTTACACACAGATATCCCTACTTGATATGAACTAAATGATTTTCAACTTGTACAGTTTTAGCTCAGGTATCAATATAGATATTTCTTTCATTTTTTTATTATGTTTTCCATTTTTTGCCAAAACTGAAAGCTAAACCAACCAACCAACCAACCAAAAACTAAAAAAACCAACCCCCCCCCCCCAAAAAAAAACAACCCCCCAAAAAACTCAAATCTAAGCAACTTAAGGGAAAAAATTATTAGACCTGTCAAGAAGACTTTGAAATAAAGGTGAAGAACTGTAATAAAGTCATCATCTTGGCAAGCTGAACTCCACTGCTTTTTAGTCGTCTGTGACAAGTAAGAGTGACAATGGCAGAATCTCATCCATCTTCAAATCCTTGCAGGTTTCCAGATCTCTCAGCTCACTGCCATTCAACTTCCTTTTTCTAATGTATAATGCTGTGCTGGTTTTGGCTGGGGTAGAGTTAATTTTCTTTGCAGTGGCTGGTATGGGGCTGTGTTTTGGAATTGTGCTGAACACAGGGTTGGTAATATAGAGACTTTTTTTATTGTTGAGCAATACTTACACAGAGCCACGTACTGCCACACTGGCGAGGAGACTGGGGGTGTATGGGAAATTGGAAGGAGACACACTCGGGACAAGTGACCCAAACTGACCAAAGGGATATTCCATACCGTATGATATCATGTTCAGTATATAAAGTGGGGGGGGGAGAAGAAGGAAGGGGGGGACATTTTGAGTGATGGTGTTTGTCTTCCAAGTAACCATTACACGTGATGGAGCTCTGCTCTCCTGGAGATGGCTGAACATGAGAACCAGTGAATTAATTCCTTGGTTTGCGTTGTTTGTGTGTGTGGCTTTTGCTTTCTCTATTAAAGTGTATTTATCTCAAACCACGACTTTTCTAGTGTTAACCCTTATGATTCTGTCCCTGATCCTGCTTTTGGGGTAGTGAACAAGTGGCTGAGTGGAGTTTGGATGCTGGCTGGGGCTAAACCATGGCAAACTGCAGTGATTTAAAAACTAGTTGGCTGAATATTCCACTTAAACTAAAACTTCTCTAAATTCCCAGCTATGTGCAATTACCAGGAAGCAAATCTCTAGATTGTGCTTTAAGTCTGGCTTAACTAACTCTTTCTTCTGAGCAGTTTGCTCAATTTAGGGACACCCTTTAGATTTAGATATTAGTTGGAGTTTACGGAGTAAGTGGGGAAAGATTGATTTAAAGTTTTATCCTTAAAAAAAAATTTAAAAAATTACCGGTTTCAACTTGAAAAGCATACTTAAGGAGGAGAAGACTATTTCAATTAACATTATTTCAACTTAAACTGAAAAATCACCAATTTATTCTAATTCCCATTCATTGACCCTTTGAATAATGACAGCTGGTCCTGTAAATCTTAGGCCAAAATAAAGTTTATTCCATTCCTGATTTACTATCAACAACTCTGGCATATTTGTATATATATAAAAATAAACAGAGCATTTGTGTAATTAATAGATTTTTCTTTTTCTTTTCATGCTCAAATGGTGCTATGGGACAAAGTAGAAGTGATAGAAAACCACAGTCTGTTAAAGCACGGGAATTCACAGCCGAACTTTTGTAGACTCTTGGCTAACTGCCTGAAAAACCTGGTTAACTTCTTACTAACCCACAAGATACAGGAAGCAAACGTCTTCAAAACATTTTAGATTTAAATAAGCAGGCTTACAATATGAATGAAAATTAACGTAATAATTTGCCTCGCTTTCAGGTTTATATCCAAACAGTCCTTCCAAAATTGCCCTTCTAAGTCTTTGGTGTCAGGGCTGATTAGCAGAAAGCAGGAGATAGAGGCACTGTTCCTCAAAACATTTAGGTCAGCTCTGATACTCTCTGGCATGTATCTAGGCCACATCTAATTAATCCCAGAATCTTCCATCACTGCTAGATTACCTCTGTCAGCTTCTCCGTCAGAAACCTGGCAGCAAAGATTTTTTACCTTAGGTGAGGAATTTCCCTTTTTTAAAGGCAAATGGGAGTGGTTTGTTTCATCATCTAACTACATAATGTTTATGCAACAATTTACAGAGCCCTTAGGATGTAAAGTATTTAGTAGAGGTGAATACCTTCACTTGAAATTACTGGAATGTTGCCACAGATTTAAACAGAGCCAAGATTTCACCCACGATTGTGTTTAGGATAAAATTTACCAGCTTTCTCAGCTCTAAGTTTGATGCTGCTGTTCAAAAGAATTACATATTTTTTCTTTTTCTAAGCCAAATGTGAATACAAAGTGTTTGATCAAAGTAAGATCGGAAAATACAGAAAATCTGAAAAATAAAATAAGAATTCCATCTAAAAGCCTATTGGAGATCAGAAAAAGTTAAGGAACTAAATTGTATTTGTCCACTTTAGGCTGCAGTCTACAGTCTGCCACAGTCATTACTAGAATTACACAAACAATTTGCAAAGACACTCAGCAGCTCCAGGTGATAGTTAAATCAAGATTCAACTAGCACTGTGGAGCAGCAGATATGCAATTGGTGACCACTAAAAAATAACCCGGTGCACTCACTGAATGAACTAAGGATATGCTGCATCCATCTTCTGTGTATCACAATAGTGAAGCACAGAATCATAGTACTAAAAATAGAGCATTAATTAGCAATGCTAAATTTATATGCAATTATGCAAAGTGCTGAGTGTCTTGAACAGGACCATATTTGTATCTTGAGGGCAAAGTATCATGACTTTTGAAATTAATGCTCTATAAATATGTAATCATCTAGTATGCAAAAAGCCAGTTGATTTTTTCTTATACCTGATGATAAAACAACTTGCTACTTGCAGAACCAGAAATACCTGTTATTGGAGATCTATTAATATGCACTTCAAAACATAGGCCAAGAACAGCCTAGACATTTTTGCAGTGGGTGAGGTGTGTTTTTTAACTCCGCCCTCCACTTTTCAAATTATATCCTTACAATCTCCTTTAGTTAAACATCAAAAGGATTTTCCCTGCATTTCATACAGCACCGTTGTCAAAACCTTCACTTAAATGCTTCTACTTCAGAATTATGTAATATTACAAATGTAAATAAGATGCAGATTTTTCACATACTTGTTTCTTATGCGAGTTGATGACTAAAGCAGGAAATGCTATTCATAAATGCTCAGTACCAACACACTAAAAAAAAATCCATATTGAAAGACTTCTTTTTTTTTTTAACATCACTTGAGAAACAGTCAAATCAGCATCAGTCATGAATTTTGCCTGTTTTGAGATTTACCTGTCCTTCAAATGTGCAGCTGATACCTGCATTAACATGTTTCACATCTTGTTTGAGAAGTCATCTTATGTTTTTGCTCATATCAGAAGAAAAGCAGATTTTATGAGATGCAGGATGAGTCCACCTGCACAAAAGTACATATAGGTGTATTGGATTCCATAGCCAATGCTGTGAAAGTGACAAATCCCACTGTCTTGCACTTAATGTCTTAGGATGAACTCACAGACAGGTAAAAAAATAATGTTTTGACAGGTGAAAAATGCACACAGGCTGGTGATGTGATACTAAAAACATTCTAAGTTCGTGTAAGCCCTCACAACTCACATTGCTATTCCACCAAGGTCCCCTACCACTATAGTGGACTTCACCATAGGAGAGGAACTCTCACCTTTTTGTTGTGGCCTACATTTCTGACTGTATCTGACAGTCCTATAAGCATATGTGGCAGGTAGGCTCTGCCTAAATTTTGGTCACGGAGCTCAATTCTGAGCTGAAGGATGAAGTAGATTTATACAAGTGTTTTTAACAGTGATGGGCTTCCTGATGCTATGCATTAAGTAAAATAGCAAAATAAGCATAATGATGCAGGGCCAAGTACCATTACTGAGAGATTATGTCATACTTGTCCTTTTGCTTTAGAGATCTTACCCCTTCTTACGCTTCATCACTCAAACACTGTGCAAACTGTGGTTTGGTGGTGGTAGCAAGATGAATACACCAAAGTGATCTCTAATCTTGCCATTTCCCATCATGTTCAATGCTGACTAGGCTACTAAATTTTCACCACCTCTTTTTATGATCAGCCTCTCAAACTCATCAGTTTCAAGTAGCTGAGCAAAAGTTACAGTTGTTGCAGTTACCTATAATCTTTGTGGGAGCATCTTGATGAAAGAGAGAGAAAGAGAGAGAGAGGAGAGAAAAAGGTGGGCAATTTGTGTGGATTCTACAGGCTCTGAACTTGGAGTGTTACTGCCCTGTATCAACAGAAAAACACAAAATTATTATTAAGAAGTGTATCAGTCATGTTAATTTAAAAATTCCCTACATTCAAGATTATGGATTTTAGATTCTGTAAGCCATAATTTTCCTTATAACACCTTATATAAAATTTCTTATAACAAAAAAGTTAATTAAACTGGTGGTTATTGCTTTGCAGACAAAGATACACTATTAACTTAGGCAAGAGGCAGAAATAACTTGCACTGTCTGAAAGAGCAAGAGCATGTAATACATGGAAAACACATGCAATTATCTTAAAAAGAGCTTTTAAGTTTTTATGAGTGCCTGCACAACCTGCACTGTTGTTGAAAAATTAAAACAGTTCATAGTATGCCTTGAATGCTAGAAGTTGCTTCATCTGATAAGATGAATGATCCTCTCTGATCATCTTTATGCATCTTGCTGACAGTGTTTATTTTTAAGAGCATGAAACTCTCAGTGCTCGTCTATTGTTCCTGAATGCTGACAGTGCTCTCCATCATGGCACTGGCTCTCTGAAGCTAGAAAAATTAAATAGGGGCCATCTTAGGAATCGTTCTGCTTAACATCAAGAGAGAGATTCTCCTGCCTTCTGGTTTCTAAATTTCAGTATGCAAAATGCAAAAAGATCCTAGGAGCTCTGCAGGCTTGGCAAGGAGTACAAAGTTTGGGTACTGTCATGCTGACCTGGTTCAGCTCTTTCTTTATCTTTCTCTGTTGTCTTTTTTCTTAGTACACTGTCTATTGCGTATCCTTGTCCTGTGTTTGCTAAGTGCCTCCAGGCTGTTAGAGCACCTAAAGCACAGTGAGTGTATTTGCAGTCTCTCAATCCTGGATGAAGCTGAGACCTCAAGCACACGCACACAACTTATTCAGGAGTTTCAATATGTTACAATAGATACAAAAACTCCTCAGGAATTTCAAAAGGTGTATCTGCACTAATTAGAATCTGTATCATTTGCATACCAGAGCTTTACTCATCACCTCAAACATCCCTTACCTACTCCCATTTTAACATTCATATCATCTTGCTTCTTTGAGAACATATTTGAAAATTCAAATTCAAAATCCATATCTAAAGCAGTAATGAATTCTGTGACAATTCACAGCTTTTATTACTGTTAAGTTGCTTAATTCTCTAAGACCCCTGATGCTGAAATACCTGCAGCTGTTCAGTACCAATGACTCAGTATTTAATCTCTGAAAATACAAGTACCTTTTGTGCATCAAATACTGTATACTGCTTTTCTGGGTGGTATTTTAATAAGCTTTCATCACTACTTTTAACCAATCATTCTTAAGGTCCACAGGCTAGATGATGAGTATGTATAAATCATGCAGCTCCAAATACATCAAAGAAAATATGTTCATTTGTCCCAGGATTTGGCTTCTTACTTCCAGTTTTACCAGGCTTTTCTTTAACTAATCTTGCAAATGCCTTAACCACATCCAATTCCTACTGTACTCCTCTCAATCCCTTTCAATTACCTCCTTCTTAACATATAACAACCCCTCCATAATATTTCCTTGTAAATTCTTTTAAATCTTGATTTTTCTTCTTCCTCTTTTTTTTTTTTTAATAAATTGGCTGATTGTTAGGAGCATTTGTAACTCTTTGAAATTGTACTTCCGAATGCATTGTGGTATGTTGACTCTAAGGGCTGAAGTTTCTAAGCAGCTTTCAGAATAATGAGATTTGTGGGCATGACTCCCTTGCACTGCTATAAAGGTTTACTCTTTAGAGCTAAAAGATTTTCAAAAAATCGGTTTCTTTGTGCTGCTGGCTTGTAAACACTGTGCTTGGAGCATGCATCCTTTACAGCACAGTTACCCTTTTCTCTTTCAAGTTACTTATCGTGCCTGAGGAGCTTGTGAACATCTACCCTTAACATGCAATTTTATAACCCAAGGGTGCATCATCTTTAGTAGCAGCTGATACACACTGCAGCTTTTGCCCAATTTGCCTCCACTTTGCACATAGCATTTATGTGCATGAAATATTTGCACTACACATTTCGTTAATGGGCAACTCATTCTCTTTCTTTGCCTGACCACATTTCCACTGATAAGTGGAATAACTTGTAGATATCTTAGGTAAAGTGTAAGTGGCAGCAACTTGTAGATATGTTATGTAAAGTTTCAGTCCAACTGAAAATGGTAGATTCATGTGCCACATTTTCAAGTTAGCAACGCTTAAAATGTTGATCTAAAATTCCTGGGTTTTGCAGACTGGCTCGGTTGCTACAATTGTTCTGACACTTCATATTATTATTTTGCATGAAGTTTCATGACGAGTAAGCCTACCTCACACGCAACTGTTGCCTGCAGTATGTTTCACATTGTGATTTGGGCTGGGTTTGCTGAGTCTAACCTTGCGTGCCTTTGTTTGCTCTTGCACTGATGCTGTGGCACAGGGATGCCAGCGTGCCAAACAAGGTGGGTTGGCTTCACTGATTACGCCAGTTGGTGCTGGAGTATTTGCATTGTCTGAGCTCAGCCCAGCACTCCTCCATCCACACCTGCCACTGTGTGTGCTCTGGGTGCTGCAGGACAGTCGTCAATCTGAAATCCAACTTCCTGATGCTCCTGATACAATCCAGGATGCAGCCATGTATTATTGCTTTTTTATTTCTTTCACCTACCTCCCCTAGCACAATGAAACCACATCTCATCCTGCTGTTTTTTTCAGAGCTAGTCAAAGCACATGCTGAAGCCCTTTTCATCCCCCAAAAGCATATTATTCTACTACTTCCTCCATATACCACATTTTGAGTTCCAGGTTTTTGCCTCGGCAGCAGCTTTTGGTTAACTAGCTGATTCTGTTAACAACGAGGTATGGGAAACATATTTACAAAAAACTGGAGAATAAGAATGCTATGCAAGCCTCTTGGAACTGAGGAAAGGAAAAAAGCTATCTAGTACTTATATAGGTTTTTACACACAGCCTCATTTGCCTTCCACTTTCCTCAGGGATTATGGGATAGTCACTTTACGATGACCCTTTTATCATGAATTTACACATATGCCTAAGTCATTTTATAACCCAGGTCTGGTGCTTGTGTTGTGACTGTCACGCTGCCCAAAGCTGTAGAAGTGTATTGACTTTTCCATAATTAAGACAGCAATACCCACTGATTGGATTTAACTGTTCACTGAAGGAAAAAAAAAAAACCACAAAAAACCCACCAAAACTCTTTTGCTGCAGACTTCCTAAAGACCCTGGAACATATTAGGGGTACAAGAATGACATGTATAGACATGAAAAGCTGAAAGACAGGTTGAAAAGTAAAGCATAAAAAAAAAGTAAAGACTGCTGAGTATTTCCACACTCTAAGGTGTTTAGAAGGCTTCATTCATATCTATTCCTTATAAGAACTGTGCTTTTATACTTATTTTTTTAATCCCTCACTTCTCAGTAATACAACTGTAACATCAAATATGTTGTAGGTATCTTAAAGTGTTTTCATTTCGAAGGAAAAAGTTTCCTGCATTCAGAATCACCTACTTGCTTAGCATGCACTGGGAGTAGAGAAGGTTGCAGTACTAAGAATGTGTCTGAATCCTCAATTACATATGCCCATCCAGCACCTTTGAGTTTATTTTCTTTAAATACAGAGGCTTTGGGGAGGGAGGTGGTGGTGGCATCTTTTTGCTTCATTTTGCTGCTCAGTGATGTGACTTCGCATAGCTGTTTTATGGCAGGCAAAAGAAAGGAGACCAGAGTCAGGCTTTTGTTCCTTGGCCAGTACAGCGTTTCAGGTCAGCGAGCCAGGCTGCATTTGCTGCTGCACACTCAGCTTCTCCCCCGTATTAACCCCAGCAGCCTCAATACACCTTCTTAGGGGGAGGAAAAATGCTTTTCTTCCCAACCAAGTTGTTGCCAGATATAGTTTATACAGGTTTAAGGAAGCATTGCACAAATGCTTAAAGCATGCAAGAGTGAACTCCTGCAATCATATACAGCCTTAAACATGAAAGGATGCTTCAAGAATTTTAATTCTTTAAAAAGCTTTCCAATCAGAGGATGATCTGGGCTGGATCTGGTAAATGGACCCAACAGTTCCCACAGCTTCAGCATGTCATAAGTGATGGGACTAAGCTGACTCTGATGTCCCCAAATCTGGTATTGTAAGAAGTATCCCCAAAAGCAGTGGTTTACATCTGGTCTGCCAAGTGCTGGAGTGGAACACTGCAGAAAAGAAGCCAAAGAAAAGATATTTTCTCCTTTTTGACACGAGCTTTTGCAGTTCTAGGGCTTTTTCTGTAAGATATCAGTCCTTGCAGCTTATGAATAAATTCTAGCTGTGACAACTAAAGAAAAACAGAATCTTCCCATCCTTGTTCCCCAAACCCTGTCACCCTCCACTCCTCCACAAAACATGACAAGAACTCAAATAGCCCTAAAGTAAATATAAGCACATTAAAAATGCACTTTATGAGATAAACTGGAAATTTGGTATGCTTGCCATTGGCAAACTATTTTGCCTTGCCAGCTTCAGACTTGTGCCTCTTCCTCTTTCTTTGAGGATAAAGCTCCCCAGGGTTTCTAAAGGACTCCAGTGACCTTTACAGACTCAGCTGGCTTTTTCAGCAGGCAGCACTTCTGTTGCCATGGTAGTGGGAGCCAAGGCCCCAACTCCAGTCAGAAAGGTTGGGGACTTTCTTCTGTTGCATCATTACCACAAGTAATACAGAAATTAGGTAAGGATATATAGATGTTGCCTGAGTTATCTGATACAGCATATCTTGCTGCAGATGTCATTTGTGGAGCAAATTACTTTTTTGTGAATTTGGTTCATTTTGGGAGCTCTTCTACTCTTAATCAACTTCCCGTTGACCTGAGAGCATGTGCTTCAGAACAGTGAGTGGTAGTGTACTCTGTAAGGGGAAATACAGCAGCTCCATCTCGTTGGGCATAAGCAAAGTACCAATAGATATTCTCCTCACAAACTGTATTTCATTAAGAACTATCAGACTTCTTGCCCCCAGCCCATAAGCAGCTGCTGTTCACAGTCAGATTCACAAGCCATCAAGCATTGTGGAGCCCAAGAACCTTTACTGGCATTTGGCTTTTCAGATGGGAACGTCTCCATGCAAGTAAGTTCATATTTGGTCCTTGCACACAGCTGTCACCGTTACCATCAATAAAGCTTAAAGAGAGGCCTGCCATACAGTTTTGTGACCAGATGCACTCTAATGACAGCACTACAAAATTCCCTTGTGCCAGTTACCTCAGCTCACGGGACACGGAGCAAGAGATGGTAAGAGTCTACCCAAGGGCTATGCACTAACTCGACTCTTCCTAGCCCTTCTTGCTCCCTTCTTATTCCTCCCCTTCTCCATAATTTTTGAAAAAATAGGTGCTGTGTGGAGGTTTTTTTATCCTCCAGTCAACTGATGAGGAAATTTGAGATCATGTGGGTTTTTTTGTTGTTTGGTTAGTTGGGGTTTTGTGGTTTGGGTTTGTTTGTTTGGGGTTTTTTGTTTGTTTTGTGTTTTCTTTTAAAGCCAGAGAAAAGAGAGTGACTAAGAACCATTCTCAGTGAAAATGTTCTTGTTTGGTGAATGTTGGTGAATAGTGTAAGACCACTAAACTAAAAAGGCAAAGAGGTTAAGTTTCCTATGTTGCTTAAGAGCAGAACACTTATGAGCTTGTGGTGACCCTTCCCAGAGAAGGAAATAAAGACTATGATCTATTAAAAAAACAAATAAATCTAAAAAACCCCCACAAGAAGTTAAACACGCCTTACATGCTACATGCTATAAAAACTAAGATCTAAATCACTACTGCTTTTCACAGAATATAAATTCAAAGATGCCAGACAAAATCTAATCCTTTTACTTACAGAAAACTGCTTAGCACACAAAAAAAACCTTACTTAAAAAAAAAAAATGTAATTTTTAAATGTATACACACACTGCTGTTAAATGGTCTGTAAATTGCTGCTCTTCTGGGCAGAGTAAATATTTTGTGATAAACTGTTGTCTCTTCATCTGAAATGCAAACTGTTATCTTTATTAATCATAAAAGACAATGCTTTTTTAAAAAATGAGCTGCTGTATTTGTATATGCCAACCACTGTGCTCAGACACCAAGTAAAGAACATCGTGGCAGGCAAACAATAGATAAATATTTAGTTTCTCTTGCTTCAAACGTTCTTTAAGAAGGGAAATATTTTACTTTAGATTAACTTTGATGGAAGCTCTCAGGGGAACTGAAAATGTTACAGACCTCATTCATAGCTAGACTTCCCTTAATTTCATCACACATGCATTGACAAGACTGTTCTAAGAATCACCACATCTTCAGCCTTTCAGGTGTAAGCTTGCTGAAGATTATCTAATAATGAGTCAGGTGAAGAGAAAAATTTTTTGCATGGAACAAAAAGTTCATCAACATTCCCTATACCAAAAGCAGCTAGCATAAAGGACACAAAATTTATGGTTGTTGCTTTTCATTTACTGGAAATTGGAATGTGGCAGCTCCGGAAACAACACTTACACTTCTAGTATCTTGCATTTCTTAACAGAAGAGCTTTGCCTCCCCACCTTCCCCTCCCCCAAGCTGCTATTTCAGAAACAGTTAAATAGACAGTTCTTGCTCTCAGGTCTACAACTGCTAATGACTTCATGAGCACCCTTATGATACCGACACTTGACATGCCAACATGAAGAATTTTAATCACTGACCTGATTTTGGGTTGATGTGGTCTTTTTTCAGTTGTGTGTCCCAGTCTTTGGAGAGTCAGGGTCATATCTTCTGAGAGGGCTGCAAATGCAGGTTTCTTGGCATAAAAATGGTGAAGCCACAGCTGGTCACTAAGTAGGAGGCACAAAGAGGAACCCCTGAGTGAGACAGCTAAAAAAAAACCCAAACAACCAAACCCTGAGCATGAATCTGCAAAAGACTAAGTAATCTTTGGTATAGTCTGTTGCTGTGTGGGATGATGAGGAGCTGGCAGTTCCCCCTCTGACTGCAGTGTCCTGTCCTGGTGGTGCGAGTATGGACCCTGTTGGGTCACCTGAAGCATGTGGGGTGGCCTAAGGAGGCACTTCAGGGGGATGTCCAATGATGACTGGTTTTCTGCTCTCAATTTGGGTACTGGGAAGCACTGAGGAGATAAGAATAACCAAGTAATCCAGATATAGGGGGCATTTTCTCCTCTAGTTCAGACAGTAGCTACAGAGCCAACCTCTGGCAAAGGGCTGCAAGTAATTAACTTGAAGGTGCTACTACTGGGGTTAGCCCCCCAGTGGCACTTTCTCAACTCTTCCCACTTCTCTGGGAAGTTGAGAGAAACTGTTGGGAGACATTGTCCTTCTACTTGTCAATTTTGCTTCCTCCCTGCCAAAATAAAGTTTACCCTGGCATTTCTTTGATGTAGAAGCTCATTAGTTCTAAATCAGGAGACATGTTTAACTAAGACAGTAGTGAATGTCACTTGAGAATCACTTAGTCTGGCAGAAGAAAAAACAGTATTAAAGACACCCATTTTCCTCCCTCATCTTGAAAGTCAAAAAGAAATAAGCTAGTTGGAGTAATCATCCACATACAAACACCCCACCAGACACCATATTCTGAATCCACTTACCAAGGCTTCCAGTTGAAGAGGTCACTACAATTCCCCTTCAATACCAAAGAGGAGATACTGCTGCTGACCAGGAGTACATAGACCCATCTCCTTCTCACCCAGCTGGGACAGCTTGTTGTCCAGAGCTCATAGCATTACCCATTGTGCAGAATAGCAACACATCTCCAGCCGGTGCACAGAATTACCAGTCAGAAGTAGGGATGTAAGCATCACCACTAGGTAGCTAATGTACAGAAACACTTCACAGACTGATGGCTTTTCATGATGGAAATTCAAGGGCAGCTGCCCTATTCAAGCACTTACAAATGGCTGCTGCTATGGTAGAGCTGTATCTGTAGGCTGAGATCTTGTAGCTTTCTCTGACTCCTCTGTCAGAGAAAACTCCCGCCTCTGCAAGGAGCTGCCCACCTGGGAAGATCACAAACTGCCCTCACACTTCCCTATCCACAGGCATCGCAGAGGACGAAGGGAGGCCAGAAGGTAGGAGCCAGACTTGGATCCTCCCTTTCTTGACTAGCAGGAGTATATGTGGCAGCATCTCAGCCTTGAAGTAAAAGAAAAGACAAAGCAGAAATGCGTCCAGTCTTCTTGTCCCTCTTCCCGTGCCAAAAAGCTGCATTTGGAGTTAATAAACATGGTCCAGTAACTACCATGTAACTCTTGTCTATCACTGATCCTTGCAGAGACAGCACACTCATTTCAGAGCAAGATGCAGTTCCTTCTACTTTCTTTTCCTCCTGCTTAAAGTCTTATTACCCTCCTGATGCACTCTTACCTGCAAGAGCTCTTTAAAACTTTATTCCTTGAAGGTTTGCACCTGATGTTATCAAAGATAATTAGATAATTGACACACAATTCACACAAGTTTCTCTGGTTTCTTTATACATGGTGTTTTCCTCCGGCTGTGAACTCTAAATGATACAAATGGGAAAATTCTCTGTTGTTTTACAGCTTTTAAATTTAGGCTACATTAAAACTAATGCCTAATTGATTTTGATGTATCTAAAGCACTTTACTGTTCTTTTAATAATAATTTTTTTTTGTTCCTAGTTGTTCCCTCACTAAGGCTAGTGCCTGTAATGTTAATGACTCCAGTCTCATTAAGGACTTGATAGAAGTTTTTCTTATTTGTACATCTCCCTCACTTATAATTTGTTTTGTTGTTATAATCACTGTTTCAGTCTATCATCACTATTGGAAGATATTTACCAGGTTTGTTCAGTAGAACTGCCTGTAAGAAATTAGTCCCAAACAGCTTAAGTAGAAAGGTTAGGTAGAAAATAACTATTTTTTTTCCTGATTGTGAATGTCTTCAGTTTGCATTGGACTACAGTACCCTTTTAAGTTCTCTAGACAAGGAACGCTCACATGTTTTCAATGCATGCTTATAGTTTTCTTACTTTTGCTATTTCTGATGTTCAGAGGTCTTTGGAAGCAATGTTCACTTTACCTGCTCCCTCAGAAAGCTGCCTGAATAAACAAAAATTAGATTGTGTCCAGTTAAAACCTACCTCAACTATGCCATATGTAGTGGATGTCAGGGATGAATTTAATAACTAATTTAGATTAGAAGCTTTCAGGATAGAGGTACAGCACTGAAGAACTGAAGTGTATGGGTATGCATAAAATTTTGTTATAGGGCGTAAGGCAGAGACAAAAATAAAAAAGAAAAAGAAAAATAATTCCTTTAAGATAAATAATACGTAATAAGCAACTCTTCCTTCCCTAGTCTTTGAAGGTTGACTAATCATACTCTTCTGTATGACTCTTAAACTTCTGCAGTTAATCCTCCTGAGGAAGATGATGTATTATATGTCTTATTAGTTGTAGGTAGAAAAAGAACCAGTGGTGCTGGGAATTTCTAGGTTGGGGGTTTTTTTTGTTGTTGTTGCTTTTTTTTTTTAAAATTTGGCATGGAAGTGGAACAAGTAAATCTTGACTTACATGACTTTTTACTGGAATCAAGTTCTCACAAACTTTTTCAATGCTTCCTTACTTGTCACTCGAGGACTATTACACCAGTATCTGTTTTGTCCTCACTTCTGTATTTGCCTCTTATTTAAGTGGACATTCAAGATATGATTTAAGGTGTTGCCAGAGCTAACAGTGCTCTTTGTTAAAGAACAGGACTTTGGCTTCTCTTTCTGTTGATATTACACAGCTGGCATGGCTGGGGGCTGTGGGAACATGAGCAGCCATATGGCCCTGGGCAGCCCTGCAGCTGGTTGGGCTTGTCTGGTTCTTCACCCACCCACAGCAGGTTATTTTAGCAGCAGTAGATGTACCACAAACTGAAAAATTAATGCTGTAGCTTCTGAGAGGTATTTATTCATTCACATCATGGTAATCTTTTTGAAACTGCTCTTTAGCAATCTTTTACTTTGTATTCTGTAACATAATACATCCAAATATAAAATAGGACAGGCGTACAATTTTTATTCCATCGTTGAGCTTCTTAATTACAGTCCAGAAATTTACAGGCATGTGCTCTCTGTAAACTCTTTAAGCATGTCTTAAAAACTTTATTTTATGCATTAGTAAGTTGGTCAAAGCTTCTACAGCTGTTGTTTAATAACATCTAAACCAACTATCAGACCAGTCAGCACAGAAGTGTATATTTTCCTTTACTTATTATAATTTATATAATTACTAATTGTAGTCTATTGTATAATACTTCAAATGCACGCACCTGAAAATATTTTCCCCATTTTTTCAGAAAGCTATATTTCCTAAATTACAGTAACCAAAGAATCTGACCTTGATTCACAGAAAATTAGACAACTCCATTTTACTTGTTGATTGAGCTCTACCAGCTGCCTATCAGCCCAGATCATTACTGGCTGTCTTGCCTACTGGGATATTGGACAGAGATTACACAAAGTTGTCTTCAACTCTTCTTGGCCCTTTATATATAATTTATAATAGTTTAATTGCCAGGGAATGTTTTGTCCTGAATGTTGTTTAACAGCAAGTGAAGGCTTTAATTCCAGACTCTCAGAAAAGTGAGAGAAATGGATGTTTTGCAGGATACCTGCAGGAAAGTGTATTCACAAAGATGCCTGGAAAATACTCTGACCATCAGAAAGGCTAGTTGATAAACAGAAGCAACTCAGAGACTCAGAAGGGACCACATGTTTCTATTTTGCCACCTAATGCTTGGTAGACCGTACGTGTGTGTGCGCGTGCGTGTGTGTGTGTGTGTGTTTATGTGGACTGGACTGCTGTGAAGTGTTGAGAGATGTGCTGTGAACCACATCACCTGGAGAGCTGGGCAATATCGAGCTACTTCAGCCAACAGAGTTTGAGGTGGAAAACTGCAGGTCAGGCCAAAGTTGGAAGGAATGTACCCCTTGCCAGGACAACAACTGTGGAGAACAACCCCCAAAGAATGGGTTTATACAGCTATGGTGCAGATTTGTATGAAAAACTGGCAGCAGAGCCCTGATGAAGCATCATGACTCTTCTAGGTGTACACCTATTCTAGGTGTAGATTAACATTATATGTTTTGATGCAGAGCAGTAGCTGCAATAGGGAGGCTGATATGACAGGAATAAAGGAAAACAAGTTTTAGAATCATAGAACGGTTTAGGTTGGAAATGACCTTAAAGATCATCTAATTCCAATCCCTCTGCCATGGGCAGGGACACCTTCCACTAGACCAGGTTGCTCAGAACTCCATCCAACCTCACCTTAAATATTTCCAAGGATGGGACATCCACAACTTCTCTGGGCAACCTGTTCCAGTGCCTCACCAGCATCACAGTAAAGAATTTAGCCTTCTCTTTTCCAGGCTGCACAAACCCAATTGTGTTAGTCTTTCCTCACTGGAGAAGTACTTAGTCCCTCTAATCATCCTGGTGGCTCTCCTCTGGATTCGCTCCAACAGGTCCATGTCATTCCTGTGCTGGGGGCCCCAGAGCTGGATGCAGCACTCCAGGTGGAGTCTCACAAGAGTGGAAGAGAGGGGGAGAATCGCTTCCTTTGACCTGCTGACCATGCTGCTTTTGATGCAGCCCAGGATACGACTGGCTTTCTGGGCTGCAAGTGCACATTGTGACCACACATTGCCAGCTCATGTCCATTCAGGGGGACTTACTTTTCTTTTGTATGAAATCCCCCTTCCTTGGCTGACAATTCTTTTAAAAGTGCATTTGTACAGCCTTTACACTGGTACTCTGATTTCCTAGGAACTTGTTTAGTGAAGGGACACGGTACAACTTCTATCCATATGTTCTGGCTACAAATAAATGACTGGAGGTGCATAAAACCAAATAGGAAACCAATGAAAGGATTCCTGTCTAGTAGGAAAGAAAAGGTGATGTTTTACTGCCATCTCTGTGAATGTTGCTTTGATAATGGGAATCATTATAGATATTAACTTTGCTGACATGCTGGGGAATAAACTGGAGCCCTGTACATCTGTAAGCAAAAGCTGCTGCATGTTGGATAATCACTCTCTTTTTGTGTTTTTGTAAAAAAACCCAACCCATCTGACTCTTTGCAGCTTGACTAGAAGTTAACCTGTATCATGCATTCATCACAGATTATGCATCCATTTCAGATTTGCAATAATGCCTTCAGTTAAAGTTATTATAATCCCTTGGTGGCTTTCACAAACCACAATTTAATATAATTCTGCTCAGTTTCTTGTATCTATGTTAGCTCAATACGGATAATCAAAAGAGGAAAACCTGATGTCCAGACTAAGTTTGGCTGCTTCTAAACATTAGTACAAAGTATATCCACCGACTAAGATGCTTCCTGTTCTTACATACTTCCTTCTCTGGGCAGTTCTGAATATTGAAGATGGGTGAGAAAGTAGATCACCAATGCAATTTTCTCCCTCTAGGATGTTTGACTCTCTGTGCTATGAGTTATAACTTTTCCATGAACGAAATCTATAGTGAGACTGGCCCATAAGGACAGAACTTCTCAGGTGCATTTCTCCTCCCTATCCCACTGTTAGCACAAGCCACTGTAAACCATGTACCCTGAGGCAGAAAGGCTTGTGGCTCTGCCCAGTCAAGATCAAAGCAGTTTTAGTCACTTTTATCTTGAAGAGGGGATCTGCAACAGCAGAAACACCTTTGGCACAAACCAGAAAGGTGGGAAGAAAGAGAAACAGCATTCTGGCAGAATCCTGCAGATGGGAAGCCAGCAGAAGGGAAGAAACACCAAATAGGAAAAAAATAAATAAAATAACTGAACTGCAAGGAACCATGAAGGCAGAGCCATACTATTCTTTTTTTTTTTTGAGAGCTGTATTTGATGTCTGAAGAGAAACACTTATTATCTTGATCCACACAGGGAGCAGGCAGAGCTATTTCGCACTGATCCAAGTTGACATTTCCTGAAAAATTTAGCTAAACACTTTTCCTCTTTCAAAAAAGCCTGAGATATAGAGAGATATTAATCTGAGGTAAAACAGTGACCATAATGTTCTGCTTCTACATACTACCCACAAAGTATCCTCAGGAACGTCCACACACACCTTTGGCGAAAAACTCAGAACAAACCTGGGGTCCAGCAAAGCTTTTCTCTAGTTGCCATCATGTATTTCACAATCAATACATTTCAGATTATCCAGTTTCTATTCTAAATTTAAGTCCTTGCAAGAGGACTTGATTGCCTCTCAATTACTGAATATTTGTGATGGAAATAAACATGCAAGCTCTGCTATGAAGAAGTATCCAAAATTATCAGTGACTGACCTTTGTAGGTCATACTTCCTTCATATACAGAATTAAACCTGATTCCTGCTTCTTCCCTTTTACCACCTATTTCCTCCTTCCTCTCTCAATTAAACTGCCAAGTCCTAATCTCACCATTTGGCCTTTCACCTCCTTGAAAGCTCACAATTCCTGATCTTCTTAATCTAGGATCATTACCATCAATCAGTTCTTTAGGCAAGTGAAATCTTTTTTCACAGAGGGATGCCAGAGGTCTACTGATCTTTCAGGCTGATAATATTGTTTTATTTCTAGTGCCAGTTGGGATTTTTGACTAAACTGTTGCTAGTGGCATATTTTGCTGATTAGATGCTCTGGACTGGTAAACAGAAATTTGCTTGAACTGTGGTTTCTTCCAGGTTGAGTCATTTACTGGGGGAGATGAAGGATTAACTTAATTAAATCAACTAATACTTTGACAAAGTGTTAGGGATCCTACCAAGGTTAATGAGGGCTAAGGTTAATGAGGACCAAGTTTTCCTTTCCTATGTCTTAATATCTTTTAGATAGTAGCCTTACTTACCAGACTTGCCTCACTTGCAGCTCCCCTCATATCCCTTACACTATGATATCCATCTCAACACCCTGTTCATCTGCTTCTCTAAAATGGACCATTGGGACTTTTTCTACATCTTCTATTGAGTACAAGCTTTTCTGCTGGCCCACTTTGCAAGGATCCTTCTCATTCATCTGTTCTCTTAAGCTGGGCATTTACTACAGCGGCCACATAAAATAAACAAACTTCTCTTTGTGTGTAATTAACCTTGACATTGCTGCAGTAACCACACCTTTAGGTAATCACCTGTGCCCTCTTTGTTCCCGTTGTCTGCATTGTTTTCATAAGGGCCACCGAAGCACCTACTGCACTACCGGGTCCTGTAAAAAAATACTAAGATAAAGAAATCTTAAAAACAGCTAAGATCTTAAGGCATATCAGATTGCAATGTTTGAATGCAATTTTTTCAGGAGCGGTTCCTAGATTTTTTTCCTCTAGCACCATGCTGTCCACCTATTGGACCAAATGCTAACACCATTTTCAGATGGCCTGCCTCAGGAGTAGTACCACTAATATTAATGATACACCGATAGAATAGAAAGCCACCACACAAAGCAAATGTATTTTCTGAATGCAGCTGAAGCTTTGGAAATGTGATGCATTTTTCTCAACATCTCTAGCTACCCATTCTCACTGTTTGTTTTTACACAAGTTTCTTACTTTTTTGAGATTTTTTTTCCTATGTTCACATTTTCTTAAATTCAGTGCATTAGGAATTATGAAAAGGAAATATGAGATTACAGGAGACCTCAGGACAGATTTATGTATTAAATGTGGTTAAAAAAAAACCTGTCAGCAACTAACCAAATTAATTTTTTTAAAAAATTAAAATTCTTCGATAGAAAGCACTACACACTAAAGACTTACTAAACTATATTATTTATTAATCTAAAAATTTCCAGTTAAAATATATTATTTTTGCACAAGTTTAGCAAAATATTCTGGTAGACCAGACATAATAGCCAAGCGTTTTTCCTTGTTACCTTTTGGTTTATATTTGCTAATTTTTAAAAGGCCTTTCAAAACTTTCAGACAGGGGAAGATCCTGAAAACATTATGTAAAAGCACTCTTGGACCCTTGTGCTCTTTCTAACAGGATACGAAACAGATTTGGAAGGGGGTTAAACAAATGAATTAATGAACATTATAATACTAATACCAGCTATAATAAAAGTTACTTCTGATCAGCCTGTTTTGTTTTCAAAGGTTTTGAAATTATTTCCCAAACAACCTTGATGGATTAAAAAGAAAAATAAAATCATTATCTTTTTTTTTTTAATGTACATTCTGCGTTCTCTCAAAAAATGCTAGGTTAACAGCATTATAGATGCTCTTTAAATAGAAAATGGACGCACCCCTGCTGTCAGCCACACTGAAAGCCTCCCAGTGCTGCCTTCCTAAAATGCTCCATCCCCAATCCATCTGGGTAGGTTAAAACAGTCCCTGTTACTCACTCCCTTGCAGAAATTATCAGTAAAAATGCAAATAAATTGTGATTCTGACATCTTTTTTTTAAACAAAGGTAACATCCACTCTTGCAGAAGTGCAACCCATCTAATCAATTTGGTCAAACTATTTATATACTATTCTTCTATGATCTTCTATGGCATCTGATTTCACTGAGGTCATGGAGACATTGATGCCTGGTAAATAGCCAGTAATCAAAGGTTGTTAAGTGCTTGTCAGCTTCCTTTCAAACTTAGTCTATCTTTATCATGAGGCAGACTTAGTTCAGCAGCTACAGACCATTTATTCATAAACAGATAAAACCCAAGAATAATGCATTATTATCATGAAAATATCCATACTGTTGCAGAAACATTTGTTCTAAAGCAATCTCATTTTTCTGAAATAAGAAGACTGTGGCCAGTAAAAAGTGATGCCTTATGCCTCTGCAACAAGGCTGCTCTCCCACACATGAAACATTTTGTTTCCCAGCTCCTCCTCTCTCCTTTAAGCCCTGTCCCTCAAGGCCTCTGTTTAGTTTAGATTCTAGAATACATGCAGGGAAATGTGTGATTTTAGAGTTTTAGTTGCACTTGGAGTTCATTCCAGCTTTTCCAGTTGCTCTCTCCTATCACAGTAGTTTGCTGGCCGCAAAAAAAGGTCAGATAACTTTAACTGGAAAAAATTTAGAGTAGGTGCTGATGAACTCTTACAATACAAAGATCTTCTTTTAAGCCCTCTCAGCCATAAAATAATGAATTGAAAGAAACTGAAGCAAGTCATTAGTTGGGGAAATCAGTATAACTCCATTGAAATGATGAGCCCACATTAGTTAATGTCGCCTGTGCTCTACACTTAAAATATGTTCAGAACTATCCGGTATTCAAACAGAAATTTTGGGAAGAAACTTCAGTCTTTTGAAGAAACACATATTAGAGTTAAATTCTCCTGCTGAAATACGAGAGGAAGATACATCTGTCCATCCTACTAAGTTGTTCTTAAGTTTGCTGGGTAGAAAAGATACGGTGGTAGAAAGAATCAAAGAAATTCAGAATCATAAATTAGTAATGAAATATTCTTACAGTGGAAACCTTTGGAGAACACCCAAGACAGAATTTAATTGAGAGGTAGCGATGATCATTTATTATTAATAAAACTTTTGTTGAAGGAATCCTGTGCAAGGACTATTATCTTTCCCCAGAACATCTGAATATTAGTTATGTTTTCTGACAAGGACTGCTAGAGTTTACAAGCAGTGATCAACTACAAGTAAGGGGAAGGTTTCCTTTGGCAGTGCAAGGCACTGTGCAATATTACTCAACGAGGGCCGTAAAAGGCACAAAAGTTCTTTGCCCCAACAGCAGCCTAGTTCCCATTAGACATCTCAAAATCAGACCACTGAGATGCAGTCAGACATTGAATGATATAACCACACCAATCTGTTCTGGTTTAGCAATCCAACCTTTGCCTCTCTATTTTGGGCATACAGTGTTGCTTCCAGGACTTTGACAGTTTGGGGCCATTTACAATCAGCAGCTTGAGGGCTGCATTTGCATTTGAGGCAGCCATTTTCTTCTTTTTCCCAAACCGTCTTTCCTCATGTTCAAGCTGCAAATATATGCTGCTGTGAGCACTGTACCTGGAAAGGCTGACAGTTTGCATTGCTAGACTGCTTCTGTGTACTGATGGCTAAACAAATCTGAAGTATCCGCACACCACAGCATTACTGCTTCTGTTCCCAAGTGCACCATATCTTCAAATCAAATTTAAACAATACTTCAACAATCTCACTTATTTTAAAATCATATAATGAGAAGTCTAAAATGAGAAGTAGATATTTTTCTTTCAAATTATTTGAAAGATTTCTTCACTAACTTGCAGCAATTGCTAAATACATGGATGCATTTCACAATTTTCCAAGTGCATGCATCTTGAATGGTACAGGATCTCGTTTCCCTTCTAAAAATTTCCTATGACCTGCAACTACAAGGTGCTGCCATAAAATAGCACGGTTGTTGGTATTAGAACCATCCTCTGGATGCAATCAATGCTCTTGTGCATAAACACAGCTTAAAGAGAAATAAAGAAAACAGTCCCTCAAAACAGTGTAGATTGCACATCAGTATTTTGGTTAGTCGGCCACCTCTTCAGCAATCAGAATAAGTAACTTAACTACAAATGTTATATCTGGAACCTGAAAGGAGTTACAGCACAGAGCATGTGATCTATCTGCATTTATGGTGCTTTCATCTGTGAATTCATCTTTCAAGTAAAAGCAGGCCACATATTTGATATAAATTTATACTCGCTCTTACCTTGAACAATCTCAAAGCTATTAGTCATGTTCCACACATCAGTATTAACTGAGGAGAACCACAGACACCCTCCCAAAGAAGTTTTAGAGGCCTCTCACTCCAATGGCTTGATGAGTCTGAGAGACACCATAATGATCATCCGGGTGACGGAAGTCTGTGTTACTGTGAATTGTGCCTGTGCCTAAAGTGTCAAAATATTGTAACATTTAACTTGTTTGCACTTCTTGTTTCCTCCCTCATGACATCTACAATACCATTCACTTGCTAACTCTGCAAAGTTCACATGATTTCCATCACAGATTTCAAAAACTCTGAAACCACCCAACTGATTTCATGTCAATTTTTCTCTCCATTCCTATCTGTCAAGAGCACTTCAAGATCTTTCAAGCTGCACTGCAGGGAGTCAACATACTTTTAGGTGATGGCAACATACCAATGTTAATTTGACTAATCTAGTTCAGCATGCAGTATGCAATTATTTCCTACTCTCCCGATTTTTTTTCCAGCCTATTTTCAATTTAATTTATACATTGGTAAGGATTCTACCTTTAGAAAAGATAGCTAGTCCATGAGCCTTCCACTATGCTGCAGCTGCTGCTCTTATATTTGTCACTAAAAATACCCTCTCACCTTATGTGACAATGGGATTTGAATCACAATGGCTAAATATATCATGTATAGAGATTTGATTGCTTTACTTTTTTTCCTGAAGGGGAAAATATGAGAGCAAAACCTTACAGTTTATTCCATGCTTCACTACAGTGTAATTCTAGACCCTAAAATTTCTACCATTCCTATTTTGGTAATGAATGGAATGTAAAAGGGAGGTATTTAAAATTAATTGCAGCGGTTCTGAGGGTTAAACCTGCTTAACCCAACTTTTTATTAAGAGAATGTCAACAGAGCATATATCTTGTTTAGGGAGTGCTGGGACATCATTATTCTTCTACTAGCATGTTTAGTTCTAAAACCTGGGATTTCTTCAGGTTCCTGTAGCTGTCATGCACACCATATACCCATCCCAAATTATAGCGCCTGTTCTGAGCTACTCATTACAGCAGGATTTGACCTGAGAAACTAGAGTTTTGTTTTACTTTATTAACTTGGAGTACTTTTAAACAGTTTTTAAACAAAGTTTTTCCCTTGACCAGCAAGGGAATTTTCAGCCTGAAGTTCTCAGCAGCATCCGGTGAGGCTCTTGGCCAAATTCTCCAGATACTGTACATCCACAAGGACAGCCTGCTGACTCTTGCTGTGGCATTTTCTTAATCCTCAGAACAGATTTCCTGGATCTAGGAAACTTAATTCCTGACTCCTTTGACCCAGATGCTGGCGAAAACGTAGTCTGCAGTCTGTATGTAAATAGGCGTGTTCATTTTTTCTCTCTTATTTTTCTTTCTAGGAACTGGCCTTGCTGTTAAATTTTTCTAAAACAGTCATATTAATATGTTCAAAAATCCACTGTTGAGTTTCAGATAAAGGATCGCATCTGTTCATGAAAATCTTCTTCTCAGCTGGGTTGCAATCTATGCAGCTGCTGCTTACCGGATGGAATAAAGTTTTGTCCTAGAGGAATGAAAAAAACCAGAATTAGGTAGCAAATGCCAAAGCATTGGAAGTATTCTCATTTTACAGAACATGGATTAACACAGCCCTATATGAAATGATTTTGTGGTCTCTGTGCACTAACCCTGTGTAATAACCACAGCTATTATTAGGAAGCTGTAGACAATGGAGTGTTTTCTTCCCTTGGGTTATCATCCTTCATAAAACCGAGGATTCAAGAAAGAAGGAGGAGACATCATCTGGTCTTTTACTAACAACTGCATAATACAATGAAAAAATAGAATGTCTTTAACATCTTTGCACATCATGTATTTGCCTGGAGCCCATTTAAATGTCCAAAGTGGTTTTGGGTGGTTTTTTTTTAGACTTATTCTTGACAGTTGCATGTTTCTGGGCAGGAGGAGCTGTAACAATCTTCAACTTGGTGAAGACATTAAAGATGAATTATTAACTGAAGTGGTGGACAGATGGACACAGGAATGATGTTCTCAGTTCTCACCCCATGCAATGCAGACTTGGCCTCGATAAGACCTGCCACTGAAATACGCTCTCTCTCCTAATAAGATGGAAATCGTAATACTGATGTAGCTCCATATGGAGATTTTGGGAGGGTAAGCATGGATTAAGTTGCTTTAAAAAGCATATTTATGATGATTAGTTTTATTAATTTTACTTATTAAACTAGAGTGAATGCTAAGTAACCTGACTGTGAATCTTTGTTAAAGCAGAAACTACTCACTTGAACAGCTGATATGTGTGAGTTGGGTAATTTCAACATACTTAGTTCATATAGCAAGTGTTTTGAGAGAGACAGATGTGGGAGTGATTAAATGGTTTGAAAGTTTCCAGGGACTATACTGCATCTGTTGAAATAAATTTCAGATTACTCTTGGTAAACCACATCCAGGCTTTTCCCCTCCACACCAAACATGCTCTGATTAGTATTTTAATACTAATCCAAGATGTGCCTGCTTGCCTAGTTTGCGAAAGGGAAAAAAAAGATCTACTTGTCAAATTGAAATTGATTAAAAACTCACACAACTGCTGTGGGTGCCGAGCAACAATCACGGAAACTTCCCTTTAACTACAAATACCCCACATTCCAAAAAAAAAAAAGTATGAAGACAAAAAGAAATAGCAGCTATTTAAAACCAGTTTGAAAAAGAAAGTGTTTTTTTTTTTTTAATTCAGGAAAGATGAAATTGATTGATTTTGGGGGTTGTGAAGCTCTGGTAAAGTACAATGCCTCTTTTTATAATTAATATATGCAAGAAAGAACAAAGGCAAAAGCATCTTGTTCTCTGGCTGTGGGTGATGGTGTTACATCTGCCTTTCACAAACACCACTTTTTCCTTCCAGCATCTGCCCTTCCCCAAAACCAGTGGTTGAACACACAGACCCACACCCCCACACCCAACACTGTAATTCAGAGGGATACCATCACATCTGACAGGATTAAGTCAAATGAGTAGAGGCCTTTCCCTCATATTCTACAAAGCAAGCAGGGAGGATACTTCAGCTTGCAAGAAGGGGGGAACTGTAATGTGTACCAAGGACTATTGTGTCCCTACTAGGAGGTGGGCCTGCAAGAACTCCCAAGCACCCTATGGGGTGGTGCAGGCACCCATCTGCACCTTACCAGATCCTCCTGTCTTCTAAAAAGAGATTGATGGAGTGGCACTGCCCAAAATCAGGACACAGTGACTGTGCCATGGCCACTCGGCCTGATGTGGGGCCTTGGAGGAAGGGGGCATCTGGTTTTCCTTGCATTATAGCTGGGCATGAAGGTCAGCCAAGCTATTAGGAGGCCAAAGTTGGAATACTAGAAGCTTTAATAAGATAGCTGGTACAAGAAGAAAGGAAACAGCTTCAGCACAAAAAGTTTGCTATGAAAAACACTCCAGCCTTTCCAGAAAGCTGGCGGTTTTTCTTCTCACAGAAATATCCCAGGGATGCAATTTTTGAGTGAAGCATTGTTGGTGCTTTCTTTCAGAGTCTGGTTATTAGGAGAGAAGAGTGTCTTTTAAGAACAGGGACAGAGTTACCACTCTGGAAAAACTTCTGGCTGACTTAGCTATATATAAAGGCCTATTAATTTATAATCTCAAGCTTATGGTGACCTAAGGTCAAAGACTACTGCTCTTACAGAAACAGGCTCAGGACTTTAAGGAGTCACAGTTGCATGAACCCTAGCAAAGAACTTTACAAGAGAAATACATAAATTCCTCTTTACACCAATATTGAGAAACCACAAACGCTATTTTGGAGACATTGCTGACATCTGAAAACAGCAGAGGGATTTTTTTTTTTCCTTCTGCATGATGGCAAGCCTGAAGATTATTTGCAGAAGGAGGAACTCCTCCATAAGATAATGGGTCTTGACAGTTCAGGGGGTTGGTAATGAGACACAGAGCCTTTCATTTCTTCTAGGTCACTGCTATAACTATAGCCAATCTCAAGAGCAACTGGAAGTCATTATCAGCTGGTGGCTGCAGTAGTTTATCTGAAATTAGTTGGTAGCCCCAGTGCAGTTTCAGCAGGACAGATGCCCATATTATAAAAGGTACTATCACAATGACATGTCTTCAGCTGTCTGAGGAAATAATCTAAACACCTACTGTGTCAAGAGTGAACTTATTCTTACAGTTTGTCCCTGAAGCTGTCAGGAGACTATGAGCAAACCACTGTCTTCTGGGCACAGTTTTTGACATTGTCAGTTTAGCATCTATCATAAGCACTAGACTCAGGGTAAAATTACGGTGTAATTGATTTTGCACAATTGTTCCTTTTTAAAGACCTACTAAATCAGTCCTCTCTTGGATACTCGTGCTCTACAAATAGCACTAGTGGGCCTACGGCACATAAATTGAATCATACTTTATCAGAACCAATGTATTACCTGTCAGCCCAGAATGATGCTACATTGAAGACCAGAGGCGTACTCCTTCATTATGAGGAACAAAAATTTGTAGGCACTGCTGATCATTGGCTTGGCATGCTTAGGAGTCTCAAACAGATTCAAGAAAATGGCTTTAGGCTTGGGAAGCTAAAGACATTCTCCCAAATCACTAGTAATTACAGGTTATTTACATTTATCTACCTAATTTCTTACATTGCTCCAATATGGTGTCAATATTTTTTTTTCCTGGTATTAAATTCTATTCTTCTACTTACAACCCACAGCAATGTTTGCAGTGGTACTTGGCTTTCTTCTTACAGGCTTTTCTTAAAGGTATATTTGGCTATAGACCAGTATTTTGGATTAGTCCTAAGAAAATTGATTACTTAATATCACAAACTTACTAGACTTTCAAATAGCTACTCAGATGTAGTTCAAACAGTATGGGAGTATGAACAGTTTTTTGACACATCTTTATTAGTGGTGGTTTTGATTTCATTCATCGGAAAAGAATGAGGTTTGAACACTCTGTGACTGCACTGCAATGAGAAGCAAAGTGCCTGTAATGGGCCTAAGCTGTAAATTTTTGTCAGAAGACCACTCCTTACCCAAAGTAAAGTACTAAGGTATTCTATTTGCCACTAAAATATTCAAGCTGTTTTTATTTGCCAGTATCCAAACCCAGATTGTTAGGGTGTTTATGCTATAAGAATACAGAATCTGAAAACAGTGCCTGGCTTCAAATTACATTTGCAGCACTTTGTAATCACTTCACAGCCCTAACTTCTTCTTACCATTGGCTCAAGGATGCAAAGGATCATGAGAAAAGTCTCATCTTTAAACTAATAAAAACCTCTTATTTTCTAGTTTTATAGAATTACTATGGTAACATGGTAAGAAATACTTCACATTAGGCATGTTATAAGACACTGACAAGCAGGGTCATTTTTCCTAAAGCATGAGAATTACTGGCAGGATGGGTACATTACCATTAGGAAGCTTCAGTGTCTGTAAGTGGTGCAGAGAACAAAAGAGAGCTGCTGGCCTTCTCTCTGTTTTTTTAAAAGGACACACTTCCTGCTTAACCAGACTATTATTCTTATTTATTTAGGGTGCAGATTTAGTAGCATACCATCCTCTAGGTAAAGGGCTCTAGTACAGATGTAGTTAAACAATATAATATCCTTTCTTGTACGTTTTTTGTTTGTTTGTGGGGAGAACACCCAAAATCCTACTGCCAAGATGCTTTCAAAACTAGATAAGGATTATATCATTAGGATTTTGGAGGCAAAGATATACTACCAAAAGTCTCTAAAATAAATCTACCCTGTATCTGAGGAAATAGATCATGGGAAACTACTTATGGTGTAGCCAAACTAAAACTAAGCCTAAAGAAAACCATGTATACATATTTCTATTATTCCAATGCAGTTTCCTAATTTGAAGGTTTATGCAAACGGAAGGTTTGTATTACAGTTAAGACTGTGCCAGTACTTCTACCATAACAAAACTTTATGGTGTTTCTTGCTGAGATGGAAATGCCTGTCTTGCACTGAGAATTTTTATATGAGCCCTGTCAACCTTCTATAAATTAGAAAGGAAGCTGTACAGAGAATTTAATAGAACTCAAACTACATATTTTTTCAAATGTAATTTTTTTTTAGTTATCTGCTGTATTCTGTCCTCATCAAAGGTGATGAGCCTTATAGAGTGCAGCTCCAGACCCACATTTTGTCTTATGGACTGGCTATATTAAGCAACAATGAAGTGTTAAATGTATGAAAGCTTCTTTCTTGTAGCTTTGGTAGGCAAAAAGATAAATCAGAAGGGTTTTGAAGCAAGAAGGTATTATTATGGCATTATAATGTCAGAGAGGCAGCAATACAGCCATCACAGCTTATCTCCTCTAAATATCTGGCACATACATTCTAGTTTTCTTACAGGTAATACTTCAGTTTCAAAGGGATTACATTTCTGGAAAATCTTGTGGTAGACCTCCACTTGCAACCTAAATAAGGTAAAAAGGCACAGTGTCTGTAATAAGTAGGCACTCAGAAAAAGGGTCAGGGCAAACCTGTTTTAATGGTTCTGAATCAGTTTTCTACTATATACACTTTCAACTAGAAAGCAGTAGTGAGGTTTATCTGGAAAAGACCAATTCCTGGCACTTTGCCCTCAGCTTAAGCAAGGTGGAGGGCAAGGCACAATAGTCAAAGAAAACTGAAGCATGTGTGAGAAGAATCCTCAGTGCTTCAGAGAAATGTATATCCTTATTCTGAATGGAATACAGAGCTTATTAGCATAATCTTTAATCAAGGCAACTTGCTGATTAACCATTAAAAAACCCTAACAACAACAACAGCAACTCAATAGCATTACCAGGACTTTACCATAAATGAGGCTCTGACAGTTTCTAGCTTGACCTCCTGTTTCCAGTGATTTATAAAAACAGGCTGAAACTCAGCAGATCAAAGTAGTGTCTAAGCTGCTTATCTTTAGTTTATAAACTCCTGCCTTCTTTGGGCTTACAGCTCTGCTTTTAATGTTGGATTGGGGGATTTTTTGTTGGGTTTTTTTGAGGGAGATTTTTCTGCCACTTGTAGTCTTGAAAATGAAGTAAAATAATAATATTTAACTCATGAGCAGCATTTCTTGCTGCTGTCACATTGGATGAAAATATTTCCAACAGTGCCTCTGTTAAAATGACACAAGTAACTTGAAGCGCCAGAATGGTAAAACACCTCTCAGGGAACAGATCCAACACAGACACCCTCTGATCTGGATCACATCCATTTTCATTTAAATTTGACCTAAATAGCAGAATGTTTGAAAGGAACATATTCTAGAGAGATTACCTCAAAATTAAATTGGAATAGGATGGGGTGGATTTTAAAACAAACTTCTCTGATGGGAAAACACAAGCCTGTGCTAAACTGAATAAACGTTCAAGACAGTCTGAGGCTCTGAGATGCCTCACAGTGACTCTGACCTTCCTATAGCTCCAGTGCTGGTTTCCCTTCATCCCATGACAATCATACAGTGTGACAGGGCTACTGTGTGAAATGGCGTCGAAGCAGAACTTCCTGGTGTGAAGTGGCTCCCCAGGGCGGATGTCTTCTCTCCAACCAAAGGTGAAGAGCTAGAAAAACAGACAGGCAATATAATGATATATTAATAGTGAAAAACATTTAAAACAACACAAAAAGCTTGATGCATGATTTCCTTTTCACACACTCTAGGTGCTGGTTAACCAAGATCCTGCCTGTGTACAATTCAGTGATGCCAACTGCCTCAATTATAGTGCATCAGCAGTTATGTGGAATATACCCCAGGAAGGCTCAATCCCTGTGTCAGGGAAGAAAAAAATCTCTGGTGACACAGTACTGTGGAGAAGAGAGGGGATATGCTGTATTAAAGCCTTTAGTTACCCCGGCTAAAGCAGCATTTGTATGCTCTAGGACTTCAGCTGCCTAAGACTCAGAAAGCTTCTGCCAGTGATGTTCCTTTAGCTCTCATTTGGGTCTGAAGAAGGTGCCTAGAGATATCTTCCCATCACAGCATCTTTCCTATGTTCAGTGAACAGTTTCCTTTTGTTTATATAGGACACTGTTACTGTAACCTCTTGACTGTCTTTTTTTCCCCCAAACAACACATGTTAAATGATCTTCATCTTTCCACTGTGAAACCTGTGAGCTACAGGCAGCTTGTCAAAATCCCTCTTCTTGCTGCCTGAGAGGAGTCATGGAGGGTCACAGTTAATAGAGGAATCCTTCTCAATTAGACACCAGCTGTCTGAAGTGATGCTGTGACACTGCAGTCTTTCAATCATCAGATGAAGGTGACAGGTCTGACAGCATCAAGTTTAAAGATGTGGAGTGAATTTTCCTTTCCCATGGACCAATTCTTGCAGAAAAGAGGCTTCAGGTTGTAAATTACTACCTAGAAGCTCTGCCAAGAGCTGTGAGGTTCTTTTCTTTTATTTTCTTTCCTTTTTTTTTCCCCTTTTGTGTGAGTGCTATTCTTTGGCTTTCTACATGACTTCTGATTTTCTGTAGGAAAAAAAAATAAAAATGTAATACTGAGAAAGTGACGCCCTCTTTAAATGAGCAAACTTTGCTAGTAGAAACTCTTTAGCTGAGACGGTTCATGTAGAACTGCATGCAAGCTTTTTGTCCGGAGAAGCAGCTCCCCATACTGAGCTCAGACTGTCTCCAGCATCCCCTCTCAGGGGCCCTTTGGTCCTCATCTAGCATCCTGCTCCCTGCAATGTGTACATTCCCTGATGGAAACAGCTACAAATTGAAGCTTAATATCACATGGGTCTGATCCTGAATAATTCTGTGGTAGTTCCCAGGTTTTAACCCTTTCATTTCTATAGTTATCTTCTTTCCATGGTCTTCCTAAAAGATACAACTTTTAAAAATTCTGCACCTTCAATGCTGTACCATCATCCAAATACCACATTTGAGAGGTGTTACTGTCTCTCTTGGCCTGCAGGCCCAAAATACAAGCATATATCTGAATATTTTCCTTTTTTGTTGTGTTTCTTATTGTAAGCCCTTGTTCTCTCTGTGAGCTGCTGTTACTCCCCATTTCTTCTGTATTATAGGTTTCCTAGAGAGTGTTTTCTTAATCTGCCCCTGTGTCCTGCTTATTTCTTCTTTCTCCCAGAGTGCGTTTTACATTCATCTGCAGTAAAATGCAGTGGACAGCCTTAACTTTATTTTCAAAGCAATTTCTGCTTTTCAAAAGGTTAAATCTATTTCCACTTTTCTTTACATTTCTTTGAGGAAGCATTATGGACCTCCTACAATGATAACTTATCACTTCACAAGCAAAGACAGAAGTTAAGATTTGGCACAGAAAAAAAACTATGCTGCTGTTTCTTTAGAAAAAGAGATGTCTGAGACAATTTTCCTTTAATTAAAAAACTACAGAAGCCATTTTCTTTATCTTATCCTTTACCTTTTTACGGACATGTAATATACCTACAGCTGAAAGTGATGAATAACAAATACTTCGATGAATGGTATGGAACAGTAGTTCTGCGATATTCTCACTCTCATCACTACAGTTACAGAGAGATCCTATTGCAGGACCATCCTCATCTTTCATAGTGAGTGGCTCTCCAAATTTCTCATTCTGTGCAGGACTGGTGAGCTGAGGGGCCAATTCTTGCTGCTCTCTGGACCTTGGCTTGAGGACTACTACCCACTGAATGCATCAGTACACATGAAAGAGCTCGAGCTAGCCTTTAAATCAGATTATCCTGATCTAGATTATACCTTTGCTCTTTCCGCTCCTGTGTGGTTTCTGAAGGCTACCAGGGCCGTGTCCTGTTTGCAAGTCAAGACATGGTAACACAATGGTGTTTTTTATTCCATTCTACTGAAAAAAACCAGGATCTGTGCAATACTAGATCTCAATATTTAGACTAGGACAGATTCTTTTTCCTTCTTCTTTAGCCTTCTGTTTTTTAAAACAGTTTTATTTTTAAATAAACAAGTATGTCTTCCTCCTAGTGATACTATTATAAAACCAACCTCGTTAGGGACAGGAACTCAGTTTCAGGACTAAGAGAGAGAAGAGAAAAAAATGATCAGAAAAAAAGTTATACCTCTCTATACACCCAATCGATATTAAGACGTTGCAATTACAGACAAAACATGAAGACCTACAGTCCTTCCAATCTCATAATTCTAAGCTATCCTACTTTAAACAGCAATTTTTCTCTAGTTAACACTGAATCTGGCCAATATAAATATTATCTCTCCACTGCATAATGTGCAACAATGCTACATGTTATTAGCTGGAGCCCTGAGTATATAATGCTCTGCTTTGCCATCACTTGTCACTTTGGATTTTGTTGTTCCTTTGTTAGGAACCAACTGTGTCAGATTTTACAATAAATGGCTGAACCCTTTTGTACTCTTTTTGTACTTCATTCATTTCTGACTGCTTGTTGATTTGAAACAAGGCTGCACCTGAATTCCCAGGCACATTATGAACAAACAGCAGGTTGATTCTTCACCTGCAACACATGGGGCTGCTGTTAACTGCTCCCTGCTGGACCCAAGAAACCCTGTGTCCTGGCTCAGTGGATGCTCATTTTCCTCCTTTGCCTTCTCTCATATCAGAGTCTGTAAAACACAGCACTATCCTCTGCATTTGCAATCAAGCAACCTTTCAGCCCTTATGCTTTGCCTTTTCATGTAGCCTAGCCCTGTCATGCAGTAACTGGGGAAAATACAGCTTTCCAGCTTCACTTATAATTGGCACAGGGCCTGAAGAACGATTGCCTGATACAGCCACTGGCTTGGGACTGTCTATAGGACAAAGGCCCTTTTGATACCATTAATACTTTCCAGCCTGACAACATTGCTCAATTACTCGCTGTCTGGCCGGGGTCTGTCAGCTGGCATTGTGCTCTGACTACGGCATTAGACTTGAGAGGACAACATGTACCCTGTGCAAAGATGAAACATGATGTTTCAGACTGGACTCTGACTTGAATTATACCTCCAAGCAGAAAAGAAAGAGCTAAGCAGGCTCCATGGCTACTTGCTGTGCCATGTTAGAGATGATGCCTGTCCATCTATTCCCTGGCAAGGCTGGGGACTTGACAAGACACAGTGATGCCTGTCATTTTCCTTTGCCATTGGTTATCAGTCCAGCAGAGCCCCAGTTTTCCCTGAAGCCAGAAGTTAGCTCTGGAAAGGCAGAGGTGGAAGAACACAGTGCCCCGACATCCTTCTGCCCCTTTTCTTCCCCTCTGGTTCTTAATTTTGGGAAAGCTTCTAGGAACCACAGTGACATTCACCCTCGCTTCCCACCCATCTCATGTTCACCAGAAAGCCTGCAAGAGCCCCACAAACCTTTTGACTGCTGTTTGCCCAGCCTGTTTGTATAGCCCTGGGGTGGAAGGTTGTCTTCCTGTCCTTGGGTCTGCCAAATGGCTGTGCCCCCCAGCACAGTGGCTGAGACTATCAGCTTTTAATTCCTGCCCTGGTAACATGACATGAACCAAGTGGCATAAAGGATCACCTCTGTGCAGCAGCAGCACTGATGCCTGCTGCACTGGTCACATCAAGCTACTAGAGTTTGCCACTGAATTCCCTGGAAATTTATACCAGAAGTTACAAGTCCAGTTCAGTGTCAATTCATGCTATTTGAAATATGATAATAAAATACTTGATATTTTCATTAATACTGTTAGTTTCTAAACGCATATGCAGAACTCATGTAGGCAACAAACTCCAGAAGGGTGAAAGAGAAGATCTCAGGTTGGTCAAGTGTTTGGCAGCTATCCCCACTCTCTAACAAAGATAATCTTCACAGCTTGTTGTGGTGCAAGTGGAAGATCACTTGCAAGTGGAAGATTCTTTCTCCTCAGTGGATGTTTCATTAGACCATGGTCTTACATCACTGCTAACAGGAAGGGAATTGGGATTGAGTACGGAGAACCACTCAAGAAACGTCCACCAAAATATACCAATCTAAACCACACTTTTGAGGGAATTTTTTCACTTGTAACAACTGTCACCTGCACAAACACAGATTTTGACACAACACCCTCCCCTCCCCGCAGCAAACGAGAGGAATCAAAAGCGAAAGGATGGCTTTGGGCGTGGGACGCGCACCCGCCCCTGGGTCCGTGAGCGGCCAGGGGGACGCGCCTTGCGCTGGCCAGTGCTGCCCCCTGCCGGCAGCCCGCCGCAGCGCGCCCGCCGCCCCGCCCGCGGCCCGAACCGGCCGGCACGGCTGACCCGGGAATGGGCACCGAACGGGACGGGATGGCTGGCCCGGGAATGGGCACCGAACGGGACGGGATGGCTGGCCCGGGAATGGGCACCGAGCGGGATGGGATGGCTGGCCCGGGAATGGGCACCGAACGGGACGGGATGGCTGGCCCGGGAATGGGCACCGAACGGGACGGGATGGCTGGCCCGGGAATGGGCACCGAACGGGACGGGATGGCTGGCCCGGGAATGGGCACCGAGCGGGATGGGATGGCTGGCCCGGGAATGGGCACCGAACGGGACGGGATGGCTGGCCCGGGAATGGGCACCGAACGGGACGGGATGGCTGGCCCGGGAATGGGCACCGAGCGGGATGGGATGGCTGGCCCGGGAATGGGCACCGAGCGGGATGGGATGGCTAGCCCGGGAATGGGCACCGAACCGGCCGGCACGGCTGGCCCGGGAATCGGCACACCTCCCCCTGGGACACTGCACCGCCTCATGGGAGCAGCGGTCCCGGGCAGTGCTTTCCACACACTCCGGCAGCGCGAGGGGATGCGCTGTCCCCCATCAGCCCGTTAGAAATGGGTTGTGCTGTCCCTGGGGCACAAGTCGAGCACCGAAGGGCTTGAGGCTTCTTGCCTCTGGTTCTGGAATCTGAGGAGCTGGCTGGTTGAATTCCCTTCGTGCTAACTTCGTCTTATTGATTGTGATGAGGTCATTTTTCATTCTTAATGTAGAATGAGACCATATCCAGTCTGATCCCAAACGTCTCAATACACTGGAGTACACTGTAACACGGATTCCTCCCTAGCATCCTTCTCCCTTTGTGTCCCTTCCCCTTCACCCAAGCTCTTACTCTTTCAAAGGATATTTCAAGTCTCCCTTTTCTCTGCTAACTTTTTTCCTTGTCTCACCCTTTCATCCAATTTTCTTCCCTCCTTTCTCATCTCTGGCAGCCTCAGGACCCCCTCCCTCCCTTCCTGAGGAGGGTTTGGAGCTTCTAATGTTTGCAGATTTTAAAGGCAGAGAACACTGCGATGGTCTAGTCTGGACCATACAACTTCCTTCAATTAACTGCTTGAATTACTGGATGTCTTTCATAAACAAAACAGGATTATATTTATCTAGTCTTAGCATTCTATCCCTGTGCAGTATCTTTGGTAGCTATCTGAAGAAGTCTTCTTTCAGCAACTTCCTTTTTTGCCATGTTGGCACTTACCTAAATTGCGATAATCCTTCAGGTTCTCAGTTTCATGCACCTCTCCCCCTGCATTTCTCAGTACCCTCAGAGAATGGTTTCTTGACCTCAGCACTTCAAATACCCCTCAGAACTCCTCTCTCCTGAGCTTTTAAGTTTTTACAAAGTGCCGTGTATGACTGCCAGGTCAATTTTTCTCTTCAGCATTGGAAATTTTTTTCTAATATGGGACCTTTCGCGGTGAAACGCACGCTCACTAAAATTGGTAATAAACGGTTATGTTGTACTTTCCATCTAGATTGTCTTTGCTCACATTGGCCAGACCCATGGCCTGTGGGTCATTTCCTATGGCACTCACAGTGAGTACAAATCACAGCTCTTTTCCTCCGTATTTGTGAGCGCTAATATTTTTCTACCTAACCAACCTAGATAAAAGCTTTTTTGAGTCTTTATAATTCCTTGTCTTTCTGAAATGCTTTTCCCCTTGCTTTTCCCCATTTACCTCACTTACACCTCATATTTATTTAAAATAGAACCACTTATTGAGCTTATTGAGATGAAAGCATAAAAGCAGACAAAAACTAGAGCTTTACAAGCCCAGGTACTATATTTAAAATATTTTCAGGTAACTGAACCAAAATATACATGTTTTCATGACACAGTGAGGGAGAATGGGGCATCAAAAATTGTAATTCCTTTTGGAAATGAAGACTAATATACAGCTCAGGTGGCAGCTGGAATTTCTGAGGTTATGTTAAGGAGTACTTCGTAAAAGCCATTAAAGCCATTAAGGTCAGTAACAATGCACAAATTATTTCTACATTCTGTTTTGCCTTAGGAAAGGGAGAAGCCCCCAGAGGAATGTTTAAAAACTGGAAAAAGGAAGCAACAATTTTACCCTGATTTTCTGCTGTTAAAATACCTGTTCATGTGACCACGTTCGTTCTGAGCCATCCTTCACACAGATGTCTAGCCTCAGCTCAGTCCCTGTGGCTCCGTGTTTACTGTCCACACAGAGGTTGGCTGCCACATTTCGAATCTGCAAAACCAAGCAGCAACATTTCACATTATATCGGGCTGCAGAATAGAGCTTCCAACATTAGGGGGTTAGGAGTTTAACTCCGAAGGGCTTGAGACTCAGTTATGTAAAACTAGTAGGAGTTATTTTTACAGGATAGAAAGCCATGTTCTGGAACGAACTACTCTTTTTAGGAGCAGCTTCAGAAGCAGCCAAGTTTGAAATATGCTGCTTAACAAATGAAAGGTAGGTCTTAAGAAATGTGTTTATGCAAAGAAACTAGGAGAAAAAAAGTCTGAGTAGTTCAAAGCTTGGTCTGACTGCTTCTTCCATCCTACAAGAGCAAGAGAGATCAACTGCACAAGGAACTGATTTCTGTATGAGCCTCTCCCAGCCTTTGGAGTAGTATGCATTAAAAACTCAGGCACACCCTGTTCCAGTCCTTGCTCTTACTTTGACACAATAACACCATTGCAGATAAGGTCGCACATTAGTGCCTGAAGTGCATAAAATTAAAAAGTACTTAACAAATCTGTACTGGAACTTATGCTTACCCATGGAGGTTCCTTCAGCATGCCTGCTGCAAACACTGCAGTGTAACTTACTCTTAAAAGGAAAATCTCATTCTTGAGACTGAAGCAACTGAGTAACAATTAATCTGTGACTATCAATCATACCAGTTATGTACCACTGCCGCCACGTATATTTTTTTTGAAACACTGGTTTGAAAAGGAGTAGGTTGCCCGCTGCCACCAAAAAGAGGCAGAATCCTTGATTTATTTTGCAAACACATGGACATTTCTCCCTGAGTACCTTAGTCGATCTAGTTCAAAATCCTTTACACACCTCCATAATGAAAAGGATTTCTTAAAAAAACTTACCTTGTCAATGAGATAAACAGAAATTGAGTAATCAAAGTGCACGTACAAGCATGGACACATGCACAAATTCCATAAATATAATATATAGAAAGCAGGTGCATATTTTGACATTCTGGACACTGCTTTGATTCTTATTTTAAAAAAAGCTAGATGCTGAATGGAGATACATTTGAGCTGGCATTTGTGTTTTTTTTCATGAAAAATACTTTAAAGTCACTATTGTTGCCATAATATGCTAGACAAATGTAAATATTGTCACTGCATATCTCATTCACATCCAAAGGACAGAAAACTTGTCAGCATAGCACAAAACATTGCAAGGAGGAGAAACCCTCATGCATACAAGACACAGGCCAGAGCTACTCTGCTCTTTTTCTGACTCTGGAGGAGTGGGATAGAGTCTATTCACCATGATCAAGAAAGATTTAGACAGATGGGAAATCAACAAGTAGTGGAAAAAATGTAAAAACCTTAACCTTCAGGAAAGGTTTTAAAAGCTGCATTTGTTTAGCCTAGAAAAGAGCAGACCGGAGAAAGATGGAGGAGCATCAGTTTGAGCAACTGACTACAAGGACCTTTGATCCTTCACCAGAGCTCAGAGAAGCATTCTTCTAAAACTTGGACAAACCCAGCTCTAGGATATTTTTTCTTTTTTCAATACAATAAAAATTGCTAAAGATGAGGTAAAACACTAGCAGTTCATACACACAACCAGATCCAGAAACCCGGCACTGAGAAGCCCCACGGTAAAAAAGATGAAAGGTAATTAGTTCTCAATAACCCTGCCTTCTTTTTCATATCACCTAGAAAAAGAGGCAGGAAAGAGTAATGAGTGGCACAGATTTTAATATAATATTTTTAAAGTTTCATGTGAAATACCTACTCCAAGTAAAATTTTTTTTTCAGAATGTTCAATCATTTCTGAATGCACTTAAATTTTCATTGTAAAGATCTCTGGTCTAATAGAAAATAAAATGATACATCAGGTCTATTCTTAGAGCAAGCAAGTTAATTAAAATGGAGCTGCTAACAATTGCCATTAGTAATTGGGGTATATTTATGTGATTCAGAATTTAAAATGACGGTGAATACACTCCATGTCCAATGAATACTTATTGGATTAAAGGGCTTTCATAATTTTGTCTTGATGGTATCACTCCATCCCATTCTCAGTCATTTGGACCGTGCAGGAAATGTGTTCAGTCCATTTCTGGAAAAGGCTTGAGCTGAAGCTACATTTAGTTCCTTCACTGCTGGAATCCATCTCACGTTCTTTATTTCCTCTCCTCTTCCCTCTGCTCCTGAAAGGTTTGCTTGAGTTAGTTTTTCCTCTGGTTTGTTGCAGCTTATGTGTTAGCTCATCCTTTTTATGTTTCATCCTTTCAGCTGCAGAGGGGTCGCTGTTTGTTTTTTGTTTTCTTTTTGTAACACAGGCATTTCAGTCAAGCCTGTGCTTTTGTTCTCTGGTGCTTCTGTGTGGCCTTGGCAGTTGCTAGAAACTGAACGGAGTGATCAAGTCAGAGCCAGAGCCACAGGGAACATTCTGCCAAGCATCAGCACCACACAGCCTGCAAATCCCCTGAGATCTTTCCATGAACAAAGGAGGGAAAGCAGAAGCTTTTTTCTTATGTATACACCAATATGCATTGAAAGTGCCTTGTTTCCAATCACACAGTACAATGGATTAAGGGTTTTTGAGGTTATGAGTTACAACTGGCAAACAAATAGCTAGTGATCCTAATACTTACATTTCCAACATTCATATTTGTGCAATTGTAGAGGCTGGGGATGAACAGGAGACAGATTTTATCAGCCATGCAGGTAGGGCATTGAGTTGCTACATACAAAGCTTATTTGCTCAACCTTAAATGCCATCTATTTGCTCAACCTTAAATGCCATCATTTGTACACACAGATAAATGTACAAGAAAAGCATGCTTTTGAGGACCCTGTATGGACTAACAGGGACAGATAGTGAAGATATTAAAGGCTGTTTCCTAATTAAACACATTCTGAAAAAAGCACAGGACACTATCTGTAGGTCGTTATACATATTTTGTTCTTGAAATGACATCCTAACTCACTTTGGGACATGGGCATTGTAGTCCTTACAGAGAACAGATAAGGGGTAGAAGCAGAGAGAACACAGCTTCCCAGGACCTGGCAGTTATACTGACCAATATTCTTTGATAAATCTAAAACTCTACAACTTTGTTCACAGGCAAATGAGTTCCTTCAAGACTTGCTGTTGAGGTAATAGGTGATGTCCTGGCTCCGCCTGCCTCAGAGACAGGCTATCACCCAGACACACTTCAGCCTTCCTGGGGAAAAGGAGGGGTGAGCTGGACAGGGACAGGCAACCCCAGGGGTTCTGGAAGCTACCCTGCACGCTCATCATAACATGAAACTGTCTGTGCCAAAAGCAAAAAGTCGGAAAGTGTAGCAACCTAAAGAGAACTCTATGTTCAATATGGTAATCTGTGAATGATGAGTGTGGAGATGGGGTTGGGACAATCCCTAGGGTGCTCTAATACACCAACAAGAGAGGCACCTTGATCGTATCAGTTTATATAATACTTTCCAGTTAAGGGATTTAATCCCTTAAATAAGAAAGTGCCTCTGGTTCTTAGAAGATATTATCAATGTTCATTTATGTTGCTTTTTTTTTGTTTGAGCAGCTCTTGGAGCCAGTTTTAATGCACTGCTTACATTCTCAGACAACCCTAGGGCCATCAACATCAATGGATCAACCATGGAAGAATGAGCCATCTCTCTTGTCAACTGATACATAGTAATTTTAGAGTATTTATCCTTTGTGTTAGCCATAAAAAAGGAGAAGTCAAAGGTAAAGGAAGTCAAGCACTGCCAAGGACCTCACTGAAGAAACAGTGGACTCTTATTCAGTGTGACACTGATCCTGATGAAAGAATTTGAACAGTCCAGCTGTGCAGCACCTGATCTGTGCAGGGTGGCGTTATATCGCTTTTGTACAACAGATGTGTGACACTCGGTGGGCTGAGACTGACTCATTAAGAGAATGAGGATGACATATTTTAAAAAAAAGAAAGCAATAGAAAGAGAAGTTAGTGAGTTCTTAGGCTTTCATCTTTTTTCAAATGTGCTACTTGACTTAACTTCATAGGGGACATTTTCATGTCAGTGCTGTAAAATTGTTCTGTAAAATCCATGAGCTTGGGACCGAGAAAGGAGTACCTTCAGGTCCTATAGCTTAGCACTGCTGCAGTGACTGAGACACTTCCTCATTAAATCACTGAATAATAAGTTTATGTAACAGCAAATGAAACCAAGCTTAAATAACTCCCTTTTGACTGAGTAAAACAAAAAAAAAATATTTCATATCACTTTGATTATAGGACTCATGAAATCTAAAATAAATGACAATGTATGAGATTATATGATTGATTTACTGTAAAATGTGTTTTTAAAGACATTGAAAGCTGCGATATCTGCACAATATATTCATGCTGGATCTCAAGTTGTACATCTATTAGTACTTCCTAAGAAAACAGTTGGTGTTTAATTCTCACCTATTGTTTCAACTTCATTAGGATTTCAAATACACAGTACAAATAAATTATTCTGTCTTAGAAAGAGAATGGGATGGGTATTATTGTTTTTCAATTGGTAGCACACTTCTCAATATATTCAAAAGGATAAGAACAAAACGTAATTGAAAACTTTCCTTTTTTCCACTGTGGAAAAGAGTACAATTACCTCACTCAAACACAGAACTGACAGTCTCACTAACCTTAATCTGTCTGGTTTCACTGTTACATTGCTTTACTGCACATATCTCAGATGTTACAAGGCAGAGCAGAGTATCAAGGGAACCTACACCCTGCCAGCTGCAAAGGACAAAAGGCACAAACACACAGAAGAGATAAGGCCATGACAAGAGTAGCAAGAAAGATTGCTTTTTGTTTTCCAAATGTCCTTCTTTTCCATCATAAACAGATTTTGTCAAGAAATGTATGAGTCAGATTTTAAACAAATGCGTTTGCAAAAAAGGAGGAGTGGAGCAGAGGCTGTCTATGAGACTGTCTGCTTTCACACCACATGCTTTTACTAGCTAAATATCAAAATACTGGAGCCAAAATTGTCTGAGTACCTCATTGTTTACCCTTTCTCAGACTGGCAGATATAACATATTTCCAAATGGAAGCAGAGAGGGTACTAAATGACAGTCAGTCTTGGCACAGACTTCTGGTGTTTATAATCAGCAAGTTTCTAGAGCTGCTTGACTCTTACAAAGCAGTAACATTACAGTCTGTTTCCCTCTTTCAGCTTCTGACAGCCATTAACCTTCAAGTTTTTTCAAGTTCCTTGCAAGTGCCAACAAATTAATTAAAACTGCACAGGAATGTGACAGTCTCAGGAGAAAACAGAGCAGTAGGGCTGAAACTTGTCTTATTGTTGTTTTAGAGAAAGCACATTTTAGAGGAAAAAGAGTCTTTGGTCTTCACATCCTTCCTAAGAACTTAATAAGAGCTTTTAAAGTACAGATTTGATATCACTGCTATGAACTTTGATTTACTTTTAAAAATACTTGTTTTTATGCAAAGATTGTATTAATATTGCTGTGAAAAGAATGAATATCTGAATCACAATTTCCTCCTCTTAGACTCTCTTGACTGAGTTAAGGATTGTCACATGTCATGATGACGGTCCTCCAAGGACACATGTGGAAGATGGTAAAGGAAGATCACGGTAGCTGTCACAGCAACCTGATCCAGCCTGACTTCTACTGATAAACTCCTTACTTCCTAGTACACATTAAACTCACAAAGTGTGGACAGCAGCATCAAAGATAGAAGAAACTTTAACAACAAAGGAATTCATTACTGCCAAGAAGTAGCAAACAGTTAGACACATATAAATTGAAGTTCTTTTGAACATCTGTAACTGATAGCTTATAAAGAAAAATTAAGGACCGCTACTACCACAGAAAGTTATTTTAAAAATCTCACTATGAGGTAATTTGCTTTTTTAAAAGGAAGTTATGGAGAACAGTAGAGGCATTTAGGAGTCTATGGTCCAGTCTTAACCACTGGGAATATGCAGGGGTGTGTCTGGTCTTACCAAATGTTTTAGTCAAAACTTCAACTTCATCCTTTGGTTTACAATAAGAAAGATAATTGTCTGAGAGCCCTAAGAACATCTCCAGCAAAATCAGAGAAGGCTAGAACTTGCAGTACAGGTATTACCATGGTTTTTAAAAAGGTAGCACAATACACTGAAAGAGCAAAGCCTTCTTTATAGATCTTAATGATTTGAGAGGAAAGAGCCCTCTGCATGCCACCTTCCTATGGCGTGAAGCCACTCTAGTTCCTGGGGGTAAAGGCCACAGCAATTTTTCAGTGAAGATAAGGAAGTAATTTCCTGTCCCTGCTTCTTTGTGTTCTTATTTCTTCTGCACAAAACAAACTGTCAAAGCAAGGTGTGCTACAGCTCTGCTCTTCAGAGAGGTCTGAATGCAGAATATCTTTGATCACAGGTGGAGAGTTCCAGCCAGCTATTTGCTCACCCCCTGCTCTGGAGTGATGCTCAAATATTGGCCTCTCTTTAGTGGTCTCTCCCTCCCCTTATCCATCAAAGGAGAAACTGCATTTGTCTGCTACTGGTACTCAGTCATGACAGCACCTACAGAATGCAGACAACAGCTAAGCAAAATTAGTCTTTTTAAAAGGAAAGTATCCAGGCCTCACTTGTCACACTTGCACATGTGAGCAAAACAGAGCAAACCTAACTCCACCAGCATACAATTGTACTTGTAAGGACAGGACGAGGTATATAGATAGATATGCAAAAAACCACAAGTATTGACTTCAGATCTGCTTTCTACTAAGGTGATTCTCTGAACCTAAAATCTTCCTCTGACATGCAATAATGAGTGCTACATACTCTTTTCCACATTCTTGTCCTCATTGTGCATACATCTTATGCTCTGTAGACACAAAATTGTAATGAATTATAAAGGGGACAGTAATAGTTCTAAGATGTGAGAGTTTTTCATTTTAATGGGTAGCTCAGGGATTGTTCCAACCACTGCGAACTCCTATAATAACACTACTGATCACTGGCTGAAGTCTGAAGTAATAATCTTAATTTTCCACAATCTAAAATATTAGACTCATTTAAATTTGATCTAATTTGTGTATTCCTCACCTCGCCCCAGGCAGCAGGTGGAGGTTCCACAGGCGGGTAATATTTTGGGACATCCCAAGCCACTGCAGCCATGAACCACTTGAAATCTTTACACTTCAGGTGCTTGCGCAGCTCCTTCTGGGCAGAGATATCACCAGTTGAGAGATGTCTATACTCAGGCCGTCGCTGGTAAATGTACTCTGCAAACTCATCCATCCATGTCTCTGCCACACGCTTCAGGTTCTGTGCAGCAGAAAAAACCCAAACATTAATTTCTTCATGCTTTGAGTGAATGACATTCCTAACAGGGAGAACTAAACAAAGCAAAACAAAAAATCAGTATTCCACACAACTTTTAAGCTTAGCCAATCTAATTTCTCAGTCTTAAAACATGGAAAAGTACTAGTAAACATATGCTATCTTTATTACATTATTGAGCAAACACTATAGAGTAGTAGTACAAAGTACTCTGCTTTTCTGCTGACACTGTATGATACAGGCTTATATCTGTTGAACATCATATTTTCCTTCATATTCTTTATGCATATTCTTCACATTGGTTTTTGACTAATGATGGATGTTGAATAGAAATTTTCTTTCAGTTGCTCACATTGGTACCTGTTTTTTTTCCCTGTTAGTTCATGACCTGCTAGCGTGCAAGAATGGTTCAAATTATTCCTTGTGAAGTATTTCACTTTGCATTTGAAAGGCATCTGAATTTTAATCTGTCATCATACTTCTCAAACACTTAGCAATTCCTACCTAAGTTTTAGGGTCAGGTCTTACATGTGCATGTTGGGGGACCTGCCCCATCTCACAGCTGTTTTTGCACAACTCCTGGACTGGAAGCTTTGCTGTGTCACCGTGCTAGTAAGTCTGTGCAAAGGCATAGCACATAACCCTGAAGGGGAGCTGACCTGAAGCAAAACACCTTGTGGGATAGATCTGACAACTTTTGGCTTTCTGTGCTCATTCTATGAACATATCTAAGGCTATTCAGGTTCCATGAAACCCACCTCTGGCCTGTATTCCACAAAGTTTATTTTTGTTGGCATTTCATAGGAAACAGAATTACTTATTTTGTTGCATAAGAATTTATTCAAATTATAACTAATTCAATTACCTGACTCAAATTATAAAATAAAACAAATATAATTGTAAGGAAAAATTCTGGATAGCTTGAAGAGATATATTTTATTGTTATTTACCATCAAGGAGTCTAAATAGGCTGGGGGCAAATTTTTCTGTATTTTTGTTTGTTTTTAAAATTCCTCCTGCAACCCAATCCACACAAATTTATATGCAGATGTTGTAGTGGAACACAGGCTTAGTCTATTTTGTATTGCCACAGCTGCCCAATAACCTTTTATCCCACCAACAAAGCAAAATCTCACTGGAAAACATCAAGACACTAGGGTGTTCTTATTGCTTTGTTTGTAAAAACAAGATAATCAAGTTTTATAATATTCTTTTTATAGAACACTAACTGCAAAATGCTGAGATTCACTCTGTAATAAGCTGGAGGACAACATACATCTGATTATTATCAACATAAGGTAATGTTTCTTTTCGGAACATTCTCTGCATCTAAGTAAGTCTGATTCATACTCTGACTTGCTTTCAAGATTCATTTGAAAGTTCCTTTCCTGAATTTTATTAATCCACATAAACTAAATGCCCCTGAACTAATAATGCTTATCTGAATACAAAGACAGCAAGATACAGAACAAAAGAAGTACTTTTAGCTGACACTGCAATATAAGTTTCTATGTGCTTTCTCTCCATGAAGCAAATATGTTAAAACCTGCAGGGAGAAAGCAAGTAACATTAAAGCAGTATGAGAATTCACAACACTCATATTCCTATTCAAAAATGGCTTGACTTTTATTGAGATTTCATGAAAACCTAAATAACTTTACAAGAAACTAGAATTCAAGAATACAGGAACTGGGTACAACAAAGAAAACCAGAACAAATTCAAGAACAACATCTAAATGACAATCTCACCTTTCTGGAAGAAAACACAGAAATCTCCTGACAAGTAAAAATACTATGTGATGAGACTTTGCAGAGGCAAAAATATGATTAAGAATGTTAAACAAGAAGCCAAAATAATGCAAATATGTGTATTTTCTAGCATATCTTTCACTGTAATGCTGTACACCTCTTTTGCTACTATGCAAATGCAGTTTAAAACTGTTCTAGAAAATACTTTTTGCAAACACTTTATCTGATAGGCTATTTTCATATTTAAAAAACATACTGTAAAAAGAGCCATACAGTAAAAGTACAGTAAAAAAACCCTTCTCTTAGGAAAGAAAAATTCAAGATAACTCTTGCAGCAAATTGCCTCACCAATAGTAAGAATAGTCTCTGATAGTGTTTCTTCTTTAGTTATTTGGCTGCAGTGAAAGAACTGCATTTTGCTTTAGATGATTGCAACTGATAAAACAAAAATCTTGATATTATAGCTGGTCACTAAATGAAAATTCTCATTCACCAGTCAAAAACTCTTTGTTTTCCAATAAGACCTTTGTCACTGCTTTGGGACCCACCAAAACACAATTCCCCAAGTATTAGGTAGTACACTTTACACAAATCTATTTAAAACTTTGTTTCTCAGTTCTTCCAAGGCCATTCCATTGTATGCTAAAAATCACCTGTAATGAATTTGTATATTATTCTTAGTACGTTTATATATTGCTGTCATAAGCCAAGCTCTTATGAGGCAGCCCTTTGAATTTCAATAGGTTCCTTTTTAAAAATACAAACCCTTGATTTGCTAGGTCTAAATCTCCAGACTGTTTATGACTATGACTGCAAGGAACTCTGTTCCAGAATAGTGGGAAGCTCTTTCTAAAGACGCCAGTTACTAGGAAGCAAGCACTCAGCATCCAAACAATTTAAAGATGTTTGTTGACCTCAGTGTGAGGAACTGGACTCTTTTAATTGCCTTAAAACATTGCTACTGGAGTGAGCTGTGCAAGCCACCTGCCAGGGGATTGAAGATACTGCTGAAGGGAGGAGGCCATAGCCCACAAGCTGTTAGATTTGTGAGGCCCTAGGGGCAAAGTCTTGGGTGTGTGATGCTTTTTAGGCGTGTGCTATGTTTATCTAAAGAAGATCAGTGGCAGTCTCCAGGTGTGTGATGTTTATCTCCTGTGGGCCAGGCCAGGAGGCCCCTGTGTGCACACCCACGACTACCCTGGAGAAGACCTCTTAGCACCTCCTCCCCAAACCTAAATGACTGCAAAAACCAGAGCTTCCAGACTCTGCAAAAGTGGTTTCCCCCCCTCCCTCCATAGGATGGCACCAGGAGGCTTTCTGAAGGTATATAAACCCATTGAATGTTTCATGGGCTTCTCTCCCCCACCACTCCCCAATGGACCAACAACCACCAAGTTCATTGAAGACTTCTACCTGGTGACTGTGAATCTTTATTCTTTTCTCTCTCTCTTTTTCTCTCTTTTTCCTTACACATTTTTCTTGGGTGGCTATATTACAACCAAAATGGTTAAATATCTGTTTTACTCTGCAATACCCTTATTCTTTATATTGCCATGTTACTATAGATAATAACAATCAAAACAGCTACATACCTGTCTTCCTTTGTAACCAAATTGTTCTAAAACAAATCCTATATATATATATATATATGCAAACACTGATCATCAAGTATTGTTTTACTTTAAATCACTCCAAGGGATTTAATAATAAAACAAAAGTTACTCCTGCCTGGTAGGGCGGGTCATAACACTCAGCATGGGTTTCCTATCCTTATTACCACTATGCAAACTCAGTAACCATCACACTTCCTTCTAACATAAACATGTCCAGACTAGCAGTAAAACTTCAAATTGCAGTAACTCCCCATGAATTGAATAAAGTCAGGAAGACTTGCTGTTCTGAAAGCTGGTCTGGTGCAACCTTGCACAAAAAAGGTAAACATAATTTACATTCCTATTTGGAATGCGCTAACCCTGCATGTCCCTGGAGCAAAATCGCAGGCTGTGCAAGATGAGATGGGTGAACTCATGTAAGCTGAAAATGCCCATTCTGTGGCTGTTTAGAAGCATGATAAATTGCCCTATGTGAAGAACCTCTTAGGACCATAACTTTTCTCTGCAAATTATGGTAGTGAGTTGCTGGGCTTTTACTCACCTTATCATAACAGAAAGGAGCACAAGGTCGAGGAGCACAACCAAAATGAGAGCCCTCACCTCTGAACAGCTTAAGACCCACCAATCAAGTGACTTACTGTAAGGCAAGGATGTGATATCAAGTCCTTTACAAGTCTTCCGGAGCTGCCCTTCCCATAATCTGGGTGAATGTCTGATATAGTGGATTAAGAAAGGAGGATGGTCACTTCCTTCTTGCCTGAGCCCTAGGTGATGGACGTCAACATATTAAGCCCTACAAGTGGAAATGGTTTTGAATAGATACCCAATTACGACAGACTCTACTCGTAAAACAGGTGGTAAGGAGTTTGATAGGATTTTACTGTGTGCGTGTGTGTATACTGCTGCAGAACTTACAAAGGAGTTTAAGAGTCTACCAGACAAAGCAGCATTTTGTGAACGTCTTATAGCATCATTTAAGCACTCATCTCTTTTTCATCATCATTAGATAGTTAAGTCTCACAGTGAAACTAATCTACAAAGAATTTAGAACAAACAAATTAAGAGTTGTATTTGAATCTTCTTGATTTCTATCTCCTGTTACTCTTCATGCAGTCTTCTGAAGAAAACTACTTTAAATGCTAGTTTTGCAAATGGCATTAAATATCTTTATCAAAATAAGAAGAATCAGCTGTGGCATATCTTTTTGCTACATCACTCTTGTTTGAATTAAGTCTGAACACCTCATGTAAATGCATGCAGAAAGGAAAAATGAAACATAGAATCATAGAGTCATTATATTGGAAATGACCTCAAAGAGCACCTCACAGAGCAATCCAGCACTACCAAATCCACCACTAAACCATGTCCCTAAGTGCATCATCTATATGTCTTTTAAATACCTCCAGGGATGGTGACTCAACCAGTTCCCTGGGCAGCCTGTTCCAGCGCTTGACAACATGTTTCTACAGCAGAAAATGATGTAGCTTAGCTTAGTTGACAAATTCATTGCAAGGCTACAGATGTCCAGATTGGTTACTCTTAATAGGAAAAAAAGGGGAAAAAAAAGGCAATTAAATGAAGATCAATTAAATATTAATTAGTTACATGAATTGACACACAATATAAGGAAGTCATAGAGACTCTAGATAGACATCTGAGGAGTTTCTCAGAACCTATCCAAGAAGACCAATAATAATTCATTCTCATTTTGTCATTTTCAGTGAAAAATTTCTGTATGAGAATAAATAAGGCACAGTGATATTTCAGTAGATGCATGTTTCTATATGTAAGATTGTGGCAGCTGTCACCAAGAAGCTGTGAGATGAATACAACAGTAATGGCAACCACACTGAGTCATCAGCTGTCATCAGTTGCTCATTTACACATTCTTGATATAATTTTAATCACTCATAATTCTTTACCACTATGAAGACATTTAGACAAGTTTTATTTGAGTTTGTATGAACTCACACACTTAAGACTGTGCCTTTGCTTTGTATTTTCATTCAACAGTAGTCTACAAGACAGTAAGTTACAATGTCACTGATACCTGTATGTAATCGTTCAACCTCAGCTGACATCTAAGCACTCACTCAGTCCCCCTCAAAGGAGTGGGAGAGAGAATCGGAAGAGTAAAAGTGAGAAAACTCATGAGTTGAGATAAAGACAGTTTAATAGGGAAAGGAAAAGCTCTGCATACAAGCAAAGCAAAACAAGGAATTAATTTACCACTTCCCATGACCAGGCAGGTGTCCAGCCATTCCCAGGAAAGCCAGGGTCTGTCATGCGTAATGGTTAGTTGGGAGGACAAAAACCATCACTCCAAACATCCCCCCTTCCTACTTCTTCCCCCAGCTTCATATACTGAGCCTGATGCCATACGATATGGAATATCCTTTTGGTGAGGAGGGATCAGCTGTCCTGGCCCTGTCCCCTCCCAGCTTCTTGTGCACACCCAGGCTGTTTGCTGGTGGGGTGGGGTGAGGAGCAGAAAAGTCCTTGACACTGCGCAAGCACTGCTCAGCAGCAAGGAAGACATCTCTACACGGATAACCGTTTCCAGCACAAATCCAAAACACACTCCCATACTAACTACTCTCCTGAAAAAGAACTCTACCCTAGCCAAAGCCAGCACATTAGACTTTAATAAAGGAGTTTAAATCAACTTGATTGCAGAAAGTGAAATAAGGACTTCTGCACTTGAAAAAAAAGAAAATTTTTCATGGGCCATTTTGTTCAGTGAGTAAGGAAGATACATCTCTCTGATCAAATGACTGTCCCTTCTTTTTAAGTGTGTAAGATCACCTGTCAGTTTCAAGAGATGGGATATTACTCAAATAAACACAGTGAGAAGAAAGTAGACACAGGCTGAATGGAAAAGCAAAGTGAGGCAGGGACATGCCAAAGGACAGGTTCATAAATATTACCTCTAAGCAAGGTTTAACTAGATTAGTCCCTAATATGAGAGGAGTAGTTCCACATTTCAGAGCAGTGGCTGGTGAACCGGCTTGCAATGACAGCACTTTTAAGAGAGCTACCTAGCTGTACTGTGAGCCAGCACACCTCCATCCTCTAGTTGCATCTTTTCCAATTTATATTCTAGATGCAGCAGTTAGGCTAATACAAAAATGTAATTCCTGTTCTTAGTTTCTCCAGATGTTCAAAAGTAGATCAGGTGTCACTAAAGGAGCACAATGGTTCTATTATTTGTTTCACTTCACCTGCATAACCTGTTTTTTCTTCTTTTGTGTCTATCTCACTGCATGAAACTGACCCTGATCCCAATGAACAGACTTTACTTTTGTCAATATTAAACTACTACAGGAACATTTGAATCCTGTAATGACTTCCTGTTGTCCTGCATTTAATCTGAACATTTTCCAGGAAGTGGGATGTCACCAGCTGCTGTAGTCTTATTTGTCATGTTAGTCACTTCTCTCATCAGCCAGGACATCGAAAATCACTTACAATTACGCCAATCAAATATGAATCACCACAGCATGTCTGAGGCCCAACTGTATTTCAGTTGTGAAATACAAGATAGGATATGACTGCTTATTTGCTAAGAATAACATAACAATCTCAGCAACAACTGACATATTAATCTCTTTTCCTTTCTAGTAAAATTCCAGTGGGGTTATTTTCACTCCACCTACATCATCTTCCTAATATAAATGTCTTCTATTTTTGTTTTGCGAAACACAGTGTTGTTGCTACTTCAAAATGGGTGCCCTGTTTACCTCTGGAAGCAGCTGTATTTAATTTGGCTGGAAATAATATAATACACAATTTGTTTTACATAAAATGTATTTAAAAAGTGCATTGGGATCCATCCAGCCAAGACAACTATACTTCATGGTCCTCTGGAATACTGGTAGCATAATGTTACAATAAATCATCACAGAGGAGGAGAACAAAGTATGGCTGAAGGAACTCATCTGACAAGTATGGATTAATATGCCAGATGCAACAGGGTAAAAACTCCAGAGCACTCACAGGGAGAAAAATGGTCCCCTCAATTTCATGCAAAGGTCTTTCCATCAGTGTCAGAATACAACCGTTTATCATTTCTGTGTATTTTTTCAGTGGAAAAACAATAAAACAGTTCCTGGACACTAATTACAGTCTTGTGATGTTCAGGACTCAATACCTAAGCTGCTCACATCATTTAAGTCTCAGTGGGGGTTTTCATACCATTTCCCTTCTCACCTAACTCCCTTTTAACTTAGGCAGTGCTACTGTTTGTCAGTATTTCCCCCTCTTGGGTATCTTATTTTTGGTCCTTTGCACTTAACTATGTCTATAACTTAACTGAGTTTCATTCCAGCAGTGATCTGTGTTTCTGTAAAAAAAACCCAAATCAACAACAAAATCCCTACTAAATAAAGAAATGTCTGCAGGCATAAAAGAAATGCTTCTGCAGAGAAGACAGTATTCTAACTAGGTGATGTATATAAATAAATCTTCTAAGAGTTAGCACAGCTGGCAGAGAAGCAAGAGACTATTCATTCTCAGCCTGTAGTCTGCAAATACCTAGAACTGAAATTCCACAGATGTCATCTGAAAACATCCAGGATTTCATTCTCTCTCTGAAGGTTTGCATCTCCACCACACACAAAAATAACAATTTAAGATCTTTGTGCTGGAAAAAAGGGAAAAAATACAAAAAATCCCAGTCCACTAACTAAAGGCTACACCTCTGGCTCACTTGAGGCCAGCCTGAGGGGCTTGGAGGGCAGGAATGGTCCTGGTACTGGTAAAGACACTGCCTGACTCTAGCTCTGTGTCTGTGGGGAAGCTGTGGAAAACGGTGATGCTGTAAGAACATCTCTGCAAATTTTCTGGCTGCTACCACGCTTGCTTTACAGACCCATACCCTGTGGGCGCATACAGACCATAGTCCATCCCTGCAGCTAAGCCTGGAAGAGTTTAGGGGATTGACTCAAAACAGATTCTTCTAGTCTTGTAACTTGGGTTTCACTTCACCTGCAGCCTACAGAACAAATTCTGAAAAGTAGCTACCACCACTTTGATGTTGTTATTGTCCAAAAATGTTGTCCATCTTCTTTGTGTTCCTTTTGGATAGCTGAGCTGTCTGTCCTATTGCATTTATTAATTTAAAAGCAAAACTTCTATTCAGACTAGAGAAAATATAAAAAAAAAGCACAAAAAAACTGGTTTGATTTTTTGTTTTCAAGGATTAGATGATCACAGAATCACATAATGGGTAAGGTTGGCAGGGACCACAGTGGTCATATGGTCCAATCTCCCTCATGCAGGGTCATCCTAGAGCACATTGCACAGGTTCTTGTCCAGATGGTTCTTGAGTATCTCCAATAAGGGAGATTCCACAACCTCTCTGGGCAATCTGTTCCAGTGCTCAGTCAGTGAAATTGCTGAGGAGGCATCTGCCCCTTCATCAAAGTCACTGATGAATAAGTTAAATAATATTGGGCCTGGTACTGAAACTTGGGGGACACCACTAGTGCCAGGCTTCCAAGTAGACCCTGAGCCACTGATTACAATCCTCTAGGATCTGCCATTCAGCCAGCATGCCATCCACCTCATTGTCCACTCATCCAGTCCACACTTCCTGAGTTTGCCTTTGAGAATATTGTGAGAGACAGCGTTGAAAGTCTTGCTGGACTCAAGGATATTAATTTAAATATTTTCTTTGGTAAATTCTTTGCTTGAGAACTTGGTTTAACTAATTTTAATGATGAATTTTTAAATCTCTTAAATGAAAAAGGTTAGAATGGAAACTTAAAAGCTGCACTGTGAATCACAGTTATCATATATTATAAATATGCTGTTGCAAGAAACTGATACTTGCTTGATTCCTAAATAATTTGCTTGTCCCAAGCTGACGTTGCAGCTGCTTACTGTGACTGCTGAATCATAACTGACTTTTTGTTGCAGTCCTTTGTGCTACAGAGGTGATTGCTAAAGTGCCAGCAGTGCTCTCTGAACAGCATGCCACACCTATCCATTTGCACTCCGGTCATGAAAAAACATAGCCATTACCTAACTGATTCTCCTTGGTTCTTTAACCTGCCTGCAAACTGAATATAAAACGTTCATGGACCATTCTAAGAAACTCCAAAATACTGTTTGCAGCTGGAAAAAATCAGACCACACTAGTCACAGTATTAAAGGAAGCTCTGTCAAAAATGCAAATATGGTCAGAGCACCAGATGGTGTAGCTACAGTGATTTTCTTTGAAGATCCCTTTTGAATCCACACGGAAAGGCTAAACAAATGGTTCAGGTAGGAGTCTGAAACCACTTTTATCTGTTGAATTCCTGAACCCAAACTCGTGCAAGTTCTAATTTAGTGACACTGTGTAATGACAGAAATGTCATTGTGCTTGTGCCTGTTAAGTCAGAGGACCACCGTGTTCTGGGATCCCATGTCCTGGCATGCAGGGAGGAATTCAACTTAAGATTCACTATGTTGCTGGGTTAGCAACCAGTTTGAAATTCAGTGAGACTGCCCTTCCCTTCAGAAAGGCCTAATGTGCCAGTGTTCTGTAATTAATGCTAAAATGCTGTGCAAAAAATCTGCAAAAAAATTCTGTGGATATATTTTGAAACTGAGTTCATCTCTGCATATCCTACAGTAGGGTGAGATTTTATTGATGTATTTCCTATGGCCTTTAGAGAACCACAAATAGCAAAAAACAACCAAAAAGCAAATAGGAAACTAAAGAAAACAAATAATAAACTGAGATACACCTAAAAGAAAATGCAAATAATATTCTGAAGTCTAATTTCATAGGTAACTAGCTAAGAGAAAATGGCTTAGTTAGAATTGTTAAAAGGGAAGCAATAGTTAGAAATACCACAAAGCAACTAAAATAATCCAGTACAACAATTCACAAGTTTTTAGGACTTGCATAGGAGTTTGAAACTTGGGGGATTTGCTTTCTAAACATGCCTTTCCTAAAACAAACAGGCAAAATTAGTTATTAGTCACTGCAGTTTTATGCAGAGGTTTGAAATGAATGAATAATTACGTGGTGCTTCCAGGTTATAAAGCGGAATCGGTTTTGACATCTGTGTGTCTATTTATATTTCTTTATTTGCAATTGCATGTAAATGGAACATTGACTGCTTTTGGCAAGCAACAACAGCCTAAGACATCTCCAGAAAAAAAATTCATCTTTTTTTCTGCATTTGATTGTCAGAATCTGTTTTATAAATCTGCTATGCATGTTTACAGCTTGCTTTACTTTTGCTCTGCACCACCGAACAACTTTACTAACAGAGTGTTTCATATGTGTACGCTTTTCAATTTATGGGGGGTGTGGCAGCAACAAATATGGATAAGCTTTGCAGATCTTGAACAATAGATAAGAAGGACACAGAAAAATGATGTCATGATACATAGTGTGTGGTACACTGACGGCTATTTAGTGATGGGGAGGCAGAACAAAGTTTTTGACAGCTCTCTCATTTCATAAAGCATATGTGATCCTCACACCAGGCCACGGCTCACTAGAAAGACATCTAGGTTAGTCAAGCGTTACATAGCTAGCTGAAACTGTGTGTTGAAACTTGCTGCTAAAAGACAAAGACAGGTGAAATCCCAAGGGAAGGTAAAATGCTCACTTTAAGGATTATTTGTTAAGGACAAACATAAGCTGAAACAACTTGAAAGAAAACCCATGGCATGATTTCGGCTATGCCTGAATTTGTGTAGAAGCTCTGTTCTCTTCCTAATTCCAGTCTCCATATCCCTTGTGCTGGTGTTGTAGGATAGGATGGGAAAATCCGTGAATAGTTAATGCAGAAGCTGCACAAGGGGAAATCCTCCCTTGATTAAAGAAGGGCATTTGCAATCATTGATACAATCACAGTTGGGCTTTCTAGGGCTCATTCCTTTGTGAACTGCATCTCTCGCATGCTCCTTTAAACAGCATGGGAAAGGATTAGTAAAAACCTTTGTGGAAACTATGTAGTAGTGAAAAGTACTGTTTTGGCACTGGGGAGAATACTTCCAGATATTCTTGAGTGTGTTACTCATTATATATTTGAACTAGAGGGAAGTTTTAGATAAAATACTCATAAGGTGTAGACAGCTGAGATATCCAGGCCGCTCCTGTGCATATTTCCCTAATATTATTTTGGCTAACAGCTCCATTTAGGGCATTTTATTTAGAACACAAATGGTATTAATCAAAGGGATTGACACACTGAAGATTAATCTGTCCTTGATTTTCTTTTGCTGGCTTGGATGAGAGAAAGAGAATATTTTTAGGCTTAAAACTACACACAATTTGATGGGTCAGGGACAAAAGTCTCTACCTTGTCTTCTTATTGAGATAGCCCCAAACATGAAAACATACAGATGCTCTTGTTCCCTAGGAAGCCTCAATACAGTGTAAAGAATATTGTACTGGAAAGAACCTTTGAATCTGAGAATTCAAAGTTTCTTTTAGTGATAAATTTACATAAATTTACTGAAGCATCATGTTTTGGACTGCCACAAGACAGAAAAAGCTACCCATTATTTGAATGGGAAGGGTAAGACCCACCACTAGATCTTCCCCCACAAGATAGAGGGTGGTCAGTCTGTCTGGGCAGAGATATAATTTTTATAACTGGGAATGTTTTTCAGTAATATTTCATGAGTGATTTATTGAAATCAAGCTAAAATAAATAGTACAGGGAGGCTGCAAACTGTGGCTACCCGATGGTTCTAAGCACTCACAGTGCCACTATGAAAGGCAGTTAAGTGCTGAACCACACAAGATGCTAGTAGTCCAAATAGAAATTATTGCATTTTGCTCCTACAGGTAATGCATGAGACAGCATATTCCCTAATGAGATACTATGTGCTGTAATAAAAAAAAACCAGAGAATGAGGTTTGAATTTCTTATTTTGAGCTGTGTGTGATTTTTGCAGGGGATATCATAAATAAAGCAGTTTAATTCAGGCAGTCCAAAAACCTGGATGGTGCAACTCTGATAGTACACAGAGCTATACTGAGGGAAGATACTAATCTCACAATTTATTCAATACAGTTTTTATTCCCACCACTAAGCCCATTACTTAATTGTGTGATGCTCTTTTAAGGCAAATCCTTCTTTCTGTCTAGCCAGCTGTCAGGCAAACAACACAGGTGGCCTCCTTTTTCTGCTGCAGTTAGTACAGCAAGCCTTGTCCTGTGGTGCTGAAATCATGGATATCTCCGCCTTAAAGCAAGAAATTCATTCTTTTATTCATACCACATTTTCATTATTAAGAAAAAATATGATTCATAAAATATTACCCTATGGCAATATGCAGACTTTAATATTAATGCCATTTTATTAAAAAAAAAATTCCTTTAAAACAGAAAAGATTAAACTCAAGCATGAAAAAATACGAGTATCTGCCTGGAAGCTACATCTGTGCCCTTCATCTCCCATCTTTTGACATCCCGTGAACATCTCGGGAAAGTTATAGAACATTTTCTCTTGAGCAAAAAGCCCCTCATGGATATGGATGCGTTCAGTAGTCTTTGAGAAATGTCTAGAGGTCTTGTAATTTCTCACTCTCACAGCTCCAAGCTGGCTGTATTCCACAATCAAGTTTTACACAATAATCAGACAGTCACTCAAATCATTGTTACTCAGTCCTTTTGCCTCAGAAAACATCCCTTCCATGTGATTCAGCCTGTTCTGCTGACTGATAAGAAAATGTGCATTCAAATTGGTCCTGCTTATAAAAACTATGACTGACAACACTGTGCAGTCTGAGAACTGCAAGCCTTAGGTTATTCCTAGGTTCTTTTGAATCAGCATGAAACGTCCTTCTGTGCTGAGACGTCCAACCCTATAATTTTAAGCTTCCATTTTATTCCTGGCAATCTTATCTCTGAAAGGCAGAATAACTGCAGTAATTGCACATCTCATTTCAGAAAAATAAAGAAACATTCATTTTCCATTGTAATGGTTTACTGGAAGCCGCTTCACAGGAAATGAAGAGACTGATGAGGAATGAAAATGAAAACCAGCAACACCCAATTACTCACCCGTGCTAGACTGGTTCCAGAAGGGACTTTATATGGGACATACTTCCTGTAGATATGTCCAACTCGAGAGCATGGAACATCATACATGCCACCTCCACACATCCACACCTGACAAGGAGACAGAAAGCAAGTGAAAGAATGATTCCTGGACAAAAATGAGGCAAAAAAAGGCATTTTAAGTAATGTGTATGTGAAAATGACACATCGTTCTGTACTGACCCCTCCCACAGTCATGGTGGCCTTCTTGGCATGCTGGTAGGTGGGTTGTGGTAACATGGCAGACTGTCCTAACCTGAATCTCGCTGTAAAAAGCAGAGTATGTTCAAAATAAAATTATAAAATATACTTGGATTAGAATAGAATGGGTTGGGTTGGGTTGGAATGGTCTTTAAAGATTATCTAGTTCCAACCCAATCCAGTATCTACCAATGGTCCTCCTGCAACACAATCTAGGCTTTATCGTGTCTGTTGTTTAAAACCTACGAGATCAAAATTTTAAAAGAAGGCTATGTGATTAAAGCAAACCATCAATCAGAAGTAATATTTTTTTCCGAAACATATGGTTTATATTTTGAGTACTGAGCATAGAGCTCAAATATTAAGATGCTCTTCATTATATAAAGATGCTTTTCATTTTGTAAAGAAAAGGGAACAAAAATCAATTTCCTTCTGATCTAATTTATGCAGGCAGAGAAAGAACATGCTACTACCTTTCATCATTAACACTTTGAAAGAGACAGAACTATCTGGAGTACATAGGTCTGATGCTTCAGGTCTGAGCAACCAAAGCTCAGTCAAAACTGGTGGGAGCTGAAAGCAAGTACTTCGCAGTCCTAAAAATCAAGTTGTATCCTGATGGGCAGCAAGTAATGAATTTTTCACAATTCTTCACCTAGGATGACTAGGCTTTATCAAGTGTATGTGAGAGCAAGGTCATGTGCCATGTCAGAAGAATCCAACCAATGGACATGATTTTCTATGCTCCAGTAATGCAGAGCTCTAACATGGCTATTAGATGACTTATGTAGCACCCTGACAACATTCATAACTTTATAAAGAAAATCAATTTGACTTTGCAAATCAGGGAAATGTAAAACAATAACCTCCCAAGCAGAACCTTTTAAGTATCCTAAAACCACACAACAAGAATTTGAAATTAATTCAGAATGAAAACATCAGTATTATAAAAATTGTTTCCTAATCCTGGATAACTAATTTTTTTCCCCTCACAAATTCAGAACAGAATGACTGTTATTCCACGTAAGGGACACTTGATCTCAGCTTTCAGCCTTTCGACTGAAAACAAACAAAAAAAAATCTCAACCCCCTCCCACCCAATTAAAACAATAATCAAACCAAAGCTGAGAAAGAGAGAGGGCTTTTCCTTTCTATATCTCTTCATGTGGACATACATAAAGATGCTTCACTAAACATCTCCATGAATTTGGATGGGAATTTAGGTCCGTGCACTAGATAAATGAGGGAATTTTAGCTGTATTTGATGCACTCTGGAGCAAAATGACGTGAAATAAGTTTGTGACTGAGACCAAAGCAGAATAGAACAGGAGCAACTGAAAGCACCTGAAAGTTTCATCAACATGTTTCATACAGAAAAGAATTAAACCATAAGTTAACATGCTCTGAATTGAAACAATAGTAACCAGACCCTTAAAAAAAGGTACTGGAAAACATGACACGATCACATATACTTGACATTCTGCATGAAGCCTGCAGAGAACAATGTGCATCTCTGCACCTTTTTTACATTTCATATTCCATCTCTTTTGTCCTGCCCACCAGCTGGCTGTAGCTACTGGCTTTTTGAAATCACGGGAAAACAAAATTATTAATTCCATTCATTTAAAACATTAGTGAAAATGGGCAAGAGTTTGGCCTCTTTCACTGCGCTTGCCTGATTGTGTTACAGTGGGTATAATATCTGCTTGCTCCTGGAATTCAGCCTCTCTGACTGACTGTGCTATTCATACTGTGAATGGAGAAAAATGAGTTAGAGTGAAGACTTGAGTTGCAAAGTGATTTAGGTAGCTGCTTCTTATGGTTCATTTGTGTATTAGCCCTTAGCTGTTAGCCATGGCATCCAGCTGAGACCTGGTAAAGAAATGCTTGAGGATCTAACAAACCTAAATACACTAGTGTAAATGTTGAAGGAAGGCTTGAAACCAGCAAAAGTGGGGCTTTGTCCTTAAGTTCCATGGACACCCATGTGCAGTCAGATAGGAGCTGCTGCTTATCACTTCCCATCACAGAATTAACTAAGGCATAGGAGCTTCTGGTACATGGTAGCATCTCAGCTGAGGAGACAAATTTTGCATGTTAGTAGTACGGCATAGCAAAGACAGCTGTCCTGGGTATCACTCTGCCACGTGGAAGCCTGTACGCTGATGAAATGAAGTACCTATTTCAGTATCTATTTCTGCGTTGAGGACATGTCATCTGGTCTCCTAGTGAGCACAGTCCTCAGGGAGGAGATTTATTGGTGGGAATGGAGACCCAAATGAATGCTCTGCCTCCATGCCAAAATAGCTCATTAGTATCTAGAGCAATCTTGCATGTAGTCAGGGCATGTGGACATGAAGATCATTTGCTTTAAAAAACCCCCATTTTGTAAAATGTGCCTCTTAAATAAATCTTGAAATCTTCACCTGTTTCATCTCATGTCAGCTAATTCACTGGAAAACATGTGCATAAACATAGTAAAATATCACAGAAATTATAGTGCTAAAATAATGTTGTTCACCTTTCTAACAATACTTCATTTGTATGTTACATCATCTGTACCTTTTTTAGTGGGAACCTCCTCTCTGTGGCTATCTTCAAACAATCCACTCCACCAATGAAAGTGCAGACCTATACTTAGGATTTGTTCTTGTTTTTTAAATGAAGGTGTCATTTCAAAGGCTAGACAAGTTATTACAGTGATTAATCAAGGCTTCTTAGCCTTTATAAAGTGGGCAGCATAGCAGTTTGACTCAAAGGTCAACCCCTGAATAAATTTAAAAGACAAGAAAGCAGAAAAAAAAATATATATACAGGCAAGTATTACTTTAACTGAGGCAATGAGAACTGAATCAGACGTATACTACATTTCCTCTAAAGCAGTAGCATAGTTAAAAAAAAGGAGAAAAGAAACTAAAAAAAAAAACCAAAAAGTCAGATATGCTGAGGCAATAACAAGTGGGAGGAAATAACACAGTGTTAGGCTTATATTTGATAGACATAAAACCTGAAAATGGTGCACCTGAGGAATGCTGTGCAGGGTAATTGAAATGAATCTTGGGTTGCCTTGAAGGACATTTAGCAGCTGTTCCTGTTTATCTTTCAGCTTCAGAGTGATATTAAAAGCATTTTTTATATTTTCCTGGGAAGATCAATTCTGGTAACTTTGCCTTTAAAATGTGCATTTTTATGTCACATGTGCTAAATGCAAGAAATTGGAGAATGACTTCTGTGTTAAATATTACAGACCTCCAGTGTACCATGCAAGGAATTCAGGTGGTGTGGGACATTTGGCAAAATGATATCAGAAGCAATGAAATTCTCAGGATCGCAAATGTCTCCTTCTTATAAAAGCAATGAATCTGGTCTGCAGCTGACATATAAAAATTGAAGATGAAACCAAAATAATGCAATTCCAGCTTGGAAAGATCAAACGAAGAGTAGTTTATGTGTCAACTAAATACTATCTCACAATTTATCTTTATATAGCTCCTTCCAACAGAATGTTGCAAAACACTTTATAGGGATGGTTGAAAGCAAAAGGCAGGCATTAACACAAGCTTTAAAAGAAATTAAGCTGTGGTTATGTGGCTTTGTTCCTGACTGGAGCTCAGATGTCACAGATGCATTTTTTGGCTCTGTTCTACAGCTCCTGTGGGATTTTGGGTGAATCACCCTCTTTTCACATCACTTTTAAAGACATCTTTGTCTTTAAAATTGAATTCTGCCTTCTCTTGTGGTTTCCCCTCCTGCTGCCTTATCTCTCTGGTTTATGAGTGATCCAGCCAGAAGACTATCTGGAAAATGTAAATACTGTGCATACAAGACTGAGACTCCAATCCATATCATACACTGTAATCATAATTACTGTAGCAAGAGACTCGTGATTTTTGAGCAGTGGAGGATGTGTCGCTGTGGAACAGGAACATAAATATACAGCAAATTATGCAAAGGATTTAAATGGTATTGAATGGACTTTGGATCAGGTTTCAAAACTAATTGAGAAATACACTGCTGCTGAGAGCAACAAGACAGACAACAGTGAGAGACACTGGAATGGACAGAAAAAAACAAACAGAAAAACCCCAAACCAAACCAGTAAAGTGGTGGAAGATGAATATAAAGTATTTCGTACTAAGGCGACGGCTTGCTGCTCTCCACATTAGTGCAAGAGGGATGGACTACAAACAGGAGAAATGTATTACACAATGAGGCTGAAAAAGTTGTAGAAAATAAGATTATAGAAACCTTTTGGGATTTTTCAGTCATTCTTATTGAAACAGAAGCCAAAAGAACAGATCTGGCAGTAGAAGAAAAGGAAAAAGAAGAATATTTTCCTGTGAACTTTTATATGTAGTGAGAATGTTCAGCTAACTGAAAAAAAAAATTGAAAAATAGGATCACTGACTGCAAACGGGTTCACAAACTGCAAAACCATTTACTGGAGGTGTAGTGGGATTTCCTGTCAGGGATATTAAAATTGTACTGTGTAAACTGGGAACTGATGACTCTGGGTATTTCAACAATACTCACCGGCACCTCTAAAATTCTTAGAAAACTCGCAGTATTCCACATTTGTCAGTTCTTCATATAGATTACAACTGCACTGACAAGTGGTAATGTTCCCCTACTCCCTATCTCCTGCCAAGACTGACAGCTGTGGAGGGAATGAATAATGATTATGATAATGGTGATAAAGAAAGGGATTAATGAACTTGGAGGTGTGTTTTGGAAAACAGGGATGAAGAGAATCTGAAGATGTGTTGGCATGGATAAGGATAAAACAACTCTAGATACAGGTTACTAGCTTCAAGAGGAGAGATCTCCATTGGTGTTTTTGTTAAGGTATGACTTATGATGCCTAAGGAATGTCCAGTGTAAAAGATTGACTGGGTTTGTGTGGCAAGGTTTTGGTAGCAGGGGGGCTACAGGAGCGGCTTGTGTGAGAAAATACTAGAAGCTTCCCCCATGTCCAACAGAGCCAATGCCAATTGGCTCCAAGATGGACCAACTGCTGTCCAAGGCCATCATGATAGTGATAGCACCTCCAGGATAACAGATTTAAGAAGGGGAAAAGTTACTGTGCAATTTTAGCCAGAGAGAGGAGTGAGAATATGTGAGATCAACAGCCCTGCAGACCCCAAGGTCAGTGCAGAAGAAGGGGAAGGGTGCTCCAGGCACTGGAGCTGAGATTCCCTTGCAGCCCGTAGTGCAGACCATGGTGAGGCAACTGTCCCCCTGTAGCCCATGGAGTTCTGTGGTGGAGCAAATATCCACTGGCAGCTCCTGGAGGATCCCATGCTGGAGCAGAGGAAGAGTGTGAGGAGTCTTCCTCTTGAGAAGGAAGAAGCAGCAGAGACAACATGTGATGAACTGACTTTAGCCTCCACTCCCGATCCCCCTGAGGGCAAGGAAGTAGAGAAAATAAGGAGTGAAGTTGAGCCGCAGAATAGGAGAGGGGTGGGGAGAAGGTGTTTTAAGATTTGGGTTTATTTCTCATTGCCCTACTCTGATCTGATTGGTAATAAATTAATTTTTCCCCAAGTCAAGTCAGTTTTGCCCATGTTAGTAACTGGTGAGTGCTGAGAAGCCTGTGTCCGAATGGGAACGCTTTAAAGCATGGAGGGACATTTATGGCGCGTGAAGGGACTCCATTTCATGGACTTGCTCATTTATACCTGGTTTTAGGCACCGTTTGATGTACTTTCCCCACTTGGCTGTATTAATTCCATTTGTTTGTATGGCCTCAGACTTGCCTGGGCTTGCCCAGAGCTGTCTTCCCACCAAAAGCTGTTTATCCCTCACTTTCCCGCTCATCCTGCATTGATTGGCTGAGAAGTACTGCAATGTGGGGTGAGTCCCCATTGGTTCCTAATGCCCAACTCCTCCCAAGTTCCTCCTCCTTTCCTGTGTTCTCCTGTTTTACCCTGAGATGCCAATCTCATGTTCCTCCCCTGTAACCAAGCCCCCCTGAACCAGACCCTATATAAGTCCCTGCTCTACCTCAATAAATGGCCATTGCGCCCCGACCTTCCATCTTGTTGGACTCCTCTGTGCAGTGTTGCGGTCCTACTCCCCCACCCACCGGACTGTGGCAGGTGAGTGATCTCTCCCTGCCCTTACCTTCACTGATGAGCCTTTTGTTATATTTTCTCTCCCCTGTCCAGGTGAGGAGAGGACTGACAGAGCAGCTTTGCTGGGTACCTGGTATACAGCCAAGGTCAACCCACCACAAGGAACTTCAAGAAACACAGGAAGTTAGTATCTTTCACTACTCTATGTTTTAGTGACTACTATATAAGCTGTATCTGTCTAAGAAATTTAAGTTTAGGATTTCCTAAATAGTGGCTTCCCTTGTTATTGAGAAGAGATGCTATTAATCAGGTGAGTTCCAGTGTTTTGCCAGCTTTCACAAGTCCAGCACATGTATCGTCAGCAAGATGTCATACGTCTTTTTAATTAAAAAAAAATGATCCTAATGCTGCCAAAAAAATAAAATCCTGCACATTTTCCTATGTAATAATTAATCTAAGAAACTTAGAAATTTAATAAAGACCATTTAATAAAACCATTAATAAAAATTAATACAAATTTAATAAACACATGGTTTGTGGCTGTGAAACCATCCACTGAATGTGTATGTGTGTGCTGATTTGGAAACACGAGTTAATCGGAATGGCACCCTGTGCTATGCTTGCTGCTGTCCTCTGCAGTGATGTTTGCAAGCAAGAAGAGAACAAAAGAGAAATATGTTTGGTTTTGTAGTGTGGAAATAAAGGTCAAGCAAATTTTTAAGCAGCAACTCTTTTTTTTACCTGCCTCTGTGTGTTCCTGACCACTCAGCACTTGGAATAGACACGCCTGAAGTTTGAGGAAGCTCCTTTTTCTGCTGTGGCACAATTCCAAACGTCACGGAAACATTACAAAGCATACTGTATTTTGGAGAAAGTTATTGAATGTACAATGAGATAATGCAACCTCCCCCCCATAAAAAGAATTTTGGCGTCTGTCACATCAGGTCATACCTAGTGAAACAGCTGGAGACAAAAATCAAAATGGACACTTTCCCCCCAAGCTTCCCAGCCCTGAGTACCTTTCCTCAGTCTGGTTCAACCTCCACTTGTCCTACTAATCTAATTTTTAATTGGTCCTTGAACTCTGCCTTAGCATTGAACTCATAAAGCAATATGGCTACTATTAGTAATTCCTTTGAGCTTGCACATCTATAATTCCTTAAATTTAAACGGTTGATAAAATCTGAGGCTAAGACTGGATCCAGCTGCACCCAGGCTCCTCTCTGAGAAGGAGTTTAGAAAGCAAGGGAATCCTTTCTGCACCTCATGACACAATGGCAGGGCTTCTTTAATAAACTTTGCCTAAAAGCCTTCCACTCCCCCCATGACAGGCCACACTTCACATTCATGGTGTCTCATTTGCTTTGTAGCAAACACTCCTGTAACTTGACTCGTGGGGATGGCTGTGAATGTCTCTGGTATAGAAATGCAGAGGCTCTTGGTTGAGAAGATGCTTTTCTTTAAGAGGATCTTGATTGTTAAGTGATCTTTTTCCTGCTTAACATGTGAATGTTTCTGTGAAGTCAAGTTCATTCCAACATTTGGGCAATTCTCCAAATAACTTATTCTATGTCTGCCACCACTGAATTTGAACATATAAACTTGATATTTGATACTTGACACAGATACTTGTGAAAAATCTTCCTGAACATACCTGAAAGCCTTCCTTTGCAGCAAAACATTGGCAGTGCTAATTAACAACATGCCACAGCCTACCTGGATTCTATAGTACCTGGACATATTGTTAAAATGTTAAACAGAATGGTTACAGTTGTACATCAATCCACAGAATTTAAAATGCATCACTGAGGCTGGGAAATGGTTTGCAAACACTCCTCTCTCCAGCTCACAGAGCAGAGCAACGAGTTCAAGATGAATCACACACTACTTCATTTCAGGAAGCACAGAGCTTTTGCTCTGACATTCATTCCTCCATAACTGCATCACTGTATTTGAATTAAACACAACAATCTTCCATCTGACATGAGGAAGGTCATGTCATCAGCACAGTCTCCATTTATAGCAGATATACTGTTTACTGATTTACTCTTATAATGCAGCTCTTGTGCAAATGAGTCTCACAGTTAAAAACGACATACGAAGAATGTAAAAGGAACACTGTGTCTATCTCTGAGATTAAAGATCAGTCTGAAACAGTCCTCTATATGCAAACTTCACACAATTGTGGGACATTTTGAATCAGCTTCTCTTTGCAATTTCTTAATGAAAACCAATCATATTTTTACAAAATACTTAAGAATTAGTTGAATCAAAGAAGAAATGTGTGAAAATAGCTAACTATCTGGTGGTTAGAGATGTTCTTGTGGCAGGATACTCGAAATAATTATATGCCAGGCAAATTAATGTAAGACATGGCATCGACACATGGCACTCATCCTACCACAATTCCACAGGCCATAGATGTAACACTTTAAGAAAAAGTAAATTGTAGTTTCAGATTCACTCAAGTAGCCACAAAAATTGAACCAGTATGGTTGTTTGGCTTTTTCACTGACTTTGTAACAGTTTGCAAGTCCACCACCTTACCAAGTTTTGTGAATAAATCTGGTAAATTGAACCGTCTAGCTAGCTTATTTAACTTGTCCTCAGTTAAATAAGTTTTAAGATGACTGAATCTATAGCTACAGTAAAAACTGCTGAAGCAGAAACCTTTCCCAAGGTGACAGTGGTGATTCTGACATAATAAACCCCAGTCCTGTCCGTTTCTCCCTTCCACCTCTATGATTTTTCTCCCTTTTTTTTGTTATTCCAAACCAAACAGTAGTCTTTTTAAAACTTACATCTATTAAATTCTTCCAATGGGAAGTTAGTTACTCCTATTTGGCAATCATCATTAGAGACTATTTTTTTTCTTTTAACACTAGTAAGAAAGGACAGAGATCCTACAGTCATTATTATATTGATGAGATGGATCCAGAGATATGACTGAAATGAGACCAAATGTGACAGAGCTGCCTCCAAAAAAAAATCGTCAGTTGAACAAAACACACGGGGACAATCTGGTATCTCAATTTCCAGTTGTGTTACCATGGTTTCTATACAAAGTCTGGAGAGCACTACAAGTATAATCTTTGTGATGATAAATAAAAGGAGTATTTGAAATAGGATAATAAAATCATGTGTTCAGAGACCATTATGACAGCTACAGGTAACTACTTATATTTGCCTCTGAAACAATCTAAACAGACAGAAGGTAAATCAATATATTCTAAATATATGGTCTAGCTATTGGGTTTTCCCTGCCTTCTTGTTTTATTTTGCTGAGGTATAAAAATGATTTGGAGAAATATGAGAGTAAGCCAGTTAATGCAAAACATTTTGCTGTTCTTGGTAACTCCTGTAAAGGCAGCCTGGAAGCCCAGTGTTGGCTCACACTGTATGGTTTGCCTCAGCACTGTTGTTTTAATTGCTGTTGAAACTCAGATTCAGCAAGATGTATGATATTAGTGTCACGGCTGACATACTGAATTTACTTACAGAGCTTTAAACTGACAGAATCTGGAAGTACCTGAAGGTAAATTTGAATTCTAATTTCAGTTCCAAGCTATATTCAAACACGTTTGACTCAGTTCATCTGTGTCATGAAATTCTATCAAATCATTGAAAAACTTTGCATGTAGAGACTGTGTGGCAAAGTTCTTGTGTCTTTGGGTATACTGGAACAAAATTAACTCAGTTTTCAAAATTAGACATGTTAGTCCTCATCGAACTAATACAAATGCCTGTTTTACATGCAAAAAGTAACAAGACTTTCGAGATGTAACTGATTTGAATACACGTCTACACAGAGGATATGAGGGTATACTATGGCTTGTTGTACTTAACCTGAGCACTTGACAGTTCCCCATCTGTTATTATAATAATTTAAATGCAATTAAAAAAAAAATCTGCTCTTGAACAGTTGGCCTGCAGCTAACAGCTCACAGCAGCTGAGCTGCTCTAGTGATCCACTGCTACTGAAAGGGGTCTTTCTTCCTATGACTTTCTTTTTCCATTTCCACACATTTCCCTGAGCTGACTCCATGGGACCCTATCCCCAGAGATGATTAAACTTGTTGATTTGGGCAGAAAATGATGCCCTTTTCTTTCTTGCTGTAATAGTTCTCTCTTGGTTTATTTATGCTCAATGCTTGAGTATAAACACAGCACCTGAGAGAAGGTAAGTGGAGAAGACTTGATGAAAGGAACAAGGTAGGACTTTGATGGTGGCAAACTATCACATTTTTGGAGGGAACTGCACTCAGTGTGATTTTTGTATGGCTTCTGGAGCATATGTTTATGGCATAATTCTTTGTGAAACTCTTGGGAGTTTCTAACAAAAAAAGGCATTGTATTAAATTAGTTTTAGTTAAAAGACAAAGTCAGTATGAATAAAAGCATCATTATAACATCAGAAATTAAGTATTCTGTAAGGTGACTTGATGACTTACCTTAAAGGAGATTTCATACTGCTCTCCTCCCCATATTTCTAATCCTGGATCATAGCCTCCCAGCTCCCAGAACCATTTCCGATTAACAGCAAATAGACCTCCAGCCATTACAGGAGACCTGAAGGATGAATAAAGCAACACAAGCAATAATGATGATGTTTGGACCACGTGTGCATGTGCCTCTGTGTGTTTGAGTGAAAGTTTTTTGAACTGTGGAGCTATGGAAGGCATAGACAAACAGTAGTGTAACCAAACAACATTTATCTTTATTCACCCCAAAATGGTCTCTAGATGAGAAATAGGCAATATGATGGATCTTGAGCACGATAGACAGTCATGCACAAACTCCTTGTATTTAAAAAAAAAAAGTTCTGTTCATTGCTAAATAAACCCATGTAACAGAGAAAGAAAGGGACTCTGGAAACCTGCCAAAATACTTAATGATCTCAGTACTCCATGAGAAGTAACTTGCATCTGAAGGGCAGCAAAAGTTTTCAATTCATTTCAGTCTCATAGGTGCTGGTGAGAGAAAGGCAGAAAGGTGACAGAACATGGCTACAGAGTAGCAGTTGGGAGTTAAACATCTGCTTTTCTAAGCATTTAAAACTCCTCATGTGTGTCTCACAGTGGTAATTTAACTTATAGGCAAATAATTTGCTATGTTTCCCATGTTTCCATTTATTCTATGAATAAACACGTGCAATTTACTTTAACTCAGTCTTTTTCACAGACAGTACAGAAAACAAATGAGATATTTAAAGTTAGTGTTAGAAAATATTGATGAAAAGTGCACTGTAAATTTATAAGCAGGAATTTTGTACTGGAAAATAAGCATTTTCTCTTTTTTTTTTCTTTACCAAGAAACTCATGTTTCTAATGCAGTAAATACACCGATAGCTCTCAGGATTCAAATGTTGCTCACTGTTTTCTTGAAATTGAGGTGGGAGGGGAATACAAAGGAATCTACACTGAACAGGAGGGAAACAGCAGGCTGAAGAGAGTCCAAGCCAACTATGCAATTCAATCAATGCAGCCTTAAGAGTTTTAGAGCAAGAGGCTAGAAGGAACACATTCATGCTGATGGCCGATCAGAGAGAGAAAAGACAGTACATGGAGACCTGGATGGCTTCCAGGCAATGCTTCCTTACCAGAGAATAGACATGAAACTGGATCCTATGCCATGTGTCTTCTAACACTGAAGTCCCAAGGGAAAATTATTCCATCATGGGGCATTTTTGTTTTGAATTACTATTGGTCATTTGTTTGGGGCTATGGAAGCAGATGGTATCATCCCTGAAGGCCTGACTGGAAAATAAAAACTTCCCCCTTTGCCACTGATTTAAGATTTGGCAGTGAACTCAGGACTGGTAGGTATTTCAGGAATCCATGCATAAGTTACAAGTTTATTAAGAGGACATCATGTTAATGGAACATTCTGCCATATTATCTCTGCCTGAACACTTTTTTATGTTGCTATCTTTTATCCAAGCCAGTGGAGACAATAAAACAGCAAGCAGACAGCTGAGTAGTCTCTGCTACCATTAGGAGACCAGTGAATCCCCATGCCTGAATGATAGAAAATGATCCTCTCATTTGCATTCACGGTAAAGAGAAACATTATGGATATTTTTCCTTTCACTTCTATGAGGTAGTTTAAAAAAATAAAAAAAATATTATACTTCCCATTTTCAGGACTAGGGAGCGCTAACAGACTAATTGCATTTTCCTTAAGAGATTATATTTTTAAAAGCACATAAAAGCTTTGTGAAAAAAATATTCAGACTGGCAATGCTTTGCCAGTTTGTCACATACACTGAATGCTAATACTTTTTTACTTTTACTGACATTTCATATCTCAAATATTGACTGTATTTCCACATATGAATACATTCAATGGAGATTTTATTAGAAACCTTCCCCTGGGGATTCTGACTACTACAATACATTTTCAATTTCTACCGAAGTAAATCTAATGACAACAATGTCCTTTGTGACTTCAGGTTCTAAATAATCAAAACACAATGTACTTTTATAAAGATGGACTTGCATGGAGAATGCTTATAACTAAATTGCTACTGGCAGAAGAAATGTAGTCCCAGAAATCCCTGGGAAAATGTAGGATTACTCTAATTCTCACAGATACAATATCTTTCCTGAGCATTTCTCTTAACGTAGTGAATGGCCTATAAAAAAGGTAATCCATGCAGGTGAATCAGATGGAAGATAAAAGAAATCAGACTTAAAATTGCAAAATAATTGGCAAAAACAAATTATATTTGAATCTACAGATCTTTCCAGTGATAAATAATGAATAAAGAAACCCCTTGTTAATTAGATGTGAAAGTTCAAAACATTTATTACAAGTAACAAAACTACCCAATGACTGGAACAGTAGCAAACTCATAGTTTTTCCACTTCCTTAATAAAAAAAAAAAAAAAGAAGAAATTGAATGTAATTGCCCCATTAATTCATATTCCACAAGATGATCTGACATTTGTTGTTTTGCAGGAATAGCGATGGAGAGGAAAACCAGGATGGCCCTTTGATTTTCATTGGAATGGGATGAGTAATAAGCTGTGTGAAAGTGACTGGTTGCCACAGTATGCGTATTGCACTCCATGCCACAAGCAGCTACTGCTGAACAGGCCTTAAATTATCTCCAAAATATGAAGATGAGTCCAGTCTTGCAATCATGATTTATATATAAAGTCTTTATGTAGTTAATAGGATCACTTACATAGATAAACGAACTGCACTGAGCCCAAAGGAAAGGAATTAATCTCTTATTTAATGGCTTCTGTATAGAAATGTCAAGCTATGTTTGTAGAAGTAATTTTTCCATGAAATGTCCAACTCAGGTGCTTAAATAATCAGACCTGAGCTACAGTAGCATAATATTATGTGAGTAATTACAGTGGGAAGCTGTAAAATGCTTATAGTCTAAAACTCAGAAGGACAAAGACTCCCCAAACATCAGGGAAGCTGGAAGGTTGCTAAACTTGAAAAATAGTTGTAAAAACCTTCCACATGAGAACTACTGCACAGACTCACTGACGATACCTAAAAGAACAATATCGGAAGTAAAAGCTAGCTGATCCAAAAATGTCCCAAGCGGTCAAAGACTGCTGAGCTGAGACAGAAAACGAGTTTGATTTAGTGAGAGTGTCAAAAAGAAAAAAAAAAAAGGTCAAGAAAATTGTTTTTCAAAAAAAGACAGACTGAGAAAAAGGCAGGCAAATGCTTAATGTGAAAAGACAGCTCAGAAACAAATTTAAAAAGTGCACTAAAAGAAGTGTAGCAGTAGCTCAAACTGTAGCCAGCAAAGAATTTTATAACTGCTTGCAATTTAAATGGAGAGGCAGGAAAGAGATAATCTCACCTATGAATTTTCAAGGTAAGAGAAAAATGACATGGACTTAAAAGGAGTGTGAAGTTACTTGCATTAGAAACAACTGTGGTATATTGCAAACAAGTGAACTGCATAGCAGGTTTTGGAATCATTATACTGCAAGAGTGATATATACAGTGGAGCTAAAGGATTTGTGAGAAGAGAAACTTTGACAGCACATGGAAAGAAAATGAGGGAAATGAAAATGGGAAAGCACTTGTGCAGTAGGTACATGTGCAGTAGGTACACTGATAGGAATCACCTGCCTGAAACAGCTGAAATTTGGCCATTATAATCGTATACACTGAATGGCATATTGCACTATGCCTCTCTCTGTATCATCCAGACTGATTAAAGGCTCTGTGTTGAACTACTAAACAGAAAAGGATGAATGCTGGAAAGAGGAGTCCACCTCATGCAGGATACACTGGACAAACTGACCTTCAGTGCCAAACCCGCTGACATGTTGTATAAATACTGAGGCAAATAGCCCACAACAGGAATCAGGACCAGATCCTGTTGACCTTGTGGAGACAGGAATGTAATGGACAAGGAGGAAGGGGGCCATGTTGCTGCTGACGCAGCAGCAGTCACAGAAATGACTGGTGACCTCCTGAATGCAGCTTTGAGCTAGGCTTCTGCACTTTTTAAAATGAATTTCAAGGTCTTGTTAAACAAGAAGAGTGTTCCTTCACCCTAGTGATACCATATGAAGGCACCTCAGGAGAGGGTATAAATTCAAGTCACCTTGTTTCACTGGTGACTGCTCCAGGTGCTCTCTGCAGCAATTCCTGATAGCAAACAGCAGAAACTGATACTAGTCCTAGATAATAAAAGTTCTAATAAAACCAAAAATTAAAATCTGTGTAGGGTTAATGTAAGAGACAGACTTGTCCACTCGAAAGAAGTGAATGCAGAAATTAAACAAACTGAAATTAAGATGAGTTAATCAAATGGCAAGGAAGTGATATATATTAATAAAATAAATGACAAAAATGTGAACTTAGAGGTTGCTCCAGCTAAAGACAGATTCTATACTGTGTACAGAAAAAGACAGTGATGTAGCTGGAATGAATACGGATAAGACTTACTGAATTTCTCAAGAAGTAAAAAAAAAAAAGTGGAATATTTTATATACTTAATTGTCTAATCAAATATAATTAAAATGTATGGACTGTTTTACATTTAATATTTCTGTAAGACATTGTTTTATCTTTTATCTATTCTAACAACATGAGTCATCTCCATGTTTATAAAACCGCCAAGACTTAGAAAGTAAAACTTGTATCTGTGACATTAGCCTATGGAAGTTACTCTTTCTTTTTTTCCTCAATTATCCAGTTTTCTGAACAACTTTTACTCTACATGAATTTGTGCCCCTGTCCGTACCAAACAGTCACACAGGTTTTGAAACCACTGCATTCCTGATCATCATTATCTCCCTAGAGTCTAGAAGCATCATCTCACAATATAAAATCAGATCAACCACGTAAGGAAAAGGCCTGTATGTAAGGAAAAGGCCTATCTTAAAGTTGGTTTGCTCTCCATAACTGCCTCCACCCAGTTCGTTCACTGTACATTCAGAGTCGTCACCACAGTACACTATAAATTGCCAGCTGATGTTTCTCCAGTTAATGTCTGTAATTCTGAAGTCCCGACTATTTATAGTAATGGACACTAGAAATTTTCATGAAGCAAACTGAACCCACTCTCACACAAACTCAAATTTGTAGAGCTGTATCCCACTGTGCAGACTCCTTCTGCATATCCGGTTGGTTTCAGTAATCTGTATTCTCTTATTAAACCACTGTATAATTTTACTGTCATTCTTAAGCAGTTAGGATGTTCTTATTTTAATTTTCCTTCATTATATTTTTCTAATGAGTTGTTTGCCAAATTAGTCATACATTGACAAATTTAACATAGTTGCACACTGTCTCCATCTTACCTACAACAAATACCTGTGTATATGCATGTCTGTTTCATACTTTTCTACTCAGTGGTATCTGGACAATTAAATTGTGAACTGTCAGTCCTTTAAGAGGCACAGCACTAAAATTTCACTCCTGCTAAATGTTCTCCTGATTTTTTTTCCCAAAATCAAATTCAGAAGTCTAAGAGACCACTCACACTTAAGTTAGCAATAATAAATATCTTGCTTTTTAAGCAGTTCCATTCAAATTTTATTCAATGTTGACAACAAAACAATTCCCTTTCACGGAGCAGAGTTGCATTCAGATTTAGCAAAGTTGTAACTGTGTTTTAACTTTAACCAAAATCTTTCCTGGACAATTCAAACATGTGAAATGCTAATGTGGCAGAAGAGTGAGTATGTACCCAACAGTACCCACTAGTGATCACAGTTGCTTGTGACAGGCTGTGACAAAGTCACACAAGCTTTTCCTGACTCTCCACTACTTCCCAGTGCAGAAAGCACGATTATGTAGGATGGAGAGCAAAGCCAATCTATTTTTACTTTTGTAGCCTGCATCTCTGCATAATCAACAGTCTCTCTACTAAAACTGCAGAGACTTCATTTTGATGCCAAATGTGGCAAATTTTTCCTGACCAGCAGAGTTCAGAAAGTTTTGATAAGTAATTCTATTCTTATGTAATGAATTTTTTTAGAGATTATGACCAGTTAGTTTCATTACGTGAAACTTGTGTAAATGGGACTATACACATCTCACTCACTTGAAGCTTAAAAGTGCAATTTTTTTGCATTAAACTAAATATTCTTACAAGTATGAAAGAGAAAGAAAAAAGCATAGGGTTTAGTTTTTTTGTAAACTACCAGTTCAAATTATCATTACGCTGAAACATGTAGCAGCCAAGTTGTATTATTTAAAATTAACTCCCAAGTCTCTCTATAATCACATTTCATCTTTAAACTAGACTTTTGTTTGTGAAATATTAAGATAAAACCTCTTTCTTCAAATGGTGAGCCAGAAAGCTGTGGAGAGTCAGCCACAAAGAAAGCTCTAAAAGCAACTGATGTTCAGTTTATAAAAGTTTAAACTGTGATTTCATCATACATGCTTATTTTTCTTACCACATCGATTAACTTCACTGAAAAAACTGTATTGTAAAAGAGTGATGAGCCCTTACGTGGGTGATGATGCTGAGGCCCATTTAGCCTTTCCTCTCATATTTAGAAAATTAAAGAAGCTGTAGAAGAGGTGAGTTGGGTAGAGATGGAAGACTCTGAAGATAGAGCTTCCCTTTCTCATAATTACCACTCATAACCCAAGGGAAAATCTATCTGAATTACTGTTAGAGGAGATCTACAGCACTCAGACTAAGGGTTTGGGTCAGCAGAAATGAGCATCCTGAAGCAAAAAGTAAATGAAAGCTTCTGGAAATGCCCTGCATGCAAAGGTGTTCAGCAAGTTAAACTAAAATAAAAAAGAACAGCTGCATGTCACACTAAAGAGACAAATCCAACACACGAGCAGTCTCACAAGATTGAGGCTTGGGTGCTGTAAAAGCAAGAAAGCAGAGGTGAGAGCAGCACTTCAGCTGAGCCACATTCATTTCATGAGAGATGGATCTTGCACATATGGAGTTCAACAGCAGCAAAAAAACCTTCAGCCCATTAGTAGGAAGTAAGAACTGCTGGAGAAAACAAGAACTTCTAAACACAATTTGAAACAACTCTGTCATTTCAGTTCCTTTCCATATTGATGGGTATTATTTGCATTCAGGATTGTTCCTTGAAAATGTAATCTTTGAAAATTAAATGTAGAAATAAAGATCGATTGCAGGCAAAATACTACCAACTGTCCCTAAAATAGGAACTTACTTTAGCCTTCCTGGCTTTTGTTGAAGCCCATCCAAAACTAAACACAAAAAATAATTTTTCTTTTTATTTTAAAAAGGATATATATAATGTATCTCAACTTGTCTAGATTCTAACCAAGGTCAAGATTCAAACAGACAAGTAGTATTTTGCACAATGTAAGAAGTCACTCTGCTTCTGGTTCTTGTGAAAATCCAATTATTTTGACTATGAAGGCATAATAAACTTTCTATAATCATCTTTTCCCTCTGCGTTGTTATGAAACATGAAGCTGGAATTTTAAGACAATGCCAATACTGTAACTTGAGTGTACATCTTACTTTTAAACAGGAAAAATCTGTTCAAGCTAAGAAGGAAATCCATGTCAATGGAAAATAACACTTAGGTAAAAGGACATGTCATTTGAGATTAATCTTCTGTTTTCAAACAAGGAACAAGGCCAGATGCATATCTTTAGATTATCCATCCCAGTTGCACAGTAAGTCTATCACAACCTCCCAAGCATTAGGGAATCGGCGTGAAGCTGTGTCAGGTGAGGTTTAGTTTAGATATCTGGAAAAAGTTTTTCACCCAGAGGGTGGCTGAGCACTGGAACAGGCTCCCCAGGGTAGTGGTCACAGTACCAAGCATGTCTGAGTTCAAGAAGCCTTTGGACAACGCTATCAGGCACATGGTGTGATTCTTAGGATGTTTTGTGCAGGGCCAGGAGCTGGAACTTGATGTTCCTAATGGGTCCCTTCCAACTCAGCCTATTCTATGGTTCCCTGAATAGATAACAGTTCATCAAATCCCATCACTATCTTCAAGGAAGTTCTCTCAGAATATATGGGGGCAGGAGATGAACAGAATTACTATCCAACGTTTTCTTCCCCTCCTTAGATGGAGAGGTGTAAACCAGAGAACTATCTTTATTGATTTAATTAAGCCTAGTATAGCATCATAAGCAAAGTTTAAACTCAAGGAGAAATTTTCAATTTTATTAAAGATAATAAATGATTCCTTTGAAACATAAGCAATGGTCCAACCATAGGTTCTTATTTCCAAAATAGTCCTTTAATTCAGACATTGTCCTTCCAAGAGAGATTCCAAGATGAATAATGATTACAAATTCAACCACTTAGCAGTCTCCTATCAGAAGTTACAGGTAATTCTGAATAAATTATTTCGATTACTATAACTCTGTGGTTCCTAGAACTCTAAAACTACTTATTGCAGATTAAAGTAGATTTAAAGACATCGCAGCCCTCCCAAAATAGCTTTGTATATAATGTGTAAAAGTGACATCACAACTGTGGATTAAAAAGTGCTGCAGGAACAGCCTTTTCTGCACTGCTCACACCTTCCAGCATGAGCTCACAAGCAGACCAAGGCAGCACGACCAAAGTATGCTCCGGCAGCACTGCTCCCTGTAGTGTCTGTGGGCAGGACCAGCGGGGCTGTGTCCATTGGGCCCGTGTTGTTTCTTATGCCATATGAACTCCACAGGGGCTGGCAAAACTGCAGCTTGGGTCTTTTTATAAATTGCAGGTGAGGGAAAGAGGTCATTCTCATAAATCTACTGTATAGCAGTAGCTATATAGTAGCACGTCGTGCTACTGTATAGCACGACGTGCATATTTCTAACAGCTGAGAACTTTGAAAAAAGACCAAAAAGGCAGCTGAATTACAATCACCACCATAAACTCCACACAGAAGAGAAGCTTTTGCTTGCTCTGGATTTCATGCAGTATTTCAGGCTGAAGCTTTGTTTGTGCAACACTGAATTATTTAGGTGGGCAAATGAGAAGAGTTAGTATTGAAGCACCGCAAGGAAATGGCACCTGGTGTTTCAGTGGGTTTTCTTTTTTGTTCATGTCTCTGTTCACACACCAGATCAGACTAAATCATTAGTGAAGGCCATTTCCAGAACATTTCTGAGTTGGAAAGATTTTAAATAAGTGGAAGTATAGTTACAATAACCTGCTCCTGATTTTTTAACAAAGTCTCTAAAAATATTGCTGCCTAGCAAGCTGATGGAATTGGCTTTTTTTCAGGGTCCCACAACTGCCCCTGGTGACTCTGACTCAAGGAGACAGAGCTCTCACACCAGGCTAAGTGGATGAGACACACAGTTAATGATATGGCTATGATCTGCCATGGAGCTGAGGATGTGGATGAATGTTATTCCTTTGATCAGTTCTTCAGTAGTACTGTCAGCAACTGCCCCCACTCTACCCTCATGCGCACACAGTGCTTCAAATGCAGGCAGGAAATCAGGACAAAAGGTAATTTTAATGTTTCATTTATGTCTGTCCTTGAGGATTAATGCAGAAGCCTGAAATGATTCCATGATGACAGAGAGGGAGACTGAAGCCTGAGTAGCTTAACCATTATTACAAAAAGGAGGTCATCCATTTGCCAGTGGTCAAAGATTTCAAGGACATTGGCACTAAGTTTTAAGAAGGCAAAAAAAATTGTGCCTGAAGAGGCAAATATGCAGCCAAAGGTATTCTGGAAATGTGCTCCTAGATGCATCATTGCCATTTATTAAAGCTCCTCTCTAATTTGCTGTGTTACCACATTATGGAGGGTAACGGAGAGGCAGGCACTTTACTACAACAAAATTAGATTTCTCCTAGTCTGCACCAGAGGCACAACAATATTTTCTTGTAAAAACTTCGAAGCAGTGAAAGCAGTTTTCCAAAAATGGAACTGACAGAAAAAACACTGGAAAGTACTTCTCAGTGAAGGATAAAGCAGTTGAAAGCTGATGAGTGAGCACCTGATTGTCCCATAACAACATCTGCTTTTAATGTGATGTTGTTGTAAAGATGGACAGGCAAGGCTATGGAAAACCAGAGAAATGAACCTTCCTGGTTCATTATCATTTGCAGTGAAATTAAGCTGTGTATGTGAACTCTGGACCTGACCTTGAAGGCAAATAAGGATAATGAATTTGGCATAAAGTTCTGCTAATTTGCGCAGGCCATAGTGGAAACTCTGCTGAGCAAACCATACTGGTCTCAGAGTCGGAAACAAGAATCCCTATGTAGTGTAAGTGCTCACACACAGAAGAGTACCTCCACCAGTGAGATAGCCAACCTCCCTCACCCCAGGAGTTTAACACTAAAAGTTTTATCTAGCTGGAAGATGTACAAGATACATTTCTGAGAACAGCATGCAGAAGGGGACCTTTGGGAGTAGATCAAAAGCAGGATAAGGGGAGATCCCAGAAGTAATCCTGACTGATGCGAGATCAGGGCTGGATTGGGTACACAGCTGGCTTTTGGGTGACTTACCAACAGAGACTGCAGCTGCCTTGCATGCTTTTTCCCTCCTAGATCCAGAGACTCACACAGCCCAGCTACTCTTGTGCCAGCATTGTCCTACTGCCCGCCACGTAACAGCACATGGATCAGGAGGGGTCACCCTAACCTATATGTAACTATAATGAAAATACTGCAAGAAAAAATTGACAACTGAAAACAATAACATATACACACTGCAACTGCATTAACTCAAATGCCAAGACTCCTGTCTGAATTTGCTTTTAGGAAAAATTATTCATTTCCATTTATCTAGACTAATACTACATGGAAAAAATCTGAAGAGTTGGAGAAATCTGGGCCAATCAGTAGTCCCTGAATCATTTAGAGAAATTTGCTAGTGATAGTCTTATCACTTCATAATTACATTAGAAAGCATAAAAAATGGTGTTTCAAATCCTGAACTGGCTGGAAGGTAAACTGAGCAGTAATAAGGACTCTGACCTATAAAGGCTTTATTGTTAAGAGGTTAAAAAAAAACCAACCACCAAACCCACCAAAAACCAACACAAAAAAAACAAGAGAAAAAGCAAATCCTTAATAACAAATAATCAGAATAATCTTTGTTAGAAATGGCAGCTACTGGCCCCACTGAAACTGCCGTTTCATTTGATCTCCTCCATCATGGCCACATTCACCACCACAAACAAATGGACTCTATATCAAGTAGGTGGTTACTGACAGATAGTCTCATTAAGTAGATGATATTCATTGGAGGGAATTGGTAATACTGTTATCATTTTACAAACTACACAAAGACTGCTCAGTGCTTCTGATTCAATGGATTTCTTAGCTCCTCTGAGAAATACTTCAAATGTAGATTCAAAGAGGACTCTCAGTGTCTGCTCTAAGGCCCTGAGTCCACATTGAGATGTTTCCAGTTTTCCCCAGCTTCTTGGCCTCAAACATGGAGGCTGTCCTCAGGAGTGTGAACTGAATCTCAGTGAGAGGTTGAGGTGCTGCTGTTACCCCGGCTTGGTGTCTGCACATCAACGGGCTTCATGCCTTAAATTACCTGTCTCCCCAAAGGAGTCAAACTGCTCCACCTGCACAAAAACTTCTCGCCATGGGACATCACTTTATCTCTGCAGGTACTTACATCACCTCTATTTGTGATAAAGTAACCTACCCTTAATCTTTGAGATTATAATCTGTTATTTGGTGGCCAGGGTCAGCATGGATTATGCTTACTGAATAAAACCTGTATGCTTCCAAAGGACAGAAATCCTCTGAGGAGAGGACTACTTGTGTCTACATTGTCACTACAACCTCCTTTCTTTTTGATCTCTTGATCTGAGTCCCCTGAATACTTGGCTGTGACCCTGTTCTAGCTCGTTCCCCAACTCTCCACTTGGGTAGCTTTGCCAACTCTCCTGAAAGGGGAGAATTCTCAGGGGATGCTTCTCTCTGCAGCTGGTGTGAGCTGGGGAGCATGGATCTCACCAGCAGGTTTCACTCCTGCCACTTAGGGCAGTTCTTCCTCACTACCAGCTAAACAGAAATGAGAGCTATGATGCCATAACCCACAAGCTAATAAATCTGAATACTTTGCTTGAGAATACATTTTCAAACAGCTTATCTCCAGCTAGCTGAAGAGAGTCCATAGAAACTGTAGAGAAAAACAGTAATTAGGTCAGTTCTATGTTTGTGAAAATATTTTGCTAAAAATTTCAGCTACACAACAACACAGAACCTAACTTAATCACACAGTAAATTGTCGGCTGTCATAACCAGTAATAAGGGAGAAGAGTTACAGTTGTAAAGTAGTTGCTGTAGCACTCAGCCATATTCTGCTGGCAAGAAAATAAAATTAATGAAAGATTTAATGGAAGAATGTTATGCATGAGCCTTCTTGAGACATGTAATTAAATACAAATTGCAAAACACAAATAAGTACATTATAAAATGCAGAACTGCGGGCCAAAGATTGAAATTGACAGAATTGCTTTTAAAGCTTTCCTTCTCCAGCTACACACAGGATGCTATTCTTCTAAATGCTATGCTTATAAATAAAAATAAAATGAAACAGAACACTACAAATATTTTCTCTTCATAACTATACTTTAAAAGCAGAACTGTGCTTCAACTGTAATTACATAAGATGCTATTCCATTAACAATTATTATTAAGAGAGAGTGGGAAAGCAAACAAGCCAAAGGGAAAAAAATCTGCTTTCAAGTGCTGCTAAAAGAACCCCATTGCTGTTTAGTGATGAGGCTTAATCTCTCAATGGAGGCAGAAAAGCGATACAGTCACAACTAAACTGTGTTTTGAGGTCAGGTGAACTGGATTCCTGACAACATCTTTCCATCACTTGCAAGTGCAACTATTCCTGGAGGTCAAAACCTGCTCTACCTGGAAGATACGATTTCTTGACAGAGAGTAATGGCAAGAAAGAAAGACTAAGTACATTTTCTTAAATGAAGAATGAGCTTCACAGAGGTCAGCATTTTGTCTTCATTGCTTCTCTTTCCAGAGCAGGGAGAACAGCTTCAAGCAAATCTGACACAGCATGCTCTGTGTTAGTGGTTTTCTTCCTCCATACATCAGCCTGTCTGTACCAATACCTTCCCATTAATCTGGGAGTGGTTCATACACCTGTGTTTTCCAAGGAGAAAACTCAGCATACTCCAACTCCCCATGCAGAAGCAACACAGAAAGCAACTTTCCTCTTCCTGCACCACAGGTGAGAGATTCACCCTGAGACTTGATTTCACTTCCTGTGGGATTCATTCAGAGATCAATGGATGCAAGAGATGCACCATCTGTTTGGGGCTCAGCTTTTAAAGACAACTGCTATAGGACACAGACTCTCATTACAGACAAGTGTCATCTGAAGTCATGACTAAGAAGAAAATTAAGAAACGAGTCTTCCTGTTTTTATTTCGGTTACTTGAACAACTCTGAAAGTATGCAGTAGATGTGAGCAAAAGATCCATGTATGCAATCCTGGTACTTCTTCAATATCACCACATTATTTGCTGTGTGCTAATAATTAAAGATGGATGCCAGGCAAAACTCCAAATGAATAATATCATCCTCCACAAACTCCTATTGCCATGAGCAATGGCATCCACATGATGAACACTATGCAACCAAGCCAGTATTCTCACAATAGATCTTCACATCTCTGTGGAATAATGAAGTTCACTCCACTGTCAAAATACATTCAGAGCATGTGTGTATGCATTTCATTATCAAGACAAAAGCCAACAGCCAAGTATGCAGAAAGAAATATGTATCATATTCTTGACAAATAATGTATGTAATAAAAAGCTCCTGTTTCAGAGGAAGGAATATAGAACGGGTTTTTTTTCCTGCATGAAAGGTTTTGAGTTTAGTTTTCCAGCTATGGTTTATCGATGCAGCACAGATAATTTATACTCTAGATGGATATTAATGTAAGGTCTTTTAAATACATCTTCTAATAAGAAGTCAGCATATGATCTATTGCAGTAAGTAGCAAAATATAGAAATAACCTATTTTCAGCAAATGCATGGCTTGTCTACTGATGTAAATAATCCTTTGAAATATCAGTTTTTGCAAAAAACCATATTTGTTCAGAAACTGATACATGAGGAAGGCTTTCCTCAGTCACTAAACCACTCTAGCTGGGCCTCTTCTATACTGATCTATAATACCAAATAGAATGTTTTCAGGGCTACTATGCAGGAAGCTACACTAAAAAAAATCCTTTGAAATATGATTTCACACATTCCCCTAATGTTAACTTCAAGTATTGTTTGATTTTTTCCTCTAATTACTTTACAGTAATAAAAATCTTAAAACTTTTTCAAGTTAAACATTCCCTGTTATTGTAGTCTTGCAAACTGACTTGATCACAAAAGGTTTAATTATTATGTTATAATTCCCTCCTAGGAAACAAATACATAAATTAAGTACATCAGTGATTTAAGAACACTCCTCCCTACATCTCAGTTACTAAATTAAGTCTCTTGACTGAGCTGGAGAGTTCAACAAATCACTAAGCACTGTTTCTTTGTCTGTGGAAAAACAATTTGCATAGCAAAACAATTAGTTGTGCACAAGTACCACTGCCACTGAAGTTTCATACAACACTGAGGGCTAATGAACCACCACATTGTCTTCTCCATGTCACACACTGCCTCTCGCCTGATGCAAACTTCAGTAAATAAACAATGGGGGAACAATGATACCACTGTGAAAACCTGCCCCAGTCTCCATGGGAACAACTCAGAACTATCCTCTTTTTAATGGCTTTTTTTCACATCAGAAGACAGATACAATGTTCTGTCTCTCAGTCCTCTCTGTTCTGAAGTTCATCTGGAGTCTCCAAACGACTATTCCATGGTTCCCAGGTATGGTGGTCAAATCTGAACACAGCAATGCACCTGTGATTTCACAGGTATACAAACTGGAATATTTACCTGCAACTTTTATGGATGTTAACACATCACACAGTGAAAATGGAACTTCATTTAATAATATAACACTCTCATCCTTTCCTGTCACAGTGCTGTTTAACTAGCTATTTGCACTTACGCTTTAAATTTCTCCTCAGCTGTGGCGCTCTTTGCTTTTTAATGCCGAATTTCACATTATTTTTTTCTAATTATTTCTTCAATTTGCCAGGACCATTTTGACTCTCTCTTCTCAAAGGCCTGTAAGCCCCTGCTAATGCCAGCTTACTTGTTTTTAAAAAATTCATTGCTCAGACAATTAATGAAGACACTGAACAGAACTAGGATGCGGGGTTCTGCAGACATTTGCCTCAAGGACCTGCATCAGTATTTCAAAGTTTAACCTCAAACCATTCACAGCTACTCTTTGACAACAATTTCTTCTCAACTTGTCATGTGGTCATCTGATGAAAAATAAAGATGTATCCACACTCTATAAACTTTATGAGAAAGTAACTATGGCAACACCAAAAGCCTTAGAAAGAAGATCACATTCACTGCCTCCCTATTCTTTAAGTAACCAAGTTCCTAATATGGCTTAACAGACCTAATGTCGTTCTGCTACCATCCTCTGCTCACTCCTCGAATCCTCCCTGCTATAGCTTGCAGGTGTGTGGTCTGATCCCCATGGAAAAGCAGCTTTATGCTCCTCAAACTGCTGAATTCACTCGAATGGTAGAAAACTAAACATTTTCTTCCTCAGCATGAAGGGATTTTTTGAGTTTACATGGCTCCTGGAGGTGAGCATTGTAAAGAAAAAGAGGCAGCACCGAGTCACCAGTGTGACAGACTGTCCCACAGCAGGGGCACTGTCTCCGCAATCCAGTAGTAGAGAGCTCATTTTCTCCCTGTGTCTCATGACACCACATCCCCTGTCAAAGAAGGTAATTAAAGTTCTGTGACAGGTTCAGTTCCTGAAAAGCCCATATTAATATTTTTATTATATTTAAGATAACTTAAAGTGGATTATTTAGTATTTTTTACAAATTTTTGATCCGTGATCAAAGACAGTCTTATTCACTTCTTTATGATTACAGAATCACAGAATCATCAAATTTAGAAGAGACCTCCAAGATCATCTAGTCCAACCGTCAACCCAGCACCACCATAATCAGCCCTAAATTTTGTGGTTTAAACACAGATTAAGTATTCTATAATATTTACCATCATCCTTTTCCCTTCTTCCCTCATCCAGAGTCAGTCAATAAACCTGTCTCTTGCTTGTCCAAAATTTCATAGTAGGCATACATAATCTTGCATACCACACAAATCCTCCTCCTTCTCACTCTAGATCAGATTTCCAAAACACAGCAGTTGTTGTACCCAGTAGAGCACTCCTGGGAGCATTCTGAATTTTAAGCTGCTTCTGAGATCCAGGAGAATATGCCCACCCTTTTCAGTTATGCTGTACCCAGTAGGATCATTTGCACCAGCAATGATGCCCCAGATCTGCAGGTTTCTGGGTGCTTGACATGAGACTCACACAATCATTCCAGTTTTGGAAGAACCTGGGGAAGCCACAGACATCACAACCTTCGTCTCAAACAACTTTTCCCTGGCTCACTTCCTCTGCTTGTTGTTATCAGAGCATGTTGACCCTACCTTCAGGACAGGAAAGTGTGTCTGCAAGGTGCACTCAGGCTGATGACATTGAGTATTTCGCTTGGAGAATACCAGCTGGAGTGTCCCTGGAGCCAACTCTGACATCACTCCTGCAGGTAACTAACATGGATGGATGGCTAATTTAGCTTTAAGCCTGTCCTCCAGGATGTTCTACTCAGTAATCAAGCTTACTTCTGATAATGAGAAAACCTAACAATTCTAACAAAACACTTGGCTTTATGCTGGTATTTCTGGTTTTTCTCATTTATTTTCCATAACACTGACATTTGCACTCAGAAATCTCAAATTCAAAACATTTTCCTTGTTGAAATCAGTTTCTTTTTTAAATCTTATAAAATACTTGCATGCATTTTTCTCTGAGCATAGCTGTGACTCAAAATTATTTCATTAATAATATTTTGAAATTTATCTGCATGGATCAAAATTTCCACATTCTGAGCTGTATTTATTGTGACCAGTCAACTGAATCAACTGGTATGGTAATGCTCTTCCTCCTCGCTTGTGTGAATATACTGCTGTCCATTCACTTTCCAATAAGGTCTGTACACAGAAAGCTGAAATATGTTTTCCACATGTTTTAAAGATAATAAAGGTACGTATGCATCAACTGAAGACCAAGCAAAAGGGATTCAAGCTGACATTAAATATTGGTGACATTTATTTTTGTGTTATTTCCTTAAATTAAAACATGATAACTAAATGTCAAAAAATATTTTAGGAAATGCTAGATTTTTTTATTATTATTATTTCTGCCAAAGAAATAATAAACTAGTTAATTTAAATTAGTTAAATTATAAAGAAGGGTAACAGCTGGAGAAAATGGGGGCAAAACCTGGCCTCAGCAGTCCTCTGTGGATGCTTCTGTCTTTAACACTTCAGCACCAGAGTATTTTAAGTTTAGTATGAGAAAGACTAGATAGAAAATTGGATGGCTGAAAAATTCTTCGCAAATTCAAATGCAGATAGCTGCAAGACACATATGCATTACCAGTGACATCCAGCAATAAAAAAGACTACCTTATGAGAGCCACAACTGGATCAATTGAACATTTGCAAGAATAGCTGTCCCAAGGATCCGAGATATGCAAGGTCAGATTGCTCAGGAATGGAAGAAACAAGTAACAGATAAGCCTTGGAAAGGGCAAAGACAACTTTAAGATCTATGAATAGAGATCGTTCCAGCAGATATAGGTCAACTCCTGAAGACTGCATGCAGTATAATGCTGCATACAAATCCGGCCTGCATTTTTCAAAAACAGAGAAATGAAAATAAACTTAGAGCTGTGCCAGAACAACAAGAGGAATATGGAGCTGGTATTTTATGAGAAGAGGCTGAAGAAGGCCAATGAAGTGAAGACTGAAACAGGATGTGATTTCTCTTTAGCAACAGACCAGGAATTATTTGACAGACCAAATATTTTTAAACAACCTGACTGTTTAGGTGTGTTCAATTAATTTCCAGAAAGACTAGCATTTTCAGAGATCTGAAGCATCATCTCTGCTTCTGTCAAATTGCAGGAAGCTCTCTAGTCCTGCTGGTGTTACAGTCTTATGGGTTGAACTCCACATTATTCTGCTTCGGTTCCAATCTTGGGGTATTTTGGATTCTCTATTATGTCCGGAATGTCACAAAATGCAGAAATTCACAAATTCACTTAATTAAGTTTTATAATTAACTTTCCCTATTTGCATCAAATGAAACCATTCAAAAATCAGCTATCTTAAGAACTACAGTGATTGTCCCATTAGGTAATTTATGTTTCTGCTTGTACCTATTGTTTACAGATACATAGCAAAGTACCTTTCAAACTCCTTTCAGTTATCTTCCACATTTTTGGAAAAATCCTGTTCCAGCTGGATAATAGTTGCTTTTCTGATCAGTGCATGATCGTAGTTTCTGTTATTTTTGCAACTATTTGAAGGAATTGCTCAGACAAAAAAAATAATTCAGAAGAAACCTACATCACTTAGCATCTGAATTCTAGCACTGCTTAACACAAACCTCTGCAGAAAAAGATATTTAATTCTAAGTGGCTCATATGATTTTTTTGTATATGCATCTGATGTGGTATCTAATCTAAACTGACCCCTGTAAAACTAACTCTGTGTGTGTGTGAATGGGAGAGAGTTACTATTACTCAGCCCAAGCAGTAGATTTCTAGTTTCACCAGACACTGTACTGTATTTATTCTTTATATGACTACTAGAGAGATTGTGTACTTTATATTCCTCACAATAGTTAAGATTTTACCAATGTGTCTTTAGTAGGAAGCTTTCTGAAGCCAGCAACTTGCTAATTAAGTAGAAATGCCAGACAAAAGATTTTAAGGTGCAGGTAGACAGGATGTGACATCATCTCTCACAGGTGAATTCCCCATCATAAAGAATGAGAAAGCAAAATCTTTGGAGAAAATTAAGGTATGAAAGAACACTCTGTTCTCTAATTTTGTGCCTGTTTAATGTTCTCCCCTTCTCCCTCGGGATATGAGGAAAAAGTTGTAGCGTCTTAAAGACAACAGAAGCATGACAGAAATCCATGTGAGAATGAGAGGAGATGATATCCTGAGGAAAAGGAGAAGAGGGCAGCTGGGATCTTGAAATATTCTGTAACCAGGGCCAAAGGCTATAGGCAAAATAAGTTTCAGGATTGCATTTGCCCTTTTCACAGCTGTTTTCACACTGAAGAGTCATCCTTATCTATGATCATCAGCTTCTACAAACAGCTTTTCTCTTCTTCTATTGCTACCAATGGATGACAGTATTCTGAAAGAAATGAACTTTTTGTTACCAAAATTCAGCCTGTTCTCTTTGCTAACTTCTAAACCGACATTGGGATTTTTTTTCTTTCCCCTTTTTTTGCATTCTGGATGCAGTACTAAAACTGATAATCATCTGACAGGTCATCTGAGTTCTTTGCTACAACACATTTTTCAGTTTCTCTTTTTAAAAATTATTTCTCTACTGACATCATTCCTGTCATACTATTAATCTTTGAGTTGCACAGGAATAACTTTCTGTAGGTCTGCTGTGTACTTGGCTATTGGATGTGCTCATGCATTCCCACTGAAAGGATCCGTAGGTGGCTTTAGATAGGTACTTTTTCCTGATTTAAAATTTTTTTTGTACTTTCTATATTAAGACCTAGGCTAATATGCATATGTCAATGAGTTTGAAATCAGTGTCTTCATTACATATGTGGCCAAACAACTTTGAACAAACCTCTCCTGAAAATCGTGGCTATACATTATTTTAATATCATAAGAAAAGCTTTTACAGGCAAAACACTACTTGAGTTTCATTTAAACTAAAATTTTGATGGGACTTTGCCATATCATCCAGTAGGTGGAGATGTAAGTCCAAGAAAAGGAGAAAACAGCTACTTGGCAGTCCTTGATGCAATTGAAGGTTTGTATAATACAATTTATCCGAGGTTAGATTTCTTAATAAGCATTAGATGAGACAGATGAAATCTGTCTGGAGTTAAAGCCCATCTACCAACCTTCCTTGCCACAGACATTCTTACAGCCTATGGTCAGCTGTGCCCGCAGAGCTTAGGAAACTCATATCCAACAAAGTATTAATGAACATAATAAGGCAAAAAGCTAAATAGGTGATCAAAAAACATAATTTCTAATACATGAATATGTAAAATCCAGTATTTTTAAAAAGCTTGATCAGTATCTTGTTACACCGCATCAAAAAAAAGTATAGTCTCAGGTATCCACTACTCACATTTTGACAAGTTTTGAGTCCTTTCATGCCTACAGAAATTACAAGCATGTTATTACCTTTCAGTACATATACAAAGTATTACTACTTCCATTGAGACAGTCACAATACTCTGTTTTGGCATTAAAAATTTATGAATCTATTAAATTACCATTACAGGAACTCATATTGGAAATTGGTTGCAATAGCAATAATATCTTGTGATATACAAAACAGACAATCATGTCTCTTAACATCATTCTGCTATAGAATAATAATATCCCTATCTGTAGCAGAAATGGAAATGCAAACAAAAGTAGCAATATAAGATAAAGTGTAAAAATTAAGGCAATATAGTTGAAAATTTATAACAACATCTTTGTTTTGGTTATGCTGTTTGGTTTAAGGTCAAGTGAAAACACCCCTGAAATAACAGGGCCCATATGAATTAGATGCATCAACTAATTATATATATATACAACTAACAAAGGACTATTCGTCTTCTCTGAATGCCCTTTGAACAAATTGGGAACAAAGATTGTGCTTTGAACAGTTTTGCTGTTTAAACTGTCATTCTGTCAAAAAAATAACTACATGATGGGCTAGGCATTAAAACCTAGCAGAATGCTGGGGACTTGAAACTTTTCCTGTGGGCTGACAGCTTAGGGTTTGCTCTCCTTCACAGCCTTTGGAGTCTCTTCAAAAGCACTACCCAGTGCTCCCCAGACAGTGGTCTGAAAAAATTGCTCCAAACTACTTTCTTCCCCGTTAGTTACCTTTTCCTCGGGTACTCTGAGAGGTCCTTCGCATGTCTGCAGTGCTTTGAAAGGGAAAAATGTTGTTACTGTTCTCCCACTGTGCTCCTCCTGGCTTATCACCAACTCTTCCACTCCTAATTCACCGCATGTCCACAGGTCATTTGCACTCATGGGAAAACAGAGTGGTTATTTGCCCTAGCACAAAAAAGCCAGGGAATTTCTGCGGCATCAGCTAAACTTTCTGCTGAAGAACTAGGAGAGTGGAGGGAGTGGGGTCTCCTCTCTCCTTGCAGGCATCTCATTCTCTGTAGGGGGCAAAGGGACTTGTGAAATTTCATGCCTACAGTGACTTTCCAGCACTGAAAACAGCACTGATACACCACCTTAACAACAGAAAATATCAGAAGGGTTGATTTTCCAAATAATTCACTTGAAGAGGTATTTCTCTGCTGTTTTGCCGAAAACAAAAGAGGTATATTTAGAAATGAGCAAAGTTGATACATGAATCTTGTTCCCTAACAAAGGACACTGTCTTGGCAGTTTATGGAAGAGCTAATGTCAACTGTTTTAAGCCTCATTTGTTCCTTGTCTCTCAAAAGATATGCACAGCATTTTATAAATAAACAAACATAGCAAAATTCCGAGTGTCTATCATAATTTTCACCTCACAGGTTGCAGGAGGCATTTACCTTGCCTCTTGACAAAAGCTGTCTTCTAGCTAGAATAATGATATTTTGGTTGCTTACATGAAAAGAAAGCAGGCGCTAGTTTGTCTGGGCATAATTCAGAATGTGATTTCTCATGTCTTACTTCTAAGGTCCTCATCATGTCAATGCCTATACTGAACTCTCCCAAGATTGTAAAAAAAATATGCATTCACTCTTCTTTTCTCACTCAAGTCTCAGATAAAAGATCTGATTCACAGATAAACTGTCAGGGTTAACAACTGCAGAAATACGGAAGATATGTAATTGCTGCCAGAGATGCAAAAGTGCTAATAACCTATAATCCGACACCAAAATGGAAATTGTCTTGAGATTATCTGCAAACACTGTCCTGCATCTGATTCATTTCAGTGTTGCATTAAAAATCTGCATGGTGCAATTCAGTAGCTCCACTCCCTGGAGCTTTAAGAAGGGCTTTATGCATAACTGTATCAGATTGGAACATGTGCCCATGAGATCCTAGATCTTGATCTCAGGGCTGGAAAGGGACCTGAAGAGCCAGCTGCCATTGTGCTATAAATCTGATGCCATTTGCAGGATGTGGAGCAATTCTTCTCTACCATTTTATAAAGGTTTGCTTGGCTGGAAGCAAGGCGTCCAAATCTGACAAATTTTCAAGGGCCACAGTGTGGCACATGCTGTATTTTTGGCTGAAAAAATGGATTGTTGGAAAGCCAGGGACTTCACATATCTTGATTTCTGGCATGGACCAAACAGACATTATTGCAATCAGGATTTAGAACAGAATTTGCCATTTGCATAAACCTCAAGTAAAGCACAAATAACACTGCAATAGGCTGTAAAAAATTGGAGGGTTAATCAGAATTAAAAAATCTTAGCTAATTGAAGAAGTGAAGTAAACAAAGAAAAAAAGACAAAATTCTAAATGTTCAGCTACAAAATATCACATGGATCTAGGGATAATGAAGACAGATCACTCTTTTGGACACGGCACTTGAAACAGATATGAAGATAAATGCCTTGCCTTTAGACATGTAAAATCTGAATTGCAAGAGGAGGATGATGAACACTTGGCTAGACACCAGTTCTGCAGAAAATGATGTGGAGATTACACCACAGCACAAGCCTGGCATGAATCAATACTGTCAAGGAAATATAAACAGGAACATAGTCTCTGAGACAGGCAAAATCACCTGCCTATTCTACTAGGAAATGATAAGACTTTGGCTGGTGCAGTATGCTCTCAGTATGGAAATAGTCCAGAGAAGAGCAAGGATAACCATCAGAGATTTAGAAAACACTAAGAGAAACTTAAGAAAAGAATACAATTTACTTGAAAATGAACAATGAACTGATCTGAAATGAGTCCTCAAGGACTTAAAAAGGTCTGGTCCCAGTGTATATGACAAAATTTAAAAGGGTTAAAATGAGGTAAGAAAGTTTCTGATTGGATATTGTAAGAATAGTACTGAAATACTGTCTATATATAAATTTCTCTTCAGCTCCTTCTCTTCATGTTTCCAGCACACGCTGCATTGGCAGGTTAAGTTCTTCAGAAGAAGAACTAACAGAAAAATCTCTTCACCTCAGGGCTAAGGAGATTCTACACCAAGATAGCTGGACAGTCAGAATTATTCTATGCAGACAAAAAATCAGAAGGTATTGGCAAGTGAAGATGCTTCTATGTCATGCTTAGTTGATCACTGCCTCTGAAAAAAGAACCCTGAGCAGTGGAGGAAAAGCACTGTGATACTGTAGAGTTCCTGCAGACCCTGCAGAGCAAGGGGTAAATGACACACACACAATTCCGCCCAACCCCAACTGCTCATACTGGACAGATGCTAAAGAGTATTAGTAAACTTGGGCAGATGAGTATGTATGGAACTTGCATCAATTTACAGATTTGAAAGTGGTTTGGCACAGAGTGTTCTGATAAAATGAACTGGTTCAGTCTTTGTTCTCTCTTCTTTTGGAAGCAAATGCAGCACTAGATTGAGGTTTCAGACAGCAATAGATCATTAAATAAACTGTAACAACCAAATAGAAATGGAAGTGAATACAGCGGTTGCTCCCAACTTTATGCCAATAAATACTACAGAATATAATAGAAAGGTGTTGGTTTTCTGTTTATTAGTACCAGTAGGTGTCACCAAATTCTATATGAACCTCCTAGAGAAAATGGCTTAAAAATATATAATTAAAAATAAAAATAATTGCTTTAAAAAGGTGATTTTCTTTGTGGAAAATTGTTCGGACATGATTTAAATAATTTTGAAAGTTAAGTCATCTCTATCCATAGCATGTTGACAGTGTTAAATAGTTCACCTGTATGCATTGAGCAACATATCTCTGTCTTCTTGGTCACCATCCTAGTCTTTTTTATGTAAAGGCATATTAAAACAATGCCCAGAAACTTCTCATTTTTCTAATTACTGGTAGTTTTGGTGACCCATCCTATGAATCTGCCACAGAATGTGTATATATGTAGGCTGTCAAGCTCTAAAGTTAATACCTGTGTGAAGCAGCAGGCTAACAGCTCTAGAAACATTACATTCTAGATGTTTACATTTTTATGCCAGCCATGATGCTCCAATTGTTAAAGAAAATTGGAAATATGAGTTTCCACAGAAACAGAACAACATAGATACTTTGGCACTGCAGCATAAAGGCATTAGGAACAAAATTAGTGCCCTTTGTCTTGGGTGGCATAAGCCGCTATGAACATTTCAGTGAAAAGTTGTATATCAAATCTGAATCTACCCACTTCAACTAGCATGTAGAATTAACTAATTCCTTGACTAAATCCTTAATTAAAATGTAACCAGCAGCAGCTTTTTATCCTTGATGTTTATTTCTTTTAGTCTGACAGGTTACATTATCTCTCTTCTGAACTGGTCCTCAGAGAAAATGTACCAGTTGTACAGAACCTCTACACTGAAATCCTATCAAAGTCAGGACAATATGATCCAATATGAGCAAATGCATTCTCACAGGTTGTGTGCTAGTGTTGACATTTTTCATTGAAAAAAATTCTGAGATTTCATGGGGCCATGGGTAGATGACAGTTTGTAAAAGCTATTGTTATATCCACTATTGTTAACTCCACTAACAGTCTTTTACAGACCATAGCTTGTCAAAACAATAAATCAAGACTGTATGTTACGCAAACTCACACTGGTTAGAGACTGCTTCTCTGTAGAATAATGCCTTTGTGTAAAACATTCCTATAGCACAGTTCAAAATAGATGATTATACTTAGTCTTTAAAGAAATAGATGATTGTTTCTGGTTGTGAGAGGTTTTATGAATATGTTTATAGGCAGAAATCAGCCATAAAAGACATAAAGCTCCCATAAAGCACTGGAAGCTATAGAACAGAAATCATTGTCCAAAGCACTTTCTGAACTTCAGAAAATGAAAATAAAATTGTAAAAGTACTTGTCAGATTTGAAATGCAGTCTTAGCAAAGGCTTTCTTTACACCAACATGTTGTAAAAAGTATATATTTAAACAGTGAAAGTAAGGAGCTGCAGAAAAAGTATTTCTGAGAGGATGTCAAATTCGAATAAAAGAGCATCCTGATGACAGTGTGCAAAATAATGATATGATTTTAGATACACAATTCAACAGAAAATGCCAAGTAACCTTCCAATCTTACACAGAACTGACTACATTAAGGTCGTACATTACATTCAAGGTTGAGAGCCTGTGATGCAAGGGAAAAGAAACATGTACTGATCACCCAATTTCATCTCTTGAACATGTCCAACATTTTACCCAAAAGTACATCCATTAAACATAAGTGGTCCTTATTACTGTGAGAGCCTTGTGATGGTGGAGTGATTCTAGTTCTGTTTTATAAATGGGAATATGAGTACAGAAACTAAAATGTCTTGTCAGACGTTACTAAGTTGTTTCTACTTACTTGAATAAGCTCATATTTGCCAAACTATCATCCTGGTCCTTTGCTAGAATTACACGACTCTTTGGCTTTGTCTGCCCTCAGGGAGGGCTGGAGACCACAGCTCTACACCGGAAGGCAAACAAAGAACTCTTGAAGAGTAAGGAGTGGTCATACACCAAAACTCTTCTAACTTTCTCAGGTAGGTGCTAGAAGTCTTGGCATTCAGAAAGTAGCATAACACTTCTCTCATCGGTCAGAATTTCCATCTGAGTTGCAATTCAAAAGCAATGTTGTTTGGTCTCACCTGCACCTTTCCTTCCCTCCTACATCATAAAGTTACACTATCATAAAACTGCTCCAAGGAGCTGTGAAGCCCATTCCTACCCTAATTGATCTGTGCTATGTTAATATTCTCAATTAGTTTGTGGATTTCCCAAATAGTTTTTTGAATCGAATTGATGTTTTCTTGTCTGGTTAAAAATATGTTTCTGCTGGCATGAATGGACACTGATGCCGGTTTACAGATCAAGCATGTGATAACACGAATTGATGTAATGTAAGTGCTGCCAGGAAATAAAGAGCAGTCATCCCCAGCAGGCTTCAGCATATCAAACATCTGCTTTAAACTTCCACAGAGCTTTTAGCCCAGACAGGCTACTAAATCATATAAACTGACATGCTGTATATCACAGTCCCTCATAGTAACAAAGTTGCCCTATTAGTTTAAGTGGTGATCGCTCGGGTTAGGCAAACTCCTCCTGACACCAGGGTGCTTGCACCACAGAAAGAAACAGCCACAGAAAACCATGCTCTTATGTCCCAAATCTGTGTGTCCTGTAAGGGCATACTCTCAAACCTCTGCCATGACAGAGGAACAAACCAGCAAGAGATAATAGGCCAAGGTGACCTTTGCCACAAAGGCAAATGTTTATCTCTGGTCCTCCCTGCTAATAGACTAGAAGAAAATTCCCCAAGCCATCTCCAATTCTGCTGAATGATCATTGACCCTGGGATCAAGACAGTGAGCATCACCATGACATGATGAGGATTTCACAACTGTCTGACAATTTCCCGCCATACATCAGAACACCAATTTGTCTAATGTTGTTTACACAATCTTAAATGAATCACAAGAAAATAGCATGAAGCCCTTTTCAGAGTGTATTAGGGGAGTTGTATATGAATTGCAAGAGAAAAATCACTGCAGTCACTGTGATGAGCTGCAACTGTGACAGATCACTTGAATATAAAACAATATAAAACTTCTGTTGTTTCTTGGCACATGAAAAAGGGAAATCAAGGAGTTGAGAGATTTAGTCTCTGGATGAGAAGACAACATTATAAGGGGCAAAGTCCAATTTCCATGTATCTAAAAATTCAGTGTATCCTGAAAAAGAGCCGTGGAGATCTTTCAGAAAAGTAGCTATCTTAAAAGCTACATAAGATTAATTTTTGGAATAATGTTAAACTTTCCTAAATGCTGCAAATGAGCATAGAACAATATCCAATAATTAACATGGGAGCTTTGATTGAAAATACATTTTATACGTCTGTAGTTTGGTTCAGTGAAACCTATGGGAAACTTGGCATGGCCACGTGAAAGTACACGTGAACCAAACTGATAAAATTTATGGATTGATGAAGCGTGATCCAAATGCAAATTTCAAATTTTTCACGTGATCCCAGGTTGGTGCTAGTACATCATCTGTACCTGAATTTGACACTGGAAGATTTTGAGAGTGTTTTACAGTCCTAAAGTCATAAACATCAAGCCATAACTTGCTCTTCACAAGAGGGATTCTGAACTGAAAGACTGTGTCCAGATAAATGGCATCCAATAAGAGAACACCAGTCAAGCACTGAGCACTGTGGAACACAGTTAAAAAGACCTTAAAAAGTGGGAAAAGATTAATTTCAGAAACACTAGCTCAGCTGGCACTGTAGCTTAGTAAGGTCTGTGCTACTGTCACACCAAAAGCCTACCTGACAACATTTCAGTTGGCTGAGTCAACTGCAAATATGCTGCTGATGTGTGCTGCAGCAGTATTTTGATCATGTGCAGATGGAAAGCAAGTGTACCACACAGATAATACAACAACTGTTCTTAGGTCTTCTGTACTTTGATCTGGTTTTATGTACATTATTTTTTAGGCTGATGTGACCTTTTCTGCTTTGCACATATACTGCATTGGCATTTTAAGTGAGGGGAAAAATCAGCAAAATTTTTGGATCATGTATCCATTATTTGCTGGTGTTTTACTAAAAATGCTGGCAATTTTCCAGTTCATTAAGGTTCATCTCAGATCTGGCTCTGCTGGCAAGAAATAAAGCTATTAGGATGCCAATAGTAAAACATTTAACCTAAATTAAAAAAAAAATAAAATCCCTACTGCTTGCAAAATAGTAACATAATAATTATGGCTGAAGCTGGCTGAAGTAATTTCTAGTTTTAATGTATATGCATCTAAGGGAAAACTGTTCTGTCTCTTTAATTCCATAGAAGCTGTCTTGGTCAATTAAGTTACTGATAGCTAAAATGGTTTGTAACGTTTACTGTATTTGTTGTAAGCAAGGTATTAAAAGCTTGAGGTCTCAGCAGAGAAGGCCCTAGGAGAAAAGCAGTACTGACTTCAAATTAGAAAATAATTTCTCCCCTAAGCAAAATTCATACTGATTATTTAAACCACTTCCATTCCCTTGCCATTCTAGGCAGAGGGTACTTTAAAGCAAGCATATTGTCCTAGCTCAGCCAACCTCCAGTCCTGCTGGCATGTGTGGGGACAGACATGGTGGTTCCATGTGCAATGCTGCTTTGCCTCCTGCATCGCTCTGATGCAGATCCTGTGACAGGAAGACTCTCACTGATTTGTGTAAGAACTGGGAAGTCTTTCCACCTAACAACTACTCAGATTACAAGGGATTTATAGGCTGCATTGTTCTATATCTTGTTCCTTGTGAACCCATTTATCTGCCCATGTGTTACGAATGCTGTCAGGGCAAAGTGGGTATCAACTGCTGCCACGCTGATTGGAACAGCAGTTCATGCAAAACCACCATATCTATTCTGCACTACAGAAAGCCTCATCTTTCTAGGAAGTTTCCTAAGAGTGCCTCCTTTTCCGGCCTTGCATTTGAGAGATGCATATTACAAATGTATAAAATGGCCGAAAAGCAGCTTCATATTGCCCCATATGGCAATACAGAACTTTTACTTATACACAAACTTTGAATGCTGAACCAAATTATACAATGTACTAGGTGACCTTCAGTAAGTGTCAAGAAATTACAACTGCTCAGAGGACCAAGAAGACTTGTGGAAGAGCAGTGGAGGCTCTAGCAACTCTGGAATGTTATGTATGTGATTGCAATAGCTGCATCTATGTTGTGGAGTGGTCACATTAGCAGCTGAAGAAAAGTACTTCATGAGCACTCACACTAGTACAAGATGAAGACTGAGAGGCCTGGATGGAGATAAGTAAAAAGGAACAGGCAGAATAATGAAAATAAGCCCACAAATATCACAATTACCTACTCTTCCCTATACAGAGCTGGTCAGTCCCTGGATATTAGGGTAAATTTCTGCATGAATTAGATCTATTACTTTAAGATAGTGCAGAGTCTGGGTCAGAGACACAGGTTTTCTGTTGCTATTGTTTCCAGGTTTTGCTTTGGGAAGGGGAAAATGCTGAGTTTTTAAACTGCCAAAACCTACAGTGTAGAACTTCAGCCAGGGCTAAAGCATCAGAGCCCCCTCCGTTGCCAGCACTGCTGGAATGCGGCTGTGTGAGAGACTTGAACCGTATCTGTCTGTCTGTCCTTTCTCTGTTGATGCGCACTAATCCGAGCTGATCCTTACATGAAAAAATAAAGAAAATATAAGAAGAAACGAACTACCTTTGTGAAAAGTAGATCATTCCTGTGAATGAACTGATCTGTACAATACTGGGATTAGAGTCTGGCTTATCTAAAACTATCTACAAATCATCTTGAGACTGTTCAGGTTTGAGAGCTCTGTGTTTAAGTTACAGTAATATATATACAGTAGCAATATCACCAGTTATGAACAAAGCACCTACTGGCATAATGTGGACTCAACTACTGATGCATATAGTGCATCAACCTTCAGCAAATAAAACATTAAACGAAGTCTGTTCAGGAAGTCTTCTGCGGAATAAACAGAATACCTGTAATCGCATTCACTTCTTGTCCAACGCCAATAAGTGAACTACAGGTATGTGCCTGTTTCTTTTACGTATAACCACTGAGCCAGGTTGTGTTTCCAGGCACAGCTTGTGAATTTTGCAAATTGTTGCCCTGATCTTTTTCCTAGTTTTGAGGTTTTATAAACCTGTATCATCATCATCATGGTTAGGCTTCGCGAACGAAGATTTGGGATAAACCTGTACAGAAGCTGTTTAATTCTACTACCTTTCACTAGTAGGAAGTGGCCTACATGGAAATGTCTGGGCTTCGATTCTGCTACAGTTACCTTTTCTCCTTGCTCTTCTTCATGTTCCCACTCTCCCCTTTATCACTACTTACTCAAAGGGGTCGCTGGGATCAGCTCTCTGGAGCTCTGGAGGAATCGGTATTCTTTTGTAGTACATTTCCCAGTCAAAAGCTCCTCGCATGGCATCCCCCGCCTGTGCCTCGTAGCCAAAGTGATTGTGGTCAATGACATCGATCATAGGACACACGATGGTTTTGTGGTTAAGTGCAATCTGGTCTGAAAAATGAAAGTAGAAAATAGGAAACGGCATGTCTAGTCAGGCCATCTATCATATTACTGCAAAGTGAATCCCACGGGTTTCTGATGTTTGAAGATTGCTTGCTTTGTGCCCTATGGCCCCCCAAATAATTTCATTTTCAATTCTGTATCAAACTTTTATCTAAAGTGGAATTAATGCAGTTGGGAAATGATTAGAAGTATTTACAGTTCTTTAAAGGGAGGCATATCCCTGTGAGACCCACATGAGTCCAGTCATGTATATCTCTGTCACTTTGCTACTCTGAGCTGTCCCCAATCTGTCAGCTATGAAACAAACCAGCAAGCAAACTGTAAAAATACTCCTTCAGCTGTGGGGAGTGTGTATGGCAAGCTCCTGCAAGAGGGATTTGTGTTCCTAAATGTGAAACTCAGCCTTTGCAACCATTCAGCCACTCTTCCTACGGCTGTAGTGTGCATCAGCTTTGAGATCAAATACTCTAAATTAAAGGCAAACTCCAACATGAAGAGCAAAACAGAGCTTGTGTCCTTTTCTTGTACCAATCTTTGAGATATAAAGAAGGCTCCACAGTATTATTCTTACATGCTTTCTAAAGAAAGCAGTTTGAGTCTGCTTTTTTTTAAAGAAAAAAAATGTTAGAACTGTGAGGCTAAATCAAATTCCCATGTCTAGTATAAGCTCAAGGTGGTCTTCAGTCTGCTTTGGTGAATCCTATTGTTTAATCCTATAGAACTCCTCCAAAAAAAAGGCAAAAAAATAAGATATGCCAACTGCAAGAACTAGGTAGAAGAATGGATTGAAATTAGGAAGTACAGAGAAAATCCAAAAGGATTGACATGAAAGGACAGTAGAAAAACTATCTACGAACCCCTGAAAAAACTAAAATCTCAAAATTCCAAGAATAATAAAGCTTTTTCTCTGAATGGCAGCCTAGATCCTTTAAATTATTTAGTATATGTTAGGGCCTATGTGGAAAACTTGGTTTTTGTTTTTAAGGCTTAGATTTCACTGGTGCTTGATAATACCCTAAAAATAATCAGAGGTCTCAGTATGGAGTGAACACTTAGATAGGAAGGTGTATACCAGTCAGGTGTACCCCAATACTCGTGCAATGATTAATAATACAGATTCTTCTTCCTTGCTTCTGAGGGACTGAAATTAAGAAAAATAGATTATTTTAGCAAAGCATCTGAGTTTTTATATTTATTCTAAGTTCCTGTTAAGAGGCTGTCCAAATCAATGCTGACTGCTAGTGAGAAATTACTGCGACTGGAAGTTCAGCAGGTTTTTACATCCTTATCCTTTAATAGTGAAATAAATTTAAAGCACAGGCTCTCACAAAATTCTAGGAAACTCATCTCAGAGATAATGGCTGCATTACTGTTGCTATTCCAAATATAATTACATTCACTAGTATACTGTGTAGTGTTATCTGTGATCATTATATAAAGTCACTTCTACATAGTCTCTTTCTGGTGATGGTCCTGCTAATAGTTATAGGACTCATAACAGTCTGACTCTGTTCCCCCCCTTCTAAATTGATTGGAGGAGAGAAACTAAGTGGGATTGATTTGGCTGGAGCAGGTCAAAGGTAGACTCATAACGCTTTAGCATCCCTCTCTTCATCTTTAAAAGCTGCTGTCTTTAAATACACTGAGGGATTTGAAGTCTCCAAGTTGCATGCAGAGATAGTCAGGGAGAAATTTATTTGAGCAATGCTCAAACTCAGTACCAGTCTTCATTTTGCAACTCTCAAGAATTTTGTAAGTATGATGATGCTTACCTGCCTGCTTTTGTGTATTTCTGCAGAACTTACTTTTCAGCCCCCAAAAAGGTTTTAGAGATGAGGAACCATGGGAAGATCTTGACTTTTGATGAAACCAGGGTGTTTAGTTGTGCACACAAAAAAGCAGAGTAACCAAAGTTGCAGCCTCAATGTTTCTTTCATATGCCTAAAATAATGCATTTTGCATATATACTACGTAGGCTTAAATGTAGCATGAATAAGAATTTAGGAAACAAAGTCTGTAGGGCTAGCTTTCACATTTCACAAGTGTGCTGGTATCATAGTTTTAGAGATGTAAACATGCTACTGCTCTTTACCCCACCTGCTCCTAATGCAAGACACCCAAAGACACTGCATAAATGCTTCACAATTTCTTTTCCATTGCCTTTATTCATCATCCTCTCACAAACTCCTACTGGTCTGAAAATATCCATGTATTGTTTCAATGCATCTATGCTGCAGTTAAAGGGAAGGACAGACAGATAAGCATCACTGTACATGCAAAAATCTTGCAGACTTCAGGGAAAGCTTGGGAACAAGAGAGAACATTGCTCAGAGCCTTCTCCCTAGCAATTTTAAGCAATATATACACACATACTTGAATTCCGCACTTTCAGTATCAAACAGAGTGTGTATACATGGCAATAAACAAGAAGTTTTCAATACCGGATGAGTCACTATTTCAGTAGGTTTTATCTTTATGAGAAAGATGCACCTCTTTAATTTCAAGTGGTTGTTTCAAATTGACCTGGATAAAGTAACAATGCCAAGTTCCAAATACTCTTATTTTTGCAATTTTTCATTGCAAATACTATTACTGTCCTACTTAAATATGAGATTACAGAGAGTGACAACATTTGAGTGGTTCAGCAAATAATGTCTTGCTATCTGAGTTGTCATAAGTACTTGTATCCTCAGTTTCCCCACTGACAAGCAATACATCATGTACATGTTGTGGAGATGGATGGCTGTACTGAGTGAGTGTTTTGATAACTTGCTAAGCATAATCTAATCATGATACAATTTTAATTCTTGGTCAGGAAAAAACCACATTTTAACAAACCTAGTTCTGGTTCCCTATGGGACTACTGATCTATTGCCCATCTCTCCGCTTACTTCTCCTGCAGCAACATCAGAAGAAGGAAATATGTGCCTGCACCTTTCAGCTGGTTTGCCATTCAGTTTCTTATCTGCAATAACTGTGACTTCACACTGCACTAAACTGCCAACTACAGCAGCTAGAGCCCAAGTTACACCTTTCCTTCTGCTGACTTTATACCACCAAGGAGTGACAACAAGCAGCTGTATTTGCCAGCCTTTTTACATCACTACAGCTGCCCACTCAGTGAATATGAGTATCTGGTATCTCAGAGTGTCTTATCTGAGTTTAACACCCCTTTTAAGCTAAATTAAATAAAGCTTAAAGAAAATAGCCATTTTACACCAGTTTTTAAGAAAGCAAAACAAAGGACTGTAACTGCAAACAACTGTGGCTCAGCTCTACAAAGCAAATTAGACACCCTACAAGTAATAAAATAACTCAGTTTTCCTTTGGACTAAAAGTTGACAGTCAATTCTGAAAATATAAGTTAGATACCTAAATAACTGTAAGAACCATCTTTAAGTGATTGCTCTCAGTTTCTTCATTGCCCCCCTTGTCCTCTAACTTTCAAGGTCTTGTTTTGAACAAAAGCTGGGCTGGAACAGTGGAAACCACTGCCCCTCTCAGTGAAGGCTGCCAGTCCAGAGCAGGGCTGAACCGTGTTCTTGTTTACGATTTTTCATTACACATGGCAGAAACAATCAGAGCTAAAGTAGGTCAGCTTCAAAGCAATAAATACCCAACATATCCTCTGTTGAGGCTTCCCCGAATGACTTTCAGTCACATGCAGTGCTGAGTGAATCATAAGATAGATCTTCAGATAAACACTTGAAAATATACATTAACTTTACTATTATTAGAAGCCAGGTGTCATCTGATTTCAGTATAGTAAATATTTGCCATCTAACATTTATAAGAAAGTTCTCTCATCCCTTTAGGAAAACAGGGCATCCTTAAATATACTAAATGTGTGTTCATTCTCTATTTGTCCTTCATGTAGTGCTCTACTTTTTCTTTCAAAATATCTCAGTATTCCTCAAGGTTCATTTTTAGATCCTCTGGCTGGTTGGTTATCTATGGGAATTCTACTACATGTGGAATGAGAAAGATCTCGTTCCACTTGAGAACTAAGGACTTTGTCACTGACGAAGTTTCTCTCATCTTTCCACTTTTATGGTTTGAGGACGAGGGTTGAATACCCAACCGCAACCTAACTGCAATTACGAATCCTGTGTCACCATTCTATTATTTTTCCATTTTTATAGGGTGAAACCTGGCTAGATGTATGGAATAGACTATCTGGAGTGAGATAACATATGTGCAGGACAACCAGGGGACCAGGCCTAGCCAGCATGGGTTTATGAAAGTCTGGTCTTGCCTCACCAACCTATTTCCTCCTATAAGCAGGTGACCTCACTAGTGGATGAGTGAAAGGCTGTGGATGTTGTCTATCTGGACTTCAGTAAAGCCTTTGATACTGTCTCCCACAGCATTCTCCTGGAGAAGCTGGCAGTTTAGATGGGTGCACTCTTCACTGGGTAAAAAACTGGCTGGATGACCAGGCCCAGAGAGTGGTGGTGAATGGAGTTAAATTCAGCTTGCAGAAGGTCACAAGTGATGTTCTCCGGGGCTGAGTACTGGGGCTACTTCTGTTTAACATCTTTATCAACGATCTAGATGAGGGGATCAAGTGCAACCTTAGTCAGTTTGCAGATGACACCAAGATGGGTGAGTGTCAATATACTGGAAGGTAGGAAGGCTCTGCAGAGGGATCTGGACAGTCTGGATCAATGAGCTGAGGCCTGGGGGTCACAACAACTCCATGCAGCGCTACAAGCTTGTGGATGCGTGGCTGGAAAGCTGCCCAGAGGAAAAGGACCCGGGGATATGCTGGCTGACAGGTGGCTGAACATGAGCCAGCAGTGCCCAGGTGGTCAAGAAGGCCAATGGCATCCTGGCCTTTATCAGCAAAGTATGGCCAGCAGGACCAGGGCAGTGATCACACTCCTGTACTGGGCACTGGTGAGGTTGCACCTCAAGTCCTGTGTTCAGTTTTGGACCCCTCACTACAGGAAAGACATTGAGGTGCTGGAGAGAGCCCAGAGAAGGTCAGCAAAGCTGGTAAAGGTCCGGAGCACAAGTCTGCTGAGAAGAGGCTGAGAGTACTAGGGTTGTTCAGTCTGGACAAAAGGAGACTTAGAGGAGACCTTATTACCCTTTATAACTACCTGAAAATAGGTTGTGATGAGGTGGGGGTCAGTCTCTTTTCCCAGGTAACAAGTAATAGGACAAGGGGAAATGGCCTCAAGTTGTATCAGGGGAGGTTCAGATTGGATATTAGGAAAAATTTCTTCACTAGTTAAGCATCAGAACAGGCAACCCAGGGAAGTGGTGGGCTCAACACCCCTGGAAGTGTTCAAAAAATGCGTGGACTTGGCACTTCATGATATTGTCAGTGGACATGGTGGTATCAGGCGAAAGGTTGGACTCGATGATCTTGCAGGTCTTTTCCAATCTTAATGACTCTATGACTCATTTCAGAGAAGAAAGCAAGAAAAGGAACTGTTTTTGCAACTTGCAGTTTTCTCATGTTAAAGTTTGCAAAATAGAAGGGTTACTGCTGTAACTTAGCAAAAGACTTAAGAGGATAAGACTGAGAAACTTCTTGAGATTTTTTTAATTTGTGGCAATGTATTATGAGAAGTGGGGCAAAAACAGAAAACAAAGGAAAGGAGGCTGTATATGTAGAGTGCTCTGGAGGGTTTAACAGCTACTTGTTGGGGCTGCTTGTTGAAAGTTTGTTGAAACTTGTATTTTTCTCTGCTCCTTTATACCATTTGTGCTTCACATGAAGTCATGGAGGTTATTTTTAAAAATGCAGATGTTGTGACTAAGGGCAAAGGGGTAACAAGGGGAAAGACTATGCATAATTTGATACAGAAACCAGAAAGTATAAAAATTTAGAATTTTGTGCATTATCTTGTTATTGATCTGAAGAGAAACTAGTATTTTTTTTTGGTCTCTAGTGATAGTCCATTAGCAGAACAGCACATCTTGCCTGCAAACGCTTTATCAGCTTACTGTGTGGCCCAACAGTCCAAACAACAAAATTCAAGAAACAATAACCATTAACTGGTGAAACCATAACCTGTTCTCCACTTACAACAGGCTGTTTTAATTAATACAAATTTCTTTAATAGGAAACTCAGAAATTTTCTTTGGTTACGGTAGCAACAGAAGCACTCACTTTACAAAGCATATACACTTTGCATGTAGTTGGGTGTGTAGAAAAGCTGACATTGTTTCCTGAAGTGAAATCCTAGGCTACAATCGATTCTTTCCATTCCTTTGACTAATGGAGCTTTGCTGGCTGCAGCTGGAATCCAGCAAAGCACTCAATAGCATATCATTCTTTCTGAGCTTCCTGTTGTGAATGCAGTTGCTACTGGCTTTAACACTAAGGCCTTGGATACATTTACAGTAAAAACTGTTTTAATGAAATGTGGAAGACTAGGAAGGAGTACAATACCTACATAAGATAACTTTCCTGGTATATAATGAGGACATAGCATAATACTAGATTTAGTAGTGTATTTCGGAGTATTAATAATAAAACAAATTGTAACTATATTAGGCCAAAGCGATACTTCAAAATTTTACTAATTCTTTAGTCATAAGAAACAAAATGGAACTGATTACACTTCTCAGAGTTCTCTCTAATGATGACACTTCAGACACTGCAGCAGAACTTCAAACACTTTGATAAAGTGTATGTCCTGCTTATTGTGGGACACAGCTTCAGTTGTTTGCTCTATGTTCTAATTTTAATGTCTGATGAATGCTCATACACTTACTAAGCAAGGGAGGCAGCCAATTCACGTTGACTTCGCAATGGGAATCCAGAAATGTCAAGACTTCTCCTCTAGCCAGTGAGGCTCCTAGCAGTCTGGTTCGAATGAGCCCTTCTCGTTTCTTGGTTCGTACAATCCTCACTTTGGCAAAACGGACCATGTATTCCTCCAGCTTCTCTTTTAAATGTTCTAGAAGGAAGGGCAAAAAAAGCGTCAGTGGTGCCAGGCCTGGAGGAACCAACAGAAGGACAGGTTGGCATATAACCTGCAAGCAGCTTATCTACTTCCATCTCTTGTCACTTCAAGTCCTCCAAACTGCCACAAATCCTCCCTGAAGTGGTTCAGAAAGTGCAAATATTCTCTGTTTTATCACACAGAGGAAGGCACTGACACTCTGCTGCAGTTGCTACTGGCAACCTGCCATCCACGATATAATAGCCAAAACAACTGCAGGATATTCATCCATCCTCTGATTCCTGCAGCCCAAGGCCATATAAACATTCTGGCATGCTGTTTTAGAAACAGTGTCCTTTCTAAATGGGTCTCCTATATCAACTAATTATGAAGAACTATGCATGGAAATAAATTTTAAAAAATAAAACTAGAATGATTATGTTGTTTTTGCAATGGGAAGGGAAACAGATATGAAGAAAGATCTTAATAGCTGGATATCAGCATGAAGCACATAGACAGACAGTTGACTTCCTAGTAAAATCAAGCTGCAAATGTAGAATAGTTGATAGGTTCTCTGATCTGCAAAACCTGGCTCTGTTTGTAGCACAAAAAATCATCTTTGTTAACATTTTTTCTTCTGACTAGAAACACACACTAAAAATCATAAAAAAACCCAACAACAAAACACACCCTATAGTTTAACCACTTCCTAAATACATCTGCAACACAAATCCTGATCTTTGGTCTTTGCTGTAACACCTCAGTTTGCCAGACTCATTACTTTAGAAAAATATGATAACTTCATTTGTCAAAGAAAAGAGGAGAGAAAAGCTTAGTCTCTGGTAATTAAAACTGTTGATAAGCCACATTTAGTGATGCTAGGGGTTGCAAGCTAAGTCTCAGTGAAATGGCTTTCCCAGGTTATGATTGTTTCTTACATTAGTTACTGATTCTTTGGACTTTTAGGGACAGCACAGGCCTTGATTCAGACATTACATCATAATAGATTGCAAGAAATCCAAAAGGACTGCCATTTAGCAGTACTCTGGAGTACTGGAGTACCTGCTGACACACAGATTACAGGCAATGAGCAAATAAGTCACAGTCCAGACAATACAGGATCTTGTGTGAAAATAAAATTAAGCTCCACTGAAGTAGAGCTTCCTGCACATGCTCCTTCTCATCTCCTTTCTGTCCTAGTTAACAAACATGTAAGACTCTCCAAATTTACCTGTAAATTAGAACACTGATGTGTAGTTATGCGTATTCAGTGGGAGATTGCTACATTGGATGCTCCTCTGCACTGAGGAATCCTGATGCATGCTAGCACAGAAGAGGGACCTGGGAACATCAGCTTGCAAGGATTACAGAACAGGTTGGGGCTTTTGGGAGGAGAAACTCGACACTTTGGAGATGTGCTGAGTCAAGAGAGTGGTTTGTGTTCATAGTACTGCTCAGGAGAAGTATTAGAGCAAGTGAGGAAAGCCAAGATCGGGAGGGTGGGAGAAAGAATGACATTCAGATAAATAGAAAATGGTTTTTGTTTTCTACTCTGTGGTTGACTGTAGAATATACATTTAAATTCTGAAATATGAAGGAAAGAGGTATCCCTTTATCCATCCCATTTCACTATTTACATACTCAATAAAAACCCCAACACAATCCCTCAAAAGTCACAATGTCAAGAGATGTTTTGTGTCCTGAATGGTGGGCTTTTGTATGACCAACCATATTCACAAGACAAGGCTTGTGTGCTACTCTGACTCATTTTAGGTACCAGCGACAATTCAGTATTGTGACTGAACTGAGGTTCATTCAAGTCTTGGATCATTTTGTGTCTACAGGTAAGACACTTTAAAGTGTGTATTGAACTGTTTTCCTGTTTTTATGAGCTCCATTGAGACTATTCCCTTGGTGCTGGAATATAGAAGAAGGGAAATAGAGTTTAAAAACAAAGATAAAAAGACCTTGCAGGTAAGGTAAGAAAGTCTGTTAGGGTTGTCAGTCTGGATTCTTTTCTATATTGTAAATCGTATCATCTAATAGCCAGGAAAAATGAAACAGCTCCAAAGTGACAGGTTATTACATATTTCCAGAGTAAATCAAACCTAATCTGTTAGGTACCATAGCTTCTGTTAGTCCTCAGACACCAGAAATTTCCTGTATTTCTCTAAGGTCACCTAACCCTTTTCCTCTGACCTCTTCCACCCATAAGTCGTAGTTTGCACTGAATAGTGCATAGAGACCCAGCACCAAGAGCAAGACCACATTGCTGTGCACTATACAGACAAGTAATAAAAAGAATCAGGTTACTCAGCCTGAACACAGCTCTCCAATTGTGGAAGCAAGCATTAAATGCCTTGGTTATAGTGCAAATCTCCCATCATCACCTGCCTACCCTTAGAGACTCCAGCTGATCAGAGGATAGCTCTGAATTTGATTATGTATCAGATACAATTACTTTAGCCTTCTGTGTGAGCTGGTTCTATGCAGTTTCCCTCCTTGTATGTGAAGGCGGCTACAAAGAAAGCACCTAAACTCTCTGATGGAGAGAAGCAGGAGCCTTACTTGAACAACCCAAATTGTTTGTGGTATCGCTAGGCTCTCTGCTGCCTGTAGGTACACCTGAATTGGACATTCACTAGTTAGGTGTCACAATGGTTAAGGTAAGGTCCTTTCAACAGGCAGTTTTGAATATGGCCACCACTGATGTTTAAATGAACTAATACAAATGCATTCTTTTCATGTATTCTGACTGTTAACATTTGTCTTGGGCCAAATTAATTCAGTGAAATTCAGTCTTTTACAAAGGACTTAATTTCATTCCTTTCACATCTTGCAGTGAGCAAATTCTGAAAGCTTGAGTGCCTATCTTTTCAGGAAAACACTTCAGAAAGAGATGATGTAAACTCTCATATTATGATACTTTCTTTTCTGTTCTTATATCAATTGCTAAATAACAATGGAGTTGAATAATATGATTTGATTGTCATCAGTTGTACTGGAGCTTGAACTCCATGAAATCAATGGTAGTTCACACTGTTCTTTCATTGCTTCATATTCCCTGCAAACTCAGGAAAAAGGTCTCTCAAATTTTAAACCTTTTGTTTTTTTTTTTTATGTGAGAATAATATATGAAATTCTCTGGAGCAAACAAGAGCTCTGTACCACCTTCCTCTCTCTCTCTCACATAGCTCTTCACACATTTCAGACAGCAGATCACCTGATTTGTGAAGAACTGCATTAAAACATTCAGCACATTTTTTGATGCCAGAATCACATATCCCAAAATTATTTTCATCTAGTCAATTAGTTCCATAACTGAATAATTTTATTATTTTCTCTCTGTTGCTCAAAGAACAAGTTGCAAAAAAGCAGTATGCAAACATAATTTGCACACCTTGTTTACACAGAATTCTAAATGCATCCTCATTTAGACATATCTGGAAGTAGTCAGGAAGAAAACAAAACTAATAAGTGGTAAATTTTATAGAGCTTATTTAGAAAAATGACATTAAAAGATCAGGTCTGCATACAAATCAACATATACAGATTACTAGAGATACATAAGGTATTAAAATTTTATAAAACAATTACATGTTAGAAATATCCTAACCGTTAAGTCACAACATAGTAAAAGAGATGCCTGTAGCAATACCTACTGTACCTTTAGCTTTGAGATATGGCAAGGAAGGCAGTATGGGAATTTATTTGAGAAAAAAAATCACAATAGCTACAGATAACTATAAAAACACTGCAAAGTATTTAAGCTCAATGACCAACTCCAATATGGTTGTCAGAATCAAAAGATCTTAAAGTGAAGGAAAAAAATTCCCTTTTGGATCCATAAGTAATGATTTTTTAAACTTAAATCAGTATGAAAGTGCTCTCATGCTGTATTTTCTCCTGTAATGTCTGGTAGCAATATCTGTTTTGAATCTTATCAACCTCTAAAAGCATAAATAAAGACAGAGTAACAGCCAGCAACAGTAGAACAGTATGTAGACCATAGGAGTTTTAAAGAAAACTGCAGTGTTTTTCACTATTTATATAAGTAGTAAAAGTGTTATCTTTCATGTTGAACCACTCATTAAACGTACTCCTGCTTTACTTAAGACTCTTTAAAGCAAAATGGTAAGTCTTAAGGATCTTCAGACAGCAGCTGGCTTTAAAGGCTAAGTACTTAATGCAAGAGCCCGTGTTTGAGCCAAGGGTCATGAAGACATACCTGCTCTGACAGACAATAACTGGGAATCTCACAGCTCAACTGTTGCTTAAAACAGACAGGACACGATTTTTGAATTCTCTGTATGGGAATAATTGTGATTAAAAAATGATCTCAGTGTTTGTGATCACTGACAAATTTGGATTTTTTTAGTCTAGTATTATGTCAAATATATTAAAATATACTGTCCCTTTTCACAGGATTCCATAAATTTCCTTTACAGAACACCAAATGATATTTTATTTCCTACAGTACAACTGCATTTTCTCACAGATTCCAATTATCTTGTTGCTAATATTATCTCCAGAAGAAGCATCTCACACACAAACCCTGTATATTACACATATACATTTACAAGTAAGCAAACTCAAGTGCACAAGTAAACAGGCATGAATCAATGTCAGTGCAAACCTGTAATTCTAAACAAATTCATGCAGTGTGTAAAATAGAAAGCAACCTGTAATAAAAAGACCTTTAAATGTCCAAGGGACAACACATTCTGCCCATTTATTACCAAAGGAAGCAGTTCAAACAGGTTTGCCATGACAACAGAACAGGGACGTAGGATGGTTTAATTTATATGCTGTAATATTACATAAATTTCACTTTCAGAGCTGGGCATGAGAGAGAAGCCAGTATTTAAATTCTACAGTGAGCTATAAGTGGTACCTTTTGCATATAAAGTAGTCAAAGCCCCTGTCAGTGGATATGGGGAGCAAATGTCTAATTTGTAATTTAAAAGAAAATACATCATACTTTTCTTTACAGTGCTGATCAAATGAACCCATAAATCACAAGTTTGACACATGCCAGTCACCTGCCAGGGTAAGAGTTGGCACAAGCGGTGACAAATAAAGGATAATGCATGGGCAGGAGGTTTACAGGCTGTCACTGCTCTGACAAGTGATGATAAAGGGAAGCATTATGTCTCTTCTTATGACATCCTGTAAACAAATTCTCCATTGTAATTATTCTGTATGGGCCTCCTCTGTCTTCATTTAAAGTCTGGAGAAGTTTTTCTAGAATAATAGCAGACACACAATTGCCTGGTCATAGTAATTAAAGAGCTACTCAAGCGGAGTATCCATTTACTTAATTTGGTGCCCAGAAATAAATTGGAAATCAAGGTTCTGCCTTTGTCAGGAAAAAATTGCACAGTAGCAAAACGCAGAACTGCAATTCTTCTGTCTAGCTGAGATGCACACAGGAAGAATTTCATTATCACATTAGAACCACATGGCAACATGTGCTATGTGACAAGAAATGTTCCCCCAGGTTTATAAGGTTATTGAGAAGGCATTAAAGAGACTTAAAAGATCATATGAAAGCTAGACCTGGTCTTCAGGACTTGCTTGACTGAAGTATGGTCCACGAAAAAGGAAGGAAAATAAAGCCTTTTGTTGAGCCCTTCTTCTGGACAGCCAGGCAGGTCTACAAAAATCTCTGCCTGTAACACAGCCCCTCTCCACCACCTCAAATTTCTGTCCAAAAGTCCTGACAATTTCTGTTACAGTATCAGTGACCTGCAAATTATCAAATAATTAAGAGCAGCAACAGAGTCTGCTAAATGCCCAGATAAACAATCTGAACTTAATCTGTTTATTTCTAAGCTTAATTGACTGAGGGGTAATTCCATGTTCTCCCATTCTGAACATGAGCCATATAAAAATAGTTAAAGAAAAAGTTACAGTAGTAGAAAAAGTACACTGGCCTCTCCTGCTATCTCAGCACATGCATATGTGAGGAAGCAATGTCGCTAAAACCATAGCAGTCTGTGATCTTAGGTCAGTAAAACAATAGACAAATGACTATTTTTGTTAGTGAAAATGAAAGCTGTCAAATGGCTATTTTGACATGCAACAGCCATGAGGCCAGCTTCTTTGAGGCTCAAGATTTTCCTCAATCTTTTTTATTCTTTGGCCAGCAGCAAAGAGCTTTGTGCCCCATAAGCACAGAAAAACCTGCAAGTACATTTATGCACTATCCCTGGCTCTCATAGTGAGAAGGACCTCCATCACCTTACTGTGTTCTTTCTGCAAGTTGGGATTATCTCCCCAGGTAAAATTAGCAAGGATATCCTCCATTCCTTTCCTGAAGCCTTGAGCATACCTTTTTTCTCAAACAAATCAGCTTAATCTTTTGGTGATGGACTTAAGCTTGACAAAAAATACATAAAGGAAACTTAGTGGCCCATGGTTTTTCTGTTATTATTTGTTTTCTGCTGCAATTGACAAAATAGCCCTCTCCAGTGCAGTGTCATTATTTTTACTTTCCCTGCCTGTATATATGCTACCATAAAAGCAAATTAGTCCATAGAGAGAATACAAGATGATTCCGTGAATTTGGGTACATATTTTTTTTTCTCCCAGCTTCCTTTCAAATTTCTTATTTGCAGAAGGTTGGTTGGACGTGTTAGTTGAACATAGAAAGGTTACACAGTAAGCTGCCACTTTTTCGAGCCAAGTCAAAGTCTACAAGGACAATTCCCCTGTTTACAGCTCTGGATAAACTAAACCACTGTTGCACTACCCTTTTTGCGAATAAATCTTTCCTAAAATCCAAACTGAATCCTTCCAAGCTGCATTCTGGGGTTATTGCCTCTTATTGTACAATCTGCCAGTATAAGGTAGAATTTGGTTCTGTCATCTGTGCAATTCCCATTCAAGCTGCTGTGGGCAGCTACTAGATCACCACTTAGCTGCTGGTTTGCCAGACTAAACAAGCCCAGGCTCCTCAGCCTCTTCTCAAAGGTCACATACTTTTGGCCCATGACAGTCCTGCCAGTCCTCAGCTAAGCTAAATCCAGCTGTCATCCTTTCATCCTTCTTGAATTGCAGAGCCCAAAACTGGATGCAGAATGACAGCTGTATGCAGAAGCAACTTTGTAAAAAGCATAATTGAATTTTATCTGCTTACTCTCATCCTAGCATACCCCAATCCAATCTGCCTTCCTGGTGATTAAAGGCCACCACTTTCTCCTATTCACTTGGTATCCACTGTGATGTTTGCAGGGCCTTTACAGCACATCAGTTATCCAGTTTGCATTGGTGTATGGGGTTATTCACCTAGGTACAGAATCTAGCACTTCTTGTTGAACTTCATGAGATTTATTTTGCCCAACTGTAGAGCCTCCTATAATACTTGATGTGTCAATCGCTTTCTCCATTTTAGTATCATCCCCAGATTTGCTGTGGGCACACTATCTCATCATGCAAGTTATTGGTGACTAATACTGACTCCACTACTGACCTAAGATATTCTGTCAAATAATCCTGACTAAGGAAACCTGGAGGAAAGATGGGGAAGTTTTCTGCCAAACAGACTTTAGCATCTCATCCATAGCCATTTCAGAAGCAGACAGGTAGCGTGGAAACTAATGGATATGGTAAGGCTGATACAGACTGATAAACAGGAGCAAAATTTATAACTACTTGGTAAAATAGCAGTGTTTAGGGAGACATTTGTGCCAATCACTTGGAAACTCATTTTGGCTGTGATGTTTGAGTTAGCTGGCTTGAGGTAAGCTAAAAAGTAGTCTCTTTATTCTGATATTAATAACGAGCCAAGCTAAAATGCAGTTTCTTTTTCTGATCTTAATAATGAGTCAAAGTCCTTGGATGATATACTATAAGTCTATGGAGAGTATCCTGAATGTGTAATAGTTCTGTTCACTGCTTGCACATCAATGACTATAAACTCCCATATATCACCTTCATTTTGATGTTGAATTTCAACTTCAGCCTGTTAAAGTTGAAAGAATCTCCAGAATCAATTGTAAATACACATTCTTCTGCCACAGTCTGAAAAGGTCAGAATTACTAAGAGCAGGAGGCTGAACAGAGCAGATAAATACATAGTTTACCTTGATTTCATTCATGATAGACTTAATATAAATTTCTCTGAACAAATCTCTTTTGTTGTGTGTCTCATATAGTCATAAAAAAAAGAGCAACTGGGACTGCAGAATCTGTAAGGCTAGCTGGATTTGCTGAGACTTTTTCAGCCTATAGTTCCACTCAACAGATACATGTAGAGATCCTGGTATCTCCTTGTTCCACTTCCCTGAGCCCAGGTAATTGTGACTTACCACAGTTGTTCTGTTGTTCTGTCCCAGAAGCACCTGGGACCTCTTTGTCAACAAGATGAGTGTCCAGGTGATTACACACATGTTACTGAGATATAGGGTGTGGTGACTGCTTACACAGATGCCACTGAAGCATTATTAAACTCTTGAGGTACTTTTCCATTCCAGATTTTGTGAACAGAGAAAGGAGTGAAACACTTCATTTTTAGGTTGCAGCAATTTAGCATAGTAAGTTAGACCAAACCATAAGTAACTAAGGCTTGCTAGTTTGTCAGTAGTGCTGACACGCTCCAACTTTTCCTTTTTAATAAGGAATAATGAAAGATTTTTATTTTATTTCAACTGCCAGTTGTAGGAGGTGGTTCTTGATACTCTCAGTGGTGTTGTGGTCTGGTAACATGTCTTTTATGCAGTTGATAGCAGACTCCTTCATTTGCATAAGTCTAGCTCAGAGAAAGGGGTCTCCAGCTGGGAGAAAGGTAGGGCTACCTTTTACCCACAGACTAAATGATCTAATCGTTATTTATCATCTGAAAGCCTCCAAAGCAAGAAAATTACCAAAATGTTATTTTTCATATGACAGTTAGACTCTTCTAGGCATTAAGCAATGCTTAATGTATTTTATACATTAAAATGGAGACAGAAATAAGCACTTACTCCTTATTAATCCTATGTGGTTAATGCACAAAATTAAACAAATTAAAAAAAACCCCAAAACCAAACCTTGGTATCCACCTCAGCTTTTTGCTCTGTCTTTTGTAGCCAGGACAATTAATGTATCTCCCCAGAAGAAATAAATCTTGTAAACTAAAATATTTAAAATAAAGACAATTGTTATTTCTTTGAATTTTCTTTTTATCTAATTTTGTAGCAATTATCTTTTATATATCTCAGGCTGTTCACATACTTTCAATGTCTGTGTTCAGAAAAGGATTTTGGAACTGAATGGAAAAAGCTATGACCTGCTTCTTAAAACTAAGACCTGTTTCTTCCCATATGTGCCCATACCTATTTTTTAATGCTTCCTCAATATTAACTTTGAAAAAAGTGAGGAAATATGTTATTTTTTTAGCTCTGTTCCACTCTTTGTATGCAAGTAGTTTGCCATCTATAATACATGGATGAATAATTTTGTTCACCAGAGGAAGGACACATTATAAAATACAACCACCTTATGCTGGATAAGGAGGTTTGTTAAGAAGATACAGCAAAGCAGTCTTAAATGAGAAGGAAAAATTAATTAACAGGAAATTATTTTTGCTGCAAGGTAAACATAATAATTGCCTGATTTGGAATGTGATCAAGAAACTGAACCAATTAATGACACAGCAGATTAAACAGGAGAGAGCTCTTAGTGCACAAACAGGAAACAAAAGCTACATTCTTCTCTTCTTGTCCTCCAGCTCAACTATAGGTTGAGAGCACTGAAAGTACAGTGACTGACCTCAAGGGTGAAAACAAACCATACAACTCACTTTGAATGGCACTTTGCAGAATATTTCACTCCCTGGAATAACTTTACCACAACAGCAGCATGGGTCATGGAATAAATTCAACCAAACTGGGAAGAATTTGTTCCCAGTGTAATTTTGGTAGTCCTGAACTTCCTGTTACCCATACGAGCATACTCAGGTACATACTGCCCACTTGGGTGATGAGAAAGAAGGCAGAAGAGGTTGAAAAAGCTTTTTTATGAGACAATTTTTTTACAGCAAAGACTTTACTGTGGTGTAGCAGGGCTCTTCATCCTGGAATGTGGTCAATCAACTCAATAGGACAATGTCCTATTTGCAAATCTAGGTGGTGGGCTGAGAGAGGGTCCACATACTGATTTTGGTATTGAATTATGCTAAAAGCAGTCTGGCTCATCAACCCCAAATCAACAAGCTGGTAGTGAGGTGAAGATTTGAAAGATAAGCTGCTAAGCTGACCTGGAGACATGTGACTGAAAGTCAATCACTTTATACTGTGAAAGTCTAGTCCACTTTTATACAATCAGAGTCTCCTAATATAGTCTTCTTGGAGTGTGCGAAGATCCTCCCTTGAAGTGGGGACGCCCCTTCCAGGATTCTCCTTGAGCTTAAGAGAAAGAGATCTGTTCACACGTGTTGGTATGCTGCGTTACATCGATCTCTAATGACTGTTCCTTTCTGCTAGCTTTAATACAATTACTTTGATATAATTGCTTTGATATAGTGCACTATACTATACACTTCTAGTACTTTTACCTTTTATGTTGTGTAGTAAAAAATTCTAAGATCCTTTGTCTAATCATTTGTCATAATAAATAATTCATTTTACATAACTATACCTGGTTTGCCATCTTTAACCCTGGTTAAGTCTGGGGCTAAGGTTGGATCCAGTCAACCCAGGTTCGTTTCTGAGAAGTTTAGAAAGCAAAGGGGTTCTTTCTGCACCTCATGATTCAATGGGAGGGCTTCTCTAACAAGCTTTGTCTAAAGCCCCACTCTCACCTGCGACGTGTATGCATGCAATTGCTTTGGTGCTTTATTACACCACTAATTCAACAAATATAACCGTGGCTACAGCTCGAACAAGGATCTGGGCAACTGCATTAGCCATCAGGGAAACTGTAATAAGTATACAGTAAGATAATGAAGAAATGTACAGCTGCCTTTACAGATCATTCTCTGGACGCAATTACCTAGTACAGATCTGCCAAAAGAGTGCCCTTGCTGCATTAAAATTTGATTCTTTTTAACAGGTCTGTTTACTACACAGGCATTTATACAGTAATTTGCCCCCAAGGGAAGCATATTCCTTCCAGGTTGCAAGGCCAATTAGAAGAATGTTATTAAGCGAATCCAGGGAAGTATAACTTTCCTTAAGATCAATACATTACTCACAAATGCTATCCTCTTGCTTTCAGAGTCACAATTTTGCATCCTGACAATATTGATTTTTTAAAATTGTAAATGATGACCTGTCAAGCAACACTTCCTTCTACCTTTTGTAACATATTTCTAACACTGCAAAAAGCCTTGCAGATTTTGAGACCTGTCTTTAGACTGACATTTTCTCTGTTTTGCCTGAAACTATCTTTGATATACTCTTAATTCTTCCTCCAAAATGTATCACTGACTTTTGCAATAGGTGCTGTTTTTCTCTCATTCTGCTCTTTTTAACCTCTCAAATGCCAAGGACAGATTATATTGGAGAACTAGTAAACCACCACTGTGAGGGTAGCGCTGACCTTACATTTGCAGAGGACTGTAACACTTGCCTTTGGGAATAGGGAAAATAGAAGTCACAGAACTCATGTAACTAGTTTTTAAGTGGCATCTAATTCTACAAGAGTAATTCTACTGACATTCTAACTCATTGTAAACCTTAGGCTCTACTAACAAGGTATTGTAATATAGCCATCTACTAACAAAATCTTTGAATAATTTTCTGCCTAACTGAAAGGGCTACACTTCTGTAGTTCTTTTGCGTTGTGTGTGGTAGCCATCCCAGGTAAATGGTCAGGTCCTAAAGAGAGGTTCCAATTAATCTTGTTCCTCAAGAATTCAGTGGGTGTTTTTGCCTATTGCACAGATTTGTTCTTGTAAATAAGTCCTTGAAATATGCTTTGAAACTGAGATTTCAAAGTATGAAAGAGAGCATGGGCAACATCCTTATTCTCCTTGAAATTTGATATTATATCAAGAGGTTGCTCTTGCCTTCCAACTTTTGTACTAACAGTTTTACTTTTAAAAATGCCCCCTCTGATACAGGAACTGGAGTTCTGAGGCACAAAGTCTCTCCTATGGAGTGATGAATTTACCTATGCTCTGCATAGTGCAACAAGATAAAACATGAAGATACTCAATGAGGTTTCTCTAATCTACTGAAAGAGGCCCTAAATTCCTAGCAGTGCAAATGTTAGAACTAAGTAGGGAGCCATAAACTTCTAATTATCTACGTATCTCATGACTTTTATTTCCTATAACAAAGCACCTGGCATTACTGGACTTTTTACAGCTGGAATGCAGGCCTTTATAAGCTTTAAGAGCATTGATTGTTGAAGCAAATATCCAGTTCCTTCTCTCAATTGCTGCATTCCATCATCCAAATATTTTCTTTTCTTAGTTGTTATTTTGAGAGTTTTCCCCTTTTCAACTCTGTCTAGAGTGGAAACACAATCCTTCTTCTCATACTTTGATACTAGAAAGTTTCTGTTTTTATTAAGCTAGAACTGTAGTTCCCAAAACTGTTTCACTCATTTAATTGCAAAAGTTAGCTGTGTTGTTAGTATAACCTTTGCACTCACTGCTATGTCAAGGAGCACAGTGAAAGAAGGTGGTGTTAATATTACTGAAGAGGTTTTCAGAAAGCTGCAGTCCATGGGAATTCTCTGACAACGTCCCAGCAAAGGAAAGCAATCAGTTTAAGTCATGTTTTTTAGATTAGGTCAGGTATCTTTTTTACCCCCTTCCAATATTTGCAACAAACAGTTTGCTTCCAAAATTAGGTAGATAGAAATCTTATTGTGAAAGAATTAGACTACTGCCTGGGTTACATACTTTGAAGCATGAGAATTAATTATCAAAAAGGAAACTATTCTCTGTTCATAGACTAATCTGCTATGATGATGTTCCTCTACATAATGAGGCAAACACTGATGCATAATTAGGCATCTCCTAACATCAGTATGAGCTATTAATCAAACAATAACACGTGTTTTTTCATGGATAGATAATCCGCTTTTCACTTTTTATTTAAAACAAGAAAAAGAATAAATAAATGAGCTGCTACATAAATCAAGCTTTGGAAGAGGAGACATCGAGTTCTTTCTTTTCTTTGTTATGTTTTTCTCCTTTTGTTTTAAACATTGAATTGATCTTTCTTTTCCTATCTCTCAGTTGTCACAAGCTGTTCTGCAGTATCACTAATGCTCTTCATATCCTTTTTAGTTTTGCAGGTTGCCTCATTAAGGATAAGAAACAGAACGGCATACTGAATATTAAATGAACAGATAAGACCTAAAGTTTAAATAATTAAATAAATAAATATTATATTGAATATTAACTAGCAGATCCTAGCAGCTTTCATATGATGACAATGGATTTAGGCTTAGACTATGCCCATACATTTTTATGCAGCTTATTTTGAACACTCCTCCAAAACCTACCGTCACACAAATTGCTGTCTGCCTTGCAAGATCAGAAGACAGAGGATGTGACATAGAATATAATCTAGTATTTTTTTATTTTACATGTTAACAAAGTTAATGGTAACATGGTCATCTCTGGAATAAGGATGGCATGGACTGTTCTAAATTCCCTTGGAAAACTGAGCCTTAGGCTTGTTCCACTTTCATATGGACAGCCACATGTATCCAGATCTCAACACAAGAATTTGTTACATCTGGCCTTTTCTTGTATAAAGACAGCATTGTTCCTAGTGATCTTTTCTAATCTTTCATAAGTAAAGGATTAATGGACTAGCCGGTATTAAGTGAAAAATAAATCATTGTCATGAACATGTCTTACTGCTCTTAAAAAGTTTAAAGCTATTTCAAAATCAGAATGGACATATCTGCTTTACAGCATTTTACCAATCTTTAAAGATGGACAAAGTGCTGTAATTCTGAACATGATTTTCATACCTTTATTACTGTAAAAACTACAGATTATAGAATCAATAGAGGGCATAACCTTTGTGTTTCATTTTTCCTTTCAAATTTCCTTGATACATGAAAAATAACATTTTAAATCTATATTAGAAATACCTGAATTTAAAAAATATATGAACAGAAAAACAAAAGATGGTGCCATTTTCATTTTAAAGTACTTTTTATTGAGTATTCAGTGGACTTTCAATATCTTGGCTGATCCAAGAAGTCCCACTGGTCCTGACCAGAACTACATGAATCTTCCCATCACCACCATCTTTTCACTAAACTGGAAGTGTTGTGGTTCACACAGTGTGTGTGACTCTACACTTCCCCCCAGTCTTGTGCTGGTGTGAGCTTTCCCACCTTTAACAAAGCAAGTCTTTTTAAAGAAATGTCTAACAAACAGAGTGGGAAAGTTACTGCCATTTGCTGTAAGAATTTATTTTTTTAATCTATGTGTTCTCTGCACTCTAAGCTGAAAACCAGCCATGTGCAGATATACTGCGGTAAGCATGTTAAGTGCAATGCAAAAATAAATCAAGGCAGAAAATACTCTCCCTGCAAAAACTTTTCATTGTCTGAGACACATATCAAGACAAATAACCGCCTCCAGCTACTCAGAATCACATGAGCAGCTGTACCTTTCCAACAATCAACTTACTCATCGGCATGGAGGCTCTGGCAAGGACTTTTCTAGAAAATATACAAGTATTTTTGCATTTTAGCTGCAGTTTGACCTGTAGAATTGGTAGTTTTTTTCCATGGAAATGTTTGTAACCTCTCTCTCTCCTTCTTTTTTTTTTTTTTAGGTTTTGTTTAATCTTTTATAACTTACTCCCTGTTTTGTTTCTCTGGTTTGTTTAATTTCCGCTTTTAGTAAGGGCATAACTTAGGCCCAAGTAAAACAGGTAGCAACCAAGCAGAATAGGTGTAGGCAAAAGCATGTACAAGCAAACAGAAACAGTACCACCCATGACCTACTTACCAGTTTCGTAACTGTTCTTATTCAGTGAATTGTTTAGAAATGAAAGAAACACTGGGGGGGGGGAAATTATCTCAAATTCTCTGATTAGCTAAGACATTCCTAGATTTACTTATCATCAGTTGGAGTGGCAGATGCTTATCACACTCTGGAAAGCAAACTGTGACAGCACTTAACACATCCAGGAACATGTTTAGCTTAATTTCAAAGCTACCTGAGAGCTGGAGCTCTGAATTCTTTCTAGAGATAGGTTTCTGTGTTCATATTTTCTTGGATGCAGCTGAAAGAAAGTAAGAGCAACAGAAAAATAACAGGGGAGTTAATAAAACCTACAGTGGGCAAAGCTAAATATGAGAAAACTATAATGCTCAAAACAGCAGGATACATAAGTAAAAGGCAAGGTGCAAATAAATACAATATTCTGACATGGATATGACTTCTATTCATACCAGCCTATCATTCTGCTGTAGAAAATGTTGGTCTTTTCGTTCTGTTGTAATGAGCACACTGCATTTTAGCAATACATATTGTAATTTGGTTCACTTTAGAGTCAAAGGGAAAATACTTAAAACTCACAGGCAAATGAACCTGATTTCCAAATGAACAGCTGGAGATGTTCAGAAGAAGGAAACAGCATGCTACCTGGTTTCTTTCACTGACACACACTTCACTTTGCAGAGAGGAAATTCTCTCTAGGATAAGAGACTCCCTTAACAGGAAATTTCCCTCAGTGTGAAGGTGACATGCTCCATTTGTTAAGATTATGAGACAATGTTTTAAAGTAAGAGTTTTACACAAGTGTAAATTTCAGTTTCAAGGGAATTAAGGATTGAAGGGCTCATTTACATTGTAGCTCTGTGGACCACTCATTTTGGCATGGCCAAGCAGTAGCAATAGGCCTCAGTCTTTATAAAAAAAATTAAACACATCAGGATAGGGTACTTGTGCTGTGTATTAAACTTGCTCTATTTTGATTTGCTGTATCTGTAAAAATACATAAGAAACACAGACCATACCTGCAGCTTGCTTAAAGAGCTGATGATTATTGTCTAGCTTTCCCTAGCTGTAACACCACAATTACTGGTGGAAAATTGGCTGCTGCTCATTCCGTGTTTCTAAGCTTTAGTTACATTATCTGATTTTTTTTGTGTTTTATTTTCTTTAGCTTTGTGTAGTTGCATGGTTCTCCCCCTAAAACGAAATCATAGCATCTACAGAGAAGGATAAAAAACAGTAAGTTATTAACCCCAGGAGGAAGAAACCCTCACCCTCTACTTCATATTCCCGTTGGCAAAGAACTCAACTCAATGGAGCAACAAACAGGGAGGGTGAGCATAACACCATGAAGAGGGTAGATCACAGGATGCTGCTTTAAAACTATTTTAATTGCATCATTAATAAGAACAAGGAATAATCAGACAATTTGCATAAGTGTAAATACAAGTTCAATTGCACTAAATTAAGTGACTGTGATATCTTGATTAGGCAATTAAAACATTAGATCAACAGTACATTTTGATTCTTGGATACAAACATGTGCTCTTTTGTTTACCATGACAAAATTGTATATATAGCAGCACACTTATATCATGCTTTTGGAAGGATCTCACCGAATGTGAGAAAATCAAAAATACTTCAGTTTCCAGCGAATATGTCCTAGAAATTTTTCACAATATTTTCAACAGAGTTTCAATAGAGTTGCAATAACTCTACTGTATGTTTCCTTTAGCAACTACTCTAGCAAAACTCTGCAGAATACCTTTAAAGCAACTAAGTCAGCAAGGCAGTATTTCATCTATTCGTCAATGTCAATATTGTTTTTCCTTTTAAGGCCTTTTGCAGCCTCTGAACACCAGAGCTATCTGTTTCATCAGACAACGGTTTACCACGGGACTTAGCACTTGTTAGTGTAATGATTCAGTATCTGCCGTAAGACTGAGGCACACACGCACAAGCAATTGCTTTTTGTATCTAGCAAGTTTATGAAAATGCACTTTGTTTTAAAGCCAAGATCTTCTGAAAAGGACTTTTAGATAACACTAATAATTTGTGAAGTATACAGGGAAAACTTTAGCATATACAAAAGAACAGGAGGTAGAATTTATGCTGCCATCTCTGTATTTGACATCTCAGGTGAACTTCACTAAACCTCAGCCAGCCAGGCACAAACTCTCCAGGAGCTGCTGTTCACCAGAGCCACTACGGTACTGTGTGGCTTCAGTTCAGTCCCTGTTTCATTTCATTTTTCCTAAGCTTCGTTTCTGGGCAGTGTGAAGGGCTCAAGGTCACTACTAAGAGGAGCTCTAAGAACTGCTGGGGAATGAGCCAGTGTAGCCTAAGGACTGCATAAGGCAGCATCAAGTCTTTAGAACATTGTCCCCAAGTAGTAATACAGAACATTCTACCTGTGTATGTATACACATGAGGACAGGAGGTGACAGCAGATGGGAAATTCACTCTCCGTCAAGCTCCTGTCTCACTCTGGTGACTGGTTAGACAGCAAAAGCGAACAAATTACCATATCAGATGGCTAAAGCTGAGAACAAATAATTCTACTCAAACTTAGGGCTATTTATTTTGTAGGAGTCAATTTAATTTTTACAAGTATTTCTGTTTGCTTTGGAGTTTTCACCAAATTAATTGTCAGGTTACAGAAACTTTAATTTCTTTTATTCAATGAAGCCCAGTTTGTTTGTTTGCCCCAAACTTCACCGATGTTTTGAACATATCTGTACAGAACAACTGGAACTCTGAATCTATTGTATGCTTCTGAGTAATTTATTTTTTTCCCCCTATAGTTTTCACATTCCTTCACAGTCTCTCTTCAAAAAAAGAGATATTTTTAAAGTCAGTTAATTATGTATTCATAAATTGTCTCACACTCTTCATTATTACCATTATAGTTACATGAAATTAAAAAATAAAACTAGACTGTGGGCACTGTTTTAGGGGAAAAGACAGACATTACTTGTTATTTTTCATTATTATAACCTAAAGTTAATTTCCTTTTCATATTTCTGAGTAAAAAAGGTGATTGCCTCAGTAAAAATGGAGAATGGTTACTATTGGTAACTTTGTGAAACACTCTCAGTTATTCTGCACTAGAATGACATCATGTATTTCATGTCATGTATGACTTGCTAAACTGCCCAAACTAAAAAGACTCGGCAGGACATTTTTTTCTTTTAATATTTCATAATACTGCCACATGCACTTTTAAACACCCAATTAATTTTTATGAATGTTCTGAATTTTTCTGAAAACAGACCCAAGCTGAATATATGTGTGTTTTAAAAATGGTTACCTTGCACTAAATTTCTCCTGGAAAACTTCAGCTAATATAGAAAAGCAGAAACAGTCATCTGTTCCACAGTATAATTTCTATCAGATTTTTCTGTCATCAGTCATGAAAATTCTATATAAAGAACAACATGTTTCTCTGTTTTCTTTCTGTTATACACCTCAGTTTGAAACAACACAGCATATGACCAATCAGAATGACATGCATCTAGGCTCTAGATTTTTTTAATTTTTTTTTTTTTCCTAAATCACTGGTCTATATTTCCTCATTTTGCATGTCATTTAAACGACTTGCCTTCTACCTGGTTGCTGCATTTTCCCCTGTAATTGCCACATTAACACCTGCTCTTGAATCTGAACTGTCCAGGACAACACACAGTTGGAAAATTGCTGCTGCTGTTACCACAGATCGATGCTTACTGGAAGCATGGATTGATAGATCCTGTGGCAGCAATTAAATGACTGACTTGTGGAACTGAAAATTTATCCCCAAGTATAATCTAGATCCTATAAACGTTCTTGCTGAAATGAAACTGCAAAGACTGCTTTACAAAAGACCTCACTGAAAGATTCATGTTCTTTTTACTTTGCACAATTCATCCCTACAAGGATAACTTATGAATATACGCTTTAACAACAATTCCTCATATTAACACTTTCAGACAGCTATGAATTGCACACATTAGGCAGGAAGATTTTTCTACATAATACAAAATTTTCACAGTTCAGCCATATGTTGCAGAGCATGAGGAAAAGAGCTGCCATTTATTTAATCTCTGCAGATCACTTTGCTTCTTTATCTGAAGTGAGAGGAATTAATGGTATTTAGTCAAATGCTTTCAGAAAAGTTTCCTTCCTTATATTTGTAAGTTCTCTTTAAGCAATATGGCTAAACTAAGTACAGAAAATCTTTTAACAAGCAATACCCATGTCAGATAAACTAACTGGTAAGTAATGGCCAGAATGCTAAAGCTCTTCAAGCATTGAGCAATCCTTGGTAACAATGAGAGATAAGTATTTAAGTCCTTTTAAAACTCTCATTAATAACAAAAAAGCATACTAGGTAAAAATATTCTGACCTCACTTCCTGCTATTTTTCTACAGCAAGTTCATTTATAAAAGCTACCTAAAAAATGGAATTGGATATAATTAGTGAGCAATATTTATCACTGTACGATAACTTAAAAGCAGTGCATGTGTACTTAATAATCAAAGCACTGCAATTCATATAAGTAGGAAAGTGGTGAGCAAAACCAGAGTTTTGAGTATTGATACTAATGTAACTGATTGCATTATGACATTCTGAACCATCTATGCTTTAGAATTATCTTCCTTCATCAGTAGCTACTAAAAATCTCATGTTCCTTCACATGCAATCTGCTTTGCCATGGGTAGCAGCGCTGCAAGTGGAGCAGAGCATTGCAATGGGCTGGGGAGACTGAAGTGCAAAGTGCATGCTGAAAAACAGATGCATGAACACATGTTCTAGAACACATGTTCACAGTGCTGATGGATCTGGCAAAAAGTGAGGCTTAGCTTATTTCAAACAGTCTGAATGTCAGAAACAAAAAATCCCAAAGCACATTTACTAGTGCAAGTGGCAACACTTGCACATGGACAAGGACATGAAGCCAAGACAAATGCAGATTGACAGAATAACGAGTAGAAATGAAGCTTGTACTCCAACAGCTTGAGGAAGATGAAGACAGTGAGGACATATCTTTGCTACACTCAGAAATATTCAGAATGTTCAGAAAAGGTTTTTTAATTTTTCAAATAGGTTTGACAATGCTACTGAATAATATAATCCAGTAATACTAATAATATGGAAGGAGTTCATTGCCGGCAAAAAACACAGAAGGAGATTTGATCTATGATCTTGACAAATCTCAAAAAGAATAATGTTAATATGTACATCCCAAGCAAAGTCTCAGAAGCTGCCCTTCATTAGAAGTGATAATTATCACTCCATGATTCCCAGCATTCAGAATTTATCATCAACTTACAAGCTCATTGCATGTGTTATTGTGATTATTAACAGTCTGATTGACACTGCAAAAACGTTTCTATGGAACTGTTTACAAATTGTTAATATACCAGCCAGTAAAGTGTATTTTGTTGGCACTTATTCAGTGGTAAAAACAGGGGGGAAGAGAGGTGGAAAATTAACAGAAATATTTCTTTTTTCTCTGACCATAACCAAGTTGTGGTGACCAAAAAGTATTTAGCAGGTTTTAAGACGAAGATGAATGAAATGTTACATAGTTGGATTTCCTATGCCATAGAAAGGATGTTTTTATAGCCTCTGGTATTTACAGTGCACAACTATACATTTTACCTCTGTTTTAAAACATCTTATTGTCAAACTAAACTTACATGTGCACATTGAAGAAACTCTTTGGTAGAAGTTAGTGTACTGTAAGCAAAGTTGTCTCAATATCTGCACAAATTAACAATTTGATCCAACAGCTTTAACTCTGAGAAAGTTCCTATTGATGTACCTAATGTAGTACAAAGCAATTTAAGTAGCGAAATGGCTTTTTGTCGTTAGGCATTATCAGACTTGCAAAAAAAGTAAGCTCTTCTGGCCAATTTAGCCTTTATTAAGTAATTACCACGCTATATAAGCATTTGTGGCTCACTGATAGTCAGGTTGCTGAAAGTCAGATTGCGTGAAGGATGACTTTAATTCTGGTCCATCCTACCCTCTTCACTATTTTGAGCCAGCCTTCTGTAGTCCCTACCTGGATAGGTGGAAACCAGAGCCCAGGGAGAAGTAGCTGTATGTCCAGGCTGTGAAATCTGGATGAAGCCAGTCATGCACTTGTATATGTATGAGTCTAGGGATGTCCTGAACTCTGCAGTCTGTTTAGAGGTGAATTGATCCTGGCTGGCTGTGAAGGTTGAACCTAAGATCATACTGGGTCTAGAAAATGAAAACAGTTTTAACTAATAAAAATTCCAGTGGTTTTTATATCTGAACTTTGGCCCATGAAGAATTCTAAATATTTATATGCATTTGTATTTTGCATTTGTCATTCTGCTGGGAAAAAACAAGTAAACAAATAAAGTAGTACTCCAAGTCTGAACTGGACTAAGCTTAATAAATGTAGAATTTGGATTTCTATTTGACAGTTTAGATTGGTTCCTCAAATTACTGATGTGCATTTATGAAAACTTGTGAGCCTAGTGATTTGGGGCACAACCTTCACTGTCATATTATGTCTCATGCATTAGAAGGTCAGTTTTGGAAAGAAGGATCAGAATAAGAAAGAAATCGTGAAATAAGAATAAATCTTGGCACTGATATAATGCTTATAGTAAGGGTATTTATAATAGAGGCATTACCCTTAAAAATTCCATCATGATGCAGTTACTTAAGCACTTACATGGTAGGTAGTTATTCATGCTGTGGGCCAAAATACTGATTTATCTGCAAATTTGATTGTGGTAAACTTTCTTTGCCATGTAAGGCTCTTTTGGGATGTGACTGGAGTTTATTCCAGCCCAAATCTGCCAATAGTCTCCTACAGAGACTCATTTTTTTTCTCCCTCTCCCCCTATATATTTAGTTCCATAATTAAATATTTCCCTCTTCACATTTGCAAAATAAGATTAGTTTGTGCACTGAAAAAATAGAGTTGATAATTTCAGACACAATATGGGTCTGAAAGGGGAAAACTTAGACCCTAGAGGGCAGAGATCTATGACATTTGAGCTATAAGTAATGAAAATGACGATAATGATGATCATACAGGATGATAACTGTAATGTTGCTTATAATGAACATAAAGTCTTAAACAATCCATAATAATTGCAGAAGATATCAATCACTTTAGGGAATACTATATTTACCACAGCAGCAATCTCTTGCATTGAGTCAAAATGCCCAAACCATATATCCTTCAAAGTTTCAAAAATTTCTTAAGTAGCTTGTATATATCATATACATATGATATATATATCATATATATGATATATACACATATATATATAGCATATACAAATATGTGAATGTGTGAACTAGAAGCTTTAGTAACAGATTAACTTGAGATTAACAGAAAGTTTGGTGGTTTTCTCTTGCTAATTAAAACCTTTACACTTCACCACATCCCCATATTTGCACTCCATACTATAGATCTCACATAATTATCTACATGCTCATTTGTGTACTACAACACTACAAATTATGTCCAACTACACCTAATAATGACTTACAGATGAATAAAATGTTAATTTCCAAGAAAGACAGAGTATATTAAACATTTTCCATTAAGACAATACTTGAAAAATATGGTGTGATCTTTCAGGCTCGTCTATGTTCAGACAACCATAAAGACACTTAATGCTGCAGATATTTCTGTTCAATTTTTGCCTTAGGAAGCTGGATAGTTTCATTCAGGTAAATGGGATTTTATTGTTTCAAGTTAAAATGATTTTTGTAAGCCTTCCAGTCAGACCAAGAAAACAAACAAAAATCAAACTTCCAATATTAAGTTTTCAGAGATATTCCCAAAACATTCTTAAGTTAGCTGTAGAATTTCATAGTCCACTGCTCAGGTGAGTGATTAGAGAACAGGCTGATAGGCATTTGAGTCAGATATTGATTGAACATCACAAGAAATCAATTCTGAGAAGCTCTTTCAGTATGTTTCTACAAGAATTGGCAATTTAAAATATGTAGCATATACAATGTTAGGAAATATTAATGGTATTTCAAAAGATCAGAGATCCAGATTAATTTCTAATTTATGAGAAGAGGACTCCTGAGGAGCTGAGAGCAAGTTTCACCAAGTTCCTACTAACCATTATTTTATGCTAAAGCAAATTTTTGAAGATATTGGACACAAAAGACACAAGATAAAACCCAAAAATGAGAAAAAGGAATAAAATGGTTAAAGTTAAATAAAATGGTGGTGGTGGTAGTCTCCTTTCTTTTCATTCCCTTCATGTAAATTCTTTTAATTTCGTTACCTGATGCCACTCATGGCAAGAGATTCTCTGATGCTTTAGGAAAATTATGTTTGCATGAGAATTACTAATACCAGTGTTATGTACTTGTGACAGAATATGAGTAAAGGGGAAACAAAGGTTTGCAGTACAGATCAAATTTCTCACTAAAGTAGGTATTGTAATAAATATAGCTTTCTTCCAATTAGGTCATCAGGTGTAATAGAGGATGGTACATAAATAAAATAAATGTTAATGAAAAGTAATCTCACTTAGAGCAAGTGAGCAGGACGAATTCAAGTTAGCAGTCTGTAATTTGAAGTGATATCTGTCCAAGGCATTTAGCAACAAATACTTGCAATCCCCCCCCCCTAAGTTTCAAAGCCTTCAAAATACTATATTTTTAATTTCTTAGGTAACTTAGCTGTGAAGTGACTTGTAGAAGATAATTCATGATTCTTACATTAAATCAATGTAATCCTTTCCTTACACATTGAAAAAACAGAAAAATAATGAAGAAAAAAATCAATGCTTGCTGAATCACAATAGCTTACACATTTACAGATGTGAAAGACTTTCCATGAATATTGCTCTGAATAATTTAGGCATCACACAAAAATTTCAAGGATTGAATATAGACCTATTAGATGAAAGATTTTATGCTACTAATGTTAGCAATGGAAGTTCCACTCTTGAGTAAGTTAAAATAAATAGAAATTGAAATATACAGAAGAAAAACAAGTCTTTGAACAGATGGGCTGGTGATCCAGGTTTATGAAGAATCTGGTATAGATATTGGGTTAATAATATTTTACAGACAAAATAAATACAATGCAAGTTTGTTTCAAGAATGGTCGTAAACCACACACTCAGCATAAACAACACAATCACTACTGAATACTGCCAGCTCCCAAAAAGGAAATACCCTCTTGTAGTTACACAAACATTGATACCCCTTCTTCCACCCCTTTGAAGCAGCACATCATAGCTTTTTCTGTATTTGTCATTATAATAGGTTTTTCACAGTTATTCTACCTCCCAACTAACCGGAAATAAAAGAAATTCAGCATCTTACTACACAAACCATGTCACACATGAATATTTACACATGTTACAAGCTACTGAAATTACTACTTAAATCCTACCTTCATAGCATATTTTAAAGAAACAAAATACAAAGAAATAGCATAATTACAAAAAAAAAAGAAAGAAAGAAAGAAAAGAAAGAAAGAAAGGAAAGAAAAAAGAAGAAAGAAAGAAAGAGAAAGAAAGAAAAAAAAAGTTTGCCTCAAAGCAAATTGATTTGAAAATCAAAGAACGTGGCTTTTGTGATTCACTTTGAACACTTAAGATTTACTCGTGTGAAACTATAAGTTTCAATCCTACAGAAATGGACCTCTCAAAGAAAACACGAAGTTTCAACAATTTAGTCCAAGGACCAGAACGTTTCATAATTAAGGATTTTTCTCTAAAACTGCAATGTTTAGCACAACTGAATTCTTGATAAGGTGGGAAGCCCTCGAATAATGCTGATAATGCTTATTCTATAAAAATGAATGTCTTGTCTTTGCTTCAGTAGCAATAGTTTGTCTATAATAATTATTTTGACTGACCTTTAGGAAAAAGTAAACACTTCATATCTTTTACTGCAGGCACTAATAATCTGGGCTTCCCAGAAATGCTGAAGGAACTCAGTATCTTTGAAATGTTTTGCCTTTTACTGATAGACAGTTAACATTCAAAATCAATACTACCTATACTTTGCTGTCATAATTAACACTGGGTGTCTTGAAGACAATAATCTGAAGTTTGCTTTTTTCCTATTGCATTTTTGTACTATGAATATTTAATGTTCATGAAAAATAACACAGAAAATAAATAATATTGTTTAAAATAATAGCACAAATAACTACAATTCAAAAATGAATTATTTATAAAAAACCCCCAAACTTACATTCAGATTTGTAGCGTACTTAAACACATGCTTCATTAGTCAACAGCATTTAGAAAGAGTGAATGCTGCTCTCAAAATACTGACTGTTCATTAGAAGTGCATATTATTAGAATACTCTGGGGTTAGATTTTCATGTTTTCTGGTGGTCATAATTCTGCTATTAAGAGTAGTAATTCCACCCTTTGCCAGACACTATAATAAGTGGACTAAGTTATTATCAATGTGTTTACCCGCTGGAGGGCAGGAAGGTTCTACACAGAGATCTGTACAGACTGGATCAATGGGCTGAGGACAATGGCATAAGGTTCAACAAGGCCAAGTGCCAGGTCCTGCACTTGGATTGCAAAAACCCCATGCAGTGCTACCGGCTGGGGGAAGACTGGCTGGAAAGCTGCTCAGAGGGACTTGTCGGTGCTCTTTGACAGCCAGGTGGAAGTGAGCCAGCAGTGTGCCCAGGTGGACAAGAAGGCCAATGGGATTTTGGCCTGTATCAGAAATACTGTGGCCAACAAGACTAGAGAAGTGATTGTCCCATTATACTTGGCACTGGTGAGACTGCACCTCGATTTCTGTGTTCAGTTTTGGGGCCCTCAATGCAAAAAGTACATTGAGTTGCTGTAGTGTGTCCAAAGAAGGGCAACAAAGGTGGTGGAGGGTCTAGAAAACGTGTCCTGTGAGGAGTGGCTGAGGTTGTTTAGTCTGGAGAAGAGGAAGTTCAGGAAGAACCCCACTGATCTTTACAATTACCTGAAAGGAGGTTGTAGTGAGGTGGGAGTTGGTCTCTTCTGCCATGTCTCAAGTGAAAGGGTGAGAGGAAATGACCTTAAGTTGCACCAGGGGAGGTTCAGATTAGATATTAGAAAAAAACCCCATTCACTGAAGGAGTGGTTAGGCATTGGAATAAGTTGCTCAGGGAGATGGTGGAGTCACTGTCTCTGGAGGTGTTCAAGAGGTGTCTGGATGAGGCACTTGGGGATATCATTTAGGGGTGATTACAGTAGTGCTGGGTTGGTGGTTGGACTAGATGGTCTTGAACATCTCTTCCAAACTTGAAGATTCTGTGGTTACTGAGTGAAACAACTTGAAAATATCTTACACTAAGCTAATCACTCGGGATGAGTAACAATAGCAAATGATTTATACATTTAGTAAACAAAGTAAGAATTACAGAAACACAGAATATCCTGAGTTGGAAGGGAACTACAAGGACCATTGAAATCCAACTTCTGGCCCTGCAGAGGACCACCCCAAGACTCACATCAGAAGAAATGTATATACTGAAAATTACCTCCAGCCTGGTCACTCATAATGGAAAAACTCACAAATACCACTCTTTTAGTGATATTTCAAGTAACACATTAATTCAACACACTTTTTAATTCACAATTCGTAACATCCACTACAAGTCTTTCATCATGCTATTAAGTGTGGGAAATTGTCCAAAACTCTCAAATCTCAGGTAAAGTCATCTCATCGAAGTCAACAGCAAACCTCCTACACATTAAGACAAAGATTTCTACCTCCTTATTTACTTTCAGATCTGTTATACAAACATACCCTGCAATAATTCTTATGGGTCAAGCAGGTATAGGCTCTGTGGTACCTATGGTCATCCCACTAAGTACAGAAGTCAGGTTTACAGTTCAGAAATTGATTTTGCCTCTTAAGGTCAAGGCAGTAGAAAAATACACACATAAGCTCATATGCAAAATGGGATAGTAGTATTCTAAAAAAATATTATGCTTATTATGTATGTAATTGTTTTATTCTATGGAAATTTGTACTGGCTGCTCAACTTTTTTACTGAAGCACTGTGCTGGGCTCTTCTCAACAAAACTGCTGCTGAGATCCAGCAGTAATTTCCAAGTTTCTCACTGGGTCCAGGTTAAAAAAACCCTCTCCCATTATACAAACAAAGTAGAAGAATCCACTGGCATAAAGCTACAAACTCCTGTGCCTATTCTCTATGCAGCATGAGAAACCCAAGGACAAATAAAGGTGCTCTCGCTGTACATGGATGTTCTCATGGTACAGAAAGCTACATATATGCATAGGCACTTGCTCTGCAGTCCTTTCTTGACAGCACTCACATCAACTAGACAAGCCTCAAGCCTAAGAAAATAGCAGCAAAAGTTTTTAAAACCATGTCTGGGGTTGTCTACAGGGAAGAAAAAAACATATATATAAAATTTAAAATAATTTAGCCCTCAGACAAAATCCTATTTGCCACTTATTTTGGGATCTTAATGAAGGAATATAAAAATATAATTTCAAGCCAAGTGACTTTTCTATTTGCTTATTTACTGTAGATTCAAAACTTAAATACGTCTTGTCAAAATTGAGCAGTAACATTAATCATGATCTATAAATATGCAGAATATGAACACCTGACTAAAAATTCCATTTTTTTCACATAACGTATTTGCAGTATTTTTGTTACTAAGCAACAAAATGAACAAAATTCTTCTATTATCCAAAACACTTGCATTATTGCCAGGGTCGCCTTAATACAACTTTATTATCTCAATTGCTTCACTTGCTGAGCATGTGGAGCAGCAGATTAGGGATAATTAGACTAGGAATGAATGAAACTCCAGTGCAATCACATCCTGAGACACAAATGAACTATTGATTTTGATGATTCCACTAACAACCATTTAATATGCATAGCTACTAAACATTTGAATTGATATGACTTCACTCTCAATATGTTGTTAAATGTATTCCGGGTTCTGGCTGAGGAAACGATGTTCAGCCTTTATGACACTGCATAGCATTCATGGTTATTAAACACAGTTAAACAATGCAGAACAAGTGTGAAGGTTGAAGGAAAGCTCACCAGGGCAGCTTTACATATAACCTGTTTTCTGAGGTAGGATGAAAGGGAGAAAACAAGGCAAGGTGCCTTTCCAACATGTATCCCCACCTGTGGCATGTAGCATTTCTCAAGATGTTTTCTAGCATAAATCATGTATATGTTTTAATATTGTGGAAGGAAATAGTGTGCAAGCTAGGTGAAATCTGTGATGTCCCTATCAGAGCATTACTTATTTTTGGTTAATGAATTATGTGGCCACAACTGTATATAAATTATGTTCTGAGAGAGGTTAAAACTGACTTTCAAAAATGTTTTTATAAACATTTTTGCCTTTGGTAATATCATTACAATACAGGCAACAGAAGCTAGTGGAGTTAACCTGGATTCATATTCATGTAACTTAGTGTTGCATTTTCTTCTTAAAACTCCAGAGGAATGGCTTCTCAGGATTAAAATCTGGTTCTTTCGAGCAGCTTAAGAAATATTTCACTGCACATTACTCAGTGAAGAGGTACAGAGGAGAAAGGGAAGACTACTAAGCATAACTGAGAGTACAGACACTATTTTTATCAAAAAATCACATGAACTCAAACATTCCCAAGATAGTAAGGCTAATGTCCATAATTTTATGACTCTTAAATAAAACATCAGATTTTCACACACCATACTTTAATGCAAATCTAGATCAACCACAGTGCCCACAAGTCTAATAACTTCTTTGAATTCAAGACAGAAGATACAGCAATATAAATGAGATCATATCCAATTCTCCTGAGTGGTCAAGACCTCATTACTCATCTGAAAACTAAAGGGCAAAGACAAGAAAAATAATGTACTGAGAATTAGTAGCAGTGAGCCTGGTGCCTCCTCATTCTAGCAGACAAGATTCAAGACCAGCTACTGGAAGTTAAAACTGAAAGCCTAAAAATACAATGGTTTTTTAAAATGAGGTTCACTCATAACGTTTATGTGTCTACATGGGAGACTGCGTGTGCATTTGCTCAGGCCACTTTGCAAACAGGACTTACACCAAAACAGATGTCATTTCTGCACAACAGAATTGTGCTTGTTTGGACTTAACGTTATGACCATAATTGCTGTACAGGTTTTGGTTCACACCAGATGGCATCTGGCCTGTCTTAAGCATACACCTCAGACCACTGCAGAGTTCAGGAACACCAGAACTCCTCAGTTCTTTAAGCATTATACTTAGCCCATGTATTTCTAGATGAGCACGGGCCTCAACTGCCTAATGGCCAAAAGAGCAGATCTCATTACTGGCACACTGTGATCTCTCATCAGGTACTATACCTTTCGACACAAGATGATGATCAGTGCATGTCATGAGTGGGATTTTGGTCTATGACAGAGTAGCAAACTCAAGGCAGTAGAGGCTCCAGGGAAACTTATTATGGATATGCTTCAGTCTTACTGTATGTTCTGCAAGAGATTTATCAATGGCATCAGGGAGAGAATATGTGCTCTTTCTGTCACCAACATCCTTAGAAGTAGAAATCTGAAAGCACTTCTAGGGTTTCAGAGCACACGGGCTAGTGACTGTTGGAGCGATAGGCTTATTTTGATTCTGACAAAAACAGTCAGGAAAAGAAGAAGAAAAAAGGAAATGAAGGATTTTCAGGGCAGAAAGCTGAGGACAAGATCCTTTTGTACAGCGTGATGGGATGAACGCCACAGATCTGTTTGTGTGTGTTTATTTTAAGAAGGTGGTTAAAATACAAGGATTCTTCGTATGTTAGTTTGGAATTTTTTTAGAATTTGGGCAGTGCCAGATAAGGTTGAACTCAGTCACTAAAACACACCTCATGTATGAGAGTCCTTCAGTGGAGAGCCAAAGGCAGCACTATTCTGGCCGGTGTACATTTCCAGTGGGAGCGGGCAGCTGACACAAGCTGTAGCAGGCACTTTGAACGCAGCAGCGTCATCTAGGAGCTCCTCTGGTGACTCTCTGATACCATTAGTGGTATGACAAAAAGGAGTTGGTGTGGTGGGAGAAGCAGTCTGACAGCAGTTTATACCCTGTAATATTTTTTGCTGGTTAGGGAAATAGCAAGCAGATTTTATTAATTTTCTGTGAAATGATTTGGTATTTTTTAATAAGGCAAACCAGCACAGCTCACCATAATTTGGCCTGAAATCACTAGCAGGAGTTAGGACAGGGACCTTCTAAACTTTCCTGTGTTGACATAGCAGAAGTACTAGCCAAGGATTTAACATAATTTTGAGTTACACTAGGGAAACAACTGTTATCTTGCTGGGAAGACAGGAAACATCAAACCCTCCTTGCGATGTCTCCTGAGGGAGATGCTCAACATAGCAGTGAAGGTAAGTCTGCAGCTTCCTGTCAAAAATTCGGCTGCTGATAATTAGGAGATACTTGAGTTATGAACCTAAGAGCCAAGAATCAGGGTTTCAAAAAGGAAACAAAACCTCAAAAAGTCCAGCTGCCCTCTGAGTGGTGGAAAAGATCTGGTGTTTGGTGTTCCTGTCTTCATGCACTGTAGTGAGATGATCTTCTCACAAGCTTCAGTCTGAGACCTTGCATAGCATGAAGTTTCCTTCCCATAAATAAAAATATAAACTGTTGAAAACCATAGACAACAACAATTTGGCTATAAACTAATGTTGTATCCCAGTCCAATAAATCTACTTTAGTTAGCTTTCGAAGCTGTAAAATATACTTGGCTGTATGTTATATTTATACAGTGTTCAAGAAATTCATGAAACTTGTGCCAAGAGGCCTTTCAAAGGGGGAAATATTGGCTTACATCCATTTTTATTCTGTGAGAGTAGTTTTTGAAAAAAATTGCAAGTCTTTTAATGCATTGCTTTTATGACAGTAATTTGAATTTTAGAATGGTTTAACTGCACAGAAATCATTCTTTAGAAGTACCTATCGAAGAAAAAATTAATTTTGATAGCATGGGCCACCATATTGCTTAAAAATCGTAAAAGACTAAAGAATACTGAATATATGGATACTTGTCAAATATTCCAGTGAACAACACATACATAGTAAATTGAACAAGCTACTATCACTTTTAGATAAATGACGTACCAAAAAAAATCTTTGGTCTTGACTTATTAAAGTAAACATTAAGAAGAGATCCACAAAAACTTCTCTGAAAAGTATGTTGTGGTTGTGTCTAGGACTGCAGTCCTTGGAATCCACCTAAATCTTTGCAGCACCTAAGTAGGCAGTAACACATTTTTCAACTCTCCCAGCATTGTGCATATCTGTGTGCATCTGTGTGAGCCTGTACATGCATATATCCAGCTTTACGGAATAGATCCACCTTGCCTGATAAAGGGTCTCTATTTCACACCCTGCTGCCAATATTGCATAATAAAATAACCACTGGATAAAATATGTAAATAGTCTGTGGAATAAAAACTTCCACTTCCATAGGGAAACTATGCTACCTACTGGATAACTCATTACATTTCCCTTCCCCTGGCAAGTATATATGGCATAATTTTCACTCCCACATTTACCGCATATTAAAAGAATGGCCTTTCCTCTTGTTTGGAAGAAAGTAGGCAACTGCAGGAGACAGGTTGGAGCAGTTCTTGCCAAAGGCATGCAAACAGGCACTTGTAGCCTGCCCAAGTTAATGAAGGGGTATTACATAAATCCCTTAAATAGAAGTTTCCTACCAGAAGCAAAGGGCTGTATGCTGATTCTTTGGAATGCCACTTAACAGCAGTAATCCTCAACTCTGCAGAAATGCATACGTATGAACATTACAGTCATTAAATGTCCCAGTAGGGACAGAGGAAGCACTCTCCAAGCATCTAAAAGGGATGCTGACAGAGTCTTTGTGTCTCCATCTATCTTAAAGGGCTTTTCCCTCAGGAGGGATAGTTCAGCCATATAGCATCTTTTAAAATTATCATACCACCGGAGAGGTTCTATCCTATAGTAAGGAGTACTGTACATTTTCATCCTTGTTTATACCCCCCAAAATATTTATTAATGCATTCTGCAGATACGAGCCAAAGGATCTCTACTAACTTATTCACTGGGCTGGCTTTGTTTTGAGAAGCAATTCTGCTGAATTGCAGTACAATACTGTTCAATCATTCATAGATGCCTTGGCTTTTCATGGCTAGCAGGAATGAATGGATGAAATCATCAGCTATGTGAGCAACCACACAAAAGAAAGCAGTCTTACAGTTCTGTTTTAGAATACGACCTTTTTTCTGAATTATTTTACATCGTACTGATCAGACTACATTGTCACAAGAAATAACAGTGCAATACAGAAAACTGGTTATTCTAGTAACCATTTATACTCATTGCTCCATGAAGTCCACCAGTAATTAAGAGTCTGTCATGGTGTTTTCAACACTGAGTTCCAAACAAATGAACAATTAGCTTTGATAATGTACCTAGTAGCCCTTTCCCCCTGTTTTACTGTTTGCTATTTAGCTAAAACCTGACTTTTCTGTAACAATAAACTCTATGCTTTTATCAAAACTTTGTGATGTAAAAGGAACACTGCGGAAGCTACTAAGCGGCAGCAGCTCCAGATCTCAGTTTAAAGACAACAGCAAGTACTGAGTCAGCTCAGAGTTAATAAAAAATTTCATTTTTCCTGCCATTCACTTTGGTTCATCCCTTTTAATCTGTAATAGATCACTCTGAAAACAAGAAAGTACTTTGTGCCATTGATGCAAGACCAGCAATATAGAACAAAAAGAAGCAAGAAAATGATAGTTATCAAGTACTGTCAAACACATTTTCTGGACATCACTCCCTTAAAATAGTTTTCCTGATTCTTCCTACACAACATACAGCCATAAGGCCTGTTAAAGGAACTGGCTGTGAAAACTCCCACAAAAGCTAATAGCACAGACATTGCGACATGAACCTAATGAAGTATATGCAAATAAATACAAATCCACGAGGAAGTCACTTGCTTTGGCTCAGAACTCTTATATGGAATCTTTAAATGAAATTTACTGAAGTTCATGGATTGAACTTCATTATCATTACTTCACTTATCGTTACATTATCATTGAACTTCATTTATCATTACAAAGCTGATAAACACCTGAAATCTGATAACTTGGAAGTCTAACTTTGTACTCTTCCATGAATCCAAAAGCTCAGACCCTTAGGGTCTGAATGAGTACAGTGAAAAAATAATCTATGATAAAGTTTCTGGTAACTCCAAGAAGAAAATATCCCTCTTTTAAGAGTACAACATAGCACTACTAAAATTAAGTAATAAGCACATATTTAAGTTCAGCTAGAGAGATTTAATGTCTGCAATACAAAAACGTCACTTTGCTAGAAAATAAACATTTGTTTTTTCTGCCTGTAATAATCTGACAATTTCAGGGTAAAAGACACTGATGAGTTAGGTGATGGCACAATATGACGCATGAATGCTAATTATTTAATCTCACAATCAAGGCAGCAACAGTGGCCAATGGCAAGGAACAGTTTAAATTATATTTTAGCCATTATGGAATCACAGAATGGGTAAGGTTGGAAGGCACCACAGTGGGTCATCTCATCCAACCTCTCTGCTCAAGCAGAGAGCACAGGATTGCATTCAGATGGTTCTAGAATATCGCCAGTGAGGGAAACTCCACAACCTCTCTGGGCAATCTGTTTCAGTGCCCAGTCACCTGCACAGTAAAGACATTCTGCCTCATATTCAGGTGGGACTTCCTGTGCATCAGTTTCTCCCCATTGCCTCTTGTCCTACTTTTTAGCAGCACCAAGAAGAGCCTGGATCCACACTCTCGGTACTCTTCTTGCGTGATTGACTTGGACGCAGGACCGGAAGGGACAGTAAACAAGTTTGCAGATGACACGAAACTGGGAGGAGCTGTTGACTCCCTCAAAGGCAGGTAGGCCCTGCAGAGAGACCTTGACAAATTAGAGGACTGTGGGCACCAGAGTGCCTTAGAGAATATTATCACAGACTGAATTTTCTTTCAAAGTACTTTCCATCCATCTGAAGATTTTAATAACCTAAATAGATACATAACCTAGAGTTATAGATCTGTTCTTCAACTTTCTTCCAATACATTAATATATCAGGCTTGAGCTGCAATACTTGACTGCCCGAGAAAAAGTACATATTATAAATTATGTAGATTTCTCAAGAAGTCACAAGTTTTTTAAGTATGTCAAAAGTTTTACTTTATGAAACAATTTTCTTCCCCTTCAAAAAGTGATGACCCTTATCATAGCATTGTTAACATGACCTACAAGAAGAGATATGCTGACATTAACGTTTAAATACAGAGGACCTTCCACTGTGATATGGTTGAAGGTTGAACTTGACATGTTACAAGATATTTGGCTATATATAGCTGTATTAGAAGTGTCTCACCACAATAGGTGTATCACCTTCAGTATCAATGACAGTAGATAATATCTTAATTAAATATGTCCTATCCATCATTATTTGGATACAAATGTTTTTATAAACTCTACAATGACATATTGTTTCATATTTGCAGAGTACCTTGCTGGTAGACCTAATTACAACAGAGATAATTTCAGTATGTAATAGGATATGCATTTTTTACTTTTTTTATAAATGTTCAGGTTTTGTTTTATTTTTTTTTTTAAGCCCTTGAATCTGCATTTTGCCTTTCTTTAATAATTATTTTTTTAATTTCAGCTTGTCATCTACAGCAAAAGCAATTTCTCATTCTTAACATCATTCTGGTCTATATAAGAAGGCATCTCATGTTCCTGCTCCATGCAGGAGTAAACAGACATTGAGTAAACAGACAGATCCTTCAGTTGACTGATTTTCAATCTCATTTCAAAAGATAAACTCTTCACAAACAAAAATCTGTTACCAAAGACAAGAGCAAAACAAACATTACCACAGTAACTGAAGATGAAAAAAGTACGAAAAAGCTCCCAGAGCCATAGTCAGTTGAAGATAATTGTCATTCTTATGCAAGCAATTCTTACAACAGTATTGAACCAAGAAAGTTTAGTTACCTCACAAACTGCATCAGTAGGTGGTAGGTGGCTGTGGGGACAAAAGTGGCATTTAAGTGGACTCATAGTGAGAATTCAGTTTTGAAGTATTATTGAAAAATGTTAGAACTAGTAACATAGCACACTATATCTGCACTGCAGAAGGCTGCTGGCTTTACTTCTGCCATCACCTGTGTGTTTTTAGAGGACTTGCTTCCAAGTGTTTTCTGTTTTCCAAATACAGTTTTTTTCAAATAGTGGCACTGAAGTAGAAACTGGTTGCTAAAATTCAGTTCAAAATCACAGTTTTTACCAAAAATGATTTTGCCCTCAAAAAAATCCCTTAAAAAATGTTTCATATTACGGTGAACCTCTAAACTGCTTTTGAAATGCCATCACCTCTTGAAAGTGCCATCAAGACTTTGGAAGTAACTTTGCCCACGTCTCATAAGTTTTAGGTAGATTAATTGTAGCAAACATTGATTGGCAGCATTTTGAATTTTGTTCTTTTTGCTGGTAAACATTACAAGTTTAATCTCAATTTTTAATACAGCTCACTTTCCTACAGTGTATATTACAGCACAAGTATTTCTCAAATCAAAGTGAAAACTCAGTGCAAAGCAGTCTGGCAAGTTTTATAGAAGCCTAACCCATAAAAATCTCCTAGGGATTTGAATACTAAAGGAAGGGGTAAAGGGAGCATTATGATGCATGCAGGGCTGTGTGAAATATAGGATTTTTTCAACCAGTTCTCTCCACATGTCTCTTTTTCATTTTTTTTAATTATCTTTAGCTTGCAAGTTGTAGTTGTTTGAGAACAAAACTAGAGGCTCACAGACTGCTGTCAGATCTTCCCCAGCTAGTTCTATCATCTGTACAGCTGTTTCTGTACTTTTTTCAACCTTTTGTAACAATTTCTTGTTAAAGAGTAAAGGCTTTTCTCTGTTGTTGCAGTGAACTGAAGGTTTGTGTCTCTACTTTTGCAACTATGCAAAAACACACAGAGAAAGATTTAATGACAATGCAATATTAAGGGGGAAACGGTTTCTATTTTCACAGAAGATGAAGGAAAGGTCTATTTGTTCTGATTTGTGCTCGAATGAAACAATGAAATTGCCATTACTGTTTCTGTAGCACACTTGCTTTTAGCCCTTTCTGCTCATTTAGGTCTTGAGGAGAGGTTCAAATGCAGGCAAGGAATCTTCAGAGTAATTGAACACAGAAAGTCCCTCAATACTCCAATAAGCTGGATTTATGATTCAGAACTTCAACAGCATTGGATGAAAAATAAGGGAAATCATGTAAAACATCATATATCAGAAAAGAAGTGATCTTTTTCTGGCTGGGAAGGGATTATAATGATGCAGGAAATTTTTCTTTGGTGATATTTTAAAATATTTTATTTTCCTTAAAATTTAATGTTTCACACCCATATTTTCCCAGATGAATTCTCCGGAAAAGGGTTGATAATTCCACAGATTCTAAAGCTGAAAATCATCTTTGTAACAGATATTGGCGTGGGAGAGAAGAGTATGCTCACACTTAGAAACTGGGATTCAGCATCTAATATATGCAAGTCCTTTTATAGTTCAATAGTTCGTGAAAGAAATTATGCAAGGGCTATTCAAATGGAAGGATTTATCATTCATATGTACCTTATGGTAGTGTGAGGGGAAAGTGAAGCACTGGGAAGAGTGAAACCCAATCACAAAAACATACGAGAAGTTGTTCACTCATCAGCAACAACAGGCAGCCAAGAGTTGAGCAAGAAGTCCTTCCAGAATTTTGCAAGGTTTCAGATGTGGGGAGATTGTTTGAAGAGGTCATGAGCTGTCTTAGATGCCTGCACTGAAGGGAGTGACAAGTCTTCATGTAAATAAAAAGCTGTTAGTAGAGGAAAAGACCATCACAAATTCATGGTAGACAAGATAGAACAAAATGGGCCTAACTGCTTGCAGCACAGACTGTAGCAAAAACCTTCTCACTGTAGGAGACATAAAACAATGGAATAGATGTCTAGGGAAAGTGAAGTCATCTTCACAGAACAAGATCAGACAAAAATACATCATGAATTATGTCCATATAGGTATCCAACAAATACCTATATGGACAAATCTCATGCATCAGTGATTTGCTTTTGTGCTTGATCAGCCTAAAAAATGTGTAAAGGTTTACAGATTTAAGATTTAAAGCTGTTAATCTTCCCAGAAGGCTGCATAAGAGAATTCACAATTACTGTATTTTGGTCTGACTGAAAGCAGATAGCAAACCTTTTTAAGTCACCAGAGAAAAAACAGTGTCCATTTCTTGCAGTTTACAGGGGAAAAACACTGTAGGCAGCAAGTGGTGATTCAGGAGCCACTATAAGCTCTTTTCATGAGCTCAGTGGGATAGAACAAACCCCTCGTTCTGTAATCTCCTGATTCTTCCCAGTTTTAGCAGACCTGTCATTGGGCAAGGTTTTGCATTAGAAAACTAATCTGGAGATCAGAACAGTCATCTTCTGTATTCCCCATGAATACAGAAGAATACATGAGCCACTAAGTAAAATCCAAGTCCTACCTGCTACACACAAGTCCTCAGTGGCTGCTCTGCAGCTGGAGAAGTTGTGCAGGCTTTCTCTGGCACACCTGCCTCCACATCCTTCCACTGAATTTAAATGGGATCTCTCTACAATTGACTGAATGCAAGTGAAAGTAGTAGGTACAGAGAAAACAGCAGCAAGATATTCTGTGCCTGAGAGTGCCATTTCATAATTCTCTCTACATATAAATATCAAAAGACATTTTAACTACTCTGTTTTAATGCCAGATTCTTATGGGTTTTTTTTTTCCCCCCAGATATAGTCTAAAGACAGTAATCAGAAAAAGATCCTGTTGAATGTACTCACAGCTCTATTTATGGATATGAAAATATACATTGCTGTCTTTACAGAGAAAACCAGGGATTTCAATATTTGTGAGGTTGTGAATATGTGACAGAATTTGTTGTCCTCAGATGCTTCCCCACAGCCTAAGGAAAGGAACAAAATCTGACATTCTATGGTATCTGGCAGCTGCTACCCAAAGAAAAAACCATTCCCACTCTCTCAGGCAGTTTGTCCAGTCTGCAGGAGGAACTGATATATGATATAAGAGCTCAACGAGTCTATCAGAGGAATGATTAAAATCACTGTGCCTTTCTCCAATTGAGCAGGTAACACAGTACATAATCAGCCTTCAGAGGTAATGGAGTCTTGAGCTAAAGGAACAAATACTTTAGGAGTTCTTTTGCTTTTTGTCACCTTAAAACCTGCACCAGGATTATTTTTCTTTTGTTCTACCTGGTACCATTTGCTTGTTTTTAATATGAAAAATTCACAAGGTGTTTCTTTGACCACAAATGATTCCAGGATAATACTGGAATATACTAAAAAAATGATTAGCAGAGGAAATGAGACTTTCACTAGACTGGTTAATGGAAGATTACCTTTATTGTATTCAAGCTCCTCTGTATAGCTTTAGTTTTCAGATGACTTCATGGTCTGTACTGGGTTCCTGATACTAGAGATCAGAAAGATGCTCCACTACCTACCCATTTCCCTCCAGTTTACAATATACTACTTCTATAGCCTAAAATCAGGTCTCAGAAATCAAGTGGGATGAAAAATTAAAAAATTAAATTCTCCTATCAGGGAAGGATGACAAACTCAAGCTATATACAAACAATGAACTACCAAAACTTGAATCTTAGAGCCAAATACTTGTCATTCATTCTTGTCACACCTTTCGAATTCATACAGAATATTTAAGTTAAGGGAGGTTAAATGAACTGAACTTGAAACACGCACCTTTTATTCATTTTGCATGCTGTCTTCTTTTTCTTAGCCACTGAAAATTATACACAGTATAACTAATTATTTTTTCTTCATTGTCAATCATTCAGTTTCTAAAATAGAAAGAGGTATCATATGTGGATTTGATGCAGTCTGTCCTGAATCTGCTCTATTTCTTTCCACTAAGATCTGGAAAAGATAATATGATTTATTCAATAGCAAATCAGGTAAGTTTCTACATGACAGGAAGCTGAAAAATGCTAATATATATATGTAATTATGGGGTTAGAATTCAAAATTACCTGGTCAAACTGGAGAGATGATCTGAAAAAAAGATTTCATTCAACAAAGGAAAACCTCTAACATTCAGGGGCAAATAAGCAGTTGTACAAAGACTGGATGGGAAACATTTTCCTTCATCAAGTAGTTCCTCAAAGCAATTCCCTTATTTATAGCAGATCAGAAACTGAATATGAGTCAACAAGACACTTTGCATAATACAGATCACAGAATTTTACTCAGTGATTTCCTCTTTAACATCTAAAATGATAAGAATGTTCCACTTCCAGGGCAAGCTGATGGTACTGAAATCTCAGAAAATAAAGAGAACCCTCTGACAGCAATGTGGTTATTCAGAAGGCAGACATTCCTAGTTGACAGAGCAGATGCATGGGGGATGCATGCCATGCATGCCATCAGAGAAAAATCCTTCTCTTTTTGTTTCATGTGTACAATGCACAGTTATGACAAGTACGTGTAATTTTCCAATCTCTTGAGCCAATCTGTTCTAAGTTCTATTGGAATATTTTACTTTCTATTAGAATATCTAGGTACAACCCACACTTTATAGTTGTGTATACTATAGTTAGACTTAACTTGTTCTAAGCCCCTTTGTTGTACTACAGATTTATGTTCTGATTTTATCTCCTTGCTTTCTTAGATCCAATTCTCCCATATCAGTTCCTCTCTTTGAGACTTACATAATTTACAAAGAAGTCTCAATTAAACTCTTCGAACCTCTCACACCATCACAACAACCCTCAAACTGTGTAACAGTAACAGCCTTGGTCCCTCCCAAACCACGCCTGGGAACTGTTTCCTGTGGTTGCTTGTCTCAGGTTAAAGCTGTACCACAACACTTCTACAAATGTAAAGTGTTTAGCCATCTAAGATCACTGAGCTTAAGTATTTATACAAGTGTCTGGTACTGTTCAGCTTACAGCTACATCCCCTGCCACAAATACTTCAAGTATCACTTTATAAGAAAAATTAAAACAGGCATCTACAGCAATAAATCTTTTGCCAGTGGTTCAAATGATTTTGGGTTTTCTGCCCTGCTTAATACAAAATGGTGTCAATTCCACAGTTTATAAGAGAAAAATCCATTTTTCGCACATGTAATGAAGTTTAGGTTGCATATAATCAAACCTGGAATTAGTAAGTGGAAAACACTGTTAGCTGCACATTCCTGTAAAACCTTTCCTGATCTTCTGAATGTACCTACACATTAACAAAAGTAAGAAGCTCATTAATAACATTTATTCTCTTTCAAAATTCTAATGTCTTACAATGAGACTAGTTACAACTTCTTCTGCTATGACATATGAGTAGAAAATACTTTTTATAATTAAGGAAGAGTGTAATAATTTTGTCAATAACTGCCTACAAAAGTAGACACAAATTCCCCCTCCAAAACACTAAGAAAAGTGAGAATACTTTTTATCCTCTATAAAAAGAAACTACCACAGAAAAATATAAAAAGCAATTTATCTTAATACAGTCTGGAAGCAAAGCCGATAGCTATCATGCTCCCATCTTCAGTCCACAGAAATACAAAATATTTAAGAGAGTTTTTGTAAGCCATGCCAGTGTGTAAATATTACAAAGCAAAGTACTAATGCGTTGTCAGACCACATTCAGGATCTGCAGAATTCAGAGCAAGCTAAGGTGCAAGTGCCTGAACTTACATCCAGACTTTCCGTGCAGCGCTCAAGCTTGGTGAACCAGATTCCCGTCTGACCTATTTCCTTAGTCCCTCTCAGTGTAGCTACTACTACAGCACAAGTAACATATTTCAGCTGTCTTAATTACAAGAGTTGTTCTCAAACTTCTCCCAGCTTGCTGCAACTTAACACAAGACAACTGGGATGCTTGTCAAAAAAGATTCGGCACCTGAAGGATTTCACTTGGAATATTTTAGAAGCAAAGACAGACTTCCATTCCATTTTGATTCAGTTGACAGAGACAAAAGAAAGTGTACATTAACATAAGGAATTTAATGTGAAAATTCAATGAATGGATGAAGAGACACTAGTTAAATTAAATTCTAAATTCTTATTTAATTAAATGGCTTTTGAACAATTTGTCTCTTCTAAATCCTGCATATTTTACAAGAAATTTACTGTAGTGTTTACATGTTGTTGGTTTTTTTTCTAGTGAATGAACCATTATTACACTACTGTTTTTAAAGGTATTGCAGGCTGACCATTAAGTAACACAGTTACAGAACTGATTGCATGAAGCCAACCCTAGCTTTCCTTCATGGTAACTACTGAACATTGCTATATCCTCAGACACAACAGCCTGCAGGCAAAGCCATCAACCCCGGAAAAGATGTTATTTTCAAACAAAGATGAGGAATGGGAACAAGCCAGACTGTATAAAAATGATCTGAAGCAATTCTCTAAATCACTGACATGATAAGCCTGGAAATATTTACCAAGATACATAACCTTACACTTGATTATCAGTGTTGTTTCTGTCAAAGTAGTTTTCCAGGGATCAAACACTTGACCACACAGATTGCAGAGTCTTCACAATTAGAAATATTCAAAACTGAACCAGACAAGGCCCTGAGTAATCTGCTTTACCTCCAAGGTCGGTCCCTTCCAACCTCAACTAGTTTTTGATTTGATTCTGAGGGGAAAAAAGAACGAAAAAAGAAAAAGCTTCCAAATCTGGGAATTGATTAGTACTTGTTCAGAGTTTGTATATTATTAAGCATATTCAAGCCTGACTAACATAGTTGTGATGGGGAATAGCTGAAACAATTATATTTTTTCAGGTGAGTTAAAACCTTGTCATGGTGAGTTTTCCATTTTACCTTCAGCTAGAACTGCTCATGTATGATTAAAACAGGCTGCTACTCCTCTTTGTGTATTCAGGGACCCTAAGATCCATTAAAAGATGATGTTTCATGAACATTTTAAGCTGGTGCTTCATAAGAAGCAATTTTCCCACCCTTTTACCTCACTACTTGATCTTGTTACTCTTTCGCTAGCACAAGCATTTATGCAGCTTTGTTGTAAATCAGAATAGGGAAATCCAGGTCAAAACTATTTTGTTTATTTATTTATTTTTATGCCTTTTTGCTTTTATAGGCATTAGTGAATTACTTCTGACAGCATGGCTGGAGATCAGGGAAGCTGATGATTTTTTAGGGAAGAAAAGGGAATGATGCACATACTATCTGAAATGTGCCAAAATTAGGCAAGAAAGTTGTTAAGAGTCAAGAATTTAATCAGATGCCCAAAATTCCTCTCTTTTAGCAGTATTTTCTTCACAGAAAACTGAAGTTAACTCAGTTATCCATTAATTCAAACAGAAGTTGCAAGGTATTCTGCTTAAGAATTACTATATTTTATTAATTAAATTGTACTAAGCAATTTCCAGAAGAACATATCAATACCTGCAAACAAAAATATGCTTTACTCTATCTTAATAATTCAAAATGAATGGTAATTTTTTTTTTTTCTGAGCACAGGTCAGCTTTTCTCTTTCCTCTTTACAAATATTTATTTGAGCCTGAGGGATAATGCATCATTAGATTGATCTCAGTTGATTTTTTAAACACAAAGCAGTAAGCCCACCTGACAATGGCAAGAACCTAGCAAGGTAAAGTGACCAGATCTGTGATACACAGTGAGTTCAGAAAATACCTGCACTTCATTCTGTTTCAGAAAAAAAGAAATAAAATTCCATCGAAGAAACTTTTCCAAAGCTCAATTATTTTTGACTTCCATACAAAATCAATTACTTTCTTTGCAGTCTGTAACTGAAAGTGTTCCAACAAAATAAACATCTGTTACACGACAACAGAATCCCAGTATGTAATGGCTGGGATCACATCATGCATGGAATTTTCCTCTGTCTAGTGCCTTCAGCATAGTGACTTTGTACTCAAATGTTTTACAAGCGTGACTACATGTGTGCATACAAAAACATGTTTCTTTTTATGGAGGACAACAGTCACAGACCTTTGTACCATTGTTCTGGCATCTTGAAAACTCATGGCCAATACCTTCCACAGATTCACTCAAGCCCAGTTTATTTAGTGGACTTCCCTCCAGCCTGGTATGATATCAAATTAAGCACTTCCCAAGTAATCATCAAGTTTACTTTGAGCTAATGGAAAACTCAAAAAATTCCCCAAAGATTTGGAGTGCTCATTACAGACTCCTCTCTGGCATTTGCCTGTGCTCTCTGTGCACCCATCGCACTTAATCAACGTCTTTGAGAGTCTTCAATTAATTATTTGATTATAAAGCCATTTGTATGCACTTAGTTTGTTTAGTTTAAGTGTACTGGATAATGCCATAATTTTAAGCTTCAAATGAACCTGCTGGACAAAGGCTAATTAAACTAACTTCTGGGTCATAACATAGACATTGCCACTAAAAACATTATTTAAAATGGCAAACAGTCTAACAAGCTCTTACAGACTGCAGAAAAAATTATATGCACAGTACTACTATTTATCAGAAGAGAGTCAAAGTATGCTGTGCTCTGATAGCCCAAAGGACAAATATTCATTGTAATTCATTCTGTGAAAACTGAGTGAAAAGCAGGCATGCTACAAAAATCAGCATGCTTATGCTTCAAATTGATTTTGTAACGATGTAAAGGATTAAACAAGGCCCAGAAACATGCAGACTTGAGCCTGTTGTTGTCTCAAATTTTGCTATTCTTTCACTGGATTCAGTAGGTCCATGTCAGAATGGAGAGCAACTGTCTCCTTTCATTTCATCTTCCTATTCCTTTCCGAACTGCAGCCAAAAGGAGCACAGCTGACACAACAGACGAAAAATATAAACCTGGACAAGCTTGAAAAGTGGGCCCATGGGAATCTCAAGATTTGACAAGATGAAGTGCAAGGTGCTGCACCTGGCTCGGGGCAATCCCCAGTATCAATCCAGGCTGGGGGGATGAACAGATGGAGATCAGCCCTGCTGAGAAGGACTTGGGGGTGCTGGATGACGAGAGGCTGGACATGACCCAGCAATGTGTCCTTGAAGCCCAAAAGCCAATTGTATCCTGGGCTGCATCAAGAGCAGTGTGGCCAGAAGGGTGAGGGGGGGGATTCTACCTCTCTACTCTGTTCTTATGTGACCCCACCTGTAGAACTGAATCCAGCTCTGGGGCCCCCAGCACAGGGAGGACATTGACCTGTTGGAGCCAGCCCAGAGAAGGGCCACCAAAATGATTAGGGGGATGGAGCACCTCTTCTACAAGGAGAAGCTAAGAGAACTCTGATTGTTCAGCCTGCAGAATAGAAGGCTTAGGGGTGACCTAATTGTAGTCACTCCCTTAAGAGAGACTACAAAAAAGATGGAGACAGATTTTTTAGAAGGGCATGGAGTGATATGACAAGGGGGAATGGCTTTAAACTGACAGAGGGTAGGTTTAGATTAGGTATTAGGAAGAAATTCTTTACTGTGAGAGTGGTGAGACACCGGCACAGGTTGTCCAGAGAACCTGTGGATGCCCCACGCCTGGAACTGTTCAAGATCAGGTTGGATGGGGCTCTGAGCAACCTGGTCTAGTGGAAGGTGTCCCTGCCCATGGCAGGGGGACTGGAACTAGATGATCTTTAAGGTCCCTTACAACCCAAGCCATTCTATGATTCTATATATAGTACTATACAATTACAGAAAACTAAATATCAGTAAAATATTTTTCCTCTAAAAATGTGCAGTTAACAATAGAAACCTTTTAATTTTATAGTTATGTTGTGGTTTAACCCCAGTCAGCACCAAAGGAAGATGCCTCACTGGACATATTGTTCACGACAAAGAAGGACTTGTGGGTGAAGTGATGGTTGGAGGCCATCTTGGCCACAATGACATGAAATTATAGACTTCTTGATTCTTGGACAAGTAAGGAGGGGGATCAGTAGAAATGCTACCTCAGACTTCTGGAGGGCAGACTTGAGCCTGTTTAGGAGGCTGGTGGACAGAGTTCTTTGGGAGGTAGTCCTCAGGGGCAAAGGAGTCCAGGAAAGCTGGACATTCTTCAAGAAGGAAAGCTTAAAGGCACAGAAGCAGGCCACCTCCATGTGCCAAAAGACGAGCTGGCAGGGAAGATCGGCCTGGCTGAACTGACAGCTTTAGCTGGAACTCAGGGAAAAAAGAGAGAATCTATCAGCTTTGGAAGAAGGGGCGGGCATCTTAGGAGAACTGCAAGGATGTCATGGGGTTATGCAGGGAGAAAATTAGAAGTGCCAAACCCCAAGTAGAACTTAATCTGGCTACTGTCATAAAAGACATGAAAAAATGTTTCTATATATAAATCAGCAACAAAAAGAGAGCTAAGGAGAATCTTCATCCTTTATTGGATGCAGAAGAAGCAAAGTGACAAAGGCTGAGGTACTTAATATCTTTTTTGTCTCAATCTTTAACAGCAAGACCAGTTGTTCTCCGGGTAATCTGTCGAGGACCAGGAATCGGAATGGGAACGATTCCGGAAATGGAAAAATATGTGCAGCGATTGAATGGACTTTACACATTGTGTGTTTCCCCCGAATTTGTATCTTCCAGGCATGTCCCAGCCTGCTCACCTCCCTGCACCTCTGTCATCTCTGCCGACTGGCTGGAGAAGCTGCGGCAGGAGACAGCCCCCATTCGCCCTCTCCTCCCCTGGTCCCTCCTGCGCTTTCCCCCCCCCCCCCTTTTTTGCCCACGGCTCAATCCCGGTTTGTCCCCTGGCCTGTCTGTCTCCTGCTCCACCCTATGTTCTGGCCCTTTCCCTCCAGATAAAAACCCCGTGTGCACGCTGGATTAAAGATTCTACCTGCACCCCACCTTTGTGTCTGGGATCCGTGCCGTGTCGCGGCCCCATTCCCCTCCCCCGTTCGGACCGCGGCAGTAATCAGCCCCCTGAGACAGAAGATAGGGACAAAGAGCAGAACAGACACCTCATAATCCAAGTGGAAATTGTCAGTGACCTGCTACGCTATTTAGACACACACACACAGGTCTATGGGGCTGAAAGGAATCCACCCAAAGCTACTGAGGGAGCTGGTGGAAGCACTTACTGAGCCACTTTCAATCATTTACAAGTAGTCCAGGTTAAATGGGGAGGTCACAGTTTACTGGAGGTTGGCAAATGTGACGGTCATCTACAAGAACGGCCAGAAGGTGAATCTGGGGAACTACAGGCCTGTCAGCCTGACCTTGGTGCTGGGGAAGGTCATGAAAAGATTATCTTGCATGCTGTCACTGGCCACATGCAGGATAACCAGGAGATCAGGCTGAGCCAGGATGGGTTTATAAAAGTCAGGTTCTGCCTGACTTAACCTGATCTCCTTCCATGACAAGGTTAGCCTGGTTAGCCTGAAAGGCTGTGGATGTTTTCTCCCTGGACTTTAGTAAATTCTTTGACAGCATTTCCCTCAGTATGCTCCTGGAGAAACTGGCAGATCATGGCTTGGATGGGTGCACTGTTTGCTGGGTTAAAAATTGGCTGGATGGCTGATCCTAAAGAGTACTGGTAATACTGTAATCAATGATCTGGATGAGGGGATTGAGTAAGACTGCAGAAGACACTAAGTTGTGTGGGAGTGTTGATCTACTGGAGGGTCAGAAGGCTTTGGACTGGGATCTGAAGAGACTGGATCGATGGGCTGAGGCCAGTGGAATGAGGTTCAATAAGATGAGGTGCCAGGTCTTGCACTTCAGTCACAACAAATCCATGCATTGCTACAGGTTTGTGGCAGAGTGGTTGGAAAGCTGCCCAGAGGAAAAGGACCTGGTCGACAACTGGTTGAACATGAGCCTGGAGTGTGCTCTGGTGGCCAAGAAGGCCAATGGCATCCTGGCCTGTATCCAAAATAGTGTGGCCAGCAGGACCAGGGCAGTGATCGTCCCCCTGCACTGGGCACTGATGAGGCTGCACCTCAAGTTCTGTGTTCAGTTTTGGGCCCCTCACAGGGACATTAACGTGCTGGAGAGAGTCTAGAGAAGGTGGTGAAGGGTCTGGAACACAAGTCTTATGAGGAGTGGTTGAGAAAGGTGGGGTTGTTTAGCCTGGAGAAAGGAGGCTGAGGGAAGACCTTATCACTCTCTACAACAAGGTGGTTGTGGTGAGGTGGGGGTTGGTATCTTCTCCTTATGTAACAAGTGATAGGACAGGAGGAAATGGCCTCAAGTTATGTCAGGATGCTAAAAAATTTTCTTTGGAAAGGTCGTCAAGCACTGGAATAGGCCACCCAGGAAAGAGGTTGAGTCACCATTCCTAGAAGTAAAGATGTGTAGATGTGGCACTTAGTGACACAGTTTAGTTGTGGACTTTGCAGTTCCAATTCACAGCTGGACTCAATGACCTTAAAGGTCTTTTCCAACCTAAAGAATTTTTTGATTCTATGTAGCTGGAATTTTGATGCAACTTGAAAACTGGATACATACACTACCACCACTCCCTGCCCCACATTTTGTAGGCTTTCAGGAAGAAATCTAGTAAGAGTTTTTGTCTCTTTTTATTTTTATCATTTTTTTCTTTCATATATTTTTAGTAGTGATTGAAATAGAGCTACATCTGAAGTTATACTTGGCCCTGTACTTTTCTTTTTATTGATATTTTTTAGAAAAGTATTTTCTGCCTCAGTAAAAACTGAACTTCTAGAGACACATTTTAACACTTCAACCATGTTTTTACAGGGCAATCAATACAGCAATCTTTCCCTGACTTCTCCAGATCGGGGTGTCACGTGCAATCATGACTCCTCTAAAATATTTCCTAAGAAACTAGCACAAATCTTGGTAGATAATGAACATACTTTTACTGCCCCAGAGGAACACCCATGTCAATTTTCTGTAAAACTTTGATAAGCATGAGAAATATGGCATAAATGTGAATGTTACTGTCAGAAATGTCCCTAAATAGGGATGCAGTAATGCAAGGTGTAGAAAACATGAGCAGTTCTTTCTCCCCTGAAGCACTTAATTTTCTTTATCCTGGAAATACCATTCCCTTTCCAAGTTTGCTGCTGAAATAGTTGTTGCCCAACACTCCTTTATGAAAAAAAAAAAAAATTACCCCCTCCAATTTCTCTTGACTTGGACTGTACTATTGTTACCTAAAAATCTTCAAAAATCATGTGCAGTGGATTTGACTTGGAAGAAATAAAGAAGAGAGGAACCAGGTCAAATGTCCCTTTCAAACATTTGATCTCCATCTCATTCTTCCTAAATTCTTAGGAACTGACTTAAAGATCAGAAGCCAGCTCTTAACCAACTCTCAGCCTGTGCCTCTCACTGAGTTTCATGTTCAAGTCCTAGAAACTGCCTAGGGGAAGGAGCAGAAGCAGTAATAGGTTCAGTTTTCAATCTGTCTATTCCTGTCTGCAAAAGTTATTCATCACAACATTCTTCCTACAACTGATATGCTGCCACTTTTCTCAACCTAAAGCATGAATAAAATTCCTTTTTTTTTCCCCTTCCTGCAACGCAGTTTCCAGAAACACACAGTATTTCTACCTTTGAATCCTGCAGTGGTTGCAGGAGTTGTTCTGTTCAAACCAGTTTTCTTTTGATTCAACTCAAAAGCATATTGTTTGCTCTCCTTTAGACCTTCTCACCAAGTACAAGTGTTACTGAAGCTTGGAAACCACCCTTAAAAGCCTACACACTTCAGGGAGCTTTGAAACTAGATGTTCACTTGACGCCTCTCTTATTGCTGCATCAACTTGCTAATCCCCTTCAGCCCCTCTGACAAGTGTCTAGCTCCAAAGCCCTTCTCACTTATTACCATATCCTAATCTCACACATCTATAAATCCAGCATCATCTCTTTCAAAAAATATGGAAACACCTCTTAAAAGAAAAAATTAGTGTAAACAGAACTGCCAGAGTTAAGTGGATAGCACTGATTTACAGCATATACTGTGGGAAAAACTCCCCCACAGGTAAATGATACAACAGACCTTTAAAAACTGACACTATGTAAATTATCAATGAGAAATACTAAGCAGGAGAATGCAAGGGGTATTAGACCTTTCTGATACACCCAGAGAACAACTGATTAGCCATGGCAAATGCAGCTGAGAGTTTTCTTTTTACAGATCATTTTACACTGATTTCTCATTTGTGCTAATAGTTTTAGCACAGTGGCAGGCAGCACTTCAGTGACTTAGGAGAAATGTAGAATTTTTGGGGGTCATATTTCAAACAGGATATATATTTACCAAAAAAAAAGAAAAAAGGAAGGTATGATGTTATGAAGCATTATTAACCCAATCTCTACCTCTACTCTTTATGCTTAGTGTCATCATACAAATTTTTAAATCCTACAATATACAAGGCTACAGAACCTTGCTGGGTCTTTACAAATCTTACTCTAACAATACAGCCAAAACAGTTGTTTGATAGTCTCAAAACATTCCAAGGCTGTTGTCTTCATTATGGTTTAACGGTAACTGCTATGCCAACTTATACATTTTTAACCTCAGCATTTCATTAGTGTCATTCTGTTTGCCATTTTACACTGTACCAACTTCAGTTAATGCAGCTTCACGCAGGTCAGTCTGATGCATTTCAAATCCTGTTGCTACACTGCTGCCTGTGATAGAGTCACCTCTTGGCATCTACTCAAGTACTGAAATACATGACGGTAACTTTTACAATGCAACCATTTGAAGGGTCAGGAAACAATCATTTTGGGTGACACCTGTACCCCTCAAACTACAGCAACTATTTCAGTATTTTCACCTAATAGCACGTAAGTGGCACACACAGAAATTTAAAAGAAGTTTTAGCAATCTATAAAACTCTTACTGATATAAACCAGACAACCTTTGATACTTGTGCCAAGCCGTGCTGCTTCTAAATACATTTCCTGTACTTCACCTTGTGATACTTATCCATCTCCTTTCTCTCACTTTTAAAACAGTAAGACAAATAGTATTTTTTAAAATATTTGAGAGTCACTAGTATTATTTGTCTTATGGTGGTCCTAATGACCTAAATGAGGAAACAATCCAAGGCGAAGCAGAGACAAGAGAAAAGGAGAGAGGCTTTTTTTAGACAGCTGTAGGTTTGTGAAAACATACAATGGAGAGACTGGCTGTATGGAGAGGTGGACTGGTGTTACAGGCAAAGCAAAGGAAAACGCAAAAGGAAGGAATAAACATGTAGTGTAATAGCTGCAAGTGAAGCAGTAAGTGAACTCAGACCATTGGATTAGCCCATTTTGACATTGTTTTAGTAACTATCAGGACTTTTTCAATTGCTGGGAAAAACTGAAATTTTATAAAACCTAAATCTGAAAACCTTTCTGTTTTAAAATAAAAGTAATTTCAGGAGATGATAATAAGACTTTAGATACAGAAAAATTATTAACTAATAGAAAAAGAGCCAAAAATGTGATAATTCCAAGATAAGTTTATCTTGGGCAGTGAGTTGTACTCCTATCCTTCAATATATTTAACATTACAATACAGTGGTGGGGGAAAGTGAGCAGATCAGGAAACAGGGTGACATGAAAGAGATTAGGCAATAGTAGCACTAAACAAACTACAAAAAACGTTGGTTTCTTGACAAGCTGTGAAGTGCAACTGAGAAGTAAAGGAAGAAGAAATCACTGAGAGAGAAGATGATCTCTTTTTCCTCCTTGAATTCTTTATGTGAAGTTTAGGACGGAGAAGAAAAAGCAGCAGAGAACCTACCTCAGTTCATATTACCAAAGAGAACTATTTCTTCATGTTCTGTTGCATAGACTCTCACTATGTAGAATGACAAAACCACGTGCATCACTTAAGTTTTCAATATTAAAAGTTCCATTTTTACAATCAAGTCCAGATGTGTGCACCTCTTCACTGGAGCAAACCCTGATTTCACTTTTCCCTGTTTGCTCCTGTATAGTCTCAAAGAGCTTCTTGCTGACTGTGCAGTGCTTTTGATCTGATTATGCTCTCAGGCTAAATCACAGATCCTTACTTTTCTGACATAAGAATAAAACAGGCACCCCTCTCTAATCTTTCATCCTCTTTACGAGAGATCTTTAATTAGGATCTTTCCTATGCTAAATCATTTTAATGGAAAATAATAGCAAAATCCAGAACACTTTTAATTTTTAGCATTGTCAAAGATGAGGGTAATCTTGCCACACTTTGCAGAGCACGAGACAAACAGAGGGAAGTGACTTGCTCATCATAAGGCAGCAGCTGCACAAAAGTTCAGAAGCAAAATTTTATCCAGAGTCCTCTGGACAAAATTCACCATTTACTCATCATCAGGCAATACCCCTGAAAAGAGATAAAAATTGCTATTTAATATAGGATGGGTCAGTATCACAGAGGTGTAGCCAATAAACGGCATGGATTTCAAGTATGCAGAATCTGAGTAAAAAAGCTTGAGAATGGTTGTAACAGAAAGGTAAAGATGCATCCCAGAGAGTAAATGATGTTCTGGTGTAATGTGTTGAGATCACAAAAGATTTCACTGGAACAGAAAAAACAGTAGATGAAAATAAATTTAGCAGAATTATACAGTTATCACACAAAATAGAGATGGAAAAATTCATACACATTGCGTGAACTCTGACAATTAAAGGGGGGATTTAAACAATAATGAAACAATTAACTCAGTGCTTTGCATTCAAAAAACTACATGACACAAAATGTGCATGTTTAGAAGTTGTCTAAGAAGCAGAGTAGACAATCCTTTTAAACAATATTGTGTTAATAATTAACACACATATGCATACATCGAATTTTGTCCAAAAGCACTACTGAGAAGCTGTTGTATTTTTATGTAAAAATTAATCAAAATTTAATACAGAGAGCTGAAAGAGTCCTTAAGAGTTACCTAATCAATCCCTCTACTTTAAGGCAAGAGGAACTGTAACTTCATTTTTATGGCAGACACTTCAAGTATACTTAAAAGTACTCGGGGTAGAAACGTCACCTGAACGTTAAGAGTTCAGGCTGAAAACAATCACCTCTCATTTTGGGAGAAATCAAGGGGGTATTTAAGTATCCACTGTATAGTCATATACCACCTACTCAGAAGTCACCTGCTCAACCCACTGGGCTGAGAGATAAGGCTTATCTGGGATATATTTGGGGACTAGTTCAAGGTACACTATATAAGTGATTCACTACAGCTTTGGGTTTAAAGAACGTAAGTGGTCTGAAGCTTTCAAAGAAATGTGGATCATATTCTTATTAATAAGATAGCCATATCTCACTCAATATCCTACTGCTGTCAGACAGACAATGACTTTTAAAACACCTCAAAACATACAATCAATTTAATGATTTTCTAAAGTGCTACCTTTTATAGACTGGGGTGCTTTTTTAATATTTTTCTTTGAAAAAAGAAATCAAAAATTGATCTTTCACACAGGCTTTCTGACAGTCTAGCTTCAGCAGAAGTGTTCACCAGGAAGGGAAAAGGAGTGGAATCCTAGCTTAACTGCCTTTTGTGATAAAACTCTTTTACGTAGAAAAAGCATAGATTGCAATAGCGAAATCAGTGTTGCCTGCTCTTCCTTATTGGTTACTGGGCCAAATTTTTTTCCTACGTACTGGATTCTGGACTAAATGGATAAAACTGAGTAGCTGTAATATTGGCAGTTATAGGCAAGACATATCTTCTAGGATTATCTTTAAACACCATGAGGTAGGGTACACACTATAGCTGATATCACTAACCAGTGCTGGGCATGGCAGACAGTAAAAGAATAATTATCAGCAAGGGTTGAGAAAGCCTGCAAGGAAAATGAAACTTAGCAGTAAAACAAAAAATGAGAAGAAACTGACAAAATTTTCAAAGAGAAGCTGTGAGATGGTATTGTGAAGTGAAAAAAATGAATGTGGCTTGCTCCTTTTCTCTTCTGAATCTACATAAACCTTTATTATCACAGATAAGTAGAATCTGTTCTCCTCAACTACATACAGTGAGGCTGAGGGATTCTATGCTTGTAGAAACACCGGGGTACTACATCTGTGGGAACAACGCCACTTTAGTCAATACTAGGCAAGTTCATGGTACAAGCCTGAAAGAACTTCATACTTTTTAATGGTTTTCATACAATAAACTACAGCCAAGATACTGAATCCTTAGAAGCAAGAACATTTTCAATGAATCTGAGTGGACATGCCTCAGCAGAATCCCAGTTCCCTCCAGATACACTGCCAAAGCAAGGTCACAAATACTCATGTTATTTTCAGGCATTTTCTGTTGATCTTATTGGGGATACTTCATGTCTGTCATGGCTATAGCAACAAGATCTTCCAACCTTGCACCATCTTCTCCCTCTTTACCTGGTGCTAAAACTAACATAGCCAGTTTCTAATTTACCAATTACTTAACTCCTCTTACTGTAAACCAGATGGAAACACAAAAAAAAAATCATCCCAGAGTATCAAAAAGTGAAATCTTCAAATGTGCATTTTTTTTCCCATTAAGCTATTATTATCACTTCCATGGATGATTTTATGAAACCCTACAGAAGAGTTTAAAAGACAAAATAGGAAGATTGATTAGTAAACAAGAGTTACCAGCTATGGGCTCATTATTCTTTATGCTCCAACCCTGAATGGCCTTTACAAGACAAATTTCTACTCTGCTATGTGGTTTCTGCACCATGGCCCCAGGATTAATTATAAGGCGCCACATGCAAAATCCACTATGATGGATTGTCTGCCCGCATCAGCATAATCACTAACCACAGTTATTGACAGTCCTTGTTACTGGAGCAACCTACCAGTAGGATTGAGAGGTGAATGAAAATACTTCGTAGTAAAGGGCAAAGAAATGCAATTAGAAAAAGGAAGACCTATCAAAGGAGTTAGTATAATCCCTCAGCTTTAGAGAACAACAGATAGTTGACAGCAGAGTGAATAATTCACAACAAATCATTTAGGAAATGCAGCATCTTTAGAGTGAGTCTACAGACTCTGTAATATCCAACACTAGAATTTTAGTGTTGCTTAATCATTTCTAAAAATCAAGTCTCTTTTTATGATCCTTGAGGGAATTAACTATAGTTACGATCATAAAATCCCTTGAAAACTTTGAAACAGTAACTATGGTTTTCTTCTTAAGATGACAAAGAAAAATTGGATTCTGAACTGATATATTGTAAAACTTCTGAGCATCACTTTATATTTACGTGGAAGCTGTAGTCTCAGAATTTAAAACTGAAGTCAGCAAGTGAACAATAGAACACCTACTGGGGCTAGACACTATCTACTATTTCACCCTTCAGTAGTCTACAGCAAATTCAGTCACATAAAGTAAGATACTCATAAGCCTGATATTAAAGACTGCTTTCAGGTTTGTGTTTGCACTCTTGACTCTTCAGTGGCCTTCTCCAATAATTTGAGGAGACTGTTGCCTCCTGAGCCTACCTCTTTCTCTTGCATTACTTCAAAGGAAAGCAGGTAGAGGCAACAGGCATCTGAAGAAGTCAATAATTTGGTTGTTCAGAAAATACTCCTCCTATTCATGTCCCTTGTGGATTCATTTCTGTTAAAAACAGATGTACTTGCTGTATGGAAGAGAGAACCAGGGGTATTCAGCTCTATTGGTCAGCTACAACCAGATAATAAAGATAGGTGTATTTGTTTTCACCTAATGAATTGGCCCTTCAAAGCATCACCTTTTATTCTCCTATTCTTCTAGAGTGATTTTTTTTTAACAGAAATATAAATAATTAAGGGCAAATGAGAATGGTGGAGTTCTAAAGGAAAAATTCTGCTGCAGGGAAAGCTGTGTATGGATACTCTTTCGTGATATATAATGATAGACTCAGTGGCTGTATGCCACAGAGTCATAAGTTGAAACTTAATCACATGAGAGTAGCAGGCTGAAATGAGACAGATTTCAAAGGGGGGAAAAAAAAAAAAAGGAAGGATGACTTCAGGTAATTTTCCTATGGCATTAAGATGAACTTGGACTTGGTTACAAAATGGACCTGCCATTCAATGACCCAACTCAAACAGGTCAATCAGGAGTAACAACTCTAAGTGCTCCCTACTTAGATAAATGCTCCTTACATCATAAGCAACATCTTTAGTAGGTATAATATATTATTGTACTTTTTCACTAATAACTGGAGATGTAAAATTACAAATTGAGATTATGCATACAGAAATTCATAGCATCTCCTCTAAGGAATTTATTTGCAATCCAATTAACTGAGTAAAAAAATAAACAAAAAGGGGTTTTCTATTGCTCTTTCTATTTTTAAAACTAAGCATGTTTTATTGAAGAGTTTTCCATTTTTATAAAATAAATGACAGCACTGTCTGATGTGAGTGGTGAATCAGCATAATAAGGCATCAAGACAGTGCCAGATTGCAACTGCTCAGAATTGTTCTGAACATTGCATTGCAAAAAGCATACATCTCATTCATTCTTAATAAAATTATACTGAGAAACTTTACTCGGAACCCCTGCCATTTCTTTATCAATATCTACTCAACAGGCATATCCTCAGCCAGGAAAAAACCCTGTAATTACTGTATCTACAGTAAAGATGATGATATTAAATGGTAGAGCTCATTCTTAGGGAACGACAGGCAAAAAATCAGGACTTGTAAAAACACTGTAACATGACAACAAAATAACCAGCCCATAGAAAACATCCCAAACTGTAGGCATGTTAATGCATGAAAGTTTAGCCTATATATGGAAATGAGAAATATACCTTATTATCTCAAATATCACAGGTTTATTAAATATTAGATGGGATAAGACCATAGATATTCTACTAGCAAGGACTATGTTCCCTATCATAGGTAACGAATACATATTCTACTTGGTAAAGAAATATTTCCCAATTCCACTACAGTGTTTCTATGAAACTTCTTTCTAACAGGAAGCATTGTGTCTGTTATATATGCCAACAAAGCAAATTTTAGAACAGTAGCAGGTTGTGCAAGTTTTAAACCAGATGGCTACGCTCTGACTATTTCTGTGAAACAAGAAACCTGTGGAATGATGCCTCTTAATACCAGTAATGGTTCACCTCACAAGAAATGGTAAACCACAGTAATTATATAAGCTTCTCTTTTAATGACTGTAACTTCTCTGTTATTAATACATATTTAATAAAATTTCTCTCATGTAAGTAATTTGACATGTTTTACCATGAAAATCTTTTCACTTTTAAAGGAGGAGTGAATCCTATGTCTTTTTTCTATTCCAAGACTACAAGCTGAAGTTCAGTTTCACCACCATGAGGCACTGGAGAACAAATTCTAGAGAAATATGAAAGCACCATAAAGAGTGGGCTGTACGTATCTTTTAACAGAAATTCCATCACCTCACAAATCTACTGATTGAGAACCTATAAACATATTCTCCTTAAGATATGCTGCCCATAGCCTTCATTCTTACTGGAAAAAATCTTCATAAATGTACGACAATGAAATGTTACACCATTTATCAACATTTAACAAGTGAACACTATTTGTCACTGATAACTTCTCCAGACAGGTACATGGCTTCCAAAATTTATGAAACAGATTGGCATGTGAACTATAAGCAAAGAATGCAGAGTAACATATTGTATTCATAATCAATATATCCAAAAGTGATATCGTCATGGCCAAGACTGATTCTTCTATACGTGTTAATTTATGAGTAATTTATCTTAAAAAATTCCTAGCTATAGGCTGTGGATAAAATCCTGGCACTGTATGGTTTCAGCTATTCGGTATGCCATGGAATGTATGGTTAAAGATGTAACAGTATGAGAAATATGGCATACTTTTCTATAAATTATTGCTAATATATTTCACACTATTTTGGTCCATTTGGGAAAGGAAACAATTTAGGTTTTAAAAAAAAATACGGACCCAATATTCTTCTCTTTATCAGCTTAGACATATCAGAGCAAGATATTCAATAAAATTAGTTACTGCTTTAATAACATTATAACCACATAATTTAGAAGGCAACCATTACCATGAAGGGAGATTTAACTCATTATGTCAAACTACAGAAGTTTTCTGAGATTAAGAAGAGCAGTAATCGTCTGTGGTATGCCCTAGTACAAAACAACTAACTACATAGAAGATCACAAATATCTACAATTTTAATTCCTACATTTAACAATGGTATACAGAGTAAGACTATATATTTACGTTGATCATCTTTCACTCTCCATTTTTCCATCTGTCCTATTTCTTTTTAAAAATGGATAAAAATATGTCTGTTTTCTGTGTCTATAAGATGGTCTAAAACTCTCAAAAAAGTTTCATATAACATGTAAACTAAAGAACTTTACATATATGATTTCCCATTAATGCTGTACACAAGCAGAGAGTGTATTTCTAGGCTAAGTGAAAAGGCCAGAAACAACATTCCAAATTAATTACTTGGTTTGCAGACTGCACCACCTTTCGCTTGAAGAATTTTAGAGACTAGGACAAAGTCAATAAAACTTCTTTAAGCACAAGTCTCTCACAGGATCCTTCTGGACAAACTGTTCAGCAAACAGCTGGATAAATACATCATGAGGTAGGTGAGCAATTGGCTCATGAGTCGAGCACAGAGGGTAATAGTGGATGAGGTGACATCAGACTGGTGACCTGTCACTAGTGGGGTTCCACAGGGCTCCATCTTGGGCCCTGTGCTCTTCAACATCTTCTTAAATGACTTGAACACAGGACTGGAAAGGATACTAAACAAGTCTGCAGATGACACAAAAGTGGGAGGAGCTGTTGACTCCCTCAAAGGCAGAGAGGCCCTGCAGAGAGACCTCAACAAATGAGAGGACCGGGCAATCACCCACCATATGACATTCAACAAGGGAAAGTGCTGGATTCTGCACCTGGGATGGGGCAACCACAAATGTATGGACAGATTGGGGAACAAGAAGCTGGAAGGCAGTGCCACAGAAAGGGACCTGGGGGTCCTGGTCAATGGCAAGTTGAATATGAGTCAGCAGTGCCCTGGCAGCCAGGAGGGCCAACTGTGTTATGGGGAGCATCAGGCAAAGCATCGCCAGCCAGTCGAGGGAGGAGATTGTTCCGCTCTGCTCTGCACTGGGACGGCCTCACCTTGAATATTGTGTGCAGTTTGGGGCACCTCAATACAGGAAAGATATTAAACCATTAGAGAGTGTCCAAAGGAGGGCAGTGAGGATTGTGAAGGGCCTTGAGGGGAAGCTGTATGAGGAGCGGCTGAGGTCACTTGGTCTGTTCAGCCTGGAGATGTGGTGACCAGTGACAGGACCCAAGGGAATGGCCATTCTGTGAAGTGTCAAATTAGATTATTTATCAATATATGATCACATCACCTTACGCAGTAGAAATATAACATGATTTTATATTAAAAATTAGATTCTTACTTACATGAAACCTTAATCCACTTGAAGTGCAATACTTTTTGTATTCTAAATTACAGCATCTCAATTATCAGTTTTAAATGCAAATGGCTATAATGCTTCATAGGTTCTACCTGAAGTAAAATTACTTTCTATATAGAAAAGTACCTGTATCCAGGTGCAGGCATAAAAAGTCTTAAAATAAATTTTTAAGGTAATGACTTGGAAACCATGCCTTTATATTCAGGCTCAAAAGAGACACATGTAAACCATTAACTGAATTTCTATTATATGCTATTAAAGAAAGCATCTATTGCTGCAACCACCTGGAAACACTTTTCCATGTAAATCTAGTCAAGAGCCAATTTAGGAACAAAGCACCATATGATGGACAGCCCAGTCTAAACAAGAGGTTTTAAGATAGCTGGCAGTTAACCTCAGGGAGAACAGTGGAGGAAGCTGCTGGTTCCTGCCTGGAAGAACTGCCTGGCAGTTTTTTGACTTCCAGTTATTTTAGCAATGGAGATTAAATCTCACATTTCAGCATGCAAAAGGATTTTATAATGGTCAGAAATAATTTCTCGCAATCATTTTAATAATAGTTGTGGAATAAAGAAAACTGTTGTAGGACTTAAGATTATTTCTTTATAATTTCAAAGCATCTACTGTTTAAAGTGGTTAAATCTACTTTTTTATGGCAGATAATGTAGATTTGCTTAGAAAAGTAAGAGTCTGTCCTCACATGGCCTGTGGATAAAACCTTTTATTTGAGATCTTGTGTAATGAAACTATATTAATTTACTTGTCTTGTGTTTTTCCAGTGTTACCAGACTGTAAGGGATTTGTCAATAAATGGAACAAATTAACAGAGTGCAGACGTAGAGATTTGATTTTTCCACATCTTTTTTAAAACATTAATTCCAGAAACTTTTGCAATGTGGAAACAAAACTTGAACAGTGTACATCAATGGAGGCATTGATATTTCTGTGAAATACAGAATGTATGTACAGAAATATGACTTAGTTTTGGCAGCACAAAAAGACTATTAAGCCACTCTGCTTGTGAAGCACCACAACAGCAAGTTCCTATTCTAAATAATTGCTACAGAGCAAGCTTCCCTATTCTCTACTTGCTAATTGTTTCCATTTCTCTTTATTTCTAGTTGTCTTATTATATCTATTTATAGATAACTATAATATTCTGTTTCAAAGTGTAAAAACATTGCACTTGCCCTTACTGAATAGCATCTTATTAGATCAATTTACTTATTTGTCAGAATAACTGTCAGTTATATATATATGTATATATGTATGTGTGTGTGTATATATATATATATGTATATATATATATGTTTTTTTTTTACTTGTTCCTCCATGTCTCTGCAAGCCCTCCAAGCTTGCTGCTCTCTGCAAAAGCACAAGAAGCAGGCTTCCTGAGTGTGAAGTCATTAAATCCTTTTTTCTACAACCAAGAAGCAAAACATATTCTAAAGAGATGTCCTGCATTAAAAAGAATTAAACCAACCAAAACTTGTTAAAAGTATGGCCTTACAAAATTATCACTCTCAATATTTTATATGCACCATGCAGATGAACTGCCTAACATCTAATGTCATAGTGCCCTTTCAGACACATATAGGTCAGTGCTTTCTGGGAAACAGAGACAGTGTACACAGAAATGCTGTGACTGAAATATGTGGTGAAGAGGGTAAAGTAAAATGCTTATTTCTTACAGTGCAGTTTTACCATAGTGTGTACTAGGAACTATACCATTCAATATATTAAAAAAAAACCCAAAACCCAAGGAGTGAAATGCAAGATGACATTAGTTTGCTGATGATACAAAGTCAAGTCAATGGTTAGTTGTGAAGAATCACAGAAGAATCTGTAAGAGGAGCCTGAACAATACCTGGGCCAGATGAACCAGCACCCATCTGCTGCAGCCAGTCTGAAAACCACTGCTATATTATATATTTGAAAAACATTTTCTTCTTAAAACGTTTCTATGAGAAATCTATTGCTTCTTCTCCTGTAACATTATTTTCCCATAAGTAACTTTAAATTCTCTATTCACTGAGGTGACAGTTGGAAAACAGCCCTTTTTCCAAATGAATGGATTATTTGCCTTCATCAGGATTTTGCCCCATATGATTCTCCATGTATGAAAACAAGAAAAATACTAAAAGTGGTAATTGCTTAAGTTTATAATAATTTAGTTTCTAAATTATTAGTATCTAAATGTAAGCCAGTAATACAACTCAGATGAAAAACATAAACTTTCTAATATCCATTAGAATAAGACCTTATATGGTCACTTATTATTATGTTCCAAGTTTTTTATCCTTTGGTGGCACTCGGAATCTACATTCTGTTTCTGTAAATCTGACTGTACAATGACTCAGTGTCTGAACATGTCAGAGTGTCCATAATATATCCACAGTATTTATCCATAAGTCCATAATATTTGAACAACTCTGAGAAATCTGGTATCAACTGAATAAAATCTCTACACTTGGCTTTAAATAGTTTATTGCATATCTTCCTTCATTGATGTGTTTAAGAGAAAGTATGTAATTGTTTTTGTGTCAGAAGCAGCAGATGGAATTGGAAATAGAATATTCTGTAAAGTCTATCAATAAAAGAAACACCTGTTGTAAACATATATAATTACACTGAATTTCATTTGTATCTAATGAAAATTAATTTTTTTTTTTAGGGGCAACCAAGACAAACGCAGAAAAATTATCTCAGTAATAAGTTCTTCCTACTGAAAAACTGGAAAAGATCTTTAAGATCTGAGCAGGCACATGGTGACTAAGTAATACTGGCTCTAAAAAGATGAAAATCAAGTAAGCTTTACTTTCTTGGTAAAGCATTTGATGTAACTGTCAAAGTTTTGTAAATCAAAATTGCATAAAAAAGACAAAACTACCTATTTTACAAGACAAAATCATGCCTTTCATGCCTAATAAACAGAAAATGACTCATGTTATTAATTAAAGGTAATGATATCAATGCTCCAGATTAAGATCCAGCTAGTGCAAACCTGCTACATGTGTTGGAAACATTTTTTAGGACAGCAGTAATTTAGAAGATGAAAAGCATGTTATAATAAGGAAATTAAGTCATATTCTATCTCTAGAGAACTCACTGCCATCATCGGAAAAGTGAGAGATATGGATTGGATTTATAAGACATAGACACGCTTGGTATATTATCATTGAACTAATTATGAATTGCACAGAAATAAAGACAATGAAACTCATTGCTTTCACCTCATGGAGAACTAAATAGACAGAAATAGCATCTTTAAGCTATAAAACATGCTTAATCTGCACAAACCAATGGACCTGAAGAAGAAAATAAGAGCAACAGAAAAAAACGCTCAAAGCCACTCATAAGCAAACTATAGTATTACACACGTGTCTATGTTATTTCTGCTTTACATAATTGCTTGAAATAAATGATCTGTTTGACAAATTTTGGAAGAGCAAGGACTGAGGAGGAAGGAGAGTAGAAAAATACTGTCATGGTTTGTAACTACCAGCCAATAGCATCTTCTCTGGCACACAGACAATGGCATGTGAATTGGCTGGATTGTCTTCTATTGAAATTACGCAGATACACCATCTTCAAAGGAAAAAGTGGTTATCAGAAAGATGTCCACTTCCCTGTCTTATTCTAGGTTGAAGAATCTGTATTGTACAATAGTTCCCTAGAACTGTCATTTAAGTTTATTATTCCCTAACATGCATACTAACAGTACACACTTTAACATGCTGCTTTTAAACAGTGCAGTATAGCATAAAATAGGCAAAATAAGCTCTTGCAGGTTATCACTATGATGAAAACCAGCTAAATTAATCAGAATCAGAAGAGAGGAGGTACTTTTCCTCATTTGTAATTTGGAAAGTGAAAAGTCCCTTTGGGATACACATTTTTCATAATTTCAGATCACGCTTGACCTCACCTCTTTTGTTTAACCAAGCCTATTAATCAAATACATCCCAGAGGTGACTAATGATCTTCCAGAATTCTAATAGAAGCAGAAAGTCAAGGACAGAACAAATTGATCCACATCACCCACCTTATTAAGTTTACAATGCTGACAATGCTTCCCCAGTTTTACTCAGAAATGTAGCCCATCTGGTTATTTTAAGACTACTGCTTAAGACTAAAACTATTTGACATACTCACTCTCAAAGGACCAGATGACAGATTTTTGTCTCAGTGCAATATATCCTTTAAAATCTATGTTGTAGATTCTTTCCTTCACATACAAATTAAGGGGCAGTTAAAGTTACTTTTATAAACTTCCCTGAAACCTGTAAGCAGCCTCCCGATGAACGAGCCTTAAAGACTATCATCTCAACGTACTTTTTAAAAATAGTGTACATCAACTTTTCCACAACTTTGTTCAAATAAATGAAGGCAAAATGGAGTTGACATCACATGCAGTTTTCATTCTTCAGAAGTATAAATAGAAATTTTGCTCAAATGATCACTGCATTGAAAAGACATGCTAAAAAGTGCAGCTTACAAAAAAAATGCCAAAGAGGACACAGTAATAAACAACATTTCTGTTCTTCTTGGGCCTCACAAAACAGCAGATAGATTTTTTCAAAAAGACAAAAATTGGAAATAATGCTTCCCATGTTGCACAGCAATTTCAGCAACAACCAAATTTGAGATCCAAAGCTACAACAGTTGCTCATATAGGAGGGATGGAGTTTACTCTATGTTTTGTAGATCTCTGATTAAGAGGACTGGAACATCTTTTGTTGACATAAATGCGCCAAACCAAATCTACCAACTCAGTTCACAGCCAACACAAACAGTGATGGGAGATGGGAGCTCCATCTTGGAGCATCACTGCTTAAAGAATATACTGTTATCCCACAGCAGAAATTTGAAGAAGGAAGAAGAAACATCGCCCGTCCACATCAAGGGATGCTACCTATGCTATCACAAAGATTACCTGTTCTGTTGGTCACCATATATACCACATTCCCCCCCTAGAAAAAGTATGTATTTAAGAAAAAGTTAGACAGTATTTGAGGCAGAAAGTTGATCTGCTATAGAATACATAGGCAGTATTTTTTTTTACCACTGAACAACACATTGGTCATATATACAACATAATTTTCTGATTTGGAAATCTTTGTGCATATCTGCAATTAATAATTATGTCATGTCTAGCAGAAAGAGGATGCCATGAACATAGAAAACTAAAAGAATCTATTTAGTAAGTACTGAAAACCCAGTGTAGTGAAAGATCCATCATTAGTCATGTTTTAGATAGCAAGCAGAAGAATGGAAAAGCAATAAAACAGAAACCTCAAATTCTGTGATTTTTCAGAAAGGAAACAGAAGACAGAAAAATTAGAGATTTACTATATGCTTTACTGGTTGTGTGGAAAGAAATTATTAACAGAGGACAGAAAGCTACAAAGAGAACATAAAAAAGGAGTGAGAATCATATTGCTTAAAGAAAATGACTTTAAAATTATATCTTTAAATTGAATACATGAAAAGTAGTATGAAAGAAAATCTCAAGAACATTGTGACTCACCAAAGCCTAACGAAACGTAAGAGAAGAGCTTTGTTCAGATCCACATTAACCTAACGATTTTGATGACTGGGTAAGAATTTCCTTCCTTGTTGCCCATTGCTCCTGGGAAGGGACTTAATGCCCTACATATATAGCACATATCTGAGGTGAAAAAGACTGTTTTGCTAAACATGCAACAGAATAGTCACAGTTCTACTCATAGACCTCCCTCTGCTAAACTCAGAATTGAAACTGGAGCATCAGAGGCTGTTCTTACCCATCTTTCAAAAGTAAACTGAAATGTATTGAAACTTTGTTTACAAATTAGCTTTATTCATGACCACCTCGTGGATGTATCTTTCAAATAGAAAATCTCACTGCAAAATCACTGGTTTGGTTTTGAAATTGAGAAGGACTACATGACCAGTAGAAATACATGGAAGCTATCTATCAAGTACACAGAAGTCATCAGAATTCTGAGTAGTGAGAGGTGGTGGACCTGAATTATTTGTTATTTTCCTGAAAGAAAAAAATAAAATCATAATTCTTCTAATTACATCAGAAGATGTAATTAGATAAGATATTTGAAATAAGATATTTGTAATAAGATATTTGAAAACTGTTATGACTGAGAAAAAAAAGTTGAAATTATACATAAAATTTTATCAAATCATCTGTTATAACTCACTATGATTTGAAGGATCATTGTGCTCATCTTGAAGACAACGTGATTCGAGACAGCCACCATGGCTTCACCAAGGGCAAGTCCTGCCTGACCAACCCAGTGGCCTTCTATAATGGAGTGACTACATCAGTGGACAAGAGAAGGGCTACAGACGTCATTTACCTGGACTTCTGCCTTTGACACACCCCCATCCCCCAATAACTTTCTCTCTAAATTTGACAGAGAAGAATTTGATAGATGCACTGTTGGATGGATAAGGAAACAGCTGGATGGTTGCATCCAGATCACTATGGTCAATGGTTCAGAGTCTTGATGGACATGAGTGACAAGTGGTGACCCTGAGGGGACAGTGCCATTTAATATCTTCATTAATGACACAGACGAAGGGTTTGAGTGCACCCTCAGCAAATTTGCAACCAAACTGTTCTAAAATAAATCCTACATATACATATTTATACACACTAGAGTGTCAATTCACTCTAACCTGCCCTAAGAGATCTATCAACAAGAACCTGGGTTATCCTCACCTTCTGGGGCAGGTCATAACACCATATCACTAACTTATGGGAAAGTCATAATCTCTACAGTGCAGTGATATAGTTTCTCTTTGCCATGATTCTAGAGAACACACTTTTAGGAAATATTTTCATTTTATAATTAGGATACTATTTTTGCCATAGAACTGGCTACTTACTGAAAATTTTTGCTTAATATACTTTTATTTTGTTGATTTTTGTCCTCCAGTTTTTCCCCACAATGATTAGCTAGTTGGAGTCAACATCCTTGGAGATATTCAAAAGCTGTCCGATGTAGTCTTGGGCAACTTACTCTTGCTGCCCTTGTTTGAGTTCAGATGAGATGATCTTGAGGCCCCTTCAAACCTCCACTGTTCCCTGAGTCTGTGATGGCTTTGCAGAAAAAACAGGTTGCAAAGGAAGGTAAGCAGACAGATCAGGAACACTTCATAATGTGATCCAAAGCACATCCAAAGTCAAGTGGGATGACAGTGAGATTTTCTTTAAAAGCATATGTCCGCTTCTAACTCAAACAATACTGAAGTGGCATCCATAGCACCAAAGATGTAGAAAAAAGATCAATAGTTGGTGAGTCATGGTTCATATCTTTCTGAAGGGATTTCCTGATGAGTATGGCATTTTCCATTACTCAGCATACTGCCAAATTTTCTACCTACATTGAACAAAAAGGTTTGTAGTCGGAATATAAAAGAAGATTTAGAGGGCCAGGGCAGATAAAACTAACCACTATGGTCTGAAAAATCTAGTCCTGAACCAAAGTGAGATTTCACTTCATTTCATAACTATGTTCACCATGCTTACAACAGGGCTAGGATACTTGCCTGTCTCAGGACACTGTGAATAAGAACACAAAGATGACTAGATAATGAGCCAAGCAAACAACTCAAAATAGAAGTATATTTGACCTTCTTAGAGAAAATGGTTTAGCTTTCAAATTATGTTATAGGATAATCCACCTATAAAACCAATCACTATGCAAGCAATGCTAATCTGCCCTAAAGTGCTCCAAGTGGACCTGGTTGAAAACCATTCTCTTCTCCCTGTGCCTTTACAAAAGCAAGTTATTCTTGTTACAATGGGAAAGCTTTATTAATAAAAGGCACTGTGAAATACCCTCCACATTAACCGAATTCAAAAGGTGTATGCCACTCTCCATAAAAGGTATTTTCTACAACCAATACTCCTCATCCACGACCATTTTATCTCTGGCTGTCACACGCGTCATCCTTGGCCTGGGAGCTGTATTTGTCTCACATGAAATCAACTGGTTTGGATCATCACACACAATGCTGCAGTTGCTGATGTGCTTGGGCACCTTTACTGATGAGCTGACAGAGACTGACTCTGCAAAAAGCAGTAGGAGCCATGAAGGTCCCATTAGTTTGTGTTGTGTAATGGCATGGGGACAACTCCATTAGCAGCGTTTCTGAAGGAGTCACTCTGGGCTGGTTAGCAGCTGTGTTAGCAGTTAAGTAACAGTCACAGTCTGAAGTAAAATTCTTCCTACTAAAGGTTTTACTGGGCTTAAAGACCTTAAGACATATTGATTGTATTGACTAGAAAGTGTTACATGCCTCTATCTTTGTTATTGGTAAAATAAATAAAAATCAATCCTGCATCCAACCCAGAGCTGATCAAATTAAGGTACACAAATAATCAAATCATTGAACATTACAACAATTACTCCTATGCCATGTAAGCTAGTAAGAGGAAACTTGCAAACTAAATAAAATCCACTAAAAAATATTTTCCATAATTTTAAGTATCGACATCCAGTTACTCCAACATGAGAATACAGTTCTTTCCTTATTACTCAAAGCACAGGTAACTCATATTTAATGTTACTAAAGCAGTACTGAGCCGTTAGTGATTCTTGTAACATTCCACCAGAGAATACCGAAATCCAGCATGATTAATGATTTAAATTAACCCAAGTATACTGATACATTTTAATTTTTGAGAAAATCATATCAAAAGCTATGCTATGGTAATTTGACACAACGCAGCTTTTAGAATCGAATGAAAAGTAATCAAGTTACAATAAAGACAGCTGAATAGGAATGTGCACAGAACTAAAGTAGGTACCACATGTAATTGATGTCCCCTAGTAGCAAATCTATTACTTTTGTAACTGTGATCCAGGAGGATGCAAATAAATAGGACTCTGGGAGCAATAACTACATGTGGCAATATTTATATAAGTAGTATTTTCATTTATATTACTGAACAACAATGATCCATTAGCAATTCAATTTGGAATTTTTACTAAAGCCTATAACAAAAGTCTTAAGCACATTATGGCACATATCATCAATGAAAGTTCACAAAATATCATGAAAATAACACAAAGAGTTTACACTTCCTCAACATCACAGGCTATCTTCATAAAATATTCTAACCTGTCAATAAGAACCAGCTTAGTGCTACCAAGCAGCACATCCAGTCCTTGCCATATTGCCTGCCCTATGGGGCAGGTCTAGCTAGCTATATACATATGTATATATATATATAGCTATATATATATAGCTAGCTAGATATATCCCTAGCTATCAGTCTTCATGATCTTTGAAACCTAGTTGAAGTTATCTGTGTGAATTTTCTCCTGACACTATTTTTTACCAGTCACACATTTTTACTGTCTGTATATCTACTGGTGAAAAAACCCAACCGTCTTCCTACGTCACTTTACTTGTGCATTCTCACACTGTAGGGTTTGTTCTTTAGAGGGGTTTTGGATGTAAAAAGTAAAATTTGCCTGCCCTGAATGCCTGGGACTTTATTATGTAACTGCCACTCATGCAGTTGGACCAATTATTCATAGCAAAAATCCCATTGAAATCCACTGGAATCCATTGAAAAAATCCACAGTTCCAATAACTATATAATAAAGTTATAGATTTTTCTTCCCAATGGGCTAAATTATATATCATGTTGTAATAGGGTGATGGTTTGATGTTCAAAACACATCAAAGACTTCTGGACTCACAAATGCTTTTCATCTTCTGAGATCAAATGATCCTTTATCCTCTATCGCATTTACTCAGCAGTAGAATTTTATGCTGCTTCTGTAGATCCAAACAAAGGGTTTACAAAGCAAAAGAAGAATGGAATAGGAAGTTGATCTGAGGAACTTCTATTATAAATGAAACAACTGTCAAAAGTGAAGGGAAACTGTGCAAGTTCTCTCAAAGCAGGGAAATGATTTTGTAATTTTGTCCTTTAAGTATATACAAAATTAAATGGGCCCATGTCTGGAATTCCCAAATGCAGATGCATTCTCATTCACTTTGAAGCAATAACCACTTTATGAAACAACTGAAAGAGATACCTCTATTTTAATAGGAAAATTTAGGGAACATGGTGTTTTCTTCTTCCTTCTCCAGCTGTGTGCATAAATATGCTATTTCAAGCTCTAAGGAGCATCTCGCTTTAGTACTTGGGATTTGGTAAAGAGTCTCATTGCAGAGAAACGCTAACAATTATGACTGTGCATGGCCAGCACATTCAGAATACTGAACACAGTCTGCCTTTCCAAAATCAACTATGGAGTTCACCACACGTAATAAGTATATGTTGTACAGATCTAGCCTTACTGCTTAGCACCCAGATCTTGTGGGCCAACAGGTCACTGTGGGCACAGCACTTCGGATGACAATAGTTCAAAACTTCTTGTAAAAATATGATGATGATGATGCTTATGCTTGCCATGCAAATCTATTAAGCAGTATCATTACTGGAATGAGGCTAATACTTTTTTTACATTATTATTATTATTACTAGAAGGATTACACCATATCTATACATGACAAACTCAAGATGTTTGTTCTTCTAACAGAAACATGCTTACACTTAACTGTATAAAAATAATAAAATATAAAATGTTCATTAGATGTAATAAAATGCTCTTGATGTCATGTTTTTCTTGCTTTATATCACAAAGTTTAACAAAAATTTAAAAAATCCAAATCCAACATTGCATGTAGTGGGCAGGTTTAACTCCAAGTATGAGATACTGCTTAACTCCATTCTGAATTTGGCTGCTAGATGGAAAGGAGTCTAAGTTCCTGGTGATGAAATCTCTAAATTCACTGCCATAGTATTGCTTTTTAGTACTGAATTATAAGAGGTCTTTGATCAAGGAAGTTCTGATGCAAGTGAAAAAAACCATCCTATTAAAAAAAAAAACCAACACCAACAACCTATGAACAGTCAGTACCAATCCCTAACTGATAACGGAGGAAAGGAAAAACAGTGATATAATTTTCATGACTGCCATTAGGGAGTAAAGTTTTAAAAAATAAATCCATACTTTGGAAAGGTGAAAGCACCATTCAATTTCTTATCAGTTCTGCCTTAATACATGCACAGCATGTATTGCTGACCTAGAGCTGCAGGCTTGTTCTGAGAACTCAACAGCCGCTCAGTCACAAACTGTCTTGCTCATTCTGACCTGTACTCTCCCCGCACATTAATGAACTGTTTGGTGGTATAGTCTCAACAAGACTGATACTGTCTACTTTTTGCTATGTGTATCACACATCAATGCATTAAATATCACTTAGGATTTCAGAATTCACAGAAGTTATTATTACATCTCATTGTGAGACTATAATTGAATTTTCCCGAGTTGAAACGAGTCTTGTAACTTATCATTTGCCTTTCTGAAGCCTCATTTTAGGGCATCTACTGTATACAAATATTCAGCTTTTAAGTGAAAGAAGTCCATTTAGTGTAGCTTAAAATTTAAACATCTACATTTCCCCACTGCAGAATCTTTAAGTGTGAAATTGAAAAATCCCACTCAGTGGGATGGGGCACAGAATTTAAGAAAAAAAAAGTCAAATTCATGTTTTGAGATAAAGAATTTAATTGGACAGAAACAAAAGGGAAACTACTACTACTACTACAGAAAACAAGTGCAACCCAGTGACCAATGTCTGGACAGCTGCACTGAATGAGGTTGTCTTGAGAGGTCCCTTCCAACCCCAACCACTTCTTGCTTCTATAATCACAACTGGTCAGTAATAAGGGAATATGTGAAGGATGAGATCAATTTTGTGTTAAATGCCTGTTCAAACAAGTCACTCTGCAGGGATCTGGCCCAGCAGTGTTGCAGATTTCGCAAATTTAGGCAAATATGTCCCCAAGCTGTTCTGGTACAGGCTTCTGTGGCAGGTTAGTGACCTTTTGCAATCTTTTTCTGAAGAGAAATGAATCTTGATATCAAAGGCTCATGAAACAATAACAGTATGGCTGTTTCTTGGTTATTTCAATGGTACGCTGTCAACAGCAGGGTTATGAGCCTGATAAATGTGCGTTCATGCAGAATAGGGAAAAGGCCACATTTGCATTAAAATTCAGTTTTAATTGTCCTTATTTTTTATTGATGCTTGGTGAATTGGATCTATAAAGAACCATTTTTAAGCAGAATGAAATTTGACAAATAGTATAGCTGTGTAAACAGTTTCAGTAATTATGGCAGCAATTATTCTCTCTTCTATCTCTTGGTAGCTTTAAAAAGAAGAAAAAGAAAGTGACAAGAGACCAGTTTTAGAAACCCCATGGAGATCTCAGTATTATAAAAGTCAGAGAAGCCAGATATCAAAAATTTATGCAACACAGGTTTAGCAGAAGATAAATGTCGTCCCTATCCTGAGAAAAACCCTTCTTACTCAGAGAAATCAACAGACTAATTAAACAAACACATATGAAAAATGCCAGCTACACAGAAACTTTAAACAAGAGTATACAAAGTTATGCAGTCACAAAATATACACCACCATATTAATTATGCAACTACTAGAAATCACACTGACATTATTCCCTCTCCAGGCTCTGTTAGAAAAATCAATCACTGCTCACGATGATAATGAGGACACACTGGCAGTCAGAGATTACCTCTTCAGACAGGTTTTCTTGTCTTCTGTAGAGGCCTGGTTACACAGGAAGCCCTTTAGTCTGAAATTATTAACATTTTCAGTGCAGGGAGGGAGGAATTACATTCTAGCTGCACTAGTGCTGCTTTACATTCTAGCTGCACTAGTGCTGCTGAGAGCACGATTTCTAAAAAACCACAGGTATACTGCATACAAGTATACAAGAGAGATCAGATTATGATAATATTCATTTCTAGAACCAAACCTCATTAATCATCCAGTATCCAAAGTGTAATAACTCCATCCCAACAGAGCACTACTTGCCAGTTTCTCATTTCACACTAACTACAAGCGGGGCCACTGGGAGTATCGTCATACACTGACTAGGGAGAGCATAGAGACCTGAGCATGTCAGTGAATTTCTCCTCAGAATAGTAAGCTTTAAAAACAGTTTGAAAGAATACAAAATGGCAACCATTTACTTTAGGAGCTTAAAATACAATGCAGAGACACAGAGAGAAAAATCTAGACAATAAAACAATAAAAAGAATCTTGTAAGGAGAAAAGAAGCCTATGAATTCAGAAAGAAATAGCTTTAACAGAGGAATAGCAACAGAATCTTTATGGCTACAAAGGAAAATATGAATACCCTGCAGAATACATTACTGATGAGAAGTTAAACTAATTTACAAGTTTCTTGGTCCTCCTGCTTTTTCCTTTTCTGAAACTCAGGAATACTTTGGAAATGCAGAGAAAGGAGAAATATTTTCATTATCTGTCCATTGAGAAGATTCAGAGAGCTGCTAGACACAGTGAATGGTATGTGACCTAGCAAATAAAACCTAAAAAATTCAATTAATTCCTAAACAAAACCCAAAGCACGTTTGTTTACTGTAATTTTCTACTGCTCATAGTCTCATACAAAATACTGAAAGTTACACAGCATTTCAATAAAGAATGTGTATCAAGGTATGTGGCCCTGTGTCCCTTGACAAGTAAGAGCTAGATTGTCCAAGGGAGTACACAACATTTAAAAGCTGTACTAAGTGAAGCTGAAGTTACACTTACTTTTCTGAGTATCAGTACTGTTACAGTTCTACCCTTCAAAGTATTCTGATAGCACAGAAAGGAAGTAAAACGTATGCAAAAGAACATGAATCTACAGGTAGAGTTTCACTGAGACTCAGCTCTAGAAGCACCAGCAAACATCAGAGTCACTGCCACAAAAAGCACCCATAATACAAAGCTTTGCAGCTTGCAGATAAGACGAAAAGGCAACAAGGATAATCAGAATGACAGAATCATAGAACTGTTCAGGTTGGAAAGCGCCTCCAAGATCACAGAGTCCAGTCATGAGCCTAGCACTGCCAAGTCCACCACTAAACTAAGTGCCACATCTACACATCTTTTAAACACCTCCAGACTCAAACACTTCCCTGGGCAGCCTGTTCCATGCTTGATCACCCTTTCAGTGAAGAAATTTTTCCTAATATCCAGTCTAAACCTCCCCACTTGAGGTCGTTTCCTCTTGCCCTGCCACTTATTATCTGGGAGAAGATGCTGACCCCTTTCAGGTAGTTGTAAAGAGCGATAAGGTCTCCCTGAGACTTATTTTCTCCAGGCTAAACAATCCCTTAGCCGCTTGTCATAAGACTTGTATTTCAGACCCTTCACCACCTTCGGTGCCCTTCTCTGGATTCTTTCCAGCACCTCAATGTCTGTCTTGTAGTGAGTGGCCCAAAACTGGACACAGGACTCGAGGTGCAGTATCACCAGTGCCGAGTACAGAGGGACAATCACTGCCCTGGTCCTGCTGGCCACCCAATTGTTGATACAAGCCAGGATGCCACTGGCCTTTTGGGTCACCAAGGCACACTGCCAGCTCATAAAATAGCGCACCTAGTTTTACCAATCAAACGATCAACGTCACCAGCAAAGACAAGTATTTTTTAGGCATTTCAGCACATGTTATTTTAGAAGACATTTACAGGATGAGTGGTTGAAGAGTCAGAGGTGATCTGCCCACATAGCAGATCCTCTCAGAAAGTTATTAGTTAGCTCCTGACAGGATACACCATCAAATACACGGCTTTGCAAACATAGAACTAACTCACCAAGACTCCCAATATTTAGCATCAGACAGCTGACAACTCAGTTGGTTTTCTATATGTTGAGCACTCATTTTTTTCACTTCTAAAATTCAGAGAGCAGCAGCCTTGCTCTCATTTTCTGGACCAAGAGCTTTCTCTGACAGAAGCACCTGTCGGTGCTTCAGTCAATCCATCAGTTGGAGCTGCCTGCAAAGCAGTTGTTGCCTCCATTCTCTGCATGCAACCCATTCTGCACATACAGTTCAAAGAATAGTTTACTTTTATATGTCATTATTATTATTAATTACCTGTCTGGACTAGCAGTGAAGATGTGTTTTATTAGGCCACACAAGTATAGACTACTGCATGACTGAAATATAATTAATCTCTTAAAACCTTGGAGAGTTGATGGACAGGGTAGTCTAATGGTAGAAAATAAAATTTACTGAAGCACAGTTAAGCATATGAGAATGTTAATATTATCCGAGAATAACAAACATATTTTGATATTGAGAACATGAGTCTAATGTGATTTTGCATTTTTAACACTAAGCAGAAATTTAATCCTATCCTTCCCCTCATCAATAACTGCATTTAATTACACAGCTTTTATCTGAAAGGATGAAGAACTGTGTTTCTTATTCATGCCCACATTTTATTTCTTACCATTTCATTACAATTGACCTGTTAACCATGACACCTTCTGTCTCCCCTCCATATCCTAAAACATACTGTGAATCAGTTCATTTAAAGACATGATGAACAGAATTGCTTTTGTCTCTGATTCTCTCTGGAACATGTTTTTTTTTATTGTCTGCTGGGGAATACCTTGCTGATGAGGTACAAGTTCTCAAATCAAGGCAGCATTCCTAATACACCAATAAAAATGGATTCCTTTTGCAGTTCCTCTGGCAGTCCGATACATTCATTGTAAGTTGCTGATATGTGTATTGTTAAATGTGCAAAACACTAACACAAACAAAGCACTACAATCCCCAAAAGAGAAGACAACTGATGATAATATTTAGGTCTTCCCTAGCCTTTGGAGGTATCAACACCTTATTTATACCCAACAATCTCAACAGCTGAGTAACTCAGTACTGAGGTAACATTGCATCAAGCAGTATTTTTAAAATTACCAAGTTAGGGCTAAAATCAGTAGAGATTGTCAGTGAGAGCAATAATGTGATATGTATATGGTTTTGTTAGATGGTCAAGTTAAATGATTAATTAAATCTCAGTAAGGGTTGATGGCTTCTGTATTTAAAGATTAAGCAGGGAACATTTTGTGCTTTGAACAAATATATGAAGAGAAACTGTGGGAAACGTGATGGATGCTTAATATTTGAGATGTCAGCAAGACTTTGTCAGGTGCTATAACCAGGTCTCAACATTCACTTTTGTCCCTAAAAGATGTTTTTGCCATAAGGATGGTATTCCGTACCTAAAAAGCTTCACATAATCACTTTCAATGTGCTATAAGGTATTCAGGAGATTACAGTCCATAGAAGAACATGACTACAGACATGGAACAATTCTAAAAAGGATCAGAAATATTTGACAACACTGACTGTGGCCCAAAATAACAAGGAGACCGATTCCTTGCAGAGGTGAGTCTGACAGAGAAATCTGTACTTTGCTTGCCCTACAGAAGCAACCTGAGAGCTCTCCAGTTAATTCAGGAAATCTACATAAAAAAAAAGTATGAGGACATTTAAGACACTGAAAGAACTAAGTCTCTGTGATGTATCCACCAAAACTGAAGTTATCACAGATATCTGGTTAACAGTCTTCTAAAGTTGTAAAGCAAAATCTAGATGTTTTGGATCTCACAAAGTAATACATTGGACCACATTAATTATACTCAAATAGAATAGTTGTCTCTGACAGTGGTCTGTCAGCACAAAAAAATGACTATTCACATGAAAACATGGCTTATGTAGGAAAAGTCCATGTTAGAAAATACTGACTGCAAACTGCCAGTATTATAACCAAACAGGTCCTAATAAACAGTCCCTAAAAATAGTCTTTTTTTTTGCTTTGTTTAGGTTTTTTTTTACATATACAACTTCAGAGATAGAATACTGAAGAAAAGATGCTGTTAAGCAAGACTCACAACTAGACTGCTTGTTGAAAAAGGAAAAGGACCTAAGCACATCTGTCTGAATTCACAAGAAAAAGTAGAGACTGCTTAGACATATAATAATTTCTGTCACTAGCTGATCAACAGCAATCAAGACCTGAGACTTCTTACTGCTTCTCAAAACTTATGGTGTATGTCTGTAACAAGAAATAACACTCACTTTCTGACATATGATAGGCTTACAAATGTACAAGGTTGTACACACGCTGACATACTCCATTAAATATTTCTTCTCTAGAGAGAGGAATACTTAATTTCAAAATTAAGAAATGTGATCCAGGGCCTCACAATCCTAAATGACCTATTATAATAGTTACATTCTTTCAGTTTGGAAAACAATAGCAATATTTCCGGTAAATGCATCTTCCCTCTCCCCACCACCAACTACAACATACTCTCCTTGATTGCTTTTTTTTTAAATGCATTCACTATGGAAACAACTGATCCACATCATAAAACAAACTTTAAGAAGTACTACAGTAAAGGACCTCAAATGTTTAAAAGAAAAAAGTATGGCACAGTGCTAGCCAGCTTGTTGGAGGTGCATTTCTTATGCTGGTTTTCAGTTTGAGTGCTAGGGATTGTTCTGAAAGCTGGATCCTTATACAAGTCTTTCAGTTGTTGCCAGAAGTACTTCAACACTCCTCAGTTTAATGTGCAGAAATGAATTTTCTGTCACGGGGATGAGTCCTAGGCCATTTTTCATAAATAAAAGGGCTTCACGGAACTAGAAGAGGGCTGGAGAGACAGCTTGGACAATCAGACTCAGCTCATACTTCCATAAAAAATATTTTATCCTTGAAATTACCCTGTTGGAGTCAGCCTGACGCTGTCACATTTTCCCACCTTTTTTCCCCATCAACTAGTATTTCTGACAGTCTGTTCTAATGCCTTTTTTTTTTGCCTCTTCTTTAAGTAGGTTGTAGCTGCAACATCACAGTGTATTAAATTTTCTGGGGCAAATACAACTACCATCAAGCCTTCAGGGAAATAATAATAACAAAATCTATAGAAGCAAGACAGAGCAAATCAAATAGGGATTGAAGTTTCAAAAAAGGCCAGTGTTTCACTCAGACATAATACACATAATTTTTGCTTATAAACGATGGGAGTAACCATATACCACCAACCCAATAAACAGACTTCCTACATTGTCAAGATATCATAAGGAATAACACCATATTTGAAGAATGCAAAAGGAATCACAGTGAGTTTATCAGAGGGGTTACTTCTCTGCATTCTCAAAATATCCTATATAGATTGGTAAGATTTAGTCAAAGATCATAAACAAATGCCCCATATTACTGAAGTGAATGGAAATATCTATGATCAGCAGCAATTATTACTAATGCACAGATAAATATTGAATTACTACAACAAAATACAGCTCTTTTGCTTATTTTACATAATAGTTAGACACCAGGCAATTTTACTAGGTATCTTAAAACGTATCCTTTAAACCTAGTACTGTTAAATTTCTTTTCACCTTCTAAGCTTATCAAATATATTAACTATTTAATATTCATAGTTTCCTTCTGGGGAAGATAAGTACTATTTTCCTGAAACAAGTAGCAAAACTGTTTGGGGTTTGTTTTCTTTCCCCAAGACTAACTGATAGAACTCTTTATGCAGACCACTAGAGGCTCCTATAGTAATTATCTCCCTCAATAAGTATTTTTCTCTTTCCCTTGTATTCTCCATGTTTACATCTTTATCTTGCCACATGAAAATTATAATATCAAACCTGGTTTCTGTGAGCTTACACATAGGCTGAACTCAAGGCCATTTTGACAATATAAATTTCATAAGCAGCCCTGTACAGAGAATAATTACAAAGCAATGGCCCTTTTTTTTCTTTGGGGCACACGACCAAACGTGCCCTTTTGTTTCATCTCAGCTATTCGATTTTTAAATTTTTTAAAGACTGACTTCTAATTTTAAATTAAAAAAAAAAAAAAGACTTTCACAGAACTTTTCAAACTTTGAAAAGTTTGTCAAATGTAAAACTTTTGCGTAGGAAGAATTAGAATAAATCCTTTTTGCCTTTGTTCTATTATTCCACCTCTATTAAAAATCCATCTTTTACTGCCCATTATGAAATGAAAGAGAGGTCAACTTGCATATCCAGACTTAAGAGAATTTTAGGTTCTGTGATTCTTGGTTCCTTTGGATAACTTAGTAACATCTCTTCCCAGGGAATTGTAATTAAGCACACTTATATAGATCTAATGTGAAAAATTGAGAAAATTATTAATATACTCTGAGATATGTATTCCACTGAGAAACTCCTACTGTGTCACTTCTGGATTCATTACTTTTGAATGGTTTTTTCTCTTTACGTTTGTAATTAGATTTGCAATTCTGGCATTTATCTTGTAAACTAATTCACTAGTTATGCACAGTAACTTGTATACTAGAGCTGCAGTGATGTTGTATCATGAGCATGTCTACGATACAAGCATTACGAGGTATATTTTCTTCCCTCCCACATACACTGAAATTTCAAGTCAAAGTTCCTTGAAATATTCTCTTTTTCCTTCTGATCCAACATTTACTCTGGTTAGTGGCAATAACTGACCTTGAAGGAAGCAGGTGTCACCCTCGCTCTGTTACATCACATATATTAAACTTGGCCTGACAAGTTGTCTTCAGCATTTTTCTTTCCCCTTCAGCTAACTTCTAGCTACTTACATGCACTTAAAATATGGAGAAAGTCCAAATTCAAATATGGCTTGATGATTACTGGCAGGACACAGAGTCACTGCTGGTATTAGACCCTCCTTATTAGTCAATTTTCAATAATAGCAATTCCTTTGATTAAGACCTGTTGACAATGGAAGATTCAAGTGGAAAAACAAACAAGGGCTATTTCACAAGGAATTCAGACTAAACAATCAGTCATGAAAATGCTTAAACCTTTTTGCAGAGTCAGAACACTGACTTCCAGATGACTTTGGTTACTCAACATTGGCATTGTAAACACGGAAAGAGACAGAAAAAGTAATAGAGATTGCTTTCATCCCTTCAAAAAAACACCATTAGCTTTTCTACTACATAAAAAAGCAGCTCACATTCTTGGGCTGAGGAGCACCCTACGCTATTCTCCATCATAGGAAAATAATTTGCAACAAGAACACAACATTTTATCTGTACTAGTTATTGAAGGATAGAATTTTTCAGTATTACCATGTTTGTCTGATTGCAGCTTAATTCTTAGCATTCTTAAGCCATGTGACTCAGAAGGAGAGAAATGTTTATTTGCCTCGCTTCCTGTACTCAGGGTTCAGTTATCTTTTTAAAACATCATTTTGGAAATCTTCATAATTGCCAGGAAAACAGTTCTGCAGTGTTTCTATATAAAAAAAAGTCACACAGGAGCATTCCTTCACCTGGCAAAAGAGCAGTCCCATCTCAAAAACACTAATAGCTTGTAATAATAAATGCATGCTTAAATATAATGAGGACATTTGAAATAAACATACATAATAATTAAAAGTTCTTTATCTTATTTATTTTGCATCCCTTGAAAAATCATCTACATGGTAAAGGCGTGATTCATCATCTGGAAAGAACTTTGCATCCTCTTCATTGTAAGCTTTAATTTCAGAAAATTCTGTATTTCATGAATATTGGGGTAGGATTTAAAAGACAAAACTATTAATTTCAAAACGAAGACTAATTAATTAACAACATTAAGACTGGACATCAAGGCTACCATTAAACAGCATTTGTCCAAATGCAACTCTAACTATTGCAGCATTTTTGCTTACTTAGTGGCACTGGAAAACATCAGAAAAATAACCAAAGACTGAAACACAAACCAGTGAAAAAAGCAGCTGCACACATCCGACTCAAATGTTAATCACATATTGAGACTGTAATACTCCTTAATGAGTCAGTTTATGAGGTAAGTAGACTTTAAACACTTTTGAAGCACCTGTGTAATGTATTTGAGTTACATGAGCCAAAGAGTCTTTCAGTATTTTAAACTATAACTAATAAGAATGTATCAAACTCACAAAAAGATGAAAAGGGATAAGGTCAAAGATCTTATCCCCAATTAGTTTGCAGGGAGTACTCAGCAGAAGTGCATATGCACTTACACATGCAGGACTTAAGTTACACTAATTACTATGAACTGCAGGAGACTTTAGAGTCAGCTCTGTAGCTTCACTTCCTTTCACCAACGAATTTGTACTTGTTCTTATCAAGGCACCTTCTATATGCAACACAGAGCAATATATCATAATATTTATACATTCTGACTATTAAAACAAAGTAAAAATAAGTAGTAAAGAAAATAATTGAACTGGAACCAAAGATGTTCTAATTTAAATTTCTGTAGCTGTTTAAGTTTCATAGTATTAAGTGTTATAAAATTAGTTTTTAGAATCTGTCTTGCAATGCAAACACCACCTTGCCATTAAACCTTAAAACTGGTCACTGAAAGGCCATTTTGGATCATTTGCAAGAATGGATAATGCATTTGATTCACAATAAAAAATTTACAGGAATGAATTTACACAATCCTGTAATCTTCCTGCTAGATATACTAGTCAATAAACAGCAATTAAAATCCTGGAAACCTGTAGTTCTTTGTTTCTTCCAATAATGAAGACAAAAAATGAAAACAGAAATAATTAGGGCAAAAAAGTGCTTAATCTTATTTTTCCTGTTTATGTTACAGAAGATATCTAGCATCTATTTTAGAATTTAAAAAAAAAAATAATTTGTCACATCTCCTTTCAAGTTTTGCTCATTAAAAAGATTTTTTTATTTTGACAGAGGATATCCCTGCTTTGTAACAAGAGATGCCTCTGAAAAGATTAGTGGCATCTTATCATTAGTGAGATGCATTTATAAGCAAGATGGTAAATAATACTAGACTGACTGTCTTTTATGAGAGAAGCTCTGGGTACTAGCCTATTTGCAAATCTTTTTATTTACAGTGCACAAATTAGAATGTTTTCTTAGATTACGTATCAAACATCACATTGCTGACCTTTAGAATTCTTAAGTTGAGGCATTTCAGAGGATTTGGTAGCAACAAACAAAATATATAGATTGTGAGTAACTCAAATCAGTGAAACAGTCCCCATCTATGGTGCTGAGTGACTGGAGACAAGAGATATGAAATACAGCAAGGAGAAGCAAATATATCCCCTAAACCAGCAGAATTCTTTACAGACCCAGCTTCCTCTTGACATGTCATGACAGCCTTTGAAATATTTGTCAATTAGCAATTTCTAAAAGTATCTTCTGATGAAGATGAGAAGACAGAATAATTTTAAACTCCTGGGTTTATAGTATTTGATTTAACTGGAGGTGCTAGACGTCAGGAGCAGTGTGGAAGGAAAAGGAGATCTTACTTTTTCTTATGCAGACAGTGCGTAAGGAATTCAAGTAAGACCAATATTGCCAAGTACAGTCTACAGGGTGCAGGCGAAGGAAAGAAGTGATGTGGACCTGTCTCATTCTGACTGCAAATATCCACCACAGTCAGAAAAAAACCAAAAAAACCCAAAACTTCAGAAGGATAAGAGAGAGGAAAATTGTAAGCAATGTTCTTCTGATATATTATTTCTTCTAACTCAGTTATGCCAAAATGTGTAAAATGTTAACGTGAAAAATTGGAGATTATAGCTTAATTTGTCACTTAACTTCATGGAATATTTTCACAAGAGGAGAGTGCTGAAGGATCAACACTCTTTTTCAGGAGGAAAACTTGAATTTGAATTTTCCCTCCAAAAAATTAGAAGTTAAAAGAATTGTTCCAGGGTTGAATTCCTGATTACATTAATTGTCAGCTGCATGAAGGAAGGATCAAGTGACCACCAGGTTTTTGGTTTTGGTATAAGTGAATTAATTATGTTTTTATCTCCTTCATTAAACTGTGCATAGTTCACTTTGGCTTTTGTACCTTAATAATCATCTTTCATCTTAATTTTGTGTTAAATAAAATTTCATGGATATTGAATAATATCAGGACATTCCATCACAGTGGCAATTTGTAAATCCTGGGTGTTTTGCATTACACAAAACCTATTTTTGTGGAATAATCAGAAAATATCAAACTGTTAACTCCCCTTAATATTCTTTAGCTGGCAATTATAGTCTGTGAAGACAAATCTTCAAGAGCTAGTGTTAGCCAGGAAAACTTCTTAATATGTGGCAGACTAAAGAGGTACCAAGATAGCCACTAAAAATTGCTTTACCTGAAGTCAGAGAAATGGAAATTACTCTCCCTGATCAACTTTATCAACTCTGGCAAATTAATTATAATTGGTGGGAAAGTAGTAAGGTACAAATAAAGTAGCAGAATCATTGCATTTGGTGCTCTAGCAATGGCCATAACAAGTTAATAACGATGTACCTCTTTTTTTTTCTCATTTATTGAAGTTACAGAAAGGGTTTAATAACATACTTTAGGGAATAGCTTTTCTGTTTCATCATTTCAAGGAATCTGAGCATCTGGAATAATATCTAGCAATTGTGTATATTATAATAGTTCAATCTTACATACTTGCAAGTGAAGAGGAATTTACTGGAACAGAATCACAGCTAGAGTAAATCCATAGGAATAAAGTGAAATAAACAGAATGATGCTTATTTATGTAAAGTGAGAATTTAATCTATGATTTAATATAGGTCAGGATATCAGTACACAACACAGAATACTGATTGTATCATACTAGGTCCTTCATGGCAGGACTTTAGTTCACCTTAGAAACTGAAACAATTTTGCTCAAACTATGATGCCAAGGTGTAGAATGAGCTCAAAGCCGCAAAGTTCACAGTTGATAAAATAATTTTAACCTAAATATACTCAACAAAAGTTAAGAACTATAGAATTGCTTACTCATACACCAGGCGATGTTATACTAGTGCACAGGTTACTATATATATATATATATATTAGTTTGGTTTGAGGTCTGGTACAAAGATAGAAATGAAATGTTCAGGATAAGTCAGTTCCCTCCAAATTCTAAAGGAGTGCTAAGAGACAATTCTGTAAAGAAAAAGACTTCTTTTAGGTGACACTTGAAGCATAACAGACATCAAAAGAACAAAGAGGTTTACAAAGTAACACTCTCTGGACACAGTAGGGAACTAGGATCAGGGAGAGCAAGGCAGGACAAACAATATCCTAAGGTTAACTGAAAGCAAGACTGTTCAGCTAGAAATTACAGAGTAGGAAGACCTTTAGAAAAATAAACATGCTTTTCCTCTTAAGAGGACTATAAACACTGTCATTTCAAAAGGCTTGTCTGATTGTTACATGTGTGAGTGCTCACATGCACTAAAGACGGACAGACTTGCTGAACATAAACAGTTGCTGTGTCACAGTACTATCTCCAGCTGAAAGTACTGAAAAATAAAGGTTCATGTCTAAAAAACTCTACAGAAAAACTCAGAGATATGCAGAAAGACATAAAAGCACAGGTAATCCTCACTTGGGAAAATCTTACACTGCAAGAAATAAAATCTGATTATTAGAAACCCAAAAACCCAGTACTGGTGAATACTTTCAAAAACTCAAAAATAGCTGTAGATATTTGATATGGAAATGACATTTTTTATTCTTTTCCATATAAAAATATTATGAATGCACATTTATCTTTGTGATTCCCTACTCTTCTGTGTCTTTCAAAATACCCACCTGAAGCTGAAAAAACCCCATTGAAGTTCAAAACAGAGGGAATAAGAAATCACTCAGCTCCAAGGTTTTAAACTATCCTCCTGACACAGTATCTGGCAATTGTCTTAACTAAACAGAGAAAGAACTTGGTAATACTTCCTCATTGCATGGTTGTCTAAATAAAGAGATAATGAGATGTTTTGGTCTGAACACAGTAATGATATTCAGAAGGGAACACAAGTTTAGAATTTCAAGTGGGCTTCTCTCAGTTTCTTTAAGACAGCCCACGGGGATCGCTTTAAACCTGGCACAACCACTGTTACCAATTCCTGTGGCTCTTTGCTGGTGTGAAGAATGCATTAGTCAAGGATGTTCACAATAAATAGTTTTGTTATGAAAAATTTAGAACCCTGACTGAAACATGATAGACTTTCTAAAAACTTGCCAAGATCCTGCAGCTCTTCAAATCTCACAGGATTGACAACTTTGATACCTACTGACACCTGAGTAGCTTCTGCTACAAACTAGAAAAGGTACTCTCATGTGTAACCTTCAGGGTTAACAATATACGTTTTTGTTTAGATTAGCTTTTTTTTTTAAACCAGACCAAACATTCAGAGATTCATCTCCTTTTCCTTTCTAAAGTACTGCAGAAAAACACTTCAAAAAGCAAGTAAGTAGCTCTGTGAAACATCAGCATTGCTACAGTTTGTCTTTCTATGACTGGTTTGCTTCTCTGTGTTAAAAAAGATGACGCGCTCAACTCTACAGTATTACATTATTTGATGGGGTTCATCCACATGAAGTGCACAGAGATGAAAGAATCCTTGTCTTTACAGGGTCAGAGGATTTTTAAGACCTTGAAGTTTATTAACCTTGTTCATCCTGATAGTCATATTTTCAGGACTAAGTCATACCTAAACTGTTGGAGATGGTATTAAAGTAGTTAGTATAAATACACATATTTGGGTTCTCTTGTATATTATTTATGATTAAAATGTTCTTTTCTATTCTCTCTTCTACTAAGTCAATATTGGAACACTATTATTAAAACAAAAACTTTCAGATGTTATGATTCACCACCATATGGTTGGAAGAGTCTAATTTTCAGTATCTAAGACTTATTGTAACTCCCTGAAAAATAACTTTGTAAGGTAAAGACCAAAGAGAGAGGTACTTCAAAACACAGTATTTCATAAAATGATCAGAACATTACTAATTTTTATTCTTTTAATCTGAAAACTTATGAGATGATATATCAAGGAATTTCTTAGGAACCCCAGAGAAAAGAGTCAGTAGAGAACTGTGAGTAATGGGAACAATAACGATTGCACTAAAAATTCTTTCGCCTTTCAAAAGGAAGATCAAAGGAAAATATTAATCAAAATGAAAAGTTGTTGGGTTTTTTTTCTGTTCTTTTATAAGTAGCATGATCCAGGATTTCTGTTGGTTAGGTATTTTCATTTAAGGTTAAGGCTGCTCATGAATACAAGCACTCCATATAGTTATTTTGAACTAATTTTTTTTTCTCCTGTGATATTAGAGACTGTATGCTGCTTTCTAAATAGAATGAAAAACAGTTGGAATAAAACCTTGTCTTATTTTGTGTTTGTAAATTAATAATTCTGTATGAGCTGTCATGGAAACCCAATGCTCAAGAAACTTAATTCTTTTCCCAATACATCAGCATGACTGTACAGGTAAGTCAAAGTACAAGGAATTAAAAAATTTTGACCATTCTACCAGTAATTTTTACAAAATCCTTTTGATGGTAACTCACTAGATTCCGTATTTCACAAATTATCTACCTTTAAGAAGAAAAGGTATCATACTAACTCATAGTGGGCCTACTACACTGCTGTTAAAAAGTGATAGTACATACTGAAGGTGCTTTGTAATTATTTTGTACAGAGGAAATTGTAGTCTTATTTACTAATAATGTTTCTCAAGAATTCCTTGCTACAAGTCAGCTTTCACTATGTCAGCGTTACAAAAACTTAATGATCAGTACTGGAATCTTCCACGTCATGGTCTTGACAAATATTTGTTTTCATTTTCTAATCATCAAAGTAACTTCAGAAACTGGCTCAACAGCTTATGAATAGCTAGGAAAAAATTATTTCTTTGATTAAAAACAATTCTCAGCATCTTTGCTTTGGGAAAAACAAACAAAGGGAAAAATCCTGTTGAGAAACTTTGTTTCATGACATGTAATTGAAATTTGACAGATGTGGGTGTAGTTTGTGCAGAGTTTTCTTTTTTATCATTCCTATGGCAGTCTTTTCAACAAAGTTTGCATGTATTTCCTAGAGATGTAGATTTTAGCTGCTAAATGCCTTGGAGCTTCGCTATACTCTTTACAGTGTCAGCTGTGCTCACCCTTGAGAACTTCTGAAGTGTGAATTCAAACTAGTGGCAGGACTCAGCTGGATCTGGGAGCTTTCAGGATGCCACACAGAAGATGCTACACTTGCCTGACATATTCACGTGTGGTCTCCATGCCTTTCATTCACAGGACATCACAAGAAACTTAGTGACAAGCTACATATGCATATGTCTAGAGATTTATTGCCCCACCACACGTAAAAATGCTCTCCATACACACACACTATTTGGTAAAGAAAATAGGAACAGGAAAAGAGAGAGACCAGACAAACAACTTTTCATAACTTTAAGTAGCTAACCCCCTGTTTTGATTAATATAAGTATACTTAGAGTAAACGTAACACTTCCATTGAAAACCTGTATCTACCTTTATTTCAGATACTGGCAACACAAAAAATAATGTTACATTTAAAGGGGTTTTTTTTCTTATTTTAAATATTTCTTTATAAAATAATACCACTTAAAACTCTTCTAATGAAATGCTTTCATTCTACTTCTGCATATGCACATAACAATGCAGGACTACATCAGTGCACTATCAATATAAATTCTTCATAATCATTGCAATTTTTTCAGATACTAACCTGATTGAGGGCATATTAGGCTCACACAGAGGGATGGACGAAAAGCCAGAAAAGGTCAGTTATTGAGACCGTTCTACCAAAGACTACTACAATTTCATGTCTATATTTGCACTGCTATGATGTAAAAATAAACAATACACCAGTCATCAACTTATCAAGTCCCTTGGTACCATCATCAGATCATTTTGTGGCAATATACAGGAACAGATGGGGAAACAGTTGACATGCGTTATCAGATCCCTATCCTGCCGGTTTGAATTAGCCATAATTCAAAAATCTTTTTATTTTGCTCCTGCCTTTTATAGAAATGTGGGTTCACATTATCAACTACCTTTTCTTTGGAAGAAATAATATACAAATTGGAACTATGCATATATCTGTATGAAACTCTTCACCTCCAGTTCCCAAGTATTTGACTACAAACCACCAAAATAACGGTGGCTTGATGTATTCATCTCATATGTTTTTATTCTACATATTTGGTATCCTTAGGGGAGTAGAAAATACTACTTAAATTCCTAAGGCCTTTAAAATGAGTAAGTCTTAAGCATTTCAAACAAATTTATATGCGCAGTTGATACTGAGTCATATTAATGAAATTAATAAGCTTAAACTAAGACTTTTTATATTAAACTGTGAATTTGCATAATTCATGTTCAGATAGTTGCAATTTGCACTTTGAAAAAATAAACAGTAAACTAATCAAATAATTTTAGAACCAAGTGAAATGTAAAACTGCAATTTACAGAATTAAAAATGAACATTTTAGTAGTATAAAAATACATAAATTGGCAACTCCAATAAAATTAACTTTTACTAGAGCTTGAAAGACAATAAACTTTTATGAATTGAATTGAGAAGTACATTAGTTACAAAAACCCAGCAAGAGCGTACATTTGAAATGGTTTAAAACCTTGGCAAAGCATGATTTTCACAAAGGATGAAGTATAGTTCAAAAGTTAATGAATATAACATTAATTTTTGAGGTTACATCGAAACCACCTATCTGTTTCAAAACTCACTCTGGCACTGACTTCACAACATACTAGATTCTGAAATTACAAGAACAAATTAAGATAGCTGGCATATATTTGAGCCTGGATAATGAAATTGTTTCCTGTTCCGACCTTCGTTTAGATCATGCCCACAAAAGAACACTTGGAAGAGACAACAAAAGAAACTTTCTTTTTAACAGAGATGCATAAGGCAACAGCTGAGACACTAGCAAAGTAAATCACCTCAAAATGCTTCTCTTTTGCAAACCTACTATCTTTCTCAAAATAAGTAACATAATGGAAAAATTGACATTTTTTTTGTGGAGTAGGTCACTGTGCCAGAGCAGAGAACATGTACAAGTCTTTCTGTTCAGAGATTTTAATGGTTCACCTTCCTGTGGAACTTCAAGAAGCTGCTTTCAACAAGAATAAGCTCTAATTCATGCCTTTAGCTTGGCAAAAAAAATGAGTTTATATTTATCTTTACAATACAAAACTGTTCTGACACAGACGTTTCGACACACTATTCCCTCACCCCAGAGTAGAGGACAATATATAATCAATACTACTGAAAAAAACCCCAAAACAACTCCACCCGCCCACCTTCCCATTTTATGCTGAAACTGGCACACTTCTTTTTACAGTAAATCACACAGAAAACCATTAGAAAATAGTTATGCTCAAGTTTTACATTCCTTAACATTTCATATGAAAGGAAATAAGAAGTCCATCTCAGTACTTGCTGTATTATTAATATACCTCAGACCACAAGCTTCTATAGCTGCCTTTTCAGTGAGTACTGAAATGCCAATAACCTGAAGTACCCTAAGTGAATGGAAATCCAAATCTAAATGTCTATCAGGCTTAATTTATACAATAGAATTTGCCATGCTACTTTAAGTTATGTTATTGCTTTAAAAATGACACCACTCATAAAGAAAGGTTTGGGTCCAATCCATTGCAAGGAGTTTCATCTATTATATATTTTCTAGATAGCATCTGACATTACCAGTGCCAAAGCTGTAAAATCAGAGCTAAAGAAAACGTTAACAAAATTTATGTTTGCCATGCCTTTCAGAGAGTGTGTCAGAGTGCAGGCTGAAGCTGAGGGCATTTTGTGACTCGGACTGTGTGCACCCACGTTGCCACCTGCAAAATACCTGCTAATTCAGCAACAGCACACCTAAGCAGCCCCAGGACAAGCCTGCCATTGCAAGTCCAGCCTCACTGCAAGCAAGGAAGACACAGGGTGAGAACACAGCATGCTCCTTCTTTCTCCCTTGGTGTGTTACAAGGCTCTCCAGATTTGGATATGAGCTTGAGAAAGAACCCTATGTCTCTACGCTGAAAGTAACTCAACGAACACCATGATAAAAATTATTTGCTGAGCACTATAACCACTACAGTCAAGTAACAGCTCAAAAAGACTGAATGTGAAAATGCATCAGAGGATGCATGTTGGTTTCAGGAAAAATAGTTTCAGCCATTCTCACTCATTTTTAGCAGTTAGCATACCACAAAAAATTATCTTTGTCACTCTCCTTCAGTATAAGGACTGACACTTACAAAACCAGACATAAAAACATGTTGAGCTAATTCCAGTTTGTCTTTATATTACCAGGTACATTAATGCAGTAGGAATTTTTTTGTCTGAGCCTGTCATCTTAAAAAAGTGAAAACTTTCTGACTTAGATTAATGAGCCAGTCATTTTTAGGAAAAATGTGTTGTTTGGAAATAATTTTTTAAAAAATATTTTTATTTTATTGTTGGAATAAAAAAACGGGTTTGGATTCTCTTTGATTAAACACATATTATTTTAAGGATCAGAACTGTACCTTCCGAGCTACTGATATTTCATGTGTCAAATCTGTAACTTCTTGTAGAGTGGACACCATCTCTCTTCTCTTTTATATTCAAGTAATAACAGCAATTAAGTACTAATTCTTGCCAGTACTTTCTGAATTAATGCAATTAAGTGTGAATCTAAAACTCCAGTCATACAGACACGATACAACTGCCTTCTCATGAAACTATAATGAATAAAATCAAACAGCAGGAATTTCACTGGAAACAATGAATAGTAGCAATCTACTTCATCTTATATTAATGACTGCTTCATATAATTTCATTTAATTTCTCCATAAAATAGAGAATTCTATTGTCTGCTCTGCTGCCATTTCTTTTGATATTTGAAATATATTTAATTATACAAGGTCACATCTGAAGAGATAAAGCTCTCCGGAGAGAAAGAAATTGAACTTTTCCATATCAGATCACTTCTCTCTCCAGAAATGAATTCTTTATTAACTCAAAATTACATGGTATTATCCTGAAATGACATGATATGTCTTATTTCTCATCTAGCACATTCCTGGAATTAGGCTTGAGTATAAAAGAAAACTAATGGTTCTGAGAATTGGCTGCTCCAAAGGCTTCACTCTTTCATTACTCACTCTTGATAATTGGCAGTCCACAGCAGGGGAAGCAGGAAGAAATATGCCAGTTGCATTTAGAGATAGGAGTTATGGCCTTTTCTTTATGATGTTGCATAAAAAATTATGGCAAATTATAACAGCTGTTACGGATGTGCTAAACCTGCCAAAGGTTTGTTTGTGCTAAAAGATAGCTTTTTTCCCCAAATTCTAAATGTTGAGTTTTTCAGTCCTTCAAAGGCCTAAAAAGTGTTTGTAACTGGGGGGACACAAATGGAAAAAGAGTAATTAATGGGAAGACAAATGTCACTGAAGATAAAAAGAGATAAAAAAATTTCTGAATCTTCCTTTTTATCCCCATAATAAGTATATTTGAAAAGACAGACACATCTCATAGCTCTATATTTTAGTAATAAATGCAAATGTTACACTTTTTGAATTGTATCTAATACCTACAAAATGTAGGTATTAATATTTTGAATGACGTATTTGAACTGTGGGGAAAAAATAACAACAGTAATAATTTTATAGAATATAATTGCTTATGATGGCTACAGTTTTCCAAATTTATTTGGCCCATTTTCCAAAGAGAGAAGACAAACAGTTCCAGAAGAGGAAATGGGAGCTGCAGAGTTGGTGAGGTTTGATACCATCTAAGTGAGCTTTAACTGAGGCTCTAGTTACCTTCTGCATCTTAAGGCATTTACAGCCTTTTAAGAGATACTCTTAGGACAGCCTGCAGTATTCTTCATAAAGTATTGTTTTTGTTGCTAGTAGTGCAACAGTTTTAGATCTATTATGGGTTTAAAATCAACTACTAACAATGAGCAACACCTGCAGCAAAATGCATTTGCAGACTCAAGGTGCTACAAATATAATACTGAAAGTACAAAGGAAATAAGAAACTGCAACTAAAGGTAGAACAGTTTTTTCCTCTGGGCATGAGATTACAATGCCTTCCTTTCAAATAGCTCATGCTTTTCCATGATATGCAGAACTGGAAAAATCAAAAGAAAGTTTTATGAAAGCTGTACATGCAAATTCTAAAAGCCCGTGTTCTGCCAACTAATTCTCAATAGCATGCACTGTCATGGCATGCATACACTGCACATCACTCATTAAAATTTTTTATATTCATTAAACTTTAATTAGACTTTATTTAAACTTCCATTGGACTTTAAGAGATAGTTGGAACTTCTGTTTCCAATAACATATTGTTAAAAAAACCAGATTTCCCAAATCTTAAAACAGAACAATGGGACTACTCTTTGATATGTCTGTGTTACAAAGTTTTCAAGGCATTATGCTGTGCACAAGTTTTTGTTCAGATGTTTCAGAATTTATTACCGCTTATTATTTATATTTGTCTGTTTAGTAAAGCTAAGCAAAGCGACAACAACAAAAAAGGAGATGTAGAGATAATTACAGTCTGACTTCTTTGAATAGCTTCAAAACTGTTTAGCAAAGCTAAAAAAAATTTAAAACATATACAATCCTAAAATCTGAGCATAGGTCACAATTGTTTTCACGTTCAAGAGTAAACTATGACGCAAGGGAAAGTGAAAGTGGTTTTGAAATCACTCTCCTCTCTTTTTTTCTTTTTTTCTTTTTTTTTTTCTTTTCTATTGTTACACTGTTAAGGTGTTTAATGGAAGCCATGATTCTTCATAGAAGAAATTACTGACTTTTGGAAAACTTTATTTTCCAAGGGTGAAACATTTCACTAAAAATTATGAAGACTTTCTACGTTATTTTCACAGCAGGAATAACTTTCCTTCCCTTTGCTAACAGATGTCAAAATTAAATTAACAGCTTTGTTGCAGAATCTGTAAATGCCAGTCAAAAATGTGATCTGAAAGACAAACAGAAAACTCCTGAGGCAAGAACAGTCTTTCTGTTTTTATAATGATCAATATGTTCTGTATACAACTACAGTATGAACTAAAAAGTAGCAATAAATAAATTACAATTGGTCTCAACATTTAACTTTGGCACTGTGGAAATCATATGGACTTTTTAAAAGTTTCAAATTATTGACAGTTTTCACAGCTAGTATGAGACATACACATTCATATCGTATGTGGAGAATATAGAAAAAATACTGAGACAATAATTTATATTTCAATAATTGGAAAGTAACTATGAAAGTTTATCTAATGCTTCTTTTTGATTTTTCTACTACTCCTTTATGGGCTTTCAGTACACCATAAGCTCAACTTCCTTTATATCCAAACTAACTCCACTCCCTGGCAGATAATTTTAGTTTGCATTCTTTGAATGTTAAGCCAACAGCTGTAATGTTTTCTTGAGATGTTATCCCTTTGCAGTAGATCTCAGACAAAAAGGACACATTACCAAGACAAGAAAATACTTTTTTTTCACGGAGGTGAGACATGGTCCACATTTCATGGAACTGGAAAAGGGACCAGACTTCTGAAGACTAATTTGTCTATGCTCCTTCTGCTGTTTGTGAAAAGAAAGAGAGAAGGTGGCAATGAAAGACTGAGACAATATCCTACAAATTTCTTTTACCTTTTAAAGAATAAGTTATTATTTTGATTACTTGGATAGTCTAAAATTCTATTTTTGATTATTTTATTAATCTCTTTTTCCCAAGAAAAAAGAGGGTCAAAACTGGACCTTGATTACCTTGGAGAAAACCTTCAATAATTTGAGACAAGTCTCCAGATTTCTATTTGTGAGCAGCAGAATTCAGTCCTGAATCATTAAATTTGAGACTTCTCATAAAGAATTAATACAAGGGTCATTTAACAGTAAATCTTCATCATGATACCACAATAACAGTAGGAAAACATAAAAACGGCTTTCCATTAAACTCGGTCCCTTTCACTTTCTTAAAACAACAGCTTCTCTTTTCCCATAAATATTCCTCTCACATTAAATATTTACTCACTGATCTATATTTCATCTACTCAGGTCATACTTTTAGAAATTATTTTCCTTGGAAAAATAAAGTGTTGAATAACTCTGCAGTCATAAACTAGGGAAAATTTCATTTACTTCAAAAAGGGTATATAAGTTCTTTAGAAAGGGTATATAAGTGCTTTAAGGGAGGATTACATGCCCAGCTTAACACAGCTGTGTGAAAATTTCTAAACCTGGATTTTACAGTATATTATTCATATTTTACTTTATTGTAAACGGAAATGTTAATGTGCATAATTTCTCTGCTTTACTTTTCTCTTCAGTCAGTGTGGAGTGGAAGCCCTTTGTGGGTTTAGTTAGCCCAGCATCTTCTGAGTGATCAATAGCAGGTAATTTCAAAAGCATATGAGAACAGATGAATTTGCCATTATATCTTCCCACACCTCTCTCTGCTTCTACAGCTACGAACCTCAGAGTGTCCTGAGGTGAAGGGCCTGCCTATGTATTTATGAAGCCTCAATGAATTCGCCTTAAATTTTTCCAGTCTTGCAAATCAATACAATCATTTAGCATTCATGACACTTGTAGCAAAGCAATTTCATACTGCTGAGTGTTCATGCTACTCTTCTACAAATCTATTCCCATTCTGCACTGCCATTTTTGAAATGAGAGCATTCCACACAGGATTCAACTTGTAGCTGGATCAAGGATACATTAATGGCATAACAATGTCTCCATTTTCTTTACTCAACTCCTTTTCTAATTTGCTATTTGGCCACTATTTCAGAGTTAGCCTTTCAGTAAATATTACCTGCTTTAAGTTATACCTCTAAGCTGGTATCAGTGCATTAAACTACACTGAGGAGAAAAAAAAAAAATCTTAGAATCCCTAAACTATGATGTTATAACTCAAGGAATTGAGGAAACTTCATCCTTATGGTAAATACTGTGTAGATATGAAGGACTACATCAAAATTTTACACATGTCCTAAAACTCCAGGCACTGTGCACAGAATTAATTTTATTCAGCACAGCTCCATCTTTTAGTCAGCAAAACATCAGAGGGCATTTTTAAATTGCTATCTACTTTCTGTAGCTGGTTCATTTTTAATAGCTAAGAAATAACCACACTGTTTGTCTTTGAAGAAGTCAGCAAAACAAGAGATGACAAAGAGGATTCATCAGACCTTTGACTATTGTACTTTGCCAGCTTCTTAAATAACAATTCGTGTTTCCTCCCCTTTCTCTCCCTCCCCTTTGAGAAAGAGTAATGGAACTTTTTGAAAAGCTTTGTAGAAATTTACTGAGATAATTTACTGCTACTTTCCCTTTAAGAAATCTTTGATTTCTGGAACTGTCAGCAAATCTTACCAACACACGTACTTGAAATTATTTGCCTTAATCACTGCTAATACAGCTTGAGGTGCTATGTTATTCACACCAACCAGATATCAGTACTTATCTTGTCCTTTCACCCTCCAGTGGCTGAGCTACTACATAGCCTGAGAAACTATCATAACCCTCCAGCTAACCTCCTGTTAGTTTTTCTGTTAATGAATTTTGCACATCAACTTCTATGAACTCCCTGGCTTCAGACACTTAAGGTCTGCTCTATAATAAAACCTGCCTCCTCTTGATAAACTTTCTTCACTTAACAAGTAATACTGGCACATACTCAAGTCATCAGGTCCAGTGCATACACCAAACCCTCCAAATTAAAAGAAATCCCCCCCCCAGTCTTTTCATCTTGCAGGTATCATATTCCCTAGCTATTCCAAAGACAAAGCAGTATTACCGTCTTCATGGCTGCTGACAAAACAGTCTAATTATTTTCATCAACATATAATGTTGTGCATTGTGCCTTGTCACCAGAGTTGGAATTAAAGAAACAATTTCAGCTTCCACATTTTAAACTCAGTGAAAAAGTCTGCCTCAGATACACTCACTTTCCATCAACAGACCAGGAATTTCCGTAAGGATGACCTTGTAGATAGGTAGGTTCACAAAGGAGTCTGATATTTCACTCAAAATAAATACATCATTTTTGTTTAGTGCTCAGCATTTGCTCTAAAGATTCAGTTCATAACACACTCAACTGTTTATTTAGAAGTACATAACAAACTGTTTGGTCTTTCTCTGGTTTCTCTGAGCATAAGAGAAAACTTCTATTAATATGTAACATCAAAAGTATCTCTTGCATATTCTCCACGCAACAAAATCAGAATGTAGTCACTTGTGTTCACACACTTGCAGGAAGCACAGAGAAGGCTGCTATCTCCAGACTGACCTTTCTTTCTAAGAGAACACATTATCAAGCACTATTGCCTCTCGCAAGCTTAGAAGGACAGCACTTTTAAAATTTTTATGAATGAGTATATTTCTACTGAGTCAGGTTATTGATGGCACAACCTTTTTAGTACTTTGGCGATATAACCCATTGATTATAGTTGCAATCACAGGGCATACACAAAGAGCTACCTTGTATGCTAAGTTTTCTTTCTAGTCTATAGACTTAGACCAGACTATGATGTTGGACTAAACAGAACCCTTAACACAGTAATACTGCATTTAGAGCTCATACCTGCATAAGGTTGGAATAACAAGTAAATAAAAAATGAAAGCTGAATCAGCTGGTAGGGTGAGATGCTGGTGAGTGACCATTGTCACCAACACCCATGAAAGAATGATGAAATGAAGAAAGAGCCTGAAGGAAGAGTACAGAGAGGGGCACAGCTCAAACCTGAAACTAGTGACTTCCAGCAGAAATTCAGGGGTGTGTGCCTCAAGAAAATCCTGCCTGAGATCTCAGTCTTGGTTACCCATTTAATAAATAAGGCCATTCTGTATTGAATAACCATGAAAAGGAAAGGAGGAAAACACTCTGGATGCTAAAAGACCATATCTTTACTGTAATGCTCCTGGAATCTCGTCACTATCAGTAGCACAAAAGTTGGAATTTGTTGAAAAGCATCAGATGGATGCCGTGTAGCAAATGCCTAAGCTGTTCAACAGAGACCACGATCAGCACGTGGGAACCAAAAACAACTACTGCCACACTGTGGCAGACTGGAAAAAAAAAAAAAAAAGTAATTTCTTTATCAAAGTAGCCTTCAGGGTATCTCTGGTCAAAGGAAAGTTTTTCCTTCTGTGACTAGTCTGCTTTATTACAATACCAAAAACAAGGAGCGAACTGTGAAACTGCATGGAACATCACAGTTCACCTCCTGGGAAATGCCTGAGTAGTCACAATGTAGCAAAGAATAAATCAGACAAAGGAGCTAGTTCACTGGAAAGATGAGAGTTCTTTGACTAAACATCTCTTGGCACAACATTCAGCAGGAAAAAAAAAAAAGGATGAGGTAATTTAATAGATATTTAAATAAAATACTACAGTTTGTAAACATTGCACGACTACTGAGTACAATCACACATATACTATATATGGCAGCTGAAACACTTGTTTCTTCTTTAAAATGCTAAACCAGCTTTAAAAGGATAAAGAAACCTTGAAGATACTAAATCACAGCATATTTTATAATACAATTAATTTTTCATTAAAAATTTGCTAAGCATTTTTTTCAAGCAACTCGTCGTTTGAACTACAACATAGCAGATGATGCTATGAAAAGCAGTGACTATGATTCTTAATTCTACCTTATGTCCATTACAAAAGATGAAAACATGGGATCAAAGAATTGCTTAGGTTGGAAAAGAACTCTAAGATCATTGAATCCAACCCAGCACTGCCAAGTCCACCAGTAAACCATATCCCTAAGTGCCACATCTACATATCTTCTAAATACCTCCAGGATGGTGAGTGAACCACTTCCCTGGGCAGCCTGTTCCAGTGCTTGACAACCCTTTCAGTGAAGAATTCTTTCCTAATATCTAATCTAAATCATAATTTATACATACATACCTACATTCAAATACAAATCCTTTTACTCAAAAATTCTTCTTGCATACATAATAGAAACAAAGGAATTAAATCATGCAGTTCTTTTGAAGAAAAAAAAAGCCATCTATTGTAATTAGTATTTACAGACTGCCTTTGCATTTTAAACTTTTACCATTAGAGACTGCTCAAAAGTACTTGTAGAAGAACCAGCTTAAAGAGAGATTTGAAAAAGTGATATCTATTTGAAATGCATACAGACATGCTGATTTAGATGAAAAACACCAGAGGAAAGTTTTTAATATTTTCTGAAACTTTCAAATGAAGTATCCAGCACTAAAGCTGTAAAGGAGATGGAAATCAGTCTTGACAGCCTTGCCTATCACTACAGGCTGCTGAGAAATCAAATTATGTTTGTCCAATTTTTCTACTTCTGTTAGAAAAGCTTTTACTTTTGTAAATTAACTAATAGTTTTATTAGTTGAGTCAAGTACAGCTTTACAAAGTTTATAAGCTATGATTTTCTGCAAAATGCAGGAAATGCATTTCAATTATGCAGAAACTGAGAGACAACAAAAGAATCATATTAGACAAATTATGATAAGAATTATGTTTAATTGATTATTAGTTTCTCAAGTATATCTGATACTAAAATGACCATTGCAGAGGTAAAGCTTACATCTTTTAGACTCAGCTGCTGGGCAAAGTTAGTGTAAGTCAGTTCTCACAGATGGAAAAGCATGAAGTAGAAACAGCTACTAAGATAACATCCTAAACCACGTGTAATTTTGTCTTCCATCCTAAGGAATTGTAATGGCATAGTAAAAATGCCATCATAAGTAGAAACAAAGGCATTCAAAATTATGTGCTATATCTTTTTTCTTTGTACTTTTATTTTGTTACATGCATTTCAGGTCCCACATGTAGCTGAATCCAGTCCAACAAGCCTTACTGCAAGAGATGTAACTATATTATAGCAAAGAGTGGAAGGATTCACTCCAGCAGCGTAAGAGACCTATGCCTTTGTGCCTTGAGGGATCAAATATACCTTATTACTGACTATTTTTACAGACTTCTCGGTTTATGTACTTACTATGCTGAGCCCACAGAGCTTTCATCTTGCTATAAAGATGCTCAGAAGAGAGGTGGCACATTCAACTGCAACCTCTGAGGCTGACCATGGGATAAGGAAAAGAAACGTCTTAGGTAGAATCCTCCCTGAGAGGTAACAGTAAGTCCCTGCCTGCAGGCAGCAGGAACAAGCAGTTCCCCCAGTCCTGGCCTGATCTAAGCCAGGGCTCTGCAGAGACATTGAACAGTGACCATCTTACAGGGACCATTTGCATTGTCTCTGTTCTTCTGCATCTGAAGAAGCAGAAATGCTCCTAAGCTGTTTTATTGCTTTGTAGCAGTATCAGCTTGAGACTGCAGGATCAGAAGCCACGTTATGGAGGCAGTTTATACCTGAAGCACATACATATTTCTACATAAATCAAGTTTTGGTTATTTTAAAGTCTTCAGTTTTCTCAGTTAAAAAAAAAAATAAATCAACAAACCACAACCCAAGAACACAACACTTGAACACCCCAAATGCTCTCCTCCATTGTTTTTATTCCCTCATAACAACAGTTATGATATCATAACTGACTTTGTAATAACCTTATTGGTCCATTAGTTTTTCCTGAATCATCTTAGATATCCTAGCCAGTTCATAATGATTTCCATAGCTTTAGGGCAAGCAGTATTGGACACTCAGAACTAAGAGCTGAAGAACAGATAGAAAAAAAATAATTGGAACTTGACTTATACTCTTTAAGCTATCTCTGTAATGAAAGCAAGAATTTAAAAAGAAAAGAATTTTTTTTGAGGTGACAGCTGCAAGCCTTTTCTCTTCTTCACCATTTGTCAGTACCCTCCTCCAACACACACACTAATTTTTTCCCTTGCTACTCTGACTATCCCTATGCAGTCTAAATCCTTTTTCATTTCTATTGCTGTGACCAATCAAACTTTACCCTTGCCTTTCAAACTCCCGTAGTAAACTTGGAAGTACAAAGTTTAGCATTAGACATTACACTTCAAGGTCAATAATCTTGATACTGTTTTCACAAAGAAGCAGTGTCCCAGTACACCAGCTATAACTAGACAAAGGATGATTTGGTACCACTAACTCACACTAGATACAATGTTCATGAATGAAAACAGAGGTTGGAAAGAAAAAACAGGGAACAGAGGACAGGTGATGAATGACTTTTTCAAATATCATCAGAAACAGAGTACCAGACCTAGAGAGCAGTGATGCACATGAATAACTCAAGACTATTCAAATAAGGGTACAGGTTTTGGAACAATCAAAGCCAAGAGACTGTTTCAATCCCATTAAAGTCCAACTTGAGCTCTGTGATATTAGCCAGGTTCAGTTTATCCTGATACTTAGTCCTGGTAGCTACTTTTCTTTCTCTTTACTAGATAGGTAGTTTTGCATGCAAACAAGCAGAATAATTTACATACCTTCAATACAGTTTAATATGTAATCTAGCACAACTATACCCTGCTTTTTCTTGTGGCAGTAGCATTCCACTGCATGCCAGTCATAACTTTATTAATAATATAGCACTCCCTATTCTTTTGGAGGTAAGCTGGATTTGTTTTTCTGAAGCTCTAAATATCACATTGATTGACATAATAAAACACATAGCTTCCACGTACATTTTGATCCTTTTCTCCCAGAAACATGATTCTACTGCTACCTTTTTTCCTTCAATTTTAATTTCATTTCAGAGATTTTGGTGCCACGATCAAACCTGCAAATGCTTCAGTTTATTTCCTCACATACAAAAAAGGCTGAGGGAGCTTGGAGAAGACCAAGAGGGGACCTTACCAATGTCTCTAAGTATCTGAAGGGTGGGTGTCAAGAAGATGGAGCCAGGCCTTTCTCAGTGCTCTCAAGCAATAGGATGAGAGGCAACAGGCAGAAATTGATGCACAGGAAGTTCCACCTGAACATGAGGAAGAACTTTACTGTGCAGGTGACTTGAACAGGTTGTTGAGAGAGGTTATGTTGTCTCAGTCACTGTAGATACTCAAAAGCCATTTGGACACAATCCTGAGTAACATGTTCTAGGATGACTCAGCTTGAGCAGAGGTTGGACCGGATGACCTCCAGTGGTGCCTTCTAACCTTAACCATTCTGCGATTCTGCTGTCTGTTCAGCTGAATAGTTATGCTGAAGTTGGTAGGAACATTTCCCTCATGAAGATTACTACCACAGTTAAAAAGTCAAGGGACTGAGCTTCCAAATTTACCCAAAGTATCTAGTAGGGAGTTGCAAACTAAAACATGCATAGCAACAATGACAATGCTGGAGGGTTTTTTTGGTTGTTTGTTTTGGGTTATGGTTTGAGTACTATAATGCTGAACCTGCGCTGTAAAATGAATGATGTACATATAAATGATAATTTCCACCACTTCTTAAAAAGGAAATTTAGCATGATAGTTCTTAGAATAATTGAATAAGCCTTGCAGCGTTTTGCTAAGGCTTTCAAATAGATGTGTACCAAAATTAGAAAGAGAAAGATTTCAAAATGATAAAGGCTAAAAAAAAATCAGAATTCATATAACTAATATGCAATGTTCGACTTTGCAAGTAAAAGCAAAACTGCTTCATTTTAAATCCTGTGCTGCTATTTCATTTTCAGTTCAACTCCTAAAAGGCTTATTTCCTTCTGATACTGCTCCAGTTGCTCTCTGTGGGAAACTACAGAGTTTATATATTATTCATCCAACTAAAAACCCTGAGGCAGGACCCCTACAGAGACTCTTCAGTAATTGGTCTCCAGATGCTGGTGATATGCAGTGCTCTAAAAGTCCTTAAACATCATGAGAACACAATTCCATCTGCTTTTCAAGCTGCGTATGTTTAAAGGAACAACATTGACTGCTCACCCACATTTTCAGCCAGCTCCTACAGTACCTAATTATTCACAAACTCATGTGCATTGAGCTACAATTTATGTGGCTAACACAACAGCACAAAAATTTTCAAATGAAGTAATCACTGTATTATTCAATAAATACGTGATGTAGCTGAGCAATCTATCCACAACAGTGTATGCTGGCAGCAAAACTATCGATTGCTTTAATGTTTCCACAATACACATAAACAGGAGGCTGAGAGTGAAAAGCTGAGCAGGAATCATTCTGCATTAACATACCCTGAGAAGATGCAGGTATGTGCAGCAAAAGTTCATTTGGCATTTGCATTTATACCCTGAAACAGTAAAACTATAACATTGTTTAAATCTTAATTTCAGTATGACTCCAAAATGGGCATTTATGCAATTCACTGAAACAGTCCTCGAAGCAGGACTGAAATAATTTTGTTCTAAACTTGGATGGTCAATCTCTGCGTTTCCTTGAATTCCTGTAAACTCTGAATAATAAGCACTTTAATATTTCTTTTTCCAAGAACACTAAAACCCAAAGGAGATTAGTTTTCAGGACATCTTACTTGTGAGCACTGTTTAAATGCTCAGCATGGAAATTATTAATGATAATTTAATTTATATCTGCAAAAGGTGCTGACATCAGTTATTCATCTAACAGCCCTTTCTCCTTTCTGTCTTATCTTCAGGGTTCCCTACAGTACAGTAGGGTAGCCTGTAGCCTGTATAGTATCACTGTTCTTTTTTCTAAGTCTCCCCCAATACCCTTTGTTTCCCTCAACTGTCATATTGTACAGAGTTGAAATGCAACAGTTCAAAGCTGACAAACTAATTAAGTTCATTTAGCCTAGAGTTGTTCTTTGACATCAAGGTCAGTCAGAAGCAACTGATACAATTTGTACCCTAGTGCCATAAATTTGTACCCTAGGCACATCTAGGTGTGCAAAACAACTATGTGACATGAAATCAGATGCTACTCATGCTAGAAGAAGCAAAGACTAGTGATAATAGTAGACAGAGACATGTCTCCTCAAGAACAGTGAAAATAAAAACTAAACTGGGTATGTAACGCTAAAGATAACAAGATGAGTACGCTGGTGATAAAAAGGAGTAAGATGGATAAAACACAACCTAATCCTACTTGGATTAAAACCAAATTTTGTCACAAACGATGAAGCAGTGTAACATCAGAAGTCAGGTGTAGGCCTTCAGTATGAGATGGGGGAGACAAAAGGACCAACTGCTGCTTCCTGATTGCAACAGATTTCGCACCACTACCATTGAGTCAGTAGGCAAAGAAATTATGGACGTAAAGTTTTCGCCAGCTATAAGAAAAGCTGTCAAGATGGCATCTTCTGAATAATCATGTATGACTAAAGAATAAAATAAAAATTTGGGCAGTAGCTCAGAGAACATATATTATAACACCACTATCACTGCCTACAGTAAAGCAACCTTGAAACAAACTAATGCGGCAATGGTTTTGTGGTACTTGCTTATGCACATTCTTACACCTGTAATGAGTTTGTTCACTGAACCTCAGTAGCCAAGGGCAAATATAAAAGAATAAAGCAATAGTGTTCTAGACTGGAGAACCAGCCTAACCTAATTTGGAGTTAATATTACAATAGTTTGCTCCAAAACAAAATTCATTTACACAGCCTTTACCAGTGGTCACAGATGTACTGCTACTCATTTCAGAATTATGACAGCATGTATCATTTACCTGGTAATTGTTAAATAATGTACAGGGAACTGCAAAGCCCAACCAAACTCCACTCTTATATATGGCTTTTCCTCATCACTGCCATGTAAATTATAATAGCTCAGCTGTTGAGTGATTCCATGATGTGAATGGAGCTGTGCTTTTTAAGTTATCATATCAGTAAGTGTTCTATGTAGAGATGGGACAATGGAACACTAATAAATTCTTGCAGTATTCACAAAACCATTAAAATGTAGCATTTCTATTGATGACATACTGTTAAAAACCAACACAGTAAAATTACAAATTATGGTAAATTTCTATGAAAATAAAGACATCATAGTGACCACTAATGGAAAAAAGGCATTTATGACCCTCATCAGTAGTGTAACATCACAATGATAATTAAGGTTTTATAACATCCTTTAGAAAGTCTAAGGTAAGGCTGGCTTCATAAATTATTGAGTTCTGCTTACCATTATTGAATTTCACTTTTTTAACAAAGCCTGGCTGATTGTTTTAACTGCATAACAAGTTGCTAAGAACTACCTTCATTCCAGACTCTTCTACTCACTGCAGCCAGCACTCTGCTTTTCATTGGAGAGGAGCTCAACCTCACGGCGCTCACCAAAAAGGTGGACACTTCTCTTACAGGAGATATTACATATGACAGAGGAAATATGGGCATGATATACAAGTTTATCTGAATACAGAAACACAACAGATGGAAAAGGAACCTTGTGGTGTTATTTTACAAACAGAAAAAAAAATCATGGTAGATGCACACTTGCCCCATTAGAAAAACTGAAGAACATATCTTTGTTACCAGCAATGTATTCCAAGGCAACATGTGTTGGGTACGCATTTACACCTGCCCAAGTGTACATACTCAAATAATGTAGCGATAATAGAAGAAAGCTAATATAAACAATTCTTGCAGTCCTAAGCATGAATTACGAAGTTTTAAAATGCTTTCAAGAAATCTTACCAACAGGTACTAGAAAATTCTGTCTAAACCAAATGGTTACAAATAATAATTGGAGAATATCTTTTTTTATCATTGCAGAATCCCAGAAGATAAGGGGCTAATGTGCATGCGTCAAACACCAGTAGCTGGATGGCTGTGAAGCCAACCAAATATTGTTAGCAATAACAGACAAGAATTGTTGGTAATAACCAAGAACTGCTGGTAATAACACTTTGTGAGAAAGAGGTGTAATTTCTACGAAATGCAAGTAAGAAAATGGAACTGCCTTGCTTTTTCCTATTCTTCCCCTTAGCCTGCATGTCCGTGCTAGCAGAATATCTTACATACAACAGCATCTTGTGATGGCTTAAATAACAGAATCCCTCTTCCTTGAACACTGGAAAAATCTAATTTCTTCTCCCAGGTTATCTCAGTTTAACACGAATATGTACCACTCCTCATGCTTACCACCGGAAGAAATCTTTTGGGCCCCAGTCCTTGCTGTCACACGCAGTCTTAAAGTAAGGTAAAACTGTCTTTGTACAGAAACTAAAATCTTCAGCCATATGATAACTGATACCTTTTTTCTTCTACTTTGTTCAAACAAGTAAGAATTTTCTATCTTTTTGACTTCCTCTTCCAAGAGAGCATTGAGTTTTCAGAAACTCCTCTTGAAAAGTCTTCATTTCAGATCTCAAGAGAATAGATGCATTGTTTTTCTAGCTAAGATGTGTAATTCTTTTCTCAATTCACATTTGGAGGGAACATTTAGCAAAATATAATCCTATATAGATTAATTACCTTAACCATCTTCAAAATGTTTACAGTCACAAAGGCTGACCACAAGGTGATGAGAATTCAATGCCTCCTACTATAAAGAGCTTTCCCCCTCTGATATTTCTGTTCTCACATCCACATATTAACTCTTTTCTTAGTTACAGAAATCAAATTAATTTAAGATGCTTAAACTCAACCCAATAAAAATGAAAACAGTACCATTTTTCTGCATTGGTATAAAAAACCCATGTGGCCTTTATACACAGAAATGCATATGTATGTGTGTCTATGCACATGCACACATTTACCATTTGTAAGAAATCTTCTCCTTTACAGAATTTTTATACTCTGTAAATTGTGATGCAGTGTTTTTACAGAGTTAGGTAAAGAATCCTCCCTACATGTATGATGAAAAAAACAACTACATATAAATTGAAAATACTGGGATCAAACAATTGAGATAAGCCACATAATGCTCGGAAATACAATATTTGAAGCAAATACAAATTAATATTTGAAGCACCTGCTATTTAAAGCACTTTATCTGATGAGGTATATACAACAAAATACGTATACATTTTTTGACTGTTACATGTTGTTCTTTTGCACTTAAAGTATTCAACATAGCTGTATTTTTCATTAAAATTTAGAATATTCTCTGATGGAGTGATCTCTCTTTTACATACTTTCCCTACATCTCCATAACTGAATTTTATGGTCCAAAAAGCTATCCACAAAGTTACCGAGTTTATATTCATGAGGTTCTATCTGCAGGTTATATAGCTCTGAACCCATCTGACACATCGCACCTCACGCTCAGGACAGTATTTAATTTCAAAGTACAAAGCTACTATTTGAATGTTTCTCATAAATGGGGTGGCATTCTGTGGTTGTTGTACCACAAGTCTTAGAAATATTTACTATTTGCACTTATTATTACTCTATGTCATCAGTCCACTGGAAAAATGACACTTCACTGTGAGATGACTTCCACATGGAGCAACTATGGAAATGCATTTATAATGCCTGGAAAGTAAAACAGCAGTTCAGGGAGTTACAGCTCACAGCTCAGAGTTTTGAAGAGATTATATTAATTTTCTTAGAGTAAATCACTGTAGTAGAATAATCAAATTTACGACTACAAGAAATGCATAAGTAAAATAATCCCAGGAGGACTAGGAAAATGAAACAATTACAATAAAAGGCAACTTTATGAGATTTCCGTTTACTGTAGTTGTGTCTCAAACCTCTTTGAACAAGGCCTATTTCTGAACATATTTGTTGAGGGAAATCAGAAACAAAGCAAACAACATCAAAGCACATGGAATAAATATACAGAATACTGCATTTGTATACATAGGTGGTTAAATAACAGTAATCTGGTATGGATTTTTACATGGACTTAGCATGCATTTGGAAGGCAAGACTAGAGTACTTCTTTCCAGAATTAAAAATATATCTGGAAATCAACACGACAGTAAAATAATAACAATTGCATTAACCTGCTAAATAACATGGGCTGACCTCTATAAATCTTTACATCTTTCCTATGTCACTTTAAAGGATAAAAATTAATCATCATTTCTGACATTATTTTGAATTCATAATCAAGAATGTATTCTATAGTTTATGGTTGGCTTGACGGATGTAAGAGACCCTGCATTAAATCACTGTAATAGCATTATAGGTTGTAGTAAGAAAGTTTATACAGTCTAATGATATTATTGATTACGAAAGGTAACTATAGTTATACAGTAATGATGCCTTTTGGTCTTTTAATTGGGAAAAATGTTTATGAGAGATGACAATGGAATTACAATCAAAGTTAATGGTCCTCCTAAACAGAGAGTCAAAGAAAAATAGTTGTAAGACGGCACTGTTGAAATGTCTTAACTATCTTCTGCAGGAATTACTTTTGTAATTCCTTCAATATATTAAGATGATATTAATGTTTTGAAGCCAGTACGACTTTGGCATCAACATGCTGTGTTTGTCCTTCTTTGAGGCCTTCATGTTTCATTCAAAACAAAAGCTGTTCTTCCTACATGCAAAAAAATTTTCTGCGCTATAATATATACCAGAACACATAAAATTTTCACCACTAACAACTGTATCTGAATTGGGGGAGGGGTTGGGGAGTGGAGGAAAAGCAGTAAAACATTCTACAGGCCTATTAGGACACATTTTGAGTGTGGAAAAGCATTTTATGTCTAAATCTAAAGACTTAAAAAAATAATCCATTTTGCATGTATTATGTTTACAACATCATCCATGCCTGTTGATGTTGCCTTTGCAAAGTTTCAGTGGAGACAGACAAAATGTTAGCTATCCATATGATACCTCTTAAAAGAAGTACAGAATCACTTAAGAACAAAAATACAAGATATATTCACCTACATGCTCAACCTCTCTAAACACCAAATATACCAGTAAACCATGGGTTTGCTAGAGTGTAATTCTTTTATCTTAACTCCTCTGAATTCCGAAGACCAAGTCTGGTACTGCCCAAACAGACAGATCCCCTATACCATAAAAATGGTTCCTGCTAAGGAAATTTGTGTTGCATCTCTCATATAGCAAATGCACAAATTTAGGTAGAAATTTACAGAACTGACTTTAGAGTTTGGTGGTTCCAAGCCCTTCTGGAAAGCCCCAGTGCCTGACTGTGGTGTTGAAAGGCCAGGTTTGATACCACAGACGGACATAGCCATCTGCCAGGGATCAGATCTCTCTCACATTCATCCAGGTTTTGCAGAAGGCAAAACTACTCCAATCCATGACCAGAGGAAAGCATAATGGTCCACTGCCAAGCTTCCTCCGTCACTGAGTAGCAGAAAGTCAGAAGGAAACTGCTGATATAGAGAGATCCCTCTGCAGTAATGTGTCCCTAGCTGGAGGGGAACTATAGGCTAAGTTGTATCTGGAACATCATTTTTCTCAGTAATAATTAAATCTGGTCTGTATAACTTCACCTGATGAAATTTTTGCATATCCATAATATCTTTGAAAGAATGACTTTCACGTTGCAGTCATACTTCACAGGATAAAGTGCAATTTTTTTCCTTTTATGTTCTCAGCCTAATAATTCAAATAATTCTTCATTGTTATATCAAGACAATGAGAAATATCATCAACTTTTTTTACCATCTTCTTTTGTACATACCTATGTAGACCAGGACTAGTCAGGTAGTTTTTAATTCTCTTACTGTGAGGGTGGTGAGACACTGGAACAGGTTGCCCAGAGATGTTGTGGATGTCCCATCCCTGGCAGTATTCAAGGCCAAGTTGGACGGGGAATTGAGCAACCTGGTCTAGTGGGAGGTGTTCTTGCCTATGGCAGTGGGCTTGAAATTAGATGACATTTAAGGTCCCTTCCAACCTAAACCATAATAATAACAATACAGATTTTGGCTCGTCAGCACCTACTGTTTCCTTCTGCATTTTCTGCTGCACTGCATTATTTACTGCAGACTCAGATCCCTTCACTACGTGGGCATTCATTCAAATATCACCAGAGGCAAAAGCACAGCACTGGAGACAGCATCAAGAGAAACATTGCAGCACAGTGTTACAAAATAGGGCTGCTGAGAAAACCACAGACTTTAGGCAAATGTGAAAGTTGCTAGAAAGGAACATTCAGTGCCTTCCTGGAAAAGTAACCTGATGTGGTGGAAAGACACTGTGATATTAGCAACATAATGTAACCGCTTTAAGGAGATCTCCATGACACAAGGAGACTTGAATCAAAAAAGAATATTTGTAAGAGCAATAAATAATGTATAGCTACTCAAAAAGATTAATCTTAAGGATAAAAGGCCCAGCCCAGCCTATAGCACTTGATGGAACTCACCCTAGAGTAATTAAGTGAGGATCTGAAGCAATCTCTACACCACCATTGTGAACCGAAGGAGGACGAGAATCCCAAAAGACTGGAAGAGGGCAAACACAGTACCTATTTTTATAGAATGGAAGAACAATTGAAAACCTGAGAATTTAGAGACTAATCCAAATCTATTCGATCTCTAGAAAAATATTAGAGTAAATGAAAAATTTGCTCTAATAAACAAAAGAGCACCTATAAAAGTAGATGATGAAGATGAGAAACACCCACAAGTTTACCAATAGAAAAGTACTGAAAACAATGAAATAATTCAGTTTTCTTCTCAAACAGATAAACTGCCAACTGGATGAGACACTGTAGAAACAGTGCATTTTAGCAAGGTTATTTGACATGATGTCCTAGGATTTCTTGTAATAAGTACTGCTTGGCATCTGCAAACATTAAAGCCTTATGATGTAAAAGTAACTTCAGTTCTTGCTTTCCCTCTATATAAAGGGACACAGACACATTTTTTTGAAGTCAAAAAAACAAGCACACAGATGTACCAACACAAAATTAAGAATAAAGGGATTAAGATTCATTCATAGTCAAGGAAGACAGGGCACTTCACAGCTGCTCATGGGAAACAGCACCATAAGATTTATAGTTATCAAAAAAAGATTTGAAGACAATTGTGAAGCACAATGTGGAATATCCCACATCAGACTGACAATTAAGTCAGACAATTAAGATTCTGCAGGAAGTAATTGGCTAGAATAAAGTTTGGATGTGAAAAAAAAATAAAACAGACATGAGTAAGACTTGTGTTGAGGATAGAAGAGAAGAAGAAAGAAAAATACAAAATAAGGACAAAACCACAATAAAAACATTTTGAAAAACTGTTTCATTTCATATGTCAATATTTTAAAGGATTGCACAGGCCCTTTTAAATATATGTACACAATCTGATTAAGAGACCATATCTGTGAACTCAGTTTCAGTAAATATAACATGGTATCTGGCAGAAACGGTAGTTATACGGTTGCAAGTACATGTAGGAAAACATCAAATAAGCAAACATATACCTTAAAGCTGACTCACAATCCTTGTAGATTTGACAGTCTTGTAGCAACCACTTCAGCAACTTTTCTTTTTTCCCACAAATATTAACACTCTCAAGAGCAAATGTAAATACTTGCAAATTCTGCTAGGCACTGAAACACATTTGATCTCTCCTTCAGTTTCACAAAATAATGTAGTTATGGTGAAGGCTGCGATAATGAAAGTCCAAGAAGAAAAAGAGTTGGATTATCATAGGAAAGGGATGAAGAATCCACAAAAACAAAAAATTTAAAAAAGCATGCAAGAGTAAGAAGAGGAGAAGAAAATCTGTAAAGAAATCAGAACCTCCCCATAAATACACACAAATACTACCGCAAATCTACTAGAACATATATAAAAGGGCTTTTATGAGAAAAACAGTGAAGTGAGTTACTGTAATGAGGTATAAAACATAGATTGGGGCTCTCTTGCTTTGGTAACTAACCTTACAAGATTCATACAGAGTATTAATGATGAATAGTTTAGACACAGGTGGAAAAAAAAAAAAGGGCCAAAGCTGTTTTCTTTTAGATATATGTACACTTCAGAAGATGAAGCAGTAACAAGCTGCAGGTGTTTTAAAGTGAAAACCAGAACCCATTAGAAACAGGGGAATATCATCTCCTGGAACATTATACCTGTGAAGATGGGAATCCCATGGGAAAGGTGCTGTGGAGAACAGAGCACCTTCTTTCACGGTAGGCAGTGTTTGTCTGAACAGAACATTATCAGAAACAAAGACAATACAGGGCAATATGGTAATAGACTCCCAGTGGGAGAGCCATGTGTCTGTTCTGCTTTAGGAGGACATGCACATTCACTCCAGAGAGGAGGCAACACAGGAAAACAGCAGGATAGGTTGTCAGCTCTGACTCCGGTGTGTCCTGGGAGGATCTTCTGCTCAAGAGAATGTATGGTGCCTTCTCATTTTCTGTAACAGAAACTGAAAACTGACTACTCTTGTTGGCCTATGGGAAAATGTAAACTATATGCAATCTGACTTTTTTCCCCTCTCTGTTGCTGAATTTCTAGATACTAAAGGCTGGCTTTCAGGGAAAAGGAAATAGCAAAAAGCCCCTGGACTGGACAGTTCAACACAGCAGCACGCATTAACAGCACACAAATCCTTTAAATGAATTATTAGGAACAAATAAATATCCTAATTTTAGACAGAAAACGGTTCTTATTCTCAGCTGTAAGTAGCTAGTAGTGTTTTTCATTACTGTTTTAGGATTTTTTCTTCTTTTATTTTTGTAGCTACAAATTTTTTTTTAGTTTCTTTGAAAAGGCTTCTTTCACAATTGGCATGGGCTTCTACATTGTTTCAACTTCCTTAACCCAAAAAACCGCAGGTGGGCTTCATTGTCATGGGATTCTCTTGCACAGAATAGCAGTAGTACAGCACTTTACTTATTTTTCCAGTTATTTCTGGAGCATAAGCAGATGGATAAGAACATTAAAATATGTCACTAAGGATTTTTGTGCAGTAAGTTTGCCATCAACAGTGGTGACTTTCATATCAGAGGTTTTCTGCTGCTGCTTTCTGTCTGGTTGTTTGTGAAACTCCTGCCATGGAGAAGCCCACTGAGGGAGGCAGCAAGCAAGCACAACAAAAGCACAAAATGTGGTCGAAGTCTCATTCACCTTCGGTAAACACCTTTTTCACATGCGTTAATAGTTCCTCATTTGCAAGTGTGTAAGCCTGATTTGCTTCCATGTACTCTCCCCGCAGGTAGCTTTCTTTGGACCCATCCCTCCCACCTTCTTACAAGCATTGAGACAAAGGTATTGAGGCAAATGCAATAACCAATATAATTTTCTGAGGTGGTTTACTTTTTAAATCGAGAAATTGAAGTTAATATTTATATTCAAGGGGTTTTACCTCTTTCACTGGCCCCTCATTTATTTTTGAGGACTTCTCTGTATTCACAATTATGCTACTGTCTTAACTAAGAGTAGGTTTCTTTCTTATGTGTGTTAGAATTACTTTCATAAAAGAGGACAGAAAAGAAATTTTAAACCTCAACTGCAAAATCTCTAGAAATATTGGATTATTCTGTTGCATTTCAGTGAGTAAAAGTCAAGGTATTTCACTCAGAGTTAACAGAGGATTGGGCCTAATAATTAAAAAATCATGAAAAAATGCAATAATTTTGCTCCAACACCCACAAAAATGAGGCTGAATTCCATTCGCAGTTGTAATAAACTAAATCCAGATGAACACCAATGATGAAATAATGCTAATAAAAATGGTGACAATACATCAGAAGAGGCTCCACTTGGAACAGAGGAACATAATAATTCAAGGCAGCCTTGAACAGCAAAGTATATCAAAACAGATCCCTCTTCCCAAATTTGCTTTAAAAGTTCTGTAGACTTACTGGATATTCAGAAAGTAACACCTAGAGCATAACCATTTATATAAACTTCTAAAAAAAATAATGTCTGCAAATATTTTAAGACAATTATTCCGTATCGTCTCACTAGAAGAAAGAGGCATGGAACAATGGCACAGATATTCTCAGGAAAGGAAGAACAGCCATTTTATAGCTTATTTAAAGATGATATATAAGTACTGCTATAGCTCCACTGACTCACTAGAATTAAGTAGTATATCAGGTGAGGACTTGCTCCTAGATGTGTTGAATATGTGCAGATGTCAGGTAAATTCACCCAGAAATTACATGGTAAAACTCTATCCACTATCTTCCTAGAATGGCAAAACTAACTGATGATTCAGTAGAAAGAATTTAGTTCCTATTTGAAAAATAAGTTAGTATGGACATACATATGGAAACACACGCAAACACACAGACTTGTCAGAATTAAACACTGACAATCCTCTCACAGGATGCATTCAATGGATACTTCTTATTGCTCTGCATATGGAAATGTGACTGCCTTTGGCAACATATTAGTTTATGCACCGTGTGTAAACATTATTTTCATATAAAGATGTGAATTTGCAGAGATGCACTGCAATTGGAAATAAATTCCACAATCCACCATTGGACTCTCTCTCATTTGAGCTGTACATATTTTCATCAAATGTGGAACATCAGGAGTAATATCAAAAGAAGAGGGAAAAGTCAGAAGCAGGGAAATTGCGGACATGTTGCTATACTCATTTTTAAGCTACCTCTCTATCCTGAGTTTCTGTCTTAGACTGCACAGATGTACAGGCAGGGAGATTTCAATTCACAAAGACCTGGTCTTCTGTAAGCAACACAGGTGAGACTGTAAAGCAGAAAAAATTTCCTCTGCATTATTTTTATATCTTCCTCAATCCTTTCATGCAGCTTCCATATAATTCCAGAGTATCAAAGTTGAATAAATGAACAATTTAAAGCCTGAGAAGAAATTAGAGTCAGAACTGCCTCTCGCCTCTAAAGAATCATTTTTGTGTTCACATTTTCTCTGTACTGGCATGTTCACACTGCATTGACTATGTCTCACATTTACTGCAAACATGCAGAAAGAATGCTAAAATTCTGCAGTTTAAACTGAGTAAAACAATAGAACACATGCGAAAGGAATTCCTCATCTTCTCTTTGGATATATATAACAGATTAAATGAACAAAATAGCTGAAATTGTCAAAAGGCATGTAAAATGGTCCATTTCCTTGTTGAAATGTCACCATTTTAGTCCTTTAGTCCACTGTCTGGTTCGTTCAGCATAACCTCAGGGATGCACACTGCACCGCAGGCTGGGCAAAGGAACTCCTCTCCTCATAGCAGATTGTGAATGTGCTAAAGGATTTAATATAGAAATGAAACAACCGTAGGCTTTATCTAGTGTGACAGATGTATCAGGTAACATCTGATCTGTTGGTCTGATCAGACAAAAGAACCACCAGCATTCCCAAATCATGAGTTCCTTTCCCTTTACAAGTGTATGCACTATACAGAATCTCATTAGCACTGTTCACCAGGAATCGAGATAATTTATTGAGGTTATCTTCTGCTTGACAATATTGCTAAAATATACAACCTGTTAGATGATGTTGACCCAATCAGGCTTATCAGGTGCAAGGAAATCAAAGCTGGAAATCAAGAACCTGGCTGTGACCATGTTGGAAAGTTCTCTCCGGTCTTCTTGATTCAGATACATCGCCTACAAGTCTGATGATGCAAAGAAGTTCTAAACAGACCTGCTCATGACAAAGGTGTCTGAAAAAGTGGCTGAGCCTTGTCAAGCAATCAGCATATCCCCAGTGATTCAAATAGCTAGGCTGGCACCAGCAGACCAAATCCTGCCTGCCTGCACCCCGATACCTACAGATCTGAAACGTAAATAACTCAAAGCATCAAGAAAGAAAAGATTTTAATGGTGACCATTCTTCACATAATTGAGGTACTACGTTTATTATCACCTGATAGTTTAAGATCTATGGAAATGCACATAAAAGTTGACATAAATGCTTTAACAATATTTTTCTCCTTATTTAATTCAAAACGTATTTGGATTAAAACCAAAGATCTTACTTGAATTGCTTTTAACTAATTATGTTGATTACATTTTAAGAACTACACTAATTATTAAAGACATTAGGAGCTAAAAGCGCTTGCCTGTCCTGCTTTCTGTGGCACACAGGTGGAATCATTAACCAACAAGAATAAAAGAAATGGAATTACAGCGATTAACAAAAAAACCCCAGCAAACAATAGGAAGCACGTGAATTTGGAAAGAGAAGTAGAAGGAAAAACATAAAACAAGAGCATTTATTGAGAAGAGGTATTTACTCCTTCAATTCATTATTTTCTTCACAGTTTTGTGACTGTTGAATAGAAAATATTTACTGATTTATTTTTTCCACAGGGAACCACAAGCAGTAAAACTGACAAAATGCACCATAAGGTTCAGTATCCCAAATATCAACTCACCAGATAAAGGAAGAAGAATGGCCTACCTATTCAGACAGTTCCATTAGTCTAGAGATTCTGATAGCATCATTTCTTCTGGCTGCTTTCACATAAATGATGAAAGCAAGGGTCTTTCACAACTTTTTCCTCCTACACAATTAAGTTTAAGCCAAAAATGTTTACCAGTAGTATCATTTGTTCTGCAAACTGCAAAGCAGTTTTAGCTCAGGTCAGTCCATCAATTACTCTTTTATCCATTTCTCCACTTCTCACTTGAGAAGTACTCAAGTTTCAGTATTCAACTGCCTCTCACCCTTCAGCATGCCAGATGAGACTCTGGTAAAGGCTTTACAAGTCTTCTATATTAGTCCAATGAAACAGTATTTCTAAAAGCTTTGGAAGCATTCCAACAGTGTGGTTCTGTTCCTGCCAGCATCTTCACACTAACAGAATCTTTGTTTTGGTCACTGAGATGTTTGCATATTACACATGCAACCAATAACAGATGAATGCTCACAGTGCGAAACTGAGATGTCTGCTCATTAAGTCAGCGAACACTTTCCATCCTTACTGTCAGGTGAGAATAGTTTCCAATTGTTTAGGACACACAGAAGTTAAAAATTAGAACTTCTAACAGGAAGAAAAAAACCCATTCAAATTCTGAATGCTTACTGCCTGGTTTTCAGTCTCTTACATTCCCCTGTGCAGCTAATAATTTTCTTGCTTTAAGAAAGAAAACATGCTTTCCAAGGAGAATGAAGAGGGCTAAGAGGGCTGAACTTAATTGGAAGACTAATATTCAAAAGGTCTCTGTATGTCTGCCAGATTCTTCTCAGTCACACTCACTGCAGTCTTCAGGAACTAAAAAAATAAATCCCAGTGAACCTCTCCAAAAATTAACTGCAACATACTGGCATTTAATATCCATAAAATAAATCAGTAAAATGTATTGAAGACAGAAATGTCATTACATTTTAAGTATGATTTTTGAAAAGAAAAAAAGTTTCCAAATTACTTCTGCAAACTCATCGCTGTGGTAATGGAAAATGTGTCTTTATGAAAGCACACAAAACAAAGAAATAGATTTGAAAAATTCTGCCACCTTTGAATAGCAGAAATTCAGAGTCTGCAGGCTGGCCAGCTAATCGTTTAGTTATTGTTATAAATTGTTCAGACAATTCAAAGTGAGCAATGAAAAAAAAGACATAAAATGCATATAAAAGTAATAAGTGAAAATCTCTACTTCTTTCAAACATCATTCTGCCTTATTAGTCTCTTACAGAGAAACCAAAAAAAAAAAAAAGTATTGATGATTACAGTGCATGTACCTACATTTACAAAGAAACAAACAAAAAAGGGAGCTGATGGACTTTCTAAAAAAAACAACTTTTTTCAGCATTACCTTAAGCTTCATTCTTTTCCATTGCAGTTCTACGCTATAAGAAAAGATTGTTTAACTCATGCACATCAAAACATTAGAATACAGTCAAATACAAGAAGGAACCTGCTCCAAACACAGACACACAATTTTAAGTGGAGCCTGGGATGCTTACATAAATGTACAAAACTGTTGACACTAAAGTTTAAACAGTATTTTAGTTACTATATTTAAACAAGGAATAAGTATCCTGAAATGCATCAGGCAGAGCATCACCAGCCAGTCTGCTCTGCACTGGTGCAGCCTCACCTTGAATACTGTGTGCAGTTTTGGGCACCTCAATATAAGAAAGATATTAAGCTATGAGAGGGCGTCCAAAGGAGGGCAACGAAGATCATGAAGGGCTTTGAGGGGAAGCTGTATGAGGAGAAGCTGAGGTCACTTGGTCTGTTCAGCCCGCAGGAGACTGAGGGGAGACCTCATTGCAGTTACAACTTCCTCATGAGGGGAAGAAGAGGGGCAGGCACTGATCTCTTGGTGACCAGTGACAGAACCCAAGGGAATGGCCTGAAGTTGTGTCAGGGGAGGTTTAGGTTGGATATTAGAAAGAGGTTCTTCACCCAGATAGTGGTTGGGTGCTGGAACAGGCTTCCCAGGGAAGTGGTCACAGCACCAACTCTGTCAGAGCTCAAGAAGTATTTGGACAATACATGAAGGCCCATGGTGTGACTCCTGGAGATGGTTCTGTTCAGGGCCAGGAGTTGTATTCCATGATCCTGGTGGGTCCCCTGTGATTCTGTGAAGTACACACACTAAACAACAGGCTCGAGTCACACTCATATAATTTCAAAACAGATCAAACTTCCAATCAGATGTGGTACTATGACAAGTTTTTGTGACACTCTTTGCAGTCACTAAGACTGCAAATTTACTCCTTTGTCATCACAGTGACAGAAACCAATAAAAACACAAATATATCGATACACAAAAAAGCATATATGGCCACATAGGCAACAGAAGATCTCCTCTCCTTCCTTTCTTAAAAAGTATGTTTGTACAGTGCCACAATTTATAGAAATGCTGAAATAATACCATGAATATCTGGGACATCTGCATTTTAAAAAAATGTAGTGTCCTATGAGAAGCAGCTGTGGGAGCTGGGGTTGTTCAGCCTGAAGAAGAGGAGGCTCAGGGGACACCTCATCACTGTCTACAACTACCTGAAAGGAGGTTGTAGCCAGGTGGGCATCGGTCTCTTCTCAGGCAACCAGCAGACAAGAGGGCATGGTCTTAAGCTCTGCCAGGGGAGGTTTAGGTCAGATATTAAGAAGCAACCTTTTACAGAGAGAGTAATCAGACATTGGAATGGGCTGCCCAGTGAGGTGGTGGATTCTCCATCCCTGGAGGTTTTTAGGATGAAACTGGATGTGACACTTAGTGCCATGGTCTAGAAACCACAGTGGTGTTGGACTTGATGATCTCAGAGGTCTTTTCCAACTCAGTTGATTCTATTCTATTCCATGATTCTATTCTATTCTAGTGTTCATATTTTAGAATTCGGAGATGTGTGAGATCTATTTTTTTTTCCTAACCATTGTGCATTGTGTGCATTTTTCCTAACCATTGTGTCTGGTCTTTTCAGAAAGAAAAGTTTTCAAAGTCATTAATATCTCTAGAAGCAGAACTTGATGGACATAGACAACTGTTTTTCTTTCACTATAAGCTTCTCAGTGCAGGAATATATCACTTTTTGTCATCTCTACCTCCATTATCAGTTTCAGTAAAATGATTTACACTGGGTTCCAGTGAGCAGAAGGGAAAAGGAGAAAACAAAATAACAATGAAGCAATTGCTTGTACCTTGGATCATTTCATTGACCCAGAAATCCTTGAAGCACAGATGTCATTTCAGGTCCATGAATAGTATTATGACACCAATGGAAACTGCTCCTAGAAGTGTAAGAGTACAAGGCTCTGTCTAGAATAAAGACTAAAAATCTCAAGCATGAAGCACATAGTAAGGATCTCAGAGATTTTAAGTAAAAGGAACTCTTCATATTTCCTCATACACTTTTTAAACACTTTATAAATACCTTTTTTTTTTTAGCTAATGCAAGCCTACAACGGGGATTCTGAAGGTCTAAGTTCCACTTATAAAAACTGCATTGGAGACTGACAAAAAAGCCTATTGCCACAAAAATTTGTACCAGTTGGGGATTTAAACATCTAAAGATGTGTAAACAAACAAGACATTAATTTACATCTCGACTAATATTCAATTCACTTCAAGGATGTGATTAAAACACAAAAAACCAACCAACCCCCCCCCCCCCCTCAAATTCCAAATCCTAAAACATTCCTTTAATTAGGAGTGGGACTCATGCTCATTTTGTCTGAACTCATGCTGCAGTTAGTCTGAAAATGAAAAACTAGACTGGACATATATACAAAGGGAACAACCTCTCATTTACTCCCCTTTACTGCCTATTTACATGGAGGTCAAATAAAGTTGCAACACTAACACCTTCATCCAATAAAAGCACCTCAGGAATCATTAAAGTGGCACATACATGAAGGTGAGCCAAGAAATTTTAATCTGCAGGAGTTAATATATTTTTTAAGTCTATAACAAGGCTTCAAGATGGACAACTGCTTACCTCAAATAAAATGGACTAATTTTTAAAATTGAATGAAAATTGCACTGAACTACTATCTTGAGAATTCATCTGTCAACTTTTCAGAATAAAATTCATGCTTCAACACGGTCCCAAGTAAGGACAATAGTGTAATCAATAAAAGCCGTCACATGTCAGTGGACTTTAGTAATTCTTAGAATTCTGGCTATTCACTGATCACTGAAATGCACTTCACATGTTGAGCATGCACTGACCCACATCAAGTAATATGTACTTTTAAAATTTTAATAATGAAAAAATTTAATAACAGGTAAAATATGACCTCCACAAGGCTCAAGGAATTGCCCTGCATAGAATTTTATTCTTGTAATTTATTACTTATTCTAAAACATATTTTGTATACTACCACTGACTCCATAAAACTACCATTTACATTTATTAGCTTTAGTAGAACATTTTCTTTATAATTAATGGTATATTCTAATACAGTTAAACCAGAATAATAGTTCCGATTTCATCTTGAGGCTTATTACATTGCTAATCTCAAAGACCATGGATGACAGCAGTTAATTCTTATGTTTTGATGCTCTTTTAATATTTGTCTGCTGGAAAAAAAACCACAAGACCTCCCTAAAAATGTAAGGTGTATTAACAGTCATATGTAGTTTCCCGTTTCTTTACACAGTTATTAAAACTTGAATAAAACCTCTTTACAATTGAGCCAATCCTATAATTAGTGAATTCTTCACACCTTGCAGAACTGTGCTACACAAAATACTTTTCTCCAAAAGGGGTACATACTATCAAATTCTGAGTATTTAACAAAACAGTCAATTAGCCAGGGAGTATTCCGATTTAAAGTTTTCAAAATCTTACCTTTGACCTAATTGTATTTTGCTACTTTAGGTATTTGCATGAAAGACATGAATGTATTTTATGACAACAGTAGTTTTAGACAAACAGATGCTCCCTCAACTATGGTCACTGCATATTACTATGTAAGATTGTTGCTTACATTTTTCTAAAGCCTCTTAGACTATTACTTATATGTAGAAAATCTGAGACAAATAGAGTAGTCTTTGGCTTTGCAGCCAACACCACATTTAAACAGAAGAAACAAGATGGAGAGAGCACAGATCGTCTCCATCGAAAGGTAAAACAGTTATTTACGAAATAGTTTCAAATAGAACATTATGGTCTATAAGTATCTCAGAACATGTCAATGGAAGTACATGAATACGAAGAAAAAAATCATTTAGCTGTACCAATGCTTTAAAGGAATGTCTTCACTGTAGTACCATCAGAGCTGGCAAACAGTGTTTTCTTTTGTGAGAACTTACTCTTCCCAGCAGCAGGCAGGATTTTGATTTAGATCACACATAAAAAAATACCTGATTGAACCAACTGAACTGATATTAGTTGGCAATCATCATCTAAAAATTTCACAGAAGGAACAGACACACTGGAAAAACATTCAATTCTTTTAAAGGAGGGCTACAAATATTACTAGGAGACTGGAGCATCTCTTAAGAGGAAAAGCTGAGAGCAGTTCCTGTTGAGCCTAGAGAAGAGACAACTGCAAGGAGATCTTATCAGTGCACACAAATATCTTAAGTGCAGGGGTTAGTGGTTCCCAGCAACAAGATAAGAGGCAATGGACACAAAGTGAAACACTGGAAGTTCTACCTCAATATGAGGAAAACTTCCTTACTTTGAGGGAGACAGATCACTGGAACAGGCTGCCCAGAGATCCTAGGCAACCTGTTCTAGATAAACGTGCTTTAGTATGGGGTTTGGACTAGATGATCTCCAGAGGTCTCTTCCAACCCTAACAATTCTGTGATTTTGCTACTGTGAATAAATATTTCTTGATTCCTTAAATATATAATCATAGTATTAAGCAATTGTACCTACTGATCTATCACACTGATGCAAATAACACACTTAGCACAAAAAGATTTTCACATACAGACTGTTGGTTGCAGCTATTGTTGACAACTGGAGAATTTTATGGTACTCAGATATAACTACGATAATTAGTTTACTTACTTTCTCATTTTAAAATCTTTATCAAACAGACATATTTGGAAATATTCTGAAACCTTTGAATACAGCCTTCTGGTACAATTAATCATTACAAAATTGTATTCAGTTGTGCTCAGCTTCTTCCTTAAGTGCCAGTGGAACTGTATAGAAATGTGCAATAGGCACACGCTGGGCTGCCTTGCTCATAGTCATCCCAGATTAATAGGCAGGGAGAAGGGAGTATTTGTGGAAAGATACAGCTCAAGCACTGTGGCCAAGTGCTCAGCTGTTAAGGGCTGTGTTAAGCCAGCAGGGAACCTTCAATTTCACACGTGAAAGGATGAAAGTATAATTCCTGTGCCAAACCCAGGCCTCAAATTAAGAGTCTGATGCATCTCTAATTCCATTTGACATGAAACACTCTCTCAGAAGGGTTAGCTCGAGCAAGTATATTAAACTGAGCTCTATTTACTAGAATTTTATGTGTAAGAAACTGGAGGGACAGACCCAATAGGAAAATAAAGTTTCTTCTTTACTCCCCAAGGACTGGTAAAAAAAGAATTGCCAGAATTTAGCATTTAGGAAATTTAATTCAAATGAACCAGTCAGTTGTTAACAGATAAGCACAGATCTAAAAACAAGGACTCAGATGTCAGAATGTCAAAACTAATGTGCATCAGATTTTTAGTTCAGAATCTGGCCTCCTGCCCCAATTAAAGAGAATCTGGTAAACACAATGCTCAGATAGCAAACACAGGTAAAGCCACGACTAAAAAGTACTGAAATAAGGCACAGCACATCTGAAGAAGCTTTCATTAAATCACTCCTGTGAAGAACCTCCTAGCATGGAAAAAATAAAGCAGCACAATACATACTATATTAAATAAGGAAACCTGGTCTGGTTGTGTGAGTGTGGGGGGTGTAGCTGAGGAGGGACCTTGGTACCAGCTCAGGTGGTGTGACAGTGACTGCTGGAGTGGCTCCTGGATGGCCGGAGGGGAAGTTTCCTTAACACATTACAAAGGAAAGAAGTGGCAATTGAAAAAATAAAGTTGTTTCTTTTTTTATTATTATGTTAGTAATACTAACATAAAAAAGAAAAGGAATATTTAAAGAATATTTACAGATAGAGCAAAACACTAAGAGACTGTTTTTCAAGGTTAATGAGTAGCCCACTGCTACTGCTTATTACATAGCTGAAAAATCAGAATACATACATCAATAGGAAGCAAATTTGCAAGACCTGAAAGGTGCGGCAAAATTCCTTCTTCAAGTCAAAGAGAAGGCAGATAAACTAGAATTCAGAATCAATATCATGCTGACAAAATATTTCCTGGTAAAACTATCAGCTCGTGACAATGAGTTCTTTTATTTCAGAGCTTAGTAAGAGAGACCCTATAACTTAATGACATATATGATTATATGAAATATATATAACACCATGACATAATACTCTTATTTTTTAGCATTGACTCTAACGGCTGGGTGAGGTCTGCACTGACTGAAAAAAAAGAGCAAGTGTGGGCAGATCTGGCTGCCAAGGCATTTTGGTTACCAAACCAGGAGGTTAGCTGCTTTTCTCCTCCTACGCAAATCCGTGTTACACACAGTGGTCTCTCTCCAGGTCTGCCACTGCAGTTGTCAACTCCCTTCCTTTTCCAGGTGCTGCCTTGGTTGTTCTACCTTTTTTGCACAAACAGGAACTCTCTGAGAAGTTCCCAGAAGGTACATTTGCCTGATGCATTTTTACACACTGAAAAATTATCACTGAAAGATTTAGTAGCAACACTTATGCAGTATATTTGGTCAGCAGCCAATGAGGTTACCAAATTTTGTGCTAACTAAAAGTTTGCTGAAAAAGTTATTGTTGAGAAAAGGCTATTATACACTTAGATCAAAAGCCAATCTACAATAAGGGGAGAGCTTTCCTTCAAGTTTAGTCACACAGTGTAACAAGATAAAAAAAGTCCAAATTAAATTCTTGTTTATCTGGCCTTGCCATTTTCCCAGTATGACATGTTCTTTATTTAACAGTATAAGTCAGTCATAATGAAATTAGATTTTGCTCTTCACCCAAATAGAGAAAAACATCACATTTTTATTTTCTTGTTCTATAAAAGCATACTTAGGAAAGGCAATAGGTAAGGTCTTGCATTTCACTGCTGACTCATATGCCAAACAGAATCATTAAATGAAATTTTTTATGAGAAGACTGAATTTTAAGCAGTATACTATAGCTGTAAATATAAGCCAATGGCTCTTGCTATGCAATCCATTACAGATCTGGTAGGTAATCAAAATTCAATAAGATTTAATCCACTGACATCCAATAAACACATCAAGATAATGCTTATAACAAATAGCTAGAAATCACTATCCTTTGTCTACCAATGAAGATACCTATTTAAGACAAATATCAAAACTGAGAACACCCAGTTCAAATTAGCCCATTATTTTGACTAATTCAAGTACTCAATTTTACTTCAAATTTAAAATCTGGAAACTCTTTCAATAATTTTCTTTAATTTTACCATCAGCAACATTTCTGATTTGGATGTTTTATAAATGATGGCTGTTCAACAGTCACTGGTATAATTACAACTCACATCACTGTTCAAGTGAGATTTGAATAATCTTATTTTGAGAAAGCTTTAACCTACGGTGTTAGTCCAGAAGCATTCAATACAACTGCAAAGAAAGAACTTAGGTGGTATAATTGCTCTGACTTCCATGTCATGTTTTCAATTCATCTTTAATTGTGGGGAAATAAATGTTTAAACTTTGAGCTACTGTGAACCCCTTTCCTTTGCAGATCCTTGTGACCATGAGCTGGGCAGAGGAAATAGCCTTATTTGATGCAGGTCATGTGCAAACAGAGAAAGGAAGAAATCAGAAAAATTTAGTAATGTCAGTGATATCACTCATTATAATGTTGCCTAAAATCAAAGGAAAATTCTCTGGACAATTTAGTAAAGTAAGGTAGAGAGCAGGTCTTCAATTAAGGCCTTAAGGTGCATAAAATACATTTAGCACAAGCACACAGAATGGCTGTTACAATTTTATAATACTGGCTAATTACCATATCTAACCATTACATCATGGATACATCTAGCCCAAAAACTGTCCGCTCCCTGGACCTCCCTCAGGCCCTTCCCCAGGCCTCCCCAGTATGAGTCAGAGGTTCTACAACCCCTCCTTCCTCCATATCTTCCTCTTTGTCAACACCTCTCGTCCTGCTTGGAACCATTTCAAGGATTCTGGGCCTTCTGGATAATTTTGTCTAAAGTTATATCAAACAATATGTATATTATGTTCTTTTAGGTACATTCCCTGTACACTAGCTGTTCTTGCTAAAATCTTTCCTTGAAAAAGAACATTAAACAGAATTTCAAGAATTTGGCATGAAGGGTGACAAAGGGTGGTTAGTTACCATTATCATAAAGTGTTAAAAGCTACACTAAAATTCTATATACTAGGATCTAAGGATCTTAAGGTATCAATAACAGTGATGCAGTTTATTGACAGGCCTGCCTAAAGCAGCCGGAAGGCCAGAAATCCAAATGTACCTCTCAAATTTTATAAACTTATATAATACAAGTCCAATACACCGGATTAAGTATATATACAGTAAAACAGGCCACTAAATCCCAAGCACACTACTCTGTCCTTTGGATTTATGCTCTTTTGTTCTCAAAGATTCATGCACAACTCTGGTTCAAGAGCATCTCTAGGTCTGACAAAAGCAGACTCACACCTACTAGACACAAACAGCTTGTCAGTCCCACAGCCTGCATATCTCTAGACAGTAAAGATTTCCCCCTCTATTCTTATTTTGGAGTGTAGTCCATAATTAACTTAAGTGGCATAACACGAATAACAATGCTTCAGATGGGAAAGAACATGTTTAAAAATGTTTTAAACCTCAATTTCTAATTTTTCAGTGACACTCTTGGTGCTTAAATTTATTTTCATTCACAATCAATTGAAGGCATAGATAATAGAATTTAAAAAGGAGTAATTAGTTAGGTAGGTATATCCAGTAATTTGCTACTGTAATTACACATATAAATTAGAAATAACCCTTAATAAGGACATATTATTAATAGACCAACTGGCATTGGCAGGAGACAGTATTGGTATGTCAAACTTGGGCTGTGAGAAACATGAACAGTTTTTATACCTGTGATCTGAATTTCTTTTCCATCAAACTGTGGAATAAACAAATTAATGCATAGCCTGTGATATGCCAAGAGTATATCATTAATTATTTCTATTTTTATTTCCCTTTTTCAGTTTACATATAGCAGATGGTAGCTGTTAACATGTCAGCACTCATAATTAAATCACTCAATATCACATCTCAAAAACATTTAGAAAGTAATTTCTTTGCTGAGCAATGTATTTTGGTCAAACAGAAGTTCATGTGAAATTTAGTAAATTGTTATGATTAAACAAAAATTGAAGTCACAATTTTCATTTAAAATACTTGAAATCCAACAGTTATCATGATTTGGAGTTTACTTTTGTTACTTTAAGTACGAAAAGAAGTATTTTCCTTCCAGTGAAATTAAATGTTTTGTGTAAAAAAGAAAATTTTATGTAATGTTTTAGTCATGTTTAAAAAAAAAAATCTTTTCAAGCTGGTTTTCCAAATCATTGATTTAGTAAAAAATCAGTAACTACCCATTCAGATTTACTCATCATTAGAACACTTTCAATAAAATTCATGTTTTAAGATTTGAATAAAAGCAAAATAAATAAGAAGAAACTAATTGGCTACTAGCAGTCACATACAAATTGCTCTTCACTACAAGCAGGCTTAGCTAAAAGTAAACCATCTCTGAGTTCAGGTCTACATTAAAACAGGCCTCTGCTCACGTACACACACAGATATGTACGCATGAATAAAAATCAGCAATATCTGCTACAGGGTTTTTTGTTTTGTTTTGCTTTTAATTGCACATCACTTATTTAGCAATCAAAACCAATTCCACATAATCTTTAAATCACTTTGCTATGTAAGATCAAGTCTAATAATTTTTTTGCCATAATGTGAAGACATGAATAGCAGGAAAGCAGTGTACCTTCCATATTTTGGAAGTTTTCTACATTACTGACTCTAAATCCAGTGTTTCTCCAGTAATTCAGGCCATCAGATCCAAAATTATATATGTTTAGGTAATGCACCATGAAACATTTGCCCGAAGCAGTTCTCTTAAAAGTTTTTTGTTGGGATCCTGTTAAGGCTTGTTATGCACCACACAGTTATTGCAATATAAAAGCCTTCCTCACTAAAGTCTAATACACTTAATTCTGATGTTGAATCTCTTTTAAAATGAGGGGGAAAAGCCCTTAAAATTTACCTGGTTTATACTGAAAAAAATATTATCTTAACTTTTAAAAGGATATAAAAGGAATCAAACACTTTCTTTCACCATCAATTCCAGAAGAATGTCTTGTACTCCCAGGAAGCACAGAGAGGACTAACACTTTTCTTCAAATTAACTCAGATTTATATCACTCAGAAGGGTACCTTCTTTTCTTAAGAGCTACATCACTTATTCCATGAGGTTCATCATACTCATTAAGCCTGAACACGCTTAACAACTACAATCACAGTGTAAATCATAAGTAGTATGAAGATATAGGTTGTTGGAATCTCATACACAAAAAAAGCAAAATAGAGGTGCACAAACACATAATTTTACAATTAAATGAACGTTTTACATATTACTCTTTCAGTGGACTTAAAGGAATATCTGCCATTCTATATCTAAACAAATTTAATTCTCATTACTTTTAATTGCTCTATTTAAAGGGGTTTTAACGTTGTAACTTGACATTTATGCTTCACCAGGGAGTCAGGAATAAGCTTCTGGACTCCACTGAAAGTTTAGTCAAGCAAAGTTCAGACATATACTACACACTAGGAGTAAAGCATATTGTATATGCATTTCAAATTTTATTTGTAAGTTTCTTACTGTTTCCCAACAGATATAACAAGCACCTTGATTTTCTAATCCACTTCCTTTTAATACAACATTTTCATTCAGATCGAAATCAAATGCTGAACTTTTACAAGCATTTTTGGTGCAAAGAGCCTTTTTCAAATACTTTAGACTGTGATTAAATCTAAGGAGCAAGGAAGAAGGCAACAACAATTTTCTTTTAAAAAGCAAACTCTGCTATGGTTCATGATGCAATGTAATAACAGGTATACAGGTTTAGACTAATCAATCACTTGATTCATCTATCCTGCCTCTAAAAGCCAGGAAAAAGTAAAGAAAAAATAAGGGTAAATGTACACAGTACTTCTCTGAGACTTTAACAATTTTTGTTAAAGGTGTTTTCAGAGTCATCTGGCTTCTATGTATTTCTGGATGAATTTTCCAATTTTACCTTGAACCCATCTACACTGTAGCAAACACAGAATTGCCCACTGAATTCTGCAGCTGCATGATCTCTGTTTCATAAAAAAACTACCCTTCCTTTGGCTTGCTTAGAAATCAGCTTCTACCAGATTCAACTGATATTTTCTATTGTACAAAATAGATAAAGCTTATTAAAGAATGGGTACTAAATATATATTCCCATCACACTTGTGGAGATATGCAAGTACGCTTAATTATTGGCAGACAAACTTGGACTTTGTGATACCTATTTATCATCAAGATATGCTTATAACAGTACATCTGAAACAGAAGAATGTCAAATTATGTTTCAGCACATTAAAAAAAAATAATGCATAAGAAATTACAGAAATTCAGTTAGAATAGGGAATAGTACAGCAGTTGTCCTAAAGGAGAATTCTAACCAAACATGTTGTCATGATTTAGAAATGGTACTCCTCAATTCAGTGCACCCACCGACACTCTCCCAAACCACTCTGCCACTCTCTTGCTCTCCCTTCCTGCTGTGGCAAGATGGAGTTGAGAATCGGAGGCACAAAAGGCAAAGAGCTCAGGCTGAGATAGGAACAATTTGCTGGAAACTGCAATGAGATAAGAATACGAACAGTAACAGCAACAATATTAATAACAAAAGGTAGAAGACAAGGAAATTATTTCCACGGTGATGCCTTAAGCCCCTAATGGTTTTTTTATTTTTCTAATATTTGTAAGCCTAGTAAGTTTTATAAGTAGACTCTAAAAGCAGCATCCCTTACATCCCTTTCCCTGTAGCACCCTTGTTTACACATTCCTTAACCCTCTTACCCCATTCTACGCACCCTATATCACTCCTACCCCCGAATCCAGTAGAAATGTTTAGTCTTTTGTCAAGGCAAGGCCTAGATTATTTGCAGAACAACATATCAGGGCCTGAATAACAAAACAAAGTCAAGAATTAGGTAAGTATGTACCCTTTGTGCTCTGAAGAAGATGAAGACAGATGAAGAGAGGGTCCCAAAATACACCCCAGACCCATTTTCAGGGGGTGGACCTGGGGCAATCCAGAGTAAAGGCCACAGGGTGGACACATTTGGGATTGGATGGATGGTATTATAAAATATAACATCTGGGGCACGGCGGACGTGCGCGTCGTCAACATCTTTGCCTTGGCATAAGAAACCCTTTCTTACCTCAACCCTAATTAACTGCTCCGGAGATTTTTTTTGAAGCACCATACATCCCACGGCATCAACAGAAAGCCCGTGACAATAAACAAATACCAATCAGCTCTTCCCCACCATGTTTTCTCAACTGAAAGTGATGCCCTTCTCCTCAGAAGAGAATGCCCCTTTCCCCTGTCCCTGGCAATGACCTGAGGTGACAGAATAACATCTGGGCCCTAGCAACGGCCCCTCCCAGCTACTGCAAAAAAATTAACCTGTCCCAGCTGAAACCAGGACACATGTCAGCCAGAAAAGCGAGTTACACTTTAAAAGCTACAGTGATTTAAACAGATAAGACAAATATCCAAATAAATTGATATATTCTTAGCAAAAAATTAAAAACTCTTGCTGCTGTTGAAGAATGTCTCACCACTTCTTTTACAAGTTTTGCTGCAGAAAAAAAACTCTGTGAGGCTGAAGTACAAGTCTGTACCATAATCACAAATCTAGGATTACAGATTTACAACAGCAGTTACATCCTTTGGACTGCTGTTGCATTATCTTGCTTTCTTGTTAATAAAACTGCAAATTAAGACTAAAACTTAAAAAAAAGCTAGAATAGATCTCAGAAACTCACTTCATAAAAGGGAAGTGAACATGTTTACAAACATAAAATATTTAAAATCTAAGTATTTGATTTTCCTCTTACATTAATTTAACTTACACAGCTATGAACTGATACCACTAAATTATCTACCTCCGAAGTACATAGTTATAATGCGACTAGGATTTTTGGCACACATGACTATGACATAATTATGAGGGGTGTCTGGCCAGCTCTGCTGTCCAAGAGATGGTACTGAACTGCCAGGGAAACTTGTCATTGGAAGTGAAACAGAAATAAAGTACTCCAGAGCATTCAGTCAAAATACTGGGAAAAAGCCCATAGCATTTAGTCACCTCTCTTTTAAAGAATTTAGAACAAATATTTAACTGCTCAAATACACCTAATAAATTATATGCTAAAAGTATTTGGCAGTTAAAGCTTAAAAAATTAAATTAAAATTTTATATATATATATATATATATATACACTAAAGCTGCAAAATTTTACAGGTTTCATCTATGTTAGAAAATCAGTGACATCAAAGATCCCCCATAGGGCTTCTCTTTGAAAAGAAAAAAAATCCAACATACAATTGGAGATTTTCTAACGCCTTTGTCTAACACCTGTGTGCAGAGGAATGCATTTTTATTATATCTCAACTGTTACAATTTAGAACTGAAAGACCAGTGAAAGACATGCTGTGTTTCTTTCTCCAGAAGAAAACGGACAACTATTTTTTTAAAACAAAATGAAAAGTCTTGTTCCTGTTGACTTCTACTATCAACGACATAATCACTGATAATCCATTCTCATGGAAAGTTCAGAGAATACAATTTCTTTGAATGAGAAATATTTCTTTTATGAAAAATGTCTTTCAAACTGAACTCAAAATTACACACTGTAGTTTAAGGAGAAGGAGATTATTTAAGCAATAACTCACAGAAAAACATATCAGGACGCACTGTTACTAGTTACAAGACTGCTATTCCTCTTGGGGAAAGCCTGAAAAAACATGTGGAAGCTATGTTGATTTGTCACATTTTGTCCAATTCCCTTCTTTGACCTTTATTACTTTTAGTACAGATGCTTGTATCTCAGTGAGGTTTTCAAGTACTACTATACTGGATTTAAAATCCTTATTTCCTGCAAAAGTATAAAGCTTTTTTCATGAAAAGAAAATCTGTTTCTTCTGAACATACGAACTTTTATGAACAGGGTTTTTTTCCCTGTTATATTACAAAATTGTTTTCTCAGTATTATTTAATAGCAACTGCACAGAAATTGAGGATTATGCTATCAAGAAGAGAAAATAAATTAGGGGAAGTAAGCTTTGAATAGGTGTGACATGTTTCAAAACAGCCTTATTTTCAGTGTTTGTGTTAAAATATTTAGTCTAAAAATTATAGAATGAGAGTTGGCTCTTTCTTAATGTCAACTTTAAAGTCCGCACTACAAGTACTTTAGGAAAAACACAGACATACACTGTAGACAAATGAACATTTCTTGTACTTCCAGACCACTATGGATCCTTTCAATCTTCGTCGTCTTTCATGGCAGAAGAAAGGGCAACCCTTGTGAAATGGTGTCCATTTACATTCGGTCGAGAGCGGAAAAACCCCTTTGACATAAAACTAGGGAGAAATTTGTATGCTTCCTTTTTTTTGTGAAGGTTTGTGAAGAGTACAACTGAATTGAGGAAAAAGTATTGTGCTCCATTTTTTGTACTTTTCTTCGGGACTCATTGGTTGCTTTAGTTTCATTATATGTCTCATATATCACATGTAAGCGATAGGTTTATAGATATCTACATACAGTAGCCACTGAGAATTATTGTAAGCACAGTTGCACGTACAAGAGTAGTTTCACGTATGAGTTACTAATTTATGCAAATATCATTTATGAGTTTTTAAACTGAAAATCGTATCTTGACATTCTCAGCCCCAATGAAAATGATCCATTTCTAAAACTACTAAAAGTGTAGCAAACTGTGAACTGACAGCAGCATCAGCTTCAGAAATGTTTAGACCAGGAATAAGAAAGGAAAATAAAATAGCTTAATCCCATGCAAAAGAAAGTAGCATATAGAAAACAAAGAGTCAGCATTCCTTACAGAAAACATGATTATTCAATTTCTAAACCAATTTTTAAAGTCTAAATATTACAACACTTTTGCACTATGGAGAGTAAGGATTAATAGTCCCCACCACTGGATATACTGTAGACTTAGGTTAATTGCACAGTAGGACACATACATTGAATGACATTTTTCCACATACAACCCTGAATTTCCTGAAAAATTATGTTTGCCAAAAATAGAAATTTGGAACTTAAATTTTTTTGACACAAAAAAATTTCCAGTAATTTGCTGCTTGCTTCCTGTTGTTATTTTTCTTCCTTCAGATATTCTACTTGTAGCTAAGTTATTCACCACAGATGAGGCATTTACCTTCCTGTTACTACCGGCACACTTATACAGGCACGAAATTTAATTGTACTTCCAAAATTACCCAAATGAAAACTAGAACCATGAAAGAAGAGTGAAAGAAGAAAAGGAGAACCCAAGAAGCAGAAGAGCTCTGCAGGCTGGTACCAGTTAACATTTCACTTTTTTGTTTTGTTAATCATGCTGTCTTTTTTTTCCTCTTTTTATTTTTTTTTGGAGATCATCCCTGTCTTAGTATATTGTCTTGTCAGAGCCTGAAGGGCAGATGATCCGTATCCCACTGAAATTTGCATGTGATGAACGCATGTTCAGAAATATTCCAGATCTGTAAGACTGATGTCATTTTTATAATTTTAATAATCATAACTCAATTTTATTGACTTGTACATTTGTGAGGAAACTAACTAACTCTTAAATGTAGCATCTCCTTGGGGGAAAAATAGATGTGTCAGAGATGGAAACAAAATTATGATTCAGAGCTCCCAACCATGATATAGTGGTGGTGAAATTAATGAAAGTGAAGACAAACAGAAGCAACATTAAGTGAAATTTGACTTTAATTCTGATCATATACTTAGAGACTATCAAAGTCTATATCACAACCTATGAATGACTAGTCCTTTTTGAAAAGGACAAGTGTATTTTAACAGTCCTAGACTGAAGATTCCACTAAACAGAATGTGGATAGAGCCACAAACATAGAAACATACTGCCACCAACGCTTTAAAGAAAAAAAATCAAGTTTAAATATCAGTTTTCATCATGTTTCATTCCTTATGTAACTAATAGCACTTAGGTGGTTTAAAATTTATTATAATCATACCACATATTACTATAACTTTCATTATACATATAAGAATAAAGGGTTGTTTCCAACTCATATGTAAAAATCAGTATGAAGAAACAGAACAGAAACACTGTTTCAAAAATTAATTCTCTGAACTTAAATCCTTGAATGATGTGGTTTCAACAATCAACACTGGACAGTAATGAAAGATGACTAACAAAAAATTAGTTAGACTTACAAAACTTTATTTGGGGGGTGGGGAGGGCCCATTAAAGTAACCTAACAGTAAAAACATAAGATGGAGCTAATCAAGTTTGAGAATGTGTTATATCAGGTTCTGTACATAGTAACAAGCACTCCCTGCCCATAATATGCAACTTCATGGGAAAAGAATGGCTATTGAAAAGATAAAATATTGTTACCAAAATATACACAGCAGGTCAGTGGTAGAAGTCACAACTGCACAGAGTCAACTGAATGCAAGCTCAGTGCTGTTTGCAAGGACCACCCTTCTCACGCATCAAATGCTGCAGCAAGAGACAGTCTACAGAAAATCTACATTTTAGGCCTCTTTTATACTTCTGTGTTTCATCAGCATCTACCACCTCTGTGCGAGTCACAGGCCTTCTCTGAAGTCAATTTGCACCAATTCTACTTGCTGTATTCCAGTACCATAACTGTTGTCATAACTGAGGACAAATAACACAGTTTTGTACTAAATACTGAAAACAATACCTTAGCTCCAATTGCATACCAATGCAGAGATACTGTGCTATAGTTGCTGATACTCGACAGATGGTACAGATTATGCCCTTGCAGTTTATGACACTAGTAGAACTGATTATACTGCACCACAATCATGTCCTCAGCTGAAAAATAAGAGCAGATCTTACAGCACCTGTACAAATACCTTCCAGCTATGAAAGTACAACTTTGGATCATCAGTATAGTCAAGGCAGAAACTTTCACAAATAATGAATGAGTTTTTTCATTTTGATACTGTAAATTTTCACTACTCAAAACTGAACCATTTTGGAAGAAATAATACATTTTTTCTGTCCAAAATAAAAATTAATTTATCATTCACTCAGTTGCACAAGTTGGATTTGAATTATTCTACCAATCCCATAATTGTGTGAGTTAGGTCACTCTCTTCAGGATAATCAGGTTAGATAAATTAATCCTTGGTACTTCAGCCATGGTAAAATGTGCATATGCAGTGGGGAGTAGGAAGATCAAGAGTGAATTATTTATGTTTTTATTAACTGTTTTTTAATGCCCCTGATTCTTCTCTCAAATCTTATATTCTTTTACAATAAGAAAAAAGAGAAAAGAGTAGAACCCTAACGTAAGACTGATGATGTCAACATTGCAGAATGAAATAATCAGTTCAAATGGTACTCTTAAGAGCAACTCCACCTAAGATAATTTCTGGGTAAAAACATGTCTGAATTTTTATTAAGATCTGAAAGAGGGAATTAGCATCAAAAACTTTTTGATGAGTTCTGAAATGACAAAACATGGTTGAAAGTATAGATATGGCTGCTCAAACATACATTATTTCATCATGTAAGCACAATTTCCAAATACTAACCACACCCAGTATGGGTTTCTGCCTATTAAAAAATATATATATATATTTAGGATACAAAATTTCTTCAAAGTCTTCTATGTGGTGATAATTCAATGTTTTAAATACACCTTGTTAGCAAGTTTGTGCACTGAACTGTGCTGAAAACTACAGCAGATGACTTTATATGTAATTCCTTGAGAAATGTTAAAAGGCAGGCAGGCAGGCAGGCATTTAAAGGGGAAAAAAGTGACAACAAAACAAAAAGAAGAAAGTTTCACTTTATCAATTAGATATTTTCCAAAGGTTACAACTTTTCTGAGCTGAAATAAGGGCCTAATTAAGCTGGCTGTAAGAAAGATGACTAGCCATCATGACAAATGCCAAATCTGTAATATCCCTTTTCATCTAACTGCAATGTCAAAACCCAACAAAAAACCCAACAGTTTGTGGGAGGAAGCACTTTCTGTTTTCATTACCAGTTACCAATTTCTTTGTAAAGTCTGAAATTTGTGCCCTGTTCTTTAATTTACTAATGCACTCTGGAATTAGATTAATAATAGAGAATTGCTACAGGAACTTTGTATATTAATTTTCTGACAAAGTCTGTTATTCAAGGTCACTCCTACAGTTATACTGCCTTGTGGGCAGGCACAGGTGCCTTCTTTTTAAGGAAAATCATCTTTTTCTGGCTTGTTAGTGTCAAAAAGTATCATGAGTGTAAAGAAATGCTTGGCAAAACTTTCACAATACATGACCTTCCTGTGGCTGAGATAGCATTTGCAATATTGCATATTATTACCATCTAAGAACATGTTTATTTGGCACCTACTAGAAATGGGCTACATGCCATCTTCACAGATGGTTTTAAGTGTTCACCACCAAACTATCATGTAGCTTAAGAAACGTGAGAGTCAAGGGCAGAGTTTCTTACATGAGAACATTCACGTGTTGTCACATTTAAGTTATCTGCCACTGTAATTCTGCTGTGAGCTAAATTAATCTTCAAAATGTAAACCTAAATTTTGAAGACAAGTAAAGGAATACTCGTTAGAGTGACCTATGAGAAAAGAGCATGAATTCAAATGCCTTGAGTATTTTCTGCAAACAGCTCACTTGCCCTCCAAGGGCTTTAAAAGTAAATACTATCCTATTGTACAGATGAGAAAAGCAAATTGAATGATATTTCCAAAGATGTAACACAATCTGCTGTGAGTCTTGGAAACAGAAAACAGGTGATACTGATACACAATACTGTGTATCTCCTGTTCTAGATGCAGAGATTTATCTGTCTCCAGCTAACTTGCACAAAAGTTGGATGCTGCAAAGAACTGAAACTTTTCATGTTTCAAACAAATGCTTGCCAAACCAAGTCTGTCTGCAGAAAACAGTGTGCATCAATACTTCCTGAGACTTTTAAATGAGATTTTCCTAAGGCTCCAATGAACAGAGCTGCATGCTGACAGGCACTGAGTAGGAGTAGTAAAATGGAAAAACACCTCCTTTAGTCATATTAAAATAGTGTAGCATTTGAGTTTACCTGGATATAAAGGCCTACTTAATTTCTATCACTAAAGAAAATATTATGCTCACTAATGGCAAAACATGAAATGAGAAATTTTACAGTTTATTTTACAGAATACTGTATCAGGAGAAAGGAAAAGATAGGAAGTGTACCATTCCTAGGAAGAGTTTGCCTATACTGTAAAATCAGATACCAAGGCTTTTAAGCCAGCAATTTGCCATGAGAAGATTCCAAACGATGCAATTTGTAAAACAAGATTGGACTTTTTTTTTTCTTTAAGTTTAAAGAATGGAGAACCAGACTTCTATTCCCTCTCCTGTAACTGATATTTACAGTGATCTCAGAGAAACGGTGACTATGTTTGCGCCTCCCAATCCCAATGTCCAGAACCGAGACAGTAATGCTGGCCTCCCCAGAAAAGTACTTCTCACCAACAGCTTGAAGTCCATTGTGTCAGAGTCGAGTATTACAAGCACACCATGAAAAACGTGCACAAATGTAGAACAACACTGGGGATCTCTCTGACCAACACCACTGCCAAACAAGAGAAAAATAAATAATTCATTTCCATTTCAACAGCTTGCACCATGCTAGTTTCTTTAAAATAAACATTTAGATAGTGCTGCACTGATTTCCTGTTGAAAAGAACTGATGTTCGCCAATTTAGAATATGTCTGGTTTCAGAAAATGGTTTTTGCCCATGATCTGATTCTAGTGAAGTTCGATGAAAAAATAATACATAGTGGCATAAAGTCAGACTTCAAGGCTATATGGAATGACTGAAAGATACTAGAGGACAACTAATACATTCATAAATATTGGCCATTTGATTTTATAACATTTGACTGCAATCTCTCTGTAATTAAGGAATGTGGTACTTTTGCACAGTTAGAGATATAATTTATTATTTTTACACATGCCATCAAACTAACACCAAAAATGTTCTGAAAGGTTGTAACTGATCTCTGTAATTTCCCTCAGTCTGTTCCTGTACTGTTTGTGAACTTATCAAGACTCCCATGTATGAATTTCTAATAACAATTGCCCAATTAACTTACACAAGTAATTTCTGCTTAGTAATGGCTTCATTGAAATACTCAATGTCAAAACTTGAGCAGAAATAACAAGCTTCAAATCTGAAATGATGCAAGTACAGCTTTTAGTTTCCCCAGAATTACAGTTTAAGGAACTTTTAAGAAGATAAATCAAACAATACTTTTAAAGAAACTCAATTTTTTTTATAACTATCTTCATCAGTAAACAAATTTACTAGAAAATGCATGAAAAGCATGCTCAAAATATATTTTACATAATTCAGACAGTTTCTTATCGAAGTTTAGACATGTTTTAATATTTATGCTCTGGAGCCAGCATTGAAAACGCAGCAAAACCACTTAACCACATGGAATTGTGACTAAAGAGTGTAATCTTTTTAACACTTGAAACCCATTAAAATGTTTCTCTGTTTATCATCTACAAGCCCTTAATCCAAATCCTTTAATAAACTACCACTCATTTTAAAAAAAGAAAAACCAGCATTTTCTAGTTAATATTTCCTACATGCATACCATAATTTTGGTTGCAATACATATATTCTGAGAGAAAATGATAGTCGACAATAACTGTCTTTTTTGCCCCCTCAGAGAAGAATCGACCCTACTTGAATTCTGCTTACAGCTCTCAGATTTCCTTGGAGAACTTAATTTAATTCCAGCTGCAACACAAACCAATAATGAAAACCCTAATTTCTTCCTCTTTTTTTTTCTCCTTTGTTCTCTTCTGCCAGTATTAGTTTTCACTAACTATGAAATCCTAAGTTTCCTAGAATTTGGACACTTTCACATTGCTTTCAGCTCCTTATTTCAGTGACAGTTTTCGGGGAGACATTTTGGTGTGAGTGACCCATTACCACTTCAGGAACGGGAAGAAAGCTTTAGTACAACTAGTGATATATTTATTATGCAAAAAATAACCAAAAATGATTATCAGGATATCAAAACTTATGCAATGGGCTTGCTCTTTGGAGTCTATATGTGATCTTTATACTTAGACCTGAAGCAATCTCAAAACCCTGTCTTTTGTCACCTTATGAAGAAAAAAATCCTTACGTAAGATTCAAGGCAGCAGAAAAGCCTTGATGATGGAAGTCTCTACTATGTTCAATCAGAAATTGGGACAAATATAAATAATTTTATTTTCCAAGATGTTGTATGAACATATTTCCATATCCAATTATTATTAATATTCATTTGTACTTTGTTCTAGACGGAGAAAATATATCAGCGCTCTTTTAAAGAAATGAGGACAAGAAACAGCCAGTTGCCAGGCTTATTGCCAGTATTTGAGAAAGAGGGAGGTTTGTGGAACAAAATCCAGTCAATATTCCTTTTGAAGATGGCAACTTGAACCGAGTGAAAAGCTATTAGTACTTCAGTGGTGCTTTTAGTACTTCAATAACACAAAAAGATGTGCTAATAGTGTATTTGCAATATTGCAAAAAAAGTCTCAAAGCAAAGTAGCTTCTCAAATAAAATGAAATTTCCTCTCCTTCAAGGGAGACCAGTACAAGGCTTGGTGAATGGAACAGGAAAATGAGTCAGTCTTTTAATGACGAAGTCTTACATCATTTATTCTAAGGGCTTTCAGGTAGGCTCTAAAACTTCAGCAGTGACTGAATTGAACTGATGTTGAAGAGCCTGTACTGCATGTTAAAATAACATATGTTTGCCCTAACATAACTGTTTGAACTTTCTCCTCTTGTCATTAACCTGCACTGTCTAAAATCTCAGTTAATAGTTTCCCTCTACCACTTCAGGAGCTGTTCAATATGTGATTGTAAAAGGCTTTAAAAGAACTGCTGCACAAGTGTAATACATTGCTACAAAATACTTGGCTTGATTAGGATATGCCAAACTGGGACAGCTGCTTTATTAAGTTGTCCCAGGAAACTGATTCAGCTAACAATATGGAATAGCAGTAAGCGTTAGTGAAACAGGACACTAGCAGCATGAAATCAGTGTAATTGGGATGATTTTGGATAGAAATAAGAGATGAAGTGATAAACAGAAATAAATAGTTAACCCTTATCCTTTAATACACCAGTTGTCAAATGCACAATTAAAGGATAGACATAAACTTGAACACATGAAGACAAGACTCAAGTACAGCTGGCTTCAGAAGATCTCAAACCAAACAGCTTCATGAAAGGATCAAGAGTGCAAGAAGATTTCAGTCAGAATGATTAGCAATCTCTTAAGCAAACTGAGACACTCTTCTATCAGTGAAAATCACTGTTTAAATGAAAGCACTAAACAAGATAGTTACTTAATACTTATAAAGACAGTTGGGATTAAATGGTATTGTACAATCCAGAATACGTGGTGTACAAATGCATGCATCATGCAAGCATACATACGCGTTCAAATGCAAACCAAATCCAAGCATACAAACTTCTACAATCAAAGTAGCAGTCATATCTTCTACTTCTTATGCCCCAAATACATTTCAAACACTCTTACAAATTATTTCTCACGCTATTTACAAAAACCCCCCAATCAAACATCAGACATAACTGAATTAGTGAAGTGTTGCAACACAAAAAATAGCATCAGCATTCCTAAAAAAAAAAATAAATCCATATTTACCCATAATCTAGATTAATACTTTTAAAATGGTATTATTGCCCCAGAAACATGAATGAATAATCCTGCACCTTACATCTGTTCATCATCTCCAGTCAACTAAGTCATTATGATTTTGGAGTAAACGAAGCCTGCTCTGTGGGCCAAATCATTAACCAATCTTGCCATGTCATTCCATTTTTTCCTTCAGTAGCAAACCAAACTCTAGACACCAAGTTTGTAAACTACATCCAAGAGGGTATCATAAGCATAACAAGACTTTTTTAAAAAGCAAATAATAGAAAACAGAAAAATAAGATATGGTACAGGGTAAGGCATATGGAAACTAGAGTACCATAATAAGCATTCTGACTCTCAACAATATTTTCATCTTAACTTCTGTGAGATAAAATTTATCTGAGCTGGTTCACATGAGAATTTCACAAAGACAGTATTTTCTCCCCCTCCCCCCATATAATGCCATCTCATCCTACACAATAATTTTCAGACAGTTCTTAAAGCTACAGGTTTGTGTTTGAATTTGTTTTACATTTGCTCCAACTTAAACCAGTTTTTACTAATTTTATAGGCAACAAACTTCTATTTATTGTTGGAGCTTTTTTTTGTGTGTATATTTTTTGTGGTTTGTTATTGGGTTTTTTTTAAATAAAAAAGGGGAGGAAGAAAGAGAAAGCGTGACAGAGAGATATCTTTACATTTTATCTTCCAAAACCCACAGAACGCCCATATTCTTTCCTCAGAGGAAACATGATCAGTTCATATAGGACAATAACAAAAAGTGGTAAGCGCAAATACCAAAGGGAACAAAGTGTCCTGATGCTGATATTTATGAGAAACTAGACTAAAATTCATGTAAATTCCTCAGGCATCAGCACATTTTGAGGTGGTTTGCTCTTCTGTTCCATTCTCCCACCCCACCCAAAGGAATAATTCGTTTTGCACTCAACTTTAAAATTAATATTAATGGGAAATCAAAGTAAGAAAATAACTTGTGTAAGGTCTCTCTCTAACACCAATCTTGGTTAGGGAGATCAAGAAGAGAAGTAGATGATTGTGTGCTCTTTTAAAGTGTGGTTCAGGAGACCAGCCTGCAAATCCAAAATCAAAAAGAGAAAGCCATGAGCCACATCTAAGTTAGAGACCAATCTTCATCCAAAGTGCAAACTTCTCTGAATACGACAGGATCCTGTTAAAATTACTTTGTATATTAGTCTGAAAACTGGAAGAATAAATTTGGGAAATAATTTGTTATGCCTTTGAGACCTCCTCTTCCCATATTCCCCAGAGAACAAAGAAGCAACTGAGGAAATATAAACATAACTATGATATTCTCTACTGCAATATTTTGGTTGTGTCTCATGAAACATAAAAATACGGTTCCTTTGATAGTCTTACTAACAGCTATTAATATATTAGCTTTGGAGCAGGAGATTTGTTTAGTGAAACAGATTTTGTCCTAAAATATAGTGCTAAAATAGAGAGCATGTATAATATTTCACTGAGAATGTATACTTCACAAGACTGAGGGAAACCACCATTTAAAAAAAAAATAAAAATCACTATTTACAAAGTGTTCCCCGTGCCTAAATAATGTATAATTAGATGAAATTTGCATGTATTCATTTCCTCTCTGGAATTTAAAAGTAACACTGCACATGCATGCCCAGATGGAGTCAATAACTACCAATGACTTTTATATACCAGTGACTTTTTTATATCCTTTCTCCACAAATTCACTACTGGTCACAAAGTGTTGATCTAGAAATTTAGCCTGGATTGTCTTCATGTTACATGCAATCTCCTAAACCAGTCAAAACTCAAAGGCACCAAAGCAAACAGCTACTTTGGAGCTTGTAGAGAAAACATACACTACTTTTTTTGAGTTAAATATCAAATATTTTTCAAAGAAGTCTGCTTCCTATAAATTCCTATAAACTCAAGTGATCTTGATCTAACGAATAAGCATTTTTGTATTTGGGGTAGTTGTCCAATTCAAACCACTCATCAAGGGTCACCTGTAACTAAGCAGGATTAGAGAGGAAATAAAAAGAGGCCACAGCTTCATTATTCGGTGTTACAGGAGAAAAAAGCAAGATGGAGATACACAGGAAGAAATTTATTCTGTTCTACTGTGCCAAGAGAGAAAGTGATTCAGACAATTTCATAGGAAATCAGTCCCAGTGCACCATTTAACAGATTAGAAGCCTTTGTGTAAAATAGCATTCAATCTACTGTGGGTGTCAGGCTTAAAATCGAACAGGCAATTACACACATCTAATTCAGTAATAAATTATTCCAATTGCTTGAAAGTACCTCTAGGAAAGTATGCTTCATGGAACTCAAAGAAATTAATAAAACCCAAAAGATTAATGGAAATTTCAAAAAGACTAGAGAATTTATCCTGCTGTGAATTTGTAAAGTGACCAGTTCATCTTTCCACTTGAATTGGTTGATCTGACAGTAAACAACTTAGAATTAAATAACAGAAGCTGTATCGGTCACCACCAATTATAACTTAAACAGAAACCAAATATTAAAATGCAGAAATATCAAAATCTTTAATCATCACGGGGATGACACAAAAATACTTGTCAGAAATTCTCTTTCAGCCTTGTGACTGCCAAGAATATCCTTGACTGCATGCAGCAAAGGTAGAAGGGGAGAAGAGAAATTGCAAAAAGATATACCAGACCTCCACTTGTCACTAATGCATAGGCTCTGGTCAAACATTTTCAAAGTCTCCATGCTTTAAATGGTAGGAAGAATTGTTTTGAAATCATTCTGTCTTATGGTGGGCTTTTCTAGAAGTGCTATTTAATTCCTTCCAAGAAGGAGTGACAAAAATGTGGGGCTTTTCTTTGTTGTTTGAAGTAGTAACAATGGAAGGGAGAGAGTTAATCACTCTCATCTCCCAAAATAGAGAATAGTTGCTGTGCTTTGGGCAGAGTTCCACTGTTGCTTTTGTAAATGTACTAATGAGCCATTGTCATAGTGGTGCCAACCTGGCATTAGCAGTCACCATAAATTTACTGCAAGAACACTGCTGTTTGTAATTAGCTCTTCATTACACAATCAGGCTGATTTAGAGAAGCTCTCATATGATTTGCTCAGCAAATGAAGCAATATAATTACACCTCAGTTGAAATCAACAAATTAGACTGCTGTTTGCAATTGGCTGTATTATATGCTGTTAGCATGCTAGCAATTGCAGGCCTGCTGTGGCCTTTAGCACTTAAATAAAGTAAGCATAATTAAAGTACTGAATATTTTTGAATTTGCAAGATCAGCTACATAATAGTCACAATTCTCTGCAATTAAAAAAGGAGCCAAAATTTATATGCCACAAACACTCCATAACCTTAAGTTGCAATGTTGATAATATCTAACAATACATACAGAAATCACTTAAAATTGCAGTGAGGATATAGTCAAAGGGAGTCAAAGCACCTTTGCTTCATCATGACTTACTCTGCAGTCAGAACTAAAGATTTAAGTCTATTCTGATCAAAAGGAGTAGGGAGTTATTAACTGTGCCTTTGTTTGTGTACATTCTTAATAAATGTAACAATTTTTGCTTTTTACATTTCATAAAACATTGTAGAAACGTTTCTCCTTTCTAGGTATATGGTTTCATGTCAATCTCTCAGATGAGTAAAAGCAACGGAGGACAAATTCAACTGTATCAATATGAATTCAACTGTTTCAATGTCACAAAATGGAGTGGTTAATTAACACACGTTCTTCCCTTACACAATCACTTGGGGCTAGACCGTAACAGGATACAGGAAAACACAATCCTGGGTTTACATTCAGTTGTTTCTAAGAAACACATTAACATCAAAAAGCAAAACCATACAACAAATGTCAGAAAGGAGAGATAGATGACAATGCGTGAAAGGAGGAACAATCAGGTGTAATTATTTATATTAGGCTATTCTAATGGATGAGATACAAATCCAAATGTCTAGAAGATACTATACTGACTGACACTGAAAAGGTAAACACCATAACAAGTCCAATATTTGCTAGTATGAGCCAGATTGATATATTCATTGCAGCAATAAGGGATAACCAGCTCTTCCATTTTGTTTTGGCAAGACTTTACCAGTCATTCTCCTTTACATGGCAGGATTACGAAATCCTCTGGGTTTGGGATTCTGTTGGCTTGTCAGGAGAGATGTTGAGTAGCTCAATACTTAAAGATAATATGCATAAATAACCTACTTGAAAAAAAACCCCAAACAAATTGTAATGACAGTCATTTGAGCTGCTGAGCACCACTAAAGTGTTCATTTTTCATTAATATTAAAAGATTGGGATAAGTCCTTTATCAGTTTAACTGGACAGTGACAATTTTCTCAGTATTCATCAATCTAGCATCCAACAGTGCAGCAAAAATTCCCTTATCATGCTGGTCTGTTTGTTTGCTTTGGGGTTTGTTTTCTTAGTTAGTTTGGTTGGGGTTTTTTTGGATTTTTTTTTCGTTGGTTGATTGGTTGGACCTTTTTTGTGTTTTGTTTTGTTTGGTTGTTTTTTGGTTTTTTTTTTGGCTGGGGTGTTTGGCAGACAGTAGATATGGACTGACACTTCTGGTCTGATCAGGGAAAAATAGTACTGTACAACATTAAATTATGATCTTAATGACACAAGCTAATGGATATCAGAAATATTTGTAAGTAGGAAACATTATTAAAACAGCAATCACTTCATAACCAATCACAGCAATCACTTCTAAAGTTCAGGTCAAGACACAACTTCAAAGACTTACTTATGATAATGCAAAAATACGTTAGCACACACTGCAGTAAACTACATGAAGAAAAATGAGTTTTCACTTTATCCTAAGCAATACTCAAGATGTTTTGAATAATTTAACGCAACTTCCATGCAGATTTTGAAATTTCCTATATTCTACATTTTTGCAAAAGACTGAACTAAGATTGTCAAACAAGAATTACATCAAAATAATAAAGTTCAATAGGAGAATGTTAGAGGACCAGCTGAAACGGTAAAAAGCACCCCTGAAGCAATGAAGGATTTTTGGGTTCCATAATCATTGACTGTTTGAAACCATCTACACACATGTCTCTGAGCAATAAAAGTACAGCAGTTTAGAAAAAGACAGAGAAGCAGTTCACCTGGTCAAACCGCAAAGTATCAAAGCCTGTTTAAAATAAGGTTATACTCTAAGTCAAATCTAAATGATTAAAAAAACCCTCATGGCTAGAAAACTGAGTGTCCTACCTCACAAAGCTAGGACAAAAAAGAAAGAAGACGTTGAGGAACATCTTGCAAAAGTATACGTGCCTAATAAATTCTTTTCTAAAGAGAGAAACTTGCCAAAAAGTAAGACTACTGTATAAAACCAATCAGACATGAACAGAAGTCTTTGCACATTAACTGGCATCTGCACCCACTGTAAAAGAGTTTGCAGTGATTTTCACGTAACAACCTCTGCTTATCACAGATATGGTGGAATGTCTGTCTCAAAATTAGTTATTAGTAGAAGAAACTACAAAACAAATTCATAATATGATCAGTATCAGAATGTCAGAAGCAAAGGCTATCTCATTTGAAATTTAAGGGACCCCTAGCATGAAATGGCTGAATTGCAACTCCAGCCCATAACTATCAATTAGCATTTAGACACTAGAGAAACAGAAGGTGGCAAATATAGCCTCAGTACTTAATAAGAATATGTTTGCAGGATCTGGCAAACTACAGCTCCTGAAGTCTGATACCAGAAAACTGACAGAAAGTGGAAAATTAATTACTAGAATCAATGCACATATATCCGTATTAGACTTATGCAGAATTAATGCACATATGGATAATATATAATCCTACAGAATCTGTGTTGTTTTTACCAAACATAAAAATAGAAAACAACTGAAATGATAGGGAGGGAAAATTCCTTTCAAGAAAGGATTAATGCCTAATCATAAGATTAATGGTAGGCAAATGCTAAATTTTCACATCAGAGGAAAGACGATACTCAAATTCCACAAAGATCTATTTAAGGACTGCTTTTCAGCTTATACATATATAAATCAGGAAAGAGTTAACAGTGAAATGACTTTTTTTTTTTCCTGACAAAAAAGCTAGCAAAAAAGACTAAATTCATCAGTAACTGGATGGCAGATGAATTTCAATGCAGATCAACAAAATAACTCACATGGTCGAAAGAAAAGGCTAACTTCAAATATGCGATGGACTGAGCTGACAACTACTACACAGAAAAAAATGCTGACAACAGATATAAATATAGACATCTCAGTGGAAATGGCAGCTTAATGTTCACGAGTAAAATAAGAAACAGAATGTAAAGAAAATATAAACTCACTCAAATCTGCTGTGTGCCCAGATCTTCAGTGTTATCTACAGTGCTCTCTCTGATGTCACACAAGATATAGGACAGGTAAAAACAGGGAAAGTAAAAAACAAAAGCAATGGTAGAAATTAGTATTTCTGAACAAGGAATGATAGAAATGGTAGGCAAACCAAGAGTCTTCAGAGTAGAAAAGAAGTGACTGATGACTGAAGGCAAGCATTGTGTGTGAAATCAGAATGACAGAGAAGAGACACACAGTGATAACCCTACTTTTTTTCATTTACTGATTCTTATACTGGAAGAACTAGCAAGTAGGAAAGCAAACACAAGTGAACTAAACAGGTACTTGTTTTACACTACATGCATTTTAAAAAACAGAACTTGGTGCCACAAAGCATTGTTCAAAATAATGACAAAAATTCCTGGAAGGAAAAGCTACCAAGTTCTAAAAATAAAGAAATTAGCACTTCAGCCTCAAAGAGTTATTAAGCCACAGATTGTTGAACCAGTATTTCATGTAAGCATCACTACTTTTTTGACCTGTTCTACTCATTCTCAAGTATGTGTTATCAGCCTCATGGGAATGGGATGCAGAGCATTGCTCTGACTCTCTACAGTAACCCCTATATTCCACCAGAATGAAGAAATAACTGCCCCAGACATCCACCACCAATTCAACGATAGATAACACTTACTTTTGGCCAATGGCATCCAGTCACTTGTAAGGACTTAAAGAGCACAGTTGCCTGTGTCAAAACACTATCAAACACAGAAGGAACTTGCTGTATGATAAGCCACCATAGTGGGAACTTGAGATAAGCACAGACGTGAGAAATTTACAATAGGAAGGTGCTAATTCCAGGCCTGGCAGAGGAGAGATCTGGTTAGCACATCCTGGTTAACGCATCTAGACAAAAATTCTCCACTGTGGTAAACTGTGGAAAAGGAAGGAACTGCTCATACACATGCCACCCCAAGTCATGGGAACACTTGCAACCACCCTGTGGACACCTGGAACTTGGACTGTGACTGTATAAAGGTGGTACCTCCAGAAGAATAACTCTGGGATCCCCATCACCAAGAAAGCCCAGGGTGAAGAAGGACCAATGGGATGCTGCTGGATCCGCAGGCGGTGACTATCTTCTGCTTTATCTCCTTTCTCTCCCCCAGACTTTCTTCTATTTCTTTCTATCTCTCTACATCACATTTCTTGTTAAATAATATCTGTATTATTGACTTTAGCATATTCTTTTGCACCTTAATTCAGGCAGAGGCATCTCTCGCTAATCGGATCATATCATCACCTCAACAGCAAAAACAAAACAAGAAACTGTATGAAGATTTCTGACTTTCTGTGGATATTCAAAAGGGGAAAGCATAGATTCTGTTGGTTTTCCAGTTACTTCAGTATAACTGAAAGATCAACTGCAAGTAATAATACATTTTGCTACCTATAAATCTGGCTAGTACTCTTCTAAATTTTAGATTAGATAATCACAAGAAAGTCAAATTGAACACTGAATCTAGCACTGAAGAGAGCCTCATTTATCACAGTGCTGTACTGTAAAGGATACAAGCAAGTGGAAAAGTGAAGTCACTGATTATTTTAATGTGTTACTTAAAATAATTACGCATGTGATGCGTATGACAACCTGTTTTGTGCAAAATTCAAGTTCTGAGCATACTGTCCAGATTAGTACAAACTATAGGGAACTGTTGACCTTGACAGCACGATAAAAGATCACTTTTTTGGGGACAAATATTTTACAAAATTTGAGAAGAATACTATAATGAAGACGATGATGATAACATAAGCTTACACTATTAGTATTATGCCGTCTGGTGATTATTACATAGAGTTATTGAGAAAATTTCTATTCTTTTCATGTCATTAGCATTTAGAAATTTAATTCTAGGTACTTTTAAGGATATGAATTCTTCTTTACTGAGTGGTTTGCTTGTCACAAATATAACAGTTCTTGATAAATTCACTTCACTACAATGAAACAGGTTATTACATTCCTCAGGTAAGAAGCAAATATTTTAGAACTTTTTAAAAAGCCAGTAGGAAAGAGAATTAACTTAGTACCTCTGTAAGAGTATGCTTTCATTACTGTAATACTATTGAGTTCCTGACAAAACTTAAAAAACATCTTAAGTGTTTCACAGAAGTAATGTCCTGCTAAACGTGTTTTGTAGAAGTACAGTCTATAGCCTTTTTAAAGCAAACTTTAAGGAATTATTTAGGTCAGTAATACATTAGAATATCTACAGTGAAAAACATTCAGCTGTGTTTAGGCAATCCAACCAGCGCTGGTAGATCTTAAATTTGCATATTTGAGATTGACAAAAGATAAAAAATTGCGGGGAGGAGGGGGGGGGGCTGGGGCAGAGGGTTTGGTTTTTTTGCTTTCAAATAGAACTAAAGCATACAGATTAGAAGGGATGATAAAGTACTTTAAAATCGAGATAATAAGCTTGTTTAATATATACAGAGACATATATAAGTTACATAAATCATTATGAAGACCAATAAAGATATTACTACTTTCACAATCAAATACTTTTAAAAACAGTAAAAAGCATCTGTGGGGATGCAATCTAACACACCTATTTAAAGAGAACAGTTTGCTGCCCACAGATTTGGTTTATGCCTCAATAAATGAGGCCAAGTAGAAACATAAATGCTGCTGAGTGGACCTAGCAAAATGCAAAGGATAGCAAAAAATGTTACAGAGCTAAGATCTTTATATATAAAAAAATAATGTGTGTACATTGTGTACTTCTCATGAGAACGCTGACTATGCAAGGACAGGTGTAGAAGTAGTAAAAAAAAAATACAAACACATACAATAACTTAAATTCTGTTTTTACTTCGTACTGCATTCTTTATAAAATAACAGGGATACTACATTATATCTGCATTTCATCTTTGCCTTTTTTTCTTTTCTTTTTCTTTTTTTTTTTTTTTTAAACTGCAACTGTGGTTTTGAAGAAAGTTGTCTACATTTTTCCAATTTTGACTTTCGGGGTAAGTTCACCCAGAAGATTTAAGTTGGTTTTGTTTTTCAAACATACAGAAGTTTCTCGGAGTTCTTTTGCAAAATGTCATCAATGTGCTACTATGTTTCCACTCCTTATCTCTCCCAGTTTCATGTCAGAAATAAAGTAATTCTCTCCCAGTTTCATATTACATAGCAAGTAATTTGTGTTAACCCTTTCAGCTGTCATCTTCGCAGTGCAAACAAAACTAACTAGGGAGGAAGGTGGCAGTATGATTTATGATGCACTACTGGTTTCCACCTCCAAAAATTAAGTTTGACTCATATTTCATAAGTGGAATAAATTTGGTTGCTTGGGTCATGACGATTTATCCTAGGAAATGAGAAAACAAAATGAGCAAAACTTATTGATTTAAGGAGTCCAGGAATTAAAGTCTGTACATTGGTGAATGGGAAATTAATTGCAACTAAATGAAGTTTCCAAACCATGATCCAACTCTAATAAAAGTGCTGTAAGAAGTACTGATGGCATTCACACTGACATTCATGCTCTAGAAGGAAACTTTAGGAACTGAGTCAAAAGCATGGGGTTAATAGCACACATTGGCATGAAACAGGAACAGTTTACTGCTTTAAATGATCATTTACTACTTGGAATACCATAGTTTTGGATATATAGCATTAGAAAATTTTGCAAGCTATATTCCACTATATGCATTTCCAAGAAGGTACCACCTGTCACACAAAATGAGAAAGGAATTAAATAATTCATAAAGAGAAAGGCATACCTGCCTCACATACACTGGTAAGCTTCATTCAGACTGAGTCATTCTTTAATGTTCATGCCATTGCTACTACTTACCTTTAAAAGACACAATTAATATTAATTGTTTATGAGACAATATATTTCTTTATATTTTCAATGTATTTTCTAGTAATTCCTACATGTATCACTTGAGATTGGGACCATGCCAGACACAGAGACACACATTCTCCCCAAAATAGCTCTTGCTTCAGAGAGCCTGCAGTTCACTGCAGAATCAGACAACAGGATAAAATGACAACTGAAGAAAGTCAGAGCTAAAGGGGCCATTGGCATTTATTTTCTTTCTTATTTTACCTTGTTGCTGCAGGATGCGAATCTGTGTACTAGCTAGATGCTTGAGTGCACTGAGAAACTTTTTTTGAGAAATATTATAAATAATATCAACAACAGTTTAACAGTGTGTTTCTAAAAAACATTTCACTTATAATTTCTGCCCTTATTGAAAGAATTTAAAGATTTTTGCTGCTGTTATTAATGGGCAGCTAAGAACTACCTAGAACACAAAATGTCTCCAAAAATATGAAGTGAATACAGATGCCATGCTCCAAGTTTTAGTAGATAATTTCTTAAAAACATTAACAGGCAAATTTGAGTTAATCCCCAGAATAACAAGCACTTCTGAGATACAAGTGTAATTAGCTTTAGCTAAGTCAGAACGTAGCCAAGACAACTGTGCCCATGTATGTGCTGAATACAGACGCCTGAGAAGATTATCTTCTTTAATTTCTTTTACATGCCCTGCTTAGTTGTCATAATATCTGTGCAAACATATGAGTTAAAGACTGTCTCTAGCATTATTGCAGAAGTGTTAAGGAGCATACAGGAGCAAAAAGGAACAAAACCTGTATTTTTTTTCAAAAGACTACTTTCTTCTCCTCTGAAATTTGGTCAGGTCCAAAGCTCCTACCATTTAATTGTCACATGCAATATTGTAAGATAATTACAGATGCACTTAAAACCAAACCCAACCACAAACCAAAGTGAGGATATTCTTGGATATAAGTATAAAGCTTTAGAAACTGCATACAGAACATTTCAAGAAAAAAAGGAAAACAGGTTAACAGCAAAAGACTAATGTCTGAACAGCTAAAATCAACATTCACCTCCCAAGGCAAATGGATTGTTCATGATCATCTGTCTATCAGCATATTCAAGATGTGTGACCACTTTTAAAGCAGAAATTACACCTGATCTGCAGCTTATAAGTCTGGTAGATGCTGTATGGATAAGAAATGCATGTATAGTTTCTTGTTCAGTGTTTAAAATAGCAATACATTACAAGTTACAGTATAACTTATACTAAATATAATTAATTACTATGTAAGTATGTGCTTTAAAAGTTAAGATGTTTTAAGTAACCATACTGGTCTGAGATGAAAGTCTAGAAATGTCAGGAATTTGTTACGTCTTTGTGTCCTTTACTTCTTCACTGTCTTTCTTGCTTCAGTCATGACCGACAATCATCTTACGTCACACCAGACAACCCCCTGGAAAGGCTGCAAAAGCAGCAATTAGGAAAACACTAAAATAATTTGTCACCCTGGGAGCAATTTGTGCCTGTTACTAAAAAACTCTAGAGTTCATCACATCACAGGACAGTCTTAGCAACAAGAAACAATACCCAGAAAGTGACAGCAAGGAGAGGAGAAGTGAGTAGAGCCCAAGGTGAACCTCTTGGGGCATTAGGAAACAGGAAAGCATTTGGAATAATTGGTTCCCTTCTTTCTACCACAGATAACTCCTTTCTGTTAATATTCACCATCTGCATTTTATATTTTGCTTACAATGCACAACTTTTCAGAAGAAGAAAAGAGTTAAAGGGATTTTCATAATGAGTGAAGAAACACTGAAAGCGATAATGTGTTTTAATGGCCAAGTGCACCAAATGAAATTCCTCTTGTTTACTTTCTTACTTTATAATGTAATTTATGCTATGCTGCAATAGCAATGTATTGACTAATATGCTGAAGCATCACTCTTTGTAACATTTATACTATGAAAAAATTAAACATATTTGAATAACTCTATTACAACCAAATTCAGTGCTCAACTACAGTTCTGTGGCCAAAATAACTTTACCATTTTAACTCTTCAGTCATAATCTACTATTTCAATGATTTATCAAATTCTTTTCAAGCCTAACTTTTAAGTTGAGGCTAGACAAAATCAGAAATAAATAATTAATGTAATCCCAATAAGGTCAGCCAAGTTAGGGAAGCAACTTGCTCTACATAGCTGCTGACCTTCCACTTCACGTTAGGATTGCTTACCTTACATTGACTCATCTCAGTGTTTATCCTGCATTAAAAAGTTAAGAAAGCCATTTAGAAGACAGTTTTACTTCAGTATGGGCAGTTTTATCAGGATAAAAGCATTTATACTGTTAACTTTTTTCTAAAACATGGTACTTACATACATACTGTAACAGTAGTTTAGTGACCCTTTAGGTCTTATAAACTGTAGGGAAAATATCAATCCTAGATGTCTCATTCTACTCAATGTAAGCTTCAGAAAAATGTATGTCTTGCCTTAGCTCCCGTAGTGACCTACTTCAGGTACGCCACCCAAAATAATTTTCTTAAGGCTTGCAACCTCCACAGAACAAAGACTAAAACAGACATTAAAATTGCAGTGGCCATTAAAACACAAGGAACAGAGAAATAAATGGCCATTCACCTAAGAGCTGTATTCCCAAGATAGTGGGTATTCAACAGTAATAGAACACAAGCATAAGGAGAAGACACTAACCTTCTACAACAAATTGTGCAAAAAGCAATTTAAACTTTACTCATTATTGTTTGTGTTGTGCCACTAGAGTACGCCACACTTTACACACATCTTGTTTTCACTGCATCCCACAGCCAACAAACATTTGTCTTACTGTTCAAACATTGGAGTCATTACCATGTGCTTTGAGGCACCACAAACTGAAAGTATTCAGTTGCTGGCAAGGCAAGCAATCTGATCAGAGCGCCAGGGAACTGCATGGAAGTTTAAAACACGAACCAAGCATAAATGTATGCAAATCTTGAGGCCCACCTGAGAATGCTCCCACGGCAAATCTCTTTTTCCCGTTCAGATTATGTTAACAATAAGATGTTAACATAAGATGTTCTGTGCCTGTGGAACATAGTTGGATACCAACAGCAGCAATACTCACTTGGCATGAAGCTTCTCAAATGCATAATCTTATCTGCTGGGTTAGCATTCCAGCTGGCTAGGGGTACTTCTGAGCAAACTAGTGAATGAGACGCTTTCCCTGGTATGAGACTGTTATACAAATCCACAGGAATTTTAAGGAGGCTAAGTTCATTCTGCTCAATTAGATAAGATGTTGTTGGTTTCCCTGTTGAAAACTGATTGCAAAACAGACAAAGTTAGATTATTACATTAGCAAAGCAAATTTAGTGCACGATATCAAGCACCAAGCAGACAAGAATGACCTTGGAGTTAAATATGCTCACAGATGTCCAACATCAAGAAAAGAAAATCAAGACAGATCTTAACGACAATTAAAAAAAGCTGGAAACAGGACTAAGGTATAAACATTCTCTCTGCCTCTAAGACATGCTCCAATTAAAAGTAAGTTTCTTATACCAGATTTCTCAGTGGAAAAGGCATAACTTGCAACCACTAAGAGAAATTCTAAATTGGTTTCCTAAAAATTAATTACATTTCATTTTCTCTTCTACTTCACTTTTTGGTCAACTCTATCTTTCCTAAACCAGCAAAAGCCACAGTACTTAGTTGTTTATGAGATAGCAAAAGCACCCACCTCTAACTAGCTTTCAGCATAAAATTAAAATCCTTTATACAACAGAAGTCCACTGACAGGAAAAAGCAATGTAATGAACATAAGAATAAATAAGATATATTATTCCCTAATTTTTTCTTTAAATACCAAATTTTTCTTTTTTTATTTTTTTTTAACTCCCAAATAAATCTTGGAATACAGCCACAAACTTAAAGAACACAGAAGGAAAATCATGATGCTGCATTAGACGCCTTTGCATATACCTAGGGTTTATGAAGTTAGAATTAAAATGAAAATTTTCACTAGAAATATACATGAAAGCAACAAAATCAGCTTAATGTTTTTTTCCTAGGTGCAATCTTATCCAAGTGTTTCCTAAAAAGTTACCCAACAGAAAACAGTACTAGATAGGTTCATGTAGCTGGAAACACATATTCCTGTTGCAATGACTACAAAGACAGTTTATTTCTTTTTCTTTCCACACAATAAATTATGTTTCACCCTAAGGTTATTTGCTTTTCATTATCATCACTTGAATAGATTTTTTTTTTTGTTCAATTTAAAAAGGAAACTGTCTAGATGAATACTATGAATACTATTCGGCTAATTCTTCTAGCTTACTCTTTCTCATACATAATCAATCTATGTTAAGCCTTTCCCTGTAAAATAGGAGATATACCAAGGAACAACATGCCTTCTGGGACAAAGATTACATCACTGACTTTTTACCTTAGCACATCAATCACTCTACTTCAATTCTCCTTAACAACTACTAGTTCCCTAAAGCCATGCAGAAAAACAGTGAAGAATAACATTTTATATCATCCCAGAACTGCTTCATGAGAGACATAGAAATGAGCAGTTTTTCAAGTCTTTGATTTCTCATGACTTAAACTAAATATTTTAAATATCTTCTGCATTTTCTGAGTCTTACACAAAGAACAAAATCATATAGGTCGTTATTATGAATCACTTTACTTGATTTCCTTCTGCATTCATTATGCTTGGCCAGTTCTGGGATGCCAGACAGCCAACCATCTCTTTTGTGACACTCGGCAATGCAGCTTTTATCTCCTGGTCAAAGGTACTGACCTTGAAACTGAAGCAACTTCGTTCTACTTAAATAATAGCGGGCTGACCGTGGCTGGACAGTATATGCCCATCACAGACACTTTATCATTCCCCTCCTCAGCTGGACAGGGGAGAGAAAATATAATGAAAGGCCTATGGGTCAAGATAAGGACAGGGAGAGATCACTTAGCAATTACTGTCACAGGCAAAACTGACTCAACTTGGAGAAATTAAATTTATTGCCAAGCAAGTCTGAATAGGATAATAAGAAAATAAAACCAAATCTTAAATACACCTTTCCCCCACTCCTCCCTTCTTCCCAGGCTCAACTTCACTCCTGTTTTCGTCTACCTCCTTCCCTCAAATAGCACAGGGAGACAGGGAATGGGGGCTACAATCAGTTCATCACATGTCTCAGCCACTCACTCCTTCCTGCTCAGGGGAGGACTCTTCACACTCTTCCCCTACTCCAGTGGGGCGTTCCTCCCACAGAAGACAGTACTCCACCAACTTCCCCAGCGTGAGTCCTCCCCACAGGCTTCACAAACTACTCCAGTGGAGGTCCCTTCCATGAGGTACAGTCCTTCAGGAACAGACTGCTCCAAGTGTGGGTCCCCCCACAGGGTCACAAGTTCTGCCAGCAGACTTGCTCCAGTGTGGGCTCCTCCTCCTCTCTCCACAGGTCCTGCCAGGAGACTGCTCCAGCATGGACTTCCCACTGGGTCAGAGCATCCTTTGGCCATCTGCCTGCTTTGTGGTTCAGCTCCTCCATGGGCTGCAGGTGGATATCTGAGGACTGTGGAGCTTCATGGGCTGCATGGGCACAGCCTGCCCCACCATGGTCTTCACCACAGGCAGCAGGGGAATCTCTCCTCTGATGCCTGGAGCACCCACCCCCTCCTTCACTGACTTTGGTGTCTGCAGAGCCATTTCTCTCATATATTCTTACTCCTCTTTTCTCTGGCTGAAATTGCTTCTGCACAATAAATTCTTTCCACTTCTTAAATTTGTTATCCCAGAAGCGCTACCACCAACACTGATGGGCTCAGCCTTGGCCAGTGGCAGGTCTGGGTTGGAGTTGGCTGTCATTGGCTCTGTTGAATCAGGGAGAAGTTTCTGGCAGAAGACACCCCTATAGCTACCCCCACTACCAAAACCTTGCCACACAAACCCAAATACAAATATGAAAGAAAACACAAAATGCCTCATTCAGTACTCTTCACTAATATTTCTTATGAAGGCAGGTAAAAGCAAGTGCTGAGGTAGCTGGGCCTGTTCAGCCTCAAGAAGGGATGGCTGTGGGGGGACCTCATTAATATCTGTAAGTATCTGAAGGAAGTGTGCCAAGAGGATGGAGCCAGGCTCTTCTAAGTAGTCTCTTCTTAGGTGTCTCTTCTCAGCAATAGGACAAGAGGCAACAGACAGAAACTGATGCACAGGGAAGTGAATATAAGACAGAATTTCTTTACTGGAACAAGTTGCCCTGAGAGGTTGTGGAGTCTCCCTCACTGGAGATATTCAAGAACTGTGTGGACACAACCCTGTGCTCTAGGATAACCGGGTTTGAGCAGGGAGGTTGGACCAGACGAGCCACTGTGGTCCCTTCCCACCCTACCCATTCCGTAATTCTGTGAATCGTATTACTCATAAAAGCCTTAATGTGTTTCTTCACACAGTGCATTTGTAGCTAATTTAAAGGAGAGAACTGGCATGCCACAGAAGAGGCATGCTCACTTTAGTAATTTCAGAACAACTTATTCTTTCAAAAAACATACATACTAAACATCTTTTTCATTTTATACATTGACAAAACAATAGAAGAGTAACTGAATTCAAGAACAGTTTTCATAAACCTAATATTACTTGTGCAATAATTCTAAGAGCAACAGAGTTAAAATTACATACTTATTTGGCAGCACTCCACAAAGTATTTGAACATTCTATAAGAATCTTTTTCTGGCAAGATACTTTTTGAATGATTTAAAAAGCATTATTATCATACTTTTCATAACATGGTTTTGAATAAAACAGTCCATTAAATAAATGAGCATGCTACTGTGAGACAATCAACCTTGCTCATAGTTCTGGGTTTGTTTTTCTGAAATATGTCTCTGGGAATACTAAATTTACTAGATTATTTGTATTTATATCTAATACTTAAATAATTCAATTTACACTCACAAATATGTTAAACATATTGTATCAACAACATGTATACATCACTTACTAATCAGAAAACTAACATAACCATATCATTCCAAAGCTCTGTCCAGCTATCTAAAGCAGACAAGAAGAATTCTAATTATATATTGTATTTGTATATAAATATACTCAGAAAACCAGCTTTTACCTTTACAGCAAATGGAAACTTGCTTTTATATGTCTGATTGATACCTGATTAATCATATAATGGTTTAGACTGGAAGGGACCTTAAAGATCATCTAGTTCCAATCCTCCTGCCATGGGCAAGGATACCTTCCACTATACCAGGTTGCTGCCAGCCCCATCCAACCTGACCTTAAACAATTCCAAGGATGGGGCATGCACAACTTTGGCTAAGCTGTGCTTCACCACCCTCACAGGAAGGAATTTCTTCCCAACAGAACATCTAAAACTACCCTCTTTCAGTTCAAAGCCATTCCCTCTTGTCCTATCACTACAGGTCCATGTAAAAAGCCCAGTTGATGGCAAGTTGAATATGAGTAAGCAGTGCCCTGGCAGCCAGGAAGGTCAACCGTGTCCTGGGGGGTATCAGGTAAAGCATCACCAGCTGGCTGAAGGAGGGGATTGTCCCCCTCTGCTCTGCACTGGTGCGGCCTCACCTTGAATATTGTGTGCAGGTTTGGACAATGCAATGTAAGAAAGATATTAAGCTATTAGAGAGCGTTCAAGGGAGGGCAACAAAGATGGCCTTGAGGGGAAGCTCTATGAGGAGCAACTGAAGTCACTTGGTGTGCTCAGCCTAGAGAAGAGGAGACTGAGGGGAGATATCATTGCGGTCTACGATTTCCTCCTGAGGTGAAGAGGAGGCACTGATCTCTTCTCTGTGGTGACCAGTCACAGGACCCGAGGGAATGGCCTGAAGTTGTGTCAGGGGAGGTTTAGATTGGATATTAGAAAGAGATTCTTCACTCAGAGCATGGAACAGGCTCCCCGTGGAAGTGGTCATAGCACCAAACCTGAAAGAGTTCAGGAAACATTTGGATGATACTCTCAGGCACATAGTGTGACTCTTGGGGATGGTCCTGTGCAGGGCTAAGGGCTGGACTTGATCATCCTTGTGGGTCCCTTCCAGTTCAGCATACTCTGTGATTCTGTGAAGCTCATGCCTTCTATTACCTAAAGAGGACAAACAAAATCCCCTACAGCACAGAGGAATGCAAGTGATTGTCCATATACAAAATGAAGATGACACCATGACCAACAACTGTGCTAGAATAGTTTGCTATATGATAACTGCATATACTTTACAGAATTTCACACCTGTTCAAAGGGCTCCTAAACTCCATCCCATTGAAATAAAGGAAATTTGCTTTTAATTGAATTTTTATAAGTACTGTTATTTCACTGTCATTCATAATCAAGACATAGCATTTTAGAATTTATGACATTTGTCAGGTACAGCATAAGTTGCCCACTCCATGAAGGAAACAAAGTTGAAATATATAATACTTCAGAAAACTAAAATGAACAGGGCAACATGAGAAAGGGGAAGAAGAAATCAGTTCTTTGTGAAGCTCTAAATTCAGTTAAATTACCTCTACTAGCAACACTTACAAGACTGTACAGAAATAATCCATTTAGTTCAGAAGTAATAATCATTAATTACCTTCAAAATTTAATCACCTGTACTTCAGGAGTACACAAAAAAGAAAAAAGGGCTCCAGCATAATTGGTACCATTATCCTATTTTACATTTCATGCCCTTACATTCACAGCTGGCATCCAGATTGTCACTCATTGGTTAAGAACATGTTTAATTTTCCTTCAAAGAAAAAAACTACAGGGAGTGCATTAAAAAAAGGATATTTAAGGTTCTGTAAATACACTCTGACTAGATGCATGTATTTGAATTTGTCATGTAGTACACTTCAACGCTATGTTCATGTATTATTACAATTCGTAGCACAAAACTTATTTCCTATAATTAATATCAAACTGCCAATACTAAAATCAAAGAATGAAGTCTGCAAATGAGAAGTCAGCACTTCAGCTAGTTTTTTCAAACACATTCAAGAACCACAATAATTTTAGACTCAAATGTAAGTATGGATTATTTTCATTTTTTCCATTCATTAGCACAATATGTCATTGCTTTCTGCAGTTGAATACTGCAATAGGTAAACCACTCAAGAACAAAACTAACATCTGTTCTGTACTGCTTTGTAGTGCTAAAGGATATTGACTTTAATATTATCACTTTTGTTTGTACATAGTGTGCCTTTCTACACACCTGGAACAGCTTTATACAACATACTATGGGACTAAGATCCTTGAGTAATTTTTTCTCCACTCTCATCTAAATGAATCAGTTGTACTTGAAACATTTTAACGCATCATCACTTTCCACTAGAACTGTGTAACATATATTTAAAAAGAAACTTTGTGAAGTTAGAACATTTACAAATTTGTCTTAAACATAAGCAGATTTCCTTTTTGACTAAAAATGGTGTACCACAAATACACAAAATGATACAAATAGGCAAAGGAAAGTTGCTCACAGCTACTCTATGGAGCTGCAGCAGAGACTACTCAAACATCAAGTGAGGAATCTTACACCTTGTTAACTGTCATTTAACTCACCTTCTCCATCAGTACTGATTTTCAATATGAGGCATGATTTATTATGTAGACTTTAAAATGGAAGACACATAATTTCATTTTTATCAGAAATAAAACTTTAATGGCATTTTGGCCTTTAAGATTACTGGATACATATGATACTCAGAAAGGTTCCCAGCTCTTATAAAACACTCCCTTCTCACCCAGCTGTTGTACAGGCTGCATTCCTACAGGTAATGATAATTAATTAGTTGATCAGAACATTTAGAAATTCTTAAGGAAAAAGCAACCAAATCCTAGCCTTCTCACAGTGAAATACTGGACTGAACAAGCAACCACTGTACTCAGTACAGCCAGAGGACATCAAAAATCCAGGAGACGTGGGAGGTCTCTCTTCAAAAGACTTTCACAAAAGACCTGCAAAAATGTAAGGACAATTAATTTGGGTATCTTCTGCGATTAAATGAGGCAGAAATTGAGTAAGACAATAAACTTATGTCTATCTTTCTAAATCTAAAGCAGTAGGTTTGCTATTTTGATAGCTGTGCACAAACAGTACCTTTACAAAGAAAGTCAGCTTTCTTCTTTAAATTCAGTATGTTGCCCTTCAAATGAAGGGGTAAAAGATCTTAGCCACACATCCTCTTCTAGAGTTGTTGAGAGATTTCTACCTATTAAAGAATTAGCAAGTCCCTAGTAAAGAATCAATATTTTGCCTGCAAATTAATACTATGCATTCTCTGTGATTATTTTTTCAGAGACAGAAAATATTGTGCAAAAGTATTCTGATGTAATAGTAGTAGAAATTGAATTACATATCAAAAAAATGGAACAAACAAAACCAAAATCCCCGAAAATCCCCCCCACCTCTTTGATGATAGCAACACTTAATCAAGTTTTGATTGCCAGACATCAGCAGAGATTGGTAAGTCTTCATTCCAGAATGCCATGCACTATTTGCAGTACATTTTACTGGTGTAATTAGAAGGGTCTTCTCCATTCCATAAAAACAAAATCCTCAGTAATCACCTGTTCTAAATGGCTAGGACTTTTCCATACTGTGTCATGCATTCTGCTTTGCTGGAACACTGGAGGCATCTGGCCTTTTTTATTTGTCCTACTGCATATTTCTTGAACTTGTGGGGAGGGCAGTTATGGGGGTTCCTACAGCAGGTGAACAAAGGTTGTTAAGTCACTGACCATAAATGAAATCAACATATTTGTTTGCCTCCTTGTGCTGCATGTCTCAACGGAATTATGCAGCAGCCCTGCGAAGCTGAAAAGACTGAAGCATGTACTCTCACAGAGCATAAGCACACAGCTGGATAAAAAGAGGAAAAAAATTATTTTATACCTGTGACTTGGGAAGGCAGAGGGGAATACTAAAAGCTCTTTGCACATATCAAATCACTTTGCTTCTGGCATACTCTTCTTCACCAAAATCTTCCACTGCATGTGGAACTTCTAATTCACAAAACCTGGTTTGACCTAGTCCTATTAAAATAAATCCTTTACACTTGCTCTATATAAATTATTAATGTTTTGCTCACAAATCAGTAACATTTAAAAAACAAACTGTGCATGACAGAGCCATTAAAGCATTCAGCTATTTATAAACTTCATAAAATTCCCCATCTGTCTGAAAGATGTATGAGCTCAATTTGGGAAATTAGCACATAGGGAAAGGCCCCCAAAGTTGACTGAATGTCTGGATAGTGATTTCTGAGAACAACAAAACATTCCTTTTCAAGTTAATCAAAATTAAAATTGTATTTTTGTACAAGAAGATTTGTAATGACAATTCCACATGTCATGAATGCTTCCTATGAGACGCTCAAGATGCTGAGAGCAATGAACACCCATAAGTAGACTTCTGATTTTTGACTGTGCAAAATAAAAATCTGCATAAACATATACAACACTAAACAAATAGACGCTTTTGGCAAGAGGGCCTTCATTTATGTAGAATAACTAAATTAAATAAACGCTTATGATGGCGGAACTGCTTGCCATTATCCAGGAAAGAATCATCAGAAACAAATGCTGTCAGATTATGTACTGTGTTATCTCAACATAGAAGTATCAAAATGAAATTATGATAGATGAATTGCAGCTCTTTTAATATTCATAGAAAATATTCTGTAGGCTTTGTTTGTTTTCACAGAAATAGAACATACGAGAACTTCAATGGAAAATATTATCTGTTTTACTCCATCAGTGAAGCAAGGTCAGAATACTTATTAAACCTCCTTAAACATTCCTGATTTTGTCAGGGTTACCAAATTAACAGGATAGGATAAACCTTTGCTCTTCATGTACGAAGCTTTGAAGGCATTCATTTCCTAACCTCATTCCCTTCTCTAGTCTGTGTTCAGATTTGAAAACTAAACACTTGCTATCAATCCTACATGAAAGAACCAGCCTAGAAAAGACATCAACATTTAGTTTGGGGAAAAAAAAAAAAAAAAATATAGTTAGCAACCAAATCAACATTCGCCCAGTCATCTCACAAGGAAATTATTATTAGATACTATCTGCATCCCACTTCTGACTGTAAGGGCTTTTACCAGCCTTTTAGTAAAACACTGTTTTACCACCAGAACTTTGGGTTTAAAATTCTCTTACAAGTTACAAACAATTTCCTTCTTTGGTCATCTCACAGCTTTCCTGATACAAGCCACTTTTTTTTAAATCTTATGTGAAGTTCAGTAGCAGTACATGACTCTCTTTTATGTTACTGGCAATGAATTTGGAAAAATAACAGATCTCGGGCTCAACCATGATTTGCAAACAGGACAAAAAAAAAGCGAACAAAACAAAATACTACACATTTATAATACAGTAAATAAGGTAAAAGGTTTTCTGAAGTTATTTTGTTTAAAATGTATAAAATGTAACTCATCAGATGCACAATGCTATTACCTATTCTTTAAAGATGTTGTAATTTTGTTTGGTGATTACAAGCCTACTTCAAAGTCTATGTTCAGGAAATATATTTCTAAAGTCTGCTTAGGTGAACTCAAATGTTGTAATTAAGGCAACCTTGACTGTAACAAACTACCATCTCTGGAAAGACTATTAGGATATTAATTCAAAGCTTCTCATACCTTATTAAAATGCAATTAACTTTGAAAACTTAAAGTTGCTATCTCTTTCTGTGTACAATGAGAAGATAGTTATTTAACATAAGGATAACACTGAAACAACAGTTTCAATATAAACGATCATGAATGAATTTCAATTTTAAATGAAAAGAAAGTTTCTAAGTAACAGACAACCAGTATTTGGTAAGAACCCTTTTTGTTGATACTGTGGCAAAACCTAGTTGATCAGCTTATGAAAAATAATATGTAGGATCTCAGGCTTTTTCTCCTGACACCTAATAACAAAGAACCACTCAGAAAAGAAAATACGATCAGTTTAGATGGAATATTTGCAAGAAGTCCAAAGCAACAAACTTCAGCTGCTATCCTACATCAGTTGACTGTGGGTTTTCATCCTGAATATTCAGAAGACACATCATCCAAGGATTTAAAAATTCATATCTCCATTATACTACTCAGTGAAGTTGTGGAAGTAATACATGTGGAATACTAGTTAAGAACTTCCTAATGCAAATGAGATTCCCAAGATCATCTCATTCATACCACCAATTCTGACATTAAAAAAAAAAAATCTTGAAATGTATGAAGAAAAATTAAAACTTAAGAAGAAACTTATAAAAGACAAAAAGAAATGTAGGGAATTGTCGTGTAAGAACCATATATTTTCCAATTTTCAGAAACTAATGTGCATCTTTTCCACAGTTCATTAACTTGAAGCTGAAGAAGATAATCCTGAGCTAATTGTTCAAGTCTCTTGTCAAGTTGTTTAGTGTATTACTGTAATATAATAATGCTTTTTCAAGTGGAAAGTAAACAACTGATATTTCAGAGAAAAACCCATGTAGAAACCAATGTTTACTCATGCTTAGAAATTTTCTCTCCTGTTTATGAGATCAAATTTGTGTATTCCACATGAGGAATTTTAAAATAATTTAATTTCAGCCATAATTCAATTTAACCCTAAGGAAATGTAAATCAAAGCTGAGATGCATGATGCACGGCCAGCAAGTATTTCTTCGAGTGGGCAAGTAAAGAAAGACTGACCCATATAGTCTGTGGAAATACAAACTTTGTATTCAGACTCCACAAGTACTCAAAAGTAAAATTACTTATGCATTATAAGCAATTCAATGAACTATGTGAAAAGTAAGAATTAGTTTTCATAATGATATTTCATGACTAGGGTTTTCATTTTTACAGCTGAGTTGTATTTGAGTTGCCCAAGTGCAGACAGCACTTGGAGGTGGGGGTAACTCCTAACTTTCTCCCACAGCAGATGCATTCCCAATTAATTCTGTCTAGGTAAAGTGTAAAATTTCAACTATTTGAAGTTCTTCCCACCTTTCCCTTTTTTCCTCAATATGGCAATATTCTTTTACTCCAGCAAATGAAATGCATTTTGAGATGGGCTGCAGTTGACTTCAAGATAACCATTATTCTTAGAGCTGAACTCTCCCCAAACTCAGGGCAACACTTTTTTTTTCCCCCATTGGTAAAGCCATTCTGTCAAGTTGGAATGCCTTCAGTAATGAAACTGCTACTGCAAGGTACATCAAGGAGCTGAAGGTAAAATTTTGTAATCTGTAATTTCAGAATAAAACCCCCATAACAGAATTTATAATGTTAAGTACTCCAAATCAAGAATGTGCAGTAAAGAACAGGAAGTTAGTATTACAGATTCAAATCAGTTTATTCCAACTCATACTCAGATATCTTTCAAGTTGTACTTGTTACAGTGTATTTTATTTGACCAGAGGCAAATCCAAGTTTCATGAAATTCAAATAACAACTGTGTGAGTGCACTGTAGAGGAAATTAAAGAGTAATTTTATAGCTCAAGATTCCAAGTACAAAAATGTAAATCCTCTGTTTAGTTAGATCTCTCATCAACATAGACATTCTGAAACTGAATTAGTTTTGGTTTTCTATTTGCTCTTTTTTTTTTTTTTTTTAAATCTCCTTTAAAATATGAGTGACCCTCATGAAAAGTTAAGATTTTTTTTCTGATATAGTGCATATGCAGTTATATGCTAGTGTTAAGGTCAAACATTACTTCAAAACTTTGCTGCATTAAACTCTGCTCCTGTAAAGGTTTGCTTACCCTGTCAGTGACAAGAACAGCAGAACTCAAGTTGCTGGGATCACTCTGGGTTCCAGGACATTGTATTAAGCAAGTGTGAAGCCACTGCAAATTCTTTAGGAAGTAGAAAACATCTATCTTTACCTTTGTATAATTACTTGCCTGCAGCAATAGGTTTCCCAGCTGGTAAGGCTGTGCGTTTCAGGTCTAACTATTCATCTATAAACCTAACAGGTATGTGCATTCACACTTACTTTCCTACAAATAATGTCTTATGTCAGTTATGTCTAGCATTGCAAATACCTGCCAACAGTGTGGTTGGTGAGAGTACACTGAACTTGACAGTTCAAGATAGCAGTGTTTTCAAGATAGCAGAGTTAGCTCTTTCAAGTTTACAGCTTTCAAATACCTGAGGTGTCAGCATCTACATTTGAGATGGCTTTTGGACGACACTGATTCACATGCAAGTCCTCCTTCTAGGTATTCTGTCTACAGTAGGAATTATGCTGTAATTGATAGGGTCACCAAGCAGCCTTATTACTAACAGAATACTAATGCTTCCCAGGTGAAGAGGCAAAACCTGGGCTGGTCTAACAGATACAATATTGCCTCTTGTTCTCAGCAGCCTCCCTTCTGTCTATGCTACATCAGAAGTAGAGATACTTCAAGGGGACAGGAATGGTAAACACAGCTGACTCCTTGCAAATCACTTCCAGGTTCCCCAGTCTCCAGCTACTTTAAAAGGCAGCAATATCTGGCCTACGACTTCCAGCTGACTGGAAACTTGCTTCAGTGAACCACTTCCTGCTGATACAACAAGGCTTTTCACCACAAACTTCTCTGACAGAGCTGTATTTTGGGACACCCAAAATTTAGGAGGGAAGGTGGCAAGGAGAAGGAATAATAAAATAACATGTGCATAAGCTTATGCTTGTTTAATCACTGTTTTCATTAAAGTTTCACTCAGGTACTCACAGTTTGTTCTTAACAAAAAAATAAATAAATAAAAATTCAATTGTTTCAGAACTAAATCAAATACCAAGCCTTATACAAGGACTTTTATCAGCAATTCTTTTCCTGTTACTCAATGTTTCTTTTTATTAACAATACCCAGCAGTTTGCTTCAGAAAGTTGTAACATGACCCTCAGGTTCCACTGCTGGTATAGAAATAACAATGGCCATGTCTCAAAGTTCTTGCCAATTCAATACACAAAAGACATTAATGAAAAAGATAAGGTAACTCCTCATGCCTTTTATTAGACTAAGTGTGCTTCATATTCAATGTTCATCACTTAGTTTTATATTGTTTCATAGCTGTTTCAAAATGAAGCAGATGTCTCCAGTCTGAACCAAATTACTAATGTTCTCCAGAGGACTGTTGCATACTAAAGTCAGCTTGACTTAAGTGTAAATATTGATGTATGCCTACTACAGCAGTAACAAATTGTTTTCATCTGTATAGCAAAAACAGAATAAGGCTTGATTGTTCAATTGAATTATTTCAGTTTAGTATTCAGTTAAGTCAAGGAAACAGATTTCTGTGCACCATTATTCCATTCCTTTTTAACTGCTATCAATTGCTACAGTCTATCCTACAGTATAGCATGTGATTTCAGAAGTTTTTACAATTGTATAAACTTTTAATTATGGGACTGGTAGCTGCTGATTTCTGAAGTTTTTCCTATTGTATAAACTTCCAGCCATGGGACATCTTAGCTGGATAGCAGAAAGTTGCATCAGCACAGCTTTCTTACAATAGATATTTATGCTGTCCAACACAATGCCAGAGTGACAGTCAAGCTAGCATCAGTCCCAGAAACAACCTCAGAAACACAGCACTTCCCCCAAGCTTATTAACCTTACTCAACACAATTGTTTACTTGTAACGTCACAGGGAACACTCACTGTTAGCATATTAATACCTGCAGAAGGATGTATGCTCCTGCTTCTGCCTTTCTCCTCCCATTGCTGTTTTTTGGGGTTTTTTTCCCTGTCTGCTACAGAGGGGTATTCTAATCACAAACAACACACAGTGTTCCAGATCAACACAACACGGAGAACAGCAACAAAACCACGGAAACAAACCCCTCGCCATCAAAAAAAACCCCAGTGATTTGTCACAAAATATTGCCATGAAATCCCTTGGATAGAATTATTTTTCTGTATTTGTAATAAATTGTTTCTCAGCTTTCTGAGAAGTCATACACAGTCAGGCACCATCAAGGTCAAGAGCAAGCATGGTCCTCAGCCCCTCCATTTGCCGCCACTGTTGCCTCCAAACACACACCAATGATTGCATCTAGTGCTTATCTGACTTCCAGCATATCAGTTGCCAGGTGCAGGCTTCTATTCCTACCAAACATTTTAGTTACAGTCTTTTTTCTTGGTTACAAAGACAAATATTGGATGGAAAGTCCAATAAAATGAACTCCCTCCCCTTTTTATTCCCCCCCAATACAGAGAGAGAAAAAAAATGCGAAGGGGTTATAAGTGGAAAAAAACCTAACAAATTTACTAACAAGGAAAAACAATTGTAGCACCACAAAGATACAAGGGAAAGGGCTTACCCATAGAAAAGGAGTTCACCACATCACCTGGTCCCGCAGGAACAAAGGGTAAAAAGAATGGCAGAGGGTCCTCCCCACCAACCACAACGCCCCCCCCATCTGCCCCACCAAACAAAAGAAAATAATGGCAGAACAGGGGCAAACCAAAACCTGGAGAGCTAATTCGTCCAAATAAGGGATTATACAGCTGCTGGCTGAGATCAGTTCTCCGCAGTTGCCTGGGATGCTGCTTCCAGCTCTCCAACACTGGGGGCAGGGGGAACACGTGCCGAAGGTGCTGACCCTGAGACACCCGGGCCCGATGTACTTTTTTTTTTTTTTTTGAGAAGGGTGGTTAGTTTTCAGGGATGAGCAGAAACTTGAGTTCAAAAGTTTGGTCTTTGATATATAAAGGTGAAGAATCATTAATATATAGGAAAAACAAATCATTTGTGTAACTTTTAAGAGCCCAGCTTAAAAGAAAAGTCATTGAGCAATTATAAACCATGCTGAATAACAGATTCCAAAACTTAAGGAAAGGGACTGACTTAAAGCATTTTCTCTGGTAGAGGCTGACTTTCACAATATTAGAACATCCTGTTCCAGTTTTCTATTTTAAATGCTGTATATTTTGACAAAAATGGCAATTTTTGCAGACATGAGCTTTCATCATACCAGAGAATTTCTGTCTATAGCAGAGGTTTCTTATGACAAGACAGCCATTCATACAATATAGCCTTCTCTTTCATTTCATCAGAAGAGTTATATCCAGCCATGATCTGAAGCCAAGCATCTGTAAATTGGAATCACAATGACCCATTACATAAACTGTCTGCGAACAAAATACAGGAAATTTCATCTTACATGCTATAGATCAGATCTTCCTCCATGTTCACACAAAACAAAGCACATCACTAGCATTGAAGTTCATTGACCAACTAAATTGAGTTCTGATCAAGTAGTCATAGGTTGCTTTTGCACACCGACTTCCACATTTTTAATCTGGGCTATTCAGAGACCTGGCACAAAGCATATGGTACCAGATATGGGACAGTATGATACTCTCAAATGAATAGCAGTGCAGAAAATAGACCTAAGGCAAGGGGACAGAGATAGGAGAACATAACAGACAGCAAAACTGGCTCATCAACATGAAGGAGAAGTTCACAGTTTGTCATTTTCTACCAAAACACCAGTTCACTGCCAGTGACAGAAACTAGTCCTGTCCTGCAAGAAGTTGCTGACTACTAAGTTGTCAAATTTTTTTGGTGGCAAATCTGATAATCTTTTTCCAAACTAAAATACAACTCTAGAATTGTTACTGCTAGTAAGTTTACTTGTTGGCTGTGGCTTTGTTTATTTTTTCTTATAATAGGTGCTGCACCCATTCAAGAACCACAGACTAAAGTAAAAATGCTTGGTAAGTTAATTTTACATTCATGGGCACATGCTGTAGTAGTGTTAGTACTAACTGTTACTGTTAGTAACAGTTCACAGGTCTGACTACGCTAATAAAGTAATTAAAACACAAAAGAAATAAAGGCTGATGCACAAATCTATCACACGTTGGCAACCCACATGAACTGTTTAACTAATTAATTATGCAAATCTATGTTCCCCCAAAGTTTTAGAACATTAATTAGAATTTTTAGTACTCCTTTGTAAATGCAAGATATTCCATAACAGAACCAATGAAAATATGGTGCCTTTTTCATTTTGCTCTTTCCTTTAAAACTGTTGCCCACATTCTGCTTCTTGCCCCCTTTTCAGAGATGTCTGCTGACAGACTATTTCAACAAGAAACACCTCAGCCCCAAAGTCAAACCTGCAAATCAATCCCCTCCCACCCTCCTCCCATTTCAAACACCCCTCACACAGAATCACAGAATATTCTGAGTTGGAAGGGACCCACAAGAGTCATCAAGTCCAACTCTTAAGTGAATGGCCCAACAGAGATCTAATCCACAGCCTTGGTGTTATTAGCACCATGCTCTAACCCCAGGAGCTAATCTCAGAGTAAAACCCACCCTCCCAGAAAAAAACCCCACTTTCCACAAGGCTCACTTTCCCAGAAACCAGGATCACAAAACCAGAGCTGCACACAAAGCCACTGCAGAGACACCTGACACAAAGATATGTTGGTACCTCCAATATATGGGTTCATTTTTGTGGTGGGTGACACTTTCTGAAACTGCTAAGTCTTTAACTTACAGAGTTTAGAATACAAACTTTACGTGAATGAGGTATTGGGATTGCAACCCAAAATCCATCACAAAGTAGAAATATTTTGCACGCTTTAGTATGCAAATGCATGTTCATCATTCAGTTGTTAAATTAAATTTAACAAATTCAATTTGTTAAAAAGCCACAGTACTTGGACCTAAGTTATTCAGAGGAAGTCTCTAGTGAAGACCTTATTGCTGTATCAGTGGGGAAGAGTAAAAACATTCTTAAATTTTAAGTGTCCAACAGCACATGTCATAGCTCCCTTATCCATAGCTTTCTAAGGTAAACTAAGTTTAAGTCTAATTATTTGCCTCATGGCCATATTTCTCCATCCCATTGTTTCATCACTTTTAAGCATAAATTATATGAACAAAGAAATTTTGCAACTCTGTGTACATATATTTAAAATCTACATTTCCTTCTGACTATCACAGATGACTTTCTATACTCATGTAGTCTTTTATATTAAATCTGTCCATTAAATCTGACCAAATATTGCAGTTCCAGATTTTCTAACATTTGCTTACCTCCCTCTTAATACCAAGCCTCTAGTCTGCATTATATTGATATTATAAAGGTGTAGCTGCCCTTTTATTTTATAACATCTAAATGTCATAATTTATGGTGAATATTATGCATGAATTATCTAAATTTTTGAGTTTGATCATAAAAGCCAAAGGAGTGAATATGAATAAAATAAGGGCATGCCAAGTAATTCTGCAGACAAACCAGCAAACTGCTTAGTACCTGGTTGTTCACTAAAACATTTTCATCATACGTTATCAGAAGTTATTAAGTGCATTTTTCTATTTATATTTGGATTAGTTAAAAAAAACCCCTCTATCTTTTCCACAGCTTTCAAGTTCCTAGTTTTTCTTATTTACTCTATTTCTAATAGAAACTGACTTTTCATAACAACTTCCTCGATGTTTACAAAAAAGGAAGAGTTTGATCAGTAGAACACTTTAGAGAAAAAGGTTATTTAATTACTACTTTTAAAATACTAGTGTTATTGAAATATCCCATTTTCACTTTTGACTACCTACAAGTGATGTATCAGGTTCCTAACAGAAAACTCTCCTTATAATATCAAGTTAGGAAATAAGAATAATATACACAATATCCCTTAAATAGTATATAATTGATTTCACAAAACAAAGTAATAGCCATTTGTCAGCTATTTCACGTATGAAGTTTCATGAAAAAAATATACAGTAAGAAAAAGTGATATAGATTTATCACTAATTACTATTCTGCCTCAACACTGCAGCAAACTTTGCTTGCAATGATTCTACGAGTTTTGACAAGATCTGACCACACTTAGACTGAAGCCAGATTAGGCCAAAAATTATTTTATGCTGCTTTACTTCTCTCATCAGTCTAGGAAAACGCAGTGAAAGGGTGAATGAATACCAACAGTAAACTAGACATCTGCTACTTTTAAAAAAGATTATGCTATGAACTGGGAGGAGACAGGGATAGATATCAGTCAGCATTTTTTTCAACATAAAATAATCCCACTCTATTTCAGTGGTCACCTCATGAAAAAAGAAAAAAGAGCACAAGAAAACACAATATAATCACAGTTAAGTATAGTCTAGAGGATCACAAATACAAGAATTAAACACTGCACATGGGCCAAAGTGATTCACCTGACCTGAAATTCAATATTACTAAATTCCCAGTAGAGACTCCAGCACATTTTTCTTGTATGCTTTCTCTTCTTAAAACATACAGCACACCAAATGTGCTGAAGTTCAAAACTGGCAACCATTCATACACACATTTCTGATTTTTATTTCAATAACACCAATAAACAGAAGGAAATCCTCCTACTAGAGCAGCAGTTCTAGGCCCAGTTCCATACAAGTCTCTCAGTTTTTCAAACTTACGATAAACATTTCCATGCTATATGAACCACTTCTTCCAGCTGAAAAGCATTTCAGTGAAAAGTTAGGTAGCTTTATATAACTGGAAATTAAGAAGATTATAGAAATTTTTATAGTGTTATACAAATTAATATTACTTTCAGCAAGTAGCAGAATTTAAGTTAGGGCAGCTAACCTAAAAATAGCAGTAGAAGTTACAAATATTCCCTGTTTACTGGCATTAGTTCTTTTCCTAATAACCAGGAAGTAGATAAGCTTTACAAAATATTAACATATTTAAAAGGGCATCAACAACAGTCATTATAATCTTCATCAAAAAATGCTACAGTATTACCATATTGAGCAAGCATAGCCTCAATAGCTACCATCTCAATAAAAAAAGTATTTTTTACTTGTCAGGTACCTCATAAAACCAACTTACAGACCTCCCCATAAGTTGTTTACTACTAGGAAATTGTTAGCCTGCAGAAAAATGGTCATGCTGTTTTGCAGTTCTTGTTTTGGAAACTTTCACCCAAGGTCTAGATTTCATCAACATAGAACAGTCAGAACTGTACTCACTTTACAATTTCTCTTAAATTGCATTACAGACTGAGAGGCAGTTCATCAAAGGACATTGCAAGTAAATCAGCAGATATGAGAGGGCAAGATAGATGTGTGCAGCATTAATCTTTCTAAACTCTGAAATATCAAGTTAAAAATCTTACAAAAATGATTCTGCTGCTGCAGTGTTCTACTAGTATTCCTCTCACTCATCCAGGGGCTTCTCACAACAGCAGGTCAGAAATTTGCTCCTCTAAGGTCCTAGCTGAGACAAAGGTTTTAGGTAAAATATTATAAAGAGTACAATTCTCTCTTTTGCTGTCCATCAATCTACTCAGAACAAAGCTCACATACACACCAGCAACTGATGTTTCAATAGAAACAGAAAACCCACCCCTCGAACATCAATAAAAAGTCAAAGGTCTTTATGCTTAAACTTCTACGAGAGGTCCTGGAATTTGAAAGAAAAACTATTTCCCAGTTCCATATCCTTATCACAGATGAATTTTACCTAAGGAATTGTTAAAATTCATTTATGAAACTGGAGGCATTCACTTTTTGTGCTGCATTCAAGAAACGATAATGGCAGAAGCCATTAAGTGATTGCAGTTTTCTTAATTTCAGTACATGTAAATGACAAACTTGGATCAACTATTCTAAAGCACTTTTTTCACATTCCATTCAAAAAGAGTTACATTCCTCTGTATGACTATCTTGTATTAGTATTTTTGAAGCTGCCTAGCTCGAAAAAATTCCAGGAACAAAATCAAATGATTTGGTTGCATCCCAAATGGTCAAACATAATACATTTTCAGAATAAAAGGGAAGCGTAAGGAAAAGATGTGGAAACATTGAAATTTGCAGTATTTCAGAAATAATATATTCAAAATACTATATTAATGAGAGCTAATGAACAGCTCACAGATTCTTCACTTTGACATGGAATTCACTATTCCTGCTAAGTAAAACAAAAGCCATTTATAAATATTTATTCCCACTAACAATCAAACAGCACTTCAAGGCAAGCATTCCACTAGGTCTGGTCTCCTCTCTTTTTGCTTCCCTTTAGTTTCTGTATAGATCACACAGCATTATAAATTTCAAGTTAAAACAAAACCAGTTGGGCCTTACCTCTGTCGCTGAAGTCATCCACAAGAATGATTTCTGCTATCAGGCTGTCTGGGGTGCGGTTGATAATACTGTGTATTGTTCTCAAGAGTGAAGTCCAGCCTTCATTATGAAATGGGATAATTATGCTAGTATTTGGTAGTGTTTCCAAGTACACCTTGTGCTTACAGCTGGAGAGGCAAGAAAACAATTGTATAAGCATAACAAAAATCTGAGTTGGCATACAGTGTCATCCATTTGGGCCATTCAACCATCATGGTTTCTGGCATAAAAATTCAACAGTACAATCAAGCAGTACAATCACTTTCATGTGACAATAACTAGTTAATTTAAAACATTTATATTGCTTACAATATAGAATAAATTGGAACAATGACAAAACTTAAGCAGAATGAGTGAAGTATTTAACTGGCTGGAATTCTCTTCCTTTGTTGGAAACTTTTTCCTGCAAAATGACAGAGGATGTATCTTCTACAACTACATTTCCAGAAAAAAACCCACCCTCTTATCAGAAAGAATTCCAAAACATAATATGAAGTAAACGAAAATCTGAAGTGATCCTTTTTTTGTCCATAGCAAAGATTTTAAAAACAGTCTATTATAGCAGGAGATAAAACTTGAGAAAACAATTCAGTATTATCCTGGATGATACGTGCTTACAATATGAAAAACAACAACATCCACAAATACAACTCCAACTTCACATCTCGATATCCAAAATGATTGCTGGTATTAAATAGAGATAAAACACAATTCTGAAAACACAGACTCATAAAGAAAGGTTGTTTACATTTTCTTTATTTTTCAAAGGAAAGCACTGTACATTCAGCATCTTAATTGCAATTTGTTTTCTCCTAATATCCAAAAATATTTTATGACTAAAGTTTAGGTTACTGCAACTTATAGGACTTCATCTTTCAAGTTTTATTGAAAAAGGGAAAAAAGGGGACACATTCCTCTGTTATTAACAAAGCCTGGCATTTTCACCTATTGGGGACAAAGTAACTGAATGATTTCTCACCCAAAAAAGTAAGTCACACCCTGATAAAGGTATCCCTACAAGCAAGAACATGTCAGCTTTGCAATAAACAATCAAAATAATATTATCAAAAAAAAAAAAGAAAAGAAAAAAGTTTAGACGTGCAACTTCTAGGTTTAAAAAAAGTAGAGATATCTTTGCTCCTTGTCAGAAAGAATAACTAGGCATAAACACTGCTGTAGGTTATAATTTTGATTTACATATATTTGCAGCTTAGTTTGCATTTCCTCTTTTTAAATGTCATTTAGAAATCAATATTTACCAATTTATTGTACAGGTACCACACTGATGAAATGTTCCAAAGATATAATAAAAACTCATAGCTACTACAGTTTTATTTGGAAAATATTAACTGTTATGTAGCTAAACTATCTAGTTCTTAGATGCTTTCAAAAAAAAATAAGATTTAAATTTCTAATTCAGACTTTTCTTTCTAAAACATGGTGACAATTTAATGACAAGTTATTTTCAGAAATAACAATTTCTGAAACTTTTTAATAAGCAGCTTGTAGGTATAACATATACGCACACTGGAAAAAGGACAGCTGCTTTGTAAAAATTCTGGAGAAAACAGTGCTCATTACCTAGTGACAGAAAAGTCTAGGTATATATTCAAACATTTTCTGAGAAAAGGAAAATCCACTGCAGCAATAGAATTTAGAAAAAATTCTTTTTCTTACCAGTAGAAACAATTACAGTAAATGAAGCCAATTAATATGTAGCTCTTTCAGTTGGCAGATTAAGAAAACCGACTACAAAAAAACAACACCTACAAAAAACAAACACTATTTGCCAACAGTGATGCTTCTTGAACAAATGCACCTACCATACATACATGTAACTCTCACACTATTCTTGAAAGTTTTTTCTTCAGCATTTTCAAATCCCAGTAAATATGATTTTAAGACTAGTAAGTTTTTATCTCCATAAAAGCCTAAGCCAAAGAACCCAAAACACCGCACAAAAGCAAGCTGATCATCTTCATCTCACAGAATCCCTTAACAATACACAGTGAAACATTTGATCTTTGTTATTATTTCTAGTTACTCTGTAATTGCAGAAGTGTTTCTTACCAGACATGCATGCTGTACTGATATGCCTATTCTCTTTCCTCCTATTAATCTGAAGATATAACTAATAAACAAGTTACTCCTAGGGATATCTCCTCCACCTCTAAATATACACACACACAAAAAATAACTGTTTGCACTCAGTCAGAGGAGACCACACAGAAGAAGAGGAAAAAACTAGCTTACCATTACTCCATATGGCAAATTAGCTATCAAACCCAAATAAATTACTTCTGTAGTCTAATCCTACTGCATGTTGGTTATAAAGGCTAATTGCGAAGTCGATGTCCTCTAGGTGTTCTCTAGGTGACTTTTTTCCTTTAAATTTAAACAAAGTGTGCAGTTTCGATTTTTGTACTTTTAGCCATGCACTCAGCCTAGACATTAAAAATGCAGAACTTTTCAGACAGAGTTTAGTCAAATAAATACTAGTCTTTCAGTTGTACTTTTCAAAACAAATAAATGGTTGCCATCAAAAGAGATGATTTTAAGCCTTTGGAAAGCAGTCATGTACTTCTAGAGTGCAATATCCAAATGCCTGAATCAATAAGTTAGGAGGGGATAAGGGGATGAAGAAACAACAGTATATATCTAGGCCTCATGGTAGGAATACTATTCAAGGGAGTGAAGAACGTGACAACTGAAATTAGAAACGGACTCCTACTCAGCAAGTGCCTTTTTTTTTCCATAACCTTAATAGAATACTACAGATTGGCCTTAATAATGTATAACAGGTGCTTTCCTGAAGATATGTCTTTTCCTGCATTTAAACATAACATATTTTAGTGCAGCACACCAGCACTTATTCCTGAAACAATGCTGAATAATGGGTTCAGTAGCTAAGGTTATAAAAATGATAATTTCTTAGCACAAATAATAAATTACTTCAAGCTTATTTATTAAGTCTTAAATATCAGAATAATTTTTGAGTTAGGTCTGAAATGTCTTGGTAGATACATCTAGGAAGAAAATAACCATGATAAGCAACTGTCATCCTACTAGGTAAGTAGCTCACAACTCTATTTTCTTAATGAAGTTATTACCTTACCGTTCAGAACAATGGGAGTTCAGAAGAGGAGAACATGCAAGGGGCATTATGCATTGCCTCTGCACAAATATTCAGAACTAGGAAATAACACCAGCAATGTGGACTTAGCAAAAAAAAAAAAAAAATCTATAAATGCCAACACTTGTGTATCTATGAAAAATTGGCACCAAATGATGAATTTGCCGATGAATCAGATACATCTTTATGAAGAGGCATCTTCAAGATTATAATGAATCAGAAGTTATGAACCTTGAATTATGCTCTCAAATATTGCTATCCTTGATTAATTTTGTCTGTATTTCCATGATATTTCAAAACTTAGTATCTGGTATTTCTTAGCAAAGAATAAGACCATATCATTAAATTTCTCCCGCAGAGACTTTCGGATGAGATTTTTAAAAACAAGGGACCTATCTATCAGTCTGTGAGCTGTTTCCACAATAGTTTTCAAAGCAGTAAGTACAACTTCACTGCCTCTGTCCAAAGAATCTCCTTCCTCTCTCCCTTCCATTATTAGATACTGTAGGGATAGGTGCAACTGCGCAAGAATTTGTAACAGAAAGCTAGAACTTGCTTCACTCGGGAAGACTGCAAAATGCCTTCTCAAATGAGTTAGGTGGTTTTTTTCTTCCTTCTGCATTTCAGAGAAAGTCACAGGGAGAAGCTGTGAGCGAGCTATTTCCTCAGTACGCAGAGAGATAACATGTTTGCAGACATGTTACATAAGGCCTTGGAGAAGGCAGGGCATTGCCTTTTGCCCTAACACCTGATGCCATCGTTAAGAAGTGGTCCATGCATCTGAAATAAACATTTTTTTAACCCTTCCACTGCCTTGGCATTCTTGGGAAGCATATCTGCATATGTTTTACCTTACAGATACTAAGCACTAATAAAATGAACTAGTCAAGTATGTAATTATTATTAATGTTTTGAAAAACTGAACTTGGAAAGCTGCACAATACTGTTTATTATGCACACCTGCCACAGAGTCACCAAGTAAATGTCTTCCTAGGAAACCAATGTTTTTTCACAAAAAGGTAAGGTAGAATTTGTCTGTAAGTAAATTCTACAGTAAAAACCATTAAATATACATTACTGACAAAGTGAAACTTTCTACTAGCTTTGTATTTGGCACGCTGCTCCCATTGGAGCTGGGCACTTGGCTCTAGAGTTCAAGGCTTATTGACAGAAGTGATACACTGTCATACTCCTTAACCTGCTTTAAAACACTTAATATTTACTTAATTATTCTTTTGAGATACAGAATTTTTCAACCGAATTGAAACAAGAATCAAAACTGAGTGTCTGAGTTTCTGAACAAAACAATTTTAGAATTGGCTTCAAAGTTGTAGGGAGACTTTTAGAAGGTTAAGAGAATAGCAATAGGTTCCCGTATTCCTGAAATATTAACCTGCCAAAGGAAGAAAAAAAAATTGTCACAAAACCACCATGAAGCTATCTGCAGCAAGCACTAATAAAATACAGCTTAAAGAAGACTGCTTATAAAAAGAGAAGTAGTGAAAAGGATTACAATTACACTTCTTTCTTATTCACTACTAAGAGTCCTAAGATTATTATGATTTAATTTTGTTGGTTAGCCTACTCTACTGCGCAGAAATAACAAAACAGTATCCTTTGACTTCGAGGAATAGGGATAGTTCTGTTTAATTCACTGATGAGCTTACATGTGGGGAAAAAAAATTTCCTAAAACATCATACCAGCTTAAGAAAAGATGCAGAACTTCCAAATTCTCCATCTTTACAGCTTCTTTGTTAAGAGAAACATGCAGAACTCTGTAGAAGACAAAAATAAAGAACACAGGCTTCTAAAATGATGAGAAAGGAGAGCAGGGCTAGCACCACTTCAGGCACTTGACAGTAAAAGCCAACTCATAAAAGCAGCAATTTGCTTGACCCTGTGGATATATAAACAATATTTTGTGCACACTGAGGGATACCAGTAGAAATGCTGTGGTCAGTTACCAGGCTCTGTGCCTTCCAGACACATCAACAACTTTGTAAACTGCCCTTTCAGAGAGACAATAACATAAAAGAAGTTAAAGTGTCTCACAGACACCCCTTTGCTGCATTTAGGAAGCAAGGTAGCAGCCTACTATGGCAGTTTCTGGATCATAAAAGTCACCCATATCTGATTTTCTCCTCTTCCAGAAGTGCCAGTTTAAGCAAAACAGAAAGATTTCAACCTTTCCCCCCCCCCCATTGGCTTTGTCAGCTCATGCTCTCTTCGCTGAACTGCCTTTTCAGATCTGACCTTTTCTTTCCCTTTATTAAAAGAAACTACAGCACCCACTGGGCTCCCAGCTACTGACAAGACTCCTATAAGCTACGAGGACAAAACATTTTCCAGTGAAGATTTACATAGTAATTGTCCTAGCATGTCAAAGTATTCAATTTACAGCAACAAGCTTCAGTCACACCATGTTTCTATTCCAATCTAGCCTTGTCAACTGAGCCTGATTAAGTAGTGATAAGTAGTAATTTCTGCTGCCATTTGACAAGGCTGTAAAATTAGCTTGTGTGTGAGCTGATGGCAGGGAAAGTAATCTTTATTTTCAGGGCGGCTCACAGCTGGGAAACAAGCAGGCATTACTGCGTATGGACCTCAATAAATGTCACAACACTTTACTAGAACAAATAAACCTTCTCCAAAACACTAGTGCTATTTTCATGAAAAAGAAAAAAGATTAAACTGTACAGTAGAAATTGTTTATGCTATTGCTATTAAATGCACTAGCAAACAACATGTCTTGGAAACTAAGGAGGCAAAGCCCTGTGCTCTTTACATAGGCTTCCTTCAGTAGCGAGACTTCACCAAAACTTACAGAGCTGAATTAGGTGCTTGTTACTTTATGTCAAATTGTATCATTTTGGCTTGTCATGTCCAGTCTCCAGCAGCATTGCCTGTCTTTGCAGAAACCAAAGTCAGTGAGTTCACCTCACTTTGTCTTTCAAACCAAAAGGTTTCTCTAACCAAGGGAAGAGTCTGAGTCAGATAAAGCATATCGACACAAAGCATGTTTATGTTTGCAAGGTTTTCATTTACAAGACAGTTAGTTATAAAACCATCATCATTTATGGAAAGATCTTACTAAAAAGATTAAAAATAATTAACATAAAATTTATCCATTCACCCATATGTATTAAATCTAGGAGGCTTGGGAAAAAAATACATATGATAATTTTATACCCTTTCAAAATTCCTCACAAGCAAGTTGACACCAGGAGGCATCTTAGTACTCTAATTATTTTTTACCTTAAACCTTGTACTTTGTTAACTATGAATTCCAAAGTAACAGCTAGCAGATCGCTTTATATAATATATACACAAACACCCCAAACCCACTTTTTTCTTTGTGAGAGAAGATCACAGAAATATCAATGTACTTAAAATTATTTCATTCAAACCTAGCACACTTATCTGATTGTCTCTCAAAAGTAAGGTAGACCTTAACATGATCAATAAAAAGCCTCTCCTGTGAGTCTAGGGTCATTTTCCCGGCTGAAGAAGAAACAGAATTAGAATTAAGGTTTTTGTCACTTCAAAGTGCATTTTAAGCACACGACTCCAGGAACAAACCAACCTGTGACATTCAACTACCCTTTAACTTCTGTTTCAGAAATCCTAATTATCCTTTTATCACTTGCCCTTATATTCCAAAGATAGCCTGTAGGCTTCTAGGAATCCTCTAGCTTATTAGCCACTTCTCCCAGTTTCATGACAGTCTTCAGGTACCTCTCCCAATTACTGTGTTTGTTCAAAGACCATTGAGAGTGGCCTCAAATAGATGCCAGTTCCTTCAGTATTCATGGGTACATCCCATCAGGGCACTGGACTTACTATGTCCAGTTTGATTAAGTATAAAATACTTAATTTTCAAAGACAGTTTTTCTGTGATCTACCTACATCTCTTCTCCACTCCCTTTCATAGCAATACACGGTCAGCATATATCACTCAACAACACTGCCTGTACACAATAAAAGATAAAATAACGGGCAAGATATTACAAGGTCTGACCAGTGTCTATAACACCAAAATCACATCTGTAGACTTGGGAGCAAACGCTGTAAAAATGGTCCATGAGGCACAACAGCTGCACATGTGCCAACAAGATTGGCAAGTTCTCACACCTATTACCGCATCTTGTGGCCAGCACAGCCTTCAGAAAATTGGAGCTCCATAAGGTTATTCATAATCAAATCAGGCAAAATAGAAGTTGCTTTTCCTTTCCAGCATTGCTGCACATTTGCTCTCCTTATGCATGAGGTGTAACAGCCAATTGCATTGCTACTGAAAATGTACAGCTGGCACTTTTTTTTTTTGGTTAATATTAGTTTGAATTTCATTTGCTTAAGTATCCAGTCTATACAAATTCACATCAGATACATACCTAACTGTATGGAAAAATATTTGAAAAGGAAGCAAGAAGCATTATACGAGAAAAAGTAAGGTAGACCAAGGCTTTTCATGAAACAACAACATATATCATCACTTTCACCTATGAACTTCACAGATACAAACCACCAGAACATCCCACATTTCTCACAGATCTTAGCAAAGATAGATGTACTTTCCAGTTTTACTACTGTATTATCTGACAGTTAAAAGTTCAAGCTTTAATCCTTGTCAAATGCTAATAGACTTGGCTATCCCAGATGTACAGAACTGGCTGGAGGGTAAATATGCTTCAGAATTCCTGTCCCCATTAAGTTTAAATTTCACAGTTATGTTAACTGCAGCTTGCTATTTTCTTAGCAGCATGGGAGGCTTTACTGGATTATAAGCAACATGCAGGGCATTCCCCTACTTGTATAAGCAGATTATTTCTTTTATCAAATAATTTTCAGTAAACAGAAACAGACCCATCAGGTTTGGACTCTATGCACTGACCTATTTAACAATGCAGCTTGTTTTTCACCAAAAGGATGTAAGAAGAATCATCAACCTTCTGCCATATTTTAGCTGTTGCTGCCATAAAAAAAAAGACACACAGAGCATCCAGAAAGCACTAGGGAATTATTCCATGTTATTTGTTACTATCAATACATATCCTGCAGAGGAACTGACACCAGGCATGATAGAGACAGAAAGCTATAGATTTTCTTGAGTAGAAAACACTCCTGATCCTGTTTTGAGTAGTTGCACTTCGAATGGGATGCCCTGAAGCAACTGCAGAGAAAATCTGATGAGGCTTGGAAATGGGGACATTGCCTATCATGTTTTGGACCACATGACTTTTCACTTTCACTATGTTATTCAGTAACTACACAAAACACTTTGAAAAACAGTCACAGTAATAAACTCCAGCTTTTTCGCTACCCACTAAAAGCACACTTGGAGTTTAAGCAGCTGGTCCGTAGCCCAGAAAGGTTAAGCTAATTCTAGCAATTAGCAATATGAGAGAATGCAGCATGTCTGACAACATTTCTGATTTCCCAAAGTGAATGAGAACTAGAAAGAAACGTTCTACCATCTTTGTTTCTTCCAACATCTAATCAAAAATTCAATGGAAGATCGATCCAAACAACTAATTACTTCCATGTGCCTTATTAAATATTGTGAAGTTCGGCATACTTAAATTAGATTAAATCATTTTCTTTTAGTGAAGCAGGACAACCTAAGCCAGTCTTTAAGATCACAGAATGCTGAGGGACTTAACTGGAATTTATCTTGGAGTAGATTTGGAGACTAATAGATTAAAGATGAATTTTTAAATTTTATTTTTAATATACCTTAGACTGTGACAACTGTACTCTATTTATAAAAAGAAAGTAACAAATACAATGCAATGACTACTTTTTTAGGGAATTCAGATATGAACTACTGCATGACTGTATAATTATATATCCCTTTCCCACGTGAGTCTTTTTTACTAAAACATAGTGATTAACAGTAACTCCAACTCTGTTAACTCTGCAACTACTCTAAAGACACAGAAATACAATCAATCAAAAAAGTGCTTCCCTGAGAAATCCCACTGCATATTCATTTTAGCATCTTTTAAAAATACAGTGGAGAGCAACCACACTGAATTCAAATATTTTGAGAGAGAACCATTCAGGTATTCTCTCAGCTTCTGCTACTAAAAAGAAGAGTTTCAGTTATGCAGAACCCATAAAGTGAAATTTGGTTTTATTATTAAATAAAATCTCATTAGTGTTCAGGACACAGAAGATCTCACAGCCCTTGGCTAAACATTCATATTTCTTTGAATATGAAAATGTATTTCTTCTGAGGGCTATGAAAAATTTAATGTGTAAGAAAAATGAGCATAGTTGAGACTTCTAAAAAGGAATACTGGTGAGAGTGACAGTGAAGGGCCAACACTTCACTCAGCAACAGCAAGACCAGCAGACAATGCTTGGAAACACTGACTGCAGCCCTAAAAAACAAACATCACAAGAATCAGGTTTGGCATCCTTAATGTACAATAAGAACATTAAGACTTTCAGTACAAAATTATCTATGCCCAGGAAAACCTTAAAAGGATGGGATTTCTTGTGATAGATTACTCAGGCAAGCTAAGAAGGATTTGTGCACCTGATCTGTGATTACACAAGACACAAGTCATAGAATCATGGAATATCCTGAGTTGGAAAGGACCCATCAGGATCTTCAAAATTGCAGTGTTTGCATGAGAGTATTGTCCAAACACTTTCTGAACTCTGTCAGGTTGGTGCTGTGGCATTCAAAACTGCACATGGGGCTTGAGGTGAGGCAATGTGAGCACAGAGAAGAGCAGAGGAATCACCTCCCTCAACTGGCTCACAATGCTGTGCTCGATGTACCCCAGAATAAGGTTATCAGCAATTAATCTAAAATTTTAGATAAAAGGAGACCTGGTCCTAAAATGAAGCTGTACAAATATACCAAACCCAAAGATTTTAAAAGTCTCAACTCTACTGGTATCCTTGATTCAAGAACAAAAGGCTAAAAAATGGATTCTGTAGTTTACAAGGACTTAAGAGTTTGAAACATGATAGATCACAAAATTTATATTCACTGCTCAGACTAGATGATTGCAATCACTCCCCAAAGCCTCATTAAAATCACATTTAGAATGCTATTCAAAACGTGAATCAGATTCAGTTTTGTTTGTTTGAACAAAACTGGTATGAATGGCAGAATATTTAATAATGTGGAGAAGATAAGAATTAATTATAACTGGTACATTCAATAGTTTGAATAAGTAGCATTTCTCCTTCAACAACAGAAAATAATACTGCCAACACTTTCCCTAGCATTAGCATGTTTGTTGTATTCCAGACTACAGAAAGTGGCACAACGTAGGTGAAAAGGAAAACATGAAAACACTCTTCTTGCATGTTTTGAAATATTTTTTTTATACTGGTACAGAATTTCTACCCCCTAAACATTAACTCCATTACTTTTGTTCAATACAACCTAAAGGTTATAATGCTGCCTTCTACTTTAGGTGACCAAACTCTTATTTTCACTGAATTGGTCCTGAAGCACAATGAACTGAGATGATAATCTTGTTCCAGACTTTAATCTGCAATTAAGAGGGAAAAAAAAGTTTTGTTTGTCTGTTTAAACTTAAAACTAGGGGGTGATTGTGGGCAAAGAACAGAGAATTAGCTAACATAGCTTGGCAAGAGCACCCACTGTGTGAAGATTTTCACACGAGTGGGAAAGAAGCAGGACAAAGACCACTCAGAAATGGAAACAATATTTGAGCATTTGAGAGAGAGAAAAAAACCATAGGAGATATTAAAGGGACGCAATAGAAACATATTAAGGACACAGGAAAGCTGTCAAGTCAGCCTTAAAATAGAATTTCTCTAGGGATTTTTATAGCACACATATTTTAATGTCTTAAAAAGGAAAGAAAAAAAATCAATCATAACACACCTTGCTGAAGTGTTTTTTAAAAAATTCACAGGAAAAACACAAGAATATTATAAAAAAAATTGAAAACCTGAATTTCTCAGAGATCAATCATTTGTTTAGTTCTACCTGTCCCCCTGCTAGAAGGTGTTATTTACAAATCCCGAGCTCAGTTTGCTAAGAGACTCAGAAGGAGAAAATTTATTTGGATTAAAAAGAGCAAGTTTGGGTTATCTGCTATCTTTTCATACTTCCCATAAAACCAAACACTTGGAAGCAGTACTTGAAATTTCCTTGGTCTGACTTCGGACCAAGATATTTTTGAAGTTATTTCAGATAAGTGTTGAAACTACTGTAGTTGCTCTTTTGATTTAATAAGTTTTGATTCAAATTACAGGATTCACCAGTTTTTTGTTATATTTGAAACTCCATGTTGTGAATTTTCTCTACTGATGGCAATAAAACCATTCTATTTGGTTCTATAAAATGTATCATAGACACTATTTTCAGGAAGTTAGTCTTTAGCAGACAATTCCCTGTGCAAATGGTATACACAGAGACAGAGGATCAAAGACTCAAAGTCTAGAGTAATACCATCTCCCACAAATGTGCAGAAAACAGTTAAAAGCCTCGAAGTAGTCTGAAGTTCCACCAAGCCAAAGCCCTTTATAATGCTCAGAAGCTGAACAAACTAGATCTTGGCTGCTATACCTCACCTGATTTATCTACTCTAATGCTATTGAAATAAGAGTATCCTCTCCTGGCACAGAAATTTCATAATTTTCCAATTAGTTTCTCTGAAAGCAACTTTATGAGTGTCGTGCTTTAACTCCAGCCTCTAACATGGTCCCTTCACAAGGGTGACATGCAAATTTATGAAGCAAATTAACCTTAACCCAGCCAAAACCAGCACAATGAGGTATGACCTACTTCACATTTCATGTACTTCGTGGACACATTTCCAAAAGTGAAGTGCAATTTGAGACTGGCCATATTTAACACACAACAGCCAAGAGAAGGGTTTGTTTCTGACAGTAGGTCAGAAAGCATTGTCAGACTTCTGTGTCTCTTGGAAGTTCAAGAAATACACTTGCTTCAAGGTGTAACCATCAGAAGTACAGAGCCCAGCTTTGTCTCCTTAATCAGCATATTAATTAGTAAGCAATTTTAGCACAAGACAAGAACATTTTTTTCTTTGCATTTAAATGGTAAGCAATACAGTCAATTAACCAACGGACTACTTGTGTTTTGAGTGTCTAACATAAGGAAGGTTAGAAGCACATGGCAGAAGTCAGTTTATGCAGAGCACTACTAAAATAGGCACCATCCAATATTTCACTGAAGACCATAGGAATCTAGCTGAATTGAAACAAGGAAACAATGCCAGCACCTAAGGATACAAGCTTCCCAAGTGAGACACTTAGGTGAAAGTCACAAAAGGATTTGTGCTGGGAGAAGGAGGGCATAAAAAGGCTGGTTTAGCACTGACTCATTCCTAATATGTCACTTCTGACAACACACCACTCACATTGCTTCTGGGGACATGCGTGGAAATGTCATCGATTGTGCAAAAGCAGCGGGTAAGGAACAAGTTGCCAAAAGATCAATTTACAAAAACACAAAGGGATGATAAACCTGACAGCTTCCTTTTGTATTTAGTAATTGTCCTCTGCAGTTTTGCTAACACAGGAGGATGCTTAATGAACATATTCATTATACCAGCAATGTAATTTACCACAGATTTGATGCTGTAAAGCTGTACGTTAGAACTCAAACTTCTTGGAAGTACTTTTTCTATAAGTAATTTCAAGTAACTTGGCAAAGCAGAAAGCAAAAAAAGTATATAAAACACACAGCTTGTAATAAAATAATTTCTTTTGACTTAATTCTATGCAAACAATACTAATATATACAAATTAGGAGCAACATTTTTTCCTCAAAACAAGACAATTAGACAATTAATGTTTAACATTAAATTAGAAACAGCTCTAACAAAAGGTTAGTTCCTTCATGTGAATTACTTTTTTTAAACTTTTACTATGTAAACAGTTCTGCCTCGGTCCTTGAAAATTTTTAAACTAATCACACACCAAAATTTTATAAATTAAGGAGTAGGTACCTTAACATGAAATGTTTCGTAAGGAAGAGAATTATATCTGAAAGAAAATACAAATGTAGTCATGGAGACAATTTGTTTTGTCTCACTCCTGTATCTTTCCCCCACATGATAGCTGCATAATATCTAATTAAAAGAGGGGAAAATGCCAGGTAAAAAGACAATTCAAATCAGTCCTCTCTTCAGAGCTCAGAATGACTCTAGAGGACTGGAACTTGGAGCCTAGAAAGGTAAAAGTGCCCTTTTCCCTGTTACAGATAGGAAGCTTTACTCTTCAGATATAAAGGAGGCAAAAATTAAAGAATATAAAAGAAAGTTATGTTTGCTAAGAACTGTATAACCATTTTTAGCTCAGTGATTATTTTCCAGGATAATCTTTATCCTATTTCTCTGTGTTATATTAGTGCTATTAGGGAACAACACCATCATCCAGCGTCCCTAAGTTCTGCACGTGCATCATGCATGTTCTGTTCTTATATAATTTTATACTGCATAAATCAACTGTAGTATCAGCATCTGACAAGCTGTAGTGCCAAAACCTTTAGCCAAAAACTGTATGCAACTTGTTACTCCACACCACAGACCAAAAATCTGCAGGTATTAACCAACTAAGAACACGAAAAACTATATGATTTTCTTTTTTTTTTTTCAGAAATCACTACCCAGGAAATTAATGAAAATCATTCTGTAATGAAAAGACGCCTTCTATAGTCTTAATATGTTACTAATAAGATAAGAAGTCAGTTTAAAATACAGAGCAAATGATATAGCAATGGTGATAAAGTTTCCATTTCCTATTTAATGAAATTATCATTTTCTGTTGACTGGGGGTTCATGTTTGACCTTCCAGGAAAACAGGTTATTTAGAGACATACAAAGATTAAAAACTTAAAAACTAAATAGTCCAGGAGACAATTTACATACTTAGGATGTCGGATGTCTGGCAGTGATCGTTCCAGTGCTATATTGTTGCTAACAAATATGTTGAAGCCGTTTTCCCTATAAGCAGAATCATCGTGGTCTTCCTCTGTAAGAGGGTACGGCTTTCCATGTTCACCTTTCCCTATAACAAAACAAAACAATTATTTGCCTCAAATTTACAGCACAAAATGGACTACAAAAAGGAAAATAAGTTACACTGAACTTCAACTAAAATCCTGCGCCTGGAACATCTCAAAGAAACATCTTCCAGTATCTTTAGCAACACTCCTGTCACTTCCAACACAAACCCACAAAGTAGGGACAAAAAATGAGACTAAGAAGTCCCTCTGAATTCACCCAATTCATCCAGTTCTCTCTTTCCAGATACACAATCAGTTTAAAGCCATTTTATACAGAAAAAAATTGAACTGTAGATTAAGCTAAGACCTTTTTGCATCAGAATCAAGTTTTCATAGCAAAATTATGAACAAATTCCAGTTCCAGAAATACTCCTTTTGATTAATATGAGGAACCGGGTTATGGAGTTCCTTTACATTTTAGTAGTCAGAACACCCCCACCACTCACTCATCTTTTCAGAAAGCAACTTTATTATTGAAGTTTAGGGTGTCTAACTTTCCAGAAGAAACAGTAAGGAAACTAAATGCTTTGCTCTAGGTTCCTTGAACATGCTTGCATTCCTAGGGACAAGCCAGATGTGCTCAGTGCTTCTAACGTCAGAGCACTGCTGATCTGGTTTCAGAAACTGGTCACTTTGTGCTTCCCCAAAGAAATCATCTGCTTGTTCCCTGGCAAACTACAGACTTTCTATTCCAGCTTTTTATTTCCAAGTTAGTTCTCATCATCAGTCACTAGACTTGCTTAGTACCTACCTCAGGCAACTATACTTCTATCTGTTCCAGTCAGAGAGCAAAGAACAAAAAAAAACACTTCAAAGAAAATCAAAATATAAAAACCTTCACTTCTTATCAACCATTTTTATTCTTTCATTCCTGCAGAGAATCTACCCTTCAGAGTTTCAAAGCCCTTCATGCCTACTCATGTTCTCAAGAAGATATGCTTTCCTCTAAATTGATCAGTTTATATATAACCTCTCTGTCCTTCTCCCTCTGGGCCCACTTACAAGAAAATACCTCCTTTTACCTGGGCTCTTATAGAGAAAATAATCAACTTGCCAGCTGGATTCAATAGGTGACCAGCTGGGTCCTGATCCTCAGCTAATCAGGAGCAGCTATAGGAGGGCATCAAGAAGAAAGTAACCGGGAGGTGAGAGAAACATCTAGTGGTATCCTTAAAGCTCATGAGCCTCTGTCAATACTCTATTTCATATTGCAAAAGCAAATGACAATAAAAACATAGAATATGCAACTTAAGGTGCTCAGATTTTTTTCAGATTTTTTTCAGCTAGAATATTTTTCATAATACTAGAGTTTCTTCATATTGTCCCCTGCCAGTGAAACTGAAGACAAGTACTTTTAAAGCAGGGAAATTGTTGGCAAAATAGATCAGCTGTAAATAAATTTGAACATGCAACAGAAGTGGAGTTCTGCACTACTTCCATATTCAATGGAAAAGAAACCTTGTTTAAAACTATAAACAACAAAACATATGGCAACAGGTTCTCTTTTCAGGGTCTTTCGGGTTTCCTTTCTGAGTTTTGTTTTTATAATTCAGATGAGCATTATTTATAATTCAATAGGCATGGTAAAAAAGATTGGCTTTGCCAGATAAGTTCAAGAAGTTAAGCAATTGCTTGACATCTTAACACAGGAAACCAAGTGGATAAAGAACATAAACCACTCAGTGTCTGTGGGGAAGAACTATGTACAAATCTGAATTATTTACTGCTTATACTCACTGCTATTAGTTTACTCAGGCATGACTACACAGCTATACCAAGTCAAGGCTATAATTCACAAAAGTATTTAAGCATACCCTTTAATTCAGGCATTCAAACATCCTTTAATCCAATAACATCTGTACTAGGGAACAAGAATTCTCCATGTGGTAAAAGCTTTAGTAAATACGAGGAGTTTACTTTAATACGTGAATCTACAAATAAGTAAGTCTTCTTACCTATAGTGCATTTTTTTATTTTGGATAAGTTAATTCTGCCATTTTAAAAAAATATATTATGAATTTTGTCTACTATCTCTAAACATTCCATTGAGAATATAACAACATTGTGCTCATCACACATAAAGTTCAAGTCCATCCTCCCTCATGAAAGTTCTCACTGTGAGGACAGTTATTTAATTTTTTCCTAGAGCAATATGTCAATACAGAATTGAAGTCCCATGGGGGGGGAGTGACCATATTTCTTAAACAGAGAAACACAAATTCCAAATAAATACAGTCACACATCAGCTTCATAAAAAGAGTGCAGGAAGTAGAACGGAAAATAAAGATCAGCAACAAAATAAGAACATTGAATCAGACATCTTACATCCCCTGCTACATAAACTTCTACACAATAACCTTTTTGATCCCTGATATGGCAACTAGCCAAGTCAAGAAGGTAAAAACTCTGTTTAAAGCAATTGTAGCATCTTTTACATAATTTCTGAATTTCTCTAATGCACAGCTGTATACAACTCGTCATCTTGCGTTGTGGAGATCAATTTCATATTACTGGGATTAATAACAGATTAGCAATTCAAACTGCCAGCACATTCTGCTTTTTTTAGGAAGTGAATTTTCATTTGAGTACAAACAAAATAACTGTATTCCTTACTTTTCCTCACAAAAAGAAAGGTAAGGTGCAGTATATCTGCTAAAAAACTGATTAAATTATCTTGAACAGAGAGGCAACTTGATATATGCGCAAAAAAAAGGATTTTTGTTTCCTGACAGTATACATCTCATCTTCACCTTGTATCAACAGTATCTACACTTGGTGAAGTTCTCATCCTATTCACAAATTTTGTATTTTGAACCCTTAGGAAGACATACAGGAGAATAATTTTTTAGTTTAAGGGGCAAATCAGGGATTAGTATAGACCAGTCTTTGGGGAAAAAAGGAGAAAAAGGAAGTTGCTATATCAAATCACTTTCTCCTTTCATACTAAGAAAGGAATTGGTTGTTTTGAGCAAATGCCTTCTGTGGTTTTGCACATTTATGTTAATTTCCAATAAAAATGATGAACACTTTAATAAATTAATGAAGGATCTTTCTTTGCCAATTTTTTATGGGGACAGGAAATTAAAACTGCAAGTCTCACATTAATGTAATTGCCTTCATATCAAATGGAACTATTCAAATTGCAAAAAATGTGTGTGTACATATATATATATATATATGTGTATATATATATATATATAAAAAATGGCTTTTCAGATTGAAAATAAGGAACATTTTTCTGTGTGAGTAGTGAAACAATGGAATACGAAATCCAGGGAACTGTGGAATCCATGCAAGCAAGAAATGATATCATGCCTCAGACAGGCATGGTCATCTACTGAGGTTGATCCTAACCTTAAATTCCTATGATCACCATGAGAAACAGGAGGAGAACTGATGATAAGTTCCCTCAGAGTCCAGAAAACTTGCATCAGAAATTCAAATATATTTATCTCAAGTCTGTTCTACTTTTTCCAAACTTCTCAGAGTATCCCAGTAGGTCGTACAAGTTCATTAGCCTAATTTATAGGAAAGGAATTTAATTGATTTTGCATCAATGGAAATGGGATCAAAATAACCTTTTTTAACTTTTTAAAATTATTTTATTGCTACTCTACCTTGTAACAGCTTGAAAAGCCACTTGAAAAACACTTTGTGGCTTGTAATTAAAAGTGTTTTAATTACAACACTTTTAATTATTTATTACATAACTGTCAAGATCTGAGGCAATGTAAAAGGCTTTTTCTCAGCATTACAGACACAGCTGTAACCAAATCAAATGTAAATCAAATTTATTTATTACAGTTTCAATATCAAACTATTACAGAATACAGCAATCAAACATTCACTTAGTTTTCTGGTAGAAAGTCCCTGCTATTTTACCTGCCTTTAGATGACGGTAGCATATACAGATTTTCAGTTCAAGGACCATGTAGTCCTTGGTAAGTGGTATAGAGATGTCACTGGGAGCAAATATGAGGCTTTGGCCTTCAGATTCCTGCTATAATAACATGATGGTTGGCAGGAGAAATATGAAGTAAATTGCATCTCTCTTCAGGAATGGCTTTATACAAATAGCACAGGTTGAGAGAAAAGGGAAGAAAAAATATCCAACTTTAAATTTCGTTATTTGACTGCCTGCGTACATTCAGAACTAAAAAAACCCACAAAATCTCAACAAAACAATCAAACCACAAGAACAGAAAACAAAACAAACAAACAAACAAACAAACAAAAAAACAGAGAAGAAAGGAGAACATGTTCCTTAAAAATTTTAAAAGGGTACATTCATATTGTACTGTAGTTGAATCTTTGGAGTATTGTTTGCTTATGATTCACATGAGATAAAAATTAAAGGAACTTCTGCTAATATAAAATGTAGAAATGTGTTCCCCCATCCCCCAACCCATAGTGGGTAGGAAGTAGGTAAAGGAAAAGCATTTCCTGGAGAGCAAGGGGATGAGAGAGGCAAATGGGAACCTCTGAAACGTACTTATTTTACAGATGTTTGAGAAGCATTTCTGTAAAAAGAAATTAATATCAAAGTGGGAAAAAAATTACAGCTTTGTAACTGCCTTAGACAAAGTTTCTAGATTTCCAGAGATCTACTAGGCCAACTCTTCATGTTAATCTAGAGAGATCATAACTTCTGTGTAGGACTGCAAGGAAAAAATGGCACAAGATTTTTTCTTTAGGAGTCCACGAAGTGGGAGAAGCTGATTACCAATATTCTGTATACATCGAGGACATGGCAGTACTTCATATGCACTTCTTAAAAGCTAAAGCAAGACAAAATGCTACAAAATGACAGCGGTGAGGCAGGACAGCTCAAAAATGAGGAGCGGTAGCAGCAGTCAGCAGAAGAATGAATCAGTGGAGCAAGTGGAGCAAGCAACAGCAACATCTGGCAGTGTCAAAAGCCCCAGATTGCAGCACAAAGCTCTGGCAACTTCAACTGGGGCTTGCTGACTCCCAGGACTCCACAGTTCCCAAAAGTAAGGAAGGCTTTATTTTAGGAGTGGAGAACAATCAGCTGGCCTAGCTGTTGCCTTGGCAAAGAGGATTGTAAAATTATTGTTGTTATACTTCAGGAATTAGCTTGTATACGTTACCTGTTTATATTTAATAAAATATTGTTTACTGAGTCAATTAATTTGCAAGAATAAAAATAGATCACTGCTCTTGAGATTAATTCCTGCAGGTATCTAGGCATTTTACTAGATGTCACTTTAAATTTCAGCCTGGCCTTCGCTGTTGGCAGTGGTGTCCTAGCAGAAAAGCGCATTATACAGCTAATCACTGGAACAATCCAACTCTGCATCTTACAACTTTCAAATAACCATCATGAAATGACAACGTGGTTTATCTTAAATATGTGCATTTTTTCAATTGATAATTAGTTGCTAAATCTTATAGCCTGTGCTTTATGGAACTAAAAAGGCATACTATTAGACTAGTGTATCCCTTACCTTTTTCATTTATTTTGACATTAAAAATGCAGCCTCTAAATTTCCAACATATACATTGCAGAGTAAAAATACAGTGTGTATGTGGGGCAAGTGATTGTTTTAAAATAAATCATAAGGTTAACCAGTGGCATTGTTTTGTTTTAGCAGAAAAGTGACTGCATATGAACTCTGAAATGTAAATTGTCTGAAGGTTTGAATAAACACTTCACTAAAATAAGTACTACAATAAAAAAAAAAATCTATGGCTTTTAAAACTTGCTGCAAGTACTACAGTGTCTTGATGGGTGGAAAGACTCATTCTATCCCCCTTTCCCATTTTAATAACTCTAGCAAAAAAAAAAAAAAGATGAAAAAAAATAGACCACACTATTTGGTTTGTCCAGTGTATTTAGAATGCCACAGTGTACAATGCAAGATAAGCAGCAACACATGCTGTTTTGATATGAGTTGCTCTATCACTACAACAGAGTAGCAATATCCTCAGTAGCATTCTGCAGGCTGAGCTGAATCTAATCATAACTCTATAGCCAAGGGATGCACAGTACCTCTTCTATTTAGTCTAACTACTTATCACCAAATGCCACAGCCACCGGAATGTTTTTTTCATTTAACATTAGAGCAGACTGGCTGTAGACCATTAATCAGAGCCAAATACTGAATGAGCAAGCATATGAGAAACAGAATTCAACCATAAAAAAGGCTTCACAGTTTCGTTTAGTAACTGAACGACCTGCTAGAATAAAAAGTCTCTACTACAGAACAAGATTACCTTAAAAAAATTAATCTACTAATAATGGTAAGGTGTTTGTTTCAGTACTTACATAAATTAAATCACACAAACTACATCAAGAATGGCATTCTAATAGTCTCTAGTACCAGTGGGTCTAGAGACTATTAATGTCTATGGTCAAGCTGATATCTTGAAAAAGCTCAAACTGAAGTGTTCCTAACATGATTTTATACAGGAACTAAACAGCTCCACAAATTTAACGCAAAAGTATGGTTGCAAAGGTAGTGTTTCAGAAAACCCAAAAATACAAAATAATAGGGTTCTAACAGCTGTAGTTAACATAAGACCTATCCCTCCTCCTCTATTTTTCCTCATTTTAAGACATAGTATAACCATGTGCCATTTACCATATAGTATTACAGGAAAACAAACAGGATGTTCCATGCAACAAACTTACTATTATGAGCTCTTTATTTTTTTCTTTTTTTTTTTCATAAATTCAACCTAAACTAGCTCCAGAAGCTGGCTTTGCGGCTGTCACACAAAGAAGATGGAATAACCTGTAAAAATGAATTTAGCTACGTGTGAGTCAACAATGTGCAACAGCATAGTGTGAGTCAACAGTGTGCAATAGTGTAGTCACTCTTGTACCTGAAGCACTATTCCATGATGTATATTCTATAAAGAATGCATGAGCTGTCACAGCTCCCAGTAAATTTAGATTTAGCCCGTAAGACTCCTATAGAAAAAAAATTCCATTCCTGTATATGGAGATAGTAAATATTCACAGCTAAAGTTTGAGGCAGACCCAGGAAGTAGAACTACGCCATGTGATTCCCCACATGGTGACTCGGTGACAAGGTCAAACTTATTCCTTCTGTAAATGCCTACAAGCAATCAGAGTTTGCACACTCAGGACAACTTCCTCATGTAGTATATAAGTGGTTTATTACCTTTTCAGGTCCCTTTCGATATATCCGTTATACAATACAGTGCCATATTTCTCAGATGATAATGAGTTTAATACAAAACTGAAGCTGGGTATGCAAATAATTACCTGGGTTAATGAACGAAAAAGGCACCTCTTCAAATTCAGAGATACAAGAATTATCCTCAAGGCAAACAATATAAGCCCAAGAAGTGCACCTTGTTACATCTTAACATGTCCTTTTGTTTACTTGAAATATAATGTATATTATCTACCACACCCAAAGTAACACTTTGAATCTCGGTCTTCTTTTCATGTTTTCTTTAGAAAAATTAGACACATTATTCCTGTGAAAACTGTTTTGATACTACATAACTGCTGCATATACTCACTACTGCTGCATTTTCCAGTGACTGCCTTTCCCTCTTCTTATAAAAGACCACTAATGCTGCAATCATTAATATTGCCTTTTATAATTCATTTTGTGGTTTAAAATGCATTCTTTATTTTAAAGAGCCTTACAACTGACTGACATTACTGTGGTAAGGAAAGCTAAATTTAATGCTTGACCTGCTACAAGCACAGCTCTGCACAGCCCTTTTCCTCCCTTGCCATTGATTCACGTCTTTCTGAATAGCGCAAGTCTAATTAAAGCCAACTGTTTTTCAAATGCCTGACACAAATTTGAGTAAACTCCCTGTATTAAAGTCAACTGAAACTTCCAGTCAATACATGCTGTGGAATCAGGCAGAGGGAGAAGTAGAGACTCAAAGAATCACCTTCAGCCATGAACTGAACAGATTTTCAACTAATTAGTTTAAAATATCTTCTATTAAAAAACACAAGTCATCACTTACAGAACACAACTAAATATTTACCCCAAGGTCATATTTACGCATAATTCAGCACGAAACTGGTATGTTCCTTGGGAACTTTTTGAAAAAGTTAACTTGCTGAAAACTGATGTTCGGATTCAGCCAAAATTATTTGTTGTTTTGGTGTTTTTTCTGGTTGTTTGGTTTTTTTTATTTTGTTGATACCAGCGTTAAAATAAGCAAATGAAAAATATATTTTGAAAACCAAAATTTTAAAACTAAAGTCTTCGTTTTTCAAAATCTTATATAAATGATACAACTTAACTAACATTATTAATGGATAGACATTCAAGTTGAAAATTCTGTTTGTGAACCAAAACAATACTTTCTAATTCTATCATAGACAGAAAAAGGTTTGCGTATCAACACAGCTTGAAATAAAAAAAGTCCATAAAAATTTCTTACTCACTGAGAAAAATTTTAAAAAAATTAAATTCCATTATGCAGATTCTTTATGTATTTATGCAGCACACAGGAATTCTGAGTTCTACTTTCAGCTGTATGATCAAAAGCCCCCCAATAAATCCAGTTTTTGAGGAGAAGGGAAGCAATCTTTAGCAACCACATTAAAGAAAGCTAGCATACACACTTCCCTAGCCCTCCATAACCACAGGTAACAGAGGAATAGGACAGATAGCAGAGATTTACTTTAATTGAAGGCTTTGCTTTGAAAGCATTACCAGAAATTCCACCATTTAATTTGTCCAGTTTATTTGAAACTAGAAACGTGGAAAGAAATCTTCATTCCTTATATTTCGGGGGGGAGGGAAAACACTTAGTTTGTCTATTTTGTTGATATTAATTCATCTCTGCATTCATGTGATATGATTTAACTTAGAGAAAGTGCTTCTGAATATGTTTAATTTAATTTTTCCTGTACTTGCTTAAATAGTTAATCAATATCTTTACAATAGTGAGAGAAATTATAACAGGATTGGATTAAGAATTCATGTTCCACTGTGCTGGGCAGGCGCCAGGTACCCACCAAAGCCACTCCCCTCCTCAGCTGGACAGAGAAGAGGATATATAACGAAAGGCTTGTGGGTTGAGATAAGGGCAGGGAGAGATCACCCACCAATTACTGTCATAGGGAAAGCAGACTCAACTTGGGGAAAGATTAATTTACTGCCAAGAAATGCTCAGGGTCTCATAACTTCTATATATGTCTTCAGACATCTCCAAAAAATAAACAGAAAAAATGAAAACACAGTTTATTACAAATTTTATAAAGTTGATCATTGGATAAACTGGAGGGAAAAAGTCATTTAAATACCATACTAAAGTGGCAGTATGTTAGTAACTTGCTTAACTTATTCATTAATAGCAGCTAATTTAAATGTCAGCCCTCTAGAACTTTAACCACTCACAGCTTTCAGTCTTTTTGTGACATACATGAAGTTTGGATTTCTTCTCAGTATAACTGCTGTAGTAAAAGCTGGGGAAAAAATACATTAACCCCCCCCCCCAAATAAATTAACATGTTATTTAGAGGCTTCTTTTCTTTTTGTGTTACAATATTAGAAATAGATTAGTCTCTCAACTAACAAATCCTTGAAGTATTCAGTGTTGCTCTACAGTGGAAAGAAGATCTGGAAGGACAACAGAATCAGTATCTTTTTAGTGTCTCCAACTTGCCCACTGGAGACAACTCCTTCCCTGCTTTATACACCAGTACTCACCTCTGTTTCAGGATCAGTCTCACCTTTTGTAAGCTGCCATGGAATAAAAATGCGAGGAGCAACCTCATATACTTTCCAATAGTTTCCAAAATATATACGAGCTCTCCAATTAATTAACATCTAAAACAGAAGTAATAGTCAGGGTAATCTGAAATGACTTTAGCTATCATTAAAAAATACAAAACCGTAAACCAAAATGCATAGTAAAAGAAAGACTTTTTCTATGTTTTAAGAATATCTATAATGCAATTTAAATGCGTATCTTGATTTCTTTTTTTTAAATCTGAGAATTTGTCCTCTGAATTTCCTGGCAAGTTTTACAATTCACATTTAACCATTACCTACAGAACCTTCGGCCAGAATTACCTAAAAACAAGTTTATTTTCAGCCTGTAGACAGCAGAACTTTCACACAGGTTGACAGAACAAAATGCCACTCCTAGAATGCCACTCCTTTCTTTACTTCCTTTTTGTTAGGAGGACAGATTCTCCCAGACACCACTCCACTGAAAGTGTGGAGGGTGGACAACTTTGTGTCACATAATAACATCCAAAAGGAAGCTGTGTTCCTTGAGAAGCAGTGATTACAGGGCATCACTTGATGAGCTAGTGTCTAAAAAGCAAATTATAGAAAAACAATCATACATCTCTGCCTTTTCACATATATTCAATCGATGTCAGACAAATTGTTTCACCAGTCCAATAATTTTCCTCTGTCAGCTTGTTTAATGAAAATAGGAAGGAAAAGAAAGTCACCTTACACATATTTCATTTCATAAACTGCACTGAGATAAGTATACTAGACTTTTGTACTTGCAAACTTAATTCATATCCTCAAAAGTAAAAAAGCTATGACAGGAAAATAGGCACAATTTATTGGGTTTTTTTTTTCAGGAATCCAAACATCTTGTTGGTGTTTTGAAGGCCAAAAGGCTAAAATAATACTTTAAAAATGTGTTGGCAAATTTAACTACATCCTCTGCTAAACTGTATTTTTATGAAATAAACATTAAAATAATTAAGTTTACAGTATCAAGTCAATTGCAACATTAAGGAAAGCAAGTGGTGACTTTTAGGGTGTAAAGAGCTTTCTAATGTCTTTGGAATGGTGTGCTTGTGATTATTATCATGATTATTCTAGACGATGGAGTCTGTAACATGCAAGGTTACTGACCAGCGTGCAAGCAGTATCTGGCACTGGCATACAATGTTGATAGCAAATTCCTTCAAATATCATGTAGCTTAGACCAAAAAAGAGCCTTGTTCATTTGGCAAGCCTTTAAAATTGAAGTTCTTATGGATCTTTTGACCAGGATTCCGATTAAAGGAACGTCTTTCTTAAATCTTTAAAAGAAACAGACTTTAAAGGTGGCTGACAGCAGTTTATTCCATGTTTTAAAATTAAAAGATGACACAAAAGTAGTAAGGAAGAATTTAATTTTCCCATTGCAATTGAATTGAAAAGTATGGTCTTGATGTACTATAATTGCTGCCAACCACTTGTTCAAGCTCTTTCACTACAGTTTAGTCAGGATTCATTTCCTTCTTCTCTGAATTTGAGTTTTCATAGTAAACCAAGCAATGGTTCTTTGTTCCACTGAGTCAAGCAGTAATTGCCCCGAACTGACAAACTTGATCATTTTTACATCTATCAAAAGAGAGAACAACCTCAATTAAAATGGTCTACAGAGCTCTCCTCCTTCTTACACATAGACAGGTCTAGCCTGAAGGTCTCTAAACTGTTCACTCCAAACTCTCCCTGCAAATGAGACATGTTTCATAAGAGTATCCAGATAAAATTCATTTTCCAGAATTACTACAAAATACATCTCTCTTTAAAAAAAAAAAACCACACCAAACAGAAAACTCAAACAGCCAAATATCTACACATGGACTCCTAGTAAATAACAAACACTTAAAAAGCCCTGGAAAAGTTTAAGCACAGGAAGAAAGACAACTAACAGTGCCCAAAACTCAAAACACCCTCCCAGACTGCAACTGCCAAATTAAAAGATCCATTTTAGCTGAGACCTCCCCTCATACCCCTCCTACCCAAACCCCCCCAACCCCAACACTTCTAAAGTCATGTTTCCTTTATTTTTCAGGCAGCAACTCTACTAAACCTGCAAGTATTACACATTAAATACTCACATGATGTGAGTCCGCTGACAGCTCTTCACCACTATACAGAACAGATAATAATATACTTGGGACTACCACAAGCAGATGGCAAGATTGTAAGAGAGCACTTAGAATCTGGATGCTAGTTTCAATCTAGAATACGTATGATTGATTTACCATGTAGTCATAGATACTTCTTGCCAAGTTTCTGGAAATACAATTTTCTTTCTGCCTATCATGGTAAAAATCAACATGCCAATGCCCAGCACAGAAAGGTAAACAAGATAATGTTCAGTGTTCTATACAAAATGAGCCATACTATGAACTCTCCTCCTGCTTCCTCTGCTCTGGTAGCTCTTTAAAGTTAGCTTATCAACTAAGTGGTTTAATTGATGAGTTTTCAACTACTCTGTGTGTGAATGGGGAGGGTGGGGGCAGGTAAGAACAGGAGAAGAACCAAATTAACTTCAACCACATGAAGGGCCTCAAATCTGGCCAAGCCAACAGGGGCATTGTGCTTTAAAACAGCTTAGCTCTGACTTACAGCACCTTTAAACTCTTCCTTATGCATAGATTTAAGTGTCAAGACTTAGTTCTATCATGTGCACACTTTTCTGACAGACACAAATTCTACACAGTGACAGCCTTACTCTTCCTGGCTTCTTCTGCAGCAGTTAATATTAAGCTGTAACTTGAGATCCAGTGAGGGTGTGTAGTAACACAAATTACCACTGAAATAATACTGTGATACACCATTTCACAATCTGAGAAAGCCAGTCTATAGTCACCCAGGGAAAAACCTAAGCACTTGTGAAAACAAACAAACAAACAAACCAAACCATATTTTCTAGATATCATCGTTTAGACTTCTGCAGAAGGCACCACTGGAAAAAATATCTCTTTCTAAATCATTATTTGAGAGTATAATACAGGTTTTTTTCTGCTTGGCACCTAGCTCCAAACTGATCTCACTGTTTTCAACAGGATATCCTGACCATTAAGAATAAGAGTGGTAGAATCACATCTCAATCTACAGCACTTTATTTACAGAGCAAATGCATTTTAATATGTGAAACGCTTTATGTAACTGCAGTAGATTGCAAACATCTTTCATATATATATCCTTTATGTGCTGTCTGTTTGACAAGCCATGATTAACATTACAGTTTAGAATTTTTTAATCATGTCAGACTTGCATTAAGATAAACTGATAAACATTTTTCTCTTTTAAAAGACAATATATTGCAAACTGCATGAAGCATATTCGTGATTAATGCTATGAAAAATTAGGTTAGGAATGTTTATTGAGACCTTGGCTATCACTGCAGCTCCAATTATACTGGAAGTTCTCAAATTCTCTTGGAAAGAATTGCAAGTTCAGAGGCCTAAATTAAATTTGTTTAATACGTAATGTTGCCAAACCCCCTAGTGTATAATCCCATACAAAATACAGGATAAGTAAATCAATATTTCAGTATACATGTCTTTTCCTGCAAAACTTTTATTACATTTACCTGTATAAGTATCACAGAACTAATTTATTTCATAAGCAATAGGGAATTGCATTTAATGCTGCTTTTGTATTATTTCATAACCAATAGGGAACTGCATTTAATGCTGCTTTTGTATCATGCTGCTTCAAATCTTCTAGAGGCACTTTGGCACTAGGCTTTGCCTTGACAAGTTGGTCTGAATTTAAGAACAGGCACTGTTCAAAATTATAAGGTTTAACCACAGAAGTTTGAGGGAATTATTTTACACATTTTATTCTCAAAAATACTTGAACAGAAGTGATGGAAAACAATCACCACTGCACAATGTCTTTAGGTCACACTGAAATCAAATGTCAGCTGTTCACTACTTGTTATGGCAGTACTTTGAGACTTTTGCTTCCTTTAACATTTCACCCCAAGAATACAGAGCTTCATTCTATTTCCATTTTCATCACAAACATGTTCACTTATTTTTCAATATCTCTGCTTAGCTTGTTTATAAAACTAATCAGTATGAATGTTTGTTTGTAGAACTACAGAACATACTGCCTGTTTGTTTATAGAACTAATCTCTATGAAATGCCTACACTGAGTCATGTAAAGGTCAAGATCTTTAAAATCCTCTTCTCCCAGTCAAGGTAACATTTTCAAGCAGCAGAAAGGTAAAAACAATACCAAATATAGGAAAGAATTAAAACCTTCATTCCTTCCCTCCACAGCAAGTTTCCACATACTATTTAAATATACAAATAGGAGGAACAAATAATGTGCAAATTGCTTGATAACTGCTGGAATAACCACTGGCTGTTATGGTACATGCTAAAAGGTTTTTCCTCTGAGATCTTATTAGCAAAGCAGCAAAATGGCTCAACAGTCAAACACAAAAGTATTGACAGCTACATAGACTTCATCAATCCCTTAACCAATTTCTTTTGAAGACAAAGGCTTTTATATATTTATATTTACACAGCTCTTTACGTGTTGCCATTCTCTCAGAAATTTGCCTATTACACTAAATTTTTAACAAACCTCATAGAATATAATTTCAGCATACACATGCAATCAGACAAAAATATCTCCAAATCACTATAAAGGAAAAAAACCCAGAAGACTGTATTAAAAAAACCCACAAATTGAAAACAAAAAAACACTATGAAACTTGCAGTGTGCAATATTTCTACATGTACCTTATAGGTTATTGTGGCGGGTTCACCTTGGCTGAACGCCAGATGTCCACCCAGTCCCTCTATTCCTCCCCTTCCCAGCCAGACAGGGGAGAGGTAAGGTGGGAAAAGAAAACAACACAAATCATGGGTTGTGATAAGGTAGTTTATATTGATGCAAAAAAAAGAAAGCAAAAGCAGTGTGCACACGCACAAAACAGAAGCCAGTAGTTAATCTCTACTTCCCACAAGGAGCAATGGTCAGCCACTTCTGCGAGAAGCAGGGCTCCAGCACACGTAACGGTTGTCAGCAGGCAGCCATCAGAGACAATGAGTGCCTCTAGTCCTGCTCCTTGCCTCAGTTTTATATCTGGGTTGACGTCACGTGGTCTGGAATATCCCCTTGGTCAATGTGGGTCAGCTGGCCTACTTTTGTCCCCTCTCAGGATCTTGCCCTTGACTGAAGAAGGAATGTTACAGTGCTGTGCTCAGCAGTAGCCAAAACATTGGTGTGTTATCAACACTCCTCTAGCTACCAGTCATCATTACTTTGTATAAGAAGAAAGGAGATAAATCAGACTGTTCAAATTACTGAGGTATTACTCTGCTCTCCATTGCTGGTAAAATCCTTGGAAGAATACTTTTGAACAGATTAATACTTGCTATTGCAGAAGAACTTCTACCTGAAAGCCAGTGTGGTTTCAGAGCCAACAAGAGTACCACAGACAACTGCAAGAGTAGTATAGGGAACAGAACAAAGGACTCTATGTAACTTTTGTTGATTTTCCAAAGCTTTTCATATTGTGAGTTGAAAAGGTCTGTAGCAGATTTTTGAATGATTAGGATGTCCCCCCAAGTTCCTCAAAATGATCATTTTGCTTCATGAGGATCAGTGTGGTCAAGTCAGATATGGCGATGCACTTTCTGAGCCCTTTCTAATTACCAGTGGTGTGAAACAAGGCTATGTTCTTGCACCAACTCTATTCACAATCTTTTTCAGCATGATGCTCCAAAGGGCCACAGCAGACCTCGATGATCAGGACGGTATCTACATCCGATATTGTACCGATGGAAGCCTATTCAACCTAAGGCGACTGAAGGCCCACACCAAGACCTTAAACCATCTTGTCCGGGAGCTGCTTTATGCTGATGACGCTGCCCTCATCACCCACAGAGAAGTAGCTCTGCAGCGTTTAACATCCTGCTTTGCAGAGGCCGCTGAGCTTTTTGGGCTGGAAGTCAGCTTGAAGAAGACAGAAGTTTTCTATCAACCTGCACCTCAGGAAGTTTTCCACCATCCTCACATCATCATTGGCAAATCAGAGCTCAAGTCAGTCCAGCAGTTTAAGTATCTGGGAAGTATCATCTTCTTGGACAGTAAGATTGACAAAGAGATAGACAACAGGTTAGCAAAGGCATATAGAGCTTTTGGAAAACTCCATAAAAGAGTTTGGTGTAATAAACACCTGAAAAAAAGTACAAAGATCAGTGTTTACAGAGCCATTGTGCTGTCTACTCTTTTATATGGGTCCAAATCATGGGTCATTTACCTCCACCACTTGCGACTCTTAGAACACTTCCATCAGCGCTGCCTCCATACAATCCTAAACATCCACTGGACTGATTACGTGACTAATACATCTGTTCTTGAACAGGCAGCAGTTACAAGTATTGAGGCCATGTTGCTGAGAACACAGCTGTGTTGGGCAGGACATGTCTCAAGGATGCAGGACTACTGCCTCCCTAAGGTTGTGCTCTATGGTGAACTTGCCACTGGCTGCCACAAGAGAGGAGCTCCAAAGAGGAGATACAAGGACTCCCTGAAACAATATCTCAGCTTTGGCCATATTGATCATCATCACTGGTCTACTCTGGCCTCCAATCGAGAGACATGGAGATACACTATACATAATGCTGCTGCTTCTTTTGAGAACACACGCAGAATCATTCTTGAGGAGAAAAGAGAATGCAGAAAGAATCGTGTCTTGCCAATACCGCCTAAGGAGACTTTCCGCAGTGCCTTTTGTAACCAGACTTGTCTATCTCACACTGGCCTTTTTAGCCATCAGCGCGCTTGTAGCAAATGTGTGTAGAATCTTTCTCAAATCTTCATTTGCGAAGTCAAGCCATGAAGTTACCGATGCAGACCACAGCACTGTGAGGGCTACTATGGAGAAATAAATTCTGGCTCAGCCAGTCCCGCCACAGCTATTAATATAATTATTAGAATTGACAAAAAGTTTTCAGAAATTAAACCTTATTTTTTGTTTTCCAGTTCTGCTCAGCTGGAAATTTTCCCCTTTTCTAATCCTTCAGTTCTCCTTTTCTAGTAATTTACATTGGGAAAGCTATCACCTGTAGCTAGGAATAGCTTTTCATGATCAGAAATAGCACCATATTAAAATATAAACATTCAATCTATACTTCTTTAAAAGTCCAAGAATTACACATATGAATCCTTCCTCTTATTTGAAAAGGGCTGTAATTCATCATTACTGGTCCTACTTGTACCTGATGGTAGAGCTGAGAAGTTCTTGAGTGAAATAGATAAAATAACTTTCAGAAATGGAGGAACAATGACATTGACTGATTCTCGAGGACTTTTATTCTCACTACCCAGGACATAAAGATAGGGGTGAAATCAACATAATTTCTTCTCGTGGATGCTTCTGAATTACTACCTTAGGCTCACATGGCTCTCTCTCCTGTGAATCTCATCCCACACAGGAGCATTCAGGGACCTAACATTCCTAGTTTTGCACAGAAAGCTTGGAAAATCAGTGGCCATTGATGCCACAGAAGCTGCCACGCTCCTGAAATTAATTGGTAGAAAAGCACTCAAGAGTCCTCCCCAGACAACTGAAGGCAAGTAGGGAAATCTCTGATGAAATGAAGAAATGACAACTACAGTAGCTGATTAATGGCAATATCAAGGGCTTCAGCATCCAGGATCTCCACTCTCTGTAGGGATGCAGGTAGGTTTACACTGCCATGACACAATCAGCGCTGCTGTACCTGGGTTAATATACACAACAGCAGCTACCTAGGTTATTACTACGCAAGCTGAGAAAGGTGCACTCACAACTCTGAACTTCAATGCAAGAGCACTCTTCTGATATACTTAGGACACTGTTTATTACTTAATGAAACAAAAATTGACAGATGCGCAATTTGCATTTGTTTACAGTTCTCATATTTTTAGTGCAAATTAAGCATATTCTTCATCAAGGCATGCCATCAGTTGTATTCCCAGAGGAAAATAAATTAATAGAAACAGTTCTTATTTTAAATGCTGATTTCTTGTCAAAAAGATGGCACGACATATCAACTCCAACAAAGTCAGTTTCTCTGATTAGCTTATTTTGTTCCTCCCCCTCCATTGTAATATTTGATTGACTTAATGGCTCACTTAAGAAAATGGAAGCAATTAAACTTCTTTTTTTTTCTTTCTAAAGTATTTATCACAACTGTTTAGTTAGGAATTATTTCTTGTTAACGTTAATTTTTGCATTCCTATTCCTATACTTCAGTCACTGGTTTTGAGCTAATGACAGAATAATATTCAGAGAAAAATGGAAGTGATTGGGTTGACTGAATGACATGATCTTCATTTCACTACATCTATTCTGTACTGATAAGTAGTATATTTATAAAGCAAATGGCTTTATAAATAGGAGGAGAGACTACACAAATCCAGGAACACAGATTTTTTTATTTCATGGAATGAAAAGGAATCAAAATATTTGGCCATGAAATGGAAGAAGTAGTCATGGAGAAACTAGTACCTCTCCATAATTAGAAATTATGAAATTCACATTCCCAGTGCTTAAGAAATTGTAAGCTTTACAGATCAACAGCTAGACTGAATTAAAAGAAATACTTCACTCCTTTTTTTTCAGTGCAAGGACCATTGACTACCTCTCCTGAAATGTCCCGAGAAGCCTTTTCATTGGTGTTATTTCATGCTTTCAGACAGATTTTTAACTAAAAGTTCATTTCAGATATATTTTGTTTTGTTATTAGGAAGAGAAATCACATAGTATGTCCCAAAAGAGTGCACTGAGATAATCCACCTTTGTATTTTATTACTATACTGTGATTTTCACAAAAAAAAGCATTAGAAGTTATTTTGATCTACTGAATAATGATGACAAAAATAATTTAAAAGAGATTTCTTAAAAGGGCAAACTCAGCAAACAGTAAAATAAAAAAAATTTAAAAATATAAATAAGTCAAAATATTTGAAGCACTATCATTACCAAGAATCAAAGTTTACTGGAAAAAATATTCACATACTACTACAGTTATAATGTTAGGATCAGGACTGGAAATAACAAAGCTACATAACACGTTCTGTAAGTTTCTTAGTTGACTCGATGCAATGGCTTGCATTATGTTGGCAGTGCTATAGCTATCCATCAGATAATCCTAAGTATTACTGTTATTTTACCTAAAACATATGGGGACCATATTAAACATTTAGGAATTAAAAGTACATTGACAAAGCATCAGTGTACACCTCTTGAAAAAGTCCATTCTAACCAGCAGATGTGATATTCTCTATATATGTGCAAGTTTCTACATACATGCTGCTACTATTTTGTACCTTCTCTTAGATATTTGTCATTTTTCAGTCAGAAATTTGGAACACAATAATTATTGATCTGATAACTCCTAAGTTGCATAGAATAAATTCCTCCTCCTCCTCACCTTTTATACTTCCTAAGCACATGTGAGAGGAAAGGATAATTTTTTTAGTTAGTGATCAAGATTCAAAAGAGAAAGGGAGAAACAGTTTACAAAATTAACCTACATTTGCAATATTTTACTTGTTTTACTTACTGCAAAACTAAGTACTTACTACGTCTTATGAATCTGTCAACTAGGTTCAGCTGTAGAGGTATTCTGGGGGAGGTGTTTGCTGTCTCAAGACAGTGGGATCAAGACAACATAATTTATTTTACAATAGTAGATTGGCCTTTGTAAAATAATGACTTTGAAACACTGATTAAGGTGCAATTCAACTGCTGTTTCCCTTCTTTCTAATTTAATTCATCTTATGTTGAAGAGTTGTACATTATATTATAAAAGAAGAATTCAAATCTGAACACGCTCTGATGACAGAAAAAGGAATACAAACCATCCTTTGCAATTAGGGCATGCACCACGAGAAGGTACATTAAAATTGCATTACCTACTGTAACAAAGTGTCCTTCAGCATATCTGCAAATACAATTTTCTCCCATTTTCAAATACTTTTAGACTGTCAGAATGAAGTGAAGTAGCTTTAGCTTCTAGGATTGAAGTTTGACAATGGTAAAAGTGCCAAAAGTTTTCTTCCAAGATAACCTTAGATATTCTTGGCAGCTATAGGTACTGAACTCCCTGAACTCAAGTTTTATTCATTGATTTAAGGACAACTTGGCTTTAGTTGTAATGTATGCCCCTTTGGAAACCAACACTTTGTTTCAATTTGGTCACAGTCTAACAACTGATTTGAACATAGAAAATATTTTCATGACAACATTTTTTCCCATTACAAAATCATTATATAGTTATTAGCATGAAACACATTATTTTTATTGTCACCCAGCTGTTTTCAGAGATAAGGTATTTATGCTTGGTCTGACCCCTAAATTCAGAACATTATGTCCTTGTAGCATTGCAATAAAAAAAAAGGTTGTTAGGAATGCCTTTTAGATGACTTAAAAGAAAAAATAACCATGTAGATAAAGAATGAGTAAACCACTTTAATTTGTTCTGAACTCATGTATACCTGAACGCATAGCATCTTTTTGAATGCTTTCATAATCATGCCAGTCCTTCCTTTTTAAGCCATCAGTCCAGGTAAAGAGTTGTCCATCTCCCAGCCCCAATGGAAGTGTCTGTGGAAACAATAAATAAACAAACAAATAAATATATACATACATATGTGTCTTGCATTATTACAGAGGAACAGTCAAGTAAATAAAACATTCAGCTTATTCAATACAAATATTGAAAATTTACTGTGTTAAATGAAGTACCTTGATTTTTTCCTTAAACTACCACTCAAGCAAAATTGGAGTTATATTTACTCTGTACCTTTCAATGTTTCCCTTTAATTTTTTTTTATTTTTTCAATACTTGCTGTTGAGTTATTGGTATTTACACAAGGTCAAAAAACTGCATCAAAGGCACAGAGCAAAGAGATCCCCCAAACACTTTCAAATCTCGTAGATCTTTCTTCATGATAAGTGATAAGGGGAAAAAAACAAACACACACCACCACAAAATACCTAGGAAAAAAACCCCCATATGACATCTAGTTGGTAAGATGACTTCCTCTTTCCAGACTCCTGATTCTTGGGTAAAGCTAAGAACTGCCTTTTGCTTCTAGGTGAAATTATCTTTCTAGAGCTTTTATTTTCATCATTCTTTCTGCCAAATGCTAGTATTTTTATGAAAAATAAGAATCGAAAAGTCCCATTAGAAGTACATGAAATGTAGATCTGTAGGAAGTAGTACAAAGCTGCAGCAGGTTTCAAATAAAGTTAGGCTTTTCTAAATGCTTTATTTACAAAAAAATGTGGTAAAAGTGGACAAAATTTGACAAGCAAAGACGACAACTGAATCAGTAGGTTTGAATCAGCAAACTGTTCAGAATAAAGAGCAGATATATAATGCATGTTAGAAACATTGTTATCAAAGTTCTGTGAAAACACACTCGAAAAGCAGTTCCAGGGACGCAACATCTGATCAACCTTCTAACAGGAAATACTGAAAGCTCTACAAAAATCTTATGCATATGTAACAGTGATACTTTGCCCTTCATGTATCAAGTCTGTAAACCCAAAGAGCATTGGACTCACCCATTTGCCATTCCTGATTTTACACTACTGGCTGCACAAAACTGGATGACACTCACTGCCTCAAAGTGAAATTGTCCCAGCATGCTGAGCTAGGGTTTCGTTTTTTAGGACAGACAAATATTTGCCAAGCTACATGGTGCAGATGTGGTCGCTAAGCCATCCTTAAAACTGAGGTTCTAAGGCTTTTGAATTTGTAAGCAAGAAGTGAGGGATGCCAGGCATGACTGGTTACCTTTAAGCAAAGGATGCTAGAAATCCTGGCTGACAAAGATTCACGCTGAAAAGCTCTGCTTTGGGTCAGATGAGAATGTTGGATATTCAGGGCAAAGTGGTGTGAGCTCAGTGGTCTCCAATAAATCCCTGAGATACCACAAAAAATCCATCACATTCTGCTAGCATGACCTACATTTTTTAGTCTTAATATCAAAGGTAATTTATGTTACATAATCCCAAAATGCAATCCAGTCTGTGGTTATTTTTCTATTAAAACTTTTGCAGACATATTCCAAGAAAACACTATTGTCTCTGTATTTTAATATAATACAAGTCCGAGATTCACACCTGGAAGAATCAAAGAACTTAATATATCCTGATAAAAATATTTCAGGTTATCAAAATATCTAACCTTTCATGTTCTTGAAATGGACTCACTAAATTCAGTAATTCTTGAGTTCAAACAATGCTAATGTTCTAATAGTAATACGAAACTGCTTGCTTTTTAAAGCCAGAAGCATAAGGTAGGACACAGGCTGCAAGAGCATTAATCATGATTCTGTAGCCCAAATTCCTAAAATCATCTACTCTGAAGCAGGTCCAGACAGATTCAATTAAACTTCTATCTCTTGTCAGTATGGGTACAGCTGGTGTCAATCATTTGGTCCCCAAAAAAATCAAGACTATCGAAACTATCAAAAGCAGGATAAACTTTACTTTTGTGACTCTTTTTTCCTATGATGGCTTCTTTCCCTAAAAACAGTGATCTAAATGGCAAGTCTGCAGGACACTGAAAGACAGCTGAATAGTAGAGTTTAGAGGTTTCTGGTTTGTCTATTTGCATTTTAAAAGTATTAGTTACATGTAGTTACTTTACCTGATAACATTTACAAGTCTAACGTACCAGGAGGCCCTCTTGCAAGCATAATACAGTTAAACAAATACATCTACTAAAATTAATATAGCAAAAGGATAAATATACATCCGAATATTGTGCAATACACAAAAAGCTCACAGAAATCATGCTGTGGCTCATATTTTGGAAGGGTAACAGTGCCCTAAGAGGACATAAGAAATTAACAAATCCAAACCCCTTGTGTTGGTGCCATCATAAGTCCCTGTTTAACAACTGAGTTTTGTTTGGATTATTGAGATTTTTTTGTAATAAGTCCCTTAACTCCCTCACATCATACCATGGTGACTTTTCAGCTCTAACACTCTTTCAATGTAAGGGGAATTAAATACAATGCTTCGCATGTCACTTCTTAACTAGTATTCAGACAGCATAATCTCAATGAGGACTGAACATTGTGACACTTAGAGGGACTGGACTTCATGAAACTCACCCTGTGTACACAGTTTTACCTCTGCAGTGAGCATGGAACAGGGATTAGGAAGGGATGTCGAGTTGCACAGCCAAATTTTCTGGAAAGAGCAGGAGTTTTGCAGTGCAAATTCTACAGCTCTGAAGAGATCAGAACTGCCTTCACTCCCTTGCCAGCAACTGAAGGATTGTTTTTCTTTTTTTTTCTTTCCTTTTTTTTTTTTTTTTACGTTGCTGTATTATTTAAGGAGATACAAATGCACTTCAGAAAACGGATTCCTCCATTTCACTTCTGCCTAAGGGTAAACAAATTGCATTTTCAAAGACCCTAAACCACAATTTCTGGAATGTTTTAAAACTGCTAAAAGGCTCCATTGTAAAACTCTAAGTATGCTCACATGCCTCTTTTCCAGATGATAATGACTAGAAGAGCTCCCATTTCTAAAGCATTTCTAGCTGTCAAGTAAGGAAAAGAAAAAAAACTAATAAAAAAAAATGTAATATTCTTATTCTAGTTCTCCAACTTTTTGGATACATTGACAATTTAAATTATATTCTATCTTGCATCAAGTTGGCAGGGCTGATCAGGAGGGCTTTCAACTAGGTTTGAAGGGGGAAGGGATTGAAACCGGGCTCTCCAGAGAGGAGCCTAAGGGTGAAAAGCCTGAGTTAAGAGTGAAATCAGCAGCCCAGCTGAAATGCATGTACACCAGTGCACACAGCATGGGTAACAAACAAGAGGAGATGGAAGCCATTGTGCAGCAGGAAAGCTATGATGTAGTCACCATCACGGAAATGTGGTGGGATGACTCGCATGACTGGAATGCTGCCATGGATGTCTACAAGCTCTTCAGAAGGGACAGGCAAGGTAGGAGAGGTGGAGGGATGGCTCTATATGTTAGAGAGTCTCTTGACTCTGTGGAACTTCGTCAGTAACAATAAGGTTGAGTGCCTGTGGATTGAAATCAGGGGGGAGGCCAACAAGGCTGACATCCTGGTGAAAGTCTGTTACAGACCACTCAATCAGGATGATGAGTGTGATGAATTATTCTACAAGCAGCTGGCGGATGTCTCAAAATCGCCAGCCCTTGTTGTCGTGGGTGACTTTAACCTGCTGGATGTCTGCGAGGAACTCCACACAGTGGAGAAGAGGCAGTCTAGGAGATTCCTAGAGTATACAGAGGATAATTGCCTGCTCTAGCTGGTAAATGAGCCTACCAGGGATGGGGCCTCGCTAGGCCTTCTGTTCACAAACAGAGAGGGGCTGGTGGGAGATGTGGTGGTTGGAGGCTGTATGGGGCACAGTGTCCATGAAATAATAGAGTTTTCAATACTCAGGGATGCAAAGAGGGCCATCAATAAAACCTCTATGCTGGACTTCCGGATGGCAGATTTTGGCCTATTTAGAAGACTAGTCCAGAGTGTACCCTGGGAAACAACCTTTGAAAACAAAGGGGTCCAGGAAGGATGGACATACTTCAAGAAGGAAGTCTTGAACACACAGGAGCGGGCTGTCCCAGTCTGCCAGAAGTCAAGTTGGTGGGAAAGACGACCGGTCTGGTTGAACAGGGAGATTTTGAAGGAAATTAGGGGGAAAAGGAGAGCCTACTGATTATGGAAAAAGGGCTGGCTACTCAGGAAGAGTTTAGGAATATAGTTAGGTCATGTAGAAAGAAAATTAGAGAGAAGAAGGCATAACTTGAACTTAATCTCGCCACTTCTGTGAAGGATAACAAAAAGTCCTTCTACAGGTATATCAATAGCAAAAGGAGGGGCAAGGAAAACCTCCGTTCTTTATTGGACATGGGTGGGAACATAGTTATCAAAGATGAGGAAGGTCATCTGGGGAGGTCCCAGATGACTGGAAGTTGGCGAATGTCACACCAATCCACAAAAAGGGCCGGAAGGAGCACCCGGGAAACTACAGGCCTGTCAGCCCGACCTCAGTGCCTGGAAAGGTTATGGAGCAGATCATCCTAAGTGCAATCACACAGCACCTACAGGATGGACAAGGGATCAGATCCAGCCAGCACGAGTTTAGGAAGGGCAGGTCCTGTCTGACCAACCTGATCTCCTTTTATGATCAGGTGACCCGCCTGGTGGATGAAGGGAAGGCTGTGGATGTGTCTACCTGGACTTCAGCAAAGCCTTTGACACCATCTCCCACAGCATATTCCTGGAAAAGCTGTCAGCCCATGGCTTGGACAGGGGCACTCTGTGCTGGGTTAGGAACTGGCTGGAGGGCTGGGCCCAGAGAGTGCTGGTGAACGGTGCTGCATCCAGTTGGCGGCTGGTCAATAGTGGTGTCCTCCAGGGATCAATGTTGGGCCCAGTTCTGTTTAATATCTTTATCAATGATCTAGATGAGAGGATTGAGTCCACCATCAGCAAATTTGCAGATGACACTAAGTTGGGGGGGAATGTTGATCAGCTGGAAGGCAGGAGGGCTCTGCAGAGGGACCTGGACAGCCTGGAGAGTTGGGCTGATTCCAACGGGATGAGGTTCAACAAGGCCAAGTGCCGGGTCCTGCACTTTGGCCACAACAACCCCATGAGCACCACAGGCTGGGGACAGAGTGGCTGGAGAGCAGCCAGGCAGAAAGGGACCTGGGAGTTTGGATTGACAGGAAGCTGAACATGAGCCAGCAGTGTGCCCAGGTGGCCAAAAAGTCCAATGGCATCCTGGTCTGTATCAGGAACAGTGTGGCCAACAGGACCAGGGAAGTGATTCTTCCCCTGTACTCAGCACTGGTGAGGTCACACCTTGAGTACTGTGTCCAGTTCTGGGCCCCTCAGTTCAGGAAGGATGTCGAGGTGCTGGAGTAGGTCCAGGGAAGAGCAACAAGGCTGGTGAAGAGACTCAAGCACAAGTCCTATGGGGAGAGGCTGAGGGAGGTGGGGTTGTTTAGCCTGGAGAAGAGGAGGCTCAAGGGAGACCTCATCACTCTCTACAATTACCTGAAAGGAGGTTGTAGCCAGGTGGGCATTGGTCTCTTCTCCCAGGCAACTATCAGTAAGACAAGAAGGCATGGTCTTAAACTCTGCCAAGGGAGGTTTAGGTTAGCTATTTGGAAGAAATTCTTTACAGAGAGGGTAATCAGACATTAGAATGGGCTGCCCAGGGAAGTGGTGGATTCTCTGTCCCTGGAGGTTTTTAGGATAAGACTGTATGGGGCACTTAGTGCTATGGTCTAGTAACCACGGTGGTAGTGGATCAAGGGTTGGACTTGATGATCTCAGAGGTCCCTTCCAACCTGGTTGATTCTATGATTCTATGGTCAAACTAGAACAAACTCCAGTTTAGTTATAGACAGGTTGGCTCTTTGGCATAATGACCAGATAATAATAACGAAGTGGTGCTACTCGTAAGTACACACAAAAAGCCCATAAACCTCTACAGTCCAGCTCGGAAAGGTAAGTTCTGAGTAGGTGAATATGACATCAAAAGATGGAATGTGCTAATGGATCCTGATTCTGAATTTTTGCTGAACACATATTTAACCATAAGCTGATGGACTAAACTCAAATAAAATTAACCACATTGCACAAGTAGAAATACTAAAGATGGCAACAAAAGCAATTCTTCATTTCAGGGATAATGTATAAACTGAGTAGATAAAAAATTAATAAATTCATGCCATAAAATACCTTATGAGTTCAACACAAAAATGGGTTTAGGTATTTAAACAAATAACCAAATAAGGTTAGGTTCCAAACCATAAAAGAAAAATTTATCAAAGGTTTGTGGCTAAGCAAATTATTCTACCATAGATCATGGGACCCAAATTGTTCTGGAAATACACATTTGCTACTTGCACAGCCTGGGTTCTTACATACTTAAATAGCAGCAACACTCCATGACTAGTGTGAAGTGTTAGTTCTACATGTACCTGTAACTGTAAGAGCAATAATACTCCTTTGGTATACATGAGGGCCTTAGAAATCCGAAGCATGACTTTGGAACACTTTGGCTCTTTCTAAGATACAAAGCAAAGCTGCTTTCTGGTGGAAACCAAGACATGAGAAAGGAGAAGACTCAGGCACACCTGCCCCTGCTTCCTCTCAGTATCTCACCCTAACACAAAAGCAATGCTTATATGTATTCTTTAGTGACATATCAATACATAGGGATGAGAAATGAGCTCAACAGATCAGCTGAAACATACTCAGGGTGTAAGTCCCCCACAAATATGCAGTCTGCCTCTACAGCCCTTAGCCTCTTGAACTCATGAACTATTTTCACCATTTCAGAACAATTACAACAGTAAATATCCCACTGCATACAAAGTATTGGATTTTGACTGACTGTCAAAAACATCCTACAACAATTTATCATCCAACGACTTTTTACATGTAGTATGCACCTGTGAGTTGCACATTTTTAAGTGTTTCAGTCCAAAAGGGATTACCCATCTATGGGAACATAACATACAGCATCTGCCTTACTATTTCATTTTCACATTAACCTCAAACCTTTTGGGATGCAAGACTGATACACTACTACATAGACTCAGAAGACCCTTTTCCTCCAGAGAAGACTCAACATCTGGTTCAATTACAGAGAATATGATAAGCCCCAAAAATAGCACAATTACCAAAAACTCACTCACAGACTGTTAGATCCCTCAGAGAGGGAAAAAAGCTTCTCTGCTGTGACATTTGAAAGCTCCAACTCAGAAATAAGTGCCTTCATTGAATAATTCATTTATTTTTAATTTCACTCAGTGGAGGCAGACAATTAGAGGCGACTCAGGCAAGGGAAGAGGATATATCAATGGAAATGCACCTTTCTAAAAACATTAAAAAAAAAAGAAGATATAATTACAGATTCACTTTGAGCCTGAAGCTTTGTTCACTAGCTCTAGGGTTATTTTACTAAACACTAATATACAACTGAATACTGCATTAACAAAACAGTGTATGTTGATCAGCATAACCACTTCCAATTGTTTAATGAATTTTAGGAAATAATCTTACTTAGAACATAAGCACTTGTTCACACTCAGGAAAAGATGCACATGGGAAATAAAGGCACAAAGAAGTACTGAGCATAGACACCTCCAGGGATGTTTCAAGAGAAGCATAAAAACAACCACTGTTCTATTCTTGTTTGTTCTTGGAATAAAAGATTCTGTATAGTGTTTGTAAACAGTGTTGTGTAAAACAAACAATTCACTACTTTTTTTTTATACTAGTAACACTGAACTTTCTCAGGACTCTAAGCTCCGACCAAGTCCTCTGATCAAGCAAGACAATAATAAAAAAAAAATCAGAACACGCTGAACAATTAAATTAATTCCTTTATCAGAATAAAATTAAGGATAACTTTTTAAAGAGTGGTGTCACTGGATATTACGATCATATATTTATTGTAAATCAGCTGCAAAATCACAACATCTTAATTTCCTAAATTTCTGTTCTGGTATTATCACAAGTATATGAACACAGACATCCTCATGAAGCTTCCTCTCCTGTAGCTGGATCAGTCATGAAAACTACTAATTTTAAAAGATTTCCCCTTTTCCTGATTATGCTACATTTTAGCACAGGAACATCAAAGTGAGCACTAGGGCACTCAAATCTGAAGTCAAGTGCTCCCTCACTTCTACACTCAACCAAAATCAGTTCTGGTGCCAGTGACTGGCTGAGGATATTAGAGATGAAAAACAATATTATTTCCCCGAAGGATGTGCTTGATATAATGCAGCCTGATCTACAGAAAAGGTATAAAATCCAAGCATCACACTATCTCATCTCTATGCCTTTAAGCTTAAGCTCTGTACACTGCCTGGGTGGCTCTCCTTTCCTGTATCTCCTCAGTATTACACTGAAAAACAAAAAAGACCCTGTGTCTGAACTGAGATCTGCATACAAGTATTATAAACAGTGAAATGGTACAATACAGTCCTTAAGCACCTGTGAAGTTCCCACAACCATAAAATGAGAGTATCACATGTAGTAATTTGGATCCATCACGAACCTTTCCTAAATATAACAGGAGCAAGGCAAAACATAGGCTAAAAATATCAGCCAGTAGTTCTAAACCCCCAGGTTCCATGTTTCCTGTCAGGGTCCTTCTCTGGAATTCTGTCTCTGGAGTTGCAGGCTTTGAGGGGGGTAGCTGCCCGACACACCGGGCACCCACCTCTTGATGCCATTCACAGAGAGTTCCAGTCAGTCCTGCACTGCTGCTGGGCAGCCACTGCCTGCCAAAACTGCTGCCCATCGGAGAGGGACTTCAGGGACATACAAGACATCCCCAGAGAGAACTGAAGAGACAAGAGAACCAGAGGAACATTTGAGGGACCTCATCCTACAGTGTCACTCACACACACTTCAAACAAATGACTGCTGCAGATCTGGATGGATCCTCATTGGGTTGGGAGGCATTGATGATAAAGCAAAGGCTGTTCAGTAAAATGTAAAGAACTACTATTTGCTATCAATAGAAGGTAGTAAAGGCTCTAAATCTAGAATCTTCAAAAAAGAAAGAAAAAGAATACATTAAGATATAATTACTGCCTTTTATTTTTATTTTTACTTCATTTTTATGTACTTTTAAAGCATTTTTAAAAGTATGAACCCAAATTATTTTCTAAATCTTTGGCTTGAAGCTATATAATAGAAACTTTAGGACATGATAAATTTTTTCATATGCTCAGAATTCCTGTGTCATTTATTTGTTATGCCACAGCAAATAAGTGTTCATTGCACTGACATTTACATTAGTGGAAATAATTAGTCCAGCACATCAAAAAAAGGGCAACACTTGATTTAGTCTGCGACATCTGAATGACTCAAGTTTATTTCACTTTTGAAACACATCAGATTTTCTGTGCTGTTCGATTTTAGAATAGCATGGACAAGCCAGTAGCATCATGCCATCAATTCCAAATCAAAGCTGTTAATAAAGTTATTTAGAAAATGCCAAGCTCCCAATCATTTCTTTACTGAGATTTTTTATAGACAGGTATAAAAGTTGTTATTGCTGTATGAGAGTTATATATTTAAAGTCACAAAACTGCAGCCAAAAAAACTAACTTAAAACATGAGTTTTAAAAACTTCAGCATTTCCTACTGACCCATGTATGAGTGCTTGAGCATGGGGTGAATGAGAACTCTTTAACGATACATTTGCAAGCTGGAAAGTTGTGATTTATCATGTCAAGTTATGAAGATCATGGATATTTAACAATATACATTGGTACGAGAAGACTAACAGCTTCTTTAGCACAGATACTGTCTTGCATCCATCATACACGGATTAAGATCTTGCAGTATGTACTGCCATTCAGGATGTAGAATTTTAAACACATGTATTTTACAGTTATCAGGAAAAACGTTCACGGACTCCTGTGTTGACTACATCAGGTATTCACCAATGAAAGTTCTGAGCTTCACAGCTCTGCTGCATCTATCCTCAAAACTACTGAAACCATCCTCAAAAATTATTTCTTATTTCTTTTAATATCTAACATCTTCAAAATATCCATTGTCACCTTGATGAAAGAACTAGAACAATTTCAGTTAATTTATCACATGATCAATGATTGCATCTCTTATTACCATAAAGGAGAAGCAACAAGAAAGTTGTATTTCTTGACTGACAAGGATGACTCGGACAACACAGGCAAAAGGATTCTAAATCCCCAAAGAAGACAGCAGAATGGAAATGAATAGCATCAAGTAGCTATCCTGGGAACATCACAGTATCTCTAAATGGATTCTTCTGTGTTTCAGTCAGTACCCACTGTCTTTTACCCTTTCCCTCGGCACCACTGAAAAAGGTCTGGCTCAGTCTTCTTTACTCCATGGTCAGATATTTATATCCACTGATACGATGCATATAAACATCTGCTCTTGTTAAGTAGAGCCGGCCCCCTGAGCTTCTCCCCAGAAGACAGATGCTCCAATCCCTTTGGAGAGGGATGATGGTATTACTATTGACAGGAAATAAAATGCATGGAACTCCAGAGGAGATTGGACTCCACATCAGCAAAATGTGAAACACCGTGAGTTGCCAAAGGTGACCTACAAAGCCTGGGAGTGAACCTTGGCTTCCTAAATGACACTATGTGATCTGACTTACAGGAGATAGAGTCTAGACTGAATGGCTAATAAAAAAAAAATATAGCAAGTAACTCCCATCTCTTTGTCTGCTGGTCTAAGCTGCTGATAGATCTGCTCAATAACTAAAACACTTCACCCCATCTTTTTTTGTTTTATTTTCATTTGTCTCATTTTCAATTTGATGAAAAGAAATCAAACTCAAGTAACATAAGCATCTATGACAGATCTAAATGAACACATGCTGACAGTGTACTGCTTCTCCAGGTCTTCTCTTTCAAATGAAGAGTGCTTTGGCAGCACAACAGGGTAAGCTTGCAGAAGAGCCTGCATCCATATTCAACTATTCATTTTCAGCAAGTTTAAAAACCATACCTGATGATGTGTTAATGCTGCATATTTTTAATGAGTCCTTTTTTTCAGAAATTATTTTTAACATCAAAAGACATGAAAGGGGTTTGAAGAGACTCAGCAGGATTTTTGCCAGTATGGCTACTGGTTGGTCTTTGAACAAAAAAAATTCTCTAAGACCCTTCTGATTAACAATATAAAAAAATAGCTTTGAGTGACTCCTGAAAGAATTTAATATATGCTAGGTTTATGGGGTTTTTAACCATGTGCTACACAGTCAAAGAAAATTTTAAGTATGTTCTTTTATATGAACAGTCTTCTCCTTACAAACAAACACACCAAAAAAAGCCCCTAAAACACCAAATCCCCCAAACCAAAACAGAACCCTCTGTTCATGGCAAAGAATCAAACTGTTCGTAATTCTGTGGTTTCTGAAAGTTAATTAAAAAAACCAAGAGAGAATCTATTTACAGTCTGCAGACTAATTAATTTTTTACTACCTGCAGTGTGCAACATTGCAAGGCTGTATAATAAAGATATGATAGTGCTTATTTCTAATAGACTTTTCATATACATGTTTTTCCTCAAGTTAAGAAAAACATCTTTACATTTTTACTATGCTAAGTGTTATGCTGTTTCACACTGGCCACAGCGCCAATTTAACACAAAAAGTGCTTTTGTTTGAATCAAGTGTCAGGTGTTTTAAGCAGGAATACATTTCTTACTTTGAGATATCTGTTCGATGTGATGGTGATTAAAAACCTTATTTTCTTATGATAACTTACTCCTAAAGTAATTTGCTTTTGAATTTCTTTTACTAAAAGCCCATTCTCTCTTAGGGAACAGATTTTATAAACAGTACAAAATGTTCACTACAGTTAGGTTATCCCTTATGAGTAAAATTCCACTTATTTGTTGCTTCATGAGAGAATAACAATAATTTCAGAAGCATTTTCTATTTTTTCTTCTCCTTTGGTGCACCTCTCACTTATAAAAATACGATTTCCTTCATGAGTGTAATGTTGTTAAAATCTCTCAGGTACAAATGGTAACAGCTTTGCAGCAAATCTCAAACCACCCATCCAGCAGACACAGCAATATTAGAAAAAAGATAACTACCATTTATGATTACTTTTCTTAAATAACCCAAGTTGACCAATCTTTTCAACAGAAATGGGTTTTTGTCTTTTGTTTGCATATTCTGTTGTAATAGAAACATTTTAAGAGAAAAGTCAGATACAGAAACTAACTTTAGCCAAATTTGCTACCTGGAATGTTGGAGCACAAATAAAAAATGTGGTACAAAACATCAGTTTCTGCAGCAGTGAGATAGCATATTCTGTATTTTTGACTGCGGTATAAGGTAAAATTTAATTTGACCTCTCTGAATATTTGTAAATGATAATTGCCGTCTATGAGTACGTTTTTTAATTTTTACAATAGAAAAGTAATAGATTTTTTAACAAGTATTTTAACGAGCTTTAAATTACAATCTCTGCAGTTAAATTAGTTGACAATGAAACAGCTCTGCATACAGGTGAAATACAGTGACTTTTTATTTTATGCAATTACATGCACATTTTCAGAAGCAGCAGAAGGAAAATACTGAGTTCTTTAAACAGTATTTTTGAAGTTTCTTGATCATCCATGACACAACAGAATTCATGTTCCATGGGTACTGATTTGCAAAATACTAGAGCTTTAGGTATTAATAACTGATTTCTAATTTGCAGTTTAGGTTACACTAGATTTAAGAAAAAACCCCCAATGTTTAGTTAACTAAAGTAGTGAACCCATGTTGGAAAAGAATTATTATCTTGCACTTTAAAGAAGACCTTAAATCAATTAATTAATCTGTCCAAATGAGAGAGACAACTCTTATCAGCAGGCTTCTGATGCTGCAGCATATGCATTATTACGCAATCTTTCAAAGAATTCTCTTCTTATGTGGGCATTGGATAGTAATTTCCATTGTCTTAGAGATTTTCAAAGTCCAGAGACTGCTGCAAAAAGTAAGCCAATTAAACATAACTGATAGGTTTACATTCTTGTTCAGCCTTCTTAAGACAGCCCAAAGCTGATAAGGAGACCTCTTGCAAGGTCTTTGGAAACATGACAATTTCTGTGCTTTGTATGAACTCAATGCAGGTTTCCTGGGATAAAAGACAGTCTTCCTAGTGCTTCCAGCATGATGAAGTCTGCAACCAAAGGAATTAAAATTTTTGGTACATTTGGTTGTACATTTTCACAGTGAAGTCAGACTTATCCACTTAAAACAGTTCCTAAGCTCTGAGCTAAAGACTTGGTTTCACTTCCCTATGTAAAGCCAAATTGCATTTATATCACCTTTTTTTTTTTTCAGTCTGCACTATAATCCTTCTTCCTACTATTAATAAATTGGTTTTAAGTTTTTGAGGTTTTGGCTTTTTTTTTTTTTTGAAGTCTAATCATGCTTTCTTCTACTGACTCCAATGCTTGTTTTATTCTCAATATCATAGTCATTCCCACAATCATTTCCTTTCTTCTAAGTGGTTTTAAGTCAAGCTATTCCCATGCATACACCTTTCTTATAGGTAACTGTCTAAAAACTAAGTAAATTGAGGGTGATTTGACAAAACAGTACTGTTTAATATAATACTTTCATTTGAGAAAAAAAGTTTTCACTCTTACATCCTACCAACGGAACAATAACACAAGAATATAATTAATACCTTAACATATTAAAACAGAATAGATTTTGCTCACTTTTAACTGAATCCAGTTACCTGCAAGAACAGGCAAATTAATAGTGAAGTATCTTAATACTAAGATATTACATCAGCTCCTGTTGCTACACTGTCATGTCCATTTTTGTTGAAATACCAAAATAAATTGACTACTACAGTAAGTTTTAAGGTTTTTTGTGTGGAATTCCACAATCAGGCACAGAATTATAAAAATATATCTGGAAGTTCCTTTGAGATATAATCTTGCCCCACCTCAAATCTGGACTGGGTATGCCTAAATCACATCTGCCCTTGCAGATTTCCAATAGCTGAGACTGCACAATCACTCAAGGCAATCTCCTTCAATACCTCATTATTCTTGCAATTACAAAACTTCCCCTTTCATCTAACCTGCACTACTCACCGTAATTTAAGTCTTCTATTTCTTTGTTCTTTTCACCAGGGACAGGAATAACATATTTCCTTTCCAGTAGCTTCATTTCACAGACATGAAAATTATTTTCTCCCCTAGACTAAACGCTCTTATTTTTTCAACTTCTTCTCAGTTCTTGTTGCTGACCCTGGGAGTATATGAAACTTTGAGGAGAACAGCATTACTGTGTTAGTAATTGGACAAGGCTAAGAACAACAAGTATAAACTCCTTATTAAAAACCCCAAACAAATTGACAAGAAACATGATTACTTAATAGACAAAGAACTAAGACAAGTGTCAGTAGGCTAGCATTTCCTAAAAATAACAGAGATTAAATTATTTACTGTAACATTCTTTTTCCCTGTCTGTGAATAAAATAACCTAGCACACCCATGTTGGGCATTCATATACTTTATACCTCCAACCCAACCTCACACTATTTTATGAAGTAACAGTGAATTCTCCTAATTAAAGTGGACAAATGACTGAAATGTTTAGACATAATTAAGGCAGTCAAGGTTACATGATGTTACAAACCTGAAAAAAACCCGAAAGTTCAACAGGATTCATATACTTAAAATTACCAAACTACTAGCAATAATGATCTAACAGGTCTTGTACTTCTGGTTGTACTTGAATCAATGCCAGATTTTCCCATAGCAGTGAGAGCATATTTAAAGAATTCACATATGCAAAGAAAGTCATCCCCAGGTGGGAAAACAGGAACAGGAACGGAAGGAGGAAAGATTTATAAGAGGTTCAAATTCAAACAATGACTTCATTTTTTTTCCCTCTGAACCAAAAATATTGATATTGGACAAAATAATGACCTCCTATGCCCAATGCCATTTAAGATGACCTTTCCATTTTATGCCAATAGTTTTCAATTAAAAAACCAATCACAGTATATTTCACTAAAAGGAGTACTCTGATTAGTTAAATCTAATTTTATCAACAGCCAGAATGTGAATAGCATATTAAAGAAAGATGAAAGTAAGCTTTGATTGATACACTGAGTTTTAATTTCTAATTTCTTGTCTCCCACTCTTTTGGTAGCAATTGAAGGTTACACATCATTGAACAGGATAAGCTCCTGTAACTCAAACGTAGCTTTAAAGATTTGACCTTCAATTTTTCTCAGATTTTTTTTTTTTTTCCCCAGTAGTATATAAACACCAAATTGATATAAACACCGATTGATGTGAAAAGTTTTTAAACATAAAATCCTTATTTAAAAACACCCACAACAAACCAGGATGAGCATTAAAATTAATTATCATAGCTCTTTTGGCAGAAGACTCTCTATCCATCTTTGCCACAGACTATTTTTTCAGATTGCGAATAAGTCTTCCTTAAAATGCAAGATAACAATTATTTTCCAGATCAAGTTCACTACTTGAGCTAATTAAATAAGACCTTCAGTCTTCTAAGAACTAGAACCCATCCCATGTCCAAAGCTAGGGAGTTTGTGTTTTCATATATTAGTACAGGCAGCCTAATTTTCATCGGTACCCACAGCTCATAATGATGTCAGCTTTTAAATTTGAAAATGTTAGTGTTAGTTACTATATATAAACATCTTGTACTTTAGATCTTCCTGTGGCATTGCACTGAGAAATTAATGCAAAGTTTGTGCTCAAGAGCCTTTAAATTGCACAAAAACCATAGCAGAGAAATGGTACTGCACTTTCCATAGCCCTCGCCCTTGAGAAAAGGTGCTGCAGCAAGGTCTTACTGACCCTTTCAATAATGCCCCCCTCTCTGAGGGCAGGTTTCCAGTAAACTCAAGGCAACAGACCTTCCTGCCAGCCTCCTGCTGGGTCACAGCTGTGGTACCAGTTAACCCTGGCCCTTGTGGAGGCTTTCATCCCAGCAGGTCCACGTCTGCCTGCAGGTTGGCTTTCACCAGGCCTTCTGGCTAAGAGCTTAGGAGTGTATCCATTCTGTCTTTGCAAAGTCTCTATGCATAAACATAAAATGCTCTTATTCCCTTCACACTACCTTGGCTGAACTCAGTATCCTTATATTCCCCAGTAGATCTGATATCCAGCTATGCTTCAATGGCTTTAAGGCAAACTCCAGGGCTCCCTTAAAGATGAGTTCTCTCTACAAGCAGGGCCACTACTACCATGTAGACACAGACAAAAAAATTTTATTATCACAGCTAGCACCATAAAGTAGCTCTTTTTTAAAAAACGACTTTTTACTGATGACTGTTACAATTACAGAGATTAATATTATTAGTCCCCTTTTTCTCTTAGCTGGATATTTCAATACTCAAAAAACCCTGAACTTTAAAATGTCTTGGATTTGGGGAGGAGTCAAAAAGGAAACACATTAAATTGTCAGTTTAATATGTATTAGAATCCATGGAGACATTAAATTTTGCTTTTCATCTATGAATATTAAACATTAATGAGGTCTCAGGTACAAAAAGACATTAGTGAAACATCAGAGAGCTATGACTTAGATCGTATACAGAGAAAGAAAGTTCACAAGGGAAGTTAATAAAGGTCAAAACCACAGAACTACCATAAAACCAGAACATACAATAGACGAAAAAGAGAGATTCAAGTAAACTTGATTTTAAAGGGACTATTAAGAAATGTATATGCATTTCCAGAAGCAGAATTTTCATGTAAAACATGAAGAAATGGGAAGTAATTAAATACATAGTTCTGTTCATGTATAATATTCAAACTGAGAGCCCACAGACATTTCTTAGGTGACTTGAGAATAACTTGTAGAGCAAGATGCCAAACCTTCAACTGAAGAATTCATAAGCACAAACAAAAATCATAGTAATAGCTGCATTCAGATCTCTCTTGTTCCTCCCATGACTCCTGTTCTGGAGACTTCAGTGTCTACAGCTATAAACGTAGTAATTAAAAAACCAAGACACACAGGGATTACACAAAGAGATAAAGTATTATTCCCTGATTGCATGACAGCATACACAAAATACAAGGAAAGAAATATCTACAAATAAATAGAAAAGCAAAATATCATAGGCCAACCAAGCAACAGCTTATTTTTTTGTGCATTGGTAATTTACCTTTTTTCCTCTATTTTTTATTCATACACACAACCCCTTCCAAGAGGTATAAAAGCAGATATTCCTTTCCTCCACCCTGAAGACAAAAATTTCTGGTTACAACATAAAAACCAGCCTGGGAGATATTCAGTACTTGGAGGCATAGTCTAGTACATTTGACAGAAACATAGTGAGGCAAAATTCAGTAATAGATGTTCCATAGACAAAATACAAAACCGGAAGTCACAGATCTCCCTAACTTTATATTAACTAGAACTGTGTTTCTAGGTTGTTTTTAAAGACGTAATTCTGTAAAAAATCAGAGTTACAAGCACATGGTGCCTAGCACAGTATATTCTGAATGCTATCAACAGTATAAATTTAACTGCAAATTTTCACTTCTAAATGTTCCATTATCAGTCTGATACACAGTGCCTTGGCACACATAACATAATGAAATATAAATAGCTCAATTGCAATTTGTAAAATATCTCAGAAATATATTTAGAGATAGATATAAAATAAGGTCTTTTTATTATTTTACAGCATCTACCACCATATTAAGAGTCACCAATACGTGTACCTTGAAAAGAGCGGTATCAGTAGCTGTACTGTTAGATCTTGGAATAAAAACCATTTGAAGAAGCCCATCACTTACTGAAAGTTGATCAGGTCACCATGAACCCTAAATGAAACAAAGCTCTGACAGTATTTTCCTCCAAGTAATTTTCTGAGCAGTAAAATCTGAGCCCCCAGAGCCACCTGCGCACAGTCATGTGCCTCCCTGAGTTTACAGCTGTGAAGCCTGTTCAACCTCTAATTGCAGGTGAATTATCGAACTCAGTCAGGGTGAAGGAGAAGGAATAAACTGAAGTTATGCTTTTAGCTGTGCTCAGCATGAACAACATTAACAGAAGGAAAACAAAAGGATCTAGTTTTGCTACTAAATTAAACACCCTCACCTCTGCATTCATACTAACTGGAAATCTATTGAATAGAAAATTTCTTTTAAAATAGAATTTCAGAGTGCAAGCAAATCTTATTAAGCTTTTACCATAGACAAAGGTTTAGCAACAGTATCAAGAACAGCTGCAATTAAAGTTTTATTATAGATCCTTCAATAGGACAGTGCCTAACATCCCTAGTTAAGAATCATAAGCCTGCTGTGCTCAGCAGCAAAACCTAGTTTTTGCCCAAATGTGTTTATAATCAAAGACTAAGAAGATGAGGACAGAAATACAAGCAATGAGACAGGACTGTTCAGCATGGAAAATTAAGTTTTCAGTGCACTGTGACCCTAACTAGTGCTAAATTCAATAATCAGTTATCACAACAAAAGATTTTTCTTAAGGAATTATTTCATAGGAGTTTACCTTGTGCTCCTCTCAGCCACCTACACAAAAGGGAGATCATGGTTTCGCCTGAATTCCATGGGCTGATGAGAGTCGGTATTACAAGACCTAATGAAAGAGCTGGGGCAATTTCCAAGTCATCTGGAGATTAAAATCAAGAAGAGAATGCTTCATGTTTTATATTAGGGACAACAATGTGTCATAGGCAAGGCAGTAGTCTTCTCCTTGTTCTTCGTCAATTCCAGCAAGAAAGACAAGACAGTAATCGAGATGCTGACGCCTGAACAAATACTGGATCAATAGGCAAACCTGCATGTCCCTAAAGATATGGAAAGAAAAGCCTTATGTTTTCAATTTGTCTTCAAACAAGATATCACATAGAGTCCTTAAACCAGAATTAACCCTTTAGCTTTCTGATTTTTCTTGTAATTGGTCTGGAAATTTTGTAAGACACAATTTTCTCCATCCACATCCTTTTATACATTAAACATGCCTGTTGGGTTTTACACAGTCAACTAGACCCACGCATTCCTGCTCCCCCCGCCCCGTGTTTCTTTCATACAGACATGGAACTGAGAAAGGTGGTGACTCGAAACTGCACTGTCAGTAAAGGAGTCATATCACTGCTCTTCCTGGAGAATATGTGTATGACCCTTGGTCAGGTCTATATTTCACTGATTACTTGTATCAAGACCACACTGCACATGCAAACCCTACAGAAAGCGCATCACTTGGGCATTGCAACAGCTCCCCCTTCATCACTCCTCCAGGTATGCCAATATGCATCAGTCCTGTGCCCACAGTTTCATTTTCATAAGCTGCTCTGTATTCACTGCCATTCAATACTAATTACGGTAGAACTTGTAATTTATCTGTTCAGGTACTCATCTGTCAGATCATCTGTATTTAGCACCATACATAAATAACGTAAAACCAGTTGCTTTTAATGTTTCTGCCACCCAATTTCAACACACAATTCTCACTATGAGTGAGAATAGTTCTCCTTAAGTTGACCTGAAGAGGAACTAAGAGCTTCAAGAGAAGCTATAACCCAGTCCTCCTCATACCATGGGGGGTAAAACCCCCTTCAGTTATTGCTAACAGTCTCTTCTGAGATGAAAAATAATCTCTGATCTACCTCTACTATCAATATCTCTAGCAAGTGCAACTTAAGCAATTCATTCAATAAGAAATTCAACTAAAGCAATTTATTCAACTCAAGACTCATTCAATTTCTTCAGCAACTGGCTGTAACTTCTTTTTCATCCAATAATGCTTGCTACATCTCTTTAAAAGAGGGATCGTCCTTGGGTCAATCACCAGCTGCCTTAGCTAACATACACGTGGAAAGAGAAAACTCACTGTAGAAAAAAATCTTTTGGAAGAGTTTAATTTGAATTTGTATTTACATATAGCTTTTTTCTTTCTGTCAATTACTTCACATTATCTGAAAAACTGTGGCTCTCAAAAAAGAAATTAGATAATATGGAATCATTATGAATGTTATACTGAAATATTTTTCACAAACACCGTATCTTAGTTACTAAGGTGCAACTTGGTGGCAAATAATCACATTACAGTCATCTTTAAATGTTTCACCGTTGTTAAAATGAATCAATATATTAAAAAGCTGCATTATATAAGGTATTTTTAATACAATATTCTTGTCAGGTTGCTGCAGCTCCCCCTCTAGGGTCTTGCTGGGGAGACCCAGACCTTACCTGAGTGGCTGCTGCTGCCAAATCGGGCCCATCCACAGGCCTGGAAGCCAGTCCTCAACCCACAGGCTGTCTGCTCATCCACTGCCCTGCTTGTGCCCTGCCACCAGACCCTAAGGAGCGGCCCAGCACTACAGCTGGGTACTTGCTGCTCCTGATCAGTCCTACACTGAAAATATTACTCACTTTCCCAAGTTCAAAAGGCCTGAGAGTACCTTTAAAAAATACATAACTCACCAGAAAACTAGAGGTACATTATCCACAGAAATATAAATCACTAAGTGGGATCTTTACATAACGCTAATTAATACTTAGCATAAAAATGACTGTATTAATTACTTGTTACATAATGTGAAGAAAGAACATCATAAAGTCAGCTAAAAAGTCAACAGCTGCAGCCACCCAACCACCACCACCGGATCACCCTTATGGCCTGGAAACTAAGGAAAGGTCACAACTTCTCTCCAGAAAGTTGCTCTTGAGGCCTGAGAGCTATCCATCCATCTACATGGGGATCTGCAATATAAACCCAACACCCAGCAGGGCCCATTGCAGACCACCTGCTCAAACTGGTTGTTAAACATTACCTAAGAAATGCACCAAGCCTGGGCTGAATTAAATCAGGGCAACAATAGATGGAGGTCAATTTTCTGTGTCTCATAATGCACCTGAGTTTACAGTGACCTAGGGGCTACTTCAAAGCACTTCTGGTGAAACCACAGAGGCAGCTGACTTCTGGACCCAATATGAATCATTTACAAGAGAAACACCATGCTGCTCAGGCTGTAACACACTCGAATAAATTAACATACCTGAAAACAAATGCCATAAACAGCAATCTTTGAGGAAAATACAAGGCTACAGTCAAGCAGTACTATCTGCTAAAAAGCAAAAGGAAGACCAGACATGACAGAATATGCTTGCCAAAACATATCTCAGTCATGAAAAGGGAGCATAAGGTAAAAATAAAACCAACAACGGAAAGGAAAGTCATGAAGAAAAATCATTTGCACTGCATGTAAGTCAAATCAATGTTGAAAAAAACCCTGTCACCTATCTGGTCTAGATACCAGATATGTTACTAAATGAGGAACTACATAAAAGCACTGACAAATGATGTAATTTTTTGCTTTTAAAAAGGGTAATAATCTGACAGAGTGGATTGCAGCCTACGAAAGGTGACAGGCTATACCTGCACTAACACTTTGAAAAGTGCTTGGGAGTAATTTGGGGCAAGGGAACGTGGTTTTTTATAACTGAGAACCATTAGAACAATCCCTACCATTCTTTTGTTCCTTACCAACTAGTCTACATAAATTTCTGCAATGATAATATCCTAAGTGTCAATTCATATTGGCGTTTTTCATTGAGACATCTTGTTTTGGAGACCAGGAGCTACACAGTGAGGATGGTGGCCACTCTGTGACAACTGGCTACCATGGAAGTGTTAATAATTTGGGGAATCACATGCAATAAAAGCACTGCTTGGACAAAGTGTTAATGCAACGCAGTCAAGTATCAGCTGTCACATTCCATCATCCAATTTCTCCATTCTAACATTTACATTTAACAATCATAAAAAATACTAAAACTCATATCTGCAAAGTACAGTTAAGTTACTTCATGACAAAAATTATAAATACATTAGCTGTAACTCTTCTAAATTTCATTTTTAATCTCAGTAACATCACATCCTCAAAATGCTTGCTGAAGAAACTACAAGCATTATTGTAGTGTGTAGTAGAGCACTGAGTAGCACACAAACAAATTCTCATTACATCAGGTAATTCACAAGGTTTGAATCATCAGTTAGTACATTTCAATTCTGCTACAGTAAATACACATGAAACACCGCAATATTACCTAAGATCGTAAAAAGAATGAAATCTATAAAACGGTCCTTGCAGACATAGAAATAAAGCCTACAATGTCTATCACGTATATGTAACTACTATAGCTTGGACGCTTATTAACTGAAAGTAGAGAGAATTTAATTAAAGTGTCAAAGGTGTTTCCGATACCTTCCTCTTACTTGCCATATCAAATACCAGCACTATAAATGTCATATGACAACAATTTAATCACAAATACTAAAGCACTACAACTACTATACAGTCAAAACATATGCAGACAGAAGAAAATCTTCATGGTGTCTAATTGATCCTAAATACCACCTTATTGTTTTCTACTTAATCCTCATGGCTTATTGTAATAGACACATGTCTGTATACAACTGTATTGAAGTTGTGACCTTAATTTGACATTATAATTGCCTTTGGAAAACTGTGACCTATTTTTCAAGAACGTATAACCCACAAGTAGCTGTCACAGGTAAGCTGTTGACTGGTTATTAGAATGCCTGTTACCTTATTGGATAGCTTACAGAAGTGTCACGAGTGGTGACTGTGATCTCAACATAAGGACTTCACCCTTAAAAGGTTTTGCTAAAGAGCATCTCTGAAGTGATGCTGAGTATTGGGTGTCATAAGAACTCAAATTTATTTAATAAAATATTTTTCTTTGTTAACCATCATTACCAAAGAGGATCTGTACATGCAAGAAAAGATCTGCCTGAAAAGACATCTGGTGCATTGGAGCTTAATTCAAGCAGCATGGAAAACATGGTTTTATATAACATTGTAAAGCACCTTAAAAAGTATTTTACTTAGATGGTACGAAAGCAGTGTTATCTTTACATTATTAGTGGTTTTGTGTCTGTCTGTTCTCATGCAAAGTTGCCACCTAGAATTTTTATCAGCTTTTTAAATTTTTCACATAGAAACAATTATGGAGTAACAACACATTATTTTAAAATACGCTGGCATGCTGCAGAAATCTGTTTGTGTGTTCATCTATGATTATTACAGAAGACAAGTACCATCAAAAACATTTTCCAAGTGTCAAAACCCAGTTATTCCAGAGAATAATGAATGTATGATTTTAAAAGAGGGAGGGTTAGGATTAGGAAAATTAAATGGGTTATACTTTGGAATAAAAAGTAAATGTCTTTTGAAATTTATTTTTACATATTCTAAGTTTACTTTTGAAAATTTGCTATTTAATAACTCATTTACATAGACTTCAATTTCAATAACATATGCAATACATTATTTTCACCTTTCTTAGAAGAAAAATAAAGCCATCTGCTCTAAAAAAGGTGAAAGCTTATTCCATTGAAAAATAAATGCATTTTTTTCTACAAAAAAAAGATATCTTTGTTAATGTTTTAAATTTAATATAATACTTAACCTAAACTCAGAAGATGTAGAATTTTATCATAAAATAATTTCTCAGTTGCAATAAGAAAGGTTAAGTCTTCTCTAGACAGCAATAGTACTGGAACGTAGGTCTTGATGACTCACATGCTCTTCAAAGTTTTTTTCATATTTCCTTTGTGGCTGCTCTAAACAGCAAATTTCGATCAAGTCTTATAGCAAACTCTCACAAAAACTTCAACTGCACCCAAGGGATGAATGCTACATCTGTCATACCATCCACACTATCCTTATGCATTTGTCCCTACAACTTTTGTATGTATCCTTGTTCAAGAAGCTGAAAAGGACTCTTTTGATCACAAATCTCTCTTGAAACTGATTTCTGCATGGTGAATACTGTGCTTTATGAGACTGCAAATATTTTTAAGGCCAAATTGCAAGTGGTGGTTTTTTTTTTTTTATTTTTAGAACAGTTGTTGACTTTGTTTTTCCAGGGTAGATATATAATTAAAAAGCAAAACTAAGGAAAATTATGATCACAGACAGAGGTATAGCACTGAAGCAGATACCATGACATTTCAAATGCATCCAGAAACAGAAACTCTGGTGGGGCAGAATGGAGACTGATGAATAGTACTCTGAAATCGATTTCTTTTTCTTTTATGCAGAGTATCTAATAAACTCACGTAACAGGGCTTGCTATCTTATACTGCAGAAGAGTACCCTACTCAAGAAACGTGACTAATCCAGAATGTGAAGTCCACAGCACAACAAAGTACAGCCACACTGACTCCATCTGTTCCCTGGAGCAGTACATTTTCTTTGCACAGATGGCATGAGTGGGACTAAGGAAAGAGAGCTGAATTTCCAGCTGAACTTGTGGAAATAGATTCCTTTTAAAGGAAGAGGATGTTTTTTACTGACACCATATGTCATTTACTGATGTCATATATTGAAAAATAATGAGGCAAGATGCCCTCTCTGCCCAATCCAAATGCTCAACTTAAACTGTAAGGATATATTTTAAGTATCTTTCTCCAAGGGTTTTTAAAATCGACTATTGCTAAAAGGTTTCTCTGCTGTGCCTATTCTATTTGCTATCTGTCGTATCTAGAAGCGAGTTAAACTTGACACCTGAGTGCTGTCAAATGCTGAGAGAACGTGTGCATGAGGGACCATTGGATAGACGCATGGGAGACCCAAGACATGGATTTCAGAGTTGAAGCATTGCAGTCAGCTTGTTTAAAGGAAGGATGTTGGACCAGAGTCCCAAGACTACAAGAGCCAAAAACTCAGAGCAGAAACACCTAATGCTTCTCTCCTTAGGCTGAGGATTTTGGAACACTTCAGACCAACAGCCCTGTGACCACACGGTTGTAGGCCAGGCTGTAACACGTATGGACATGTTTTGAATTATGAATTTCAAATTGCCATATACTATTGCTGCTTCCCTCACACAGCCTCTGGAGTTCTGGTCAAAGTTTGATTTTTATCACTTTTGTCTTCGCTCAAGTTCGGTTAAATTTCAGCTCTGAGACTATGTTTCTTTTACTTATAATTGTGCAACACTACATCACATCATATCGTTAAATCCACTCTTTCTGTTTGAATTAAACTAGAGTCAAAAGAATTTACTTATATTTACTTTTCAGATGTGCCAAGCAAATGAGTAAGGAATAGAGAGAGAGCGGATTTGGAGCTTTTAAACAGGAGCCATGTAAATAACTTAGCTGCTAATAATACCACTTTGTGCTGTGACCACCCTAATTAGAAGATCTTGTCCTCTCTGCCTGCTCTTCCTCCAAACTGTCTTGAACACCTCTGAGTGTCTAAAGCTTATCGCAGCACAGGATTCCTGTGCAGACTTCAGGACGACTAAACTTATGCTCTCACTTTCAGAGGATTTGGTACTATGTAAAGACAGAGCAAAATTCAAAGGATGTTTACTAAAACATGATGGTTATAGTCAAAAGCTTTATTTGACATGACCACTGTGGTTTTTTATTAAAACATCTTTTTACTTTAAAAATTGTATTATGTAACAGACCTACATTACTCTAATGTAATAAATTATTCAGATTGTTACAGAGATGGATTACACATACATATAATATGCATATATAATATATATAGTGTTGATAAATATTTTGCAAGTTATGCCTGACCTTTGCCTATGGTGAATTACTTGTTATAGAGTATCAAGTTCAGTGTTTGTAGATTTTGTTACAGGGGTGCATATTAAATTGTAAACTAACAAAAATCTACACATGATCAATGCTTATGGAACTATAAAATACATAATATAGTTCAGCAAGAAGAGATGATGCACCACTGCAGTTTAAACTGAAGTACAATAGCTTTCCTGTGTTATTAAAAAATCTTATATATTGTGACAAGTAAATGATCTTTCTAAGATCACAGAATGGTTTGTGTTGGAAAGGACCTTAAATATCATTTAGTTCCAACCACTCTGCCATGGGCAGGAACACCTTCCACTAGACCAGATTGCTCAAAACCTCATCCAACCCGGCCTTGAACACTTCCAGTGACAGGATATCCACAATTTCTCTGGGCAACCTGTTTGAGTACCTGACCACCCTAACAAGAAGCAATTTCTTCCTAATACCTCATCTAAACTTATCCTCTGTCACCGTAAAGTCATTAACCCTTCTCCTGACATTACTTGCCCTTCTAAAAAGTCCTGGAGCAGAAAGATAACAGTGTGAATATTGCTGATGCAAAGAATGTGTATTTCTAGAATAGCAAGCAATCATAAATATATTCTTTGACAATAAGACATATTAATTGCACTACCACTTTGCATTACATGTCCATGTTTAATTTCTGTGTATGTGCTTTTGTCTAAACAGACAGGTTAAATAACATATTCCTTCATTGTGTCATAGATGTTTAAGTTTATTTTTATATAGTATAAACAGGGCACAGTTTGAATTATTATTGCAAGTAGGGTGAATTCATGCAGCAGAATACAGTTCACTGGATGCGTTCAGGTTTCAGCACTGACATTCTGTCTAGTTCTCAGCTGCACCAGGACCTAGCAGCTAACAGTGTCACAGAAAGTGAAGGGACACCCTCAGCAACTCCACACCTGTAAATACAGTGATAAGAGTAATGAGCAGATCAGGTTCCAAAGTGGAGTCCAAAGGCAGTGGATGCTCCAGAAAGTAAAGGGGAAAAAAAAAAAAGAAGAGAAAAGAATATGCCCTACATGTGCTGACAGTACAGAAGAGAACATACAGAAATGTTATTTCCAGTTGAGATTTTTCTGTCATTGACCTAGAAATTCTTATTCCTACTCCTGACATCATCAGTAGGAATACTCCAACTGATGTGATGTGAAAATAAGCATGACTATGCATGTAAACGTGGTGCCCATTTTTTCCACTGTTCACTTCCTGAAACAATACAAAAGAAATTCCAGATTGCTTGAAATAGAAAAAAAATAATTATAAAACAAAGCGCTTGAGGTCAGGGGTGTCAAAATGAACCATTTTAACCTTTCAAAACCAATTTTGTTCAGCTCTGTTCTGATGTTGTATATCATACTACTTACACTGGAATCTGAAAAATAAAATTGAAATATATTTAGTCAAGTGGATTCCAAAGTTGAAACTGTAATTCAAATTGTCTTAATTTAATTCATATGATCCCCAGATAAGACCTAGATGTCATGATCCTATTTGAGGCTGACTAAATTCCCACAGGCTTATACCTAAGAAGACAAGTAAATAACAAGAGAAAATGCATTGTGTTTGGCTGACAGAATTTGACCTGACCAAAATAACCTCTAGTATAGTTTAAACGAAAAACTTACCAGCTTCATACACCATCATATTGATATTATTATTTGCATGTACATTACTGTAAATAACATATATTAGTAGTTGTAATAAGAACTGTAGATAGAGCAAATACAAATAGTGAGTAACTTTTTTTTATAGCGTCTGAAGAATTTCACAGAAGGAGATGAATTGCACTTGAATTTTTTTGGTTTAGGTCTTTTGGTAATAATCACTGTACCAAAAACTCAGTGATGCTGACACTGAAGCATATGCTACAGAGCACATCCATGGTCCTTTAAAAACCATTCCTGAAAGACAGAGAACTAAACAGCCTGTACAGCAGATAGGTCAACCTTTCAATAATGAGTTCAGCTGCTTTAGTGGCTGTTGAGATAGATTAGACAAGCTTTTCCCATAGACTTAAAATCATCAATATACACCATTTTCTTTATCAGAATTCTGCAGGTGCTTTATTTCCTTCTCTGATAGCATTACTATACTCTCATGAGAAAATACTTCTATCCTCAGCTGTCACATTCCTGAATGACCCACACCATTTTATCTAATGCAGATTTTAGGTAATGAAAATAAATTATGCCTTTCTGTAAGCATTGTGGAACCTCTAAGTTTTGCACGTTGGAGTCTTTTGACTTAAAAACTCCTTTGTTTATCTCAAAGTGATTTTATGATCATCAAGATGTTTTTCATATTTCTATCTAAAAACTTTATATTAAAAATTCAGGACAGTCTCAAAAGTTACATTTGCTAGAATGAAAACAGTAAGAACTGCAAAATCCAATGTTTCAAGACCTCTATGCTGAGAAAGAACTCCCTTATATTAGTATTAGAAATTCATGATAGATTCTTTCACTAGGTATTTTCCCTGATCTTTTCAGCCCATCCTGTAGTGGATAAGGCACTGGTTTAAACTCTTACACCTAATTCCTATTTACATTAGCAGCAAGAAATGTCAGTCTATCAAACTGAGAAAAAAAAAAAGACTTAGTAATTTTGAGATTATATAACAAATAAAATAAGACAATGATACCATAAACCTACTGAAAATGGATATTGGACTGGGTGTAGAAAGATGGCTAGGGGTGAAATTAGAAGAAACTGAGAAATTAGATTCACATCCTAACAGACGTTAATAATTGTCCACAACAGTATGGAAATTACAGAGTAAAATGCAGCTGCTACTCCCTGGACGGAATGTGGTTGGCAGCTCCACGACGATTTCCCATACAACAGTAAGTACTTGCTAAGAGGGATGGAATGGGGAGTGGAGCAGAGCAGAGACACCATGACCAGGCTCTGTGGAAATCCTTGCAGGGAGGGGAACTCAATGGTACTTTTCAGCTGATAAACTGCACAGCACCTGTCAGCCAAGGGAGATAAGAGAAGATGCCCTGCTGCTGAGCCAACTGTGGCAAAATCTCTCTCTTTGGATGAACTTGGTTCATTAAAGCCTAACTGTAACATTAACGCACACCTCCAATCCAAAGTTACCCACCTCCAAGGTACAACCACCCCCCACTGAGCATGCACCCTGTATTTTTTTGACTGTGTCTTTAAAAGCAAACTGAGAAAATTTTACACCAATCAGTAACAAAGGTGTTCACGACTATAGTCACTCAAGCTCCACTTTAACATAAAGAAATAATATAAAAGTAAGTTGACAATGGGAGGAAAGTTAGGGAAGACTCCATTGTAACTGCTGGGATCAGTCAGGGCTGAACCTGTCTTCTCCCCCATGTGTACGCCTTTGGGCAAGAATCGTACTCTAAGCTCACTGAATACTTTTATTGGGCACTAGAGCTTGTCTGTGTATTGCTTTGAATCTGTTTTTGCAGTCAGATACTATCACCAGCAGCCCTCAAACCTTAACCTGTCACAATTTTCTATTAATGAAGAGTGTTCCACAAACAGTTATTCCACTAAAAGTTATTCCACAAACTGTTAGTGTGAGTTCTCCATGGGGACTGGAGCATCCTTCACCAGCAGCAGATAACACACTTGAATAAAGTGGGAAGACCCACTGAGGGGTCTCCCTTATGCTGTTGGTCAATCCAGCAGGACTGTTTAGTGAGGGTCCCCACAACAGGACACTGATAGACTGGTCAGGCATAGGGGTCTTGGCTTTCCTGGAGTACTGACAGACAAATAAATTATGAAGGGAAATCTCCCCTTTTCATTTGACACTGGGTTTTCTGTGATGAACAAGTTTCAATCATTTCCTTATTTGTAAATCTGTTATAGGGACTACTAATGCAATTGTTTAGATCTTAGTAATCTTAGTACGGTTCAACCCTAAAAATTTTCTGTGTTACGACATCAACTTCTGACAACAAAATAAAGCTTTTGGATTATAATTAGAGCTGTGATTGCTTACTGCAATAGTTATGACTACCAAATTTTATTAAGAATACTACTTGCAGGGTCTTATGAGCAGTAAAGTATGTTATATTACTTTTTCTGCAACAATAACAAAATTACTTAAAATCAGTTATTAATGCCTTGATGAACAGTCAAGAATTGTTATAAACATTTCATCACGGTAGACAACAAGAAGAAAATAGGATAACATCATTACAAAGGTTTTATCATTTTTACTGAAGATTATACAACAGGACACAAGAGCTGCCCTTGGACCATTATTCTACCTACAACAGAAAAATATGCTTCAAGAATGTGACTTCTGGGCACTATGGCAAGCCTAAAATAAAAAAAACAACACACAACTAAAGCCACAAAATATAACAGAAACTACACTGCCAAAAGCAACAACTTAACTGAGTTCTACAATATTAATTTTCTATATTCAAAGAAGCATAATTTTCATGGGAGTTTTCATGATATCGTGTCTCAGGTTATGAATTTGATTTTGATACAAGAGAGCTATTTATGATTACAACCCTCTATGCAAATTATAGTAACCATCTTGGATCAGAAACTTGATGAGTAGCAGACATTCTCTGTCTGGGAATCTGTGACAGAAGCATCAAGAACTTTCTACACTTAACAGCTCCAATGTACAGGAATAATATGTTTCCTACCAGCATGACCATTAACTCTGAACAGCCATTTACTCAGGAGTTGATGATAGGAAACTGGATAAATGTCAGCAGCAGAGCAACAGGGACATATCCCATTTTGCTTTTCAAATGGTATGTTTCTTTGCAGAATGGAGTCCAAATGGACCACCAGGAGCAAAACAAGACCAATAAGGCTAGAAGACCCCTCAACAAATGACTGAGTGCAAACAAAGACTAAGGTGTACAGAGATGAGCCTGCTGTAATGGTGAAGTCTGACATTCATAAGCTGGATGTTAAGGCTTTTCAAAGACAACGTTAGAGATGACACTTCAAAGTACCTCTAAGAAACGGAGCTGCAGCTTTTATTCAGCATTCCTTTTTCAATTAAAAACACTATTCCCAACACCACAAAGTGCTTCTTAGTAGGATGTTCAATTGCTTAGTCTGTGCTCCACTTTGTTTTATTAACATGGAGACTTTCCAGAACACAAGTAGTTCACAGCCATGGATACAACATAAAAGTACAGATATTAGAAGAACAGTAGCACAGACTCCAGTGACAAAGTAATTCATTTGTGAAATGCCTACAATGTCCATTAAACATGTGACTCCACAAAAGGGTCAGTTTGAAAGGCAGATCAGAAATAGTTATGATGAAAGTACAAAAAAAGACATGAGGCACTTGGTAGGTGAATTGTGTGCAACTGTGCTCTGGTAACTGTTAAGAGCAGAACTGCTCTTCATAATTTCAATACCCGTTTTACTGTTTTACTCTAGTGTATGTTGTAAATTAGATCATTATGTTATCTTATGAATGAAAAGCTATATACTGCTAGATGGACACTTTTTTAAAGGTGATTTTATCCTTCAGACTTACCTTTCACTTTAGACTATTTTCATATTTAGAGTTTGGAGGTTATACATTAAAAAAATCTGCAATGCAGCTGCACTGTAGTTATGTATACATAAAAGTAATATAAAGAGGAGTTTTCTCAGAGCTGCTTCTGTCTCCCACAGCCTGATCCCCCATAGCTTAATCTGTTTCTCTGAACAGTAATCTTGCTATTACTCATCCTATTTCCACTACCACAAAAACCTGTCTTGCTTTTCATCCTCCCCTGCTTCTGACATTGATTAGGAGAGGGCTGTCTGTATGTGTGGGCTTACGTAAGTGTGGGGTTTATGTCCAAAAGTATAGTAACTGCTTTATCTTAATTAGGTACACTTAGTTGATACAGAGAATTTATTTAAAATTATATAAGAAAGAGATGCCACCAAGATGACTTTGACAGCTTTTCCCTTTTTTTGCTCACTAGAAAACTGTGAGTAGACAGAGAGATTGAAGCATTACTCTCACCTTTTAGTTAGTCTTTTCTTCAAATCCAATATTAGAGTAATAAGAAAATAATTAAAACTATCAGGAATGAATTCCACTTCAATGTCCCTTTAATAGGCATTATTTTGCACTCTATTGCAATGTAAAGGAAGTTTATCCACAGAAGATATTTGAAACTAGCAATTCCCACAGGTTCCTGTATCCTATTTAGGCAAAGAAGACACAGTAAGTTTTTCTCAAGGACCTTTTAGTTCATTTTGCATGGCATTGACTTTCTCTTTTCAAAGCTAAACAGTTGCAAGACTGTCACACATTAAGGACTTAAAAGAAATGCTTTATCTTTCCAAAGAAGTGAACATACTCTTTAAGAAAATGAAGAGCACCATACCTTTTTTCAAATCTACAATGACTGAATCACAAATATGAGCTGTAACTTAATTCACAAAAAAAAATAAATTATGAGTAGTCTGCCTTGATGGCTTAAATAAACTTTATTTCACTCCTATACACTATATTGAAAATCTGGATAATTGTATCATTGGATAATAGCAGCAAGGAGAGAGAGTACTACACGGAGAGGTGGATTAACGTTTCTACCTGTGGTGCCAATAGATTTGAACTACTGTAATTTACTTGAGTTCTGTGTATAAAGACTTACATGTTTTGGCAGGTATGTATGATTTCTTCCTTTTATCCCAAAAATGTTGAACTTATCACAGTTGGTATATTTATTACTCAAATATAAGTCTTCTTTAGTGAAGACTCTGAGGCGATCTACACAGACAAACACGCTCTGGAGCTGAGGATCCCACCAAGGGAAGGAGGTGAGCTTTCCTACCCAGCAAGACTTTGGTACTAGAACAGAGAGATGCCCCAATCAGCCACATTTGAGCAGCAAGCAGTGCAGTCGGGACTCAGAGGCAGCTCTGACCCAGAAGATGGTAGTGTGGGTGGTGCCAGCAGGGACAGCATCCACTCTCATCCATAGATAAGCCAACCCCAGGGAGCGTGAGAGACCAGGCATGCAACAGTTCCTGTAGGCAGTTTGTGCAGGCAGGGTGTGGATACCCTACTGACTCCAGAGCTCAATTGGTGTCACTGTCCTCTTGGGAGGAGCACAGGTATGGTATCCATTCAGCAGGGAGCCAAGTCATCTACTGCCAAAAAGGATGTAGTGATCCTGACAGAGCTCCCAATAACATGTGTGGCCATCCATGTTTCAGGCTGTAGGGAGTGCCTACGCCTTTCACTGGATTGTAGCGGAGACAGCAGTTATGTCATATGTGACCAGATGGACAACCTGCTTAGCCTGGTAGCAGAGCTACAGGATGAGGTAGAAAGGTTAAGCAGTACTAGAGAATCAAAAAGGGAGACAAGCTCTGGTTTCCCTGAGACAGGAGCAGCCACCAGAAATAATACAAGATCAAGAGGAACTTCCATCCATCCCCCAGCAAGGAGAAGGTATCAGCTGCGAAAAAAGGAGCAAATGAAATAGTCCATTCTCAGAGTGGCAAGTGAAATCCTTCACCCACCTCACTCCCTACAGGTGCCTCTGCACAACAGCTATGAAGCTTTGTACTTGGCAGGCCAGCCTAAGAATGAAGAGGATGAAGGTCCAGTTACACCGGAGGTGTCACCGCAATCAGAAAGGTCAATCACCCATACTACAGCCACCTCCAACTGTCAACACAGGCTGGAAGATGAACAGATCAAGAGCAGCCCTGCTGAGAAGGACGTGGGGGTGCTGGTGGATCAGAGGTTGGACACGACCTAGCAATGTGCACTCACAGCTCAGAAAGCCCGGGATACATCAAAACCAGAGTGGCCAGGAGGTTGAGGGAGGTGATTCTCCAGTGACCTAAGCCTTCCAGTACCTGAAAAGAGACTACAAGAAATCTGGAAAGAAACTGTATACAAGAAAATGTGGTGACAGGACAAGGGGGAATGGCTTTAAACTGACAGCAGGTAGGTTTAGATTAGGTATTAGAAAGAAATTCTTTACTGTGAGGGTGGTGAGACACTGGTACAGGTTGTCCAGAGAAGCTGTGGATGCCCCAGCCCTGGAAGTGTTCAAGATCAGGCTGGATGGAGCTCTGAGCAACATGGTCTAGGGGAAGGCATCCCTGCTCCTGGCAGAGGGGTTGGAATTAGTTGTTCTCTAAGGTCCCTTCCAACCCAAGCCATGTTATTGTTCTATGATTACAGGTATGAAGGCAAGTTTGTATTGGCACAAAATGAAATGGCATGGATGCTTGAAAAAATCAAATTACTGTCCTGGATGTTATGGAACTTTGGGGCACACAGAGTTTAATGACAATTTCTTTTTAAAAGAAAGTGATCAAAGCAATGTTTTTTTAACTGTCTGCTTCTACATAGGCCTGCATCAACTTAGGGAGAAAGCTCTATTGGCCAACACACTTTAGCAAAGAATTAGTCAGTGTAAGGAAAGTACAAAACAAGATAGAAACTAAGAAGTGCAACTGATAAGTACATGACTATGTGTATATCACAGAGGGTAGAAAAATACAGGGAGATTAACCTTACACTTTTTGTTTACATCACAAAAATCTCTGCAGAAAAACTTTAAAATTTCTATTATTTCCTCTTTCTCTTTGAGCACACAGTGGTGGAAATACGAAAAATCTTCACATACTGTGTATGTTTTGGATACAAACCATGCAAAAAGAAATGTACAAGTAATATTCAAGGTACCCTCTTTAGTATGGTTATCAAACATTTTTTTAAGATCATTTTAGAGCTTTTTAGTGGTAATAAAGTCAGTCTAAGACCTCTGAAGGTCAAGCACGAAAAAGAAAGGGGGGACAGACCAGGGAAGTAGGCATAAATGTTAACATTGAGAATGAGGAGAAAGACATAATGGAGGAGCTTCCACTGACCGTTGAAATTCTCTTCGTGCACAGTCCAAACCAATGCAAACAGTATCTTGTTTGGAAAGTATATAGTTGTGGAACCAGCAACATGGAGTTTAAAAACATCTGATACTTACCATACAAAAGAGAAGCTTGGAATACTGATCAGCTTTGTGCGTGCAATTAAACATTCTTAGCAATAAAGTTGTAACTAAATTGTTTCCAATTGAATTGATTTGTTATAATAGAAGACCTTAAGATAAGGCATCATTAAAAATTATAAATATTTGCTTAAAATTAGTACCACACTTATTTTTAAAAACAAACAAAATCCACAGACATCTAACCTGGTGACCCTGAAACAACCAACTTTATACAGATACAGCATCAGGCAGCATCAAAACATACCAACATCACATCTGTAACTCTTCTCTCAAACAGACTGACTGCACATGTCCCTGATCTGTTGGTAGAAACTGTCAGCAAAAGTTGATGCCTCCTGAGATAAAAAAACAATATTGAAACTCTGTGAACTGGACTGAGACCAATATCATTTCACAAAGGTATTCACTGATCCCTTGGAATGCCAAAAATGCTCTGATCACTAATCATGGTGACTTTATTTACACTGGTTATTTCACGGTGATAGATTATATATCCCATTACCATTCTCTTGAGCTATGCAACTTCCCCAAATAAATAAATCGTAAAGTAAACTAAATCTTTTTCCAAATTATACCAAGATCTGGCTGCAGTTGTATTTGCTTCACTTGCAAGACACTGAGAAAATCAAGACTGACGAGAGTAGAGAGATTAATTCCTTATGTGGAATTAGATTCATATGTGCTCTGAACTCTTGCAAAAGGAAATAAAAGCCATGAATATTGGTTAAGTTAGGTCATTAAAAATAAATAAAATTAAATGTGGTGGGGTTTTGCATCTGTCTTTTTCACTTTCAAGGACCTTATCCAGCCAAAAATCAAGCCACTAAGCAATACAGGTAACACATGGTTATCACAGATTCACAGAATGGCTGATGTTGGAAGGGACCTCTGAAGGTCATCTAGTCCAAACCCTTGCCCAAGCAGTACCACCTAGAGCAAGGTGCCCAGGACCACCTCCAAAGGTGGGTATTTCATAGCTTTCCTGGGAAACCTGTACTCCATGCTTTGGAACACTGATACAGTTTTCTTTTAAAGACTCAGTTTTTTTCATCCTTAGTGCACTTTTTCCTTAAATTGTCTTCCAGGATCTGAATTAATGCCCACTGACATACTGTCCCATATGTATTGATTTTGAATGCACAAATCTCTTTCATTTTATCTTTTAAAAAAACCTCTATAACAAATTAATTGTGTTTATTAAATCAACTATGAAATGCTTCCTTCACATTTAAAAAAAATATTCCAGTTCATTTTCAAAAGCTTATTTATAAAAAGTTTCTAGTTTTCAGGGCTCAAAAATAATGGAGAAAAAGAGAATCTGTCTAAAGCTGTAAACAGCAAACTAAAGCACCATTATAAAACTGCCTGATGACGAACTAATTGAAAATTAGCAGTTTAGCTAAGTTATATTTACAATAGATCTTATGTTACAATGCAAAAGGCACCAACTTTCAACACTTGCAAAATTAGTATCTTCCAAAGACTTACAGGGAACAGACAGGAACAATGAAAAGAAACAATTCCTACCTCTTCCATGGAAAAGAAACTTCTACAGAAAACTTTTCTCAACCAAGAAACAAGACTATACACTAAACATTCAGAGAAGGTGACTGTGATGTCTTGTCAGGAAACATATTATGTAGGGTACCGCAACAAGTCAATAGTGCTAATTATCAATCACGGTTAAAGCCTCCCCATTAGCAATGAGATTTTTATGAACATATATTATCTTTTTTTTTTAATAAAATTAGGTTCTATGACTTCAGAAAAGGTGCCATTTGAAATGTACCTTAGGTACCTTATCAAGTATAGCTTCAGATATACATCAAATAAAAACAACTTCATCACTTGAGCTTGGAGGAGAAGGTGAGGAGAGGGGAAGCGGCCCATCTCCCACACAACTCTTCATAGCAAGGGAATGTGCAGTTTTGCTTCCAGGTGATGGAAAGGTTCATCAAGGTGTTGTTTACCTTCTGTCAGGTAAGCATTCCCAGCATTCCCAAGTGAAGAAGAAAGATGAACTCACTCACCCCTCCAAATCCTGGATTTCAAGGAAATCTTAAGGCATCATATTCGCTGAATTTGATATATGTAGATTAGATGTCAAATTGGTTGTCAAAGCCCTCACTACATTTAAAGATAATGAATAATTATTACTGATGAAATTTTGCTAGAACTTACCCCTGAAATTAGGCAAGGAAAAGAGATGGTTGCATCCTCCGGGAAATCACAAACACAGACAGATGATATTTCCTCTTTTAAACTATTTTGAGATTCCTCCAGCATTAACATTCCAAATAATCAATTTCAAGTGCGTATCTCTAAAATCAAATAAGAAAATAGATATCTCTACCAAATTAAAATTCATGCTGAAAGAGTTACACTTTGTAGCTATTATCTCTGTCATGTAAATATATTTACATCCTCATCTGCAATCAAATAAACCATCAGCCAATAAAGTACCATTCACGCATTTGAATATATACCTAATATTAATGGTTCCTAACCTCTCCAGAGACAAGGACAGGACTGGAGGGACTGATGATAAATTTCATCAAGTTAAAGTAATTTCACTTCTGTCTTTTCCTTTCCATGTCTACTGTGGCCCTGCTTATGAGGCAACATTATTCTTGAACTTTAAACACGTTCTTTTGTACTGTCTGGAATGCAAACGATCTTCAGTGCATAATGACTATTCTTTGGATCAGATCTTGTAAGGGAGAGAAGGAAATTAATTCATAATACCTTCCGAATCTAATCTCCAGCAATGTAGGTGAAATCAAGACTCCACAAAGTCATCTGCCTCTTTTCTTATTTGTACTTCATCCCACTTTCACTTCCCTGTTTCCAAAACACCTCACCTAGCCCAGTGATCATCACCAGAAAAAACTGTACATATTCTCTTCCCACTCCTTATTTTGATTTGTTCTGGTGCCTTTCCTTTGTCAGCCTAGTCCTAGCTTCTATCCCCCATAATGTTATCAGATTTTGTACCCATTTTTCTTCCTTCCTTTTCCCATGTCACTTATGACACAAATCTCATGTGCCACATCTTCAATTCTAAGCTTGCCTCAGCAGACATCATAACATGTTTCCAACATACTAGTCCACAGGATTCTGCTCTAATGTTCCACAGAGTGGTCAAGGTTACTGATGCTAAGTGACAAACAGATCTAGCTACCTAGGAAGAACTGAAACACTGTCATTGGGAATGCAAAAAGTGGTATTAATAAAAGTTTTAAAACTTGTCCAAATTTGGGCCTATGAAGCAGACAACAAGGATGGATTTGATAAAATCTCCTTCTCCAAGTAATTTACCTTCCTGCTTCAAACTAGGACAGTAAGACTATTTAAAGTAAAATAGTATGCACAAATAAGCAAAATACTCTTTTCGCTACTTGAGGTTTCTGAAATATGCATTTTGCTTGAAAATGTCTCTCCAAATATTCAACCTGATGCAGATACTCCACATTAGGAATTCCAACCATTATGCCCTATACTCAGTAGTGTCATAAGCCACTTAAAATCGAAAATTATATGAGAAATACTGAACAAACTTAACAGACATTTCATCAGTTCTACTTATACTAATTGAATGCAAAATTCTACAATGTATTAGAGTATAAAGTGTTTGAGCTAAATTATGTAAGTTCCTAGATTGCTCTATTACAATATTAATTGTTAAAGCTGACAAAAGGAACCTTCTGTCAAAAATATTAAAAATCAAGTGGAGATTTAAAAGTATTTGGCACAAGAACTGCAATTATTTTCACAAAGCAGCATACACTTATGCCATACAAATCACTTTCAATTATCATTACTTCAGTTAACTAATTTACTGGTCTAAATGATAGGGAAAATTACATACAGAGGGTTTTTTTGTGTGGTATTTTAAAACATGAAGGTTATATAAAATAATGAATGATTTTTCTTAAAAAAAACATTGCAAAATTTACCTCTATTTTTAGACAAGGCTGACAAATTTATGTATATATATATATATATGACTATTACACTTTCATGATGTATAAGGAGAAGCACATGTCTAGGAAAGGAGTTTACTACTACACTCAGCACAGAGCATCTCTGCTAGTCACTATAAAAGGCTGACAAGAAAGCTGAGTTCTTTCCCTTCTACAGGCTCAGGCAGCTCACTTCTGGCAGAAGGTGGCCTTTATCCTGATTTTTAACTCTGAAATTCTCTGAAACAGGGTCCTGAGCTTCCATCTGAAAATTAAGCACATGGAAGCAGCAACAATTCTAATCAGCATAGATTCTTTCAAAACAGGTTTGACGGAGATGCTGTTTTACCTGGTCACTTGCTAGTTGCAAGGCACATGTGAGATCACAGAAAGCACAGGGTTCAAAACCCCACTAAATAAGGGCATCTGAATACTTGCTCTCCACTTTGCCTCAGCGAGCTCGTGGTAACAGACTCTGCATTCATCCTCATACTCTCGAAGCACATCTCCCTGGCACCACAAGCAACCCTGAGATACCCCCCCGGTCACAGTGAACACACAGGAATTGCCATAGCTCCACGATTAGGTTATTCATTTGGGAGGATGGAGAACTGAGTTCAAGACCCTGCTATAATGAATGCTTAATTTAGAATACTGAAATGTTCATTGTTGCGGAATCTGCAGGCCTGTTCTCCCATCCCAAAGGGCTGCCTTAATCACTAGGTTACAGAGTTCTTCTCTCTAGCTTAAAAGACATTTAAGTACTTAATTCTAAAAGAACAGCTCCATCATGAAAGGCTCTGAAAGGACTAGTCAATTGTTTAACATGAAAACCTGAATGTAAAACCCTTAGAGAAACAGAGGAAGAATGACTCCAGTCTCTCAAATATTTCAGCAAAATATTTTCAGCGAAACCATTTTACATCATCTTTCTGGTAGCTCTTTTCTCATCAGCTCATTTTAGGACATTGTCTGCATATCGCCATGGAAAAAGAAATGTGAGCATCCATGCAGAGTTCCCACTCTTTTCACAACAAGGCCACCAGTGCAAAGGTTCCCTGCAGCTCAACTCACTGGCCACATTTTGTAAGACATGCAAATACTGAGGAGTAGCAAATTATCAACTTATACAGCTACGGAATTTGAAACTAAAAATCCAAAGCAGTTTCCTTCTCAGTACTTGACAGGTGAGGTATGAATACATTGACATTTAAATGCTTGATTTAGATGCCTGCAGGGACATTTAGGCAACAGTATCCCTTTTGCAAATTTGTCTCTTAAATACTTTAAGATTTACAGAAAAACAATACTTGTAATAATGAATCTGAAGAGTTTAATGATAATGTCATCAGCTAATCCGTTTAAATTATCTAAATTACTTCAGCTAACCTGAATAAATATGTTGCTATTAACTCTCAAAGAATCATAGATTCAGAGAATGTTAAGGAGTTGGAATGGATGTCAGAGATCATCTAGTCCCAACTCCCCCTGCCATGGGCACAGACACCTCCCTTTAGACGAGGTTGCTCAAGGCCTTATCCAACCCAGCCGTGAACATTGCCAGGGTTGGGGCATCCACGACCTCCCTGGGCAACCTCTTCCAGTGTCTAACCACTCTTACAGTAAAGAAATTACTCCTAATATCTTTCAATTTGTACCCATTACTCCTTGTCCTATCACTACAGCTCCTGGTGAAGAGTAACTCTGTCTTCCCTGTAGGCCCCTGAAGGTTGATATGAGGTATCCACACAACCTTCACTTCTCCAGGCTGAACAGGCCCAACTTTCTCAGAGTGTCTTCACAGGGGAGGTGCTCCAGTCCTCTTACCAACTTCGTGGCTCGCTTCTGGACTTGCTCCAACAAGGACTTCAATGTCCTTCTTATGTTGGAAACAACAGAACCGTATGCAGTACTCCAGGTGGAGTCTCACAAGAGTAAACTACAGGTATAGAATCACCTCCTTGGAACTGCTGGTCACACTGTTTTTGATGCAGTCCAGGATTTGGTTGGCTTTCTAGGTTGCAAAAACCTAAAACACTTAACATAAAATTGGGTAAAGATTGCTAAACCCACAAATGTTCCTGCTATATTATTCAGAAGTTCACAGTACTTAAAGGAAGAAAATAATTTGCTCAGTCTATCATGTCTTATACTGCTTGTGTGCAACAAATGTAAATACTATTTTACAAAGTATAAGCAATTTCTTTTTTTGTCACAAGTAAGATTTACTAGCTTCCATTTCAGCTTGGTGTTATATAATTAATAATAGCACACCATAAGCAGGCATGCTTTATATGTAGGAAACAAAAACAAAAAACCAAACCCCAAAACAACAAGCTTTGAAGAAGAAAAAGAATCCTACAGAAGTCTCCACCCAAGATATTCCGACACATTTTAGGACCAGTTCTGCTTGGGTCACTGGGCAAACTGCAAAGGTATTGATCCAGCTAGTGCTTACTGCTAATGCTCTGAATGCAGAGTTGAAACAGAAATCCTTTATTAATGATCTCTGATACATTTTTAAAAGATTTTTAGGAACAGATAGCCTTCCACTGCATTAAAGGGAAGTAGTCTAGTTTTCACTCTCACATGGGTGGGTGGGTTTTAAGAGTAAAAACGTAACTAAAAATGTCTTGTTCCTACAAGAGCACTGTGGAAGACACAAGCTGGGATTCAGTCCCTCTGCTTCCCTAATAAGAGACAACAAATACACTCATCTATTTTTGGAAAGTTAAACTTTTGACCACACTAATGACTGTGCTTTTCAAAGGCTCATTCTCTTTTCTTCTGTGAAGGGAGTGCTATGTGAACGTTCTCACACATTCAGGCACTGATAAAAATCCCTTTGTTTCAAACAGGGATCTGTGTTCTGTTGTCAAATTACTTTACAGTAGACTTATGTTATATAGACAAATATTCCCAATCACTGTGTATATCTTTGCTTTTAAAAATAATTAAGTGAATCTCTTGTTCAGTACACTCCAAATCACAAAGGCTGAGAGACTGAAGTTCTCAATGATTTGACCCTACCATTAATAGATTAAATGTCCTGCAATGAAAGAGAGGGAAAAAAAAAACATTTCAGAGCAAACAATTTGTATAGTAGAGACATAGAAAACGTTTCCCAGTTTAAGAACATCTTAAGAGGCTGATGAGGAAAGTGTGCTTTAACTAGTAAATTATTTTACTATTTCTCATATTACAAGTAAAGACTGATTTCATGAAATCTTTAGTTTGCATGCCATGCTTGGAACTCCAATTCCTTACCAAAAAATAATCAAATAATTCTGCTGATGGGAAAGTTCTTTATAAATCTGTGAGACAGTTGACTGACAAAAGCATTATACAAAATTATATAGAAAGAATATAGTTCTTTCTTGATGTCTTTCACTATTTCAGCTCTGTAACATTTCATATAATTAAATAACCACTTTGCATTTCTTCACTATGAGCACAAATGTAACATTTTCTATGCTTATAAGTGTTTTCACAAGACATATGTGGCAAAAAACAGTTTAACTGTTCTATTCATGCTCATGATTAATGTGACTTTCAGAGAACAGAGCTATCACTAAGAGACTACAAAAATCCTATACATCCTTCTTATCATGGACTTTATCATGAATTTTTTATTTGCATTATATGGTACTTATCATCTAAGCATGCAGGTTGGAAGTTAAAAACGTAAAAACAAATCATAAGGTATAGGGATTTCATTATAAAGAATCTTATTTCCAATACTGGGCACTCACTGACATCAAGTCACTGAATAGGCATCAGCATCTTTGGAGATCAGCACAGTGAGTGAGCCAAATAAATGGTAATTAGGATTGTTATGTGAGGAAACTATTAATAAACCATTAAACAAAAATAAAAATGCTGCAAGCATGAGATGAGACTTCCTGGAAGGGAAAATATAAGAAACTCTATGTGAAGTTTTCGGGGTGGAAATCAGCTTTTACTTGCTACATAATTACATATCTTATATACTTGTTTATCACTTATTCATTATTCATATTTTTAAAGTAAATAACTATAAACTGAAAATAATCACATATGGTGCAGAAGATAAATCTTTTATACAGATTTAAGCACTGTCATCTTACAGAAAGCAGAGAATAATTACTCGTATGCAATTATTGTAAGTAAGAAATAATTAAAGGTATGACACAATTTAAAGAAATTGGACAGGACACTAAAAGGCATTTCATAACACTTAGGTTAATTAAACTGTAATATAATTTTCCAAAGGAAGTGATTATATTTTTTTAAAATACCAAGGGAGGCAAGGAAGGAAAATGTGGTATATGCGTATACCTACACAGTAGTATTCCTCTGCTTGGGCTTCCAGGCTGCATCTATATAGACTTGTGGAGAGAGACAGGAACTAACTGCCCAGGCTCACAGATCTGAGCTTTTCCAGATCTTCTACTAGCTAACAGCTAGTGAGCATTCAGTCCATGAGACCAGCCTAGAGCTACTCCAGAGTGAAGCCCTCTGGAGCACATGTAACTAGATACTGAGCGCTCAGCAGCATCTATTACGCTGTCAACACTGTTTATTGATGTTAACTTAGCCACCAATGGCCACCTATCAAAGCCAAAACTAAAAAATGGTATATGTAAGCTTGCATTCTGCACTGTGAAAACACAACCAAAGAGTTTTACTTTATTCTCAGGAGCAAACCCATTTGCATCAGCCTAAACTACTGACGGAGTCAGCTCACATCAATCTGCAAAAGGTTATGTGGATTTTTCTGTCAGTAGAGTTTGAGTTATCGGCTTTAAAGGCTGCTGTAGCTGCAGAAGTCAGCTAGCTGTGGTGGGTTTTCCCTATGATGCCTCATCCCCAGACAGACTACCCTGGTTGTGATGCTGTGGCATGAATGGCACTTTGAAGGGAGAGTGAACTTAAAGGACACACAGCCTCAGAATGGTTCCATCACTCAAGTACAGTGCTCAAGACTGACTGGTAAGCTCAGCTGGCCTCCGCAGTTCTCTTATCCAATTTACAGAAACCTTCAATGACAGCTGTGAACACATTCACACTGCAAAACAGTATTACAGCACTTGAAATAAGAAGCTTACTTAAGTTTTAAACTCAGTATTTGTAACAATAAACTTTACCAGAATGTAAAGAACAGAATATCCTGAAAAACAAGAACTTCTCATTGTTCAGATACGTGCACCAGCTGCCTATGCTTCACACTACTTTACTATATTCACATCTATTTCAAAGCAGTTTGGAGGGAATCCAAAGAGCTACCAGATGCTGTTTGCTGTTCCCCGAAGAGAACCACAGATTATATCATAATAACAGACTGTAAATCAGAATTAAAAGTGATACATCATAAATCCCTTTTTATGGTTCCACTCTGCGCTTTGAGGTTTCTAAATATGATTTTTGCGGGGTTCAATATGTGCTTATATTTTCTTTTGTTTTCTACAGCTGGTTTCTTTGGCTATCATTCATGCTGCCCAAATTGCAGACAGAATATTCTTCCTCATATTGACCTCTACAGCACTGCTTGCTGAGAGCATATTTTAATTTAGATTTCCAATACTGGTACAGACAAGAGTGCAAGGGTTCTTGCATTCATAACAGTGGAAGGTGCCAGTAAGCACTCGCAAGATGTGACATTAGACACATGCAGGCCTAGCACAAGTCAATATGAAGATAATTAATCTCAGTCCCACCCCAAGAGAGACAATGAATATTTCCCTCTGATCTACAGACAAATGTGTTTTGAGTAGGACAAATGTCTGTATTCATAGCAGCAGAAAATCCTAAGCAGCATGAGATCCGTCCTTAGATCTACTAACACCACAAAGTAACGCTTGGTAATATTTTACTGGAAATATTTTTCCATTCATCATGTATCTTCTCATCAATGGAGAATTAAAAGAGAAATATACTAAAACCTTCCAAATTCCTTTTTACTTGGAGTTTTTTCCTAAATGACACAGCAGACCAGACTCTTTGAGTCCTGAGATGATCCTCTTTATATTATTCACATGACCCAAACTGGTCTTTTCTCTCTATATATATTTCTCTTCGCTATGCTCCTCACTAGGTAAATAAACAGAAGCATTGAAATCATGTCCCTATCCACCAAAAGCATCAGACAGCATTTCTGAAGCAGTCACATTTGAAAAGTATCCAAAACAACCTATGAAGCTACTGGGTCATTTTGCCTCTCTTCTGAAATAACAGAAATAATGTTTCTCATCCTTAAAGGAGAATTTCTTATTTAAGAAGAAGAGATCTCTTTTGCTGTTTGAATTGTGATCCACTGCTCTCATGAAAGTATGCTACAAGTAGTCAATGCCACTTTATCACTTCTGGTCTTATTCAGTATCTCTGCTCACAAAAGAAAAGAAAAGGTACATAATTAGCAAATAGCACGACTTCTGCATATTACACATCAGGAGCGCTGTGATGTCACGCTCCTACCATTATTTCACATACCAGTTTCTGTAGGCTGATGTGGTAATAACACACTTTCAATTCACCAGCAGTAACAGGAGCATTGAATTCTTAGTACAGCAAAATCGTAAATGAAAAAAAGGAAAACTATGAATGTATTAAGATTAGTGAAGCCTCAGACTTAACTTAGATGTCATGTATTTTTTTTTTAAATGTTAATACTGGAAGACAATACTTCATAATAGCTGTTCTGCCGCCCACAGAGTAAATGCGGATATATCAGACAAGTACTGAACCTTTAATAAACCAGCCCATTAAGTACTCACAGAACTCGTGTGTATCTATGTTACAGCTTTCTTTACACTTTCTTTGCATCACAGAACACCTGGAAGACTTACATTTAAATTTATCAGCTAAGTGCAACGCTGACACAAAAATAAAAACGAAGAGTAAAGCACAAAAATTCTTTGCAGTCACCAGTGTCATGATTCATTCCCCTTCCTGCAACTACTAATGCCACACCATGTCTCTTCTTGCTTTCTCTCCTCCCTTTCTCTCCTCCTTCTTGGTTGTTTTAACTAAATTACTAATTTTAAATCAATTCAAGATGACAGTTCCAAAAATTGCTTTCCTTTGTAATTCTATTTCATTACTATTTTACCGCTGTTTTCTACTGCATTATACCCTATCCCCTGTATGTGTCTTCTCCATCTTCTATCTAAAAACTACTTGGTCTTCATATTCAAAGTTTTCTATGACATCAAATTGGGCTGTGAAATCTCCCTAAAAGCTTACTTTTAGTTCTAGTGTTTCATGATACCTTTATATCTTGTTTTGGGGAGACAAGATTGTGCAGTTTTGGGTGGCTTTTTTCTGGGAAGTCATGGTGGTCGTGTGGCTCTTGGGTGCTATTATTGTAATATTACACTTCACCATCATATGCTGCATTAAAGCAAATATGCCCCTTCACTACAAACATATTCAACATACTCATTTAAAAAAACCAACCAAACAAAAAAAACCCCACCAAAAATCCCCAGATCAGTATCAAGAAATTTGAAAGTTAGTTAGTCAATTCAAATGAAACATACAGATTTCTCTCAAATCCATTAACTGTCATATTCAAACTATCAGAATGTGTTTCCTCCAAAATGTTAAATGTGCCTTTCACATAAGTGCATCATATATTTTTGGGAAACAGTGAGCCAGATCTGAGGATAAAACAGAGCAGTAATATTAATTGAATACTGATATATAAAAGGAAGAAGTGATAGGGTAACAGATTTGCCTTTTATAAAAATAAATGTGAGATGACATTTGCTAAGTGAAATTTCTATAGTATGCTAGAAAAATCACAGTACAAATCCTTTTGCTTTATCACAGATGCAATAATATTGCGACAGGAAAAGTCTATGGCAGATTTCTAGCAAAAATAACCCATTAGCTCCTTATGGTTGGTTACTTCTTTCAGCATTTTCCTTCAAGTACGTTACTAGGGCTGCCAGTTGTCATGACATATTATTTATGAGGCATATGTCTTTTGTTAAGCACTGTTCTTTTTATCGATTTTTTGACAGGTTTTACTTACTGCCAGATAATATACCAGAACATTTTACTGGCATTGGTCATGTTAGAACTGTAAATTAAAGCATTGTGATAAGGAACTGGAACATACTAACTGAAATTATGACTGTTAGATAATAGGAAAATTGTGATATCTGATTTATTAGGAAAATAAAACTAAATTTATTACAAAACACAGCTATTTGTGACAAAACATGCCAAAATAACAATGTCAAAATTATTCATCTTCATCAAAAAGAGCATCTTCTCATAAAGCAATGTATAATAGCACTAATTATATCATTATTAGACAATTTTTTGTTTCATTGCTCCCAATACTTCAACTTAAAATGTATTTACTTAACAGGACACTAAGAACTTACATTAACCTATAGATATAAAAGAGGGAAATTTTATTCAATCTTTTCTTCTTTATTTCATTACCTACGCTACACCAGAGCAATATATACCCAAGTGGAGTACTGTATTAGCTGCTAACTGGTAGCTATGTGCACTTACCATGTACTGTCTGAAAACAGTGCTCCACCAGGCTGAGCCAGCTTCAGTACCTCTTCTCTGTTGTGTTATGCAAACCTAAACGAACTTTATTCAACAAGTTTCTTACTTTTTAGAGAATGAACAGAACATGCTAACATTTAACATACTAAACATCCACTAAAAAAATCTCTACATCAAATCAACATACCAATAATTCACCAGTGGAGGTTTTATCTAATTACTTCACTGATACATCAGTGATATCCTATGGTTATGAGGAGCAATAGCAGTGAATACATACAAATTATTATACAAGGTCTAATAAAGATAGTATAACTCACATAGAAATCTGTAAAGCCATGACATCACTGATGACCCAGGCCAGGTCAATTCAAGGTAAAACAGGTATGCCTAACTAATCTGGTAGTCATACATTGTGACAGCAGTACAGAGATACTCACAACAGTCAGGAAAGCCTAGGTGATATTTTAAATGTTTTCATAAAGCTATTCCTGTTTTCACTCACTCAAAAAAAAAAAACCCAAATGAATGAAACATCAACAACAAAAAAATATACTTCTCTAGTATTGTAATTCCCCTTAATTGTAATTCCACTTATTGTCTCTCTTTTTTTTTTTTTTTAAATCTTTTTGAGTCTGGTGGATACAATTAGGCCAGAATTAATTAGATGGAAGAACTGAAGGGATAATAAATCTCTTCACAGTTCTAATGCAATTACTCCAATTTAGCAAACAGTCTAAGCAGAAGGTTGAGCTAGCTCAAATTCCATCAAATTCAATTTAAGAGGTCCTACAAGGCCATAAACTGGCTCAATCTCAAGACACTTATTCTGGCTTTTGGAAGCTCAGTGCTGCTTAAAGGTTTTTCTAGCCTGGAAACTGAACTCACCTCGGAGGTTTGCTTGATGAGCTCATTCACTTGTATATACATGCATATGTTGCATCTATATGACCTTGCATATGTTCAGCGAACAAACACCTATCAAGCAGAAAATGACCTATAATTATTACATCAATTTAAAGACTTTCTGAAAACATTTCATTTCAATTAATGCAACCATGATGCAATTTTAAGGCAAATCAACAAAATCTCCACACCAACACTATAGCCTCTGCTAGTTACAAGGCAATAGCTGCAGAACTCCTGAGTTCTCTGGCTGCAACTTGGCAGTTTATGGGGTCTCAGGAAAGACACCTTCAGGAAGGTAATATTCATGACTGTGCTGCTACCTCTGCACCTCTTGCAGAGACTGTCTCTAAAAGACAATGGAGGGGGAGGGACAGTGGCAGACCTATCAGGCTTTGTAAGATACATCTTAGTAACGCCCAAGAATTTGTGGATTGATGAGTTCTTTTAAATAGCCTCTTTCAATCTACTTCTGGTCCTTCTCCATGCATTTAGCCCAACATCTTTGCAAAGTTCTCTTGTAATTTCTTGGTAGGAGGCCTGTTTTCATACCTTCTGTTTTGGTAAATATAATTGTAAGCAATTTTTTTCCTTCAACAAGAAGTCTGGAGCTACAGAAACTCCAGAGACCAAAGTGGACCACTTTGCCTAAAATTACAGACTCTCCCAAATTTCCATAACTAGGCCAACTTTTCATATATATTTTGAATTCCTGTTTTGATATTTACCTTAGCATTATTAATCAAGCTCCTGGCTTTTTCAAAGGAGAACAATATACTTCTCCAGAGGACAATTCAGCACCTTAAATTAGGATTCTGCTCAAGAGTTGCTCTCTGGAGAAGCCATGTTCTCTCATATACTTTGAAGAGATCCTAGGGAGATTAGTGAGGTAATTTAGCCTGCTAAATTAGATACTAACAGTCATGCCGCATTGATGTCTTCTGCTAAGTCTGAATATAGTGCAACTCCACTTACATATTTCAAATGCAAGTTGGTTGTGTTGCTCATCTGCATTTAAACTGTTCTCCAAGGCAAATAAAACTGTACACGCATTACCTTTACATGGACATCTTGTTAAACATAATGATTATCATTAATATCTCTTACAATATTGGTACTTTTAAAATGGCTCATAGCTCCATAGTAATCTCATATATCGTGTTTGGTGACATACTCAATGATTAAAATTTTCTTAGGACTAAAAAAAAAGATAAAAGACCTCAATAGATGTTCTTATTTAATACTCATTCGACTGATTCACAGCTACTGCAGTTAGCCAGAAAATTAAAGACAAGTAGTCTATTCCCTCAAAATGAAAAAATTAAAAGTTACAAGTTTCCTAAAGCAAAAACTTTGGTAGGTCTTGATCAAAATATCTGAATCTATAGATAATCTGTAACGTCATATAACAACATGAACCTCATTTACCTAACCTCAAGAATAGAGGAAAGAGAAAAAAAATGAGTGTGTGAGAAAGAAACCACCTCAACAGTCAAAAGCACAAAAACAATTAGTAAAAAAGAGTTGTATAATTAGACTAAAATATTTCTTTTCTACTGCCTACAGCTTCTTGGCATACCACAAATCCAAATTTATTCATGAAAATATTTTTTATAATAAAAGTTACTTCATCAGACATGTGACCCCAGGTTTACACCTTCCCTGTCCCAGACAAGAACAGAACTACTGGCAATAAACTGAAATCACTTTCTGAGGCCTCACTCCTGCAATGTCAAAAACCATAAGAGAAGTACAGGTGCAATTACCTCGGAAAATGAGGCTGCCTCTTTATCCTTGGCCATCTCTCTCCCTGCTGCAGCCACACCATTATTCTAAAATGGTATGTCAGTTTTTCAATTTACATCCTGATCTTGGCCATAAAATGTTTCAAAGTACATCTAAGGATGCATATGATTTATTGCCCCACTGTAATCTATGTCACATTAAATTAAGTAGTAATATAATTCATTACTTTTTTAAGACTAAATACTTCTTCATATATTATTCTACTGGAAATAACAGGAATAATTGAATCCTTGACATAAACTCTATGAGAAACATGAATACAGGGATTCTGCATCTATATTCCTTACACTTAGCAAATTACAGAGAGAGAGAGCTACTTTTATATTTACTTTCTGTGTTATATAGTGTGTGACACAACATGCGATAGGACACAGGCAAATGGTTTTAAACTAAATGAGAGAAGATTTAGATCGATATTAGGAGGACATTCTTCACTCAGAGGGTAGTGAGACAATGGAAGAGACTGCCTAGAGAAGTTGTGGATGCCTCATCCCTGGAATAAATCTAGACCAGGTTGGATGGGGCCCAGGGCAACCTGACCTAGCATCAGGGTGGCATCCCTGCCCATGGTAGGGGTTTGGAACCAGATGATCTTTAAGGTTGCTTCCAACCTGAACCATTTTATGATGATTCTATAATATAATCATCAAAGGAGAGCTGTTACCTTCCCAAATTCTAAAAGAGAAAAAAAAAATTAATGAAAGGGTCAGTTATGAATCAATTATGCATTAATAATTCACTATAACAACATAATGCTTTATTTTTATTCAGCAAACAAACTAAATATTCTGAAGTTTTTCTGTAGCTTACCATTTCTTTTCCGAGTTCATGTTGCAATATTATAACTGTCAATTAATGATTCAAGAAGAAATATCTCATACAACAAAAGTAAAGAAATTGGGTCCTCTGCACACCATCTCACAGTGTTTCACTTGAAGAAAAGTACAAACATCAGTGTTTACAGAGCCATTGTGCTGTCTACTCTCTTACATGGATCTGAATCTTGGGCCATCTACCGTCACCACCTGCGACTCCTAGAATGCTTCCATCAACGCTGCCTCTGTACAAACCTAAACATCCACTGGTCAGATTATGTGACCAATACATCTGTTCTAGAACAAGCAGCAGTCACAAGTATTGAGGCCATGTTGCTGAGAACACAGCTGCGATGGGCAGGGCACGTCTCCAGGATGAAGGACCACCGCCTCCCTAAGATCTTGTTTTACGGTGAACTTGCCACCGGCTGCTGCATGAGAGGAGCCCCGAAGAAGAGATACAAGGACTCCCTGAAACGACATCTCAGCCTTGGCCATATTGATCAACGTAACTGGTCTACTTTGTCCTCCAATCGGGAGACCTGGAGACACACCATCTATAACGCTGCTGATGCTTTTGAGAAAGTACACAGGATCACTCTCGAGGAGAAAAGACAACACAGAAAGAATTGTGCCTTGCAGAATTTACCACCTACGGAGTCTTTCTGCTGTGCCTTTTGCAACCGGACGTGCCGATCTCGTATTGGCCTTTTTAGCCACCAACGTGCTTGCAACAAACGTGGGTAGTGCCCTTCCCAAATCTTCGTTCGCGAAGCCCAGCCATGACTGAATCTGTTACAGGCACAATCTTACACCATTATTCAGTTTTGTATGCCTCAATCACTAAATGGCTATCTAATTGACTTTATATTTGGTTCTTCTCCGCTTAAATAACTGCTGTAGCAACTCTACATTTGTCTTAGTAAGGCTGAGAAAAAGTTCAAAAATTGAATATGTGTACTAGAATAGGATTACCATGACTCATGTCTAGTGACGACACAATAGCTGCAGACATTAAACAGCCTTATGATTATGTTAATGGACTTCCATTTCCTCCGTAAGAAGTTAAACAGTTCTATCTGTTTGCACTGTATTTACAACTGAAGTATGTCAGATCACAAGCAAGAGAGCCCCAATGATATTCTTAAAAGGACTCAAGAGCTCTTTTACACTGTAGCAAAGAACAAATGGAATAATATGAAACAGGTGCCTACACTGCTATGCATCCAATCCAGCCCCAATTCACAGTACAGCTGAAGAGAAGAGCACAGAGAAGGTAACACTGATCCAATGTGAAGTGTCAAAGGAGAGTGGAAGAAGGAGAAGTTCTTATTAAAACGTTCAGTCCACAAAATCACTGCTGTTTGGAACACCTCTGGATGTGCTGTGCAGCTGACACCCTCACCCTAATTAGACTGGCTACTTAAGGATGTCAGCAGCTGCATTGCTTCCCTTCCCCTCTACAATAAGAGTTTCTATTAACAGGAAGGTTTACGAAGACCTTGCAAGAGATAAAACATTTTGCAAATCCATCCTCAGTACTCTATGTCTTACTAAGACCCTAAGAAGTGCTTGCATAACCAAAACCATAGCCACAGAAATCAACAATTGCTGCAGTTATGGTAACATATGTGTCAGATAACCACAGAAAGTGGCAATTCCCGAATTTCAAAAATAGTACAAAAGAACATCTGAAAAATGCACAGCATTAATAAAGGTGATCATGCAAAAGCAAGATCATGTCTTAACCACTGCTCTGTTAAATAGGAAGAAGGTGGAGTAAGGAAGGAAAAGGTGAAATCACAATTTTTTCTAGAATTAGGAGAAAACTCTATCTAAAGTGGTTAACATGTTGACTAAAGATATAATACTACAATAATTTCAGTGAGACTTTATCAAGATACACTTGGAGAAGAAAAGTTCTAAGGGACAAATATAAACCACAGAAAATACTGACTATATAAATATAAACCACAGAAAACACTGCAGTGTTAACTGCAGGAAAAGATATAAGAAAAAAAATAAAATATACTGAATGTGAACAGAATTACAAAACTAGCAGTATATGCTAAAGATTGTACATAGGGAGGCTGTACAGAGATTTTTAGTGGGGCAATTATCTTTCTGATTGTATTGATATAGATAAACTCAGAGTACTGTAAATACGCTGCTAATCTGTATATTTAAAATAGTGATAACAAGAATGCAGAAAAGTAAAGAGTTATGCTGCAATGCAAGAGCAGCAAGTGTGATAAAAATTATAAGGCATACGGTATAAAGAAATAGGTGGGGAAATTAGTTAATATACACTAGATAAAAAAATACTATTTAAAGAGTATAGTACCTTCTTATAAATATGTAAAGAGAGCTAATGAAAATGATGAAAATATATACATATAAAGTAGTTACTGTCAGAACATGAAGAAATGGTCCTTGAAGTATGAGAAAAACAAGCATAAATAAAATGCAAGCATAATTAAATGCAAGCATATTTAGTGGAGCTAATTGGCTAATTTTGTTGAAAGAAAGGCAACAGGGTCACCATCTTGGAAAGTGTTCACAAAAGATCTGGAAAGAGGTAGCGGGGGAGTCTAATGAGTATTCTGTAGAAAGTCATAAATAATGCTGAAGCATTGGAATGGAGTCATTGAACCAGACTCTCCTTCCAACCCCATCATCCAAAAATGCAAGTACTGAATTACAGAGGATGAAGAAAAAAAGGGCTCTTCAAAGACAGGTGAAGTTGTCAGAAACATGGGGGTAAACAATACACAGGGTCAGTCCTGCTTCTAAGGACTATGGTAGCACAAAAACATGACAGGTAAAATATGAAGAAAAGAGCACAGTAACATTAATCATGAAACTGTTTTCAGTAATGTGAAATGAGGTAACAAGTTCTATCTAGAAATAAATGTAAATACCCATGTTGAATCTTTTAATTGAATTATAGAAATATTCACAGCCAAATGTCTGTGACTATTTAAAGCGAATGAGGCATTATTTAGAAGGTTAGCCGGACTCTGCATCTGGCCTTAATTAATTTTCTGACACTGGTCATATTTTGACTAGGAATTTCAGGCTCAGAGTTCAATCCAGGAGGCAGGTGACTTAAAAGGGAAACAGGTTTCTAAATATCTTTGAGGATCTAGTCCCTCCTCCAGTTCTTTTTGCTCCAACTTAAAATATAAGAATGAGGAAAATGGTGCCATGTATACCAAAATAAGTATTTTTATGATCCTTAAATATCCGAAGTTGAAAAGTAATTTTTTAAAACTGTAATGTCAACTGGTAACACTAGAATCTGTTTTTTACAAGTCCCGTTTATATAGTTTTACCAATCTCATCATTGTAATCTAGGCTTTGCTACTATTCCTATTCCTCTCTCAGAGTTCCTCTGCTAGTCGCAAAGTATCAGAAACTGCTTAATATTTTGAAAATCTTCCTACTTGGTGGGACAGAAATTCAATGCAAAACAACGGCAGACAATTTAAAAATATCCCTAACCCTAACAGTGATAACATACTTCTATGATTCCTTGAATAACAAAACAAGAAAATAATAAGGACATTTGGCATAGAAGAAAAAAAATATGGTGAGAATACAAAGATGATGTTCCAGCTGAAAATGGTATTGGTTTCCTCGTGCGTTTAAAATGAAGTTGAGAGAGAGACAATTTTAGAGTAGGCACGGGGACAAAACAGATGCTCTTGGTTCTCACAAATACATTTCTAGATTTTTATGCTTACATCAAGGTTCTACTGAAAAATGCAGAGTGAATTTATTATTTATTTATTTATTTATTTATTTTTCTTTTAATTTGTGGCAGAACAGCCATAACTCTTCTTCTTTACTGAGTGCCATTCGTTTTGATACTTATTTATTTAAACTTATTGATTTTTTTTTTACTCCACTGAGTAATTAATTTATTTTCCTAGTTTTCTACGAAAATGGAATCTTCTTATATTTAAGTCATCCAGAAGTTTTATATTTATTCATCCAGATTTTGACTGACTATAAATGTTCTTTCAGGTTTTCAGAATTACAGTAAATTACTTGTATAGGTGGGGTTTTTGTTTTTGTTTTGTTTTGGTTTTTTTATTATTATTAGTCTAACTTGATGTCAACAACACTAAATCTAGGTACCAGTTTTCAAGAAATCATCAAAGGAAGGGAAGGGCATCAAGGAATTTATCATGTTGGCAAGCTCAGCATCTTTCAGTTCTGCACAAAACAAATAAAAATTAACATCTCGTTAAATCTGCTGGGATTCAGTTACGTGTATAACTGTGTCATGGTTTAAACCCAGATGGCAACTAAGCACCATGCAGCCACTTGCTCACTTCCCACCCCATTAGGATGTGGAAGAGAATCAAAGGGTAAAAGTGAGAAAATTCCTGGGTTTAAATAAGAACAGTTTAATAACTGAAATAATAATAATAGTAATGCTGATGATAATAAAAATTTAAATGGAAAGGAAAAGAACAACAAAAAAAGAGAGAGAAATAAAACCCAAGCGAGACTTATGATACAACAGAAAAACAATGACCAATGCACAACATCATATGGTATGGGATATCACTTTGGCCAGTTGGGATCAGCTGTCCTTCCTGTGTCCCCTCCCAACTCCCTGTGTGCCACCAGCCTCCTTGCTAGCAGGTTGGGGTGAGAGGCAGAAAAGGCCATGACTCCATGTAAACACTGGTCAGCAATAATTAAAACATTCCTGAACTATCAACACTGTTTCCAGCACAAATCCAAAATATAGTCCCATACTAGCTACTAGTAAGAAAATTAACTCTACAATAGACAAAAACAGCACAAGCTGGAAAATATACTTTTCCGAACTAACTGAATTTATCTTACTCTGCTTTCCTTTCATAACTGTTTAAATCCTTACACTGAGACAAAGAATGATACCTTATTATCTATGGTTAAAACATAAAAAAATTCATAAAGCAACTGACTGGGCAGTGAGTGAGTTGAACTACATGAGAAATATTCAATACAGCTCAATACATCAATTTCTTTGGTAAATCTAAATCATTCACATATAATTAATTCTGAAACCTGACATTTGCAGAAACCTACCAGATAACTGAATTCAGAAACCAGAAATGAAAAAAAATGTTAGTTTTATAAAAAGCCTCTCTTTTCAAACACAGATGTGGCAAAGAAATATAACTTTCTGAAGTAAACAAACAAACAAAAATTCATTTGCATTTTCTTTATATTTGAAATGCCATTTCAAATGAATGCTTTTTGTCTTTGTGGATCACAGGCTTTGTCTATTCTCTCGTTAAGCTAAAAACACAGATTCACAAGTGAGGACAGAACAATGTCTTTCCCTCTCTTCCCGTTTACTCCAGCTCCTTCCCACAAGCATACTAAATAGTAAAGCATTTCAAAGGTAGTACAAGAGCTGCCAGAACAAAAGTATTATCACGTTAAAGAAATATTCACAAAAGATTTTTATTGGAGCAGTGAAACCATAGCTAGTAAAAATTATAGTTCTAGTACAGTTTGTGCTGCACATTGACTTGCTTATCCCACCACCTGTTCAAAAGTAAAGGAAGAGACAGAACAAATATTGGCTCTTTATTTCCAAAGATAAACTAAAAGGTGCCAGAAATAAGAAAGCAGAAAAGAAAGAATAACATTTCCCTTGCGCAAGAGCTATTTTTTGAAAGAAGCTGGCCCTTCTTCAGATTGATACAATTCCTCTGTGTATAAATTTTTTGAGGAGTAGATATGCCAATGCTGAATGCCTCCATCTAATCATTACATTGTGTGAGATTTTCTAATTTGCCAAAACTGAGAGAGAAAAGTGATTGTGATAATTACTTTAAAACAATAAAGAATACAAACTCAATTTCTTTTTCCTTCTTTTAAAAGATTATTCTTGAAGAGAATTCTATAAAGGATGAAATACTTGAAATTTTAAATGGAGATTTTCTGCCTCCTTTTTCCAACATGATCAGCTTTCAAAACATTGAAAGATGAAAACTTGCTGAAAAGCTGCATGTCATATTTTTGGTTTTGGGCAAGTGAATGAAGGTACAGAGGGATACCAAAGATAAGATTAATATATTTGCCTTAACTCCTAGCAATGAACATGGATATAAAGCATTAATTCTTACATTATTTATTTTTAATATGCATGAATATTTTAGTCTTTGTAGTGTCAAGGTGTCAGTGCCTCCACTCGACACTCACTTAGTGAGGCGCAAAGTACTACATCAAAATGTCAGAAAGACTTTAATTTGGGGTTGAGAGATGAATCATTCTCCTTCTTCTTCAGACTTCTAGATCTTATGGTCAAGCAAACAGCTCAGCTGCCAGACATGCCCAGAAAATAGTAACAAAGAAGAGCATAAATTCCAGCTCCGTTCTAAGTTAGGAAAAAAAAAAAGTATAGATACTTAAATGTCTAAGCTATCATGGAATGTAGTAAGTAAAGCACATTAGTTTCCGAATTCGGAAGACGATATTCTTCTAATATGTGCTTTTTTTCCTGATCAGCAACAAGTACACATTTTTCTTCTTGTTGCTTTAACCAGTCTGCTTACCTTTTTTCTTCTAAGGGACATCAGTTACCAACTGCTGTGTACTAATCACACTATATTAATACAGTATAACCTAATTCAAAGTAATATATTGAATAATGTGACTGTATAATTTGAAGTATTTCTAAATTGGTCTAAACCTTCTAGTATTTAAAATATTTTATGTCATAACTTCCACTCTGGCACATTTTCAAAAGGCGTTGCTGTTGACGTCACTAGAAGTGAAGCATGTAGCATTCCTACGCATCTGGGTCTAAATTTTCTATGTCTGACTATAACTCTTCAGAAGAAAACTCAGTTGTGATTGATAATTTTCTTTCATAGAACTGGACAACCAGGGCAAGTGTTCCAATTCAAACTAAGGATACAGGATAAGGAGATTTCAGTTTTCAAGTTCAATGAAGAATTAACTCTGAATGATCTTTTCTCCTGCCAATAACAGACGGTACCTTATAGGTACATTTTTGGGTAAGCAGGATTCACAAAGGACCTGGCTACACTTCAGAATGTTGACAATTCCTTACCTTGGAGCCACTACAGAACTTTACATACAGACTCCCCCAAGCAAGAAAACATACAATGCAAGACCCCATTTTGGCTTTTTTCCTTTTGGCAAAAAGAATGTCCTTCCTTGTTTTCAGTTCATGAAAAACACCTTGAGGTTAGCATAGTATGGATTACACGTTTTAAATTCAGTGCTGTAAAAAGCATATAGTAAGAAATAAATAAAAAGGAATGTTCCTTAGCACTAATTATCCTCTAATTTTTAGAATGTAATTATAGCAAAAAAGATTACAGTACTTGTAATTACATATTTGGTACCCAGAACAAATTTAAAATCAATGCTGCTCCAAAACTTTTCCGTTCTTTTCATTAATCTTTTCTTATTCATTTCACACACTTATCACACTGAAATGGTTTCTAGCTGTGATCAGTGTACACTTTGGACATCAGGGCTTTTTTCTCTTGTTGAACTAATAATTTAAAAATGTCCAGCCAATTTTTCAGTATTTTCACATGTTGTGTAGGGCAGTGAGGCTCCAATCAAAAATTCTGTAGATAATGAAGACTCCTACAAATGTTTAACCTCTACTTCTTTAAAGAAGATGCTTAAAAATTACCTTGTAAAAAAGAAGCAACTCTGTGCATTACTAATTACAGAATAAAACTTCTGAAATGAAAATCCAAACTCCAAGTTTCCTGCTCTTACTGTCCGCAGAGTTTATAGATGTAGCCGATTGCTGATCCGCATTAACTGCTTTCCAAGAGGTTTGTTAAAAAACAAAGCCTGATAAAGCAGGCAGGGAAACAAGAGGCTCAGGAGAGTCTTAGCAACATACCAAGAGTTAAGTGTTACATACAGGATGCTAATACATAAACTACAGACTGTATCCTCATTTCCAGCTGACAGCAGTGGGTTATGCAGCAGCTGGAGGACAGGATCAGAGCTCTCCCTTCCAGCAGCAAAGAGGATGAAAGACGATTACTTTGTATCATCCTAATTCTTTTGGATTTTGATTTTTACCTTCAACATTTTCAGAAATACACTCTTTGAGAAAAACAGATGGGACTGAAATTAATCGGTATGAAACTCTATGACAGTATTTATTGCAGAATCATTATCCAGTGTCTAGCTCGCCTATCGCAGTGTGCCACCGAGAGCAAGACTGCCTGACCATTCAGACCAGGGAGGAGTAAGGCTGTCAAAGAGTAAAAAGGGAAAACACACCAGTATGTTTTGGGAAACTGAAGTGGCAAGCACTCCTGGGACTGGAACTCAGACCAGGCTGGGAGCCCAACCCCCAAATTTCAGTCCACCAGTGAGCTGGTATTTAATTCCACTGAATATCCCATGCTGAGGACTCAACGGCTTTAAACACATGATAACATAATATAGTGGCTTAGTTTACAAGCCTTGAAAAACTCAAGGGAGAACCTTTTGACAGAGCCAACTGTGCCTTGGAGAATGCGGATACAGTGCTGTGTTACCAGCCTTAAAACTGCCTGTGGCCTTTCTGCTTTTTGATACTGCAATGTAGTGACATAATTATCTCCACATTGTAGTAAAACTTAATGCAGGTAATGATAATGTAACTCAATCTTAAAAAAACACAAAAACAAAATTAATAAAAACCACGGCAATCCTTTTAAAAAATAACACAATCTTTAGCAAGGGTTATGCCTGTTCAAGACCTCATGCAACTTTAGTCATTCAACAGCTGAGGAATCAGAAGTATTTTAACTCAATTTGAAGAGTGTAGTCAGGATGTCACATTTTATAATATTCATACAAAATACAGACATCAACTAGTTAAATTAGCTGCAGAGGCCACAGGTAGTGGTGAATGACAACAAATAAATGTGTATTATGATAGTTTTATTCTAAAATACTAAGGATATTTCAAAAACCTTTTGAAGCTACTGAAGAGATTTATTTGATTCTCACTTGACGGTGGTAAGTAAAGTTTTGTAAAGTCTCCTTTACATAAAGGAATAGAATTATCTGTGACCTCAATATTTCTTCTAAACAAATCCAAGCTTTACTATTCAAGCACCAAAAAACCAAACCAAAACACAAAACGAAAAACACCAAAACAAAATAAACTGAAAAAAGGAGAATCATCATGTGTTGGTATTCTGTCTCTCTCTCTCTCCTTCCAATGCACTACACTTTAAATTAGTATGACATGACTTTTTTTAATCAAATCAGAATTCATAGCAGGGAGTGCACAATTTTAAATGGATACAAGGGACCAGGAATTCTTGCTAGAATCACTCCCAGTGCCAATGGAACAATTTTGTCACACGCTCTCATGTCAGGAAAAAGCTCTTGGCTAGACTCCAACCCTCTATTCAAACAGACAAACACTTCAATTGCTACATTTTGTTCTGTTCATTTATTTTGAAATATTATATTTGGCATGAAGTTTTAGAGTTCCAGAAAAAATAATTCTGTAATATTCCTTAGGGTTTTATGCTTGAGAAAGGCCAAACTGTTTGACAGGCTTCATAAACTTATGGCTTTGAAACAACCGAGTGTTTTACGTACAGATACTCTACCAATGTTAGATTACTGTTTGCTTTTATATGCAATTATACTACTACTGCATCCCATATACACATCAAAAACAGCCCAGGCACCAATAAATAATATTTTTGTAGGCAGACCTAAAAGACAGTCATGGTGCACATCAGCTGTCAGCAGCAATGTGATGTTATCACAATTCTCTTGCTCTTTCCCATGCCATGTTCTCTCCAAATGTCCCTGCTAAACGTAATTGAATGGCTCCTGATTTAATTTAATCTGGGTTGCTCTCTATCAGTAACTTTACTGCCCTGTTCACACTCTCTATTGATCCAAAGGCCTAGATACACAACTGATTTTACACCAGGAGATAATGCTGTAATGCTGGTTTGAGAGATCACGTGTTCCAGTCCTGACTAGAATAAAGTGTTTGTGAGATGGCAGAGGGAGGTTTTCTGCAGCCCCGTGCTGAACTGGATTTGTACTTTTCCAAAGCCTTAGCAATTCGGAAAAATTTGACACGTGGACAGATAAAGAGCAAATTCCTTCACACATGCCAAATGGACGTGTCTAACCCTGAATGCCATCTTGATCTAGATCAGAGGTGCTAGGCATGTACAAAGAGATGATTACAGAGCCAAAGTCAGACACCCACATTTCCATTCCATGCAGAGATCAAGGGAGGTCAATCACTCAACTACTAAAATTAAAATCCAACTGTTCAAAATGCTTTTATTTTCTGAAAAACTATTAATAATTTTAACAAAAAGAAGGGTAATACTGTATAGAACTTCCTTTATCAAGGAATCTACAAATTAATGAAAAATATGATCTCATTTTTGGTTATAAAAGCATCGGGCTGCAATCCATAAATGAAAAAAAGCTCTAGCAATTTATTCTTATGAAGTCAACATATATTTTTTTTTTATATAATTAATTCAACAATTCACTGTCTATCTCAGGTGCTTTCCTAACCAGTATTTTGAGATTTGAAATTTCTTTTCCAGGTTATAGGGCAAGGAAAAAAGCTAAATAAAATTATACTAATACATCTTTTTGACACATTTGTTATTTACCCAGTGGTGTGCACCTTCCTATTGTTCATATAATAAATATCTCCTGGATTTTAATGTTTTAGGCCACTACAATTGTTTAATATATTTATATACTATATATCCATTGTGAGAGAGGTCCACAGACTTGCCTTGTTTAAACAGACGAATTCAAATTAATCAAAAGCAAAGTCCAAAACAAAAAAAAATATCATGTTAGATTCATGTGCCACTGTCTCAGTGAACCTTTTTTACCAGCAAATCAATAGAAAGCTGCAGGGAACACAATTGAAAAACAGCAGATGATGGGTCAGTCAATTAAGTAACAGAGGACAACAGCAGGTACCCTTTCCATGCTTAAGCTCAGCATAAGGATGTTGTGAAACACCATCCCTAGTGAGGTTTTTACAATCACATAAAACCCATGAGTCATTTTCTCCTCCAAAATTCTGCGTAAATTTCTATTGGAACAGTTAAAACAATGGCCTGTCTTCTTCCACTCTGGAAAAACAACAAGCCTTGACAAAGACTGAGAGACCAAAATACTGGAGACGAATTTAGTATGCACCTTAGTAAAGTCTTGACATTTAAAAGCATATCTGATGAGGCAAAGAGAACATTAAAGTATTGACCTTTCAGTTTAATTCTGCAGCATAATGTCAGGATCTGGGCTTTATGATAAATTTCTAAATTATACTTCTTCTCCTAACTTCTTTATTGCATCTCTCTTTGCTTATTACTTATTGCTTAACTTTTGCCCTGCTAACAAGTAAAGCCCCTTAATAATCATGAATAGTCTAGCTGAATTAACTGAAAATACAGAGATACAAACAGTTAAGTAAGTAGAAAGGTAGAGGGTATTTTGAAGATTTACGGTATCAAGCCAGCTACAATATTAGGATACAATCTGAAAGAAAGAAATTAAGTCAGAATGTACTAGAAACTTTTTCATACCGAAGTAATTAAAAATAGTCATGCAAGTAAGTAAAGGAAGAAGAGATGCCATAAGATAACAGCTTATTGGATTTTTTTCTATTTTCTACTGATTTTCTGCTGATTGCTATGAATTTAATTTGGTCACAGCCATATTAAAACATCTCTGCATGTAGGTGACACAGAGTGTCTGTCCTTGCAATAGGGATGATACATCTTCTACAGTAATGGGGATGTCCCAACTGCTCCAGGAAATGCTGAAATAGCTAGGAAAGGCCAATGCAACTTTTGAAGAACTCCGGTTAGAAGAGGGGGAAAACCTGGCAGACTGCTTTGGATTACTGTGCCAGAGATCCACCGCAATAAGTGGACATTGAAAAGCAATAAATAATCAAGGGTGAGCAGGAGGCTCTGAACAGAGGCAAGACATCAGAGGGTGGTACAGTGGGGACCAGAGATGGCTGAGGTGCGGATAAGGACTGAAGAGCTGGTGAAATAAGAGCCAAGACATGTGGCTTTGAGGAGTCCCATCAAGACTGAGGACCTCAATAAATAATTGAAATGGTATAGTTCTTTACTGACTCATAGCACGTATTAACCTGTACTATATCTTTCTAGAAGGCACATATTTCAGTATATTGTATATACAGGACTACTCCAAATTTAGAATTCAGTTTTTTGATGAGTCTTCAGCACAACCTTCTCAAGCATCATAAACTGAAACTTCAATATTTTTGCGCTATTCTGTTGAGTCTGTCAACATTAAATTCAGCACACTGCAGGTACTGGTTTGGATTTACATCTTCACCCCAATTACCAAAGTCCATCTTCTCATCTTCATTAACTTCAGAGCTACTAACATTCTAGATACTTTTCAAGAGCCCTTCCTGGTGCTGCCAAGACAGAGAGAAAGAAAATATGCAAACTGTAATTGTTTTTTCGCAATCTGCATTCTCATGTCCATCCAGTTTTAACAAACTCATCATTATTGAGAAAAGGTCAAAAACTGCCCCTGGTGAAGGCTGTACCTGATGACTTGTCTCACTGTAATGTTAGTGCTCCATTCACGAGCATGAATCATTATCTATCATTGCTGGCTAATATTCAAATTAATATATTCAAACAAATATCTTTTTCCTAATAATACAGAAAATTAAAAGGATGTGTCCATGGTATATTTTCCCTAAAATTTCATGTTTCCTATGTGTTTCATTTTCTTATTCTTTACAAAATTAGTACCATAATATATTATTACTTATATAAACAACATGAGAATGACCCAAGAATAGCTAAACAGTAATTTAACTGTCTGTCCTTGAAAAAATCAAATCCCCTCCATTCACAAGTTGTACTTCACTGTAAAATAAGCTAAAAGGATCTGTTCAAAATCCTATAATGTCAAACTTGAACCAGTCTATGATGCAGTCTATGAAGGCAGACAAAAGCCTGGTGAAAAATTACATATGGGAAATGTACATTACTGAAAATGTTACCCCTCTGAGCAACTGCTGTCAATGTACAGCTTTTTTATATTTTTGTTTCACAGCTAACTGGCATAGTCTTTTTCACCCCTCCTTCAATTCATGATTACTGTAACTGATTCTAGATACACTGAAATTAGTTTATAGTGAATTGAAAATGAGCAAAAGTCCAGTGCATTTTACACTACTTCCGTAATTACTTTCATAACTTTTTGTTGTATACATCACATAACAGCAGTAAGTCCCATCTTTCCTCCTCTCACTTTCATGCTGTTTTCTGAACATGCAGAAAGTATTAAGTGCTCTAAATATAACATGCCAGATTATAATTGAAACTTCAAGAGTTTCCACTGAAGTATACTACTTCTTTTCACAAAATCACTTGTCAATTCAAGAAAAATTCCCACAGTTTACTAAATTCTATTCACAAGGGAAGTAAATATGATGAATTACAGCAAGGACAATATGTGTGAACAGGATATAGATTTTTTTCTTCATATACTATCCATAATTTAAATTTAACATCCTTTTTGGGGAAGAAACAAATCCTTGCTGTTCTTTTACCAGAAACTGAAGGCCAGAAGTGAAATAATCTGTGACTCGATCAATAAAAACAATGAAGGATTTACGGACTGACACCTGGGAAAAGGTAGCTTTACTGATGTAACTGACAGGCTGATGGCAGATTTACTAGCTGTGCAGGACTGCAATAAATTTGACTTCAACTGTGGGCAAATCATGTTAAGAAATACTGCCATGTCTAAGAATTTCTCAGAGATGTCCATGTTGTATAATGGCATGTCACCTGAGAATGCTATATTCTTTCATGACCTATTCCTCATCCAGATGATGAAAGAGTCCAAGTAGTATTCCTTATTTAAAAGTCCCATAGCACTGAAAAATGTCTTGATTATCTCACATCAGACAACAAGACCTACAGAATTGAAATTTAAAAAAAAAAGTAATATATTACTCGTATATAACGTATTACTTACGTAACATAATGCTGTGTTATGTGAAAAAGGCAGGGTACTTGCATACTTGCAATCCCAAGATAAATACAGTCACCTCAGCATCTTTATAATCTCCTTGACTTCCCATCTCCATGTGTGGCAAAGCTGACCTTGAATATTGCTAATAGTGATTGACTAAATCCACTTTTTTATAATCATCAAATCTAAAAACTTTTAAGGAAAAAAATCAGGTGACATAAGTCACTTCGGTTTCAGGGAAAGCTATGGTTTTATTTCAGCAAATGCTGGGTGGAAGTTAATTCTCTGGTTTCTATCTAGAATATTAATAGTCTGAAATGCCACTTCTGCAAAGCTTATGAAGATATAATTTTAGGAGAACTCTTTTGAAGTTAATGGAAGTTCATCTGAATTTATATACACATGAACAAAAGTATATAAGGGATCAGTATTTAAGACCAGAAAAAAACAGTAATTACTGATGAATGGTAACAGTAAGTCAGTATAGCAACATTTCATGGCTACCCTCATCATTATTTATCAAACTTCATGTTCATTTCTTAATAAAAACAATTAATTCCCTGCTGCTCGTCTCTCTCAAGATTTAATTATTTGTAGCACTGATCACAATGCATGCATTCAAGTAAAGGTTCTCCTGTGGCAAAACGTGAAACAAATCAAACATCTTTCTTCAAAAAGACATTTTTACGGGGAATACACATAATAAAAAGCCAAAACATTTCTAGAAGTTACAAAAGCATGTATTAGAATCCTAGAGTAACTAAAATCCAAATAAATTATCATGAAGTAACCCAGACAAGCCTGAATTACTGTACAGATTAATGTCCGCTGCCACAGATTTCACTTCTGATATAATGAAAAGATCAGATTTTTATTTTGCAACTGAAGAGAAAGTTCAGGATTGACCCTCATCACATCAAGTCTAAGCCTTGTGTTCAGAATTTAAGAATTTAAAAGCTATACCTTTTCACTGAATGCTAAGGAAGTTGGGTAATACTAAGGAAGTTGGGTATTTTAAACAATTTTTTAAGTGCTTCCCTGACTACAGACGGATTTGAAGAAAATGTTATTTCTTTTTCAGAAATGGGTCTTGCATAAAATTAGCTCCACAGAGCTACTCTCTCAGCTATATGACTACTCAGTGTAGCAAAGCACTTAGTCATCAGAATCTACCATCAAATAACAATATTTACACAGCAGTGAAGGACAAGAAATGATGGAGAACTTTCTATACAATAAATTTACATTTGTATTGCCTTCAGATTGTCTACTACTACTAGTGAAACATTAGGATAGTATATTTCCAACTATAGAAATTTCATTGTGAATTTAGTCGGGGCACTATTTTTGGTCAAGAACTGATGATCATGTCCCATTTTGCTATTTGCCTAAAGCGTACAGCATCTGCAGTTTACACACATCATTTCATAGAATTCCTTAAGGAATCTACCATAAGTGATATGAGGACCAAATAAAGCACTGAATAAAATGCAGCGAAAATGCCACCTCTGTACAGCCAAAATACACTGTTAGAGGCACTGGTGAAATGGAATAACAACCTGGGTTGAGAATAACTTTAAAATGTATATATTTCATTATTTTCAATGCAATTTGTATCACAAAATCTGCACTTGATCTCACTCTTAATGAGTAATTGATGAACTAGAAGGAGTTACATTATACCTACTTTCCAAGTTTTCATACTGATACTCTGCTTCCTATTCTTTAAAGTGTGTGTGAAGTTATAAAAACTCCAGACTGCACAGGACTTTATCCACTACAGTAAGTCTTAGGCCCACTCTGTTTCCTCCTCTCAGAACAACATGTTCTGCCACTACCTTTGATTTTCCTTACAGATTAGCCCAATTAATTTCTGAAGCTTTTGTTTAGCTTAACTTCTCCTGCTGTTAATAATTCGGTATGAACATGATCCCCCACTGGAACTTCTGTTTTTTCATAATACTCTGACTTCCTCTCATCTCTCCAAAAATCTGTTTCTCACACAAATAGTTCAGCTATCTGGAAAATGGCTGCCTGTAGTTTAGCTTTCTGTTTGTCTCTTTGATAATATAAATTAATAACAACGCTATTTTAATCATACTTACAATTTTAAATCATCAGTTTCAGTGCTGATCAGGATTTTTTCCTCCCTTGCATTAGAGTATATATTCCATTAAAGGATTATTCCAGTAATTATTACAAATGAAAATGCATTTTCAATCAACACAGTCAAGTGCGATGGGAAAAGAATACTCACTTGTGAATTATATTTTATTTTCTGTAGAATACAAACTCGGAGATATATGTTGCATGTTTGTGTATGTGGTTGAGTATGAAGAAGAAATCACAAGTCATATTCCTTCTAATTAAGCCATTTTTCTAGCTGACAACTGTCAAAGCCATCCCAGAAACCCATGAATATTAAAGTGCTGTTCACTGGCACATTTGGCATTTTGAATCTGGGCAAATAGAAGTCATGAAATATGAAAGGAGTGCCCCATGTCATTTTGTAGAAAATGTTGCCATTAAGATGATGTATGGGAAAATTCACACCTTCATCATCAGGGAATGCTATACTACATTTTCTGTACTACTCTGCCCCAAAAGCATTACTAGTGGCTTACAGACTTCTGTCTTTGGCTGAAAGAAATTTATGAAACATATTAAAGTCAAGATTTTAAATGCCTGTTAATATTGATATATACACTTATCTAAAACTAGTGAATATTTTTATTTATTAGGAAATTCTCTGTTGAGAGAGAATTCTAATGCAGCTCCTTTTCGTATCTTCTAACACTGACACTAAGTAATTAGATTAGTTCTAAAAAAAAACCTAATTTTTTTTTACAATTAAAATCCACCGCAGAATACAACAAGGAGAGGGGACTTCTTTAGAGTTCAGACTCAAATTTATCTGTATTTTGGTTCTCACATTTTTAATCAGCAAAATTCTCAGAAAATTTAAATTATCGTCACAGAATATATATTTGTTGGCTCCAACCTGCAAAATATTTCAGAAATAAAAATTCTAGAGATATAAAAAATACATTAATGAAGTCTGCCTGGTTTATGTACCTGAACATGTCACCTAATTTATAACACAGGTTAAACACAATAACAGGACCTTTGACATAGTTATCTGATCTATCTACTAGCAAGCAATTTGCAAACAATCTGGATGTCTGCTTTGTCACTCACACATTTAATACATTCTGAATATCCTATCAAATTCACGTTTAGAAGCATGAAACACATGTGCCTGGCCCAGAAAGCAACAGTGCCCCACTTGGCAGAGCCCTGCTGCCCATGCCCACGCAGCCCCAGTAGCTTGTGTATTCTAAATTTACTTGCGTAAACCTGAAATACAAATGAAGACTGACATTATATCCTGGACTTCACACACACCTGGAAGCATCCTAGAAAACAGTAATGCTTCCAAGAGACCTCAGACCTTCCCACCAAGGGCCTGAGAGGAGGCTTCAAATACTGTCTCTAACCACCATCACCACCTTTGTGTTCATTATTTTGGATAACTTCATCACTAATTTATTCTCATATCCAAATTAAAGTTCTTATATACAAATAAGAGCTGAGCTTCAATTCAACAGCAATTTTAAAGCATGTAAAGCAGAAACACATCTTTGATGAACAGGTCAAGAAGCAATGGCCTTAAACCGATTCATGATTAGACCTTGAGAAAGGTCTTCTAATGAAGCTCTGGAATAGACTACACAAACTCAGGAATTAAGCAGTCAAGTTCAGTGTATTTAGACTCCTTTGGAAGAGGGGCTCCTAAGCTAATACTGCACGAAAAACTAAGGTTCTCTAATGTTCCTTTGTTTTTCCCCTCAGAAAAACAGCGTTCTCATTTTTCATTCAACACTGTGCACTGTCCTCATTAAGCAAAAGTATTTACTGGAATCCCATAAAAACTGCAAAAACTAAAATACTGAACAATTACTAAAATCCAGCTTAAAATACAACAAATGTATAAAATCATTACTATCTCCTTTCAATGTCTGTATTACAATGTTTCATTTCAGTCCTCTTTCTAGGTACAAATAAATTAGGAACATATTTGTATAAATACAAATAAATAAATAAATTTATTTTCCTGATTTTTCTTCTCAGAGGAAGGTATGCAATAATTTAAATCATGTTTATCCATAAGAGGGTTTGGCAGCTTATCTGGCCAATGCTTAACTGGGTTTTCAGATTAAAAGAAAATCTACAAGTTATTATATTCAATATAAGTATCTGTTTACAACACCTTGTGTATAAATTATCACCTTGAAAAGAAAGAAAACTAAGTTTTTTACTTGTTCCAGGGAAGAAATCTGCTTTTCCTGAAACACATTAGTAGCAACATCCCAGAGAAATGAGTTTTGATTTCACACTGACAAAGTGAAAAGAAACTTCTTAAATTAGCCAAACACTGAGATTAAAGACACAAAAAATGGAACTGAACTTATGTTCACAACAAACTTTTCAAACTCAAGTTCTACTCTGACACAAAGAAAGCAGAGCATCTATGCCTTAGCAGCCGCTAAGTACTATGAATATTGTAATATTCTTTTTTCAAAGTTCATTCCAAAGATGAATCATACATTCTCACTTGCAATCAACTTTTAGACCCAAGAGGTGAATTTCAGATGGCCAAATAAAGTCGGTAGTTGTGACACAAAAATTCTAAAAACTTAATCTGCCATGCTACAAGAGTACATCTTGCTCCTATCTTTCTCTGCACAATCATACCATTGGTGTATCTTTGTATGCAGATAATCTCTGAGTATCTATGCAATTAACTGTTTAGCATATATGATAAATTTAAACCTTTCTGATTTGACACTGACAAAAAGTGCATTATAAACATTTTTTGGGGAACGTTTGCATCCATAGCCTGATAACAAGGATTAACTAACAGAAACAGCATCTAATTGTGGAACTGATGGGATTCAACTAATGAAGAATAAAGATTAGATAGTAATAATATGAATATAACATACAACTATATATTTTTATGCACATATAAATAAGAAAGTGACCACAACAGGCCATCTGAGCATATTCAATGGATGCACAAAGAAATGATGTAATTAGTGCTTGCACTCATTTACCTCTTGACTCTTCAAACTCAAAGAAACAGAATTTAGAGTATCGCCGGCGGCGATGGTTTTCACAATTTCTCCAGTCTTCTCTGTAGAAATCAACTCACCTCTGTGGTACCACCACAATTTGGAAATTTCTGAACGAACCTGTCTTCCCTCAGCCCTACGATGTAGTTTTACTGAGCCTAACTCTGAAGTACCTGAAGCTGAATAAGCAAATATACATTTTCAGATATACCTATAACAAGCTGCTATTTCACAGGAAATCCTGTTAAGTCAACCTTAAATTACAGTGCTCCATTCTGAATGGCCATGGGCACTGGATGCACCAATCAGGAATTTCCAGTAAACGGAATTCTGGAAATTTACTGGAAATTCCTAACTGATGCATCCTAGTACAGCACCCAACATTCGCACGCATACCTTTCCCAGGAAAATCCTGCCCACCTGTTCAGTAAGTTGAGCATGCAAATTAAGGGGCCACAGTTGGACTTGTCTCAGCAGTTTTTTGTTGTCTGTATTCATCTGACACATAAATGACGTATTTCTTAAGATTGATGATTATACTTTGTTTCTTTTTCTTCTGGCTTTAGTTCAAGTGATTAAACCAAATAGCAAGAGAACAAATGAGCTTTTTGTAAAAGTAATATTACCATTTAATTTTGTTTTAAGAAAGTATTTTCAGCATTGTTATTTTAGCTTAAACCCCCAAGTTCCTGGCATGTCTGTGAGCTATAAATCAATACATCATTTCATCAATGATGATTTAATTAAGATAAAAAGGCAGTCAAGTATTTGTTCCTTTATCTAACAGCCCCTAGGACTTTGTGATGACATCCTGTATGCTACCAAAAATACACAAAAATAGAAGAGAGAGCTGCTTAAATATGCAAGGAGATTTCAGATGACATGGATTGCAATAAAGGACCCTGAAGATACTTTTGTGAATAAAGACACTAATATTTAGCAATTGGTTTATCAAATCCTTACTCCTTGTAAATGTACTCCTTACGCTGATTTTAAGCTGACATATCCTAAAAGCACTAAGTTAGAGGCCTATCATAAATGCAGACAGGAAAAACATCCCTTATGCTACACTCCATACAAAATGATTCCTGACCTTTTGGCTTATAAAATGATCTGCAATAAATACTTCTCATGTTCCTATATCTTTAATAATTCAGCCAACAATAGCTGTAGGCACAGTCTATTATGATTAATGGCAAAAGCAGTGGCCTTTGCGTAACAAAGCCCTACTGGTTCTAGACATTTTCAAGGTCAAGACTTCATGCAGAAAAGTTCTGCTTATGCTAAATGTACTTTAAATATGTCCAAACTGTCATGTGTATTGTCTTATAGGAAGGACGATACAAAAAGAGTATCATAAAACTTCAGATTATTAAAATTCACATGCACTTCAAAGAGAACTGCAGTGAGAAGGTAAAGCTGTTGTCATCCCTCATTATGTGTTGGAAGTACAATCCACAGCTCAGATAACTTTGCCACATTATCATTTCTTTGCCACACTAATGATCTTCACATAAGGCTAAAGCTAGATAAACTAGCTTTGGCATGGTCTGTTTAGAAAATGAAATACTGATAAAAATATGCTGTGAAACTTCAGATGTCATTATAAAGTAAGACTTATTTTCCAAGCTGCCTTAACAAATAGGTGTACCAGAAGAGAATGACAGCTTTTGATGCAAAAGTTTTGCTCTTAGCCTTTATAATACCTGAGAGATTTATCACTCAGAAATTGCCATCACTTACATTCTGAAACATTCATCACACAGTATGAAAGATAATTATCACCAAACTTTCCACTCCAAATATATGTTCCTGGTGGTTTATGTTCCCATATTAGTCTTAATAGTCATTGCCATACGTTAAAACAATTTACTACACTTAACAGGATGTCTCCACGATATTAAAGAGAACAATAAAATTTCATACAATATTATATCTTTCACAGAGAACATATGCTAAAATACCTCACAAAATCAAAGTTTATAGCAGTGGTAAAAGGAATATAAAGAATGTAAAAGATCAGGTTACAAATAAATCCCCTCCTTTTATATTTTAAGATGATGAAAAAAAATATGAATACACATAAATGGCTAAGTTTAAGCTTAATACAGAATAAAAACTGTTCAAAATAAAAGGAGATACATGCAGACTCCATTAGAAGTGATAGAAAAGGTTCAAGAGTAAGGAAATGGCATAGAAAATCACTAAAATTTTAGTGATTCTTTTTCAAAGAATGTATTAAAGTTAATCTCTGGCTCCTAGAATCACTCAATTTTATGAAAAACCTACCATTCACTTTGCTAAATATAGTTTCTTGAAGGGAAAAAAGAGCACAGTATTGTGACCCATGGAAACCTAAAAACTTTAAACTCTATGTTTGGACATGGTGTAGAAGCAGACATTACTTTCACAAATTCAGGAAACCATGAAGAAAAGATGCTTAGTCGCATACAACAAAGTTACAAAAAAATTTAAGTAAATTGCAGAAAAAAAGAGGATTTAAAACTGTATTTGGAATAAATTTGTTTGGCAAAAACAAACAAACAAAAAGAATATTCATGTCATTTTGAGAAGTATAATACACAAACTGCCTCAAAATAGGAGGGGGTAAAGCAGGAAACAGGGCCAAGGCAGGACTGCAAGTCCCAGTAGTCAAAATACTACAATACCTGGTACTTATGGAGGGACAATATTAGGCTAATTTTCGCAAATAGATGTTTGTCTATTTAATCTAGGGCAAATGACATGCATCAACAAGAAGATTGTGTTCTTCCAGTGATAAAAATAAACTACTGCTACATTTTACACACAGTACTGTTATGGATCTAGATGACAGAGAAACTAGTCAAAATCATTCATTGTCAGCAGAACTGATAAGTAAGTTGCAGTCTTTAGTGCCTCTGCCAGACAAAGTTAAGCCAATCTCCAGTGTTTGTGAAAATTCACTGTGAAAGAGTTAACATAAAACTAAAAGAAACAAGTAAAAATACATTTACAACCAAACAAAACAAGAGAAACAACCAGCAAACCACCATTATAAAAATCACAAACAACACCGTAAAAATATATCTTTAGTCAAGTTTAACATGATCAGGTGCTTATTTAAACAACTTAGAAAGTCAAGATCTAGACAGAAAAAAAAAAAAAAAAAGAAAAAAACCCCAAATAAATCACATTTCAATCATCCAAGAGTAGGATAGAATTGAAGTTAAAAAATCATAAAAGAAAAACTGAGTTTTCATTCTTATAGTAAGATTAGCTTTAAACTTACCAAAATCATTACATTTAGAGGCAGAAAAAAAAAATGATGCAGGTAAATGCACATTTTAAAGCAGTATAAATAAACTCCAGCTAGCAGAATCAAGCCTGGCTCATGACCTAGTCTATTAAGTCAGGCAGTACATCATTTTGGATTAGTGTAAAAGACTGAAAGATACAGTCCTTGTCTTATAGCTGAGTGTTATAAAATAAATTGTGAAGCAGCACATAATGACAAGGTGCAATATAAAGGTCTACAAGTGAAATAAAAATGGACATATAACAGTTGACTATGATTGCTTAAGAGAAACAAGATGCTTAAAAGTGTTCAAAGGTGAGCATATCCAGAAGACATACTGACAGACAAGAGGATGTAAAATGTTTCAAAGCACGACAACCAATTTAATCACGTTTCAGGTATATTTTTGTACATTAATACTACATATACTGGGAGCAAGATTTAGTTAGGACACAGTACCTAATATGAAGTACCAAATCTACCATGGCATAAATGTCTTATACACCCTGTAGTACCAGCTACTGATTGCACTGTTTATGTACATACAGACTGTTTATAATTCAGCTTTCAAATAAATTTTACACTCGTATTGACTTTTATTTAAAAAAAAAATCATTAGATCTCTGGCTGTATATTCTGGTATCTGTTGGATTTTTATATACTATTGCAATGTAAGAAAGGTGAGCTCTAGATGTTAAGCTTGCTTTCGTGGACTGAAGGATGGAGGCCCATGTAAGGGGGCTACTTTTGAATTAGATGATAAATGGAGCATAGAGGTGTGAGAAAGAAATCATATTAGGATGTGAAACCAGCTAGAGTATGGTACAATGTAACTTCATGGCAGAAGCTAATTGTAAGATCCACTGCGCTTTTTAGCAAGTCAGCCTGATATCTCCTATTATCAGAGCTGAGTTCTTCCTTGGTTTTGCTACATATTGCAAGACAGATACATCTACCCTTGAAACACAATGGTAGAGGTCATACATAGGGGTGAGAAAGATGATGGTGAGAGGAAGATTATGTAGGCAGGGGTCACTTGCCCCTTGTCCTACAAGTAGGGCATGCGCAGACTGTTGCCATTAAGTAGTGATTAGGCTGTGTTTGGCTGCCATTCAGGCATCACCTTATACTGCATACTGGCCCTACATAGTGTAATGTGGAACTGATAAAATGGGGTGTCGGGGCTGCTGAGTGGAGCGATACTCATCCTGTCACCGAGGCTGTGTTGCTCCGCAGGGACGCCCACTAAGCACGGGCACCGACCAGCTGCTGCAGATCCTGGTAGCCCTGGCCTGTCTGTGTGGGTAAGCACAGTTTATTGATAGGAAGCAACCGAGAAAGCAATTTTTTTTTTTAATATCCTTTTAGTGTCCCTTTAATTCCCCTTTTTATTATTGAATATTGTTACATAAATAAGTTGTTCACAGTATTTCCCTTTAATTTCCCTTTTTACTAACCAATATCGTGTTAAGATCCATCCATAATATCATGTTAAGATCCTTTTTGGTATCCCTTTTATTCCCTTTTTACTAGTTAATACTGTATTAAATGCTTTTCATAGTATTTGTTTTAATGCCACCTGATAAGGTAGTTATTTTGTATCCTTTTTTAGTTTTTGATTCTCTTTGCTAAGTTTATTATTATTATTATTCTCACTGTAATAAAAGATATTTTGTGTGTTTGAATGTTTCTGGCACTTGTCTTTATTCCGGACATGTATCCAAATGAACTGTTACAGCCCCTAGTCTCGAAAGACCAAGACACTCAGTAACGTTTAAAATTTGTTCACAGAAAATATTTAATGCAACTTTCAATATGTCAGTCACTAAGACACCACATTATGCATCTTTCCCATTTTTAACAGTCTAAACTCAAAAGTCAGTTTAATGAATAACTTCCATGTTAAAAAAAACCCCTAACACTATTCAAATTTTTCATTTTCTAATGTAAGTCCTCACGCATACCAGTAGCTGCTTTTAGAGTTTTGTAAAAATAGTTCAAGCATGTTTTGCAATATTAATCTGGGAAAGAAAGTAAATCTGCACTTTCTTGTGTCAGCAAAGGGAGTCATAAAACTGACATTCTGTAAACTGCCTTTTTTTTTACTTACTAAAACATGCTATGCATAGAACAATGTGGAGGGGCAGAGCGCCTTTACATAGAAAGGCTACATAATACTGTCACCTTCAAGAGGTACAGGGGAAGACGGGGCACTGAACTTGATGGTCTATTTGTATTACTGATTCAGTGATTTTTCCAAGTAATTTAGTAAGTGTTACACTGAGTCTGTGTCCCCCAATATCCTACTGGTGACCACTGACAAAAACAGAACCTTCATATGGGTTTCACTGGCATAAAAAGACACTTAAAATGTAGATCATCCCGAGTCTAAGTTTACCAAATGGTCTGTTTCCCCCCACACGAATTTGATGAGCAGGCCCTTTAGAAATATCTCAACACACGCATATGAAGGAAGATTTACTGAAATTTACTCAAGAGAAACAAATAAAGATTGTTCCAAGTTTTGTAATACATTTTACAGTGGCAGTGACCTATATTAACTAGCAGCCTCAGTTCTTCTTGATATGTTTGTGCTTGTCCTAGCACCAAGTAACACCTAGGAAATTAATAAGATCAAGTTCCTCTCTTTCCAACCATGACAACTGGTGATAATGCTGATAATCTGTTATCAGGAACTTGTACTTCAGCTGTGAGGAAATACACGTTCATTGACACAGATGTGTGTGCCAGAGTAAAATGCAGAGGCAGGGAGGGTGGTAATTATTTCTTTCATATTAGGTCCCCCGCTATCTTAATTATATCACTGGTAAGACAGGAGTGCTAATATACTGTTTTGTTTTACAGTCGGTATTTTTCACCTCCATTTTCTTTGCTCAAGACATGAAAGTATTCAAAGAATATTGTTTCAATGTTTCTTTTAAAATTTAATATTTTTTTTAACCTTTACTAGTAGAAATACTAGTAGATGAAAGTGCAAGAGGAAAGTTTATACCTCTGCAGAATTTAAAAAAAAAAAAGTTAAAAAACAATCTAACAAAAACACACTAGTTGACTAATTTACATTTCTTAACAATATTCTATTTAAAATTCATCCAGTTGCCTCTGAAAAAATAACCTAAATGACTAAACTGAGTGTTAACATCATGTTGCATATGCAAAATATGAGTCTAGGAAAACAGAAATTACCACAGACAAGAGATAGAAGTCAGTCCAGGACTGAGATTCCACTTCTGTATAAGGAAGGGGCAAACCACAGTAGCAAAGACATTTGGAAAAGAATTAACAAAAACTAGTAAATTCTCTCCCAGTGTGCCTTCTCATCAGCGGAAAGTCAAAGAAAATAGACAAGGAGTGTAGGTGACTAAAAGCAAAATAGCCTTCAGATGACAGCTAAAAATCTGAGGAACAGATAAAAATAGTCTGAATGCCTTTCTTCCAGAAAACATGTCTATATTAGAGCATAAGAATTCACCAGCAGTAAAAGTATTTCATAAAATAAAAAGAACACTACCATATCTCATGGGATATGTAGCTGTAAAGATAATTTGATAATCTATATTTAAAACACCTAGAACAAAGGTTTCACTAGGTCAGTATTTCATTGGCATTTTAATTAAATAATTGGTCTAAATTCTAAACTGGGAAGTGAAATTATGATCTTATTTAAGCAGAATAACTGAGGTCATCAAATGACTTTTAATTAAATTGTTAATTGATTTTTCTTTAATTCTTTGGGATGATTGATGTCCACACACTTAGTTGCTGCGTTTGTTAATTACCACCATGAGTCAATTCCATGCAGTGCACTTTGGCATGACTACTCTAGTTATCTATGTTAAAAAAAGAAAAATTTTCACAGTTTTGCTACACTATTTTGCATTACTCATGCATGCTTCCTTATGCAGTTTACTTTTAAAAAATTGGTAAGGTAGACCAATCATTTCCATGGGATATGAGTTACAAAATTAGCCTGTAGATGAATTAGCAGCCCAATGATTTTTTTCAGCAAATCTTGCACCAACTGGATTAATAATCTTTTTAAGATTTTCTTATGTTCATTTCAGTCCTTGAAAAATATGCAAGACAAACTGCCTTAAACTTCCCTTAACATTTGGTGTAGAGATGGCAATTTTTTTTGGCACGTTCTCTAGCTTCATTTACAGAGTTCTGTAATCTCCTGACAACAGACCTTCTGTGATTATGCACTAAATAAAGACCTGGAGAAATGACAGCTTGTTTTCACACCTAACTACTGCTATCTGTCCTCAGTTTGTTGACAGCATAATTCCTATTACCACCAGCAGCACAAAAGCAGTGTAACTGCTTCACCTTCTTTGAACATAAACTCTGGATTTAAACTTTGGGTTGAGATAAGCAATTATTGCAGCTCATAAGACCTTAAGACTAAATAAATAACAAATAAATAGTCTCTGCTTTTTTCTTAATAAATTCTATATTCCCGAGAATATTGCTAGCAAGATCTGAGCTTCCAAGAAGCCTCTCCGAATGTGTATCTAAACAATTTATCAGCAGTAATCTTTCTCCATTTATAAGTTGATAAAAACTCAAACAAATAAGTAGTCCACGGTTTACTGAAGCAGCTGTCTCAGCCTATCTCGGTAAAAAGAACATCATTTCACCATCTCATCACCATCAGGGATAGTAGAGAATCACAATGCATATTTTTGAACAGTGTTACTAGAAAATTTGCAAAGGCTATATACAGAAAAGCACATTTAGACTATCACATTACTGGTAATGTGTTTTAACCATTGTATGCTCCAGAGCCAAACAGAGATTACAAGATCCCTTTTGTTATTTTATCTGTGATTAATGTGCCAAGGATAAATCTTCAACACCACAAAGGAAACACTATACTGTCAAATGAAATGCAACTGGCTAAACCACAAATTAAAAAACAAATAAGTCATATTTTTTTAACAGTAGTGATCCATTTAGACTGGAAAAAATACTACGGGGACACAGTTAAAACAAAAACAAACAAACAAATGGAAAAACCCAAACCGCAGATAAATGCATAGCAAACTTATTTTCTACAGAGTTCATTTTTACCACAATTACTTCCTTATTGACTTCTTCGGTGGTTTTTGCCGAAAGTTTCAGTTCTCTTATCAATTGATTACTAACACTGATGAAGTTGAGTGTTTTACTTGAGTCTCAGTTTGTTCAGAACTGGAACACAGAGTTAGGAATAGAAAAGCCTACATCTAGTAATTTTTTCCAGTTTATCCACTAAGTTTGAGGAGATGAATGGTTAGTTAGCACCTGTCTCTACTTTAGACTTCATTTAATCTTAAGGTTTGCTAAACCAAGATGTTTGAATGAGATGGAGTTTTAAATCAGGCATTCCACCTGCAGCACACATAATTGAAGGTTTTGTTTAATAAAAATAAATGTCTTCTGTTGTTCTAGCATATCCAGGAACTTTTAAAATCAGAAATAAATTGATAAAAAGAACAGTTCTGGAAAGCAGAAAAATTAGATAATTCAGGACAGTAAGAGATGCAAGCAAAGGCTTTTGTTCCTTCTGAACTTTGACATGCACTTGGGTATGAAAACAGATTTTTTGCTTCATGTGAGCAAGAAAGGGGACAAAATGGAAACCTGGAATTATTTGCTGGGTGCAAAACACCAGAGAGAGCATAGAGGCCACTCAGAATTCTACCTGAGAATAAAAACTCATTATAGGTCAAAGGAATATGAGAAAAAGTTGAATAATGGAAGGAGATTCAGTTTACTGGATTTCAAATTGTGTTTATGGAAATTTTTTGCTTCCATTTTAAAATATATTTCATCAGGCTTCAAATATGCCTGCTTATGAAGAGGGTGGTCATTTTTCCCCACAGGTAGCACTTTTTAAGAAATGAAAATAGCCAGCCTTTATCAAAATGTCTTCAGCCATAAGTTTCATGCTTGTGTTAGTGAATTAGGCCCTCTTCCATTATTTTCAACATTAGTACTTCACCAATAGAGGAACTAATTGAAGACAACCAGTTTGTCTTATAATGATTTTCAGCTTTACAATGTACTCAATCATCCTCATTTAGCAGAAGGTTCTGAGTTCTTGAATAGGATAGCAAAGGCAGAATCCCTCTTTTTTAAACTCTTTTGGACACCAAAGCTTGGAGGCTAGAATGGACAGGATGGCACCTATGATCCTAGCATTTTTACAGCATGGGAAATAAAATGTATTGACTTGCTTTCATTGTTTTACTTTAGTACTTAAACTTATAAAAAGAACAAGGCAACAGAAGCAGTATCACAGCTTACAGACAGAGGTTAGGAACTTATGTAAGGCACCTAGAAACAGGGAAATACAAACAGGGTTTGGCACAGAAACTCCACAATCCTTCAGGTGATTGTTACTCTGTTATTTTCCTTCCAATTCCTCCTTTTTTTTCCCTCCATTTACCTTTGTGTTACCCAAACACTTTATACAAAAGCTTGACATCTAATACCAAAGGAGACTTTTAACTACAAACTGTGAATTGTAGGGTTTTTTCTCCATTTGCATTTCTGCTTAGCCAGAGGCAGCAACTAACCCTTACAAGCTGTTTTACAACATGGGCCATGTCTTCCTGTTTTATATCATGTTGTCAGCACTTAAAAATCACCCTAATAATCATGTTTATCTTCCTTGCAGTGTGCAATTCACACATCAAGTTTGAAGCATGACTTCATATATTTTCACTGATATTTAAAAAATTGTATTTAATCTCAACAAAATAAAATTGGATACATGTAATTGTGGGAAGAAAATCCTTACACTTACATAACAACGAAAAAGACATAGAAAATTATGAAGATGATTGCAGATGAAAGGAGGGAAATAATGCCTGAGAAGGATACGAATGTCTATGTTGCCTACAGAATTATATATAAAAGATGGTGTCACACTCCCAGTTCTGATCCCTATGCTCTGTAATTTGTGTTTCCTATTTTAAGTCAAAAACCAATTTATTTGTGGTATATTGTTGTATGATCATTATAAAATTTATCAGTAAAGATATTCCACATGAAAAATTCATACTTCTAGATTTTGGTGTCAAGATTATTTAGGGTTTTCTGTTAGCAAAACACTGTCCTTGACAAAAGTGTTCTTGGCTTTAAGTAATTGCAAAATCAAACGTCTTCTATTTCTGTCGAAGGAAAGAAAAGAAAAAATACTAAGAAACTCTTCTTGCTAAATACCCCTTGCACACCATCTATGGTTATCCTAATGGACCCTGTACTCAGGTCATCTGTTCAGATTAAAGAAACTGCCTTCGCAGTAAGAAATCTGCATAGATTGTCAGTTGTTCTAGTTCATTACCTGTTAGCAAATGTGAAGAGCCAAAGCCAATTCTGACATCTATGCGTAATCAATTAATTACAATGCCTGGCACATTTAGCTTTGGGAGAAAAAACAAAGGACAATAAAAAGGAACAATGCAGACTAGATTTTTATTAAGAACATTTGCTGAAAGAATAGTTGCTGGAATAAATTCTCAAAAGCTTATTTCAGCTTTTTCTGAAATATCTTTTTTTTAGTAGTTTATTACATAACTTGTTTTAGTTTTAACATATGCATATATAATATTTATAGAAAAGTGGATTAAATAAAATAGGGTCCTATCATCAAACCAACACGTAGGTTTCCTTTTAACAGATTATACCAATATAGTAATAGTGTTATTTGAGCATCCCCACTACAATACAAATATACACAGTTAATATGAAGTATTGAAAGAAATTAAAGAAGTGTTCAAATGGATAAAAGCTTTACTTGCAGACTATTTATAGAGGAAAAGCTGGGGATTTGTTTCACTGTTTTCTGTATTTACTTTCCAGATGGTACGTTTTTTAAATATTCAGAATTTCAATTACTATAGTTTCAACAAATGAGTGTTTTTAAAATATAATCTCCAAAGTGCATATCAATTTGAAGTGGCAACAATCACAAAAATAAACTTTGCCTGTCCTACAGATGTGTCATGTTCTTTCTATCAAGACAATTTAGTTCACCACATATAAATAAATACATACAATTTATAATAAGGTTATATTACAGATCATTTAAAAGGTAGCATGAGTGGGAGTTTCTTTTGAAATGATAAAAGAGAAGTACACAAAATTCCAGACTCAGTGTGAATAGGAAGCATCAGCTACTCAGGTATGTGTTTGATACAGCACACAGCTGAAAACAGCTGCTCAACAAGTTCTTGAGATGTGTTAGGAACCACCTTTAGAAAATGAGGCGGGCAATCAATTAACAAACTCTTTCACGTATGTAGTGTGGGAAACATACCTGAAAACTCACTGAAAATGTTTCCTTATGAAATAAGATGGCATGTTATTTAGTGCTTTTATTTATAACTTACTAAATTTGTAGGCAATGTCAAGTTTTAGGGGAGCAAATGCTTTGTGATTCAGTAGAAGAATAGAAAATATTTTTAAACAAATCAAGAAAATTAATTAGATGGGATATTAGATCAGGACAATTGCAAGATTTTTGGGAGTGTCCACTTTTCAATAAAGAAGATGGGAGAAGAACTACTTTGGCAGTAGTAAGCAGACTCCTATTGTACTCTGTAGAGTATTTCTTCTTCAGAGCTAAGAGTTTATGAACTGATAAGCCATATTTGATATATCATGAAGTATTAAAATCATCTCACCATTGCTGCCTCCTGCAGGGGCCACCTCTCAGAATATCTTTGCCCAGAGCATTCCAAGTACCTCGGCACTTGCATCAGGCTGACGAGCAACACACCACCACAGTTATATCCTCTCCTTCAAACCTATGTAGTATCAGAGTGCCTGTCCCCAAGGGAGCTGCTGGTCTCTCTGATACAGGTATCTCACACCGGCCAAAGAGCACCATGAGCAGCCAAACCCTAAAAAAACCTGTCATGAACACTGGAGTGCTACCCACATGCATCAGCATGACAACCACACGTACTCATTAAAATTTATAGGTAATGGGGTTAATGGTGCAGCTTCTCAATAGGATTGAGCTATTACTTCATTTCACTCTTTCAGTCCTATCAATAAAAACATTTTTTAAAAAGAAAGGGAGATCTATGACTACATCATTACTTAATCATATTCTTTAACTACAGTTATTTTTTTAAAGATCAAGCTGTCTCTCAGCTTGAAGAATACACTAGCAATAGATTTTTAATCACTTTAGCTTGACTTCTGACACCATAATTAAAGTCAAACCAGCATTACTGTCCTGTTACACAGTACATATCTCTTCACAAGAAAGGAGGAAAGGTAAACCTCTGTACACATGCAGAACGCAGAAAAGTAATGAAACACCAAATTTCACAAGTCTAATATTCAAAAAGTGCCCTGACAACTTTCTGCTTTTTTTCATTTTGCCTTATCCTTCTGTTTTCTACAGCTGTATGAAACAGAAATTTATTCAGGTGATAAAAGGTTAACAAAATCCCTACAGAAAAACTACAGTCACTGACTAACTGGTTTTCACTTTTGTTTAGCTATATCATTTTGATAAGCTTTTACCCCACGGTAAAGCCAAAAACATGCTGCTGTTCTTATCATTACAGTTGATCAATCTTCCCTGTTTCTGAGGGGGAATCCTGTAAGCCTTGTCTTTTCAGCACATCCATCAGGCAGACAAAACAAAAGGTAAACCTGGCAAAAACTGCTTGTTCAAGGTAAGCATTAATCTTAATAGCCGGCTCTAATTAGGAACAAGATGTATAAGCAGACAAAAAGCAATACATAACTCGAAACCAGAAATGTGATAAGATTTAAACTGAATGACTGCACTTGGGTTTAATCTAGCTAAGTCACTTTGCTGGTATTCCTCCATGCAGCAGTATTTAAGTCAAATTAGTTCTAGAACAATTAATAAACAGAGTTTTAATGTTTTGGATTATCGACTACTGAGAATTCAGTTCAGGATTTCACAGGCTCCACTGCACGTTGACCCTGTTCATTCACTAAGCCATCTCTAGCCCTTCACAGTCAATCTACTGCCTTCAGAGGTCCAGACTAACATCTGAAATTCCCATATGGAAATCCTGCTAACCATTCCAGGCTCCTCTTTTACCCTTCTTTACCACACCTTTGGTTATGATAAGGGCTTCTAGTGCATTTAAAATAGTTCCTGTGTATGAAGTATCACATCACTTCCAGAATAAGCGGACCATTATCTAAACAGCTTGACAACTTACCGTGGTACATTAGGGTGCCCACAGGAAAAAATGAGAACATTTACTTACATCCCATAAGTAGAGACCTTTGTTAAAAGGTGACAGTATCATGAGAAACCAGTAAGCCTAAGACATTGCGAGATTCAGTGTAAAACAAATTGGATACTTTCAGGGAACTTTTTAAAATCAATTCAATATCAATACAAGAAAGTTTCTTCCTAATTAAAAAAAAAATAAAAAAAAGCTCCAGAAATTAATGAATAGTTGAAGCCTGATAGGGTGGTTAGCAAATGCAGCTGGCAATCAGAAAAAAAAAAAAACAACCAAAAAAACAAAAACAAAAAAGCCACAAAACCAAACAACAACAAAACGAAACCAACAAAAACCAAACAACTCACAATGACAGAAAAACATGTGAAAGGCAGGAAAAAAGTCTAAACACACACTCTGTGAAGAACTTTGAGTGAAACATGTTTTAATCCAAAAGCATAGACAATCAATCATATATTCTTATTTAATTTTGTTTTCAAGTTAAACATCTAAAATAGTGATTATGTGAAGTCCTTCTGCTTCCCATACACAAGAAAATATTGTCAGAAACATTTCAAACCAGAAGATGTCAATTTTTTTCTTGGTAGCTGAAAATGTGAACAAATAACATGGTGCTGAATCCTCCAGTTGATTCAACTGAACATACTTTGCTTTCCTTGTATTCTTGCTTACTGGTAATGATCATCATCATGGCTAGGCTTCGCGAACGAAGATTTGGGAAGGCACTATCCACATTTGCTGCAGGCACGCTGGTGGCTTATGAGACCAATACGTGACAGACATATCCGATTGCAAAAGGCGCAGCAGAAAGACTCCTTAGATGGTGTATTTTGCAAGACACGGTTCTTTCTGCGTTGCCTTTTTTCCTCGAGAGTGATCCTGCGTGAGTTCTCAAAGGAGACAGCTGCGTTATAGATGGTGTGTCTCCAGGTCTCCCGATTGGAGGCCAGAGTAGACCAGTTATGGTGATCAATATGGCCAAGGCTGAGATGTTGTTTCAGGGAGTCCTTGTATCTTTTCTTCGGGGCTCCTCTCATGCGGCAGCCAGTGGCAAGTTCACCATAGAGCAGGATCTTAGGGAGGCGGTGGTCCTTCATCCTTGGGACGTGCCCTGCCCATCGCAGCTGTGTTCTCAGTAGCATGGCCTCTACACTTGTGACTGCTGCTTGCTCTAGTACAGATGTATTGGTCACATAATCTGACCAGTGGATGTTAAGGATTGTACGGAGGCAGCGCTGATGGAAGCGTTCTAGGAGACGCAGGTGGTGGCGGTAGATGACCCATGATTCGGAACCATATAGGAGAGTAGACAACACTATGGCTTTGTAAACACTGATCTTGGTGCTTTTCTTTAAGTGTTTATTACGCCATACTCTTTTGTGGAGTTTTCCAAAAGCATTATATGCCTTAGCTAACCTGTTGTCTATCTCTCCGTCGATCTTACCATCTGAGGAGATGAGGCTACCAAGGTAATTAAACTGTTGGACTGATTTGAGCTCTGACTGGCCAATGGTGATGTGGGGATGATGGGGGACTTCCTGAGGTGCAGGTTGATGGAGGACCTCTGTCTTCTTTAAGCTGACTTCCAGCCCAAAGAGCTCAGCAGCATCTGCAAAGCAGGATGTTAAACGCTGCAGGGCTGCTTCTGTGTGGGCAACAAGGGCGGCGTCATCAGCATAAAGCAGCTCCCGGACAAGATGGTTTAAGGTCTTGAAGGTTTAAGGTCTTGTGGTAATGATATAATTGGTATAATTACCAGAATAAAATGAGCTCAAAAAATGTCAGTTCCTATGTGACCTAAACCACCTAAAATCGGCAAGTGGTGCCCAGGGAGGTTATTCATAGACCCATGCAGAATTAAAGACTCAAAACAGCTGCCAAAACAAACAGTAATGTTCTCTGCCATTTCTTAGATACAATGGAGAAAGGGGTTAATGCACTGTCTCTTAGTCCATTCCTATTGATCAAGACAAAAAAGAGAAAGCAATTTTCCTCTGGTATTTCTCAGCCGTACACAAGCATAAGCACCAGCTCGAAAGATTTACCCCAATGTGATTACTACTATGCTTTCAAATCACTGTATCCAGGTTTTCTTCACTCAGGAAGCAAAGGCTGACTTCATTCCAAAACCAGGAAGTCCATTCCCTATCTGACAGATAATAAATAGCACTAGTAGCATATAACAGCTTTCCAGATTTACCATGTTCACTGTTTAACTCAAAAATCAATTTCCTGAAAACACATCGCCCTGAGACAAAGCATTTAATTGTGATACATGTTTTTGAAACACCAGTGACCAAATTCTGTTGCCAGCTAATGGAATCAAAGTATAAGTTAAAAAAAGAATTTGTCATTATATTTTAATGTTATTCTATAAAAATAAATTAGCTTAAGAAAAACCTTAATTAAAAATATACAGTTGCTGTTAAGAGGAAAAAAACCTTCTTTTGACAGTACAGTGTGTGTTAGCTAAAAATATTATTCAGGTTTTAGAATTTTAAAACAAAACTCTCTCATATAATCCCCACACTGTTTCAGTTATTACAAAACAGTTGTGAGTACAGTTTACATAAAAATTCAAAAAGTTCTCCCATCTCGCAAGGCTTCAGACTTAAATGACTTTTATTGTACAAGCAATTCTATCACCTACATGAAAGCCTTCCTAACAAATTAATGAACAAATTCCTTAACCAACATGACTGCAAAGTAGCAATGGACAGACAGCATTTTTGTTGTTGTTTGTTTGCTTTCCTAGAAAAAATGTCAGCATAGACAGAATACAGAAAAAAAACAAAGCACACAGTTTAAAAAATATTTATTTAATATGGTCTCTTTATTGATTTTTAAATAAATGTAATATGAAGAGAATGTCAACAAAATAATTCAGCTCCTGCTTATCTGAGGAAAAAACAAGAGAGCAGAATTAAATGCTGTCAACTGTGGCACACTCCAACAATAGAACCACGATTTACATTTACTCTTTAACTCAAGTAATGAAAGCAAAGAATAACAGAAATGGTTCTTTTTATTCAGGCAGTGCAGTAATAATGTCAAATGCAATGGTCATAAAAAGGTAAGAATATAGAATCATCACAGAATCATTCAGGTTTGAAGAGACCTCCAAGATCATCAAGTCCAACCTTTAAACAATCACTACCTTGTCAACTAGACCACAGCACTAAGCACCACATCCAGTCATTTCTTCAACATCTCCAGGGATAGGTGACTCCACCAGCTCTCTGGACAGTCTGTTTCAATGTTTGACAATTCTTTGGTGAAGAAATTCTTCCTGATGTCCATCCTGAACCTGCCCTGGCGCAACTTGAGGCCATTTCCTCTCATCCTGTCACTAGTTACCTGGGAGAAGAGGTTGGCCCCTACCTCGCTACAATCTCCTTTCAAGTAGTTGCAGAGACTGATAAGGTCCCCCCTGTGACTCCTTTTCTCCAGACTAAACAACCCCAGTTCCCTCAGAAGCTCCTCATATGACTCCCTCTTGAGAACTTTCATCGACTTCATTGTCCTGATCTATAAAATGATGTTATCTACCTGAATTAAATATGCTTACTGTAAAGAATGGATACAAATCTAAATGGGAAACTGTGCACTCACATAACCACAGCCACCACATGCTCTACCACGTGCTATACCATTTTATATGGGCATTCTATTTGTCTATGTCATGGACAAGTAAATTTTTCATAAACTTAATGTCCAAAAGAAATTAGGAGTTGCTATTTCCCAAAATCATAAACGTATTGTGTACTTCTTCCCATGAAGGAGAACCTATTGCAATATTGCAATGAAAGAACATTCTGAGCACCAGGAAAACAAATAAGCATAAATTACAGATCAGAAGGAAAGCTTCCTAACACTTGTTTGGGATTTACTGCATTTATGTTCAGTGAAGTACACTTAGCAAAATTACTCTCAACAGAAGAAAAAAGCTTGCTATGATGGACAAAAACAGTTTTAAAGTGGAACTAAAAGTGACCATGTGCTTGAGGACACAGACAAGCATATCAATTACCTTGAAAAGAGCACATATTACTTGCAGGTTGCACAAAAAACTCTCTTCTTCCATTCTAAACTGTTGAAAATTATTTTGTGACTTCCCATGAGCCAGAACGCTCTGGACAAAGGAGTAAGGAGATACACAGATATTTGAATCTGCTTGTGAATGCTGACAACTACAGAAATTTTCTTGTAGAGTATCAGGCATCATCGATCAATAAAGTCAGTAAAAAGCAATTTTTTGCATACAGAAAACTAACAACGGCTGTACTGGATGTAGAACTGCTTAATCATGGCCAAACAGAAGAGAGAAACATAGCAAATGAATCCTTAATATGAAAACTAAATAATCTCTAAAATAAAACAGAATTCAGAAAATATTTCATACCATTCAGAAGGGCATGAAAACTAAAAATGTTTGCATATAATTAAGTTTATTCTGTTCGTATAGTGATGCTGTTCTAGCAAACTATTTACATGTTAACATAAATAACTTTTACTCATTTCACTAATGAAATGAAAAGAACATTAGTAGGATGGTGCTGTTTGCACACTGAAAGTTACAGAAATTTAAACAGTAATCTCGATAAGCTAACTGCAATATATGCTTCCCCTTACCAATAATTCCATTATATGCTACATGGAATAAAAAATACATATATTGCAGCTATCAAAAATTGTATTTTTTTAATAGATGGGACAAAAATATTGCTTGTAAAGATGCTTTGGTGCACCTATTTTTCCCTAAGTAAAAGCATTTTTACTTAAGCTACTGTTTTCACATTTTTTTAAAATATTTGTACACCTACTCAAGAATAGTAATACTTAACATTTACTGATTTGTGTTAAAAAAAATGACTTAAAACTGGTGTTCTACATATGGAAAAAGAATATAGAGCTAATTGGTTTTGGTTATATAATAGAGGATTTTTTTCTCAGAAGTGAAAAACCAAAGTTGGATTTAATCTAAACTGAAAGAATGGTATCCCCAGCTCCAAGAGACACTAAAAACTGATTCTTTTGACAAAACTGGTCAAACAAGTATTACTACTACATTATTAAGAATATTCTATAAATCATAATTCCATCTTTTGTTCTGAGAAATAAGCTTATATATACAACTGCCTGAAGAGCAGTACTTTGTCTCTGACAGCAACAAATAGGCATCTGATGCCTAGAGTGGAAAATTTCTTTTTGGGATATGAATCTCATGATGCTTTCCAACCTGAGGTTATTTGTTTACTGTAATGTCAAAGATGCATATCTTTCAGAGATACAAGAAAAGAAAATCTATCCTTTTAAGGACAGACAAAAAATTCAGGAACAGCAACAATAAAAAGATGCTCCATTAGACAAATATAAGCTGAATTCATGGAAATTCATGGATCTCTGTCCATATCTATGTCTGGGCAACAAGGATGCTCTTTAAAGGTTAAAAGAAAGTGCCAAGGGTGATGGGACCAGAGGCAGTCAAAGAATATACAGTGGTAAAGCAAAGATGAAAAACAGGGTACTGTTTTGCACTGGGAAAAAAAATACATGTGTGTAGATATTTTATGTAGGAACATCTATAAATCACAATTATGCATGTGCACAGGTAGGTAGATACTCAGAAAAAAAATCTGAAGCACAGAAGATGGGATCCAATGAACATATGCAAGCAAAAAAAGTATGATTCCATCAGTGAACAAGAATTTAGAATGCACATTTTCCGTATTCAAAGAAAAGCAATACCCCTTTGAGAAGCCAAAGACAACTGTGCCTTTGTGATGAATGAATAGACATTCCCCTTCAGCAAAGAATGAGAATTAGAAGACAACGAAGAGACTAAACATTCACCGGCACTGGGAAAGCACTGAATCGGAAAGAAAGGTAATGAGTATCTGTAGAAAAGAAGCCAAATATGGAGTAATGATAAACATGGGCAGGTGGTATCAAATCAAAATAACAGTCAAATAACAAAGAATAATTAGTTTGAACTGCTCTTACTTTTGCAGTGCACAATGCTGAATGAGCAGCCATTTCAGAAATGGGATTCCAGGAACACAAGATACATGGCTGAAGACTGAGATGGGAGTGTGTGCTGTTACATTACCCAAGATACCAGAGAGGAATATAAATTTATAGGAAACAAATCATTGCCAGGACTAAAATCAAACAGTCTTTTTAGTATAGTAGACAGAGGTGACCACAACCAACAAATGAGGAGCAAGAGATATTTCATGCCACAGGACAGATACTGTCTCAGAAATCAACCAACCGAATCACATAAGCACTGAGGACACCTCTACAGGACAGTCATGACCAAGGAGATGCATTATACTCAAAAATATAGTAAATTCATCTCCCTAAAGCATGTGCAGACCATATAATTACTGTGCTAATTTGTTAGTGAAATAGGAAGCTTTACTATTTACCACCTAGACATTCTAATTTTTAAGACCTAGGGGAAAATGTGATAGATCTAAGACAATCTCCTGAGAAAGCACTTGCTCCTCAGGAAAACGCTCTCTGCAACCTGTTCTTGTTCCAGGGACTGCAATGGTTGGCTCACCTATTTCAGAAAACTTCTGGATAGCCTGTCTTGAACATATATCCAGAACCTGACTTTACACATCGTCAATTTTTATCACTGCAGATGAAAAGATAATTCAACAACTAGTTGCTGAGACATATAGAATGTATTTCTCAAAATAATGATATGAGACTTTGTATGGTATTTGTAAAAGTGAGTAAATAGGACCAGGATACCAAAATACTTCACTGCTGGAAAAGAAAATCTACAGCTCCGTATTCCATTTCATAACTTTACCTCCTTTTTAACACATCAAAAGTCACTGAATGTCATCTACACATTTACTGAATCCCACTTTGTTTTTAAAGTCTCTCCAAACTTCTCAGAGACTGACACATAAAAAGATGGAAAAGGAAACACACATTTAAAGCAATCCACCCGACAGGCATAACAATCAGCAACAACACACAATTACAGCAACAGACTTGCTGCTGGTTTCAAGTGTGTAAGCCTTCAGCCAGGTCCTCGGTGCTACAGGCTTATGTCACCATTTCTCAAATAAAAGTGCTGATGGCACACTAAGTTTTAAGCATAAAATACATTGATCTCCTCTGGCAGTATTGTCTATGACACTGATTTGAGCACTCCTGATACAGACATCAAATTGCAACTGATAAAAAGAGTTGTTCTTAAATGCTGTCGACGGGACTAAGAAAGTAGACGCAAGGTGACAGAAACTGGAAGGGATTGAGAGTTGTGGGTATATTTTGAGGTAGTTGGCTCACTAATTAGAAAACAGTTTTGTAAAGCATTGCCTGATTCTTGCGCCATTCATTTGCTTCCGAGAGGGAAAAGCAAGCAATTACCTAGATACCCGTCAGAAGGTTTAAACTCTTAAACTATGACATCACTGAACATTCTATTTCCACTGGCTATTCAAATATCTGCTGCATTTAAACACAAAACCAGATTATTTCCCTCCAGCAGCTAGCTGTGGGCTAGAGAGATCAGTGGAATTTTTGCTATCCTGAGATTACACACAATAAAGGCTTGGTAATCCAAAATGGACTCTAAGCATCAGCTGTTTTTGCTTGAGCCTCACAGATGTTACTCATTAGCTGTGGGTAAGCTATCCTGCACTAGAAGAGAATTCCACTCAGATGATGCTGTATTGTGGTGTTAAATTGTGCTAGAATAAGCAAAAACAATAAAACAAAGTTCATCACTAAATGTAACGCAATACCCAGAACCAGAAAGTATTCAACACCCCGGTATCATTTTTACACATGTAGTCTAGAACAGAGTAATGTTGAGCTAAAGAACATCGTATTTTACTGAGCATGGATCAGGGTTCCCAAGGATAAGGATACCTTGTTTGTCTTGCATGCACCAGCCTTCAGTACCTTAATCTGGATGCGAGAAAGCAGAGTTTTGTATTAGTTTTGGAGGAAGGAATCTTACATGCATTGGATCACAAGCCTAAATTAATTTCTGCATAACAAAAAGACAGAAAAAAAATAAAAGCAAACGCTTGTTTGCTATTCTTTTAGCATAAACAAAAGCTGTTTGAGATACATCACCTTGCGTTCAGCAGATTTGCATTCCTTTAGCTCAAGAGTTTGAAAAAATTAGGAGAATGTAACTTTTTTTTTTACTGACAGATGAGAAAATAGCAAATTCAGCTGCCTGCTTCAGTCATAATTTCATATTCTTAAAGCCTCAAGAGAATGTAATTTTTAGGTGGAAGGCATTATTTGATTTCTCAGCTCATTGATTTTCTCATTCAGAACTTCCAAAGATTCTTACAAGTTTTTATTCACAAAAGGCATTACTGAAAAAAAAATCAGTGTTATTGATGTATGACAAGCCAGCATTTCCAATACATAAGAGATCATTGAAATATCAACATTCATCAAATCTCTTGAAATACATGATTTTGGTTTTATAAACCTTCCAAGAGAACATCATCATCTGAGTCTTCTAACAGTCAGCTGGTAGATGAAGTTAAAACATTTTGCAGAGAACTGAAAATGTAAGACCTAAGTTTAGATTTTCCTTTTCTTCACAAGCTCACCTAATGATATTTTTCACTTAAATCTTTATAGAAACACATGAGTGTTATCAGCAAACTAAATACACGACTATGCACAAACTTGGAACATAACACTCTATTTGTGCTTTACATTTAAATTAAAGCACAACAATTAAAACTTGCATTTTGGGGGAATAACATTTGAGCAATCAGAGGGCACAACCTTTAATGTCAGAACAGCTTGTTATATATTTCAAACTGCACAATAAATGTTACCACTATCTACCTCTTTACAGTACCTATATTGCTTCCTGTACACTGTTTTCACACAAAAAAAAAAAAAAGTACATTTAGAAGCTTATCCAGTGCCAAGATACAAATACTGAATGTACTTATGCGGAAAGATAAAATAATCAGAAAAGTCATTAAGAGTGCTTACATATTTAAAATCACACAAGTTTTTATCATGTGTTGGTCTGAGCTCTTAAAGCACAAATATACTAAGGGAACAATTCTTACTGATAACATCACTAACAGATTCACAACATTGTCTTTCTCTTGATGACCACAATCATATAATTCACCAAAAACAGTACAAGAAAAGTATCTCAAAAATAATTGCTTTCTACAGATTGAAAACAACTCAGAGAACAGAGTTTAAAATCCCCCATCTCACAAAGGTTTAGATCCCCACCTTACAAGTGCTCTGAATCTCATATAAAACACCACAGAAATTTGCTGTCCAGGTGAGACAGCTGGGCCTTATCTGGAGAAGCACAAAATGACATCATGACGCATGGAAGTAACAACACTGTTAGATTGTGGGAACTGAGTTATTCTGCACCTGCATTTAGTTAATCGGAATCAAAAGGGAGGATTGATCTCGGCTAAGTGCTTTGAGAGAAAGAATGTTATTTCTCAAAGTGGAAAACCATTTTAAACAGCCTGCATGATAAGCGTGTGTTTTTCTCTCATGGCTGAAGACAGCCACCATATGATGCGATTGTGAATGTACGGGATCACAGCACTGGTTTGGAATGATCCTGGGAATTCTGGTTGACTAAAAGAAAAACACCGGGTGCTGTTTATGAGAGAATATAAAAAAGGGGGAACACCAAAAAGTGTCAATGGACAAGTCCCGAAATAGAAATCTGTGCGTGAAGCCTCATTTTCTCCTTCAGCGCCCATACTAAATGGCCACTGCTTTACTGTATTATGGGGATTTTTCAGAAAGGGAAGGAGCAAATACTTTACATCTTTGTTTCTGACTGGATGTATTTGGGTTTGTGTAGCAAGGTTTTGGTAGTGGGGGGGTTACAGGGGTGGCTTCTGTGAGAAGATGCCAGAAGCTCACCAAAGTCTGACAGGGTCAATTACAGCTGGATCCAAGACAGACCTGCCACTGGCCAAGGCTAAGCCTATCAGCGATGGTGGGGCGCCTCTGGGAGAAGGGATATAACAAGGGGGGAAAAGTTAAAATTGCAGCCAGAGAGATGAGTGAAAATATCTGAGACCAACAGCTCTGAAGACACCAAGGTCAGTAAAGAAGGAGGTGGAGTAGTGCTCCAGGTACAGGAATAGAAATTCCCCTTCAGCCTGTGGTAAAGACCATGGTGAGGCAGGCTGTGGTCCCTGTAGCCTGTGGAGTTCTACAGTAGAGCAGGTATCCACCTGCAGCCCCTTGAGGACCCCATGCCAGAGCAGATGGATGCCCAAAGTAGGCTGTGACTCCACGGTAAACCCATGCTTGAACACGCTTCGGTCAGGACCTGTGGTCCCATGGACAGAGGAGCCCACACGGGAGCCTGTGGAAGGGATTATTTTGGTAATAAAGAGACTCAACTCTGAGTTGAGTCTGGTTTGCCCATAAGGGTAATTGGTGAGTGATCTCTCCCTGCCCTTTACTTGACACTTGAGCCTTTTGTTATGTTTTCTCTCCCCTGTCCAGCTGAGGAGAAAAGTGACAGAGAAGCTTTCCTGGGCACCTAGGGTCAGCCCCCCACACTAGGTCAAACAATTTCTGGATTATTTCAACACAAACTACTCCCTCAGCACACTGTCCAGAAGTGCTTGGTGATACTGCTTCTCAGGCTTAACCTCTGGCATTCCTTGAAGGCCTCAGAAGAGCCTTTATTTCCCACTCTAAAGCAATTTCATTCATCTTGATACAAGAACGACTAACTGATTTTTTGTAAAATTACAGTCTACCAAGTGATTTTTTTATTTTTTTTTTTTTTTTTTTTACTCTTAGGTTTGCTATAACTATTAATGAAGTCCCTTTGCACAGTTGAGCTATACCCAAGGAAAACCCTATGGATTATCAAAGTCTCAAACCCAATCTGGTAGATTTTGCCTCAAAACTTCTCACAAAAGCAATGACTCATGTAGTTAGGGCAATTTATAAACTTCAGACATAGTTCTTATTTTGTCAACAGCTGTGGTGAAATGATACTTGACAATCCCATTTTGGATACTAGCCTTGGCAGTCAAGCTCTAGGCTCAAATGCCCAGGCAGAAGGTCCAGATGTACATATGTACTTTTCTTCTGTCCATTTCACATTTTTTGGTTTTTTTTAGTTACAAGCAGATGAGCAGTATACCAGAAGGCATCCTTTATTCTTAGCCTAACACATCTTTGAGATTCTTTACATCACTTTTACAGCTGATCAAGGGTTTAGATGCACCTGAAAGCACTACAATTTATCTACATAAGCCTAAGGGGCAAATTTTTACTTTTGCTGTGATTTTCACTCTCCAAGATTTTGCCACTTCACCTGATAGTTAAAGGCCACGATAACTGTGCAAGGGCTTGAACAATATAATTAAGAAAGATAAACAGTGTAATAACTTTTGGCAAACACATCTGGAGCTACACACACCTGGTAATGACCTTTAAGGGTCTTTCAATGCCTCTGGAAACATGATCATCAAGAAAGAAAGGCCAGTGATTTACTCTTATTATTTTGGACGAGGGGAAATATTCTAACATCCTGGTTCTGCTACCCAAATACTCAAACACTTGATAATGTGCTCAATATTTAGGTATCAAAAAAGGCACAAAAACACTTCAGTCTGGGTGAGGTTTTTTTTCCTTTTTTTTTTTAATAATAATGTTTGCAGTTGTCCTGTAAAAAGTATCAGCAAGGGACATATAACTGGAAAATGACTGTGAGTCATAAAAACCAGTTTTTCTAGGCAGATTATGGATCATATTTCCAAGCATAATGCATTAGAGTCAGTTTTAACATATTCAAAAGTTATCAACAATATAAATTTCCATGCCAAAAAATTGCCATAAACTGAATAAAAAGCTTTGTAATGTTGTTTTTAATACTATGCAAATGATGTATCCATTTACTTTATTAATAAAACATCATTGTATTACACAGAGACACATTTTGCACTTCTGTTTTTGAGCTATTTTTAAATTAGGTTATATTTGACAAGGGACTATTTGTGGTAATGTGGTAATTAAGATTTGAACAGATGTCAGCAGTAATAAAGGATTCAAATGAGGTGTAGGGAGATAAATGTACTCTTTTAGCTGTGCTGGCACACCAGGCATCATTGAGACGAGATGACAGCATGGATTCAGCAGTTCTTTTTTCAGACAAGCTTCTGGAAAATTGTCCAGTAACTCAGGTTTTCTGATATTATTCAGTCATTTTGTATAATCTTTCAAAATGTCTTAATTTTAAAATAAATTACTGCTCTATCAATATTTATAACATGGAATTTGATTGATATCTTATAATTGCAAGTCTTTTATAAAAGAAATTATTATCTTTTGTGCTATTGCTCAGCACTTTAAAAAATACTCTATAACTAAATTCTCTTTCTCTCTTACTATGGGTTGCATAAGCACATAATTCTGTAAGCAACAACTTTCAGAAATTATCAGCTAAATTCACAAGCAGGTCCTAGTTTTAAATTCCATTCAAAGAAGCCAGTATTTACATTGTGTACACTGAACTAGAATAAGCAGTACATAAATTCACCATTAGCTAACAAAGATGAACAAAAATGAGCTGATTACTTCATTTCAGTCAGTCATTTAACCTGTATCGACACTGTTAAGCAAATCTGGTCAGACACCATTCTCTGCCTCCAAAACTAAGTGATACACAGGCCAAACTCTCCAAGTCCTCAAATCAGTAAATTTGGCAAACTTGGCAGTGGTGACCAGACCTGAATCTTGTTCATGCAGTGTTTTAAGAGTGGTAGCTGACATAAGCAACACCATATTCTGGGTGCAAGTGCTCTGAGCCATGCCTTAGCCCTTTCTTTACATTAAGTCAGCAAATCCCTTTGTCTGTTGACTGAGATCCTGTAGATATCTTCCCTGTCTCACATCATAAACTAATAAAATTTTGTAAATTCCCAATTGGTTTCTCCCTTTCTAATCTTTTTCCGAAGGTCACTTCAATGGTGTTTGGATTGAGTCAGAGAAGATACAGTGTAAGAAGCTGTCATGAAAGGTTTTTTGGTTGTTTTTAAAAATCTCTTATGAGAGAAAACACTATAGAGAGCCTTGTTCTGTTTTTGTTCCATTTCTCATAACACATTTTACAGATTCACAGAAACATATTAAGAACCTATTTCTTTTGGAATGTCTCATTAAAATTTTCATGTCTCATTACAAACTCTGAAAGAGAAGATCCATGAATTTGACCCATAATAGTTTATGCAAATTTATTTCAACCTATCAAGCATTCATTATACTTTTAAAATAGAAAAATAACAGATTAACATACAATAACAAATTGCCTTATTACCATGCATAAACTGGCATGTGTCTAAGCAACAACCTCACTGCAAACGGAAACAATTTATACTTTTGACCCTGTGATCACTTAGAATATAAGGTAAGAAGTGTATTATAAGGCTTGGGACATTTAAACTAGTTGTTGGAACTTGTTCCTGTCTTACACAGAAATTATGATAGACAGATTAGGTTACAGGCACTATTAAGTCAAGCTTCATGACTCTATGCAATTTCTGGAAATAGAAAGCTGAAACAGTATTCACTAAAATATGAAATAAAAAAGTCTTTAAAATAACAGATATTTGTAGGAAAAAAAGCAATTTCACACAGCACTTCAAATTATTATTCAGCACTTGTAAACAAATAATGCTTCTTCTCAATGAACATAGAACTGGTTCTTTTTTTTTTTTTAATGGGTAATAGGAAGGTATCAATTAACTTAAAGTAACATGTAAAGAATGTGTCGAATGTGTCAAATGTGTCAAATTTCAGAATTCCTACCATCTGCCTGAAAGTCTTCAATACTGTGAAGTACATGAAAAAAGACTAGACTGTCCTGGACCAAAACACTCAGAAAGACACATCCTGAGTGTCATCCTGACAAAAATCACCAGAATGTGCAGGCAAGTGTGTCGACATTTTCTAATCTCATAAGCAACCCAAGACCCTATGAGATAAGAGAAGGCTATGGGCAAAAGAGTTGTAAAAAAACCTGTCCTGGAGTAATAACATACAAATAAGCAAAGTCTAAAACTGTGTCTGGAAAATGAAAACAAAATACAATCCACCTTCCACTCCTTTGCAACAGACAAACTGCAGCAAGTGATACAAGTCTAGACAGCGCTCCAATTTGGGAGTAAGTGCAAAAAAATGGCAATATGTTCTTGTCTTCACCGGTTTTTGCAAGAATTAAAAACTGAACATGAAAACAGAAGAAAGCAAGTACAGCACTGCCAAAAAGTATAAGAAAAGTAACATTAGTCCAATTAAGTTCTTCATAGGAGGACTGGAACAGAAAACTATCAGTTTATCAGTGCGAAGGGATATGAGGAATTTATTATTTTCAGGTTAGACAGTGACACAGAGGCCCTTATGTGCCAAGGGCAGCAATACCAGCAGCAAGTGAATAGCCATGGGCAAGCAGAATTATTAAGAACTCATAATAATCTTACTAATGTAGCATTTGATTGAAACAAAAGATACATAAAAAAATGGAAAACTGTGAAATTTCTACCACCAAGGTGCTGAACGCAGCAGAGGGAGAATGAGAAGTTTTGTTCTATTATTTTTATAGGTATATATATATATACAAATTAAAGTGCCAGTAACTGCTACCAAGTGCTAAAAATATGTCACTGTCCCATTTCAATACCATGGCTGCAAACTGCAGAGGTGCCACAGACATGCAGTTCTCACTCACGCAGACATCTACCATGAAGAATTACAAAACAATTATCTAGTTCCATAAACAGCAGAGAAGGAAATCAACAAACTGGCTGTTTTTCAACAGATCTCCCTCAGATTAGCAACAACTCTAACACAACAAGGAAAATTACTAGAATAATTGGCATTCACCAACAGGGACTAATGTTTAAGGGAGTCCTGAAAGTTCGTAGAGGGTTGTAGGCTTCAGATTTTCAAACTAAGGTCTGAAAAGCCTTTGACATGCAAATATTGATCATTATTAATTATAAATCTATTTAAGTGGGAAAAGAAGACAGAGAGGACTGTATCTGTCAAGACTGTGGAAGCTTATTGCACATAACACAGACCAGTTCATGTGCTTCAGATGTACAACTTCTGCTTATGGTTTTGAGTAATTATTGAGCATGGTAAAAAGCAGGAAAACTCCTAAACTGAGCAACAGATTATTTTGGATTATTCTGTCACATCAAGTAGTAAAAATATTTTTAAATTTGTTATTGTTACTGCTAAACAGTAGTTCAGATAAAAGAGAAGTTAATCCAGTGTTGCAACACAATTAAGTTCCGTTTTAGGGTCTGCAAGATACTCTCTTTGAAGCCTAGGTCTCCAATCCTGATACAAAAATGAACTAATTTCTGAGCAAAATCTTAAGTTGTTCTAAATTTTTGCCCTAGTTACAGAGAACCAAAACTTAAAAAATGTCTGAAAATCTCCATTAAAAATAACCCTTCACACACAGTCTAATTGTTGGGTTTCCCCTTATTTACCACTGTGATCTAGAATATCATACATTGCTTTGTCAAATCCTGAAACTAGTTCACTTACTGATACTCAGCACAGCATTCTCTATTGGAATCATTTAGATAAACTAGCAGCTCCTTACCAAACTTAAATACGCCTTATAGAGAAGATACTGTACTGCTAAATTTTGACAACACTTGATAAAATAACTGGAAAATCTGTGTGTAGTTCTCCAGTGAGTGCTGCAATATATTTACATTTTATTCTCAATCATTTCCAATGGATTATTGCACACACTCTAAAGAGTTTCTGGATTCCCAACAGATTATTGCTAGAACATCTGTTTCCTCAGTGCTCATTTCACCACCCTTTGCTAGTTAATTATTCTACCAATCACTCCGTTTTCAGCACGGTAAAGAAATGTTTTACATAATTCTTGTTTCTCTGGCCTCCATTATACACAACCAACTTATTTCAAAGGTGTGTATTTATACACAGTTCTATCTCTTTGCTCTCTGTCACTCCTGCAGTTCAATTCAGGCAGGCAGATTTCCCTCTTGTACCATTTGGGCGGGTAAAAACTGCAAGCACACTGAATCCCATGCTAATCCTCTTGTCCTGCTTCCTCCATGTGTTTTACCCTGTCACATTATTTTACTTACTGTTAATTATTAGCAGCAAGAGTACCAATCTCCCTTCTACTTCTTTTCCAAGCTGCTTCAAGTATCATATATTATGAATAGCATTATGTATTATAGTTTCTTTTGAACAGGGAAAAAAACCACCCATAAGCAAAAACTGTACTACTTTTGCATCAGCATTTAAAGCACCTGTATTTAAAATGCCTGTAATGTCAATGCAGAACTAATTTCTCATATAGTATTACAATAGCCAGATACAAAAATGTACTTTCTGGATTATCCAGGATAGACATCAAAAACCTGACCACCCAAATTAAAAAAACCTCCAAAAAACACACACATACAAGCCCCATCCCCAATCATCAGAATTACTACCCTCTACAGGTCTTGAAATGTGAGTAAAATAATTTAAAAATCATAATTTAAAAAACCCTATTTTTACTTTGTTATCTTCTTGCCACAGGTTTAGTATAACACTGGAAAATTCCCTCAGATCTGTGATTTTAAGGAAGTCTGCTAACCTCAGTAAATTATCCCCACACAAAATGTCACTACTCTTACATCTCTCAGAAACATAAACTTTCCTTCCTTCCCCAAATTTATCTTGATCTTATTATCATCCCAAATACCATGTGATCCTCTGTGACCTCAAGATTTCTGTTGCAGTGTCTGAATTTCTGTACACATCACAGTGATGTGAACCTGGAGATTTCCAGGATCACCATAAGCAGTATATTCTGACTCATCAGTTAGTAACTAGGATCCTGAAGCAACAGCCATATAGTATGGGCTGGAAAGAGATTCTTCCCAGACTACAACTTTACTGTGCCTCTGTACATACACAGGTAGCATTTGACCTGCCTCATACAATGAGCAACAAAAAGTGAAAAGCTCTTTGTATTCTGCACAGAAGTTAATTAAGTTAAAGGATTTTCAGCTGGTAATGATATATACATTTGATATAGTTTGCTGAGACTCGTATAACACTTGTTGAAGTATGCCAAAAAACGAAAGCTATGAAGACAGCAAGTGCTCTTAGCAGTGAAAAATGCTGAAGTAGAACAACAGCATTGTAAAACAAGTTTGCAATTTTAATTACACAAGACTTTGCTTATAAGAAAAAAAGAAATTCAGTGTCTGTGTGACGTTTCCACGGCCTGAGCTTTAGCAACTCTATGTACAATGGTTTCAGATATTTCAGGATGAGCAATATTGTTATGAATTACAAAATTAAAGATGATTCTCACAAGTTCTGGCAAACAGAGCCAATTTCCCTGCTTTGCTCTCTGGCATGCAAGGCACAGTTCTTCACTCTCTCTCTTGCTATAGCCACCCGAAAAAGTTAGGAAGCTTGCCTTAATCTGCTAACCAAATATGGCATAGTCTGTCTACATTTTTGACTGAATGTAGCCCTAAGTGATTAAAATATCAGACCATCTGTATGTAAAACCCTCTCTCACAAATAGATTATATAGGAAAATTATTTGTTCTGATCTACATATTTATGATATCCAGAATAATAATTTAAATGATACATTTCCAAATATATCCACTAAATGGTCTTTTCTTTGAAGCCGTCCTTAGCAGTAAGACACCAGATAAAGCAGAGATGCAGTGAAACAGGCAATATACCTGCTTTAAGTTATATGCATGTTTGCTGCTAAAGAATAGTAATGAGCTACAGAAATTGTAAGCTTAGAGCTATGGCCTTAATCGCACTGGTTTAGAGCTCCTATTTACCCATCAAAACAAAAATACTGCAGAGACAGGAGAGAACTATGCTGAGCATCTTAGCCAGACAGAAATGAAAAAAAAAGTAAAAAGTTATTATATCGCTATTTACTAATAAAGAAACAGAAAATATTTTCATGTTACAGGATGATGACAATCTACACTTTTTAATTATTTACAGTATTGCTTTAATGTTAATGAGAAGGAGATATTAATGTTTTATTAGGTTAAAGGAGTTTATTTCTGCAGACAAATCTAACTATGAGCCTGACAATTCCTTATTTATATCCTGTTAAAGTGTTTTCATATTTTAAAAAGCATTTCTTTACCATCTACAGTCTTTTGCACCCTGTGGAAGATTTTGTTGTAATGACTGGTTATAGTCACTGTCCTTTAACACCTGATAATATAACAAACATATAGACCCAACTGAGTTCAAACATTGTTTCAGCAACACAACATCAAGACCGTGAAAGACAGTCACAGAGAGAACGTACATGACATACATTTCTGCAGGTTAGCTCTGAGAACCTATTTGTCCTCACTGAACTACAGAAGATGGGAATGATTATATCGGCATTGGCGTAATTCACTGGAGACACTGATGAAATAAGAGACCTCACTGCAACATTTATCTAGAACTGTCAAGTCATAATGTTGGTTCTTGTCCCTGTGAGGCAAATACATGGCCAGCAGACAGAAACCTCTAGAAAGTGGACATGCAGTACCATCTTTAATCATCATTACCCCATTTACACATTATGTAGCACCATGTAACAATTTATTACATACATTCTAAACAAAATTAATAAAGTACTCATAAAAGTAAATTTCATCCATCAGAAAAGCACTTCAGTTAGCATTCCATGTAATGGCGTATAGTAAGTACTGGCTTGAAGAAAGTTGTATTTGACAAATATATTTGTATTCTTAAAATTAAAACATTACAGAAAGAAATAAACTGGTCTTACTGACTATCTGAATTCCCAAAATGCTTTCAGTTTTTCAAAATTTATTAAAGAAACCAACTTATCATGAAATAAATTCAAAAACATTCTTGTGGAAGATTATGTATTAGAGATGGGAAACCTAAGAGAAGAACTTACGATCCTTTCCACAATAAACTGTACTCTTAAGTTTTACAGTATCTGTCTTGAGCTCTGTATTCTTCAGTATGTTCAACAAATGATATGAAGAGTGAAAGTGTAATGTTATATCAAAGTTTAATAATGCTTTGAAATTATTAATAATAATGAAAAGTAAAGCTAAATGGAAAAGAGGGGCAAGTTGATAAAACAAGAAATGAAATTGAGTGTTGATAAAAAAGTAACTTACATTAATGTTATGATAATGAGTTGTAAATTTGTTATTATTGCTTAGGAAAAAACAGGAATTGGAGCCTCTTTTCAGCAGAAGTCAAAAGGATAAAAAAAACTTCTGGAACTATTATAGAGAATGAATCGCTATGTCACTAACTACATAACTGTGGTGGTTGAGTACCTTGCGTACTGCAGATTGTTCACCCCATCTCAAAAATGTATTATTAAACTAAAATTAAGCTAAAAATCTTGTACAATGGAAGGTAACAAAGGTGATTAACGACATCAAAAGCTGCTGAGAAAGCTTCAAAATTCTTCAGCTTAGCTGGCTACAGAAATCATGAATCTTATAAAAAAGCTGAATGAGGAAACATTATTTACTGTTTCTCACAATGCAAGCACCCTTAGTTACTTTAAACAGAAAAATACAACCAAAAATGATAAAATTCTTTCTCAGACACCACATGAACTGTGGAACTCACTCTATTTTGTAGGTTCAAAATGTTTCTGGAAATCTCAGGAGAAGCACCACTGAATAGACATTAATCAATGAACACTACAGTTAAAGGTCTTCTCAGTAAAGAAGATAAATATTATTTCTTTTTTGCCACTGAGCTAAAGACGAGGATGGTGCCTGTTCCTAAAAAGTTTATTTTGGAGAAAAGATTCCTATAAGGCCCTCTTTCAAGGCACCATGCAACAAAAGGCAGTGTATTTCCAATCAGTCAATGCAGGATGCTGTAGAAACCAGATATATTAAAGGGTTACTAAATATTGGATAGCAGTAAAAATATATTAGAAGGTAGAAACCTTATGTTTTGTGGAAACTTCCATTTTTTGAGATATTCTAAGAAACAAAAGCTTTCAGATTACAGAATGTTACTCTAGGACCCTCCAAGTGCAATATTCCCATGTAAGAAACTTGACTTTATTTCCTACTTTTAAGTGTTTTTACCAGGTGTTTTTCCTTCAATGAAAAGGGAACAATTTCTCATAAAAGATTTCTCCGACTTTCAATATGGGCATCTTAATGTGTAGAGGGCAAAAGATGATCCACATAAAGCAGTGAAGTAAGTAAAAGTGAATAGAGAGAAACTTCAACATTAAATTGGAAAAAGTTAATTCTTTACAAAAAAACAAACAAACAAAAAACCCCAAACAAATACAAACCCCCCCCATAAAATAAGTGAACTTATCCCTTCATGTTAGCACTTCTTCACTTTTAGGGAGACAAAAGACCCAGCACATATATCACTGCATTTACTAAATAAGAAGTCAACTGTAAATCATCAACGTCATCTTGTATAGCACATTTTAGTTAAGATCTTAACTGCTAATCTGCTGCCATTTAGAGTTTACTAAAACTGCAGGGAAAAAAATAAGTACTTCGGTCATCATAAAAAAATTATGAAACCCCCAAAAATTTCTATCTCCAACCCAAACATTGCTTTGACAAGGGATTAATCTAGTTACCAAGTAACCAACACCATTTGACAATATTCTGAAATAGTGGTAGACTTGAACCATAACAATGATGTCATTAAATAAGATGACTCTGGAGAATAAAATTCTGAACCAGCAGCCTTGTTTACTTCCACTAGTAAAAGAAATCAGCAAACTGCAGCCTCTACAGCAGAACTTGACAGTGATGTGGACAGATCTGTTCCACTGCACCTCTGCCAACCGAACACAACAGCAATGAAGCATTTAGAGCTGTTTTATTTAAAAAGAAAACACTATTAGTTTTCTGTAAAAACTTTCAAATACATCCAGGAAATCAGTCTATTCTAAATTATATTTATTTTGTCAGTTAAAAAATATAGAGTAAAAATATCCTTAAGATATTTTGGCAGAGTATTCCTCATTTTGCAATACTAGCACACAAGTGTGCAGTAGCTAAATTATCTGGCTTATGATATATGACATAAAGTTACAGGATTTACAAAGGTCTGTAAAAAAGAACATACCATAAGATAACATGAACAAGCCTTGAAATCTTGATTCAGAGATCACAATCTCATTTATTTTTGAAATGACAGTGAAAACAATTTGCTTCATCTATGTTCGCTTCATTATCTATTTTAAAGGCATTATGACACTTTAATTCTCAAAAAGCTTTGCCTGTAATATAAATAATGGTAATATAAAATACTTCTGTCTATGACATGCCAGTGATATTAAATCAGTGTGCTTATCTTTGAAGAAAACACATCTGTAAGAAACAGATACCATTTTCAAATATCAACATCCACAGAAGTAGTAATAAAAAAACAAAATCAGAAAATAAATCTTCTGAGCAAACCCTAACTTCATGAAACTCTTCACACTCTCACAGCTAGAGTGAACAGAAAACTCCAAGGATCCATCATGCCTATAACCAAAGAATTGCAAGGGTCCTGCACACCCCAAACTCCTAAGATCTAAGGATTAACCTTATATTATAGGCCTGGGTTCCTCTCTCCTTTTATCACCTGGCACAGTGATATTTAGAAAACAGTTTAAACAAACACTCAATTTTATTTAAGCACAAAAACTTGTAGTTGAAAATACACAGATGCTTGGATAGCCCACTGAACCTGAGATAGTAATGAGTGTCATTGAAGCAGCACACTTCATCCAAAAAGCAAACATTCACACCAGTGCAGGCACTTGGGGAAGGATCCTCTCTTTGCACAGTAGTTCTGGCACAGGCAGCAACTCACAACAAAAAAAAATCAAAGCCTTCAAAGGCAAAAGCAGTTTACGGAGAAGGCAAACCAGTTTCTTCTACAAGTACAGAAGAGAAGAACGTTGCTGCTTCAGACACACATTTTGAAATTCTGGATAACTGCTCCCTAGGTGCAAAGGAACACACACACGCACACATGCACATGAAGGCTTTAATCGCTGTGGATATCACGTTAAGGTAAGTACATTTAGAAATTGAGTATGGTTTAAAAAAAAAAGTGCATTTCAAAATTATTATTCTTATGCATTCTTCCACGTAAATGAAAGACTCAGGCATTCTGAATTAATATTCTCAACAAAATTAAATGAACATTTTTTAAAACTCCTTTATTTAAAGAAAAAATTGTGTATGCTAGCAAATTCATTAAAGAGTCTAACCATTGCTAATATACATTTTCTGACCTCATTCATAATTTTTTAATATTTCAATATTGAAGTCACTGGCATATACAAATTACTATATATGCTACTTATTTTAGTTTCAAACTGAAGAATTCTGTAATGTCAGAACAAATAAAAAGACCTTATGCAAAAGTTTTATTTCATAAGACAACTACCACGCGCTGATTCAAAGCAATACTTACTTTTTGTTTCTGTTTCCTACTAGTTCAAAAGAAATAAACAAAATATCTTTCTCATTTACTGTCACTTTCACAGAAAATCATGTTTTATTTTTAACCTTCCTTTCCTTGCAATACCTTCCCAAACAAGATGAGAAAAAGGAAATATTCTTTTGTAAGTTCTTCCCCGTGGAGAAACTTCTTCCCTCAGCTTAAAAAAAGAACAACCACCACCAAGAAAAATCCAACATCTCCTCTCCTTAACCACATACACAAAAAAGAAAAAACAGTGGTACTTAAAAATTGATACAAATTACCAAGGCTAAAGTCTAGCTACAAGTCTCACAGAGATTTCAGATATGCTGTTTTTTAATTGTTTACTGGGTATGTGCATTTAACTGGCCATATCTAGATCAAAATCTCTACTAACAATAATGCTGGTGGTGCATTGGTTTTGGTTTAGAATAAAAGGAACTGACTATAATCCTATTGAGCTGTGTTGTAGTAACATACCACAAATAAAAATAAATTATGTTTCACTTGAACCTTTTTCTGCCATGCAAAAGAACCGACTTTTATCTTGACATTGAAATACAAAGTATCTGGGAGGTAATAGGAAGCTGGGTAGTTGTACGCTGCTCTCAGCTGAAAGAGACTGGTACCCACCAACAGAGGGGAGCAGGAAAACCAGGAGTAGTATTTTTGCCATTTCTGGAGACCTTTTTAAGGCATAAATTGTGAGATAGCTGAGCTACTTTGAAAAGAGCTAAGCCTTCATCACGAAAAGAGGGATGTACCTTGTGGCATTTGGTTAATCAGAATGAATCAAAGCTTACATATCGATCTGGCAGCCACAGAAGCAAACAAAAGCCAAGAATGAAAATCAGCAGAAATCAGTTGAGGAAACTTGATCTGCAGCTACAAACTGATATTAATAATTTGTCATTTGGAAACCACACACCACAGGATTCTGGGGTGTGGGTGAGTGTGAGGAATAAGGGAAACTGATTTCATTTACCCTCATAAACAATACTGAAAAATTTACAAGAAAGCATTTTCAGTTATTCAGTAGCCAGGCACACAGGCTCCTACACAGCTTTAGACACTTGGAGATAATGTTTTTATTAGTTGTTGTTAAGAGTACATCTGCAATGTAGCATTTGTTCTGCTAATGATAACTGAGTTTCTAGACACTCCACATAAAAAAGGCAGCACTATTGAGACAATTTACTAATGCAAGAATAAAACCATTAGGTCGAAGCCAACAAAATTTTTAAAAGTATTCACACTTCATATCCAGCGATGAGACATGGTGTGCAGCAGTCATTAATGCTTAGGTAATCAATACAGAATTATGAGACTGGTATTTTTCTTTTATGGATATTTTTGTAATCAGTTCCCTGACATTCTACCCAATGCTCTGCACAATTCAGTAAAGTCTCTTTACAGAATGATTAAATGAAAATACACCTCCCTGCTTATATTAATGCAGCACTGGAAAAATTTTCTTGTGGAGAATTCCCAGATAACAGAGGGAAAAACTTTTCAAACAAAATGACACATCACTGGCATTCACAATAGGGAATAGAGGGATTTCATTGTTTTTGAAAAAACTGTCTAAGGTATTTCTTGTAATTTGGTAAATTTATGAAAAAAAAATAAAATTTGGCATAGCCTAAATACATTTTGAAATCTACACATATTGTAATTCATACAATCTTCGCTTTAACGTTTTAGAGTATGCAGATGGCACTGTATTTTGGAGGTTACTTATTCCTATATCGCTTTCTAAAGTACACATATGACTTTTATGAATACACACATTTACACTTTCTTTTAACTCCGAGCTGGGATTTGTTAACACAGTTTAGCATCACATAGGAGTCTTGCTCCTGTCTCTATCTTGTCTGCCAGATGAGATCATAGCCAACATGAAAGTAGATTTTGTTACTATATAGGGACTTTGAGTTGCTATAATGACTCTGCTTCACCTTGTGCAACCTGTTTTGCAATAAAGAACTAATGCTAGTGATAAAAAGACACTGTTATCCATAATTCAGAAAACAGAATACTACAAGGTCTAGGAAAATGAAAAAGAATACTAATTCCGATTCTCCAAGATTACTGTCTTTGTCAAATGCATAGTATTTCACCAGGAATAACATTAAATTTGAAGCCTGACTTTCATTTTCAAATAAATTAGTTCCACAACAATAAATCAAGGAATCTCCTGAGAAAGACATGTTATAGCCTAGGATGCATATATGTGAACAGCACAGACTTTTTATGTGAGGATCAAGTCCAACCTTTGACCAAATACCACTGTGTCAACTAAACAATATCACCAAGTGCCACATCTACTCTTTTTCTGAACACTTCCAGAAATACTGACTCCTCCATCCCTGGGGAGCCTGTTCCAATGCTTAACCACTCTTTCACTGGATAAATTTTCCTAATGTGCAATCTGAACTCCCCTGGGTGCATCTTCAGGCCATTTCCCCTTGTCCTGTCGCTGGTTGCTCGGGAGAAGAGGTGGACACCCACCTCGTCACAACCTCCTTTCACGTACTTGTAGAGAGCAATAAGGTCTCACACGTCTTCTTTTCTTCAGGCTGAACAAGCCAAGTTCCCTCGGCCACTCCTTGTAGGATATATGTTCCAGACCCTTCACCAGCTTTTTTACCCTTCTGTGGACATGCTCTAATAAAGTATTCCAACATCCCACATTAAAATAGACAATTGCAGTCAACAAAACTAAGACAACTTAATATGTAAGTCTGACCCTTGAACTCAGACTAGTGCTAAGAGAACTGCAATCCAACGTCATGCAGCTGGATGGTAAGTAATCCCGTAAGCATTTCTATAGCAATCTTGGAACCAGTCAGGGAAGGTGTAAGGTACGAAAGACAAGCAATATGTTTAGGACAGTAATCTAGATAACTTTTTTCACCACAGCAGAAGTGGAATCATTCCACAGAATGAGATGCACACCTGCACCCATATGCGTACACAGAGAAAACCTGACCAGGACAGCAGCTGCTTTTGCCACTTGTGACTAACGAGAAAGTCAAAGGGATCAATCACAACTAATTAGTAACAGAGAGCTTCTTAATTCATAGGGTATTAAGAGATAACTGCTTGGTTTTGTGACATCAGAATGTATAATTTTGCATTCTTAAATGGAAAACTACACTTTTCACATCAGAGGGGGTGGTACTGAATTACAACAGCTCTTGATATTGGTTTCCCTTTTTAACCTGATTATAGTGCAGTATTCTTTGTATTTGATTTGTAATCACAGGTTAACAGCATAGAGACACGTGGGGCAGGGGCAGGGGAGAGCAGATAGAACACCAATCATTCATAAAATACAAAGCAGAAAATCATGTTTTAAAGAATATAACCCAGACATGCACAGAACTGAGCCAAAGTTACACAAACAAACTTGTTTCCAAAAACTTTATGTAATTATAAATGCAACCTTAACCATTTACAGACATTCCATGGAAAATTTAAAAAAATCTTTAAATTAACATTACAATTTTTTGTGACTACAGCAAACATCTCTGATTACATTAATAACTTTTTGTGTAAGAAGTTCAAGATATGTTATGGTTTAAGAACATAATGGCTTTTAATACCTATGAGATTTTTTTATGTTCAGGGAACACCTCAAAATCTGTTCACAGATGTAACACATTTTTTGATTTACTCCGGTAGGTAAACAAATTGCTCAAATGCTACTCCTTAAAAAAATACAAAGAAAATTTCCTGCAGTGAGTATACATAAATCTTGTCAGTACAGATGTTTGTAGTACACAGTATTTTTTCCATACAAGCCTTTTTATCTCAGGATTTTGACATTTTCTTAGTTAATGATTTGTAGATAAAGCAAAAAAAGCCAGCTGCAGGAAAAGAAAAATATATTTGCATATTCAGTTACAAATGAAAAAGGTACTTAGCCCTAAGGTGTTCTACACAACTTCCATTCTGACATAGTCCATTTTGATAACAGTTCTACATCCATCTGTTTTATTACTACTAAACATGGCATGCTCATTTATATTAAAACAGTGTGGTGGAGCTACCTGAAACCAAAAAAACACAACAAAACCTCTAAATAACTGTGAGCCACACCCTCAGCTATTTTGCTTCCTCTTTCTACAGAGGTAGGCTGATCTTACAGCTGTTCTTTGTTCAAATTCTCAACAGCTACAAAGAAAGTTTACTGCATGGAGAAATCAGAGTGAATATGACAGAAATTTCTGATCTAGTTAGGTAGAAGTTTTGAGATACAACAAAAGAACAGAAAGAGGAAGAGAGTATCATTTATTTTAGCTTGTCAAAATGGTTTCATTCAAATTTTAGTTATTCAAAGTAATGAAATACTTGGGAGCATAAAGGAAAAAGGAGATATCTAATTCTTCTCTGCAAAATAATGTTTGCAATCACTCTACTAGTATTACTGCATTTTTTCCAGTATGCATGTAGCACTTATTTATATCACATTTGCAATTATATACACACAAAACCATGCAAAGAGTCACATGCAAAAAAAAGATACAAGTTGCAAAGTATATATATTATCTACTGCATATTTTAGGGTGTCCTTTTTTCCTCTCTTTTAATCCATTGCTTCTGTGAAAAAATAATTTGCTTGGAAAACTTTTTATTTAAGTTTAGGAAAAACAAGACTGTGAAACCAACATTGACCTACCTACCCAAGTGTCACTGAAAGTTGGAGCAGTAAAAAAAAAAATTCTTATTTTCTTAGGAAAGACCAACCAATTTCAGTCAATTCAAGCTCTGATTCTACAAGTAACAGACACTGCAGTGGTAGGGAAATGGAAATGTAAAAGAAAGAAAAAAGTAAGCAAGAAAAACAAAAATCCACAATTTCTATTTTTTTTCTGCAGGGCTTCTACATTTGGAAGGGAAAGAATACTACTAACAAAAACAACTAACAACAAAAAGCTATACCTTTTATTATAACATTGAAGTTAACCAGAATTACAGGCTTGGCTCTGCAAAAATAGCAGTGCAATAAACAAAGAAAGCACTGCAGTTAGAGGTGCAAGAATTAAGAGGGAATTAATATGTGTGTATATATATGTAGACATAAAATATGTAATGTGCATAAATTTCATAAATAACTTACATTCTTAGTGAAGAATATATGAAAATGTAGCAGTCCAAATTCTGAAGAGAATAAATTACAGAAAAGTCTTATGATTCCTTCCTGAACTGTTTGTGAACACACATGTTCTTTCAAAGAGAAGAAAAATCATCATTCAGCTCACCAACAGGAGACAAGACAACATTGAGGCTAATACTGGAAACACCAAATAATTTTATTATAAATATAATCCTTTAATATGTCCAGTTGAGCCACACATTTATTTAATATTCTATTTTTCACTTTGAAATTACATAGTAATCTTTAATATTGTTGATATCTGTCATGGAAGTACTTTGAAGATAAAGGGAGAGTATTTTGCACCCTTATCACTGGTGTGAATCACAGCCTCTCATCCTTAAAAGCCCTGTGTGACAACTTATAATAGGCTTTTCTAGTCTCTTTAGGAGACAACAGTCCTCAAATGTGTAATAATCACTCTACTGCACATTATATAGCCTCCTATACTCCACATCTTTCTCTATACATACTATTGTGTTAACAGTCAAGGTGGGATGAGGATTGTAGAGCTATGAAACCATGCAACTCACTAAGACATAAGTGTTGCTGTAATAAACATGATTAATTATTTTTAAATATCTATGCTTTATTATACATTAAAGTAAGATCAAATTATATTTCACATCATCATCATGGCTGGGCTTTGCGAACGAAGATGTGGGAAAGGCTCTACCCACATTTGTTACAAGCACGCTGGTGGCTAATGAGGCCAATACGAGATAGACATGTCCGACTGCAAAAGGCACAGCAGAAAGACACCTAAGAATATTTCACATACTACTCTTATATACCTCACATTAATAAAATATTCCTTAAATCTCATTTCTTTTTTTAATATGAATTTCATTTTCTTCAGCTTTTCATGAGTTTTAACCCATAACTAATGCTAAAAAATTCTCCACAACCATTCTGCCTCCAAAACATTTCCTTTTCTTTGAAAAGCTGTATAACAGGAGACCTTCACACAAACGAGACATTCCATTTACCAGCTGTTTCCCATGCAGGACAGATTTTGCCTTTGAAAGGTTTTAGCAAGCCTGCTGGCTCTGGGCTGCCTTGTTCAGCTGCTCTCCATTGATCATGAACCTTCCCAGGGCGCTCTCTACCTGCTACAAGTTATTGTGGGGTTGCCACACCGACAGAAAAGCAAATCCTCTTGTAAAAGCTCCAATTATATGACTCTTAGCCAGAGCTTCTTTATGAAAGCTGTCACCAGCTGAGAGCACAGACCATGCATCTTTTCGTGTAACAAACTCACTAAAGCAACAAGAACAAAAGACGTGAATTTAAATTCCATATTTGTTACTGGTTTGGGTTTTTTTCTTTTTCTACCTCTAAGCATAGCCAGTGACTTCAATAAGAAAGACCAGATCCTATATGCAAGCTGCTGAAGAAAAAGACTTGTTCTTACTTATTTCTGTAGATTTCCTCTGCATTGTGCAAGGTCTAGCAGACGGGAAAGGGACTGGAAGACGCAAATGAAAACAACAAATGTCTAGATTCTAACTGTTCACTCTGTTGAGGAAAACATTTATGCAAATCTCACAAAGATCAGAAAACTCTATCTTCAAGTCGCTAACAGTCTCTATTTATTAATAACAGCAACTGCTGATTCACAGCGATTGTCTTTCTGCAGCAGATTTATTTGGAAATAAGTATTCAATAGCAAAATAAAAGCACATGACCAACTTTCACCTCTATTCACTCAGGATGTATTAATAATCCTTTACTGCTAGGCATACTACGAGGCAAAGACAATTCATTATAATAGTAGAAAAGATAATGGGAGATTAATAAACTTCTCATCATTCCCTTTCCATTTACAGTCAATCATCCAACCATATTAACAAAGCTTAAATTTTACACCTTGTTTCATCATTCCTATTGAGGTGTAAGAATAGAATTTAAGTTTGAATAAGTTAGGTCGAAAGTGAGATTAAGCAATTTATAATCAATGCAGTATTTTAGGTCTCTCTTTTAAAACATCTCAACTTTATTCGCATTATCTGTCTTTGCTTCCTTGCTGTCATTCATTACATTTCTCTTTGGTTATTAACCATGCTGTAATTTTTGTACTCTTGATCTTTGCTGATCTTATAGCAAAGATTACACAGATACTGGATATAAATCTCCCTCTTCTTTCAATTTGAGGATCAAAAATTTTTACTGGGGATTTTCAGAAAAAGGTCCCTATGCACCTTTGGAAGGCAAGACATGTTTGTTTCCCTGCTAGTTTTTTATGAATATACAGGTAATCTCCTTGTAGCATTCACTACATATATACCTAGAATTACACATTATTGCTTGTAAAAAATACAGTAACTCATTTTTATAAGTACTTTATCTCCCCACTTTAGAAGGAAACATTCTGCAGATGAAGAAGGAAATAAAATGGTTTTCTAATGCTATTACTAATGTTCTAGAGCTCTATAGTTTTAAAAATAACTACGTATGAAAGCCTTTCATTCATTGGAATCTCTGGAACAGATTCTGGCATACTTTGTCACAGTTTATACATGATAAGCAAAATAGCTTATTCTTTAATTCTTTAATGTCAGCAGTCCGAATGCAGATTAAGGCAATATTTACTGCAAATGTATGAAAAAAAAGGTATTTCTTCCTTTCACCTGTATTCAGTCAAGAAACATCTGCAGCTATCCACTACATAACATAACATAAAAGAGAAATTAAATACTAGCATAGGACTGATTTCTGCTTGGCTTTTCTGTAAGGATTCAAGATGTAGGGTAGGAGAATATTCTATTTCTCTATTGTTCCTTTTTCATCTGTCAGGTGATGTAAGACATCGCCATCATTTCTCTTTCAAAGGCTATTCCATATCGTCATTTTCACTGACTGAACCTGTGGGAAAGGACACAGAAACAAAAGGATAGGCACAGAGACTTTATAGGAAAAAAAAGATACCACATGGAGTTTTGTTTTACAAGAGTATGGAGAGAGGAAAAAAGCAGAAGTGATCCCAGAATCACAGAACTTTTAGAACTGGAAGGGACCTCTGGAGAACACCTAGTCCAACCCTCCTGCCAAAGCAGGGTCACCAAGAGAAGGTTACACAGGAACACATCCAGGTGGGTTTTGAGTGTCTCCAAAAAGGGGAGACTCTACAACCTCCCTAGGATTCAGGTGAATCTTCTTGTGTTTTAGTTTATAGCCATTAATCCTCATCCTTTCCCTGGGCACCAACAAAGAGAGTCTGGCACCATCCTCCTGACAACTGCCTTTGAGATATTTATATGTATGTCTACTATCATATGATAACATATGATATTCTACTTCCAACTCCAATGTCTTCTTCCTAGCTGGTTCAGGCTCTAAACTTAATTGGTGCAAAATTCTGAACCCAGAATAAAGTAGTTTACTCCTGATGCAAAAGTCGAAGACTCTAAACTCCTTTCAAAAGATCACTGTAAGTTAAAACATAAAACAGAATAACAACTCCTCTGTTCTTTTCAAGAGGGAATTCACAGGCATGAGTATGCAAAATGAATACATTTCTTAAATAGGTTATCACAAAATTCTCCAAAAAAACCCCAGAACCATAAAGGAATTATAAAAGTGATATGTAGAAAGATTAGATATCCCAAGTTTCCCTGTCAAATGTGCTCTGTGTGTTTTGGGCACAGCCTCGGTGTTCTGCCAATGCTGTCTATTTATTTACCAAAAAAAAAGTCACATGAGACTGGATGAAAGCAGAATTTTCCCTACTTACTACAAATTTAGCATTGAGCTTTTTAAAGAAAACCCAAAAATTCAGGATGAAAACCTCTCTTTTAAGAACTAAATACACCAATACATTTTTAAAAGGTGAAGTTCACTTGTGTATGGAACACCAGATAAAGGACACAAACACCAATTGGTGCACGCAATCAATCTCATTTTATCTTGAGGACAAAAGCTCAGATCCAAATAGTCTGAATTCTATTTATGTTCCCGAGACCTTTGGTTCTGGAGTTTTACAGGCAGTCAATAAAGAAAAAAAAGATGAAGTAGGAATCTAGGTAGAATTTAGGTCACTTGGATTTACACATAACGTCAGACTTCTGCAAGGTGTTGTGACTGCTTGCTGACTTTGAGAGTTCTGACTGAATGGAACAAGCTCAAGGACATGACTGTTTCATCAACGTGTAAACAAGTGATCTACCACAAAAATGAAACTTCCACTAATCAAATACTTGGCAATGACCTCTGGGGAGAGGACACTTGACTGTGTGGTAAAGTTACTTTCACACTGTTTGCTTCTCTTCACCACCAATATCTCTTAAAGATTACTCAGTGACATAGTCATACTCTTATCTAAAAAATGCTCAACAATCTGCTACACAATTTGCACACAGTATTGATTGGAATTCTTTTTTTTAACTCTCCAATTTTGATATAATTTATATAATATACTTTTAAGGTCAGGAATTATAGCAAAATATTTAACAGAATTTCTTTTTTTTTTTTTTTTAATTGTACAATACAACTCCAGTCTTTTCAAACTGTAAAAAAAGGCTTCTCGCTCATTTCAACCTAGGGCCTAAAGAAATTAATAACCTAGTCACAAAGACTTCTAACTCGAAATCAAAATGTAACATTGGGGAAATAAATTCTCTATTTAAGAAAGGAAACGTTGATAGGTTTATATGTTTAAGTGGAGTTACTGTCCAGCACTTAACTCCTCAGGACAGTAGTATGGTCTTGATGGATATATATCTTCAGATACTGGGCAAGGAAGGAGAGTAAAAGAAAACAACAATTTATTGCTTAACAATTTAATATATTAACACACACTGAATTAACAGACATTACACAAGGACCACTTGCAAATGCATATTCACAAAGATGGGCAGGAGTGCTTGGTAGTGGTCAGAAAAGGCTGGATCAGGCAGACAGGAGTTTGGGTTCTTCTTCATAACTGTGGGGCTTCAAAGACAGTTGACCTCAGCTCAGCTGTGCTTCAAAAGGAAAAGCACTGAGGCACATCTCCTTTGAAGCTACAAACTGCCTTAAGAGAACTGGGTCAGCACGACATTCTGAATCCCCCCATGCACTTGGAGAGCCAGAAGGGAGGTCCTGAATAGCTCTCTGGCCGCTTCCAGAAAGATGAAAGAAACTACCTGAAATTATCCTGCACGATTTAAAATTCTAATTTTTTGGAGCGTTATTCTAGAGATGTAACAGTGTAACTTCATCAGGCTCATTATCCTAGTCATTATCCTAGTCAGAAAGGATCCTGACATTTTAATCCTATGTCCCCTCATGTTTTCCATTTGTGAATTAGAAAGGCATGTTTTAAAATTAAAATAAAGAACTACATCTGATGTCAGAAATGGCCACAGTTTCTACCTGTTTCAGAAACAGAGCGGTACAGTTGTTCAGCTCCAGGGAATACCATCTGAGGATACACAGCACAACCACAGATACACTAAGTCAAGCACAAATTATTCCCCTGCTCAGTGGCCCTCAGAGATGACATTTAAAATTAGAAGTCTGTATAATTCAAAAAACCTCCCAGTGACTGTCAACTCTGACTAGAACTTCATTTTCTTTAAGGATACGCATTTTTTGCATAGTACGATGATCCTGATTAGAGTTATCAGATGACTAATGAAATCATGTCAGGTGCAGAGTTTAAATAAAACTAACTATAGAGCCTAACTTTATAAAAAGACTAATTATTTATGAATGAATATCAGAAATTCCTCCAGATTTATCAGTTCCACAATCAGTCCCCACTAAACTCACTGAGGGGGAATCAATCTATTGCCCACCTGTTTATTTCTCTTTTCTCTGACACCTGGATAGGTCCAAAGAACTCGAGTACATTTCCCCTGCAGCTTCTTTTACATCCCACCCCACAGGCAATTTATGGTTTGATACATTCTCCTCTTTCACTGTTATGACACTAAGCTGTATCACTCTTATGATCATCTCCTTTCAAATACATTTCCAGTTCTAGAAAATTCAAATATCTGGGCCTACTAATTCTTTATATAGTAATGCTAATGTTTCACATACATTAAAAACCCTATGCATAAATCTTTCAAAAGACTACTTTGTTATGCTGTATCAGGGATGTTGATACTTTTGGTCTGTGTTTGGCCCAGCCACCTGTAAGAGTTTATATTTTCCCTGTCAAGTTCACTGATAAAACAGTAACTTTGTCCTTGGAGAGAGAGCTTCTTGCATAAACTATATTAACTGGTGTTCTGTGATTGGTTCATTATCTGCCAAGGACATTTGAAGGAGAAACTGAAGAGGAGGGGATGAAGTAACACCTCCAACTCAATTAGGAAAGACCCTGGAAGCAGACTGCGCATGTGGAAAGAAATTCCAGAGCACTCACGCATGCGCTGAAGTGATGGACTTGAATAACCAAGGGGGTGGGACTGAGAACCTCTGGGAGGCCGGTGCTGGCCACACCTGTCTAGGCAGATGTACTCAGTTGATTGTATAAAAGCAGACAGCTTGTTTTTTGGGGTGAGCTTGCTCCACACAAAGGACCAAGTTGCCTTTAGCGGGGACGCCTGCTACATGTGAGCCTGCTGACCCTCCAAAAAACGCAGCTGCTGCAGAGGATTTTATGGCATTCGGAGTTGGTAAGATCAGCTCATAAATTACTTCTGAGTGAGTAGAGTGTCGTATTCCCTCTTTGTTTTATCTTTCTCTCGGGTTCCCGTTTACTTCAGCCACTTCTTTGGAATAAATATTGGGTTTTGTTGAGCTTCAATGGTGTTACAGTTTACAGTTTTCAGTATGTTCGAACTCTCCCTAATACATATGCTCTTTTTATTATGCAATCTACCTGGAAATAAAGTTATGCATAAATCTAGAGAGAGCATGAGAAACATTTTCCTCTTATGAGAAAAATCTTCACTGATCAGAAATACTCAGTGTCCTGGATTGCCAACTAATTCTTGAAGTCATAAAGCAAACCATTCGACCAGATTTTGACGTGAATGAAGACTGAAACAATTCAGAACTTTGTTTCTAAAGGAAAAATTCACAACAAGCCATCTCAACTTTCTTTGATAGTCTACAATTATCGAGTATCATTTTACCAGTTCATTTCTGCAACAAAAGAGCATTTTGCTCACAACACAAAAATGTATGCAACTACAACAAGGGTTTGAAGTCACAAGTGTAACATACAGTCTGCTTTTATTCCCCTCAGAAATTTGTCCAGAGTAGAGAAGATAAAGCCACAACTTACAGAAGCTGTGTGCTAACAGCAAGTCCAACATATCCAAGATGACTTTACTGTGTAGTAAAACTGACGCCTGTATATTGAATCCAACACCATCACAACTCCTTAGACTTGCCAGGCTCAACCTGCAAACCCAGATCACGCTGAATTTAGCAGCTGTGTGCTCACTCTCAATAAACCAGAAACACTGGGCTCACTGTACAAATGCTGCACTGATTAGAAACGGGAGAATCCTATGCCATATTAATAAAGACATGAAAGCCAACGGGCACAGGTGGGATTAAAGCAGATTCACACTTCAGCAGAGTAAATTTCCACCCTGTTTGTTAAATAATTTAAGAAGCAGAAGCTCCATCCTGTTTGCTCTTCAGTTTTCATCTCACATTATTTAATCTAAATTTAAAGTTCTTGAACATTCTTTCATCAAGTACCAAACATAAGTATTTGCTGGATCCAGTGGCAATGGGATAGAAACAATACTCCTATGTAAGCCAGTGAGATAAAGTGAACACTGTTTATCAGGACTCTCCAAATTTAAATATATTCTTAAAAATATGAACCTATCATCCTCACAAAAGGGAGAATTCAGAGTGCATTTCATTAAAGTAGTGTGACTAGAGACACTCTGTCTCTGCTGAAAACAAAAAGCTATACAAGTATTCTTCGAAACAGTAGAAGACATTAATTATTTACACAGAAATTCTGAGTTTAACCCCTAGAATGATACTCTTGCTTGAACACTGACAGTATGCAATAGCCCAGTCTCGTCTTAAAACATTCATCACACATAGTTGAGCTCAAACCAAATAATGAAGAATATCACGCTTTCTCCTATATTGACACTCAACATTATGAGTCCTAGATGACTTTTAAGCAACAGGTTTACGACCCTTCACTACTCTACTTACTAGGTAATCTGGCACTTCAGATCTTTGGATTTCTTTGCTGTAGGACTCTCCATCAAACTATCCATGTTGCCATTATGCTGCCTGACAACAATGTTATTCGCTTTGCCTTCACTGCATTCTGAACATGCAAAACTTAGCCTGGGCCTGAGAATCTTTTGTTTGCATTTATTTTATTCATTCTTTTCCCACCAGGCAATAGAACAGGTAACAACTATAGCTATATCAGCTAAAAGTAAGGAGCAATTCAGTATCAGTAGCAAATCAACATTTCAATTATTTCAGGAGTTGTAAAATTTGCAATAACGTTAAAATGTGTATTATAATAAAATGTAAAATGTATCATATAATAAAATGTGCAGTTACTGTAATTCATAAACTCTATCATTTTGATTAGTATATTTGCCTGTGCTGGGTATCTGCTATACTGAATTGGCTTTTTGTGAAATTATTATACTATCAACCATAAAGTGTGTGGGTAGCACAGAAATGTGACAGATCAATAAAGGAAGTATTTACTTCTATGTATACGAAAATATGTGTTATGCTAAATAATGTGTAAGTACATAAACACATACATTTCACACAGATAATTATGAACACATATCCACATTACAAATAAACTAAAATAGTCACTTTTTCTCACCTGATAATTACTACCACTGAAAATTAAGAGACCTGTACACAAGAAAGGAGCATCTGAATGCAGAACAGAAAACCCTTTGCTACTTGATGTCTCTCTCTAGTGAAGATTTTGCCACTTATGCAATGAAATCTCAAGTTTAATTTAAATTACTGTCAGTTAAGATTGAACACAACATCTTATACCTGGAAATGAATGACAACACTGTTAATGCCCTCATTATATCTTAGCCCTCATTTGGCAATAATGCTTCTTAAATAACAAATCTTGTACACCTGCATATAAAATAGCCACATTGATCTTATCCTAATGATAAAAGTTGGCACCAGTATGAAAACTTTATTTTATTTTTATGCTTATCCAATATAAAACCAGTAAGAGACATTATAATGTCATTTCTCCATTATTTTCCTCAACAACAGACACATTTGGAAAATCTCCAATTTTAAAGTTGTGGTCTTTGCAACATTCCTTTAAAATAATTGGACTGGGCTACACACAATTTTAAGCACAAACTAAAATAAATTAAACTTACAAGAAGGAGTGTCAGTACCCTGGAAGAACAGCTGCTTCAATTGGCATTTAGGACTCATATGAAATTTATTGCAAAAACCCAGCAATTTGAGAAAATTAGAAATGTAAGAAGTAGATAGTTATAAAAAATCATTTTAGTAATAATTGGTAACCAACTGACAGAATTCATAATTTAAACTCCCATACTGTAAATTGCATGGTATAGTTTTATACAGCTAGAATGATGAGATTTCTTAACATACTGTATTAACCATTTATTAACAAGAACTGCAAAAAACCCTCTTATATTTAATTACTTATTAACATGATTTCAGATTTGCAGAGCTTTATTTATGCGCTACCAAATGTACTCAATCTTTCAGTAAATTTAAAGATAAAATAAATTTATATTATTTATATAAAATATAGAAAATATTTTTATACCTATATAAACAAAAGCACTTAGAATTTTAAGTCCAACTGATTTACATAAGATCTTGGTTTTCATTATTCAGATCTTTATAGGACTTAGATTACCAAGTTGAATGTAAAAACTAATATTTAGTTTTCTAAGGGTGTGGATCTTTTGTGTTTAAATCACCTATGAATAAGGGATACATATTACTTCCATTTAGGCACAGATAGCCTTTTTAAAATGTGACTTCCTTGTGTCCAAAAGCAATACCTTAGGGCAACCCCCATTTACCACTGAATGCACATACACAGATATGTGTATATAGAAGAGGGTCATTTGTAAAAACATTTTAAAACTTTGCCAGAGTTGTGCTTTTCCAGTCAACAGCTGATAATACACAAGAAGCATTATGAATGATTTTAAAGCCTACACTAGAAAGGACTGTATAGATTCATACTTTATACACTAATCTGTCCCTGGTATTTCAAAGCTGATGTTCTTGGTGCTTCAAACATTTTAGGAAGATGGTTGATATGCATATGTATCAATTTACAACAAAAATGCTAAAGTCCATTAAAGTTACTTAGTTATAAAAATGACAGATCTAAGAAATTACAAGAACAATCCTATCCTATGTCAGAAAAGGCAGAAATTTTCTTGATAATAAAACTTGTTTCAAGACATACAGTGTATCCTATCCGAAGAGAGAATTTTAACTGCAGTGGCATTCCCTAATTAGACATGCTTTTTCCACACCGCATTTTTTCCACTAAATTGAATTAAATAAATTTATTAAGAAACAATTCAATATAATTTTAATTAGCTGAATTAATGGATTAATTAAACAATGGTTTAAAATGGTGGAGCAATGACTTACAAAGTTTACTCTGGAACTCTATAAGGACGGCACTTTCTTCTTCAAAATCTGCCTTTTGCACCTTTTATTTCCACAGCAGGGTCATGAAACAAACATCTGTGAGGGCTTGAAATACCTCTCTGCCGAAGGTCACTACCTACAGAGAAAACAGCTGCGTGCATCCATCTGGGTAACTGCTGGCTGTTTGGCATAGACACCCATTTCATCATCAGGGACATCGGAGTGATACTGAAAAGTATATGAAAATTTGGCTTTGTATTTCTAAAATTTCACTAGGTAACTGCAGTGTGTATGGGGTTTCTTCCTAATCTATATTTAAGGAAGTAACACCTTTTAAACAGATTTTCTTTTGTGTAGACAAAATGCCTTATGCCACCAATTACTTCATCTGATGAGATCAGATTTTACTACGGTACTCCAGTACCAAAAACCTTCACCAGATTTTGCATAATCACTTTTTCCCCCTTTTAAAGTACACATAAACCAGGGAAGTTTTGCTATTTTTTCAAAAAAACGCAACATTTATGTTGAATATTTGATATGCAAACCCTCCCATACATGAATAACTGGGTTCTTTTGTCATTTTAATTAACAAGGCATATTAGTGGTCACTTTAGAGTAGTTGAGTACATAATTTCAGTGTTGGTAGGGTAAGTTCATTACAATACAAAGACAGGAACTCCATTCATGGAAAATATCCATCACATTCAGTGGCACTCAGAAAGTGTTTCCACTATCACAGATTTTGTGTAATGGTGTTCTCTCCAACTACCTTGGAAAACGTACACACTGTATGCATCCTGCTACAAACTGACAGGTTACAGTCATGATGCCTCATGCAATTATTCAGTGTTGTGCCTGAAATAATGCTTTTTGTCCTTAACGCCAATGATCATGGTTGTGCCTCTGGAGAAGACTTTGGTCTTTGCTATTCCCACTCAGATGAAGTTTACACAGTATGGTCCCAAAATATCAGAGCTAAGTGACCTGGTGGCTCCAAGTGACACCATAAACAAGCAGAGCAGACGCAATTTCAAAACCAGAAGCATAAGCAATTTCTGTTACACATCATTAGGAATCTCCAGTCATCTCTACTGATCTCAGTTATACTTAGTTACCTGGGCAATATCAACTCAAATACCTCTTACATTTTAGGTGAGCTGCTGAGGTAAATAATTCTTATCTTAATCAAGTAGGACATTGCCTTGAACTTGTTCAAGTTGTAGCACTCCTGTGGTACACATCTGCCCTTATCGCTAGGCTAAAATAAAAAGACTGAGAAAGATTATGGCATTTTACAAACAACATGCAAAAGTTTTTGTTTTCATTGCAATACAGAGCAAGTACAATTTTGGATCCCACTCAGCTGCAGCAAGGGTGCAGTGCTCATGTCTAGACCAATGCTCAGAAAGGAGCCACTTTCAGAATCTTAATAGTAGATAAATTTTTGTTTTCTCCTTTTTTTTTTTTAACTTAAAATTTCTCATACCTCATTTTATTATCGGAAGTGACACGCTGTCTCACTTTGAAATCACCTGGTGTCGTGGTTTTGGAACGGCACTCCCTAATTTAGTGCCCCCTCCACTGAGACTCTCCCAAACTGGATGCCACTTGCTCCCTCTCCCCCATCCTCTGGTGGTAGACACAAAAGGCAGAGGTCACGTGCTGAGGTAAGAACAATTTACTGGAAAGAGAAATGGGATAAGAGAACGAACAGTAACAGCAACAATAGTAATAGCAAGAGTGTACAGAAAAGAGAGTGATTTACATGCAAAATACTTGCCAAGCTGAGACAATGAACAATGGCAAATGGACCCTACATCCATCACGTTTGCCCACATCCAGAAACCACGTCACTTCTTCTTGGAAGTGTGACAGTCCCTTTCCCCCACTCCTGGCCATGATGTAAGATGGTATCTAATAACACAGTGCCTTGGTCACACCCACATGGCTTCAGGTTCCACCCCCTCACAGCTACTGTGAAAAAATCAACCCTGTCCTTGGCAGAAACTCAGACGTGTTGAAAATCCTTTGCTTAGAGGTAAGTAGGTTTTGAAATGACTCATAAAATATGAATCTCAAAGAACTCATGCCTCCAAATGGCACACAGACAGACTAGCTGTACGCTAGTAGATTCACTGAGATTTTATTCAAGCGAAAAAAAGTACGCTTGTCTATAGAAGCTTATTATGAAAGAAAAATGTACCGTTACTAGTCCAAGTCTCTGCAGCTGCTACTATTAAGAAAAGTCAAAAATCTAACATCCCTAATTATGATAACAAATACAAACTACTTTCGAATATCAGAATTGACAAGAATTCTTCAGGTGGTCCTTGCTGATTTTAGCAGTTGCTCTAGCTACAGCTTCTAGCTACACCTTTAAAGTCCCCTTCCAAAGTATTCAGGGAAAAGCAGAGGCTTCCATTACAATTTAGTTTAAGACAAATTGCTGATGACTAGAAGATAAGCAGTATGTCACAACTGTTAGACCTTAATGCACAGAAAACATAATTTTTCAAATATTAAATGCAGTATTTAATTAACAAATTTAGATAAGCCCAAACTGTGGAACGTACTTCAATAATGCTAGAGATCACTGTACTGATAGTGCTGCATTAGCATCATAGTTAATATATTCACAGCATGCAAATCTCTTATACTCCTTTGGAATAAAGACTGTGGTTTGCAGAGATTTTATTTTTCCTTCTCTCTCCAAATATAAAGGTTATATTTTTAATTTTTACTGAAAGCACTGTGAAATTGTCTCTGCTGATTTTCTCCAAAAACCTATAAAATGTTAGCCACTAGAAATAAGGAAGCCGATTCTTACTGGGATTCCCATTCAGATCTCCCACTGACCCTAAAGTCAAATCAGAAGTATCAAGACATCTTTAAGAATGAGCAGATCAAATTTATGTATTACAGTTTCAGAACTCTATTCCTTTACTATCATCATGTAGGCTACTGTCCGGATTGGGTTTTTTATTTGTTTGGTTTTGCAATTGGTGCAACAATGAACACTTCATATTCTCACAGAACTGCAACATTATCTGTACACAAAAAAAAGCACATACTTGTGTGCCAGAGTATTAATGAGGTACAGACCATCTCAAACTGAAAAATTTATTTTTACTTTAAAACAGAAATGAAGCAACCTTTATTTACTAAATAGGCTTCAGTAAAGTATTCCATTGGGGTTGTGAGGGGAAGGTGTAGAAGAGGAAAATCACATAGCAAAAATACCTAAATACTAAGTGTTAGTTTATAACCTTTCAATATTTGTACCTTTGTTAATGATAGTTTCATTACACTGAGTGCCTGTCTCCCCTAATTGTCCTTCTACTCTCTGAAAGAAGTGGCATGACCACAAAAAGATCAAGAGAGAAAAGACAGAATGCAATCAATTGCACAAAACTGCAGAGACAATATTCAAAATAAAACTGCTGAGGCATCCCAGCTGATGTCTTTATAAAACCAAGAACTAAATCCTTACTCATTATCCTTGAAAGTAAAGAATGAAGCCCCAATTAAAGTCCTACACATGTAGCAACTACAAGTTAATGCTTTTCTTTGCCATTCTCTCCCCTTCAGAACTCATTAATGCACTGCCGATCATCTTTTATTATCACAGCATATAGAATAACTGCCCTATCTGCAAAGTTCTTTTTTTTTCTTTCTTCTGACAATTTTTAAAAATAGTTCTACAGATTTTACTACGAGTAGCACTGACTCACTTCTAAGTGTCTTATGAAGAACATACTTACTTCCTGTCTGGAGTTTCTACATAATCCAGATTACAAATTACAACTGCATTATTCTGCCTGTTTTGTTTTTTTCCTGTTGACTATCAGACCTAATCATTCTTAGGATAAGTTAATCACTCTAAAGGCTCCAGGGACCATATTGCTTAGCCACTGACTATAACACTATATAAATTACAAAAGTGCACAAAATGCTCTATACACCATAGCTTTTTTAATATGGTGTATCAAAAACTATATTGCAACAGCACATAAATCTTTAAAGAAGATTTATGCTACTGAAAGACCAAACATTTAAGAATTTCTCCTCCTAAGAAGGTTCACCATAAACTCAGTATCTCCTTTGGCAGTTTCTGGAGTCCTTCTGTGTTTTAAAATAGAAAGCTTTTTCCATTATATAAACTGCATCAATAAACATTTTTGCTCATGAACAGGAGATTAAACATCAATTATTGTAAACATAATTTTGAAATTTTTCCATTTTCTTTCAGGTTTGTGGAATCTAACAGCAATTTTCCACAAACTCAGCTATTGTGATAAATTACTGAAGATTCAAAGAAAAGAGACGGTTTCTAAACAATTAGAATTAATGCTGAAGTCAGTAAAATTACAGCACTTTATGCCACTTAAAATCTGATACAGGTGTTTTAAGTGTTAGTCTGCAATTTTGTATCTCTTTGGAAGATTTTTTTTAATTGAAAGTGAACAGCGTAAAACTGTTGAGGCTGTCATATTTTTTTACATGGCTGGAATTTGCAATTTTGCAACCAAACTACAACTAGTAGATTATTAAGAGTATATTAAAAAAACAGGAATTCAAGATCAGATATTTTTATGATGTGGTTCCTATTAGCACTTATTTCTCTCTTTTAGCCAAAAAAAAATTTACTTATAAACGAAATAATTACTAGACTTATACATACCAACATTAATATCTATCACAGACATTCTACACATGAATTGTTTCTATCTTTTGGGTTTCAGTTCCACAACAGATAAACCATCCCTGACTCATTATTCCTCTGTGGCATTAGATATTACAGACTCTTTTGATTGAGATGTTATGATCACAGCTGAACAATACTTAGTACATAAACCTACCATGGTTTTTCTCAAAAAGATAAATGGAGAAAAAGGAAATGCATAAAGGGGGACGAAAAAGGGAATGAAACACTGCACTTACTCCTCAATATAAGCTGGCAAATGCTGAAAGTACCACTGAGAGTTCAGATACACTACTAGAATCTAACAAAACTATAAATTTTGAACAATTAGGAAGAATGCCAGTTAAAAAGGCACAGTTTTGATTGCATAACAAATGTAATTGTAAGCTTGGGTCTTGAAAACACACAATATTGCTCTTTCACACAAGTAAACATTTTCTCTATCTTATTACTTATAGTTAGTTTCTCAGTAAGATGAGTCCCTGAATGCACATTTGTATACTTTCATATTTTCCTACAAAAAGCAACTCTTATTTTCTGCCTTTTCCAGTTATACTCTGCTCTAAAAAAATGTCAAATTGTTTTAACTTACACTGTCTGTAGATGAAAAAAAAAAGCTCATCCAGACAGGCACTGCTATCAGCGGAGACACAGCAGACATTTTACTCAGGCTCCACTGTGCTGGTAGTTTCCAACTCCATGCTGAACACCAGCTGTTGGCTTTGAAAACAATTCTCCACTTTACTTCAGTGTAAAGTCAAATTGATTACATCAAAGATTTTCTGAAGGTGTATCTACCCTGTCACATGTTTTCACACTTGGCAACAATCTCTGGTAGTAGAACTAAGAGACTTCCCAGGCCAGGGTGGCTCACATGCGCACTGCTCGCCGAAGGACCTTCGTGACATGGTTGTTGGTCCCAACTGGAAGTCTTCTATGGCCCAAGACATAATTTTGTGTTTTTCAATTTAATGTACTTGAAGCACTGTGAAGACTGTGGTGTAACTTGTGGTGCAACATTTATGACACAGTCCTGAAGACTTCTATTGCTTGCCATAAGGGTATGCAGCGAAATTTTAGAACAAAAGATGTTTACTTGGATAAGACTGAAAGACCAGAACACAGAAACAAACTGGTGAATTTGAGAGTAAAGAAGCACAATTTCATCCCAATTAATACCAATTTCTTAGTTAAAAAAATTATCCCACAATTGATCACAAGATTTATCAATTTTTTATTCCCTACAAATGACTATTGTTAGGCTGTTTCTTACTAAAATACACCTACTAATAATGCAAACCTTATTCTTTTTTTGTCTGTCTTTACATTGTATGAACTTAAATGCCTTCAAACTTCTGTCATTACCCACATATGAAAGAGGTCCAAGGATATATCATTTCATAAAGCAACAAGATATTCACAGTATGTCTTCTGTAAGTTAAGCTCCTATCACATGCAAACAGTATTGCAAACTATAATTTAAGAATTATCTAACAATTTTTTAGGAAGATTATGCACTCTAGGTTGCTTGAGCTGAGGTTAGGTAAAAATTATCAATGTGCAAATATTTAATTAAAGTTAAGCTGGCTTGGAAATTATATGTAATTTAAGATATTTTGTAAAACATTTTGTTCATTAATTCTTAAATGCCTGTTTCCTCTATCACCTACCCAAATTGGTTTGGGAAAGAAGCATCACAGAAACCTGCCTCTTGATTTTTCTGGCTTATAACAATATTTGTAACATTTGTGTGTATTTTAAAACACTAACCAGAAAAAAGCAAAACAATCCTGAGAAAAAAGTGCTACACTTTCCTTATGCTTCATTTTTCATTGACCGTGTCCTGTGACACAGGTGCTGTAAACCGCCGTTGTAGCAAAAAACTCAAAGTTTTCTTTTTTTTTTTTTTTAACACTCTTCTTCAGTCCCAGGCATCTTCAGCCTTTCATTGGTAATAAATATGTGTTCTTTTTTTAGGAAGAATTCTTTCCTGCTACTGTCACACCACCTTTCTCCTGAAGCCTTCTGCCCCACCAGTTTTGCTTTTTTTCCCTTTCCCTCTACCTCTTTTCTATTTTTAATCCATCCTAATTGCATCCAAAAATAAGTTAAAGTAAATCACAGTAGATAACCTGGTTATCACTTTTGTATATGAACATGTAAACCCCCCACATTCTTATGGAAAGTATGAAGCCAAGGTCCAAGCAGTTAATTCTTACTAAATGCCACACAGTTCTCAGATCTTTGGAGAAAGGCAGGGATAAAGGAATACAGACACACATTTGTGCCTCCAGCTAGTTTCAACCAGATTATCTTTCAACATTTCATATATTTTATTTTTGTAAGTACAGTACTAAATGTAAGTCCACAAATATCTCTGTCTCTATGTCACACACAGAAAAAAGATAAATAAGTAAGTCCTTTCCCTTGGTATGGTTTTCCAGCAGCTCCTCTTTCCTTTAGACAAACTACAAGATTTTCCTTCTCTCTATAGTTCTTGCTACCCATATTCTGCTTTTTCATGTTCTGATGTCTTAACACTGCAACAACATCATTAGGTACCTTGAGAAAACAATGTACATTCAGGTAATGTTCCTTATACAGCTTACGCTGAACATTAACACAGACATATTGCATGCATAAATCAATAGCACAATACAATCACTTTAGACAGACATAAAAGAGGTTTTCTGTAATGCTGACCTATGCCATGGAGAGAAAGAAAGGAGGGCACAAGTCAAGATGAGTGCAGGTTACTCATTAATTTAAGCAGAAAAAATCCAAAAGTCTGGCTAGCTTTGAAGTCACATCTATAAAAATCAGCAGTATCAAACTTAGCTCCTGTGCTCTCAACAGTAATTCACACCTTTTGAAAAGAGGAGTTATCTACTTTTTTTCTTAATAGAAAATATATCTTTCAAATACCAAAACTGGGAAAGAACAGTTATTGGTCCACTCAGCTTTTCAGGATGACGGTCTCCCTTTGCAAAGCTTGCCCCACATCTGGATTTATACCTCTCGTATTTTAAGTGGATCAGTCAGAAAAAAAAGGCATTGAAGGGGCATTGTTCAATTTCTGTTAAGCATCTTTTCAACGTATTTATTATACCATCAACATACAAATAAGAATCCTATGAGAATTCAAAGGAGGGGAAAAATACAAAAAACAAAAAATCACGTTTTGAAAATTACTAGTAATGTTTAAGAGCTTCAAAAAGTGAACAAGATTATTGTTTCTCATGTTGAGCAGGTCACTGAAGTGTTTTCCTTCTTCACTGTGACTGTTAGGAGTGCATAGCTCTCCTAACAAAGACATGTCAGTATATAACAAACACCTCTTGCTCCAGTCTTATCGCTCTTCTGCTCCTTGACTTTTGTATAGGAGAGATCAAAGAATGACTGAACTTTCAGCTCTGAAGTCAGTCCTGTTATTGAATTCACTAATAGCAGGAGAAGAACAGAAGCAAATTTCCTCAAGAAGGTAAATTCACTTTATGATGCTTTTATTTCTGGCTTTACAGTGTTCTGGAGCAGACCCTACCAAGGCACACATCACCTCATGTGTGTAAAGTACTCAAGTCTTCACCCTGAGAAATCAGGAAACTAAGCTGAGCTTTACCAAAAGATAATCTTGCCTTCTTCCTGCCGTACTTCTTGTAGACGTTTGTAGAACAAAACCTTACATAATAAGTCACAGCTAAGAATTTGTATTTAAGGCTGAATTAATAATCCATGGGGGAAAAAAACCTGCCACGCAATTTCTTCCAAATTTAGTTTATTTTTTTCAATATCTTTGAGTACACTTTATTAAGGTACTAAGGCTACAACAGATGAACAAGAATAACAGGAATAATCCACCAAAAAGAAAATGATCTTTGAAATATCACTGGGCCTTAGACCTGTCTTCTTTTTACCTATGTTTTGTACAGCAATAGCTGTACAAATAGCTGGCACTTGAGACTAAGCCACAGCAATGCCAAATCACTTTGTGATACGAAGGATTACTCTTTTTGCCAAAACTGACATCACATGCTCAGACTCTGATTTGAAAAAATGGTGGGGAAATTAACTTTCGTAAACTGTGAGAAATACTTCTTTCCTTGCAGACTCTTGTGAGTTTACAACCTTAGAGTAAGCAGGGCACAGCATGCCTTGCAGAGCTCATACTTACTGGTTTATATCTGACTTTGTGTATTTGTGTATGAATATCCACTGTGATGAGTCACTGCAAAAGGCAGATAATGTGCTCAGAATGCAGAACTAGCGTTACCTTTTTAAACTTGTTTGCAACTGTTTGGATGAGACTGATTTTTTGTCAATTTTTCATCATCTTTCTCAGGTATCTAAAGGATGCCGAGGAGAAAAATATCTGTAACTGTGGATTTAAGGATTGACCGTTATGAACACCTTGCAGTAATGCAAGTTCCTTGTGGATCTCTTCATGATGTGGATCCTTGTGGGTCCCTTCATTCCTTCCAACTCGATATTCTGTGATTCTATGATTCCTTCCCACTGCAGGACTGGTCTTTGCTTAGCCATCTCTAGTGACTGCAATTACCAAGTCATCCTATAGACTCAAGAACATTGCCAGGACAACGAGAAGTTCATTCAACTACTTCCAGTAACTGGAGCAAAGCAAGTGCAGTTGGAACAAACTTGTAAACCTCACTCTATCCCTGTTCATACAATTTCCCTAGAAACTGCTAACTATAGTTGATAAAGAGAATGAATTACTCGTTTATCTCATTGCGTAAGATTTTTTTTTTCTCAACAAAAATCTCATCATCATTATAGCTTCACACTTATTTTCTATAATGTTGTTGTCTCATTGGAAAGAAGATAAGACAAGAAAACAGAGAATCATTCAAAACTAAGAGTGAATGATATCCCAAAATACTAATGTAGTGAATATTTGATATTACTAATGATATTTAAGGGACTGTATTTTTTTCTGAATTCAGTGGTAATAGTGTTTCATCTAAGTTACCTTTGGTGAGCTACAGTTAGCAATATTTAACTTGACTTCTTCATGGTTTTCATATTCTGACATTCCAAAGCTTCCAATATAAGACAACAACTAAGGAAAATATAAAATACGCAGATCCATCTTCCTTTCTTACTATAACAAGGGAAAAAAAAAGCCTTAAAGTATTAAACTAAGTTTTATTTTATAAAAACACTGAGTTATCAATCACTGTGTCTGACTGTATTCTTTCTGTCTGGAAAGTTTTGCTTAACATGTTAGAAAACAAACAAAAAAATAGAATCATTGTTCCAGTATCAAGTAGCAACTATCTTTCAATCCTTGCTAACACACAGGAAATGAATTCATTCTTAACTGAAAGCACTGTCTTACTCCACTGGGGCTGTTTGTCAGTTCCTCCAGGGTGACACTAAATCAAGTTGCAAAGCACTATAATGTAAATCACCGCCTAATTTACTTGTCACTGTGTTGTGACACTTGGTTAAAAATGCTTTTTAATTGCAAAGATAAATTATACATTAACAATTCTTAGTGGCAGTTTCAATACTACACCAGATTATTTCACTCTAGAGAAAGGAGTTGAACAATACGCAACCAGAAGCTATGACAGAATATTTTTAAATTGTCGGGTTGTTCAGATTGATGGTGTTGGCAGTGTTGTGATGATGAGTTTTGTCCCTCACAAAAACAAAAGACATAATCAGTCTTTTATATTCAGTAACTCATAAAGAAAAAGTACTCTCATTTCTTGAACCTTTCAGATCTCTCCAGCTTCTCACTTGCAAATTATTAGTCAGACTCCCTATAGTAATATGAACTGGTTCTCAGCCATGCTGAAAAATAAGCTTCTCTTCTATGATCTAGGACAGGAAAATGATTGAAAATAGCACAAACTACGCTTAAAAAAAGAGAAGAAAGTTGTTGAGTAATTTTTAGTGATTTTGAGTATCTACACCTTTGGAATTCTCTCTACACAAACTAGGTTTTGTTCCTTGGAAGCCGAACTGGATCCAGCACATCCTGCAGCTAGTAGCCAGCAAGCAATGACCAATACTCAATGCCCTACAGGTAAAAGGCTCTACACTGGAATTACTAGTATTAGACCACAACAAAGCACTTCGTAGAATTTAAAAGTCAGCCCTATGGCTCACCTGTATATATTGCATTTTGTGTATGCTATTCCTCAGTTACACATTTCTCATAACTCACCAGTACACTAGTATGCCTGTTACAGACTACTATAGTGTACGTTGCTCTAACAGGTGTGTCTGTGCTCCCCACAGTCACAGAATCACAGAGTGGGTAAGGCTGGAAAGGACACAGTGGGTTATCTGGTCCAACCTCCTTGCTCAAGCAGGGTTATCCCAGACCACATTGCACAGGATTGCATCCAGATGGTTCTTGAATATCTCCAGTGAGGGAGACTCCACAACCTCTCTGAGCAATCTGTTCCAGTGCTCGGTCACCTGCACAGTAAAGAAGCTCTTCCTCATATTCAGGTAGAACTTCCTGTATATCAGTTTCTGCCCATTGCCTCTTGTCCTATTGCTTGTCACCCTTAGAAGAGCCTGAATCCATCCTCTTGGCATCCTCCTTTCAGATGAGGTCCCCCCTCAGTCATCTCACCTCGAGGCTGAACAGGCCCAACTCCCTTGGCCTTTCTTCAAAGGAGAGATGTTCCAGTCCCTTTATCAACTTTGCTGCCTTTTCCTTGGACCTGCTCCAGGAGCTCCATATCCCTCTTGTTTGTCCTGAGGAGCCCAGAACTGGACACAGCACTCTAGATGTGGCCTCACTAGGGCCGAGTAGAAGGGCAGAATCATCTCCCTTAACCTGTGGCAATGCTCTTCCTAATGCACTTCAGGATTTCATTGGCCTTCTTGGCCACAAAGGCACAGTGCTGCCTCTTGGACAGATTGTTGTCCACAAGAACCCCCATGTCCTTCTTTGCAGAGCTGCTTTCCAGCAGGTCAGCCCCTAGCCTTTACTGATGTCTTGGGTTATTCCTCCCCAAGTGCAGGACCCTGCATTTGCTCCTGTTGAATTTCAGATGATTCTGCTGCTACTCTGCAACCCAGGGTTTGATGCAAACAGAAATGTGCCAACCACAGCTCACAACATATGAGCTAAAGATACTGATGTATTACAGAGCTTACACAAACATGATGTTATCAATGAATACATATTAAATCACACATTCATTTTAACACCACAGAAGAAAGGTTTTGGGGTGGGTATCTTTTTCTGTTCCGATCTTCTGATTCCACTGAGATGATGGTCACCTCACTTTTGGTGGTCTCAGCCCTCAAGGGCAAAGCAAACAGACTCAAGACAGCTCATCCAGAAGGAGAGATAGAGTCAAGAGGGGGATATGCCCCTCTTGCACTTGGGACCTTGTCCTTTTGTCAGACAACTGATTTTGCAGTAAACTGCACCCCCTGGTCTGCACTGTCTGCTGCAAGGTGCTCACCAGGTGTTTCTTTCCCGGGCCACAAAAGCTGCCTCACCCTGTTGGGTTGGCTAAGACAAAACTAACCATTTCCTGGATCTCCAGGGTGGCCTTTTCGTTTCCCATCAGCAGGGCACGGTGGCCGCAAGGCCTCTGCTGGCACGCCATGCCCATGCTTTTGCCATGTCCATGCCCTTGCTGCTATCACAGTCCCTAGGCTGTACATCATCCTCACAGCAACGGGCACCACGACACTGTCCGCACAGCAAGTCCTCATAATTAGTTGATAATGAGCCCAATAAAAGGCCAGGGCTGGGCCCTGCACAAACGCCTGTTCAAATGAGGCACATTTATTAGCACAGACAACCTTGTATTTTCTGAGTACAAAAATGTTTCAACCCTTACAGCACACAAGGATGCCAGTGTTTAGGATCGACTGCCTCAGGAGCCCAAGCCTCACTAGTGGTGTAAGGAAGCCTCTGCAGCCACTGTGGAAACTATGCTGTAGTGCTGTCATTGCTTCCCCTGTCCAAACAAAGCAGAAACAGCCATCTTTGGAGGCTTTAGAGGGTCTAAGAGACCCGAAACTTGTATGAGGTATCCTTCACATAATACATTTTAATGAGGTAGTTCTGTCAGAATGACATTGTGAGCTTCAAAAATCATGCCTGCATACCAAGTTGAATCTTTTATCATAAAAACACCTTAGACTATTTCTTATAAATTAATTCCTTTTCTGAATTTCTTAATGTCAGTGAATAGATTTAAAAATCAGGAGGCAGATTTCCTGTAATAATTAGGTATTTAAACAGCATGTAGGAGCTTAGAAGACTTCTTAAAAGTACATAACTATCAATGAAATATGCAAGTACTGACATTTAATTCACTAACTGTGTCCTGAAACACAGTTGGTTGGTATTAGGTTGTAAATTATTGTTCCTGGTACACATAGTAAATCTGCTTATTAAAATTCCCTTTCTGAATATTTATGCAAAGTCTGCAACCCCCTACGCATAAGAGACCTGTATTATCACACAGAGTAACTTGGCAGTTTCAAAGAAATCTAATATAATTAAATCAAGCCAAAGAAGAAATGAAAGAAAGCACAACCATGCACGGGGCTGACACTCTGAACTTCCACAAAACTGCATTAGAAGCATCCAGCATATTGCAATACAAAGGTCCAAAACACTGATTTAGAAAGTCTTTTAAAAATACAACTCATTTGTATTTTGAACTATGTTGTCCAACTCAATTTTTTAATATTAAGATAGACTGACCCTTTAGAATTTCTGGGATATCTCTACTTTTTGGAATATATTTTGAGTGTGTCTTCAATAAAACTTAGATTTTGTAGGGTAGAAACAGCAAGGAAACCCCCAAGACACTGACTCTTGCTGCTTACTACCTCAAAAACTGCTTAATCTACTTCATAAACTAGTCAAACATTGTCTTCAAGGATTCTTCACCCATTTATTACTGCTCTGACAGACTATTTCTGCATGATTTTTACATTTAATGACCCCCTTTACATTTCCAACTTAATGTGTTCCTGAGTAGTTTTTAAATTTTTGGAGTCTGCAGTTGTGCTGGATATTTGCAAGTAGGTTGTGGTTTTTTATTGTTGTTTGATTTTTTTTTTCAAGAATGAAAAACACAAAAGGATTTTTTTAATCTCCTTTCGCATGCTCCATCTCCCCTAGTCTGGTCACCCAGGAGGTCCTTCTACACATGTGTTTAAATTCATCATTTGGGAACACAGTTCTGACAGCAATTAGCAGAGTTCCGGTAGCACTTCCATTACTCTTTCCTTATAAAATTAGTTACATATGCCTTTTTCCTACTGAATCACATTAGTAGATTGCAATTATTTAATGATCTGATGAGACTAGGTTTGTTTTTTTTTCAGCTGCCACTTCCAGGCAATGAGCTCTTTTTTGAAAGAAGAAATTCTTAAGCTTTAGATAAAACACCTTATGCATCTTTGTAGAGTATGATTTCATTTCAATTCCTAGCCCCTTACTTCACAAGAAAATTAAGTTCTTCATAGTGATGAAGCATTACAACTCTTGCAATGAGATTTTTAGTATGATACAATTCTAGTGGTTTATCAGTACCAAGAATAGAAAAATCTGTTCAAGTAATTTTCAGAGGTACACCTATATTATCCATTTTGGAAACACTTGTGATTACAATGTACAGATGCTGTAGAGCTTGTGCTGTGTGACTACAGGAAAAAAACGTGGAAAACTAAAACGGTATAAACAGAATTCATAGTATTTGTAGAAATCAGATGGCTCCCTCCCCACAACAATTCTGAGGCCAATAACAAAAGTTACAGTGTACTCAGAATAAGCTACAGATGAGCTCTATACTCAAGTCAAAGTCTCTAATACCAATTTGACAGTATTAAAGGAGTTTCAAAATGGTCACATATCAGTATCAAAATGGGTTTGTAAATATGCATAATGAAACAGAGATACAAAAAAAATTAAATGTAAATGGAAGCTTTCAAAATGCTTTCCAAGAAGCTGATTTTTTTATCCTTTGGGGAAAATTTTATGTTGATGTTGTAGAAAATGGAAAATTTACAGCATTTTTTTCTTAACAATTGTTTTAAAATAAACTCAAATATTTTAGATCACCTGAAGCAACCTGAAATATTTTGTCTGAAGTCACAGCAACTATTGCCAGATACCACAGACCATTAGCTGACACTTTAAACTCACTTTTTGAATCCTCCCTATTTTGAATGAAGAAGTATCATTTTTTCCAATACAAATTTTGCAAAAATTGGATTGTTGACAAGCTGCTGATGCTTTCTTTTTCTCTTCCCCTACCTTCTTTTTTTCTTTTAACTTTGAAGGCTTCATTTCTCCAGGGCATATGTAAAATTCTCTATACAGTAATTCTAGTTTTCTGGTAAGAGTTTACTAAGAATTTATAACACAGCTTTGCACCTTTACTTAAAAACATCTATTTCTACATATATGTGGATATATTAATATTATACGAATTATACAATTAAAGGAATACCATCTGACAGTTTTAGAAAATTGCAAACCATGCAATTTTGGTAAAATCCTGCAGTTAGACCGATGCAACTGAATTTGATGTGAGAGAGGGGGGCAAAGAACATAGCCAGATTATTTTAATTTCATGCCTCAAGTGCCTAAATATGATTTTTATTCTAAAGTTCTCATCACATCCAGAATTCCCACTGAACAGGTTTCACTTGTTTAGCACAGAGACAAATTCGAAATTAGCAGGATTTTCCAGAGTTAACAGCCATTATTGTAGAGAAATTTAATATTGGCCTCCACAAACCATACAGCCAGTGCCTGATGGCCTTGAATGAGTGCTATCTGAGTTGAGATTTACAGTTCCCAAAAGAAAGAGAACTTCTCTCTTGTGGTTTTGGATGCATTGATTCATATGATCTACCACTATAACAGCAGAGCTCTGTAAGGACCCACATGACACCAAGGAAAAGAATCTTTCTACTCATGTTGCCATGAGTAGGGTCAGGTCACAAGGATCCAAAGATCAACCCTATCTGAATTCCTGAGTACTCTTCTGAGCCACTCAGCTTCTCCGAGCATTTCCCTCTGATCAGCATCTCTTTATGACTCAGACTGAGAAACGAAAAATTCCTCCACACCTGCTGTGAAAAGTCAGAGTAGAACGGGAAGGTGAGAAAACCTAAAGCTGTCTTGGCTCACACTAACGATGTTTGTGAAACCAGCATTTGTCATCTACTAGTGCACCAGCTCTGTCGTATCGTATACTGCCAACTTATGCACAATACAAGCTTCAAGGGCTGACTACTTCGAACATAGTGACAACGATTCATCATGTACAAGAAACTATTGACAGGAAGTGTGCTGTTAGTGTTTGCCTAGTTTAGTAAAGTTTAATTTTAAAGTTTAGGACTGGCCTGACACATCAGTCTTCTAAACACTTCTCATCACAGCCATCTCTAATTCCTTAGTTGAGATATATATATACTCAAACTCAATTATACTAGTCTATTATTTGCAGTATTTTACCCACTTTCCATGGTTTGCATTTTTATCTACCTGCAATTGTCATTGCAAGAACATATTCTCTTCAGTTATTGCCCAGAATTACAAATCATATGTGATAGGGAAAAGTGAAGTACATACTGCAGACAGTGCAAAGTAGATATTCAAAAACACAGAATGCCAAGAATTATTAGAAAGGTAATAAAGGAACATTACTGTGCTGCTATGTAAGTCATGGTGTACCTATGCTTTGAAGGGTGCATGATATTTTAGTTCTTCCAAATTTCATAAGCTATAGTAGCACTGGGAACAGATGATCACAAGCACACAACCTGCCTTCTTAAAAGCAAGATTAAACAGACTGGGATTCTCCAGCTTGGGAAGATAATGACTGAGGAGAAAACATGATAGATGTTGAAAATCTCTAAAAATCATTAACAATATGGAATATGAGGATTATTCACTATTGTAAAACTCATTTAAATTCCTATTTTCAGTTGCTAACAAACTGGAAAAAATCCATTCTCTATAAAGCACTCAATACAGCAAATTTCAGTACAATAAGATCAATCTCACCAACTGAGACAAATAAAGAGAACAGAGAAGTCCTCCCACTGCTGCATGGCAAACAAGGATCCAAAGCAAAACTGGCTCTAAAAAGCAGAAATTCAGATTGGTTTCATGTAGCAAAAATGCAAACATACCACATAATGTCTGTAGAGACCAGAGATAACGTATTTTTCTGATCAGGGTGGTCATGATCAGCTTATAATGGAACAGCATCATCAAGATTTGTTCATATGCCTAATTTGTGTTGTCCTAAGTATCCTTCCTCATAGTTCTAGAGCATCCCGGAGAGAATTAACAGTAGGAAGAAGAGCAGCTGTAACAAGAGGGAACCAAGTACAACCAGGAGCAAGACACAGATAGCATCTACAAAGTCACTTCAGCTCACAGAGGAGATGATGATGGTTTTGGGGGCAGGAGGAGGAAGAGAGAGACAACAGCAGTACATCTGGAATTCAAGGGAAAACAAAGATGCCCTAGGGGAGAGAAGTAAAGAGAGAATTTTCCCATGATTCCGAGAAATACCATGGAAGCTCTGAAATTGGTAAAACAAGTAAGGACATGGAAGCATGTGGTAAGTTCAGAAGAGGAGACAAGGAGACCTTGAGCTGTCAGGCACAAGGAACTGGGGAGAACAGGGAAGGAAAACAAAGAGCAGCAGGAAGGATGGGGACAAAAATCACATGTGTTTTAATAAAGCACCACAAATGTTTTATTTAAGCTGGAAGCATAGGTGGGATGAATCAGAGCTCTCTTGAAAGAAACAAACCCAGTCTTCCCACAGCTTCAGTTCTTGCAGAGAGAACATAGGAAATCGAATGAGATGTAAATCTGAAAGAGAAGTAAAACACCAGGGTGTGCAAGCCCTCACACAGGACCATCACAAAATACATGACAAAAAAAGCATAGTACCTAATATATTTTTTGTTATCTTGGAGTAAGGACCAGCAATGTTATGTTTCCTTCCTGGCCAAGTTTCTTTCTATTAAGTGTTCAGACGACTTGCTTTTTCTTTTTAAATCTCCCCGTCCAGTCCAAACACTACATATTTCAAATGGGCACAGAACCTTAAGTTTAGTCCTTAATTAGAAAATACAACAATTCTGTCTTATCCCTAATTGAATAGGAACACCTATTAGTCTGATGATCAAATTTAGACAACTTAATTAAACTTGCTTAAACATACCTCACGCTTTAAGTTACAGTTGGAAAAAAGTCATATTTCTGAGTCACAGGAGTTAAATGAGTTCATTAGTCAGGGTTTGAGTCAAATTCTCACTTGATGTATAACAGCACAGGTCTGTTGAAGTCAACGGTGCTGCTACTGTCTGCGTGATCAGGGAACTGACTCATTATTCTGCCCTAACTGGTAAAACACAAAATTTGCATCCTCAAATTAAAGCACTGTTGTCAGTCATCAAACCGCTATGTCATACTACCACTCTCCAGCAGGTGAGGACCACACCAGTAATGAGCCCTTAAGCACTAATGTACAATCACAGAAAAAAAAAAAAAATCCCATGGCTCCAGTTAAGGCAATTTAAAAATTACTTTCTAATGCCAGGATGATTACAAGCTATAGAGCAGAGTTAAAGACTTAGTCCCTAACACTGAGTAATTTTAGGGAAAAAGGTTTTGTTTAAAAAGTAAACGTGCAGTGACAACATGTCGATAGCTGTGCAAAATGCAGTCACTGCTGTCATTCTTAAAACAGGAGAAACCTGTAAAAAGTGTTAAGAAACTGCAAATTTAACCCAGTCAATACTTATTTAATGAAAAAGTCATTTAATGAAATACTTCTATACAAATACTTACTGCCTTTCAACAGAAGTGCACTTATGGACTAATTCAAGCTCCTACCTTTTAGAAAAAGAGTTTGTTTTATTTGAAATGGGCTTTATGTATCACCAGCTATTGTCTTGCCTGTAGAAAGGCAATTCACATCTTGCTGATTATTGAAATAGGTTTTGATAATTCACACCTTATTTAAACGACCTTGGTTGGTCTGTGTGTGCGTAACTTCAGGTGTTTCTCTTTCTTGGCACACCACTGCACACAGTCCAAACAGCTTTGTGGATAGCACCAGGCACAGATCCTACTTTCCACCAGATTTGCATGGTTGGTGACATGCTGTGGATTTTAGTACTCCGTAACACTTCCCTCTTTGTCACCTCCACCAGCTGGTAGGGTGTAACAGGGAGAATACAAGACATCCATTCCCTCTATGTTTCCCCAGGAGCTGGTCAACAGCCTGAAGCTCTTGACTCAACACTTTCTCATCTAAGCCATGTCCCTGACAGCTGACTTTCTGCTTGTAAAAGAGACCTTCTATCTTCAGGACAGCCCATAACTACAGGACTGACTTCGGCTTGCACTGAAACACTGTTAGCACAACTATTTCCATTAGAACAGTACAGGAAATTATCCACAGCTAGGTACCACAGGCAGGGCTACCTTTGTGATGACTAAAAAGATTAATACTTAAAAATCTCAGTGATTACACTGAGTTGTCAGACACTGACCAAATGAATTAATTCTCAGCCAAACACTAGAAGTTCAGACTATTAAATATAGGATTCAACGCTGGCAAGTCATTTTGTTAAAACACAGGAAAAAAAAATAATTGGAGGGGTTGTTGAAATGTTGTAGGGATCCATCTGTGCAGATCCTACGAAACTCATTTTCACAAACTCAGTAAAACATCACTGAATTTAACCTAAAGTATTTTAGATTTTTTCCTAGAGGTAGTTGTGAAGTACTCTGAAAAATATTTTTAAAATGTCTTTTTCTGCCACTCCAATATGCAAGTAACAAGAAATAATTTTTTGAGGCAAGTAAAACATATTAAAATAGGGGTAGGTGCAGAAGAATTTAATATTCAACGCTAAAGCAATAAAAAACTTGTATAAATTGATAATTGATTTTAAGCAGTTAATAATTATATGAAGTGTATTTCCAAAGTATATATTAACTCAGAACTATAAATGCAACAATAACCCTGCAGCCTCATAATCAGTAAAACCCAAAAAACCTACAATATAGAAAAAGTAAACTGTACTTGGCATAGGTTAATTTCAAATTGCCCCACTGAGACCTTTCCCAAATGCTTTTGATGTTTCATGGAGATTTAATGACCAGTGAGCCAAGCTGAGCAAACAGACCTCGAGTTCAGAAATTTCAGTTAGACTGAAGGGAGGGAGACAGACATCTTAATTGCCTTTTCATTATTTTAAACTGAGAAAATATGACATAAAATGTCTCTGAACAGTTTTGCTGCAATTGACTTTCAGCAGGGTTTATGTGTCTTTATACGCCTTCTGATCCATATTTCATTCAAGTCACAGACTCAACATAAGAAGTCCTTAGACTGATCATATGGAAACCCATGCATATGCTTAAATATGTTTGTAAAGCCACTGAATTCCATTTCTATAGGAATTGATGAATATATTTATATGTATCTATATGTGTATCTATTTATATATATTTTATATAGAAATATTTTTACATCTATATTTATGTGTATATGCATATATTTCTACATAGCATTACAGGCTAGGGGATGAACAAATCCAGATCAGCCCTGCTGAGAAGGACTCGGGGGTGCTAGTGGATGAGAGGCTGGACATGACCTGGCAATGTGTGCACAGAGCTCAGAAAGCCAAATGTGCATCCAGGGCTGCATCAAAAGAAGTATGGCTAGCAGTTCTCTCATGAGACCCCACATGGAACATGTGCATCCAATTCTGGGGTCCTCCAAGGACCTGTTGGAGGAAGTCCAGAGGAGGGCCACCAAGATGATTAGAGGGATGGAGCACCTCTCCTATAAGAAAAGGCTGAGAGACTTGGGTTTGTTCAGCCTGGAGGGGTGACCTAATTACAACCTTCCAGTACCTAAAGGGAGCCTACAGGAGACCTGGAGGGGGACTTTTCAAAAGCGTGTGTAGTGATAGGACAATGGGGAATGGCCTAAAAATAGAAACTGAGAGTAGGTTTTGATCAGATAGTAGTAATATATTCTTTACTGTGAGGGTGGTGAGGCACTGAGACAGGTTGCTCAGAGAAGCTGTGGATGCCCCTTCCCTGGTTCAAGGCCAGGATGGATGGGGCTGTAAGCAACCTGGTCTAGTGAAAGATGGCGGGGGGAGCTGAAACTAGATGATCTTTAAGGTCCTTTCCAACCCAAGCCATTCTATGATTCTATGATTCTGTGATTATGATATATTTCTGAAAGTAATGTCAGAGGCGTAGAAGGTAGGTAGTTGTGATGCTGACCGCTCTTTCTACCATTGTAGTCTGCCACTGCATTTAAAAAGAGAATCATCTTTGACATATAACTGTAATTAAAGAATCCACAAAAGAAAGAGATGAAATACACTGAAATACTCCTACAAACAACTTAATTTTTTAAATCAACTGAAGATCTGCAAGACAAAATACTTTTTGTTTCTCACTCTTAATTAATCTAGAGTTATCATGATAAAGGACACTAAAATTCTTCAGGTACTACAGAGTACTAATACTAATAATATAAAAACAGAGGTTAAAAGAACTTTATTAAAAAGACACAGAAAGCACCTGAACCTTGTCTGCTACATAATGGTGCACCTTTCTTTAAAGGTGCAAGTTCTCTACAAAATTAGAAGAGGAAAAAAAACACAAAGAAACAAGCAGAGAAAATCGCTAAGGATAAGCAAAACTTGAATTACAAACTTGAACATCAGTTGCATAAATTCTAACTTTTTATGAAAACACAAAATTATAAAGTAAGTGAAACTAATGGGTGAGGGGTTGTAGTTAATATCACATCTAGCTCAAGAAAAAACGACTAATTTCTTCACAGGAGAATCCAGTATAATGAGCTGCTCTGGCAACACAGAATTACCTCAGAAAATACATTCCAAAAATGTAACTGTAGGTCTCAGACTTTCCTCAGGATTATTTTGATTAATTTACTGTCTTGCATTGCGTGGTGATACAAAAAGCCTAAAATAATGAATTTTCTGCATCCTTCACACTATTTCTAGTTAATCACCAACAGCGATGGAGTGAATCCACTCAGGTTTCCCGAAATATGTGAATTTTGTTTAAGATTTCTATAAGCCATGGACTTGCATACAGCTCAAAAACTGCCCTTCAAAGCAAAAATGGATTATTACATTTTGTTCTAGGATGTCTACAGAATGATACATTTTTTTTCCATTTGAAAAAAAAAAAAACAAGGAGTATATCTGGCTGTAAACAGAGATAGCATTCCTCTCATTCTTTTTTTGGTAAGTTACTGAGGTGTTAGGGACCAAAATTAAAATCTATCCATGTCTGCTCCTAGCAGTTACCTCCCCTACCCTTTCGTGCTCTTTCAACAACTTCATTTCCCTCCTGCTCTTCTCCACCAGAGAGGTTTCTTTATCAGGTAGATTTTTTCATTTCACATTAATTTGTGAATTGCATTTAATCCAACTTGCTATTTTGTTTCCTTTTCACTTCAATAACTGAATAGCCCTCTTACTTCTGCACAGATGGATGTAGAGGGATTACCACTAAAAAAGGTGATGGACACCAGAGCTGAAAACTCATGAACTAGTCAAATTCGCCTGAAAGGAAGAGGCACAATACCCCAATCTGGCAAGAGACTGGCATAGCCTCTAAGAGAGAAGAAAATACCAGCTGCTGTCTTCGAAAAGGTAATGCCATGAGTATCATTTCATGGTTAGTCTACCTAGACAGTCAGATACTACTAGAAGAAAGACGATTTCAATCCTCCCATATTATCCTTACAAGAGGATTAAAAAATTAAAAGTAACACTGTTACACTGGGTTCAGACAGCAATATCCAAATTTATAGAATTTCTCAAATTTGATAAAAGCCCCAGATGTTCAGTCTATACATGATCTTTAAAAGCTCTGGTTTTGTCAGCACACAGTGCAAAAAGACAGTATGTTCTATATATCAAATCATGACATAAAAATTAAGTGTTGATTGTGTTTATTTTCATGTCATGTTTATTTCATTACAAAAATAAACGTGAGAAATTATGCTTAGGTCAGATTGTTTTTGTTTTATTTTAAAGTATATGAACTTTCATTTGAGCAAAAGCAAGGGCCTGCCACTACAGCTATAAACAACTAAACATTTATCTGGCAAAACCCTGCAGCAATAAACAGAAAAATATTTAAGGTTCCTCTATTTTCCATTAAAAAAAGAAAAAGGTAAAAATTCTGATCAAGAATGAAGAGTAAAACCATGATATGCACTGCGTGTTAAGATTTATACCTTCTGAACCAGGTGCAAAGTAGATGTGAGATGCTGCTGTTCTATTCTGATAGCATTTTATTCCTACTTTAAAAGCACACAAGTGACAACACAAGGCTAAAAACCAAATCAAACCAAAATCCAAACAACACATAGGAAAACTGGTCCCTTAGGTTTAAAATGCAGATTAAAGCAAAAATAAAACAACAACAATGTAAAAAATCGGGGGGGGGGGGGGGGAAAGGCACCCACAGCACAATAATACTGAATCCTTTAGTCCTTGAAAAATAGGTAGAAAATTTTCAATAATGTCAAATCACCTTGAAAACCAAGCTTGGAAGCACTAAAAAAACCCCAACAAATCAATCACCTTCTCTGCAATACACTTACCTTCATTTGCTGGATGAATCTCATATTTCACTGTTTTACGTTATTTTCCAAACAAGTACATTACTTTATTGCATGTAATTCTGATTCTGAGCAGAAAACAGTAAACTTAAACAGTAACCTTGTTGAGACGTTAGCTTTGAATGCTAGGTCTGAAACTTTACTACACGCCAATGTATATAATTGCAGAAATCATGACACTTTAAGGTTGTTCATTCAAGTACCACCAGTTATGTAGAAGATACGAATCACGCCTATTCCATTCCCAAAACTGTTCCCACTGTAGGTTAATGATATAAGCATAGCAGCTAAAGCACAGGGCACTGCTCAGAGATTAATCTGCCTCTGAGGAGAGAGGCAGCCTTAGCTACAGTCAAGAGCCTTGCAACTCTGCAGGTGCTCACCATACCCACCAAACAGTATGGGCTCCTTTCAGTCTCCTTTTCTTCAGCTCCCTCACCCATTCCACCTAAGACCTGTGCTTCAGACACTTCACCAGCTATGTTGCCCTTTTCTGTACACACTCCAGTGCCTCAACATCTTTTTTTTGTAGTGAGGGGCCCAAAACGGAACACAGGATTCAAGGTGTGGCCTCACCAGCGCTCTTCAAATTTTCTCCCTGCATAACCTCAAAAAATTTCCAAGGGGTTCAAGTTACTGAGGCCTTAGGGGTCGTCAAGGTCCAGTGACAGGACCTTGCATCTGGTGCAAGGGAACCAAATCTCATACAAACAAGAGGCAGCAGATTCTATGTATTTCAGACTATGTGTTATGTCCTGGTAGCATCGAAAACATCAGAGTTACAGTGCTAGATTCTCTTAAGTGCCCCACATTATGCTTTTTGCCTCTTTAAGAAATTGTACACATATAAAACACAGACCTTCAAGGCTTAAAGAATTCTTGAAGTCCTAAAAACATCAGCCTTCATTTTCATAGAACAACTCTGGACATATAAAAACCTCAGCTGATCTTCCTTTAACGTGGGTGCCTATTGACTTCATGGAATAATTTTCCTTTGTACCTTTGAAATATCTATCTATAAAAAAATATAAGGACTACATCAATACAGTTTTATCTAATAACTTAGCCTCAATCTCAGCTCTTCCCTGTCCCCTGCAAACATTTCAGATATTTCCAAACTAATAAACCACATTTTTCCAGTTTCCGAGCTTCAATGTTAGTGACAGATATATCCACTAAAAAAGCCCAAAATCCCAAGTTAATTATCTCCAATGTCTTATCAGAGCTGCACATGAGTTCTGCCAGTTGTCATGTCACTAGAAAAAAAAGGCACAGCACTGCAAATTTTCCATCTCAATTGCCGCATTCTCAAATCAACTGAACCCCTTACAACTGTTTAAAATTTACATAGTCTTTAATGACGAAAAAAAGCATTGCCATTAGAGTTCTCTGCATATGACTTCTGTTTTTATATTTTCTGGCTCAAGTTGTTCTTCCTAGCTACAGCTGTATGCCTCTGTTAGCATCAGTGGGGATTACACAGATGAAACAAAGACCAATATTGGCTAATGATGCTACTCTGCTGGCAGAACACAGACTACCACAGGGACCGACTAATCTTGAAATAACTGAACAATTACTAAATTTATTCCTTTTCTAAATCATGATGTGATTTGACAAGCCCATTTTGTCAACGAATTAGTCTAAGTAAGTATCTGACAAAATACACTGCAGAAAGAGAACGAACCAGGAACTCTTGACACAAGATGTCTCCGTAGAATGCAATGAAGGTGTTTTAAGACAGGTTTTGTTGATGCCTACTGTTGCACAAATACCTGTAGGTAAGCTAATTTTTTTTGCTGCCAAACAAAGACATTTGATCCTATATTTGTAGAACTCATGCTGAATGTGTTGACCTCACTGGCAGGCTTTCCTTAGTTCAGAAATCTACCTACCTCTCAACTACTCAGCAGCTAACCCAGCTGCATTGAACCTCTTACTCCCAGACACAGCATGGAAGTTGACCAGTAGCCCCTATTTCTTCTACCATTCAGGCGACATCGATACTGAGCATACCCGAAAGTTAAGCCACTTGAGAGATAAGACTGATGATAACCAACAAATGTTGAATTCTCTTCAGGTGTACCTTCAGAAGGGAGAAAAGCGAGCATTCTTACTTTAAAACTGACTGAAAATTAAGGTAGTTTCTTTCTCCAGAGAGATGGAAATGGACCCTTAGCTCCCTTCAGGCAAAGGAGGGAACTGAACCTGAGCCTACACATGCTCTCGTTGCTACCTCTGAGAGAAAAATGCTAAGGGGAGGGGGGGGACACCAACACAAAAACAGACTGCCATTGCATCTCCTTTAGATAAAGAATGCTAAAATACGGCTCCAGGGTCACCACTGATAAAAGGTGTCTACATCTCCCATCAGTTTGGCTTCTTAAGAAGGATGCCATGAAGGAACTACATGTTGAGCAGCATTGCGCAGTACTTTATTCCAGCTACTTCCATGCTGGTCCATGTTAGACACCAGATCAGTGATCACTGGGTCAGAATCTCCTTGTGGGGGTGTGAGGGTGGGGAGGGGAAGGGCTAGGCCTAGGTCTGTAGCTAACATGGCTGTGCCCATGAAGAGTACATGGCAGGGACAGCCATGCGGCTGGTCTCTCAAGGTCCACTTGGTGGCCCACCCACACCACATCCCCTGGAGCCTCTAAGTGGTTGTGGCACTCCTCACTTTGGCTGGGGGGGGACAGTGAGTGGTAGGGAGCCAAAAGTTCCACCTAGGGGGAATGGCCAAAGTCTATAAACAGACACATATGTGGCCTCCATCCCCCCTTGGCCTCTGCCCTCCTAACCCACCAACATGTGACCTCCAGACTGGTAAATATGTCTCTCCCTCCTCTCTTTCTCTCTTTATTCTTTCTTCTCCTAATCTCCCTTCCTTTACTCCGATGGGCAACTTAAACATCTGTTTTCTGCATTTCACTTAAGTTTGCATTTGCTGGGTGTAACAAAGGTTCCCTTACTATAGCAATGCTTGCTAGTCTCAGTAATCTGTTGTAATGCTTTTGGGAAGTTACATGTTATTTCTGTAAAACCCTTTTTGCCAAAATGCCTATTTTCTCACCAGATTAAAAGAAATCTCCTAGAGAAAATCTGTAGTTTTTCTCTGGACATGAACTCAAGGTATCAAAAAATCAAAGGCTTTGCAAGGGTTTGTGTGGGCAAAATCTCTTGAAGTCTGAAATTAAAGCGTACAAACAATAAAAACGTGGAACTTCTGGACCAGCGTATAACAGCCCATTCCCCCCATCTTTAAGTTACGCAGGTCACAAATAAGCATATGATCAAGAGATTTAATCCTCAGGGCCAAACAGATTTCTGGATCACTTTGCACTTGCCTTAAGCACTAAGTGTTGAAAAGTCCAGCACTTGACATTCAGACCTCTTTTCAGATCTAGCCTTCAGTCAAACAAGTCAAAGCACAAACTCAAATTCCAAAGGTGGATTTCACAGAGTCATCATCATAGACTCATAGATTTCTACGGCATTACTGAAGTTGAGACACCACTCTAGGGTTCCAAGCTGGTTAAAACCCAAAAACAGGTTTCAAAGCTGACTTTTGTGTCACAAAGTCCCAAGTTCAACTTGAGAAATAATTAAAATACACTATTCAGTGGCCCTACTTATCTCCTGAGATTTTGGGGGCATTAAAAAAAGAGTATAAGCAAATCACATTTTCTTGACATGCTGCTTCTACTAAATATTCTAGAGAGATGCCCATGTGCTCCCTACATTATTCCAGGGGGATTAACAGTGTTGGTATTACAGTAAATAATGTATCCTTCTATCTCAGGTTACCACAGCAAATTTTATAGAGTTTGGATGCAGAATAAAATGCGGAAAAGGAGAAAGAAACAATCTGGACAGAAGTTCCAAGGAAACTTGAGAACCGACATGCCTAAAAAAATTTCTGATTGTTTAATATAGTCAGAAGTGGGGACAGGGTGCGGGTGGAAGAAAGAACCAGAAAGACAGACCCACTATTTTTTCCATTAAAGCATCATTTTGCAACACATTTCCTTTTTTTAGTAGTTATGAACACAGTTTTTCAAGGTATGTTTTCAAACCATTAGCAGTTTTCCAACAACAATCTAAAAATACTATGCCCCAAATCAGTGAAGTTCAGAGACAGTAATTCTTTCTGAATATTGCACTGAATCATCTTTACTTTTCATTGACAAATTCCATGCTGTTAATGGGTGTTAATCACAAATTCATCAGTATGCAGAGTGCTTTCTATTGTGTGGATGTTCATTACAGGTAATTTGGCAGCTGTTCTAATGTGTTAGCTGTTTCAGTGATGTAGAATATATAATGACAGCTTTACTTTCTGAATTTTTATTTACTCACCAATCTCCTTCTCCCTCCAAACGTTCATTTCAGGTGAAAGCAAGTCATGATGCCCTGGTACTAACAGGAAAGAGGAGAAGCATGGTGTGTTTTACAGGTAAATTTTAGGGACGATGTGTTCTGTTCATCCGACCAAAAGTCAGCTGTGAGGGCTGAAATGAAAGGACTGCAAAGGTGAAGTGGCAGTCCCTGGAAACCACAACCCTGTAGTCTATTTCATGTTTACTGTATAAGACAAACCCACAAGATACTTGAGAAGAGAAACAAGGCCACTGCAATAGCTAATGCATTTTTTAAACTAGTATATTTTCCCCGCAAATTACCTACTTATTAAAACACAGAGGACAAAGAAATCAAGGCAAACACATGCAAAATGTGTGGCTTTCCCTGAAATCTGTTTACCAATTTGGAAAATACAAGAAATCTGTCATTTTACAATTTGTCTGGTTAAACGATATTCTTTTTCCTGTGTATTTAAATACGCTTTAATTGAAACTAGTTGTATTTTAGCTTTGGTCTCTGATATAACCAAAATAATCTGTTGTTTTCTTACTGGCTTATATTAAATGCCTTAAAAAAGGAACTGAAATATTCATCTATTCTAACCATTTAACTGTGAAAGGGTATTTGCCTTTCCAACTGTATGATTCTCATAGAATCATAAAATAGTTTGGGTTGGAAGGGACCATAAAGATCATCTAGTTCCAACCCCCCTGCCAAGGGCAGGGACATCTCCCACTACACCAGGTTCCTCAAAGCCACATTCAGCCTGAGGTTAAACACCTCCAGGGATGGAGAGTTCACAGTTCCTCTGGGCAACCTGTTCTAGTGCGTAACCACCCTTATAGGAAAGAATTTCTTCCTAATATCTAATATTCAGCTAAAAACCATTCCCCCTTGTCCTTTTGTTACACACCCTCATGAAAAGTCCCTCTCCAGCTCTGGAGGCTACTCTAAGGTTTCCCTGAAGCTTTCTCTTCTCCAGGTGAACAGGCTGAACAGCCTGGAACTCATCCTGTCTTCTCAGGAGAGGTGTTCCACCCTGTGATCAACTTAGTGGCCCTCCTCTGGACTCCTTCCAACAGTCCATCTTTTTTGTGTTATACAACATGTCAGTTTTGTATGAGCTCTGTACCTTAGCAGGACATTGAGTAACAGAGTAGATCAATCTTGGGGTAAAAAGTAAACTAAATGAAACTAGTTTGCCTTTTCAGCACTTCAAAAGAAATTATTAGGATGAGCATGAGGTGCTGAAAGTCTCACAAATGTTATTACCTGCTTGAAAAAAGGCACACAGGTTTTCAATCTGTATGCCCTAAAGCAGCCTGTGATTCTCCTTATGTTTTGGTGGTTTTTGTTCCCTGCCAAACTCAAACTTTTTTTTAAAGAGATATTTCCTTAAATAGCCACTTATTATAACAGAAACATGCAATGTCTTGCTTCTGTAAATTTAAGTTCTGTTTGAAAGCATTATTGCTTTCCTCAAGTTGTAGAGCAGGTATAAAGAGAACAATAGTCTCCTAAAATAAATGTAATATATAACAGCCTTTCAGGCAATGTCAAATGCAATGGGAAAAGAGTGATGAGAGCTCTCCAACATGAGTTTAAATGAATCTTTTTTGCTCTCTTGTGCCAATGCAAGTATCATTTATTCTTAAAGCAATCGGTCACAAGTTTTCTGTTAGAATGATGGTATTTTGACTGATCTTGTCGAAGTGCAGACAATGAGGAATAATAAGATTCCCAAGCTGGGGAGTCAGTAATGAACAAAATTTGAAGTCAGCTAAAATGAAGCACTGTATGAACTAGAATACGGGATATACATCTTTAGACTACAGGAAATAAGCCAACTGACAAGGATTAGAAAGAAATAATTTTCCCTGTGAACACGATATTCCATAACCATCCACCACAAGAAAAAAAAAATAATCCTCTCTAACACTTCTCACTAGACAGGGCAGGAGAGGGGCTGATATTGATGATACAGATACAAAAAACAGTGTACCCACAGAAGTTCGTATTTTGCAAACGTACTGTGATTATTCTTTGTAAAAAAAGTGAAAAAGGCAAATATTTATAAACAAAAGATAACCAATAGAAGGTGTTTGAAATCAGCTTCTTTTTCAGGAAGACCGATTCATGGTTTTTAACTGCTCAGTGCCTCCTCCAAGAGAACTGATAAAATTATGGAATTGTTCCCCCAAGTAAGTATAATGAAAGCCCCCACACTGATAAAATGCACTTCAAGAGATCACTCAAGACAGAGACATCCAACAAAGTCTGAAGCGACTCCAAATATTTGTGGTGCACGTGAAAAACTCCCATGCATTGCCTTATTACAATTTCAAGCAGCATTTTAACTGTATACATTTCACTGCCTGGAAAGAAAACCTAGCCATATATGTGCTCCTTCTGCATAGCTTATGACATTACAAGCTCACAGGCCACTTGAGGGCGGGCTGTTGTCACACTGTGGAATTTAACTGGGCATACGGAGGTAGTTAGGTGACAAACGGACGATTGTTTCACAGACTTAATTTCAGCTAAGAGTGCTTGAACTGAATCAGAAAAATTCCAAGACAGACTGCAAAAAAGCCAAATTAGGAGCTTCCAGAGCTTTCCGCTGAAAAATATGAGTGTGGGGACCTATCAGAGCTGGTGAAAGCTGATGTTCTGCAGCCAGATTTCTCATGCTTGCTCCCACCTACTATTATTCCACGGAAACACATCTCAAGTAAATTTGGTGGTAAAGTTTAAATGATACTTTTTCCTCTCTCATATCTATTTGTCTGCCTAGAAGAAAGAGGGTAATGAAGGAAATGGACAGTTTTCCAAGATAGAAATAGTTCAAACTGATTGCTTGGAGACTTTGAAGGTTTATTCTAAGACTGAAAAATACTTAAGTGCATCACTAATCTGGGTGAAAAACCTCTCTAAGTTTTCTGTCAGACTAATTTCTTTATTTTCCTCTCAAGGAGAAACAGTACAAGAATAACACCATACAGCTAGAGGTGAAAGATAAACACAACTATCTTATCCTAGGACACAGTCAGCTCTCTTCAGCATCTACTAGAGAGGAAAGAGCCTTCAAGAAACCATTGTAAGGTAAAGCTGAGCAGTAACATCAGTCAGACAGTAATTACTGGTCATCTGTCAATTGAGAACTGTTTTCCAGAGGAAGATTTCCTAGCCGCATCTTAAAAATAAGGTAACCTAATCACACAAAGTAATAAGCTGGACCCTGCAAATGGAGGGACTGAAGAGTCATGGAGATAGTCTCAGTCACCTGCGGATAGGACAATATTTGGTCATCCACGCCACTTCCCAGCAAGGAATGCATTTCATATTTGGCAAAAGGAAGGTGCCTTGTGCCGTCCTGGCTTCTCAGAAAGAATATTGCTTATTCTCATTTCAATACATTTAAACAAATGAAAGTATCTACAGATATCGCATGTCAGTTTTTAATCAGTCTGCAATGTAGTTACACTTTTGCAACACAGTATTCTACTCTTAATTTTTGCGCAAAATAACCATGAGCAAATATAGCATCGTAAGGCTTTGGCAAGCCTTGATCCTGTAAAATCTACTTGAATTATCTGTTACATAATTATCTGTTGCACATTTTCTAACCTCTGAACTATTCCTCTGAGAACAAATACAGTATGAACGGGGTTTATATATATACACTAAAAAAAGGCTATGACTATAAAAGTAACTGCTTCTTCTATCTCTTTGAAACTCTAAATCATCCCTGTTTACAGCTAAAATCAAATTCATCAACCAAGAAGGCTCACTCAAATTTTGTCTGGAAAAATCATACCTCTGAAACCACTCAGAAGAAAGGCTGCTGTTCAAATACATTCATATCTCCTCCATGCATGAGTTACAGTGAATATTATGCGTGAATTATATTTAAAATTCATTAAACCACATGCTAACTCCTTTATTAAGAACATGCACCCCTTATATAATTATTATTTCTAATATATTCTTATGCTTTGTTCTCCCTTTCAAACTGGAAGGTTTTAGGTTCACACTTTTCATTCTGTTTGCTTATGAAGTGCCAAATAAATTGACGGCATTGAACTATAACTGGGTGAAAGCACTTTGTGCAAGACTGTTAGCAACCAACAGCTCAAAACTACATTTTATTTAAGAGTTCATAAATCTGGTTTTACTCAGTAAAAGCCCTTAAAAAACAGTTATACCATTAGATTAATGCTACTTAATCTTATTTTTAAACCTGTAAGATCTGATACTTTTGTAAGCTATTATTAGGTTAACTGTCACACTAACCAATTTCTTTTATCCGCAGCAAAGACTCAAAGTACTCAGTAGTTCAAACTTCTCATTCAGCCACCACTTTGAAATATGACTTGTAGGGATGAGAAAAGGGTTTGGGATCAACTCCTTCTACACCTTAGCCTACTGACAAATTTTCTTCAGATGACTGTGATTTTGCCCAGAGTTTGGTAACGGACATTATTGCTAGGGTACTTCATGGTGTTCATCAGTGTTCAAAAACATATTTTGAAAACAGCGGGGAGAATGAAGATTTAAGAGGTTGCTTGGAGCACAAAAGAGAACATGAAAGAACATATAAAGGTTGATGCTAGAAACGAGTCAAAAGAAACTGCCTGACAGATGGCATCCCAGAAAGGATGGACTCTCGTTATGGCAAGATTCTGTCAGTACAGATGGTGACTGACAGCACTGATTACAAAACTCGGTTCCCATTGAAGGCAACAGGAGCTTTACTCCAGTAATGGGGATTATGGCAATGAAGTCTATCTTTTTGAAAATCCTATTGTTTTGCTATGAAATACTCTACAAGAACTTGCATAATTCTTAAATTGAAGATCTAACACCTGGTCAACAGTATAGTTGACTGGATCATATTGCAACTTTGTATATAAAATCTAGGACTACATAACAATCATGTATTTAAGAGAGAGAGAAATTAAACAAATTTCTACATCATATGTAAACGTGCAGTGCAAGAGCTGGCTTTAGCAAATAACTATGCAACAGTTCAGGAAGACCTAGACTTGTGCAAAGCATTTCACATTGTCCTGCATGAAATTGTTGGCTCTAAACTGGAGAGATATAGATTTGATGGATGGACCACTCAGCACATAAGGAATTGGATGCATTCAAAGAGTTGTGGTCAATAGTTCAATGTTTGAGCAGAGACTGGTGATGAGCAGTGTTCCTCAGGGGTCAGTATCAGGACAGGTGTCATTTAACATCTTTGTATGCAACATGGACAGTGGGACTGAGTGCACCCTCAGTAAGTTTGTCACCACCAACCACCTCTGTGGTGCAGTTGACACACTAGAAGGAAGGGACCCTGCCATCCAGAGGGACTCTTGAAAGCAATCCCAAGTACAAATACAGGCGAGGCAGAGAATCAGTTGACAGTAGCCCTGGAGATGTTGGTTGACAAGAAGCTTGATATGACCCAGCAATGCACCCTTGCAGCCTAACAAGCCAACCACATTCTGGGCTGCATCACAGGAAACGTGGCCAGCGGGTCAACAGAGGCAATTCTGCCCGTCTACTCTACTCTTGTGAAACCCCACCTGGAGTACTAAGCCTGAGGCCCCCAACACAAGAAGGACATAAACTTGTTGGAGTCCAAAGGAGGGGCATAAAGACAATCACAGGCTGGAGTCCCTCTCCTTAAAGGTCTTTTCCAACCTAAATGATACTATGATTCTTTAAAAATACCTTTTCCCTCTTAGATGTGCTGCTTTGCATTAGCAACTTCACATTATGCTATTCACAATAAACAAAACAAAAAAAGAAAAAAAAAAGGAAAAAAGAGATGAGCTTTTATCTTCACCAGTTACTGTCAGCAAACTATTAAGTGATGTTCTGGTAAGTACCTGGCAAATCCCTGATGAGCACAGCCAATCCTAATGAATAAGGTTTCCTGTAAGCAACCTCTGCTGAAGCAGGGGGAGAAAAGATATTTTCTTTAGTCCTAGATGGTTAAGATACATATTCCTGTGGTAGATTTTATTCATGCTGAAATCAAAAATACAGCCTTGATATCAAACAAAGTTCAATACCAGGAAAATGGGAACCATTTGGAAATAGCAAACCACTATCTTCATATCTATATGTACTCAAGAGTTCAGATTACAGGGTAGTGAATGTACAGCTTTGCAGATATTCCACAGAGTAATTTGAATATTTTAAGGTCATAATCTCCTCTTCATATGCAATGTATCAATTTAAGAAAATATTTTCCTTCAATAGTAAAAAAACCCTTACATCGAAAACCACAACCCCTCCCAGCTGTTTCACATATATTGAACAACACCATCATCTCAGACTGAAGATGTTCCTTATGACACTTTATCATATTCAATATGTCCATGTTCAATATTCTATCCTGAGGAGGAAAAATTTAACATTATTTAAGATAAAGAAAAGGTTAATTAAAAATTAAAAGCAAACTAACTACACAGAAGACTCTAGGATCCTACTACTAGCACCTAAATAGAGGATGAAGAGTAGGAGGATCAGTGCCCCTGTAAGTATCGATTAAAGTTTAGAATCCTGAAACTGTGTCTTTAGTCTCCCTCAAATATTAATTCATACACCAAGATGTGCATTTATAATAGAAAAATGCATATTTTTACAGTTATATTTAGTCTAGGGCATCTGTTTTCTCCGTGTGCCACCCCTCAAATTCATTGTGGAGTAGCAACATCGAATCTGTCTGGCAATATTACTCTTTCTGGCTCACCAGAACAGTCTCTGTCATCAAGAAACTCATTCAAAATCATCTCCTGCTCCAGAACTTGATTTCGTATCAGCAACTACTAAGACTTTATCTTACACATTATTAGTTTAAGAATTACTTTTATAAATCACAAAAAGGTCCATCTAGCTAACTATTTGCTTCTGACAGCAAACAACAGCAAATCATAAGGACAGATATAAATACATGGCAAACAAACAACTTCACTTCCCTACAATACCCTTCCAGCCTCCAGCAACTGATGGTTCAAGGACATTGCAAACCAGACACACTGACTTTATCCCTAATGTATTTTTCCTCCACAAACATATTCAATTGTTTCTTGAAGCCATGCAAGCTTTTAATATCCACAATGCCTGGTTCAGAAACCTCCACAGATTAATAACGTATTGCACACAGACTTGTACTTGCCATTTGTTTTGAAACTGGTACAGTATTTAATTTGATGCTATTATGTCTAATGAAAGAGAGAGTCAATAAACTGAGCCCTGCACATCTTTTCCATGTTACTCTCTTCTAAGTTACCTCTATCACACTCTCAGTCTTCTCATCAGTCACTCAACAATGAAGGCTTTACTTAATTCACTCACCCTTAATAGGTATCTTTTCTACGCCATCTGTGATGATTATGATTGCACAAGAACTGCATACAGTATTTGAGAGTACACAATGAATTTACGCAGTAGTCATAATGTTATTCTCTTTGAAATGAAAGCTAACATTTTCATAAAACCAATATAGCCATCAAGAGTGCCATCAAGAGCTCCTTCCTGAGTACCAATTACCGTGTCAAAAGTTATTGCGGCATACGTAAACCTAGGATTATTTACTTCCCCATATACATTATTTTATAATTTATCCACATTTTTCTTTAGAGGGCTAGACAAACACAGAAGATTATATGTAGGGATTCTGAAATACAGCAGCAAAATTCTGCCTGTATTCTACCCCAAATTTCCCATTTCCTTATTTTCTCTCTATTCCATTACACAAACTCTGTCCATTAGAATGAATCTTCCAAACACCAGCCACTGAATACACAGATCATTTGTTTATGCCTCTCTTTCCTAGGCATGGAACATCTTAGTTTTCAAGCTGGTCTTGTTTTACATTTTCTTTTGTCTTGCAAGTGGCTTGATTTTGAAGATCTCTGCTGATCCCTTGAGCAGTCACTGCCAAATCATCTTTATTTTAAAAACTGTTTTTACCCCTCTTTAGATAGTTAATAGACCTCTAAATTATTTGAAAACATTGTTCTGGTGAAGTGCATATTCTGTTTATTTTAAGCAAATTTCTACAAGTTTCATATAGGTGTACTTTAAGGCCATGACTGGAGTCCGTTTTCAGCTCCTCTTCCAGAAGACTTTTTTAACAAAAAACTACCGCCACAGCCTAAAGCTAATTGTAAAACGTAACAAGTTACTCAAGCTTCCAAAGCACTGCCAAGCTTGTTAAGTCCAATGTCATTGAAGAATGGTAAATTCCAGTTTTACTGACATAAGACTGTGTTACTAAATTTTGTTATACTGAGCTGATTTTTGTTTGCTTTTTAAATTTGCAGTATGAGCTGCCTGTAATCTTAGACTCTAATACAGCAACTATAGTGCAGTTTTGCACAGAAAAGCAGATTACATTAAAACATAGAGACATATTTGGGATGCGAAAAAACATATCCCTGCATTTTGAAAAATATATAATAACCCCTCATTCCAGCTCAATTTTAAAGAAGAAAAGAGCAAGTAACACTTTACACTTCCAAAAAGGAAACGAATATTGCAATAATTAAGGATGTGAATTTTACAAGAAAAAAATATAAAAGCACTGCTTTTACAAATGAAGTTTTGAGAAATAAATGGTATCACAGAATTCTCCCACCCTGCACCAAAAATAACAATAATATGCTGCACTACTCAGGTCTTCCAATCTTCACGCTGCAGAGAAAGGGAGAGTACAGGAGTAATAGCATGGGTCTGTGTAAACTTGGGATACAGAAGGGGAGATTGAACTGACACCTAACATGCCATAAGCAGCACCCACACCTCACTATGTCTTCCTTTTATATCAAAAACGCAACCCTGTTTTCTCAGAGCACTTGCACAAAAGGTGACCCCATACACAACAGAAGAAAACACAATTATAGAGTCTCCTCTCAAGAAACAGCCTGAGTTTGCTACATAAAAATATAAAGCATGCTTTATTCACACATTTTCAATTCACTACAACATAAAAAGCCCACAGGTCATGTTTGTACGATGCAGTTAACATAAAACTAAGAGCTTACCGCAATCAAAATAAAATATTCCTTACTGGCATTACTTCAATAATTGACCTAGCCCAGGGTCATTTTAAAACAGTTTAAATGCATCATTAATCCAGGGTATTCTAAAGCAGCTTTACTAATATGCTATAATAAATTAGAACAGAGAAGTAAGGTTGCAGTTACCATGCATTTAAAAAATAATAATATGATAACAAAATATGCCAGACATGCAGATTAGAGCAACATGAAAAAGAAGGCACAATAGCAACATGATTCAGAAGTTAAAGAAATATATTTGATGGGATGTATTTTCCTTATTATTCTCCTGGGTACACATTTGTCTGACTTTCATGTTTCCTTCGTATCACTTCCATCCTAGCATTCTGGCAGCTCCTCACTCTCCGCTATCATTAAAAGAGAGCAGCCAGTCTTTCAAACAACCAGATCAGTAAAGTGGATATTAATCTGCAATACAAAGGAGGTTACTAAATGGAAGAGAAGGTCAGTTGTTTATTTTAGATCACATATGTCAGAAGAACAGCAGGTTAGCAAAGTGTATTGTAAGGACGGCAGCACTGGGCAAGTGTTTTTGAACAAACTTGTGTATGTTCTCCTAAAAAATCTGTATGGGAGTCCACTGTCTAAAGAGTAGAAATGACTCACAGGAAAGACTGGAAAGAAACAAAGGCATAAATTAAATGAGCCAACATCATTATTTCCTACGTATTTCAGGACTTTGAAGCAGAGAGGGGAAAAAACATTCAGTAGACTGTTGAAAGTTATCACTGTTCAAAAACTAAGGTCAGCTCACATACAATCTGTGCTTAAAGAGGGACAAGACACAAAAAGAAAAAATCCAAATTTATTAAAAAAACCCTTGAAAATGCCAAAAACACTGTAGATTGTACCGAATTCATACCCATTAACATATGCTTCTCCATGTATTTACATGGTGTCTCACAAAATTGTTCCGTTCCTTGCAAGATTGTTGGCATGTTACATTAGGGAAAATAAATTCCCTCTCCCTGTAGGAAGCAAAGATGGTCCCCTCACCTCCTCCTGCCCATAAACAAACATACACGTCCATAGGTATATGTGTACATATATAAATAAAAGGAAAAACTCATAGCCCACACTAATAAGTAGTACTGAAGAATCTCTTCTACTAACGATTTCTTTAAAATTCATTAAATGAGAGTTTCACTTCTGATGGAATTTTAGTTTTAAGCTTTATCAGTAAGATTTTACTCTCGTATGTCAAAGAACCAACATTATTACAATACAAGAAAGTGGCAAATTTTTCCAAGGTCTATGTCTTGTAAGACGTTACAAAGTGCACAGGTAGTAAATACGTGTGTCCCAGCCTTGATCTCCCATGTTCATTTGTCATTCACATCTATTCCAGATGCAGAAGCAGGTTGCTGCTTAGCATGATCCCATCTCCATTTCCTTGTTCCCAATATAAAATACAATTTTTCTTCATTGCTTCTGAAGGAGACATCTGTTGTGAGTCTAGAGTATTTAAAGAAAAATATCTCTCACATGTTCATATTGAAGTTGCTTCAAAGAAAATGCCTTAATCATGACTGTACACACTACGGCACTTGGAATTTCTGAGTAGTATTGTGTTGAGATACCACCTCAGTTTTATAGAAAGTAAGTCTCACATTAATAACAACTCTTTATTGGCCTCATAAGCCACCAGCGTGCCTGTAGCAAAAGTGGATAGTGCCTTCCCAAATCTTCGTTCGCGAAGCCTAGCCATGATTATCAAGCAGTTTCTCTCAACGCTTTGTGTACGAATGGTTTAAACAACATCTCAGCATCTCCATCTGTACTGCTCTAGGTGCACCCTCTCCTCATGGAGCAAGAAGAAAGGGAAGATGAGGAAAGATCATAGAAAGTTGTAGACTGTGTTTCCAGTCAAATTTATTTCTCACCCCTCTGGCAGCTTTGCTGCTTTTCCCTGATGGAGTCCCAGAAGTTTCCTGTCCTCCTCTGCAGCCATTCCTGCTCACATGGCATATCTATTTGCATTGCTGAAGATGGCAGCTTTCAATTTTGCTTTTAAATTCCATCAGTAGAGGCAGCTGGTGCAGATGAATGTAACTTCACTTTCATGTTAGCAAAGCATAGGCTAACATATATATTCTGGCTGCTTGTATTTCTTAAATGGACTACTTTAGGAAGAATGGAGAGAAAAACCCACACTCTTCTCAGGCTATAAAGTTCGAGTAATATAGCTCAAAATAAAATCTAACCATTGTTAGGGTGTCCCCATGTAGCTGGAGAAATTCCTGCTGCTTCACCGTTATTAGGAATTATGTCAAGGATGCCCTTATGCTGAAAAAGATGTAATCTGATGTGAAACACAGGTTAAATATACTGCAGGAATATTTTGCTGTGAGGCTTTTGCACGTAATTTTTTTAGTTTTCTGCTACCTTTTACAGCCATCCCAAGTATTTTTTATGCCCTTGTATGTTGTATCTTTAATGATCCTTTAGTAACTTTAGTGGAGAATTTGTTACTCAATGTCATAAAAGTTCTGAATTTACATTTTTACACTAGTGTTATAATTGCAAAATTTGATCAGCAATTTGACTGTCACTTTAGTTTATATTGAGCAATTTTGAAAAAACAACATCCGTTCAAGCCTGTCATTCATTTTGTACCCATAACAAATGCAACTTAAAGCGTAGTCATTTATCAGAGTCTGAGAAAAATAGAAATTTATTGCTTGTAGGATGGCATTAACATGTCTTTTACATGCATTCTCTATGCTAATGTGAAGCTACCCCTCTATAGAGAAAGCAATCTAAAAATTTCTGTGATTCAATCCAATATATTAATTTACCCAGCAGCCAAATGAGATATCAAAAACATTAAAGAATCTGAAATGTTGGGGGGGTTCCCCAAAAAAAGCAAATAAAAAGGAGAAAAATAATCAAGAGATGGAGGTGTGCTGCTATGTTTAAAATGAAAGGGCTTTCCCCACTGAGAGAACACCTTAGGCATTTTGCTCTTATAAAAAAGAATACATATATATATATATATATATATATATATGTATATTTCAAAAAGTCGACTATTGCATTAAACCATGTATTACACTCTGTGCAAGACAGATGATTCAGAACTGGAGAACCATTGAAGGATGGTGGCTAAGCACAAGATTTGGTATGATTTACAGTCTCTTCTCAAGTTATCCAGCTCTGGCAAACTACTGCTGCATCTGTGCAGGCTTTGTCAGAGACCAGTAAAATTTTGCAAGGGTGAAGTTAATTTATGCAGAAGAGATTTCAGTTGCCAATATCTGCTGGAGCTAACTCTTATGGGTGGGAGTGTCTCAGACCTCCCTAGCACACTGTTTGACCCTGTCTTCTTGGACACAACCACACGAAATTTCAGCAGCACTAACCAAAAGATACATTACAAGTGCAACTTTTAGCCCAGGTATTGGATGACAAAACAGAAAGACAAACTGCCGGTAACAGAAAATTATTTTATCTAATGCAAAATTGGAAGATTTTAATCACAGTGAGACAAAAACACAGAGGCTAAAATATTTATCTCACAGTAGTAGAGACGTTAACATTGCAGGGCCTGTATTTCCAAGGCACTGGCTCTGAACAGAGACACAAGGAGTCCTTCTTCTTCCCCATCTTTATCTATAACCAGAACTTGTCATAGGCTGCTATATGTTCTTACTTGTCCTAAGTATTTGTTTGCATTCTCCTAGAAAACTATTTTCAGAGAGCAACAATAAGTAAACACAGTAAAATTTTCTAAATAACTTCATCTGGTTTTCTATTTTAAGTACAAGTATGAAAAATTATGCTTCTTTAAGCAAATGAGCACCTTAAGTTAGTCTGATAAATCTACACTTATACACTTCAGTGAGCAATCCAATTTCTAAAGCACTGGTGTCCTGACAAAATTCTAGTTCAGATAATTACTCTGCCTAGCTAAATCTCTTAGCAGTATCGTATGCTGTCATAAACTGCTGTGTAGCGAAGAAGTAAACTGTTAAATTGCCACTGCTTCTTAAGCACAGAATCAATGGTCTATTGCTGATTGATGAACCATTTAGGTTGTATAGGCCAAATTTTCTAGTCTACTATGTCAAATCTGCACTGTAAATTTGGCATTAAAAAGAACAAACAAAAAACAACTGGCAAAGCACAGCAAACTGCACTGGATATGGTAGCTCTTAGATGGCACAAACCTGACACAACTGTCACGGCACTGCACGTTTACGCTACTGCCAGATGGCACCAATCTCCAAACTCCTTGTTGCTGCAGCTCTCATATGAGCATACTGCTCATATGGCCCTGAAAACAACACGTAAATGTTCTTCAACTTCTTCAGGGAGAAGTCTGTCTGATAGGCTTGAACTGTTGTGGAGGTGGTTTCCAGTGATCTAATGAAGCATCTGTCAAAGACCGTTGTGTCCTGTCATCAGAGATAGGGTTGAAAAACTCAGATATCTGATGGTAACCAACAGCTGGAGGTGATGGTGGGGATAGGGATGCTGTAGTTATCTGTTAAATCCAAATGTGGCTAGATGAGTCTCGTATTCCAGCTAGTGACTGCTTCCTAAGGGCAGAGGTTTTCAATAAACAGGATTTGACCAGAAGAAAAAGATGATAGGAAATTCCTTCAATAGGATCTTCCAAGAGATCTTAAAACGACAGCATAAGATACAACTGTCCCTGTGAAACATAGCCTTGAACAGAAACATGACAGCTGTGACCCTTCAGAGTACAAGCATCCAGAAAAGAGTGGGATATTGTAGCCTACATATTTCTATGTTAGCTGGACATACACGTCATCATTTTTTTTTCCTGAAATTCTCTTAGTACATTGTTCTTAGTTCAGTGACTAAATACGTGACTTGAATCACCAAGTGTTTGCATAGACTTGGAGCCATGTCACCTTCTCGATGAAGAAAAATATGTGAAAATCATGGAAATGAAGGTAAAGAATTTGAAAGATAAATTCAGAAGTAGTTAAATTCCTGCAATAGATTTTCTTCCTCTTCTTTACCTCTTGAGCAAAGCTCCAGAAGTAAGTGTCTCCCACGGTGTTTTTCCATAAAGAAGAGGGAAAGATTTCTCTGTTGAAGACAAATTTTGAAAAAAAAAATTACCCAGACAAGAATATCACACAGTGAAACTCCTCCAAATGTGACAATTGTCAAAATCAGCTTGAAACCAATGAATCACTATAGAGCTTGACCTTAAAAACCAGTTTACATTGTGTGCTGATTGTGAATGGGATAGAATTAATTTTCTTCACAGTAGCTGGTATGGGGCTGTGTTTTGAATTTATGCTAGAAACAGTGTCGGTAACACACAGATGTTTTTGTTGTTGCTGAGCAGTGTTTATACAGGGTCAAGGCCTTTTTTGCTTTTGTACTGCCCTGCCAGCTAGGAGGCTGGCAGTGCAAAAAAAAAAAAAAAAAGTTGGGAGGAGACACAGCTAGAACAGCTGAAACCATCTGACCAACAGGACATGCCAAACCATTTGACATCAGGCTCGGCAATAAAACTCAGGGAAGAAGGAAGGGGGGACAATAGGAACACCTGATTGCCCCTGGGAAGTGGTGAATTATTTCCTTGTTTTCCCTCCATGGGGGAACTTTACCTCTTAAACTGAATTTACCTCAGCTCATGAGTTTTCTCATTTCTACCCTTTGGATTCTCTCCCCCACCCCACCAAGACGGCAGTGAACAAGCACTGCTATGGTGCTTAGTTGCCTGCCAGGGTTAAACCACAACATACTGGAATTCTCAAAGAAAAGTTGGTTCAGAAAGTTGCCATGTCCTCATAAAGCCTTTACACATTTTAAAGAAACATTAAAAACTGCTATTTCTTTCAGTTAGCGTAATTTGGTCTCTTCACCAGGAGGAACATTTACAATACATGTAAGATTTTTAGCTTGGGATTCCCAAGTTGCGTCGTATTTGACTCATTGATCTCTGCGTTAATTTTTTTTTTTAAAGTAGCCAGATGTGCCTACTCTTGGCCCAAATCCATCAAAATAGTTACTACACACTCAGTTTTGCTGAAGTCAATTGCTATAAATGTGTACATCAGCATATTGCTAGACAAAGACCATAAGTTACCCGTCTAAGCATTAAAAACACAAGAAAAGCTGAATTGTTCTTTCTTTATGTGAACAGACATCTGCCTACACACACAGTTGCATCTCCACTGAGTGGTACACACGGTGCAGTCTGGCTTCTGACCAGGATGCACCTACAGTGTCACTGCAATTCTCCAGGGCCAAACACAAGAGAAAAATACCCAGCACAGGGAGATACAGAATTTCAGGAAAGAACTGAGCATCATTTCCTAGTGAGGGGTATGCCCCCCTAGTTAGTGAGCAACCTTGCACTCCACCGCAGTCCCCCTCATTGCAGTAGTCTTTCTACAAGTCCAACTGCTGGCATGCACAGAGGTTTCTTGACCCTGTGTTTTATTTCAGATTAATCCAAAATGACTACACACATTAGCTGAAATACATTACAAATTTGGAGTTAAATGGAAAGAAAATTAAATATAGAAACCAGTCCATTTTATCCTGTAAGATATACTCTGTTTAGTAGCATTCCTGAAAATTGATACGTATTAAATTAACCACAGGAGGGCTCCCTCTGGTACACCGAATACTACAGAAGCATACTGTTTATTGCCAAAAATAATATTGTATCTTAAAAGTAACAAAGATTTTCGACCTCAAATTATATTTTCCTCAATAGGCTCCAATATATACAGGGGAATAAAATTATATTTGAACAATTTATCTAAAGAAGTGAATTACAGAAGTGTTAACTGTATGGCTTAAACACCTAAAAGGCAAACTGACATTGCCAATGCACTGCATTTTAAGACACTGTTTTGTCATGCCACGTATAAGGGCTCTTGGAGCTGACACATCAGCACAGCAATGAACAGGGTTGTAGTATAAAAGAGCATTGAAAACACCAGGTCCAAGCTGCTGCTCTGGGGAGAGAAATGAGGACTTGCTTAGAACAACAGCACATGCATAGAAACTGAGCAGAGAAAGTGAGGCTTCAGATTATCAGTATTTTTTATGGTCTGACAGGTACTCTCCAAAAATAGTACAAATGAATGTTAGCAACAGTCAAGCAGCTACTTTTGTAAAGTTGAGACTGTTTGTCATTCTATACTTTATTTGCTCCTCTGCTAAAGAGAAACCAAACTTCCACCTCATAAGTTTGCAGTGAAAGCAAAGGTGAGACAGTGGAACCAAATACATAAGTAACTGACAGTGTCCTGACAGTGTAATAAAACAGGTGTGTATTTGTGCCCTAAACCAAAAGATAATTTGTACAACATTTTGCAGCTGTTGAAATCAACTGGAAAATAAGAGAAATACATCTATGGGGGAGGGGGGAGGGAAGAGGGAAGAAAATTTTTCTCTCAAGATACAGCTTTTACGCAGCTCCAGAAAGAGAATTCACCAACTCAAGCTTTGTACTTCACTGCAATCAATAGTAAGTTAACAGAATTAACTGTCCTGGAAAATTTATGATTACAGAACTTGTGTGCTAAACATTAGGAAACATTGCACTTCGGGGTAAATTTAAATTTTCACCTCTTTCACAGACTTCAGAAATTAATGACCGTTTGCAAGACAGATTTCAGGCCGAAACCGCTTCCTGGATTCAGAAGACAAAGTCAGTACTTTCACAGCCAGTGGAAGGTTAATTTTGTGCCTATTTGCCAACTATAACACAAGGCCACATGATTTGCAAGGACTAAGTTCTCCTTATGCTAAGGAGTTCATTTAAATCCATACCTCACGTATCCCATGAGAAAGAGGCTAACTGGGGCTAACTGCATAGAAATAAGGACTTCACAGGACAAAGGAAAGAGAGTGTGACTCTATCCCATGGAACAATGCTTTCCCCTCACAGCACAGCTGTATTTTGCTCTTTGTTCTGGACACCACGCATGCACCAAAATAAAAAGGGCCAAAACCATTGAGAGTTTCTCCAGTAGAAGTGCCTCAACCAGGAGGTTAAAGCTGCATGCCTCACTGCACCAAAGTATAAGTGAAATGAAGCCAGAAATCTACCTTTCTTCCTTACTTTACACATCATAAATCATTTCATTAATACACTAAGTATGTATTACAGAGCATCTGTGACTAAGAGATGCTGTTGTTCAATCCAACTTTAAGTGAGGAGATTTGACACTGGGTAGCAGGAAGATGACAAATCAATGAAAAAAAGTACAAAATGAAGTTGAACTATATCAGGGGTTACTTCACTAGACTGCCTTCCTTTCAGTCACCTACGCTGGCATCCCATATAAACCAAAAGAAACATATCTCTCAACACTTTTCACCAAATACCTACATTACAGACACTAGAAAGCTGCCACAAGAAATTTGGTTCTTTTATATGAAGTTATGTTTCATATACTAAAAGTGTATAAACAGACAAGGATAAAACCTTACCGTAGCCAAACAAAGTAGCACTAACTTTAGATAGCATGAAATACCCAGATTTGGACCGGGATTACATCCTACTGGTTGTACTACATTATTGCTTTTCTTCCACAGAAAACAAAACTGAAATTAAGTTTTATTAGCATAACTTACTATCCAAAAAAACCTGGCTTTGGAATTTTATCAAAAGATCAGATAGGACTTTTATATCATATATATATATATAATATCTCAATCACAAAACAAAAACAAACGAACACACATACTCTCAAATTAAACTACCTGTAAAGACTTTTTTAATCAAAACTCAAGGACACCTTAATGTGTTAAGGAATAAGACTTTTTTAAAAAGGCAATAAAAATATCCTATTCGACTTCCCTTATTTCCACAATATAGCAAGGAAGACTGACTTAGAAAGATTTAAACCAGAAATTATCATTTTCTTTTCCTCATGTGTGCCACTTTACTATCAAACTATATTTTATGAAGATCTTGCTGCACCATGTAACTCAGAACCTAACATATGTACCTTTACTCTTGAAGCTCCACTTTAAATAGTGTGAGAAACCAAAAGTAAATAGCAATTATCAAAATATAAAGATCAAGCCTATTAAGTTCTCAAGAGAAAAACCTACGACATCACAAAGGCTTATAGAACGTTTCTGCGAAACAGAGATTCATAGAGACTAATAATGTTTATAGAATTCACGTAAAGTGAACAAAATCATTAATGTTGTCTGAAATCACAGTTGTCAATACTATTTTCTCGTCTTTTAGTTTTTCCTACAGAAGAGCTTCTCTGCTCAGAAACAGAATTTGCACAGTGACAAAAATGACTCTTATGTAACTTACTGTAGCACTATTTTAATGAATAAAAAAGTCAACTTATTTTGTCATATTAGAGTTTCTAGACAGCACTAAAGAACACAAGTACCTCTTCTAGGCACTGGGAAAGACACAGTCCCCAGGGGACACTGTTCTACCATTGATAGAAACAGCCTGTTTTTGCATTGTGGACTGCTTTCAAACAGCTCCTATGTTTACTGCTGTCAGGGTATCAATGCCTCCTCCATCAGCCTGCTATCCCTCCTTTGCTCTGGTGCTGTAGCAAGCAGCTGAAGTGACAGGAGAGGCTGACAGAGCCCTCATTCACAGGGAAGTCTGGGGATGTCTGTTTTAGCAATGAATTGGGAAATTTAATTTATAACTAGGCAAAACATCATTTCCCTATGCCACCTCTTCAAAAACACTTTATGATCAATAACATGAATTTAATTGTTCTTAAAACAAGATGGCACATTTATAAATGTTACTGTCAATATCAGAATACCACTAGACACACATTTTACCCATGAGAGCAAAACCACTTCAGCCTGTAATCAAATTATTGGAGTCACAGACAGCTCTACTTCTCTTCCCTGGTCAGGACACACCACAGCAGTCCGACTATCACATGCTGACTCTAAATACATACCTATGTAACCTAACACAATCTTAGAATACATAAGAAAAGTCTGCTGCAGTTTCAGTAGGACTGACATCTAAACTTGTGTTAAGTCACACTAATTATAAAGTAATTGAACACCTCAAGGGCAAAGAATGACTGCGCTGAGTGTGTAAATTCTTGCATGCCTTACTAAATTACCAGGGAAAGAGAAAGTTAACAGTTCTACTATGATACTATTTCTAATGCAGTATCTTCTCACGTGATCTCATTTTTAGTAAAGTCTCAAGGAATTTGAACCGTTTCCTTTGTATTTAAGGGAGTTGAACTCAAACTTGTATTTCAACTCCTGTTCCTTCTAAGTGTTTTGGGTTATAATGTGTGCAGCTAAAGACACAAGTAACCTAACTGCATTACTCACCTGTACTTCAACCTGTTTTCCCCACTGGGTAAATGACATTGCCAACATGATTTCAATACTTACCGTGATAACAGAATAACACCAGAGTCAGCTGTAAGGTTCAAAGTTGCACTGCTCATTTTTACTGTTTTCCCATTAAACAGTCCCATTACTCCTCAATTAGTATTCAGGTTGGGAGAAAAGGGAAGGGGAAAAAGAAAAAAAGAGAAAAAAGGAAGCTAGTAAAAAAACCTCTTCAGAAAATGTAGGATTTAAAATTTTCTGGGGTCCCATTAGCAAGTCTCACTAGCCCTTCACGTATGCTCAGCTGCTTATTTCCAAGGTTTTCTTCCACCACTTTATCCAGAACCCTTTTTTCTTTTTTTTATTTAAAAAAAAAAGTTATCTCCCTTTGACTGCTAACCAATCATGCTCTACTTAAGAGTGCAGTCTTGAACATTAAAAATATCATCTTATGTCAAGGCATGTGTGTTCTTAAGAGCCATGCAACACATGGAAATCATTATTTGTATTGGAAACTGAAAAGAGTGCAGTGTGCACCTTGTAAACTAATGACAGACACTTATGATTGTGTGTAATTTTCTTTCAGCAGAAATTACTTCCAACTAAATTCTATCACCTGACACTTACTGCATTTTAAAACCCGTGGACAGATAAAGTAAGCTTCAAATTAAGAAGCTATTCCTAACTTCCTCCTCTAGTAATATTCAGGATATTTCATTAACCAAAGTTATGATATTCTGGAGGACTAACTTCTGTAATGGATAGCTATACTAACAAAGAATCAAATATATTACTCTTCAGTTGAAGTCATTGATTTAAATAAGTTTAGTATGTAGGAAGTGCATCACATACATGGGTGACGACCCTTGAAATGAAGACTACTAATACAATAAAATTATAAATTATGCCACCTAATACATTCTAACATGAAGGCTATGCAAGTGGTAAACAAGTTAAAAGACCAGGCAATTCCTTAATTTCTTACTAATGATCTATGAAATATCATGTTAAATTAAAAATACACTGACAGTTATAGTGTAGGAGCATAGCACTGTTGAACTGAGCAAACATAAGCTTTGGTAAATTACGGGCAAGGTTATAAAGAACTGCATTACAACAACTCCTTAAAACTAAACTTCACTTAATGCAGGTCATACTGTGATTTATGAGCCATACACAAACCCAGCAAGTCAAAGAATAACTCAAGAAAAAAAACCAGCTTATGTCAACTGCTGTTATTAATAACAGTGATTGAGGAAATAGTAAACTGAAAATATTCGGGAGTTTGTTGTGACATCAGTCTGACAAGCAGTTACACACAGCGTAGCTGTATCAGGTCATAATAGTGAGTTTTCAACAGAAGGAAAAAAAAAATCTCGGCGGTAAGACACCTAGATGGATCTCGAGCAATTTCAGCGGACCTACAGCCACACATCAGTTCGAGAAGTACTGCAGACAGGCAAACAAAAGTTGCGGTAAAACCTCCACTTCTCGTAATGAAAATCAGAGCCCAGCATCACCCTCGGCTCACCAACGAAGCACACAAAATCCCACTTCCTCCTAATTCCACAGGCAGCCTGTGTGACTGCTCACCTCGGCGAAGCCCAGCCCGGCGGGCTCAGATGTTCGCTCACAACTTTCTCTCCCCGGCGCGGCGGCAGGACGAGCGCACGTGCTGCCGCTCCCCGCTCCGCGCACCCTGCGCCGGGGCCGGGCCGTGCCCCGGGAGGCGGCAGCGCGGCGGGGCACGGCGGGGTGGGCTGGGCTCCCGGGCGGCTTCGGACCTACCTGCGGCTCGGCGGGCTCGGGCGGCTTCACCAGGTGCTTCTCCTTGTAGAGAGACCAGAGGCCGATGTCAGGCAGGAAAATCAGAGCCGCGGTGAAGAGCAGCGTCATTTGCAGAAACCTCTTCTGTTTCCTCTTCATGGCCAAAGCCGGGCTGCTCTGCTGGCGGCGGCGGTGTCAGCTCCCCCAGCACCACGGGACCAAGTCCTTCCCTCCCCGCTGTCCCTGCCAGGGGCCCGGAGCCGCGGAGAAACTTCGCCCTCCTCACGCCTGCCCACCCCGTGCCCGGGCGGGGCCACCCCCCGCGGCGGCGACGGCGGCGGCGGCGGGGCCGAGGCTGGCGGCCGCTCCCCCCGCCCCGGCGCGGTGCTGCGCGGCGGCGGTGCCGCGCCTGGGGGAGCTCATGGATCCACCTGCGTACAGAGCGGCAAACAGCCCGGCACACGGCGCCAGAGGGGCAACAGAAATATATATTTAAAAAAAAAAAAAAAAAAAAAGAGGGAAAAGCCCGAGTCCTCTAAGCGGCGTGGGACCAAGAGCGCCCTCTCCGCCCGGCTCCGCCGGAGCGCTGGCGCTGCGCGCAGCCCCCGCGGCTGGCCGCGCCCGCCCGCCTCACGTCCCCCTGCCTGCCCGGGCCCGGGCCGGGGGGCGCGGCATCATGAGCTCATCACGCGCAATTTGCTAAGCAAGAGTTTTAAAAAAAAAAAATCAGGAAAAGAGAGCTGATGCCGGAGCAGCGGCACAGCGCGCCCGTCCGCGCCGGGGAGGCGAGCAAAGAGAGGCGGCCCCGCGCCCCCCGCCACCACGTGCGCGGACCGGGCCGGGGGCAGGCGACATCAGGCCCGCCCCACCGCGCCTCCTCATCCCGGCCGCCCCATGTGCGCCATCCGCCAGCTCCACGGCTTTTCCCCCGGCGGACGAGGCGCTGAGCGGGAGCCCGGCGCGGGTTCCGCGGGCCGGAGCCGGGCGGTGCTGCTGCTGTTGCTGCCGGTTCTGCCGCCGCGCACCGGGGACGCGGTTTGGAATTCCCGTTCCGGTCCGTCCTCCTCGGCGCTACGTGAAACGCGGGGGGAACCGCGCGGAGAGCCCGCGGGCTGCTCCCTGTCCGGGGGCCCGGACCGCTCCACCGGGCAGTGTCGGGGCGCTCACCTGCCGGGCTGTCCCCGCGCTCCCCCCGCGGCGCCGCCTTTCCCGAGGCTGCCCGACCGCAACCCCAGCAGCTCCAGCCTTCTCCGAAACGCGGTCAGCGGTCACCCCCCACTTCAGTAGCAACACCGAGGGAAGGAGATGTTCAAAGCAATGTCGACTTGTACCCAGCTTGTTGCAATCGAACCCGTTTGGGCTTCTGGTCAGAGTTCAGCTGGTCGTTCTGACCACGCAGTGCAATTACCTTTTCTTTTCAAACTAACTCCTCTAAGCAAAATAGGAGGACGCTCAGGTTAAGCTTACTAGGACCTAGTGCCCTTTAAGCTTTGTCACATCAAACAGTGGGAAAGCGTGTACGAGACTTGTAACATTAACGTGTTCAGAATGAATATTGAAAAATAAAGGTATATCTAACTTCTTTTTTTTTTTTTTTCTGTCTTGCATGTAGAAAGCTACCACTTCAGTGACAGTCCGTGTTTCTGTTGGTGGCTAAAATATTTCTGAATGTCTAGGTCTTAATCCTGCAGCAAGAATCCTCTTTTTGTAACCACAGTGCATCTCTACAAATGATAAGTAGTCCTCTCCTTTTCCATGGGTGAGATCAGTCTTGTCCATCCACGGAACTGTCTTGTGCAGAAAGGATTTCCTACATATGCATAAAACAAGAGGCAGTTAAAGGTTATTTTTAGGAGAGTAGCTGGAGATAAAAGAAAGCTTGTGGGAGGAACAGCAAAACTGAACGATGAAGGTGGGATAGGAGGAAATAACACAATGCTCTTTGCATAAAAGTAGGACTGGAAGGGACCTTGCAAGGTCAGCTCTTCCATGGCTCTGCCCCAAGGCACAATCAGCTACATCTGTGTCATTTTTGACAAGTGGTTGTCTAACCAATTCTGAAGTCCTCCAGCGATAGCACCACTCCAGCCTCCTCAGGCAATCTGTTCTGACTTGCCGTTGCAAACTGTTCCTTAATGTTTAACCTGAACCTTCCTTACTGTAATTTCAGAGTATTACAATAGCCACCAAAGGGACAGCAAGCAGAGTATTTCTCTCAGTCTTCACATAGTAAAAGTCCACTTCCAAACACTGTTCCATTGGCACTCCAGGATGTCTCAAGATCTGATGTCACTTCTGGCTTTCATCAGGACTGTCTTCAGCTGATTTGTATTGTATTTGAAGTGCGATGTCCAAAGCTGGAGCTAATAAGCTACTTGGGACCTTTTTAAGTGTTTATAAGAAAAGAAGGATAATTGTGGATGTGTCACAGTGTGTTCTGGTTTTCCATGCTTCCATGTGGAATTGAAGCTTTGTTGTAACAGCAGTAGCTTGTTAACTAATGACCATTTTGTGATAAAATTTAAGCTCTAGTTTGTTTTGTTTCCCTCAAGAACACCTAATTCATTGTCTCTATTTCTATGGCTATGTCTCTATTTCTATTTCTCCTGTTTGTACTGTCTTTATTGAATATAATTTTTTTCTGGAATATTTATCCAGTTTATCAAAATCACTTTGAATTTAAGCCTATTTTCCTCTGTGATATACAGATGTAATAAATTTGTTCAATTCTGCAATCGAGACTGTTAGCAAGAATTTTAGTGTGTTCAGATGCAGGACAGATCCTTGCAGAGTTCTGCCAAATGTATGTTCCCACATTTGACATTGCGCCATTGATACTTTACTTTCTCTGTAGTTTCCAGACAATTTTGCACTCACCCTGAAAATTGCAATACCTAAGTAAAGTAATCTTGCTTAGTGGAGTGTCATGTGCATGACTTTGTTCTATTGTCTTGCTGACAAAGGATGTACTTCATTGTTTCCTTTTCACCCCTGCCAGGTGTCGCGCTAAAAGGGGCAGAAAAGAAGAATTCTCTGTCCAACCTGTATTAATTTATTTTTTGTCTATCAGTGTCCCCTCTCCAAGAGATCAAAGCCTTTTAATATCCAAAACAGTCTGTTAGCCTCTCACCTATTGAGATGTTTCACTTAACAGATTCACTGAGACAGACAGGACGTTTGATACCTTTTATATATAGGGACTGCACTTAATAGCGGTAGAAAAACCCCTCAGAGGGTTTCTCCTATTAGTTATTTTGCCGTTGATGAAACTGTCAGCACCTAAAAATGGACTCATTCTAACAGTTCATGAAATAACATGTTTAATAATGCGAATCTGTGACAATTTATGGGGTTCGATGTGTCTGGAATAGGGTCTAACTCCAAAAAACCACACAAACGCTGTAGTAATAATAATAATACAAAGCATAGGCACACACGCTGAAGCAAAAGCAACTTACAATGAAGTGATAAGTAAAAATTTTAAAGTACTATAGAGCAAAAGTAAAATTAGTATATTTGTATAAAGCAATTGTTCACCCCAAGGCGTCCCAAGAAGGTGGAGGAAGAAAAGGCAACCCATCAGTTACCTCCACAGAGTTGATGGAATTTGTCCTGGATTTTTGCTTGGGTCCAATCTCTTTTTATACCTTTTTTCTTTAGGCAGTTTGAGTGGCTATAGTCAATAAACTAATTTTGGAGTGATAGACAGATGAAATAGGCCCAAGGGTCCACTTTCCAAATTCCAGGATGTTTGAGAAAAAAGCCCATGTTTATCTCCATATCACTTATTCCTTTTAATCCTTTTATCAGTTTCTGTGAAAGTCTCCCTAGGTGCTGGAGGTTTCCAGGAAGCCATCAGGAGGGAGTTTTTTTCCTTTTTTTTGTGCCTTTATCTATCATCTTACACCAGGTTATAAGGATGGCATAGAAGATCACCAAAAAAACACTTCTCGAGCATTTCCACCTTTTGATTTTTGCAGCTAACCAAGGAGGCATTCAGTTCAACCAAATTTTAAAAAATTGGGGTTGTATTCAAGAGCTGAATCCACCCAAAGATTAGAATTATTCAGAAGACCAAAAGGCATTGATCTTGTCAGAAATTCAACTTACTTTTTTAGCTCATCATCCAGCGTTAGGAAATTTACCAAGCATATAGAAGATTTTGATTTAGCTGCCTTTTTGTCTGAAGACATTCAGCCCTGATGTTCTTCCACTCAGTGCAAAAAGCATAATAGCTAAAACCATCCTAAGTATAGAAATGATTGCTATGAGATCATGTAATAATTGTATAGCAAAGTAGGACTACTGGCAGGAAAGATTTAGGAGATGGTTCGTCTAGAATTCCACAGCATACCAGGTAAGTCTATCTCTGGAGGTCAAAGTGAATACAGACATTGATTCCCAGGAGATGAAATTCATTTTAATTTCCTGAATCCTGAGAACTTGTTGTAGGGTCGTAGTCCACAACTGACAAATCCAGGTCTGCTTCGTAAAGAATTAAAGGCATAGTTTTCAGCAAATAATTTCTTTCACATAAGCCACCTAGCCCTCTTAAAAACTGCTGAATTTTGGCACGCTAAGCTAGTTTTAAATGAAGGTAAAAGAAAGTATCGCTGTTGTGTGAGTTAAAAGCTGCAAATACACAATAACGCGTGGCAATAACTTATGCTCACCCTAGAAGAACTTGCAGTGGAGAAGCAGAATATACAGTTTCTTCAGTGGGAGTATATTCAAGCCTTCAAGTATTTGATGTTTGAAATCTCAAGCCATAAATTATAAAGAATGAAAGAGGTGCATCCTGAAACCGTATACACCTTAGCACCAGAATTTAGTATTGGGGACATATTTTCATTTCCATTCTTATATGTCTTCCTAAGCCAAAAGTTCCACCAAGATTTCTACTAGGAAAGATTTCTACTAGGACAGAAAATAAGAGTGTTAAACACAGTAGCAGAGATGAGAACTACCAAGCAAGATGACTATGAGAAGCTGTTCAGTCATGTATTTCAAACCTGGAAGCTGAACTCAGGCAGCCTGCAAGGTAAATTTTTTGAGATCACAGCTTTGTGTACAGAATTTTTCAAAAGGGACTCCAGGTCATGGCTAATCAATACTCTTCATGCAGGAAAGCCACTATTCAATGTATCTATTGCAGCAGCCAACTCTGCACTCACATGAAAGACAAAGTACCTGCCTTTGTGTTCACTGTTACAAACAGCAGAAGTTGATGTGCTCTAAGCAGAGAATGAATCTAGTAAAATGATGATTAACCATCTGTAATATTGCCATATAAAAGAGTAAATAAAGGTAATGAAATGGGAGTTTGCTTTGATTACAGTATTTACCTCCAGGTAAATCAGGATGTAAAATGACCAGATCTGTTCCCATGGTTTTTTTTCAGTGTGCTTAGTGGGAGAGACATGTAGTGTTGCAAACCACTCTCAAAGGCAGCAAGAAGGGGAAAGGGATCTGTTCTTTTACTAGTACAACCCTGATCTGAAACAGCTGCAAAAAATTGGTGATTCTAGTATATAGGGGACTGACATGCTGTATCACGGCTGGTTTTCATCCTCAGACCTCCAAGGGTCCATCAGAGCACCTCACATCCCCTCTCTGTATCACTTGTCTTAAGACCACCAAAACCTCAAGGGAAAGGCATGACGCTGGTAGCACACTAGAAATAGAAATGGAAATTCAATGTGATACAAAAATACTCTTTTACAAAAGCTCAAAATCGAAGATCCTCCAAACTCCCACAGAAAACATTTATTTTCAATGTTTTCTGCAGAGAAAAGTTTCAACGTATTCACCTCAAAAACTGAAATGCTTATTTTTATGCAAACTCTGGGTATAAATAACAATACGTGTAAAAGGTTTTTTATTGACTTTCTAAGTCACTTGGGCCTTCTCTGTCTCCAGTTTTGTCATCAAGTTTCAAAATTGTTATCTCATATTTTTACTGCTGCTAACTGTGGAAATATTTTTTGTAAATCTCATTTGCTGGGTTTTTCTTGGAATCAAACTCTTGTTCTCAAAGTTATCTGAGAATTTCAACTGAAAGGGAAAGCTGGGAACCCTCCTACACATATAGGAAATAAAGAAATTAATTTCCCAGAGAAGTTCCCTTTATTAAGATTTTTGGATCCTGAGTTGTGTTTTTTAAGTTACTAGGTTTGGCAATATTGCATAGAGCTAGAAAATTGACTTGAGAAATATACTACAAACATTTATTAAAATTGAAGCATTTGTAAATCTGAAGACCTCTTCTTTTTAGCTAGTGGAAATTTTCTAGTCATAGTACACTTAAAGGTCTATTACGTTCAATAAAAAGTTTAATAGCAATGAAAAGAACTCAATAATGTGAATTAGGGAAGTTGTTTGGCCTGTCCCCCATCCCCACCTCCTCACCCCAGATCTTTGTCATTTAGAAAATTGCGTCATTCCTATTCCAGAATTATAAAGTTTGGTTTAAATTCTGAAGAAAAACTCAATTAAAAGTCACATAGAACTTAAATAAGTAATGCTAACACCATGAATTATTTCCACTTTCAGATCTTTATTCTATTTGACTAGCTGGATGATGGATGATTGCTTCTTCATTGTTGCTGTGCCACTACAAACTAAAGAAAGCAGACAAAAATGCTGATGGATCAGACTTTTTGCCAGTTACCTCACAAGCTGCAGATTCACTACTGCACAAAAGAAATCACTGAAATATAAGGGTAATCAGGAAAGTTTATTTTGAGAGAGAAAATCAGTAAAATGTCAAATATTTCTAAATAGCTCAGTAATCATAAAACACTGATGTCAGGAAAAATAGTTGCTCATTCTTCCTTTCATAAAAATCCACAGTAATTTGGACCTAAATATGGTACAGGAACATGGCATTTGCAGAAAGTTGGATGAAAAAAGTTATCTTCTTTTAGATCATCATTTTCAACAAACAGAAGCAATATACTAGCTTTACAAGAACAGAACAAACTCAACTCTGTGATAGCTAGGAAAAACACTTTGCTTTTTTTGAAGATCAACCCTCCTTTTCAGTCTTCTCAATGTCCCATTTCAGAAACCTTGCTATACATTTTCCAAGTATCTAGTAAAGTCTCACATCAAAATTACTGTTTTCACATCCAAGAGACTCCTTTGTCTCATAATACATAGGGCCTTCACACTGTCAACATGCAATCTGATCCAGGTTGGATCTAAAATAACATATTACTGGAAATAAAACAGTACATTCTGCAAAGCTTCCTTAACAAGGTTGCAAGTCTCATCTCACTAAATTTGTAAAATGTACAGAATATATCAGATAGCAGATGTCACCTTCAGTTCTGATTTTTCACTAGAGGCATCGTCGACAAACTTCAGAGATGTCTACACTGATAAACAGGGGAGGAGAATGGGCTAGAAGGAGCTTCACATTGCTTAGTTGCTCATTTGCCATCTGGGTTTTTTGGGCTGATCCTGGGCTGGACTACGCCTGGGTCCAGCATTGGGAATCATTTATTTCCATTAACAGTATAAAAGGATGAATGGATGACATGGCATCAGGCTCTTGGTATCTCTGTCATCCTCATGCACTCCCAGTCTGCGGAGCACCACACACTCCAAACACTTGTCATGCCTTCCTGCCATTTCCTAGGGTACGTTACACATCCTTGAGGCCTGAAAAGAGTCCCTTTAGTGGCTTGCACAGAGGCCTCATGTCACCTCAAACACTGTAATGGCCTGCATCTTTTTCTCTGCATGTGAGCACACTAAAATGTTGGTTTCCTACTTAGAGTTCAAAATACATGGAGTATTTCTCTAACCCACCGATGGTTGACAATTTCTGTGAATTATACCTAGGACAATGAATGCTATATTAATCCTTTCTTCATTTGTAGATGAAGAAACTGTAGAAGTGAATTTAAATGAAGATCATAATGCTGACAGCTCCAGTGCAAATTTCTAGTATGCATGTATATAAAAACATGAAGCAAATAATAAGCAGCACATTTCTACAACAGTAGTGCATTGAATTCTGTCATGCACTGTAAAAAGGCATAATAGATGCCATAGAAGGCAAGATGATGGTCTTTTTTTCTGGGTGCAACCCAGCAATTACATAACCTGTGTTCTAATGACTGCATAGTGCTCCATCATTAAGGAGGAAATTTCATTTTATTTAAAATTATAATCACCAAATCCAGTGACTTCTGATGAGCTGTGGGAATGTGATTTGAAATATTGATTCCACCATACTCAAGTAAGAAAATAAATGGTGAAAGAAACAAGAGTCAAGAAAAATACTTTATATTAGAAAGTATATTTTTGTAAGGGATGTTAGTAATTTTTTTCTGCTTTTTTATTTTATTTATTAACGTTTTTGGCACTTTACATGCAAATGTTGAAGAGCAGAGATAAGCCAATGTAGAACATAAAGGACTAGAATGCCACTCAGAAAAAATGCTTACCAGTATCTTTATAACCAATAGCTACTGTCAGGTTGATCTACAGCCTTACTAACCAGATATTTAGTATTTCCCGTGGAAGTTGTTTTTTGTATTTTCAAATAGCCATTATATGAACCAGAAGATTTCACCTATTGCAATTCAGACATCACAAGCTGTCTTTTCAGTCTCAGTCTTCATTCAAGCTCATAGGATATTCCACTGTAGTAGGACTTAGAATACATTAAAGGATCAAACATAAGAAATACAGACATCACCAAATATTATGAAGGAAATAAAGATGAAACAAACCAAAGAGTTTCTTCAAAAGCTTATATAAAATTTTTAACTAAAATCTTTCATTTTAATGAGCTTCATAATAGTGCAAAGATGAGAAAATATTGTATTAATGGCTATCAGATGTAAAAAAATGTTACATGTATCTAATTAGTCCTATATTTAAAGAATCCAAGGGGCTTTTTAATTTTTTTGGGGGGGAGTGGGAGTGTTCTCCTCATGCTCTGAGTAAAAGACTAGATAATAACTATCAAGAAACTGAGAGAAGAGAAAAATTTAACAAATATGTGATGTCTCCATGAGCACATGCTTATCCTTTTTATGAATATTTAAGAGAGTTGCCAATTTCTGGTGTTAAAATACTTAAAAATTCATTGTCTGGAAACACCCGGTTTACTGTATGTTTCTAAATGTGATTTTAACTCTAAATGATGAGAAGCAGCACCAGGTGCCGGAACTGCAGTACCTTAACTTGAGAGCTGATAGTGCTTAGACATCACTGAAATGTACATTGGGAAAGCCAATTACATCCTCTGCTGCTGTAATGTGAATCAATAAGTACTCTGTCCTGTCCTTTCACTTCAGAGTTAGAGCTCTTGAACACATGTATCTGGCTTGAAGTTTTTCGTAAAAGTGAGAACAAGAACAGCTTCATTTTAGCCATAGCAATCAGGAGTAAATGAGAGGTGACTCAGGCTACAGGCAATAAACCAATAGTTGTTTGTGTGGCTTGGAAAACTTATTTTTTTAAAAAAGCTACCATTCCGAAAGAGAAATGTTGTTCCATGGTACTGTCCAATCTTAACAAATATAATTTGGAAATTTCCCCACCTCATTATTTAGAGGAAACTCTTTTTATAACTAGTATACCTAGAACCCTCCACATCTTGGGGAGCTAATTTTAGTCAATACGATACCAAGATGGTAATTCCAAAACATAGCTAAGAATAGAGCCAAAATGGATTTTCAAAAATCATTCATCCTGCAGTTAAAGATAAATTAAAGAATAGCTAATATTAAGAGCTCTTTATGAAGTGATTAATGAAGTCTGTCAGGTAGTAAATCCCCAAATCTCTAAAACTTTCCAGATACATGCATCTGCAATTTTATATATACTAGAGGAGAGAGAAAAAAATAGGAAGAAGCTTTCTGCTATAATAGATTCTACTCAAAAAGAAAAAAAAAATCTGTTTTTGAGTTGATGCAGAAGCAAATGGATTGGTTAAAAACTAAACAACGGAAAAAAAGAAATCCCACCAAACTAAAAAAGAGGTAAAACATGAACACAGTAAAGAAGCTTTTAAAATTTGTAACAGCAAAAACCTTAAGACCTTTTTAAACAAAGTTCAAAGAAAGTACTCCATTTCAATGTATATGAGGGCTTTTTCTTAGCCCAAAAATAATTTTCTTTTCCAGTTTTTCCTTTCAACCATCAGTCCCCTTCTGCTGCACACCTGTGTTCCCACACACACATACTTAGTTGAAGAGTTTTTCACTTATGTCCTCCCCATGCTTTAAATGACCTTGCATTGAGAACACTGGCACATAATGAACATAGATTATAATATTGGAGCTAATTACTCTGATTCATGTTTCTGACCTGAAGAGCATATAATAAGCGTATGAAAATATACCATACTACGCACTTTGTAAGATAAAGAGTCACTGCAGCTTGAACACCTCAGCAATAGGTAGGAATTTTGAAGTTTCTTATAAAATCTTCTAGCTCATCTTCTCCAGGTTTCACGCTTGAGTTAAATGCTTTCCAGCCTTTGGGAAGCCACAAAAGCAGCTTACATTATTGGTATTACATTTAATATATATGTTTCAAGCTTTTTAAGACCATTTGGCATCTAAGGGTAAGACTGAAGACAGTATCAGCCTATATACGTAGAAGTTAATATGACAAATCAGGCTACTTCACAATGAAATGCCTCTTTTCAGATGTTGTTTATGTATAAGAACAAGTTAAATTGTCATCTCTTCTTTCTTTCAGGTCTCATATTATGGCATTCTGCTAGCAGAGAACTTCCTTGCCAAGAGAGCGGGCCCCATCTGTCATTCACTCTTCTTGTTTCTCAGCAGAGTTAAAAAGCCTGACAGTTTCCATGAATAACAATGACACATACTCTTATATCTTGCAGAGAGGCTCAAATTTTGTTGATGAAAAAAGGGGAAAAAAACTCTCAGTGTTTAGAGTTTTCTGAGCACTGCTTATGTCAGGGTTTGAGTGAAGACGGAACTGCCATTGTGTGTAACAAACTTCCCTATAGCTGTTACCATATAATTCTGACCTAGGCCACTGCAACTAAGGACCTGTTTTCACACAAATCTGTTTTGTAATCAATACCCCATGCTTTTACAAGAAAGATTCTTGTGTATCTGGGTTCCAACAACTTTTAATACACAGTTGTTGACCACGTTTATGCATCTGAACTTAAAAAGCTACATAAGCACAGTTGTTTGAACGTGTTATGGAAAGTATTCAAAAATCATAGCAGAGAGGCATGTTTTGGAGGAGGTACTCACAGGGAGCATGTAGAAAATATGCTTTTACTGCTATGAGAGCTTTTCATGGTAGGTTTAACAAACATAATTGCATAAATATAGCTATAGAAGCACATCTATACTACCTAATCTTCAGAAAAACTGCACCTACCTGTTTGGTAATAAGTTTATTTTGTTAGTGCAGAAGACAGTAGGAAAAAATTTCCAAGCAAGGAAAGTGCTTTACCCAAGCTTACCTAGCTTTTGTGATTAATAGCACAGCACTGCATCAGTTATTGGTCAGCCTGGTGTTGGTTAAAACTTTATTTCTAGCACAAGCTAATTCAAATTTTGATCTGAAAACTTCCTCTGGTCTCTTGAAGTTCTTTACAGGGAAAAAAATTACACCCATATCCCACATTAAATGTTTTTATGAAAGGAAAGGGAAGCTATCTGCATATAGACCTGTATTTAGAAGCACTTTTTATTATTGGCATGAGTGATTTGGTATTTTGTTTTTCCTTCAGCTCAATTCTTGAACTTCTGACTGTATTCAATCAAATTGACTGAGAAATATACTTTTGTCCTCAGGGGATGCACTATTTCAGATTATAGTTTAGATATATATTCCTTTTTTTTTAATAAATCCATCTTCACTGTGTAAAATTCAGCTCTTGTAGAGGCTGGTCAAGCATCAGTCTTTGGGAAAAATGCTGCTGAATATTATGTTAGATTTTGGCACAAAAAGAGGTATATGCAAATGACATTTTGAGAGTCATGAGCAATAAACAAGAAGTTTAGAATGCTATGTAGAAAAGGATAGAACACCTTAAAGGCTAGAATAATAAAAGGGAAACTGAGTTTAGTATAGTGTAAGATAAGATCATGTAAAAAATGTCCAGAAAAAAAAAAATCATGAAAACTGGGCATGAAATGTTGGCGAGTAGACTAAAATTTCACCAAGTCTTAGAGGAAAACAACTTAATTTTTTAAAAGGGGTTTTTCTAACTTTACAATTAGGAAAATGCATTGTGGCTGTGCACAGCAGCAGAGACCTTGCTTAATCCATCAAATGGTCCCTTCTAGCCTGAGGGGCTTGGCTGATTTGTTAGATCTGTTTGACTAATGCTACTCCTATCTCTATTTGAAACTCTCAGAATTCTGTATTGCCCTTCTACTCAAGAACCAGGAGCATTGTCTTACCTAGTTTCCCAACTGTTTACTTCTTTTAAGTATAAGCATTTAAAAACTGGATCCTTTTGAAAATGCTTACAATTCAAAATGCTGATGGCTTAGTCACTTTGACAAATCAGCTACTGAACAAAAAGAACAGAAGATGAAGCAGGCATAGCACAGAAAAGAAATATAGTTTCTGCCCAATGGAAACCCTATTGAAACCAAGCTGGAGTAGGGTGAGAGTGCCTTTAAGGGAAGAAATAAAGCTGCTTCTACGTATTGGGTCACCCACTATGTAATGAGTCACACCAGCCTACTATTTCTTCTCCAGCTGATTCAAAACAAAGGTCCAAAATCAGAAGATAAAATAGGTTTTAAGATTTTTTTTGTCTGTTTGTTTGTTTATTTTTGAAGCAAGAAAGCTGTGTACACAACCTGAGTAGTTTTGGTCAGTGTCACTGTATAAGGACATTGATGATAAGTTGAAAAGTGTCAAAGTTCCTCAGTATACATCACAATAAATTCAAACATATGAAAATTCTACTTTTGGTGGGAAAACACCCCATAAAGTTCCTGGCTTAACAAGGTCTCAGATACTGATTTTTTTCATGGCAGGAATGTCAGGTGTTTTGCCTGGCCAAAGCTCCACTGGAGTTCAGTAAAATTTACTTGCCAGTAAGTTTCAGAAAATTACCTATCAGCCTGTTTTGGAAAGAGGGTGGCTGAAGTAAGGTGGAATTAGACATTTATTTTATTAATACGGCACAGTCACATTGCTAAAAATTCTAAAAAATTGAAATTCATAAAGTGACTCATGCATGACTTGCCAGTATTTTGGAGCTGAAGAATCTGTTTCAAAATCTGGTGACACTAGGCTGTCTTGGCTAGTAATCCTTCTTGATTAGTCCACACTCATCAATCTGTATCAGATAGAAGGACTGATGAATCTTTCCAATAAACACAAAGCATGTCCTAAAACTAATAACTGCCATTCCAGCTACCTGTGTCTAAAATACAGTGAACCTAACAATGTGAACTATGCTATGTCCTTATTTGAGGGAATACTAGGAGATAAGTAATATGTGATGTCAGTATATGCAACCATTAAGTTGTATTTCAAACTGCATTGAAGTTTCTTTTTTAAAGGTATTTTTCTTTCGGAAGGAAGGAGTTAGCCCCTTTTGGAAGATAGCAGTAGAATTTAAAAGCTGAGGCTAATGTGGAATTGACACAGTATGAAACATGAAATAAATGGTATATAACAGCTTTCAAGATGGAAACAACAAAAAGCTTCACCAAAGCAAACCAAAATTCTGCAGTTTGGATATACATACTGAGACGGTTCAGTAAGAAAACACATTTTTATGACTACCAGAAGTTCATAAGCGTAGGAAAATGATGATGAGGTTTATTTAAAACATTTTTTTTTTAACCATGTTTGTATTTTTAAATAAGGTCTCAAAAATGCATTAACTTGCAAACTTTACTTTTGATAGCTTAGCAATCTTTCTACTCTTTCATATCGTTTTAAAATGTCTTATGACTGTCTGAAGTTATACTACAAATACGTAGGGTAGAGATAGGAATATAAAGACATTTAAGTTTAAGATTCAAGTAGTATGATGAGTGTCAACAGTGCAGTTGCAGTTACAATTGGTAGCTCCATGGTGGAGCCAAAAGCATGAGCTTTACACAGAGACAGAATCAGAAACATAATGCGAGAACATCCAGCTTTCTACAGAATCACTTTGTTCCAGCATACCCTACAGAATAGTGATTTCTTAAACTAAGCTGCAACTGAAGTGTGTCAGGAAATCTGTTTAATTAACTGAAATAGCGAGCTGTTTGTAGAGTGCCAGTCATCAAGTTTCATTGCTGCTGTGTGTAGATTATATCGTAAGTATACCACAGCGAGGGGAAAATTTCCATTTCAGAAGGGAAATCATACAAACAAAGCAACTCCACAAAGATTTCATACTATAATCAAGTGTCCTGGGGACAATAAGCATCTTTGATTTTAGATAAATACTTTCATATGCCAATGAAAAGTACCATTCAGTGTAAAGCATCTTAATTGAGATGAAGTGCATAAGTCATTCCTTTGCTAAGGTATCATTCCAAAATTAGCTTCATAAAGCAGAGTATTCTTTCTTATTCACAAGCATATTTGAAAATACAAAGGGCATATACATCAGTTTTTAGTGAAGCCTTAATCTTATTTCCAAAATTGAAAGTTTTGTTCTTTGAAATTATTATTTTTTAAGTATTATAAACTTTAGTGTTCAGATACACATTAAAATAATATGAGGGGAAAATATGTAAAATAAAAACAATTCTAGATTATTTTATAACAGCTATGTACAGTTTTTTCATTACATAAAAAAGCCATCAAAACTGAGTCATGAGTGAAGCTTGAAGTTGCTCCTCATGTCCAGTCAGGATAGATTACTCTTAGAAGGAGAATGGATGTTTCCTAATGCATTTTGTCTTGTCACATTGGGGATACCCGAAAGAAAAAACACTACCAGTTTACTACATTGCTTGTGAATTTGTGGAAATAGAGTTCAGCTGTCAAGTTATTACTCTGGATGAACCATTGAGTGTCACAGACAATCAAGCCTATTTGTTGCAGGCATAGGATGACAGTCTCTTAAACCAATTAAAAGCTATACATTGGAAAGAGAGGGCTGCTTCTTGTTGCATGAGACAGTAAAATTTCATGGCTTCATGAACTTTCACTTGGAAAATTTCTAAAAATTATATTATCAGAATAACTCATGTCTACTTACAGTGGGTTCCTTCTTGTTCTAAAGCAAGCAAAGAGCACTCTGAGTTGAGGAGCCCAGGTTTCAGTTCCTTGTTACAGCTGGAGAAGATTCCTTTGACAGTGCTCAAGTTTTGCCTGGCTGATGTAAAGAATTAACAGCATCCTCCCAGGTTTCTCAGACAGTGTCCTCACTGGTAATTAACACTCTAGGAATGACATTTATTCCTCATTTAAGAGTGGTAACAGGGTGTCACTTCTGCAACTTCCCAGAGATAGAATTTTCAGGGCAGTGCCCTTTAAGAATACTTATAAAAGCAAATGAGCTATGAAAATGGGTTAAGTGTTCATTTGTATGTATGACAGTCATTCAGTATACTAGCAATTAGGGAGAATATCAAATTTTAGGTTGCATATGCAACTGGCATGCACATCCTGTACTCATTTTGGAAAAGGTACTTCCTATTCAGAAGTAGAATACTAACAGAGTACATTTTCATACATAGCTGTTGGCCTATCATACTTAATCCATCTCAATTCATTTAAACCATTCATTTAAATGTGAGGGAACACTAGCTATTGAAATATACATTGTGAGTTAGTAGTGAATTTCCATTTGTCTTAGTGTTAGAGGTTAAGTATGCTCTGAAGTAAGATCAATCCTGAGAAGTACTGTTTGAACTAAAATATACCTTTCTAATTTGTAAGCTCTTCAGTTAAGAGATATATCTACTTCTACAGTATTTCACAGATGGAAGACAAAGAGCTAGAAGCATTACTACAAGCTAAGGTAAGAGTGAAGGCTCTTGGTAGTACAAGATACTAGTAAGTACAAGATACTGTGCTAATTGCTGGAGCAAAAGTAAATGTACAACACTAAATTGCATGAAATTATAAAATTGTATGATGCCTCTAATAACATCCTTTGCCATGAGAGACCTACTTCAATAGGAGAAGATTTCAGGATATTAGCAAAGTTTTTATTGCAGCACAGTTTGTTATTGTGAGTGCTACAGAAACACTACTGTTTGCATAGCTGGTGTAAAGTGGAAGATCTGTTTTTGCAAAACAGTGTACCACATCCCCATAAGGGAGGAAGCTAGCCAATGAGAACAGGCTGCATTTCCACTGATTATGATGATGAACTAATGATCTCAGAGACTAGCTGGACATCAAGGAGTCTCTTGCATTAGCAACAGGGAGAAAAGGGTGCTGAGAGACAACTGTCATGCAAACGCCTACTCAGCATATTGCAAACAAGTTCAGCTGAGCTGACAAGGAATATAAAAGTGCTTATATAACAAATGCCAGTTGTTTTACTAAGGAAAAGAATTGTTATGACTCATAAGAAGAGCAAAGGAATTACCTGAAATCTGGGCAACAAGTCGGTTTAGTGCAATGCTAAAAATTCACCAATGTGCTCCTAACCAAGACAAAAAAAAAAAAAAGGAGTCACTCTCTACAAGAAAAATCTGTAGCTAAATCAAGTAGTGATAATGCAGAACCTTAACACATATGAATCGCTGAAGACATAGATCTTTAAAAAACATATTTAGGAAACTGTGGTAATCAAGAAAGATCATACAAATATTTGAAAACATTTATTTTAAAAAAATGTTACTAGGATAAGGTAGTCCTTAATTGCTTTTGCAACATGTATAAAGAAAACTTGGATTTTGGACAATACTGTTTGATTAAAGCATGTAGGATACAAAACAGGAGGATTATAGCAATGTTAAATAAAGAAGATAACTTTCAAGCTCAAAAGACATTTCTTTTAACTGCAATTTTATTTTAATTTAGACATCATTATGTTGACTAAAGACTAATAATAACAGAGGTGAATACTGTTTTGGACCCTACAGACCAATAGCAATAATGCAGCTGCTCACCTATTTCTCCACAAGGAAAAAGAATATAGTACCAGTCACTAAGAATTGTGTTAGTACATAGATTTCCAAGGGACTGATTTCCCCAAAATAAAAGCCATCATAAGTCAAACAGGCTAGAAAGCAATATTTAAAGAGAAAGTTGTCAAAAGAAATTTGGAAATTCTTTTAAAATAAGATGGCTCCTAGAAAGCAAGAATTGTGCAGTAACAATTCTGTTATCCAGGTGAGAATGACAGCCAAAAGCATGTCCTGGTGCAGCACAATGTAAAGACAGTACTTAACAGTATAAGAAAACAGCAAGAAGGAAATAGAAAATAAATCAATATAAACTTACACTTATATACAGATATAGATATCTGATTAGGGAAGTTAAAGGCATTATGAAAAAATACATGGTAGAATGGGCTTAACTAATCTTAGTAAGAAGATTTAAACGTTACCAGGTCAAATGTGGTGGTGAGTGATTAGGTGCATCTTCTGATGGACATGGCAAACTAATTCCTTACAGTGAGAGACCTTGCAACGGCTTTTTTTTTTCCCCTCTGCCTCCACCAGTAGTAGAGGTAATTCAGGTAGTGCCTAAGTATCTTCACTGAGAGAAAACACTGCACAGCACTTAAAAAAAGACAAGATTAAGAAACAGTCACTTAAAGTCTAAAATGACAGAAACTCATATGAGAAAATGCATGCAATTTCAACAAAGAGTGGGATTTAGCACTGCCATGCTTTATTAATAGGACAGGTGGACCCACCTGCTGTTTTTTTTTCTGGAAGACATGCTTTATCCAGGAATATTTTTGGATTTGGTATAGGGTATCTTGGCAAAAGAAAAGGACCAGTTACTATAGAGGTCAGGCTAAATGTTCCAATAATACCTGCATTCAGTGAAACTTTGAATAATATCATTGCAATAGCCTCTTCTCATGTCTCACTTATTAGAGGAGATAAATCGCTGGCTGTATGCCCTGGGTCTGCTTCATGTTGTTAATCACTTTGTAATTCCCTTACAGAATATATTGACTAAATTGCCTCAGTCTCAGAATATTCCTTTCCCCCTTTGTATCTCTGTGAAGCATCTTTAGCTTTAACTCTGTGCTGAGGAAATAAAATAACTTTACTTCTTTTAATATTCAGTGTTCAAGGCATCTCTCAGTTTTCTTAAATCTGAAATAGCAGACAGATCCTTTGGAGAGAAACTCCAAATTTGCAGAAGGCTTTTAAAACCCTTCCTCCATAGTAACTGGGAAACTCCTGTCCAGAAATTTCCAGTTCCTTCCAATTCTTTTTCTTTCTTCACATCTAATAACACTTCAGAAGAAGTTGCCTCTATGAAAAATAAATTAATAGAAAAAGGAAATTTTCTTTTCTTAAATACCTTTCTGGATTAAGTGCCTCAGTAACTTTTCTAGTTTGATCAATTGGAATGAAAAAAAAAAGGATTATTTTCCTGCAGTTTTATCTATGCTACTGAATACAGAAAAAGGCAGAACACCAAATAATATTAAAAAAAAAATCACAGCTTGTGTCTAAAACATGACATTTGTCTTTGGAATGCCATGTCATGAGCTGATAATGTTGAAATTAAATGACAATTCTTCGTAAGAAAGCTTAAGGCAGAAATTATATATTTGCTGATAATCTGGTATGAAGCTAGGACAACCAGTCCCAATTTAAGAAGGCCATGATGATGGGAGAATCTAATGGGTCACCTGTGTTAATATATTTTGAACTTCAAAGCACATGCTTTGATGCTCTTTCACAATCTGGGAGCTGTACCAAGAATTTATACATGATGAATCAAGGCAGAAAAAAAATTAAAGTGGAAATTACAACAACAGTAAATGTAATAGTAACTCTTTCTTATTATAAATTTACTATTATAAATTTATGTGTTAAGACTAATATCCAGAGTTAATTGGGACACTTAGGAACTGTGACTACTAAAGGTACTCCCAGAAAAGGTCACATTGCATCGAAGTGCATCTGAAGTGCCTCTTTCTGCTGCTAGAGCTGTGAAAAAAACTGCAGTGTCAGTCTTACTGACTTTGTCAGTAAAACAGAAGACTAACCTATAAAGTTATGTAAAGCATATACAAATGTATGTTAGTTACAACTTTGTGCAATATATAAAATTTCTTTCTATCTAGTGCTTCAGGCACAAACGTTTGTTTGATTTTCTTTGGACTTCACTCAAATTTAACTCTCCTTCAGGGCTATTAAGATGAGCTGCCCAGAAGAAGCTCAATGAGCTTGCAATATAGCAGGTGCTGAATGGATGCACTCCCTTGCCAGTAGCTGTAGCATGTAGCAAACTTGCCTTTATTGGCTTCTAAGGCAGTGAATCTGCCCTAGTTTTTCAACACAGCCCCAGGCGTGCTACTGATCATTTAGATTTAAGCTTATTGGAAGTCCTAAATGCCTCTCACTGCAGCTACCTGTAGCTTTTCAAAAGGATGCAACTGGCAAGTTGACTCAGAAATATGCCTCAAATTTACTTTCAATAAATTGCATTTAATCTGCCTACTGTTTGATACAAAAGTTCTTCTTTGTTAAAAACACATCCACAGCTTTGAAGCAGATTGTGAATGAACAATTGATGAGTATCAGCAGCTGTTTGCAAAAAACATTGATTTTCTGTAGATAAGAAATCATCTAAACATTTAGAGTATATTACTGTTTTATATAACCTTGGGAAATAAGGTACGACTACCGCTTTAGCATTCCAGCAAATAAATTTAGTCCCTGCCTGTTAAGTATTTCTCTGAAAGTATTTTGGGTTTTGTCCTTTCTCAAAGTACTCTAGAGAGTACTCTAGAGATAGGTTATTATATTTCTTTGTGAGTGAGATAGATAAAATAGAGTACAATGCACCCAGTTCTCTACTTTCATTTTACATACATGGAATTTATATAGACAGTCATATTTCCAAGGGCCCTTCCTGTTTGCCCTATACATATATACAGTCCACCTCAAGTATGAAATGAAAACTTCTCTAAGGTTATCTTAACATGATTGTATTTGCTCTTATTGGAAAAATGAGCAAATTCAAATATTCCCAAGCAACCAAATTTTTAAATATACCTACTCATTTACCTGGAATAATAATCCAAAGGATGACCAACATAAATAGTTGCAATTTAAAAACTGCAGACCTGATGTAAATTGCTTTGTAATTTGCTGTTAAAAGTGTTGATTTTGGAAATATTGGTGTAGAATGCGAACAGCTTAATATATGATGATACATATATGTAAATTCAGGATTGATAGAATTATTCCTAAGAGTATGCTTTAATTATAACTAAGTATAATAGAATTTATCCATAAACTAGATGGATTCTTCCAGAGCATTGAGAAGCAAAAAAAAAAAGCAAAAGGGAAGATACCACACCAGCAAAATAAGAGATTAAATTGGTCCAATACTGAAAGATTCTTGCGGAGTTCAATCTAACATTTAGAAAAGAAGGTCTTTAGGTATTTAGAAGTCACTGGCTCAACAGATTTGATCAAATTTGACTTTTTCACTTACTTTACTCGTAGGAATACTTTTACTGGTGGAATTTATATTCCTTTAATTCTGTAACTTTAGTGCCAGTGCACTGATGGGCCTAAGGGAGCATCTGAAATATAAAACTGGTAAAGACCAGATAAGCCTTCAGAAGCAAGCTTAGTCCATCTTACTGACAGGGGTCATTTCCTTAATATCACATCTTAATAACTATGTCACTTAGACTGCCACAGAGCCCTGCACATTAGCTTTTCTCATGAACCCTAGGATTGAAAGTTGTTTACAAAAAGGATAAAAGTGTGACACATGGTTATAAAAAGGCATGCTGCATGTATTAAGATTGATCTTTTACTTCAGTACACATACTTCTAAAACATCCCTGTTCCTTTAGGCTGAAAGTGAGGAAGAATTACATCTTGAAGCCAAAATTCACAATTAAGCTATTTTTCAAATATTTCTAGAGCAACTCCCTCTGGTGGGTAAAGATTATCAAGAAGAATGTATTAAAAAAATAGATAACATCAACTCTCACTGTTCTGGTCTTGTGTTGAAATGACCATGGTAAACAGAAATAGGTATGTCTGAAAAATCCAGCTTCTTCACAGCTATTTGGCCCTAAAGTAATACTCACCACCTTACAGGTACGAGGACTCAGTCAAAGGCATTAGCTGGTCCATGTCAATCTCCCACCACATTTTATGATTCACTTAATGTATATGAGCTTGCAAATAAAAATGTGGTTTCCCTGTCATATTCAGCCTAACAAAGGGAATGATCGAAATCCGGATTTTTAAAACTAAGGTATGGTATATTAAACCAGTGCATTTCACAGTAAAAGGAGGTAAAGGGAGCCTGCACTGTCAGTTCTTAAGAGATATCTAGCTATGCTGTAGTAATTTAGTCTCTTTGTTTATCTAGGCTTACCCAAAGGGTTCTCACTCTGGTCTTTACTGCTGTAGTAGTCTATATTGTAGAAAATTTCTAAATCTTGGGAACTACCTTCTATTCATCTTTGTTGCTTAGGAAAGGCACAAATGGCTGAGAAAAGGAAACATTCTTCTTCATCCTTTACCTGCCTCCTTCCCATTACCATGCTCTTCACAGACTGACGATTTTCCTGTTGTGAATTCCAAGCTTTATAATTACTTTTCTTGTGCCAATTAATCTGTAAAAAAAGTACACACCATGAGTTGTTTGACCTTTCCAGACCTCAAAATTATTTCTACATCAAGAATGAAAAATTATTCTAGTTAACTATGTGAATACAGCTTTCAGAAGAAAGTAAAAAAGAGCTCAAATTTATATGAAAAATCTGAATGTTACTGCAACTAGTTGTAAAGTCTTGTAAAAGTTTTTTTTAGTCCATTGTTAACTGCTGCTGAGGAAGTGTCAGACTAGTTCCACTGTCACCTAGGGCAGCACTTGAAGGCACAAAAACATAACTGGGAAAAAATGGCTGAGAGGTTGAGATATCACTGACTAAGCAGTGTTATACCTGTATCAATCATAAGGAGCGTTTTCCTTTATCACAAATTGTGATCACCTATTGTAAGACATGAGAAAATTCAATCACATAACTGCATGAACCTCAAAGAGTTGGAAGAGCACCAACTGAAAATGACAGATCAGCACTAGAGGATGCACAGTCATGTTGATTGTCAGACACCACACCCAAAGGGGTGTTCTGTCTTACACAGGGGCTTCTCCATCCCCCATAGATCTGCAAATGGACTGGACCTTGGGATGAATGGAGTATCCTCCTTCTAAGGCATTCACCTTGCTGAAAGAAGTTTGATTAGTCTGAAACAGACAAATGGTGCAAGACCAAATGCCAAATTGTTGTATCCTGTATGATTGTCACTACGGCAACATGTAGGTCCATCTACCCTTTTGAGGGAGACGACCAGACATGTGCCATGTGACCAGAGTTTTATAAAAAAGGAGATGTCATAGTTTTATAGAATGGAAGAATGACTTTTTCTGTTTGCTCCCTTTTTGACTGTGTTTGGGATTTTTTGAAGAATGTACTTGAAATTCTGATTTCTTAGAAAGCTTTTTGTAATGTGGATAGCTTTATATCCTGCAGTCTCATAATCTCATCCTGAATAATAATAGTCAGCTCAGAACTCATCACTGCACATATAAAGTTCAAATATTTTTCTTCTATTACTTAATATTACATACTATTATTTCATCAACCATTTTGTCCCCCAGTCACTCAGTGGTTTCATTGTCCCTCTATAATTACTCATGGTTGGTCCTTGTCTTTACTAAGCTCCTGTAATTTTGGCTTAACCATTTGCTCTCTCATATTCAACTCCCTTTCAGGGTATTTAAGAAACATGAATCATGACAGGTTGAAACAGATATTCTGGTGGGACTTCAGTGTTGACCTCTTTCCACAGAAAACCCATTATTTATTTCTAGGTAGTAAATACATTTTAATAACTAAGAGCACAGAAATAACACTGGTTTCAGCAGCAGTTAAGCACCCTCTATGGCAAGAAAATATCACCATATTTTTCAAGTCTTTCACACAATTATCTGCAAGTTATACTCTTAAGTGTTACTCATAACATGTATCTCTGTAGGCTGTAGCTACTCTGTAGTTTGTATCTTTTACATTTCAGAATAAAAACAATCCTAAACAGCCTCCAAGGAGGGAACTTGTCCTTAGCTTCTGTGATTGTTAGAAATTATTAATAATCACAATTTACTTTAGTTATTCTACTGACTGTGAGAAACAGTTAAGTACAATTGGCTATTTGTCCAGAAAATAACTACATGTTAACTTGCATAAACAATCCAATCCAATCCAATTACTTCATCTGATTCCTGTTGTGGGAATGCCAAATGGGCTCATCAAGCATGTGATTAAAGATGCATATTGGCTTTCAGACCCGCAACAGGAACCAAATGAAGTAATTGGGATTATTAATGTAAATTAAGTATTACACTGCAGTGGCACTGCTAAGGTGAGTAAAGATTAGTAAACTGTTTTTAAAACCAGGAGGAGAATAAGTTTTATAACTTTAGCTTAGCTTTAACAGCAAGAAAGTTTTTGAAAAGAAAGGAAATAAAACATTGAATGATGCTGAGCACCAAAAGCAGAGATTTTTATGTGAAAATTGACACATCTGTTTTATTTTGCTTACAGAAAAGTGACAGAATCACAGAGAAAAACAATAAGAGGGTGGAGAATGAATGATGAATAAGAGCACAGATGCCAATGCTAAGAAAAATGTTTCATTCTATCTAACATTATAGCGGGAAGTCCTCCTTTTCCTATATTTTGTATTTGTAGGGAGTGTTACTATTTCAAGAATTATTGAGAATCTTTGCCTTATCTCTGACCCTGCAAATAGGTCAGGGCATTTGGATTCTCAAATACTTCTGTGTGTCAAAACCTAGAAGAGACCCATCTGTTCCAGTTTTCATCTGTTTAATTTGTTCTACTGCAGTTAACTCTTGTTACAAGATCTTGTAAAATTTGTACTGGGAGAACAATGGCAAAGATATTTGATTATACCCAGGTTGTTCGATCTTGAACCTAGGTGTTAGAGCAATTATTTCACTGGACTATGAGACATCCATGTGAGAAATACTTCTCATTCCTCATAATTGTGTGGTAAGGATGTTAAGCATTAAAACCTCCCTACTGTTTTCCAAATCCATTTCTCGCCTGAACTCTGAAGCAATTTCTGAATAAGGCAATCATGACTTGTTGTTCCCCTGACACTGATACTACTGTTTAAATGGCAACTTTTGAATCAAGGACTTCTGTAATCAAGTTTTCTATAAACCATCTCTAATATAAATACTTCCAATAATGGATGTTTTCAGACTAGAAAATTTCACCCATAAACAAGGAAAAAACCCCTGTATTTTTGCTGTTACATGAAATTAATGGAATATGATTCATTTAAAGCAGTTACTCATTTATTCTGCTTTGCAGCAAATCACTTGGGAATGTTTGCTGCTTTTAATTTGCCAGGGTTTTCTCTTCTACAAATCAAATTAGTAACCAAGTCCCTTGTTAGGGAGAAATATAATGAAACTAGAGTTCATGGGCAGTTAGGCAGAGCTGCCCTAAGCCTTTGTTTCTGCTGGGGTCTGCTGCTTGCTAACAAGATGCTGTCATAGGACAAGAGTGCCTAAGGCTTCTAATATGACACAAGTGAGAATTATTGAGGCTACAAAGCTCACTGAGCATCCAAACCCTGCTTTATGAGCATATTTGAATCTCAGCCATGTAGTTTTATTCTTTTGACCATTTCTTGTTATGCAGCTGTACTAAAATATCAGCAATGCCGAAATTTTCCTTTGATATGGATCATAAAACACTCATACTTGTCTGTCTGTATTATGACATTGTCAGCATTTCTGAAGACAAAACTTGTTTTTTTCTCTCTCACATGATCCTGTAAATTCTTTGTAATTCATTGTAAACACTTGAGTAGCCCTCAAAGACTATGGCTGACTAGTATATACAGCAGCTGTAAGATCCAACACCAGTTTTACAAGAGACAACTTTTCTAAGTGGACCCATCCTGGATGCATTCTTTGGAGGGACGGATAATGGCATGCATACATTACATAGTAACATTGCCTTGAGCATGTCATCAAGAGCGTTCTGAGGTAGAAGCACATCAAATTGAAAGAAAGGCCTCAAGTAACCACTCCTCTTTGCAGAGTTCTCCCAGAAAGGTTTTTTTTTCATATAAAGCATGCATTTATGCTGTGCAGTAAATCAGAATGACATGATACAATTCCGTTTCTTCCCTGTTCAATAGTGCCATGCTATTACCCAGAATTCAACTATCATTCTAGACTTGTAGGTCAAAAAGGGAGATATTTTATGAACAGCTACAGGGTGTGTAGCTGTAGTCTTCCCTGGAGGCGGGTTCGTATCCCACTTCTGACACCAAGATTCTGTTGAAGTTTTCAAGCTGGCTTCCCACCAAGTCTCCAAACTCAATGAAAGAGCCTACTCCCCAGAGAGGAAAGAAAAAAAAAAACGAACAGCCAAAGCTAGCAAAAATATATATTTTACATATAAAACAGATAATAGAGTGAGAATCCTATGTACATACCCCAGAAACTCCAAACAGCTCCCTAAATGGGAGCAGGGAGAGACAAGGGAAAAAGGACGAAAAAGGACAAAAAAGGGACAAAAAGGAAAAAAAAAGGACAAAAAAGGGACAAAAAGGGACAGACAGAAACAAAACAAGTATGCACAATCGAAAAACCTGGTAACCAGCAAATAAAGAACTAGCAAAATCTCACCACTTCCCTTGAGAAAAGCAGGACGGTCAGACCTGGCCCAGCACTCTCCCTCCCATGTGGCAGACAACAGCACTTGCTACAGGCCTCAACTTCAGGTAAGCAAGGTCAACGTAGGGACCTCCTGTTCCCGAACCTCGCCGGAAAAGAAAAGAGCGAGGTCTCTGCAGTCGGCTTTATTTATACCTCAGTTTACGTAAAGGAATAGCATGGAATACTTCCTTGGTCACTTCCCTATTCCTTCCTGGTTACAAGCTGGTCTCCAGGAACCCTAGACTAAAACTATTACAATGCCTATGGATTTTTTGATTTTTAGCTTTTTGTAGATTTTAGAAGTAGCTGTTATATCCCTTACCCTGGCACAGTAGTTTACACATTAAAACACTGTTACCTCATTCCATACCACTCCCTCAAAATTCCGTTAGCTTGTTTAGACTTCCCTCAAGGTAGGCCTTCATTCAGTTTAAGACATCTGCACCCTGGCCTGGACAACAAGGTACCACGCAGGCACAGCAACCTTCAAACCCAGACTTTGGAGGAACTCCAAGGACTCAATGTGCTGTAATGAAGAGGAGGTTGAGGAAGAGGGGGTCCCAGAGCCCCCTGCCTCAATTTTCAGAGGGGCTGCCGGGGGAGGTGCTGGAGGTGGATAGATCTGGGATTGGATGGGTTAATACCTTAAATTGTGGAACCCCATGGACACAGGGATGCATCATACGTATTCCTGTGGGCCTCAGGCCTGGAATTAAAGGACCTACTCTCTTTATCTTATACACTAAGTTGGCTCGGAGTCCTGTTTTCTGTGGTCTCTTAAGGCAACAGGGACATCTTTTTCTTGCAGTCTTGGAGATCTGGACTACAAGGACTACTGCCTTTCTTCACCTGAGGCATTAGGAAAATTTCCCAGAGTGAATAAATGCAACTACAGAGCTGGACTCATTGAGATACAGCAGAAACCTTTAACATGACACAGTCTGTTTCCTTTTATGGATTACTGAAAGTAATTTACAGATTACATGGATAGGCAATTCATAGCTAGTACTTCAGTTTAGCATTTCATTTGCAATGTCGTTTGTATGAAGTACCATGGGTATATTTCCAGTTTCAGAGAAGAAATACTGAGTTTTGTACAAATCTAGTGTGTAGCAAATGCACAGATTCAGCACAACAGAGACATACCTTAGTAATTTGGGAAAATGTTTCTTCCATTTATCTTGAAACCTGGTCACATGACATTACAAAATACACTTGAACCACAACGAAAGTCTAAATTAAAGCATAATTTCTAGCTTGTTTTTCTTCTCATAAAAGCACTTTGCTCTCCTGCAGTATGGGGAAAGGGGAGCTTTTGGGTCTTCTGTAACCTAGAAACCAATAAGTTTTACAATATTCTCCATTATTCTCTGTAGGCAACTTTATTTCACTCTATTTCTCTTACAGAATTCCACAGTTCCTCTAGGGGCTACCTCTAATTTCTCTCTTTGGTGAAATCTGTAATCTGTAAACTTCTCTTAGAACCATAGAAGATGCTGAGTTGGAAGGGACCCATCAGGATCATCAAGTTCAACTCTTGGCCCAGCACAGGACACCCCCATAATCACATCAAGGGCCTGAAAGGGTTGGCTTGATATAAGATTCTTCAGCTTAAGGAAGACTTTTCTTCTTCCCTGTTTAAAAATCTTTTTCTTTTCATTTCTTACCTGTGGACTAGATTTCCTATGGCCATTTTGAAATTAAGATTCCTAAAGTAATTCTGGGATGTGTTGCCTAAAAAAATTAGGAGAAAAAGACTCTCCAGACAATGTTAGTATAGATAAGATAGAGAGCAGCTCTTTTAATGAAGGCCTTCTGGCTCATGGAGTACAAAGACGCCTGCCCACATACAGAATTCTTACACTTTTATATCGTTTACAAATTATCGTATCTAATGGGGACTTCCAATCCTTTTGCCCTGGTAGCACCCTCAGAACCGCCCCACTGGAGCCCCTCCAAGGGCCTTGAGCTTGTTTTGTCCACCATATCTCTTGTTTTTACGGTCCAGGTGCACATCCCAATGGAATGTTCTTGCTAAAAATCTATTGCCTTGAAAAGACGGTTAAAAGATGGTTAAACTGAAGCTTCAGGAGTGTGACACACAAATTGTGAGAAAGTAATGGTCTAAAGTGAAGGAAAACTCCAGCTACATTAAAATCTACAGAAAGCTAAAAATTAAAAATTCTAAGGCATCAATGCCTTTTAATAGTAAGTACGGTTCACTGTATCTAAGTAAATCAGAAGTTTGATTGATCTGTTTTTAGGTTAGAGTAAAGGCTCAATTAAACTCATGAATGTATATCTTGTTTCAAGAGTGGTCAATAAAACTATAAATGAAAACATAATCCAAAGTGGATAAATGTCAGATCATATATAATTTAAAGTATAAGTTTTTGGTATCATATATGACTGCTACTCAAAGCAACTCATTGCAGAACTTGCAAAAAGAGAGAAGAATCAACCTGATTTACTTCTGGGTCAAAATACCCTTATCAAACAGTGACTTTGCTACAGCAACCTATATCCTTATAGAAAGAAGAGATACAGTTTTAACTATTCATAATACTGTTGCTTGCCTTCAATTAGCAGTGGTAAATAAAAATGTGAAGCTTGTTAAAAAAGGAAATGAAAAAGAGCAGCTGACAGGGTAAAATACATCATGGAAAATAGATAAAGACACCACAAGCCAATCAGATAAAAAATAACATTACAGCAAAAGCCCATCTAACAGGTTCCATCACTGAAAAAAAGGGCCATGTTATTTATAGGATGTATCATAATTAAATGAAAGAGGAGGATCTTACAGCAAAAAATAAATCAAGGATGGGGAAGTTATGAATAAATCAGGCCAGGAGAATCATTACCTTTCATAACATAAATATGAAACCATTAACAGGACAAATAAAAGATTTGAGGAATGTCTTGGTAAGTACTCCAAGGCTATGAATAATTTTACAGACTTATCATAAGCATGGAATCTGCCCAATAGTTGTATAGCTTTGCAATCCTGTGCCAAAGATTTGTGATTTCAGAGTGAATAGATCCTGTAGGTACAAAAAGGAGTGCTATGGGAAGAAAAGCCATCACAGAAAATTTGAGCATTTCAATGCCTTGATGTTCATAGCAGAGAAGCCAAGGAGGGTTTGTACCACAGACCATTCTTCACAGGAGATAAGTCTGTGGAATTGTTTCAGTCAGACATGGTAATAAATCATTTTCAATTAGAGATCAATAAATTGAATAGCAATAAATCACACAGATCATGTGATATTTCCTCAATATTTCAGTGTGAACTTGCCAACATGTTAAGTATATTATACTTTCAGTCAGCTTTACTGCCAGAGGAAAGGAAGATCACTGGTGGAATTCCAGCTTCCTAAGGAATCTAGGTTATTGTGCAGCAATGCACAAAGAAAATTGATAAATTCTGTTTAGAATTAGAACATAGAGTTATATTAGTAATTAAAAAAAAAACCTAGACATCAAACAAAGGGTGATGAGGCAAACCATTGAGTAGCTTCTATATAAAAATACATAGCCAGCTATATATTATCCACCTTGAAAAAGGGATAGCTTGGAGAGAATCTGATAGTGCTATGGGCTTATGAAGGCTTGAAATTAAGTGGAAAAAAATTCTATTCACTTTTTCCTGTTAAAACACCTGAACTAAGTGATGCCCTTAAACTATCAAGCACAACAGATTTAAAATAAGTGAGAGAAAATAACAATTGTAAATTACATAACTTTGTCATGGCAATTAGCAGTAGCCAAAATAGGTTTAGAAATAACTAAAGAACTAATAAAAGAACACCCATCAAAAGCTTGTGTATATGATGTGGAGAGAATAATTGAATAAAATATAAACTATTGACTTTTGGAGGAAATATTGAAGGATCATGCATCTACTCTACCTATACGGTGAGGATGCTTTCCCTATGCACCTGTGACCGGCCACTGTCGGTGGATTCAGACACAGGATTCAGCAGTGATGGACTGTTGCTCTGACCAGTAGGTCATCCCCGTTCAACTGTGATTGCTACATTTAAAATGCTACACACATTAGCAGAAGAGGATGCTAAGGCAATCAAATCATGTTCAGATAAACCAGGACAGTTAAAATTTCGTATCATATACTAGTAGTTGAATTTTGAAGCTGCAAAGTGTTTGTCAATAACTGGAATAATGACAATTAAAAATTTACATTTTTAATAAAACTAGTCATGGCTATGATTTTTATTATGTGGAAGGTGGGTTTTTCTTTTGCAGGGAGAGTATAGTTAGCTTTTTAAAACAAGACACCTAGTATGCATATTATTTAAATTTAGAGGTTTACATTCATTTTATCATGTTACTCATTAAAGGCCCAGATTAGTGCAAACAAATTGGGCAAAATCTGAGGGAGAGATTGTATAATATTCAGACAAGGTACAGAGTTCATGGCACAGTTACTCCACAGTATCATTCAGATATGAATTTGCACATGATAATTGTTATTTGTTTTGACATTTGCCAGTGCCATGCCTGACTGTTACTTACTTAGAAGGCTAGTTTTATGCAATTTTTATTCTCATAACATATTTCTTCTGACATTCTTTTGCCTTCAGTCTTGATGTATATTCAAGTATTATAATCATAGAACATTCAAACAGTATATAAAAACACACTGAATATATATGACAGTGTGTGACTATCAAAATTTACTTTTAGGTAAGTGTTATGAATTCTTTTTTTAAAAATACTGCTCCTGACATTTATGGGTAAGAGCCGCTGTTGTCCCTTCAGAAATACATTCTGAAGAAAAAAAGATCTTCTCTATATGATATCTATGGTCAGAGTTGCAACACGTACTTCTAATACTTATCTGTGTCCCTTCCTTTAAAGGGGAAAGAAATATTTTTTTCTTTAGGTGAGAAAACTGCAGAACTTTCACTCTTTGAACTGCTTAAGTTCTTCACATTCAGGCAGGTTTTAAAAATGCACAGTAGATTATAAAACCTCATTTTGTCTGAATGCCATGATACCACACTGAAAATCACATAGCTTGTAGAAGTGTTGTAATGCAAATGTATTACCTCTGCAATGGAGACTGCTGCCCTTTAAGAAAACAGTTTTCTTCCTTTGGTAATACTTTGAGATATGTCCTGCTGCTGATCCTTTCAGAGTTTTATCTTGCTTTCTCAATGATCTTCTGTAGAGGTAGGCTTCCTTCCCATTACATCATGCAGTATGGAGCAGATCAGGCTCTGCAGAGTTCCTTAAATTTTGGTTGAAGGTCAGCCCTACTGTCCAGGAAAGAACAAATGTATAGTTTTATACTCTGCTACACTTGAAGAAACCTGGAATTAAAAACAACAAACAAACAAACAAACAAAACCCAACCAACCAAACAAAACCCATCAAAAACCCCACAAAACAAAAACCCACACACCACAGGAACCACTTTCCCAGTATGATGTGTTAATTTGTAGCCCCGTAACTCTATAACTTGTGCAAATAAAGGCTTGACAACAGTAATAGCTGAATACTCTGGTGTGCATATTTCACTTATTTTGCAAAGCAGCAGAAAACAAAGATACAGGCAAGTCATATGTGAAGAAAAGGCTGGTTTTTTTCTGCTGCTGACACTCTGTCATTGAATTATGGGCAGTGGTTTGGTGCGAAGCCTTGCTCCCATTGAATAACGGCAAAACTCCTGTTGTTATCACTTCATCTGGGGGAAATTAATGTGGAGAATTTTGGAATAAATCATGGAGACCAGAAGTCCCAGAGAAGCAAAGCCTTTCCTACACTTCGGTTCTCTTTATGCCAAAAGTCTGAACATGGATAGAAAACAATGCTTTAGGCAGATTATTTGGAAATTCAGAAGTAAACAAGGCAGGATTTCAGTGTCACTATTTACCTAGAGCTAACTTTCATGATATTCCACAGCAGATTCATAATTTGCTTAGAAACACACTCTAGGAAGTTTTCTAGGAAAACTCAGAGAAGTTGATAAAGCTGTGGCATGGCCTCTGAATAGCTTCAAACCGCTACAGTGTTTGAAAGAAAGTAAGGTGCTTTGCTCTCATACATGGAATTTCCTCTCCAAGAAGCAATCCTAAACTAACAATATTTAACTTTGCATTAGAGAAATACTTGTCACATGATACTTCATTAAGCCTCCAATAATTTTAATCCAATAAATCTAAGTTCCCAAAAGCACAAGGGACCTCTCTTTTATAACCTATAAAGAGATAGCAAGACTTTGGATTATGATAGTAAAACTGAAGTTTTTCATGGAATCATCACAGAGTCATAGAGTGGCTTGGTTTGGAAGGGACCTTGAAGATCATCTAGTTCCAATGCCCTCATGAGCAGGGACACCTTCCACTTCAATTTCATAGATTTATAAATTATACTTATTATATATTTTGCCCCATATGCTGAGTATTCAATCTTTATGCAAAAGAATAGGTGTTCATAATCACAAGAAGTAGCAAAAATAACATAAACGAATGTTTTCTAACTATTTTTTCTGTAAAACACATAACAACCACAGAACAGGCATTGCCAAAGTATGGCACATTGTTTTTTAACCACAACTGGAAGGCCTTCTACAATTCCTGCTTTTAAGGTGATTCAAAATGTCACTTTTATTTGACTGTCTATAAGTCTTCATTGCATGTCATCACAACATGGTTTTACCTGAATGCTGTGCTTGTCTTTGCTTTGCACACATCATTCTTCCAGGCTTTTTCTACCTCCTTTTGATTTTCTTTGGCTCTACAAGCAAATACATTTTTCATCTTATTCAAATGATAAAGTGTTTTTTGTGATTTGTCAGGCTCATGAGTCACTGTTACCATAGCATCTGAGACCTTCCTTTTTGATCTTACACAGATAAGATAAACACAACAATAAGGTAGGGAAAAGTTCTTATTTTCTACATGGAAAACAGAGAAACCACACTGCTAAAGCATGAAAGAAAGAAGCACTGGACTGTCTTTTCCACTAATAAACCTTCCTTTCTGTGATGAGTTCCAGTGACATTGAATCATTCAGATTGGAAAAGACCTCTAAGATCATCGAGTCCAACCATTAACCTGGCATTGCTTAACCTAAACATATATTTTCACCTCTGCATCAAGGTGCCTAGACTGAGCTTGTGGTGGCCTGTCTAAGCAAACAGACTTATTATTGGAAGCATATTATGTGTAAAAATACATTTTAATTCAGTTTTGATTAGTTTCTACTTCAATCTCAATTATATATGCCACAAATACCTTTATTAACTTAATAAGTATTCTTTGCTTGTAATTTCAATGTTGATGAAAGACAACTTAATTGCTTTTAGAAATTTACTGTTATTGTATTTTCTGTGACTTATCAAGTGAATATTATGTACATCAATCATTGTTTTAATGTTGAAAAAATTTTCAATTACAAGAATAACTCACATTTTAATAACACTAAATGGTGTTTCACTATGTAAGAGTCCGTTGTCAAGATGCATAATATTCAGATTTCCTTTCATTTAATAGCAGAGCCAATGAAGAGAAAAAAAAGGATATATAACTTTAGTATCCTCATATTTTCATTTCTGTTAAATATCACACTGAGTATGGTTCACATTTATCAATTTGAGTATGCAGCAGTTATGGGCTATGCTTTTGTGTATGTAATTTCTTTTATTAATTTTCCCACAAATCAAATTATATGAGAATAAAAAAGGGGAATAAAGATAACAGTTTCATAAATATCTTAAGGTCGAATCAGAAACTACATTATGAATCATTTCCATATTATTCTTTTTCTCTGTCTTTCAACTGGAGAAGGAGGAACCAGAAATTCTCATATACCTTTATTTTTCCTCTCAAAATAAATCAAATAATGATTTAAATGGTTTCCAGCCTTCTTTTCATATGTACCTGTCTGTAATAAAAATTAAGGTGTTGTTTTTGTAGTTTTTTGGGGGGTTTTTTGTGAAAACAGGTGCATATTTCAAAAGCACTTGCAATCACAAAAACATGCACAAAACCAAATTCCTGTCTCTAAGAAGAAGTCATCCTTACTTTGAAAATTAAAATATTCATTTGGATTTGTGAATGCTTGCTTTTTTTTCCCCCTCTGTTTCCCAAGCTGCCTCTGATTGGTTCCCTTTCCTTTCAAAATACCATTAACAGGTCTTTTTACTGATATAAATCAGAGAACCTTACAAAATAATGCAGCTGTGCCCCCGAATGAGAAGGTGCTGTTCTGGCAGCTAGATACCACAGAGGCTGGGAGGGGAAAAGCTGCTCCACGTAATGCTGGTATATGACACTGAAGCTCAGTGCTGGTGGCAAGGGGTCAGGAACGGCCACCTTTTCAGCCCCAGAAGCTGCGTACCCAAATTTTAGCCTGACCAAAGATGTATATCTCATCCTTTGGAGACCCTAAGAAAAGCAGTTGCATGAACCTCCCAGGAAAAAGAGAGGTTTCCTCAGCAATTATCCACTCCCTTACTGGTTGATGAAGTCAACCCGCACAGTTCCTCCTGTTTTACTTCCTTCTCTATTTGGGGATCTGAATTACCTTTTTACAACCTAACCCCACCTGGCAGTACTGACTTAACTAACCCCAATGAAACTCAAACTGTGAATTGGTCAGGTGCTGAATATTAGCATATTCTCCAGCTGTGTATATCACCTATGTATGTTAAGATCTAAAGACTGTATCAAAGCTTTGTGCATCCAGTGAGATCTTAAGCCTGATTACAAAAAGTGATTGAGAAAAATGAGCTTGTCAGATGTCATGTTTCATACCTTTTTAAATGTAGGTAGCTGAAGTCTACTTTCACAAAGAAGGGCTGTTTTACACTTCTGAGCAGCATTACCTGATGTCTTTTTGCTGCAAACTGTGCTGAGAAACTACTGGTACTAGATAAATTAATTTCGTCTTTGACTGCTTTGTCAATCAGTGTAAGAAGATATTAAATCACAATAGAAAATACATTGTAATACAGTGATTATTTCCCTGGGATATCGTAAAGCATGAAGAGCAGCCAAGGGTTTCATACAGTACAGGACAGTAATTATCTCATGACAAGTGTGGTCCCTGGAGATCACTTTAAAGCTACTTTAAAGGTATTGCGGAGAAAAGCGTTATATATGCTATACTAGAAGATGACAAAGATGGCACTTTACAGTCACAAGAATGAGTTTTAGCTGGCTGTGAGGTACACACTGATTAATTTGAAGTGTTAACAGCCAATTGAATGCTTCTTCAGTTGAAGCCTATTTATTACAGAGTGTAACAACCAGTTAATCACACCTCGAACCCACAGTATAAAAAAGAAGTTGGAAAGCAACAATCTTCTCTTTCAGTCATTTAGGGTGATATAAAACACTTCCTTTGTGTTTTTGCCTCTTGGAGCTACTTTGAAAATTCAAGAGCACTTTTCCTATTTGAAAAAAACAAACCATCATATTTGACAGAAATGCAGAATATTGCTAAAGAAGGATTGTTGAAGCCATGGTTTGAGTTCTGGGGAACATCAATGACTGACCTATATTGAAATCAGTTTACAGCTCCTGCAATAAGATATTCAACCACTTCACCATATGCTTCATTCCCATCTTGCAATACACATTTGCTTACACAGTTCTAATACTAGACTATTTTAATATCCTTGGAAAACTGCATATGGTTACTGTTTCTCCTCTTAACACAAGGACAACTAAAGTATTTTTTCTTTAGTCTAAAAATTTCCTTTCCACTGAGTATACTTGATTTCTATTTCTATCAGAATAAACTGAGTCATAAATATAGCATATGTGCTTCAGTGTGTGTATATGTGTAGGATTTTTTTTCCTGAACCGTCTGCTTTCCTTGAAAATGTGACCTTCATGAAGCATACAGAAAATTGAATTGCTGTATGCATAATATTTCATACACACTTTTCGTGCAAAAAAAATTTTTAAAAATTAACATGATAGTTGAAAAACAGCAAATTAATTAAATTAATATACCTAAGTATTAATAGGTCAGTGCTAAATAGGCTTTACAAGGTTAGTAGTAAACACCTGTGGATGCAATATGCATTCTTCATGCATAATAAAGTCAAGGGATCAAAAAACTACATGCTGCAATATTGATTACCCATTTGCACTGAACGGAAATAAAAAAAGTAGTTATAACACATTTACAATTTTTGTAAGGTACCCTAGGGTACCCTATATCAATGATGATATTGAAACAGAACAGGGAAAAAAAAAAAGGAGGAATAAAGGGAAGGAAAGGAAAAGGAGGAGGAATAGGAAGGAAGGATAGGAATATTGATTTTGAGGATATTATTTACAGATAATATTTATGAAGTGCTAGTGCATTTGTATTTCCTTATTTTTCCTTTTCTGTAACCAGTCTCATTGAATATAAGCATAGAAAGACATTACTTTGTTTCCAGTATTCTTGTCACATTTTTAATAAAGAACTAAAATACATATTAATTACTAAAGCGTATAGGACTCCTCAACAGAAATAGAGGACTTATCACAAAAGAAGAAATCAGAAGTTCATTCCAAAAAAGGTGAAGTTCATCCTTGGAGAAGGGCCAGCACATAGTCCATGTCCCATGAAGGTTTTAATTTGACAACTTCATTTTGAGTCTACCAGGATGACTTTCACACAGGATAATGGAACATCACACAATATGCCAATTTGGAAGGGACTCTCAAGGATCAAGTACAACTCCTGACCCTGCACAGGACCATCCCCAAGAGTCATACCATTTGCCTCAGAGCATTGTCCAAACACTTCTTGATCTCTGTCAGGCTTGGTGCTGTGACCACTTCTCTGGGGAGCCTGTTCCAGTGCCCAACCATCCTCTGGGTGAAGACCCTTTTTCTGATATCCAACCTAAACCTCCCCTGACATAACTTCAGGCCATTCCCTTGGGTTCTGTCACTGGTTACCACAGAGAAGAGATCAGTTTCTGCCCCTCCTCTTCCCTTCACAAGGAAGTTGTAGACCTTGATGAGGTCTCCCCTCAGTCTCCTCCTCTCCAGGCTGAACAGACCGAGTGACCTCAGCCGCTCCTCATACGGCTTCCCCTCAAGGCCCTTCACCATCTTCATTGCCCTCCTTTGGATGCTCTCTCATAGCTTAATGCCTTTTTTATATTGTGGTGCCCAAAACTGCACACAATATTCAAGGTGAGGCTGCACCAGTGCAGAGCAGAGAGGGACAATCAACTCCCTCAACCAGCTGGTGATGTTTGCCTGATGCCCCCCAGGACACGGTTGGCCCTCCTGGCTGCCAAGGCACTGCTGACTTGCCATCAACAAGGTCCCCCAAGTCTCTTTCCACAGCACTGCTTTCCAGCTTCTCATTCCCCAGTCTGTCCGTATATTGGGGGTTGCCCCATCCCAGGTGCAGAATCCAGCACTTTCCCTTCTTGAACTTCATATGGTTGGTGATTGTCCTCTTATTTGTTGAGGTCTTTCCGCAGGGCTTTCCTTCCTTCGAGGGAGTCAACAGCTCCTCCTAGTTTTGTGTCGTCTTTAAAGTTGCTTAGTATCCCTTCCAGTCCTGCATCCAAGTTGCTTATGAAGATGTTGAAGAGCATGGGCCAAAGATGGAGCCCTGTGGAACCCCACTAGTGACAGGTTGCCAGTCTGTTGTTACCTGATTCACTATCACCCTCTGTGTGCAACCGGTGAGCCAATTGCTCACCACACATGTGTTTATCCAGCTGTGTGCTGGACTTCTGTCTAGAAGGATCCTGTGAGAGATAGTATTGAAAGCTTTAGTGAAATCCAAAAAGATTACATCAACTGGCTTCTCTTGATCAACTAGGTGGGTTACCTTGTCATAGAAGAAAATCAGGTTGGATAAGTAGGACTTTCCTTTCATGAAGCTGTGCAATGAGAAGACCAATGACTGTGTTGTGTTTCAGGTGTTTTTCAATACCTCCCAGAATAATCTTCTCCATTACTTACCAGGCACTGAAGTGAGACTGACAGGCCTGTGGTTTCCGGGGTCCTCCTTCTTCTCCTTCTTGAAAACTGGGGCAATGTTTGCCAGCTTCTAGCTCTTTGAATTCAACACCCTTGTCACGTGCTGGACCTCTTGGATTCCCAAGACTGCTCAAAAATCATCAAGAGAGGTTTTGCAATTACATCAGCCAGCTCTTTGAGGATTCTGGGATGAATTCCATCAGGGCCCATAGATTTGTAGGGATACAGCTGGAGAAGCAGATCCCACACAAATTCAGGGCTTATCCCATCAGGTGTCAGTAGACCACATGTTAAGTAGATCATCCCATGGGCGAAAAGTACAAATTCTTCCAATTACATCAACCTCAGATCCATGCATTATCCTGATGGATCTGCCTATACCTATCAATATTATTCCTTGTTACCAGAAGAATCAAGGAAATCACTACCTGTGCTCTTGATCCCCCTACTAATTGTCCCAGGGCCTTAAAGTCTCTTTTGATTGCCTTTGGACTTCTCTTTGTTATTTCGTTGCTTCCAACTTGAACAACTTGATCAGAGGGCCTTACTAGACTGGAAAGTTTTCCAGTAATGTCCCTCATCCCTGGGAGACAGCAAACTTCCCTGTAAGTGAGGTTCAGTGTGCATATTAGGCCCACTGTTCCCCTTAGAACTATTACAACTATCTATTCCTGTTATAACTACCCTTCTTTTCCTCTTAACAGAGGAGATCTTGATGCAGGTACAGGTGGAGGTGTTTCAGGAGACCCCACTACCCAGAACAACCTTCACCAACCTTGTCAGTTTTCTGGCCTTCTAGTGCCAGAGCTTTATACCTGCTGTAGAAGGTACCAGTCTGATCTGTCAAATTCTGGGAAGGAAAAGGAAGGAACCTTCCTCCTGGTACCCATGGTGACCAACTTCGAAGTCTTGAGACTGTAGTGTCTCTGAATAATCCATCTCTCTCTTGCCCATTCACCCAAATACTACATAGCCTGCTCGCTTCTAAAGCAGCTCCCTCACCTGGTGACACAGCTCTGCAACCACGGCACACCTTCTGCAAAATAACTGTTGGCCCAAGCCTTGCAAAGAGGCATCGGGCACTCCTGGCAAGCTGTGACCTGGAGAGCTGTGTCTGCCATGAGCAGGTCTGTCTGGCTGGAGCCTCTGACACAGCTGGTTCAGTCACTCCTGCAGCTACAAGGGACTGAGCTTTACGGCGTGTCAACACCATAACTGAGGAAGCTTAAAAATATGCTAATAGGAGTGGGGCTGAAAGGATCTCTTTGCTTTTCCTTACCAGGTACTGAGTCTGTTTGCTGCCTCTATTGGCTGCTCCTGGGTGGTCAGAGGGGAGTTCTTCCGCTCCTCCGTCTGGGTGGAACTGCTGTGCCACACCCTCACTGTCGTTGACACTCTGGGTCATTTTACTCCCTGGAGCCATTTAAATGCCTTGGTCGCTCTTGGTACTGCCCCCTCCTCCTGGTTTGCTGCCGAGGGCTTCCAGGTTGTGGGGATGCTGCGTGGGTGTTCCTGATTCCAGGAACCCCTATACATCTGGGTCTCACCCACTGGATTTCCCTTTGCTCAGGGCTGCTGGAGCCTCAGTGACTGAAGGTTTGGGTAGGTCAAAGGCAAAGAAAGCATTAAGAGCTTTAGTGTTTACAGGGCATATAAAATATATTCTGCTTAGAAATAAATAAAGTGAAGCAGCATCAGTAAATGCAGCTACGTTAAGGTTCCAAATGAACCACCAGTAGTTTTTTTATGTCCTAAACTTATCTGAGGAGGAGGCACTTGCCACTTGCTGTGCCCTTTGTTATTCTCTTAACACTTATTATTCCTTCTTTAGTATTCTCTTCTTCAGCTCTCCAGTACAACACATCAGGCATTACACCCTGCATGTCCTCTGTCTCTTTGCAAACTACAGCCCTGCTTACAAAAGGCTAAAGATCACCTCTAGAGGACAATTCAGGATCACCAGTGTTTCAAGTGCTGTACAGTTTAATCTTTAGTTAAAGACCATCTGTGAAAATAAACATTACTTCCCCCCCCTACCAAATCCGATGGGTAGTTTCTGAAGACAAAGTCCACTGTTCATGTGTAAGTAGAAAACAAGAACCAGAAAATGCTAGTTCTTGGAAACAGAATATTTTCTAACAGAATTAGAGCTATTTAGCAAGCAGGGAAAAAAAAGTTTTGTGTTAATAAAACTGATATGTTCACAATACATGTATTTTAATTTAATTTTTTTTGTAGCTGAATGGGTTGAAGCTTTTAAAAGCCTATTAGCTTTACCAGTGGTGGTGTTTTGTTTTACCATTGTTTGTAATTATCTATTACAGTAACATAACAAATGTAGTGCCTCCAGCAAAAAGCTAAAGGTTGATGAGAAACAGAATGGAAAAGCACCTAAATGTTAGACTAGTCAGCAAGATTTTCAAATTTGTTAAAATTAATACAAGCTATCATTAGAGTACTCTACAGTTCAGTGCTTCATAAATATGAAAAACAAAGCAGTAATGCTTTTTGTACCTTTCAGCTTGACTTTTAATGTGGTTTTATCTTCCTTTAACAAATCAGGATGCAGAACTGCTCATAAAGCTTTCAGTATAGACCAACAGTATAATAATTCACTATGTGCATCTTGAGGCTCTTACAACTTGAATGCATCCAGAGTGATTGAAAAAATGTATCCTAATTGCATAAAATACAACAACAAAGGACAAAGAATTATCTGTCTCTGCTCTAGGGTGATGATGGATACCTCTTCATTATTTTGCCTGCTTCATTCACTGACCTAGTTGTCTTGGCAGAGCAAAATAAAAGAGTTTATTTGACTTCTGTCTGCTGAGTCCTATATGTCCTGAAGAACAGTAGGATTCCTTCCAATTGGTGGTTGAGGCTTTCTAAAATGAAATAAAATATCAAAGTACGTCTTTATAATTTATGCACCAAAGAGTATATCAAAGAACCTCAGACGGAGTACTGAAACTGCTTTAGAAAATGACATAGTGGGAGAATAGTGCAAATTAATTTCAAATTTTGCAATGTTTATTCAAAATGAATAAGTGCATTTTTTACCACATAATTTTGTCAGGATGGGAGAAGGTTTTAAGTCACTCACAACATTGATCACTCATGGCGTAGCTTTTTGGGTGTGCCAAGCAATTAAAAGACTTGGGAACACCAAGGTGGGTGAAAAAGTTCTTTGGTAGAGCACTGAGTTATTCAAACATTATTTAAAAAGCATTTGAAATTCTGAATGATGACTTTATTCAGGGAATCATGGGGCATTTCTTCATAAAAGTTTTATGCAGGAAGGTATACGTCTCTTACTCAGATGCCTATAATACAATGACATCTTATTGCACTAATAAATATTTAACTGACTTGACTCACAAAAATAGGTAAAATAACATGGAAAATTAAGTGAAATTAAATGTCTGGCTATGATCTCAGTGGCAAACATAAACTATGCCTTTTTATATAATCAATTATCCAGAGCTATTAAAACCTGTGGTCCAACTAACGACTGTTGAACAGAGAAGGAAAATATTTGGCCTACATAGATCTGAAGGTATTTTAGGCTCTTCAGTGATGGAAGGATTTAACAGACAAAGAAATATGTGTGTAGAAAACTGAAAGCATATAGTTGTAAAAATGGACATAATTGTTTTAACTTTCACATAATGTTTGTAATATGTAATGACCAGATATCAGGATTTCTTTTTTTTAATGAAATGTGCCAGATTCTAGGACAAAGCAAGAAAGATGATATTTTTTTTTTCTGAAGTGCTAGAAGTACCTAGAAGAATGAATGTCATCGCCTATTTTATACATAAAGTTAAATATTTAGGAGGAGAAAATGCATCAGGATCAATCCAAAATTAAAATTTACAGTGGAAATCTGAGAACTCTTGTGCAAGTCAGCAGCACTTGTCTGCTCAGGAACTGCAACACAAGACCATTAATTTTACCACGTTAATGACTGATTTCAAAGCCGCTGCTTCTAAAAAAACATAAATTAACAAAATAAACATTCTTTCTTTTAGGTATGAAAGGTATGTCAGAGGAACTCCAAAATGAATTGAAAAGTCAGATTACTTCTACCAGCATTTTACAAGGTTGCAACAGATAAAATAATATCTAATATTTCTCTTTTTGGAGAGAAACTTCAATAGGTATCATTGCCCAGAGCTTTTCCAAGTGCAATCTTTTCCTCCTTTTCCATTTCTATAAGAGGAATTTTTCCACAGGCTTCATGCAGGTATTTTCATCACTACAAGTATTCAGAGAGCATCTGCAAACAGAATCGAGCTCAGAAAAGCAGAGGTGTTAAACAGAGTAACCAAAGTCCAGAGAAGTGTTCCCTGTTGGTAGATGATTCATCCTGAAGCAGTTGGTCAGTGACTCAAAATTTGTGCCACCTTCTGCTCAGCAGTGTGGTAATAGATGTTGTGTTGTTATGATTTCACGATTCATCAAGGAGGAAATCCATAAATTCATGAAATGTCCACAAAATGGAATTTTAATAACAGATTATGAGAATTGCAAAGATTCAGCAATTCTGCCAGCATATTCCTGTAAAGATTTATTCTTCTCTGACAGTACTTATGACTGAGACTTAAGGGTGCAACTTGTAAGAAAAAGTCCTGTTTCCTTGGCTGAGGATGAGGGTAGGGCCAGTGAGTTTACCTTGTTACTCAATTTGGACTTATTAGTATAGAATTATTTCTTCTTCAGCCTGTAGAACAAAGTTAAGTACCAGACAGAAAAGCTATGAGGTACAAAGGTTAATGGTGAAACAAAAAATAATGAAGAATAAAGTATGCTATTTCCATTGTAATGAAGTCCATTTGGCTTCAGCTTTAGAAGCAAGCTATTTTAGGCTCTCTAGTGACGCAAGGATTTAACAGACAATGAAATATATATTGAAAAACTGAAAGCAAATGTGTAAAAATGTCCATAATATTTCTGTCATCAATATGCTTTAATCCTGGCCAGGATTATGGAAAGGATTCACAATTTAAAATTTAATATCACGCTGGCTTATAAAACCGCTGGATTTGGTATGTATAAGTAATTATAAAAAAAAAAAAAAAAACAGAACACCAATCACTCTCAAGTTTTCTGATTTTATATTAAAATTGAACCCTCTGCTTGACCTCATACTGTCCCATCAATGGTTTCTCAGGATCTTCTTTCTGCACTGCTGCCCCCTGCTGCTCCCTGCTGACACCCTGCCAGGGGGTGGCCTTTTGCCACCCAAGTCCCACCTGAACCAGGAGTGTCCATCTCCTGCACAAGCAGAGCAAGGTAAAAACTTTGTCTAGACACCAGTCCTGGGCCTGTCCCTCTGACCACTGTTTGGCCACAGTCCCTGAGAAAAGATACTTTTGGTTTAACAGGGTGCCGAAGTCAGTATGAAAAAGTGTCCTTGTTATGGCTTGAAGGTTAAAGAAGCTGAAGCATTTCTTCCAGCACAGAAATACCAAGTGCCTCATGGAGATGAAGGCAATGGCTGACAGGAGTTTTTATGGAGTGCCATCTTATCGAACTGTCAGGCACTGGCTTTATTCACAAATCCGTGAATCTCTAAAAGTGCTACAGGCAAAAATCCTTTCCCTGTGATGCATCTCCAGCTACTTGTTCTCAGGAGATTTAAAAACTAGGCTTTACTGTCTTTTCTCATTAATTTTGAATAGCAGAGCAGACATGCAGAATTCTGTTTGTCTACCTTGTCACTGCCCAGTAAACGAAATTCACAGAAAAAATGTCACAGAGCCCCAAACACCCAAAAAACAACAAAGTGTTGCAATCTCTTTCATTTGGGAAGAAGAGTTATCTGTGAATAAAGACCTCATCTCCCCAGTAGTGATCAGTTCCACAAAATTTTTGTGTCGGTTTTGCTGAATTTGAATATGTTGTAAACTTAGGACGAAAAGCTGCTTCAACTTCATCTGACATCAGGTTAGTTTTAATGAATTTGACCCTCTAATTCACTGTCAGAGCCCCCAGCACTGTGTAATGAATGACACATTGTTAGCATACATTTTTTAAATCTCATTTAATGTTATAGTAGATTTTTTGTCTTAAAACCTTAAACTTTTATTGAGCAATTAAACTGCGTTCTCAGTCAGGGGGAAGAAACGCTCATAAAAGAGAAATAAGCTAAGCAGTAATTTCTAGACAGAAGCTGCATTTTTATTTCCTCCATCATAATAAGAACAAATATTTGCTTTGTAAAATAAGATGCAGAATCTTCTAAATAGCTGAAATGAAATTTTTTATTTTTTTCCTCAAGTGCTATTAGTTTAGAGTTCTTGGACTAGAAACCTGCTTCTGATATACTGGTAGATTAGTCAAATAAAATGAGCAATGGTTGTTGGAATCTTTTTCTACAACCATTTTGTTGACTGATGGCTGTTTTCAAAGCATCACACATATTGATTTTTCTTCCAGAAATCACCTTTCCTTTAATGTGAACATTTTAAAGGTAACCTTGTGTCTGCCAACAAACTAGCAAAATCCTGTATCTGTTGTAAACAGTTCTGATATTAAAGCAAGATGACTGGAGACCTCTTTGTGATGGTTCAATGACTACCTGTGAATTTTATAGATGATACTGAAAAGTGTAAAACATTATGTACAGTACCTAAGTATGTCTTCAAATATAATAATAACAAAATCAGGTTTTAACAAATGTTAATTTGAAGGACATTGCCATTTATAACACAATATCAATGCTTTTTATTTTCCTTATCACCTCCATTCTTATTAATTTGCTCTGGTAACATCTAAACTGTGTTTCTATCCACCATGAGTAAGAAAGGAAAAATGTACACTTAAAATAATTACACAAAACTGCCTGAAAAATTAAAAACACCACTGATACGTATTTCATTTGAAGAAAGTATTAAACCACAAAACTATACACTGCTAATCTATGGAGAAATTCTCCTTTCTTGTACCGCTATTAACTAAATGTCACTGAAGAAATAAAAGAATTCAATTATATGTCTTCTAGAAAATATGTTGCTAAAATTTCTCTATATTATGAATACCTGCCTACTTAGTTACTTTCATGATCAAAGAACTTAAATACCTCAAAAATAGTTTGGATAGAGAAGACATCCTCACAGCAACAGAGTTGGTAGAAATATGTGACAAGTTATTGTAAGACTCAACAATAACAACTTCATGAATATACATACAGTTCTGGTGCCCACAGTATAAGGACATGGAACTGATAGAGCAAGTCCAGAGGAGTGCCACGAAGCTGATCAGGGGACTAGAGCACCTTTTCTATGAAGACAGGCTGAGAAAGTTTGGGCTATTTAGCCTGGAGAAGAGGAGGTCTCATGGAGACCTCTTAGCAATCTCCCAGTATCTCTGGGGGGGCTACAGGGAAGCCAGAGAGGAATTTTTCATCAGGAATTGTAGTGATAGGACAAGAAATAATGGGTTCAAACTGAAAGACAGGAAATTTAGGTTAAATATAGAGAAGAAACTCTTTACAGTGAGGGCGTGAGGCTCTGGAACCACTTGCCGAGAGAAGTTGTGGATGCCCCATCCCTGGTGATGTTCAAGGCCAGGCTGGGGGCATTGAGCAACCTTGTCTAGTTGGGGAGGTCCCTGTCCAGGGCAGGGGGTTTAGAACTAGATGATCTTTAAGGTCCCTTCCAACACAAGCTGTTCTATGATTCTATGCTTAAAAATTGGTTAAGGCCTGCATGCTAGCACAAATGCAGTATCCAGAAGAATCCTGGCAGCAATAGGGTAACAACAAGAGTATGTCAAACTCTTTGATCTTTATTTAGATGGTAAGTAAATGAATTATTATTTTAATAATAGGATTTTAATCATAGTCCTTCGTAAAGTAATATCCTACTGATTTCAGTCCTTGTCCGAAAAACAAAGGCACATGAAGCTGCTGTACCACTTGAAAGACATTCAGATGCATAAATACATTAATTCTTCTGAAGCATGATGAGCGGAAGTGGCAAGAAGGTACTTTTATTCATTATTATACTCTAGTTTATAGCAGATTGAAATTTTTCTGACTACTTAAACAGTTTTGATCAATGAATATTATTTTAATTAATTAAAACATATCAGAAAAATCTATGAAAATAATTTTGGAAGGATCATTTTGAATCTTTCGGAAGATATTTTGGCTGCATATTCCAACTTAGGGGAAAAAAAAATCAAAATTATTATACTTATTTCTGATGAAACAGGCATTCCAAATTTTGACTGTCTTGAATGGAATGCTCCAGTTCATGGTTCATCCCTATTACAGTATTGCACTGTGTGGAAAACTGAAGAGTTATAACACTGAACTCTAATGACTCTTAGATCAATGAAGCACTGTGACATGCTGTACTCCCAGGTGAAAGGAAAATTGAGCTGCAATTGACATCTCAGATCTGCCAGTTCCTTACATTCACAGAGACATTATTATTTAGTCTGGCTGAAAGCAATATTCTAATATAACCAAAGGTCAGGACTGAGTAATAAATCTGAAGCTAGAGTCAGTTTATCTATACATGCCATGTAAAAGTCACAATGTGTAAGTAAAGGTCAATTTTAGCAAGTCATATTCAAGTGTTTTTCCTTTGGGCTATGGTAAAAAAAATCCTCTTCTTTGTAATGTGATAAATAAACACTGAAAGGTATAAAAATTGCTAAATTACATATTGCAAATTATCTAATTTAATCCTGCTGTGTATCAGATTTTTAGAGGACTGTACCACAATTCCAGTCTGTTCTTTCAATTTCTCAAGTTAACCTTACCGTACATTCTCCTCAACTGATAACTGGAAAGATTATTAGCTCATTCTACAGGTGTTTCTGTGGAATTCCAAAGTTTCCTTACTTTTTGTTTCACTGAAGGCACAGAGGGATTATCATACTATTTAGAAGAGCTTCACTTATTAAGCAAGCTGAAGAAACGCTATGTGAATCAGCCTGCCTTTCCGTGATTTGTTTTTCTAAACTTTTAAACTGACGTAGGTAACCTGTACCTTTCTGTCAGTGAAGACTAATGATCTAGAAGCACCACACTACTCAAACAGCTGAAAATATGAAAGCATTCACATGACATTCCTCCTTAGGATAGCATATTTCGGCTGGAAACCTGTTCACGAATCAAGAATTGCTATCCAAACCTACAGTCTTGAGAAAACAGCAAAATGTGGGAGCTGTTTTATACTGAAAAATAGTGTGAGTGTTACTGTTTGAATATTATGCCTTGCTGAGAACTCAAAGTAAGATCCCATATCAAGCAGTAGTACAAGCTTCACGCTCGGTAATAGAATGCAGTTGAACCTTTGTAGTTTCTGGGTTAAGAGGAATGGAAGACTTGTGAGTAATTAGTGTGTAAATTACTAATATAAGCATGGTTGGTTTAAAAAAAAATGAAAGAAAGAAACAAAAGCCTTGTAGGACACAGACTATAGTCAATGTTCATTCTGAACTTCTGACTAATTCTGTTTATTGTCTGACGTCCAATGAAATTTTCCATTGCTCTGGACAATTTTTATAAACCTTTCGTGAAGGTTTGCCAAACATCATTGATATTTATCAGCTTTTCTCCTTTCCTCTTCCTATGCTTTACCAGAGTGTTTGCTATAGAGATGCTGAAGATCAACAAGCAATTTATGAAGACTATGTCCACTCCAATCTGTTTTTCAGGAGCAGAAGAGGTCATGTAATTTTTTTTTAATCATGGCACATTTTCTTACACAGAAGAATTTCCAGAACTCTGGCTTTTCACTTTTATTAAACTAATGTTAGCAGTATTTTATTCCTAATCTAATCATATATGATAACTTTGATAGTATTTTTAATTATTTAATTATTTAACTGGAGCTGCCTACAGCTATCAAGATTCCTAATTTTTTTGTGCAACATGTATTAGGAGATTCTCATAAAAACTAGCAACAGTAAATACCATCTTTTGTTTTCACTTCCCTCCCCTTCCTGCCATCAGGTATTTTTACATATAGATAAACCTAAGATTTCTTTTCTCTGGGCTGAACAGTCCCAGCTCCCTCAGATTTTCCTCATATGAAACATACTCCAAGCCTTTAATCCTCTTCATGTTCTTTGCTGGACTGGCTTCAGTATGTCCATGTCTTCCTTCGAGTGAGGAGGCCAGACCTAGACACAGCACTCTAGACATGCCTTACCAGTGCTGAGTAGAGGGTAGAGGAACCACCTATGTTTTCAAGATTATAATTCAACCCATAAAAAGTAGGAAAACCTTTTTCAAAAGGAATTTTCTTTTTAATATCTTTCCAATATCTTTACATTAGTTCATAGCATACTATTTTGCATTTCTTGGCAGTTTACTCAAGATACATAATTAAAGAATTATGACTTAGAAAGATGCTAGTTTCCCTTGGAATTTCTGGAACAAGCTAAGCATTTTCTCTACAACCCCAAATTTCTAGTCCCTACAATTTTCTAGAGTAGTCGATCTCCCATGATATCTGTGTTTTATTTGCTGCATCCTGGTTTTCCACAGGATGCTTTCCCCCCTCTTTTCGTCTACGTACATATGCTAATCTGAAATACATTACATGAACTAAATATTTTTCACAATGTTAGAATTACTTTTTAATCATTAAAATACTCTCAGAGATTAATAACTAGTAAAAGAAAAAAGATTAACGTAAGTTTTATGACAAGTTGTTACAATCAATATTTCAACAACATCTCTTGGATGACATGTGCTAAACTTCTGCATACTGCAACACACCATATTTGCATTCCTTTTCAGTTCCTGGTTTCAGACACAGTCAGGGCCAATTTAGATATAAACATAGCGTTAGTGGGGAAAAATTAAAACATTGATGGGGAAATAAAACCCATCTCCCACACTAATCCAAGAAAATGCAAACATAAAGAACAGTTGTGATTGCCCTTGATGGTCTGGTGTGTTTGTGGTTTGTATTTTTTTTGGTTAATCAAGAAACAGCTATTCAGACAGCTCTAAACATCCTGTGCAGTAATCTTAGAATTTATGGTTACCTGCTGGTTACAGTTACATACTATTTTGACTATAATGGCTTAGCTTTAGCTTATTGCCATGCTAACCACTGCAGGCTCCATTACCTTTCAAGTATCTACCATAAACACTGCCATTAGCCATAGCCTTCCATTTGTGATACTGTTCCTAATTTTTCCAGATTCAACAATTATATCACTGTTCTTCATAATTTCACCCCTGTCTTATCTGATAAAAAGGTTCTAACTAGATCAAGCTAATTTTGGTCTTGCTTTCATTCTACTTTCTTGTGGGCTATATAACTAAATTGCTTTTGGTTCATATTATGACAGAACTCAATTAGAATGTCAAATTCTACATTTCTTTCAAGTCTAGGGTACTGAATCAGTTTAAAAGTAGGAATACAGGCTTCCTAATTATATATGTTACTGCTCTGCAGAACCATTAATCTTTTAAAAATAACACACTTGTGCTTCAGAAGGCACTGAATGGTTTGTTGGCTCTCAACAGAAAACATGAAGAGTAATACAAATGCACAATCACTGTTGCAGGGGAATTTTGGAATGATTTGGGCTTCAAGCTTTCTCATTTGTGAGCACGACCCAGCTACTATTGCTGAAGAGCATGAAATTGAGCTGTCATTACTTACTCATTATATTTTATTGTGCTAGGAATCATTAGGAATCAAGGATGTGAGAGTCATGAGAAATGGGGAGTTTATTTGCATCAAATTCTTTCTGTTATGCTTCTCTTTCCAATTTAGTATTATTCAAATGTCTTCAAAATTATTCAAGAATATTTTTGTTTTGTGAATTCCTCCTTGTATGTCAATACTACAAAGGTAACTTTCATCCGATTCCCTTCCCACAGTGATCTCACCTCTAGAGCATCCCTAAAAATCTAATTTATCTCTGATTCTTAACAACTATTTTAAGACTATTCACCTTTTCCAAATATCCTCTGCCCTCAGAAATAAATGGCAAGCTCATGCTGTTTGAGATTAGCCTCTTGAAGGCTTACTTTGAATGGCTGAAGGTTTTCTATATAGCCATTAAGGATTTAGCAGTTCTCCTCCATCATTTTAGCTTTAGATAATCTTTAGTTAGCCACCAATGGGCACTATTACATGGGAAACTGAATTTCTTAAATTCAGCAAGGGGATTCTTAAAGTGTTATTTTGTTTTAAGGTGCCTAAGCCTGGATAGACATCGTATAAACAAAAAATGTTTAGTAAGTGAATAGAATACCACATAACGTAGATACACTGCTTCATTGTCAAAAGTGATAAACTTGACCACATTGTGCACTAACTAATATTGGTGTAAAAAGGTGTAACTTAAGCGAGTTAGCTAAATTTTTTTGAATTGATTGGGGAATACACAAAAGTAGAATTAGAGTGTAATTTAGTCTAGTATTCAAGGATGATATTTTTAAGAACAGGAGAAAAGGAGGGCAGGAGCACCTCTTCTGTGAAGGCAGGCTGAGAGAATTTGGGTTGTTCAACCTGGAGAAGGGAGCTGAAAAGGGACTTTTTACAAGGGCATGTAGGGATAGGACGGGGGGGGGAGTGGGAATGGCTTTAAACTGAGAGTAGATTTAGATTAGATATTAGGAAGAAATTCTTTACTGTGAGGGTAGTGAGGCTCTGGAATCACTTGCCCAGAGAAGTTGTGGATGCTCCATCCCTGGAAGTGTTTAAGGCCAGGTTAGATGGAGCTTTGAGCAACCTACTCTAGTGGAAGGTGTCCCTGCTCATGGTGGGGGCTAAATCCAAACCATTCTATGAAAAGATGAATCTCATAGTACCTTGACTAGTGAATTATGTAGTGTCATCATTGTCATTTCAATGCAACAATGTAAAAATAAATCTAAAACATGGTACCATACTAGCTACTAGAAAGAAAATTAAGTTTTTTGTAGATGACACCAGGATACATATGTGGTTTAGTCACCAGAGCCCCAAGACCCTCACAATTGTAATATTTTCTAATGTGATGGGACATTTTCTTCTCTTCCAGGGACCACCTGTATGAGTGGTAGGTCTTTCTGAGGAGTGTAGAATCAGCTACTGCCTTCACACTACTGATCCTGATACCAAGGTTCAAACAGTAATGAACTGTAGTTTTAAATTCAGAAGTCTCAGTGGAATTTTATGGTACTAAATTTAGTGTTCTGAGTCTCTAGTTCCACTAGCACTGAAAGATAAAACACCATTTTTGGAACTTGAAATTTGGAACTCATTGTAGGAGTAACCATTTGGTTTTATTTATAGAAAAATCATATGATTAACTATAGAGCTCAACATGATTGCATGTATTTCCCTTCACGCTTAAAAGAATGTAGTGAGGAGCTAATTGTACAGTCTTACTAATAAGTAGGTTTTGCATTCAAGCCTGTGAATGGGCATGAAAAGAGAGAAAAACAAGACCCCAAAAATTGCTTGACTATGTTTAGAAAGTACATAATATAAAGAAGAAAAAAAAAGAGTTCTCCCAACTGACCCTGAAAATACGAGTTAATTCTTAATGCACCTATTTGACAAGTACTGTGTGACTCTTCTGGCAGGGTTACAGAATGCTTAAAAATTAAGAGGAAGGTGGGACTGCAAAGAAAGCTCATTAATTAGCATTTTTAGTATTTCAGATGCAAAGGACAGCATAGACTTGCAAACAGCATTACTACAATATCTCTAGTGCAAAAAAAAGATATGGGAAGAGAAAAGGGGAACTCACAAGATTCCTTGTGTGCGAACTTTTTTAAGGGGATAAGTAGACAACAGTACACAAAATAAGTCAATCTACTATCTCCACTTATTAAGCCCTCAGTCCCCTGTTTTCCTGGCCTCTCTAACATTAAATTTTATGATTTATGTATGTTAAAGAGCAGGTTACAGCATAGCATTTGCCTTAAGCCCTGCTCCAGGCATCTGTATTAGTAGCTGAATGACATCTAGTTTTATACAGTGCAGCCACATTGCTCCAACCTGAGCACAGGCTGACTTACGGATCTTACCACCTTTTGCAAACACAGTACTGGAACCCTTCCACTGTTTCAGATTTTCTGCATGACATTGATCACAATATTGCTACAGGGAGAGAAGAAATATACAGTGGCAAGCTTGGGTTAGTTGTATCTATGCCTGGCTCCTGCAAGTAGGAGTGCTTTTTCGCTCCTGCACCCAAATTTTCCCCTACAGCATTGTAAGCACAATTTTGTATTCCAAGAAGTTGTGCACAAGACATATTTGGAAGTAAAACATACAGACCCCATGTTAGTATCAGAGTTTGATCTTATAGAGCTGACTTGATTTTTCCCATAATTTATCACACAAATTAATTTTTATTGTTGTAAGAACACCCTCATTATTTCCAATAACAACAATTAAATGTTTCCAGATATGGGTAACTGACACTGAATATGATCCTGGTCATGTTAGATCTTTCATGTTAGATCCTGGTCGTGTTAGATCTTTCATGACAGAAAAAGATCTAACAGAAAAACATTACTTAAAGCCTTGTTGAATGTAGTATAATCCTAATGTAAAAAGTAAAACCAAACACTTAATAGTTTTCTTACAACAACTTATGAGAAAACCTAGTAGAGTAACCTCTGTTGAACTTTTGCTCTCACCATGAAAAAGATAAATTTTCATATTATTTAAACAAAGATCTATCAGTTAACCGTGTCTATGTTGTGACCACAAATTTCACAGAATCACAGAATATGCTGAGTTGGAAGGACCCACAGGGATCATCGAGTCCAGCCCTTAGCCCTGCACAGGACCATCCCCAAGAGTCACACCATGAGCCTGAGAGTATCATCCAAACACTTCTTGATCTCTGTCAGGTTTGGTGCTGTGACCACTTCCCTGGGGAGCCTGTTCCAGTGCCCAAGCACCCTCTGGGTGAAGAACCTTTTTCTGATATCCAGCCTAAACCTGCCCTGACACAACTTCAGGTCATTCCCTTGGGTTCTGTTGCTGGTTACCACAGAGAAGAGATCAGTGCCTGCCTCTCTTCTTCTTCTCCTCAAGAGGAAATTGTAGAGTTCAATGAGGTCTCCCCTCAGTCTCCTCCAGGCTGAACAGGCCACTCCAGCAGTTTGTCTGTGATGTTTATATAGAAACAGAACATTATGTAGACATTGGGTGTTATGCCCACTATGAATTTATGTATAATATAGAACTAATAATGTGTTATGCATACATATTGTCAGTGTCTATACAGTAGACATACTCTGATAGAGATAAATACTATGAAAATGGTCTCATGCCTACTTGAGAGCTAACACTCCATCCTAAAGACCTATTACATAGTGTCAGACAAGACAGTAATGAGTAATGAGATAATGATGGTAAGATAAAAATGAAAAATAGTGAAAGACAATAGTGGAAGTCCTTTTGGTGTTTTATCAGCACAATTGCTGAAAGTGTGAAAAATTTTAAAAAGGCTGTACAGTATGAAGAAATAATTAAAAAGTGCCAAATATGTGAACAGAAAATAACAATATAATTTGGAAGTCCTTCATAACGTGTGCATGTAGGCCTTCTTTATAGAATCTGAACACTCCTGTAGATTTTGCAATTATGGTATTAAAATGAATTCAAAGATGCCCTCCAGCATTCTTAGCATTGTAACATATGCATAGCTCAATACATTCGTAATTACAGAAGTGGAAAATTGCTCAGATAAAGAGTGTCTGATGAATGACTGTAGTTCTTCTACACAAAATCCAACAAAAAAAGTTGCATATGAACAAGACATAAGTTAACCAGCTTAGCAGCTTCATTATGGAGGATATAAGTTTGGCACCACTGAAACACCATTATCTAAAAGAGATGTTCAGAAAACTTCAATATTGAGATACTGTACTTGTTGAACACTATTTACATCAGAACAAAGATATCTTACAGTCTCTACATGATGTCACAGACAAAATGTACTAACACATAACGTTTCTGGAGTTGTAATCACTAACACTAGGAAGGAAGACATTGGAATTAGGACTTGGCTGGAGTTTTCCAACAGTCCAAGTACAAAATTGCAATCATCAAAATTTTCTCAGATTCCATCTTATAACACAGTTTAATTTCACTATCTTCTAAAGAAGTTTTTGATCTTAAAATTTCTTGCATATGTCCTAGTTCTGAAAAAAAAATATTACACTGCTCAGCACTTATGTTCAGTTTGTTTAAGAGCCACAAAACAAATTCTTCCAGTAAATAACCCAAAGGCCTCTACTCAATGGTCTTAAATTTTGTCTTTTATGTTTTAAATGATGAGACTAACAGAAAGAATTGGTAGCAATCACTTTTTATCAGATCAATGGCGATACCCTCTTGCACAGAGCCTACACATTAAAGGGTCACTTACAAAATGGGGGAACATGAGCAGTTCACATTTCTCACCTTTCACCATCTTCAAAATAAGTGGCCCTCAAGCAGGATACACCTGTGGGGAAAAGATGAGTCTAACAATAGATATCAGAAATACAATCAGACCCAATGAAATTAAAATACCTAATTTGCATAAGAAACCTCCTAATCCAATTTTCTTTTTAACAAACATTAGAATTCTGATAGAGTTTATATCTAAATTCTTCAAAATACCTTGCTTAAAAATAGCATCCCTCTGAAAACTTTAGTTGTATTGTTTCAGGTGGGTTTTTTTAAATTTTTGTTTGTTTGTTTGTTTTCTAAAAAAACCAACTTACTCTAGAGAACCTAACTTTTAACTGCTTTGATTTATTTGCTTAGTCTCTCTTTAGAATACAGTCTTCTATCCTTGGAGACCTAGAGTAAGAGCTGGGAGCAGCTTCTCATTATGCAGCAAAAGCAAGACAAAATTTCACAAAGGGATAAAAACTAGGAAAATACAATGGAAGAAATAAACAGAAGCTGATAGAAAAACAATACTACACATTGTTTGGATTTAGAAAATTTAGATATTTCTCTCATAACCTATAACAGGTGCATAAGAAAAGGAAAATTGCTATTATTTATAAATTAAATATGATATGAAATAATATATATTCTAATATTTAAATCTATCATATTGATATATTACTATTTTACCATAGGTTTTTTTTAAATTGAAGACATTTCGTAAACACTTGTTTTTATTGGGGTTTTTTGATCCTTATGTTCTTACATATATAAAAATGAATTACCAGGTTTTAAGTAACTACCACCTTATATGTGAGAAGAGAAACATGTGAGAAACAAAAATAAGCTTTTAAAAATATCTTTATTTTTTCTTCTTTTCATAAGGCAAAAAATTAAGAGAGAGAAGAATTGTGGGGTATAGTTAAGAGCTTTACAATATAAGTATGTAAAATTTTGTTTAATTCTTAGGAGAATCTTTTTGATTTTTTTCTAAAGAAAAATCAAACACCTCTTCCTTTTTTTTCCCCAAATTATCCCTTGCATATATTGTCCTATGAAACACTTTCCAGAAAATATTTTACATGATTTTAATTTTGAAGGTCAAGATGCTTATGAAAATATCTTGCCTACAAAAAATATTGTGTTTCATAATAAAAGAATATTACTATAGCAACAGTTCAAGTTGTTATGGTAACAGGGTCTGTGAAAAGGGCAAATGAGCTTACAAAATGTTTAGACATTTTTCTCTGCAGAATTTTTTATATTCAGTTTTTCCATAAAAATTCTTTCAAACTGATTCAGAGGATAAAGTATGGGAAAAAAGAACTACAAAGAGTTAGAGCTGTCATTACTGTTCTGAAATATAAACACCTGTTTTGTTTGTATTCTTTATATGTTATTGGTTATGTAACATTTGTATACTCTGAAAGAAAAGGGAGAACAAGGTCAATGAGACACCCTATTAGACAGCTTCTCATTTCACTCAAATTTTAAAATTTACCAAGAAAAAAAGAAAAGGAAGAAAAAAGATCAGTCACAGGCAATTGAAACAGCATTATATAGGGCTCATCAGAATTATCAGCTTGGTTGAATCACACTGTTCTACAGGCTAAATGTAACTGTTGTGTACACACAGGCGACAGTGTCCGAGACAAGTGGAGTTCACATCTGCCCAGTGCAATCTTTCTTTCGCAGATTGGCTGCCTATGTTTGCCCACACAGAGCCCGAGGTGGAACCATACCTGTAGGGCCTGCCAGGATGGGGTGGAAACAGGAGCTAGCAGGCTCTAGCAGAACGACAGAGGGAAGCTGTGGACTTCTGAACCATGTAGGTAGGAGGCTCAGAGGAGTCTGAGTCTTGTCTTTTGTCACCGTCTCAACAAAAAGAGCGCAGTTGGAAAACGATACATTGATGCTTTTGAGTCACTGACTGCTTAGTGGTCCTAGCCATATCTCTTGTATTGCTGAGCAATGTGAAACAGGCCTTATTAGTGTCAAATCCATAGTGCTATGCTGAAAACAGCAACTCTATTCCTTACTGTGTTGGTTCTCAGCAAGGGTTCGATTGACTTTTCAAGTTTCCCGGGAAATTATTTCCATGCTGACAGTCAACCTGCCAGATAGCAAGTGCAATTAAGCATACTTATGATACTGTAGCAATAAAACTTCCCATGACTGTCCAAAAATACATGAGAAAGGGAAAGAGAAATTATAGAAATATTCTGGTTTACATACTGCAGATATTCAACCGATGGTCACTGATTTTCATCTGAGATCATAACTGATTCTGACTAACATTATGATGTAACTAATCTGGGACACTTTCAGAGTGGGGGAATTTGATCAAAACATGGGAGAGCAATAGAATATTTTGCTGAAGGGGTGTATTGTATTTTCCATCAGGTATTTTATTATTCTATGGAAGTTTTAAAAAGTTTTCTAAATTAATTTCTAATTCAAACATTCTGGAGAAACAAGATATCACTTTTAATTATTGGGCTATGGGTGAGATTCAGGGTATTTTTATATAGCTAATTTCTATTGGAAACAAATAACCACTTCAAAAAACAGAGGTTTTGATCATTAAGAGTCCAAAAACTGGTTCCGAGCCGTATTTGCAAATCTGGAGAAAGCTATACACATGTTATAAATCTCATCCAAAGTTAAAGAATTTACAGATTAAATGTACTCCTTATAAAAACCCAGAACCTTAGCTCAATGAAGTAACTTCGTATGGAGCTAGAGAACACTGTGAGATGACAGAGCTTATTAAATACCTCCCTGTAATTAGTACAGCATTTGATGTATCTTGTAGTAAAGTCTCAAACTACACTAGACACCTCCACTGGCAGGTCATCAATAAAGTAAAAAACCTGTTTTAATTTGTGGACACTATCAGAATAACTGACACCAAGCATAATTTCTGGACACACAAAGAGGGAATTTGGTAGACACATGCATCCAGTGTCAATGCACCTACAATGGATGTTGCCAGTAGGAAGTAGCCTGAATTGCATCACTTGAAATAGTAGAGTCATTCGGAAGTAAAAAAGAAAAAAAAAATTATTTTTTTTTTACGAAACAGGTAACCTGTTTGTATGAACAAAATAGAAGTAAAAAAAAAAATCCCATTATGTCTTTTCCATCTTTATTATTCATGATTCTGTGTAGCTGCTATGTGAAGTGTTTAAACAGTAAACTCTATTTAAACATTCAAAAGTAAAATATTTATTCTGTGTGTGAGACTCATTTTAGAGAATAGCAGAAAGTGTCATTATATAATCTCAGCTATTGTGTTTCACTTTATGTGGCAAAAAATGCTGTTATTTATAAAATCTGGAGAAATACTTCGTAATTATTACTGCAACTAATTAATTTTTCTTTTCTGCTTGTGAAGTGTTTTCAGGTAGGAATGTCTGCAGTCACAGAAGCTTATGACTCCATTTTTAACCTTCTGTAAACGGTCCCAGAAAAAAGTATCTGCTATTTTTGAAATGTATTGTATATGTGCTTTATATTTTATATGTATTTTCGAAACATGAAGAATATTTTTTTTAGTATTTAGAGAGCAAGTGAAACATCCCTAATGCATGGAAAAATAAATGTATTCTGCATTTATAGATCTAAATTTTCTCTGGTTAAATACCAGAATATTCCTGCAGTTAAACTTGCTGTATATATAGAGTTTACTGAAAAAGTTTCAGAGGTGAAACATTTCCCAACCGATCCAGAATGGCATGGCTAATGCCTTTGCACCATCATTCTTTTCTTCAAGATGGCTGTATCGATTATTCCTTTACTGTAGTGAAGCTGACCCAGTGCAGATTATGCTTTTAAGATCATTTGTAATAAACTAAAACTCATTCATCTCTGTGGATGAATTTTAAAAGGTTAGTTTTGAGAGTCTGATAGTGTGGAACAACATAAATTCTCTTGCATCATACAGAAACAGCAAGTATTTTGTCTAGGTAGAATTGTATCAATATTCATTGCAGTACCATTTTCCGCATAAGCAGAAACATGCAATCAAGAGCAGGAGTTTTCTTGGACAAATTCTTTTTGTTTATTTGTTTTTGTTATCTATTTATCAAATTCAGTAAAAATTCTACCAGAAATAAAAAAAAAAAGGCATTAACATTATTTTTCAATTAGCAAAGATGGTAAATTATTCTTCTGCAGATTTTTATTCATTACTTTCTGAAAATGTTCATCACATTGTATATTTTATTCTCTTATATGCTAGGCCATTGTAATCTGTTCTGTAAATTGCATATTCCACTGATTAAAGTTCACTATATTTGAACCAAGTCACAGTTATGACGTAGCTGTCCTGATACACCTACATGTATTTGTGAATAAGGCAAATAGCCAAATAGTCTATGTGTGAATCAAAGACCTGCTATGTAAAGAAGTTAGATTTAAGTAAGATTATATTTAATTTTCTTCAGGTCCTGAAATAATCTATGAACTAGTCTGCTATGCACCGCAGCTAAATATTCAGATTATTTAGGATCTCTATTATTCCTTTCCTGGTCTATTTTTATGTATACACAGAGTACTTTGGCTCAAAAATGCAAATGTATGCAGTGCTATTTTACTGTTCTGAAACCTCTGTTTATATATTCCAAGCTAGCTGGAACTTTTTCAAGAACCTTCGTTATCTTGGACTTTTTGAGAATATTTTGAAAGCTTGAATAAATGCCTAACCACCAAATGCCTAGGGCAGCTAGGCAGTGTCTGAAGACTTAGTGAGTTGAGTGACTCTTAAATTAGACATTTGCATGGTTATTTTTAATTAATCACCATATAAAATGTAATTAGCATGCACCACTTATCATTTGAATAGCAGTTGGCAATTTTTTTATTTTATAAATTCTTCACAGAGCACAAAGTTCAGGAGGAAACAGGGTATCCCAGAGGCTGATGTCAGGAATAATCAGGGGTGATTTAGTTGGCTGTTGCTCGGGATATAACATGCAGTTTATTTCACTCATTATTGGTCAGAATTTTTTAACTTCGGCATAGACAACCATCCTTGCTCATCATATCTTCCCTTTGTTTGGGAACAGTAATGAGCTCGACAAAAAAATAACTAGGACTTACAGAGAACCTCATCCTCAAGTGCTGTGTGGTTACTTTGGATGATGACTGTAAAGGCAGCAGGTAGCACAGATGCAGGGCCTCCACTGTCTTCAATGAACATGTGTTTGTGCTGGTATGAATGAAAATTCCTAATGCTGTTTTAAAGTGGATTGAAGAACACACAAGAAGACCTGTAAGGGAGGGAGAATCCCTAGACGAACACTTGGAAGCCAATTTCTTCCTGTCTGGAGGCAGTCAGCCCTTAGTTAGGATTCAAAGGTACAGATCCTTCCTAACAAACAAAGGAGTCGATATCAAAAGCTTCTGCACACCCTCAGCATTTCCTAAGACAACAATTCTCACCTCCACAGTGCCCAGAGCTGGTAAGGACCTTCAGAATCATACAGATGCACTTTCAAAGACCACACAGACAACATTATCTGTGCATGCTTGGACAAGCCCATTCCCTATAGTTATGGGGAATGAGCACGACATGGTCGGCAGGTCCTGCAGCATACTGATTGTCTGGACTCATTAACATCTGTTCCTGATGACACGTCTCAAAAAGGCACTTTGTATTTGTTCCGAAACTAGTAAAGTTTGGAATAATGCAAACTGATTTCTGACAAATGCAAACTGATTTCTGACAGACTGTGTTCCCATCCTAACTACCTCTGTACACATACAGATAAAACCACACTTAACATCTACAGGCTCAGTCTTATGCTCCAGCCAAGACAGATTACTGCAACAGAGCAAAGTGAAAAATGTCATGGGGTTTTGCTTGCTTTCAGCTAAGTATACAAATCTGTTAAAGGTGACTCAAGCACTAATTTAAAGTTGATCATGTTTCCAGAAGAGCAACTACAGCAAATGAACTCAAATTAGAAAAGCAGGATAAGCTGACAGCGTTCCCTTGCACTGTGAACATTCTTCCCTGTGAGTCATACACCAACATATGGACTGCATCCTTTATGCCATGGATCACCCGTGTGCACTGCGCTCAAGAGGGTGCTCCTAAAATTTCTAAAGGCAAAATACTTTTTATTATAAATGAAAAGACCTGAACAATCACCTAATTTGAGGATGAGTTAATTAATACATTGCATTTGAACACTGGCCAAATTCTAGAAACAACCTGAAAAGGCTTTCTGAAAGCCTTTTTAAACCCAACTCACACTTTTTCTCAAGAAATAGGCTGCAAGTTTGTGAAAAAGGTGGGGAGAAAATGGAGGGGGAAAAAAAAGTCTATTCTTCACTGCACCCAAGCAATATAGAACTATTACTGTTTTGAGCTTATACCACTCCTACGTAAGTTTTAGTATCCTGATTTAAAATAAAATTTCAGCATCTGAAGCATGGCTTAGACAGAAGACACTGATGTTAGAATTTATAGTTCTAGAAGTCCCTGCTCATCTACCTCAGCACACTCAGAACACTGCAACAACACATCGTTGCCTCCACTTCTTTGTCCTAATGGGTTCTCAAGTGCGGAAAGTTTTTCCTCAGTGTGATTCCAAAAGCACCTCAGTCCTGACAGAGCTGAGCAGACAGACCATACAATTCCTACCCAAACCTAATATAAACAGCTGGCTTTTTTTTCTTTCTTTCCCCCTCCCCACCATGATTCTTACCACTTGAAAGCGTTCATAGAACACCTTCAGAATAAAGATATGCATGAAGTCATACTAGTGGTCTCTTAATTCTTCTAAACATTGAATGGAAAAATATTAACAAGAACTTTCATGTGGCAACTCAGAGCACGTAAAAAAGAACATGTACACCTATGAAATAAAAAGAAAGAAAAAATCTTACTTTTAAAGGGAAGCCCTAGGTGACAAGATTGTTTATCTATTTTCATGAAGCTGTACCTGGGTAAGATATGTAAAACACTACAGATAAGACTTCTCATGGTAATCAGGTAAAATTGACATCACAGAAATGCTATTACTGGGTTGTTTGGTTCATCCCTCCCCTCTTCCCTGTCTTTAATGTTTCTTTTAAGAGGAAAACTAAACAAAATGCTCCACATCAGACTTCCAAAGCAGAAAAAATTAAAACTTTGAGCCTCTGATGGGTAGGTTGCCTTGTGGTCTGGAGAGGGAATAGATATAATATGCATTTCTACACTGAAAAGTTCCTGTCAGGTTTTGGGTTCCACTCAGGAAATTAATCACTTAAAAGCAAGGCTCTAGTAGCATTTTGTAGCAATACGTAACTCTCTTTTTTGATTTAGTCTTAGTTTAAAAATATTTTATTACACTCACAACCTTGCAAATTAAAAATTAAATCCCTCTGTAATGATATCCACCTAAATCAAATAAAATAAAGCAGTAGTCTAACCTTGAAAACTACTTGCTTCTAATCACCCTTTAGCAGGATTTTCCCCAGGAGATTCACCTACACAAAGCAACAAGCTCCTAGCAGGAGAGAATGACTAATGCCTCACCCAAGGCTTGCTGTCAGGAAATGTTCTTCCTGAACCTGCACCCTTCCAGCAGGTGATTGTTTCAGACTAATCTTTCCGTCTTACCTTTTTCTGCTCAGTTGGAATGTTTTCCAATTTTTCCAGCAAATAACTTCTCAGTTTTTCACAAGTAGGGCATTTGAGAGTACAACAGAGATGCTATTCTAATGAAAATGCCATTTTTTACTACCTCACTGGCTGCTGATAACATCTTTTTTTTCCTGTTGAGACCTTTTTAACATACAATTTGTTTTAAACTGCTGATATGCTTGTAAACAGCTTAGATTGCTGTAAATTGATCCACCTGACATTCTTCTTTCTGGTGTGGATAGTCAGGATAAAGAGAAGGCCAGGTTAATTATGAAGAATATGAGTTAATTAGGTAATTAACACATCACACTTCTCCGTAGCAGGTAGAAAGGAGGACAAAGATGACTGTAGAACCGAGTGAAGTTAGAGCAGAAATGGGTTTATGCAGCACAGAGAGCAGGAACTAGCTTTGATGAGACAGCACAGCCGTATGTAATGCACTCTCTCAAAACCTAAATTTCTACTAAACTCCATGAATTAGCTCATTCTTTCATCTGCTTGAGAATGCAAGGGTTACAAGTCATACTAACTTAGTCAGGAGTTTGCCTCAGTTTCTACAAGCCTGGAGGAGTCTGGCCCTTTCCTGAACTGCAGAGCAGAAGACCTCACTGAGGTCTACATAGAGGAAAGTGCTGTTGTGAATCCTCACTGTCTACATCTTACAGTGGGCAGGAATGTAGGAAAGGAATAACACTAAAGAAATTCAATTAATCACACCCAGAGAGATGCTATTTCTGGTATCAAAGAGCTCTAGCTTATGGGGTTTTTGATTTTATTATGGTTTTGAAAGGTCTTGCATCTCATATAAGAAATGTACCTGTTAACTGATGATCAATTTGATCCGTAACTTCCAAACAATCCATGAGTTTCTGTGGTTTCAAGGTCATACTCCCAGAACAAACCAAGGTACCAGGGCAAAAAATATGAGCTTTATATAGAATTAAGGGGTTTAGGGTGCTTGCTGAAACTGGCATCACTCTTTTCCATGTAAAAAAGACAACAATTTACAGAACTCTGCTGTGTAATTCGAAATATTTGTAATCTACCTACTGACTGAATTTATTAATGCCATTTAACCTGTGAAATGCACAGTGCTGTCTATCACTCTTGCTTACTGCTGTCAAGAGATGCACAATGACTTGTGTTATGGAAGTGTTACGAGGGTCTCAGCTGCCTTACAAGGCATGTTATACTTCTGTTCAGGAGCACCGACCTTTTCTAAAATAAGGTGGGGAAACAAATCTGCACATTAAAATCCTCCCTCTGAAATTATGGTTTGGCTTTTTGATAATTTATCCACCCTTTTCTTACCAGTCTTCTATCTGACTTGAAATTCAACATATTGGGTTTTTTCTCTATTTTAGGAATGACTTGGCTTATCAATTTCAAAGTGACAGTTTTGTGTCATACCCCTACCAAAAAAAAAAAAAAATCCACCGTAGATAAGCATTGTGTCAAAGCAAAAGTGATTTCAGAGATGTTTTTCTTCTCCGGTCTTACACAGAGTCTCAATGTGTCTGTTTTTCTAATGTCTCGGTTTCTCAAACACCAGCATGTATTACAGGCAGTGAAATTCCCAGTTTCCCCATAAAAATTTCTTTAAGCATTGAAACACATTTTGCTGCTGTTACCCTATAAATTAGCAATGTCAAGTTCTACTCATTCTGATGCTACAGCTTTGTCCAATCATTATATTTTTATTCTTAGTCCTTTTTCACTGTTAGGTTGTGATGGTAGAACTAAATGCTTAAGATCACCCTCATCTGCAAACCACATAATCTAATGCCCACTTAACTACATTCTACGTTCTGAGCTTTACTTATGAAACCAGAACCAGGGCAGAATTTGGAAGGTCTCAGCACGAGCTTGACACTGTCAGAATTATTAAAGATTCTGAAATCTAAAAGAAATTATATTTATATATGCAGTGCCATACTTCTGAAACTTTTGCAGCATATGTTTATAGTTGGTCTCTTTTACGTGATTTAAAAATGTTAAGTACATAGAGTGCACCAAAAACCACTGCTGGTTTCTTTTAAGTAGCATATTTTTCACCTGTGCACGTTTTTTGAAGATATGCTGTAGTTTATGTTTGTTTTCTTTCCTATTTCTTTAATTTTAGCTCTAATGGATTCTTTTCCCTCTTCTTTCACTCAAGTTACTTTCATAATGTCTTCATACTGCTATTTCTGTGTCATGCTCAGGACTCACTGTTTATCTTCTTCATTTCAGCAAAGTAGTTCCGCTGCCTCTGTAACACTCAACATGGATTTATAGAGAGCTTCTTTTCAGATATCAAACCTTTGAAGCTAAAGCTATGAGAGATTCAGTTTTCTATTTCACAGGTCTAAGCAAGGTCATAGTTCTACACCTATACACACACAAAAAGAATGATGTTATTTCTGTTACTAGATAGATGGGGTGTAAATCTGTGGTCATGATTTTAAAAAAGAGTATATGTATTTTCACCCTATCTTCCTTACATGAATGTATTAAATGGTGAACTCAGCAACAAGAATAATTATCTCTTCCTGTTGACCTTTATTAGTATTATCTTCATTTAGCTGTTTAAAATTTACATCAACTTTTCTGGTTTTATGTCTCATTTATTTCTAGTTTTCATGATCATACCTTTTTCAGGATAAAAATTATGGCTCATCTTCCAGACTCCTTAGCTGCTCCAGCAAGAATTAAATCCAAAGATTTTCAAAATTCAAAATCTAAATTCAAATCCAAATTCCATAGATTTTCGCAGCCAGATTACTTTCCAGATGCCTACGTAGTGTAAAGAAACAGCAAGCCACTACCTGCTGGTTTGCTTTACAGTTTTTAGACTTAACTATAACTACATGATATTGTTTGTTAGTTTAATTTTAAGTTTTGTCTTCATTATTGACAATACAGATAACATAAAAAATTGGAACTAAAGCTTCCAGGACCTGTCAATTGAGTAACAGTCAGTTATTAGCTAAACAGTCAGTCACTAGCTAAACAGTTCTCTTATGTAAGTCCCAGCACTGTAATTGTATCATGATCTATTAATTGTGAAAATATTAATTAATCTATGTCCATGGCAAATATTCATACAGCAAGAGACAGTGTATCAACTGTTAATCCAAACAATTCTGAACACCAAATATTTCAAAAGAAATCCAGCAAAAAAGCTAAAGTACAAAGCTGAAAGGGTGTGAGAAGCAGCAGCAGAAAGGAAAGACTGAGAAGGACAGAAAAGAGGTCATATGAGAGCAGAAATAAGTGGAAGCAATCAAAGAATGGCATTTTATATAAAAGATCCCATGTGAAACAAAATTGGTCCAAGTTGTCATATCTGGCTGACATTCTTTTCTCTGTATAAGTAATGTACCAATTCTTTTGCTACATTTACTGATTAGTAGAGGCTCAAAATTCTTCCTGCCAATAGATGAGTTTTAGAAATGAGATACAGCCTTAATTGTAGGCTTTATGAAGTAGATGGGAATAGCTGAATACACATCCAACCTCAGGAGGCACATAGTAACTACAGAAAAAATGAGAAATATTATCTGAAATGGAGAACAGTTTGTAAGAACAGAAAGCAGGTGAAAGAAACTAGGGAAAACTGGTATCAATGTTGGTTTATGTTTTAAAGAATTCACTTTCAAATTGGATTTTCAGTTTCTTTTAGAGACAACATACAAAACAGTATTGAACCATTTTCTTACTTTTTACTAAAACAGCATTGCATATTTACAGAGAGACTCAGATTCATGTGAGAGGCAACTGAGAAGGAGTCATAAACCACCAAAGACCTCCGAAGCATCCCTCAGACTCATTCCTGAAGCCTTCCACCAGAGGACTGTGTGTGATCCAAAAGTGTTGCAACAGATCCAGAGTCTATTACAAGAGACAATGTAAAACTCCCCCCCCCTCGCTGCCCTCAACAGGGGAGGTACCTTGGCGTTCCCACCTGGCTTGAATGTAATTAATCCATTGAACTCTATGTTTTGTGGGACCCTCACCACTGAGAAGACCACAAGAGGAGGCCCAATGGAATTCTGTCAGAATCCACATGGTGGTGACTATTCTTAATCTGTCTCTCTGTCACTCTCTTTCTTCCCCTCCTCGCTACTTTTTCCTATTTCTTTCTATCTCTATCTCATATTTACTGTTAAATAAAATCCATACTATTGACTTCAGCATATGGTCTTGTTTGCACCTTAATTCAGGCAAAGACATCTCTCTAATAATTTTAATAATTGGATCTTAACACCTGGGAAAAGCTGAACGGTGAATATACTGTGAAAGATTCCCTTAACCCGTGATACCAGAGACTTATTTGGCCCATATCTTGAGTGTGTCTCAGTTAGGCAAAGATGGTGATCATGTGCATTCCCTTCTGTACTTCAAACTCAACACTTGCAACTAGGTCTGCTTTTTGACAGTTCAGTGATACCAATGTTCCTACTTTCTCTAGCCTCATTGAAGAGAGATGACATAATGGATTTCATTGAAGCTTGTACAAATGATTGTGCACACATGGAAAGTGAATGCTATGTCCTGGATTTTGAGAAGTTTGTTTAACTTGTCTAAGCTTGTTTATGATGTACCTTTTCTGCAATAAACTGGCATTGGTTGGATCATCATAAACTAGTGAAAAATAAGATCTTGTTGATGCTTCTATGGAAAAGCCTATAATTTCATAGGTATTTGAAATTCAGCTTAGTAAAAGTCTTTAATGTGACTTGAAATTGCCCAATGAGGAATAGCAAAACCCCAAGTTAACTGGGGTAATCTGATGTAATCTGTATTGACTTCTTAACAGGAAGATTTACACATGCATTCCATTTCTGTCCAGTCAAAAGATGTAACAGCAGACTAATCATCAACTGACATTTCAGTTCTACCTAAAGACATAGTTTTGTCGTGATAAAACTGCAGTGTGTAGTATCTTGCATATTAGGAAAGTGGTACATGAACTCAGACTAAACACAAACTTCTAACATACAAGAACTTTTCACTCAAATATGCATACTCTTCTGAGGTTTTTTTCATACTTTTTCTCACCATGTTACTATTTGTGTCTAAAAAGAAGGAACCAAACAAAAGAATGAATATTCCATAAGAATACTTGAAAGGTGATAAACACAGCTCAAATAAAACTTTGAAAGTAGTCAGGAAGGTGGTGACTCAGAACATCATTCACAGAAACATGATTCCTGTATATAAGTCACATAAAACCATTGGGGAAAAAAATACAAATCAGTGTATAAGTGATAACTATTGTATAGATGAGTTACAGCTTGGTATACAATATTACACTAGTCTCATCAAATAGAGAAGAAAATTGGGTTGTTTTTTTTTTTTTTTTATCTGCATTTGTTTTAAATGCTTAAAGCCTTTCAGGACCTATGACAGTGATGTCACTGACTATCACACAGACACCAGTATGGAATGGTAGCAATTTCAGAACTCTGATTTACAGTTTTTAGAGCAATTTCAGAACTCCGATTTACAGTTTTTAGAATTTTCATTTTTGTTTTAAATGCTCGAAGGATTTCAGCTCTGAAATTTAAAAAAGCAAATATAAATAAGTCAACCCCTTCCTTCTTCCCTTTAGAAAGTGTATAAAACATGTTTATTTCTTGGGGAGAGTATAAAAGGATATATAAAGCTAGAGAAAACCCTCAGTGATTAGTTATTTTCCCCGAGGTTTCCAACAGTATTTTGCAAACCTGGGAAGAACCATTCCCTCAGGACTCTCTGCTAGAGTCAGTTAGGTTTAATTCTCTAAAGTTGTGCTATTTTTAATTCCTTTGATGGATACTGAAATGTATGTTTCCAGAGAAGGCAAAAAGCCATTTGGAAGTATTAATGGCTAAACAGTAACTTAAGAAAAAAAATTAAAATACTCAGCTTTTTCCGTATTAACAGATATGAATGCTTTAACAAAATGTGCAAAATAGTTGTGATAATTTAAAAATAGTTGTATTTGGCTTTATTATGCTAATATATAAGAAGCAATTTTCACTCTATTAACAGAAATTGTAGTAACAGTGAGGTTCTTTCAGTTTTGCCTCTGTTTTGTAATTATCTCTTTTCTAAAAATAAACTAAATATCTATATTAGAGAACTAGCTGAATTAGCATACCTGAATTTAGAGTTCATAACAGATTTTAGTGCTTCATGGTGGTCATCTTCTCCTCGATGTTGGCATTGTGTCTGTGTGCTGTTGAACACAATACTGAGCACTCGATTAACACATGAGATTTTTCAAAGCCATCTCTAAACTTCACCTTTCAAAATAAAATTTTCCTAACGGGATGTCTGATCTGAGTGTAAGTGACCAACCTTTCCAAGAAGACGTGAAGAATTTAGACCTCAGTAATATGATACTTAAACATGGGAGTGAAATATAGAGGAAAAGATGAAATTTGGACACCATCAGAACTACCTGCACTGGACAGGTGGTATGTGTAGTGGCTTATATCAGGCTCCTGGTCCCCTGGGTGCCCCCACTGACAGTGGGGTCACACTTTGAGATTGCTTTCTCATAGTAAGCAGAATATCATAAGGTAGAAGTGGAGTCATTCATGTGCCACCAACTGGAGTAAGTGGGATGCAGCTGAGAAGTCACCTACACCAGAGAGCTTTTAGGTTTTGGAATGATTTTCTTCCTGCTCACAAGTGATAACCTGCGCTGAGAGAGGTTCTTCCCCCACTCAAAACCTTGAAAATGGGTGCTTAAGTCAGGTTTCAGTGTTAGAGACAAAGAATTTAGAAAAATCACCAGTATTCCAAAAATAAAGAGCCTTTAGGAATCAAGCTTCCCTTATTTTGTACACTCACTCTCTCGAGATGCTCTCGGATGAGGGCATATATATGTTTACATGTATATGCATAGAGATTTTCTGGCAGATTATGTAAAGAAGGGCTGCCTTTAGTTGACATCTTCATTTTTTTACACGTGTAAAAGAAATAAAGTCACAATCCTGTACAAGACATACTGACAGCCATTTTACAGCAGATGATGACAGGAGTTGGTTCAGTTGTGACACTAAACAAGAGAGAGGAAAAGAGAAATTTGTGAGATGAGGGTGATTGTATAAATGACAATTTTTTGAAGATTCTTCGCCTTTATCTAATACTATCCAATCAACAAAAAGCATGAGGTAATAAAAGGCAATGCTCAGAACAAATTTTATCCAAAATCTCCCATGTACTCACTACATCCTGTTATACTAAATTTACCTGTATTTTTTCATGACCTATATAATGTCAATAAAAAGAACATCTTTATTTTAATGTCACACTGAAAAGTGGAGTTTGAAATTATGTAAGTAGATATATGTTGTTAGGATGAATTCTAAAGAAATTAAGGATTGTGGTGTGATCTCTGGAGAGTTATAGACTAATATTTTATTACAAAGTTCCTTCTCTATTTTAAAATTATAAAAAAATGGCTGTGAAGAAGCTGATTTAAAAAGTATTTGTGGTAACACTGCTTTTCACATGATGGATTACTGAGGCTTAGAAATTGACAGAGACTCACGATTTTGTGGTGTAAAAAGGAACAGCCATATATTTTTACACACTGGAATTGAAGTTTTAAACCTAAACTACAAGATGCACTTAACTAAGTTATCAGCCCACATTCCATGAATCTGCCATGAGAAAATGAGAGCAACTAACACCTCTTCACAGGACCTCAGCTAAGTTAAACCATATGCAGCCTTTCTTTGGGGAGAAAACAGTTGGGCAAGAGATTCCATTGCCTTTCTAAGATCTACAAAAAATGTACTAGAAATATGGGGTTCATCCCCCAAATATTTGCCTGCAGTATGCCAAACTTTTAACACTGCAGTATAAAAACACTTAAATTAATCTTAGATTGTTATTATAGCAAATGACCCCATGCCAGGTCAGTGCAAATAAGGAAAAGCTTGGCTGGTCTTAACCTATCAAATATGTCAAATGGATGTCTCTCAAGTGTGTGATAAAAATGCATCTTCACTGCCTCCAGCAGTATGGTATCTGACCCGAGAGCATTAGAGAAGAGAGACCATATTGAATGCTTTCATTTCCCCATAAAATGCTGATCATTGTAGTTCAGACATGCCAGATGGAAGTAGTAGTGATAAATGGTGTTGATGCCTCAGGAGAAATGAGCTAGTAAAGTTATATTATGTTCAGCTGGGATTTTAAACATGTAATATAGTTAAAACTGTTATTCTCCTGCAAAATCATATACCTCATATTTCAGTGCCATATCATATATGGGAGAAAAAATTCCTGCCTCCATTTGCCTCTGTGAAAAGCAGATTTTCTACATCACAACAATTTATCTCTACACAAAACATACCTAACATTTTTTAGTGTATCTAAAGGTTTATATGAAATGATGAATGACAAGTATAGGAAAATCCCAAAATGTTATTCCTCCTTTATTCCTTATGTGGGTATAGCAATTGATATCTGGAAACACAATACTAGATTGGGTAAGATTCACCTCACATTTCTAACAGGTCTTTTGTTCCTTTCTAAAATTAGTTAGGAGTTCTGTCCTAAATGCCATCAGATGCCATAGAAGGTACAAAGCTGGTTTTAATTCCCAATTTGATCTGGATAACAGTTTGCTGTGATTAGAAGACATTTTAAGAGATTTTGCTTATCTGGACATAATTTGTATCTTCTCCAAAGAGGCAACTCTATGGAATTTTCCCTTTTAGTGTCTGAGAATTTTTGAGGGAGAAGGTAGATGCAAGTCAACCTGTTCCCACGAAACCTAAAGACTTAGAAGGCTGGAGGCAATTTGCCAAAGTATCCCATCCTCTAGTTGTATTCCAAGGACTTAGATCACTTTACTAGTGATATGTCTGCATTCATTCATTTTTACTAGATTGTCTTCCACCAATGGCATTCTCTTGATCTTCCATTGCATGGGTTGAAACACCAGAGAAAAGAAAGGAGGTTAAAACTAGCAGAGTTGTTAGGAGAGGTATTATTCAATTTTTCATTTTAGAGTAATAGTCAGAAACACCTTTTCCTAAACATCACCTTTTCCTTTTGTTCACGTCTGAAGCTACCGTTTCTTTTCATGTGGCTGGGTTAAGAACGTGCTGCAAGACCATTAGACAAACTTGTTCTTGGAGAGGAGGTGGACTGCTTATAAGGGAAAGTGTTATATGCAAGGCAATGAGGAGCAACTGCACCTTTCTAGAAATTAGGGTTGATGGAAAGGTGAAAACACAACCAGCAAATACACAGTGTTAATAATACTGTGCATGCTCACTATTCATACCAAAAAAGAAAGAAACAGGTGTTATAACCTGCATTATTTTTAAATCCTTGTAGAACAGAGGTGCAGTAAGAACTCTGATTTTTCATATGTTTTGTATATATTACTCAAACTTTTTGTCCTTTGGCAACTTGAAATTCAATTTCCTTTGTCTAACTCTTCTTATTTAATTTTATTAATTAGAAGCCAGCCAAATTTAGAAGAAGAAATATTACAGAGGTATATAAGAAATAAGACAGTGAAAAAGTCTATCACGTAAAGATTAATTTGTCCAATTTCAAAATGTATTTTGCAATATTTTATAGCTGACAGGTGATCATGGGCAGATAGTCATTACAATTTATCACAGCAGGAAGTTGTTAAAATGACAATATGGGCAGGTATAAAATTATATGAAGGAGAAGTTATAGAAGATCATTTTGAAACTCTTACAACTTGTCCTTTTAAAGTTTCAATCACCAAAAGAACATAACCCAAAATCTAATTATAATTTTAAAAGACAGAGTTGGAAAAAATTGCCTGTTGAGGAAGGAAAAAATTTATGCAGGCAAATTTCCATTGTTACTTCCTCCTATTAATCAAAATTTATGCTTTGTTACATGGGAATTGTGTAAAAGTTTTTTGCTTCACCTTGTTTTGAATTTATTGACTGCTATTCCAAGAAACAGAGACCCTTCCAACCCCAATTTATGCCTTTGTAAATTTCTCTCTCTCTCTGCTTTTGCAAACCTATAATTTATAAACACCAGCCACACGTTATTTTTAAGTGGAAAAGGAATGTTCTTTGGCACTGATCAGCTTTGAGTGGAGTTTTATAGCAGTCTTATAAATTTCTCAACAGCAGGGTTTATAATGAAATTGCCTAAAGTACTCTGACCTAGTCTGCTAGTTGGCACACCAGGCACTGCTGAATGGGTCCTTGTTATGAACTAACAAAAGGAGCTTGAAATTTTTCTTCCCTATTACTGAGAGCACTGCTTGTTGCTTTTACGATTCTGCAATCAAAGGTCCATGAGTTTGGATATTATGGGCTTTTCTTTAGGCTTTTCTGTGCTCCATTTGGTTACTAGGACCCATTGCAAGACTAGAACCTTAAGAAGACAAGCGCTTGGAGGGAGGATTGTATAGTAGTATGGGCTACAATGTCTAGCACTGAGGAACCATTGATCAGACACTCTCTACAGATGCTGTTGTAATAGAAACACTAACAAATTATTAAAGTGAAGTATCAGATTTATGCTTTATGATATGCAGAGTGAGCAGGGGTATTAAGATTCTTCCAAGATCATCTAGTTCTTTTTTTTTTTAATCTGCCTTTCAAGACTAAAAGGTCTGTCCTAAAGGAAGCTTATTCACAGAAACTTAATTGAAAAGCTGCTTCTGACAGGAGAACTTCAATAATGAAATACTGGAAGGAGGGGGGAAGTGCAACAAATATTCTGACCCTTCTTTTAGTTTATTGGCAGAATTTTGAAATTATCTTCACGATCTGTAACTTTGAAACTAAACCAACTATTTTGACAGGTTTCAGCCCACCAATATGTAATAAGCAAATACTATTTTTAATATTTTGTTTATACTTTAGCATTCCCACAAAATCCATATAATCAGTACAGAGGCCCTTCCAATCCTCACTGAAATCACAGTGAAATATACTTAGCCATGACTGCTGACCATGTTATAAAGCATTTCCTTAAGTTCCAGCATGCCTTAGTCTCTGTTTCTGGCTAGGGAAAGGGCTAGTCTCACAGCAAAGCACAGTTCATCATTAAGAAAGCTACAATCTAGTCATATTTAGCTAAGCTTTCAAATTAGCCTGTTATAGGAGACTGTTGTGTGCTTTGTATGCAGAAAAACAAAACATAACCTTTTCATTTTTAAAACAATATGCCTTAAGAGCACACAGTTTTCAATTAAAAAGTATTACTAACTTACATGCACCGTAAATCAAATCTGTTTTGACATGTCAGTTAGTGTTTCTTAGCATTTCTACTCAAATGCCAGCTGATGAGCACTGAGAATCACATTAAGCAGCACCACTGACATAAAAACCATATGAGACAAGACAGGCACTCATGTGAATTCCTGTGAAAATATCCAGATAGGTGGGACCACTCAGCCAGGTAAGGGAAGTTGGGCTGAATCTGAAAAGAGAAGCAGGTCCATCTGTGTTTGAAATGGATTCCAAAACACAGTCACAGCATTTTTAAATTCCTTTTGCTTGAACATATTCCCTTCTAAAAGCAAAATGTAGTTCCTGGAACCCAGAATGTCATTATGATGTTTAATACTGATGGGTTGAAATTCATTTGAGTACAGATTAGGAGAAAGTTTTCTAATACCTTTTAATAAGCATCCTATTGAGAAAATAAATGAAATATCTACATTACTTTGCACTTCATGGGGAAATATTCCGGTTTCTGCTGAAGCCAATGGCAAACCTTTTTTCTTTCAATAAAGCAAGTACCTCACCATTGAGATAAAATACAGAGCAACTTTGCAAACCCTTAAGCAAGAATTAAGTAAACTTCGAGTCCATTGTAATCCTTACACAATGAATGGATTTAGTATCTTTTCCTCTATTTTCTGAAAACACCATGTTTCCACCACTGATAGAAATTTTTTAAAATTTTAACTGCTAAGCATGGTTGAAATACATATTTTCTCATTTTTGTTTTTCTATCATACAGAGCAAAGTAAGCTTTTAAAAATTTTTAACTCAGTTCTTAAACATTGCTATAATAATGTGTTTTTGAAATTGAACATTTTGTCACTCATTGTATCATTTATATACTCCCAAAGTCTAGTTATAAATATACAATGAAACATAAAATGCCATGTGAAAGAGAAATTGATTTCATGTACTTTTAGCATATCTCACTCACCACTGTTCTGGTTCTACAGAATATAAAAATGAAAGCATTTTCAATCTTATTTGTCAAATTATAACACATTGCAAAAGCATAATTACTGTTCAGAAACTTCCAGTTTTGTCTACATGAAATTGAATGCTTCTTATAACAATATAGACTTGGCTTATTAATCTGTTGTTATGAATAATAAGTTTTTAATTGACTACCCAGGACTGTGGTCATGCTATGCAGACATTGAAAATCATGGATATCTAGTCCAGAGGCACAAGTTACCTGGATGAATATTCATGAACTTAATTAAAAGTCCTTTTACAATTCAATTCTATTGCTTTATTAATACTATCTTCTTACATTTAAGGTAATTCTGAGAACAACATCAAACATTATTATCTGAGAAAGATGATTAAGTAGCTTTTTATGTCCAAAATGTTCATGCATGACTGTAACATCCATATGTATAAGTTTAATACATTTCCTTCTGTCATTTTTTTACATTATTTAACTGAACAAAATTCAATAAAACACAGACTCCATAGTTCGCTTGTCAACATGAACTACAGTTTGCACAGGCTTTTCCAGCTAATCCATCTGAATGTAGTCCCTCTTTGCATTTCTTGAGCCTCTCAGTTTACCCAAATAGGCCAAAAAATTTAAACATGAAAAACATGAAATTCACAGGTACTTGCATATTTGGTGTCTATTGCTCTCAAGACCTAACAGCCTGAATGAAATCCTGTTGCATCTGTACAATCCCATCTGGTCAGCGCAGTACTGTCTTTCCTTTTCTATTCTTATTGTCTTAAATAAGAAAGGGATTGTGGAGTGAAAAACTAAGCTAATGAGTAAACTGAAAGCAAAGAATTCCCCCAAAAGTCTCATGTCAGTTCTCTTAGAAAGGACACGGTGGCCTCAAGCTCAATCATCTTTCTTAGTGCAGTACTAGTATCAGAAAGCCTGTGTGAGTCTCAAAAGTCAAAATCATGTTACCATTACTGACACATGCAAAATATATCAAGGACTTCAGACACTTAAACATTTATTTCCAAAAATCTGTTTTTGCGTTGCTGAATAACTTTGTTGTTTTATTAAATATGACATTGATAGAAAATACCAAGAAGCAAATTCTAAGTACCAAGAGGATTTTTTTCCATGCAGTCAAACTAGAAGATGAGAGTGTTTACATAATATCATTTTTGGAGTTCAGAGGAGGCTAAAGACAATCCAGCTGTGTGGTCCACACAGCACTGTAAAATGATCAGCCTCCCCTTTGAAGATATGGTATATGTTACAAAATTACATGGAGATGTGGAGAAATGAGAAGGGAAAATACCTACTTACCCTTATATTCTAGACCCTTATACCTTTTCAAAAAAATAATCCACAGACTTAAATGGCATGCTGTAGAAAATAGACAACAACATATATTTTAATGTGGAATTTAAAAATTCACAATCTGTAGGGCCTGGTGCCTTTTTTTTTTTTCTTTTGTAGCTTTACTAGTTAGCTTGTTTTCTCCTACTTCCTTTTGTGCAGAACAGATATGCCTGCCCTGATCGTTTGGGGGTTTAATGTTTCCGGTTTAGCAAGGAGAGATGTGATTGTGAGCCCCACTGCAGGCATTTAAACGTCTGATCAAAGTATTCAACAATAGATGTAATTAAGCAGGCTCTAATTTTACTTTTGTGATTCAACATAAAAAAAGAAGCTCCATTACTTAGTATTTATGTCATTCCTCAGAGAAATGACCCTAATTTTTTGTAATTTCTAGTTGGAAGATTACCAAATTGGTTTTGAACTTAAGTAGCCCTGTGGGTTCAGAGTCATTTACTGCCAGATTACATGAAGTACACTGATCACTTCCAATCATAAAAAACTTATTTTACTTAATAAATAAGTTTACCTTTATTACTAAATAGATACTACAGTCTTAGGATCATCTTCCACCAAATAGTTAATCAAAATACCTTTAGAAATGAAAATACAAGTTGCATAGTGAATATATAAAAGCATAATTTTGTGTGTCACATGAACTTAACCAAAGAAAATAAAGGCTTATGTGACTGAGCTGAATTTTACACAGGATAACCAGGTTTATGAAACTAATCTTAAGACAAATCTCGAGAAGTCTTTAATGTATGTTAAAAAAAAAATTGGGGTTTATAACTCATGTTACCATAATGAAGACAGTCCAGCTCACACTCCAAACCATCAGATAGTGTTTCACAGTTCAAATTTTCATTAAAATTTTCCAGCTTCAGTAGAACCTCCTTGTTACAGACAGCTACTATATATGAACAAACTATTATACACAAGGAAAAAGCCAAACAATGTTTAAAATTACAATGAACAAGAAACAGTGGATCAAAATAAGAGCTGTATTTCAGACTCAAGCCAACAGATAGTTTCATAAAATACAAAGGTGTAAAAACCAAAATTACGAGTAGAGAACCTCAGCAAGGTAGGTACACATACTAAAAATACAAGTGTGCTCAGATCAAGGACATTTTAAGGCCACAATCGCTAATCAGAAGTCTTAGCAATGCCTTATGATGTCAAATTTGAAACTAACAATCAATTTAATGTCATATATAATGGTTTACAAATAAACCTAATCAAAGTGCAAAATATATGTTACCTCCTCATTTCTCTGGAAAGCTTTATGTGTGATCACCATTTTTGAGCTGCAAGAAGACTGGGCTATATATATTTGAGACCTGATGAAAAACTCTTAATTTTTCACCTGCATTTCCTGTAAGACAATTTTTGCTGTTGAAAAATATCTTCATGTTTGTCTTTCTTACGCTGAACTCAAGGTTTTCAGACTAGATCTGCTTGATCCTACAGAGATGGCATGGGAAACACTTTTATGAGCACCTGACAAAACACAATATTGTGTCTTCAGATCCCCCATGAAAAGTTTCTACTGGAGAGAGCCCCAAAACAATTAAAAATTTTGTAATGGGAAAAGGGGATGTGTGGATGCATATATGCATGCGCCTGTGTGTTTATAGGGGAAAAGCCTTTGTCCCAGAGAAAATTAATTGGATACTTTTCCTGTTCTTTGTTAAAATATGGACTTGCTGTTGTCTCATATATTTTTTATAATGAAGATTGTTAGGAAATTAGAAATTCAGAGAAAAGGCGTGGAAGGGGATCTTAAACATTCAGACAGGATTCCTGCTCAAATTGGAGCATTTGTCATGGTTATTTTGGTGATATCGTAATCTGTGCACAAAATAACTAAATCTCATTCAGGGATGAGTGCAGTACACTCCTACGGAACTAAATGTGGTTCAAAGCTGGATTAAACTTCCGCTGTGGTCGAAATACCTATTAGGTTTCTTGTCACTTCTCTGTGTTTTTATATAAAATACCTACAAGAAATTCATATTTGTCAAAAATAATTGCATCCTTATCCATCACTGGAGCAAACTGAAACCAATACACCTCCAGATTAAAGCAGTATGGGTTCTTTCCTTGGGTATACAAAGGGAAAGATTAAATGTTCCTTTGGGATTGTTTCCTTCTTCCACTGATAATGTGATTTATTTATTTTTCACTATGTTATCAGAAGTGTCAGCACTGAAAGTTATTTTTCTTTCTCAAAAAAATCTAATATCTTATTAAATTCTTTACTTTAGTATTTATAAATATCGCTCTATGTAAAAAATGTTACTACGAATGTGATTATCAGCTATTAATTTAGGATCTAAAATATGCTGAATACTTACATGAAAACCCTAGGATTTCCAGTGCTCTCTCTATACCTGTAAACTTTATCCTTCTTCTTCAGTACTGAAACCATGACTTTTTTCACCATTTTCAGAATATGGAACTTATATGAATCATTACCAATAATGGAGGCTCACAGTAGAATTCTGAGTGAGGTGGAATTGTGACTGCCTAGGAATTGTGACCAATTTGGATGCCTTAAAATGCTCTGAAGTGATATGTGACATCGAAAACCAGACACAGGTTTGGAAGAATCACAGAAGGAGGTTTAAGGTCTGTGCTACCCAACAGGAGTTCACAGAGCACAAAGCCAGGTTATATAGGACTAAAGGCTAAAGCACTGAAAATATCTTCCATGTTCCTAGGCAGACACTGAACTGGTCAAGCTCTGGAGTTCCTTTTTGTCAGGAGCTGCACTAACTTGGATTCTACTGCAGATGCTTCTGTGAGACCACACATGTCACTCATTACATTTTCTGGAGAAAATGGTTGTCTGACCACCAGCAGCATTTTCTGAGACTTTGTGTTATAGCCATTGCTTTCCTGATTCAAAGTAATGGAAGAAAAGCAGAAGGCCCAGTTTATCCAAACTGATTCCTCCGACTTCCCCTAGATGAAAATATGTCACTTTAACTTTGGCAACTGATCACCAACCATTGTTTGGTTTTCAAGTTAAATCTGTCTGACTGCCTACATGCCAGCCTGCTAAATAGCATCCTCGAGAAAGTAAAATGACCAATAACAGCTACTTAAACTTTAGGGAACAGATCACCTTTCACAAAAAGTGGCAGTTTACCATAGAGTATTTTTAGGTGTACCCATCTGTCAAAATCCACTCTTCCAAGAAAGGTAGTATGAGATAACTATCTGTGTCTGTATGCTGATTCTCACCGGTGGTATTTTAGGTAAGAGTTTATGTACACAGCAGTCAGCATGGAAGTGTTGTGAAATTGATAGCATGCCCTTTTCAGTAAAACTACAGGCATAAGAGTGAATCATTTGTATTTCAGTAGCTGGCACTTCAAATGCTCCTCTCTTCATTTCACAGTCTAATACAACTGGTAAAATGCTTTTCTGTGTAATTTCTGAATTCAAATCAGCAATTAAAAGATCACTTTTACTGATACAGGACTCACAGGCTAAACACAATGCTGTGACATTGCTGATGTTCACACTATGTGCAGTTTCCTAGGATGCCGTCTGAAATGGGGACAGAAGAAGATATGTGACATATGCAAGAGGATCTCAGAAGGGTTTGCACATCAGGCACATCAAATCCCAAGGCATCTACCTTAGCACACAGTGTACAGTGTGTAGGCAGATGATCCTTCATTGTTCAAAATTTAATGCAAGACATCATGAGACAATCCAGTCTTACTTGAAAGAAAATGAAAAAAATAAAGGCATTTCACTCAGCTGTACCCGAATGTTTCAAATAAAAGAGTGTTTAAGACAACTAGAAGGTAAGCAAAGAGAAAGGCAGTGTTTTTGAAGGCTTTATTTCCACAGAGGGAAAAAAAAAGGTGGAGAAAGAAACTTTTATATGTGTTGTGTACAGAGTTGAAAAGAAAGAGTAAGAAGCCTGAAGCTGTTTGGAAGATTTTTCTCAGACACTCTGGGGAAAATTTCAAAAACTCATGCAGAAAAGAAAGGCTTACATTTTTACTGAAAAAAAAATAATCCCAAAAAATAAAGGCCAACCTCCCCAGCACCTGAAGTGTAACAGGACAGTAGAAACACTGTAGGACTCCTGAAATATTGAAGAAAGTTTTTACTTAGAGGACAAGTGAAGTAGGAGGCTTACTGAAAGCCTGGGAGGAAAAGGATATGACTGGACTCAGACAAGAAATGCTCCAAAAGAAATGAAGCCAGGGAAGAATGTACAAGAATGCAGATCTGAGTTGTGGTATATCAACCAATTTATATTAGCCAAACTTATAAATTTACCGTTGCCACAAGAAGCATCATACCCAGAAGCAGACTGTGACCTCTTCATCATCCATGTTCTTTTTAAGCTGGAAGTGGGTGCAAAGGCATCCTCTAACCTGCTACTATTAGCCAACTAGGTAGAGTCCTTTTGTATTCATAACTTGAATTCTGCCAGAAAGGATAGTGACAATCTAATCTAAAATATTCCTTGCTCGCACTGATAGGATTTGATGAATGTTTTCAAATGCTTCAAGCACTGTTTTATTGTAAGATTAAATGCCTTTTATTTGGATGCTTACTCTTTTTGAGAGTCATATCTGCTCACACTTAACAAAATTATTCCTGTTAAGTCCAAGAGTTCCATTTTCTGTTGGACTTCTTTGATCTCATCAACACCTCCTAAGCAAGCTGCATTGCTTTGTGTTTTCATGCACTCCAAAAGCTCATTTTCAAAATTACTTCCTTATACATAACTATTCATTAGGATTTCTGAATCACTTACAGTAATCGACATTTTAGGAATAAAAGTATTCACCTATTATAGAGGCATTTATTAGCACCCTATACAGTAGTAAATTATGAAATTCACCACCATATAACATCATAAAGGATCCAGAACACTCTCTGTAAGTGGTGCTGTCTCAGGGATTTTAAAAAAATGGTTTCTCTGAAACCCACAAAAACACTTCTTCTAATCAGTGGGTCTTGGCTTTGGCCTGAAGTTAAATGCAAATGGAAATATCTTTTAACAAGAAAGAAAAGCACAACAAGAAATAAAGAAAGAAGCCCTTATAGATAAAGCATAACAAGGAAGAAAAAACAATGATCATCCGATTTCGTGAGGTTCTCGTCTGTTCCTGAAACATATATATATGTATATAAAGTACACAGATGGGTGAAAAAAATAAGATAAATCAATCCTTCTTTTAAGCAAAGAAGCTCAGAGACAACTGTTGTTTTGTGCTTAGAAACCATTTCTCATTTCTCATCTCTTTATACAGACAACTGGCTCCATGTACTTTTTGAAATAGCCTTTACCTCCCTCCTGCTCAAACAAGACATCACAAGTAAGGACATGACCTTTGGACTCTTGTCCATGCCCTGTTTAATGCTTTGATATCTCTTAAAGATCCAGCTTAGAGCAGTCAGTGCATACCTGCCACAAACTACTCCATCCTTTTTGTGGCTGTTGAGCTGGAGTTAGATCAGTGCTTTGGAAACTGTGTCAAGAAGTCTCTGGAATGGAAATTTTGACTAATAAAGAACTGTTTTTGTTCTTGAACCACTATTTTCGTCAATGTTCATTTCACCATGACAGCACATACTGACTATTGAGGAGACTTCAGGGTTGAGTTGTAGTCTGGAGTTTGGGATTGTATTGATGAATGCTTTGCACACAGTATTGAAGTGATGAGCATCTTTGGATTGTGGCAAATTACAATAATTTGCTAAAGCAACTCCTGATCTAACAAGAAAGTCTACAGCTACATGCCTTTTGAAAACTTTGAAACATTTCACTGACCTTACTGTATTTTCCCCATTAGCCTGGCAACAAGCTGTCCTACTGGATGTGTACTATCTCATGTCCTATCATTTGATGAAATATTTTGTAGGAAATTTTAATGTCCTTTACTACTATTAGCAGGATTTGGTAATTATCAGTAGATCTTAAATCTGTCTCTGGACAGCTTAAACATTCTTTTTTTCTATGAACAAGTTCACATGTATACAGTTTACTGCATGTGTTCACTTTATTTTTTTCTATAATTACTCCTGTACTTAATTTTTTTCATATCAGCACACATCAGTGTTAAGCTGCTATCTACAATGAGTCTGAATTATGTCTTGATTTGGTTTCTTCTATTTATATGTGTACTTCATATTAAAAAAAAAATTATGGTAATTTCAATTTTTGCTCTAATTACTGGCACAACTCCAAAATAACAATTTATAAAATACTAAATGAATAACACACTTTGAACTTAGGTAAATGATACTAAGGAAAAAACAGTTTTGTATGCTAAGTGTCAATTTGCTCACATTAAAAATCCATTACATCTTTCGTCACTACTGGAAATGCCTCTTCCAAAGAAAAATCTGTCCTTTACTTGAAGCCAGTTGGAGATTTCAGTGTATGCAGAACTAGCAATATATGAGAGGCAGTTCTTTGCCTCCTGCACAAAAGTGATGCTGAAGATCATGTTTGAATTTTTCTTACACGCTTGCATTCAGTATGTAAATCCCCTACAAAGCTAATAGAACAAGACAGCATTTTGAACTGACAAATTCTGTGTGAGTTTAATCTTTTACAAAATATTTCCACAATGATTCAGAAGTTGATCTGATAGTATGTTACCAAAATTTCTGTATATTTTGCTTTCTTCTTTTTTTTTTCTTTAGACAGTATGGCAAGCATGGTATGAACAGGATGAGTAGGAATTCTGGAACAGGATGAGCAGGAATTCTGTGATGTGGTCAGGTAGGAAAGAAAGACAAGAGGCTCAAATACACAGAGCCAGCACTCAGAATGTGTAGTTCCTGTGTTTGCAACAGCATGCAAAAACACTTGCTGGGTGTTTTCCTGCCTCAACTAAAGTCAATGAAAGTTTTACTCTCAAATATACCAGAATCAGAATCCTCCTTCTTTACATTATTCTTCCAGGTCTTACACTCAGCACAAAGCAGGAATTTAAAATAACATCAGCAAACTTCATGCCGGCATCTGATGACTTCATGAACTCTAGACAGTTGTGATCCATGTTTCTGTTCCGGCTTCCGCAGCTTCAGTTTCAAGCACAGTGAGTTCCAGTGTGTGGAGATCCTTCAAGTTACCTTTGTTTACTCTGTATGTGACAAACCCCAAGGTTCTTAAAGCTTCAACTAAATTCTGAAATCAGTAGTCTTTACAGTTCCTTAATTTTCTCAGAAGTATAATTATTAATATTAGACATAAATATAATGGGAGCTGCCATCTAAGAACTATCACTTACATTTACTTGAATTTATTTTCTTGCTCACACTAAATACAAGATAACCACCAGTTATTCTTAATGCCACATTTGCAAAAACTCTCCTACACACTTCCAGTGAAGCCTGTGGTTAAGTCAGACTGTGGTACACCAGTGTTCATCTCCTTTTGTCAGTAGAAAGAACTGTTTCAATGCAGAAAGTAGATAATTTGAATTTATAAAGGGTAAAATCTCTGAGGTCTGAACAGGCTTAGAACTGTTCTTCTCAGATGTCTTCTTTACTGGCTTAGAAAGAGAGTTTTTATGATTCTGAATCGTAATTCACAGTCTTGTTTAAAGTAGACCTATTATTTTGGGAGAGTACAATAACACTCTGACTGACATGCTAATATATGGTTTTACATGTTGGCTCCATTGTCCACTGTTTAAGATAAGACAACTCAGACTGAGGGTTTTTCTGTTCCTCAGCAGATTGTAAATAAACCCAGAATGAATATGAATACTAAAAGTAAACTGCTTGTACCATTTAGGTTTAAAATGCAGAAGCAAACACATGAAATTTAAATGTTAGCAAACTTCCGCTAGAATTCTTTTTATTAACATAGGTATTCTGAAGGTATTCTGAAAAGCAAGAAATCTGACAGTGAGTGCCTGACATAAATGTAATCAAACCTTACTTAATTAGGTCATTCCATAATACATTAAAAAACTGAAATGCACAAAAAAAAAAAAATAAAAATACACACCTTTCCCAAAACTGTGTGCTTAATCTTATTGTAATTTAGACCTTGAGTTCCTGTCCTTATGTGATGTAAAACTTGGACAGAGAAGTGGGTAGATACATTCAAAGGCACAGGTAAAAGGGAATTTCTTTGCCTTGCCTGAGTAATCCATAGTGGCTGATATAATCCAGTGGACAGGCAATTACCAGTTCCTGTCACGAGCAGAGCGGAAGAATTTGGAAGCCTATTAAGACAGTTCATTCCTCAACATGCTGGTACACTGAGAAGACAACATGTTAGATGCAGACTTACAATGCAAGATGAAGGCAAAGATGGCAGAAGTCTTCTGGTGAGCTCTGCCTAGTATGGAGCCTTCCTCCCCTTGTGTGGTGTGATTTCAATGCCTCAGCCCTCCTGTTCCTACCTCCCCTCACTCCCAGTTTTCACCTTTCATACGTGGTACCTAACCATTGACAATTTCTAGTCTACCTTTCCTTGGCCAGGATCTTCCTTGCTGCAACAAAGACAAGCAGCATTTTTCTCCACTTAGACCAAATGCTACTTTGATATGCAAAGAAAACAAGGATAGACAGTCTTTAACAAACATGGAAGAAAATGTGCCTTTGTATTTCATGGCTGTCAAGCCACTCACACACAACAGGAAAGATATACTGGTCAAAGATACATATGTTTATCTGAAAATGGTAACTCCAACCAGCTTGCTATCAGGTATTTGAAGGAGATGTCAATACTTTCATAACTGATTAATTGTTAAAATTTGTTTTAGAATAGATGGGAGATTTAGTCTTACCTGATATGAGGGTCTTCAGGTTTATACATTACAGGGACAAGGATAGTGAAATGCATATATTATTTCTTTATTAGTTTTTAAATTCCCTGCTAGATTTGCCAAATGGTTTCACTGTCACTTACACTGACACTAATTTCACTAAATATTCTTCCAGTGCAAAGCTACATGATAAGCAACTTATTTGCAATAACTCACTGATCTCTATTACAGCTGTCAGGTGCTGCTGAAATTACAGCAACATCAAAGATACTGCCAGAAGTATCTGGATCTAATATTTTAACTCTTAATAAATAAAATGCATCTCCAGCACTTAGAGCCTACTAGGGCACAAAATTTTGATCACTTTAAAAGAATTTTGACTATTAGTCTCATTACACTAAAAATGATGGAGGGAGCAATTCAAATTTTTGGCTGAACTTTTCCAAGTTGCTTGGCCTACAGCCAAAAATAGCAGCAGTGCTTTGATTTCCTGTCCCTTTACCTGTCTGCCATAAAAGACACAGTTTTGGAAGCCTTCCAGGTCTACTTTCTTCTGAATATCCAAGCAGCCATAATAGGACATAGGATAATATCACCACATCAGCGAGCAGCTGATGCTACTAGTGGGTTTTGTGTTTGCCTGTTGAAATATAACATAGTTAATTGACACAATTTTTTGTAATACAACCAGGCTATACATTAGCTGGAGCTTAAATCAGATGAGCAAGGTGGAAAATTAGTACCTTGGGGCTCAGATTTAGGGACAATAAATTTCATCAACATTTCTGATAGGCATCCTAAAAGAACAAGGTGTTTTAATAAACAAACTAGAAACTTAGATGGAATATCGTATGAGCATTTACTATTCTGATTCCCATTTCCTTTCTGCACCTGTTATTCCCTCAAAAAATCCCAACCAACCAACAAACCATCCAAAACAAACCCCAAACAAAACAAAATAAAACAAACCTTACCATAAACCCCACCCCTACCCTAAAGCTCAGAAACACAGGAAATTCGTAAAGAAGGGACGGGAACTTTTTGGCTGGATAAGATCAAATTTAAGTGTCTGCAAGACTCCCTGTTGCAGATGCACCTGCCAGACAATACACTTCCTTAGAAATCATGGCAAATGGTAAGGATTAGCTGATCAGCCACAAGCAAGAAAGGAGAAAATATCAAATCCTTACAGAAGTATTGTAAGGACTTAAAGAGCATAGTTACCTGTATCAAACACTGTCAAGGCCACAGAAGGAACTTGACATAAGGCAAGCAACCACAGCAGGAACTTGAGATGAGCACAGAAGGGAAGAATTTGCAAGAGGAAGGTGCTAATTCCAGACCTGGCAGAGGTGAGATCTGGTTAGCCCATTATGGTTAATGCATCCAGATAAAAATTATCACTATGGTAAACTGCATGAAAGGAAGCAACTGCTCATACATGTATCACCAGTCAAAGAAAGATCATTGCAAGTTATGGGAATACACCTATGTAGATACCAGGAACTTGGAATGTATAAAGGTGGTATCCTTCAGAAGAATATCTCTGGGACCCCCACCACCAAGAAACCCAGGGTGAAGAAGGACCAATGGGATGCTGCTGGATCCATGGGTGTGGTGATTATCTTCTGCTTGATAGATATCTCTCTCTCCTTTCTTCTATTTCTTTCTATCTCTCCTCCTCACAGTTATTGTTAAATAAAATCCATATTATCGACTTTGGCATATGGCCTTATTTGCACCTTAATTCAGGCAGAGGGATCTCTCTCTAGTTGTATCTTAACTGATAGTTGAGAAATGAATGTTTATATATTGTAATACTTGTCAATCAGCAATGACACTGCATTAAAGTGCGACATGGGTCTAATTTATTCACTGTGTGAGCTCTGATTGCTCTGTGTGTTCCATAAAATTAATCTTTGGAAAAGACCCAAATCTTGTTACAGTGAGCTATTGCAAGAGTTACTGCAATGCTCCCAAAATAGAATTTTTCTACAATTGAAACATTTACTATAGTTTCTGAGAGTTTGTGTCATAATCACAAAGGTTGAGACGTTATTCTTGGATTTTTCTCTTTTATGCTGAACTTCGATTTTTGACATAACTAAATGATGTTAATTTTTTTGAATATGAATAAATAATCTGTAACTGAATTATTAGTATTATTCTTAGGTTTATAACAAAAATAGCTGGACTTTTTGTTGACAGACTGTTAAAGAACATGATAATGTAAAAAAGCCCCTCTGAATATGGAAAATACTTTCTGTCCTCCATACTGTCCATACCCAGCTACTGTAGTCATAGACTGTTGCTAAAAGTGATGAGTTGTTTCTGGGAAACACTGCAGTGACCAAACATGTCACATGCTGTTCTGTAAATATACTACTAAACCATAGACCATATATTAATATGAAAAGATTGTTACACTGAAGATTCTTTTCTGTCTATAACATTGTATTAATGTACTGCTAAAGAATAATAAAAAATCCCCCTGTATGTGTTCCATTCCCATTTAAGTCATGTCTCAAAGGAAAATGCATTTTTAACTTCAAGTCTGGATATTTTATTACATTTGTAAATTCAAATCATACATTTTTATCAGAAATAACTATTTCTAATTAAGCTTTGAAAGTGGTTTCCGCAGAAGCTACATTTATCTGATGTAATGTTATGGATATTTATTGTTTGGTTCTTGGGTTCCTCTGGGCTGTCAATTTATATAAATGAGTTGCATTTTTTTTCCAAGTGATCATTGCTAACTGCTGTTCCTGTATGACATAATGTTTTACAACAATAGAATTTCAAAATTTAATGCGTTTTTAAAGAAATAGTTATAGGAAAATATACAGCTGAATGCAAAATGAAAAAAAGCAAAATATAGTCTATTTTTTGTCTTAATTTTTAAACTTTTTTAAAAAAATACCCACAAAATAAGATAACCATTAAAAAACCTGAAACAATGTATTTTTCTTTCAAATGTAGGGATTCTTACAAAAGCAAAATTGCAAAAAAATAGTCACTTACTTGACTTGTTACTAGATCCTCAGAAACCTTTCTAATCCCAGCCTAATCAACTTGAAGGTTCTCTTCTCGTAGCCAATAACTGAAAAGAAACAGAGCTGCTCATCTTTCTTTTTATTATACTAGCATAATCAAAGTGAGTTATTTGTTATTTAAGGTTTGTCATTTTTAAACTTGGATGATGGCATACGTAGTACAGAAATTTTTCATCAGAAGAAAAATTTGGACAAAATTTTGAAACCTACCCTATGCAAAGAATTCTGAATTTCGGCATGACTGATTAAAAATTATTTTTTAGAAGCAGAGCTAAAAATGTTTGAATTACTTCAAATCACTGACAGTGTTTTCTTAGTATCATCTTTACATGAGGAGGCTTCTGCTTCCAAGAATAGGTTCATTCCAAGTGTTTACTAGAACGCCATGGCCAAAATGCTCCATACCCTTTTTTTTCTCTATATCACACTCCAGATGAGCTAATGCTGCAATCATCTTTAGAGCTCTTACATGTTTGCTGGTGAGTTTTCTCTCTTAAACAGTCAGAAAGATGGTCATTTCTTTCTAGCACTCCAAGAAAAATCAAGTTGAGATGATGGTTAAGACTTCAAAATAAATATGACAAACATACATATACAGTGATGACTGTCTTCCTGAAATGAGCCTATATTTTTTAGAAATATGACAAACTAAAATTCTATTTGATACATATGATACTAACATAAGATGTAAAGATATCTTTCTGCAGTATACAAGATATATCAAATGCAGTGTATTTCAGTAAATTGCACCATACCTGCACACATTCTTCTTTTCCAGCATGTGACGATATGCTACATTTTTTTAACTTGGTTCAATTTTCTTTAGGTTGCTACCAATAAATACATTAAATAAACATACATGCTATAAATAAAATAGTACTACTGTATTCAGTGTTGGTTTGTGATGGAAAACAATGTGTTTTACTTCCATTTCCCCACCCCCCCCGATCAGTATGCAATATACTATTTAGGCTGTCAGTATGAATCATTGAAGTACATTTTAGACAGTTTTCAGTGTAATCTCAGATCCAAAATATACTTTTTGTTAGTCTTTATGCACATTTTAGATTACTGAATTAATTGTATTAGTTAAATATGAACAACATTATTTAAACAGAACGTCTCTTCCTGAAACTGTAAAGAATGCTCGGCTTGCTTCAACATTAAACTAAACAATAACAGCATGTTGTATTTACCATGTAAGGCCGTCTTTAATGTTTATATCATCGATTTTAATGAGATTCTAATCCTGACTGGAGCCTCTAAATGCAACTCAATAGGAAAAAAAACCCCAATAATGAGTGTATTTCCTTTTAGTAATCCATAGACCCAGTAACTCAGCCAGAACAGCTGGCATTCTTACTTCACATATCATCAAAAACTGAATAAGCAGAGTGTTCAAATGAGATCTCATGATATTAAAACATCATTTAAGTTATGGCAGTTACTGTCATGGGTATGCTGTAGAATAAAATATTTAAAAAACAAATTATGAACTAAACAATGACCTGTAAGGTTGCAGAGTAAAGAACTTTATGTGATACATTGATCAAGTAATAGCTATTTTACTCTGAGGCTAGGAATCATTATACCATAAAGGGCACCTTAGGCAACTTTGAAGACTCTGCAGCTTTTGTCATCCCTTTTCCTTTTTTACACACTAAAGTTATAGACAACTTGCCTCCAGAAGGCCAGGGCAAGTTTTCCTTACTTCTGGGATATGAATAGCCAGTATGACTTTACTACACTGGCTGCAGTAACTAGGGAACATTTTGGCCTCGGTATATCATCATACAGTCTTTAACGTGATTAAAAGAGTTTTCCAGTAGTTTTCTATTTCATCCTAGAATACAAACATTACTTTGTGCACTACAATAAAAGATTTTTTTTTTCCCCAGTAATTTCTGTATTTTATACTCCTGTTGTTCCTTCTCCTACACAATAAAGAACATATAAGTGCTACTTTTCCTGAGTTGTTGAACATGCTGATCAAATCACGGGGAGTTTTAATATCAAATATACTTCTTCCTATATTTTTATATGACTTCTGATTGGGCTTTTTTCCAAAACACCTTTGTAAGGCTGAATTTTTGTATCCAGAATTTTTTTTCTCCATGATTAAAGGCCTGAGAGGTAACTGCCTTCAGACAGCAACAGATGGCTTCATGTCAGCCTGCATTTTTTTTTCTCCTCTTCTCAACTGAAAGTTGAGAAGGCAAAGTAATGCCCAAATGGAGCATTACTGTTAATGCAACTTAAATATTTCAAGTGGAGTAAACAAGATAGAGTTGGATACTACATCCATACTATTTTACCCATAGTCAATCTTCTCCCCTCTTCCCCAAAGAAACAATATGACTCATATGACTGTCACTTCAGTTTTGGCTGCAAATACTTGTAAGCTGCAGAATTTTGCCATTTACATATAAAAATAGACAAATATAAAATTAAAAGTGCTATAAGGGGAAAAAGAAGTATTTTGATGAGCAATATTTTTTCCCAGTGACCCCAGCAACATTTAATGGTACAGTGCCCTCAGCAGCTACATTAAAACATCCTCACTCTTCATCTAATCACAAATTACACTAAAGGTCATGAGTTAACCATATGTCAGGCTAACTGGGAGGCAATTTGGTTGAGGGGCAGGGAAGAACAAATAGGCAGGCTACTATTTTCTAGAGTTGTCACAGTACAATTTACAGAAATCTCTTCTCAAGCACAGAGAAAGAGAATGCGTTTGTGACTAAGTTTAGGACTTCAGTGACATGGCAAAAAGGCTTTAAAATTATAATGAAGCTTAAATTACCCTTCCCTTTGGGTTAATACTGCATTTCAGTAGGTTTCTGGATATACCAACTGCTTCCTAATGATAGACTAATGATGATTTGGTACATAAAAAGAATAAAGACTAAATAGACAAGAATAAAGATCCAACTACGAGGTAAGAAAATTAGTATCTTACTAGATCTTATACAGGATAAAATATGAACATTATTTTTTCTCCCTTAGGAACTCCAAGTCCTCTTTCCTATTAAATTTTCCTCCTATGATGATGGAAATATTTTGTGTTTCTGTAACACGAAATATTCTTTATGAATAAAATATTTCTGAGCCTAGGTCTATCACATAATTCTTCCTGAACCATGATTATAGGAAACAAAATAGGAGTTTTCTTTACCTTAAATCATAAAATCTCTGTAGTAACAGCTAAGCACCAACTTTCTCAAAAAACCCTGGATCTACAGAAACCATGAAAGCTCCAGATCACCTGATGTCTCTTTTTAAGCATAATCTGTACTTCTGAATATAATCCTGCATTTTACCTTTTGTTCCCACCCAGCAGCAGAGGTGGATATCAGGTCTAGGTAGAAGTGCTGCAGCGTATATCCTGGGACATAGCATTACACCAAAGAAAATACAGAACAGTATTTTTGTCACTGAACACGTCTAATCATTCATTGATTAAAAAGGATTCCAAGCTTCTGACTGCCCCTACTTTCCAGGTAGGAAAGAATGCTGGCAAATACAACAATTCTGCAATTTGGGTTGATTAAGTAAGAGCATGTAAATAGATTTACAATCCAGAGCTGGTCAAGGTGTTAAAGTCTTAATTTATTATTTTGTCAAAAAATGAATATGGTACAATTTCCTCTTGGAAACACTGGGAGAAACAGAGCTGTAAGAAAAAGACTCTTTTCTGCTTTCACCTTGACTGGAAGCTCTGACTGTATAGAAAGAGAGAACTCTTCCCTTCTTCCATTAATATTTTAAATATGTCTCAAAATATCTCTTTGTTCTTTAGTACCACACTTCATATAAAACTTCAGAAGATTTAGAGCATACCCACAAACCCCACTGCTTATTCCACTGACCAGCTTTACGCTTCCCCTGTGCATGTGCCTTTGTCTTGTCTGTCCTATGGAGAGTGTTTCTGTTCTTTGTTTAAAGACAAGCATTCCCAACCCAGCCTGTCCCAATGTCCTGTTCCAGAAGAAATAAACAGCAACATGGAAACTCTGATGGGGCCCACCACTTTCTCACAAGCACTGGGAATTAAAACCTGGATCAGCTGGTATTATTAAAGAATGTATCACTTGTTGATAGCAGAATAGAACCAAATTACTTTGTTATTTCAACACCAGAGGATGGATAAAAAGTAGATAAAATATATTTAAAAAACAATCTAAAGAGATACCAGTAAAAGTGTCATAATTAACTAGAAATATTCATACAGAAATGCTTTCTATTTTGGGAAATTTAACTCATACCCATAAACCTAAATTCTGCTAAATTCTCCTTATTTATGCATCTAGCCTCACCTCAAAAAGCCTCAGACTATATAAAAAAAATGAAAGATAATACATATAAACAAAGTTTTTCAGAACTGGATAGCCCTTCTAATCTGCAGCAGAAACAACTTAATAATGGTTCTTTTTAGTTGACTTCTCTGGCCCTTATCTGAAATCCAATATGCGTTTTCCATGGCCAGAATAGAATCATCCAATGGAGAAGTCACAGATGAATCCCATAAGGTTCTCCTGGTTTTTGAAGGACAGATTTTAGCATAGAAATTCTGTTCAGATAACTGAATGGCATCTATTCCCTGGTCTCACCCAAGGCAAAAGCTGACTACTAATGCCCTGTGAGCCTTGCTTCATGATCATTAATTTGACACAGCACTCCTCTGAGTTCTATTTCAATTCAAAACTTTTACTAGGGAAGTTTGTGCTCAGTGAAGTGAGGATCATTGTTAACTTAAGATTATTTATATCATATCCAGTGAGAAGCGTTAATAGCATTAGTTTGGTTCAGTCATGATTTTTCTTTTTTCAGAAGTGGATGCTGTTTCATTTAATAAAAATTAGATTGACACATTTATACAAGCAGCATCAAATGTCACAGCATCCCTGATTAAACATTTAGGGTGGCATGTCAAATTCTTGGCAAAGTCTAGAATCACTCCAATTTTCCAGAAGGGATTGGCATATATAATATATGTAACATCACCATTTATCACAAATCTGCTGTGCTGCATTTTTAATGAAAAAGAAGCTTCTACTCTAGTTACTCTATGCTGTGTATATTTTCATAGTATTTAAATAAAGACTAAATTTGAAGGTGAACCATAAATTAACAAAGGTGTAAGTTCTAGAGTCCTACTTAGCATTACATTTAATGTACTAATCCTATAAAATGAAGAATTCAAAACCATAAAGACAGCTTACCATTTACAGATCCAAGAACTAAGGATTCAAAAATGTTTTATACATTTTTCTTTACAACTGTATCAGGCAAAGTGGCGACAATCAGAGTAGAGGTAGTATAATTTCTTCCATTCAACCCTTGACGTCACCAATAACCTTCCAAACTTTTTCTCACACAGATTCATATTTTTATATGAAAAAGAAAAATCAGAAATTGCCTTCAAAGAAGTAGACAAACAAAATTAAAAACATTCATGATATTTTAAGAGAATATTGTAATAATTTTTAATCATACTGTGAATGAACTTAGTTGACTATACAAATAAGAAGTTTGTAGAGAAATATTCATCACTGAATCAAATGCTTCAGTTGTTGGACAGTATTTCTGGTTCAAACAAATATTTAGACAATTCAGGGAGGTAAGTGTAACTTTTTAACTCTTGCCATCATTTATTGTCTTTAGCAAGAGAAGTAAATATTTTTATATAGGCCAAAGATTTGGTAAAGTTTTTCCTCTTATCCATTTAGATACATGGCCAAACAAAAATGATCAGTGTCCCTTTAAGGCAGAAGAATAAGAATATCTACAGACATTGAGGGCTGCTGCAAAAAAGTGTGCTTTAAGAGACACTGGAGAGTGAAACAATCTATACTAGCAACGTTCAATAACATATGGCCAGTCTTTCTCATCATTGGCATGAATCCCTAATTACCTCTTCTCTGAATAATGTTTAAATGTCGCTACCGTAAATGAAAAATAGTATGCATCATAATCTTTCAAGAGCATTAAAATGCTTGGGTTTCTTACTTGGACCTGCGGGTAGTATTTCATACTGGTCATATGTTGGCTTCAAAACACAATGACTGCTTTACTCAAGGTTACACCATCAATTATTAAAATGTCTTAGTTTATGGAGTTTATAAAAACAGTGTTTTGGAAGGCATTAGTAGAGCATACAGGTGTATCCTCTTGCATGCATCTCAGTGTTTCTGGTGCACTCTTCAAACTGTGAATCTTCCACCTATTTGTTCACCATTCAACTGCACATAAATATAAAAGGCGGATAAAAGGAACAACAAAATGCATCTATTATTTTTACACTGAATGAAGCATTAGAAATCCACTTCCGGTTATCACAATTTCAGTGAAAGGTATCTAGATGGCAGAGTGCATCCATTGCACAGACTAGCTGATCTATAAGAGGAAAGGCCGGTTTTGGACTCAAGGATCTAAGTTTCCAGCTTATTCCTGGAAATTCCCAGAGAAGATATCATCTTCTTTCTATCCATCACACTTGCTCATTTCCTCCAATAGCACACATGGTTTGTATCACCTTTAAATGCAGGCTTCCAAGCCAAGGTTCCAGTAAGATGCATTGTTCCTCTGCTAACTATCTCAAAGAAAGGACTTCTGGTTATCATGGATGATTGAAAATAAAAAAAAAAAAAATTAATAAAAATATCACAGTTATTTCAAATATCCTGTTCTGCTTTAAATACTTTGGAGGCTGTGGGAATGTCTGTAGACACATTGGACACACAGCTTACAAGTAGAGTCCTAATGGAGAGAAAAATTTTTATTCTAAAGGAGGGTCTAGTGTTTGCTGAAGCAAGTTTTTAATGGAGATTGAAATCTGTTTTTTGGAATATCGACAAGGCTCTGGCAAGCAGAATTTGTCCTATACAAAAGAGAAAAAGTCAAATTTTCTTCCACCTAGAGTCACATTGATGTTGGTTTTCAGAGGATTCACTTGTCCTTGTGGTTGATATTTCTGTATCTGGGAAGCTGCAGGTTATGAGTTTCAGGGCAGGACTCAGGCAGAGCCTGTTCAGAATTTAAAGTTGGCCATTAAGCAGGTGAAGGGAAATAACAGTGAAAAAGAACATACAAGAGTTTTGCTAGATTAGGTGGTCAAACGGCCGCAGTGGTAATACTGATCAACCATGCAGCTCTAAGTTCAATATTCTCTTCACTCAGGTACCATAAGCTGTTGCAAATGTAGTTCAGATCACCTCTTTTCAAGATACTGTCACTGCAGTTTAATTTCCTTTCCACAGCAAATGCTAAACCCCTAACTGATACATTCTATGTTGTGTATTGCCATAGGTTTTTCTGTATTTGTATTATCTCCAGGTTTGATCTGCAGCACACTAAAGCAGTTATAATTACCAGTAGCCATATACCTTTCCACAGCAAATGCTAAACCCCTAACTGATACATTCTATGTTGTGTATTGCCATAGGTTTTTCTGTATTTGTATTATCTCCAGGTTTGATCTGCAGCACACTAAAGTAGTTATAATTACCAGTAGCCATATACTGTAGTACAGAAGGAGGAGTTACCCTGCATGCTGTGCACCATGCAACCTGCAGCAATACCTGATAACTCTGCCTCTGCAGACCTAACAGTGCATCCATCTCTTTATTCATTCTACCAGTCTTCCAGAGGTATTCCGAACAGAAAGTGAGCAGGATAGCCCTACTTGCTTTGTTTCTCTCATAAGAACAATTTCCAAGGGGGAAAAAGGCTGTAAATAAGAAAATAAAGAAACACCCCAGTGTAAATCCACCACATTCATAGGCTAGAGATCTGCACTGCATACACCAACCACAGGATATTAATCTATGCATTCCTTTGAGCTGTTAGTGTCTCTTAGGCAATGCATCCCAGGTGTTCCATGTTCCCTGTTCATCTCTAAGGTTTAGGTTCATAAGATGCCCAATCATGTTGCAGTTTCTAAAAGTCAGATCTCTGTGGAGCACAAAAGAAAATACTAATTTGCTGGGAATGAGTGATACTGTTGAAGGCAATGGAATAAAGTGTATAAAAAATACAGGTTACATATGAAGCAAATCCACACAAATGTTTCCACTGGAAGTTTTGGTGTTTGTTCAACAATTGACTTGTGTAACTGAATTTCCAAGGTTAAAACTAACCACAATATTTAGAATTCCCCAACAAAGAAATATCTCAGAATTTGACACTCTCTAAAATCACCATTGCAATTTGATGTTTAATAGATTAGCTTCTTTTCAAGCAGAATGAAAACAGAATTTTACTTCCTAAACAGTGTTTTACCACCACCCACCAAGAAACCTCCATTGTCAAAACTAAAAGACTCCTATCAGTTATTTCATCCTGATTGCAATTTCCCTCCCCACGATTTTATGTTAAAGTATGTACAGATGAATGAGGCTCTCTAGTGCAATATAACAGAAAGGGAAATGATGGGTAATGCAGTTGTTCCACTATCTAAATGTTTCCAGTAATTTATCCATCAAAAGTAGGAAAAGTTTAATTATAAGGTTGTACAGCTGCTGCAGGAATATTTTATCCATTAGAAATGACATGCACAGTGATGGCCTAGTGAAGTTAAATACTACAAAAAAGAAAATAATTCATAGCAGAAAGTTCACATATTTTCATTTTCTCTTTTAAAAAGACTGCAGTAGAAAAACCCCAAAATATATGCTATGAAATAATTCACTTTTCAATGCTCTTAGTTCAGTCTACTCTGGCATGAATACTGATGCTTTGCAGAGCACACCATTTCTAGGACCAGCCATTTCAAGGGTGAGTATGGGAGGGATTTCATTTATTAGATTTATTCTGTTTCCTTTAGTATCTCTTTTAGTAGGAAGGATCATTTAGGCTTTGTTTCAGATCAGGGCTTTGTACTCTTAGTCTTCATTAGTGATGAAAATCTGGAGACCTATAACATATTCATTTAATATAGAATAGAATGATTCATGCCTGAAAGAGGAAAGTGAAAGGAAAAAAAGAAAAAGAAAACCTCCCTACTATAAAGTGACATTAGTAATTTCTCTCTGTCATTTTCTTGGCAGCTGATGTTCTACGTTTTGTAAACCATTACATCTAAAACAACTGAAGCTGTAAAACTAATGTAGCAGGTCAGGGAAAACAACAGAAGCCAGGTCAGAGAATCTGAACCCATGTTACCAGTTCAGTCAGTTTAGTGTCACATCACTTACTCTTCATTTTAGCATGCTAACTTATCAATATCATTGTTTATAAGGAAAACTATCCTGTACTCACTTTCAGAGGCCTTTGCTGGAGATATATAAGAACTGGAAGGTTTGGATACAAAAGGAGTGAGGCATTTTCTCTAAGGAAGTATTTTTAGAAATACTTCATAATAAGAGAGTATAATAGAATTACTGTTCATGCCACAGGAAGCAAGAAGAGTAGGAATGAAAAACAAGACAGTAACGTGAAGCAAGGGAAGTAAAGGACATGAGGTAGTTATTAATTTAAACATGTGAGGTCAGCCCCATCATTAAAAACATGGTAAAGGACTCAAATTTGATTGTGAGAGATGAAGGCAAAAACCCCAGAGTTTAGCAGAAAGAGATAAGTGTGGGAGAAGACGACGTATCAAGTATTCAAATTTTAGATACAAAGGAAGAAGGGAAGATTGCCCACAAGGATATGAACAGAAAGGAGGAAAGGGTGGATTTAATGATAAAGGGTGGATTTATTTAGTAAGAAGGCTTACTGATCTGCAAAAAATTAGTGAGGAACCAAGAATTGGTGAGTGGATTAGCCAGAGCAAAGAAAACAATGAAGCTCATGAATAAAAAATACTAGTCACTGATCTATTCCTACTGTACACATTCTGTCATTTTTCAACCACAACACCAGAACTGCAACTGTGCTACTTTCAAATACAAAAATGTTACCATTGATTTCTTGAATTTGCACTGGTATGTATTGAAAAAGGTGCTGCTCACACTGTCTTTAAAGAACTTTAGAGAATAAACATTTTCTATAATAGCAACTAAGGACTGATGTATGCAATAAGGAATTTTTATGGAAAGATCTCCATCTCACTGGCACAAAAATAGCTCTTAATAAAGATCTATTCATTTCTCCAAACTTACAGAATATTTATCTACAAACCTCAGAACCAAATACAAATATTTCTTGAGCAGTCTTATCACGTAACTCTTTCTGTGATTCATTGATTTTATTTGGAATGCATTCCCTGGTCTTAAATTTAATACGGAGTGAAAGGAAAATGCCATCCTAAAGGTCAAATATCCAAACTAAAAAGAAGATTTTTTGAAATAGGAATTAAAACCAGACATATTAAAAACCCTTCCAATATTAGTTGGTTTTACCTGACAACTACGTACAGTAAAGAAAACTTGGTCAAATTTAGAGTGAGCTTCAGTAGATATTAAAGAAAAGTTGATTAAAATTACCAGGAAAAAAAATAATCTTTTGTACATGAAACTATAAACCCATTTACTTGTAAAGCTATTAGCATATTTAGGAGTGTTTCTGACCAAATGACTAGTTTTTCTGAGTTCTTTACATTGTATGATTTTCCATTTTTTTTCACATATAAAATTCATGTACTCCTTTTTGTTGCTAACCACTAAGATATTAAAATAGAGAGCTCCTAATGTCCAACTAATGGCATTCAACTGGATCAATAAGTCCAAAAAATGCTTTTCCTTTAAACAAGTTTAAACTGCGTTTCCCAAACAGCTTCTATTTATATTTCCATTGAAGCATCCAACTATCTCATGAGATGCAGAACTACTCATGGTGACATTAAGTTCAGTACTAGTTTCAGCAGAACGCTGTTCCTGAGCCTGAACCTTCAAATAAGACTGAAGTGGTGTGCATAAAGCTACACAGTAGCGGTGTAATTTACACAGTAATCTATCTCAACATAAGTTTCCCCTTTTGAAGTAACATGTTAAGACCAATTCTTCATGAGGTTTCTGAAATATGATACTCTTGTTCACAAATGTGGAAACTGAACTTGAACCCCTGGAAAATGCAGTCTATATACAGCAAGGAGTGGGAAATGACTAAAGTCCAGTTAGATTGATTTCTCTACCATTTATTCACATTCTGTCAGATGTTCAGACTTGTAAACTAAAACCGGGAATGACTATTCTTCCTCAGTAGTCCAGAATCTTCTGTGCGTCAGTGTAATATAGACCATTTATGATTTCATCAGTTTTAAAAGATAAAGATCTTATTCTTTCTCATTTTAATGAACATAAAGTTGTAAAGTGAAGCACTACGGATATTAATTTTATTTCTGTATTCTTATCTCAGCTCTCTGAAATTCAAAATAATTTCGTATTTTCTAGGTTTTGGTTGTCCAGGGAAAGTCCTGAGGACCCTTAATTGTGCTTTATAGCTTTACTTTAAAAACTTTATATACTTTACTTTATATACTTTACTTTAAATAAACATAGCAAGGCACTTCTAGAAAGTCCAGTTTTCAGAGTTTTCCAAAAGTCTGTTCTCCTGCACAGAAAAGGAGATATCTTGTAAATTCCTACCATTAAATTTTAGGCAAGTAGGAAGGGATGCCTTTGGGTTTGGGGAAACACCTTATCATTTTCCTACAATTATTAAAAGAAGACAGCATTGTGTGCAATGCAGAGACTTAAAGCTTCAGGAGTTTTACTAGTCTCTATGGACATCTACTGTGCAAAAGAAAACCACTATTAGGTAGATAATGATATATGATAGAATTTAGTAATGAATAATATACTTGGATTTTTTTGACCATTTAATAAAAGATACAAATCCTTATGAAATCTTACAGCATGATTAAAAAGAAAAAAATAAGGAACTTTGCGCTTCTCTGGAAAGTTTTAAGGGATTTAGTTATCAAGATATGAAAATATGATATTAAATTAGCAAAGAGTCTTCCAAAAGCATACCAGCATCAGAATATGATTTCTTAAAAGCTGGGCTAATATGATAATCAAAGTACTGCACTCCTAGCTGCATCTTCTCCCTGTAAGCTAAATGTATAAACGTACCTGACAGACATTTCCTTAATGTGTCCTATCACTCTGTCATATAACTGACATGCTGCTTTCCCTTTAAATTAAATCAGATTTATTCAGCGATGTAAAAGCCTCCCACCTTTCTGTCAATATATCTCTGCATACAAAAATAGTGCAGTTAAGATTTTCCAATCTGGTTAGCTACGAACAGATACTACATGGTGACAGCTCTTCTCTTGAACACAAAAATCAAACTCAAAACTATTTGGGTTCTTTTTGGTGTATATCTATATATGTGTATGTGCCTTGTACATATATAGTGCATGTGCGTATATACACCAAAACATGTATATATGCATGTATCATCAACGTTTTCACTCAAAGGAACAGTGGAGAACTTAATTGAATGATCAACGTTTCAGATAAATAGATATAAAAGATTAGCATTTGTGAGATGGGCCTCCAGCAAGCCATCTCCTGAGACAGGTATAAAGACACTTGACTGGCCAATTGCCTTAATAATATTATAAAAACTACATCAAAAACTTGAACTGATGGACAGAGTGTTTTGGAATAAAAAGAAACAATTACTAATGTAATTTCAGCCAAAATCTTTCTTACTGTATCATTCAGAGATTGAAAAATGCTTGTTCTGATGAGAAATTTTGTTAAAGTTACTTTGTGCCTTCAATACCAGCTTAGTTTAAAGTCCATTTACAACCAGTGACAGGTTTTCAGCTCACTTTGGGGTTTCAGAAAATAGTGTATTTTGCTTAAAGAGGAGACACACAAAAAACCTCCTCTTTTAGTTTCTATCATTAAATATTAGAACTGTGGAACTGTAGCACGTTTCACGTTTCCTAGTCAATTTTTTTCAGGTAATGGTTTTAATTATCTGTAATTTTGACAAAACAGGATGAAATTTTTCATTTAAGGTTACTTTGATTTGTTTTGTCTTGATTTTAGCAGAACGATTTAGAGAAAATTTGTTGTTCACTAATAAAAAAAGAAATTCTTATTGATAGGTTCTCATCAACTCTTAAACAGAAGGCTATAGAATTTCTGTGCATTCAAAGTATGCAGCTAAAATATAGCAGGGAATATTCTTATAGAAAGCATGAACTAGCCATTCCTGTGGAAGCTTGCCCCAATTATCTGCTTTTAAAAATGCAATTTCATGTGTTTAGAAAAGGCAGCTTTACTGCAAGTAAGAAATTACATTTGTACTAAGAATGCTTCAGACTGAGGTCACCAGGTATTTTCTTAGCAGCATCTGAGGACCCTGTATGATTGATTCTCTTGTATGTTAAGTCTGCTTATTAACATTGATAATAGGAGCCCATCTCAGTCTCAGTTCTTCTTCCTTCCTTCCTTCCTTTCCCAACCTCAACTTCCCTAGAATAAACCTGGAGTTATAGCAACAACACAAAAGCAAACAATTAAAGCTCACAATTAAAGCAGCTGAATGAAAACCTGTGGAGCAAAATAATATTCTTTTCTTAGCTACTGAATTTCTGTGTGCTAATGAGTAAGTAATTTAAAATAGACTTTTCATGGACGGCCATTAATAGGGTCTCATAATTAGTGATCATCTGATTTCTGACCTGTCGTCCTGATACGCAGACATACTGAATAGTAAAACCTGCAACAGAAAGTCAGCAGCAGCTTTGCTTTAAGCTACTGTACCGTTGAACTATTTGTAATGCTAAGTAGGTTGAAAAGCAGGTCATGGGTAGCTCAGTTTGTCAACCAAACTGAGTGGCATTTTGACCTTAATCTCCATGTATGACAGTATATGACAGTATGTCACCTTCTCATCTTGCAAGGTGATCTAAAAATAAATATTTTTAAAATAAATAAAGTATGAATGGGATGTTTGCTATAGAAAAGCAACAAGAGACATTGTTGGAAATTCTGGAATTGAAATAGGTTGATATAATGCAAATGGAAGTACAGAAAGACAAAAATGAAATTTATAACTTCCTCTGTTGAATCTAATCCCAATTTAATTCTTTGAATCTCTTCAGGTAAAGCAAACAAAAGATATCCTGGGTATTTGGATTTAATGATTAACAATCTAGATGTTATTTCTTTCTTGAAGTTCACAACTAACGTATGATACCTCAGGGAACAAACAAGAAGACAGAAATAAAAATCCCAATCCAATTCTCTCTCTTCTACAACGTGATTTTCTATTATATAGAAAGAGAAGTGACTTTTCTTCTTCTGCCTGTTCTCCAGAACATAATATCTGGAAGACATTTGATCTTTATTCAACTGCTGCTTGCTCACTCATACTTTGACATAGTATAAATGACTGAAGCAAATATGGAATTCTTGTCAACTTTGTTACTTTGTTAACCAATAGTGCTTATAGTTGTGGTAGTAGAAATTAGAAATGCATCATATTCATTATGTTATTTAAAATGACATTTTCATTCCTGCAGTAATGGAAGTGAGTTAAATATATTCTATATTTTCTCTTCTGCAATAATTATGCTCATCTTTTAAATCTAGACTCAGAGCAAATTTTGTACATATTCATCACTATAAACAGCTTTCCTTCTCTTCAAAAGAAAGACTAAATTTTCTTCTGCTGCTTTTACCTTCTCTTCTTTCTATACTCAAAATTACCATCATGATACCCAAGATTCCTTTTTTTATGAAGCTGAGAAACAAGACTGCCATTAAATGTTATTTGATAACTCAGTTTGCTGAGTTAACTGTAAAGTTACCTGCTACTCTTCATCTGGCAGCTTTTGAAACTGCAAGAATCTAAACAGGAACATTTTTCTCAGTGTTTTGAGCTTGAAAATCTTCCAAAACCTATAGACTCTACATGAAGTTTGGTTAAAATCAACAACTGTTGCCCATTCTTGTCAACAAATCTCAGTTATTAATTATTTTCAAGGGCTTTTGACAAAACAGATTAATCTAAACTTAAATCTGCAAGGAAATCTCAGATTACTGGAAGTAGGTACAGTATTACATTTCACAAGAATGATTATGAAGCACTCCAGTTGAGGCAGATGATGGCATTTCTGTGATATGTGCAAACTGTCACTCTGTGCTCATACTATGAATTTGCTTCAAAAAGGAACGTATAAAAGGAAAATATGTAATTGGCAAAGCTGCAAGTCAAATTTAATCAGGTCATTAGTTCAGAAACCCAATGGAGATCTTAATTAGATGTGAATTATCTAATAACTGTGAGTATCTCTGATGTACATTTGCTTGGACATCTATTACTAAGGGTCCCTAACACTGTTCTAACCTTACAGCTAAAGTCAGGAACAACCCCTTTGAGTCCTATGTTGACTTCCAGTGATCTACATATTGTATCAAGTTATTAATGTGAATGTCAACAGATATGAGTTCCTTGTAAAAAATTTCTAGCAAATTTTTAGTGATTGTATTGTTTGTTTTCAAGTATACTTAGTTTGAATAAGTTTGATCCTACATCTTTGGATGTCTTGCAATCTCAGGTACTCACTTGTGTCCCTGATTATTTTCGCTAATTTAGCTTTTCATTTTGACTCCAGACAAAAAGTTTGACTTTATGTGTATGCTAAATATTCCCAGGCGTAGCAAAGTCTCACCTTCCTTTCAGCTTTTCACCAACACTTCTCTGTCTGACATATAATATAGCTTCAAACTTAGAGTATTCTCCAATTTCAACAGAGCAGATATGAATATAAAATTATAAAACATGCAGCATAGCTTTTGTACAGTCAGCTAATACATTTCTGTCTCTTAGGCTCTCAATTTACCTCATACAGTATCCAAATCCATCAGTAGAAGGAAGAATATGCAGTTATCCTCTTAGGAGAAGTAAACAATACAGGCACTCCGCATTAAATCAAAAAATTACTTGTAAAAGTAAAGGTAGAAATCTATCCCATATTTATGGTACATATATAAATAAATGCCTGATATTCAGTACTCAAAATTGCTGTCAGGAAAATATGCTTGTGTTTCTTACTGTCAAATACAGACTTGTGAACTAAAGTGAATGTTTGTAAATATTAAATGTAGTATCTTTTTGCCTACAGGTACCAAGATATATGATTCAAGTTTTCTCAAAAGACATATTTATGAGTAGATTAGACAAGCACTTGTCACTATAGCAAGTAGGCGTGAAAGACCTTTCAGGGTCTTCAACAACAATCAGTTACTCCCTTTCTGATTTTATGTATATCTTAGTCGGAAATTTTAGATTCTTTTTCATATTCAAGACGTTTGCTGTATTGTAATGAAGTAATCACCACAAAGAAGGTGCTTGAACAGAAAGCTTCTCATGGTGACAGGCATAACAAAGGCCTGTGTTAGACCTTTGACTTATATTCTACTGCACTGAAAATTAGAAGAGAAAATGAGGCTGAAAAGAAAAAACCGTATAGTATAGTTTCCCTTAAACTCAGATGAGATATTATGAAGAAATAATCAAGCTGAAACTTATTTTAACTTCTCTGTCTAAATCAATACAGGAGTAGTCTGTCTTTGCAGTGATAAAACAGGAAGATTCAGCCATTCTATTGGGCTCAAGGCAAAAGTCACAGGTTGAAGTATAATCAAAAATTATCTCCTTGCTCTTTCTAGCCTTTTTTTTTTTCCCTTATTCCCCTCACTCCAAGAGATGAAGCTTCAATCGGTGATCTCAGAGCTTCAGATTATCTGTCAGACAGAGAAAGGCTGTCTCAGGCTGCCAGGACCTCTAATCAGATATTGACAGATAAGATGTTCTGGGTGATAAAAATAGATTTTAAATCCAAAGTGACAGGTTTTAACTAGAATCATAGCCTACCTATTCAAGTCGTGGTATAAGATAAATTATACAATCTAAGTCTTCCAATCAATTTGTTAGCTTTCCTACATATAATGAATATGATTTTCCTACTTAAGGCAAGGTCCAACCCCCACAAATCAACATAAATAATTTCATATTTTTCTCTAGTTTAATAAAAAGACATCTCTTCATAATATGAACAACTTCTACCTGATTTGAAAAACTTAAAAATTTCAAGGGTATATAGGAAAATAGGAAATACTGACAGAAATAGTCATACTCTACATTAAACTAGTATATTATTCTAACTGAGCCCACGGTAACAGTGTAGTATTTAACAGCTCACTTAAAGAGATTCCTATAACTAGAGAACATCAGTCAGCTTCAAAACTCAGTTCAGGCTTACCTTAAATTAATGCAGTGAGTTACACATTCCATAGGAGTATGTTACGTAACAGAGAAGAAACCACAACTAAACCAGAAAAAACTGCCACAAACTAGCCATCAATAATTAAATGTAATGGAAAATAATTCTATCCACCAAGAACTAGATAGTTTTAATATAAATCCAGCTTGAACTGATGGGCAAAAAATTCATGAGTCATTGCACAAGCCTAATAGCAGAAGCTATTGGTCAAGGAAACAAGGGAGAAAGAAGTATATCTTCAAACAGATCCCACGTATATCTTTAATATTGAATCAAAGTAGCTTAAACTGATAAAAAAATATTACTCTTATGCTGATGATGACCTTGATGCTGCCTTATTAGAGCATTTAAGCCTATGCATTAGTTATTTTCCTAAAAGCACAACACTCAGAAGAAGGAAATAACAAAAAAAATCGTAGGCATAATTTTTCCCATATTTGGCTTTGGGTCCCAGAGGACAACAGCCACTATTGAAGGGGAGTTAATAAAATCTTCTGCAATGTAGAAACCAGGGCGAGATGGAAAAGAAAGGCTATAATTTTTGTACAGATACATCACATATCTGCACATAGGGTTTCAGCCCAGGAAACATCCTTCTGAGCAGGATGACCAGCAATCATCATCTGAATGATGCTACATTCAGCCAAGGTTAACATGAAGTGTTGTATCAGAAAAAGAGCAAGTGTTGAAGAAAGGAGGTAGTTTATGCCTGGAATGGAGGTATGATCAACTGCGTGGTGCAGAGAGCCCAAATAATGAGTAAGCAGAGTGTTTATGATAGACATGCAGATAGAAGAGCTGACAATCAGTTAAGAGGTGTAAGACACAGCATACATCCCACAACATCATGGGTGCTGTTTGATCTCATATACAAGTACACAGGAGAACTGAAAAATGCATGGACTTTTGTGACTGAGTTTAAAAGTGTTGCTAGAAGAAAGGAGAGTACAAAGTTAAATGAATGAGGAAGCTGTCCTCTGGAGTCATGGCACAAAAGTCGATGTAGAATCAGTATCTTGGGGCCCATACTTGTATGACCAATGCTAAGACTAAAATACAACTATGATTCAGTATCTGGATTTATAGGCTAAATGTATTACAGAACATATGGAAACGTAAAGTAGAACTTTTTTTTGGATAATGAAGTATTTTCAAAGTGCTGTGGTCATGTAATCTAATTCACTTGAGAAAATTAGATTGTAGACTAACTTTCCTTTAAACTGTTAAAATTATATGCAAAATAGACATCTACATTTTCATACAATGATATGTTCACTCAAACTCAGCACCTGTTAGGATATGATAGAATAAGCCTTTTCAATTTTACATAAAAAAGTAAAATGTTTTAGAGTAAACATTGTGCAAGCAATCAACAAATTTAATGTTCTGAGCAATTATTAGTTTACATCAAATGTATCTACTGCATTGCATGCGTAAAGAAATTCACAACTATAAAAGCAAAAATTCGAAGGAAATATTCTTTCATGTATTAAAATAGAATCACAACAGTATAGTGAAAATCATCAGAGCTAAACTATAACTAGTAATGACAACAATAGAAATAATAATAACAACAATAAAAATCCTATTCTGAGACACTAGGCTGTAACAGTATTTAACAATCCTCAGAAGAAATATATTCTCCTTTCCAGTCTCCTTGCAACATTCAAATAAAACCTTACCAAGGTAAAGGAAACTTTCCAGCACAAGCATAGAAGACAATTCCCTATGTTTTCACTACATTCCTCAAGAAGATTTTTTTTAAATGATCAAAATAATTCTGGCAAGGCATGACTTGTAATTTACTGCATATCCAAAATTTAACTAAGCATTTAACTAAGCCTATGCCTTCTTCCTTGTAATACTCAGAAAGATTTTATCAGCTTTGTCTGTTTATAGACTTTGTTGATAGAACCTCATGCTCTTTACAAGCAAAAAATACTAATTAATTTAGTCTCACAGCATCCATTTTATGTAGAAAAATGACATTCACTTTACAGATAGGGAATTTTATGAGTTCGTGGAAGTCAAATCAAGGTCATACAGAAGTCATCTGTAGAACTGCCACTGAATTCAAGATTTATCCAAAACTACAGTAAAGCTCAGGTCGAACTGAGAGGAGTCAAATTTTAATTCTTTCTCCAGATTCACAGTACCGGGCACTAACTTCTAGCTACATTTTGAATTAACAATGGCTTAGTCTTTTTTTTCTCCCTTGGATTGCTGGTTGCCAACACTGTTCACTTTGTGAAATAAACCAGTAACTTATAAAGGAATTAAGAGAAAAAATTAGTAACACAGGAGTTAAACTAAACTGCTCTGATTCTCATCAGAACAATTCCATGGTGTGGTTGCTCTGACAACTGCATCCATTGTAGAGAGATTTATTTCACTACATTTCCTCTGCTTCATATCTAGTCTTATTCTATGATTTTTCCACAGTGTAAACTAGTTTAGATTAAGAGCAAGTGAGGTAGAAACCTTTCACTTGGATGATTTTTTTTTAATCCAGGGTTCAAGGGACTAGTGTTAAAGAAACAAATGTTTTAGACATTTTTGAGGCCCTATAGACTACATATTTTCTAAATATTTTTTAAGCATTGAAGAAACACATTATATATATACATTACATCATGGGGTTTGCGAAGGTATTTCAGCAAATCTTTCTTTTGCTCTTTTATTAGCTAGTCTACAGCCAATAAAAAAATAAAGGTCAAGTATGAAATATTGTGGAAAAAAGGTGACTATTGTTGGGGGTTTTTTTAATTATACTTAAAACACGCACTGTAAACATGCACTTGCATTTGTCGTGCTTGAACATCTAGACAGACATATAGTGAAAATTTGCTCTCTAATTTATGTATTCTTATAAAGATTCTTGCTAAGCCTCCACAGATTATCTCCTCCACAATAATTTCTCTGGAAATTTAGCACCGTGGAAGTGATGTAGATAATTTCCATGTTCTTTAAAGCTTGCTTCTTTTTCATACCAATTATCCCCAAGCATTTGGTTAATGAGTAGATACCTACTCTAGCTCTTTCTACAAAGCAATGAACTGCAAATAAACTACATAATTGTTACTTCCTGATCCTAGCGCTGTTATGCTATAGTTCCAGTTTTAATAGTTTTCCTTTAGCATGTTGTGTTTACAGGCCAAGGTGTGCCATTCATAAAATGACACATTATATAAGCAGGAATGTGCTTTATCTTCCCCTGAAAGCATATACACTTTTTTGGTTACATTCAAGTTCCAAAGGCATTTATGCCATTGATTTCAATCCACTCAACAGTTTTGACATTTTGCTCAAATTTTGTTTTTATTAAGAGATAATGGAAATCACATTTTTTCAGCATTATTTTGTATTTCTTCCCAAACCACATATGTTATCTATTTAATTAAGAGGCCCCATTTATTAAGGCTTGTATCTTCAGGTAAACACTAACAATGTGAATTCCTCTCATGTAGAAATTGTCTGTACACTGAACAAAACTCAGAAATAAATTTTTATGTATGGAAAATTTTGTCAGGTTTTGAGATAGAAGCATGGTTTGGAATGCTGTTTAGTGATAACCCCACACAGGCAGGTTTATTTAGTCCCAAAACAGCACTGAGTTCTCTGTCTCCCAGCTTCACATTATTACTGGACCATGCACACCAGTAAACTCCAGTGTTTCACTACATTCACTTGCACCATATATTTTGGCTTCTCACCACACAGTGTATACAGATGATTGAGAGCCAAGTTTGACACCTGTCTTAATACTGGATGGCTGTTCTCTCCTTATTGACTTTTCTGAACCCCCACTGGTGAGTTTCAGCTGGAAGACAGTGTCTAGATGCTTGTATTCTCATTTAAATAGGTGAGCCTATTAAACATAGCTCCTTTGTGTAGATGATGAGATTGAGGCGAGTTATAACTCAAGTAGAATGTCTAGTTAATTGTGCGGTGAAAACATGCTACTAAACACCAAAACCAACCTGAAAGCCACTTGCAAACCCTGGCTGAATTTTTCTCACAGCAGCTAAAAGAACTGGAATGGTTTTAATTTAGACCCTGACAGAGAGCAAAGAGGACTAAGGTAAATGAAAAGAAATATGGTTTTAGCTTTCTTTAAAAACAAAATAAAACAAGCTCTTCAGACTTTCATATCTTCCAATCAAAAAATTAATTAAGGCATTATTTAAATTGACATACATAAATAGTGCAAAAGATTGCAAGAACATTTACTTAATTAAAAATGAGGCTTATTTTATAAACCAGACTTTAATTCAGCTCAAAGAAATCCAAACTAATTAGAACTGGTGTATTTCCTACGTTTATATAAGGCTCTGGATTCCTCTGAAAAGTTCCTTACTTATGATCTCTCAGTATAAGGTATTACCTGATATAACCATTGGTCATATTTTTTCAAGAAATCATAAGCAGAGCACTCCATTAACCATAATGAAACAGTCTATTAAGGAAAAAAATGGTGTCATATGACTATACTTTTCAAGAAGGCTTGGAAAGGATTATTTATTTATTCTCATTGGGCAACACATATATTCATGATATCTTTGGTCTCAGTTTAGCAATTTCTGCTACGCTGCTATTTTTTGCCTCACTTTCACGGAGAACTCATTTGCAGGCAGCAACAAATGTGAATGGAGAAACAGGCATGATTTAAACTTTCTCAAGTTAATACCGTTCTTGGGTTAATTATTCTTTGTGTAAGCAAAACTATAAAATGGTATTACTTTTCTGCGAGTGACTTAAACTCTTTTTCTTTACATTAGCAATCAAATTTTTTCTTCCTTTTTTTTTTTCTTTAAGAATAATGTGAAGTTGACAAAAGTCAGAAGTAAGCTCAACAAAGAAAATAACAAACTGAAGTTTTCCCATAGTTTTTTAATATTTGGAAATGCCATTCTCACAAATACAGCATGTGTCACACCAGGGTACCCAGAGCTCTGATTGGCCTACAATGATTTATTACAAACAATAATTCTGTACCCTGGCAGTTGCTGGAGCAAGGCTGTGCTTGAGGCCTATACACATGCGTATTGGAATTAATGAAGTAGCAGCTTATGCTGTTGCAAACAGCTGGGGGTGCTTAACTTGTTTTTGGATTTCATTTGTTTCTGGCAGTTATGGAATGCAATAAAAGGGAGAATGGTGAATGAAGAGAAATGGATATATGCAAAAGCAGCAAAATCTAGGCCTAGGTGAACAAAATATGCTCCTCTGATAACACAGATAAATTTATTTTGGTATTTTATGTTGTCTTATTAGTTCTGCTTTTCCCCCAAATGCTGTATTTGATGTCAATAAGATTAAGGATAACTAGAAATATGTCTGCAAAATACACCAAGCAGCATGATACAGACCTTCAAACTCCTGCTGAATCAAGTCTGTCTCAAAACCAGAAGAAAAATAAATAGGCTTTTAGCTGGGGCAACATGTTCCTAATGTGGTACTATTGTTGCTAGACCTGTGAGATTATTGTGTCCAGAGCTCTTAAAAAACTTGACACTGCACTATGCTGTGAGGATATGACATCTCTGGTTTACATCTCATCTGGAATTACTTTCCTCTTAAAAGCACTGTTGTATATAAGCTGTACTTACAACAGCAGTTTATTTGTGATAGTTAAACTGTGTGCAGCTCTACAGGTCCAATGCATTCTTAGGGCAACTGGTATGTTCTCACTTTTAAAGTTCTTATCAAAAAAAAATTAAAATAATGGGACAATAAACGTAAAACAGTGCACCTGAGAACAGATTTTAATAGCACTACATCCAGTTACGGCAGAACATGCAAACAGTCCTGAGCTGCTGCTGGGGAGCACTTGTTAGGATCAGAAAGAGAGAGGCAAAGATGGGGTTTCAGCAGCTGAAGAGAGGTTGAAGGGCAGCTGCAGAAGCTGGAACATATGTGATGCTTCATGCAGAGACTGTGGGTTGTGCAGCTGCTTAATTCTCTACGGAATGTTCCTTTTCTCATGAATATTCCTTTATTCACTGCATCTCCTCCAAAGGGGTTGGCAGTGCCACACCATAGGATCCTGTCTAGTACTCTTCAGAGTCTCCCTAGCTACAGCTTTTTAAGTCAGCTAGAGCTCTGAAATGATTGCTTATAGCTGGGACATGTTTTGATTGCTCTCCTGTCTTCCTTAGGCTATTCAAATGAAGGCAGCAGCTGCATTTTGCCATTCACAGTCATTTATGCCTAAAGGCTCATGTTTCCTGTCAAAAGCTGGAAACAGCGATTGTATGTGATTTTTGTTCTTTAGTTTAGTCGCACATCACCGATATGTTTTCATAGCATTTTCCATCTAGTAATGACTTTATTGATCCATTTTTCAGTCTTTCATCTTTCCATGCATCTAAGCACATTGTAACAAACTTCCACTGATCATTTTGTACCTTGAATTGCACATAAGTGTATATTATAGACCTATTCAATAATCACTCAGTATCAACAGGCTTACTATACAAGGGCCCAAGACAGCCAGACATTCTTAACTGTCACTGGAAATAATCACAGTTAAAAAGGAACAGAACTAAGCTGCTACCATCTGCTTGGTCTGTTTCCCATTGCATATTCAAAATGAAAAAAAAAAGAAAAAATTAAAAAAAAAAAAAAGAAAACAAGAAAGGAAAATAAGCCTATGACCACAACAGCAAATAATTAAAAAACTTCCTTTCTTTTTTTTAAATAAGAACATAAATTCACGTGCAGTGATTGTAACATTTAAATTTATTTATTGAAGACATATATTTTCACAGTCACTATGTTCTTACATTCTAGACATCCTCATCAAGACGAACAGTAATATCTAAATGTACTTACTTTACTCTGATATACTGTCCTTTTTTTCTCTCATGGTTTTCCAAAGAATCAAACATATTTATGTTGAAACTAAATCTTCTTTTACCGCATCCATGATTTCAGTTTCTATCACATTGTACTGCTACGCCCACAGTGCTGGATTTCTAATATTGCTAATATCTTAGTGTGTTCCATAGCAACACACTAAGACATCATAAACTTGGCATTACAGCTTTATTCCTAGATTAGGTCTAAGGAGGAGCTGATTTCAAAAGGCAGCTCTTATTAAAGCATACATATACATAATAATCAAAAGTAATTGCCAGTGGAATGCAGATAATGGCCTTCAGAATTCTGTGAATTAGTTTTACAAAAAAGTTGTCCCTTTTCAAATCTGACCAAGAACAAAGACCTTGTTTTGTTAGTGATATTCAAAATATATTTTCCCAGCCATCCTTAAAGAAAGCACCATATAATCACAGAGATTCAATTACTAAGAAAGATAATATTACTCATATTTTTCACATGCTGGATTCAGTCCATTACTCAGTGGATACAGCACAGTATAAAATGGGGGCTTTTTACTTGCAAATATTAAGAATGCACAAATGAACACACCGAATGAATAAATGAATGAGAAGGAACTCAACTTCAAATGCTGCCAAAATAATTTTATCAATTAATCTTTTTACTTTTAAGCACAAAATGTAATACATTAAGTAGAATACATATCATTTGGTCAGCATTCTGGCACATCTTATGATATATAGACTAAGGACAAATGGGTTCCACTTGTTACTTCCTGGCTAGAGTCCTAACTAAAATTGTTAAAAGAGGATGATGAAAAAACCCATATACAGGTTGTACTGCCACGTACCTTGCAAATGGTTGAATATCTCAGAAATAAAAATACTATTTTAGGAGTAACTAAATCTTCATTGGTTTTACTCTGTATACTTTTCATTGGCAACAGTCATGATCATAGAGGAAAATACTTCTACTCTTTTGGTCTCAACACAGGTTTTCTTTGAGGTTCATCAGGAAAAGAAAACGTCCAGTTCTCTTGATTATGAAGTAGTATGAGGAAAAGGAAAATCCACTTGTCTATTTCTAAGGCATTCAGAAGGTTACTCTTACCTAGATAATATCTCTAGATAGCAGGGAAGGTTTTGCAAGAGTGAATTCAAAGTTAAAAAATCCCCAAACAGTAAAAAAGAATGAGCAGCTTTCAGCAGAGAATACCTAAGGATCTGTACTAGTACTTGCTTTGTTTAATATATTCACAACTTCTCTGAGAGGGTGAAGAAAGGTCATTGCGTATACAAGAATACAAGGTCGTTTAGAATAGTGCACAATTTCAGAGGAAGAAAAGCGAACAATTATATCACAAAATGGCACATTCTACACAGGTGTAGAAAGATAGTGATGCATAAGGGAAAAAAAAGTGAATTTCACATACAAAACAGTGAATGCTATGTTTTCTCAGGAGTGGTTTTCACTACTTTGACTCAAAGCTCTGGAGCAGTGGAAATAAATGAATTGAAGACAAGAAAAATAAGAAAAGGAAAAAAATGGAAAACAATGCCATGCTGTCATTAAAATGCACCGGTGTCTTGAATACCATATGCAGTTGGATTTTATCTCAGTAAATTTATGGAGTAACTGGGAAAAGTTCAGAGAAAAGTAATTGGCATGGCTTGAAACTAGAATTCTTCAGTCTGGAAACAAAACAGTTTATAGGAAGAAAGATGGACATCTATATACTATGAAAAAAAGTGAAGAGAGGCAAGAGAAAAACAGCAATTAACAGTCTTTTCCAGTATGGAAGATAAAATTAAACAAGAACACAGATTGTAGATGCAGGGACCTTTGGAAGAAATGAACAGGAGGGAGAGGTTAATACCCGGTCAAAGAAACTTTTGCTGCCAGGAAAAAGCTTTAACGTGGGAAGGAATTTGTCCTCAAGCAGGATGCTGTGTATATTTTCTTTGTCTGTCTGCTGGGAGGTAACTCCCTTGCTATAAGTGATAAAATTCTCACAGGCATGCTTGGAGGTTCCCACAGGGGGAGAAGACAACCTGGGGTTTTATTGCCCATACAAAAGGTGTTGTTATAAAAGCATCAAAACAGCGTTTCCCTTTCACCTTCTCAACCACTTGTATTCATAATATATACATATGTATGGCAGTGTTCTTGGCTGTTAAAATAAATTTTCTTTAATACTGTGGTGGATATTGTTTGGTTTGTGGTGGTTTTTTGTTAGTTTTGTTGTTGTTGTTGTTGTTATTGGGGTTGTGTGTTTTTTTGTTTGGTTTTTTTTTTTTTTTAGTTGGTTTGGCCATGACTGCATGGTCATATGTTTAAATAATCAGGGGAACTTCTTGCTGTAAGATCTTGTGGACACTAAAATCTCATCTGGGTTAAACCTTCCTAGAACTGAACAATGCAAGGACTTTTAAAAAAGATGAGAAAATAACATGGTCTAAGTATCTGAGGCACAAACTGTGGGCTGGAAGAAGCACATTTGAGAGTTCAGGCTAACATCCTGCCTTTTCCACAGCATTCTGTTCTCATCTCTCTGCCAGAGGCTAGAGTCTCTTCTGGGCTGAACTCATGTAGCCACTCTTTGTTACAGTTTGTCTACAATCTGTCCAGCAAGTACTACTCCTCTTCTGCCACAGCAGAAGGGCTGGAAGTGTTCTGTGTATTTCTGAGAGAGCAGAAAGCCCGTGATCTGGCCATACAACCTTACCTCCACACACAGAGTAGGGTATCCTCTTGCCTTAGCACGCCATGAACTAGCTTATTGTCTGTTATTGTTTACTCACTTGTTTTCTTTTCAATTCTTTATTGTTGCTCCTGGGATTCAAATAATCATACCAACCACACTGAGCAATTTAGATGAAAGAGGGAAAAGAGCAGAGAACACTCTGTAGGAGGACTGAGTGTACAGTTTCACAGACTACAAGACTCAGTGGCCAAACCCACTGTGAAATCTCATACAAAGAGCCATGGCTTTTATAGAATCATAGAACAGTTTGGGTTTGAAGGGATCTAAAAGATCATGTAGTTCCAATCCCCCCACTGTGGACAGGGACATCTTTCACTAAGCCAGGTTGCTCAAAGCCCCATCCAACCTGGCCTTGAACACTTCTGGGGTGGGGCATCCACAGCTTCTCCAGGCAAGTTGTTCCAGTACCTCATCACCCTCACAGTAAAGAATTTGTTCCTAATATCTTATCTAACCCTATGTTCTTTCAGCTTGAAGGCATCACCCCTTGTTGCAGACAGCTCCTCTCCAGATTTCTTGTAGGCTCCCTTCTGGTACTGAAAGGGTGCAATAATGTTGCCCCAAATGTTCTCTTCTCCTGGCTGAACAATTCCAGTTCTCTCAGCCTTTCCTCACAACCGATAACTCTCCATCCTTCCAATCATCTTGGAGGCCCCCCACTGGCCTTACTCCATCAAGTCTATGTCCTTCCTGTGCTGGAAACCCCAGAGCTGCACGCAGTACTCCATGTGGGGGTCCCATGAGGGCAGAGGAGCAGAATCACTTCCCTCAACCTGCTGGTCATGCTTCTTTTGGTGCAGCCCAGGTGCAGGACATTGCACTTGGCCTTGTTAAACCTCATGATATTCCCATGGGCCCACTTCTCAAGGCAGTACAGGTCCCTCTGGATGGCATCCCATCCTTCAGAGGTTTCAATTGTATCACTCAGTGTGGTGGTGTCTGCAAACTTCAGGAGGGTGTCTCTGTGTTTATAACACACTACTGTCAGTGTGGCTGGCATTTCCAAAGGATCTACTGTATTTTCTCATGCATTACTGGATGTCTTGAATTTTTTTTTTAATAGCAATATGCCCCTCCACAGTGTTAGAACTACCTGTGCCAAGCTCAGGCTCAGGAAGAATATAGGCCAGTGGCCAGCAATCTGCACTTTTTCCTAAGGTACAGTGTCAAGCAAATGCAAAACTAGAGAAATACTACAGTTTCTGCTTCCTGTACTGCAGTGTGGGAGAAAGTACCTTTAGGCACCATATTACCTGGAAAGTGAATTCTTGCCCACAAAACCAAAATTTTGAGTTGTAGCTTACAAATTGTAACCAAAGGAATAATTCAGTAGGCAAGACAGAACGAAGTCCCAACTTCACATTTATTTAGTCTATAATTTGTACTTGTTCCAACATGCATGAAGGGAACAGACAACTCCTTTCTTCTTTTAGGAAAATGAAACAGTAATTGTTCACTGTCAGGAACAGCATATTAGTTAACCATTAATTAAAACATGTCAAACAAGGTTTTAAACAGCTAGAAACCTTTGTTTTAATGTTTGAAGTGTATCTGGCAGACTTATAATTTCAAACACACTGAAGGAAAGTATAACCTAGAAAATGTCCTGGAAAAGAGGATTTCCAGTTATACATGTTAATAACCTTAATTTCTTTGGATTGCAGTTAGTATTGTGTGAGGACGTGAAAAAAAAGTGTTGGTTTTTTTTTCTTTCATTGTTCTTTCAAAATAAATATTTTTGCATGACAAAAGGAGAACATGAATTAATAAGCAGGATAAAAAAATTCTTTTTCCCAGTTTCCTATTTCTGCATCTTGGTGATATTTAGCAATTTTTTTGCTTTTCTGTGTTTATAACTTAATATTTCTGCTATAATTTAAACTTACCTTTATATGCAAATCTTTGAGTAGTGTGGTAAAGGTGATTTTTCTTTGCATTTCAGATACTACATGAGAAAAACCCTACAGTTCACTTCACTACATATATATTCTTTTCAAAATAAGACCTTAAAAGATTTTTTTCTATCTGCTTGGATTAACTTGTTTCTTCAACTGAAAGTATGGAAGTATTCTGGCTAGATGAAAAAATAACACTTCTGGGGCTGAACCTCATTCTCTACTGAGATGCTATGCCTGGTCTTGGTTGAGTTCCAAGGAAGTTCTACTTTTACTTGCTTGGGAACCACATCAAGATCTAAACCTGATGTACACTGCGTTCACTGATTTACCAAACTGCTCTAGAATCATATCCCTCCAGTTTAAGAACAAGATTATGTGCCTAAATATGACAGAATTCCAAAATTTGATAAAAAATGAATTTGCAAAGACACTCAGCAGGGTGCTGAACATCCAAAACTAACACTGCTTGAAGACTCGTCACCAGCTACTGTTTCCAACAGGCACTCAGTAAAACTACATTCCTTGGTATTAATTCTGCAGAAGCAAAAAAATACCATTTATGTAACTGTAGTTTTGTGGTTCATTCACCAGAACTACTGTAATGGACTATAGGGATTTTGAGATAATATTGTGATTGTACATACAGTGTCTCCTTCGTTCACCATGAGTTCAATGCTATTCCAAAATGTGTGGGATTTTGCCTTAAAACTAAGCGAAATGGGAGGAAAATCATGCATGTACTTCTACATTTTTTCTATTTCACACTCAACCCAGCTCTTCTCCTTAAAATGTCAAATACTGGCTCTCATTTGGCACTACTCTTTCAGCATATTTAGTTTTGTGGACAAGTGTTTTACTTTTGCCGATAGAAACAGTTTTGCTATGCTGCTGAAAGGAGTTTTGAAATATAGGTACATATTTTGCATGGCTGTCATATATGTACTTTCAAATGCTTAAAATAGGACCCTCTCTCCTGAATTTCACATAGATTTATGAGCTGTTGACTCTTGTACTCCACTAGAAGTTAGCTGCTACAGGACAGTAACAGGCTCAAAGCCACACAAATTACCATTTCAGATTACCATTAAAACAATTGTTTTCTCACCAAGACTTGTTCAAAGCACAGAAAATGCAGACAATCAATTAGATTTTTTTTGTTGTTCTTATTTCTTAAACTAACCTGTATTCTCAGTGACATTTATGCAGTTAACCATAATATGTACTTTTTCTTTTCCGTTGGTCTTTAATGGTTATTTGTTGATTCTATTATATTCAAGTGATAAATGTCTGTTTCTTGCATCATCTTGCATTATTTCACCTAAAAAGGTCATGACACTCCTTTGGTTAGCAGTTAGTTGGAAGGCCACTACAATAACTCATTTATTGTGGTATTTCTCACTGATACTGAGACAGTGTTGTAGAAGCTGATGCATTTGAAGCTTTCCTTCTTTTTCCTGAAAAGGTGATTTCCCCCCTCTAATAGCTCAGTACCTCTTTCTGCTCAGTAACAAAGTGAATGAGAAGACAGATGAGCAGCCAAAATAAGATATCCTGCAAATGAAGAGAATCCCAATGGAACAGCTCACTTAAAAACCATGAGCATATTTCAAAGCATTGGCTTTAAAAATAGACCCAAACAGGATGAATGAGCTAAGTATTTTAACTTCCACAATTTATATTTAGTTTAAATATTTTGGCAGAGTTTTTAGTTCAGAAAGATTTTTCTTTATTTCTCTGATAATGGAAATGGTAATTAAATACTTTGTCTACCTTAGTGAGAAGGCTCATCTTGTCTGACTGGCTTTTGATAAATATCAGGAGCACAAACTGGAAAAAAGTGAAATAACTAATAGTTAAACTTACAGCTGAAATGTTGTATGAATCTTGTAACTGGAAGCTCTTATTGATGCAGTAGTCAACAGATTAGGTAATAGAAAATGTCTCCAGTTTTCTTTTGGTCAGAATAGTAATTTTTCAATATCTTGTAGGAATTTCTTGGCATGTTAACCTAGTCATCCCATACACCCAAATTCCAGTGAGATTTTCTAACTCAGGTACAGTGAACAGCTGAAGAGAAACTGTTCCTCCAGATGAATATAAACTTAAAATTTATTTTTTTCCTGATATTGGACTATAAAGGATACCTCTTGCCATGCAAGATAAAAAAATATCTTTCAGGTACAACTATTGCGGTCAATAAAGTACTTTTGTTCATTTCTAACATACTAATCCTTGGTAAGACAGTAATATGTTTTAGAGATAGCATTCCTATGTGTGATATGCATGCCTTAAAACACCTGTGGTTTAGTTTTCTCCAGTGATTTGCATTTTTTGCAATAAATGTATTATTTCTACTACGTGTATTTTATGTGCTATTGAACTATTACAAAAATATACATATATTGTAATGAATGCAAGAAATCATACAATGAAGAAGATAGAACAGGAAACAACCATCGTGTTTCTTGGCTATTCACTTCTTTCTTTTTTCATTGAAGTTGACCTACCAATATTGAGGTCCACTCTGTACTGGATCTGTATGTGGAGAGAACTGAGAGTATGCCAAGATGTCAGAGGACAGCAACTGGGAATGCGTATTACAGATGAAAGAGTTCAATTCTCCAAGACTGACTGGCCTGTCCCCATAATAGCCAGAAATATGAAAGGCTTGTTGTTCAAACAGATAGGACTAAGTAAGTAAGATTCAAATTATTTACCTTGTTTTCTAAAATATTTGCTATTAACATCTGTATGCTTTATCAGAAATGGAATATTGGATACAGTATTTTTTTTTTCTTAGAGTAAGTCGTAAGTACAAACTTCTCTGTCTACAATACTATGTAGTATCTTAAGGTATTATGATCTGAACAAAATAATTTTGAATTGGTCTGTGCTACCCCTAGCTTCATTACTGATCCACATGAAACAGATGTGGCCTAGAGCAGAATAATTCTGGAAATTCTATAAGTTAACCTGAAAAAATAACAGACAAGTCTCTGTAACAAGGCCATCTTTTCCTAAAAATAAGTTTGCATATGTATAAAACTTTAGTTTTGATACATATTCTATTTTTAGTCATAAAAATACAGAGATTGTTCAATTTTCATTAAATATTCTTATATTGTCCTCATAAACTAAGGCCAAAGTTATATAGGGAAACTGTTACAGATTAACTTGCAACCTTTCGGAAGAACAACCAAAAAAAATCCATAAGAGGATATAAAAAGTATCTACATTAAATTGCTTGCATTACTTTATTATATTAATAAATAACTGAAGACCAATTAAAAATGACTTTAATACAAAGAATTATATCCACTGCTCTTCTTAAGTAATTTTCTAAGTTTTTAATAAAGCTACATAAATGAAAGAAACTTAAATTTCAGTGCTATATATAATATACAGTGCACGACTGGATATATATCTCTGATGTAATAATATTAATACCTTTGTTTTCAGATTAATTGAATCACCTCCCCGATGAAAAATTCTGGATGCTAATTTATAATCTGTCAAGAAAATCTATAGATTCAACTAGATTTGTGCAAGTTGCCTGTCTCTCACCTGTTTGACATTAAAAAACTTAAATCTCATGAGAAAACTTTGTAGTTACTTTACAATTAGTCATAGCAGGTTGTCTTCTACCCAGGAAAGATGCTAAATGTACTTTGTACTACATATGGAATTTTATTAAATGTAGAAAAGACATATTTAACTCTGCAACATTTACCAGTATTGTTAGTTTTTTTATAACTTTCATCATTTGTGAGTACTTCTGTGCGTTGAGAATAGTAATGACCATGAGAAAAGTGGAAAGAATAAAATAATGTGGATTCTCTAGCTCCAACACAGAAAAAAACTTTGACTAACTCCCATATATATTTTCATGTATAAGTGAATTCTTCACTTAGAAAACTAAATAACAATAATGAAATATTAAGGAATGGACTCTGCTCACTGTACATTTCATTTGGACAAAAATATTTTGTAGTGAATGCTTGCCAGAACACACATTCTTGTAAAACTTCTTTAAGAGTTTGGCAAGGTAAATAGTTTCACAATGTTAATATCAGCGAATCACCAGGGCACTGGTAGATTTAGATAAACAAAATGTAGAAGGAGGGATTTTGGACACTTCAAAACACAAGTTACAAATCTGCATGGCTATGATTCAGTTTGGTAAATACCATATAAAACTATGTTTAGACATGGGAATATTTGCCATGAGATTTCCCTGTGTGAAGCTAAAAGCTATATAATCAATGATTCCTACTGTTTCACTAATATGTGCATGACCATGCAAGACAGTGCCTAGTAAAAACAGAAAGATTTTGGCTGGGAAACAGAGAAGACATTTGGTTTTTTACCAGAAGAATGTGCCCTACCACAGAAAAAAGAAATTAACTAGTGAAAATAAACCCATTAATTCACTCTAAAATTTCAAATATATAAAGCCATTAATATAAAGTTTGATATTATACAATAAAAATTGTCAATGACAAAATCATTTATATACTATTAATTTGAATCTAATCAAAATGTCTTAGCTATACAAGTTCTTAAACAAATATTTAGAGAAGTAGAACTGTTCCCTTCTGATCCAAAAGTTTTAGCCAAAAATACCACATTGTCTAGACAATATGGAGGTCTGAATATAAACATATTAGTTTTTTAAAATTACTTTATTTTTTGAGTGATTATGAAAAATAAAGTACAGAGATCATATATTTAGCATCAGAATGACTTTTTTCATTACTTGTTCACTGATGAGCTTGAAATCTTCCTGATGAATGAACTGGAATCCTAATTTAAAATTATTCCAGATAGAATAACTTCAAATTTGATCTCTCCGAACTACAGTGGATACTGACAGGTTTTTCGTTATTGAATCTGGTTGCAACGTAAATAAATTAGGCATTAAAAAATATTTTTATTTAAATTGAATTTGATTCAACTTAACGATCATGAGAATTCCAAGGCAGTGATGACAACACAGTGATGATATAAGCCTTAACGCAACATACACTTGCCTGCATAATCATATAGAAAATATAGCTTCTATAAAGTACATCAATACAGAAATTTGAAATTTATAACAAATCCTGTATATATGATTGCCCACTTGGGTTTTTTGTTATGACATTGGAACGTCTTACAGGCTATCATATCAAGACTACCTATTTTACCACCCATGAACTACTGCAGAAATTTTGTGAGAACCTGATTAAATGCCTGTATGTTTCTCTGTCTTTCTCTTTTCAAGGGGCTGCTTGATATAGATCACAGTACCTATTTCTGTACCTATTTTGCTGACATATATATGCTTCCTCTAGAACCAGAGAATACTTGGCTCTCTTTTATTCCTGAATGACAAGTCATCAATGCTACTTGCATTGTCCTGTTTAATAAGTGAGGTCACATCAAGTACATTATATCCCCTAGGCAGCAAAAATTTAACAGCTCCATAAATGTGTCAAAATGACAAAAACCTCATAAAGTTGATATAAATTTAATACGAGTGACCAGTATTCTAGATTTTCCCACAGGTATCAGTAAAATTACTTTTTTTCTTTCTTTTTTTTTTTTCTTTTTATTAACAGCTTCCTGAGTAACCACACAGAAGAATACTTAAATTATAGTACAGTGCATTCCAATTTGTTTTAGAAAGCATTTAAAATAAATTGATATCCATATCCTGTACAACATGCTGTTGGTAGCTTTTTTTGTTTTGTTCAGTAACTGAGGTACAAATTTTAAATAATCAGAGTAAAATTTTACAGGATATGGATAAAAAAGTAAGACTATTTATTTATTGAAAACAAACAATAAAAAATGTCATATCTTCCAGATCTTCTTGAATATTGCCTATTCAACTCCCCCCCCTCCTCAAAGAAAAAAAAAGAATACTCATAAAACTAAAACTTGGACTTCAATTCCAAAGTCCTTGGTGTTCACAAGAAATCTGTAAGTGTCAATGACACAGAAGTTGGTTACTTTCTACATTTCTTCTTGGGAATTTTAAGAATTGCTGTTAAAAGAAAACTTGGACAGCCTGAAAACACTATAGAAAATGAGATGTCCGAATAACAGTCTAAGATCCTTATTAAAATAAAGAACTAGTATGGTATGCAACACTGTCTTCAAACCATAAACGAAATAAATAACACGATAAAAGGTACTCACTTTTACTTTTTTTTTTTGTGTCTTCCTTTTCTTGAATTTTATCCCATGTTGTGAAGAACTGGGACAATAGCAAAGAATTTTACTCTTTTTTTCTCCCAGCATTTCATTTCTTGAATCATAACAATCCAATAACATTACCATAGAATCACAGAATATCCTGAGTTGGAAGGGACTCACAAAGATCATCTGAGTCCAGCTCCTGGCCCTGCACTGGACAGTCCCAAGAATCCCATCATGTGCCCAAAAACCTTTTCGAGACAATTCTTGAACTCTGGCAGGCTTGGGGCCATGCATCACTTCCCTGGGGAGTCTGTTCCAGCGCTCAGTCTCAATCTGGGTGAAGAAGTTATACCTTGACCAGCTGGCAATGCTGTGCCTGATGCTCCCCAGGACAGCATTGGCCCTCCTGGCTGCCAGGGCACTGCTGATTCATATTCAACTTGTCAACTAGAACCCCCAGGTCGCTCTTTGTGGTGATGCTCCCCAGCCTGTCATTCCTCAGTCTGTCCGTACATCCAGGGTTGCCCCATCCCAGGTGCAGAATCCAACACTTCCCCTTGTTGAACTTCATATGGTTGGTGATTGCCCAGTCCTCTAACTTGTTGAGGTCTCTCTGCAGGGCCTTCCTTCCTTCAAGGGAGTCCATAGCTCCTCCCAGTTTTGTGTCATCTGCAAACTTGCTAAATATCCCTTTCAGTCCTTCATCCAAGTAATTTATGAAGATGTTGAAGAGCACAGGGCCTAAGAGGGAGCCCTGTGGAACTCCACTAGTGACAGTTTCCAATCTGATGTCATCCCATTCACTATTACCCTCTGTGCTCGACCTGTGACCCAGTTGCCCACCCACAACATGATGTTTTTATCCAGCTGTGCTTTTCACAAAACTGATCCAGAAGTTATATGAATTGTCATGACTAGTGAAAATCGGTACTAAGTGACCAATTGCTCTTATTTCATATCTGAAAATACATAACTGTAAAACAGTGCAATTTTTATTCAGAATTCTGAGAAGATTAAATTTCTGTCTTCTTCAAAACAAGCTGATGACACCCTGACAGCATGAATCAAACATAGATTACCTTACATATAAGCAGAAGGATTTTACCTGTCTGCCTTTTTAGTCCAATTTTAATTTTTCTTTTGATGGTATTTTATTACTATTTTAACTTTTTTTTTTAAAAGCTTCTTTTGCTTCACTAATCAATAGGCTTGACACCATCAACAGAAATTCTTATGTCTTGTCACATGAGTTACCTATATAGAAATACTCCATACAAAGATGTTTAAAATAGAAATTATTTTTTAAATGGTATAAGATAATATCTGCTGCTGAATTCCATTAATACACCTGTTAACACAGTTTTCTCCTCATCATTGCTCTTATGTTAACTATTTTGTGCTGCCAGATAAAACTAAAACAATTTCAATTTATACAACAGAAGACTTGCTGTTCATTGTAAGAAGAATATCAAGTTTCTCACACAAAAATAATGGATACTTCCCACAGAATTACCTTAGTCTTGACAAAACTGTTAACAAGAAAGGAATTCAAGCGCAGCATATTGCTTTGAATTAGTAACACCCATCTGAACTACAAAAGTAGAAGGAAAGTTTCTGCTGCACCTGTTTCACACTAGCTCCTGGAACATTCACATTTCTGAGAGCTCCCTATCTTTCCAAAATTAGTGTCTTCCACTGTAGGCAAGGTCTTCAACTATCAACTGCTCATTAGCTAGGTTTTATTGAATGGGTTGCAGAACCTAATCCACATTTATTTGTCATTGCAATGAGCTATAATTAAAGAGTTACTATGCACCTCCTGAATGGCAGTAATTTCTTTACATTTTTATAAAAAACATGACTGCTTGCAATCCTGCAAATATACCTTCATGCATATACAGAAAATTAGGCATATTATCTAAATTAGTCTCACTAACTAAAGTGACTGAAGTTATTAAATTCAATATGTGAAATTAACTAAATATGGACTGTATTAGCCTAATTATAGTAATACTTTTCTAAGGATCATAATTAAAGTGTACAAAGCTGTGCTTTTCCTTCTACAGAACTTTATCTAGACTCCCAAAAAAATCATTAAGGTCCTCCATAAGCTCTAAAAGACATTCAACTTACCAGGAAATAATATCATCACATAACTCAGTAGTGACACGGGGGATCAGTCTGAATAAGCACTGAGAACTAAATCATGTACCTAGTCATTAATAAAATTAAATCATAGGAGAAAAATACCTAATATTAAATTAAATACTAATTATTTCATTCTAGCCATCTAAATAGAAATGGTAGCCTCTCAGTTTCTTTCCAGAGTGTGCTCTTTTTTGAAATATGTAAGCAATCCCTCTTCAATACATTTAAAAGAATTGGTGAAATAAAATGCTCCCAGTTTTAGTATCTAAAGGGATAACAAATGGTAGAGGTATTACAACATAAGTGACAATTTCAAGAGATGATTCCAAGTAGAAGCATAGCATTAAACTGAAAGTTTAGTTCTCTTAAGCTGACCACTTTAGATTGTGTATGAACTCAATATTTGAATGTTAAATAAGCCTGCCACAGAAATAAAATACCAAGTATTGCACAGGCAATAGTAATGAGCACAATGCAAAAAAAGGTTTAAATGTAAGATTCCATTTTCAAGGATGGAAAACATTTTTTCTAGCATATTCAAGTGTGTTATGAAGACTTTCAGAATCTACTAACATTATTTCTTGTTAACTATATTCTCCAGGTGGTTAATCAGTCTCTCAACCAAACTATACCCCTGTACCTTTCAGGTGATGAAACAACATAAATAACTTGTATTCAAATCATGTAAAAAACTGCTGGGCCAGTCTCTCAAATTCACTCAGCTTCTGTAAGCATATCCAACCCCAGATCCCTGGAATTCAGTTCTCTTCTAGCTCCTCATTAGTTGAAAGTACCTACCAAGTTTTCAGTTAAAACTATTAGTGGGATTGCAATGTATAAGTTTTCTTCATTTCCTTAGTTGCCAAACCAACAGGCAATACAAGGAATAATACAAAAATCACAAGGTAAAGCTTACATGTGAAAACCCATGCTTAAATCAGTGTTCATTTGATAAATAAACCTGTTTACATGAAGCATGTGTACTTATCAACTCTTCAGAAAGTTGTAGCCTACTTAAATCTAAAGAAACCTATTCCAGTCTTGTTCCGCTGACCTACTGCAAAGCCCATGAAGTTCAAGATAATAATTAAGCCCTTCCAGCTAGGCCTTCCTATGATATATAATAGTTATTCTCAGAAGACAATTTAAAGATAATAAAGTGAGACTGTAAAGAGGTACTTTCAGTAGAGTTTCCTTACTTCAAACTCTAAACTTAAATTCAAGAATTTCTGGAATCTGGCCCATATGGCCAGTACTCTTATTGCCGTGTTTTTATCAGAAGTACATGAAATTTTAAACCATGAGTAATAAAATTAATAATGAAAATGAGTAACTTATTTTTTATTTATATTAGAGATGTTTTCCAAGATAATTTAGTACAATGATGGGAATATTTAATCACTGTACCACAATAAGTGAAATGAAAGAAAGCAAACAATTTTAAATAGTAACAAGAAGAAAGTATTTAAAATACAAGCTCGGAGACAATCACTAAAGAAACATATAAAAGATCATTTAACTAATTATAGTATTTGATTTTTAAATCTGCATAGTAAGGCATTAATTTCTTCTAGAAATTTTAATTCATCCATGAAAGACATGTAAAAAATAAAGAACCCCTGTTTTGCAAGTAAAAAAGTGCACACAAGAATCTTAAAACAATTCTGATTGGATTTGCATACTTTGTAAGAAGTTCAAAAAATGAGAATGGCAGCTGAAGAGCTTTATGTGTTTTGCATGAGCTGAGATACAAAAACTGAAGAACACTTACTTGTGTACATTGATTAACTAACAAGGAAAAAAAAAAGTGATCCAAAATTGCTGAGATTTAAATAGTAACTACAGTAAACACATATGAATTCTAACAAACGAATTAATGAAATATGTTAACTTAGTTTGCAGAACCAAACTCTTCAAGCTAGATAATTCACAACTTCATCAACAATTCTATGGTTAATTTTCAGGGTCTGAATCTAAAATTGCCTTTCCAAGTTAGACATGTCTATATCCTATAGCAAACTCACTATTTTTAACCAGGTTCTCTTTTATTAAAGAATTGAGTTTTACAAATTAATTTCTCAATGTTGGAATTAAGTTCCACTCACACTCAATTAAACAGTGCAAGACTTACCTGCTCTGTTAAGTCTAACAGATGGCCTTCAGCATTTGCCTTGGAATGAGTTAAAGTCTGTGCTGGTGTAGACCAGCAGGAGCTGGGAGAAATAGAAGAGAACGATACTGTGCAGGGTGAGGGGCAGTCAGAGGTATTGCAGCAGGGGGGGAGGCAGAAAGGACACAGAAGTGCAGGCAACCAGAACTCGTTAGGTTTTGTGCTCAGGGAGCAGCTTGTCAAACACTGAAGTTTCTCAGCTTGTCAATGATCTTGTCTGTCCTGATCTTGCCAATAAGCTAGGTAGAAGGAAGATTTTTTTTAAAAAAAGAAAAGCAAAATAAATGCAGACACTATGCAGAAGTATAGAGAAGTGAAGGATCCATTTAATTTAAAAGGTATCCATCAGTAATGTTAAATCTGCTACAGCTCAGTTTGCCTGCATTCACAATTAGTAAATACAGTTTGCCTAAATTGTCAAAAAAAAGAGTATGTAAAAGGTAAAAAAAAATTTCTAAACAACTTCTTTGCCATAATTTAAAAAAACCTTAGCTCTAGCTAGGACAGAGAACCATTAATTTCTTACATGGATGCAGAAGTTTGATATTCAATAAAAACTAGGCTGAATTTCCTGTCCCTTAACATTCAAAAAATTTACTATACTCTCTTGAGTTTAGCTGTTCCTGGTTTCTATTAAAATAAGGGAGATTAGGATCAGTATTTGTAAAATGTACTGTACAACATGGTCACTTTTTTAATAAAAAGAAAAGATAATAACAGTAAAAATAGTAATTAGAGTAGAACATAGAGATAGTGGATGATAATACTAACATCTCTGAAACACAGACATACAAAAGAAGGAAAACAAAACAAATCAGTGGCTTTCCATTGCAATTGGCAGAGTAGGGGCAATGTAAGAATTACCAATGATTCTGTTCTGATTTTAAGGTAATAAAATTGCTGTTTCCCAGTACAAAGTACAATAGAGAGCTTTTTTGTCTATCTCTGGTCTATTTGCTCTTTCCTTGAGAATACTACAACAGAGTAAGGTCCACACTGTTATTGAGACAATCTCAACTATACTTCCTCTCATCTACAAATGCATCAATTAATCCACTGTAATCAATGCAATTATCACAGAGTATCACAGAATATGCTGAGTTGGAAGGGACCTACAAGGACCATTGAGGCCAGTCCTTAGCCCTGCACAGGACCATCCCGAAGAGATGGTTGCACCATGTGTTGAATGTTTCTTGAACTCTGTCAGGTTTGATGCAGTGAATTCTCAGAATTCTCTTTATTTTGTCACTACCAGTTTCAACAACCAGTAATGGATAGTAATCAGAGGACCTTATTAGACTGGAGAGTTTCTCATTAATGTCCCTTATCCCAGCCCCTGGGAGACAGCAGACTTCCCTGCGAGCTGGGCCTGGTCTCCATATCGGGCCCTCTGTTCCCCTTAGAAGGGAGTCTCCTATTACAAATACCCTTCTTTTCCTCTTGATAGAGAAGGTCTTGATGCCAGACACAGGCAGTGTTGTTTTGGGAAGCCCCACTACCCCAAAAGAATCTCATCAGTTCTCTGGCCTTCTAGTGTCAGTCTCATACCTGTTGTAGAAGGTGCCAGTCCTACCTGTCAAATTTTGGGAAGGAGGAGGAACCTTCCTCCTGGTACATGCAGAGATTAGCTTCCAGCCTTCATCTTTCACATACCCTTGATCAACAGCCCTTTGACTAATTACCCTGTAGGATTCCAAGTCCACCTGCTTCTCCACTACAAGGAGGTTTGAGACTCCTGAGAGTCTTGAGACTGTAGAGTCTCTGAATATAATGTGTCTCTCTCTTGCCCGCTCACTTGATACTATGCAGCGTCTTCACTTCCTGCAGCTCCCTCACCTGGTGACACAGCTCTTCAACCACAGTACACTTTCTGCAAGATACATGTTTGTTGGCCCAGCCTCGTGAAGAAGCATCAGACACTCCTGGCAACCTGGGACCTGGAGAGCTGCATCTGCCATCAGCAGGTCTGTCTGTCTGGAGGCCTCTGACACAGCTGGTTCAGTGACTTCTGCAGCTGCAAAGGATTGACCTTTATGGCGTGTCAACACCATGACTATGGAAGCTTAAACTAATATGCTAATAAGACTGGGGCTGAAAGGGTCTCTTTGCTCTTCCTTACCAGCTACTGACTCTGTTTACTGCCTCTTTTGGATGCTGCCAAATGGTCGAGAGGAGCCCTTCCCGCTTGTCCTGCCTGCATGAACTGCCGTGCAAACTGCCGTGACGCACCCCTGTTTGCCGCACTCTGGGTCACTCGTGCTCCCTGGAGCCATTTGAAAGTTCCCCCTGATTGCTTTTGACAGGACCCTCTCCTCTCCTCCTTGGTTGCCAAGGGCTTCCTACTCCTCACAAGGCTGCTGCTTGGGCTACCTCGCCAATCAAGGCCCTGCCCAAGCCTTACTGGTGTTTAAAATTCCCGATTGCTCTTGACATGAACTGAGTAAAATGTATTCCATGTCTTATAATAAGGAAAAAGTGCAAACACAATAAGTTTAAAAAATAATTTAGACTGTATTTGCAAAAATAAAACCAATGCAGTATTAACAAGTATATTTTACAACGTAAAGCCAATTCAACATTAAGAAAATTGCATACCAGTTTATATTTCTACTAGAGTGCTTGAAGTAGGAGGACACATACTATACTACACAGCTGTTGCAAATCTTTCTCTTTTAGTGAGCATTTTTCCCTTTTTGGTAGGTAACTAAATAATTACATAATCCAAAGAGACTAACTAACACTTCCTCTGTAGTTTTTACTTTCTGCACAGTCTAACCCTCACACCGCAGAGGCCCAAAACACCACGAGACCCAAAGAGGAGCTATTTTAGGCCAGTATTTAATTGACTGGAACTCAGAAACTAATTACAGATTTGCATGAAACTTCACAGAAAAATCAAGCTTTAATGAAAAACCGTTTGCTGGAAAAATAGGAGAAGACATTTTTTTCGCATGAAACAGGGAAAACGAGTTGCTATTAAGAGTGTAAAAGAAAATGGAAGCTTCTACATCTATACAGAAGTCAGCTCCACCCAACAGTTGAGACACACGCTACAGGCAAATATACATTCAATAACTGCAATTAATTAATTGTAATTTACAGAACAAGAAATGATAGCATTCTGCATCCAAAAACTTTGGGATCTACAGGGATGCTCTCTTTTCCATCTTAGTTTCCAGGTCCAAGCCAACTATGTAACTTCAGCTTAATTTACTTCAGCCTAGAAAACCACCAATTTTGAATTCTAGCTCTAACACTTGAAGATTATCTTGGAATTCAGACACATATATAATGTGTATTCATAGACCCTAAAATCATAGAATATCTTGAGTTGGAAGGGACTCCAGAGGATCCTGCACAGGACCATCCTCAAGAGTCACACCATGTGCCTGCGAGTATTGTCCAAATGCTTCTTGAACTCTGTCAGGGTTGGTGCTGTGACCACTTCCATGAGGAGCCTGTTCCAGTGCCCAACCATGCTCTGGGTGAAGAACCTTTTTCTAATATCCAACCTAAACATCTCCTGAAACAACTTTGGGCCATTCCCTCAGGTCCTATTGTTGGACATCAGAGAGAAGAAACCAGCATTCGCCCCTCCACTTCCTCCTGTGAGGAGGCTGTAGACCACAATGAGGTCTCCCCTCAGTCTCCTCTTCTCCACCTGAATAAACCAAGTGACCTCAGCTGCTCCTCATATGGCTTCTCCTATAGGCCCTTCACCATCTTTGTTGCCCTCCTTTGAGATGCTCCCTTTTAGCTTTATGTCCCTCTTACATTGTGACACCTAAAACTGCACACAGGACTTGAGGCCACATACTTGCAGAGTAGAGTGGGACAATTACATCCCTTGACTGGCTAGCAATTAGTCTATTTAAAATCAGCAAAGATAATTTCCCTAGTAATATCTAGATATTTTTATTCAATATATAGAAAGGTAGAGTGTTTATTTAGTGTCCTCTTTGATCTAACAGAATCACAATTTTCCCCTACCTTCTGTGGCACAAATATCTATCTATCAGCAGTTTCCATGTGCAAGTGCTTTACAAAGCATGAATGTTATGGAGAGCACAAAACTCATCCTTTGTAAATGTTCACTTCGGCTATATTTGAGTTGGTACATGCCTAGAAATAATTGATTGATACATATGTTAGATATGGGGAGTGTAATAATTATCGGTTCCATGCTTAGATTATTCTAAAAGTTAATCAAGGAAATAGTAATTTATTAAAGAGTGTAGAACCTCTTTTAAGCACTAAGAAAAAGATTGTAAAGAATTTTAGTCCAAGAGGAATTTAAAGCAAAGAAATAATGAAATAATTCATGGTAGAAGAAAGGAACCTTTGACAATGACTGTTTTCGATCCTGCTGAATTAGTAGTAAAACAGAAGCACGCACATATATGGAAATTCTCCAGTGGAAGAAAAGGATATAAGATTATATCAAGAAGGAAATTAAACGTGTGGCTAATGGTAACTATTGACTATTAATTCAAAGCTCTAATAATTACATTGTGTTTTTTTCATTTTTCAGTGACCCATGTTTGCAGGTTTTTATTTTTATTATGTATTATTGTGATGATGGCAATCCTGGAAGAACAAAAAAGCAAGCAGTAAACCTTCAGTGCAATTAAAAGATTACCAGTATTAAGTTTAATTTGAAAATCTATGGCTAGGTAAATGACTTTAAACGATAGTAGAGTATGGTTAGGACTTTCAGATATGATAAACTCCAATATTCCTTCAATACACTTTACAAATCAGAGAGAAGTGTTATCACTTGGTATTTGAAATTTATTACCAGAAAATATATTTGCTGCTGAAAAATATTTCTGACTTCACCATAAATTTTTTACCATTTCCATTTTATTTCAATATATTATTACATATACATTACATTACCATTACATGGAAATATAAGAAAAAATGCAGTAAGAAAGCAAGCTGAATGTTATTATATAGCACTGATTCTGTTCAAAACCAAGAACTGATTTATTTCAAAACCAAAACAGTTTTATTACAAATAAAAAAACTACAGAACAGATCGTGCATAAACTCCAAGTAGATTTTTCACTCCTACCTAAAAAAAAAAGGTATTTTCTAGAAGTTGTATATGCATAGATACTACACAATAACCTCAAAATAATAATCAAAATAATGTTTCCAAGAAATTAAAATCACATTCTAAAAAAATCTGACAAAATTGTGATCTGATATCCAGCTTTAAAATAGAGTCATTTAAAATATGTGCATTGAGAACTGTCACAGGTGGCTTTTTGAATATACTGCATTTATGAACAGTCATTACCTTCTTCATTGAGCTTTATGTCTGCAATATTCAGTATCTAGGTGACCACGAGAATCTGGCTGGCAGTTCTATTATTTGAATAGCATATTCAGTGAATCCCATTGTATTGGGTCTGGCTGAGATGGAGTTCATTTCCCCATAGCAGCCCTCACAGTGCTGTGCTTTGCATTGGTAATTAGAAAGGTGTTGATAACACACCAGTGTTTTGACTACTGCTGAGCAGCACTGGCACAGCATCAGGACTGCCTCTCCAACATTCTCCCTACCAGTGGGTTGGAGGTGGGCGCTATCCTGGGGGGGGACAGAACTAGACCAGCTGACCCAAATTAACCAAAGGGATATTCCATACCATACGATGTCAGCTCAGGAAATGAGCTGGAAGGAAATGAGAAGGAAGGGGGGACATTCGTTGCTTTACTCTGCTTGTCTTCCCAAGCAACCTCTGTGTGTGCTGAAGCCCTGTTTCATGGGAAGCGGCCAGACATCACTTGCTGATGGGAAGTAGAGAATAAACCCCTTTTTTTTTTTCCCACCTCTTTGCTTGTGCATGTGCAACCTTTCACTTTTGCTTTCATAAACTGCTTTATTTCAACCTGTGAGTTGCTTCCCATCTTTTCTCTCCCCAGTTCAGCTGAGAAGGGCGAGTGCTAGAGCAGCTTGGTGGACGCCTGGCATCTAGCCAAGGTCAACCCACCACACTCATTCACATTTCCACCAAAATCCGCTGACACTGTTCTATGACTGGTCACAAGAAGACCCATTTCAAACAGCAGGCTGTGATTGGCATCTGTGCTAGAAAATAGAATATGGAAAAACGTTTGAGTCAGTTTCCTCTTCCTCTTCCCTGATTAGAAAACAGTCACAATGTCTGCAAAGAAAATTCCCCCGTGAAAGTACTCCTTTTAAGTCAGACTACTTAAGAAAAATGAGGTCTGCTTTTCCACTGTAATTGATAGTCAGTTTCCCATATTATAATTTGTTCAGATTCTTTGAGCCAACCCATGATTTAAAGTCATAATAAGACTTCTACAGCATGAAAAAAGCCAGCTTCTCATTAAAATCTCCATAGTGTGCATGTTTTGTTGTACAGCTAACAGCCTTCTTTGAAGAAAAAAAAAGAAGGAATAATAATTCTTAAAACTTTCATCCTTTCAGAAAAAAGGCAGAAAATTCAGGAAAGCAGTCCATCACAAAAATTGACTGAAGCTTTGGCAATTCTTCTAACTACATTAGCTATCTAGTATGTGGTGTTTCCTCTTACTATGCATCACAAGTCTCCTCTATCAAAATTGCAAATCATCTTCTGGCATTTTTGCAACACTAAATTCTAAAAGTCCTTTTATGAATTTTAATTAATCCTCAGTATAAATAATCCAAGGCAGGCAGGTATTATTCTTAATTTACAAATGAGAGGTATGGCATGTATGAGAAGTGACCTTGCACAAGTTTGTACAGAAAAAAATCTGAACAGAAGCCAAGTTTACTTCTCAGGATTTCTTTCACAGTCTCACAGCCATACTTCATCTTTTCATTTCTTGCTTATGTTTTCCAAACTCACTAGCTGCTTATGCTAACCTATTTTTAAAACTATCAATTTTTGGGTCAGTAGACACAGACCTTACTACTCCATACTCAGTAGAAGTTGTTCAGCCTATATTTCCACCTCATCCCTCTAAAGAGGTAATTATGTATTTTCCTAATCATTTCAAGTCCTCTGAGCTTGCACGCTAAGAAAAATATCAGATTGTACTTTCTGCTAACTGATGAAGCCATTTTCCTGTGTTGGAGTTTGCTCAAGCAACCTGCTGTTGCATGTCGCTTTCTGAACAATTGAGTTCAGGAACTGATCCAATATACCTAGCATGTTATCTTTCTGACACAAGATCAGTCTAGATTTTTTAATTCAGCAGTGAAAGGTTCATAGGTACATCAGTAGCTTTTAGCTAATTTCGAGACAAGAATATATTTCTTCCTCCAGTATAATGATCTGTTGGGCAGTTAACTGTTTCAGTCATCAGTCATAAGAACAACATAACAATACTGACAACAATTTCACTGCTGTTACTGTAAAGAACAGTAATACATATTTCAATATTCAGCAAAATGTTCAAGTATTTGCACTGTAAGTGGGGTCATTACTGCATTCTCTGCTCTAACAGTGTTCTGTTTATCAACAATTGTCATTTGAGCCATTTAGGACACATCACAGTGGACCATCTTCTCCAGATTCAGAACTCACGTGCTGAGATGCATGTGTGTACACTGGCAATGCTTTAATTCAAGCCTTTTATAAATCAAGCTGGGGTTTTTTTCTTGCCTTTGTGAAAGATAAACGGTGCTGATTTTGGTTTTGTGTTTTATTAAAAATTAAACCCTCTCTAAAAAGGCAACTCTTGGTGAACAAGGTAGTTAATACAATAACAATGTTACTTAGCTAACCAAAGATGAAATGGTAATAAGGTGTGCAAACTGAGACTATTTAACTAATTTGTTGGCAAGGGAATCATTCCTATTCTCAGCTGTGAGATCAAGGCAACCTTCTCTTTAAATTAAAATAAGCCACGCTTTGATATTGGAAGCAGTGTCTTGAAAGTAAGCTTATTTTAGGTCTGTCAATCTAAAAGTTTCTTAAGCACCTTCCAAAATGGGAAGCATATATAGCTCATAAAAACCTTCAAGATGACTCAGATTTGCAAGTACATTTTCTTAAATCAGTCTATAATTAAAGAAGAATAAAATCAATACAATATTTTTCTTACCTGTGTCAGAGTATCTGGTATTGTATTCTAAAACCTACAGCAGCTGATAATATTCAGCTCAATTCTCTAATTAATTTCCTCAATTATCCTGATAAAATCCAGGTATAACAGTTTACTGATATTAGTCTATAGCCAAATTCTAATTTTGACATGCCATCAGCAATACAGAAAAAGTGAAAGCAGACTGTTGAAGGTCATAAATTATCGGTGGGCCTACCTGTGGAAGGCGTTTTGTCATTCTGCCCAGACCAGAAAAGTCTGTGACATGTATTGGTTGTAATTCAAGGTGACCTTGTTCCCTGCATTGTGTTATTCCCCACTCATGTAAAAATTAGATGCTCAGTTCCCATCTTCATGTCATAACTATTGCCAATGAATATTATACCTACTTAAAAAATTTCATTGATTCCCGGGGGAAAAGTATGGACATCAACATTCTTGTCAAAGAGATTATTGGATTTTCAATCTACTAAATACAAAAATCTCAAGCAGATTGCTTTTACCTCAGGTATATGTTCTGGTCATGGAGGTCAATTTTTTTTTTTATACCTTATGTTTGATTATGTTAGAATACACAGCAAAAACAAAAAAAAAAGTCTGAAGTTGCTCAAATGTCCAGTAACACATCACATACATATAAATATAACTTTTGGGTGTTTAGGATTTACTTCATATTTTAAGACGCTCAAGTGAACTAAGATTATAGTTTTTACTGTAGGCAATAGCATAACCACAATCTTTGTAGACATACCCAAGGTAGTCTAAAATTAGCTGACTCCTGTATTGCTACCATTGTTGCCATAGCAGCCTAGAGCTCAGTATTTATTATCAATGTCTCAACATGGTTCTGCAGCCATAGGAAGCCTCATGCACATAAACCATATATAAGCCAAGTATTTTGAACACAGGTTTGAACATAGTGCGGCCATGTCACATATTTAAATACAATGTTATCATTCCTAAATAGTTTAGGATCATTCCTAACTGAATTCCTGTCTGGATTCAGTTCTTACAGTGACATGGTCTACTGACTGATTTTACATAGTATTCTGAATACCAGAAGTTCACTATTTCACCCTGAGTTTTCTTCTTTTCTAGACTGACTGTTACTATAAAGGATGACTAAACCATAGTTTGCTGTCTAAACATACTCCTTCAGATGCAACTGAGTTAAGTACAAGTAAAAGTAGTAGAGCAGAGCTACATTAATTCTAATGATAAAAAATAGATAAGTCTAGCAGTAGTAGACCAAGAGAGTAGACCTATTTACATTTATTTAGTTATTTATTCTTAGTAACATGAAATCAGGAATATATAAATAGAATTTAAAATAATTCCTGATGATTTCAGAAAGTACTTAATGCTTTCATTCAAGCTTCAAAAGACCAGTTTGGGAGAAAACATGGCAGCTGATTTTCAGTAAGCAGAGACAGTAAGATGAAATTCTGATATAGCAATTAAAGAATGTTTCCATGAAGTAATAACTGCCACTGCTTCTCCCCTTAACCCTGCAATTGCATAGCCAACGTGGTAGCAATAAAGCTTTAAAAACTTTTGAAGCACATGGTAGGAGTAATAAATGTTAAAGAGCAAGAAAAGGACATCTACCACATCTCAGAATGCATCTCTGAATTTCAAGCAGGTCTAGCAAGACACTGGGAAACCTGAAATTATCTGAAAGATTCACAGATTCTTGAAGAACAATTTTACACATTGTAGGACTCCCCAAGGAAGTTTATATTTCTGCTACATTTTTCTTTGCAGATTTAATTCCTCTGAATTTTGATCTGAGTTACACTCATCTCCCCCTGAAAAGAAACAGCACTTTAATTTTCCATCTAGTACTAGAGATCTTAACACAAAGGCACTATCCTTCACATGGCAAATGAAAACCTAGTGGAATTGCAGACAAAAATTGATGTTGAGAAGTAAAAAAAAAGGATTGTCCTTCTATTTCAGGAGTCTCCTCCTCTATTACAGAAAAAAACCCTGAAATATTGCAAAATCTAAGATAACCTACCAGACAAGAGATTTTCCCTGTGCCTATGCTAGAAGTTCAAGAAGTGATGCAAATACATCACAAACACAAAGACGCAATAGAGATGGAGAACTTGAAGAAGTTTGGCATTTGAAAATATAAACAGCCTGTTTGATATACTTATTAACTTTATGCACCCATCAGAAACAGGATTTCTCTTTTGAAGTCTAAGGAACTGATGAGATGAACGCAATTCTGGGTGTCTACTATAAGTGATTAGCTTCCTGTTTTAAGCCTGAGCAGTAGCTATGTTTTGCCATCTAGTCAACCTTATGCATTTATGATTCATTTGCAGATTTCTAAAAAAAAAAAAAAAATTGCTGTTGGAGTGTTACTAAAGGTTTTGGTTGTTTTATTTTTGTTATTTGTCTTTGTATAATAAGCATCTGTTGTCAAGTGAAGGAAAGCAATAGAAGACTTGAAAATGGGAGCTCTGGAAAAACTCAAGGCTAATCAATTAAAGGATCTACTAAGACTTCTCAGGAGGTCTCAGCTTAATTGAAGTTGCTATCTGAGTGGCAGCTGACATGAAAATGAGGTATTCTGTCATCTGATCATCTTGCCTTGGTCTCAGCAGGATACCTGTTGAGTATGTGAAAACCTTTTTTTTCTGTGAAGAGGGGGATATTTTCCATGCGCAGTTTTATGTGCTTTCCTGATAAAGATCAGTGACAATCCTTGTGTAGGTGAAATGACTATATCAAATAATATTTACAATGATGACTGAGCTCTCAACAGCAATGATTTTGTAGTCCTCTTTACCTTTCTTCACACCTACTAAGGAATCAGGCAAGAACACATGTAGTGAATTTTAAGATGCCTCCAAATTATTTCAGATGCTGACCAGTATTCCTCCACGTGAAAGATTCTGTTCAGTTCCCTTTCGATTTAAAACAGACAGAGTTCTGCTTTGCTAGTTCCCGGGTTCCAGTTAATTTCTTTCCTGGATTAACACTGGCAACACCTATGGCTGATTAAGGAAATAGAAATGGATGTTCATATTAAACATTTGGGATAAACATCAGGACCTCTGAGAGTCATATAGGAGGCTGAACGGAAGGCAGAACATTTTGTTTCAAGTAAGATCATGCATTTATTTTTATTCTGCCTCACAAACTCCAGCCTAACTATACTCAGGCATAAACACACTGAAAGCAAAAGGCAAAGTTCCCTACTACATCTGAACTTTTTAGTAGGCAATCATCTCTAAGAAAAGATACCTGAAACAAAACACAAAGGCTTAAATTTTACTAGGATCAGACTAGAGAGAGAGAAGAAAATAACAGAGTAAGGGATTTTGCTGCCTGACAGAATGGACTTGTACCTGAAGAATAAAAATAGACTGACTACTGTGCAGACAGCTCAGACATGCCAGTTTGGTCAGCGTGATGCACCCTAAGCCACTCAGGAAAACAGCAGGTGACTCATGAATTTTCACTTCCTTCCCAAAGTGCCCATCTCAGCAGGACTACTAAGTATATTTTAACCATAATCTCACCGTTAACTGTGCACCCACTCACCACTGCCTATAAGTTTACACGTGAGATGCACATAAATGAAATGTAACCTTGCACTTTGCAAGCAGAACTGTTTCTGTCAGCTTACATTTCCAACACAGGGTATTTCTCAGTGTTGTTCTAAACATGTGGCAGCAAAAAATCAATATATAGTGAGAGAATAATAAGGTTTTGAACATTCTATACATCTTTAAATCATATAGCAACACAAGGTTCCAACTTAGAGTACCTTGAGTAAAAATATATTATTTAAACACATTTAAATAGTCACCTGAACATAAAAGTCTATATTTTCACATTCTGTATTGTTAATGCATTCTGTATTTAAATGTTGACCTCACAGAACACGTCTCTGGAGCAGTTTCTCCCTGAGCTCCTGGAATTAATAGATATTACAGTGTCAGTGAAATCTTACGCAAGTTTTATTATGTTCTTGGAAAAGCAAAATCCAATTTTCGTAAAAAATCTCAAACTCAGATCCATATATACATTTGCCTGGTTGCCTGGGAGAGACCAGAACACTGAAAATTACACGCCCTCATGTACAAATTTACATTAAAGATGTTAAACAGAGCATCCAAATCACAAATGGAGATCTGCTCTCCCTCCATCAAACTCTCTAGTTTCCACTCATCTGTCCAGCTAGCTCATTTTTTCCCCTCCATTTTCACTTTCTCCATTCCCTTTTTCCTTCTCCAATTTTTGTCCCCTTCTGACCCAGGTTTTGTTTCCCCAGGCTTCCAAAGCCACAGCCTACTCCTTTTTCTCTAACTGAAACTCATTCTAGGCATATGGTTTTCTACTACCTCAGTTACTAACAGAGGAGAAACAGACTTCTGTCCTCCCTCCAGATGCACTCCTGTCTGGCTTCTCTGTGGTAACAGATCATTGTCTTCTCTGCAGTGAGACCTGCAAGAGAATTAAGAGCAGTCACTCCCTGCCAATAAGAGAATACCTCAAAGCTTGTAGCTTCTAGGAAAAGCACATAGAATTTTTCAAAATTTTTTGAGTAGTAGAAATCTACATCTGAGTAGATTCCACACAAGTCAAAAGGCTCTTATTCACAGAAACCTTTTCCCTGCCAAGTTTGAAATTCTCACTACAACCCAACAGATGCTAGAATACTGCATGGAACAAGGGGAAATAATCTAGTGGTGCTAAAATATATTTTACATATAACATATGAAATAGTTAAGAGAGCTTCAGATTTTTCTTCCTTACTATTGTAACACAAGGTATTTGCAACACAAAGTATTTTCAACCTTACTATCATACCTATAAAAAAGGTATAGATAAAGTCCTATAAAATAGTGAAACATTAGGGCAGGTGCATGACATGGAAACCATCAACCCACATGTTTAGCATTTGGCAAAGTTACAAGAGACAAAAACCCCACAGTGTTATTACAGGAAATTAATGTTAATGGTGAATCCCAGAGCCCACCCTTCCAGTAACATAGAGTTGGCTTTTATTCCTTGTAATCATTCCTAATTTACTCTAAATGTTTGGGAAATAATTATACATGAATTTTGGTCATCTTGGCTGCTAGTCATCAGTAACCATCAAAAGATCACACAGAGAGTATATTTTTAACTATGATTTAACCTGTCACAGTGAGAATTTACTGGCCATATAAGGGTCCTTATTATCATGAGCTGTATATACAAAATTATCCTTAAATCACTTATAAAAATTAATGAATAAACTACTATGAAATTATTATTTTATAATTGTATTGTTATGTTTTCTGACTGATATTATTTGAAGCATAAGATGGAAGTAGTGTACTGAATAAAGAATTGGACACAGCAAAAATACAGCCTGCCCACAAAGTATCATCTCTACTCAATTTTAACCTGATTCATAAATGATGTGAGCAATAATATTTTAAAAGTGTTGATTTTTTTGTATAACTAAAAGTAACATATATGATATGTCAGACAATTATGTAAGTATGTCACAAATTATTTATAACCATCATACAAGAAATCTCAAGATGTGATTTAACAAAAGGAAGAGAGAATTTCAAGAATGCAATCTCTTCCCCTTACCTCCCACCATATCCTTGTGGAAAAAGGTGAAGAGTTGATGCAGGAACAGTAAGAAAACAGAATTGCAAAACAGAGAGTTTGGAAGTATAAAGGTACACAATAAGAAACAGAATATAGAAAAATCAAAGAGATTATTTATTAGGAGATAAATAAATGAATTACTTTGAAGTTGATAATTAATGTTACAAAGCTGATAGGTTGGAGAAAGTGAAATGGCAAAGGGACGGAAAAGGAGGATGAAAGAAAATTCCCATAAGCAGTATATACTCTGAAGGACTGTTGAGTGATGGGGAGACACAGAGGACTAAAACAGATATCAAAAGGCAAACGTATAATTCCTCTCATGCTTTTGTTCATAATAAATGAAAATTGCATTTCAAAACATGTTAGCAATTGCCTTGAAAATGTGCGCATGTGTCCTCGAACATCTTTGTACGTCTATAAATGTACTAGATTAGTACCTGTACTGTAAGCACAGTTATAAATTCTATCTATAGATAATTAAGACAGTAACCATCACTGCACATATCTGAAATCTCAAACTACACTTACTCTTAGCATTGTCATTAAGTGAACCTAACATCCACAGCAAGAGGCGATGGCATTTCACAGAAATGACTTGTCCATACTGTTTTATACAGTGTGCATAAAAGTAGTGGCATGAACCCTGAGGAGCTGGAGGATTATTTTTATGAAGGTTAAATAGACAGGGATTTTCTTTCATCATCTCTCATAGGATAAATACCAAGAATGAACCAAGGAACAGAAAAAAATAAAAAGGGTTCTAAACATCAAAAAGGGTCATTAATCTATTACAAATCTCCTTTTTGTGACAAATATTTCAAACTGAAAATGGTAGATTGCATGTCACTGCACCCTTTGCAAGAGAATTGAGACAAAACAAGAGCTGTGGTGACACATGGCCCAGAAAATCAACCCAAACCACCTTTGGTGAGACCCACCAGCTTTGCAGTATTTTAACAACTGCTTTAAGCAAAGTGGTACAGTGATACATCAAAGAGTGTAATTTAAATTTCCACATTCAACGGGAAGTATACTTGTTTCTGGTTGAAAAACATCTGACTGTTTAAGCACTTTTAAAAGGACAGTTAATACCTTGATAGCTCTTTTGTTTCTATCAATTAATTCCACACAGAAGAACAAACTAAACAGATTACAATACATTGACTTGCACGGATTAACAGTAACAGAAAAAGGAGTTGAGTTATTTTGAATTGTAATTGTTACAAGGCAATTTTTTCCCCCTGCAATTATAGATCTTGAAGTAATTGATTTTGTCTGTCTATATATATATATATATATATCTCATATATATACCATTCTTCCTTTCCATAATGTTTGGCATACTAACACTATTTTTGTTTACTTTCAGGGCCCGAAGTCTATACTCTCGCCTCCCAGGAGTTGAGCTATCTATGCTCAAGGACAGCTTTCTGATGTGGCACTAATCTGAATTCACATTATGAAGGAAGAACTGTTCAAGAAAGAATCTTTAAAGTCTTGTGGGGAGGGACCTGTCCCTACTTCATTGAGGAGCCACTTCAGGCCGTCCCATTGATCCTTCCTTCTGTGCCTTGCCTTTGTCTGCCCACATACCTTCCTCATCCAGAGCTGGCACTACAGCCATGATGAGAGATCGCTGTGCTATGTCTGATCTTAGTCACCATCACCGGACTTTCAATGAAGGAAAGAAAAAGCACAATTCATAACTCGATACAGATCAAAAACTGTTATTGCACATTTCTGAGTGTTATGTCTAGCACCATACCTCTAAATCTTAGCTGTAAGGTTGTTTGCATCCTTTTTCATCTAATACCCTGTTCCTTGTACTATCTTTGCCTACCTGTTTTCTTTAAACAGAAGCTGCTACAAGGAATTGACAATGGCCAATTCCCCCTCGCTTCTTTCCTGACAGTTTGGCAGTGACACTCTTCCAACACAGCACCTCAGAACATTGTCAGGATGTCCTTCTAGACCACTGGAGAGAATACCACTGGAGAGAATACTCCTCCCTGGCAAGGAGAGACTGAAAGTGACACTTGAGAGACCATAAGACTGAGCAAGAGAGAGACAGAGTCTGTGCAGTTATCTCAGCAACAAACCAAAACCCAAATTAATCCGTAAAGCGGAATAAGAGAGAAAACTGAAATGTTCTATGAAATTAGGATATTTACCACATCTGGAATATCTGACAAAAGGCTTAAAAGGATGTGCCTTACCACTTCTTTTTATTCTGACACTAGAGTCACAGGAACACCACATAATATATTAAATTATGCACTGGATCACACACAACAAAATAGAACTGAGATTTTAAAGGGGGTATAAGAAACTATGGGTTTTTTTTAAATTTCTTGCAGTAAACATGGTGCCCTTTATTCCCTTTCCTTCTGTATCAGTGATTAACTATAAATTATATGAAAGACAATGCTTACTCAGGCAATTGGAGCTCTTCATTTTTGGAGTAGCAGCAGGTTAGAATATGACAGGAAAAGTGGTGGCAATATTCTGATGAATATACAAGCTCCACTCTTCAATTTTAACATGGATTTGGAGTTCATGTTTTTAGAGTGTTATATATTTGGAAGTTATGCACAAGTGTGAGAGACTGGATGTTAATGGTTAATGACTTAATTGAGGAAGCACCAAGGTGCTTTGCTGGGGCCAAGTTTGCATCCCTTCGAGGGGGTAGGGGGTGAGGTTTTAGTTGTGTAATGGTGAGACTCTCATCTGCATAAGACAGAGGGGTAGCCTATAAGCCAGGCTTTGAGCCAGGTAAGAAGCAGATTCTGTGGAGATAGTATATACTTTCTATCATGCCAAATTGCCCTCCCTTGCACACACACTCCCTCCTCCCCCCCGGGAAGGTCACATTCACACGTAGGCCTACTGATATAAGAGGCAGCTGCCACGTCTTAGAAGGGGTGATAAACCATCAAAAACCCTGAAAGTCCCACCCCCCTCACTCCTGAGGCCTCCCAGCACAGGACTGCACGTGATCCAGAAGTGTTGCAACAGATCCAAAGCCTGTTACAAAAGGCAGTGTAAAACCATCCCCACCCCCCCACACACAGGAGGTACCAGTGTCTTCCTGAGTGAACATTAACCATTGGACTTTGTGTTTCATGGGCTTTTTCCCCCCACCCCTGATGGACCAAGATGGATCAAGACTTCACTCATCACTTTGACCAACGGTGCAACAATCAAGTCTCATAGATCCACGGGTGTTTATTATGAACGTGATTATGAATCTTTCTACTCTTATCCTTTTTTTCTCTTTTCCTTTCTTTTTCCCTTTTGCATTTTCTTAAGTGATATTTTTATGCTTTCATATTGCCATATTACTATAGATAATAATAACCAAAACAGCTACATACCTGCTTTCCATTGCAATCAAATTGTTTTAAAACAAATCCTACATATATATATTTACAAGCGTTGGTTGTTCAGTGTTTTTCACTCTAATCTACCCCAAGGGATCTATTAACAAGAACCTGAGTTACTCTTGTCTTTGGGGCGATTTGTAACAACAAGATTAAATAATATAACAAAGGATAATCTAAGTAGAGTAACGCTGTAAGATAAAGGAAAATCTCAAGTGTGAGAACTCATTATATCCAAATTTATGGACATAAGATAATGCTTTTAAATTGATATCTGCTGCACAATATCTTTTTTCCCAAATATTCCCAGTTCAACTGGTAACAGCCTCCTGTACAAACTATAATCTCAGTACTTTGAGGAAGAAACAAAAAGCTACATCTAAATCTTACCAATCTTAAATATCTACCAATTCAACTGCAAATACGCTTGCCTAACCTAAAATTGCCATTCTCTGTTTATTTATGTATTTATTTAAAACCTGACCCTATGAATTGAAAATATTGAGTGAGAATAAAAGTTCACCTTTGACGAAATTAAGACTAAATTGTTTCCTCCTTCAAGTAATGTATGTAAGAGACACATTTTTATACTTTTTTTTAAAAAGTGTCATGTTTCAAACAAGCAGATAGAGAAAAGAACTTACATTTCCCTTTGCAGACAGAACTCTGTTTCATTTAGCATCACTCTTTTTCCTGTCTATGGAAGCTACACAGAGCTTTCCAGCTCTGTGACCATCCTGATGCATTGCATCTGCTAGGAAACAGCAGAGACACTGGTTCCACTTGCCCTGCAACAGGATGAGTATCCCCTGGCTGGGACTCCAGGCTCTAGTCTCACATGTATGGTTACGTACCAATGACCCCTCCAAGGCAGGGTAATATTTTCAGCAGTGGCTGTAATGATAAAAGTCAGAAGAAAGGACATATTTATTGGGTACCACTTTTTAATTACCTCTCAAGCTCCAATCAGTTCAGGGACTCCCTGAGCCAGATGTATCTTTTGAAGCATGTAACCACCATTAGTGTTTATCTCCTCCAAAAGCTTGCCCAGTCTTCCCTTGCACCGATGTGAGCTTTTAGCACCTTCAGCAAACGCAGGTTTAGCAAATGCAAGGATCTCTACAAGCCCCTGTATGAAGAACCACATTGTTTGGGGAAGCCCTATACATGTGTAATGGGTTTCTGTGGCTGTGTTTTGGTAGCAGGAGGGGGGGCTACAGGGGTGGCTTCTGTTAGAAGCTGCTAGAAGCTTCCCCTGTCCCATGGAGCCAATGCCAGCAGGCTCCAGGATGGGCTTCCTGCTGCTGGCCAAGGCCAATCCAATCAGGAGTAATAGTAACGCTTCTGTGATAACATATTTAAGAACAGAAGGTTGTGGCGCAGAAAGAATTCCAACCAGGGAAAAGCAGAGTGGGAACATGGGAACAACAACGTAGACACCAAGGTCAGTGCAGAAGGAGGGGCAGGAGGTGCTCCAGGCGCTGGAGCTGAGCCCCGTGCAGACCATGGTGCAGACCATGGTGGAGCAGCTGTGCCCCTGAAGCCCATGGAGGATCATTGGAGTGCAGAGACCCCCCTGCAGCCCATGGAGGAGCCCGTGCTGGAGCTAGTGGATAGCCAAAGGAGGCTGTGACCCTGTGGGAGGCCCAAGATGGAGCAGGGTCCTGCTGCAGACCTGCAGCCCATGGAGAGGGAAGCCCATGCTGGAGCAGGTTTTTCCCAGGTAGGACTTGTGGCCCGTGTGAGGGACCTGCACCGGTACAGCTCATTTGTGAAGGTCTGCACCTCATGGAGGAGTGACCTACAGGACAGCAGTTTGGGAAGAACTGCTGCCCAAGTGATGGACTCACATTGGAGAGGTCCATCAAGGAGTGTCTCCTGTGGGAGGGACCCCACAGGAGCAGCAGAAGGACTCCTCTCTCTGAGCAGAGGCAGAAACAACAACTGATCATAACCCCCATTCCCTGTCCCCCTGCACCACTGGGGGGGGAGGAGGGAGAACATGGAAGGAGGGATGGGGGGAAGGTGTTTTTAAGACTGTTTTATTTCTCACTCTTTGGTTCTCATCCCATTAGTAATAAATTTAAGTACTATCCCTGCTTTGAGTCTGTTTTGCCTGTGAGGGTAATCAGTCACTGACCTCTCCCAGCTCTTATCTCTACTCATGAATCCTTAGCTGTTTTTTTCTCTCCTCTGTCCAGTTGCAGAGGGAGAGAGAGAGTGGCTTTAGTGGGTACCTGTCATCCAGCCAGGGTCAACCCCCTACAACATGCTTCCCAGATTTACACGTCCTCCCCAAGGAAGAGGCAAGGCAAGAAAATTGGAAACTACTTGATTAAATAAAAAGATTGATGCTCAGGAAAGAGAACAAGGTTTATTTTGAATTCTGATTGTTTTTTTGAAGGAGGTTAGAAATAGCCCTTAAATATTTTATTCTCCAAATGTTGCACCCACCAGGGAAAAAAAGGCCTGATGCTTTTTTATTAATATTGGTATGCTTAACAACTGTTAACTTTTTAGTCACAGAGGTAAGCATTAAGCCTACTTCATTAAGATTTAAGATTTATTGCTTTGTTTTTAGATTTGTTACTTTTCTAAGTATTGTAAACTGTCTTTTTCACAGTCATTTTCACCCATCTTTTTGGTACTTTAATATTTTCTACCCTTCTTCCACAATATTTAGAATTACATATCTAATTCTAATTAGCTTTCCTTTTTCTCTCCCCTGTTTAATGTATAAAAATATGCTGGAAATTCTGTGCCTTGTTGCATCTATTTTCTAAAACATATTTTTACTACCATCATCAGTACAATGGAAAGCTTTGCCTTTTTTTTTCCCTTCAAAAACAAGTCTTTTCCTCTCCCAGGAATCAAACCTTGTCTGGTGGTTCACTACTGATTTGACCATTTTATCCTTGTCCAGAACATGTGTATCATCTCTATATGGACCTACTTGCCATGCAAAGCAATACATTCTCTTATTTTCCCCCTTGCAGATGTTTCTAGAGCAAATTATATCCACTAATATTCTAATCATGTGAATTATCCCACTGAGTGTCTCATATGCCAACTAAGACACTGTTGTGATCATTAATTAAGATTTCAGCTCTTCCTGTTTATTCCCCTTCTCAAATTAGTGCAGAAACAATTAAAATATTTAGGGGATTGACATCCTACTATTCTGCTTGTCCTTCTTATGACCTTCTTTTTTTAGGTCCTCTTCCTAGTAATTACTGTTTATACATATCTGTGAATATTTGGAATCTCTTTTCATCCTAGTTTAAATATTTTGACATTAGTGACTGACCAAGACTGTGTCTCAAAATGTTGTTCACAATGGCAGTACCATATTTTAAGGGTCAGTGTTAATAAAGACATCACAACAGGTCATAGAACTATTCCATTGCTCAAAATAATTATAAAATCAAGTTACTTTTAAAATCAAGTTGCTTTCCAGTTTCCTTTTCTCTCCTTCTCATGCACATGCAAGTACAAATGCAGAATATTCAGTCCAAAACAGAAAAGACATTTCCTCTCATATTTCCTTACTCATATCCATAAAGAGTTCAGTACGAAACTTAAATCAATTATTGATTCTGGAAGCTTTCCTATATAAACATCACTTAATTCTTAGGAATTCATTCTAGGAACTTCCTCCACCTACTAACAACCCTGTGAGCAGTTATCATTATGGTGGTTGCCGTTAGTGAAGCTAAGAACTTTTAAACACATTCCTCTATGGGGAAAGTGAGAAAAACAAGAGTAAGAGCAGCCTGAAAAGGCCTGGAGGTGAAAATATTTAATTAAAATCAGCACTGCGTAAGGCCTATGGGGCCATGCCTCCCCTTGCACAAGGATGCTAGTCCATTTCCTGCCCCAACACCAGGGAGATTTTATCATGGTGACATAGCCAGACAAAGATTTAAACCTGAGGTTCTGACTAGAGCTTAAATTGCTACAGAAACACACCCAGAGAACCCGAGAAATGTGCAGAGTACTGTTTCAGGTGATCAATAACAATGTGGGTTACCTTGTCATAGAACGAAATCAGTTTGGATAAGCAGGACTTTCCTCTCATGAAGCTGTGCTGGCTGTGACAAACAACTGCATTGTCTTTCAGGTGTTTTTCAGTACCTCCCAGAATAATCTTCTCCATAACTTTACCAGACACTGAAGCGAGACTGATGGGCCTGTAGTTTTCGAGGTCCTGTTTCTTGCTCTTCTTAAAAATTGGGACAGCGTTCACCAGCTTCCAGTCAGCTAGGAACTCTCCAGATTCACAAGATCACTCAAAAATCATTGAGAGAGGTTTTGCAATGACATCAGCCAGCTCTTTGAGAATTCTGGGTTGAATCCCATCAGGCCCCATAAATTTATAGGGATTTAGCTGGAGCAGCAGATCTTGCACAGTTTCAACATTGACTGGGAGTCGATCATTCTCTCAGTCACAGTCCTCCAGCTCAGGTCACTGAGACCCCCTTGGTCCATCATCCATGTTAAAGACAGATGCAAAGAAAGCGTTAAACATCTCGATCCCATCTCTGTACCTGTTTGTGAGGTGACCATTCTCATCCTGTAATGGGCTAACAATATTGATATACTATATATATATATATATTTGAAAAAACTCTTTTTGTCCCTCACATTTCTGGCCAACTTTAACTTGAGCTGAGCTTTGGCTGCATGAATTCTCTCCCTACAATGGCAAGCAGCATCTCTGTATTCTTCACATGTCAATTGACCCTGTTTCCACTGGGCATACACCTTCCTTTTTTGCCTTATTTTAATCTGTCCCAAAGTACAAAGCTTTCGGTTAGTATTTCCACCTAACATCAATTACATCAATTACTCATTCCCAATCTCTAGTAGTACTTCTGCAATTCTAATGATCATAACGAAAAGCAAGCATTTGAGAATTTGTCCTAATAAGTACCATCACCTCAGTCACATCCAAGGTGAACTGAGTTGACTCAAGTTCAATCAATTTTTCATTTATTTTACTCTTTCTCTCATGATTGTGTTACAGCATTCATACTCCTAAAATTCATGACAAGCTATTGCCGTTCTCAGGTTTATTAATAAATATGAAATAGAATCAAAGCACTCTGGTCTTCAGAAAATTCCAGGGCCATTCCAGGGCCGCCTGATAGTTGCAGTGTCTTCGATGCTTTTTATCTGCATTCAATATGAAGAAAATTACATATAGAATGCATTTACACAACATTTACTCTTAGTGCTGTAACTGCTTACTACAGAAACTTCTAAAGCAAGAAGAAAGTACCTTACATGGCTTTCATCTCCCATCTTATAGCAAGTTATACAGTAGAAAATATACTATGTTTAGCACTACTACTTAGAGCTGTGAGAATTAAACTAAAATTACTTAGTTTTCCCTTGTCACAGTTTTAAAAAGTTGAGTATTGACTTAAGCTGAGAAAACATTACCTGACATATTAATCATCACTGAAACAAATCAATATTGGCATTTTTGTAATTTCACTAGAGCCTACATATTTAAGACCAGCCAGGGAGTGGGGTAGGGATTGGAAGTTATTTTGCGTAGAATGCTCTGGGGAAAAAAATGCTGTTTAAGTATATACAATGTTTATTATTAGATATTTATTTTAGTTATATAATTAAAATTAATATGAAATATATGCAAATATATTTTAATAAAAAGCACAATAATATATAAATACATATAAAGGGTTAATAATAACTTCAATTTGTTATAATTTGTTATTAAACCTTAGCTCTAGAGCAGGACAAACATAACTTCCACATTTTTAGTTAATTTATTTATTTATTTTAACATAGTCCACATTTTTCTGCTTTTTTGTTTGCACTGATTGGATAGACCTCAATTTGAAGTATGGTGTCAGGGCTGAGCATTTCCTGTTCTCTGTTAAGACTTCTTAAATAAAAAAACCTAAAAAGTTCAATCTCTAGTATTTTAAAAAGAAGTGGAAGGCAATTTTATAAATTTATAAATGCATTATGTACCTACTCTATGAGCAATTAAAACTTTGTTCAACTCACAGTTTCTGATTGTTAGTGATCTACCACAACAGCATCTCTTTTATTGTAGCTTAAAGTGTCAAATATTTCTTTAATATTCATTGCAATTATCTGTCCTGGGCATCTCACTGGAATTCATCCAGAGACTAATTCTGCAAGGTGTTGAATTCCTTGTAAAAAAAGCTGAATGTCCTCACATCTTGTTAGTGAAACTGAGAGTACTCAGTGCTCTGAAGAATTAGGCCAAAATTCAAACTTCGTTTCATAATCAACATCGCAGCTTCTGAGCCTGTTTACACAGGCTCTAATAGCTACTGCACTAGTCAAGTCTGGTTTTCCCAGAACAATTTTGAGAATGAGAGCTGGAACACAGAAATCAACATTATTTTAGAGGGAGGGAACAACTTGCTGTGAAGATGCGAAGATGCCCTTTACCCTCCAGTAATAAACACACATACTTTTCTTACTGAGCCTGTGCCTGGTATCATCAATCCAGAGACTTTGTTTGCGCTAATCCACATGGAAGATGCCTGCAAGGTCACACAAAACACCATTTCCTTCTGTGGAAAGCTGCCGTCATTCTCAATGTTCTCAGCACTGCCAAGTGTTTGATCTATAAACCTATATTTATGGCCACAGTTCACACTCATACTGAAAATCTGCAAATCATTTTGCCCAGCAGTCTTCAGTATATTAATTTGCAACACAGTTGGCAGAGTGTATAGTAAACAGAATGGTCATCCAGTTTCCTTCAAAGTTTGCTTCACCAAGGATGAGCATATTGTTTGTTTTATCTCTGAAACCTTACATAAATGTGTGTTTTATTCTACTTTTTTCTCAGAAATACAAAAAAAAAGCAATGACAATTGTTTTCTGTCACTATCTACAGAATTTTCTGACAAAAAACCAGAGGGTTTTGAGGAATATTTTTCAATGAATATTTTCACAAGAATATACTAATACAAAATTCAGCATAAGATATTGAATGGGTAAATAGGTCTTGCAACATCCTGTGTGGATTCTCCACCTTTCTCTGCTTCTATCTTTCTCTGAATATGTGGTGATCCTAATGAGGTCCTTAATCAGACAAGTATTTGATCTTCTGATAGTTTTAACTAAGAGTATAGCAAACATAACATTTGCATATGAAATTGTTGCAATAGTCAGCCCAAAACTAGTGAATAAGCCTGAAACACCTATAGGAAATATAAGGCATTTGGGCAGCAGACCAAGGAGATGAGGAATGTAGAAAAATGTTCTCAGCTATGAAACAAAAGCCTCCCAAGTAGAGTTGAAAATGAAGAAATTAACTGAAATGACAGATGCCAGGTCTGGGTTACTGAGGACAGCAAGTGGGGTTAAACAAAGCTTGAAAAGCACTGGAAGACCACTGGGCTTAGAGTCAAGGAACTGAAAATTGTAAACTATTACTTCTAGCATTTGCTAGAAGCACCATAGAAAGTCAGCTTCCACGGGGGGGGGGGGGGGGGGGGAAGAGAAAGATGGATCTCTGTAAGAAGGATACCAGCCAGAGGTTGCCAGCTTGGGAAGACCTATCAATTATGTGTTGCCATTTTACCAGTTAATGGATTGACAATTCTTGCACAGGACTTAAACTGGAATCTGTTTCAAACATAATGAGATTCATGTTTCTTTGTCATAGTCAGGGACAGGGGAAAACACATCAAACCACATGCAGGTTTATTTCAGGGAATAGGAAGTCCTTCTATTGCCCTTCGTTCTTCTGAATAGTAAAACAAATTTACTCATTTGTATGGAGGTGTTCAACACAACCTTGTATTTTTAGTCCTCGGGACAGTATAGCATAGTAAGTTCAGAGAAAAGAGACAGAAAAGGAATAACATTTAAATAATTCGGAAAATACTACAGTCAATAAATTATACTTTTGTTCTTCCCTAGTGAATTTCTCACACCTTGACATGCTTGACAACTATGTGCTAGTTTAAAATTCCAATTTGTAAAACTGGCAGGTTGAAAAAAATTCTAAACCATGCTTATTTACTGAGGTAGAAAGCTTGAACTAAACATCCCACATTCTCAGCAAAAGTGTTTTTTGGATGAAGGCTGATCTCTGACCTTGCCATGTAATCTCTGCTGAAATCAGTGAAATGTGCATTTACTAAGAAGCAAAGAAATTAATTCAAACACAGCATTCTTATCAGATATTGGAATTAAAATACCTGCATCAAATCTTAAATATCCGTTCTATTTTTATCTGTCTTATGTTGTCCTTGATATTTCTGAAGCTCAATCCAGCTGAGATCACTACATCTAAAAATGCTTGTTTGTCTTCAAAAGCTCTGTGTCCCATTACAGATCCTCTTTGAGTCATATGAGGTAGGGAAGATACGTTCTCACTATTGCTAAAGCAGGAGAAAACACAATAGAAGGATGAACATAGACTATATCTAATTTAGCAAGTAACATGGCACAACGGGAGTGAAATACGTAGAGTGAATCATTCACTGCAGAGGACCAGCAGTCCATGTTTTATATATATATATATATATACATACATATATACATATTTGAAAGGGTTATAGCTGAATAACTCCAGTTTGATCCTGTGAGCTATTACCGTTAGGGATTAGAGCTCATTAATTGCACACTAACATGACAGCACCTTTTACCAGTTCAGGGTCATCAGAAAAGAATTGAGTTAGAGAATCCTGAAAATATTTGGAGGTGAACTGAAGCACAGTTGTGAAAAGACTCCTTATCTAATACTGAACACTAAAATGGACACAGAGTTATCCTAAACACTATTGCTTAAGATACCCCTGACAAATCATATGCTGTTCACAAAATTCACAATAGCAGCACATGATAGCAGGAAGACCTTAACACATCTAGATAACAAAAAAAGCCACCCTAATACAGTGGGATAATCCACTAATCCACAGCCTTATCCTGTAAAAATACCCTTTGTGAGATCACGCTGTTCGTGACTACACAGAGAACTTCCTGGAATACAAACCTAAAACCTCCAGAAACTGAAACCATTCAAAGCAACTGTATTACACAGTCATACTTATGGGCAACTTTCTTCAGAACTGTAGAGCTACAATTAGCTTTTTCCCTCCCTTTCTGCACAAGAGGGAATAGGCAAAATAGATTGTAATTCATTCTTTGAATGGGAGTCTTTATTAACTTCTATATTGGAACTGCATGTAGCACATGGATATCTTGTTCTGAATGGAGTTTAGGATGCACTGTTCTGTTCATTCTGTTTCAGAAAGTTTTTACTTTTTATTGCTCCAGAGCTTTTAGCATATTGCAACCCCGATTTTGGTTTTTTTTCTTTTCTTCTGTTTTTACTTTGCTTGCTTCCCTATTTGCAGAATTTGAGGTTTCACCTCAAATTCTTCACTTGCCAGTTCTTTTTGGAAAAACTTGTTTGACCTTCCTCTATCTTAATATATGTATAAAAACATTATGAGATTTATGACTAAAAAGCCAGTTATTACTGAAATTATAGAAACCGTGACTGGAAAAAACTGTTAACAAAAGCTGAACTATAAAAGCCATGCTAATCTCATCTGATAAATTCAAAGCATATTATTCATACTGGTTTAATTTGAAGCATCTAACTTTCCAAATGATCAAAACAAGATCATTTGCAAAATCAATAATTTAAAAAAAATAATCAATATTTATTTTCATGTGAGAATACGCCTTGGGGAAAGTAGAAATACTTATGGATAATTTATTAGTAGTACCATTCCTATTCCCACCCCACAATGTACTTCACTTAAGCTGTTCTGAGAGACTGATTGCACCCTGGCTTATTCATAGCAAGATCGGAAAACAAGTTTGGGGTAAAACATCAGAATAAGGAGGGGGAAAAAACAGAAAAATAATTTTTTTATAGATCATATAAAATAGATTCAGTAACTGAATAAAATCATTACCAAGAATTAAAAAAAAACTAAACCCAACCTGAAACCTTGTTAATAATCGCTAATAACACTTTTATTAAAAGGGTAGATGGCCTTTACATATCATTGATTTTAACCTCTTTGCTAACAGCATGAAGCATAGAGAAATGTTCTTTTCATGTTGATGAGATTTCAGAAAGGTTTCTGCAACATCAATAGGCAAAATTTACTTCTGTACAAGCCAATCTATGAAAAAACAGGCTTGTATGACTATATTAGGAGACAGCATGGTAACACAGAGGTAATATGGACATTAGAAGATGCAAGGGAATGGGTCTGAAGAAAAAAAAACATCTCAGGCCAAGGACCTTTACATCTTTACTGCAAACATTTCAACATGTTTTATTTTGACATAGCTTTTTTCTGATCTCAACAGATTCAATATCCCTTAACATCTAGATCACATTGTGCACACTCCTATACCATTTTTTATCTTTTACTGTCATGTAAATAAAAATCCACCTTGTGTACTGTAGGATCACCATTCAATACCAGGCTGGCAAATCAGGTTGATCAGAATATTAGCTTTGAAAGTTCATTACTGATCTCAAGTAAAATATTAACAAAGATGAACCTATAGACTTTGAGAAAGTGGTTTAAGTTGTTCTATATAGATGCCACTGACTGAATATGTTATAGAAATACCACTTGGTCTTCTTCAGGTACTCATACTCATACTTCAGGTCATCTAGGTCAGATAAATCTGCACTTTCACATTTACAATTTCACACTGAAGATTAATAGTGTCTGCATTGGATATCAGGAGCTAGCTTACCAACTGTGCAGCAGTTACCTCCCACAGAGTCTTGGGTTCCCAGGTCCCTTCTGAGGGAAAAGTAGAAAAACAAGGTAGGGCAATAGGAAAGTCCAGTTTCAAAAATGCCATATAGCAGGTAAAGTAGGGACTTGGATCAGGCACCTTCATATTTCTGACAGAGGTGCAATGTTTTCATAGTATAGTTGCCTCAAAGGTCAGGTTTAAATCTAGTGGAAACACTGAAGGATTGCACTTATTTCCTCTGAGGAAATGACTGAGTTTGAATTCTAAGATATTCACAGTATTATCACATTCCAGATCTAATACAATCCAGAATGTCTGAATTACATGAGAAGGTGAAGGAGACAAGAGAGGCAGAGATGAGTTGTTTTAGGAACACTGAATAAACTTCCAGAACCCTCTCTTAGAAGGCTTCTGATAGAATGCTGCAGACTAAGTTTAGATATAGGTAAGAATCTGGGTTTCTGGATCTATTCTTAGTTACACTCATTTAGAGGATTACACCATGAAAAAACAAATTTACCTCAAACTGTATTCTGAGAGACTAGAAAGAAGATTTTGCTCCTATGAGTGAAAGCTGAATACAATCCAGCTCTTTTGGCTTGCCTGAATTTGAAAGTATACAGCTAGTTATAAAGTACTTGGAGAAATAACTTTCAACCATGCATACAGATTTTAGGTTCGTATATCCAAAATCTAAGTGAAATGGTTAACAGTGGGAAGTGGTTATCAGCTTTGGTATTTAAGCAACCTGAATAAGAATTCGAATTAAATTCAATAGCTCAGAAAAACAAGTGCTGGAGTATCACCCTTGTGTCAACTTGTCTGGTGGCTCATCCAGTACTTGATCATACCTTATATGGCATAACCAATTTCTGCCAAGAGAAAAGCCTCCAATTATATGATAATACAAGTGGTGGAAAATCTTTCCAAAGCTGGTAAGAAACTCAGTTTTGCTGCGCTTGTAGTGCTCCACTCTCCTTGCTGATAAGTGAAAACTCCAAGCAAATGTCACGTAACGTACATGTCACCAATTGCCATTTTCTCTGATAACACATTTAGTTTGTCTTACCTGACAGTTACATCCTATTATTATTTGAGAAAAATGCTGATTTTTGCGAAAAAACCCTGGCAAGAGTTCAGAGGATGGTATTTAGTCATTGAACATCAATCTATAGCATGTCATATTTCAGCACGTGGGGATTATTTTTTAAGACATTTTTCATTTTGCACTCATACAAAATGAAGATTTCTTTCCTCCATATACACAGGGGAGTGTTTCTGATCAGAATATTTTTTTTCATTTGGACAAGAAAGGTACATGCTGTCATTAATAATTTGATTTTATTTTTCTTTGGCAGACACAATTCTGAGATGCCTAAAAATTGCCCTGTCTGATAAAATAATCACTGAAAGTTACTTACTCTTCAAAACTTGGAAAGCTTACTAAAGTGTCCTATAAATTATCTGTTTTAAGAGTTCAACTTTATGTATTATAGTGTGTCATTTTGCATTCATGTTTTATTATACCTATATGGTATATAGCATGATCCTGATATTTAAAAGATGACTATATTACTGTAGGTAGGATTTTAAAAGAACTTATTAAAATATAGTGTTCAGCTTATATCCTCAAGTGTCTATTGTATAGTTATAGGAAAACATTTTTTCTACATTATCACTAATCTTACTTTATTAAAATTCAATATTAGCAATTAATTTGTTTAAAAAGCCTTATTTTAGGACAGCAATTTCAAACACCAAAAACTAGGAGAAGGTAGAATGCAGGGTGCCCTCTGCATATGTACAATTTGTAGTAAAAACCTTATTGCTTTTATCTGTTAGCATTTTCTCCACAGGATCCTGAAAGGTAAATGAACTACTGTTCATTAGGTTCTGACATGACATCTCAACCCCTTCTAAATCCTTTTCCTGGCACTGCCAGTCCCATCACATACAGAGGTCCCCACAGATTTTATGACACTTTGTCTTCTACCCTTCCCTCCTGCCTCTGTTGAATACCATTAATTCAACCTCTGGCTTGCTGTGTACCACAGCTGCCTGTGAAAGCTGTAGCATAAAAAGTCTGGAAAAACTGCTTTTAGGAGATTTGTACCAGTTCCTCCCCTTTCCAGTCTTCACTTCAAACAAGCAAGTCTTTTACACACATATGAAGTGCATAATCCCATCAGTTAATTAACATTGTAAACCCAATGAGTGTTTCCATTCTTTAGATTGTGTTTAAGCATCAAGAAAGCTACATCATTTCTCTTCCTTTCGTTGTGCACCTTTTTGGTCGTGCTTGACCAGCAGAAAACTGCTCAGATGGCTAAAGGACAGAGTATTAACTACATTCAGGTGGTGTATACAAATCAGTTCAATCTTTGTACTTTAGGATTACTGCCCATCTTTCAGGAGGATTCAAGTGCAAGTAAACTTCTTTTTAGTGTTACTGACACGTAAGGCATATGCATTTTCTCTTCACCTACTATCGGTACAGAATATTTGTTCATTTCTTCTCTCTAGAAAAGTCTTCTTTTACTTTCCTGCACCTTGGAAAACACATGCAGCTCTGTGAGGTGCATGGAAAACTCATCCATCTCTAATCTTCACCTCCTTGATGACAAGCCCCTAGAATATTGATGCATTTTGTTACTAAACACATTAAACTAACTCCTCCTATTTTCATCATCTGCAAAAATGCAGTAGGGTAAGCGCCAGACCCAACAATTAAAATGAGAGAATTAAAAAAAAAAAAAGCCTGCACCTTAATTCTCATAAATTCTGATGTCCTTGGCATATTATTATAAAAAACTTAGAAAAATCAATTCCATTGAAGTGCACTTCTGAGTGGATTTCAGACCATTCTCCAATATACTGATTTAAGCATAAATAAAATCTAATTTAAGCACCACTAAAGACTGGATATATGTACATAAAAGAAAAACTTGGGATTTTTTGGGGAACAAAAAATCTTCTATCAAGAAAAATATTCACTCTGACTGTTCCAGATCCAGCTATTCCTTAATACAGCCTTTTTTTAGCCATCCCTCTGGTCCTGACTTGGTTTAATTTTTGGTATTTTGGAGTCAGCTAGTTTCTCAGCCATCTTAATGCAGATCACAATGAATTTCTCTTCATTTGTTTTGAGTAACATATTATTTTTCATCTACTACAGAAAAAGAATGCTAGCACATTGAATTCAACCTTACACCTGCCATGACACTAAAATGTCTCACCAAATTACTTCATATGTCTAAACACAGGTTGTTGTGTTTTAACTCCAGCAAGCAACTAAGCACCACATAACCATTTGCTCACACCTCCCTGGTGGGATGGGAGAGACAACTGGAAGAATAAAACTTGTGTGTTGAGATTAATACATTTTAATGAGTAAAGTAAAAGCTGTGTGCACAAGCAAAGCAAAACAAGGCAGGTGGTCAGCCATCTCCAGGAACACTGGGCTCCATCATGTATAGTGATTACTTAGGAAGAAAAATGCCATCACTCCAAACATCCCTGCTTCCTACTTCTTCCCCCTGGTTTTTATGCTAAGCATGCTGCCATATGGTATGGAATGTCCCTTTAGTCAGGGAGGGTTAGCTGTCTGCTCTGGGTTACACAAAAACTCTGGTATCCACCTTTTCATTTCTCTTTTCCCCAGATATGCCTACTAATTTGGACTGTGATGTAAACTTGAGATAAGTGTGGTACTCCTATCCTAGGAGAAGAATGTATCCACAAGTGTGAAAGACTGGAATGCTGATGACTCAGACAATCAAGGTGCAAGCTGATGATGTACAAAGTAACCATCTAGGTGCTGAAGGTGTGCACACCTGACACCTTAGGCTACAAGCTGGGTGTTGGACAAGATAAGGAGGGAGGGAAATCGTAGGAGGTTGGGTAGTGTTTCAGTGTTTCTTTGTCCTTACACAGGTGACTCAGCTGTGATAACTCCCCTCCAGGAAAGCATGGGGACAATTCGCACACATATCCTGAAGATATTCATCTCTGCTGATGGGCCATAATGGATCCACCTGGGCTAACATAACAAGCAGCTGTAACATCTTAGAAAGTGTCAAAGACTCCTGAAATGTCCCGTGAGCCAGTGTAGAACTTCCTGCCCCATGGGACGTACCAGGGGAACTCACATCCAGCCAATAAAAGACCACAGTGGGACTTCACTCAACACTGGTTTTTATTCCCTCACCACACAGAACTTTCCTTACCACCCAGGGCTTCCACCACCGCTTTGATGGATTTGGACTGCAATCACCACTTTGAACACCAAACATCAAAATTACAATAACTAAGTCTCGCCCTTGGATCCAGTAGGTGCCTTGCGGGTCCTTCCAGTTGCCTGGGGGGTCCACAGCCCTGCTCTGACTGCCTGTACCAGCACAGCAACCTCATTCCAGCACCATGCAAGGGTCTGCTGGTATCAAATCCCAGCTACCCGCCGCTTCCTACCAGCGCTGACTCTCCAACCATTCCTGCCAGGTTTTCCAATCGTGGGGGAGATAAACAACCTGGAAGGGTGGCCACCTTGCCTCTGTCCTGTGGCAACGTGTGTTTTTCTGGGTGGAGGAGGCCGGCCACCATCTCAATTTGGTTTGGTGGGTGGGGCTTGGGAAGTTTGTCCTCATCAGTTGATTTAACCCAGCTTTATCAGTATTGTTATTAGCATTTCTTTTGGTAAAGAGTTGTTTTTTCACTTATATCTGAGCGTGTTTGGTCTCTCCCTCTATATTGGAGAAACTAGGGGTATTGAATCCAAGGGAGGAGACTTATGTCCGAGGTCTTCACCCCTCCAAATTGCTTAGAACGAAGACACTGTCCCAACTCCTTCTGCACCCTCAACTTCTTCGCTGTTGGAGAGGGCTGAGGGGCAGAAAAGGCCTCTGTGTAAACACTTCTCAGCTGTAAGGAAGACATCCCTGTATTATTAACGCTTCTTCCAGCATAAATCGAAAACAGCCCCATATCAGCTACTCTGTTCCAGCCAAAACCAGCACACAGGCATATTTCTTTTCTTTGCAAAACTGCAAGGAAAGAGCAGTATTAGAAAAGCTCATGAGAGACTGTTCACAATCACTGGAGAGGACACAGTACAAACAGGTAGGAAAGCTAACATAGCCATCTTTACAACTGAGCTAATCATATATCTACACCTCGACACCGGGAGGTCCATGATGCCAATAAAGAGGGAGAATGAGATAAAAAAGAGTAAATGCAGATGGAGATCCAACAGAATTAAACATTTCCCACAAAAACATGCTTGAAGGTGGTGTAAAGAAAAAATGTTCTCCAATTACTACAGGAGTAGAACTGCTCATCAGGTCCCTTTTTAATTGGAATTTCACATTCGTATAGACTTTGGAGTGGAACTTTATTTACTTGATGCTAAACACTAAGTAAGAATATATTATGCTACTGTTAGCTACTCAGCTGCCCAGTACATTCAGGTGGTTGTGAACATGAGAACTCTGCTTCTTTCTTTTTCATTTAAAGGGACAGAAGCCACCACTTCTTTTAAATGCAGTCCTGACCACAAACCAGGCATGTATTTTTCTTTTTGACAGCAGGCATAATGCAAGCTAACAAAAGCTACCCATTGAAGTCACTTGGAAGTGGAAACAAGTGAAAAAACCCATTTTTTTATACACATACTACAGTTTCTATAAGTTCTGTCAATCACGGAACTAATCCTGCTCCTTACAGGGGCAGTAGCACCAGGAAGAACTTAAAGTAGAAGCTGGTCTGGTCTAGGACTGCTGTAACTATGACTGCCAAGTATATGAAAGAATTACAAAGCTCAGATGTATTTACATTTAGTGATTGTACTTTGGTTCTTAGAAGTTTTTTAAAGTATATTTATTTACTTTTTTGGCACAAACGATTTGAAAAGAAAACACAACAATAATAATAAATAATACTACTAATAAAATAACCAGATAAATACTTTATGTGCATTCACCACACCAATAGCTAGTTCTCTCAGTTTACTTTCCTTGAATGCAGAGAGAACAGAGCAGGAAGGTCTTCAAATTTGTTATTATAAAAAAGGGCCAATGAAAGTACTTAAAATAGTCCTAGATATTAAAATTTAAAAATTTTCTTTCATCTCATTTAATGTAACAGAGGAAACTCTCTATATATTTTCTGTTATTTACACAAGTATACTTTCTGTTGGAGTTAAGGAGATCCATGAAGGCAAGCACTGATTTATCAAAATAAAAATAACCATTCAGGTAGAAAATAATCAATATATATGTTTTAGTGCTCTGCACAGACCAGTATAAGGTTTTGTTGTTGGATTTGTGTTTTTTTTTTTTAATCAATAAAGTTCAGATGCAAATTAGAATTTTTATGAGACAGTTTTTTCTGCATCATGGGACAGTGCTCATTTGACATGCTGCATAAGTAATATTGTGCTTGTTTCATTTGAAAAAACCTTTGTGAAAAAATTAAGGACTAAAACATTTCTCAAAACACTTTTCCAAAAAGTCAGACCAACCAGAATTTCCATTTGCTGACAAAGAACCTTCCTTATAACTCTAAACATTAGTGCAATTAAACCAACCTCTACATAAGTTGACACAACATTAGGAGAACTTCCATTTCTTTTTCGTGTTTATAACAGATTAAAGGGATGCAAGTTGAGAAGGTAATATCCAGGTAATATCCTTATGTACAGTATACTATAACTCTTTTTTTAAATAACCTGTAAATTACTTCTTAGCAGAGAGAATTTAAAAATAATGAGATGAAACATTCAACAAGAATAAGAGAAAAAGGGGCATCTCCTAGCAGCTGAGGCATTCAGGTCTATTTCTCTTCCAAACAATCACTGATTCTCTTATTTTCCAGGCAAATAGTGTACATAATAGTTTACTTCATGAAGCATGTCATCACAGACCCTCCCCTGAAACAAAATTTTCATAGTTGTATTTTCTGAGGAGCTAGACCTTGTCTATGTCTTAGAGGTGTAATAATTGGGCCTGCAAAAAATGGAAGAGTAGTGTCATCTAATTACTGGATTCCGCTAGGGCTAAAGCAGTGCTGGAGCTGCCCTCTGTACAGGCAAAGAGAAATATTTAAACTAATCAAGAAAGCATCTAAATGTTTTAAACTATCCCTGAGCTACGGTATCAATAAGTTTAGTATTTCTGAATAACAATTTTGGACTTAAAAGCCTAAATCAGACTTTAAAGCACCTAAATCCTTTACTCGCTTTAACTTTCAGTCTCACTCATTCCCAACAAAATTTAGATTAAGTCAGTCAAACTCTGAAGATCTGAATAAATATCTATAAGAATAAGGACCTATGCAACTTTGTAATGAGCAATAAATATGCAGTAGAGTACATATATGATGTATCTTTTATAATATTACATATATTGTTATCTTCTGCACTATTTGACTGGCTTGACTGGTCTGCCTGGGTCTGGCCATTTTAAAGTAGAAAGCTAGCTTTATTTCATTTATTCATCCTTTTATCAATATAGGTTTGATTTATAAACAAAACCAGAAAAAATAGTTCATACAACAGATGGTATTTCTATTAATTTCTTTACAATGCTGCAAATTAACATATTTGATGTAATTTTTACACATACCAGTTTATGTCAGACCATGCATCATTTAGACCACATCTTCCCTTTGCAAATGGAAAAGTACTTATTTGCACTGTAAATATATGAACACACCCAGTTCAAAACAGCATGGCCGGGTCTTTAACACAACACATTGAGCTAGAAATGTACTAGAAACTTCCCCAAAAGGAAATTCCACTGTTTGAAAGTGGTACCTGTCTGAGTTAATGTGTGTCATCATTATCTTTCCTAAGTCTCCACAGATTTAGTAAGGACAATGATGCGTATTCTCTGTCATTATTCCTTCTCCATTTACACAGCAGTTTTGACAGAATTTACAAGAAAGGTCAGATTATGTCCTCAAATGGAGTTCAAGGAATTTTCATTGTCTGTGTTCATACACAGTAAAGAGGAGTCAGGTTTTAACTATGTTTTTCCTTGATGAGAGTATAAGTAGCAAGAAAACTGAAAAGATACGTGTAGCAATACTAGACAAAGATAATTATTCCAGGATCTGTCTCAGATTCACAGGCTGTGTAATTTTAATTCTCACAATATTTTATTTCATTGTTTTACATTTTACATTGTTTAGCAGGAGATAAAATAAAGTCATCTCAACAAACTGACACACTAAAGTCTGGTTCCTTTATATTCTAAAGTGTTACTGGGACAAGTTAGCATTCAATCTCAAAAATAGTACTCATATGTCTGATGTTTATCTGTTGAGGCTCTCATTTGCATATTCGTAGCTCTGTTTCAAAATGCCACACCAAAAATACTTACTCTTGATTTACTCATTTTGTAGAATAGTGCTGCTGAAAAAGAAAAACTGAATTTAAATTAAGTGAAAGCTGAAGTTACTTCAAATTAACTAAACAGAACTAATGGCTTGGAAAGACAGGCTACAGATCAAGCTCTCAAAATCTACAGATCAAATTTACTAGGGGAGCAAACAGTCCTTGAAATGAGATTATATTGATGGCTAACATGGACCAGATCCTGAAAAAAAAAAAATCTTGTGAGACCACAAAACAACAAATCATTAGAATGAGGTCACACTTTTCCTGCCTTCTAAGGACCATGTAATGGTCCTTGGCAAATAAGTGCTATTAATAGGTTACTTTTAAAATAAGATATTCTGAAATTTTAGCTGTGCCTTTTGGAGTGTGATGTTAATTCTCTTTGGAACGAAATGTTAATTCTCAGTTAATTTTCTAAGAATGCACATACCATGTCCAAAGAAGAAAATTTAGGATGACTGTGAGAAAGAAAATGTCCTCCTGGTGAGGTCTGGTCTAGGCTACTAAAGAAACTGACAGAAACTCTATATTTTTTGCTGTTTAAAACCAGCCTAAAAAAGCAACAGTAAATGTTCTCTAGGAAACAAATTCATAGCTGCACATGTGACCTGGTGCAATTTTCTCATCAATAAAAAAGTGAATTGTTTTTACTTGCAATTACTGTCTATATTAACAAATGCTAGACATCCTTTCATAGCCCAACTGATAGACAAAACCATCAAAAAATGATTAAACACGACACTGTCATCAATCATCATGCAAAATAATTAAGAGCAATTTACTTATCTGTTGTAAAAGAAACAGAAAAAAAATTGGGTGAAAATGAAGGCAGATAACAAAGCCAGTAAACATTGTGAAAGAACCGAATAAAGAAGGAAGTTCATTAAAATTCTTCTTTGTTTTTGAGCTCCATTCTTATACATTTCACCTCAGGTTTGTCCTTGTAGTCTCTGGATCGACTGAGACTACAGTTGAGATCATGAAACAGTTTCAAGTAACCATAATCAAAGGGATACAGATCAGGAAGAAAAGGCCAAGGCATTTTCTGCTGTTTCCTCTCCAACCCTACCATTCACAAGCTGCCAATATATGGAGTGTAGGTTCAACAGAAGATCTTATTCAGTAATTTTACCATTTGTTCTTCAGCAGAGGTTGTCCAAAGTTGTGTTGTCAGAAATGAAAATAATAAGAGACACAACTTTGCTGCTAATATAGAAGCTAGGAACTAGTTCAGTGCTTTGGCAATTGCAGGAAAGAGTATTTGAGTCCAAATCATGGAAAGAGACATGCTCCCATGTTGTTCTGACTTCTGAATATGAATCTTTTGGCCACCTTTAACACAGACCATTCATATTTTTCTAATTGTATTAACAAGTGAGATTTCTCTTGCTCCCTTTTTTACAATTTGAGCAAAAACCCCTACCTGGCTTCTCCTCTGATATCTTCAGATATTCTGCATGGTTGTGCAGTAGCTGTCAGGACCTGGGGAGTTAGGATGAAAGATACCAAAAAACTAGGACACTGTGATTCAAAGTATAGAGAGCACTGGCTCCTGGAGGATGTCATATGCCTCAGGTTCCCATCAGCTCCCAAAGGCTCCATTTTACAAGTTTGGGCCTCAAAAGTTTTTATCTGTTACTCATACAAGAAGTGAAATATCAGGTTTACAGGAGAGAAATGCTATGTAGAGTCCCATGAAATTATATTTTTTATATCAAAGTACAGTTCTTGACCGAGATTTTTATAAAATATTAACCTGTTTCATTTATATGGTTTTTATGAAATACATGTTTATTTTAATGGATGAATCTTTTGGTTACTTTCGTATGCTGTGTTGGGTGATGTAAATTAATATTAGTTTCATTGACAGTTCTTTCATGTCTCTCTAGGGACTACAAAATTCCCTCTGAACGAAGACTAGTGTTGGCTTAGAAAGTTTCTCATATTTACTTTAAGGAAAATACTTTGCGCTTGTGTTGTCATCTTTAAGATTATATTTTCATTTGTTTGTATTTCACTTCAGTGACTATTCAGTGCAAAAATCTTCATAAATAAATAATTTAAACACATACACTTTCTACTTGAAATTTATACTGTCACTGAAGAGGAATGTCAGCAGTCAATGCTTCAGTCATGAGCAACTGAAGCAAATGAAGAAAGTGTATTTCCATGCTTACTTTTTCTTCAGTCAAAAAAGACAATAAATTTATTTTATGAGGCATCACCTGCAGCACAGTCAAATATTTATGTCCAATGTTTTGCTCACCTGAGTTTTACAGAAGGATTATACGACATTATATGACTGATGTAATGGTTTAAATACTTCGTTTTTTCAATTCCATAAAAACTCATTCTATCTATACATATATAAATTACACAAATTTATGATGAGTCTACGGGACAACAAACTTTTCAGGTCACTCCACTCATAATTACAACTAATTAAAATGTGCCAAAGAAAGGATAGAAATTTATCACTGCTCATTAAACCTGTAAAGACTGTGTTAATTAGATGTCAGACTCAGTAATTCACATAAATGTTTGCTGCCAGTCTAAATTTAGTAAAAAAAAAATGCATTTATAGCCACTGCAACAAAAATGGAGATAGGTACTGCCAAAGTGAAAGGGTTAAAAACTTTCTATACTACAAATCTCATTCTTTACTTACACGATTTTTTTTATGTTGAAAACAGTATGCATGAATTCTTTTGCTATGTTTTTCTCCAAAACTTAAATACTGTTTTGATAAAAGTGAAAGGTAATGTCACACCATAATTTTTCTAACATTCTATTTTCAAATACTGCTTACATTCATTGCCACGTATTAATTTGCAAGAGTTAATTGAAAACTAATATTTACTAGCAGTTATGACACTATTGCATCATCTATGTTGTTACTCAAGAATATTGTATTTATACTGTTTTATAATCTACAACAACCAGGAAGGGATTCCATTGTGTTCCTCAAAATTTATAACCAAAAATTCCAGTGGTTCAGCCATCCTTCTCACAGGACAGTTCAGGAGTCAAATTTTAGTATGACACACTGTATATATTAATTTGAAAGCATCATCAATTCAAGACATAATTAACAAGTCAGAATGTAATAGCATAGATTGTGTTCATCAGCTGCATGTACAACTTAAAATTAACAACTTCACTAAACTCTTCATAGGGCTCTTGATCACTGAGAAGATCAATGTATGGTGATAAAAACTGAGAATTTTCACTTGTGCATTTCTAAAAGGGGAAAAAATGTGCTGATGTGCCTGGAATACCAATACTGTAAAATTAAATATTCCAAATGAAGAGTAGTATATAAGTTGCTTTGTATTATAGACATTGAAGTTTTAAACTGCATTGATGTTTTCTGAGATTTATTTATTGAAATCCATGCAAACAAGCATTACTAAAAATCAAGATACTTATTAGTCTGCTGAAGGAGTCAGGAATTTGTTCCCCTGTATTTACCTTTAACACTGGTCTCAACTACACCTACTGCCACTCCTTTAGGCTCTAGGGTTATTTTTAAGCCTGGTCTGTGTAATATGAGTTAGCCCTCCATTTTCCTTAATGCCTTTTGCAAGACCCCAGGCTCAGCTTATGAGCTCATTGAAGGAGTTTTACATCAAAAAGATACAAGGCCGTAAAAATCCTCCTGACAGATTTTTTGAAAGGGCCTTCAGTTCTTTTATACCTCAAGGCCGTGCATGGGAAAAATGCTACGATGCTTTTCAAGGGGTCAAAATAACACACTTTTACTGGCAAACTTTGGAAAAGAAAGGAACTTGGCAAAAATTTAAAATAAGAATTCAATCAACATAAAACGTTTCACAAAGCATTGACTTATCAAATTCCAACCCATCCAGGTTTAAGTTACTCAAATATCAAGAAGAGGAAATTAGGAGGAGAGGAAGAAGTAAAGAGAGAGAGAAAGAGGGATTTATAGCTACCACCTTAGATCCAATGTAGATCCAGCTACCACAAATCCGAGGTAGGTAGGGTCATGACCATATGGAGGCTTCTCTGGACTCCTGTGGCCACTCCTGTCAGGTGAGGCTTTGGGTCTGCCAACCATTCTGAGGCTGGCTTAGGGACTCCAGGGGGTATGATATAGGGCAGTGCTCCCAGTGTACCAGTGACTGACAGCTGCAATAAAGGCCCTCAAGGAGGTGGAGTTGTGGGGGAGGTAGAGCACAATTTCACCACGGCAGAACCTGATCTGTCCCCTCCCACACATATAGATCTGTTTTGAGTCCCTTACACCTTTCATCCATTTAGCTTCATTTTAAACATTTTTCTTAAAGGTAACTTAGTCTCTGTGCATGTTTTTTTTCTACTACTGTGAGGAATTACAAATTAGGCACATAATACAGAAGAAACAATACTTCATCATTAGTCCATTCTCATTTGAATAATTAAACTGCCACAAAAGAGATGTTTAGATAAGCACAACTCCCAGGATCAAGACCTAGTTACCTTGGTTAAGCCCAAGCCTTCATAAAGCAAGCAAGCTATATGAAAACTCTTTTTTGTTTCAGGCATTAATTTATAGAATCATAGAATTGCTTAGTTGAGGAAAGATCACCCTGATCATCCAGACCAGCTGTTAATCTAGCACTACCATGTTCACCACTAAACCATGTTACTAAGTGCCACATCTACACAGGTTTTAGATACCTCCTGAGATGGTGACTCAACCACTTCCCCAGACAGCCTTCTCCAGTATTTGACAATCCTTTTGATGAAGAAATTTTTCCTAATATCCAGTCTAAACCTCCCCTTGTGCAACTTGGGGCCGTTTCCTCTTGACCTATTGCTTGTTACTTGGGAGAATAGACTGATCTCCACCTTGCTACAATCTCCTTTCAGGTAATTGTGGAGAGTGATAAGGTCTCTCAGCCTCCTCTAATTCAGTTAATATTCTTGGTGAGACGTTGCTGAAGGAAGTAAGTGGGTGAAATATTCTACAGTGATATTCTCTTAACTAAGAGCATTTCAGCTGAAGGATTTTTTAAGGTCTGGGTTTGGATGCACACAGGAAAGTGTCAGGACTGATCTTGTTGCCACAGAAATGCTAAGGAAAGAAAACCCCACGTGGTCCATCTCTCCCTAAAGGTAGTTCAGAAGAAATTCTAAATATCTTGTCAAATTTTTTTTCTGGAGAAGTTACTACTGAAATGTTCCAACCAAGCATCAAGGGGAAAAAAAAAAAGGAAAAAAAAAGAAAAAAAGGATCCTTTTGTCTGCTGGAAGAAATTTTTGTGGGAAGAGAAGAGACCATGTTTATGGAAAATTTGCTGTATAGAAACACTACAATGAAATTGACCTGAAATTTTCTCTGAAGGCTAGTGTTTCCTAAGATTTTCCTTTTGGGTCAAACAGCCAGTACATAGCACAGCCAAGCAAAAGAATAACTATATGATCATCAGGAATTATAAAGAAAGAGATATTTTACTAATCACTCAGCCATGAAAAATAACATAGATTAAAGAACAAGAGGGAAGAATATCAGTCAAAAGAGGGGTATTTTCAGGAGTTTTAGCTGATATAGAATGTGTTTCTTCTAAATTTACAACAGCTGCTGATTTGGCTTACTGTGGCCACAGTGCTATAATGGAATTCATATGGTTATCTCTGTCTAGGTTCTCTGAAAAGGCTCCTTGAAGTAAGTGCCTATTGAACAGGGCCAATAGCAGTCCTATCCAGAAGTTAGTAGATTCAACATCTAAAATTTTAGATTCTCTCCTACTGTTTTCAAGTAACAGTTGTATGTCTACCTTTCTTCTATCATATAGGCCTTTATGAAGACAACAGGGACTAATAATTTGGCTGTAGAAATAAAATTCCCGTAATAAAAAAAAATCCCATTAAACAGCTACCTATTTTCCCACCTCTCATAACTCAATCCTCACAAAATTATGTTAGGATGCCCAAGAAAAACAAAATCTTATTTGCTGGAAAAGTCAAAAAGTCAAAAAGTCAAAAGTTCTCCACGATAAAGTGAAAATGTAGCCAGCAGTTACCAAAACAAATGAATACTCTTGTTGCTTTCTGTGAAATTTTACAAAGAACGGCTTGAAGAACGAGAATTTGACTTTTCACAATAACAAGAACTAGCGTTTTCACTTCATACAGATCTGATCTCTGCTGGCTCCAAATTCCACATACTGGGCATTTGCAAAGAAGACATCTGTTACTCTCTTATCCCGGGTAAAGGCTGTGATTGTAACAATTCAGTATAGTACTAGGAAAGAGCTTAAAGGACTATTATACTGTCTTTATTTTATTTAAACCTGTATGAAAGTTTTATAAGAAATCCAAAGACACAAACAAACCCGAAGTCACTGTCTTGCTAATCTAACAAAATAGATACTGACATCTCTTGTTTATGGATATATTTCTTTATTTACCATCTTAAGTTCCTTCAACCTGACCCAGAAAAACTAGCAGAACTGTGACCATTCAAGATCAAAACCATATTTGTCACCAATTAATAGATTTAGAAAGCAACATCCCATTTTAAGAAGATCCAACAGAGATGCCTTATTTAGCATGCTAGGGAAAACAGCTAACACCAGTCTGAACAGTTGTATTAGCCCCCTCTATTGTAGGTTCTGTCATAGTATGTTTTGTTTTGTTTGGTTGGGGAGGTAGTTCTTTTTTTTGTTGTTTGTCTATTACATTCATTTGCATTCCTTTCATATTTTCTTCTGGCTAAGGGTCCAGTCAGTACCCCAAAAACGTTGTTCTCATTCTGAAAGCAGTTGGTTTAGTCACCTCCTTCCCCCACAAACTCCCCACTAAATAAAAAAATCCAAAACATTGTGAGTTACTTGGAACAATAAGCTGCCACTTCTAAACAAACAACCCCCCCCCAAATAAAAACATAAAACAGTAATGGTGTTATCAGGTTTAAATAGCACATTATTCTGCTCCCCATCCTCAAAAGTATACTTTCTTTACTTATTTCTTCCCATCCTTTTCTCACTCATTTAAGCAAAACTGTGATCCACAACTCTTTTACTAATCTGCGCTGTAACTGTGACAGATGCTTTTTTTGAGTTGCTTTTAGCTAATTGTTTGCAAAAGGTAAAGCACCCACAGATGTCAGCTGTTGTTCTATCAGAATTACTGAGACAATCAGATAAATTTGGAACAGTGAAAATTAGTCCAAGAATACATTTAGAACAAGGCTAGAAATAGTACAAAACTATTATTTGCAATGTGAATGCACGAGATTCTACCACAATAACAACACAATCACATCACCAATCAGAAAGACAGACAGATAGTTCTCATTTTGTCTGTCATGGTCTCAGCCTTTGTAAATCAAATGACTGTTTATACCAAAAACTGAACCTCATTAATATTGCTACACTGTGAAAGTCAATGAAAGTAACCCTTGGTTTAATGATTACCACTCAGAGCTCATGAGAGCTGACAAAAATATTAGCCAGACATAACTTCCAGCACTTGAATGTGCAGAGATGCTGATGAAGATACAAATGACTTGCCATGGAATTTGCTCTCATATGTCATTTGCATTGTGGAAATGAAAAGCAACAGCAATATGGGTTTTTTTTCTGGTGTTTTACTCTACACCTTAACCAAAAACAATTTGAGAGTCCATGTTATTTTTTTTGTATAATGTAAAGCTTTTTCTATATTTTTAAATTTTTTTATTAAGTAATGCTCTACCAACTGATGTTGGAATATTGCAAGCATCATAATCACTTTGTAAAAAGTTATCATGGTAACATTAGTACATGCCATTCTGACCAACATGAGCACCAAAAAACAACAAAAAAATGCCAATGTGCTGGAAGAGTAGAATAAAATGCTAGCATTCACGCAGGCACTTTACGCAGAAAAGACAAACTAAAATCAAACCAACCAACGAAAAAAAACCAGAGCAACAACAAAAGAGGTATATGAACTGTATTATGACTAAATTGCTTCAAAATCTGTCAGATATTATCATATCTTAAAGTACTTCATAAATTTATATGCCGGAACTTAAATACAGGATAGTGTGGCCCCTCAGATGTACCACCCATTTTGGAAACAAAGATAAATTCTGTAAATTCTTATCTGCTCTAGCCTGATACAGGTGGGATTAAAGGAGTGGCCCAAACAAACAAAGATAATTCTATACAGGAGGGGAAAAGAAGCGGGCAAGGGCAAGCCAACATAAAAGGAAGAGTGGACAATGAAAACATACAGAGGAGTTTAAAATGCCAAGGATGTGAGTACTGGAAATTTTTTACATGACTGTGAACCAGAAAAGTCTGCTGCTGAGTTTCCCTTTTCAGAGGGAAAACAGGAGGAGGTATTCCTGGCGAAAGACTGTAATCATGAAAGGCAATTAATTGATCTGAATCCCAAAGAAGGCTCCCTGGGGCCATGGCTTTGTTTAGACCTCTGTACATCTGTTACCCAAATTGCGGGGTACTTCGTTTAAAATCTTCAGCAAACTCTGAATGTTCAGATGCTGTGTGTCGCTGAAATGATGATGTGTAAACTGGTATGCAGTGGAGAAGGGGACAAAAAGCTTATGCACAAGCAGCTTGCAAATATCTAGGTGAACAGACACATTAAGTAATCATCACTTGGAACTCAGAACAACTGGATTGCTAGACGTCATGAAACAGCAGCAGATGAGACTTATGCCAGAGGAGCAAAAGATAGAAAAAAAATTGGTGGTTAAAAAAACTCAATCAGGATGTCTAAAAGTATTGGAAATTTTTCCTAAAATACTTTGCCTTTGATGGCATTTACAATATTTTGCTAGTCTCTCTCATTTTTTTTTCCCAAAAGCCTTCAAATGTGGTAGAATTTGAGAAATAAAATCTCCTTGATTTTAATTGTTTTTTGGTCTTTTTAGTCAACAGTCTCAAAGTAGTCAAAACTATTTTTAAAATTTCACCCTTTTATCAAAACTGCTTTCTTTCAGGAGAACCCTCCTGACACTTCTTGCTTACATCTCTTTGTGATCTCTTGGTTTTTAAATTTTGAACTTTACTACATGGACAAGCAAGTAGATTTAGAAAACTTTGCTCAGCCTTCTTGTAAAAGAGTGTGTCATGATCTTTAATATGACACTTTTTCTAATCTTTTTTTTTCAACTAATAATGTTTCAGCCATTCCTATGCACGTCATGTACTCCCACTACCAAGAATGTGAGGTAAGCAGTAATAAAATGTGAGTTTAAAACAATAAAACAAATATAACTAAACCCCAGCTCTGGTTCTGCAAAACAAGAATTGTGCAGATGTTGCTTCAAACCTTAAAACTTTTAATGGTATTATATTGTACTTCTTTTGTTTTTGTAAAACAGAGCCAATAAATCGGGTGGGATTTTCTTCTCAGTACTACGTGTATAATCCTTTGGTCTGCTTAGTAAGAACATTACATTTTCATTATCTCATGAGCATACTTGAAGTTTTTAAAGTGATTTTTCATTATATGTTTCCAAGTTGAAAGATGCTTTCTTAAAGTTACTTATCTTATTAGACATGGCTTTGCTAGACATGGCTATAATATATAGCATTTCCATGTAAGCCGTATCCTGGTTTGTACCATAAAGTTTACTAAGGCTAGCAGATATGCAGAAATCCCAGATAAATGTAAATTTTTCAGGTACCTTGGGACAACTTCTGGGTAAGAAAAAAACAAGAGAATATTTGAAAAACTCTGATATTAGCTCAGTTGTTTAGAGCATAGTGTTAATAACACCAAGGTCACGGCTTCAGTCCTCATATAGGCCACTCACTTTAGAGTTGGACTCGACAATTCTTGTGGGTCCCTTTCAACTCAGAATATTCTATGGCTGTGAATTGAATAACGCAGCCTTGATACCAGGGATCATAGAAATTAGGTGGGAAGCCATTTTATTTCTGTGAGGTTTTTTGAGTTCCTGATAGAACTAGAAAATGCAGCTGTTCTGAACTTTCTTCCTAAACCAAATCTCTTCTAGAAACAGATTCTTTAAGATGAAGAGATTAAGCTTTACCTCACTGAAATAGTGAAAATGGTGCTTAAGGCTACAATGAAATATCAAATGCTACTCTGCACCAAAGATTAGGAAGGCCCTGCAAGAAAGATGAAGATGATGCAGATATTTACCAGAGGTCAAGAAGCAAAAAGAGGTTTTCAAATATTATTTTAAAGCACAGGATATCTTGCCTCTGAGATTAGTTTGAATCTGTCTGATGCAGCCATACAGCTGCCCGAAAGGTTCTGCCTTTATTACATTGCATTTCTGATGAATTTTGTATAAATAGGAACCATATAAAAACTGACTGGACACTGCATATTACCCATACCTGTCTTACACCATATGTCAACACTTACAAAATTCTAAAGCTATGGTCTTCTTTGCCATTTACCGCAACCTTAGGCCAATAAGTATTTATACAGACTTGAAAGTTATTTGGTTTTCTGAGCCTCCTGCAGTGCAATTTCGTTTTGCAGCTGAATCATGTAGTGTAAATATATAACAAATATTCCAAATAAAAAATGTAGTCTGGGAAAGTGCTGCTTGTATTTCACAAGAAAAAGTGGTCAAATATAAACAGTAGGACTTTTTTCTTCTGCTATCTAAAACTTTCACAAATGGTTTCTACTTCTCTACTAATACTTCAAGATAATAATGTTTCTTATTTTTCAAGTTATATGATTTCTTTCCCTTAGTGTTGTCTTTGGATACAAAAAGTGCTTTTAGCAAACTAGTAATTAGTAGTCAATGGTATATAGTGAAAGGCAAATAAGAAAATATCCAGTTGTAGAATTACACAGAATATATATTTTCATAAAATTCTAGCCTCTGTTCAGCTTTTTGTTTAAACCACAAGTGTATAGCATGCTTTCATAGTCAAGTGAATTGAAAATATTTCATTACTCTATAACAAAATACTGTTTGACTGTTTATTTTCTAGACCGCTTCAAAAACTGTATTGAGAGTATTTTACAAGAGTTAGGTATCATCATTGACAATTGGTCAATTGCTTCAAGGTTATGGTAAAAAAATATCCTTTGAAAGGATATTTTATGACGAAGTGCAAAACCGAAGCTTGTTGTCTTTTCATTAACAAAACATGAGAGAACTGTGCTATTTCTAAATAAAATCCAAAGCAAAGTGTGCAACCATATTGTTTGTTTACTCCCAATAAGTTGTTTGTATGACTACTCATGCCAAGAAAAGAGTAATATTAAACTTTAATACTATGACTGTAGTAACAAGCCTTTTTAGATTTGCAAAAAATGCATGTGTTTCAGTGAACAATTCAAACGATGTTGACACAGTGAAAAAGCCAATTGGATACTTAACAGTAATAGAAAATATGCCTTTCTGAAGAGCTTTATTTTTCACATTTGATAGTCTGCTTTGTTTTTCTGACTAGGGAAGCATACACACACATGTTATAGATGTCATAGTCTACTTTTGAACAAAGATGTTTTTATATTAAATCAAGCACAAGATTAGATTGGATCTCTGTTTTACTGACTACTTACATTTTCACTGTTTTATTAAAAAGTAACCTTGAAGACAGTGATATTCTGAAGAGCCTGTATACAATTTTTATTACACATCTTAGGTTGTTTGTCTAATCATACATTTGAAATGTAAGATAGTTGGTCACAGGATTAGAAACAAACCTCCTTTGTAAAGATGACAGTAGTAGGAGAAAAGGTGTTTGTTGATGTGGCTGTATTCCAACATAAATTCTCATCACTATATTGATAAGAACAAATTCATGGCATTAGCCAAAATGCACAAGTAACCCAAACAACATTCCCATGGAAGTGTAAAGAAGTTAGTTAGCTGGCACCTTCATATTAATTTTTCTGCTAGGAAGCTGTACCGTGTTTCCCATAACTCACTTGGTGTCAAATCTTTCACGTACACTTGCTTGAAAAAGTCTAAGGCACTGAGCAATGGAAAAGATGGAACCCAGGTAACCAACCCAGAGACCAGGAAAAAGACAGGATTTCCTCAATGACTGTGGAAGCTCAAAAAACTCAAATTTTGGATAAAAATTTAATGCATGTGTAATTCTGCCATGGCAGATTTGGGTCACATAGATCCTCTTTTTCTTTGTTTCTTTAAGTGGAATCTTGAGAATGCTTGGGTTCAAAAACCGATAACACTGAGCTATGTTAAATCAGTCCCAGAAGGAGAACAGGCTACTCAGTTTAAAGTTGATATTAAGGAACTGGCTATTTTTCAGTGTTTCTCATTGCACAAGATCCAAACCTACCTATGGATATATACACAAAAGAATACCTTTATGGATTGCTAATTCAAGCTGATGTGCTCAATACTGCTAACAAAGATAAAATGTCAAACCTAAATAATGTATACATTCTGAGGTTTTCTCAACTGAACAATTTATCTTGATTTCTGAATGGACCATCTTCCCAAATAAATCAAAAAATATCACTCCTCAACTGTTCTATGAAATTAAGACTATTTGCATCAGTAGGAATTAAGCCTAACCTTGATTAAATAGTATTATTCCCAGAATAGATACTGCTGACTTGCATCCTCCTAGGATAACTAGGAAGATAATACAACTTTGTTATAGAGAAAAATCTGTATAATGGAATTACTTACTATTGCTTTCTAACAGGTGTACATTTATCAAGACAGGTGAGCAACAATCCTGCAAAAATCTAATTTGTGCTTTCACTAAGAAAATGAAAAATTTTCATTATTTCTAACATTAATCTGAAGATACAAGTCTCACCATGGTGAACAGATGACTAAGCAGCCACCATTTATCTTAATTAAAGTTCATCTTAATCAAGGTACTGCCTGTGAGATATAATGCTACTTGAGACTAAGATTCTTAGCCTAGTTGCATGGTTCCCAGAGGAAAAATCTATCTAGATGAATGTATAACTACAACTTGGTCCTGCTGAAAACATAAAGAAAGGATACAAAGCAAAGCAACAATTAATGAAAGCAAACATAGCTAGTATCTTATCCACTGCTTAAATCATTCAAAGACCAACTTTTTTTCATTCTTTTCTCAGTAATATACATATTGTACATTTTCTTACAAAGCAAATGGCTTTCCCAAATATGGATTACTAATTTAAATGGAATTGTTGTTGAATTATTAAAAAAAAATCAGAATTTGATCCAATCTAAAGATTTAGGTAAAACTGGAATTTAAAAATTACTTTTAAACATTACTTCTACATTTATGTAAAGAAAAACTCACCCTACATTCAGAAAAGTAAGAAGCAAGGTCATACTGGAGGAGACCACATTTCACTTCTTTTTAGAAAGCTCTCTTTCAACTACTCCACTTTAAATCTCTTTATGACCTGTTTTTAACTTCAGAACCTATGAATCTTGTACTGAGAAAAAAGTTTTTAGATGATCAGTAGATCCGTTTTCAGAAGGATGAAAACTAGTGTCATTTTTTCAAGAAAAGTTTCAGAATATCAGCTGCCTATGAAGGTAATAGTAGGAAAAGGAAAATTATTATTTTCTATTCTAACTTTTGAATTAATTTTTTGCCTTCATTCTGGAAATCAATTTAAACTGTGGTACATCTGTAAAAACACCCTTTTCAATGAACTGGGTAGCTCAGCCTGTAGAGAAATGTCCTTGGCTGCATGAGTCTATAGCATGTATCTAAGGTACATTCTTGAGAAATGTTCCTTTAAGTGTCTTTTTCCAAACTTAGGAAACAATGAAGAGGGGATATCAGAGAAATGTTTTTTTCTAGGAACAGCAATAATTCACCAATGAAGGGCTGACCAAACAGCCTGATTCTCAAGAGTTCAAAACAAAATAAACTGAAGAGACTAGAGGAAGTAAACTTCCACAAAAGTTAAAACTCTAAAAGAAAAAGAAAATAGGATAATCAGCTGAAAACTTTGCATCTGTAGGCAGTGAATGTCAATGGAAAGATGACAATCAAAAAGTACCTGTATCTCCAGTAGAACCTTTGGGTGGTCTCAGTGGGTTTTAAACTGTTTGTTAATTAAGAACTGGAAATCAATCATAAAACTATTAGAAAAACATAATCAGCATCACTCTCTGCAAAGGTGAAGGTGTAGAAATGAAAAGAAATTGGTAAGAAAAGTGGACATTACTTTCCATAAATAAACGAATAAGAGGAAAGCACCAGTCCTACATTTGGAGAAGGAACAGTCTTGCATTTGGGGAAGATTAAGATGAAAGGCTAACAGGAGCTCATATTGCAGTTACAGTCTGGAATTAAAAAAAATAAAATAAAAAAAGAATAAAAAAGCAGGCAAACATATTACTGGTGTGTACACAATTACCCAGGACAACATAATTAGAGTTCAACCAGAAAAGGAACCTCCTACCAGAAAGGAAGCTCTGGGCCTAAGCCAAGTTTATAAAAACATTGCTAAACACTACTAAAACATTACTAAAAATTCCGAAACAAAATGAGACCTAAAACTGAAAGAAACACAAAGATGGATTGAAATCAACCTGTGCAGCTACACCTGTTGGAATAAGTGTAAGCTCATTGTGAACACTGGCCTGTGACCTCCTGTCATTACTAGACTCTATGGCTCTCCAATTTCTCTGTGATTTGCACTATATTACTGGCCTAGGGCTAGAATAGCAAGTAAAGAATAATCAGATAAATCAGACCTAAGCTAACCTATTTTCTTTCCAAAACTGTTCCTCTTTTAACAATGCACACATCTGGATTTACACTTAAAGTTCTTATATTTACTCAGGTTAGGTCCCTTATTTTCAGAAGCAGCTAACAGATACACAGTACGGATCACTTCAGCAATTACAAGCAATTACAAGAAGTTGCAGTTGTCATTGTTATTTCTGGTTACACTTCCAGCACAGACCTACTGCTGCAGATATAAAACCAGCTCAGTATTAATTTCTGAAACAATCATATTATGCTACTACTTTTTTTCTTCTTTATCCTTTTTCTTTCTTTTAGACTTCACAGACACATTGAATCAGCCGCTGTTTTAAAGCTTTAGAAAGAAAATAGAAGAAAGGAGAGAAGCCACTGCCTTTTAAGGATGAGAAGACAGAGATCAATACTCATTTTTTAGCACTAGAAAAATTAATACAGGGATTACTATTTCCTGGGCTCTTATTTCAGAAAGAAAAGAGAAAGACTCAGAGAACTGCCCATATCAGGATAAATGTCTATCTTGTACTGATCTGGGACCATAGCTTTTTTTCTGTGGGTCTGTATATTTTAAATATCTACAAGGATTCTCATTACTACTAAATACTACAAAATTAGTTAAACAAAAGGCATGAAAAGAGGAATAATTTTATTACTGATTTTGAAGGTAAACCTCAAATTCACAGAAATATAACATGCAACATGAAAGTCATGTCAGCAAATTAATATTACATTGGGACAAAACCTTCTGAATTAGCTGTACCAAAGATGAGACTACATAGATATTTTTCTGCCCTTCATTATATATTGAATAAATCATGGGATTTTGACATGTTTAGTTGAATGACTTATTAAAAGACATGTCACCCAGTTTCCCTCATAAAATCCTAAAGGTTATTGTGTCCTATGAAAATATTAATTCAGAATAAAACTAAATAGAGTAGTAGCAGTAGTAATTTAAAATTAAGTATCCTCTTTAAACTTAAAAAAATAATTTAAACCAATCAGTTTAACTTTATCTCACCACATTAGAGCAAGAAAATTACTATGGATGTAATTCAATAATATTGAGGCTTCAGGAAGCTGACAAAACCTGGATTTGTCAAGGGAATGGCAGGCTTGGTGTTCAGTTCTGTGATGCAAGTTTAGTTTTTACAGCAGGTAAGTGCTGCTATTGTTATGGGGATATATAAGAGAGTTTACAAGTTACATGACTTCTAATTCTTCTGAGGTCACAGTGAATATCTCAGCTTTTTTAGTGTTGTAGATATTACAGACTAAGCAGTGTTACAGTAACTTCAGCAACTTTCCCCACAGAGGAGATCATCTTCTGTGTTATTCAATCTGACTCTTACTATCTTATCAGTGTCACTGAACTTTAACATGCACTCTGTTGCCTTGGGAGGGGCTCGAAGAATTTAAAGAGCTAGAAGCTAAGCATTTTTTTCATGTTTAACATAGGGATTACTATGCAATAAGAGCCAATAGCAATACCAATTGTTATATCCAAAAATAAGAGTTTATCAGGCACAGTCAACAATTCCACACCTCCTTCAGATTCACTACCCTGCAGGGAAATTTGCACCCATTAAACTATTGGTTGGTCCTTCATCCTCAGTAGCCTAGGTCAGAGGTGATGATCTGGACTAGTGAGCAGAATTTCTCTCCAGTTTCTGGGTGCTGTGGTGTTCTGCTAATGTAAAGCAATTTTAAAGCAACATCACCTAAGCTTCACTTTGTAAGGTAGAGACTGGCAAGCTGAAAAATATCACCCTATCAGTCTTGTTGGCTGGGAGTAAAACTGATTTGCTGGATTAATGACTGGTGGAAGGATCCTGGAGCCAGCAATTCTTAGCAAATGGTTTTTGCAATCAATCTCTTTCCTGACTGTAGAACAAAGGTATTCTGATATTTTTAATGCACTTCCATACACTTACATTTTTGTAAGTGCACCTATGCATATGCAAATACACAAACATGTAAGCCCCAAAACTCAAAAAATTCAAAACTGCTCAGAAGCCAGGACAGAAAATTCAGTTTTTCTTAAAACTGGATTTCTGAAATGTCTTAAAATTTAAATTTAATAATCAAAATATGTGATCTCTACTAACTTTATTATCTCTCATTAAAACGGAGAACAATCAGGTTTGCATAGCAGTTCTCCTTTGAACAAAATAGTGGCTTAGGCTTTAATTTTGTTCTCAAATACATTTTAATGGGTAAAGAGTTTTAAACTCCACCTTGGTATTTTTTCACAATTTTTCCAGCAGCTAAAGTGAGTCACACGGAGTAGTAAATTCTAACCTTGTCTCTAAGCTCTACCTTTCATTCACTAGCCTTCAACAATTCCTTTAATCCTTGTCCCCACTTTATTTGTATCAAAAGCAGCATTGGAGTTGCTCACAATGCTTACCACAGAAAGGCTTTAATTAGACATCCTCTCTAAGTACTGGAATCAATTTTTTTATTTTATAGAAAAGGTAACATACCAATCAGTGACAAAAATTTTAAATAAGTGTGTTCAGGCCTTTGCCCAAGCTTCAGTTCAAGCAGTGTACAACTGCTGTAGAGAAGCTGTGATTGGGCTTCACGGGTACTTTTCCATAAAAAGGTGAAACACTTGTTAATGTGCAGCTGGCTTGAAATTGTCAGTCCCAAGGACTAAAAATCATGACCCTGTTCTACAAAATCAGAGAAGTAAACACAAAAAGCAAATTTGAACTCAGATCATGTCACTTCTGAGTTTTGAAAGCTCTATTTGTGTTACAGATTAGCCTGTCCATGAACTCCAACGAACGTCCTCACTGCCTTTAGTCCAATATTACTTCATCCTTTTAAACTTTTACATGCAACACATGAAGGTTGAGAGTTCTTTTAATATATAATTGAATGCAAGGATTTTTTTGCAGCATCATTTTAGCACCTGAAACAAAATAATTTTTTATCATGAATATTGCTGAAATTTGTGCACTATCTTGCCAAAGTAGATCTATGCTGGTTTTCTAAACTTTATGTAGAAAGTATTTCAAAACCTGTTGAAGTTATGACTGCAGTACCATGATGCCTTGAGGAGACTTGAGTAGTTTCAGGTCTACCTCAAATACCAGGAAACACAAATAGCATCCAGGCAGCTGTAACCAAACTCCTGATACATTGTGTCAAATTTTTACCAGAGATCTGGGCGCTGTGGTGGAGTTTCTTAGGATCTTCCTCGTGCATGAGTCTTTTCCATAATTTATATTAATGCTCAAGACACAGAATAACAACAAATCTGATTAAACAGAACTAGGAGCTTATGATGGTGAAGAGCAAGGAGAAGGCATCTGAAAACAGAGCTGACATGCAACTGGGCAAAACCTGAAATCATGTTTTTAAGTTCTACACAAAAATGCTCTACCTTGAAAATACAGGAGAAAATGAGCATGAATTATTCTAATAGACCTTGGAAATATTTAATTGAAGTGATGAATAGATGTTATTGTGAATCATGTATTAAACAAAGCAATAAAATGTAAGCAGATGATAAAAACGCAATTACAGCCAACCTTTCTGAGGGATTATTCGATGTTATGAAAGGGCAGGATAATATTTTTAAGTTTTTTTTTTCTTTAGTATCTTTTCTTTCAAATATTCAATCCTAGTTATAGTGAACAAATAGTGAACTATTTAATCCTAGTTATTAAAATATATCCAAAATAACTTCTTATGCGGAAGATATATACACATGATTGCATGCCCAAGAACTAAAAAAAATAAATAATAAAATATATATTAGATCAGATAAATTTGAAAAGTCTGTATTTTGTGCATGGAGTAACAAACCTTTGGCCATTGAAAACTAATGTGTAGTGAATAACTATATTCTGTGTTTCTGTCTATTAATTTCATCAAATGCTGTGTTTCCTCCAGGAAGAAAAAGGATGGGCTCATTTTTTTCCCCTCTACTACTTGGATCAGGCCTTGCTAAGCAACAGCAGGTACATCCCAGTGGAAATGCCAAGAGGAGATCCAGTCTGAAGGCCAGACTTTATCAGCTGAAGAAAAGACAGTGTGGATTAACTTTACAGCTGCTAATCTTCCAATTGAATTGTGGTCAAAGTTGTTTAAAACCTGAATCATTATTTAGAATATTATCTTTTGGCAGTAGAGAGTAGGGAAACCTGCCTGCTTCAAAGCAGTTTGAAAAGGTTAAAATATGAAATCTTAAAATAAATCATGTGACCATTTAAAAAAAAAAACCTTAAACTGTTGTAAAACTCTATTTAATTTAGTCTGATTATAATTTATTAGTTATCTATAAATGTTTTCTTGTATGATTTAGGTACATAGCTATGCCCTAAGAATTGTTTGGAGCATTGCCTTGTTACAAGATGAATAAAATAGGAGTCTGTCTCAGTGATTTACAATAAATGTCTTAATGAGGATATCAGAACATAGAATAGAATATCTAGTTCTTTCAAGATAAAATTGTGTAGACCAAGAAGAAACTCTATTATGATCAGACTTATCACTAGACTATGAAATCAAAGAACCAACAGCTAGGTAGTAAAAAACTCCATTCGTTGCAGATATTGATCCATTCTACATGTATTAGGTCCACTCTAATGTTACTACTTTGCCAATAGAAGGTCCAAACTGGCAGAAGATGGAGCTGCTGGAAACTTTCCACTTCTAGAAGTGGAAAAAGAGCAGAAGTGCCATGTAAATCTAGATCACATGTAGCAAAAGCAAACCAACGTGGTTTAAAATAGGCCAATGGCCAGGGGAAACAGGAGATCAGAACCCTAATCATTCTCTTAGCAAACTTATGTCCCTGCTGAGTGTATTGTAAACAGAATGAAAAATAAAATACAGCCCAACATGCCCTATTTACAATTTTGAAATCTTAGTGAAAGCTTATTTTGGTTTGTTTGGTGTTTTTTGTTTGTTTGTGGTTTTGTTTGGTTGTTTTTTTTAGGAAAGTATATATTTTAAGTTAAAAGGTAGATAGCTGTTGCAAATTGCTAAGTTAACCCACCTAAAAGTTAAAGTTGATTTTATAGGGAGGAAAAAAAGAGGAAAGTAAGAAGAGACAAGAGGAAAGGACCCATAAGTTTAAAAAACATTTATAACTTGAGGCCAGTGAAAAGACCCACTTCAGGGATATTGACTTTACTCAGTGTACTGTTCTGGGAACATAAAAGTGACAACTGTGTATTTACCAATTTATTTCCTACTGAAAAAAAAGCATCCTTAGCTTTCAGACTCAATCTACCTTAGACTGTTCATGGAATTATTTCTGTCCGCTCATCCATTTGCTACCCCCTCATCCCATAAATTCTGATATTTGGTTCATTTCAATCAATTTTGAGAGGAGGCAGCAGGACACAAGCTGTTGCAACATATTTCATAATGGAGTAGAAGGGGCTTGGGTTTGTGTTTTCCACAAGGCATGTGATTCAAGTACAATATTTTTCTATTCTCTTGACCTTTTAGTTAGCCAATCATAATTAAACTAGCTAATTAGACTGCATAATTTGAAGCTAGCTGCAGCATACACTGATACTTACCATGACAGTACTTAAGGAACAAGAGAAATAATTGAGGGTACAATAAAAACATTTAAAGAAGCTGAAAGGATCTGGAAAAGTAATATTATGGGACAAAGAGAGGTTTGGGAGAGACGTTTGACACAGTAGACATAGAGACAAAGTATCGAAAATCTAGTTTAACCAGGATACTTCACAGGCTGATGGCACCATACAATATCTACAACAGCTTCCTTTTGAAATTTTTTCCAGCTCACCTCAACATAGAAGGATTTATGTCTTTGAGAGAAAACAGGAGAAATATTTGTTTCCTCTAAAATCTACCATAAATTTAGCTGGTTCTGAAAAAGTACCACCTACAAATTCGTTATCCTCCACCATTGACTTTCCTTGGGCTTGACATTCTATACCTGCACCCAGTCACACAAAACTAGAAGTAAGCTTTTCATATACTTATAAAGAGAGGGAGTTTGCTGTGAAGCTCCCATCTTCTGTCTAACCCTAGAGTGACACATCTCCCATTTTGTGATATTTCCTCCCATTTGTGCCACAATGTAATCAGGTTGTAATTCAGAACAAAGTGCAGTCATTACAACTTGTCCTTAAAGGATGTATGCCCAGTAGAGTTGATTTCAACTAGACACGTATGACAGAAAAAAATGCATTTTCTGATAAAAACAAAATGAATCTGAAGATCTCTTGCACTAACCGTAATTCACATGACTTTATGTAAAGAAAGTTTCCCTGCAACATACTCTTTGAAAAAAAAAAACTTTAAATATATTGCTCTCCTTTCTTTCCTCCTGTACACGTGCAACAGCTTGCAAAGCTAATTCTACACTAGTAATGTGTGCAGGAGCATCCTCAGGCACTGAAGCTGTCTTGGAACTGAATGGCTTTCTCTGCAAACTCTGATGCTTCAAGAGGAGGTGACTATTTCCAAACTGCTTTTTGGGGTCAGACCCTCCCAATGCACACTCTCAAATGGCACCTGAGAACCATCTGCAAGCCTGTGGATCAAAACAGAGGCAAGACTGTTCCAAAGATCTATCAACGTCACAATCAAGTTCCACTTCCTGAAACATTTCAATGTTTAATTTCCTCTTGTTTATGTGGCCTAAATTTTAAACAGTCTGGCTCAAGTCCACATTCTTCTACAGGGACAAGTTTTATTCCCAAGCTGTTATGTTCAACAGTTAAACAAATACCTGGAGAAGTACTTTAAATAAACAAACTTGATAATGGCAGAAACATCACAGATCCATTTAAGTAAAAATCAATAAACAATGGAGAAATCTTTCATGTTGTCCTTTCATTTTCTTGTATTGCCTTAGACTTAAGCTCTATAATTTCCTGAAGACTAATTTCTTTAACTAGGGCTCTCCACTGTAGGCCTCATCCTATTGATGATATTGTGCTGTTTAACAGTCTTCATATGGCATCACAGGACAAATAGCTGCCATGGCATGGAAGGCAAGCGCAGTCTTCCATGCTTCCCTGTACCATTTCACAATGAAAAACTACCCTGCAGAACATCTATACTGCCAGTGGAAAGGGTAGCAAATACATAAGTATTTTACACAATAATTATATGAAACAACAAAGCACTTATATAGAAAAAATACAGAGTATTGCTATAGCAAAAGTAGTGGTCTTTGCAAATACAAATTTTTAAAATAGATACACATAAAAGAGTCTGAAAGACACTACCTTCAGTATAGAAGCTTATTGATAAATAACCGCAGTTGAATACTCTGTTGTACTGAAGTTACTAAGTAATTTCAAGACTAAAAACTGTACTGACAAGTGCCAGTTTAACTTTTATTATTCAGTAGAGAACATTCAGGAAACAAATAGTATAATTATTAAATCTGATTTTCCTATAGTTGGTTGGCATACTAGCTTTAGAAAGTTGGAACCTCAGAGGTAGCAAGGGTTCAAAATTGTACAGGACTTCAACTAGACCTTTCGGTGATTAAGAAACTGATTTCCCATTCAATAGAAAAAAAGGAAGACTGATAGTTTACGTATTTCATCCACTGCGATTAGGAAAACAAAACAAAGTAAAAATACTAATGATTCACTATTCCATGTAAAAATATTGCTCTGAGGGTTTCAGGAAGCTGAAATTATTTTTTAAATTATTGATAATAATTATTTTTAACACAAAATGATTTTATGCTGAAAAAATAAAAAGGTTTGTTTTCCAAAGAGGAAAATGGTCAAGATCTAGAGTAAAAATTTAATTTCAGTATCTTTATATTTTTGAGTAAAAAAACCTGATTTATCAAAAATTTTCTGATTCTAAGTTGCCAATATTATTAATATATCAGATGACATATATCAATAGGGTAGTAAAATATAAAGATTTGGAAAAAAATTATCTTTTTACATAATCTAATAAATGATGCAAAAAGATTAAATAGGTGATCACATCCATGAGTGCAGAACTGCAGAAGAATAAATAATGCAACAAAAGTGCACAGTGCTTACAAATATACAACTTATATTTTGCATAAATAGTAACACTCTAATGATAAAGTGATATCACAAACAATATCACTCAATTTTTCTAGATAATCATACAGGAACATATTCTAATTAGGAAACAGTATATTCCAGAAGGACAGCTCTAACAGTAGTTAGTCTCATCACACTTTCCAAATATGTAACCTTTTATACCTTTGTTGCTGCTGGTATTGGCTGAGCTCCATACGAAGTCATTGCCCAAACACTGTTTTTCCTAGGAAATTGATATTCACTTCTTAAAGTGCAGAATCTATTCATTCTCACTTGAGGTGTGGAACAATTCTTAACTGAAATCGATCAAATCCATCAAGTGTGCAAAGTGGGATAATCTGCTTTTTCATGATTTTTACGAAGTCTATATCAATCTTTTTGGTTTAACAAATCTTGTTACTGATTTTAGATAAGATTTTCTCAGTTGTCTTATATCTGCATCCTCTTGTATCTCTTAAACTTTAGAAATAATAATAATAATAATATAAATTCCCCTTTCAGTGCAAGGCATAAACCAGAACAGAGATTTGCTTGACTTGTATCAACTACTTACATGTTTAAATTGGTATTTGTGAATGCTTTTTTCCAAAACACAAATCTGAACCATGCAACATTATATTTTTTTAGAGCAAGCCATGTTATGTCATACAGTTCTCTGCTATAAATCATATTAACCACCAGGCCACGCATAAGGAATACATACTGGATCTGAGCACTTCTACTTTGGCGTAGAAGAATATACCACCTAAGGCCAAAACATGAAACAATTTGCATTACCAAACACCCCACTCTGAATCCCAAAATTAAAGTTACGTTTGAAAACCTGCGGATGATCCTACGCTTTCACATCTGCAAACGCAATGTCTTGGGTGATAAAGTCATGGTCACAGCTTAACATAACATATAAACTGCTTCTTGGAGACCTTTGCTTACACTGCATTTAGTGTCTACTTTTTGCTATCTAATAAATAGGAAAAAAAATAAAATCAAACCTGAAGGCAAGAGAAGTATACAAGAATATAATATAGTTGATATATTATAATAACATTTACATAGATATAGAATAAAGAGAAAATAAATTATTTTAAAATGTTTGAATTTCAACATAACTATGAAGAATACATTACAGAACCAAACTTCTGACCCGCAAAAAACTCCACAAAATCAACCAAAATATCCAACATGATTGGAGTCATCAATTTTGTATCTTTCTATTAATGTGACCAGAGTCCACAATGGATTTCAGAAAACATTCCTGTAGAAAACCATTGAAGTTCTATACCCGCACAACATTTCCACTATACCAAAGTTTATATCTTTACAGTTAAACATTTAATCAGAATTGAGATAGTTTTGAGCAATTTTCAAATAAGACGTCATTCTATAAACATTTTATATACAACACCTGTATTCCATGAGATTTGGAGATGTATCTGCCTTTCTTATTGACAATAAACTAGCTATAAATACAGGGCAATGCAGAGATTCTATTCTACCTATCATCTCACAAATAGAATCATCAACCAAGTTCTGATTGCGGAATCTGTTATGACTAGCAATGTTGATAGATGCAACTGTAAGGCAGCATTAGGCTTGCTGAACTTGATAAGTGAGAAAACAACCTGCAGATCTGAAATCTAAGAAAAAAAATTGTAACAAGATTATTCAATTTTCCTCACATACTACTGAAATAGAATCTCTCAACAGACAAAATTCATAAATGTTACTGCAAGTCAGCACAGAATAGAAGACAATTCTAAAGCTGATATAAAAAAATGAATAGAATTAACTTTGAACTCCTATTTACTAAGTTAGACATTCTAGGTGTGATTTCTGTTACAAAATTTTACAGCAGTTTTTACATACCAGCAAAGTAGAACAAGGTCTATAGAAGTGTAAGTTAATGCAAACCCTTCAGAAAATATTATTGATTCTGTGGTCTTTCTTGCCAGGAAGCCCCTTTGAAACCAGCTCACATTTCCTTCTTACATCAAGAAGTAGAAATACTGGAACCCTGAGTATACTGTATCTACCAAGCACAAGCTGGCAATGTTGCCACTGATTTTTAAATGTCATATCAAAGCATCTTCTGTAACATAACATGAGATTTGCAGAAGCCACAGTTCTGCAGCAGGAGTTATTCCACTACATCAGCTAAAAGATAGTAAGGCAGTCCACATGGAGAGTTTTTTATCATCTGTGAATATCTTAAACACCTTAACAAGATTTTAAACCAATCAATGGAAGTCATAAACACCTGCTCCTGAAACTAAGCTCTTGAAATGCTTTATAAACGTAAGTTTAAAAATGCACTAATATGACCTTCAGAGCCCTGACTGATATTTCCCTGTTGTGCTGTGTTAAGTAACTTTCTTGTCTGGTCATCCAGGAGCCACTCTGACAGGCACTCTTGCACCACCCAAGCTGGGACTGGAGTCCCTTCACAACTACACACGCCCCAGGCTCGCATAGTCAGACAAGGTTTCCTAACCAGCTTGAATCCATGTTTCCCATAGCAGAATCTCAGATAATCAGATCCTTCAAGCAGTTTAATCTTGATGCAATAACTTAACAGTAACATAACGGCTTGAGCTGGAGCATCTGAGGAAGGACCCCAACCAAAGCAAACCCTGGGCTTTTATACCCTCACAGTCTAATCACGGGAAAGTCTGGGGGACGTCACTTCCTGATGTGTCTCAGTGTCCAGTCCTCTGGCTGGGCCACAGGTCCAGGTTCCCTTTGTTATGGAAAGGGTTGGCAGTTCAGCTCTTACCACCCAGACCTCACCTGCAGCTCTCACTGCACCTGCGCACCGAGCTACCTGCACCAAATGTATTCATTTGTGTTGTGTGTAACAGTGTGACAGACCAAGGTCTCTGCCTTATGCCCAAAGTAAAATACTACTAATTCTTCAAGTACTTTCAATTAGCCTTATATTTCCTAATGCGTGTTACTTTGCAAAATGAAACACAGATATTTCACAAAAATTTTCTCCATTTTTTTGAACCGTAATTTCAAGTGTGCCTTAGAATCAGACATAACACAAATGAATGACACTTTCTCTTTTTTCTCTAATTTACAAGTCAATCACTTTCACAATCATTCCAGAAGCCTAGATTTAATGGGGTTTTATACCTTTTTGGGGCTTAGCATGTAGACTTCTTGATTTACTTTTGGCTCATAACTGTAGGTTCTTGTTGACATTGTGAATCAAAGCATTCTCCTTGCTCATTATTTATGTTTCTTTTGCTGTTCCTAATAAAAATATGGTCCTTTTCTGTAATAATAAATTGGTCATAATCACTCTCTATCTACCCGATGTAACCTGATATCGACCTTTTCCCCTGGTTTTCAGGACCTGACTAATCTTTTCCTACCCTTTTACACTTCAGCGATGCTATTCCACAAAGGCAAGAACTACTGTTTGTTTATTATTGGATAGCTCCTTTCCTAGAGACAGAAGATTCCACTGTCCCTGCAAATGTATAATTACTGAAAGAACCCCAGAACACACCAAGAAATCCTCTAAGATATATTAAACCGTATCAGGAAAATGAGTAGTTTGTATATAGTAATTTGTGTATATTAACCAAAGAAGGATGAAAATTCTTCATGTACTCTAAGTCTTTTAGTCTTATTTGTATAATCCATTTTAGAATCAAAAGGGAAGACTAAGGAATTGTCAGGTCTTTCTCATCTGTACTTGTGCTGCAAAGAACAGAGAGGGGCATGACTGACAACGAAATAAGCATTTCAAATATGCCTTATTTGAAGCATATAGTGTAGTAAGACAAACATTCAGCCAAAAATATCACAACCATGTGGTTAAATAAAAACAATCAGTCTTACAGCATCTATTAGATACTCAGCATCTGCTTTTCTTTCACAGCAGAGTGGGACTATATTGATTTGTTCACCTTCAAAAATAAAAAAATAATTTAAAAAATCGCCAGAACTGTTTTCAGTAATTCATCCCCACCTTCTCTCTTCACCATTAATCAAGGGCCTCAAAAGCTGTTTGAGAAGAACCTGTGTCAAAGCTGATATGCTAATACATCAGCTCACAAAAAATAGTTTTTACCCCCTCTAAAAACTTGTTACCAAAAATGTTTGTGTAGCTGTGCTCCAAAATGTTCATGCCAGTTAAGTATGAAACAATTCAAAACTGGGAGGAGCTGTCAACTCCCTGGAAGGCAGGGAGGCCCTGCAGAGAGACCTCAACAAATTAGAGGACTGGGCAATCACCAACCGTCTGAAGTTCAACAAGGGAAAGTGCTGGATTCTGGACTGGGATGGAGCAATCCCAAATGTATGTACAGACTGAGGAATGAGATGTTGGAAAGCAGTACCATGGAAAGGGACCTGGGGGTCCTGGTCTATGGCAACTTGAATATGAGTCAGCAGTGCCCTGGCAGCCAGGAGGGCCAACCGTGTCCTGGGGGGCATCAGGCAAAGCATCACCAACCAATCCAGGGAGGGGACTGTCCTGCTTTGCTCTGCACTGGGGCAGCCTCACCTTGAATATTGTGTGTAGTTTAAGGCACTGTAATATAAGAGATACTAAGCCACTAGAGAGCATCCAAAGGAGGGCAACAAAGATGATGAAGGGCCTTGAGGGGAAGCCATATGAGGAGCAGCTGAGGTCACTTGGTCTATTCAGCCTGGAGAGGAGGAGACTGAGGGGAGATCTCAGTCTACAACTTCCTCATGAGGGGAAGAAGAGGAGGTGCAGGCACAATACTCTCAGGCACATGTTGTGATTCTTGGGGATGGTCCTGTGCAGGGCTAAGGGTTGGACTTGATGATCCCTGTGGGTCCTTTCCAACTGAGCATATTCTGTGATTCTGCAAGACCTAAGGTAATGATTACACTCTGCCTTGGAATAGTAAGTACATTAGAGTAAAACAGAAAAAACTGACATGTCTCACTGACAGACGGATATGCTACCACACAAGAAGGCACGAGTTTCAAGAAATTTACGGTTTGTCATATGATTGTACATATGCTTGAGCCTAAGCTTAGGCTAGCCTAACACTCAATGTTTATATTTGCAGCCTCAACCAAAGGATATTACTAGGCTGGAAGACTAGAGTGATTCAAAAAACAGCTGGACAGACAGTCTCTAAAAGAGAAAGAAACTACCTTTGGTTCAATAATAGTTGAGCTACAAATCACTAGGTGCTGTGAGAGTAATTTAATGCAGTATCATTATGTGCTTGTTTTAATCCTGCACATTCCCTAGACATCTGCTATTAGCCAAAGGATACAGGCTAGATAATGATTTGTCTGACTTGGAACTGTCGATCTTATGGCTCTTATTTTCTGAGATTTCCTTCCTGAAAGCTCAGTCATAAGCCAAGTCCTTAGAGACTATGTATGATATCCTTTGAATAGAAACTGTTCCAGAAAATACAGTCAGAAAGCAGAAAATCCACATAACTTGCCTTGTTTTCAGAATTTAAAGCGTTCACAGCGCATTTTCACTGTTCAACTCTTCTTTTGATTCCGTAAGTATTAATAGAAAACTTTAGAGAGTGTTTTCTGATAAGATTGGAAGTGCTATCTGATGCCCAGGCCATAGACATGGCAATGCTAAGGATATGGGAAAATTTTTCAGTGTAAGAGTTGCTTTTTGGTGTCATTTTAGCTTTCGCATAGAGAATCTGATGTTGATTATAACTATAGGAAAGAAAAGCATTCGTTCTTCTGTTTTACATAAATGATTTAGAGACGGGGAGCCTAAGAATTCAGATGCCAGTACCTTAGGGTAGCAAAGCTGCGTATTTGACATGCTTTAGCTAGATATTTAAAACTACAGAGAATGATATAGTCAACTCTTAGAAAAAAACTAGAATATGCAGAGGGAATCACTGAGGTTCCTTCAGATGTGACAGAAAAACATGGCCATAGTGTATTCCATATACTGGAATCAGAGATATATGGGACAGGGCAGGGGGCAGGGAAAGAAAAGGTTAATCACCAAACCAAATATACAAGACTACAAATCTGACTACATGAAGATATAATAAAATGTCATAGTAAGTGTTTTACAGTCAATGCAGAAAATCTTCAGGAGATTATTGAATAGTAGTATCATGGTAAAGGCTGGCATGAAAATGGTTGGATTTGATCGCAAAGGTCTTTTCAACTTAAGTGATTCTATGCTTCTGTGAAAAAATATTCAACAACAAATAGAGAAAAAGAACAATTTTCCTACATATGCAGAAGTCATCCATGATATTTGACAGAACCAAGACTTCTCCTCAAGTATGTTCAAGAAAAACAAACAAAACCCTCAAACGTGTTCACTTCCCCTCCTAATACTGAAGACGTGTTTCACAATTTTCCATTATGTCCTTTCAGAATATATTTTTTGAGGACAGAAATCTTTTTCTCCTTCTTTTCTCACCATGCAAAGCTACTTAAGCACATTTCACTGAAATCGACAAAAATCCTGTAGGGAAGAAAACGACACTTTCTGTCAGTCCTGAACATTGCAAAACGTAAATATCATCAGTGAGACTGTGGAGGGAAATGCTGTAAATAGTGGAAGTATCTTTCAGAAAAATAAAACTGAATGTCATATTTATTAATACAATTATGTCTCTTGAAGAAATGCTCTAAATTGCGGAAAGTTTTCAATAAGTGTTTACTTCTGCCCTGTTTTATTAAAGCATTAAATCCTCTCCCAGTGTCAGTTAGTTCTCAGACATGCTGACACATATAACAGTCTCACAATATTCCCTGCACTAAAGCCTCGGTCACAGATTTTTGATTGTTTCAGCTGACATTTTGAATAAACTTTCTACTAAAGTGCCTCTTTTTAACAAAGAGGAAATGCAGATGGGAAATGACAGAGTTATATAAAAACTGACTGCATACGGTTGCTCTGAACCTGTAGCAGGGACACCATACAGGATTGCAGCGAGTAAATCTGCTTGGTGGAGTAACAGTGAGCTGCTATGTTGCACTTTTTAAACAAACACAAATGTACTTGAGTACAGATGATCAAAAGGAAGCAGCAGTTAGAAACTAAGCATTTACACCAAAACATTATGCTACAGAAGTGACATGCATTGGAACTTATGTCAGAAACACAATAGGAATGAGTTTAAAGCAGAACACAACAGGAGTGAACTGAGAGGCAACAGACTCAGGCAGCAGTGTGCTGTATTCTGATCTCAGCTAAACCAAGTTAAATACAGAATAATGGCTGTGTTAACTAATTTTCCTCTAGATTCCAACAAAATTGTCATGTCTCAGTCACTCTGCATTGTCACACTCGTGTAGTGCAACATGTATGAAGCCCCTTTCTGCTTCATAATCCTACACATTTGTCATGGTTTAACGCCAGACAGGAACTAAGTACCACACAGCCTCTCACTCACTCCCCTACCTATTCCACCCCAGTGGAATGGGGAGGAGAACCAGAATAAAAAACCTCCTGGGAAGAGATAAGAACAATTTCATATAACTAGAATGAAAGTAAAATATAATGTTGACGCTGAAAATAATAATGAAGAAGAAAAAAAAAGATAAATAGACCCAGAAGAACAAGTGATAAACAATAATATTGCTCATCACCTGATCACCTGACTGATACGCAGCCTATCCTCAAGCAGTGATCATTCCCTTCTGGCTGACTCCCCCTAGTTCATGTACTGAACATGACATTCTATGGTATGGAATATCCCCTTGGCTAGTTCATGTCAGCTGTCTGGGCCGTGCTCCCTCCCAACTTCTTGTGCACCTGCTCGTTGGCAGAGCATGAGGCATTGAAAAGTTCTTGACTCAGGGTAAGCACTACTTAGCAACAATCAATGGGTGTTATCAATGTTATTCTCAAACCGAATCCAAAAAAGAAAAAAAGCACTGTACCAGCTACTAAGAAGAAAATTAACTCTATCCTGGCCAAAACCAGCACAATATTCAAGTCATACAGTCTGTTCTATTCTCCAGACCAGTTATTTCTGAAATTCGGGTATTTCATAGGAATAAGGGGGATAAGTATTATTATTAAAAAAAAAAAAATCTTCTAGTGGCATAATACAGCCCTGAACACCTAAAATACCTCTGTAGCAACAAAAATAAATGTATTTTTCTAGTTCGGATGTTATACTTTCATATTATTTATTTTTATGCTGTCCTTGACTTTTTGGCTTGTTTTTCCCTAATGATTTCTTCTGAGAAGTCACAAGGAAACAGAGCTTGATCTGAAAATTTCCTAAACCCTCTCTGTTATGCTCTAAGAGCCACTACAAAATCGTTTTATGCATGACACAGCTCTTGTTCGTCTTTAGATGTTGGGGAGGCAGCATTATTTACTGATCTATACAGTTCTATCTGTTAAACCCACAAGCATTCAACACTAACATTAAAGAGAAGATACACTGCTAACTTTTTTTTCAGTAAATTTAGCATAAATCTATAACAATAATGTTCCTAAGACACTAGAATGGAATAGAGATTGGGGAGCAGGACATTTACACTGAATAAAATTATCCACACAAAATTCATGTAGCTCTCAGATGCTATTACTCCTCTTTCAAAAAATGGTATAGACTATTCAGTACCTCTAAATTATCAGGGTCTAAACACATCAGTTCATTTCTTGCTCACAATGAAATAAAATACACAGAAATAATAGTGCTACCACTTCAGATATCAATTTTCCTTGGATTTTTCATCGAAGAGCCAACTGTGGCCATTCTGAATGGATGACAGCATTCAGTGAAATGCTACTGCTGAAGGCACTTAGTAACTTTCTCCTTTTATCTATATTTTATTTTGATACAGGAAGCAAAAACAAAGGGATTATATATTTAAAGAAATAGAAAGACAACCTTCAGATATACTGAGTCAGAAGGTCTCTAACAAAACCTAGTGGAATTCATTTGTGCTTTCAATTTCACCAGAATGCAATGTAAACAACCACAGGAACCACACAGCCAACTTTTAAATTAAATCCTACAATGAATAATTTATATTTTCAAACAAGGATTAGAAGTTTCATTCAATTGTAGAGTTTCAGGGGTGGCTTTAACAATTTACATGCTTTCCAAAGGTGAATAAAATGCCCTCCTGAACAAATATCAAAATGATCCAAATATTTTCTTTGTTAAAAGCCACACTGTGATTGACAAAGTAAAGGGCCACTGTTGTAAAGTTGAATGCATATACTGTGGAAGATAGGCAGGGAAACTCAATAATCTTCAAAGTAGAAGTTTCTGTATGCAATTTCTACACTTCCCAAAGGGAATACAGAAAAATTAAACACTTTATCAACAGCAAAATCTGCATATAATTTTTGCCCTTTACTGAAAGTTTGGGAATTCTACTGTGATTTTTTTGTTTTGTTTTGTGTGCAAGAGACCACACAGTTCACTCACAACAACTGAAAAAAATGTCCAGGTCAAATGTTCTCAATATTACCCTGGTTGTCTCTGACCTTGCAGAAAAATGTCAAATATAAAAGGTAAACAGTCTGCAAAGCACTATTACCTGGCTACAAGGAACACACACTGACTTCAGGTGATCGATTTAAACTGTAGCTGCCTCACTGGAGTTTTTGTAGGTAAACTTGCTGCCTTTGCTGTAATTCACAGCTTCTGTTCTTTCAGGTCCTAATAAATATTCTTTACCCTGAACATATGTAGCCTATGAAAAAGGGCAAGGAATACTCTGGCTGATGAAACAGAGTCCACTGCTCTGGAGAACTCAATGCAATCACAATATGACTGATCTATATCTTAAACACTCAGGCAGCATTAAGGTAAAATTTAATGCAAGACAAATGTTCTGTGCTGCAGACACAGTTCATAAATTAATTACATATTCTGCATTGATTTTCACTTCTCCATGAAGAAATAGTATAGAAAATGGTTTCTTCCTTCAAGCAGAGTAACACAATCATTAAACCATTTGCAACTAAATATTCTGTACCAGACAATTATTTGCAATTTTGGTAACCAATGTGACAGGTTTAAGAACAGTCAACATTCTTAATCTCTGCTTACTGTAATATTGAGACTAGTTAGATCTCATATATATCAACTGAAGGGATATATGAATGAAAGATATTTTTCAACCAAATGACAAAGTTTATCATAGACCCAATGTACTGGAAAAAAACAAATGCAGGAAAAAAATAAATCAAATGATAGTAAAGATCAAAGTGACTCAAGACCAAAGCCAGTCAAAGGAAAATGCTGGTAAAATTTTTTAGACTAAACAAAAGTCATCTCCAATTTTAATCTAAACAGACAAGATGAACGAAGTAGAATATTACAAATGCAGAAATGAAAGGTGGAAATCTTAAGTTACCCAGGACAGCACCAGTAAATGAACACAAATCTACTGAGTCTGAGTCTGGTTCTTCATAAATAACTCCCTGAACGAAGGGACTTGCCTATGAAGAGGGAATACTCAGAAGGAAAACTCAGGCATAAAGATGCCCATTTTCAGAGAATTAGCTGGCAAAAAGCTGTCTGCTGCATTGTCACTACTGGGAGAATTGATCTTCAAATTTTGAATGCAACACTTAAGTGAAAAGTAAGCTTTTGAGGATTCAGTTCAATGGTGTGATGGAACACCAAGTCCAGTAGAAAAGACATCTGTATGGCTTTTAGAGACCATGCTTGATCTTTCTAGTGTTCAAATCTGTTAGTATATCTACTGATAATTAACTTAGAAGAGTTCATTCTCTTAGGTTGGGATGGGGAGGGGCAAGAGAGGAAGATTTTGAAACATATTTTATTCCCTGTAGATAGATATACAATATTAATTTCATGAAAGAACTAAGGCCATAATCTTACTATTGTTTTACTGTCTTTCAATTTTGCCTGACTATTTTTCAAACAAGACTTCAGGAGAGTATTTGCTAAATTAGCTGCCAAATTCCTACCAAACTAAGTTATTCTGAAATACTGTAGGCACCTGCAATTTTGCTTAGGCATCTAAATAGTCTTAGTATTGCTGTTTACTGAGGAACTTTGTTTCCACTCATATTTGTCAAGGTCTAAAACCCTTATAATAAACAGAAGTAAAACTTAATTCTCATATTCCCGGAGATAGCTTTGCCTCAAACCTAAAACAATGAATCAGCATATTGAGAACTGATGAAAATGTTTATTTGTGAAGAAAACAAAAATCCTGCAGAGTGTATACACATAGAGTAACACGGGCAAAACAGGAAATTCCAAACATCTCCACAACAAGGTGGTTAGTAATGATTAATAGGCAGAGGGGGTTTACACTTTATAATGGCCACTTTCCTTGCCTTAATTTCACTTTATCCAATCTTACTTATGTGTCCTTTAAAACTTCCAGCTGAAGTGCAATAACTTTTTTAGACAAAAAGGTGTCTGCACCAATGGCAAGAAGCTAAATTATAGGAGGATCAAAAATTTCAGTTATAGACAGGAAAATAATAAAAATCCTACACAGAACAACTATTAGACATTTCATTTTGTGTGAATGCATGCCACTTACAGTCTTCTTCAAACAAGAATATGTCCTTATTTACTCTTCTTTTTCACAAAGAGGTCTATTTTTTTATTCAGTATTTTATGGATCAGCCTACACTGCTCTACCCATTAAATCAGGATCCTATCTTGTGATGAGGAACTAGCGGATAGCTACATTTTTGTGTGCTATCCCTTTTTCATCTCATTTCAAGCCCATAGTGTATTAATTACTGCAAGTTTTTATGAAGACACCTTAAATAATACTTTATCATTTTTATTCAGACCAATATATTTAATGGATTTATTAATTACACAAGTTGTAATATGTCATGATCAACTGCAATTTCTAAGATACAATAAAAGATATCCACTACTGTTCCTTATATCTTGAAGAAGTTTCACAGCTGTTGTGAATTAGTAGAACACCATTCAAACCAGCAAAACAATAATAATTTACATCTACTGAAACACTAAATGATAACTGTAGGGAAAAAAACAAAGCCACTAACTCTTTTTTTTTTTTAAATTTCAATTTGGGTAGCAGGGCCTATTGTATCTCAAATGTACCAAGAAATATTAGCAAGAAAAAAATTACCAAGAAATATCACTTCCTGTGATAGTGCTTTTGGCTGACAAGAACTCTTAAAATATAGAAATATTCTGTGAGAACAGTGACATTACAGTGGTTTTCAAGTGAATGAGAAGAATTAAGCAGTTTTCAGAAATAATATGTTCATTGGTGTAAAAATGATAGACAAGGGTGGTCAGACTAAGGGGAGACAAATTGCTTAATATGCTTTCAGAATCCTCTGCTATGTGGTCAAGGTACAGTATCAGCACCAAGTCTTACAAATACAGTAATTTCATTATGGAAAAATCTGACTGTTACCTTGGAAATGGTAGAATAGAGATCAAGCTCAAATGCTCCCAGCCAGTCCAAAATTTTGTTGAAAAACTTAATTAAACCTATCCTACTGGACTATAATTATTTTGAGCAGTCAATCTCCTGTCTGGATCATTTCCAGCTCAATATATATGGCATTCACTTAAGTAAAAAGCTCTAATTTCTCAAGGGAAAGTATTCCTGTTTCAAGTTATAAGAATTTTATAATTATTTTTAATAGAATACCATCACCAGCTTTTTAAAAAAATGGCATTAAAATACACAGACTGTTAAAAGAAAATTGAAGGGAAAACCTATCCCTGCAAAAACAATTCACCCTGGTAAAGCTACAGAAAATCATAAAAGATAAAATACCCTTCCAAGAATATTCTGAGAGACTGTTCGACTTTTCCTTCAGCTTCAAGCTGTGGACATGAACAGGCAAGGCTGTAGTGGAACAAGCCATACATTCTCTCAGGTTAAAAGATGGGCTGATCTTTAATAGAAACTCTGCAAATTCATGATATTTATCAAATGGTGATGTAAAAAGAGAATTTCTAATTTATGTTTGTATATGTAATGTCATTTCTATTTTTAAAATATTATTCTGACCCAATGGGGAAAAAAAAGGTACACAACAGGATCCATTTATCAGATTTTATCTAATGGATACACACGAAAAACTGCTCACAGACAAATTACAACCAATAAATTTTAAAAAGCCCATATATTAATCATTGTGAGTTACAAGCAAATGTTACATCCTTCAAGCTGATGAAGGTTATCACACATAAATCCTTATGTCACAAGGACAGAGAAGGCATTTATTCAGGAACTGTGCAACTTCCAGGCATCCACATGTGAGAATTTGCAACAGAGAGGAAATAGCAGCACTGAATATTTCTCCATTTGTGAAGAACAAAGCAAGAAACCAGTGGTAATCAAGGGAGATGTGCTTGTTAGTCTCAAATTTACCAAGGAAGCAGATATTAGTGACCTACCATTGCTGAAACCATCCTCTTCCTTTATTGCTATGCTTCTATTGCTTAATTTATTTTCAGGAGATTAAAGGACATTAAGGTGAATATTACCATAAGGTGCATAATGAGAAAATAGAGAACACGAAATTACAGAAGATAGAAAGGAAGGTACTTAGAGAAGATACTGCTTTGCAATGCCAGAGCACATTGGCAGCTGTAACCAAGTTTGGTTGGCAAGATGAGAGGCAAAATCCTGGCACTGTGGCCAGCAGGACTAGGGAAGTGACCATAGGTTGGAAAAGACCTTTAAGATCATCAACTTCAACTGCTAATCTAGCACTACCAAGTCCATCACTAAACCATGTCTCTAAGCACCACCTCTACATATCTTTTATACACCTCCAAGGATGGTGACTCAAACACTTCCCCAGATAATATGTTCCAATGCTCAACAAGTGTGTGTCTAACAGATTGCTGACCATTTCCCCTTGGATTATGGTGGCTTCAATCTGCTCCCTGTCACTGTCTTCCAGATCAGGGCATTGGGTGCCTCAAGAACAACTATTCTGACTGTTAAAGACTGAGGAAATTAAGGCCTTACATACCTGAGCATTTTCCTCAATCATTGTCACTATGTTTCCCTCCACATCCAATAAAGGATGGAGATTCTTCTTAGTCCTCCTTTTGTAGCTCATGTATTTATAAAAATAATTTGTCTGTAGCCAGATTAAGTTCTAGTTGGGCTTTGGCCCTTCTAATTTGTTCCTTGCATAATCTCATAACATCCCTTCAGTCTTCCTGAGATGCCTTCCCCTTCTTCCAGAGGTCATAAACACTTTTGTTTTCCTGAGATCCAGCTAAAGCTGTTTGTTCAGCCAGGTCAGTCTTCTCTGCCAGCACATCTTCTGGCACATGAGGATGGCCTACCCCTGCATCTTTAGGATATCCCTCTTGAAGAATGTTCAGCCTTTCTGGACACCTTTGCTCTTCAGGACTGCCTCCCAAGTGACTGCAGACCCAGTGATTTTGAGGCTAATCCCTTTCACTTAGAGAATGTTTCTTCTGCCTCTTCATCCTGGTTGGATGGTCTGTAGCAGACTCACCTGGCATACCTGCCCTGTTGGCCTGGCCCTGATTTTTACCCATAAACATTCAACCTTATCATCACCATCATCAAGCTCTAGACCATCAAAACACTCCCTAACACACAGGGCTATCTCACTGCCTCTCCTTTCCTGTCCCTTCTGAAGGGGTTATAGCCATCCACTGCAGCATTTCAGTTGTGCAAGTCATGCCAACATCTGTCCATGATGGAAACTATATCACAGTTTTCTCGCTGCACAGTGACTTCCAGTTCCTCCTGTTGGTTGCCCATGCTGTGTGCATTGGTGTAGATGCCCTTCAGTTGCGGTACTGAAGGGTGTCCCTCTTTGGGGTGAGAAGCCTTAATTCCAACATGACCATTCTCAGGCACTTCCGTGGTTTCTAACACATCAATAATCATTGTGTCTTTGCTGCCTCGTGTATCTCCAACCCCTACCTCCACTGAAGGACCTCGCTAACGCACCATCCATCAAACTTTGTCATGCTGCCCCCAGGTACCCCTCTACCAAGCCTGGGTTTATCCCTTTCCTGCCTCAAATCTAGTTTAGAGATCTAGTTTATGAGCTCTGTGCTAACTCCTGTGCAAAGATTTTTTTACCGCCTTGGAAACAGGTGTACCCCATTTGTCACCAGCAGTTCTAGTATTGTGTAAATGGACCAATGCTCAAAAAACCCCAAATTCTGCTAGTCACATCAGGCTCAGAGCCAGGTATTGAACAGGTTGTTCCTGTTTCTCCTCCCATCATTCTCTGCCCCTGGAAGGATAGAACAGAATACTACTTGCACTCCTGATCCCTCAACCAGTCATCCTAAGGCCCTGAAGTCTCCCTTGATTTTCCTCTACCTTCTTGTTGGAACTTCATCACTGCCTACCTGAAAAATCAATAGATAATTGTTGAAGGATCAGACAGGGACAGAAAACTTTCTCTCAGCATCTTTAACCCAGGCCCCAGGAAGGCAGCAGGCTTCCCTAAGAATTGGTGCCAATCTGTGTATCAGGCCTTCTGTTGCCCCTTCAGAAGGGAGCCTCCTATGTGAATGACCACCTTTTTCTCTTTATGGAAGCAGTCTTGACACAGGGTTAAGTCTGACTTAACCTCGGTGACTCCTCCGAGCTACATGAACCATCACACACATTACTGTTCAGTTCCACTTGCAGAGCCTTGTAGCTATTATGCCAGGACACCAGGGAAGGGTGGGTAATTATAGAGGAGATCTGTTGGAGAGGTAGTTACCTGTTGTGCTGGGCAGGTATTGTCACCATTGCCCCCCATCCCTTAAGTCATTGTGTTCAGCCAGGTGGAGAGAGGATAGGTCTGTCTGTGGGCCTGTCCCTGGAAAGGCAAGGAGGGCATGATTCCAGTAGTCTCTCTCTTTCTCTCTCTTTTCCTAATACTCCTCAGTTAGTCACCTCCTCCCTGAGCTCTGTCACTAAGCAGAAGAGTTCCTCTACCTGGGTGTACCTCCCACAGCTCTACTTACTGCTGCCCTTCATACTGGCATAAAAGCAAGGGCCATCCTACACCCTGGCACATGGGTGTCAGCTTGTCCCCACCAAAGCTTTGTCTGGGCACCTGTGTCAGTCATGGTGGGTGCAGAGCTTAAAGAGGCCATGACTTTCTGCTGGGTCAAGACTACCATTCCCCTGATTGAGCTGGCAGAGCTGCAGCACCCTTCCTGCACACCCTGCAGTGCAAACTGCCACACCATCTCTTGTTTGCCTGTCCTGTTTGTGGTGCTCCTGGTTGATAGTGTTCCCTAAGGGCTTCTTTTAGATGGGGGTGTGTGTGTGTGTGTGTGCTCGGTTACTATAACTCCTTTTGTCCTCACCACTGGTGAGGACATACCTCAAATACTCTGTTTTTGGGCACCTCACTACTAGTCAGACACTGAGGTGCTGGAGTGTGTTCGGAGAAGAGCCCCCAAAGCACATGCAAAGAAGAGCAGTGAAGCTGGTGAAGGGTCTAGAGAACAAGAAATCCAGGCATCTGAAACACTTCAAGAAGAATTTTAGTCTACCTTGCTTGTAACAAACTTCAAAATCAACTTGAGTCAGAGCAATCAATATACCTGCTTATACCAGAATTTGTTTCATTTTCATTTGCCATTATTCTTCAGATTCCAGAGTTTTTAAGTGCAAATTCTTATGGTAAAGCACTGAACGCTGAAAGGCGGCATTTGGGAATATAAAGCAATGTTGTGCATCTTAGTGGAGTTGAGAACTTCCAAATTTTATTGTGCTTTACTATTTCATGGCAAAAATACAGACCACAATTTGAAAAGCAGAAAATCTATAAAGGAGATATCTGAATCAGGGTTTTTCCCTTAGGTGCTATTTTGAGGACCATGAAGGCATTCAGATTTTTCCATGAAATATTTATCAAATGCATTTGTTTTCTTTTACTTTGTTAAAGACCAAATTCCCCAAAGCCTATACTGCTACTGATTCAATTATTCATCGTTACAAAAACTATACAAGACAATTTAGTAAAAATTATAGAATCTGGCCCCTGCTTTTTAGTGATAAGTGCCATTTTTATCTCAAGCTAATTTACATGAGAACAATTTGCAAACAAATATATTATATATATCATCAAGTATTCAACAGTCAAATGCATGCAATGATGCCACTTAAGGGCTACTGTCTTTGTTGCTCCACTGCAAAAATACTTTACCAGTGTCCAAAGAAATGGTAAACACCTAGTTGCTTATCTTCATTATTACAATCAGGGTAACTAAATGGAGATACCCCAGGCCCTTGTGAAAAGAGAAAAAGCAGAACCCATTCTCCTTGAGATACAGATTCGAAGACAGAAACAGAAAAAAAGGCTGCTGAAGATCTACTAATATTTGCCTCACATTAGCATGCAACCAACAGAAACACAGTTACTTTCAACTACATGGACAGGAACCACCAGATCCTAGTGTCTCATGGCTAATTCACAAATACTGGAGATATGTATGACTGTTGATATAGTGCTTTATACTCCTTATAAGTGAAATTCAATAATATAGATGAAAAAGTGCTTCCAAAGTTGTTACCAAGCAGTACATTTTAAATGATATAATGTATAGGTATGGGTTGCTCATGCAGAAGTTCACTAAGAAAAATTTTGTTGGAACATTGCTTTACTCTTACTGCTTCACTGAGGTGAAATGAAAGAGCACTTTTTCTCTGTAAATTTTAATTTGTCACAAGCTGTCTGGAATCTTTAATCTCATGGTAACCTAGATCTCTCCTAGGCCCTCATCTTACATTAACCTCATCAGCCTTTATCAGCACTTCAAATATCTTAAGTTTCAGAAATGCTGAGACGAGATTTTGGATAACAATTTTCCAGTAAAATGTTTCAAGTGTCATGTGTTATCAAATGTTTCTGCTGAGGAAAAATATTAAGACCATTGTACCTGCTTCCAGCATTTCCCCAAGACCCCAGAAGTTCCAACACCACTTGAAGCAAAATGAACTCTATATTTCCCACTCACTAAATCTTATGATCCCTTTTGATCTCCCAGGGAGGACAAGTCACCAATTTCAGGCCATTTATCTGAAAATAAAACTGTGTGTTTCTGACTTTCTTATTATCTGTACATTTTCTCCTTCAAGTAAATCACTCAGAAAATATTTATTTCTCTTGACAGATACTTTTGGAAAAACATTTGACATCAAAATCCATCTGAAATCCTGTAGGGAAAAGCCAATGTAATAAGTAAAATTCATGGATCAAGGAAGAAAACATACGCACCAGCTATGATGTACACTCATTGCTCTAGAGATCAAATCTTTGATATTAAACTGACATAATGGAAATGTAACTCAATGAAGTTACATGTGATTTAAGCTAGAGCATAAGAGGTCCCAAAAGGTAAGAAAACTAAAGACATAGTTTCAATTAGTTAAAAAATATAGTTTCTCTGTGGAAAAGTACCTTTTTTTTTTATTTGGTTGTTTGGCAAAGGTTGGGTTTTTTGGTTTAGTATTGGGGGTTCTGTGGTTTTTTTTCAGTCGGTTTGTTTGTTTGTTTGTTGTCTCTAATCATGAACGTCCAACCCAGAACTCTGCTTTCTTATGCCAAAGGTTACTATGGAGAAGACTGCCAAGCACTGGAACAGGATGCTCATGGAAGTGGTTGAGTCACCATTCCTTAAAAGACATAGATGTGAGGCTAGGGACATGATTTAGTGGTGAATGTTGTGGTGCTGGGTTAATGATTGAGCTCAAATTTGGAGGTCTTTTCCAGCCTAAATGATTCTATGGTTCTATCTGCCTTCCAAAAATAGTGTTTGGCAACCTAACCCTAGCTCAGCTTGCAAAAGGATAACCACAGATCTAATAATGCAACATTACTGCTAACTGGGAAGAGTTTCAGCCTTATTGTATGGGAGTAAGACATGGAACCTCTGAAATATATTGTTTTCCTGTAAATTACCTCAAAAAACTTCAAAGTTATCATTCTACACAACAGGAAATGCCAAAGACCCCATTTTAGCAGTATCTCTATAGTACCTGCAATCAGGTACAAGAAGCAAAACCAGTTCTGTGGCATGGAATATTATTCTCTCAGATTTCCAAACTTTTAATGCAAATGTTGACATGAGACAGATATTAACCACAGTTATGTTGTGAATGCCTGATTATGTTTTTATCAGTGTTCTTTGTAGAAAATGCTTACGTTTTCTGAGAACATAGTCAAATTTAGTTGTGCTTTCCCCTCAAGCTGTGAAAAATAAATATTTCTCAAAAGCATTCCTTCTCTGTGAAAGGCAGTAGAGTAGCACTACATAGGTGATTCTTTTTTAAATAACCAAACTACCGCCATATTATACATAAAGAATTTTTTATTTTAATCTCAACCCCTGTATACATCTGCTTAGCTGTTCCACTGATTACTGTATTGTGCAATATGCTTATGTTCTAGAATATAAATGCTTCAAGTCTAGGGAGCTGAAAGTTTCTTGTCATAGACGGATTGCACAGGTGGATTTCAACAGAAGTGGAGACTGTAAATATTTTACCAGTTTTGGTTTAGTGTTGTCTCTCTTTCCATTCCTAAGTGTGCTCCGGGAAAAGGAGGTTACAGCAGCTCAGGAGTGGTACTGTCTCCAGAGTACTCATTAAATTAAAGAACATCCAGATGGAAGGGCAGAATGCACTGTGTTGATAACTTCCATCTAGCCTCCAAAACACTGTCAGAATGATGTTGTCTGTTGCATGTCTAGGTCCCCAAGAATAAAATCATTGATGCACAGAAATGATAACATTTACAGGAATGAAAATGCTAAACATGGAGTTTACAAAGGAATCACAATGTTCTTCTAAATTCTGCCTAGAGAAATAAAAATCTCACACACTTTTTTTCAGAATGGAGAAAGTGGAGTCCCACTAGGAGAGGATTCAACCTTCATGACTTAATAGCCACCCAGTAAGGTGACTAACTGAGGAGCTGGATTATGGATATGTAATTGTAGCTGTCTGCTATATCGGTGGGATAATACTAAAAGACAATACAAAACAGCAGTCAACATTTGTTTAAGAGGAGATAAAAAAATGATTATGCAGAAGATATTTAAATTACTACAGAAAACAGGGGTTTTTAGCTAAGTTTTCCCTACCTGTCTGGTAGATTTATTAAGAGATAACTTAACTTTTAGTTATAGAATCTATGAAGCTTCACAGGAAAAAAAAAGAAAACCAAACAGAACAACAATGGAGGAGCACAAGTTCTTTAAAAGAAGTATAGGAAACAGGAACCAATGGCTGGATATTAAAACCGGAAAAAATTAGATGGAAATGGTACATAGCTGTGTTAGGGAAAGTTCAGATTGGATGTAAGGAAAAGGTTCTTCCCTGAGAGGATGACTGGTCACTGGAATAGGCTCTCCAGGGAAGTGGCTGTGACACCAAGCCCGTCAGACTTCAGGGAGTGTCTGGGCAATGCTTTTAGGCATACAACTTTTTATATAGTCCTGTGAGGAGCAGGGAGTTGGACTTGATAATCCTAGGGTCCCTTCCAATTCAAGATATTCACGATTCTATGAAATTAAGCAGGTAACTTTTATGAGGATGATTAGATTCTGGAATAAGATACTGATGGCAATGGTATAATCAGTCTTCTCTGTGTCCTCTAATTCAGATCAGAAACATCTGTAGAGATGTTCTGACCCACATACAATTAGTCAACAAAAAATGTCAGCACGAAGACAGCAATAGACAGCAATTCTGCCAACTTTAAAGGTCTGTATTTTTAAAAAGCGTTTGACTCATAGTAATGTAATTTTTATATACTCATGGCTCAGGTACCGAACAATTTTTAAAATTTTCCTTCTCAGGCTTTAGATGAAATCGCCCTTCTCTGGTTTTATTACTTTCTGTATCTCAGCACAATCAGCAGAAAATTCATCACTTGTGTTCTGCTCCATCTTGGTTTTGAAATAGTTCAAAATACCAGGAAAGATAGAGAGTATTTTATGATACTGTTTTAAAGGAAATGAATTCTTTCAACCCACATTCTCAGCTACAAAGTTAATGTGTCAATTTTATATGATTGCTATCGGTTACACAAAGGAAGAACACACAAATGAAATCAGGTAACTTAACAGAAATATAAATAAATACCAAATACAAATTAGATCAAGGAAATGTTCAATTTTACAGTATCTCTGAGCATATGGAAAACCAGTAACCTTTAACTTATGCCATCAAGGGAACAGTCTATTCCATAAATCACTGAAACCAGAGTTTCAGTGATTTAAGTTTATCTGGTTTAAGTTAATCCATTTCTCAGAAATGTTCATTTCTTTCAAAACATTGGGAAGAAGGTTCCAGTCCTCATTCTTTCTCTGTAGCTCAGGGGTTAAAATACAGAGAAAGTGGTTTAATTTCCTCTTTCTCCTTGCTGACTGCCACAGCTCCCTGCTCCTGGAAGCTTCCCTAACTACACTCCCCACTAACATACAGTGGACTTTCAGTCCTTTCTACTGAAGTTATTCAAGTCTCTGTGGAAACCCTGAGGCTTATCTGAATCAGAGTAAGTAGAGAAGACTACAGAAATCTGACCACCTCCAACAGGTCCAACAATGTTACCTTACATTAATGATATGATTCTTCAATGTCATGATATGAGACACTAAGACAACTCCCATTTGGTGGAAGAAAAAAGGCCTAAAAGAGGAATACTAGCTGTTAAGAAGGATAATAATTTATCTTTTGTACATATTCTCCCCACTCTTTTCCACCCTAATGATAGCAGCAAGTAAATGAAAATTTGCCAGACGGTTTTCAATTTGGCAGAATTTTCCCCAGTGATAAATATGTGACATTGATTTCAACTTGTAAAGCCTATTGTTCATGTATTAAAAATGTGAGTGTTCTACAAATGTGTTTCTGAAGATATAAATCTTCCCCCACCTCATGTTTGAATAGCAATCTATACTGATTTACATTTATACTTTGGTGGAATGATTAGAGTACCAGGCTCCTATTATTTTTTCAACAAAAATTATATTTTTCACCACTGCTGTTCTCCTTAAAAAGCTCTTTACTTTTTTTCTACTTATTTTTCTAAAGAAAACATCAATCCTTTTTTCAGAATTCCTGTTTCTTAGAATATGAATGAAGAATATTAAAACTATAAAGAAAACAGAATATATATTTTATAAAATGGCTCCCTTGATGTTGCTGTTCTTTCTAACATTTTTAACTTAGACTGGTTAAGTTTCATCCTGCACTCTTCATTAAACTTTTTAAAAAAATGTGCCTTTTTTTTTAACAAAAAAACTAGTATTGTAGAGGTATTATGCTAAGTCTGAAAATCACCTTGAAAATTATAGAGTAAATGATAGTAAATGAGTTGCCATACTTTAACAAATTATGGGAAGGCAGAGTACCTGTCCCAATATTATATAACTATGTCAGTTCCCGTTTTATAAAATATATGTGCCTGTATGTCAATATATACACGCTACACCAGACCCACATTACTTCAACCCATATAGCAGGCAAAGAAGATACTTTGAAGTCAGCAAAGTTATATCAGAGATTAATTCAAGCTATACTTGGAGTAGCTGTTCATTTTAGCCTGACTACCAAGAAAGTAGAAGATACAGTTACTGATCTGAAAAGAAATTAAAAACTATAGAAGGTAGAAGTCACTGAAAGGGTTTTAATGGCTACTCAATTTTCACATAGGCAAAATATTTGGGAGACTTCACTGTAACCTAGTCAAAACGTAAGACGCTTTGCATTTCCCTTTCACAAATGTAACTTTTACCCTAACATCCCTTATTTGAAATCTAACATATATTATTTTTCACTATATATGTATGTTTGCAGAAAAGAGAGATGCAAAAAGTTAGTTCCTAAAAAAATCACTCAGGGATTAGGCTGTTGATGGAACAAAAACTGCTATAAATTACCTCCCAGGTCTATAAAACTCAGAAGTTAAATATTTGCCTAGAGTAGCCACTGTTGACCCCAAACAGCTCTACACTCATACTTATTCAAAGACTTTACACAATTTTTTTCCAAAGGAACATTAATTCATATTCCCAAGCAGTAATTGATTACTTCTACCCAATTACTTCTACACACATCAGACCATTTTTATTGCAGACTCTCAAGATGATCAGTGATATTTATTTATCAACATACTCTTCATCGTTCGGTGCTGCTTACTGAAATTACAGTCCAGGCAAATCACAGTTTAGAACTAGGATTTTAGAATTTAGTTTACGACTAGTCACAGCTACATCACAGCTGATTATCTCACCAGGAAAGGAAAACCATTCTACATAAACTAAGCATTCTAAACCACTTGACCCTGATGTCCCATAACATTTCTCAGTTTCTTTTCTAAGTTTCAAAGATTTCTCTTCACTTTAAAACTTTTACCCATTTTTCATAAAGCTTTTAAAATTTTTACCATTATTCAATAAATAGAAACAAGTATATATATCAACCTAGTGTGCTAATCACACAGTTCTTCACTGAGCACATGAATTTACTCAATGAAAGTATATCATGGCAGCATTTGAAAACATGGAAGTATTACTTAAATAAAAAGCACTAGCAAAGAGGTAGTCAACATGAGAGAAAACTGATTAGGGTGAAGCAAAGGAATAAAAATAACAGAATGGATGAAGTAACACACAAAAATTAGAGCACACTGATGTGAAATTGCCAGGTTCTGCAAGTGTTGAGTGTGCTGAAGGGAAAGAGGGAGAGGAACAGACTAATAGAGGGCAGAATATATATTTTTTATTTTTCACATAGCTCCTTATGTTATTTACTTTTTTTGTGGTTTTCAGTTGCCTTATTTTAACAGTTTGCAGTGCTTTTTAAAAATGTTTTTCTATTAATAAAAAAGTATTACTCATACACAATAGAAGAAATGTATCAGGAGCAGGACACTCAACCATGAAGCAATGTATTAATTTTTGTTAGCCAGATTACCTTCTGTCTGTCACAATTCTCTCTTCCACTTCTAAACAATCAGCATATTAATAAACACAATCACAAACATACCATGAGGCTGAAGTTCCATTTTCTGTATATAGCACGCACCTTTATACATACTTGTAATTTTAGCATGCATTTTATGTAGTATATTTAGAATAACCTGAGAAAAGCAAGACAAAAGAACATGATAAAATCTGCAGCACAATTGCTGAATCCAGTCTCACCCAGGAAAGATTTTAAGAAACATCAGCTTTATACATATTCGCAACTTTCAAAGTGAGCTGAAACAACTTAGATGCAAGTGTAACTGTGGATATCTTGTGAAACCCTATATTTCAGCACACAACAGTCAGAAAGCAAAGAAAGTATTAGGTTGTGTAAGAGATGAGAACAATATTAAACACATTAAAATGCCATTATATACATTAATCAAATGGAAAATCTCTGAAAATTCTGTTCAGCTTGATTACCTGATCTCTAAATGATAAGAGCAGAAACAGAATAGTTCCAAAGAATATCCATGAGTCTAGCTAGAGCATGGACAAGTGACAGGCAACGCTGCCACTACATGCTACAGTCCACCTATGCTCTGCTACCCATTCTAGGCTATGGGAGCTGTTAATGCAGGGCAGAAGCACCTGGCTTCCTACTCTACCTGCAGAGCTACAGGTCCAGGTGTGTTGAATGGCCTGGTCATTGGTAAGATTAAGACTTGTTAGGATACATCAGGACAAGCTTAACCCAAACCTTATATCCACACAACAAGGAAAAGGTGAGTGATGTAGGTGATTGATGAACAGAATAGAAGAGATATCCTATTGCACCTGCCACTCACAAACAAGAGTTGCTGTATAATGTAAAGGTCAAGGGCAGCCTTGGCTTCAATGACCACAAGACTGTGCAGTTTAAGATCTTAACAATAGTGAGTGAGATTGAGAACAGGATTGCAAATGTGGAATTGAAAAGAGCACATTTAGGTTTGCAGAAGGTTGAACCAGCATTGAAGAAAATTAGCATTGATCAATGTGGAGCTCTTGACCTTAAACACAAAAAGGAAGCATACAGGAGGTGGAGACATGGATAAGCTATTTGGGAGGAATAAGAAAACACTAATTACATCTAGAAAAAAGCCAAAGCTCAAATGGATTTGAAACTACCAACTGAGGTAGTTGGGTAATAAGGAAGGTTTTTCTAAGTTCCTCAGTAGCAAAAGGAAAGATAAGACGAATATGAACCCACTGGTCATTGGGGCAGGAAGTCTAATGTCGAATGATAAGGCTGAGATATTCACTGCCTTCTTTGGCTCAGTTTTCAGAGGTAAAGCTTGTTTTGGGCATCCTGGGTCCTCCCAACAGAATCTGTTGGAGTGAAGTATTATCCACAGTAGAGGCTTAACCCACTTGGACATATGCAAGTCTATGGAATTAAGGTTTATAGAGCTGATTGTGTCACTGTGAAATTGTTCTCTATCAAAGCAATCATCAGAAGTTCCTGATGGTTGGAAAGAGACAAATGTCTTATTCATCTTTGAAAAGGGCAAGAAGGAGAATTCAGGGACCTACATTGGTCAGTCTTGCCTTATGCCCTGGGAAGGTTATGGAGCAAATCCCCCTAGAAGCTGTCTCTTAAAACCAGAGACAAGAAGGAAGGTGTCTAGGAGCAATGTGAACTATTTAATAAGGGCAAATCATGTTTGTCTAACTTCATTGTTTTCTAAGATGAGGTGAATGGCGCTGTGTCCAAGAAGACGGCAGTGAATGCCATGTACCTTGATCTTCATCAAATCCTTTGATACAGCCTCCCACAGTCTGTTTATCACTAATTCAGAGATATGAGCTGGATAAGTATATAAGGCAGGTGGAAAATGAACTGGACTGCCAGACACAAAAGTCTGGTTCAAAGCTCAGATTGTATCCAGTAACTAGTTGGGTTTCTCAGGGATCACTATGAGGAGCAATGCTGTTTACTGTCTTCATCAACCAGGACAGTGGGATGTCAGCTTTACAGACAACACGAAACCAGGAGAGCAGCCAGTATGCTGAAGGGTGGTAGGGCTGCTATTCAGAGAAATGTAGTAAAGTCAGAGTCCTGGGGAAGCAATCCTTCCACTCTGTTGTCACTTGTAAGGCAGCATCTGGAGTGGTGTGTCCTGTTTGGTGCTTTCCAGTTCTAAAGCAGTATCGACATATTGGAGTGAGCCTAGCTGAGGACTGCAATCAGGGAAATATGACATTCAAGAAGAGACAGAGAAAACTGGGTCTGTTCAGCTTGGAAAGTAGGCGACTTGGGGGGAACTTGCATCAACAGATGCAAGTTGAAATATTTTTACCTTGAGAGTTAGTTAACTACTGGAACAGGTATCCTGTCCTTGGAGGTGTTCCAGACTTGACTCAACATGCCCCAGAGCAAATTCATCTAATTAAACTTGTTTTGAGCAGGTGGTTGGACTAGATGATCTCTAGAGATTTCTTCTGACCTAAATTATGATTCCATACTTTCCAGAAAGGGTTGCAATCACTGACTCAGTACTAATGAGAACAAATCCCAACACATAATGAAGTCTGCCATTCCTTTCTCAAGAAATCTGGTAACTCTACTTTACAGATACAGTAGTTTCCAGTTTGTCCAGCTCATAGGTCTTGATAAAATAGGGCAGTCAGAAGTAAATTATGATCTAGAGACTGAAACATAATTTGTTGCAGTTTGGCATGCAGCTTTGATTCTTTGATTGCATCTCATTAGCTGACTAAAGATTTTGGACATAATACCTTTAAATACTCCTACATAGGTTTCATAGCCTGTGTGTTACTTACACTTCGAGCTGTACTTTTTTTATTTCCTGCTTTTGCTTGACAATGATTTTAATACATTTTGATATACTTATGAAGCTTCAACTTTTTTTTTCTCTGTTGTTTTAACCCCATCAACTCTCTACATACTTATGTGTGTTAAAGTGAATAGCAAGCTGACAGCTGCCAGAATTACTAAGTAGAGCTTTCATTTTCATTACTGGTAAGAGAACTATTCCATGGGTCTGTTATTAAGGTCATTCTTATCCAATAGTCTACTAATTCCTTGGAGAGAATAACTTCTCTATTGCTTTTTATCTTTTAGCTGGATATGTACCAAAAGAGAAATCAAGGAGACTGTACATGGTTATAGATTAGGAACAAAAAAACCCAACAGCAGATATATTAGGTGTATCTTTCTTAAACTGATATTAGGATATTTTTTGTTGTCCTTCCTTTATCTCACAAGCATTATGTTATTTGAATTAATGTTAACCTACACTCATACAATCCACCTGAAAGATCAGAAACTGCCTTTTAACCTTTAAAAAACTTGTGGTTTTGTAAAACTGAGTAAGAAGATCAAAAGCTCCCCCTTCCTTTCCTAGTCCTAGATGTGTATGTAAGCACACAGACACCATCGGAAAAAATTCTTTGTTAAGAAAAATTCAGTTGCCAAAGAGTTTTTTCCTCTAATTTTCCAGAACTAAAATTGAAAAGTGAAAGACTCTGAACAGAAAAAAAAAAAAAAAAGGGAGTAATGGTCATAACTTTTTTGATCTCAAAAAATAGTTTTCCTTCAGTGTTTCTGACTGTGAATGCTATACTGTCCAAAATATTTATAAACTAAACTAATTTGAAATATGTTCCTTTGTATAGTTACTAAAAGCTACTTAACAGCCATTGCTGCATATAGAGGTGGGAGCCATTCCAACCAACATACTCCAATTATGACAAAAATCATATGGAAATTATTAATCCATTTGACCTTGTTTTCAAAACTCATCCAATTGGAGCTAAATTAGATAGCTCCACCTACAATGCCTGATCTTTCTTTTCAAAAACCACTTCATTAATTGAACACAGCACAATATATACAAGTTAGACCACCACCACGTGTAGTTAGATTTTAACACATCTGTTCAGTCACAACATAATTCTTATCCCGCTATAGTTCACCAAAACCAGGTAAGAGCCAAGGGAACTGTTTTGTGCTCAAGAAATTGTGTGCTAGTCATGGGGAAGAATTCTGGTCTTTCCTTTTCCCCAGCCAACATGGCAACCATTTACTGCAACCCTTTTCCTAAAGAGGAAATCCCATTCTCACTCCTCCTCCTTTCAACACATTTCCCCCAGACCCATTTCAATTTTTTATGCCAGTATCTGCAGTCCATTGCTGCTTGAGCTTCATAAGAAATTAGTAATTTCAGACACTTTTTCTTTAATATGCAACTCCAAGAACATCATGTAATAGAAAGGATGATTGTGCTAGAAACACTTCAGTAAAATGATTTTTAAAAGTAGTTCCAGTAATCTTTAGTAATGTGTGCTGGTTTAAAGGTAAACCAGTAGGAGAAATGAACCCAATTCAAAAGAGATTATAAGTCAGAAATACAATTTAATAACAATAATACAATAAATACAATTATATGGACAAACAATTGGTTTTAACCCACAAACCCAGATGTATAACCCAGCATCCAGGGGCACGAACAGAATGGTGCTTGTTGGCCCCCGTGCTGAGCCCCATGTAGTCTCCTGAGTCCAAACTAAAAGGAAAGGAAGACCTGTTGATGAGAGTGCTGGTCGCAGTCTGGTCGAGGGTGATGATCGCAGTGCGGTTGAGAGTGCTGGTAGCGGTCCGGTCAAGGTTCTGGTCCTCCTTTGGATCTGACAAGGAGGGGACCAGAAGTCCAAAGACTCCAAGATTATATACCCTCAGGTTCAAGTGGGAATGCCCAGTACCTCCCCCAGGGTGGGGAGTTCCACAGTGGGTGATTGTGAGTTGTGAGATATTTTTGGAATCCTTGATGGCCCATTAGCAGACACGACCGCTCAGGCTGGGTATGGAGGTGCTGATGACTCCTCCAGAGGAGAGTCATCACACCTGAGTCACTGGTATGAGGATCCTATCTCACAGGCTTTTTAACACTCAGCTGATAGCCTGAGGGGTCAAGGTGTGCTCTGGGCAGCTGTCTATGTTAACAAAATGGTCTGTTGTTAACAGTTCCTGGGAAATGACATAGAGAGTCTAGAATACACAGTTTGGGTTACACCCACACAGTGATGAGCTGATCCTGGCTGCTCTAACTAGGACATAATGTCAGTTTAGAGACCTGCTTTTCCTCTTCCCAACATCTGCTGGGGCTCTGACCAGGCAGAACCTAGCTCCTTGTATGACAGGGAAAAATCTTTTGTTAGCCACTGTCTCCTGTACTCCTGGGCTGCACCTTCAAATCTAGACAGTATTTGATTGCAGCCTATCTACTGTAGAGGAGTATGATTCACAGGGAAGTTGAACCTGAAACAACACATCACTGTGCTTCCTAATGACTCCCAAATTCTCTTTCATCCCTGCAGAAGCAATCTTCAGGGCATACATGTGCATTGCCTGCACTCAAAGCCAACACAGTTTCCCATCAGGGGGTGTCTCTCAGCATAGTTTGACACCTTCAGATACAGAACCTTTGGATTAGCAATGGCTCATACCTCATTGCTTTGAAGGATGTTTGAGTAAAGAGTGGAGTTTAGAAAGAACATTCTTGTCCACTGTACCAATCACATCAGTGGGCCCCATCTTTAAATCAGAGGGAGAAGTTACGAAATTATGAGGTAAACTACACAAATTAGACTTGCTTTTCTATCTTAGGCCAGTCCAATTTATATTAAAAAAAGATCACAGGCCTTTCATATGTTAGTAACTGTACTGATCTACATATTAACGATCCCCCAAACTGAGTTTATCATCTGATTTTCTCATATGATGTTTTTAATCTCCTACCATTTTATAGTGTTAATAAAAACGAAAAAATATCTGAAAGCAGGGAGAGCCATGGGATAAATTATGATTTTGTATAATTAAGGGAATTACAAATCATTACAGTGATACACAAATCATTCAGAGCCACTTATGCTGTCCTTTAGATAGTATTTGATACACAGAACAATACTTTATTAGTGAGTTTTTCAGCTGTCATATCTTTACATGCCTGCTGTTAGGTCAACTTGTGTCAAATGGCAAAGTGTAAAAAACCCTTTTTATATACAGGATAGTAATCCTAAAAATTCCATGCAATGTCATAGCAAAAAAAAGGAATGGTAAAGATTTTGAGAGGGAGAAGAAAGAAATAGTTTGAACACACACACACACACACACACACACACACACACACACACACAAATCCAATAATTATTTGTAGCAAATGTAGCAATAAAAAAATACAAAAATCAAGGAAATACTGCATTAGTTTCTGCTTTATTGCATATAACCATGAATATTTTCCCTGCTAAAGAAGTCCTTTAGTCCCTTTTTAAATTTAGTACATGTATGAAAATACAATCTAACTTTTTAATAGTACTAAATATGAAGTATTATTATTGTTCTAAGAAGATATTTCAAATACCTTTGTTTTCTTTACTGACTAGCAAGTTTACAGGAATTTTCTAATTGAAGAAATGTAGTAATATGGAAAAAAAAGTCCATTTCAGAATTTTTTTTCTTGTTAATTTCGCATTATCATGAGCTTGACAGGGGGAATGATCCATGAATAATTAGTAAGTCCTTTTAGAGTATCTAAAAGATACTCTAAAAGTATCTATTTCTATCATGTTATGCGTTTAAGAACATTTTGATTCCTGAAAAGAGGGAATAGAAAAATCAGAACAAGTCAATATTATGGTTTAGTTCAATATCTGAGCATATTATTCTGGTTTAGTCCTTCGTTTTAACAGGATATGAATTTCATTTCTATGCTTCTATTTCTTTTCTTTCTTCATATTAATTTCATGCCTAAGTTCCTAGATGTCCTTAAATTCATGAAGTCTTTTAAAATCAGTAGCTGGAAAAAGACATTCAGCAGTAGGATTAATAAAAAAATAAAAAAGATTCACAGAACCAAGCACATTTTTAGAAATTAGATATTCCTTCAAATGTTAGTATCTGAAAGTTAAGAGTAGGTCTTAAACTATTGTACTGTGTTAGGCTGGTTTTAGAGAGGTCACAGTTTCAAAGTTACTTTTCTACATTTCCTATGATGGTCCCATGGCAGCAGATCCATTTTCATTGAGGACATCACACTTGATTTCGTACATTTAAATTCACTAAAATCTATCACTAACATTTCCCTCCAACTTAAATGGACTTTCTCAGCAGGACATCCCGTCCAAATAAAAGCATTCTAAAATACTCTGTCTGAGCAATCACTGTGTCTCTTTAATCACTCAATACAATTATCCTGAGAATAATCTGGCCTGTTGCATATATTTAGAGGAAAGAGCACCACGGTGTTAAGTGTCCCCAAAGTAACCAAAACTACACTCTATCTTATTCTTGCCTCAATTATTTTTAAGCGCATATGTGAGTGCCTAAAATAATTGTTTTTCCTTTTGGGAAACTTCCTACTCTTCTTAGTCAGTTTCGTTCAAGAGTCGCTCATCCCTACAGATATTCTGTATCACACTGAAAACTGTCCAAACATAGTAAAACACAACTCCCACTTCTGAGGATCTTCTAATTTTGCAGCCACTTAGGCAGAAGTTTTTTTCCAAAAATGGACAATTAGAAAAAGGACATAGAAGAAGAATTCCAATTCTTGCCAAGATAGCTATATATATATATATATATATATATATAAAATTAATTTCCCTGAAAGTGCTGATTGTTAAGAAACCAACAAAAAAACCCTCTGTGTTCCTTAAACCTGACTTCTACCCAGGTCCAGCTGGAGATGTGAGGAGTACAAGGCACTCTAGCAGCACACTTTTCTCAGCCCAGTTCTCAGAAATTCCACTAAGCATAGGTAGGAATATTGTACAGCTAGCTAAGAATTTTATGGAAGTCTGTAAATATATGAAATGCAAGTCTGTATACAGAATAATGTTAATTCCATTGCATAGCTTCAGATATTAACAGACCACCAAAAGATGATACTACTTGTTTTGGGAAGATGATCGAAGCTAATCAACAGGAAAATTCTTTCAGATTGCACTTAAAGTCTAATTACTCAAGGAAATTGTTTCTGTAGATATCAAAAAAGTAGCTGCATGTTATAGTAAAATTGGTAATGTGATAAATAAGGAAAGTAGGCTCACCAGGTTCATCTTTGTTATGTATACAAAAAGTGGGTCAATACAGTTTTCTATTTTCCAACCTTGATATAGCCATCAATTTTCTATAAACTTATTTAATATTCCCTCCTAGACATAAACAGATTGAGTTTTAGCCATAAGGGACCAGGAGAAGCAAAGATTTCAAATAATGTATTGGCACGTTCCTGACAGAAAAAAATCAAACAACATCAGAGCAAGTATCCCACCATTCCTTATACAGTTACCAGAGAATTAAAAACTTGACCGTGCTTGTGACTTTGGTTCTCAAAAATCTGAGGGATATAATCATCCATTGAAAAAGCAGGTCAGCATATTTGTTAATTTAATATAAAGGGATAACAGTATATTTGAGAAATCTTATATAACATCTAACATGGGTTTGCTTAGAAGGAATGTTTAAAAATGAAAGAAAAAAGCATTAATCAAAACGGCAAAGATAAGGTACATAGAAGTATATCCATGACAAACAATTTTAGTTTGAAGTCATATTCTAAACAGAATCAAAACAAAATTAGTATTTTTGCAGAATAATAAACCTTTTACTGTTATTAATTTATTTTGCTAGTAGAGAAACATAGAATACTCAAGAAAATTAAATTGCAATTCCTTTCATAACTTTTCTGCTGTTTGAAGAAAATAACAATAATTTCTTCCTCTGGAAATTCTAATGATCCCAAATACTCAATTTCTGTTGAATTTGGTGATGGTCAAACTCAACACTAATAAATCTTATTGTCCTCTAGTCAAAGAATGTTGGGTTTTTTTAAGAAAATGATAAAAGTACATGTAAGGACACATCACAGCTGATATAAATCTAATTAGTAATAATATTACTTATTGTGAAAGGAAATTAACATATTAGATAAACTCCTTTGAAAGATGCCCATTATACAAAAGAACAATGGTCCATAAGAGTATGTGACACTTGACTAATGTCGTGTCTATGTGGCATATGAAAAACTACTTTCTCCACCTCCAACTAATGCATAGAAGAAAAAGTTTACCTAAATTTCAGATACCTTTAACTCCTCCCAAGAATTTTCAATTCCTGTTTGACCATCTCTCACTGAGATAACTATATAAAAACGACAATTTGGGAAATGAGGGAGAAGAAAGTAACTATTGATAGAGACAGTGAGCAAGGCCAAGAGACATCCTTCTATTCTTGTAGTGATCATTCAGTCCCAGCTGGCTTAATTATCTGTTCCTGTTCACTTGATTAATATTATTTATCTATGTTATGGTTGGTATTTTTTGTATTATTTTTTACGTGAATACAGTCATCTTGGGTTTTATTTTCCATTCTCTTGAACATATTTTTTTGCTGTTGCAAGGAGTTCTTTATTTACCATCCATCATTTCTAGATCTGTTTGGATGGTTAATGCATTTGTCATGTAATTACTTTTGTGGTTTTGTTTTCTGTGTTTTTCTTACTGTGCTGAATGTTTTAGTTCTGGACAGCATTTCAGACAAAGTTTATAGAACAAGTAAAGTGCTTTGCACTGTAATTCTAATCTAGTTAAGTGTAAAATTACATCTAGAGTAAAGCCAAAGGGGGAAAATGAAGATACCGGGTTTCAGAATAACAGAGTTTAGGGGAAAAATTTCAGCAGGTTGAGTGCAATCGAGTGTAATAAAATAGCAGAGAGGAAACAGCAGAGAGAAACTGAAACGTGTATAATGAGATTAAAGTGTGCCCAAAGGATATGGAATGCATAACATAAAGCAATAAAAAGAGGAGTTTAAAAAGCCAGTATAGCCAAAGGAGGGAAAATAGGAAAAAGAAAACCAACCCTCACAGTAAGGAAAAGCACTACAGATGTAGCCTGACTGAAAATAGATATGAAAGGATTTGTGTGGCCATCTTGACCCAAAGGTTTTGATAATATTCAAAACATCAAGTACAGAGAAAGATTTGAAGGAATATGATGAGGAACTGTGAATATTAAAACTAATTATAAAACAATCCTGCAGTGTAAGATAGTTGCACAGAAAACAGATCAAGTAAAACTATTTCAAGGGATTGATGCAAGAAATTTGGGGGACCTTTATTTTTCCTGACTACACATGTTCCGATTACTCATTAAACAACAAAAGCTGAAAAATACAGACATTCAGGGCAGCTGTAATTAATGCAGGAGGCCGTCAGTTTGAATTGGAAGTTAAAAAACAAAAAAACTGAATCTGTGAACAACCGTAATTTCTGAGATTTAAAAAAAAATAGATTTTTTTAAAATTCTGATTTGGAGAGAGGTATATAAGCACAACTTAGAGGGTTTTCTTACAAGGGGGAAAATCCTAATTAGGATATTTCTTTTTAACTTGTAGATTTAAAGAAGCGGTGATGTTCAAATATATAATTCATTTTTGAACAGTTAGAAATTGGTTTGATTTTAATTTTTTCAACATCAAACATTACTTTCTCCATATTAACCCATTGCCATGTGGAGAAAGTTATGTTTGTTATCTGCACCACCCAATGGCCTGGTCCTTTTGTAGGTGTTATGTGGAAAGTTGCTGAGGAAGCAATTTTCTGCTCTTAAGACGGCTACAATATTCAGGAAGACCAGCAAATATCACAGCAGATCTTACTCTCCACAGTCTCTGTTACAGAGATTGACAGTTCAAATAAGTTTTGAAAGCATATTTTCCTAGACCTTACAAATTTGTCTTTCTAATGAATAATTTTTTTAAAAAAAGCTATAAGAAATCAGTACAATTTATTTTTATTTTTCTTATAGAAAGTAAAAAATCTTTCTGGGGAAAAAAGTAAGAATTTCTATTTTATTGAAGAGCATTTTCCATTCTGAAATATTAATTTCACAAATACTATCACAATTAAATAAAAAACACTCAACAAATACCCACCCTACCCCACCAAAAAAGCAGTTTCTTTCTGAAAGCTACGATCTGTCAATCACACTCTATATTACCTTCCTCTCTGTTTCTTTCTCTGTGCCTCCCTACCTTTCTCAGTCTGCATTTAAGTTCAAGTTCTTATACTACACGAGTGACTCACAGATATTGTCACCTCACAGATTAAAGACTATCACTAGAGCACCTAACCTTCATAAGGGTGGTGGTTTTCTGCAAAAGATAGTTCAGAAAATGTAAGTTGTGATCCTTCAGCAAATCACATTTTGAGAACCTTACCATCTGTAAGTCTAGAGAGAGCCTAAGCAGTCTAGCTTAATAAGTCAGATTCATGAAGTTGAAAAGGTTAACAATGCTTAGTTTGCCTTATGCAGGCACCCCTCAGAATAGCAGCTTTTCAGTAAACTTCCAGGAACAGATATTCCATGCTAGAAGAGATGCACCAAGTTATTAATTTACCTGTGAGTTCTGTGTAACAGGTTTAGACAAGATTTAGTAATTTGTTTCAAATAATAAAACAAGAACTTTTCAGACAGAATAATAATCAAGCACTGAAGGAAGTGATTGGTATTAAGAGAAGCTCAGTTTTAGTAGGATCCTGATTTGTATGTTTTCCGGACTGACAGCTGACAGAATGAGATTATTGAGCTAACTAACCTAATAGGGCAGCAAAGAGGGAAAAACACAATGAAATTTGAGCGCAAGAGAAAAATAGCTGTAGTTCATGTGCCATTTAGGTGTACCATCTGCTTCTGGAGATAATTTATTACTGTTGTAACCAGCAAGAAACTTTGCTAGTAGATCTATACCTCTCCAGAGTCATAAAACAATACTTTTGAGGTTCTTGTATGGTAAAACAACTCAGATACTTGCAAAGTCCCTGCCACTGTTGCTTGGCACCGTAGCACTGTTGACTAAAATGGCAACTTGCCTTACCTACCTAGAACTATCATCCAGAGTATCTCAGAGATAATTCAACAAATTAAACCAGGAAAATGTCCCTATAGAGGGAATATAGGGATTTCTTGCCTTAAAACAAACAAACAAGCAAACAACAAAACACGACAACAAAAATTAGAAATATGATTTAAGCAATACAGATTTGGGAAGGGGGACAGCTGACAAAGAGAAAACATGGTAAACTAAATTTTTTTATTTAGTTAATAACTTTAAATTTAGATTGAAACCAGGTATACTACTAATTCTCAAATTTATGCATTACTTATCATTATTTAAATGTGAGCCTGATCGAAGACTGAATTTCAAAGCCAGCTCATCATTAAAGAAACTCATATTCAAGTTTCACATTGAAGAAATATTTGCTTTAAGTCAAAAAAAAGAAGACAGCAGAAAAACATGAAGAATACTTCTTTGTGATTTGTTTTCCCCCCATTAACAAGAAGTTGAAATGTAAAAATGGATTAAATACATCAGTTATGACTTTATATCATAAGATATTCTTTTTTTTTCTGCGTAATTGTCTCTCTATGCAAAATTAAATATCTTGGTTAATTTTTAGACTTCTTTTTCCATGTAGAAAGTTCATTGCTTTCAAAGACATGGAAGGGCGGACAATTCCTCATGACCTTGTAAGAATCTATTTTGGTTACTTAGCATGGGATGCATATACATATATATATATATGTATATATGAACGCTAGAATGTTTACATTATGACTCATACATCCATTGGTGTCATGATCTCTTGGAAAAGTCTAGGGAGAGACTGTCTTACAGGCTTTTGGGTGTTAAAAACACTTTACATATTTTATAGTTTGTGTCCAGTAAAAATAAGCCTTGATGCTGGACAGATATGCTACACCTTTTATTCAAAAAAACCCAGTGCTTTAAACTCATATTTTTGTTCGAGTTCTGCCTCCTTAAAGAGCATGCTTTCTACTGGAGTATTTAAATAATTCTTTTTGGCATTAAACTTTAAGTCTCTATTTTCCTCTGAGAAATATTTAAATCACTTTCCTTAAATATGTCTTTTTTAACAGTGGAATGAGTTTCTACTATAAATGTAAAATTTTGCCTATTGACAAATATCCATGAACATGCTGGAAAAATTAGCAATAGAGAAATTTGGATGTGTATGGCACATACCATTATTTTTTGATGTCAAAAGAAGAGATTAACATTTTCTTTACTTAGTTTAAGAGTAGAGTCCAACTCTTTTCTCAGTACACAAATATAAAGTTATATGCAATTCCACACCAAAGTGATTAGCTGTAGATCAGGACTCTTGAATCCTTTATTATTTAATCTATGAAAATGTAATACGTTAATATCTTATTGTGTTTATAGACTCCTAGCTCTCTTTTTATGATGTTTTGAGTCATTGTTTAATATACTTATTTAGATTACTAATGATTATAATTTTTTTTTCCATGTTTACATATATTAAACTGAAAATACCCCTTATATTCACATCTTAGTCCCCACTATTTTCCTTAATCAGTAAAATTCATTAATTGAGACTTTTGGGCCACTGTCTTTTATCTTCTGACAATAAAGTGTGTTATGTTTTTAAGTAGTGTCCATAATGTAAAATACTTCATTAACCTTAGATCTGAACTGGAATTGAGTCCTAGCTTTCGGTTCTGTTGGGCGAAGTAAGTTATTGCTGAGTCCAACGCAGTGCACAAGTTAACATCTTCAGCCACGAATAGGATGGATTTATCTTCATATAGCTGAGTACTCAAAAGCTATAAATGCTTTTTTCATCGTAAGTTGATTTGAGAAGAAAAGTTTCTTTCCAGTGATTTTTCACTTGCTTCAAGGGGAAGAATTCCTACAAAAGGAATTTTTTCATATCACTAATGTCTGTAGCCCAGAGTCCTCTCCAATCTCCTCATTTCTCAGCTAACCCTCTCTTTAGACGTTTGGACCTAGATTTCTATGAGGCAGAATAACTGAAAGTGAGTTTTAGGGAAATGACCACATGCTTTATTTTCCTCCTTTTATGCTATCGAGTAGGTCATCAGAGCAGTAAGCTAATCAGTCTTATTTTTCTGAGAATTGTCTATTTTAAAGGAGGAGCGAGAAGCTGGGTAGCTGAGTGATACATGCATCTTTTACCTATTGCACACTGATAGTCTTCAGAGTATAACTTACCACAGCAAAAGGAAGAAATAAGCAACAATTCAATATTCACTATATAAGATACACTTACTAACCCAATTATTTAATACTGACCCAATACAAAACATGTTATTGTAGTGAACAAAGCAGACTGTGATAAATCAAATATATGATTAGTAATGATAAAAAAAAGCAGAGTCACAGACTATTCAGTCAGAAGGTACCCACAAGGATCATCGAGTTCAACTCTTGAGAGAATGGCTTGTACGGGGATGGAATCTGTGACCTTGGTGTTGTCAGCACCGTGCTCTAACCAAGCAGTTACCATACACAATGCCTCTATAGGCAACAACGAACGTTAGATTACCTTTCAGTCCTTACCCCTGTACATACCTGCAAGTACAGACAGTTTTTAACTTTGACAATTCAGCTCTTCATCTGATTCATTTATAGCATCAGGATACAGTAGAAACCCTCCACTCTCTTGGAAGCAAGTCGTTGTCTGAGTGTTTTCACCTTTAAAGCCCATAGGCTATTTTCATACATACAGAAACTTTCCCAGTAAACACACAGGCATTTCTAACAATATTAAGTCTGTGGAGCTTCACCTTCCTACATTTGTCTGGAGGCATTCAAAACCAAAACAAAACTGTGTCACAGGGAGTGCACCAAAACATTAATCAGTTCATGTCATATGGTGACATCAAACAGTTATTCAAATATTCTGAAGCAGATGTATTTTCTGTGAGTATTTGGAAGACCTTTGCTAACTTTTCTTTAGAGACTGATTACTACACAGAATTCAGATACTTATCATGCAAGTAAGAGCACTGTAGTAGCAGGTTTATAAACAAACTCAATACTGTTACCTTCTAATTTTTGTTTTGACAGTCCTCAGAAAAGGCACTTATATGAAAAGGTAAGCATCTATTTAGCCATAAGAACTGTAATCTAAACTAAACTTTGGCATATCATAAAGCACATTTTTTCTCTATTTACTGGGAATCTGAATGTGCAGCTGTCTGTGCAAGTGAGCATGCTTAAATCCTTTTAAGTCTTAAGGTAGGGGCCTAAAACCTAAGTCTGAATGACAAAGTGCTGCAATACAGGGTCTGGAATGTTCTGTGGTAAAACTAAGTACAGGAAGCTAAACTTGTTTGTTTCAGAGGTAAATATTCCACACACTCTGTCTCCTCACGCCCTCCCCGCCCCCCCATCTAGGGACTAGCATGTAGAAAGAGAGAAAAAGTTAGAGCATCTCTTGTCTTCTGTTGAAGGAGACTTCAGAGTTAGAAGACTCCTACAGCTTTTGCATCCAGAAGTGACATTGTTACTTCAGGAACATCAACTGCATCTGTCTCTGAAGGTAAGATAAAGCAGAGTTACAGCTCCTCTATGGACCCTGTGAACACTGAGGAACAGAGTTATTCCCCATAAAGAAATCTTAAGCCACTCCTGTCCACACTCTTCACACTCAAAAACATTAGCAGGTATATACATAGTACAGTTTAGTTGGTATATACAGACTTCAGCTATCAAAGGCATGAATACTGCTCTTGTTAGTTGAACCACATCTAAAGGACTCTAAGTGACTGCTGGAGCCTTAAGCCTTCTCCTGTGCCAAATATTTCTGTGAAAGTCAGTATTCTTAAAGCACATAAGAAAACTGCGGTAGGTTTTGAAGATTTATCTGGAAGTTCTTTATAAAGAAGAATAAAACAAACAAAAAATCCCTGGAGAAGTTTTCTGTGGATGTTTGAATTTTTTTTGTTGTTTTTGTTATTAGCACAGGATGAGATTGTTCAAGGTCAAATATATCTCAATACCATGACTAGCTCAGGACCTGGGAGCTGTCAGAGCTCCCTGATTGTTTACTCTGATGGACATCCCAGACATACTGAAGGCAATGGGAGAAATATGCCCATGGCACAGATTTTGTTATTTTGTCACATTATTCCCTTACTACTGAGTCTTTCATTAGTTTGGTGATACTCTGGTATAGAATGAATATTTCATATGCTCAGAAGTCACTTTCACTATTATTGTGTAATCTTAAAAGTCAAGACTGCTACTGTGACCCTTTCCTCCCAAACTGGGTCATGGTGTCCTGCTCCTGCAATGTAAAAACTCTTTGGAAACAAGAAGTATACAAAAAAGAAGAAATCCAAATATTTCTTCTTAACAAAGAAAATGACAATGAAGAGAAAAAACAAGAGTGGATGCCACAGTGACTAAGAAACCTTTGGGATTTTTAGTACTGTCAAATCACATATGTTCTTTTCCATTTCACTCAGTTCTGCTTCTATCTGAGTTGACAGAGCTTCACTTCTACATCTGCCAGAGGTATTGCTATTGCAAGCTTATCTAGAACGTACCATGCCATATTCTAGTTGCCTGTCTTACACGTTGAATTCATGTTGCCTTAAGCAAAACATAAACCTGATCTCAGAATGGCAAAGAATAAAAATAACCCAAAACCAAGTAAACCAACTCTTTTTACTTGAATCCTTAGCTACTAGTATTGCCACTTGACTGTTTGGTTCCCAACTGAGAGAGCAAACCACACTGATGTCCACAGGCTTCTGTAAGTTCTGCACAAGAATCTGGAAGCATTGAGAGATACAAGAGAAAGCCTGTGAAATATGGAGTTTTATTTCTTCCATCTAATCCAGAAACAAGAGATTCATCGCCCAGGATTTATGCTGATTTATATTTGACTAAGATCTGACAGCAGGCATGAGAAAAATGTGAAAATAGGCACCAGAAGTAAAAAATCATTTTTTCCCAAGAACTATTTTGTTCCAACTTAATTTATTGCCTGAAAATGTTCATGCTAGAAAGGAGTGTGAACCAAAACTTAAGCAGAAACCCTCTTAAAAAACTCATTGAGTAAGTCATGACTTTGTCCTCATTCCCTAGTTAATTATCCTCAATGGGGAATGGCAATTCACATCAGAGTTTAGATCCAGTTTATTTCATTTTTACAAGTAACTTGTTTTTTCTTTTCAGAAAAGATATCAGACTGCAGGGAACAACACATATTTGATTAATATTTATTCCTCACTAACTCACAGCACTGTCAGTTCTTTGTTCAAGTCCTTCATCTCCTTCCCTTCTGACTCCACAGATAACTTGCTCCATTTGGTTTTGGTGACTCATTACCCAACATTTTCATTGGGACATTAAAAAGAAAGCAGCAATGTTTGATGGCAATAGAACACCCAGACTGCATTTCTGCTGTCTGTTAAGCCAATGACAAGGGAATAAAGCTTTCAAGTATTTTGCAAAACACTGGCTGAATTATTTATTTCTTAATTAGAAAGGAAGAAGAAACTAGAACACAGACCCATTGTGGCTGAAAATGCTTTTCTTCTTATTCAGTAATTAAGAAATTATCCTTATTCTCTAATTAAAAAATTAATGATACATAGCTGAATTGTGATATATTAAGGGATAGTGCTTTTATTATGACATTTTAAGTGATAGTGTGTCCCTTAAGCAAGTTTGCTGATGATACAAAACTGAATGGCTGATACTGAAGGCTGTGCTGCCATTCAGAGAGACCCAGACAGGCTGGAGAGATGGACAGAGAGGAACCTAATAAATGCCAACAAGGGCAAATGCAGGGTCCTGCACATGGGGAGGAAAATAACCCCAGGCATGAGTTCAGGCTGGGGGCTGACCTGCTGGAGAGCAGCTCTTTGGAGAAGGACCTTGTGGCCAACAAGCTGCCAATGAACCAGTAGTGTGTCCTTGCGGCCAAGAAGGCCAATGGTATCCTGGGATGCATTAGGAAGTGCATTGCCAGCAAGTTGAGAGAGGTGATGCTGCTCCTCTACTCAGCCCTGGTGAGAGCCACCTCTGGAGTGCTGTGTCCAGTTCTGGGGTCCCCAGTACAAGAGAGACTGGAGCTCCTGGAGACGGTCCAGTGAAGGGTTACAAAGTTGATTAGGGAAGCAGCTCTCTTATGAGGAAAGGTTGAAAGGGCTGTTTAGCTTGGAGAAGAGATGACTGAGATGGGATCTTATCAATCCATAAAAACATGTTAAGGGTGGATATCAAGAGGATGGGGCAAGACTCTTTTCAATGGTGTCCAGTGACAGGTAAGGGGCCACCAGCACAATATGAAATACAGGAAGTTCCATCTGACTATGGGGATTAAGATTCTTTACTGTGAGGGTGACTGAGCACTGGAACAGGTTTCCCAGAGAAGTTGTGGAATCTCTTTCTCCTGGAAATATTCAAAACCTGCCTGTATTCAATACCATGCAACCTGCTCTAGGTGAACCTGCTTTAGCAAGGTGGTTAGACAACATGAGCTCCAGAGGTCCTTTCAACTCAACCATTCTCTGATTCTCTGTAAAATCCATGACCCTGAAATTGTGAACTATTTCATGCTAGGGCTAGCTTACCTTTCATATCAACCATGTCTACTATATCAGGCAATTTTATTTTTCTGAAGCCAACCATAACAATTTTGCAGCTTTTTTTTTTTTTAATCTCCATCATACATCTGCTTACTCAGTTTCCTAGATCCTTATGGTGAATACTGAGTGTTTGCACAACATTGCAAGAGCCAAGACAGGAGTTTGTGGAGTTTTTGCCAGACCTTATATCTGAAGAAGGTTCCTAAGATCCTACAAAGCCAATTCTGGAAAAACCAAGACCACTAGTTGCATAAATATAGTGGTATAGAAGAATTTTGTAATGCTTACATGTATCCAAGACATCTGTTTGTAGCTTGAAGATCAAACACAGAGTCTATGGAAAACTCATCCTGAAGTAACAGCATGAGATGATGTCATCTCATACGCTTAAACAAGTATAATGGGAACTGACATACCTAGCACACATAGAAGTATGCCAGGTGTTTGATTTTAGGTGTCTTAATTCCAAACACCCCATGAAGATGTGGCAGATTTTTTGGATAAATCAATTAATAAAAATAAATATATTCACCATTTGAGTACAGGATAATTATGTGTAAATTCAAGAGGGAAGTGTCAGATTTAGAAATATAGTTTGTTCTTGCAGTTCGTATTACAACTCCTGTGATCTGTGAAGTAGTTCAACAGTAGCTGGGACAAGACTGCTGCTGTTACTGAAGGCCGACTGAAGAGGATATGAACAGCAGCATGCAAGACCATTACAAAAAAATAAATAAAAAGACAAGACACATGTGTAGTGTTTGGAACTTGTTCAATATTACAGCTTATTAACAGAAATATTGGATGACGTGAAAAGTTGAAATCCCGTTGGAGATTTTTTCCAGTCGGGAAAGCATTGAGAAGAAGCACAGAATGTGCTAAACTACTACAGATATGCTTTCTTTTTTTTTTTTTTTTGAGGGAAAAGAAGATGTGCTGTTCTTTTAAAACTAGTTATTCAAAAGTCTGTAAGAGGTTAGTTTTATGTATTTTGCCAGAAGAATGTCAGACGAAGCCTTTACTCCAAACATGTACCAGGGAATGTACTTTGGAAGGAACAACTTAACCTACTTGTACACACCTAGCTGGAAAACTAATTTAGAGCCTTTTCACAAGAGAGATTCAAATATCCGTGGACGCTACAAAGTGGCTCCTTAGCCTGAATAGACTGAGATAGATCTTGAGAAAAACGCAGGAAATTATTGACAACATCTGAAATTAACATCCCAACAGAAGTCAGTCTACAAAATCACTGACTCATTACCCATGTCCATGTACATCACCTTTGTCACACCACAAACTACAAAATGCTAGTACCAGATTCAGTGTTGAAATTGCAGTTTTCTATCTGTATGTTGAAATTTTTGCCATTGCAGATGCAACTTGTTTTCTGTCCATCTGACAGGAAGGAAAGGATCAAGTCTACCTGAATAATAATACTGGGTCATATCTCTATGGACTATTTTTCCTTGTTTCCTTCTCACTTTGATGTGTGTGTGCACGTGTGTGCGTGCATTTGTGAGAACACAACACCAAAGCAGACAATACTACTATACATTGGAGTTTGTGGCAATGTGATTTTTCTGCTGGGCAGTGTAAGTAACCCTGTGAGAAAGAAGGTTTTGAAAGAATCCCTGAAATTATTCATGGTTTCCTTTTTAATGATTTTTAAAAAATTATTATTTATGGGAAGAGTTAAATTGTCTTGTTACTAGGAACAAAACAACTGTGAATTTACTAGGCATATAGCAATTTAGTTCAAATAATTTTGTTAAGTTTAAAATGGCTATCTTGTGTTAAACCAGGGTTAGGTTTACCATTCCATCAGACTTATGGCAAAATACAAAGATGACTTCCAGACTAGAAGACAAGGGAGAAGGAGAGGTGTGATATTTTCATTTGTCTGGAGCCATGCAATCATGTCCAGTTATAAATCTGTTGTCAGTTCCACTGATCAATAACTATTAGCAATAAGCACCACTAGTCACCAGCTTGACACTGATGAATAGTATAACCAAGAATGGGATAAATCTCCTGATAGTAGCATCTAGACTCAAAGAAGTCATCCATCTTCCTCTTTCTTTCTTTCTCCTGTCCTTCATCCCAAGAAGTTATTGCTCTAAATGACTACCACTTCCTTTTTCCCTGTCTCAAGTTATCCTTGGCTCTAGTGCTGTCTTGCATGTATGCATCTTCCTATGCAATTCACTAATTAATTCATTCTTCCATAGCAATTTCTAAAACATAGAGCAAGAGATTTAAATATATAAGCACTTCTGTTTTCCTACAAAGAAATTCAGAAACTAGAAACAGTAAAGAAACATTCATCATGCAGCAAAGTTACCTTTCCATGGATAAAAAGCCCAGTAATCTTCAAGGCTAGCTGTTGAAAAAGTTATTTTATGTATTCCTGGGAGAAGGGTCTTGCATTTCTACACATATACATATATTTGACTGTACATTTATTTTATGTATTTATTTAAGTTGAAGTAGGTTTGATGTTAGGTTCCCAAGTCCACATGAGCAACACTGGTCACTATTAGTAGCATTAACTTATGTCAGTATGACTAAGACAGCTGAATTTAGATAGTTTGTGCAGCAGTGATGGACTCTATTTATCCAACACCCATAGAATATAGACTTTTGCTGAATTTCTCTTTAGTTCCAAAACTAATACAGTTACTACTAGCGTTCACTCCACTGGATCTTACAAAGTTCCTTCAAAGAAAGAATTGAGGGACCCTGACAGTGGAAAATGTTAATTTTCACAATTTCACCTAGAATAAAACTTAAATTCTCTACAAAGTAGATAACACAGAATTTTCATGGAATTTGCAGAGTTTGATGATAATATTTAATATTATTTGAATGCAGGCATATTTTTCTGTTCAAATGCAATTTTGTGCGAACAAATGCCTTCTGCGGGTTAAAGATTTAGGTCATGTCTCTATAAAACTGAAGACTCCATCTCTAGCTGAGAAAAAAATATTAATATAGAACACACTATTTTGCTCTCACTATGGGTGGGTTTATTTTTCTTCTTATCTGATCTCAATAGAATTCTTCTTAGAAGTGTAGAATAATTTTTAGATTTTTTTTAAATTAAGTTAGCTAAAAACAGAAATCAGCAAAACACAGAATTTTCTTCAACTCCAATGGATTAGGAAACTCTCTTCTCCAGATCTCACCTGATAAGGAAGGAAAACACAACGCATTGCATTACTATGGGACAAAGTAATACTACAAGTGTTTTAAGAGAATAGTAGATGCATCCTTTCATTGTTCACCTCCTAAGAACGGAGTATGTAGGTGCAGACCCATTTCATGCCATCTCATCTGATATTGCAATGTTACTTTTCAATTTATCTTCCATTTGGTGAACACAGAAACCTTCTCAATGATAGCCTCTGAAACTTCCTTTGGTTATTGCTGTGCTCAAAAGTTCTTCTAAAGTAGAATTATTGTAGTCTCAAATGGGCCTTGCAGGAAAGGGGTAAATATACTGTACAGGACAAATATCACAATTGCCTATGTTCTCCTAACACCTGCAGAAGTCCTACTTAGAGAGAAAGGATACAATAAATAAAAGGAAATTAAAGATTTAACATGCACATTCATGCCCTAGACAAGCTTACTTAATTTTAACAGTGTCCCTGAGAAATATACCAAGCAACCCTTAAATTCTGCAGCTATATACCATCCATACACAGATCATTTTATGGCCAACCTGCATTTATATTAAAATCCTTGGCTTTGCATTCCAGTGCTCTTACCACTTTAACATGTATTGCTTCTTCACCTCATCCTTTGTGGGCACATGCACTCTGTACAGACCATTTGATGCCCAAGGACTGCCCAATTAGATTCTACACTGTATTAACAAAAAAACATTCTAAATTTGTACATCTGCAGCAGTACTTACTCCTTTCTTCTGTTTGCGGCCTTGAGGACAACAGTAGCTTTATTGGTAGCTTTATTGGTAGCTTGCAGCATTGTCAAGAGGCAAGAAAGCATCACAATAGCAAAGGTTGTCTGTTAAAAATACGGCAACCCCCCCCCCATGTATACGGTGTATTTACTCAGCTTTTACCCTAACTACAGATAAAACCATAACACCTGTACTACCTAGTAACAATATAATCTAGTCACTTTTGTTTTGCCTTCTCTCAAATGACAAGTATCTCTGCCAATCCAATGACAAGCTCAAATTTATATATTATTCTTTTGTCAGTATATGATATGGTCTTGCAGCAGAAACCAAACTTTTCTTTCCACTTTTATTTTTTATTTTTCGTTCTGGAAAGAACAACAATTAAATACTCAATAGGTCTGATTTTTTTTTTACTATGTAGACAGAAATATGGCAGAACTTAATATACATAATTTCCTGTATTACTTTTACGAGAGTAAAGAAATCTTTTCTTTGTATAGCATTATCCCATGCAAAATGTCATTTTCAGTCATTTTTCAATTTTCTTTTTATTTCTCTAGGCTATAAGAGAATGTTTTGAGAATATTGTCTACTTCCTAGGAACTTGGGGGTTTTTTGTTGGTTCTTGTTTGTTTGTTTGGCTTTTTGAGTCGGAGCAAAAACCAACAAAGAATTGCAATCAAACTTCTATTTTTATGGCCATTAATCAGCAGTAGGTTCTCTCTCCCTCCTTATCTCAAGTATGTCTTTGCTTGCATTACTGCTTTCTCTTTTAACTTATTTATTTGGTCTAAGGATAGTTTACAGCAAGAATGCTAATGATTAGGTAATGGAACACTTGTTAGTAGCTTCTGTCAAGTATGTTCAATTTAATAATCTTTTATGAATCTGTCAGCTGCTGAACATGTACAAACTGCAGATCTGATGCAGCTGAGGCAACAAGCTAGATGAACTAACAACCAAATCCTTGACAGAGAAAACAAATATAATACTTCTACAGTGCAACAGAGAAGTGTGTTCACAGTCAGAAGTGTTTTACAGTGGTTACCATCTGAAAATCCATGTGAAACAAAAAAAAGCTTCTGCCAACTTGCCTATGCATTACTGTTTCCACTTCTTCCACTACACAGAACAGCTTCACGTCATCTAATATAAAGGAAGATACTTAATGGTCTCTTTAATCAGAGATTAAAATGGACAAAATTTGGCATTTGTTTTGATTGTCTTAAAACAATTTCTCAATTTCTTCCTAGGAGTGATCAGCTAGGTGTTTGCACTTCATGTTGCATCAAACCATACCTCAACAACACAAATCCGTTCAATTCAGTGAGTTCCAAAAGTTAGAACAGTTACCTCTTTATGACTCTCATCCTTTCCTCTTGCACAAATTTACCCCAAGTAGTTTTATTACAGGTCAATGGCAAAGAACTAATATGCTAGTAGACAGGAGGTACGACTGGCTTTTATTTCCAAGGATTATTTCCTTTTAGCTGTGGGGTCACAACTTTCTACCTCTTTTTTCCACTATACTAGTTAACCACAAAGACTAGATCCCTCAGGGCCACACCTGCACATTCACTTAAAGAAAATCAAATGGAAATTGTCCTGCTCTTTTTGAGCACAGCACATCTATCTACCAGATAGTGAGGGAAAAATAGAGTTTGTTCAAGAGCATAGCAGTATAAAGTGCTTTTTTTGGTAGAAATGTATATACTTTACAACAAAATACTAGCAGCATTTAAAGTAAGCACAGGTAGAATCCTCGGATATTCCATTGTCAGTGCTGGTTCTAAATTTTGAGAATAGAGAAAAAAAATTATAGAACAAATAAAACAGGGAAAAATTTGAATTAAATAAGACAAAAAATTATCCTGAACCTGGACTGAACCACTGTACATTTTGGCGTCTTTTGTTGGGGTTTTGTCGTTTTTCTTTGGGGGATGGTTTTTTTGGGGGGATCTAGGTTGATTTTTGGGTTTGGTTTTGTTTTGTCTATTTGTTTGTTTTGTTTTACAGTGACACAGTTTCTTCCTTGGTCATCTCTCTTTTCGTGCAGTATTGAAATTGTAAGACCCAGCGCTATGGGACAGACTGGTGCTCAAAAAAACAATGTCTGCTCCTGTATTTAAGCACCATGGATCGTATCTAGTTTAGCTTAGCAGTTCTACTGTCATGGGTAGATTTAGGAATATTCCTTTTTCCATTTGGGTGATTTCGGTGTCATTTAAGCTCTCTTTCAACCTCCCCTCAGAGTCTGGGATGGTATTTTACTGAACCTTCATTTCTTCCCATTTAGAGAGCAATTGTAAAAGGAATCATAGTCATACTAACACACATAAATGGATACCATCTTGTTACAACACGGTTAAATGTAGTTATTGTAAAAAGATGGTTTAGGTACACAAGCAGACGTACTTTATCTGAAGTGAAAAAAAACCTAAAAATAAAGACTAACTATTTAGAGAAAAATTTTGTCCAAGTCAGTGCTCCCCTTCCCTGTGGGTTCCTTTTGAGTTTTGGAGTATTCTATTAGAAGAGAAAAAGACAAAAATTAAAAAATCCTACATGGCAAACATTTCCTGAACAGGTAAAATATTGCTACCAATAGAATTATAAAATTTTCACAGAGCTAAGTTTTTCCACTGATCTTTCAGCCATCATTAAAATGCTAGTTCTCAAGAAAATAAAAGTAATAAGTCAAATAGAAAAACTTTCAATTTCACTTTTATTTTTGAGGAAGAATTAAAAAGCTATCAACCAGAACCTCTACCATTAGACTAATAATATAAAAGAAATAAAGTACTAGAGAGATTTAGAAAGCAACATACAAACTGAGTTTAGATGGCTTTTACAGAATTGATTAGTAGAGAGAAAATCAGATGAAAGCCAGTCTTAAGAAAATGCTGTTGTGAAAGTCATATATTTCTACATCTGACACACTGAAGATCTGTATTGTTATACTTTTCTATATCAATATCTATAGAAGCTCTCTTTTGCCTTTCTAGACCCATCTGGAACTTCCTTCATATTTCATATGCTATGGCTGTACACAAACAGGATCTTTTTAAAGCGAACACCTAACACAGCACTAGAAATTTTAAACATGGAGACAAAACTCACACAGCCCATCACTCCTCTCAAATAGTCTAGCAATAAAGATTTCTATCTTGACTGAGAGCTTAAAACGGGCTATGTAATATTAACAATATCTCTTGGTTTCAGGATATTTTTAAATATTAGAAGCAGCTAATTTGGTTTCATTAATTATATAACATCATGTAGAATTATTGTAATGGGCTTCTTATAATATAATGAAACAGAAAAATATTCAGTTATGCATTAAAAATTAAAATTCATAAAAAGCATTAAAATACATATTAAAGTCATTTCTGTAATATTCTTTCTTCTGAAGAGGAGAATCTTACACTTGACAGTTTACATATATTAGAAGTGCATTCAAAATAATTCACCCAGAAAATCCGTTGGTTCTGAAAAGCTACAGTCTAAATTGTAAGAAAAACAGGAGATGATAAATGCACTAAGGGTTTCAAATGCACAAATATGGATATGTCTCTTGAAATTCCCCAAAAATTAATATCTGGTGGCTGGGAAATTATTTCTTTTAAGGCTATTTCCTTACACCTGCTGACCAAGGCAGCATTCAGCATCAGTTGGGGCTTTTGTTGTGGCAGGGAGAGCCACCCTTTGACTGCTGTAGTCAAATGCATAATTTTTTATAATGACAATATCTGTTTTGTTTTCTAGGAGCTCTGTATTCTGAATGATAATTGCTTTACGGAGTATTAACAGATATTTACAGCATGCTTCCATTCCTACATCTTTGGTTTCCAGGAATGTGCTATAATTCTGAGAGCCTTCAGACTGAACAGATCCAAACTACTAAGAAGACCATAACACGTCTCATGGACAAGATATTTGACATCCTAAATCCACCATAGAAAACACCAGGCATATACAAGAGTGTTTTCTTGGGGGGGGGGGGGAAAGCTGAATCTCCTTTTATTCTCCCTTCTTTGCTCACTAACTTTTACTCTTATCTCCAATTTCTCTCTTCTTCTCCTATTTTACCCTCTTTTCATCTTTGTAAAAGTTCCTCAGCTCTTTTTCTGTCTGCAGGCACCAGGTAAGGTTTCCAATAAAACAGCTGATGATAGAACAAGAACACAGGTCCTGGGCAGATTCTACTCTTCAGACAGTGTTTAACAGTTTATTACATCTGCAGAGAATGATTTAGACAGAAAATCAGAAAAGAAAGCTGAAAATCTCCTGGAGTACCAGTGCAATTGTAAATAGATTGTATTGAGGAACACATATACTTACCCAGCATAAGTTAATTTTAAAAAATAAATCAAATATAGCAATTCTTTGCAGGAAAAAATCTGAGGCAACTAGATCAGCCTCACCATCTCATTATTATTTAATGAATTCAATGCTGTATACTGGATTTTGAGTGGCAACCCCACTCTAGAGATCACCTAAACTTACATTCTACTGTGTTTTACTGTATTCACTGAAGTTATGTAAAGTGAAAAGGAGGACAAACCCTTCATGCTCTTCAGGAGGAAGAGCATGAAATAACACTGCATCTTTTACAACTAAGCGCCTTTGAACATGAAAAAAATCCTGAAGTTTTCAGTTTACAAGCAGAAAATCTGGAAATACAATGTCATAACAGAATAATCTTTAAGTAATTTATTTCAAGTTCCTGATCCCATCCTTTCTATATTTATTTTTAACTGAATTCATAGATTTTTGTGGCTAGGTCCTCTCACATTGGTCAAATAAGAGTATAGAAATCTGAAACAACATCACTGGAAAGAGCTTAAGAATTAACATAAAATAATTCAGATTGGATTTCAGATGTAGTAGAACGTGAGGAAAGTTTTTCAAAATCAAATCTTTAGAAGGCCTGTTAATGTAGCCTTTCTCCCAGGACTTGATTCACAGCCAAGTCCAGTATCAGTAGAAAAAGACTAAATTAATTTTTCAAGGCAAATAATCAACAGCTCAAGCTCTCAAATGAACTCTTATTTCTAGGCTTTCCTCAAAGATATGGAAAACTTAAAGCTAAGCTTTAATTCCTTCCATGTCATAGCTCCACTGCCAAGCACAGACAGGAGGACCACCAGCTCCTCTTCTGGTAATTTTTCAACACCTCGAAGTCAGACCAGACCACAATAGCCATTGGAGTCCAAGGTGAAATGCTCAAGTTCCATCCCCTGGTTCCAGGGGAAAGAGATTCTTCAGAGGACCTAATACCTTAACTCCAGTAAGTGGTCACATTGTCACTAATTCAGCATTTATTTACTTGCCTGCAATTTTTAAGAGTAATAATTCTCTTGTGATTTTTTTTAATATTAGAGGATCAAAGCTACATTTAGTTTGTACATGCACACACAGCTTTTAGTACCTAACACAGAAATTATTGTAACAAAGTAAGAAATAATATTTACTGCCAGTCAAATACAACCAGGAAGCCATTTTATGATGTCACTTGGAAGTTTTACCTGTCATTAAGCAAACAAGCCATGCTGTGAACTCAAAATCAACCTTTCTTCAGCAATTCCTAAGTTCCTAAATGTGCAGCACCTAAGCATCCATTAACTAATTATTTATTCAAGCAATGAAATACAGTCATCAATCAATTGCAGAATAGACTAGATATGTAACTGGAGAGAACTAAAGGAAAAACAAGATTATCAGGACAGAGGTTATAGCTCTGATCTCCGATCTTGTACAGAATATGATAGGAAAAAATGCCATATTTCACAAATACAGCTGTTAAATAAGCTGTTCAGATAAGTCTTACTGTCAGTAGTCATGATGGCAAGAACATGACAACACTGAATCACTGCAAAAAATAAATGCATGTTTGCCTTTTTTTTTTTTTTTTGTATTTTTGGCCTTTTCCTTACCTTATCTTTTTATATGAGAAATTCAAAGTACTAAGTATCAAATCTATAACCCTCCTTCAAACCACCCTGGAAAAGTGAATTAATTTGTTAGCAGTACAATTCTCAGTAATCATGATGCTGGCATGAAATCATGCTTTCTAAATCTATTTTTAAAACCATGTCACACTTTTCCACCTTCCTTTAGTCTTTTATGCAGTGTTCTGCTGCAATAGCATTTATTTCTCTAGCTTTCTCATCTATATTTTTAAAGTCTCAGGAGGGTAATATGCTTTTTCCCTGGACAGTCATACAGGGAATAACACTGCAAAAAGCAACATTTCTGTGTGCATTTTTCTTACCATAACACTCAAATGATATGAGCACCTTGATATAAGGTCAGATGTACTTGCTGTCCAAAGATGAGGGAAAATGTGGATCTGTTTTCATTTAAAAAACATTCTTATTCCATATTCTTTGTAATTATGTAATTAGAAATAGCAATTACTAGGGAAATTCGGTGCTTTGGGAAAAGGGACATAAAACCACTCTTGTGGGCACTTGGACTGTCACCCACTGGGCCAGGCTGGGACTGAAGAACCTGGTTAACTCTCAGGGGTACCAACTTTCCTGTAGCACTACCTGTTGTGTCCACTGCCTGTTCTGTCCTGCAACGCTGTTGGCATCCACCTGCCAGGCCTGTCCTTGGGAAGGCCACCAGACTTGAGAACAGCCATGGGAGAGAGATAGGGAGAAGTTCTTCTCCAGAGATTGACCAGAAACTCTCCAGAGCATTCATTTTCCAGCCCATGACATGCTCGGTGTGACAAGGGAAGTGGCCAATCCATCCAGTGGATGAGGTCCTGTAGGGCACCCATCAGGGTTCTTTGACCTCCTCATCTTCTAGTCACCTCTACAGGGGCTGGGGGGTATCTCCTGTTGGTCCCCTGACATATGCTTTAGCCCCAGCCAAGGTCTCATTCCTCAGGATGTGCTTGCATGGCACATTTTGTTCCCACTGGCATGGGCTGAATTCCACTGAAATGCCTCTGGGCAGTGTGGAACTTAGCCAACCTTTCTATTAGGACTTAAGCTTCCCTTGTTTGGAAACTGACCTCTTTCTCTCCAGTCAGCTCTCTGTAGGCAAAGCTTTGACCTTTGCTTTCTCCCATCTGACTTCACTACTGTCATCTTCTACCTGTACTATGGTCTCTAGTGTCTCTCTCACAGCTGTTGTTACAGTGACAGTACTAAAGAAAACACTAAAATGTCGATCACTGGTTTCTACACCACCACACCGAAGCACAATTGCACAGCTGATGAGGAAGCTGAAATTAAGGTCAGTGTGTCCAGTTTCTTGAGGTGGAGGCCTTCTGAAGGTTTCCAAAAGAGGACCAGTAGAAATCCTCCTCCTTGCTGCCACGTGAGCAGAGGCTGAGAAATTTCGCATACTTCAGCAGGCAGAAGAGAAATCGTGGGGGGGTTGTAGGGGTTTGTGCCTTGTGAAGATACAGATCTATGAAGAGTCAGAAAGCACTGAAAAAACCACAAAGGCAGGATTTAAATGTTTAGCACAACTTTTTTTATGTTTTATAAAATACACTGATTATGAACTGGTATATCTACTGGTATTAGAACCTCATGTAGTCATGTTAAATGGTGACTGTTGATTTTTGGCAGTAAGGAGGAGTCATAACTAGGCAGTCTGGCTTTCCATTATTAGTTTAGAATTGCAATCTACACTTTAAATTAATCTTAAATAAAACTTGGATTTATCACTATGTGACTTATTTGGAGAATTAAAATACATTTTGAAATAATTCCTAAGTTAAAACAGGTATAAAAATAGAAAAAGCCCAGACTCAGCACTCCACAGGTATGTCAAGCTACTTCGTGAAGCAAATATAAATATTAATTCCAAATCTAAGAATAGCTTATCTCAAGCATCTGATCTAAAATAGGTAGCCTTCACATACCAGATTCCATTACTTGGTTCCTTAAGCATCTCACTTTTCTCTGGATTAAAATTAAAAATCTCACAAAGTTTCAGTACTATGGTTGAAAAGCAAACACGCAAACATATACAAAAACACAGTTTCTAAAAGTAACATTAAAGTTTAAGATCCTAATCACTTGAAGCATTTCGTGCCTAGGGTCAAATATAACTTGAATAAAAACCCAAATAAACAGAAAACCCAGACCAAAACCACCATACTACCACCCCCCTCAAGAAAAAAAAAGAAGAAACAGCAAAACCAAAATATTTGTCTATGCAAAACTGCTTGCAACAGCATTTAAGTACTTGATTGAAAGTACTGTAAGCTTGGTCCTCTCTTCTCTTCGTTCTATGTTGTTCCTGTTGTGTCGTTGTTTTTCTAAAACTGTGTAACTCTGTACACATACCATTTTTTTTCTGAACCTCTTTTTTTATAACATATCAAATACTGCGGTCCCATTATTTCTCCTTTGTCAACCCTTGATGCACTACGACTGTATTCCATCTTCTCTTTCCCCTTTAATCTAATGTAAACCTTGGTCTCAACAAATATTGATGTTTACAAATTCATGTTATTTTTTCATTAATCTCTCATTTCTTCTTTGATTTTTTATGAGATGTTAAGCAGGCATTTTAATGGAGTTCAAGAGCGCAGGCTAATGAGCAGTTATGTAGTTAAGAACAAATCATAACTACTTTTCCTGAAGACAAGCCACAAATGAAGGTTTTCAGTGGATTTTCAGTTTACAAGTGCCTGACGATAGTAAAGGACAGTGGGGACAGTTATAAAGGGAATTAAATGTATTCCCTAGTATTCCACATATACTTACTGTGGCCTTTATTGTCCATTTGTAAAACATCTAGTCTTAAAGAGCTGGTAACAGCCTTTAGAAAAAGATTAAAGCAAGTCAGGATCCAGGTTCTCACACTGCCCACTTACAATACGAAGGAGTGATCCTTTGAAGTTTCATATACAAAACAGAGTTGGATCCTAAAATAAATTCACTTTTAAAAGTAAAAATCAATTTTAAAAAATCCATTTAAAAAGCTCCTATATTGTATTCTCTAGATTGTTTTGCTTTTTATATAGTCAAGATTTCTGACAACATTAAAAACCTAACAACTTCATCTACATTAAAAAATTGTTATAGCTAGTTTTCTCAGCATTCAATGACAGCTGAATTATACAGCACAGAATACAAGAGGAGAGAGGTATTTGTAAGAAAAAAAGGAATGCGTTAAATGCTGAAGTAAAAGTTGTCCCTTAAATATTTTTCATCACTTTACCTGTGTCAGATTACGGTCGAAGAAGATGCAATTCCTACCTCCTGTTGTTAGCAAAATGAATAAGTCTTGGATCTTAGATTAATATAGGTGAATCTCATCGGGGAAGAATTCCTTTTAACAGAGCATAATTTAGCCTTGAATAAAAGGGTCATACTCTCTTCTTAATTAGCAATTTCTTGAGAGCAGTACAGATAACTTTCAATAAGCCTGATGTCTCAAAAAAAAAAAATTAAAACTGCAGTTATGCTACAGAAAAAAGGTATTTTTATTAAATAAAAATCAATTGAATTTTATCAATAAGGAGGCTTCCACCTTCATTAGGCTCTTCAAACACTCACAAACACAGGTGTGAGTACTTTCCCATTTATTTTTCCTTTCATTACCAATATTACATTTTTCATTATATGAAACAGCAAGGAAAAGTAGGGTGGGGGGAAAAGGGAAAATCAGTAACCATCTTTTCATTCAATTGAAGTGATGAGGAAAGAAAGACTATTAATCTTAATTAATGTTTGTCTTAATCAAATTCATGCCTCTTGAAAGTAATACAAAGGTTGTCCAATCTGAAGAAAAAAAATCTTCATTTTGTCAAATGATACAGGCAACTGATAGAAGACAATTATATATTTTATTAGCTATATGATCCTTGACGTGCAGTTGTTAGATTCAGCTAAGACTAAGTAGAAAAAAAAAGATGCCAAAGAAAATTCAAACAAACAACAAACATGGGACAAATAAAATGACATGTTGATACTCTTAACAGTTTTGCACCTAATCCCAAAGTGAGAGATTAAGGTGGATGGATAAAGCAAAGAAGAAGAAGACATACGGCCATTCTGAAAACAAGTGAAGTGTCTGCATTTAGCGATAAACACAAAGGATTTTGACTCTATGGAGGCTTTGGAAGGGATCTAGTCCGAAACAATCCTTACTCTGCAGTCCAGGAGCTCTCACAGACATAGAAAGACAAGTATATATGGGAACTGGGCAGGGAGTAAAGACACCTGGGCCTCAGAATTGACTGGTCCTGCAACCACATCCTGGCTGATGACCAAGATGAAGAGCAACTGTCGCTTTGAGAACCCTCCAGAGGAAAAAAATTCTGGCTCTGGAATGCTGAAACTGCTGCAGTGGTCACGATTTCTTGGCCTTACGATCCAAGCAATTTCCAGTGATGTATTGATAGTAAAAAAATCGGAGGTTTTGTCCAAGTTCTTCCCTTCTTTCGACTCTTTCTGATAGACAGTTCTGGAGAGAGAACCTTGATTTACCTTATTGGAATCTGATGATTTTACTGCTGTTCTGGGACACAGGAGAGAAGTCAGTGCTCTTATCTGAAAAATGGCTAAAGCATAGAGTTCCTAACTTTCCCACACCTCATGCCTTTTGTATGAGTTTAGAAGAAAGGCATCACAAAGAACTCTGTTTCCTAGAAATGCTCAAAGTACCTAAAATCCTTCCTCTTTAACACTTTGTTTAAAAAAAGTAAAACATCTGATTAGGTAAAACCTTGCATCTTGGTATCTTCATATATCTTCATAGTTGCCTTTTGGGACAAGCTGAAGCCTGACCTTTTTATTTTATCACATTATTGAGTACTGCTGTTGATCTTCAGTCTAGCCACAACAGATTAAATTTGTCAATTACTCCAACCCCTCAACTGCCATTTGGCCACTTAAAAACAGTGGGCTTAAGAAAACCAATACTAAAATGTATCATTGTTTATCCTTATTGTAAAAGAACAAGAAAGGAAGTTCTTCAACACTGTATTCTTTTCTGTAATGGAGTAGGAAACATAGCAACAGGCTCAGGATATTACCCACAGCATATAGGATTTCTTTATGCTCATTTTGACTTAAGCTTAAATTGTTGCTTCTTACTGTTGCCTCAGTTGCATGTCTTCACCACATGTATTCAAGCCATTCTAGTACCGATACCTCTGTAGCCTTTTAGTATCTAAGAGAATTCTTATTCTCTTGTAGCCTTTAAGCTCTGTAAATTGATTATTTTATTCAGGCTCATGATTTTTAGTATAGTAGTTTAGAGTAAAACCCCAGAGACAGCATTCTGGAATGCCGTGATACCTTTATGATTGTGATTTTGGCCTTCTGTTGCAAGAGCAACCATGCAGAGAGATCAAAATGAAGTTAGATATTCAAGTCAATGTGTGAAATGATATGCAGAAGTCCCAGGTATAGCCAAAATGACCCTTTTGTTGTTTGTTTTCTTCTTGCTCCTCTATCATCTGTTGAAAGAACTCATTGAATTGTGTGTACTAGCTTCCCATATCACAGTAAGACTGATAGTGAAAATAATGTGAAATATTTATTTATGATACTTCAACAATCTTAAGAAATTGTAAAGTAATTTGATAGCTACTGTGAAGCAACATCTGAGCTTTCTAGCAACACCTGAATGGTAAGGTACCATATGTATGAATCATACTGGGTACTATACTAAAGCAGATCAGTTTCTTTATGTATAATCTGATAAAACAGGAAACAAGAGGTTTAAATCTACTCTGCTCTGCTATCTAAACACAGCCTTTAAATATGATCTCTTAAAAGAATAAATATTTTCCATTAATTTGTCTGTGAAAGATTTCTTAAAAGAATAAATATTTTCCATTAATTTGGCTGTGAGACTTCCCTTTTCTCTCCAGGTTCCAAAACAAAAAAATAAATCAATATGAAAACTAACATGCCAAATGCCAAGAAAAAATGCAGAGAGATCCAAAGAAAAGAAGAAAGAAAGAATCAACACTTTCCCTCCAATGATTTCAGAGTGAGAGGACACATTGAAACCAGAGGGCCAAGGAATGTGCACATTTCACCAGGAAATGGACATTTTTCATTATAAAGTTTCTGATGTACCACATATCACAGTGGTTAAAATTCAAAGCAGCTCAGATTGTATTCAATTCAATGTACTTGTCGGTTGTATTTCTCGCGTATGTAATTTACTTGACAGGCACAGTTTAAATGCTTTAAAATAAACCATTGTACCAAGAGTAGATGCAGTGTGGTAACAGAGCTTTAAGTTTTATTAGGCTTTTAAATGCAACCAATTTGTTAGGGTGAAATCTTTAGAAATGAACCCTAAAACTTGTAAGTAGAAGAATCCATTTGCATTGCCTTTTTTTCCCCTCATTGAACCACTCAAACCTTTTACATTATTCATATGCAGAGGTTCCTGTAATATATTTTCTGTATTGTAGAAGACTTGGCCTGCTACTGTGACTGCAGCAACTAAGCTAATCTAACTCCTGGGTGAGCACTGATGAAAACCAGAGTCAGCAAAAGAGTCTACTGAATATAGCAAGATTAAAACATTACACTGTCTTTCCACACCTGCCAATTCCATCCTCTGTTTCTTCTTGTACTGTAGGTAACCTTACTGTTTTGTCGTATGTTTGTTTGTTGTAGTTTTTTGTTTTATTTCACAAGTACTTTAGGTCTAACATTGTATCTTTCAAACACTTAGACAAAAGTTGTATAAATACACTCTTATAAAAAAGTTGGCACTGGTCAAACATGAGCTTGATTCTTCTAATTCAGCTAAATATCCTTAAATTTTGTTCCAAATGGATTAGCAATCTACTAATCTCACACTGAAAATGGCATATCCCATCCCACAATTCAAATATTCCAACATGATGTATTATGAGAAACAGTTGATGATTGAAATAAACATAATATAGTACAGTAATTCTGAAACTGAAAATGCCAAATAAAAAGGAAAAATACAGTGAAAAAGCTAAAATTAAAAATTTCCACATCTATTTTGTTATCTGACAACAGAGATACACAAGCAAAAAGGTTAAATATCATCCTGGTTAAGCTCCATAATTTTGGACATCAACTGAACAAAAAGATTGCAGAATGAATTAAATACTAGATTTCTCTAAACCGTAGACCTGTTTCTTTCTCTTTCTTGGCTTGCTGAGAAAGGCTTTGTAATTGCTTTTGTTTGTGTTTCAGTGGAGTTTACTTAATGATTGTCAAGGTTACATATTCCTCTTCTATTGATTTAGAGATTCTGTTGATTAACCAACCACTCAATTTTATTGCTAGATGAAGTTGTGGGCTTTTGGATGATTTTTTTTTTTAATATTTGAACCTTGATACTTATAGACAACCTTTCTTGAAAGCCTATGTAAGGCCTAAACACCTAAATAGAAATAACATGAAACAAATCAATATATTCAAGTGTAATAACTTAGGAGGTAAAAGTCAGCTATTAATTTGTAACACAAACTCATGTAAGCCATACATAAATGAACAAACAAAACTGATTATATGCAAAAGTTTCTGGTCTCTTGTGGACCGGTCTCTGGATTAGAAGACTAGTCCTTGAGTGGAGAAGGTGAACATGTTGGCCAGTTCCCAACTGTCATTCAAATGAGACTGGTATGTTCTGTATAACCCTTTTGTATTTTATGGAAACACCAGTGTAGGACCAACTGTAACATTTAACTTCAGCAGTCACAGTGTAAGAAGAATACAGTTTCATGAATACATTAAAAATATTGAGAAGAAATCAGATGAAGAAAGAGATGATGATATTTTAAACTAATAAAGGTTTAATGCAAAATCATAGTCTTAGTATAGAAATATTTAAAACTAGTAATGGGTCCAGAAAAACTGTTGCTTCTTATCCTTACACCTGTAAAGGATGCTGTAGTGGAATCAATAGTGCTTTACAAGAGGCATAAAACCCCTGAAAATTATAATATTCCTGTCTCAAAACAGACATAGATAAAAACACCTTGTACTTGGTACTCTTTTTTTTTATTATTATTTTTTTATGGTAGAGTTGATCTGCAAGAGCTAAGGTATGCATCATTCATCTAATGGAAAAGGAAGTAAGATTTGTGTCTTGGGCAAGTACAAATGTTTTCAAACTAACATGGTAAGCAGCTTTTTCAAGATATCACCTTATATCCTACTCATTCTTCCTTAGGAGTATGTATTACTAAGCTGGTCTTTAAACAAGAAATAGTCAGACAACTAAAAAAGGATGCATGAAGGAACCACAGGAAGAGTCAATAAATATTTTATTTGAAGGAATTACAGTTTTATTACCAGAGTTCAAATTTCTACAGAACTGATATATCAAAATGATTGTAAAATGTCCTAGTGAGATATATACCTGCCTGTGCATTCACTCTTTGCAGCAGCACTACTCTGTGCCTTATCAAGGGTTCTTACAATGAAACAAAATTCAGGGATACCCCAAACTACTATCAGGTAGAGGAAGACCTGACTTTCACCCAGTATTAGTCTGAAGTAGTAGCATGTACTTTCAAAACTATCTGTAGGATTTTAACTTGAAATATACATTTATATCTATGTATCCATATTAGATATCTATATATAGTCTATTTATCTGTACAGACATCTATCACTTTTCATCAGAGGTAAGCAAACTAATGTTGACTGTCAAATACAAAAAAGATTAGTGAGAAAAACATTGATAGATTCTGAATTCACTGATGTGCATTTGGTTAGTTTTGCAAACTACATAATTTTCTGTCTTGAGAAAGCACATCTCCTAATCAACTCCTTTAGTCTTGCAAGTTCCAAAACCAGTATCTGTAGTGTCAAGGGAATGAGACATATAGGGCACTGAGATCAATTTCAGATCTAATAAAGTCTAAACTTGATCCTAAGTCTTTTATAACATAACACAATCCAAGAGGGTACACTTTGTATATTTCTAGATGCCTCTCCTTCCCCCAACATTCCCCTAGCCCCCACTTCAACAGAGAAAGGCATTGGTTTGTGTCACGTGGGTCAAAGAGCAAAGTGTATTACCCATCCTCAAATAAATTTAGAAATCCTGTAATATGTTTGTGTTTTCTTCTCATCTCTTCCTCTCAAGGTTCAAGCACAGGCAAAAAAACACCAAAACTGACAAAAAAATGAGTTAGAGGATTTACTTTCTCACAGTTCATCAAACCAACCAAGAACTAAAGATCATGTACCTGTGATTGATAATAAGATTTTAACAAGCAGGGAGATTAATAATTCATTTTCAATTTGATCTTTGGACCGGTGTCCCCTTGTTCTTCTCAAATTCACTACTTCAGAAGAAATACTCTGAAGAGATTTCACATCACAAAAAGATTCCTTTGTACTTGTCAGAGAGACAAGGTGGCCTCCCATCAACAATATGGCTTCAGGTTGATTTTCTTTCTCCTTTTCAGAGTCCATTTTCCTCCTCTGAATACTGATTAATACTTATCTGCTGTGTTCCTTTCTATGGCTTTCAGTATTTCTATTCTAATAGAATCAAAGAAATTCCACTTTAAGAAGACAGTGACTGGAAACAGTTTGAGGCAGAAGTACGTGAGATCTCTAAGACTGAAGGGACTGTCTACGTCCCTCTATGTATTTTTACTGCACTCTCCCTCAAAATTGGTATGAATAAGATACAATTCCTTCCTTCCCCGGAACATTTTGTATGCACTGCAACAGTTGACAAGAACAACCTGATATTGCAACAGTTGACAAGAACCACCTGATACTGACTTTTTTATTATAAATCTCTTTTCTTATCATTGCAATAGAAGTGGAAAGCATGGTCAAAATAATATATCATGGAGGGTAAATTATAGACATGAAGTTAAATACTTTAAAAAGTGAAGTTCTTAGACACCAAGATATACTGACATTTCAAAATATGCACTTGATATGTTTCTGTATTGTTCTTGTGTGAGCACCAGTTTTTTTCCTCCATAAGAAATATACTTTAGCAAGTATTTCTTCTGCTTATTTTTAAAAGAACTATCTGATACTCACCTTATATTTCATTTTCAGAACTGTTACAAGGTCTTCTAAGAATCCAGAATTACTTGTTTTCTTATCAAATATGCAGTGTTTTGTGCTTATCACTATCAGAATTATAATATTTAGTAGAGAAGAGGCTGTATTACCTATTTTTTCTATCTGGGACAGGAAACAGTGAGACTGGGGACTGGAACATCAGGAAGAAAGGCAGGCTTTTTCGTTGCACACTTTTGTGTGCAAAAGCTTTCCATCATATGGCCCAACACAAGGAGGAAAGGAACACAGTAGTTGGTTTTTTTTCCTTGCCTTGGGCACTAATTTAAGGGATTTACCCAGCATATCAAAGGAAATCCATGCCAGAAAAGATTTAACCAAGAAAGCATTCATCTCTCCTAGAATGAATATTTACTTTTCTTTAAAACTGGGAATGCTCTTAAATTTTGGAAAAGTGTGCTTGCAGAAATTAAAAAGGAGATGGTTCTATACGTAATGAGCATTAGCATATCCTGACTGAGGAAAGAATCAGAAATCTGTTTGTAGAACAGGCAGCCTTCTTTTTTAGTGAGATCTTGTATCAGAGACCCTACCCTGAAAAATTATCTACTGAAGGTGAACAAAAACTATTAAGGCTTAACAGATCAAGCTTCATTGATATTCTTATATATTAGGTAGGATTTCAAAATTATTTTGATTATTAAACAGGTACAATCCCACACAGCAATGCAGAAACCACAGTAGTTGAACCTTTTAAGGACAGTTTGGAACAAATAACACCATAAAAAAAAGTACTTTTACTTCCACACACATTTCATATAAGACCTTGGAATGAAAATATATGAGACCATAAGAGCAGATAATCCTTATACTATATATCTATATATATTGATAGGACATCTTAATGCAAACCTGAATGTTTCCAGAAATGAAGTAAGATCAGATTCACTCTACAACTATAAAATTAAACATAAAGTTCTGATATAGTCAAATTATTGCAAGTTATCCTACTAAAGATTCATACAATTCATGCATGCAATCATTTCTATATCAAACTCTAATGTTATTTAGGATTAGCAATATGATACTGAATTCAAAATATCCTTTGCTCTGATAACTCCCATCCATTTCGAGATTTATACAGAGAGGAGAAGACAACAATTATGGAGGGCACAGGGAAAGTGGGGGATTAATTCTTTCAAACATAATGAGACAATGTAAGCGAAGTATTTGACTGAATATGTGTAGAAAAACATCAGGTACACAGAACTCTTTAGAGGTGAGTTACATGCTGTTACAGAAAAGTGTGACTGTTCCAGGAGCTAGGTCTCCCAAGGACTAACCGAAAAAGTATGTTTTTTTATTTCTTTCCTGCACAAAATGAACACTCAGTGTCCCAATAGACAATGCTGAGTTGGAAGGGATCCACAAGGATCATCAACTCCAACTCCTCGCCCCACACAAGACCATCCCCAAGAGTCACACCATGTGCCCAAGAGTATTGTACAAATACTTCTTGAACTCTGTCGGACTTGATGCTGTGACCACTTCCCTGGGGAGCCTGTTCCAGTGCCAAATCACTCTCTGGGTGAAGAACCTCTTTCTAATATCCAATCTCAACCTCCTGTGACATAGCTTCATGCCACTCCCCTGGGTTCTGTCACTGGTCACCACAGAGAAGGGATCACTACCTGCCCCTCCTCTTCCCCCCACGAGGGAGTTGTAGACTGCGATGAGGTCTCCCCTCAATGTCCTCTTCTTTGGGATGAACAGACCAAGTGACCTCAGCTTCTCCTCATACGGCTTTCCCTCAAGGCCCTTTATCATCTTGGTTGTCCTCCTTTGGACGCTCTCTCATAGCTTAATATCTTTCTTATATTGTGGTCCCCAAAACTGCACACAATATTCAAGGTGAGGCCGCACCAGTGCAGAGCAGAGCAGGACAAGTCCACAGTTTTGAAAATACCATATATAAAATATACACACAGTGTGGCAATTTTAACACATAGGCATTTATTTCTCCCACAGGACTTTTAGGAAAGGTGATCAAAAGAAATTGATTCAGATTTGCAGTTCACAGAAACCTAGTACATAATAGTACAAAATAAATTCTCCAGCATGTTACACACATCTCCAACTATCACATCTCTTATCTGAGTGGGAGCACATATCAACCTCTGAAATGGAATTGGTTAGACAGTGTTTGTTCCTCTAGTCCCTAAAGGGCTACAGACCTATTTCCACATCAGTAAATTCAGTGGGAGCTTTCTTGCTGACACAAAAAACTCAAATTGGGACACTAGCAGGCACACTGTAGGCTACAGTGTGACTCTAGGCATAGATGAGAGATATAGAGAGCATGCTAGCTATTTCTATTACTATTCGAGAGATATTTATAACAGGAGTCACTGTAGTCCAGAAAGACATGTCAATCCCAATTGCACTCTCTTGTTTTCTTTTTCTGAGGATAGACTTGCTTGTTTTAGAAAGGACTCTTAGTAATTTACCGTTTACTCGATCCAACTTCAAGCCAATCTGGCCAGGAAGTAGGACTGGAGACAGAAAAAGAAGTATTAAAAATGAGCCCAAGTTGGAACAATTCAAATTATGGTCTGTTAAGGTGGGTTTGGACATGGAGTACATGAAGACTTGGGAGATTGGTATGAAACTGTTGTGGAGAATGACTGCAGGAGGCACGTTATGCTGGGTATATGGATGTGAAAGTTGGGTAAACTCAGACTCTGGAAATTCATTTCATGATTTAAGTTAGTTTGAGGTATTAATCCAACACAACAGTCATCCTACAGGCATAAGAACACTGGAATTTATCCAATTGTATGAAAACAAGGCACACTCCAGTTTGCCCAGCAGTTTCTGTCATCTTAGAAATCTATAATAGACAATTTCTGCTTTTTAAACTTGTCCCTGGTGTTCCATAAGTCCCCAGAGATATCTCATAACCAGTCAAAGTATTACCAATTACTCTGCTATTTTCTTTTCTTTTTTTTCCCCCTTTTTTTCCTCAAGAGGAAAGTTAATTACATCCCGGTGTCATATAAAATGACCCAGATGAAGTACAACAACTATTGAAGAAAAAATGATCCTGCGGTATTGCAAACAGAAGAAACTCTTCTCTTGAGCAAAAGAAAAGTGATTTGTTTCACCTGCATGTTAATATCTAAAGTGTTCCCAGAAGTCACTCATCCTAAAATGGAAAATACTAGTTAAGGAGTTGACATGTGAAGTGAGATGATCCTCACTCAGGCTATGAAAGCCAGAGTCATGAGCTCACATCCTATGAGAAAGAAGAGAGGTGGTGCTATGTCTTATGCTGCTCCTTTAGAGAGGCTGGCATACTATTTTGAGTGAAAGACACCATTAAATTTTCTGCAAGCAGAACATAAAGGTAGAGTAAAGCAATAGCTCATACAGCTATGAGGAGCTGGCCTGCAGTCAAACTCTGTCTTGTGTCAAGGTTTTCCTCTATTCTGGTGTTATTTTTGTGTATCAGCCTCCTGAGCACAGCCTTTACTTCATGTTTCATCAGACTGTAGATCAGAGGGTTCAGCATTACGATTGCCAGGGTATAGATCACACTGGTGACTTTGTCTTCACTGAGAAATGGGAACCGGGACAAAGAATGGTACTGAAGAACAGGCTGACTGTGGTCAGGTGGGCAGTACATGTGCTGAAGGCTTTCAATCAGCCATCAGCAGCAAGGCAGTAAGTTTAGGAGATGAAGACAATGATGCTGCTTAGAATGCTGAGCACAAAGAACAGGATGAAAAGCATCAGTTTGCTGCTGATTGCCTAAGCAGGTGCAAAAGATCCCTTTGGGGATACTACAGAAGAAGAAGTTAATCATGCTGGTGGCATGTTCCCCAGCACTTCTTATTGCCATGCATGTAGGGGTCCACTGGAAGCAAATTTCCAGGGCTCAGTAATCTTGCTACTCTTTAGACTGCTCCTGGCTGTGTCACTGGTACCCACACAGAACAACAAAAGTGCTTAAAAAAAAAAAAAAGGAAGATACATTATATTAGAATGCTTTGTGTTTGACTTGAGTGAACTGGAAATGTCAAGAACAGAAATATGAATGATTCTGACATAACTACTGCAGGTAATAGCCACTCAGTGACATTGAGCATTCTGTATCCACTTTTCAAGGAACTTCTCTGCAGACCTCAGTTAACCTGTAAGACAGCATGATGGGATACATATTGAGATAAGGGTTAGATATTCTTTGTATATTGAAAACATCTATAGCTGTGTGTTAAGAAATAAACACTAATAGTAAGAGAAAACTCCTTGAAAGGGAACATTACCTGTAGGCAACAAAGGAGCAAGCACATCCTTGAGAAAGTAGTTATATAATTACCAGTATTAAGTGAAATACTTTTCTCTGAAACAGTTACTACTATTCTGAGCAAAGATGGATAATCCTATACTCAATTGTGGCTTATTCCACTAATTGATAGGATTTATCTGGATTTACAGCTGCAAGACGGAAATAGCATGTCTAGTGCAGAGAACAGAACTAAAACTATGGATTTATCAATTTATGTAACAGAAAAGACTTATAAGTGTCAATATAACAGAGTTGTAGCAGCAGCACCTTTTCTTTCAGTATCAGTCCTCTAAGTTATCTTGCAAATATATCACACATTAGTGCAAAATAAAGTCTGTGAGGTCTTTGTTAACCTTAACAATTAACATTTACCTTCATATTTGCACGTAGAGATGCCCGACCTGAAGTATGAAAGAAATACCTAAATTTGGAAGCTTACATATAGTATTTCTCTAAAGTATTCCTATACCAATAATGTAGAAAATGAAGCATGGTAAGCGCATATTAAACATTTCTTTTTAGTTTCCCCTTTATTTCTTCAGATGGAATTAGCCACAATAGTCAGAGCCTATCTGAACCCATTTTATTGAAGGGAATCCAGTAAGCTACATTTCTTAACAGTAATGTCAGAACACTTTGTGGAAGGTAATCATGTTATTGCAGGGCACTGGCTAGAGTAGGCTGGAATTTCTTGTCAATTCTGAAGAAGGGACTCCTGCATAGAAAAAAAAGTCTAAGCCTTTCAGCTGAAAAGTGTTTGGGCAATTTTGATTCACAGAAACATTTAAAAGTTGGAATGTTAACGTTCCAACTCAGAATATACTGTGATATTGTACAGACTGTAGCACTCCATCAGCATGGATACACTTACTATCCTCAACCAGGCAGACAAAAGTCAAAGCCTGGAGGAGCTTGAAGTCTTGCCTCCCATATCCTTCTCAGTCTCTGGTTCTGAAAGGGGAATGGGGGGGATCCCTTACAGGACAACTCTGATATTACTATATCATTTAAATCTTAAGGAAAAAAAAAAGCCCAAAGTTGTTAATTTCAGTTCACAAAAGAAGAACAATGCAACTATAAACAGAAAATTAAAGACAATTCACAGCTTATCACAGTAAATGTAGTTCAGTAGCTACTATAGGAGTGTATGACCAGCTTTATCTAATAGCAGAGAAGTGTTAATAAAACAAGCTGGGATTTCTTTCCCCTTGAAGTGTGCTGTAAATAAGCAGCAGCATTCCCACAGCTGAGAGAAGAGTTGAGAATGAATTATTTATACTACCTAGAATAGATTTAGATTCTTTCAGACATTCTATGAGTTTTGCAGTCAGGATGCAATCTTTCAATAACTCAGATGTCATCAGAAAAGAATAAGAAGTCGTTTTTGGAAACATCATAGTAAATAAACTTAAAGTGCTGAAATAATACAATGCAAGGACAAAACAAAGTTATTGTTTAGTTGGCATTTGAATTAAATTTTTTATATTATTGGGTTGACTATGAGCTACAAAATAAGAGGTTTTAAAATGATGCTTTCTTGTGGAGAAGTAGGATGAACTAGAAACACTTATAAGTGTCAAATAGAGATGTTATGAAGACAAATGTTAATACTGAGAAACAGAATAAAACCAACTAACATCACTGAATTTATGCAGGTCACCTTTTAGATTTTAATTCTGACCAGTTCAAGAGCCTTTTTTTGAAGTTAGGTGTTGTTTTTTGAAGCTCAGGAAGGTTAAGTATTAAATGGTAACTGTAAAATTATTTCCAGATTTTATCCAGTAAATAGTAATTTTTTTGCTGACTTGGTTAATTCTTGATCATACTTTGCTATTTTCAATAATTCTTGGTCTTCCCTCAACAAGTGTGGCTTGTTGAGGGAAAACAGAACTTTTAGAGAGAATTGCACCTTATTTTCCTTAAAAGGAAACTTAAAAGGAATTTAAACCAGCCTAGGTATTCTTGGTCTCTAAAGATGACTCATATTAGGTCACAGGAGAAGCAACCTGAAACAAGAATTCTCTGAACAATGAACATGAGAACTCGTTGATGAAGCATTAAAGGAAAAATGTCCTCTCTGTCCAGTATCGCATAGGACCCATTCCTCCAGTTTTATTTTCAAGTGTGGAAACTTCTAGCAGCCTTCTTAGTTGAATTCTGAGTCCTCTTGAATCCTTATAAAAGTTTCATTTCTTCTGCCCTGTAGCAGCTTAGCTCCAGGTCTGCCCAGAAGCCTGTTTCTCTGCCTGCACCACTCCTGCAGCTGCCTGTTTTCTTGATCCCCCTCTAGCTGTTCAAAGCCACGCTTTGGAAGTTTCCCCCACCTGAGCACTGTCAGCTAAAGGCCTCCCCCTAAGACACCCAGAGTGAAACTAGGAAAAAACCAAGAGCAGCCATATTCACTCTAAAGGTTCAGTTACTACTTTTCAATAACAATAAAAAAGCACATTGCGTACACAGCAACCCATTACAGACAGCAACCAGTCATCCGTTTGCCACACAGACATGCACTTTTTTAATCATATTTGATGACAATTGACCCCTATACATTTTTGTAGCCTTTATTATTTTATTGTTTAAAACCAAGCACATCCCTAGGGATAGCAATGGGAAGTTTGGTAAGAACCAAACCACACTGCTTCACAGGAATAGGAATAGTCCAACTGGGCATTACTCTCCATCCTGCCCTTCCAGTTAGTAGGACTGAGGCCTTTGTGATGGATCCAGCATACAAATAGATCACTGCTGAAATGATAGTCACAATTATATTTTATCCTCACAAATGCACAGGACAGATTAGGGAAGTTTGCCCTTTATATTTGGTCCATTTATACTTAGCTTAAATGAGATCCATGTCTTCCCCATGCTTGTACTTCATTTAGGTGGCTGATGCTGTAAAAATTCTTCAGTCTCAGCAGCACTTCCAAGTGGCAGACACAGAGTGGGCACATTACAGTAGCTGTTTTTACCTTTGCCTCAGACATCATTAAAAGGAATGAACATCTTCTGGGTTCCAGAAATAGTAATTCTTAAAGTCTCTGTCTCTCCCAAGACTACAGAATGTCTTAAGAGTTTTTAGTGAGTTTCAGCTGAAAGCACCGTTCACAGCAGTGTTTTATCTGATCAGAGACCCTCGGTTTCTGTTCTGCTGTACTGGTAAGAGGTAGGAGGAGAATCTGATTCAAAACCAGCCTGCAAACAGAACTGCCAGAACAGCCTCCAAGCAATGAGTTACACACACACGCACACACACACATATTCACAAATAAAGGCTAGAAATGCAGTTCATTCCTCACCTCAGCTGAGAATATGCTTCAGTAAGTCCCAAGCTAAAGGACTCTGAGTGCAACACAGAACTGAATGAACAGGCAGTGAAGGGAACTAAATTACTGCATTGAAAAGCAGCCACTACCCATGTCAGACGTTTTTGCTTTCGGTTATTTTTCTGTCCTTGCACACCAGGGTCCTTTCAGTTTCACGTGTGTTAACACATAGATTTTTTTTTCCATGTGTTTTCCACAATCTATTTTTTCCTCCTAAAATAAACTGTCTTCCACTGATGTAAATACAAAAAGAACAAAATCTATAAAAAGTGTAGCAATTTCAACCCAATAGTTGGAGTTTTTTTTCCTTTACTGAATAAAAGTGAATTGAAATATGGTGAAATAAATTACCCCACAGTCCCCAGGTATAGGGAGTGCTAAATTGAACCATTAACTGAATACTGACAGCTTAAACAAATATTCATTATATGGTGTCACAACAGTTTCTGTGGGACAGTAGTGGAAACACACATGTTAATAATATTTTAAGGCACCTATAACCTCCTGCTGATATGGCAGATTTGATGCCCAGATGTAGAGAGCAGTTATTAGGAGGCTATGCCTTAAGACAGAAATCACAGAGAAGGAACTCTATTTTCCTTCAGGAAAAATTTGAGTTAAGCCTAGAGCAAAAGAGAAATTATAGAAAGGGAACACACAACTACTCCAACGTGGAGGAAGAAGTGATATCTCATTTTCTCAGAGGCAGCAGTTTCTTTCAACACCAAAAGTTTCTTGTGAAAAAGTAATGCAATCTCAGCAACACATGCAATGTTCTTGTGCCTCACTGTCTGCTTTTATGTTGATATATGCCACTCCTCTAAAAGTATATATTTCACTATGATCAAGTATCTAAAACCATCATCCTGCATCAGAAAGCCATCTGGATTTTACTTAAAATATAAGGCCTAAAATATAAGGCCTAAAAGAGAGCACCACACAACTTTCTTTTAAGATAAGTTCCTATTCTGATTTTTGAAAAGTCTAAAGTGCTTAAACCTTATCACCTCCTCTGGCTGACCGATATTCCAGGTTGTTTCTGCTGCTATGGATGATATGTTGGACTACGATCCTAGAAGTATTTTTCTAACCTAAATGATTCTATGACTTTTTGCCCAAAACCTTAAATTTTATTGCTTTTAATTAATTTTCCCTCAGGCAAACAAATTTAGACAAAAACAAAAACAAACAAACAAACACAAAACCAAAAATGAAAAAACCCTCAAAGTTATCTGAAACTGTTTTCTGAATTAGGTACACCTCCCCAAATATAAACAATGTTTGACAATGGTGTTCCCTAAAAAATTGTTGGCATACAATTTATTTCTATCTTCACTGCTGTTATTTGTGGTGCCTTTCATTATTTCTGTGTGACCAAGATGTTTACAGAAAAGACAGAACCATGCTGATCATCCAAAAAATAATTTGAATAACTGGTAAGTGGGTAAAAGTCTTCCAGAAGTACATTTCAAAGAATATGCTGAGTTGGAAGGGACCCACAAGGATCAACCCTTAATCCTGCACAGGACCATCCCTAAGAGTCACACCATGTGCCCGAGAATGTTGTCCAAACACTTCTTGGACTCTGTCAGGCTTGGTGCTGTGACCACTTCCCTGGGGAACCCATTTCAGTGCCCAACCACCTTCTGGATGAAGAATGATTTTCTAATATCCAGCCTAAACCTCCCCTGACTTCAGGCCATTCCCTCAGGTCCTGTCACTGGTGACCACAGAGAAGAGATTGGTGCCTGCCCCTCCTCTTCCCTTCATGAGGAAGTTGTAGACTATGAAGAGGTCTCCCCTTTGTCTCCTCCAAGCTGAAAACTATTCTATCCTCTGCAGTAAATTAATGCTGTTTACTTCCAGGTCCAATTTCATAAAAGGATAAGGCACCATTTTGTCCATTTTTATTTCCCCTAAAAGATAAGAGTAGGGAGGAAGTAGGGGAAAGAGAAAAACATGTAATAGAAGGTAATAACAAACTTCAAGACTGAGAACTTGGGCTGTGTCAGTAATTCATTCACTAATTAAAATACTCCACTTAAATAGAACAAGTTTTCAGATCTTGGTATACTCCACAGTTTTTGAAAAAGAGTTTGAAGGATTCTTTAAAATGTAAAAATGCACAGTAAAAACAGTGTTGCAAGTGCAAACACAAGCATTTCTGTAGCACTCACTGTAAATCCATTCCTATGTGTTGATCAAGAATATGAATCCTTTTGTGAAAGCCCTTACTAAGGCTCTCTAGGCAGTTATTTATTTTCAACAAAATTTGCTATGAGAAGCACTTTTGTAGTTCTTGTTTTTGTTATGTTGGATATTTACATGGAAACGAGTTCTTTTCCTTAGAAGCTTATTCTTTACCTGTAGCCACAAGATTTCCACTAAAAAATGACAGTGATATCACAGAGGCAAATCAAAAGAGGATATTCTGTTTAAAAACTGTTGATGTTTACAGGGTTATAATGGTGAGGAACAGCAGGTGTCTCGATATTTCAGAATGGAGCTTCCCATTATTATTAGTCTTTAAAATAAAATACAAATTGGAAAGAGGTCCAAATCCTCCCCTTCCAGTTTAAACATAGTTTTCTTCCACTGCATTTAATGGGCAAGTCTCACTCATAGTTTTGCTTTCCATTTTTATGGTGGACTGAAAAAAGACCTTTAGTTTTAGTCTATCAACCAGCTAGGAAGCAATACTAATCACAATCATCTTGGAGGCAAAATTAATCCCAAAGAAACATGCTACTTCAGTGGACACTATTCAGTAGCAATTGAGGACTCTATCCCATCTCTTTCTTCTAAAACATATTGTGTTCTCCTCAAAAGTTCAGAATTCTTTCCTTTGCTATGTATACGCACCTTACCTATAGTGTTACCCACTGTATAGCCTCTGTAATTCCTACAGATTTATTAGGCAGGGGAGCGTATCAACTCTCTTTTACCAACAGTGTTGCAATTACCCTTCCCATGTGTGATTTCAACATCCTTCTGTAAAGGGAGCACAAACTGCAGCAGCTACTGACAATTTCTTCAGAGTTAATCACAAGAATCACCGAGCGGTGAGCAAAGAGCAACATACCCATCACTGCCACATAAATTAGGCCAAAGACTGAGACTAAACAGTATAATCATGACAAATAACATAAATCACAGAGGGACAAGGAAAACAAAATAATATTGCTGGACTTTTGAAATTCCATTGTTTTAAAACTATTTTGTTTCATAAGCCAGTGTTTATGAAATAACTATTTGAATAGGAAGGAATTTGCTTAAAGTCAGATGGTTTCAAAATTTTTATTTTTTTTTAGCCTCCCCAAAGCAACAGAGAACTGTTGCAGTAGCTATGTTTAAGAGGGCTAGGACAAGAGCTAGTGAATAAAGGAAAGAGAAACTAGTGAAATCTGTTACATCAATAAAATTGCAATGATATATTTCTAGAACAAAGAAGGCTGAAAGAACCATGCATACAACCTCCACAGTGCAAGAGTTTTCATCTAGGTCAGAAGAAGAAAGCAAACTTCAAGATTTAAGAAGTGCTGTAGAATCACTGAGGTTTGAATTATAATCTTTGTTCCAGGAAAGTACCATTGTAAGGTTCTAAAGAGGTCATTTTATGAACTAAACTTAGAGATCATGACATGTTTTTAATATTAGTGAATCACTTCCACCACAAAATTAGGCTAATAAAGGCAACCTGAATATAATAAACAAAACAATTTGGTAAGTATGGCAAAAATTCAAAACTAAGCTTATTTTAGAGTCTACTCATATGTTTAAATCGAAGATGCATTTTGGCATAGTAATAAACTCAGAAAAAAATCATATCCAGAGGGTTCTGAAATATTCAAATCAGACTATCCCTACAGCTGCCTGGAAATATTCAGAGCAAACTGAATCTTAGTAGGATAATATTATGGAAAATTGGATCCTGTCTTCTGAAGGGGTATTAATCTTTTAGGAGTACTTCAAGATTGTGCTCCACTCCCCTGTAAACAGTGGGCTGTTACTAAAAACTCATTATCAAGAAAAGGACTTTATGTAATATGATAAAGTATGATATTCACACCCTTTCTATATGTACCTAGCCAACAAATCACAAACACAAGAGAACAGAAATGCATATGAGGATATTCATGAATTAAAGTTTCTTTTAAAACGCCCCATTCTTTCTCACCCACACCCCTCCCATTCCCATCCCCTCCCCAAATGCTTGGTAGAGTCATGAAGTGCAGAGGAAAAGACAATATGGAAATCAGTCTATCTAAGTATCTGAAAAAATAAAAAGGTTTTGAATAGGAGAGTGAGCCGAAACAATAAATTTAGTAAAAAGTATGAATTAATTTTTATCTGCAGGTTCAGTCTAACAAAAATTGGTGACTTTAACAAGTCACCTGTGCAGGCTCAGCAAGCTGATATAGCTTATTCACTAATGAAAGAATTAGGTTATTAATGTAGTCAAGGTCTACCTGTAAAAGTGTGATAAGATAGTGGAGCAGCCAGCTATTGTAGTCATGGACAGATGACAAGTGATAGCATATGAAATAGTCAAACCTAATAGTTAAACAGGATAAAAAGCTGTGGTGGTTTGAAAAACCTTTTCTCTGAGGTGGTAATGGTTTGCCCCACTGATAATACTGAACCAATCAATAGTCCACGTGCGTCCTGCGGAAATTACATACCCACAGAAACGGAAGAGAAGGTGGTGAAGATAGTTTAGAAGGTAGGTACCCATGATCTGAGACACGAGGAGGCAGGGGGCCAGTGAGCCCCCCTGGGGGCCAAGGGCCCCTAGACCCCAGTTGAGGCTACGGGAGACCCGGTACAGTGTCAAAGCTGGACCGGGTCCCGTAATCAAGAGCTGGAAGAGTTTCCTTACTGTCAGCAGCAGCAGAAGACATTGAAAGCAGCAGCGGAGCAGTCCTGAACAGAGACAGCGATGGCTGAAAGCCAAAAGATAGCCAGTAGCAACGGGATAACGTGAAGCCGACTGAAAGATGCAGAGATGTTCCTGCAGGAGGGAGAGCTGGCAACAAAACAGGAAAACTCAACAGGGCTGTTTTGGGGTAAGACTGTATTACTTTCCCAAAACCCAGAGACTTCCTGAAGAGGGATGGACTTCCAAACCCTTAGGGAGTCCCAAAATGCAGCAGCAGCTAGAGAGAGAGAGAGAGAAAGGAGCTGAAAAAACCCAGAGTCGTCCTGAGAGCTGAGCCAGGACGGAATGCGGAGGAGGTGGCCTTGCCCTCTGCTGCTGCTGCTGCTGCTTCTATCATGCTGGTAAGCTGAGACAGAGCAAAAGAGCTTTGGTAAGACTGAACTGAAAGCTGCCTTCAATGTTCCAAACCAAGAGGAGTGAAGATCTACAAGGAAATCCCCGGAAAGGCTCAGGTTCGGGGATGGAATTTCCACAAAGAACAAAAATCCTGACTGCCATACTTAAATCTGCTGCCTCAGGAAAATGAAGGACACTAACCAGTGCCACAAAAAACTGAAATGAAGGAACTGTGGCCTGAGGAGCGACAGAAAGACTTTTCTCTTTTCTTCTTAGACTTTTATTGAAGGAAAAGAGGAATTTAATTCAATGTAAATATGTATGTGCATGTGTAAATAAACCTTTGTAAATATTTTCCCCTTCCCCCAATAATGAATGGTTGTGTTTTGTCTGAAAACTCTCCACATGAGGTGAAAAAGATATCAAGTCTATACCATCACTAAACCCTCTCACAGGGGCAAACTGTGGGAGGGGGGCTTGAACTTAGAAATTAGATTCTTGGGAGTTTCAAACCACCACAAAAGCATAGTTAATGGAAACTGCATACCTGAAGAGAAGCTCACCTGACAGTTATGGTGCCATTCACCGCTGTAGGTAGAAAAAGCAGGATCTGTCTGCAGCATTACAGTCTTTTTCCCTGGAAGAATTCCCCAAATAATTCTTCTTTTGGATGGTTAAACTTTTCCAAACATTTTGGTAATCAGAAAGCAAATTCACAGAGAACATATTGGAGAAGTGGTTTGGTTCAAAACATCTCTCAGGAAAAGGATGCATTTGTACAAACTAAATAACATGAGAGAGGGGATTCAAGTCTTGAAGGATACAGCAATAGTTGCTCTTTTCCAATATGGCTGAAAACATAGAAGTATTTTGTCTGTTAGCTTTATAAACAATAAACTTCATCTCTCCGGGACAGGAAACAGGAAGACACTATAATGGATAATGTTTGTATTATGGTGAATAAGACATTTGTCTTAATAAAATGGAGGCATGCAACTGAGATGGTTTGACTCTGGTATTTATTTAAATAAAGGTTGTCCTCACTTTTGTGTGCAAAAGCAATTTTCACAGCAAAATAAAATGGCCTATGGATAAACAACAAGATCAACTTACCCTGACAGTAATAAAACTTGCATGTGATAAAAGACACTTTTTCTTTTTGCATGATGACCTACTCATGAATATAAGTACCTGTAAATCCTGCATGATAGTTGAAAATATGTCAACCACACAGCTTATACATTATAGAGCGACAGATAAAAACTCACTAAACAGATAATGCCATGTGTCACCTCTTCTTTAAGCAAGACAAGTCTCAGGATATTTTAAGAACAGAAGGCTTATGTTGGTCTACTTAGAAATTAATGTACAGACACAAAAAGTCATGCTTCTAGAGCAGTACATGAAAACACAACAATGGCATATTCCTTGCATGCAATTTTAAGAAAAGGGGATGCAAACTGCAGTGAAGTTGATCTTTTTGTTCAGCCTGATATACAACTGGTTGAATTTGAAATCTTTGTAACAACCTGTTTGATATAAAGAGGAAAAATTTTCTAGCTGAGGGGTTGTGGGTTTTTTCATGGTTTTGGGGTATATAGCTATTTTGATTGCTTAAAAATCTCATATCCTTTTTTCTAATATAGATATATTAATTAGAAATGACAGTATGTCTCTCCTTAAAAGCAGGCACGTGATAATGACCTGTTACTCTGTTTTCTGCTTTCTTAGAGAATAGAGATTAATACAAGTACAGTTTCTCCAGCAGTAACAGCACGAAGCAGTTTGAAACATTTTAAATGTAGCTGATAATCAAGGACAGGAAAAACTTGAATGAGATAATGTTACTGTAATATTTACTTTGACCTTTGGTAATGTCAAATGCATAACAATCAGATCTGTGAGGACCTAATAAAGTGAGAAGTCTGGTGTTCTCTCCGGATGGTTTCTCTTTCTCCTTATGGTAACTATCTCAAAAAACCATAGCATGACCAATGAAAGTCCTGCTTTTTGTTTACAGTGTTGGCAGTACACAGAAGTCCACTGATATTTGTTTTCTGAGTATAATCCATAAACATTTTAAGATTTTAGTGACTTTAACAACCAACAGTGTCTTTAATATAAATTGTCATCAACCCATCATCTCTCCTGTCCTTCTGGGTTGAATTTTACTCAGGTGAGAAGGAATAGCAATCCTTAATACATGTCAGAAACTTCATTTCTCCCTCTCTTTTTCTCCTTCTCACTATATATACCTGTAAACCTAATTGGATTTCAAACCCAGGAGAACATTTCTGACAAAACTCCAGCCTTTGAGAGAGTTCTTGCACAGATGTCTCATTATATGATTTTAAAGTAATAAAAAGACAACCTGAAGTGAAAAACAGACCCAGAATTCATTCCAGATCTTCATGTACACTTTTCTGGCAGCAGGAAAGAAGACTCGGAGAACTGGTTTCATAATGCTGCTGTATTTGGGATCATCCAAAAATAAGATAAATTGTGAGAGAAATATAGAATATTCACATAACCAGTAATTTTCGTTGACTATTGGAGACCTTCTTTTATGAAGTAAAAATCTCAACCATCTAACAGGGAAGATTTACTTTTTGTGAAAAGGAACAAGTAACTGCTTTTAGTACATGTTTACCCACAAATTCTAAATAAATAAATCACATATAGACTCTAGCATATACCATGCAAAAAATAACCTCAGAAAACACTGTCTCCTTTTCATAGCCTTCTTGAGATTCTTGAGTGGGCAATCTGTTTGCTAAAACTATATTGAATTACTCTGCAGCATCACTTGCCAGATATGCTGGCTATGTGATAGAATAGCAAAATGACCTAATTTCAAAGAAGGAAAAACAACACACATCTTAATAATTCCAGTAATTTACAAAGGCCTGGAGTTTCTCCTAACTGGCTTGCACACAGGTGCAAACCAAAAAATATTACCCAAGATCCAGTGGAGTAGCTGAAGCATATGGCTAAGCCTATACCAGCAAAACAACTACAGAAGTTTATTTAAGAAAACAGCTGTGGGAAATGTTTGCTGCAGAAAACAGCTGAAGGACACCAAAGGAAATCATAGTTTGACTCTGACTTTTAAAGAACAGATTGCTAAAATCAAGCATATTCAGGAAATACAAAACTTGAGGAAAAAAAATTCATATCCAGAGAACAGAAGTAAACTCAATATCTACTTTCCAAAGACAGTCAGAAACTGGGAAATTAAATGGTTAAAAGTTTTAGAGAAAAAAATCCTAGGTACACTGAGTAAAAGCATAATTTTAGGCTAAGCAAGTAACCGTGTAAGCACTTCTTCATCAACCCTTTCCTCCACTGTCCCAGAAGTAAACATTCTTTATGTTCCTTTACCTCTAAATATAAGTTTTAAACAGCAAAGTTTTTAAGATATGTTTATGGGAAAACAACAGAAACAGAGAAAACTGTTCTTATGTTTGTATCAGTCTATTGCCATTGGATAATCACAGATTTTAATTACTTTCAGGTATGTAAAGCTAGGTGAGAAAATGCACGTGTGCAGTGTTTCTTTAGAGGAATTATTCATTCTCTTGATTTCTTCATGTATGGATATGCAGCAGTATTACTGATGTGTTTTGAGCTATTTTCTTTTAGAAGATTAAAAACAGAGTACAAATTGACTAAAATTACCAAGTGTGCATCTGCAAAGTTTAAGAGAGTAGCTCCATGAGACATTGAAAAAGAGATAGCTGAGAACTACACTGGGCTCTGACCTCCATTAACACAAAAATGAGGTACCATTACTATGGCAACTGTCTTTGATTACAGGTGGAGATAGTTGACATTTTTCCTCTGTCTGTAATATCCCTGTAGGCCATATAAGAACTCAGGAAAATACATTTTTTCTGGAGGTACAGATTTTTGTTTCAAAACCCACAGAGCAATTTTATCCATTGCTCAGCACTGTTATCCTTGACTGGAAACACAGGAACTATGTAGTGTCCACCTGCGTGGCTGGCAAGAGGACTTGCATTCATTTTTATCGACTATGAATCCCAGGCCAATCTCCAGGGTTATTGCAAATTTCTTCCTGTTATGTCTTTTTAAAGCCTTCTTTCAGTATGGAATAGGCCATAACTCCTCTTTTTATTTTCCCCTGCACTTCATGAAAGGAACTCAATACCACTGAAATAGTTGATAAACACTTTTCTGCAACAAAGGCACATGCACAGGTACCCATCTATCTGTTCTTCCTTTCTTGGATGGAGTTAAATGCCCTATGAGTTATATTGGCTTTATCATTCTGAAAATTGGCTTATTGGCGTCTTAGCTAGAACAGTAAGAATAAGTTGCTTTATTATGGAAGGTATTACTGTGTAATTTGTGAACTTCTCTTCCTTAAAAGCATTCACATCCCAAAGAAGAAGCTTGACAAATGACACAAATTTTCACAGAGGACCCTGCAATAATGTTATATTTTTGAATATAGCTTTTGGCACTGAGTAAGGCTGATTTTAAGTGTAAATGCTGGTTTACCACTTATACAATACAAAGGCTAATAAACTTCAGATTTCGTATATTAAACATATATACTTTTCCCCAAAGTAGCTTAATTGCTTATTACAATGTATCTTCTGCATGATTCAGACTAAAGATTGGAAAAGCAGTGTTTTAATTTTTCATTAATAATATAACATTTCAGTTAACTACTATGTTTTTCAGGAAGTCATACATAACAAAAGTAACAGTTTTTTAAGAAAAAATCATCTTAACCTTAGAAATTGTAGTCACTGCCAAATGAAGTTTAAAATTTTCTCTGTGAACAACGTTTTTTATTTTGGTGTAGGTTTGTCATTAACATTTCTGCTATCATTTAAGTATTATCAGATGCAGAAGAATTGTAAATATAAGACCTAATTCCTTTGTTTTTTAGTTGGTCCAGGATGCTAGACAGCTTAATATAAAGTTGTAATCTGCAGGGTTTTCTCCATTGTTTTTCATTTGGCAATTCTTCTTTTATAAGGGTCATAAAAGCAACAGTCTGTAAAATCTGTTTCAGGTTTTCTTGCTCAGTTGTACTAATCTTAGTATCTTATTCTCTTTATAAGAGGCTAGTGTCTTTCTTTTTTCAATTAGAATTCTCTGAATGATTCTTCATGATGTGGAAAGTCTCCATCTCTTCAAGGAATCTGATTCAGTTAACCTAAAGTGACCTCAATTTTGAACACAATAGAAATAATTTGTTTTCTTTACCTCTACTTTTTAACACAGTCATGCTTAGATGATCTTTTCTGGTAACCTCAGTAAGAACTTAAAAAGAGGATTTAGGTAAAACATTATAGAAACAGAAAAGCTAATTGAAATTTCAATAAAAAATTAATTGCCACAACCCACTACAATAAAGAGGTCAAGTCATCCTCTTATGCTCGTAGTACACATTGTCAGAAATATATTGATGCAGAAAAAAGACCAGTAATAGTACCATTGATCTTGCATTCATTTGCAAGATGTTGAGAGAAGGGTAAAACAAAGCATTTATTAACCCTGTTCTCATCCCAGCACATACTATTGCTGGGATACTAGTGAACATACTCAGAGGTATATGGAATGTCCAGATGTACACTATCAGATTTATACTATTTTTTAAACATTTATATAGTCATATAAGATTTAATTCTGGGATGCTTCAGATTACTAATTTCTATCAACTAAGTCAAGAATGCTCTGGAAAACTCCCGGGAAATTTTTTCTGTATTTCTATCACTTTTAAACACAGTATGATGAATCCTTTCTTCCTGGCTGTGGCTTCTCTCACTAAAATACATGTTTGTTCATTGCAGAGGATACTTTTGGGAATATCTCCACATTGCTTGTTGTTTTCCCTGACCTAAACTAATCCCACACCCACAGTATGTCAAAACCTTGACACCAGTGTTGGCTGTTGATGTCAGGATTTCTAATGGACATTGATATATTTTCTTATATTGCAACACTAGAAGTGAAGTGTGATCTCTCTGTAATGCGAATGGTCCACTTCTACTACAACCTGAATGTAAAATATCTGTGTCACATTTCTCATAACTGGATCAGTTACCTTTTTATTTTATGCTAACAATAGAGTTCTATCTTTCATACAACAAATGGAGGAACAACTGTGTAATCAGTTAAATTGTACTCTAATTCTTACACTATCTCTGAAGAGGTGCTCCAATATATTATACTGTGATTAAAAAAAACTCAAAAGACTGAATTCAAAAACATACCAATTTTATTCTATACCATTAATGTATTGTTTTCACATGGCTTCATGCTGCATTTATATAAGATACATTTTGAATTATTTTGTTAAATGCTTGGGTTAAGAACATCCATTTTCCTTTTTCATTGTATGTAAATTAGTAGGTAATGTTCCTCTAGATATTTTTGTTCCATGCTGTTAGAAAACATTTAAAGATTGCAGTAACTGTAATTGTTTCTTGCAGAGAATCTTTGAAAGCACTGCCTAGTCACAGGCATCATGAATGCATCAAGTGGAGTTTCATGTCCTTGCACTAATGATTTCAATTTCCTTTTAGAATCATAAGGAACTGGCAAATACAAATCTCATGCACAAAGAAAGTTGATTTGAATCATTAAAGTAACAGAAACTTGTTCTGAATCCAACTGATGCTGAAAATTACGCTAAGCATCTGCCTATATTTTTTGCTTCAGAAATTTTGCTTAAGTACCTTTAGAAGCTGGACTGCACCTAGACTGTGGTGTAAAGTTGGTGTAGAAATATCCTCTTGAAAACTATTGTACATCTTTTTGTGTGCACAGGTTTTTTAAGCCAAGTACTTTCAAACTCTATTATTTGGAGCATCAGTATTCATGCGCAATACAGAAAATCACACATAGTTCCCAAAGCAAACAGAATAGATCAGAGTGTAATGGTTCAATGAGAAAGGACCCGTCTCTGGAGTCAAGTAGAGCTAATTAAGAAAAAATATTTTCTTCATTCTTTTTGAGGCAAGTCTTACCTTTTGAAAAGTCATAGGTTGAGCTGAATAGCATTGAACTTTGAGTTAAATGGCATTGCAATTGTCACATGTCATTCCCAGCCTGACATTCAAGACTGAATCAACAGCTAATTGCCCAGTATACCAGCACCCAATGGAGAGAGTGTACGAATAGATACAACTCTGGAAGAATTTGTAACAGAAAGTTAGAAACTCGGTTTTCTCTAGGAAGGCTTTTTGCCTAAATGGTAACTCTTTCTCAAAGGCAGTTTCACTGCTCTCACCCTGCCACGTAGCAAGAGAAGTTCTCAGCCTCTCTCTGGTATGTGAAAGGAGAGAGAGAGCCCTAACGGATGTGCACAGAGGCCTTGGGAAGGTGGGGCAGAAACAGAGAGGTTAAAAGGGGGCCCTGAGAGGGGCAGGAACTGGCCTTTTGCCCCCGAAAGTCCAATGCATGCCACATCTTAAAGAAGTGGTGATTGCATCTGAAATAAACCTTTTTTAATCCTTCCACGGCCTTGGTATTCTTGGGAAGAATACCTGCATACCTTTACCTTACAGAGGGCAATACTGTACTTTGTGGGTAAGAAGTTTCCTGGAGCTAAAGAGCAAAAGCAGAAGCCTAACTATTGGAAACACTCTTTCCTGCTCTTTTTTCTCCCATTGCCTTCCCTCACTTCAAAAAAACTTGAAGACAGACTTTTTCACTTCAGTGTGCTTTGAAAAAAATTATGGGACGCTGAAAAGCCAAAGACTTTTGCTGCATTCCTTCATATATAGGAAAAAAGAATTTAGAACTTATTAAAAAAAAAAAAAAAGAAAAAAAAGAAAAAACCTGAATCAAACTCAACATTGCTTTCTCTTCCTAATTTGATGAAAGTGAATAACCTTCAGTTATTTCAAGTGTTATTTTAAGCCACCGTATCTTCTGTAGCTGATAAACCCATTTCAACGAAAGAAATGTGGAACCGCACTCAGACATTAATTATACTTCCCCAGAAGGAAAATCCACATAGTGAATATAGAGCATCATTACCAACCCAGAAGAAAGGTACTAATAGATTTCTAGATAGTGAGTGTATGAATACTAAGCCATTGCTGATTTCACTGGGAGAGCAGTAGAGTGAGACATACATAAAATTTCAGATTCAGAGAATCATAGAAGTGATGAATAAACCATGTTGAGGAAGATAAACAAGTTGAAGAACCTAGAAGGGATATATTAGAAGACTTGCTTTAATCATATCAATTAGGAACTTAAATCTGGTTATGATCACAGCATGACATGAATCAAATGTCTTTAAGAAAGACATACTATACTGTTTTGAATTTGTCTGAGGTGAAATTGGGTCTTACGCATTGTGTCTTCTAAGGCTACACAATTATGATCCATTACGTAGCCAGAGTTGGACAGCGACTATCCAGATGTAAGAATTATTGCAAGGAACATTATCTACCATTTATCTACCCTTAAAGAATATATGTATAAAGTCAAATTACAGGTAAGGAGACAAAGTGAGAACATGAAATAGATTTCCATTCCCTTTCTGTTAAAAACTAACAATTTTTTGCTAGTGTCTCTGCCAGTTCAATGGAACAGTAGCACACTATCGAGTACAATCAATGGCATCTGCTGACATGAACACTTTAATTATGCATTACAGAAATTCAGTCAATTTTGGAGGATCTTTATACTTGTATTCTCAACTCGTAATTATTTCAATATTTCCATATGTCATAGTTGATCAATTGAAGGGCACGGGATACTCTCATGTATACATTACAATGATATAGTATCTGTAATAAAAATGCAGCACACAGCAATCTTCCCCACTGCTACTTGTAATATACTTTATTCTGTGATGTTAGAACCAATGCTATCTACGTAGTGATAATGGCAGGCCTTGCCATCATTCCCTTGCAAGGACTACTGACATAATAACCAAGAAATAAAACTATGAGCTATCTAGAAGCATCAGTCATCTGCAAAAAAGCTGTGCCTGCATGAAGTAATTCCCTCAGTAACACGGAACTTGGATCTCCACAAATGGATCCTGAGATCAGCAATATTTTCCGTAGACAAAAGATCTTTCCATCTTGACTCTGTTCAACTCACAGCTTCCCATGTCATGCAGCTGAACCTTGACTATGTATTTTGCAGTACCTTCTATAGCAATGAGAAAAATTGCCATTGCTCTTGCAGTACTGTCTGTATGTTTTTCATTAAAAGGGATGGAGGAGAGGTAATCTGCCACTCAAATCGCATTTTACTAGACATGTGCAGGGTTTGGGAGCATAAGCACTAGTTTGCCAGTTTGAATTTGAGTTGGCAGCAGCACAGCAGTGACAGAAAGCAGACTGACAGCAAAAGGTGAAGTGTGATGTGTAGATCTAGAAGGTGTCAGTTCAGGGGTGGTATTTACTGATACAATCTGTAAATGGGACAAGATGAGGTGGCCTGAGGACAATCTGTAGGAGATAGAGGAAGGAGAATGAATCTCAGAGCTCTAATGGAAACTGAAAGTAGATAGAAGCTGAAAAGAAGTGCTTCTTGGATAATAAGAATGGAAAGGAAGCTAGCAGGGTATAAAATACTAGTCTAGATAAAAGTGTAGGGATTGACAGATTATAGTATTTCAGAAAAAGATTAAGGTTATGATACCTGAGAAATTTTCCCCATATTGTACTGCTATCTTCATGTATGCTGATACAATTTCTTAGGGGAAAAAATGAAGAATTTTTTTAAAAAAATTGAAAAATCATAATTGAATAAGCTTTTTCAATTGCTAAAATAAAATGCTATTTATACAATGAAAAAACCCAAACTGCCCATCTTTGCACAGCCCTTCCCCTCCTCAATGAAGATCAACTTGAAATGGGCCAGCGTATTGTACATCACATCCCTGATAATGAATGACGTTTTACTAGCAAGGTTTAGTATGTGTTACCATGTAACTCATTAAGAGAATTTGGATAAAATTCATTGTCTCACACAGGAGCTAGGATTCTGTATTGCTTTTCCAGGTCAGTGCTGCAGCACTGTATGTGAGTCCTTTAATCAGCATGTTCTCCCAGAAGATCGAGGGTGCGATTTGTGTCCATTTCTGAAAAAGGAGGTATTAAATTTGTCTCCCTCATATTCCAGAGAAATGTTCTAAGACCACCTCTGTAAAGGGAAGAAATCACCCAAGAAAGAAATCCAACTTCTGAATCATAATAGTATTGACTTAGGTACACAAACCTTTAGGAAAAGAAGGATGAAATATATATCCATGTAGTCTGTGCTTTTCATCTCCCTCTAAACGAGGCAGAGTTTAAACGATGCAGCCCTGTACACTAATGTACAGAGACCTTTTCAGTCCAACATAAGACACAGAAGTTTTTTTGTTGTTATATTTTAAATTGCAATGTAATATCAACATAAGTGAGTTTTGTAGAGTGTCAAGGAATTCTGTTGATAATCTGTTAGATCTAGGAGGTCTGTCCTTCTTCTTTTTACCTAAAGATGTTGGACCAGAAATCAATAACAAAGAAGTTTATGTGTATGCTGGAAATAAGGCACATTTCACTATCCCTTTTTTGTTTTTGATGAATATTGTTCCATTAGAAACACTGATGAAAGTTAACAGTTACAGATCGTCTCTTAGAATTAATAACATGGAAAAGAGAATGAAACCACAGACTGAAAAGAAAATTAAACCATCCACTAAGTATTGTGTGGCAGGGTTACGCTGTTGCTTTTCCCATGAAAAAGATATTACTTCACCCTTGTCATAGAGCTTTTACCTTCTGTCCTTTCAGTTCACTGACATCTTGATACAGAAGACCAATAGCAGGAGCTAAAAATAAAATGTACTGTTATTTATTTCAATCAGCTGAACTTCTGACTTTGAACCAATATGGGGGGAGGAGATAGGGAATGTATACCGCATGCAGATGACATCTGATGGAAAGCAATGCCAAATTTAAAATCTCTTATAGGTACCAGTTGCAAAATAATATATTATTTACATAACCAAAGGATTACTGTCTTGGACAGTGATATAAATACATCATGGCTATTATTTTTAGCTAAAGATATGTTAACAAACCACACTTACTGAAAGGATACAGCACTCTATATAAGTATCTAGTAATGACTAAGTCTTAACAGGTTTTGTTAAGAATTGAGATGCTCATAAAACATTTTGCAAATCCCTTTGATTTGACTACCAAAATTAAACTATTACCCTTTAAAAATAGATTTTTCCAACTTTGCCTGGAGATCAGGGTGACAGAAGAAACATAGGAAATAACCTACCAAATTCATGTTACTATTAAATTATACTCTGGTTTCATTATAAATATTCTTTCTATTCTTAACATCTGTCATCCTTAACATCTATAGGATTCTAGAAGTTACTAAAACTTTTTGAATATATGGAAAATGTAGGGCACTACACTGTAGAGCTGGTTTTACTTTGCTACAAAGCTATTCCACTTTTTAATTTTTTTAAACTTAATTCCAGTATCATATACAAGTCTGCAAGAACAAGATCCCAGAAGATGTTTTCATAGTGATCCTTTACAGTCTTTGTAACAGTCAAGTTATTCATCCTGCAGTGGATTATAAATATCTTGAAATTATTTTTCTGTTTACTTTTTTTTCCTTTCTTTAGTTGCAGTTTTGGTTTTTGTTTAGTTTCATTTTTTCCCTTCTCATTGTGAGACTAAGGAAAGAAGGAAAAGAACAAAAAATGCTAAAATAGTATTTGAATATGTCAGAAAGAGTAAAGTAAGGCACCAAATATGCTAGTACAACTATGGAAGGGCATTCACATCAAGTTGTAATAGAGAAAGCTCCTCCCCAAACCCATATTTACTGGTAGAAGAAATAACACGAGACAACAAAGATGAGCTGAAGCATAAGCCATCACACAAACAAAATTAATGATCCAGACTCAGATGGAAGCAATCCAAGTTCAAATTTCATTAAGACCCGAAGTAAGGTGGTAGGAAAGACACGTCACAGTAAATTTAATGGTACAGTTTGTATAACAATAAGTTACTCATCGTTGCCAAAGGATTCAGAATGTGCCTACTGGGAAATGTCTCAGCGCTACAGATACAACATAAGTTTGAAGATATTAAAAATCACCCCATCTTTCAGATCTTGAGGGATTTTATAAATTTTTTCTTGGAGGGGAGGACCTTAAAAGACTCATTTATCACAGAATCAATTAGGCTGGAAAAGACCTCTGAGATCATTGAGTCCGACCTACTACTGAACACCACCATGCCAACTAGATCTCGGCATTAAGTGCCAAGTCCAATCTTTCCTTAAACAGCTCCAGGAACAGTGACTCCACCAACCCTGTAGGCAGCCCATTCCAATGCCTAATCACCACTTCTGTGAAGAATTTCTTCCTAATGTCCAACCTAACACTCCCTGGCAGAACTTAAGACTACGTCCTCTTGTCCTGTCACTAGTTGCCAGGGAAAAGAGGTCAGCCTCCATTTGGCAATAACCTCCTTTCAGGTACTTGTAGAGACCAATACTGTTGTCCCTGAGCCTCCTCTTCTCCAGGCTGAACACCTCCACTCCCTCAACAGCTCCTTGTAGGACTTGTGCTCCAGACTCTTCACCAGCTTTGCTGCCCTTCTCTGCACCTGCTCCAGCACCCCAATGTCCTTCCTGAATTGGGGGATCCAAAACTGGGCACAGTACTCAAAGTGTGGCCTCACCAGTGCTGAGTACAGGGGGAGAATCACTTCCCCAGTCCTGCCCTCCACATTATTTTTAACACAGGTCAGGATGCCATTGCAAGATTGAAAAGACTCTGTGTAGGAAAGCACATATGCAGGAAGAAAGGCACAATACAAGAATTTCTGTGTACAACTGCAAAGACAAGCCCCAGTGATGAGTCCAAGAGACAGTTTGGAACAAATGTATATACAGGTCCTTATATTTGTCCAAAAACGGATACTCAAGCTTACCTTAAGTTGACTGGGAAGCTTCCATGTAAGAGCACCCCAGGAAAACATATTGAAGGAAAAATGTGTCATTCTTCAGCTAAATATTGTTTTCTTCCTGTGATAAAAAGAATGAAGGTTGCTTCTGTTTTGACACTGACTAAAATGTTTCCAGTTATTGTATAGTGAATAAAAGTCCTACTTAGTCTCCTTTTCAGCTCTTCCATCCCCCAGCATATCCCCTTAAATTTCTTGCCACTAGCTACATGTTGCCTACAAATTCCTTGGACTCTGTGATTCCTTGGGAAAAAAAATATGAGTGTGAGGGAAAAAGAAACAGCACCTCCAATCGGCACCTAACAAATGACCTCTAAATTCCCACCTCAGCTTCCAAGTAAAGCAAAGATCTGTCTGTTTCTTGTTCTGTTGTCTTCCATCACACCATGTTTCATCCCTCACATCCTGCCTTCATTCTTTTCCTCTCCCCAGCTTCTAGAGCAGCATGAGTTCCTGCTTCCCATTGAACAGACTCCTAACATTTTTTTTTTTAAATATTGCTCTAAATAGCTATTCTCCTGGAATGTAATACATTTTCTCTGTAACTTGCCACTGCCTTTCAACCGTACACATAGAATGTCACTGACATTTTCTGCATCTTTCTAGGCAATTTTGTGTGTCCATTAGTCTGGGAGCTTCCCAGAGTAAATGTATCTATTTGTGTTTCATTTATTACTAATCTGCTTATACTTAAACCATGAATTATCTGGAAGGTTTTCATTCCAATATGCTATAATGTCTGCAGGTAGGAACATTTGCCAGTGAAACTGAAATGCATTTAGAAATGGGTAGTTAGCAGGCAAAACTGAAATTTCTATATTTAGAGCTTGGTCTTCCTTTGCCCTATGGAAGCAGACAACAGTACTCACCAAACTGAACATCAGCGCTGACTGTATAGCACTGTACTTTAGACTGATCAAAGACATTTTTTCACTCACTGTTTAGATTTTTCTCAAGTTGAAGAAAACAGTGTAATTGGCACTAACGTTTCAGATAAAGAAAAAGTTAATAAAACAGTTTTAAAAATATTCTAACACAAAATAAAAAATGTTAAAATCCAAAAAGAAGTATTGTGAATTGTCAAAACATTTCAAATTACTTTGAAAAAACATTTTAAAGCTTTATCTTCAGGATATAATCCAAGAGAATGTCTATGTTATCTTTTTAATTTGCAAATTGATTTATCCTCCTTTAAAAATCTACCCATATCTTGCCATTCACTGGAACATCACTTTTACAGGACAAAGGAGAAGAAAACAAAAAATCTTTTCTAAGGTGCTTCAAATTCAAATCTCAGGATATGGAGGCTGATGCTGCTGCATTGTACCTTGGGTGTCTTAGTGTTATTGCCTTAGTAATGCTAAAGCCCCACTGTTTGCAAATGTGGAACCTCTCTCCTCAGCTGTTGCAGCAGTGTCTTCTCAGCACCTCTATGGCCATGGACCTCCCTCAGGTTCCCATGCTGGTGTTCTTGTGAGTAGGTCTCCTGATCTTGCACCAGGAAAAACGGTGTTCTTGTTGTTGCTCTTCTCATGGAAAGAAAATACCACTGGTGGAAAGTTGCCCTTTGTTCACAGAATCACAGAATCAATTAGGTTGGAAAAGACCTCTCAGATGATCAAGTCCAACCTTTGACCCAACACCATCTTGGCAACTAGAATATGGCAGTCTCTTCTTAAACACCTCCAGGGACAGTGACTCCAACTTTGCTTTCCTTTGCCTCCTGTTTTCTGGTTTTTGCTTATATGAGGGAAAGATAAAAGCAGTGAAAAATAAGGTAGATAACAACCACTGAAATTCTTTGTAAATATTATCCAATAATACATGCATACAGGAACTTATTAAAAACCCAGGATGCTGTACTGGCACATGATTAGCATACTCCAGTCAGTGCTAACAGCCTCATATGCAAGAATCAAGCTGTAGGAGTCTGAGTAAGTGCCAGTGTAAAGTATATTGCACTATGGAGAAAGCATGGCTTAAAAATCATCATCTTCATCACTCTCCACCTTTATCATTTCCACAAGCTTTACTAAAGACTACCTCCAGATGCTGACCTCTGAGGAGAGTTATCCCTTACCTTTTTTCTATTTTTATCCTACCCCAAAATTTCCTTTCTGTGTACTAGCATATGCCATCAGCTACAGATCTCACTGTGAAATCTTTTCTCATGTGAACCTTACTCCTTTGTGTACCAATAACATTGACAAATGGATACTGTATTCTTTCTTTGATTGGAGCATTTTGAGTGTTTTTTATCAGCCTAACCTGAAATAATACAGTAAAAATGGCAGCATGTCATTGTTTTGCCCCTTTGCACATAAATTGAATATAAACTCAAATATTTTCAGTGCGATCTGACTTTCAGGCAGCAGAGGATTTCTTTTAGCTGTCCCCTGCCACTTGCTTTCTGCCATGACAATCATTTTGATATGCTTCTGGTTTCCTTATGATAATAGAAGAAGCTGGGCCTACTCTAAGGCACAAGTCTGCCTTTGAAGCAGACTTGAATTCATGCTGGAGCCCATTCATTCAACCATCCATCCATCCGTCCGTCCATCCATCCATCCATTCATCCATTCATCCACCTAGCCATTGACACATACACTCTCCAGTATGTTAGTGATTGCTGTTTAAAAAGCAAGATATAATAAAATCAGTTCCTTTTCCCCTAAAAATGTCTACTTCATATAGCATTAAAAATATTTAATGATTAATTATCTTACCGTAAATTTCAATTTCAGGACCGTAAATTTCAATTTCAGAAAAAAAACAGGGGTTTTTTTTCTTTTGCTGTTGAGCTTGGTCAAGGCAGATATCACAGTTGTAATACCTGTGCTCTGTGCATCACGTGGCATTACTAAAAATCTACAGTTAACAGAAATTATAACATTTTGTAACTACTGAATTCATCTGATTCACTAATAATACAATGGGCTTTGGATTTATTTGGGTGCCTGATATTTTTCTAAATCATCTAACTTACAATACATCACATGATAAAAATTAGGATATCTCATGATAGTAGGAAGCATACATGACTTACTACTATATTCAGCATAGGCATCATGATTATCCTGCCTTTGTCTGATTTTTCTACCCCTTATGGTCTGCTACTGATACCCAGATATGCTCCAGCTTTCATAAACATCCCCAGACCTTCAGACCACCTCTTAGGCTTAAAATTGTCAGACTCTGATGGCTGTAACAGCTGTTTGTTCATTTTTTATCCTTATTCTATCAGGGAGAGAGAGGAACTCATATGTAAGTTGAGTTTTTAGTCATCTCTCCTTAATAGAAAAAGGAGAGAGAAGCTCTTTGGGAGCTCAATGAGAAAGCAAATACAATAAAACATTAGCTTTTCTGTGGTTCAATTTCAATTCATTATTCCAGTTTAGCTAGATTAGAATTAGAGACTGATCCCTTCTTTAAGTGCCAAACTTTCAAAAGAGGACTCAAATCTTAACGTAAAATATTCATGAACAATTGTGCATCTTGACTCTCTTTTTCAAGAATTTATTTTCTTACTTTGCTGTTACATTAGTCTTACTACTTTTTCACCTCACCCTCCCTTCCATTCGATTTTAAATCCATCCAAAGATTTTTGTAATGTCTTGTATAGATTTTTGAAGAAATTCTGATGTGAGTTTTGATGCCATCTACTTGTTAGAATGAGAAATTCATTAAATAAACATGAGTAGACAAAGGACAGAAAAAAATATAAAAACTGTTAATGTAAAGAGTTTCCAAGGAATGCATGGGGGTCTGAAAATGGCAGTGCCTTAATTTCTAACATTTGTGTCTATTTCAAGTTTGTCATTTTGTTTATATATCTGTAAGTAACAAAGAAACTTTATCTCTGCTTCAAAACATTGTAAGCTAGGAACAAACATTCAAATGTTTGCTGACTTACTAGTTGCAATTTTAATCTCTGCTGTTGCTTGTTACTCAGTGCACATTTCCAGTATTCTTCATTATGCATTGATCAATGCACTGCATTGTGCCACAGGTCACACACAATTTTGTATTTAAATTACAAACCAGAAATAAATATGTCTGCTAGCTGAATAACTAGCATTCACAGAATGTTTGTGATCCATGCGTTTTCACAGACTTCACATTGATGACTGACAGCATGCAAGTAACAACAATACAAACAAGAAAACAGCATGACAGAGAATGACAGATTTATTTTGACATAATTTAACTTGCTTAAAGTTTTCCATATAAGCAAATTCTGGCAAGCAGAATCCTAAACACTGATAGCAAATTTATATTTTTCATTTCAAACACCTATTTTGGTGTTTGTTTTCATCTTTCTGGCCATTTAATTTCTTACACGTCTACCACAAAAAGTCAAACTAACTTTTAAATTTTGTAGATATTGAAAATTTAGACATAACTCAAGGACAAATATCAAATACATTATTAAACCTGCCTAACAACAATGCAAATATGGAGATAAATCACAGCTTCTTGTAAGTCAAAACTTTCTTTGCTTTCTTCTTTATAAATGATAAGGCTTTTAATATCTCAGAATTTGAACTAGCATTTTCCTTGTGCAAAACCCATGCTCATATTCACTACTACTACTTCTACAGAAACCAATATTGAACCAACATAGGACATACTCAATCTGGAGTTCTCAGAAAACACTTATATATAGACCTTATAGCAGAGTGTCAATAAGGAAGATACGAATAGGTAGATATTATTCTTTCTCTTGTCTGTTTTTTTGTCATGAGTACACAACTGAGAAGTAAATATAAATCTAATAAAATATAGTAAGTATTTATATCTAAGTAAATATAAATCTAATAAATCTAAAGCTGTAAGAGCTTCCATTCCTCTTTCCTGGCAAAACCCCAGACTTTGTCTTCTAAGTTAAAGATCCCTTTAATTATTGTAGTTTTTGGACCGACCTATTCCTTTGCATCTGAATGGCCTGCTTCCTTGGCTGGAAAAATATGGCCTCTGAATATCAGGTGAAAATTATTTTATTTTAATACAATAGTGAAATGATCCAGACAGCAGTATCACTAGGTGTGAACAATGCCCTTTTTCATCAGGATGAAGTGCAGTAGAAAAGTTGAGCCACCATAAAAATCACCATAAAATACTCTACAGAATGCCACCTAATTTTTGTTATGTTAAGGTTTGTGATTTTATGTACTGCTTATTCATTATTCCTAGTATGTTTTTAAGTACATCAGACTAACTCAATCAGGACTGGTTCCAGCTTACTGATAAGATATCCATAAAAATTCACTAAGAAATCTATGTGTAACATCTTCAAGATTCATCATGATGATTTGATGTTAAAAATACAAAGATGTCAATTAAAGTGAAAAGGTTGGTAGCAGTCCATATCTCTGCAATCTGAAGAAAATTTTACTGCCTAAGAAAATGTGTTTCCCCATCATTTACTCCCATATTTCCTAAAACACACATGACCAGCAAAGGCTGACACTCCTTGTGTTTAACTCCAAATTCTAAAATTAAGCATTAAGATTATTCCAAATAAAATAAAACCCTTGGGTCAATGTCACGGTTTAACCCAAGGCGACAACCAAGCCCCTCACTGGTGCTTGTTCACTCCCTGCTCAGAGTGAGTGGGGTGGGTGGGGGAGAGAATGGGGAAAGTCAGATAGCTTGTGGGCTGAGATAAAGACAGTTTAATAGGTAAAGCAAAAGCTACATGCAGAAGCAAAGCAAAACAAGGACTTCATTCACCACTTCCAACTGATGGGCAGGCAGGTGCTCAGTCATTCCCAGAAAAGCTGGGCCCCATTAGTTGTAATGGTTACCTGGAAAGGCAAATATCATCACTCCAAATGTCCCCACATGCTTCTCTTCCCCCACCTTTCTGTGCTAAGCATGGTGACATAAGGTATGGAATATCCCTTTGGTCAGCTGGTGTCAGCTGTCCCAACTGTGTCCCCTCCCAATTCCTTGTGCATCCCCAGCCTCCTCACTAGTGAGACGGAGTGAGAAGCAGATAAGGCCTTGACTCTGCGCTGCTCAGCAGTAACAAAAACACTCCTGTGTTATCAGCACTGTGTCCAGCATGAATCCAAAACTTGGGCCCGTATGAGCTCCTATGAAAAAATGTAAATCTATCTCAGCCAAAACCAGCACAGTCAGGAACAAATTTTAACTCTGTGTTCGTAAAAGAGGTCAGAGCCACTATTTGGGTGCTACTACTATGCACAACTCTAATGAAGAGGCCATCCTGTGAGAGGTTCAACATCCTTTTCGGGAAAATCTGATTAGCTTAACTTCTAAATGCTTTCACCAGAATTTAATCAATTTGTGTCTAACTGATCTGATATGATCCTCTCCTTCAAAAGACTTTTGGAACAGTTACCTCTGGCATGCAGAACCACTCTATACTCTTAAGAGTTTTTTTAGGCCTTGAGATGTTAGTGTAGGACTCAGCTAAGAACAGATAGATATAAGTGTTTTAATCACCATGACTAATGGAGCTCTAAGCAACATGGGTCCAATTTTGATAGTTGTTATGCTAAGCTGAGCAAACAAGGACAACCTACTCTGTGAAAAGCATTGTAGTTAAAAAAAATGTCAGAGCCTTACACATGCCATGAGTATTTAATAACAGTATTAAAAAAACTAGATTTACTGCAAGTAGGTGTTTCTGTTTCTGTTCATTACACAAAGGGGTTGTTAGTTCAAATAGGTGAAAAAACAACAGGAACTTCCGACCACGACAGTGTTTCTCCCGTACTGTACATATGTTCACACACAAGTACCTGTTTGCAGTTACACTGAAACATCCCTAAAATGTAGGTTCTTGAGAAAATTTTTTTCTCAAAGATGAGTCATTTGTCAGTGCTTTGTGATGCATTTTTTACAATGCAGAAAGGTAGCTTTGTAAAACCTCAGTCATTTCTAAACAGAGTATCAGTCTTCTAGCTACGAACATCATTTTCTGAAGCTTCCAATATAAATGAGGAGCTTTAGTTGGTTGGTTTTTGTAGGATTTATATGTGTTGGTGTCAAACAGCACATAAGAATTACATAAACATAAGAATTACATAAAGAGCTTTGCTCTTTATAAGCATGGAAGTTATTCCATGACTTTTCAGCATTTCTCCTGAAGATTTTATTCAGTTAAAAGCTGATATCAAACCACCATCCAGTTCATCAGATGTTGAAATGTCAGGGGTCAAAGATGAGAACGTGACCAGTCTCAAACTCTTTAAAAAAAACCCCACATCCTAAGACAATCAAAAACTAGTATTTCAGACAATCTTATGTGATTTTTCTTATGAGTAAGAGAGAATGCCTGACAGGTACATGGCACATGCCTTGTATTTACAGCTTCTCTTCAGTCTGGGACAGAGAGGAGGTAATTAGTAATTCTGGGCCAAATCTTTAGAGATTTTAAGCATCTGCTAATTAGCCCAAGAGCTGTTAACAGCAGGAGACACTATAAAGTCTCAGCACATCCATAAAACATTGAATGAAAAGCCAGCACTTCAGTTTGTCATTTTATTGTAGTGTGTCAATTTGTAATTTAGTATTTTTTTGCTTATTGTTGTACTTTTTGCTAATTATTTTATGTATTATTTTATTTTTATTTTAACTCTTCAACCAAATATTCTATCATTTCAAAAAATTCACATCTATTGAAAAAGGTGGGGGATGTAATAATATGACACACAATCAGGATGCTGACAGACATCAACTCTGTTGTCTGTGTCTATGTGCAAGTTCTCAGCTACTTCATTATTAAAAGCTATACATTATAACTCTGGGTGATTTTCTACTACAGATAATGCTTGAGAAGAACATTCCTAAAAAGAAGCAGTTAAGAGCATAAACAAGAAACATCTTAAGTAACCCAGGTCTCAGCCCATATTGATTACTGGTATGGCCATCTGATCACTTTTGCAAGGCAAACCAAACTTAAGATCCTCTAGGAAACATCAGCCTAACTATCAATTTACTTGTAAGAAACATGTTGATTATGAAATGTTTGCACAATTTTTTCAAACTTTATTTGCATTTCCCTAATATCTCTACTTACTTGCTTTATTGATGAAGCTTAAAACAGGAACTACCTTTGAGGATTTGATAAAATTCTATTCACAATGGAATTTTGCAGAAAATGTCATGCAAAAAGATTAGTTCATTTTTAAAAGTCTAATTAAAGACATCAGAAAGAATTTACCTGAGGGTAGGAAGAGCAGTTAATGGATGTTTCTTGTCAGAAGTTGTGAAATGTGATTTGCCAAAGGGATTAAGCATACCCATTGAATTCATCATGTCATACAAACATCCATTACTTGCCAGTTGAAGCTATGAGAAGGAGAGATATTTCTCAATTTCTTGTAGGTATGAAGCTGCTCCTGTGGTGACACACGATGTGTGATTACCTGTTTGAAAAAGAAGCCCTCCTAAATTAGGAGAGCCCGGTTTTATGTATCCCTAAAGCCCAAAGGTTAGTTTCCTCTTTGCCCACCTCCAACCTTCCTAGGAAATCTCTCAGAGTTTCTTATTACCCCAGCAAGGAAAACAGAATGAAAACCCCTTCTTGGTGGCAAGATATTGCACTCACCTGCTACACATGCCTATCATGCTGTGCCACAAGCCTGAAAGACAGCTTGGTCCTCTGAACAAGAAGGTACTAACCCACTTGGTATTCATGACCTATCACAATCGCTTCAAACAAAAGGCAACATTTAAAAATGTAGGTCTGCTACTACCATATTTTGAAAGAAGATAACTATTCAAGGTTTGCTTCCAAAAATTACTTCAGTTCTGCATATGCTAATCACAGAGGGCTCCTTAATTAAAGTCCTGAATATGCTAATCACAGAGGGCTCCTTAATTAAAGTCCTGAATCACTTGCTTATGCTCAAGAGTAAGTATATAAATAATTGAATAATAATACTGGATGCTTCTCTTCATCTCTCAGGAGTTTTGGATCATTGTGAGGTGCTTTCCTCTGTTTGCACATAGCACAGAACACCTAACTGGATTTTGCAGTTGTCTCTAGTAGACAGAGCTCTGAGTGCTGCTAAGGAAACTTTCCTGCCCAACCATCCAGGAGCCACTCTGACAATCACACTCATACCACCTTAGCTGGGACCAAAGCCCCTTCACATTAAACAGCTCCAGGGAACCAGTGGGTGCCCCCCTTGACTCCCTACACACACTCCACGCTCACACAGGTATACCAGGTTTCCTTACCAGCTTGACCGCAGGTTTCCCATAGCAGTATTAGACGTCTGGATCCTTTAATACTGGTGCAATAACTAAGTAACAGCTTGAGCTGGTACCTCTGAGGAGGGACCACGACAAAAGAAAACCTTCGGCTTTTATATCCTCAGTCTACGGGGATGAAAGTCTGGAATCATTGGCTCCTCTCTCGTCCCCTGGACGGCCACAGGTCCCTGTGTCTTTTGTTACACAAAGGGTCAGCAGTTCATGGTCTCTTGTCTTGGGTTCTTGCCATGCAGAGCTCAACCAGCAGCGTGCACTGAATATCGAGCTACCTGCACTCAGTGTATTCCTTAACAGTGCTTCCCATCATAATATTGTTGCTCTCTGCACCAGTTTGCTCATATCACTCCAACAGCATTTAGTGGTTGCCTTTTGCAACTGGACCGACTCGGAAGCTGCGGGATGGTGAACCCCTCAGAGAATAGCTTCATGGAAAGAAGTACCCATTAAGGACCTCAGGAGGCTCCTGGCTTCTGCTGCTATGATAAGTGAGATATGAGAATGGTACAGACCAAGATCATGGCAGAGCAGCACTGAGCACTGCGTGTTCTTGAGGCTGTCAAGACAATTCTGCACAAATATGATCTCATTTAAAGCTAAACCAGACATGGAAATTCTGCAAAATGGAAAAACTAAAGGGATAATAATAAAAGTATTTAAATAATAATTGAAGTCTCATCAGGGACCTTCATGTTTAATTTTACGTATGATGTGGAGACTAAGTTTATTACTGGGTACCGATTAATCTTTCTGTGAGATTTGTTAATATTTTTGCAATGCCCACTGGACAATGATAAATCATTGCAATTAAGGTTGGGTAAAATTAATCTTGCAGCTTCATTTTATGTCTGTTCTATCTCACTTGTTTTTGATGATCAGCTTTTAAATTTGGGGTGATGGCAGCAAATAGGTAATGTCAAAGCACAGCTAGAAATCTTGTATAATTACATATTGCTTTTAATGTCATTTTTAATGTGTGAATTCACTATGTTTGATTTCTTTTGCCTACTGATTCATCCCAAAAGCTACTTTTAGGTACAGCAGGGACTCCTGAAACTTTAGGAAACTAATTTACAAATGATATCTAGGAATCATAGCCATATAAGTAATACTAACCTACAGCCAGTAATTCAGAGGGAGCTGATCATACTGGCCACAGTATTATTCCTGAATATTCTTCCAAGGTCTCCATTCATGCAGTCATGTCCACTCCTTTGGTAATTTCAGTCTACAGCTTATTAAAAGGTATTACAGCAGAGTTACCAGCCCAAAGACCTGGATACAAGTTTTTTAACTTGCACTTTGTATATAACATTGTGCATTTTCTTACCATTTTTAGACTTTGTTGGTTCTTCTCTCCAGCATGTGCCAAACTGGTCTATGCATCCACCTTCAAAGGTGTCACTGACACTTCAGAGACTATCCCAGAATTTCATGCAAGTCTTCTTATCTGTTTACATTTTATTTTTTTATGGACTACAAAAAGTCATTAATAGTTTATCAGTCATGATTTATCTGTTTACCAGTTCCCACTAATAGTTCAACAAATATAAGAACAAGGAATTGTCTTTTTCAAGTCTGCATTATACCATTTTTTTAGTTAAAATCCCTATTCTTTTTTGCTGATTTGTATGCTATTGAGAAAAAAAAAAAAAACTACAATGGAGGCAAGGCTGCTTTTGTTTAGCCTATCATTTTAACATATATGCAAAAGCTCTCCAGGTTTACAAAAGCTGGTATTGGGAGGTCATGTCCTGATAGAGCTCTCAAGACAGCTTGCTTCGCCAGAGAATAAAAATCAAAAAACTGTCTCTGCCCATTCCTATTTCACCTCTTTTCCCCGTTAATTTTTTTCTATTGCATCTTTTTTTGTATTGCATCTGCTCAATAATTTTGAGGAGTAGATACATAAAAGCAAAGAATATATATCATCAGGAATTACAAGCAAATATTCCCAAGCAATATTACAGTTCCAAATTAGTCCAAGGTAAGAATAATGTATTACATATCTGGAACACGTTGTGATCCATTTTCTTAGCAAGGCATCGTACTTTGTTCATATATAAAAACACCTGCTGGTTGATATAACACACTCTCAAGCTAGAAACAATTTCAACCCAAATAATATTAAACTGAAAATTAAAAGAAAAAAAAACACCCCTCGGGTTTGCACAAGGTCCATTGCCACAAAATTCTTCCTGTTTTGAAGGTTAGAAACAAAACAATCCCTCCAAATCTCTCCTCAGTGAACTCTTCAATGAACTATCAATACATATAGGGTCAAAATCTTGCACGCCCATTGCTGATGGTCTTACGTGGATGCTGCACATCTACAGAGCAATAAGACCAAAAATGAGTTTTAGAAAAGGCTGACAACATAAATTCTGAAAAAGTAAGTGCAGGTATAAAATGACACAAAAAAGGGGTTTTTTTTTCAGATTCTGAAGTGTTTCAGATTTTTTCCAACTGCCCATGAACATATTTTTAAAGGATGTGTAACTAAACACACAAAATCAAAGTCCAGTATGCACATCAGTATCAGCAGGTAGCCCAGAACCAAATGGTGTGAATGGGCAAAGAGGATGAGTAGTTGTAAATATGTTATAGTCTTTTGAAGACAGAATATGATGAATGAATAATAATATGCTAAATAATACATGGGCCAGCATATGGCTTAGTGATTTGCAGCTTCTGGTGTATTTGTGTTTATGCTTGTGTATACATACACATATTTGCTGCTATTTTAGTTATGCTCATATAGGCAATAGCATTTTGAGAGCTTATTAGTAGCAGGTTAAGTGCTTTTGCCTTCCTAAATGTCACCATTTGATATTTAATAAATGCCAAGAAATCTCACCAGGTATCAAGCGTGCTGTTGGGTGACATTGCACCAGGTCTTTAACACATAACCCCTAATCTGTGGTAACTCTACCCTTGTGTAATCAACTCATCATCTATTTATGATAAATTAAAAGAATAGTCGTAAAATGGCAGAAAGGAGTGACATAACTAGACCACCTGGTATGAAGCAGCGGATTGCTACCTTAGTGAAAAATGGTCTGCTGACTGAGAAAGCTTAGATTCTTGACTAAATCAGCCATCTGCTTAAAGAAAAAGTATCATAAAATGGAGTTCTCACAATGTTTTAGGGCTAGATTCTCAATATTATGTGACTTAAATCTAAATCAAATTTCTGAACCAAACACTGATCATGTTGAAGTATAAGGCCTGAAGAACTAAACTTTGTCAATTAGTAGTCTTACTCTCTGAACGAAAATGCAGGAGGTCTCAGAACAACTGAGTGCCAATTCTGGCAATTCTACAGGAGTGTCCAACTTAAGTGAGTAGAATTTGATTTTAACTAAATTTCATTTTCTTTAACTGGAACCTTTGGTCTTGCCAAAGACCTGATAGAATACTTAAGTACCAGAGACTGAACGAACTACTCATGGGAAGGTTATTAGTACATACATTTTAAAGAACCTCTTTTTGATGCTCTAGACTAGTGGATCACAGCAGTAAGAGCCTGCAAAATAGGTAATTTGGCTTGCACCTCTCTTTGCAACCACAGAAAACATTAATATTTAGAGTTCATCAATGTGGTTACATCATAGAGTTATAAACATTCTGAAGAGTTATCAAGAGTTCCTTCTTTCAAAATCAGGAAACAATTGTAAAATTATTTTTCTTAAATTATTGCTTCTCCCAACAATAAAAAAACAGTAAATCCAGTAAATATTAGACAATATTTTATTATATTGTAGGCTCTGATTTGGTTAATTCTGCTAAGAATCTAAAAGAAATACAAAGGTAAAGAAGTAAGAGACTGGTTAACTGGTCTGCCTGATATATTATCGAACAAGAAGCCATTTCATTTGCGTCTTTGTTAGAAGAAAGGTTGTATTTGCTTAGAGTACTCTGAGGAAATCTCAACTCATTCAAGGTAGTTGCATTTATATTTGTTTAAATTATGAGAACATTAAAAATGCTGCATTACTTGCCAGTTTTCTAAAATAATACGTAAAATGCTTCAGAACTGATTGTTTATTTGAAGGAAATGAGTATATTTTTATCTCAAGAATACACAAACACAGGATATGTATTCTGTGACTGTTTCTTCATGTATTTCTCAAGTTGTCTAGGTTACATCTGGGCTTCTAGGATGACTTTGTTTTTTCTTTTAATTGCTACTTCTGTTACAGTAGGGTAAAGACTCCTGATAATAAGTCTTGGGCTGGAACTTGCAGTGAGAATTGTCAGGATTTTTTCTGTGTCTTATTTCAGGATTTTCACACTGTGTCTTGTATTGAAGTTCATATTCAAAGTTTGGGGGAGTAGTTTCCATTTTGACCACTTACATATGTTAGATATTAAAGCTGGCCAAATACTGGAGATAAAGTCACTTAAAAACAGATGGGAGCTTCCACATTCAGAATCTTTGTCAGCAATTATGACCCATATTTTTTTATCTAATATCATTAAGACAAGTTTTCCTTGGCTATGGTTCCTTACTTCAAGGGAAATTTATTAGCATACATTAATCTCTTACATCTCTTCTGCATAGCTTAGCTGTAGCTCTATCTCCTCATTTATATTTATTACCTGCTTTATTTATATAAGGTGAAGCATTGTGTTCATGATGTCTCCTCTTAGAATACTAATTGCTTCCTATATTTTAGGTACTTATGCCTTTGAGTATTTAACTTGAAATAACTAAGAAAGGTGTTTTTGTTTGCTTGCTGTTTCATCATTTACAGAAGGATGCTTTTATAAATGAGCTGAGGCAAAAGAGTAAGGTCATTCAAACTCCAAGGTGACTTTTCCTTTTGTGGAGGCAGAAAACAAGGCAGAAGAGGAAAAAACCTGGAAAACTTTCTCCTGGGGTCTGTGGGCATTGATTAACTGAATGTCAGAGAGTAATAATTTATGATACTCTGGGTGCAAACAGAAGGTGATCTATGAATTTCATGCTATTATCCTTATTATTCTTCATTATTAATGAGAATTATCTCAGCCTCTCCCATCAGCAGAGTTAAATCTTACCATCTGTAGACCTATACCACTGGAAATTGGAAAAACTTTTCTCTTATTCCCTCTTCAGAGGCGTTTCTCATTAAATTTTAAATTCTGTTTCATTCTACCAGTAAAATTAAAATATATATAGCTGACCTACACTTCTGATACATTTCAAAACTCTACATTCAATTAATAAGAAATCTAGAAACACTATGTTATGTCACTGTTAAACTTAATCAACAAAAGAGAAGTCTATTTCAAATGAGTATTCCTTTCCTTACTTTGCCTACAGAAACATTGCACTCCTTCTGTTCTACCCTCACAAGTGAAAATTAATTTGAAAGTTTATCCTCCAATACAGGCTATTGTAGCTAGGAAATCTTATTTCATGACTAATTATTCCACGTGGGAATTTTCTTTTTCTCCAACAGATTCCTATCACACAGAATAAAGAGCCAGACCAGCTACTTGCATATGGTACACAAAGACAATAGAATTGACTTCAAAGGAAACTCTTTCTTAACTTTCCTCTGTTTGGATTACTCGGGAAAAGGGATGGCATACCATTACTAGATTACAAGGAAAGATATACTAGATGCCAGTCTAATGATTTTGTAGTAATATATGCTGATTTGCTGTGAGAATTTTAGTTGCATGAGATAATAAAATTTGAAATTATGAGGAATAGTAGCAGAAGCTTCTTTTCAAAATGCATCTACAACCTTTGCACATTCTCCCATGGGTTTTCTTTTTCTAACCTCTCTACAGACCCTGCCCATGTTGGTCATACAAATTTACTCTTTATATTTCAGCATTGCATGCAGCCTTTAATTGATAATCTCGGGTATTTATCCCACTTCACAGAGTGTACCTGGATGCATGATCTCCTACATAAGAAGAAAAATTCTCTCCCACATGGAAAAACTTGAACTATGAGAGGAATAAGGAAATTCCATGCAATTTTTTCCTTGCAAAAGAACCTTGTTGATGTTTTCCATGGATAGGCTCTATCTCCACAAAAATTAATATCTTATCTCCCTTTCACTTTTCCTTTATATCAGATAATTGTCTTTGCTCAAGGTCAAACATGATGTCAAATTCCCTGGGCAAGTTTCTATTTCTCCTTTGGGAGAAACACTGTGACAGCATGGGCTGAAGTAGCTTTGTGGCTACTGGTGCTGCAATGAGAATGGACTCAGTGGAGATGGGACAGATGCAGAGTGGATGTTACCAAAGGCAGCAGGCTGCTGTGAGACAGCAGCCAGAGATGCCTTTCTCACCATGTTGTTGGTAGGCTGACAATGAATGAGTGATATGGATACAAGCTGTCAAGAGGGGTGCAAATAGACAGGGTACTCATTAAATAAAGTAATGGTGATACTTATAGCACCCTGCAGTAAGTTATCATAGAGATAAATGACTGGATATGGGGGCAGACAGATGGTGAATGAGTCTTATATAACTGAAAAGTACATTTGAAGCCTCCTGAGAATAGTCCAGCAGTAATTTTGATTTCATTCAGTTTTGAGGAATAAAGAATGACTTGGATTTTTCATAAATTTCACATTTGCTTCTGCATTTATCACATGAATATTATAGATGTCACTGCATAAAACTCACAGTTGTAACTTCTTTCTAAAATAATTTTCAAATTCTCTAAAGGGAACTATCAATTCTATTTTTTGGAAATTTCATCACTATATTCTGCAAAAGTACAAATCTTTGCAATGATCATAGTTCTAAACATAACACCAAAATATAATAAAACAAATATAATTTAATGCTGTGATTTTTAAAAGATACTTCATCTTCTGTTTCCCCCAAACATTCTGTCAACCATTTAAAAAATAAAGCCAGCACAACCAGAGCATTTACTAATCAACAACAAGAGAAATTATACTATCCATTTTACTTAGGGCAGTTGAACAAATCAATATCAGTTTATCAAGATACTTGGATCTAACTGCCTTCTAGATTAAATGTATTATAAATATTAAAATGTTTGCTTAAATAAGCTCTTAAAATTATACTTCAGCTTTTTCCCTAAGAAATTATTTCTGCAATTGCAGTATGCAAGTAAAAATGTGTATTACAGAATCAGTAGGGATTTGATGTGAACAAAGAAACACAAAAGGGTTCATAATATACAAGGCTGCTAGAGGATGTTTTTAAAAGAAAATATCAATGTTTTTCAATATGTGAGCACAAAAAGAGAACCTATTATTCAGCTCGTAGTGGAGGGCTTACATAAGGCTAACGCAGTTAGCCAGGGTCAGAACAACTTACTGAGAGTTGGTTTTATTTGGGTAGTTACCATTTTTGGTAACGATCATGTTTCACTTAATCTTGGATCTTCAGTCTGTGCAGACCTGATTTACCTGCCAAGAGTCTTTCTGTTGTTTTACGCGAGTTTTGGAACTACTGTGTTTACACTCTTTCATTCAACAGGAAAAATGTCCCTGAAACAGCTCAGAACAACACTCTTCCTCTCCTCAGCTCAATCATTTAATTTACACAGTTGTATTTTTCATTAATAGCTCCTCATGCACAAAACATGTGGGTAAATTTTGTAAGACTGGTTTAGAAAATTTACTGCAAATATGTAAATAAAAAGATAACTTTCATACACTCTTTTTACTGTAAAGTAAATCTGACGATCTTTGTCTAGGGAGAAGTAGATTTTCCTGTCTCAGGGACTTACTTAGTTACTATGCCTGCCTGTGAATTTCTAGATATTGTTGCATAAATCTTACAGGTCAGACTTCACTAGGAGTGGACTAAATACAGTGTCCAAAACACCAATTTAAGTTGTGCATTTTTTCAAAACCATGGAGTTGGGCATATGATCAAATAAGGGTCAGGTCCTGGCAAAGGAAGTCAGGACTCTCCTCCTTGTGAGAAAAGAAGGAAGGTGAAATAAAGAAATAAATAAGCAAATCACCAGTTTAAACAGCAGGATAGCACATTTTAAGATCATCAGTGATTTTTATGGTGGTGTTTTGATCAGACTGTGTGGAATGCAGTGATAGAAACCCATACAAAAAATGCTTTATAGAGAGCAAATTGTGCTTCCAGCAGATATCTGAAGAGAAGTATCTGATTTATAATCAGAGTTCTATCTGTACCTTGCCAAGCAGTAAAATATGATCCAATTGAATTATATAGTTGTAAACCGAGTAAAAAAATGAATGACGAGGTGATGTATTAGCAGGCAAGAAATAAACGTCCACATGTGTAGCCATTCAGAGAATATTCACATATTTCTGCACATGCATCTCAGAAACACAGTATATACAGTTGTGCTAATGAGAGAAACCCATTCACCATCAGATAAGAAGTTCATAAAAATTATGTGAAATAGGGTTATTGATATTTGAGGTGTATGCTTCCTTGCCTCAAGCAAGGTGCATGCTTCCTTGCCAATTTCTTCTTTGTGATGGGACAACAATCATTTTACAAATGAAAAAAATAATTAAAGAATAGTAAATGTCAGACAGGACAAGGCAAGCAATAATTTATGGTTGATAATTCATGAACATAGAGCAATTAATTAATATTTTGTGATTTACATCTGTCCAAGTTGTAGTAGATAATTACATAAATTTTACTAAACCAAACTCAGTGTTTCTTTTCTTGAAATCAGTAAAAACAAATGTAGTGAGTTGGAGAGTTTGTGAACTAATTCCTAATACTCTGTCATGGAAACAACATCAAATGAAGAAAAGCAATGCAGTACATAATGATGTAAAAAAAATTGCACCTGGTTTGCAGATAACAAATGCAGATAAATGTAGACTAATGAGTTTGGATAAAAAAAAAAGAGACAGTGCATAGCTGCTAAATGGAAAATGAACATCAGGACATTGACCTAAAAAGAGATTTGTGAACTATTATAGACAAATCTTTAAACTCTGTAGCCCATTAGGTGGCTAAACTGAGAAATATAAATGAGATACTGGGATGAAGCTAAAAGTGTGCAATATAAATAAAATATTTTAGTTAATGAAGCTTCATTCACAAAACTATATATACTAATTATCACTAACAGACAGGATCTCATACCAATCCCCAAGCAGAATAATGTTTAAAGATGGGGGACAACAATTAGGTATCTGTGTTTAGATCAAAAGGCAAGAGACAATATCAAGAGTGATGAACAGTTGGCAGCAACCGTTCAAGTAGTCTCAGATGCCTAATCCTATGCTCTGTAGACAGTGCACACAAACAAGTTACATTCCCCAGTCTTTCCAGTTAGAGATCAAGACTTCACGGTGAAGAAGTTGAAGTACAAATTTGGAGTAATCAACATGACTACACTTTGTGTGAAATCATAGCATATTTCTTGAGGTGACTGTAGACAAGGAAAGCTGCTCAGATACTATTGTTATGCAGTGTTGTTTTATGGTTGCTGCATATCGCCTCAAATTGGTCTTCAACATAACTGATCATTAAGCATTCTATGCTAGTTGTTTTACATATGTATTTGTATACATATGTGTGCATGTACACAGTATATGCTATAATATATAAAAACATATCTGTATACTAAATTCTATCAAAATTAATGAATTTAGAGGAATAATTTTGAGGAAAGCTGTTACTTTTTACAATGTATATATTCCCCAAATGTTCTGGACAAACAATTTTCATAAGAACTGTCAGGGAGCATAAGCTAACTGCTTTTGACATGTAACTGGTCTTTGATATATTTTTATCCTAATGTTTTAATATCTTACCTATTTTTAACAAAATGTGTAACAAGTGAGGAAAATAGCAGGATTTTTTATTGAACAACTAAAAAAAGAGTGTTATTTATCTCTTATTTCAGTCAATAAGGTCTTACATTACAAATGCCAGAACTTTCACAAATATTTGTATCAAGAAAGAGAAACCAAAGTACTGTAAAACGTACCTTCTTCCTTAAGAACCTCACAAAACCAAACCTATCTCTCTAGCCTGGATGTCAGAGCACTTACAGGAAAGATGGAAAGGACTTTCAGCCAGAAAATTCCTGAACCTCACCTAACAGGTAACAGTAGTGATTAGTCTCACAAATATAACTTTACCCAGGACCAGCAGGAAAGGCCAAAGCAGGGCCAGGAGGATGGTGAAGGGACTGAAGTAGAAGCCTTATAAAGAGCAGCTGAGGTCCCTTGGTCTGTTCAGCCTGAAGAAGAGGAGACTGAGGGGAAACCTCATCACAGTCTTCAGCATCCTCGTGAGGGGAAGCGAAGGGGAAGACACTGATCTCTTCACTCTCATGATCAGGGACACGACTTGAGGGAATGGCATGAAACTGAGTTGAGGAGGTTTAGGTTAGATATCAGGGAAAGGCTTTTCACCCAGAGGGTGGCTGAGCACTGGAATAGGCTCCCCAGGAAAGTGGTTGCAGCACCAAGCCTGACAGAGTTCAAGAAGCGTTTGGACAATACTCTCAGGCACATGGTGTGACTCTTGGGGTGGTTCTGTGCAGGACCAGGAGTTGGATTCGATGATTCCTGATGAGTGTCTTCCAGCTCAGAATATTCTACGATTCTATGATTTCTCCATCTGAACCAATCTCTGCTCCCTGCATTTATTTTTTCACAAAGCAACTCATTCCTAAATTTCCAAGTCCAGCATGTATCTTACCTTCTCCACTCTGCAGTAATCTGTTTAAAGACAGAGTGATGCATTCAATGAGCCGCCTTCTATGTCTCACTTTTGAACTCTACATTCTACTTTCATCAGTCACCTTACTTACCCATTTGGATCTCTTCTCTGAGAAGACACAGTTTTCAATTAACCACCTTACTTTCTGCTATGATACCGGGTATGTGAAATTATCTACTTCAAGATCTGAAGCTTTTCCAAGCAAACAATACTTCTTATCATAGTAAACTTCCATGACAATTAATGTAATTGACTAGATTTTGCTCAGTCTCCCAAAAGAACTCATTTTCTTTAAGTAGCCAGAGTCTATGTCTCTCATTTTGCATGGACTTTATAGAAATGTCAGTTTATTCTGACATGGGAAAAAATATTTGCCTTCACACTTGTAAGTTCTTATTCATGAACTGGAGGGTTCCAGCAGGCAATGGTTCCATTTCAGTATAATGCAGGAGGTATGTAAGAAGCATAGATGCTATTCAGAAGGCTAGTGAGAGGAAGTCGAATAATGTCTAGAGGAAAATTACTATGTTAAAAAACAAGACAGATTTTAAATATTTCTATGTATAATAAAAGTTTGCTAAATTGATGGAACTCCATTTACATCTGCATAAATAAAAGTTTTGTGTATATGTATATGGAGAGATAGATGCATATCCTAAATTACCAGATAGTATCCTCTAACATAGAATCAGTTTCAATTCCCATCCGTCTATAGATGTCACAGTATATTAATCACTGAGATTGAAAAGAGCTATCATATCTCTAATGGGACATCTGGCATAATAGACAGGCAGGCATATTTTCATTCAGCCACTGAGACCTCAGCAAATTACATCTGAAGCTTTGGATTTTGATAGTACTGTTGTTTAAATGCAGCCCTTTTTGGTAATGATTATATGTTAAAGCATAATAAAGGAGTGCCTTTATAGTTCCAATAGGGAAGTGAAGTACACTATGTGGAAACATTAAAAGTATTCATCTCTAAATGTCACTCAACTACAAAGTTTGACAATTGCACAGACTGGCTCAAATGGCAACATAGGGAGCAATACAAAATCCTGATATTGGACACATTTTGAAAGGCATATGGGGACAACAAAACCACATTGTAAGTACTCTCTGACTCTCACCACATTGTAATCGGAGAGCTCTGTGGAACAGTAAAAAGAAGAAAATTAAAATATGATGCATTTGTTCAAACAACTATGAGTTCACAAAAGCACAAATGGTAGGCTGCTACTCCAAAATGTACACATCTTTGCAAATTCACAGTCACTTGGAGAAAAAGAGAAAGCTTCAGAAGGACATTTACAGAAAATATTTGGGTAGTTACATATTCTGTATGCTTCAACTGATCAAGAAAACAATCTTTATACACATCCTTAGCTTTACACTTGGATGAATCACCAACTGACTTTTACTGACATAACTCATATAGCTGAAATTAAAAATAGGTAGATTTGTTTTCCTGGATTTTTTATTCAAGTCCTGATTCTTATCATAGATCTCTGCATGTAAATTGATTTTTTTGTAAGCTGGATTGAAACCAGGCAACTAATGTAGCAAAGAAACAGCCTCATCATTATAGCTGCCATTATTATCAATGGAGAAATTATTTCTCCCATTTTTCATATGAATGTCTCTTATTGATACTCAGTATCAGTATTCCATGACCATGCATTATTTAGATTTAATGTGAGTTCTGCTATTGATTTCAGCAGGGGAAGACTCATGGTGAGAAAGGAAAAACAAAAAGGAGTAAAGCGTTCTGTAGGTACTGAATCAAATTTCATGCTGAAATCAATGAGGTTATAGGTAGTGTAAAGCCAGAACAGAATTTAGACTGCATAACCTTGAGTAATTAGAGGTACCCAGACTTGCATGGTTTCAGTCTTCTATTGATTTTGTCATTGCCTTACAATCTGTGTTTTAGTATCAATTATATTTTTCTGGCAAACTTTTTTCTCTCAGCTTCTAAATTGTTGCCTCTTGATTAGTCAACAGGAAAAATCAATGTTCTATCCATTGCACTTCCAAGCTTTAATTCAATTACCATCTGTGAACTAATCAAACATTGATCTAGCTATGTGAAGAAGTACAGGGCAAATCTTTTATATCACTATATTTCCTTGTCATTAAACTTTACATTTTAGTTTATTCATCACAAATCTAAATCTTTACTGTCACTGGGGAAAAAAAAAATCTCCTTTCAACTTTAATTTCATTTAATTAGAAATTCATAAGACCTTTTCCATCCCTTTGCCTATTTTCTGCCATTCATTCTCTGCTAGTGTAGGTTATATACTAAACAATAGTCCAAAGTGCTTTTTTCAGCATGATTTTAATAGACTGAAACAAGAAAGAACCATTCCTTTTTCCTTGTTGTCAGAAATTACTGTCCATCATTTCAATTCTATTGGCAGTGACTTCCTCCTCACTTAGTAGCTGTTCTGTCCATTTATTTAAGGCAAAGGGCTCTAGGTTTTTCTTAATGAGTAAATCCCTAGTAAGGTTTTTTTATATTCCATGAGCTTTGTCACTGATTATACAATTGTACTTACTATATGTCATATGTCTGTTGCTAAATGATGAACAATTTTATCTTAAAAACAGCTACTAGCAGTTTTGAGAAAAGGCAAGATTACACTCTCATTTACTGTCTCTGTGGAAGCAATTACCAAATGGTAGCTCCACTATTTTTATTGCCCAATTCTATGGTTGTCATGATTGAAAGAAGTAAGACCATAATGATCGATACTAGCACTGCTACCATTTAATACATTAAAAAGTGGAAATTTAAAACAAAATAGGCAACTGGAAAAAAACACAAAAACCAAAATTGCAGGGCCCTTTCATACCTTGGATTAAAAGACTTAAAAAAACCAGGAATGCTTGCCTTAGCAGGAGTGGGACGTAACTGTCTTGCCTCTTATAGAAATGATTACTAAAGATAGCTAACACAAGAAATAAATAGGTAAACATCCTTTGTGTTGGTTAGCTCTGCCTTATGAAGACTAGATACCCTGAATATCCTATAACAGGTCTAGGAGTTGTAACCTAAAAATGATTTCTAAAAATACCAAAGATAAGAATTAAGTAAGTTACTAGAAAAGGTACGTAAGAAGTTACTTTGAAACAGACAAATCATTGAACAGCAAGAGTCCTGAACCTGAACTAAAATGTTTTATGCTCTTCTTTCCACCAAATCTTAGTTTATGCCTCCACTCTAAGCACATGTGATCATGGAACAACTTGGTGTTTCACAGGAATTGGTTTCTGTACTATACTACAACTTCAGTAATCCATGTCAGCTTTTTTTAAAATTAGTCTTTTGAACTGATTAAAACTTTTTTTCCTCAGAATTCCAGATACCTTTTAAACAATAGCTGTATTTTTTTTTCTTTTTATCATTTACTATTCTGTGTAAGCTGTCACATTTTATTTGGGTTATTTTTCTCTTATTTCAAGAAATAAACTATTGGGTTCTGATAGAAATCCTCTCAGCTTCTGAAACAGTGGTAACATCCTCTAGAAAGAGTGCTCTGCTTTGCTGCTCTTGGAAGGAATTTACTTAAGAGTTGCCAGGTAATTACTTTCTCCAGTTAGTATCAATATTCTTAAATTAATAACCAGTTACATTATCAAATGACCTCAATATATATTGCATAAATCATGTAATTATTCATCTACAAGAATATTAAGAAATTATTACAAGAAAGTTATATAAAGATACACAGCATTTACAACATGTCTTAAAAGGCATTTTTCATCTTAGCCATAAAGAAGAGCCAAAATTTATTATGCTGAGAGGAAAGATGAGTCAAATAAAAGCTAACCAATGTTTTTACTATGTTCTTTTATTGAAAATACGTTTCTATTAATCAAAGGTCTTCACTTGTGAAAGGAATTCTTTTTGTAACAACATTTACAACTCTAATTAGGATCTCAATACCATTATGCTCACACATTCATCAGTAGAATACCCTTGCATTGTTCTACACTAAGAATATTCCAAAATCAACCTCAACCTGAGTCTTCCAGCTAAATATAATTCCAGTATTCCAATTCAATACTCCCAAATGGTCCAGTTTCTGAGAGGACAACCTTTCTTAGATGACTTCTGAGTTTTTGTGTATTTATGACTTGTAATTACAAAAAACTCTCAATAATCAATATTTATCTTTCAAGAGAACATAAAATAAATTGAGAATTAAAGGGGCATGTAAATTAAGAAAATATACATTCTGGGGTCTGTATAAAGTCTGGTGCTATATGATCTTAAATTATATCTTCTCTGACATTGCTTTAGCTACATACTGGAACTCCAGAAACATACTGGCATGTTCTAAGCCAGTAAAATGATAACATGAACAGCTGAAACACAATTATCACACTAGTACTTCTGATAATAATTTCCAGATAGTAGGAGTATACAAGTCTATGTCTCTTGAACATTAAAAAGACTCAGAGAAGGTTGCAATTGCCTAAGTACATAATAAATATTGCCAATTATGTAAAACATCTATTTTTGTATTTCAAAATACCTCTGTGCTGCTGTTGAGATTCAGTTATTAAAATTATTAGAGAGATGCCTCTGCCCTAATTAAGATACAAATGAGACCATATACTGAAGTAAATAGTACAGGTTTTTATTTAACAGTAAATGTGAGATAGAAAGAGTTTGAAAGAAACAGGGGAAAAAGGAGGGGGGGGGGAGAAAGGGGGAGAGAAAGAGTGTGACAGGGAGATAGATTAAGTAGAAAAAATATCACCGCTCCACGGATTCTGATGGCATCCCACAGACCTCTTCTGTGGTCTTCTTGGTGGTGAGAGTCCCAGTCTTGTCGAAGTGATGGTTGCATCTGGATCTGTCCAGGGTAGCCCATAGTAGTGAGGGCAGACTTGTGAAGTACAGAGCCAATAGGGGGTTTATGATGCTTAGGCTAGGTAGAAATGCCATCACTAGCACCCCTGGAACAGGGGGTTTTACACTGGATCATGTAATACTGGATCAGGGGATATTTCATGAGTCTTTGACATCTTTTAAGATGTTACAGATGCCTGTTAAGCAATTGAGTTCATTACAGCCTATTATAGCCCATCACCAGAGATGAATAGCTTTGAGCCCTTGTGTGAATGTTCAGGAGTTATCACAGCTGAGTCATTTGTGTGAGGATGAAGAAACACTACCCATCTCACAGGATTTGCCTCTTTCCTTATCTTATTCAACACCCAGCTTGCACCTTGATTGTCTGAGCCATCAGCATTCCAGTCTCTACATTCTTCTCCTGGGATAACTGGATGATAGTACCACCTTTATCTGATCTCAAATTCCTGTCCCAGTCCAAATTAGAAGGCATATTCAGGGAGGGGAGGGCAGCGGTGAGCAGTTTGCTACACTGGACAAAAGTCTTTCAGTGATTTTAACAATGTTTAAGCCATTAATCATTTCAGTGTCTCACAGCTGTGAAATTCTCAATATTTTCAAAAAATTTGAAAAATTTACTGAGATTCCAGTACCTTCTCTTCAGTACTTCACCACTTCATCAAGAAAAGCATTTATCGTATGTAAAAGTACAAATTTTTCTTGTTGCCTCTTTTGTGACTTTGATTATTTATTTCACTCTACTCCCATGAAAAGCCTGGTCCCAGCTCTTCCTAAGCTCCTAAACAGTGGAAGATAACAATTAGCTGTTATTATAGACTTTTTTTTCCAGGCTAGACAAACCCCTTTCTAGAACCATGTAGCCCACAACTGAACAGGATATGCTAGATGCAACCTAAAGAAACCCAAGTGAAAGGGAATATTCATGGCACTTGACCTCTAGCTACCGTCTTTCTAATACAGTGCAGCTACTGTTGGCATTTCTCCACCTCAAAGGAGCATTGCTGACTCATTTTTGAGACACTATTCTACATTTTCTACCTTCATTCGTAAAAAAACCCTGTAGTCTGTAGGATAAAAGGAGCAGAAGAGAGCACTTACACAGGTGAGGTTACTAAACCCAAAGGTTAGTGCCTGCTTAAATGCCATTTTGAATGGGACTAGATTTAAACATTGGTATACGTATCTTCCTGAGCAGGTATCCCCAAGCAATAATAGTCAAGGCAGGTTCAATTAAATAGTAACTTAACTGACCCTTCGTTCAAAAGAATTGAGCATATTTCCAGTTGTTACACTTGAAAAAAAGTTTTGAGAACTCTTTTCTATTCTCAGCTCTGTCGGCTATGTGACTGGAGCTGAGTGGCACTGCCACTAACTGGACCTGCTCAGGAAAATCCCATTAAAGTCAGTGTGCAGAATGAAGCCCAGCCTGATTATTTCACTACATGACTTTTAATATATTTCAAAGCAATTCCCACAGAATTTGTAGTCATAGGATTTATCTCCCTGGTTTCAATTTTTCAGTTAGGATTCACTTTCAATTTTAACTTGTTTTATATCTCTGTGGAAGAAGCTAAAAATTACCCAAAACAACATTATGTAAGTAATTTTATGACTTTTGCAAAAGCATACAATGTTGCACTTCTATTTTATTTGTTGGCTAATACAATCAGTTACTCCAGTCCTTGTTTAGTCAGTGGGCAATGTTGTTTTTAGTTCTCGGGCTTTAAATTTTAATGTGCAATGCTGACCTCTTTGCTTAGTTGGTTTTCATAAAGCACATTTTGTGGAATAAATTTACAGATTTCCTTTCATCCCATATACAAATAATAAGATTTTTCCTGTTGTAATTTTTGTAATAGTGCGCACACTCACCTCCTGCCAGGCAGCTTATACTAATTACTACAAACATAATGGTAAATGTTATTTTAACACTTGTTTTGGACTCCAACATAGAAATATATTACATATTTTATTAGCTCATTTACCACCTACGAAGTTATATTATTAGCTAATTCATTGAACATGATATGTGTTAGGTAGATTTGGGTACCACTTTAAAGTGACTCTTCTCTGAGTCTGGTCTGTGCTTTTGTGAATTCACAGAAGTTACTCCATCTGTGGGTTTATAAATGAAAAATAAACCTGAGAGATGTAGGAAAGCATAACATCAAAGGGTAGGATCTGCCTCTCTCTCTCACATACACAACACCTTATTATAATAAGTAATTGATTTCTCATTGCCATTGTTCAATAGCTCTGATTCACAGCCCATTAAGGTTAATGAAAGAAAAAGACTCATGAGTGAAACCTGAACTTCATTTAAGTACTTGTTAACACTTACACTGAGTCTGTGGGATTGGGAATTTGGTAAATGTCAGAGTGGCAGAACTTAGAAAAATGCCTTTGGTCTTGAATATTGGTGGGACACATGATCAGAAATTCTCAAGTTCTCTTGAAAATCCTCATCATAAAGGAGACATCAAGACTTTTAATAACCTAGTACTACTGAGAATTAATTGTAAAGCCTTGTGTTCATATAAGCCTGTAACAGTTCAGGTTGCCAGCAATAAATGAGTCATGCATGCTACTGTTTAATACAGAAAAATTTTAGGGATTGTCACCTTTGTTACCTGATTCTGTCTCAATGAAACCTGAGCTCACACTATTAAAGAGCATCACATATTTTTATGCCATGTGAAAACAATTGTGGGTGGGTTTTTTGCTATATCTTAGATAAGGAATTTTTTTATAATTCCATATTGCTTCTCATAATATCTGGCAAATATATTTTTAATAGCAACTCTGGACTCTTTGAAGGATAGCACTGTAGTCCACAGACACATCAGACACATGGCTCTCACCAGACTTAAGAAATTCCCTGAGGATCTTAATACTACTAAGAATGCTCAGCAAATAGACATGGTATCTGAACTGACAAAAGACAATGAGGAGCATTAGTCAGGGTAAGAAAGAACAAAAAATGTATCAGAGAAAAAGGTTGCAACAGCCACCATCAAGCAGAAGGATTTGCAGTTTTACAGCAAGAGATGAAAACAATCCCATGTCATAAAGGGGAGTCAGCTTAATGAATTACATGAGATCAAAAATAACAGAAAAAATAAACGTAAGTACAAGTCCAAATAAAATGAAAGCAGAATACAGGAGCCAAACTGTGACAAAGTCCCACAGTATCTAGAAAGAGGGGAATTTGCTGATAAAATGCAAAGAAAAGCTGAAGATATGGTAAGTAAAAAGCATTGACAACATAATATAGAAAGGATCATGCCTCTGAATGCATGAAGTGTCTCTTAGAGTAGGTAAAACTAAGGAATGAAGAAGTAAAAGAATAGGAATCACATTTAGATCAGGGCCATAAGGGAAGAAATTTGCAAACAGAAAAAAAATGGTAGGACAAACAGGAATGGACTGAGAGGAGCAAGAGAAGGAACCCACCAATATTACCACTGCCCCACCTTGTAGTAATGAGACATAAAAACCAAAACTGAGAAGAGCAAAGAATTCCTATCTATGATTCTCTCTGTCACTACCATGTCTGAGCGTGTCCCATCTGGAGGACTGAAATCAAGCTTAAGAACTTGGGATAAACTTCTGTGTGACACAACAGCATTCTTTTCACTTTCAAACACAGAGAATTAATACCTTTTTAGTATTTTCACCTCTCCTATGAATTTAGTAGAGGGTTGGAGGAAAGCAGAGGTCCTGTGGAGTTTATTTTTTTTTTCTAATAGCAATGCTAATCAATATTTAAGGAAAATAAGGAAAACAGGGAAATAATGTTCAAGGAGATAACATGGCCCTAGAGCTCACCCACCTATAGAAAAAGAGTGGTCAGTTGTAGTCCACGGAAAAATATCTGCTTCCAAAGCAGTATTGTATTATGATTGTCAGTCTCCAGCTTCTCAAAATAATGCTACTAACTTGGTTACTCTGCACACTAGGATTTAAAAAGTCAATATGACAGAGGGAGACACTCAGGAGTTTTATCTGCAAGCCAGACTGTTGTATTTCCAATACTGCCCCAAGAAGCTAAAGGTTTATCAGCTGTGTTGCTCAAAAATTCTCATTAGTGAATTTTTCCAGCCTCCAGTATAGGCTGTGGCTATGGAGAAACCCAAATTCTTCATGGTGGATGTTCAACAAACCCACCTGGAATTATGAAAAAAGGCTGGACTAACCTTTTCTTAATTAGCAGCTTATATTCAATATCAGCCGCAGTAATAGTATAGTCATTATATCAGAGTAATCTGATGGTTACTCAGATTACTTACCATTGACTTTTTTTCTAACAGAACAGGGTCAAGAATAGGGACTGAGAAAGCCAAGGGATGTACTTCCAGGCTTTCCTTGTGCAAAAGAATGAATTTCTCCATTTTACTAGTATCTTCTTGCTTGTTTTGTGGGACACAGCAGAGTGTATTAGTGTGACCAGTTATCCTATCAGCGCCAAGAAAGCTTTACTTTTCTGTTTGGCCTCTCTTGGCATGCAATCAAGGCCAATTGCCTTTTTGCCTCATAGCTCTTTCTACAGAGATGAAAGTGAAGCCTTACTGACACACACAGGATGGCAGTGTGATCACCAAAATAGCTCGAATCTATTGGTACAGGCATGATTAAGCTTTTCTCCCATCATTTCCCTTAATGCATGCCAATTTGGCCTTGTCAGTCATTTTATAGAGTCTGACAAGAGCTTTCATCCAAATAACTTCTCCAGGAGCAATCAAAAAGCACTATGAGTAGGCCTGGACTGGAAATACTTTTCCTGTACTGAGAGCTTCTTTTGTTCAATCAAAAAATATTAAGTATTCTCCATTACTGAATTGTGAAATCAGTTCGAAATTTTAGAATTAGTCAGCATGTCCAGAGTAGAGTAAAAATAAAAGATAAATCATAAAAAAAGTCAGTATCAGAGCTAGTCTCAGTCTTACAAAGGAACATATATTTCCTTTAACACTTCCAGGTGAAAAAGGAAACTTATTAGGTCTTTTTGGCCGACAAGTTCATCAGAAGTATTCACCTTGCTTCTGCAACAGCCAGTTCCTGACCAGTTTCTCTGGTCAGGAAACACTTCACACATCTGTGAAGTGTTGAAGTATTTTTGTCATATTGTTAACTGATCTTCAGTGCATTCTGCTGGATGTCACTTTGATAAAGATGTAACTTGATTGCTGTACCATCAGGCAAATTTTTCTTCAAGTCTGCCCCTTCATTCCTCTTCATCAAAGCTTTATATACAGAGGGTAAAGTAAAAGCAAAAAAAAAAAAAAAACCACCATAAAGACAGCTAAGAATGAGAGTACTTTCTGGGTCATTTTTGCTGATGTTTAATATTTCATAGGCAATCTGTAAAAAGTGGTCTTTTTGCTGTTCATTTTAAAGAGGCTTGAATTAACTGGAAGACTCTAGAATGTACTTGCCCATTCATCCAAATATTTTCCTTCTTTGAAGGAAATATTTCAGAGTCTAGAATATCAATTATCAGGAAATCCTGTCTTAGATCCCTTCCAGATGGAAATTGCCTTTAATGCTCTTTTTTGAAAATTAATATTTAATTTAATTCCAATAGGATTAGCAAAGGTGATGAAAAATCTTAGGACTTTCTCATATTGGGAATCTCATATTGCCATAAATATTCTCTTTCCTTTTTTCTGCATATAAAAAAAAAAAAAAGAACTTACTGAAAGGATAAGTATACTGACTGAAGCTGATCTCTGTTTCCTAATGCTTTCTTGGGACACAGGCTGAAGGCTTGTTGAGGCATTCAGTTGTCTGGACCTGTTGCACTGCACAATGCAGCTAAAAATATATTTCAGGGTTAAGGATTTCCTCCGTTTGAAAGAGACAGAAAAACAACTCATGGATCAGAAAGTGACCCCTTCAGAGCATAAAACATGGTGGATGGTAGTTATCTTTTCTGGTTTTTTTAACATTTTCTAGGGTGAATCTTGAGCAACTCTGAATCTAGCCTTTCCAAGTCACCGCTGAGATTTTAAATGACATACAGAGGGCAATGAGTAGGTAGCAGAGATGAAGAATTAGTCATAACTGAGTATATTGTGCAGGACTAGCAAGAAGAGAAAGCAGATGAAGAAAAATTAATATTTCCCTGCAGGCTCTGAAATATTTACTTATAATAGCATAGATTTCCTTAGTTTTCTAATCACGGTGACATTCTTTGGAATAAATAAATTTGAAAAAGCTGACATCATGTCCTCCCCTTTGTGTTTATGGATATCAAATCAGACATGTCATGTTTACTATGCTTGCAAAGGAAATAAAATACTGAAAAGCAAGGGAAGTATCCCTCATGGTTTTAACTTATAAAGGAAGGTAGTATAACAAGCTTAATTTGGAAAGGAGCATGCAGTTTTGAATCTTTTGCTCATATGGCTCTTGCTAAGATGTTTGAATATCTGAATCTTTTCATTATCTTTAATTACTATAGTAAAACATAGTGCAGTTTCTTGGCTTTTTCTTGTAAACTGACAAGCGAGTCCAACATGCCAGAGCAAGTACTGATGTGCCTTCCAAATCTGAATGGCTGAAAAACTCTGAAGATGCTGTACTTGATCTTGTTTCTTGCCCTTAAGTATGCTCTGCCAGTTGAGATTTATAATAGAAAAACCCAAGCAACATTATTTTGGCTGGAACTGTCAGTCATAGATTGAACTGTACTATTTTCTCCTTCCCAAGTTAAGTATTTTTGCAATTCTCTCACACCTTTAACAAGCTTGAACTAGACGAAAACATATTTAACTAGATCTAAGTATTTGTGAGTCTTCTTTCCAAAAGCTTGTGGTCAAAATAAAACCAAACATTATTTACACTTCAGTGAAAACAGAATACTTAGGAGGGGGAAAAAAAGGATTGCAAACCAAGCAATGTACACGTCTGTCTTGGCATTCTCAGTGGTTACCTAAGCAAGAATAGATAAGGTTTTTCCTGTCAATGTTGCATGGCATGTCTACAGAGTAGATGATTTAAGCACAATGCTACTGCTGGAAAGCAAGATAAGAAAGCATCTGTGCTAGTTTGACAATGAGCCAACTGGGGTCCAAAGGATTACAAGTGTACACAAACAGAAAAACAGACGTGCTTGTAGAGTCCTCCCAGCAGAGTTCATAAACATGGGGCTATTGCATGTAGTAGCCCTGCACTCTGCCCTGAAGCTATCAAACCTGGGAGGTAACACACAGCTCTGTGCATTATACCTTGCAAATATCTGCAATGACCCACCATTTTGGAGAGTGTCCTCCCTTCCAAATTCACTATAGTTCCTTCGATGCTCCATAGGATCATTTTTTTTTTATTTTTTTCTGCTTGTGACCTTGTCTCTTACCAAATCTCAAGCACCCACTGGAGAATTTTCCACAAACTAAATACACTCTTGCGTTAGCCATTCTACAGGTAGCACACATTATATCACTACAAGGTGGCTCCAGGTCTTCTCACTGCCTACTGCTGTGGCCTTCTTATGTGGGCAATAGATAATCACAAGTGACTTACAACCTTTTTCATACCTTGGAAACAGCTGGCTGCTCATAAATGGAAATGGACCATGGAAGAGCCTTGTCTGGGGGTTTCTGGCAAAAAAAAACTTTCTGCCAAAGTTCTGCATAGCAAAGTCATTTTCCTTCAAGACACTATTATTAGTGAAGAAAACTGTAAATCCTGTTTCTGTCATCAAAGAAATGTTAAGAATCAAGTCTACAAATTAAAAGTCTCTTCCACTGAAGTAGCTTCACTACTAGCACAGTTTAAACTAGGCTATGACTGGTAGAGAAGGAAATGTGCATATCTATTTGTTCTGGCATCTAGACACTCTTACTGTGCCTGCTAGCTAATTTGCTGAAAATAGTAAAGGGATTATAGCAAAATTGTTACATTAAGTTTTAAGGCAAACAAGGGCTTTTGAGAGGATGAGAGGAAAAAGGATCTGTTCAGTTTTGATCAAATGTGCAAAGCTTTGGTTCCGTAATGGATATGCAATAAAGTAGATATTGTGTGTAGCATACATTCAAGAGAGATTAATGGTCATATTAACCTTTCGAAAAATGATAGAACCCTTTGCAATTGGTGTGACGAAGTAATAAAACTATAGTAAAATAGAATTCATGTCTTCTGACCATCAAATAAACAAGTAAAATAATCAAAGATTTATGGCATGAACAAGTGCATATAATATTTAATATTTCACCAAAGGAGAATGAAGAAGTACAATTAGAGATGACAATAAGACATTCTAAAAAGTGCTTGAAAATTGTTCCAAAACTAATTTCAGCATCATCTTGGAAGGTATTAAATTAAGAAACACTTTTACCATGTTAATAATAGTCTTTACGCTTGGCACTATATACGTAAAATCTCAGTAAGCTATAACGTGAAAGAAACTGACCAGAAGTAAAAAGAAAAAAAGCCATGGTCATGAATATTTTTGCTTATCACAATTGTCATAGAAGTTAATGCTTAGCTGTAGTGTTGATTTTTTTAAAAAATTGGTCTCTTTTTTTTTTTTTGTAAATATCATGATTTCTACCAGTTTGAAAATATCAATTTTCTTTCTGAGGTAAGGATTTTGGAAAAATGGAAAATTCATCTACTACTATTCATAAATCAATCTCTTTGAAAAAATCATGCCAGCACAATATCTAAAACTTGTAAAAGTCACCTCATCCATATCACTGTCAAAACCAAATGCTCAGAAAAGATAAAACGAGATATGGCATTTAAGTTGTGTGTGCATTACTACCTACTGTGAATAATGTCTCTGACAGACAGACTCTAAAAGAGTCTGGTCAGGAGACCAGCTGTGTGATCTGTGCACCTTCACCTGCTTCACTCATGCTCCTTTCTCATAGCCATTTCTACCAATCTGGACACTTTCCAGCAGGGGAACTCAAACTTTTAAATAAATCTCTTCTTGGTAGCTGGATTCTTGAGGACTGCATAGAATGAACAAACTTTGAAACCTAAGGTCTGAAAACCCACAAGAATGCAAGTTATGTGCTGTGCCTGGGAGATGTTTCACCTGACGTCTGATGATTGAAAGTCAAATGTCTGGTTCAGCATGGTCATCTTGGCTCTTCTGTAGAAAATGAAAGACACAATCACCTAGAAAACATGATTCACCACTTTGTAAGCGTTGAATCAGCCTTTTGTATCAAGTCCTATCCTAACTGTCAATAAACAGGAATGCACGTGAAGGACAGTTGATAATTTTAGGAATTAAAGCAACAAAAATGATTGTTTATTTATACAAGTAGCATGAAGTCTTATATCCTCTCTGGCCCCAAGTGATAACTAAAGTAAATAATACAGAGTTCAAGGTAGCAGCAAGCTGCCTTGAAATAGAAATCTTAAAGGCAAAATGAAAACCAGGTTACCAAAAAGAATGTTTACAGAACAATATATGTGCATTGCTGAAATTAATATGACAGTGGGTTTTGTTTGTTTTAAAGAAATACTTGTCCTCTAAAATGAATTAAAAATCGCAATACAAAACCCAAATAAAGTTTTTTATGTAGTAAACAGGTCAATAAAATTGTTAAACAAAATTGATATCATGTAGTATCAACTAAATACAATCAGCTGACAGTCATATTTATGTATTACTCTTTCTCTGAATTCAATTTGTAGATATTTCTTTGTTTGTAACCTTACGGCAGTGTTGTTCCGTTGGAATGTTAAAACAATAAGTGAAATATTTTTACCACTTTCTTGCAGAATTATGCACTGAGTAGCAGTCTCCATGTGAAAGATCGGCCCTTCATTCCACTACCTCTCTGCTGCAATTAACTCTCACAGAAAGGATCTCACATGAGGTGATGAAAACAAGAAGAAAGAGATCGAGTATCTTTACAGAACTGCATGAGATATTTCCAACAACAATTAGGGCTATTTCTCACAGTATGTGATCCTTTCTCATGCTCTACAAGAACTTCTCTGAAAATTTCCAAAAGTTTCAACACATTTTTTGCCTATTTTAAAGAGTAGTCTAAAGTGTCTTCTTTCTTATGTCCCTTTGAGGTAAAAGCAAACAATGTTGTAAAAAGCAATATGCTACAAAAACATAAAAATCTTTAGAAATTCCATCATAAACTTGCAGTATCACATAAGTGTATCCAAGTCAACATTTTATAACATCAGGGACTACCTCTGGTTCCTTTCTACTGATGACATTGCCACTAAAATGTACATTAGTATTGATCAGTTATTCTACCATGATCTTCTTTCAGCTAAGTCAGCAGGAAAGTACACCAGAGTGAAATGTACCTTTACTGAGAACATCACAGATAAAAAGGAAACAATTGCTCATGTGAAATATTGTATGTAAACCACTGTAAATATTTCCTAGCTGTTGGAATAAATTCATATATATATATACACACACTCATTTATGTATATTCCTTAGAGAGCTAGTGTATAGCAACCAGCTAACTATCTGTTATGTACATCATATTCTGGAAAAAAATTAAAGATATAGCATATTTTGGACATCCATTTTATGTTACATATCTGGTTACTTTTATTACAATATCTCTAAATCAGTTCACAAATTTTAGATCTCTTCCATTGAAACAATGTCTGTTCCTAACTCTAGTTTTATCTGGATGTTTATACACACAATAACCATTCATTGTCTTAGCAATTATTCAGGTGGCTGAAAAGCTAAAATATTTCCTTAGAAAGGAAAGTAAGGGAGAAAATACTAAATTAACATAATAAGAGTAGGGTCAATGAAAATTTTAAGAAATTTAGGAAAGGCTTGCCAGGGTAAGAGATGAAAAAACACCCCACCAAAATGCAGAATGGTTTTGCCTCAAGCAGAATCCTTGGCAGCTGTGTCATGCATGCAGGAATTGAGAAGTCTGACAAAACCAGTACTGCCCTGAAAACAGCATAATTTCAGTACACATGGGCTTCAGAAGAGGAAGCATCTTGGAGGCATCCAGTTGACTATTTTCTGTCATCACTGAATGATAATTTGATATAATTCTCAGAAGAAAAGCACTCCATTGAAAATTTCCATTAAATCTCCACAGTGGCTAACTTCCCACCAAGACTTTTTAACTGATACTGACATTCCAAAGCCTTTTAAAAGAGTTTATGACTACTTGAAGCAAACACCTGCTGTCTAATCCCAGTAGTTTACATTATAGGCAGCACTTAAGAATCTGAAACACATCAGGGAAAGAATTTAGCTAGTGCATAAAATATAAGCTGAAGGTCTCTTCCCACACCAAGCACAGTTAACCAGAATGTAATGCCTTTCTGTTCCTCTGTCCCAAGTCCTTCTATGAGACAGGAGGATGGGACTTGTAGTATTGTAACAATCTGCTTTTTATCCCCAAAACAGCACAGAAAGATCACAAAGACAAGAGACATACTCACATAAACCACTGTCAAATGCAGTGTATTTTTAAGTACTTCCTTCAGCATTTATTATATTTGGAAGTTAAATGATTAATACTGTACACTATATGGCTACTGTTCAATAACAATACTTGGCTCTCTCAAGTAAAATCACTGAAGTGTAAAAAAATGTATCCTGAAACATTCATCCTGAGTCAACCCCTCTGGGTGCTGTCCAAATTCATTCTGTTTAAATGATGTCATCGAATGGTTTGGATTAGAAGGGACCTTCAAGATTATCTGGTTCCAACTCCCCCTGCCATAAGGGCATTTACATATGCCACCATCCTACTGGACCAGATTGCTAAGAGCCCTGTCCAGCCTGGCCTTGAACGCCTCCAGGAATGGAGCAACCACAGCTTCTCTGGGCAACCTCTTCCAGCGCCTCACCACCCTCACACAAAAGAACTTCCTACTAATAGCTAATCTAAGCCTACTCTCTTTCAGTTTGCAGCCATTCCCCCCTTGTCCTGTCACTACATGACCTTGCAAATAGTCTTTCTCCATCTTTCTTGTAGGCTCCCTCTAGATACTGCAAGGTTACAATTAGGTCACTCTGAAGCCTTCTCTTCTCCAGGCTGAACAATTCCAATTCTCTTATCCTTTTCTCATAGGAGGGGTGCTCCACCCCTCTCATCATCTTGGCGATCCTCCTCTGGACTTGCTTCAATGTCCTTCCAGTGCTGGGGACCCCAGAGCTGGATGAAATTCTACAGGTGGCATTTCACAAGAACCAAGCAGAGAGGCAGAATCTCCTGCCTCAACCGACTGGCCACGCTGGTTTTGATGCAGCCCAGGACAGGTTTGGCTTTTTGGGCTGCAAGTGCACATTGATGGGTCATGTCCAGCCTCTCACCCACCAGCACCCCCAAGTCCTTCTCATCAGAGCTGCTCTCAATCTGTATCAAACCATCTTATGGTCCATGGGTATCACAGATTTTTCTGCACAAGAGATCAAAATCCTGGTGATAGAACAGAGCTTTTTTGATCTACACTATCACTCTTATTTAAAAATACATAAAAGCAGACATTTGATCATTCCTCTGCCTTGAACCAATGATTCAATTTGTGAGTATTCTGTAGTACAAATGAATGGAAGGAACAGTTCATGAGAGTAAAAGAATTAGAGGGAAAATATAGAATTTGAAGAGGAAGATGCAAAAAATGGGCCGAAGGAAAAGTGTCATTTGAAGACCAAAAGATTCTAAGAATGCAAACTTCCTGTATAAAAATACCTAAGTTAAAAGAATTTGTTAAGACATAGCAGTAGATTTGTGTTGAATGGTTAAGAATGAAAGTTTCTGCAAATCTCCAAAAAAGGAGAATACTGCTAGAAAAAAACAGTGAGTTTAAAGACTTGTGAGGCTATTGGACATTTCTAGCACATCTCCTGGTACATTTGTATCACACCCAGTTTGTTCCCTGACATCTGCGCAGTGAACCTTATCTCCCTGCTCTCTCTACAGTTGCCCAATCCTCTCTTATCTATAAGCTGGAACAGAAGGTATAGAGCAGAAGCTAAGGCTATCAGGAACATTAGGAGCTGCCACTCTTTTTCCCACCAGGTATCCCAAAAAACCTGCCCTTTTTTTTCCTCTACACATTGCCATTTTACAGCTTCACTGCCCAAATGCCTAGTATTTGGGGATGTTCAGGCCTTTGCTGTCTTGGAGCATACAGTGAAGATGTGAACAGTTTATCAACTATTTTGATAAATATTTAGAAATACGATGATTGGATAGACATCTATATAGCCAAGAAAAGTTTAGAGGAAGAGACAGGAGTTCTGGAGACAGGTATAAAAGGAGGAATTTGCTAAGGAGTTTGGAAGATGAAAGAATAGGTTCTTCAAAGCAAGTACAGAAGAAGGGAGGACAAAGAAAGAGAACTCAACTGTCAAGTAGTCGCAGGGTCAGGTATATTTTTTACGAGCTAGTTCTACAAAAATAGTCCAAATAATCCTGAATAACAGGCAAAGGCCTCAATTTGAATAAAGACCTTAAACAATGACTGAGATTTTTCTTCAGAGAAAGCAAAAAATTACAATGTAAGAGAAATATAGCTGACATTTACCACTGACATATTTATCTGGTTTTCTATTAATTTAAAAAAAAAAACCTGTAATGCACATGAATGTACCTTTATGTTTTTGAATAATGTTCCCTTAAAAAAATTACCATCTATTTTATGAACTTTCCCACCCATTTCTTCTCTTTTTTATATTAAGTCAGGTGTTTATAAATTAGGTGGTTTTTTACCAAGTGTAGTACTCTCCCTGTCTGTAAAGTGAGATGAGAGCTTGATGTTTATGTGGTTAAACACGATTTGTGCTTCCTGCCTTTGAGGTGCAGCCATAGATCATGCTGTGTTATTTATCTTGCTTACTCTAGCTTTTTGTGATGAATTATTAATATATGCCTAGAAGCATGGAACCATTTGGAAGAAGGGTCTTACTGGAGAATAGAACAGATAAAAGCATTGAGATAAAACAAGCAACCCTGTCACCAGCAGACACAGGCAATATTGCAGAGAAGAAAGAGACCAGTTTATCGGTCAAATTCTGCTTACAGACACACTAGAGAAACCTCGTCTACTTCTGTGAATACAGTGGGCTTCTTGAATTTGTCAGCTGCTGAGAAAACAATATAGTGAATATCCTATCCAAGCAAAACTGCCACATGAAGCATGGAAATGCAGTTTACACTGTTAGTATACCTGCAGCAAGACTGCAAGACAACTGAAACAAGAGACTAGTCCAGGAAAAAAAGTCCTTCTGTAACTGAAGTCTTCAGACAATTTCTTTTTCATCTCAAGAGAGGTAAACTACTACAGGACTTTCCTCCCAGAGGAAGTACTTGAATGGGCCTTTTATTGTGTTGGGTGAAAGTATACCTGGCATTTGAAATAATCAGGAAAGAATTTCTCTGTCCAGTATTTCTACCTCTAAGTTTATAATACTAATTTTTATATTTTTTACTTTCCATTTAGCTACAACTAATTTTGAAAATATTTAAACCAATAGCATCAAAATCTTGCAAGCCATACATCTCAGATTAAACCTTTTAGACAACTCTCAGGCAAAAATGTTCAATCATTTCTAAGAACAAAACCAAAAAGAAATACACTTTTATGTTCTAACAAACTCTTAGAGCCACTTCACACAGAAGTCCTAAAGCCTGCAGCAGAACATGAAGCTTGAAAATTGGACTGACTAGAGACAAGAATCTGCCTTTTCCTAAAGATCTTCCTATATTATACAGTTATAAAAATGAAGTGTGCATATGTTGAAGTAACATGGGTCAGAATTTAGCAGTTAATTCTGCAAAGGCTTGCCTTCCCTGACTGTATTCCTGTAGTGTGCAGAACATGCATAACCATTGCATAATAATTCACCATAGTCACTGCACTCCCAGAGGAAGGGAAATGCTTTTTCTCCTCTAGATTCTCCAAGTCACTTCTGGACTCCAGTTGCTAGAAGATTACTTGATGACTATCTGTAATGGTAACATGCCTAGAGAGAAAAGTGAGAGGCAGGAGTTAGAGTATGAAGGAGGAAAAACAACAGTAGATCATCAGACTGGGACAAGCTAGTGTAGAATCACATAGAGGATGACAGCTTGGGGGGAAAAAAAGAAAAATAAAAAAGAAAAGAAAAGACAGAAGAAAGAACTGAGGAAATTTCTTGGGGTTGGGTTTTTTCTTGTTTGTTTTTGGTTTTTTTTTTTTCAATCAAATAAAAACAGAAACAACATCATTTTGCCAAAATAAGGTTTGTGTTTGACTAAGTACAGGATATTTTAGATCAGTTTGGACTAAAGCCTTCAAGTTAAGAAATATTAGGTATTAAGAAGATTAATTAATATTAAAGTAGAAAAAACACCCTAATCAGTTTCATTTTACAGAAAAAAAAAGAAAAAAATTCCAAAATATTTTCTTCTATATTTATGGGACAAAAATATATTCTGAATTCAACCCAGTTCTATGGGAACTTTTATTTCAGTCCTGAACTGTACTTTTAGTAGATAAATTACTTGATTAAAAAATTTGTGCTAGCATTAGGGAAAAAAAGGTGATGTAATAAAAATATTTGGAATGGAATAATTAGAAATAAGTATTTTCTACAAAAAAACCAAACTTGTGAATCACAAAGGGATTAGGAAAAAATATGCAGGTAGCAGCAAGACATGAATGTCAAGGTTGTGAGTTTAACAGTTGAGTCATATTCACAGTTATCTTTGTACCTTAGCACTACATATCCCCTGTGCATAACCATTAACTGCATGATATCATTCTACTCCATGAGAATCCCCTCCTTTTAGAGCATATGATGAATGATCTCTAAGGTCTCCAAGGAGATGTATTTGCCTGTAACAACCCTATAACAATAAAGGGATTAACAAAGGCTTGGTATCCCCTTTTAAATGTGAGGACAATTGGATATAGTGCTGAAAAACTGGGTTATTACCTGGCTACTTCTCTCTGGCAATGCAATAGTTTCAAAGCATGCCCTTGACAGGCAGATAGAATTTATGTGTTCTGGTTTTGCAGAAACCTTGCTTGAAATCCAAAGGTCTGGGCTATTAAAGCACAGACAATTCACAGTTACAGTCAAAAACAATGGGGTCTGTAGTGTTGTTCTCCCTATGCATGGTGTAAATCACATAACTCAGTCAGGACTTTAGCAATATAAATTCATCAGATCTGCTTTTGAAGCACTAGGTGCTTCAAACCAAACTGCTGAGAAACCACAAAAGTTTATGAGGAAATTAATATTCTCTATTTTGAGCAAGATATAGAAGATTTATGAGTCAAAACTGCAAATCACACATTTCAAGATGAAAGCAAACTACAACAGAGACTGCCTTTCTCTTTTTTCATTTAAAGAGTCCTGTTCAACTGATATCCTGAGTAATAAAGCAAAGATTTGGGAAGAAAAAAAAGAGTGATGATAATGATGATATGAATAACTATAAAAGGTACCTTGCACTTAATACAGTGAAGTAAGTATGACGTGTTAGTTTTGAGGTGCCTTGCTTTGATAATTTTTATTCTTCCTGCACACCTAGAAGGTTTTTTAAAGCTTTAGATGAACTAAACTACAACTATTAGGAGAGATTACAGTACAAAACAAAAATTCACAGCACTGTTGACTTTTCTTTCTTACATTGAATAGATGCATCCATGAAGTTAATAAATAAATAAGAAAACACTGACAGTGAAACATCAATTTTTGTCCCTTTTCTAAAGATCAATTATATATTTTAAAAACAACCAGACTGTTAGAAATCGTAAAACAGAAGAGTCTGCTTTCTCTAGGGTGAATTTTTTAACAGCAAAGGGAAAGGAGAAAAGATTTCAAAACTGAGTGTTGACCATTACTGCATTTTACATGATACTGAGCTCTGCATAGATCTGAGATGTTTTTCCTGAGTCATCAGGAGACTTTAGTAGATAAAGCTTTCTTAAGAGCAGCTAAACATGAGTTGGACAGGAAGATATCGCTTCCAAGATGCAAAGAGATTTTCCTTGAAGTTGAAATTAGGGTACAATTCACAGTTTGGAGCCCTTTGGGGTTAGGCAATAGTTCAGCAGAGTTTCCAGGACCACCGTTTTGGATTTAACTGTTTAAGTGCTGTTCAAATGGCACTTTTGATATCCATAATCTTTCCTGCAGTCTAGCCCAGGAAACCCTTTCGATTCAAATGCTCCACAGATCTGATAAAATTAAAAAAACCACCAAATCCTGAATGCGAGTCATAGTATGGCATGTAGAAATGCAGAAAAAATAGTTACAGGACAGAGTTTTTCCAGAGAAAAGTTTAAAAAGCTCTTGAAATACAACAACACCAAAAAAAAATCTCTTCCATGATAGAATGTGAATAGGAAAAGAATTTTTGGCGGTAGTACCTTAAGACTCTTGTGAACTGCACCTTCTGTGATATGCTGTAAGGCATTTGGTGTGTTACAGTGATTTCCAGCTTAGTGAATCGTACATATTTGACTCCTGTCTAAGGTAATACGAAAACTTGACTAATTCTATAGAATCTGTGCTAACATCTTACTAAACAGCCATATGTACTAAAGATTTTAGATACACTGAGGTACCTGTATAAAAATATTTAATCACCTTGTGGATTCATAAATGTTTATTAATTGTCTCTTTATAACACCAGCATATGAGCTGTGCAGCTGTAGCTTGTTTGGAATGCAAAAGTAAAGAGAAAAACGACAGATAAATGAAACGCATGCAGGTGTGCAACAGAGACAATAACACACCGTTTACAGTATGGTTTTCAGAATCTACACAGAAACTCAGAGGTGCTCTTGCTAAACTAATGTGCTGTAAGTGAAATGCCCTGGAACCCAATAAATGCATTGTAAATTTTTCAGTAAACTAGAGGCAAGTCACTTAGCATAGACATTTAGTTTAATTAGTTAGCTAAATTCCACAGTTTGTAAATAAAGTCAAAAAATCTAGGCATAAATTTTCCATGAGATTCACTGTAAAAATACTTACAGTGAAAGCTAAGCAATTAGTGTCCCTATTTAATTTATCGCATGAAAATTTTCATGTGTACCCTGATATGTAGTAATGTTGCTTCTATACAGGTAAGCTTCAAACACTTCAATACTGTTTGCTAATACATGTTTGCTGCTATTATGGTATTCATCAAAATGGCACTTTGAATATCAGTCTAAAACTTATTAGCATTCTATAGAGATTGACTGCAAAAAGATCACATCTCAGGGCAAGTATTACTAATAGCGCCCCACACCCTACATTCAATTTGTGGTGTTTTTAGCAGTAGTATTTTTTAGTAAGCAAGTTCATGTAAGAAAGTTGTGTGAATGGAGCACTTCATACTTTTGATGATGGAGTTTTGAGGGGTTACCCTTACTAAAGTGGAAGATCATCAATAAGCCAAAGAAATCCATCTGACAGCAGAATATCTACTTATTAAAAAAAATAAAGTATTAATATGACCTGGATTTAGTCAGTTTTGATACTGCTTTTTTGCCTGAATGAAGTAGAGACAAAAGAAAAGGGGTGAAGATAACCCTGAGATCAGCTCAGTTGGTTAGAGCATGGTGTTTAATAACACCAAGATCATGAGTTTGATCCCTACATGGGCCATTCACCTAAGAGTTGGATTCAATGATCCTTGTGAGTCCCTTTCAACTCAGAATATTATGTGATATTCTGTGATAGGAGGAGCAGGGGGAAAAAAAATAGGATCCAAATGGGTTGGACAGGAAAGCTAGCATATACTTTGCCTGTAGGCACTCTCTCTGAGGACAACCTGAGATACAAGATACGATGCATGCAAGCAGGATCTCATAAGGAAATCAGGCCAGGGTCCCCCACTGATGAGAGAAAATACTATAATTTCACCTTGAATAACTAATTTAAATTTGGTTTCTTTTCCTTCTTCAGTGGTGTTTTTACAGATATTTGTATCTATGTTGTCTATGCTGACAAATGTAAATGGATGCTTTTTGTTGAATCTTTCCTTAGCTGGAACCTTACAGATAATTTCATGATGATTTGCCTTTTCCAAACATATTGAGAGACTAAAAATAACAGTCTTGAAGCCCAGTGTCACAGCTTTCTGACATAAAGGTCCAGCCTATCAAAGTAAAATTAAAATTTATTTTTTTTTAATAGAAAGTCTACCGGATGATATCTTGTATCAAAGGGAAGAAAGAGGTGGGGTCAGTCACTGTTACACAAGTTTTCTGACATACGGTTAAATGTTTGAACCCTGAAGATTCAGAAGAAGTTTTGTGGAGAAGTGTCTTACTTAAAACAAGCCTTTTCTGAATCTTTTATGTGTTTACATTTACTGAAAGATAAGCTGGAGCTCTTGATTTATCTTGTGTCTGTCAAGGTAAAGAGAGATTTCGACTTTTCAGGAATTCTTTTCCTAACCTGTTTTGTGACAGGCAAAAGTGCATTCAAACAAGCAACATTTCATTCAGTAACTTTCTGCAAAAGATCAGTTTGAAGATATATCCATGACTGAATGAATAATTATTTGTTTATGTTTTTCTGTTAAACATTAAAGGACATGAATAGAGCAAAACTGTAAACTTAGTCTCTGGTGCCTGCCCTGAAAATGTTTCTGTTTGAAAGACTGAGCTATTTGATCACTTTCTACATACTTCTAACACTGGGAATAGTAAAGTAATTCTTTTGAATTAATAATTTTTTGTTTTATTGGTCACCCTTCTACACTCCAATATTTGCATGAAAAACGCAATTGGAAAGGGGGTGGGGATTTTGAGTTTTTATCTTCTGCATTGTTACAGATAAAATTCAAATTATGGATATTTTCATCACCTAATAAGATATTGATCTTGCTGGAAGCAGAAATCTTTCTCTGGAAATTCATAACCATTGTTTCAGTATTATCTCCTCTGGATGTTGTTATCTATTTGCAAGCAATTGGAGTTACAACACAGAATAAGGCAAAGTCACTGGTAAGTCCCACCAGACATTCTATTCTTTTTCCTTCTTTTCCTTCAAAGGATAGATTTCATCTAAAAAAATCTCTTCACATTTCTGAGTTACATGTCTGTATTTTCATTTTCTGATTTGAAAACAAGTGACCATAACTCTTCTGACTACAGAGAGCATGAGAACATTTTGGGCATATATTCCCAGTCATATTGTGGATATATTTTTCATAGAAAGGGCATAGCCTTTTCAGGAGGAAAAAAAGTAATAAGTAGATGGAACCAAACATTGTAATGCAAAGAAATCCTTAAACAATATCAAACCCACCACCAAAACCCCCCGCACCCCAAAATCCCCCAAAACAAACAAAAACCCCCCACCAAACAAGCCACAAAGCAAAAAGAAATACAACAAACACCAAACAAAAGAATGAAAACCCAGAAAGTAATCTTAAAAGGACTCAAGTGTTAGGGGCTCACTAGACCATTCTTCATTCAGTCATTTAGTTTTATATACACTGGGAAGCTAAAAGCTTAAAGCTGGGATCAAACATGAACCTTTTCAAAGCAACAGATGCCTAAATCTCTTTATCTTTACTTTAGACTCCAAAGTATAGCACAGGAGTACATTATACTTAGGTTTGTATTGTAATCCAGCATCACTGGTCAAACAGGTAATTTTTATTGGATAGGAATGGGAAAATGCAATCTGACAGCGGGTTAAGCAAAAACTTTGTACTTCTTGGAATGACAGAGCCAAATATTACATAGTATTTGAATATTTGTTACTGCTAGGGCTGAAATACACATATTCAATTTTCTAAATAACTTCCCTACCCACTGATAGGCACTCAGAACTAATTTTCTTGATAAAAGAAACCTGAAAGAACATCAAAAAATGGTTTCGCCACAAAAATATGGAAAAAAATTTTCTGTGTGCACATATAAGTACATTTCTTCAAACAAGTATCAGCAAAAAAGCTGAGCTAAGCTTTATATAGTGAGAGTTGAAACTTTTTTCTAATAAATCCTTTGCTGGAAATTTTTGACAGAAGGTTTACTGGTGTTATGCCACGTGATGAAGTTTACAACCATCTGCCCCACTGGTTTCAATAGAGTATCCTTGCCTCTCACAGGAAACAGTCTAGTGCAGACAAATACTAAGAGGCACATCATATCTGTACCATATGGTTGACCTTACAAACAGATTTGTGAGCTGGCTGTTAGTTGTAACTCCTGCCTTGCTCAGCTTAAAAACAGACATGATCAGAGAACTGCTGATGTTGCACATTAAAGGGAATAAAAGTACCAAAAAAGCCCTCACAGTATTCTGGGTACATTTTTGAGGTTGTGATCCAGTACATAGCCCATTCTGTACGAAAAGACGCAAATGGTCTGTGGAAACTGAAATAAATAATTTTTAAATTTCACTACAGTCAAAAAAGAAATCTACATATTAAACAAGAATGATGTGTGGTCCAGATTTTCGCCTTTTAATGCAATACATTCATCACAGCTCAAGAAATGGTTTCCCTGTTTAATCACAGCAGAAATTCTTTGTTTCTCTCTCGTCACTGCTGGGGTTTTTTTCCCATTCCATTAAGAAAGCTTAATTCCAGCTTGGGCCATTTAAATTTTTTCTTAGTATCTTTAAACTTCTGTTACAATTGAATCAACAGAAGTACTATCTAATCATATTGTTCTGCTATTTATGAAGTTTTATAAATCTCTCTGCAAGTAAATTAGTGTCATATCAAACTGCTGAGCTTGAATTTTGCTGTCAGAGACAGATGTAGGGCACTTTCCTCTAGCAGGGAAGAATAGATCCTGTTTTAAAAATAATTCCTCCCCCTTCTCTCCCGATCTAGTGTATTCAGGAATAGGACTCTTATGTGGGTCAGCTACAACTAACGTTGTAGCCATCTAAGTTGCAGTTTCACAAAATATGTCACCTATCCATTATAACAGATCATTACTGTTAATTTAAAAACTGTAGCATTTAAACTCCTGAAAAAAAAAATTATTATAAATCTTACTACTTTTCACACAAAAAACCCCCAAACCCTTTAATTATTTTGACAAAAGCAGCTTCAGTGATGTAGTGATAGCATAGCAACAGAAAAATTAAAATCTTTCCATATCTAGTGCAGCCCATAAAGGATTGTGCATTCCCAGTTACAAAGATAATTTTCCAGTCAGGAAAAAATAAAGAAAATAAAATACTCTTTTAAATACCAGATTTGCAGCCTAAGTAAATCATCATAGTGAACTTTAAAGAGAAATGTTACTGCACTTGAGGATCTGATGCTATACACATTGAAAGAAACACACTTTACACTGTGGCCAATCTTTTCAAACAAGACTATGCCTACAGGTAGACTTTGTAATAAAGCTATTGCTCACCCATCAAAAATACCAATGAGAAATCAACAGCTTCAGACATTTGGCCTCTCTTATTTAAACAGTTAATAGTGTATTATGTGTATTTTGTGAGTAATCTTAAAGAAAATGAGTTTGAGTGAATACATACATCTTAAAGGCCTAAGAGTAGGCTGTCCCCATGAGTTAAAAGACCAGTTGTCAGGGAAGAAGATCAACCTCACTGAACAGAGAGTTTTGGCTAGAACTCAGGGGGAAAAGGAGAGCTTACAAACTTTGGAAGAAAAGACAGGACACTCAGGACTACAAAGACGCTGTGAAGTTATGTAGAGAGAAAGTTAGAATGACCAAAGCCCAGCTGGAACTTAAACTGGCTACTGCAGTAAAAGGTAATAAAAAGATGTTTCTATAAATACATCAGCTACAAGAAGAGGCCTAAGGAGAATCTCCATCCTTTGTTGGATGTGGGGAAAAACACAGTGACAAGACATGCAGAAAAGGTGAAGTACTTAATGTCTTCTTTGCCTCAGTCTTTAATAGCAAGACCAGTTGTCGTCAGGAAACATAGCCACTTGAGCTGGAAAAAAAGGGATGAGGAGTAGAATGAAGCCCTTACTACCTAAGGGGAAATAATCACTGACCTCCTACATCACTTAGACACACAAATCTATGGGGCTAGATGGGATCTAACCAAGGATACTAAGGGAGCTGGCAAAAAGTCTCACCATGCCACTTTTAATCATTTATCAGCAGTCCTGGCTAACCAGGGAAGTCCCAGTCAACTGAAAGTTAGCAGATGTGATGCCCATCTACAGAAAGGGTTAGAAGAAGGATCTGGGAAACTACAGTCCTGTCAACTTGACCTTGGTGCTGGGGAAGGTCATGGAGCAGATCATCTTGATGCCATCACGCAACACGTGCAGGACTACCAGGGTATCAGGCCCAGACAGCAAGGGTTTATAAAAGGCAGGTTCTGCTTGATCAACCTGATCTCCTTCTGTGATGTGGTGACCCACTTAGTGGATGAAGGAAAGGCTCTGGATGTTGTCTACCTAGGCTTTAGTAAAGCCTTTGACACTGTTGCATTCTCTTGGAAGTGGTTGAGTCACCCTATTTGGTTTAGTGATGGACTTGGCAGTTCTAGATTAGTGGCTGGAGTCAATGGTCTTAAAGGTCTTTTCCAACCTAAACAATTCTATGATCTAGGATTCTGAGAGTTACTCTTAATTAGCTCTTTAAACTTGCTATTTACACAGAAGCATTAAATGTTTGCTGTTCAAACCTTTCCAAACTAAATCCTAGGACTTTTATTTTTTTAATGTGATATGTAGTAAGACAATTAACTCTAAAATAATATACTCTCACAAGTACAATACATACATTCACTTCCAAGTTACTTTCACACACGTTAAATTCATGCATGGCTATTGCACGCAAATAACAGGCTCCAACGGACTGGATTTATAAAGAGATAGAATATTTAGATCTAGTTTTGGTTTTAGTTTTGAATGTCTTTTTGTTGGTTTTGTTTTTTAAATGTCTGCTAATGTTCTAGTATGTTTTGAGCTGTTTGGCTTTACATCAAGCTAAGAAAACACTATAGCCACTTCTGAAAATAGTTTGCCAGCCTTCACATGGTTTATATTTCTAATGATTTCTCATTGTTTGTGCTGTTGTGATAGGCCAGTGCTGCTTTATCTGGCTTTATAAATACCTTGAAACAGTTACTATTTTACAGGATACTTCAGAATTTTTCAGAGTACTCAGGTCCCTTGACATTAAAGTTTCTGATGAAAGTTGGGCATCTTTTAACATATAACCAAGACTGAGCAGTCAGAACAAGAATATTTATGACTACTTCAGAACAGGAGCTAGAGAAGAAACACAATTTTAAGAGACTAGATTAGCAGTGTTGAATGAAGTCTAGTAAATAGCGATTAGATCCTTTATGGTAGAAGAAAAATTTTGAATGAATCTTAAATTCTAGTAGAAAGATTAGCAGTTCTGTCTAGAAACAGTGTAAAATTCTGGTGCAGATCTGAGTAAGACACAGATAAATAAGTTCTGCTGACAAGGCTTATTAATAAATGAAATGCTTCTTTTGCTCCAATAACTATATTTACACAAAAATTATCTTTAAGTGTTGTACTATGCTGATCAATCACAATAACATTCTAAGGATTTTCTTCAAAGTCATTCCTGTTGGCAGTAAATTTTCTTCTGCCATTTGTCTTCTGGTGTGCTGTATATTCCATTTACTTCTGTGTTATTCAAAAGATACTCCAGTTATTCTAACAGGAAATTTCTGTTTTCAAACACATCTTTTTATATATATATTAGTACTTATACAGATCTTTGCAGTCTTTTTTTGTTTATACATTTTTTTTTTATGTGTTCCATATTTTCTTTCAATTCTCATCATAAAGCCCTTTACTAACAGTACTGGGTATCTATGTTTTTCAGTTGTTACACTGATCATTCCATGTTCCACATACTAATGTTGTGGGACATCTGGAATATGAAGAGAGATAAATTAGTTTATGTGTATTAATCTTAAATTGTTTTACAGCTAATCTCAGGGGGTTTTATCTCATTTAAACTATCGCATTCAATAAGGCGCCCTGGAATGCATTTCCTTCATTCTGAGCTTGACTAGGCTATCATAGGAGAGAGTTAATGAAAATCACGCCATTGACCTAAGTAGAAGTAGAATCAGGCTTTGCATATTTGAAATGAAGCAAAAATATCTCACAACACTTCTAATTATACCCTGGGGAATACTGCGACTGAAATCTATAGGCAATAAATCCTGCTTTATGTTTCAATCATTAAAGTTATGTTGATTAATAAAAAAAATAAAATAGAAAATGTTTGAAACTCGCTACAAAAACTTCACATTTCAATTACTTCTTCCCTAAGTGTGTTTATGTGGAAGATGCACAATACTTTGTTATTGTTCTGCTTGATGTTGTTCTGCTACTCTCCTCCTAGATCCCTGAGGGGGATTTCAAGTTTTGAGGTAACAAGCTTCATTCCTCTGTGTCTGCCACCCACTTCAATTGGGGGGAAGTAATTTTATATGCTACATTTACTCTAATGATTATGAATTCCTAATAATATGAAAATCTATTCTATTTAGGGAATAAGGCAAAACCTTAAGGGATTATGTAAAACCAATGCATTAAATGTTTATAATTTTTATAAAGAAAAACTATTCCTTCAGAGTACAGGTCCTAAAACATAACACTTTCTAAAAATATACACCATCTGTTTGTCATACCTGTAATGGCAAGGAATGGCCCTGCTCAAAAGTCTTCAGTTGTGTTAGTCCTGCAGACAAAGATACAATTTTAAAAATAACACTGAGCAAAGAATTTTTATCACAAGAAGTTTTCTCTTGACAATTATCAGGTCTGTAATGATTTGGGTACTTTTGAGGCACTAAACCCAAGAACTACCTTTTATACTAAGGCCATCAAATCCAAAGAAGAAAGAAAGAATATTATGAAGCTATCCTAAAGAAACTATGGGTTTCCATCACTCAGGGCAAACAGGCTGTAGCACACAGATAACATAGAAATGCCAAAAATAATGTTTCACAGGCACAGTGGAAACAGCCCTCCCATTCAGAAATCCAAAACGGTTCCACTGATAACCAGGAAAGTTAATGGTAAAGTATCCACACTGCCTGACCACCCAGAACACCAGTAGTCAGAAATGGATTCTTAAGTGCAGTCCTGGAAGAGCTGATTATCCAAAAGGACAAAATAATATAAAATAAAGGAGGAAAAATGAGGAGTACGGCTATGTGAGAGATCAGAAATGAAGATAACTAAGCAGGGTACTTAGCAATAAAGTGCAGTTGATCCAAGCTACTGGAAATTATGTATTACACCAAAATGATGAATATAAGCTAGGAAGGGGACAGCAATTAAAAGGATAATACTGAAGTTTGGTAATGACCGTCACAAAGTCTCTTTCTTCAGGACCAGAACAGTAACCATAACACATTGAGGTAAAAGCCTGGGAAATGACACAAGCTCTTCATAGCAAGCTGTCCGCTAGTTGGACTCTTCTCAGACTGTGGGGAGATGAAGGTGAACAGCAGTTGTCTTTTCCCACAAGTCCTGTAAACCTAAGGAGCAGGATGGTCAGGCCACTTGCTAGAGTACTATTCAGACTAACAGGGAAGAAAAAAGGGGGGAAATAAGCTGTCCTTTCATCTTTCAGTGACTATTTGAATGAGTATTCAATGAATTCCATCACCATACTAGAACATTCAGATATTTTAGAAAACACATATGGTCAGAATAATTCTTTCTTTGTGTCTACTTGCTCAGCTTGTTGCATAAGAATGGGAAAGCACTGCTTTTTGAAAATGTAGTTTCAGTCCCTGTCTCAAATTTCTGGATGGGTTCTATGACATCGGTTAATCAGGAATTGATGCTGCCAGTCAGGAACAGGAGTAGCCACAAACCAAAGTGCCTTCAGCTAGAATGTGCCATTCATCTAAAGTAAGATGGTTGTGGAAGCCAGGAGACTGTGACACAGGCTTGCCTAACGTGCTAGGACAGCTATGCTACTTCTGGTACCCAGTCTGTTTCCTTTTCCTCAAATGTTTTACCTACAAGAACAGTCACAATGGAAACTAAAGAAAAACTGATTATTTCCTTCAGGAAAAACAAACAAACACACACACACACACACACAAAACAAAAAACAAAACCCCAAACCAAAAACACTAAACCAAAAAAACCAAGCAAAAGACAATCACCAATCAAAAAATTACATCTATCGTAAAACACAGCTGCTAATGTGCAATACATATTGACTTAGTGGAAAATGGTAAACATTCACTGTCTTTCCAAATTTGCTTTGTGTCACTCAATATTTTTGAAAGCCAAGATATAATAAACAAATAAGACAATATGGCAATAAAACTTTATAACCTGGCTTGAATGAAAAAGAACAAACAAATAACAGATTGAGCATAAGGGACTAGGGTATTTTAAGTTTTAGATTGCTGTTTACAACAGTGAAAATGCAAAAAAAGGAGTAACATACATTTCAATTAATTGGTTTCTGAGGCTTCTAGCTCCACAGAACTTTAAAAGCAGTACTTTATCTTGAACTTTACTCACATTGATACAAATGTGTGTTCACATATCACCTTATTTTTCATTGTCCCTTTTAATCCTCTACTACAAAATTACATGCAATAAGCCTAAACAAATTACTGTCCTTTCAGTTTAGTTTTATTATACCATTTTAAACCTTCATTTTTTATTTGATTGTGGATTTTACGATATTTCTTTCAATTGCAGAAATAATTCCTGAAATCTGCTCTGGCTTTCCCTTTTAAGAAGTAAACAATCCTTTAATATTTTCCATTCTTATTTACCCAGTTTTCAAAGTTTTTGTACTTGTACTTCTTTGTTTTTCAGAAATAATTCTAGCATATCCATTCTGCAATTTACTCAGTTGAAAAGTATCTTCTTCCTTTTTAAATCTAATGAATGAATTGAAAGTAAAGCAGTAATCCTAAATCAATTCTGTATTTAACCTCATGGGTGCATACAGTAAAACCTTGCTGAAAACAGATATTATGTGCAAAACTAGGAACATACTAGCTCACGATAAATTGTTCCCTTTGTTGCCACTGGTGCAATTTATTGTTAAAAAATTAGGCTTACACTAGAACTGCTCAAGAAACATTATTTAAATGTCTTTCTCTTCTAGATGAAACAGACTTTAAATCATCTTTGCATAAGGTTATGGGGAGTTCAGCAGTTTCAAGGGGCCATGGGTGTTAGATTGTCACAGTTCTTCAAAGCAGCACTGATCAGAGCCTCTGAAGTAATTTATCTGTGCCCTGCTGATTCCAGCTCAATATGCATCTTCTTTTCCATGTTCATATGCCAAGATTTACAACAGTGTCTCTAAATCAGCGTAATCCACCCTTGTCTGTACTCAGGGCATCTGACAACAGTTTAGACAGTATCTTTTATCTTAAACTCATTCTGTTTTCTGCATAGAAAATACCAGTCATCCTCTTACTTACTAAGGAAAGGGGTTTTGTCTTCCATAAGTATGTGAATGTTACTCTGTTATACTAAAAATCACTGCTCTCACATAACCAGGTTTTGCAACAAGGTATTGCTGGAAGATGGCACGCAGTAAAAATTAGAGGAAACTGAGAAGTTCTATTCACATCCTAACAGAAGTTATAGCAGTACAGAAATTTTGGGTAAAATACAACTGCTACTCCCTGGGTGGAATGTAGTTGGCAGCTCCATGATGGTGAATGGTGGAGGGTGGAGCAGAGTGGAGACACTGTGGTCAAGCTCTGTGTAAATCCTTGCAGGGAGGGGAGCTTGATGGTACCTTGCAGGTGATAAACTGCACAGCACCTGTCAGCCAAGGGAGAGAGGAGAAGATGTCCTGCTGCTGAGCCGACAACTGTGGTGAAATCTCTCCTCTCAGATGAACTTGGTTCATTAAAGCCTAACTGTAATATTAACACACACTTGCATCCCAAAGTTACCCACCTCCAAGGTACGACCACCCCCAACTGGGCATACACCCTGTATTCTTTTGACTTTATCTTTAAAAGCAGAGCGAGAGAATTTTACACCAATCAGTAATAAAGGTATTTATGGCTAAAGTCACTCAAGCTCCACCTAAACATAAAGAAATAGTACAAAAGTAAGTCAAGAATGGGGGGAAAGTGAGGGAAGTCTCCATCGTAACTGCTGGGATCAGCTGACGGGCTGAACCTGTCTTCTTCCTGAGAGGGATGCCTACTGGATAAGAGCTGTGCTCCATGCACACTGAATACTTTTATTAGGCATTAGAGCTTGTCTGAGTATTGCTCTGAATACATTTTTGCAGTCAGATACCACCACCGGCAACCTTCGAAACTTATTAATATAAAATTGTGCAGGTTAAAGAGTGTTATTCTGTAAACTGTTAGTGTGAGTCCTTCACAGACACTAGCAGTTGTCAGTAGCAGGTAACACATTCAAATAAAGTGGGAAGACGCGCTGAGGAGTCTCCCTTATGCTGTTGGTTTAGCTCCCTGAAAAGAGCAATTGAATCACCCTCTGATCCAGCAGGACTGTTCGGTGATGGGTTCCCATAACAAGACACTGACAGACTGGCCAGGAAAAAGGGTCTTGGCTTTCCTGGGGCACTGGCAGACAAATAAATCACTAAGGGTCAAGAAAATCTCCCCTTTTCATGTGACAGGTATATATAAAATTCTTGTCTCTCCCATTGAAAACTCCTTGCTGTTCCACAAAGAGGGATGCTTCTTTCTCTGAAATTTCAGTTCCTTTATAGCTCATTACTGCAGCCCAAACAGAAGCAATCTACTAGAGAAACAAGTGGGCACTAACTGATCCCTTCAATCTTTTTTTTTAGGTATACCATAAAGCCTGAAATAACCTAAAAGAAAGAGACACATGATGGGGAAGATGGATGCAAATTCAAATATTACAGACTTATTTTAAGATTTATAGATAATCATAGTTATAATTAATAGCCCTCGCAGTAACAATGACAATATATGCCTGTCAATCAGGTTTTACTCAAAAAGGATGTACATACATTATTCCAAAGAATGACAAACGGATCAGGTTGGATTGCCACTTCATTTTACCTTATCAAGGTCTGCAGTAAAACACCCTTATCCCAGGAATCTCTAGCAACTTCCATGGCAACAATCCAAATGCAGAGTTTGACCTACAATGCTCAAGTCTGTGTACATGTTTACCTTCAGCATCTTCTCAGAACCCCAGCGCTGTCTTTCAGACTAACAATACACATGGAACCTGGAAATTTACTGTAGGTATTTTCACTCATACTTCGAATGCGGTGGAAAAATACCCAGTTGTTGCTAAACTTTTTTAATGTTGATGTAAAAATTATTTTAATGCTTCCCAATTCTGTCAAAATGTTTCAGGAAGAAACTATTCCTGAGAGTGACAAACCCATTGATGCTGTCACACACACTGAAAAAGAAATCTGTAGAAGTTTCCTGTCCTTCAGTTCTTTGTAGGTGAAGACTGCAAATCTGGAAAATTTGAAGTACAGTATTTGATGGAGTGAAATTGAAGTTTTATATGAGACCATGAGCCCCAGGATGCAGCTGGTAAATTAATGCATAACCATGAATTCATGCAATTCCTTACAAAAATATAAAAAAAATTACCATATTTGAAATGCAATAAACAAGTAATTTTCAGTACTTTAATACATATAAATAAATTCTGTAGTAAAAGTAATTTATACATTCTTCTTTTAAGTTTATGGATCAATAATTTTGAATGTTTCCATGATTATTCAATATTTTAAATTCTCCTGAGATTTAGAAATGAGAAGAACCATAGCCATGGGGTATTTATTTTCCTTTACGTGACTGGTTGTCTACAATTTCTAAACAAAGCCAAGAAAGTCCTTGGGTCAGTACCATTCATGTTGCTGTCACATCTGCTGCAACATCTTTCAGAAGTAGGGGAGCTTCACTAAATAAATGATTAGACTAGGTGAACACTTTCCAAGAACAAGACAACACTGCCAGTACTTTGGGGTGATTCACTGACTATACTCTCAGAATCTGTCTTGGTCCGTTGCTCTAATCCTACTTGCTCCCAGCCTGCCAGGTCTGTCTGGCTTGCTCCTTTTCTGATGGACCTGGATTTACAGCTCATTGTCACTAGCCCTGACTATGCTGTAGCCATAACTGTTTCAAAGCAAGAGGAGCATTTAAGGACATTTCACAGAAACCTTAAAGGAAAGTCCAAAAGATGTGTAAAAAAGAAAAAAAGAAGAGTAGATGAAAGCAAGATCAGAATCTCACCTATGGAATTAAACTGGTATCTTCATAATGTGTTACAGTAAAATACCTCTGATTCTAACTATGTAGCAGTGTCTTCTGATTTGCAGATTAGTTACTTCCCTCCCTGTACCTGGAGTTATATATTTGTATACTCAGAGTTTTGCTGCAAGTGAGGGTACTGAAAAAAGGCCTATGTGACATTTTTAGTAGGAAACTCACTTACATACATCAGGGTCCTGGAGATAAAACCTCATATTCTGAGGTGATGAATAATGTATTTTATTTAACTCAATCATCTTAAGGAAACAAATAAAAAAAATTAACTCCAGATGCAAGAGAAACTGAAGGTAGCTGGGGTGAAAAATACATAGAGTAGACTGCAGAGGATGATGTTTAGTCATGAATACAATGAAAGATAAAAGCAAAGTATAAAGTTTGAATACATGGCATCACAGAAATAGCATCCAAAGAAGTTGAATTTTGACAAAATGGACTGTAGAGTGTGCACATGCCTTTCTTGATTTTTATTAAATTAATTTTTATACAGTGATAACACTATATAAAGAGCTATCTTGACAACATTAAAGTATGATTTTGAAAGTTGTGACAGTTCAATGTGACTCTAAATATTTGAACTCCAACAATTTTTTTCTCCCTGATCATACTATTGCTCTTTTAAAGAAAGAGAAAAGCTTCTTCTCTTGTAAAACATGCAATTATAGTCCTCTGGACTACCTTGTTCTGCATCATACCCTACTGAGTAGAACGCAGAATACGGTGGTCGATCACATGTCACTTGAACCCTAGAGGAAATTTCTGTCTTTATGAATCAAAGGATTAGTGAAGCCAGTAAGGACACCAAGAATCATAGATGTGAGGGGCAAATAAAATTCTCAGTAGACATAATCTGTGCTCCACTCAGAACTTGAATTCAGGCTTTCAGTCCTTTCAATGAATAACATGTATTTGATATTTCTATTAGATTGTCAGCTTTTTCACTTCATACTTTATGTCATGGACATTTTTTTCTTGTTTTGAAGAATTGATATGAATAGATCAGATAGGATAAATAGGATAAGATACAATGAACGAAGGTTACAGTTAGATGTTTTAATTTGATTAATACTTGCATCACTCAATGTCCAAGGCATTTTAAAGATATTAAATAAAACAAAAGGGTTTCTCAGGAGTCTGATGCAAAAAGTGAGATTTTAAACAAAAGTGTAAAAGTTTCAGCCTATTTTTCTGTTGACAAAATCCCATTGAACCCTTAAACTTTGATCTGACTTTCTTAAAAATATTTTTTTTAATTTAGATCAACCAGAATATAGATGCATATTTTTCAGTCTTCCATGCCTTATTCATTTCCTGGGTTTTTCCACATCCCAATTTGCAATGAATGTTTATATTCTGCCCATTTTCCAATTCAGAAATTATCACATCTTTCTTGCTCTTAACTAGCTTTAAATATAAATCAACACTGATGCATTAGTTTAAAGCAGCTAAAACTCCCTGACCAGAACTGCAGGCAAGGTTTCTAGCCCAGGCAGTGAATCTGATGTCACAATAGGTAGAAAATCATAGTAATTCCACACCATCAGGCAGTGACAGTCACATTAATAGTGCCAGTCACACCTATAAGCCACATCTTCTGTAAGTAAGATTGATTAATGGTAAAGATCTGTTAATCTTATATTTGAATTTTACCCGATCTACTAAATGTCACTTTTTGCTAAAAAGTAAACAAAATATCTTCTTTTCCTGTTATTTCTCTCATAGAACTGTTTATTAACCTTTCTGACTTTACTAGAAGTCATTTGTCTCATTATGATCTTTCCATCATTCAGCATTCATTCTTTATTGAACAAAATTATAATAAATTATTTATAGCTTATTTGAAAAGGAGTTTGTACTTTATTCCCCCCATTAATTCTCTCTCTTTCTTTCACACGGACACACAGATACATGTATAGATGCGAATAGGATGAGAACAAGGTTAGCAATATGAGATTCATCCGGTACATTTCTAGGCTCCCTTACAGACAACTCCTGTGAAATGCAGAGATAAGCTCTAGGAGATTTTATAGACTTCCTTTGAACTCTATAAGAAACAATAAGCTATTCATTAGAGAGATCCAAAATATAACCACTATCAACGTACACAGAGTGACTCAGAAACTGAAAAATAGAGAATGGATCACCAAGCCCACACAATTGAAGTACTGCCCCAAAGGGTCCACAGACTTTATCACTCACTAAAAAATCCTGCATCGAATTTCACAAAACAACAATTTACTACAGTAAAGAAGTGGGAGAGACAGAGCATTACAAGGGTCCCAGGTTTCTCAAACTGTTATTATTTTCTATTATATTTTAAAAGACTTCCCTCAAGGCTTCCTTTTTTTATTAGTAGCATTTCACTGTATTCCCAAGCACATAAGGTTTTAGGCTGGTTTCATAACATGTTTCTTAGAGTTTCTTCTTTCTTGAGCATTTGAAAGACATGCATACTTAAAATTGTAAATTCCTTTCTCTATCATGCTCTGGCAGTGCCTTGGCAAGAAAAATGGAGGAAACTTGTCAGCCTGTCAACAGAGAGAGGAACTACAGCAGTCCAGCTGGATACAAGAGCTGTAGCAAGGTGTGACAGTGTTGGCAAAGGTGTGTAAAGGTGTGTGAAACTCAATGGCTGTTGCACCAGAGCTAAAGAACAGGAAAGGAGATTACTGGAAATGTGGGAGCTGGATAGCACACCCGTAGTGGAGAAAAATAAAGAGTGGGTAAATACGCAATTAAAGAAGGGAAGAAAGCACATCAGAGAGGGAGATTAAATCTGCCAAAGGAAACAGAAAAAAAAGAAAGGAGGAGCATTGCAATATAAAAATAGCCAAGAAATCTGCACACTATAAAAAATTTTCCACCAATGGAGTTGCATTCCTACAGACACCATTAGAAGTTTAGATTTGAATAAATCAAGAATCATACCTTTTGGATGAGATCTTCATAGTGTGTCATAATTTGCTAGATATGTAAACTGAGCAATCAAATTAAATCCTTTGCCAATTTGCCCTGCTGTTACTCATCTTAATATCTTTTCTGATATCAGAAAACTACTTAGCTTCATTAATTTGAATTATGTCAAAGGAATGAAAACTTGAGTTTTCATTTCTTAAAACAGCTACCAACTTTATTCATACACAAATTAAAAAAAAATAAAAGCTTCTATCCAAAAAACAAAATACTGTGACTGATAAACTGGTAGTGTTAATTTGGTGCTCTTTGAAGTTCAGGAAGAAAGTCAGCCTTTCTAAATGTGAGGTCCTCCTTCTGTTGCATCTTGGATAGAAAAAAATATTCAGAGAGAAGAGATAAGAGTTACTTATCCATCCATGACAACAGCAATGCGTTAAGTTGATTTTAGTATTAGTCAAAAGAATGAAAATAGGATGGCACTATTTTCCAAAGCTGAAGGTCTGAAAAGCACTACTGGATCTCCCTGAATGATCACCAAAGACATAAATACACTCTAAAAAATAATTTATCAAATACAAGTGGACCTTAAAGAACAGACTGCAATGATTTACACCATGACTGTAAAAGGAAATACATGCACACGTTGCTGCACTTTATGCATTACTGAAAGGATGAATGTACTACGGGATACACATTAAACCAAGTATATTATAACAAGAACAAAGCAGAGCAGAATATCCCACATGTTTATGTTTCCACAAACTGATAATTTTGTACTAGTGATTTTTCCCCCTTATATTCATCTGCTTTTAAAAAGTTATGTTACTTTATTTATTTTTGTACTCTACTATAATTGCATAAGGAGTGATGTCAGCTGGCACCTGAGATCTTTCTACTAAGATGGAACATACCTTACAAAAGTAAAGTTTTTTAAACCACTTTTGTTAAAAATATGTAATACTATGGCAAAAGAATAAGACCCAAAGATCACTGGCACACCACTCCATCTGTAGGTTTCTGTAACCCTTAAGCAACTACAAGGTATTCTTTGGTAAATCACATTTTCACAGAAAGACTGTTGGCAAATAAAAGCTTATTTTTGCTTAAGCCCTTTTCTGTGGTAGTTAGTTGTGAAAACTTATCACTTTTCAAGAGGTTTGCTGACAAAATATTGAAGAGAGAGACTTCTTCCTTGTCAATTTAGTCTTCAGATTAAAATACATATTTTCCTGTTTGCATCAGTGAAAATAACATGCAGTGAAAATAAAAAGTAGACTTAACATTGCTAAGATGTCATTCTATATTTGCTCACACTCAATAGTGAATTCTGGAGAGAAAGACTAAGATTAGAGAGAGATTTATATTTCTCTCCTGACTGCCCCCCAGGAGTAGGCATAGTAGATAAAAAATTATGAAATTCTATCAATTACAGGAAACTTCATAAGTTAACCTTACTCATATAAAAAAAGTGTATCTTTAAGGAATCATAACTTTGTTTTCTAACATATGAACTGAGATGAATAGCTATAATAATACCCTAGACCTTGTTGAGGTAGATTGTCTAACTTTTCTTATTTGAATTTTATCTATCACATAAATATTGATAATTTTAATATATGACTTGATTACAATGCTTCTTAATAACTGTATTTCTATATCCTGGATTATGCTGCACAATTTCTTATCTGTTGCATATAGCTACGAAATATTTCACAACCTTTCCTTCAGAATACTTCAGGTTGGATGACTTCTCAAAGCTTCTCTGATTCGAGGTTTGTCAAGGGGAATTGAGTTATTGTTTACTGGATTTCTGAAAATTCCTTCCAAAATACTTTGTTTCCCACCAAGTCTTAGAAAAATTACTGACAGAAACAACCGTTGAAATGTGACAGCAGAGCTGAAATGTAAAGTTCTTTTACCAAATTTCTTCTTAAAGGACCAGCCTGTAGAGAAGTTAAAAATACAACGTATGACTCTTTTGCGAAAAACATGGAATTGGCCATATTGATCAACCATAATGATGTAGAGTTGTTTATTTGGATTTACCTTGGTCATATCTCCAATATTATCTTTTTTTTTATGCTATATTTTTAATAAATGTTAGTAGAAATACAAGAACAAGTTGCCCGGTAAACACAGAGTGCCTTCACACAGATAAATTATAAGCTTTTTGATCCAGTTTGAGTTTGCCGAGATGAAATAATATAAAAAGTAAATGAAAAGAGTACTGATGGGATTCTCTCTTTCATTAAAAACTCCAGGAAACTGTTTCTCTCCCAAAATAAAACTAAGTAGTTGAACTGCATGCTGAACTGAACTGTCAAAAGGGCCAGTTCACTTGTCCTTATCTAAAGAGACTTGTTTGCAAGCGTTTGAATCTCTGGTGAACAGCCTGATGCAGTACTAATCAAAAGGTGCGTGGTTTCCTCAGATGTGAAAGATGGAGTTTTTGCTGAAACTGTCTGATATTCGTTTCAGCCCCAAACTGCCAGTAATAGATTGCCACTAGCCAGTAAAAAGTTCACTATAAAGAATTATATGTCCTTTCTGTCCTTGGTCACAGTTGCTGTGTTATCTACAGTAGGCAATTTTCTCATATGTTCTTCAGAAGGTCATTCAAAACTCTTTTACTTGGCAAGATGATGAGGATCTAAAAATATTATGATCTCCAGGCATTTAGCTTTAGTTAAATTTCCCAGTGTTCAAAATAAGATGAAAGTCAACAAGAAAGGTTAAATTCAAACAATCCAGTGCTTATAATTTACATCATACAACCAGAGCCCAATTTTGTAATTTTGTCATAGTTAGTTAATAAAAACACCAAGGATACAAAATACACACTCCAATATATACACTCCTAGAATATTCATGCCTTTTATATATATAATTCTCACTTAAATACATATATGTTTGTACTTCATAGCTTAATTTTTCAGTAACTAAAAAAGCAAATAGCCTGGAAAGTATTCATATTTCATCTTGAAAAAAATGCCCTCATTATGTACAAATCCTACTGTTTCTGAAGCATACAGAATAACTTTGGAAAATTACATAAGGAAAAATAAAAAAAGCCCCCAGGAATATTTATAGAAAATGGCCTCAAGCTGTGCAAAGCTTTACAAAATTTCAGTGAGGTTTTTCAGGTTTGGTGTTTTGGGTTTTTTTAAACCACAATTACATATGGCCCAAAAATTTTAATAGCTGTCACATTTATGTTCAGTGATGACCTCTTCTAAATAAATATTTCAAATTAACACTTGATAAATCAACACATATATTTCCCTATTTGCAGAGAAATGGCTTACATGCAGTTTTCTTTTGAGCACACGTGATTTTCGAGAGCAACAGCTTTGCACACAAATTCCAAACTTACTACCTCTGATAATGCTAGCATAAAAAAATACCGTAGGGAAAGGTTTCTTACAAAGACATGCGTCAGCTAACGAGGTCTAAATGGAAATGAGAAGGAAAGATTTGTATTTTTCTAGAGTCATCTGTCTTTGCATTTTTTTCTTTTTTTAATGTTTGGATATGAATATTCTTCTGAAAGGAAGGTTTTAGGATGATGCAGCATTTGGGTTGCTCATACCCGGTACAAAAAATATAAAGGAAGAAAGAGAAGATTAAAAACAATATTAGAAGTAAAAATGTTATCAGATGTAGCATATAGAGCTGTTGCTCAGCTATCAACACCTGTTACAAACCCACCTTCTAATGTGGACTCTTGGATTACAGTCAGACTTTAATCTTCAGTAAATAAATGTCTGCAATTTTGTCTGACTGGAAGTTTTAGGATATTATTGGTCTGTAATTGTATTGGTTACTTGCAGGCCAAGGTTTATTATCTATCTAATAGGCCCTCATAAAGCAGAAAACCTAGTAACCTCCTAAAGCTCATCCGATAAAAGGATTATAGACTGAAGCACTACTTTTCATGAAGCTCAAGAGCATTGAAGCCTTACTTTCTATGATGAAAACTGTGCTTGGTCAGGGAACAGAGAACTGTCCAGCCTCTGCCACTCAAATGTGGACTAGTGGAGAGACCGAGTTATCCAATGTGGTCATGAAATTACTACTGGTAGAAAAAAAGCAGCTTTTGATCAATTTATAGTTCCTCTGGCAACATCAGCTGAAGACTCAGTCCTATTAAATATCATGGTTGTGAAACTGAATGTTGTCATATTTCTGTCAGAATTGTCACAATGTTGATGTAAAGGCAGGAACACAGTCTAAAATTTTCAGCACCAATTATTTTAAGGAATTGCTTTACTTAGGGTTACAGCTGAATTTTTAAACAGTGCATAGTATAAAACACACCTGGAAATACTTCCTTTTCTCAGTCTATTCACTCTAAGTTAAGAAAAAGGGAAGAGTTAAGAAACAGGAAAATTCCCACATACAGTCAAATTGCACTATCTGTAGCTGGACTTCCAAGCTATGTACTACTAGGTCCCACTTTCCCAACTAAGTATATCAAGTTGAAAATCACTCTACTGCTAGGTGAAATACACTCAGCTCTGACCAAAACAGGTGAAAAAAATTAGGGGATTCTGTGCAAAGGGAAGAAAAAAAAAACCCTGATAACTGAGCATCATCTTTATCCACTTGCTGCTCTCCCTATCTTCATTTTCTACATCTGCTGTTCTCAAACCAATTGCTAAGCCAAAGCAGACTGATTTGTTCAAGTATTGACAAAATAAATCTGCTACAGCAGATCCCCAATGTCTTTCATGCATTCTATCCCACTAAGATGATCACAATGAACCATACAACCATCCTATTCAGATGCCACTGCCATAACTCATTTTATTTAGGCACAGATTGTGAAAATAACAGGATCCTCTGTCTGCATCTCATCCAGTTGTCTTCTACCTAATTGAGTCAAATGACCACAAGTGTATTCTCTAAGTACCAGTCTTTCCATGGATTCTATCCTCAATTCAAAGTCTTAATTCTCCAGTTGATCAATGGATCAGGGTTTTAGCTACTCAATTACAGTGATTTCAACACAGCCTTTAGCTTTGCAATGAATGATACAATATGACTTTTAGTTTGAAATTTAGGACTAGACATAAAAACCAAAAGCAACACCAATAAAGTGGTCTTCTCCGTTAAGAGGATATGAAGCATTATGCTATTTCTTAAGGAAATTAAGTTAAATCATATCATAGAAAAAACAATTGTGGCAAAAGTGTAGAGCTATAAAAATTAAAAGATTTGTGTAAACTGTCAGGTATGCATTAGCAAAGCAAGACTGTAACAGAATGCTGAAATTCACAGAAAAAATGTAAACATAGCATTTTTGAGGAATATATTTAAAAGAGGAAGAGAACAAAAGAAACCCAAACTGTTTTGAAGAAGAAGTATTATTACTATTTTGTTGGACTAGTGCAGATGGAAAAAAAGGCTTATATATTTTTTTTAAATATTATGATCACAAAAAATATCTTTCTTTAAAGATGTTCAAGCACTTCCATAGTTTAGCAAGGTGTCAATGAACAAAATATTTACAAGGAAACTAAACAATACTTCCTTCTTCAAGTCCAGTTTCACAATGCTTAATAGCAAAGACTATCAATTATTTGTTGAAACATTTCATAGGAAGACTAAAGTTAATTGGGGGGGGAAAGATATTAAATTAATTTTCTCAAATAGGATTGCACAAAATGAATTAATTAATTCTTGCCTATTTTCTTTCAACTCTGCTTTGGCTGTATACATGACATAACTAAGTGAATAAATAACAGAGTTGCTAATGTGTGCAATGAATGTTTCCCATTAAAATAAAGGGAAAAATAGTAGCTCTCAAATCCGGATCCTTGAAGTGTAAGAATTCCTGGGGCCATGCTAAATGGTTCATAGGTGGTCCCTCAAATGGTCTTAAACAGTTTCACACAAAAACTTCAAATTTAAAATCATTAACTATGTAAATTCACATCACTTGGGGGGCCTACAAACTTCAAGAAGAACTCCACCTATAAGGAGTCAAATAAAAAAAGTCCTATAATTTTTTTTAGAAGGAAAGGATCCTACTTTGCATTCTCTAGATTACTGATCTGTTCTCTCTAGAAACATCGGCAGTACAGATTAGAGTGGAAATAACTATTTAGAGTATAATGATCACATAGTTATTCAGAGTGGAAGAATAATAATTTTTCCAGTACATACTCTCATGAATGCTTTCTAAGCATTCCCCTTGAAAAAAAGGCCATTGTTTATGAGCTCATGCTCAAAGTGTAGACCTTCGGCATTCCATTAAGTTCTCACAAGCTTCTCCTAGAGGTGGAAAACACATCTTTCATGAAGAGTTCTCAAAGGACTTCTAGGGGCTTTTATAGTGATTAAAACCATCATTCCTTTTCATTTTCAAATTCCAAAATTTTTGAGTGTATTTGGTTAAAGCTATTAGTATTCAAGTATGGACATGACCACTATGTGAATCTTCATCATATTCTCCATATCTCCACCATTTAAACAAAAACCTCACTGTTTGTCAAGCTTTAATTACCTGCATTTCACACCATTCCCTTGAGACACATGAGGAATACCTAAAGAATTATGAAGTGTAATCATAAGGAAGATTAAAACCAGACATATAATCAACATACACATGCTATCTATGAACTTTTGTTTTAAAAGGAGACACAGTGAACTGAAGCACTATCTTGGGCAATCTATGTTGGCAAAGATGTGGGGAAAGATACCCCAGTGTCCAGAAAGCAGAGTTGGTGGTAAGTAAAGCAAGAGATGTTGAGTGGACACCGAGTTGAAGAGCTGAAAGAATTCTGGGATGTGTTAGAAGGCTAAAGTTAGAGGAGCTATTGAGCAGGAAGAAGAGAAAGTGAAGCAAACAACTGGGAGAGTTATTCATATGGAGAAAAAGAGAATGTTCAATTAAATACAATAATTAGTAGGGAGAACCTTGATAATATTGATTATATAATGCAAGCTTATATTCCCAAAGAAAAATAATGGCCTGTTTCAGATTACTGTGTATTCCCATTTGACCTGAAGTTACTAGGAATCATGAGCATCTTTTAAAAAAAGTCTATTTTTATTTCATTATCTGAAAATGTATGAATTTCTAGAAAGCGACCTTTCAGTCCTGTCTTATCTTTTGATAACTACTTATTATGTATTTTGTGGTGACAATGCCTGTATACTTAATATCTAGACTATGTTGAAGTGTCTTCAAATACCCACAACAGAATACATTTAAATTTTATTAATTGCTCATTTGTTACCACAATTAGATGAATTGTACTCACAAAAACTCATTATTGATGATTTTTATTTGGGTTTCCAGCTCTTAAAATTTCAAAAATCTAAGACTGACTTAAATTTTAGATTTTAATTTCTGTATCAATAAAAGATTAATAGAAAGTAACAACTGCCATTTAAATAAATCTTCTTTCTTCCTATTTCAAAAGACAATGGGATATAAACATGACTGAAAGTTTAAAATTATTTTCATTTGGGGTTTTTTTGTTTGTTTTGGTTTTTTTAAATCTATGAATCAGTTTCCTTTTGATGGAAGATACTCAATGAGTGAAAAATTCCTCAACTCAGAATACCAGAGGTATTCTTAAAAACTCTGATATTAACTTATATCAATGCAAGTCACAAGCATAACACCTAGAGCTAATAAAATCATACTATGGAAAAAGACAACTAGGCTCCACAGAACTCAGTGGAAATATGTAAAGACTGAATTTGTCCTACATGTAACTTTTTTTTCTTATCTATCATAATGACATTTGGTGTTTTGATGTGAGAAATTACTAGCTTTATAGAAGGACCTAAGGAAAACATGAGAAGCACACAGAAGAAATACGACTCACAGAACAATAAAAAATAGATTCAGTGCGGTTGACTGGAAAAGTTCAGGGAAGCCAAATAGCATCTTATCAAACTCCAGTCACAAATAGTTTGTCTACACAAACTAGAACCAAAATAATCAAATGCACTATATGCCATAACTGTAGTTACTTCTGAATAGCTATGAAACTTTTCAGCCTTAAAAATCCAAAATAAAAAAAAAACACAGAACTTCTCACTTACCTTTAACAAGAGAAAAAATTATGTGTTATGCAGAGACACTACTTGCAAATTAATACCATAATTAATTGCTTTGCAGAGTCTATTTTGCTGCCACAAAACTACCAATACCTTTTCTCGGAGCTATTAAGAGGTAATATCAACTGGAAATCAAGAAAGGCCCCACGTTATCAGTGGTATAGGCTATACTGACTGTTTAAACCCCATAAAACCAAGTTATGAAACAATATGACTCATCTTATTACGTAACCTCACATGCTGTAGGAATTATTCTTTTATTGGATTTTAGGATGAGATATCTATGAGTATCTTTTCAAAGAAGATGCCTCCTATCCCCGAAAAAATAAATTTAAAATAATTTATTATTAGAACAACAATCTCTCTCTAGCTTGTTCTACTTGTAACTTCACATACTTTGAAAGTGCAAAAGAAAGGATTTAAATTTATCATTGCTCATTAAACCTGCCAAAGGCTGTGTTAATTGGATGTCACCCTTTCTAATTCACTTACATGTTTCCTGACAATAAAAACCATATAATTTAAGAGCAATTGATTCTAAAGACATTATTTACTGACTTCACTGAAGTTCATAGTCTGAAGTTGAATCAAGGGTGTTAAGAACTATCCCTTAGAAAGAAAAATGATCAAAGAAACACAATTATTCTAAATTAAGAACTGGAAGGGGAAAAGATATAGAACATAGACTAATATCTTTAGGATTTTTAAAGCCATAATTCAATGCTAACACAAATAAGGATCATATAATATTTAGTGAATCTCACTGCTACCAAAAAAAACAAAAAAAGTGTTCTGGAAGCTAATGCTCTTTTTGACAAACTGGACATACCATTTGGCAGGAGCAAAGTCCATACAAACTTAAGCCTTCCTAAAGCATCATAGTTTAACCCAACCACTCACAAGGGAACTGAAAGACTTTATCATTTGACAACCATATTGCAAACAAGGAGTAGTTGAAAAACTGCTCCATCATACACCCCAATATTTAGTGATAAAAAGAAGACACACACACACACACACACACACACACACACACACAGCCCATATATATATATGACAAAATTTAAAATAATTAGTAAATTATTTCAGGGCCATAGATAATGGGAGATATTACCAGCATAATACTCAAAAAAGTATAACCAAAGAGTTTAGAATTATTTTGAGAGCACAATAGTGCAGGATAACAAAAAAGGACCGCTAGGTGTGAAAAGGATTGCTCAAAGTAAGCTTAAAACATGAAGGAGAAATAATAACAGACAGAGGGAGATGTCCGTCATGCTGTTAGAGATTTTACTAAAATTATCTTGAAAACAGAATCTCTCTCCAGCACAAAGCTAACTGTCAAAAATCACACCACAAAAATGAGTCATGGCTTAAAGCTATGCTGAATTCTCTGTGGGTTAGCACTGCAGTTGACAAGATCCACTCTCTTTCTCTGCCCTTGGCAGGAAGTAAACCTCAGAATTTGTTCGCACAGGCACAGCAAACCATATACTTCATGTTCTGAGCATCATTAATGATGAAGACTTTGGATGATGTTATTGGGAAGGAACAGTTAAATCACTGCTATGTTTCACATTCAAATCAATTTAATCTGTAGTATTGTATCTAATATGTCTGAAATATACAGTAAAATCAGCAATAATCCTTTAGCTACCTGGATTTCTGTAAAAGAAATACTAGTTTTCCTTTCTACTCACCTCCCCTTCCAAAAGTAATCTTTTTTTGTTGCTTTATAGAGTAAACAAACACATGATTAATACATTTATAACTGCTCTATTTTCTATCTGACCATTAAGGGAAGAAAGGAGAGATATCAGAATAAGCATAAAATTTTGTACAGTTCAACTCAGTCTAGGTTCCACAATGAAAACAGCTGACTTTTGCTGTCTCCAGACTATAATTTTTTTTCTGTTTCTGCATATTCCTTTAAGGACTTGTTTTTCATACTTAGAATAATACTAAATAAGTGGACATTTAATGATTAGCACAGACCAGGAAATAATATCACAGTCTAAGGGACCCTAAATAAAAATAATGTGTTCTTAGAAAATAAGTGCCTTTTAGAAAGCATTTTTTATTATGATTTAGTACCACAGGTACTAAAAGAGAAAATTGTGCACACCTCTTATGCAAACTAGATTTTTTGCACTGTTTTATTCATCTGTGCACACTCAGCCCTTCTCCAGGAAGTGAGTTTGAGGAGGGGGGACTGAGCACGAGTTTCAAGGTAGAGCAGGACATTGGCTCAGGACAGCACTGCTCCATCTTCATGGGACCTTCTCCTCCAATCACATCTTTCCTATCATGTCAGACATATTTGAGACAAAACATGCTTAGGTCTGGTCCTCTACAGTCTGTAATTACACAACTGACACAGTATGTTCGTCATAAAACAAATTACTGATCCGAGATGTCAGAAGCTCTACAAAGTAAGCAAAACTATTTCTAATTCACTTTTAAAAGAAAATAATTCAAAATATTAGTGAGATGTTCATTTTAGACAGCAAAACTCTTCATGCAAAACTCTTCTTAACCGTTAGGAACTTGATCAAAACATCATAGATCATCCAACTGAAAAAGGGTGTGACCAAAAGAAAGAACAGTTTCCAGTGTAAGATGTATATTTAGTCATCAGGAATAATAAATTTCTAGAATAATTTACTATTCCTGCCCATCTGTTGCTAATTAAGACACCTAAAATGTGTGGCTAGAGACAGCACTCTGAATGCTAACATGTCAGACATGATACTGAAATCTATTCCTTAGTGTGTGGATTAGACAAGGATTCTTAGACTAGAAATAGTACTGGAAAGAGCAGTGGCTGGAATAACTTCAGTGGTATTTTTCAGCCATTTGTCAATGAATTTCATCAACACACTGCTTCTAAAATGAACTTTAGAATTATTGAATTAAATCAGATTTTAAGCTGACGTATTGCAAACATGATATGAAAGAACATAGACCTTCATACACAGACAGTATGTGTATTGAAAGGAAAATACCTGTAGAAAAAGGCTGAAATCCAATTTTTGCCCTTCCAAGGACATTTGATGCATGGCTGCTGCTGTCTCAGAGAACTCGTTAGTCCATTTTAAGCAATTAAATAGAGATATAATTTTATACAGGAATAAATCTATAGTCACAGAGCAGTGGCTGTGACCGAAGTACCACTGCAGCCCAGCAGCGGTACTTCTCTCTCCTGTCACAGCGGCTTCTGCATACAGATGTGCACAGGATGATCTTTGGTAGCAGTCTATAAACCTGTCCAGCCCAAGGGACACTTAAATCCAGGCTCTTGCCTTTTTCTATAGAGTGAAAAAACCGAATGACTACTTGAGAAAAAAATGCTGTAGGACAATGGCATGGCTCTGAGGTCGATCACAGACCCCCTCATAGCCTTTGCTTGCTGCTGCCGGGGCTGTTTATTTCAGCACCAGCTGCCCACCTCTGTGCTGGACAAGAGTGTCAGGAGCTACAGGCTGTGGAAATCCACTCTTATGCTTTTCTCACTCTGGATTTAAAACTTTTACCATAAAAGGATCAACTTGTCCCCAGTCCAATGAAGAAAATGATTTTGCATAATAATATCCACATTTGTTTAAAAACAAAATCTAGCTAGATACAGTACTGATCAGCTATGCTGTAAACCCTCTGTATCAACAGTAAAATTAGCATGGCTTTTCAGGCTGGTAAAGAATCATTAGCATGCATCACAATAGACTTCAAACATTCAGGAGTTCAAAGACTGAACATTCACACTTTACACAGATCATTGCAAAAACCAGTCATTGAATTCAAAGGATGGATGATTTAATAAAGGAAATGTAAAAGTTTTCAGGGACCTCTGGATTTTATTCTAACTTTTCAAAGGCTTTATTTGTGTGCAAGAGGAAGAAAATATTGGCTGTGTCACTTTCTCAGCTTTTGTTGAGATTTAACTTTATTTGATTATCTTAAGTGGAACTAAAATTTAAAAATACATAAGGAAAGCCAAAGAACAACTAAAATATTATGCCTACTTTATAAATGTATCTCAATTTCAAAATGCATATTCTGAATATCTTGATCTCCAGTGGAATCTTACCTGCCTATATCCTAAATATAAAGTAGATATTTAATCCCACATTTAAGCTTTTAAAGGTACTTCTAATTTTAAATGTACTTTTAAGTATTCTAGGATCATGTGGACAATACGAAGCTTTATCACAGCAAGAGTACTGCTTCCACTGTAAAAAAAAGTGTTTGCACCTTTTTCATTACAGAAAACCTCTGTATTTTAAATTTCTTGTACTTAGAGCAAACATTAAGTTTTTTCATGTCTTAGAAATGTATTGGTCCTCTTCAAAATTGCAGTACAGAAAAGATTTTTGTGAACTGACAAAAAAATTCCATTTGTTAACTCCAATGTGAGAAATCTTAAAACGGCCACTTCAACAAGCTTATACAAACAATACATAAAAATAGTATCTTCTGCTTACATACAAATTAGCAGAGAAATGGTTTTGTATGTTATTTGCAGGGAGAGGGGCCAGTAACTTTTTTAAGGTCACACCTAACAGTTCAAAAGTTTCTCATTAAGTAGAAGCAAGAGAATAATGTTCTCTTTTGCATAAACTCCCTGAGAACTGCATCACTCTTAAGTGGCTTTAGTATCCCTTTCCTTGAAATAACACTAAGAGCACAAAGAGTCTATATGTAAATACCATGAGCATGCACACCCATAGCTCGTATAGCTCTTAGCGCTCTTAGTACAACTGAGTATCAACCTCCTCCTCACTCCTTCCTCCCAACAGGTTTTGCTAGTGTTGTCCTTCTGCATTCCAACACGTGAGAGTAGTAGTTTGAGATAATCGAGGGAAACAACACTTCTCCCTGAAGATTTTTGAAGGCTATCTAATATTCCCACTTAAGGAGAAATTTCTGAAAGACAGTAACCAAAATAGGCATGCTAATTCTACATTTAATAATTATCTACTACTACTCTTATTTTTAAGATTCTTAATACCTTTTCTTAATAACCTTTTCACATCATTAATTAAGCTCAAATATGCCTTAGTTTTCAAGTTGTGATTGTTCTTAGCATCTTGGTTTCACATGCCCTTTTTGCATACATTTGAAATTATTTTGAATGTCAATCTTTGCTGACATTTGGGAAGTAACATGCATAGCATTTGATGTTATGTTAATACAAATAATTTTCTAATATTTTGAATAATAAATCAGTGCTATTCAGCTACAGCTCAGTCTTAATATGCTGCAGTCCTAACAAAAATATTTTCTGAAAATGTGTTCTTTTTCTTCTGCAAACTCCAACTTACATACATGAAATGCTAGTTAAATATACATCTCAGAAAAGATAATGAAGTTATTCAAATAAATGAAACACTATATTCACTCTGCTTTATTTATAAGAATATGTTTCTTCTACATGACTCAACTAGTTATATACCCAATAGTGTGACACAAAGGCAAAAAAAATCTTCAATTTTGGGAATGGATAGGTTTTTTTGAAATTATCAAGTGATGATAATGAACGAAACAAAAAGAAAAAATGCAGTCCTAAATAATTTTTCCCAATTAGTTTTCAAATATACAGTAATGTTGCTCTCTATTTTTCCACCTCAAAAAAACACCAAAAAAAGAAGAAAAACCACATTAAACTTGTTTGTGTCAGTTCATATTTACGAAGCATGAATGGAGTTCTGACATAATTATAATTTTTTTTACATTATTAACAAGTGATTGAAGTGCAAAACAGACTTTGCTAGCCATTATAGTGGGTCACTCTTCCTATAAGTAATAAATTGTAAAAGCTATGTTACTTCTCTATGTATAAATGAGTATGCAGCACAGTCCTTTTTAGATGTGGAGTTTGACTATTAACTGAAAAATCTGAAAGGAATACTACAGACTACCTACTGACTGCTCAGCATTAATACCAACTCCAAATCAGATCACTTTGAGCATATTCTTCTGATTAAAAGCCAGTATTGCCATGAAATTAGGGTTTGTCCTGCAAGTAAATCAGGTCACTTATTTTTATATTCTTATGCTTTATTAGTAGTTTGAAATCTTTGACGTTTTAAACATTTTGCCAAAGTACTTTTAATAAATGACAGTTGATCAGATTATAATGAGATTTAGAGAAAATAATAATTCTACTTAAGAAAAAAAGAATAATTTAAGAATCAAAGGCTAACATTCATATTGGAAACCTTTATTTGTTTGAAAATTCCAATTACACAAAACTACAAAGCAAAAATATGCTCAGTTCATCATCTTGATAAATTCATCTAGAACACTAAGTATCCCATACCTAAATCAAAATCAATTGGCTTGAAAATAAAAAGTATGGAGATTGGCACAGATATTGCTATAATTAATAGCAAAATTTGCTATTAGAGAAATCTGTGACTATGGACACAAAATAAATGTAAAATTTAATATAAGGCTGATTTTGTCTGAATAACAGAAACCCAAGTTAGGGGCCAACATCACAGATTGAGATTCTTGATACATGCTATCTTTATTTCACAATCAGTATAGACAAAGGAAAGATACATGACTAATTAGGTAAATTTGCTCAAATCCTCTTCTAGTTCAATTAATAAAAGCATTCCTATGAGCACAAGATACATTCTTTGTAAGATTGCTGTGCTTTTAGATACTCATTTGATATCATGTCTGGACACAACAGGTCTCACCTCAATCTTCATAAACTTCAGAAACTATGTGAAACACAAGACAGGCCTTGAATCATTAGTCATACATAGGCACGAAATGTCACCTGAGATGCATCCAGAAGCCTTAAGCAACCTCCCCAGTCAACTTTGGAAGTCAGCAGCTCTCCTACAGGTCCTGCATTATATCTGCCAGCTACATCTAGATGTCCTAGAGCATTCAGATGATACTAGATACTTCTCTGCTGGCAAGAAAATATGTGTTATTGCTTTCAAGAAGCATAATGCCTTCTTGCTCCATTAATGTATCAGATATAAACGCTGCCAGCATACTGCCTGGCACATTTGAGGGGCTTCTCAGTTCCTTGAACCAAAACCATGTCTCAGAGAACAGGTAAGTATAATGATCACACAATTTCTCCTCAAATTTTTGATTTATATTCATACAATAAATGTGAGACTGTCCTCAGCTGCTGTCATGATTGTTTTTAATAACTGTGACAGTCAGGTTTCCTAGTGATATGGAAGCATACACTGAGGGAAGCATACACTGAGGAATCTTACAGCAGAGACTGAGGAGCATAGAGTGGTCTCCTCCTCAACCTTCTCTTTTGTCAGTAAGCATATGAGTCACAAATTATCTGAACAAGTTACCAGATGCTGTATCAGCAGTCTTAAGAAGAAATGAACATGAGTGCCCAGGACTCCAGAGAAAGTCTTGCTGATGTTTGTTCTAAACGGCCACAGATTCAGATGAGAAACACACTTCTGCCCATTAGTTCTGGCTTCTCCAATACTTCAGGTATCACCGTAAACTGGACTCAACTTAAAAATGTGAAAGAGTTATTCATAACTTGTTTTCTAACAGAACCCCAACAAATAGCAAACACACACAACAGGCTACTTCTCATCATCTGTGGCAAGAGATCTATCGTCTTCATTGGCCCTTTGTGAAACACACTCAGAGTGAAGCAGCTTAAGATTGCATATTAAGACTGTCAGATGCAAAAAGTTTTGATCTCATTAAATTCTAGTACTGACTGAGGTAATACAAGATAGATGAGAGCATCATGTGAACATGTTATATCTGTTTAACACAGAGACATTCAATGCTTTGAATTAAAGTTCTCTCTTCTTGCTCCAGGGAAAAAGAGCAGGATTTCTCAGTAGGAATTACTGGTGAGCATACCAAGAGTATCAGTTGTATATGAACATCCAAAGGTGAACTGTAAGCCTAATTAATTATGAAAACTCATTTTTCATTGATTATACAAGGCAGGACCACAGACAAGATAAACAGGTACATTCAGGGTATATATCAAAGCTCTTGCACTTCAAATACTCATCTTTACTATACGTAATTTATTAATACCACAAGATCCTACCATGGTAAGCACCACAGTTAGGTGTGCATCATTTTGTAATACTGACTTTCAAAGTGACCATGCCCCTGAGTTTTTGCTAATTTAGTTCTAATTTAGTTTGCTAATTTATTTTGCCTTCTCTGTTAGCCCACACAAGTCGGTTTCTCATGTACAATCCAGGGATTGCCAATGCAACTATCCTGGAAGATCTGGAAATGTACTACCCTAAAGAATATATGAGAATGGATCTTCCAACCAAACCTGAAATGGTTTTTGGAGGATTTTAACATAGAGGAGTGTTTCACCTGAACGGTGGATTTAGACGTTTTTAAAGAACATAATAGACAGAAGCTATCAATGAGAACAGGGGACTGCATCTGTACTGGAAAGTAACCTCTAAATAAAGCAGAAAGAAGGTCAAATCAAAAAGGAGGCCAAGGCAAGACAAGGGTCACAAATTAGATTGTTGGAGATCTACAAATGGAGCCCAGTGGCCTGGCTTTTTCATATCTAGGTCATGCCACTTCTAAGTCAATGACCAGGTAAATCAATCATAGTTTTTTCAGCATTTTGAATCATTAGTTAAAGGAACTACAACCACACAATCCATTTTGCCCAAGTAGAAATGTCACAATAAGAACTACCCTACTCTTACCTTACAATTAGGTGACTGAAAAATGCTGTGGCGTAAGACCCTGACATTTTTTCCCCTAGTAATATAGAATGAGAACACCATTCAGACAAAAGTAATCAGCTTCAGATGTACTTCTGTTTAAAACAAATTAAATTGTGTTCTATAAATGAAGTATTTTTTCAGAGCTGCTACCTAAATCCTTCTGTCTCATGATTGATCATCTAATACCTTTGTATCTGTCATACTATTATTTGTTACTAAAATAAAAATGACCATCATCTCTCCATCAATAAGTCTTAGAGCCATACTTTTTCAGCCCTTAGAAATGACAGGTTTATCAATCAATATTTTGCTCACTAATACATATCCTTTATTCAATACTTATCCTTCATTCACTACTTTTTCTCAACGAATATTGTAGGTGTCAATAGTCCTTGCAAAGATTTATTAGTTTATCTTTCATAGGCTGTTTCTAGTATGATTAGTTTTTGTGTGGATGAGGATTAAATAGCAAACACATTTGTCCAAATATCTTTACAGAGCCAATCATCTCTTTCAAAGTATAGAGCAGCTTAAATTATTTGTATGTTAATGGTCAGGGTCACACTGCCAACACATTCTTAAGATGCCACTCTCTAAAAGAAAAAAATAAATTGAAGTCTTAAAGAATTCAGATATCATTAAAGAGAAATTGGAAGACTTATTGGGCAAATATCAAAGTGATTTAAAGATGGTTTGTGTAGAAGATGTACTGTGCAATGACATGAATGGAGTTATTATTTTGGGGAACACTTCTGCTTGCACTGCAAAGTTTAATAGGCCACTGAATATGAAATGAGCTGTCTTCCACTTATATTTTTCTTCCTTCCACTTTTTTGTTATTCTGAACATTCCTCTAATGAATAGTTTCTTAATTATTGTTTGACTTTACTGATCTCTCACGTGCAGTTAAACAAAATTAATACAAATTCAAAGATAGATATATGTTCAAATGATGTGCAAAAACAACAGACAAGTTTGGTGAGAACAAATTGTTCAAGAGCCATGTACTTTAACAAGCACTGTATGCTTACTTGTAATACAGCATAGTATAATCCAGTATTTCAAATGTGAAAATATTATTCTTGATGTTTTTAATGACATTCTTATTAGCTGCAAATTCACATTTTCTTGGGGGAAGGGGAAGGGAGGAGAAAAGAAAGCAAGTAATAGTTTTATTATAACTCTCAGTATTATTCTGAGCCTGACCTCCAGACCTAACACTGTCCTGTTCTATGACATACCACTCGTAGCTGTCCATGTGCTACTTTGCCTTCACCACAACTTTAATTGCAGTGTCTTTGACTTCACCGGTACAAATAAAGGCAGAGTTCAGGACATATCAATTAACAATTTTGCTTCTCAGTTCAGTATGACAGAATGGATTGTGATGGAAGGGACCTTACAGATCATCTAGTTCAAACATCCCTACCATGGGCAGAGAAAAATTCCATAAGATTAGGTTGCTCAGAGCCCCATCCAACATGACCTTGAACACTTCCAAGGACGGGGAATCCACAACATCTCTGAGCAAGCTGTTCCAGTGCATCATCACCCTCATAGTAAAGAATTTCTTCCTAATTCCTAATTTCAACCTACCCTCTTTCAGTTTAAGGCCACTTCCCCTTGTCCTATCGCTACATGCCATTGTAAAAAGTCCTTCTCTGGCTCTCTTGTAGGCCCTGTTTAAGTACTGGAAGGCTGCTATAATGTCTCCCCAGAGCCTTCTCTTTTCCAGGCTGAACACCCCCAACTCTATCAGCCTGTCCTCACACAGCTGTTCCTGTACGATCATCTTTGTGGACACCTTCTAGAGCCAGCGGAGCAGCACTATCTCTTTCATATGCTTTCTTATATCTTCATGTTCTGCTTCTCTGAATGATCCAATCACCAATTCCAAGACCAAAGGCACTTGGAGGCCAGCTTAGCTACTGGCTCAACATTTAGATTCTCCATTATTCATTGATATTCAGAAGCCCAGCTAAAGCACATGATCTTCTCACTGCATAGAGGTTTTAGGTACTATTATCAAGAGTCATGAAGCATAATGGTGAATGACTTACTTCTTAAGTGACCACCAGCACTTATGGAAGTCATAGCCCTTAAACAAACAAACAAAAAACCAAAACACACACATTTGCAGGATAACTCTTTCCTTTTCAGATACATATCTTCTCAAGATTGACATCCAGGAACTCTGTTCTGTGTCTACATCAAATAAATAACAGTGTTTGTGCAAAAAGTTGGAGGAACCATGACATAGCCTATCCTCCTGATACTGTTATTCTGTATACACTTGTACAGATTTTTTTCTGAAAATTTAAACTCTTCTTCTACTTTTCTGGCTTTAAACCAAACAATTTTTCAGAAGGTTGCTCTAAACCATGGATTAAAGGGGAACCTGGACTCAAACACTTCTTGGTCCTTCTGTTGAAGGTGTTGCCTATGTAAACATGGCAGAGATATTCAACAGCACTGCACAACAGGCCAGCAAGAGAGGCGTGTCTTCCATCTTGAGTCAGTCCAGCTTTTTAGCTTTCCAGGCTGTAAGTCCACAGATTTGCGCAAGACAATCTTCTAAGTGTAAAGCAGAATGGGCAGCTCTCATAGCCCCTGAAAGTTTCTACAAGACACTTACAGAAAGGCCAGCTGGTGATCTTAAATGTCAAAAGTTCAACAAAGTCTACACTTCAGGAAATTACTTCACCAAAATGGATGGTTTTCTGCTCCTAATGCTGACCATCTCAGAAAGGAAAATGTTAGTAGTCCTGTTTTACCAGTTTTGTAATAAAACTGCTTGGTTTGGCAACCTTTAGCTTTCCAACAAGCTTCAAAAATATCTCTGCCATGTTTTCTCTCCAATAATAACTCTTACAATAATAAATGGGGCTTGTTTGCTGTCCAGAATCTTTTAAATCACAGTCATAATTCTAAAAAATGGTTGAGCTAAGGAAATAAGATTCCCAGAATGAAATTAGTCTCATTTTAAAATTAAGTAACCATAGTGAGAATTCCCTTTCTTAATGTAGTGGAAGTCTCTGTCTCACAGTGGGGGACTAAAATAATCATAGATACTTACATCATTTCTCGAGAAGCCTTAATAACTCCTTTTTTTGCAACAGTTCTTTGAAAATCATACAGCATAGAAGAGAATAATAATGAACCTTTTACTCCATATTTGTTTCTAACCTTCAGATATAGAGGCTTGGTACTGTATTTAGTTGTCAGTTAGATTCATAAAGCTGTGCTAATGCATGGTCTCACAGTGCTAAGAATATGACCCTGAGCTTTTCCACTACCCATTTTTCTGAATAACCTCTAATCTCCCTTTCCCTATTTGGCTGCCAGCCTTTATTTTGAATTTCTTATTTCAGTTTGGGGCCATCTCCCTCTTAATTCCAGATACTCTGAGACCCAAAATCTTCAACTATTCTGGGGGAAAATAAATCCATTGTTTTCCTACGGTCCGAGTGGGAGGGGCAAAGGAACGCAGCACTGCACAAAGGGGTCCGATGAGGTCTGAGGTTGCAATGCAATGCTTTATTCAAAGTGTGCAGGGGTTTTATGAGTTCTGGTGTGGAATGCAGCAGAAAATGGGGTGGAGCATGAGACAGAGAAACGAATAGGAAGAGGGACTCAGGTGAAGAGGGAGGAACAGGGGAGGAACCAGGGAAGGAAAGGGTGAATGGTAGCGCTCTCCTCTCTGCAGCTTCTTCAACCAGTCAGAGGGGGAAGCAGGGAAGCAGGCATCAGCATGCCTGGGCAAGCCCGGGTATTACAACCATAGGGAAATCATACAATGTATATATTTGTAAACACATTAGAACTGTAAAGTCCATATAATAAAGTCCTTTCAATTGCTGTATATCTTTTTCCATTCCTGAAACTGTTCCCATTCTGATTCTTGGTCCTCCACAGGTTTTCTTCTCAGTTACCATGCAATTGCATCTGTCTGCAGTACTTCAAGCCTAACCGTAACACCTCTTCTCATTAGTCTATTTAAGTTGAAGATAAATGTCTGAAAATGAAGTTTTAACCATTTGTGAAGGTATAAATTCATGTAAGACCAAGCTTCTCAGCTGACTGAATTGTTTTGAACCACTCACATCCTATGCTACAGTCTAACACTGTAGCATATTTCCAAAAACAATTAAAGTCAAGAAAGAACTTCATAAATGATGCACCATAGCAGGCAGAAAAGATCCACATGTTCTCTCTGAGTGGTAAAGAGTTTTCAACATTGCTGTAAGACAGACCAAGTAGAAGCTTTCATAAAATTAATCAGCATTTAACATGATGGAACCATTTTGATAAATTTGTATTCTAAAATAGTAGATCCACATAAGAGTAAAATTCATACCTCTAATTTTAAACCAAAAAGCTAATCAGCTCACTTTAAACCTTCAAAAAGGTTTAGAAGAAATGTTAAGCCTGCATTCTAATTTGGTACAGTTTTCCTTATGCTTTATATGAATTTCCAATAATACTGTCTATAGTTAAGATTTTAACAACCATTCATAAATTATGAAGTATCTAATATAAAAAGTATATGCACTAGAAGTCTAATACACTTTCTGTTCCCTGGTCATAATGTTGCTTTCATTGCATCACCATTTCCTAGATTTATTTTTCTTTTTAATAAGGAACATGTCACTTCCTCTGTAGCTTAGATACTGGAACAAAGAGAAAGAACAGTTCTGCTATTTATGGACCTCTTTACATGAACAATATGAAGTGTATGATGCTTAACTTTTCACGTAAGAACCACCCCTTGTGACTATGAATAGCATATTCTGTGAATAAAACAAGGACTGAAATTTTGGAGGAGTTGCTAATATCAGTAAGATCATTGAAAAGCATTGATTTACAACCTGAGAAAGTAGAGGACAAAATGCAGGTTGTTTCCAGAATGATTCCCTGTGTATGACCAAAGAAGAAAGTAACAGTACAGGAGAAAGTAGCCCACACTCCAGATATGGGGTAAATGATAAACTATAATTCCTAATTAATCAAACATAAATCTGTGAGAAACTGAAGAATTGCTACATAGTTAAGGATTTTGTCTGAGAAGGTAACTGGCATTTTAACTTGTTTTCTTTGAAAACCAATTTAAGCAAGAAAAATCAAAACAGTTTGCGCATCTTCTAAAAGAAAAAAATAGCTATAAGTAGCTTCTTTTGCTTTGTGATTGTTGCCTCTCTACTGCTTAAAAAGAGAAATGAAGTCTTTTTAATCACTTATTTCATATACATCAGATGCAAAAGATCATTAGGCACCCCTAAATGATGGGGAAGCCTCCTAAGCCATCTTAGAAAGCTCATGCATATGACATATTTGTTATTCCCTTGATGTTATTTTCCACAGCATGACTAATCCAAGAGTTACCTAAGTTTACACTTCAGTGTTTCCATTTTCCATCTACGAATGCAACCAGCCTGTATGGTAAATTACACATCAATTGTTCAGGACACATGCCTAGAAGAGGGTACAAAAAGATATTAATTACCCTTTGCTCGAACTTGTACTTATGCCATCTAACAGTGTTTTGTTGCATTGCATAGATTATAACATTTTTAATTTACTCATTCAGTTACAGCAACTCATCTAGTAACATCAAGCACATGCAGGAGAATGAATGTCTTAATATTTCATGAAAACATGGTTAATTAGTAATTTATTGCTTTGACATTGTTTTTTTTTTTTTTGGTAGGTTTGGGATTTGGGGGTTTTTTTGTGGGTGTTTTTTTTTTGTTTCATCTCTGTGCAGGCTGTGAACAATGCTTCCTGGGAACCATGCTCACTGCCACATGGCACAGGCAGAGCGATACTGGATACTGTGATGGTTTTACTGTGTACATAAGGTAGCTAGACAAATTCTGAAGTGACTGTCCTCTAATCATATGTAGCAATATACATGGACTACAACATTTCAGCACCTTAAGGAGTATGAGCTACATAAAGCTGCCAGTTTTACGTAAAACTGACTACATTCTCATTCACTAAACTGTTCCCTGACACTTGCATGTCAAAGAATAAGCCAAGAGAGCCCCAAACTATGGTTACAGAACTCCCTTGCCATCCCAACTCTAGTAGAAATTACTGACTGTGCATGTCAATGGTGCTGGGCAGAAATTAAAACCTTTTCCTGAGCTGTGTGAACACAGCTCAATCACTTCACAAAATATTAAGTGTGTGAAATTGTTTCAGCAAAGAGCAGCTAAGAGCTGCAGTGAGGTCTATAAACCAGGAATACCCAAGAGTGTTCTAAGACTCTGTTAGTGTGCAGAGTCTGGTTTTCTTTGTAAGATGTCTTCACTTGCTTATTCAGGCACTGTGTAAATATGAGATCTCTGTTAAAGCCATCATAAACAACATTTTAAGCCTGATCCCATTAATGAACTCTGCATTCGTATAAAGGATTTTTAGGTGGTAGTGATTTATCAGGAAAAATAAAAAAAGATTGCTCTAATGGTGCTACAATCCAGCACTAAGAAATGCTAGAGAAGTTTTTTCCCCCAAAGTTAAACCCTTAGAAAAACCCAAACTACAATAAAGGTCATTTTCGTGTTTATGCATATGGGTATATTTGTATGCGAGAGTAGTAGTAGGAAATACTCTCAAGCACTGAAATATACATATCTAGCATGCATAAATTAATGTTATAGAGCTCTTGTGTACATGCCAGGAATGGTACAAGCAGGAAAGATGACAGTAACATGTTTTATTTGATTAGTATTGGCATAAAAACATCACATTACCATTTGTTTCCTTTATGAAACTCAAGACTTAAATGGAAACCTTCTGTCTAACATAATATATTTACACACATGGAAAGTAAATGTGCAAGTTAGCACTAAAATAATAGTTACAATAAAAATCATAAGAAAATACCTTTTATTTTGAAATGTCATTTGTGGTAAGAATATTTGCAGGGAAAATATTAAAAAAAAAACAACAGGAAAACATGCTGTCTGATGAAAAGCATGATTTTAATCTCATCTGTTTATGCAAGATGCTTAAGTTATACTTGAAAAAGGAATATAATAAAAACATTATTCTAGTCTGTGTATACCATTATGACATTCAGATGTCTACCCGTTAGACGATTTTAAGCACAACTAATATTTCATAAACAATTTTTATTTAATCCAATACAGAATACTAAATGTAACATAAATACATTCAAGTATGTTTACAAGAATCAATCAGTATTTCCTATTTGATTTATACTACAGAGTTTGGGGTTTGTCATTCATATTTGACAGGGGAAACTGTTTCCTTGTGCCCTAAAGAATATATCCTTCAGGAATTATAACATATTCTAGTAAAAATGAAAACTTTAGGGGGAAACTTTAGGACAAGAGGGCACAGTCTTAAACTGTAACAGAAGAGGTTTAGGTTCAATATTAGGAAGAAATTTTTTACAGAGAGAGTAATCAGACTTTGGAATGGGCTGCCCAGGGAGAGGGAGGATTCACCATCCCTGGAGGTTTTTAAGCTGAGACTGGATGTGGCACTTAGTGCCATGGTCTAGTAACCACGGCGATGTTGGATCAAGGGTTGGACTTGATGATCTCAGAGGTCTTTTCCAATCTGGTTGGTTCTATGATTCTATGAAATATGACCAAGTTCCAACAACCAAAATAAAAATTACTTCAAATCAGTTTACACCCTTTTTCTTCTTCCCCTCTCCTGTTTTAGAAAGCTGATAACCAGACTTGTGAAACAGGCTTTTCCTCCAAGTACCTTCTGAAAAACTACCTTAATAGCACTTTAATATTCAGAGCTCTGACATTCAATATTCCTTCATTTATATCCCTGCTTCCTTTTCAAAAGCAAGACATAGACCTTTGCTATCCCATATAACTCCTTGAAGCCACAATAACCTCCCTTCACTCACATGCCATCACTTCACATGTCCAGTGAAGTTTGTTTACTGACACTTCTCTCCTATGCACTAGGTATCCTGTTGACCTGGCTACTCACCTTTCCAAAGACTGCAAAAACTCACCCACCAGACTAACAAAAAGCTGACATGCAATACATTCACTGTACTTCAGATAATTCTGTTTGTCTTGCATGTAGTATTTTTTTCATACAAGTTTAGAGTTATCAGGAGAGCTAAAGAAGTTCAGTGGAAAATTCCTTTTCTTCTTTGACATATGAAAGAAGAAATATTAATTCTTAATTCTTTAAAAACAGGTAGACTATATACTAAAAAACAGTGGGATTTTAGCCACATATTTTATACCTTTGTATTATTGTTAATGAGAATTAGTATGGAAAAAAGAGAGGCTTGTGTTTTTAGCCAATTAATATCTGACAGATATCACAGTAGGATTTGAATCTGTGCCCCTAAATTGTAGCAAAGAAAGTCCTTTTGACATCAACATCCTTGAAATAGGCCTCAAAGCAAAGTTAATTTTTAAGCATTGTTGAATCAGGTGTTGATACATAACACAGAGCATACCAGACATTGTTGTTTTTTTTTTATTTCAATCAAGCTAGTGTCCTGACAAAATGTCTAGTTAGTGAATAAGGTTTGCGGTTTAGAAATTCTAATTTAAAAAAGAATACTTCTGGTTACACAGTGTATTTTAAATGCCTTTCAGTTTTGCTTGCTAATACATATAGGACCCAGTACCAACAAATTCTTTCTACAGGTTAGACAACTCATTTTCCCTGGAAAAGCTGAGAAATGACAGGAAACATAGTATTGACCTATATTATTCAGCTAAATAAGGTACCCTAAATGTAATGCTACATAAGATACTTTTATATACAGAATTATTGTAAAATAGTGCCCTCAGCTAAGGTGTGAACAGGAGGGGTGGGGAGGGAAGAGAAGGGTGAGAATACCAAAACCTCAAGCATTTCCATTTCAGGAGAGTAATTCATTTAGAGGATACTATAAACAGTTCAAAATTCATCACACACGGGCCTCACATACTAGGAAAAAACACCATTCAAAACTATTCAAAATATCAGGCTCAGATACAAATTCTGATTTGTAAATTTTATCTCAATGATAGTTAATGGAATTATTTTCTTTGGGATCAGAGACAGTATTTGCATTAAAAATTCCTTATTTTCTATTTTCTAATTATAAAAATAGTCAGATCAAATCCCTTCAGGTTAATCTCCCTCAGAATTTAATTTTTCTTATTGAACAAAACTCAGATGGCCTGAATGATAATTTTTTTAGTTAACCTCTCAATTGTTTTTACCCTTATATATTAGAGCAGAACTAAAATAAGATAAAGCTTTAGATACGCCCTTAAAAGGTTTCCAAGAAGTATAGGCATAACAAACTTCTGCTAGCTCAGTTAGCCCATTTTTCCACTTTCTCCAGCATCTCCCTTCCTTTTAGAGTTAATCAAACCCTAAACCCTTCAGCTAGAATACTATTGCTGTAAAACAGTAATCGTAAAACATTGAACATTTATGATAAAACTACTTGTATGTCACAACATCATACCTGAAAAATGCAATTTTCAAGAGCTCTCAGTTTGTCTTCACAACATACAGAAATAATTTCCACCCACTTGTATTCCTAACCACAGTTTGAAGAGCTACACAATCTATCCACAGCTCAGATCTACTATTATGTTGGAGCATCACAAAGTGTCATTTTATACCAGGAGATGAAGTCATGTGCTTACACTTAAATGTTTAATTAGAAGCCCCATCCCTGTCAGGAAAGGGTGTTGGCTTGAGAGAGAGGTATACAGTGATTGAGTGAAGTCTTGAAACAAACATTTTGTTAGTTTGAATGCATAAGGTCTTTTAGATCAGTTTTTTGTTTTTAAAAACATAAAGGAGTGTACTAGATGGGGAAGTCATTGTCACAGCTCTACAGATTTATAGTCATCTCAGTTTATTGTGCTGTAAAAAAACCTGCAGAATTGGTCAAGGTTTATTTTAATTGAGCATCCCTTCTCAGTGAGATATACATCACAAAAATACCATCCTTACTCTTCGTTCTGCTAGTCTCTCAAGGGAGAAGTCATTCTTAGAAAGAGTTCAGAATTGTTTCCTTAGCAGCTTATGCTCAAGGCATAGTCATAAGACTTGATGAGTACATTTAAAACAAAACTATGGAAATTGTAATTGCTAAATCATTGCAGACATAATCTCCTATAATATGTGGCTGTCAATACTCTATGTCACTTCCTGACTTAGAAGTTAGCAGTGTTTTCTTATGGCCTTTATACTGACCTACACTTGGGAGGAATCAACCACTTCTTTTTCCAGAAGCTAAGGAATATATAGAGACTGAGTAAAACAGATTAAACTCTCATGCAGAATTTCCTCACTATCCATTTAGTCAAAATGCCTTTGTGGGACACCTAGCAAATTTGGAACTGAATATCCTTGAAAGTCAACCGGATGCTTTGACTGTAGTATTATTTCTCTGCAATACGAGGTTACAGATACAAGAAACAATGACAGAAATGTAATTCAGAATAAAACAAAGCAACAACAGAAGTATGTGAAAAAAACTGAAGTCATTGTTCAGTACACTTTGCTAGAAAAAAAAAATCAAATACACTTTCTAGATGCTTATGGAGAAGACAAACTCCCTGGGGCAGAACAAGCAAGAAGGGTGAAAGCTTAGTCAGGAATATGTGTTGCATCTTATAGACACAGAATACTCAAACAGGCTACAAAATCAAGTTCTGCAAATTCCATACGCTTTCAATTGCTAAACAAAATAAAAGCATCTAAGAATGTATGTTGGTAAGTTTCATGCAGGCTACAGATAAAATATTTTGCCTCAACCATTGCAGTGCTAATTAGTGGCTATAAGTTCTCCTGCTGATCATCTATGAAAATAATGACAAGATCAGTGATAGAATATATATGCAAACTGATGTGTACCTGACTATTGAAACAATTAAATAATCCCTCTTTCCTTTAAAGTAGGGACAGTTCTGAAAAGCTCTGCCTCCTAGATGGATGACACTCACTTTTGAAAACAATGGGCAAACGAATTGCACATTTAGTTTGTCAGAGGCCTGACTGAAGCAAATCTCTGTATCACCTGGGCTGTCCTCAACGCTGGGCAATAGAAAGTCCAAGAAGGTGATAACAAAATCCAAGTGAAGTAGTTCTTGCAAAACAAACAGGGAAGAAGCCCACTGTTGTTGAAGTTTCCATTGCCATTTTCAGTATTTGAATATTTTGTTGTCAAATGTCTGCCTCCAATGGTTTTAAAATGGTAAGCTTCACTTCCATTAAACCCTTAAAAAATAGAGTATTAATATTTTCAGTAAATTACATTAACCAAAAGTGCAGTGAATGCAGACATCAAAACACTAAAAGAAAATATTATAAGAAAGATTTTTACTTGTAATTTTCAACTTGTTTCCATAAAGACATTTTACAGACTGTATTGCACGTAGTAGTAAACATCTATATACTTCCCCTAAGTCTATTCCTTCATTGCCAATTCCATTAAACTGTGCAAGGAAACATGCAATATAAGCAAGATGTATTAAGTTTCATCTTGCCAGGCAAAGCCCTTGCTCACAGGTATAGATGTGTAGGTTGAAAGTAAGAAACAGGATTGTCTCAGCACTACTTCTTATCTCATGCAGCCAGAGCTACAGTTAAGATGATTTTTGAAGTTTTTTTTTCTCCAAAAAAAAAGAAAATAGAGTCTGAAATGAACTTTGTGGATTACTGTAGGTTTGATTTTTTTTTTCTCTTTCCTGAGCTGTTCTGTGAAATGCAGCAGCAGAACATTCCTCATGATTTGCATATCATGATAAGCCACACAAGGGGTTTTCTTTAAATAGTTCTTTATTTGAGGGGACAAAACAGAGACTGGGTAATGCTTGAGCACCTGCTTCTTCTGTTACAGTCAATAACTGCAGGTGTCAGTGTGGTATTAGCAGCAGCTGCTGCTGGTTTCTCTATAAGAAGTCACAAATGAGGCAAAGCAGAACAGGCCAAAGGCAAAATCTGACCAAAGTTTTATTTCTGCCTTTACATGCCTCTAGTAATTCTCAAAAAGACATGTAAAAACTAGGAACATTAGTAGTCTGATTACCAAGAGTGTAGCCCGCCAGTCAAGGTAGGTGGTTCTTCCCCTCTGATCAACACTTGCAAGGATACAGAGGAGATGGAGACATCCTTCTTGATAACAATGGTGGTGGGATAAGGGGAAACGGTCACAGGTTGAAACACATATTAGGTTTCCCAGAGAGTTTATGGAATCCCTATCTTTGGAGATAACCAAAACTAGACAACAGGGCCTGAGAAGCATGATCTGACAAGATGTATGTTGGACTAGATGACTTCCAGAGGCTCCTTCCAACCTAAACTATGATTCTGTCCAAAAAGCATGAAGACACATCAATGGGAATGGCAAAGCAAATCATTGCCTAGTAAAGGGAAATCCAAGAGGAAGCAAAGATCATTGATTTGGAACATATAGACATATTATCAAAGATTACGCTGGGCAAGACAACATAATGTGAAACTAAGAGAAGGAATGACAGTTACCACCAAACCAAGAATGGTATTAAACTGTTCAAAAGAGTATTTATTGAATAGAAGTATATATAACACTGTTTTAGAGGCCAATATGGACAAGATAAAGTAGCCAATGACAGTGGAAAACATTGTTCAAAACTATCAGCTGTCAGAGCGTACTTTTGCACTTCTACAGTGTTGCTGAAATAAGAAGCTATTTTGTTCATAACTATCCCATGACCAAGGGATGCTGCAAGTTTGACATTTCACTCTTCTAAATTTATTTTACATTTGTTAGCATCTTTCCTTTAATTTTTTTTCCATATGATGATTTTCCACACAATGATTTGCATTTTTCAATTTGGGGCCAAAATAAGACATTTTAAAACTGTGACGTAGGAATATGTGTTTCACTTTTATTTTCTTTTTTTTTTTTGCTCTATTTTCTTGCCTATTTGTACCTCTTCATCACTTATTCAGCTTCTTCATATAAAAATAGTAACTTCATTCAAACAAAAATTTTTAAAGGGAAAAGAAAATCAAAGATGAAGAAGAAATAATGAACCACAATTAAAAAATACAGATTTCTGGAAAAGTTTTCATGTTCCTATAATTGGGATTTCAAAAGTTCTAATTTTTAATATTTTGATAAACCATTTCTAATTCAACTTCCTAAGAGAGAAGCTTTTACTGTGATGTTGTGAGTTTGTCTGTTCATCCCTCCTGCACAGTATGTTTTGAATCTATCAGCAAATTTCAGCCATATTTGAAGAAAAGCACTTAGGGTTAGATTCCCAGAACAATTCTCCACAGCACATGGCTCCACGGCCATATGAAGCTCTAGAGCCTTGACTTCTGAGAAGCTGAGATGCAGTGTATTCTGCTAAGTGGTACGCAAAGGGAGGGAGTGAGTTGGCCTGTCAGCACACTGACATAAAGTACTGAAGACCCACTTATTTGTTATCTGCCAGCAACAGAATCTGAATACCTGGGAAAAAAGGTCCTGGGCTAGCCCTTAGTTCAGGAGTGATATTTTGCTTCCTCAACTACCAGTTATGAGCCTAAGTACCCAAAATGTATGCAAGTTGAACAGCTGCAGGTTAGCTCTTTTGTACAAAGAGAAATGATTATTAGGAAGCTGTCTCCAAACTCTGAGAGGAAAAATTGACAAAAATAGTCCATTTATAACCACAATGTCTGCTGTCCATACATAACACATAATATTCAGTCTTATAATTCCTTATGTACCTTAAATCTTCTCATTCCATGGACACATCAAACTGCAATTATAACTATACAGCAGAACTGCAAATGTTCTTTTAACAGTGTTATCAGAAAATTTAAATCTGCCTGGAATTCAGTTAGACCATAACTACTTCTGCAAATTTTATTACTAAGATGTGTAAGATTATGCAATCAAGCCAATTATAATTACATTGAAGAATAATAGCACACAGCAACTTCAATGCCAAAAGCATTTTGAAAGCATCCATAACAAATTTCTAGACATAATAATCCAACTGATTTCCTGTCTTTGAAATAGAATTTTCTCCTTTTCTGAAGGTGAAAAACCTATTTCCATTTCCAAGGTTTGAAACTCGGTTAGACTGCATTTTTAATGTAATTTGTTTTCTTAGTATAATTAAAGCAATAACTATCTTTCAATAAATGCATTAACAATGCCAAATGTGAGATTTATTAACATCTTAATCTCCAATTATATTCTCCCAGCCATAATTTTTCTCCTTCTAAGGTATCTCTGAGGAGAACATATTCAATTTCATTTTAAAGTGCCCTGAGGGAAGGCATAAGTACTGGGGATCCTGTTGACAAAAGCAGAACCTTTCTGTACAGCTGGTTATTTTGAGATCCTGTTTATTAAATGACTCCAGTCCTACCACATTAATTCCATGTTAATTATAGTCTTCTTTTGTCCTCCACTCCACCCCCATCTTTCTGAGTTCAGGTCATCATCAGCCAATCATTTGCCCACATGAAGAGGTCTCCATATAGAGGGTTGGGAAAAAAAAATTCAATGACAATGACTTTATTTTGGTTTTGGCTGGGGCAGAGTTAATTTTCTTTATAGTAGCTGGTTAGAGCTGTGCTGGAGAACTGTGTTGATAACACCATGATGTTTTCATTATTGCTGAGCAGTGCTCACACAGAGTCAAGGTCTTTTCTGCTTCTCCTACTGCCCCTCCAGTGAGGAGGCTGGGGGTGCACAAGGACTTGGGAGGGGACACAGCCGGGACAGCTGACCTTCACTGACCAAAGTGATATTCCATACCATATGGCATCAGACATAGCATATAAAACTGGGGGAGGAGGAGGGTGGAATGTTCAGTCAGAGTGGTGGCATTTTTCCTCACAAGTCACCATAACGCATGATGAGCCTGGCTTTCCTGGGAAACCTACCTCATCCTGCGAGGTGGTGAATGAATTCCTTGTTTGGATTTGCTTGTGTGTATGGCTTTTGCTTGACATATTAAGCTGTTTTTAGGTCAACCCATGAGTTTTCTCACTTTTACACTACTAATTCTCTCCCTCATCCTGCTCTGGGTGCGAGCAAGTGGCACTGTGGGGCTTGGTTTCTGGCTGGGGTTAAATCTCATCAGACTTCCAGAGAGTTTCGGAGGTATATGTTCATTCATCTTGGTGATTTTTGCATTCAGTATTAGTGAGACAAGCATTTTGAGATCCTTTCATGCTTTGTGATTTGCAAGAAGCATTCCGGTTTTTGCAGCACCAGGCTTGGCATTGCATACTAAAATCCTTAAGTAGAAATACATACAATTTTTCTATGGGAAAAAAAGTCTGAAAGATTCAACAAAACTTAGGCAAGAACTTCAAAAACAAAAAGGCGAGTATGAAGAACTTTGATTTTCTGAAGTCTTATGTTGCTCAGGCATGATTTATATGTTAGAAACAGGCAGCATAACAATACTGTCTACATAGAAATCATTCTTTTAAGCAGAACACACTGAAACTTTTCCAAACTATCTCATAGAAGTTCATCTTCATAATCATTCTAGGAAAACTTAATAGATATTATTCTATTGATTGCACTGGTTCTGCTAATACTGACTTTTTAATGATTTCTGTCTTATTAATAACTAAAAGAAAAGCTTCACTATTTGTAACTAATATTAACAGTAAAATCCTCTTTAAAGGTACCAAGCACTATATGGAGATCATTTCTGCTGGCAAATTACTTTGATTCTCAAAGCACTGAATCAAAGCACAAAATTTTACATCAATTCTCGATCCACTTACATTGGAATGCTTTATGATTTGTTTTGCAAACTGCAGTCTACAAACTTCTATAACAAATATGAATGCGATCATCAGGATCGTTGGACATCACAACAGAGCAGTTCCATGATATATCCATGAGCTGATCTCAAAAAGGTGTCAAAATAACAACAGAGAAAAATATCTATGTTCCCTTTTATGGAATATTAGTGAAAATAAAAAATATTTCTCCAGCAATTTCCAAAACCTGTGCTGACTTTAAAATGACCAAATATATTTAGAATAAAAGTCCCATGAGTGAAGTCCCTTCTGTGCTGTTCTCAATGATTCAAAATACTACAAAGACCTGAGAATGCTAAGGAACTCCTTTTCAATTGTGAATATTTCTGATAATTTTAAAATTATGGAATAGAGACAGTACCTTTTAATCTTCTTAAGGCTACTTGCAGTATGTGAATGTTTTCATTTACTTAATACAGAAATCCAATTTCCATGATAGGGAGTTTTATTTTGAGCCATCGACTGTTTTGGTAGTCTGTACACTTCCACATTTACTTTGTTATTTGTAGATCAAGCAAAGATCTCTTTTTTCTCTCCCTCCCACGTACATGCCATACAACTATAGCTGATCACTGTTATCACCTCTGTTTTGGTGAGATACAGTGACTGCAATCATCCGTGAGGTTCTTTCTGTGTTAGTTGCTGTGCAACTATGGAGAAATAAGCACTGGAATTGGTCAGACTCAGAATAACTGTTATGGCATAATCTATTACTGAATTTTTACCTTCTTCTGAAAGTCAGGAGAGGTACTGAATCAAAGTAATAAAATTTTCGCTTTGCCTTGCTTTAACATTTATATGACACACTACTACATTTCCACAAAATTGTATAGTATCTGTATAATGCTGTTGATCATAGGAGCATCTTCTACAGGACAAACCTCCAACGTGCTGGTTCTCCTGATATATCCCATGGGTAACAACGGGCAGACCATAGTGAATTGTGGAAGCGATTTTGCAAGAAATATTACCATTAGAAAACAATGGGGCATTCTCTGTGATACCATGAGGTATCATGGGAGCTCTTTTAGCACAAGCTAATCTCAGAATAACAAAAAGTTCCAGTTTCTTAGTAAGTTATAGAGCTATTTTTTTAACTTAGTTCCACACAAAATCTTATTACTTCCATTTCTAACAGCATAAAAATAACAAATTTATTATTTTTCTTACAGAAAATTATATTTCCAAGCTCTTAATCATTTGTTGAAAAAATCTTTTGAAGGCAACAAGGCTTATGGGCAAATGTATGCTCTGGGGCTGTGCTTTGTTTTAATAAATAAAATGAGGAGGACTTCTCTGTATAAGTTTCAAAGACACTAAATGCAGGCAGCAACATTCACTTCAAATTACTATGTTATTCAAAGCTATTTAGGGACTTCAACCTGAGTGCATTCACACACTAAGCACATTACACAGTTGCAAGATTTTCTGCAGTATTTGTAATTCTACACAGGGCTTTCCTAATTGTGTATATTAAAGGTAAATGTTTCTCTTAACTTGCAATACACTTTTGAGTACTGGATTAAAACCACATCCAGTTCATGTCTATTTCCAACCTACTCCAATTCACCTTTCTAATTTCTAAGAGCCGTTATAATAGATTGTGTGTTATACCATATTCCCAACCTCTATTATTTTCAGCTGTAGAGGTGGGCATTGTCATCAGTATTTTACTTTTTAATTCAACTGCATGATTTGACTGAGTTTCTTAGTCTGTACCCTTCACTTTACCTCTGAAAACAAAAGGTATAAATGGGAATTTAGGAAGGGATTAAAGTATTTAGTCTTCCAGACAGTGCTAAAGGTAATTTATCACCTTTACTCATGTGAAACTCAAACATCTATAAATCTCTCACCCTGTCCCAAAGCATTAATAGTGACAGGAGGCAAAATTAAAAACCACCCAAACTACCACAGAACATTTGATATTAAACTATATGTGATGTAATGTCACATATCTCATGTTATGCCCATCAGCAACTAACTTAACTAAACTGGCACTAAAATCCTAAGACTTTTCCACATAGAACCTGGCACACGAGAGAGTGCCAGGACTACAAAACCTATTTTCTTCAAAATCCTATACACATTGAAATACTGTTGATAGGTATCTTTTATCTTTTCTGGACAAAATACGAAATTTTTACTATCTAGATAGCAGAATTGATAAAAAAAATCATGTTGTTGCCTACTCGTTTGGCAGTTCTTATCTTGCGTCTTGCATGCCTGTTATCTTCTCCAATTTTTCTATTTTGTTTGAAATTCCTTTTAGGAGTTACTGTGCAATTATTCTTGCACGAACTATACTGCACCACAGTTTTTGTGAATATAAAAGCTACACTGAAATTAATTTTGTACATTCTGTGGTGGGTATTCAGCACAAGTCTTTGCTTAAAAATGTTATTTCCTCTCCTGCCGAGGAATTTGTTCTCTTTGTTCCTATTCAATGCTAGCTAATGGAAGTAGAACTGATGGAGAAATTCTGAAAAATAGGCTCTTTAGCTGAAATCAGAGCATTTACGAAAACTGGATTATGTTGTAATTTAAACTAGAAAATAGAGCTCTCACAAGGCGCAAGCAGGGGAAAAAAAGGTTCTGTCCTTTAATTTTCAAATCGTTGTTTGTTCCAAGTCACCAGTTTGCATAATAAAATTATTACCAGTGTAATAAAAAGTTTAAATTTTAACATACAACAGTTTGGTTTTTTAAAAGAAGATACATTTTGTTTATTCTACCTTATAAAAATGTAGATTTTCCTAGCAAAAATTAAAAAATGTTAGGGCTTGTTCACTGGAGGGGAGAAGGGGGGAAGTGTGGAGAGGAACAAACCAAAACACATTTCAGTGTCTTCAAGTCTTTGCAAAATTTCTCTTCTCTTCCTGTATTTAGCCTGTTCTGCAGATGCTACAGTAAAGAAATAATGTTAGGACAGAATTCAGTGGTAGGACAGTGTCTTGGGAAGTGAAAGAAAGGAAAAGAAATACAGTGGAAATGTCAGACAATTCCAAGGTGATCAAGGAACATGAGAAACTGTTTTTGAAAGAAAAAGCTACAGTGAGGTTAATTGTACAACTATATGACTGAGGTTAAATGTATGACTGAAGTGTCATACATCACTATAGCCTAGCTTTTATTGTTTGTGGGCAGAACTACCTTAGTTTCTGGTAAGTATCTCTGCTCTAGTCTCTCTCTAAATGCCCTCTAAATGTCCCAAAGAATCAAAATTTTCCATTCAGACACCCACAACTTCTACCTCAATCTGATCCATAAATGCAAACCTGATAAAATACACCAAACTTTGAGTCATCCTGGACATGTTTAGAAATCAGGAAAGGAAATGACAGTACACAGATTTGAATGTAAACATGGCTATTGGATTTACATAATGGTGAAAATGGCCTGTGAAAAAGATTTTTTTTTTAAAGTTGTTGAAAGATAGAAAAAAGTAAAGAATTGTAACATTCACATAACGTCAGCTTCCAACATGTGTTGAAAACTGTATTTCTAACTTAAACATGAGTCAGCTCCTTCTACAAATACAAGGAATTTTTCCTCTCAAGGTTATCTCTACTCTTTTGTTCCCCACTGCTCTTTAAGCAGTGGATGAAACTCAGCCACAAGTTTCAAACCTCCATCAATAAGAAGCTGGGGTATGCACTGACAAGTAACACACATACAACTGTAATATTTACAGACTGGAAAACACGTGCTGAACACCGGACTTTTACCAAAGCAATACTGACTTCACAACTTTTTGAGGTCCCTTCCAGACCTGTTTTTTTGTTACTAAATATGGTCATGCAGAACATACATAATTTTCACAAAACTTGCTTACAAAACTTGTTGTAGCTTTTGTTTGAGGCTGTAGCTGCTGAAAGGGTTCAAGGAAGGGATATGCAAATTCTGAGCTGTGTGTAGGATAGGCTTGCTCCATATAACACCTGCAACAATGAGCTCCAGACTTGGATCTATACCCCTCCAAGGGGGCTTCAGGGGCTCCCTGGGGACATCAAGTCAGGACCTGGCAGCTACAGCCAGATTCCAGCCAGGAGCAGGACAGCTGTGGGGCTGCCCCCTTCCTGGGTATCAGGCACCTCCCTGGGACAGGGATGAGCTGAGGCTGGGACAAGCCATTGGCCTGTGGGGCTGTGGGGAGCTGGAGACTGGCACTGCAGTGGTGTTAGTCAGACAGCAACTGATGCCCCTGAGAAGCTGAAATCGGTGACTGGGAGAAGATCCCAAGAGGTAGGGAGGGACAGCCAAGGATGTTGGTGTCCTCAGGGACAAGAAAACCCCCACTAAAGCAAGCAGAACTATGTAATAGCCTAGCTTTGATAATGCATAACATTATTTGTAAATGTGCTCACTATCTGCAGTATCCCTAGACACCTTTTAATATTTCTCTGTTACCTTTAGGTTGTTTGATTTTCCTTTACTGAAGAGCCATCAGTCCACCTTTTAACCTCAATCTTAATTTGAAGTCAGATAAAGAGCTGCATGGAGGAAGACACTGGCTGTGGACAAGATGTTATTTTGATGTCACATGTTATTTAGAAACAGCATAGCATGCAGACAGGTACTAATCCTGGCATCCTACATTTCTGCTTCTAGAGAAACAAAATAATAAAAGTAGAGGTCAAAGAAATCCTGAGACATTATACAGTCCATTTCTGCATCCCAAGATGAGATAAAAGACACTCAAATAATTTCTTTCTCTAATGTTTTGTGGGGTTTTTCCTCTTTCTCATCAATTATCCATTCATCTCCATAATCAAGGCTTCTCTGTGGAAAACCTCCTACATCCTGCACATGACACATCTTAGCTTTTCAGGTCAGAGATCATTAATCTCATACTTCTTCAGGAGAGAAAACAGGGATGTTGTCTGTTCCACTCTACTCTCAGATGAAGCAAACATGTACTGTGCTGTACATAGATTGCATCTGTACATAAGAGTATAAAGAAAGCTGAAAGATCAAAGACAGATGTGAAAACTATACAAACTCTCAGTGACAACAAGATTTTTTTTTTGCTGAGTCTTTGGATTCACCAAAACCAAATACAGTCCAAACCTTAATCCTGCTGTCTATATCATCGTAAATCTTAAATAACTAACCTTTAAAACACCATTGTGCAAATGTTTATTTTAACAGATGAGGTGCTCAAGAGAGCAGAAGACACTCCACCAGCTTTCTCTGGTACTTTAACATGTAAGGCACAAAGGTGAGCTCAGAAAAAAACCAAGAAGCCTTTCAGAGGAATACAGAAACATCTGAATAGCAATCATCTAGAGAGGATTTTCTTTTCTTCTAAAGTTTCAGTCTTAAAGACGAAGAACACAGTGTGAACCAGACAATACACCTTTGAAGACTATTTCAAAATGCTCCCGAAGACCTAATAGTGGTACATTCAGAGTCTGCTAGAGACCTGTGTATTTTCAGAGTGGAAAGCTGCCAAAGTGTTTGTGACTCACTTCATCATGTCAGATGACAACAGCTCACATGAGCCAAGGTAAACACCTGTTTAAATGCCGGCAGAATCACAGTTTTAAATTCTAAAAATGCAACTAAATATCAGGAAAATTGAATTTATTTTGATTATAATTAACTTGACATTTCTTCCAGCATGGAAAGAAGAATGCCAGTCCTGCAGTAAAGGCAGCAGTCTCAGCCGCTTGGGTTTTATCATTAAACAGAATACAGGCTTCCCCTGAGACTACTGGCTAAGATTAATAAATCTTATAAAAAAGTCAGCTGCAACACTCACTCCTTAAATTCATATATATATATATATATGCTTTCTTTATAACCTCTTTTGTTTAGTTTATAAGAAAAGCCAGGTTGAAGTTAGGCAGGTCATGTAGCAGGACACCTACTTACACTACAGTCTAACACATCTCACCAAATCCTGGATTTTTGTTGCCTATCATCCCTCATTTTATGCTCAAATTATAAATTGTTTGACAGGAGATCATTATTTGTTTTACTTGTATAGTGTGCAAAAGGGTGGAATTGTAGTTCATCACAGGATCTTCTGTATGCCATGAAATGGCAAATAATGAAAGTAATAGTATATGATTTACTGTGGAGATCTTTCTCAAGTAATTTTCACCATATAATTTGTATTTAGTAGCACAATGCTCTTTGGTTTCTAAATAGTGGAATATATTCTATATTTTATTCTAAATATACTTTATTTGGTGATTAGTACATACATATAGTATATACTTTATTTGTGATTAGTATATACATAAATATATACATTCGTATATATATATGAACGGCAAAACACAATGAAAACCTTAGGTATTAGTCTTTTATCATGACATTTTATTTCATCATATTACAGTCTGTAGAGAGATTGAATTTATTCATGTCTCTTTCTATATGTATCTGTGCTTAGTGGGTTGCAGTTAAATCCATGAGAGTAAATATTAATATTTTTGCAAAAACTTCAGATAAAAAACAAGTCAGAAAAGGAAAGTATATGGAGACACCATTCACATGCAACCCTCAGACAAAGTCTATGAACCAAAGAGCAGTTTGGGGCAGTAAAGCTGTGTGACCTTCGGACAGTCTGCTGAGAAAACCGCTGAGATGACCGAAAGGAGATGAAACAAAAGCCATGTAAGTTAAGAAGCCTAAAAACACAGAAAAAAGAAAAAGTAAGTGTGGATACGGGGATAGATAGCAGCATGAGGACTCAAGAGGAAAAATACTAACATTAAAAGGTTTAAAATGCTAAAAAAAAAATGGAGAAGCAGAAGATGGCAACTCAGCAAGATCAAGGATCAGCTCAATCTAAGGAGCAAAGACTGTTGACCTCTCCTACCTGAGTGGCAAGCACTTGTCAGATGTTGCATCAGATTGGTGAGTACACAATGCTCAGTCTGGTGACATTAAAACTTACCTACTAGCTCAGTAGTCCTTGCTATCCACGGTGGACTTACCAATAAATAAATGCTCTGCACTCTTCAGCTGTGTAAATTCTGTGCTTCATGTTCACAGTAAAAAAAGAGCAAAAGGAATAAAAGTTGTCAAATGGAATCAGAAGAAAAAGGGTTACAAATTTAATTATCTTTAAAACAAATGAAACAAACAAACAAAAACAAACAAAAAAACCCAAAACCAAAATCAGAACCAAAGAACCAAAGAAACAAACAAAACAAAAAAAACCCCAAGAGCTCCTTAGAATTGGGGAGGGGGGGGGGGAAGAAATGAATTACGGTTGCAGTACAATAAACCTGTTATGTCCTGAAGGCATTTTCATATGCAACATAACTACCAGGAGCCTTTACATCCACACTGAAGTCATTATTATGAAATATGCAATCTCCTGTAGTCATTGTGCTCATTCCATATAGAATCCATGCATAGAAACTTTCAACTGTAAAAATTATGTGACCATAAGTTTGACATATAAATGGGTAAGAAGAAATAGGGTTTTCATGTTAGAAAAAAAATCACAACATTGCAATCAAACTCAAAGGGTGGCCTGCATGGTACTGGGTGGAAGTTTTCTAATGAGCTTCGTCTGTAGTGTCTATATTGACTTTGACACACCTAAATTTAAGCTTAAATTTAGCAAGACGAGTGCTCTGCACCAGCAATATCCATTCTGTAAGCTGCCTTTGCCCCAAGGCTCAAGACGTTAGAACACACCACAGAGTACAGTCCCTTTAACGTGCCACCCCCAGCAGCACAGTGTGAACTGCACTCCTGTGCCTTGTTCCCACCACAAGACTCTCCAAACACATCCTCTTAGAGGGGGCTCCATCTCATCATTACAATTTCTGTGCTAAATTTGTTTGCTAATAGCTAAATAGCTTTGTACTAGCTATTGTTCTGATAATAAGTGATCAGAAGCCCTTCATTAGAGAAGACCTCAAGTCTATTTCTTTCTCTGGGTGAAGGCCAAGCACAACAAAAGTCTCTCATAACTTACTGGCACAGGAAGGCACTGGGTGCACTCCAGTGAGGGGGTGTTCTGTCCTTTAGTACACTTTACAGAAGACAAGAGAAAAGTGAGAATTATCTTCCTGCCTTCCTGACTTCCGTGAAATCTGCAACACTGGCATATATTGTTTAAAATCCTTTTCTAGCTCACAAGAGGACATCTTCCACTCCCTACTATAAGATCCCATGCTCTGAGCTACAAGCTTATTGAAGGGGTTTTACTTGAAAAATATACAGGGCTCCAAAAATTCACCTGCCAATTTTTTTAAAATCTTGTAATACCTTGAGAGAGAGCACCAAGGAGAAGGGGCTCCAGGAGGTGTCGTGTGGGGCAGTGTTCTGGTGTGCCAGTGACTGACAGCTGCTCTAGGACTGCCCAAGGAGAAAACAAGGGGATGGATTAAGGCAGGGCATCACCTCACCTTTGTGAAATTTGACCTGTCCCTTCCCCTCCCACATACACACTTGAATTGGTCCGAGACAATAATTAATATAATAATCCAGTGTCTCACACTTAGATTCCTGCTATTTCACTCAGAATAGTGTGGGAAAACACATCCCCGTGTCACAGAAATAGGCATAATAATCCAGCACATCTTCCATCCCTGTACATTTATGTCAAAGATGATGCCGATCACTCCCCAGCTGGCTCTCAGAAGGTGTTCACCCTCTAATCTACTGCCTGCTGAAGGCATCTATTCAAATTTATCATGGTAGTCATGCTAACATCTTCAAGTTTACTGTTCTCCTTGCTTTCAGCCTCACCAGCTGAGTTTTCACTACAGGTAATGTGTCTACTCCTGACATTATAGGCCTCCAAACTTCACTGACTTCTCAAGCAGGGCCTGAGATGCTTCATGGGGGGCAGTGATGTGCATGCTTAGCTGGCTAATTCCATTGTTGTGAATGTCACACTATCACCTGGAGAGCAGAATCTTGACAGACGAATATCACATTTAGCTCTAAGGTCACAAATAGTCCAGGGACTCCTATACACTCATCTGTCAAAACTGAGGTGTCTAGTCTTTCCCTCTTTTTCAGCTGATAGATGAGGAAGTACAGTCTGAAATACCTGGGTGGCTCAACACAACTTGTAATCTGTAGCGGTAGAGTGGAAGTCTGACATGGTCTTCTATCACCCACCACAGTTTGAAGCTCTTTTTGTGAACCACTTTATTCCAGTTATAACTCACAGGAAGTACTAAACAATCTGGTACTAAACAATTTGTCTTTTTGGCCCTTGGACCTTTATCTAATTTATGCCACTTGAATAAGCCCACAATGGGCACACAACTTTTCCAAAAGATAACGTTCTGAAATGAACTTGCTGAATATGAAGAGGAATAAAACAGTCTCATACAAGCTTCTGCATAATCTCTCTAAATTACACATAACATATGGATTCAGAAACCATGCATTCTTTCTCTCCTGATACAAAAATGTATATACCCCTTTACTCAGAGAGCTAAAAGCAGATGTTTCAACTAACCAAGACAATTGTTTGCATATCTAAGTATTGCAGCCCAGGGAACAAAGGGTCCCACCACACAGCTAGGGTGGAACAGACTGATCCTTTATTGACAGGGGAGCATAGACTTATACAGGGTTTTGAGGGAACTCTCTGGAAGAAGGGGTGGAACATGGGAGGAGTATGCTAAACAGGGACATGTAAGGAAAAAAAGGGAGGGTTTCAACTACGATTGGGTGGAGACAACCATTTATGGGGCGACCAAATAAGGGAATGGTGCATGGCACAAACTGGGAACCAATCACCAACAAGGGGACAAATAAAGGAATAGATAATATGAGGGATTTTTACAAAATTGATGAAAAAGGTAACATCAGAGGACAGAAAACACATCTTCATATAACCCAAACTTCAACCCTAAGTCAACACAGCTGTTATGCTCATTAGGAGGTAGAAAAGGTAGTTGTTTCTGGTGTTTTGCAATCTTCTTCCTCTGTTGCTTGTTCCAATTTGCATATATTGTACTCCTCAGGTCTTTGGCTTCCCACACCTAAGTAATGTACATTGTGAGCCATGGATGTAAAACTGGCCACATACAAATATCCAGCTTTTCCAAGTACTTGCATTTCAACACTGGTAGAGCTGGCATTTCCAAGCAGTTTTCATATGCTAAAATATCTGGAGAGAAAGTAACATTTGGGCTTAAAATTCACACTGGCCCAATCTCACCACCACTGTAAATGTTTGTGTTCCCAGCATCTCATACACATGCAAACAAATTCGGAATTAAAGCACTGCAAAATGCTTTCTGTGGAGTTGCTTAAATTGTTGCAGATTTTCTGAAAAGTGTCCAATATACACAAAAAGTATTGGGGAAATATGGACTTGACTTACAGGTAAAACCTATGTCAATATGCATAGGGGGAAAAAATTAGTTCTCTAAAGAACAGATGCATTTCATAATTAATATATTTTTAAATTATATAATCATCTTTGGCAGCATTAATTATAAACCATAATATATAATTATAAAAATCAGTTGGCACTAATGTATCTATAAGAGCAAGCATATGTTTCAGAATTAATATCTTCTACAAAAAATTTTGCTTTATATTAACAATAAAACCAATTTTACAACTTGCAAGCATTTTGATATATTGTTTTCAAAGATGTGAAGTCCATTATAAAACCACAATGTATGTTTGGTCTATATGAATTAACGAAATACAATCAGAATTAGGGCCAAACAGGAGAATACTATATAACAAAGAGCAATTACTTTTGTACCTTTTTGACCTTTAGAAAGGAAAAAAGAATTCATAGTCACTTTAAATATGAAAGAATCACTAGCATCATTTTCTTCTGCTTGCAATAAACTATCAGGTTGTTACAAAACAATCAAAATAGTGCTGGTAGTCAAAGAAGGTAAGTTTCCCAAGGGTACCCTAATTATCAGAGTACTCTCTGTCATTAGATATGGTAAAAAAATTAAATTAAGAATATTAACCACTTTTGGAGGGTTGAACTCTGTGACTTTAACATTCCAGTTTAAAAAAAAAAAAAATCTCCCCCAGTTATGTCCATTCTGTACTATCACAAAGCGTTTTCAAACCTTTTGCATTATTATTTTATTTTTTCTGTAGATGACAGTGTTCTGGAGAGCAATTTCTATGAGGTACCTAAGTATTTTCCTGAGTAGAGATGAACTGATAAAGATGTTCAGATTTTATATATAAAACAAAGGAAGACAGACAACCTTTAAGTTCATTTGGGGGGGCAGAGTCATAACTGTCACTAACCTGAATGCTCAAAACCAGGGGAAAAACTCATAGTATGTCCCTGAATTTTCAAACTAGTAAAACAGAAGTTGCTCTTTCACATAGATAGAATTGGAAAATATTTTTCTTCCTGAAACATATTAATATCCTAGATATTCTGACCAACTGTGATTTACTATTTAGATACCAAATGCTACAACCAAGTAACAAAGGGAAGAAGCAGATACATTATGTATATACTATACATTATGTTCCTTCTGAAAACTGGTATCGGTTCGTTACCACTATATGTGAGAGCTGTCCTGTTTTGAAGCAGTAGACAGGGGAAAAACAGATGCCTCAAATGACAGAAATGTCTGGAAAAGTGGACAGCTGCCTTTTGCTGCCGTTGCTCAGTGGTCCAGCATGGGGAAGCTGGGCAACACTGTTCCTCATAGAAGTAGAAACTTTCCCTTCCACATCTTTCCCCTGGGAGGGAAACAGCAACAGCAACAGGTCTGGTCCCAGCCTTTCTATGAAAGGAACATCCCAAAACCTGGCCCCATCCTTCACCTCAGGGAGAAACAATCATTATTTTCTGTGTGGCAGCCTTGCCTAGAGCCATCTCCAAGAAGGCAGATCTTTTCCAGTGGGCTGATTTTTGACATCTGCAAGTTAGAGACAGATTATGAGATTATTGAAGCTGAATGTTAGGAAGGGGAATAGAATATCTAAACTGTATGAAAGATAACTCCAAATCAAATTTGTAGCTACTGCAATCGAGGCATAACTATACTTTGTGAGGCTCTATCAATTTACATCATCATAGGAGAAGGTTCTTTGTATATACAATAAAGATGAACAGAGTGTTTTCCAGAGCTTTCCAAGTTTTTTCAGATGCTGTCAAATTTCCAGAGTTTTTTGAAAGTGATGCAGTGCTTATCTTTAAATTAGTAGTAAAATGTATTTTAAGAGTTTCCATTTAATCGGGTTTTTAAACAGATAAAGCAGATGTCAGAATCTTGTTAAGCAGAATGGTAAGATTTAATGCATGTTATTTATCAGACCCTACTTTCCAGTCCACCGGACAACCCTGAATCTTCTGACTAAGCCTAAATTTTCAGGAGGAAACTGATGGAGTTGCAAAGACCCTACACAAATAGCTCTCTCCCATCCACCATCAGCCTGCTCTCTAATTAGATATACAACCTCTTTTCACTTGCAAGCCTGAAGGCATTTTGACTGTGGTAGTACTTGATGCCACTTTAAGAAACCAGCTGGGACTCCAGAAATAGAATACAATAATTTCTGATGCATTTGCACATGCAATGGCTCTAAATGTAAAACAGTCAAAGGCTTCTGATAGTCCACCTCCCGACTCAAAGCCTTAGCCAGATAATGTTTTACTGTGATATAAAAGAGTAGATTACTGGAGAAGGAGAGGTTGTAACATGAAACAAACTTGTTGTTTGAACTATGCAGTGACACTTACTTTGCCACTTCATGTAAGAAAAGTGAGAGGAACATGATGGGTAAAAAACCCTTTCAGCACGAAGGAGGAACTCTATCTCAACATGGATGGGAAATGAAAGCAACTCTGCCCAAGATTTCATTTGCCTCTGCAGATAATGATATGGGGGAGTCCAGAGAGAAAAATAACCGAGACACTCTGGCTTGCTTGTCTGTATGCTATAAGTTTTCAGACACAGAATCAGCTTGCTTCCAAACTCACAGTATTAGATGGAGAAGAACACAAAGATATTTTTTTATACTGGAACCAGTAGCAGTTTTCAAGGCATTGGACCAGTAGCAAGAAGGCTGGAAGCAGGCAAAAGGCAGGCAAGCTGGGCTAGCTGACCCCAACTGGTGAAAGGGATATTCCATACAACTTAATATCTTACTCAGCAGTAGAACTGGAGTAGTGGAAGAAGAAGGGGAAAGGCAGGTTGGCTTTCAAAAGTGGCCAACACTCAGAGCCTGGCTGGGTATCATTCTGCTTGTAGGAAATAGTAAATATTTGCCTTTGCGTCCCTTATGGGGGGGTTTTCCCCTCTTTCCTTCACATCTTAAACTATCTTTATTTCAACTCATGAGTTTTATGAGTTTTGCTCTTCGTAGTCTTTCCCCTATCCTGCTGGGGTAGATGTGGGTGGGGTAGATGAGCAAGTAGCTGTGTGGTTGCTGGCCAGGACTGATGCTTGAGAGCTTTTTGGATTTTTTAACTTCTGTAGATTTTAGAAGTAATTGTGTAGTAAATGTAGATTTTCATGTAGCCGTATTATATCCCTTACCCTGTAGCATAATGTTTACACATACCCAACCCTATTATCCCATTTCATATCAATCCCTCTAAATTCCATTAGCGTGTTTAGTCTTCTTTTCAAGGTAGAATTGTAGAAAAGCCTGGACCAGAAGATATCACACAGACACAGTGACCTTCAAGCCCAGAACTCTGGAGGAGCTGAAGAACTATACGTGCTGTGAAGAAGATGAAGATGAGGAAGAAGGGGTCCCAAAGACCCCAAACCCAATTCCTGAACAGGTTTGTCAGGGGGCAGAACAGGGCAGAACCAGGGGTGGACAGACCTGGGATTGGATGGACCTTATTATAAAATCATAGAACCACTGTCTGGGCGGGTGTGCGGGTCATGTGTATTCCCCTGGCCCGAGGTTTCATGAAAGGACCTACTCTTTTATCTTATCTTACACACCAAATTAGTTTGGCGTCTTTTTCTCTGCTCTCTCTTAAGGCAACAGGATCAACCCACCACACATTATCTCTAAAAAAATTGGCCTTTTTTCAAGAACACAATTCTGTCTTGGAAAATATATTCAAGCTCCTACAAAGATCTCACTGATGTATTTATTCCGACAGTTTCATGCCTGTTTCTCTCATTGCACAGAAGAGAAACATATTAACACTAACAAAGGGACACAATTTTTAACATGTACTTTGCTTCTACTTCCATTTTGAAATAACTTTAGACCTATATCAATTATTATAAGGTCAATTTCTTCCTATAAATTGTGTTAAATAGCTGACTCCCATTTAAACTTTGGAAAAAAATTGCTGGACTCTCAAAAACACTACCTCAAGGAGAAATGGCATCATGATGACAAAGAAGAAAACAATTTTAGTTATTGTCTAGTGTTCCACAGTCCACAGCTTCATTAAATAATGTAGCAAATAAGAATCTCCTTTTTTACAGGAAATTACTTGTCCTCTTAATAGGATTTTTTTTATTAGAAGAACATAGCATAGACGATTCACATATATTCATATATTTACACAAATCATTTCCTATTGATCAAATGGATCAAATAAAAATAGTTAAGAACACAATTTACTCTGTGTGTGATTTACTACTTAGTCGACATTCATAGCATAAATACCTACCATGATCTAGAATCAAACTGGTGTTTGTTAAACATAATGTTTGCACAACTGTGAATGTAAAATTTCGTTTCAATTTGCTGCAAATAAAAGATTTGTAATAACTTAGTATTCTTGCTGTCCCCCAAACTTTTCCTTCTCTATTCAAATTAGCAAAATTTCTGCCCAAAAGCTACCTGCTCTTGCAAATTCCCCAACTTTGATCTGTAAGAATTTTCCAGACTATGGGCTGTAAAATGAGATGAAGATTACACTGAAAAAATAATCTAGCAGAGAAAGTCCAACTATCCCAGATTAAACTGTTTTACTGTGCTTCAGCCAGCTATTCTCATGCAGAAGACTGAATGCACTGGATTTTCACCACTGTTTAATTTACTTAATGAAAGTTCTGCAAACCAATTTGCACTGATGATCCAGTTTTTATAAGTTCACTCTCAGTTTTTTTCCTGATTCTTATAAGGAGGTCAAGGACTTTTTTGCAACATCTCCCTCTTTCCCACACTCACCAAGATAAAGGCAAAAAAGCACATTGCTTGTGGTCTGTAAAATCCATATTATCTCCTGTTTTGTTGCCTGCATGCCTTTTCACTGCTACCTGATGCTATTATTCATAGGGGAATCCTCTGACAAAAACCCTGACATCACACAAATTTCTTCATGCAAGAAAACAACCAGTGAGTCAAGATCACTGGGAATATGTAGATAATTAAATAGGTTATTTTTCCAAAGTATATTGTAATCAAGCCAGTACTGAACATCCATTTTTGCAAAAAGAGCAAAAAATCTTTTCTCTGATATAAAAAGTCTAAATGTATGAAAGAATGATTCAGAATTTGAAAAAAGCAGAATATGGAAAGAGTGTCACAAATTTTTGCTTTCTTCAAAAAAAAATGGGGTAATTTTAGTGGTTTGTAAGAGACTGAAATGTTGTTAATGTCTTAAACATTGTCAAAATCATAGAAAGACTTTTTTTTCAAACTGCAAAGAAGCAACTGCCCATCTGTGACCACAGAAGCACAGTCCCTCCCCCCCTCCCCAATATGTCTCCTGACTAGAATTTGGACTGCGATGGGAACTTGAGTTAAGACTATTGTCCAGTTATCTCAGGTCTAAGGAGGAGTAGACAGGGCTCAGGGAAGAAGAATGTACTCACAAAGAAAGCCAAACTCAGCAGCTGTGTTAAGAATCCTGGCTGGATTTGGTAGGTATAGGAGGAAAAGGATTTTGGGGGTGTGATGGTAAATTTCTGAACACAAAACAGGAGTAAACACCCCCATCCATGAAGACTACATACATATGGGACTTTCAAGTGAGAGACAGCTGAGAAGGGGTCATAAACCATCAAACAGCCCCAAAGAGCCCCCCAGACTCATTCCTGAGGCCTTCTACTACCAAAGGGCTGCACATGATCCAAGTGAGGTAATAAATCCAGAGTAAGTCGCCAGAGACTGCAAAGCTTCCCCCTACCAGGGGAGGTACCTGGGCATCTCCCAAACATATGTTAATCCATTGGACTCTGTCACTTTTGTAGGACCCTCACCACCAAGAAGACTAGGAAAAGAGGACCTATGGGATGTTTCCAGGTTCCACAGAGTGGTGATATATTTTCTATTTAATCTCTCTGTGTCACTCTCTTCCCTGACCCTCATTTTTCCTGTTTCTTTCTCTCTCTCTCTGCCGCTCATTTACTGTTAAATAAAATCCATACTATTGACTTTGGTATATGGTCTCGTTTGCATCTTAATTCAGGCAGAGGCATTTCTAATAATTTTCATAATCAGATCATAACATGGGTTTACTCATTTTTTCCTCGCACTCTGCCATGAAAAGTATTGAGCACAATTTAAGACTCTTCCTACAGCATATGTTTATGTAAAGAAATAAACAGAAGCTTCTTTCCTTGAACTTTTAGTTCAAGGAAATATAATATTGAGTTTTGTTTTGCTCTTATTTTTTTTCTAATTAAAAATGAACAATGGGTTGCTGAAAATATAATTAGTATTGTTTTCAATTTTGCAATTTTATAACATGAAAAAAACATGATGAAGTTTTCAATAAGCTTTGTCTGTACTAGAAAGGCAGCAATGCTGCCTAGGAAATAAGCCAAATATAAACAAACCCTTCATGCTAATTTGACAAGACTGTCATCAGTTTCAATACATAAAGCAATATTGTCTACTCCTCTGAAGATTCCTCATTTAAATGCATCTTATTTTGACAATCATAATGTTTATTTACTACATTTTTCTAATGCTTACTATTTATATGACTCAGGGATAAGTACAGAAAAATCTATCTAAAAATGATCCTTGCTTTTTAGAGAATCCTAATTTTCCCTTTACAAAGATTTTTTTTTTTAGTAATCTTTAAAAATGTAACTCAGACCTCCTTTCTACTTTGGCCATTTCCATGTCAGTCACCCACTATTACATATCAGCATGTCCAGACAGAGAAGCATTGGAATGACTGACAGAAGCCACTACTCTGAAAAATATTGATTCAAGACAACAAGGAGCCAAAACATAGGTCGAGATGAAATGAAAATTATTGAAAAAGAGACTTGATAAATATTGAGATTTTCATTGTTTGTGACCCTTGAAAACACAAATACTAATATTTTTGTTACCAGCTAAACCTCTGCAAAAAGACAATAACAAGCAGTTCAAAACCTCCCTTAAACCTATCTCCAGTTTGCCATCAGTGGGATAGGGTTTTCTTTAAAGTCTGTCTTAAAAAGATTTAGTGCTCTGACAATTTAATTAGAAACTCAGTGTTCATAGAATCAAGCAGAATTACAGAACAGGAAAATGGAGTTTAGTATCTTAAACTATTCCATCTTCATCTGACACAATTAATTCACTTCAGCATAACTGATTTTCAGCCTGAAATTAGAAGGATTTCCAAATTCTCTTCACCTTGACTTACTTGTTACCAAAGTTAATAGCAAACTTAGCACTGTCTTTAGTAGCTGCAAGTTTAACTCCACGCAAACCAATGAAAATCTGCTCTGCTTTCTAAAGCAAAAGTATTTCTTTATGAGAATGGTTGTGTAAATAAAATACACAATGTGAATCAAATAATTTCATTTTATGTATAATTCATCACTGCTGTGAACATAAATCATTCTGAGCTTGCTTAGATACTTTTTCATTGAATCCTTTACTTTGATTTTAAGGACTGGATCCTTCTTCCTAGTGAAATCAACGGGAATTTTGGCTGAGTTATGCTTTCAGTTACATCAATTAAAATTTAGCTAGTCTAAATGTATGTCCCAAGATTCTTTTAAAATATAATTGCAAAGACTTGAGATCTTGGCTTAAGGACAATAAAATCACAATGAAAAGCAGGAATGCTTGGTTAATAGCATTAAACAATAAAGAAAACAATTACCATGACTTTGCAAGCATAGGAATCATTGTTTGTGAGTATAGAACCATTTGGCAAAAAAAAGTTCTTCACAAAATTCAGCTTTAATCCATATAGACAATTTGGTATAACACAGTGGGCATTTAGTTTCTTTCTAGATTAATTCCTCTTAGTGTATATTTACACTTTTAAAAATCAGTTCAGTTGAGATATCATCTGGTTTTGTCACGGTCTAGTGAAGTTCTGGTAAAGTTGATAAACAATAAATAGCCAGGCTTTTCTTGCTTCTTGTTTCAGCCTTCTTTCCTTCCCTAAAGATTTTTTATTCTTTATTCACGTTTTGTACATCCTCAAAGTGCTTTGCTTTACTGCTCCAGGTACTTCACAGACAAAACTGACAAAGCATCCCTTCAGTGATTTATTTGATAACACATTCTTATCAATGCAGAGTCCATGAGAAGTCAGATCCTAGTCCTTAACATCCTTGAACCGAGAGGAAACTTGGTTGCTACATTTTCACAGTATTACTGGGGGGGGAAAGCATTTCCTTTATTTAACTGAATTATTATTATGTTTACAAGTCTTCTATTCTGAAATTTTCCAATGCTCAATCATGCAATATTATTTCCTTAAAACATCCTGCATTATCTTATCAGCATGAACAATAAAGTCGTTGAGGCACACATTCTTTAGATTGATCAAGAACTCTCCTTCCCTCTGTTGATTCCTACCTGAACAGTCCATTAATCAGAAAAGGCTGCAATAACACAGTGGGAAATACAAGCTCAAGCACTCACTTCTGCCAGGTCAAGGCCAGAAACAGAACATGTCCATACTGCCCAGGAACCCAGAATGTGAAGATGCCCATACTGACAAGCTGATGTCTCTCCTGAAAGTACTTTATGGTGATCAGTGCAGTGTCATGCTCACACTGTTCTTCCAGTCTGAGGGAAGTACACGGGTACCAAGTCTGATGCAAGCCCCTCTGCTCATGCTGTTACACTCTGTTCTGCTCACTCTGGTTGCAACAATGATTTATTGGAGTACTAGGAGGTTTAAAAGTCAACCTATTTTGCAAAGCAAGCTTAAAGAAGAGCTGGATTAGCTTAATTCTGAATGCTGTCAGCATTCACTGAGGCAAGAACTCCTCTCAAGAAGAGATTCAGGTTTATGTCTTTGCTTTCATTTAGGCAGAGTAAAGACTTGAATCTCTCTCTTCCATTTCCCAGGTAGGTACATTTATTCCCAGTTTACATGTTATCCTATAATGGCTCACTATCTATGCTTTTGTTCAGAGAAACTTTCTTATCGAAATATTTTAACTTCTATGAAGCGGTTTTCATATTACAAAAGTTTTATCACGGCTATTGGCATATACCCTCAGAACATTCACACAAACTAGGTAAAACATAGTATGGCATAAATATCAACATAAAACTCTCCAACCAGCCCCTGGAACTGTGAAAATTCATCATAATTCTGAGAAGCCAGCACTGGTAAGACAAATTCTCTGCAGAGACCACTGGAAGAGCCCCTACTCATTTGTTGCTTATGGCTTACACAACAGTTATGGAGCAAAGCCAGGAAAATGGCAATTATAAATTGTGATCCAAACTGTTTCCAAGCTGAAAGGTGGAAATGAAATGCAAGAACTCTTTCAAAGAATTCAACACAATTATTGGTTAACCAAATGGTTCCTATGTCAAATACCTATTAGTATAGGAATGGTACTGGCCTTATATTATAATAATTTAAATGAATTTTCAATAGTAGTCCTCTACTAGTTTTAAACACAAGGTTTTACATGAAGTTTATATGCTTATTGATATACATTGATTATATATAGAATATATTTGGATGTATTTCAAAATTCAAGATATTAAACTCTTTACATGATAAAAAATATTAAAACCCAACAAATTAATTATCTGATAGAGAAAGAGTGAATAATTTACAAAAATTTATTTCAATCAAGCATTTCTTTAATGTTTTTACCACATTTGTTTCAAATAACACTATTGATAATGAACTGTCATTAATAGCTGAGGTCAGACATCTAACTCTGTTGATGCAACAAAACAATTATGAGGTTTGAATTAACAGTAGGTATGGCATTCTACTGGTGGTGTGCAGGTTCAGAAACAGGCAACAAGCAAGACAAAGGAGACCTACTAAAGAAATAGGTAGTAGCAGGCAGCTGCCAGTGGGGATGCTGAAAGCAGTGTTGGGAGCATGGACATTAATAAGCCTGTTATAAAAACAGAGAAAGTAAAGCATAAAAAAAGCTGACCAAAATTTCTCTCTTCCCTCTTCCTGTCTCCACACACACACTCACTAGGGGACAGACAATGGTGTCTCATTGTCAACATCTAAAGACAGACTGAAATGCAATTTTTCTTTCTGGCACCTGGAATGTATTCCAGATAGCTCACTGACTGCCACAGTCTTAACATTAATTTAGTGAAAAATTAATATCAGGGCACAGGACAGAATTTTTTTCATAAACTTGGGCAAAATTTTCCAAGTATAAAATTTTCAAACTGAAACATAGTATTTAAATTATTATGCAAGTTTGGTGTCCAATTTGTTAGACCTGTAGCTCAGTAATATATTTTCTGTTTCCTGCTCAAATATGCTGATTGTTTTTGCATTTTGCCCCAGATGCACAAGAAAAATTAGCAGCTGTAGCAAAGGGATCAAAAATTAAGAAGGAGAAAAGGATGGGGGTGGGGTGGCAGTTAACACTTAGTTATATTATTTTCTTGCTTATCCCATTAGATCACAGTGTGAGAAAATATTGCAGTTCTCCTGAGGTAAAATATGTTACAGATATGGGAATTTAGCATCTTTCAGTTTCAGGTGCTGCTGGAGACTGCTTATATTATTTACAAGAAATACTGGCTCAGACCTTTAGCAGTTGTAATAACTTGATCCTCTTGTTAACAGCAGAGGTTAAATATCTCAACCCTCAATATTAAAATTAATCTTATTACATCATTGGTTAGCTCAGAGGATAATTTCATTCTTATAATGAACTTCTGCACTAGAAGACTACATCCTCATTTTTGCTATGTTATGTGTAAATACAAGGTAATTCAATCATAGGTATTTATTTCAGAAAATCTCTTTAGTAGACATAAAAGTAAAACATACTAAGACAGCTCTATGAATATACTTCAACATAAACAAATACTAAAAACACTATACAATGAATTTATCTCCTGAATTCTTTGGGAAAGATGATGAGATTATTACAGAGACCTACAGTTCTTTTAATGGGAGAAACGTCAGTCCAGTGAGCTGTCAGATCAGCCATGCATCAATATGTTTCAGATGGGTCCATTGAAATCAATATGAAGACTCTCAACAAGGAGAGCATTTTGTGAAGTTACAGGGAAGAGGAACAGCATAATCAAAACAGTAGATCTATGAGAGGACCCAAAAGCCCTGCAAACAGTTTAGGGAAGATATCAATAGTACATCTACTACATTTTCTGCTTTTTCAATGGAAAAATATGAACTGCAAAAGTTATGTTAAATTTTAAAGGAGGGCATGCACAAGAAGAAAGTGAAAACGCATTGATCTGAATTGCGATTTGCAAAAGTGTGTTAAACTGAGACACATCTACAAATAATTCTTCTGTACCATGATTCCCCTCCTTTGTTTTCCTTTCCAGTCCAGTGTTCCTTATGTGGATTTCCTGCCTGATTTTCAGTGAAATACTTCTGTTACAATTCTAAGATCACTATTGTGTAGTTGGAGTTTTGTACATGGAGCATTGTTTGAGATGAATAGGGGACTCCCAAAATTGCTGTTGTTTTAGTGAGACTATTTCAATAGTGTTTAGGTCACAAAGTGGCCAGAACACTAGATTTTTGTGATCTGCTTCCTAGTGGATCCAGTCTATTATTAATAAACATGGGCGGCATCAAAGCAGCATGGCCAGCAGGTTGAGGGAGGTGATTCTGCCCTTCTCTTCTACTCTGGTGAGATCCCACCTGGAGTGCCACATCCAGCTCTGAGATCCCCAGCACAGGAAGGTCATTGACCTGTTGAAATGAGCCCAGAGGAAGGCCAGAAGGATGATTAAAGGGATGGAGCACCTCTCCTAGGAGGAAAGGTTGAGAGAATTGGGATCGTTCAGCCTGGAGAAGAGAAGGATTCAGGGTGATCTAATTGTGACCTTAAAATTTCCAAAGTGAAACATAGCATTAAAAAAATTATGCAGGTTTGCTGTCCAGTTTGTTAGACCTGTAGCTCAGTGATATATATTGTTTCTTCCTCAAATACGTTGGTGGTTTTTGCATTTTGCCCCAGATATATAAGACATGCCAGGGCCTACAGGAAAGATGGAGAGGGACTATTTACAAGGTCATGTAGTGGCAAGATAAGGAGGAATGGCTTCAAACTGAGTAGGCTTAGATTAGATGTTAGAAGAAATTCTTTAGTGTGAGGTTGATGAGACACTGGCACAGTTTGCCCAGAGAAGTTGGATAATGTAGTAGTGTGAGACTTCTTTTATTGTTTAGGGGTTTTTTTTGTTGGTTAGTGGATTGGGTTGGGTGGGGGTTTTTTTTGTGTTTTTACTTATTTTTAGAGAATATTTTGAATGACAAATAATGCTACAGGTATCAAAAGTTTGAAGACAATTGCCTGCCAAACTGAAAAAAAGAAAACTGCTGGCATTGAGTTGTTTCTTTACAAAGAACAAAATGCAGTAATTCATAAATACTCTGGAATAGTATTAGTTTGGAGGATTGTATTGGTTTTGTTTGTTTGGACAATAGCACAGGCCTGGTGGATCCTGAGAGACATGTCAAAAAATTCATACAGCAAGCTTTTTGTCTAACTCCCTTCCCTTTGTGTTAGAAACTATTTTTATAAATATGGGATGGTATTTCATGCGGCTTCCAGTGTAATCTTCTGAATGTGACTGATGAGGAATGCTTAGGTGTTTGACCAACAATTTCTGTTTTTATAACTCTGCAAGATTTAAGATAAGATTTATGTAGATTTTTTTCTGCAGATGGTACTTCATCAGATTGTATTGTTCTGTCCAGGTAGACCGAGATATAATTGTAACTAATAAAATGAAACGGAGCAAAAAATATTAGAAAAGGGCATCCACACAAGGGTGTAATAATAAGATATTTGATCTAGCTTCTTTTTATCAGAGCAAGTATTGACCCCTTTTGGCATCAAAAAGCTAGTCTAAGCAGCTTTGTTTCACTCCTGAACAAGTATTAAAGAATAAACCTGTACTCTTGATGAAGATCTCATTATAAAAAAGCTGAATACTAATGAGTCAGGACAAACAAAACCAGAATAGGCTAAAAGAAAGCCTTGAAACTAATGGTTTCATTTGAAAGCAGTTTCACAGTATGACATTATGTACATTAGGAAGGCCACACTACTCATGAACAATACAACAGAGCAAAGGCTCGTTACCTACACTATTACAAGTATCTCATCTCTGTTATATAAGAACTATCCCAACTGATGAATTACCCTTATCCAGCTGGTGAGGAACAGCTTCTGATGATAAAATATTATTTTCACAAGCTAAAAACACAAAATAAAATCAGCCCTCTTTCTCTAAAATATCTGACCATCACTGTTGCTTTCCAATTCTTCCTCCCCAGAGATATTCTAGGGAAAATACTTGGCCCATCACCAACACAATATTGGATGAGTGTGTCATAAAAGGCCTGCAGAAGACTTAGCTTTTACTTCCTTCCTCCAGACTAAACCTGGGAACAAGTCCTTCCCAATACATAATTGAAAATATTACTAAGTTGCATTTGCTGCAGCAATCCCTGGAGGCCATTCTGGCTCTTCCCAGAGTGCTCATATTCCAGAGGCATTCCTGATTATTTCATTTTTCCTTTTCACCAATAAATAAGAGCTAGACAAATATTTCTTAGTTTGGAAACTTACTTCTTTTTTACAGCACTCTCAATTAAAAAAGTATTTTACTTTTTGACCAAAATAAGTGCCTTACACTTCCACAATTTTTGAAAAATTTGCAGAAAAAAAAATTTCATTGACTAACAATATTAACACAATGATTAACCACTATTTTCTTTGAATCATAACATTTATCATATATATTCTCTATATTCTTTGATATATCATTGCACAGCATTTCTTCAGCTTACATACAAGTCTTACATTCATTCTATTTATTTTCCCTTCACATGGTTCCATAATAATAATTTTAAGGCAGTCCTTTTTTTTTTATTAATAGTGCTATTTCTTATCCAGAACCGGCAGGAGATTTAATGTTATTAGTGACACAATGAAAATATTGTCATCAAACTATATTTCAGTAAAAAAGACTGAATTCAGATTTTGTAAGCATGCTAAAGTATGTTGCTTTATCTATTCAAACCACAGGGCTAGTAAAAATATGATGCAAAAACAGTCAAAAGAGGAAAGTATTGCAGGTTATCAATCTCCAGGTTATCCTGAATTTTACAGTATTTTAGTGATCAATTCTGTCTAGTAATGCCCAAGTCTTACAACTCAGATGCCTATACTACCTAAATATTAAATCCATGCCACAGACTCTCAGTGAGTGATTTGCTAATTTCTCAAGTTCACTGCAATATCCTTGTGAGTCAATGATACTTCAATACAGATTCAGGTATGTTCTCTAAATGATTTTATGACATCTGCAGAGCACAAGAAACCAACTCCTATTGAAAATCATTGGAAATTAGATACATATCATAGATTTTCAAAACTACTCATTGCCAGACTAACTCTGTTACACTTTCTCAGTCACAGAAATTAACCCTTTGACTACAATTTAACAAAGGTTTAATGCTCTTTTACACACATAGTCCTATTTTAATTTTTTTTTTTTTTTGGTCAGGGTAAATGGTGCCGCAGAGTTGAATTCAAAAGTATGATGTAAATATAGCAATATATGAAATAATAGGATTTACAATTTAATTTGAAATACTCTGGGATTTTAGAATAAAAAAGTTCAAATCAGTTTTAGTTATCCAAAGGGGAAAAACAAGGATTTATTAATGCACGTTTTTACAGATAATTTAAAAGCCATAGGGCAGGAAAATTTAAAATTCAGCCATATACAAACAAGCCTAAAACTCAAAAAAATGTTATGGAAATTTCCCAAACTCTCTGCAGATAAGCATGTGTTTTCACTAGACATATTTTGGCAATATCTACAGAAAGGTACTAAGGGCAGAGTTTAAAAAGAATTTCTTTGTAGTTACCAGCACAGAGTTGTTTTGATTAAAATCATATGAATTTGGAGCAGATGACCAGTTGCCACTAATCTCTACTAAAGCCCATGGAAAACTGAGATAACATTATAGGTTATGTATTATTCTAAACAGAACTAGTTTCAGGATTTAAATCTGAGTATAAGCAAGCTTTCTGCTTGTATAATTCAAGAGTTCATACACACATTAATGCTAAGCAGATTTCTACACACAAATGTCTCCGTTCTATGTGCATTGAAACACTTTGTGTGTCAAATCCTGGACTGCAAAAAAATGTGGACAGAGATGTAGCACACATGTACTAGATTTCCAGAGCAGGTAATTTTTGTGATGAGTATTCCCTGGCTATATGCTCCAACCTGTGTGCTCTCCTTCCGTCTAAAGTATGGCATGTTGAAACTGAGTATTTTTAAGTTCCAACCAAAGGACTCTTTATCAGAAGAGATGTCTAGATAGAAGACTATCATATTCGATTCTTTTCCCTCTCTGCAATAATATTATGCCACAGAAACAGCTGGACATGTTAAATTTGCTACAGCATATTCAGTAAATTTTGTAAACTTGAATAGGGGAACTATACTTAGACTATGTGCAATGAGAATTCTTCATGAGCAATGAGAATTTTTTCTTCTTGATTCAAAACAAAACAACACTTCAATAAATTTATTATTACAATATGACACCGCTCACATCTGTAACAGTAACAAGAAAAATGTCAGGAATTTTGTGCATTAACTATTTTTTCTTCCTTATGGCTTATATATATGTAAATGTATAAAAAGAAACCAGGAAAAAAAGTGACTGGGATCTAATTTGTAAGTAGAGGTTATGTTTTGTATCCCAAACATTTCCAAACTGTACACTGTAAATGTAATATCAAGTAATTCTGCACATGTTTGCAATGTCCACTTGTCTAATATCACATGTAGAAGAAATCAGAGCATTTCCAAAGATAGAGCAGACTTTTGGTGATTAATATTATGGTTCGTGTTTCTGTGTTAAAGGTTTTTTCTTTTTCAATGCACAAAGTTTAACATTTCCTGACCTAGCAAACTTTCCTGACCTAGCAAACTCTGCAGGAGCAGATTAATATCTATACTGAAAACTGCATTCATGTCTTCCACCTAGAGAAGACTACATAAAATAATGTGTTGCAATACTGAGGGTGCTGTGAAAATTGAGCTTCCTCCTGCAAGGAAGGATTAAGTTCTGCAGTAAAATTTCAGAAGTTATCATAAAGAAGAATACTTTTTAAAAAATTAATTTATTTTCTCTTAATCTTTGAGTATTCCTATTTTAATACATGAGTGAATAAATACAAACAAGTGATGACTCATCTTTAATTACAATGCAGCTTATCCACCCAGCATGTTCCATAGACACCTTTGACAGTGCTGACTGAGATCAGCACATATTAACTTCCTAGTACAGAATGAGAATGATTTTTCTCCACAGAAATATGTCTCATAATTTACAGGAGAATGAAAATGGTTACAAGCTCTGAAAAGCGTATTTAAGGAGAAAATATTTTTGAGAAATATTTTGTTTAAAGCCACGTTACTAATCAATTGCTTCCAGAGGAGACCAATAGGGAGTTATCTTGAAAGCTACTACTTGGTAAAAGCCTGTTGAGCTACACTGCAAGAATTACACAGATGTACTAACATTGCACATACCTTGGAAAAGAAATACCTAATTTTGACAGGATACTGCAGTAAAAAGTCTCCTAGGGGGCTAAAAAGCTAAAACTCAGCTAGAGTTGACTACAAAGAAAACAGTAACATCTTTAAAGCTGCAGTCAGGAATGAAAATTGTTTTATGACACTAGTTTATGCTTGTTCACTTCTTCATATTCTATACACCTGTGAAACTCACTCTACATCAGTTTCACAGTAGGGAACTGAAACAAGAAGGACCTCATGGGTAAACCAGACAAACAATCTACTCAGTCATTAGTATATTATTGTCACAGGGAAATATATTTGCCATAGACCAGCATGAAAAGATCCCAGTAAAAATGTTATATCCCCATTTCCCTTGAGAAATTATTTTGTATCCAAATACATACAACTGAGTAACTTATGAACAAGAATTTTCGTGTGATAGTACACCTACACTTCACCTTTTCCTTAATATCATCCTGCTGACTCTATTTGAACCACTGTGTGTATTCTAAAAGATTCTTCTTCCTTGCTATCACTGCCCTTCAAATATTTATGGGTTATTTTCATTTTTCCCAGAACTATTTGGGAATGCCATACGATTTACCTTCAAAGTATGCAAGGTCAGGAAATGTCAGCTGCATCATGATGACCTGGAGCTATGCCAGTATTGTTTGGAACTGGCTGAATTTGTAGGCAGAAGGTCTCATTATTGATCCACTTTTTAATAGTTCAATCAATTACTCAGCACAGTATAAAAATATTATCCTACCGTTTCTAAATGTCTACATTTAAATATACTTTTTTTGGTGTTTGGGGGGTTTGGGGGTGGAATGTATAGATATAATTCTTATTTGACATGTAATATTAATGGACTTTTTTTCTGGTGTGTAATGGATGTCTCTCATGCATTTTAATAAACTTTTAATGGCTATAAAGGAACAGCTAAACTGCTTGCAGCAAAACCAACCCACATGGCACATCAAATGAGATTTGTGGTTCTTTTCACCTTTGCTTCCAGATTGCTACTACTCCAAATGTGTGAGTGATGAGTGAATTGTGGAGAACATCAGCAGAAAAATCTTTTTGCATGTGAGCTTCTCAGAAATACTTAATAATAGTTTTTTCTAGAACAGCAGTCCCTATATAATTCATCTAGGACTACTCTTATTCCATGATAAAAGTGACATATCTGGTTTAATATGATATGTCCATTTTGAAAACAGTTTGAGATAAACCTCTGTGGCGATTCTGTAGTTCATAAACACAGTTATTCTAGGATAATTATCAAAATCCTTTTCACAGAATCATCAAGGCTGGAAGAGACCTTCAAGATCATCTCATCCAACCATCAACCTAGCACCACCATAATCTGCTCTAAACCATATCTTCAAGTGCCACATCCAGATGACTCTTGAATACTTCCAGAGAGAGTAACTACACCACCTCCCTGTGCAATTTATTCCAATGCCTAACCACTCTTTCAGTGAATTTTTTTTCTAATATCTAATCTGAACCTCCCCTGGTACAACTTAAGGCCATTTCCTCTCATCCTTTCACTTAAGACATGGCAGAAGAGACCGAACCCCACCTCACTACAACCTCCTTTCATGTAGTTATAGAGAGCAATGAGGTCCCTCCCGAATCTCCTCTTCTCCAGATTAAACAACTCCAGTTGCCTCAGCTGCTCCTCTTTCTAGACCCTTCACCCTTCATCGCCCTTCTTTGGACACACTCCAGCACCTCAATGTCCTTTTTGAAGTGAGAGGCCCGAAACACAGGATTCAAGGTGCAGCCTCACCGTTGCAGAGTACAGCAGGACAATCACATTCCTAGTCCTGCTCTTCACAAGCCAGGATTTCTGATACAAGCCAGGATGCCCTTGGCCACCTGAACGCAGTGGTGATTCATGTTCAACCAGCTGTCGATCAGCACACCCACATTGTTTTCCACTGGGTAGCTTTTCAGCCACTCTTCCCAAGCCTGTAGCACTGCAGGGGATTGTTGTGACCCAACAGCAGGACCAGGCACTTGCCTTTGTTGAACCTTATGCAGTTGTCCTCAGCCTATCAATTCAGACTGCCCATGTCTCTCTGTAGAGCCTTTCTACCCTCCTGCAGATCAACACTCCCACCCAACTTGGTGTTGTCTGCGAACTTACTGAGAGTGCACTTGATACCCTCATCCAAATCATCAATAAAGATATTAAACAGGACTGGCCCCAATAGTGAGCCTTGGAAAACCACACTAGTGGCCAGATGCCAACTGGATTTAGTTAAATTCACCACTACCCTCTGGGCTTAGCCAGCCAGCCAGTTTTTTACCCAGAGAACATTGCACCCATCAGTTTCTCCAGAAGAATGCTGTGGGAGACAGTGTGAAATGTTTTACTGAAGTCTAGATGGATAACGTATACAGCCTTTCCCCCATCTGCTAGGTGGGTCACTTGGTCATAGAAGGAGATGAGGCAGGTCAAGCAGGACCTGCCTCTCATAAACCCATGTTGTCTGGGCCTGATCCCCTGGTTATCATGCACATGTTGTGAGTCATTTTAATCCAAGTTATCCAACAAGAGAAAGTAAGCCTTAAGTAACTGAAATACTCCAAATATACACAGAACAGAACACTGGCAAAGCTGAAGACCGCAGAGTGAGAAAAGCAGAATGAGCACCACAGTAGTCACTCACTCTTCAACAAACCTAACTACAGAAAGCAAGCACACATGAAACAAAATTGAGAAGTATCAAATCCAGCTCATGGAAAAACTCTGGAAAACTTAGAAGATATAAGTAAAGGAATACTGAAGTAAACAATACCACAATTTAAGAAGGGAAATGCACAATCTACTTATATATATTTCATTTGTTAGGACATTAAGGACATTTGTTAGGACCAAGTTGGGATTTCAACCTTACTTCTTCCCTTCAGGATATCTTAACCAAAATGTTAATTGATTGAAACACCTAGATAAACAGTACCTGCTTTTCAGTTTCTTCTCAGATCTTAAGGGTCTAAGTGTAAAGCTTTCACTGCAGTTATGCTGTGCAGAAGCCCTGAGGTCTCCCACTCCATGAGAAGGTGAGCAACATGTGGGCACAAATCTCTCAACCAGTGCATCGGTTTCAAGACTGTGGAATCACTCCAGTGGAAAGCAATAGCACTTGTGGATGACTTGCAAACCTTAATGCTTTTTTTGACACAGAAACACATTTGGTTTTCTGTGTTTGAAATTCATTACACAGAAGGAACCAGAGCCTTGACAGTTCCCTCCATTGTCCAACTTCCCATTTGTTCCCTTTGATGTTGCTATCATTGCTCAAACTGAACATCCACGTGCATATGAGTTTCTTCAGTTCCATTTTGTTTCTTTGATTGCTTCATGTTTTCGCTATTTGACACATTAAGTCTGGAAATATGGAGCTGTTGTTCCAAAGTTACATTTCTTTTGTTTAAACAAAACTTCCTTGAATAACAGAAAAAAAAATTATTTTTAAGAGCTCCCAGCCCTTCTGATCTCTGAGGACCATCTGGAATGCAAGGGGGGTTATTTTCTGCTAAATTTCTATACCCTTAATCTTACAGTGGTTTTGTCTGTGCACTGCTATTAAATATCCCTGATAAGAGAATCACTCCAGCTCAGCAGTCTAAGTGCTTGGGCTGTCCTCCAGTCACTAAGGATGTTAATCTGTAAAGAAGGAGCAGCTTTTTATGGGGAGGTGGGGAGGGTATTGGTGAACAGATCCTGATCCCTAGGGGAGCCTGAACTGTGCAGTAAACTACATCACTGGAACATTTCAGGGGGAGCGCTGCTTAACCCACACTGACTTCATGACTTAGGAGTCATGTCTGAAGGGGATGTGGTTTGAATATAGATCAGGATGTCAAAACAGCACCCTCAGTCAGGAGCAGAACCCTTAATATTTGGGGCTTTTTCAAGACCAGTTCAAGACAGTATGGTTTGGATGGGACAGTTGGGGGTTTCTTTTAGATAAATTCATATCTAAAGGGAATAGATATGAATCCCCTTGGGGGAAGGTTTTTAACATTGTTCATATTATAGGGGATGTGGAAATATGTTCATATTATAGGAGATTGAAAATCTCTTTGTGTTTAACTCAAACATATCTCCTCCAGAAGTCAGTCTTTTCAACTAACATGAATCTAAAATACCGTTGCAGTTTTTTTATTACTACAAAGTCTGCTGAGCTGTGAGGCAGTGCACATAGTCTAAGAGCTCTGTAACAACCAGTATAAAGCACAGTGTAAGCAATACAAGAAGCAATATAAATTACATAAATCAAATGCATAAACCCTACAAAGCACAGTACTAGAAGAAAGTAAATGAACAGTTATTTGTTAGTCTGATGAAAGATTGGAAAGCAACATGCATGGAATATGTAAGAGTAGAAAACACTTCCACTTGGACTAGATTAGCACCAGTTAAAGTCTTTGTGTGGCTGTATGCCTTTGTGAAGGATCAACTGATGTGCACTGGGCAGATGAATATTTGCAAAATAAGGTTTGCACTCCCTGCCCATTTGTCTTCAAGGACTTGATCTGCCTTGTGAGGAACATGGCTTTCAAGAGCAATTTTCTAAAGATGCACAGGCTGAATTCTTGCAGCATGAAAAGCATGGAAGAGGATCTTTACTGAAATCTTTGGGGAAAAGCTTAGAACCAAGTTATAGTGGCACAACCTGTGTGCCCTGCTCATGAAGCATACAGATACTTTGAAAACAGGAGGGGGAAGCAGCTTCTTTTGAAGGGAAGAGAGTGCTATTGAAACAAGTTTGGAAATGTTTGTCAGGAAAAAAATTCTAGCAGAAAGAAAGGTGATTTGATTTTTAAAAGAAAGGTTTGAAACAGCTCAGCATGTGTTTGAGGCACAGAGCAAATTCAAAACTCCCAGGCCTCTGGGTGTGGGAGATTGTCCTGAACAGATGAAATGCTGTGTCTCACTTCTGAGTGACTGATCTCTCACCAGGTCTCTGGTTATGGGTCCAAACTGGGTTTGCTTAGGAGACACAAATAAGATTGTATCCTTTGAGGACCCAAAAGAAGAACTAAAAAGGGTAGTAGTGCTGAGTTGGGAAAAATGGTGAGGCATAGGTAACTTGTATGGCCTAATAGAAATTAAACCTGCCGCCTAAAACTGAAGGGGCTTTTAATGTAAGAGAATCGTTGCAAGCAGGGAGGTAAACTGTTTTTATTCCTTTCTGGTAAGAAGGTATAATTGGTGGTTTATACAAGCCAAATGCTGAGCTGGTAACATGTAGGAGAGCTCTGATAGAGGCCTTGTGAAACCTTCTACTGCTTGTACTTTTTTTTTCTTGGGAGTTATAAATCTATTTATAGGAGTTCTTTTTGTGGAATAGTAGGATTCAAGAGGAGTCCAAAAGAGCACTTAAGTAGGGGCAGGTGGGAAACCACATCAGGGCTTATATGGCTCTACCACAGCCGTGGAAATGGGTTAGCTTTAAAGCCATACTGGTAAATTAAATCCTTGAAAAAGTGGGAGAGGTTCCTCCCAATAGCAGGTATGTTTGAGTGGGCTGAGCTTCTTGGGTCCTGGCAGAGGCATGACAGCAGCCCACCAAAAGTCTCTCACAGGGGGCTGGCAGACCAGAAGTCAACAGTGGCCATAGAGGACCTACCAGAGTGCAGACCACAGGCAAGAAAGACGTAGCAGGGGAAAGTGTGAAGGAAGGAGCAGTCATTGGCCTTTACTTTGGCCACATCACATTGTATCAAAACCCTAGATCTAACCACCGAGGCAATCCAATCCTGTCAGTCAGCACAGTGGCTCTCACTCACCTCTGGTAATGGCACCCAATCCCTCCCACCTTTCCACTATGAACTAAAGCCAAACGGTAAACAAAGCAGCTGTCAGACTTAAAGTATGTTTAGGAACTTGGAAGGTATTATTGTGCCTTACCTAACCATTAATCAAGAAGTCAGATACTATATGTCTTTTTTATCTCTAGTACCAAAGCTGAAAGACAATAGAAGCCAAAAGAAATATAATCTAAAGCAATATCATTTAAGTTTAAATACATTAAAATGTTAGTATCCTAAACATATTTGCTGATGACATGAGAGCTAGGCTTATAGCCTAATGCTTAACACTGAACAGTTTTTATTGCCTTATCAGCACAAGATCAGAGAGTTTACTAACATACACTATTTAGAAATACTATTTAGAATTTTTTTTTTTCCTTGAAAGCTCTTGCTGGCAGGTATTTATTGCTGCAATCATCCACTCTTAACATTTGGACTGTAAAAATTGACCCTAGCCTGTCAACCATTAACCAGCAATAATTATGTCTGAAGTTAGAAAGTGAAGTGTGATAGCCATTTCATACTTAGTGCTTTAACAGGTCTTATAACCTTCTGAATTACTTTTATTCTTTAGCTGCCACACATCAGTCAAAACTATGAGTGTTTTTAGGGAGAAGTGCAAAGTTTGTATATGACTAGAAATTTTACTAAACTATCATTGTGAAAGAGTACTATCATGCATCAAGTGGATGTTAAGTTGCCAATTCCCCCCAAAAAATCTTGGTTTTTCATCTATAAATACACCTCTAACCAGGATTTTTTTAACTACATATAGTGACAATCCAAAATAAGTTCTTGCTATCACTACTAATCAAGAATTAATAAACTTCATGTGAGTGCAAAAGGTGATACGCTAATGGAAATATTTTTGGGAATTGCAAAAATCTAATAACCACATGATTTTTATCACAAGAGCAATATAAATATTTTTCTGTAATATAAACTACCAGTTCACAACGCCTTTTAGAGCTGGCTTATTTATTAAACTGTAAAATCTCTTTGGACCTGCTTGTAACTTGTTGATGCTTGTTCATATTCTACTAGTAGCACTCCTGTGGTACTTATTTCTCTTTTTTTTTTCCTTTTCTGGACACTAGAAAGAACGAGGGAGATCGTGTCTCAGTCATTCATTTGCTACATTGGCTTGGGCCTGACAATGAAACACTCCAGATAAAATTTCTGGCAGATCCCCTCAAGACCTGCAGCAAAATCTCCACCTGCAGCAGCTCTATAGGCCAGGCAATTGTTAACAGCTGTTATATAGCACACAGATATATGATTAAATTCCCTTTCTCAAGTTAAATGGTTAAAAACTCATCAGTATAGAAGAATGAAAATAACTCAAGTGTTAAGAATGTGCTGCAAATCGTTATGCAAAAACCAGACACACTTTCAGCTTGTTTGGTTTTAAAGTATTTCCCACTAATACAGTTTATTTAGAATGACTGACTCATAATGGGAGCTTTGCTAAGCATTTAAAATTCACTTCATTTTTAATGGACAAAATTATTTTCATAACTTGACATGTCCTGTAAAATTCGGTATTGATCTAGTCATATATCTACATCTTGTTTATTTTTCAAAAGTTAAATGGCACAGAATGACAGGAATATTATATGTGTCTAAAACCAAATTTGGATTTCCAGTTTATGCGGATGGCATCTCAACATATAACTGAAAGTCTGTTAGAGACTATTTCTGTCAGCAGAAAAAAATTCACAGTGCTTCAGCAACACGGAACTGATGTCTGAAAAACACCTGGTCAAAAACCTGACATGATGTCCATAATTTTGTACTCAGAACAGCAAAATGAGAAGGTAAGCTTTTCTCTCATTAATCCTACAGGAAAATCCTTCAAACTCGAATGTCCTACATTTTAGTAGAAAATCTACCCCTCTAATTTATGTAAGTGTCATCCTCACAAAATAATACTTATTTGCCAGGAAACAAAATTGTCATATTACTGAATTAGTGTAGCCACCAATACCAGATATTATCCTCTGAAGACTATGCACAAAGATGGAAAATTGCACTACATTTATCTTTTCATCTACTCAGATTTTTTCTCAGTTTTTTGGAAGACTACTCGCTGAAGGTCAAAGTCTAGGTACTACATAGTCATTTGACTATGAGGGTAAGTTCCAAAACAACCTTAAATATTCCATAGAAGAAAGCCAAGGATGAAAGTTGCTGTTTGAGAACTTATATTTTATATTTTTAATGGCAAAAATAAGAAGAAATATCTTGGCAAAATCTTCATGGCAATGATTTTGAGGTTTAATCACACATGGAGAAAACAAAAATAGAATAGAACAGCTGCAACTTTTGAAAGGTTGTTGTATCTTTATAAACAGCATTATGATAATAGGTCTCAATAGGCAAAGAGAAGTAGAAGATTGGAACAAGGAGTAAGTACTAAGAAATGAGACAGTAAGATAAGGCTGGATGAATTAATTCATCAAACTTTACTCAGAAACGTTGAGAGAAGTTCAAAATATTCAAGACTAATTGAAGCAGTCACAGGCACATGACAGAGTACTTCAAGCTGAAGTCAACCTGTTATATATATATTTATTGTCTACTCTCATATTATTTAAGACTCTATAGTTATCCATGGAATATTGTATTGGTTGGTTTCGTAAAACTGATTTCTTTTAAACTTACCATAGGTTAGTTCCTAAGGCAGGAGTTACTTTTTCATTCAGAGCTTAACACAATAGATATCTGACTCATTACTAGCATTGCTAGCTCATACAGCAATACCAAAAATATCAAAAAGGCCTTTTTTTCCTTGTAATCCATGGGTGAGCATATGCTTTAGAAAGAGAAGAATATATGGAATACTATTTAAAAGCTTTAGAGTATTTTTCAGTCTGTGCTATCAAAGCTGCTCAGTTTTGTGCAAAACGCTTCAGTATTCATTAAACCAAAGCCCAAGACCTACATCTCTCAGATGAATATGATCTCTACCAGGCTATAGCATCACTCATCATCATTCTCTTTGGACCATAAAAATCAGTATGATGATGAGTGGGAATCTATGCAATTTGGTTCTAGAACACTTCTATATAAAATTACTTTAAGACTTTAAACAAATATAAGATAGTTTGGCTAACTGAACAAAAAAAATATTTCTATTTTTGGTAAATTCATTATCAGTATATATAAGAATGTTAGTTAAACTTCTGGTTTTATTGAGTTCAGTTTTATTGAGATCCTAAAGAAAGTTAGAGAAGTAGATTACAAAAATATTTCACCAGATTTATAACTATAAACATCAGCTTCTTGAAACACTTTTTAATTTCAGGAAACGTTTTTCATTTAGCTGGAAGTAATGTTATGGTAAACTGCTGTGCAAGGAAACAGTATGCTGCTGTTTGAAGAAGTAACTACTTTCTATTTTCATTTAACAGCAAAATTTAAAAATCTTTTTTCTACAGTGAAAACTGATTCACATACCTGGCAGTTACCTGGAAAACCTCCTCCTCCTCCAGTAAAGCACTCATCAGCACACTTCATAAAGCTCCAGTTTCTCTCTAATATAATTCTGTACTTGCAGCCTCATTTCCCTTCTTTAAAAGTAATTTCCAGCAAATTATTAACATTAGGGGGCATTCTGTGAAAAGCAGACTAGAAGCATCTGGACCATGTCTGTGCATTTCTTAACACTGTTCTCCACAAAACAACACAAGACAGACCCAGCAAGAAAAAAAGAAAATCAGAATAAATTCCAAAGGTGTCCTCACAGAAAGAAGCATATTTCTTTTCTTGAGAGAAATCACTAACACTTATATCTGCTATTCAGAATTTTAATACCATGCAGGAACAAGCATCTGATGTAACAACGGTCTTCATCATTTTAAAACGAAAGAAAAGGTAAATTAAGATGATGATTTTCAAGTATACTACTAATCACGCTCAAACAATACCTTATCCTAAATAAATAAATAAATTAGTTTTAGAAAGACTTTCAGTAAAATAATTCAGGCATTCTGCCTGGCCAACATCACTATCCAGTATACAAGTTTCAGATCTTTCTGTAAGTTTTGCCTTGGGAGATTTGGGAATAAATTCATTGCAAGTAAATTCCCTCCAGTCAAGAAGTGACATATATGGAAATCATTCTCTTCTCACTGAAGAAGAGGTGTAGCTGCTCTGTGGCACTTCTGTCTCCTCCAGCTCAGACTTGGTAGAATCCTCATTTTGGGGCAGTTGACAAAGATTTAGCAAGCCAAAAGCAGGGCAGGGGCCTATCAAAAGTTTATTGTCTGCTGTTTCACCCTCATACTATTGCAAATTACCAGTTCCACAAAGAAAATAACCTCCAAAAGCAAACTGATTCTACAGCAATGTTCATCAAAGCAAGTATCAGCAACACAACAGGATCCAGAGTACCCCTCTACCTTTGACCCATTCCAGTCCATTTTCTTTACCTATTTCCCAATTCAGTCTTTCACTTCTACCAAAACTCAGAATTTGTAAGAGTTCACAGCTATCTGTGGAAAAGGCAAGCATACAGAGTTTTCTTCTTTGGTTAAAGGCCATCTTTAAATATTTTTACTTTTCTAAGGAACAGTTCTGTTCTAAATGTATGGAAATTGATTCATTTTGACATACTGCCTTGATACTAAGATCCAGTATGTGAAATATTCCTACAGATAGTGCAGGTTTATCTTGGAGGAAATGGCAAATCTAGATTTCTCTTTCCTGACTGTATGGGGATGGAAGGAGAATATTTGCAAAACACCTGGGAACTTGGGAGAAAGCTACCTATGGACACAGATTCACACACTTTATTGTGGACATGAATTTATCTAAGTTCACAACACAACCTTCTAGGGAGCCAGATGTCCTCATCAGAGTTTATCAGACCTGGGGATAAGCAATGTCTGATCCAGGAAAGGGTTGAACCAATTGATACTCTTGGTGGGAACACTAGCAAGCATATTTGTGTTAAAGTTACTAAATCTTTTTTACTAGTCCTAATATTCTTTTTCTTCACTCTAATGATTCTCACCACTTTCATACCACTTAATGTTACATGGCTCCTCAGATTTTTTTACTGTGACATTCCTACACATAATACTTCTATATGGAGGTTTTATATTTTACCCTATCATTTCACAGAAGCTACCTTGGGATTTTAATGCCAACAAGTGGGTTTGCTTTTGTTACAACATACACTTATACTTGAGTTTTGAGTCAGTTTTTCTCTAAAAAATGAATGGTGATGAATATGAAAGAAGAAGAGAAAGTGGTAAATATAATTTTGTTTAAACAGACAAACTCATGAATTCTACTGACATAATAAATAAGAAAAAGTGAAACCAAAATATTGAAGTAAAGGCAAAACTAAGATAATAAGAACTGAAAGAAATTAAGTTACTCTAATAGAAAAGGGGGTGGATGGATAGGTAAAGACCCTCACCTTACCATAAAGAATTTGAATTATTTGAAAAGTTTGTCTGTTTTCAGAAGATGTGTATAACTCAAATGGATCCATGGGGCCTAAATTATCTGCATATATATGTGTAACAGAGGAAAAGACTGAATAAGTGAATTGTAAAAAAGTGGTGTCTGCATTAAGGGCTATGCAAGCTACTATAAGATGAAGAATTTGCTCCAGTCTAATCAGTGTGGATTTCATTACCATAGCAAAAATGAGCAAGATAAAAAGAAAGACAATGTTGTAGCCTGTGCTAATCATAGAAATATAAAGGCTATGAATAAATAATAGAGAGGAAAATGAGAAATGAAATACAGAAGAAAGGCCTTAAGAGTGAAAAGAAAAATGTGTCTCAAAATGGAGTGAATCTTCGCAATTGAAAATAGTATTAATGTAGCCATGTAGAGCATGTATATTATTTACAGCAGTTTAGACTTCCTCATTGATTTTGACTTGCACGTAAGGTTCAAGTGCGGAAGTGCATGAGCCAAACTTCCCCTCTAAGTTCTGAACAGCACACAGTGAACACATGTTGCATCCTGGACAACCCCTTCTACCATGACATCCAAAAGATTGGACAGCTTGGCCATTCTCATTCTTGAAGTAACAAGCTTATAATAGGAGTGAAACAGTACAATGGCAACAGAGTAGGTAAAAAAACCCCAATGAAAGGAATTAAATGATTAATTTAGCTGCAACAGAAGAGTACTAGATCCAACAGAAATTTCCTTTGTACAAAAGTCCTTTGTACTTATCCCAGCAGACTGCTGAAAAGGCAGGCAAGTAGGTTATGGGAATCAGAAATTTCATTTCTGGAGTCACTGAGCCATTCAGAAGTGATTCAGTTTGCAATGTGGAAGCCCACTTCACCGTGTGAGGTAACTTTTCCTTTTTGCACTGAGAAGGCATAGCATGAGATTCATGGCTGGCAAGAAGCTTCTACTTCCAAATCTCCTCCCATAATCACACCCAAAAATACTGGCAGTAAAACCACAAGAAATCATGCAGTAGAATCATACTTTCACAGCAAAAGGAAGTGTAGGCTAGCTGCTCACAACTCCAGTTTTATTAATGCTTGTAGCATCATATCAGATATTGAAATTCTGCAATCAGGATCAACAAGATCGATATTGTTGGGTTGGGGTTTTTTACTGCCAACAACTTAACATTTCTTTTTCTGCTTCTGTACTACTCTTCATTTGTTTTTTAAAGCATAGCATCTGAGGAAATGTTCATTCCACTCTTGACTCCAGAAGATTGCTATCCCAGGTAGTCTGTTTTATGAAACGATTTCTGTTACAAAAATATGTAACAGCTTTCAGTCTTTTGTATTGGAAATCATGTTATGTGGTATTTTAATGATGTTAGAAAACATTTGTATTCAATCTATATAGTATTAGGTACTGCTCTCTTCCTGATGCCTTTGTAAACAGTACCATCTTCAATTTTCTCATGTACTCGAGCTACAATTGATTTTCGTACTTTCACAGTATCTCAGGTGGGGTGCTTTTCAGCACTACTTATGGAATTAATTTTTAGGAATCTACCTACAACTAAGTGTGCCAAATAAGCATGGAAGCAAATATCCATTGTAGCAGAACTCCAGGTTCTTCTATCACTACATTTTCCTCGTGTCAAAACTACATGACCATTTCTAGTATTATTTAAAATCTAATTTACATAATGTCCTTGGGATTTTGTAATCATTCTGTAACATATTTTGTCTGCTCTAAAGCAGGCTATTGAATAAAATTTTAGACATCAATTTTATTTTCATGACCACTGGTATTTTCGTCCAAAACTACTGTACATAGTTTACGTTCACATTTCAGTTGTATGAATGGTTTGAACTCTGTGCAAATTTCTGTTCATTTTCCCTTCCAAGTTTATTGATGGCACACCTGCCCTCTGAACTCAGTTAAGCTTACTTTAAAGTGTTTCTTATTATATGTAGACATCTCTGCCATTGAAACTACTACCTGTAGTAATACACAGATTCTTCTAAGTCCTGCTTTATCTCAGCTGCAGTATTGTCTCATTCTTTTTCTAAACTACAGCTAATTTCAAACTAAAAATGCCTTTTTGTTATACTCCACTTCCAACCTCATTAGAGAATCTTCAGCAAGAAAATGATAGTGAGAAAGAAACCGAAATACAGATCAGTATAATGTGGCCATGAGAAATGAAGAGAAGAAACAGTGTAAAAAAAATATAAAATTGTCAAAGCCATTCATAGTTCTAAAGATCTCTGTGTAAAAAGGACTTAGCATCTGTATCTATAAAGAAGGAAGGAGGGAGCTGACTCAACAAAAAATTATCTGTGTTGTGGCAAGCAAAATCATGAATGATAGAGAGAAATCTGGTGTCAGAAAATCTTTTTTTTTTAATCCAGTATTCATTGTAATAGAAGAACTGAAAACACCCTTTAATGCTTTCAAAGCATAGTAATAATGCACTGAAGATTCATTTCATATTAATAATGAAGTCTAAGTTGGCAAAGAAGCTTGTATAGAGAGTATATAGCAGAGAAAAACCACTTTCTGAATAAACTAGGTCTTTGCCATGAATCTACAACATAAAAAAGAAGATAACAGACATACTCTACATATTCATGAAATAGTATCTCTAGGACTACCCCAAGATAAGACATGAGTAAATCTGCAAATTCATCCCAGAAACTGTTTGTGAAGAAGCAATGGCTGCTCTACACAGTCTTTAGACTCCAAAAGTAGCAGGAAAAATAACTAAACCTCTTATTTGCAAAGAAGCTTTTCCAGGCTATTAATAAGACATTAGCTCCAATGAAGAACTTAAAAACATCAATGAGTATTACATTTTGCTTCCCTTCCCTTGTTAAAGGACATGAATAAGTAATACAGAAATGGGAGGATACTTAACATAAGCAACATTAATTGTTCCATCAGGCATCTTGGGGTTTCAGAATAATTTACAAACATTCATTTAAGCATAATTATCCTTCTGAATTAAGTGCTATTAGTATTTACTTTTATGAATGGAAGACTCATGGAAGACAGTTGACATTTCCAAAACTCAGCAGTCAGACAGCATAATTAGTAAAAGATAGCATAGTTCTCTAACTAAACAGGGACCATTAAACTTCCCTTTTTGGTAACATAATAATCGTCTTGATATGCTAAATGAAATAAAACCATTCAGTAAGTCAATATAGCCACAAGCAAGAGACTTAGATCAAAAATACTGAGTGAGCAAAGTATTTATGAGGATTCAAGAGAAACCTCTTTAGACTGCAGACAGTTCAAGACTACAAGACAACCCAAATTGAAGTAAATCCAAATGTAAAATACTTATAAGGAGTTAATGAGATTCTCACATGTGTAAAAAGGCATATCAGAAGGCATCAGGACAACTAAGCAACTCTATTAAGACACCGAGAATACCATCCAACAAGCAATTTAAGTCAGTCTTTCTCCTTTCCTCACTTGCATGCTATTTACCCACCTACTCCAGCTTCCCCACCATCATTTGCCAGCGCCTGACAAATCAGACAGCGAAACTGATCCAGCTTTATTTTTTAGGAAAACATAAAATTTCACATGATCCAAACATAAGAAGTTGACATGGTTGCTTTTTGTTTGGACCAGCTCTTTTGCCCAGCTCACTGTTCAAGCTTGCCAGTACACTCACCTGGACAACACATGTACAGAAATGAGGAACATGATCAGACAGAACCATATCAAGGATCTCACCATGGCCTTTTTTCCACTTGAGTACCTTGAGGGTAGAGAATCACAGGATGAAGACTTTAACTGTGTAAGATCTGTACAAGGCCTCTGAAGTTAAAAAAGCAGACAACTACATCCTGAAACATCTAACCATCAACAAAAAATTGTATCCTTAAGATTGCTTAAGTGAACTCTGGGGCCAAGCTAGTGTTAAAAGTGCCACAGAGATGGAACTACAAACTTGTTTCTATTTGTTAGTATAACCATAAACATGGTACAATTCCACTGAGTTATGCTGCAAAACATGGTGATCACCAAATCAGGTCATTTTGGCTACTTCATATAGTTCATATAAAATAATACTGCTATCTACACACGCTGGTCTGCAACAAATACAGCTTAGTTTAGGAACAGAACTTCTGAAACACATGATCTGCGACTGTAAATCACACAGGTAAATTGTGTCTCATTTATTTCTGTATTATTTCAAATAGTTAAAGCAGTCACACAGCGGTGCAGTTATTGGCAATAATGTCCAGAAATCATCACTTAAATGCAGTGATTTAAAAAGCAGAGCTTCCAGATGTGCTTTTGTTATGAACATAACATCCTCTATAGGTGAACGACCTCTAAACTGGAGGCTTGGGGAGGGAAAAAAGATAAAGGTTGTGAACAATAATATGAAAAATGGAAGTTGTACACAAAATGTATAAGACAGTTGTTAGGATAGCTACATGCGCTGGACCTCTAATAGCTGGTTAGAGCCAACAGCTTATTGAGGAAGAGAAAAATTAATTTCTTATACAATAAGGCCATAGAAATACATCACAAAGCAGACAGACATAAAGCCAAACTTATTGCTGGCTCATAAAGAAAATGCCTTTACTTCTACTTGCACCAGCTATGGTCTGTAGAAATTTCCCACAAGGTAAAGGTTCTTGAAAATGTACAGAAAGTAAACACTTGAACAACTTTCTTCAGCCTTCGGAGGTATATTAAGAAACCTTCTTCTAAAGGTGCTGCAGCTGACTTGCGCCTTCAGAAAAAAACCGAGCAATCCACCAGCTGTTCTCTCAACCAGTTAACCCTTTTGCCTTGATTCAAATATTGCCAGAACTATTTCAGACATATAGTCAAGTGTAGACAGATGCATAGCCAGCTCTAATTTAATTTATTTTACCATCTCATGTGTGTGTATAATCTGTAATTTAAATCAATAAACATTTATTAAGCAGATTGTCTATTGAGTCACAGATGCTCTTGCTGCACTTCATTACGCTGACTCATGTTCCAAAGTGCCCAGTGAGGGCTGAAAGGATAAGGTACTGCAAAGTAAGTGATAAATATCTAATGCCTCCAGCTCTTTAGGGAGGAAAGGAAAAAAAAGTATTACAGTCCTCGAAACTTAAGTTTAGCAGTATTAGTAAGCAGTGGGAGTGGAACTCCAAGTTGAAGTCCTGTCATATTTGATATCAGTCGAAAAAGAATCTAGAACAATAAATGCAGCACTGCAAGACCAAAAATACAAGAACAATCCAGAAAACCTTAAAAAATGGAGATGTTGCCTTGTAACTAACTGTAAATGCATCCCTACATTGCTAGTCAGTGACAAGTTTGGCAACATTGAAATGTCATATATAAATTTCAGGTGTATCAGAATAGTTCATCATATACATGTATCACATTAAAGTTTAACATGAAACCTAATGACTTCTTTAAGATGACTGCTTTTACAAATATAAAGGAAATTAACATTATAATGAGACTAAATAGGGTATTTAAATTTCCTGTAATGAATAAAATCAGACAGAAGAACAATAGAAATGAGCCCAGCAGATCACAGATGAAAAAAATGTAATTATGTCCAAGTCCATTTTTTAACTAGCAGCTGACAATCATATTGAGGTGATTAAGAAAATCAGAAAAACAAATATCTTTCATTGCATATGAATAGGAGTGTCTGTGAAAGTACCTAGGGAGAAGTACTACATTTAAATAATAAAAAAATTAGACCATTTTTAAATAAAATCTTGTTAAAAATGAAAATTCCTTTGAGGCAGCATATTCCTTAAGGCCACAACACACACAATTGGTTCTTTGTTCTCTTACAGAAAGTACATGTTCTGGATGTCCCAGGATATATATTTTTCCAGGAAAATATGGACAAGCTCTGCCTACAACATGGCATTTAATCTTCAGGAAATAAGGAGCTTTCCAGAGTCCATGGTGCTTTTGCCCAGCTGGTATTCTATGTAAATACTTTACGGAGGCTAGAAAGATATTCATCTGCAAATTATCTGGGTTACTGTTTATGAGTCCTGAAATCATTAAAACAGAAACCCAGCCAATTAAGCTGCTCAGAAGAGAATGAAGCGTCCACCATACAGATGCCAACACTTAACATTTCTACGCAGTACTGGTTCTCTTTCTCTGAAAACAGTAGCTCAGACTAATCTTTGCACCAAAAAGCAAGACTCAGAACTCACAAACAGAGGTCCTGTAGCAAGAATTTCACAAGGAAAAATGGCAGAAGTTATGTGCTGTTGAAAATGTGCAAAGTACTGGCAGTAGCAAGCCTGAAGGAACTACCTGAACCTTTAGCCTAGCAGAGTAAGGGGATGAAGCCCCAAGAGAGCCTACCCCTACTTTTTCACAAGACCAGCCAACGGAGTATGTCCCAGAACTCTGCACTCCAGACAGGTGAAGTTTGGCAGACAGGGAGTAGGAAAGGTGACATGAAGCAGGTTTTGCTAGAGAGTCACCCCATGAGCTCAGACCAAATTCACAGACTACTCCAAGTTCCCAGGCTAAGCCCTTTTCTCCCTGTTGAATACAAAATATTGCTATTTTTTTCTTCATTGTTCCTTGCCTCTCTAAATATTCTTAGGTTTGTAGTTTTATTTTGCCAGTACAGTTCTCCTAAGTGGAAAAGCAGTACCTACTAAAAGCACTCTCATAGCCCACTCTCAGGAGGCATTTGAATTGGTGATGGGTTAAAGATTAAAAAAAAAAATAGTCAACAAACGAAAAACAACAACAAAACACATGCACAAAAAACCCAAACCACCAACAAAACTCAAAATATCAGTAACATATTTCCACAGAGAAAATACTGAGGTTCTTTTATACCTAAATCTAAAGCACTACATTTCAACAACACAATACTTGTGACAAACACAAACCTTCACAAATTTAGATAGTGTGACATAATTATAAATAAAGGTATTAGCTGGTCCTTGAGGTTACATTATTAGTCCTTTCTTTTTGTATATTTAAATTGTATTCAACCATCCAGATAAGTTATTGCACTCAAGTGTATCATAAAGCATAGTTTGTGCAGAGTCATTAATATATAACAAACAGAAGAAATCATTCTTTGCACAGATCATAAACAAACAGAAATAAAATACTCTTCTGCCACTATACAAATGTTTCTTAACTGTTCAACAGCTGCAGCACTCTAATGGGAGATGCTGTGACTTTGAAATCTAACATTTTTCTAGCCCCCGGTCCCAGAATTGCCTTCAGGTAGTCTGGAGGGGCAAGGAGGGACATACAGTCTCTATCTTGAAGACTGCTAATTTGCCCACACAGAGAAGCTATGTTGCACACTAACTTGTGTGAAACACACAGTGTACTAGATACTAAGTGAGAATTTCCTACTGCAAACTATCCTAATTTAGTCTAAGCAAGATTACATACTCCTTTATTGAAAAACATGGAAAGAGCATATCTACACACTTTAGCAGCGTACAGCACAGACAACCTGCAGCTACCTCCAACAATGCTGGCATATTCACATGGCATTACAAAGAGCTATTAACCAGCTCAATCTCAATCTAAAAGGAATATAGCTACATCATCTTCATTGCAATGCAGCTCTCACATAACGGTACTGCTTCAATTTCTGAAGTTAACATGGGCAGTTCTGTGCTATGCAGACACATGCTCTAAAATCATCTGGGAAAGGAGTTAATATGAAGAGAGCACTTAGATAAAATTACGTAGATGAATATACAGCTTACTTTTTACTTTTACTACAATTCCCTCTTGTAGGTAAATCCTGTTATTCCACAGGGCATGTTTAAATCTGATCTTGGATTAAACAGCCATGAAATTGAGTGCAGGAATCTGAAAAGCTTATATCATCAATGAAGAGTAATGTCCTGTGGACAAAGAACTGAGAGATTTTAGTATTTTTCAAGCTTTGGATGATTTGGGGGAGTTGTTTCCTCTCCTTCCCCACTCAAAATCAGTAACACACAATAAGAGTCTAGCATCTTTTAAGCATAGGTTCCCCTGTAGTCTAAATCTAGTTTATGTAGTTTAAGGAATCATAATCACAAGTGAAGACAGTAAATTAACAGAGATTTTCTGATAATTTCACATTTGTTTCAACTTTCTAATTTGAGTACAACTCTATGTCAGGAGACAGGGCTTAGAAGCCACATGGTGGGAAGAACATAAATTGTAATTTACAAAGTACTTCATGTGACACATAGGGACCCAGTAATGAGAAGGAATTCTCACAGCTGCATAACCAAATCTGTTAAACTTCTTGGAACATATGTGACTTATTGAAGCAAAGTAAACAACTGTATCAAGGAAGATCTTTAAAAGCTAAGTGGGAACTTAAGAAACAAAAGACCAAATTCAAGGATTTGCATTTCATTTGAGAAACTCTACTCATTCAGTGAGTTATACATCTCTTCAGAGTTAACACCTTTCTGCAGTCAGATTGGTTGTAGTTTATTTATATGCTCTGGAAAGGAAAACTGGCTAGTTCCTTTAGGTGCATGATGAATATACTTTTTAAGAGATTTATGCAGTCTTCCTAAGTGCAATCATAGTAAAGTAAGGACCCACCTGCTGAACAATACTCAGAATATGGAATTCTTGCACTACTGTGCTAAATATAATATCCCAGTGGAATTCACTGATACCAAGGAACTCATGTTTCTGAAGGGTACAGATTTTTCCAAGGTGTCCAATTCTACAATTCTGGTCCAGAACAGAACAAAAGCCACCTGAGTTCAGGTCTCATGAACAGTGGTTAACTCATGGGGTAAACCCACAAAACAGGTCTCATGAAGTTTCAGATTCTGAAACAGGTTCTGAAAAACAGCAACCTAGAGAACGTTTGGGAATTCCCATTCCTATCTTTCCCCCTCCATACATTTTGATAGAGATTACGATTTTAATTTCAATAGCCCCCCTAAAGCTAGCAGCAGTAATACCTATCTCATGTATCCTTGATTTAATTCAAAGAAAAAAATACTGAGTACAAATAAATTTTTTTCACCAGCACTCTCACTAATTTCCTTCAGATTAAAAATACCAATAATTGTATAGAATTTCCATCGAAAATCCAAACTACCCTCAGTGCTATACAGCATTTTCCATTTAAGACAGATTACACATAAGTGAAGGAGAGAAAAGCATACAGCAGTGCAGACTAGAGGAGAAGGAGGGAGTGGAAAGTAAGACATGGAAAGGAGTGTCAAACATGTTCTGTTATTTGTGTAGACTTTCAGCATGAAAGCCAGCAATGAACTACCATGTGACCCTTTGCTAACTCCCCCCAGCCTCTCGGTGGCTTGAGTAGAAGAAACAGGAAAAAAAAGTAAAACTTGTGGGTTGATATAAGAACAGTTTAATAATTGAAACAAAGTAAAATACAATAATAGTAATGAAAAAAATAATAATGGTAATAAAAGAAGAGGGAGAGTGATAAAACCCATGAAGAACAAGAGATGCACAATACAGTTGCTCATCATCTGCTGACTGATTTCTAGCCCATCCCCAAGTTGCAAACAGCTCCATTCCACGTAATTCTCCCAGTTTATAAATGGGGCATGACATTTTATAGTATGGGACATAATATACCTTTGGCCAGTTCGGGTCAGTTGTCCCAGCTATGTTCTCTCCCAGCTTCTTGTGCACCTCCTCACTGGCAAAACATGAAATACGGAAAATTCCTCGACTCAGGGCAAGCACTACTAAGCAACAACTAAAGTGTCAGTGTGTTATCAACATTATTCTCATACTGACTCCAAAACAAAAGGCTATACCAGCTACTGAGAAGAAAATGTCCTTTATCCCAGCCAAAAAGAAGATAGAGGTTACTTGGGCTATGTCAACATTGCATGGAGAGAAGCAAGTTCATGGTTGAGTACTTAGCTTGGTATAGCTGACCAGGAAAAGTTGTTAGTCAAACATGCCACAAAGGTAGTGGTTTCATTCACAGAATTCCAGTTTGTCTATTTAAATAAAACTCCTTTCATGCAGCAATAAACTGTGGCTGAGCATTTCATGGCCAATGCACCCATAAAGTGCTTAATATCATCAGTGCAACCTCAAAACCAACAGTAAGAGGTTTCTGTATCAGGAGCTAGTATAAAAAATCTTGGGGTTATGAACACAAGATGCCTCTATTTAATTCATCCCATATTCAGGAAAACATATTCTATAAATAACGTGGCATCAATGAAACACATGCAATTTCTCCTTATAATTGAAACAAGCCTGCATGTTGTGCTGTGCAGGTCAACAAATGATAATAGTAATATTGCCCATTACACTTTCTATTTCATGTTACAATCTCTGAGAAGCAAATCTTATCATGGTGAATACCAACAACACAGGAACCCTGAGATTGCAACTAATGAGGTCTGAGCCTGAGCAGACATTAGTGCAAGTTTGTTCTATTTGGCTTTAAAAGTAATTGATTGATGAATAATTAAATAAATAATTTCACTATTAAAGTAGAATATTATATGCCCAGTGAAGTTGTGAATGCCCCATCCCTGGAACTGTTCAAGGCCAGATTAGATGGAGTGTTGAGAAATCTTGTCTAGTGAGAGGTGTTCCTGCCTATGGCAGGGGGTTTGGAAGTAGTTGATTTGTAAGGACCCTTCCAAGCCAAACCCTTCTATGATTCTGTGAATCTGTCTGTTCCCAGAAATTCAATAGCACATCTGTAAAATGAATTACACAAATAGCAGCCAAGAAGTCTTGAAAAGAAAAAACATAATCCAAAAGATGACATTGCATTACATATCACAAAAGTAACATTAACATTCAATACCAAATACCTAATCAGTTCTTTTACCTATTTTCTGATAAAATAGATAGTAGTAAGCACAGGCATAGGATACTGGAAGATAAATACACCAAAGGCAAATCTGAACTAAGCAGGACTTAGTATTGAACTCCAGAGGTTTTAATCAAGAAATGTCTTCCCAGAGTAGGGTTTCCTTTCTCATGGTGAAATATTTCAATAGGATTGAAGTTTTTCAGGTGACCCTGGTTACCACAAGGCTATTCAGACCTGTCACTTGAAGGAAAATGTTATTACCTTTGGGGACTGGAGTAATTACAATCCATTTGCTGTGTTGATTGGCCAGCGACCTCTTCTTCAACTTCTGAATTTGCAATATAGAGAAAGCTCCAAATGAAGTGAGTGAAAGCCCATAAAGTAATCTGATATTCTAAGAAATACAGCCACAACACTGCTGCAAACTTCATTTAATATCCATTTGAATTTTTATAAGCTCTGCTATTTCCCTCTTTTGCTTTCACCTACTGTGACCCTTTAGAAGACCAAGCTTCAGTGTCACCTGAAAGAGTGAAGAATATTTTTAAGAGTAGTTACTTAGAGCTACTCATATGAGAATGAGAACTAATTTCAAAGTTAAACTGTTCATCTGGTTGTAGTCTCACACCATTCAGCACCATTGTACCACATTTCACTTCATTTTCACCACTGCACCACATTTCATTGTTTTATGTGGAGTGACTGTTGTTCAACAGTTAGGCTCATAAAATACTAACAAGAACTACCATTTCATTGATAATATATTTTAAAAACAAAGATGCAAATCATTCAAAAATAAACTCTTGGAAGCTGCAAATGCTTATGCTTGATTTATTACTTAACCATCTAATGATTGCTGTGTTCTAAATTCCTATCTCAACTCTTTTCAGAAGGAAATCTGCATTTGAGCTGACAATTTCCATGTCAGGTTTCATTCAACTGCAAATTACCCAGCTGAATTACATAAACCACTGTAACAGACTTTAAAGCAAACTTCTGTTCTTCACTCTGGCAGTGCTGCTGAGTTTGACTGTAATTACTGCTACATCAGCACTTCATTTACAATCCTCTAATGCCCTGTGTCTACTGCTATCAACAAATTATGGATTACCAGCCCAGTTTGTTGCTGTCAAATATATATTGTCTTTCTAGCGTTCAGACTAGCAGCCCGCAAATAACTGACTGGAATTATGTCATGACAATACAACACCTATAGGAATAAGAGGATAATGAGCACAAATAGGAAAACCTAAAGTGAAAGGTATGCATTGATGATCTCAGCAATTTCTTCTTATGATGTAACAAAGTTAATTATATTTGAATCGAGATCAGAGAATCTGGAAGGTGAATAATGCTTAACCTACCCTTTTACAGCAAATAGATATAAGACATAATGTTGTGGAGTTGCAGCTATTTAGAGAAGGAAAATCAACTTTGTGGAATTATTATTAATTGATGGAGTTCAGTGACACAATCATAGGAACAAAAATACCTTGATGTCATGCCAGCAACTATTTCTGATAATAGGTTACCTAAAAAAGAAAAAAAGTCTTTATTTGAAGTTGTTTAAGAGTTGAACTTTTTCTGTTAGACATTTATTTATATTTCTTACTGGATTTTGGGAAATGTTTTACACTGGATTTAGTTTTTAAAGAATTTTATTGTTTGCTTTTTCCTTCCAGTTTTGAAGTTACAGAAATCCATAAAAGGTTGCATGTGCAGAGATAATTCTGAACGTCATTAAAACTCTTCAAATTGTAAACCTGTATTCTCTTGGACTCACAAGCAGAATGATTAAAAAGAGGAATCTAAGATAAATCATACAGAAATAGGGGTTTATGAGGAGAAGCATATGATGCATATCTATTCTATTTTATATAATGTTCTTGGTCCATATGAGAAATTATAAAATTTCAGGTAAATATCCAGCTGAGAGTACTGACAAACAAACAGAATCATAAAACAAACTTTAGTTCAGGATTTATCAAAAGAAGAGTGGCCAGCAGTTCCAGAGAGGTGATTCTACTCCTTAACTCTGCCCTTCGGAGACCCTACCCGGACTACTGCATCCAGGTCTGGAGTTCTTGCCCAAGAAAGACATGGACCTGTTAGAGTAGGTCCAGAGCAGAGCCGAAGATGATCAGAGGACTGGAACACCTCTCCTGTGAAGAAAGGCTGAGAGAACTGCTGTTGTTCAGCCTGGAGAAGAAAAGGATCCAGGGAGACCTTATAGTACCTAAAGAGGGCTTATGAAACACAGGGAGAGTGACACAAGTAGATAGTGATAGGATAAGGGGGAATGGTTTTAAACAAAAAGAGGAGATATTTAGATCAAATGTTAGGAAAAAATTCTTTACTCAGAGAGAATACTGAGGCACAGGAACAGGTTGCACAGAGAAGTTATGGATGGCCCATCCGTGGAAGTGTACAAGACCAGTTTGGATGGGGCTTTGAGCAACCTTATCGAGTGGGTGACATCCTTGCCCAGGACCTTTAAGGTCCCCTGTGAAGCCTCAGACCTTGCTCGACAATTTTCTTAAAGGGGCTTAGGGTTTTTTTGTACCCTAAGGTATAAAGGCAGGTGCATGGGAGAAAAATGACAATGTTCTCAGGAGGTTAAACAACAGAATTTTACTTATAGACTTTATAAGGAAATGAGGCAAAGTTTAAAGGCAACATTTAATCAAAATTAAGCATTTCACAAAACATTGACTTAGCAGACTTTAACCCATCCAACTTTAAGTGACCCAAATTTCAGGAAGAGGAAATTAGGAGAAGAAAAAAAGGAGAGAGGGAAGGAGGGAGGGAGGGAAAGAAAGGGAGAGAGAGAGAGAGAGAGAGAGAGAGAGAGAGAGAGAGTTACTGCTTTGGTTCCAGCACGGTCTTAGCCACTATAGATCCAAGACAAAGGTGCATGCCTTGTGTTATTGCTTTTATCTGCTCTGGTCTCCTGTAGCCCCTCTCAGTGGGGCTTCCATTCTCCTAGCCATTTTGTTAGGGGCTCCAGGAAAGGGATGAGGAGCATTGCTTCTGGTGTGCCAGTGACTGACAACCACTCCAGGTCTGTCCTAGGAGCTCTAGGAGAGTGGGGCTGTGAACAGTGCACCATCTCACCCTGGCAGAACTTGCTGTGTTTCCTCCCATGCACCACCCCCCCCACATACTTTAGTTGTTTTGAACCAGTAATCCCTTTTTTGCAGACTATCACATCCCTTCCAACCCAAGCCATTCTTATGATTTTAAGTACTTAAGCTACTAAAACCAGAAATTGGATGAACACGCAATGGGAAGTATCACTGTTGTTACTCTCTTTCCCTAAGCATTTGCTACAAACACGGTATGCCAGACTAGAACACCTGACCTGACCTGATGCAAGACCACTCTTCTTGTGTTGTTATTAGTAGGTATAGGCATTCCAGATAGTGTCACTGATTACAAATGTCCATCAAAGGTGTACTGAGAATTAACCAACATGTACAGGACATAGTGACAAAATTTCGGTGTATCTGAACAGCTGTAATTTTCTTGCTGTCAAAATTGCCATGCTGATTTATATCTTGCCTTACAGATCTGTTTGACCAAGTCTGTTTTACCATGCTGTTATGACAGCATTTGATAAATAATCAATAGGGTGGAGTACAGATCTATTAAAATCAATCAAGTGCAACTTTTAGGTTTAGGGGTAAAAATATTTGCAATGCATAATGAAGTCTGAAAACAAATTTTTAATTAAAAAATACTTTTCTAGTATCTTCCCATATTTATAGGCATATCTTGAGAGCTCATTTAGTAGGTTCTCTTAGCTGCATAATATTACTTTTTTCCACTACAACTTCTTGCTTCTTAATTAATGCTACTGATTCTGGCAACGAAACTTTTTCTGAAATCATATTACTTAAAAGCAGGAAAATTGTCTGGAAATAAAGAACTCCCCCTAAACATTCTCTATTTTGAGAACTCAATTTTCAAGGGAGTATTTATAGTTCTCTTAACTAAGCAAGGAGTATACTCAGATAAATAATGATTATAGATTTTTTGAAAAGTCTTTTGTAAAGTGATTTTCAGAATATATAACAGCATATGATAATGAAGAGCATGTTACAGGAAGTATCTTTTGGGTTTGTATTTGTAGAGAACAAAACACATTAGGATCCTAGAAAACAGATAAAAGCTTCTAGGACATGGCTTAATATGCATAAAGAGCAATCAGATGCAGTTTATATTTAAGTAAGTATATTTTTTCTTATTTTGAAACTGTTTCCGTGTTGTTTCCTTGTTTGCACCTGGAGGAGTAACTGGTGAAGACAGATGGAAAATACCAGTTTATTCCTTCAGAAGAATGATTTGTTAAGATCTAGGGCCAGAAAGTGGCATATGAGAGCTGTGCAAATGAGGCCATCTCTTGACAGAACTGACAAAAGCAATATGTGGGAGGCTAGAGATATAAGAGATTGTGGCCGTTCTAAATGCTGGCATGATGTTGTAAACTGATTGTCTAGCACATGGATCAGCTTCTTCAGGTTTACAAATGTGCAATTTAGGATTTAATAAATTTGGCTAGGAACAATCAAAAGCTCCTTATCTATGACCCTCAGAAAAAATAACTGCCCAAATAATTCTCATGTAGAATTCTGTAAGCTAATGATGTGTTACCACTTTCCTAGCCACTAGGGAACAAAAGATGAAAAGATGGTTAGTTTCTAAGGCATACAGCAACTTTTGAAATGTACTGCATCCCAGCTTGGTAGCTATTTAAAGAATTTCACAACTGCTGTCCCATAGCAAGGAGAGGATGCAAGATAGGAATATATCTTATCGCTACCCACGTTCTATGAAAAAATCATACAGAATATCAGACTTGACCTTATGGCACTGGAAAAGAACTACTACGCCCTTGGAAATGCTGACATCATTTTTACAGAGGCTTTTCCCCCTCCAGTACTGGCTAGTATCAATACTTAGCCTGACAAAGGACAAAACGGTGCCACAAGTGAAACAGCACTGCCCAGCTGGGGAGACTGTATGCAGATCCATCTGAAATACTTTTGTGTACTCTGGGCTCTATACTTCATTTTGAAATTACAGTTATCAACATACATGAAATTGAAAAATGCAGCTCCTTACTGGAGCTTGACTGATATATGACACAGTAGCAACTACCTGTTTTGCATTTCTAATTCCAGTTTTATCTTGTAAGGAGACTCTTAGAGGAGAAGCAATAAAAGTAGGGAGGAAAATTAACACAGGAAGTAATGGAAAATAAAGAGAGAGAACTGTCCTCATAATGGTAGAGTACTTAGAGCAGTATTTCACCTGAAGGAAAGTAACTAGCTGGTTGTCAGTGAACAATTTGCTTTCATTGATCTCTTGGTTAAATATTGAAGACATTTGTCTGCAGGGTACAATGAATGAGAATAAATTCCTTAATCACCCTACTTTTTTTGACTGTGCTTGCAAATCAACATGTGTTGCAAGTGGAAAACTGGCAAGAATTTAAAGAACACTCTACTGCTGCCAGTAGAGTGTCTTTCAATTGCCAGTTGTGTCTTTCAATTGCCCATGTCATGATCTTTCCACAATGGTATCCCTTCTTTTCTGGTCTGATCTTTATTTCTTTTACAAAACAATATTAAAATAATAAAAAATATTAAAAAATACAAAATACATGTATCAAAAGTTGAACATGTGCTTAATGTGTTTTAACCCCTGTCAATAGCATCACAACTATCTCAAATTCAACTGAAGTTGTCCAACTGTATTCTGTAAAGTACTAAGGCTATGGGTTGAAAAATATTCTATGCAGTTATGTGGTCATACAACATGCACATGTTGGAGAACACAGTACACCAAACACCTTGTTAATTTTTAATATTCCATCTTGCTAGTCTTTTTCTAAGGAAAAAATCTTTCTACAAAAAATATAATTAAAAATATATTAATATTTTTATATTTTTCACTATGACTAACTTAGCTTCTTTTTGTCCTCACTGAATTACCTGAGTCAGTTAAGAACATAGGAGTCACAGGCTCACACTAGAAGCCCATTTAGCCCAATATCCTGTTCAACGGTGGCCAAAAGTGAATTCTTGACCAGTAGCAGAACCAGATAAGTATATTTGCAAAGCAACCTCACAGCTTCTGATAATTTTAGTTCACAGACTTACTAAGACAGATACAGTTAATTTGTGTTTAGCAATCTCAAAGGTTAACTGGGCTCAGTTTAAATTCACATGGTTCTTTGTCTCTCCTTTGCCAAGAACTCTACTGCTTGGCTATAAACTAATCCCTTCCTCAGCCCACTCCTCTTATTTTGCATCTTCTGCAGTCTTCATGTGATGTCCCTTATAAGAACCTCCATTTTTATGAAATGTTCCTCATTGTTTCCCAGGTAGTCTAGATGAATATAATACTTGTTATTTTTAATTGTTCATCACATTTAAAGGATTATTACATTTGTGGTACCAGCTTAGGATGCTTTAAAGGTCTACTTTTGCTTTAAATAAAGTCCACATTTGTTGTCAAGAGATTTCATATTCCTTACTCTGCCAGTAGCACCAGTTTTCAATGTCTGCCATTTATACACTTAACAAAGCAGTGGAGAGGGTGTTTCCATAAGCCATTACTGTAAAAAAAATAGCATTTAAAAGCCAAGGTGGATTTTGTATTCTCAGCCATCACATTGCTTGGTTTTGCTGGTCAATTTCTACAATCCATGCCTACCTTAAAGAAGGCAAAATAAGTAATATTTTTCAAGACTTACTGACAGCAATATAAAAACTGTACAAAATAATTTGAAACTGTAATGAAGTAGTGTTACCTAACAAACATTCAACCCTTTTGTGCCTGATTTTCATAGAAGTCTTTGTGACTGAGAGGAAGTTTTCCCCAGAGAAAACTGAAGGAGAGGTCTTAATTCAGTTCTATATGCTCCATGAACACGTTTAGTTATTAAAAAACATTTAACCCTGAAAAGTATATTATCTTGCAAACTATAGCCCACTTTGTTTTCAGAAACTAAAGTCTCCTACTTGACTTCTTCACTTCCCTCAGAATCTTGAACACTCCTACAGACAAGGCTCCTACTGATGATCACCTTGACCAATTTTTCCTTGTCAGTGAATAGCAGATCCAAGGTGTCTGTGCTCCTTTCCTCATGTTAATTGGATAGACTGTAAAAAATGTCCATGAACACATCACACTTAATTGCCTCTCCTGGATCCTGCTCCACAAGGCCCTATTTTTTATTCCATAGAAAAACTCCACACATTCAAGCTGCTGCTTCATGTACAAGGGTGCCTCTCTTCATCTTCCCAGCTTGTCTTTCCTAAAGGGCTTGTCTCCTGTGTCACAGAAAGCCAGTCATCCAAGCCATCCCACTCTATCTCAGTTACCCCAACAGTGCCATACTTCAGTGTCTGCACAGGGAGCTCTAACACCTCCTGCTTGTTTCCCAGGCGAGTGTACTTAGATCTACAGGCACTTAAAGTGAGCCTTGAGGTATGCCTCATCTTTCCTAAGGACTCTCTCACTCCTATCACTTTGTTTCACAGACTTGCTACCCCAAACTTCATTCCCTCATTTAGGTGTAAGCTATTAGAGTCAACCCCCAGCATGAATTATCAGAAAAAATTAATTATTCTGCATATTTACTAGTGTTTATAGAACACAAATTGAGAAAACACATCATGCTTGAATTGTATAAAAATATATCATCCTCTTCATTCATTTCTTTCCTTGGATGGATTGCAAGCATAGGTACAACTGCTTCTGTGGACAGGAGCATAAGAATATAAATACTGCCATGCTCAAAATTGAATGAATCCTTAAATTCTTTGGTAAATTAGATTTGGGAGGATTTCTTTGAAGATGTAGTGGTTGAGTGCTTAGTTCCCAACGAATTTCAATGACGGGTCAGAATAAATGGTCTGTATGCAAAGTAGTGTTAATTTTTATTATAAATTTATATTGGTGTAAACTTTGTGTGACCATACTGATGTTCATAACCAGGGGTTAAAATCATACACACTATAATTATTAAGTGTTAAATAGGCCAAGGCTATATCCTATACTGGTTTACATTGTCCAATAAATAATATGGATCCTTTCAGGGACACAAGTGTGCAGGGAATACTCCCTAAATGAATAAGGCTCAGGATCCTTATTTCTTCTATTGATGTTTAGAATTTATTTTTGTTTGACTAAATGCTCCTTAAAAAAAGCTGCAGCAATTGATTTTGTTCATGTAAAATCACACCAGATAAATTAAGGTCGTTTTTTATGACAATAGAAGAAAATTTTTGTGTTATATTTTATATTAAAATTAAAATAAACTATTTGCCAAAAGTCTCTAATATGCTATAACTTTTTATAGTAAAAAGAATTGCATTTTAATTCCCTTTCTCTTCATTATTTCTCCATTCTTCCTACTCACTTCATCCCTTCAGGGAAAACGGGGAACCCTGGTTAAATTATGGAAAATTTGTATACAAAAATGAGCAATATGAGCAATTTCACTTCTAACATAGTAAAAAGCTTCAAAATACCCAAATTTCATAATATACTGCTATTTTAGACTCAGAAAAACAAACTGTCTCATCAAAGGACACCTGAAGTACAAAATCTCAGTTTATTGTCTGTATCTGTGAACTGCAGGTAAATAGGGATCTGTGCTTAGGGAGTAGAGGGTTTATGGATGACAGGCACTAGAGAAAGTATTTAATAATGCAGGCAATACCACCTTGCTAGAGAAAGTGCTCTGGAATTATACCTTTTCAGACAAAATTAATGACTTATTTCAAGTATACTCAGCCTGACAATTAATCAGTGAAGTCCTGTAAGAGACTGTTAAAGGAAATGGTGGAGGGGAATGCTTCAGGGATTTACCATACTCTTAATTTCTAGAAAGCAGCAGGTCAGCATACTGATCACATGCCTGGAGGCTGGAGGCTTGAAGTCAGTTTGGTTCTGAATGCAGTTTACTACTATCATCAACAAAAAGTAGAGTATATTCAATAAGAGAGCTGGTTTCCCATTCACTACAAAGGCATAATAGCTGATGTATGATAATGTAACTGTAATTTTGATTTAAGTTAACAGGACTGTTTTAGTATGACTTTATGCTACAGTTATTCACACATGGCCCACATGAGGAATTATTTTTCATTATCTCACTGTCATATGGAAAACGTGTGAAATAATAACACCGGAGTGACAAACAACAGCAAAATAGCTAATCATGCAAGTACTTGAGAACTGTGCTAAAGAGTTGACACTGGATTCAGTGAGAGCAAGATATCAACACCTGAAAGTACCATTCCAATTTAACTTTTACATCTGTTTTTCATGCATGAGCTGAGTTAATTGAAAATTGCCTCCCTAAATAAAAATATCCCATTGACTTCACTGGAGTCTGGATCATACCCTCCATTGTTTGCATGTATTTAAATACATTTTCTTCGTAGTCTGACAGAGTAATAAGATTTACAGTAATTGAAAACTGAATTTGTTTTTCAGTGTATCCGCAGGCATAAACTGAATATGGAAATAGCAAGGCACTTGTGCAAGTTTGTAAGACTCTTGACAAACACAAAAGTCCCAAACACTTTCCCACTAAGCACATGCATCTCCAGTGTGTTTGCTTAGAAATAGAAGGAATTTCAGGACATGGAGAAAAACGTGAGCCCATTTTCTAAAAAAATATAAGAAAGCTTGGATCAAGATTTGATGCAAAGGTTTGTATCAGTACAAGCTTAACCTGATCAAGTCTATTTTGCCACATCCAACTTGTTCATCCACATCAGGATGTTAGTTCTGAGTGAATTTCTTTCCGTTTGGAAAAGCTTAATTATTGCCTTCAGGCTGTATTAAATGGGATGAGCTTTATCCTAAATTAACCTCTTTTTACAACTTTGCAGAGACTTTTACCAGAATAAGGCCCTTAAAAGCAAACAGCAGTTGTTGCTTTACAAAGTCAGTTTGCGTATATACCACACTTTCACCTGACAGTCAAAAAATAAAGCTCCTTACAGCAACATTCTACATAAAAATCTTATAATCCATCATGATTCTGCCAAGATGAATGTTTCACACACTAAATATCTGAACAGAAGCCATCACAGATTAGATTTAGGTCTCACAAGATTGCTCCATCACTTCCAAAAGACTTATGGTACTTCAGTAAAGCTGAAGAACTTTTAAATCATGACTATTTTTCCCAATTCAGCCAGGCTATTTATTTGTTTGTTTGTTAACAGGAGGCTTTTCTGCAGCCATTATGCCAATATTTTTTCATTAGGCAGTGCAAACCACCTAACTTTTTCTTCTTTATTTTAATGTCTGCAGAATCAGTGGACCCACATTTAAAAAGCATCCCATCACACCCAGCAATATTTGGGTAGTATTACTATCAGATACCATATAGAGAAAATGAATATATGTTTGGGTAGAGATGCAGAATAGAAAAATGTTAGAATATCAAGTTAAAAGTAGTTTCAGTTCAGAGAAAAAGTGTTAGATTCCTAAGCAAATGGAATTGAGTACTATCTTTAATATAATAATTTATGCTAACTACTCTGTGGTTCAATCCTGCATGAAAACGGTAACCAAGGTGACAACAGTGTTGTACCTAAAACCTACATAACTAAGCAAAAATAGAAAACTCAGATAATAGGGAGAGACCACTCACAACAGCCCATCAGGACCCCATATTCTATTTAACTGGAGAGTTGACAAAAAGAGTTCTTCAGAGAACAGTTGCTGGCAAAAGCTAAATATCCAGGCATCAATACTAGCCATATACTTGCTTATTCTTTGATTAAGTCAAGGGAATATATGCCTGCTTGAAATCATGACGACTTTTGGTGTAGAGCATGTACCTTAAGTCCAGATATTAAAGACAATATTTAACTAATTCTCCTCTGCATTCTACATTTACTTCTGAAAGCATGTCTTTCTCAACATTTAACATGAATATTTTATGGACACTGAATATGAAACTTACGTGGCCATAAGGTCATTCAGGTGAAAAGAAATATGGCTTGATGAGAGATTGAGTGAACAGAGATACTAAAAGTAGAAGAGTCACATAGTAAAATCCCTTTTTATTTCTTAGGAAAGCCAGAGGAAAAGATCAGCACCTGAGTTGGAAGCAGAGAAGAATTTGGGTAGTGAGAGGGAGTGCTGAAAGAAAAAGAAGATTGTATATGGCCTTTGCTGTAAATTTAAAGTAATTTTAAAAGAATTTAATTCTTCACTGATTGTTACCATTAAAAAGACAAATTTCCTGTTTTCTGTAGTGTTTCCTGGCTGCTACTGCCTATGAGAAGGAACCCAGAGAGTTTAATGCTCCTTAGACTGTGGATAAAATTAATCAGAATACAGTAAGCGCTATATACATAATGATAAAATATGTTTGGACTCAAAATGGCCTTATTTATGATTGCTATAGGCAAAAGTGGCTTTTGGCACTGATTTTAAGATTTTTTTAGTATGTCAGTCAAGATAGGTTCTTTAAAGAATGATTGCTCTGTCTACTTTGGTCACATTTAAATGCCAGATTGGGGCTGTCAAATATGATTGGATTTTTCAATGAGGCAGAATGATATGGAGGAAATTGAAAGGCTGCAAAATAAATTATTTGGAAAGTTAATTGTAAATAATATAATGTGTTTATTTAATTAAATCACTGCAGATTTTAAAAACTCTTTCTTTCTTCTTTGGCATGTCATCCCATCAGGCTGTTTCTTGGGGATATAATTATTTAGTTAAATGATTAAATGAATACTCTTATACATATTAGCTGTTCTAAGCTTTAAGTATAAAAGAGTATTCTGTCAGTATACTAACCAGGGACTGATCTAATTGTAAAAGTCCTATTGGGGAAGAAGAAAAGAGTCATTAGCCAAAATAACAGTATCCTACAGTTCTCGCATTCCTACTCACATTTTGAAGGTCATCTGTAAGTTGCACACAAAATACTATTGAGTCACTCAGACCCACTTAGAAGTTTCTCTTTCACTGGCTTAGAACGCTAAAAATGATGGCTCAAACTCAATAATCATTCAGAGAGGAAGAATGCAGAGTAACTTTTACTTACTAATTTTAGAAATGAGCAGGGATGAACAATCCACTGTTGTCACTTGACAGAAGTAATGAGAAGTAATGACTTTAGCCATGTTTTGGACACTGTCTGTCAGCATCGCTTCCTATCATCTTAACTCTGTCCATATTTTGTAATAGGTTAGATGAAATACTATATAAATCCCTAAACAATTTATACATTTCCATGCCTCTTCCCTTCTGACGTCAAAGAACTATAGTGAGCTATTGCAGTGAGTTATAGCATCCCCAGATTATTCACTTCTACAAGGCAAGTTGCTAATGCAGTGCTGCACAGCTGAAAAGGAAAGACCTCATGTAGCTCTGCAAGCTCCCTGCTTTGGTCCTCAGAACCAGTCATTCACTTTTGTGACATACCAGACAACCACTGCCAGGAGAGACTTATTTATGACTTATGTATCCACAGCATGAGCCTAAATTTCAGTGTAGTTTTAAATTTCAGCATCTTGTTTTCATAGCCCAAAATTGACACCTAATAATGTGTTGCTCTTTAATGGCCTGTCATTGCTAATGCACCTGGGTCACTATTTTAATTCCTTGGGCTCCTGGGTTCACCCAAGCATGAATTTGCAGATTTTTCCAGCCAAGGTATCCCTTGTCCAGTACTTCTCAGTTTTTGACAATAAGTCTAGATGATTGTACTCAAGACAAAACACAAGTAAGCTCTTGTATTTTATTACCCTTTCAAGTCAACTTTGCAATGAGAAAAGGAAAAAAAATTCCTTTAATTAATAACTTACATTGCCCTTGCCATAGCATAACCACTTCTTCTGTTTTCAGAGTATGAAAATGTCTAAAGTAGCTATTTTTTTGAGATCTTAATCTTCTTTCTTGTCACTACAGTAAGAATGCACTGGAAAAAAAATACAGAGTAGGATATGTATTAAAACAATGTAAATTGTTAATCATAGATGCCTCTACATACTCAAAATTATACTGCTATATTTGCTAGCAAAAAGAGGTTTCAAAAATAAACGTCTTTTCAATATCTTTTGGTTTGCAGAACAGTCATCGTGGAGCAGACAGTTTCCATAACAGTTCTAGAACTGAGGATTTCTTTCCCTACCTATCAGTAAATCTCTTCAGCTGTCTTTAAGAGAGCTAACTTATAAAATGACTGATTTTTTTATTTTTTAATGGATACTTAAACCTGTATACTTCAAATGCCTGTAAATTAATGAATTTTTAATGTACTTTCAAAGAAGGATTTTTCATAAAGGTTGTTAAAGTAAGGGAGTATACTTTGTTTCGTTTAAAAACAAACAAACAACAAAAAACACTAGCATTTTCATAGCAGAGATATCATTTCTAAGAATATTCTTCGATGAGGAGAAAAGATCTCTGCTTCTCAACTAACTTGGTATTTGTACTAGATTTAAACTTTTCCCAAGAAGTTATATCTTGTGTACATTAAAATCTAGACCAGGCATAAAGACTGCAAAACCAACACAGCAAAATTCTACATTTTGCCAGTCTATGTCCTTACAAAAGGCCTTCTAGTGAACCACATGTAGTGTAAGACCATGTAATATTTATAGTATAGACCCATATATAGTAAGACCATGCCTTGATTAATATCAGAAATGCAACTGTAGCAGCAGAAGCAGACCCACAAGAGCCAGCAGGGTGACAGCAGGGTGACAGCAGGGCTAACAGTATCCCCAGCTGCAGACTGAAGTCCTCACTGCTTACTTACTCTGGAGACATCATACAGTGATGCTCTGAGCCATTGCTCAGAGACACTCTAGACCAGCACTCTGGGGTGTTCACATTTCATTGACAGACCTTTCCTTAATGACAGCACAGGAACACCATCATGATGAGAATGAAATGCAGTGTCTTGTCATTTAGCCCATGAGTAAAGATGGCTAATTAGTATTGATGTACAGACTTTTCTGTAAGCATATACATTTAATATGATATGAATATGCAACAATTTTTCTTTTTTTGAAATAATAAAAGGAACAATAAATTATGCAATAGTTACTACTGAGAGAAAACCTATCATGGTAAGTTACATTACAAGTTCCCTTTGTCTGTTAGAACTTAACAATCTCTGTTTTTATTTAAAGAACCTACATTAAAGCACCTACATTCTTAGGCAAACATAGCCAAAAGAGTATGTAAAGAGAGCATCACAATTCAGACAAATCCGTTACTATGTCTCACTCTCAGCTACAATGACTATGCTTTTTGATTTATTTATTCAGCATTTACTATCTTATTTCATTCCATCAAACAACAGTTGTAATTTTTTTCTGTGGATGGTTCTTTCTGATACATATTCCATATTTCCACATCTAAGAGAGATAAAGGTAGTGGATGAGGTGGAGATAGAAAAGCTTTTATGCAAAACTGAAAATTTGAATTTCTAGAAAATCAAAAAGCAAGAGGGATTCATGGCTCTGGTACTGGATAAGGCATTTTTGCATTTTTTGTCCACAGCACAGAGTTGCCTAGTAATCTAGTCTTCTAGTATTGTTTTCTAGTAGATGAGTATTGAGAAACTCTACTTTTCTCCTGATATGTTCCCCCCAGCCCCAATTCCTTGTATTCCTTTCCAGTGCACATCCCTCCTTTTCATTATGTCCTCCTTTCTCTAAAGACTGCCTCCATTCCAAGTGTCAGAAGTGCCTCTCCATACACCGCTTTTGGTACCAGTTCTTTTTCTACTCACATTTTGCCCAAGGATTGTTTCATGCCTGTGATTTCATCCTTAAAACTGCCACTGAAACACACGAAACTACAAAAGGTCATTAGAAACCATCATTTGTGCTGTATGCATGTACAGGACCCAAGAAGGAAAGAGGCTGAGCCCTTAAAAAAAGCACTTGGAAACAGCTAGCTGAACAAAACATAGCACCATCTCTTTAGGATTCAGGTAAACACTAGCATCCCTTTTCGAACATGAGCTTTTGTTTCCCTCTTTGTTTCCTTTTTAAACATTCAAAGAGTAAAGGGACTTTTTGACTACACAGGACATGTCATGTAATGTTTCTTTGGTATTACTAATTAATCTATGCTCCCTACAAGAAAGGATTCAGCAAAAGAGCTTGCTGTCATGAACGGTGATTTTTTTTATCAGAGTTGCTGATTGTCTTTACTTGAAAATAAATGAGATCACCAACATGTAACCAGTTTACAACTAACATTCTTTACAAGTAAAATGCATCTTCTCCCATTTGTCATCCACTGTGCTGTCCATTCTTCCTCTAATCAACTTCTTTCTTAGCAGCATCGTGCACTGCACACTTACAAGAGGCAATTTGCATCATAATAATCCTTTTAAAAACCAATACTTTTAATGAATTTTCCCCTCTACAAGTTACACAAAGATGTAATAAATGGTGTCTGTGAAGAATAGATAGAACAGGAAGAAACTCTTTCTCAATTTAGAATTTAATTGTGGAAGGCCAATTATAAAATTTTAATTTCCGCTATCATCTGTCTTGAATATTTATCTTATCTAGCAGCTATTTTATTCATAATGGAAATCTTTGATGGCTTTTTTTGTTATGCTATTCTGAGTCATGGATAATATACACTACACTGGATTAAATTTGTATGGAAAATAGGTCATGTTGGATCATATCTGAAATTAGATACAGCTAACTTAATTTTGCTGACATCTAAAAGAAAGGGAGTTTTGTTTAAAGAAATAAACAAAAGTAAAAGAAATAAATTCACTTAATCTTATGAAATATTTTATTCAGTATCGTATCTGTCTAAAGTATGAAATCTACTGGAGCTTAAACAGCAATTTACTGGAAATCAGAACAGGACACCTGGGGTATCCACTTTCTGCTGATTAAGACTGCATATATTGAGTATTTAATAATGTTGTAAGTTTAATGTTTTGAGTGTTCACTATAGTTCAAAATGCTCCTTTTTTTAAAGCTGGAAAATTCAGGCTCATCTTTATCCATAGATACAAACTTCAGTGTACTGAAACAGTCTCAAACATTAAATACTACAATCTTCAAAGAAGAAGAAAGAAGGGCATGGGATAGATAAGCACAAATTCCCAATTACAAGGCTATTGCAGTAAAACAGATTTGCTGGAAGATAAAACGGGGGATATATTTACAGAAGGGCAAACAAGCCCTGTTTTAATTACTGTGGATAAAGCAAAGAAATCACCACTATTCGCACTTCAAAAGCAAGACATTTTCACAAAACTGGAAGGGCTATAGATTGTGTAATATTGAGATTATCATTTGCAGAAAAAAATATTATCAAAAGATCCAAGCCTCTAAACTTAACATGATTTTAACCTAATCATCAGTAATCTCTCATTTTGAGTCAGATCAAATTACCTGGTGAACTATTAATATTGAAATGCTAGATACATTTACTTGAAGATGTATTTTGACACTTGCATTCTTTTGCTCCACATTTGTTCCTCTTTTAATACATGCTTTCAGGTTTAATTCCACCAACACTTACATTCACTAGTCATGTTATACAATTACTAATATGTCAAAAACAAGAATTTTGTGGGAAAGAACCCTACTTGCTTCTTTCTCCTTCTCCTTGGTTTAGGTGGAGAGAGGAATAATGCAGAGAGCCAGCTGAAAGTGGGACCTGCAGGATTTACACACCAGGATCTCAACTTCTGGTCACTTCAGGGCTTTAGTATTTTTCCACAGCTCTTTTGCTCCTGCACTGTACTTTGACCTGAGCCATTTCAATGTCAGAAAAAGCCTTTCGGTGCAGTCTGCGATAAAGAAGAGTACTGATGGAAGTGGGAGGACAAAGGAGAAGAAGAAAACATTTTTGTTGGCATAAAACACTGGCGCCATCTTTCTGTCCCCTCTTGTGGCTGAACAAGTCTGAAATTCTGTGATTGAAGCACTAATGATATGAGTTCAAAAAACTGAATTTTTCTTTTAACAATTCCCAAAATGAAAATAAAGCCTCTGTTAAGTGCATGAAGAATTCAATCACACCTGCCACTGAACCTTCAACATGAGTCAACTCTTAGGTCACAGTAAGACAAGGTAGGCCCTTTATGATAACGCCACTTGTAACACATCTTCATGATTCGTAAGAAAGAATGACAAGGTGCATAAAGGCACGCATCACACCCAAGTGGTGTTAAATGTTTCATGACACCAACACTGCCACTGCAGTTTTCTACAGAAAAACTCAGAGACGTTGAGCACATGAGATCATACAAGCTGCTGACCTTCCTGGCAAGCTGAGAAAGAGAATGCTATCTTACTCAGTGTAAAGGTATAGCTCACATGAAATTGGCAGTCCATTCTAGAAAACCACCTACAAATAAACTTTAGTAAATATTAGTCGTCACCCATAAAACCCAGAATAGTGCTCTTCACAGTTACAGAAAAACTATATAAAATTACTAGCACAAAAATAAGTATTAATTAATTCCTTTTTGTTGTTATTATTAGAGACAGTCATATGTCATAGAAGCAACAGAGATCTGAAACACATCTTGAGTGACAGCCACAAGCACTCGATAGGGCTTGTATTCAGCATAGCTGTATAATCCAGAGCAAATGCAGGTAAAATAGATTTATGAATTTGCCATACAGTCAGCATGGAATTTACGCATGTTTCTGCCTGGAAAACCAAACACATGACTGTCCACCTTTTTGATGATCACACAACAAAAGGAATTACTACTTGACTTTTTTCTTTTTTTAGACTTCTCTAAGAATCGAACACCAAGAAAAAGCTTTTCCCAGATTGATACATGCAGACTGGCAGTATTTCAGAGGCATTCTAAGTTTCATTCCCCACTTGATAAGTTTTTTGCACAATGGGAACAGCCCAGATGTGTTCGAAGAAGTGCTATCAAGTGCTCATTATTTTGCTTTTCTGGATGTGCAGAACATTTGCTAGGAGAACAGCTGATGAAGCTATTCACAAAACCAATGGAAGCCTTTCCATCGATGATGGATTGACTCATTAGCCTGTTTAGCTTTAGACTGCCGCCTGCAAAGTGACAGCTGTTACACTGACCATGCAGACATAAGACACACTAACAGTTTTGTTTACACCAAAAACATTTCATTGCATTGACAGTATTGAGTTTACATGTTGAAGAACTGATCAGTATTTACTTCAACAGTGCATTTTTACTTACTGTCTTTACTTGGCATTAAAATTAAACTGAAAACTGACTTTCTTCATAAACAGAGAAGTCTGTCTATGGGCAGGGCTTAGCTGACAGACTTGCTGGGAAGAACGAAGAGGTAAAATCTACTAGCAGGCCTCATGGTCAGATCAGGCTATACACATGTTTTTAATTGCTATAACATATCCTTTCACTATGGCAGGCTAATAGATCTCTAATTTGCTCATTTACACAGCAGTATGGGTGAAGGTTAGCTGGGTGGAGCCTAGTGCAAAGAAGAGCATCACAGCTGCTTGCACAGCATCTGCACCAGCCCTTGCTCTGTACTGAGAGATGGTAAAAAATGTTGGAAGGTTTGTCCATTATTGTTTAGAGCAGATACTGTCATGACAGTGCCACTTGGCATAGTTGTCTTGAATGGTTGAACATGGGGAATAGTCCCTTGTAGTGGTCTACCCTGGAATGAGAGCCCAGCCTCTTTCTCCTCATGGATTCTGTGCCAATGCCACTGCAAGCAGCTAAGATAGGCAGAGGACCCATCCTCCAGGCTACTACCACACTCCTGATTGCTGGGACTTGTCTCAGAGCAAAAGCTGAAGTCAATTTCCTTTCTACTTGTGGAGTCAGGGAAAGGAAAATTTGCTTGTGCCTGGGTCAGATGTTTTTTGACATGAGACAGCACACACAGTCTGGTTAGAAGTATTTGTCAGCTCTTCATTCCTCAGTATCTAAAGGCAACTGCAATACACAAAGCAGAAGCTGCCAAGAGTATCTCTGGATAAGTAACAGAGGTATCTGCCAGCAAGGTGTCCCCCACGGTTTGACACAAACGAACCAAACACATCATGCCCGTGTTTCTAAAATGGTAACTCTGGCAGACATCCTTCCATGTGGTCTGGCCAATACAGGGAGGCAGAGTGCACACTAACAAGATGCCACTCTTCCCTAGCACATACCTTTCTACACGCTCCCGAAAGTGGCAAGCTCAGGCAGCAGAAACAGCTTTTATTGGGGTGGTAGACCACCATCTCACACAAGCCCCCATTCATACACCCCACGCTGCCACAAGCTTACAGCCATAGCCTGGACCCCTAAGATACTTCAACAGTATGAGGCTCTGAAATTGTAGTGTATTTAGTATAAAGAAGTGTTAGTTAAATATCCCAGTAGTGGGAAGCAATTAAAATCACCTTGTAGTTCATACATTTGCAAGATTAACTATCATGGAATCATAGAATCATTAAGTTTGGAAAAGACCTCTAAGATTACCAAGTCTAACCATTAACCCAGCACCACCACGTTTCACCACTAGCCCATATCCCCAAGTCTGACATCCACACCAGTACACTTATTTGCATTTATATAGAAAGAATGTACAGGAAATATTAATAAATGTAAATTAGGGCCATGTTGGTTGGTCGCTCTGTGCAGAGCTTGGAATGTTAGCATACTTTTAAAAATTATATACTCTATATGTTAATTAACAATGTATGTATTTATAGAGAAGTTATTTAAAAGTCTGTAGTAGACTTCCAAAAATCAAATTAGAAATAACAGTTATCTATTCCAAGGACTGACTTTTTTTTATTGGCACGTGGACACTGTTCTCTTATTACAACTGAATTATTACTGAACTAAATTCTGAATGTTGATTACTTTTGGCTTTCCCCATTTTTAAATTTCCTAGTTCATAGAGGTGTATTTGTGTTACCATATTTAAGATGTTCTATACATATTCTGTGTTGTACAGTCATTTTTCTGAACTATTTCCTGATGCCATAAAGTCTATTAATAGCTACACTATCACAGTCTGACCTAATCTAGTCCCTTGCCTTTAGACAGACTTGGTTATATGTGTCATCCCTTAAAGATGCAACCTGCTCCTGAAGATCTCTAGTGCAGGAGAAAAGTCTATTTAAACTCTTCATTTGATAAAGAGGTTTTCTATCATCTAATCATCCTTGTGAAGTGAAAACCCACTACTTCATCGGTTTTCTAATTCATGGTGCATATATCATCTACTGTTTCTTTGTCACAACCCTGTAAGCACTTGAAGACTTAAAGACCTTCACCTGTTCCCTCTTCTTTTTTAAGTCTTTGGAGGCCAGTGATATTTTTCTCAATCTCTGCTTATTCTTAATGATCTTTTCTTCTCAGCTTTCCTTAATCAGTCTACCTCTTGCATAGAGCTGAGGTCAAAACAGAATACCCTCCCCATGCAGCTAAAACCTTACCTATACACAGCCCTTCACAATTATAACTCTTGGTTTGTGCTTACTTATGATTCATGGTAACTCCTAGACCATTCTCAAGATAAGCACCAATAAATAATGCTGTAACCATGAAATATTCAGATAGAAGGTACAATTTGAAATAAGAGTACTTTATTTGTAATATTGCAGTAGGCAAGTATCTTATCCCTCACTCATTCGATATACCTATTCATATATCCTTTGCAATTATTCCATTAATGCTCCATTGAGCACATACTTTTCTTTTCAGAACATCTTTTTTTGCAAGAACATTAGACTTTGGATTTACAATTGACAATTCAAATGTAGAATTTTCAGACTATCCACTTTACTGACTGTTTCAGAGGACAGTATTATCTCTTAAAAATACCTTGATGATGTATTTGGTAGGCTTCACATTCATGTATAACCCCCAACACCACATATCCATACAGTTCAGTAAAATTTAATTCACTTTTGATGAACTTCATGTGTTAGAAGCAAGATTACTCTAACAAGCTTAATTGGACTTTCCTTTGAAACAATCCCACTGTTTTGAGAACAGACATAGTGGTATACAGAGAGTTGTATTTCTGATGGACTCTATTTTGTGAATCTAATTTCAGTATAATTTTTATGCTGAAGCCATCATTTATGTTTAGGGATAAGTGGTGATAATATGTTGATACCACAGTAGTAGCTGCAGTTCTAAGTATATCAAAGAGTAGCCATTATCAAAAAGATGAAATGAGGTACATATGTGTTAAACTGTGGTATGCACAGCACCAAGCTTAGGTCTGAGTTCTGGTTGCTACAGTCTCTTCATCAGTCTCTGCCTCCAAAGAGCTCAGGCTCTGCCAGCTGTACAGGTCCTTCACTCCAGCTGTCAGATGGAAAAAGACCATGGTCAGGTCATGCTTGTCCCTTCCCTCATCTGGAGTAGCACTGCCAGAGCAAAGCTGGTGGGCAGAAGTCGTGCATGATCCAGAAAACAAGGATCCTAGCTCCTTGTCACTGCCTGCATCACGGGTGAACATTCCATTAGTGGAGAATTGGAAGGAATAGTCAAAATTTAAATGTTTTAATTCATGGCTTTCTTTCCCCCACAAAAAACCCCAATTCACTAATTTTGTCCAAAAGACTGAATAGCGTGCAGTACCAGCTATTACTATGTTTTATTTGGCTTCAGTATTTTGAATCATATAAATGGTGTTTTCCATCACTGTATGTGATAAATAAACTCCTAAAAGGAGTTATTTACTAATAGTTATCCCTAATGAACTTTGGTTATTATGATGGAAAAAAAGAAATCACTGGACTAAAAGGGTTCATTGGCTGTCAGTGTATTTTAGAAATAATTTAAAAACTAAGTCAGACAATTCTTCATGAGGAAATTACCTTCTTTGAATGTCTGCACAAAACACTGTGATCAATTTGAATGAATGATCACACTTTTTTCAGCAAGCCTCCTTAGTATTTTGTTTTAAAAGACAAAGTATGAAACGAATTGTTTCAAAAAATACCCATGGAATTTTCAGAATATGGCATTTCAATATGCTTCAAAAACACTATCAGAAAATAAATGCCCTTAGTTTCTCTTTCAACTGGCTTTTTGTTATGCAAAACTAGTTTCCACCTAATTAAATTGCTTTTTTAAAGTTCCTATTTATTAAACTGCTAAGTCCTTGAGCCACAGGAATATTCCACACCTCCTTTTTTCAGACACTGCCCTCCTATGTTACTTTTAAGTTATTTATAAATACAGCTCTCCTGCAGCCTCTACCAGCAGGGCACCTTCACATGTTGGAATTTAATGAGGCTCAGGCACAAGTCATGAGTCCCTGAAGAAAAGTGCTACCTGATCTGCTTCATTTATTTCTACCAATAATCATACCATTACCTACAGCTTCTGTTTTTAATTAGTGGTATCTAATGATTAACACTGGCCAATTTGCATCCAATTATGCCCCCTGAAAAATTAGAAGTGGATGAAAAGGCTGAATGCAATTAATCATTCTGCAATGTGAATTTGCTTAAATATCAAGGATGAATGTGTTGTACTTTCCTAAATAAGTTTTTATTGAAAACATACACTGTCTGGTTATGAAGCAAAAGCATGACACTTCCCATGACAGTATGAAATCTGGATATTAAACACTACAGAATTACCAAACACATTCACACATATCCTTTTAATAACAATTGAAAAATTATGTGACTGATATCTAATTACACTCTGTATTCACATGCTGCAGAAACAATTAAAAGCAATAAGCTAGATAACACTTTATAACACGTAGACAGATCTTATAATTGCCTGAGACAAAGTTTGAGTTTAGTATGCAATCTTTAGAATATAATTACCGCATATTTTCTGTCATTCTTAAGAGGTTTGGCTATAGAAAATATTCTGTTCCAGCTTCAAGGCAAACATTCAGTACTACTTAGCTATGGGATATTTTGGACAACTATAACATCTTTAAGAAAATTTAGAAATCATAGGAAACATTTACAAAAAATCGCAAAAACAACAAACAAACAAACAAAAAACACCACACAAAAAAACCCACTATTTTCAGAGACTAGACTTGATCAGTCAGTTTCACAGATAATGACAACATAGTGCTTTTCATGAAGAGTCCACCTCTTCTTTCTCATACATCCATCTCTCCGAAAAACTCTGGAGACCTCATATAAATACAGAAATCTTAAATACCTCTGGTGAGCTTTTTTTCATCCATGATAGTGAAATTATTTTATCACTAGGATACCTGAGAGATAATTAAAATAACATGACAGTTATTTTGAAAGTTAGTACTAGTACAGCAACTGGCATGTATAAAATCCTCTAAGCTTGAACTTACAAAACTAGATTTATTACACTGCAATTATTCGTTCCTTCATCCTAAATTTTACATATTAAAGCACCACTCAATATATTTTGAAGATGTTGAAAATACAGTTAAGTTCACAGAAACCTTTTGGAAGAAGATAACAATGAAAATTGGGTTTAAGACAAGTGAAGATCCTGAATGACATTTGATACATCTTTTCTGACCTTTACTATGCGAAAAAGCCTGACTTGCGCCACCTTATTTTTGCCCAAGAAAAACCAAAATAGTAGGCATCCACAGAAAGTATCAATTTGGGTGGTATACAAACTAAAGTTTCTATCTGCATTCCCCACCTTTTTCATATCTCCTCTCTGGTACTTCCTCTGCTTCAAAAAATTTTTCCAGTTCTGCAAATTCTTTGATTTTCATGCATATTTAGTCCAGTGACTAGTTTTGGCTATGATGACATCATCGTGAGAATATTTTGACTCTTGGACAGAGATGAAAAACCCAAAGACTGAAGATGTGACTTCAAAGAGTATCACAAAATGTTACTCTAAGGCACCTCATACTTATCTTCCTGCTGTCCTCATAGTTGGCCACTTGAAGAATTACTTTTCTAAATTCTCCTATTTTGCATTTCAGCTATCTCACAACCCAGTCTTGTTGGCATCTCTCAATATATCAAGTCTGGTCTTATAAGAAACACTTATATTTCCTCTTACACTCTATCTACTTTATATACTCTCTCATTTCTGATAATGTCATTGACTTTCCTGCCACCTGAGTGCAAGCAGCTTTGACATCCCAGACCCACTCCCCTCAGGCATCCAGAACATGACCACCCAAGTGTTTAGTATGTATCTAAAATTCACATTTTTACTGTCAAAACTTTTTGTATACAACTCTGACTCTCTTTTAACTTATCTCCGTAGAGTTCAACTGCAGTTTCCACAGTGCTATTTTCCCAGTCCCAGCTGTTTTAAGTTCAACTCCATTTGTGTTCACACCATCACTCCCCTTTTCCAGGTATATAACATTCAAAAGTCATTCTCTTGTTTCCAAGTCTTTCACTAATTCGGTGTATTTGCTCTCTCCCATTGCACTCTCCATTGTGCCAATATATTTAATGATGTCCATTCTTTATTTTCTCGCTTGACCTAGAACTCTTGTGCTTTTTCCATGCAGAAATAACAGTTTCTGCTTTGCAACCACCTTCATGTTTTTACCACAATGATAAAAAGTTAGCCATAAAAGATGATACAGCTAAACCAATTACAGCACAGCAAAACCAGTGTTTTGACTCTTTTCTGCCTATTTTTTTTCATTAGCTCTTCCCTTTTTTTTTGTAGATGATGAATAGAGAGTGAGGAAGAAATGCAGTGACTATCAGTTCACTTAAATGGATGGGAAGGTTCTTTTCTGCTAGTCACTCACTGATTCCTATGCACTTCCTTCCTTGTCTTCCACCAACATACTCACAGCTTATTTAGATAAGCCTATTATAAAACTATCTTAACCTTCTCAGATACTTAGAAAAGTAAGAGACTTTTATCCTAAAAAATACTTTAAGTGTGGGCAGACAAACCAGCTACAAGAAGTTAAATGAGGATGTAGTTTTATCTGTACACATACAGGATCAGAAACAAGTTTACATAGCCCTCATTTTGGCCTGTGATAGATTGCTCATGTGTCCAGGCCCTCAATAATACCTTTTGTAAAATAATACATGAAAAAGATTTGGACTTTTCAGGAAGAACTGCATCCTTTTCTAACTTTTTAGAACACAAATTTTTACCTGTAATTAAGTTATAGGTAAAAACACACATATTAAATGAATATCTGGATAGTTTGGATCATCTGCAAGAGAAAATCAATTTAAATTGATCAGTAGAATGAGGCCTCTAATCAGTATTACTCAAAGGGAAAATTCATGAAAGGAGTCATATATGCAAGCCATTTGTGCTGCAGACACTTTTAGTAGGCATTCTCAACAACAAGTAAGCAAATATGGCAGGTCCACTCAAGTACAGTGAGTTTCTGTATTAATAGAGATATAACTTTATTTCACATTGCCAGTGAAGATCTTGCACTGCTAGTATCTCCCACATTTGTTACTAGTTCTTTCACTCTTTAAAATTTAGTCCTAAAACTAAAATGTTGTCCTCAACCACAGCTATACTAATAGTTGATGCAAGGAGTGGTGAACTGGGAAGTAATTGATGTCCCAGTAACTTTTTTAGCAAATTTCTTTAAAATACACCAAACAGATTCACCTATATTCCTAAAAATCTCAAATCATCTACAGGGAGAATTTGACTATTGATTTTTCATGAGTATTTGATGTCTAGAAGAAACTGCCTAGAATAAAAATTAAGCATGAAGAGTCAGTGTACCCAGGATTATAAACCTATTTAAGTCACTTGATCACTATGACCTTGTCTGCAGTAAGAAAATTAATACTGTTAATTCAGCATCAATGCAAGCATTAGATTACAGACAAAGCCAAGGTGGTGTTGCCACTGAGTGGGCAAGCTTCCTTGAGATAATTTAAAGAAATCCAGCTCTTTCTGCTCTCATTGACTTGGCTCTTTATGTGAAGAATTTTACTGTAAAAGCTCCTAACTCCAGCACTGCAGCTGTCACAGCCTCTGTGTATAAGCAGTAATGAAATAGCCCAGGATCATCAGCAGAACATTGCATGTACATCTTTGTTTTGCAAAGTAAGAAGTGAGGGGCATGGAACAGGTGTCACCCTCACTTAAAGGAACAAAATAGCTGAAAACAAAGCAATACAAAGCAGTAATTTTTGCTGGTATAAGCCAACACTGAGGTACTGGTCTCCAGGGTAGAAAGCAAGCAGGGGAAGGATTGTGTTGTGGAGGTATGTTTTGGGGTCAGTGCTTCCTGCGGTTATTTATGAGAGCACAGTATTTCACTTGCTTGAGGCTGTATTTAAAGTCAATATCTAGGCTGTAGGCAGCAAGGATTGGCTCTCCCTACAAAAATGAACTTTTTTAACAGCATATCAGGGTTTTTTATTATTTTTTTTATAGATCCAAATGGGGCTGTGGACTGGGACCACTTTGGAGATCAAGTACCCAAAAGCAGGAGTCAGCAGCAGAGCAGCAAACAGACCCTGGTAATTCAGCCTCTCCTGTCCGCTCTGCTCCAGGCATTGGCAAGTGTCTCTCCTCCCCACTGTCTGGAAAGAGAGTAGAGAGGCAGAGGGTAGAAATGTCAATCAGGATGTCTTAGCCTGCAAGTCAAAGAATTTAAGATGAAAGAACTCTGTAATGATTGCCTTTATTATTAAATAAAAGTAACATAGAAGATTGCTGCATAAGACCAAAGATGGAGATCAGCTGAACCCTGAGTATTCCCTTGGCACTGACAAAACAGATGCACAGTAGAGCACAGTCTGTATGATGATGTTTGCAAATGACATAAAACATTCAGTTAATTAAGCTTTCTATTCTGATGTGAACAGAAGTCTAGTAATGTTGTTTTCCTTTTTGTTCTTTTACTATCTTAGGAATTAGGACTTGTAAATTTTACTGTCTTAGGAGTTATGACAAATAACTTGATGACTTAACTCCACATTTTACTGAACTCCACCACCACCACCAGCCCCAGCCAGCATTGCCACAGATACTCAAATTGATAGGTCTTCAAATGACATATAAGGGCTTTTTGTATAAGACACAGTGTTCAGGAAAGCCTCTGACCTATACAGGAATACTGAGAATTGCTTTACAAAGCACATGTGTGTGATTTGATAGTTTTATATGCCATGCTTAGGTACCTAAAAGGTAAATAGGTGCAATTTTGGTGTTGCTGGCATTTTCAAAGCTGCTGACAAAGCATAGCTTGGTATAGCTATTTCTCCCTATCAGTGTCCTCAAGTTACCTTAAATACTACTTCTACCAGGCACAGGAACCATAACCATAAATTATAACCTTGAGTCAAACCCCTTCTTCTCCTTGTCCCCAGATGAAACACCAGTTATTGGGACAAATCTCTGGCTTATGTAACTAAGTTTAAGACAGTGTTTCCATACCAAAATCTTCCTACAAATGGGCTTAATGAACTGAAGTTCTTAAGATTTACCTTGACAGGTCCACATATTAACCCAGTAATTATTTCAGTTATTTTTCATGATCTCCCAAAAATCTGACCAGCGTGTTGATTTGCAGGCTCAGGGCCTGATTCACTTTTTGCTCAACTTCAGTGCAGCCTCTCTAATTATACAAAGGATCATTTCAGTCCAGGTTTACTCAGTAGTCTTAAAGCCACTTAGCTGAGGCATTAACTCTCTTGCTTTATCAGCAGCCATTTGATTGACTTTAGATGTTTCTACTCCCTTCTAGCAACCACCATACAAAGATTTTCTATCTTCCTCATATTGTATATATGGGCGCTGCAAGGATTTTTTTAATTTTTTTTTGTCTTGTTGTGTCTTTGCCGTAACTAAACTTTATTCACAAGGTAGATTGCTTAAATGTGGAGTGCTGCTCATGTGTCTTCCCCTACCTTCCCTCAAACTCTTCACTGCACGTACAGCAGCCAAGCCTGAAATTTTCAGATAGAAACATACACCACAGTCCCATCTCTGAACAAATGGTGTATTGTAAGTGGAAACTGGAAATATTCCCCCAACCCATTCCAGGGGTTTTGCTCATGAGTTTTTACTAGAAAGATTGTTTCTCATTTATTTCTTCCTTCTGGACTCAGCCTGTTAGCAGTTCATTTGACTTCTCCCTTGCTCATGTTAGCATTTTTGATCTTACAAACTTTCAATGTAGCAGTTTAGCCAACACCGCCACACCCCAAAATAAATTGCATACTTTCCAAATATTAATTTATTCACAAAAAAAAAAATTATCAAAAATTGAAAATGTTTATTTTTGGTGAAGCCATGGTGGCAATCAGCATCCTTAACAGACACTTCTATACTTCATATAACTGCATATGACTAAAAGGCTTACCCACACTTTACCCCTCTCTTATACTATTGAACCATTTTAATGGCGACCTACACAGTAATATAACTGAGAAGACCACAGAAGAATTACTTTATCATGGAATCATAGAATGGCCTCAGCTGGAAGGGACTTCAAAGATCACCTAGTTCCAACCTCTGCCATTGGCAGGGGCACCTTTCACTGGACCAGGTTTCTCAGAGCTCCATCCAACCTGACCTTAACATTTCCAGGCATGAGACAGCCACAACTCCTCTGGACAGCCTGTTCCAGCGCTGCACCACCCCCACACTCAAGAATTTCTTCTAATATCTAATCTAAACCAACTCTCTTTCAGTTTGAATCCATTCCCCCTTGTCCTGTCACTACATGCCCTTGTAAATAGTCTCCCTCCATCTTTCTTGTAGGCTCCCCATAGGTACAGGAAGGCCACAATTAGGTCACTCTGAAGCCTTCTCTTCCCCAGGCTGAACAATCCCAATTCTCTCAGCCTTTGAACTGAGGGCCTTTTTCCTCTTCTATCCAGTTTTAGAAAAATAAACCAAGAGACCCAGTGGCACATGGGGTGGTAACAACATAGAATTGAAATAAAAATGTCCAAGTCTGAAACTGTGAACCATTACACAACTGATATTTAGCCAAGATCAGGACAAGCATGCATGCCAGATCTTTTACATAAGCATGTAAATAACATGAAATGAAAAATTAATTTCTTTCAGGTATCTGCATATTAATTTTCAAGTTTTGTTGTATTTATTTTCAAGTTTTGTATGCATGTATATTCTCCTGAAGTTTGACAAGTCTATAGTAAGCAAAGCTTAGCAGGTTGAATTTAGAGGGGTTGGAGGGAAGAGAGGGGTGTTGGAAGGTAACTGTGGGAAAGCATGTTAAATTTTAACAGAAAACAAAGTTTTTAAGATGATACTTACTCAACTGCACATACACCTCAAGGGACCTAGGAATTGAAATTCTTCACGAAAAAAAGGAACTTTGACCCTTTGAATTCACTGCTTGTCTTTGATACACAAGAAAAGAATATTTTATATTCTCATGCACTCCCCCACCCTTTTTTCTTTGTGCCAATGCAAATAAAAAACCAAGAAACAAAGAACAAAGTAAAAACACGACTTCAAACCAATTCAGAGAAACCTGGAAAGCTGTCAGAAATAAGAGTCTAGGGTCTTAAAGAAGCATGAAGGGGGGGGGGGGGGGGGAGGGGGTGGTGACGGAGAGAAAAAAGAAACCAACTTGCTTTTAATTTCTGCACTGCAGTGACCTTGTGAATCTTACAAATTTTTTATGCACAGTCACAGATAGACTTTTTGTCTCATGATTTCTTTTTCACCTGAGCACGGCTCAGTTTTAGAGGGGAGGAGAGACTTGGGGTTTGATAAATGGAGATCTGAATTTAGCTTGCCATACACCAAAACCAATTAAATCAGGTTGAGTAGCTCAAGAGACATTTTTAGTTTTCTGCTGAATAATCAGAAAGTATTAATAGTGCTTTGAATGAAAAATATGAAAAAAGTGTGCTCAAGGGAAAGAGGAAATTTTGAATTGATGGAAATTTAAATATAATGAGTGGTTTCAAGTAACTAGGAAAAAAAAAGCACAGTGCATTATATCTGATACTGCTAGCCTATGTACAGGGGACCCATTTCCAAAATAATGCTTTATAAAAGAGAAAACAAATGCAAAATTTAACAGAATTAGAAGCTAGGATAAGAATGCATATCTTGAAGACAGATATCATGGGGATCTTAAACATTAATCATCTTTTCTTTAGCTCTATGTGTATCAAACAATGAGTCCTTACGTCCACCTGCTGAAGCCATATAAATAATTAATAATAATTATTAATATTAATTAATAATTGTTGGAGAAATAAATTATTCCATAAAGCAATTTGCTTCATTCAAGCCACATATACATAGAGAGCTTGGAGTAAAGGTTTGGCCTTTTAATAGCTTGCAGAAACAGTAATTTTTGGCTATTCAAAGCACAGCAGTACAATATCTAGTGTGCTGCAAAAAAATGCCGGTGAAACCAGCTCTCAAAGCAGAGTGTGAGAGAGTAAAGAAGGAAAAAGGTACTGGTAGGGATTATTACATCTAAGAAGTTTAATTACACAGTGAGAAGATAGAGAGATAAGAATAAAGTTTCAAAAAGTAGACAATGGAAAGAAAACATATAAACCTTCTATTTACTAATATTATGCAGGACAGTGAAATATTTTTACTCCTTCAGTGCAGAGCTGTTACTTACAACTGTGCATTTTATGACAAAAGACATGTTTCAGATGGTGCCATGTGCTGGTTAACAAACAGATGGAAATCTACCAAAGCAGATTTCCAAACAAAAGATGGAAATCCACTGCAGGAAACGATCCAGAAGCTTTCCTCTGGCTCTTCAGAGGAAAGCAGCATTAGACATTTCTAGGATCACTTACACTTCATAACAAACACCATAAAAGGTTTTCAGCTGAGCTATGACTACTTCAGGACAGATCATACCCCTAAGAAAAGAGAAGGTCTGGGGGGTTCATTAGGGCTTGGTTATGCTCGAAGTTACAAACTAATTTTTACCAACATAAAAAATAAATTATTGATACCTGCCATTGTTGTAGCCACGATAACAGAAAGCTAACTAATCTTTTTTCTATTATTCAAGTCCATTTTTCAGCCTGTACTGTTTTCCCCTGTACTTCGTTTAAGAAGTACATCACTGCCCAGGAAAAGCTTGGTACCCCCATGTAAGCATCGCTCATAAAGCACACCTTCACAGCAAGTAGGTATATCCAACCACTCCTGGCATTCCTCCAAAGCATATGGGGTTTGTGCATTTGAAGTAGAAAAGGGAGAGACTTCTTTTAAAGTAAACTTTGTATAGAAAGCTTGTTGTATGAAGTCTAAAACTTGCAGCAATGTTAAAAAAGCAGCAATTGCAAAATGCACCCTCAAAAGGAGCTTTACAAAATAAATGCCAATAAAGACTATTTTGCATAAGGAAAAATAAAGTATTTAAATGTGTATAGTGTATTTACTGAAAGTTTAATTTTTAAAGGAGTCCAAGTCGACTCATAGTTTAAGTCAATACCATTTTACAGATTATTTGTTGGTTGTACCAGTATATAGGCAGAAAATGTTTTGCAATAGGCTATTAATTGTAACCTCAAATACTGCAACATTCATATACACTTAAAATATCTTCTTCAAAATATGTTTGAAGCATCTGAATAATGTCTTTCTTTTGTAGCTTGACTGTCATTTTAAACTAACAGTAATCATTTATTTGTTCTGCTCCTTGATTTTTTTATGCATATCTCACTGCCAGCTTCATTCATACAAAAGGTGGAACTAAGTATCTCATGTTTTTGATGGATAGCAGAGCTGAAACAAGATGACGTCTAGAGGATGTAAATTTTAACAAGTTGTCTAAATGAAGACACAGGGAAAACCTGTATTCTTCTTATGAATGACCTAAGAGTTCTTTAGCTCTGCCAAGCTGAATATTTTCTACTTAAGCACTAGCTCTCTTGTTCACTAAATGCCCTCCTATAAATTCAATATAAATTCAAGCATTTTCAGTAAAGAGATAATAAGGAAGCCTCTTTGAAATTAAGTGAAAAGATTCTATAAATTCTTGATGTGTCACAGAAAAACATGTCTTCTAAACAATACTGAGGCTAAGAAAAAAAGATTTTCCCTCTATAACACAGAATTTTAGAAGTCTATTCCTAACTACTTTAACTGTTCCATCAATACCTTGGCTGTAACTTTTTCAAACTCATCATTTTTTGAATTTTAAATCCATTCAAGGGATTTAGCTACTGACTGCAACAGCCTATTTCATGCTGCAGTCCTTCAGCAGAACCACAGTAAAAATATAATCTGACTGTGGGCTCACCGCATAAGTGCAGCAGGAAAAACAGCCTTCCTCCATGTATGTCAGAGGACAAAATAAAAGGTGGTCTGAACAGTCTCCAAATTCAACGCGTTTTTATTCCAAATTGCTCTCTACTCACATGCTTCTGGGCCACTATCATAAAGGAGAGCACTTTTATCCTTCCTGGGGACACTTTGTGGAGAAAACAAGGTACCCCAAAAGAGGAATAATTTTGTTTTCCTACCAAACTCCATAAATGAGACAGTGGGTTTTTAAAAAAATCTCTCTCCTGATTTCAATAATATGCAGTCTTTCCTAGGTCATTCCAGCCTATTTCTGGATTTACAGGACTCCTAACATGACACTGTTTCCACAGCCAAGAAAAGGACAAAAAACTTCTTGTACATTTCTTCTAAGGGTCCCTTTCATTGTCTCCAGAAATAAAGTCACAAAGTAAAGGAAATAAAAAAGTGTCACAGGTCAAAATAATTCCTGTCAAGGCTTTCTGATATTTTTCATTCAACTGTGTCTCTCTGACTGACACAGCTTCTTTCCTCTTTCAACCTCTGCATGATGGGAGAGGACTTCTTAACATTCCCAGGAGCTGTTTAAAGTTCTGTTATGGATAACTGTTATTGCTAACTGACTGCGAGGTTCATTTCAAGAGTTGGGAGGATAATTATTCCTACTCCATTTATACTGGATTGTCATTTCAACTACTCTCCTAGGTTCTTTATGACTATCCAACTTTAAAGTAGCCAATAAAGGGAGTCCTTTTTCAGATGACCAGTTTCCATCTAGAAACTGCAGTCATAATTGCACAGGACTGTAGCAGCACTTTTTCAACTAGAAAAATTCAAAACACAGGACTGGAAGGGATACTAAGCAAGTTTGTAGGTGACACAAAACTGGGAGGAGCTGTTGACTCCCTCGAAGGCAGGGAGGCCCTGCAGAGAGACCTCAACAAATTGGAGGACTGGGCAATCACCCAGTTGAATATGAAGTTCAACAAGGGAAAGTGCCAGGTTCTGCACCTGAGATGGGGCAACCCTGAATGTACATGCAGTCTGGGGAATGAGATGATGGAAAGCAGTGCCATGGAAAGGGACCTGGGGGTCCTGGTCGATGTCAAGTTGAATATGAGTCAGCAGTGCCCCAGCAGCCAGGAGGGTCAACCGCATGCTGGAAGGCATCAGGCAAAGCATTGCCGGACCGTCAAGGGAGGAGATTGTCCTGCTCTGCTCTGCACTGGGGTGGCCTTGCCTCAAATATTGTGGCAGTTTTGGGCACCACAATATAGGAAAGATATAAAGCCATTAGAAAGTGTCCAAATTAGGGCAAAGAGGGCCTTGAGGGGAAACCGTATGAGAAGCAGCTGAGGTCACTTGTTCTGTTCAGCCTGGAGAAGAGGAGACTGAGGGGAGACCTCATTGCAGTCTACAACTTCCTCATGAGGGAAAGAGGAGGTGCAGGCATTGATCTCTTCTCTGTGGTGACCAGTGACAGGACCTGAGAGCAGCCTGAAGTTGTGTCGGGGGAGGTTTAGGTTGGAAAGTGGTCACAGCACCAAGCCTGACAGAGTTCAAGAAGTGTTTCCACAATGCGCTTGATCGCATGGTGTGACTCTTGGGGATGGTCCTGTGCAGGGCTAAGGGTTGGATTCGATGATCCTTGTTAGTGCCTTCCAACTCAGCATGTTCTGTGATTCTCTAAACTATAAACTCAATTTTCTACACCCTTAATTACAACTACAGTTTTGCAATACAATGATGTAAAGACTGAATTTCTCCAGTTCTTTATATACAAGTCACATAAAGGTTAATTTAAAAAAAAAAGAATTATGCAAGCAGAATATCAGGAAAATGCTATACAGAGGTCCAAGGTCCTCTAATCCAGATTCCTATAAAGATTGCGCAATATAATTTATTATTGAGAGAAAGAATAAAGAACAAATTTTCTTCTCACTTGACTGCCATTAAAGGAAGTAACATCATGCTAAGTTTGCCATTAACAAAAATCGTTATCTGATGTTTAAAAAGTGTCTCCTTATTTACCAGTTTACAGTATTTTTTCAATGCTTTATATATGTTTAAATTTTTAACTGTAAAATACTCTACCGTTTTCTTGCTTCCTACCTGCTTTGACACATACATTTGCAAGAACTATGTATGTGCTTGGCAAGGACCAGGTTAAGCATTATAATTTTCTGCTTGTGTATAATAGAGATTGATTATTCCCAAATACACCCGACATTTTAAAATAAGTATATACTGCAAGCAGAAAAGAAACAAGAGGGAATACTCCAGTTCTCACTTTAAATCCAAGCTCAGGCATTCATTCAATATGTGACCTCAGGCAACAGACTCGACCTCCTTCTAGTTCAGTCAATTCGGCTGGCTAAGAGCAGGAAATCATTGAAAACCAGATGCTGCATCTAAAAGCAGATCTTCCCCAGGTAAATAAACTACAAGAGAGCCACAGGGATGGTGGAATATAGTGTTTCTTAGTGTAAGAGTCAGGAAGGCATATGGATGGAAATTGGAAATAAGCCAGAGGTTTCTAGCCTCAAGCTTTACTTTGATATCTGAAAAATAGCATTTTTAGTCCTGCACAGATACTAAGATTTTTGTACTATAACTAGACTGCAAGATTAGACTATCTTTATTCAAATGTACCCAGATCATGCAGTCAAAGTGGTTTTTTTTTTTTTTTAATTTTGCCCAAATTACTCTTCACAGACATCTGAAATATTAACACCAATGCCTGACCACATCTGCAATAATGTAAGACAGTGCCCAAAATTCAGACTTCTATGGACTTTAGGAACTACTGTAAATGGAGTCCATGGCAATTTTTGTATACTAGGAGAGTCTGGGCCTCTTTTTACTGTAAAGAGGAGAATGCTTGCAGTTTCCTAGCATTTCTCTTTCCCTCTATCCAGCTCACATCAAACCACTTTTGACTATAGTTGTGGCTGCCAGAGTTACGAACACAAAGTCCACATAGGTTTTGGAACAGAAGCAACATATCACACCCTATTCCACCAACATAAAACAAAAAGAGAAAAAGTTTACAGCTGGTTCACTTTTCCTACATCTAGTAGAATGGCTGCTATTGCTCCTCCAGGTCTCTAAACCCTGTAGGGCAAACAACTAATGCACATACATGTATGTATGTATGTATGTATGTATGGCCAGTCTTCGCGAACAAAGATTTGGGGAAGGTCTCTACTCACATTTGTTACAAGCACGCTGGTGATACAGGGCTTTGCAAATGAGGGTAAGGCCTCTGAGCCTGCGCAGTGGATTTTTTAGGTGAGACACAGTGTGCACTGAACTGAGCCCACCCTTTAATCCTAAGGTTCATCTGCCGGGGCCGAGCGAGCTTGGACAGTGGCAGTGAGGTCCTCAGGACATAGGTTTGTTTAGAGTGACCTTTTCTTAGATGGATGGCCTTACAGGGCTGAACGAGCTCCATCTACCCGGGTTTAGAGTTGTCCTTCTCTTCTGAATGCACATACATAGTCAATTGTGATCTGACCACTGGAAAAATGTAATTGAGAATATTCACGGAAATGCCACAATTTTGCAGCTTACTTAGATCACTAATAAACAGACTGGAGGAAAGAAGAATCTGATTTGCTAACTGTGGCTTTGAAAAGGTATTAAAAAGTACAGGAGAGACCCACAAAATATTCAGTAATTGACAGTAGAGAAGGTTCTATCTACAGTGACTGCAGCAGGACACAAAAACTGCTTGACCCTCTTGACAACTATTTACATCACATTTGTTAGAAAGAACAAACCACATTTGCCAAAAACTGAAAGAATTTATATGCACCAGCAGCCTGAATATCAAGAACTTAAAAACTATTTTATAGTCTTTAAGTTTTACAGGAATGTAACTAGCACATTGCTAAATCTAAGCATTATACACAATCCTATACACATTTAAACGTGTTACTGGTTGCTTTCTCTGACATGAAACTGTCCTGCAACAAGTAATAAGTTAAAAGCACACAGGTATTAAATGTAGGCTTTTTTATGGATGATTTTGGTTAAAAGGTTCTTAAAGAATAGATTTCTTTATTTATGCTTACCTAACAAAATATCAGTTATTTGTAGCAGGCCATTTATCTAAGATAGGTAGGAGAACAGACTTTGAAAGTAAATGAACAGCAGATAGAAAATAAATTCTTACAAATCAACCAAAAAATTCTAATTCTTTGTTTTTTGAAAAGAAGACCAAAACAAGTCAGTCTTAATAGTTGTAACTTTTGAACTGTGAATTCAAAAGTTGATGTGTTTTCTGATTCTGATCCCTTCCACAATTCAGGAGAGGTTCTGTGCTACACAAACCAGTGGCTGTGCTCTTGCATAGCTACAACAACTACCAAGTAGGCATACGATTTTTAACAGAAGTCATGAAATAGTTACACACTGCAGGGAATGAGCTTGAGTCAGGTTCTGTTACATCTGTTTTCTTCACATCAGTGTCTTGCCCAAAAACTATACAGTGGTACAAATTATTTTTTGCCTTTATGATCAAATGTAATGATAATTGCATTGTTTTTCAAATGCGAACATGTCTGTGCCTGTCCGTGTGTGTACACGTGTGTGCATACACATATATATTTTAAGTAAGGGAGGAAAAAATATTGCAGTAAAGTAAAGGTAATACACTCAAACTGAGGGGATCTGGGTGAAATACTGATTCTGACACAAACTTAATAGGCCAACACCACATGAATTCTCAGGTTCAGACTAATACCTATAAAAAAATTCTATCAAATACTGTTATAACTTTACCTGGAAATCTAAATTCTCTATCAGGTATTTTCTCTTCACAATTGCATGTATAATGAAGAAACACAGTAGGGTACTGACCTCACTTGAAAATGCTGATACAAGGGTTAAATAATGCTGATCAATGTTGACAGGTAGAAAAAGGACTATCAACAATTTTCAGGAAAAAAAAATCACCTCTCATTAAGCAGGAAAAAATGGAGGAGAAAAAATGGACTTTGCTTCTTATTGTAAATAGATAAAAAATGATAGAACTTTTCCTGTAATCAAGATTGCAGATAATACAAACCATTACCTCTCCATATTAGATAATTTAGTAATGCTATTAACTGTTTAGTTTTCCCTTTAAATATCAGTCCTTGTAGAGAAGGTCAATACAAGCTTTTAACATAACACTAAAAATAAATGACAAATTTAATTTAGGCTTGCTGCATCCCACTTCCTGGAAGCACTTATTTCCTTATCTCAATTAAGAAAGGCAGCACGTCAGGGAAATAAGTGTTTTTACCATACAACCTCTTGCAGCCAAGTCCACAAAACAATTTAGGTACCATGAAGATGAATTTTTGCAACATTTCTATGGAATCATTAAGCACCCTAAAACCTCACATTAGGCATTCAGGCCTATACATATACAGAAACAGGGATCCTAAAATAGTATCCCAGTAACCAGCAAAAAAAGCATTAACTAAAAGAAAAAAAAGTAATAATATCTTTATTCTCTTATTTATTCCGATTTGGTGCATTATTTCTTTCTTACCATCCAGTTCCTGCCTCAACTCAAAGAGCCCTAAACCTCTTGCTTCCATCTCCTATGCTGTCATTCATGGGTTAAGCAAAGGGATATCATATGTCATTTTAGAAATAAGGGAAGCTCCTTCCTCTTCTATACTGAGATCAAAACTTTGTTTTGGTTAAAACCCATACAACGCTTCCCAAGCAGAGCACTCTGCTTGCTAAGTTGGGAGCTATTTTGGAACTATGAAAACTTACTAAATCTTTGATGTGAACAACCCTCCATAAGCTTTATATGGCTGTAACATATGGTATTGCTTTTGTCTCCTAAAATGTAAAATGAGTTAATGAATGATGGGGATTAATTCATTCTTCATAAAATCCTTTTTCCTTTTTCTTAATTTTGCAGCTATATTGGTACAACTTACTCCTGTTCATGTATTTAATAAATCTAAAAGGACAATCACAAGATGAGTAATTAATGGTTATAATGAATCCAGAACAAGCAGCCACGACATGATGAGGACTGTATGTAATATAAGCTTTGATTTGCATTAAAATTTTCCAGTCTTTTCGAGATATTCCAAGAAGGTAAAAATCTGTGTTAGATGTGTGTTCTTGCCAATAAAAGATAAGTGAAATTATCACTGAAGTTCCTATTCAGACTTAGTGCTGTCAGGATTAGTCAGTAACGAAGTTTAGGGTTTTCAGGATTACACTTTTGGAGTTATCTATCTACATTTCACCATTTCTTCCTAAATTATCCCTCTTTTTTATTTTTCTTACACTCAGGAAAAAAAAATAGACACAATTCCCATTCTTTCTCTCTTTTCTGATGTCTTTGAATCAATCACAAGGGAACTTTGTTCAAAGGGAAGCCACTGACTGAAGTCTCTCCAAGGTTGTACTGCCAGACACATTTGAAAAGATGTCAGTAAGAACTCCAATTTGTCACTGAAGAATAATGATTGCAGGTACTTTTAATTCCTGCAAGGTCTTCGAAACAGCTTTGCAATTCAGTGAATGGGATAAGACATGCTGCCTTTCAATTACCACAGAACGACTAGAAGAACTTCCATTGCAAGGCTAAGGTTCTAACTGCTTCTGTTGGATTCTCTAAGAAAAAGAACCAAAATGGACATTTGGAAAGAGTCATGATAGCAAAGTCCTGTAAGCAAAGATACAGCTGTGAGGTACAAGAAACAATCTCAGGGCTTTGTGGGAAGAATGTAACAGGCCAAAAATCAAAAATAGTATTTTTTTAATGCCAAATGGTTTGTGTTGAATTTAGACCATATGCAAGTCATAAAAGTCTATATTCAAAATAGATTTTACAAAGGAAGATTGAACAGAGGGAGAGAAAAATTAAAGTAAAAATGAGAAAAACAACAGAGGTCCAAAATGAATAATGGGTCGTTTCGCATTTCTAAGGAAAAAATTCAAAGGCTAATTGAATAATAGTGATAACAAAACTATTATGATGACTTAAGGATACTGCATTTTTTCAGAAAATTATGTCATACCATATTCAAGGAATGAGTTGAGACAATAATTGACCATTAAAAGTAACCTCCAAATTGTTTCAATTTTTTCCTAATGTCAACAAAACACTAAATGAACTATATGAAATGACATTTCTTTAACACTCAGTTAACAGCATGCATCAACAACCATAAATTTAGCACTATCTTTGTATCAGATAATTAGTGTCAACTGTAAGATCTGTAACAAGCTGTACATTAAGGTTGGCTTAAAAATTATTTCTTATTAAGTAATGTGGGTCAATTCATACAGCAAGTCATTTTGCAAGATAAAAAATGAACTCACTAAATGTTTTTATTTAATATAACAAGCTGAAAGACTGACAGAACAAAGGACTCATCTACAAAAACATTTAATAATATTATCCAGAATATTCTGTGTTTCTGCAACATGTCAAATCCTAGTTCTGAAAAGAATCCAGATGTCACATTTGCACGCTCAAGCAAATTTTGAGACCTGTGGATGGAAGAGCTTGGAGATCATTCAAAATGTGTTTAGAATACCAAGAAAAGTCCAAATTCCCAACATATGGAAAGTGGTACTTGTCCATGAAATCCAGACAGGCACAAATACTAAAATTTGCTGAAAATCTGCTTCCCAAAAATTATACATCATGACATTCACTGGAGAGTAAATCTCTGGCCCATTTCAAGTTTATATAAGAATTTTGCAATAAATATTCATAAAAAAGGCAAAGTATCAAGTCTTGGTAACTGACAGAAAAGAATTAATAGCCCTCTTTCATGCCTTATCAAGTTGGTTAATGACTGAACAGAGACACCACCTCACTTTTGAATCTCAGAAACAGAAACATTTATGACCATGCTATCACACTCTGCAAGACTATTGCTGAAGCCAAACATGTTTGAAGACATGCTATATTGGATCTGGCTGAGCTGGAGTTCATTTCCCCATAGTAGCCCTCACAGCACTGTCCTTTGCATTTGTAACTAGAAGGGTGTTTATAATACGCCGGTGTTTTGGCTACTGCTGAGCACAGCACCAGCACTGTAACATTCCTTCCTCAATCGAGGGTAAGATCCTGGGAGGGGACCCAAATAGGCCAGCTGGCCCAAACTGACCAAAGGGATATTTCATACCATATGATGTCAGCTCAGATATAAAAGCTAAGGTAAGCAGCAGGAAGGCAGGTATTCATTGTCTAATGGTTGCCTACTGAGGAACCATTATGCATCCTGAAGCCCTGCTTCTCGGGAGTGGCCGACCATTGCTGCTCATGGGAAGCAGAGAATAAACCATGTTATCTTTCACTTTGCTTTTGCATGCACAAGATTTTGCTTTGCTTCTGCTTTAATAAACTGCCTTATTCCAACCCACAAGTTGTTTTCCATCTTACTTTCTCCCCTGTCTGGCTGGGAGGGAGTGATAGAGAAGCTGGTTGGGCACCTGGCATCCAGCCAAGATCTACTCACCACACATGCAAACATGAGACATGTATGAACTTTGAAAAAATTATTACCTTTCAATCTTCCTCTGAATTCCTTCCTCAATGAAGGTACTTTTTAAAATTCTTGGTGATGGGAATAGTACATCTTTCTTTCTCTGTATGACAGAGGAAGAAATACACGACATTCTTTTCAACAATACCAGCTGGGAAGAGATCTGACCACCATTTAATAACATCAATAACTATTTTAAACAATCAAATTAACTTTTCTGATCTACTACCTAATTTTCATAATCTAATTTTCATATTTTCATTTTCCATCCAGCTCTAATAATCATACTACCTTAACTGGCTTTAAGGATTAGATCATCTTGTACATGGCTTTTATGGTTGAAATTTCCAATCTGGCCACCCTGAATCTTTGTATGTAAGAATAAAGTTATAAGACTAAAACACAATTCAGATCCTGACTGGACTCTTCTTGGACAAAACTTCAACTGTCTTCAAAATGTCATGGGTATCTACTGCCTGACATTCACAATCCTGTCGAATGCACCTGACTTATTCTTTTTAAAGACATTGAACAGACCGTTTATGACCACTGGATTTAGGTTGGTTTTGGAATTTATGCTACAAGTCTTGCAGAAAGAGGTTGTAGCAGGTTGAGCCTGGCTAGATGCCAGGTACCCACTAAAGCCACTCTCTCACTCTCCCTCTGCAACTGGACAGAGGAGAGAGAAAAAAAACAGCTAAGAATTCATGAGGTGTGATAACAACTGGGAGAGGTTACCTACTTATTACCTTCATGGGCAAAACAGACTCAAGATGGGGATAGCACTTAAATTTATTACTAACAGGGTAAGAGCAAAAGAGTGAGAAATAAAACAGTCTTTAAAACACCCCCGCCCCTCCTTCCATGTTCTCCCTCCACTCTTCCCTGGCTGAAATTTTCTTCTGCGCAACAATCTTCTGTTCTTAAATATGTTATCACAGAGGTGCTACCATCCTGGAGCTGGCTGGCATTGGCTCCATGGGACGGGGGGAAGCTTCTAGCAGCTTCTAACAGAAGCCAACCCTGTAGCACCCCCCACTACCAAAACCCAGCCACAGAAACCCACTACAGAGGCCTGTGACAAAAAGAACCAACTATTTCATATTTCCAATTTAAACTAGATTATGCAGGCAACAAAAACAACAGATTAAATCATCCTGAAGCACCAGGGCTTTCATCCATCACAGAACAAACTCAGTTATTACAAAAACCAGAAACTTGACTCTCAGTGTTTCTGTTAATGCTTTCTAATCTACTTATTCATTTTAAGGTTTCATCAGTTATAAAATTCAACTCAAATGTCCTGTTGATATCCTAGGAACAATTACAGAAATGCCAAGCTTGGAAGATCAAGGAGCTGGAAATCATCTACTCATCTACTTTAACACCACCTTCTTAAACCAAGGTCAGCCACAATGGGCTACTCAGGACTGTGTACAGTCATGTTTTAAATATCTCCAAGGATGGAGATTACACCAGCTGGCAACTTGCTCCAGTGTTTGATCACCTCTATGGTAAAAAAACCAAAATTTTCTTAGGAAACCAGTATTTCAGTTAGTGCCAACTGTCTTTTTTTCTGTCACTGGACAAAACTAAGAGAAGACTGGATGCACTTTCTTTATTTACTCCCATCAGGTATTTATAGACTTTGATAATATTCCCCCCTGAGCCATCCTCATCCCAAGGATTAAGACTGAGCAGCCTGTGTTTCTCTGGATCCTCCTTTCCCATGGTACGCAGGAATGAAACAAATACTTTACAAATAAAGTCCATATTGTAATTAGGAATCTTATCTTTTTGAAATGTACAACTACAAAAATGAGCAGATTGCTAGAAAAACTCATGCAGTTCAAGTTAATTTATTGACTGCAAGCTCAATAGATTATGAAACTGAGACTGCAGTGGTGTATTGATCAAAAGAATCCAAAACTTGACAACGAAATGCTGCTTAAACTCTGGCAAAGTTCAGGTCAATATCAAAAGTAGGGCCTGCTTCTGTTATAGAAGACACTTTCTCTGTCAGAACCAAAGCATAACAAAAAATGTATCCATTTCAAAATTTTCCTGCAACGTAAATATAAAACATAGTAGTGAAAATCCTTATACCTCAGTCTTTGGCTAGTCCAGCAAAATAAACAGCAATTTCACAAATAGCATGTTGTCCTTGTAGTTTGGGAAAACAGTAATGGTCACAGGTAAAAGACAGTGAAGTACAGATTAAGTCAATTTATTATTTTCCACTGGCATCCAAAATACATGTTAGATCAACAGGAGACATGTAAGAATTAATATATGCATGTGTGTGCATATACATATTCAGTCTAGGCCAAGAAACAGAAATTACTCTGACATCTTGTAATGTAGTTCCTAAAAAGGTACAGAACTGACTCAAACCTGCCTGAACCAGGATGCACATTGGGTGCCTGACCTCTCCACAGGAAAGTTTTCTTCCTAGGCAATAGAGCATAATCCTTCTGAAGGTTTATTTTAATCCTATCAGGGACTGGTCAGAACTGAAGAGGTTCAAGAACACCAGAAAGCTATTTTTGTATTCTTCTTTCCTCTCAAAATTATAGCAATAAAGCTAATTCAATGCAGTATTTCAAAAATTAGATAATCTTTACTTCTGCAGATTGACTTGGCAAAGATTGTCACCATAAAGCACACAGTACACAACCATGAGAGTGCTTAACACACTGCAGGAGAATATTGACTACTACTGGAAATCAGTTTTAACTAATGTCTTAGAGAATCCATTTATTAAGAAGCAGTCCTAGTTTATATTTTATGCTCATTCTAGCTATGACTCCAGGTAAAGCCAGCATCCTTATTTCCAATGAGCATGCTGAAGTCAAAGGCATAAGAGCAATCCTTCTCATTTACTATGTATTAGTGCTAATACATTTTTCAACATTAATCCTTTGAGCAAATGACACATTGATAGTCTGGAACACTAATGGGATACATTAATTGCAAGTAGTATAAGAAAAGAGGATTACTAAAATGTATGCTGGAAACAGAAAATGAGATTAAAAATGGCATTTTGGTTAAAGTTCTTCAGGCTATTAAAAAATACAAGATGATTAGTCAAGGAGAAACTAGAAAGCCCCTAAATGAAAAATGCTGAGGGTCAAGGAGAATCTGGGAGAAGGGATTTATGACTAAAAGTGGAAGAGAATAAAGCCAGAAACTAAATCAGAACTTAAGGGGGGGGCAGAATAGTATTTCTAATACTACAAAGCTTTATTTTTCACAGGAGAGGAGAACAAAGCTAATGCCCAGATCCTGCATATATTTAAGCACATGAATGATTGTGCTAACTTTAGTAATCATGTGGTTATAGCTAAATACTTAATTGCTTAAAAATATAGCCAAGCAGACCAGTTGTGAAGGAGACACCGATATCTTTCATCAGACAATGAGAAAAAGACTGATTTGTCTTTGCACTATGGGAAGATTACTGCAGTCTGTGTGTGCACTAGCAAAGGATCCAAGTCAGACTGGTGAGGCAACTTTTACAGTGTGATCAGTACCAGAATAATGCACCTTACAGTGCTAAAGTTCATAAGAAAGGGTTCATAGATGATCCACAAGGAACAACTCCAGTACCAGAAAACAGACATTACAGAACATTAGGAACAGATATTAGGAGTACAAATCCAAAAACAACTTAAAGAAAAACTACATAAAAAGTGGAAGGAAACTTTGACAATGAACTTTACAACACAATAGGAAAAAAAAACACCTGCAATCCAGATACATAAGATCAAAGACTTTTAGGATGGTTTCCTAAACAAATGGTTGATTTTCTGTCATTGGCTATTCTAAAGTTAATATTGGACATTTTTTAAGTAATATTACCTAGGACACACCAAAGGGAATGCAACTCCTGTGTATCCTGTTATGAAGTCAGACTAATCATCCTTTTTCTACAATCTATTCAGGAAAATATGACACTAGGTACATCAAAACCCAAGGCGAAAAAGCAGAAATACACGACTCATTTTATTTTTAGTAGTTACAGTCCATGAACTGCTCCAAGAACTTCTCTTTGCTGGTAGTCCCTTGGTAGTGCAGTTATAGTTGACAACACATCCTCTCACCCTGAAAAAAAAGGAGCCTTGGATGTTTTTGTATCACAGTTGATGTAAGAAAACATACTATTCATTGAATTGCAACTGGAAGAACAGGAAAGATAAAACAGAGCACAGTAGGCATTTGGTCTCGCTGATCTTCCACTCCTAACTACATCCTGCAGTGAGAAACAGCAAAGGTAGAAAGTGCATGGAGACAAGGACATACACACATGACTATGATAACATGCAGTCTGGTATCATGGTATTGAAAATTCATGCAAGAATTTGCTGATAAAATTGTTTATAGGTGTGTATATGTACACAACATACAGTAACCTCAGAAAAGACATTAAGACACTACCCAGTTGCTTTTACCTTCTAGCAGTCTTAAGAACCAGGAAAGACAGCAGTGCTGAGAGAAATGTTTCCAATGCATAGACCAAAAGGATTGAACTTAGAGCCTTCAGCACAGTTTTCTCTCAAAAATCATATCCAAAACATAATTCTGCATGCCATAGTTGCACTCCAGCTCACATTCTTTAGCTTCAAATGTACTTGTGTCAGAGGGACATTATATTTCTAATGAAAATTTCCATCCATTCACAGTGTAATTTAGCTGCATATTTAGATATGTGGAATTCAGCTTTCAGGCATTCTGAGCTGAAATTTCACACCTATGTTCTTCCTGATAGAACAAAAGAAAAATAATCAAAAATAACTTCCATTGGAAAGAGTAAAAGGAGCTGTCATCTCTCATCTCTTGCCAATAGCAGACTTAAGAATAGCTACTTTCATTTTCTCAGAAGTACCTAGATGTACACTGTAACCTACAAAGTAACACCTAGACTGTCCAGCAAGTTCACAATAGGACTGATTATCTGTCTGAACAACAGATATGCTTGCTCATTCTTACTTGTTAAGCCAGGCTTTCTTACTTATTAATCCACGGCTGCCAGAGGAAAGCTATGACAGGGAAAGTCCTGCATGCAATGACTAGCAGAATTAACACAACAAAAGCAAATATACGTAATCAGTGCAGTGTAGAGTTACTGAGATAAAAACTCAAATAAATAACCCATGTTTTCACACCTCTAAAACAACACTCAGAGACCAGTTAAAATTTCATTTTAAAATCAGATGGAAGAATTTCCACACTAGAAGAAAATTTCTTACTGCAGAGTTTCCACTGGACTTCTGGCAACATCTACCACCAAACTACAAAGATAATTTTGGAAATGGAACATTTTTTTGCAGGGTTTTAGTTAACTTCATCTACTCCAAGCAAAATTCTTCTTTCAAATCTCCATGGCTATCAGCCTATATTTCCATCTCTGTAGAAGTAGAGTGGAGATAAATTATTTAGGAAGAAGTTTTGCATTAGTTATACTGGAACAATTCTAGGAAGGATTTTATTACGTTGTATTGAGGAACTTAGATGACCCTGTCTAAAAAAGGATTTCAATTTATTTCTGTTGCAGCAAGTATAGAAGCTGGGCAGGAGGAGATAAAACATGTTGAGTTGCTTTGGGGTTTCTTTAATACTTTGATTGTAATAACTGAGACAGAAGGTAGGCAATATGCGAATTTCCCCATGGAAAGCAGTGAAGCACTCTGCTTTGCACCATCTGAGGGTCTGACTTCTCTATTGGAGCTTGTATAAGATAGACCAACTGTGCCCTGCAAGGAAGCCAAACACTTCTCAGCAATTAAATTGTATTTTAAAACAGTCAATTGAATTGAGATTTTGCTACGATCAAAAAAAAAAAGTCTGTGAGGCATGTGGTTTGCTTTGTTGCTTAGTTTTCTGAACAGACACAGTGAAAGACAAGCAAGAAAAGGAAGTTAGGAAGTTTGCAGGGGAATCCTCTAAGCTACCCCAGACATGACTGTAACTGAACTGCAAACATTCAGTTTCAGAAAACCTGCTCCAGATTGTATAATTTAAGCAATGTGATATGTGAAGCAACAGGGATGAGCAATCACTTTGGAGATTTTTTTATCACCTTTATGGGTTCCAGTAATGTTGTGCATTCCAGGCAAGGAGAAGTCTACAAATCCTGATTGCTTTATCCTACTACAAGGAAACTGTTAATCAAAGTTTACCTGTGGACCTATCAGTGCAACTAAAAGCAGTATCTGTATATCTTTTCTGTCATAAAGTTTCCTGATGAATTATGGACATTTCTCACATAGCGCATCTTTGATGTATTCTGCTACACGTATCCGTACTTTCTCCATCACTAATTTATTTTTTTTTTAAGGAAGAAAAATAACACTCACTGTTTCCTTGTTCTATCTGATGAATCATCTAGAGAACTCACTGAAGAACACACGAAAACATGAAATAGAGAAAACTTTTTGTCAGGAAATTAAAGCTTGTGTAGGAAGCAGAGTATTTTAAAGGAGTGAATTGCTTTTATTTACAGAGAAAATATAAGCAACTATATGGAATCTGAAGTCAGTTATTCATCTTCATTTTTTTTAAGGCAGAACAAAAATTCCAAGTTCAGGTATTGCATCTGCTGTTTTAACCAAAGGATACAGCTATTTACAGAAAACTGAAATACTATAATATAGATTTGTGCAGTAACAAGGGTTTATAAAGCAAATGTTATGAGTACTACACACTAATTTAATTACCAGATACATTTGAAACCCCGAGCTAGGAAGCCAGAATTAGTATACACAGCATCCTCAGTCCTCAATCCTATAGACTTCCACTCAGTTCGACACCTGCATTACACAGATTAATTTGCAGCACGAGCAGCTGATTGCCTAACGTGCTGCTAAAAGCTATGCTATTGAGAAAGCCTAATGGAATCAAAGGCATTGTAAGCCCACCAGCTGGTCTGACAATTTTGGTAGCAATCTTAAAAATAAAATACTTTCAATTATATTTAAAATTTGATATTTCTCTGTAATATATAACTGTTCAACTAAAAAAAAAAAGGTAATTCAGATTTACTGAGAGTAAATGGAAAAGTAAACAATACAAAGTACAGAACAGAGCTTGGCCTTTCTTGCTCTCTCAGTGCAGGCTTTTATCTCTGTTAGAAAAGGGATGTAGGCTTTTTAACTGAAAGTGGACTTTTTTCCCCCGGAAAGATAAAATTAATATTTCAATTAAGAAATTAGAAAACTCCAAGAAACTGAAATGCTCTCACTTCAGCTGAAATGCTCATGTCTAAGATGTACAGTGAAAGAAGATCAAACTCAGGCTAGTAAAATATTAGCCAGAAATTAATTTTTTTTATTCATTTTAGACCTAAATTCTGGTGCACTGATATTCTCTGTGGCTTCTCTAAAAGGTTCAGAATGAAGAGACTCATTGTGAGCAACATGTTATCTGGGTTTAAAGGATGTCATAGTTACAGAGAAAGCTGTGTATTTGCACTCCCATGTGTGACAAGCCTGGGATTCTCTGCTATAATTTTTAAAAAAACTATATAGTGCTTCTCCTGGCAGAGGATCCATGGAATTACGATTCTCTCTTTTATTGCAAGGCAATTCCAACCAGTGTTCATAGAATCACAGATGCACATTCAGGTAAGAATTACAATGCAAGTGACACAGTACCTCAAGCCTCTCCAAAAACAAGTGGGTTTATTTCCCCATTAAGTAAAAGTTATCAGGACTGTTTGTGAAGTTTTCACACACTTTCTGTCTCCATGAACTCTAGTAACTTCCATCATTTTAAAGGAAAGGAAGCATAACTTGATACCCATGTAATTATTCTCTCTCCCTCAGGTGGTCTTCACTTGCTTGCCTGCCTGCCTGTGCTCACTCAGAGACTTTTATGTGAAGATAAGGATCCTCTTTGATCTCCAGCTACCTCCTTAGGGTAAGACATTCTTTTCTCTATGGATCTACCCCAGTAATTTTGTTCCCATTGATGGTACAACTAAAGTCTCTTCAAGTAACTTTATCTTTGTGGGTTTTTTTCTTACTCAAAATTTGCATTGGGCTATATTTTATTTTATTATTACAAGGTTACAGAAAATAAATTCATATCAAAGTGTAAGGATGGAAAGTGACATATTTGTGTACAGAAATATTATTTCAGACACTGGTATTTTAACAGTGCAAATCTTCATAGAGGCAAAAGAGATAGCATAAACAGTGCAAGACTGTGTGTGTGTATGTTTTGGTTTTCAGACACATGCATGTTTAAAGTATCTTACTGGGTTTCCTAAAAGAAGCAATATTCAACTTTAGCATTTAATTCTCCAGATTAATAAAACTTTTCCAAGTGTTTCAGCAGGAGGGATGAGGAATAACATCTAGGGAAACATTTTCACCATGAGTCCTTCACTTCCAGTTCTATTTCCAAAAGAAATGCCATTTAGCACACACCTCATTATTTTCAAGTCATTCAATGCATTTCAAATTATTTCCTTCACTCTCTACTCATAATAACTGGTGTTCTGTCACAGACTGAAAGCATAACACTAAATAAAGATAAAAGTAACCTGACAGTTGCACAAAGACCTAATTAGGAACCTCTGCATTTACTTTAAATCATGTAATTGATGCAGAAATGTATGAATCGGATAGTATCTCCACAATATCCTCACAATGCTTTCAAAGTCAATTACTGTCACATTTATTTCAGATCATTCAAGAGGTGTCATTTTTCCCACTCCCTTCTTTAAAAAAATCTATTTTCAGGGCCACAGTTCAGTCTAATAATTCATTAGCAGATCCTTGCAACAGATTCCTGGTGAGGCTTTCACAAATGTTTGGGGCTTTTTTAATTTTTGTAAATAATTGCTGTTTCTATCAAATTCAAACCCCACACTCCTACTTTGAATCATTTCCAAATCATTAGCCACATCAAGAACTTGACAACTGTATACCTGCTTATTTTAAAATGCCATGCTTATTTTAGCCTTTTTATAATATCTTCTCTACAGTTCTCTAAACAGCCACTCGCACTGGTACTACCTTTAAAAACCTGGTCAGTGACATCAGTTTTGCTGTTATGTTTTGATATGAACACAGTGGGACTAAGTTGGGTTTTGTTTTCTGCTGCGTCCTTGAAAAACTCAAAGGAACTCCATGGAGCCAGAAATTACTTAGATTATGTTGGTAAGAAAGAGGATTTATGTATGGCCCTAAAAAATATTCAGTAGGACCAGAGAAAAGTTCCTGTAAACAAAGGACAACCTCCAAACAGTGGCTTGGTATACTGTAAAAAGCCTACTTGGCTGTATAAAAAGAAAACACAAGACAATGTATTTAAATGTATTTAAAGGGTGATCTAACCTCATTAGGCTCAAAGATCTCTATTCTTTTCATGAATAGTCACATTTTCTAATCCTAAAGACATTTCTTTTCCCTGTTGCTGCACAAAACTCTCAAAAGAAAAGCTCACAGTTTTCAATCAAAATTATGAAATCACCAAAGTGAGCTACCACACCATCTTATCCTACCCTGTCCTGCTCTGTCTTTTCCCATCCAGTATAACTCTATCCCACCTTGTTTCACATCAGTATCACTCTGGTTTTGTTACCTCTAGAATTGCAGGACAGCCATAGTATAAGAAGTACCATTGACTACATCATATTTGACATCAATCAATCAATCAAAAAGAGAAAAACATAAAATACCTTCCTTTCAAATACTCACTCCTCCTCCTACAGTCTCATGAATTTTTGGGTTGGGAGAGGGAAAAGGTCAGTCAACAGGGAGACACTTTAGGATAACAGACTCATCTTGTAGATCACTGAATCTTAAATAGTTTTAGAAAGCACTTGTAACTGCTAATGATAAAAGGGTTTGACATGATTAGCCCACTGTTCCCATAGGACAAAAACCATTTTGAATAGCACATCAAAATCATCTACTACCTGAACCTACTTCAGATAATAGGATATTATGACTTTAAAGGGAGATATTGCCAAGGAACACAGGAATATGGCAAGACTTAATTACACCCTTACAATATTTCAAATGCATTAAATGGGCTATATAGTCTGGATCCAAAGATGACAGTACTCTATGAAAATACTCCTATTTACACAAAAGTTGCTCTGAAGCAATTATTCAGTTACTTGAAATTCTTTTTCTATTTGCAAAGCCATTCAGCAGATCTGTCACTTGCAAACTGTCAGCTCACTGTGCAAGGAGCAGAAGTTCGGAATTAAAATATTTTTATAAAACTACATAGTCACACAGGAAACAAACATGACTTCTGCTACAAAAGACAACCAGTAAAAGAGTTTTGATAACTTTGTAAGCCATTTGGCATGAATGTACCACAGAAGTGTGGCAGCAGGAGAAATAGAACTTGGAGGTTAATTAAAAACCAAAAATATTATAAACCCAAGAGAAAGCAAGCAGGCATACATTCAATAGCCAAGGTCAAAACTGTAAAGTAAGAAATCTACAAGTATGAGCAGTCAGATATTCTTTCTAATTTTTGAAAGAAAAACAACACAAAAATCAGAATATTGCGTTTTTAAATATACGACTGTGCCACCAGACACTTTCAGCTAAATAACTTTACAAGAACACTGTACTAAATTTTCAAGATAAAATTGTCAAAAGTATCCTTCCCTACTCTTTAACTGCATGTTGACCGAATTCCTTACTGATCTTAATGGAATAGATACACATCAATACTACATTCTGTAGAACTATTACACTAAGTAAAGTGCCGAATAATCTGCCAGAGTAAAGAAACAACTCAACAAATATTTCTAAGTTTGAGTGCTGCACTGATATTTAGAATAAGATGTTAGAAAAAAATTATTAGGAAAAACCCTGAACTATATTCATAGTAGCAGAGAGAGTACATTCACAGCAGCATGAATCAAGTAATAAGAATTATTAGCACACATTGTTGCCAGTTACTTCAGATAGAATATGCCTTTAAGATGCTGCATGGAATATATGACCTAGTAAGGAGACCAAAACACCTCCTATTGTCAGAAGGCTTAGACTTTTCCTTTCAAGGAAAGATCTTGGAAATCTGAGTATAATGAAAAAAAGAATAATTTGCCCACAACTCATCACATGAGTTCTTTTCAACAGTTAAAACACATTCTAAAAAGCATCTTGATGTACTGGGCATAGAAATCTAGACCTGTATAGCAATAGCATCTTTAATAACTTCAAACTTCAGGCAAATGAGGTTCCAAAATCTCACTAGGAATATTTGAAACACTGTATAATAAGAAGTTTCTAGAAAATTTAATTTCAAATTTATTTAGTTTTCCCTTAGTGATTGCTTAGACATTTATCTGAAAAAAAATACTCTGATTTAAGCATAAGAACTATCAAGAAAGACACAATATATTTCATAGGAAAAAAAGTGTAGAATTAAACTCAATATTTTTTCAGCTATCAAGTAATCCCACTGATTTCAGTATGAGTATTCATCTGCTTAGATTTAAGCAGAGATCTTGTTCCTTACAGAAGCAAGATATTAGTCACTGTCTCTTTTCTCACAAGAATGGAGGAAAGAGATAATGTGCTGTAGCACATAGTAAAATACAGGAGCAGATATCATCTCTGACATGGCTTGACTTTGTTTTTAAGTGGAATACATTTTAGTTTGACTGCATGCTTCAAATGCTTTGCCTCAATCAAAGTACAAATTTCAGGCTGTTAAGAAAAGTATCTTAATATCATGCTTTTAGAACACTAACTGTAATTTTGAAAAAAAAGACTGCAAGTTGCAACTGTAGTAATACACGTTGTCCTGCTACCAGTTACTCCCAATTAGAAGCTCACACTACAGAGCAAATTGCTAGATTGTTGAAATCTCTTCTGTGTGCTTTCATTAAATAACTGAAATGTTTTCCAGTGCTCTCTTAACCAAACCTCTCAAAGTTTTCTCACATCCGTATATACAGAGTAAACTTCCACAATGACAAGATCATAAAAAGTATTAAGGACACAGAGTTAAAGGCTTGAATTGATTTCACGTCTTTTTAGCAACTATTTTAAAAGCATGCCTGATTATTCTCAATAATACAAATAATGATATAGAGAATTTTGTTTCCTCTTTGAAAATATAAAGTACCCCAAATCATATCACACTCAAATAAGATGAGTCTTTTGTAGAAGTTATAAAAAATGCACAAAAGAGGATCAGTTTTATATCAGCATTTACCAAGTTGGACAGCTGAATGTTAGGTAAATGAATGTTTGTCCAAGATTACAGAAATATGGTCTTATAGTTCCTAGCATCTAACAGAAAGTTTCTCAGCAAAAGTTTTTTTAATGCAGGTCCATTTTCTGCTGTCCAAGAGAAGGCTGTACAATGGTTATCACTTGACATAGAATTATGTGGAGAAAAAGATCTGTTACTAAGGGTATATGGTGTATTTACCATTTACTGACAAGGATACAAAAGCTAGTAATTGCATGCTGAAATTTACTGAGGTAAACGGCAAAGAAAAAAAAAGTGTGAACTTTTCAAAGGAAAGGTGAAAAATTATTAAACACTGAAACAGCTTACCTTAGATGGTGGTTTTCCTATTTTTAAAGAAGAATTTAATTTTTTTTCCACCTAGAGCTATGATTGGATCCAGCTTTCCTTGGGTAGCCTTTGGCCTGCTTCTTCGGCAAGGAATCTCAAATCCAATCTCTGCCACAATACTATTGTGTCCCCTTGGATAACAGGCTGTTAATTTTATCCCAAATGGTCATGACCTTCTAGGTTATTAAGACAATTATGTTATAAATTCTCTACCAAAGACTGAGGTTATTTTCTGACCTCTCTCTTCCCCAATAAATAACTTCTACTGAAGGATTGCTGTGAGGATAACCTTTTCCCCACAACCATAAGCGACTGACGACAGCTTGAACAAGGACACTGAAGCAATTGGCTGTCTGAAATAGTCTACAGAGCTTTACTTCCTGCCTGAATGGTGTTCCTTCCTGCTCATATATAATATACCAGTGAGAAGGATATCATCTTATCTCTCTTCTACTATAGCCATTCATGTAGCAGTATATAGAAAAGAGGTACTTTGGGCATTCCTTGGGCTCCTTCAAATTCCAAGTCTCAATAATATCAGCATCACTAGCAATGTCACATCATCTTATTACGTATTGCCACTACTACTAGACCCAAATAGTAGAGTTTTATTAGCCTGCCAGAGCCAGGACTGGCAGTGAACAGCTCTTGTGTGTTAGCTTTAGGCAAATATGAGACTACTCCTCCAACCAAACCAAGGTAAAGACATTTACATTTCTAAAGCTATGCAGAGAGTCAATTCCAGCACCCAACTGGGCCTGATGAGTACACTCAGATGGGTACTCAGCAAGTCCACTAATCAAGTCACATTAAACATTTTCATTCTCGGTAAATTAAGCACTTTCATTTTTGATGCTCAATCTTGAAATATTCCCCCCTTTTCTCATTGTCCTCCTATATCTACTGACAATTGTTTGGTTTGTTTTGAAAATTATTCCTACAACCACAAGTTTCTTTTTGATAGCCTTATAACAGAGCAGAGCAACATTTCAAACCCAATGTCAAAGCATATATCAAGACATAGGCCTTTTGCCCTGTCTTGGCTGCCATGGGAACAAAATTCTTTCAAGGGTAGATTTGAGTCAATGATTTTGTCACATGAGAACACACACTCTCAGCTGAAGAGAGCCATGCTGATTTATATCACTGAGGAAGCTGACTCTTACTGTGAAACTATAAATAATTTCTTTATTAAAACTTTGTCATGATTAGTAGTAATTTGATTTTTTTATTGTCAGCCTCACAATAAGAAAATATGACTGCTATAAGAGGAATCCCATTTGCAGCAGATGTTGTAGAGAAGTCAGTTCACATGCAACACTACAACCATGCAAATCATTCTCTGTTCCTAGAGACAGGCACTAAAGTTGCAATAAAAATTAAAGAGCTAAGATCAGGAAAGTGAGAGCATGCTATTGCCCTTAGCAAAGAATGCTGACAAATTACCAATTATCTTCTGCCGGTAGGTCTCACCATTTCATAGGAAGCAGGTCAAGGCAGAAAGATTTAATCACCATTCCTGACTATTCAGATTTGTCCTGTTCTTCCTGTGTAAGTTGCTACTACACCAGCACTTCTAAAGAGCCATTATACTAGCAGACCTGAAAGAATACTTTCAGTATTATTTCGGTCTCCCATAGCAAAACAGCAGGTGTTGAATGGACGCAACAGGCTGACGTGGTATTTTAGAAATATCTTAATTCTGTTAAAGACAGATAGAATATATTGGGCTCGAGTGGGCAGGTTTTGGTATCTGAGGCACTACAGGGGAAAATTCTGTGAGAAGCTGCGAGAAGCTTCCCCCATGTCCAGTAGAGCCAATGCTAGCTGGCTCAAAGACAGACCCACTGCTGGCCAAAGCCAAGCTAATCAGGAATTATAGTAATGCCTCTGTGATAACATATTTAAGAAGGAAAAAAAGGTACTCAGCAGGTGAAAATTGCAGCCAGAGAAGTGGAGTGAGAACATGTGAACAACTGTGCAGACATCAAGGTCAATGAAGAAGGAGGAGGTGCTCCAGGCACCAGAACTGAGGTTCCCCTTCAGCTCGTGCAGAAGACCATGGTGAGGCTGCTGTGTCCCTGCAGCCCAAGGAGGATCACAGGGGAGCTGAGATACACCTGCAGCCCCTGGAGGAGACCCACACCAGAGCAGGTTGATGCCTGAAAGAGGCTGTGACACCATGGGAGGCCCATGCTGGAGCAGGATCCTGGCAGGGATGTGCTGACCTATGAAAATTATTATTTTACTTCTCACTATCCTGCTCTGATTTTATTATGAATAGATTCAGTTAATATCCCCACTTTGAGTCTGTTTTGCCTGTGACAGTAATCGGTGAGTGATCTCTCTTGTCCTTTATCTCGATTTATGAACCTTATATTATATTTTCTCTCCTCTGTCCAGTTGCAGAGGGGAATGATGGAGTGGCTTCGGTCAACCCACTACAAAGACAAGATCACAATACTGATCTTCTAGAACACAGATATACAGATATAAATTTGAGCACCTAACACTAAAAGTTTTCTCAACAATTTAGACCTTTGTTAATCACAAAATTTAGAGGAAAACAGCACATTCCTCCTCCATATTCAGATTTTAAAAATCTGTTAAGAGGCTTTCTGATTTTTTCTTTTCTTTGCTTTTTGATTACAGCAGATCTCAAGACATAAACACATCAGATAATTAACATGTTTTAAAATTTCCCATTTTGGCAGATACCGAACACTACATCTAGTTTTAAACATATGTAAACAATTAACAAATTCTTCCTTTTAAAATCTAATCTAAGTTTTAAATAGCCATGTACCACAAGTCGCTAAGGACACATCACAAGCATCTGAATATATGGGACTGTCATACAAGTATAAAGTAGCTCCATCTTATAAAAAACTTGGAGGTGGTCTAATAAAATACATTAGATACTGCATTCCATCAGTTTAGCTCATAGGGAAGTTTACTTCTTTTCCTTAGTAGAATAAATAGAGTAGAACTTGATTCTTGCAAGTCCGGATGCAATCACCAAAATATGTGGAACTGTGTTTAAATGGTTGGCATTGCACAGTTCTTATAGGGTAGATTTTTGCCTGCAAATACTACTTTTCTTTGGTTTTGCACCTTCACCATCAGAAGTTTAGTGCCCCAAGGTTTAGTCCAAAGATCCAGCTGTGCTGAGCCTGCTAACGAAAATGTCAACACTAGGCCTATTCAGCCTGGACTAGCAGGCTTACCTGGAGGCAGCCTATCTCGTCAGGCAGCATAACAGTGCCAGCTGAGCTCCTTCAACTCCACCTGCTCCACAGAAGACAGGTTCAGGCTGTACTTTGTGTCTTCAGTTTTATTTTCTTTACTAACAGAAATCCCTAAAGCACTGTAGAAATAAAATCCCAGGATTAATACAAAGCATGTGTTTAAAAGCATTGCTCAGTGCAGGTCATAATGATTAGTATATTTTAGGTTCCTTCTGGTGTTATTGGACTGAAGAAAGGCTGAAGGATCATCCTCCTCCTGAGTTAAAATGTATCACTGTAACCATCATTTTATATAACAATTTCACTCTATAAAGTTCACACACAGCTGAACTCTTCTGTTCTTCTCATTTGCTAATGACATACTTCTCTATTTAAATATTATTTACATAACAAAAATGCAAGGAACTTCTCTTTCAAATTTATAGTACTAAAAGTAACAACATTAGCACTCTTTGGAAAAGTTTCCTGTTTTTTTTTTTTTTTGCTGTTAAATAACTGTAGATAGTGATTTATAAAAGCAAAATAAGTTACAGCCTTTGCCTGGCTGAAACTACATTGTTGTACAGAAAAGAATATGCTTAAGATCAGATTAATTATAGGAAGACATCATGCTTTTCACGCTCTCCCACAGTAAATAAATGCTATTTCTATCACTTGAAAATGTGAGATTGTAATTTTCATATAATTTTGTTCCTTTTTCTATTTCTTCTTTCACTCCCCCCTAAACACTAGATACCCTGAAACTCTCTTCCTCCTGCTTTGGAATGCCCAGTGCTGAATTCTGCCAAGTTGACTACCTGTGTTGAGTTCCTCTGAGTTATTATCCTGACTACTGATACTAAATTTAAAGCTGGCACTTCAGAATTTAGCTAAGAAGGATTCTGGCCATGCCTCTTAAATTTGAAAAAAGCATGCTATGCTCTGGATAAAGGCTGTCATTAAAGATGAATCCCTCTGCCTCTTTAAATCCTTGAGAAAACATTGGAAAAAAGGGGGAAAGACAAGAGTAGACTCAATAAGGGAAATGTCACATCATTTTGAGTCCTATCAACTGTAACAGAAGAGGTAAGGCAAGAAAAGTTTCACTACAATCACATTGATAAGATCAGTTGTTCTAAGTCAATTTCTTGAATTGTGTTTCCTAAAATCTCCCTGCTTCCATCCCCTTTTAGGCATTAAAAACCTCTATTACTAAGCAAAGCAAATTTCAAAGGACTTAAATGGCTTTGTATTTCCAAAGGGAATACGTAATTCCAGTGTAAATTTAGGATGACAAATACATAAAAACAGTAATGCTAGAGGTAATGAAGATGATGGCATATAGCAGTGCTATAGTGAAGGATATTGAAAACCATTCAAGTTCTGGTCCATCATTATCCACTTCCTTACAATTTTGATTAAGCAACAGAACTGCACTTAGAAACTGTTTTCTCTGAAAAACCATGTGATGGCAATGAAGGTTAATTAGAATACAGCTTTAATTTTCATACAATAATGTGAAGGTCATCTGTTTTTTCTCACTCACTGTCCCTTGCTTAAGGGATGCTGTCAGTCATAGCCACATCTCAGGCTCCAGCTGAGATCACATGGCCACAACATAAAAGAGGAAAAAAAAAAGAAATCCCAACTGAACCAAGAACATTACGTTCAGAATCTTACAAAATCATAAGCATAGGCAAAAGCAAGAAACAAGAGAAAGTGCATATCAGAAAGACTTTTGAATGCATAGACATGTCTCTTTTCCATACAGTATTTAGAGTGAATGTTTTATGAACTTGACTTAAGACAAACACAGTAAAATTCAACACATTTATGATGGAGCAGGAGATAAAAATCAACCCTTTTTCTTCTAGAGCATAAACTGTGTTTGACTTCCCTGGTTTCTCTTTACTGCTTTCTCTCAAAAATTACTAGTTTGAAGAGAATGGCATTACATTATTTGACAGGTTCTGTTCAGACCCACTAATATCGAGTCCCAAAGCTTTCTCTCCACTGAAACCAGTGGCTTAGCCTTACCCAATAAAACTTGCAGTCACTGCCCAGACACAGTCAAGCTCTTGCTACAGCCTACACTTCCTTTGACTGCCCTCCCCTCAGGCTGAACATAACAGAAGCCCCAAACATTGCCAAATTGAAAAATTTCTCATGATAACTCCACTGTAGAGAAATTTTCCATCTGGGTGATTATTGTTGTATAACTTGTATGTGGCTCAGTAATTGTTAGGATTAGGTTTGGTAGAAAGTCTAAACGTCCCAGAGCTCCACCAATGAGCACATAGACCTTCTTTGAGCAAGCTACTGATGTTGTCTGCTACCCATTGCTCCCTGTCAAGAACCGTCCCTTCCACAATGCTGAGTTCTGACTGCCTGACACCCCACATCCCTGAACTGGCTTGTGAAAACCCTCACTAGGCACTACAATAGAGAGCTTCATTTTAATGTTAAGGTAAAGCTGCTGTGGAAGGGCAGTAACTTCCTTGAAACACGCTCAGTCAGTTCTGCTGGCAGGAACTCCAAATGCAAGCACATAGTTTAGCCTGAATATTCACAGTAGCATAATGCTGATTTACCATATTCTAGCATCATTAAGTGGACTGTAACTCAGACTTTTGTGGCACATTGAACAGTGTAGGGATAGGTATAATTTTGGAAGGGTTTGTAACAGAAAGCTGGAACTTGATTTTGCTCAGTAAGACTATAAAATGCCTTCTCAAAAGGGTTAGGTTTTTTTTTTTTCCTTCTGCATTTCAGAGAAAAATGCAGGAAGAAGCTGTGAGTAAGCTATCTCCCTGGTACTCAGAGAGATAACATGGTTGCACACATGTACAAGGCCTCCTCGGGCCAGAGAGGGTGGGAGAGGAGACAGAGAAAATACAAAAGGCCTTGGAGAAGGCGGGACACTGCCTTTTTCCCTTGGACGCCCTGTGCCTGCAGCACATTTAAGTGGTCCTTGCATCTGAAATAAACTTTTTTTTAATCCTTCCACTGCCTTGGCATTCTTGGAAAGAATACCTGCATACGTATTACCTTAAAAACAGCAAGCACAAAGTTTGAAAGTAACTAGCATGCAGAACTAACTGTAAATATTTTACAGTGTTAAAGTTAGTTACTCCACTAATCTCTGGAGTCATATAGTTTCAACATCTTGTCACTAGTTTTAACATCTAGTCATTAGTTTTAACATCTTTATCTTCCATTCATGTCAATAGCTCCCAAAAAAATAGGACTACACAAAATTACAACAGAAGTTCATTCAGATGGAAAGACAAATGTGTACCACATTTGTTCTCAACCCCATCATTAAAGGCAATCTTTGTTGCAACAGACTTTCATTGCAATACAATTTCTCTTGTATACAAAAGAACTTAAAACATCTGAGATACAATTTTATATATTCAGATATTTATAGAATTAAGACAAGCAAGAAAAAGGCAAAAGTGCTATTGTCATAATTCACTGCTTCAAGGCAAACTTTATAAAAAAACTGTTCTGATCTGTTCTGATCAAGCAATTTTTCCACTTCATTTTCTTGAAATCACACCGTAGATCTCTTTCAAGATGATGTATGTCTTTTAGGTATTAGGGTAAGTATCTCAGTGGCTATGTGCAAGCAAAAGTCTGCCTGTGTAACTAGTTTAGCTTATGCAACTTTGTGCACTCAGTAAAGAGCTCCTATTTCTGGAAATTGGGCCATTAAGTTGCATTTTGTCCTTCTGTGACACAGTCAGTAACCAAGTCTGTAAGTACTTGCTTGCTCATGTACACTGCAATTATCCAGTCTTCACCCACACTGGGGTTTTTTTGTATTTTCACTCTCCATTTCTAATTTCTTCAGGCTCTGATTTAGTAGACTGTGTCCCGAGGGGGAGTTTCTTTCCCTTTAAGACACTTGTACTCAATGGGAAGTGGCTGCAGTAATATTGACTGTAAAACACGAGCAGAATGGTGAGAAAATTTAAAAAAGCTTATGTCAAATTCACATTAGCATTTTAATACTATCTTCAGTAAGCGCCTCTTAGTAAAGAGAAATATATAGGTAATATAACAGGTTAAAAGTTTGGTCAACTTAGAACCATGATCAAATTCAAAGTTTTTGCACAAATAAGTTAAATTTGACACTTCAGTGGGATGGCAGCTTATTTGGTTCAAATGTGATTTCCCTGCTCCTAGAGTACCAATTATTTACATTTTCTAACAAAAATGGATTGGACTATGATTGTGATGACATGGAAGATTTAACTCACATTCATAAAAGTAAAGTTTAAACATACACTACATCCATTTTGTGCATACTAACCTAAAAAGCAAATGTAGAAGTAGACTCCAAGAGAGGTTAGTGAAATCTGGTGCAAATTGTCAGAAGCAAGAAAACTGTAATCTCAGTTGACATTCATTCTTCAGTTCAGCCCTAAGGCTATGGATATCGTAGCACATCCAACATTACATCAGGTTCTCGGCACCTTGTAAAACTCAGGCACAACGGGCTGCTTTCAGACATGTTTGTCAAAGCAAGATTGAATTTTTGTATCATTTCTGCCATTTCTCCAGACCCCCTATCCAGTCTTTTATTGTTTACATTATTAATCCATTTGTTTTTGTGGTGGCATAAAGCAATAAACAGATATGGCTCTCCCACTTTAAGATCTGATTTTATTTTTTGATGAACATCCATGAAGGAATTGGACGTTCATCTTCAGGCAAAAAAAACTAACAACCTCATTTATACAACTCAACTCTGTGGAGCAGTAGCAAGACTTCAGCACATAGAAAGACTAGAGCAAAGATGGAAAGCTGGAGATAGAGCATTTCCTCCAGTAATTCCCAACATTTACTGCAATAACTTGCTTTATTTCCCCTTCCATTTTCCTCTTTGAGTGTAATATTATGAATAATTAGCCAGACACCAAGTTTATGGATAACATTGTTACTATAATTCTTTTATCTAACAACTGGCAATTGTTTTCCTAGAGGCTTCTTCCTTCATCCAGCAGATTCTGTTAAAATCATCTACTTTACTCACACAAAGCACATCTAAGGAACACTAGCTGCCCCTAGCTGCATGGAGTAGCAACACAATATTACATCAATTGCATATGATCAATTACATACTAAATTTCCAGTACGGTATAATATATAAAACAACACAGGATTACATTTTCACAACGGCAGACCTTTCTTAGTGATATTCTATATAAAGCATATTTCTTTTTAACCAACAGGTTGTAATAGGACTTTGGAGCCCCTGAGAACTATCAGACAAGTCACAATCCATTATTTCTATTTATGGGTGGAAAACTACCTTGGAAGGCTTAATTTTTTATTTTTTTTTAGGATCTATTGCTACAGTAAAGCAGGCATTCTGTGCTACATGAGCTCCCTGGAGCCCACAGCTTCAAACTTTCACCTGGGTCTCCTAACAGCTGCATCACTCCCATTGCTACAGACAAAAATACAATTTGTTCTAAATATGATTCAGAATGAAAAGAGACATTTAGGTAGGAATCAGGGCCTCCTTCACCTTTCCAGTGCACCTGTGTGTACACTTTGCATACATAAAAAATCCAAAGAGTTTGTGTGTGTGAAACTTGTTGCACAAGACTTCACAAATTTTAAAAACACTGGGGTATTGGTTTGGGGTTTTTTTAAGCTGCTCTGCCTGCTTGTCCCTTACCCTTGCATAGCAAACTTGGGTCAAATAATTTTAAACACCATAAGCATGGAAATACAGGCTTTTTTCTTCTAGGTCTTCCATCCAGTAAGCAAAGTCGTTTGTGACTTTTCGTTAATGATTACAAGAGACATCAAATAAGACTCACGCAGTGGGTCAGAAAAGACAACCAAACAACATGACACACCAGCAAATAGATTCTGAAAATAATGAAATCTTTGACACTCTCATCCCTATACTCACACTAACCATGTTTCTCTAATCAGTCACACACACCATTATCAGGATGACTCTGATCTGCACTGACAACACTCTTAACTGACAAGAGTCACTAGGCTTATTCCTGCAATTAAGAGGGTAAAAGAAAGGACACAGGAAAAGTGCCAAGTAAGGGTAAAAAACAAAACACAGCTCTTAAAATTGCTTAAAATTTATCAGATTTCTAACTTATGGAGAAGAAATACTTGTTTTCATCACAAGAAAGATAACCAGTAAGATGAAAATCCAACATCTGAGGCATAAAGTAAAGCACTGCACATATCAGGCTCACCAAAAAGCTTAAAAGGAGATACAACAAAGACAAGAACTATACTTCTTTCTTAAAGATGAAATAAAAGGTCTAAATGCAACATATTGCCACCTCTCATACTTCTGACCCATTATTTGAGTGTAAAAGGCTGTATAACAGAAGCTAACTCTCTTCTGCTCTTCCCATACAAGAGTTATTTACATTAATTTATTACATGTTTAGTAGTAGTAAAGACATTAAGGTAGTCATATCTTCCTTGCATATAGATTTCCTCATAATCTGTCTTGGGCTTAATTGAACAATATCGTATGCTTTGGTATTACAGATTTTCTGAACAATAGATGTAAATAGAAGTTTCCTTAAGTATAAAATGCAGCAAACATGACTTAAAAATTCCATTCTGCACAAATTTCTTTTTTGAAAATAAGATCTGGTTTTCCATTTATCTGCTATACACATTGGTGGATGTTATTTACAGTCTGAAATCATGAACAACATAACATTAGTGTTTCATCACTGATCACTATAATCAATCATATGCAGTAAAACCTAGTGGACTTTAACAGTCAGATATGGCCAACATCAATGGAATTTCCCCAGGATAAATCTGATAACGTATCTTTATTCTACAAATAGTACTTCAGTGCAGAAATGGAAATGCATCTGCACAGAACCAGAGTTAGTTTACTATTTAAAAAAGCATGTCCAAGCAGACAAATATTTTAGTCATTAGAATAACATTAATTGAGAAATAAATTAGTCATGATACATTTGCAATCCACCTGCATGCATAAAATATTAGGAATATTTTGAGTAATCAAAACAACATGTCTGTTTAATAGCTCACTTGTTCCAAAGAATCTACCACAAAAAGGGAAGAGAGCAAGAAAATTCTGTTCTTGTATACTGTAATATTTAGTGCTCTGCCAGGTCCTCCATTTTTTACAGATCTGCATACCCACAAGGTCTCTTATAATATTTGCAGCCATTTTTTTTCATACACAATATTCCTGAAGCCAAGGCAAAATAAAGGAGGGTTGGTGTTTTTTGATGTCCTTAAAAAAAATCCAAAAAAGTACTAGGTGTATAAATTGGTCTTACAAACTCAGCCTATCTACCATAATCGGGTAAAAGAAGAAAAGCTATCACTTTTTTACTGTATAAGTAATTTCTGAGAATTTGAGAACATTTCTAACAGTAACCACATGAGTAGTGCAATTATTAAGCTATATTAAGAATAATATGTGCACGAGACATTCATCTAGGGAGATGGCTCTCAAATTTCCTATCAGTTGTATTACTTAAAAGAATATTAGTCTGCATTTTTAATACCCCACTCTCATAGTTTTAGACTTATTTTCAGTAAAAAGGACATCACTAACCTCTTTGAATGCTCCCTCCCTTTCTCAAGTTGATATTACCATGGCTTTAAGGCATCAGTTCAGCTGAGCTGGCTAAAGACTATTCAGGTATACTTTTGCATTCTGTAATTACACCTCTCTCTGCAATGCAGACCCAGATATGAAATAAGCAAAATGAACATGCTCCCTACACACCTCGCCTCTAGCTTTTCTCTCCCTAGGAAGTATTTGGATTTAGTTTCCTCCTAATTGCAACTCAAAATTACTTTTCTTGCAATCCTTACATGAAGGTGGAAGATAATGTAATTTTACACCTGCTGCAGGCAATCCTGTGTCTCCAACAGTTCATTTGTTCAGTCATCCAGAAAGATTTCAGCCTTATTCAACCTTACCTAGGCCTCAGTCCCCTATGCCATGCCAGAAACATTGGTTTTCATTACCTGTGCTGTCCCAGAGCATAGGGTTGCATTTCTGAACCTGAATACATGGGGCAAATAACACGCAGCATATGAGTTTTCTCAGATAATGTTCAACAAAATAACACACCTTTATAATTAATTGATGCTAAAATTGGAGGGGAAAGAGTAGGGTATTCACTCTGTTGACCATGTCTCTGCTCATAACAAACCCAAAAGCCATTGCCACAACCAGTTTGGTGATATTCTTCACATAAAAATATGGTGACACACACTATGAATGCAGGCATGTCTGTTTGAGGAGAAATGTGTGATTTTCCTACTGGTCATAATCACAACGCCATCCATATTATAACACACTTCTGCAGGCTTTTGTGCATCCAAACAATATATATATTAAATATACATATTATATATATATTTAATATGTACATATTAAAATAGACCCAGAGTTATGTACACTTTCACAAAAACTTTATGCACACAAATTCAATATTTTACAGGTATATTTCTCCAACCTGCTTTAGTCCCAGAAGGGAATCTTACAGCTGACAGTTAACCTGTTTGAAAGAAGAAATTTTCTATAGCAAGTGTCATCAATTATTCTTACAAGCCTTTGATCACCATTCTTGGTAATACAAAGAAAGATGCAAATCTTCCAATTGCCGCACCTCAGACTGAATGAAGAATGGATTGTTCCAGTTAAAAATGAACAAGCAATTGGCAGCATGTTTCAAGAATAATTCATCTGGCAGTTCTACAGGAGCAGCCATGGGATGTTTCCTCTCACTGTATCCTTTGCTCTAGTCAAAGAAAACAAGCTACAAAAAAAATTTCCTCAGATTGCCTTTAGAAATTCAATAACTTTTTGTGCAGCTTTTATCTTTATACTATGGAAACACTGACAAGGCAACTAAACTGAAGAAATATGATGATCTAGTTCCAAAGCAAGTAAGTGCCAGAACTGTAAATTGGTCCAAGCTGTACCTGTAACAGACCCTAAATATAATTTAACTGACCTTTTTTTTTTTTCCTTTCTCAAGTAAACTGCCATTTGCTCAAGGTATTCCCCATTTTCCAGAATTAATACAGATGTTTTTTCATCTGCTGCTGTGGTCCTCTGAAACACAGGGGGTAAGTTAGTGTGCATAAACACCTGCCTGACTGAAGGAGAAGGAATTCCTCTTGCTATGGAAACCCCAAAAATACATTAGAGACTAAATCCAGAAGATGATGCTTTTTCTGGCTCTTGGCAGTAAACTCAGTCACTTTTCATCTCCACATCACCAGCCTTGTTTCTTGCAATTCTTTACATAACCAAATACTGGCAATAAGAAATTCTGTGTGACTTTGGAAAAATATTTTAGGTTGCAATGCCAGGAATTAATTTCCTGACAGGATTAACAATAGCTGCATAGTTTTAAGGAGAAATTATCCACCAGGGCTAAAGAAGAAAGAAGTATGGTTGGTTTTCTTAGCCTTTCTGAATTTTTTCCTTGTGAAATTTTCCTCTTTGATGAACCTTGGTTAAAATAAATTTATTGGTTAAAGACAGACACATGGATCAACAGCAGTTATTACGGGGCATGCTGATCTGAGTAACATTCTATTAACACACCGATTTGTTAGTCTGATTTGGGAGCTTATCTACTTCCTCAGTGAACAGTCTAGGACTGCCTGACACTTGATTTTCTTTCTAAAGCAATGCTGCCCCCAGCTGGGAGTACAACCTGGAATCTACTACTGCTTGCAGCACTTCCTCTGTCCATCCTAAAATATAATAATTGTATTGATAAAGATATTCAAAAGACATCTTCCAGTATAACATACTTGAAAAATGCTTTGTGACTCAAAGCACACTGATTAAGTATAAGGTGAAGGTATTTTGGAGTGTGTTACAGATAAGCAATGCTAAATAGTTTTTATTCCAAATGTCACTGAAGCAGATTCTTAAATATCAGAAGCAGATCAAAAAAGCACAGAATGTAATTAGAGTTGATGAAATATATATGATTGTGGTATGCAATCAATATAAAACTCTATTTGTAGACATTTTGTGATCTCTATCAGCATAATACACCAAATTCAATCAATGCATCAATCAAGTCATTAATGATCTAAAGAGTTGAGCATTATTCTCCTGTTTTCAGTTTCAGTGTATGAGTATGACTCATTGATAGCTGACATGAATGTTTACCAAAGATTCCATCAAGCATGCATTTATCAATTAAGAACATACTTCAATATATGGATCTTAATGTTGCATATGAACCTCATCTTTATTCTAATTTATGCCCTTTTTTTATCCTCCTTACCTCAGCTTAAGAGCCTTATACATTATCCATGGAGCTGCACCAAATACCTCTAGAACATAGTAGAAGAAACAGCTTGGAGTTTTTAAAGCCTCTGCACTGAAATCACATTGAAGATCTGTTATGTTTCACCTCAAAATTTCATTAGTCAGACAGATAAGATTTCAGAGGAACGTCGAACAGGAGAACAAATCCAATGCAGCATTTCATCAGGTCCTATCTCAAGTCGGAGAGCTCATCATACCTACTCTGTTTCACCAGGGGTCGGCGCTGCTTCATCACACGGGCAGGAGAGCCTTGTGCTGCCCTCCTGTGCCACTTGGACACAAAGCCTGCACATTGCCCGAGCGATGCCAATGTCCCAGATTACATCCTGAACAACCTGTCCCGTTGCTTGCCCTGGTATGAACAAACATTTAGTTTGATATATATGAACAAAACGTGATTTGACCAAGGTCTGTGCCTTTTTTGTGTCTGTACCTATTCAAGGTAGGATAATCACTCTGTGCATTAAGTCGCAAGAAGAACTCACCAGCGTTTTGAAATAAGTCATTTATGTACTGAAAAAATATTTAACTACCTGTGTTAAGCATGAAGAGCAGTAAAGTAAATAAGGAAAAGGTGCAAAACCATAACAATCTCTTGTGAAGTGCATGCAGAAAGATCAAACTTGTTACTGCCATGGTTCAGACTATCCCAAATAACTGCAGATTAACAAAATATTCCTTTACATTGACACATCAGGTGAATATACAGATTCTGAGACCATCCAGATACATTTTTCCTAAAACCGTTGCCTACCTTTGACATATGTCTGACATCTACTTTCTGATACAGTGAGCTCTGACACAGCTTAGTCCAAGAACAGTCTACCCAAACTTGTAAGAATACCCATAGACAAAACTAGGCATTTTTTTGTATAAAACTAGACAGCAGGATACTACATCTTGTGTATTTTGTCCTGTGACTAAACCATTGTTTAGAACATGTTTCTATTGGGTCTCATGAAAACCTAGCTTTTCATTTCATTTTCATTTACTGTTATATTCTAAAATCTACATAAAGTTTATGGCTTTTTTACTAATTCTATGATAAATATTTGGTACTACATTATAAAATAGCAAATAAATGCTAATTTTACCTTCTGCTCTGTATTGCTGTAATTACTTCCCTTAGGAGTACAACCTAGCCTTTTGTCACTTTGATAGCACTGTTATTCTCAGATAGAGACAGCAGAACAGCTAAAAGAGATGGATGCATATGTAAAAAGCTTTTAATCACAGGTATGAACATACGTTAAGCATCAGTGTGATTCTTCTTCCAAATAAGGGTGTCTGTGGCTTCAAATCAGATGTATTTTTAAGTCTTAAAAATACACAGTGAGAAAATCTGAGCTCTGGCTCGGTTTTAGACCCCTTCAAAGAAAACCCTCAAATAAACTAGAATTACAAGCACCGAAGAGCCAGCAACAATGCAATAACAGCTGAGAAAAGTAGTCTTCCATTACATACAGAGTATATTTACCCCTTGCCATTATCACTGTGAGGTCAAAATTAATGTGATTATGGTAAAAATGTAATAGAATCAATGTCCTTTTCACTTCTTGCCATTCCTCCTTTCTACAGCCCAATACAATTTACTCTAATATGACCATTAGTGCCAATCTCTGCTACTTAATTCTGCTTTGAAGGGGGTTGTGAGGAGAGGGGACACACACTTCAGGAGTATTAGATATCACTTGGTGGAAGTCTGGTAACACAAAATTACACTTTGTTAGCAAAATCATTATTCCCTCCTTTACCCTCACCTCTCTTAAAGATACTGGAGATCACAAAAAATCACTAGTGCAGGACTGCTGGAATCGAGAGAAAACTATCAGTACAAATCCAGTTTCCATGCATCATGTCAATCTTCATAATTTAATTAGAATGATTTTCTTTAATCATAGGTTCATTTTCTAAACAAGATGTAAAAAACTAAAAAGCATATTGCATATGTAGCATCAATATAAAGTATTTGGGAAATAAAAAGATTCATTTGCAGGGATTTTATAAAAGATATCTCTAGAGATGAAGTACATTTTTCCTCATAAGAAAGATTTGTCCTTTTACTTTTTTTGGATTCTATATTGCATAGATTATTTTTGCATGTAAACATCAATTTTGAATTATACAAAGAACAATGCCTTGAAAAAAGTATCTGATTAATAAATTAGCCAACTAAACATCACATGGCATGGTCTGAGATAGTACAAATTAGTCTAATTAGGAACTGTTATATCTCACATCCACAAGACTAAGATTTGCCATTTCTTGACTTCTGAATCCTTAACTGAGGAACTTAGCATTATTTTAGTCAGCCATGCTGTTAACATATTAGCAAGCAAAGACCAGACTTAAAAAGTATTTCATCCTTTCACTGAAAATTTGGCTCATTGACTTCTTGTTTTAATACAATATAATTACTGCTTTCAGGAGGGTCTAGTAGATAAGAAATCAATTTGTTTCAAGTCCATGCCAATACTGCCACTCAACCCTGTGGACAGAATTTTATCTTGGGTATGACAAATATTTTCAACAATTGTTAATAGATCAAAAGTAATCTGAACAAGAAACTGAGTACTGTAATTAAATACAATTAAATCAACTAAATTGATTTCAATCAATAAATTAAATATAATTAAATCAACTAATCTCCAGGAAAGCCAAAAATACCAGTGCTTAGGATCTCAGAATACTGATGGGTATTGCCTTTTGGGTAAGGTTGGAGGAGGACAATCTTTGGCATTCTGATTTCTACTCTAGTTCAGTTTCCCCGAAGAAAAGCATTTTTATTTAATTACCAACTTCAATCATATTTGCATATCACTTTTCTTAAAACATCCTTTCAAACACTTCTTAAAAGATGAAATTCACTTGTTATTTTCAGCTTGAACTGAATCCTATATCTAATGTGCACTTATAAGATTCAGATTTTTATGATGATGACTTGGTCACTGCTGATTTTACAGGTCTCTGAATTAGAGGTGTGATGAAATGATCTGACTGGACCATTGTAGATAAGGACATGCTCCACTGTCTATCCTAAAGTGTGTGAACAATCATCTTGTATTCCTTTTCCCTGGAGAAGGGTATTCTGTTATATCTATGGCTGGACAGCAAGACCATACATCCAGAGAATCAAATAAAATTAAATTAATTCCTTGAGCTTTCTACTCTTTAAATTAGTCTTCTAATACTTTTCCTCCATTCAACAGTGGAATGTGCCATTAATGTTACTTCACAGGACTTCTCAATGAATACAACACTGCCTTTTCAAAACAACAAAACTCATGTACAATTTTTTCCAACAAACTGTAGTAATGTGTGCTTAAAGTACAGCTTTCAATGTGTAAAAACATGCTTTGCAATTTAGCAGACTAAAGATGCTTCCTCTACAAAATCAATTTATCATAGTTCAGAATTTGTGAGAAAATGTGTTTTTCCTACTGTGCCACCACAATGAGATGGAAAGTGCCAGGCTAGGACTCTGTTTAAAAAAAAAAAGCAGCCTGAAGAGACAATGGTAAAGATATGAAAAATTTTAGATTCTAAATATCCGTGCAGATTTTAAACATGTCTCTACGTAGATGATTTGGGGGAAAAAAAAAATAATCATTGGATGCTCTTCATCAGAATCTGAAATTTTGGCACAGAAAAGCAATCAAACAGAAGGTGAAAATTCTGCTGAGTTACCTGAATCTGCAATTTTGGGATTTAGCATTTATGTATACTATCACTGTACAAAAAGCATTTGGTGAGCCAGAGTCAGAACTATATTACTATATAATCATATCAGAGGATCAAGGAAACAGTGGTATAAAATTCAAGATCCCTTGGCTTTTCCTCATGGGCCAGGACAAATTTTATCCTGAAGCCGAAATTTTGAAATACTTCAAATTTCTCTCCTAGAAATTAGCTTGATCTTTGCCCTGTGAGTAGCCCAGTTCACAGCTCAAATTACTCTGAGGCCAAAACAGCCTTCTGGTCCTGTCCATAGAACTGCCATAATAATTAAAGTAATGAAGAGAGGAGAGAAGATTTCACATCTGTCTCCTCCTAATTTCCTTATAACTATCTTGTTTATAGGAGCTGAAGCAGTTAACTGATTCAGCCAACTGATTTAGCCAACCTGATTTAGTGGATGAAGCAATTTTTTGTTGGTTTTTTTTTTTTAACAGAAAAACAAAATATGGAAGAAAAGTTGTGACATTTGATATCATTTTGATATCATTGATAAAATTTTTAAAAGCACTTCATTGATATTTAAGAGGAAATACAGATGAGAAAAGAATACATCCAATTAGCACTGTAACAGTAGATACCAGCCTTACAAATTACATCCTGCAGTATTTGAGGTGAAAGCAATCAAGAAAAACACTCGGTATAATCTTGTGACTATGATTTCTGTATATTTTTATTGGGTACATAAACCAAAATTACTTTTGAAAAGGCAGCACATGAGAAGCAGGGAAGGATCTCTGTCAGGCTCTAACTAGCTCTAATCATTCTCTTCTTTGAAAGAAAGAAGGAGTCCTGACAAAACAACATGTAAGTCAAAGTTGTCAGGCAGTCAACGACAGCAAAATCCATATAAAGAGATGTACCTCGGCAGTTTTAGTCTCTGATGTTTTGTTCAGCCCTTCACACTGCTGTGATTTGGTTCCCCTATGGATAATGCTCTCTTGGGTTGCTGATTTATGTCCTTTCTGAGAATCTGGCCTGTCCTAGAACATTTCCATATTTTCACTTAGTTTGGCTTTTTTCTCTAGAGCAGTTAATGTTATTCTATGACAGCATATTCTTCTGAAATATTTTAGGATTATTTTCAGACCTAGAATACATAATTTCATTTTCTGAAGCAATCCCATCTAGCTCACAGACATGTTTAGCAAGCATGTTCCCCAATGCACAAGCTAAGACACAAACACCAGTCTGTGTTCAATATGATTGAGTCATACATACTTTATCATAACTTTCATTATAGTGCATTGTTTTCTGCATGACTGGGCAAATTTAGAAGCATCTAAGTTTCATTTATGTTCAAGGTGACAGTTTAGTCACTAGATAGAAATGTCTATGGAAAGCTTCTCACACTTACTTTCCTCTACTGCACAAAATACATTTTGCTTCCCCCAGGTACCATTCATACTTTCAGGCTTCAGTACACCACTCTCACATCTCACAGCTATCTGTCCAAAGCCTGGACACAGGTTAAGACAGGGGTTTCTTTTGTTATTTGTGGAATTTTATGCATTATTTCTTTCAAGCTTCTTTTAACTAAATTCATAGCTCCTTCTTAGGTTCAAAGATATCACTTTTCTATTTTCCTTCCAAGTTTACAGCCTGATTTAGTCTGCAGCATGCAAATTCTTACTGCTTTTTCCACATCCTGCCAAGTGTTCTAGCAGTCTTTTCTTACCATGGGGCTCCATTAAAACATGTTTCAATTAGGGGTTCCACCAACTTCAAAAACTTTCAGGAAGTCTCAAATCTCGCAAAATAGTGTCAAAGTTTATCCAACTTATTTCTCTTTGAAATCCCTCTCAGAAAATTATTTCCATAGAGCACAGCATCATTACCATTTCTTCACCACAGTTACAGATAAATGGATTGCGTGTCATTCTACTATTAAGTAAATCAATTCCCATAGCTTCACTGACTTATCCTTGATCCCTCTTCAATTGTCTGTAATGATTCTTGATTAAGGTACTCTGAAGTTTGTTATTCCATTCTATTTCACACCTACCACTATTTCTACTTCCAACCCTGATAATGGTTAAAGAAAACTCAGAGCCAGAATTGATACCAAAAACACTGTTACTCTACCTACAGGGAAGCTAAAACACAGAGAAAATCAAGGAAGAAATTGATGTCTCTAGCTGCACAGCTGCCTCGTGTTTCAATCCAGAATGTTCCTCAACAGTCAATACAAACATAAATACCACTTTCAAATAAGTTTCCTTCAAAGAAAAGTCAGCCAACCGGGAAAGCTAAAAAAAATTGATATATCTTTCAGGCCCTGTTCCAGTGCTACTCACCAGCACCGTTTATGCAGTATGATGGATTGACTATGCCTCTGGTTTGCCTCCAAGCAGACCTTAACTAGTTGAGGGGAGGCTTTCTGCTGGCATAAACCCCACTGTCCCACTTTGCTGGGGTCTGTGCAACCGCTGCCATCACACTTTCTGCAATTTAACACTTCCATGTTCTTATAGAAGCTCAACAACCAGTCCTAGAATGCAAATTTCCTGTTACTTCTTTTTAAGACTATCACCTCCAAGTTGTGCACAGGAAAAAGCAAACATGTACTTTTTTTGCTGACATTTCACATTAAGAGGGCATGCTGAGCAGCAAGTCCATTTTAAATGATTCTTTTCAACAGACTGTTGCAGCTTTTCAGCACAGAGCTGCACTTCAAATGGAAGGTAAGACACACAGGAGAATCACCACTAAGAAGTGAAAGCAGACTAGATTTTATTCATTGGGATTTCCAAATTCTAGGTAACTGTAAATATAATGTGAAATTATAGAAAGTAATGAAAGGAGTATTAAAACTTTGTGGACTTTCAGCAATAGAATTGCTTATACAGGAATGTTTCAGCAGTAAATTGTCTATTCTATTAAAATATGTAGCTAGCTACTTTTTTTAATCCTTTTTAATAGTCTACGTCGTTCAACATCATTTTTGCTGATCTCAGGGAGCTTAGTTCATCCTATTGAACAGTAGCACAGAAAAAAGGCTGTTTGCTTTTAGGAAATATGAAAAATATTGTCCCTTTCCCCAGGAAAAATTGCAAAATGAGAAGCTTTCTCATCAGCTTTCTCCTACAAATGAGTGATAGAAGTTAACCTGCATATTCTACTTCAATTATTGAAGCTAAGAAACCAAGTTAGTAAGCACATGATCATTAAAGGTAGTGTTAAAAGCTTAAAGGCAAAACATATGCTATAACACTACAACAGCAAGATGACTTGCTGTTTCTGGACACCCACACATTTTATATCTGCTCTGGTGACAAGCAGCTAAGCAAACGTTAGTTGTGGTCAATGACTTAATGATACTGGTTCACATCCTGGATTAACTCCAAATATTATGCATCAGATTTCTATGTCTTGTAAGGAGACAACAGTGCCTTTTTCCATTGTTTTGGTTTTTCAATACAGCGCTATTATCTGAGCAAATACAACCTTGCAATGTATATCTACAATAGTAGAAAGTTAAAAAATACACCGACGTTCTACCTCTGAATGACACAAAGAAATACATTGTAATGGTTTAAGTACATTCTGTTAAATTCAGGTTCTCTTCCTTGTTATATTGCACTTGCCCATACTGATGTGCTCACTGTAAGGTATAACACAGCTAGGCCAGAACCATCAGAAAATAACCCTGGCAGTGCTTTGAAGGGGACATCTAGTTCACATCCTTGTCCTAAAACAGGACCAAAAATATCTGAACCATTCTGAGACACAAGTAACCTCTTACATCCCGTCCAGAGCTTCTCCAGACAGTCTATCCCTTTGCTTAACAGCTTACAACTAGAAAGCTCATCCTGTTGATCAACTTACGCTCTCCTCACTGCAGGGCAAGTCACAACAAGGAAAAGCAGAGTAGGATATTAAATGGCAGACATATTGGATGAAGCTTCAAATATTAGTGCTTAGCTGAGAATTTTCCACTTAACTTAGTAGGAAAACTTCATGTAATGTCATTTAAACAGTCTTAAGTTTCCAGCATTCAAGCCATACGCTCACCATGCAGATTTGTAGACTTCTTGTATACTTGCCAGCCTTCACTTGCCTGGAAAAAAAAAAAAAAAAAATTAAAAAAATAAAATAAAAACCATAAAAATTTAAAAAAATGTATTCCTGAGAGTCTACTACAGAAATAACTAGAATTGTTCAATAGTAAAACAGTAACATAAGTTTATGCTCCTGATAGACCTTCCTCTCAATTCAGCTATGAACTTCAATGCATTGTACAAACAGAAAATAGGTCATGAAAAAAAGTTCTCAATTTAGAAATTTTTACTGGAGCAGCTCAGAATCAAATGAATCTGCTCAGACTCCAAATGCCACTGAACAGATGCTGGAAGAGGCATCCTGCATCACTGTTTCTGTGAAGTAGTCTGTTGACAACTAGAATGTTTTTCCATGTGAGGAGGAACAAACAGTTAAAGCCAGAAGATGTTTGTTGCTTCCCATTAGGAGGAACTAATCTAAATCATCATGAACAGTGAAAAAACTGGCAGCCCAAAATGAACTTAATAAGCCCTAGAATTTTAGCCAAAGAAAGAACAACAGAAGATATACAGTCAGAAGTTAGATTTTGCTCCCAAAAAAAATGTAGCTAACAGTGATTCTGGCAGTTTTAGTAAGTGTTATATATTAAAGTTAGTGAAATTCTTGGAGGTACTAGACATTTGTGTACATAGTTGTTGTACACAATTGTTGGCAGTATTTTCTGGGTTTTTTAAAGCAGAATTAGATTTACCACTTTTCTCAGCTCAGTTCTTGTAGGAGCTGTATGGCAAATGGGCTTTCACTGTGGAAACATAAAACCTACAACTTTGTATGTAGCAACTTTAATCCACACAAAGCCAAAAATCAATTTTTAATTAGTGAAATAGCTTGAGAAATCATGTTCTTAAAGTATGTTTGTGATCCTGTGGAAGTGAAGAGCAAAAATACTATTGACTTTCAAGTAAATAAGGTTGAACTTGGCATTTTCAGGCCCTTTCCCAACTAACTTATCTAAGACTGGGTCTCAATGAGGCAAAAACTCAATGTGTTTTTTTAGCTGTGTTTACTCAGCTGAATGAGTGTGATATGATTGAATAACACTGTTTAGGAGCAGGCTAGAAAACCTAAAGCCACATTAGCTGACCAAACTAAAAAGGAAACTATTTAATCATGTTCAGTTCAGTCAGTTTTGCTCATAAGATAGAAGGAAAGACTCCTATTTGCTTATGAAAAAATACCCTAACTGCATAACAGGGGCACATCATGTTAATTCACTGGAAAAGACAGTGACAGAAACACAGCATAGGAAGCTATGACTTACATATTGTGTCCAGAAAGCTATTCTAGCCTGCTATAAAGCCGTGCATTTTTTTTCATCAGCATTTCACAGTGCACAGTAAAACACAAGTTGTGATGAATGAGGAAGTCTATGGACTGTTTATAATTTTGGCTAAAGACTGAATTTCCTGCGCTTTTAAAACTACAAACATTAGTTAACTCAGAATTAGTGGACTACCTTTATTTTGGATCAGGAATTTAAAAAGTCGCAATATGACAAAAAGAAATATTTTAAGATACAAATAAGAAATTTAGTAAAATAAGTAGCTGTAATATTCCCCATCAGGCAACCAAGGGAATATGTATTTTAGGTAATTCAGACCAAATAATAAATGGTGAAGAACCAAACAGAGCGTACACTGGTTCCTACTGTTTGTATGGATCTGCATGTACCAGCTGTACTTTCTCAGAATGTAGGGGTGATCTCTTTCTCTCAACCTCAAGTAGTATCCTTGGGGGGCGTCCCCAGTCAAGTGAGGAATCTCCACACGTACACCCCAAGAAGCATCATGTCAGAAGAACTGACTGGATGAGAGAGGACTAGACTTTTTGAGTATGAAGTGATTGACTGCTAGTCACAGATCTACAGGCCAGCAGACCAGTTTATCTGTCAAATCCTGTGTCAATAGCAGGATGTGTATTCGAAGTCTGGTGAACCAGCATGGTCTTAGCATACTTTACACACAGACAGCGTCCTGGCACCAGCAGTTGATAGTTTGCATTGTGTTGGAATTGAGGTCTTATCAGGGGTAGGTTCTTCTGCCACAAATGCAAGAAGGATAAAAAGACAGTATAGAAACTGCAAAACCAGAAAAAGGAGAAGTTATGATGCTATTTGAAAACAATCATCATGGGGTTGTTGTTTTGCTTTTGATTGGGTTTGGGTTTTTTGGGGTTTGGTTGGGTTTCTTCACAAAAACCCTCTGAAATTCCTAGCAATCATGAGAGACACGATATTGGGAACACTAAAAGGACTATGAACTTAATCCTGCCCCAATATTTACCCTGTTTTTCCAATATCTTTTAGAGAAAAGTGGGAACCAGTCCACAGAGGATTAATGTCAGCATCAGAATTATTTTCTCTACTTATAACTATCAGATTAAAAATAACAACATAAAAAAAAGGGGGCGGGGGAGAAGGTGTTCAAGAGAAAAGAATTTACTTCTTCCCATCCCCCTTTCAATCTCAAAGAGGAGAAATTTTATCAAATAACTGAAAATCTTTAGAAAAGAGAACCTGGTTCTTGAAGTGAAGGGACAAAATTCTTTCTCCTACAGTCAAGGAGGACTGTGGTCAAGGCACACTGAGTTGAGCTGCCTAAGGCTTTATCCCCAGCTTTGCTCCAGTCATTTGTGTACTGATGCAATTATTTCATCTAACCATTCCTATTTAAATTCAATATATTCAAAACAGTCTCCTACAGGAAAGCTTCAAGTCCTATGCTACAACAATGAACTTGCAGCAGTTAAAGAGCTGGTGTGAAATGGATATGGGCTGGGGTTTAGAGGGTCATTTAAAAAAATCAAAAAAACAAAAAAAAGAAAGAAAATTTAATTCTACGGAAATTTGTATCATTCTACTGCAGTCCACCAAGCAGTATACAGCAGAACTATTTAAATTTTAACTATGCGTAAAAAGGTATTTTTTCATCCTCCCTTTGATTCAAAGAAATCTTTAAACAATATGAAAAGCACACTTTTATTATGGCCAGGGGATGCAGAGGGGTTTCGCCCCCCCAGTGCATTCCGCCGAGAAAAGAAACACAGCAGTTCTTATACATTTGGAAGGAGTAAGTTTCAAAAATTATCTATCATATACACTCTTTACAAAATCTGCTTTATCTAAACAGACATTTGGTTACCCAACTCCTATTCTTCTTATTATAGAGTAGTTGCATAAAGTTTTATCATTTCAAACAGCTTATGGTCCCTCAACTCCTCTTCTGTCTCCTTTGCAACGCTACCTGGTAAAAGTCTGTCCCACTTTCCCTGACAGCCCCTTAAATTATTTGTAAGCTATCTTTATCTTAATTGCCCACAATTTGGGCAGAAACGTTCTTTCAAGCAGTTACAATTTTGCAAAGTCACACTAACATAGCTAAATTTTTATTTTATTTTGTCTTGTCTTTATCTCACCTTGGTTCAAAGTAACACAAATCTAAAAAAAAAAAATTATATGGGCTTTTGTAAGGATGAATTTAACCTTTTTTTTTTGTCAGAATGACAAGGCAATGCTGCAGCTACTCTGGTTACACCAGTCTCTAAAAGAGTCAGTTTATTATGTTAACTATTCTAATATTGAATCAATGCACCCTACAAGGCACAGCTTAGGATGACTTCTCTTTGTTGTTATGCATCTAAACAAAAAATGTGTCAACTTATATACAGCCAGTACAATGGTATCACTTTGTGATAAGCATGCACAGTTTTGTAGCACAGAAATATTTCTGGTCCATCACCACTCACGGCAATATCTTCCAGATATTCATGTCCTTATAATGCATTGGTCACAATTCATGCCACTTCAGGGAAACAGCAGCTTAGCTTAGGACAGCATCATATTGGGATTGCTATTAAATGATTCAGATAAGGTACTTCTTATTTTCATACTCAAAGGATGAGAATAAAACACAGACAGTGGGATCAGAGAAAAACTGATTCTTGTGCCAAGAGAGAGAAGGGGCAATTCAGAACACAGTGATGTGTCATATATGCTCACTTTTAGAGACTGGTTTTCCCCAGAGTCCTCACTATAAAAACTGACCTATAGTCTAACACTGTTCATGAGTATATACATTATTTCACTTCTTGACATTATTGAGCAGGACAAATTAACACAGCAGAGGAGAGGCAAAATTATGCAAATATGTACTGTCATCAGTGAGAATAATTATATCATTTCCATCTTTAATGTAATAAGTCCTATTATAGCAGTCTTTAAACAACTGTTAATAGCATTTTATAGTTCAGTCTATCCTGCATGACATTTTTCCTAAAGCATATGATACTCTTAAGTTAGGAAGTCACTGTCCTTAAGCTCTAAGCTGCCATTTCTAAGTTACGTGGTTAGCAGTTCAGATCCTCCTTGGGATCTATGTCTCTTCAATAATAGTAAAAACAAGAAAACATTTCTTCCCTTTATGAATTTTCAATGTTAAATACTTTGGAACTGAAGTAGTTAAGACTATTTTACGCAGTCTTTGTACATCACACATTTCATAAGCATAAAAGCTCTTTTGTTTCCATAGCTTTAAAGACTGCCAACTCCATCATCTCCTTTTCTGCTGCTGGTTAAATAACCTCCAGTGCTGCACCTGTGAAAGATGTAGTAGTACTGCACTGTGTGGGGAAAACTTAAGATGTTCCCTTCAAAATTAGCTGAAGATGCATGAAGTAAACAATAATGAAAAAAAATAATCTATAAATAGACAGCAGGCTAATCATTATTACATTCAATAATTTAGCATGATATGCATGACAGCTTCAACCTCCAAAATAATTTAGCGCCTTGAGCTGAGATTAAATGCAGAACATTAATTTCTCCCTCTGGTTGTCAAGCCAACCAAGAGGACCGTCAAATCTATTTAAATTAAGCCTGCATCATGTAATGATATTAAAGGGGATAAAATATTAATATGGGTCTGTGATAGAACACTGGACAAAATAGTTGCAGTAAGGCAGCTTTAATTTACTACAGCAACAATCTGTCTTTATGCTGAACACAGGATTTAAAGGTCCAAAGGAATACATATTTGAGTTTATACGATATACTTATTTATAAAATGTTACTGATTTTCAATTGCTGAGAATATCTAGCAGTATTATGTAGAAGAAAAAAAATTATGATTCTCTATGTAATCCTACTGATATGGGGAAAAAGCAATATTGGACCAAAGTTGTGTGTGTGTGTGTATGTGTGTCCCATAAGCAGATGTTATTTCAGCAATAGCAGTGTGAGTGTATCCATTTATTACCAGCGATGAATTTTCCTCCTTAAGCTGAAGGATGATAAATGTCATTCAAAAATTCAGTATTTCATAATATAAAAATAGATTGAAAGGATAGGTAAACTTCCAGACAATTCTAAATATTTAGGTTACAGGTGCTTTATCAGAATAGTAAGGTTTCTGTTGTCAGTACAGCACTACTCAGACAAAGAAAAGAACAGTAAGGTGGAAAAAAGCAGCACAAATCTGTGCAGCTTCCCATCAAAAATATGAAGCCTAGAACCTGCACATGTTTAACTTGCACTATAAATGGGATTGGTCATGTTTACAAACAGTACCACAAACATCCGGGATATATTCAGTATCACATTCTTCAACTCCATCACAGTTACACTTTTTTATTTTTTAACTTTCCAGGTCATTATCTTTTCTAACATCTGGGATCCCAACAAGAATGTAGACTTGAAAAATGTATCCTGTGTCAGCCAAATCAGAAACAACCCTGCCAGTTTGCGAAGGCATTGCTGATAAGTGTCAAAAACTGGATTAAGGCCCAAGTTCACTTTATTAGGAGTAAATATTTTTTACTACTGTTTGTTCATATAATGGTGTTCCCTCTGCAAACTCTTGTTTCCTAGAAGAACTGAAAGATTCAACAGTGAAGTCCTGATCCTAATGCTCTTAATTACAAATGCACTGAGGTCCCTGTAATCATGCTCATGTGCATAATTACAATACAGCTACACAACTATGTCACTGAAAAATATGAAACTCTCAGCAATGGAAGACCTACAAATAAAACCAGAAAGAGGGCAAATGAAAAAAAAAAGTATACAAAGAGTACTTTGTATAAAACACGGCTGGGCTCTGCACAGCAGGTAGGAAAAAGGTTGAGATTTGCCAAGGCAGAGTGGGCACAGGAGGGTGTTTGGATGGCATTTGAAATGTATTTGTGGCATGGCTCCAAGTTATCTCTCAAACATGAAGTTTCTTTCACACGGTCTGTCCATCCAGATCAGTCAAGGTTGTTAATTATGTTTAACTGAGAATCAGTAACTGTAACAGACTAAAACATTGGGCTGCCTAGTATTTCTTAGACACACATTCAATGCAAGCTCATTCAGCCTTAGCACATTACAGGCTCAGAATGGATAGATGAGAGAGCTCAGGGTACACTGAATATCTGACAAATTCTCTGCCTAAATGGCTGCTGTAAAATGGTCCCGATGAGTATTTCACGAGATATGTCACAGTTGGTATCCATTCTCATACTAGCTTTTTTTTTTTTAAGTGTTCATCCATACTGCTCAGAATTTGTGGCATTCTTATGCCACAATTATACCAAAAACTCCTCAACAAATCCTTTCACACACACAGGAATAATGTAACACACGTGGTTATGAGCAAGGGAAAATAAATTATTTTTGCCTGAGCTGACAGCTTTGATCCAAATTTTAATTTCTACCAAATGAGGCCTAGACTATACTAACCTTGGCGCTTGCAAGACCAAAACAGTTACAACTTTGACTCCATGTTCCTCTAATGAAGCAAATGGTTGGCACCATTATATTTTGAAAAGTATTAGTATGCTAGAAAATCACCCACTTCCCACTGTTTCCTGAGATGGAAAGGGCCAAGTCATAATTTACTAAGGATCCTCACTGAAGTTACAAAATAGCATTTCAGAAGAAGACACACTGCTGTTTAGAGACTAGAGTGAACCTGCATAACCTGAATCCATTTTTCAAAGCAACTGTTCCTATTTCAAGGCTGGTGAAACTGACAAATATTGAGCAACATGTAAAAAATACAGAAGTTTTAAAGTAAATCAGATGTGTTGGGACTTGCTACTTGTTTGCTGATAACATTCCTTCTCTTTTGTAAGCTGCCTGTCCTATTTTGTTGCCTACCTATCCACCTGTATTTCATATATTGGTCCTTTTGTTATTATTAAATTAAAATTAAGTCAGCTGTGGAACATAAAAAGTACTATGACTATGTAGTGTCAGACATGTAGAAATTTAAAAACGAACACAAAATCAAGTAAAAGGAAAGGAATGCAGATGATACCTAGGAAAAACTATGCATAACACATTAGGAAGAAAAAAAAAGTCAAGGACCAATGTAAAGATTTCTAAGGCTTCAGATACTAGGTTCAGGTCAGAGGAAATTCATGTATTTACCACAGAATGACTTCAACTTTCTCTAAATGCTTACTTCACCCTCATGTTCCAAGGCAGAGTATGTTCCATAGATACTGTTAACATTATATGACCCTACATTACACATTTTAACTCTCGTGTAAAGACCATGACATACCTAAGTAACAAATAAAAAAATTAGAGTACTGCTTGTTTGCCAATTTTACTTCATCGCTAACCAGTAAGAGAGAAAGATACTTTTAATTTTCTGGGTAGAGTTCTAGTTAGCAACTTTTGTACTATGAAAATATTTAGCAATTCCACTTTGACTGAGCTTACATTTGAACATCAGTGCTTGATCTCTGTGGGCGCTCTCCAATCCCAATGTCATGCAAGAGGAGCACAAAGCAGTACAGTGTTTCCCATTATATCTCAGTTTATATCCACAGAGAGTGCCAAGTTGTGTGCCCAAAAGCCACCATAAAAGGACTAGAAGAACTGAACCACCAGTTGCAACACACAGCTTGACTGTGCAAAAAGCATGGAATCAGTGAACTGTAGTAAATTGCCTGGTGAAAAACTATGGGTTTAGTCTCAAAGTTTAGCAAATTGTTGAGTTTACATTTTTTATAACAAGCTACTGGAGTGCTCAGTCTTGCAACATTTACAGAAGATACAGAAATTTTTTTCTGTACCTTCCTTTGGAACATGTGAAATAGGTTTTGACCCACTTTATATCCTGGATGGTTTCTGTGCATTTTAGTTTGTCTATTAAGGTATGATGCCAGGTTCATCATTAGGGCACCTCCAAACATTAGGAGCATTACTGATATGTTGCTATTCCTTTTTTTCTTGGAAGTAAGATGAGAGCATACATTTAGAACTTCTTTTTATTACACATTAAAACTGGAAAAATAATTTTAAAGAGAAGTGAGTTTTATACTAGGATCTTAGAGGCAGTGAATCTGCAGCTGTCCAAAACCATGTCAGCAATAAAGCACATCAACTGTCCTCTTAAGAGATTTGATGTTTTTGTCATGATCTATTGCAGAATTTTATGTCAGTTGGATATCACAGCAAAGCAGTGCCTCCTTGGGCATATTGCTGCTAGGTGCTTTGAAGAGAAGAATTAGAACACTGAACATGACCTCATGTCAGAGGGGTACCTAGGACAATATCTTCAGGCAAAGAGCTCAAATCATTATAAGGCACCAAAGGAAACAACTACTGCAATTCAAAGAGCTGAAACTTTTCTGAGCGTACGTGAAAGCAACAGCCATCCTAAAGCATGACAGATTATCAGTACCCTTTGTTCTTCCCTTCAATATGAAATTAAATACCAAGAGACGTGGAGCTGGCAGAAAGCCAAGACCAACTTCAATTGAGGTAGCTAAGAACCTCATCACTTGTATTCATACAAGGCCAGCACAGACAATCTCTCCTGCTCATCCCTGTGGAGGTGATGAGCAGGAAATCAGAAAATTTCCCTATTCTGAAGGCAGAATGGAAAGGCAAAAAGTAATATCTTTGCCTGTAACTTCACTTAGTATCACCAAATGTAAATAATCTTTATCCTTTCATTTACCCCATGCATGTAATTCCAGGGTAAGGAAACAAAAAACCACAGGTGAGCACAGTAAAATACTTCTCTGTCTAACAATGTAAATGAACCACTCTGTGTTGCTTTTATAAATTTTTACTATTTAATTTTCATAGACCACCAAGTTTTATTAAATACTGTTCAGGTTACTGGAACAAAGTCTCCCCATTGGAGAAGTAGAATTATCTGAAAGAGGAGCAGTGAAGAACAAGAATGGCAACAACAGAGCAGTGGACACAAACAAACCAGATCAGCACTCCATATGTGGAGATGTGCTGCTTCTAGGTAATCCTCTGTTTTACTGATGATGAATAATGATCTAAACTGAATTTCCAAATTGAAGTACTTGAGGCTGATGCACATTTGCTGGTCAGTTTCTAAATACCCCCCTTAGGCCCTGATTCATCAAACAATTTCAATTTCTGCATGGTATTAATCAAGGAATTATTCCAATAGCGTTCCAACGCTAAATATCATTGAAAAAGGTCAACAACAGATATTAAGTTATTTTAGCTGTCACAATTTCCTAATGCCACTGATATGAAACTGAAATCAGTTGCTTGTGATCCTCAAAAGAGTGCTTTCTCCAGATGTACTATCAAAAGATTTACAGCATATATGACAGTAAAACTTAAGAAAGGATAGCTAACCACCCCTTGACCCCTAAAGGGAAAGGAACATCTATTGAGTACAGGGACTTTTAAACCACTCAGTCCTTTGAATATTTATTTTAGTGCAGCAGAAAAGCTGTAACTATTCCATACTTCAGAAAAACTCAAAATCTACTGTTACCTACACTAGTCTTCACATACTTAGATACCACTTGAACTATTTCCATAGTATAACTAATTCACTATTCTAAGTTTTGAGAACATACACTTACTTTGAGGAACATAAATTTAGATATTGAGTCAGTTCTGCTACTGAGGTTTTCAGTAAGACACCTGTTGGATCAAATACACTTGCCTAAAATACCCTGATGTTACATGTTCTGAGAGTCCAAGCAATCACGTTGTTATCAGTCATGCAGTAGGAGACAGATAATGCTTCATGTTAATTTATTAAATGATTAGATTTCTCTGAAGCATTAGAAAAATCTACTCCCACTTCTGTACAGGCAGTAGTAGAAAACTGAAATGGTGCACTTTGAAACTTCCCCTATATATATAGCACTTTACTTAGTAGAGATACATCACAAAGGTTTTTTAGAAAACATACTCCTTTTTTCCTACATTAAGTATAAATTTCTTAATTTCAGTATTACTGAGCCCAGCAATTTTGTCCTCAAAATTAGATTAAATACAACAGAGAGGATATCACATACTTGGATAATTTCATTCATAAGGTGCTTTTCCACTGATCACTACTTGCAACTTGTTGGGACCATCTACTAAGAGATGCCAGTCTGTAGACTCCATAGATTATATTTTCAGTTCACACATCTCTTTAATGAGACACTAATATGCCTTGGTTAAAGTATGCAGTGAATGCAGGGTTTTAGGCATTTTATGTACCTTCAGAATACTGCATATTTTCTTGGTGTCTGTGGAAAAGCAGTGCTGCCTTGTTTGATGCCCTTAAAATAGTAGACCCATCAAAGTAAAGACTTACAACCTCCAAATCACTTTCCTGACAAAAAAGCCGAGTTCCATCTAACTTTCTGCTTTCAGTGCAAGGCAGAAGATCATCTCTTTCATTTTGCCCTTGTTTTTAAGCCAGTTAGCACATTCAGTTTTGCTTGAAAAACAATCAAAATCAGGAAAGGTTTTCTGTCTGTTGCAACTGATGTGTTTAGGGGAACAATTATACCACCCTGTGAATATTGTAAGTAATCAACTTGCCCAACAACTAAACAGAGACCAAACAAACATATGTTTCAAAACTGGGCACAATAAAGTATGGCCTCTGATCTATATACAGTGGTAGGGGGACTCTGCCACACTACTTTCATAGCCAGCAACTCCCTGAGGCATAAAAACAGTCCAAGACCCTGCTCTAAATATTTTTTACAACAAAGGAAAGGTAACAGAAGATAATGAGAAAATATATCCCAGAACATGTCTTGCACTGGTGTTTGCTGCAATTGTCTGAAACACACAAAATCCAGGACATATTTCCGCTTCACATCTTACATAGCTGGTTTTGACCCTCCATCAAACCTCAGGGCCACATATCAAATGTAAACATTATAAATTTTTAATACTTATGGTAGAGGATTTGGTCAAAATGCATTCAGAGTTTGAGATTCCTATTTGAGGGAAGCTACTGCAGTGTAGGCCTGGGCAATCACAGAATATGCTGAGTTGGAAGGGACCCACAAGGATCATCAAGTCGAACCCCTGGCCCTGCACAGAACAACCCCAAGAGTCACACCATGTGCCTCAGAGCATCGTCCAAACGCTTCTTAAACTCTGTCAGGCTTGGTGCTGTGACTGTTTCCCTGGGAAGCCTGTTTCAGCATCCAACCACCCTCTGGGTGAAGAACCTTTTTCTAATATCCAACTAAACCTGCGCTGACACAACTTCAGGCCATTCCCTCAGGTTCTGTCACTGGTCACCACAGAGAAGAGATCAGTGCCTGCCGTTCCTCTTCCCCTCACAAGAAAGTTGTAACTGTGATGAGGTCTCCCCTCAGTCTTCTCTTCTCCAGCCTGAACAGACCAGCTGACCTCAGCCACTCCTCACACAGCTTCCCCTCTAGAACCTTCAGAGGAGAGCCCTTTAGGGAAGGGCAACCATCTTTGTTGCCCTCCTTTGGACACTCTCTAATGGCTTAATATCTTTCCTGTATTGCACTGCCCAAAATTGCACACAAATTTAAGGTAAGGCCACACCAGTGCAGAGCAGAGTGGGACAATCCCCTCCCTCAACCAGCTGGCGATGCTTTGCCTGATGCCTCCCAGGACACGGTTGGCCCTCCTGGCTGCCAGGGCACTGCTGACATATTCAATTTGCCATATACCAGGATCCCCAGGTCCCTTTCCATGGCACTGCTTTCCAGCATCTCATTCCTCAGTCTGTATGTACATCCAGGGTTGCCCCATCTCAGGTGCACAATCCAGAACTTTCCCTTGCTGAACTTCATATGGTTGTTGATCGCCTGGTCCTCTAATTTGTTGAGGTCTCACTGCAGGGCCTCCCTGCCTTCGAGGGAGTCAACAGCAACTCCCAGTTTTGCTACAAACTTTATTAGTATCCCTCCAGTTCTGCATCCAAGTAATTTATGAAGATGTTGAAGAGCACAGGGCCCAAAATGGAGCCCTGTGGAACCCCACTAGTGACAGGTTGAATCAGCCCTCTCGACACATGACTGGCAGCAGAAACACAAGAACCTACAGGGTAAGATGGCAGCTGAGCAAATAGATTCTTTCCTAATACATCTAAAGCATCTGGCTGTTTCAACCCAATTCAATGAGATATTCGATCATGTAAGATTTTACAAAGATTGTCAAACAACTCCTTTCAGAACAGGCTATACTAGTAGGTATCTAGTTGTGCAACCCCAAACTGTCCTTCAAACTAAACCCACAACAGTAAGTTGGGAAGCAGTCACTGGAATCACTCAAAACCACTCTCTCCAAACAAAATTGATAACTGTAGTGCAGTGTGCCAGAATTAGCTCCTAAATTTTCTAACCTTTCCATTTTTACAATCTACAAAGTGGGGGGGTTATCATTCTGCCAACCATGTGAGAAAAGATTTATTAATGCCTGTGGCATTATGGGAGTGGAAGACAAATAAATCTAAAAAGACATTTCTTTTACCGTAGATATGGGGGCATTTCCTGTATTCTCATAGCTTTTCCTTTAAATGAAGAAGTAGCTATATTTTACGGTAAGTAGGACTGTTTCAGTTGTATCAGTTACACTTTTATAGCAACTCTAATAATTATAACTCCTCTAAAAAAACTTTTTTTCTCCCTAGAGAAGCCTATCTTAACCATGTAACAAATAGCTCTGAGTAGAAACTAATCATCTTCTATACATTTGAGTCTCATGACTAATTATATTTTTAACATTATTCTAATAAAGCAAGGTAAAGTTTATACAGAGTTGTAATACCTTACTAGATCAACTGATGCCACTGAAAGAGCAGAACAGTTTTGAGCAAACAAGACTTATTCAACAGTAAAGAATCCAATGAGAAGAGCATGCTTTATTAAGGATTACATCCTCTAACTTCTAATAAAGCACATGATCTAAAAAGGTTAGGTCATTATTAACAATTTCTCTTTATGAATTTTGTGGTAAAAAAAATAGGGCTGAATTGATACTGAACTCTCAGTTCCCTCGAACATAAAAGGATGTTTTCATTGCTTAGCTACTTTATTTCATTAAATTTGAAGGCAATCACTATCTTCCAGCTCTTCACCCTGTCAAAAAATTCAGTCAAAATTCTGGTTACCTTAGGACAACAGGTCAAAGAAAATCCTGTATAATCCCCAGACAGGGAAAAGTATTCAAGGCTGGATCTATTACCACAAATATAAGTCAAAAGTGTTACTATTTTTAGCATTTCCAAGTCAATTATAGGATTAGAATCTGTACCTAAGCATATAAAATTCCCCATCTCAAATTACCATCCAGATATTACAAGCATGTAAAAAACAATCTGCAGTGTAATGCAGTTTGTTCTTAATAGTGACAGAAAATAACTAAAGTAACTAAAATCAGTGGTAAACTTCACAGCACTTTAATTCTATAGACAATTGAGTCTGTTTCAATACTGTTATATGGGCAAACATGATTTTTGATTTTGGCTGAGTAAGGACTACAGGATTCAGTTCTTTGCCACCTAAAGTGGCATTTTGAAAAATGATGTTAGTTTGGTTTGCAACCTCAGCTGACACAGGAAAATGCTAAGATGAATTACTAACATTTCTGCATGAGCTCTGGACAGGATGATGCAATATGCTGAAACAACCCAAGCAACAAGATGTGGCCCAAGAGCAAACAAACAGCAAAAGCAGCCCCTGTGATTAACTGCCTGCTCTGATAAAACAAGGAAACTCTTTCAGTGTCAGGTATTTTCTTTAGAAACAGAATCCAAAACTCAACAGTCTCAGAGTCTGCCTAATCTTCATTACTGCAGTCCATAAGAATAGGTGTGTCTGTAAGGCACAATGACAGATAAACAGGGACACTGCAGCATAATCATTCAAGGAAAAAAAACAAGTGAAACATTTTAATGTGATTTTCAATACAATCAAGCCACCAGTTCACAGCAGAAAATAGGTAGGTTTCTCCTGAGAATATCTCGTGTAGCAAACTGAGACAGAAAGTAATATGTTTCCTTTTATCTTCTCATGTTGTAGATTTAACTATCAGCCGTAGACATTGGGATAAATGTAATGACCCTCCTACCCCATCACACAAATAAGGAAAATGGTCTTGAAAGAATCAAAGGGTATCAACAGGGGATGAAAAAATTAATCAAGGCAAATATACCAATGAACTCGAGTTGATACTTAGGGTTGAAAGAAAAACAGCAGCTCTGTGTATTCAGAAGACACACAACAACATAGATAGAACTTTGGCAGGAAGCAAAAGAATGTAATTGTTTATTCAATATCTGCTTTTAGTGGTCAGATTATGTATGCTTTCCCTTAATAATGGTAAGTGAAAAGTTTTTCTCAAGGGTTTTCGATCAGGACTGGAAATCTTAGATCTAAGACACAGTATGTCCTTCCTAAAAATGTTCCAAAGATTATGTTTTGTTCTTAGATGCAGTGAAACTTGTATAGTCTGTGTTTTCCCAGCACTGTAACTAATCTTCAGTGAACACAGGACTTCTCCTTGCCTTACTTGTTTCACACAAATTAAACAAACAATTTGGAGTCAATTTGCTGTTGGGTGTTAAACAAAATTAAAACAAACAAAAGGAAAACAAAGTGAGGTATTATTAATTATGTAACATACGAGCTGCAGCTCTTGGATTTTTACTTTAACTATAAAAACCAATTGCTGTAATATATTATAGCAAGTATTCTTGTGTCATCAGATGGGAATTTATGTATCTCCTCATGTGTGGAAACAGGACTGCATTATTCCTCAAGCGGTATCACAAAAAGGCATGAAAATTCCAAATCATGGACAAGCATTCAGTTAGGTAAAGAGATATTGTCATCACAGGAAAGAAGGTAATCAAGAAAGAAGCAAGCAGACAGACAAAAAGGGATGCCTTCACATGTACTTCAGGACTACAGGCATTACATGCAATTTTTTATTGCCACATTTAGAGCTGTCAATGGCAAGTAAAAGAAATTAGGCCTCCTCTCCACATCAGATATCAGCTGCATTCAAGCAGATCAGTAGATAGGTACCTCATGTCATGATAAAAAGTTTCAGTTTAATGAACTGGCAAATGAGTTCAGACTTAAGCAGCTCCACTAGCTGGTGAACTAAAAGTTCTGACTGAAGCCTGGTAGGTTTTATATCAGTATGAGTAAAACACATCATAATTGCTACCACCTACTCTAAATCAATATGAATAGGGAACTGTGCTCCACAGCACACCAAATATCCTGCTTCCTTCATAACTCAGATGGTAGATCTTGCCAGAAAGGATTCTCGGTTTCCTTTCTCAGAAAGTATTCCCACATCCACAAAGTTCAGACACATTCTCTAATAAGGTATTGATCCCTTAACCAGCAAGCTAAAAAGTTCTAACAGACTTGTATTTGCAACCATGACATATTCCCTTATATTTTTCATTATTGCCAAGCCACCATGCACTATTGTCACTTCAATACTACTCTCCCTTACATTATCCGTGTTTTCATTGTCTTAACACATCTATATTGTTAATTATTAGAGATTATTTCTCCCCCAGCCACACTATCACACAGTCAAGGGTCTCCTAACTTTCCTAGTGCTACTTTTTTCCTGTCCACTTCACTTTCCTAAAAGCAAACAAAAGCACTCTAAAGCCACTTTATTAACTGAAAATACAATCCTTTTACAATTGCTTACAATGCTGCCTTGCCCCACTATCTCAGAGTTATTTTCTGGATACAGCTTTGTAAAGCAAGCATGACTTGAGTATTGTGTGTACCCTACCTGGGAGAACTGGTTGGCTGGTGTGGAGAACCAGGCATAGGCACATAAGCATGTTTTGTCTCAAACATCCTGATTGTTGCAACAGGAAAGTTATGATTGAAAGAGAGGGTCCTGCAGAGGTGGGGCAGCACTGTCCTGAGTCAGCTTCCTTTTCTGCCTTGAGACTTGTGCTCAGTGCACCTGCACCAAGAGAAGGATCAAGTCCTGGGCACCTCACTAAAAGGAGCTCTAGGACCATCACAGACCACCAGCTCTTCCCGAGTCCCTTCCTGGAGGGCTCTAAAGGGCTGACCACGCATGCATGAGCAATATGGCATGAATGGCATGAAAAATATTCTGTTTCTTTAGAAACAGAATCCAAAACTCAACAGTCTCAGAGTCTGCCTAATCTTCATTACTGCAGTCCATAAGAATAGGTGTGTCTGTAAGGCACAATGACAGATAAACAGGGACACTGCAGCATAATCATTCAAGGAAAAAAACAAGTGAAACATTTTAATGTGATTTTCAATACAATCAAGCCACCAGTTCACAGCAGAAAATAGGTATTTTACATAAGAGGTATGCACCAGACAAACTATAAAAAGAAGCGGATTCATCCTGTGCTCACTCTCTTTTGTTGACCCCACATCCAGACTATCCAAGGCATCAGGAAGGAGGTGGGATCTAAGGACTATTTTAAAAAGTTAAGGAGTGTTTTTGAAGTCCCTTCCTTCTAAAAAACACATTCACATAGATCAAAATAAGGCAATCTCTCTCATGGTCTAAATGCAACTTGACACATACCGCTTAGAACATCCATCACTAACATAGCCCCCCAGCTTCAGTTCTAACACTATCATCAAAAATATTCATTTTCTCATTGAGTGTAGTTTTAAAAAACTAGTAAAACAAGTTCTAAAAAACTTGACTAGATTTTCTGTTCCCATTAACAGGTTTGGCCAACTAATTCTAAATCCATACATGACCTGGAAAAATGTAAGTCAGTAATACTAAGTTGTTCTTACCAGAAAAGGAGTCTCTGGCACAGGGTGAATACATTGTGGTTTCATACCGAAAAGATGTAGGGATAGCTGAGGTCCACCTGCTTGGGAAGCACATTTCCCAGTGTCACTTTTATCTATTTATTGCAATGCAACTTCATATGTTAAAGAAACAGGCCAGACCAGAGATACTCAGAACCAGGTCAATGATCAGAATTGAAGAGTGTCAGAAGCATAAATGTGAAATCCTCTCTGGTAAAGGAGATAAGGGGAATATCTACACAAAGAATCTTCAGTATAAATTTTAGAAAGACATACTTAAGGTCTAAGGCTGTCCAGCAGTTGTATCTCATCTCTGAAGAACCACAGGAGACAGCCTGGGAACTGCTTCATTTGGCAGCCTGCTACCTGAAACTAATAGAAGAGACACTTTAGAGTTAACCCTGAGTCCCAGGTAGCTTCTGGACAAAATATTTTTAGCACTCTGAATCTATCCTCAGGTGTAGTTAATGAGAAGAGCTTTGCGAAGGACTATAGAGTGGCATGCATGCCCCCAACACCCCAGTTCTGAGGAAGGATTGATTCTGAATAGGTCCACATTTACAGGATCTGGCCCCCCAGGGAAGGTCATCGCCATTCAGTGGTAACCCTGCACTGAGCAGCAGAGTGGGAAAAGAGTTTAAGGAAAAAGATTAAATTACAACATCAATATTTAAAGCAAAGCACACCTCTGCTTCCTCTGAACATTATTACCTCTCAATTAGCAAGATATGAGTGATATACCAACTGGAAGTGAACTATGCTATGACAGCAGACATACAGAGCTACAAATGCAGATTCACAAAAGTCCTGAAAATTAGGATAAATAATTTAATCTGTTCTCTGCTATAGCTTCCTTTCTTGAAGGGACTGATGAGGTGAAAATCCATTCTTCAGAGGCATTAAGCACCTCTGGTATCAAAAAGGGCTGAGGACAACATGGATTGCGATTAACTTCAGACACTATTGTTGCTGTAAAAGTAGCTTTAATGTACACCAATATTGAAAATGGTTCCATTGTTCTGGTATAGGACTACAAGTCTGGATCTTTTCGAGGTTGGGTGTTTTGGTGTTTTTTTCCTCTTTAAAAAAAAAAAAAAAAAAAACAAAACCAAAACCAAACAAACTAACAGTATCTTTGCAATGGAACTTTTGAGCATCAGAAGTACTTTTGGCATTTCTCAAAGCTACATGGTAGCAAAAGGTCACAGGCTGGCTCCAGTTCCCTTGTATTTAATAAAATAATGTGGCTCAGAACAGAAAAGCTCAACTTAAAGGTCACAACAAATCTATTTTTCTTCACTATATTATACAGAATATTTCCTTAGAGTCATATTCCATGCTACAGCAGAATGAGTGGGTTTCAAAATGTACCTAGGTAACACACTGTAAATGCCATTTTCTAAACACTATCACCTTATTCTTTTTTGGAGTGGGGGTAGAGAGGACACAAAACTTAATAAGTCAAAAAAAAAATTGTGATAGAAAAGTACCAGAACACTCATGGATGCTAAATATTAGAGCAAACTGAATCAACACCTGTGAAAGTCAGCTGTCATAACTTTAAAAGCTTTTCATATATTTCTGGTTGGACTATTTTTAACAAAAATCAATCAATAGTTATCAAAGCGGTTATTGCATCATCTGTTCCCAGGCCTAAACAAAATTTCCAGATGCAAGTGCAGATGCCATACCAGATGCCATAAACTGAAAGTTTATACAGTAAAAAGCCTGTTAGTCAAGGACAGGATTTCACTGAAGAAGAATCAAAGTGTGTGTCTGAACTTTCACTGTTCTTATCCAAATTTAAAAAGACACAGATCTTGCTATGGGCATGTAACATTGTAAACTCACACCAAAAAGTGAGAGTACTGATGCACAGCACTACTACATGTAGAAACATACAAAATAAAAGCCACACGACCTGTCTCTAACTGAACAAGTTATGAACTGAACATGATTTTTATTTTTTATCCATAATACATAAAGAAATCAGAATCTAACCTAGAGTTAGTCTTGGAATAAATGTAAATAGTATAAAAGAAATCAACCCTAGCTACACACAAGACATTTTAGATTGCCCGGGTTTTTGTTTCAAGGAAACTATTATTGATGAAAACACCTGGTACTCCTGCTTTAAAGTTCAGCAGTAAATAATATTAAAGATTTTCTTCCTCGACATCCATAAAATGAAACTTGTAAAAGATTCAACAGTTCCTATCAAAACCAAATCTTCTACTAGTAACCTAACTTGAAATATGTGTGTTTACAAATTTGAACATATTTGTCCTTTCTAGCTAAATGTACTCAACTGTACAAACAATTTTTGTTTGCTTGAAGATTTTAACAAATCAAGAACAAGTACTATATTTGCAATCCACTAATTTTTTTTTTCATCTTTAGAGGGTTGATCCCTGTTTACCTATGAAACTAAGGTTCCAGAAAACAGTCAATTTTAAAACATGATGGAGATGAGAAATATGAGAACTAACACCAGAATCACGCAGCTAAAAGCAGCGAGAGGTTTTTTCATGTAGGTTTCTGCTAAGCTATAGCATATACAGAGTTTGCATCTCTTTAAGAAAGATGAATCAAAAAGTAAATATTTTTCTTCCTTCTCATACTTATACAGCCTCAGCAAAAACTGATTGGCCTCTTTCTACATGCACACTTCATACTCAGCTCTATTTAGCATCATGCCATCTGGTCCTAATTTTTTTTCCCTCTGACATCAGCAAGCTTCATAATGTAAAGCAAATTTCCTTTAATGCTAAGGCTAGATCAAGAAGAATAAGCAGGTCAGCATGTTTTTCCACATTTAGACAGCCAGATGAACTCCTACTCATCTTTATCACAAGCTACTGAAGAGTCAAGGCTTTCCTACAGAGACTCAATGTATTAAAAGAAAAAACAGATGTAATATTTAGGCATTGTTGTACAGTCAACAGTAGGTAACTTTCAAACTCAGCAACTGTCAGCAAATAAGCAAATAAGATTGTCTGAGCTCCTTTGATATTTATATAGAGTGAGCTATTTCTTTTACTGTTTGTTTTGATTTCTTAAATAAGAAAGCAAAGAAAGTTTAGACCCCAGTCTGTACACCACTTCCATCCTCCTTCATAATCAGCACTGCTTATCAGCAGTTTTGTGAGCGTTTCATAAGAGAAAGGTACCAGCAATACATAATCATGTTGTGAAGCCATGAGCTTCTGGTAAAGCTCTGCCAGCTTCCAAGGTAATAACATCCTTGATTATTGCCTGAAGTTTTATTTTCACACATAGAACAGACTTATAAAGACACTATTTAAGATCTTTCCTTACCTTCCCTTACCTAAATCATAAGATTTTTTTTTCAGTTGCTTATAACTTTGCACATACTTTAACTGCTTGGGTCAAAGTCTGCAATCTTGTCTGAATGCATAAAACATTTATTTTATCTTTTTTATTTCAACTGAAACAATGCAACCACAGTTGGAGCTACGATGCCTTCCCCACAACAAAAATTTGACACATCAATATTCAAAATCTCAAGCACACATGATCTTTGGAATAACACAGCAACAGGTCACTAAGACAAACAAACAGCTTTTTTGTGCACTTTGAAGACAAAAATTTGCCAGAGATTCGGAGTCAAAACTTTGATAACTGGTGCAAGTGGCATCTATTTCAACATACAGATGATTGAGAATTTCTTTCCAACTGTAGCTGTTAGTTGAAGTGAAGCAAAGAACTAGAACTGAGAACACTGAGAACTTTAACATCAAAGTCAAAGGAACTGACTGAACCAGCACTTACAGAAACACCTTCATGCATACTCCTGTTGTGGAATAAATGTATGAGCTAAGGCTTGGCTGTCTGAAAAACAATAACAAAAAAACACCCCATGCTTTAGCTGCATGTCTGAAAGGTCAAAGCTTTGCACAAAAGGCAGGCAGAGAATCCTGTAACACTGAGAGTCCCCTGCCTATCATCTCTTCCCTTTACTTATTCAGAGGAATCTCTCTTCAACAATCCCACTCATCGGATGACAAGAGAAAGACAATCACTCTCAAAGGTCAATTCTAAGTCCTTCAGTTTAAACTACTGAAGACAGAGCAGCAAACCACATCATTCAGACTCACCAGTGTGGATCTCCAAAAAAAAGACTGCATAATGGATGAGAAATGAAGTTCCCAAAGGCACCGTGCCTATTTGATATGGTCTAGATACCAAAACTGGCATATTTCTATACACCGTTCTTGTAGTTATAAAGGGGTTTACTCTAGAAAATACTTTCTCATTAAATTTCTCAGTATATGGTACATATAAGGCTTGAATACCAAGAAAAACCCTAGTCTTTTCACTCCATTAAATAATTCCCTCAAAGAGTTCTTCCCAATACTAAGCAATTGTACTGTGACAGTTCCAACAATTTCTAGAGCACCGTTTATAAAGTAGCAGCACTCTGCATTCTACATCACTAAGGCCTTTCTTTGAGTATTTTATCTTTTCTTAGTGGCATGCTATCTTTGCTAATATACACATGATTTATGGCATTTCTGAAAAGCAATAGCTTTCCTTCCTGAAAACAAGGTCTGCAGAAAGACATGCATTTTATTGTAACAGTAATTCATCTTATATACCTCCTCCTTAACCAAATAACCATTCTCTTGCACCCTACTTTTCAGTAGAGATTTTTTACCTGTTCATGCCAGAGAAAAGATTCACTCTTTGACCTAATGTTTTACTTCTTATTCTTATTAAAATCTGGGCATTACTGATAAACATACCAAAATACCTACAGAAAGGTAAAAATTACTACCAACACAAGTTTTTGTGCACTGCACAAAGAAAACAAAGAAATGACAAGAAACTTGTTGAGCATTACAAATGAAAGGAAGTATGTAAAGAGGTGGATGTATCTCAGCTGACTTATTTCATGCCAGAGAGGGCCTGTGAATATGGCCTGGAATTCCATCCATTGCAATGTCAAGGTTAAAAGCACAGTAAGCTGCAAAATGCATACTAAGCAAATTGACAATTCATTTCGAATAGATTCATTCTTTACTTGCTCTGAAATACTACTCGGGCAGAAATTACTATTTTTAAGATTTATATCTGCAAATACCAGTATTTGTTCAAACCAAAAATGAGAATGATAGAAGGATGGTTGCATCAGCATAATGTCATATAAAATTATCAGTCACAACATGACTGTGGACCACATGACACCTGGATCACATCAAAATTATTAGTGAAGTGGCTGTCATCTTTGGTATACAAATAACAGAAAAAAAAATAGATTCCTTATTTCTCCGTATTTTCAGATACAGATTTATAAAAATAGGGCCATTATGGAGTCCAAGATTAAAAACATTTTAATGGTAAGCTTTGAAGGAGGAAAATAACCAAATTAAAACAAAGAGAAGAAACAAAGTTAAAAGGCAGCACACTAAAAGCCTAAGTGAGTTTCTTCTAACCATAAATCGCACCAATTCATGATTATAATAAAATGGACAAGCAATAATAAAGTATTTTTCATTCATAAGCTGTAAAATCTACAGGAAAGCTTTCTCAGCTAATAAAAATAGCAAATATGTATGAAATATTTTGATTTGAGGGTATTTAATGCCATTTTTAACATTAAAAGTGATAGTTCTTTGTTTCTCTAAGGAACACATTGGGATCTTGTAGTCATTGTGTCACCTCAGAGCCGTAGGCTGGGGATCACTACCAGCTAAATCACTTACGCATCTTGCTAAGATGCAAGGGGTTAAACTTAGGTGAAATAGAAACAAACCTGAATAATCCAACTTGACAACGAAGGAAGAAACACCCGAGGATGTACTACTAGTGGTTTATATAGCCTTCCTGGTGACTACAGAAGGTGAAAGCACACTGCAGAAAAGCAATAATCATTATTTCTGTTAGCTGTGATCCCCTTTGAAAGGCTGTGTGCAGCTCTGGTAATATTCACCACTAGTAACACAAACGATAACACTGAGAAACTGATTTATGGGGAAAGATTAGGAGTTAAATACATGGATTTTTGCTAACGGTGAAGAGCAAGTATGAATATCCACGAATATTTGATAGATGCAACTTCTAAGGAGAAGATCTATCTGGATCTTCAAGATCTAATTCTTCAAGAATTAGAAGTAGAATGATGAAGATCAGGAAAAAGAAATTTTTGTAAGGGCTTCCTTATTGAGGTCTTCCCTCAGTTAAATAATTATATTGTGAAACCATTTCAGGCTATTATAGATAAGTTTCAAAAGTGTGCTGCAGTGAGTATTTTCACTTTGTCAGGGATACAGGCTGGCTAATATGGTCATTTCTCCTAGGCCCCCGGATAACTCTGCTTAAGTTTGAAGGGATAAGAAATAGCTGATGGTTCAAGGGCAATTGTACCATGACCTATTCTGCTGGCTTCTTGCCTTTCCCTTCACATGTGTCCAACAACCTCAGTTGCTGTTCTTGCCTACTCCCTTTACATGCACATAACACAGTTGCTTCTACTCCTGATCTATAAACAATGGACAGAGACACTGGTACTGATGTGTAGAACAACAGCACATGTGTGTCCACCTGCAAAACAAATAAATGCACACGTGTTTAATCACTTAGTAGCAGTGATAAAGGCTTGTAAATTGAGAAGGAGCAGAAAAAGAAAATCTACATACAATGACTGTGAGCCCTAAGCACATCAACAGGACTAGCAGTGCCACATTAACGCACCTTTACTAGGCTTTTGATGCTTCCATGTGCATTTCTGCATGTTTGAATTTCAAATGCAGAACAGAACTTGCATGGTTCTTGATACTTGTATCCCTAATGATGGATGTCACTGGTAGTACTGGGTATGTCACAAGGCAAGTACAAGTAAGTAGCAGATACTACAGTTGGTGTTCATAGATATACCCTTATAGTATCATAGGCTTTTTACCCCAGTTGTGACCATCAGAACCCTCATAATTCTTAGGCAAGTGTACACTGAAATCTTTCTTGGGAAAACAAAGCTCTTGAGAAAGATAGAAGTTCACTGTCAAATAAGATTATTTGTTCAAACAACATTGCTGGACTTGTCACTCCGGATTTGTACAATGTCAGGATAATGATATATAGTAAGGCTTCTAAAAACATCCTGGTTGCACAGAGACTCTTAAGGAAAACATCTTTCAATTTGTGTTCCGCATCAGTCCAAGTGACTGCTATTAATGAACAGAAAGATAAGGGATAACCTATAATCAATACTGAAGTATGCCTGCTTTTTCTCAAAAAAATCCACATGACTTATCCAAAATTGCCCTTTTAAATGCCTGTCTTCCCTAATCTACGTACAAAATATTTGTTTGGTTTTTCCCCACTCCCAACAAATGTTACCTAAGTGAGTGGTCAGACAGCCAAGAAATGAGCAATTTTAAAGGCAATTAGAGCAACTAGAGATATGACACAGCTGTTGAACTCAACTCTAGTTGGTGACTATTTCCTCAAAACCAACATTTTAAAACCAATGTGTGTTTTCTCACGTAGCTATCTTCATATACACTGATACGTAAACCTTGATAAAACTACAGAAATACTGGAATACACTAATTTTATTATATTGAGATTTATATTATATTTATTATATATTTATTATATTTATTGTATTGAGATGTAAGCCTCTGAAATCAAGACAATTCCCTAAGTGTGTTGTGGGGTTTTCTAGTTTAATCTTATCACTCTTCATGCAAATATCAAGTAGATATCATGGTGTGTCCAGCTCTGTAAACTTACAAAATAGACACAAAAATTGTGTTAGGATTTTTTTTACTGTGTGATTAACGTGTATTATCTTAGTATATATTTCAGTAACATGCACAGATTACCTATGAAGATTTATGGAATATAGATATTTTAGAAAATAGCTCTAAGAAAACAAACCAACAAAAACACACACACACAAAAGAAACCATGTTACAATGTAAAATTTTGGCCTACCAAAGGGGAAAAACCCCAAACTTAATTCTGAAGAGATGTGTCTACTTCAAAATTTTTAAGCTCCATAGTGATGCCAAAAAATGACTCTACAAGTACAACAGATAGAAAATACTTGTAAACTTACTGGCCCCACAGTATAAAGGGTGTTGTACAAACTCAACTAGTGAAACAAATTACAATATATATTAGATTTATAAAAGGGACTGTATTTTTATGTAAATAAATTCATGCAAAATAAATTCATGAGACTTACTGTCACAGCAGTTCAGTGAAGTAAATAATTCCATAAACATCAAGAAAAATGGATATGAATATGATTCAATGTGTACAGAAACCCCCTATAAAACTTCTGAAAGGATAACATATTTGGCCCAAGAATAACAATCTCTAATCACAGTCTATAGAAATTACAAGAAGTATTAGATAAGATGCTCTAAGTTTCAGATCAAAAACTTCTTAGGAAATCCATACCTTTTTCCTTATGAACTGTATTATAAGAACCACACAACTAAATTAATTACTACTGGTAAAGATACTTTCCTCAAAACCTCCTATAATAAGCAACTATAAAGAACAGTCCATGAAAAATGTGTGTTACTTTCTTTCCTGGTGGGCTTTTTCTTTATGGTTGCTTTACATTGAAAGAACACTGAAAGGCAAAACACAGACACTGTCTTCCCTAGTGTTAATGTGGTATGGGAAGGAGGAGAACATAATCCTTTCATCATTTAACTTCTTCAGAAATGAAAATGGGAGAGGAAACAGGTGTCACTGGAAGAGAACTGTTTGGTTTTCAGTGGTTTATCATGCTTGAATTGTTCTCCTAATAGAATTTCTTCATACATTTTCCCTATGGGTATATAAAAATTATGGGGAGCATCTCCGTATCTGATTTGCCCCAGGGAAGAAAGTGAAGAGCAAAGCAGGTCTCTATTTTTATTTCTGCATGGCTGGGGTTATTCATACATTGTGTCAATCTGTTCATGCAGGAGACACAGAAGAATAGCAGTAGAAAGCATGCCCTTGGGTAAATCTAATGGTTAGAGAGCAGCAGGTCAGAAGGTTTATTGAAACATAGCAGGTAAGCTTTAAAATCTACCTTGAATGTCAAGTATCTGAAAACTAAGTAACATTCACATGTAACTCAACATAAAGCATAAACAGTTATGCTATGTCACAACAGCCTAAACATAGTTTTCCAAGATTATACAGGGCAACTGAGGATCTTCCACGCTCCTTGCCAATCAGACTTTTCCTTCCAGGGCCCTAGTTACCAATACATGGGAGATGAGCAATAAATCAAATAATGGATATACACAGTTTCCCCATATAAGGTACAGCACTTTTCACATCATAGTCAAAGGTTCAGTCAACATTTGTGTTAAGAGCACTACTCAAAAATACCTAGGGAATCACTAGCGTCACAGTGTCATCACTGAAATCATAGTCATAACAGAAACAGCATTTTTGATGTCATCTAATAAACTTTTTTAAAAGCTCTTCTACCCAGTTTCACTACAAGTAAGATTCATCTGCTAAGTGAGACTTACTTACATGAGTAATTAATGTTATTGAACAGAACGACCTACCCAAGGATCTTTCACTGATGGCTTCTTTTTTGGTTAAAACTTCTTCACAACTAGATGAGTCAATTATACCAATGCAATTTAACATAATTTTTTTTTCCCAGCATCTGTTTTACTCATTCACCGGAAGTCAGGAAAGTGTTAATAAGTCCAAGGTGAAGAACCAAATACATCTCCCACTGGTATTTCAGCCAATTGCAATTCTTGTTTCAAGAATTTTGCTTAATCTGTTCAACTGCTTTCCATTGAGATTACCGCTATTATTTCCTGTAACTGGAAATAAACTGCAGATTTCACTAACACTTAACTACTGAAACTCCTTAATGTTAAGAAATAAAATTAAATGACAAACCATTTTTGCTGCAAGTCTTTGACAACAAGTCACATGATAGATTTCTGCTTTAAAGCACAAAATACAGAATTTCCTGAGTAGTCACTCTGAGGAATAACAAATGTCAGCTGCTCATTAAAGCTGCTCAAAAACACAAAACTTTCATGTGGTCACCTAAAATAGGTAAGCCCTTCTTGGAGCATCAATATTTCAAAGAACATAGTCACTGCATATAAACATGTCTTTCGGTCCTGTCTTCACACAGTGATGTGAATTTTGTCACAAATTTTATAACCATTTACCTAATTTTATCCTTTAAAGTGTGTGTATATATATGTAGAATATTTTAATATATATAAAATACACATGAGAAATATCTGGCATCAAAATAATATCCTTAAACTTCATGTTAATTAAACACTGAAGTCAACTTCACACAGTAATTTGTTTCCATTCTGACTTACTAAAACTGTGGGGCAAAATTTCCAACTTTATCAGAACCCTAAGACCCAAATATTCACCTAGTTATACTGTATTGGTGTTATTCCCCTGTTCTCAGCACTAAGCTAATGAGCCTTAAGGTTCCAAAATCCACTTGTGGAACATTTACAAATGCTCACATGCTTCTGTATATGGACAGACAGTGTCCTTCCATAGGAGTCAATTCAAAACAAAATTTGCATTTAAGCACATTAACTCATCATCAGAAGGAGCTTGTTGCTTTTCTAGCAATTGAGACTTAACCAAGTCAAGCCACCTCAGATTCAGTCTGACCAAAGTGAACCTCTCTTTTGCAGCACCTAAAAATCAACTGGAAGTGTTATGTTATTGTCCTTTAAAACAAAAAAAGAAGACAACTGTTACACAAACCACAACACAACTGTAGTTCTGAGCAGGCCAGGTATTGTTTTTGTGAAACTGTTATGCTTTTGATTCTCATAATAGTTTATTGACTTGTCCCTGATTTCTCTTTAATTCCATTAACTGTGGGAAAATGTTTTCTTACAATTTAATGGTAAAATGAGTTTTTGAATAATGAAGACTAGTGAAGGCATAAGGGAGGAAGTCACAGGGATTAACTGAAGAGTCTCAGTACAGGCAGGTTTTTCCCCTGAAATACTACTTGCTGAATATACTGCCTTCTTCTGTGCTGGTAAAAATAAATAAAGCCCCTCTGCATAGTGTTGTAATATTGTGACTCCTGTAAGTAGCTGAGCAGCTGCTACCCTCATTAAATTAAAGACAGTAGCAAAAGGTAATCGATCTTAATTTGTACAGTGATGAGCTCTGAATAGATTGTTAATTGTCCTACTGGATGTTGATTTTATGTTTCTCCTGTGATTCTTCATTCCTTCCTTAATCTTTTGACAGACATGAAGCACAGGAGACCAGGAAACTGACATCCTAAGATACGGTGAGACAAGTCTGACTAAATTCAGACTGGTTTATTTTAGGTTATAGAAAGCACTCCCTGAAGGAGGAGAAGCATTTCCGTTGTTTTCTTGACAATACCATATTTACACATCTACAGTGCAAATTCCTTTTAACTGCAGCAACCTGTACTATGCCTCAAAGTATTGCTTACATTAACAAGTTTTTTTGTTTTGTTATTTCACATTACAACTTAGTGTAACTTATCACAGGTGACCAATTTAGACATTTAATATAATGAGACTGAGCATCTTGGCTTCAAATGAGATGAAAAAATGTGGAAAATGTGACTGACATGTAAACAGGTCTTCCTACATGAGATGCATATTCTTCTAAAGGTAACAGATATTATTCAGGACATAGCCAGGGTTAAATGGGACGTCTGAAGCCAATTCCTATCGGTTTCATTGGGGTAGGTATTTTATCATCATGATTCCTGACTCAAAAATGGGCAAGCTACATGTACATCACGTATTTATCAATAAGCAGAAGATGGAGAAGGAAAAGATAGTGACCATTTATCAGTGTTTGTAGCAATGAACTTCCATCCATGTGCAACATTAAAATGGTAGAGTCATTGGAATTCAAAGAGAAGCAAGAGCACTCAGCTGTTCAATGTCCTCATGTAAAACTCACATCAATGTCATAAACCCTTTGCCACATTGACTTGCAGCCATCTCCAAGGAATACAATGACAATCACACTAAGCACATCTGTGCACAGAACAGATAATGGGAGAGGGATGAATGGTTTAGCCCTTTAGAAGTAGAAAAAAATCTTCAGGCTTAAGAGGCACAGGTGCACCAGATCAAATATTAATTGAAATTAGGTACTTTGGTCTTTTCAAAGGACCTAGACATAGCAATGCTTACAACTGTGGTACTCAATTTTTAAGCATCTTGAAACTGCAATAAATCACACAAGCCCCAAGGGCTTTTTATGTTCCTCCCTTAATAGCACAGGTGGCAATTACAAATATATAGGAAGGATTAACAAATCTCCTCACACAGACCAGATTGTCGAAAAAGCAAAATAGATGCCTGTACCCTAAACCCACTTAGTAGTGCAATTCAGGCATCTTGTTTTCGGATTGCTAAAAAAAAGCGGCCTCCTTTGTGAATTATGCTTTGAGAAAGTTCAAACAATAAAACCCATGCAACTCTCTTAATTTGAAGCCACAGCTGGCAGGTGGTCTAGCCACTCAACTGCTACAACTATACAGCTTGCAGGGATCTTTCTTACCCACCAATTGCTACAAAATGCAAAACTCTTCAGTTGAAGCTGTCTCAGTTCAGAAGGAAATAACAGCTTCTGCAAGACTAAACCTAGAAGTGCACACCTGAGTACCAGTGATCAAGACAGCAAGCTGCGTTCCAGTCCCTGCTTCAGTGCATGCTTGTGTTTCACTAACAAGGATCTATATAACCCTCCATCCGCAAACAAAAACAAATATCCAGTCTGTGCACAACAAACTATATTATTTAGAGAGGAACAGCTTCAAACTGGGAAAAAAAACACAAACAAACACTGTCAAGCCACAAAACATCTATAACATTGCAGTCAGGAACTTTCACTGAGAAAGGGAACAGTCTTCTGTCCTTCAGTATTCCAGGCAGTGGTCTAACCACTGCTTGCTAGGAAGTTTTACAGTGAGAAGGGTGAGTTCTGAACAACAGCCAAAAAACCCTGTAGGCAGCCCTACAATAGGTAACAATACAAGAAGTACTATTTTTTTTTCAATATTTTAGAAATGCCCAAACATTAATAAGTAATCAAGAACAAGCCTCATGGTGTTGCTTTCCTCAAAAGGACTCAGTAATAGCAGAAAAAAATAAAACTTCATCAATAATCAAATGTCCTGGAGTTTAGAAAGTTTGGACTGCATATCCCACAGTACCTATACAAGTAAAGTAATGCATTTGGTGGAAGAAACACAGTGTTTGACAGAAATTATGATGTTGAATGAGATCAGTATAAAGTAGTTGTAAATAAGTTGTATAACCCACGAATCCTGAATACAGTGCAGCTTACCATCTCTGGCTCCAAGTTAGGAAGATCTGGTGTTAAACATCAGGATACAAGAAAATGTATGACTTCATTAGAAATCAGATAAAACCAGATTTTTCTAGTCAATTCATTACATCAGTCTTCTATAAAGCATCAAGAGCTTTTCTCTCACTGTGAATGAGCCATTGTTTTGACAACCTTTTTAGACATGCTGAGAAGCATTTTTTTAAATAGCAAGGACATTTTAATTGTGGATGACATGAATCAACTCTGTGAAAGAACAGCTGCATCTTCAGATGACATGAAGAAAAGCGTGATCTGGATGCAAACTACAATAAAAGAGTGTTTGATCCTCCATTTATTTTTCTACAAGCTCTACCTCCAAAACTAAAAGGAAAAAAAACAAACAAAAACAAACAAACAAACAAAAACAACCAAAAAAACCAACCAAAAAAACCCACTTCACAAAAGATAGAAAGGAAAATAAAGTGCTAGGGAGGAAGCTTTTCTGTGCATCTAAAGCCTACGTTAACCTGTTTCAAAGATTACCTAAAAAATGAGTTGTTTTCCATTCACCAAGCCACACTGCTTCACTGAAGTCAAGGATGAGAGAATTCAATGTTAAATTACTCTGATTTCATGAGTCTAAAAACTGAGCCTTCTCATTTTATGCTTTATAATTGGAAGCAAACACTGCGGTTCAAACAGCTATGAAATTCAGCCTTTGCAGCTTAGGCATATTCTAATTATTCTCATACAATTATTACTCATGTCTTATACAAAAGATCTCAAATACAGGAGGAGACCTCAAGAATTTAGACAGAAAATGAACTACAAAGCATACCTTGAACACAAGAACTGATATCTAGCCTCTGGCATGCTGCTCTGGATAGTAATTAGTGCTTGGTACTTCACATACCATGACAAATGCAAAACAAGAAGTTAGTGTATGCACTCCAACACAGTTTTGTACTGTGTTTGCTGTTGTTCCAGCCACTGCAGACACTGTTCTCTCCTAGGCAGAGAAGTGACATAAGGCCACCATCTCCCATCTTTGACAAGTTATGAAGATACAGGAAAGGGTACAATTTCTGAAGCTTATAGGATCTTTAAAAGCTATTCCTGCATGTACAATTTACAAAACAGTGAGAGCATTTCAAACCTGAAAACTCAGCATTTCCAGTTCAGTCTAGTCTGGGAGCTGACAAATATGTCTATGATCACAGTACAGCCAACAACTGTCTGGTGAATGAAAGAAACAAACAAGTTCAGAGATATGAAAAGAAATGTTACTCAAGCTGTGTTAAATTTAAATTATCAGATAAAGTTTGTATAAGCTTAAAAAAAGGAGGAAAAACTGTTCAGAAAATTCAAAAATATCACCACAATAGAAGCTTCTTAGGTGACTTTTCCTAAACCAAGACGTTGCTAGGAAAGTCAGTACGCAAAATGGACAAATGCAATAGAGATAAATGGCAAAATTTTGAAAGCATCTTGGTCAGGAGAGGTAGTTATATCAAAGCTAAAGTTTCAAAAAGAAACATCAGTTTTGTGAATGGTGCATTTTTGAGAGGAAAAGTATGAAATAGCTCCAGAGCAGCAGGAGAAGAGTCTGCAAAACAGCATTTCAATTAGGATGAGGGAGTTTATCCTCTTTTCATTTGGAGGTTTTCAAAATAATCTTATACTTCACTAAAATCTCAAATTCTTTGATATAATATTGGATTATCCACACAGAAACAGACATTAAGTAAGCCAGCATTTTAACAATTATATTTATTGAAACCTTACTGCCATTTTTGCAGGAACTTGTAAAACCAAGATTATACCTGGATAGAGAAAAGTCAGTTGGAAAAATACGGTTAGGTAAGAGGCTTGAATTTGCATTTTCTGCAATTTTTTGTCATGGATGAAACACAAATAAAAATTACAGGGAGAAAATTAGTAGATTAGGACTCAGATCTCTGAATATTTAGCACTATAATGTTTTCTGCCTTGAAACTATTATTTGCAGGTTGGAGAAAGAAGCTCTTCTGCCTTAAGCTTAAGAAGATTCCCTTAAGTAAGGGCAGCTGTGTCTAAAAAAACTGCTTCCCTATCAGTTCTTTAGAGCAGGAATGAAAATCCTATTAGTTGGCTTATGCCTTTCAGATCTTCAAAAGGTATCCTTTGAAGCTGAAGAAAAACTTTTTAAGTGACCAGTTATGCGAAAAAGCTTTTAAAAGAACAAATTATTATGTAATACTGCATACATCCAGATATTTTGCAAATTGCGAAATAACCAAAGACGCAAGGGGATTGAGGAATATGCCAGTGAAATTAAGACTTGTTCCACTTCTGCTTCAATATAATAGCTTTTGCTAAGTAAGCAGGTGCACTCAGCTGGACTGCTTCCCTCTGAACCGTGCAGCACTCCACAGAACACTTTCAGGCTTTAAAATCTTTCATTAAGCCCATACCGACTTTGATACCCCATGAATTTCAAGGCCTTTCTGCTACTTTCTGCAAGATTCATTTAATATTCAGTCCCAGAATTACACAGTATGCTCACTGCTCCTGGAAGAGACAAAGAATAATTAGGAGAACTAGTTAGGCTTTCAGGTTGTCTCAATGATATCCAAGCATATCTGTAAATGTCATGGTGAATCATGCTGAAATATTATGTGACAAAATCCCTCCCTTTCATTTATCTATTAAGAACAAATAAAACCCAAAAAATATCAAAATCTGTAGCCATTTAATACTAGACAAAATAAAAAACAGATAGCCACCAAACCACAAGGTGGGATTTGGTAGCTGGAGTGGAGGATGTTAAAACTAAGTTTCATATGAAACTAAGTTCAAAATCTTCATGCAGCTTTATCCAAATCAAAGACTTCATTTGATGTGGTACTGTCAGACTACAGAGAGGGTTTGGTAAAAATTATGTTTCATGTAGGTAATTTAAAAAACCTTTAGAAGACTAAATAAGCATGAAGACAGGGTATAGGATGTATTAGCATAAACAGATCAACATATAGAGGATCATTGGATGGTGGAATAGGCTCCCTAAGGAAGTGGTCACAGCACCAAGCCTGACAGAGCTCAAAAAGCATTTGCTCTCAGGCACATGGTATGACTCGGGGATGGTCCTGTGCAGGGACAGGAGTTGGACTCAATGATCCTTGTTGGTCTCTTCCAACTTGGTAAATTCTGTGATTCTGTGATATTTCTCTTTTGAAACTGCTGTTAATTTTCATTTTGAGTGTGACAAATATTTCAAAGCATTTGACAGTGGAACTCATTTAAAAAACAAATGTAAAAATATCTCACATATATTCCTCTCACCTCCAGCACTCACATTTATTTCCACTCACTGTTGCCCACAACCCAGATGTCTAAAAGGAGATGTTTACAGCTCCTCACCTACAACTGTCTCAGTCTGCCATTTTAGCCTCAATCTTTCCACTCCTAACAGGCCCACAGCTTGGCATACACAGTATTCATCTTCGCCCTCAAAGTGAAGCTCAGGTACAGAATTTTGTCAAGAGTATTTCACCACCTCTAGTGTCAAGAGACTCACATCATAGAAGTCAGAAGGTGACTAAAAGCTGGAGAAACTCAAGCATGCCATCCAATAGAAATCCTCAAAACACACCACAGCCCTCGTAGCCTCAGAAGCTCCAATATCATCTGTCAAAACAATGAAGAGATTAAAAATCCTGATATCTTACCAAGCTTGACAAGTCTAAGATCCAACAGCAAATATCCAGCACAGCACCTCAACAGTCTTTCACGAACAGGTAGCCAGGAACTGGACACATACTTCCCTCTTGGAATCCTGGGGGTTTTGCAGCATGAAGTAGAGAAAATTTCAAAGTTCCATCAGTATGGCAGTTTAGTTTTCTAGTGACTTGAAAAAAACCCATAAATCCCTAAGACTCATGGATACTACACTATTATGTATAGAACATGACAGATGTCAAGAACACATGGGCAAATTCCAAGAACACTCAATAGTGTGATGAATTTTCTAAATAATACTTTTATATATTTGTATCATCCCTACCTCTCTGCCTATGGTAGGTGTAGCCAGAGCAAAACTGGTATCAGCTGAAGTTAGGCAGAAGGCAAGCAGGCCAATACAAGCCCAGTTTCAGCTGGAATTACCTGCATGGGCAATATGCAGCCATCCTAAAAGCAAAAGCACATCCATTCAAATCCTGATCCCAGCTACTTCAGGGAAGCACACAACATGCATCAATCTTTCCAAACAGCTACAAGTCTCATGCTCATGCGATAATCACTCTTAAGAACTCCTGTACTAATGGGTAATATTGCACTACAAGATCTTCTACATATAAGTATGGGCAACAGACTATTAACCCTGCCTTTCTCCTCAGCTCGTGACACAACTAGCCTGAATTACTCTAAAATCATGGTCTAGTTGTATAATCAGTTACTTATTTCCAATGCTTCAGAGAAATTAAGGAAATTCAGACATATTCTACAGATGAAGCTAAATTGTATTATTATGCCATCTATTGAATTTGTCTTTTGAATATTCTTGTTTTCTACATTTAATTCCATTACTCTAGAGTTCGTCTTACTTGTACCAGTCTCTGCTTCACTTTTAGTAATTAATCAGACTAATTTATATAACTTAATAATTCCTGTGGAGTTAACTTTCACAGCTTAATTGCTGAGCCAACAGCTTTAGAAAAGCACTTCCTAAACCCATTTTAAAAGCAGTGATTTATAGCATGAATGCAAACAGGGAGCAAAACAAAAGCAATCACAGAGCTAAGAGCTTTTGATGAATGCTAAAAGGCCATTAAAATGCTGTTCATAGTCTATATGATACAGACAATTTTATCATTCTTTCTGTGAATGCAATTGCTTCCTCTGAATATGCTGACAAAGAGGTACAAGTCCACGGATTGTTGGTGCTTGCAGAACTGTTTATCATTTTTAAATTTAGTGGTGTATGAAAAAACACAGAAAGCTAGTGTGCTTTACAAATCAAGGTCCTAAAAACGAACTTGGCTGAGGCTGTCTTTTTGAGGATTTTGAATCATGCTCCATATAAGCCAGAAGAAAAAAGGATGAGGAACTTGCCTGGGATACCAAGACTGAACTACAATATATATTAAACAAAGATAGCAATCTAGACTCACTTGACACAGGAATAAAGATGTTTTACGAAGTGAAAGTGAAGAGCTGAACATCAGAAGAGACTGGTTGTACTATTTAAAAACAATATAAAACTATCTTTCTTAGAACTTTTATTATTTCATGATAAATTAATATAACCTTATTCAATTGTAATCTGTCATCACTAAAGGAGCATTTCCAAGATTACCAAACCTATAGAACTCTTGATTTTGTTTTCATCTGTCCTGTTATTCCAATAGATAATACATCATCCTGATAGTCCTATGGAAGTTACATTTTGCATTACAGCATTAGACATAACTGCAGCAAAACACTGTCACTGCCTAACAGTTCAGTTTTAAAAAAAACCCTCACTCATGACATTTGGTACCAAGCCACATGTACATAACAAAATATACCCTGGTTATAACCCAAATAGTTTGGTTAAGGATCTCCTCTGAAATGAGAGGAGATATTGGATTCCCTTTAACTAGTGGGTTGTTCCATATAATATGAAAGAATACAACACAAAAGGAAGCAAAATGAGACATAAGTTCAAGGAACTAATGACAGAGCTTTAGGTACAAGAGGAAAGTAGGATAGAGAAACAAGGGACTGAGGAACAAAGAATCTGAAAGAGAAGGAAGAAAAAAATTGATATTATGCCCAAAGATTCTGCAGCTCTTTAGAATTCAGGCAGACATGAATATACTTCATGAAAAAGGATCACCTTGACCACCTGCAAGGACAGAAGCCGAGAAATGAGAGCAACAATGCATATTTTTCACCCTTTGAATTGCAGGGCTCAGCATTTATTTGAATAAGGATTACAGTGTAGAAAAAGGTGCATAATTAAAACAGACTTTACTTCAACCTGAATTAGCAGATGAGCATTATTAGAACAGGAGCGCATTTAGAAATTTCATTAGGAAAGAGCAGCCACATGTAGCAATTGTCCACAGAAGGGAAACCCAGTGGTTTGAGCATCTTCTGACAATGTTCTCATTTAGGAGAGAGAAAAGGAGGAAATAATGAGAGGTGGTCTGAGGAAAAAATTGATAATACACAGAGCACCCCATAAAGGAGTGACACTCACCTTGTCAGTTCTCCCCATTCTTGCCTAGTCAGGGGTTTTTCTTTTTTCAAGTGTGTTGCAGAACATTAAACCTTTGTTACAGATTAACTTGTTCACAACACTACAATCTCTTTACATCAAAGAACAGACTCCACAGCTTCTGGAGCTTCTCATCTATTTTAGGCTGGAATCCCAAAGGCATTGGCCAACAACAAGGTAAGTAGGATACACCAAATACAACAATACAATATGTCAAAACAAACACACTAGAACAGTAGTCACTAGTGAAATTAGGCAGGAGATGGAGTCAGCCCATTTAATAAGTCTCTACAATATAAAACGTGTTTTTCACAAGTTTTCCTAAATTTTTAGAGTCATAGTTACGTGCAACAATTGTGAAGTATAACAAGCTGAGACTGGATATTATGGGATACATAACACAGGAGAGAATTTTCACGCTTCAAAGGCAAAGGATACATCACACAATTTCCCCAGATGCCCTGTCTATTCCAAGTGACAGAAGCACCTTCAGGCTGCTTTAGGAATTCTGTATCATCTCTGAAGCCATGTAATGACTGCAGGCAGATAAGCACTGTAAGACTGATTGATATCAGAATCTTGCTTATCCACACCTGTTCTGATAATACATGCAGACAACGGTTCTCAGAAGTGACATAATTTTCCTTTTACTACAGACGTGATTTGAACATGAAGAAATCTAGTTCTTGAGAAGAAAAAACCTAATGGAAAAGAAGCATAATTACATTGCAAGTGTTGGAGGCTTACAGTAGGATACAGAAGAATTGTCTGAATTATTTCTTATGTTTACAGAAGTAAGGCACAGAAATTAAAATTTAATAGATAAATTCCCAACTTACTGTCATGACAAAAAGCCAAATTCTAACCAAGAATTAACAACGAAAAAGTATATTCATCAGTTTGAACACAACTAGATGAAAACCCAGTAAATTCTTTCATGTTGAATAGAAAAAATTCAAAATACACAAAGAAAGACAACACATCTCTAGTACAAGTTGTCACCACACCTGAGAAGCATATTTTCTCCAGGTGATCACAAGAATGAAGCAACAATTTCACTTTTTCATTATCTCATTCTGCCTTTAGGATCATTCCTTTTTCCAGGCCACCCTTGCACCAGCCAAACATGTGACCTTGCTAGGAACAAAGGAACATGCAAGGCCAGGGGAGAAAAAACTCTTTTGTCTGCACTAAATGAAAATGGATAACAAAGGCTGAGCCCAGGGAATAACATATGTTGCAAATAATAGTGAGTACCCACTTCCTGGGAGATTTACACCATAGAGTTCACACGTCAGCAACTGTTTGCCTATAATATAAATTCAAATTGACAAGAGTGAGGTACTCTGGAACAGTATTTATCTTGAGATTGTCAGGAGAAGTCATTTCATTTCTTATGATTCATTTCATTTATACGTTAGTGTATTAACTGGATACATTATTGATCTTTGTTCCATCCAATTTCAGCTTCTATGGCATGGACAAAGTGATCTGAAAAATATCACTCCTGGCTTTTTTTTTTTCTTTTTTTTTTTTAAGCACAGGAGTGTCTGATGCATGTTTGAGGAAAACATCTCACAGTATTAGACACTCTATCAAAGGAACACATTCTGGAACAAGAAACTGCTATTCAGAAATGTGTTACTGTGAAAGTCAGCTTTTCTAGAGGTTTCTACTAGAATCTAGAAAACTATGTTTTTCTAGATACTGCGCTCTCCTGTCTGCTTGATCAGATAAAAAGGCAAAGATGGAAGCAATGATGACAGTCCTGGTACACTAAAAAAAAAAAAAAAGGAAGGGGGGAGAAAGGTTGCCAATCAGTGAGACTGCTACAAGTCTGGGTGAAACCACCATTCAAGCAGAGAGCTGCTTCAAACATACAAAGCACAGCTGTCACTCTGCAGAACTGCAGGTCTTCCACTCTAAGACAGTATCATTTGACAGCTGCTACAAATATTATGAATATCAGGGATGTCCTGTTACTTTCATCTGACAGTCTCTGAATCATAATACAGAGCCAGCTATTACAGGAAAAAAAAATATTAAAAATATAACACAAAGGATGGGGGATGTAATAACATGAGCAGCAGCAGAAAGCACAACATCAGGATGTCCTCCTAAATCTGAGATGGTCAACAGGCATGAAAAGCATATAGGTGAGACTAGGCTGCTGTTTAATTTTATTTGGATAAGCAGCAGGATTTGTAATTACGTGAGAATCAATCTTCACTGTTCCCTAAGCCCTCCCCCCTTTTTGGAATGCATCAAGTTTTAAAACCCTGGACAAAGATACTATAAACAGGTTTTACTATGCAATCACCTCAAAAGACAGGGAGAGGAGCAAATGGCAACATTCCACTTGTTTCATCTGATTAGGGTCCAGCAAGATCAGGGTCCCACTGAAAAAAGCATTACATAGAAGAATAGAAGTGTTACTTTCCCAAGAGCTTACAATGAAGAGAGACAAAATATAAGGAAATCACTCAAGTAATCCACAAGCCAAAGGACAACTAACATCACATCTCTTCCACTAATTTTCTCCAGAGCCAACACTCTCCTAGCAGTTTTAGCTTCCCACAGGAAAACGAGACACCTCTGATCTCTGCAGTAACTGTGTCAGTGGATGTTCATATCCTAGATTCAAACTGTTCTGCACTGCTGAGATCTTCCTGATCTCGGTGGCTGCTGCACACCAGTGATGGCTTGTTGCATACAGGGGGTGTTCTGCAAACAGAAAGGTACTGCCAAAGTCAGCATTTTTCCTGGGGAAAGCAGACTTTGGCAGAAACGATTTGCTTCTGATGGTTAAAATGGCTGATCTCACACTTCTCCATTTTCCGGTCTTATGCGATTTTCTCATGGGCAGCCATTCCAATTCGTCATGTTAAAATTCCCACCTTCACACCGCAAGGCTATTTTGACAGCTCCACTTTCCAGTTCTGTTGTCCCCAACCAGCAAGAAGTATTACTGGCCGAAATTTAACCCATTCACTGAAAAGCAGGTAGCCAGCCTGTTCAGGCAGGACTGCTTAATTTCTAGTTTCAGAAGCTGCCTGCAGTGAAGCAATTACAGTCAAATACAACGAGGCAATATGATTTTACCTGGAATCCTATTCATGCCGAGCTCGCTGCCCCGACTCGCGGTGCGTACGCGCCATCCTGCGGCCACCGAGCACCGGTGCGAGTCCGGCTTTGCCAAGGCAGCCGAGGACCGCTTGGATCACCACCGCCGAACTTTTAACCCTTCGAGAGCAGCTTTGCTCCCCACTAGGTCCTCTGCAGACAGTACCATATTTTTCATACACTCGCATTTAATTGATGTGAAATGAGCCCTTCAAATCTTACAGAATAAACATGCTATAAAACTAAAAAAAATTATAATGTCCCAGGCTTTACCACAGCTTCTTAGAGAGATTTACACTTCAGACTGGAGTGATACAGTTGCAAAAACAGCAACTTGGTTAACTTTTGGTGTTTACTGTCTCAGCTCCTTGTCCAACTCTTCTTCCTCTTAAAAAAACAAATATCATTTAGGTATTTCTGAAGTCCTTATGGGAGAAGAAAACAGTGCAGTAATAATTTTTACCTAATCTCCTTATTCTTCTTAAAGCAAATTGCTTTAGGCTTTTTTGTTCTGTTTGTTGGCTTTGTAACACATAACTGGACATAGCCTCAGTGTGTAGAGATTTTAGAAAGTGGTAGTATAGTTTCACATGACAGGAGATATTTCTGATTAAGAACAATCATATGTAGGTCTTACTGATGCTTCATGAATCATGCAAGACTTGCAGCAAATCATCACTGTTCTAAGTTTGCATGTAATAAACAAAGACAACAAAGATATACCTTCTTACATAGCAGGAAAACAGAGCACTCAACTTGTGCTTGCTATGGCATATAAACAGTGATGCAGATATCTGCCATATGAATCCAGTTGGGATATGCATCCAAACAATTGCATACTACTTTTTTTTTTCAATAGAGTGACACCATAATTGGCTAAGGAAACAGACCAAGCCCACAAAAATAAATGGAAAAACCTTCTTTTGACTTCTCCAGGCATTGATCAGTGCCACACTGACAACCTGGAAATGAAAAAAAACAATTACATGAAAAGCAGCTGAGATTCAATCAATCTTTCACAGCCAGAATCCCACAGAAGTTCAGTATCTCTCCACGTGTTATTTCACATTTATATACCCATCTTTTACTTTTGTCTGTACATCACACTATTAGAAAGCAATTACCTAAATTAGAAATTCTTCAGGTCATTAAAGCTAATAAAATTCGATTTTCAGTGTAAGAGCATTCACATGCCAACTAAGCAAACAATCCTTCCTCACTACACCACAAACAGGGTAGGAACTCCACTTCTATTTCAATCTACTACATCTAATTATGGAGCCTTTCAGCAGATCCAAACACTGCATAAAGTCATTCAAATTAAAGTGGAAAAAAGGTGGGTTTTTAAGGCACCTCATCTTTTTTCTCATACCTCAGCTTTGCCTTCAGCAAGTTTTGGAATGTGCCAGTTAAAAAGTGCTTTCAGCACTGGCCACCTTAAAGCCTGATGATTTACTAATTTAAAGCCTAGAAATGCTCCTGCTTCCAAGCTATCTACTGAGACTTCAAATCACGCCTGATTTTGCATGTCCTTGCACTGTTTTTTCAGACTACTTTACACCTAGATCTCTCTCTTCCAACTTGCCCTCAGGAGCAAGGGCCATGACAGCCCCAAGATGCTGAAGTCTAGCCATGACTAGAAACTGACATTGTGTCTCTCGTCTTTCTGAGTAGCACCAGCTACAGCCACGTGTTGAACAAAAAACAGCATGTGACACCCAGCAAGGAGGGGACAAATTACACCACATCCTGCTTTTGTTTGCTCTGATCCTACTTATCTGGGGCCAAAAAAAATTACTTTCAGATGTCCCACTTCAAATTTTAATTTAAATATTGTTTCTTTTTATGAGCAGAACCTTTAGTGGAAGCATGATAAAATGGATTAGAGGATAAGTGACCAGAAGGTTGAAGGAGGTGATTTTGCCCCTCTACTTTGCTCTTGTGAGATCCCACCTGGAGTGCTGCATCCAGTTCTGGGGTCCCTGGCATAGCTCCAACATCAAACTGTTGGAGCAAGTGCAGAGGAGGCCACAAGGCTGATCAGAGAGCTGGAGCACTTCTCCTATGGAGACAGGCTGAGAGATTTAGGGTTGTTCAGCCTGGAAAAAAGAAGGCTCTGGGGAGACCTTAGAGCAGCTCTCCAGCAGCTAAAGGGACCCTACAAGAGAGTTTGACACAGACTTTTTAAACGTGCATATAGTGATAGAATAAGGGGGAATGGCTTCAAACTTAGAGAGGGTAGGTTTAGACTGGATATTAGGAAGAAATTCTTTACTGTGAGGGTGATGATACACCGCCACGGGTTTCCCAGAGAAATTGTGGATGCCCCATCCCTATTAGTATTCAAGACAAGGCTGGATGGGACTCTAAGCAACTGGTCTAGTGGAAGGTGTCCCTGCCCACGGCAGAGGGGTTGGAAACATATCGTTAAGGTCCCTTCCAACCCAAACCATACTGTGATTCTCCGTTTTCCCTCATGGCCAGCCCCTGCTTCGCCCTGGCGCTGGTGTCCGGCCCTGGCTGCACCCCGCGGCGGTGCCAAAGCTCGGCACCTGCCTCTCCCTGCAACGCCGGGCTCCAGCCCTCGCTTCACGGGCACTACGCAGAAGGAACCAGCGGGGGAGCCGCGTGTTTTACGGCTCTCGCACGGATCCACAGGGCATCGGCCTTCGGACCCGGTCCACCACTCCCCGCCGAGCCGCTCCTGCGGCCGCACCGCCCGCGGGCCCCGCTCCGCCTGCGGCGTTCGGGCGGCTGCGCCGGACGGGGCCCCGTCCCGCTCCCCGCCCCGGGGCCAGCCCAGCGACCGCCCGGGCGGGCCCGCCCATTCCCACCGCGGGGCCGCCGCCGCTCACGGCCCGGCCGCTTCGCGCCCTTCCGCCGGTAGGTGCCTGCGGCCTCCACTGTCCCCTCGGGACAGCGGGGGCGGCGGGTCTGAGCTCGGGGTGGCCCTGGGGGCTCTGTCCTCGCTCCGGGGCGGGGCTGGGCAGCACTTGGGTATCTGGGATGTCTCGGCAACCACCTCGGGGAGGGCGGCTAAGCGCCTCCTCAGTTATCCCTTAAAACGCAACCGGAGCCCGCCCGCGGGGGGGACGGGCTAGGGGGTGAGCGAAGTTGACATATTTTTTGAAAGCAGGTGTTTTTTTTTAAAGCGGCCTTGCTCGGTAAATCACTTCTAGTAAGTGCCAGCACATGCGTGTTGCTGTGGTTGCTGTTTGCCTGTCCATTTCATTCCTGTGCTTCCGTTCCCTGCGGAGATGTTTTCCCGTGGCCTTTCCAGGCCTTTAGAGTTCCCGCTGGACTTTAGTTCACTATCCAGCGTAAAGGGAGGGGGGGGGGGGAAACACTCATCAGATACATTTGAAAGATATTCTGAATGAACCTTTCTAAAAAAAAAAAAAAAAAAAACCAAAAAAAACCAACAACAACAAAAACACCTCTAACTTGACAAGTGTTGTGACTTATAACGAGGGCTTGCAATTGTAAAAGCATTTCAAATGCAGTGCTTAATACAGCTAAGTAAAGCTGGATCCCCATTAAATAAAAAAAGAGCTGATGGTTGTTTAAGATCCGTCAAATCTTCAGATTTGTCATCTGCCTTTAAAACTCCACAGCTGGCTGTAAAGGGAGGGGGAGGGCGTTTTTTTTGCTGTTCACTGGCATACCAACAAATTCCTCAGGTCAAAGCTATACTGCTATTTGTGTTTATCAGAACTGGAGCATATTTCTGACCTAATCTCTCTGTGCAGTTGTCATTGGGAGGCTGTGACAAAAGCTGAGAGTATGAAGTTGAAACCTTTTCCTTCAATTGATTCCAGCACTAATTTTAACCTGATTACATCCACATGTAGTTTATGATGGCGCACATCTATGGAGATGAGGAATTGGAAGCATTACTTGTGGGAAGCACACATACCAAAAGCACACTGCAGTTCCTATTCACTTTTCTAGCTTCATGTCCAACTAATTACTCTTTCCATATAGCTATGAATTATTCTCGGTTCACCACTGCTGTGAGTGCAGCAAGAAAAGCATCTCCGATAAGAGTCCTGAGTGAGTACATGTCCATTCTTCCCAGTTTCTCAGAAAGAGTATCATTCTACGTACTGGTCTTTGCTGGGGTATCATGGCTTAAAGACTTCAAAAGGCTTGAAAGAAAACCATGCTGTAAGCAGACAAGCAAGACCAAATAACTGCTTTGACTTTGTTTTTCTTTATACCTGTTTGTTGTCTCAACTTGACAAAGTGAATAGCCTTGAACCATTTAAGAAACCCATCCAGAGAGAAGAACTGGTATTATCATTTCAACAAGTGTCTGAAAAATCTCTGCTACTGTCTCTGAACCAGGGCTTTGGCCACAATTTGCTACTGAGTTTACACTGGTTGTCCAGAAACAAGCAACTCCTAATGACTTGAAATTCAGTCCCAGCATAATATTTCTTTCCACCTAGCTTTCCTGTATCCTGTTTATGTCCATAAATTCCTCACCACCATCACCCTCTCAGTATTACTACAATTTCCTTTTCCATATTACACTATCTGGAGGCTACCATATTACAGTCTTCCGTGTGACAGATAGAAAAGGTTAACTGCCTACTTGTTTACTCAGTTGAAACCTATGGAGACCTGCCAGAACTGGAGCATGAGACATACATCAGCAGTTAAGCCTTCAGGGGTCAATTTCCTCTCTTGGTAATGGGCTGGCATTTGCTGTGCTGCTTAAAAAGCTTCACATAGGTACAACTAAGTCAAGTAATTCACTCTAGATAGTCTCTTTTTCAAGTGATACATTCATACACATCATAGTGCAAATTATAAGTAGCACAGTTCCTGGAGAAAGACACATTCAGACTGCAGTTTTGATGACAAAGTAAATCTCTCTTTACCAGGCCAAATATTACAGGCATAACCCATATTGTTGTACTAACTGATAAGAATTAATTCCCCATGTTCTAGTTTGCTAATAAGTAGTGGAGAATAAATTTGAGAACAGGAGGCTTTAAGCCAGATCTGGTGTCATCTCTCCTCTCATGTCTCATGTAAAACTGTCAAGCCAGCATGAATGCCATCTTGTGAGCTCTTAGATTTAATGTAGTCAAGTGCCCTTGCTGGATTAAAGTCCAGTCTGCACTGCATAGATTGGATCTGAGTGATTGTGAAACTCTGACTTTAAAGCAAGAGTTAAGATTTTTTCATGGTTAATTACTTATACAGTGGCGTTATTTAGTGGCCTCTGCCACAAAAACAAGGCTGACAGAAATGTTTCCACTCCGTTATAGAAAAGCTATAATCATCTGTCAGCACAGCTACACTACTGCCATGTCAGCTGAAGTGAGACTGAACAAAAAACAAAGTCAGTCATTTCAAATCAGTCTAGACAGATCATTAAGATTTTAAGTTCTTGAAACTCAAAAGATCAGTCACAGAAGTTTTAATAATAGAATAGTCCAGATTGTTTTAAAAGAAATTATAGTTTTTTTAACTTCAGATAATTTTTTCTCTTAGTCTGTCCTGCCAGTATCTCCCTCCCTGCCTCCCCAAACACCTTTTTAATCAAAACAGAAAGACGAGTTTAAGAATTATCCTTTTTAATTCAAGATAGTTAAAAAAGTGAAATATGGAACAAATTTCTCTGGACTATTATTATATATTGACTAAAGGATAGGATCAGCGCTGCAATAATCAAATTGTAACCACGGTGTTTTCCTTTTAATCTAGCTGAATTGATGCAGAAATCTCCTCCATCTCTCATCTCTCTGGCTGGAGGGGCACCAAATCCTAACCTTTTTCCATTTAAGAGGGCAACTGTTGACATTGGACATGGAACTCCTATTGAGATTGGGGAAGATCTGATGAAGAGAGCTCTTCAGTACTCAGCCTCAGCAGGGTATCTGTCACAGCTACTTGCACTTCAAGATGCCAAAATCAAAGGATCATAATATCATTTGTTATTGCATTAATTCACATGTGTTTTTAAAACCTGTTCATAAACCCCTTTTTTCCAAAAACAGGTTCTTTCAAAAAACAGGCATCTTTCAATTTGCCTCACTCTAAAACCCTAATCCTAGTAATTCTCAAGCCAGAGCATTTCCTGGCTGTTATTATTTGATAATCCAGACTCCCAAATCAGATATTAATTAAAAGATACTGCATTACAATACGTAGTTTCCACATTCTGGAGTATTTATGTTCTTCTCATTTGGCACCATATATTAAAGTCAGTATGTACAACTTGTGGTAGTGGAGGTATTTGTAGTTGTGTCATTTTTGGTACAAAACTTTGGTAAAAAAATTGCATATTGCTACATTACTTGGTGCTCACGTGAACTCCCCAGCAGGCAGCACTAAGTCAGGCTTGGGACAGGTTTGAAAAAATACTTGGGTACCTACAGAGTCACACAGGGCATTAATCAGTTAAGACTTTTCTTAATATTTAAATGAACCCAACCATTTGTGAACATCCTATTGGTTTTAAGACTTTTAAAAAAAATCTGTTTCAGAAATCCTTTTAATCTGCAGCATTGAGAGCTTTGTCACATTGCCACATTTGAGTACAGAATGATCACTTCTAGGAGTGGATACTGTTCAACCTCCACCTTATTTCATCCTTGGCAAATAATTTCAGCCAAGACTTCAGTATGATAATTTGGTGTATGGACCACAGATGCCCATCTCATTTGCATAATTTGATAAAGCAGTCATAAAAATCACATCTAAGTGTATCTGTGTGGCAGACTCGGGACTGTGTGCTAGATTTGGCAGTGATTTAGAGAAGCAGCCTAGCTTTGGCTTGTATAAGATGTTAGATGCACCTTCTTATTCATGTTTCAGGATTCCAGAGCTGTTGTCTTGGCTAAAAGATTTCCAGCGGAGCCTACATGATCCCCCCACAGCCAATTACAGTCCTGAGCAAGGACAAATGGAAGTGTGTGTCACAACCGGCAGCCAGGAAGGCTTGTGTAAAGTAAGACCGAAAGCTTCATATGTTAAAAGCATTTCATTCAGAGAGATGTTTATTCCCTCATCAGTTCATTTGTATCAGCATTAAGCGCCACTCTATAACTATATGCAGGGTACTTTGTTAAATGAATGTCTGACAGTATTATCAATACAAGATAACGGAACTGAAACAAAATTGGTGTGGCATTCAAATCTGTTGGGACCACATGAATGTTCCAGTAGCCAAAGAGCCTGTCAGAAAATATGTAACATTCCATGTTATTCAAGTGGTGCAGTAATAAGCACGTAGATGCATTATTTGCTTTACCTTAATTCTGTTCTAAACATGTTTCTTCTTTTTACTTCCAGGTTTTTTTTTTAACTTCATGAAATAATTACCCTTTAAAGTCCACTCTCACTGTTCATTTGATCCTTTCTGTAACTTATACAATAGAAACAGTGCTTAAGAGCACTGTCTTTCCATGTCAAATCAGTATTCTCTAGTTGATTACCTAGCTTAATTTGGCTGTAAACCAGATTTTTCATCTGTTCACTGCTTTTCTCACAGACAGGGTAATTAAATGGTTAGAGAATTACTAATATCTAATCAAGATTTTTAGTCGCACTAAGTAGTCAGAAGTATAAGCACATGTACAAGAATGTAGCAATATTTCTAAAATAGACTTTTCTTTTACAGGTGTTCGAAATGCTCATTAATCCAGGGGACAACATCCTTTTGGATGCACCCACATACCCTGGGACACTAGCAGCTGTAAGTATTCACTAGCTACAAAACACTGTAAATGTTACATTTGAACTAAACAGCAATTTAGTACCTGATCTACAGTCTTATACAGATTGTTTGCATTTACCGTAAAAACGTATCTAAGAATCAAGATTTTAGAGTTCAACTCTAAATATTTATAAATATTAATTCATAGAGGGTTTTCTACTGGAAGTTCTATAAAAACTATTCCAAATTCCTCTTCCAAATCTGAGTTCATTCAAGGGCTAAGGTCACATTTGATTGGGTTGGAAAGAAATGACATCAGGACCTAGTTGAACTGAAGCAAATTTGTAACAAGTGGGTGGTGTTTTAACATGTTAGCACAGTTAAAAATACCTGAAGTATTTCATTGTCAGATTATACCATAGATATGGTATAATAGTGTAAGATTGGAATAGGCCTGAAACATCCATATATGAGTATGAAGTGAATTAGTCAGAACTATACGAAAGTAACACAGTTTCCTTCTGACAAGTAACTTAATCAGTATAAAATTAAATGTCAGCTCAAAACTTTTAAAAGCTGTAAGAAGGCTTAGAATAAATAATACACCACAATTTCAGTGTAGTCTCCCCTTGCATTAAAAGAAATTATTGTTTGCTGTACTAAATTTAAATATATGTTGTGTAATCAGCTGTACTTTGTTAGAAATGTATTTTAACAATGTAGCAGCTTGCATTTTTACTTAAAAATGCAGAGCACTACCTGGTACAAATTGAAATTCCACAGAGCACAGACAGCAAGCTTTTTCATTCGTATTTTACCTATATTTTTTCATACTGCTGTCAACATGTCATTGCAGTAGCATCATTTCATTCTCCTTTGTATTGCTGAATGTATCTATTGCGAACATACTGTTTGCCCTTTGTCAGTGAAGGATAGCTTATAGTTTTGGCACTTCCACTGAAGTAGAGCATAAATTGTCAGTAGGAAGCAAAGGTACTATGAACTTAACTGTCTGCAGTGAGAGCATGACGAATCCCAAGAGAACACAGTTCAAATTCACAAAATCCCTTTCTGCTTGCAAAACTACATGTGATTTCCTAGAAAAAAGCTGCAATTGAACATAGGAGTTACCCATTTCTTCTCAGTTTGCTTAATAGGGCAAATAAAGAGTAATGTGGAAAGTTTGACAAGCTTTACAGCAAATTCAGGCAAACTTTCTTTTGACTTATGAGCAAATGGAGTTTGAGGTAGCTCTAAAATTAGAAAGACAGTCTTTGTATTGATGATATTTTACAACACCGATGACAAAAGGAAGACCTTTGAATTACATGATTGTGACAGTTTTGTTCCTTCTATCAACAGCTGAGACCCTTGGGTTGTAATATAATTAATGTTCCTAGTGACCAACATGGCATTATTCCAAAAGCTTTGAAAGAAATTCTGTCTACTTGGAGCTCAGAAGATGTAAAAAATCATAGCCATCACCTTCCTAAATTCCTGTACACTATTCCAAATGGGTGCAACCCAACCGGCAACTCTCTGAGCACAGAGCGCAAGAAGGAGATTTACCAGGTATGTAGCTGGGGCCTTGTGAACCTTGTAGGTATAAAAAAATAAATGTCAGTCTTGTTTCAGTTGAGGATACTCATGTGGTATTTGGGCCCATTATTGGTCCAGTAGACATTCCTCCTAGAACTTGTTTCTAGCAGAATCTCTTTCATGACAACTCTCCAAAGGTGGACTATGCATTAGATAAATTGTTTTTCAATAGTAGCCCATTGATGGCTGGTACCTTTTTGCTGTGGGCTTCTAACTGGACTTACTGCAAGCTGCCTGCACAGTTTGCTACATGGAACAGAGCTCCAGTTACATACATGGGTCCTTGTACTACGGATACTGTGTTTACTCTTATAATTACTTCATGTCTAAAATGGGCACTTGAAAGCTTCTCATGATGGGGACTTGTGTATAATGAATGACCAATCAATAGGAGCATAATACAGTCCTGGTAAGAAAAAAAAAAATAAAAGAACAAAAAAACAAACCAAAACCAGAATGAATTTACAGTGTCTTTATCTTATAACAGATCTTTACTTTTTATTCGTTTCTGTAGCTTGCAAGAAAATATGATTTCCTCATAATAGAAGATGATCCTTACTACTTTCTTCAGTTTGAAAAGGTAATTTGTCTTCTAATAATCCTTACTAACACCTTATTTTCTGGTCCAGGAGAGAACTAAGGTTTGAGCCATGGATGCTCCTTCTTCATGTCCTACCAAGGTAGTTGTAGGCCTCACAGTCATTTCCCCTTTCAGTCATTGTCCCCTTTGTGACATTTTATGTTCTGTTAATCAGCAGTTCAAATTCCTAAAGCCTCATACAGGATAGAATTTCCTTTAGAAGTCAGAAAAAAAGCAAGTGTGTCACTGAAGCAGCACTTGAAAATTGCAGCCTCTTAGTGGTCCTTTCAGACCAGTCTGTTCTTTCATTCAGCAGAAGACTTCCAACTCCCCATCTACTGTACCCCATTTCTACCCCTTTGCCTTTTGGAAAACCCAAGAGAGTTCTCCCAGGTACCACAGAAAGTGGTACTGGATAGGTAGCTTCCCTTCTTCATTTTCCCCAGATTTCACATGTGAATCTACAGTTGCACCATCTGCAAAAGTACCTAACATCTGAAATGAAAATTGGTCTTATAAACCAGTAAAACATGGATAGAAGCTAAAGTTCAGTATTTTCTATTTTGAAATACATTTTTATGGGAGGAGGCAATAAAACAGTTTCACTGAATAGTATTGAATACTATTGTGTAGCTTTGTTAGAAAGTGTAGGGGAGAAGGTGTAAAAGCAGAATTCTTGATAAATAAAAAGTATGCTGAACTCAGATCATCACAATTTGGTCACATCTTCTGATTTCATTTTTTAATAAAGCAAAGCAAAAAGCTACAGGACTCCATTTCAGAAGTCACAGTACCTGTTTACTCCACAAAGAAATCTTGGCAGAAAAATCATTATTTCTCACTCCTTCTTATGGCATCATACCAAAACTTGAACTGAGCACTTATATGATGAACAGTGGGCTAAGTAAGCATCAAAAAACAACAAGGCTGATTTCTTGAAGACTTTCATAGAATATTGAAATCACATCTCAGACAGCTAGCCTAAACAATCAATTGTCAGCAAGTTACCATAATATTTTCCTTGGAATACACGTCTGTAAAATATTTATTATCAAAATATTTCTTTTAGAAATGAACTGTGTCTTCATGGTAAGGAAAATAATTCCATCTTAGTCCTTACTAGCACCTTGAATTTTATTTTTTATTTTTATTCCAAGCCATGGGCTCCAACTTTCCTCTCAATGGATGTGGATGGCCGAGTTATCAGGACCGACTCTTTCTCTAAAGTTCTCTCATCTGGGTAAGGCCAACTGGAGACTGCTTAGCATTGCCTATTCAATTAAGGCACAAGTCTTTATACAAGATGATCAGACATGTCATAGTGGTTTTTCATCTAATAACTATCCACTTGTGGAATGAACTTCTAAATCCACAGCTTTTCACAGTCTGCTCACTTTTCATGTCATCTCTTGGCAGTCATCTAACTCCAGGTTCTGTTTCTCTTCTGATACTAATACTTAAGCCCCTGTCCCCAGGCAACCCATTCTTGCAGACACCATCTAGGCAGAAAGACAGATGCTGGATTCTAGCTGTGTTCCTGGAACTCCTAGGAGCTTTTCTCTCTTCTTTTTCCATTTCTCTTTCTATCTCTTACCATTCCTGTAGACTCACTGAACTTATAATAGGAAAAAGAAACGATGGCATCATTCTTCACAAGCTATTCATAGGGCTATACTTATATCTAGCCCTACAGTTCTTTCAGGTTGTTTCCACCTGCCTGAAAAAACTAAGTTGACTGGTTTCCATTTCATGCTAGTTGAAATATTTGATTTTTAACTTTCTTTTGTTTATAACCTCATCCTTGAGAATGTGAGGAGACAACATGATGCTAACTGTGATTACACTTCCAGAAATGACACTATAAAATGGCATGATGCAATTTTATCTTTGCCAAAGACACATATGAGCTTACTGCTTTTATTTTTCTTCAAAGAAAAACTTCAGCCAATCTGTAAAGATGGGTAGTAAGAACTGAAGCGTAAATAACAATCTAGTTTATCAATCTAAATTCCATTTCTTCTGCAGTACTGAAAGGGAGTGAAAGAGTAAAGGCCATTTGACACTTCTCATCTGTTGTCATGAAGCCTGAGCATTCATGATTTTTCACTGTGTGAGAACCTGTTTCCTTTCCTTTGATTTATGTAATCTTTATGGTTGCAGAGGAAGGCTTACAAACACAGAATATGTCCAGAAGCCTCATATTTAAGAAGCTACTGTAAGCATTAAAGCCCCTTATTTGTTATTATTTCATAACTTTGACACTCAGCTTCTAAATTGCATAAGCTTGGGGCTTAGGGCACTATTAAGATACAGAGAAACTTAAATGCATAAGAGATCCTTACACTATCAACGAAATGGTTACATGTTTTCCTACATACAACTCTGTCATGGTTTGACTTGGTCCCAGGTGAGTTTCTGATGTGGGGCCAATTGGAGCTGTTTTTCACCCCTGTGAAATTAGCATATTACAACAGCCGGGAGGAAGTTGTTGGCAGAGAGAGAGAGAATGGAAACCATGAGGTGAGGCAGAGGAGAGAGGCCTGCGGGTCCCTTGCGGGGGGCCAGGCCCTCTTTTCCCCCCCGGCTGGACTGCAGGGAAGCCCAGAACAGTATTATAACTGGACCAAGTGCCTGTGGCCAAAGGCTAGGGTTTTTTTTTCCCCCCACACACTGCCCAGGAGAGGTGGTGGCATGGACTTGAGAGGCCAGCCTGCAGGTTGGAGCCAGCCCCCCCAGCAGGCAGGCACGGCATTGGAGCCGAGCCAGAGACGGGTCGAGGGGTGGCCCAGAGCTGAAGAAGCAGCTGCGATCGTGCAGAGCTGGAAGAATTCCAGGCAGAGGAGAAAGACTGAAGCAGTCTCACTGCCACCTTTCCTCCCCCCCATGGCAGGGGAGGAGGTGACCCTAAGCTGAGACTGAAATAAAAACAGAGAGACGGGCTGAGGGGCTCGGAGGTGCCCTACATTAGGTTTGGACGAGGGCAGCCGAAACCAAAGGACAAGGAATGCAGGGGATGCCCCCCCTTGCTATGTGGCAAGTCAAGCTGATGCTGCAGCTGAAACAGAGAGAAGCCAAACCAAGCAGGCTTTTTCTGGGTAAGGACTTTGGTGAAACTATTTGGGGTATAAAAGACTGAGCAAAAACCCAGAAACCCTGAAACCTGGGGAGGAAGAGTGGACTCAAAGTGGAGAGGTCCCTGAATCTTACTTCCTGGGAGGAACCTTCACGAACCAGGGGAAAAGGACTCAAAAGCTGACTCCCTGTAACTCGTGATGAAGACCTGGTGCAACAAGTGTTCCCTTGCAGTCCAGGAGGAGACCTCAGCAGAGGCCAAGGAGCTGGTGGGAGTGCAAAAGACCCCTTCCCCAGTACCCCAGTGAGAGAGACTTTAGCTATTGCCCTGAAGGTTTTTCTTCTGAACTGATGTGGGAGGGCCCTCAGGGGCGGTAGGAATTGTATTAATACTGTGTATTTATTTGCTTTTTTATTTTCTATAGTTTTTATTCTGTTAGTAATAAATTTTGATATGATTCCCCATGCTGAGTTGTGCCTGTCTGAAAACTTCTCTTTCACGTTGAGGCAAATTGTGGGGGAGCTTGGAAATTGGATTTTTGGAGGCTTTCAAACCACGACAAACTCACACAAAGTATTAGCACATTGCATTTCTTTAGTAACTTTTTTCTATTTTGTCTTCTAGGTTAAGAATAGGTTTTCTGACAGGTCCCAAGCCTCTTATTGACAGAGTTGTTCTACATATTCAGGTTTCAACAATGCACACCAGCACTTTCACTCAGGCAAGTACCAAACTGCCATCTGCATTGTATTTAGAAAAGACAATACATTCCAAGTTATAAGTATATATTCCATTAGCAAATACCTTTGCACTTTCACAGTTGCTCTGCACTTTTGCAGTTTTCTTTATGCACATTCATTGTCAATTCTGCCAAAGGAAGAGAGACCACCATAGAACTTAGAACCAGAGGCAGAAGGTTGTCTCAGTGCATGGATAGCACAGCTAATATCCCTTAACCCTCAGATTGCAAGAAGCAAGATTTGAAATACTTTATATCTCTTCCCAGTAGGTTCATTTGGAAAACCTCAATGTAAAGCATACCTTGGAAGAAGCACTCATTTTTTTCATTCTGCTTTGCAATTAGAACAATACTGGCAGCCTAAAAGACATTACAAAGCAAGCTGCCAACTACAGCCCCTTTATGGCTAGTGATAAGGAAAGGAGACATTGAACACAACTAAATATGGCTTCCATCTTCCAGCTCTATTAGTTCATCACAGAGGCACTATTAAAGTGAAGAGGCTGATATGGACAGGAAGGTAAAGCAATATACATTGCCTTCCTCTTTCTCCCTGATTACGATAATTGGCTTTACATCCATTTTTCCCTCTTCCCACCCCAACCTCCAAATGGTACCATGATCCTTGGAGACTGTAATTGCCTGTTGCTGTTGGCACCTCTGTCTATAAAGGGCTCCAAGAGACACCGCATGCAATTTCATGCCTGAGGAATTTTGAATAGTGCATCTGGCTATGTATTTTTTGATGACTGTGGAAGAGTTCTGTGTAAAACATCATATTGATGATGTGTTTTATTTCTTTAGATTATGATATCACAGCTGCTTCATCAATGGGGACAAAAGGGTTTCTTGGAGCATATTGACAGGTAGGGTCATGTCATATGCTGAATCCCATAATCTGTTATTCTACTACTTGTTACCTACATCAAACATTTCTTTGCAGTAAACAAGTCAAAGGACATATATCAGTATTAGGCCAAATAGATAAGGCAGGTCACCAAGATTGTCAAGTTCACACTAGAGCCCTGAAGAAACAAAGTGTGAAGTTGCAGACATGCAGGTCAGGGCATGTCTCCTCCCACTACAGGCAAATGATCTGCCAGTCCAGTGGCACAGGCATTATGCAGCTCCCATCTGAAGAGAACTTGAGAGGATCCTGGAAGCTTCAAGTCAGTGAATAAAGTTTTCATCCCTGCTAAAGTGATAAAGTCTAAAGCAAATGCTAAGATCACTGAGCACAGAATTTATTGAGAAAGAATCAGCTTCTATAAAGGGAGCTCCTGCCTCACTACGGCAGCAGGGATTCACCTTCTAACATCTTTGATCTCATCATTGTGGATACTGATTGAAAAACCTCTAGACAGCAGTGAAGTTCATCTACACACACCAAACATTGCCTTCTTCACTACTCTTGGAGACAGAGTGCTGGGCTACAGTTTAACTCAGTAAGGCATTTCCTAAATACTGACTAATACACTTTTTTTTCATTTATTATGCAGAAAGAGCATAGTTTCTTTTGAATATCAGTACCTCATTTTAGATGCTATACTTAGATATCATTAGAGCCGCAACCTTCCTATTTCACCAGGAGTGTGCTATACTCTGTAAAGGCCTGTAACAGGAATGTGAGCAAAGCATGCAGAAAGTTCTTATATATCACTGTAACAGCCACTTCTATCCTCTGAGCACCTACCGGATGTTCATACTATAAACACCAGTACTGAAAAAAAAAAACAAAACCTGGCACACCAGCTCTAGCATTGCCTTGTTTTAAGAATTAGGAACATAAAGATAAGTTTCACAGAGAAACTTAAATCACACTTTAGCTCAGCTTGCAGCAGTTCCAAAAAAAAAAATAAATCCCAAATACATCTCTGCACTTACCTTCTTCTTGTGGGCCAAAAGGGAGCTTTTCTCAGGCCAGAAGGTTGTTCTTCCTCTTGAACTAAGGAAAATAGGATTGCAGTAAGGTAGCTGCAATGCTTTAAAACCTTTTAAAGGCAGTTGTCAGGTGATATTGATGAGGCCTGACAGCTGACTGGCGTCTCCTCCAGGTGATTTCATTAGTACAAAGTTGAATTGTTAGATCATGCTTTTGAGTAGGAGCTGGCCTGTTGTATGGAGAAGCTACATTTTTGGGGCAGCATTGTCTTACTAATTCTTATCATTTCATTCCAACATGGAAGTAAAATTGTAACACAAAGGTATAAAGCTTGCAATGGAATTTGCAATTTTGGTAAAAACTGCACAAGTGAGATTTACCATTTCCTACATAATGTAGCAATAGGTATAGTTGAGTTCCAAAGCTATTGGTGTTGGAGTTTGTCTTTCTGGTGTAATAAAATACAGCCAGAAATCAAAGCTATTGGTTCAGAGAAAAATTTGTATTTTATCTAAAAAAAATAAAATGTAAAATTATGCAAATAAAATTTGTATTTTATTTTAAAAATACAAATCTGAAATTATGCAAATTACTAAGGATGTTTTCAGAGATGGGAACACATTTACATCTGATTTATGAACTCTGTATCAGGCATTTCTCTTGTGTCTTCCATTGCACAGTTGCATTATTCTATATCAACAAAAGCCACTGCACATGACTTATCCATGTTGAAATTTGGGTTAAGATCATTTTCTCCAGTAAATGATTGAATTACTTGAAAGTTGTACTTGAAGTGTAAAGGACATAGGTTCAAAAGTCTAGAATAGGGGAAGCTGTCAAATAGGTTCAAAAGTTTAGAAATGGGAAAGTTGTTGAATAATTATGGCAGGTTTATCATATGATTTGCTTTTTACCTTGTCAAATGCCATTTCCATGGGTACCTGTTACACAAATTCAACACAAATGCACAGACACTGAGTCTGTGCTTATGCATATGTTTAAGTCCTTAATTTTCTTCAGTATCTGTGTTTTGTGCACTAACTATTGCTAGCAGGACTTGTATCTACTGTTATAATAGACAGAATAGTATAATATATAACACCTTCCCATGTTATATATGTAAAGCTTAAGAAGCAGCCACTGGTTGATCAGTTCTTTGTTGGAGGTGTGCTGTAGCATTGAAGACTTCTCTGATACATATACAAAGTTTTATACACACAGTATACTGTGTTGTGCCCATCTAGGATATGCTTATATTTCTATTAAATGTGCACTTAGGTTGTTCAAGTAGAAAAGTTTTGGGTTTGCCTTTGGAAACAAATGGACTCTGAAACACTATGTGTTCTGACTTTCAATTGATAATTTTCTTTCAGGGTGGTGGATTTCTACAGGACCCAGCGGGATGCAATGCTCGTTGCTGCTGACAAGTGGTTAAAAGGTCAGAGTGCAACAGAAATAATTACTTAAATTTTCTTCCAACTATATATCATCTTTATGCTCAAGAAAAATCACTTAAGTTCATCTCTTGACTGAAGTGACAGATAAGCACTATAAGCAAATCAACCACATTAAATATTAAGCTTAGGACAAATTATTTATTGCTGTTGTTTTTATGCTTTTCTAGTGCAACAAGGAGATGGGAAAAAGCTCACCACATTAGGGTGCAAAGCAGCTTTTAAAAGAGCATGTATTTCACTTCATTATGTTCTTATACTTTTTCTATTTAAAATCTCTGTCTTTAAAAAATCGCTGAAATAGTGACCTTTATTTAAAAGGAGATACAAACGATCGCTACAGCAGCAGTGATGATATTTAACGTCAGTCAGTTTCAGGTGTCCCCTTTTGTGGTTAACCATAGAGCACAGAAAGAATTTGATCAACAGCAATGCAGTCCCGGTTAGTCGCTCACTGCCTTTAGTCAGTCTAAGTGGAATCAGCAATAACTGCTTAAGAACTGCCCACCTACCCTAGGTGGTACTTCCATGGGACATGGGTACTCTGGCACCACACAGTCATTAATGTATTTACTCCTGCTAATTCCAGGTGATTTATATATTTTTCTATATTGCTCTGAACAACCATGGGTTGTTGGCCTACATAGGCCCCCTTTGTCTCAATTCCCCAAGTTCCAAAACTTGGGTAATAGCACAGGATACTGTAAAATATATTGTGAGAATGTAAAAGACTGCAGGGTCTTCATGTTTTCTAGTAAAAGAAGCTGTAATATTATGGAAGACAGACCTTTATTTTGTAGATATGTAATGGTAAAATACACTGAGGAAGAACTGGAGAAGAAGATGTTAAGTCAAATAAATAGTTCTTTAAAAAATATGTCCAAAACCATATAAAGCATTCTAAGTAAACGGAAGGTATACAGTAAGTCTGCAGATAAATCCTTTCTAAACCTCCCATCTCCTCATAACTCCTAGGCTCTCCTTTTCTTTGGGACAAAATCAATATTAATTGTAACTTAAAACACTTTTGTGCCATATTAAGAGAAACTGCAACAGAAAAATTATTTTAGATTGTTTACTTGATCTGAAAGTAATCAACAAATATAGTTTGTTAATGCTTGGGATATCTATAATTCAGAGGAATCACTTTCACAAAACGTATTGAGGTTACCAGCACAAGTGCAGTAGGCCCTTACAGGTACGAGTACTTTAAATTTGGAAAGTGGCAGCCTGGCTCGGTGGCCTGCATTCCCTTTCAGTTCATTGGAACAAAAAATCCACAATATCACTGAAACTATGTATCTGTTAAAATTGGGGCATAATTTTCTTCCTTGATTCCATTTTCTCTCTCTTTCTCTCTCCAGGCTTGGCTGAATGGTACCCTCCTGCTGCTGGCATGTTCTTATGGATCAAAATTAAGGGTATCTCTGATACACAGCAGCTGATAATGGAAAAAGCTTTGCAGAAAGAAGTATGACCTATGATTTAATGGCTTATGATCTTAAAATGAAAAGTGGGAAAGATAAAATATCTATGTCTATCCACACATATATGCGCACATAAAAAAGCAGGAGAACTTGTCATGCATCATTATTGAGTCTGCAAGTCAGGCATTGTGGCATAGTTACTTATTAACAAAATCCATTCATGTCTGTTTTCAGATATTGGTATTTAATCCATTTACTTAAATTTAAACTGTTATAACATTTAGTACAATATGTCCTGTGTACAACAGATATATATATAATATTAATGACAGAATCATAGAATATTCTGAGTTGGAAGAGACCCACAAGGATCATTGAGTCCAACTCTTGGCCCTGCACACGACATCCCCAAGAGTCACACCATGTGCCTGAGAGTATTTTCCAAATGCTTCTTGATCTCTGTGAGGCTTGGTGCTGTGACCACTTCCTTGAGGAGCCTGTTCCAGTACCCAGCCACCTTCTGGGTGAAGACCCTTTTTCTAATATCCAACTTAAACCTCCCCTGACACAATTTCAGGTCATTCCCTTGGGTCCTGTCACTGGTCACCACAGAGAAGAGATCAATGCCTGCCCTTCCTCTTCCCCTCACAAGAAGTTGTAACTGCAGTGAGGTCTCCCCTCAGTCTCCTCTTCTCCAGGCTGAACAGAACAAGTGACCTCAGCCACTTGTCATACAGCTTCCCCTCAAGGCCCTTCACTGTCTTTGTTGCCCATATATACGTAGCTACATGTATGATGGCTCTTTACTAAATAGTTTTAATAAGAGAAATTAATTATGGTTTTATTTCTACAATTTATAAGCACTGTGTACTGAGTAAACTACACCCTCACTGGTGCTTCTAAACATTGTGATGATATGTCTGACCCAGTAACCCACCAGCCTAGGTAACCAAAACCCAAGACCCTTTGATTTTGTTGTGAAAAGTCTGATCACAGGTTGCATATTTTTGTCTCCTCATTTTGAAGAGAAGAAATATATTATGCCATGATCTAAGTGTTTAAGCACTGAGCCTTGTCAAATTTAATTTAATGTAGTGTTTTAAAAATGCAGAAGTCGTAATAACTGTGTGGCTAATGAATTTTTCTTAGGTATTACTGGTTCCTGGAGGAGCATTTAATATCAATAGTTCAGAGCCGAGTTCTTATGTCAGAGCCTCCTTCTCTCTGTCTTCTCCTACTCAGATGGATCTGGTAAGTGAGATTTATTATTTCTTTTTTACATTCTTAGCAAGACAGTTTCTCACACAATAATGCTCCCTTATTTTTACATACTTCTTATATGTTTTCTTGAATGTTACTGCAGGTTTTTAGTCCTTAGGTGATTAAGAAGTACTTCTGAAGCAGTATTAGCTGTTTCTTAAGCAAGATACTCATCCAGATGACATGAAAGGTACCAAATTTTTAGGACCACTTAAAATTTCTCTGTGTATCTCATACATGCAGAGTCTCACACTTAAATGTCCCAGACATTATTTATAAATGCTTTACTGAAGTCAGAGTAAGTAGTAAGTTCTGCTGTTTCCTTAAGCATTAGCAGGCATCATGTATCTTTTATTTTCCAGACTGTCCATTCCCAAGATTCTGAGTTACCTGTTTTCTTTTATGTGGGTGTTGTCAATCTTTTGTAAGAAAGAATATTGTTTTTCTTTCATACAATTTACATATATGTTTTATTTTATTTCTCAATAATTACTCTTGTATGTGTTTAGGAGCATTTTTTATGTTATTGGCTCTATCTGTAAAATTAGTGGGAAGAAAGATAGGAGACATCTATTTGTGCAGCTTTAATACTCATTTGATTCAGATGCTCGAAAGAGTTCAATATTTGTAGTTATAATTTCATTCAGTTGTGAAGTTTTGTAAAGATAAGCACTTCTATTGCCTTTTTATTGTTTGTGTATGGTTAGGGCAGTTTTAGTAGTTTAACAGGTTTGATGTGTTGTCTGTTTATGTAATGCTAAATATAAATGTGAAACACATTTTTGTCATTGCAGGCCTTCAAGAGACTGGCTGACCTTATAAAAGAATCTTTGTGAAAAAGCTAAATAGAGCTCTTGCAGCAATTAAAATCATCTCCAGAAATATTTATTAACATTTGGATTTCATCAGAACACTTTATAAACAAGCACAATACAGTAGATGTTTCCTTAGATATTTTCAGCTAAAAAAAAGACAAAAAATGGAAGTGAAAAACAATTTGCCTGATTTATTTTGACGGGGCATTTCATTACTAAATATATTACAATTCAGAAAAATTTAAAATACTCAAAACCAAATTGTTCTACTTCCTGTCAAATCTATGGTTTTGCTAGCTTCAAATAAATTTTTGTTCTGACTTTTATTTTCCATTTGGGTTGGGAAACAGAGAAGTCAGTTACTTAGGAAGTTGCACTTGAGGTGGTCTTAGCCACTGTTACTTAATCTCAACTGATACATTCCTCCAGCATCTTACATTGGAATTGTTTTGTGTGTCACTTTCCTTCTTGTCCTACTTTATGGCATCTGGTTTTGAGGATTTGAGAATCGGTATTTAATTTGACTAAAGTTTTGGCAGATAAAACTGATATAATGATGTTAAAAAAAAAGAAACTGATCCAGCAAAATTAGGCTATGATTACAAATAAAACTGTATGGCCTGAGGTCCCTTGCAGTTTGCATGGGCTTTGCAGCTCATTCTCTATTTTGTAAAAGGTTTTCTGATTGCTGGCTTTTACCTCAGTCTGTGAATAATTACTCTGTACCTGTGTTAGAAAATCTCTTGTCTGCAAAGGCATGTAGATGTGCTAATAGAACAGTTCTTGGTTAATCAGTCAGATGTGTTTCTAAACAGAGTGCGTAAGTAACTTGAACAGAGGGCATAGAAATTCCAGCATACAATAAACATGACCCAAAATCCTGGGACAGGCCAATGGTATTTTACCTCTGTTAATGCTTGATTTTTTGGATGAAACTGCAAGAAAGTATTTTAAGTTCATTATTAACCAAATGCAGAGAAAGTTCAAAGTTCTATGTAAATCAAGGAACAGAAATACCTTCATGTTAATTTTTTCCAGAACATTTCACAGTATATTCACTTGTTATATCAATCCAGATCTAATATAAGTTGAAAATAAAAAGAAAATATAATTTTGAAGGTATTCTCCAAATTCTGTTCAGCTATAGGGAATCTTCTAGCTGTAGTCAGATTTGTTAATGTATTTCTGGGCTATTCATTCATGAAACGAGTCAGCAAGACCCTTATTCTTCTCCCATGGTAACATCTGAGCTTTGCAGGGTTACACAATAGCTTCCATAATCACTATGAGAAAAGTGAGGTACAGCATGGTATTCCTGGGAGCAATGTTAGAAGAATGAAAATGTATCCTTCTTTGCATTTTTCATTCAGAATTATTACAGTTCGAACACTGCAATTGTTCTGTTCCTGTGTAACACACAGCCTAGAGTGGGCTGTTCAAAACTGTTATTGAATAATAAAGAAAACAAGATGGATTAGGGCATGCACCAGTACAGCTCAATGGAGTTCTTTTACATATTTGCCCCAGTGGATCACAATCCAGATTGCAACAGCAGGACTGAAAGTACTGTGGATCTGTAGGTTACAAGATTTTAAAATACAGTGTTCCATACAGAAACAATTTTTAAAGGATGAAGCTTAAAATGGAACTTGCATTCATAATTCAGGGGACAATGCCCCAAAACTAAACCAACTGTTTTCAACAATAACTCTACAAATTCTTAGACACCACCACTGATGCTCAGAGACTGACATTCAGTTAGATGAAATAATTCTCTACATGCTCACAGTTCAACATAAAAACTGTCTGTTTGTATACGCACATACGTTCTCTTTTCTAGTGAATTCCCCATAAAAATCTTTTTTTCCTCAATTATTCATTAATCCTAGCTGTGCTGAAGGGCTCTTGTTTGAAAGTAAGGGGGATATTTTCCTTCAGATCACTGACCTGTGTGAACCTAGAATTTGTAAATGTGTTTTATGCATAATAAATGGAATTACGTTGAAGTTGTTACCATTAATAATTCCATAAACCTATGGAAAAACTGTTCCCCCTTGATGCATCTGTAAAATTCACAAAGCAGAAGTGTTGTGTGAGTCTCGATGTGTGGAACAACACGTGTGCATGATGTGCATAGCATGGGTTGAGATTTATGTCCCTTGTACAGCAGAATTGTTTGGGTCATGTACAGTGGCTATTCACCCAGAATTTCTACGTGTTTTTTGTCTGCCAAAAGCATGAAAATCCGGTGTAACCGAAGTGTAGGTACAAGAGAAGGGGCAGCTAAATGACAACTCAGAAGTAAGTCTGGAGACCCAGCCTGCGGGAAGCTGCCCATGTCAGGCAGCTCTACAGCACTGCTGCAGCCTCTTCCACAACTGCCCATTACTGGGATATCAGGGGATGTGCTTACTGCACCAAGCCTTTTCAGTGCTTTGTATCCTCCTTTCCCCAAAGGTAAATTGTGTCACTTGCATCAGATGGCTTAAACCCAGCTATGAATGAGAGAGATTTCTTGCTCTTGGATGGGTGAAACAGAAAGGGAAAGCCAAAACTTTCATTTGCCACATCATTTCTTTGTATCTGAACCTGTTGCCCACTCTTCCTTTCGTCTCTAAATGGCTTCCTCCAGGAATATCTAATCACAGCGAATTCTCTCTCCCAGGAGACCAAGGTGTGTTAAAAGGTTCAGGGAAACAGCATGTGCATATAGGATTTCACTGCCATTGTTCGATTTGCATTGTTCAGGATATTAATTTAATTGTAGATGCTTCATCACAATCAGGGGAAAAAACAAACTCTCTCTAAATTAGCTGATAGCAAAACCACCTAATGTGCTGCAAATGGAATGGCATTTTGCTTACATTTAACTAAATTAACATTTAGATCTCTGAAAATTAAGAGGTATATTATTCAACACATTGCCGGTATAAATCTTGCTTAATAATATTTTGATTATGTTTTTCTAATTCAGGTTTGGCTGAATCACAATACGACGAAAGTATTTGACAATGAAAATAGCATTAACATGAGAACTAAAATCAGTCTTAAATGATGTTTATATTTTTCCTCTATAAAAATATATTATTTTAACTAAGCAGACACATCAATTAATTGTATAAAATGATTTTCTAAATTGAGCCCAAGATAAAATTGCCTTACTGATAGCAACATCAGAGCTTTCAAAATTTCTACACGTGATTAAGAAATTGAGTTGAGATGTGAAAACTTCCTGTTAAACAGCACTGCACAAGAGGCATTGCACATTAGCACCATCAAACAGTGTAAAATGGGAAAAGTTTTTCTGCAAAGGCAGTGTTGGCACGCTCAGAGCAGATTTGGGACTGTGGGCTCTCATTCTATGGGTCCTGGCTGCCCAAACCCAGCCTGACTCCGTGGAGGGGCCAAGCTCATCCACTGAAACACCTTGTCTGCCTGTGGTAGTCCTTCTCCTGTGGATTTGCCTAAAACCTGCAGTAATCTGGGAAGTAAGCAAAGAATTGATCTTAGATATGCTGCTCAAGAAGCTGCAAAGTGCAGAGATGGCTTGGATGTGTGACTAAATTAAAAGGCAGATCCAGCTTGAGAGGCCAGACATAAAATCCTCCTGGTGTCCTGATGTGCTAGCAAATAGGAAATTCAATCTTTTCTGTGCACATCACCAACGGCCTGTCACCAGTGGAGCGTCTGTGTGGCTCAACAGAGATCAGTGTCTGCCCCTCTTCTTCCCCTCACAAGGAAATTGTACACTGCAATGAGGTCTCCCCTCAGTCTCCTCCAGGCTGAACAGACCAAGGGAAAAAACATGCTGTCTCTTTCTGCTTCCTAACTGGCGTAATAATTTTTCCTGTTATTCTTACTTATAAAGGTCATATAAATTAGGAACTAGTCGTATTTATCAGAAAACTAACTAATTTGTGTTATTCTGTTTAAACTGTCCTTCTGGATACCTTTAGGAACTCCTTACTTTTACTCTCAAGATGAATTAGGTTACTCAGCAACGGTACTTTTATCAAGCATTTTACAATAGCAATCTTTTACGGCGACATTTATTTTCCTCCCTAGCAATTCTGCAATAACCCGCAGATGTTAGTTCCCACGCAGTAGATGTGCAGAGAGGGCTTTTAGAAAGGAACATGCACAGATGACTCAGGGATTGGACTCTCTGAATATCAATCATGTTTGCAAGTGCTGTTTACTGTGAACAAGAATCCCAGGGACTCATGAGTTTCAAAGCCAGAGGAAATAATCATCAGCTTTATAAGGAAGGACATACATTTTCATTACCTCTGAGAAAGATATCCTATCTTGGTTTTAAGGCTTGCAATGATAGAAAACCCGCTAGAATAATCTATTGATTAAAGAGCCCTTCATTACGTGGCATTCTCTCCAGTTATGTCACTTGTATTAATTCAGCTATTTCCCTAAAGCCAAAAAGTAAGGGATAAAAAGGATATGTTTCAAAAGTCTGGGGCTGCACTCCTAATTAATGAGTTTTCAAAAGACTTTGTAAGTCTCCTCAAAACCTATCCTAATCAAGGAAAAGACATTTCCCTTTCAGACAAGAAGGTTTTGTAAAGTAGGTAAAATAGTGCGTGGGAAACACACCAATGGAAATAGCTTCTGTACTGGCACATCAACCTTTGCTGTCTGGTGTCAAAAATAAGGAACTCACATTTTAGCCTTTTTCAATTATCATATTATCATAAACAACATAGACATCTGATCAGGAGCATCAGGAGCATTTTATTTAAAAAGGCCATTGGATCCATATGTTTTTCATCCTGACAGTTTAGGCCTTGGGCTGTTTTGTAAAAGTGGCATTCAGAAAACTGATTTGGAATTCCTTAGCTGTAGTACCAAAGCCATGATTGTGGGATGGAGTAAAAGGTTTGTTCAATCTCCTAACTCGTTCTAAAAGTCAAACTGATTTTCAGAGTGAATAAAGTATTTAGGAAGGTAAAGTCCTACAGATTATTTTTGTATATTAGACTCCTGAGTGACCAAGTTAGTTTTTAAAATGGAACTAAAATTCCTAACACGATTACATGGTGTTGGTAAATCCCATATAAAAAGTTTCATGATTTAGAATTATAAGGACAAGAGAAAATGTTTGCAATGTTCTTGTGAGCTTCCTAAACAAAATGTTGCAATGCACATGTACACCCTCATGTTGCCTCTGAGGTCTAATAACAGTGGAAAAGATATTTACAGACAGTTTAATAGCTAGCTCTGATTTCCACTGTTTAAAGTATTGGTGATACTCGAGACAAATGAAGTGAGGACAACACTGGAGCAAAATCCTACAGCAGAGAAGGAGAGTAGGACAAAGCATATAAGAAAAGTCTAGTTACAACAGACAAGAAGAAATCTTCCCCAAAGCCACACAAATTGTTGAAAGAGACTTGCTCTGTTAGACATGGTTCTCATTCACAGTTCTAACCACATTTTCTGATTGTGAAATGGGCTTCTTTATCAAGGGACAAAAATATTTTACTTCTCTAAAATTTGTATAAAATTGTATATAAAGAATGATAAACATCAGGCTAAAGCAATCATATTTTACTATGTAACTACTGACACTTTGAAGAATCTCATAGAAAGTACTGCTTATTCCGTTTGTTACCCAGGCTATAATACAATTCTTCTAGTAGATTCGCTAACATCTCTGCCTCCAAACTTGACATTTAAAAGTTGTCACAGCTTGCTACCAGTAACAGCTTTGCAGACCACAGAAGATACAATGCACTGTGGTGAACGAGCTGCACAACCTGCAAGAAAACCTGTTCTCTTGCTCCTACACAGCACTCTTAATTCAGAAAATCAGAACTCCTTCATATATGCACCCCACATCACAGCATTCAAAAGCATACAAGGATATGAAACAGTTTCCCTAAAGGATGTACAAAATGGACCAGATGCTGCAGCTTGAAAAGAGGTTGAAGGTATGCAAGACAGATTTATAAAACCAGCAACAGCACAGGCAAAACTCACAGGGAGTAGTTGTGCACTGTTCTCATAGCAGAAAAAGTAGATTTAACAAGCAGATGCTGATGGAACAGGAAAATTGTCACATGCACCATAACATTACACAGGACTTTGTGTGGGCCAAATATACAATTGCATCTGAAAAAGGGATTAAACACAATGATTGGAAACAGATCCATAAAAGACTATTAAACACAATGATCTGTGTGCTCCATACCAGAAGTTCTTAATCCAGTGATTGCCTGAATGGGAAAGGAGCTCAAAGAATCACTAAATATTTCCCCATTTTTTATGCTCTTGCCTTGGCCACTGGCAGAGACACTATACTGGACAAAAAATATTGTTCTAAACTAATATGGCAATATTAGGTGTTCATGTTAGCTTGTCTCTGTTTTTAGCAAGGCCTGTTCAGTTAAGACGTATTATTGCATAGGAAGTTAATGACAGTGAGAATTAAAATCTAGGGCCAAAGTGTAAAGCAATCCTCAATTCATACAGAGGCACTGAGTCAGTTTACTGCTAGGTAAGCTCAAGCTTTTCTTTAGGTCACAAGCCTTTCTTTAGGCTCCATTGCTCTGAGTCACTCTAGCTACACTGAAGGCAATTGCCCCATCTCCTTCCACCAAGGACACAGAGGCCTGGGAAGACAGTCTCCTGAACAGCCTCCCTTGCTGCACAATTATGAATGCAGAAAGTGAGATGCATTTGAGATCATCCTGTGTTAAATAAGGCAGCTGGATACTACATGCCTTCTAATTTGCCGCAGTGGTTCTTATGTTCTTAAGCAGACTGATTTTGAAGTGGCATTTGCTCTAAAAGTCTTGCCATGGCAGAGCATCAGCATTGTCACTGAATCATAGTGCCTGTCATTTGTAGATCCCCTCATAAGCACCTCCTAAAAAACCTTCCCTTTTCTACTTAGCTGATATTTAATAAAAATAAAATCAGGCCTTTTAACAGATCCCAATGCTCTGATTATTAGCACAGTTCCATGAATGCAGATCTCAGAGTATGTCTTGGCACTTTCACACAGATGAGTATCAACGTGCTTTTCCTGCTCTGCTTTCTTGCATGAGATTAAACAGGAGTAGGGTTACAGTACTGTCAAAAGCAGGGCATGTGGAAACAATATTTTGCCAGTAAAGGCAAATTTTAATGAAGAAAAGCTTTTTATGTTGTCTTATCAGCATTAAGAATATGGTCCACACCACCTGTGTTAGAAGAGCATGAATATGTAGAACCTTGGGATGTTCATATAAAAAGATAAAATGCGGTAGAAAGCAATGAGTGGTCTCAAACTAGGGTGTCATTCATCAGTCCAGTGAAGAAGCAGAAAGATACAGTATTTTAGCAAGTCTCCAGGTGATAATATTTATGTAGAGCTTAGCCCATAGAACTACTGTCCTGCCTCTCAAAATGTAGACAAGATCACTAACTGAGAAAGCAGCATTCAAATTATTAAGCAGTAATAACGATGCTGCTTTGTTGGGTACCATTATCCCAAATCTTCAGACACAAAATTGAGGCTTCCTGAAGCATGCACATAAATGAAGGGTTTGTATTTCTATATAGAATTTTGATTTTCCATTGCTGAACCCAGCATAGGTACATAAAAGACAAAGTAAGAATAAACATGGCATAATGCTGCTGGATATGATCTGCCCTGAGTGAACTGGTGCATCTGATAATGTTTTTCAGTAGAAGGTGCTTATATTTATTTTGTGTTCTGGGGCCCTATTTTTCCACTCAATCTTATCAGCAAAATAAGATTTATTTTCTCCACCAGACAGTACCAAAACAGGTCTGGTTTGCTTTGGTTTGAGGGGTAATAAGCCAATTGCTTATTACCCTATAAGTCATAGGCAACACCTATGACTTCAGGAAGGTAGTTTTGCACATCTGTATTAATTGCTTTTATTATTCACTGAAATTATGCACTGACCTACTTGAAGGACCACTTTATTTCAGGGGATTTTCAAGTGAACTTACAAGCAGGTGCCGCTTTTTCTAATTCTTATCTTTGTCTGATTTTTGATGGCAAGTATCATCTGTCAATATCTAACAGCACGGTTTTTAACCACAATGCATTTCAGGACCCAAGTTCAATATTTACAAAATAAGTCATCCTTTATCAGCATATATCACTGTTGCCAGCCCAAGGATTATGTTGCTATCTCGTTTATACACACAGGTGAAGCAGCCAGAAAAAATGATTGAGATAAGAGTGAAGGTAATCAGGGAAAAAGAAAACATAATTAAATTCTTTATGGGAAAGGTTCCAAAACATAGAGCAGAACACCAGCACCCATAGACCAGAAACACTAGCAGTGTTTCTACAGTAGAAACAGATATGATGTTTTTTGCCAATTGATTTGTGAGCAATGTATTGGGTTTATTAAAAATAAAGGAGTAATCATCCTATTAACAATAGAGGAATCATCCTGATGAGAAAGAAAAAAAACAGAACAGTGAGAGCACAGAGCATCCAGGAGGTGGGAAGCTTTGGAAACCTCATCAGCGAGCCATAGTCAATGACATAAAGCCCAAAGTGAGGCCATGCAGGGTCTGTTTCATTAGATTGTTGAAGTGGAAAGATATATACTCTCTAAGCTGTGTAACAAATGAATATGAATTTAAATTCCAGTTTTAATTCTCCAAAATATTTTCAGAAAATTTAGCAAATGACTTCATGAACTCAAGGACTGGGCCCATAATAAAGTAATGGAACTTATTCCATTAGTTAGCAAGCAATTTACAGGATGTCCAGAAAAATAAGCCAGATTTCTGCCCCCTAAAGCTTTTTCTTACTTCCTCAGCAGAAATGAAAATTATCCCTTTTTGCAGTTCTTATGGAAAGCTGTTGCCTTGCATTTCTTGATAAAACAAGATGGAGAGACCAATTCAGTACACAGTGGTTTTATAATGTATAATCTAGTTCAAATTGCACCATATCATAAGACATGGAAATCCATGTTTTTCTTCCTGTACAAAAAGTAGTCTAGATACAAGCCACGGTGAAGACTCAATCTCTGAACAATAAGAGACTGTAGCTGGCACTGCTGAATGTACAACTTTCTACAGCAAGGTCATGGCCAGGCTGGAAAATTCTGCTTCTATAACTTTTATTGACTTTCAGTTTCTGATAATACCAAGTGAAAGCACACTGAACTCTGGCATTGTGCCACAAGAGACTATTTAATTCTGAGAGCCAAACCCTGCAGTTTGCTGAGTCACAGAAAACTTACAGTGACAAGTTTGTGTAAATGAAAGGCACCTTTTGTCAATGACAAATTTGTAATGCACTTTTGACCAGACTTCAGTTTATTTTCTGTCCCTCCCACAGGGGAATATAATCTGAATATAACTCAGAGAGAAAAATATTGCTTCTGCATGTAAAGCTATTTGAAAACCTTCCAGTTTGCCTGGCTCATAACCCTTCCTCAGTTTCCCTAGTGACTGTGTGCTAAGAGGAACAAAACAGCTCCAGGAGAAATATAATTTAATTCCACTGGTTCTTATTCCACTGTTACGATCAGACACTGTCAGTATGCTTCAGTGAAATAAAGAAAATGTAGAATATAGCTACTTTTTAAATACATTTTCTTTTTTGCTTGTAAGGCTTTGATTTCCTTATGACAGAGGGTGACCCAAATTATATTCTTCAGTAGGAATAGGTAAGTACTTGCTTTTGGTTTTTAGTATTCTTGTCATGAACTATTTTTCTTCCACAATGAACAATGTATTTTCATCTGCCCCAGTTAAACATGCAAACAGCAATATATATTGACAGAATCCTTTGCTTTAAATATATTTTGGCATATATAGAGGCCACCCAGGCTGCCACTGGTCTTCAAACTCAAGAGCTGATTAAATTCACTGGTGCTCATGTCCGGAAAGTACAACTGCTGCATGAACTTGTGCAGAGAAAAGTAGTGGGTGTTGATTATCAGGCCTTAAAACTCATTTTCCCTGGAGCTCTGTTCCCACAAACATTAGCTCAGCATAGTGAGGTTCTTCAATGCTTCACCTGACCCTCCACAAAGATGCAAAGACAAAAAGGTTGCCTCCTTAAACTATCCCAGAAAAGCCATTCAAGCCATTTTTGTGCCATGTAGGCAATTTTGAAAAGAATATTAAAAGCCTAAGAAACTATCTTTTCTGTCTATGAACAATGATGGTAAGCGGTCAGGTTTAACTTTTTTTCAAAATCACCTCTGCAGGACAAGCAGAACTTAGAAATGTATTCTCATATTACCAACTTCCAGAAGATATTCATGATTTCTGTACTATTCAAACAAGCAAAGAGTCTCAAGTCTTCAGTAGTCTTTGCTGAAAATTTTTTTAAAGCCAGAATCTCACGTGCTGTATAAACCAAGCCTCTAGTTACATAATTGAGATCAGTGGAGAAGCAGGACTTCATCACACAGATCTGAGAACACCTTCCTTCTCTCCCTGAGCATTATGCTCTTTGCAGTGCTTCAAAGTAGTGCGGCTGATTTTGATAGTTCTTCTCCTTTACAAGTCCTTGAGGAATCAAGTGCTGTTCTTTGTCAATTCACCTACAAGTGACCACAGAGCAGCCTCTGACTGATTACACTTTAAAAAAACAAATCTGTAGATTTGTGATTCCTTTGGTGCTTGTCCTTGGCAAGCTGGTTTTATATCACTTAGCAAAGGCAAACATTTAACAGGCATCATCCCGCAGTCTATCAATAAAGCCTTACACTCCATGTGCATGATAAATCCTCCTTAACTTCTTCCTCAATTTTTACTTGTAATGATTAATGACAAAGCAAATTAAGGCAGAGCTCCCTCCCATGACGTGCATATGACATAATAGGAGACAATAATTTAATGCGCAAATATCCACTCATCACAAGTGCAGTGACTCATTGACTTCCCAAAACATGATGAAATCGATCTAATAGATTCTAATGAAACAAAACTACAGCAGGTTATAAACTGCTGCAGACTATCCATATTGGTTTTTGATGCTTTTTCCTTATATTTCTGCACAACATGAGGGCAAAAGTAGAGAAAAGTACCTGATTTCTGGTAAGAAAGCGAACTATCCCATGCCAGGGCTCACAAGCCCAGATGGATGTTGGCAGAGTCAGGAAAAGCATTTTATTCTAAGGTCCTCTTTACAAAAAATAATAAATTTATCTCAAATTGTCAATATTTTTACTCTATAGTTTGGAACATTGAGACACAAAAATAACAACTTGTCCAAAGTTCCTGAGCAAGTCTGTGGTAAAAGTGGAAACCTAGACCTTTTGACTTCCAGTTCTCTGATTCAGCCATGAGACCTTCCTTTGCCATGTAAGCAGAGTGGTGTTTACAGAGCAAAGTCTACCATACAGAATTTTACGTGGTCTTTCATTTTAATTTTAGATAACACTGTTAGAAACACTATTAGAAACAGCTATTGCCCACGGGTTGTGCAGCTCTATCACCAGATGCCAGCAGGCTGGACAGTTTCTCCAGTGACTGTGCAATAGTTAGCTGCATTTTTTTTGCTTCCCCCCAATACCAGGCATTCAATTAACTCATTAGTTACCACTAATGGGTGCCACCATTAGTCAGCCACCAACTTTGTTCTTTTTTTAAAGCTTTCATGAAAAAAAAAACCCCGAAGTACTTTGGAAAAACATAGTCAGAAGAAGCCCCATCTAGGACAGCACTTAAAATCGATTTCCAATTAAATTATGGCTGAACATGACAGGGAGGGTAGTAAGGAACGACGTCTCTATGACTGACTTATGTCTCTGCTCTTCTTTGAAATCAAGAGCATTGATTTTTTTTTACTTTTACTTGGGTTTGCTTCCAGCGTCCTGGGATTCCCCGTGGCCCAGCGGGATACAACGCTTGACATAAAGGCAAATTGCTGAAAGGTCAGTGTGTTCAGTGCACATTGGTAGTATCTGTGCTGCTGTTATATTTGCCAAGATCCAAGCAAATTCAAAGAAGAAAATTATATTTGAAGAGCATTTTACCTGAAATTTTTCAGCCTCCTGAAAAATACCCATAATTGCTAACTTTTAATTATATGTTTGTGCAGAGACAGTTCACATGAGTTAAAACAGGCTTGCATCTGAGTTTTTCCACACTTGGTTTTGCAAACTCTAATTCTAAGCACAAGCCTAGAATAAGCTTCCCCTAACCTAGTGACACTAATCAGATCCACATGTACAAACATCACAGTAACACAAACTGGCACTGACACCCAACATAGTCTGGCCAGCTCTGTGTAACCAACTTGTCAGCAAGACTTACTGGCCCTAGCAAAGGCAAATCACAGCTTATATTGCAAGACTAAGACTGATCTTTTCCCCAGCCTTGCAATTAAGGACCAGAGCAAAAGGTGGCTCAAAAACCAAGTTTGGCATAATTTCTTAAGTCAATCTGAAAAAAGTCATCACCTTAGCATTAATTCAACATATATCACAATATAACCTCTGTCCTTTCACACTGCCCCCAATTTGCCAGCCAAAACACAGGCCAGCAGTCCTCTTTCCCCTTGCAGATGCTCTCCTTTGCCCTGGAGCTCTGTGAATTCAAGCCCCCAACTCAAGGTCCAGCCATTGCAACCCACTTCTTTTCCCCAAATATGGTTTTACCCCTTATCTTTTCTAGGCCAGATAGAAATTACAAGCAGGATTATGGTGGAGTTCAGGTAACTTTTTAGATTTGCATGAATCAGTTTTACTGAGTCTAACTCCTAACCTTCATCCCAGCCAAAGCTAATCATAACCTAAAAACTGCTTTAGGATCCCAACATAAACACAGCTCAGTGCTTTATGCCTGAACTCTGAAAAGCTTCTCCAGTAACCTGCTATGAACTCAAGCTTTGCTTTTTTTCTTGTATCACTGGAGGTCAAACCCTTTACCTACCATGTTACCCACCCTCCAATCCTGGAGCTCATCTCCCAGTGACAGTGGCTTACATCAACTCTCAGTTTAGTTTAACAGGCCCTGTTGGTTACTATATGACTTTATAAATTTACATAAACAAACTCTAATTCCATGCAAAATCTGTTTACTGTCAGAAGGACACATAACTCTAATTTGGAAGCAAATATAGAGCTATGAGTACCAGCCTTACATATCTGCCTATCTTGCAGAAAACTGTGTCTTTTATTAAGGCAGAAGCAGTGCCAAGAGAACTTCAAATGTGCTAAAATGCTCAGAGCTTGACAAGAATCAGAGTTTTTCTTTGAATTTCTATGAAAATTAATTTCTTTTTCTTGCAGTAGGGATACAGTAGTTTTTTAGAGATGAGACAATGTCTGCTGTGCACATTTACTGTCTCATATTACTCTGGATGCCACATTTCCACTTACATTATAGCATCAGAACACATTATTGACTAACTTAACAGTAATAATCAGAAAGGTTTTTATGTGGCAAGAGTATTATGATTTGATAACAAATTGCCTTTTGTTTTATTTTCCTTCTATATCTAACAAGACTAAATTATATCTAAGAGCAATTCGTAATAGCTGCAAATGTAATCCATTAGCAACAGCAGGAAGCCACATAATCAAATGAGGGAAAGAGGTGATACAGCCTCTGCCTGCCTTTGGAAATGAGAATCTGCATGTGTACACTTACATACACATGGAGCCAAACTGCGTAGAAAAGGTTTAAATTAGTATAATCATCTCTGGATTTAAACTTGCTGGTCACACTCACTGTAACACCTCATCAGGCTACCAGAAGTTAGCCTGGCAGAGAAGCCCCTCTTCACCTGAAGCACAAACTCACTCCTGCACAGAAGCACAGAGTGACATTGAGGAAGAGACAGACACTAAGGGTTACACACAGGTGAACTCCAGGACACTTTTCACACCTTTCTGAACATGGGAGTTAGGGAGATTTCAGCTGGGAGCCCATCCTGAAAGGGACACCCTGATGTGCATCTTCAGTGAGCTCCTCACAGAAAAATGTGAGCTGGTGAGAGGCAAAGAGCAGAGAGCCTAAATCACCCAGGTTGTCAAAGATTGTAAGTGATACCTGCAGTTTTACCAGAAGCTTTCAGAGCAGTGTGCAGGCAAGAGCCAGGCATGTGAACCCAGCAGTCTGCAGTGCTCACAAAACTGGCAACTCATCTGCTGTAGGAACATCACGGGGATCTGAAGGTAAATCACCCTCAGCTCTGCCAAGGGTTGTCCTGCTGTCTGTCAGAGGCCAGCAACTGGAGGCAGTTCCGGTGAAATCTCTTGCTTAGTGAGGATGTAAAAGATATTCTAAGCACTGCCAAAAGTGAGAGCCTCCCAGAGAGAGCAGCAGCTGAAGGAAACAAACCTTGGAGTCACTGGTGATAGGAAGTGACTGCATTCTGCTACATTCACCTCTACCTAGGTAAGTCTTGGCTTTCAGATAAAGCATAAAACATAAAACAATTAGTTGTTTGGTTTGGTTTTTTTTAATCCAGATTACTGTTTTGGGCAGAGAAAATCACCATTAACTCACAGCTCCCTGCAGCTTGTGTGGCAAATAAGTTTTGTGCCTGTTCTGCTGCCTTGGAGCCAAGAGCTGCTTGCCTCAGAGTTGGATTGTGTGATAAGCAGTGCCTCAAATGCACAGCTAACGTCTTCTGGTTTGCAGCCTATAAACTTTCATACAAGCTGCACAGTAAAGACTACAGTAGGTTCTTTGCCTTTAGGGAAATATTTTTTCACCTGATAAACTGTAAAGGTAGCCTCTGACTGTGGGGTAAATAAGCTATGCAAGGCAAGTGTTGCTAAAACTGCTGGACTTTCTTTTTTAAGTATTACTATAAATATTAAAACACTTTAAAAAGATTTCTAACTGCATCAAACAACTCTGCAGTTCAGAATTACTTTCACAGCCTAATTTTGCCCAAAGGTAATTATACATGACATGTATGTTCCCAGGAAGTCGCTTTGTTACGCTTTCTGTTTTATTTAAACAATAATCATCATGCAAAATTGACCTCTAATCTGGACTTTCCACAAAACACTTTAGCTTCTTTGACAATGAGCAGAAAATGGACAAGAATGAGGGAATAATTAGTATTCAAACAGCTGCATATGCTGATAATGAAAAAATTGACTCTGTCAATGAGCCTACAGCCCACCATTTGTTTAAAAACAGAGGAAAGCAAATGAAGTTAGCAGGCCTCCCACTGAAAGATGCTAGCTACAAATAGGCTGTCTGCAAGGAGCATTTTTTCAAGAGAACTACAGCTTTCACAGTGAAATACAAGGTGGTACCATGATTTGTTGCAAATATAATGATTTAGCAGAAGGTGTGGATCATGTAATGAAATGATGGAAAGAGGCAATGTACCACACTGCATTGAAAAGGATCAAATTAGCATGATCATTACCAGTGCAAATGAAGACAGCATTCCTACATTTCTCTACCTTTTCTGTCAGTATACATCTGGTAGTAATGGAGGATAATTAAGCTTTTAAAATTATTTTAAAATATTTTATTTAAAACAAGCATTGATTAAGTTATGCTGAACTGTGTACATCACTGATTTGGAATTATGATTGACTGACAAGAGGATACCTAGCCCATGGCTCAGAAGAAGAGAGAATTGCTTGGTCATCACATAAAACATGGGTGTAAAAAAAAATATTGTAAAAAAAAGTAAATTGCCCACAGTATTGTAGATGAAATCTTGCCCATCTCGAAGCTACTTTGACAGTGTTAGAGAGTTGCAGGGTCAATAAAACATTGATTTTATATCTTTTCTTTAACCAGGCTTGGCAGAGAAGAACTGCCCTTCCACTGGAATGGTTTTATGGATTACAATTAAGGAACACAAAATACAACAGCTGATCATGGAAGAAGCCATGAAGAGAGGGGTGAGTATAAACTATCCACTCAAGGGAAAAAAATATTCTGCAAGTAGTTTTGCCTGTGTTGTGAATTTTTGATGGTTTGAATATGCTGTGAGTCGTGATATTTTCTTTCAGAAGACAAATTTCAAGGGCTGTGAAGAGGAAATCACAGGGCTACTATGGTGATTTGGATCTGATCTATTATTTGCACACTGTTTCCTCTGAGAATGTAATATAATACAATTCTGTTAAATGAGATGGACAGAGAAAATGTCCACAAAGAGAAATGCTTGTCCCCCTAGAATGTATAAATGCCTAGGATGGATGAACCTCTGTACCAATCTCAAGACTGGTACCAGCTGCAAGATTAGCAAGACTAGGGTTTGAACTTTTAGGAGCTTTACAGTTTCTATACCAAAAAATGTAAAACACTAGAAGAAGCATGAATATAATATTATAAGAACACCATCAGCCAGGTAGATCTGAGTGACCATTCTCTTGTATTCAAAAATGCTGTCTCCAACTCAGCATTTCCACCAGTTTCTTTGAGCCCCAGTGAAACCTGGCCTGCACCTTAGGTATAAGTACGAAAAATATATTTACACAGACTATAGAGAATTTTACATGATGTGAGCTTCTTGCTTCTTGTAATCCTAAAAATAATTTACTGAATTCTTTTTCTTTAAGACTACTTGTGCACAGTATGCAATTTACAAACATTGTGCCAAAAAAACCCAAAAGGAAACTAAAAAAACCAACCCCTTAGAGTGGAGAAAAACCCAGCTGTTCTAAAGTCTAAGAAATACCCTGGCAATGGTCTTAGTTTTCTTTCCATCTTCAATTTTTGTTCTAACATAAATGATACTCATTATCAAGCCATTGACTTACTTTTTTTCCAGAACAAAACCAGACACATGTTCCCAATCCTACAGTCACTGTGGAACACTTTTCAATTAGCAGAAAGGACTTTGGAGGAGTTTTCTAGGTCTGCAGTACATCCTCCTTCACTAGAGTATTGGCAAGAGACATTCATACAATAACAAAAGTGGTGCCTAACTGTTTCTCCATTGCTGAACAGGAATGGTACTTCCACAGAGTAGAAAAACCCTCAGTTGTTTCTGTAAATAGTTGTATGGGCTATTTGTCAGAATCCAGTCCCAAACAGTTGCAGTTACTTATCTGAAGCTCTATGAGGCTCATATTAAGCTTCTGACACAAGGAGGCATAATCTCCACAGATGGTGAAGAAGGAATAGCCCTTATACCTAACCTTGTTGGAAAAAAATAGGAGTGTTGTGAGAGAAAGCAAAACTTATGACTGAGACACTTGATTTTCATCCTGCTGAATCCTGTCAAATCTTCATCACACTTGTTTGCCTTCACGTGCAAATAATTTGTTTTTAACAACTGATGAGTGCCCAAGCATATAAATTGATACTTAGCAGCAGTTGCACTGCAACATTGTCAAATATTTACATGTGATCTGCAATAATCTGGTAACTGAAATGCAACTAACAACTTTGGTTTTATGTCCCCACTGGAGCTGGCTTGCACATCTATCACAAATGAATTAATATAATCTAAATTTGCTCTCTGGATTCAACTCATTTAAATGAAGAAATCATACTCTTAGCTCCTGTTAGCCATAATCGCTTCTGCCTATCAACCTAGAGGGTCTTATGATAAACTTTTTGTTAGCTATTGATAGTCTATAATCACACTGGACTTTGTAATGACATTATAGTCAATTCTGTTCACTTTGAGCCTGGATCAGTGTAATTCTAGGAGAGAGGAAAGAGATTCCAGATAGTGGTGAACTAGATATTAAAAGCTCTATTAAAGGCCTAAAGCTGGTAAGTGATCCTGAATGTCAGCAATTACTTGAAGTCACAAAGACCTAAGAAGTGGTATCCTGAAAAAAAATCATAAACAGCATTGCTTCTGCTTTTTGGAGACTAGTATAGTATTGGAATAATACACAGTGTAGGTATTTTCACAACCTGCCTACCACATAGAGAAAAATCTTCATTTTACAGTTGGGAGCTTAGTGAGTAAAGTCCAGAGCAGATCATAATTATACCTACTGGCCCTCTCCTTGTGGGGAAGGTGCAACAACAAAGTGGTTAGTAGTAGCTGAGTAAAGGCACTGGAGATCTCAGCAGTTCTAGCTGTGGTAGCAATGGGCCCATCGACATTCACAGTCAGCTCAGGCAGACAACAGATTTGTCTACACTGACCAACATCAGCTTGAGTACCAAAAAAAGCAAGATACCTGCACACAATTAGCTTTCTCTCTACCAAATGGGCCCATCAGAAAGTCACACATCTTTAACCCCTGACTAATATATGGTTATTCTCATTATTTGTAAGCAGTCAAATTCATTTTTACCATAGTGATATATTAATAATTTTTAGTGCCTCGAAACTTTGACCTACACAGATTATTATTGGAAAGTTCTCTGAGCTGTCTTGGTGCAAAGTATACAGTGCAGGTGAGATGAGGACAGAACCAGTACTGGGTGTCTGAAGTACCAAGCTCTGTTGCTCAGAAAGTACTGAGCAAGATCACACATCTGCCCAAGACAAGGGAGCAAATGCAAAATGACAAATCAGTGCAGTTTTCCCAATAAACTTCAGTGTTTCCATACATCTTTCTCCAGAGCTGAACCATCTGTCTCTCAGTCATATATGATTTGTGTATCTCACCAGACTGCTTTCACAGATACTGTTGTATTTGCTGATTACAGATGTTGGAGACTGTCCTAGGCAAGTAGAAGTGCTGACCATTTCTCCCCTGCTCCCTCAGACTGATTATTGGGTTCATTTCAGAGCAGGGTCATCTCAGACACTGAAAAATTGCTGCATTACAGTATAAATTCTGAAGCCTAAGACATCAGCCTATATGCCATGCTAATCAAATGACTTGAGAGAATAAAGGCTCAAAGTCAAGTAGAACAGCATGGAGGGGAGCAAGATGGAATGTTTGTGTGGGGCTTTTAACATGTGACATGACACTATTGCCTAAAGTTTCTTACTAACACAGTATTCCAGCTTGATATTAGCATTCAGTATGTTAGTTGCTGGTATTTGAATTAAGTCAACTCCAGTTTCTCTTCTTTTAGGATACTTGTTTTGTCTGCTTTTTCCTGTATTTTCAACATCAGGATTTTAGGACATTATCAGGAACTAAAAGATAAGTTGTATGAAGAGATCAAAACAAAACCCAGTTCGCGTGAACTGGAACTTTTAGAAACCTGCATTTATTGATGCATGGAAACTGTGGCTCTAATTTTACTTGGACATTGAAAAAAGGGTAACAATCTTACCTTCAGTAACTATCAAGAATTGCACAATAAGTCCAAATAAAAATACTTTGTACAGTACATGAAAACAATAGAACATCCAGCAATGATGTCCTGAAAGTATCCCTGTAACCTACTCATGAATATACTACTCTCATGTTAGAGGTGTATAAACTGTAGCTCAGGGCAAAAAGTTCAAGCAATTTACTCAAGGATACACTGCACCCTACTGAGAGCCCAGGAGTTCAGACCATGGAGCCCCTTGGACAAGTAAATTTGTTGGCTCTCTGAATGACAAAAGAGCACAATTATTTTGTTTCCTTTTTAATAAGTGCATTTATGTTCATCAACAAGCAGCCCAAGAACCCCAAGAAGAAACACAGGCTGCTCAGCAGTATCACTACCATGTCAGCCAAAAGGTTTGTAACCACTTAAGTGGCTGCATAAACCCAGTGGCTTCATATCCCTTTTCTAGCACTCTGAGATCTTGAAATGAGAGAGTATACCCAAAATGATGAATTCTTATTCCCCATGTAAAATCTGAGAGCAGCCTGCATACCTCCACAAAGGACCTAAGCAAGTCTGATGCACTGGCCTTCCATTCCATAAAGAAGTGTCATCAAAGTTAAATCTCTTTCACAGCAAAGAAGAGGCTTGAAAAGAAAATGCTTAGTTTTGAAAATATCTCCATAAACTATTTACAAATCAAACAAATAAGAGGAAATCCCCACTTAGATGAACTGAGTTTGTTTTATCTTTATGAGAATGAATGATATTTGAGTGAATAACCATTTAATTTTTATATTTTAAAAGTCTCCATGGACTTTAAAATCAATAGATTTTACAGCTAATTCATTTTACCACCAATTTATATTTTCCAAATAAAATAAGAATACCATTTATTTGTAATACATCTTGATTTCTTATCTATTTTTTTAAATACCAGGTATAATATCAAACAATTCTCTCACTTTTTATGCTTAAATACTGTTTGATTCTATGAGCCACGTTGTACACAAGTTACTCTATAGACTCTGATATTTTACAGTGGTTTCATAAATTAGCCTTCTAAAGTGATTAAGCTGTTCTCTGGACTCCAGAAATAAACTCCTCAAGCAAAATGACATATTTTTCATCAAACAATAAACAATAACAGTGGAAGCACTTTATTTTTCCAGAGCTGCAAATACTTTCAACAACTGCTTGTCATCAATTCATGAACTATATATATATCATGCAGAGAGAAACCAATTATCCACAAATGAAGTGCAGTGAAGAGAAAGACACGTGCTCCTGTTGATGTTTCAATTATCTTGAATTACCTATGTCCTTGAAATGCACAGCTACATCTCCCACCAAGTACCTGATGTGGATTGCTTGAATATGTGTGCCCGACTGGACCCGTGACGTGCCTGGCCACAGCTCACACCAGCTGGGTTTGTCTAAGATGACTCCTGGCTTGTAAGTGCAGGAAGAATGGGGGAAAGAGCACCTCAGGGTGTATTGCCCCTGCCTCTGCATTGCTTCCCTCCAGAGCATCTCCATGGTAAGCGAGAACTGACACCATTCTCCTCTTCAAAGTGGAGGGACAACTCACTCAGCACAAGTGCTGAAGGTGATGAGTATTTGGCAGGAATGAAATTAAAAGAATAAAATTCTGTAGAATGCATGAGAAACACTAAATACACCCTGTTTGTTCTGCCAGTTGGAATTGTTGTGGTTACCCTTTACCAAAAATGCTCAATGTATTCACAACAGCCATTCCCACCTTTGGAGCAGTAAGGGTTACTGGTGGAAGGCTGGGTAAATGGATATTCTGCTCTGTTCTTCCTGTTTTTCAAATACATTTCTTACATCTGTCTGTTCTGAAAAGTACATAGATAATTTTCCACAAACAAGAGTTATCCTATTTAGCTCTGCAAAAATTAATATTTTGGCAGTTATTGCAATTTCACTTATTCTAGTAGATAATACCACTTTCTCTCTCCCAGGCAATCTGTCAGTATCTGTTAAGATTTCTCCTGGAATGTCTCATTAAAGCAGGCTTGGGAACAATGAATGTAGGCAATAAAATCAACCTCTGTTGCAGACAAAACTTTTATAATGCATAAATATCTCAGCCCTGTGAAAAGGAAGAATCAGTTTTAATGAGCTCTTAAAAACCATCAGAAGAAAAAAGAAGGTATGTATGGAAAAAAATAATATGTTCTGCATAGGGTAGACAGTGGCTGCTCTTTTAGGAGGTGAAATGCAGGGGAGATGGAAGAGATTTTTCCTACTACTGCTGCATACACTACCACGATGTGACAGGAGAAGCTAAACCAGAATATTTTTGGTTCCCTTTAGGATCTGGCCACGACTGAAATTGTCATACTTTTGGTCAACAAATACTTCAGTGTAATATGCAGAGAATGTACCGTAGCTGGAGGAAAAAAATAACCCAACCCACATCATTTGGTTGACTGCATGTAAGGGACATGGTGTTCACAGGAGGGTAGAGCAACATCACAGTACCTTGTCCCACCCCATCCCACCCATCTTTCATCCTAAAGACAACCAGTTCTAGTTCAGTACTGGAGCAGAAAATTAGTACTTATTTCACTGGCAATCACTCAAATTATGCTTCTTTCTTGGCTTCTGATCATGAATAGCTGCAGCAGTTCCTGTGCCCTCTCCCTGTAAAAGTACCTCTGTTTATGCCTAGTGCAAAGATACTTCTGCAAAGCCTGGAGCCCGACCCCATCGGTCCCATCTGTGACACAGTATTTTTTGCACCTCTTCTCACTTCACTCCTAGATAAATGATATCCCATATCTGGGGCTTTAAAATCTTGCCATCTAAAACTGCCATCTATTAGAGTGTAGGAGACAATCCTCCCTAAGACTAAATAACCTAAAATGGTTTTGAGATTAAAAGTATTACATAGAATCACAGTAAGCCTATGATTGTGCCAAATCTCCTCCCTTCTAATATATGGTGGGAGTAAATTATTTTTTCAACAAAGGTAAAACTGAAATACGATTAATATCCAGACAATATGCTGGTACCAATTACTTTTTTCTTTTGATATCTGGAAGTAACACCAACCCTATTCAAGGTCTTTCTGTGAGGAGGTGAGCTGTAAAATGACACTTTTAATGGAGAGTAGATAACAATTTTGGTCTTTTCTGCTATCAAAGAGAAAGTTACATAATTTCCTCCATAACAGAAAGGTCTCCTATCAAGAAATATCATCTCTTTTGAAAAATACTATGTGGAGGAAAGAGAGCCCTAATGAGACTTCTACTACATCTCTGCCATTATACAATAATCTTTAAAATTACTCACCTGTTGTATCTTGCTCTTTAATCTAGTCTTAAAAACAAAACTGAAGCAGATACTTAATATACTTCATTTTCTAAGCTGTTCCCACTGAAAAATTGTTCTGGAGAAACTTCTGCTTGCTAATGGGGAGCTGCCACGGTTGCTAGGCCAGTTGTCATTAGGTATAGCTGGCACACGTAACCTAGCTCCTTCTGCAGGGAGCTGCATCCAGTGACATAGACAAGATGTCTGTCAGTCTGACCAAGCACTGTGCCCTGCTCAGCACAGCTGAAGTTGCAGTTGGGTTTATTTCCTGGGATTGAACGTTGTGCAACACATATGGCTGTATTCGAGCTGGTGAAGTTGCTTGTATTGTGTTAAGGGGTACAGAGCCCTGTATGGACAGTTTTAGCTGTGAATATCTGCATTGCAGCTCACTAAACAGGGAAATAGCTTCCAGTCCTTACAAACCAATGCCAGATGATTTATGAATCCCTTCAAATCTTTTATGGGGCAAATTTTGCTTTACTGTTTTGCTTGGGGTTCTCTCTCTCTCTTCCAGGGCAGATAATTCCACCTGATCTTTAGGATGACTTTTACACAAGGCTATAGGTTTAATTCTGGGGTGGGGGGGGGGAAAAGTCTTGTGGAACAACTAAAGAAAAACTCATCCACAAAGAGGGTATAGGAAGAAAGTGTATAGGAAGAGCACAACACGTAGTGGGTCTGTGATCATTAATGATATCAGCTCTGATATCATTATCAGAGGCAAGATGTTCCCAGAGGCACAGACATCAGTATATGCCTGACCAGGTTACAAGAACTCTTTGCACCTCTCAGCTACACAAACAAACAAGGCAAGAAAAACATGAGCCCTGAAAACTAAGAGGAGCTTTCATCTTTTACTAGACCCAGTATTTCCAGATGCCACCAGTCTATTAGTAACTTACAGAGAAGAGGACAAAATTGGACACAGTAGCCCCAGAGCCTATTCCACAACGTTACCTGCAATCAGAGTTTGAAAACACGGGAACAGGCACAGCTCCTCCAGTGCAGCTGGTCTATTACAGCTACTCTATCCAGATGCTTGCTTCTTTCTTCTTTCCAGATGAATACCTTGTGATCTTGAGGGTCCAGATACCTGCTTAACTAGAAATCAGATGCACATGTGCAAAATCTCTGAGCCACCAAAGGAACTGTGCACTCCCTGACTGCCCACTGAACTCCCAACCATCCTCCCCAGTCCTGGGACACTACTCAAAAGATAGCTGCAGGATGAGAGATTTGAAAACCTTCGATGAAGAAAACGACTGTCTGAGAGGGAAAAGTAAAGTACACATTTACTATGTTTGATCCTTTCCATGTATCTCATCATCTGTGCATTTCAGATCCACAACCAGAACAACAGGGAAGCAGCCTGTGTGTTTCAGAGTAGAGGTGGCATTTTCTGTAGGTAAAATTTGTAGACATCCCCACCCCAATTTTACAGACAAAAATCATTACTAAATACTTTCCAGTAGATGGCAGGGTTACATTGTGGCAAAGCTGAAAGTCTGAATTTAAAAGGCTTCTGCATAAAGGTTCAAGTACTGTTTAAGTATATTTAATTAGCAGGATGAACTGAAATATCTGAAAAAGCAAAATACACGTTGGATTAACTGATCTAATGTGACCCCAGAAATGTAAATTTTAAGGTAGTGAAATCTTAAAGCTCAACATAGTATTAAAAGTGAACTTAGTTAAAAATGAGCTTTATTGAGACAACAGTTTATACCACAGAACTGACACAACAGAAAACACAGTATTTAATGTGAGAATCCACTGGAGTTGCCAGCTGTAGAATATAGTCATGGGAAAAGCAAAAAATCTCTTGCAAATATTACTAAAAATGACCCAAAAAAGTGGCTTTCAGGACCAAAATCAATTTATCTGGACAGTGTAGTGTTTGCCTTTTTCCAGGGACTGAGCAAAAACAACCACCCCAAAGAGGGAATTCTGTATCACTTCTGTCAGCTTGAGAAATCAAGACCTCAGCAGGTGGAGAACAGCTCCTCAGATTGGGACCCCCCACAGAAACAGCCAGGAGGAAAGCCCGGTGCACCAGGGGATCTCAGAAATGTTTTTTTACTTGCCAGGAACCAAACTGCTCAGCCCAGTATGACTCAATAAAAACAGGCTGTAAATGGATGAGGTTTCAGTTTAAAACTACAGTTCTCTGAATCTACTTTTCCAGCCAGAGCTGTAAGATGTGCCCCACTCTCTTTCAAACACTTACAGTGACTCAAGTCCCTTCCCTTGTAGGTGTCCCAAGGTTGTATGGGGTTGTATTCTCCTTGAAGCATAGCTGATTTCCATGCAGTAGATATAAATGTGATCACTCTGTTTGTGTCAACACTCTCTGAGATCATCGTGGACAACTGCTAATGTCAAACCTCTGTACACTGCAGGTAAACTGAAATGGCTGCAGGAAAAAATATCACTCTACATTTTATATGGTTTTCTTTAGCAGAAAATGTTCAGACTTCAGACATCCAATACTTCTACTTCTCATTGGATGCGTGTCAGGTTTGGTTTGACTCACTACAATTACTCACATACTTAATTTCACTGTTCTACTGTGGACTTCGAGCATTAGTTGAAATAGTATATTTATTCATAAAAAAGAGGTTACATGCTTTCTTTTAGGAAAGCAAAATCTGTATCTAATAAGAAAATGCATGGGCTCACAACACACCAGGCTTCTGAAACTAAAAAGGTCCAGCCTGGCACACCTTCTGTGTAAGGACAAATTCTGCATTTATTGCACCAGCGCTGCTCAGCGATGCTGCTCAATTGCCGATCATGCTGAAAAACAGAATTCTCACTCCAAATGATAAGCACTACCTTCAAAGTCACATTTCCTATTATTTCCTGCAATAATATGCTCAGCTTCCTCTGATAAATGTACAGTGTCCCTAAAGAACATAGCTTCAGACCACATCATGTCCCAAAGAGCTTGGCAGCTTTTAAACAATGGTGCCAAACCCTTTGAACCCCGTTTTCTGTGACTTCATTGTGGAATTTTCCCTTCCGATCACAAGAGGTATGGATTTCACCCTCTCCTCAGCTGCCAGTAATTTATGCAGACATATCTGCCCTTGCCTTAGCTCATCAACAGCTAGACTTTCTGCAGCACTGAAGAGCTGGAACAACATACTTTCAACACAACTACAACTGCATGTAGAAACTTCTACACACATGTAGGACATGGGAAAGACCTTTACAACAAAAGAATATACTACAAAGCCAGGAGAACTTCAAAAAGGAAATGAAACCACAAAAGATATGCTGTTAATGTCAAGAAGAATCATATATGCAGTCAAATAAGATAATATTATAGTGACAACATAATTAGTGGGTTTTTTTCATTTTTTTCATTTATGGACTGTGCCCAGGACACAGTTCAGGAAGGAATTTCCCCCAGAAATGAGTGACAAAAATGGATCACTGCAGAGAAAGTCATCCCCAAACAAGCTGAGAATTTTTCCTCCTCTGGGAGGAGCAAAGAGAGGAGTCACAGTAAAGGTATAAAAACAAGTTACTTTTGTAGGCCCACGTCTAAAAAAGATAAGGAGGAATAAAATTTAATTGGTCATTCCTGTTCACCTGAGGGAATAAAAAGGGAAGCACCAAGAAAACTGGAAAGTAAAAAATTTGAAAATGCAGAAGCGAAATAGTTAGCACTACATGATATTATGAGGTACAAATAAAAAACATCAAAAGTTCATGAGCTTCGTGCCTAATGTTTTTTATATTATTTTGAGTTATTTCAAAAGGTAGGGAGGAGAAACAAGAACAAAACATAAGCCACAATGCTCTGGGACACAATTCAGAGTAAGATATTTCTGAAAGGACTGATAAAAAGCCAGGTGCCAAAAGAAGTGTTTCCTTGCTGCAAGAATGTATGCTGGTTAAAGTAAATTAATAAATAAAGTACTTTGAACTAGATCCCAATTGTCTGCTTCAAGGTAGGAACGCCCATCCCCTTCTGTAACATTTCCTCCCACAGCAGTCTAGCACCTCTGGTGCAGGCCAGGAGTTCCCAGAACAATACGATTTCTCCGTCTCCATCAAGATCAGCTTCAAGCCTTTCAGGTGTCCACCTCTTTCCCAAAAACGGGATGCTACTCTACAAAGAAAGCAGTGCTAGTCTAGCCTGGAATTGCAGTCTTTCAGATGGGAATAATATGATTAGTGACTAAAGTAACAAGTCAGGTAACATATACAACTAAAACTAAAATACAGCTCGTATTTCAGAAAACGATTTAATTTAGTGTAGCATGCTAAAGATATGTATCCTAACAAAGAAAGTTAGTATTTTCTAGTTAGTATTCAGGCAAGATCTAATTCTACTCGAGTCTAGAAATTTTAAAAAACAAAAAGAGTAACATCACCATACTGAAACAAGATATTTCTTGTAATCAAAATTTCCTTTCTACTTTATGAGAAATATGGCAAGCTAATTTCTAAATGGAATATCCCCTCATATATCTATGTTGACTGGTATATTAATACAGCTGGTTTGCTCAATACTATTTAAAAACTTTTTTTTTCTTTTATTTCTCTGCTATTACTTTACAGTGTGGCACAAAAAGCTTGTCTCAGCCATTCCCATATCATGCTCCACCTAGCGGATGGAAGGACTGTAATTACACAAAATGTACAATTTAATCTTATCTTAGACTTCTAACAGCATGATTACAAGGCCTCATTGATTATGCTGTTCAGATAAGACTTAGCAATACCAAAGTTCTGTTAGCTCTAAGATAAAAGAACGTATCTTATTAAAAGATGCTATGGTTTTATAGGAGTAGAACCTGCTCATTGTAGCATGAAGTTTAGAATCTCAGGGTTTATCTACAGCAGGCATTATCAAAGAAAATAACAACATCGCTAATTCTGTCATTTACACCCTTTCATCTGTATATGACACTTTAATCTCAGGTAAATGAGGGAGGTTTTTATAGCTTAACTAGAGCTAGACTGCACGTCCAGAAGACCTGTGTTTTAGTCCCTGCTCAAATCAGTGTGCCAGTGCTCTGCATGCAGCTGGTGCAAGCACTATTGGAAAACAGGCTGGAGAAAGGCCTCAAAAAGTCCACACACTCACATAACAGACTGGGATTTCAGATGTTGCTCCAAGCTGGATAAAGCAAGAATTTGAAGTCAGCTCTTCTTCTCCTAGACACCTTAGCTGTTTTCTCCTATGCACCAAAGACATCAAGATTAACCACCAGGGTGCAGGCAGTTCAGAAAGTTTTCCAAACTTGCAGTGTTTAAGCACAAATTACATATACCATGGGGATACCTAATGCTGGAAGCAAGGTCCAGGATCAACCATAGCAAGCTCTAGGCAAGGCAGCCTGATCTGCTGGAAGGTAGTTTCTAGCCAGTCTTCAGGAGTTTATGGTCACCTAGAGGCTGTGTGTCACGGGTGTGACACACAGCAATTTGCCCTTCCAGCTCAGCTGTCTTCCTCAGGCAACAGGTTGATTGCAAGACTGGGAGAAGGGGAAGAAAACACTGAAATGAAGGAAGTTGTGCAGGATAACCAGTGCTTTAATTGCTTACTTCATACCTACTGCAGTCCACAAAGAAATGGCTACATCTCCCAGCTGAGTTACCCCTAGAACAGCTACAGTGAATGGGAGGACAAGCATGGGCCACACCAAACACAGGAGACAGTGATCTCCCAGAAAGGGACATAGAGGAAATACTGTGGTGGCTGTCTCCAGCAACACAAGCTTATGTTCACCGAAAGCTGAGGAGACCAAAAGGGTAGGCCCTTTCAAAAGGAAAGATATGTGACTTTTCCAAATACAAAAATTCAACCTCATCTCACATACAGATCTGACAGGCACTCAGAGAGTAGCAGAGGGCTATCTGGCTTAAAGGAGTTTGTAAGACTGGGGGACTCAGCTATCTAACTGCTTCATCATTAACTGATAAACAAATGCCACTTGATTGTGTTCAAAACCAGTGCTTCAAGATGGTTAGAAGGAAAAACCAGCACATAGTAAGTGGAGCCAAGTTAGCATAAATCATAAGTCAGTGGCAAATAAGAACCTATGACCTAAACAACTCCTCCCATCAAGAAAATGTTTTGCTGGAAGAGTGGATGAGTAAGAAGCACACTCCTTGACCTATTCCCTCAGTTGGCTCTGCTCAACCTGGCTCTGCCCAAGTTTGACAACATCAGATGCATCTTCCCCACTGTCTACCAATTTCTCCAAACTGGAAACATTGAACACAAGAAGCCCTGGCTGTCAGAAGCCTGGTCTCACCAGTGCCTGCACCACTCCCAAGCACTGGATACATCTGTGTCCAACTGCTGTAGCCACCTCTGCACTTCTTACATGAAAGGTGGTGGGACCAGACACCCAGGCCCTCCTAACTAGCCCAGCTCCTTAGAGTGGGTCTGCCTCTATGCTATTCCTCCTCAGTTTTCCCTGGGCAGGCTGGAGACCTGCTTTGACGTGCATCACAGTGTGCCTCTCGTACACCTCCCCCTGTGATGACATGCAGTCCTAACCCATGTTTTCCTGGCTGTTTCAGCAAGTGCTCTCTCATCACTTCTCCCATTAGCAGAAGATCTTCAGTTACTACTCCCTGGAAGCAATCAGAAGAGGCTAGGAAGACCAAGGGCCAAACCTGGCTATAATAAAACTACAAACATCTGGAAACACAGACCTCCATGGTTTATCCCATTGGCCTTGCCACTCAGCTGAAGGTCACCCTACATCCTCCTTTTCTGACGCCACAAGGTCAGGGAGGAAGCGCAGGAGAATGGTGCAGGACAGCACCAGCACACACTGCATCCCTGCCAGACTCCTGCCTGTGGCTGTCCACATACATCCTAATCCCTATTTTGGCATCTGCACAGCCTGCACAGGTAGCACCAACCACAGTTTTGCTCAAGCTAAAAGGCAGCTTTACCCTCTGGTGACAGAGCACTTAAGACACCTACAGAGTCAGTGTCAGCTTCCCACGGGCTGGGACCTCTTCAGACTCAGCTTAAACTGGAGTTGGGTGCTGCAATCCCGTTAGGAATAAAGCCTTGCGGGGAATCCACGTGTTCCATTTCTCTGAAGCGCGGCATTTTGGTTCTCGAAATTACTTAGGCAGGCTGGGGTGTTACCGTTTCCTGCAGCACTTGCTCCCGCCAGCGCCTCTGATAAAGGCTGCGATGACCGGAGTGCGCATCCCGCCGGACCGCAGGCTTTCCTCAGGCACAAGGGACTCGCACCCCCCGGCACCTCCCCGCCTTTTCCGCAGCGGCCCCGCACCGCCCGCTCGTTCCAAGCCCTGCCGCCGCTCCTCCCGCCGCCGCGCGGCCCCGGCCCCGCTCCAGCCCGGCAGCCCCGAGCCCTGCCGCCCCCCGTGCCCCCCGCGGGCCCCGGGGCCGCCCCCCGGCCCGGCCCCGAGCATGCTCAGTGCTGCCCTGACCTAGTTTCCCCGCTGGAGCCGGCAGCGGAGCGGCGGGACCGCGGCGGAGCGCACGGCGGGCACGGCACGGGCACGGCGCGGTACTGCGGCAGTGCCGCGCTCCGCCCGCCCCGGCCCTCGCCCCGGCCGCGGCGCCGGCCCCGGCCCCGACATGGTGCTGCGCGGGGCGCGCTGAGGGGCGCGGCGGCAGCGGGCGCTGCCGGGGGGCGGCGGCAGCGGCGGCAGCGGCAGCAGCAGCAGCAGCAGCAGCACCGTGCGAGCGGGAGCAGCAGGCGGGCAGGTGAGCGGCGGGGCGAGGGCCACGGTTCCCCTGTGGGCGGGCGGGCAGGCGGCGGTCCCGGGGAGGCGCTGCCGCCGCCGGCACCTGCCGCGGCTGCCGGAGACCTGCGTGCCTGCCCCGGGGCCGCGGTGGCCGCGGAGCTCTGCGGTGAGCCCCGGGGCGGGCGCCCTGTTCTGGCGGCGGCCCCTGGGAGTCGGAAGGGCCCGGTGGCCGTGCCGGGAGCGCTGCAGCCAGGCGAGCCCGGCGCGGCGCTCCTCCCGCGGCGGCTGGCGATCGCGGAGAGCCCACCGTGCAGCCCGGTACTCGCGCAACGGGAGCGGAGCAATGCTGTGTTCAACACTGAAGTTCAAGAGATTATATCAGATCGGCACCGGGGCTTGCAGGAAAGTGGGTTTCATTAGGCAAAAAAGCTAAGGAGCCCGAAGCTTTTACTGGAGCCCTCCAGCTCCTGCGCGCAGGATGCTCGCTGCTGTCCCGACCTGGGAAGGAGAATGGGAGGTCACACCTCAGTGCTGAGACCTCTTCCATAGAACTGACTTCTAAGAGAGCTTAAGCTGTGCTGCCTTAAATTTAAAATAAAGGCTGCCACCTGATTGTTTTAATTACTCTTTTACTTCACAGGATAGCCTCATACGATAAAACTCAATTTCAGAAGTGCCCTGAGGGAACTAGAATCTAAAAATTCAGAGCAGTCGTGCAATGATCTCTCAAATACTCTTTCTTAAAGGGCAAATTCAAGCAGTATCGGACAAGAGACCTTAAAAGAACAGAGAGCACTACTGAGCAGGCACTTTTCTAGTGCACTTATCTGGAGAGTTTTGTAAGAGACTACACTTCCTAACAGCCCTCTTTCATTTGTTAAATCGAAGCATGTCAGATGGAGCTACCCTGATAACCCTGCTCAGGGAAATAAAAGTATCAACTGTGTAAGCAAGGCAAAATCCTAAATGAAACTTCATTTGGTACGTGTTTGTCTGCAAGACTGTAAGATTAGTTCAAATGGAAGAACACAAAGGAGTTAAAGGGGGGGAAATGTAGCATTTTAGTTGTTTAGAGACATTACATTGTGGAAGAGTTTCTCTCTTCTCTGCAGCAGGACAAAATACAGCAGATCTTTTTTTCAGTGGAGATGATGTTTTGCATGGCAGAAATCCTTTGTCTGTCTGGCTTAGTGTGTACAGTTAGCAACAGCACCATTGATACACTTGTGGTTGCTGTAGTAGGAATTCTTTTTTATTAGAAAGCCTTCTCATTTAGATTGTAGTATGCCAACATCAGTTGATGCTGAGTGCAGCTTACACAGCTGGAGTGCACATTGTACACCTGCTTTTTTGTGAAGAATTTGAAGTTTTCAGAGGCCTAGACAAAGAGCAGAACTTCCAAAACAAACAAACAAAAAAGGTTTTCTTCCTACTTTAATACAGTGATATATATTATGTATCCAGTGCATATTTCCCATCCTGAAAGTTTAGAGATAAAATCAGTCACTCTTAAGACATTTAACACATGGTGGGAGCATGGTAGTAAATTCCGAAGTGATCTGTATAGTATAACTCCAGTTGCCTCCCTGCCCTTGTCCTTCCCTGTCCCTCTTGCCTCCCTGCAAATAGACAGGTTCTGCTCTACTATGGAGGACAAGGATGGTGCTGGCACGGTCCTAACAGCAACACTGGATTCTGAGAAAGTTATGTAACTTTAACGTTACATTTTTCAGTATGATGTAGAAATAACCAGCACACAAGTCTGAAATTACAAATGTTCTTTAGTAAGCTCTTGAGGGCCTCCAACTAAATTATTGCATATTCATGGCCTCATATAGTCATGCTTGGAGAGAGCTGAATTGATCACGTTTGTGTACAAGCAAGACTTAAGCTGTGGTGTGGTGCAGGGCAAACTTATTTGAATCCATCTGCTGTCCCCTTTGTTACTTGTGGAGGAAAGAGGTGCAGACACTTCTGACCTGAAATGATCCTTTTCAATTGCAATCAGTCATGAATAGTTACATTCCTTTAAATTCCCCCTCTGACAAGGTTAATCCTGTTCTAATCACAGCATCCACGTGTAACCTCTTTGCCCTGTACCTTGGCAACCAATGGATGTGAAAGCCAGCTATTAAAAATTGTGTCCATCTTACCAGTTCTATAGGGATAGAGGAGAATTAGCCATACTCAAATCCTCAAATCTATTTTCTTCAATTTTTTTGTCTCTTTTATATTCCAACTAAAATGGGAGCTTTTTGTTAAAATAGCGTCATAAAAACTGCATCAGTGCATTGAACATACTCACTTATTCAAAATTTAGAGTTTAAATAGTAGATTTTTAAGCCCTGCAAATTCCTTCATATCTTTGTTTAAGCAAAAGTTAATTTTTAATTTTGTGTCTTATTTGAATGTCCTATATCTGGAATTTTTCTTTTTCTTTTGAAAAAGAAAACCACTAGATGTGCTTAAAGGATGGCTAGCTTTGACAAGCACAGCTCAAAAGAGAAAGTGGAAGGAAGCGAACTGGACCACATTCTGCATTGCTATTTTCTTAGCAGAGTCTTGTAAACCCTGTTGAGGGAATATGAGGTCTGTTGCATTTGCTTTGATTATTTAACCTGTTGGCAGAATAATGCTTACAGAGTGCAGGAATAAATAAAATATAACAGGTGAGTAAAGAAAATGAAAGATATGTAGAACTTGGTGAGGCCAGGCAGCACACAGATGTATGTGGAAGCATGCAAGAGATTCTCTGTGCATCTTAATGGTCCTTTCTCAACTAAGGGGACTTTTAAGCATTGATCCACTTGCATTTACTGCAACAGCAAACTAGCATCTATGCTGAAAGCTTGCAAGGAGTTAAGCAAGGGCCCCTTAAAGCCATACAAAAGTTTCTGGAATAACAGCTTTGGATACAAAACTATATTGAATGCTAATTGTGCAGCCTTCGAATAAACACAAACACCAAATAAATCTAGGTAATCTATATAAGTGAAGTATTTCTTTCTAAGAATAAAATTCCTTAAAGTGTGTGTACTAATCAAGCATAATATGGGCCTTGCAAAGTCTCCACTATCGATAGTGTTGAGTTTGCTTTATGATCTGGGTAGCCCACAACTCAGTAGGACATTTCCACCACAGTACCTCCCCTGATTAAAACCAGCAAGCTTCTCCACTAAATACAGAACTTTGCTTTTGCTGCAGTCATTAAAATACTATGTAGAAAGAACACTTAAATTGCTCAGTCCATATTGGAATGCACAATTGAGCTACAGCTTTTTAATGAGATGTTAAGCATCCAAGCTGCCCGACTGCTTTTGTTCCTTCAGTGTATTTCATATATGTACAGCACAGATGCTGGAATTACAGGAGCTGTGACATCAAAGGGAACTTTTCAGAGGTTTGGCATTCTTGAGGTACTTTTAAATAATCTCTCCAATAATTACCTGTCAACAATCTTCATTCATTCTTTTTTAGGTTAATGGATTAGCGTCCCTGGGTGTTCATTGACAGGCGGAAAGTGCACATCAGACTATTCAAACATATGGTGTAAATCAATGTATCCATTAAAATATGTAAAGTGAAGAGGGTCTTAAAGTCTTTAGGATACCATATGCTTGATAGTTTTGCAATACTGAGACATGAAGTAGGGTGAAGAGGAAAAAAACTGAGGAGAAATTTACAGTACAAAAATTCTAAAATATTTACACACTCACAAAGGCAACATGAAAACTCCTGTGGACTAAAATTATTATAACCAGACATTTCATACAGGGAAAGAAGCATATGCTTCTTTCCCTGTATGAAAAGTCTGGTTATAATAATTTTCAATCACACATATAAAACAAGCTTGGTGCTTGCTGCAGTGTATTGCTAACACCGTGGAACCCTGAAACTAAGACAACCATATCTCTGTGGTCATTAACTTTACTTTATTACCCGCTACAGTGTTGTGTGTGTTCAGAACAAAATAATTTTAGAAGATAGAAATTTATAATGACTAAGTTTTGCTCAGGTTCTGCCATCAATGGTAGAATAAGCTACAGCCCTTGATTTTTCCATTTTCTTTCTTCTGTTAAGTATCATTTTTCACCTTACAAAGCAAATTGACAAGTGTTTGCCTGTAAGAGCTTAGCAGTGCCTGCAAAACATACAATTAATTTATAGGCTTCTTTGTTATATTTTATTTAAGACAGGAGTCCTAGAAAAGGGCTCCAAGGTGCTGTACAGACCACCCTTCCTGTTCACTGCCCAGGGCTCTACACGCAGAGGACAACGAATACACAGAAGACAGTTAAGTCCCCACGTTCATCATAAACTGTCATAATCTGTGAATCTGTACTTGTAAATGATATACAGTCTCTCTTGAATCTTCCTAGATTCCCAGCCCTTATTTTATCCTGTGTCAAGAAATTGAGACAATCACCTTGAGGGAAGCAATTCTCCCTGCTACTCTGCCCTCATGAAACCTCACCTGGAGTACTGCATCTGGGTCTGGAGCCCTCAGCACAAGATGTGGATGGGAGGAAGCAAGTCCAGAGGAGGGCAACAAAGATGCCTGGAGGGCTGGAGCACCTCTTCTATGAAAACAGGCTCAGAGTTGGGGTTTTTCAGCCTGGAGAAGAGAAGGCTCCGGGGAGACCTTACAGCAGCCTTCCAGTACCTCAGGGGCCTGCAAGAGAGCTAGAGAAGGTCTTTTTACAAGGGCATGTAGATATAGGACAAGGGGGAATGGCTTTAAACTGGCAGAAGGTAGGATTAGATTAGATATTAGGAAGCAATTCTCTACTGTGAGTGTGGAGAAGCGCTGGAACAGGTTGCCCAGTGAAGTTGTGGCTGCCTCATCCTTGTAAGTGTTCCAGGACAGGTTGGATGTGGCTTTGACTGACCTGGTCTAGTGGAAGGTGCCCTTGCCCATAGAGATGGATTGGAACCAGAGGATCTTTAGGGTCCCTTCCAACCCAAACCATTCTATGATTCTGTGAAATTGCAGTGTGATCATTGTTACAAAAAACCCTTATTTTCTTTCCTCCCACTGTCCCATCTTGCACTTCAGTTTCACTGAAATTTGCCTCATTTTAGTATTGTATGAAGCAGTAAATATGCATGTCTCAGCTGTCTTCTTTACACCATTCAACATTGTGCATATTTTTGACAACATTTCTTCTTACTTATCTTCCATCTGAAATCAGTAGTCTGAAAAAGTCATCTTAGTCTCTTTGAGTCTGACTTATTTCTGTCTTATTCTATTTCAAGATTAGATTCACCACAACTGACAACTCTCTAGTATCAAGAAACCAGATGTATCAGCAGATAATAACTGTGAACTTTAGAGTCTGACTATCTACATGTGGGGAAAAAAACCCCAACATTCACTATTGCAGACACCCCAAATGAGTGATATTTCATTAGTTTCTTTGGTTGGAAATAAGTCTTCTCTATATGGTAAAAAGGACTTACCATTCTATTTACTTAAGCACTTTTTTTTTCAGGCTGTAGTCAACACTCTCTGTCTTGTTATTCTAAAATGTTGCTATTCAAAAATTATGTAGGGGATCATGAAGGCAATTTCCTAGCATCTCATATAGCAATTTTTAAGATCAGCCATATTTTTTAACATTGACTTCTCCAAGGCAATACTTGGATTTGTGTTTCTGGAGTATTAGAGTTTCTTTAGTTTGGACTGGGGGGGGTGGCCTCTGGAGGCCATCTGATCCAACATCCTGCTCAAAGCAGAGCCAGCACACACCAGCTCAGTCAAATTTTGAACATCTCAAAGGATGAAGATTCCACAGCCCATCTGGGTAACCTATTGTAGGGTTTGACTGACCTTCTGCTTAAATAATCATAATTTCTGTTGTTGCAGCTTGTGTCCCTTTTCTCATGTCATTTCACAGCACATCTCTGAGAGGAGCCCATGTCTGTCTTCTCTATACCCTCCCATCAGGTGGCTGAAGGCAGCAAGTTTGACAGCAGGTGGCTGAGCACACATGGCCAGGGCTCAGCCCTGATGAAAAGTTTATTAAAGATTCCCAGGCAGCTGAAAGCAGCTGAAGAGACTAAACGTGTATAGCTGGGAGCTGCTGCCCAGTTGGGAAGCCCCAGTCTAGACATGCAGAAGGAAGCTCTTTATCTTACAAACATCACCAGAGTCCTGCCTACTCAACATAGCCAGGGGAGCAGAAAGTCACAAAGTTATGAAGGACTGAAACACCCCCCCCCCCAAAGAGAATGAACAGAGCAGCTCTTTCAGAACCAAGCGTTACTATTTTATCAACTAGCAAATGAGTAGAAAAATGTTAGTTTATGCTAATTGTAAATGAGTGACATTTCTCTTCATCTGCCTGTCTGGACCCTAATAACTTAAGCTTTTCAGTAAGTAGTTCTCACTCTTAAGCCTGTGAACTGGCAGTGAGCTTCTCACCTTCTGTGTGGCATAAGTTCTTTCATTTGCATTCCTGTTCCAGTAAATCCTGTTAACTTTTACTTTTGCCCTCTCTGTAAAAACATTGCCCCTGTAAACTAGGAAAGGTGGTAAGTACTTTTTAAATAATTAAAAATTAGCCTTAATTTTGTTTTGTATCATCAACCTTGATATTTATTTTAGACAAATGAGAACTAGAATGAAAATAATTTAATTTTCTTGGTCACTTACAAGCCAAGCAAGATAGCATTAGGATGTTAAAGCTATAGGAACACAACTTACGCATTATACAATAGGCTGGCTTCTTGTGCTTCACTTCTGAATTGAATAACCTCACAGTTAATAGGATTACACATTATTCCAAGAACAAGCCAGTCTTACAGAAGTGAGCGAGCCAGGAAAAGGTATGCATCATTGGCCTCCTTTTCTGTTCTTTTGTGCTCTGTCATCGTGTTGTTCTGCACAAATGCAGTATTTACAATGTGGCCCCTCATCCAAAGTCATTTTCTTTAGTGGCAGTAATGTGGGAGGCAAACACAGCTATGACATGAATAAATAAATGGTCAGTCAGAACATGTTCCTAGGCAGTCCTAGCCATGTCTTTTGTTTAGACTCATGCTTGATTTTGGACAAAGAAGTTGTAATCTTAGTTTTTGTGCCTGTTTCACATAGTTAGGAGTAATGCCACCATGCTGCAGCTCTGCTTGTTCTGGAGCACACAGGGGACTTTTTGGATAGAAATGCATAGAAAGCATGCTAGAGCTGCCTATCATGTTAGTTAGAAGAAAAGCTTGTCATGTGCTCTCATGTGGCTCAAGTCTCATGCAACTTTCCTAGGAAGTTAATCCCAAGAGCAGTAAATCTGTTCATTTCGTATTTTCAATTTATATCATTTGGATTGGGGAAGAAAAAAACAAAGCTATTTAATGCACAGACTGCTGGCAAACATCTTTTCGTGGTAAATGTTGCTCCAGATACAATATAGCTGGAAAATTACCTATATGTATGTTCCAGGTGCTGGAGGAGGGTTTGGGGATTCCTCTGATTCCATCTTGGTAGGTAAGCCTGTCCCTGACTACAACTTTGGGTGGAAAAGGTAGTCAGAATAGCCAGAGGTATTCTTTTTCCATTTCATGCACTATGAATTTAAAATAAAAAAAAAAATAAAAGGAAAAAAGCATACATAACTACATTAAGTATATTATATAGTCTTTTACTTTTGAAGTCTTTTACAGGTAGCTCATGTGCTTTGGAGATGGGAGAAAGGAATGCTTACATTCTTTCCATAACCAGAAAGTAACTTTTTGTTTATAGTGATCCTTTTGTGGCAAAAATGCTCCCAGAGACTCAATCTGTTCCTACAGAGTGATTTTCAGTATGGCAGATGTCCTCCTTCATTCACTTTCAGTCTAGAGGAGTTATTACAGGAATCTTTGTTTTACACTAGTCAATCCAGCTTTCTCTGACTTCAAGTCAGAGGAAATGGTTACAATTTTGGCTGCCTTCATCATTTTTACCATGGGTCACAGCTAATTGCTGCCTCTCGTGGCCAAGATCCTGAGTGACAGCACTCTATTCACTTCTCCAATATTCTGTATTCTCTCACTGTTTTGCCAGAACGTGGGCAGACATCGCTAGCAGTCCTATTTTGGTCTCAGTCTTCTCCCCATTTAGTTGCATGATTAAATTATAACTCCTTACATCATTTATGTTTAACAAAGCAGCTGGTTCCCAGATCTGTGTTCCCTGATATCCTCAGGCTGCTATTGTGCCTATGGCAAGGTAGGAGGATGGGAACTCTCAGCAAATCTTCCTTTGCACCAGACTCTGGTGTAAGCACATTTTCTACCCTTTCAGTTCTCTGTCTTTCTCTGTTTCTTCCTGCTCCCCTAACCTGACTCCAGCATTTTTGGTCATGCCCAACAGGTTAGCAGAGGGTCCTGGACATGCAGGTCCCTGTGTGGCCACCCTGTAATTTTCTTGTGTCAGGTGATGCTGACAAAACCTTCTTTGGTCTCTTCCTTTTTTTTTGTTCCTTGGTAACAGTGGAGAGGATGCACACCAAAGAAAAGATTGCCTACCAACTTCCTAGTTGCCCTGGGAACATTCGTCTAAACTTGCATCTTAAAAACACCGTTCTTCGGAGACACCTCTCCCGGTCTCCTCAAACATACTAAGGCATCCATCAAAAGCCCCTCCTTGGATGGTACATGAAAGCAGCAGCCTCCATTTCCAAACATTCTGCTTTAAACCTGTTACCTGGTTATTCCTCTTCCATCAAACTGTATCTATTTCAAACAGAAATGTATCTACAGAGGTATTTAGTGTTTTCTTAATATTCTTCATTCCAGGAACACGCATGAGAAAGTACATTCCCAGGAGTAACAGGAGTAGGTAAGAATCTCACACGGTAGACATAAATTATTCAGCTCGATTTCTTAAAATTACTGCAGCTATTTATGATTCTGTGCCAGAATGGGGGAGTCACTGTTAGGTTCAGACAAGTAATCAACCCTTTGACCATATTAAGGGCCAGTCACATTTGTTATCAGCACACAAAGGTACAGTTTTTTCTTTCTTATGCTCTGTGTTAAACACAGGTAAACATGCAGAATAGGCACGTCTTACTGCCATCACACACTTTGTAAACATCCACCCGCAGCATCCCTGTGCTGTAGGGTATCAGTAGGCCATCAGCTGCCTTGAACTTCCCAGTACACTGTGGAGCCTTCCTTACAGGTTTTCTGTTCACCCATTGGAGAGATGCTATTTCATTTCCTTCTGAAAATGAAATGTTAAACATCATTTTTTGATTGCTACTGATGTTTCTGCCATCAAAAAATATGATAGGCTCAAATACAGCAATAACAAACCACAGCCAGTAATTAGCAACACGAAGCTTAATCAGTTTATGTTGTTCTTTTGCCCTTTCCATTGTATTAATCCAGCCAGTCTCTGTTCCTGTTCCCTTGCCAGGAAGTGTGATTTTGGCTTTTCTGTATGGCGCAATGCAGATCTATAACACTGTACAGAAACATTTTATAGAGTTAATATGTGTAACCACGACGAATGGCAGTCTCCGAGGTTAATGGAGTAGTAGAAATGAGATGTAGAGAGTTACTGAAGTGAATAGGCAGAATTGAAGGGTTTTTTCCAGATTGCTGACTCAGACAGACTGTACCTATACAGATCTTCAAAAGCACAGGCTCTGCATGCTTTGCATAATTGGAAATGGATTTCTGAAGTCATTGTTTATATGGCTTTATATGAAACATGAGATTTGCATATTAATTTTAAAATTATTCTGTCTCTTCAAGACAAATACTTCCACATTCAATAAATAGAAAAACAGAATAAAACAAGGGCAGGATTAGAGCTGGGACAGCCATCTACACCATGCATGTAGCTTATCTAAAAAACCATAGTTTATCATTTCTAGTAATGATTCATCCTGCAAAATGGAAAAACTGTTTTGCTCTTTAAATAACAGCCGTATCTACTTGTATGAAAGAAAGTTCATTGCTTTACAGAGAACAGGGGATGGATAAGAAAACAACCTAAGTCAAATATTACCGTGAAAGACAGTAATGTTGCTTTCTTTTCTTTTTGAATAAAGAATAAAATAGGGAAGAGGATTGTTTCCTTGTTTGTTTCTTTTTATTTTAGTGTTTCCTTTCCTTTATATATGGAACTGACCTGGCCTTGTCAGCAGTCATTTGCCATGCTAAGGTAGATGAGTGACCATGATGTCAACCATGTCTTTAAAAAAATTTAAACAGTTTCAGAATGGAAATGTGCATTTGGGGAAAGTTTGTTAGATAGTTTCCTATATTTGGATTCCAAATGGATTCCTCTAATTAATAAGTTTCACTGTTTCACTTATTTACCTTAGAAATATGTGAATAAAACCAATATAGTTGGATACTATGACATGATTTTAACATCATTTGTGGCCTTTAGACTCTCAAGTGAAATTTTCCAAGGTGCTCATTTTGAGGCCAACATTCTGTCCTCAGTCAGCACTGAATGCCAATTGTGTTCACTGGGAGCATAATGAGGCCAATAGAGAGCACATTTGTAACCCTCCCCCCCCCATCCCACCTCTGTCCAGAAACTGAAATCACTGTTTAGAAAGGGCTCATTGTCAGTGATTAGTTGAGGGAAAATACTGTAGTGAGAGTGTGCAGAAAGTCCTACAGGCAAAATGCTTAATGCCACATAAGGAACCGAAAAGTCCTAACTTCATTTGTATCTCAAAGGAACCTTACCTATAATTATGTCACTAGCAAGTATTCTTCTTTCTAAATTTGCTCTAAAAATAACACTGAAATTACTTTATAAAGTATGAAATATCCTCTTTTAAGAATACTCTTCCATGTTATGTTTTAACTTAGCTGTAGCTTAAAATAGTGAATGATCTGGGATGTTTTGCTGTATGTGCTATTGTGTTTGGGCAAAACTGCGTGTATCAAGTATTCCAAGATTAGTTTCAAAAACCTTTCATGGAGTAGTTCTTTCTTACACTGTTTCACAATTCATCTAAGACCATGCCCGTGACAGAGTTGCAGCACTGAGCTGGTAGTGACAGCTTTAATGTACTGTACCTTTGTTTCTCCTGTTGATTTTGCAAATGTTAAAAAAAAAAAAGAAAAAAAAAAGAAAGAAAAATCTGTTGAACTTTTGGCATAAAACTGTAGCTGCTACTGTAGCTAAATTGCTGCTAAGTGTCTAGGTGATAAAAGCCTTCTCCCACACCTGCCACTCCGAACAACACTACTGTCAGGAAAATATATGCATCTTTTTCCAGTAAGAATAAGGACTGTGATAACATTAGCATTTAGACAAGACACTGAGCTGATGATAGTGAAATGCATTAATGGACATGTCACTATTTTAAAAGAGCACATCTAATGGATTGTTTAGATATGCCATCTCATTGTGCTTATTTATTTATTTTATAGGATATTTTAAACATAAAATCGCACAGATCAAAATAGAGCTCTGCTGCGACCTGCTCACCCCAAGGACCTGCATTCAACGGAACCGGTCCCAGTTCCCAGCAGTCGTGTACACCACTGAAGGAAAATGGACATACTGAACAGCCACCACTTTTTGTACTTTCTGCCTACCACACGCCTTGTCATCTTATTAGCAGCTTTGACAACTGCTGAGGATGTGACTAACAGCACTTTCAACCGCACTGACATAAATACAGGATCTGTGCCTGTGGTGATCTCCCGCATCGACCATATTATAGTCAAGGAGGGCAGTAGTGCCTTGATTGACTGCAATGTCCAGGGTAGTCCTAGTCCACGTTACAGGTGGTACAATTCCAATGGTCGCCTGCTCCAAGAGGAGGAGAATAAAGGTAAGATCTTAGTAATATCACTGATGTAGACTGTCCAGAGACACTTCTGATTTCAGCAAGTTGACAAATAACCCAAATTTAATGGCCTGACTGTGGTATTTCCCCGTGTGAAAATAAATGAAAGCCTGGTGGCAGTTATAAATTTTTTATGTGCACCTTAGAAGAAAAGAGTAACTTTTTTATGTTATTTATAGCAACACATAACAAAAAGCTGAAGCACTTAACAGAAGGTGTAGATAGGCTTCTTTTCACTGGAAGATTTCGAATTTGTTCCTATTTCTCATTCTGTCATCTTTTGTTCTTCTCTGGCACCAAAAAAAAGATTAAAAAGCTATTTTCCAGCTCAAAGGAGGATTTTCATGACATATGAGAATAGTTTGTTGGCATGCACTCAACATAGCTAACTCCCTGAGATGCCTGCTGTCTTTATGCAGAATGCCATGGGAGTGTGAGAAACAGGAGATGCCCTGAACGACCAAGTGAAAAACCTATATAGGGCAGCAGTCAGAAGGACACACCAAGCCTGAGCCTTCCTTACTTTAGTTAAAACTCTTCACTGGCACTTGCCAGAGACCTTAATTACACATTTGCTTACTTTCCTTAAAATGGAAGGTTTGGGTGATAATCCTAATTATACTTCTAGGGAGTGTTTGAGGGCAGTGTGGCTATATGAAAGGTGTTTTTCTCATGTAATCCTTCCATACTGACTGCTTCGTTCACAGCATGATGAAATAAACACTTATCTATTCACACTAAATGGAAGATAGCGTGCCTAACTAATAGCTGACCTGACAGAGAACTCTGTTATGATGGGAGTAACGACTGACCCAGCTGAATGTGCAACAGCACAGTGTACCTGTAAAAGCTTACTGCACAACTGGTTATATTTTACATTATGGCATGTTATAATTTTCTGAGTACAGCTAGTGAAAGGAAATACTTGAGCTAGTAAGCAGACTTGCGAATATTTTGTGGTTGTGGCAACATACGGTGATAAGTGTGCTGGTGTGTTTTACTAAGGCTTGCTAAAAGAAAATTTCCCCTTTAGTGCAGCATTTAAATTTAGGTCTTTGTGTAGTCAACTGAGAGAGGCAGCTACTAAAACAACCATTTAGGTAGATGAGCAAAAACTTTGACCAAATCAATAAAATTGCAGATGTAGTATTAAGACAACATCACTTTATAAGTTAGAATTTCAACAGTGCACTACCTCCTTTAAGAAACTAATTTTTCTGTAAGAAATGTTTCCTAGCATGAGACCTTTCTTACAATGTTAAGTATGGCATTGAATTGTTATCAAAACCCAGCAACGATACCTTTTCTAATCATTGTTTTCTTATTTGGCTTATACTGTCTGCCAGGATCCACTGGCACAGACCCAGTCATTGAGTCACAGTTCAATGCCATTATGTCATTTATAACAGCTGGAGCCAGGGTACATCAGCAAGGCATCTTGTCGTCTCACAATTAATAAAAACCTACTTTGCAAGAAGGACCAACATTGCAATTCAAAGAAATACCGATCAGGAATACTCTGTATTTTTTATTATTCTAGAGGTGAAGAAAAAGTGTCATCTGTTACAGATGCTGACATTTCCTCTGTAAGGGACTTCTCCTCTGAATTTGCCTTACTTTAGCAGATTGGGGTGGGGTTTTTTGTGTGTGGAAGTCTAATTTAGAAAGCTTTTTATTTATTCTGTATTTTTAATTTCAGAAAAAGTGATTCAACTGTTTTCAAGAATTATGCTAGGGTAAAAAAAAATGCTTCAGTTAAGTTAAAGCTTCTAAGAGGATAAAAAGATGTAATTAAGAGCTGTCTGTACACATGAACTGAGGCAGGGGCATTGTGGGAGTACTTTCTACATGGGTTTCTACTGGAGATAATGTAAAAAAACCCTATTTGGATAAGCCATGTTTAATTAGAAGAACTTTGAGCATGGTAAAAGCTCACAACTACTCTGAATTAAAGGCTTTTTTTGACTAATGAGTTTCAGAATTGCCCACAGTTTCTTCCTTGAAAGAAATAAAATTAAAAAAAAAAATAGAACAATCTTTTTAACAATGAAAGAATGTCTATGACAAGGATAAAATAAATGTAGAAGCAAGGTATACACCAACCTGTGGCAGGATTGCAATCCTTGCCTTGTGATTTACAGGCATTGCACAGGGATTTTGCGCTAGTTTAGTCCTCTGATCACATGTTCTGTGTCTTTGTTCAGCTGCCTGAATAAATAGGCAGCTGGTTAGGTTAGGTTTAAGGAAAAAGAACTTCCTGATGGTAAAGACAGGTGAACATATGATGTTCCTTCCTGTGGAAGGTTATTGAAATTCCATTTCTACCTTCAGCAGATATCTGTCAGGAATGTCTCTGGATTGTGTTACAGAGATTGAGTTGGCTTCCATCAGCCTGTGTCAAGGTTGGGTTTACATGAAGGAAAGCATCGACACCAGGCTTTCCTGTTGGAGTGAATCATGTTATTTATAGCAATGTTACAATTTAAGAAGTTGTATCACATCAAATAAAGCAAAAATATATGTCCTCAGCTCTTAAATAGTGTAGTGATAGTTGTATAAAAATGAAGTTCACTAAAACTAAAAATCTTAATTCATTACCAATATATAATGGCAAATACAGTAACTAGCTGAATCTTGAATAACTTTAGCAGTGATAAGAGCAATGGATTTTAATGTTTCAAACTCAGTTTCATAGCTAAACTGTTCATATTCAAAGAATATGAAGTGGAAATGTATGTGTATATGAAATGTACGTGTACATGCAGTGGACAAAGTTATCGATATGACACTGATAGAAATGACTCGTAAAAGTAAAAGAAATTCCATTCCGGTGCATAGAAGTTCATACTGACAAACAAGATGCTCCCTATCATGGCTCTTCTCTTTCCCATCTATCTTACTCCTCCTATCCTATTTCCCTTTCTTTAAAATCATACTTCAAAATCAGATTCTCAACTCCTCAGAGAGCAAGCAGTCTAGTATATGATGTCTGAAATTTTAGGGTTTTCAAAGTTTCCATTAGCAGAATTATATGAGATACTGTAAGAAAACACCAAAAATACCCCAATTGTAAGCAAATGCATTGCCAGGGAACAAAACAAGGAGGACTTACTAGGTTTTTCTGCCTCACAATCCCATTGCTGCCGTTCTTTGAAGAAGTGTGACCTGTGTTTGGGAGGCTCTCTGGGGTAAACAGTCCTATCTTTGTAACTGACCATAAGATCGAGATAGTTGTCATGCATATTAACATTTTTTATGAAACCCTTTTAGGGTGTGCTCTGACTATTCACAGTTGCTGTCAGAGATTTGATAGCAACGCAGTTAGGGTCTCAGGGACAGACAGGTCTTTGTGATGGTAAATTCTGTCTTCTTGTGAATGTTATTTCCTTCTTCCAAAATCTGAAGCCAGTTTGACAAAGCTGATGTTTATGACTGTGCTGATCATGTGAACAAAATACCTCTAACTAAGTTACTCTGTCTCCTCTCTGACAGGAAAATGGTGGTTTCTTGACAACGGGCTACTAAACATTACCAGGGTGTCTTTTGAAGACAGAGGTAAATACACATGTGTCGCATCTAATACATATGGCAGTGTTAACAATACTGTGACACTGAGGGTTGTTTTTACCTCTGGAGATATGGGAATCTATTACATGATTGTCTGCCTTGTAGCTTTTACCATTGTTATGATACTGAACATTACTCGGTTATGTATGATGAGCAGTCATCTGAAAAAAACTGAGAAAGCAATCAATGAATTCTTTAGAACAGAAGGGGCAGAGAAACTTCAGAAAGCCTTTGAGATTGCGAAGCGTATCCCAATTATCACATCAGCCAAAACACTCGAGCTTGCCAAAGTAACCCAGTTCAAGACCATGGAATTTGCTCGCTATATTGAAGAGCTTGCTCGGAGCGTACCTTTGCCACCTCTCATCATGAACTGCAGGACTATAATGGAAGAAATTATGGAGGTTGTTGGTCTGGAGGAGCAAGGACAGAATTTTGTACGTCAGGCAGCAGAAGGCCAGGAAACCACTGAAACAGATGAGCTATATATGATCCCAAATGCTTTGACACGCAGTGACTCTCCCACAGCTGACTCAGACGCATCGTCACTGCATGAGCCACCTCAACAGATTGCAATAAAAGTGTCAGTTCACCCGTTGTCCAAAAAGGACTGCATGGATGGTCAGTCACAGGAAAGCATGCAGTTGGACACCAAGGAAGAAGACACTCTTCAAACACCAGCACTTCCTGCAGAGCCGCCTCCTGAGACTTCTGCTGAACTCAGTTCTGATTACACAGCATTGGCAAATGACACAAATACATGTGTTATATATGAAAGCCATGTATGATAGTTACTCCTGAATCTATGCATAGCAGGAAAATCAGGTGGAGCTCTTTTAAAAATACATATTGTACTTGCCACTAAGCCTTACCTGGAGACTATCATAGCAAAAGCATGTAAGTGGATTATTTGGCACTTTCTTCTCAGTTTGAGTTTCGTTTACCATGATGTATGGCAGAGTAATTGCTATTACATTAATATTAATTGCTCTCTTTGATTAGGAGTATTTCCAAGAAACATTTACCTCAGCATTTTCTAGGTTGGAGTCACCTGTAGTGGCCTCCTGGAAGTCACTGATAGTCTTTGATGAAGGACACTTGAACTTACTAAATATAAAACTGGTTTCCATCTTCCTCCTTCACTCTTGTTATTTCCCTCTATTGCATTTTTGCAGATATTAACTTGTGAATTTGAAATATTGCCCAAGAGGCAGCACTCCAATAGCCAAATAAAATCCTAATAGATCCCATTTACAAAGCCTGTTTGCTCAGCTACATTGTGATTTAGAGGGCTATTAAAGACAGTTAAAATGTTTCCATTTCATTTGTGACCACACTGCTTAGGCACATGGAAAATAGTTTTCTCTTTTCCAAAGATGCCAACAATTGTTTGTTTTGCATGGAGGAACAACTTTGAGGTGTATTTTACAGATGGGAAAGCCCATAAACATCTTACAGAAAGTTGCAGTCCAACATCTCTGCAAGGTTTTTTTGCATATATTTGGCCATTTTTTACCTTGCCAGAATTTTATATGCCAAACAGCTGCAAATATGCAAGATGTCTTGTTTTGAAGTAATTTGGAAGGAATAAGTATGTACTACTTTACCAGAAGATATGCAGATTCCTTAACAGTCCTGCAAATGGCAGTAATCAGTTGATGACAAGGCTCAAATGGCAAAATACCCTTTTATTGGGATTCTTAATTTTGTGCAAATTCAGATTCTGAAGATCGAGCCTAAATTCGCATATAAGCATCAGTTTGAGAGTGTTGTATCCAAACTGGAAAAAAAAAATATAATCAAGTGTCCTGAGAAATTACAATGACAGTCATGCAAACTGTTTACTGTGATACAATTGCTTTGGTATTTTAAGAACCTCCTACCTATGTAGAATGTTCACTGTTTGAGTACATGTGACTCTACCCCAGTAAAGCTTTAATGATCACAGCAATCGTGGTGTTAAAAAGGATCAACATTTATGCCAGGAAGTGCCAGGAGTGGAAGGGAAGTGATAATTTCTGTTGCAGACAGACAATAAAAAGGACCTCCTCTGCAGTGAGTCTGGAAAGCAAGCTCTTACCAGGAGGAGTTTGTGTAGGGTCAATATTACTTAATTACCTGACACATTTCGTTTGGAACTAATGAACAAACTATCACCCTATAGTTTTTAAGAACAGTTTTAGTGTAAGTATAGATACTTAAAATAAATCCAGAATCAAGTATAGCGCAGAAAAAGAAGTCTCTTAGGTCTCTGGGGAGACGATGTATGGATAGCTCTCTGGACATTTTAGTGAAGTAGCCACATCTACATAAGGTGCCTGTTGAAGGCAATCAGTTATATTAACTGGTAATCAAGACCAGACAAAGTCGATGTTGCAGCTATCTAAAAGAACCCTTGATAATTAACTGAGGGTTTACGTCAGCTTCCTCATGTTAAAGTGCAGAGCCTCACTAGCAGTGTAATATAGGAACACTCCATGACTTATGTAGGTGATGCAGAGAAGGCTCCATATTTACCTATCTATGGTTACTAAAAAAAAAAAATTACGTGTTTAATAATGGACTTCAGATTTTACAACCAACTTCTGAAAAATTGCATCATTCAGTTGCCTCATGTTTGTGCTCACCACAGTGGCAGGTTTCTATACAAAATAATTTGCACATGCCCTAAAGGAAACATGCAAGGGCAAAGTCCCTTTAGGAATGTGGCTGGAAATATTTTAGTTCCAGCAAAGCAATATAAATCTAGAACACAAAGTAGATTAAGAGAATACCATAAAGAACCTCACTTCTGACCAGTGTGATTGAAAATACTGTTGATGCAAACTGTTAACTTCTTGTCTGAGTCCAAAGTACATTTCTGTTTAGCGTTCACATCAGTTTTTCGAGTTATTTAATTTGCTTCTGGTATGAAAAAGGACAAGGGCAGAAACAAAAGCAGGAACTTGCACTAAATTCTTTTAATTCACTTTAACCTCCTGAAAAGAGGCATCTTGATTTTTCTGCCTGTCCAGCATTTACAGACATGCTCATGCATTCTGAAGTTACCTACCTGGTGCCCAACTAAGATTGCACAGATAAGCAAGGATGTTCTCCTTAAAGCATACTTAAAAAAAAAAAAAAGTTATGAAAATATTTATTAAACTGAAGTATTTTAATTTTAATTGTTTTTTAACTATGAAATTTTTACAGTAGAGATTAGGTATTCCTATGGTGTTTGTTACCGGGTAGTTCTGACCCTGACTGCTTCCCTCAGGCTGTCCTTCAGCCTGTTTAGTATGTATTTATTGAGAAACATTTGAGAGCAAACGATCACCATGGTTTTCTTCAGTATCTCGATGTCAACTTCCTTGAAGATACCAATGATGTTTTTTTCCAAAGTTTTCCCACAAGGGGCATGTATTTGAAGTACCCACAAACGCACATTGCAAACCACGTATGAGCAACAGGCACTTGGATTAGGTACATGCAATTCGTGTAGTGCTGGATTCCTGCAGTTGCAGGGTCAAAGGGAACCCTGAATTTGCTGGAGCTGGACTCACTTCAAGCTGAGAGTTCATGGGTATAACCAGTCAGCTATAAATTCTTTGGACATTTAACTTTGTGGTATTATTGGAATAAAAGCCGAACAGCGCTGTAGCTGAAGAAAATAGAGATTGTAACCAACGGTTTTGGTTTATGTCTTTTTTTTGTGTTTTCATGTATGCTGCTCAATATCTTTATGCATCCATTCTGTGACACCTCTAAGCCTAAAGCTTTTTGTATGCTTTGAGGCACTTCCTTTGTGGGAGACAGATGGGAAGCCAGATCCAAACTCATCTGTCCTGTTCCAAACTCTCTGCCTGTGCTCTGTTATGAAGTAAACTATTGTGTCTCGCAGTATTTCTTAGTGAATGGCTATTTTATGGCGCAAGAACACAATTGACAAATATAAAATTAATGAAGGCTCTAAGAAAACATTAACATTTGCATTCTTAAGTATTTTCATGCACCTTAAGCACTTCAGGGACATTAATCTGTTCCCATCATTTGGCTATGCACACCTTTTGTTACATTGTTCTATTTCTTGTATCACCAAACACTAAAGGTTCTTAAAACACTCAGAATCTGGAAAACCCAGTCCAACTGAAATTGTGTTCTAAAAACATAAGGAACACAAAGCCAGGCTTAGAAAGGAAAAGAGATTTGCATGATATATTTATACCATTTTCAAATATTTTTGCCAAAATTTCATGAAAGATGACTAGATTTCTGCAGTACAAGAAATCAGTGTTGAATTTGAATTTTATACTTACTGTTCTTTTTTCAGTAAATGTAAGACCATATTAATCTGATCACTTAAGCATAATATTCACTATCTACTTGCTCAACATTTTCTTTTTGAGCAGCATTTGTTTACTGGTATCCTTTTTTATTCTCTGATTTGAGCATGTTTGTGATGAAACCTACCCTTCAGTCATTTTATGAGTCTGTCATTTAAAAAAATCTAAAAGAACCCATAGATCAGCATTTTTATGCAGGTTTATGGGTATTTGATAAGGCACAGCAGTTTGTTGCTGTGCTTAAAAACTACTGTATAATCATGAGACTTGTGAAATGGCATATGTGGGCAGATGTTGATTTTTTTAAAAATCAGTGCCTGTTTTATTCTAATGTACATACTATGTTACTTCCTTGATTTGCAGTTTCCTTTTGACAAAAGTACTGTAACATATAACCAGGGCTTTCTGACTTTCAGTTTGGTCAGATGAACTAATTCCAGAAAGTGTTAACAGTGTCGAATTTTAAAAGTTCTCATGGAATATCTTGGCAGCATGCTATTTTAAGAGTTGGCCTCAAGTATACCATACTTAGTGGGACAACTGAAAGCTTCTTAGATGCAAAGGAAATGCTTGCACTAAAGTATCTTAAGTTAAATTTCATTTATTATGAAATCCTTTCTGATTTTAAAAGAAATGTAAGACAAATATGAATGTGTTCTTTTGAGAAGCAGTTACTGTACTTTGATTTAAAGAACTGTTATGATTTTATAGCTCATGGCCGTAAACCACAAAGAGACCAATTCATGCTGAAGTGGCGAAATGAAATGTGATGTAGCTTGTGCATTGATCATTGTTTCAATAAAGAATTTGCACAGAGTATGCTGAGTTTGTACACATTCAACAAGACAATAGTTTCCTAGTAAGTGTATGTCATGGCTCCAGTTGAAATGGAAGTAAAAATGTCTTTCATTGTACATCTGCTAATGTTCCAGAAACTTTGGTCAGGAGAAACAGTTATTTACCTAGAAAGGAGGTTTTAATAAAGCTCTTAAAGGGACCTGTTGTTATTTTCAGAATATAGAATTGGTGCTGTTATCAATAGCCTAGATGGCTCATGTATGTAGTGTCTTCTCTTTGGAAGCAGTACAGCACTTCCACATGTAATTCAAAGGACTCTTTTGTCCTTTGAGCTGTGTCATGGGGCCTTGCAAAAAGTCTTGCTGCAGTTTTTAGAGTTGGGGCCAACAAAATAGAAGTCTTTCCTCCCAGAGGCACCACAGTACCAAGACAAAAGAGACGTATGGGTTGCCATACCTGCTCCCATTTCTTCACCCACCCTAAAAGGATGGGGTGAAATGAGTTTACTGTCCCACAGCAGTTGGGATGTATCACTCCCTAACAGTCTTCAGCAGGACTCAGTTGAAGCAGACACTTAACACCTTTTCTTAGCTCTGCTGGTGCTACACAACTAGCAGCCAGAGTCGGTCACTGAGAGAGATGGAGTGTAGGGGGGGATTTGCCCTTTCACACATGAAAGATTTGCTCTTGCCAGCTGCCTGTTTTAGGTTGAAAAGATAGCCTATAGCAGGAAAACAGCAGCTATTTCATGAAAATGACAGCTATTTCATGATTTAACTCTGCTGTTCAAAAGAGTGTTCCAATTTTGGAAAATATTTTCAGAAGCATTTTTATTCAACAGTTTCAGTTGAGATAATGGAGCTGAGATGTTCACTACTTACAAATATCAGTGAACATTAAGGAAGGGGTTGCAAACTGATCACAGGGATCAGTGGAACACAGGGATAGAGCCATATGCTATTTTATTGTCTCAGCACGGGACCCAGTCTTGCAACTGGAGTGGTTTGATATGCTGTGCCTTTTTTTTTTTTTTATATATAGAGCACACCTTTACAGGATGCTCCCTCCCAGCATTCTGAACTCCTCCAACAGGTGTGTTGCAGCATTTTTTGGGGAGGCAGGCTACCACCAAACTGTTGCTCCTGAACACAGTGAGGCAGGCTGCCCCCAGTCCCAGTACTTATGACAATGTTTATCATGTGGAGGAGACTGCATTACATCAGTTCTACAAAGGCATTCCAAAACTAAAAGCTGCTGGGCAGGTAGTATCTCCACAGAGACAAAGATGGGGACAGTTGGGGGATCTCTGCTCTCCAGAGCTGGGAAAGCTGGTGCACAGCTCAGAGCTGGTACCCCAGATATTTGCAGTGCCCTAACACCACTTTCCCACAGAACTGGATATTTAATAGCCCACATCCTGCAGTAGTGCTTGGAATAACCAGCTGAGACCTTTTCTGTGTCCGTTTCTTCCTCTCCCTGTCTTACCTTCCTACACTTTCTTCCATCTCCAGCAGCTCTGCTGTGCTACTTCTCAAATGGTAACAGAGTGAAGTTAGTTGTCAGGGCAAGTGTTTCTGCACCTCAGGCACCTCTGTTCCAAACTGACCTTTTGTAAGTCCTCAAATGGATTTTTTTTTTCCCCAGCTGTACCAGGCTCTAATGCTATGTACTATATTTAGCTCTCTGGCTCCCAGGCCCAAACTGAGTCATTTTACTCTTACAGTAAAGGCTGACTCGTGACTCCATAGTATCATGTATAAGTCTGTAAAATGGGCAAAAACAGTAATATAAACTGAAGCTAAAGTACCAATTTCTTATCCAAATAAGAATGTATGGCAGCAAATGATAACTGTGGCAGACTTAGAACACTCAGGTTATGTAATGAGATGCTATTTCATACCACAACAAGACAAGGCAAAACCAAGAAAAAATTAACAACCAGCCTTGTATAGCATGGAGAATATATATAAAGCCTTGCTTATGATTGAGTAGAAATTCAGCATCACTATCAAATCATTTTGCTATTCTATTGCCAGTTTCTATTTTGAGAACAGATTCCTGTTGTTTCTGCTCTAACCAGACCTTTCCTAGGTGGATAAGCATCTTAGGCATGGAAATAGTACCAGAGTTATCAAAAAGAGCCTTGTCTCCCTTATCTGCCATTTTTAAAATTATTTTCAGGACTATTTAGCTATGCATCAAATGCCAACCATAGACTGTCACCCTGTTGCGTTGTGGAACCACAGAGTTTGGGAGCTCACATTGAAGATGCACAATCTGGGCTTTCTGAAATATATTTGTCTTTTCTTGCACAGGTTTTGATTATCCACACAATAAACCACTCATATTCCTTAACGACTCAGGCCCAGTCATTCTCAATTGATAAAGAGAGAGGCAAAATAAATGCCAGCACTACTTCCCTCTTTCTGAAGCCTCTTATGGCTTCTGCCTCAAGATTAGCCCTGACTGACAGACAGCTCCTGAGCTGTTTGCGTATTGTTTAACTCCTTCCTTCAGGTGAACACTACCTTAGTCAGCAAACATGATTAAAAAAAAAAATGTCATCAAGAAAAAGACGCTCCCTTTGTTACCCCTCTCTCTAATGTGTGCAGAGTAAACTTAAGAAGATCAAAATGAAAACTTTTTTTCCTCACTCAAAGCATCTAGAGGTGATTCATCTTCAAAGTAGACTAAATTTTAACTTGTTTAGCCATAAACATACTCAAGTGAAGCAAAAGGAGATTCCTAAAAACAATGAAATTTTCACTCCCAATGTCAAAGTAAATTATCACAAAACTATGAAATATCTTTCCAGTCCTTCTCTCAGGATACCTTTTATCAGGAAGATATTTTTAGTCCTTGTCATAGTTCTGCTTAGATGACTGCACTTTCTTTATGGGATTGGTGGAAGTGCATTTATTTTCTGCTGTCTTCTTGGTTAAATATTCTCTACCCTGGGTGATCTCTTTTTTTGTGGATAAAAATCAATATTCTATTGAAGATTTATCTTCTTGATTCCTTTCCCATTCCAATACCTTATTTTATGTTTTGTTTTATTGCTTGGATCTTGTTTTGTTTGCCCTAAAAGTCTTATTTTAAAATAAATCAGAGGACCCTCCTGTTTTTTTCAGTTCCCTGTTTTGAGGCAGGATTACTCACATGCACCTGTATAATTCAATTTTAATTATGCAGATGTACAACTTATGGGTTGGTGCAGGATGAACTAATCAATAGACTGCAGCAGATTTTTGCAGAGCAGCATCAACAGAACAGAACAGAAGTCTTTAAATGTCCTCATTCATATGTGTGTCTATGAGTATGTTATGTTCTTTTGTTTATTCATTTGATACATCTCTGCCTTAAATAACACGTTTCTTTTTCCATCATGGATGGAATAGCACATTTGCACTGTCCATACATCAGCTATTCATAATCTTGATTGTTTTATCTTATTCATTGGATAGTTTACCAAATGCAGGGGCCTCTATAAATTAGGTATTTCAGAAGAGACTGCAGACAGCTTCATGAAACTCTGTAAATTATATGAATTTCAAATTAATTGATAAATGTTTCTCCACTTTTTTTTTAACTTACATGCCCTATTTCTATATAGGCTAATATTTACATGCTAATGGAGTCTGGTTTTAACTAGAAAGTCCAGTTTTTATAAGCATGCAGTAAAATGACAGTAACCTGTTGTTGAATAAAACTGCTTTTTGCAACTATAGTTTCTACATTTCATAATCCCCATGTAATCTCTGTTAAGCACTGAGCTCATTCTTTAACATATGCATCACAAATGAGGTGAAAGTCTGCAAATCTCTGTTATTCATGTTGACAGCATCAGACTACTAGTTATTTTATTAGAACATATAATAGACTTATCCTGACACTGTAATTCCTGTTGCAGTTACCAGAAATAGCCCCAAAGTATTAGCCAAATGTTATATGATACAACACCACTGAGAACTATGTTCCTACTCCACACCAATTTCAGAAAAAAACTCCAGAAAAAATCCATCTCTTCTCAGCAAGAAAGCAGGGATTGAAAGCCTCTGAAGTATTTAACATTTCACATATTTTTCAGGAAGAAAACCCAAACACCTAGGTAATTATTGGGGATCTCGCTTATAAAATTGATGCAGGAGCTAAAATATCACCCAAGAGGTCACCTTCAGAGAGGAGGTCACTGCAGTATGGAAGCCCATTGCTCCCAACAGGCAGCTTTCAGTTGTCAGACAGTTGCTAAAGACACTTCTCAGGGTAATCCGTGATACTGTAAGGAGGCAAACATTGTTCTGTATCACATCAATTAGCAATATCCAGGAGACTGTGGACGGTGTTGTAAGATGCAGTCCCAAGACTGCTCAAGTGATTGTGCTGCATCTGAAACTCAAGCCTGTTTCCAGACTAGAGAAGGGCACTGGGATCATACCAAAGACTTTGTGTTGGGGTAGTGGAGTCAGACCCTTGCATGAGAACCCCGTTCTTTCTTTTAGGCTTGATATTGTGACTAAAATATCCCCACCTTCTTTATTTGTTGTAGCACTATCTCATAGTTCTTCAGGGGAACTAAACATGGGCTCTTCAGTGAAGCAACTGCTGAACACCCTGTGAATGCACAGAAGAATGAGCAGCTCAGCTGTACTGGCATATGTGAATTTGCCTTTGTACTGTACCAGACTCTTCCAGGGATGTGATGCTGTGAATCTGGATAAGCCAGGTGCAGATGAGAACAGATGGGCCAAAGTGAGCTGGATGCAGACTGGGACAGTCCAATAGACATGGAATTAAGATGACAGTCCCACACTTACTACTGAAAAACACCTCCAGCAAAATCAGCTGCCTGCCCCTACCCCCTCTATTCCAAAGATGTCACACATGAGCACCTCAGCAACAGCTCCTTGTCCTACCTATTCAGGCTCTGACTAACCAGTTTTCACTTCTTACTGAGCAGCTACAAGGTTGTCTATCCTAACAGAGATTGGTTGTGGCTCTTGTTGCACTCTCTCTCCCTATTACTCATTTACAGGAAGGCATGGGATTCACTTGCCAGCACACATGTAAAAAGCTAGTCCTCAGAGACCTAGCAGACTAACTGTTCTGTTCCAAAGGAGGATATGGAGAAGCTAGGCACGTCAAGATGAATTAATAGATTTAAAGTCTTTGTCTGATTAAGCCCTGTATGCTTATTCATCTTCTCATTTTTTAATGGAAGAATGCTGGCCAGATTTAACGAAGTACAACATGATCTATTGCTGTGTTTTAAAGAAGAGTATCATTTATTTCTTTTAAACTGTAAAAATTGAGGACTGAAGGGTTAAGAGAACACAGATTCCAGACTTAATCAAAACATTTTCTTCTCACCATGACATAAACTGTATTCTGAGTCTATTTTCTATTTGTAGAACAAACAGGATATCCTAGAAAAATCAATATTTTCTCAATGATGGTGGTTGTTCTCAGCTTGCCTACAGGTAGCAGAATAAAAGGTTTTAAGGAACTGACAAACAGCAGAATTGACAGGAAATGCTTTTGGTCAGGTACCCTGTTTGGAAAGTGATTATGCTGGGGATTCCCAGTTTGTAAATGAGGTCTCTTGACTTTATATTGACTTACGATATAATGGATTGTAAAAGGCCAATTTTGCTGGAGCAGAATTACACAATCCTTCACAAGTCCGGCCTACTGCTGCACAGTGGTTTTTTTCTTTTAACAGTCTGCAATAGGATATAATATGTACTAAAAGACTTTAATGCTCTACCCATGCCACTAGAGATATTTTATTCAAATTCAAATCAAAAAAAAAAAAAAAGAAGTCTCCCTTCATTTTTTTTTTCTTTCAAAAGCTATCATCAATAACTCTATAATTTGTGTTGTGCTGTAGCCACAAATCTGAGACAGATCCTGGTAACTTTTCAGTCCATTTCAGCCTAGACCACACCACTTCATTAGAGTGCTGAGAATTTGCTGGTTTTGGAAAGGCCAAAGCATGTATTCTCAAGGGACTGAAAGGAAAACGTTCCACAAATGCCAAGCTGGAACTTGGCACCATGGTCATTTGGCAAATGAACAGCACTGTACATAATAAACAAGTAGAGAGAGGGAGCTTAAATTCTAAATACCCTCTTGAGAAAAGATAGAAAACAGTTCCTAAGAACAGTGAACAAAAGCTGTCAGGAAAACTAAGATCACTGATTTTTGTCATGAATACTTATGATTATGGCTGTGTGGTTGAGGCAGGAATGGAAGATTCTGCAATATAAAGCACTGTGTTCTCTAATCTCATGTGAGATTTCACACACATTAGATAAGGCACAGCATCACATTTGTTAGATCTGTTGGGCTGAAATATTGTATTTTATGCATTAATCCAATTACCTTCCTGTTTAACTACATCTTTAGATGACATTAATGTACCATCATCAATTAATAAAACCTTTTTCTATTTCTGTGTATATCTATGTAGAGGAAAACAGAGTGTAGAATAGCCACTAATTTTCCACTCAACTGAATGATCTGCTTCAAAATGAAGCTGACCAAGCCGCAAGTTTATTTCCGCACCTATCATACCTTTACTATGCAACATACAAACATTAAAAATAAGAATATATATGGATCAGAGTTTAGACTGCCAACTGGCTATCTGACAAAAGAACAGATTAAGCATGGCAGCAGGATCTCTGATCTGGCAGATGAACAAGCTGTATTCTGTCTTATGCATATAACACTGGCCAGATCTGAAGGGACTCCGCTGTGACCTACCTGTACTTTAGTTCTCCACTGCACAGCACTCAGGACATTCACCAATCTGTTACTGCCCCCTTGATATCTTTCACAATTGCCATCCAATACCAATTCAGCGTTTCATAATGCACTCTTACAAAAGCTTTCAAAACCCTACTCTGCACTAAAACAGCCTCCAGTAGGCAGCCTCCTCAGAGACCAAAGTATAGCCTTGTTCTTTACCTCAGAAGGACTTCAGTCCACATCCAGTCCCACCCTCTTAAATTACAACCGAAGATTAATGGAAGGTGGAAAATGAACCTTCAAACTCACCAAATAAGCACCTTCAGTTTTAAATACTAACACTAAAACACCACAGTGCAAAATCATATTCTGCTCTCTTCTTTTCCAGGTCTCTTGCAGCTTTCCTTTACAGTCCTTGATTTTCTAATTTGTGGGCCTGAACTACACCCTTCACCAGAGGAATATATGTTTGTGCTCTGCTTTTTCTTGTGCTTGTCACTTGAAAGAAATCCAGTTGTGCCGTTAGGCCCAGATCCAGAAAAACACATAAGCCCGTGATTTATATATATGAATAGTACCATTATGCAGAATGCAGGCTCTTTCACAATGTTTGCCATCAGTCTTTTCCTTGCTATTGCTTCTTTGTTCCCCTTTACTGCATGTTGCTTTTCTGTTTATTCCAAGATTTTACTGTAAATTCAAAATGAGGTACAGTCTATGTATATCATCATGCCCAGGACTGAGAGGAGAGGGGTCTCAGATGACCTGAGACATAAAATACACATAGTACTGTGTTTAAAATGAGATGTCAGAAGGTTCTCAGCAGTGCTTTCCATCTCAACCAATTAACATGTATCAGGGCAACTGTTGGATAGCTTGCTTGTTCAACTTGAACTTTTAGGAAGCTAATTCTGGTAGCTCATTTAGTTAAGGAAATACCACTGCAGAAAAAGTAGTGAAGGTTTATGGGTTGCAACATAGTTGGGATGTTAAGCACTAAATACTCTAAAACGAATCTACTTAAAACTGTAAGTTTTAAGTATTCTATGATATTGTGGATTCTATGATATTGTGAACCTTTTAATATTCTTTCACCTATGAGCAGTGGTATATATTTAGAGGAGAGATATCAATATATTTTGAAAAGTCCCTTAAGTAAAATAAACATTTACAGTTAGGTATTAACTGAGACTGATCACTAACATGAATTATCCTGGCAACAATTTCATATAACAGACATTTAAAAGTGCTGCTGGGATATTTACTCTAGAATGCCAGATGTGAACTCTTTGCAGATATGTCCAACATAGTGCAACTTCACACTTGATGATTTCAGTGTGAAGGTACACCATGGTCTGCTATACTTCTTATAGTATAAGTGTAGCAGAAATACCAATGCTGATCGAACACTTTCATAAACTCTGATGGGAGTCAACAGCAGGTTTCAGGGAGATGTTCACAACCTTGCAGGGTCAAAGTCCTGGTATCACATAGATTTCTCAGCTTTCTGAGATTAAAATCAGTATAGAAAGTTGAAAGTTGAAAGAGCAATTGAAAAAAACCTAAACTGTATTGTATTAGTAACTTGTAACACATGCAACATCATCAGTCTGATTCTCAGAGAAAGGGATAGTGGTTTCGGTGAGAAATTTTGGCTCAGCAATGCATACAAGGTCAGGACAAGAAGTTTATATAACTGTAAAAGTACATCGTATGCTGTTGTCCTGATAAAATTGATTCCTACTTGCTCAAAACCTGACTAAGAATAAAGCCCTTTAATTCAATATTCTTGGGGTGTTTTGAAAAACAGATTATAAACTTATGTGTTAAGCTCATTGTAGTTGAATCTTAAATCAGCTGATGCTGTGGTGCTAACAACTTACTAAATGTTTCCAGGCAACTGAAAGAAAGTAGCAAAAGGTAAACAATTCAAAATATGCTAAACAATAACAAACTGACACAAAAATAAAGCTTCCTCCTCACTTCTAAGCAATGTTTTCTTCTTTTATGTTTCATGCATAAAGAGGAAGTACAGAGTGTCACAAAACAAGGGTCAGTGTTTTTCAGAGTTTTTTCACTGTGTTATATCTGCAAAAGATAGATCCTTTTGATTATATTCAACACTTCAGCATAAAATTTCTCCAACCCATGAAAATCACCACAGAGTCTCCAAAGACTTGACAAAGTCCCTGAGGCAGACTCTGAAAGTCTCCCTGTGCTATACACACCTCTGTCATGTGTGTTGGGGGTTAAGTGTTTCCCTATAACCACTCTTGTGTGGTCTGTATATTGTGGAGTGGAATCTGTATTTTGTGCCTTGTAATACTTACATTTTTTACTGCTCCAGCAAACTAGAGGTGCTGAAATTGCAGTTTGTGCCAGCCAACAGCAGTTGCTGACTGTAATGAACTCTCCTTGGGCCAGCCAGAGTCCAAGGTATTTTTCTGATTGTCAGTGAGTTCTGCCATCAACTCTAACACATCACCAGAAAACCCCTCTTCTTCTCTAAATCCCAGAATCATGCTCTCAACCTGTATGGGGCAACTGCTGCCCTTTGGATACACTGCAAAACACACAGGCACTCACTCCAACAACCCTGATGCCCCAGGTTAGGTGTGATAGCTTTAGAGACACTACATTTCTGGATGTGGAGTGGCTTCTTATTACCCAGACACTTCAGAATCACTTTAGTACAAAACAAGTTAAAGATGCAAAAAAAGCATCTTTCTACTTACACCTCTTTTTTTTTTTTTCATTGTACAGTTGAATATTTTGCAGGTTTTTCTTACAAGAGGTTCCCTGTTTCAGTGACACACACGCCTCAGGTAACATCATTAAAAAGTATGATATGCTCTATAAGCCACCTCCCATATAAAATCCAGCCGGGGTTCATAAGCCAAATTTTTTCCACCTTATCCACTTTATCAGCTGACCATTTCCACTTCGTAAAATAAACACTGTTTGGCTCCCTTGGAGTTGAAAAATACCTCTTTGCTAGATGAGGTATCATGTCCTATGCTTGACTGGCTAACTAGCAGCTTGTATTGGGTTTGTGTGGCCAGGTTTTGGGGGCTACAGAGGTGGCTTCTGTGAGAAACTGCTGGAAGCTTCCCCCATGTCCAACAGAGTCAATGCCAGCTGGCTCCAAGATGGGCCCACTGCTGGCCAAGGCAGAGACCATCAGCAATGGTGGTGGCACTCCTGGGATAACAAATTTAAGAAGGGGAAAAGTTACTGTGCGATTGCAGCCAGAAAAAGGAGTGAGAATATTCCAGAGCAACAGCTCTGCAGACATCAAGGTCAATGCAGATGGAGGGGGAGGAGGAGCTCCAGGTGCCAGAACAGAGATTCCCCTGCATCTTGTGGTGCAGACCGTGGTGGGGCAGCTGTGCCCCAGCAGCCCATGGAGGTCCATGGTGGTGCAAATATCCACCAGCAGCCCCTGGAGGATCCCACACTGGAGCAGGTGGATGCCTGAAGGAGGCTGTGACCCCATGGATAGGCTGTACTGAAGTAGGCTCCTGGCAGGAGTAGCAGGGATAATGTGTGATGAACTGACCACAACTCCCATTCCCCATCCACCTGCACTGCTAGCTGAGTAGAAGTAGAGAAAATCAGAAGTGAAGCTAACCTGGGAAGCAGGGATGGGTGAGGGGAAAGTGTTTGAAGATTTGGTTTTATTTCTCATTATTCTACTCTGATTTGATTGGCAATAAATTAGATTAATTTCCTCAACTTGAGTCTGCTTTGACCCAGACAGTAATTGGTGAGTGATTTCTCCCTTTTCTTACCTCAACCCATGAGCCTTTGATTCTGCTTTCTCTCCCCTGTCCAGCTGAGGAGCGGAGTGACAGAGTGGCTGTGGTGGGCACCTGGAGTCCAGGGAGGGTCAACCCACCATACAGCCCCTTCTATCAACAAGTGGTAAAATTTTTCCCTCGTCCCTGGTGATGACTCACTACACGTGTTTCAGTTTAAAGCATTTCCTATCTAAGCTTTATGTTCCATATTGCACATTTGTAGATTTTTATTATAAAAAATAAATATGTAGCTTATTACCAGCTCTATATGGCAACCACGATAATAATGTCACCGCTTTGGGCTCACAGTCGGTTTGGTAGGATCTTTCCCATCTTCTTTCTTCAAAGCATCCTATAAACTGACTACACTACTAAGACAGGAAGGCATTCTTCAGGAGGCTGTTTTTCAGTTTCACTTCCCTTCCCAGACTGCTATGCTCTTGCTCAACTTAATGCACTTTGAAAAGGAGTTAAGCTAAAAATGAGAGTCACGATAATTATGGAATAAGAATACCCATATATGGAGTTACTCAGAAATAGCTGATCTTGAATAACATCATATAACCAAGCCTGGGAGATATTTTCAAGGTTTTCTTTATAATGACAAGTAGAGCTTTAGGAATTTTTTTTCTTTGTTTTCCATTTTTTTAAATTAAAAAGAAACAAACCTGTGGCACAAAATTTGCTTCAGATAAATTGTTCAGGAAGTCCATGAATATTTGTGTCTCCAAGTTCTATTCTAAATTTCAGTAAAAGATGCCCATTACAATGCAACTAGGAACCCCAAATAATTTTCCACATTACTAATAGCAGAGAAAGTGATAAAATTTTAATTATATCAGGAAGTATCAATTCAGCACACAATGGGAACAATATCCTGGTCCCTTATGTTAGCTCTGTGACTCAGGCACCATGGCAGGATTTCCTTCCCTCTGAAAATTCTTTAATTGGAGTGGATGATGAGGCATCTGTTCCCTCTCCCTTGGACTCAGAATAGCCCTTTATGGAAACACAACTGTTTTGGGAAACAGACAATGGAAAATCTTTTTGACAAAGTACAAAAGGCCAAGAAACAGTGGAGCCAAATCCATTTCTGACATCCCTGAAGAATATCAGTGGCATCATGGCAGAGATTATTATAGCCTACATGCTGGATGTTCTGCAACAAATTAAAAGCACTGGAATAAATTCACAGACCTGATCCACAGACACAGCTAGCTGTTAGGACACCTAGCTGTGGGTTAATGTTCCTCTTCTTCTAGGAAAATGTTGCTAACTTTTTTCTTAGGAAGGCAGTTGGCTATTTAGCTTTGCTCCCTTTTTCTCTGGCCCTTCAGAAAATTTGGGTGCATGTCTAAGGAACAGAATTTCGTTGCAGCAATATTGCAATATAGTTATTGTTTCTGGAAAAAAATGGGCAAGATTTTAAAAGACAGATAACTCCAGTTGTGTATCCTTTGTCCCCCTGTATGTATGCTGAGAGTAGGATAGGCATCTCTGAAAGCACTAAGGAGCACTGAAACAATTTAAACATATGTTTAGTGCCTGATTATTAGGAATTTTTATTAAAGGCATAGAGTCTTTTAACTTCCACACATTCATACTCCAATGATGGACTTACTAAAGCTAAGGAGGAAAAGGTCCTAATGAAAGTGCAGGCACACACACACACACCACCCCCTGTCCCCATACACAAGCACAGGAGAGGGGAACAGTTCCAAGGCAGGGTGATACACACTTGCTGTAAGAGCTGCCTTCCATTACCTACAACACACTGCAGTGCTGACCTTGCAAGAACTGCTGCAGCAGCCAATTTACCCGCTCAGGAATCACTGAAGTGTTATTTTGTAAAGGAGTCTGAAGCATTTTAAGGAGAGGTAAAATGCTGCTGTTCTCTTGGGTTCAGAAGACTCAAGAATTCACACACACATTATGAGGCCACCCAACAGGCACTACAAAATCATCTCCCTGAGATGATCGGAGGTGTCTGCATTAAAGACACCTTGTATCTTTGTGTACTAAAATATGGAAATGTGTGCATTCCAGTGAAATCTTGCATTGAAACTTGACAATAAAAAAGGGAGGGGGGGAGCGTTGTAAGACAAATTTATAGAGTTATTTGCTTCATATTAGTTTTTTTCTGAAGTTAGCAATACTGTTTGGAAACTGTATTAAAATTCTTTCAGTAAGAAATTATATAGTACTCTCCAAGATTTATTGGAAGCTATAACCACAAAGTGCAGGAGAAATATACATAATATTCAGAGTCCTGAAGTCGTAATCTCAAGTAAAAATCTTTCTGAAAATTCCTGAGAAAGCCTAATTTTAGCCAATTTTTCAATAAAAAGAGACAAACAGAGAGCAAAGCAGAAGATGTAATAACAGACCTATGCATAGTTTTACATCACTACTATTACCAGTACACCAAGGGATTAGACTGCATGGGATTTAGAGCAGGAGAGGATCTCTATAACATTGTTCTCCACAACACCCATTAGGAATTAATGATGCCTCAAGTAGTATTAACTCTTACAAATTTTGTCCTACTGCTGCTGCTACACGACTATGGCAACATTGCAGCTTCTGCCCAGGCTGTGCTATTAAGGGAAGGGATCTGCACCAGAAACAGAGAGGCACCAATTCCTCGGGGACATCTTACTGATCTGCACATCACTCAACTCCATTAACCACATATCTGGGATTCCCAGACTTTAACATTCTCACAGAGTTCTCCATCATCTCTAAAGCTCTGAGAGGATAGAAAATGTCAGCTGAGTCTCATGAAAACTCCTGCTTTGTTTCCCTTCCTGTGGGATGTTGTTTCTGGGGTACAATGATAAATATGTATTTGCATACACCTTTAAATGAGCCTAGATTCATCCTGTCAGCAAAATTTTAGGTTTATCAGAAAAAATTGGTGAGAAAACACTGCAGAATTAATGGAAGCACTCAACCTTTTCTAATCATACACTGCATTAAACTTTTATGAGAGAAACCATATAAAGATGCTTTGCTTTGAGTGTATTCTCAGAGCAGCTAATTTAGTTTGGTCAGTTGAACTTATCAGGCAAACAAAAGTTTAACTCAACAAAGTAAAAATATTCATGCAAGGGTGAAATCCCACATTAATCTCTGAGCAGAACAAAAAAGAAAAGAGAGCTCATTGCTGGCTTCAAAAGGTAATTAAGGGCATGGTGCTGTATCACAAAAAACACCATGTCTAAAGCAAAAGGTTTATCTAAGGCACTGTTTCCAAGCACACGTTTGTCTTTTGCTCATTTTATTTATCTGCCTTTGATACATCAGCTGATGCTGGATTTTATTTATATTATGCTATTTATTTCTTCAGCTCCAACTCAGATGCAAGTCCCTGCTGTGCATAACAAACATGCACATAACAAAACATCAGCTTTGTTTCAGAAGGCAATGAACTTAAGGGCTAAAGAGACAAGGCAAGAAAATTGGCAGGGAAAAGGAAGACTCAGAACATCCACTTCACATTGTGCAATTGAGGCACAAAATGATGATCTTACACTGGTAAATGGCAGCACTGTTTCATGACTGATACATAGAGATAAGGTTGCATTTTATGTAGTGTACCCAGGGGACATGGAACATACATGGCAGAAGGGAATACTGAGCCCCTGCTGCACACCGTTCAGAGGTCCTGACATTCTTTCTTTGTTTACTAGCACAAAATACTTTTCATAGAATCATGGAATCAAAGAATCATTTGAATTGGAATGGCCCTTAAAGGTCATCCAGTTCAAACACCCCTACCATGAACAGGAACACCTTCCACTAGACCAGGTTACTCAAAGCCCCATCAAACCTGGCCTTCAGCATTTCCCAGGATGGGGCAGCCATAGCATCTCTGGGCAACCTGTGCCAGTGCCTCACTACCCTCACAATAAAGAGTTTCTTCATAATATCTAATCTAAACCGACCCTCTGGCCATTTGGAGCCATTCCCCGTTGTCCTATCGCTACATACCCTGCACTAAAAGAGAATGTGGGCTAAGCTGACCTGACCTCTGTACTCAACTCTGGTACTTAGAGAAGTGGCTTTGGAGTCAAGGGGTGTCCTGCTTTACCAGCAGCTATTGTCATGTTGGCCAGACCCTTTCACAAGTTTCCCCATTTGGCAGCTATCAGAGGAAGACGGCAATTGCAAGTGTGTAATGAAGACTAGACCTAGATGGAAAACAGAACTTTGCTTAACAAAAAAATGATGGTATTTCAAGGTGGGAAGAAGCTCTTCAACATTTTTAAAATTCTACACAAGGATGATTTTTTTAAAAGGGAATAAAACCCTCATTCCATCATTTTCATTTGTGTTTTTTATATAAAATATAAGAAAGAAATTGAAATAGATATATAATTCAAAGTAACAACATAAAACCCCAACAACACTTCTTATTCTAAGTATGCCAAAACTTTTTTTTTTTTTCAAAATTAACATAGGTAAAATTTGCCCTTCAAAGTCACTATAACCCCAATGTCTTGCCAATCCGCTCTAATAAAAATTCCTACTGTTGTGTAGTTCTTTGAGAATCACAAATGAGAGGTGATTTATACACATGGTTAATAATAATAATAATAATAATAATAATAATAGCCTTTGCAGATAGATACAGATTTTACAGACTTTTTTGAGCCAAGCTATATATTCATAGCAATAAAACAAGAACTCCAGCAAAACAAGGCTGACCTTCCTTCTGTGATGTGATTGACAGAACAAACTGGTTACACTAAACACTATATTAAGTCCTGCTAGTCTGAATCAAGATCTTTCATAACATGTTGTATTGAGTTTTCTCTGTGATTCCTACTGAATATTTCTGTGGAAAACAGTCATTTGTTGTTAGTTTCAATGTATATATTGCAGCAATAATTTTAAGGGACATATACTGAAGCTTCAGATAGAATTTCGGAATGTTATACAGGCTTACATTCCTAGAAATCCCAGATAAAGAGTGGATATATTTCTAAAAAGATACACAAATTTTCAAAAAAAAATGTAATAGTGCATAAACTATTTAAAGAGGATCTTTAGCTGTAGCATGCAGAACCTCAGTTTCAATGGTCATATTATCGTTTTCCTCATTAATATTCTATCTTTTACTCTCAAATCATTATGGAAACTGCTTAAAATGAAACGAGCTGTTTCCTTATTGCAAACTTTGTAGTATTAGGCACAGCCTGAATTTAATTTTGCTGCAGCATGCGTGATTCTGCTATGGGCAAACAAAGAATGCCACTTAGTGATTCTTTGCTGCAAACTTTATCAAACAATCTTTGGCAGCTTCTCTTTATGGTTTAAGGCTGCTGGCCATGCAATATCAAAGAAAACAAGCTGTTTTGCTGTTCTGTGCCCTACAGAAATCAGGCTTTGCCTGATTTGCCTATGTGCTCAACCTCTGTGGCATACAGTGATTTGTGCTTCACGTGCAGCAGCTGTGATTACAGATATATGCTACCTTTGTTCAGGAAGGAAGGCAACACTTTACCAGCTGATAAAGTATAAATGCCTACTTCATGATCAATTCAGACTTTTCCAATGCTACCTGAACACACAAGCACTTAGTTTGAATGTCATAGCTCTATCAGAGTGGAATACAGAGCACTGAACTGAAATTCAGAGAACTGGAGCTTTGCAACTAGTCCGGAGAGTAGACTAAACTTCTCCACTTTTGAAGCCATCATCCATAAAACAGGAAAAAGATCTATCCATGAAAAGTGTCATGGAAAAGCAGATATAGTATACTACTGACATGATATTACCGTTCTTTTACTAACTGGAGTTAGGTCCAAGCAACAAAGTCTGGATCTTAATGCTCAATTTGCAAGTCAGATTTTGCCTGCTCAATGTCGTGTTTTAAAATATCTGGAGCACAGGCTTTATGAGTGCAAGGTAACAAACATACCATTCCTTTTCTTTCAATTCTAAAATTTTATTTTAGAATTAAAACAATAGCTATTGCTTTAGCTTTTTTTATTGAGTTTGCTCTTCAGAAATCACACATGAGTTCAGAATGAAGGTAAGAAACTCCACTCCGAAGGAAAAATTTTTGAGTGGTTACGAGTTCCTAAAATAGTAGCATAGAAAAAAAAGACTCTGGGGGTCTTTTTTTCTTTGCTAGTTGAACAGCCATAGCAAAACATAGAGGTTACATAGTGATCTATGTGATCTGACATTATGCATATAATTCAGTGCCTTTATCTACTAAACTTTCTCCTATAGCCAAGGCACACAGTTTCCAGGGACAAACAAATGTTGTCTTGTCACACAGAAAACACTTCAGATATTAAAATATGTTCTGGGTGCATCAAGACAGCAAAAGTTTATCCCATTTTCACATGCTGATATAATTGAAATAGAATGGGCAAAGTTTGAAAAAAGATTAATTCATCAAATATAAGAGTTTTCATTAAATCCAGATGGTGCAATACCTTTAACAGTGGACACCTCTGGTTCAACCACAGGTAGAAAATGTGATTTTCCTCCATATCCCAATTTATAGTTTTAACTGAGTCAGTAAAATCTATTTTTATATACATAAAAGTATTACATAAATAAGTGTTATTTAAGGGGTATTTGTACACTTCTAACATTTCTGTGACTGTGGTCCATCCCCAAAGAACTTTCCAATGCCAGGAATCAGCATTTAGAAGAGCAGAAAATATTTTTTGTAGAGAAATTAGTGATAAAACCAGATGAACTTGTTCTGAAGAGATTTTTAGTAAGTGCCCTTTGAAAAATACATGCCCCACCATTTACAGCTACAGTGAGTCAGAGATGAGAACTGGGCAAGGCCGGCTCCTCAGAGCCTCAGAGTCAGAGAATGACTCACCAAAATCTGTTTAGACTGAGCATTCTGGTCCTGACTTCCTTATAATATGAAACAACTCTATGGGACACATGAAGGTGGTCAGATGAAGAAACATTTGCTCCAGTGGGACCCCTTTTTCCTAGCCCTTTATCATCTGCCTTAATTGATAACTTCGTCTTCATATGTAGAACTGTAAGGTGACAAATTCTCACTGAAAGAGCAGGCACTTATAGGGGAGGATAAGAGGGATTCAAATGCAAGAAAATAAAATACAGATAAAAAGAAGGGTAAAGTTCCTTGGAAAAAATAACAATTACTTGACGATCTTAGAGATGGCTTCACTTAGAAAGAACAGAGTTTTGTGTGTGGCCACTTCTGTAGCTATCAATCTTTTACTCTGTATGTGATCCTTTTTTCTCAGGAAAGCCAGAACCCCCTGTGCTGCGCTGCAATCAGATATGGCCAAGGCTGGTCCTATGTTTCTGTCCCCACCTCAGCAGAGAGACACACTCATGGAAAAGAGCCCTTAAAAGTGGTTATCAAAGTGCTGAAACATAAGGAAGGAGTCCTTAGTGTGGGCTTAGCAGAACCACTGAGTAGAACAGGCGATGGAATAATATGAAGAGGACCATTATCATACCCTACTCTGTGCAGCAATGTAGATTAATCTCTGTAAAAGGAATACCCAAAAACTTCTGTTCTAGAAGGAGCTCTGGCACTGTTGCATGGGGAGCTTGATTGAGGGACTGATGTCCAGGTGGGTCCTTGGCTAAAAATTGTGTTAAACAGAACCAAGCTGTCTCTGACATGCCACAGCTCTCTGAATCAGCACAGGGGCCACCTATGAGAGCAGAAAGAAAAGGTTCACTCTTTCCCAGGACAACCCCCCAGGGCAAATATGACCATCCAAGACGCAAGTGGATTTAACCAGTCACCAGGAAAAAGAGTATGTATTCTACTTGGCCAGGAATGGTGTTCACACTATTTAAAATGTTTCCATCCTATTCTCTGTCTATAAAGAACCAGCCGGTGGATTTAATTAGTTTTATTTTAAATAGCACACAGTAAAATAGTATCTCACAATGGGACATGAATCTTTCCTCAAAAAAAGTTTTTAAAATACTTTTGTCTTGGTGTAATCTCATTCGTTCCAAATACTCCCCCCAAATACTTCTTTCCAGGGACTTTACCTGTGGCACTATGCTTCTTCTTGATAGAAATGATCTGACAGTAACCAGAAGTGGGATTAATTCTTCCATCGTATAAAATAAATAATAAAGCAAATAAAGGAATAAAAGCAAACTTGTCATTCAGTTTAGTGGCAGGATATTAGTGACGGGCTTCCATAGGCCCCTGAAACCATGTTCTGCAATGAAATCCATGTTCTGCAATGAAATCCAGTTTAATTTAATATGATCCCTGTCATCTGGAGAAATGCTGCCCATTTCAAGCTGCCAGTCAGCTCTAGCTAAAACCCAGAAGTGGCCTTCTAATGCACTTGCTTTTTATATATATGAATGTATTTATTTTAGGTGGTCTGGGGTTTTTGTGGGACTTTTTTTTTTCTACCTGAAGCAGTAAAATTATTTATATGCTGCTTTCAGGGTTGATAGGCAGTTTGTGTCTCTATCAGCATTAACTGTACTACTTGAATTTCCTGACGTTTAACAGCATCCTAAATGATTAAAAATGGAGAAAAAATAACAGTGAGTGCCTCTGCAGGAGACTGCCTGCCCTGTGTGAGATTAATGACAGAGATCTGCTGAATCTCAATACTTCTCTAGTGAGGTTCACACAGACAGTGCCCGAGGAGAGCAGAGATCTGAAATGAAAAGTGTTTCTCAGCTTTTTGACTAGTTAATCCCCTTGTTCAGAGATCACTTTCTTTAAAGGTCATATGTGATGGTTTTTTAAGTCACAATTAAAAATTGTGTTATGTCTCAGTAACCATTTGATCAGAAACTGTGAGCCAACCACAAATCCAATAAAATATTATTTCTTCAAAAATGTATTCCCCAGAAATATATGTGGCTTTACAATCCCTGTGTACGTGTCAGAATTAAACTGTGGGTAAATATATCAAAGAATGCAGATATGACACCCAGACTAAGCTACACTTTACATAAACTCCTTTTCACTCACACTGCAGTTGTTTTACATATAACTACCAATGAGATTTGGCAGAAAGCAGTATTTTTCAGGAGATGGTTTGAAATATTAATACTCTGGTGCTATGCCTAAGAAATTTTCAACAATCCAGAAACTTCTAGGAGACACTGGTGCGATTAATGTTTATTTCTTAGTTGTATCACCATAACTAGGAACCCTAAAGATGGATGAACCCCATGCAAAGAACATATTGCCTAAGAAGTCCTCAAAGAAACAACCAAACAAACAATTAACAAGCCATAACCTGAGCCAAAATCGGATTTGATTTCTTAAGATACCGTGGTTTTTTGACTGATTGCTATCAATGACTTTTATCAGTGAGATTATTGCAAAGGAAAAAAAAAGTAATCAAATTTTTAAAACTTATTGTAAGATGCCTACATACCCACATCTATGAACATTGTTTTGATGGTAGTATTTTTCTTTAGACAGTGGAAGGTGTGATTAGAGATAAAGCCACTGTAGTAGTCATTTGCAGCTAATATTAGAATTTCTGGAAAGTAGTTCCATTCTCTTTATCCACCTTTTTGTCTCTCACCATTACAGAATGACACTGTTTTCTAAAACCAATCTTCCTGCAGACACACTATCATTCTGACAATGCAACATAATAACAGAAAATTAGCACTTAATTTTCAGTCCTGCTCTCCCAGAAACTCTCTATCTGTATTGAATCACAAAATCTTTCTGAACACCTTCAAAGGTCAAATTTTAATTTCATGAGATACAGAATAAAACCAAAATAAAAACACAAATTGAAATAAAGGACATATTTCCAGGAATTTGAGTACCAGTTTTACGTAGATCAGCATTCAAGTGACATCTAACTGAACTGGGGATGAGCAAACAAATAATTCATCAAGATGATCACATGCAAATAAACAATAAAAAAGCCCAAAGCCTCGGCTTTGATGTGGGATTTGAATATTGATTGTAGCTCTTGAAATACATGAGATTCTTGATCTGCTTTTTTCCCCACATTTCTATATGCTAAATAATGGGCATAGGGGATGCTTTTAGCTAAATCGGTGAAACTAACTGTATCAAATCAGCTACTGACTTGGAAGTTGAGAAGGAAAAGAAAACACATCAGCCTGAAGTGTTTATTCAAATTTTCTCTAGAGAAACAAACAAGGAATCCTATAAACAGTGCTGCCACCTTGGAAAAGCTATTCTTCCTTACTACTGCATCCAAATATGCTTTGATACAAAATGTTCTGAAACAGAAATCTGAAACATTTAATTTAAAAAAACAAATCCAACTCTGATGGATACACCAGTTCTGAGTCAAGAGGTGGAGATGAGAAGTCTAGGAGAGTGCAATATGTTGTTTTGTAACAGAACAGGAGGAAATGGTCTCAAGTTGTGCCAGGGGAGGTTTAGATTGGATATGAGGAAGAATTTATTCACTGAAAGCTGTCAAGCACTGGGACTGGCTGCCCAGGGAAGCAGTGGAATTACTGTCCCTGGAAGAGATCAACAAACATCTAGATATGGCACTTAGGGACATAGTTAACGGTGAAAATGACAGTGCCAGGATGTGCTGGATGATCTTAGAGGTCTTTTCCAACCTTAACAATTCTATGATTCTATGTTGAAGCTGGGAATTGTTTCATTTTAAAATCACATGTGTAAAAGATTCCTATGGGAAAAGGAGAAAAAGGGAAAATGCTTTGTTTCCTTCATGAAAATTGAGGTTTATACAATAAACTCGAACCTTTTAACTATAAAGCTATTCTATACAAAAGATAAGTATTTTTTTGGCATTCAAGTGCATTCTGCTTTAAAAATGGTGTTTCAGTTTATGAGCTCAACATCTTAACTACCCTCAGAAGAGGACAAAGAGTGGATCCTGGACCTGGTATTTGAAGCTGAGTGCTGTGAGACACATACTGCGACACCTAAGGTGTCTTCATCGCTACTACACTTAATGCCAGTGACTCACACCATGAAGCTTAGTGGGGAACTCAACTCTTCAAACAGCCAGAGGCTTAAAGGCCAAGTTACTGCCATTGTTTCCATGTATGCAGAATAAGAGAGAGCTCCAACCAGGGAAAGCATTTTTGCATCATTTGAGATTCTCCTGAAACAGTGCTGGGAAAAGCTCCAGGGAAGTCAATGAAGTAACACAAGGGATTCATCTGTTTGACAAGCATCATCATTTCTGCAGTGTTTACCATAGCAAACAGAAAGACATCCTTAACAAAAGTAAAAATATATTTCCAAACAGAAGTGTACTAAGGAAAATATTACCAGTCCCTCAAAAAAAAGATCATGAAATCTCAGACTTTGAAGATTTTTGATAGTTTTGATTGTCTTCTGCTATCAGGACATTTACATCCACAAGCTTTCAAGCTTTTCTTCATAGAAGAAGCTTCTTTCTTTATAGCTCCTATGGCCAGGAGCTTTCTTTAATTAAAAACTGACACTCCCAGGCTGTTTATAAACTGAGTGGATTTTACAGACTGGAACCTCAGCAGTGACCCTGGGGGTGCCTGCCTAATCCACACAGCTGGGTTCTCTTCCACTAAAAGCTGAAGCAGAGAGAAGAAAGAGTGTGCAATAAGGTCTCATCCCAGCATGGAGCTATGGTTCCTGCACAGGTCCCAGAATTAGGAACTGCTCCTCTCAATAGTTAATAGAGTTGCATCATTAGGCTGTATCAACTAAGTCTCATATTCTTTTCTATACTTAGGCAAAACTGCAGTCAACTCCAGTGAAGAATATAAGAGCAGGACTATGCTGTAAACTTAGGAGATAAACTGAAGCTGTCTGAAGAACTCACAGTTCTTCGATGTAAAAATTCTTACTGAAATAATCTTTCTAACTGTCAGTTATTGTAATATTGCAGTGAAAAACAAGCTGTTTAAAAATAAAACAAAACAAAGCACCTCTATTTTTCCTTAGGGTGCAGTTATATGCTTTTCTTCTTCATTTGGTAACCCCTATCTGTTATTGTTAACTTACGTGCATAATTAAGAAAGCTGTTTATGAAAATGGTATTGTACAGCTTTCTGTTCTGGTAGAGAATGAGAGTTATTTGAAAGACACGGGAATTTTATTCAATTAAAATTTCAGCTACTGGTAACTAAAGTGTTGATTCCATGTGTCCATCTTCTGCAACACCTCAATAAAATGGCCAATTAAAATGTTACAGCTTATGCTCACTTCATCTTTCAAACAGACTTCACAATTATATTTGCCAATACTAACCAGCCTCCTGAATCATCAACACTGTAAAATGCCACTTTCTCATACAAGCTGGTATTCAGTGCTGATATTTCTTTTTGCTTCCAAAGATACATCAAAATCTAATAAAAATGTGGAAAGCTTTCCTTTTTTTGACAAAAAGGAAATCTGCCTATTTAGTACGGCTCCTCTTGAGATCTATTCTAAAACTGCAGCTTCTTATCCCGAGGGAATGAATGAGGTATCTGGTATCACTAAAATTTAGCAAAGGGCTGTGCACTTCACTGTTACTTATCAGAATAATTTGCAAATGTCCAAAAAGAACTGCAGCAAAAAAATTTTTATCTGAATTCAACACATCTGCAATTATAAAAATAAGAGATAAATAAAAAAGAAACACAAGGAAAGGAAATTAAAGGAAGAAAAGAAATTGCTTTCTCTGTTTTGTCATAAACATTTTTCCTAAAATTGCCGTTGATTTCTCACACTGCCTTTTATGTGAAACTACAACACCACAGCATGTGTGGCAGCTGTGGTCTAGTTTGCATCTGCAGCAGGAGCACCATATATCATATAGTTGTGGCTCACCACCACACTATTTGCTCTCATCATGCTGAGGAAAGGCAACTTGACTACCTACCTCTACCTTTGAACTTAGATTTCTGCTCTCTTCTTACTCTACAGAAGAAAAATATATTGACTGAATATTTTTCATATAGGTATTTTTAACTGTATATGTTACCAAGTGTTAGAGGTAGAGAAGTTAAGTATAGGTATGGCATGTTATATTTTAAGTGCAGGGTAGGGAGGTTTGTGTCAGTCTAATTTCTGTGGTCATTTAGTGCCATGTCAGACTGGCATAAAACACATCTAACATCAAACGTATGAGTTTTACCTATAGAGAGCTGCACTGTGTCAAGCAAAGAAAGTTACTGATGACTTTTGCTTGATGGATTTAGTTGGCTGTTTAGACATAACATGGAAAATGTTGACTACCAGGGTCAAAGGAGTAATATAATTCAAAATTCAGTGGAAATTTTAGTAGAGAAAGAGAAGTTTGAGTTTCTGTGAGGCAGAAGGCATTCCTCGGTAACATTTTGTATTTGATGGTGCCTAAGTATGGCAGACCTCATTTCCAGATAGACAGCACTGTTGTAACATAACTGAGAATTTATAAAGGTGTGGATAATTTCTGCCAGATTAAGATAAACTTTTATCTACCTTTTTTTAACTATCTTTTAACTACACACTTGAAAATACTTGCTTGCAGATGGGGATAAATTCCTGGTTTGTTGAAGGATCACAAAAATCGTTGTTCAAAAGGTATAATCCAATTATCTTCCTTTACTGACTATCTTAGGCTATGCGCTTTGTTAGTCTAACACCTTTGCATCTATGCCTAGTCCTGCATCCATATAAACCAAATTACTTTAAGTTATAGCTCCTATTAATGTAAATGAGATCAGAATGAAGTTCCACGTTATATGTAAACACGAGTGAACACACATCTGAATGCAGTGCTGTGCTATGCATAGCTGTATATCCAGTTACTACAATTCAGACACAAATCGTAATTCTTTCCCCACTCTACACCAAAGGCAAAAAGACACACAGAGAGAACAATGTTTTAACCCTCCTGCTAATAAAACAGCAACAGATGCACACTGAAGTAGGAACAATGTGCTTCACTTTTGTGCTGGTGTGCCAGTAACACATCAGCTGTGCTATGGAACAAATCCTACAAAGCCTGAACATTAGCACAGGAAAAAAAAAAAAAAAGCAAACCAAAAACTTGATACTTAGGAAGACAATTTGACTGAAATGTTCCATGTACGAGCATTGAGCCCAGCCCAAGTACCTCTGAAGTCAACAGTAAAATTCTTGTAACTAAATGTTATGAAACAGAGCACAATGAGGTAAAACCATTTTTAAGGCACAGTCCTCTTTCTGACTTTGATCCTCACTGAAAGAGAACAAAACACTATATGAAAATGAAAAAATCCTGTATGAAATCAATGCTGACAACATTAAACCATATCTGTACATGTCAAACAGACGATACCGTTTTCATCATATTTTGCCAATGGCCATGTTGTTAGGATGGATACATAAATACTTGCTTAAACATCTTTACTTCAGCACAGTGCTTCTATAAAAATGCTTTGGTAGCCAAAAAACTATCTATTTTAAGCAGGTCATCTTTACTGCTTCTGTATTCTCTACTCTTCTTTTCGGAAAAACTGGCACTTCTTCAGGACTCCATGCTGCTGTCTCTCATATTTTCATCACTTATTGAAAATCTGCCTGAAGGATGAATTCACAAGCATGGCAGTAGCACTATTTATTTACCAGCCACTTTTACTCTGCTAATAGACCTGTAGCAGTAGCACAATCTAAGCAATTTATAGTGAATGGAGAATCCTAGCTCTTCCAAATAAAACATGTGACTGAAAGCAGGTAGTATAAATGGTTTACAACCCACTGGGAGGATGTGACTAATGTGTGACTGTACTACTGTCTGTTGCTGGATAGAATTAAAACAGATTGCCTTATATCTCTGGCCCAGAAACTACTGGTTATATCCATCACTTAATCTGATTTCTCAGTGTAAATATTTCAGGGAATCTATCTATCTATCTATCTATCTATCTATTTGGTTTAGGGATATTTTTCCCCCAGGTTATTCTATTTCTGCATCCAGTAATACACCATACTTTACTTGTGCTTTGTCTGAAAAAAAGTCCCAAAGGCTCTAAAGTCCATCAGGGAATTGCTAATCAGTAGTGTTGATTTTACTGTATACAGATACAGTCACTGAGCACTATCCTCCTACAGAAAACTTCAGTTAGCTGGGACTAAAGTGCTCAGCAAGCTTCCCACTTCCTAGTTATTGTAGTTTTTTTCTTCCCATTAAATAAATGTGACATTGTCTGAATATTTCTTTTAGCTATGCTTATGGATTGTCTTTATTATATCTTGGTTATTACACTTTCCTTTTTTTCTTTCAGTACTTTACTTCAGAAATTCACAATTTCTGATGGAATCCACTTTGGTAGCTATGGTACACTCTTGCAAGATGTTTGAGCTATTAGATCTTTGCTTGGTTTTGAAATCACAGGTAGGAATGGGCTGCATGGGTAGCAAATGTTACTAATCTAAATTGCATAAATATCTCTGTGTTCAAACATCTCTTTGCGTTCTGTCAGAAATATGAGAAACATGAAGAATGGCTTCACTTTGGGTCTTAGGTTGTGTTCAAAACTTGTTCAGTTCAACTCTTTTGAATACCTGATATCAGAATGATGCATAAACCAAAAGCAGGCTTCAAATCTGCCTTTTGTAAACCTAAATAAGTTAATCCAGTTTTGGCTTAAAGAATGCCTTTAAGGTGCTCTGTCTCCAAGGCAGTGCAAAGATAGCGGTGATAGCTGCCAGCAGGAATGTTTTTTAATTCTGATTCAAACAGAAAGTAAAACTTCCTCACAGTTGAGCATTGTGGGGTTTTAGTCTATATTCATCCTTTCTCTGAACAACATCTGCATACAGACAGCACTGCTAGCAAATTGCTGCAAGCAGATTATTATATATTTTAAATTGCAAAGCACTTAAGTTTAGAACTCTCTCCAAATAGCCTTTAGACCTTTTAGGCAATAAGAGACAATGGAAGGCACTTACAGAATAGCCAGAATTTCAGCAGCAATAGATAAAATACTAAAAATTAACTGATTTAAGCAACATCTCTTTTCCTGATATCCCATTATCTTCTCCCCCTCACTTTTTCCTCATGTGCTTCTGATTCTTTTAATTGCCAGCCAGTGTTTGCTATTTCCAACACATGAATCTACATTCATGAGCAGGTGAGGCAGAGGTGTCATGCCATATGTAAGGGAAAGGTTTAATTGTACAGACCTAATAGTTAGTGATGATGTGGTTCAGAGCCGATGGGTGAGGATCAGGGAAGTGGAAAACAAAGGACATGTTATAGTAGGTGTCTCATCTTCAATCTGTTTTTGGTAAACAAATATTCTATCTATAGCAGAAATAAATACATAATAAAATATTCCAGCTGGACAGTTGAAGTAGCAAGCCATTACTCTGCTCTGTTGTTTGGTTTAGATACTTCTTAGATTACATATTAAAAAGTTATGGTTCAGGAACTGCACTTAGAACAATCCATTAATAATAAGAGTATTCATAGCAAATACTATGTGCCATTTTAAGAATTACTGTTGTTTATAAGTGTATAGACAATTGTTTTTTCTATTTTATGATGTGTGAAAGAAACAATTGCTTATCTTATATTAACTCATAACTATGAGCTAAGAAAATCAGAAAGTGACAGCTTATGGTAATGTGTTGCATATTGTCTTGGTTTGAGCTAATTTGGAGACTTTGGACAGAAGTCTCCTCCCTCAGATTCAATATCCCTGGCTTCTCCAATACAGAGACCAAACAGACCCACTAGTCTATTGCAAAATAGTAGACATTAAGGAAGAGACTGTCCCTAGCCCTACTAAAGAGACTTGTAATTATCACAAAATTTTTCTTCCAGTTTCATTGACCAAATTGAATTATTCCCACAGTCAAAGCATATTTTCCCTTCAATTCATAGTATCTATTCTTCAAGGGAATCCCGTAGTTAGTTTAATATTCCTCTAGACTATTAGATGAATGGGTTTTTTAAGCACTGAAATTTACCCTGAGTGGCTACCTTTGAAGGCAATATAGTAGATAATTATCTTTGCTTTTTGTGATGACTGGCTGCAGAAATATTGGGCACACTAACAGAGAATATTTATTGGCATTTTTAAACTCTGTTACCTGTCTATTATTTTTTTCAGAAGATTAATTTCTATCCAGACCATCCAAGTAAAATTTTAAGAGGCTTTCTCATACAAAATCTGCAGTGAAAAACCTGACAGCTTTTATGAGCTTCCTTTTACAAATTCAAAACCAAGGAAACACACCTCTGCAAACACAGACTAGGACATTCCTAGAAGCTAACAGTTTGTATTTTGTCTCTTCACACTCAAGCATGAGTCTGGCACTTATAAATTCTTCAAATGTATCCAAATGATAAAAAAATATCCAGGTGCCAGGGACTAGACAAGCACTGACCTGAAACAGAAGAAATAAAAAGAGGTAGTCCCAGAAAAAAGTGTATGGAAGAAAAAGCAAATTAGTAGTTCAAAAACAGTAAGTCATCAAACTTAAACAGTGTATGTGAGAGTGTAGAAGCAGTTTATATACAAAATTACTGAATTACTAAAGAGACTGTGATACGCTGAATTAAAAAAAAAAATTTGTTACATAACAAAATGTCATAAGGTTGCTTAAGTTTGCACTGTCCAGAGTAGACTGCAGGAAAGTGATGGAAGACCTAAACAAAAGCCTTATGATAGTATAATTAAGTACTTAATATGCACATTGAAGAGCATACACATTTAAGAGAAATATATAAATCAGCTGTATGGTTTAATTGTATCCACATACATGCAAGTTATTACAGAAAGCCAGACAAACTGCATTAAAAAAACAGGAAAAAAAAAGCCCAAATCCTACTAGTACTGAAGAGAATGCCTTTATATGAATAAACAGTACAGTCTTGCCTGGTATATTCTGTGCAGCACTGAACATCTACCCTGTAAAAATATATATCAGCATCAGAAACGTCTGGTTGTTGACAAAGAAATATGAAGGGAGGCTTTAAGGATTTGTACTTTACATCAGGAAGAAGAATACTAAGTGATATCAAACATATAACATATATAATGAATGGAACAATAAGCAACTATTATTTCTGACCTGTGACAAGAGAATAAGAACACACAATCAAACAAAAAGAAAGCAAATTCTCAAATGATTAATTGCGTTTTCACCCGAACAGAAATAAAACCAAGGAAGTCACTGCCAGAGGCTGTCAGGTATCTACTCGTGCAGAAGCTAAACTGAAAATTTGCATTCCACTAAAGGAATCAAGTGGTAACATAACACTGATAAAGATCTTGGAAAAGACACTATATAGACTACTTTAAAGACTTGGCCAACCTCTAAATAGAGATCAGAAGCCTCAATACAGGAGTCTGCCAAGCTCCTAAACCTTCCCTTGAAGGAGCAGGCACTGTTCACTCTTTTGATAAAGAGCTAACTGACACTGGGCCTAAATCTAAATTACAACTCTTATATTCATTAGTGGAAAACTCAACTTGAGGAACTTTCTGAATTCCTAATTCTGTCCATAGGCCACATCTACAGACTTGCAGTTTGACCCAAGTGCGGGAGGATAAAAAAGTGGAAGAGAAAGAAACAGTCCCTGAGCATACTGGAGTTTAGAAGTTTTGGTCTGAAGAAAGGTCTGGTTTAAGTATACCATCAAACCTAAAAGCTACAGGGTGAACTTAATCAGCATTAGATATTCTTTAATATAAACACAGATAGTTGTCTGGTGACAAGGCTTGATCATACCTTTTGTCTCAATATTTCGGCTGAAACCAACACAGTTTCATTCCTGCAAAGACTGAAGGTTTGGTTTGGAATTACCTAAAGAAGCGCAATGGAAAATATTTCAGAAGCACTGAAACTTCAAACATTACTTTAATTCCCTGATGAAACTGATTGTAGCCATCACTTTGCAGTCACATCTTGATGTGGTTGTGTACCTCCTTCCAGCTGGCTGATTATTAGTTTGTTTCCTCCGTGGTTTTAGTGTTAACAGAACACTGTGAAGTTCTACAGCCTGTGAACTAATTTGGTTTCTTTGTAAGTCTTCCATCAACCAGAGCCACCTCTCTTTTAAATGAAGTAGAGACAGTAAATCACAGACCTTCAATGTCCAAGTGAAAAAAAAAAAAAAACAACAAAAACAAAACCACCAAACCACCAAAAGAATTCAATACCATCTTCCTGCCAGCAGGCCAGAACTGTCAGCTGTAAGCTGGAACAGTAAGTCAGCACACATATGTGAGCCCATGCTCATACAATAGAAGCGCAACCTGTATTAGTGAGGAAACCTATTTCAGATTCAAACTCTTCAAGGATTACTCCAAAGTAAAGCCTTATTTTAAATATTAAAAAACTAACTTATCTATACTATCTTTTGAATCAGCCCCTTTACCTAGTGCAGCCTGAAAAGAGCATGAAACAAAGCTTCTACAGCAGTGTCAGAAGAGGAAGAAAAAAAATTTAAGGGAAAAAAACCCTTCAGAGTAGAAAATCTCCTCAGAGTAGACTCATCAAAGAAGTGGTAGAAGAAAAGACTGTCAGGGAGAAAAGAAGCTGACCTACCTACAGATGCAGAGCACTCATACCACGGTTAAAACAAGAAAAATAAGTACTAGTAACCAAGTCATCCAGTCCTGCGGCTTTTTAATGGTGGTGCTACTGGTCTGTATTGGTGATGCAGGCAAAAGGGAGACCCACCATGAGTAGGTCTTCAAGTATCTCTGTTACACCAGACACGCTTCTTTACTTAATCACCTGATGGTATTTCATTCTTCACTTCATGCATTTCATTTTACCCTTTCCTTTCAATCACTTTTTCTAAGGCCTAAGATTCTTGACTTCATCACATACCCTGCTAGAGTCATTGCTCTAGGTGTGAACAGGTTATTAGGCATGTGTATCTTATGCACAGTATGAGGCCCAAAGGGGCATCCTAAATGCCAAAAGTCTGGAGTTTTGATAAAAGAAGGCTTCATTGTAAGATACCTCACATGTCTTTCCCATTGTGCTTCCGATATTTGCTTCTGGATAAAATATAATTGACCGTTCTTATCACCAGGGTAAGTGGTAGGCATTACTATTTACTTTTGATTTTCAGTCTGCTGGAAAACTGCTAAGGTTCACTTCATTTAGATATAAGAATAAATAGAACAGCTTTTTACCAATTATTATTTCATTGTTGTGTTTTAAATAGCAAGTATGTAAGTAATTTCTAGCTCTAGTGTAAACACATTGAGCTAGCAAATGAGGGGAGACTGGTATTCAACTTTTAACCCTAGTTCGTATCCTAACTGAGGTGGGAGAGATGGGCAGCTACTTTGCTGATTAAAGGAAGGTGCTGCCAGAGAGCTTCTCATATTTTCCACTTAAATGATTGCAATTCAAGTTAATGGAGGCCTATGCCTAAGAGCTTGAAAGCTGTCCTCACTTTTTTGCAGAAGGCTGGGCTGCAATCACTAATCAGTACGGGAAAAGATCAGAAGCAGATGGCAAAGTGCTTGCTGTTGGCTCTATTCAGGGGGAATATTCCTGACTCACATTGGTCGCTATCAGTTTTAGAACTGCTCAAGAGCAGCATAGAGCAGTCACAACAGAAGGGAAGGCATAGAATTACTGGACAGAGTAAGTTCCCCACTTTGGAGGTATTTTCCTTCCTTTTCATGTTACATCTAGAAAATCAAGTTACCTGGGACAGAAGGTACACTTTTTCCTGGAGAACATTTAACACATGAAGATTAGGAATTGTACACTCCAGTACACAACCAGGGTCAGAACATTCAGTGATGCATAATTAATGAAGCAACCATGAAATCACACTGACAAAGATATTTTGTCTCTAATCAAAAACTAAAGTTTAACAGCAGAGTTTATTTTCTCCTCCGTCACAAGAAGCTGACGTGTGATTTTCCCATGTTGGTGTGACGACCAGTTTTCAAACTCAATTTCTTTTAAAATGCACTCTGAGTTTGTGAAATGTGCTCTCAGTATATCAGACACTAAATGCATAGATGCTATTATCTGTTATTTTATTAAGCACATCTTTAAGAGTGAAAGTAAAAATGAACCTGACTGCAGGGCAGTAAGATGCACTCATGTAGAAATTGCATTGTTAATGCATTTCATCTTCCCACCTCAGGGAGTGAAATCTTTGCAAAAACGGCTGCTATCCTACCTTCCATCTGCATCCTCTTTGAAGATTCCCTAGAGACACGACTGCCAGTTACTCACAGCCTTTCCAGGAGAGAAAATATGCACTAGGATATGATCCCACAGTTTCACATGACAAATTTTATTGTTATCATTCACCTGATGTGCCGGTACCAGGCTAAGCAAACAGCTATCTGGATGAGTTGATCTTATTCAGAGCACTGAAGATCAAACTGAAAGCTCTGGGAGAAATAATGAAGAACAGATGCACTTCATGAAACTATTTTTAACACTTTTTAAAAAATAGCTATAAAGTAATGGAAAATCAGACTCCACTACAACTGAGAAAGACACAGGAACTTTTTCAAAAAACGGTTAAATATTTTAAAAAAATATGTTGATTTTCACATGTACTATAGATTTCCTTGTTCGAACTTGAATATTTTCCTATTTTGGATAAAAAATTATTAATCTTACTTGGGATTGCTGGTGTTGAAAAACTAGCTAATAGAACTCAAAAAACATCTTTCTAGAAAACTGAAATAGAAGGAGATTAATTATGGATTTTCAGCTATCAGAACTCAGATTTATTTTGTATTATACTTAACACCCACATTCTGTCATTGCTGTTTTTTCTACTTTTCTCTACATCTACCCATGACTCATTGTAGCTTGCAAATCCGAAGCATTTAATTTTAGACGTCTGTTTTCTGAGAATCAGTCATAAATGACTATAAGAGCTGACAGTCATTTAAGACAAAAATGTCACCTCCCTTCAGAGATGTTGAGCCTTATTCTCTGTGCTCTTATCTTCCTATTCTTCCATTTATTTCTGCAGATGTAGTCTTAATTCACATCAGCCTCAGTGAAGAATCAATTACATAATTTCAGGGCTTAGCAAAGAACAACAGTTAACTAGGAGCAGTGGATTCAAAATACTTATTTGTGCTATAGTAATGTTGTATTGTGAGCAAATGCTATTTTAAGGGAATTTGTACCTCCTGCAGTAGAAAGGAATAAATCTCAGACCAAAAAGATAATATCAAACCCAATATTACTCAGTTTTACAATTTTAAAAGTAGAATCATTCTTAGAATGGGTTAAATGTATATGGTGACTGCTCCAACCATTTGCATTACTTGTCTTTTAAATAATTTTAAGCTAGTTTTCCATGTTGTTTTCTTTACCCTGCTTTAAATTCAGCCAGTGATTTCTTGTTTTACTGTGATACCCCAGCAAAACTTGCTGGAATATCACAGCTTTTGTGGAGTTCTGCCAAACAAGTGAGCCCACACAGACTGGCACAGGTCAATTCCATAATATCAGATGACCTTGATGGCTTTTAAAAAGGTACGTTTTAATCAGATTGATCAAGACAAATTGCACACATGGTTTCTTTGTATATAAAGCTGGTCAGGCTGGGCACATAAATATGTCTAGAAGAAACAGAACTCTAAGAAAACTCCAGATCCTATTCATACTATCATATCACAGATTATCCTGGCTGGTATATTACATCCAGATTTTTTTTTAAAAGCATCAATGCCTCCACAATTTTACTTACTAACTTAAGTAATAACAACGCTTTGAGACTATAAGAAAACAGGCTTTGTTTCAAGCAGATTGCCTTACAAAAATGTAGTCTTGAGGGCTATGGAAGACAATAGAAGAAAAAGGACAACTTCTGAGGGACAGAAGGAATGGCATCAAAGTACATCTGTTGGGGTATGGGTCTTTCACTATTACCAGATAGTGAAAGATGTGAAGATACCAAGGTCAAAGTGTTGACAGCGGAAGATAGACAGGGAGACACAAAAGAATGGGGACAAGGGGATGTGGAGAAAAGCAATTGTGGGCCTAGGGAGGAGAGTGTAAACAAGTAAAAGAGCTCAGGAATGAAATGCAATTAATGAGGGTTAAAGCAAAATTCAGAAAGAAAGGAGGGTATTTAGCAAAGAGAGACTGGTAAGGCAAGGGATTTGTCCTTTATGTGAGAGCAGTGGGAACGCATGGAGCTCTGTCTAGGGATGGACATGAGCCAGCTGAAAATTTACATGTTAGGATTGGTGGGCACTCTCATGGGTGACATTGCAGTGGACATCTGCCACAGACTTCCTGTTCAAGAGGTAGGTGAGGTGTTCTTAATGCAAATAGTTGTTAGCTCGTGTGATAACCTATGAGCTCTTCAGAGGCCCTGGGTATGTAGAGTCTTTCAACCAGAGTACACTGAAACTTCCCTTTTAGTCACCAGCAGTGACTACATTACAGTTATAAAAGAGATGACTACCCAGTCTGTAAATATGCTGCTTTTTTTTGCTCAGTAGTCAGATACACTAAAGGCAAATTCAGACCCGCTCCAAATGTCTTTGCAGCCTCATGGGAATCTTTCCATTGACTCCAGCAAGAGCTGAATAATAAATATTGCACCAAAGATGTGCAAGGCAGGCTCATTGTGCAACATATTCATAACAGTGACATTTGACTAGGCTGCAATAGGCCATGCTAGATGTAACAGTCCGAAGACAAAAAATGTTATACACATAATAAAAACTAAAACATTATCCAGCCACAAGTACATTCAAAAGTCTGAAAGAAGTGAAATTTTAAAGACTCAGTAACTAAGAATGCAGGAGTTGCTCACTCAGCCATCTGAGGTAGTTAGGTGATACCTAACTATTCCAAAGTGAAGAAATGATGGCCTGATAAAAGCTTCTTGTTTTGCAATAGATTTGAATATTACCCATAAGTTTGTTAAATACAGTCCCAAACAGGTTAAGCCCTCTAATGAACGGGACCAAGTACAGCTCTGTAGCAACTCCTAAACCACAGACTCATGAATGAAACCATTAAACAAAATCTTTTTAGTGACCAGAACTGAACTAAGGCTGACTCTGCCTCAGATTTCTTTTTAATATTTTGGGGACTGATTCAACCCATGATCCCAACATCCACAAGCAACATCCCTTTGTCCACCGGAACAGGAGCTGAATCTAAGCTTTTCTAACTCTTTCAGTAGATAGTTACAGCAGTGTACAGCGAGGGCTGGTTGCTCACTAAAGGATGGGAAGGTGGATGCCATACATGATGCCCAACCAGCAGGTCAGGTGTCTAGCCAGCCAGGGGCCAGCCCCATGGTACCCAGGCAAGGTGAACAGGGAAGGACAGACCCAGAAATGGGTTAAGCCAAGCTCAGCCAAGAGTCCAGATCATCAGGCAAATGCCTGATGATGAAGCAGGTCTGAGGTCAAGCCAGAAAATGAGTATTCAGATTAGGGTCTTGATCAACACAGCCCATGCCCGGGCAGGACAGGGCTGAGGCTGAGTTGGAGACCAGCAGTCATCTGACACAGCTCAGGCAGGAACTGAAGGCCCTGGGCTGAGCTGGAATCAGCCCATGGGCAGAGGCCCAAGGGGAGGTTGGTCAGGACCATTAAGGTCCGATGATCATAGAATCATAATCTGTTCAGAAAGGGACACACAAGGATCACTGAAGTCCCACTCCTGTTAAGATCATTCACCAGAAGCAACCAATTCAATGATTCAAGATGCAGTTAAAAATTGCAGGTAATGAGCATAAATGATTATCTGCTGGACACTTCCTGTCAGAGGGGTAAGAATTGTGAACAATAAACAGAATGACTAGTATCATTTCAGGTTTCATGTATCAATGACAGATTTGGGACCAGCTTTGTGACTATCAGGAATTAAGAAGGAAGCTGAGACACAATTCATATTTTACAAAAGTGATTTTCTAGTGTTTGGGTTTGGATTTTTTTGCCTATGTATTATAAAACATTATGATGCACTATATATGAGAGAATTGCAGGTTTTACAATAACTGCCACTTACATGCAAAAAGGTAGGCTTAAATATGTATAAATTTATATTTCACTACTTCAGTTGTTGAACACATAAATGCTACATAAAATGTTGATCCTGTTAAAATCAATGACAATCACTGTAATTCCCCTTTGCTAGAATTAGGTTTTCAGTTTTTCATTCCTCAATATTTTACTGAAAATCAACAGTTTAAATAGGCAAGTCTTTCTGCATTGACACCTGGCTCAAAGTTTCATTAAAATATTGTTAAAATATTGGACAGATGGATTAACTGAGACCAAACATTACCCCATATAAATTAACCCTACAAGTATAATGAAAGCCCTCTTTCACACATGCTACTATAAAGCCTTTGTTAATAAGAATTCCCCTTCTTGGATGCTCAAAATGAAGTATTGTTCATTGCCATATGGCTCACATTAAATACAAGGAAACAAACAAAACCACAGTAAGTCTTTGACATTTTAATAACTGTGGATCAGCTACTCCTACCAGAAGCTGCTTTATTGGCTAATTACACTCCCTGGTAAAACCATTAATTTCAGCATCCGCCTTTTTCCACTAATTTTGAGTTCAAATCTTGGTGCTGGAAAAAGTTATAGGCATTATCAGTAGCCCTTAAGAACCTCATCTCAGATGAGGGTCCCTTTGGCATTGCATCATTAGAATATGAAAGAAAGCTTTTGAATAAGATTGATTACACAAGACAGAGAGACAAAAATGATGAAAGTGAATGGACATCAGAGTCCCTCCATTTTAGGATAGAGATTTTCTCCTGTGGATAAAAAGGCTCTTACAGAATCCATGCTGGGGGTCTGGCTGGCTCCAAGGGCTGGTCAATAAAATTTTGCACAGGCACAAGGTTCCCGTTAATCATAACTTTTAAAATCTAAGTGGGTTACCATTCAGTTACCATTCAGTAATTTAGTGCTCCTACTGCTACCAGGAGCACTTGTAGGTTTGCAGTAGTTTATAAGATCCTCTCTCAATCTCCATTTGAAAAGCAGATTTGCTACTGAATACAGATGAGACAGAAAATATATTTTCAGTACAGGATTGTGCTACACATAAATTATTCCCCTTTAGAAGGAGAGACGTGGTGATCGGACTTCGGAAGCATCACTGACTAAAGAAGAATTTGACTCATACAGAATGGGAATAATTAATAAAAGTCCCGTGAAATTTAAGTGAAAGACTGATGTATATGATAAGAACTGAGACACCACTGCATTGTTGCCTACCATGATATCAGAGTACTATCTTGTACTAGATGAGATGTCCAGTTAAATGAGGACACCCACAAATCAATGTTATTATCTAGTTATGAACATTCTCCTGAGATCAGGCCAAACATGGCTGGTACCTTTGCTTGTAGACAGTCCCATATTATGTGGAGGGAAACTAATAACCCTTTGTGTATGGACAGACTGAGCTTGAGCATCATGGAGTTATGGCAATATATCAGATATGAGAAATGGAGTAACATTAAACATTTCTTACACTACAACACTATTAAAAGATAATTCTCTAAGGCTTTAGGTGATCCCACATAAATATTTGGAAAGACAACAGAATCCAAGAGAAAATACCCTACTTTCAGTAACTCAAAGACACGAAAGCACAATGATTTTCCTAAATAATGGTGTTGAGAAAATGAGTAGATGCTGTGTGGATCTGATGGTGATAAAGACAGCTGCAGAGACACATGGCTGGAGCTGCTAAAAGCTCAGAGTGCAGGTAACATACCAACAATTCTGACAGAGAAATCTGCTCCCATCATTCTCTGTACCCCTACACTCACTCTGATAGATACGCATAGAAAGAAAAGGATCTATTAGCTGCCTCCTTGGTCTCTACTGAAAGACAATTTTGCCAGGCTTTTTCGCTAAATAACGTATATTATTTTAAATAAAACCAGTGCAAATGGATAAGATTACATTTGTATTTCAGAAATGTCTTGAAAAGGCATCATCTTGAAAACACAATTACTTTCAGCACTGACTTGCTCTGCAATATTACTCGGACATGATGAAGGAAACAAGCACAAGAAATACAAGATAGGCAAGAAATGGGCTAAATGAAACATAATGATATGTACTGAAAGTGGAACTCAAATAAGGGGCCATTCTTAAAGGAGACCTTCAAGGAGCCAATTTAGGATGAGTCTTTTTCATCATATTTTCACTGATGACTTGGACACAAAAAATACATGTACTAATTACTGTTTGCTGACGGAAAACTGTGAGGCAGCAACAGTCTGGCTGAGGACCAAAATATCATACAGAAAGTGCTGTATGACCTTGATGAGTGAAGTAATAGAAACTGGATTAAATATTAATACTACAAAATACAGTGTTATGCACTTGAGGGCTGCTATGAAATATAGACAACTGGAGGCAATAGAGGAAAAGGATGGTCATCATAGGATCCCCAAGACATCCATTTGATACAGCTTTGAAAAACACAACTGAAATCATACGATGCTTCAGGAAAACTATTTCCAGCAAAGAAAAGAAAGTATAAATGCTACTGTGTAAAAGCACTTTTGATGTTGCTGCACAAATTCAGTCTATACTTACATGTTATAAAAAGATACAAACTGGATCAGGTGTAGAGAATTCTTTGAAGATAATCAAAGGAATAGACAGATTCTGTCTTCTGAGGGAAGACTTAAAGAGACTGGTACACTTAGCCCAGGAAAAAGAAAATTAAGCCAATTATGATACCACATACATGTTGGGTTTGTGTGGCAGGATTTTGATAGTGGGAGGGCTACAGGGGTGACTTCTGTGAGAAACTGCCAGAAGCTTCCCTCATGTCCAACAGAGCCAAGGCCAGCTGGCTCAGGATGGACCTGCCACTCACCAAGGCCAAGCCCATCAGTGATGGTGGTGGCACCTCTGGGACAATAGACTTAAGCAGAAAAACAGCAGCTGGAGAGAGGGATGAGCATGTGAGAGCAACAGCTCTGCAGACACCAAGGTCAGTGAAGGAGGGGCAGGAGCTGCTCCAGGTGCCAGAGCAGAGATTCCTCTGCAGCCCGTGGTGAAGACCATGGTGAGGCAGCTGTGCCCCTGTAGCCCGTGGAGGTCCACAGTGGAGCAGAGATCCACTTGCAAGACCATGGAGAACCATGTCAGAGCAAGGGGATGCCCAAAGGAAGCTGTGATAACTCAGGAAGCCCTGGGGCAGGCTTCTGTCAGGACCTGTGGGCCCATGAAGAGAAGAGCCCACAACTAGAACAATTTTGCTGGCAGGACTTGTGAGCCCATGGGGGCCCACACTGGAACAATCTGTTTCTTTGTTTAGAAAAAGCAAACAGGATTTGCTATCATCTAAATCACTTTGTATCTTATGTGCTTTGTAACATAGACTGTGACTAACTATATCAAAGGCTTAAAAATAGCTGATATTAAACAAAATAATGGAGCAGCAACCCTGCAGCACTGCTTTCTGACTGTACCAGTTTCTATCTTGTCTTCACGTAAATAACTGATTTACCCTAATAATAACTGGGAGAAACAAAGCTTTGGTGGAAGAAATTACCAGCTCTTTGAAGATTTAAAAGTTTTATAATACTTCAGTATATAATTACTTCAGTAATTTAGAGAACACATGCATACAAATGTCACAGAAGTATAAACACAGAAAGATAACCATGAAGAATATACCTAGAGCAAACACCTATGTCCACACTAATATACATATATCCTATTATATAGGAAAGATTCTGTGTGAGACATACATGTCTGTATAAAACAATGATTAATTTATATCAGAATTATTTGTTATCTAACTTGTAAAAGTTTGTACAAATTGGAAGAAATTTAACAAATTATTTTTGAAACAATTTTCTTAAAAAGCTTGTTATTGTTCCTTTCCCCAGTATTCACCTTTTTCATTGCTAAGTGGAAAGCCTTCAGAATTCTGTAATGAGCAGGAGTCTTCCACTTTTATATAACAAAAGTGACTTTATGAAGAAGGTTAAACATTTATAAACAAAACCACACAACCCAAAATCATTAAAGCATTTCATACTGAAAGCCAGGTAAACCAAATCAAACACCCTTTACAAAACTTACATTCTTTAAATGTAAGGCATTTTCCCTTCTAAAAGCTGCAAAGTCAATCATGGCCTAAAAGAAAACACCATTCCAAAGGCCCAAAGAAGTGTAAATGTCCATCACAAAGCAAAATGTTCTATTAGTAGAGTACCTTGTGCACTATAAACAAGACAAAAGAAATTGCATTCATCTACTTTCAAACTCAGCACATTATTGGAGGAGAGAAAGTCCTCTAATTAAATCAAACATGCTTGTATTTTAGATCAAACATAATTGTGTTCAAATGCTCTGGAATACTATTTATTGCTACCTGCAATACTATGTCAGTATTGTCTCTTGCAACATTTCTCTCATTTAAAGCGAAATTAAACCAGAAATACTATCCTGACTAGTAACTATCTGGCAGATGAAATTAGACAGAGTTAGAATGATGTCTGTGAAAATTCAACATCAGCAAAAGAATTTTTTTCTTTAAAATCTGTTATCTTGCTAACGGATAAGAAAGATACTGAAGCATTATTAAGAGAGAGAAAAATATCAGTCTATGATAGTAGGTGAAGTCAGAAAGTGTGGCTTCCAAAGAAATCCTATCAAAAAAAGAGTTGGAGAATTGGTGGTAGAGTTTTGAAGAAAATAAATTTTTAAGGGAAAAAAAAAAGAAAAAACTTGATACAAACCAGTTCACATAACATTGCAGTACTGAAGGAAGTCTTTTAGAGATGCTTAAATAGATTAGTCTTTCACACGAAGGTTTCAAATCCTTTTCATTATATCTTTATTATAAAGGCTCTTTTTAAAAAAGTAAGTTTCTTTCAAATGTTAATTGAATAATTCAGATTCTCCATTCAAAAAAACCTGAAAAACAACTTCAGTTCTTCTTTGATGGAAATTGGTAATTTGCCCCTTGTCCCTCCTGGACAGGATGTGGTGCATATGTAAGCCCAAGAGCGTTTCATTCAGTGAAGTAACTATTTAAGGAGACTGATTGTCAAGGACTGCAGATTTATATGACCAGAGGCTTTTGAAGACATGAGAGTCATGCACTGAAACTACTTGAATAACATTCTTCTACTGAGCAGAGAAGTTAATAGAAAAACTGCAATTTTACCTGCTGCTATTGTAACAACACATATTTTCATCATACTTGCATAAGATTTCTCAACTGGTATGCACCAGGTGTGTTGCAACAGTGCAGTCCATCAGAAGAGGACCTGACTGTTAGCATACAAGACAACCAAGCAAGATGATTTCTACTAGATCTGGAGTCAACATTTATTTCTACAATTCAGAAGTGGTAAGGACTAACACAGAATAATACTAGCTGCAATAGAAGCATCTACTATTGTACTTTTGGAGAAGTATTTAGGTTAATAATTTATGAATATTCATCAATTCCTTAGACATTGACTAAAGCTCAGAATATCTATGCCTCAGAAAACCTATGATTACATTGCTAGCAAATTCCATTGGCAATACTGAATTCAGGGACCACTATGAAGTTACTGCTGCAGAAAGAATAAAATTTTAGCAATGCTTTTTCTGGATATTGATAATGGCAGAATCTTTCAACTGGACATCTTAAGTCAGAGCTGCTCTAGTAGTATGAACGTAATCTATTCATCTGTGAGATGAATATCATAGTACAAATATGACTGCATATCACATTTCAAAATGGAACAAAGTCACAGCTTTCCTTCTGACAGGGAGTTTAACAAATATGAAGTAAGCTGTATCACTCCTTGAGACATGTTCCTCCAGCATGAACTCCTGCAAAATACTCCTGCAGAGCTTTCTCATTCCTGTATCTAACTCCACAAGCCAACAAGACAGCTCTTTCTAAAGTAATGTTCACCAGAAACTAAGGTAAGGAGTTAAAAAGTGTTGGCAAACCCTGAGTTAAATTTGGATTTATGCAAATACTATTTAGTTATGATATGCCAGCAGAGACCCATGTGAATTTTTACAAATACAATCAAGTTTTGCCAGACACAATTGAAAAAAAGAGATTTCCTCTACACAAATACTGATAGAAGACACAAGTACATAACCTTTAGGACAAATAGACAGTCAGTTATGAGATTTTCTTACATTCTCTGCCCATCGTAAGTTTTTCTTGAAAACACTGTAAAGATAACATAAGTAATATATAATCCTGATTTATCATATAAGACAGCAACTGATTTCTTGCAATAAACTTACAGGCTACAGTCTAGAACTTACCAGTGCGAAAAACATTTTAAACAGTTCTGTCTTATCACCCAAATCATCTCGACCCAGTTTATGCAAAAGTGTCACAACTTCAATGCTTAAAACGTACACTCAAATTACATGTTTTCTTCATTCTTTCCCAACACTTTAAAAAATAATAATTCTTTCCCGCTTAGCAAATAAAGATATCCCTTATCTTTTTTTAAATAAAGGTTAAAAATACAACAGTGAATACAGATAGAACAACTCCAAAAGAACAGAGTCTCCTTTAGATGTGCAAGCCAGTGCAGAATTTGGGGTAGAAATAGCAGTATAGGTTTCCACGGTAATGATTCAGTCATTAAATGATTGTGAGCTGCTATCCTGCTCACATTAGTGAATTATGTTGCAGTTAAAACCATTCATTAGCTGGATCTGTCTTGGGGGACATTTAGCAGACATACCTGCTTTTAGCTCATTCAGATAACAAAGCAGTCTTTAAACAGGTTTTTAACCTGACACAATCATCCATTCTAAGACCTAACCCTTTCATATTCAGGACTAAATACTGTATTGAACTGCAATTTTTAAGGCTCTGATGAGAGTAATAAGGTACTGCCTCACAAACTTTAAACTGGTTTGTCCTCCAAGGGACATGTATTTGAGTAAGGAAGGATAGCACAAAACAGACTCTAAACTGATCCTGAGTTAAGGGCCAAACAGCAGGAATCCAACCCATTTGTAGGTGAACTCAAGACTTAAATTTTTGTTTGATTCTGTAAATACACAAGGGTCTTTCAGACACTTTAGACACCCAGTTAGACCACTTGTTCTCTTCAGAGAGAAAAATACATCCATATACAGACCTATCTTCTCAAAAGATGGACAACTTGGCTACGTTTGTGGCTGCAAGTTACCTTACACCCAACTGTCACACAGGTTATTTCATGGATCCGTTTCCCTTTGAAGAAAAATTACTTAGGGAAGTAAACGGAGACTTTCTCCTCACTCTTCCTCACCTGTGCAAAACTGATCCTCCACTTTAGTATTTTTTTGTTCATACATGATTTTTTCACTCAGTTAATATCTGCTTAAAGGAAAGATATGTAGGGAGTCTTACAGAGTACCAACTATTTTACTGGATCCACTGATGTGCATCTTGCATGCAGATATTTGACCAAAATTGCATATGCATTAGCTCTGAAGACCAAAAAGAGGAGTCCATTCTTTTGAAAGCCCTTATATATCTATATTTTTAGTTTTTTTGCTTTCAGAAGGAAGAACATACTTACCAGGGGGCACATAAAGGAGCTACAGTTCCTGCTCGACCCATTTGCTCTGTACAGATTGATGTGCTCTCCATGTCATATGACAGAGGATGTGTTGTGCTGTTCAATAGCACCCTTATTCACATCCTGACTGCATCCAGTCCTGATGTATAGCAGTACTGTGTGAACAGATTGCTTTCATGACAGTTTTGAAACTCAGAGGGAGCCAGTTTGAATTGCAATTTTATTTTTAACCATCCTATAAGTGATGTCTACAATCTAAGACACAACTGTCTCCAAAATGATGCCAGTGTAAATAAGTGGACTGTTCTGAATGGTTACCTCATATAACTTTAAAGGGCAAGCCACGACCGTGGAGAGATTGAGAGTACAAGAATCCACTTTGCAAACAACTTTGCCATTTTTTTTAGTCCTCGTCTTCTTTCTCTGGTGGTAACTACAAAAAAGGTGATGAATTAGGAAACTGCTCCAAAAACTACATGAAAGGACACACGTGCAGCTTGAATTCTGGATTCCTGGATAACTGAAATAGTATGACTCAGAGGACTCAATAAGCTTTCCAATCATCTATTTCACAGAAGTACTTCAAGTACTTTTTAAACATTTTCAGCTACAATCGTGTGATTATTTTAGCCCTTTGCACTTACACTGTGAAACGAACAAATTGAACAAGACTAATTATGCACATTCTTTTTGTACAGGATGATATTTATCTCAAGTGGTATAATTGGCACTTTGGTTACATGTACAATATGTAATGGAGTGTAACACAGAGATACCAAGCTAACAGGAAAGAACATGATCATGGTAATTACAGCAAGAGTGTGGACAATGTGGAAGGGAGGAGAACTTGGAGCAAAATTAAGTTCCGGAACAAAACCTCCTTTAGCGACCACACTTGGGTTTCTCTAAACAGTTTTAGAATATTTTTACCAGTGAATAAATCAATGTGCCATGCAGTAATTGCCTTTGCTAGACAAGAGCAGATTTATTTTAATCAACCAAATCATACTCCTTTACTAGACAGAAGCCCAAGTCTTCCAGAATAAATGGCCACCTGATTACACAGTCTCTGGGGCCTTATTGCTCTGCCCGGATAGTTATTACCCTATCAAGGTTTCCATGACAACTTTCTTTGGTTACGACTGACCCCAAGTAAAGCCATTCACTTAAAGTGATAGGACACATTTTGGTTCAAAGCTGGATGCCATGAAATTTCACTTGCCATCTTATTTTATCTACTATGACAGGATACTCACAAGGGATTCCCAATATGTTGTATTCTCCACCGGATTAAGGCTCCTGCAAAGCGAAATCCACTTTCCACTTGTGGAACTCTTCAGAGAAATCTGAAGATGTTGTCAGAACTGAATAGGAGAGAGGAAATAAATTAATTACATGGAAATAACATCCCATGCACCAACCACACATATGTAAAAAGTGCCAGACACCATGTCAATTACCTACTTTTTTGGAAAAGCGCGTGGACTCATTCAACATCTGTGCTGCATCCCATTAGAAGCAATACCATAGAGGCAGAAAGAAAACACCATCCTGGGGAAGGATTTCTGAGAAATGCAAGGAATTACCAATTAGCTACAAATTGCTTATTTAATTAATGAAAAATAAAATTATGACACTAATTATTCTTGTGCTAATAGACTGATTTAAGAATTGCTGATAAGTACTATTATTAGTCAGCAATGCAGCCATATCATACAGTATTTAATTTAGTTTAGAAAAGATGAAACTGTAAGAGGTTAATAATCTTTCTGATTTATAGAAACTTAACTGCTTGCCTCCTCTTGCTGTTAGCAGCCATGTGGTTAAATCACCATGCCTCATTTTAAAGAAATGAAAATAGAGATTTTTTAAAATTATTTCAATTCCTAATGTCTCTCACAACAAAACTGTCCATTTTGTTGACATTTTGGGCTTTGCCTCATACTACAAAAAACACTTGGTTACCAATATCATATTAAATGTATAGTTGCTGAGATGATGCTGAGTGTGCCATCAGCTGCAGGATGAAGACAATGACCCTTGTGCTTTATAGATGTTTTTGGATGTATGTACACACCATAATAACCGTGTAATAATTCCACCTTCTTCAAATTATGTTTCTGCTGACTTATTTGATTTATTTTGGACTTTTAACTTTTTTTCCCCTGAAAAATGAAGCAAATTCAAAAACTATTTTACATAGAATGTTAACTTAAATGTTGTAAAGACTTACTTTTGGAGGGGGGTGAAAAGGAGGAAAAATATATTAGTCATATCACAAAGCAAAGCTAATATATTAATGGTGAATATGAAAGAAGACAATGGCAAGGTTAAATAACACCTTATTACAAAGTATAAATAAAATTTTATGTCATTTTCTTAGGCCTCTCACAGATGGTCACCTCTCACATAACTGAGAGCACGGAGCCTGCTCTGCACTGGACTCTGCCTGCTTTATGAGGCTTAATTCAAAGAAAAACCAGGAAGAAACTTCATAGAAATGCCAAGCGTTCTGGGAAGTGCCCAGTCCATAGATCTTGAATTTTCTTGTTGATCAGGAATCACTATGCACAGAGAGTGCTGGACTACACAGGTCCAGCAGGTACCACAAAGCTTTTAGCAGCCAGGACACCCTCAGGACAAGGGTGGGGTCTAGAGAATGTAAAACTGCTGAAAGCTTTAACGAGGAAGATGAGATTGAAGTAGGTAATTTGTTCTACCTCCAACTCACATCTAAACTGCAAGTCTAAATCTCTGTATTCTCCATCTGGTTTACTTACTTAGCAAATAATACATTGCAGTCTTCTCAGCCCCATCACTCTACTTTGGATTCTCGGTTAACAACCTAATTGATGTTTTCATAAAAATTTGGACTATTCTAGTAAAAAGTCTATATAGTATTAAGAAGACTTAATTAACAAATTTTTCTTAGGAAACTAGCCTCATTGGACCAGTCTTTCTCTTTGAAAGAAAAGTGCTCCAACCACACTGCCTGAGTTGCAAAGACAGGGATTGGGAGAATGAAGAACTGCCCTCTTGTAGGAGAAGATCAGGCCCAAGACCATCTAAGGAACCTGAAGATGCACAAGTCCATGGGACCTCATGAGAAGTGAAGTTTTCACTGAGTAGAAAAGAGGAAATATAACCCCTACTTAAAAAATGGGAAATAAGGAAGACCCAGAGAACTACAGGTCAGCCAGTCTCACCTCTGTACTTAGCGAGATCACAGAGCAGATCCTTCTGGAATACGCTAAGGCACGTGGAAAATAAGGAAGTGATCAGTGACAGCCAACATCGCTTCACTAAGGGCAAATGGTGCCTGACAAATTTGGTGGCCAGGGTTACAGCATTGGTGGGTAAGAGAAAAGCAACTGACATCATCTGTCCTACAAGACATCCTTGTCTCTAAACTGGAGAGACATGGATCTGATGGATGGACCACTTGCTGGATAAGGAATTGGCTGGATGGTCACACCGAAAGAGTTGTGGTTAATGTCTCTAAGTCAAAGTTGAGACCAGTGACGAGCAGTGTTCCTCAGGGGTTGGTATGGAGACAGGTGACATTTTAACATCTTTGTCAGTGACATGGACAGTGGGATTGAGTGCACCCTTGGCAAGTTTGCTGAAGACATTAAGCTGTGTGGTGTGATCAACATGCTGGAGAGAAGGGATGCCATCTGGAGGGACCTTGACAGGCTTGAGATGTGAGCCCATGAGAGCCCCATGGAGTTCAACAAGTCCAAGTGCAAGGTCCTGCATCTGGGTTGGGGCAATCCCAAGCACAAGTACAGGTTGGGCAAGGATGGATTGAGAGCAGCCCTGAGGAGAACGACTTGGGAGTGTTGGTGGATGAGAAGCTTGACATGACCTGGTAACGTGTATTTGCAGCCCAGAAAGCCAAACACGTTCTAGGCTGCATCAAAAGAAGTGTGGACAGTAGGCTGAGGGAGGGAATTCTCCCCCTCTGCTTGGTTCTTGTGAAACACCACCTGGAGTACTGCATCCAGCTCTGGGGTCCCCAACATAAGAAGGACATGGACCTGTTGGAGCAAGTCCAGAGGAGGTCAGTGAAGATGATCAGAAAGCTGGAGTGCCTCTCCAACAAAGACAGGCTGAGAGAGTTGGGATTGTTTAGCTTAAAGAAGAGAAGATTCCAAGGAGAACTTAGAGCCACCTTCCAGTACCTAAAGGGGACCTACAAGAGAGCTGGAGAGGGACTTTTTACAAGGGTATGTAGCGATAGGACAACAGGGAATGGCTTCAAATGGACAGAGGGTAGGTTTAGATTAGATATTATGAAGAAACTCTTTACTGTGAGGGTGGTGAGGCACTGGAACAGGTTGCCCAGAGATGTTGTGGATGTTCCATCCCTGGAAGTGTTCAGGGTCCAATTCTACAAGGCTTTGAGTGACCTGGTCCAGGAGGAGGGTGTCTCTGCCCAAGACAGGGGAGTTGGAACCAGATGAAGATCCCTTCCAACCTAAACCATTCTGTGATTCTATGAAAAAAATACTGTTGACCTTTTCTTTAGGAAGACATGGACAGCAAATGCTTTTCTATGGGGTTTCTGCAATGTTATTTGACAATTACATATAACCATGGTATTTGACAAAAACTGTAGCCTATTTCATTCAATGGCTTAATGCTAGCTGGTCAGCCAAAAGCCACAGGACTTTATACAACTGAAAGATAGGTCTTGCTAGAAGCTCCTAAAAATACAGGTGCCTAAATTCTTTCTTAGTCAATTAAAATAATTACTGACATGACACTCACATGCAGTAAAGTATATAATATGACATCTTAAAATATGTTAGAATTAACTATCACAACTCAACGTGTCTTTCTGGGAGGTCTTACAACAGTGTGTGGACTTCAACATACACACAACCAACAGTAGAAACTGAGCACCTAATAGATACCAATTTGAAAAAATAAATAGTGTTTAAATGGTGCATTTGGGTGCTTAAATGGGTTGGTGACACTCTGAAGACACTGAGACTTCAAAAAGTTTGCATTAAAAAGGAGTGGGGTTCAGAATGTATTTTTAATATCTAAGATTTTTTTCTTTACTATGAGTGCACCATGGTCCAATTATAGTGAAAGTACAACTAGCAGTAACTCAACAAGAGGTTCCACAAGTTCTTTTTGCAACATCCATCCCCTGTTTGCTGATCTTTAGTGTTTCCCTTTTCCTTAATTAGATCCCTCTAGTTACATAGAATTATTTGAATGGTAGAATCAATATAAGAAGTCTTGCTATTCTTTTAAGCCAGCCTTGTCCTTGTCACTGTGACAAAACAAAAACAAAGACTTGCTACTGCCATATAAATGACTGCATTTTCTATTATGAGGTCCCTGCCTAACTTCCTCCTTTTCTTGTTCAGATGAAATTTTACATCTGTTATTTCTTCTGGTACGCAACAAATAGGAGAGGAGGTAAGTAAAATAAAAATGGAACAAATAAGGGAAAAATAAGGAAATTATGTAGGAGAAAAGCAGCTTTGGTGAGTTATACTGTGTTTTGGAGGGCATTACAAATTTTTTAAACTATGTCCTGCTAAACAATCCAAAACCTTAAACCTCCTTTTTTTTTGCAATTACATCTGCTGAAGTCTGGGACCAGAAAGGCAGGGTTAAATGGGCCAGGAAGCAGGTACAGCTGAGACCCTGCAACCTATCAGCAAATGCTGATACCTTGGTAAGACCACACTATAAAAGAGACAAAGCCTGGCAGGAGGAAGTCAGATAGCTTTTTTTATAAGGTCACAGCTTTTGACTGTACTTTGGATTTTTTATTTTTTTTTTTGTGCCCTGCAATGGTAAGAATTTTCATTTGGAATTGTTTGTTTTCTTAATCTGCTGGCATGTGTAATTTAATAAGAGGGTTTTATTCCCTTTTGCTCTCAGAACAGTAGAAGAGTAGAGAGCTTGTCTTACGATAGTTGGTGTATTTATCTTTTTGCTGAGAAAGCAACAACTGCTGACTAGCAGAGGTACTAGCTAGGTTGTCTTAAGACAAAGTATGTAAAAAGACAGTATATACCAAAAGTGTGAGGGAGCTGACTGCTAAGATCTGGGATAGTCAGGTGAAATGTAGCAATTTGGCTCTCAACGTAAAGTAAAATTGTTTGTGCACTGAAGCATCTTATATATAGTTTTTAAGCTTAGAATGTATTTTTAAAATAGAACAGGTTAATTATCAAATAATTGTCTTGTATAAATACAAAATAATGAGCAAAGGGGATGAAGAGAGATACTGTCCTGTAATTTTTCACTAATGCAACATGAATATTCTTCTGCTCTTTGTTGAAAAAGGTGCTGATAAACTTAAGACAGTTGTTGGCCTCTAAACTGCAAAATTGATCTCTCTGGATGTGGAGGCTTGCATTTATCTAATTCCTGGATGAGACTCTTTATGATTTTGACTTTTTGTGTGGTAGTGCTTGTTTGGTTTTGGTGGAGTTTTTTTGTTGTTAATTGGGGACTGTTTTTCAAGGTTTTTCTCTTGTTTTGGGATGTTATGGGTTTTTCTTTGAGGGGGGTTTGATATTTTCTTTAAAGACACTTTGGCTAGCTGGTACTAACAACTGTTACCTTGGGAGTCTCTAGGAAGGATGCCATATCAGCTCTCAAGAAAGAGGCAAAGACTACATATTTTTTGTCAATATACTATGAAAAAAGTGCTTAAAATTTGTACAATGCTGGTAACTAAGTTAGTGGCATATGAAGCTGGCAGACTACTACGAGGAGGTGATGAAATGTAGTTTCAGTATACTCATGAATGTTCTTGATCCCTAAGACTGTGGGCATTTGTAGCTTGTGAAAAGTAGTACATCTCAAAAAGCCAAAGCTTAAATTTACAAAATTTACCAAAACAGGTAACAGTGATGATGCTAAAGACAAAATCTTATAACAAAAGAAGTATTTGTTACTTTTTGGGGCTGTTAAGTTGGTTCCTTGAAGCTTAGGAAGTGTGTCAGACTCTTTCTGTAGCATAAAAGGCCTGGTCTTTCAGACATAACTGTATTTGCAGCTTCCCAGTGGAGTCTGCCCTAACTGGATTACTGCACTAAGGGCAGATTCAGCTCTAATGTGAAAGAGGCAGAAAGCCCAAGACTGTAGAAGGTCTGCATCAAGAGGGAATGCCAGGCTCCTCCTTCTCCCACCACCATCCCAATCAGAGAATGGTTGTTTCCCAATACTTGGGCATAAGTCTGCCTTAGACAGTGGTATTGTATTTGGATATGCTATAACCATGGGCAGGGGCTTTACAAGTATTTCCCTCCCGTAACACTTGTTTATGGCAGCTTATAGCAACAAGGCAGATGAATGGAAAACAAGATCACAGATAAGAGAGTTGGGTATTTTGTCAGTGCTCCCCATACTGTGCAATGATACGGCATAGCAATCACAGGCAATCATACCTGACTGGTTCCAGACTGGAAACAGGAAAGATGTGTCAGCCCAGTGCTGCACCTGAATTAATTAGTCACGCTTAGAGGCAGAATGGTAACTTATTTGGGAACAAACTGTGCTAATGCTACACAGCTCTAGGCACTGGAGCTGTTAGCTTGGAATAGCGTGGTGAGAACACGTGGGGTTGGTTCTGTGTTACTAGCTAGCAGAAGTTTAGTGTACTGCTACACTAGAGCCATATGGAGTGGAAACATCTGAGTGGAAAAGCCCTAAATATGAACACAAGTACAAAGTTAACCTTATACTTTAGCACTGTCTCTAAGATTTATGCTAAACCTACTCCTTTTAATGTTTTGTGTTTGTCAGGGTGCCCAGAAAAATGCAAGAAGAAAGGTTTCTTACAGAAGTTGCTAAATATAATTGGATTGTTCACCCTAGACCATATACTAAATTCTCAGATTTAGGGACTTTCACAGCTGTAATGGCTACAAAAGTTTTGATTTGCAAGTGGTTTATCAGAAAATCTAGACTACTGCCTCTCAGGATGTTAAATACAAAACTGGATTTACCCTTGCTTCTAAAGAATCCTGCCTGTCAGTAAGTTATAGCCAGCAATTCTCTGTCTCTCTCAGATAATAGGAATATGATCAATTCTCCCAACAGAGCTGCTGAGTGTCTGACTCACTCTGGCCTAAGCCAAAATGACTCAGAGCCAAAATTTTCCACCCCCTCACTCCATTACCTGTTGGGGGAGGAAACCAAAGTATATGTACTAGATGAAATGTTAACATCATCAGTCAACACTTAGTGGATGCATATTATTTCACTATTTGTATTGATTGTCACCCTAATATCTAGTGATAGCAGAATGTGAATTGTTCTGGATGCTAGGAAACCGTCCCACAAAAACAGCGTTCTGACATTGAAGACCAGGAGGTATTGTGTACAAATATAACATGAAAGACATGTCAGTCTTAGAAGTTACTAATTGTAAAGCAACATATGCAGGGTTTCTCTCACTGGTAAGCATGTTTATCAAGTGATTCTTTTTGCACGTTAAAAGTGTTAAACCTCACAAGGGAATATCTACTAAGTAATCATTGATTAAAATAACTTGCTGTTAGACTACTTTTATTTTTATGTATCAGACCCAAAACTCTACTTTTTCATTTATTGCCTCCAGTGGCATCCATTTGACTCTATACCTTTTTATCTTCCTTAGCTGTGTGTTGTATTGTGTACATATGCAGGGAAGAGTTTAAGGTGAAAAGTTACAGATGAAGAGAAGCAGAATACCCATATATGACAAAAAAACATAACCGAAAATTTACCTTTATTTTCTATAAAGAAAAACCTATATTACCTGGCTCAATGAATCCTGGCTCAACTATCCTACTAGAAATAAAATTGGATTAGACTTACCAACTCAATGGTTCTCCTTTCACTAGGGGAAACATTGTTTGGGATAGGTATTCACATTAGCAGCCCTTTATAGGAGTAGATCCTTAGAGGAAAACTCATCATTCAGACGAACTGTGCTTTGCTGTGCTTGGAACATACAGAGCTGTGCTTCCAAGTAAACTAGGCATCTGATAAAATTATGTCTATGGCTACCTGTAAAACTTAACTGGGAGGTAGGGCAAATGGTCCTACTTAAGTTGCAGTTCTGTACAACCACAGGACTAACATGTAATTTAAATGCAGGATAGTGTAGATGTTCTGTGTTTCAAGCACTCATAAAATGTGATCAGAATGGTTTCCCTATGTTCAAAATAGAGCAGAAAGACAGAGTTTGGCTTGCAGTAAAATACTACTGCCACCTTAAAATCATAATCTACTGCTAGCTGCCAGATCTAAACAAATAGTGGTTCAAATGCTGGATTAAAGCGGCACCAGCTGTGAATTTACACTCTTGTCAGGAGCAGTTATTGCAATGCTCACTGACTTGATGCCAAAATAATATTAATTTCCATACTAAAATGCTAGTATTTAACTTCAAGTCCTTCACATAAAGACTACTGTGTATCCTCACTCATTCTGTTTTAAACATTCACAATACAAAGTATCCTGAAGCCTCCAGGATATCTCAGGAAACGTCCTTCAGTATCCTGATCAGTTTTCTTCCAGTTATATGACTTTTTTTCTTCCTCCTCCCACTGTATTCTTTCCTTTATCCTGATGTATATATAGCCTACCTTGCAGAATTGCAAGGGGAGCTGGCAGGGATCCAGGACAACCTGTCAGCACAGGCAGCAGTGAGGTGATGAGTCAGCAGAGGCACTGTGTGTCTTTGCAGTTGGCTGCAGCACTGCTCAATTCCAACCTCCCTGGAGGTAACTCTTGTCTTTGACATTGAAAGGTGTCCAGATTTCCCGTTCATCTTTATTTTGATGAAAGGGAGGATGTGTCCTTCTCTGAACCTGAAAACATGGAGCTGCCCTACAAAAACTAATAACCCAAGGAACAGAGGTTCTGTGTGATCTGAGGATTTTTGAGGCTTAACCTGAGAACAAGGCTGCCAGTTTTGTAAAGCAATTCATTAAGAACCTTCACTAAACTGCAGTGTTAAAACTATTTAAAAATAGCATAATTTCACTGCATTTGTGCCACTCTGCATTCTGTACATCCCCAATGTGATAGCTGCACACAGAAAAATCCAGTAATTGCTACATACACTGGGATTATTTAGAATAAGATTAAATTATCTAGGGTTCAGAAATAGATGTCTACTTTTAAAGGAGTTATGTTGAAAGGACATAAAAGGAGCCAGTTGTGTATTCAGGTATTTATTTTGTCTTCATTTTTTTAAACTGCTTCTTTAATAACAAGAGTTTAAATGGCTCCCTCTTGTGTTAAGAAAAACACAGTATTCTGTTTGGCAAAAAACAGTCCTTGAACAGAAATTACAACTTACCTATACTTATAGGGAGTAGTCTAGTTATCAGTATGTTGTGGTGACTGATGAGGAGACTTGCTGCTCAGGTACTCTTTGAAACTACCTAAAAGAAGATCCTAAGCACGAAGTACCTAGTTACCTTTCAGCTGCATATGCTGACGGGTAGGGAAAAATAGCTTGTGATTCATATGTATTGCACCCCATCTAATTTGCTAATGCAGACTAGATTATATTGTGTCTCAGTCCTTGTCCTTAGGTATAAAGCTCTGTAACATCTCAGCACAGAATATCTGGATTAGCATAGCTTAATTTACTTCTGGTGTTTTACACAGGTGAGCAAATCTTCACGTTGCAAGGGGTGGGAGGAAAGTAATGAACCGGAGGAAAGCTCTGAGCATAAATGAGTCAGTGAATGGCAGTGAGGAAGCACAAATTGGATTTCAACAACCAGTTTTCAACAAATTTCAAGTCTTCTTTCCTTCTTTCTATTACTTATTATCTGATGAAGTTTTCACTTAGGCTTTTAACTCTTGAAAGCTTTCTTCAAATAATTAATACCTATAAAACTCTGAAATTAAGCAGACAAAGTCTGCTGAGACTTTGTCATAGCATGTGGCATACTTTGGTAACTTTGGATATTAAGCAATAATCTTGGAAATTAACACAGAAGAGGAAAAATCCTCATAGGACACACTAGGGTCTTGGTGACCTTAAGAGACAAATTAAATGTATGAGGAAACACATGTGTGCATACACAGGAAGTATCTACCATAGCTTTTGAGACAGCAGGTCCGAAAAGCTTTGCTTCAGGACAACAGATGTCAGTTCTGTGATTTCTCACAAAATCTGTTCCTGCATAGTTATGAATAAAAAACAAAACAAAACCAACCAAACAACAAAACAAAAAAAAACCAAAACAAAACAAAAAAAAGGAAACAAACCCCTCTCAAACCAACCAAAACCAAACTAGGCTCACTTCAGAGTGGCATTAATCACACTGATGACTTTAGAGCTTGATAAAGCTACTTTGCAGATAATTCTCTTGGGATAATCTCAGTTCATCTTGTTCCAGAAGTCTGGTGGTACAGACACAGGAGTCTGTTTACTAGTTTGAAGGTGGGGGCTTTAAAATACCATATTGTAAACTCTGCTGAATTAGTTTATCCTTTGTAAAAAGATTTCCCTGTTGCAGCCTTACAGGTTGTTAACAGAATGAATGACAGTATGACTACAAATATCAAATTATATGCTTTTAAAATCTATGACTTTGAGAAGTAAGAACAAATTATTTGGAGAAAGATACAGAGGGAGTTACCACTTGCTCACAGAGAGGAAAAAATTACTATGGTGCACAGAAGAATCATTCAGTATCTTAGTTTCTTGTTTAAGAGCTTGTATAGTGGCATCCCACCATATATTTCCACACTTCAGAGAAGAACTGGTGAGAGTAGACTTAACTGAAGAGTAACTGAAAGGATTTATCAAATCTAAAGTGTGTACTTAAGCTCAAAACTGCTGTTTTGAAAAGATCTGACCAGCTGCCACCTGGGACTAGATACATCTAACCTCAAAAATACTCCTTTTATCTATCCAACCAAGCAAAGTTAGTTTTCTGAATTTAACCACCATCATGATCTCTGTGGATCCAAGCCAGCTGCCCCATATTTCAAGTCTGACAGGACAGGGTGAGGTAACTGGGCATTTCATTACCTATTTCTCTTGAGGTACTAATTCCAAAATTGTTTGGAAGGTACCTATTAAAGGATTTTGAGTTGCATATTAAAATATTTTTATCTTACATATGGCCAAACACTTCTACTCAACCAATAATCTAGTGACTGGGGTACCTGCCAGGGAAAGTATGGGAGACCGAGTTTCTCAGATGGAGACCATTTGGTATCTTCCCTCCTGGCATTTGAGACCTAATTTTTCTAATCAGTTTGCATTTCTTCCAGCATAGCTTTGCCTTGTGAGATATTGGCATACCTAAAATGGGGCCAGTACAAGTTTATTTCATGCTTACATTGCTTTTGTTTCAATGCTATTATGCAAAATACTCTAAGAGGCAATAGTCAATCTCTTTAAAGGCTGAAAACTTTGAAAAGGTTTTGCTTTCTTCTTGACCCAAAATAAAGGGTCATGTTGACCTTATTTATTTGCTTTGTGGCAGGAATACCCACTTGAGACACCAGGTTAAGTCATGAGGCATACTTGGGTTATCCTTATCATGTAATTTTTGCATTCACCTTAGTAAAAGTGTAATTGTGGAACTCCAAATGATTATGTGCAGGGCTCCTTTCAGTAAACACTGAGAGGAGAACATGAGGGCATGATAAGCACCTGCAAAGCTATAGCTTTGGAGGTGAGGATAATTAATTCTTGCAACAGGAAAAAAGGTTATCCTGAAATAGTAATGGGCAACAGAACTTAGCATTTGTTAGCTTTAATACTGAAATGAGACATATTGGGGCCTGTGGTGCCACTGAATCTATTTGTGGCACGAAGTTGGAATTTGGGTAAGCTAAGGTAGGGCATGTAACAGATACTTTGGATAGGGGTGGAGTACGTAGGCTTTTGTTCTAAAGTCACTGCTGGACACTTTTCACCAAGCTATTGAAGAAAATATCATTCCTTTGGGTGCCATTTTGTCCAGCCTCCACTACAGCTAAGGTTTTGTACACTAGAAATTATGCAGTGAGGCTAAAATTAGAAAGCATTCTCCAAAGAAACCTCAGGCCAGTACTCTTGACACTTTTCAGAAGGAAAATTAGGTTTGTGGTTTCTTAGTAAGCTTTTGTACCTCATTTCTGCTTAACCTCAGGTGATGACAGTAACCCAACCCTTAAACAAGGCTTGGATTTGAAATTTAATATTCCTTCCTTGTGTGTGCAGGATTTTTGGAAGCAAACGATAGGTATGCTGATTTAAACAACAATTTTTCCATGAGAGAGAGATTTTGGCAGTGGTTGTTTTGCATCTACATGATAGCAAACCTCACTGTTTTAAGTGCAGGTAATACCACCATCAGTCAGGTTTTCTGACTTGTGTGTAACTCTTCATAGTGAATGCTGTAGCCTGATTTAACATAATCCAGCTTTTGTGTTAGTCTCTTGGCTGTCAGGTGGTTGAAAGGCACCACAGTTTATTCCTAGACCCAAGCTAACAATTTACACCACAGCAAGTACTTGCAACTTTAATGGACTGAGAGATTAAAAAAAAAAATCGCATTCTATTTATGCCATACATGCATCTTTCTTTCTGGCAGACAGTATGAGTTCAGCAATTCCTCTAGCTTAACTACATTATGTTTCTTTAAATAAACCCACTGCAATCTCGCTTACTGAAACAAAGAAGTGAAGGTTTATGTATAACCAGTTTCCCTCTGATGCCTCCTGTACCGCTGGTTTTCTAGGCCTCTTCCTATGCAAGGCATTTCAGCAATGTAAGTGGATGTTGCATAATATGATTATGTGCTGCTCTGAACTGAGGAACGTGTCCCACTTGTGGCATATTACACACTGCTGCCTGCTTCTTCCATTGGAAGAGAAATTATGTGATAGTGATTTCATATTCCTGGCAGCAGTCAAATGCTACAGCAGAGGATTAGGGGATTGAGGCTTTTTTTTTTTTTTATTCTCTGTGTACTGAAAACCAGTATCGCGTTCGCCCACCCCCCTTATGCCTTTAGCTCTGAAGGGAAAGATTACATTTCAGTTAATCTTTTTTCCTCTGTGTCATTCCAATAGACCAGCCTAACTCGCAGTACAGGAATTAGCGCGCGTGTGTGTAATTAGGGCTTAATAAAATCAGCCTCTGAATACAGGCAGTGTATGTACCGCTGAGGGAAGGCGGTGAGCTCACGCCTTGTCTCCAGCACCAGCCGTGTTCGCCATCCAGGGTTGACTGCGTTCCTCCTCTTCCCGCCTGGCCGCCCGCCCGGCCGCCGCAGTGCCAGGTGTAGCACATCCCATGGGGAGCCGGTCGCCCCTCCCCGTCCCTCCCGCTGCGGAGCGGGCTGGCTCGGCAGCTGCCGTCGGGATGCGCAGGCGCGGAGCGCGCGCGCTGGGCGCGGCGGGCGCGCGGCGCGGGATGCGGGCGGCGCGAGCGCATGGCAGGAGGCGGGAAGCGGAGGCCGCGCGGCGCGGCGGGAGCCGCCGGAGAGCAGGTGGGGCGGGGGGAGCGGCGGGACACGGCCCGGGACACCCTGGGAAGGGCGGCGGGCGAGCTACGAGCGCCGTAGCCGCGGGGCCGCAGGCCTGGATCGGAGCGGGTGCCCTGTCGCAGCGTCGGTCCCCGGCTCCGCGCTCCTCGCTCTGTCTGCTCCGTCGCTGTGAGGAAAGCCCCAGGGCCCCTCGTTCTCCTGCGCGGGAGCCGCTCCTCCCCCGGGGCTTCTCCCGGGACCGCCGCGTTTGAGGTGCGCTGTGCCCGGCAGCCGCCGCATCATCCCAGCGGGAAGCGCTGGGTACGGGGCACTCGGTGTCGCTGGATACCTGGCGGCGGCGGCCCCATTTCGGAGAGGAAGTGTCCTCCGCGTTGGCCTTTCCTAAAAACAGGAAAGAAACCTTGCTGCCTTCTTTTTTTTTTTTTTTTTTAATTTTTATTCTTTCAGGTACGGAGTAATGGAGGCTACTGCTCTAGTGGAGCGTATGCTCAGTATGGATATTTCCTCGTCTGCTTCGGTTTACGTTACATCATTTTTAACAGCAACTTCAGCTTTAAGCTACTTTTAAAATGCTGCACTGTAAACTGCACTACTCCTGATGGTGAATAACACAGTAGTTCAGACAGTAGAGACTAGAGGACTTTTGTTGTGTCATTTAACCAGACATGACAAAATAGTATCCCTACTTTCAATTATCTGTAAACATCTAAATTTATTAGATAGAGGCTGTGGTGGGATTGGAAATTGTCATTTTAAAATAATTTAGAACTTAAATTAAACTTTGGGGTTGCTTAGTCCTTTGCTTAATTAACTTATAGAAGACCTTCTGTTGGTTATATTGACCCATTAACATAAAAGTAGCAGTTTACTACTTCATACATGTTTAGCACATATCAGAGACTGCACTTCTAATGGATTCTGTCCAAAATAGGTGTTCTAATCTGTATATATGCTGCTTTAACTAACAAACATGCCCTAGTGGTCCTAATCATTGTTCCTCCATGAATATAAAACTTTGTAAAATCCTTTGGTGGAGCTGACAGAAATCAGCTAAATTAGCTGTGGGCTTTCTTTTTTCATCTACAGAGCGAAAAAAATGGAGCTGTCAAGAAGAGAAGATCAAATCAGGCAGATATTCCTGACAGTCTTTGTCAAGAAGCAGAAACATGTTATCGGCTTAGACTGCCTGAGGACTTCTACAAGTTTTGGAAGTTTTGTGAGGAACTAGATCCTGAGAAACCAAGTGGTGAGGTTTTAAATTTTGCCTTTTCTAACTTTCACTCTCAAAAACAGCCTGAAAGCAGACAAAGTGGAGGTGGTCAGATGCATTCTAATGCAGCTTCAGTTTGTGGTTTAGATGCAGGATATTTATGTGAGTGTAAACAGGAATCCTGGATATAATCAGATGTATACTTCAGGCTTTCTAAAATATGATTACTTAAATTGTGCAATACAGAGGGACTAAATGTTGTCTAAATCTACCTTTCATGCAGGTACATTTAAAATGTTTGATATGGAACTCAAGTTTCCTAGATATATTGTGGTTTAACCCTAACCAACAACTAAGCACTGTGCAGCCATTCATTCCCCCTTGGTAAGACAGGGGAGAGAATCAGAAGGGTGAAAGTGAGAAAATGTGTGGGTTGAGCTAAAGATAGTTTAATAGGGAAAGCAAAGGCCACATGCAGAAGCAAAATAAAACAAGGAATTCATTCACCACTTCCCATGGCCAGGCAGGTGTTCAGCCAACTCCCAGAAAGCACGGCTCTGTCACACGTAACAGTTACTTGGGAAGGCAAATACCATCACTCGAAATTACACTCCGTCTTCCCCTAGTTTATATACTGAACATGATGCCATATGGTATGGAATATCCCTTTGGTCACTTGGGGTCAGCTGTCCTGGCTATGTCCCCTTTCAGCTCCTTGTACATCCACAGCTTTGCCACTGGTGGGGTGAGAGGCAGAAAAGGCTTTAACTCAGTGTAAGCACTGCTAAATCTGGGTTTCAACCTCCTCAAATTTATTATATAACAGAATGTGCCATCCCTGTGTGCTCTAGAAATGACAAGGTTTTTTAGAGTTATAGAATGATTTGGGTTGGAAGGGACTATTAAAGTTCATCTAGTCTAATCCCCTAAAATAACCACGGACATCTTCAACTAGACCAGGTTGCTTAGAGCTCTATCCAACCTGTCCTTGAATGTTTCGAAGCATGGGGCATCCGCTACCTTTCTGGGCAACTTGTTCCAGTGTTTCACCACCCTCATCTTAAGAAATTTTTTCCTTATATCTAGTCTAAATCTACCCTTTTATAGTTTAAAACCATTACCCCTCATTCTATTGCTACAGACCCTGCTAAAAAGTCTGTCCCTGTCTTCAGCACCTAAAATATTTAAAAGCTGCAGTCTCCTTGGAGCCTTTTCTTTTCCAGGCTAACAACCCCAGACTTCTCAGTCTGTCTTCACAGGAGAGATGCCCTAGCCCTTTGATCATCTTCATGAACCTCCTCTGGACCCCTTTCAGCAGGGCCAGGTCTTTTCTGTACTGGGGCCCCCCAGAGCTGGATGCAGCACTCCAGGTGGGATCTCACCAAAGCAGAGGACCAGAATCCCCCCCCTTGACCCGCTGGCCATGCTGCTTTTGATGCAGCCCAGGATACAATTGGCTTTCTGGGCTGCAACTGCATGTTGTCAGCTCATGTCCAGCCTCTGACCCACCAGCACCCCGAAGTCCTCGGGAAGGCTGCTCTCAATTTGTTCATCCCCAGGCTTGTGTTGATACCAGGGCTTGCCCTGACCCAGGTTCAGCACTTTGTACCTTGTTAAAATACATGAGATTCCCATGGGCCCACTTCTCAAGCATATCCCCGTTCCTCTGGATGGCATCCCACCTTCAGGAGTGTCAACTGTAGCACTGAGCTTGGCATCATCAGCTAATTTGTTGAGGGTGCACGTGATCCCACTGTCTTGTGTAATTGATAAAGATTAATATTAAATAGTACTGGTCCCAGTACAAACCCCTGAGGAACACCACTCATCACTGATCTCCATCTAGACATTGAACTGTTGACGGCTACTTCTTATGAGAAGTGTAATAACTCTCAAATGAAAGCTATCTGGACAAAAGAATGTCTCAGCTCTCCTTGTCTGGTAAACAGTGTTTGATGGAATTTGTGGAAGCTTTTGATACCTGAGTGACACAGGAACTGCATCTAGATATCCACCCACCAGAATGTAAATCAATTCATGCTTTGCTTTTCAGATGCACTTGTGTCAAGTGTTGGACTTAAACTGGTTGGACCATATGATATTCTTGCTGGAAAACACAAAAAACCAAAATCAACAGATGTGAACTTCAACCTTCATTGGAGATTCTTCTATGATCCCCCAGAATTCCAGACTATACTTGTTGGGGATAGCAAAACACAGTATCACATGGGATATTTCAGGTATTTAATTTCCTGTATGCTCTTGCAGGACCATAATTATGCAGTTTTTTGTCCTATTTTCTCCATGAGACATGATTTGACACTTGCACACAATCATCAAACAAGAATCTTTCTCTTCTGTAATAGGATATTAACGCATGGCTTGATATCTTTTTATTAAAAAAGATCACAGGTACTGGAGTTGGAGACTAGATTTAAATATTTATTAAACTACCTCCCCCAGCCATCCAGAGCACCTTAATCTTTAACTTTTGCCATGATACTTGGAAGAAAAAGTCAAATGAATTAAAGGGAACAGGTATTCTCTCTGCATGTATAGATGCAAGCTCTCTTTAAGGCATGCTTTAAGATCTTAGAGCTTTAGATCTAGGGGCATTTCTTGATAGGTCTGAAGAAGATGGCAGCATAGTGAGGAAGCAAATTAATTTTGCTTTGAAATAAGAGAAATGGACACACCTTGACTATTTGTGTGTACTTTTTCCTCAATAGGGATGTGCCAGATGAGCTCCCAGTGTGGGTTGGTGCAAATGAAGCTAAGAAGGGCTGTGTGATTTCACAACTTGGTGATAATGTCTTTGCAGCAGTCAAGTAAGGTTCATACTTACTTTTACTTATAAAAAATAGAGTAGAAACTGTTAATTGTGAGGTGTGGAATAATGCAGCTAACTTATTTACATGTCTTTCTAAGAAATTCACGCTTATTTTCTGCCACTGCTAGCAAGTCTTAAGGTTCTCTTGAAAGCCTTTATAGGTTTTTTGACAGTGTTTTCCTTTCAGAATTAAAATAGATAATTGTTAGTTATCTCATTCTTTAAATATGTTGGCAGGGATAGGCTCTACAGGGGAAAAAGTACCCACTGGGTGTAAAATACTTGGTAAGTAAAGGGTGGGCATCTCAAACAGTGGTGAAGGAAATCAGAGTATCGCAGTAGCATCTGGCTCTTGCTCTTGCCTATGTAAAAATACATTTCTTTTGTATATAATGAATAAATACAAGAAGTGCCATTTCTGACCTTGGGGCAGGATAACATTTATATGGATATGTAACTCAGGATGATTCATGAAGCTTTACGTGATTCTATGTCAGGAACGTAAACAACAGATCTCATCCCTGCCGGTTAAAAATGGAAAGCTTTCTAAGGACAGACATGTGTCAGTCAGCGGAAGCAGGCTGAATAGTGGCTTCTGCAAAAGAATCCTTGTGCAGTGCAGAGTTAAACGAGGACATTTGTTTTGAAAGCACCATGAGGAAACTCATAAATATGTATTTGTGTGCGTCACTTGGATGACAAATGGTGTATATGGCACGAAAGCAGCAAACTGAATTCGTAAGATAGAAAGATGAACAGCTACTGAGTTCAAGAGAATCTTCAGCACCTGCTGATTGCATAAACTAGGTGGTAATGCAGATACAGATAAGAAATGCCCAAGTACTGTCTGTGCCAAACTTTTCTTTCTTGCTAAACGAGCCTTGCATTTCCAAGTCTTTGTATAAATAAACTCAGGACTGCTACTCTTCATTATAAGAACTGGAGGTTTAGTGTTTAAAAGGCTATAGATTTGTTTATTTTCTGTTAAGGCATGGTTTTTTCTGTTTGCAGATTATTTTTGTCGAAAAAACTTAAGGAAGTGACTGATAAAAAGAAAAGTGCTGTTTTGAGAGACCTAGATGAAAAGCTAACAAGGACAGCAAAAGATCTGGGTTATTCTCTGGAACAAAAAACCATGAAGATGAAACAGAGAGATAAGAAAGTATGACTTTCCTCATCCACTGGAGAGAACTAAGTTCTGTTAAACTTTTTTCATTTCCTTTCCTGTTTGGTTTTTTTTTTTTTTCATCCTTCTAGTTAGTAAGGATGCTTCATTTAAGAATTTTCAGAGCCAATCATCTCTCTCTAAAACTTCAGGAGAGGGAAAATTAATACAAGTGTGTTCCAAATAATAGGACTAAATAAAAACACATTATGCTTGTAAAACAAAATTCAATTTAAAAACAAACAAACAAACAAAAGGAACAAACCACCACCAAAAAAACCACAATAAGGGCAGTAGTCTAAAAAAATAAAACAAATGGAGGGCATGGAGAAAACTGGTTGAAATGGAAGATTAAAACAGTTGGGTTGAATCTGTTAGAAACAGGACCATGGGTAGTAACAGTATGGGTAGTAACAGTATGGGTAGTAACAGTATGGGTAGTAACAGTATGGGTAGTAACAGTATGGGTAGTAACAGTATGGGTAGTAACAGTATGGGTAGTAACAGTATGGGTAGTAACAGTATGGGTAGTAACAGTTTTGCATACCTATCAGAAATAATTATGGTAGGAGGTGGCTAAACAAATGAGGTACCATGCTACACAAGCGACTACAAGGGTTCCTAAACTTCAGAGCTTGACTGGAGTTTTCAGTTATTTTAAACTTCAGCACTTGAAAGTAATTTGAAACTGAGTTGATGTTGTGGAGCCAGGACACTATATTAGGTTTGACCACCAGCAGACAGATATTAGTGTTTAATGCGGTGAGTGGTTTTATGTCACAGTACTGTCTTATGGTGCTATGTTCTGTGTCCTGTCCCTTTATTTAGGTGGTGACCAAAGCATTTCATGGAGCAGGTCTAGTTGTTCCTGTAGACAAAAATGATGTTGGATACAGAGAACTTCCTGAAACAAATGGTAAATATCTTGTTTACGATATTCTTCCACTTTATTTAAACAACCTTCAGTCACACAGGCTCTGCAAAAAACAAACTGCATTCATATTTTCTACGTAGAGTGAGTGGTAGGAGTAAAAGGTAGAAGTCTTAACCATCACACTTGAGCTCAAAGTATTGTCTTTAGATTAACCAAATGAAAATCAATGGAACATGTTACTTCAGGAATTATTATTTCAGATTTAGTAGTTTAGATGATCTTTTGTATTGGCACAGCCATGCAGGAAGTAGATCCAAAAAACTGATCTCTGTTCAGGGATTTGTGGCTTTATTTCTTATCCATCCTCTTCTCCCACTGTTGTTTTAACCAGAATCAGTTCCTTGATGGAAGTTCACCGCACAAATGCTTGTCTCTCTCTATGGGGGAACTCAGAGGGTTGGGCAGGGGGCAAGAATGAGCAGCCAAGGAAAGGGGTAAGCTTTTTCACCAGCAGTTCAGGGTGTGCCCACTTAGTTGACACACAGGTATGGTTTTGCCATAGACTATTCTGTGCAACATTAAATTTATTTACTTAAACATCTGGATATTTGACTTCGGTTTTTTTGCAGCTAATCTTAAAAAAATTTGCAAGGCTATTGTTGATGCTCCTACTGATGATGAGAGAGTGAAGGCTTTTGCACCCATTCAAGAAATGCTGACCTTTGTTCAGTTTGCTAATGATGAATGTGACTATGGAATGGGGTACGAACTGGGTATGGACCTCTTTTGCTATGGATCACATGTGAGTACTACAGGAATCATACTTCACAAAGTTATGCATTATTTTATACGTGAACCAGGAACTGTTCTGTGTTGTAGAATAATTATCCCTAGAAATCATAAAGGTCTACAAGAATATTGTTAATTCATGAAGACTGTTAGAAAGTCACACTTAAGGACATTATTCCGTGTTGAATTTAAAATTGTGCATAGGAAAGCCCAATCCTGCAATCCAGAAGTAGAGTGCAGAATGTCTGATCTAAATATACTGAATAGTTGAAGCCCCCTGTCCCCAACTGCTTGTATAGGCACAGGCACCCAAATTCAACTGGATCAAGAAATGGACTGTAGTAACCCTAGCTGGAAAAATCTGACTCCAGGTCAGCTGTCTGGCTGCACTGCCTCTGGCTGTGTAGGGCACCTCCCACCTGAGGTCTCTTCCCTTTTTCTTTGTTAACAGTGAATATCATCAATAAGTTGATTCACTTAATAGCACTTAATTATACATAAAGATTCTGCTTAGCGCTTTTTGTTCTGTATTCTGTTTTAGTTCTGTATTAAAACATTCGCCCTGTTGATGAAAAGGCTCATATCTGTAATCAGTCTATGGCTAGAAAATAACACAAAGAAGTTAAACATCAACCTAATACAAATGGATCCATACAAAATAGCTTCTTCTAGCAAAACCAGTATCGGTGCTCCAGAGTATCATGTGAAAGATTTTTATCTTTCAATACTAAATGTAGGCCCAGAAGAGCTGTGCTGAACTTTAGTTAAAATGTTTAGTCATTGAAATGAAGGAAAACTTCCTGCTCTTACCATGCACTTTTAAATCACTAATGTGTTTCTTAGATTTCCTGTCCTGCTCTCTTAAGTTCTGTACAGCGTCTGAAAATGTGTGGTATTTTCCTCTGATATCCTGCTCATTTAGGACCCTTTGTTCAGTGACTGGGCTGCTTCAGGTGCTTAAATCTTGTCTGCAACTGGAAGGGCAGTGAAGGAAACAGTTTTTCCCGGTTGGCTTGAGTAGGTGAAGGCAAACACCCAGCTTTAGCGCTTTGTGCTTCTTGATACACGAAACTAAACCCTGACAAAGTCCTGCAGCAGCAAATTACATGTTTACAGCAGTATCAGGTGTCTTCTGTCTATCTTAGGCAGCAGTTTGAAACAGCTGTAACTTTGCAGCTGTTTTCTAAAAATAGAAACCTTCATTTTCTTGTTTAGTAAACAGAAAGGAAAAAACAGCAACTTCACACTTAAGTTACTTGGTGGTTTGGTCCCTGCCAGCTTTAGAGCTCATACTGGGAGCTGCTTTCTGGTTCTGACTGGAGCCTTCCTGTCCCCTTGCTTACAGAGCCAGAGAAACACTGACACTTTATCTGTAGCCCAAGACAGGGAAAGGGACTTAAATCTTGTAGCCTTCATATAAGAGCTATAATCTGCTTACATGTGCAATAATCATTGCAAATGCTAAATACAGTCTGACATTTTTTACGTTTAAAGCGCTTAAATGGTTACTACAGGTACCATTGTAATCCCCTCGAGCTGTGGAGTGTGACAGGACACAGGACTTCAGCCACAGGCTGGAGCTCTTCATACTGTAATAGCACCGTCATTTCCTGCACCACTAAAAATAGTTTTCTATCTCAGGTAGCCCCGCCTGAGCGTGCTGTGGCTGTGGCTGTGACAGGTGTAGCATGAGGATGTGCTCAGCCACTTTGGGAGTGGGTGAAGAGAGTGGTGCCCCGGGATGAACAAAGCCTTGTTTTCCCTGTCTCCTGCAGTACTTCCACAAGACGGTGGGCCAGCTGCTGCCCCTGGCTTACTCTCTGCTGAAGAGGAACCTCTTTGCCGAGATCATCGAGTCGCACCTGGGCAGCCGGCGGGAGGAGGGCCTGGACCAGCTGGAGCCCTGAGCCGGGCACCGGGGCTACGGCGGGGCGGGCAGCCTTGTCTGTCTGTGTGTGGGGGGGGCTTTTTGTACTCGGTGGCGGTGTCTTGGGGTCAGTAAAGCTTTTCATAGGAACGCGCTGTTTCCCGGTGCTGGCTGCGCGCGGCGGGCCGGGCCCGGCGGGGAGGGGGTGACGTGTCGCCGGGCGGGGCTGTTGCGGCGGAGGGGCGGGCGGGGCTGCGGCCCGGACACATCCGCGCCTGCCCGGGCTGCGCCCCCCCTGGCGTGAGGGAGAATGGGAAGGGCGGGCTGCTGCCTCACACTGCTTGGAGCGCCTGCAGGCACCGGCCAGGTGACTGAGGCAGCCAGCTTGTTCCGTACACACCTGCGGAGCCTCACGTCCGTGCTCCGGGTGATTGTTGGTGCCGTTCTGCGCCTCCTCACCCGCAGGTGCAGCGTTCCCTTACAGCAGCGCTCCCGTCTGTGGCAGAGCACTAACGCAGGTCCTGCACTCCAGGGGCTGGCTCAGTTTGGAGGAAACAAATGACGGTACAAGACAAACATGGAATTCCACTGCAATTGCTACCTTGCTAATCAGAAGTCATCCCCAGCTTTCAACACTAATCTGGACACTTAAAAATGGAACCAAATTGATTTTGTATAAAATAGAAATGGCATGTTTTCAAGTTCATTGGCCCACAGCTCTGTGAGTTATTCTTGGGCAACTGATTGAAATAACAGTCCATAAACAATGGAAAATAACATTTGCTCTGACTCAACAGACCTGCCACCATACAGTGACTTCCATTGTAGTAAGTCACAGCATTACTAATGACAGTAAGAAATACTAATGACAGAAAGTAATACTGATTACTACTGACAAAGATTACAGGCCAGGAGCAACATGCTCAAATTTAAGTCATTCCTACTTTTTTAGCCACAGATTGTACCTCCAATTCACAGTGTAGGTTACAGTGCTGCAGAAAAGTATCTTCAGTTTTAAATGAAAGAGGTAATCTACTTTTGTAAATTTGACAACTTCCTCCCTTTCACTCAGCATGTTCTATTTATTCAAGCACAAGCAGACAGTGACTCTTTCAGGGGCCTGGAGTTTTGTTTTAAATATAAAAAAAGAGGTACTTTCTTGAATATTTAGTCTTATGTTCTGAACAGAATAGGCCTTCATATTAATGCCCTGTAAATTATACACGTAATAGAAAAGTAGAATCATGGAATGGTTTGGGTTGGAAGGGACCTTAAAATTCACCTTTTGCACTGTTATTTAAATATGAACTTAAATCTGCAACAATGGGGACTTTAGACTGGAAATCCATGCTCAGCTATTAATGCGATGCAGAATGAAATTTGTTACACCAACTGAAAAATTACTGAGTGCTGTTCATCATTAAATGGGAGACAGACTTTAGCAGGGCCTGCTGCAATAGGACAAGAAAGAAGTTTTTACTATGAGAGTGGTGAAACACTGGAACAGGGTGTCGAGAGGGGTGGTAGATGCCTCAGCCCTGGAAGTGTTCAAGGTCTGATTGAGCAGGACTTTGAGCAATGTGGTCCAGTGAAAGTGTCCCTGCCCACTGCAGGGGGATTGGAAGCAGATGATCTTGAAGGTCCCTTCCAACCCAGGCTATTCTATGAATATACATCATCAACAGATGGCTTTTAGACAACAAAACCATCATCCACTTTTAACCATTTTAAATCAGAAAAGCCAACTATTCTATAATTAAAACAAAAACTTAAATGTTTGTTTTGGAAAAAAGCCCTACCTGTGTGATTGGGTTGATTTGGCTACTAATTTGTAGCCAAATACTAGGCAATGCAAAGACTGCACCTTGTAAAATTCATTCTTTCCTTTATCTGCTTACTAGTTTTATATGTAAGATTTCTAGCTGTTAATTTTCTCTCAGGTGAAAATAAATGCAAAACCACCATAAATACTGTGAAAACAATAAAAAAGCATGAACAGAACAATAAATGGTCATACAGAAGTTTTTAATGTCTGATTAAATCATCACAGTAATGAGAATTTTTACTGTAATGATATGCAGCTCTACCACACTATTATAAATAAAAACATTAAGATCAATATTAAATACAGCTCTAGGCAACATCACAGATTAACAAATAATGCATTCTTCATGAACCAGTATCTGAATGGTTGAAAAAATAAAAAATGCTGACACTTTCCCCCTCCCATCCACCACATTTTTTTTCAAATTAGTAACTCGAGTAAGGCGCTGCAAGTTTTACATTAGGACATTTTTGTTTCACAGCACAGGCACACATACTTCCTTACCAGAACCTCTACTGTATGTTTACCAGAAGACATGTCAACAGGGAAAGCTTAGCAGGTTAAGAAGAGTAAACAGATGCACAATTTATATGCAGCACTCGGGATCTACACAAATTATAAAACACAGCAGGGGTGTGAACTGTATTTTAATTCAGATAGTACAGTCTGTAGAATTAGGTGCAAGTTAATACAGCACACATAGCAGTGTTTCAGGAGAGCATTAGGCATGGCAAAAATTTCAAACTGATTTAAAGCAATTTTTGTATGTGTAGTGTGTTTATATTCTTCCATTGTAGGAAAAAAAACCAGACAACTTCCAGAGCTGTCTTCTGTAAATGGGCCAACTCCTGCTCTTTGTGAATTTTCTTCTTCTTCAGGCTTACGCAATGTAACAGTAAATTTTTAACCACCAGCGCTCCACATGGAAGTCTACAGGTGGCTGCAACACTCCTGTTTTAACACAGCCCGATTCCCTGTTTCATTTCCAAACCTGTTTTTAATACAGGGCCTGAGCACTGTGAGTGCACTGGCACATTTCACTTTCTACTGGTTCCAGTTGCTGCAAGAGATGAGATGATGAAGTGTCAATGGCAGTTTTTAACAAAGAAAAATCGGTTAAAATTCAGCAGTGCACTTCCTTAAGTACAGGCATTATTTTGCAGCTTGCCAAAAGTACCAGAATTTTGGTTCGGTGTGTTATTGTACTTAAAATAAAATCATACTGAGTACTTGGTGAATAAAGATGGTTGAGGTAACTGTGATGAATGCCGTACTTGTTATTTTAATTTTAATGCCTATATTTTTGGAATTTTTGCAGTCTTGTGAGCATAATTGTTAAAAGAAAGAAATTTTATCCGACCCCACGTAACAAAACATGATTTTTGTCAGCCAGATTTCTTAATTTTTTCCTCCCTAGTTTAGGCTTATATTATATTGCTTTTTTTCCTCTGCATACATTTGTGGTGGTGGCTTGATAAAATGAATATGAAACAAAATAATCTACTGTAAAGAAGTTAGGAATCTATCAGTTCACCAACTAGTGTGTGTGTTGCTGCTGAATTTTAAAGTCCTGCCAAAGTTTCAAGTACTGCATTCAATTCTGCCCAGCTGCTCAGGTGTGGCTACATATAATTTACACCTCTATGTACTTGGGAGAAAAAAAAGAGCCAAAAGCACTCTATATAGTTGCTTTCTCCTATTAATTTTAAAACCCTGCAGGTTGTTTTTAAATAAAATTTTAATATTACTGTTCCAGTTATCTGCTAGTAAAGGAACAAGGAAATCCAAGGTAACGGCAGTGAAAGTTATATTTGAAAATGATCTTGTATGTATGTTGGATCATAAAGAAGCCATTTTGTTGAAACCCTTCATCTAGTTGTAAACATTTGCTAATCCTCCATTACTTGCAGAGGATTATGAATTATTCTATAAAATCACATTAAAAAGGTAATTAGTTATGTGAGATATTAACTGATTCATATTTAATAGATTTTTTTAATCCATACAAATATAAATAAAGAATGGTAAAACTTCAAGAAAAATAATATACATTTAGTGCAAGTTATGAGTTACATTTCTTCCTACCGTGTCAGCAGTGGAACGTCTTTTGTGGAGAAGAAAAAAATAAAATGACCGTTCTCAAATTTTACAGGGGGGGAAAAAGATCTCCAGTGTTGTAGCATGCAATTTTTACCAGATACACGTATACAGAATTGTTCCAGCTCTTAAACTAGTAGTATAGCAGTATTTTTCCTTATACTGCACAACATTGGTATATATCATAGTGTTTTCAATAATACAAAAATTGCATAAGACCAGGTCACATTATTGATATTTTCTGCAGCAAAACCAGTATTTTTCTTTGAAATGCTAGTTTCATCTGGTTTGAGTTTTCTCATATCATGACAGCACATGGGTTGAAAGAAGCCTCACATGGTTCTTGCAAGGTATTACCTGTTCAATCTGGTTTTGTTGCAGTGGATCTGCACTGCCCCAAGCATTTCATGATGTACAAACTCACATGTTTAATGGCACAAGAAAAACCTCCTTCTTGTGATCAAACCTCAGTAACTCACAGTACATCTCAATATGAGAAACAACTGCTTCAGAAGGGCACACCAATTTTAAAGAGGCTGTTTGTTACGGCTCAGGAGAGAGAGAAATAAAGCTCTTCTGGAATGTAGAAAGGTGACATGTAATAGTTAATACGTTTCATGAGTTAACACAACAGTTTTCAATGGTAAAAAGGGAAAGACCTTTCAGTCTCCACAAGATGGCTCAATTCAGAACAATCCCTCCAGAAACAGGGATTAATAACACATCTCTTCTATGCTGAAGTACCAGGCTGGGGCTGGAGAATGGCACTGCACTATCATGGCAGACCTGATGCCTCGGGACGCATCCAGTGCAGGACAGCAGCTCTCCCTTCCCACACTCCCATCAGCCTTCCTCCTCTCCACATACTCCTCCAGACCGACTCCTGATTGCCAGCAGCACTGTCACACAAAACCCCAGCTCTCGTCTCTGATTTTAGAAGTACTCCCCAGACTAAAGTGTTGTGCTATTCAACAAATGAACCTCCTCTTCCGTTTCCTCTCTCTCCTCAGCTATGGGTTTCAGTTGAACATTATGGAGGCGGGGTCTTGGTTTGCCGTCTGGGCCATATGACGGAGGATATCTTTTTTTGTTATAATGCCAAGGAGGCGCCTGAAAAGGATAAATGGAAGACTGATATTAATCCAGGCAGGGAAATAATAAAGCGGAACATATCTGTAGCCAAGTCCTTTTTGTTGACAGGAATAGAGCAAAAGTAAACAGCCTGATTTTCTCATTTAAACAAAAACATTTTATTAATCAGAATGTTGACGAACCACCAGTTTGATAAAACACAGCAATGCTGAGACACCGTATCAGATGGTCTCTGACAGCTGTAGTCCATTTTAATGAAATACAAGTAATACAAGTAGAGCCCATCACAATTTTTATTTAACTTTTCGCTTCTACAAAAATCAAATTTTGATTAGTGTATGCCAACAAAAAAGTAACAAAGAGGGACAAAGAAAAGAGAGGTATGAAAAAGAAGTGATATTGATCCCATTTAATAAGGGAGATATGTTCCAACCTAGCCATCAGAAGTGATGTACCGCTCGATGGCCCAAAATCCTAACAGCAAATCAAACTCCCCTTCCCTCCATTTTAAAACCTTAAGGATCCTTCCAGTCTGATGCACTGGCTCAGGCTCAATGTATTCTTAGGAGCACACTGTATCAGCCATGAAACTTTTGTAAAATAAACAACAGTTAAATAGTTTTTGGAACTCATGGCTTTAGAAAATAAACTGTGAATACTAAAAGAAAATCTTCATTTTCCAATTTGGATACAGTGCTCTTATGAGAGAGTCTTTCAAAATTATAACTGCGAAACATCAAACAGAGTGAGACTGTCCAAAAGGATAATATCACAAGAGAAGCAAAGAGCAGAATGAATGAGCTGCTGCCCTTATTATTCTGGTTAGTACATTTCAATTTGTCTTATTAAAGGATGCATGAAATACTTGTGAAATATTAGCATAAAGTGAGAACATAATTAGCATGTTTTGCACATAAGCAGCTAAATGTGGTGGATATGTTTAGTAGAGATGTAACTAGCAACCCATGTCCAAATTAAGACGAAGTTTACCACCTATCTAAGGTTAGTTCACAACATCATGGTTAAAACTATATCTAGATTCTGAAGTCAACAGTCAACATAGTAGCATGCCACTTAGTGGCTCTGGATATCACTGAACATTTTATAAAGGGGTGCACTAACTGCTGTAGGTATCAGCAGCAGAACCACAGGACTTTCCATAAAATCATAGGACTTTACTAAAAATAAGAATATTTTTTAAAAATCATGTTGATAAAGGGGGATTACAGGGAAGATCTAATGCTGTGGTTAAAACACGCTTGTCTTTGCTTCTCAGAAGATGTGATACTTTGCTATTTAACAGCTATTTAAAGCTGTCCTGATCAGAAAAAGGAATTGGCATATATGAAAGTCTTAATTTGCATTAGGTGGGGGAAAAAATATTCCTAGGTGTGTGCTTTCCCACCTGGGGAAACCAGATCAACCAGATGGATCTACATGATCTCAACAACACAAGTATCAGAAAGTCTACTGTTTACTTTCCTTTAATGTTGTGACTAACAGTATGTCCACATTAACAGCTTCATTTCTACAAAAGGATTTTGCACATACTGTTTTATGGTTGAATACAAATTTTGAGCATAAGATGATTTCATTGTTCAGCCGATGTCATAAAAGCCCTGAACAGTTCACAAGTTTCATGCTTCCTGACTTCTAATGTGTCTAATTATGAGATCTGATATATCTAATCACCAAGGGTTCGACGTGCTGCTTTAGTTGCTCGAGATGCTCTAATATGTTCTTCTTTGTGATGATCCCCAAGACAATCCTGAAACAGATCACGTTATGCTAATAACTGTGTGAAATCAAATAAAAAAAACTTCTAATCATAATGGAAAAGGATTAGAATAGAGCAAAACTAAAAAAAAAAACCAAAAACAAAAACAAAAGAATGGTTGCAGGAAAGCTAATGAGATAATTAACTGAAAACTTATTTGAAAGTCAGTACCCTTTCCCAGATTTTGCTTTTTTTCTTTTTCTCCCAAAACGCTGAACACAATTCAGTGACCCCAGAGCAACATGTTTCTCATATCAGGTACACATCAGGGAAGCATACTTTATCCCTTCTCCCCAGATTCACGTGTTTTGGGGTTTTAAAGGCACTGAAACTAAAATCTACTTTGTATTTCCTTTGTTCAGTAGTTATTTCTCCTCACACATGAAGATAATTATTCACATTTTAACAAGCCACAGTAGATGAACAAAGTAGTAACTGTGTAAAGTACAGCACTTTAGGTTTGAAGCTCCCCTAGAGGGCCAGGTTATCTGATGTCTCTAGAAACAGCCAAATTCAAACAGATTTTTCGTTCAGGACAGTATAAATCAAGAACAACTCCCTGGAATTCTGGTACAAATTAGGAAGAGTGAGGCACAGTCTTTTCTCTGTCATCAGCACCAATTTCTGCACAATCCTATCTGGATTGGAACCACTATGCTGATGTGTGTCTTTATGTTGTTATATTCTGTTTGCAAAAAATTTGCCAAAATACAAAGTACTCCTTGATGTCCCCAAGGCTATACAAACCCATGGCTAAATATCACCAGTACTAGTATTTATGATCTCCTCTTGTTGTAATGGACAGTATGCTCATGGAATATCACAAATTTGTAAACTGAAGTAGTTCAATAAATATTAAACTTGCTCCTACTTTACCATAAAATAGTTAAAAACTTATAGTAGAGTTTGACATAGCTTTGCATGATGAAGCTTTCTTTAGAGGCGATTTTAACATCAATGTTTCAGCATTCAACAACAGAAATTGAGAAAAAATTTATCACAGTAAGTATTCTTAAGTTCTATCAATTCAAATTTCCAGCCCCAAAACATTGCATGCCTGCACTAACTTCTGTGTGTCAGATCATGATATCCTTTCCCTACCGAGAAAGGCTTTTAAAGTCATGTATGCTTTTGGAAACATTACTTGCCATTCCATACAGGGATGCATCAAAGAAAAAAAAAAAAGCAGGAGAACATTTAAAATAAATTTATTTTAAAATACATCTGAAAAAACCCACTTGGAAACCAATGCAATATTTAAATATTTGCCATTTATACCAGCAGTCCTTTGGCCCACAGCAAAACAAAAAGTCCCACCCATATTTCAGATTTCTTGTCCCATGGCCATTGATCCTAAACATGCGGATGAGCAGACAAAGTTTCACTCCCCACAGGCCTTAAAAGACATGCTAAAGGGAAAGCAGGATATTATGGTAGGAGCATGTTGCATGTCAAGTGTTTAATGCAAGAGATACAGGAAAGCAGAATGGCAAAGGAATAGCTGCACAGGAAAAGATCATGTAAAAAACCCAAAGAGTAATTTAGATAAGAGGCAATTATAATGAACATTTATGTTTCCATGCCTGGGGCTGATTTATTTAAGGGTAATCACAGGACTACTCCCTATAGTCTCATTTACAAACATTCTAAATCTTAAAATTACTTTCCTGAAATATTTTGAATTGTAGAAGCAAAAGTTGCAGATTGAAGTTCCAGAACTAGCAGCAGCTATTTAATTGTTAGTATTCCAAAAACAAAAGCTTAGTGGTAATTGCCATCACTAAACTCCAGAAGATGAGATATTGACTAGAACATTTTCTTCCTTTTCCTCCTCTTTATGAGCCCAGATATTTGTACATGTTCAGCAGCTGCTGGTACATTGCACGTTGCCAGAACATAGATAAGAACAAGGAAATACAGGCCTTACGCTGTGCACCATGCAAGACTAAATTTCTGCGAGACAAGTTTTGTCTCCTCCTCCACAAGCAAATACCAAACTTGCTGAATGGCAGCTAACTTTTAACAGAACGTGGTAAAATTACTAAAATCATCTGCCTGCTTACTTGGAATACAAGGGAGAAGTAAGAATTTTAGAGACATGCTACAGCATAGCACCTTCTTAATGAACAGATGGGCTTCTCAGTTGCAATGCCAAACTTATGGGTTCAAATACCATGATCATGGTGTATATTGCGGTTCAAATACTCTGATCCTGGAGGTGAAAATTACTGTATTAACAAAATGAACAGCATTGCTGCCACTTTACTCACCCGTTGTGTGTTACAAGGCACTGCCTCAGACCCAGCTTCCGGAAAATATCCACCACTATTTCCATTGGTGTGTGGTCTGTCACGGTGAAAGGACTCATATCAAGTATGCTTCTAAGCTTCAAAGGTCGAGGGCTTTCTGCTGGAAGCGATGGGGTATGCTGGGCAAAACAGACTCTGGAACTGCCAACAATCCCTTCCTGCTTCTTTCTAGCACTTTCTTTAAGAAAAAGAGGGAAGGGGGGAAAAACAGCAGAGGAGGAAGAATTTACATTTTTGGAGTAAAGTAAGTTAGTGCAGACAGACAGATTTATCAACAATACCAGACTGATGTTAGTGATGCTGATATTCTGATCTATGCTATTTCGATGTGTTTACATAGCCACTGCTTCATCCCCAAAAAGTCTTTGTGCAGAAATCACAAAAGCTATCTACCATTTAGCTTCAGTCATTCCCTGACTATTACTTTTCTCATTCCAATAAGTAACTCTTATTTACTATAAAGAGGTGGAAAGGCGTAAAAAATAACATGCAGGAAGTGCACAGACAGCTGCTGAAGAAACTGTCAACAATCTCAATTGACAGCTCCCCTGTCATGATTCCAAGGGCTGTAATTATTATTGCTTTGAAACCAAAGAATTTCTGACCACTCTGAAAATGTTGCCTTCTTGTTTATAATGAATTATTTCACTTTTTTGTGAACAGAATCCTCTTTCTTTTCATGTGTTCATCACGCTGGTGACATTCCCTCCCATACCATGGACTATTTCACACAATCATAAAATTATAGAATATCCTGAATTGGAAGGGACCCACAAGGATCTTAGAAGTCCAACTCCTGACCCTGCACAGGACCACACCAAAGATCTCACTATGTGTCTGAGAGCCTTGTCCAAACACTTCTTGAGCTGTCAGGCTTGGTGCTGTGACCTCTTCCTGGAGAGCCTGTTCCAGTAACTGATCACCCTCTGGGTGAAGAACTTTTTTCTAATATCCAACCTAAACCTCCCCGATACAACTTCAGGCCATTCCATTGGGTCCGCTTACTGGTCAACAGAGAAAACAAATTGGTACCTTCCTCCCTGCTTCCCCTCGTGAGGACATTGAAAACTGCAATGAGGTCTCCCCTAAGTCTCCTCTTCTTCAGGCTGAACAAACCAAGTGACCTCAGCCACTTGTTGTATGGCTTCCCATCTAGACCCTTCCTCATCTTTGCTGCCCTCCTTTGGACGCTCTTCTAAGAGCTTAATATCTTTCCTATATTATGGTGCCCAAAACTGCACAAAATATTCAAGTGCAGAGCAGAGTGGGACAATCCCCTCCCTCGACTGGCTGGCGATGCTTTGCCTGATGTCCCTCAGGACACGGTTGGCCCTCCTGGCTGCCAGGGCACAATGACTCAAACCAGCCACAATGCAAGACTAAGCAACTTGCACTGGACAATCTTAGCAGCCGACACGAGTCTTACCAGTGAAAGTGTATTATTAGAAGAATGTTCTGCTATTTCCCCATTTACTCAAGTAAATGCAAAATTAAATGAGTATATAATAATTTCTATACGTCTATAATAATTTCCAAGTTTTGGACATTCACATATGTCCTACATAATGTAATACCATCGTATTTACGGTATTAAGACCATAGGCAAAAATTTTCCTGAAGTAAACAGTGTGGTGTACACAAAACATATTTTAAAAAGCTTTCAGGAGACATTTGTCTCTTTCTCAAGTGTCTTCGTTAAAGAGATACTCCTCAAAAAAAAAGTAGGTTAAGATGCAACTTTCATCGCTGATTTCATGCACCAAATGTTACCGTTTTGTAGCATTTTCTTACATGACAATGCTTTTTTTCCTTTGATTATGGTAGTATCCTCAGAATCCATAGAATTTTTCTTGCTACTGTACAAAGCATTGCACAAGTATCACACAAGTGCTAATACTCACCCAGAGAAAGAGGGTCCAAACAGGGCTTGTGTGCTCATGTGCCCAGGGACAAATTTCCCATTACACAAACAAATTGAAAAACAGAAACCTGAAATAATTAATATTGCGCTTATCTCTCCATAAAACAATCTCAGTTGTTATAATGACAGTAAATAACATACTGTCAGAACAAAATAGGATATACATTTAAAAATTACTCAGACAGTAATTCTCACAGAATCCTGCTGGTCTAAAATGAGAAGTACTCAGTTTTGAAGAAGAATGTTAGTGTAGCATCACTTGAGGAAAATGCCTCAAAAACCCCAACAAAATACCAAATTAGATGATGTTTTGGCCTACTTGTGTATGATTTTTGTTTTTATGACAGAAGACAAAAACAGATGAGCATTTTCTTCATTTCAGAGCCTGCTAATGAAGATAATAATATACTTAATAAACCTGAAATAAGTCTGGAAACACACAGAGTAAATTCTATTTTAAATATCAAATGATATAAAATAAATTAAATTTGCATATATAATAATGCAGTATTGGAACTTAATTACCTATTGCAATAGTTAAATCTCTTCTTAGAGCAAAGCCCACCAGTCTCTGTGATTCTTTTGACATAATAACAGGAAAACCATTATAGCTGGTTTCGTTGATCAAGTTTTCTATGTCTTCAACTGTCATATTATCCTGTGTCAGAACTGCTAAAGGTGGATCGCTTCTTCGAGGTCTCATAACATCAGCAGCCAGTGTTGTGTGAGTAAATTCTTCCTTTGCATCCAAGAAAGGATATCCATTCAGTCGGATGTGTGCCTCATAGATGCCTTCCCTACCAAAGGCATCTCCTACCCACTTACTGGTCATGACTGCAGCCATAAGGGGCACAATATATTCCAGCCCTCCTGTTAGCTCAAAGACAATAACTACCAGGGACACAGTCATCCTTGTCACACCACCTGCAAGAAAAATGGTAGCCAGTAACATTCTAGTATCAGATAATTATGGATTTAGAATTTCCTGACTTCCTGTTGAGAACTACAAACACAACTTTGCCACGAAAAGTCATTTGACAAACATCCTTCTGTATAATACCGACAGAAGCAAATGCAGAAAATTTACACAAAACTTCTAGAAGTGAAAAAGAGAGTTTCAGGGAAAACTCACAGAAAGGGAGATAATAAAGGGAATTGGAAAATATGTACAGTTAATTATTATAAACTAAGACTAAAACTGTGTCTATCTCACACCACATCAGGGTTAAAAGTACTGCGAAATGCAAGGAAATCCAGTAAGATAAGAATTCAAAAAAAGAATGGAATTAATGCAGGAAGTCACAGGTAGCAATTCAACAGTTATGTTGCCCAAAGAATTAGGAATTTAATGCTGTTGCTAATTCGTAAAACTAAGGAGAATTCTAAGCTGATGAAAAGAAAACTTCTTGGACAACAGGAGAAGGCGGGGATTGCATTTCTCTTTTTGTTAGCATTTAAGATGGTTTTTTTTTCTGCCAAGGTTTCTGATGCCATATCTTTATTCAGTAAAAGAATATGATCTGTCTTTCAAGGCATTCAAAAGTGATTCAAGTTGAACTATTAAAAAACAAAACAACCTCGCCAAAACCTAAATTTGTTTCACATGTTATTTGATTGCCCAAACACACTTTTCATTAAAGAAGAGGTCTACTTTTTGCAAAATCTCTACTAACAGCTTTTAATTTCCAAGGCAACTAAGTTATAAGCTAGGACAAGACCTTCAAAAGCCCTCTCCTAGTTTACGTGCCCAGCTTAAAACTCTTTCCACGAAGTGGATTTTCAACACTTTGTAAACCAGATTTGTTAAAAATACATTACACACTTCTGAAAGTTTTGTTTGGATTATGAATTTCAAGAACAATTTTTGCAATTCATGTAGATGTGGCAGCTGATCACATTACTTCTAACAATTTTAACTGTACTTGACCCTGTAAATGCTCTACTTCATACATTTCAAGAAACTGATTTTTCTGACTATGATGTAGTAATAACACCTCTTTATATCAAAAAAAAGAAAGTAAACAGTACTACTTAATTTTTCTATTTCTCATCAATTTAGATTTCATGTTATTCCTCAGATCCTTGTGATCAGAGGGTCTTGTGTAGCGACGTGAATGTATTATTCTGAAGAGGGAAGTCCATAGAAACAGGTGTTTCAAAACTGCCCTGTTTATATCTCCTTTAATTTTTTTAATAATTATTTTGATGTATGAAAAAATCAGATACTCATTTACTTTGTTATGTTTTACTTACCTAAGCATGCAGCAGCACCAACCATGGCGTAAAGACCAGGTGTAATACAGTCAGCTCCAACTTCACACCACTCCTTGAAAATGAACCAGTCATGATGGTAGTATGCCAGCTGCTCCACTGCAATTCCTACAATCCGTCCTGCTATTGCTCCAATTGCCATACTAGGTATGAACAACCCAGATGGAACCTGCAACATAAACAGAACTGGTGTCATGCTACTGGGAACAGACCTGACACATCGCTTTACAAGTAATTTTTTTCTTCCAAAAGAGGTGCAAATGCTCAAATTGTCAGGTTAAAACCATGTAAGGTGACCTTGAAAGGCTAGTAAAACTTAACAGAATGCTATTGATATCTCTGATTGACCTAATTAGCTAAAATCATTTTATGACCATATTTGTTTATATTTTACTGCATTTAAGAGAAAATCTATCACCTACACAGGACCACAAACTACATCCTCAGTACCAACAGCACAGTTCTTACCATATGCATGTCCAATTCAAGCCGTGCTACTAGTACTGAAGTGTTCCTTACTATTTCCCATCTCCCTTATTACTTCCATGTTCCTCAGAGTCAACATTCACTTACTGAACAGGACTGCCCTTCCTAACTGCTTCATGACACCGCTAAAAATTAGATGGCTAACCAAACAGGTGATTTTCAAAAGAGGCTTTGCTTACTATACTGCCATTTCCTATACAAAGGAGTGTATACAGAATGCTAAATACACTAAGAGAGAAAAAGGCAAGACAATTCCCATTGCAAAAAGGAGTTAACACATTAGGTTAAAAAATGTTCCTACTGTCATTTTAGTTACTTAAAATGTTTTTCTGCTATTAACTGAAAAGGGCACAAAGTCTTGTAACACCAACATAGCTTAGTAAAATATTATTGCAAACTTGCTTTTATCAGCAGCTTCATAAAGAGTAAGTGTTCATCTCAAAAACTGTCGTTGTGTATCTTCTCCTTAGGAAGCTAATCTTTCCAGAAAACATACTGGTGCCTAAATGTCTCATTAAACTGGAAATGCCCACTGCATCTCCTCACAGCAGTTGTTAGCATCAAAGTATTTTATATTGTGACTGTACTACAAATCTGACTACAAATGAGGACTAGAATTTTTACTTCATCTAAACGCACTTCAACCCATCAACCTGTCAAAATAATGTCATTAAAAAACTGCACTCCAAGACAAATCATATAATTTTTCTTGTACTGTACAGCTGTGAAATTTAAGTATTGTGCAATTCCAAACCACAGATTTTTGCTGTGGTATTCAATAGCTAGTGCAGAACTGTATTTCAGTTACTATTATATTTTGTCTATAATATGGTTGCAAAGATGATTTCTAAGCAATAAACCAAGTAAAAACAAACATAGTAAACTTTGTGTTAGAAAGCCAGCAGGTTTTGAGAAAAAGTTTAATAATCCTTCATTCCCATCCTGAATTACCTAATATTTCAGTGTTGACAGAGGTAATATTCAATGCTATCCTTTTAGTCTAATATTCAAATTGTACATTTATACCCTGTTGTTATTGCCCACAATTAATTATGCATCTAAACCCCTTTCTAACTGTTAAAATCAAATTTTTTTCCTGAGTGAAATTCCTTCTTGGTGAACAGTACAACAGTATCCCAAAAAACCTCCCATGTTTCCAATATAAAACAACTAAGTAAATCAAAAAAGTTCTTCCTTTTCTTCTCCAGTGCTTGCCAGCCTAGCTCAAGTTATACTACAGAGGAAAACATATGTTCTGTGGCACATGTATCATCTTTGAAACAAGCAAGGATCAGAATATGGGTACAACTTTCCACTTCTTTGGTAGTGCAGTTGTGCACCCGTCAGGTTATGAGGCAAAGGTGGAATCCCACCCGAACTGTTGATCAGCATTTAGACACAGTAATGAGTCCACTTATTATAAGCAGTACTGTATACATACAAAAGTTGAAAAAGGAAAAAACAAATCAAAACAACCCAAAAAACCCCAAAGTCCTGCTATATCAGCCTCCTGGTGATGCTTTTTCACAGCAGTAAGAGCAGCAGGAATCACCATGCGCCACTGGCAGCAGCTAAGTTTCTTTGCTTGCCTCACAGGAAAACAGTTCCTGTGGGGAAAGACATGTCTGCAAGGAACAGACATGGAGAGCTCAGAGGATCCTTTAGAATTATTTAAATAACAAAGTTGCCTTTTTCTTTATTTTTAATTCTTTGCTCTTTTTAGAGAGATAAAGCTTAAAATGTAAATAAATAACATGAAAGTGACATCCCTTCTCCAGAACCTGGCTGACATTCTAACCAACCACATGCTTTAAAGCTTCAAAGAAATTTATGTAGCACAGTCCCATCAATGACAGCAGCATGACTCAAACCCAAATGAGGTATAAGCTCTACCATTCTGTAAACTAGTGAATTCAAATACACACAGTGCGACCCTGTGGTGACAACCCCGTGAGACAGAGCCAGATGCACATGAACACATGTACGGTAAAAGAAAGTCCTAGATATAAATGAAATACAGTAAGTGAATACAAAACAAAACAACAGACTGGAGTTGTCATGTCATAGAATAATGTCTGAATTTTGGACTTATGGAAGACTAACATTTAAAATACATACAATGGATTTCTCTTACCCATCAACCAACATATAAAAATAACTTCAAATAGCAAACTGCAATACCTTTTAAAATATCAACACATGAGAAACATGTTACTGTTCTATCAGTTACAGAAGAGTTGAGATTGAACGTGACCACTCCAGATTGTCTACTATGCTAAAGCAGGGTTAACTACAGCAGGTTGCCCAGGCTTGTAACCAGTCAGGTTATATTACCAAGGATGTTCTCTGGACAACCTATTCCAATGATCAAACACACTCACAGAAAGGAAGTGGTTTTTTATGCATGGTGTTACATGGAACAGCAATGTAAACTGAAAAGTTAAAGCCAATTTAAAGGCAAATCTGGCTTAGTGAACATTCTACAATATGTTTGCATTAAGACACGTTTGATAATAGAAAAAAACTATGAAGGGAGCCTGACAAGACAGAAAATTATGAAAGTATGACAGTTACATGTCATTCAGAAAAGAGTCACAGACTGGGGAAAAGCTGAAGACATCTCCAAAACAGATTTACTAAACAACCAGGAAAAACAAAAATTATACTGCTTGTGATGGAGAAGTTCCCATTATAGTCACATAAACAAAGCTCACTTTCTCTTCATCACATGCAATACTGGAAAATATAGCAAAAGAAATCATCCTTATCTGCCTTTAACATCCACAGTAATTACATTTATATGAAAAATGAGGAGAGTGGATTAAAAAAACCCAACCACCTACAAGTTGTTCAAGGGGTACAGTCTTTTCTTCTTCTCTGTAACAGGACTAGAAAATTTGAGTGGTTATATTTGAACTCTGCTCTTGAAAATTTTAGAATCAACCCTATTGCTGAATCAGGCCACACTAACAGCCATCCATACACACAGTTCCGGCTCCCTACTGCATTTAGCATATGCTTCTATTCAGCTGAACAAAGGGCTAATCTGAATTTAAATAAAGTTAGTATTGTTTTCTACAAGACTTGCTTATTAACCAACAGTAAAAAGACCTTTTTTAAAAGAACTACACATGAAAAAAAATCTATAAACAAAGCTACTAGCTTTGAGAGATAGAAAATGAGAAAGGCAATAATTAAAAAATCACAGCAGATGATACAGCTATTGCATTCACACTTACCTTGATACCAAAGGTGAAGACTGTCATGATTATTTTAAATATGAGTGCTAAACACAACTGCCATATAGCTGAATAGACTCCAGTGCCTGCTGGACGGTCAGGAATATCATCTACTATTTTGCTTGCATTCATATCATTTCTGTAGTCACAGAGAGAGGAGGATTCTAACGGCCCACAGTCTGTGAAGAGCTCCTTAATAAGCTCACTGGTGTTTAGCCTTGTATATGGATTAGGAAATGCAATGACAGCTGTTATTGCTGCAACAATAATAACCTCCAGGACAGGATACTTTCCAAATTTTGTAGATTTGCGTCGGCGACACCATGCGATATTTGCTCGGATGAAAAACGCTCCCCAGAGCCCACCAAATACTCCCAGAAGAATAAAAGGAAGCAGTTCAAAAAGGTACCAAGGAGTGTGATATTCCACATAAAAAAGAACTAGGCGGCTATTACCAAAAGGATTGATGGACCTTAAAACAAAAGCAGCTACTAAAGCAGCAAAAAATGATCTCCATAAAGTTTTCAGTGGGAAATAGTAACTGACCTGCAAAAGGCAATACATGAAAATTATTAGTAAATTGATTAAAAAAAATGGAAAGACAAGTTTATGCATGTGTTAGAACACTGCTGCTCACATGGTTTAAGCTAAAAAAAAGTACTCTTAGATCTTCAGTATTACTCCAATCACCTGGAGCACTGGCACTCCAGCACATCCTACATTTTTAAAAAGCTCTACAATAACTCATACTTGTATCAGTTTTAAAGTCAATATTGCAGCAGTATTGAAACAACTGCTGTTTTAAGACTGTTAGGAAATGATGCACAGTAATTTATGTTTATAGGTTGCTCTGTTTGTGTCTCTTTTTAGCATTCATGAGAACCAGGTTCTGTACTAGCTGCACTCTCAAATTTCCTACTAATAGTTTCATCTCCTTTCAACCTACATTGAAAGGTTTCTGACAGATCTGTTATTTTTAGGAAGTATGATTAAAACAACAACAACAACAAAAACATCCAAGTCCTCAAAACAGAACATGCAATTTCATACTTAAGACCCACATAGCCTGATTTGAATTTCAAGATAATTTTCTTCTGCATTATTTTGGCAACAAAGGTATTTCTCAAAACCCCCTAAGGATATAACAAAATTATACATGAAAGAATATTTTGCTTCCTTTTTTAATTAATAGATTTTTAGTTTTCTTTAAAAATGCCAATGATAGGAAAAACATTCTTATATATTTTGAAAACGACTAATTAAAACTAATTTAATATTAATTATTCTTTGGAGAAAAGAGTTTGGTTGCCTTTCAGATCAGTTTTATAGCATATTTGCCCTTTTAATAATTATTACATTCAATTGTGTTTAGTGTCTGAAACTTTAAGTAATGTTTAAAAACTTGCTTCACAAAACTGTCCAGTAAGTTTCTAAACCCTCTTTCAAAATGAAAAATAACAGTCCTATTTATTTTTTTTCAGAATAAACTCCTAGACTGAAAAAGATGCTGTATCTCTATCTGTATGTAAATTGTAATTACTAATGGACTCAGCCCTTCTCCAGAAAAAAATAACTGAGAATAAAGGAAATCTGACATTCATCCAAAGAAAAGACAAAATATCTTTAGGAGGACTCTTGACTTTGAAATGTGGGTCAACAAATAATTCCCTTCTTAGGAAAGACTCTGCAGCTTAAAGGAGTCTGAGATTATTTAAGATAAAAGAGACTTTTAAAAAATATCTATCCTTCAGTGCCATCTCTTAACATACCTCCTCCAGACTGAAAAGGACTCCCCCAATTGGGGCACCAAAGGCTACAGAAACTCCCGCTGCTGAGGCAGCTGACAACACCTGGAAAAGAACAAAGGTGAGTGGTTTTTTGCAGTTTGTTTTATGTTTTAAACACGAAGAACAGAATCTTACTACAGCTATCAGTTTCTTCTATGTTTCTGTTAAGGATACACAGATTTAGTAACAGAAAAGCATGAAGTAAGTGTATGAGAATGCTCCTAAGATGTGGAGAGTGGCCATAGCAGCCATCAATCAGGTACTAGACATGAGAAAGCCAAGGAGACTGCTCAAAGTTCAGAGTTGAAACTAGCCAGTGTTGTGTCAGATGAAAAGAAGAGTTTTTTAAAATATATTAATAGCAAGAGGAGGTCTAAGGAAAACACAGAACTGATACTTGTTGAAGATGGACATCTGACTAATACGGACGAAGAAAAAGCATAGGCATTCCATGTTTTTTTTCCTCACTCTTTTTAATAATACTGATAGACCTTGGGCTGCCTGGTACCCTGAGTCAGATGACCACAAGTGTGGGAATAGTGACTTTCCATCTGTGGACACTGACATTGTAAGGGGCCAGCTCCATCAGCTGAATGTTACTAAGTCTGTGGAGCCTGATGGGATTCTTCCCAGAGTACTGAAGGAGCTAGTGGATGTTATGGCTAGACCCCTCTCAATCATCTACCAAACGTGTTGGGAATCTGGGAAGGATCTGGCAGACAGTGTTAGTCCAATCAAGGGCATGAGGGAAGACCCAGAGAAATAAAGACCTGTTAGCCTAACCTCCAACCTCCACAATTTTCAAGGAGCTGAGAAGATTATACTGGGTGCCACTGAAAGGCTTTTAAATAACAAAGCAATCATCAGGTACAGTCAACATGGGTTCACAGAAGAAAAGTCCTGTTTAACTTATTTGGTATCTTTCTATAATAAGGTCACCCATCCAGTGGACCAAGTGAAGGCTCTGGATGTAGTTTTTCTGGATTTCAGTGAGGCTTTTGATACTGTTCCTCACAGCATCCTTCTGGACCAGTTGTCCAGCTGTGGGATGAACAGGTGAAGACCTGGGTGAACATCAGGACTCAGAGTTGTAGTGAAAGGAGCTACATCTAGCAGGCGACTGGTCACCGACATTCTGTTCAGTGGATGCAGGAGTTGAATGCACCATGAGTAAGTTTGCTGATTATGCCAAACAGGGACATGTTGTTGACTCTCATGAGGGACAAGAGGCCTTGCAGAAGGATCTAGATAGACTGGAGCATTGGGCAGTAGTTAATGGGATGAAATTTAATGAGTCAAAATGCTGCACACCCAGGATGAAGTAACACCAGGCTCAAGTATAAGCTGGGAGAGGACTGGTTGGAAAGCAGCCCTGCAGAGAGGCATCTGAGGGTGCTGGTGGGCAGCAGCTCAGTGTGAGTCAGCAGCATGTCCAGGCAGCCCAGGGGGCAAACCCCGTCCTGGGGAGCATCAAGAATGGCACAACCAGCCAGTCAGCAGAGGTGACTGTGCCACTGCATTCAGCCTTGGGGTGGCCTCCCCTGGAGTGCTGCGTGCAGGTCTGGGCCCCACAGTTCAAGAGGGATGTGAAGGTCCTTGGCTGCATCCAGAGGAGGAGGACAAAGCTGGTGACAGGGCTGGAAGGAGTGTCCTGGGAGGGCTGACTAAGAACATTTGGCTCATCTAGTTTGGAGGGAAGGAGACTCTCCCTTTGGAGGGAAGAAGGCTCTCTACAGCTATCTGAGGAGTTGAAATGGAGAGGGAGATGCTGAGCTCTTCTCCATGATATCCAGTGATAAGACACATGAGAATGCTTTAAAGCTTTAAACCTGTGCCACAGGATATTTAGACTGGACGTTTGGAAGCATTTCTTTACTGAGAGAGTGGTCAGACTGGAACAGTCCTCCTAGAGAGGTGGTTGATACCCTTTACAACATGCTTTACCTTATGGTCAGCCCTGAACTGGTCAGGCAGGTGGACTGGATGATCATTGTAGGTCCCTTCCAATTGAAATAGTCTATTGTTTTCTACATGTGTGTGGTAAAGAACTCCATAAGTCACTAATATTATTCAGGGGACATAAATCGATGACAGACTACATAGCTTTTATATCAGTCCTAGAGATTTGCACTCAGTAGTCTTCAAGCAAAAACTCAGAAAAAGGACTGAGGTGAACTGAGATTAACTGAGAGATTAAGAGGAACTGAAGCAGCAAGTGGTCCTACAGCATCATGGATAAATTATGTTCAATATATGAGGATGGTTAGTGCTAATTATAACAATACTGTATAAATGTCTTGCAAGAACACTGACCCCTGGGTAATAGCCCTTAACACACCTGTTGAAGAATACACAGAGAAACGCAAACAATTATTACAGTGTTCTGAGATGAGCAGTTAAACCACAGTAAGCTAAATGATTTAAGAATACAGAGCTTTGAAATAGGAAGTGAACCAAATCTTCCCATGTTCTGCGGTCTCATTGTAGAAGTAGAGAAGTTGAGCTGAGAACTGAAGCACAGCTCAGATAACACCCTTTTTAATTTTACAATACAAAAATTTTATTAAATTAGTGAGAATGTTAGAGCTTGCTATTCTCTATGACTATACTTGCTTTCAATAGCATGGCTCCCTCTATTGGGTTTACATGACAAGGTTTTGGTAGTAGAGGGGCTGCAGGGGTTGGCTTCTGTCAGAAGATACCAGAAGCTGCCCCCATGTCCAACAGAGCTGGCTCCAAAATGAACCTGTCCCTGCCCAAAGCTGAGCCCATGAGTGATGCTGGTAGTGTCCCCGTGATAAGATACTTAAAGGATACAAACCACTGCACAGTAGCTGTGAGAGAGTGGAGTGAGAAAAAAAGTGAGAGCAACAGCCCTGAAGACACCAAGGTTAGTGAAGAAGGAAGGGGAGGAGGTGCTCCAGGTGCCAGAGCAGAGATTCCCCTGCAACCCGTGATGAAGCCTGTGGTGACACAGGTTGTCCCCCTGCAGCCCATGGAGGATTGTGGCAGAGTAGGCTTCTGGCAAGAACCATGGCCTGTGGAGAGAAGCCCAAGCAGGAGAAGGTTTCTTGCAAGCACTGCAGTCTGTGGCTGATCTGGGCTGAGGCAGTCCATTCCTGAATGACTGCACCCTCTGGAAAGGACCCATGCTGAAGGAATTTGTGAAGCACCGTCTCCCATGAGTAGGACCCCACCCTGGAGTAGGGGAAGAGTATCAAGAGGAAGGAGCAGTAGATACAAAGCATCGCCTTGATGGGGCTTTGGGATAGAAGAGTTCGCAGTGAAGCTGAGCCTGAGAAGAAGGGAGAGGAGGGGCAAGGTGTACTTAGTTTTGTTTTATTGCTCACTGTCCTACTCTGTTATTAACTGGCAATAAAATAACTTTCCCCAAGTGTAGTCTGTTTGGCCTGTGATAACTGGTGAGGGTGGGATCTCCCTGTCCTTATCTTGACCTATGAGCTTTTCATCTTATTCTCTCCTGTTGTCTTGTCAAGATAGAGGGGTGAGAGAACAGCTTGGCAGGCACCAAGTCTAACCCACCATCACTAAAAACATCAAACTGAAACAGAGCAGAAAACACTGTTGTAACCAGGAATACATAGTTTGTGGGTTCAGAGCACTCTGCTGTCCTCAGAACTGAACACATTCATCAATTACCAAAACACAGAGCCAAGAACAGAAAAAAATTAAATATAATCAAATGGTCTCTGAGATGGGTGAAATGCAAACTGACTCTGACGTGGATATTATTTACCTTTGAGAATGCTAGAGATGATACATTGTTCTTAACACAATAAATAACTACTGATAAACACTATCCAAGAGAAAAAAATACCGTCTTTTAAACAAATCAGTGTAAATGCACAGATATTTAATACATTCTATAAATGCTTTTACAAAAATTTACCTCTCTTTTTTTAGCTTCATTTGTACTGTATTTTGGGAAGAGGTAGGAAAAAATATTCCCACAGCAGCAGGCCACATGTACCAAGGGACCCTCTTTTCCTAGACTCAAACCTGATGCAACAGCCAATACTAAAGTAATTGTTTTTATCATCAAAGTCCACTTCCCCAAGTAACCTCTGATGATGAAGCCACTCAAAATAGTTTTTATCTGGAAAAAAAAATAATATGTTATTGCATTCTGCTTTCTCCAGAAAATAATTCTATAATCTTAGCTGCAGAACTTCAAAAAACAGCCTTTTCAAATGACTGACTTTATCATACTTTAGAACACATATTGTTCAGATTGCTACATTGAGTCTATCTGGTTGCCATGGGCTTTCTACTTGCAACTTACTCTAAAACGCTGGACAATAACATACAACAATATTATCAATTACATTTAGTAGTAAACTAATTTGCAGCAGCTTCTAAGACTGCATTCATTAGTTTATGATGTAAATACCAACTGAAAGGCAGAAAACTTCCAAAGCAAAAATAAACCTGCAAAACCTATACCCAAGGTCATCTAGTGTAGCAATATCCCATTTGCACCAATATTATACCTCTCTGTTTTCTCTTTATGTTTTACCATCATTACATAAAAATTAACAGTAGATTTCTTAACATAAAAATGGAACAGATCAGCCTTTCTCCACTAGGAAAGATGTGCCACTTGCCTAAGATATTACTGTACTTTATGTCATATTATTAGCCTGGAAAATATGCCCATATTTAGGAAATAATATAGTTATCAGAGGAAAGGACAACCTGTCCATAAATAGGATGTGCCTAGAAAACAAAGATAGTTAAATCTGGAAACCAATTTAGGATGAAATCTCTCCTGGAATAATGGTACAGGACTACTCCAGGCTTATTTAGAGGCAGGATTTGTCCTTCAACATCTACAAAACATATATATAAAGAAATATTTACAGAAAGACCGGAGAAGTGAGACTGATCGTAATTTATTTGACTTTGGGTTTTTCTCTCCCATTCTGTGGATAGTAGCAGACAGCAATACAAACAGTGAGTTTTTGAGGGTATTGCACATTTTACATTGTGACTGTGTTGATTTGTGCTAGTTAAGGGGACTACAACAAAAGATCGATTGCTGTATCAAAGGACCCGTATTCTGTCAATGAATCACTATTCTCTTACCTCCACAGGGAGAGTGAGGATTGGGATAGGTTTGGAAATCACTCTTCGGGAGTATACTCTCTTAAGCTAAATACTTCCTTAAACACTGGTCCTGACAGAAGCATGCAGCAAAATCTACTAACTCAGGAGACTCTCTTAAATTTCAGGTATTTTTCCCAGAAAGAATTAATACAATTATATGTTTTCAGTCTGAACACTTGTATTAAGAGATTTCTTAGGCAGGGTGCTCCCTCTTCCTTCCCCCAACCCTGTAAGGCAGCAGTAATTTTCACATTAACACGAAACAGCTATAATAAATGTTTTAGTTGGACCTCACCTCAGGTATCCCTGAGCCACAGGCATAGGGAGCAAATACCTTCACCAGAGAAACTGCTAGGAAGGCAAAGCTCAATGCCCAGAAAATGTACATTATGTAGTTCATTATGTATGAACCTGGACCCTAAAAGCAAAAACAAAAAGTCAGAAAATAAATTTGACATAGGAGCAAAATTACTACTTAAAATAATCCAGAACTACTCTTGCTGCAAGTACATTTATGTGCACATTTTGAGGCACAGTAATTATTACCAGATCAAGAGAGAGAGTTTTGTTTGAAAAGCATGAAGTGATGACATCAGCACAGACTGGGTTATACAAGGTATAAACTTCTAACATTTCATCTTAAAAATAAAAAAATTAACACAGCACAGCTATTTTTAATAGCTATTAGCTGCTAAAATCTGCTGAATACTGAGTAAACCCTTATTTAAAAAAATTGTAGTAGAAAAAATGAAGAATCTATTCTTAGTTATCAGAGAACACCATAAATCTAATTTTTATTTATTTTATGTACAGCTATGATCAGAAGTTCTTGTGTTATTAACAGTTCTGTACTCTCATAACTTCCTTACACCTGTAACACTCCAAGCCCCCTTGCAGTTCATGAAATACACATGTATTACACTATAACCTATTAATCAAATCAAATGCTGAAAAACGGTGCAGACATTGTGTTTAGAACCCTAAACTTAAGTTCATTTTTTTTTTTCCATATTCACACAAATTGTTGAGCAAGACCATAAAAGAATGGGTATATACTCACTTCTGCTTGCCCAATTATTAGTTCTGCCCATGTTTTCCACTGCGGACATTTATCTCTCTCTTCAAATGTGGTCTCATTTGAACCCCAACAACACTGTTCATGGTTAAACCACAAAGCACTAAGGCAAATGCCTTCCTTTAAGTCAGTCATCCAGTCAGCAGCAATGTCAATTAGACCTGCCAATGCCCCTGTTGTAGAAACAGTTTTGTATTAATGTTCTGGTAAATAGAAATAACACACAAGCTAAAATGAAGAAATGTGTTGGTGTTAATGGATGTAAATTGAGATTACAGAAAAGCTAATTAAATAGACATTTAATATATTACTGATGTCCAGGAATATATCCTGTCCTCAACACAGTAAGATTAGTATTTGCTGAAGAATTGAGTTCTTTGTATATTTCCCAAATTAAATGTGGGTTTTTTTCTTGCCTTTTTTTCCTTTGTTCTCTAACAGTCCACTGAAACAAAGGAGTTAAGAGGACTATTACATTTCTGTGATGGGGCAGTTTATTTGGCACCAATCCTGCTGGAGACAGATGGGATTCACCTGTTTAAAAGATGAAAAAGGATTCTAGCCTGTGAGTCGGCAGGCAGGGCTGATTGAAAGGGCTTTAAACTAGATTTGAAGGGGGAAGGGGGTAAGACCAGGCTCATTAGAGATGAGCCTGGAGGTGGCATGCCAGAGTTAGGGGTGAAATTGATAGTCCAGCTGAAGTGTGTGTACACTAATGCATGCAGTACGGGTAATGAACAGGAGGAGCTGGAAGCCATCGTGCAGCAGGAAAACTATGATGTAGGTGCCATCAAAGAAATGTGGTGGGATGACTCACATAACTGGAGTGCTGCAATGGATGGCTACCTGTTCTTCAGAAGAGACAGAAGAGCAAGGAGAGGCAGTGGGGTGACCCTGTATATTAGGGAATTCTTCAACTGTATAGAGCTCAAGGATAGTGATAAGGCTGAGTGTCTGTGGGTAAGAAGCAGGAGGGGGAAGGCTAACCAAGGCAGACGTCCCAGTGGGAGTCTGTTACAGACCACCCAGCCAGGATGAAGAGGCAGATGAAGTATTCTGTAAGTGGCTGGCTGACATTTCACAATCACTAGCCCTTGTTCTCCTGGGAGACTTTAACTTGCTGGATGTCTGCTGGAAAATCAACACAGCAGAGAGAAGGCAGTCTAGGAGGCTCCTGGAGTGTGTTACCTGACATAGCTGGTAAGTGAGCCTAACACCGGCTGTGCCTCACTACACCGGCTATTTACAAACAGAGAAGGGCTGGCAGGAGAAGCAGTGCTCAGAGGCTGACTTGGGTACATCGGCCAAGAAATGACAGTTTTCAATTCTCGGTGAAGTAAGGAAGGGGGTCAACAAAACCTCTACCTCGGATTTCTGGAGGGTGGACTTTGGCTTGTTCAGGACACTGGCTTAGAGGGAATCCCTTGGGAAACAGACCTTAATAACAGAGGGGTCCAGGGAGACTGTACATTCTTCAAGAAGGAAATCTTAAAGACGCTGGAGCAGGCCATCCCTATGTGCCGAAAGACAAGCTAGTGGGGAAGAAGAGTGACCTGCCTGAACAGGGACCTTTCTCTGGAACTTAGGGGAAAATAGAGAGTTTATGACTTCTGGAAGAAGGAGGGTCAGGCAACCCAGAAAGAGTACAGAGATGTCGTTAGGTCACATAGAAAGAAAATTAGAAAGGTGAAAGGTCAACTAGAACTCAATCTGGCCACTGCTGTAAAAGATAATAAAAGATATTTTTATAAAGACATTACCAACAAATGGAAGACCAAGGAAAGTCTCCCATTCTTTATTGGATGTGGGGGAAAAAACACTGTTACCATGAAAGAAGAAGAGGCTGAGGTACTTAATGCCGCCTTTGCCTCAGTCTTCAAGAGAAAGACCAGTTATCCTCAGGGCAATCAGCCCCCTGAGCTGATAGGTGGGGACAGGGAGAAGAATAGAACCCCTGCAATCCAGGAGTAGTTGCTTGTTGTGCCACTTAGATACTCACAAGTCTATGGGATCAGATAGGACTCACCCAAGAGTACTGAGGGAGCTGGTGGAAGAGCTTACCAAGCCACTCTCCATCATTTTAAGTCCTGTTTTACTGGGGAGGTCCCAGCCCATCTGTAAGAAGGGTCAGAAAGAGGATCCAGGGAACTACAGGCCTGTCAGCTTGCCCTCAGTGCCTGGAAAGGTTATAGAACAGATTATCTTGAGAGCGATCACAAAGCAGAGTCAGGATAATCAGGGAATCAGGCCCAGCCAGCATGGATTTAGGAAATGCAGGTCCTGCCTGACCAACCTGACAAAGAGACCCATCTAGTGGATGAGGGGAAGGCTGTGGATGTAGTCTACCTGGAGTTCAGTAAAGCCTTTGATACTGACTCCCACAGCATTGCCCAGAGAAACTGGCAGCCCACGGCTTGGACAGGTGCTCCCTTTGATGGGTTAAAAACTGTCTGGATGGCTGGGCCCAGAGAGTGATGGTGAATGGTGCTGCATCCACTTGGCAGCCAATCATTTGTGGGTGTTCCCCAGGGCTCAGTGCTGGGGCCAGTCCTGTTCCTGTTCAGTATCTGCTGATGATCTGGACAAGGGTGCACCCTCAGAAAGTTGAGGGCAGGAGGGTTCTACAGAGGGATATGGACAGGCTGGATCAGTGGGTCGAGGCCAATTATGTAAGGTTCAACAAGGCCAAGTGCTGGGTCCTGCTCTTGGGTCACAACAACCCCTTGCAGCGTTAAAGGCTTGTGAAAGAGCAGCTGGAGAGCTGCCTGGCAAAAAAGGACCTGGGGGTGTTGGCCAACAGCAGTGTGCCCAGGTGACCAAGAAGGCCAATGGCACCCTGGCTTTTGTGTAGGCCAGCTGGATCAAAGAGGTGACTGTCTTGCTGTATTCAGCATAGGTGAGGCTATACCTCGAGAACTGTTTCCAGTTCTTCGGTCCCTCATTACCGGAAAGACACTGAGGTGCTGGAGAGAGTCCAGAGAAGGGCAACAAAGTTGGTGAATGGTCTAGAGAATAAGTCATATGAGGAGAGTCTGAGGGTGCTAGGGTTGTTTAGCCTGGAGAAGAGGAGGCTCAGAAGGGACCTCATCACTCCCTACAACTACTTGAAAGGAGGTTATAGCAAGGTAGGGGTCAGTCTCTTCTCACAAGCAACCAGTGACAGAATGAGAGGAAATGGCCTCAAACTGTGCCATGGGAGGTTCAGGATGGACATCAGGAAGGATTTCTTCACTGAAAGGGTTGTCAAGCATTGGAATGGGCTATCCAGGGAAGTTGTAGAGTCATCATGCCTGAAAGTGTTCACAAAAGAAATGGACATGGCACTTTAGTGCTATGGTTTAGTTGATATGGTGGTGTTCAGTCAAAGGCTGGACTTGATCTTGCAGGTCTTTTCCAATCTTAACGATTCTATGATTTACAAATCCTGACAGAGCCTTTGCTTAAGAACCGTGGTCAAACAAAGTCTGAGTCAAAAGCAGTATTTCAGTAGAACAAAATTTCAACCAAATTAATTAAAATACATAAACATAAGACCTCCTCATGACTGAACTCAAGGTTGCACCATTTAATATGTACTAGACACATACAAAAGAAAGCAATGGAAACTGAAAAACCTAGTAAGGTTCAAGACCAGAACTTGCTTGCTCTATTGCTCAGAAACATGGTAAAGCAATGTTAATATACATAGCAGCTAGGGGGATGAAAACACAACACTGCACGTTCCCACCAAAATTATCAAAAGCAATTTCCAGTAATTATACACTCCTGATTTGTGCATCCAGAAGTATAGAAACATGCTACGGACTTCACATATGTATTAATTTATATATGATTTGTGAAAGTGATTATGTATATATCTAAGCAGTAATTATACTGTTACCGTGCCTTTTTAACAAGCACAGAACTCTAGAACTAATCCAATTTTCCCAGCATTTAATATAAGATGTCTCTTTGAAATACTTTTTTTGAAAAACTGGGCAGAAAATTTGTGATTTTTCACTCCTCCGCGTTTTGGTCACTCCAAAGTACGCTGACAGAAAGCAGCACTGCCTTACAGTGGGGCCACAAACTATTAGATGGTTTTAGCTGTAAAATTCATCCTAAAATACATTAAAAAAAAAGAGAACTGAAATATAGGCAAACAAACTTTACCTTTTAAGGATAACACTGTCTGTGTAACAATCTCTGTAAAGGTATGACATAAATATATGGCTAGACTTTGCTCATGCATAAACACAGGCTTTACAAGGACATGTGCTTACCAAAACTACACATATACCAGTATACCATATACTTTTACAATCAATTCACACACTTTCACAAGAAATCCTATAGAAAAAAAAGCAAAATTTTACAAAAAGGGAAAACACAAATCTCAATCACAGGACTAAGGAACATTGATAGTTTGGCGGGCAGAAGTTCAAAATCTCTCAAGAAACTCTCACTAAATTCAGTGAGGATTTTGTTTTCCATTTGATCAGCAAACCCTCTCCTTAAAACACTGAAGCCTGTAAATTAAGATAGTCAACCCTTTCCTTCCCTCATGGAATTATGGTAGGAGCCTGAACAAGTTCTTAGCCAGGATGGTGGACAACAAAAGAAAAACACAGCAACTATACTTGCTGACAAATACAAGAAAGAAATCATCTTTTTTCATTTACCTGATGCCAAACCAGTTAGCGTGACTACGAGCCATCCTGACCATGCATCGTACAAACTTTTTGTCATCTCCCATGCTGATTCTTTCTTCTTGCTGTTAATCTGCAAACAGAAATCATTATGTATACTTGTATGTGTTTCTCTAACATGAATAAGAGAAAACAATTAAGTATGACATACAAACTGCGTGATGCAGGCTGCAGGCAAATACGTCCTCTCTTTAAACGACAAGTGTTCTGCTTGTATTTATTGCTTTACGTAGATAAATCAGCTTAGTCATTCAGACATCAAACAACTTACAGAGAAAAGTAAATTTGCTTAATTTAAAGAACTAAAACCCAGGAAATGCATTATTAGAATAAAGGAAAAATTTCTATGACGCCTATCTAGAACATGTACTTGTAAAATTATTTCTCTCCTACATCTTAAATTGTTTTTTGCTGAACCTCAAATAAACTATTAGTATACTACCAATAAGCTATTCCATAAGATTCAAATTCCTAAACTTCTACTTCAAATACAAACATCTTTAGACTAAAAACACATGACAGTAAGATGAAACAAAAAAAATTATAACTACGCTGTAATACTTCCAGATAATTATTAGTAATGACACCTAAAGTTATTGTACTGAAAAAATAGCTATTCTTATTTTAGCCTTATTTACTTTATGCACTTAGCCGTATTTTGTGCATAACTAGTTTTATGATTGAACCTTCATTATGTAATTGCATTGTATTCTTATGGGTTTTTCATCTGGTAAAAGAAGAAAGTATGTGCAGCAAACAGTAAAACAAAACCAAACCAAGCCATCACAAACCAATCAACCAAAAACAAGCCAAGAAAACACAATACTAGACAAGAAAATCTTGAAAACAATATCACCCCCTTCTTTTTACATCTTTGATTACATGGTCAGTCAGTCTCCTGTCATTCAGGGTATATTTATAAATTTCCCAGTAGTTCTGTGACTATGAACTCTGAACTGTCTTGTCTGACTTTTCTGGTCTTGGACATTAAAATGAGTAACGGCTGTGAGACTTCACTCTAGATTATCTATTTACAGGTGTGGTCTGACTTGCCAGGATTTGGTCAGGCCCAGCATTCCACCCAATGGCACATCCACTAGACATCAGCCTACACATCTACAGTCTAAAATGGCACTGTGTTAGGCACTGCTTAGACATCAAATTATGAAATGAAGTATTACATGGAAACACCTTCTTACTTTTCATTAAAAGCATTCAAACAAGGTATGTGTTCTTAGATCAATTGTCCAAGGATCTCTTTTCCTTGAAAAAGTACTAGATAGTGCAATTATGGATATTTTATTTTTTAAACTAGTGTAAGCCTGGAGGTTTTTTTACCATGTCAAAGTAAATCAGCATACACATCCTACACTTGCTTCCACAAAGTTAAAAATGGTGTTTCCAAACAAAGCAGAATAATGCTATAGTTTTGGATGTGAAGGAACCTCTCCCCAATCCCTTCATAAAATTGCAATTAATTTTTAACTATTAATTTTGTTCAGTGAAAAATATTTAGGAGAAATCACATTTCCAAATCTGTTCTGTTTTTAAGGTTAATTAAAGTAAGCATTCCAAAAGTTTGGAGGTAAGACTCAAAATAGCATATTTCCTCTTAAAATGCTATTAAACAAATTTACTACATGAATGACAGTATCTGGCATGTTACTGACTAATACAACTTCAGTCTGTTGCATGAAAGAACTCCTTGCAGAGTACACTGATAAAGATGAACAGCCTGAACTTCGAAGATCCTCTGAAGAAATCACTAAAGAGGAGAAAAGCAGGTCGTGTGATAGGAGAGAGGATAGTTAACATACATACTGAGACTATTTTTTTGTTAAACATACATACGCTGATATAAGTGGTTAAGAGACGAGAATTTCCACTTTCTATAATTCAAACAACCACAGCAGTATATATATATATATATACACACATATGCACACACACACACACATATGTATATACATAGCAGTAGCACAGATACACTTGTGTCAGTATAAAAGCAATATACATCAGTCTTCACTTCTCTGTATAAGTACCATCATAAGCACTATTGTACTATTACAAATACATCTACACTGGAAAATAGCCTTAAATGCACTGGTATGCAAAAAAAGCAGTACTGTAAAAATGGTATTTGGGTGACTGAGACCTATTCCCACTCTATTAAATTACTGTTTCCTTTCCAAGTTAGAATACTGTTGCAAGACTGCAGGTATCAATGAAGCAGTGCTTTTTAAACAGTATTCAAGTAGTTCTAGCTGATATAATTATGAACAAATTTGAAGTTCATGTATATATTTGTATGTGTTGCTAGATCAGACTTTAATTCCAATATCTAACCAAAAATATTTTCCAAATACTGTTATTTATGTCAAGTACCCGTCTATGCCTTTCTCTGTCTTTGCACTTCTCTCGAACCCAGTCAATGGTATGGAAGTCATCGTACGTCCCTACTCCGGGAATTGGCTCATCCAGAAGATCCAGTAAATGTGTTGAACTGTTGATATTTCCTCCATTTGTCATTGTATAATGAGTTCCTGCAGCAGATAAAAATAGGAACAAATTAAATTTGTAATAAATGAAGCATTCAAACTCTGTTCATAACACTTTGACATACAAAATTTCTGAACAAGTAATTAAGACACTTTCCATAATATGCAGATTCTATTGTCATTTAGGTCTCTCAGGGTTGCTTGTGACTTCTTTTCCCTGTCACTCAGCTGTAGGTTGACTTTGCATACTAGTGACTTTGTGTTTCCATTGGTTAAATAGGAATGTACTAGTCAAATCGTTGTTCTGTTTTGTGGGCACACTCCAGAAAAACTTCAATAGAACAAAGTGGAAAAAATCAGCAGCTTCGACACACATTTAACTTGGAGTTTATTTCAGTTTATGAACTACCAGAAGAAAATCTGATTGTATGAAAACAAAACTAGAATGATTAGACAGAAAGTTCACAGCATCTTCATAAGTTGTCAGTTATTTTCATATATACATTCTATTGATTACCAATCTCTTCTGAATGTTTAAACCAAACCTAAAATACATTATTAACAGACTATCAGTGCAGCTAAAAAGTAACAGAAAGCCAAACAAATACTCATATTTTATTTTCATTTATTTATTCAAGGTAAATCACAGAACAGCCGTCAGCCATGAAAAATTGGAAATAGTGTATGAAAAAAATGTCTTCTGCTAATTTGTCATCACTAGCAAGTTCCTTCAGAAGCATCTCACAGAGCAACAGCCCCAACATATTTCTTTCAGTGATCAGAATAAAAAGTGCAGGAGGAACACTGAGAATTTTCTCTCTTCAAAACTGATAAAGATTTATTTTTTAAAGCCTTCAAATGTCATAAATTCTGTAATATATTGGTTTGGGGGGGTTTTTTGGAGTTTCTGTGCTGTATTTACAGACTCCAAGTATAATCTTCTGCTGGACAGCTGCCTAAATATAACATGGACACCATCTGCCCACCCAACACAAACTTCTTTTGCAAAGTTATTGCTACAAACAGAACATTGATAATGAGGTTAAGACAGACAATGATTTAAGGAGTGATTACTCTCACTTGTTTGACTAAGAACAAAACAATTTGCCCAGTATATGCTGCAACACAATAATCTCTATTCATAGAGATGTAGGGCCAAGGTGACCAAGACTTCTAATCAGTTCAGAAAGATACCAGAACTCATTTCACTGGATTCACACTGGGATGGCTAGGCAGGTGGGGGTTTTTTTGGAGCTAGGTTTTCTTGTTTGTTTGTTTGTTGAGTTTTGGGGGTTTTTTTTTCCAATTCCAGGCTTCTTTAATTCAGCTTCTTGGTGTTGTCAGCAGAAGTTTCCGACTTACCAAAAAAATAAAATAAGCTAAAAAAAGATCTACCTGTAAACTCCCAAATGCTTCAAATGCTGCATTCACTGCCCCAGTTCTCACCAACAACTCACAATTAGATTTACACATAGGTAAAATGTGCCTTTTTCCTTTACATTTGTGAATTCTAAGACCTAGCAGAAGCAGTGTGACACCTGATATTACACTCTGACCCAGAGGTGTGCCTCAGTCATCTATTGCTTCAGAGGCCTTGTCTTTGTGTACTATATATCACAGTGTTTATTTGGACATTTCCTTAGTGGCGAAACACAACATACAAGAAAGTAATACAAAAATCATATTAAGACAAAATGCAATCGATAATTTTCAAGATACACAAACTACCATTCAGTACAAATTCTATAAGGATTAAAAGAAAAGTACATAAGACAATGTAAATGTAGGAAACAGCTCCCCAACAACACCAATACCATTCGCTCATGTGAGCCTGGCTGCCATCTTACTTAGCTTCATGCTTTTTTTCTCCAGTCTATGCCATACTAATTTTTCCCTCATCTATTTCCCATAGCTAAGCCCTGTAAATCCCTTCCCAGAGCTGCTGTTAGTCTCTCCTAAGGCAGATGTAAAGAAGCATTACCTATGCTTCCATTAATAAAAGGCTAACAACAACAACAAATTGAATCAGATTTGCTAATAGAGGTAATTGTGAAAACCTTGCTTTAGGATAAGGGATTAAATTCTCTTGACATTTCTAATTTTTGTAACTAGAAAGGCAGCCTTAGATACGTCTGGCTAGCTGAAAGGGCAAGCTGACCTTGTGGAAGAGGTAGTAACAAAATTCACATTGTAACAATTAGTTTAGCTCTCAAAATTAAGACAGTAACAGAATATATTATGAAAATATTATTTTTACATGAAATTAACTTCCATTGCAAAGTAAGAGACATAAATTAAATTCAGCCACAGTTTATTATTAAACTTCTACAAAGTTACAACGTGATCATGCACTTTCCTGAACCTGAGTGAGTAGGGTAGGACAAAAGCTTGTCTTTGCCCTGGGGAAGTTGGTTTTATGCCCTGTTATATATGAAGCAATAACAAACTATAAGGAGCATGCAATCCTACGCAAGGCAAAGGAGAGTTGAGAATTATAAATGTATCACAAACAGTAACAGATTATTTTATGCATATCACAAGGTACTGAATTGGAATTCTCTACAGGGGAAACCATCACAGATGGCACCATATTCACTGCTCCAGACCCAAAGCAGAACTTGGAGCAGACTACAAAGAATAGTCATTGCCCTAGATACAGTAAAAATCCCACTGAAACTGTCAGGTTCCTACTTTGCCAACATCTGCTGGCACACCAAATACTGGAACATAAGTGATTATTGTACAATGAGAAAGAGACACAGAACAGGATGTGAAGCTGAAGAGCAGGTTTTGTTGAATACAGAGCTGCTATGAACACCTGATGCAACTGAACAGCTATAATCCTGTACCAAGTGAGAAACAGGCAGCAGTGAGCACGTGGTAGAAAGGCATCCCTAGAGAGCACCAAGAAGAGGACAACTTTTCAAAATCTGATGCTCTGTATCTAACATACGTAAGTCTGACAGCAACAGAGGAGACATTTTCCAGCCAATATTATGATCTGTGTAGCATACAACTATTCTAAGAGAAATCAATACTCAACACATTTCCAAATTTATCAATACTCAAACATTTCCAAACTTTCACTTCCCTTTCTACTCTTCCTTCTAGATTTCACACAGGAAGATGTTCCTTCCAGCTATGAAAATAATGATTCTCATCAGCATAAACACATAAATTCTCATAATTTACTCTCAGTTTCAAAGTGTCATTAAATTTATTTTCAACTTAATAAATTTTGTTAAAGCTCTTACTATAATATAGATATTTCATCACAACATTCTAACCATCAGGCAGGAAATCATCATTACACAGAGAAATTGTAGCACTTAGTAAATATTCAGAAAGTATTTCCCCTTCCTTCTTCCCCCTTTTACCCCCCATCCTCAAGTTTCAAGATTCTTTCTCAGGTTACATGCTTTTCATCAACATAGAAGCAGTTTTAGTCTCAAAAAACCAGAACAAGCACTTAGCCCAAGAAACAGGCACAGCTTCTAGCTATGATAAGAAAACACCTCCATTTTCCATACGTAGACACCTAAGCCATTCTGTAGCTGCCAAGAAAGTAAAGCCTTTCTGTTATATATGAGTTTACTTATGTTTTTATGAGACTGCAATACTAATGATAAAAGTGCCATGCAGAACTTTTATTATTACTGCTATTCTAAACTAACCTGTGTTACTACAGGGAGGGAAACAGTAATATACTGATCCTCTCAGAGGCTCAGTATGACTCACAGGAACCCTTATAATTCAAACACAATCTTTTCATACTTTGTAAAAATAAGGCAGCTGTCATCCCTTTATTAGCACACTCTTCTCCAATATCATCTTTAATAATTACAGAATGGTTTGCATTGGAAGGGACCTTAAAGATCATCTAGTTCATAGGCAGGGACACCTTCCACTAAACCAGGTTGCTCAGAGCCCCCTCCAGTCTGATCTTTAACACTTTCAGGGATGGAGCATCCACAACTTCTCTGGGCAACCTATTCCAGTGCCTCACGACCCTCACAGTAAAGGATTTCTTCTAATATCTAATCTAAACCTATTCTCTTTAGTTTAAAGCCATTCCCCCTTGTCCTGGCACTATGTGCTTTTGTAAAAAGTCCCTCTCCATCTTTCTTGTAGGATCCCTTTAGGTACTGGAAGGCTGTAATTAGGTCGCCCCTAAGCTATCTCTTCCAGGCTGAACAAACCCAATTCTCTCAGCCTTTCCTCATAGGACAGGTGCTCCATCCCTCTAATTGTCTTGGTGGCCCTCCTCTGCACTCACTCCAACAGGTCAATGTCCCCCCTGTGCTGAGGACCCCAGAGCTGGGTGCAGTTCTACAGGTGGGGTCACACAAGAACAGAGCAGAGGGGCAGAATCCCCTCCCTCACCCTTCTGGCCACACTGCTCTTGATGCAGCCCAGGATACAATTGGCTTTGAGTTGTAAGCACACATTGCCGGGTCATGTCCAGCCTCTCATCCTCCAGCACCCCCAAGTCCTTCTCAGCAGGGCTCATCTCCATCTGTTCATCCCCCCAGCCTGGACTGATACTGGGGATTGCCCCAACCCAGATGCAGCACCTGTCACTTGGCCTTGTGAAACTTCATGAGACTCCCATGGGCCCACTTCTCGAGCTTGTCCAGGTCCCTCTGGATGGCATCCCATCCTTCAGGTGTGTCAACCACACCACTCAGCTTGGTGTCATCTGCAAATTTGCTGTGGGTGCACTCAATGCCTTGGTCTATGTCATTAATGAAGATATTAAATAACACTGATCCCAGTATGGATCCCTGAGGGACACCATTTGTCACTAATGTCCATCAGGACTCTGAGCCATTGATCACTACCCTCTCTATGTGACGGTCCATCCAATTTCTTATCCATCTAAAACTCTATTCATCAAATCCATCTCTCTCCAATTTAGAAAGAAGGATGTTGGAGGGGAGCATGTCAAAGGCTTTACAGAAATTCGGATAAATGGCATCTGTAGCCCTTCCCTTGTCCACTATTGTAGTCACTCCAACATAGAAGGTCACTAGGTTGGTCAGGCAGGACTTGCCCTTGGTGAAGCCGTGCTGCTGTCTCAAATCTCAACACATAACTAGTGAGCTGCTGCAATCACGGACTGCAAGCTTGCAGACAGTAAGCTTCTAGACAATAAAAGCAACATGCTTTTTCAGGAAAAAGAAACTCTTTGGGGGGATTCCGTCACTGTAGGTCTTGCTTGAACTACCTTCTAGGAAGGCAGCTGACTTTTGTTATTCTTCCATGCACGTTACTCCAAGCTTCCAGTACAATCCCTTCTCACCAATCAGCTTTGGTAATGCTGAAGAACTGCTTCAAATAAAGTTGTTAAAAAAAAAAGTCAATAAAAAACCTAATAAAGAATATTGTATCATGTTGAAAGAAAAAACTGTAATAAGCATTAAGGTTAAGAGTAAAACACTGTACTTCAGGACACCTGAATCAGAATGAGGTACAGCAAAAACAAAAATGCTACATGAACAAAACTGGAATAAGAGAAGTAGATCCCAACACCATAACAAAGCTCTTATCTCTGAAGAAGTAAAGTGTTTTTTCTTTTTTTTTTTTTTAATGAGAATGTAAAAAGTACAATCCAAAATCAGTTGAGATTCCTGACAGAAAAAAAAGCAGTCCTTACCATATCGCTCTCCTACATTCCATTTGAACATGAAGTTATACTGAATGGCAGTTGGCTCCCAACACTGATCCAACCTCCTGCTTTGCCTAGCTAGTTCCTCCTGATGGAACCAGTAGGGACAAAGAAATTACAGAACTAATATTTTGCTATATTCACACAAGTTGTTTTATACATTACAGATTTCTCCTTGCCTTATGTCCCTCACTGAGGCAAGGAATATCTCTTCTTTTATATTTTATATATGTGCCTCATACAAGCAGTATTCAATCTTGATTGATGTTGGAACTATGATAAACATGACAAAAAGTTGATTTATGTAGATTACACACAGCATTCTTCAGTGCCATGCACAGCATTTTTAAAGGCTGCCTCATCTCCTGTAGCACTGATCCCATGCTCGTCCTTTGGCAACTCAGTAGATTTCTTTCAAATTTGAAAGTAACCCTGGGCAACACGCAGATGATGAAAGGCATGTTTTTTTTTAAAAAAAAACACTGGTAAGTTTATAGCTAATTATTTCACACACAAAAGCGATTTTGCAACATACACAATGCTCCTGTTTAACAACCTCCCCAACTCTTTCTCTGTAGGCAGTGTTCCTTCTTTCTCACAAAAATAATGAGAAGAGAAACATGAAGATTTAAGACAAATGTTGCATCCTGGGTACTCAAATGGTGCATGATAGATTTTTATGTGCTTCTCCACCAGGTGATTAACTGAACAGTTACCCAGTATCACTTAGAGAACAAATCCTCACAGTCACAGCCTCACTACAGAATAAGGCGCAGAACTGAGACATGAACAGGCTCTCAGGAGATGGTTATCATAGTTAACAAAGGACCATAATTTTATGATAAAGTTAAAGACCCCTTTGATATGCTACACAGCACATGATATACACCTTCTGAATGCACATCACAAAATACACAAGTCTTAAACTGAGCATGTATCAATCACCATGACACCATTTTAAGAAATGAGATATATCTCTCATAATTAATTACACAGATTGAGCTGATCTAACTGACTGCTGCCACACAAATAGGAGATGTTGCTCCCCGTTTCTCTCTCCCATTCCTGATCACACAATCCCACTCTCACCCTTGGATCAGCTTTGTCACCCTTGGATCGGACTGCACAGTAAACCAAGCCAACATGCTAATCCAACTAAGCAGACAAAACTAACAACAACAAAAAAATCTGCTACTATAAAGAACAGGAATCAAGCTTCTGTGCTGTCAGAGAAGAAACAGAGTCAGTGCAAGAGCACAAACTGAGAGAAGAGATAGGGAACAACAAGCAAATTCACGCCCTTCCACAGCAACAAACTGTCAGACTACTTATACCGAAATACATAAATGCACCCTTGGGGTCTTGTTAGATTTTAATTATATCTTTCTGCTGGAAAAAAAAATCAAAACTTCCATATAAATATTAATGTCCAGCCACTACACAGTAAGTGCTCAGAGAACTCAAAACTCCCAAAGGTTTAGAAACATTCTAGAGTTGTGAAGACAACAGATAAACAATATCAATACTGGTTTCAATAGCAAAGCAATAATAGGACCCAATTTCTCAAAGGTATTTCTCTACAAGCTATGCAATTACTAACTCCTACAGCAAGAATGCACTAGGTTTGCTGCTGCTCACAAATCTCTTTTTCTAGATAGAGTACAAGCACCCAGCATTCCCCTCAGCCACTGTCCTTCTGGTTGACAGCAGTGCAACATGTCTCATTTGGGCTATTCCCAGCAATGTGAAAGGAGGAGGAAAAAAAATAAATGCACCTCTGTGAGTGAAAATGAAGCTAATCAGTTTACCCTGAAGGCTGGAATAAGCTCCCCCTGACATGACCATCCAAATCTGCTGAGTGTTAAAATCAGCAGGGGCTGTAGCTTTCCGGAGGCCAGATACTAATCCAAGGCTTTGCTTCACCCTTGTGTCCTTGGGTATTAGGTGGCAAGGGGAACGGAGGCAGGCAAGCACCCTGCATGCAATGCACACCACAGGGATCACTCACTCTTGTAACAAAGAAGATTTGTATACACAACGTATGTGTTAGTGCCTCAGCTTCTTTCTGTCTCCATATTCAGACCTCAGAATATGAGGCTTTCAATTAAAAAGACAAGAAAAAAATCGTCAGTTTATTTAAATTTGTCTGTAACCACTCAAAAAGAGTAATTAAGCACTATTTTCTTTTCCTAACTACAAGTAATTTTTAATTTTCAGAATCAGAAGCACAGCACACGATGCCAGAGTGCTATCATGTGCTACCGTTGATGATTAATGATGTTGAAGTCTTTTCAATCAAGTAATACATTCCCCTTTTTGTGTAACTACAAATTTTCAGCCTGTCTCTTCAGTCAGCTCTTCTAAACTGCATCAAAGGCTTACAAGCACAAATTGATCTCTGCATTACAATAAAAATGCATTAAAAAAATCAACACAACTATACATACACAAACTGGGAAAAAAATTACCTGGAAAAAACCGCTATGTGGGAAATAGGAAGACTCAAAACAAGTTTTGAAGAACAAGGAAAAGAAATAAAATGCTTTACCAAAGTACTGCATGATAGTCCCTTCCATTTCTTCTGCCCCCAGACAGATCTGGGTTTAACAATAACCTTTAATAAAATAGGAGTTAAATGAAAGTTCAACAGTAGCACCGCTGAGTTAAATCAAGACTTCTGAAGATTTGTGTCCAACACAAATTGTCAGAAAGGGCGGAGGAAAAAACCCCCACTTTGGCTTTTTACTTTAGGTGGAAGAAACGTTTCTGATTCTATGATGCAACACAAAAAAAAAGATTTTATTGTTACAGATTTATTTTCTTCTAGTCTTAAAGGCAGAATGGACTATATTTAGTTATGAATGTAAGGAATAGGGACTTCAGATATGTAAGTGAAGAGTTATGGAGATCCTCTCACTACTAAATTTACGACTTATATTTAAGATGAACAGTGAGGGAGGAGATGAGAAAAATAAAAGGTATACAAATATATAAAGTTAGGTAGAGCAAACATTACAAAAGGGAAGTTATCTACAATCTAACAGTGACTAAGAGTCAGAACAACAAAAATTTAGATAATCAGATTTCTAAGTGCTGCTGCTGCATTTACATAAGAACAACTTACTTATATGCTGTTTTGGAGGGTAAAGACAGAATGCAACAAAAATAACAATTCTGCTAATATGATTATCCCAATCAGATGCCATTCAGGTCCAGGGAGAGCATAATCTTGGCCTCTTCATTAGGTTTCTAATATCTCAGATAAAAGTACATAAAAAAATTATTTCCAAAATTGAGAAACACATGCTTAACAGTGAACCTTACCAGTCATATAGCACATGTAGACAGACAACCTGTAATTACCTACAATGAACTGTAGTTATATCTTACAGTACTTTATGTTAATCATCAAAGTTAAATATGCTAAATAACTGAAAACCCTTATCCCCTTTATATCCTAGGAACCTTAAAACAAAGCACAGCAGAAATTCAGTGGCATAACCATGTCAAGTTTTTCCAAGTATTGCTTTTTCTCAAAGTACTCAAAGTTAGAGATCGATAATAATCTTGACGACATTTTCTGTCATGAACATGTTAATTAGTCTAAAAATTAATTTTTTTACTCTTCCTCTGCTAGCAATAAAATTTCAGAGTTAAACTCTATCTCTGAGCACGTGTACACAATTTTCACAGCCATTTACTTCAAAGGTCACGCTGCTAACTTCAGTCTCTAATGGTTTTTGATTAACTACGAATTCTTAAATATAACAGGTCCTTAAGGAGAAATGCAGCCTAAACCACAAAAGTACAACTTTTATCACTTAGAGGATCTGAACTGGCTCAGTATGCATCTGACTCAAACTCCTCCTGGGATATTATTAAATATCCTCTGCCCCACAGCTTACAGTAACAGGTGAGGCTGTGAGTGGCTGAGAGGTTTCCCCAGTGTTACTGTTATTAGTATAGTTTAAACAAGAGGTGTGGCACCTACGTGAGTGGTGACTGGTTCACAACAAATGAAATTGTGAGTTTTTTGCCTCTCAAAAAAATTAGGTTTACTAAAACTAAGTCAGCAGTAAATCTGGCATGCTCTATATACATAATTTTCACATCTCCAGGCTAACTCAATCACAGGTTATTAGTGGAATAAAATTTCATTAATTTTCCTTGAGGACTTCCAAAATGTTAAATCTGAGATGTGTTTATGTATATGTAAAAAATAAAAGGGAGCTAGCAAAGCTTGTGCTTGCTGTAGATCAAATTTTGCTACTGGGTAGCCTGGCCACTGTACATGTGCTACTGTTTCTCAGATTTGAGTTTTTTAAGAGTGGTAAAATAAATGCTTATTTAAGAATAAAAAAAAAGGGGGGGGGGAGGTCAGGTCAAAGAGTGTGAGCTTGTACATGAATGACTGGAAGACAAACAAAATACTGATAATTTGGAACTTTCAAAAGGGTCCATCTAGCAAAAATGATGCAAAAATAAATCCAAGGGCAACACAAGTAATTTATTTACACAACATATATTCCAACATATGGTTTATTATATGAAAAATTCTTATGCAAAAGTGTACATATCAGTTACTTAGGATATATGTAATCCTAAATCAGAACTTTTAAACCCTTTCTCAGAAGCAGTAGTTTTAACTCTTTTAGTTAGTAGAGAAAAGAGTAGAAGGGAACTGCGTTCCTGAAGTTTTATTTCACTCTATCAGGAAGGATAAGTAGATCTGGAATTATGCATTTAGTATCACACAAAGAGAAGTCTAAGGACAGCACAAGTTAAAAGAACTCCTGGTAAGAAGTATTCAGTAATATCTGGGTTTTTTTTTAAAAGGGATGATAATGAGTAATCAACATAAAAGATAAACACAATTAATAAATGCGTATTTTTAAATCTTTCCGTTTGATGTTTCACAGTGTATTCGCACTGAAAAAAAAATCTTCTTAATGCAAGCCAATGGATCAAGCCTTTAATAATAATGTACTTTGTACGTCATCTCACTGCACATTAGTAAAGGCCGTTAATTAAACCTCAAAGACCCCTAATGATTTAAACAGTCATTTCATAATTGCTGAGGTACAGCTACTTTGGGTGAGCCACTGCAGTCAATTAGTGCAACAAACGCTTTGATGTTACAAAGCAGTTTTGCACGATGTGAACATTACTCTGCAGGACAGAAGAGTTGTCAGCGTGTGAATAAGGGAAAGAATTCCACAGGCTTTAACAGTTAAGTTTTTTTTTTTCAGAATCCTTTTATTCATGTTCTCTGAGCTTGTTATTACAATGCTCTGAAATCTCCATGAGAGGAAAAAAATTCTTGGTAGTATCCTTTTTCAGACACATAAAATAATGTCAAGAATTTACTTTCCATTTCTGGTTTTGTCTGCTAGCATTTTAAGCCTTACTTTGATAGCTAAATCAAAATAACAGATTATTGTGGTATCGTAAATCAGCAGGAAATGCCCACAAAATTTTGATTAAATTTATGGAACAAACTGGTCTGGAGATCAGTATTTTTATGAGACATATGCACTTGACAAATTCAGATCTGCAAGAGATTATGGGAACACTGTTTGAGTTTTGTTGTTTGGTTGGTTGTTTTTTTTTAATCTAAACTCACTATAGCAAGCCTGAGAAGCACCAGTAACACTTGTTTTGAAATATAGTATTAAAATACGGGAAGTACAAGCCCTAACGGAATTCAGTAAAACTGCAAAAATGACAAGTGACAACTGGGAACTGTCTTGTTGGTTCCCAGCAGTGTCACCACAGTGGAACTACCTAGTTGAGCCTTCCACTGTTTTCATTACAGTATTTGTAAACTTTAGGTTTAACAGCAATACTCCAGTGTGCCAGGCACCATTTTGCACTGCAAATATTTACTTTTTGTATTTTAAAAATCAACTAACACCTGTTAATTTCCAGGAATATACACCTGATCACATTTCAATGTCTAACTGTAACGTTAGGGCTGTTTTTCAGTTTTCATATTTAAATCTATCTACAAATCTAAACTCACAGAATGGAATTGAGGTTGGAAGGGATCTCTGGAGCTCGTCTTGTCCAAGGCCACTGCTAAAGCAGGGCCACCTACGGCTGCTTTCCCAGGACCATGTCCACAGGGCTTTATCCTATCTCTGAGGAAGATTTCACAACCTCTCTGGTCGACCTGTTACAGTGCTCAGTCAACCTTGCAGAAAAAAACCTATTTCCTGATGTTCAGAGGGCACCTCCCATGTTCAGTCTGTGCCACTGGTTCTGTCACTGGGCAACACTGAGAAGTGCCTGTCTCTGCCTTCTCTGTGCCTTCCCTTCAAATATTTATACACAGCATTGATAAGACCCCCAATTTACATTTTGCAAATGTTCTAAGAAAACAGCACCCTCTAAAATCTGACTTAGAGAACTACCCAGCACTTGCTATATAATAATGATCTGGGCAGCATAAAAATTGCTTGTCTAAAATAAACTGTACTGGAACTTCTTGATTTTTTTAAGGTATCCTGAAATACATTATAAGAATTGCAAAAAGACAACAAATAACCTTCTAAGTAAACTACTAAAAAACAGATAAAATGTTAAAAGAACATAAATTGTGAACTAATTTATTTATAGAAATAAGAGTTTGCAAGGACAGGTGAAACAATAAGGTAACATGGAGAAAAAATAATTTCATGTAAATCCTATTTTATTCTCAGCCTACGTCCTCTCTAATACCTTCACTAACAGCTATAAATGTTGATAACTTTCTAATTTTAGATTGGCCAATTCTAACAGAAGTAAGAATTCACCGCATTCACTGTTTTAAACACCATATTGTAACCATCAAATCCAGCCAACAAAAAACGTATTCTCAGAATTTGAAGGTATAACTTTTATTCCTACTACAACTTCTCTCAGTACAAAACCAAATCTTTATAGAACATATTCTCCTTTAATTTAGTAGTAAAAAACAAAATACAAGCTCAAAAGAGGATTCCCCCCCCCCCCCCCCCCCGTGAACACTGGTAACACTGTTTTCTTTCTAAATCTGCTTCCTTGTAAGCAACAGTGTAAAGAACCTACTGCAAAGTACCAGTTCCTTAAGAGCGAATCAATATTTGCTGAGCTGACACATTACCATTGCAGAGCTTTCCCTTCACGTATCAAAGCCGCCAACAAAGAGTCAAGTCTAAAACCACTTACAGAAACTTCAAAGCCAGACAAACACTGTTCCCATTCAAGTTAGTGAAAAGCATGAAATGAAAATAGCCTATTTAATAACTTGCTAATTTGGTCACAGTCAGTGACAAACACAGTTTTGGGACGGTTTTGTTTTTTGTTGTAGGCTTGGTTTTGGTTTTGTTTGTTTTTTTCTTTTTTCTTTTTCTTTTTTTTTTTGGTGCACGAGATGGTTTTATTGATTAAAAAAAAAAAAGAACAAACAAAAACAAAACGAGAGAGAGCGAAAGGCAAGCCTGCCACACATCGAAGATGGAGTCACACGGCGATGAGATGTGAAGCAGGACTGATCTGCCCGCAGAGAAAACAATCCCCGACAGCACAGGAACCAGCCAGAACTGAATTCTCCTCTGACAAAAGGCTTCGGGCTGGCGAAACAAAGCAGTGCGGTAATTAACAAGCCTTTACGCCGCCGCTTCACACCCGAGCAGCAGTCCCGCACGTAGATATGCAAACAAGTAACCCAAACGGCAACCCGGCGTACCTCGTTTATGCAACTCCCGGAGCGGAATGCCGTCTCCTCCCCCTCCATCGTAGGGCAGATAGGGATCGGAAGAGACATCCATGGACGTGACGAACGCGGGGCCCGCCTGCCGGCTCAGGAGGGCCGCGGCATCGCTCACGCCAGGGCGGCCGCGGGGGCCGCTGCCATGTTGGCGCGGGCCCGGCCTGCGCCGCCGCCGTGGCTCTGCAGCGCTCGCTGATGTCAGCGCGGGGCGGCCGCGGCCCCGCCAGCGCCACCTGCGCTCCCGCCCCGCCAGCGAGGGCGGGCTCCGGCCGCACGGGAAAGGGATGCCTCGCCACGAATGCCTGTCAGGAAGACGGGGGAAAGCGCCCGTTTGGAACTCATGGGAGAGGCTCCTGCAGGGTGCGCGAGGTCCCAGCCCCGTCCCAGACAAAAGGGCGCTCGCACAGGTGAACCCGCCACCTCATCAACAGGTGCACGGTGGGGTTCCCGCTCAGCTCAGAAGGCAAACCCGCCACAAAAGAGAGCTGCCCTAATTTCGGGCACCTTCTGGGGCCACGCCTGCAGAGGCTTGTTAAACATCTATAGCTGAATTTTACCTGGAAGGCAAGATTCATGTATTGCTAATGGTGGGGGGGGGGGGGACGCCTGTCTCCCAGGCATTTTATTTACTCGTTTCAAACATCAAAACTATTACCACTGAGGAAGAGCAACATAACCTACCAAAAGCCAACCCCTCTGCACCCCAGGGTGAGCTCACCTCACTTTCACCAACATCCCCCCATTCACGTAGAACTTTCAATCCTACAGCAGTGGCTGACAGATTTGAACACATGTAATCAAAAACATTAAAATAAGAATTTAATTACATATTTAACCAAAATGGTCTGGTGCTCCAATTTTTTTTTTTTTGTGATGATTATGCTGGTATTACAACTGTGTAACATCTATATTCACACTAAAAAGCTGGGATGGGGGTGGAAGCCGACGTAATAAACACAAGTCCACACTTAAGCTGGCATTACTCTACACATTGACAAAATGCTCTACCTCCCTTAAAAGTCACAGCCTCAAAACCGGCAACAACCCACATGAATGCTAACCAAGGGATTCATGTGATGCATCATCCAGCAGTGGCTGTTGCAGCTTTGGCAAAACCAAAGCACTTCCAACAGCCAGTATTTAAAGACAGGAAATCTTAAACTGACTACATAATTGCTTCCATTTGAAACAGGCATTACTACATATTGAATCCATATATAATTTTACATTTAATGTATGATCTTGTACTAGTCCTACCTTTCAACTGTTGATAAGAAAATATGATAAGAAAACTATTTTATGTGAGATTTCCGTAGTTGGTCCAGTTATAACAAAATACATATGGAAGATGTTCATATTATTTTTCCTTTTCTTCCTCTACAGCAGGTAGCAAAGTTGAAAATATTGTATGCCTGCAGCACCAAGGCCTTGCTTCAGTTTAACTCGTACAGCAAATAAGGAATTAATTTTATTAGGTATTCCTTTGCATCTCTATAAGTGTGATAGACAGACAACTATTTTAGTTTTCAAATGCATTAGTTTCTTAAATAATTTTCAAAGGGTGTTCTTATGGAAGTTATTTCTTTTATAAGCCAGTGTTACAAGCTGTGTACAGTAAATGGTCTTTCTGAGCACAGAGTACAACATAAAGAAATGTTAAATTTATTTCACATTTCAGACCTGTAAATATACTAAATATTAAAAATACAGTTCCACTACAAACATTGAGAAGATGCTGGTATCTCTACAGATGGAAAAACAACTGAGAAAAGGGAAAAGAATGAACATACAGCAAAATATATTTCAAAACTTTAAAGACTATCTCATCTCCAAGACAAAGGGAACCCTTAAGCCACAGATCAATTCTAAAATACTGGTGGTGTCTCATAAACAGATGGTTCCATTTGCTATCATCCATGCAAGCAAATGCCTTCTGAAGAGTGGCCTCCTCTAACCTTTTCAATAAAACAGAATCTTTAAGATCGTGCATATCTGAAAGTGGTGTGACTTTCAGAGCTATCATGCATTATCACCATTTGGTTTTGCCTGTGAAGAAACAAACCTCTGAACTTTATATTATCCATATCCCTTATTTACGGAGAAGTACAACAGAAATGCATTCTCAACTCCTTAACTCAACAGCACCTGGAAATAGTCTGGAATCTTATTGTAAGGCTTTAAATAAAAAGTCATTCACAGCAGGAAGAAATACAACAGCAATTTCTGTAACCTGAAGAAAGAATTATTACAGAATGAACTATTAGTGCATTTATTATATGTTGATTATAGAAGACAATTATAATTCAGCCTCATATTTGACAAAATATGAAATAAAGGATATAAAGGACTTGTATTAACAAAGTCCGGAAGACGACCTCTAGTTTGATGTGGTTACTGAAAGACTGGAATGTCTAAGAACTGATAATAAATATCAGTCACAGTAAAGAAATGGCTCACTTGTTGACCTAAACTTGTTCACTGGACTAAGACACATGCAAAATTTCTACACAAGACTAAAATTCAGTCTGCGTTGGAAAAGATAAAGGGTGTAACTTGTTGGAGAGCACATGTGATCAACTTCAGATATAAGGGAAACTCATGACAGGAAGTCTGCAGTGTAAACCAGATACAACTTCATATTTGCTACATGAAATTTCAAGAGTCCATGTAATATTAAATTGCAACAGCTCCTCCCATGTCACTGCTTATAGACTGGCTGACAAATGCAGTCCTTTGTCTACTTTTAAAAAACAGAGCTATCATTTTGCTTTCTCAATTACCAGCAGCTTGTGTTCTCATTGTTCATACCCACTACCATTGTATGTATTCCGTTTCCTACAACACCAAGAAAAGAGGGTTTGTTTTTTCTGTTGTTTTGGTTTTTTTAAGCAAGAGAGAAAGATACTATGCATACTAACCTGACCTAGTTAACCCAGTCTTTTTCTTTTTTTTTTTTATATCTAAAAGCTTATACAATTTAATCTTTCCAAATTACTCCTTTTTTACTGGTGTGAAAAAGTGCCTGACTTGAACTGTCTGACAATTTTATATTCCAAAGAGTACGTCAGTTATTTCTGTTGAGAAGTTTAGCAAATTCCAAAATTTTAGTTAGTGAAATTATGTCTCTAGGTAAGTAAGTATTTTGGGTATTATGGAGTACATAACATAACGAACATTTGTTGTAAGGCCTAAAGTCTTACTTTACAATAGTCTTTGAATGGCTGAGAACACCTTTCAATGGCCAATTTACTACACAGAACAGCTCACATGTAAACAGCAGGTTTGTACAGCAGCTTTCTTTCCATATTGCATCACAGTAATTATAGGCTAAGGCCTCTATCCCAGAAATCCTCCCTGCCCAAATAACTTCACACATCTGAGTGCTCGCATTGTTCTCACCAGGCACATGCTGTTGTTAACCATCACTTAGATGCATCTGTCTTTGTAGAAAAGGACTTTAGGTCTATTTTTCTGAAAATACCAGAACGTATACAGGTGACACACCCTTAAAGCACACTAAGAATGAGGAAAGACACTTTAATCCCCTTTCCACATCTTAACTTTTCCAGTTTAGGGAAAGAGAAGAAACATATTCAAGATAAACTATCTGGCAATACAAGAAGTCAGAGGTTAGACAAATCAGATACACCCGGGGAAAGGTGTTTCAAGGTGATAAAACAAGACCAGTGAAAAGAAGGGGAGTATCACAGAGGTATGAGAGCCTGCTTATCTAAGGCTGGAGGGAGGACCTTAATACTTAAGCACTATCCCATCATTTCATATTAAAAAGTAAGCTAGGTTTAAAGAGGACAGCCAAGCACCTTGTTAGGTATACAACAAACGTATGCCCTCAATTCCCCCAATTTCTTGATTTATTTTGGTGACAGACTAAATAACTTTATTGCACCAGATAGTGAAAATTAAAATTGTGTCTTTTATGAAATTCCAAATGTAGGCTGAATGATTTAATTAGCGTAACAAGAGATGCCAAAAATGTGACTGATAATTACAAATGTAAGTGTGACTGATGCAAAAGATTTTGATGACTCTTAACTGTCATTTTCTTTCCTATTATTATTCAAAACTAAAGCTTCTTCGGCAGAGCTAGAATATAATGTTCTCTTGAAAAATATTACATAACAAAGCACTCACCAAAGCAGTGACTCCAACCATTCTGAAAAGAATTTATCTCGTATGCGCCTTCAGCTGAAGGTTAGGCAAGAAAGCATCCATTTACAACAGGGTGCCCAAAGTATACATAAAATGTCTCAAAACCTACTGTGCCCCATTCCTCTTCCTTCTAGCTTTAGTCTCCTGCCTTTTATCCCAATTCCTTCTTTCATTTAACCTCTTCTCAAACCATGCAGCCAAATTAGGCCCAGGTCTAATCCCTCTACTTGCCTGAGTTCTCTTAATTTGTCTCAGTTTTCTGACCTTGCAGCTCCTTCAGCCTGACTTTGTTCACTGTGCACAAAATCATACAGCTTTCTCATATGGGTCACACAGAGCCAGCAGTAGGAACATGAAAGATGATAAAAGGACAAGCACCTTTCTCTCAGTTCTGACACCCAGACATGGTCCAGGATGAAATAACAAAGATACAATTGCAGAAAAATTGGAAGTGGAGGGGGGAGGAAGAGAGAAAAAAAGTAGAGTTATGGATAGCTTCAAATTAATACACAGTAAAAATCAAAGATAAATTACTTTTAAAGTCTTTGTAAATTACAGAGGCCCAAACTTCACTCCTTCATTAGAACTCTGTGTTTGATCAGTGTATCAGGCTATATACAGAACACTCCATTAACCTGTTTCCACTGCCACCTCATCAAAAGCCTCAATGAGGCAGACAGACAACAAGAAAAATTTTAGACCAAATATACTGTAAAAGTGGAAGAAAAACTTATAGCATATGCTGTTGAGTAGTTGAAGGCAGAAGAGTTTAAACAACACAGATGTCAGAAAAAAAACAGAGGAAGTACATAGCAGTAATACACAGTAAAACTTTTTTCTATTTGCCTTTTATTATACAAAAAACCTATTTCTTAATTATAGGGGTTTTTTTTCACAATTGCTTGTTTCCCACAAATTAGCTACTTAATTTTGCTCACAATCATTTCACCCACCAGAGAACACTTTCTTCTAGATTCTTGCCTAATAAGCTCGCTTTTTCACTGGCCAGCCACAGGTTCTTGAATTACACTCCTACAGTTTTGTATAATTTCCAATGGTGCTTTTATTCACTGTCCAGACACAAGAGATAGCAATGGAAGTCAAACCCAACCAGCAAACAGAAAGCAGCAGAACAGGTCATATAGCTGCAAGCATGTTGTGTAATCAGTTCTGAGACTGACCTCTCCTCAGAGCAAGCCTGAACCTTCACTTCAAATCAGTGAAACAGGAGTAAAGGCTCCCCATTGCTATGCAAAACTTTAAGGCAGGAGAAGAAAGAAACAGACTTAAAAAAGGGGAAATAATAAAATCATTATGCAATATTAACACCTAAAAGCAAAAATAAATTGGAAAAAAACCCCAGATTGGTCCCTAAAGACTACCGTGACATCTTGGCCCAAAACATGAAAGCAAGACTACTCTCTGAGTTTTCTTTTCACTTCTTTCTGGGCCTGTTCATCACACTTCTTGACTTGTAACCCAAAGACTTTAGAAGAAGATGGTTGACATAACAGACTATATATAGCTACAAGCTGTAAAAGGTGGGTGTTAGTTTTTGTTTTCTTTCTTTTCTTTTTGTCAGTTTTACATTGACAATAAAAATATCTACTTCTACTATTAATCATGCAAGGAGGATTCAGAAAAAAAGCAAGTTATTTTCTGCAAAGAGTTGCTTTCTCTTATTCTTTAAAAGCCTCTTAAGTACTTTCTATCATTTTTTTCTGATCTTTTTCTTTACAGGGTAGGCTTTTACTAAGAAAAAAGGTCCTGGTACATTTTCACCTTTACATATGTGTTTTTTCCTTACACTCCAATCTGCTAAAACTGTAGTTATAATGCATCAACAGGAAGATTTGGCATCCTTTCCTGAAGTTCACTTCTCCCTTTTCTCAGACTAGCCAAAATTTTGCTGCTGAAATTGTTCTGTTTTTCCTCATATGTAAATGCATATAAGGAAATAGGTCTTATCTGCTCAACTGCCCTTATTCTGTTTTAGAGTTGTTTACTGTTGGCACCTGTGTCCAACTTGCTGTTCAAGGTATATGCAGGGGATAAAATCATAGCATTAACATGTGTTCCTCCCTAGATATGTCATTGTCCTGGTTCCGGCCCAGACCAGCAGGAGGGGGCACGGTAAGACATTATGTTATTCAATACCACCTTACATCATTGACAGGGGCAGGGAAAAAGGACTCTCTCTGTCTCTCTCGCTTCTGAGAAGAAGGGTGTTCCTTTCCAGTTGGGAAAATATGGCTGCAGTAGAGTCAGGCTGGGCTCTGCAGTGAGCATTTTTGCAGGGGAATCACTGTCTTTTTGTATACTTTTCACAGTCACAGAATATGCTGAGTTGGAAGGAATCCACAAGAATCAAGTCCAACTCCTGGCCCTGCAAAGGACCATCCCAAGAGTCACACCATGTGCCTGAGAGTATTGTCCAAATGCTTCTTGAGCTCTGTCAGGCTTGGTGCTGTGACCACTTCCCTGGGGAGCCTGTTCCAGCACCCAACCATCCTCTGGGTAAAGAACCTCTTTCTAATATTCAACCTAAACCTCCCCCTCAAGGCCATTCCCTTGGGTTCTGTCACTGGTCACCACAGAGAAGAGATCAGTGTCTGCCCCTCCTCTTCCCCTCACGAGGAAGTTGTAGACTGAAATGAAGTCTCCCCTCAGTCTCCTCTTCTCCAGGCTGAACAGACCAAGTGACCTCAGCACCTCCTCATACGGTTCCTCCTCAAGGCCCTTCACCATCTTCATTGCCCTCCTTTGGACACTCTCCAATAGCTTAATATTGTTCTTATATTGTGGCGACCAAAACTGCCACAATATTCAAGGTGACACCGCACCAGTGCAGGTCAATCCCTTCCCTCGACGGGCTGGCAATGCTTTGCCTGATCCCCCCAGGATGCGGATAGCCCTCCTGACTGCCAGGGCACACTGCTTTTGCTATTAATACTGTTATCTCATTGCTGTTTCCAGTAAATTGTTCTTATCTCAACCCACGATCTTTGCCTTTTGCCAATTCTCCTCTTGGTCTGCCCACAGCAGGGGGCTCTGAAGATGAGGAGGAGCAGTAAGCCAGCAGCAGTGTGGTTTGGAAAGACTCAGTGGGAGAACCAAACTGGGAAGTAGCATTCCTAAACCATGACAGCCACATATATATGTTAAGGTTACTTTCTATCTTCAAGAATTTTACATCTTCTCCATAAATACGTAAGCTGTGTGAACATAGTGCCAACAGTAATTCTTTATGTTGTTAATACATAATACTATACTATGCCAACTATATTTGAATACTATTAAACTATGAACTCAGTACTTAGTAGTGGTCAGAATAAATTTGTTATTACATTGCCACGACACGCCCATTCTCCAAATGCTATGTGAAGTTCTGACCCCTCAAGTTACAGAAAGGGTTCAGAAAGGGGCAGTGAAGAGGATCTAAAGTATGGGACAGCTGCAAGGTCCAACCAAGCAAACAAGACCTTAACCTGAAAAAGAGGTAACTGAGGAGAGGAAAAAATAAGTAGCAATGGAAATAAAATTTTCACCATCTGTTCTAATAACAGTGACAGCACCATGCTATCCCTGTGTTAATCCTTGTTAGTTTCTACATGTGGATGGCCACCACATGATAGGCCTTTTCAGGGTATGTGTATTTGGCACAACAATCAAGTCATCCTAGTTTCAGGTCACCCTGTCCTAGTTTCATATCAAACCTTTTTCTATCAACAGCAGTTTCACTTCAATAAGCAAATAATACCCCCTGAAACTTTTTGTATTACCAGAAAGACTTTTACAGCTGCTACTGTAAATGAAAATTAAAAAAAAAAGAGCTTAAGCATTTATGCCATACAAGGGTGGGGTGAGTGACAAGGGAGTCCATATGTCAAACCATGCTAATGCACATGCCCCTGTTATACCTGCTCTCAGCAGTATTTATTACCTGTATATAGGTTCAAAATAAAGGAAAGAAGGTGGTGATTCACATAAAATGTAGCTAAGCTATCAGAGCTTGCCAAGGGGTGGTATAGAATTGCTTTAGTGAGAAAAAGTCAGTTGAAGAAAAATTCATTGATAAAGACTAAAATTAAAAGTCATCACTCAGACGACAGAGGCCCTCACCTATACAAAAACTTGTGTACAAGTACTCAGGTGCCTATCACTTACCCTGTTCTTACTCTTCCTTAAGCACTGACTTTTGACTCCTGTCAGAGACAGGATGTGGAGCTAGGTGGATTTGTGGTTTGACCCAGTACAGCTGTTCTTATGTTTCAGGGACATCATGATATCCTCTTTCAGAATAACATTTCTGTTTCATTCAAGCAGATGAAAAGCTTTCACTTTAAAATGCTTGTAAGCAAGAATGTTCTCAAAGGTAGAAAACAAGAGTACAGCCTGATATCAGTTTGGCTAAAATCCTATCTGCCTTCTTTGGCTGACTTGAGAGAAAAAAATCACAGCTAAAATGAATACGTGAAATATTATTAAAGCTGTAAAAAAAATTTTCTATTTAGTACCTAAAGACTGCATGCACACATTATACTAAATTATTTTATTTTACACTTCAGACTCTTCTTTCTACATATATGCCATCACACTTCCTCTGTTTTCATTCCTTCATTTTACGCTATTCATATGGTTTGCCTAGGAGAAGGACAAACTTATAATAACACTACACCAGTAACAACTTCCTTGGCAATATCTGTTGACAAAGCCAGTGTGCTTTAAGCACTTCAGGAGAGCTGCAGAAGAAAACCGACAAGATTATACAATATCAGAAAGGCAGAAAGAATGGATTATTAGTACTATGATTCATCTTCTTCCAGAATATGAATACCCAGAATATCAGAAGATGAGGAAACCTAATTTTGTAAATAAAACTTTGGCAGGAAAGACTAGTGAGACCACTCAAGGACTGTTGGCAGGGCTGACTTCTAAAAGCAACAAAATTCTCATATTCTATAAACAAGTCCTCAAAGAACTCACCATAGCATTTATTAGAAATTGAAACAATAAGTATTTATTTTCAAACATTTAAGAGAACAAGAAACTAATTGGTTACTAAAACTCTACGTACATATTGCCATAATTTTCATCCCTCAAAAAGCTTAATGCCACACCAATCCATTTACAATGTGAAGGCCCAGTCTAACACTGCAACATCATTACAGGCTGTTCAACGAAAACAATATCAAGTGAACTTACATTTTGGACAATAAATACAATTTAAAAAAACCCCAAAACCCAAACAGTAGAGTTCAGGAAATCACTAACATGATAAACAGATATTCCCTGCAACTCACTCGTTTGAAAATGATATCAAATAGCTAAGATAAAACATTTTTTCTCCTTAACCTATTAATCTTCCACTCGATTTTGGGATTGTTTTTGACAGAAATTTTGAAATCCTTGAAGAAGTACTTTGTTAATTAGCCCAGTTAATTAGCCCATGCAAACCTGATGTATAACAACTTCTGTTCCAGATAGATGGACAGAATCAACCTCATGCATTAGTATTAAAAAAAGTAAAAGAAATCATGGTTTGATACTGTCAGATATCCTGTGTTCAGCTGCATCAGTAGTATGGATTACAGGCAAAATGTCTGCAGTCTAACTACAATCCAGTAGAAAAAAGTATATTATAACCAGTTACTGACAATTTAACTATTCTATGAGCTAGCTGTGCCTCATGCTTGCCCTTGTGATCAGAGTAAGTTGTTATCTTATGCATCAATCTGTACGGCATCATTGAGGATGAATATATTCCTTATTTAAGGAGCTCTTTACTGCAAATACTGCTAACTTGGAAAATAAGTTTTATCTAACTTAGGAAAGAGGTATGTCAAACTCTCATAATGACTGTTCAATCAGTTTTGTACCACATGGATGGAAAATAAAACCAATGCCAATGGTGCAAAATGACTTTGAAGACCCTTTTTCATATCAGCTGTGGACAACAGGAAGAATCTGTTAATGCAATTTCCACACATAAAGAATATCACAGGAACTCAAGGGGTTTTTATGCAGGAAATAACTTTTTAAATTATTTTCTTTTTCTTCTTTGTTTTCTTTATAAAGGGCAATAGCTAAACAGAAACAAGCATACATGTGCAACTACATGAATGTGTTCATGGAAAAGATAACAAGGTCTTGCTTGAAAAATTAACCTCTCATGTGGTACAAACTTCTTGATTATGTAGAACCACCTGTTCTTGCTGAAAATCGCATTCTGTTCCTCAAATAATGCCACAATATTAGTTTACTCTATCATATTTTTAATGTCGGTATTTAAGGTACCAAAAATTGATTGATTGGGTCTCTCTCTTTAGGCAAAGGACTCCAACTCATGGGTGAGGACAGTTCAGGAGAGCTGTAGTGTTTTACACTATGACCTGTTGGTATAGTCTTTTTTTTCAGCGGCACTGCTATCACTGCAAGGAGATAGTAACGGCTGTAGCAGCAGCTTTTGAATTACCAGTTTACAGGTTGTCATACTAAGGTTAAGTATTGCCAATTTTATGTTAACACCATATGTCAAATTGTAAACTGTCTCCACGCTGAACTCACAATATAAGCAATTAAGCTCATTCAAATGAAGCGGGAATCTCTATAGCTATTGAAAAGAATGCAAGCTCATTCAGGACTCACATTCCCACACACAGATCAAAGTACTTTGAAATGTAAACACCAGTGAGATCATTTGTTTGCAAACCATTTTTACTGCAAATAAGGTTCAATCATCTGATTTCAGTAAGTGCTGTGAAAAAATTGTAGTCTAACAAAAATTCACCTCCTGAGCTTGCCCTACACTTAAATAAAAAATAGTGAAAACTGATGCAGTCCTCTCTTATCAAAGAAACACCCCTCATTTCTGAGTAAAATTATGGAGACCTCTCAGTTTCACCTCACTACGCCATAATAGGAAAGAGTTTCAACTTTTGAAGACACTTGTTATACCCTTCAAACCAGCCAGTTGCCAAGAATTGTGACTCTATCAAACTTTAGACAGGCAAGGCAAAACAATGCTGAAAGAAAAAGAACTTTCATCTTCTCATCACATTCCACAGTTAAAAATATTAATCTGATAATATATTTCAATTCTGGAGATTTAATTTCTGTTTAGAAAGAATTTTTTTTCCTTCTGTTAAATTGATGGAAAACAATGAGCTACCCTAGTGTAACATTTTTTAAAAAAGTTAAATAGTATAGCTCTCCTCCTGTAAAATTTAAACCAGTAAATATTAGCTTATATGACTTAACTATTAAAGAACTGATAGCTTTGCAACGGTAAGTATATAATACATTTAAGCTGACCTAGCAAGAAGCAGGGCCAACAGTCTAAAAATAAAACAGATAAGTTATGATAAAAATTACCCCCATAAATTACATATAGTACATGTATTGTCCTCCCTACAAAGAGGCAGATACTTCCTTTTCAGTATAATGTCACCATACTTCTCATTAGACAGCAGTTTAACAAGGAAAGACACTAACTTCAGTATTACAAAGAGATTAGTTTTGATAAGCAACAAAAGCAAGTTTTGTTCAAAGCAGACAGGCAGCATCCTTTCTAGGCAGGGCTTTGGTACAAGCCATCCAAGCCTCCGCATGCATAGCAATTTAATTATTTAGCATGTTAAAACATACTGCTCAAAAAATTCACAATTTCACAATACCTACTTGTTCTCCATAATACTGCCACTAAAAGTCTGACATTTATGCAGCTACTGGAGAACATAACAGGCACACAGCATACTACTTACATAATTGCTATACATATATATGTATTTAGTACATAATACATCGTCACAATTTATGTATTTTTCTCAGATAAGACAGTAAAGGACAGTCACATACATGCTTTCAGATGGTGTTAAGAGAAACGAGGTTGTTGTTCAGCATTGGTTTTAAGATAATGGTGAATTCCTAACATGGAACTCCTCAAAGCCTTTCAAATAAGACATGACACTCACTAAACAGACAACTCACTATCAACTAAATAGTAAAGAAAAATAGAGGTCTAGGTGATAAAACTTTCTAAAGACTGGTTTCAGTTAATGTTCATTTGTTCAGTCCCATATAGTATCAATGAATTTCCCACATAAGACAAGGAGTATATGAGATTAGTATTCTTTCCTAGATTCATCCAATTTCCACATGCTTTCAACAGAAAGCATATTCACCACTGTATAACAGCCTCAATAGCTTTGTAAGCCTCAGTCAAGCACTTAAGTATGAGTGGAAATGTGAATAGCAGTACTGTGCAGGCTTTCAGAATTGCTGTCCTGAGAGCCAAGGGACTTAGCAAGCCTACTGAAATAAGAAGACTTCTTCTCTTAACTTACTGCCCTCTCAACAAAGGGGAAAGACTACAATTTACTTTAGACATTCCATATTTTTAGCCTTTTATCTACATAATATATGTGCAGTTTCTGGTTCCATTTTCATTAGCTGAAAAAAAAGAAGAGAAATAAAGAAAGATTATTTCTTAATCCTTCATTTTCTCCTCACTGCATGGTCTTGATTTTTTAAAAAAATCTGTGATTCTACATTTTATTACATAAACTGTAAAATTATGATGCACACTATATCGTCCGTGGTAACTTATCCAGATTGGATAAATTCATGTCTGTGCTCATTTGTATGACAAGTTTATATTCTGCAGCTATGCAGCTTTATATTTAACTACATTATTTCCACAATCATTTGAAGTACAGATACCTTATTGCCATTATGTTCATGTTGCTAAGATACCAGGCTTATAAATTCTTCCAGTCCCAGAGACTTAAAACACAAACTATATTCTTAAACAGGGCTCCTTGCTAAAGCACAAAGCTAAACATAAGGTCTCTGCATTCACATCATGTTCTGGAGGGTCTGCAATGTCAAGAAGCATGTGATCTTCCAGTTACCAGGATGGTCCTGCCCTTCCTCAGGAGGTGGGACAGATTCTGTATTATGAATTCATGTGTACTTGACTCAACAAAACAAAAATAGGGCTAAAGGATAAGAGTATTTAAATAATAATAATGATTAAACCAACCAACCAACCAGTTGATACTAAGTGAGTAACAGAGGAATACAAAAAGGGTATATGCAAGGAAGCCCTAGTTTGGTCTTGTCAATGAGATTTGCTGAATTAAAAACACAAAAGAAAAACCACCTGACACATTTGGACACCTAAGGAATGACAGACAAAGATGTTCACTTTCTGCATGCAAGATTATTTGAAACGTTTCTGGAAGTATGTTCTTATCACCACCTTAAAAAGAAAATTAACACCAGATTCTGGTCTACTACTAAGATATTTACTATGATTTACTGTACAATAAAACATTTTCCATGTATAGAGACACATAAATCACCATTCACTTAAATAAAATACTAGGGCTTATTACTATTGCTGCCTCTCACCAAGAGTCCTGAATTGGGGTGAGCTGCTACGTCATAAGCAAAAAATTAAATTCCAGGAAAGAAATTACACTCATATTTATGTACCAATGCACATTCTAATACTTCAGTATTACAACAGCCAGGAGCTGCTGGCATGTGCAGGAACTAGCATTGATTTTGACAATGCAAACAAAACAACCACCTCATCTCTTTGGACTCAATTTATGGATCTGATTTCACAACATGTAAAGGGTAGAACACTGGCTCTGAAGCTGTTTCACTGCAAACTTAATTCTCCTTTATGCTTGAAGTGATGGAAATGATTTTTATAAACAATAACCAGAGTAGCTTCAGACTTTTAGTACAGTTTGTAAATATTATGTTAGACAAGCAAGGCACTTGCTTTATTAAAATTGCCAGATACTCAGAACAAAGAATTATATACAGAAGTCAGCTGTTCACCCAATAATTTCCTAACGTTTAAGAGCTGGTGTTTTCCACGTAATGTCCCAGAAGGAATTTTTATTTAGATTGAAGATGTCCTGGCTCGTAATACCTGTACTGGTATACAAGTTAAATAACTGCACATTCAAGACATATCTAATTAGACAGAAGGAATGCAGATGGTAAGGATGCTTACAGTGATGCGGCACAACTACCCAGTACAATGCCAACATCCAACTGCTAAGTGTGGCAAAGGGAAAACATATGAAGGAAGACACACTGCAGGGAAGGAAGATAACTGAATGCTAACGGGAGAGGAAAAGGTGCTAAAAAAAAGAAAACTCAAGAGACTGAGTTTGATTTTAAACAAATACAAGGAAGTGACCAGAGTATACATTTAACCAAGTTTACTGTCTCACAGACGTTACTTTTTTCCCTCTCTCAGTTCAACTCTCTGACTATTGCTAAAAGAATGTTAACGCTCCCACTCCATGAGCTGCTTTCTTAAATTAAAAAAAAAGAGAGGAAGAGCTTCCCAGTTCTTTCGTTGTATTATTTCAGTGCTTTCACAGTGTTCACAGCAGAAAGTTTTCTTAGCAACTTTTTACCTAGTCAAAAGCTGAGCTCATATAGTGTTTTCTGTTGCTTTTTACAACACCTCTACTTAAATGGCTTTTGCCTCTGTTTTACAGAATTGAAGCTGAATGAAACACAAACAGATTTATCTCCACAAGTAACAATTAAAATAGGCCGCTAATTTCTGCATCGTGGAAATATTGAAGACAAGGAGACTTCCAAAATCCCGCTGCAGTGTAGCAAAACCAGGTAGCTGCAAAAAAGCCATCCTTCTATTTGACAGGAAGTTTGTCATTTGTTAGAAGCATGTTAATATCTGCCTCATATCAGAAGTCATCTCATACAATGTAATTGTTAGGCAAGCACACAGAAAAATGTTCAGCCACTTTGAGGTTTAAAGCATCTGTCTGGAGCACAGATTAGCGAAACAGAAAACTATCAGGTTTGGTTATTTAAAAACAAAACAAAAGAACCCCCCCAAACAACCAGCAACAAAAACAAACAAAACCAACCAACCAATAAAAATACAACCTAGGGAAATTTTTAAGTGGAAATAAACTTACCAATCGATGCATCACCATCGAGGAGATTGTCATCTTCAGAGGTCTGAAAATCCATAATTACTCCTGCTCCATCTAAAAGCTCCTCATCGCTGCTTGCACTAGTTATACTATTGTAACTGTTTCGATAGTAGCCTCTATGAAACAGCTGCTCAGACTCCATTTAGCTGCTTTATAACCTATATATATAGAGAAAAAAAGTTATTTTCTATTTGAATATTCAAAAAATACTAAGAAGTTTATATCAAATAAAATTAGTATTTCAAGCTTTGGGGAAAAAATTGTTAAGGTCACAATACTACAAGTTACAAAAAGGTAGCAGTAATACAGAACATTTTGTATATAGAACATTTTACACAAATCTTCAGTGATTTTTAACTGGATGATGTTTTCTCAGGCCAATGTACTAATGAAATCTCAAGAAAGAGCGTAGCATGCACTAGCAGTCCCCAGTCAATCTGATTCAAGAATTATCAGTTAAGAGAGAGAACTTCATTAAAGCCTTATATAAATCCACAGCTTGTCCACACATTAAATACTTTATATAGTTCCAAAAGTCCAAAAGGATTATATAGGAGAGTTGAAACAGGTTACAGAAGAGCACAACGATGACACAGAACAAAACAGTTTTCCTTCTAAAAGGACAACAAAATGGATCAAGACCCTTCAGTCTGGAAAAGACGTAATGTAGAAGATGACAACAGATGTCAGCAGAATCACAAGTGGCGTGAAGAAAGTGAAGAGATCAGTTCTTTGTCGGTAGCCCTACATGTCATAATGAAAAAAGAGAGGAGACAAGCAGATAAAAAAAGGCTAATCCCTTCATACAGTATGTAGTGAAGTGGTAGAATTCTTTGCCACTTTGCAGAAGAATGCAACGGTTCATAAAGCAGTCAGACAAACTCACAGAACTACAACAAAAAAACTCCCCAATATCAAAAGCTATTAAGAAAAACACCTCTGGTGGAAATGCTGGAGATTTGGAGAGCATTCTGCAGATGTGCATATACTTATTCTCTTCTTCTGCTCTTCCTTAGAGATCTGCTATTGTGCAAGACAGATCTGTTTGACTTTACTCATTCTTATTTCTTTAAAAAGATATTTACAATTTAAAACATACTCTCTCTTCAATTAAATTTCTTCCATTCATCTCCATTTTTTTTACCCAAATAAATCAGATCACAATTTATAATTTAATCAGAAGCTAACACTTTAATCTGTTCAAAAGATACTAACTTTTCACACAGAGTAATTTTTGGCATTCCCAAAAAAAATGGCACCTACAAAGAACATGCCTCCCAAAAAGTCAGAACACAAACAGTCTGTTTCATTTATTGCGCTCACAGAAGGTCTCTTAATATCACTTCGCCAGTTCCATTGGGGTGTTATCACAAATGGAAGCCACACAGCGCAGATGAAATCAGAAACTGGGACTTTCTAGAAGTATTTCCACTCAATGCATCATTTGTTGCTTTTCTCCACCTGCTTTGTGCATCAAAATCATATTATAGACTCCCATCTGCCAACTGGCCTCCTGCTGAAGTGAAATCTTTATTCTATATTCATATGACCTTTCCTACATTCTGATGAAGTTGCAAGGAGACAGAACACTCTCCTGCCTTGTCCATAGAAGTAGTACTAGAAGATAAAAAGCACAAGACACAAAAAAACCCTGTAAAAAACCGTAAGGTTTTGTCCTTTGTGTCTTTTGTGTCCTATTGGAGACATGACTTTTTTTTGTTAAGGTTTTTTTCCCCTGACTTATTTAATAATCTTTACTACAAAGCAGAAATCAGTTAACATGGAGGAGAAATATCACCATTCAGTTAGAAATCACAAAAAGTTGTTTGTAAATTTATCAAAACAACAGAGGTAGCAAATGTAGACCCAAAAAATACTACTACTTTTGTGTCAAGCCCCAAATTCAAAATTCAAACTGCTCCAAGAACTTCTGAAGATTATTACTGTGAGTGTACGAAAATGAGAGTATCTCTAGTGTAAACCACAGGTGAAACACAATTACCAAAAGCAATTACTGGAGCTCAGAGGGAAACAACTCTATAGTGTTAACTGCCGCAAATTAAGGGAGCATAAGTAGTGGATTCTCTTATTATCCATGTGGTATTGTGCTTGCTCCATACTGAGGGCATGGCTAAAATCTGCTAAGTCTTTTAATTACTGTACCAAGTTTGGAAGCCACATCCAGTTTTTTCATCTAATAAAGACACTTTCCTGTAATATTCTCACCAGAAATATTTATTGCAGTATAAAGACAGGACATTGCAAATGTATCTTTTAAAATAAAGGATGATTTTATCTACATTAAACTCCACAGCTTCAGTTAATTTTACTACAAATCTCACATTCAGAATAAGAGAAATAACTCTCTCTTGGATAAATGTCTCCCTAGATAAATGTTAGAACAGTAGATTACACATATTAAATCTTCCAATAATTGAGAAAATGCTTTCAGACTGGGTTACAATGGAAGGGAAAGTTTCATCAGTTGGTCAGTAACTGATAAACAAAACCACCAGACTCTCGAGAGCCAGACGAAGCATATCACAAAGCAGCCCTCTATCACCTCTCCACAAACGTGACTCCACATGCCAACTCCTCTGGCACATACATGCCTCCAGTTGTGTGACAGGCATGATAGTACGGACCTTTTCTTATTTTGAAACACTACATGTATCCTGCTGTAGAAGTACTGCTGCTGACAGACCAGAGAACGTTAACTGGTCAATAAGCTTCGCAGAGGACTAAAATTTTACTTTTAAAGAGCACAACGGTCACTAATTTGTCCACCACTATCTGCAATTAATTAAAGAACAGGATAAAAGGTTAGTGATGCACTATCTTGAGCTATGTTAAACGCTCAAGACAACTTATAAGCATGTGTTCACGTGATCTAAAACACTGCTAGCACTACTCACAGAAAGCAGAATCCTCCTTGGAAACAGACTGCCGGGAGCATCAATAATAAAGAAAACGAAGAGCCAGGAAAATTATTTCTATGGCTACAACAGCCAGAAGAGAACCAGTATCATGCCTGACCCACTCTGGTGCAGGTTATCATTTGTGGATACCGGAAGAGTGCATTCATACAGGAGAGGTTGCTCAAATGCTTATGGAGTTGTGAAGGGAGAAATAACCAGCCAACTTGCCATTTTGTAACATCAGATTCATTCCACAGACTCCATGCCCTACCCAGACAGGCACTAAATGGGGAAAAATGGAAGTTACTCAAAAGAAATTGCCAATGGGTAAAAAGGTACTGGCTGAATGCTAGTCAAACTCAACCTCCTAAAAAAGCAAACAAAAAATTCTACATCAGGTTCCCAACGAATTCTACTTACAGTAAATATTTAAGCAATAAACCTTTTTTTTCAATCTAGACTACTGTAAAAATCCAAGAGGAATTACAAAGGATTATTGAGAACATTCAAGATATTACCTTTAACTTATTTCTACAAAGCACCACAGTTTTGACTCAGAGCCTAGTCCAAATATCCCAGAAAGCAGACTCAAAAATGCTTCAGATTATCTTTGAAAGAAACCCATAAATATTGAAGCAATGCAGCATAAGAATAATAAAAAAAGAAAATATAAGCAATATCCAGGAAGCTCTTGGAACAGGAAAGGAATTTGACTCAACTCACATATCCAAATCTTCTATGAAAAGATCGTAAAGCCAAAAATGTACAACAACTAACACATCACACTTCTATTACTAAGGTACTTCCAGGATGTCCTAACCCATCAAAATGATTCTACAAAAGCATATTAACAGAGAAGCCACTGGCACTAAAAAAATAAATAACAACAAAAAACCCTCAAACAAACAAACAAAAAAAAAATCAGAAACCACCACCAAAAAACGCAAACCAAACTGAAGAATAGAGAACTAAAGTCGGATTTCTTACCTGTTGTGACTAGGGAGAGCGAAGAAAGTAATCCATAGACAGGTATAGGAAATTGTGAAAAATCTAATGAAATACAGAGCAGGCAAGAACTAAATTGGTAAAGGAGAACTGTGAAGAAACAGCTACATTAACAGTAGAAAAAGCATATAAGGCTACTGCAGTTTCCTGCACGATCTAGTACCACAGGCACTTTTCAGCTCTCCAACGTCAGACATCCTGCTTATCTTTCAAGCCCTACAATTAAAAGGTCAAGCAGAGAAGTAAGTCAGCTGAGGGAACCACTTCCAGTGTAGAGACATGTCTCTGGAAAAGACAGAGTAGGCCAGTAAGAAGTCTAATTTACAGGACATTTGTTGTCAGGTGATCCAAGCAATCGGTAAATCTCCAGGATGTGCTCTGTTGTCCCATAAAAACACTTTTCTATATGTCATATACAAAGGGGTGGCAGGGAAAAAAGGCATCTTAAGCTTGTTATTCCCCAAGAAAGGGGGTGGAGTGAAAACTTAAAAGTACTCTTCCAGATTCCAAATTTGCTTTAAATAGCCTAAAGTTAAAAACAACTAAATAATCCCCAACAATAACAATACAGAACCCAACAAACACCACCAACACAAAAAACCCCACAAATCAGTAACAACCCACAATGATTCATCTTCTTAACAGAAGAGCTCTTTCCCAAACTGAGAGGAATACTGAGAAGAATACCAAAAATCAGTGTAATATTCAATTTTTCTTCTCAGTACTAAGAGCTAAAAGGCAGTCATCTGTCCCCTAACTAACATCTAACCTTCCTGCAAACCCTGCTCCAGGACAGCACCTAGTGAGAAATGCTACACACCCATAAAGCAAAAGGAGATGAAATTAAAATTTTTAATACAATCTTTACACATACGAATGTGTTGTATAGTCAAGGAAATGGATGATAGGAACGGAGGAGTAATTTGCTGAAAAATTTTGAAAATAATACAGAATTTAAAATGTTTTAACTGTTAGGAACATTCAAAAGTGTTATAAAATGGTCAGAAATTCTATATACATCATCTTATTTGTAAGTATCCAACTACTGTATACTTTAGAAACAGATAAATAACATGACAAACTTTCCCACACCCATACTTAGATTAAAATTTTAACATATATCCCATGTATGGGGATATATGCCAGAACACCTGCCCAAAAGATAGAAGCAGTCAAGAAGAGCTTTGATCTCTTAATTCCAAACATCCCATATTACATTAACTTAAAATACTGCAGTATCATCTTTTTTTTTTTTTTAAATAAACCTGCCCTTTAGAAAGAAATTTTCAACCCTGAAATTACAAGAATTTTACAATCATTCTAAAACAAAGGCCACGTTGTGGCCACTCTTCATCTTAGTCTCACCAGCATGGAAATTACATTTCTATTTTCAATGTAGACTCAGCATATCTCACCTCCATTTATTTATTTTGTCTGTGACATGAAGATATTTAAGCAAGATGAGAACATCACTCATCTTTCAAACTCCAGGCTTGGAAAAGGGTGCTTGACTTCTCAGGAATATCCCACTGCAATTTTTAGATCATTAGCAGATTATTTCTTCATAAAAAGGCTCAGAAAAATCTCAACACTTCAAATCAAATACAGAAGGGAAGATGAGCAAAAAAGCAGATTTCCTAAACTTTCTCAAGTTAGCTTAGACCACAAAAATTCTTAAAGATACTCAAGAATCCAAACTGTTAAAATGTAGGGAATGCATATGCTAACCTTTACAGAAATATATACTCAGATCTTTCTCTGCAGCACTCAAAAAAACCCACTGGAAACTAATTTTTTTCTTTTCCTTACTGTGAGCATGGTAAGGCACTGGAACAGATTGCCCAGAGAAGTTGTGGATGTCCCATTTCTGGAAGTGTTCAAGGCCAGGTTGGATGGAGCTCTGAGCAACCTGGTCTAGCACAAGGTGTCCCTGCCCATGGCAGGAGGGTTGGAACTAGATGGTCTTTAAGGCCCCTTCTAACTCAAACCTTTCTGTAAATCTGTAACTAATCTCAGGAGAGATCTTTAGTGAGAAAGGATCTTGGCAAATTTTTAGGGTATCTTTAGAAAAATAAAGTCACAAGGGAGCACTTCCAGTTAACTGAAACTATTTGAGTTTAAAACCAAAAAAGTCTATTTATGTAGTAGGTTCCAACGTTCTGTTGAAATAGAAGATAAGTCAGATTGCAAAAATATACATAGGTAAAACTTGCTCTACTTTCCTTCACAGCTACTTCAAAAATAAAACTAAGACTCAAATGCTGATACTCAAATATGAACAGAAACACATAGATGAAACTACATGAAATGATAATACATGTAAAGCAATTCTTAGCTTTATAACTCCAACAAAAAACCAGTATTCACATCTACGTTCTACTGAATCTTGCCACTCTTAGTTAAAAACACTTAGCATAACAACAGCCTGAAAAGTTTTTTCACTTTTATGATACATACCAATACAAATATCACCACTATATACCTGATCTTCACAAAAGCAGAATCTATAATAAATACTCATTTTTATAGCACTTTTTATCTCCTTGGAAAAAAAAAAACCAAAAAAACCCAAAAAACAAAACAAAACAAAACCACCAAACCAACAAAATCCAACTAAAACCTGACAGCCTAATTACAGGATGAATACCAAACTCATGCTTCTAGTCATATGATGCCAAGTGTTAAGGGCATTGACTTTAGTTTTATAAATTATTCAAAACCACTGCATCTCCGCTCTCTAAAATGTCTTAACTAGTAAGGTTATGGCTACCCATAGTTGTGACAGCTGAAGAATTATACTCACTGGCACAAAAATATCAGCCTACCTGATGGACAGGATTGCTCCTTTCACATCCACCAAATTAATAATGTGAATACTTTTTAATGGTATTCAACCCAAACTGGTTGGATGAGCTGAAAACTCCAATTTAAACTTACTAAACTAACCTCATTTATTGATACATTAGAAAAAACCTCTGCTATCGGAGTTGAAGAGTAGTCTCCCACACAGGTACAGTAACAAACAGCTCCATGAGTGGCAAAGTCTTTAAGGGGTTTTTAATTAACAGCTTAAAAAGAAGGGGGAAAAAAAAAAGTTAAGAACATAATCCCTCAGCATGAACTTGAATTAAATATAAAAGCAAATATTATATAGCAAATACAATTCAAAAGCTTCACAGGTAAATACTGATCCTTAGTCGAGTTATGGTAAACAGCTGTGTCCATTGCTGCCACTTTGGAGCAAACCTAAAATAAATGTAAGATGTAGTATTAGCTTCCAAACTAATGGGTCAGTACCTATAGCTGCAAATATTCGGTCCAGATAAGAAAACATGGAGAGTTTCCTTGGCAAAATAAATCTCTGGTGTCCCTTTTATGATCAGATGGGAATAACACTGTAATTCGCTAAGACAAGTGAAAGGTACAACCCACACTCCTCTTTAGAAGGGCAGGAACTATGACTGCACTTTCTGTTGTAGACAATGTAACTTTTGTCTGTTGCGACTTAGGTCACAATACTCATTTTCTGTTTGATGAAATTACACTGCAACAGTGTCTCCTTAGGGTTTACAGAGGTTGTTGCTTCTTTTTAACTTGGACTGAGGTTGCAGTCATCTGAGAGTTATACAAAAAAAATGGAGCAGAGCTTTCACACACCACCAGAATGACCAGAAATCTTGTTACTTGTACTAATTTTCTTTAACTTTTCAGAGTAATGCACTGAACAGTTCCTAGCTATGCGTACAGATTCATAAATTCAGGGTCACACCTGAGTTGAGTATTTTTCAGATAATTTCATTCAAGTTCAATATAATTCAGGATTGTCAAATTAGAACCTGAAAAGGCACCACTATCCCCAGTATAACTCTAAGCATCTTCTCAGTAACAGCAGCTGCCACAGATTTTTAAGGTCCTTGCACTGCATTCAAACTTCTTTACAGACTCATTAAAGCCTCTGAGATCAAGGAACAAATCTCATAGACCTCTCCAAAACACATCACAAGAACAGGACCACTGCTTGTGAAATCTTGTGGGGACCCCTGGTGGTTCATGGTCCTTACTTTCCCTACTAATGATTTTCCAGCTTCAAAGGAGTGAAAAAAACACCAGCTAAAGAGGAACACATCCATTGTACTAGTGTTAGAAGTGACAAGATTTTGGTCACCAAAAACGGCTGGGCATTTTTCTTGGTATATGTAATGGTAGAATCCTAGAAGATAAGGGGCTAATGTGTATGCCTCAAACACTGATAGAAGGATGGCTGTGGAGCCAACCAAGGACAGACAGCTAGTAATAACAGACAAGGATTGTTGGTACTAATAAGCTGTGAGAAAGACCAAGATGTGGCTGGAGAAGGGGGCCACGCAGAGGTGGGGCAGCACTTTTCCAAGACAAACATCCTTGTTCTAGTTCCTGGAGATAAGCACAACTGTGCAAGGACAGGAATGAGGCCAAGGTGTGGGCATGAACTGCAGGCAGGGATCAAGACTAACCAAGACCCCCCCCCCTAAAGCCCTCCAAGCCATTTCCACACAAGTCTGAAAGAACAGACTGCACATGACAGCTAATTTGCACAGAAAGCAAGAAACCTATCTTCAGGGCAGGGAAACCTTTGTATAGAAAGGCACCCTCACCAAGCCCAAGTGGAGCCCCTAGGACCCTGAATATCCCATCAGCTGGACCGACGTTGGAATCAGGACTAGTGACCTCTTCTTCTCTCCTTTCTTTCTTTCTTTAATTCATCTTTTCCTTCCTCTCTTCCCTTTCACCCTACCCCTTCATCCAAAACTCAATGCCATGTGCTAATATAGTAGGTCAGGGACTAACATATCAACTTTTATGCCAAGTGTGTAATTTAGTAATAAAACTTTTTGATTGGTTGCAGACCCTCTGACTTGCCATTCCTTTTGACAATGGGCATCCCTGAATCTTGGGTGCTTCCTTCCCCTTAAGGGTGGGACATCACAGTAAGAGAGTGATAAACTGACAACCTATTTAAACCTCCAGGCCAGGAGCCCTGACAGCAGGGTTGCTCTTTTTCTTGCTCTGGATCCTCTCAAGCAACAGTGTTAAGACAGCAAGGTGAGGAAGGACTGAAGTGATCTGCAATCAACACCTGGATCTGCCTCATGGTTGACCTTCTTGGCTGGACTACACAAACGTGTAAAAACAGCACAGCCAACCATCACTGGTTGCTGTTTTGGTCATTTTCAAAGATTAAATAAATATATAAATCTCTTCAGAGAGAACTGTGAAACTCTGATGTTAATAAACAGATTGTTAATAGATTGTTTCTGCTTTTCAATATACACAATATTCTATCCAAAGGAGATTAAAAAAAATCAAAAGGCAGTGAAGCCTTAGATGCATAACACCACCAAAAGCAAAGTATTTAGTAAATCAAGTGTGCTAGCAGTTCTGAATGCACAGCAAGTTCCCCTCACTTGAATATTCTTCTCTCCAGCTGTAAAACCTACTTGAGTAGTTGGCAAGGGCAGCTTCTAAAATTACATGTACTTTATCAGGGTCTACAAATGGTAGACAAGTTTCTGGTAGGAGAGTCCAGGGGGAAATTTACTGTTCAACAGTGGTATCAAGTTGAAAGCAAGACTCAAGGTGGGTATTTTACAAGAAAAAAAGAAATTGTGTTCATGTAAGATTTTTAATATTACAACAACATGAAAAAAAATCACCAATAGTTTACTAAAAGGCTTCTAGCTAACAGAGTAAACAAGAAGGTCAGTTATCTTAAAAGTGTTATATAACCACGGAGATTAGTCAGTTCACTGGGTTCATGGACAAAATTTATTAAAAATAATCCATCCTCTACTCATCCAAAGAACCAAAACAATTTTTAAAATTTGTTAAAGAACAAGAAAAACATTGACAATTTTTTAACAAGGGTAACAACATATATACTCAGTACACAGATTGTTAGGTCTCCTCAACTGTCTTAAAAGCTTTACTAAATAAGTTAGAAGAATATTCACATCTCAGCACAAAACAGAAGAAAACTGCTAAGTCTATAAAACTGATAATAATTTAAAGTGTTTACATATTCTTGTAGTTTTTTACATGAGAATAAAAGTTTTCTGCAAGACAAACAGCAAAAAGTCAAATAACAATTAAAGAAAACTTCAGGTTCCTTTCCTACAGATACCTACTTTGGAAATTTTCAAACTGAGAAAATGAATGTCTTAGAAGCATAGGGAGAACTGATTTTTTTTTTCCCAACACATGTGTGAGACAAATTAATAGCAGAAAACTCAGGGGGAAAGTTGCAGTAGATTAAGAACTGAAGATAACATCAAAATCCAACAAATCTGGCAGAGAACACTAATTTGGAGATAAGAGTAGAAGGAACTCAAACATAAACTTCTCTTTCAGGAAACAGAGTAGTTGAATTTTAACTGGCAGGATGTCAAAGTATTAAGTCACCTCAGTAGCTCTATCTGGAATTTAAACAAAGTACTGAAGTGAAATGCCATTTTTGCTATTACAATTAGGAAATGTTTCTTCATTACACTTTATTGCAGTATGAACATGCAAAATGCACATTTCAGTATTTTCTCTTTTCTGAACTTTTTAGAGAAATTTATCAAAATATAGCAAACATAAGAAAAAGTAACAGCAAAGGTTATTTTTATTAAAGGGTCTGTGCTTCAGGACTAAACTTAATTCACTTTTTTCTTTACTATTCCTCCTTACCCTCCCAAAGTAAGCATAGTCCACTCCTGTAACTAGAAAGCCTAAGGAAAATGCTTAACAAAAAAAACGGTTGAATGCCTAAAAAGTTGAAGGAGAAAACAGCTGACTAGACTCTCTGCAAGTCAACAAAAATAACTGCTGGTACCCACTATGAAATTATGAATTTTCTTCTTTACATTCATTTCCAGGAGTATATATTCAAGACTACTTACTACATAATACAAACTAATAAGGATACTCCAGACGTAAACAGATTTGCAACCGTTCTAACAGCTTTGTCTAGAATCCTTCCTATTATGCATGAAGCCTAGGAATTACTTTGTCAACTCTCTTCTCCCATAATAACAGATATTATCAGATCATTAAGTATAACCACTATCTCAACAATTTACATTTTTCAGTTTCTATCTTTTTAAAGCAAAGCACATGTCCCAGCAAACTTTTATCTGTTTATAACTCTCTTTCATATTAGAATCAATTTAAATGAGTATTGTTTTCTCTAGATATTATTCTCTCAGATGATTTTATAAAGGCTACCAAAATTCAAACCCAAGTTTCAAGTTTAACAACTATAAAAATTTGTAATTGTCAACTTTCTAATATTCCAAGCTCAGCATACAAACAAGCGTGAATTACTCTGTTGCAGAGCCTCCTCGTTCATGAGCACAGGTACAAAGCTGGCCTGACACCTGAACAACTTTTAGAACTCAGCCAACACAGAACCCGCACTTTTAGGTTATGACATAAGGGAACGGCTGACACAAGGAGGACAGGATTGGGAACTTGCTCTTGAAGCTCACAGGTATTAAACTGAAATCTTAGTTTTGGGAAAATAAGCAAGGAGGGTATGTAAGCAGTTCCATGCATGTGATTACTGCCACTGCTGACAACCTTTGGAAGTTACTGGGTTACTGCTGTTGCCAAGATGCCAAAGTAAGAAATTTAGGAACACACAAACTAGTCTGAGAATTAGGAAATGAACTTAAACTGGCACTATCACTTCTGGCACAAATCTCAGCAGTAGGGCTTCTATTCTACTTTTTTAGTATGACCAAGTTAAAAATATCCCTACTTCCAAATTATTATAAGACTTTACCCTGAAAACTTGATTTGCACAGTTACACCTATCCACGTGTATGAAGTCACTTAAATAAGGGCAGGAAAAAAATATCTGAATGTTCCTAGAATGCCTTTGGCAATGGCTGTGAACTTGGAACAGTTGTCCCAGCTTTAGAGCTTTCACTCAAGGAATGCAACTCTGCTGTTCAAATGCCAAGGTAAGATACACGCATATGGAGACCCCAAAGCAAAGTGGAGGGAGGGGGAGCCAAACTGTATATCCAGTGAACAGAAGAACATATATTACACAGCTAGACCCATGTGTTCATAGAATAACCAGTGCACAGTGGGTTCTCACTTGCATTTAAACATCAGTTTGCTACAAACATTTGATGTGGAAGAGAGTACAAGAAGAAGTACAAACATAATCAAGAGAAAAATGCATAAAATAAAGTTGTTCAGAGCGATGCAGTCACAAAGAGCAAAGACCAACAGCTTCAAGTGTCTTTCCCAGTCAAGAATTTGGATAGGTTTGTTCTTATTACAAATCAATATTAGGAGAGAGAAGGTATTTTTCCTAGGATTACTTTAACTTGCAAGTATGCACCACAGGGAGAATAGTAGCATAGAAAACTACAGAGAGAGGACACTAAAAATTTGGGCAAAGACAGCCTTGGGAATCATACAATCAGCAAAATATGTTTCTATAAATATTACAATACACAATGTGCATGATATTTACTATTTTAGGACTGACATACCAATACTAAACAGAAGCAAGCAAGAGACAAGCTCCATTTTTCTGGACACTGTATAAGTTTTATTTTCACAGTTGTTGCAGACAGATGCAGAGTCATTGTGTTTCAAGCTATGAGTTTCAAGCTACCTGCAGTTTTCCCATAGCAGAACTCCTTCTCATTTTGACAACTTTGAAGCAAGTTTACATCTGCTTGCCAATGAAAGAGACAAGACATCAAATTTAAGGCAGTTAGTCAGTGAAAGACTTATCTTAAAAAAATGATGGCAGCTGGTGAGTTCTCTAGGGACTTATTTGTTATACTTCACAAAGGTACGTGTCCTATAATGCACTTTTTTTTTAATTTTACATTACAGCTTATTGACATTTCCTTAAATAGAGAAACAGTATTGAGGACTATCTGTTTTCAAATCTGTCATACCAACACATCCTTCATTCTAATAGCTGTATCTGCAAAGAAGCATCTGTTGCTAAGGGATACAGAATATAAACCCTTCACAGGTCCACCAGAAAGAAAAGCATCTGAAAGCAAAAAGCACCAATACACCTGACAATTTCTTTCAAAACTCTGCATCATAAACTTCAGAGGTCCCACAATCTCAAAGAGGAGGTGCAAGTCCTAACACCCAGACGATTACCATTACTGATACATTGCCAAAAGTATTTAAGCATCTATTCTAACATAGTTTAGCACCAGAAACATTTTATTTGGTTGTAAGGCCCTATTTAGTTTAGTATTTTAAGTGTGACACAGCAAATTTACCATGCTACACTGAACATAGCTCACTATCAGCACATAATTTTCCACTGTCAGACTCTCAGACGTTCATTTTAGGTGAGAATTTATATACACTTGTTTCACAGTCATTCCCACGTTTTTGGATAGGGAAGGGAAAGATTTTGGACAAGTAGGGAAAACAATATGAAAGAATGCGGTCCATATTCAGTTTTAAACTCGCTGATCTGCACTCTCATTTAACTGAGAGGCTCCAAGGAGAGAGCCCACTATCTCACCCCTTGTGTAAGAGCGGCCCTACTAGCCAAACCCGTACCACCAGCATAAAGCGAGCAACTCGAGCGGAATAATCCTTCCAACGCTGGTTAAGTGGGGAGGAGACTCTGGACCTTCCCAGTCGCAGAGCCCCTCGCTCTCCGTGCGCGCACGAGAGCTGCCCAGAGGAACGCGGGGATGGGGTGGCACGCCGTGGTTACGCCGTGTAAACACTCGGGCCACCCCTCCCTTACCCGGGCCCTCGGGGGAGGCGGGCGGACCAGGAGAGGGGTCCGCCGGGAACCACCACGTCTCTCCCTTCCCGCCCCCGACTGCGAGATGGAGCCATCTCGCTGGCGAGGGCGCAAGAGCCGCCCCGCGGACGAGGGCTGCGGGCTAGCCGCTCCCCTCCTCCCCATCCCCATCCTCCTCCTCCTCCTCCTCCTCCTCTCGCCGCCTCAGCCCCGCTCGCTCCCACGCCGCGGGAGAGCCCAGCTCGCCCTGCCCTGCCGTGCCCTGCCCTGCCCTCCCCCGTCCCGTCCCGTCCCGTCCCGTCCCGTCCCGTCCGTACCTGCGCAGGCGGCGCCGCCCGCTGCTCCCCGGGGAGGCGCTGGCTCATCCTCCCTCCGAGCGGCAGCGGGACACGGGCTCGGCCCCGGAGCCGCGGCCGCTCCGCCGCCGGCACCGCCCCCTCGGCGCGGGCAGGGCGGGGGCTCGCACGGCGCACGCTCGGCGGGTCAGCGGCGCCGTCACTGCTGGTTCCGCTTCCCGCGGCCCGCCCGGCTCGGGGCCGGCCCCGCTCCCGCCCGCCGAGGGGCGCGGCTTCCCGGCGGCGCGGGCCGCGCTCGGGTGCCGGGGTGCAGCTCGCCCGGGGGGGAGGCAGGACAGCCTCGCGCTTAGAACGGGGAGGAGGCGGTTTCCCAGGTACAGGAGGGAGGGAGGTGCTGGGCACATCGCGGCGTCGTTCGGCTGCGGGCTGAACCCACGCTCTCTGAATTCCAGACCGCCAGGCGCTGCGGGGCCCCGAGGGCATAAGGGTTTTACCTGCACAGGAAACACAGGTGTCGGGCTGGGCACGGAACTGCTCGGCTCTGCCAGCCGAGGCGCTGAGGCCAGCGAAGGGTTAGCTTAGCACACAGTGACAGAAGGCAGGTTCTAGAAAAGCGCGGCAGGTAAAGGGAAAGGGGTGGATTATTTTTCCAAGGAAAATGCCCGCTGGTCCATTTGTGCAAGGCTAAGAACTGTGCGCACCAGGTGATGGATCGAGGCAGTCGGACTGAGAAAGTGCGTTGTGAATCTGGAGGCTTTGCCCGTAGGTGCCATAAAGGCGCTTTGGGGTCGGGAGCGGAGGAGCCGCAGGTCCGGCCCGGCCCGGCCCGCCCCGGTGAGCGCTGCGCTCAGCTCCGCTGGGGCGCGCGTCCCTCTACGGACCCTGCCCCGGGGCTGTCCGTGGGCAGACTCGTACCGGCGGTGCCGGGCTGTGCGGTGCTGCGGGTCGCGGTAGGTTCGTTCGTGAAACACTTGTAGCTGGTTTTTGGTTTTTCACTCCCGAAACCGCTGACAGCCACCTCGCGCGCCCCGCCCGTCACGTGACCAGCAGCGCGCGTTACCAGGGTGAAGCACCGCTAACGCGGAGAGGGCGGGCCGGGCCGCGGCTCCGCCCCCATGCGGGCTCGCCCAATGGGAGCCGAGCCGAGAGGCGGAGCCGCCAATAGGGGCGGATGGGGCGGGGCTTTGGCGGGCGCGGGGCCAGGTTGGCTGGCTGTGGCGGCGGCGGGCAGGTATGGCGGGGCGGCCACGGGCACGGGCACGGAGCGGGCACAGGACGATGCTGTGGTGGGGCGTGGCACGGCGGAGATGGGGCGTGGGGCTGTCCTCCTGCGGAGTCTCTCCCAGCCGCCCTGGGGCGAGGGGTTCTCGGCCGCACGTTTCGCCCCGGTGCTGGGCTTGCCCCAGCTGTGCGGGGGCGGCGGCCTGGCGGGGCCCGGCCGGGGAGCGGGGGCCTGCCCTGCCCTGCCCTGCCCTCCCCTGCCCTGCTCGCGGGCACCGCACCGCGCCGCGCCGCTGCTCGCACGCCCGGCCCAGCCCTGGCCTGGCCGTGCGCTCCGGTCGGCGGGGCTGTCGCGGAGTGTGACTTCTGCTGCTTTCCTGCGTGTCCGTGGTGGATGAAATGACTTATTGTCCAGGGCTGGAAAAGCCAACGCCCTGTCGGCGCTGATGTCCTTTGTCAAGACGCCGCTTTTTCCCTTGTCACGTGTAAAAATAAGACCTCTGTCTCATAGAAAATATAGACGCCCTTTGCTGAACTGCAGGCAGGCTGATTATTGACCATTTGTATTTGCACGGAGCAGCATGCGGTAGCAGCCCTGAGCTACGCCTAGTGCAGCTAGTTTAGCTGTAGAACAACGGGTTGTTTCAGAAAGCAGGAGAAGGAAGAGAACTTCAGTAAAGCCATGTGAAGTTCAAACTGTGTCCCACCTGCTGTACTTTACTGTCGCCCAAAAGAGAATACTGAAGTTAATACCAAGTCTTTCTTATATTTAGAAGTGCAACTTCAGATTAAACTGTGTCTAAGAAAAAACTCTCACTAAGACATTGCAAGTCTGTAATTTTCACTTTTTTGTTTCCTGGTAGTTATACTTAGTCCTAGTAGGTTTCCCGTATCTTTTGCAGAACAGATTGCTTCATATCTCTTTTGTCTTTCTATTCTAGTCAAGCTTATTCATTTTAGTCTGCTTTCATGGTATGGATTCTGTTAAGCAGCATCTGTGTCTAGTGTGCGGTTACTCTGTGGGAAAAAAATGAACCCAAATAAGGGAGAGATCCAGATTGTGAGACCTGTAATGTGTGTGAAGTATGGATCTAAGCTACTAGGATCTCCTGTTGGGAGTAAGCTGGATACAGCAAAGCATAAATGCTGCTAGTGCTTGCAAATGAGGCTTGGATGCAGAAAAGCATAGGCACCATTTGTCTTTTTCAGCTTATGGAAACTTCCTCAGGGTGTGGCAGTTCTGCTGTAAAAAATATGATCTTTTAGTCTACTGTGAATTTGTTTTGCCATTTTTTTGCTTTGGTCTTTGTTTTGCCAAGTTTCTTTGCTGTTCTGACACTAGCAATAGCTTCCACATGTAGCTCCCTAGTCTCTTGTTTTTACTAAAGTGTTTTTAATATAGAAACTTAAACACTATCTACATTCAGCTGAGTGCTCCATTTGATCTCAGAAGGTAGTCTGAATGGTCAGATAGTACATTAAAAACAATGATTCTCACTATTTTGTAATGAATTTATTTGCAACATGAAAAAAGTCTTTCAGTCAGACTTTAAGGCACACCTTGCTGTACTGAATAACGATTCTAAACTTGATGGGGATCTGTTGAATTTGGTCCATTTTTTTTCTTCTATATAGCATCTGATTTCCAAAGTACTGGATTTAGTGCTTCTTAAGAAACAACATGTAGGGATTCCTTCTGCCCCTGTTGTATTTCTTCCAAGTAAAGTGGAATGAAGGATTGTTGACCAGGTGCTATAAGTCCCTATGATGTTTGCGTGCCAGCTGAATCAGAAGCTATAGCACCGACTGCTTACTTTATTTAAAGACAGAACACATCCTTTTTAGTCAAAATGAAAAATTAAACAGGTTTTAGAAATGTAGCCCTTTTTGGCCCAAAGTGAGTTAACTGTACTAAAATAGAATTGAGACTAAGAGTAGATGATTTCCATAAAAGCAACTGAGGAGACAAATGGATTAATGTTTTGATTAAAAAAATGTAGCCTGACTTGTCAGGCTAGATGACTAATTACACCTAACTAAATCTGGGTTGTGGTTTTTTTGTGGGTTTTTTTTTGCCTAGTACTCAAGTAAGCATGCCTTAAGAAGATAACTATGGATAAATATATTAAAGTACGGAAGATTGGAGAAGGATCCTTTGGGAAAGCAATACTTGTCAAAGCTAAAGAAAATGGCCAACAGTATGTTATTAAAGAAATAAACATCTCTAAGGTGAGTTATTATTATTCATTCCTGATCCATTCTTTTTGTATTTCTGTTCTCAAAAATCATTATTTTCCTTCTGAAGATGTCAAATAAGGAGAGAGAAGAATCAAGGAGAGAAGTTGCTGTATTGGCTAACATGAAACATCCGAATATTGTCCTCTATAGGGAGTCATTTGAAGGTAAGATTAACTAATACAGTAGAATCTGAAGTAATGCTAGTAAGCCAATTCTTACACTATTTACTGCATTTAGTTTAAAAGTCTGTGTTTCCTCTCTTTAATCAGTATTTTTCATACCTTTATTATTTATTTCAGTTCTTTTCCACTGTATTTTTTTTCACAATTCCAATGCACATTTTAAAGTGTAATTTAGAAAAAAAGGGCAACAAATAAACAGAGGTATTCATGATTATTCCTACATGCTTTGATTTTGTTTGATACTTATATGAAAGATATTCTCTTGTTTCTCCAGAGCATAAGTCTCCTGGAATACTTTTATGTACCCTAGCAATTGGAGTGCTTGTGTAGGTTAAATATGAGTACAGTCTAAATTTGGGCATTGATTACCCAACAAGAGCAGTTTCATGTCTGAGTTTGTTGTCTTATAATGCAGTCTTCAGTAATTGCAATCATATAATTGCTTTCAGAGCTGGAAAAATAGATGGGACTGTTTACTTCATCAAGATATGAAGGAAGGAGAAATATAATTCCGCATTGTCTTCACAGTGAATGGCTGGGGAAATGAGCAGAATAAATAAAAGATTCCAAAAACCTGTCATATACGTTAAAATATTATTTAAAACCACTCTAAAATTATTTGAAATACTGTTTAGGGACACTGCTCTCTTCTCCTTTACTTCCTTTCTGCTTACTTTCATGTATCTTTTGTCTGGGGACTTTTATTTTCTCCGTTCTTTAAATTAGATTTTTGTTATGTAATCATATTACATGACCACAGTCTTCTGTTTATAAATCCATGCTTCTGCCTTCTTTGTCTTAGAGGCTTGTTTTTTAAGACTGCTTATTTCTTACAAGGTCAACCCTGCAGTCCATAATTCACAGGACTTCATGTTGCACCTTTACTGCTAAAACACATTGCCTTTGAATATACTGATTCGGTTTAAAAATAAGGGAATTATTTCAGCAACAGGTCTGCAAGAAATCCAGACTTCTGAGATCATTTTTAAAATAACACTGATTATAAAGCTTAACTGAGATACAGCTGTAAGGGTTCAGTGTTTTGAAAGGCAGATTTCAGAAGTGTTCTGTGGAAGTGAAATTGAAGTGACCTAGATGATTCTCTTGATTTTAATTAAGAGTTTAAGTGCTTAACTTTCTCATAAAATAAAAAACTTTTATTTCGAGCAGCATGTGATTGATTTTTTTTTTTTGCAATTATTTAGCTCTTCTCAAAATCATGCCCAGTATGTGAGGAACATAGTTCTTATGTTTTTGGCAACTTGCAATTTGGTTCTGCTTAACCTGTTTTTTCATCAATAACTTGGAAAGATTGCATTGGTCAACAAATCTGTAACTTTGAATGAAATATATATCATCGTATCTCCTATTGGAAACTTGCATAGGATTTTTTGAAGTCTCCCCACATTCCATTGAAAAATGAGAAAATAATTGCTTCCATCTCTCATTGTCTGCTGGAAGTTTTGTTACTGTTCTTCAGGCTCTGAAATAAACTGCACGTCTAGTAGGAGAGCTGATGATTTTCATGTTCTTGCACTTAGAGTAATGCCTAGTCCAGGTAATACTCCAAGAAAGAGCAAGGCAAATAGAGGCAACTACCTAAATTAGAACTTAAGATCTCTATTTTTAGGGTAGGGGACTTATAGGATGTTTGAAAGCAGTTTGAAGATGGTTTTATATTGGGTTCATAAAGTGGCACCTTTAATTTCATGGTGGTTTTAAATGCCATTTTGGGGCATTGGTTCAGCAGATGTAATTTTTTTTCTCTCCGTATCTCAAAATGGTCTGATGTTACCAAAAATAGGAAACATAGGTTGTGAAACTCAAAATAATAATAATATTTATGGACTAACAAGTTATATCTGAAGCTGCATGCGAAAAGGTTGGGGGTTTTTGTTGTGTTTTCTGTGACTGTAGTGAAGATATTCAGAAAGTTATGTAAATATGGGTCTTTTAGTTGTCTCTTTTAAATTCTTTGTTTTATTTTACAGAAAATGGCTGCCTCTACATAGTGATGGATTACTGTGAAGGAGGAGACCTATTTAAAAAGATAAATGCCCAGAAAGGAGTATTATTCTCTGAAGATCAGGTAACAGCAAACTACTGCTATAGTGTTTTGTTGCACGATACTTTTTCGTGAATTTTAAATTATTTTGGCTCACTTTGTAGGTGTGGTTGCTTAATCTAAAAGGAGGTCCTCAAATTGTCATTCTTGTTGCCATTGGTCACAGTAGTGTCTTTAAAAAAAAGCAAAACCAAACTGAAACAAACAAAACACAAAGACCCCTCACCCTTGTCAAAAAGGAAAACCAGAAAGAAAACATGGTCCCAGGAGTCATGGGTATCTTACTTGGAATCTTGTCTGCATGTCTAAGATGCTTTTAAACAGGTTGGATCTTTTGTGAAGTAAACCAGATTCGAGAAATGAAAAATACTGAAGGACAACAGGGATATTTTTAAACCTTCGAAGTAGAGTTTTTTAAAGATATAGTGGCTTATGATTTTTGTATTGTAATACTGATTGTCATGTATTAGAAGTATAAAATAGCATACTTTGTAAGTATAACAATATGGAATATGGAAATATGAAGTTGGCATCATTCAAAAGTTTATTTTCCCGTTGACAGAAATTTAGTCTTATATTGGAAATATACCAGTGAATTTTCTTTTTCCACAAAACTGATTATAAAGTTATTTTAGTAGAAGAGAAGTGGGAGAGTTTGGAATAAATGAGAGGATTTTATGTAGAGATTTGATTAAATTAGCTGAAAATAGATTATGTAGGGTCAGGGTGGTTTTTTGTTAGAACTGACATATGTTTCTTTGTTTATAAATTGTTTCTTTGCCATTTTGTCTTCACCCAGTAGGATCTCAATTTACCTATGATTGGAAAGGCTTAATAGTTTATTAGGTCTACTAATGGTATTTAGAATAGGTATTCATAAAACATTTTGGATATAATTTGAAAAACTTTTCATTTTTCTAATTTGACCTCACTTTTACAAGAAGCTTGAAAAGTGAGAATTATGCCTTGAATTATACTGTAATTTGGTCGTGTTACATCCTTCTAAGTTAGGAATGTGAAACCATTATTCACATAGAAAAGTTCTTGTCGTTAGTCACTCCTTAAATTGTGATTTTTGCCAATTTTTTTTTAAAAATAGGCTTTGTTGGCTTGTTTATAATCTTCTAGTTAGATGCTTGTTGCTTTTCTCATCGAAATCCACTTTGTACTATTTTTCTTTCTAAGGTAAGATACAGAAAATTACTATATGATAGAATAAGTGTTTCTGTGAATATCAGTATGACTTTCTAGGACCCTTGGTCAATTAACTGACTGCAAGGTTTACCGTATTGGTTACAGCAAAAGTACAGTGTTTTAACTTGCAAGTTCCACATCTTAGGCATTTTAGCTTATCAAGTTCACATTGTGTACTTCTGTTGCATGTATAATATATAATGCAAATCGTAATCTCAAGCTTAATATCAAATTTGGGTAATAAGCATCTTTCATTAAAAGGTTTGCATAATGGTGACAGTACTTTTAAATTTTTAATTATTCTATAGCATAAATGAAGACTTTGGGGGAGGAGGGTAAAATCTGGAGTTATAATTATAAATGTAATTATAAAACTGATTTGATAATGTCTTGGAAGTGGGGAAGCTTTCAGATTAGTGGTGATGCTGATGTTGCATTTTCTTTTATGCATAGATTCTGGATTGGTTCGTACAGATTTGTTTAGCACTAAAACACATACATGATAGAAAAATCTTGCATCGGGACATAAAGTCACAGGTATGTAGGTCACTGTTTTTCAGCTGAATTTACTTCCAAAGTGATTGAATTCATATCTTGCTAGTGTAAGTTGGCAAATTATGGAAAGCAGTCATTTTGTGTAAACATTTCTAATACTGGAAACACTTCTTCAGAATCGTCTGCAAGAGATTTATATGATATTTTTACAAACCGATGAGGCTATCTGATGAAGCTACCTGAGTGTTACTCATATATTTGTGTGGGGACAGGAAAGGTTATGTTTGAGAATGTGTAGTAGTATTTTCTTATTTGAATGAAGTAGGACTAGAATAAGTCTGGTGTTCCACAGTAGTCAATAACACTACTGCCAGTGACTTAAGAGGGATTGGATGGTAGAAAACTTTCTTTTTCCCAAAACATATAGAGAACAAAAAGTTTGCAATTGTATGAATATTTTAATTAACAGACTTCTTAACATTTCTATATCAAGAATATATTTTTAACCAAAGATGGAACAATACAGCTGGGAGATTTTGGAATCGCCAGAGTTCTTAACAGGTAACTCCTTTTTGATGCTGTTTTTTCTCTCACTTAATCTATATTGCTTTGATCAAGGAAAACACAATCTGTACTTCATGTGAGTTAACCAGTTAACATCCATTCTTATTTTTTTTCTTAGTACTGCAGAGTTGGCTCGCACTTGCATAGGAACACCATACTATTTATCGCCTGAAATATGTCAGAACAAACCCTACAATAATAAAAGGTAATTTTTGTTAAGGAGAAGAAAAACAGTTCTTTTAGGAATCTAAAGCTGTTCTGGTCTTATGATAGTGAACAGCTGTTAGTCTTTCTCTTACCCCAGTAGATACTGAGCCTCACTGTACAAGTGGGATCTTAGTAGGTCTGCAGTAGAAAGCAATGTGATGCAGAGATGACTTAGCTTAATGCTTGAAGTTTTGGATCTAGCTGTGTTCTTAATTATGGCTCTACTCTTGCCTGTCTGTTTTACTACCCTAATTTATGCACTACAAATGTCAAACTGTTAATGATGAAAGACAGTAATTGGATTCTCTAAGCACATGCATAGATGGGTGTCTCAGCTTGCTCCAGGTAACAAAGTCCTACAGGTACCTCACTTACACGCTTGCTTCCCTGGCAGTAAGCTGTATCTGGTAACAGTGTCCCTGGTGTAATTAAAATGGTTGTTATCAAGTTACCCTTACACTGCACTAAGCTGCTGCATTCATTTCTGTGAGTGCTCTATACTAATTTCAGTTGGTTTCTTAAAAGATAAAAGTTATTGTAGTACCTTGCCCCTTAATTTCTTCTACATGGGATTTATTATCCAGTGGTATTGTAACTAAATTCTGTAATCCTGTAATGAGTGAGGGTGTTAAACAGAGTAAATTGACTTAGAGATGTATTTGCTGAATTAGGTGGTGAGTTTTGTTTGTTTTTTTGTTTGTTAAATTCAAAAACTTCTGGCAACTGTATATACTTAAAGAAAAAAGACTTTTTTTTCCATATTTTGTCTAATTTCTGTGTTTAGGGTGGTTCAGATGAAAATTTCTAAATCTGAAGCCAAAATGGCCTCATCTGGTTTTCAGGTTGACCTTATTGTTGGTTGTGGAATTTTTTTTTTATTGTTGTTGTTCAGGGTTTTGTGGGGTCAAAGAAGTCCATACAGGGAAGCTTGTACACACTCAAAATACAGTCTTTTCCTTTTCAAAGATAGACTTCACAGATATAATTTACTTGGCAATGTTGCACCTAGAACTAATTGTTAAGATATGTTCTCTTTGATTTAGTGATATCTGGGCCCTCGGTTGTGTTCTCTATGAAATGTGCACACTTAAACATGCGGTGAGTACAAACTTGGTGTGTCTATAAAAGAACAGTTATTTGAAACAGAAATTTTTTCTGATGTTGCATAGATGCGTTTTAGCTGATGAAAGGTTTTCGTTATAACTGTTTGGAAATTACCTTCAGTGTTCTCATCTCCACTTCCTGTGCCGACCACCATTTTCCATTGGCGTTTTGATTCGTTCCATTCTCTCAGAAGTCTTGGCACTTTTGTTAATAATGAATTGTGTCAGCTGAAAAAATTGTTAGGTGTTGTGACAAAGGATACCAGCAACAGTGTTTCTTTTTTTCAAAATGCTTGACTTCACTGAAAGTCTGAATTTGGACTCTCAGTTTTTGTGCAAATGAATTAATGTATTTCTGTTTAGAACAGGAATAGTGCTTAGAAAAAAACTCCCATGGTGGAAGAGTTGCCTTCCCTCCCCCTCCTCTCTATGCGTGTATGTCGTTTTATCATCCATTTTCCAGTTAGGAAGGGAAGAAAAACTTTTCTTTTTTGTGTCTTGATTTGGATTTTTTTTGTGGATTTTGTCTTCTTTGGAGTCTTTTTAGTAGCTATTTTTATTAAAAGAAAAAGATCATAACAACATGAAAATAGAAAAAAGTTTCCAAGGGATAAGGGTTTAATTTCATTTCAAGCTTTTGTAATTTCTTATTGCTTAGTCTTTTATGTGACAACAATGCTGACAATGTTGCCTTTCTGAGAGTTGATGGCAACAAGTTGTTTTCTGTAAGCTGTGTGATATGTATTGTTTTCTTTTTATCGTACAAATGAATTGAAATGGTGCCCTCTGTTTCCTGAGCTTAAACTGAAGTCTGAGCATTCCTTCAGATTTCACGCTGAACGAGTGTGAATACTTTACATTCTTTCATTTGAAATGTGGATTTGCTGAAAAGGGCAGAAGGCATGTGGTGGTTGAAAATGTTTGTAAGAGGAGATCAAGCAAATAATTATGTAATTATTTTTCTTAGTTATATGTCATTTTGGCAACAGATTATTTTAAACTGCTGGTGTAAACTGTTGATGACTTTGAAAAAATGTTTGGGTATGTTGAGGCAAGGGAGGGTGCTTTATTAGTTTTCCTCATCATCTGTATATGCAGCCATGTGTGTGGACACACAGTCAGTAATATGTAGTAACTGTTTTCTTCCTTGTGTGATACAGTTTGAAGCCGGTAACATGAAGAACTTAGTACTGAAGATAATCTCTGGACCGTTTCCTCCTGTTTCTGTGCATTACTCCTATGACCTACGTAATCTGCTGTCACAGTTATTTAAAAGGAATCCTAGGAATAGACCATCAGTAAACTCCATATTGGAGAAAAACTTTATAGCCAAACGGGTTGAAAAATTCCTCACACCAGAGGTATGGAGTTTGTTTTAATTCTAACTTCTCTAAAACATCATAGGACTTTCCTTTTTCTTTATTCTGATGTTAATATACAACATGGGAAATTGGTGTAATGGTATTACTTAGAACTCTTATAGACAGTGTCAGTTAAAGAAAAAATAATTTTGCTCTGAACTGTAAAGAAGAGTCTCAAATTATTAAGCGTTTGATAGTTTCCATGAGTAAATCTAAATTGGCATTTTCTGAAGTGCATTGTTTTATGTTTCTCTGTATCGTGAGGAATTGTGAGTGATATGTTGATTTGTTTAAATATGTATCTTCTCATAAAATGGTGCTCTCAATGATTTCAGCATCTCTGCTGTATTGAATTACTTCAATCCATTTTTTGTTTGGAATTTGGAACAGCCTGAGAGCCTGTTCTAGGAAATGTTGCTACGTAAAGTGATCTTAAAATTTCTTGATAATTTAAATGTATCATTTGTATATAACCTCAAAGAAGTTGCTTGCTATTCTGTTTAGAATCTATCAATATCATTTGATGTCTATTTAATGTCCTTTTATTATAAATCTTACCAAAAGAGATCAAGATTAACATGTGAATAGTACTGATATGGGGTAAATATAGGCAGAGAAAGGACATGGAGGAAATGCAATATAAAGAATTCTAATGGATTCTTACAACTAAAGAAATGTCATGAGAGGCCATACATAACTGGAATTTCTATTGTCTGTAAATAGACTTTCAACTAATAGTAGTTCAGATTAAAGTCTCAATGAAAGGTGAGATTCAGAAATCTTAACAGATAAGTTTGTTCTAATATTTGCAACAAGAGTAGTTTCATCTGATTTTGTCTCCATTTGCTAGAATGGATATGAAATTTTTATTTGTAGTTAGTCAAAGTATAATTACTAATCGACTACCTCTATCAACAGATGGTGATACTAACTTGTCCTAGATAGAGTATGGATACTTTTACACAATTTTTCCACCTCTATCTTTGACATGTTTGACTTAGAGGTGCTATCCAATCTTAAAAGCAACAACAACAAACAAACAAAAAACAAAAACCAACAAAAACCCCACAAACAAACAAACAAAACAAACAAACAAATTAAAAAAAACCCCAAAAACATAAAACAACAACAAGAAAACCCCACACCTCAAAAACCCACCGAAAACCCCCCAAATCACACAGAAAGCACCTTTTACATATTCAGCTGGAGGTGGTCATTGCGTTCTGTTACAATGTCAGTGTATTCTCTGATGCAGCTGTAATACTTATTTTCTTTCAGTATCATCCACAGCTAATGCTGTTGTCCTCTGTTTTCCTTAGTCTAAGCTTAAGAGTTATTTCGTAGCTAACATCTTCAACGTGTTGCAACTATTGCTGAAACCCTACTCTTATATGTTAGGAAATCAGTCTTCCAGTTTTATGTAAATTCTTTTGTAATCTTCATAGTTACTAAGTTGCAGTAAAGAGTGAATTTAAATTAGCATAGTTGTTTTTTAAAAAGGAGGGGCTCTTTGGAAGGTACTGAAGAGTCAAATTTCTTTTCTATCAGTAACTGTGTAATCGTGGAAACATCATACTTCAGATGTTACAGCTGACCACTCAAATAAAAGCTTTAAGATCAATGAAATACCATTAGTAGGAAACTGTTCTCATGTGTGACTTCTTGCTTACAGAATCTTTGATGCCAGACTGTACAGGTTAAAAACTTTTTCTGCCATCATGTGCAGAGTTGTAAGTTCTGCACACTGGTTCTTGTTTTGGTATTTTTTTTGAGGTTTTAACTCCTCAACATCCATTGTAACTAACTGGTAGTCTCTAAACAAGTCAAAGTAATCTGGATAGTTCAAGAATCTATAAAAACTGTTCCTTAACTGACACTTTGCACTTATCCTTGCTGCTCTTCCTTGAATCTTTTTCATTTCTACTTTGTGGTTCTTGAGGTGTTGGGTTCAGAACCAAAATGATGGCCTACTAATGTTTGAATGTTCTTTGTCTAGACTCAAATTTTTCACTCCAGTAAGGCTGTTTTCCATATTTTATTATGCTAATTTGACATGCCAGACAGCATGCCATATATGTTGTTTGTAGATACCCACATATGTATTCATCTTCCCATCTTGAAAAGGACAGTGAAACTAGAAAGCTGCGAACACTTGACACAAACTGTATGAGAAATTTAACTTTGACAACTAGTCAGAAATCTGAAATGAATTATGCATAAAGCTATGTTAATGCTCACATTAACTTTCTTCTAGATTCTTAGCTAGTTTGTAAATGAGATAACGTTTGCCACCCAGAAGTCAGACTGAGTTGCTTTTTTAAATTATTTGAGTAATTATGCCAAAAATGCTTGCAAATACTGAATCCAGCCTCATATTCATGTTAGTGATACTAAGCAGAATACATAAAGTTGAAAACTGAATACATGAAGTTGAGTATTCATTTAAGTTTCAGTAAATACTACTAGTTAGATGCTTACTGAGAATGGCAAACTTCTCTGAAAATATGTTCTTTCTAGCTTCAGTCATAAATGCTGATGGCTAACTCTTCAACTTTTTGTTTAGCTTATTGCAGAAGAATTCAATCACAAAATTTTCCAGAAGTTTGGACCACATGCTGCACCAGGTAAGTGGATGTGTAAAGTGCTTTGCCTTCAGCTCTGGCAAGACAGTGTGTGTAGCTTCGTTCTTTTACCTTTTTTATTTGTTTGGTTTTTGTTTGTTCTTGTTGTGTGCTCTTACACCTGATAGTAGAATTTCCAGGAAAAAAGAGAGAGGAAGCAATTTACCCTCCTCCCGTCAGGAACTGGATGTATGTAGAGTACAAATGATGCAAATACAAACTATGGTCCTGTAAAATTTGAAGTGTACTCTTTCCTCTTGCAGTATGCTACACTTCCAAAATTTCAGGAGACAATGTAGACTGGAAATACTGGAAATAACTTATGTTGTGATCATGTGACTTATTTTTACCCCTTAGTAGTGACAAATGGCTAATGAGAAGTACTATTTCTTGCAAAAAATATGGGAGGTTTCGTTAGAGGTTCCAAGATAAGACCCTGACTTCAGTCTAATTCAGTAGAATTTCTACTACTGGTAGCAAAGTAGATCGTGGTTAGTTTTGTCAAGATGATCTTACCGTACTTCATTTTCCTGCAATAGTTTTTTTGCTTAGATTTCCTTCCCAATTATTTTATTTCCTTGTAATTACTTGAAGCTGTGGTAAGTACTCTGATGTCTTTTGATAGTTTTGCTGTCCTGCTATTCTGTAGTAAGAGAGCCCTGATAACACAGAATCAAATCCACAATACTGGCACATTTTCAGGAACTCTACAGGGAAAACAATATCCCTGGAAGCCATTAAAGCTCTTCCAGAACTCATTTTCTGCTGACAGTAGTGCTGCAGGTTTCAGTTCAGTGTTGTTAGTGGAGACAGGCCTATCTCTCCATTCCATTAGGAAAACTTTTCTGTGTGTGAGTGACAACTGTATCATAAAGCATGGCAGCTGAAATAAACTTCAGTTTTCCAATTCAATTCACCAGACAAGGTGTTTTGGACAGCTGGGTATTATGCATCAGCTCATGTGAATTAAGTGTTAACAGTTCACCCATTTTTCTTCAGTTATGCTGCTCTGAGACCTTGGGAGAGGGAAATAGGGTACACTGGCCAGCCTGGATAGCTGTAAAACAGGTTTTGTTGTTGTAGTGTTTTGGTTTTTTTTCTTTTCAGCTAAAAGACCAGGTCAAGAACAAACATTGACTTCAGTTGCACCAGCTCAAAAAATTACCAAACCTGCTGCAAAATATGGAGTGCCTTTAACTATCAGGAAGTCTTGTGGTGCACCTAAAAAGCCTAATGAGAAGAAGCCATTGACTAAATCTAGACAGGTAAGAAACTAAGTTAGTTAAATTGAACTATTTTGTTCATACCTTATTTAAATGTTAAAAAATTCTGTGCCTTCCTTTTCAAAATGTCTTGGTATATGGACACATGCACCTGCAGAGAAAGTAGCACTAATAGCTTAAATGCTTGGCTTGCTTCATTATTGATCTTTTTGTTGTTGTTGTTTAGTTGATTTTAATATGATGATTTCTGTAGACTGCTACCTTAGGTTTGAGTTTTAAATTCACTGCTGAATTACATTTGCATGTTTTCATTTGCTTTGTTGGTTTTAACCACTCTTAGAAATATTGTCTGTCAGACATACCAAAATTATTGACTCTGAATAAGAATCTGTGCATCTTTCTTCCTTATTCAAAAATAATCTCAAGTTTTCAAAACATTAAAACTTTTTTTAGCCATTTTACAAAGTTTTGTCAGCCAGAGAAACTGTGTAATTGGAAGAGGTGTTTCCTGGATTTAATTCCATGAGCTGATGAGAAATAGTCTTCTATATACCTTCATACAGTACTTTTGATCTTTCCTTCAGTTGTTTTCTCTGTATTCCTTATAATATAAAACTTTTATTCTCTCTCTCTTTATTCCTTTAATTACTACATTACCAGGAGATGTTTATGTTACAGCTAATATTGAACTATATGCACATGCCAAACAACTAGCAAACAAGAAGTTCCTATTTCAACAAGGGAGAACTAATTCAAATTTTCTTCTGAATAAGTAATATTGTTGTGGGGTTTGTTTGGGGGTTTTTTCCTTCTCCCCGTGGCACTTCAGGGAACATAATACTAAGACCTCTATCCATCTTTTAAATTTGATAGGTGGATAGAAAATTATCCTTGAGATACAAATTATCTGTGAGGTGGTAGACCCTTGGGGTCTACCACTTTTCTTATCCTCTGGGGGAAAACAAAGTCCAAACCACTACAGAGGTTCAAAAGTTATGAGAGGTTTAGAGAAAAGCTCATTGATCACACAAGCCTTGTTGGCTTGTGATGCACATTTGCGAGCAAGAGGAAAGGAAGGCGTAGACTTCTTGTGCGTCCTTATGAGATCACGAGGTTTATGTTTGAAGATGTGGTTGCACAACCATCTGCTGCTCTTTATAATCAGTTTCACCAACCAACACCAATCCATCTTGCCTAGAGACCTAAAATGGCAGGGAAGAGACTGAGGAAGTATCTACTCTTCCTGCACGTAGAGTCAGTAACACTGCAATTTTAAGACATAGTCTTTGTGCGAGTTGTACCTGGTGATAAGGGATAAAATGTAGCATTGAAACAATGGCTACAGTGTAATATAAATTTTATTCTCTTTGTTGTTCCAGGGTATTCTGAGCTTGCAGCTGTCAGGCTTTTTAAAGGAGCATGTAACAATCATCTCTTTTGTTTAGTAATATTACATTAACATTACAATATTACAAGTCCCTGAAGGTTTCTGACTTCCACCATTCTTGATTTTAAAGTACTCATTTGACAGGACTGTAGGTTGTCAAAGGAAAATACTGTTAAGCTTTCTGCGTTCTAGTATGGTCAGAAGAAACAAAAGCTTTAAAAGTAACCATCGCATTTTTGAGAAGATTAGAGTAAGCTGCATGCTTTTAAGTATAGCTTCTGCTTCAGCAGGTGTTCAGTGGTGGCTGTGTTCTCATGTTCCACACGTAACAGAACTTTGGTTAGAGTCAGAACCAAGTGAAGAACCAAGCAAAAGAGCCCTAGGATAACGTAACACATCTTTTCTCCAAATAAGAGAATCCTAATATCCAGGCACCCTCAAAGCCTTACTAAGAAAAGGTTGTAATGCGAAGTGATACCACCAGAGAAGAAAAATTAAGACAAAACAGATTTAAAAATTATTGCCTTCTACTTTTGAGACAGAACTTTTAGTACAGGATGAACAAGTACAATAGCATTTACCCCTAGTTCCTAGCAGTGCTTTTTACTTAAAACCTCCTGATTAATCAAGTATTTTAAGCCCCATTTTGTGTACACTCGGTTGTGGGTTTAAGATTTTTTTTCTGATTAGAGTTTTTCTCTCATTCTTGCATCATGCTGTCTAATTTGAAGTTTCACCTTTTATGCAGACCTTTCCAACTCCTAGAAGAAAGGAGTAAAATGTTTGAGGTATAATAAAATCATCTGTTAATTTTCAAACCAAGCAAAATCTAAGTCCAAAGCACGAATGACAAAATCCAACCTTCAAACCTTTCCTCCTTATCTTTTTTCCCCAAACATTATATAGCAGTGATATTTATTTATTTTTTTTTTTAGTCTTCATGGACATACACCTGCTATTGGAGCAATAACCCATCTTGACAGAGACTTGACAGAGTAATGGCTCAATAATAAATACCAAATTATATGCTTATTTTTCAGGAACCTTCAAAAAAGAAAAGGTTAGAATTGCCTGAAAAAGAAAGACGCCAGAGAGAGCAGGTAGACGAGATTCTTGAGACTTTTCGTTATTCCCCCATAGTAATTTTAATGAAATACCTTGTGGTGTGGTGTATTGTGTAAGAATATGTAGTAGTTTGATTTCCCAGTTACCTAACACGTTTAATCCTTACGTATTTCAGATCAGTTTACTGAAGGCAGATGAAACGAGAAGATTGGAAAAAGAAAGGGTAAAATATGTTTAAAATGTGTTAATAGTGAAGTTCAATTTTTACTTAGTGGTTCCTTGAATTTTGTTTTCCTGTATTGTTTTCTCCTTCAGATGGAACGAATAAACAGAGCCAGGGAACAAGGATGGAGGAATGTGCTTGGTTCAGGTGGAAGTGGTGTTAAGGTTGGCAGCAGATGCAGAAATGTGGTGTAGTCTGTTCCCCCACCTTTGATTATCTGGCATGGTCTTGTCTTTTCAGAAAGATCTGCTCTTGGAGGATAACTCTTGGGGCTGCCCATTATTAATCTATAGATAATTTAAGAGAAATTTTAACAGTTCCTCCCCTGGCCTTTTGGAGATTATGTGCAATTTTCATTTTTAATGCTTACTAAATTTCTGAATCTCTTCTCTTTCTGCCAGTAATGGTTTTCATGCACCACTTTTTTATTGCCACACCTACTTTTGCTCCTTTTCCTGTGCTGAATCTATGCATGAACAGCTTCTTTCACATTCGAGTTTGTTCTTGAATTTTTTTGTTTCCAGGTTCTCATTATATAATAATGGACCTCTTTCACATTATTAAACACCTGCTCCTAAGCATTCCTTGTTATTTGGCAACATAAATGTTTACATATATTGGTAAGATGTTTGGGGGGGGATAAAAAAATCCTGAATAGATCTAATTTTTTTCTGAATGCAGTGCACTGTTTAGCCATTCACATCCTGCATAATTTAATTTGATTCCTATGATAGCTGCTTTCTGCGTATTTGTGTGTGTCATAGTCTCATGGAAACATAACTGTCTTGGGAAGTAGTCTCATGAAGTTAGGTAAATACAAAGGTCTGGGTACTTTCATCAGACAGAGCCAATGCAGGAATTTAAGTGGTGCTGTAGTCTAAAGCTATCTGACAATAAAAATTGGACTAAAACACTGCTATTTGTTGTGGTGGTGTAGTGAGTCTTACAAAAATACTCGCTATAAATATGTTTAGTAGTGTTTTTGTAAACAAGCTCTGACTGAGCAGTGTAGTCAAAATGAAGAGAGGTTTTATTACTGTTCCTTGTACAAAAAATGAGGAATATACAAACACTGACCAAGTTTTAGTAGCTATTTATTAAATATTTCACTTCCAAATAGACATCATCTTTAGATGTGTGCCACACATCATATAAAGCTTAAACAAAAAAGCAAATTTAAGCATACCAGACTTTCAAAACTACTGGGTGCTGATCTAATGAAAAAAAATCAAAAAATATAGTTTGGTCCCTATGCAGTTCTTCTCTCTCTCACAAGATCAAACTGGCAGGCACCGATACAAGCTTCCATACAACACAATATGCATTCATCATCATGTTTGGATGAGAGATACATATATTCCTGAATGCAATACTTCTGATTAACTTTGAGAGTTTTACTGCAAACATACAAAGTGTTCTATTATAGCTACAACTGCATTGTTATCAGTATTCTCAGTTACCAAGGGAAACTGAGGTCCAGTGGCTGTGCCAGTTTTCACTAAGTGCCTCTGGTGAAAAACATGGCAGACAGGCAGAAAAAATAATTGAAATGTCTTCTCCAAATTGGAGAAGTGTGTTTAGTACAAATCTTACTGTTTACCATCACTCCAGGTTTCCATATTCGGTTATTCTTGAGTTAATTATCCTTTTCCTTTCTCCAGCATGAGAGCAGTGTATCCAGCAACTCCCTGATAATACTCTTGAATAGCATGGCTCAAGCTTTCCAGTGACACAAGCCAAATAGCATCTTATGAAGGCACAGCAGGGTCATGCACTGCATGATTCTGTCCTGTTATCTTTTTGGTTTGGTTGCTGGCACCTGTTTCTGAGGGCAAGTAGGGAAAGATGTGACAAGGATTTGGCTTTGGGTTTGTGGTTTTAGTGGGGGCTGGAACTGTTCTGCAGACTGTTGATGAGCACCTGCTTCATAGCATTTGCCGAGATATTGATCATAGTATTTCTTTAGATTTTGAAAACTAATAATGATAGGTGAAATCTTGAATAGTATCTAAAGCAAGACTTCTATTTGCAGAAACTGTAATCTTGTGCAGTTATTTTTATTCAGATGAACAGTATACCTACATATTTGAATGCCTGGATAAATCTTTGATTTAGTACTTTGTTATCTGGATTATGGGAAGCTGTTGATGGGCATTAAGCAACTGAAACTTAGAATTTGAGATTAATTCCATTGTCAGATATAGTCGCTTCAAGAACTTCTAAATAGGCAATATTAAACCTGTCATATCTGCACTCACCTGTTTGAATTTATTTAAAATACTTCAGAGCACTCTGGAAGGAAGATTGACTCTATTGTTAAAACAAATTCCGTAGATTCAGTACCATGGGCTATTTGATTGCTTCCGCCAGGTGTAAAGGGAACATTTTTATGCATGTGCTGACAACCTTAACCTTGTTTTGCCTTTCACATTTTCTGCATCCATCCTTGGCTACTACTCTACACAGCTGCTCGAAATGTTATTTTTTTCATTATTTTCACACAAAGATTCTGCAGGAATTCTAATTCTTTGAGAATGACAGGGATAATTCACATAAAGCAATAGCTTGTGGTAGATATTCTTATGATCTGAACTTTAGTACGGAAGCATCTTAATTTTGGTGATGAATTCAAATTATAGGTTGGTAGCAAGGGGGCTCTTAAATAAATCTACTTCAGTTGCTATTGTATTGCTTTTGTTGCTAAAAGTTTGATTTTTGGCATGTAAAATTATCTCTGTTTACATTTCAATGGATTTGTTATCAGTGACTTCCAAAATGTATGACAGATGTCTCATGTTTAACTAGACTGTTATTAGAGGAAAGTTAAATGGTGTTTTATTCTGGACTGCTAACAGAAAAATAAGCTTTTAATTCATCTATCTTGTAGTTTGTTAAAATAGGGGCATGACTGGGTTAAAACTAGAACCAATTCAGAATTGCTGCAGAATATGTTAATACTGTTATTCTGCTCAAGAAGTGAAAATTGAAAGGGCTTCTTCAAAACAATATTTGAGATTTCCACCCTACCCTTTTTGGTTTCCAGGCACCGTATTATGTTGGCGGAGGTGGTGTTGGTCCTTTGCCTGTGTCTTCCAGAGGACACTATGAACACTATCACGCTATTTTTGACCAGATGCAACAGCAAAAGGAAAACATTAGAGTAGCTGAAGAGAGGGAAGCCAAATTGAGGGCAAAACTACAAGACCGAGAAGTTCTTGAAAGGTATGGCTACCTTCCATTAGAAGTTACGTGTGGTCTGCTTTAGATGAAAGTAATGAAAGTCACTGTACGTATTTATCTACAGAGGAATTCCACCTGGAACACGTCCAGGAGTTCCTAGGGGACCTGCAGGTCATCACCATTTACCTGATCTTGGTGCAGTTAGGAAAAAAGTGAAAAGATTGAAGGAGGTGTCTAAACAAGCCAGTGCAAACAGGTTGGACTATGCTAATCCATAAATCTGTCCTTACATGTTAGATTCTTGTTCTGTCTGGTTTCATTTAGTAGTTGGACATGTCTCAAAATCACTTTTATCCATTGGTAATGTGCTGTCTATTTGTGTGTTAGTCCCTCACAGACCACAACTCTCTTAGAACCAATGGAGACCTTGGCTTCTACAATAGTGGAAAAAATGGTTTACTAAGAAAACGTAGCTAAACTAGATTTCAGACAAAATTCTTGGCTTGATGTGGTTGCAGATAACAACATAAGCCCCCTCCTTTGCTTTTTTCATAGTTCCGCTTTTTTGCGTTACCTGACAAGATGCTTCCTTCTGCTGTCATCTCACTCTTCCTGCCTTCTCTTCACCTAAGTGTTTGACGCTGTAGCATAGGAAAGTGTCTAGAGTGATCACAGAATTGTTACCTCTTGCTTACTGATCAGTGGAAAACTTCTAGGAGCTTTCTTCATTGCGATGTGAATGCCAGATGTTACAATGGTTCTAATTCGATATTCTGATATCAAATTAGAATATCGAATTCTAATTACTGTAAACTGAGTACTTTTTTCTATGAAAGGATTGTAAACAAGTATTGATTATTTTTTTTGATGATCTCACTCTTTCAAATACCTTTTCAAAACTTCTTTGCTCTCCTTCATATCTGTTAACATTGCCCAAAGAACTGTGTTTGCAGTTGTGACCAGTGAATGGGAGAATATTGTTTTTCTGGAAGTTTAGTACATGAGCATTACTAACTAAACTTCCTAGAAGGACAAATTTTCTCCTGCATTATTTGAACCTCCGCAGAGCCATACCACGGAGGAAGAAATGTGAGGAAAAGGAAAGGATCAAAGAAAACATTTATTCTTCTAACTAATTTTATTCAGTTTTATATTCTAATATACTACATATTTGCTTTTACAGATTCTTTACTATTTTAAAATTTGCAGCAATAACATAACATGTTTAACACTGATGGTACAATTTTGAAAGCTATGAGGTATATTTTATTTTCTCTATAGTAATTTAAGCTAATTAAAATTCTTCCTGGCACAACCCAATACTGGAAGGTGTATTTTACCAGCTGTATTTTAATGTAATGTAATTTAATGTAATTTAAATTAAATATATGTATTTCCATACTCCTCTATTTATTCTCAATACTTTACACAAATGCACAATCCCCAGATCTTGTCTAGATTAGGAAACAGTTTGCCTCGTACATTTGACAATATTAAGTGATACTTGTTTACACCTGGGTAAACTTTTTTGAATGTATTAAAATCGAGAGAAACTATAGCAGAGGGCTGCAAATTATGAATAACATGGAGATCAGGAAGAGAAACCATTTCAGTATTTCTTAAATACATGAATTTGGAAGCACTCAATGAAAATACTGTGTAGAAATGTCAGAACAGAGAGAGATTGGGTTTTTTTTCTGTTTACAAACTGGATTACCTTTAGCCTTAAATTGACATGCCATTTCTTAGCATTTTAAATGTGTTAAGAATTTGTATTTTATTATCTAGAAGCAATTCTATTATGATAGCTAGTCTAGCAGTATTTCTGTCCTACACTTTATTCTTTCAGCTGGATGCAAAATAAGTATTCATGATGTTTAGCTCAAATGAAGAATTTAAATAATAACTATGTTAAAGAGAGGTAATTTAGAGCATATATTAAAGAAGTTGAGAAATCTTCAAGTTGCAGTTTTTCTGATTACACTACTACTACTGTAAAGCTAAGTATATTCAGCATCAACAATATTTAAAAATTGTCTTTTGGACAGAAGTGCAGCTTCTAGGTTAAATGTTTAGTGAAACAAGTCACACAGCTTTAGAGTGGAAAAACCATCATAAAATGTAGTTGAAATAAGTTTTTCCTGTGAATTTGGTTTGAGAGAAATAAGTTTGGCTTTGTTTGGTTTTGCTTGGGAAGCACCTCTCCTCCAACACTCTAAGCTTCATGCTGTGTGACAAACTTCAGCTACATGACAGGATTTTGGACAGATTTCACTATCCACCAATTGAGTTCATACATAATTAAAAACTAGAGTGAATGTCTTGCAGTGAGTCAGGTATGTGTATACAAAGATTATCAATTGTTTGATTCTTTATCAGTAACACCTGTGTGGATTGTCTTGCCTTTTCAGAGCAGCTGCAGTATTTGTTTTATTGTATTAAAGTAGTTTTATCTCTGTCTTCCTTTTAGTGAATTGTAGCACATGGACGAATTTTCATTTCCTTGTTACTTGGGGGTAGGGGGAAGAAAAATTAAAATGCAAGGATTTTAATTAATGTGTAGTTAATTTATGAATCGGTAGCAATAGCTTCCTGTATTGCAAAACTATTCTTTCTTTAACTGACTCAGCCTGATGTATTGTTGCTGTCGGTTTATTCCAAGTTCCTCCTGCCTGTTTCTGAACCCCCAATACTCCTCACTTAAAGGAGCCCAGGGGAACCTCAGAAAGGCCACATCATTTTACCATTTGTTAGAATATTTTACACCATTTCTCAGTGTTGGGGTTTTTTTTTTTAATACAAAACTTCCTCTGAGTCCACTTCTAACCAATTTGTCAGAAACTGGTTTCTTTACAAAACAATCTTATGTATGTACTCATAGACCTGCTGGATGCTCAGTTATGGTAACTTAAACACAGCCACCTTGTCTACCCAAGCAGGTCCCTGACCTGGGGTGGAACTTGTTAAAAACCAGCCTTCTTGTTATGGCTGATTCTAAGGTGGGAAAATTCCTACCTTTGAAAACAAACAAAAGATCTCCCAAGATTCCCCAAAGGGAGTTGCCAGAACACTGAGAATAGTAGCACCATACTAATTATCTAAGTGGTAAAAGCTCTTACTCCAAACATAGGACAATCTTGAAAGGCTGTTGCAGTATTGACCTTCCTGATTGGCTCGTGTGTGAGTTCTTGCTCATGTCTGAAGGGAAACCTTGAAGGAGTCTTCTTTTTCACGAATTATAACAATAATGAAACAAGCTGAGGCACTTTCAGAATTAAACACACCGAGATTATGTTTTGACGTTCATTTTTGTTTTGATGACAAGTATTTTGAAGGAAAACAGTGGCTTGGTTTTATTTTTCATAGTTGTTCTTCTAACTTACCAACACTCCATTGTGTGGCAGTCTGACTTGTATTTTGACCGATGAAAGGCATTTTTTGAAGATGCCTTTCTCGTAGAAAGTTGCTTTTTTTTCTGTGTGTGTTCTAGATAGAATAAGTGGGGAGGGTATTCAGAGTGTCATATTTCAGACACTTTCATCTTGCTGTGTTGAAATTACTCAGGCAAAAAGGATGGATAGCTACAGATAGAGCAAAGCAAGTCGAAGAATTCTGGCAACGAAAGAGAGAAGCCATGGAGAACAAAGCCCGAGCTCAGGGACACATGGTATGAAATCTGATCTTCCTATGTATATTAGTGTTTCAGCATGCTTTATGAGTCTTTGAAGTAGCATCATAACCATGAAATGATGATTAAATAATTTCCTTAAGTATTAAAAAGAGGAGAATGGGAGGTAAGTTTTCTGCATTTTGTTGCTAATTTTAGTAAAATGTTTTGTGCAATTGTACATTTGTGCAAACAGTAAAATAATTGTGCAATACATTTCTCATTACTGTAAACTTATAAACAGAGGAAAATACCTTTGTTTGCATGTGTCTAACTTCATTTACATTTTTTCTGTTCATAGCTTTAGACTCTTGGTTAAAATTAAACTTCATGTGTTACACAGTAGCTTGAATGTAGAATGAAGTTTAATTAAACTGATACAGCTACTAATCAGACAAAGTCATGTATTTTAGGAAAATACATTCTGCTGATTGAAAAGGTGTTATATAAAGTCATGCATATTTGTCAACGTTGACCTTTATAAAACCTTTCTTCTTCAGGGATTCAGTAGTAGATAGTGTCACAAGATGTTCTTTATGCTTATGGTTCTAATTTCAGTATTCCTTTAGGAAGTTTAAAACATATATTGGAAATGATTCATCTGCACTAGGACTTTGTGTGGCAGTTTTTCTCATATAGGGATGGGACTGTTGTTTGGACAGTGTTGATCTGAGAGGAGAAATCATCAGCTGATAGGCAGCCTTTTGTCATATAAAGGCTTGTAAGGCAAATGAGTGGCACTGATTTACCTAGCTTCTGTTAAATATAGCTGCTGTCAATTTTAATTTTCAACTGAGAGTCTAAAGCTTGATTCAGTAGTTGAGTTGATGATGCTTTCAGACATCTCTTTTGTAAGACAGCTGCTGACCTAATTTGCTACTTCACTGTAGCTGTGTGGTATTGCAAAACATGAGTCCTGGTCTTTGAAAATATTAATGTAAGCAGATGAGTAAAAATTAGCAATCTACAGAAAGAAAATCAGTTCACAAAAATCTTGCTTCCAGTCTCTTTCTTGTCCAAGAGTGGTGATATAAATCTCCATTAGTAATGAAAATAGAACAGAGAACAATGAAATTCCTTGAATAGTGCCAGTAAGCTTTTGCAAAGCTCAAGAACATGCATTAAAAAGTTAAAAATTAAAAGAAATATTTTCTGAAAAAGTGAATATGAAAAATATTCCTTTCTGTTTTGTATGACTTAATGCTTAAGCTGAAAGCAGCATGCATGGAGCCCTCATGAATGTATAGGAACTTCTTATCCACAAGATGGTTCCTTTGATTTGTTCTCTGATCCCCCAGTCACTTAACCTTAGTAGTACATGTGCTGTTTCCTTGAGCTGTTGATTCATTTGGATTCAGTTCTCCCTATCAATAACTTAACTGGAGTATTTACTTTCCTATAGTTCTCTACATTTAAGCTAGAGAAAGCCAAAGCCTTGGCATTTTATAGGCAGAAGATCTGTCACGTGTATTCTTACTGTCTTTATTGTATGTTGAGCTAGCAACTCAAGGATTTTTTTAACCCCTTCAGCAAAGGTTTATGGCATATAATGAACAAAATAACTCAAGTATTTTTGATGTTAATCCAAGCAGGAAACCTGGAGTTAAATGATTCTTGTACTGTTTTGTATAGAACTTCCTTAAAGGTTGAAATCTTTGGGTGACAGTTAGGTCGCAGAGTACATCACATGAACCAAGACTATACACTGCGTGTGTACTAGGCATTCAACACAGCTTGTTAGATGTAATGGGTGTATTTAAGTGCTTTATTAGATTTTTGAGTTTGCAACTTGTAATATGTTTTAAAAAAAAAAGCATCATTGTGAAAAAAGCTTCATCTAAGAACATATAAAGATTCCACTCTTTGTTTTAGGCTTGTGTCAACAATGGCAGAAATCCCAACCCTGTGCCACCATTTGTATGTATATAATCCAGACACAGAAAAACTCATGCACATCACAATTTAGGTTTTCTGACGTAGCATGAGAAGATTAGAATTGCAGGGGAAGGTAACTATATTCTTAAAGCTCTAGTCTCTCTCTTTGGCTACTCAGGATTTTTAGTTAATGCTGTCATATGTGTCATGTAAATGAAAAGGCATTATCAGTTAACTCCTGAACATCTGCAGATCGTTCATGGATTTGGTTTCTTATAAGTGAACAGTTATTGGATAAAGCAGATAATTTCACTGCCCCAGCCACCTTAAATTTGATACCATTAAATGGCAAACAGGGTACACTGCAAAACGTGGCAGATACCTATGGAGGCAGGCCTGTTTCTGCAAGAGGAAGGAAATCCAGAAACAAGGAGGAAGAGGTATGCTTGCCGCATGTTTGCCACTTTGCTCATCACACAAATAGCACTATTTTGACCCTCACTGTGCCCAGTTTCCCTGCATGGTTCCATCTGTGAAACAAAATTAAAGGACTTTCTAAATTCCTAGAAAGTAATTTACTGTATAAAGTTCTGAAGTTTGGGTGTGTTTGATTGTTTTGGTTTTTTAAACAATCAAAATAATAGTTGTTTGCATTAGTCTGTCTCAGAAAGGTTCTTGAATATGCGTACATATAGATGTGACTGTTTATCTTAAACATGTTGTGATAAATACAACCTTTCCTAGCCCTCAATGATATAAAATGTAGTGATATGTTAATACAGGGAAGCGTACGTTCTGATTTTCTTTATTTTCCTTACATGAGAGTTTTTTCTGGAGATTAGTAAATGCTAATATGGTGATAGCAGTAGTGGGGGTTGATTCACTCATCTTGTTTTTTTGTGGAATCTGATGTATCTTAAGTTAACCATACTGGAGGTAGTTTCAGTATAGCTGAAACTTACTTCATTTCTTTGCCTTAGGAATACTTGGCAAGATTGAGACAGATCCGACTACAAAACTTCAATGAACGTCAGCAGATTAGAGCAAAACTTCGTGGAGAGAAGGTTGGTTGGAAAATAATCTGAAATACTTATGAAAGTTGGCTATGGGATATATTCTTTTATCCCAGCGGGAAGACTTCTGTTCTAAGCAGTTTTATATATAGACATATATTTTAGACGTTTAATTCTGTTCCACAGTTAGTTCTTTTCAGCTCATCCAGAATATGCAAAATCTGTTTATTATTTCAGTGCTAAGAGTGCAGCTTCAGTGCCTGTTAACTACCAATGTGTTAAAAACAAGGCAGCATAAGTTTACATCTGAATTTCTGAATTTTATATATAAATTTCTCAAGCACTAGCACATTTATTTACTTTTATTATAGGAGCTTCTCCAGAATTCAGTTTTTAACAGTGCTCACACAAAATAAGTATGAAGCGATGCTTTTCATACATTCTGTAGTTGTTTATTAAAGTTAGAAATTTCTGACATGAGCTTGGTTTAATTAATACGATTTTTTTCAAACATCAGTTTTCAAAAATTATATTTGTTATACAAGAAAACCAAAATAATATTTTCATAAAGTAGGTTCAGAACAAAAACTTATTAAGATGTCAAATGAATAATCCAAGGCACACTTGGAAGCAATCCATGTATTTGTTTTAAAAAAAGTTTCATTTGAGAGGCAATCTGTGTAGTAAAAATGGTCCGGAGTTTGTTTCCATCTTTTCATTAACCTACTGTGTGATCTTGTATTCCTGTTTGGTTTTCCCCTTCCTGTCCATTTGTCTTAATAGAGTGTTTAGGCTTCCTCAAGTTTACCTGCTTATATATTCACATTATACAGTGTGATTTAAAACTAGATGAACATTCCTACTGCACCCATCCACTTTAAGCACCTGAATTAAGTGCTTTCATGCGTCTTATGTATAGTGAGTGGACATACAAGACGAGCATTCTCAGTGCCACTCACTTTCTTTGGATCAGTATTCTAGCTAAAGAGAGTTCTACATTGCTGTAGATTTTGATTTGGAATTTTTTTTTGTTATGCTAAAATACTGTTGGTTTTTTTTTCTGTATTAATGACTTTTGAATTGTTTTATTTTCTTTAACCTTGATTGCATCTCACTGGTGAGACATAAGAGAAGCAAATTCAATCTTTTGATTGAAGTACAAAACCTTCTTTAGCACATTGAAGAGGAACCTATGCCCCTGTATACCTAAAATGAATGATCCAACTCAAATTATGTATGTTTCTACCTATGAAGACTATGCAAGCTTTAGTAAGATGTGCTAGATTCTGTGTCTGGCAGAGGACCAACATGGGCTGTTCTCCTATGTCTTAAGGAGCATGAGGAAAATCAATGTCTTGTAAGTCTACGAAGTCACTGTAGGAGCTGGTCAGTGAAGTTCATCACTAGCTCTGACTCACGTAAAACACTGAGCACCAGAAGCCCATGCTATGTTAATTGCATTTGGTGCTAGTTTCACTCTGTGGCTGCTCTGCTGTTTTGGACAAGCTTCAAAACTGCTGCAGTGGGATTAATAGTCTCCATGCACAGCCCTTCAAAATCTTACACTGTCATGATCATGAGTACTCTTAGAATACCAAGGACAGTGCTAAAATGTTACCAGTATGGAGCCATTATTGTACTGTTATTTCAGTTTTTTCACCAAGCAGCTGCAACACTTCGTCTCAAAATCAAGAGCACCCACACTCCACTTTCAGTGTGGTTAACTGCAGAAGTAAAGGTACTCTCCAGAAAGCTCTTTATCTGGAGGCCAAATCAGCTTGTGCTAGTAAAATCAAACAAAAGTACTGTTACTGTGACCATGACATTCCTTATGTTCCTGTATGGCTTATTAAGCCTATCAGGAACCTAATTTCATTTCCCGGTGGCTGTACCTTACCTGGGGAAGGTGTATGACCCAGGAGGTATGCCAGCTACGAAGTAACAGAGAACAGCTTAATATCTTTCCAGGAAAGAGGCATAAACTCATTTTCAGCATTCACAGACCAAGTTTAGGAGGCTGTTTTTTTTCTTGATGACCTGTGGATGCAAACTTCAATGGGGCGGCTCACTTGTAGAGTAACATCATCTCAGCCCAAATCTTGTTGCAGATATGTTTATTTCCTATTGTTGATTGACAATTTTATATCAATTGCTGCTACTGTATAAAATCTTATTTTATATACAATACATGAATATTCATTCCTTTGCCTGTGAAGAGTGCCAAATTATTTTCATGAAGTTTTCTGTCTCCAGTGTTCTTTCCAGTCATCTTTCTTTTCTGTTGTCTGGCTGAAACCGATGTGGGCATGATCTTAGTTTCTCAATTTTCACTTAAAAAATTGCCTAAAATTCTTGTTTTGTTTTGTCACATTAGGCTTTCTAAGTAAGTTTATTTTAAATAAAAAGTCTGCACAAGTTGGTCATGAACAATAAAAAGCTCCTATCAGAACCTTGTTGCATGGTACTGTCAGACTAACAGTCTCTAATTAGGAATATGTGGAGGCCATTGGAAGAAGTAAGAAAGATTGGAAACAGAGATTTCAGAGGTAGACCTTACATATTCTGACTTGTTACCATTTCCCCCCCTCACCCATTCTGTGGGTTTTTTTAAGCACATACAGTGAACAAAACTGAAATGCTAGAGCATCAAACCTTTCTTGGATACCTCACCTGCAGGACATGCAAGAGTGACGAGGGGTGGCAGGTGAGAGCCCAGCACTGTTAGATCACTTTCCTTGCAACAAGAAGCACATTACCAATTCTCCCCCAAAACCAAACAAATAGACAAACCCCCACCAATCTGAAAGACAAAGTTCTATCCAAATAGACATTGCATTTAAGTGAGGAGTTCCCTAGTGAAATTATGACCCATGTTAGTCATACAGTCAATTTAAATGATCTGAGTAGTCACATCACTCAGCTCTTAAATACATGAACTATGATAATTTTCTGAGGACTCTTACTTTGCAGAATGAAGCTACCAGTTCTGATGGACAAGAATCAAGTGAGGAAGCAGAACTGAAACGTAAAAAGATAGAAACGCAGAAGGTAACTGTGGAACGTGAGGAGATGGAAGTTATTGCTTTCAGATTTGTTTTGGATCTCGTGAATTTTCTTACCTTTCATTTTGCTGTCAATAGTTTGTTATATATCCACTACAAGACGGGCTTTTCTAAACTATATTGAGAAAACAACTCTGTTCAGCTGTTTTATCTCAGTAATTTTAAAATATGCTGAGACATAGCATGGTCTATCCTTGTAAGTCAAGGATTTTCCCTATCCCTGCCTTTGAGATTTATCTCTAGGATATCTTTGTTCCTAAAGGCAATTTGGTAGAACTAAAATAGCATTTGGAGACTGAAAGGGAAAGAAAGATGTACCCTAAGAAACAACAACTTTATTTTACTTAAAGAATAATGGAAGGCAAGACTCTTTATATGGCCTACATGTGGGTTGGAAGGTGAGCTATATAACCCTGCGATGAAGTACATTTAAAACCATTTCACAGAAATCAGTGTTTGTAACTTTATTCCATGTGGTGTTTTTATATCAATAACTATTTCTACCATTCTGTACGTGGCAAGTACTACTCTTATCTATGCCTTGATTTTTTCCCCCATCATCTGCAAAGAGCAATGTAAAAACAAGCTAATCTTATACCTAACCCAAAAACTGGAGTTGAAACAGCAACTGAAGCTTTTTGTGTTTGAGTAAGTTGGTAAAATTTAAACTACATGCTTAATAATTTGTGATTAATGCATTTGGCTTCAAAGCTAATTTTGAATAGAGACTCTAATTTTACATTACTCTGTTTAAGATAGCTATGTATGCTAAAAATACAACCATGCAAATCAAGAACTGTAATTAAATTTGGAGGAGTTGCCATTATTTCAGTATAAAAGATTAGTTGTTGTACTTGTGAGGTGATTTTGTCAGAAAGGAGTCCTCCTTTCACAGTCTATATAGTAGTAAGTAAGAGAAAGGAAGATAAGTAATGCAAGAATGTTTCTTTTTAAAATATTCCATGAAATAGGTTGCTAATGATTTTAAGTTGGTAATTTTTTTACTTGTTTGCTGTAGGCCCAAGCAAATGCTCGAGCAGCAGTTCTGAAGGAACAGTTAGAGCGAAAGAGAAAGGAAGCTTATGAAAGAGAGAAAAGAGCCTGGGAAGAACATGTAAGGAAGTTAATCCTGTTACATGCAGTCATAGTATGTAGGGCCGTGCCTTCTTATAACTAAAATCCTATGCTGTGATTTTTCAAGATGAGATAATCAGTCTTCTGAAACTGAAAAGAGTATCTTGTGTCAGGCAGAATTCAGAAGCCGAATCTTAGGGTATGCTTGCATGAAGAATTTAAGAACATCAAACCTAAGAATTATTAGGATCACCTCAAGTACTTTATTAATGGTCTGTTACTTACCAAAGTGTATTTTATCTTGGTTTACTTCTGTATGCTGCAGAGTGACAAGTCTAACTAGTAATATTATGACTGGAAAAAGCAGCTTGTGAAGCTGATAAACTGATAGTAGTTCACATGTGCAGTTGGTATTTGTCTTTTGTATGAAAATATGTGGCATTATTGTACTTCCGTAAGGATTACGTGAGCCTAATTGGTAATACTGTGTTTAATGTGCAAAGTCGTGAAGTTAATTTTTTGATTTAATTTTTTTTAATTGAATCTATACAGCTGATTGCAAAAGGGGTCAAGAATCCTAATGTGCCTTTTCATGTGGAAGCTACAGAAGATAGTCCTGTGAATGGGCTACAAGAGCCTGGAGCAGCTCTTCCTAAGCCACAACTTCCAGTGAAGCCTGGTGCACCTGTCATCTCCATGACTTATGCTTTGAAGGAAGTGGGTGTGGTAGGTACTTTTGCTAAGAGGGTGAAATTAAAGGAGAGAAAGCAAATACTGATTGAAAAAAGAATTTTTGGAAAAAATGCGTAGGTTAGGTAGAAAAAAATTAAGGACTTTTGTTGCTTCTAATTACGGAAAAGAAAAAAAAAGAAAAAATATTAAAAGAAACTAGAGCTTGGAAGCTGTTGAAATACATCTTTACACTGGAACTGAAATTCATATTTTGAATAAAATAGCTTATGATGAACCCTAGGCTGCAATTTCCATTTTGATCAAGGCAGTCATTAGTGGAAGAATACATCAACTTCCAGCATTTTTATCAGCCTCTTGAAGAGATGAGTTAAGGAGTTTGTGATTTGGCAGAAGTGAGCAAATAAATTTTGGATGATAGGACTATGTCATAGTAATGATTGTTTTCAGTGAGTTTGAATGTGTTGAATATAACAGGAAGATAGAGCTTAAGAAACTTGAATTTGTCCGTGTTGCCTCTTTGTGTCTAAAAGAGTATCCTCATTTTTATTTTCCATGCTCTTTGTCCTGATACTGTAAATACTTATATGTTTACCTCAACTACTCTGAGTTACATTTATGAAACTGAGTGTAACCTTGTACAATTTAGAATTTTAACACAATCTCTATTAATTTGCATGCTAGCTTTTGTGTTTTTACCTAAGCTATTTCTAGATTTCAGTGTAGTGTGGTATACAACCCTGAAGACTATGACTATGGAAATACAGTGAAACTTAGTGCTAAAGAATGTATATAAAATGTAATATGCTGAAAGATGCCAGTTGATAGCTGGAAAAATAAATTATGTTTTGACAAATACTTAAATCATTAGCACATTTTTGCCATGTGGACAGTTTGTCTTACAGTAATGCATGACAGTGACTATAACAGACTAAAAATTAGCGCACAGAGCAATCAGAAATGGAGAATACAAACCTTGTACACAAAGATTATAAATTCTGCATTTTTGTCTTCAATTTGTAGTTTGTTTATTTTACATATCACTTAAGTTGTTTCTTTTCCCTTCTGTTTTTCTTCACAGGTGCTTCTTGACTCCATGCATTTTTGGTTCTCATATAGAATTACTTATTTCTAGCATAGGAATTTGACGGTGATTTGCTGTAGAGGTCTTACCTAGCTCTGTCTCTGTTTTTCGTACTCTCAACTCTCACCTGCTGTTTAAACTGAGTGATTCATTTGCTCATCGCTTTCAGATAGTGAACAGTTCAAAGATGGAAAATACCCTTATGGAAAGCTGCCTAAGAACAGAGTAATCATACGTTCTCTTTCAGTCTATCTGCACTTGTCAATGGAAAGGTTTTCGAGGTGATTTTTCACTATTACGTCTATTAATATTCTCAAGATAATTTTTTTCTGACATATTCTTCTACTTTGTGTTTCATGCTTCTTGGACTTAAAGGATGAACATGTAACTGCTGTCCAGGAATCTGAGGAGGAAATAAAAAAGCCAGATTTTGCAATGCAAGTATGTCAAATTGTATTCAGTTTCATTTAGTTTTCCTTTTAAGAGTGGCATTATTTTATGTGACCTGTGTTGGCCCTTATTTCAGAATAAACGAGAAATACTGAGGAGATTAAATCAAAATCTTAAAGCCCAAGAAGATGAGAAAGGACAAAAGGAGTGCAAAAATGTATCTGAATCAGCTGGGTCTGAAGATGGTAAGGAACAACAAGAAGGTGACCAGCCACTTCTAGGAGATCGCAGAAAATGGGAATCTGGGGCACCTGAGTTGGTCGTTCCTCTAGCTCAGTTATCAATGGAAGATTCTCTCTCTGGAACAGAGTGTAAGTACTTTTTTTTTTGTCACCGTGGTACTAGTAAATCAGTTTGCCATATGTAGTGTTTGTTTTTATAAAGCAAGTAGTCTTTCTTAGTATCATCTTGTTATCAGTTAGATGTCATCTCCTTCTAAAAAGTAGGTGGTTATGTATTCCCTTGGATAAGGAATAAGGCACAGGCTGAGTACTTAAATGGCTTGCAGGAGATTCAATAAATAATTTAATAATTTCAACAAATAGTTATCTAATTAAATGCATGGTTACTTTGAGCTTTTTTTTTAAGTGTCTTTTAAATAGGTACTAATTTAACAGAAAGAATAAAAAGCATTTAAGATACATGAAAGTTTCTTATTTAACTTAAAAATCCTTTTATGTTATCAGTAGAATAAAAAAAATTTTCTAAATTTATAAATGTTACTTCTATTGTGCCCTTCTTAGCTTTTTCCTTTTTTAAATCAAGACCACCTTTTCAAATTTTCTGTCTGCTTTCTCTGATCTTTCGGGTGGAAGACCTGTTTCCTGGTTTCTGTATGTCTTACTAAGAGTCTGTTTCACATGGTAGAAATAAATAATCATTAAGAGTGTGACAGACTTACTTCATTGCATAGTAGTTTTACAGAACTAGAATGTGAGAAGATCAAGAAACTTCTTTTGCTTTTTTTTCTTTGTTGCTCTATATCCTAATTTATAAAAGTTTCTGTATTTGTGTTTGTGTCCCAACAGGTCAAACTCTGGGGGAAGTAATTAAGTTAGATATTGGTGAACCCCACAGGAAAGTCTGGGGCAAGAGTCCTACTGATTCAGTCCTGAGGATCCTAGGAGAAGCAGAGTTGCAGCTGCAAACCGACACACTTGAGGAACAAGATGTAATAAATGGTAAGCACAGCTGTGTGCCAGATTGCCAGTTTATCTACTGAGAACAATTTTGAAGTTATAGAAGCATATTCTTATCTTCACACTTGCATTCTACTTCTGCCTCAGTTCTAAATGTCAGCACAGGCTGTTATTGGATGACCCCAAAATATTTCAAACTCAGTGAAGTGGTAAGAAATAATAAAGGATGTGCTGAAAGGGAAGGATCTTAATTTTGCTGAGAAGTCTTGGACTTTGCTTTTTGATAGCAACAAGTCTGTTTTTTAAAAGGTTGTCATCAACTGAGTATTGTATTAGATAGGTCCTATAACCTTCTTGTCAGCAGGTGGCTTACCATACCAGGCGATTTTTTTTCTTGTCAACTCCTTCTTTTTGTTTTTTTCTAAGGACAAAAGGACTTAATGTTTATTCCAGATACAAACTTGTACTAATGATAACGTAGGAAGTAAAATTCAAATTTTAATATTTCTAGCTTTCTTCTTTATAATAGCTATAATAAAAGCACACAAACTTTTCTATTTTCCTTTAAAGGAACAAAAATGCTCAACTTACCTTATAAGCCACATTGTAGTTTATTATCCAACTGTGTCAAAGCACTGTTTAAATAATAGAATCATTTTCCATTAGGTACTGCAGAACTTGTTGAAGGAGATCACCAGTCTTCATCAGAGGAGAAGGAAGACAAGGTTTTCTCTGCTGTTGGAGCTCAGTCTTCAGTACCCATTGGTGTCACAGAGTCTGTTGTGACTGTAACAGAAGAATCTAGAAGACCTGCACCTACCCAAGTGCAGAGAAAACCTATTACGTTAGATGGTAAGTAATTTCATGAGTAATTCTAATTACAATCTGTTTACAGAATTCAAGTGATGACCCTGTATACTTTCATATCTTCTCATAAGCAATGTGCAGTTTTTTATTAACACCTTTCATGTAGGACAAGGTCCTTTCTATACTTGTGTTGTAATTTGATTCACTAATGTATTTTGTAAATTTCCAAAAACATTTTTTGTATAGAAAGCTCTAGAGTACAAATGGAATTCTGAAGTGCTTCAAATGTTTTGTTGCTGATTTGACCTTTTTTTGGTTTGTTTCTCTGTATCAGTTGTGCTGGAATCTTTCCTCGTATGATACCAGCATCCTTTTGATGTCTGAGGGAATGTTACTGATGTTTTTAGAAGGCATGGTTCATTGGAGCTTTCAGATACTCTTCTGGTATCAGAAACAAACTTACAAGCTAACAAAACTTCAGCTGTTTCTGCAAAATACAGAAAATTACTAAAGCTGAAGGATTTAACTGTAATCTTAAGATGTATACTCTCCCATCTTTTTCCTTGGTTGGGATTAATTTTTAATGAGGTAAATGACTTTATTAATTTTAGAACCTGATGATTTGGAAGCAGAGATGTTGGAAGAAATGGAAGATAAAAAGCACCAGAGTAAGGAGAGTAAAGAATTTCCCATCACTGTTAATGAAGTGTGGGTAAAAGAGAAAGAGGATACGTAAGTATCCTATCTATTCTGACCCCCCTCTACCCAGTTCAAACAACTGAGCTTTAACTGAGTTTTATTTAGATATGTGTGTTAAAGTATTAAGCTTAGCTAAAGCTTCATCGCCTGCTGCTGTGTTAGTTTTACTGCACTTAGTGACTTTTTCAGTAGACTAATGACTATGTTTTACAAGTTGTTTCACCTTGATGTGGTGTTCTATAATAGGGCACAATGTGACAGAACAAATGAGGCAGCTTTGGAGAAACAAGCACTTGACAAGGTGCAAACACAAAAGGAAGCTCCAGGAGGTTAGTTGAAGCCTCTTGTTCCATTTACTGTGACTGGCAGTATGGGGTACTTGAGCCATCCCTTCTCACTTCTTCAAACCCAGAAGAGCAATGTTTTGTTTTCATTTTCTTCTTCAAGTCTTGGTTCTAAAAAGCAAATTTCTGATGGATTGGGAAGACAAAATGCGGATATCATGTTTGCCACTTAGGGGAAAAAAAAAGTAACAATAAAGCTAAACAATGTATAGATGAACAGGACAATGGCCCATACTGATACTTAAGTTACTGAATGTTACAGCCTTTTAAAATAATAAAAAAAAATAAAAAAAAAATTAATACTGTTAAAGTGCTATCTGGTTTTCCCCCTAATTATACAGAGAATTTAGTTAGTTTTATTCATTTTAATGAATAAATTAATCATTAATGAATTATTAATTTTAAACCTTTTCCTTAAGAGCCTTGGGTTTTTAATATCTTTGGATTTGTAACAAACTTTCTTTTACCACGTCAGAAACTTGTTCCAGTGACTTTCAGCAAGCTGAACCCTTATTCCAGAGGGTAATACAGCCCACAGCTGTACCACCAGCCTCACCAGTTCTGTCAGCCCAGTCTTCACAGGAAGAGCCTTTTATACCTCGTTCACGTTCCATATCACCAGCAAAAAATAAAGGCAAAAGTTCATTGTTGATTGGACTTTCTACAGGACTTTTTGATGCAAACGACCCAAAGGCAAGTTTAAAAAACTAAAAAGAAATGCTTTTTTTTCCTCTAGTATTATTCTTACTTCCTTATTGAAGCTGGGTGAGGTCAGAACAGATGTCATAACTGTTTCAGCAGGTGTTTGTATTGGTGTAGCCATGTCTGCCCTGTAGTTGTACTGCACTGTGCTCATGGTATCAGCAGGTCTAACGCAGCAGTGAAGGTCTCTGGTTTCACCATTCAGCATTCTGTGTTCAGAGTGTTTGTGGAGGAATGCTATCACTTCTGTGAGCCATAACTGAGGGAGTTCATGAAGAAATTCCTAACTTGCCCTGTCTGCTTTCTCCCTTTTGTGCAGGCTTTTTGGCTTATCAGTACCTTGCCATCATAAACATAATCACTGAACAGGTCAGCAAAGGTATCTGGCAGCCAAGTGATTGGGTTTTTTCCTATAGGATTTAACCTACTAGCACAGGTTCTGGCTGTGCAGCAGGACAAGCTACATAGGGTTGAGTGGCAGCTCACAGTCTGTGAAATGAGCATAGGATGGTGGAATCTATTTGTAAATAGATTTATGACTTTCATTTTCATTTCTCAAGAGTTAGTGTATTGTTAACTTCCTTAGTTTATGAAGCTGTTTAACTGGCAGCCAGACAATGATTACAGAAAACCTAACTCATGAGCAGGGGGGAAAATGAACATTCTTTGTACCCTTATCAGATTGGCAAAGTAGTGGATGTACTTTATAATGGAGTTCTCCAGTGTATCAATATGAAGTGCTTCAGTATGTCACTTGTTACTAGATATTTTGCATGTGTTTTGGCCAGAAGTATTTGTCACAGAATTGTTACTGCAATGCTGAATGGGCTCCACACAATAGCAGAGAGCTTGGAGAAGAGCAACAGAAGTGTTGTTACTTCTGCAGCAGACTTAATGACAGAGGGCAATACATTCCCTTTCCTCATTGGGCTGGAGCAAGAGGATACTCAATGCCTCTGGGCAGTACCTGCAAGTGTAACTTTCTGGAATTTCCCAAATATACTTCTGAGCAGATAGAGTTCATGACCTATCTGTAGGCAGGTCTGTAGGTTAACAGAAGTAAGCTAATAGGAAGAGAAGCATTTTTTCAAAATACCTGTCAAATATGGGGTAATGGTAGTTTTTTGATTGTTCCTTCACTTTCATAGTAGAGGTCAAAACAGGTAATTATTCCTTTGATGACAGTAGTATTCTGGCCGTGCACTGACAGATGTGATATTTGAGCATGTACATGAATACACTGTGCTGGTATAAATTGCAGCCAAGAAACTATTTTGTTCATTAAAATTGAGGGGGTTTCATTAGGAGCAAACAATGACCATGAGTGTATTCAGAGCTTATTGGTAAAGCTTCTTAGTGCAGATGAGTTCTTGTTTCTTGGTTTTTTTAATACTGTGGTGAATATTTAGTACTTTGGGGGGATTCTTAGACTTCTTAAAAGAGAGATCTCATAGATCACTGAGCAAACAGTTGCTTTGTTTCCATGTTCTTTATTTTCATTGCAACAAATTACCATTGTAATTTGAACGACTTCCTAATGCTGTGAAACTGCGCTGAAATATACCATAAACAAAAGTTACTGTTTTCAGTGACTAACCCAGAGAAATAATAAAGTGTCATTTTAAAGATATTTCTTTGTCAGGAAGGATGGGTCTAAGGTGGGTCTAACTGGAAGTGATTGACATACATACATTGTAAAAAAATTGCACATATATTATTTACCTACTGTAAGGTTCCTTTTCCTTAGTAAACTGTCAAGGTAGTGAACAAATCAACACAAAACCAGGAGCTGTATGTCACTTGGTGTTCCTAAAGCTTTTCAGTCACTGTAACCCATAAAGGCAGAAGGAATGCTTTCCTTTTAGCCGAGAGGTAAAATTCAATATGTCAAATTTTCAACAGTTAGATTTTCTCTGCTGTACACATTGTTATTTTGAAATTGATCTTCAAATGAAAAAGAAAAAAAAAATCTCATTTTAAAGTATTTTGTAACCTCAAACTCTCTTTAGTATTGTTATCTAGCAGGATTTCTATTACTTTTGTAGATGTTGAGAACGTGTTCACTCCCAGATCTTTACAAACTGTACAGAACTTTAGTTGATGTTCCCAGTGTAGCAGATGTGCAGCATCAACATAATCTTGAAATAGATGATACGGAAGATGAGCAAGCCAAAGAAGGACCCTCTGATTCTGAGGATATGTGAGTGTATCAAGTTTATCAAGTATTCTGACAGGCATCTTAGATAAAATTGGTTATACACTATACACAGTATACCAGCATGGAGGTTTTTACTCAGATTTTAAAAATTTTGGTTTCAGTCCTGTTTTACTCTGGAGTCTTGCTCCAGAGAATTGAGAAGCTAATAGGGTGGACTGCGTACAATAGCTTTCTGAATTTCCTTCCCAAATTCCATCCAAGATGCTATTCTGTCTGGCTTCTGCAACTTATATTTCGGTGAAGCAGCTCAAAATTGATGGCTACTGCTCTTCTAGAAATAAAGATTTCTTGAATATTTGCTTTCTTTGTATTTTCTGGGAATCTTGCTCATTTATCTTCTCTACTATTGTATTAGAATGTCCTTCTTAGTCCCCCAAATTATTTCAGAGGCTTCAAAATCTGAGCCTGGTCTTGACTGTTCCCTGCATCTTGGCTAGCCTGCAGGGATAATGTAGTCTGGTGTATCTATCCTGATGAGATCTAGAGCTCCTTTTCTTGCTCCAGACATATTTTTATCTGAATTGGAAATTATACTTGCCAAGGTTCTATAATAGTGCATGAATACAAAGATTTTGAAATTCTTACTAATAAAGTTGAATTGAGGACTTAGCATCTTTTCATGAGACCATGTCTCATTCCAAGTCATGTTGGAACTGAGGTCACAAATAGCTGTCTTTTTTTGTTTTGTTTTGTTTTTCCCCTCCAGCTAGATTGGCTTTTCAGTTTGCTGCTTAACAATAGAAATGAGCTCTTTCTACAGGGTTTGTCTTGTAAAGTATTAATTATATAAACTTTATATCACTTTCTTTTAGTATGTTTGGAGAGACAGATACAGATTTGCAGGAGCTCCGGGATTCAATGGAACAATTGCTTAGGGAGCAGCCTAGTGAGGAATTTAGTGAAGAAGAAGAGTCTACTTTAAAGGCTAATGTCATCGAATGCATAACAAATGGTACTGAGCTGGATGAAGGAGATGAAAATAATCCCAGCAGTGAAAGTGCACTTAATGAAGAATGGCAGTCAGGTATAATTTCTCCTATACCTGTTTTATAAGTTATTTATTCATGTTAACAATTCAAACACAGAATAATGTTTTTGCTTTGTAAACTTAGAATGAACTAAAGCTCTAATTAATAGTTTTTATACAGAAGCTTAAAAAAATCCAGATAATATTCAGACTTTCTGAATGTTAAAGTCAACATTTAACCAACACTGAATATTGCAAATTAAATGTTGGCTATTTGTTGGGCTGGGATAGTAAGTGCCTTTTTCTCTAGTTGCCTAAAACCTGTCTTCAAGGAAGATCAAAGGCAGAGTGCATCCTATGTTTTGAATAATTCATGACTGTAAGTGTGAAACAGAAGTAACAATTGACATGACTGGAGTATCTGGGATCCAGCTTAAATTACAATTAGGTAATTTAACAAGCAGTCAAAAGGAACATGAAATTATTCACCTTGTCCTTTGCCAAAATTAGGTATTAATGCAGTCCAACTAAAAATGAGACAGATAAATTTATTACTGCTTTTAGCATTTTGCATTAGATATGCACAACAGTGTCCTGAAGTCTGAGTTCTGTTTTCGAATTCTGGTCGAAGTACAAGCATTTTACTCCTGCTGTAAAATTAAGTGCATTTAGAAATACAAGTATAAAAAGATGTAGAGAATCAGTAACTAATCTAAAACATAGCTTTTATGTAATTTTGTTTTATTGAAGACAATTTTAAACAAATTGAATGTTTGTGAATATACCTTTAAGATATTATCTATATAATACATTCCACAAATTACATTAAGGTAAAATAAACTTAGGTAATATCTTTAATTTTTTGACAGTGCCGATGTTATACGCTGATAACGTATAATACTATCTGTTTCTGTGATTCTGCTGTTGTTGCAAGTGTTAGTGTTTAATGTCAGTGTCCTACCTTCTAGATTCATGATACTCCGTAAAAATTGCAGGTTTCATTGTTGGGAGAGACAGGGAGGGAGGCAGGCCAGCCTTCAAAAGGGTAGTGGACAGAACTGGACACCAAATCTGCTCAGGATCAAGAAGTTAGATAGAGGATAAGTAGTAACTTAATGGGTTTTTAACCCATATACAACTTTCAGTTTAATAATTTCTTATTGGCTTGACTGTTGATACTTGAATCAAGGATATGAGTTAGTCAGGATTATACCTTACACTATTCATATGTAGGAATTGAAAGTAGTAGAGTTCTAATACTAACTCATGAAGTCTGTGACCTACCAGGCAATACTATTTAAAGGTTTGATAGTATATGCTCTGAAATCTAAGAATTTTTGTGTTTTTCCCTGGTAGATAAGTTCTTTCCTAATTTGAATGCTTATTTAAGAAAGTATTTTTTCTTGGGCAAAGCCAGTTTGAATTTTATAATGGGATTTACATAGGGATTCTATCTTGTATTTTTTAAAAGATCTTTTTTTTGTTAAAGTTACCTAATGTTTGACTGTTATGAACCTATTTGTAAGGCTTCTGTGGCCTATAAGCAAAATTATCTTGATTTCTCTCTTATATCTTATTTCACTAATTGGTGTACTGAATTTGCTACACAAAGGAGATGCGCTCATAAAAGAATGAGGAACTCTGTAAATTAGTACTGAGTTTCTTTAGACTTGCTCCATGGAACAAGGTGCATCTCAGGGTAGAAAGTAATGAATTTGCAATATATATATATCTCCTTATTTTTTGCTAGAAACAGCTGCTTCATTAAGGAGCTCCTTTCCCTAGCGTGGGACAGCCACTGCAAGGCTGCATGAGTTTTACCACAGATGTATACAGAGTGGTTGGATGGAACTTGACCCACTTTGCTAAATAAAATTCTGCTGTAAGACCATGCCTTGTTTTCCTTCAGTCTGAATACCCTTAGGGGTAACTATCAAAGTGGGGGTTTAGAGGAGGTAGCTGGACGCTTCCCATTTCAGATTCGGAATTTCTTTCCTGTCAAGTAAGAGACCGTTCCTGCTTTCTTGCACGTTGTCAGAACATCTGCCAACATCATCCAGTGCTCCTGAGCTTACCTATTTGATCACATTAAAAGGATATCAAGTTTAAGGGCTTAGAATCAACATTAACAATGCAGGAAAACTGAGGGTTTTTTACTGTTGTTTTCTTTCTTTATAGATAATAGTGATGGAGAGATTGCCAGTGAATGTGAAGAATGTGATAGTATCTTCAGCCATTTGGAAGAGCTGAGATATAACCTGGAGCAGGAAATAGGCTTTGATAAATTAATTGAAGTTTATGAGAAAATAAAGGTTTGTGGAATAACATCAAATGGGAAATATTTTAGGAAACAAGTAGCTAGAGCTGTTTGCTGTGACAGTTATTGCAGACTCAGTTTTTTTTCTATAGTTTTTTAATCTGTTTTGACACACTAAAGTATTAACAGAGAAAATGCCTTGCCAGTGGATTAAAGAGGACACTCTGGGTTTAACCAGGAATTGCATTTAATAAATTTGAACTATTTGATTCTAAACCTTTTAATTTTGGCAACATGGTTTACCCTTTCCCCTAGGCTATACTTGAAGATGAAGATGAAAATATTGATATTTGTTCAACCATAGTTCAGACTGTTCTTGGAAATGAACACAAACATCTCTATGCCAAAATACTTCACCTAGTAATGGCAGATGGAGCCTACCAAGAAGGTAAATCTTACTGTATCCTGGCAGTTATGGCTTGTCTTATGTTCTTTCTTGGTCATATACTACATACTTTTAAAACACCATAGAATCACAAATTATAGAATATATCTGTACTTTGTTGTATTGATTGGCTAAATTAATTAAAATTTTCCACAAAGGGTATTTTTATTCCTGCAGTAAAACATGGCAAACTTTGCTGACCACTTTGATTTAACAGAATATACATGTACAATCAACTGTAACAATAATTGCCTTACAAAAGATGCAGCGTAATTATTTAACTTCTGTAAAACAGTTACACAGATGGGGAAAGTGGAAATCTAGAATAAAACTTTCAGGATTAAAAACAATTTTATCTTAAGAATTAATGAACTTTTAGCTAAAATAGTAAAACACTACTTTTAACAGGTTGCAGTATCACTGCTTTTCTGAAAACTTCATTGGGCTCTTTATCTTATCACTTTTCAGAAAACCTTGATATGTACATACCATCCATTTTAGTTGGTGGCTCAGTAATACATAAAGAGAATTTATCTTGCTTTGGAGCTCTGGGTAGCTTACAACAGGTTATGAGGCAGATGGAAAGAGCACACAGACCACTATCTGTGAGAGTGTGGGTTTGGGTTTTTTTCATTCTCTCACGTCAAAAATTTAACTGCAGTTATGTATTTTTAGATTTCTAATGATGAAAGCCTTTACTGGAGAGAGGGTAAAAAAGGCAATCTAAAATCCTAATTAGGTTTATAGAAATCAGAAGCATCATATATTGGCTTTAGAAATGTGTGCAATGATCACTATTTAATATATTTCAATTTTGAAAAAAATATTCAAATGCATGTTAACCAACATGTACTTTCTGCATCTTTTAAATCCTTTTACAAATGTGTTACAATAGCAGTTAACAAATGGTCAAGTAAGTGTACGGCTTTCTATGGCTTTTGTATGTAAATACATGAGGGGGGAAAGTCTTAAAACTAGTTTTAAAAACATAATAATTTTTTAAAAATTCTAATACAAATTACGTTTTCCCGATTTTTCTTTTCTACTGATATAGGACTGCTCGGTAAGAACAATCAATTCCATGTTGTTTTCATGCTGTGTTATAGAAGTATGACAGAGAAATATCTGAAAATATTTTTTTCAGCCACAATTTATGGATTTAATGACAGAATTTGAAAAAAATATTGTAGTAGTTAATTTTTCAGGTGTCCAAAGGACCGGCAATATAGAACAAGAAGAAAATGGTTACTATAGTGTCACCATTTTCTTTTGCTTGCCACTCTGCCTTAAGGGTATTTTAAAACTAGTACTAAAAGGCTTAGATGCAAATTTGCTAAAATGTTGGCATATAAATTATAAGCTGTTGTCTGAGTGAATCCTATTAAAATAAGCTAACTTTCATCTTGCAAAATGCTGATTAACAAGTGGCTATTTTTAATAGATTCCGTATTAATTCTATTTTTTACAAATCAGTGGTAGCATACAAAAAATCGAAAGAAAAAGTTGTTCTTTACATTTCAGACATTTAAATTAAAAAATCTTATGCTAATGGGGTGAATAGAGGACAGTGACAGACAGAAGCATCTTCGTGAGCTTCTGTCTCAAAAGGTTTATACTCTTCAAATAAGAAAAGTTAGAAAAAAATCTCTATTGCTCTTTCCTAAGAGGATTTTTCTAACTGAAGCAGGCCACTTGAGGTGAAACTATCTTAAATTCTCTAATCCAAGATGACATGATGCTCAATGTTTGTACATATAGTGCTTCAAGGCTGTTTTGGTAATGGTCACCTCATTGGTGACAGACTTCTTGGATTCTTGTATTATTGCTTACTAAATTGTGGTTTCTAGTTTGTTTTGTAACCCCAGCTTGACTTTCTGTCTGTGTGTGTCTCTTCACACTGTCTCTCTCCCTCTTTTTACAGGTAATGATGAATAAACCTGACTCAGGAAATTCCATAATGCTGTACTACATACCAGTGTCTGAATTCTGCACAGCTGAATAACGAATTGTAGTGGAGAATGTAACATGGGGCAGGAGAGGCAAGACTTCAAAAAAGAATGTTGATTGTATGAAAAAGAGAAAAAACATGCCTTTTAAAACTGAGATATCTATGGAGTTCTCTTGTGTGTATTTGCATATGTGTCCCTTAAATACTAGGTGCCCAAAATGTAAAAAAAAAAAAAAAAAAAAAAACCAAAAACAACCAACAACCAAGAAAATCAACAAAACCCAAAAACCTCAACAAAACAAACAAAAAAACCCCCTTAAACCTCTAACCTCTCAAATTCCAAAAGAAATATAGAAAGAAATGCCTGTATATATTCTGCTACAAAACTGAGACCTATAATTAAAACAAAATTTCTGTCATATCAGCAGTTGGCTGGTACAGTTAAGCAATCGGAAGCATTAATGTGTTGTGGAAGTACCCACATCTAGCTAGTCACTTACACACTTCAAATAGCTTTTCTTTACACCTACATAAAAGAAATTACTTTTATTGACCCTCATGGTTGTATTTTAATAGCATCTTAATCTAGTGGTCTAGTTCAAGTATTTCACTTTTATTGTATTTTGAAGCTGAAGGCTTCTGTCATATCTGAAATATCTTAATGGTGTTTCTGAATCAAGGCAGACTGGTACGTAAGTCTTCAGAGAAATGCCTGGGGGGTTTTTTGAGATTGTAAAATCCATTTGGAGCTAGAAAACTCTTTTTTCCACTATTTTTCTTCCTCTTCCCCTTCCCAAAAATCCAAGTTATTTAGCTGTCTTGAATTTTGTAATCTAGTTGATGATAATGTTGAATTGAAAGGAGTGGAGGTTTTCCAGTTTGTTTCTAAAGTCTTACTGTTACACTCATGGCTCCAGCAGCCATGGGGGAAAATGAAATATTGCAGGCCCAAGTGCTGTGTAATACTTCAAATCTTTTGGCTGCTGTATTGTAGCTTGGTTTCCACCACCCCAAAAGCAAAACCAGCTTTTTTCTGACCCACAGTTCCTTGTTCCTCATGTCAAAGCAGTACTATACAGGCAGACATTAGGTATTCTGTTGTTTTCCAGTCATTGCCTCTGAAACAACTTTACTGGTTTACCATTACAGTAAGTCTCTTGTTACAAATCCAATGAACTGTCAAACTTCCAAGTGCCCTACTGGAGAAAAATAGGGGTTTGGGTGTTTTTCAGCTACAGCCAGTCACAATCTAAAACTATCAAAAATTGCTCTTCCACAAAGTAAAATCAAGTATATATATATATATATATATATATTTATTATTTAAACTGTCAAAATATGTACATGATTTTTGTATAGTTGTTTTACTGTGTCATTATTAAAGTTTTGCCGACTGAAAAGCGTTATTTTTTTTAAACAGATACAATTCCTAAAGGTAGACCAAACTTACTCTAGTTCAGTGGTATCCTGGGAATCTGCGGTCAGAATAAAATTCATAATAATAATTAATTGCCTTTTAATACATTTTTTAATATCCTTATTTACTTGATAAACAGCTCTTGCTTCATCTGATGAGAAAGTGTTATCATTGTTGGAAATGGTGCTGGTTCTGTCCTATGCTGCTTCTCTTCTCATTCCCTTTCCTTCTTTGTTTCTTTTTTCTTAACTTCCCCCAGTAACTTTTCACCAGGCTTCTCTTCCATTCCATTTTTCACTGCTGCAAAATCTATTCAGAGAGATGATCCTAATGAGCTACATCATCCATGACATTCAGCAAACACACCATAAAGATTTTAGTAAAGAATGAGTCTGCATTATTTCCTTTCTCAGGTTTGATTTTCAAATCATACCTTTCCCCCCTTTTGGAGGAAGGGAGGACCCAAAGCCTTTTAAATGTAAAAGAATATAGAATAACTGTGTGGAAAGAAGAAAATATACCAACTAGTATATTCTATGGGTTTGAATTCTTTCAAGGTGATACAGTTTTACTGAAGTTAAGGGTTGGGGGAATGTTTACGTCTTTTTAATTGAAATATTATTATTGACATTCTTCATTTTTTATGCAGTGTGCTGGCTTGCTCCTGGTAAGAAAAGTGAACATAATCTGTAGACTTCAAGCTTTACAGACATAGAGCTTTTTACCAATTAATGATTTGAAAAATACGTGTAGATTGTGCGCAGCTTTTTAACAATAGTCTTCAAACTTGACAACCAATACTGAATATCCTTGAAATCCCTCAAAAGCTAATTTAAAATTGACACAGTAAATAAGTTTGCTAAAGAAATACTTTCATCTTAAATTTTAAATCCATATTTAATGTATACTATAGTGACATAAAGAACAACATGGCTTCAAGATGATTTATTGGTCTCTATGTAATTTATTGAAATTAGTTGAACATTTCAGTTGTAGGCATATTCCATGCACTGTGAAAAATTTTTTGTTGTAATTCTAGTAGCAAATTGAGAAATAGAATGGTATTTTTGGCACAAAACATATTCTGTGAACTATGTCACATTTATGTCTCTGTCGTCAGACTTTCTTTTTGACCTTTGAAGCCAACTGTAAATTCAGTTGAGAAATCTTTAAAACAAACAAACAAACAAACAAAAAGCCTTCAGCAGAAAGGAGTAAGGCCCCCAGCAGTGAGCTGGTTTGAGCTGAACAGGTACAGAACTCTACCCTGAGCACCGGTGCCTAAAATCTTTTTTGAAGAACAGAGCCTGAAGAGGCTTTTGCTCTTCAGTTTGCTGAACTCCAGGTGCATATTTGAAGTTACTGCTAGAGGGTACTTCAGAAAAATGTATTACCTGGTTGAGCGACATGAACCAAAGCAGAGCTCAGACATTTCTGTGGTCTGGTAAGCGAGTGGCTGATGGAAACCAAGTTCCAGCGTACCATATTCCTGTGATCTTGGGAAGTCTACATTATTTATCAATAGTTCTTATTTCAGCTTTTAGTGCTTCTGTGCATGAATGCTGTATGTTTATTCAAACACACATTCTCTACTCCCTTCTTTGTTCTAAAGCTTCACAACTTTGCCCAGATCTGTTGGCAGCCACGGCTGCAGGTTGTCCTGGCCCTTGTGCAGCCGCCAGGTGGCAGCGGGCGGGCAGCGCGGGTGCGACCCCCGTGCAGCTTCCACGGCGGCCAGAAGGGTGCGGGGCCGCCGGGGGCTGTGCAGGGGGTCCTGAAGGGAGCAAAGGGCGAGGCTGAATCGGAATGGAAATTCTTAAGTCCCTGTGATTTATGGCTATTTCCTTGTACAAGATCATGTTCTGAAAACATTCATAAATGCAAATCTTTGTCTGTTTACAAAATTCCCTCGGGTCCTGTCACTGGTCACCACAAAGAGACCAGTGTCTGGCCCTCCACTTCCCTTCATGAGGATACTGAAGACTGCACTGAGGTCTCCCCTCAGTCTCCTCCAGGCTGAACAGACCAAGTGACCTCAGCCGCTCCTCATATGGCTTCCCCTCAAGGCCCTTCACCATCTTCATTGCCCTCCTTTGGATGCTCCTTAAAAGCTTTATGGCATGGTATGCCCAGTTTCCCCAAATGACTAGATGCAAATTTAAATAAAACAATACAACACTTTCAGCACAGAGATGTTGTGTAAGGTTGAGATGTTGTGTAAGGTTGGGCTCTGTGTAATCTTCCCCTCAGCCAGAGGCTGGGGTAGAAGCATGGCCCTGACTAAATTACTGATTTGTCTCTCTACTGAAAGTGCCTCATCAAGGTTCAAATAAAGCTAGGCTCTACTTAATTTTATTAGTTGTGATAAACCAAAGACAAATACAGAAATACAGACTGATTTTTCAGTCATTTTAAACGTTTTTCTTTGCAACTGTGCTTTCTCAAATCTTATTTTACCCTTTGTTTATTCATGAGCCATGTAGACTCTAATTTAGCATAAAATAGAAATCAATGGTTACCATCCCTAGAACATTTTTTTTTGCCATTTTTATCATAGCAGTTTAACTGGAGCAATTTCTAGACTTTAAGTACTAGTTTTAAAATCCATAAAGAGCTTCTTCCTTTAAATTAAATTTGTGTGTTAATGCAATTCACGCTTCAGATGCATGTCCAAGTTGATATGTTTTCCAGCTGAGCTGATGAGTTCATCAATTCAAACTGTAGCACTTAGAAGGGTTGGCTTGTGCAAGAGTTTTAAAAACACTTCAGCAACTAAAGCCTTAATGGAGCTGCTTCCACAAAGACATATTAATTTGCAGGTTTTTGTGAGACATACATATATAGGACTTCAGCTGCTCCTCCTAAATTGCTTGCCTTGAGCACCTCTGATCTGGTGCAGTCTTCCAGATTTTATTTCCAAGACATTTTTAATCCAAGATGGGATTTAGCCAATTCCATTAACACTCTTTTTAACAATGCAGCTTAGAAACTCGCAGAGCCAAAGACTCGGAGAGTTTTTTCACATTAGCTGCAGAACACAAGCTAAAGCCACAGGCAGGTTGCACAGTGGGAAAACTCAAGTGAGGTAGTGTTTGCTTAGTTTCAGGATGGCTCTGACAGTTCTTTCACAAGTTGTCCCTGAGGTTGACTGTATCAGGTGTGAGGTTGGGGCGTTGCATGAGTCACTTCTGCTTGGCTGATGGATGTTCCCTTAGGGACTGTAGTCAGCCAGGAAAAAGTACAGTTCAGTTTTAAATAGCACTGTGGCTCAAACTGATGGAGACATGCTCTGAGGATAAGGGAACCATAATCAGGTCCTTGACATACCCTAATTTTTGCTGTATCCTGCACACAGTCCTGACAGTAATCTCTTCTCTAGAGGGAAGGAATGAAGTACGCATTTTGGCTGTATCCTCAATATAGATTAAAACTTCCTCAAATTCAAATTTTAGGCTAAAAATCTGTGTTTCTATCTCAATAAAATTTTGAATCTCAAGAAATACTTCAGGAATGCCATATTTTTCTTCTATTGTTTTCTCCATCAGCAGCCAAACGTTCTCATTGCTATTTGTTTTATTGCTACTAGAACCATTTTGAATGCTGTTAGAGAAGTTTTGCAAAAGTAAGCTATGTAGCCTTTTTTCAAGGGATTGATATGATGGGCATACAGAAAAGACAGAAAACCTGAGGTGTCATTAATGATGAACTTTGTCTAATGTGGAGCTCTACCAGCAAGAGCCCTGATTAAAGCTGCTTTTTATAAACTGCTGTAGCTGTTTTACTGCTCTAGGTTCTATTTCTTTCTCTGAATAGAGGTATTTAAAGAAAGACTGGATGTGGCACTTACGGCCATGTTCTAGTTGACATGATGGTGTTCAGTGAAAGGTTGGACCCTGTGAACTCAGAGATCTTTTCCAATCTCATTGATTCTGTGATTCTGTAGCAATTCTTGATAAAGATGTCTGAAAGAAATAAAATACATCTAATTTGCCATTATTATAGCACAAGTAATTGATCCTTTCCCACTGACGTTAGTTTTGAAAATGTACAAATTGGAATATTTTAATCCTGTTCTTCAAACACTGTGGGAGGAACTCAAAAGATGGAAGTTTATGGCAGTTGAGCTTCTCAATAGCATAAATTTGGACATAATACTGGACATACTTCTATGCCTTTTAATTCTAAGAAATATGATTATATTTTATTTTTTCATGCTCAGTAGTTTTAGAACCTTATTTAGTAGATCTGTGTTTATTGTTAGTGAACATATATGAAAATCATTTTGACAGCAGTAAAACATCCCTGATTTTTAGCTCTCAGTAATATAGCAGTTTTACCAGCTGTGGAAAAGCCTGATTGCACTGAACTGTATATCCTATTCCACTCTGGACTTTAGTATGTCACTTAATGATCACAGTTAATAAAGTGAGTTAATAACTCTATTCACTGCTTTGTCACCTTTCCACAGATGATCACTATTGCTTTCTCTACATCGGGTAATCTTGTTTGTCCAGGACAAAACTCCAGGAAATTCTGACTCCAGCAGTCTGTGGGGTCAAGCACTGCCAGCTGGGAAAGGCAGCACAGTTCAATCCTGCCCCACTGCATGTTAACCATGCAGTGATACTATAGTTTGCTCAGATCATAATGGGCAGATTTTCCATCACAGGTACCATTACCTAGCCATACATACAATAGTGGAGCATGGATGAGCACAGTTATAAGGCAGTCTCCTCCCTCCTAGTTAAACTAAAGGAAGCTTGAGTCAGATCCCATTGTGATCTGTGGAGCTGCTCCTGTTTTCCACTGTCCTTCCCCTCTGCTGACAATTATCAGGACCAGCAGAAGTAAATGTGCATCCACCTTCATGCTTGGGCACGAAGCAGAGCATCATTGATTAAACTGCTGAGAAGATGGGTGTGAGCCAAGGCACCAGACTCTGAGCTGCTGTCGGTGAGGATATGAACACGTCTTCCATTCTGCTTATTCTGCCACAGTGAACACAATCTCCATCAGAAGGATGGGATATAACAGATGGAGCTATAACTTAAACCACTTTGTAACAGTTCCTAAAGCTCATCTGTCAAGGATGGTGCCAGACTGCTTATGCAGTGTTAGTAAGAGAAATTTATGTATGAACATACAAAGAGAAATAGGCCTGCCGAGGAGCAAAAGCTGTGTAGCCTGTAATGTTTATCTTGCATTAATCAAGTTGTAATGTATTTATTTAGTGCTATTTTTGTTTTCACTTACTGGCAATACTCCCCACAGATGTTTTATTCTGCCTTACAGCAGTTAAAAATGTGAGAAATGTATAATTGAATTAGTTTTAAAAATTTAGTAATTGTACAATTGCCTGGTTTATCACACAATAAACTGTGGGGGCTTGTTACAGGGATCACACTAATCCAAAATATAACACAGGTCAGATCCCTTCCTACTTCACTAGCTTTAACAAAGCTATCTTTGATATCTCAATTCTAGTATTTTCAGCTTAAATTCAGAAGCCTGGCATCAAGGCCTGTAAACTGTGGGGTATCTCTCCTATCCCTCCATTCTGCATTTCTGTCTTAGTGGTGTCTGAAGAATATGCTGCTCACAGCTACACTGATGTTCATGGAAATTGCAGGTACCTCATTTCTGGAAATTCAAGGCTAATGCCTTTGCAGCCTTAGGGAACTGTATTTTCTTGCCATAGGATAACAGAAAGGTCAGTAGGCTTTGTGATCCTTGGACAGAAAAATGTGTAGAATAATAGAATGAACTGGGAAAAAAAATGTGCTGAAAGCATCTGGGAGTTTTTGTGCATACTAGACAATATATTCAATACTCATTTTCTGTGACTAAGTTTACTGTTACCAAGGCCTAGAATTAGCCAAATAAAACAGCAGGGAAACCTTCTCTGTGTTTCTTGCCTCCACTTCTCACTAACATTTTTGTATTCACTCACTCCCTCTTCTAATGGAGGCTGGGGGGGAAAGTGCCGAGTACAGCACTAATGACATGAAGGAAAACACTGAAGGAAGCAGCGGGGAGGCCATGGTTTCAACCACTCTCCCTCCCTTGCCCAGGAAAATTTCAGTGACCTCTTGACACCTCCCATGGGAAACTTTAAATTGACAAGAGTATTTGCCAAGTAAATACAAAAAAATGGCATTGAAATAGTATTGTTTCTGACTTAATCCTCCTGAAGTCAATGCAAGTGAGTTAAGGTTCCCGCAGCAGCTATAATGCACTAACCTCATTCTTGATGGCCTTGTATGTGAATGTGTATCAGGATCAATTAAAAAACACTCCCATGCACTCACTAGTAGTCACTTGGGAAACTGAAAATAAAAATGCCAAAAATTAAGTTATAGCTTGTTCCTGGATTATGCCGGTATATTGGTTAAAACTACTATGTTTCATGTTATGCAAATCTACTAGAGTCAAAACATTGTTAATTTGTCCTAGGAAAATAAATGGGAAGGCATTTCATGTTCATTATACCCTGATTGGTTATTCTGCCATGTTTTTGCTGGGACCAATTACTCAAGAAGGATTGTTGTGGCTTTTGGAAAATAATTTGGCTTTATTATATGCCAGTTGCCAATTTTTCTTCTGAAATCTGATCATCAAGAATGGAGAGATACTAAAGTACATTGCATCTCAAGTGTCTCCATACCATTTCTCCCCACACCTAGAGAATGCATTTGCTACCCAGCAACACCTGCTGATCATCACTAACTCTGATCCTGCTTGTTAATGGTATTAGAGACAGGTTGCTAAACTGGAAATCTGGGGTTTAGTACTGGGAATTGTTCCTCTTCTTCCTCCCCAGCATATTATTTAATCTATCCCGCAGAGATAACTGCATCTGTGCCACTCATTGTCTCATTTGTCTAACCTTCTCTTATCTTTCCAGTTTTTTTGCAAAGTCTTCAATGTATGAGGTAATGCTGCCTTCATATTTCCCACCCCTGTCATATAGAAAAGGATCAGCACAATAAATCCCATAAATAAGAATGCTTCCAGAAGACAGTACTAGATAAAAATGCTCACTGATGTGAATTAACACCCAGGAAAACACCTAGTGCAGGCCATTTGCCAACAATTCTTTTAGAGCACAGCTGCCTTAGCTATATTTAAGGACTACAACATGGATTAAAAATACATTGTTTTTTTAGCATAGGTGTGACCTTAGAGAAGAACTGCAGTAGAACCGCATTAGCAGTTTGCAGGTTTTTGGCACACTTACCCATTGTCAGTGCCCCAGTCCATCCACGCACAGAGATGCTGTTCACTTTTTCTGGGACATGTGGGAAAACATTACTTGAAAATGAGTTTGACTATAGCTCATATAAAGTGTCTGTTTAAGAGGTATTTAAGGGCTGATTCTTAGCTAAAGAGATGGAATCCAGCTGCCTGTTTTCTTTGGCCCCCAGAGTCAGTTTGATGTGATTTACATTTTCAAAGCTGACTTCACAATGAAGGAAGCTAGAGGCATGGTTTTGAGGCATGGGGTGTTGGGGGGGGGGGGGGCGTGGGGAGCTGTGTTGGTGTGTGTGGGTGTTAGTGAGTAAATATTTTACAGCCTGCATTCCTAGTTCCACAAAATCAGTGACTCCAGGCCGTGGGACAATATAAGTAAGCACAAAGGCTGGAATTTATTGCTAGTAGTGATCTATGAGATAAGATTTTTCAGCTAAGCCAGTGCAGAGTTCTCTTGCCAGATGTGTGGGAGTGAAAGTGACACAAGTCTTTCAAAAAAAAAAAAAAAAGGGAAAAAAATCTTTGGCAATCCCAGAGTGATTATATAGCCTTGTAGCGCTAGCAGCCTCAGAGAATTCATTTTGTGTCTCAATGTCCTTATCGACTTAGAAGCCAAGTCACAAGCTTTATAAAAGAAATCGAAAGTAGAGCCACGAACACTTCATACATTTATCTCACTTCCTTAATCTTATTTTGAACAAGGAAAGTTTTAGGGTCTTCTTTTCTACATTCCTCTGTTTGTAGAGAACTGCAGTAGCAGAATGATAGTGACTCTGCAAAAAATCACTGGGCAACTCGTCCCTTTATTCCCTTACTTTCATCCCAATGTAATTAAAAAACTTTCCTTTATAATCAAGCTACATCATAAATCCTTGCTTTTTGCTTCTAAGGTATCACATACAAAAGCACAGTACATGGATGGTACACTGATCACATCCAAACCTCTGCTGACATCCTTCTGTAAGTGTACTAGAAACTGCAGAGAACCAAAGCTGTAGAGGAGCTTCTGTACCTTTCAGACAGCCAAGAGGTCTAATTTGTGCTAATGGGGATGCAACTTTCCTTGGAGCTGAGGATAGATTCCAAAAACGGATGCTACAGTCATAGAAAATGCTTTAACTTGGTGTAAGGACGTTGATTTGACTAGTTTGGAACTAAAATGTTAGTGCACTTTAAATACTGTAACACATTTTAATTTTTTCTATCCTAGTATACAAATTCTTACAAAATCTACCTCATCACTCATGTATGACACCACAGCAGAACTGTTCAAGTGTGGCAGAGATGTCTGAAAAGTAAACATGCTGATAATTCTACTTGCCTGTCAGATAACTCTGCCCAGAAGGTACTTTTAGGAGGAAAATGCTATTTTAAGGAAATAAATCTCTCTGGGAAAAAAAAAAAAAAGAAGCTAGCTGAGCATGCTTTTAAGAACTAACACGACCATTTTTTTTTTCTGGCAAACAAGCTATTGCAGCACTTGAAATTCTGAAATAGCTTAGTTTTGGATTTAAACAAGCTAGCAAATCCTTCTTGTAGATTTTGCTCTAAAAACACATGAATTTCATATGGAAAGATGTCACATATTTATCCTGGAGCAGTCCCTGCTCCTAAGTCTGAGAGTGTAGCATAGCTACATTCAGACTTTGTTCTGGGACAAAATCCAAACCAACTCTCACTGCAGAGATGATGTAGGTGAAGGGAGTATGGAACTTTTCAACAGATTTCCTGATCTGGACAGTAGGAGGACCTGCAGGATTCACCATAAAACACACACAAACCACACTGTAGACATATTATTGCTGTTACCATATATTTGTAACGCGTTAGCTTTAATGACCACAAAAGCATAAGTGGGTTTTAAGAGTTGCTCCTCTGTAAATGCGCTTCCAGTAAATGCTCTTAGAATAAGACACCTTGAATAAAGTGTTTGTTAAAACCTGCAGAAATTTCTGAGTTTTCATTATGTTGTCATGCAGTTACCCAAAAAAGAAATAATATCCTTTAAATCACCTGTTGCAGAGCCTATGCTCTGAGTGGACGTGAAAATTTCTCATTTAGAAAGACTGAAGGGGATGCTTAATATGTTCTAAAGATTTATTTGGTATGAAAATATGAATACGTCTGAGGTTCCACCTTGTTACTTTTTGAAGGACCCCTAGGCTTTTGCAAAGGATATTTGCTCTAGGCAGGTTGACTGAAGGGCCTCTCTAGATAAAATAGCACAGCGCTGTGAATTCTTCCCTGTTCAAGAAATTTGCTGACTAGCTTTGTCTTCTCACAGTATTTTAGAGAGTGAAGCTGTAGTGCTTTTCTAGAAATACAAAATATAACAAAAGACAGAATCTAGGAACTGTAGGTCTGACATGATGGATACAGACTTCTCCCAACACCCACAACACTCTGCACAGTCCCCGTGCAAAAGTGTCTCTGACTCTCCTCAGCAATTCCACCTCCTCCTATCTAAAATTGTAACATTTTTTTGTTCAAATAGTGTATGTGCCAAGTAACCAGTCTCCAGATGTTCAGCTTCTTTCAGATACTTTGGTAATGAGGTGTGATAATGAAGATTAAACTTTGATGAATGTTGAATACCCTTTATGATGTTTTTGCTTATTTAAAAAGAAAAAAAATTGTTTGGGCCCTGCAATTCATCTCATCTGTTTGGGTGTTCAAAGCTCCAAACACTTGTCACAATGTTCCTCGAAGATAAAACTGGACTTTGGTCATTCCAGCTCACTATCATTAGAAGTGGTTAATTACAGTCCTGCCTGATCTCAGTCCAGAGTCAGTGACACGATAATTTTACTTAAATATTTGTGTGATTATTGGCTTACTGTTCATATGAGTGAGCTTTACGCATAACTTGAATGTAACCTTTGCAAGTGGGGAAAATATTAATAACTTTTTAATATCTTACAATTTGCTAACAATATAGCTAACTATTAAAACAGCATGTAAGCATTCCAAAAAGTCTTGGGCAGTCAATAATTCTAAAACTACATCCTGAATCACTTCTGAATCTTTGGGAGATACTTAGAAAAGGATTGAACAGATAATCTGCCATGCTCTGTCCCCCAGGGAATCTCCCCTGCGGAGACAGCACTAATTCTAGAGAGGCAAAGGAGCACTGGGACTGCAGCCTCATAGATTAGGTTTGTGGCTTATCAGCTGCAGGTAAGAAAGGAAAAAGATTGTTTGATTTCAGAATAAGCTTATTAAGAATGAATTTTTATATTTCTGTTCCTCTTCTAAAATACGTGGCATGTAGTTTGATTTCTTTAAACAAGCATTCTTCTTTGCTTTTTCAACTTTGTTTTTAGTAAGGGCAATTTCAACCTTGCTGATTAATGAGATGCAGGCACTATGTTCCCATCAGTGTAATGATCATTTAAATCAAGTTCTTGACCATCTACATATCCCAACACCTTACTGCATTTCTACAGGGTACAGCACTGAATGCTGCAGGTAAGATATGGGGATCATAAGCACCCATAAGCCCAGTGTTTTCCTGTAACTAGCCTGGTGGGAATGTCTTGTAACAAAGAGCTCACTCAAACTCTGAGAAGTTGTAACATGTTTATTCTTGAATGACACTTTTTCTATTGCATATTCCCTCCCTGTGACACAAATTAAGTTATTGCAAAAGCATCAATATGCACGAAGTTCCAATCCCAGTTTCATGTTACCAGAGAGAGGAAGTTCACAACATTAATACACAAATGATACTTTCCTCAAGAAAGCTGCATGTCTAGAATACAGAATAAAAATCTAAAACTCGAAGCCAAAATGTACTGAAGGCACAACCCATTTCTCCTGCCTCCTCACAAATATTAGAACAGCAGAGACCCTTCTGTTAGGATGCAGAAGTCTTAAAAGTACATTTGTCATTGATCTGGTCAAAACAAGTTCACAACCCAGAAAGTGCAGTAGGGACAGCTCAAAACTCAGTTTTGCCATCAAACCGACTGGATCGATATCAACCATGCTGAGCTCCATGCTGCTAGAATATCACCAGCAGTAACTGAGTAAATTTAAAACTGGCACTAACTGAAGAAAAAACCAACCAAAACAAAACACTAAAGCAAAACCAAACCACAGTCCCCTCAACCCCCTCAAAAAAACCAAAACCAATATAACAACAAAAAACCCCTATCAATTCTTTAATGAAAAAGGAACAAAGTCACTGTAGAACATCTGCTCGTTTCCACCAGAGACTGAAGAAAGTTGGCCATGCTTCACGATGTGCTGTACTTGCCAATGTAAAGCCAGCAAGATCAGCATGGCCATCAGCAGTAAAGTCTTACTAAACTATGTCAGTGGGAATTTTGCATGGCCTTTGAAAGGGGATCACCACCACATCTCCAGGGGTCATTTTACAAGGAAATAAGATTAATCTTTTTGGTCTGTGCTTGAGATCTATACTGCATGGGAAACACAGGCTAATGTGGATGTTACAAATGGGGAAACATGATCCTTTCTAACAAAAAAAAAAAGCTATAAAATAGTTTAGTACAAAGAATGTAGCTCAGAAAAAGAACATGCTTATGAACCTACAAATAAAAACAATTCAGGCTATGACTGCCACAAGACACTATCTTCTGTTGCATTTTCTTTCTGATAAGACATAACACCTTGTTCCTGGAGTCTTTTGTAGTCATCTCAAGACTTTCAGGATGAAATTCACAAATAAATTAAATATGTCTTCATATGTTTATTCTCACAGGCCAGCATTTCTCAACCTGGCATTCACTCAGTTTTGTTTTATTACTCTAAATATACATACTGCTAACATGACTTTTTCAGGCACATTATCCCTGCAGGATATCTCTGCCATTAGTGTCACAATCTTCAGAGACATTTCTTAGGATTAGAATGGAGATCGGACCTAGTGTTGATTTTTAGTGCATTAGTTTACAAATGTCTTTATGTTTATAGAGATTTGCATACTGAAAAGTAGAACCCTATTCTGAAATGTCTCATAAACTACTTCTCAGTTAAATTTCCAAGGAAGTAGATGTAGATGATTATAGAGTGCATCTCTTAGCCCCTCTTTCCAATAATTTATTGGCAAAACCTGACAGAATACTTGTAAAGATATTAAGATTATAGAATTTGTATGGAAAACAGTGGTCATATCCAGAAATGATCTAATATTGAATGTCCCCCCTTCAGAAAAAGGTACAGCAAATGTCAAATTACCTCTTCTCATGAATCTGACAACTAATCAATTACCTGGTGTTGCTCAAAGCCAGGCACAGTATACACTGCCTCACATTTTAAAGACAGAGAAAAAGCTAAGGGTACTTGGAAACATGCTAGAAACAGGAATTGTTGCCGTAGGATTTAGGTAGGAATAGAAAGTGTGACTGTTTTGACACAGCGGGCTGAAGACATGGCGGAGGCTCGTAGGTTGGTTGGCCCACAGAAGAAAAGGAAGAGAAGGCAAAAGAGAAGAAGCACAGAGAACACAGTGGGTTTATTGCACCAAGGATGCTGATACAGAACACAGAAAAAAAAGAAAGAAACCAATGTTACCCATTCTTTCTGCTACTGACATTTTGTCTTTTGCTGTTCTGCCTATTGTTCTTTGCATCTTCCTTTACTCCAGATTAAGAGAAACAACATACATTGGAGAAAAAAAAATACAGTTTTTCCCTGAAAACCAACTTCAGAAGTACAATTTATTACACCAAAAATGTGTAAAATACAAATATTAATAGACATTATAATCATAGAAATCCAGGTGTTTGAATAACTGGAGTGCCTCATCTTTCAAGTCTGTGTTTTTAATGGATTTCTGCCCTGTACAATCTCTCCTTCGCATTATGCACTTCAGTGAAAGTTGTACAAGGAACTAATGAACTGAATATAAGAACTGAACGGCTTCAAGAAGGGAGGTTTCCTCACGTAAAAATGTGCAAAGTGTACCATTCCCTGCCTGTGGCTCGAAGCGAGAACGAATAAACGCTTCCATGTAACAGCAATTCTGTTCCTTTCAGTCCTGGCGCCAGATTATTCCAGCCTCTCTGAGTCAAACACTTCATCCATAAGAGGGCACTGTCATACATCTGCACACACCCCCACTTTTTTTACATGGATTATATTTGTTTGAAAATTAACTACTGCTGCTGCTCAGGAAGTAACATATTTATCTGATACTCTTCAGAGTGTTTATTGCTTTGACTTATATTCCACCATATATTTAGTATTTTACAGACTAAATTATACATTATTTAGTATTATACAGACTATCAAAGACCAGCCCTGATAAAAGGGTAATCTTTTTATTCTGTTTCTCTGAACTTTCATCTTGCTTCCCTGGTGTACTACCTGTATTGTAAATTCCTCTACCGTTTTAATAGATATTTTACATTCCTTAGGCAGCAAACTAAGTTTAGACAACAAGAACTGCGTTGCTTACAAAACTACACTAGAAAGGCTGGCAAACTATTACAAAGCAACCTTGATCAGATCTTTTGAAAAAGCACTGTCTAAAAGGGAAATCCAATTTTGAGATGAAATTTTGTTTAGATTCTACAAGTCTCTATTTTTAATGTACTGATTATCCTTCTTTCTGTAGTGACAGCATTCACATGATACAGAGGAATACTATGGCAAGACAGAGGAATACTATGGGAGTTGGGGATATTCTTACGTATCAGATGTTTATACCCTTCTATTTATGTTACGATACTCCCCGGAAAGCACAGACGCAGACGAGAAACCCATCTGTATCAGTTTTCCTAAACTCCAGAATTCATGGGGGAGGAAACCTTATTTCTTAATGAACTGTACATATTTAGCAGTTTCAATATTTCCACTACTACTACTAAAAAAATAAAATATTAGAGATGCATTCAGTGTGACCACTGTATTTGGAAACCCTAATAATCAGAGAATATCATTACCATTGGAAACCAAGTTAAAACATCCAGAAAGCAAGACAGAAAAACCTGTCACTCTACCAGCTTACACAAACTTACACAATCCTTGGTGGGGCGGGGGCAAGAGAAAGAACTTTTTACATGTACACAGAACTCAGTAAGGATGACAAAAACTTAAAATCACAGAATATCCTGAATTGGAAGGTACCCACAAGGATCATCAAGTCCAGCTCCTGGCCTGCACAAGACAGTCCCAAGAATCACATCATGTGCCTGAGAACACTGTCCAAACACTCCTTGAACTTTGGCAGGCTTCCCCGGGAGCCTGTTCCAGTGCTTAAACACCTTCCGGGTGAAGAACCTTTTCCTAATATCCAAACTAAACCTCCCCTGACACAACTTCAGGCCTTTTCCTCAAGTCAACTTGAATAGCTAAAACTACACACAAGAAGGAAGCTTTCAGATTGCTTCCTTTTCGAGTTGCAGTTGACAAGATGATTAACTGAAACTTAAACATTTCTCTAGACTTTTTCACCATCCACAGATGAGGTGCCTCATCTGATTTAAAAAGAGCATTTTTTTCAATTTCTTTTTGCCGTTTTCTTTTATGATAATTCGCATGTGCTTTAAGGTTTAGTTCCTCCTTCATTCCCACAGTCTTGTAGAGAAGTATTTCACATAAAACACCTCCAAAGCAAGCACATCATCTCCTAAGGCAACTGGTGAGAGGCACTCACCAATTTGGAACAGTTTCTGGCATGGTTTATTTAAATCGCAGAATCGCTTAGGCTGGAACAGACCTCTAAGACCATCGAGTCCGACAGTTAACCTGCCAAGCCCACCAGCAGCCCGGACATGCTGCACTCAGCCTCACCAGCAAAATACGGTCAGGCTGCAAGGGCCCAAGTGGGCACTTCCGCACCCGAGGCAGCGATGGATGTGATAAGGCACCCACCTGCCTCCCTTTCCTGCCTGTGCCCACTCTCGCGGCGTCTGACCACCGCCCACAGTGGGAAACGCCGCGGCCTCCCCGCGACCCACCAAGCCGCCGGGAGCTGTGGGCGGGCAGCCAGGGGAGGGCCGGGGAGGGTCCCTCGCCTCGCACAACCCCTCTCAGCCCAAGGACATGTGTCTCCCTGAGCGGGCCGCTGTGGACTCTGGGTTCCTCGGCTCCTCCGGTCGCAGGGCCTTGCAGCCGCTCCGGGCGTGACTTACCACAGACAGCGAGCGGGGGCAGCCCTCCGACCGACCGACCACCCTCTCTCCCTCCCTTCCTCCCTCCCTCCATCACGCCCGCTTCCTCCGCCGCCACCTCCACGCTGTGGGCGGCAGCCCCAGGTGCGTGGCCACAGTGCCCCCAGCGCACAGCCGGGTGGGGAGCGCCTCGCGCCCTGTCCCGGGAAGCCTCCCGTGCTCTCCGCCGCCCCAGCCACCGCCCACAGCACCTGGCGAGGTGCGGAGGACAGGCCAGCCCCGCGCCCGTTCCCGCCCGCGGGGGGCGGTGCCACCGCCTGGGACCCGCCGGGCCCGCCCTCCGTCCCTGCCCGCGGCCCCTCGGCGGGGCGGTGCTGGGCCGCCCTTCGCGTCAGCGGCCCCTGCGCGGCGGGGCGGGGAGGGCACGGGAGTCTCGGCGCTGCTGCGGCGGGAGAGGCACCGGCGGGGCCGGCGGCGGCTCCTCACGGGAACAAAGCGGGGGCGGCGCGGCCACACGGTGAGAGCCGGGTGAGGGACGGGGAGGGGGTGTCTCTCGGGTTCCCCGGGGATCCCCCGCACCCTCGAGGGGCGGCTCGGCGCGGCGGAGGGGCCGCGGGCCCGACCCCTCCCTCCGCTCCGCGCCTCGGGGCGGGGTGACAGCGCCGTGTCCCCCGCCCGCCGCCCGCCCCCGCCGCCGGGGGTGCCGTCCCCGCTCGCCCCGTGTCTCCGGGGGGATCCCTTCGCGTCGCCCGCCGCGGGGTCCGCCCGCCCGCGGTTCGCTGTGACCGAGGGGAGCGGGGTAAAGCCATAAATCGGGGAGGCGGCCCGGGCGCGGAGCCCGAGAGCAGGTAGGTGCGGGACGAGCGCCGGGGGAGCCGCTCCCGCAGGCGGCTGCGGGGGCTGGGGGAGGCGCTCAACTTCGCTCGGTGCTGGACACTGCCGAGCTCAACAAGCCTTTTTCTGCCTGTGGAGCAGCCTGGTGTGAATGATTTTTTTTTGGGGGGGAGGGGGGGGAAGGGGTTTTTTTTAGTGGTGGTGTTTGGGGTTTTTCCCCCTTCCTTTTCCCAACCCCTCGCTGCATACTGGAGCTGGCTTGGAGGCTCATCCCTGCCTCTGGCTGCATACGCAGCGCTCGTGTTGTCCTAACGATATGGCAGTAGCACTTCCTGCTGTAAATCACTTCGCGATAGTTTTTGAAGCGCTTCTTAAAGGCGGCACTGTAATGAACCCTCTTGTCAGTGCGTATGGTAAGCTTAGGATCCTGTGAGCTGGAGGATCATCTGTGAATATGCTGCAGTACTTTTCACAGAAATGGTAGAAATGCAGTTCTCAATGGGCTTCGTCTTGGCATAAATGTAATTCCCTTTTCTATGCCCTGTTGGTGTACACTCTCTGATTTTGGACTCTGTTGTAGTTACCTTTGCCATCTTCTTGTTGTGAAAAAAAAGCTAATTTCAAATAAATGTTCAGAGAAACTTACATATTAAGCAAGAATTATGAAAAGCAAGCTTTATTACACTACTATACTGGGGATAGCTCTTTGTTCTGGAATAATTTGAGAAAATAAATTCACTCAAGACTGAAATTTGTGGACAGTTGAGTTTAAAAACCTTAGCTGTTAGCATTTCTTAAAATACTTTAAATAGATATATTAATGTAGATTTCTATTATTGCTATTTTAGTGTTTCTTTAATTTATTGAAATATCTACTGAGTTAGTCTAGAGATCTCTTATTTTACTGTTGGTATGAACATCTTCATATAAAATGGTATCGCTGACTCTTTTCCCAGCTTATTAATGCCTTTTTTCCCTCAAAAAATTTTAGAGCATGGTCAGAAGAGGAATGGATGTAACATGATATCCTTGCAGTGCTCAAAACACACAAATTCTACAAAGATTTGTTTTTTCATTAAGTAATACAAAGAAAATGGATGAATCAGCTTTGCTGGATCTGTTGGAGTGTCCTGTTTGCTTAGAACGCCTTGATGCTTCTGCAAAGGTCTTGCCTTGCCAACACACATTTTGTAAACGGTGTCTGCTGGGCATTGTGAGCTCTCGAAACGAACTTCGATGTCCAGAGTGCAGGACTTTGGTGGACTGCGGTGTTGACGAACTCCCCAGTAATATTTTGCTTGTTAGACTACTGGATGGCATCAAACAGAGGCCTCGAAAACCTGGAGCTGGAGGTGGGACTACCAGCACAAATGCTTTAAGGGTCCCCATCAACACTGTAGCTAACTGTGGATCAAAGGACCTGCAGAGCTCTCAAGCTGGACAGCAGCAAAGGGTGCAAGCACGGAGCCCTCCTGTAAGGGTAAGTACTATGTGGTGACAGTATTTTGTTGCATTCCTATCTTTTCCTCACCATTTCAAAATGGTTGATGGCCTCTGCTTCAGGATAAGGGCAGTCAGGTGGTTAATACAGCAAAATAACATATTTTTGAGGATTGTTGTAGATTTCAAGCAAAACACATCAGTGCTCCTATCACTATTGGTTTACTGTTGTGTAAATACAGTAATAATACTTCCTTATTAAAACTTAGTTTTTGAGGTAAGGAGAAGAAAAGCATTTCAGACTCTTCAAATAGACCATCAAATAGAGCAAGATAACTTATGTGGAAAACTTAAGTAATTGTTAAGGATAAACACCTTCTGAAGAACATGTGAAATTGTTCTTAGTGCAAGATCAGAGTTTTCATTTTGGCTCATGTACTTTCTGTAATGATTCTTACTATCAGTAAATTTCCTTTGAGTTAGGCATAACAAATGTTAAACATAAAGTTATGTTGTTGAAATCAATAAAGGTTTTGCCATTCTTCTAAGTAGCTACATTTTTATTCTTTTCCTTCAAAAAGATGTGTTTGAATTCCTGTGATCTGGTAAGTTATTTACATTGTCAGTCCTTACCTCTTCTTTAATTAGTTTTTTCTCATGGTATTTTTTCTAAGTGATTCGGAAAATCTATGTACCATGATGGGAAGACATTACCTTCTTTCTATACTCCAGTATGAAAGTTATGCAATCCTAGACTCTGTCATACCTTATAATCAAGACTCAGTAGCCTCATTTATGATAATTCGTTCTAGAACCTGTGTCAGGAAATGCAATTTAATGAGATGACAGACCTTGCTCTGTTTTATCTAATGACAAAGCAGGACAGCTTCTCTGAAAGGTTTTGCTGCCCAGTTTGTGATACATGCATATTCAGTGTTCCTGTGTTTGAAGCGGAGTTTTTGAATGGTTTAGGTGGTTTCCATCTTGTGGAGTTTATTTGATTTTTATTAAATATCTTGAGGAGTTCCAAGGAGAGGGCTGGAACGTGTATTTGACAGGACTAGTTTTTACTTTAAAGTGTAGCTGAATTATTTAGTTTACTTACCCAGGGAAGGAAGCCTTACATTGATTTTCCTGCGTTGTACTTACACGATCAGAATATCTCTGAAAGATCTTAGCTACACCTCTTAAGTTTGCATGGGGATTTAAAATACTGGGTTTTTTCCATTAGATGATGTTGTTTTCTCTGCTCACTAGAGATCTCGTTAGGTTCTTTACTTTAGAATATAGAGATTATAATTATCAACCCACTTCCTGTTAATGAGTTTTATTCTGTATATATTAATTGGTGAGGAGAGAAGGTGATCTGTGAGGTTTTTCTGTTGATGGTTTGTTTTTTATGTTTTTGGTGGTTTTTCTTCCAGGAGGTAGAAACCTTAAAAAGTACTGCAAAGAAGCATCAGCAGTATCAAAACCAGTCCAGTCTTCTCCAGAACTTTAAGGTGTTTATCATGATACCTTGCTTTTGCAAAAGCTCTTCAACTTAAAACAAATCAAAATACCTGTAGGACTTGTCTATATATATTTTTTTGTGTTGACCTTTGTACATAACTGTGTATTTTCAGAGACTGCTTCTCCTCCAGAAAGGCTTCCAGTTCGTCAATATATGTGAAGGACTGCACTTCAGGGTTTCTCAAAGCCTTATTAGAAAAAATTACTTGAATATGGAATATTCCCTCTTTTTAAATGTTCTATAATATCCTGTTGTGCAACATTTGCATTTCCAGATGTTGTGCAGAGTAGAAAGTGATAACATATGGAAGGTTGCTTCAGTTTATTAGTTATGCTGTACTGTGTGCCCTTAAAATTGTGGCCATGTGCATTCCTTATGTGATTAACTGATAGTGTATATTAGTTTTCAGTGTTTTACAGTAAGGCTTCTTTATTTACATCTTTGTTTGTGGGGTTTCACAGGCATTCTTGTGCTACCCTTCTTTTGGGAGACTGGGAAAGATGATGATCTCATCTTTTGTCCACTTCATCCAGAGCCTTTTTTACTAGGAAGGCAGTACTTTTAAGAACACAAAGAGACTTTGACAGATAAGAAGGTGGAGATATGAACTAATTTTCCTTTTTCTATATGAAAGGTGTTTAAAAAAAAAAAAGTCCAGAAAGCAAAATACCAATTTAATGGACAGCGTTGAAGTGAATGCCCTATTTGCTTTGCTAACTCTTACACAAAGATGCTTGCAAATACAGTTCCTCTCTGGCAATTGAAGAGGAAAATCTGTTTCTAGATAACTGGCAGAGTCAGATTTCCTAAACTAATTTTGCTGAAGGGGAACTAGTAAATGAAAGTTTCTGTTGTGTTAAATGAAGTGAACGTGGATGAAGGCTGTCAAGTCATAAACATTCTGCTTATACCCTGAAGTTATACTAAGCTCATAAATGCCCTTTCAGAGAATGCCATAATTTTCAGAAGAAGTTAATATAGCATGTACTGCAGCATGATTTCCTGAACTGTATCAATGACTGTGGAGTGGCCAACCCTGTTACTGCACAGTATATTGCATTCTCTGTATGTACGTGGTGACACATGGCAATAAACAAACTAAAGGTTCCTTGAGTCTTAAAACTAATGACTCTGGGTGGGTGGTGGGGTTTAACAAATCTAGTGCCCCACTATAGTAACTGTGTTTCTCTCTGTAACCCTTACAAGCTTTCACTGCTGTAACAATTTATCCCTGCAAGTTCTTTACCTGTTTCATTTCCCTGCTGGTTTGATGTGTAAAGCCTTCTGTGCCTTTCCTTGGTACTGGTCGGACAAAGGCAGCATCTTGCTGTACCTGATGGAGAACTTGTGTTTGCTGTCTGCCCAGCACTTCTGTTCTGAGCAGTCAGCTTCCCTGGGAGAAAAAATAAGATGGTTATGCTCATACTGCAGCTTCCTCTCTGGTATGGATGCTAATTTAATGATTTCTACTTTTTTTGAAGCGAAAACCTCCAGCTAAGTTGTCAGCTTGGAAGAACTGTAAGAAGCATGGCCTGCTGTCAAATATGCTTGGGACTGGTCATAAGGAGCAAGTTATTGAGGGCTGTTGAGAGGCTGCATTAACACATGAGCCTTGTTTCCTTCAAAAGAGTATATGAAAATGTTAGCGTCCTTACTTACAAGTTTATGCTCATGTTATTTGTTTTGTCATTTTCACAAAGTGTGTCAAACAAGAATTATCTTAAGTTACTTATGGCAGTTTTACAAGGGTATGCTTATTGTAGGAGTCTTAAACGTAGCTGTGTGTATAAGTTGCTAGATGTTGGAGAGCTGTTCTAATTTCTTTACTAGGTATATTTAAGATAATATATGTTTAACTTTTTCCTTGAATTTGTATTTGCCTAAGACATACGGTTCTCCTTCTGGTTTGTTTGTTGTCCAAATTTCTGAAATTAGGGCTGTCTTTTCAGCAGAACCTAGAGCAGAGTTTGTCTAGATAGTCTGAAATCTCATCCCTGTTGAAAATATTTTGTAATAAGGTTTTTAGCTGTTTTCTGGACCAAATGTAGGCAGGAAGAGCTAAGAGAAGGATTCAAATGATCTCTGCTAACAAAAGCATGAGTAGATCAAAAGTTGAGCATTCCTAATAGAGTCGATGCCTGTGCTGAATAAGTATTGATGGTGTAATTTGAGTATAGTATACTGTATGTCAGTGGAAAATCTTATCAAGAAATGTTACAATGCAATGTTAAAGTCCTAAAACTTTTCCTTTTTTTGTTGTTTTTATTCTGGAAAGCTGATAGAAACCTCTGGTGATACCACTTTTGATGAAGTCTTCTTGAAATGAGAGGGTGAAGGAACGTTACCTTCGGAAAGAAAAACCCACAAACAGGAGGTTGTTCTCTGTTTGCTAATGCTTAACAGTGGTGCAGTGTCCTGTAAACCCACACATCCATTCTCCTGCTTGCGTGCAGGAAAGCAGCAGTACAGTCTTAAATTTGCGCATCCGTACTGCTGCAGCAGTGGTCATTTGTGATCCAGTAGGCTTGTCTGGGAACTGCTGAAGCAGTTTTAATACCAGAAAAGAAAATAAATGGAGCCAGGTTTTCCTCCCCCAGCCATTGTGTTTGACCTCAGCACACACCTTGAGGTAATAGGGACAATGGACCACCTTCTAGTCTGTGAGGACTTATGCGGGGCAGGCTTCTCTGTCAGACTCAATAGATGATGCCAGCACTAACCACTCTGGAGAAGAGAACTCAGGGTAGCAACTTGCACAGTTTGACTATTTTGCAGGTTGCAGAAAACCGATAGGAGCTAAAACAACTCCTGCTGTTATAGGGCTACTGAGATCCTAGCAGAACTTAAATATCAAAGAAAGCTTCTTAGACTAGAAAATAACGATGAGACTGAAAATGTGCATTCATAGATCAATAATTTTATTAAGTAATTGTAAATAAATACCGGAGTTGCCAAGCATAGCAGCAAGTGTAGATTGGAACAGATGTTTAAATCATCTCTGAAGAAGAGCTGGTGGAATAAAACAGCACAAAAAAATGTATCAGTCAATATCTGCTGGTCAGGTACTTTCAGAGGAGTACATCATCATAGTAGATCAGATTGTAAAGTATACCATTTTAAGGGGAAAAAGTAGTTGTAGAAATATGCAAGAAACAGTAGCTAATGCAGTTAGTTTCATGATTGTTATTTGTGATGGTAGGCTGGAGAATCATCACTTGATGATACCTGATTTTGAGCTGACCTCAGCTACCCAGAGGGATATTCCATACCGTATGGCATCACACTCAACGGGGGGAAGAAGAAGGAAGTGGGGGAAGTTCCCAAGTAATATTTGAGAATCTGGAGATAGACCCCTATTCATATTCTGGAGTCATCATTAGAAAATCTTTGTGAAGTCATTGTAAATCGTGTATGCGTACTTTTGTTTCATCTCATTCTTACAGAAATACCTACTGCTTTTGTGTTTACAATTGCTCGTACAATTTTAATTACTTCTGTGTAACGCTGCTGTATCCTATGTTAAACTAGAAAAAAATCTAATGGAGATTATAAATATAAAAGGAAAAGTAGACTGACTCTCATGGTGTTAATGTTTCCTTTCAGAGATAAGTAATTAGGTAGAGAGGGAGGATAAGTAAAAGGAAGAATTGTCTCTGTATCCAGACATTGGGCTACGATTGAGAGCTTCCGGGCTCAGTTCCTGGCTTTGCCACAGACATCCTTTATGACCTTGTACAGAGTCACTCAAAGCTCTTTGTGCCTCTGTTTCCCATCTGCAGATATGACTGATAGTACTTTCTTTGTTTGACTCACTATTTAAACTGTATACTCTCCAGGGCAGAGATTGGCTTTTTAAATTTTGGATGTATCCATAGGGTGTTTTACAATAGCTCTACAGTCTCAGCTGAGGTCAGTAGATCCTGCTGTTGACTCCAAATGGTTGACTTCCACATTACTGGGGAACCGTTCATATCCGTTTCCTGTCCCAAAGATGGTGCAATGTCCAGTGTCATGTTGTTAAGAGGATTTAATTTTGTTTGGATGTTTAATAGGAAATCACATTAATACCTCAGTGAGGAAAAGCTGGACACTTAAAACATCCATGTACTATCCCAGTCTTCAGCTAGGGAAATCTACATCTGACTGGCACACTGGTGTGTAGATTTGAGAATGTGTTTTGAAAAGACTAAGAAGTAAGAATATCTAATGCGAATTGTGTTGGTAGTACAGAAATATTTTATTCCTTACTTTGAACCTCAATAGCTATCTTGAACCTGTGAACTAACATTAATCTGCTTGATAAAATAGCTGCCAAACAGGTGCGGCTGTTTAGAAAACTATTTATTTAGAAAACAATTAGGTTTTGAAGTAAACTGATTTATAAACTAAAAACCAAGTCCATATTATTTAATTGTAATAGTGAAACCCCTTTTAATGTTGACTATGATACTGTTTTTGTGTGTGTGTGTGTGTGTGTGTGTGTTAGTGGAAGACACTATTGTATGCTTGCTTTGTTTTCAGGTCGAAGAGGGGGCTGTCTTTATTTCCGTTCATTTTCCAGTTTAAGGTTCCTCTATTTCTGTAGATTCATTTAAAGCCATCTGTGTGAAATAAAATGGTGTCTTTTTTCACCCACTTTAATGTGCCCGGTGAATTACAGGTTATTGCTCTACTCAAAAAGCTTTGATCATTCAGAAAATTTAAACTTCTGCATAAAAAGGAAGTCTCAAGCCCTCACTTTTAATGGGCTTGTGAAGGGGAGCAGGTTTTTTAGAGAGAATAAAAATCCTTGAATTTTTCTCTCATTACCACAGAAATCATATACCAATAAAATTGCTTAACATAGGTGATCAGTTGGCAGTGCTGGTGTTGTGTTTCTACGTGCACAGTGTCTGGCTTTCTGCAGTGAGTACCTCCTGTTTGGTGGCTTAATAGGCATCATGTATAGTATGAAGAGCTGAAGAGGCTGATTGGGATGGGGTCAGCTAGAAATCCTTCATCTCCTCTCTCCTTTACCTGAGTGACATGGTTTTTACACGGTACTTCAGTGTTTAGTGCATGCATAGAAACTGCAGAAAACAGAAAGCCTGAAACTGCAGCTGTGATAATAAAACTGGAAACTTGTTATGTTCAGTTGTTTGTCTTTCTTTTGGTGGACTTCCCCTTGCAGCGCATTTGGCCTTCTCCTTATGATATGCTTAACACCTTCCTTGGTCTTTTCTTTGGCTCCATCGTTGTCCTTTATTTAAATGTTCTCTTGCCTCTGATCTTAATGTACTACTTCCAACAAAAAGAAAACATATATTTTTCTTCCCTCATGTGTCCAATTTGTCCTTGACTGTGTCAAACATAAGGAACATAAAATAAACAATAAGAAAGAAAATTTGCTATTGAAGTATCTGGACTACAGACAATCTTGAAGTAATTGTAACTAAAATCTGCCAAATGAATGAAAATCATAAAATATAGGTTAATATTACTGTATTGCTTAGTCTCCTGGGGTTTGAAAGTTTCTTTTTTCTTTCTTCTCCTTTAAACCAATGCCTATATACGCATCTTAGTGTGGGCAAGAATGTGTCTCAGTAATTAAAGCTGAAATATCATTTGGTCAGCCCTGTTCATGCATATACCTCATTATTGCTTTCATGAACGAAAAGTGTGCATCTGTTAAACCTCATTTCCTGTTTTAATAGACAGAAAAACTCATCTTGGAAAATTAGCAGTGAATTCTTGGGTCAATTGAACTAGATCAAATTCTTTGCTATTCTTTTCATATCACCAAATCAGAGTGTTTTTAGAGAGCAGGTTTTTTTGGACTGGGAATAGCTGTTTTGAGGTGAACTGGATTAATTTTAGGAAGCAAGTGGATCTGAGGTGGGAGAGTTGCACATCCAAGTGCTCTTTTCTGCACTTCTTATCTTTCTTTGGTTTAGAGGGGGAGATGGCAGTACTGTCCTCTGACTACCAGACTGAACAGTGGGGCTTGTCCTAGTCAGAGCCTTGCTGCACTTGGTGTGTCTGAATAACATCTTATTCATTTCCCATGGATATTGTTGGGGCTGCTGTGCATTTTGGGTACAAAACCCTAAGCTGGGCAGCACAGAGGCAATTGCTTAAGTCTGTTTTCTTACCTGCATCCTCTAAAAGGTCAGGAAATCACTGGAACTCAGAAATATGCTCTGGAGATAAGGACAATCCAAAGAGAGAAACTGAGTCCAGTATTTTGAATTCTTTTGACATGTGATGCTTATATGCATATCTTTAAAATGTTTCCTGGAAACCTACAGGTTTGGATTCTCCAGTTAAAGGGAAACTGAAACACAGAAGTCAGTGTTTCATTTACAGACACTGTTACCCAAGTGTCTCAGAATATGAGCCTGCTGGGTATGTGAAAGTCAACTGTCGTGCATATGAGCAATCCACCATGGAAAACATTTATCCCTCTACCCTTAGAAGCTTTGGACTATGACACTCATTTTACACTTGTGGCACTCAAGCATGTGATTTACTGTCCAGAGTTAAGTTTTTGTAGCATAAGAGTATAAACACTTCAGAATTTTAAATAATTTCTTGTCTAGATATTTGTTCCTAACTTATTTGGCTCTTGATTAGATCCCCTCTGCCCCACCCCCCCAAGCACTTAAATTCTCAAGTATTAAAAAACTAGGACCTGCAAGAATGTGTCTGATCTCCTAAAAACAAGGACAAGATTTTCTTGTGCGCTCTCTCTCTCACACAGTAATTACTTGAAATATTGCTGATATGCTTGGGCTTCCACATCTAATGTTTTAAATATGGTGAAAAATTATGGGAGTTTTTTTTGTTTCTTTGTTTTTAATTGAACTAAAAGCTCTGGTCTGGTGTACTTTCTGTCTTCCTTGATTTTTTCAGAGTGAAATACAGACTGCCAGTTTTTATTTTCTGTAAATGTGCAAAGTATAATTTTATAGTTTCTAACTGGGAAGTATGCTATTAATCATAAATCTATTTTGATCAAAGATAAGCATTTCAGTGTTGCTTAAATATTAATACAGATATTGTTCTCCTCCTCTCTGAAGTGAAGCACTGCTGCCAATGCTGCACATAAGATAAGCTGGGCAGCAAGAGTGTGTCACGTTGGACTTCATAACACCTGCAGCACTCCTCAGTCTTTTGTGTTCCTTTGTTAATAAAGCTGATTTATTTCATGGCATTAGTGTTGTAGGAAGATGAGGTAACTCTGCTCTTCTTTTTTTTGTAAGGGAAAGATGTGCATATTACTTTTCTTGACTTTCTCTTCTCAGCACCTAAGCTTTCAAAATATACATGTGCATTGAAAGCTTTTTAAAGAACTGAACCACTGTTATATCTTGTGTGAACCACAGTTCTACAAGACAAGCCTTTGAAAAGCTGTGGTTACAGACAAAAGTACTCATTCCTGCAGACTTTCAAGCTGCTGAACTCAAGAAAAGGAATGTAGTCTTGCTTGCACAGAGGCAGTAGAAGATCAATACTGAATAATTTGAAACAAGTCTCTTCAATTTTTCTTTATTAGTATGTCTATCTTAGCTCATTATGTTATAGTCTGTGTTTTATTTATATAAAAAGAATTGGGGAAGAATGAAGCACTTCTGACATCAAAAAGTGTTAAGATGAAAAATAGTCAAAGATAATCAGATGACGATCTGAGTTGGCATATATAGGGCATAGCTGTTCTAAAAGCTTATTTTAAACAAATCCAGTAAAGATGAATTCACTGTACTGTGGTAATATGCCCCTGAGTAGCGATGAAGCTTTTATTCTGAAGCTGAGAGCTTGCTAAAAGAAAATCAATGTCTCGTGGACCTTCACTTGTTCAAGTGTGCCAGTGCCCTACCATCTGACATGGTCTTTTTCATGAGCTAGATAAAGATCTGAGAGGAGACTCTTAAATCTTATCCACACTAGCAGACTTAAGCCATTTTCAAAACCTGTTTAATTTAACACAGTTTTAAATCCACAGCCTTATTAAGTTAACAAGCCTTCAGCCTTGCCACCAGGTTCTGTAATCCTCTTAGGTCTTGGGTCTAAGCAGGGCAGGGATAGTCAATAAGCAGATGAATAGATAATCTTTCAGAAGACAGATCCTAAAGTTGAGGATTGCTGATCTGAATTTTCATTGAGTATAAGATACACTACCACAGTACTTACTATGTGAGGAAAAAGTTGAAATGACTATCGCTTTGTTTCAGGGGAAGAAGAATGAATAAAGGATTTTTAAAAATTGCATTAATTTCTGGTTTGCAGCCCAATAAAATTAGGTTAAATTTTAAATATAGAATGAGGTAGATAAAAATAACAATTTATTTCCTTGCCATTATGCATATGCATATTAAAATCTTGTGGTTGTTTCACAAGCTATTTTTGAAAATCTTTCAGGCAATCAGTAGTCTGTGGACCAGAATTTAAAGAACATTAATGCAGATCATGTGGCACCACTGCAGTCTGCATATTGCTTCTGTTCAATTTTGGCTCTTCTAATACTCTTGAGCTTAAGCTGTGTCTGTCTGCTGAACAGAGCTCCTGAGGTAGTGGAGCTGGAGGAAGGAAAACCAACCATTTTGTAGTGGAAGAATTCAGCCTAACATGAGAATTCCTGCCAGACGTATTCACACAGCACCAGAGTAGGAGCAGAGGAAATGGATCATGGAATCACTAGTGTTGGAAAAGACCTCCAAGATCAAGTCCAACCTTTGACCGAATACCGCCATGTCCACTAAACCATATCATGAAGTGCCACATCCACTCGTGTTTTAAACACTGCTAGGGATGGTGATTACACCACTTCCCTAGGGAGCTTGTTCTGATGTAGGATGCAAACCAGGTCCAGGAGATGGCAAGGGTGACTTTATGTTTGGAGACGGTGGCAAAAGAGCTGAGCGCACAACTAGTCTGAGGCATGAACACTATCACTTATCTCATTGAAAGGGTGGGAGAAGGCCTCTGGGAGAACATGACTGAAAAGCAGAGAGATTTCAGTGCTGATAAGTGATAAAGACCCAAAAGATCAAAGTAATAAGGGAGCAAAAAGGATAGTGGTATGGAAAGAAAACAAAATATGATAGTAGATTTGTAACATAGCAATAAACCAATTAGATAAAATATTATGGAGGAAATGGGATCAAACAAATGACTCTTGGCTCACTCATGAATTAGAGACTTGGTGAGGAGGACGTGCTGCAGGAACAAGGTGAAGAGGTAGCTTGATGTTTGAGAACGGTTTTAGAGAGTATCAAAATAGAAAAGTTGATATGAAGAAGTTGACTAGACAAGAGGTGAGAACAAAATTTGTGTTCACTCACATGCCTTCTACTTTCCTTCAGTATTTGTGTATTTGAATTTTAAAATACTGTGTATTTTATTTTTCATTGTTTATTTTGAAATATTGTGTCATGTATTATGTGACGTTTAGAATAGTTCTGTTTCAGAATGGTCAAAACTTCCATTCAGGACTGTGAGGGTTATTTCTGGCATGTCTCTCGAGCACTTTGAGATTCCTTACAGGATTCTAGAAATGTCAGTTTTATTACTAATTTTATTACTAATAACGTATTCTCATTGTTCTTATGGAACCGATAGAGCTACAAATTTTAATCTTTCATTCAGTGAACTTAAAAAGAATATAGGAAATGGTGGGTTAGCATCCTAGGAATTGCTTGGAAATTGAACAAGATTCTAAAAGAAGGAAGAAAAAATAAACATAGTCTATGACTATTCTTATTTAATGGCATTTTCTTTCATCTTGCTAACGTGTTTCCTCAGTCTTTTGTCTATTCCTTCAGTTAGTAATAGCTGAAAATAAGGATTTAAACATCCTACCAGCATTACAGACTATGGTCTCAATCTATTCTTTTGAATTCAGTCATGACAGACAAGAATAATGAATTTCATGGTACATGTTCTCCAAGCAAAATAACAGAATATTTTCAGTATTTTAGTCCCTTGGAGTAACTCGCCTTTCCTTAATGCTGTTAAAAGGAGAACTATCTTTTCAGAACTATGTTTTCAAAATACATTATTTTTTGTTCACTGAGGAGGATTTGTGTTTATTTTCACTTTCACTAATAAGGGAATTGGTTTTTCAGTGGAAAAATAGAATAGCTAGTGGGCTGTTTCTGAAAATGGGCTCCTAAAGTAGTTTACAACTTCAATAAATGTTTATCTTCTCGTACTGAAACCTCTGAATGCAGAAAGAAACATAAGGATCAAGGAAAGCTTATTTCTGACTGGGTTTATGCTCTTTACTCAGGAAATCATATTTTTTCATATATTCAGTTCAGAATTTTGTTGCTTGTAACAGGGAACTGATGTCATTTATGCTTCTCTATTTGTTTTTTTATCACTCTACCATTAAATGGAACTGCATGAAAGAGGTATTTATTTTAAATACTGTAGAGGAGAAACTGGTTATTCTATGCGCTCTGTACAAAGCTTGTGTGCTTTTATTTACTTAAATATAATAAAATATTAAATGCTGTGTCTTATGCATTTGGATAGGGAATATTCATAATTGCATATGTCGTGATTGATAGGGAGATTTTTTTTTTTTATACTCTTGTTTCAAATTTTCTGAGTTTGCACTAAAGGAATTGAAAGAAAAAGGGGGTAGGAGTTAAACCAGCACAACTGTCAGGAAGTGTTTGTGCCTTTTTTTTCCTGCAGCAATCACAGAATTTTACATAAAAACTCAAGTGCCATTTTAAAAATATTCTCTGAATAACATTTTATGTAACACTGCATCCTAATTCCTTTTAGAGCTTTTGAAATGTCTGCAGTTAGCCTCTACCACACAATTCCTTATTTTTTGATGTTGATGGGAGTTACATGAGTTAATGAGATAGATTGGTTGATGAAGTTTGTGCCCATGTTTCTTGTGTCTTGTAGGCTGTGGTTGTCTAGGTGGGTGTATATTTTTTTTGTCTGGGGTGTTCTGCTCAGTTCTCAAGTAAAGACATTATATTAGAAGTGGTTAAAAAAGTAATGAAATTATTTTAGAGCAAACTTGCTGTCATGGAAGGATATGGATTTATAATATTCAGAGGTACAGGAAGAAATCTCTGTGTGTGTGAAATTTTTCATCTTCTTACAAGGGGATTTCAGTGCTGCTTCACTTAGATATAGTCAGATTGAAGCCCAGTTGCACATAGCCAGATTGAAGTTCAAGGTCATTTATCTGAATCAAGCAGAAACACTAACTTGGCCATTGAATTACACGTGTCTTACAGCTCAAAAAATCTTATAGCCCAGTATGCAGTAAACACAGCGTAGTCTCACCTATAGTAAATGGAAAACAAAGTATTGCAAATCATGTGTTTCAAGCAAACCTTAAAGTAGTTGCTTTCAGGAATTATAGGTTTTGTTTGCATAACAAACATACCTTATGTTGTGGGAGAAATCCTCTTTGTTCTTAAACAGATAACTTCACCTTCTGCTACAGTCTTGTTTAGGAAATCTTCTAACTGCTATTTGCAATGTACAGTTAGGACCACACATCTTCCTAAAAGCAGCATCTAATTCTTGAAAAGTCAAATACCTCTGGTTCTTAAAGCTAGAACATTAGTCAGATTTTGTAAGATTTCATATAGACCAAAATCAAGTTATGCACTGCTTTTCTAGGTTTGAATGCATGAATATTTTTAAAAACTGAGATTCATGTTCTTTCCACGTTTCATTTTTGGGAAAGAGGTAGAGCCAATGAAACTTTTGGGAGAGCGTGGATTTTTGACTTAGGGAAAACCCATTGCTTTTACAAAGGAAGATCAAACTTGGCACCAAACAGAATTCAAATGTCAGGGCTTTGTCAGCACCACAGAGCTCTGGTTTTGGGTGTGGATTCCAATTACTGAAGTTTAGGCTGAACATACCATTAAATGCCAAACTGTGCTTTGTTTTTGGAAAAGGTACTTGATTTTTATTAGGATAAATGAATTTGAATGTCTTAGTAGTGGTAGTCAGTGGATGAAATAGCATTTGATTTGTGCTGTGTTTTGAAACAAGAATACTTTTTTGCAGATTTCTTTCTTCTATTCAGCATATTAAATTTAATGGAAGAAATCTGTCCAAAGTGGTCTTACGTAAACACTCACTGCGTTTATATTTTTCAGGGTCTTGTAGCTATAGTAATAAAATTGCAGTTTTGAACTTTGCTAGTAAAATATACATTGGAAAATATTCTGTTGGAATAGAGAGGCATGTTAATGGCTTCCAAGAAAACAGATCTGGTAAAAACCTGTAAGAGCGGTAGATATCCTTCATTACAGGGACACTGGTCTTAGTGTTCCTTTGGTAGCTGAAGCAATAAAGCTGCTGCTAAAGGCACCGATCAGCAGAATAAGTCTGGAACAGGAGATACTACACTATGAAGACTGATAAAACTGACCATAAATACCAGAGCTGGGTCATTGGTTAATGCCTGAAGAAAAACAGAATTTCTGAGAGAGGATTAACAAGAAGGAAGAAAAGCATCAGAGCTTTACATGAACCATCAAGGCAACAGACAACTCTGTAGAAAGCACAGGAATTGCAGATAGCACCAGCAATTGGAAAGTATGTGAGGGCTGTTTCTTGGTCATATTATTTTTGGAGAATCATGATTTTATGAATATTCTTGGTAAATACTATTTTTAATTTTATTTTGTCTCCCTAATGAAGGTGAGCCAGCAAGGACTACAAATGTTAGCTAGCTATTTAGATTGAGGGCTAACAAATATTTTGTATTTTCTCTGTGGTTTTTGTGTGTCTTTGCATGAAATGTTTTGAAAAGACAGTGGAAAAAAATAGCATTGAATACAGAGGTCCCATTTATTTTTCTGTTTAGTCATTTTGTCAGTATGCATTAAATCTCCCTTAAGTGAATCACCTTAATTAAGGTAAGTCGGCCTTTGTTTCAGTGTTTAACGTACTGTGAAGATTGGTACCAGTGATTGTAGTGACTTAATCATGTAGACTTCAGGCCCCCTTTCTAAAGCTGAAGTTGTTCTGCTCTGTGAAAATAAAATATTCACTGGAAAAAGGATTAAAACCCAACTGCTCACATCCCAGGTGAGTGCTCGGGTTATTGAGCCAGAGGATTGTTTTGTCATCCCTTTCAGTGCTGTAAGAGAGGTTAGGGGGAATCCATGCTGAGACATCTGTGGTTTTATTGGTTAGATCTCATGCCATGTTGAATCACATATTGCAGGTATGAATGACGCTTCTTATGGAAATAGCACCTTTTTACTCTTTTTTTTCTTTATCTCCTTTTTTGTATCCCCAATGAATAATTCGATCACATAAAATAATTCTGATTGTGTATTTTGTCTAGAAGGCATAATTGAGCATGGCTTGAAGTGTGGTTTTCTCTACTTTTTGACTATCAGATGGGCAACATAACATTTGTTCTTTGTGTTGGCTTAGCTGTGGTATTTCTCTTCTCATTTTACTCATGTAAAGATGAGATTAGTCAGGAGAAAATTGTTCATTTCTGGCTTCTGTTTTTAATGAGAAAATAGTATCTCTGGGGATAAGCCTTCGGATGTTGGAACATTATTGTTTTGAAAGAAACTAATATTTGCCAAATTATGAATTAAATTTTTTTTCACAAGTTAAATTGCTTTTAAAATGACAGCTTTAAAAGCATATGTAACTTTGAATATTACATTTCAGGTAGGCTGTATCTCTATGACCTTGTAGGGATTACATATCTGCTATTGAATTTGAAGGAAAAAATAACAAAAGCAGTAATTTCAGTATACTCTTACTCCCTTAAAAATATTAATAACCAACAAAGTGCACTGAGATGTATATAGACTTCAGTTTTCATATGACCTTGCACATTGTATCTAGCCTTTCACCTTTTCCATGTTCTTTCTGGGTGGCAGGAGAATAAAAAGATTAAATTTTATGTGTTTTGTGTTGCAGCACAAAGTGTTTGAAAGCTTAAGTGGTAAATCTGTGTTTAAGAAGAATCACTGAGCAGTGTAATATTACTTTGTTTCTTTTTTTAAAAAAGTAAAATAGAACCTCAGTCTTCTACCACCAAGGAGAGAGAACAACCAGGGCTCTAGAAATGTAGTATTACTGAGAAGTACAAGCACTTACTCATTATGGCTCTAGATGAAGACTAACTGTTCTACTTGATGCATACGAATGAGGGAATAAAAGTAACTGTAATGGACTCTATAAAATGTTGGCACTAGAAAGCTGAACTGCTGGTGCGTAGAAATCATCCCTTTGTTCTCTTTCCATGTTCTTTATTTACTCTATGCAGTATTTCAAATAAAATGCAAAACTGGGATTTTTATGGCTGTATTTTACTGTTTACCTTTTTAAAAATAAAACTACTTTTTAATGTATTGCTTGATTATTTTTTATTTATGTGAAATATTTACATATAATGCTTGAGTTTATATTTTTTTAATCTCTTATATTCAAGATGTGTCAGTGATGATTGTCTTACTGTAACTATGATGATTTTTAAACTCATAGCTTTGTTGCAATTTCCATTGCTGTCAACCATTTAAAATCATTTTAAGTTTGGAAATGTGGTCACCCAGCAGAGTGTGCACAGAAAGGACTGCTGGGCTGGCTTGGCACTCTCTGGTCTAATCTACTCAGGGATAATTAGTACAAGCATTACAGATAGTTCCAGGCAGGCAGCATTAACACCAAGTTTCTAAGAAACCTCTTGTGTCTAGTTTTGTTTCATTAGTATTGGCAGAGATGGAAGCAGAGGAGAGTGCTGCCAAGGTTATTACCAATGTATGACCCAGGCTGTTCTTGGCTGGAGGTGGAACCCAAAACATTGGAGTCTAGCTTACATCACCACTGTGATTTAGGTGTTGCTTAGTCCAGGGTTGGCAAAATTAGGAGAAATTCTTACTGTGAGTGATGTTGTGCTGGAAGCTTCTCTGAAGTGCATCATCCTTGACTAGACAAGACCCCTAAATGCTAAGCCTATCCACCAGCATTTTCCAGTGTGTGCTTTTAGAGTTTGGATTTTTCAGTTTATAACAATAACACTGCAATGAAATGTACCACCAAGGCACATCAGAACTGCTGTGACTGTCAAAAACTAAATGTAGCCTCCAGCTGTTTAACAGTAAAAGTAAGCTGCTCATCTATCTCTTAAGCTAATATGTTGCTGAGATGAGAAAGGACTGTTAATAAGCAGTACTCTTTGTGAGTGTAGACTTAACTGTAGTAGATATAATGATAAAGTTTATTAATGGAAGCCTTGCCCCACACTTGCTTTTGTTGAAATTCAATGTGCTTTCCATGACAATTATTGGTGAGATATCTTAATTTAAATTCTATTTTCTAAAACTAATTTTAGGCAATTTTTTTTGCAGCAGGAAGATGTTTAGCCCATACGTTGTTCTGCAGAAACCTGTTTTTGCAGTTGGATGTGTGACAAATTTGTTTCTCTGACCCAATTGTGTTTATATTCTTACAGTCTTTCGCTAGACTGGCAAAAACTTTGCTGTTAAGATGCTAGATACTGCAGCTTTGATCACATAGGTGAGCTTTGATTTAGGTTTCCCAGTGATTGGTATTCCAAAGGTCCCACTGCAGGTAGCCCATAGGTATCTCTGAAAAACAGCATGTGTCTGAAATCCTGCCTCTCCACAGCTGAGTGAGCGAATTCTGAACTGCAGAAGACTACTTCACTGGTATTCACAATAGGAAATTCTCTCCTGAAGTTAAATGGATATGTCGAGGATTCCTTCAAAAGTTATTTTTTCTTCAAAAACAAAAACTCCCCCCAAAATAGTGCAGTTACTTAAAACAACAGCAAAAAAACCTACCCAGTATTTCAGTGTTTTGAGTCCTTCCCAAAATACATAGATCTTTTATTATCAATTTGTGGGTTTGTAGAGTCTTCTGCTCTTGTTTGTGGAGAGTGGGCACTACCCACCCAGCCAAGGCTGAAGAGCTGTAAGTTATCTCCACCTATTGTGCAGGTCATGCCAGAAAAAAAATAATATTTAAGTCAATTCCAACAGGTCAGTAGAAAATGAACAGGGCCTAGAGACAACTACCAGGGCTAATATGCATCTCTGATTCAAGAAGATCTGCTACATTTAGTATTAGTTGATAACAAATGCCTCCAAATCAGCATGAGGGATGGTTTTCTCTCCTTAATTTCTCTAAGGTCAAATTGCTTTAAATGCTCAAAGTGGTGAGTGTAGTAAGTGCCACTGAGGACAATATACTAAGATTCTGATATAATATAGTTGAAATAGATATAAAGTAAGTAAAAAGTGAAATTTTTAATCAGGCACGAAAGCCTTTAGCCATAGCTAAAGATATCTCTAGACTGAATACTCATTGTAAGGTTAAATATTACCAAAACTCCTTGTATGTTCAACAGGTTTTGACTCACAATAAGAAAATTATTCTTATTGGGGTTTTAAAGTTTTGACCTTTTTACCTTTCCTGCTTCTTAAAAAGCAGCTCAGTGACTTTAGAGGGCATGGTTTTAAGAAAATAAATTTTCAGTGAATGACTGTCGATACTCAAAGTCCAGCTCCTGGCCCTGCAAAGGACCATCCCCAAGAGTCACACCATGTGCCTGAGAGTATATCCAAATGCTTCTTGACTCTGCAAATTGCTGCATTCATCTTGAATGGACTGGTCTGATTTATAAATTAGTATGTAGATGAAGGAGGCTGGGAAATAGGTTAAATTTGAGTCTTAAGTGGTATAAATAAGGAAAGACCCACTTAATCCATCAAGATTTCAGGTCTTTGTTACATCTTAATACATAATCTAAACATGGCTCTCAAAAATGTCCGACTTTAGGTGTAGTGGGAAAGTATTAAGTATTAATTTCTGTAGTGGCAAAATTAATATTTCTTGTTTTCTATAAGTGTATAAGTAAGGTGAAGATACTGATTATTAGTTTCAATGTACACATTCTGTATACAACTGTGGAAAAGGTGAATAAGTTACTGTCAAATAAGAATTTTTTGTTTTCTTATTAGTGGTTCACTTGGTGACAAACTTATGGCAATTTATATTTCTTTGTAAGAGAGGTGATGCAAATAATCATAAGTTTCTATGAAGAAGAGTGACAACAGATTTATTCATTTCACCATTTTTTCTTGGGTTTTTTTTCTTGCCATTGGAGTCTGGACCCTTAATGGAAAGATTATATTATGATACAGGAATACTTTCTAAAATATATTCAGTGAATTGGATTATCGTTTAGATCCTATTTCCAGCAAATAGGGAGATTAGGGCTGTAATACTCAACAAGTACGTTTGAGTGGAACAAGAAGAGCGAGATGGAATCTGATTCACAAGACTATCTTCCATAGTCAAGATGCATTTTACATTCCACTCATTTGGGTTTTCCTTCTCTGCTACCAGAGTAGCTGATTTTATCGTCCATTGCAATAAGTGTAGCAAGCTGTGAAAATAACATGGGATAAAGCCCTTTATTTCCTTTCAGACAAATAGGTTGTACTAGGAAGCTGTTGTCACTTCGGTGTGCATGTGACTGTGGAGGCACAGCAACACTATCAGTATACTCCTATATTAGTTAGTCACTGTATTCATACATTCATAAATATTGGTATATTATGTGATCTGCTAATGTTACATGTACAAGGTACCTCTTAATACCTTATCTGTCTTATACTTTTCTGTTTCCTACCATATTGACAGTGTTCTCCCATGCTTTGGTTTTATGTAAATGCTTTCTAGTGCTACACATGGTGTTTGGGTTCTTTATATGGTGCTGTTTTCTTGTGTTCTTTTAGTGTTTGAGAAACCAATAGAGATGAATAACCATCTCCAGTATCCTTTTGCTGTGATAAGCTCAAGTACATGTATTGAAAATTGTGTACTTGCAAATCATGAAATATTATGTAATGAAATTAGATATTTCTTTATTGGAAAAAAAAAAGTTGTGTTCTTTTTTTGTTTGTTTTGTCTGTTTGTTTGTTTTGTTGTTGTTGTTATTTCATAAGCAGATGAAGAGAGATACTGAGAAAAGTTAATCTTTGTCCAATGCTATATCCAACAAACTCTTTCATGGTGATTGTTTAATTTAGTTCTGTTTATCCAGAGCTATGGCCCTTTTTTTACTTTCTGCTTATCTGTTTGGGGTTTTTGCGTTGCTGATGGACTCATACTGTTTAAAAGAAAGGCAAAATAAGGATTCTTCTGTGGGTAAAAAGAATCAACTCCACCTGAATTTGCTGAAAGAGATGACCTTGTATCACTGTTCTAGACTGAATCTAGCAGTATTCTTTCAGTTCAGGTTCCTGTGGTCAGAGTTGCTCCCCAGCCCAGACTTCCAAATATATGGCAGTACATGAATTTAAAAAAATTATGTCTTGCAAGAGAGACTATTGTAGGTAAGCTGTGGAGTTTTTGTAACTCTTTGTAGGCTTGGGTGGAGTTAATTGGTGGACATTATGAAAAAAATTATGGACATTATGAAAAAGAAGGAAGGACTGGAAGCACTCAGAAAAATCTGAAAATTACAGGATGAATTCAGAAACCTCATTTTCCCCCCTCAATAATAGAATACCTTAATGAAAGCTGTCTTGCAATTGAGATTGTGAGATACTGTTAAGTTACAGCTCTTTAGCTGAATATATGACATTAGGCAAATCAGTCTCTCTGTGAGCTGAATTATGATCTTTGACAGGTTTATCTGTAGCGATTTAAACTGTTAGCACTCCTCTCTTCTGCTGAAGGTTACTGACAAAGTCAGTTTAGGCTAATCGGCAGGTTATGAACTATGGCTGCTGATGAGCTAGGACATGGGTTTTTTTCCTATTGTCCTTGCAAAAGGGGCCATAATCTTCAGCAGGAAAGTAAAAGCAATAGCATTTTGGATGCTGTAGTAATGTCTTCCAGAGAGGATGAATTAGTCTTTAGCTCTTGATCTGTGAAATTAATATTTTTCCCCATTTTTTAAAAAGCTTTGTCCACTGCTTATTTACTTTGTACCTAAGATTGAGAGGAGTCAGAAATCATCTTATGCTGCATTTAGATATTGGAAAGAGGAAACGTCCAAGTACCCTAAAAGAGAAATAATGCATTTTTCTAGCTTATGCAATTAAATATCTCAATTGTTGTAGTTTACAGAAAGCTTGCCTAAGTAAATTATTTTTAATATAGTAAATACATTAAATGTGCTTTCTTTTATTGTAAATTTTTAACAAAAAATTACTACACCTGAAACAAGTCTTAAAAGCAGTACTGTTTTACAGAAGCAGATATTTATTATTTTATGATCAGAGGGCTGGAACACCTTTCCTATGAAGACGAGCTGAGAGTTGGGGTTGTTCAAAATGGAGAAGAGAAGGCTCCAGGGAGACCTTAGAGCAGCCTTCCAGTACCTGAAGGGAGCCTAGAAGAAAGCTGGAGAGCAACTTTTGACAATGACATGGAGTGATCGGGCAAGAGGGAATGGCTTCAAACTGAGAGTCAGTTTAGTGTTGATATATGGAAGAAATTATTTACTGTGAGGGTGGTGAGGCACTGGAACAGGTTTCCCAGAAAAACTGTGGATGTCCCAGCCCTGGAAGTGTTTGGGGCCAGGTCGAATGGGGCTTTAAGCAACCTGGTCTATGGAAAGGTGTCCATGCCCATGGCAGGGGGTTGTAGGTAAATGATCTTTAAGGTCCCTTCCAACCCAAACCATTCTGTAATTCTCTGATTTCTTACTGAAATTATAGATTATTGATTTCAGTACTGGACTTGCATTGCTATGAGTTAACTGGTAGTAGCAAACAGAATTAGAGCTGTTTTGGGGACATGATATTTCTAATTGTATTTTGAGGCCTCATTTGATTTTAAAAAAATAATATTTTCAGGTAGTGAGTGGAGCAGATCTGTTTTCTGTTGGATTTTTGTCATTCAAAAAACCCTGCATATCTCTTTTTTAATGAATATATATTCATTAAAATATATTTGCATGTATAACTTGCGTACTTACAAAACATTTTGTTTCTAACACATTTAGATCTTCTTTGTGGGTGTGATAAGAAATCTCAAACATGGAAGTACTGCATAGTGATGGTGTTTATGCTCGAATATTGTGTGGTATCTTTAAAATGATATATGTTGCTCTTGAACTCTGTAATAGAAGAAATTAAGGTTGCTTACTCATAAATGAGTTTTTAAAGATTGTATCTACACACTTGTTGAAATGGAAATCATTGTACTGATTCATTGGAATGAATAGAAATTTCCCAATGGCAAACAGAATATTAAAAGAATATAGGCAAGTCTTGGCAAAATTGGTTACAAAGCCCCTGTAGATTATAGCAATATAAATCAGATTTTTTCAGCATAAATTTGATTACCTGTATAGGGTACTGCATTTGTAATTTTTTTTTTTAATTAATGTTTAGATATTTCTATTATGCATTCAGTAAACAGAAAAATGGTCTTTTTCTTATTATAGATGTATGTCTACAGCTTCAGTAATATGTGGTTGAGTATTCACTTCAGAGAGTTATAATTAAACTAGCATAGAGTCTTGTCTTTAGCCTTTTTCATGGGCAGTCCTTAATTACTTGCATTATGTGATCTTATAATACAGTTTTTAAAACCTTGGATACAAGTGTGTTTTTGTTTACTGAGATCAATAAAAACTTAGAGAAGTACATAATGAATCACTACAGAGCATGATGGGAGTTAAGTATAGTGCCTACAGTAGTAGTAAAAATTGAAAACAGAGATGACCCAAGTTTCAGCATTAAGTTCTAGTTAATTTCTTCAAATTTTTTTAAAATGTAGTTGTATGAATTTAACTTTGTAATGAGTGTTTTCTAAGATAAATGGTAGATATACAGGTTTCTTCTAGTTAGTTTGCTACCATGTATACAAATAGGACATTTTTCTTCTTAGCGTGGTGCTTCTTTTGTAGTCCAGGTGTTCTTGAATTAATTGTTAATAAGCATGATACCCCCACAGAGCCTGATGCTTTACTTTGGGTTAGTAAATGCAATCTGGAGGTTAAGTATCAAAAGTCTTATCCCGTGGAATAGAAAGAGTTGAATTAACCAAAAATTCTGTGGTATAATGTTTTCTGAAATTCAGTGTGTATGCATCATTTCAGAATATGACGTTAAACATCCTGTCTTATTTGTTCAAGTGATCAGATAGAGCACAAGTAGCATTATATTCTGGTGGTACTGATCATCACAACTGTTAAAATTCAGAGGTTTTGCTCTCCTTATTTGAAATCTAACTATTGGCATCTCATGCTATTATGCGTTACTAGAGATATCTAAAATAGAAACAGGGGCACATGTTTTGGGTGGCTCTAGGCAAATTTTGATACAGAAAATGTAGACCATGAGCTGTGGCATCCAATATTTTTGGTTAAACTGAAAGTGGATTTTTTTAAAGCTCATTTGCTACTTGATTTAAAGACTCATAATCACCAAAATACTTTTTCAATGATTACCACATTTAATACATTTTTAGGTAAATATAACTTTTAAATTAAGAGATTTTAAAATTAGGGGTTTTTTTCTTAAAGTGTATTCTTAATTCTATTGAAATATGGGAAAAGTGTATAGTCTATCAGCTGTATTCATGATGCTATCATCTTGCCCTTTAAAAGCAGACTTGTTTTGTAAGTACTGAGGGCTTCTAGCAAGCAAGTCTAAAATAGGTTGGCTTTTTCAATTATTTTTTCAAGTTTCAATTTGTTCATTTTTCTAAAATATTCTGACACAATAAACTTCATTTTTACTTCTCTCCAGTGTTTTACTTCAAAAAAGTACCTGTTTTAGTAAAGGAATAAAGCAAACTGAAATTGAGTTTCATCAATTTCCAGTTCTTTTTAATTAGACATTCTTGTGGTTTTAGTTTACATTTGTCATCTGGTGTTAGCCAAAAGCCTTTCATAATGGTAGTTAGACTAGATGGGATACTTTAGGGAGAAAACTATCAATTGTCTATAGCTCTTGCAATCTAAAAATTTAGTGCAGTTTAAATCACACTAAATATGATTGGAATTGCTGTTTGACAGATTGTGCGTGTGGGGTTGTGCAGAAACGAATTTATAATAACTTTTTTTAAAAGATCATTTTTGATTGAAATTGATCACAATGTGTAAGCCATATCAACTTGTAAAAGCAGTATTATTTAAAAGGAATTAAGTCCTCTCTCATCTCCATGCTGAAAAAAGGACTAAAACTTTGCTAGCTAGGCAGAGTTGTCTTTAGTTGCAGGAGTGGGTATAATTGCCCCCTGAACCTTTGTCCTCCACATTCTTTACACTGTTTCTAGACACTGAGGCCTGTGCATATCTATCCTAAGTGTTCACGTATGAACATAAAATTTCAGACTGTAATTGTAAAATGTAAATTTTTTTGTTCCTATTAGTCTGAAATGAAACCATGCCCTCAAAGAGGATGACTCACATTAGTGTGTTACAGCATTGAAATGCTGAACAGTTTTCCAGAAAGAAAACTCATGGCAGAGCAGGTTTCTGTGCTGCAAGCAGCTGGGGCTCTGGAGAAGTTGCACACTGTTAGGCTGTTGACTGCTTCTCCTCTGAAGTGGCTGGAGCTTTTCACTGTTCCATCTAAAAGATTAAAGCTACTCTTACATTGAGTTTTGGTGAGTATGTAGGAGGCTATTTGAATTTTTTCCCTGAAGACAGTAGTTCAAATAGTCCTGTTGGAATGGGAATTGGTCCCCTTTTAACTCACGCTGTTATTTGTTGCCCTCTGATTGAAGTGTAAGACGGTAAATATTGCTCATCCCAGCAGGCAGCTGGAAGGCAGACAAGATCAGCTCTGCTAAACTGCTGAGTATTTCAGTCTGAGGAATGAGGAGCCAGTTGGCAAAACTGTAAATGATTTGGGCTGATCTTTGCACCTATTTGTTTGCAAAAGTTGAGATGTTCTGAATTGAGGAATGGATCACAGGATTTTAAATCATGATGTTAGCTTTGGTGGCAGGAACCAGCTAACTGCTGTGTGAAACCCTCTCACTGGTGACTTGGTACAGTGACTGGCGGCTGGGTTATTAAGTGAGATTGAAAAAATCAGAAAAGAAAAACGATAAAGACTGAAATACCATGTGCAACATATCAGCTATCCTTTTATAGAAAAGGCCTCTGGTTTTCCACAGCAAGCAATTTGACATGATATGGAAGTAACTCGTGATTCGACATGATGTTGTGATGTTTCCAGTGGCAGTTTTCATTGCACGAGACTGCGAGCTCTTGGAGGCACAGAACTTAAATAAAAAGAAAAGCAGAAACAAAGACTTCATTTTTCTTGCTAGTGTGCAGCACAGGCATGGGGAGAAATATCTGGTGAACTAAAAGAAAAGGAGAAGAAATATTTTTCCCTCTAGTGTTACTGCTTCACAGTAGATAGAGGTAATCTTGAATCATTTTAGTGTCACCTCATCCACCTCCTCTAGAAACCTTTTTTGGTTTTGGCGGTGGTTTAAATCATTCCTATTTCACTGGATAGATTAAATTGTCAATGTGTTATTAATAATGTTTTGTTTCAGTTTCGTAACAGTAAGTTTTTGTAACTGTTTCCATGTAATTTTTTTTAAAGGATTATTCAAATCACTTATTTTAAGCTTTGTATTCCTGCTCTATGTATTTCTGAGAGTTAGGTTTGATTACCAAAGTATATTTTAGTATGTAGGAGCTCTAGGATGGTTCAAAATTTTGCATTTTTGCAGCTGCCACTTTCCTGTAATGTTTGGAATGTTTTTGTGGTTTTTTTACCAGTATCTTTACTAGTCTTAGGCAAAGAACTGTGGTCAAGGAAAATGTTATTTGTCTGTATTGCTGGCTGTGAAAATGCCATTCTTGTATTGTAGTTGAAGAAATTGAAGGTCATTTGTATTTGTGACTCTTAAGTTGAAATTAATCTTTTCAGGTAGTTTTTCAAAGAAATTTTCAAAGAAAATCTGTACCTCTCTATATGTGAGGAGTGGTTATTAAAAAAGGTTCAATCTCTGCTAATACTGCTGTTACGGAAGTGTGAGGTCTGCATTTGTTCCTCAGTGCCAGTTTATCAGAAGTAGCAATAGCAACAGTGAGAATATGTTGTGAAAACTATTAGTGTAGATAAGGACTATGTTTCTCCTAAATGAATTCAGGGTTTCTAAGGAAAGGTGTGAGTATATGAAGATCACATATAGATTGTTTTGAGATGGGCAGGGGAGCAACTCCTTTTCCCTTATGAATTCTTGATGAAAGGTTGATGAAGATATGGGAGCAATGAGAGAGAATAGATAATTAGGGAAAATAGAAATATCTTTAGATTTTTTATTTTAATGTGGTATTTCCTTGTGTCTACAGTTAGTTCACTAAGTCACTAACTACTTTTGGTAAGTTTATGGGTAGAAACTGAGATTACATTGAAGTACAACATGAATATTTGTCTCTGGACATTCTCCTAACAATTTTCTTTTCTATTTTTTTTTTCCTTAGACTGAAACAGTGTATATGTTCTCTTTTAAAGACCAGAACAAAAGTGACAGGAAAAAATAAGGCAATAATGAGTTGCAATGTGTTTCAAAAGGATGAATGACATTCCTAAGGGAAACAAAGTAGGCGGGCAGGGCAAAGGTCATTTAAATGCTGGACAGTAGCAGCTATTGTCTGCTGGGAAAAATGAAGGCCAACAAAAAAGCATATTTCTTCTAAAGAGCCTGTATTCCCTGTAACAAATATTCAGAGAAAACAAAACAAACTGTAACCTTCAGCATTCTCCAAGGTGCTTACTTCTAAGATTCAAAGCCGTTAATGCATCTGCAAAATGGAAGGCTATTCCCAAGGAAATTAATTATATTTTGACTGTGTACATTTGTTTAGCACAAGGAAAAAATGTGCATTTTCTAGCTAATGTGTTTAAATATTACCTTTTTTTTTCTGTGTCCAAAACATGCTTCATATTCAAATAACATTGCAGAAGGCTGCTATTCTGCTTTTACTGTCAAGCTGCTAATGAACTAGCTTGTTCCAAAATAGGAATGAGTACTAGCACTCGTTCAACCAGAAATTAATATTCTGTCTGTTTTCTGGTAACACTGGCTAACTAAACTGTAACCTTACATTGCTTATTTGTTTTGAGAAACAGAAGAGATTAATTTTTTGGGGGGGGGGGGGGGCTGTGATATAGTGCACAAAACCTGCTGCAGTAGTGATGCTCACTACCAATGTAATAACAAGAAGTTCCTAAATTGAGTTTGTGTGCATTGCCGTAAATGTGTTTGTGTGAGCGTTTTTAAATCATCACTTGTGATTTTAAAAAGCATTTTGCAAGCTATAATAACATAACCATTAACTAGTGCATTAAATATTTTTGAAATACTGATTAGTTTTTCTTGGATTTCCTGACATAATTCGTAAGGTTTTTTGGAGTAACTGGAGTCCCATTGCACATCTGAGGACAGCTGATTTCTAATTCATAGATCCTTTGAAATGCTAATATAAAAGCAGTATATAGAAAATAGCTAGGCTGATGGGCATTAGCTTTTCCATTTCCAGTTGCCTGCCTTACACACTGTAATCCTAACTATGAGTCAGGCTTCAAAATACTCTGTCAGAATGGGAAAGTATTTAACACAATGAATTTAAATGGTGCATTTAACTGGGGGGGGGGTGTCCTAATGTTAACTGCAGTAGTTTTCTGGAGTTTGTTGATTATTCAACACTGGAAAATGAATTTGCAGAGCATAGTTTTTTCAATTATATTTGCTTTCAAGTAGGATGTGGAGGATGAGGGGAGAAATGCATACTTTCACTTTCTTTAGCTATTATTACTTTTGACTACTTGGAAGTGCCACAGATAAAGTTTTTAACTTTTTGTGCTTAGACTTTAAAGTTTAGGCTGCACCTGTGTTTTTACTGCTGAAAGTGCAGACAATGATGGCATGTAAGCCCGGTCATAATATTTGAATCAAGTTTCAGATGCCCACGTGAGGAAGTGAAGCTCAGTCCCTCTCGAGGAAGGAAAAAGTGAGATTGTCTAGGAAGGGGCAGCTAGAGAATAAACTACCCAAAAATTTTCAGTCAGTAAAAATTGCATGTTGCAGTGGGTTTGTCTTGGGCCAGATGTATTTATATGAGATTATCTATAGCTAATTAAAATACAAGTTTAAGGGGAGAATAGATGTTGTAGGTCTTAAAGCAAGGTACATTTGATATGTGCCCATGTGATATACATGATTATTTGTTCTAAAAACTTTTGTTTGAGTTGTTTTATTCATAGAATTTCTTGTAACCCTTCTTTTCTCATTCTCCAAGGTATTTAAGTGGTACTTTAGCTGATCCCCTAAGGTAGGCAGGGCCAGAAATGTGCTGCAAACCAGAAATGCAAGGAAGGGAGGTTTTTTTCCTGCAAAGGCCAATACTATTGTCTCACTCCATTGTCAAAGAACATTGAGTTTAATAGCTTGTATTTGACAGGCACAATGCAAAGCTTGATATGGCAATACTACTTTTTGTGGTTCCCATCAATATGCTGTCTCAAGCATTCCAGATAAAAATTGCTCTCCTTACCTTTTTTTTTACTTGTGAGTGTCTGGAAAGGAGGTGTGTTCCTCCTGTTCATCATTTGGTCTCTTGGTGGCTAGATGAGTACTTCAGGTGTTCTATCTAGTGATTGCGTGATGTCTTTTTTTCCCTCAGACTTCTTATTAATTTCAATGTTAACTCATAACATGTTATCCATTCATAAGCCTGCAGTTGTTTCCTATATGGAAAAATGCATGTTTGTTTGTGTGCTTCAGCATGTTGATGTTTGCCTCTCTGGTACCTATTGTGTGAATTTCTGAAGTACAAAACTGAGTATTCTGTATTTTGGAAAGGAGAGCCAGAGCAAAAGGAACAAAACAAGTCTGCTAGAGGGAATGAGGACTTTAGGTTGTTAACTTTTTGTCTCTATCTGAAGTTACACCACTCCCTCATCTCATTGAAGCAATTTTGAATATTTATGAATAACTTCTTTTTGTTTAATTTAATTAAAACTTTAGTAAGGGAAACTGGAAATTGAGTAATCTGGGTTGATCAAATGACTAAGACATGAAAACTTCTGATCACCGATTAATGATAAGAAAACAATATAATGCAGTCTCCTCTCTAGAAAGCTAAAACAGTGATCATATAATTAGAGACTGTATTATGGTGTATTACAGGGGGACAGTATGAAGTTCTGCAGGCATTCTCAGCATTTATTAACCTGGAGGACTTGAGTGTATAATATTACTGGCTTTTAATCTAAGTTGTATTTGGAAGGGAGAGACAGTAGAAAAACTACCCTGTGTCTAAATGTAGGTTGGTTCCAGTAAGGAAGTAATGAGAATAGCTTTTCTGTATTGTTGGAGGGGTTGCTTTGTTGTTTGACTAAAATGCTTTTCTTCTTCAGATCTCAGTATGACACCATTAGGTAAAGTACAATCTCTTCACTGTCTGCTTTTTCTCTGTCTCCAGAGAGAGGGCTTTCTTTTTTTGATTGTTACTTTTCCCCTGTTGCCCGAATGGATGAAATTAAGCATGATATCTTATAGATTTCTGCTGCATTTTTTTATCCCCTTGGTAAAAAGCATGTGGGGGAAGAAAGATACTAAAATCATCTGTGGGATGACACTTGTTGAGCCAGTTACTTGGCTGTCAGAAATCTTGGATCTTACCAGTCCAATTTTATGAAAATTATTTAACCTTTGCATGATTTGTATTTCAACCTGAAAACAACACAAAATACTAACATTTCCTGAAGCTAATTGAAAAAGAAGGAAAATTTGTCTTTAGATTCAAATCCTAATTTGTATTGAAATGTGTCTTATTAATAGCCTTTCTCTTAAATACAAAGATGGTGTATTAACAGTGTGCAGGGCATGCCTTTCCTATCTTTATCCTCTCATTTTTCCTACTACCTTTACCATCCTTCATTTCTTTAAGTTCTGCATCAAGTTCCTTGTTTGGTAAATATTTTAATAAAATAAATTAAAATGCTGTTTTGGCACAAAGCTTTCTCTGTTCATAGCACAGGTTTCTGTGGCTCTGTGGCATCACTTCTCTTTCATCTTTGGACAAAACACAGCAAAACTGAGCTTTTGATGCTTCTGGAAGGAACTAGTTGAGCTGGAAGGAACTAGTTGAGCAGACTATTATCTGTTACGTTATCGGAGGAATTGCTGAACTCCCTGAGGAGACAGATTGTTGCTCAGTTATGTGGGAGATGTTGGTCTGGGTATGGAGTGCTTCTGCTGTGGAAGCCTCTTCAGAGGCCTCTTCCTCTAGTCTCAGATAGACGACTTGTGCAAAGCCTTTCTCCACTCCACTTAGCTTGATCTACCCATGTACCTGGAAACTAATGAGGTTTCAAGGGATTTAAATAATTAATACTTGTATGTATTAAGGCAATAGAGATCAGCTAATACTTGGGGTGTTAATGATGCAGAAATGTTCTCTTTGCTGGAATAAACTAATTGCTGGATATAGTAAAAAAAACCCCACAAAACACAAAAATCAAATCAAACAAGCAAACAAAAAAACCCAAAAAACCAAAACCAAACCATCACTTTATATGTTGGCAAATGCTAAAATGAAATTTAAAAATTGGGAAGTTAATCCTTAAAAGGTAGAGGATCGAACTAACAGTTTTCAAAGTTTAATAGGGCTTTGTTTTGTTGTTTTGTTTTGTTTTGTTTTTTCTTATACCACATTTTTTGAACCCTTTATCAGAGTGGGGTATAAAGAAAAGTTATTCTTCCTCAAAGACTTTGGAAAAGAGCAGTTAATTTTAGGGAGAGCAGAAGATAAAATTGAAGACTGACGAAGCAGAAAATTCTTAACCTTTGAAGTGTTTAACTATGCCAGGGATGACCACTTGTAGCAAAGACATGAGGGAAGGAGAGTTGCCAAGTCCTTGCAGTCACTGTGATAGTACAGGTACTTAAATGGAGTTACAGATAGATATTATTTTTCATCTACTAAACACCAAACAGCCATACGAGAAGAATTTGTTGCTTGAAATAACTTGTGGAGGTTTAAAACTCTTGAAAAAAGTGCAGATTTCTTCAATTTCTAATGTTAAAAGGTAAAACTTAATTTCTCTATTGCTCCATTCAGATTTACAAGCCAGTTTTTTGTATTATAACCTCTATGTATGCATAAATACAAAAAAACCCAACACCCCCCCCCCCATGGTAAACTAGCTGGCGACAGGCAGAACTATATTCTGTTTAATTTTATACAGTCCAAACATATTCAAAACTGTTTTGACTCATTTTTCTTTTGACTCTATGTTTTATTGATATAATCTCAGAGGATTAAAGTTGAGAAGCTATATTAGCAATCTATATATTAGCATAATTTGTGTATACTGTAAAACAAGGCTCAGTAATTCAGCTTTGAGTTGTTACTTACTGGGCTAACTTGGGTGACAAAATCTCATCTAAGGAGGAAAAAAGCTGACTTTCAGGAGGCCTTTTAGTTGAAACTTTTTTATGCCATATGAAACATAAAGAAGTATCATTACGATGATACTTTTAGGGATGATGTAATGGGAGAATAATCTGTCTATGGTTGTGTAAAGCAAGTAGTTTAGTACATTCTGTGTTCCAAATCAACGGCTTCATTTTTGGAAAATCTAAAATCTGTTTTGTGGATGAACCAATAGATTATCACTTCTTTGAAGAGAAAGACTGGGATCCTTTGCATTTCTCTTCTTGAGGTCAGATTTTTCTCTAAAGGGGCATTTTGAGTGGAGTGAACAGTCCATTCTTTTAGAAGGGTTTAAGTATGTCATGTAGGTAAGATTTTAAGTATAGTTTCTCTGTGCTCAATCTTGAATTTCATTGGTGTGATAAGACATGATGTTTTAGAAGCCATTACAGCCTGTCTGGTATTTTTAGGATGCAAGCCTGCTTCACTGACTTTGAAGCCATATTGATGTAATTGAAAGTAACAGTTCAGAAGAGGCAGTAAATTATTTCAGGTGAATGACTGACATATTAAAGTCTTTAGCTACAGCTCGAGAATACAAACCAAGCTAAAGTCATTATGATGTAGTTTGCACCAGAAGCTGTTAAGGTGAGCTTTTACATGGCAGTATGTGGGTAGTCCTGGTCCTAAATTATGAGTTGCTCTCTAGTTTTTCTCACCTGCAAGAGGGTTGAGGCTCCCTGGCACTTTGAGCAGCCTGTCAGAAGTCCATATGCTCAGTGGTCATGCTGTAACATGTTTCACAAATTGAGACTTGCTTTACTGAGGATAGGATAGGAGATGTGTTTTATCCTCTTTGCAGAGAAGTGAAGCAGCTGCTGTTCAGGTAGCTGCAGGGTTGCTGCAGTCTGGATTTTGGTGGTTGTCTTATGCAGTTGGGTCTGCTTGTTACTGTCCTCTCAACTAGGAGTTCTTTTATTAGGGAGTCTGGATTTGTAAATCCCTGTCAAGGCATATAATTTTATTTAACAAAGCAAATATAAGATAACTTATATTCATCAGTAAATGAAGTGCTTGGTGTGTGCTGGGATGATCTGGAAGCACAGGTCTCTCCTTCCCCTAGAAAGACCAGGTTAATCCCATTGCCTCAATTTGCGTGTTGCTGAACCTGTCGTTATGCTGTAATTGTTAGCCTGAATGTTTGCTTTCTAGCAATTTTCCTTTACTGGCTGATTGGTCTTTGTTCAATATGTTGAATATTAGCTAATGATAAGCTGCAACAGTCAAACCACTGAACCCAAGAGAAGGAAAGAACTGATTCTCTTCCTTTGGCAGAGGAAGAGTAGAAGACCATCTACCTTATTTCTCCAATTTGTGTACATGTAACTTTCTTGAAAGGCATTTCAACTTCAAGTCTTCTCTGTTTAAGAAGGTTGCTTATTTTCATTAGATTATGAATTAGGCCTGTACCAATACTGCAGTGACCTGCAATGCCTCTTCATGTCCTCCGTGTTAACTGGTCCCAAAGTATTTGGGGTTTGCTGGTGGCTCTTATCACTCTTATGTCCCCTACCAGCCATTTGGAAAAGGGAAACTTGTAGCTAGTGTCAGATTATACTTGTCTTCAGTGAGCAGCCAGCAGCACATAGAACCAAGCAGAGGATGGCACTAATGTGGCACTCTGCCTTTTTATGTGCTTGCTTGTTTTAATGCAGCTTGATAGAGAGAGGAGTGGAGCTGGCCAAGACCGCAGGGATTCCTTTTCAAATGTAACCAAGCTAAAAATTGCCTTTGGCTGCACAGCAGACATGGAACATTTCATACAAATCGGATTTTTTTTTGTAAAGTCATATCGGATCTTGGAATTTTCATGCACATTATTAAGGTTTATATTCTAGCTCATGTTTAGAGCAGATGTTAACAATAACAATTGCTGTTGAGAACAAGTTTCCAAAGTATGTGTGGCTTTTTTTATTGTTGTCTTTAATATTTTAAAAGAAAATCAATTACATGCTTTTAAAATACATGCTCATTCATAGTGATGACAACGCTGATTCGTAAAATGCAGTTCTTTCTGGTATGTTTTTATGTTAAGTTCCTCTGCAATATTCAAAGACTCATGTTGAATTTAACAGAAAACATTTGTGTATAGTTAATTTTAGGGATAGTGTTGAGATATGGATTGAATTGCTAAAGGATATTTTTTAATTATTTCTTGTGTATAAATAGCATTTCACATGAATGCTTTCATCTGCTGAAAAGAGAATTTAGCAAACCAAGCTGTACTATGTTTTACACATCTGGAGAAGCTTTTACTTTTAATTGGTTAGTGGTGTATTTGCAAAGGCAATGTAAGACAATTCTTTGTTTACCTGCACCAAACAATTTAAGAACATTCCTAGAAATGTCTGGGGTTTTTTTTAATTATTTATTTAAGCAAGGGAGAGGAGAGGCAATATCTGACCTGTCTTAACATTTAAATGATTTTATTGGAAAATCCAGCTGTCAAACCTTATGTTTGACATGAGCTATTAAGCAATATAGCTCTGCAAAAACAAATAAGATGTATTAAGCACTCCCAGCTGAAAGCTTGGGAAGTACAAAAACGATGTGATGCAATGAGCACTGGAGATACTCTCTTGCTTATGTAGAGCTAATTATTTACTGTTTATCTGGAAGTTTAAACTAAATATAAGCTGCTAATGTAGACTTAAAAACTGAAAGGAAATTAAATTTGAACACTTGAATAATGAGATAATAGGTTTTATTTCCTTTAGGCAATGTAATAAATTTGCAGTGTATTTTGTCTGATGATAAATGAGGTTTGCAGAAGTGTGTGCAGTCACACAGAGAATACTTAGAAGCAACATGGTGTCATACCAAATTTTTCTGAAGGGTAGAATTTTGTTTGAACTGCAGGATGATCACACTGATGTCTAACCATATTACAAGGAAAGTGCCCTGATATGTGCTACAAGAGCCTTTTCTTGGTGTTCCCCAAAAATGTTAGTACAAGACAAGTTTGGGACATTATTTTAGGTATTTTTTCTGTATAGACCTTATGTATTCTTAATTTTTTTAGCATTGCCAAGAATTTCTGATAGATAATCAACATACTATTAAGGAAATTTCTTCTGTTTCTTTATATTTTAATTGATATTTTGGAAAAAGAACTGTAGTAGCCTTGTTATTGCATTTTAAGCTGTGTTTAAATAGAGAATTTGTGGCTTCTTTTTTTACGTTTAGATTTCCTTCTCAGTCTGCAAAGTTGCAGGTTGCATCCACAGAACTGAAAAAAAGTGGAAATTTTCTTACAATTCCTGTTACAGTCATTATCACAGAAAGTTATTCCTTTGGCCTTTTCTTCCTAAATTATGTAAGGACTGTTTAGAAATCCAGAGAAAACTTCAGACTAGTCTATTAATAGGGAAGATTTGAGTTGCTTGTAGAGGAGACAAAACTTTGAAAGGCACATGTGAGTATGTGGTTTGCCACATTAATGTAACCATTCTGATTTGGCAAATCCCAGTTTCCACATGCCTTCTCAGAGTTTGCTTCCAGTATAGAAGATGCTGGAAATATATGTTTTTAACTGAAGGTACCTGTAGGTAGCTGTAAACAACATCTTGTATTGTTAATGCATTTAGGAATAGCCCTTTGCAGGCTCTATATATTTATATATATTTTATTTATCCTGTCATCCAGGATTCATAACTAATAGAGATGATGAAATAGGATCAGTGTGACTTTGTACTTCAAGTTAATCAATGTGAGAGGAGCTTAAATAGTATTGGAAGAAGACAGCAAAGAGAAGGATTATACGTAATTAGTTGTCAAGTCTTTAAATAAAATTTTTAAAAAGCTTAGAAAAGGAAAAAATTAATTACTCCTTAAGCTTTTAATGTGTTGTCAAGGAAGAAGTGTCTCAAACTGAAATTCTTCCATACATTAGTCTTATTTTGAAGATCTTATGCAGCTTGTATTAATATGTTAGTTTCTAAAATATGGATATTTTAATTTATATAAAGTATTGAAACTCAAAAATTATGATTGAAGTATAATTTCCTAGTCCAGGAATTCAGTAATTTTGGGCTGTCATAATGAAGTTCAAGACAAAGTATTGCTTGCTTAGAAAAATAGTGAATTTTGTTCAGTATAAGCAACACCTGATGTATGTGTTTGGTGATTCAAAAGGGCTACTTCCCCAAAGCTTAAAAAATATAGCAAAAATAGTTTCATATAACAAGTGCCAGAATGAAGGAATAGCAATATTAATGCAAGTGACAGCTTTTCAGAATCAGAAGAGTGATAGTAAATAACCGACTGAAGTTACCGTGAATACACGAGTGCATTAAGAAGCATCTAAATCTGTATGGTAAGCCAGTGAAAACCAAATAATGGAAGAGATAAATTGTTAGTCTATCAATGTTTTCAGTTTAAGACTTTATGCCTTTCTGGTAAAAGTGTTCTTCTGCATCACAGGCTTAATGGGGTCTTTAGAAATAACCTTAAATACAGGCTTTCAGGCAGTGCAGGGACAGACTTAAAAGTCAACTCTGTTGAAGGCAGCAAATTTTGGACAGAATATCATTATGTACCTCAGCATTTCTACACTATATTTTCCAAAACTGTGTCTGGGATCACATCAAATCCTAAACCTCATCCATCCTAAAAAGAGAGAACAGAGTTGAGTGAAAATTGGAGAAAGAAAAATTGGAATATCAAGAAAACTTGACAGGAAGAGTAGTTAGGAGAAACATGGGTGGGGGGTGTTGCTTGCCCCATGATTTGTTTCGCTTTGAGCTCAGGTTGGTGGGTTGAAGAGTATTTACCTTTCAGGACCGTTGAATGCATGTGACGACGACAGGAACATTGGCCTAATATCAGCTTTGTTTTACCACATGCAAGTTTTGTACCTACATGAATATATATATTCAGGGCCTTTTATTCAGTTGATCAGTTTGATTCTATATAAATAAGCTACAGTCTCACACAAGAGCTGAGATGAAACAACTCATTAGCAGTGGGCTGTAGAGTGCAGGCTGTCCTACCAAGGTGACAAAGAGGGGTGGAGTTTCAGTTTGTTTGAGTCCTGCTCGAGGAGTTGTCTTCTATTAGGCCTTAGTGGAGTCTGGGTCAGAGAACTCTGAAGCAGGATTTTTAAATTCTGCTTTCCAAATATATCTCAACCAGTTTAGTAGCACGAATAGTTGAGAGAGAATTAAAAAGCCATCAGCCTTTCATTATCCTATCTGATTCTTAACTCTTGGCTCCAGAGCAGTGCTTTCCCATAATAATGCATTATGATTGAACCACATAATTAAAATACTTTTTATCTAAATGAGAAAGTTGTACTTCTTGTAAGTTGTTCTTGAGAATTTATTTATGGAACATAATTATTCTGTGCATTCCCTGTTAATATAAGTAGATGGTTATTAATTTGCTTATTATGGAGTCTCAAAACTGGAAGCCCCTGTGCAGTGGGACAATATTATGGAATTAACTTTCATGGAATAAACTTTCAATGAGATTAACCTGGCTGGAGTGAGAACTGCTTAAATTATTTCAAAGAAAACTTTGAGATCATGGCATGTATACCATTTTACAATCAGAGGACTAAAAACTTCTTTAGGTTGGGAAAACTTTAGCTAGGTCTATATTAGCAAGTAGTCTGCAGTGGAAATGGATCCATAGAAGAAAAACGGTGAATGCTGAGGACTTGGTGGCCACAGCCAGTATTTTTTCGAAAGTAATACTTGGAATGAATTCTACTCTGATTCCAGGGAATGTTTGGAACAGTAAACCACTCTTGGAGTACACGTTCTATTTTAGTTTCATCAAAAAGTAGTGAATTTCATATACTTTGACTGCTCCAAGATGGGAAAAAAAAAAATGTACAAGAATATACTACTTACTGAACTTGTTCACACATATAACTATTTGATTAAAATCATTATATAGAAGTATACATTTTCATTTATGGCATGAACATAAATGAAAACTAGGGGCAGATCTGAGAGTGTTGATAGTATAAAATATAAACAATCCCTTTTTGTTGGGGAAGAAAAATGATAATTTTTCTAGAATTGGATAAAAGAATGGATTGTTTCTTTTATGTTTATGTCATAGAAAAATGGAAAGAAATTACCTTCCTTAACTTTTCCAAGTACTTGAGAGTAAAAAAACCCAACTCTTGTATAAACTTGTTTTTTGTAGATACAGAGACTGGTGAATTGTGTTGCAAGTCCAAGAGATACTTCGCATGTTGTTTTACAAAGTGACTACAAAGTTCTCATAACATTTGGAGAGTTGAAGGGCTTTTAGTAAAATGCATAACACAACATAGAATTGCTATTGAATTGTTGCTTGAAATAGAAAGAATGTGTATTTTGAAATAGAGGACTGCTTTCAAGAAGCAGCTTTATGCATTTAAGACTCAAAGCTTACCATTTACAGGCAGTGCCTACTAAATACAAAAAAAAAGATGGGGAAAGGTTTACTAACAAAATTGTCTATAAACAGAGATTCAATCTGTATTCCAACAGCATAGTAATGATCAACTTGTTAGTTTCAAATTTCCTCTTCTTTCTGCAGTGAACACAAACACAGTTGCTGAAAGACCATTCATTTAAGTAGGTTAAATGCTTCTAGTTTCTATGTCACAGTGAAATCTGTTCAAATTGTTGTATCCAACTAATAATAAAGTGCAAGTGGACTAGAGGAGCAGAAGTGGTGTAAGCAAACACAGACCGACTGGACCTCCTCGGACCCACGTTCCGGTACTTTTTCTGCACTAAAACACTGAGGGGTGAACAGGTTATTATCCTTTCAGTGTAAGCTTCTTATTGCCTAGCATTTCTAACCCTTGTTCACCTGTCATGCTTAAAAACACAGCAAACCTTTTGGAGAAACAACTGCATTTAAAAGCAAAATGGAAAATCCTTTCCTGTCTATGCTGACAGGAAAGGTCTGCTAGTTCTACTTCGTGTACTGCTTATGCAATTCTCCCTGCTTCCCATGATGGAGTTAAAATAATGAGAGATTTTGCTTCGTTTGAGTTGATAGGTTTTTTTAAAAATTAAGCATTCCTGTTCAGTGAAGGACAGTCTAGAGTTGGGCAACTTGGAAGAAGCTGGAGTAACTGAGTTTGTCGTCTTTCTTCATTACTAGCTGCCATGTAAAACCAGTGGCAACGCTTAATGGAATAAGGAGCTAATTAAAATAAAAACATGGGATATGATTTTCTGCTCTGCTTTACAAAGAATTAGTCACATATTGCTGGAAATTTGTAATGCTGGGCCCCTGAAGAGCCCATTCATTTTTATAGGGTAGGCTTGCAGAAAGTCTAGGCCAGCCAAGTGTGGAGCTCCTCACTTGTGCAGAAAGGAAGCACAGAGAGGGTGGAAGTGGGGATGGGTGACACTGGAGGCATTGAGAAACCCTGAGCATGTGGGTATGGAATTAAAGTAACAGAAGCAAAGATCTTGTAAAGGTACAGTGACAGCAGATAGAAGTGTGGTGATGCAAAGTTATGTACCAGTTTCAGACCTGACGACTCAAGACAGGCAAATCGGTTTTGTTTTATGTACTAATACTTTTATGCTAAAACAGATTCATTTGAACAGTATGAAATTTGAAGCATAATGCTTTCTGTAGGCATTATGTGTTCAAGCCTGTTCTGGTAGTACTAAACTGAGCAGAAGGCTCATTTGCTCCAGGCTATTTGTCTACAGACTGGATGAAATAAGCGGGAGGTGCAAACTCTAGCTTGTCACTGCACAAGAGAAAAATGTTAATGTAGCATTCATCTGGCTCACTCAGCTCTTTTGTTATAGTAAAGAGCATAAAGGAACATTTATCTTGCAAAAAAATGAATAATTTCATCTAGGATTAGTCGCCTTTTAAAAAGGCTGACCAGCTGCTTTAAGTATAGTACCATAAAAATGTTTGGGAAAAAAAAATATATTCCAGGAAGCTTTGAGGCATGAAAATTTTAAAGGATAAGCAGAAATAAATAGCAAATAGGGTTTGTCATTTACTCTGTGCATGCATTGGATGTATATTTGCGTATGCTACAATGACAGCTAAAATTAGCCTCTTTTCTGCAATAGGCAAGGAGCTGATGAAGTCGGGATATTAAAGGAATCAAATTGATTCCAAAGAATTTCAAAAGAGTGAGTGGGTTTCAAGAGAAAGAGGACATGATACCACTGCCAAATCAAGCTTAGCAAAAGTGCCTCCAGATTCTGGCAACAAGAGTTTGCAGGGAATACCTGAGAAGGATGTGTGACGGTGATGTGTTCATTCAGAAGGTTGAATAAGCACCTGAGCATTTACAAAATAGTGCAAGTGACAGTAAATAAAAATAAAAGCACTCTCTCAGCAGGTAGTGGAATGTCAGATGCTATCTCAGGTTTTTAAAATCAAATTCAGACAGGAGAGATGTCTGTGGTTACTCTGTTTTTTGACTGTCATTAACAGGGCCATTTTAATTTTAGAGCTTGCACAGTTTTGGTTGGGAACAAATTAACACTTGATCATAGTGGAAAGCAAAGCATGCTCAGCTAAAAAGTCATGCTTGTCAACCTTGATAGATTTTCATCAAAAAATGCAGGAACCTCTTAATTTGCAACTCTGTGTTTTCCCATTGCCTAATTTTTGGTAGCAAAGTATTTGAGAGATTAAAGGAACATTTCTTCATGCTGATCTCACCAGGAGTAATCTCACCTAGTCACTCCCTCATTGAGAGTCATTTGTTCACTTTGCTCCTTCTGTATCATGTTCAAACTCCTCACCTTCAAAGCTCAGTAAAATTTTGCTTTTGGCAATCTCATTTCTCATTTATTCTTTTAATTTTTTTTTCAGTCTGTCTTCTAGCCTGGAATTCCCTCACCTTTTCTTGGTGCAACAAGTAAACATACTCATTTGCACATCACATTGAGGGAAAGTTGTTTATATTAATTTTCAAAAGGTAAAAAACCTTTAGAACAATACAGAGCATTACTCTTAAATTTTTACACTGTTGATAAAGCCTCTGAAATTTTTGATACTTGCATTAAAATATCAGCTCCCTGAAGGAGGGACAAGGGCCATCTGTGTTCCAATGCTTCATTGAGAAACCAAATATTTCAATCTTTTGCACTAAGTAGATTAAGCGCTTTTTTTTTTAAAGTGAGCAAACAGAATGTGTTTTGTAAAGTGATTTGTAAAAGGGTGTTAGAAAGTTCAGATTTGTGAGAGAATTTTATATGTGGTCAGTAAAATAGATCTACTTTTCCAACATTGATGGCTTATGTTTAATGCAAAAAATGAAAGATAATGTATTCTGATTGGCCATGAAAAGACTGGCAGACAACATACATAGTTCAATTTGTTACCGCTACTCCAGCGTAGCACAGCCTAGTAGTATGGCATTAATGCCATAATCATAGAATCTCTTCTAGGTGTTAGCAATGCCCTATGGGTTTATGTAGATTCCCTTTTATTTCTTTCTAATGTGGTGAGGTTTTGTGTTAATGTATTAAAAAAAAAAAAAAAGAAGAAACTGTATTAAACCAAAGAAGGGAGATGTTTGTAAGCATTGCAAGATGGTTCCTTTCTCTGAGATTGCTGTTGACTATATCCCTATATCTTTAACTACTACATATGGTGCAGAAATCTCACCAGCTGTCATGTATGTCTGCCCCACTGACTGGTTACATTACAGCAAGATGTTGTTTTGTGCATGTTTTGGTGATTTTTTTTTTCTTTCTGATGACTGATAGAAGTTGTTATAAGGTTAGATGGCAGTTCAGTTACTAGGGCAGATTTGGAATGATAACAGTTGCAGTTATTGATGCTTTATTTGTGTAAGGGTATACAAAGGCCTGTGGCTTCTCTTGCTGTCTCCCATTAAGCCAATGGGAAAGAAGAGTATCCTGAGCTTATATGAAAATTTCTGTTTGTTCTGGGCTTAGAGCTCCGAATGGCACACATCTTGCTTGTTTAATTGTTTGGCTGTTTAAGCAATTGCATATATGGCTTTAGACAGGGAAAGTTAATTCTAGATCACTGTATCAGAAGGGTCAGTATGAATTTAGGCAGCAGCAAAAGTGTGCCAAAGATGTGTAATTTCCAGTTTATGTGGAAACCATAATGAAGAGTGAAAAGGAGAGCTACGTAACAGTCAGGTAAGAATGAATTTAGGCACAGAATTTAACACTCAAATGTGGTCTGTATTTTGCTAGTGTTCAGAGGACTTTTCTTTCCTCTTCTGTAGTTATTGCTTTGTGATTTTATGTTCATATAATAAACAAGGAAAAAAGCAAATGGTATGTAAGAAACTCTTGGCACAGGAAAGTTGTTACACTTCTCATAACAGATTTTGGATAGAGAGTGAATAGTTATGAAAGGCATTTACTGGATAACTAGGCAAAATGAAGCTTCTTGATAGAAACAGAAGTACCATCTAACAATTAGGTATTTTAAATAGTCAAATAGTTTTGTACTCTGAGTCTCAGAGGAATACATATTTTAGAAAAGTACTTGAGACATACTGTTTCAAAGCCTTTTGCGGAGTCTTTTTCAGGCTCTTGACCTTTATATACTTTACCCCTTGGGATATTTTTTAGTTTGTTTCCTTCTTTTCTTGCTACATTTTTCCGATTCGCTTTCCTTCTTCTCCCATCTCCCTGCCTTCAATTCCTTCCTCTCCCCCCCAAAAAAAAGACTTTGTCTTACCATTATAAAGATAAGTCACTTTTTTCAAGCTGGCTAGAAAAATAAAAGTGCATTAGTGGATCTAATTTACTGCATCTATTTTCCATTTTCCAAATTGTTCTTAAAAAAGATGAAGTTAATAACTATGAGGTAATTTTCTGCACTTACAGGGGTAGAGGAGTTTGAAACAACAAACTTTCCAAAGCACTCATTATTACCTACCTTTGTAACTTTGGATGTTCATGGGGGTTTTAATGGTGAGAAACTGGATATGATTGAGGACACTAGATATGCTCTAACATCCCATCCCACACTGAGACTTCTTCAGGGATGTTCAGAAGTTTGTGGCAGTTCCGAGTAGGACTAATAAGTCCCACTACTCAGTCTCACAGTTTTAGATGTATGCTTGCTGAGAGAGGTGGGTGTCTTTCTTTTTCCTTTTCTTTGAGTATTCTTGTCTCAGATGCCATAGATGAAAGGAGAATGCTTTGGAAAATACACTGCTAGAAGAGTTTAAGTGAAATGAACTTAATGCTGCATATTAACTTGAGGTGAGAGATTAGGAGATGCACGCTGCTGTACAGTGGCACTGGGACAAGAAAAATTAACAGTTTGATGAAGACATCAAATGCTCGTGAGTCCTAACATACCAAGAGAAAACTATGAGGATAGTGGCACTTCCACTTTGACCAGTGATGTTGGTAGAAGAGCTTATGAGAGCAAATCTTTAAAGAAATCATTGCTTTTGGAAAAAGCTATTTTATATAAACATCCTAGCTCAATGTAGTGCACACTTTAAGGTTTTGTTTAGATTCTTACAAGGATCTGGGTTTTCTCAAAGCAAAAGGTTTTGTGGTAAACAATTAATCAAAAGGTTTTTAAACACTTGGAATTGTTTGATATGCAAATCAGTGGGAATACAGACTTGAATTCTCTTCTACATCTTGAAAGTTACCTCCTCAGTTTTTCCTACACTGAGCAGTTTCCTCACTCTTCATTTTGTTTGCTCATGGGAAGAAGCAATCTTGTACCTGTCAAGTGCATACAGGTAAAATATTTGGAGACACAGTGTGTGCAGGATATAATTATTTTCTTCTCCTTTTTCCTATTTTTGCTTACTTGTTTTGTTAGTTTGGGAGCTTAGTTCAGTGGAAAGTGTTTGGACTTGACTTAACAAACCTTGGGAGAGCAAGTAGCTGAGAGCTTTGTATTTTGGATAGGCAAAGAAAAGAAGGCAGCATTCTGAAGACACTAATTTTTTCTTCTGAGAAAAAGTTTTTGCAAAGACAGGTGTTACACAGAAAGGGACTGGGCAAAGTGCCTTCGGAAAGCTTTGTAACTGTCCCTTTCTAACCTTACATATTCTTAATCTGATTGTTAGGCCTTAAGGCAACATTTTTAAATTCCTTTCATTCTTCTGTATTCCAGCTTTTAATTTCAAAACAACTTTGTGGGAGTTGCTCATGCTTATATTAAACAACCTTATGTTTGTTTCTTAACATCAGACACAAAAAAATGCCAAAATGTTTTCTTCTAAAAGCTGTTAAGACAGAGGAAGCAAAAAGGACTTGACTAAAATGACTACTTTAAGTAGGTCATTGATAGTTTACCTCAAAAGAACACATAAAAATTGCTTACATGATTAAAGGAGCTACCCTTCTGCTATAAAATATAGGTTTCTCTGAGACTGTGCTGTGAAATTCTTCTGCAAGTTCCTGAGAACAAAATTAATTGATAAAGTCCTCAAAAGAGACACGCAAAGAGCTCTAGGAGCACCGAGCATGTCAACCTGCATTAGGTGGCTGAAGCCTTGAAAATTAATAAAGACTATTGAGGTATTTCACACACTATTACATCTAGAGCTAGTACTGGTGTTACTTATCGTGTGCAAGCATTAGAGAAAATTTACCATATTCTGTAGTAGTTAGCTACCAGCAGAGAAGTTTTGCAGATCTGAAGAATTTTTAACTTTGGTTGAATTAAGTAGTAGTAAAAATATAATCCCATTTCTTCGTTTGTCAGGATCCTAAAATTTTTACTGATTACAGTTATTCAGCTTTTGCAAAAGTATAACAAAAGTGTTGACTTAATCATGATTTTTATCCTGCACCCTGATATTTTTCCTAAAGTAGTCTTTCTTCAAAATGATGATTGTTATGTAGGTCATGGATAAGTTACACACAGATGGGTTTCAAACATGATCTCTTTAATCAGGCTAACCTGGCTAGCTAGTTTCCTCTCAATGCTCATGTTCTACTTTTATTAAAATCAAAAGCTGTACCAGTCTGTGAATAACCATATTTGAATATGGAATTTCAAAACAACTTCAATTTTTTTACTCTTTTAAGTCAAATGTTTGACTTAAGTCAAAGTCGCTGCACACATGCTTTGTGTGGAGAGAAAAATGATATTTAGTAGAACTGTATCATTAGAAACCAGTAGAAATTAGTATACTTATCAACATTGCTCACTTCCTTCATCTAGTGAACTAATATATAAAAAAATACTAGTTTACTGTATTCAGTAGAGCGATAGTAATTCATATTAGATGATACCAAAGGTTTGTTTTTATGGTTATTACAGTATACTGGCAATTTGATGCAGCCTCTTGACATAAAAATATCTTATTTTTTTATCATCCAGATAGCAGGAACCTCAAAGGTGCTTTACCTTGAAATAATTTCATTTGCACTGATGACCTCAACAATCTTCTAAGATACTTCTGATGGCAGCAGTATCTAACATTGATTCCACTAACAATTTACTGTCAGATACACATTAAAAATGCTCATTAGCCTTTCTTTGCACAAATCTGACCTTTTTTGTATAGTTCCTTAGATGAGAAAAGTAAATGCAAGTAGGCAGCTTTTAACATTCTTCTTGGATTGTGGAGGCACTTTGTGTTCTGGAACTCGATAAGGACCAGGGAGACTTAGTTTCAAATATAGGTTGGTCTGTTCTGCAAAGCTGAATATTTAGTTTGTTCAGGTCCAATATACCTGTATCTTAACAGAGAGAGCACATTTTCTTCCTTTAAAAGGAAATCCTACTTAAGGAAACTCATCTTTTAATATAAGCAGTTTCAGAAGCTCTTCAGTGAAGTATTCTCATAAGCTCTGTCTCGAAATATGTGAAAATTTAAATGGAAGTACAGAGAGAACAAAGGAGGCTGAAACAAAGAAAACTGAACCGCACAGATCAGGTGGCCTTAAATTAAGACTTGAAAATAGTTATTTGAGCCAGTGAGATGAAAGAGATGTGAAAAAAATAAAGATGCAAAAAGGGATGTTCTTGCATGCAGGACTGGACAGCTTAATGAAGGCCAAAGAAGGCAAGAAAGCAAATATACACATTAAAAAAAAAAAAATAGAAAGGATGCATTTGAAAAATTTGAGTCAAGAAGGCAATAATATGAAAGAGAATAGATTAGAAGATTAAAAGAAGCAATATTGTCCTTTAAAAGGTTTGAATGACTAGGAGTCTGAAGAGGAAATCTTGGGTATACCTGTACCTACTGGAGAATGTACACGTAAAGAACTCACTTGACCCAAATCTGCCTTGCAAACAAGCTTTGACTGCAGAATATTGACAAACTCCATTCCTTATATAGAGGCAGATTTCACTGGCAATCAAGTATGTCTTACAATACTGGTTCTTTCGGAGGGGGGGAAAGAGCTGACTAAAAAAGTACCTCTGTAGCACTAGACTTACTGCACTTTCAATTGCTATGTAATTTGAGAATTTTTGTGATTGTTTCTTGTCTTGTCCTGATTATTAGTGTGATTGGTTTGATTTAGGAACTGCATGGAAAGAAAATAAAAATGTAAGTGAAGAAAAACCAATTTTCTGATTTTCCTTGTAAGAAAACTGCAAATAACCGATGGTTGTTAAAGATCCTCTCACAACATGGATTAAAATGATAGTAACTTCCAGGTTTTAGATTTTCTGTAAAGAGAGGTAGGCCTAGAAATTGCTGCTGAGGCTGGCTTGTTTTGGAGGTTGATAGAGCTTTGGTTGTCCATGTAGACAGTTTCAGAAAGCTGTTTTTGTCTGTCTTACTACTAACATAAACAGTACTTCTATAAAAAGAGGATTTCCTGGCCTCTTGAAGACACTCAGTGTCTAAGAACCTCAGACAGATGAAAGCAGCATAGATATTCTGGGTAAATTCAACTTGCTCACAGGAAAGCCCAGGCCATTTCCCAGTCTTGCAGCCAGAGAACAGGGAATGCCTTGCTTGCTTGGAAAAGTGACAACCGGCAGCACCGTGCCTGGGGAGGCTTGGAAGGAAACAGAGATACAGATGTCCCAGTATCTGTTCCATTCATTTCTTAGAGTGGTTTTACTATTTTTGCTACTTTAGTTTATGCTGGTTCTCCAAGTGCAATAAGTTATAGAATGAACACTGTTTTATGCCAGTGTAAGCATATTTACATTTGGGCTTCTGCCACTGAAACTGCTTTTTAAAGGAAATCTCTTGTGTTTCTGTGCAGGCATGAGTTTCTCTTGGCTTAAGCTTATGAAAAATACATACAGTTGCATATTGTCCATTAAAAAAGTAAAGTAAAGTTTGAAATAAGGTGACTGAAAACAAAGTATAAATCCAAAGAGGAAAGCTGTGAGTTCTTTAAGTTTCTAAGACAAAATATCTGGGTTAGGTGAAGAAATTTGAGGAACTTGAGCCTCATATATATGAATGCATATGCATTTTTTCATATTCTTGTTAAGCCACTTGTTTTGATGTCATCATATATTATTTTCTTTAAAGGAATCTGACATGTGAAATGTATGTATATCCATGCCTTAGCTAAAAATTAATTTAAATTATTTGTATAATGCAGTATCATTAGAAGTTCAGATATTTTTGCATAGAGATTTTGCATAAGGACTAAGGAAATAATTCTAAGAAACCTATTTTTTGTGGAGTCTGAGTTTCATATTTTAATTTCCTAAAATGGTTTTTGCCTGGGTTTTTGCTGTTGTTGTTGTTGCTGGCAGGGTAAGTGGCAGCTGTAAACTTAAGGGTAGGCTGCGAAGTTTTCCTCCAAAGCCTTCCTTTCATGTTTAGCCAAGTGAGAGACACAGAGTGAAATGTAAACTCCAGCTCGTTGTATCCCCATGGCCATCTCTCCTGGTGAACAGCCGGAGGGGCAGAGGGGGGCTGGAGCTGCCTAAGGCTGCTGAGCTCAAGGGCCCAAAGGCACTGGCCATGAGCTGCAGCTCCCAGGTTGCTCAGATGAGGAGGAATGTGAACATGGTGCTTGAGGGCTCTTGATACTGAACCCCTGAGAACGGTGCTCTCCATTGCACCCGCTTCTTCTCACATCATCCTTCCTCTGGAACAGAAGAAAAAGGCATTCACTTCTCTTCTGAGTCATTTAACTGTTTCTCTTTAATCCCTGGCAGGCCAACTGGGAGCTGTGTGTTTTGTTGAACTTTGTTCTGTTAGAAATTATGGACTGGAACCATTTCTATTTAACGTGGGAAACAAGCTTTGCAGAAACTCAACCTATACACTGGGAAAGGAACTTCCTATAAAACATAAACAGATGTTTGTACATTTGAATGCAGAATTGTTCATGGAAGGCTTTGTGATAAACTTCATGAATGCAATATTGAGTTCTAACAATTAAATGATGACTAACTGATGAGTCTGATTGCTTTGATATGATCCACTTAGCTGGCACTTCTGATTTGTTTTGAGATGTGTTTCATTTTTAAAAATATTTTTTTTCCAACTGTACTTTATTCACAGAGCTAATCTAAAAGTTATTCCTCACTATGGGGACACAAAGATTTCTCCATGGACAATGAGGTGATTCCTGGGAAAAGTCATCTGTTACTTCTGGTGCAAGAGAGATGTGTATGTCCTGGACTAGCCAAAATCGCTTGAGGCCCTTTTTCTACCAAGTGTTTCTTGACTCGTAGTCACTGAAGGGCTGTAATTTTTGTTTCTTTGTTTGTTGTTGTGATGGAAAGGGTTAAGCAAACAGTGTGTCCTCTCTTGTTTAGAGGTGTTTCTTTTTGCTTCCTCTCCCCGACAGTTCTCTCTCTGGACCTTGCTCTTACTCCATCTACGCTGACCTCTTCCTTCATTGTGTCTGTTTACTATGCAGAGAGCACATAAGACTGAAAAATACATATGTATAATATTTTTTAGTTCTTCTATTGTGACCATTAATTTTCCTCTCAGACAGTTGAGGCCTACAAATTCCCTAGTTGGTGGTTTTTTCCCTATCCAGGATTGTACAGAGCATGCCAGTGGTGTACACATTGTGCACTGATGCAATTAAGCGTAATCATGAAGAAAAATATTGTTTGCTTCAGTCTGAAGATCACCAATTGTGAACAGTTGCATGGATCCTACTAATATAATATTTTTCATACTGATCCTGGATGCAATATAATGAACTGTTATTTTCCTGTATTCATATGTAAATCATACTCCAGTGTACCTATGTATATTCATAGGGTTTTTCTTTGACTGTTTTTATATTAGAAATCATTAAATAAGGTAATCTTTGAGATGTAATGTATCCATTTGAGACATTATTAATATACTTGCACAAAAAATAAACTTGTCCAAACAAATTAGATTATATTGAAAGATAAAATTTGAACTGTTAAATGTGAAATGAATTATCAACTCTCTGTCTTCTGCCCAATGGGACAGACCTAAAGTGATAATTCCTTCTGAGAATTTCCTTGCATTGGGTATGTACCTCATGACATATTGCAAATGGAACTCCAGTTTACAATCTGAGCTGTTAGAGGACTTGAGAGGAGAGACATACCATGGAGTAGATTTGATGAATAGTATTGCCAACACTGAATTTCATTAAAATTTGCCTTTTCCATAAAGGTTGGCATCACAGATGTGAAATACTGTGCTCTATGTGACTATAAATGCTGCCTTTGCTTTGGAAAGACTGTATTAGTAATGCAGGTTACCGCTGTTCATATCATTAAGGAGGTGAGCACCCAAACTTTTATTTAAAGTTGGAGAGAAAAGAGAGTTCTGAAGGTAGCATCCCTAACTCTAGAGTTGTAGAGTTTTATGGCTCACTCTTGCAAAATTTGGAGGCACAGGCTGAGCAATCGAAAAATAATACTTGCCACGTATATAAGGGAGGGTGACAGTATTAAATTGTAAACATTCTGACATGCATTCAAGAGCAGCACCAATGACCTATAGTTTTCAGATATTATGGAGGAATCAAGAAACCCAAGGATAACACACCTTCAACAGATCTTTTCCAGTAATTCTTTTTAACCGTGGATTTAAATAAAAAATTGAACTAAAGGACTTGCTCCAGGATGAAATTTCTCACCTTTAATAAAGTGAGTTTGTTTTTCAAGCTGGAAAACACCTCTGTTATGTCCTCATCCTTAGCATTCTCTGCCCATGAAGTAAATAAGGTAAGGAAGAGAAGAAAGTCAGGCAGGAAAAATGCCTTAAAGGTCTTATAGCAAATTTGTTATTCTAGTGCTGTAATTTTTTGCAACATTTTTTCTGTCAGATCTCTCAAGTGGTCAGGTTGCTTTCCAGTTTGTTTGTTTTGGTTTGGTTTTTTTTTTTTAATGTTTAAGTTTAGTGAGTTAGTACATGAGGGTTAAAGTGTTATGGTTTTTTGCTTCTCTTGTGTCTAGCAACATTGTAGAAGTAATAAAAATAATAATGAAATTCAGGGGGATATTAAGACTGCATAAAACTGAAGCTCTTCCTACGTGTTTGGGTAAAATCAGTAGAACCATTGCAATAGAATATTTTTATTGTGTGTAATTTTACTTTGCAATTTTATACAGTTTCATTCATAGTCTCAAAAAAAAAAATCTGTTTAGTAATGCTTATCAAATTCTAGTGATTTATTATTTTTTTCTTCTTCTTTAGGGTGTACCTCAGTTACCATGTGCCAAAGCATTGTATAACTACGAGGGAAAAGAACCTGGAGATCTTAAATTCAGTAAAGGAGACATCATCATTTTACGTCGACAGGTGGATGAAAATTGGTATCATGGAGAAGTCAATGGTGTCCATGGCTTTTTTCCTACCAATTTTGTACAGATTATTAAACCTTTACCTCAACCTCCACCTCAGTGCAAAGCACTTTATGACTTTGAAGTAAAAGACAAGGAAGCAGATAAAGACTGTTTACCATTTTCAAAGGTAAAAAGAGAATACCATTGCTATTTTATTTTAATAATTTCAATCACTTGGATAAGAAATAATATAACTGTTTTGTAGTCTTGTCTGCATTTTTTAATGGAGCTTCACAAATATGAAAAGGGCAAGTAATTCTAGAAGTATTTCTCCTATGTTGATTAGTTTTGCCTTCTCTTTCTAAATTACATATAATTTCTCTGAGGTTTTATTTCTGAGAATGCAGTTTTTCATAATTGCAGTAGTGATGCTCTTAATTTATGAGAAATAACCTACGTTACGAATTAAAAGCATTCCATCTTCTAAAGAAACACTCAGATTGTAGATTTGAAAGAAGTCATATCACTTACCAATGTTCTTAAGTACTTAAGTAGAAAAGCAACATCTAGGGAAGATTAAGTAATGAGTCAGTTGAGAAGGAAAAGGATTGGGGTTCTATTGATTAATGCCAAGGACTTAAAGGGGGGCTGATGAGTAACATGGACTGAACATGACAGGAAGTCTGGCACTATGGACAAAGTGTCCACTGAGATGTGGGCAGTTAGTTGAACTCTGACAAAATAGAAAAAGGAACAGCTTGAACTGACTTCAACCCCAAAAGTGGCACGTTTCTGTTACGGAGTGCCTTCTTTGCCGTTCTTGTCCATGTACTGCCTTCTCTGATTACCCCTGTGTTATGGAGGAAAATTAAATTAGAAGATAAATTAGAGCTGGGAGACATAATCACTGCATGTTCACACAGGATGATGTTCTGACTGTAATTCGCCGTGTGGATGAAAACTGGGCAGAAGGAATGCTGGCTGACAAAATAGGAATATTTCCGATTTCTTATGTTGAGGTGAGTAAAACTGGGTCCTCAGTAAGCTTGTGCTCACTGTGTATTTAATTTTCTGAAAGCAAAAATAATCAGTACTGGTGATGATTCTAAAATGACCTGAAATATAAATAATCTTAGACCTAAAATACTCTTTGGGAAAGTTAATGACCTCAGCAGTTAAACCAGTGATTTTCACTTAGCTATTTGATACCTATTTTCTTTGAATGGAATTGAAATGAGAGTGCTTGGCGGCAGTCACTATGTTCTGTTGTTAACACTTGAGTCATGCAGTCAATCACAAACCACACTTGCCACAAAATGAAAGCAGTCAGCAAGTCAGAGAAATAGTAAGCTTTGCACTGTCCCTGATACCTACTTCTCAAAACCAAATTAGCACATCTAGGAAGTCAGAATATACGCTCTTATTAAACAGGTGAAGGATCAGCTTTTACATCTAACAGAGCTGTATATAAAAGCTTCTGTATCTTCCTGCATTTCTCATATATGGTACAACAATTTACAGTAAGAGGTAGCACTTGAGAAAATTTCTACAACTTCTTCAGTTTTAAGTGTTGAAAGCTGTATTTTCTATATAGAAAGACAGCAGTGATTAGGAACAGTGTGTACAGCTGCAGCAAGGATTATTCAAATTTGCGTTACAGAAAGATACAGAGGTTTGGAATAGTGTTTGTGCTTTTCTGATAGGTATACTGTGGATACTTGATAAAATGCACTTCCTGCACTGACAGTATTTTGTTTAAATAAATGAGGCAGAATGATGAATGAAAAAAGTATTTTCACATTACCTGTGGGATGAGAAATATGTACTTCAGGTCACCAAAAAAAAAGTGTAACCATACTAAGAATCAAGTCAGGTTTTATTAATTCAATTTGTGAATAGCATGATGAGATGGAAACTTCAAAAAACGTTACTGCTTTCAACCAACATAGAATTTATTACTTTTAAAAGGGCAAATATATATATATATATTTATTTTTATTGCTTGATGTAAGGATATGTGTACCTGGGGATAGAAAATTTCACGTGACTTGTGAAAACAAGAAGACTAAAAATGTTTCAACTTGCTTAGTGCAATTTTGGCTTCAGTTTAAGGAGTTTTTAAAAACCAATTTAATGATTTCTTGCCTTTGGGTATTCTTTCCTAGCTTCTTGCAATTAACTGTCCCTTCAGTTCAGCCAGTAAAGCTTTTCGTAATGTTTTTTCAAACTAAATTACTTAGCTGAGTTAGAAAAAGCACTTTCCTAAGGCTGGCACTTGGGCTAACTATTTGGCTAACAACTACATTTCTATCTCTATAAAAATTTATAAATGGGAGATATAGTCTTGAAAAAAATTACGCAAAAACGATAGTCAGAAAATGTATTTCACGGTTAATGTTTTCAGGCTGATTCCATCGACTAGGAAAATGTATTTACAATTAACCCTTTTAGAACAGGCACTTACACTTGAGTACACATTCTCAAATCCCCACTAAAATGGTATGGAAACTCTAGGATGATAAATTATACCCAAAGAGATAATTGAAATCAGATAGGTGGTTTTTTTCATTATATACTAAACTGAAATACATGCTGTGGTGAAGAGCAGTGGGATGTACAGTAAACTATTGATTTGAATTTTGATATAACTGGTTTCTGTGATTATATAACCATTGTTCTGGAAAATATACAGACAGTTGATACAAACAAGTATAGCAACACATCCTTACCTATGTTATGAAAGACACTGAAGATGAGAAGTAAGTAATATTTTTGAAGGATTTTTACATAGTATTTTTTAGTTGCATTTCCCAATCCTCTAATCATTGTCTATTTTTGTCATAATGAAAAACATATCTTTTGCCTTCTGTATGTTAGTCCACATTCTTTTGTTAAAAATGTGAATTAGTAGCTGCATTTACTAGAGATTTTCTGAAGTCAGTAACTATAAAACGAGTGTAGTCTGTGATGTTTATTTTGTCGTATAGATGTAATATTTATGATACTTCTTGTACAATGAGGTCACAGGATAAAATTTTAGATAATTTTAAATCCATGAAAATCTCAGATTGTAATTGAGGGACTAATTTTGCCTGGAGGAATGTTTTATGATTCAGTATTTGCTAATCTGATCTCTTATGTCTTTCACTTAGTGAAAAAACTAATTCTATATGCAAATGAAAAATAAATAGTCTAAACATTGGAAAAAAAAAATTTATTTTCTAAGAAGTGCTAAACTCAAACTAACCCTCTAGTTTTACTAGACTAAGACCTGATTAATATATCTAAATTACTAGACTTTTTACTGTTAGAATTTCAAGGTACTTGTGTTAAAAGCAGGTCAGCCAGGTTCCTGCATAGTAGTGAAATAAAAAGCAGTGAGTTTAGAGACTATATGATTAAGGTCGTAACACCTATGTTTATCTCTGATCCAGAAAGAAAGATAAATCATAGCTAAACAGACATTATCAGAATTTTTCTACATACATTGCAGTTCTGGATACAATATACATTTTTTAGACTTCAAATTTGACTTTTTGATGTGGTTTAGCACTCCATAAACACACTCCACATCTACAAAGTATTTAAATTTTTACATGGTATTCATCACTCATGCAGAACAATAAGAAAAATACAAATGCCCAGAATGGAATAAAAATCAGGGAAGAGGAATCGCTTTTCAATCAAATTGTCAGTAGAAAGTAATGTCAGCTTTTGTTTCCCAACTTAACAGGTACGACTGGGAAACACCTTTTTATTAGTCCAGCTCTTCTAGCTTTATTTATAAATAATCTTACTGAAATGTCAGGGGGAAACCCCCAAATTATCTAGTATGTTCACCGTAGTAGAATTTTAAGTTCATTGTCATTTTATATGTCTGCATCTGTCATTTAAGATGATATCTTAATCAATGAGAATATAAGATTGTATGTACCTAGTGTGTCATGTTGGGGATTTTTTTACTAGCATCTCCTCCTGTACCAAACAGGAGTGTTTCAAAACATACTTTTTGATGTGCCTATGCATTTCAGATTGTATTTTAGGCTGGATTTCTAGCATGGTCTTTTTGACATTGTAGTTAGTAGGCTCAACTTTGTCTATCAGTGTTAGATGATATGATCTGATTTTTGGTGTCCTTAGAAAAAAAATCAGACTTTGTACACAGAAGTATAAGATAAAACTTTTTGTGGAAACATTCCTTTATTTTTTTAGTGTTCTACCTGCTTGAAACTTAAACCAGAAAATTTATACAAAAATAACTGTTGTTTCTAATGCCAGAAGCTGCAATACAGATTATTTAATTTGTTTCAGAAGTTAATATAAACTCAGCTTTGCTCGTTATTTTGATCTGTTCAAGAATCTGTTTGTGAAATATTCTTCCACTGGTTTGGACAAAATATTGTAATTTGACTAGTAAGAATGTTGATAATGTGGAAGAACACTCCCTGATGTAAGGTGATGTAGTAAAATTCCACAAATAAAAACTTTGGATGAACATGAATAGAAAGATCATTTGAGGAAGAAGATGGTGTTTTCCCTTATTTTCAGTAAGTTATATTTTAATTCTTTAATTCTTGGGCACAGAGATGCTTCCTGTACATTAGAAAAATGTATTTTCACAAAATTAATTGCCCATAGGTATTTCTTTTATCCTTATGCCATCTTATGCCTGTATTGGTACCAGTTGTCAATATGAGTACACTCCTATAGCTGCTATTTAGTCTGTCCTACTGTGTACTTAAACCTGCATTTAGGAAGCCTGTTTTTTTACTGCTCATATTGTTAAGGATGTGCATAAATACCAAGGGATACTAGAAGGAACATATTCAAGAGTCCGCATAGAAAGGTGTGGGCTTATGTCATGCAGTCAAAACAAAAAAAGGCTTAAAATGAAATGAACATTCAAGAATTTTTGTAACACAGATTTTTATATTATAAGATCAAAGGGGACTGCTGTGACTTGTAGATGACACAGGCAGTGGATGTTGCTGAATTGATCCATGTCTGGACTACAGCATTATGTCCTTTGTTGATTGAAATTTTACCTCTGATGGGTAGTCCACACCAGCCCAACAGTAAGTGTGTTGAGTTTGTAGTGAGTTATTTTGTCACTCTGTAATAACTAATTTGCAGAGTAGGTTGGTATGTCAGTTTTAAGTTGTATGGTTTAAATTCTATTATATTATGAGTGAAAGGAAAATAGATGTTTTGTTATGGTGATTTTTATAAATTAAAAAAATACTAATGTGTTACTGGTTTTTTGTAGTTTAACACAGCAGCCAAACAGCTGATAGAATTGGACAAGCCCTCAGGTTCTGCCATTGACTCTGGAGAAGGTACCTCTGGGGCAGCCCACAACAATTCAACCCAAAAGCACACAGATACTAAGAAAAACACCAAAAAACGACACTCGTTTACCTCCCTCACCATGTCCAACAAGGCTTCACAGTCTTCTCAGAATCGCCACTCCATGGAGATTAGTCCTCCCGTCCTCATCAGCTCCAGCAACCCAACCGCAGCAGCCCGCATAAGTGAGCTGACGGGACTTTCCTGTAGTGCCCCTTCTCAGGTAATTCACATGAAATCAACTACAACTATAAAGGCTTCTGATTTTGTCAGTGTACTTATTTCAAATTATTAATTATATGTAATTCATATTAAACATGCGCTTTCACAAAACTTATCTTCCAACATGAGAACATTTAAGGAAAATATTTTATAACACTTCTTATATAATGATAGCAAATATTTTTGGTCTTGTAGGCTAGTTTTTTTCACAGTTGTTATTTTCTAGAGTGCCAAAAAAATTTTTATTTAACTGTGGAAACTAGAAACTGGAGTGATTTAATGTCTTGATTTGTTTTTTCTAAATTGAATATAATAATGAATATTAATAAAGTGCATGTTAGTAAAAGTAAAATATTCAACTTTAAGATTATACGTGTTCCAGAAATGTACCATCTTAATCTAGTTGTGACAAATAGAAATATTTATCTGACTTTTATTTTTTGTTCAGTAGTTTGTGAACAATTGGCTCTTTCACATAGTGATTACCCTTTGGGAAAAGAGGTGGTAATGGAGCTTAACAAGTATTGGTAGTGTTTTACCTGAGCTAGTAAATATGCTTTATTTGCATATCTTTGGGATCTGACAGCCTTTTGTGGAAAAAAAAAGAAAACTAACATTGGTAAAATTGTGTTTCATGTTGCTGGTTTAATATGTCTCCAAAGTTTCAGAAGTGTCAAGGTGAAAAACACAAAGGTGAGCAGTGTGATCCAACATTTTTTTGTGTGTGTCTCTAACAAAAAATTACTTCTAGTTTAAGGTTACTGGCAGAGTACTGGTGATTTTGACCATGAAGCCTACAGCTGTGTCAGACGCAGAACTGATCCCACTGTGTTTTCTCTCTTTCACAGGTTCATATCGGTACTACGGGGCTAATTGTGACTCCACCCCCAAGCAGCCCAGTCACAACAGGGCCTTCATTTACCTTCCCATCAGAAGTTACCTACCAAGCTGCTCTTGGTGTGAGTACCACTTAAGAAAACTCAGCCTTCCCATTTTTCTTTGGTCTTGTACAGTAATTTTTTTTTTCTCAGGTTCTGATACACTGATATGAAATGATGGTTTTATGATTATTGTCTATGTAATGGTATAAATTTAACTATAGCAAAAGCACTATTGATACAATAATGTTTGCATCTTGTAATTTCTCCAGCTTTCCTGTGTAATTTCTCTGTAGTAAACATGAGAAGCACACTTCCTTCCAGAACAGTGTTTCTTTTAAGCATGAGCAGAAAAGAGATTATGCTGTGGGGAAAGTCACGGGAAACAAGCAAGATCTTAAAAAAACATCAACTTGAGACCACAGCTGCCAGTTATTTCTGTTTTACTTAACTCAAGATTATCAAGATTCTCTAAACTAAGTTTGCTGTCTCCTCATTAAGATGACGTGGCAAATGAAGAATACATCTAGCATGTCAAGTTTAGTCAAGCTAAGGCTCTTGGAGAGCAATAGGAAAAAGTGTTGCAAATGGCCATCTTTTAAAGGAAGAAATACATTGCAATGCTGCTTCCTTTGGACAATAAAATGATGTCTTCAAAAAGTGCAGGATTTCTGTCCAAAACCAACTGGAATTCTTTAGTTTCCTATACTTGTGGTAGAGAAGCTTGGAATGTCCTGTATCATACTGTACTTACCAGAGCCTGACCTTAACTGCAGTAAAAATTGTGGATACCAGTTTTCACAGATCTTCAAGGGAACTTAATGAAACGTTATTTTGAACACTGGAGTTCTTGCAGTTCAATTCTTCTCCAAAAATTCTGCCCTTAACTTTTAAGGGGCGGAGCACAGTTGAGTAAGAAATCTTCACTTAGTTTAAAAAACAAAACAAACAACCCAAACAAAAAACCCCAAGACTTGATCTTATTTAGCTGTTTAATTATCCCTGCAGTCTTTAAACCAAGTAAAACATGACGAATAGCCCTGCTGCTAGCCTTGTGTTGGGTTTTGCTTTCAACTTTTGGCACTTGTATCATTTTACACATTTGTCTGCAAAATCAAAGGCAGGATTGTCTGTCTTCTGGTATCAACTTTTTGTTGTTTAAGTAAATGCTTAAGTGTGACTTGGTTGCATTTTGCCAACTTTCTTTGGGACTTTTAAGTTATATTTTTCAGTCCTTTAAATTATGATGCTGTTGTTTTCGGAATTACCTTCAATAATTCCTTTTGACATGGTATGCACACAGTGACACGTTCCAGAACTGGGTACAGTACTGCACAGTGTTTTTCAGTGATGAAAATATTGATGGTATGACCATTTTACCCTGTTAGCCTGATGCTCATAGGTTCAGAATTTGTATACGTTCATTTGGCCTGAGTGTAGCACAAAGTTTATGTTCAGCTAAATATCCACCCTGATTCCATAAATTTTCATCATCTTTAAGTGATATAGTAATTGCTCTCATCCAGGTAAACGTATTTCATATTCTTTGCTCTCCAGACAGATGACTTTATTATTGATATTGATATAGACCATGTGTTGTTGCCTTGCCTTACTGAGAAGCAGTAAACCATGTAGCAATGATTTGTCCTCTTATAGTTAAATTGTTGACTCCTTCAGTCTGTGGATCGTCTGTGTAATCCTACTGTTAAATGTATGCTAACCTGGAAGCAATTAATAATCTCCTTATGTTTAGATTCATATTTTAATGTTGTGGAGCAGATGAGGTTAGAAGGGCCTCTTGAGGTTGTCTAGTCTAAACCCATGCTCAAGCAAGGCCACCTAGAGCCAGTTGCCCAATACTGTGTCCAAATAGCTTTTGAATATCTCCAAGGATCAAGACTTCCCTACCTCTCTGGGCAACTCGTGCCAGTACTCTGTGACCCTCACAGTGAAAAACTGTTTCCTCGTACTCAGAGTGAGTGTTTTTGGGCGCCACTGGAAAGAGCATAGTTTCATCATCTTTGTTCCTTTCCTTCAGATAATTAAATACATTAATGGGATAATCCTGGACCTTCTCTAGGTTGAATAGTCCCAGCTCTCTTAACCTCTCCTCGTAGGAGAAATACTCTAGTCCCTTAATTATCTCAGGTACCCTTCATTGGACTCTCCAGTATGCGTATGTCTCTCTTGTACTGGGGAGCTCAAAACTGGATTTTACACTGCAGGTTTGGCCTCATTATTGCAGAGGAGAGGGAAAGGATCACCTCCCTTGAGGTCCCTTTTTAGCAAGACTCCTTCTAATGCAGCCCAGGATACCGTTATCCTTCTTTACCACAAGGGCACATTCTTGGCTCATGTTCAAGTTGGTGTCCACCAGAAAGGATCTGCAGGTCTTTTTTGCCTATGAGGTGTACATCTAATACTAGAAACAACTAGCTGCATATATATTAGTCCATGGAGTCTTTTATACTTCTTTCATGCTGTCCTTCAGAAAATACCTGTGAGAACTGAGCAAATAAATCAGTTTTGTGCTGTTAGGCAGAATTTGTGCTGTTAGGCAGAATGCAAGTCTAGCTAATGTATACTGCAAACATTGAGTAATTGATTTGATTTGTGGCTGAGATACTGAAGCTGTGGAGATGATTGAGCATGCAGGATTCAATCCATAATTTCAAAAGTTCTGTCAGAAGCTGCTTTTGTTTTTTCCTCTCAGTAACAAACACTTCTGTTTGTTAATATGAATCAGTAGCTCTTTATTTGATGCCAACACGTAAAAATACTTTATTTTGGTGCTGGTGCAAAGTCATTAAACCACCTCGAGTCCTTTAGTTGCATAAGCTTGTTCAAAGGCAGTCTCACCATTGGAACCCACAGGAATTAAATTACAGTGCTAAATGCAGCATGGAATGAAACTCCTGCCATATGATTGTTTTGTTTCTTGGGGTGCTACTTTCTCTTTGTGATAACCATGCTCCTGCTTATGTTTCCAATTAGGCATATAATTCCCCCTGAGAACCTGAATTATTCTCTGCCACCCTCTTTTAAAGTCAATAACTTTCTGTACATAATGTTCTGTTTCTTCTTGACTTGTTTTCAGCATGACTAAAATGCAAGCTGGCAGCTCAGGCTAGAGTCAGGTCATTCCTGTATTCTTTTGCTGTAGATGATATTAGATGATAATGCAGTTTATAAAGTCACAGACTGTGAGATTTATCTTTTACTTCCACTTTTCCTCTTGCATCATAAACTCTTGTGTTCATGTTAGAAATGTGCAAAATGGTTCTGACAGGTCAAGAGAGAAAGTGATATTCTTGTTTCTTTATATGTTTCCCTTCTGGAAATACCCTTCCTGACATTTTGAGCATTAATTGAAGCTGCAGAACAATTGTGGCTGTACGTTTTAAGACATCAGAGGTGGTTAGCTTGAGTCCTTTTACTCTTGTATTTTTTGCTTTTGTAAGTATAAATTCCTGTATTTCTCTCAGTTTCTCCCTTTAGCTTTTCTCTTAATTTCTGAATACTAAGCAAATGACAAGGGAATTGGATGGGAACAGGATGAGTTTCTCTTTAGCATGAAGGTATTTTTGTTGGATCTCCTTCCTGTCAAACATATTGATGTTTATAACACTATTGAAAGTAATTGTTCTTTGAGAGCAAGCCATTTATACTTCCTTTATTTAATGATCAACTCAAATTAAGGGAGAAAGAAAAAATCTGAGGATGAGCATGATTACCCATCAATGAAAAAGAGAAGGATATATTCCTTTACAATAATTCTAAATTTTTGCTACATTTATCTGTTCTGAATCTGAAAGCAAGGAAAAGCTAGTGTCTTCTCTTATCTCCTATAAGAAAGATTGCTTTTTTTAGTGTCAAGAGGAGATATTTTGAGCTGTTGCCTTGTGTAGCAAATTTCTCTAAGACCATTTGGATTAATTCCTAACCCAAAGGAGCCTGTGACTCTTTTATTCTGTGTACATATATAGATTTCATTTTAGTTTCTTACATTGTTATTTTGGGAAATATTATGGTGGTTCAAAAATGCCAATTGTATTAATTTTGTTTTGTTCATAATAATGTTTTGTAAGTGCTGTTTGGTACCCAACATAGTATGAAGTAAATAATTTACAAATTTGCAGCCAGAATTGACACAAATAAGCTTTAGGAATGAGAGTGCATTTGTCGAGTGACCATATATAGTCTCCTACTTGTGTCATTTAAGCAGATTTTAATTTGCATTCAGAAAATCTGTGATAATTTATTTAAAAGTTTTATTTCATAGCAACAATTCTTTAGCCAACAGCATTAATTCTTGCTTTGTGTTTTGAGGTTTGATTCTTTGAAATTGAAAAGCTATGAACTGAGACAGACTTTTCACAGCTAGGGCTTTTGGCTGTGATATTATCACTTACAGTGTTCTTTGGGACTTCAAACTACAACTTTGCCCCTAATGGGGGCATTAATTAGTCTGCTCTTCTTGGCCACCGGCATTTTTCAACCTTCTAGGTGCTTAGTGTATTTAAAGTTCTTCGTAGAATATAAATAACAGATGTCAAGTTCAGTAGTTGTTGGGTGAAAATATGCACATACAATTATGTAAGGCTCATTTTCTTGGGAGGAAATCCTTGGATGTAATTTATAAGTTATCTAGGGGAGGAGATCTAGTTGCCATAGATTTTGCTGAAAAAAATCTTGAAGTATGTGATTTGAACCATGATATGGGAAAAGCAGAAACAAAATATACCGCAACAAAGTTAAGTACATTCAAAAGCAGCAGCAGCAGCAGCAAAACAATGTAGCAACAAGAGATAACTTACCTTGCTTTCATTCTGCCTTTCCAGTCTCTTGAGGAGTCAAAAGTGTTTTGGACTGCAATTACCCTAGATGTCCATATTGCTACTTCTGCAGATTGGATGTGTTGACTTTGAAATGGTGTCTTGGTGTGTGCACTTAACTAGCAGAAATAGGTGGTCTTTATTCGGATGGTTTGCATTCACTTGCACACTGAAAATTTCAAAAATTAAAAAATCCCTATTTTTTCTGGTCTTGCTCTCTTGTACACACACAAAAAGAAAAATTGCCCCTCTATGTTGAAGTATATAAAGTAGTCTGAATTATTATTAATGAAGCACAAGCTGTGAGGGTTATGTAGTGTACTAATGACATATAGCTCTCTTTTGTATAGTTCCTGATGATTCAATAGTGTAAGTCAGGAGGAGGTTTAAATAAGAACTCTTGTAATTTTAATCAATAAAAATTCAAAAATTCAAATCAACTTTTGTTAGGAAGAGGAAGCAGTGGTAAGAAACAATTAAGTTTAGTATGAGAAATCTGTTCTTGATAACATATAGTTTAGGAATTTTTTTAAACATGAGCCCTAATTAGTTAGCCCTCAGGGAATTTTGCAAGCCATATGCTTTTTCGTAGACCTTGTGGGAGTGAATACAGTTAATGAATATTCTTTTCCACTACTATGCCTTTTATTATTCTTTGGGTGAGCTGATTATTGATTTTCAGTTGACTGATATGGGAATGCAGCCTAATTATATTTAAATTAACTGATATGTGTGTGCATAGTATAGGTACTATTTGAACTTTAAACATAAATTAAGTATCAAATTATGTAATTTTTCATCTTCCAATTAAAAAAAAATTATAATTTATTTGCTGTTTTGTATGCTTTAAAGTACACCTGGTGTCTGAAAAGTATTTGCAGAAACTTTCAGTTTTTCCCCTTCAGCTACCTAAAATACTCCTAATTATTGTTAAGCATAATTTTTGAATCATGTGCAGTTTGCATATATTCTTTCATGAAATGTTGACTATGAGAACTATAGAAACTAGCATATGCTCTGGTAGGTGTGTTTCTCGGTAGCTAGAAAGATGGTTACACGCCAGAAAACTTCTTGAAAACATGGCTGGATCATTTGGATATATTTTATCAAGGTGTAGCAGTGCAAACTGGGAAGTGTTAGTCCTCTCAAGCCTACCAGGTAGTTTATTTAGATTTCTCAGTACTTACCAAGTCTTTTTTAGGAGTTTAACTGGGGACCCCGCTCATTACAGGTCTCATTACTGTGCTGAGAGACACGGGAAGGGGAGCAGGACCTGAACATAGCAGGATAAAATAGAGCCCTGAAGGTGCCTTTATTGTAGCTAAAACTTCAATGTATGTTATGTGTTCAAATGAATAAAATACAATGCTCAGCATTTATATCTTTAGAAATGCAGGAAGTGTGGAATTGTGACAACCTTGATATTGTGCATGAGTAGGTTTAATTTTAAAGCATTCTAGCTAATCATCTCCTAATGTGGATTTACAAGTTGTGCCATGTATAAAGACATCTAAATGCCTATAAAAAGGTTTAAATTTATTGACAGGTTGCCTGAAAGTTAGATTCAGCTTGGATTCAGCTAAGACATTTGTTGAAGCTGACTGGGAATGGGAAATAACTTGGTCTGTAAAACAGCTGAAAGAGAAATGTTTTGGTATGAATTATCTAGGTACTTTTAAAAGATTGTTGTATGGGTAGGAATGTAGAATGTGAAGCAAATGCAATTGCCATTCTTGTAAATAACTATTAGTGTTAAAGCTCACAGTGATGTTTCTCCAGCAGGTCATGTCTGTTTTGTGTTGGATACAGAAGACCTATTTGGTCCTAAGAATGATCAGAAAAAAAATTTTAAATAAAATTGGAATATTTTGCAATATAACATGCAATTTATACCATAGCTAAGCGTAAGAATTTTGACTGAAAAACTGTAAGACTTGATCAGTTTCCTCTAGATTTGAAGGCTTTTAATTATGCAGTTCTTTACTCTGTCTTGACAGCATAAAACTGGTTTATAGAGCTGTCTTTCTATTAACACTTTCACCAAATGCAGTGAGGTAATAATCACACAGTGTAGAACTAAAACTTAATTTCCATATACGTTTTAGTTTAGAGAAACAGAAAACAAGTCCACTTTAGAAGTGGGAGTGGGCTGTTTGAGGGAAATTAAAATGACTTTCACCTACGTATTTTTCAAACTGATAATGTAATGCTGTGCATTTATATGCTGATGTATTGGAAGTGCCAGGCACTAGTTCAGGATATTTTGTTAAATAATATTCTAGTTCTGTGGTTTTTAAACCTGAAGCGTCATGGTTTAGAGTTTTGTTTCAATACTAAAGGATTGTGTTAAATTGAAGATTATGTTTGAAATTAATTCAGTTTTACATTTTCAAATGCTGGAGGTTTTTTATTACTCTTTTTGTGTGTGTTGTAACACAAATAGTTATTTTTGGAAAGGGGGGAAGGAACAGCTCTCCTTTTGTGAGTGCCTTTTCCCAGGAGTGTCAGTACACAAGGTCCTAAAGAATTGTCTGAAGCTTTACAGAGCAGAAGGTAACAATTGCTCCATTGATTCTCAAAAGGCACAGAAGTCTGTAGGCAGGACCCCCATTAAGATCTGCGGTGCCTTTTTACTGGGGTATTTGTTAAAGATTACCAATCTTGATAATACTGAATTTCAAAAGCTAACTCTTTTAACTAGAAGAATAGGAGAAAGTGGTAACAATAGCTCAGTGACTATGGTCTCATATTGTGCTTGCTTTTGTGACCCGTGCATCAAAAGAAAATTTCCCCCAGAAGGGGTGCTTTTGGGTGTACTGCAGCTGAATTGTATATTATGTTTCAGCTTCAGGTTACAAAAACAATCATGTTATGAAGTACAGTCAGCAGCAGGATGCAAAGTCTACCTCCTGGAAGGCTTCTGAATTTTTGTCGAGCCCTATCCTAAAGATGTTATAATTAGAAACAATGCTTTCCGTTTTTCACATGCTGAGAAATCGCTTGTCATCAGCTTAATTAGCTGCCAAAACTTCAGTATTTTAAATCGGAAAAAGAGAAATATAGACAAACCTAACTTTCAAGTTATATTGTACCAGTAGGTAAAGGAATACTGGACTTAGATGGGTTTTTTCCATTTCCTTAGAAAGTCATGATTTTGGGGTTTTTTTGCCGTTGATTCAATGCATCAAACAATATGGATCATTGTTGCTATTTTTTTTTTTTTGTTCTTATAAAATCAGAATATGAATCCCCCACTTCCGCCACCACCTCTCTTGTCTGCTGCAATCATTGCATCGGCTGCTTCTGGACCTCAGTCTACAAGTGTAATACAAAGGTCTACATCAGGATCAACTGACCAAATGGCACATTTACGACCACAAACTCGTCCAAGTGTGTAAGTAAAATAGAAACTTTTTGCCAGTCAGAAAAATGGAATGAGATTGATAACTTCCCCTGTATGTGTATCACACCAGCTGGCTGCGTTCTGCTAGAATTGCCAGAAAGCCAAGCATACAACTCAGAACAAAAGCATGCATAAAGGTGATAGCCCCAAACAGCCTTCATACTGAGCATTGTTTATGTCTTAGATAAATATAATCATCTGTTGCTGTGTATAGAAAGGGCTCACTTCAAAAATATAAAGTATTTATCCTGCAGAAGATGAATGAATCCTTATGTTAGTGCTGAATACTGTATAACTCACAAGTGTCAAATACTGGAGTAAATTTATTCAATGTTTTCCATTACGTATGGTATGAAAAGGCTATTCTCATATGGAATAACTTGTGCCAAAACACCAAAAGCGCTGTATTTCATTTAGACTGGTGTTATATTAACATGTTACTGTCAGATTACTTGTGTCAGTTGCAATTGAAATTTGACTGAAGATTCTACAGTACACTTAATTATTAGGTGGCAATTCGGAATGAAGGCAGAAGGCTGCTAGTTAGCACTCCATCTTCACACTTGTAATACAAGCAAATGTGCGTCATCCTTCTGGGTGAAAATATTTTGTATATTAACATGTGCTGCTGACAACATCTTCTTGAAAACTTCTTTGTGTGCAGCTTAAGGAATAGGAACTGTAAAAGAAAATATAGAATTCAGGAGATGCTGAACCATCTAATAGGACACATTTCATAGAATCACAGAGTCATAGAATCAGCTGGGTTGGAAGTGACCTCTGAGATCATCAAGTCCAACCCTTGATCCATACCACTGCGATTGCTAGACCATGGCACTAAGTGCCACATCCAGTCTCATCTTAAAAACCTCCAGGGACGGAGAATCCACCACTTCCCTGGGCAGCCCATTCCATTTGAATAATGAAAGGACTGCTTTTGCTCCATGTCTTTCTTCTTATCTTCCCACCAGGTTTCCTCCCACTCCAGAAGAGCGTCCTTCTTGTATAGCAGGCGCATCTGGATTTGGGCTGTTTGTTTGGTGTCAAGCATTTTAACACTGCTTTTTATGGATTATTGTGCCTAGTGCAGTTAATCAAGTTCCCAACTCATTTACCTCCATCCTCCGTCTTTAAAGGGTTGCTCTATATGAGGATACTAATGAAATTTGGAATGATTTAACTAAAGGGGAAGTTAATGAACATCAATTAAAGCAAATCAATTGCTTTTCCATGGAGCTTCAGTGTGTGGCTTTGTAGATTACTCCTGAATCATGTACCAGTGAAGCTTTTTTCTGTCAGTGTACTATATGTTGCCTTTAAAGCGTATTTTTGAATTGCTTTACCAGGTACCTGTATTGCCTTTAAAGGATTTTTGCAGATTCTGCAAAGTTTCTTGGGTGGACAGCAGGAAACAAAAACCTAATGCAAAAAGGAGAAGCATGCAATTAATGCTATTGTTACTGTGCACAAGAGACAGTTTTGATGAAAGAATGTTTCGTAAAGGGGAATGGGAAGGACTAGCATTGCAAGTAACTGTGGATCCTTTTTCAAAAAAGGGGATAGTCCACTCATCTGTTTAATGGTCTCCCTCTTGTGAAAAGTATATTTTGAGAAAATGGGATTTAAGAGAATGCTGTTTTCCATAGGTTTGGGTCAATAATTATGTAATCAACATTCAAACATTTTTCTTATGTTCCAACTCTGGCATAAAATAGAACACTGTAGAGATTATAACAGTATTGCTTTCTAATGTGATAACTGGAAACTGTGCCATCTTATCAAAGATTTCCCTAGGAATGTTCCAAGGTGCAACTGCAGAAGCTTCAGAGCTTTTTAAACTTTTTTTCCTAAGAACGCTTTTTAAAAAAGAAAAAATGCAAAATGTTTCTGAACTCCCACTGTGATTTCAAATGCACTGTATTATGCATTAGTGTTGCTTGGAAAATAAAAAAGGAAATAAACTTTACAAGTGAGTAACTGCAAACTACCTTACCCATAGACTTCAATTTCCAGTAACATATCTCTTTCTTTTGCACTGCAGTTTGCACAGGGAAACTCCAGTTTTTCAGTTTGTAAAGTAGCTCTGATACTGATCTTTCACTCCCAACCAACAAAACTTCTCCATTCTCCCCAACCCTCCAAAAAAAAAAAAGAAGCTGGTGTGTCACAAAATGTGAGAGGTACTAGAAGCAGGTGTAGGGAGAGAGAAGTGGTATATGTAGTGGATAAATACCTACTTAATTAAGATCACTAAGTTAATTAAGAAGATGGACAGTCCTATTACTAGTATTTTGCATTCCCTTAAAGTGCAGTCAAGAGGGTATTCTTAATTGTCATTTTTTCCTTTACTATTACCATAACTTGTTTTGATATTGTAATGGTATGATGGATCAACTAACCCATAACCCTTTTTCCCATGCCTTCTCATCTCTGACTGAACTCTCTGTACCAGCAAACACAAGTGATATTTTCAGTTGTTTTAGCTTTATTGATTGCATCTTTTTTCCTGTCTTTTAGCTATATTGCTATATACCCTTACACTCCTCGAAAAGAAGATGAACTGGAACTGCGGAAGGGAGAAATGTTCCTAGTGTTTGAACGCTGCCAAGATGGCTGGTTCAAGGGAACTTCCATGCATACAAGCAAGATTGGTGTTTTTCCTGGAAATTATGTGGCTCCAGTTACAAGGTATAGTATTATACAAGTATATAAATAATTTATCTAGTTTCAAGTCCAAAATTATTCTGTTCTTGTATTTAATGCTAAAATTGGATAATTGGAGGCCTGTGGGCTTTTATAACTGGCTAATTTTTTCAGTTGTGTTTTGGTGTTTTGCTTTTAATTTTGGCAGGACGGTGACAAGTGCATCACAAACGAAAGTTCCCATGTCTACTGCTGGCCAAACAGGACGAGTGGTAACTATGGTCAGCCCTTCCACTGCTAGTGGAACATCCCAGAAGCTCCAGGGGAATGGTGTGCCAGTGAACTCCAGCACAGTACCCACAGCAGTGGTTTCTGCAGCACATATCCAAACTAGTCCACAAACCAAGGTCCTTATGCACGTGACAGGACAAATGACAGTCAACCAGGCTCGAAATGCAGTTAGAACAGGTAAAACAAACAAACAAATAGAAAAACTTGTATGGTAGACAAACTGTAGGGTCTGTCTGGGCAAGTGGCTGGAGTGAGGATATATGTAAATATGTGTTAGGGTTTTTCTTAATGTCTTGGTTTACAGTTGAAATGACAATATATCCCTCTGAGTTGTTGAATCTCTTATTATTCTCCTCTAAGCGTGTGTACGTACATACTCCCACTGTTGGGAATTTATATGCAAGTACTTTAGGTGGAATTTTTTTTGTTCCAGCAGTATCTGGGGCAGGGGCATTCTCTGAGCTTCCCCACTCATATGCAATTCATATAGTAGTAAAAGTGAAAAGAATATCTGAGTCATAGCTTATTTTTTGTGTGTTAACTGCATAACAGCTACAGATTGCTCTAATTTAGCATTCACTTTTAAATTATCTTTTAACGTCTTTGAATACCTGTAGTGTTCATTCCTTCTTCTTTTTCAGGTCTCTGTCTCAGGGTTGGTCCTTAGGCTTTCCAGTTTGTTCTCTAACCTTGACTGCAACTTCTTTCAGCTTTGATTCTGAAACACCAGGGCTATACTGCCTTCAAGATCCATATAACCTATGTAGCAAAATTCTGTATTTCTGAAATTTATAAATCTGCATTTACTGTCTGGGGCAGGCCATATCATAGTGAAACATGCCCTCTTGTTATTTAAATGCAGATTCAAAAAGATTGATAGTGGTGTTTTCAAGAGGTTTTGTTTACCAAATCCATGCACTCCTCTGTGGATTTGCCAGGCTAAGAAATTTCTTCACAACTGGAGCCTAATCTGTTCCAGTTCCTCCAAGAGCCTTAAAGGAAAAGGAAAAAGAAAAACTCCATTTCAGAGTATCCCAGCGTTTCCTCTTTCAGCCTTGAATTTAGAGAATGAGATCTCTTGGCTGCGAGTCATGGCAGAAAGTTTTTTAAATCACAAGATTCTTATTGACAGAGCAGAAGTGAAAGCAAAAGATGCTAATGGTATGATCTGTTATCCCCTTAAGAATGGTTATTTCTTATGGTCTCAAGTTCCATGAATTAGCCCACTCCCTCTTCAGAGTCATGCATCTCCTAAAACACCCTGTGCATGTTCAGATGTCAGCACCAGGTTTGCTTTTGAAGGTAGGATATGTACATATGTCTTTAGGTATTTTATTTCCTTAATTGGTCCCATCTTTCTCCAGTCTGATCTTAGGCTGGAACAGATGTGCTAGTTCTCTGTAACAACTTTATTCGTTACCTTTAAATAAAAATAACCAGATGCTGTTGGCAGCTAGTAAGAGAAACTAAGCAAAGCATCTGTACTTTCCTGCCTCTCAGGCACAGGTGGTTTCTACTCTAAATGTTTCTTTTGAGCTGTCTAGAAGCTTGCACATGACAGCACCAAGGAGAAAGCTCCTGTGGGCTCCAGAGGTCTTTCTGTCCCTGCATCTCTGCACCGCTGTCAAGACAAATAAGCTTTTACCTTTCCATTTAGCTGACAAATGTGACAACATACTTCCCACCAAGTTTTCAAGTCCAAAATGGAAAATTCAGAGGCGCTGCACTCTCTATGCAGAGAACTTAACATTGGATTCTGTAAGGGTGTACTGTTCAATCACAAATACAGATCTGTCCCTTATAGGGACCTGAGAACTGAAGCAATAATGGCTGCTTTATGTTCAAATGTTACAGAGCACTTTGTAGTCAGCATCTGAAACATGATCACATTGAGCTTTCTCTAGCTGAGTGTTACTCTCTTGGTGAGGCTTCACAAATCAATGCTGCATTTTGCAGGGCTGGTCTCCAGTTTCAGTTTAGCTCAGGGGTTTGAGGACCCTTCTTCAAACGATCTTAGTGAGATATTGCTTGACATCATCTTTGCTGAGGGAGTATGCATCCTTTGATTAAAAGGAACTATGAAGAAAACGTACATTCTGCCGATTTCATTAAAGGCTAAACTTTATGAAAATAGAGTGACCTGTAGCATTTTCCTATCAATTCCATCAGGGATAAGAAAGCAAAACCAGAAAGCTATTCCATGCTTGTAGTACATAAATTGCATATGAGTGTAGATGTATCTTGAAGAATAGCAGCTACTTGTAAGAAAACTGATGTCTCATGAACAAAAGACAGCATTAATATTGTATTTTTACCAAAATAATCTTGCTGCACTCTCTGTATCTTTTGAAATGTTCGTGCTACTCAGAGTTAGCAAGGGTCTACTACAGGGGAAGAGGTTATCTATCAAAAAATTAGACAGAGTATTTAATGATGCATTTTTATTTTTTTTTAAGAAAGAACTTGTGCTTCTTATCATAGAGATTGTAATTGGGTTTGATTGTTAGGTCAAATTTGGGAACTTTGTCAATCTACTCTAATACACTGTTGCTGCAATCTAACCAGTTTACCAAGGGAATTTCTAGAAAGCAGAATAAAGCGAGCAAGTGCTGTAGGTTTGATTCCAGGATATCACTTATAACAAGTCTGAAACTCTAGTCAGTATCTAAAAATCAAAATGAATTGATACATTTGAGATGTACATGTACCAAGCTAGAGGTATGACCCCTCCTTCGACAGAACCTTTCGAAGTATTTGAAGGAGAGAAGCTGTGCAGCACTGGGGTGCTGCATTTTGCCTCATATTGTTCAATTAAAATGTCTGCACTTCATACCACCCAGTGGTGCAGAGATGTCCAAGCTGTTGAAATGATCCAAAAGCATGTATGATTGACCATATGACTATAATAGCAACGTTACTTTTTGGGAAGGATTAATTAGCTCATGCAGAACTCTGTGCTTTGCAGCTCAGCTGCAACCCAGGTTAGTAAACTCAGCCTTGTGCTGTTCTCCAGCTTCCAGTGTAGATGTTTCTTTTATTTCACAGGGGTATAAGTAAATCCACTTCTATATTTAAACATCCCAAGAGACAATAGCTTATGTTTTCAGAGAAACCACTCATAGCAGTAGTTGCCACTGTACTTATTGTTTGAAAGACCTACTAAATCTGTTGTGGATTTTGTGAATAGTTTAGGGAAACAATCCAATTATATTTTTAGCAGCTTCTATAAGGAGTGTTTCTTCCTACTTTTGTTATGTGCCCGGACACTACATATTGTATTAAAAGGAGCAAACCACTTCCAGACAATATTTAGCTAGCTCTTAGGTACTAAAATGTGATCTTCACTTTTCATCTCTGTCTGTATGTGAAGCATTTCACTTAGCGGCTTGGATATCTCCACAACAGTTGCAGTGCTGTTATTCTTCTATTGCATAGTGGTGCAAGTAGGGTAGCATATGCTACTACTTTATTCAGGTAAGATAAATTTGATGCTGTGTATCATGTCACTATATAATAAGAATGAAAATTAAGAAGCTAGGAAGGAAAATTCTTGTGACTGATTAGCTATAACACAGTGACTGTACCTCACTTCGTGTGTCTTGTGAAAAGATGAACTATCTCAGGTTTTATTCTTTTGTTCCAGTTGCCTCACATAGTCAAGAAAGACCTACGGCAGCAGTCACACCCATACAAGCACAAAGTCCAACATGCCTTATTCCTGCAGCTGTGATCATTCCCCACCACTCTGTTGCCTCCCAGCAGCTCCAGCCCCAGCTTTCAAATAGTGCTGCTTATGTCACAGCTGTGAATGTGAACCGCTCAACCATCCCACTGGCATGTGCAGCAGCTTCTTTGAATTCTCCTAACGTTGCTGCTTCATCTTTGGAGGGAGATATCAGTGGAAAAACTGTAAACACACACCCTGGAGCTCCTGCATCTCCAGAGTCTGCTTTAGCAGCTGGTGGAAATGCTGCTGTCAGTAAAGCAGACAAGGATGGCAAGGTGGGTAGAGAATAAAATCATTCCCTTGAATTCTCCTGTTTTCATCAGACAATCTTTTAAGAGATTAAAAAATACAACAACAACAAAAAAACCCCATGAATGTGGGAACATAAAAATTTCAGTCTAATAAAATAAAATGAAAATCAGTATTCTTTTAGGTTGCCTTCCTTATTAAGCAGACACATTGAGAGGTTATGAAAAACATGTTACCAACAATGTTTGTTGGACAAAGAAAGAATGCACATAGTTGTTTTTTCTAAATGTAGATCATTACAGTCTGTAGTGATTCTGCTTTCTTTTCTTCTCTTTGAAGTATTTTCCTCTATGTCTAAACTCATTCTCACTATTCACCAAGTCATGTGATTATATTATATTGTAGTCCAAAAAATTCCTCCAACTTTATAATTGATTTTCTTTTACAGTTGTGGTGTAGTTGGAATTTTTTTTCCTTGGGACAACTGTCTTTACATCTCAAATGTTTTCAAATTTACCTCACTACTCTTCAGCCACATGCTGATGTGGCTGCTTAATGTAGTTTATGAAGATTTTAATCTTAGGCTGTACGTTAATGTCAGCCACTTTTTAGTTATTTTTGTTGATTATTGTTGAATGGATGTACCTAAAACTTTGTTTTAAAATTATTTTAGCCATAGACATTGAAATCAGACTGAGGTGCCCTTAAGGAGGGATTTTAGAAAACTTATTTATAGTTTAAGGTGAATGATGCTGATATATTTGGACTGTTTTAATTTCTTTTTCTTTCCCATTTGCTAGACAGCAGATCTTTGCTGAAATACGTTTAAGTTATTGAAGACTTGGAAAAAGTACTGAGGATTTTTTAATTCACCAATTCCACTACATCCCAGGCTTTAAAAAAAAATCTCACATTGCTCATGCTTTTCTCTGTCTGTGGTTCAATAGTTTATTTTTGTCTCCAAGGCTCACAATCTGGCACCTCTTGTAAACACTAAATTCACTCAGTCAAAGGGTTGGTAAGAAGATCGCTGCCCACACCCCTTTAAAAAAATACAAGAAACACAAAAAGCTACTTAAATAATTCTCTTCAGGGTAGGTAATAGTCTTCAGGGATTCTTGTCTGGACAAGCAAAAAGAATGTTTACAATCCTCCCCTCTAGCACAGCAGCAAAACACAATACATTCTCCTTGGGGCAAACTTCTGTTAAGTCATGAAGATCTTCCCTTGCTGAGGGAGGATAAATAAAAGAAACTTATCTAAACAGCAGCTTCCAGAGCGGACTTTTCTCCCTGCTTGGTTAGAAATTACTCTTTATGTCTTCCCAGAAATGCCCATGTTAATGAAATGTTTTACTTTTTAAATTCCTGTTGTGGGAATCTAACTCATCACAGCTTTTTCTAGACAACCATTTGGGACAGAGTAGTTGGATTTTAAGTTAAGGTTTAACCTAACTAAGTGAAAGGACTTAGCCAGTTTATGGTCTTAATTACTTATTGTTTTTCTCTTTAGAATGTTAATAATTTGCTTTTTCTTTTATAATTTTCATCATTATCTTTTTAATTTTTACAATCTCAAGTATCTCGTCATTTACTGAGTCCTCTCTGAGCACGATGTCATCTTTCAGAAGGAAGTGTTCAACTCTTTTTACAGGAGACTTCTGTTCTAAAATGAGGCACTGCTTTTGGTTTACAGAAAGAAAAAAAAGGTTTGCTGAAACTACTTTCTGGAGCATCCACTAAACGCAAGCCTCGATTGTCACCTCCAGCATCACCAACGCTGGAGGCTGAGCAAGCAGCCGCTGAGTTAGCCCTGCAAGGCGCAGTGGGGCCAGAGCTTCCGTCAGCAGGCACTCACAGCAAAGCTGGACCGTGTCCCACCGACAGCGAGGCCTCTGGGCTGGCACAGGAATCATTGCATCGGAAAACAAGTTCCCTGGATTCCTCTATTCCAATAGCACCACCACCTCGGCAGCCTTGCTCATCGCTCGGTCCGGTCCTGAATGAATCCAGGCCTCTCGTCTGTGAAAGGTAAAGTATCCTATGCAGCTAGACTTGGGCAAACCAAGCTAAAAATCCATTCTCAGACACTTGTAATATATATCAGAACTGCTTCAAAATGCTGAGATTTTATAGCAAGATGAAAGTTATTTTTTAACAATACTTTATTTACTTATCAACCAATACTCATGTTTATATTTGTTTACTTTTTGTATTACTTGAAAGCTTTTGAATGAATAGACACTTAAATATGATGATCGCAGGTTTGGTATGAAAAGTGAAGTAGATAAAATAGCCATCCTATTTTGCACATTATATTCTTGCATTTATGAATATCAGGTTAGTCCTTTAAGATTATTAGCAGTGCATAACTGCCAGCCTAAATATATGATGAATGAGACCTTTATCTATGTGTAGGCTTCTTAATATGTGATTTCTCGAGCCATTGCAAAGATACTTTTACTGCCCAAATGCCCCGTGACTGTGCACTCCATACAGCAAGCTCTAGGATTTTTTTTGCAGTAGATACAAGATTTTGTGTAGAGGGAAAAAATAGTAGAGTTGTAATGTTAACAGCCCTAGAACTGAACTGATTCAAGCTGACTATTGTAAACTTTGTTTTGATACTATTAACTCACGTGTGTGAGCATGCTGTTGTACTTCCAGAGGCCCACTGATCTTAAGCTATACCCATACATTAAGATCCAGACAATATGTAACTTTCTATGTGTCTTTTAGTTCACTTCTGTCATACCTTTAATATTTTTGAAAAGGTTATTACTGTTTCTGTGCAATTTCCTTGCAGGAAATGTCTATTTCATACTGAATTTCTGAAGTAGATTTACACTTAGAAATGGAAAATAAAACCTGAAAGACTTTTCTCTAAGAATAATATTACTTATTTTCACATTATTGTAAGTCTGTTTAGCACAGTAATATGTTTTTATGCTTTGAATGTGAAAATAATACCAAATTCATTCTGGCATGACCAGTGCATATTAGTGTAAAGCTAATTCTATCCTCACAAAAAAAAAGGGTTTTTTATTTCCATGGTGGAAAATTTTTTTCTCAGAACTACTAAAAGAAAATGATGCTGTGTATTTTTATTGATCTAGTAATAACATATACTCAAACATTCTCTTAATGTTAAATGTTAAAAAATATTTTTTAAGTGATAATTGCTACTGGAGAACTGCTAATACAAGATCATTCTCATTGGTAGTCATGCAGAATTGTTACATTTTTGTCAGTGTATTTAAATAGAATTTCATCTGGGTTCCTTTTGTCCTTTTCAGGACAGGATTAATGTTTTTCCTAAGCTGATGTGAAAATTTCCTTTGGCTGAATTGCTTAAAATGTGTTGGTCAATAATACTTAAAATTGACATGGTACCCAATATCTTCAACGTAATTTATAACCATTGATTACTCTTCAGCATTTTGGAAGACAGGGTGGGTAAGAACCATACTTATGATGCAACGGCATCTTCAGGGAAAATTTTGAGTTGAGGAGGAAAATATTCTTGAGGATAAACTCAATAAAAAGCTCTTGTTAGGATTATTCTGTTCTTAAATCTCACAGTTCCAATCTCAGATTACAATCTGACTGGAAAAAGAAACAGTACTTTTTCTATTCTGACTCTGGTTTTGCAGTGTAATATTAGTGTTCGAGTTTTATTTTGAAAGGTGTCTAGAGGATTTAGGAGTCAGATTCTACTGATTATTCTGCATGAATTAGGAGCAAAAGAGGCCGGCTCAACTCTGGAAAGCACTTGAAAATGTTGCTGGTTTGGATACATCATTTTCCTCAAAGTCCTTGCGTCCTTTAAGATTCTATATCAAATTTTTATGTTAATCTCACTGTTTCTCCATTCAGTAGAACTGCAGGTTGTCCTGCATACAGGGTATGTCTTTCCTGTATGTTCTGCAGAAAATTAGAAGTAAAGCTTGTGAACTTTTTTCCAATCATACTGAATAAGTGGATGGACATTTGATTTGTTTGATAGTAAACAAGCTCTTAGTGACACGTGTTTGCAGATGGATACTTAACACCATTGGCCATTTCACTAAAGGAAGGGAAGATTGTGACATTCTCTTAAATCTTATTACTGCAGGTCTTCTCTGTTGTTCCCATTCCTATATTCACTCTTCTCCTATGAACTATGTTGGTTGCTTGCTGTGGTCCATGGTCTTTCATATGTTCCTTGTACAGAAGGAGCAGAGATGTTTAACAGAAATTTCTGCCAAGCCTTGATTAGAGTTTGGAGAATTCCTGTCACCTTGAGACTCTGCAGTGGAGTTCAGTCATTTCTTCTGATTCTCCAGACAAGACACAAGTTGTCTTGGGGTGTTGTGATTTCTTATATTGATGTGGCGCTGACAAGGCCAAGGATCACTGTCTTTTCTTTAAAAAGATAGACTCAACTCCCTGCAATTCCCAGAGTGAGACATGCTCTGCTATGAATATACAGGAATTTCTTTATCTGAGGAGTTTAGTTTTTTCCATGACAAGAGTTAAGAGAAAGTGGCAAGCTCTTTTCATGAGCTTTCTCTTTTAGAGGTAAACGTTGCTTAAATAGCCTTAAATTTTACATTAAATACACAGCACTGTAATAATAAACTACCCAGCACCCTGCAATGGTGTTAAAGACCTGAAGTTGAACCTAAATACACATCACTGCATATCCTAAACTATAAAATGAATTCTTCATACAGTTAGAGTGGAGGAAAGCAGTAATTTTGTTCTGTGATTAAAGTGACCCCAAGTCATTTTATCCACCGCAAAATGATTGGTGTAACATCTGCTCCCAGTGAGCAAGCCAGTGGCTTTAGAGGGCAGCAAGTCTTACCACATCTGGCAGCATTTAATGCTGTTAATTAAATGCTGAGAATCAGTCTACTCTGTGTTGGTTATCTGTAGGAGTCAAGGCACCCACTCAGCAGACAGAAGAGATGCTCAACAGCAGGGCACAGACGAGCTGAAAAGTAAAAATTCAAAGTGCAAGAAAAAGTATGAGTTTAACTTGTGTAATGATAGTAATTCCAACATTCTGTGTTTTCCTTAGCTAAAATTTTCTGCATGTGAAAAGTATTTTTATCCACTTGGTGATCAGGCAAACCACAGATAATTGTCCAAAAATCAGCTACAACTATCTGGGAAGAAAAGCAGTATTTTGTGTCCAGTGAAACAGAAGCAATGAAGAAAGGGAGAAACACATGAAAGATACAATCTTTTCCATGTTACTGAAAAATGTGAGAAATGCTAACATTAAAAATAAAAAGTAGAATGGAGAAATGTGAAGACAGATCACCATCCTCCTCAAAATAAGAAATAAATTCACAAATACAAAGCAAAGGCACTGTGGGATATGGCCAGACACATGAAGAATATTAGCAAAGAACTGATGGCAAATATAGTGGTTACTTCTGGAAAGCTAAAGTACTTTCATTTTTATAATATTAACATTCTATCACTAGCTGAGTAAAAATAACTGGGATAATATTTTGAAAATTAATGAAAAATAATATAAGACAGTTAAAGAAAAAAAAGAAAGAAGAAAACTCATAGTTGTACAGCTTAGGTGTATGTAAAATATTAAGATTAGATGACCACAAAAGATCTGCAAATTTGACCTTCAGACATTGAAAACATTTAGAAATACTGAATAAGGAGACAAATAAGGAAGATTCAAACATGTGGGAATGAGCATGTTTTTTCCAAAACATAGGTCATGCTTAGTAAATATGATTATTTTTCTCCAGGGACCTTGCAATGAAGTTTTGAGCTGAAGCATAAGCTCTTTACTCTGCATGAAATTGGTAGTTTTGGCAGTATGTTGTTGATGATGAAATTAATAATGGAAAAATAGTTGTTGTTCCACAACTGATTCAGGGTGATCTAGATAGACAGCTGTGTGAATGTGTGATGGGTCTGGATCTGATCACCCCTCTTTAGGCAAATAGAGTTTGTAAAATGTGGCATAAAATTTGAAGAGGAACATGTGATTTACAGGTGCAAATCCAGATGGGTTTCTTCTCATGAAACATTGAAAAATATAGTAAAATAGCATTTTAAAAACAAGGGTGCTGTGCTCTGTTTTAGACATTAGATTACAAGATTGATATCAAAATAGTCGGGAAGCTAAAATTTGATGAGAAGTACCAAATTACTGCAGTGTTGAGGTTGCTCGACATGGTATGGAAAGCTCAGGACAACAGCATTTCTGCACTAGCTGGTGATCCTCTAGGGAGGGCAAAGAGAAGGTGAGTTTTTGCAAAGCTGTTTGTTTTAACACTCAGCAAGCAGCAGCAGCAGAACAGACTAGTCTATCAATTCAGGGGAGCACAGAGGTTACTGACAGAATTAGAAAATAAAACCAAGCATGTTTTGAGTCAAATGTTTACAGGGCAGCATTTGACAGAGTGCAGTGTAAGGCAGGCAGGTATTCTTTCTTTAAATTCATTTTTTAAACAGGCTCTCTTTTGGATAAAATTAGTGCTGTGTAGTGTGCTGGTTAATTTTCAGCCTGGAAGCAACCTACTCATTAACAACAGTAGAAGTTTTTCACAGCTTTATTGCAGTTCTTTATCCTTCTCTATCTTGTCCTTGTCCTACCTGAGTAAAGACTTGTTTTAACTCAAGTACTTTACAATCTCAATAAAACTTACAGTCTATTAAAAATATTTGGTTCTTATTTCCTGAGTCAGCATTAAAACCCAAGTTGCCCACAGCAGAAGTTAGTGCAGGCCTAGGTTGGATGTGGAGCATTCTGAAGCTGCGCACTAATAAATCTTGTAATTGGCTTGGTAGCTTTTATGAAGCATGAATCTAATAATTCCAGTCCTCTGAAATCTGGGGATTGCCATGACTGAAACAGTCCTAGTTTATAAGTCACTAGTAAATAACATTTGACAACTGATTAGGTCCAAATATGATTTGCTATACGTAGATTTCCCAAGAAACTTTAATTATTTATAAAGTGTTGCTACTCTTTTCTGAACTTTTAACTATCTGGACAGACTTCATTTTTGTTTTATATGTTCTTAAGCAAAATGTACTACTACAATACACTATCTTTCTCTGCTTCAATATTATTATGGATATAATGAGCTGGAATTGGTATTCCATCCTTTACTAGACTAAATCTTGTTCTTTTGTCTTTTCATCAGATTGTTAATTTATTTTAGTCTATTTAGATAATAAATTACTTTAAACTTATTAAGATAATAGTTATTGTAATCTATGAAATAATCTTCATGAGTGCAAAATGTTCTGATTTTAATGGAAAATTCTATTTTTCCCAGCAGATTTCCTAGCACTGCCTTTAACGCTCTTAACTTTAAAAGCTTTTAAATTTTACAGTCAGCCATTGATTCTATTTGATTTCATCATGCAGACATTATTGGTTGTATAGCTAAGAACTGAGTTATAATATCTGTCATAAAACTTGATCAAGAAGCTGACATGATTGTCTGCAGAGCCGCAACACCTGAATTTTAGGTTGATGTGAACTGAAACCATGGTAGAAGAGACTGAGTGGTGTTATGCATGTTTAAAAATAGAGAGAGAAGAGTATAGCCTCTTTTTAATGCACTCATATTTGAAAAGTAATTTTACTGTGACAAACTCAGAAAATACACTTTTCTTTGTGTCAGATGCTTAAGAAAATTGTTGAATTGGACACTTTTAAAAATGTTTATTTTTAATATAGTAGTATACAAATTGTGTCCAAATAAGATGGCGTGTTCTATCCTGAAAAGTTTCTAAGAAAAATGAAAATAATTTAAAACAGCAATGCAAATTAATAGGTTTTGTTCCTTCTTTTAGTTCTGTGCCTTTCCTGAAGAGCCATTCCTGGGATAATATCATATTAAACATACAGTTGTAAAATTATGCTTATTTACTGCTGTGAAAGCTTTGATTATTGTTGAATCATGCATACTGGAAGAGTCTGCAAATTTATATTGAAAAACAGTTTTCTGCTGTTATTTAACCATTGTCTAGTTTTTTTAGGGATCTTGGCGAGAAAAAATTGATAGGAGATGTACGCATTTTGACTTAAATTTGTTATGTTGCTATTGTTATTATCTGTTCAAGACATAGTTATTATGTACTCTGGAAACAGTTCTAGGCAGTTTTCTGTTTTCATGAGCTTTAACAGGCTTTTAAAAGCGTTGGTTTAAAAAAAAAAAAAAGGTGAAAAAAAAGAACTTAGTGTTTTTTTCTAATTACACAGGTACAGGGTTGTGGTATCCTATCCTCCTCAGAGTGAAGCAGAACTTGAACTTAAGGAAGGGGACATTGTTTTTGTACACAAAAAACGTGAGGATGGCTGGTTCAAAGGCACTCTGCAACGAAATGGAAAGACTGGCCTTTTCCCTGGCAGCTTTGTAGAGAACATTTGAGAAGATTCATTCCAAGAGCTTCAAATCATACTGTACTGTAAAATAGCACAAATATTTTGCCAGAAAAAGCACAGTCATGAAATATTTTCAAATGACTGCAATGTAAACAAAAATCTACATATTTTTACAGTGTCTATAGCACAATTACACCAGCGAAAAAAGAAGATGAAGGCATCTGCTGGTTTTATCACTTTGAATTCTTAAGTGTGATGTGTGCCTTGTACTGTCTGATTTATTATATAGAGGAATTTTTTTCCCCCAAGTATGTTACATAAATGAACAATTGTTTACAAGGCTGTAACTAATTTATTCTTGGGGTTTTTTTTAAACTTGAATTTTGTGTAATAGCTAAAATTCTTGTGACTATGATTTTAACAAATTATTAATTTATGAAAGAATAACTAAGGGGAAGCTGGATTCTCTCCTTATGAGCAAGCAATTATATCTGATAAAGAGCCTCCCATTTATCCTCTGGACATTTTTCCCCTGCTGTGTCTGACAGTGGAGTAAGTCTCTGTTGTTTGAGTTAATGTTGAGTGGTGGTGATGTGGCGTCAAATAGAATTTGCCAAATGGGGAAAAAATGTGTATTTTCTTTTTGGGACAGAGAAAAAAAAAAAGTCAGTGGTGTTCCTGAGTCTAGTTTTACTTCTTCATAAATCACCCTAGTAGAGTAATGTTTCCAGGAGGCAGAGATGTATGTGAACAACTGAATAAAACCATCTCATGGTTAGGATCATCTCAAGGTTAGGAAGAAAGACATTTAGGAGTGCTAACAAGAAATTCTCTATACCTTCTCTTTATGTAATAACTTGGCGATTTGAACAAAGCTTAGCTTTGTATATTTGGCCAGTTCTTTGGGCATTTAGCGCTCAGGATCCAACAAAATTGGAAGGAATGTTAAAGCCCAACACTTAGAATGAATATAACTTGAAAACATCTGTTTGATAAGACTGAATATAAAAATAAAATTATAAGTTGTACTTAATGTCTAAAAAATGCCTAAGATGTGTAATTTGCTGTTTTCTTCTCAAACTGATCTGCATGGCCAAGAGATGTTATAAAATGTCTGAGCAATAGTGGTGGTAAGTGATGCACTTGTGTTAAAGTAAAAGGCTGTATGAAACACTGTGAAAAAACTTTACTAACTTCTTAACCATTGCTACTTTGGTATGTTCTGACTTTTTCTTTGTCTTGCATGTTACTGAATTCCTGCAGTAATGTAACTGTGCATGGTTGGCATTTTCCATTCCAGTTTCCTGTTGCTGGGTTATTTTGCTCTGAAAGTTTCCCAAAAGCCACTTGACCAAAACTAGTGAGCAACTTACCTTCAACCAGAGAAGGTGTCCAGTGTTTGAATCATTAATAAAATATTGTAATATCCTTGCAGCTGATGGATATAAAGAATGCAGCCTGCAAGAAATACATTGTTTGTCTTTCAGGGTTTTGTTAGAGATTTGACACTGGTGAACACATGTGCTACTCAGCTGAACTTTTTTTTTATTATTTTATTGTTTGATTATAGCAGTTTAATGGTGATTTCTTTTGGTAAGACACTGAGCACCATCATCTCCATTTAAATCCATTTAAATCTGATGTAATTTGGCTGTTACTCAGCACTTTACAAAGGGAAGCCAGTAAGGTGATTCAGTGTCGCACAGTACACACAGAAACAGTGATGAAAAAGTACATAGTGATATGTTAAATCCTTATAATGTTTTTGAAGTTATACATTGAGAAATATAAAATGTTAATATCAGGTAGTATCATGATAGTCTTAAAAACAAGAAAAAATATATCTATAAATATAGTTGGACACGACAGCATTCCCAAATTAACCATCTCTCTGAAACACTGTATAATTCAGTTTTTGCATTTTTAAATATTTTTAAATAGTTTACTTGAATATTCATGTAATATATAAAGGTATTGTGAAATGAATTTTAGTTAGAAAGAAGCTGATATCAGCTTTTGTCAGCATAAATTGGCACTAGTGTGTCATAATCTTATTTTGGAAAATTTAGTGCATTTTATATTAAAGACTACTAAAGGTTAATTTTTTTCTATCTCTACGCTCCATATTTTAAACTAAATGACTAAGTTACCTCTATTAATAGAATTTCATGGTATAAAGTCAGTTAAAAATCAGATTTTAATCCAATAGTTTTGTTAGATGGAATACATTTTAATTGATTTTTTTAACATTGAGTAAACATTTGTAAAAAGGGCTTATTACATAGCAGTGCAACAATGACAAAAATGCAGTTTATCATGCCTTTTTTTGTGATCTTTTAGGGGTTATTTTTTGGTTTTGGCTTGGGATTAATTCAGTGTAGAAACAGACAAACCCTGTGCATTTGCTTTGTGTAATTCATAAACAAATTTTGTAAGGTATTTTATATCTATGTTTGAAGTCCAGTGAATGTTATGTGTTTGATTTACTATGTTAAACTTCCAATCCTAATAAATATTTTCTTAGCAAACAGCTACATCAAATAGTGTATGCAAACATTAAACATAAATTACTTGTAAAGAATTTGACAATAAAATTACCAGAACTTAATTTCAGAATTCCCAGGAGGGTATTTCTGCTCACAGAGAAAAAGTCTTCAGATTCCATAAGAAGGTTGGAATGATGAATTGTAGAGAGAACCGAGAATCTGACTGATCTTTTCCCCTCTCCATTTTTCTGCAAGTAACTTCAGAAGAGGTAGGTAAATCCATCTCAGTCTGTTCATGATGGACTTCAGTCTCATCGCAGCATATCAGGTGCACAAGTCATAGACTGCTTTCACTCAAGGATGAAGTCTGGTGTAATGGACCTACTGTGTATATATTGAGAGAGAGTCCCCAGCCCTGAGGGTGAAGCATCTGCCTGAACTTCCAACTGAGAGCAAAAGTGTAGGGTGGCAAAGACTCGTTTGCCCTGAAGAACTTTGCTGTGCACAGCAGTCAGGCAGTAACTGGCTAACTAGAGGATCTTCCTGATTTGCATGTGGCTACATGTCTGCTATGTACACATAGCTGCTGGGAAAATCGTGGAAAGTTAATCCTAAAAGTGTTTGCAAATGTGTTAAGATTTCGTAAATGTTTCAGCTACTGTGATAAACTCAGTGTTAGTTAAAACTGCTAAATTCTGCTAGCAGTGAATGATGCAGCATTAAGTGGTCTGTGAAAGGAGGAACATCAAGTCTAACTTTCCTTAATTAAGGGGGAATGGGAATGGTAAGAAGGGAACATGATTTGTAGAAATGCAGAATGGAGATTATATAAAAGCAAATTTATTTATTTCTTTTCAGAATTGTGGTCTAATATCAGTGCATCCATAGGAGAAAAGTACACACAAACATCATGACTGTGCAGTAGAAGTAAGACTATTTCTTTGGGTTGGTTTTGGAGTAGGGTTTTTTTGTAACATAATTATTGAGTAATTCTAATAAGTGTTTAACATTTGGCTTGCCAAAGGAACCTGAAATCCTGTTCACCTTCATTTCATTTCCTCTGCCTTATAGCTGTAATGACAATTATGATAGTTTTGCATGGGCTTAAAAATATGGCTTCTGTACATTCTGGATTTTTTCAGAGGGGTGGCAAAATATTTTAACTGGCTTGTTCTTTCCAGTAGATTCAAATGTGTTTAAAGGTGTATATTGACTTCAATGAAATACAAGAATCCACTTGTCTAGTTAAAAAGTGTTTGGCATCACTAAAACTCCTACAGTATAGTCTTTCATGTGTATGCACAATAATGATGCCACAGGTTTCTGTAGTACAAACCAATACACCTGTCTTCTTTGGATTCCTATCATGCATCTGCCATAAGTATACATCTCAAATCATGCTTAGGTGCTCATTCCCTACATTTGGTTAATAATGGTAATTCTTAAGCAGATTTGAAGTTTGACTTGAACAAAACCAGTGTCATAATTCTTTTGAATGACTTAATGGCGTACTTGCAATATTTGTATATAGAAACAAAAGAGCCGAGAATGGTGATGATGAATGGTGAGAACATGGACATTAGATGGGGGGAAAATTGGAAAGAGAAAAGGATTTGGAAGACCTGTATATGGGACCTGAATCTTAGCTAACTTATTTGTGATCCTACCTCAGTTACTAGAGTCAAGCTCTGTGAAAGGATCCAAGAAGAACTTTGATGTCTAAGACTGAAGATGCAGCCCTCATCTTTCCCCATTTGTTTTCTACTTGTGTCTAGAACAACTGTTGTGGTAGGCCTGAGCTGCACCTCTGTTCTCATGTCAAAATGCATTTGAAATCCCAAACTAGGCATCTGTTGTTCTGAACTACCTGAAAGGCTTGAGATGATGGCTGTGCTTTGAGAATATATCTATCACACTGAATACTGTGTGATACACATAAATAAAAGACCACAACAGGAGTTGCAGGTTTGCATTAATGAACGGGGTAGTGGTAGCATTCACTTTCTACATAGTTTATCCAGTAACTAACATTAGAGGACTGAATCTCTTGGGAAGTGCATACCATTTCCCAAGATGCAATGCATTCTTCTTCCACAGTGTCATCCGAAAAGCTCTTACCTTCTAGGAGACAAACTTGTTGAGAATCTTGAAGTTAGCACCTGCTCTTGAAAACTTGAGGTCTCACCTTTTTGAGTCTCAGTTTCCTCATTTGCCAAACTGACAATTCCCGTGCTTTTGAGGTATGTGATGAAAAACTTGCTTTGAAAGTAAATCTGACTGGTTTTGTGAATTTGAAGATAGATTCTGATGGATTAGACTTGTTGATGAGATCATCAACAGCTAAACCCCTCCCGCAGAGAAGTCTCCTAGAGCCTGATTTCTGTGGATGAGAGACTTAGCTGATGCATTTTAACAGATGAAGAGCACTTTGTTCACAATCAGCCTGATACAAGGAACAAACCAAAATGAATTTGCTAGATCCAGTCTGCAAGATGCAAAAGCCATTCAAAATGTTACACAATGAGCATTTCATGCATGCCTATCAAATCATAGTGGTTACATTCAACATAATATTAACAGATGTCAGAAAGTACTATTTATGTGTTCCTTTTACTATACTCATTCCTGTCAGCTGTATTATTTTGCTGAAAAGTGGTGAAATCAGTTTTTAACTTCTCTACTGTTCCTATTCAGTGGAGTAAAGACTATTTAGACATAGCAACATTAGCCCCAGATTTCAATTAATCATAGTTATAACTAGCTTTTAAAAATTCCTCTCAGCACATGTAAATGAATAGCACTCGACTGCACTGTGTGGCAAACTCTACTGCCCACATTATGGTTCAGGTTACATGGCCCTAATGCCTTCTGATGTTTGCAGCTAGTAGTCATTTAGAACAAAACCAACTCACAGGATGTGTCTAAACTCTAGCTGAATTCTCATTTTAGAGTGGTGAGAAAAGCCTGTATAGGAGTGTAAAGAGTGGAAATTTGGCTGGCGCATCAAGAAAAAGTACATTTTAATTACAAAGACAGAAAAAAAAAAAAGTCAGGATTTTTAAATATCTGTATGGGTGGTTTTTTGCATCTGCTACCTTAGATGGAACCCCATTCCACAAAGCAAGTGGATTTTGATTCCCGATCCCCCCAACCCCTCCTTTCCCATCCCCTCCTTTCCAGAAAGGAAAGCAATATAAGCCCTTAGAAATATCCAGATTCTTTGGCATTAGAACACATGGTCGGACTCTCAATTACTGCAAATCAGTGCTACTTCATTGATTTCATTAAACTTTGCTGGCATACACTGAATATGCCCCCTACTGTTAAATAGTGAAAGAAAATATCTCATCTGCCCTAGAGGAATGAATATATCTGAAAGAAACTGAGCTGGATGATTTTCATACTTGGAAAATACAGAGCTATTCAGGCTGTGTTATCCTTCTCTCAGAAAATGTTTGTCCCAGTGGTACAACTGAGGAACTAGATCAAAGATGATGCTGCTTTAGCAGCACTGTAAAGCACAGAAGACTTGTTCACTTTTCAATCAAGCCTATAAATTTCCAGATCCACAATTGCACAGTAGGCTTTGGTTTGCTAACAGCTGCTAGCCCCAAAATCTTTTGTGGTTAGTTGCTGCCGTATTTTCTCATTGTGTATCTGCGGATGCTTGGGATAGAAGATGAGTCAGCAGCAGAATTAACTTTAAAGTGGTCATCGACTTTGTTCTCCACAACAAGGGACGTGCCCTAGGTCAAATTTCTTATTTCAGCTGGTTGAACTTCTGAATAAGCTGAAGAATGCTAGTTCTAAAAAGTTTACAGTTCAAAGAATTTTTCTCCACTCCTATGGTAGGCAGTCTTAGTGTGTCTTTTGAATACACACAGATCAGGGAAATCTGCTTATTTTCTTGCTCCTTATCAAAGCTTTATTGTATGCCTCTATCCAACTTCTAAGTTTATAGTACACAAGTAACTATTTTCCCCTGCATATCACTGAAATTCTTTGCATTCAATAATTTAAGATCTCTGATATACAATGTAGCTTTTTACAAGGATGAAGTTTAGTAGTTTTTAAAAATAAATACTGGGCTTTGTAAAGATCAGTGTTTTCATGGAGGATAAGAACACATGCAAAGAGATAAATGTTTTAAAACTTAAAAAAAGGGTATCTCATCCTGCCTAGGGATTTGGTATTCTTGATTATTTGCACTTAATGCATATTCCTTAATACTGATATAATTCTCAGAAAGATGGAGAGTTTCTGTTGAGAATGTCTCCAGTAAAAAGGAAAAAGAGAGCAAGAATGAGATGGCCTTTGAATTCTGTCTGAAGGTCCAGAGACTGGTTCATGACCAAATTTTATGTGGTCCAGGTTTACATGCCACCACCATACTGCTATTTGGAGGTCTGCTATAGCTGCGCTCAAGAAAATGGCAGACAGTATTTCTCATTTGTTCTTTATCATTCCTAGAATACTGTGATAATCCACGTTAACCAATGACGTGTTAAATGCAGACAAACTTTGGCCATAATGGCAAAACACAACAGCGCTCTTGTAATTCGGTTTCTCTGATTTGGCAGTGTTAGTGAACACTTAGATGATCCAAGAAAAATGAACTACTAAAATACAAAATTCTGTGGGTGATGTTTCTCAACTGTTCTGCACAGCACAGGATCGGGAGGCTTGAGCATCAGTTTCTGAGTCTGGGAAAGTTATGCAGTTCTCTTTGTAAAGATTGACATGTCAGCAGTGAATGTGCCAGTGGGGAACAGGTGGGAGGAGAAACAGCCCTGTAATTACAGAGAATGTTGTCTGGTCCAACCACAGCTATTTCAGGGGGTTTTTTTACACTATGCTATCCCTTAGTAAATGATGTTAACACTCCTCCCCCTCAGTAGGTTGGTGAGGCTTGTTACTGGATGTGACCAAGTGTTTGGATTTCCAAGAGATGAGGACCACAACAGAATTTAGCTGGTTACATGTCTGTGGGGGCTCTGTGGTGACAGCTGTGTTGCCCGAGCCCCCAAGTGAAGGCACAGTCTGGGCTGATAGCAGGAATTGCTGTCAGAGCTGCAGATCAGCCTCAGACAGCAAAACCAAGCTGCTCCCAGAGCAGTCATGTCTCTTCAGAGGTCATGCTGGTGGAAAGTGACCAATCAGTAGGATGTGTCTTGTGCTCTGACTTATCTACGTTGGCAAACATTTGTTCTGTGGACTTTGTGTAAGCATGTTACTGATGAACAAGATGATGTGGGAATTTTATCCATTTGCTCTCTTAGTGCTTTTGGAAATCAATGTAACAGGTTTGGTTTTGACTATGAAGTATCACACTCTCATAGCTGACAGCAATAGAGCACACTTGTGCAGCTGTGATTTAATTAGCTGACAACCCTGTTTTTATTGAGTAATGGCTAAATCCACCAGTACAAGAAGTATCTTCTGTCAAGAACAGGAGCTAGTTTGGAGACAAATTAGCAAACGTATTTTTGGATTTCATCATCAGATAATGCTATCAGAGGCTGGAACTCCTTCTAGTTGTTCGTGTGTGAAGATCTGTCATATATCTGTTTGGATGTTTTCTCTATTACAATCCTGTCAAAAGCAACATTTTTAAGAAAACATTGGTTTTTTTCAAAGGCAAACACTAGATTCTGGTCAACATGTGGTTAATGTTTGTTATTAAAAGCTTATTTGTGTCTGGCATTGGAAAAGACATGAATGGAAAGCCCATGTTTTTGTAACTAAAAGCACTATGGACAACTTTACAAAAGCTTATAGCTGGATTATGTTGTCTTTCTGTTATATTTAGTAACAGAGTAGAATGCTTTTGGAAGAGATATTAGATGCTGAAATAGTGATTCCAAATATAAACGAGGTCCCTAAGGCATGAATATAATGTCTTGCTTATAACTCTAAATTACTTTTTTATAGCTAGAACTAGCATGTCTAGTAGCTAATTATAATGTAGTCTGATGTTATGCCCAACCACCTCCTTCTCTGTCTTTTTCATATGCACCACTTAACCTCCTAGGTCTTCATTTCATAAAGGATTGAGTGCATTGGAATCTTACTAAACAAAAATGGCAAACAAAAACTTTTAATAAAGGAATGGATTTAAACATGATCTGAAACGTGTGATGAGGCATTTTGCTGAATGCTAGTGGTTTTTTCTCTCTGCAGCATCCTGGAATTAAGATGTGGTGAGGTTCTAGGACAAAAAACCAAACCCCAATGTAGTTACAAAGATAAGTTATTTATACTTTTTCAAATTCAACAAAAATAAATAAAACTTACATTTCAAGCCTGAATTTGATTTCTTGAATGCTGTAACACTTACATATAGGAGGGGAAAGTACAGCACTTTGGAGATCTCAAGAGTGTTTTCTATTTTCTAGTTTGAGATACTGTTCCATTGGATTAAAAAAATAAAATAAAATAAAAAATTAAACAAACAAACAAACAAACAAAAACAAATAAAGCAAATAGAAGCAGTTTTTACCTGATCAAATTAAATGGGAATTGTAGTACTTACTCTTCTACTCTGTCTAGCTTTGTGAAGAACAGTGTTTACCAAGTGTTGGAGTGTTACTGAAGATGTCCATGCTGCAAAGATCAATAACTGGATGGTTCTTGAGACAAGCCAGTGGTGTTATCTGCACTTTGGTGAAGGAAAGATTACCAGCCAGTGAGAATCAAAGGTGAGGACATACTGATCTATAAAAATCTTTGAGATTCAGGATTATTCTATGCTCACAAACCTATCTGTGGGGAAAATAGAAAGAGCTCATTTCTTCAAAACAAAGCAGGGATCTGGAAATATCCATGGGAGATCTTTCTTTTATATTTGGGATAAAAATACATACCTTCATGTAGAATACAGAAAGAGCATAAATTAGTTTGACAAAAACTTTGTAAACACTTCAAAGGTGAGGCTGGGATGGGGTGGTTTAGATGTCACTGTCTTCCTAGCTGTTATGAAACATAGGAGCTATGAAAACTCTGGTGATGGTAAAAGAGTCTAACTTTCATTCTCAGAGAGGTTTGAAAGGAAACTGAGCTAAAAAAAATTAAGATTTTTCAGCTCGGAATGAGAATCTTTTGTCCCCATTAGAAACATTCTCAGTCAGTGCTACTCATGCAGACACTCTCCTGATGTGCAGATAAGGTGTAGGATGTCTTGTTCAGGTTTTGAGGGACTTTATTTGGGTAATGGGAGAACATATGACTGGACATTTATAATCTAACTGGCAGCAAAAACTGTATGAAGCAACCAATTAGTGTAACAAATGGTCTTGTTATTTTAAACAACGAAGAGGAACATCTGCTTGGTAGGTTTGTGAGTCATAAAATCATAGAAGAGTTTGGTTTGGAAAAGACCTTAAAGACCATCTAGTTCCAACCCCCTGCCACAGGCACGAATACCTTCCGTTAGACCAGGTTTCTCAAAGCCCCGTCCAATCAGGCCTGAATCTCTAGGATGATTTTGATTGTATCTCAGAAAAGTATGAAAAAGAAAGCAAGACTAATTTCCTCATAGTTTCACAGAATTTATGCCTGTAAGATGCGAATTAAAAATATCCTTAAAATATTAGCTTTTACTGCTCTAAAAGCTTGATCCCTAACTCAGGAATCCATGGCTGACAAAATCCCTCAGCTCAGAGATCAGTTCTGTGAATTCAAAGAAACAGTTAAAGCTACAAAGGACTTTGCAACTTGATGCAGCTTTACAGCCAAAATGAGTTATAAAACATTTTGCAGAGTACTGCTACTAAAAATAGCTATTCATTGAGTTGAGAAAATGAAGAGAGACTGGATAAGGTCAGTCAGCACAACATTGCCCAGTTCTTACAATGGAGAAAATTTACCCACCATTAGTCCACGTGTTATTCAGTAGACGGTGTCCTGCTGTCTTCTGGATGAGGCCTTACTAGTTTTTTCTTTCTTATCCCATTTGATTATCTGTTGTGCTCCTTCCCTTCACTTCCTGGGCTATTTTCTGCTGGATTGCAGCTTGTTCTTTTTTCTTTCATAATTGTCAATGGGCAATGGACCAACGTGTCACAAGTAGAATTGTTTAACATGTATTTATCAGATTGTTTATTTACATATATTTAACAACTTTTGGACATAAATGTACAGTGTAACAAAAAAACCCCTGTTTTTGCAAAGCACTCACATATTCCAGCAAATGAAAATCTAGCTGGTTTTAGTAAATTTTAATTAATTTATTTGAAAAATTACAGGAAATACAGAGTTAATGTCAAACCTGGTTTGGTTTTGTTTTTTTTAAATTAAATGCTTTTGTCTTTTTGGAAACTCTCTTAACCTTCCCTAATATATGTAGTTTTAAGTTTCCCATAAAAAAATTTAATTGAGCTTCTCTCTCCTAATACAAGACAATCCTTTCCAAATGGGATTTAAATCCTGTATCTGTCTGGTCATTCAGTTTTTGTAGATGCAGTCCTCTTTCTACATTACGGTCTAAAAATGTTCCCACAGAAGATGACAGCAACTACGAAGTGGGAGAGTTTTCCCTATGGCTGTGTCAATATGGGAAGCTGACAGTCATTAACCTCAATTAAAGATGGGAGAACTGACATTTGGAGAGGAAAAACTAAGTGGTTTGGCATGTCTTAAAAGAAACTTGGAGCATGCCCTCTGAATCTCAGTTCATGGGGGCATCTTTCCCCTGAGAAACCTAAATATTCTATGGCTTTAGCATTCCATTCCCCTGCTAGACTTTTTTCTCTTCTACATTTCACTCAGAAAATATCTTTGACCATAAACTCCTGGGAACAGGAGCTGTCATCTGTCTTTATTCTCTGAAATGGCTGGGCTGCTCTTAGTTGTAGGAAATTAAATTATAAACAAAATGTAACCACTTCCATTTTTCTTGTTTGTATCCTTCCTTCCTTCCTCCCTTCCTTCCTTCCTTCCTTTCTTCATCTCTTCCTTCCTTCCCTCCTCTCTTCCTTCCTCTCTTTCTCTTTTTCTTTTATGAAGTGGTGGGCACCATGTGACGTTAGCTTCCTTAAAAATTCATATTCCAGTGGATTTAATGAGTGTTTGGGAGCCAGATGGCATACCATATTTTTTTCCAAACATTTTAAAGCACATAACAGACAATTCATGTTGACAGGAGTGCTTTGCTGAGGTGTCTGTAAAGCAAATGTGTTACTTGTTACTATTAGAGCAGAATAATTGTTTATGAAAGGCATCCTCAGATTCAACAGTGATTCAATGAAGTAAACAGAAATGAATTGTGCTATGTAAACACTGCACACTCTGCAGAGATGTTACCCACTTGTATAAGTTGCCTAAAATAATTATGATCTGAGTGGAAATGCATGATGAAGTGTAGTATTATGCAGTGATAGTCACTGAAGCCCAGATTCAGGCAATTTTGTAGGAAAATCTCCCGTCTGTGGGCAGTATTATGGAGAAGGCTATGGCTGGAGACAATAAAGATGACTCTATTTCCTGTTAGATAGAACGAGAGAAGCATTCTTCCTTCTTTTGTCTACTAAGAAGAGAAAAAACTGTGAAACTAATATCCAGGCAGAAGGAAAAGACATAAAAGCAATGGACCCTACTATTCTAGTTAAGATTGGTTGGAGCTATAGGTACAGCTTAAAAAGTCACATCTAATGATCCTTGTGCTGCAGTCAACTTGGAGTAGAAACCAGCTATCTGGTTTGGGGAAAATAGCAGGATCTTTGATAAATGCATGGTCTGCACATATCCATCTTCTCTGTTTCAGTAGCTAAACTGTGAAAATTAGGAGGTAAGTACTAGCTTGAACCTTATCAGAATATTCAGTGTTAAATAACTCTCTGAACCTCTTTTTTTCTTTTAAAAAACTTTCAAACATGGACAAATGTACTTCATTCTTGATTTTTTTTTTCAGTGCTCTTCAGAACTGACATTTTTGGCAAATTTATAGTTCCCTAACAAAACAATCAAACAATAGTATATGAATTTTACATCCATTGAAACAGCTGGTATGGAGAGTGTTTCTTTTGTCAAGAAAAAAGAACAGGATGTGTAGAAACTAGATAAAGAGAGGTTGAACTGTGACAGAAAGGAGAGCTTGTCTACAGCATGCTGGTGATAATCTACCACTGCAATGTGCAGAATACAGTATATTCTGTATATTCAGTGTAGAAAAGGTACATAACCTTATAGAGAAGATTTAGGCAAGTGAGGATAAAACCAAAAAAAATGTATTTAAAATATAAACAGGACTTTTTACTGTTCTGGAAAAAAGAAATCAAAACCCTACAGCTGTATCAGCCTGTTTTGCTTAGCTTTGTATCAGAATTGTTTTTCATCACTTTTGAATTTTAATAGCATAGCAGTATGGTCATAGGATGGTAAAATATACACCTTCTAGACTGATCTAAATTGCTCTTTTTTTCTCCCTTCGCAATAAATATTTAATTGTATTTTCTATAAAGTTCACACATAGGATTCATAACAAAATTCCCTTCTGGAGTTTAGAGATAGTCGCTTGTGCAATCCTGGGTTTCTGCAAGCCACACTGTTATCTGTATGTGGTCAGGCAGGAGTGGGTACCAGACATCTTATGAGGAGCTCAAAAAATGTTTGACTTCTGGCAGAATCTTGTCATAAACTATGATTAAAAAACCCCAACTGTTGAAATAAGGTAGGCATTTTATAGAATCAAACATTAACACTGGTGTGAACAATAGCTAATTTTTTCCAAGGATGCTAACCTCTTCTGATAATTATTGAAAGAAATTATTCACTGTGATAGATAAATTTAGAAAATGGTATAAGCAATCATCTGAAAATACCTCTTTTCATCTTTATTAACCTAATTGTTACCTCATTAAGCCAGCTGATTGGGTATTATTATGATTGACTACTTTATTGGAAGGACATACAACAGTAAGAACTTCTGTATGTCACAAGAAGATGAAGTCTTCAGCGCTCAGTTAAGTACTTGAGTGAGATTAAATGACAGAAAGTATCTCCACAAGGAGATGCGATATGCAACTAGATTTATTTAGGACAATCTGATAGAGAAAATTGAAATGTTGAGAGTTCCTTGAAAACTCTCCAAGTATTACTGTATGTGATTCACGCTGCAAAATGATAACAGCTGTAAAGAATATTGGGTTTGACAATTCCTATAATACTGGTGAAGATAAAGGAGGTGAAGAGTCTATGAAATCTGAGAGATTGTCACTATCCCTATTTATTATGGACTGTGTTCTACACTTGTTGGCAAATATCAGTTAAAGTTTTGCCAGTGTAAGTCCTTATGTCTAGGATCACAGATATTTGAAATTATGGGGGGATGAGTACACAGTCCCTTGACTTGCTGCTTTGTGTCAGCAAGTAGATGTGCTACATTAAGTTGGTATTGCTGTACTCAGTAAATTTGTGCCTCATTAGGGCTAACCTTGAAAACATACTCATAGTCACATAATGAATGTATGCTAAAATAGGTTAGGCTATAAAAATGGTTAATGCTTGTGGATATGCCTTCAGTTTCCTGTTTTAAACAGCTCTTGGACTCCTCATAAATCTTATGAATGTCAAGGTAGATATTTGGAAGAATCCCTTAAATATTTCACTTCCATGTGTCTCAGGTGTGCTATTTCCTGGGGACTAATTAATGTGTTTATGAAACAAAGACTTTACTTGTATAAGTCCTTAGAGCTTCTCATGAGAAGGGAAATGAAGGACCAACTCTTGTTGCTTCCTAAGTATGTTCTTCTATTCCTGCATTCTTTAGCTGAATTTTCTTACCCTAACGAATTCAGTCCAAATAACTAGGTCAAATGATTCCATCTTTATTTGCCCCCCCCCCCGATTTACATCTTTGCCCCTTTCTCCTTGTCATCTTCTTCCAACATCCCATCTCCTTCCATTCCTCAGCAAAGCAAACTTTAAGATACAGTACATACAGTATACTGAATGTAAATATGAGTAGACACAGTAAATTTTCAGAAGACTGCTTCACAGGACCAAAGTGGGCAACACGTTGAATTTGCCCATACCATTTGTGGAGATTCAAAGCCTGAGATTATGATCAGGATGTATTAAGGCAGGAAAACCTCAATCCTTGCTCCATTGTAACAGGAAGGAAATTTTAGCTTATTAGACAAACCTTTTTTCTTAGTCTTAATGTTACGAGCAGTTTTCTGTATGTTTTGGAGCTAGAACCCAGTTACCTTTGCTGATGAATACTTCTCAAAAATACTCTTTTTTCACCAGCAATTGCATTACTAGCTAAACAGACTTTTACAGGACAAATTAATTCTTGAAATGATTTGCCATGGATCTTACTTTGCAGTTTATACAAATACTTAGTGAATGGGAATATGGATGAGACTACAAAGGGCAGAATGGGGAAGTTAAGACTTTGTTCATACGTGAAATAAAAACACATTATCAAGGCCTTGAACAGACTTTTATAAATGGCTTTTAGCTACTTTTAAGTGCTGTTCCTGAGACTACTTCTTTTCACAATTGAGTATATTAGATATAATTAAATATAAATTGCCTCTAAGAGAACAGGAGGAGAGTTATTTACTCAGGGGTATTCAAATACTTCTGCAAACTCCTGAGTGTTATTGTACTAGACTTCCAGTGGATATTCTTAATGCTTACAAAATATGCAATACACAAATGTTATCCTTTCTGTACAAAACTGTCAGTGGAGACTGCTGGGAGTGACATGTCCTTCTGTGGTGGTGTCAGCTTTGACTGCTTTCCAGATTGCCTTGCTGGGAGATGCTGACTGCTCTGTGTGATGCCCTTTGCAGATTTGAAAAACTGTCTGTCTAAGAGGTGCTTAGACAGAAAGCGATGAATTTACTCTCTGGATGGCTGAGCTGTTTATTTCTTCTTTATTCCCAGTCCTCACTGGCTTGGAACGTATGAGCTAAACATTGATACATTCTGTGGCAGTGGAGCCTTTACATGAGGAGTCAGATGCATGTAGGATTTAGGAGATTTCAAGACATGCTGAGATCCTAGTTTCCATCTCTTTAGTCCAAAGTCTGCTAATACACAGCAGGAGTGGCTAGTGTCTGTGATCAGATTGGAGTTGTGAGCAGAGGCTGAATGTGTGACAGATGTTTCTTGAAGATACTTTTACAGGGGTGGGTGATGTTGGGGTTGTTTTCTTTTAATGTGTCAGATGCTGCAGGGCAGCACGTTCCATTTTAGCAACAGATGAAGCAGCAACAATACAAGCTTCTCTCTGCTCCGTTCATGGTGTGCCTGACTTCTCACTAGCAGCAGCAGCACTTCAGTGACTGTGCTAACTTAAACATGGGCCTCACGCTGACACGTGAAATACTACTAGTCGTAGTGGGGAAACCTGTTTAGACAGGAGGATATGAAAAAACAGGTAATTTGATGAAGTTCTAATGGCTTTGTTTTGTTCTGGTTTTTTTGGTGTGGGGTTTTGGTGTTTGGTTTTGGCGGTTTTTTTGTTTGTTTGGTTTTTTTTTTTTAGAGTTTTCACAGAGTTTTTATACTTTTCACAGAGGTACCACGAATAAGATTCTTAAGAGGAAAATCTTTTCCCCAAATTTTTTGAAAAGGTACCCCTAAATTATACAAAATTGTACACTTCATGTTGGCATGATAAAAGTTTACTGTTACCACACAAGAACAAATATTGCAGTTTATCATAGCCTTGTATCACTTACCTAGAAGGCCGAGGCCATATCAAAGACTTCTGGGAATTATAACATAAAACTTATTAGTTATTTCCCTTATATATTGTATATGTGTGTATATAGAAGATGTATATACAAATAATATTAGGAACTAGACCTGTTTTTTCCCTAGTGAAAATCACAAGAGCACATCTGAAGAAAGGGGCAATTCAGGCATGATAGCAACAAAAAAAGTCAGCAACCTCAGTGCTGAGCTGCCCAGGCAAAGTGAAAAATAATGAGGAGCCTTGATGATATATGGAATATTATCATGGAGGAGAACCTAAAGGAGAGTTTACCTAGAATGACGCACCCAGTCCAGTTACATCCCCTTTTTTACAGAAAGAAATACATGGCAGTGTGTTGGCTGTGTGACTTGCCACCCAGTTATCATTCAACCTGGAAAGAAGGAAACCTCTTAAGCTCTCCCTGGCTTAATTCTGTTCTAAGCCCATGATTCCTGTATCCCAGATACATGTCCCCATCACAAGATTTGCTTAAGCTAGGGAGGTCATCTTTAATACATCGGTTGAAAAGCAAAATAGTTTCTTGAATGTTGATTTTAACTGATGCTTAATCCCCAAGGTCTTAAATTTCTGGATAGTAATCATCTGGCTATAGTCTCAGATCTCTGTGGCTCACTTTAATTTTTTGTTCTTGTTCCCATAAACTGAAACCAGATTGATGGTTATGACAAGCTTGTTCAATGATGAAAAACTGAAGTTAGTGACCATGTTCCCAATAAGACAGAAGACTTCAAAGCAGTTTTTCTTTTAGCCGAGTGCTCCAACCAACAGGTTTTTGTTTAAAATGGGACTGACAATAACTGCAGCCAGTTCTCCAGTTGCTTTGTTCCAGGCCTTACACAAAAACCATGTAATGTGGTATGCTTTCACAAGCAGTATAGGCAACAATATGAAATGCTGCTGGACATTTGAGCAGCATTGTTCTTTCATGTGTGACTCTTGGCAGAAATGTAAGAGGCCACAGATTCAGGCACCAATGTGGTTAATGGTTAGCACTCAAGTTCCTTTGTAAATCTTGCCTCAAATCCAAACTCAAGAGGAATTTGAAATAGGTGGTAGAGAGGACCTCAGTTACAGTGGCTTGTGACATTATGCTCTGATTTGTGTTTTGTGCTTTTAGAGGTCCAGGTCAGTGTGCAGCAGCTACTTCGTGCCCCACATAAATTCTGGCAACGAGTACAGGGGCTTGGTTGCAAAGCGTACTAGTGCCTAAGACGGACGTTGTCTGGATATCCACATGTAAAATGGAGTTTAAAACCGGCAAGTGTAAGATGAAAGCAAAAGGGCTTATCCGTGTGCGAGCGCAGGGGAGAAAGGAGGTGCGTGCAGGGCTGACACCAACCCTGCAGCTGCGGGGGCGGCCCCGCCGGGGCGAGTGTCCCTCCCGCCGCAGAGCCGGGGGACCTGCGGCGCTCCCGAGGGCACGGCCCCGGCCCCCTCGGCCCCCTCGGCCCCCTCGGCGGCCTCTGCTCCCGCCAGGACCGGCGGCGGCGGCCAAAGTCAGCTCTGGGTGACGTCAGGCCGCCATCCCGTGACGCCTGCGCTCGGCTCGGAGCTGGACCGGCCTCCTTGGAGAGGAAAGGACCCTCCCTAAGGGAAGCGAGCCACCACCTGCCCAGCAGCCGGGAGGTAACTGAAGCACACACGGAACACGCTCCCGTCCCTCTCCTGTGGCCGCTCGGGGCGGGCGACACGGAGCGGCCGCGCTGCCAGCGTGGCACCCCCGCCGCGCGTCCCGACGGCCCCCGCGGGATCCCAGCGCCGCTTCCCGCTGCCCGTGCCGCGGGCTCCACCTGCAGCCCGACGGCCGGGCTGGGAGCAGGAGCCGAGCTCGAACGCGCCGCCGGCACGGAGGGAGGGAAGGAAGGAAGGAGGAAGAGAGGGAGGGCGACGCCGGGGCGAGCGCGGGGCTGGGCTGGGCTGGGCTGGGCTGGGCTGGGTTGGGTTGGGCTTAGCTGAACTGAGCTGGGCTGTCTGCGGGCACTCGCCCTCTTTTAAAGGTGCCTCCCGTGCGCTCGGCAGCCGTGGGGCGGTGGCGCCATCGGAGTTCTGGGGTCACGCGATAAAGAGTTGGTTGTGAAAGAAGGGCAGGGCCGTAGAGGGCAAAGGCGCTGCAGGCGCCCGTGTGTGCCTGGTGCTCCTGGTTTTCCCTTCTGTTACCTGTCCGGGGAACAGTGGGTAATTACTCCCGCAGCAGCTTTTTTTTCCCAAGTCACTACTCCAAGGAAACTGTATGGCTTTAGTGTGCTAAAACACAAGTTGTACATTAGTGGGTTGGAGGTAGGCTTTATGCCCCCTATATGAATGCCTGCTAATGCACAAGGTGCTTTCCCTGTTCTCAGAACAGTAGAGTTGTTGACAGAATCAGTAACAATTTTTCTGTTCTCAAAGAGGCCAAGAAGGGCAGAGCGATACATTTTTTAAAAATTCTCTTCCCACAGGCGGATCTTTTGGGTCCTGCGTAGCTAAGCATTTTCAGAATTATTTGGAAAATACATGTAGGTCTGAAAGCATTTATAAACAGTGTAAGATGATTCACCTACAACGCTTAGAGGTGGAGGAGTTTCACAGGATGACTTCCTGAGAGCTCTCCTCATCCATATCGTTCCACATTTCAAATAAAAATAGATCAGATATGCTCAGTACGAGTAAGAACAAAATGTAAAGGAGGAAATCCTAGCACAATGTTGCTGCAACAAGTAGGCAAGAACTTCCAAGAGTCATTCCGGTAATTCTGTAAAAGAAGAGATCAGTCATGCTGGAAAAGGCAGACGGAGACTTTGTTTCTAACCAGAAAAATCTGTCAACACAATATGGGGTGGTTGGTTGTGCCCTTAGTCTGCTAAGAGAGTGAGAGCTGTAGTTACTGGGGTGTAAGACCTCTTGATTCATAGCTTGCTGTTTAGCTACCTAATGAAGACTGCCCAAAACAACAGTCATTCTGGCAAGGCAGTGGTGCCCATTTTTGTCAGGAAGGAATTGTCTTCATGGAGGGCACTGTTTGTACATGTTCTGTCAAACGGGCCACTACCTGAGATGCAAGTATTTAAGCCTCTTCCTGCTCCATGTAGCTGATTTCAACTTGCCATTGAAAAGTGATGCATGGGTTGGTTTCAAGCACTTGTGCATACTTTGTACCTGTGTGTCCTTTGAAAAGGATGGACCATCTGCTCTTTCAGGTACTGTCACAGAAGACCAAAATCATCATGCCATTGTCTGAGTTGATGGTAGCCTTGTGTGCTTAGTTCTGTGTGCTGTTCTGGTTATCACACATCCAAAAGAGTTCAATAGACCTCAGTAAACCAAGGTCTAAGAGCTTGAATAGTCTTTAGTAAGCTACCAAATGGCTTCCATATGTTTAAGAGAAACCAAACAGACCTGAAGGAGGATACAGGTGGCAGGTGAAACAGTAAAGGGAAGATATGAGGAGAAGTGCATGGTATTATCTAATCAGAAAGCAAATTAAGAACAAAAGGAAGTACTTTCCCATAAATAATGAAACTCATTGCCTCAGGATGTTATGGAGACAAAGTATAATTGGGTTCAAAAAGGATTTATTCAAATGTATGGAAAAAAAGATTCATTACTTGGATTTTGCCTCTGGCTCCTTAGGAAATCCCAAAACAGCTGATTGGTTTCTAGAGCTTGCAGAATAAAAGATAATTCTACAGAAGTAGTTTCTTCTTATACTCCTTCCTAAATATCAAAGCTAGCTACTTCAGAATCACTTCACATTTTAAAACCTTTTTTTCCTTTCAAAAGCAGAAAGGAAAAAACCCAAGGATATTGATAAAATGTAGTGTTATGTAGTGTGACAGTATTAAACTGGTGTAAATACATTAGTTTCAAATCATGCTCAGTAATGTTTGCACTGGCGCTGTCCAACACAGACACTTTGGATGGAGTGAGACCGTGAGGCTAAATGACTTTAGCACAAAAACAGTGATTACAAGAACAATATAATTACAACTAGTACATCAGCTTCAAATAAGCAGACGAACAATACTTATCATCTTTAGATACATAAATCACATCTTTCACTGGTTGAATAGAAGTTATCATAACTCTAGTATTGGAATGCTAGATTACATGCATAACTTTTTTACTAGTTCAGAAATAATTAAGAATTAACTCATTTTTAGAAGTGGTGCCTAATTTAGTTCAAATGTTTATTTTTTGGTGAATAAAAAATAACAAATCACTAATTCTATAACCTACTATTACAAAATGCTACAAACTGGTAAAGGCTGTGATGTTGACAAGAACAGTGGATATTCTCTTGCCATATTGGACATGAAGTTCATGGTTTATTTGCAGTTTGTGAATTATTTTTGAAGATGGGCAAGGTTTGCGCCATTTTTGGAGGATCCCGAGGAATAGGCAAAGCTGTTGCAGAACTCCTGGCACAGAAGGGCTGCCGCCTGGCGATCATTGCTAGAAATCTGGAAGTAGCCCAAACCACTGCACGTGATCTTGGTGGTATGTATGCTGCTTGCAGTTATCTCTTCACTGTCTTGTGCTTAGGTAACTTGTAGAAGTAGTAAGTCCATAAAGAAACCTCATTGTTTAACCAGACGAAAATGAAAATAAAGGCTGAGAAATTTAAAAGAAATGCTATGTCGGTACAATTTTGTTTTTACAATATTTGCTGAGAAAGTAAGTATGTTACCTATTCTGTCCACAAAATACAAATTTTAAGATGAAAGGAATTGTTTGGGCCACAACAGAGAGGTCGTATGAATTGAGTCGTCTTGGCTCCTGAACAAGCCAGAACCGAGATGTGTCTGCTCATGCCGAGCTTCTGATTTTAAAAGGCAAAAAATATAAACCAAGGAATTGTCACATGACTAATCAATACAATACTTGAAAATTGTCTTTATTTAATTCTCTGGAGATTAAATGGGTTCCTTAAATTATAACTAGTTCAACATCTGTTTTGAGATTGAGTTGATAAATTCTGAAGAAGGTTTATGAATGATATACCAGCTTTTACTGTTATTACAGTGTGCCTTTATTTCAATACAGCAGGACATCTGGCGCTTAGCTGTGATGTATCCAGCGAACAAGAAGTCCAAAAGACTTTTGAGGAGATGCAGAGGAATTTAGGTCCTATTAACTACTTGGTTAATGCAGCTGGGATCAACAGGTTAGTTATTCGTTATGAGATGATATGTAATTCTAGATAAAGGCATCTCACTGTAAGGTGCTGTGAGCCCTTGCATTCAGTAAGAGTGTTGTTAATGAGTACATCTGAAAATAATATTAAGTGCTCAGCAGTATTTTGTTCCTGATGGCACTAAAATGCTAACAGATCACAGAATCACAGAATCTTCTGAGTTGGGACAGCTTTCACTGTAGTTTCTGCATTCTGAGTTTGAGTACCCTCTCTTCTTTCTTCCACTTCCCCCCCAAAATGCTCCAAAACCATGCTGCAAAAGAGGCCTTGTTGCCAGAAGCATGGCCAAATTTTTTTCTTGCGATGTGTTGTGCTTGCAGTGTCTTCCCTTTGAATGCTAGAATGTAGAGAACCATATCCAGCCCCATTAACATTCTGTTCACCAGTCATGTTTTAATATGAATAAGCGTGACCAATGGGGTTGTTCAGTGAGTTCTTTTGGGTTTGTTTGTCAGGGATGGTTTGTTACTGAGAACTAAGACTGAAGATATGATAGCCCAGATTCACACTAACCTTTTGGGAACAATGTTGACGTGCAAAGCTGCTGTAAAAGTCATGATTCAACAACAGGGAGGTGCTATTGTCAATATAGGTAAGTTGTTTGTGTAAGCCAATGGAATTCTGTTTACTAGTCTTCTGGAAAGGTTTAGCAGGAGTAACATGTTACATTACTTGTTACAATTTACTTATTTTTGTTTTCTTTGTGTTTAGACATTAATATTTAGCATTTCTTTATGAAAACTCATTCTTTTTTGTAGTCTCAGCAACCTCTAAATATAAAACCAGCTTGTTTCAGTAATAAACACCTCAGAGTTTAGATTTTGTTGAAAAAAGAATTTCGCTGTTCTTTATCAGTTCTTTCACTATCTAGATCTACCAGATGATAGTTATTAACTAAGGATTGATAGATACAGTCAGTTTCTTTTCCTTATCTCTCCTCTCTCCTCCCCTCCCCTCTTCCCTCACCTTCCCCTTACTCTTCTATTTCTCTTTCTTTTCATTCTTTTCTCTTTCTTATTAATCAGTGAATTAAATCTGTGTAAGGATAGTGTTTTTACAAAACCCTACATTTTACTCTCCTGGTGCCATCTGGTCAACATAGATATATGAATTGCACAAAAATCACAGATAATTTGGGGATTTGCTTATGCCAGCAGTAGGCTGTAAAGTGCATACAGTAATATATATTTGACTCCTTTTCTTGTAATCTCATTTTTCATTCCAAATTTAAAACTAAAATGGTAAAGTTAGTACAAGGTTTCAAGTTATCCATTTAAGCTTCTCTTTGATGTTTCTTTATTTTAGGAAGTATTGTAGGACTTAAAGGCAACTCTGGTCAAAGTGTGTATAGTGCTACCAAAGCAGGATTAGTTGGATTTTCATGCTCTCTTGCTAAAGAAGTAGCAAAAAAGCAAATTCGAGTCAACGTTGTTGCTCCAGGTGAGTTTTTAAGAAATTCCTACATTCTTGACTGCCACAATTCATCAACACTGTGGGTTGATCAACACTCTGAAAGTAACTTAAGACAAATTGTTATTACTTTCTTCAATTTTGTAAGTTAAGTGTTTTTAATATCTTCTTTTTTTCTTTGGTTTAAAGTGTAATACGTTCTTTTAGAAAACCTTCAGTCTTTTTAATGGAACACTGAGAAATTTGGAAGAGTGAATCTACCTGTTCATCTCTCCATTGTTACATAATAAATGTCTTTCCTTTGTTCCTCCTTCAAAACTTGCTGTCCTTGCAGATGTAAGGTTTAGAGCTAATTATAAACAGACAGCTACCCCTATCTCCTGCTAGAGGATGCTTATTTGTTGTTAGAGAAACATGACAGACCAAGAGAAGCTGTCATAAAAGCATCCCTGTCTCCCTGTAGTAAAAGGAGGGAGTCTGAGAAGTCTGTTCTGTGAGGACAAGGCTGTGGTTTCCTAAGATGATCCAGCTCAAGCAAACCACCACCCTTAAGGAAAAATCCCTTCTGTATTTTCTGACTTCTTCCACTCATAACTATGTACATTGCTGCTCACTTTGTGGTGCCTCTGATGCTTTTCAGACTTCTACATGAGCCATTTCAGATTGTGAACTAGGCAGGAAAAATTCTTCAGTGAGTTGAGCAGCTCATTGAAGGGTCCGAAGCCATCATAAGGGGCAGAGTTTTACAGTAGAAAGCAAAAGGGAGACTTTCCCTGCTTGGTGGCAGCTAGAAAGCAGGTAAGATCAGCTCTTTTGGAAGCTGCAGCTTATATGACGAGTTGTGCAGCAGTGGGAAAACCGAATCTCAGATAACGGAAAATTGAAAAAAAAGATGTCAAGAAACAGTCTTCAAATGAGTGGTATGATAGAAATTATGCAAGTGCTGTCATAAGTTCTAAAATATAATGAAAACACTTGCAAGCTGAGAGGGTTTCTTGCCAGAGATTTTGTGCTTGTTTTAATGGAGAACATTTTGGTGAAAAGAGTGTGGTTTGTCTTTCAGAAAAGCGATACTAAATATGGTTTTAGGACCCAAATTTAGTTACCTTTTTTTTTTTATGGATTTCTGTAGATCTCTGCATTTGGATTATTGCGTCAGTGCTTCCAAAACTGGAAGATATTTTATTGGTTAGATAAAAAATTGATCTTGGCCATAAAATGGTGTGGACTGCTTTTGGAGACTTTGAAGAATGGTAGCTGGTGATGAATTCTGGTAATAGATTTCACTTTGTAGGATTCAATGGAAAATATACTAGATAAATATAGTCAAAAGTGAGGTAACTCTTCAAATATCTTCTCTCTTAGGCTTTATTCACACAGAGATGACTGCTCATTTGGAAGAAGATCAGTTAAAGAAAGCAATTCTCCTTGGAAGATTTGGAGAGCCTCATGAAGTTGCACAAGCTGTTGTCTTTCTTCTAGAATCCCCATATGTTACAGGGAGTGTTCTAGTTGTAGATGGAGGCTTGCAGCTTATGACTTAAGTACTACTTTGAATAAATGCCTACTTTAATGTCGTGATGGTAATATATAAATATATACCAATTAAAGGGAGAGGGTTGGAAATTGTTTGAAGATTGATGTATGTAATTGACTTCATCTTATCTAGTCAGAGGAGAAATTCAGCAGGAGAGAAGTGCAATGTGTACATTTAGCTACCTGGAAGAGTCCATTTGGTATTATGAAGTCTGTGTATGAAACAATTTGAAAAAGATCTGCTTTTGATATGGTGATAACTTTAATAACATACTGATATGTTTTTAAAGTCTTTTTTTATAAAGTCTTGTTATCTAATTTGGGATAGAGTGGAGCTTTTATTGGAATTATCATGTTACACAGAGGTTAATAAAGTGCAGAAGTATGTTTATTGGATGGCAGGTATGATTACATCAAGTTTTTCATGTAGGGCAAAGATTGCAAACTGCATAGTCTTGCATTCTTATCAGTTAGTCCCTACAAAGTAGCGAGGGGTTTCCTTCAGGCTTTGTTTGTTTGTAGCTAACACTACAAAGCTGGGAGCCTCTAGGTCTTCAGCATACCTGAATTGCCTTTAGGAGATTTAATTATATGCAGTGTGTTTTTGTGAAGACGAAACCTACTCAGTTCCATTCTTGGATGTATGTGCAGCATTCATTTAATACAGTAGCACTTGTGTGTACACATTGAAGGACTGTTGATTGGTCATTGGAGTTGCTAATCCTGTGATACTCTGAGTTTGAGCTGCACAGACCTTTTTGCATAAAAGACTTTTCAATGACTCAGTAGGTGTTTAGGAAACACGATCACTTCCAGAGCATGAAGTCAGTACTTTGCTCTGTATCTTGAACACTCAGTTCAGCTGTTAAGTCAATGCTCCTTAATATGTATATATAGTCAATAAAATCACCATTTATTTTATTCAAAACAACTTCTGAAGCAGAGTAATTATTCAGCTTTAAATGATCCTGAGTGTTCCTGTCTTGCTGAAAACTTACCAGATGTTTGACCTTGGGCTTTTCTGTTGAGATCAAGTAATTTTTGATAATGGATGTTTTTATTATCTCTGAAGAAAACTATGACTGTGGTTTAGGACCTTCACTTCTTAGCTCCAGTGTTCATTGCATCATGATCCAGATGTAGATTCAACTTTTGAAATTACTTCCCTTCTTGGCAAAAACTAAAGTACAGAAAAAAGAGATCTCGTTGATGATAACTTTGAGTCTTTAAAGTTGGAGATTTTCTTCATTTGTGCAGCTGAGAAATTTTGTTTTTGTGCCAGAAAACAGTGCATGTTCAAGCTTCTTGCAGGTAGGTATTGAGAAATAAAACAAGAGATGGTTGTGTGTTCAGGAAGTTTTACAGTTAGTTGTTGTGAGGATAGAATACGCTTTCTGCCCAGAATATTTTATTACGAGGAGACAGTTTTCACTTAAGAAGGCTTTCTGCCTAAAAGGTAACTCTCAAAGGCAGCTTCAATGCTTTCCCCCCTGCCACCCCTCATAGTGAGAGAAGTTCTCAACCGCTCTCTCTGATATGTGAGAGGAGAGAGAGAGCCCTAACAGACATGCACAGAGGCCTTTGGAAGGCAGGGGAGAGACAGAGAGGATAAAGAGGTCCTGAGAGGGCCTTTGTTAAAAAGTGGCCCTTGCATCTAAAATAAACGGTTTTTTAATCCTTCCACTGCCTTGGCATTTTTGGAAAGAATACCTACTTATGCTTTACCTTACAGTTGTGTGCTCACTCTGGAATATATAACATCACTAAAAGTAATCCTTTCAGGAGTCCTTCCTGTTATCCCTTTGTAGAGGTGGTGTTATCTGCTGTGAAAAGTTATGTGTTGTATGTGTCTTTGCCCCAACAATATAATTGCTAATCAGGTTTCTCTTTGATAGAAGGAATTGGCCAGAGAATTTTTTCCAAGGGCACTGAAGGTGAGGAAGGACAGCTGTTCCTTTTTTACTAGTCAAGTAGTAATATGTCAGTGACTTGGCTGCTGCCCATACCTGTTCTTGGTATTTTATAGATGAAGCCTGTGTGACATATCTTGACCAAAAGCCAAACTTAAGAGACTAGAAATAATTCCCTATTAGTGAGTTCTGACCCTTTTTTCTGCTGGGTAAGATAGCTGTTAAATAAGTTATTAGCAATGACATTTTTAGTTTACATTAGTGATTAAAACCTGGAATAACACTGTCAGAAGAATCTCAGCATGTCACTAAGTAATTTTTTTTAAATGTAGCTGTGCATACTATGTTTTTATTATTGTGGTTGCCATAGGACCAGACTGAAGTGTTGGTAGCCTTAGATCATATTTTTGAAAGATTTTTTTTCCCTTTTCTTCTAACTGATAAATTAGAACTGAAAACAGTAATCCTGGTTCTGTTTAGCCTGATGTGATGTCTCAGATGGTGGAAGTAGGGAATGTGTAGGGTAGGTAGTAGGTCGGGTGTATGTCTCCTTAGAAGACTCTTGTACCACCAGCAATTTGTGATTGATTTGTTTGAACTGACCATTTGGTAGCTCTGGTTGAGGCCTGCAGACATTAAAACAACCCTCTTGTGCACTCTCTATGTTGCTTTTGAATTTGTGGACTTCTGTCTTATCCTGCCTGCCTCAGTTGTTTCTATTTCATACTGAAGAGTCATATTTCTTTTAATTGCTTGTTGCTGGTAAGCTCTTTTGTACCTTACTGTCTTTTTTGAGCTTTGCTTTACTTTTTCAGTTTCTCAGGGGGGGAGCAACAGGTAGAACTGCCCGCAGTATTCACTGTGGATTTTTTCTTAAAAAAAAGTGTTTCATGTTTTGTTTTATCTTGCTTCCAAAAATAATGCCTAATTGTTTTACTTTTTTCTGACCTTTGCACTTATGTTTTCAGAACAATAACTCAATCCTGAATAATTAATGAACAACTTGGGAGTCCATTTCCATATGTGTGTATATATATGTATGTGTCTGATTTTTTGTATTTTTCCCAGCATGAATTGTTCTCAGATATTCACGAGTTTAGTCTGTTGGTTTTAACACCTATTTCCTCAATGAAATGGTTCTGCACTTTTTTGATTCCTTAATCCCTTTGTTACTTTGTTAGTGGAATACACTGTGGGCTTCAGAAACAGCTGTCTCAGAACCCTTAGGAATAGGTTGTACTTTGCCTGCCCCGACTGTGTACTTGTGGTGTTCTTTTGGCAGTCTGTGTCCTTAGGAAAGAACAACTGCTGATTCATACCCTTTCTTTTCTATCTATAAACAATGTACTGATATGACAACTTCTTTAATAGTTTTTGGCAAGGGCATGTGTCAGATGCCTTTTAGAATTTCAAACATGCAGTATTATTAGATCTCCATACTCTCATCTAAGTCTTTAGGAGAACTCTAAAATGTTTATCAAACATGGCTTTCCTTTGCAAACGCAACTATGGGGGTTTTTTTTTGGTTTTTGATTTTTTTTCATTTAAGAATAAAGTAATTTACAGATTCCCACTACTCCACATTTCTGCAGATTCTCTTCCTACAAGTGTTTTTTCAGGCATGCATTGAAACTTTACCATCTAACTTTGGGAGCATTTTAAAGAAGGCTGCAGTCCAGGTCTGGTCTTTAACTTCCAGACTATGTTTTATTCCAGACTTTTTCTCCTGTCCCATCCCATATCACTGGTCCCTACGTGACCTTTCACCCCCTTCATGAATTTCTTGAGAGACCATCAAGGCATGGTACTTTTGAGGGTGGATACTTTTACAGCTCTCATTTACTTCATCATGCGGTCCTGTTATACAGCAACCCCCTTTCTGACTCACCCATAGTTGTTGCTTTGGGTTTTTAACTCAGGTGGGTTCCTGCTTCAGAGAGGATATCCTTGCTAAAAGAAGGTTGTGTATTGCATTATTTACTAATTTATGTGACCTGCCTTGTCACTGCCAAGTTAGGAAACCAAACCTGTTCTGTTGCCTTGGTGTTCAATTCAGTTTAAATATTACAGGTAGTGTGATTTGCATGTTCTAGTATTTAGTTGAAGCGCATCGTAGACCTAGAAAGTTAATTGTTTTGTATGTCTTCTCTGCATTTTTCCAATGTTTGGGAAGATGATGGACTACTTTTGTCCATCTTTTCTCCTAGGTAGGTCACTGGAGCCTTACTTTTGCTTATCTCTAAAGAGATGTGTTTGTAACTTATAACTTGTTGTAGGGAACTCACTGTCTAACACAATCTTTTCTTGCCCTTGAGGCACGTGTCACAATTGATGGGCTTGATGGGGCTCTGAGCAACCTGATCTGGTGGGAGGTGTCCCTGCCCATTGCAGGTGGATTGGAACTAGGTGATCTTTAGGATTCCTTCCAACCCAAAACATCTGTGATTCTATATGATTGTTCTCAGTAAAAGTTTCTAGCAGGACACAAAAAATGTTCAGGAGTGGGTTGGGATTTTTTTTGGTTTTGGTTTTTGTTTGGTTTGGTTTTGGTTTTTTTTTTTGGTTTGTTTTTGGTTTTTGTTTATTTGTTTGTTTTTGTTTTTTAAATACTGCAGCTGTAAGGAAGATCTGTTGGGGGGAACAGCTTTTTCAGACTTTATGGTAACAGAAGTATGTTGGCTGTGTTAGTGTGCACTAAGTTAGTGTTGTATCCCATGAAGAGATTTCATCGTGGCCTCCTGAGGGCACTCTATCCTAAGGCATTACGGTATTGGTAATGACTTGGTAGGTAAATCTGTATGAATATAGGGAAATGTGGTTGCCTGTGTAAATGCAAACTGGATGGCTGGCATTGCTGTTACTAGTTTTGTAAAATCCAGTTCCCTATACCCTGAGCTGTTTGGGGATTTAAGGCATTATTTTTAAAGATGGAAATGATTTCAATATTGAGATCAGAGAAATCTGGATAGAAAGTGGATACCTAAATACCAGCATTCAAAATCTCTTTGTTACATTATTATCCATGGTTAAAACATACATTGCAATTATTATTTATTGCTGTGAGACAAATTTTCCTACTTTGATGTGTTGCATAGTATGAGAGGTTGCACTGCATGGCACTGGAATGTATGTTTTCTGTTGCAATTATGTAACCTTTTTTTTCCTGGAAGCATAATGTAGTTCATTTAAGTAAAGCTAATGAAAACTACTCTTCAAGACCAGGTGCACCCACCTAATTCAGTTAATCAGTGTTTGAAAAGACGGGACAAATGTAGTGGTGGAGAGAAGTCATCGCGTGTGCTTAATGCCTGAAGAAGTAAGAACTCTGCTGAAGCCCCAAATTACATTTGATTTTCATGCACATGTTCAATTTCAAATCACGTGCTGAAGGCTCTTTTGCTGTCGATATGTCTGTTAAGTTAGTAACAAATACTACCTGTACCTTGACAGACATCTTTAGATCAGCATGACTAGTATTTTATGTTTTCATTTTTCATATTAATCTCTGTTAAGATCTGGGATTTTTTTTTTTTTTTTTGTTATATTGTATATAACCAAATTGCCAATTTGGTTATAATGATGTCAAACACCTCGAGGCACTGTCGAAGCAAAAGCCACCAATGGTATCATTACACACACATTGGGGCAGTGTCAGTGGGAATGTGGGGGCAGATGTCACTGAGCAAATGGAGTTGTGTGGATGTTACCATTCCCCAGGCTGTTGGCTGATGGTACTGAAGTGCCCTTGCATGCGTAGCGTGCTGATAGGTTTGAAATTGCTGCGTGATTTTGAACAGTTTGTTTAGGAATAACTGCAAGCTGATTATATGGTATTGCTAAAATGTGTTACTGAAGCAGTTTGATGTTTTGTGAATTCTAATTTGCAGATCTCCCATCTCTGTATTTCTAGTGCTAAATGCACTAGAAGTACATGTTGCAGCTATGTGTTGGAGGCTGCACTGTAAACAGATTCTCACCTGTATGTTGATGACTTTTTAAAAGCTCTAAGTTGCAATGTTTTGATTCTGCTGCTCTCAATCTGCTCTCTTATCCTATTTTTTCAGATGGCTGGCAGATTTCTAGTGAAAACTTCCTGCAACTTCAGAGAAAAGAAGCAATATAGTAGTGTTATGTGTTTTGTATAGATGCCATTTAGTGTGCATGTATGATTTTTGATGGTGAGATGTGTCTGCCAGCAGTCGACTGGAACTGCATCCATTCTCTGCAGGCTCTTATATCTCTGTTGTTGGAAGTCTTATATAGAACTGACAGCACCTGTAATTTTATAGTTCACCATAATTTTCAGGGCTCCAGCACGGAGATGATGCTGAGCTTTCTGCTGTGCATTGAATCCGTATTCAATCAAGCTGTCAGTATTAGATGTGGGACGTTAATTTACTATGTTTTACTAAGTTTTCTGTACAATCTTTATTTCTATTAGCACCATGGTGTCTTTCTTCCTAATGCTGTATTATCTGGCTTCTAGTAAAGCTTACCATGTGCCTGTATCTTTCATTGATTTATTAAGGTGGTTTCTTTCCACTTTGGGGAGAACCAAACATACTAATTAATATGCAAGGTGGGTTTTGTTTATAGGAAATTATTTATTCTGACGTGTTCAGCTGAAGCTGTTCATGAAGAGCTGCTTGCATTGCCAAAGTAATAAACTTAGTTTTGCCTCTAAAAAAGGACAGCTTATTTTAGCTCCCCTTACTGTGTTATCCTTTGTAATTAGGAACTGTATTTCTGCTGTAGTAACTGCTGATTAATGCTCTGCTATGTCAACTTCCTGACTTCCACATTCAGCTTCCTGATGGTTCAATCCCGAATTCTGGCTTCACTGTGCCAGAAGCAGTCAGAACAAATCTGAACATGGAAGTGAGGGCAGTGCAGACACACTCATCATCAGCTTCCCCCCCCACCCCCACCCCCAGCTTCAGGTGTTGTGTTCTTTTTGCCTCACCTTAGGCTTTGATGCCAGTTGTCCTCAGCAGAGACAAAACACTAATGTCTTAATCCTCGAAACTGGTGATTGTAAACACTGTGATGCTCCATCTCTTCTTTTAGGTTATATAGAGTGACCTGAAATGAATTTTTTTTAAAAATGAAAGTTACTAACAGTAACTGTTCCTTTTTATGTAACCCTTTTTACATGTTGCAAGAAAGCACTAATTACAAATGAAAACTTGTTCTGCTTTTATTAAGTTGGCTGTTTAATGGATTTGCTGCTCAGAAAAAGCTTTAAATTAATTTAAAATTTTGCTCATTCTTCTGTTGAGATTTTAAACTGTACTATGCTTTTCCTATACAGGACTGTGAGGGAAACACCTAACAGTCTATTTTAGGTTTTGAAATCTACGTTGTGTGATTGCACTTTGTGTCCTAGTGGAAAGTGGATCTGGAACTTTACAAACTGAAATTGTTGCAAGTTGCTGCTGTTCCATACTTGAAATGGCATCATTTACATATAGTTCAAGATCTTTGGATTTACTAATAGTTGTGCTGATAGAAGAATTATGTTTGATTTTTGTTTTCATTTACTGTACATTACTAAACACAAATTAGTAAATTACCTGAGACTGTACAGACTGTACAGTTGAAGTTAATACACAATTTAAGAAAACTAAGACTTTTATTGGAGATGAACAGTATAAAATGTTTAGTAAATCTGATTCCAACATATTGTTCTTTGAGACAGGCCCTTTCCTACAAGTGGCTCAGGCAGTTTGTAAGACAAGTGCTGCAGGTAAAAGCCATCTCCAAAATCCACTAGTCTTTAATATGCAATAGACTACAGGTGTGCTGCCTGTTGTATGGGAAATCTTATGAGGTATTTTCAGTACTTTTTGTGGTAGCTCAGAAAGGTCCTGTGCTTGGCAGTGTGGTTTTGTACAGACAGCCAAGAGTTGTCCAAAACAAAAAAGCTTGACAATATGATTCCCTGAAATTGTGTTGTTAAACACGTAGGGAAGAGTCCTACCATAGTGCATTCAGCATGATGAGATTTGTAGAACTCCTTCTGTAAATGATGTCAGCATTCTGTGTAGTGGCCATGTGGTGTTATTTTTTTCTGCTTTCTTGTTCTTCAGCTCTTTCTGGACCATTTATGCTGCTACACAACTAGAAAGTTACATAATTTGGCCCTTCCCCAAGGCTACCTGTTGCACTTCAATTGTTTTATAAAGCAAAAAATTTCTCCTTCATGGTGGTGTTGAACTGAAGTTCATTCATCTCCATTCCCTGTACAGCTGCTGAAATCACTGCTGTACAGGTACTGCTGCTTCTAGCCTGGCTTTTTTGCTCTAAGCCTGAGTTGATTATGTTCCAAACACATTTTTATTAGAGATGCAATGCAGTACAAGATTATTTTATGTCTTATTTACACTTCTGTAAAAGGATGCAAACTGTGGCTTAATTCTGAATTAGAGTTGCAAGCTTTAAGGCAAGTCAAAGAATTCTGTTTGCTGTCTGGAATACATTGTAAATTCCTTGGGGCAGGAGCTTTGTTTCTGTCTGCCTGATGTGTCTTACGTGCTCATAGTTCTGTTCAAAGAGAATATCTGTGCAGAGGGAAGGCTGTTTCTTTTAGTCAGTTCAGGAGAATTAGATAAATATCAGCAAATTCTAGCCCTTGCATGTACATCTGCATTGTGAGGCAGAGAATTAGCCAATGTGCATAATCCAAGCAGGCATTTGTAGTCCATGGATTATTTAATCTATACTACACGGTGTGGGTTTGGCAGCTGGGTCGTCCAGCCAGAGCATGCAGCTGATCCCCTCAGTATCATGGCATGTGAGCTCATGAAAGTACTTACATATGAAATCTGTTTGGGCTACTTGCAGAGGTAAGGATGTAGTTGACCATATGTGGGAAATCAAGGCATTTATTAGCACACAACCTAAGTGAATTAAAATAGACTTTGAAAGTGGTGATATAGAAAGAAAGAATTATTTATAAGCTGGGGTTTCAAGTTGGACTGGTTTTGATCCCCAACTGCCAGTTGGCTGTGGTGAAAAAAAACTGTGTACGTTAACTAATTGTTGCTGTTGCCCTAAAGCTGCAGCATAAAGACACTGTGTGTTAAGGTACACCACCCAGCTGGAAAAACCTTCACACGTGGAATTTTGCATCTCACTGTTGCTACTCTTGATAGAGGTTTCTGTCATCACCCTGAAGATTGTGGCATTGAGTCTTTGACTGCTATGAATATGCTTGAACTGATCAGCTTCCTAAGTAATGTGAAGTCTGCCCATAACTAAACTGGAAGTCAAGGCTCTTTTTTTTTTAGTCCTATAAAATGACAAAAGTACACTCTCAGGTCATCCTATCTATCTTTGGAATATGTGGAAGAAGATTAAACTTCTGAAAGTCACTTTGATGCTTCCAAGAATTTTAGCTTTTTGGCTTGAAAAGTATTTCGTTTGCTTGTGCCACACTTCTATCTCTGAATTTGTAAAGCCAAACAGTCCCAGTAACTAAGTAACAGCACAGCTGAATGTTTTCATAAAAACAACGTTGCTGCTTAGAGATGTGATTTACTACTTAAGTGTCTGTCTGTACATATATACAGAGGCAAAAAGTGATGATGACCTCATCTTATACAAGCTCACAAAAGCAGTCTTAGTTTTATAGTCTCCCAGCCAAAGACAATGTACTGTAAGCAGACAGAACTCCACTGACTTCAGTTGCAGCATCATCATTAATATCAGTACTCACTTAATTGCTGACATAATCCTGTTTGTAATGATCAGTGCTTGAAATGTAAATCTAAAAGAAAAAAATGGATTATCTTGCATCTTTCCTGATATCTTAACAGAGAGGAAAGAAGGAGAAACTAGTTAATAGTCAGGATTTTACAAGTAAATATGTTTTTTTTTTTTTTAATTTTGATATTGCCTTGTTAGCAGGCTGTTCTTAAATGGATTTAATGGCATTCAGACCATGCCCTTTACTTAAATCAGTTGCAAGTGATGATATATTGCAATTACTACACATACAAAACAGACCTGCATATTTTCTAGCCTATTAAAAAAAAGCATCTTCCAGTACTTCTCTCTGGCAAAAGTTTCTAGAATGTATGAGTCATGTTCCTCTGTTCTGTTCAAACAAGATTCCAGGTCACAAGCATAATAATCTGATAAATTCTAGTAATTTTTAGATGCTGCATGAGCTCTCATTTCGCCTCATACATTTCATGTATTCATAATATTTAAAATCTACAAATCTTACACTTGCATGCTCATACTGAAACAGTTATTAGTCTTTACCAGAAGGAAAAAATTCTATTTGTGTAATATTTATTGATGTTAAACCCACATTATATCAGCACAACAATCCAAAGTAATGATTATACATTTTTTTATAAATACAAATAAAAGGTGGCAAAATAATGCTAGTGAAGCTAAACAAAAAAGTAAATTAGCATGTCACAGTTGAGGAAAATTTGGCAAAAGATATGACATACTTCTAGAATAGAATCAAATTATTCTCAGCTGACAAACTATGACGTTAATCTAGATTAACGATCCCCATTACTGGTCATATCCTGCACCAAAATAGTACTACCTTGTGTTTATTAGTCACTAAAAAACAAAACAAACTTTGTGTGCTTACAAAGCAATACACGTATAGCAGTAATGCAATATATGGTGTACACAATTACAAAATTAAAAAAAAAAAAAAAAAACAACAAACCAAACAAATCCCTAAGGACTTCTGAATAAATGAACTGAGATAGAAGATTTCAATACTTTTATTATAAATAATGAAAGATACCATATATGTGCTTCATATAAGGAATACAGTGTTTTCCTTTCCTAGCAAAGTATTGTAGCTCGTACCATCAAAACACTCATTTTTCTTGTCAGGCCTAGTAATTCTTCCATCCCTCCCTCTCCTTCAACTGAGATTCATTCTAATTTAAAACTACCTAGTCAGGTGTGACTTAAATGGGGCTCCACACTGATGTGGATTTGCCTTGCATTCTGAAAGTAGCCTTCAGACTTTTCACCTATGGTGTACAGACTCTACCCCTTAAAAGAGCTGTCATTTGCCTGCAGTCAAGAGAAGGAAAAAATAAAATCTACCAGAGATACATGCTATGTTCAGAAGAAAAAACAAAAAGGAGCACATTTCATGTAGTTTTTGTCTATCTTCATTTTCTACTTCCTCAGATCTGCAAGCCTATCACCTCTGATGTATACGTCACTTAAATTTGTATTGCAGTTTCAACCCATTTTTCACTTACTGTACATTTCTAAAATCCTCATACATAGTACACAAGATTTAAACAGTTGAACATCCCATACATACACTCCCTAGTTTTCAGCTCACCTTAGAATTCAGATTCTTGAATGGGAGTATTAGGAGGTTACAGACTACCTTCAGGAAATCCACAGTTTCAACCTCTTGCCCAGTGCCCCTCCCACCCCTTGCAGTAACCCACTGCAGTGGTTCCTACAGTCAGCATTTTTTTTCCCATCTAGTTACCAATATGTGTAATCTGAAGTAGACTGTTAGTACATGTCAGCTCTTCTTTGTTATTGTGCAGAAGTTAAATTACTTCTGCTTAGACTGCCTTTGCTGTACGTTTGTAAGTAAGCCCCCTCCTAGATAGCAAAAAGGAAAAACACAAACAAATTGTAAATTAGGATGTTGATGTCCATACTAACAGCATTGAAGGCAAGATATTTTTTTCACTGTTGAATAGAAAGCAGTTTGCAGAGATACAGCATTTGCTTACATTTCTCTTCCTTGTCCCTTCCTGTTTTATTCTTGTAATATTGCACTTGTTCATTATACCTGTCAGAACATGTTGCCATTTTAGAACTGTCAATAATCAGACATTCTGATTTTCTTTGTGATCTAACGGCCTTGAAGAAAACATCTTTCACCATTAAGATTGTGGTAGCATCTACTTACTGCTTATGAAGCATGTAATGAAAAATAGTGTTCTCTTCTGAAAAATCTGTCTCTCTGATGTATTTTGGCATCTATGAAAAGGGTTATGAAGCAATGTTGGTTAAGGAACCGGTGAATGTGATTTGTTGTGCAATGTGTACATTCCTATTAATAATCTATCTATTCTTCTAATTTGGTATAATGAATAAGGAATATATGGTTATTGTGTTTGTTGTTTATCTTTTGTACTTGAAGGTGTCTGCCCTTGCATAAAGTGACATAGGAGTATCATTGGTCATGGCAATGGCTTTCAGTGTTTCTGCTTTGAAAGAAAATGATGGAAGTGGCAGTTGAATCTACAGATCATCACTCTCTACGAGGCCAGGTTGCATTGTCAGGTGTACTGGATTTGCTTCCGGCTGGAAAGCTGCTTTGATGTCTAGTCCTTGGTCACAAAGTGCAGCGTATCGGCTGGCTGAGGGCCGCACCTTCTTTGGCTTGGTTGTCTGAGGTGGTTGTTGCCACTGAGCTGTAGATTAAAAGGAAAGACAAAATGTTAGCTCTCTTGAGCTGTGCATCAAAGCATGCCAGATGCTCAATTAACCCTTTGTAAAGGGTTACTAACTTTGTAAAGAAGTTACTAACTTCTGAGCAGCAGAAAACCATTATATCAAAGGTAAGTTTGTTTAATTTTTTGGCATTGGTTTTTTTTTTCCCAGCATCTAGTTTCACCTTCAAATGTGGTAAGCAAAAAACAACGGAGTCTGTGTTTGTTACTTTTTGGCATTGTTTTGTACCTTTCCTAGTGCCACTGAGAAGGGTGACAGCAAGGAGGTTGTTTCCGGGCACTCATATTACAGTAACAGGCTTGTTCTAAGGTTATTTGTTGTATTTAAAAGGAAATGATCTGGCTGCCCTTGCCAACCCTTGTATACTGAAGAACACTGAGCCAAGTCTGTATTTCACCACCCCAGAAATCATCCTTTATCATTCCAGTGTCCCCCCTTCCGTCTTCCCTACCCCGCCTTAATTCTTGTTATGAGAAGACTGGTAAGAGATACTGCTTTAAGAAAACATTCACTATGTGAGGGAACAAACTGAGTAATTAAGCAGAAAGCTGTAAAAACGTCTACTACACTTCTGGTAGCTGTCACAGGTATATTACAGACTAATGTACAAAAGAATACAAAAGGTTAGGGAGGTGCTAGCAGAGCAGTAGTAATAATGATCCACAGAAATAATGTAATCATGCCGTTATCTGTTGTTAATTAACTATATTTAATGTACTAAGCAAAACCAGAAAGCATGCACTTGTTTTAGGTATCTGAAAGATGGTGAAATGTACTTTGACAGAGCATTTGTTGTCTTGAAGTGGATGTTTACTATTGAGGAGAAACTATAAACAAAAGAAAGAGAGACCAATGTAAACCATTCTGTGAACAAACTAAAACTTATAGAACTGTTGCTTTTCGGGGGATTTATATGATCATGAAAATTGAAGTCACTTACTATAAACATCCAGCCTGGCAGTGCAAGACACAATCCCAGCCTCATTCTTAGCTGAAACAGTGTACCAGCCAGCATCCTCCTTTGTAGCTCCCTGAATAAGCAGGCAAATGTAGCCGTAGTTATCTTGGTGCATGCTAATCAAAACAAAAGTAGAAAATTACTATTTAAATTGCCAGACAGTGTAGACTATTTTAAAATGTCATTATAAACTGATCCAATCTTAGTTACAGATTAATTATAGTCCACTTTTAATTAGTATGGAAATTAGCATGTAGAAAATAAAACCTTGAGTATGCTTAACAATTTGGCAGTTTAATATTCTGAATTGAAAACAGAGAAGAAAAAAATGCATGAAGTAACTTCTCTTTTACAATTACAGATTAAGACATCTGGAGTAGCAGGGACACCAGATCTTACCCGAATTTTTTGAGGAAATGATAAAGGAACTTGAGGAACATCTTAGAATTTAAAATACTGAATCTTAGTTTCTTAACTATACAGCAGAGTTATGAATCAAAGTTTCTGCTGAAAAGCAGATAGCATTCCTTAAGAGCCTTGATTTTTCACTAGCAAATTTCTGTTAAGTCTTGGTTCTGGAAGAGAAAAACTAGCTCGCCACTTGCTTGAAGTGCAAAGGTAGTTGTATGTCTAATGATGGAAAACAAGTAACATTTTACTTCTGGTTCAGCTGCCACGTTGGCTGCAAGTTTGAGTAAATGTTATAAATTATTACAATCACTAGTTAATACTTATGAGATACTGTTCATAGGAAGCATTCTTCTGACCTTTTCAGTTTTTATTTGTGTTACAGGATATATCATCATTGAAATTACACAGGGGGAGATTATTCTAAGACAGTCTAACCTCACTCGGTCAGTGTTGTATGTGAGTGATTCGTTCTCTTTCTTCCAAAATATCTGAGGAGATGGCTCCCCCGAGATTCGGCACTCCAGTCGCACCGGGAATCCCTCAGTCACACCTGTGTTTTGTAGCTTTTCTATAAACACAGGTGCTTTTTGTACTTCCTTAGCTGTGAAAATAAAGATTGCAGTTATGTTGACACTAGTCTGTGAAAACATAGCCCTTCTTTCAGCAGCATGCTTGAAACAATAATGAAAGACCTCAGTGGCAGGAAACATAAGTGTTGTCTTCATTAACCACAAAGTTCAGTTGTAGTTCCTCTGAAGAAAACAGTCACATCCATATTTTAGTAGGGGAAAAGTGCGTGCTAAAAGAGCTGATTCTTCCCCAGAAAAATTGAAATGTAGAGCATGAAGACTAGATAAACTGGCTGCGCTATGCTTGGTAAAAAGTGCTCCTTGATATTCCATAAAAGTGTGGACTTCTAATTGTAGAAGGAACTGTTCTACCAGAAGTCTAGAGTGGCATTAGTCTGATATGTTGTGAAATGCACAGGTCATATCCTGCTGGCTGCTCAGCAGTAAGCGCACGTCTAGATTGTCATTAAGAAAAATATTCATGGAAATCGTCTGGTTTGTGGCCTCAGCTGTGCCTCAGGCCAGCAGCCCTTCTTTCTTAACTATGTGCACAGATATTACATGCCAGTCAACTTATGCCACAACATAGCAAATATCTCACCTACAAATATACCATAGTTCTGTTACTGCCAGGTTTCCTTTTCTTACCCCCTACCACTCAATCACATCCTTTGATGTCACTTATGTTTTCTTTATTGATGTCATCCTGGCAGTGCTCAGCCTGAAAGCTTAGCATGAAGATGTTACCTGCAACAATGAGCTCCAGGCTGAATGTATTTTCACCAGCTCGATTGCTGGCAATGCATGTGTAGATTCCAGCATCTCTGGATGTGACTGGTTCTATGATCAAGGAGTGCACACCATTCTCACGCACTAACATTTTGTGAGAACTATCAGGGCGAATTGGTCGTCCATTAAGTTGCCAGCTTAAGTCTGGAGTCGGTAATCCACTAACCTTGAGTATAAAGAAAATAATGGGAAATCATTTTAGCCACATGAAACACTGGAGGAGACCTGACTTGTTACTTCAGAGAAGTTTGGTGGTGTTTGCTACCACAGGTGTACCAAAAGTTTTAGAGATCTAGTTCTGTCCTGATTTACATGTTGAGTCAATTGTATTCATTTACTTACTTTCTGGCCAACTCCCTGAATTCCATGATGTCTTATGGGCATGACTGAGAAAAGATCAGTGTTTAGATAGGCTAGAAGCTAAATAATAATACACTGCAAAACAAAAGGCAAGGTGACACCTTTTGTCTTTTTTTATTGTTTGCTCTTCAGGTGGAATGAGAAGATACTCCTTTCTAGATTAACTTCTTGTTGGAAAACTTGCAGACAAAAAGATGTTAGCTGACTAATTACTGAACTCTTAAGTTCCATTCCACTTAGGTGTAACCTAGTGACAGCACTGCTTGCACTAGTTAATACTAGTCCGTGTCAACAAGTCTTGTACTTTTGAAAGCTGTGCCACTTGCTGTGGGGACTGTTCAAGAACAAATAGCTTCTCCCAAATAGGTCAGCATAAAGTAAACAGAAGTCACCCAAGCCTGCATTATTTTTGTCCAGCAAAGTCATTAATCAGGATTATATTGTTTGAAACTTTAACAGGGTTTCAAAACTCAAGGAGTAAAAGGACTTAAAATGGAGAGGCACACTGTCTTTGTAGCATGTGGTGCTTCCCTCCACACCCCAGCATAGCTGAATTCTATAAATCAGTTTACTGTGTGCCAGAAGCACTGTCATTGGAGGGGAGGCAAACTTTTATTGCCCACTTAATCACTCAAAAGCAGGGAGATTAATTAACCTACTGACAGGCACTGAAACTGGCAATAGGCAAAATAGCTTCAAAAAGAAACCAATGTGGTTTTTGAGTCAGCTAATGTTATCAGAAGGTTGCTGCTACCCTTTGTGTGACACTTGCCTTGCAGTCCATCCTGCATAGTTTTCCTTCTTGAACAGTCAGGTCTCCAGGAGCCTGCAGAAAATGAGGCCGGAAGAATCGTTCCTGAATTGGTTCATTTTCATCACCACTGTCCCTTGATCGAGATCGTGGTCTTAAAATAACATGAAACAAAGTTAAATTATTTTTTTGTTTGCTAAATCAGAAAAACCATAGTCACTTATAAGACTGCTTTGAATTTTAAACTATTTCTTTGACCTATACCGTAATCACTCCGTATCTACACACATGCACTGGTAGCATTTGCTCCAGACTGAATTAATTATGACACTGTACTTATTAATTACTTTCATTTAATTCACATGTTGTGGCAAAATATGACCTATAAAATAATCTTGTACAGAATAATTTCTTGTAATATTAATTAATTTTATACATGAGAGTATTTTTGTTTACAGTTAGTCTTTAAATCACTGACATACAAATAAAATAAGTTGGCAGGTCTTGGCATGTAGCTTCAGTTCCACATTTCTAATGTCCTGTGTATTTAGTCCCCTCACTGTTGCTGATTAGACCAGAAAGTACATATACTGTTCATTAATTGTGGTTCCCTTTCAGAAAATAACAGCAGCTAAAAGCTAACTCATCGCAGTTGAGAAAAGACTTTTCACATCAGACTTCTCTTGTTCTGCACTAGTGAAGACTTTACAGAAAATTGTGTGTATTGAATTGCTGTGGATATTTATTCCTCATTTAACACTTTTTTTGAGATACTCGAACATTTTCCAAGCCACCAAATATTGGTATCAAAACAATGAGGATTTCAGTTGTGAGCAATAGGAAGAAAAACTTTGGTTTTTCCACGATATCATTTAATCCATTTTCAGCATTGGCTATTCTTGTCTGTTAATTTAATCTACCAAATCTTTTTCTAATTGGTTCCTCACTTAACTGCATTTTTTTTCCATTGAAATTAGCATTATTGCATTTTGTGTGATTTTGTAATCAAAGAAACTTGAAACAAAATTTTAGATCCCTTTTTGTCCTTGCTGATCAGCTCCATTGAGTTCCATTCTGGAGCCAGCTGCTGCTTACAGTAACATCCCGTGTCAGTGAAGGGGAACTATTCAAATGTCCTCCAAGATCACTCTTAGCAATGGCATATTACAGTAAAATTCTCTTTTCTGAATCCCATGTTCTGTTAATTTTTGCCAGTGTTTCTCTTTTGGCTGATGTCTGCAGTGTACATGCTTCAGTATAGGTGCCTATACTGCATATTCTACTGCCCGGGGGCATTTCTTTAGGTTAAAATAATTCACAACAAAAAAAACCTTAAAACCTTCAATGGTCACATTTGGATATGACCTACTGTACTACTGTATAGAAGATAAACATTCCAGCTGCACACTGTGCTCCACTGAGGTTGTGGTTAATTATGGTTGCTTGAATTTGATTTATTTTGTTCTGCTCTGTTGTTGCACTTTTCTCTGCTTTTGCTCTGTTTGAATTGTGGCCAGTCATCACCTTTGCTACAGTATTATTTGTCATTAATAGATAAATGTTGATTTCTTAATCATTCCAGTTTTCCCACAGCTATAAGTAAAGGCAAACAAAGGGCCAGGGTAGTTGTGTAGATACCTAGTCCGTAATGCTTAATCATGTAGGACTGGATACTGAAATGGGAAACACAGACTGACATCTCTGCACACACTAAAATAAAAGCTTATATAGCTCTTCAGATGCCTAAATCCAGGTCTGAAGCACCTCATAGTTTTTGCCACTTGAACATGTCTAAAGCTACTTCAGTAGCTCCAGCATTGCAGCTCATAAGCAACATGAGCTTTAGTTGGTGAGTTCCTAACCAATTTTGCAGACATACATGCCTAATGTGCATGTAGAGGGGATGGAAGGTGGAGGGTTCTGCAAGACCAACTACAAATGATGGTATCTAGTCAAGTGAGTGCTGCACAGTGCAAGCAACTTGTGCAAAATCTGCTTCCACAGTAATCACATGCAGCCTGTTTAGAGACTGTTGGTAAGATGCCAGCGAAGTACAAGTAACTAGTGCTTTGTGAGTTCTTGTGAGGCTGAGCCAAACAGGTTAACTGGCACCTCTGGAGTGTGAGAGCCACCATCTTATTGCTGCAGCTGCATGAAAAGGCAGCAGTGGTCAAAACTGGGGGAAGAAGAGGAGGGGCAGAAATTTATGCCAAATAAAATGGAAAACAAAAATGTTAAGAATTTGTGACCATAGATGTTGCATTTCTTTTAACCTCTTTGTAAGTTTACCCCAAAATGGACTACTTTTTGAGCCTTTACCTTGAGAGGTGAAACTAATATTATTTTAATTCTAAAACATTTTGTAGTTTTAAAGAAATAATGAGTAGAGCCAAGTGCTTCAGATGTCTAGGAATGACAAATGGCAATAGACTGGAATACCCTTGGATTCATTGCGGGCTCTTTAGAGTTGTGATGAGGGCATCACATTTCATGGATTAGTTTCAGGAGAACTGACATGATGTACTGAGTGTGTGCAGGGGAGATTCCATGGGTTGGTATGGCACAGTGCACTAGGAATTTCAGTGAGCAAGAAGCTGGAGAAGACTTCATGACTGACCATACAGTAATGATCACTACTTTGGAAAGAAAGAAGATTAAGTAACAATTAATCCCCTAACTGAGAGCAGGGAGATAGGAATGTTTAGTTTTAAAATCTTCCTTAAATCTCATGCATTTTAAGATTTGCAATTTGCAATTCTGATTTATTTGCAATTCTGATTGCCATGCTTAGGTGACACAAAGTTGAGCACCATGTCATCTAAGGGATTGAGTCCAAGCTTTGTACACGTCAGAAGATTCAAAAGTGCCCTCCCCGACACTCCAAGTAATACTTAGAAGGTGATGTTTGTCAGCTAAGCAAATTTTAGAAAAACACATTAAGAGTGAAAAAAACCCTCAGAGTTCTGCCAGAACACATTCTGTAAGAGATTAAATATACTCCAGGAAAAAGACTGTCAATAGTGTAACAGGTCATAAAGTTCATTAAGCTAATAATTACGCTTATAATAAAAAAAAAAAAAGTTTTGTTGCTCTGAAGCAGAAAAGCAAATATAAATAATACTGTAATGCTACAGGAATGTTACTTATCAAAAGGCTATGGCAATAGATGTGACAAATATCACAGTGTATGGGGGAGCACAGTATTTTGGTATATCACATTAGAAAAGCCAGTGATGGGAGTCTGTCTTAGGAAGGTTTTACATGCTCCCATTTCATCAGTCTCTGATGAACTGGGTGGTGGGAGTAGTGAGAACTGTCATTAAACAGAAATAGTGTTGTGCTGAATGCTTACAGAAACAGCTCTTCAGAGCAAAGATAAGGGGATGAGCCCTTCACATATGCTAATTTTACAGGAAATAAGAATCCTCGGTAATTGCCCTAATTTTAATTAAACTGCTGTATGGAAATCCCTTATTTATAATTTATTACTCTACTGGACACCCAAACACCCAACCCAAAGCCATAGTGGTTTGTTGAGTGCTTGTCTCCATTAGAAAATAAAATACCAACCATAAGCAGCCTCGGACTTTGATTGCATTTGAAGAGATTGAAAAGAAGCTCTTCCGTTATTACCTGAGGTTTTTGTCCATCACAGAGAGAGACACATAAACACATTTTGTCCTTCAGGAAGCTGCAGGAGTGGCAGCTGCTTGCTACTCTTGCACCTACCTAGATTCCTGTCACCCATCCCTGTTTTTAAAGATCTTTCCCCTTTCTCGCCCTGTGTGCGCTAAATTGAAACTTAGTTGAAACCTGATTCTTCACAGCAGCTTTTCCCTTCAGAGATTAACAGAGATTTTTCATTTTTACCCATTATTTGCAGGTGCCAAGTGCCTTAGTGACTATCTGGCTATGCCACATGGACCCAGCCTTTTCTGCACTCTTCTTACAATGCAGAGATATGCCCCTTCAGGAGCACTCTGAACTTTGGACTTAATAGACCTAAAGGTGACACATTGGAGAGGGAGTTGGTAGGCTGGCTCAGTGAAATGCTGGGAAATGCTTTCAGGGCTGCAGGAAGCCCAGTTTGTTCCATGCAGGAATAAGATAGACCAGATCTTTTAAACAACTAACCTCACTTTCTAATACTTTCTAGTTGTCAGAGGGAGGAAGAGAGCCTGTTTCGCATACAGCAGTTCTACAGTACATACTAGTACCACTAGTAACAGTTAAAGAAATCCTTTCCTTGTTGACTGAGTAATTACATGTACTCTGTATATTACAGTTGGGCAATATTGAGATTCTATGGCTGCTGTGACCATTAAGCAAAGCACATGCCTCATTACAGCAGAACGAGAACCAGAGCCCTTATACTCCCTTGAAAGCAGTTCTGTTTGGGTAACCAAAATGAATCTTTTTGTATCGTCTAAAGCTGTCTAAGCTGTGCTAAAGAGCCTCATAAATGCTTTGGAAATGAAAAAAAAAAATATTTGAAGGGAAAATTCCCTTATATGGTCCAAAAACATAAACCAAAGCTTCATATGAGAATAATTGTAAACTCACCAAAGATAAGTTTAATACTTTATTTCTGACTCATAATTCCTTATAAGAACCTGAACTGAAATATTAAAGAAGGAAATACTGAAATATTTCTAATGTAAATCTGATAAACCTCTTTGGCATGCAATTATTTCTGCTGTTCCTTTAAATGAATACTTATTAGAAGTTGCAGAAGGATGCAGGTTCCTGGTAGAATCCTAACCAGGTGAAAAGTTTTTCAAAAGCCTGAGTGACAAGGTCCTTCCCTTACTGATAGTGTAATTTGGAATATGGAGCAACTAGTCAACACCACAAAGAAAGGAGGAGAAGACAGGTAAAATTAAAGATACTTAAAAGTCATGTCTTTTCAGAGGTTGCTTATACTTCTGAGTGTGCAAGCTCTGCAGCAATTTTCAGACAGCAGTGGTCACATTTCTGAATGCCCTACTTTAATTTACCTGCTTACTTCACATTCTTTATCTTACCACAGTTATTTTACAAACCCCATATTATTAAAAGAAAAAAAAAATCAAATACCTTCTTATATGAGGCTGACCTGAAGGTGACCAAGGACTGCGGCCTCTTTGATTTACAGCTTGAACCATCAGCCTGCCCGTACAACTTACTCTGCCCTGTTATGATGATGGAGAGAAGAAATGTTAAAAGACTTGAAACATGTAATATAAATGTTCAGCCTGATCTGTTTTTTTTTTTTCTCCACTTGTTTTATCAGTTTCCATTCTAACACAGAGCAGACTGGAATGATTGTGACTATAATACAGTCATAGTTAAAAAGTTCTACCTGGAACTTTTTCTTTAAAAAAAGATTGTTAGTGCCACTGTCAATTAAGTTTTTAAAACAGTATACTGACTAAGTTATTGATGTGGGTGAGAGGTTTCTCTGTGTATGGCAAATGGATGGAATGACAAGACAACTAGTTCAAGATCTTGAAAATGGCACATGGTGGGTGTTGGCAATTAACAACAGAGCTGCTACCTCCATAGTGGATTGCTCTGGTGGGCCCACAGCTAAAAAAAACCCCATTAATGTAAAAGGCAAAAGAATTTGGCAAGTACTTAACAGGTCCTCTCTGAAGAGCCCTGATTTGGGGAATCCAAGGAAGAAGCATACAGTTTTGCTGATGGACGTTTGCCATAGTTCAGTTGCCTAAGGGTATTTTCAGTGAATGATAAATAAAACATGGGCTCTAGTGTATTTGGTCCTCTTTTTTCTTTTTATTTTACAAGACAGGTTGTCCACCACAAGCACTAGTCATAACAGATTTCGGATAGGCCTGCTTGAAGCCAGAACTGCCAACATTCAGGGCTCTCTGGAATTCACCCTGTAATGGATAAAAGCCTCTGACTGTCCCAGTAAATAACAGCTCTGCCCCCTGGGCTGGTAGCAGTAAGGCAACATCCACATCAGCTTTGCAGTGTATTTCAGGTCTAAGCTGCGAGCTCCACACTCAAGTCCGTCGGCATAAAAGTGACAAATATTTTTATCACAGTAATTGAGGGTTGCAAATAGCTGTTCTTTAACAACTGACCAAAGCCTATAAAAAGCCAATATTGTTGGGCTCACAAGCAGCTTTCAATTAGCAATGACTTTTGTGTTACTTCTGGACTGTTAGAAATTAAGTCTGTGTCCCGTTTCTATTCCCATGACCCACTTAGTCTGCAAGAAAAATCCTTGCATTAAAATAAACCATTGTGCATGACCCACAGCAATTCCTTAAATAAAAGCTTCCCCCCCCCCCCCCTTGTGTTACAAGACCATTAAAGACATCTGGAACAAATGCATTTTTATTTTGGGCACCACTGCATATTAATATTTTTTCTGGCGGGTGATGAATACACATATTTTGGGATAATTTCTGCATATCTCAATACATGATGGCATCACAAAGGAAACACAAAGGGCAGTAAGGAATTTGAATGGGAAAGATTAAGCAGGAAGCCAAAGATTTGGAAAAGTCATGGGATGAAAGAGAGGGAAGCAATGAGTGGGAAGTAATCAATGAGAAGATGTCCTAGAAACTACAGGAACTCCAGCCTGAGGACTGTGGATGCATAGTGCAAAGAAGAGGAGAGAGTGAGACAAAAAGAAGGAAGGTGAAAATAAGGACTTCACTTGAACCCATACAGCTCACAGAAAGAGCTCAGTTAAGGGACGTGAGCCATAAATAAAGACCTAAATCAGACAATGTTTTGTGTTTGTCTAGGCCCAGGGTCCATTTGCTCTGGATTAAGTTCTATGGCAAATTTTACACCAAACCCCAGTGGTGTGTCAGAACCTTAATTCCAGGTCCCTGTGTTTTACATTGTGGGCAGCAGGGCCTGCCCTGTTAACTACCACAGGCCACTGCCAGGGTCTGTCAGCAAGTCATTTTACATACGTAAATCCTGTTATATCAGTCCAGTCATGAGATGGCACAAACTGGCAGAGCTTTAATGAACTGAATCCTTTGCTTTAATAAAACCAGTTTCTATAAGCTTTTTCCTTTGTAGTTTGGTGATTCCAATAACAAGGACCAAAACACAGCAACAGCCTAGCAAATATCTACCAGTCCATCAGAGTCATGGTGTGGGCTCCCTTATATTTATGTATTTCACTTTCTCAAGGAAAAGTTGCCAAATTTGCCTAAGTTTGTGATAGCTTTGAGATGTGGACAACTTTCCATTATAATTGAGAACACTATGCCAAAATTATTTCCACTCAGGATGACTTAAAAGAATTGGAATTCAGATCTTTGAGTGTGAAAGGCTAGTACATTAACTCACAGCCCTTCCTTGCCTCCATTGTACTGTTAAATGCATAGTAAAAGCAAGCAAATAGTAGGAGAGATAAGTATGTTTGCTTAGGAATTACACTGTAAAAAAAAAAAAAAAGAATAGAATGGGCTTGGTGAAACACAGATGTTTTGTTTAGGGGAGCCAGAGGAGGATGCTTCTGGTTCTTCTCCAAAGAGGGGAAAAAAGCACAAGCATAGAATTTTACTGTGTTACAAAACTGCTTTTTCAATCCCCAAGCTAGGACCCACACAAATCCACCTCATTGTAGTACATCTAAAAACCCACTAAGAAAGTAGTGCCATCAATGACCAGAACTGGAAACCTAAGTCAGTTGTGTCATTTAATGAGCATTATCCAGAATAACAAATGCTCAAAAGTAGGCTGTAAATATTCAGGGACAGAGTACAGTGCCCAAACACAAAGGCAGTTTGTTCACCAAGTTCTCCAAGACTTTGGATCACACAGTAAACAGGGAAACTTTATGCCTGCACTAACACAACACTTACAGGAAGGTGAACAGGAATCACTTCTCACCTTGAGCATATATACATTTTTAAACCTGCTGTGAATTTCCACAATTTAAATAGTGCCAAGTATTGTAACAATGGTCATCCAGGTGTAAAAGCTCCCAGTTTGAACAATTTCATGGCCTTATGCGATTTCATTATTTTTTCCTTTACTTATATATGTAGAAATAATATTTAAACTACCTAAATTTAAGCACTGCAGTTAGTAGAAAGAATCTAGCCAAAAACTGCTATTTGTGTGTTGTCTCTATGTACAACCCCATACATTCATAAGCCCACTGCAGTATGAGCAGGACTGACAAGCTGAAGAGCGAGGCAAAAATGGCAACATCATGCTAAGTAACCTAGCAACACACATAACAGAGCACAACACTCCTGCTTAGATTAAACTCTGTCTCAGTGCTCCAGTTTGTTATTCTACAGTGTGATTCTGCTTGCAGGCCTAGTCTTGGCAAGATATTTGGCACTACAGAAGAAAATAATTCGTTACATCCCAAAAGTTTTGTTACTGCTTTGGTTTCTCACATGCAAATCTTTCCCCTCAATTTGCTGTGGTGCAGGAAAAGTGAATTGAAAAAGTTATTTCAATAGGATGTGTGACCTGTAAGTTTAACTATATCCAATGCACTAGCGGGTTTTTGCTATATACGTCCACTCTTGTACTGGGTCTAGGAAGAACAAATGACATTGTAAACCCAGTAACAGTCTGTGTTTCAGAAAAACAATATTTAAGATCAACACAGCTACGTAACAGTGCTAGATTTTTTTGCCTTACAGAATTTCAATCTGCTTAATGTAAACATGTTGAAATGTGATATACTTGCACTCATTTCAGAAAGTTGGCCTCAGTCAGTGAGTTGGGTCACAAAAGAAAAATTAAACTGCAGGATTGTGTTACATCTGCTAGTAAAGTGGATTTTTTTTTCCCCTTTATGTATATGTGCTATCCATGCTCAGTTAGGATACTGAGATGTTATCAGCTGAAACAACTAGTGGAAGAGTAATTAAAAAACAACACTCCTCCCCCCTGAAACCTCAAACCATAGGAAAAAAACTGCTGCTGAGTTGCTAATCTCTTGGAGATAGAAAGGTCCCACCCTACTGATGCAAGATGAAAACAGAAATCTAACTTGCATACTTACAGTGACTTCACCATTTAATTAAATCATGCATATGTAAGATGAGCTAGTTTTCTGAAGATTTATGTCCAGAAGGATATTTGCTCTGGAGCCAAACCTTCATTTACCTGTGGGTTAGCAGCCATAATAGTGTAATTCCCATCATCATCCAGGGTGGAGGCTGCAGTATGCAGTGAGCAAGTTCCATCAGGTTCTCTTTGAATTCGGTAGTGATCACTTCGTTTAGAAATTTGCTTCCCATCTTTAAACCAATAAATCTGCAGGAAAAAACAAGGCACAGCTGGTAAGAGGTGGGGTGCTCATTGTCATCATTTCTCAATTAATAGCACTAACGAATCTTAACTGCTGAAAAACTCTCTGGTAAGTATTAAAAGAAAACCATTTTGAGCAACTAGTAAAAGTGCAGAGCCACACTCCATCAGCCACTTTCACTAACAATTACAGATTAGCAATTTTTCAAAGAGAAAGAAGGCAGGGTGAACATTTACTGATGAAATTTACGGGTGCATAAGGGGTGTACCCGTCCCAAGGGCAGAACAGCAGCTGAATACTTCAAGAACTGAAAATAAATGTCATTACAAAGAAAAGTTCTATTTCAGAGAAGATTGGTAATTTTAAACTTATTTCACTTAAATCTGAAGAAGTTGCAGAAAGAACTTAAGAATGCTATTTCTCTCTTTTCAGAAAATAAAAACATAGACCAAGGTAATTATAGGCTTAATTAATTCAATGGTAAATAAAATAGAAGCAATGATCTCACTGTTGAAGCACCCGTTTTGTCTCATACCCGTTACGCTGACTGGACTGGACCAAAATGCCAGAGAGGATTCAGCCGCTCACGCCTGCAGCGAGCAGCTCAGTGTGGGAATGGGCCAGCTCAGTATAATGACATGATTGAAACAGTGTCACCCCGATGTGACAGGCATCTACAGAGATGGACAGCTTTGCAAAGTAATAGGAAATACTTCAAAGCAAGTGAGCACATAAATAGCCTTTAATCACTGTACGCCAACACCAGCATAGTTCCAAGCTGTACAGAACAGTTACATTATCTATCAAACAGAGGTATTTTCCATTACTTTTGATACATAATTTTATTCTCTGGCTGACCCAAGGTCTACTTTCAGTGAGCCAAAAAAATGATGTATGCAGAATAACACAGTAATCCATGAATTACACAAAAAAAATGTTTTAATGCCTCAAACTTGAAGCAAAAAATAAAATATTTTGACCTAGCTTTCAGAATTTTTCTTTTGCTGTATTATAAAAATAATGCAAAATCACAAACTGAAATCTGCTGGAGTCCAAAGTAAAATGTTGTGTATGCATGAACACACACAAAGGAATATCTGAAAAATCTTATACTAGGCAGGCTGTAGTCAGCTGCCCAAACCCATATTTAAGTAGAACATTATTCACTTGTCTTTTCTGAAATGTGTACTATGCCATAACATCAGCTGGTGTTCAGCATTTTGGACACTTGTGCAGATACCTGCACCATTTTTACAAGGTCAGCTCATATAAAGTACAACAACTGTCCTGGTCCTGTGACTGCTGGGACTATTTAGCAGTAGGAAAACACACACATTTCCTCAGTCGCATTCTTGAAGTAGGAATTTAGGTCTTAAGAGTGAGGAAAGGGTGCTGACTTTCTAGTAAAAACAAAGTGACAAAGCAAAGCACGATTCCATTCCTGATAGAGTTTAATATGCTGGGTTCTTTTTTTTTTTTATATGTGCCAATATTTCAAAGCTTGAAATTCACTCACTTGGGGGGAAAGTTAAGGATATACTCTTAAATTTCACAAAGAGACAATGGAGGATTTTTTGGAGGAAATGAGTTGAAATTTCCCTTACAATTTATTACTGTGTATGATTTTTATATTAACAAGCATTATGTGTAACTCAAAATTATTTCATTTCCTCAATAGCTGGTTATACTTGTTTCCCATTTTGTCTGTCAGCAGCCTTGCAGAGACTCTGTGGTACTAACAAAAGATTTAGTCATGTCTTCTCATCTGCTGACAGAGCACTTACTGGAGATGCAAAAGATATTTGATCACTTATATACACATGCTAATGGGTGCTAAAGCAATATAGCTGCAAAAAATGAGTTTTAACTTGCATGCTTTATGTGTGTCATAATGTTGCTTGGAAATGTACTGCATTAAGCAGTAATTATTTAATAACAATGCACTTAGCAGAAATATCAGGAGGCATGCCAGAAATTATTACATGGAAATACATGCAAATATTAGCTGAACCAGTTATCCAAACATCCAACATGTATATATTGCCCAATACCTATTTCAACTAAGTTTAAAAGCATTGGCATCCCTTATGAGCAGTAAATTCTTAATATTACCTTTATCTGACATGAAGTTAATAAATAAAACACTACCACTGCAGGAGACAGTGGCCCTTGCAGTGAAGTATTTTCTTTCTAGGATACCTTTTCATAAATGTACCATTAAACTATTGAAGCACTGAACACTGCATCTGGATTGCTTTTAGTCGCACCAGATTTTCAGAAACCAATGTGTAATGACTAGAAATACAATGGAATACACAGCACAAGAAGGGTTTTGATCCTAGGCAGCACAGGCATTTTTAATCACCAAGAATTATATTCAGCCACGTGAAGAGCGAGCAGTATGAGATTTATGTAACAGATTAGCTCAGTTGGTCAGAGCATGGTGCAAATAATGCCAAAGTTGTGGGTTCGATCCCCATATGGGCCATTCACCTAAGAGCTGGACTCAATGATCCTTGTGGGTCCCTTCCAACTCCACAGAATATTCTGTGATATAACACATTCTGTGATAACCTCTTGTATGGCATTGTCCTAATTCTGAAGAGAAATATTCCTTAAAAAGAAGTATTCCACAGTCTCTCCTGTAGCACCACAGGTTTCTCATTTTAATGAAAAAATAGTTTTACATTACACCAAAGGTTATAACCAAAAGTAGACTCAGATTTAAAAAGTCATATTTATGAAGACAGAATTTGCACATCAGTGTTCAATTTACATGGCATGTTCAGGGGAAAAAATAATCAAGCCAATAACCCTGCTTAGAAAAATCCCTTGTAATGAATGCCAGATTTTAGAAACACTACAGTTCTTCCCAAAGCCATTCCTTGGCAGACCTGACAGAATACTTAAAAGGGAGGAGCTTCAAGTTAGTAAATTATTTCCAGCTTTTCATTTGCCAAAGTAAAGAATTTATTCAGGGGCAACACTTCCAGCTTCAACAAATGACAGCAGAAGGGCAGCCCTCAGCCATCGAGCATTTCAAAATTGCTGTCTTGGCATACTGCAGCAGATGAGGGGAAGATACAGCTTTGACATTTGCAAAGCCCAGCTAACAAGTAGCCATGCAACAGGACTGAAATTGGTTCCATCCCAAGCAACTTAACAAATTGCACAAAGCATCTGCAAGTGACTGGAATAAAGGACCATAGTTCCAGGTGCAAGAGCAATCACTTCTTAATGTACATGCTTTGACGCTGAAGGAAAACAGAATGTTGTATCTGAATCACGGTGCATTCGCATCAGATGCTCCTCTATAATGCCGTGCTTTAGGGGAAGCACTAAGAATGTGGTTTCTTGGCTGTGCAATCCCTATTGCCCAAGTGAGGGAAAGGAGACATCCTCTTTCATCTGTCTTAAATCAGACAGAGAAACTACACCTTAATTGGAAACTGTGAAAATTAGGGAATGGCAAAGTTGACTAAGGATGACTCATAATAGGTCATCTAGCAACTTAGTCATAAGCCTCAGGCAAAAAGAGTACCTCTGCACACACTGCACCTCTATCATCAACAGACCCATTTGTCTTCCACCCTTGTTCAGCACAACAGATTCTCAGCTATGGTCAGCTCAGAAGTAATGCTGGACATCAAGAGTTTGGTTTCAGTCAGACTGGGCTAATCTTCCCAGTGTGTGTCTTCAGTTTGAAGTAGGAGTGCTTTTTTGATATAAGTATAGTGATCAATCCCACTTACTTTGCAGTGGTTCACATCATATTGTGGTCTTGGAGCACAGAACTGGATTCCTTTCAGATGACACTGAGCCAGAAAATGCGCTCCAAGAACACATCTAATGTGCTGCATCTGCTTCAGTCTGTGGGATGAGATTAGAGCCTGAAGTAAAACCTCCTGAAATGTGTTCAAGGATGAATATATCATTCTTCAGATTTGCTTCTTCTGGTCTGCAGTACTTGTTAATGTAGATGTAGCCCTAGTTCTCTGTTGTTCTTTCTCTGCTACCTGATAATGTCCTTTTTTTTTTTTTTAACACTTTGTACAGTATCATACATGTATATCATTGGGCATGTAAAGTCATTTGCATTTATTTCTGTTCAAAATCCTACATACCCATAAAACTTATACTAGATGAGAGATTTAGATGTGGCTTCTGCTGTGAGGATCTTGCGTAATAGATAAGAGATCTTTGATCTTGTCTAGGAAAGATAAGAGCTCCTATCCACACGAGGTCACTGTAAGAGCTGCAAGGACCTCACGGGGAAGGCACTGTCTTTGGCAAGGAAGTTGAAGAAGCTGCTGTTGTTTGCCTGTTGCATGAGTCAGTTGATTGCCAAGCAATTGTTAAAATGGTTATATGCAACCTACACAAGAAAGGCATTCTTCCAGACTACTGACATCATGGTACTTTTACATTTGCTACAAAGAACTGCTTCCCAAGCCCAACCCTCCCTCAGAAGCTGATCACTAAAACCTCACCATCATGTCTCATCTTGCTGTTGGGATATATGAGAACTTGTGGTATTTTATTATGCCTTCCTCTAAATTCCAATAAAATTTAGTCCTGTTAGCGTGTGTAGATGCAGAAGAATGCAGAGATACCATGCTGGCTCCTAACTAGAACCAACATATTTTTGCATTAACATGTTACCGTGCCTGAGCTAATTACATATGCGAGCGAGATGAATGCTTTTGGGACTACCATGCCAGCTCACAGGAGGCTTTCTAGCATTGCACTGAATTTTTTGATACAGATGTATCCTGGAGGTAACTCTGAAAATGACAGGAGAATTGCTTCCAGGTAAAATAATTGCGAGGAAGCCTCAGGAGGGAGTAACTGAGAGCAGAAGCCTCACAGTAGGATTTTTGACTAGTGTAAATCTAAATAACTCCAGTGATGCCAAAAGAGATGTGCCAGTTTATGCCAGATAGACTTTCTTGTCAAGTGTGAATGTCTCCTGTTTCTATAAGATACAACCCATAAGGTCCAGAGCCTGATGGTAAAGTACCAACAGAGAACTCTCCAGAGCATTTCTAGAAATGTTTACCCTCTTTTCTTACCTTCGGCTTTGGATTTCCTGCCACTTTGCACATAAATGTTACTGGCATTCCCTCAAAAATTTTGTAGTGCTTCAGCTTTATCTCAAAATATGGTGACATACTGTTATCGATAGGTTCATCTCCATGTTGCACTTCATCATCTGATTCTTCCACAGGAGATCTCTCCAGCCTATATTCAATTTCACTGATCAATCTTTGCTCAAAGCTGGAGACTTTATACTCCTGTCAAACAAGAAAGGTAGATATTAGTGCCCAGCTTCAACACAATGCTCAGCAAGATGTGTTCCTAATGTTTGGGGGTTTTATTTTACTGGTCTTTAACAATCCATTAAGTTTCTACATATAAAAGGAAACTGTAACTTGTTGAAGAAAAATACTATAATCCATGCCTCCAATAACTTCCCTATGAAACAATCAAGACATCTGGTATGAGGCAAAAACTGTATTTCATGTTGTCTTAAGGTCTAATTTATAAGGGGAAGGAAAGTCATTGGTTGCTTTTTTTCCATTTTTAAAAAAATCCTATAAGAATAAAAGTATTCTGAAGCAGTTCATAAAGACAAAAGAAACAAACTAATATTTCCTTGAGGGTACAGACAGATTTAGGGTGGGTTTTGTTTCCAGATGGTCAGAAGACCATATGGTTCACATCTGCTATTTGCATAGAACTGTACTGAAGTCTGAACCAGAAGGCTAAAATTACATTGTTTACAATTGCCTGTAAAAATGAGGAAAAAAATAAGAGAAAATGGCAAAACTGGCAGTCCATGATAGTTGCCTCCCTTTACTCCTTTTGCCATGGTCCTGTTGGCCAAAAATATCACTTCTTACTTAAAACCAAAATCTCCCATAGAAGTATCGAAGATATAGAAAGAAGAGCAGAAAGTTTCATCCGGTGTAAAACACTACCACTGGTTTGAATTTGCTATTCAGATATCAGGGAAAGTTACTGTGATATACACTGTTATTTACTTTCTTGAACTGTCTACTTTGCAATACTGAAGTTCTGCTTGGAATCTTAATGATAACAGTGATAATGCCAGAATATAAAAAAGCTCAGAAGCAGGGAAAAACCCCAAATTACTAGTCAATGCTCCTCTCAGTCAGCAGAAATTTAGACACTTTCAAATCACCTTTGGCCTTATTGTATTTAAGACAGAATACACATCTCATGCAATGTTCTTTCACATACCCATCCTCTGTTGCTGCCTCTGGTCTGAGAATGAATGATGTGTAGTATTTCTACTGATCAGTTCCAAAACTAATCATAACCCTCAATAATGGTAAAAAACAGAAGAACAGAGAAATACCTTTTTAAACCAAGGGTATTTTAAAAATTTCTTTGTTCCCTGAAAGTGTACCATAAAAGTAAACCATGAAGTACATACCACAGTTAGTATCAGTGTATGTTAATGTAACAGCAGAAAGATACCAGAGCACATGATGATTGTTGTTAAACTGCCTGCACTCACACAGTTAGGCTTCTAGAACAACTTGAACATCCTGAAGGGAGTGCAGCCCAAATCACCACAATTATTCATGTTGGGTGACCTCTTGTTATTAACCAAGAAGAGTAGAAGGGAAAGGGCAAAGACAACAGAGAGAAATAAAATCAATAGACAAAAAGACAGAAATGTTAACCTTTTGAATATCCACAGGACTCACTACAGATGCACCAACAGAGCGAGCTTCCTGCAAGGGTAGAAAAAAAGATCAAGAGGCAGAAAGAAGACCGAGAGATAACCATGAGAGTTTCTCAGAGTTTTTATCAGGAGAATGTACTTTATGTGGCACTGTAAGCAAATGAATGCTACACAGTTCTGAATAGCAACTCTGGCATCTGAACAATGGAGAACGTGTACCTGGCCTTTCAAGCAGACTTTCTGTTGTGGTTTTGGTCTGCATCCAAAAAGTGCATATTACACAAATAAAGAGAAGATGGTTTCAAGATAGTAGATGTATTTTTGTCTTGAGAGATTTAAAGGTCAGGATAGAATAGGATAAACGGAAGGGTTTAAAGGAGAAAGCAGACATTTGAGAAGTCTCAACCTTATGGAAAAACTGAGCAATAGACATGTGATCCTCCAGTTTACTTCACTAATATATAACTTCTCTATATATGACTTCTCTAATCAATAACCATCCTATCTTGTGTATATTTACTGTCTTATTAAAGTTGGACTTTATTTTAGTGACAATCATAGCCTGTAAAAAAGAAAAATTGAAAGGAATTTTTTTTCTATGAAATTGTAGAGTTGTGTGGCACCTGTATAGCAGGATCTTCTTCTGGTTCCTGTATATTGAAGACAGTTGCAGCACTGTCTGCTCCCAGCAATCGACGAGCCATTTTTTCCTCATATGTTAATCTCTGAACAAAAAAATAAAAAGGAGACGAGGGGGAGGGAAAAGAAGAAAGAAAAGATAAGAACTACAAAGCAGTACACAGTAATGTTACTTAAAGTAATGTTAATAAAAGAGAGCAGCAATGTTTCTAACAGAAATTTTCTACCACAGTTTGCAATGCATTTTTTTTGCATTACAAGAGGCTCTTTTGGCTTAAATGATTCTTGCCCTGACTCTGCCATTTGTTTCCATCCTTGTGCCAGGAACTTGGGCAGGAATGAACAATAGGAGCTGCTTAAATCAGCAGGGTCATCAAAAGAAAGCATGTCAAATCATCCCAAATCTTACTCCTAGTCGTTCTGCTTGGTTTTTACATTAGAACCACAAGGCAGAAAACTCTGCCAAAAATGATAAGGAGATTCTACTCAAATATTTTGTCAAAAATATAACAGCTTTAGAGAAAAATGTATTCTTTAAGGTTTTTTTAATTTCTATTTCTTCTTATTCTTTTATAACTTATAAAGACAATTTACACTCAGAAGGTAAAGTGAGTTAAAAGAAAACCTTAATATATAATTCAATTATTTCTTTATTAGCTTTCTTTCTACATTAAATACCACATTTCAGACACTTAGACACTTTCTTACAAACAACATTGCAAAAAATGCCAGTTTATGAAAGAGAAACTCATTTCATGGTGAAACACCTCATTTAAAGAGAAAAATGAATGAAGAATGGAAATTGTAAAATATTACATCTGCTTAATGTTTGCAATTTTTAAAAAGCTCATTTAATTTAATTTTTTTAATATGTCATATTGTAGCTAAACCAGCAGGCTGAAACTCATGAAAACTAGGTAGCAATGTTGGCTTGTTTACAAGTGTCTAAGAAAATCATGAACTTTTCTTTACTTAAATTTCTTCTGCAATCACTCTGAGTGCCCACAGCCATGATTACGCCTACAGAATTCACCCAAGACAGGAATCTGCGAGGCAAAAGCCTCAAGGCCAGCACAAAACCAGTTTACTTAGTTCAAGATCCCACATCATCTGATCAGAGTTGGTCTATTTTTTTTTTACCTTGGGCCATGTGGGCATTCTCAGGACATTCCATTCATTTACCCAGGCCAAACATCTCTCTCACTTTCCAAAACAGGCATTTGGCATTTGGCAGTCATACTCGGCCCACCTCCTTTGAAAAAACAGGAACTAATACACTATGACAGTGATTCTGCTTAACTGCTACAGAAAACTGCCAAACCCCATGCAATCAATGGAGAAAGGTAAGTACAGAAGCACAAGTCACCTATGAACATTCCCCCTGCTTCACTCCATTGACCTTATTAAGAACTGGAATCCAGCAATTGCTGACTAGATAGTCTGACTAGATAGGCTGTCTTGAACTACACCACCATAGTTCACATCTCAGAGTTGGTAGCAAACTTAGCAAACTACTGTGCATGGTCCTAAGAAACTTAAAGCACACTTCCTTTCAGTGGCACAAAGGCATCCCAAGGCATTCAGATGCTTTTGAAAACATTTCATTGATAAAAGAGGGGTGATAGTCTACATTTTTAATATTACTTTCCTCTTAAAAGAAATTCCCGCTTCAAAGACCATGTCTTAATAGCTGTAAAAAATTCTTAGGAAAGTTGCTTCTCATCAACTCTGAGTAGTAAGTTATTTCTTACTCTATTGGTCAAAAGAAGCCCTGCAACTGCAGAATCTAATGATACCTGATTTCTGCTGGGTTGTTTTTCATGATGAACTGCCTTGTTCTCCTCTGATGTCCAGTTACCACCTATTCCTTCCACTCATTGTCTAATGGCTGGGCACAAGGTATAATGAGCCTGGACTGAACACGAGCTATGCATGTTCATCTGCTCAGTGATGAACAGCCAAAAGCAAATGGCCTTTGAGGCTCAAAAAGTCCTTGAGATACATACTGTGCAGGCTTCTCATGCAAATTCACCATTTTTGAGACCTCTGTTGCTTTGTTAAGACCAGACAAAGTTGTCAAACAGGAGAAGGAATGATAGACCAAAATGTACACTATCATTCCTTATGGAAATGCAGTTTTGGAAATTCAATTAAAAATAATAAATACATAAAAATAAATCTACAACTATTATATTATATGCAGCATATCTGAGAAACTACTCATGATGCCCACTCCCATTCCCCAGGGTATTTTTTGGGGTTTTTTTACCGGCTGTCCGTTGTTCAAAAGGTCTTCTTTGAATCGAAGTTTTCTCTCCAGATCCTGAATGACAGCATCTTTTGACCCTTGAATCTCTTCATCTGATGCTATCCTAGCAGTTCTGCCTGTTTTCTTGGGAAATCCCCTGCAAAACAGTACAAAAAAATTCATGAGCTTTCCTGAAATCATTGGTATTTCATAATTTATCTGAAAACACTGCTATTAGTGAAAAAGCAACATTGTGTCTTTGAAATTAGAGCTCTGACATCTTTCTTACTATGCTGTCCCTACTAAATCTCGTCACTGATTAAATGGTTAGTTTACAAAGTTAAAACTATGCTTTATTTGTGCCTTGGTTAAAATATGGCTCAGGATTGCTTGGCTGTGGCTGTAAACACCATACACACAGATGATACTCATGAGCAGTGGAGCTAAAATGAAGTGAGAGGATGGACACATGAAAGAGAAAGCATGACTAGATAAGTGGGGCTGGAAGATAAACTAGGTTCCTATGAAGTACCAGATGAATAAAGATCAGAAAGATATTAGACAAGGTATTTAATTATTAATTTCTTATATTATTTACTAATTCCTTGTTACAACTTTGCAATACACCATGCATGACTTCATGTTTATTCTCCGTATCTCTGTGAACAAATACTTGTAAGGCAGCATGTAAATGTTGTTTCTGAAAGAAGAGCCTTTCACAGAGTGTAGGTTATGCTGGAAAAAGAAAAATCATCCCTGTAAAGCAGTTTGCAGCAGTAAGGTTTCCCAATGGAATAGCAACCATTTAGCAGTTTGCATACACAGGGCTAAGCACTCCCCTTACCAGCCTACAAGTTATGATTACACTTTCGGGAACTGTCACTCCCATTTTCTGAAATGGTACAGGAAATTTTATTTTTCAAGACTGCGCTAATATTTAACACTTCTCAGTAATGTCATGAGGGCTTTATTGCTGGAAATGCCCAACAAGGGTGGTTTCTACTGAAGACCAGTTCTTAACACAGTTGTGAAGAAATCAACATTGCTATTGTATTTGAAACTTGTAGCACATCCCATTTCTCCAGTGAAGCCACACATCGTTTAAAACACTGATCCTGGTTCAATATTAGTTTATGGGGGGTTTTTTACCTTCATTGAGTAAACAGGGCTCAGCCCATTACATGGGAATGCCTTATGTAAAATATGGAATGGTGTCAAATAAATTGACAAACACACAAAAGCCAGAGATGGAAAAAATCAGACTAGCATGTAGTTGGTAAATTTATTTCCAGTACACATCTTAATAATTTAATTGCTGGTATCAAAATGTTAAAGAATCATATAGAGATAAATTTTCTTGAGTATTGTTCAGTACTATATTTCTATAACACAGTTACAGAAACTTCATTCTTCAGCAAGTGCTTTCAATGGTAATTTTTATCATTAGCAAAAATGAAACAATACACATATGCTGTTAAAAGCCAAAAAGGAATTAAGTGGATAGATGAGAAGACAATAATTGGAAACGTTTCTGTCTAAATTCCTAAAACATTCATACTCTGTTACTGTAAGTAAAATGTGAAAACGGTGAAGTTCTGTAAAAAGAACTGCATTTTCACATAAAATGACAGCAGAAGAGCAGACATTTGCCTAATATCACAGAGACAGAACAACATCGCTCACCCTAGAAATACTGATCTGCTAGCTGGAGATCACCAAGTAAAACAATTTGCTCAGCTTTTGGCTGGGGATCTTCTCAGTCACAAATAACAAAGAAAGCCTCCTCCACTCTGTTTTGGGGAAGAGATCAGGAAAACTATCCCATCTACAGGGAGACAAGAGAGTGCTAAGAGGAAGGCAAAAAAATCTCTTCAAGAAATTTGGAACAGTAAATGTAAAAGAAGATAAGGAAGAAAAATGGATAGGAGAAGGTGGGAAGAGGGGATCAGAAGCTAATAACCTTCAAGAAGACTGGACCATCTGCTAGAAGGCTAGTAGGCTAGTGGAAAGGTGGCATCTGTTTCTTCCCTTGCAGTCTTTCCCTTCACCTTCCAGCCTTTAACCCACCTAGCCAGCACTGCCATGGAACCAAATTACATTACTTTTCAGAAAAGGAACACACCAAAACCCAAACACCAACAAGAACAACACCACCACCACCACCAAAAACAAACTTCAAGGCAGCAAATTTCAAATTTGGCTTCACCCTTGGCTTTACCCTATGCCAGCTTTTAATGGAGGCATTCATCCTTCCTTGAAAATTCCAAGTGATATATTAAGAAATATCTTTCGTTTCACATTCTCAAAAATTTCATATTTGAATGATAAAGAGTTTTAGCAGAAGAGGATCTGCTTATGCTTGGGACTCAATACAGTGCAAAGGTGAAATGTAGAGTTTACCCAAATAAGTCACAACAGTGTATAAAAAGAGGGACGAGCTAAGTGCTTTGGAGTGGATTTTAAGTAACAAGTGAAAGCATTTTCTAAAGCATTATTGTTTATCTCTGAAAACAAAAACCCCTAAGCAAATACACCCATTTTTTAAAGGGGAAGGAGCACCAAGAGAATTGCAAGTTAGTAAGTTCAGCATTCACACTAAATGCAAGAAAACAATATTACAGTCCATTCCTAAACAATGTAGGATAATAAGGAAATGAAAATTTAATCATATCAAACCTCATGTTTATCTCTTTGTCAGGCTGAAGGGCATGCAGATAAGCAAAAAGAAGTAGCTTTGATACACTACAGTTTATGGCTACTGAGTTAGCCTTCAGGAGCTGCAGTAAATTCCCTAGTGAATCAAGGAAACAGAGTCCAGATGAAGTTTCTATTAAATAGCTGTATAACTGTCTGAAAAAGCTATTCTGAGAGAACAATGATTTATTTTTCTATCAAACTGGAAGAATATAGTCCAATGAGGTCTTTCAAAGGTCTCTGTATACTAAGTTCATTACTTAGGGTTTCAACCTTAACAATGGAAAAGTGAAATAGAAAAACGTGTTTCTTAAATTCGCTGATGACACTGAACTTGCGTGGTTGCAATTCATTTGTAGGTAACAACTGTCATTTACAATAATCTTCATAATTTGTCTAAAGGTTTCATCTACTGATGAAACTCAGGAAAATGCTCAAAGCATGATAGTAATGCAAATGGAAAATTAATACGAACATATTAAGCATCTCTTGAGAATCTATAAGATTAAAACTTGGAAAATTATTTCAAAAGGGAAATAAATATAATTCCAGGACATGTCAGCATAAGACATGAAATTTATCTCTTTTCCTTTATTCCTTGCTGTTAGACACTGAATCCAGTATTACCACTGCGCTTCGAGAAAAAATACAGCAAACTGGAAAACTTTAGAACAAAAAAAACATCTAAAAGCATAGCTTTCGTGACAAGCTATGTCACACACACACAAACATTCTTGTTTGTTTAGTTGGGAAATTAGGAAAATGAAGATAGGCAAATCAAACATAAAACATCAGAAATCAGACAATAGCTGACATCAGAAAATAGCTGGTATTTAATGATTCTCCATGTCCATTGAGGATACTAATTGACAATAACTTGAACAAGCTTAGACAAAACTATGTAGAACTCTCCTTTCTCTACCATACAACAGTGACAGTTAAACCCTGAAACATATCATGTAGGGAAGCTAAGGAATTTTGTTTAAGAACAAGGTATGCAAATATGTCAGCAATGGCCTGTGGATCCCTGGTAACTTTGAACAGGAGAGGCAGACTCCCTAACAACTTTCCAGTTCTCTAGTTAAGTGTCAGAACATCCTGAGCTTTTCACAGTCAGTATGGAAGAGTCATCCAAAACCTGGTCAAGGTAACTTGCCTTAAAAATAGATTATCTCCTCTTTATTTACATTTACAAATAAGTATCTTAACAAGGAAGTAGCTGCTTTAAAAATTTAACTATAAAAATGAACACCAATCAAAATTTCTTCAAATGCCTTTAGAAAGCTTCTCTCTTTCCCTTTTGGCACTATTTAAACTGGAACAAAAAAAACCCCAAGAGGTGCATAAGGAAATGTGGATCTTCCTGCAGACCCTTTATTTCAACCCCGTTTTCAGAATCTCTTTCTCTAAATATATACACTTCAAAAATTGTACATATATATATACATATATACATACCCCCACAGCAAGTTAGCTCTTAAGACATATGTTCTTGGGATGAATTCCAAAATGAATAGAAGGCAATGGCAACAAATAGAAGGACTTTGGTAAATCTGTGCTCCAAATCACAGATCCTTTTAGCCTGAGAGATGGTTTGCATGTCAAGAAAGCCTGGCAGCAAACTTTCTTCAGCTGCTTTTGCAAATATTTTTCACCATCCTTACATGCCCTTATCTGGATGCATTTAGCTCCTAAGATTTGTGTCCTTAGTGATGCACGAGCTTTCTTTCTGTCTTCTCCAAGGGATAACATCAAGCAAGAAAATCTGCCAATTGATTTATGTTATCTGTATATTCATTCTTTGCCCAGTGCAATTTGCAGATATATTGTGAATATTAAGCTAGCAGGAGATAGGTAGAGAAGGCATATTTCAGAATGTTGACAGTATTAGTCTGAAGCACACAACCACCACCACAAATGTGCAGAGAAACTAACAGCCTTGAGAATTAGGCTGCAATTCACATGGATTTTAAGCACCTCTGAAATATCCGTCACTTAAGGCAGTGAGGGGGCCTGAATACAGGCGTAGACAAAAGCACAAATGTCTGAACTCTTTTGGTTTGAAAGGGTGCAATGAAATTGCCAAAACTGTCATCTTAATTCACACAGAGATTTTTGACAGCAAGGTTTTTTGCAACCTCGGTTTGGCTCTCTTTAGTTTTGAATACTTGCCCTGACATTTGTTTAGAAGGAAGGCCAAACCAGCAGTACTTTTCATGTTTTAATTACACACAGCACATGCTGGATGCGATTCCCTCTTTTCCTATGTACCTTTTACAGTGTAAACAAGGGCAACAGGCTGGTTGTTGTTATCCTTCCAAGAGCAAATTCCTGTTTGCAGCCAATGTGGCTCAGTTTCACAGAAATCCAAATCAATTCTCTGGTACTGAGGTAATGAACACTAACTTGATTTTTCCTTTAAAAATAAAGTCTTCCAAAAATACAGCTAATTCCTGCCCATTTCACACATTTTTTTTACTTACTGTAAGAGCAAAGTTACTACAAGCACTGTAACAGGTCACAAACCTTAAAGCTGCAGCTGTACAGTAAAATCATTTAGTCTGATCTTGTCACAGCAAGACCATGAAGACCAGGAGCTTCAGCTTTGTCCAGTAAAGTGACGTTAAATGTATCTGAATTAGGGGGAATGTCTGAGGCACAGACCTGACTAAGGATGACTTGCAGTAAATGGAACAAATGTACAAAAGTTCAGTTATTTCCGCCAGCCAAGGTTCTGAAACTGTAGTTGAAAGAAATAAACAAATCATGCTTCAGTATTGGATGGGGTCAAGGTTGACATGAATAATATATATATTTCTGAACAAGTTTGATCCTGTTTAATGATTAGATAACAAAGATTACTACTCTCCTACAAACTGCATGACTACCACTAAGGTTTTTTTTTCCTCTAAAGCTTATGTTTAAAAACACATTTTTACTCATTAAAATAAGAATTACCACTTCTTCATTCCCTGTTCAGTTCCTTTCCCCAGGCAAGTTTTCCCTCTGCTGCAGGCTGCACTGGTTACCATAGATATATAAACGCCATTTGCTTTTCAAAAGATGTACATGTACTTTGATATCAAGTTAAAGAAATAATACTTATTTTATAACCCATAATCTTATCTGAAATTCTGGTTGTTACCAGCAGTATGCTAGAACTGATGGTTAAGAAGAAATTACTAAAGCACTGGCTGCTCCTGAGTGTAGAAAAGGCTGGCACAGTCCTCATAGTCCTGAAATCTAGAGAAGAACTTCCAGAAATATGTGAAGAAAAAGCTACATATTGGGATCCAGTTTTTGAGAAAATGTGTTTTAGGATTTTTGTTATGTTATTATACTGTGTTATTGTATTATTCCCTTTCATTGTACCCCCATTTTCCCTTATTTTCCCTAAGCTTTCAAACCCTGCATTTCTATTGGCCAGTTAGCGCTGCATTGCAGTACCAACCTTATATGGCCATTTCTTCCTTATATAGATATACTCCTCCTCTTGTTCTCCCTATATGGTCCTAGTTTGCATACTCCACCCTTGCTGTCCTCAGTTACTCCCCTTGTTCCAGCAAGTTCTGCTCCTGCTCTATAAAAGGCAGGAGCCGTGTCAATAAAGTGTTCCACTTTGCACCTAACATTGAAGTGTCGGAACCCTCATTCCTATCGGACCATCGAGGACACTGAGAGCCTGTTTCCTGCAGCTACACTGGACTGAGAAAAGATAATACATTCAAAGTATTAACCTTTTCTCCAGTTGATGTAATGCAACTGATTAAAGTCTCCGCATCTATCAAGAACTGTACCTGGCTTTCATATTCATAGATGTTTTTGTGGCATTTAGGTCTGTTTAAAATAAAGAAGTCTTGAAATTGAGTCCTCTGAAAAGAGAAATCTGCAGACCAAAACAAAGCAGCAAAGCAATGCTGTAAACACCCTCTCTTTTCAACAGGGAAGTATGTGTACTAATTCTCTTATTAAAGTTCACTGTCATCTTACAATATTCTTAGTATCTGCAAATACAATTTAGAAAAAAGGAACTGGATAAAAACATCTTGAAAATTAAGACTTACAGATGCAATGATTGTCAGGATACTGTTATTTTGGCTAATGTCTGTGTGTCTGCATGTTACATCCTTGATCTCTAGTTTTGCGCAACTTCAGCTCATTAGGTCTGGGGCACAACCTGGATTTCAAAGTTCAAATGGAATAAACATGCATTCATCACATTTCAGAAAAGTTGACATGGGTATGTATTTTATGGTAATCAGGTGCATACATCTAATAAAAAGGTGTTATACTGTACAAAACCAAAGCCCCCAATATGAGCTGTTTCTTAGCACAATCAACAAGAATTGGTCTAATATCACAGATAAACCCCTCAGGTGTTGGTGTAACAGCCCGTAGTATCCAAGCCATGGGAAAAGAAAATTTTCAAGAAAATTTAAACAAAAATGGTTTAACGGACAGGAGCAATAGCTTAAGAAAACTGGGGGTTAAGAATGAATGCAAACCCTATTATTCTCTGGAATTTTTCCAGTTACAGCAATACTTGTCTTCAGATATGTTTTCCGGAGATCCAGGAATAACTCCAGATATGACTGAATAGATAGCAAAGAGAGTTGAAGTGAACTCCTCAGAAGCAAGGAAACACCATGACCTTTCGCCTCAGTTGGATGTCAGTATTCTTAATCAAGGTACTTCCTCCTACGTATCACTATTTTCACATCAATAATGCTGCAGATAACCTCAATTTTTACAGCCATTACAGGCAACTGGAAAAGTCCAGTCTACACAGGACAGCAATACAGTTTACTCTAAAATAAAAGCTGGCATTTGTGCTGGAAGAATGTTGAAAGCTGTAAGATAAAAAGATGGAAAGTGTATTTTTTCCTCAGAGTGGTCACCATCATTGCTACTTGACTAAAGGAATATAATGGTTACTAGTATTTTTTCAATTCCATTTGAGACAGAATGCAATGGACAAGTCACAGTACATAGCTGCAAGAACAGACCAGTAGCTCTGATTCAAAGTGGAAAAAAGGGCAAATCTCTTTCTGATGTTGCTGTTCTCATGATTCCCACAGGATCTCCTTTAAGATTTGGATTTAAGGTTCTAAAGATCATTGAGACAGCAGTTAAATTTATTGTGTAGAATGATAAAAGCATCTTATTTACTTACATTTTACAAGATACTTTAGAAATCTTGTGTTCAAACAATGCTTTCTTTTCCATTTTCCATTCCTTTTCCAGAAAGTAGTAAATCTATATTCACGTTCTTTCACCAATTCTGCACAGTCAGATTTTTTTTCCTGTTTGTAACTAAGGCAATATTACTGAAGATATCTACTTTAAGAAAAGGGCTGCTTTAAGAAAAAGTGTCTACTTTAAGGAACATCCTTAATTTTTAATGTTGTTTTCAAAAGGATATATGTATAGCTGGCAATACATGTTTTTTATACTTAGAAAGAGATTCCATTTCTCTAGATTAGATAACTCTACACATTTTTGTAGCAGGTTTTATACTTTTATTATTTAAATATTCACTAAATAGAATCATAGAATCAGCTGGGTTGGAAAGGACCTCTGAGATCATCAAGTCCAACCCCTGATCCAACACCACCATTGTTACTAGACCATGGCACTAAGTGCCACATCCAGTCTCATCTTAAAAACCTCCAGGGATGGAGAACCCACCATCTCCCTGGGCAGCCCATTCCAATGCCTGATTACCCTTTCTGTAAAGAATTTCTTCTTAATATCTAACCTAAAGCTCCCCTGGCACAGCTTAAGATCATGCCCTCTTGTCCTACTGCTGGTTGCCCGGGAGAAGAGACCAACCCCCACCTGGCTACAACCTCCTTTTAGGGAGTTGTAGAGACTGATGAGGTCTCCCCTGAGCCTTCTCTTCTCCAGCTCCCTCAACCTCTCCTTATAGGACTTGTGCTCCAGTCCCTTCACCAGCCTTGTTGCTCTTCTCTGGACCTGCTCCAGCACCTCAATATCCTTCCTGAACTGAGGGGCCCAGAACTGGACGCAGTACTCGAGGTGTGACCTCACCAGTGCTGGGTACAGGGGAATAGTCACCAATCCTTCTCATGGGATTATTTTTGCTCTCAAAAATGCTCACGTAAACCTACAGTGTATGTGCTTACCTAGAATTTTTAAGTATGCTTATTTCTATTCTTTCACATGTAATTTGTTGGGGTTTTTTCTATGAACAGTAAAGACCAGATTCTAGCTTCTACAGACTTAACTGTAAATGAAACCCCCTCAATCCCATGTTTCTGTCACATTAACTCTACTCCCTAAAAGTCTTTTTTAACCAAAAACTAACCTGAGTCAGTTTTCTTTAGTCAAAGGAAAGAACTGAGATTTTTAAGAACAGTATCCAACAAACTTACTTCAGACAAGTTTTACCTCAGAAATAACTGACAAGTGCTCATAATTCCCTTAAGTTCTTAATTAGCTATGCAGTTCTACCAGTACTTTTCTTTTGTTTAATAATACTATGCTCTGACTAGATACAGAATCTACCAACTTTACTCCATTAATGAAAAAAAGGTTATTCCCAAAGCAAGCTTGTTCAGCTAAGACCACCATAGTCACAGCTTGAAAATGCCAGTCACTACAAAGTGTCTAGAACTTACTGGAAAATAGAGATATAATTTATTCAATGGAAACATTCACTATAAAATTGTTTCAAATAAATGCTTAAAATATTTAAAGGCGAATTAGTAGGTACTAATGACAGAGAGCTGCTTTGTATTGTTTCAGATGTCCAATAAAATGTAGTAAATTCACAAGCAGTTATTCTAATAACACAAACAAGGCTGTAAGACCATGTGCTGTTGAAAAAAACACATAAAAACCCCATCCCAAACAAATAAATAAGCCCCAGTGCAATGTTTCCAAATCTATCCAAATCTAACAGGAAAGAATATTTATTCATTGGGTCAAATTGTTTTAGCAAATGCTGTCACTTCCACAGAGTTTCAGGGTCCAAACCCAAGGAAAATGTCAACACTCAGCTGAACTATTAGCATGGTGTTTACTGTTTGTGGGTTCACAGACAGAGTACAGATATTGAAGAGAGAGTTAGAAATGTTTTCTTAGAATCATAGAATGTCCTGAGTTGGAAGGAATCTACTAGGATTGATGCCTACCAAGTACTCATTCTGAGGAGCAGCTCTGTAGCTGTACCAAGATTTAGTAATGAAAAAAGTGTAGTATAGTAGTATAGTATGGCCAGTCTTCGTGAACGAAGATTTGGGAAAGGTCTTTACCCTTCGAGCCTGCGAAATGGATTTTTTAGGTGAGACACAGTGTGCGCTGTGCTGAGCCCACCCTGTAATCCTAAGGTTCATCTGCTGGGGCCGAGCGAGCTTGGACAGTGGCAGTGAGGTCCTCAGGATGTAGGTCTGTTTAGAGTGACCTTCTCTTAGATGGATGGCCTTACAGGGCTGAACAAGCTCCATCTGCCCGGGGGAGTTTCCCTGACCGGGAAAAAAAGCATTGAAGTTAAATGACGTGAGTAGGATTTCAGATGCTGAGAAAAACTTTGAATACTCCGATATATTCCTTGCACCCAGTCTGTACAGCACACTGTCAGGAAACACTATCACCATCTCAATCAACAGATCTTGGAGATCATGGTATGCTTGTTGAGACAGCAGGCTGAAGTTATAGAATACTGCGAGAGGCTCAGAAACTACATCTGAGAAAGATAAACATGCTAAAGAGGATTTGTAAGGATGGAGCAAAAGACAAGGGAAAAGAAACAAAAAGTGACACTGGCCGAAAAAAGAACTGAGACTATAGCACAAAGCAGAAGAGACCTAAAGCTGTGGGGGAAATGGATTTCTCAGAAGTGGTATGAGAATGATGGGAAACAATGATTTACTCAGCAAGACACACCAGACATTAGTAACCTGCAGAGTAACATGAAAAAGCAGAAGCCAGGGAAAAATTGGCATCAAAGATACACAACAATAGATTATGGCTTCTTTTGCATCACACAGTACATCTTTTACCATGTTTTAGTGTTATAATTCAGATGTCAAATGCCCACTATGTGTATATATATACACATATGTATATATACATATACATGAATTATACACACATACATACAGTATAGTTAACACGATCCAGCTCCCATCTGGACTATATTTCCTGAGGGAATGCAAACCAAACAGCCAACTACCTCATCCTCAGCTCAGATCCTGAGGCTGCTGCCTTGTCGGGGTGGGGGAGGGGGGAATGTGGATAGACACACCATCATGTGCACACTCAGACTGGCTGCTGTGCCTGGGGAAGTGACGGGCATGAGAAAGGGGGAAGCATCCTTACAGGGTTGTCTCTCTGAACAATAGAGCTAATGTTTCAAGTGAGAACATGTATGCATAAGTGCAGCATAACAGGGAAAGAGGGACACAGCAGAGGCTCAAGCTACTACTGTCAACCTCACAGAACATAGAAGGGAACTCAAAACAGAATCCAGTCCTTGTCACAACTGTATAGCTAGACTAGAGCCTTTCCTGGAAAATCGGGCAGGCTTTTGTGGGCTGTGCTTACTGATCAAGCTGCCAGTAAATAAATCGTGCAACTTTTAGTGGTCAGTATCAAAAGAGAAACTCAGCCAGAGCAAAGGACACAAAAAGACAGAAAATCGCAACTATTATGAGTGCACGGGCAAACTGTACTATTTATTAATTTTTCTCCTAAATCTGTTTTATGGCCAGACTCCATAATGAGCTGTAGAACTCAAGAACTCAAGATAAAGAAATGCTTTTTAAAGCATATACATAATTTATTAATTTGATATCTCTCTGCTTTCTTCCTTCTCTTCCTTTTAATATCTTGGACTGAAATAACAGAAGTTCCCACTGCAACAGTATGTAGCTGAGCAGGTCACCTAGATACCGTAGATATGTTTAGACAAACTTCTAGACAAAGTTATAAATAAGCCTTGGATACAGCTATTCTCATTTTTGTTCTTCAGCATGTCTCTTTGTTCTCTAAGGATGGAATGAGAGTCTAGTGCCAGAGGAAAGACAAACTGATCTATGATGGGAGCTGACATGCTCCAAAATACTATTTTGGCCTTTAGAGAAGACAAAAGGGGAAAATAAGTATGCAGAGCTGTTAGGGGAAGGGATTCTGTTTGTTTTTATGCACTGCTTTTCTAAATCCCCTCCTAAACATTTTCCCAAACTTCCTCAGAACAAAATCCCTAGCCAAAAGCTAAACAAAGCTATGACCACTTTGTTATCAGTTTTATACTTTAATACCTTATACTTTCAGTATCACAAAACTATTGGGACTTCTGAAAGATACTCTCTTTACTTGATATTTCTGTACCTGCAGATGAAATAGGAACATAAACTGCAAATAGCATTGCATATGTGAAGAACTGGGTCATGAGAAGGCTTTTCTAGGATCTCCTTCCACTGCCCTGGACATGCAGAGCCTTTTGCCGCTGCTTTCATATTTTCTACAACTCCAATTTAAAGTTTTAGTTTCTCATCTTCTGTGTTCCTACTGTAGGGCTCTTTCAGAATCTCATTTCTGTAAGGGTTAAAAATCTACTTCACATCTCTAGCACAGAGGCATTTTTAATTTGTTCACTCATCTCTCCCTCTCAGATAGCAGCTAACAGCCAAGGACCCTAGAAAAATATAAATTAAGCAAGCGCAATAATCTTCATTACAATCTCAGTAAAGTCAAAGAGCTCATCAGTTGATACTTACGGAGGCGTCACTCCTTTTGGGAGGCCTAATGCGTTGACAGAAATGGGTGGCGGCTGGGATGGCAGCATGGAGCTGAGAAAAGCTGCTGGAGACTGGCCGGAATTAGGAAATCTAGGAGTTGGAGACAGGCTGTGGGAAGGTGAAGAAAGTGAAGGAAGAGGAGGGGGTGGAGGAGGTGGAAGTGGAAAGGAATCACACACCGGATATGTTGCGGTTGGACTAAAGACAGGTGGAGGGGGGGGTGGGGGGGATGGAGAAGAAGGAGACCAGGGATACTCCCCTTCTGGAGCAAACTGCTGAGAGAAGGGAGGAACAGGCACTCTGCCAAACTGTTTCTGAGAAGCAGTTGGAGACATAGGAGAAGGAAGACTGGATGTAGATGATCCTGAAGATGGAGTCACATAACCCGAAGCAGGGCTGATGTTCTGAGCAGCAATAAACTGCTTAGGCCGAGCATAGTTAAAAGAGCCAGAAGACTGCATGGTAGGGGAAGTATGAGAGTTAAGAATACTCATTGGCACAGGAGAGGTGACAAACTGGCTGAGCTCAAGCTCCTGGAAGGAGGGGGGAGGAGGAAAGGAAGGAGAAGAGGGAGAGTGCTGATGATGATCAGGTTGCTGTTGGTGACGATACCACTGGCCACTTTCTTGCTCCAGACGAATTTGGTTCTGTAGCTGCTGTATTTTTTGGGGGCCCCTGTGGGAAGGAAAAATAGACAAAAAGATGATCAGACATGTGTGCTGGTTGGGGAGGAGATAGAAGATCCGCTGATCCATGGTCAGGGAAAATCAAAAGAGTGAAAGTTCAAAGTGTTTACATATGTTGAATAGCCCTATTTCTTCAGAGCTAAAATATTGCTACAAAAGTCCATTTTTTATCCTCAAGATGGAGGAAAAAGTGTGTGAATAATAGTATTTAACAGAACCTTCAATTCTTCAAAAAGGTAAATTATACGACAATTTGAAGACACTTATGATATTTTAAAGAATCAATCCAGATTATAGAATTAAAGGTAAAAATACTGAAATTCTTAACAAGGTTTCTTTTTGTTTCTTGAATATTTCATTCAATGGCCCTGTTTCAATAACAAGACTGAAATATTTCCCCAGTGACAACTTCAGCCATGATTTCTGCTGTAACCTCTGTGAGCCGATCAGACAGACCTAATTAGGGGCATACTTTTAATGAAGTACTTGGAGACAAGAGGCCAGCTTCTGTGTTAGAACTATCTATGTATCTGTAAATGAGCAAAAACTTCTGAGAAAGACCTGTGACCTAAGGAAGTGATAAACTGAGTGTCTCCATGTCTTTAGTCCTACTTTTTTCCCAGGCTTTATTTTCAGCTGTAGGTCCTGAGATGTATCTTAGTAGATACTCAACACAGTTCTGATGAATTGCTAATTGCAGTACTATCAGCTCAAATGGAAATAAGAATTTCATTAAGAAATGCACATATTTACTAGAAGAAGAATAGAGATTAAAAAAACTAATATGCTGGAGCACTTAAAACTGTCAAGTAAAAATAAAAAAGAAAAAGAAAAAAGCAAAATGTTGAGCAGTGAAGCAAACCAGATCATGCACTGCTTTTTTGTTGTTTTGTTTTGTTGTTGGTTTTTTTTGTCCATGATACAGTTGTTTGAATGACATTAAGCTCAAAATTAACTGTGTGGTCTATCATCTGAAAATACATCAGATGGACTTGCTTAAAAATTGTCATCTTCTAGCTGGAAATCATGACTTTATCTCAATACTCCACATGTCTACAAAATTTCAGCATATGCACATATAACTTTTCTGTGTATTTAATATATAAATATTTTATTATATACAAGTGTGTCATTGTTTTTGTATAATTTAGGTCATTTAAGCAGAAATTTTAGAAGCAGTCTTAATGCAAGGCATATGAATGTATGACTGGCACAACAATATACTTTTGTTGGTAGCAACAAAATTAGAAATGGTAATAACATCATATTTTCCACTTGAAGATTAATTTTGATATTCCAACCATCTACATTTCCCAGTAAATGTTTTCTGACAATAATTCTGCTTATGATCTCATGCCAAGGGAGTTTGCTTAGATAAGAAAAAGGGGAGAAAGATTGTTTAGGGTAGAAAACTGAAAAATCAGTTATTTACATTTAACAGTTGCCTTTTTTGTTGTTGTAAAGATGGCTCAATTCTAGCAACACCTCACCAACAATATATATTTCAGCAGTTAAAAGGAGATGACATTTTTCTTTTTGATTAGATCAGGAACAAGAACATCTACATATTGTGGTTCACTTGTAGATCTTATAGTTCATTTTTTAATGCTGATAATAGAGACCCTAAATCCTTATCAGTTCACCTTTTCACTCCACAGGACACAGGCTAAAACTTCTTCTTTTTTTTGCTAAATTACATAAAAGTCTCCTTTCTCTAAATAGGTTAAAACAACATAATTTTAGTTTCCATCATTATTCAAATTTCATTGTTGATGACAGAAGCACTTCAGGTCAAAACTCTGCCTGGACAGAGAAAGTCCTGTAAGATTACTACTTTTATCTTCTACTTAAGATATTTTCTGTATCTTTAGTCTAAATATCTGAAAACCTACTGTCTAATACCTCTAAAATTACTTACAAATAATACTTATCTTATTTTCCATCATAATCACTCTCAATTTTTTTCTTATTTATTACAGAGAGACTAAGGTAAAAAAAAAAGAAAAAAGGGGGGATTTAGCATTGTAAATGGTGTGTTGAATATAGAAGAAACTTAGCTGTCTCCAGCACTCCTGTGTTTATCCAACATGTGCTGAAAGCAAGTCAGAGTGTCATGTCTTGAGACCTTTTTATTTTCATTTGCCAAATCACATGGCGATGCACCCGGCCAACAGCATAACGCAAATGCCCATCTATGGCCCTGTCAATGGTACTACTACAGCCCTGCCACTGCACTGCTGCTGCACCCAGCCAGGCAGCAGTAGAGACCAGAGTCAGGGTGTGTCTATGAAAGGTTGGCAGGCAAACGTGAGGTTGCTCTGCTCTCACACTAAGCTTGACTTGAGACCACAGGAGTATACATGCCTGTAAATCAGGGTTTATTAGCCCAGTACAGTAGTAATTCCAGTTGAATAGCTTTTGATCAGCTTAGGGTCCAGACAAAGCAAGGGCACCTCTTCTTGAAAAATAACATGGAAGCATAATCATTATCACATCAGTTCATGTGGCAAAAACCCACAAAGACCTTCTTAGAGCAAAGTTTCATGCCAGTTGTAAAAGTGCACAGTCCTTGTCTGCAAAGGAATGTTCTCTACCTCAGAGCTATTCTTTTAACATCAGACACTGCCCTATACTTAGCATTTTCTTGAGCAGATGTATCCTATGGATGTGCCATTACGAAGAAGAAAAAAGTAGGAAAGAATATCAATTCACAAGTGAATTGGAATGACAATGACAGCAGTGGAAGCTCTACACAAGTAGGTCGCTGAAAGATAACCTGCTGCAACAAAGATATTGAGAGCCCAGCAGGCAAAATTATGCAGGGGAATCAGCTCGCTATGTTGCTCTCATCAGTAGAGGACAAAGAAGAGAATTAAAAAGAGTTCAGTTTTTTTATGAGATTACAAGAAAAACTAGTTTGATTGTAATTACATCCTCTTTCCAATTAGCTGAAATATGTTTTGTAATCCCAGTATTTTAAAGAGCACACATGTTCCAGGGAAGACATTAAGATTTTTTAAACAATAGAGAATAAACTTTTTTCTCATGTGGAGTTTTTTGTTTTGCCAAATAATTAATCATAACAATATAAGAATGAACGTTTAAAAGTAATTTTTTAGAAAATGTAATTAATAAATGGTAAAGGTAATTTAAAAAAAAAATCATAACTAGGGTAAAGTGAATATTGAGAAATTTCAGGAGCCAAAGAACACTTCAAATAGTACATAAATATTTTCAAAAGTTCTGCTTCAATATTTGATTTTTTTTTTCCAATACCAGATATTCTTAACCAAGATATTTATATACATTTTCAGATGTTCTAATAGGTATGCTAAAGTAGTTAAAAAATGCAAACAGTAAAGCAGTAATATTTTAATGAAAGCAGACATTAGTTACTACAGAAGTGAGGTTTCTGGCACACAGTGAGGTTTCTGGCCTGTGAGAACAGCTTCAGGCACAGGTTTGGTTCTGGGTACTCGGAACCTGCTCAGTAAGGTGGTGACTTTCAGAGCTAAATGCTAGCAAGAAACATTTGAAAACAGATGTTGAAAGGGAAGACTAGAGGCATGAGACATTTGGTTACATAGTGGACAACTATGTGTGCCAATACATACAGCATAGTTTAATTGTTACTCAAGAATTCATATACTAAGGTACGCACTTGGTTTAAATTATAACAGGCCGTTTTATCTTTTTATCCCATTTTCATAATGCTTTTTCATCCTGATACCTTCTTTGTATCACATTGTTTTGAAAAATGATAGAGCAGTCTGTGACTTCAAAGAGTAAATTGGTAACAATCACCATCAAGAACTGTAACTCCAAGTGCCTGGACACAGTGGAATGGAGGAGGGCACATAGGTAGATGGTTGTACATCTCACAAAGTCTCAATAGGAAATGGCTACTGGGTTGCAGGGGACAGTACAGCAGATGGCGATTTGGGGGATGCAATTAATCCTTCATATTTAAGTTCTCTTCTAGGCTCACTCACATGGTCCCAGTATTAGGATATGTACCAGCTTTACTTCTATCTTACATCTCTGGGTTTGTGAAGAGCGTAAAAAATTATTTAGAGGAACAATGTCCCTCTTCTGGAAAGCACCCTACTACTTGCAGTTTAATCATCAACTTTGTGTACCTTTTAAACACCAAAGTCCATATACAAGTCCTTCTATCCTGGCTACCTCTCTTGAGATGGAAAGTTCTCCAAAGGTAGGGAAATGCTATTCAAACCTTGAAAGAATCTTGGTACAGAGAATGAACCCTATTGAGATAGTGTCTACCACAAAGTATGTAAGTACATTGAAATTTAGTTAGTGTTTTACAACACAATGTACAAAGTAAATTGAAATAAACAACTCCAAGTAAAGAACCAAGATTAAGTGGTTTTTTCTGTGTTATAACTTTTGGAAATTCCTGATTTTGTCCCTCATGATCTTAAAAAAAGAAAAGGAGCAAATGGAAAGCAGTCAAAGAAAAGTAATTTTTGTCTGAAAGACTCATATTTATCTCAGCTATGGAAGAATAATGAGCTCACTTCTGTCTCAAGTTATTCCTGGGCAAAAGCAGACTGGTCTCTTCACAATACCAGTGACCTGTCCTTTGAGAAACAGATGGTGCAGTTTTACAGCAGTATACAAAATATAGCTCTGAAATGAAAATAGGGGAATATTTTAAATAAAAAATAATCAGAATTAAGCAGAACTTTAAAAGCTTGAGCTAGTTTTCTAAATTGAGATTGTATTTTTATTTTGGGGTAACAACTACTTGTCTCCACGAAATCTACCTTCCTATAAAGATCTAGCTTCTAACTCAGTGCTACTGCTTTGAGTAGCTACTGCAGAATCATGCCAGAGCTCTACCAAAAAGGAAATAGTCACCATCACGCGGTATTAAAAGGCAAGGGCTGTTCTCACTGACTTTCATGTCAGCAAGTATCTATGTAGAGATGTATTTTTTTGTATGTGTACATTTAGGTATATTTATACCTATACTTAATCTTATAGTATACTTATAATCTAAGTATAGATATATTTACACCTATACTTAGATTTATATGATAAAATCAAGGATGAAATTTTTTCAAAATTTATTAATTTATTAAAATTTGAATGTATCACATATATCTCTTTAGCTGCTTGGCAGCCCAACTGGGTAGATGGTAGGTAGAGAAGGAATGGAGAACCAGAAGTGGTGGGAGCTTCGGAGCTGCTGAACTTTCATCACTGGATAAGATTCACAGTGCTTCTGCATCTGTGGCTCCTAGGCAGCTGGCACGGCAGACTTACCAGGTAGCTGTTAAGGTAGCTCTTAAAGACACTATTTAATTTGCTTTCTACAACCAAAAGATTTTTATTTTACTGATGTACATGGTACTGTTGAAAATTAGTAATTTTCTAAAGTACTTCTGACAGTTACTATTTATGAAATTAAATGTACGTGCCAACTTATCGAAAATCTGACAGTAATCACCAGTACCTGGAATTCTACTCTTGACAAAATTCCTAATATAATGTAGGGTTTTCCACCAGGCTTAGCAATGACTGAGAGTTGTTAAAATGAAAAAAACCCCAACCCTAACTTTATCTAACAGTGAATTAATTAGCAGCTGTACAGAAAATAAATACTCAGAATACAAAAGTAATTCCAACTAAACTGTCCACTGAAGGAACACTTGTATATTTTTAGAAATATTGAAAATCTACAAATATGTCAAGGCAAGAAGGTGAAGTAGAGCGAGAACAGTTGCCTTTTTAACAAAAACTGCAAAGTATTCAACACACAGACAGCCTTCAGGCTGTATCTATACAAATACGTTTACTTAAGCATTAGATTTCCTGTTGCTGAACAATCCCTTATATTGTGAGGGAAAAAATGTGTTTTAAATGCTGTAAGGGTTCAGATTTATGTAAGACTGGAATTATCAGTTAAAATAAAAACGGGGGGGAAGGGAGATATGGAGGGGACAGAATGGAGGGAATGACAACGACAACACACAAAACCCAGCATCAGTTGGGGTTCTACCCCAAAAATATTCATAGGTATATTTTGTCTATACTAACAGATTACAGGGGGGATGTAGATTGTCGCTACAATTTAAACCTCATGCTGAATAAGTGGAGAGCTATAACTAAGAACAATCTCCACCAGCTGCAACATTTTAACATTTTTATTACTTTCCCTTCGAAGCGTAACAATTTGAAAATGCAGATTCACAAGAAATAACATTTCCCATATTTCAGGTTAACAAACAGGAGCATTTATAATCGGTTTCACTGTAACCTAATGCACTCTCAGGAAAAGCAGTATGGTGCAAGAGCTAAGACAGGGACTGTGTTATGAGCACACTGTGAAACTAAGCTTAACTTTTCATCTGAGAAACTTCATACACACTGCATGCAAAACCATCTGCATTGTTTGTGAACTCTCTTATAAGGAAGTCCTGCTGTAATTTGGCTGTTAAAAACTTTTCTATCTATCCTAAAAAGTGGCACTTGTAGCTGTGCCCATTTTCCACTATGGTTTGACTATCTGTCAAAGGCATCAAGGTAATTTCTGCACTAAGGAAACAAACAGTAGAGATAGTGCCAGTATTCAGCAAACACAAGCAGTTCTTTTGAAGACAGGAACCATTTTTCACCCCTCAATACCACTGCAGGGACATTTTTCAAAACATGTACCAGTGAGATAACACATTTAGCACACATTTAGCTTGGGTACAGAAAGAGAGGAAATTGTGCTGTTATGCACATTCATTGTTCCCAAAAGTCATAAAGATACAACACAGCTTTAGTAAAAAGGCCAAACTTCATATCTCTGGTAGGGTTAGATCATAAGAATTAGTCTGGTAGTCAAAAATCTGTCTGGGTTGGTAATTCAATAGTGTTGCATAACTAGTGCACAGTGATAGATATAACAGTTAAAAAATTACACAGGTAACAAGTCTTGCTGATACAAGAAGCAAAAAACACTATGTTATTAAGAAGTAAACTGTAACAAGGCATTAATAACAACACAGCTTTCAATTTGCAGCTGAATTGGCCCGAAGTGTAGGAAACCATTACTCAGAACGCAGGAATGAACTAGCCTGCAAAGGGAAAAATAGGTCTTCTGCCTCTGCTCATGCTATACCATGTGGAAGATTATGTTCTGTGCTGATTGGTATATATTCAAAGAAAATATGGAAAGAAAAAAATATATATCAAAGCATGAAAAACTGTACTGGCCTAAAACCAGAAGTGAAGAAAAAATTGTAGTATAATACAGTTTCTCAGGTCTGCCACTGGAACAACACATGCACAGTTGTCTTTTTTATTTACATATGTGCTTTAAATTTAATGTATTTGATTAATACAATGTTCACATTTCATCTACCACTGACCAACAAAGTTAGGAGATTTGCTTACTTTTATGCCTACTCATCAACTACTACAGTGGACCTTCGTGCTTTCAATATTAACATTCCAGTATCTGTCAGGTGTCTGTTCTTTGGGTTACACATAAAGATGACTGCTTTGTACTATTGAGATAGATACTTTTGTAAGGAAGAATGGACATCATATTAAAAAAAAAATAGAGTAGCTACTGGATGCCCTGACATTAAAGGGAGTAGATAATTGCTCTCAATGTGTTTTTAGAAAAATTAAAATTTCAACTATGTTTTAAAAATATTCTAAGAAATGAAGGTAGCTTTAGAGACTAAATTCTATATCCTTTTACCAGTTATTCTGTATTCACAAATACTTCTGACAATTGACCAGGTCACTGGCCCATGTAATTCTGGGATATTACCAGTTGACACATCAGTAGTCTGTTACTGAAACTCCCTGGAGGTATTCTATTCTTAAACTACCATATGAAAAGGAACCACAGAAAAGTAAATAAATACATAATTTTCATAGGAAATACCTATATACTTCTGAGATTCTCCTACTACAACAATATGACAGATTTATTTTAGTTGTCAGCCTCATCCGAATACCATAAAGGTTTAGTGTTATACCATTCTTGCTGAAGTCCTTCTGTACACACAAAAATAACCCCCCCAACAACATACACTAACTTTTACGGAAGAAGGAGAAGCACCAGGAGGCAAGAGCAACTGTTAAAGACAGTAATAATATTTCAGCCAGGTTCTCAGGAGCTGAAAATAACATTTCAGCATTGCTCACTACTTTTGTGACATTTATTCAACCAAGGTAATCCTAACACAATTATATCTTAGGCTTGATCTAGCGCAGGATGATATATTCCTGTCATGCAGTCCAGGTTGGTAATCATAATGAAAGTTATGGCAGTGTGGCAGATGTACCTTATGTCAGCTATTGCATTTAGAAGACCTAAAAGAACTTTTTATAGACTTGGCTGTAACAGGAGACATAACTTTATCTGTGTATGTAGACTGATAATATCTTTTTTTAAAATTGTATTTTTTTCTTATCAGCAACTCACATGAATTTCAGTGATAGCTCCCTAATGAATACTTTTGTGACATATTTTGTATCAAGATGGAGATCTCTATTCATCTTGCTGGGCGAATTCTGAAAATAAAATAATTTATAGGGCAGACATAGTTCAGAAGTGTGAGTTTGGGGGTTAGATTTGTTTGTTTGTTTGTTTGTTTGTTTGTTTTTAAAGGGCTTCTTCCCCAAAATATAAGAGTCAAGAAAAATGATGGCACTCAAAATGTTGCTAAAGCATCCTCAGATATGAAGAGCTACTGCTTATTACAAGGGCATGATAAACATAAATATAATGAAGATGACTTAGGCAAACCCTATTGACCAAGTAGACCTGCAGCCTTACTCCATGACTATATTCTGCACTGCACTGTAATTTCCCCATTGCTTGGTTAAAACAAGAAAAAATTAAAACCTATCAGCAGAATTACTAAGCAAACACAAAATCTATCAGATTTTGTGTTCTACTCAGATGTCACTGCAGTCAAAACACCTTTTTAAATAGTCAGAGTATATTATGCTCCTAAACAGATTGAACAGACCTCACCAGAACAAATGACATTCCCTGTCATCACAAAGAGAAACACTATATACTGAAATTACACAAGTTTGCATGCAGACATAGAACCTGAATTAGCTTCTTGTGATGGCAACACATAGTTTTAAATAGAATTCCCTTGGTAAATAGATGTAGTGATTTAACAAGAAGAATTTAATTATTTTTAAAACTGTTAGCTAAATGTACAGTACATTGTTCTGGAAAGCTTATATGGAACACCTTATGTATAAATGGCAGAGCAAATAATTTCTTTCGTACTTTTGAGTGAAAATACACTCTATAAAGATGATTCACTTCAGGTAATATTTGTTTTACTATATCAAGCAACCCTGAGTATGGAAGACTTATATAACAAGGACTTCTTCCCTGATAAAAGATGAACCTTAAGTGATATATAATCACATAAAAAAGAAGGAATCATACAGTGTAATGAGCAAATGCTGTACCAGTGAGTCTGAATAGTTCATCCTTTCTGTAAAACTCTTTTGAATCTTGCTTAGCTCTCAATGAAAGTGGTAAGCCTTCTTTCCCAGAGAAAACAAGAGGAAGGACCATATTTCATTTTTCCCAAATAAAATAGTGACCAACATGGTGACTGGACAAAAAAAGGAACCTCAGAGATTGGCACTTCTTCTAAGAGACAGTAAGGACAAAACAGTGTTTGGGCTTTAGCTTGGATCAGAAACGTACTTTTGAAGCAAATTTCCAACTGTTTCCCACTTGCTTGTTCTCCAGTTTGCATCCATGACAAGCCTCTCAAGAACATGAACTGTCAGGTGAAATGAACTAACAAACTTGAGCGACCAAGGGCCTTCAACCCATGGGAACAGACTAGAGCAAGTCCAAAGTGAAAAATCAAAACATCAAAGTCAGTGACCCCGAAATGTATAGTGTACATCATGTTTTTTCACTCTACTGAGCCGCCCTTGTTTTTCTGTACCACTTGCTAATGTAGGCAATACACACAGAGTAGATGTATAAACTACCATGAGGGGTCTAGCTAAATCATACAATCTAGAGGCTTTTAAAAAGAAGTGTGCATACCACAGGAGGTTCTGGTTTTATATTTTGTGGGTCAACTTCTGGTAAGTCAAACACATCTCTTTCTAAACAAATATGCTGGAAATTAATTTTTTTGATTTATAGGATTTTCTTTATAGGATTTCTTCACACTTTCAAAGTAAAATATACAGATGTGTAATATATATTAAAAATAGGGTATGTTGTGTATTATTCAACATTTACATATTTAGAGACAATGTATTTACCTATCTATGTCAACAATTGTACTATTTCTATGTTGTAGTACAGTTTTTACTATTTGACTGCTTGCAGCTGACCTCCAGAAATCAGTTAATCCCACTCCACCCATCTGCCCAGCAGTAAAAACCTCCCAGACAAAACAAACGTGTCTTTTTTGCCTTCAGTTTGATCACGGAGTTGTTTGTGAAAAGCTAGTTACAAAGGAAAATGTATGTCTCAAGATTTAAACCCATTTTTTCTGACAATTGTGAAGGAAGATTCTCTTTTTATGGACTCATTATTTTGATGATTCATGCACCTTCTCAGCCCAGAGCTGACTCTTGGAGAAAGAATATTAGAAACAGCACTTGTCTGACTTAAGGGTCCCAAGTTATATTTTCCCATATTTATTAAGATTAGATTTATGTTAAAATGAACATTCCAGAATGGATGTCAAGAAGACTGGTTTACCTATTCCTAGAGTAAAGTCAATTTTGTTTATCTTGACCAACAGCAGTTTGTTTTGTTCTTATTGTTCCTATTAAAAAAGGTTTTTACATTGAATTGTTAGTAGTGTACACTTTATCCCTGCCTGCATTCCCTGCCCATGGCAGGATGGCTGGAACTGGATGTTCTTAAGGGCCCTTCCAATCCAAACTGTTATGTAATTCTATATATAATTTCTTTTCTTAACATAACTAGAGTACTTAGATTACATCTGGAAACTACTGGTAAATCACTGTTAGTAAATTGCAATTGAAAAAAAAAATAATCCATACTTTGTTTCCATTATTGGAAGTGCTACTAAGACGAAAAATAGCAATACACATCTTTCACACTGAAACCAACAGTAACTGTTTATAAAACCTTCTCTTCAAGCATCACAACAGCTTGGACTGCAAGGTATCCTCTACCTCACAAATAGCTGGGATAGAAAAAAGAAAATTCAGGCTGTACTTTAATAAACAAGCAATAGTTCCATATCAAAAACGTAATTTTTGACTTGTAGATTACTTCAAAGACAGAGGGATATTGACATTACCAAAATTGGTAGCACTAGAGTCAGCATCAGTGCCTATCATACAGTTCTTCCTGCATGAACCATGAATTTCCACATGATCCTATGCACTGTTCCTCTCAGCAATACTATAATGCTAGTATGTCTTTAATTTTTCTTCTCACTGACCTCCCTCTTTTTAACTACTTTCTCCTCATCTCCCCCTTCCCTTGGGCTATCACCAGCTCTTTAGCACTCCTTGTGTGCTTCAGAAGACCTACCTAGGGTGTATGGATACCAAAATTCATTACTTTATTTTCTACCTCATTTAATATGCTAGCTTCTCTAGAAAAGCTTACTTAGTTCTCTGGAAAACACTAGCCTAAAATACCCTCCTCTACTACAGTTTTCTACAGTGAACACAAGCATAATTATTCTAGGTGTTAGAACCTGCATGACCCTTGTGTCTCTGGATCAGGTTACTTAAACTACTCTGTAGTCACAGTTAAAATTTACACAGTACATTGATCCTTTTTCTTATCTGAAAGATCCTCCTATTCCTATTCTGCTTTAGGGAGAAATATCAAACACAGCACTGAGCAAAAGTTTGCACAATAACAAAAGCATTTGGATGATTTGAGATCAGCTAATTTATTAGACTATTCATACAAAATATGATAATAATTTACTGCAGAAAAATGAATAATTAAATGAAAGTTAAAAAGTTAGAGACACCAGAGAGCTTTTAAAAAATTTTGTCATAAGGGTACAAAATAAGGCAAAGACATTTAGGTTCTCCAGCTGGTTGTGCCATACATCAGGGAAAGTGAGAACCCAGATTTGCAGAAAGACTTTGCTGCTTAGTATTTTTGTTTGGAGGAAGATAAATTCATTTCCCTACAGTCATTCTCTTTCTCATGCCAAGACTCTAAAGAGCCCATGCACTTAGACTTACCACATTAATTACATTCTCATACCCTAAAGGCAATGTTGTCTGAAGCTGTCCATTTTTCAGTCATTTCATAAACCTTCAGAGACTGCAGTTTTCCAAATGAATTTCAAGACTTCAATATTAAAGTTACTTAAATAATCAGTTTAAAAAATGGGGAAACAAATTTTGCTAAGCAAGAATTGATAGTGCAGAATTCTTGTTGTACCCTGTCCAGGCAATACTTCACAGATTAGTTATGTCTGATCTTCTACACTAGGGAGAACATTTGCCCTTAAGAGCCTAATACTAGAAATGGCATCTCATGATCCAAGGCTCTTTGGGTTCTTTTTAAATTCATCTAATGTTTTAAACCTGATATTTGACATTATGAGGAATCTGTAAGGCAAAAGGCCCAGCTTCACATACTTCATAATTGCAGGAAATGTTTTGTGACCCTTAGTTGACTCAAAATTTTTTCTCATGATTTTTCTCAGCATGATCTACTTCCCTAATGAATCACTCATAATGAATGAGAAAAGATCTGCAGACTTGGAAATAGCAACAGAATCTCGCAAGCATTTTCAAATCTTCTATAATACATAAACATAGCTTTATATTTCCAAAAGAAGCTCCAGATGTATAAAACAGTAATACTTAATTTGTGATAGGACTAAAAGATCATTTGCCTTTTTCTTCTGGCCTTACAGCACTTCAGTTTGATGTCATGTTGCTCTAATTCTTCTAGCCAAAAGGAGATACATAGGAAAATACTCTCATCATCTCCTCTTTGGCATCTCACTTACATTACTAGTAGTACAGCCCCCTAGAGAGCCAGTGAAACCTCCAGAGTGCAGTTCAGAATGTGTAAATTAGATGCTAAATGTCAGAAAGTATGAAGACTCTCTTAAAGAAGTGTCTTTAGAAGTCATCCAAATAAACCACAGGCTTCAAAATGAAGACAGGCTACTCAGATTTGAGCAGAAAATATATAAAATGTTCAACGCATCCTCAGTAATGCAGATAAAAATGACACTACCCAAAATTCTTTCCCCCACCCACAACTTGGTAGCTCATGAGACAACTGAAGAACTCATAATACATCACATGGTTTCACAGTCATGCTAGAGTTAGCATTTAATTTATTAATTTTAAAATACCAGGTTTTTTTCTCATATGCATTATGCAGCTGGCTAGTATGACAGCTCTTATTTATCAGCAGTTAACAAATGTACTCAGCTACTCCTGATGCGGAATATTCTTTTAGGTGGAATTAGTATCAGGGAGGATCCATAGTTCCAATACTACCACACCCAGCTAGTGTCACTATGTAGGAGTAGAATTAATAGAAAAGGTCAAATTGTTTAACAGCATTATGAAGTAACATTGTTAGAGTCAGGAAGAAATCTTGTGATTATTTATCAACACCATCAGCTGTAGAACAAAGAGTTGAACATAAGCCAGGCAAAAAAATTCTACTCATTGAAAAGGAGACTCATTTACTCTTTTAAAAAGTAGTCCTAAAAAATTCAGAGAAGGCAATCAAAAAAGATATGCCAGAGTGATTTTAAACATCACCAAAAAAAAGCACACAGTATCCCACTGTATTATGTATGAAGATGAATGTAAATATTTCAGACCAGAAGATCAAACCAGAGCAGGTATGGCAAGATTGGCTTTAGTCACATGTTATATGTGAGGACATCTGCACTGCTTAGACTGAAAAGACTCAGACTAATGTAATTAACTTCCTTGTACTTTATGTTCCTTACACAATCAGAAAAATAGTTCAATTAAAATGTTAAACAATGCTTTTCAGCACAGAAATACATATCTTGCAAGTATAAATGTTAAAAGATACCCTAGAGTCTTTCTATGCACCAGAAACAAATCTAGCATTTACTTTTCCTAAGTTCAACCTGTTTTATTTCAATAAGATGTACCTAAATCTTCTTATAATTATTTCCATTGCATATAAACATAATATCCTGGTATTAGTAAATTAACTTGGCTAAATATAGCAAGGAGCACTTGTGTTTTATGGGGCATTTTCTTTGGTATGCAGCTAATATAAATAAAATGAGCAGAGAGAAGTTGGCAGTGTTCCACTGACATTACATCACTTTTCCTTAATAGGAAACCTCTCTGCAACTTAACATCTTGCTTTAAACACTCAGAAGTGTCCACAAAGTCTTCAGTGAGGATCATCATATAAGGCCAGCAGTTAGCTGCAAAGAACTGGATCTCCCAGTACAACACTGAAAAGAGAACCTCTAGTGAAAACCACCTTTAAAATTGTCATCAACTACAGAACGAGGGAGTTGCATAGTCTCTGAGAAAAGATATGTGTAAAATGTACATGATTCTAGTAAAAAGGAGAGGATAAAGTTTTAATTCCTGTAATGTTAGTTCTGTAGACTTGGGAGTTCCTCTAGAAACCCTAGAAAGCAACAAATTAGGAGAGGTCTAATCCAGCATATATAAACAGGAGAGAGACACAAGCATTTACCAGTTTCATTTACTGCTTACTCTTTGTGTTCCTGAAAAAGACAAAGCCTCTATTTTGTAGTACCATCATTATGGTCCCTTGTGTTGAGCATGACATTATTTTGAAGAAATTAGTTAATTATTGTAAAATATTATATGCTATTCATTTACTAAGAGACAGATGTTGCCACCATATCAGTTGAGCTTTTCACAAAAAATGCTAGGACTCCTTGACTGTACACGATAAAAGTAAATTATATGTGCAGCAAAACCCAGTGGACCTACAAGGTTTGTCTGAGAAAAAAACAGTCCTTGCACTCAGTTTTTCACATCTATTACTGAGATTGCTAGCCTTTATTGTGTTGTATATTGAGAGACAAAAAGCAATCACATAGTACATGAAGAATAAAAGAATCCAGAGAAATTTATGTTCATCCTGTAATTAATGTAAACATAAATTCTAGTTATTGTATTTCTAGTGCACAATTGCTAAGCAATAATCCAATTCCTGCTTCAAGTTTGCATGCCGTATTTGCTGGCATGGAATTTTATTGAGAACATAATTTATTTAGGCACCGTCACACAGACACACACAAACACAAAAATGTATTTACCACAGTACAAAAAGTCAGGGTAGGTCATTTTGTCCTCTGCTTTTTCCAGAAAAGTTTGAGAGAAGTTCACTGAATGGTTCCTACTGCTTTTAGTTGCAGCTGTGCAGCATACGCTCTTTAAAAATTTACAGTAAATGTTGCCATGTTTACATTAGTGACTCCCAGTAAAGAAAATGTTAATCAAGTAAAGGTATGCAGAAAATAAATGTAATCTGGAGTACACTGAATGTCACTATGAATGCTCTCATTTAGGAACCATGTGGTCTTATGATACCATGGATACTCTGTCCCCCTTACTCACTAAGACAATCCTAAATACTTCTGTGTGCCCTACTCTGTTCTTTCACATCCAGTTGTGATGACACAACAGGTTAGGACTCTTACGGCAGAAAGGGTAAGTGAATTAAAAGTTGAAAATAACACTAAAACTGGGTGGATTTGTGGTTTTGTTTGTTAGTTGGGGGTTTTGTGGCTTTGTTTTAGGGGTTGGGGTTCTTTGTTTGTTTGGCTTTTTAAAATCTTCAATCTGTTCACTGCTTCAGATTAAAGAGCAGCCAACCAAAGGGTTCTGCTGGTGCAAAAGAAGGGTGGTGCTTGTCCAGAAACAAGCATCTGAAAGCTGGACCTCCTCTAGCTCACACTGATGGTGAAGAAATCCCTTCCAAGGCAGGATTTGTGAAGCCATGTCTTTAGTTGGTAACTGTGAAGGATAACTTCACTGTTGTATGTCCACTTTACTTTGGCAGTGACCAGATAAGATCTTCAAGTTTCAATTCACATACACATTTTCAATTCAACCACCCTAAAGTTAATGAAGTCTTTATTGGAAATATTTGTTCTACATCAACACAGTCTTACCAAGTATACAATACAGGCCTAAAAACGAAGACTTGTAGCTTAAGACTTGATTGCCTGGATGACAAAAGTATAAATAACAATATTCACTTGACCAGTTTCAACCTTGTGTATTTTTGTTGAGGCATGAATTGGCTACTTACTCCATAATTAGGTTTGCTTTTTCCTATAACAATATGAAGTTGTTAGCATCAGCCAGTGCTCATTTTCTAAAATATCATTTTAATAGTTGTTTCAATTAATGCCTAGTTTTCAAAAAATGTCAGGGAAAGCAGAGGAATGAAGTTAAACTCAAACCACAATCCAAAATAATATGGCAGCCATATTTATCTAACATTAATTGAATCTTATTACAATAAAACTTCACCAAAACCTGCTAACTGATTTTGGTGAAGTTTTATTGTAATAAGCACAGTTCCTTCTAAATAAGTTATTATAACTCTTTTAAGTTTCAACTACTGTACGCTGTTGCTCTGTCATTTTGGAATCAGAGAAAACATCTGCTGTAATAGAAAAAATTCAACTGCAGGTCTCTCACTCATCTATCCTACCACTCTTATTATGCAAGTTAGCCTACTATATATAGCAGCCACAAGCAGAACTGATATGCTAGCTGGGCATGTACATGTTGAATCTATCATCTTTTTGTTTTATCATGGAAAAAAAGAAGCTGCAACAGCTTTCCCAATTTCCCAACTGTGTAAATGAAAGCAGGAATTCAAATCAGCAGCTTGTGTGCTCAGGCACACAGACATACCATTAAAATCAGTAGGAGCAACAGTAATTAGTAGCTCTGAAAATCAGGCAACTTTCATATGAATTTAACTTCATTCAAACAAATTTGAAATTTTTTACTTAAAAATTCATTAATGTGTTGAAATACTCAGTTTAAAAAATTTTAGTTTGTGCTTTGGGAGTAATTTTCTTTAAGGTGAATTAAGTATCTCCGTAATTTGCCACTTAAATGGAACAGAAATGCTTGGAGATGCAAAGGTTTCATACCCAGGTCCCAAGTTAAGTCCAATCAGTAGTAACAGAAATGGAAAGCACTGATCAGCATTTAGTAGTGTGATTGAAGTGAGTCAATCTTCCTGTTCTTCCCAGAAAACTTGTTACAAAGTCTAAATATGCTACCTTTCATGACAACCTTTAATAGAAGATTCAAGCAGTAAAAATGCAGAAATCTTTCTTTTGTGCCTGGAAGATGTCCCTATATATAAAGGACCATGGGAATTTTTTGTGGATATTAACTCAGTGTCCCCTGGTGTCACACTGCAGTCTTTTCCAAGTTTTAATTAAATACTCAGGTCACAGGGAAGGTTTATCATGGCATAAAAATCCAAGAATTTTAAACAACAGTGATGAATGAAATAATCTGCTTCAAAAAATTGAAATAGAAAAACCTTCCTGTTAAGTGTTATGACAGAGTTTCTCAGGAGTTCAGGGTAACCTTTTTGTTGAATGATCATGGTAAAGACCATATGTAACTTCTACAGGTTGTAAATCATTGGAAGATGCTGCCTAAAGAAGTGGTGAAGTCACCATGCCTGGAAGTGTTCAAAACATGTGTGAATATGGCACCTTAGTCCATGGTGAACACGGGGGTGACGTTGGGTTAATGGGTTGGACTCGATGATCTTAAACGTCTTTTCCAGCCTGAATGATTCTGTGGTTCTCTGTAATCTTGAGAAAGCTCATACAATGAAGTCTCAGAAAAAACTCTGCCACCATCAGTTGAATAACAGTTTAAAATATCTAAAAATATATAAATTAGAAGGTATCTCCTTCAATACTGGCTAAGTATTACTTAGTTAACTTTGGCTTAACAAACAATTATACTAATTTTCTGCAGTACAGTTTAGAAATGTTGCTTTTCCCTCTGTTTTGGGCTAGGAAACTGAAACTAGAGCTGAAGGAAACAGTTGAGCTGGTGGAAGTATACCAGAAAAGACACTCCTACTGTAGTAGGTACTCCAGATTACTTAGATGCACACACTTATTATGGAACAGAAAGAGTAAAGTTTAATGAAGTACAACTAATTAAACTCGACGCTTCCTAAAGGCTTTTATAACTTTGTGTATTCCCAGCCATAGCCTGACTTGGCATAGCCTGAATATGATGCGCAACAATATTATTTCTGATTGCTTACTTATCCTTCAGTTTTTAGGCCAGTGTGTAAATTCATAAACAATAGTAAATGTAATCCTGATTTTACTGGGCAACAAAAAATCTAAACATGCCTCAGATAAATCTCAAGAATTAGCATCTCAATGAGAATTTAATTAGAAAGACAATTACTCAAAAGCACTGGACAATATCTACTATTACAATGGCAGAACTATTAATATTTTCTGGAAAAAGGCACTGAAATGGTTCCATTAAACCAAAAGCATGATAGTTTAGTTTAAACATATGTCCTTGTCCGCAAAACATGGCAATCTGCACTTCAATGTACACTGCAATGAAAGACCTGATAACAGATAGCAAGAAAATTAGGCACAGACAGCAGTTGTCACAGGACAAACAGTTAATTAAGACCTGAATGGATACACCCAAGAGCATCCAAGGAAAACTCTGAAATATTAAACTGCTTCTCAATTAGGGAAATACATTTTTCATATGTCTCCCATCTTCCAAAAAACTATTTCACCACCTCTTTTCTGTCCTTCATGCAACATGTTGCCATTACTTAAATTTTTCTACAGACTTCAACTGTGGTCAGTGATTTTAGCAAACTCTAAAATTTCCAAAATGAAGGACAATTAATTGAGAAACTAATCATATTAGTAACTTCCTTCCTTTTTAAGTGACTCTTGACAAAGACATTTTCAATTTCATGCAAAACGGAACAATCTATAACAGAACTTTTGAGGAATCTGAAGCAATTAAGTAGAGGAAGCATTTGAGAATAATCTCAACAACCAACCACAGAGATTAACATCAGTAACTTGGGAAGTTTGACAGCAAATTTCTGTGATTCTGTCTCTATCACAAAGACCATCAATGATGACAGAGACAATTTGTCTAACTCAGAAGCACATTATGTATTATTTAATTATAAATTTGTGAAGATTTTAAGCTCTCAGACAAGCAGTTTCTGTCCTGTATCGGAAGGCGCTGGCACTTCCATTAATTAAAAAGGTACTATTCACATGATTTAAAAATCTCCCCCAAACATCCCAGTTTCCCTCTCACTAGTCAATCCTCTATTACTCTGCATAACCAACTTTGCTCTATCAGTACTGGAGATTCTGGCAGGCATAATAAACCTTTTTGGAAAAGAGAGAGATTATTTAGTAAAAATATTAGGCATCTCAGAGCTCTGTATATTCATACAAATTCACTCAACTCCCACAGCTTTCATCTACTACAGATCAGCTTCCTGCTTAAAAGCATTCCAATTCTATTCTGCTCCACTCTTTATCAATGAGCATGTTCCTTCAAATATTAGCATTGCAAACAGTTGCACTAATTCAGTACTCTTACAAGAATTCACTCGGTAAACAGGGCCTGTCTCTTGCATTTGCAGACAGTAATGCTTAAAGAACAAACATCTATCTTCTTAATCCAAAAAAGGACATAATGTGAGTGCTGTGTTTTAGCTGCAAACCGACAATGAGTCTCAATGGTCAGTGGAGCGCTTTTGTAATTCCTTATAATTAACTGTCCCTAGGTCACTCCTCTTTTCTGGTTACACTGTACCACAAAAAAAGTCCAAAGTGTATACCCAGCCAGAATGTTAACTTTACGAAGTTACAAAACAGTTTCAAAAACTGTTCAAAGTGAGGATGCAATACCCTTGTCGGGCAGCTTGAAGGAGGAGCAAACTGCAGCCAGAAGAGGATAAAACCAAAAGTATTTTATTGCCTTTTAATAAAACAACATGCTAAATTTAGCATTAAAGATGTCAATACATTTTCTGAAGCAAACATTTCACCACACAAAGAGCCTTGCCCACAGATAATAATCAGATCCTTGTAAGAAGTGCAGGAATGGCTTACTTAATCTCAAGACCTGTATGGCAAAAGAACCTGAAACTAACTTTTAACATTTGTGCTCACATGTTAATACCCTGATTTATTACTGCAGTCTGTAACAAACAGAACATCCACAACTTCTGTGTGTGTTTCTGAGGTCTAAATTTCTTGATACTTCTTGCAGAACCTGCAGAATCCCTGTGAAGAAAACTTCCAGTGAGAAATCACAGACCAGTTGGATACACTGAAGCTTAGACAGACAATCACAAAATGCCTGCTCCTTTTAAATGTCAGCTTGTGATCCAGAAAGCGCTGCTTCTTTCTTTAAGAGATTCCTCAGAATTGAAACCAAGTCCTCGATCTTGGGCTAACTGTGATGTATGTGGTCAGTGCTGAGCTTCACCATTTCTGGGAAGGGTTCCACCATGCACTGGTCCTACCACGTGACATGCATCTGACATCAAGACTAGATTGGTGCAAGGGCTGCAGAGAAGGCTGATGTGTTGCTTGCAGCTGGTTCATAATGGCAGCCATATAATTGGTAGGAGAACAAGGGAAACATGGCAGAGATCCTGATTTCTGAGCCTTCTGCTCCTTCTTCTGGGTATTTCATGTGATTCAGATAAATGTCATTATTTATATTAATTGTCTCTTTATACCTAACCATCAAAAAGACCACTAAATTAAGGGGTGGGGGACATGGGAACCTAGAGTTTTAGAATCAGTGCATAATTTTTATTTCTAGAATCTCAGAAACACTTAAAGTTGCTGTGGTTTGTTGGCCAGAGAAATAGATGAGCACAAATGTTCCTGAAATAAAACTGATAGTAAATTTTTTTCTTTTCTTCTAAAACAAACAAACAAAAACCCCCAACCAGACAAAAAGGCTGAGGTATTTTAATGCAAAGCAGAAAATTGAATCAATAATTTTCCAGAAATTCCAGATGAACCACTTAAGAAAATGTTAAACATTTAATAACTAAAAATCTCTAGCAGAAACTCCAAAAATCACTGAAGATAAAAGAATGGAAACCACATGTAACATCCTGGAGACTCATAAGACAATGTAATACACTTTCAATGTAGTTTGAACTTCCGTAGTCTCACCTTATAAATTGGATTTCATATGCTTGCAGAAACTGATAGACGAGGTGTCTCTATTTTTTAGTTACATAGAGTTCTCTAGATTTCTATATAGATAGGAAAACTATGAAGACGTGTGGGAAACCAAGACTATTTCCTAGAGCATAGCCAAGAAATATGGCAATCTATTTACTGACTGAAAAAATAGCCTACGAATGTTATATGTAAAAAAATAAACATACAATTCAGCAAGGACATTGAACCTGTGCACGTGAGAATTATCATGAATATATGAAAATTATCAGGTAGCTTTAGAAACAGAAAAAGAAAAGAATTTGGCCATGTTAGACCAGGAAGTATGTCTGTTGTGGAAAAGTCTCTGATCACTGACAATAATCTATAGTTTATAGAGAAAAAATACAAAGTCTGGTGGTTTGTCATCTGAGCAATACTGATGAACACTTCTGAAGCCCACACAGTCTTTTCACGAAAATGTCTGAAAGACATTTGTAGATATGCACCAACCTCTCTGTATGTATGGATATCAATAACCCCTTTAAATATTCTTTATGTAATTCTGGTTTAGGCACCTCAGATTTGCACAGAAATAAATGGCATCATCTAGCAACAGACTTACCATCAGTAATGCAATACCAAGTAACTCATGCCTTCATTTAATTCCCTAGAAGCTTTGAAAGGAAACACAGATCACACACAGACTGCATGAAAGTACCCCATCCATAAAATATTATGACCACCTCTGGGATTTTCATATCCTCACTTGTACTAAAAATTTCACTAGATCTTTGGTCAAAACAAAATACAATCATAAATCAAGTTGCCCTCTTGAAGCCTTCAAACACTGAAAAGAAAGGCTTTATATTTCAGAGCCAAAATAAGTATAGTGAGGTGGGCTGGAAGAAATGCAGCACCACTGGGTTTCTGCGCAAGGAAACTCTCCTTTCATTTGTGCAAAACTTTTTATGTTGCCTTGGTGAATCTCCTTGCTAGCCAAAGTTGGCTATTGGAAGGGTTTTGCACTCGAATAGCTGCTTTAAACAAATGATCCTCATGTGTCAGATACAGATTTTTACTTTATGCTGTGTAAGGACACACACACATGTATATTCACACACGATTAGATTCATATGCACACAGAAACATACTTGCATTATCTCCTCTCATAAAAAATTGTGATTCAGCCTATTCAGAAGAATTCAGATTCAGCCATAGAGTAAAAAAATTTAAAATACTTCAAAATCCAGCTACAGAAAGGACATAATGATGCTTTGTTAAGGAGAAGTCTTCCAAGTTGTGATTAAGGTGCAAAAATGGGTAGGAGCAAGACCAGCTCAAAGATTGGCCTAAAACCAGCAGGTTGGCTCTCCTGAGAAAAGTTGCTGTAGCATATGTGAGTCTTGATTTAAACCAGATTTCTGTATTCAGTGTGTCTGGAGAACTAGGATCATACTTTTGAAATGAACCTGTAGCAGAAAAAGTACAAAAAATCTAAATATTCCATACTCTTTTTCTATCGACTAGAATCCAGACAGGACCTCCTAATGAAGTTTCTCCAGCCCATTAGATACCGCATGCATGCATTTCTTGCTCTCTGAAGTGTATTTGTCACAGGAGAGAAATTAATTTTAAATTGCAATTTAAAAATTAAATCCAGCTGACTGAATCTTCGTCTAAATTCCATGCTTTTATAGAATCATAGAATCATCAATATTGGAAGAAACCCCTAAGAACATCAAGTCCAACCATCAATGCAGCACTACCACTGTAACCCCTAAACCACTAAACCATATCACCCAGCACCAGATCCAAATGCCTCCAGGGATGGGGACTCCATCACTTCCCTGGGCAACCTATTCCAATGCCTGACCACCCTAACGGTGAAAAATGTTTTCTAATATCTAACCTGAATCTCTCCTGTCTCAGCTTATGGCCATTTCCTCTTGTCCTCTCACTGCAGGCACAGTAGAAGAGACCTGCTTCCACCTCACAACAACCTCCTTTCAAGTAGTTGCAGAGAGAGATGAGGTCCCCCTGAGCCTCCCCTTCTCAAGACTAAACAAACTCAGCTCTCTCAGCCATTCCCCAGAAGACATGTTCTCTAGGCCTTTATGAGCCTCATTGCCCTCGGTTGGACACGGTCCAGCACCTCCATGCCCTTTTTAAAGTGAGTGACCGAAAACTGAACGCAGTACTCAAGGTGTGACCTCACCAGTGCCGAGCACAGGGGAATGATCACTTCCCTGGTCCTGTTGCTACACCATTCTTGATAAGGCCAAGATGCCATTGGCCTTCTTGGCCACCCGTTTTAGAACAAAATTTAGTCATTTTCTTGTAGATGCAAAGATTGTAACAAACTCACTTGAGATCGTAAAAGCAAAGAGGTAAATACTAATATTGTAAATGTAATACCCTCTGTTTTCCTGTTATTTACACACACACCTCAGGTACTGTGTTGTTTTAATGGATACAGCAACACACAAGATGAGTATCAGTGAATTTGATGAGGTTATTTGATTGTTATAAAAGTTAACATCACTAAACCAGTTTTTTTGTGTGTTACTCTATTTTTACATTTTAGTCTGGAAAAAAATGTAATCATATTGCCAATGAAAACCAAAAAAATCTTTTCCTGTACATTTCTGCTGGCTGACACATTGTGTCTGCAAATAATAGTCTTTTTCTAAAGAGCCTTTACTTTACACAACACCTAAAGGACAAATAAGATGTGCCATCTTAGGAACATTTACCAAAACTTGGATACTTCGGCAATGCAGTATTGCAGCTCCTGATGCACAGACTCAACTTTTCAACTAAATAACTCTTCCATATTTTTAAGGCTGAGGTATGAACTCAACGCCATATTGCCACTTTCTGCTTGAAATATACTATAGTGAACTGTGATAAAAGATTTATTTCTCAAAGAGAATAATTAGAAGAATTTATTTTTTTCTTATCCTACATTATAGACCAGCACATATAATGTACACCATCTTCTGAAATTGGTAACAAAATCCTGAGCGCATTTCAAGGAGGAATTTCAAGGAGAACACATTTTGGTGATGTGAACGAATACAATTTCCCAGGCTCAGAAGAATGTCCTGGGAAGGACTTCCAGGAATTCTGAATGACTGTTACTAAAGGACGGTATAAGATAATCTAAGGTAATCAAAGATTTCTTACTCAAATTATTACTGGAGAGATTTGCACACTATGAAAACTAGTGCAAGCAGATTCAGTTTTTTCTTGGCTCACCTCATGCAAGTGTATAAGCCAGAAAAAGTCCATTGAGAAATTGAGCCCACTGCATTTCTTTATTTATATAAAATCTGTTTATCTTAAACTCCTTCCCTTTGTGGAAGGGGGAAGCACTGGGGAGTGCCACAGACAATACACTAACTACAATCACTTTCTGCTTCAATAAAGGAAATACAAACTTCCCGCCTTGGCAAGGGCTAGAATGTCTCAAGCAGGTGGGAAAAGGATCACATTAAGTGTCTAGACAACAGTGCGGAGGAAAAATATTTCTTAATTTTCTATTTATGTGCTAATCCAGAAAGTAGACTTCACATGTAAAAAGAACTGCCTGAATTTATGATTCTTATTCTATGATAATTATATTTTTAATTATATGAATACCCAAATGTTAAATGCTCTTTAATGCTCCGGGAAGTTCCGACACTTGTGGTCACAAGACTCTTCTTCAATTTCTGCAGAGTAAGAGGTTAAAATGTGTCTTCTGGGCATACTATAACTTGGTTAGTAATTGCTCTGTATGTGTTCTTCCTAATTCTTCCAAATGAATGTATTATCACTATGAAATCATTGCTCAGTATTGCTATTACTGAGTGGGAGCTTCACTCTAAAGGGAACTTTATTACTTAAGCTAGCACTGAAATGCTATCTGTTAAGAAAGCGGGAATATTTACAAGATGGAAGACGATTCATGAATAAAAAAGTTCCGTAGGCATATTTTAATTAAATAATATTCCTGGGATGAAAAATTTCTAGCCAATTATTATGTTCTCAAGAATATATGGGACTATAATCAATTAATATATTCTATATAACCCAGACATTTTTATCAGGAAAACAAAATCTTAGGGCCACCAACTCTTCACAGGTCAGTAAGGGTCCGATATGTCCCCAAATACTCGAAGTCTCCTTTCTTGGAGAGTAAACAGCAAATGAAGAGACACATGACAATAGCAGAATATATTTCATATGGAAATCATGCAACTCAATGGTACATATGCTTATTTTCTTCTTTCAGACAGTTTCTTCGCACTGCACCCTATGCACTTCCCTTATCTACACATTTTCATCCTAGAAACTCAACTTTTTAAAACCCAAGGTCTTTATCTTCATATTTTTCACATTTAGTGTCTATAAATATTCATAATCTACAAGGAAATTATGCTATACAGACAGAGGAAATCTGCATACATGACATCTCACTGACTGACGGTCTACTCTGTTCCCAGGATCCACATTAATGCTGGCATGAGTAAAATTGCAAAGCAGCTAATTTAAGCAGAACTGGATGAGAAATTAAGTTGCTGTTTGAGGAATACAATAATTTCCCATCAAACACACAATTGTACAAGTAAGATCAGTTTACTCTGCCCAGTTGAGAACAAGGTAAGCTCAATAAGGTAAGTCTCTCATGGATCATTCTGAAACAGAGTAGTAGAAAGAAATTCTGTAGAGGAGAGAAAGAAGAAATTCCTCGTGTAAGTGGGCTGACCAACATTCCCATAGATCAATTCCACCCAGACCACTCCCTTGATCTTACAATGCCTAAAGCCCAACAGCTGAACATTACTCATCAGATTTACCACTGTGTCCTTACAAAAAAGGAGGCATGCTGTTCTAACACAGCTTACACAGCTATTAGAAATGGCTGCTGCAGTCACACAGACCACAAAGTGGATGACAAAATGCAATCACGCTCTTGTTTGTGGAGCAGACTATTGTGCCCTTCACGCCATCATATAAGCTCAAAAAATTCTTCAGTGCCAAGCAGAGAAAAGCGAGTTGCTTTCTGCTACCTGGAACCATAGTTCTCAATAGTTACTTTGCAATAATTGTAATTACACAAATAAGTAATTACTTTAGAATAATACTTTGCAAAGTTTTATATGCTGCAATCATCACACATCACAAAGAGAAAACAGTTGACTCAGGCCAGTAAAAAATAATAGGCCCACAATAATAGGTGCATGAGTGTCCAGCAAGGTGAACTTGGCCAGGACAATATGTGAATAACTGTTCTGCTCTTACAAAAAAAAAAAAAAAAGAAGGGAGAGAAATTTAAGAACATTTTAAAGATAATAGAGAATTTTCTAGGATTTCATTAAATATAAGAACATAATAACATGTATTTTACAGCAATGCTCTTTAATTGTTAGTTAAAACACACTTCAATTTTCAGAACAGTTTTTGACTGACAAAAAAAATGTGTTGACTCTCATAAAGCTACAAGAAAAGTTATGTGTCATATATCTGCCAACTGCTAACAAACCTTTACCACATATACACCATTCCACTTTTAGGAAAACTTCTCTGTCAGATTGCAATATATGATAACTTGGTAAATTCTGACTTTGTGATTATCAGGTTTCTACTATCTCAAAGATGAAAGAAATGTTTTTATTCAAATGAGACACTCCTAATTCCAATAAAATCCTATCTGCATATTCCTAAGTGTTTTAAAAGTTGCTAGAACATCTGTATACCTCCTACCCCATCTTTCCAGTTTTTTTATTCCAACTCTTATCCCTTTGCCCTTACCTTTTCCCACAGGTTTTCTCCTCCTGGTCAGGAAAATTAGTACCAGAATATTATTTCACAGGCAGTTCTTTCAGTTTTGTTCCCCAAAGGATGAATCTCTCTCAGAATCCTGTTCTCACAAGTATTTGCACCTTTTTCATAGTGAAGTGGTTTAGATACAATCAAATAACGTGTTGAGAGCCATTTAACTTTTTCTGGGTTTTGGTTTGGTTTGGTTTGTTTCGTTTTTTTTTTTTTTTCCATCCTCTTGTTATCGATTCTGTATCTTAATCCTTCTATGTCTGGTATGTATTGTGAATCACAGACTAGCCCTGGATGTCTGGAAACTGTTGGACTGCCTTAAAGAACATCATCATAACTTTTCCCACCCCAGACCTCCAATGAATTTCTGTGCACCCAGACTTGTGAGCGAACATAAAAGTTTCTGCACAATATGTAATATATCTTACAAAGTTAATTTCAGAAATATAAGGTTTGTTCCCAGGAATCATGATTTCAGTTCAATACAGCCACAGAGTACCATGGAAAAACAGTCTTTTGACCTCAAAGCCTAATGAAACATTGACTGTGTCCACTCCTATTTTTAGATGTATGCTCTGCAGTGCCATATTCCTTAATATAAAGCTGACCCAAATGTTCCAACAGCAGACGTTGGTTTCTCTTTGATAGCCAATGCATATCTTGGCTTTCCAAGTTTCTGTAAACACATCATTATAAGGAAGGCCACTCTTACTTTTCCCAGCCTTCTTTCCAATTATGTGCCTGCTGCCAGGAAACTTTCCTTTTTTTTTTTTTTTTTTCTTCAGTACTAAAATTTAAACAAATATTTCCTGAAGACTTGGAAACGAAAAAAAAAAAAATCCAAAACTGTTACTGTTATAAGTTACAAAGTTACTAACACCAAATTCCTTTCAACACTCAGTGATAAACTTTAGACAAAAAGAAGTGTATCTAGAGGAGTACATCAGTGCTAGATCACCAAATATGTCTTCCTTATAGACATGCAGAAAAGAAAACCCCAAACCACAGTAAAACCTCCCAAAACTCCCAAACAAACAATATTTTGTTTGGTTTTGGTTTAATTTTGCTAAGTAGTTTTAGAAAAGTTCAAGTCTCCTGCCCAATACCAACTCTCTTCATCCAGGACTATCACTGGGCTCCTACAGAAGTCTCCTACAAAGAAGGCTGCGAAAGCACTAATATTTAACTGCTCTGTTGTATTTACAAAGGACTGATTTAGCAAGTCTTGAGCTACAGAGATGCACAGAGCCGCTGGCGCCACAACAGCATCCTTTCGGCAAATAAAGTGCATCAGCCAAACTCGAATGCGACTACAGACGATGTGGCAAACTAAAAGGGCAAGAAAGTCGTGCAAAAAAGAAATACTCGAAAGAAAGGCGGTCTGCCCGGTCCGATTACAGCATGATTTAATTTTTCCTGACTTCTTGCCTCCCATCACCGCTTTTGCCGTGCGTTCACCTCATCTGAAGAAGACGCGTCACGTACGAACTCGTGAAAGTCTCCTGCCATCTTACCTCGGCAAGGCTGAGCGGGCAGTTATCACATACCCGAGCGCAAGTTTCCAGGGAGCGGGCAGCGGCGGCGGGCTTGGGGCGGAGCGGAGCGGCGCCCGCAGGTACCCGGCGCTATATAGGGCGGGCCCGGCGGCGCGGCCACCGCGCCGTGACTCATTGAGGAGCCGCCGCCGGCGCGTCCCACTCGGCAGCTTCACGTTAAGAGTCCCGCGCCGCCCCGGGCTCCCCGATGTGTGCGGGAGGCGTTACCAGGCTGCCGGGAACGGCAGCGAGACGTGTGTTTCCCGCTGCGAGTCGCCATCGGGATCATTTCGCACCATTGCCGCAGCTTCAGACTTATTTACTCTCCCCTCGGAGTTGCAAGAACTGGGACTTTGTGATACGGTTTTTTGCCAAAAAAGTCTCGGGTCCCAGGCTGGAAGTTCACTTTTTTCCCCCTCCAGGAACCCGACACCCGTAGCGCGCAGAAAAGCTTGAGAAATTTTTACTAGAGCAGAAGCAGGCACTGCAGCTGCCTAGAGCGTAGAGAAAACATCCTAGGCTCTTCCATATTGCCATAGAGCTACACAAAAGTGTTGCCACGAGAATTTACATCACCTTATCTGGGCAGGAAAAGTTTCCATGATTTCCACATGATTTTTGCCTGTACGACAGAGCGGGTGGGATTGCTACACGTTTAACGTAGAACTGCAGAAGTGATGTCTCAAGTTATCCTTTTAAGCCTTTTAATGCTTTTCAGCATTTTAAAATAACACTTGTGCCACTAGTCATCACTACCAAGTCCTCAGGTTTTCAGATTAAACTGAATTTAAAACTCTTTTCAGAACAAAGCGTATTGTGCAATTGCACTGTAGTCATCTGTTTTAAAAATAGTCTCCTGCATCTTCTTCACTTGCCAAAGAATAACATCAGAGATCAGAAAACACTTTCTATATGATACAAAACTCTTGCTGCTTTGTGGTCTAATTATGCAAAACTTTTCAGAGTGTCAAACACTTACTCTAAATACATTAATTACTACTACATATTGCATTAAAGGCATCAGTTTTTTTAGCCCCCCCAAGGAGAGAAAGAGTGCTCGATTTCTGTTGCTGGTTCATACCCTTCCTACTATAATCCACTTGGTCTGGGTCCAGTGCTTTTTTACAGATTACATGCCAACATCAGTTTTATAAGTAACATCTACTTAAACATCTGCTCAAAACAAGATGGATAATCACAAAAGATACATCTATAACATACCTATTCACAATTCCATGCTTAGGCCCCAGAAGTGATCAGTGGTATCATTTGTGTTTTCTACATCATGAACAGCAAATAAGTGTAAGAACATGCTGCCTTTTATCTCACCGTCCAACATCCTGGACAATGATTAAAAGATTTAGGGCAGACAAAAGCAAGGGTGGTCCTCTTTCTTCTTTGACCTCCAGTTTCCAATCAGTGTGTATTACAGTTCAGCTCTGGATGCCTGGAATCTGCTGGGTTTACATAGGAACATCACCATACCTATATTCTTCCAGCTGGTATGAACCTCCAAGATGAGCAAGACTTGTACCTGAGAAAATTCATTCTATGGTGGATGATGGAGAACAAGGTGTCACTGAAAATTTTTCTGCTTACTCAATCCCCTTCACCCCTTTTCACCATGCAGTCCTCTTTAGTATTCAGAACTTGACCCACATCACTCAGTCACTCCAGAATGCAACAGGGAGAACAGAGGAATGCTGCCAACTAGAGAGGGGAAAATAAAGCATCTCCCCATTGCAAGAACAGAGAGTGACATGCCAGATCCTGGCAGCTAGAAGACTAGCACTACACCAGCACTCTGTTTCCAAATGTGGTATGTGACTATGGGGAAGAAGCATGGTAGCTCATACACAGTATTAAGACAGTATAAAGATAAAAAGAGTATCACTCGTGGGTGATCAGGTCTCTCTATGATTTTGGGTAGGTTATGCCTATGGTTTTGGGTAGGTATGCTTGTCGAGAACAGTATTTTATCTAATAAGCAGAACACAGTTCAGCCAGCAGTAGCTGCAGATAATGTAACACACAAGAAAGAGCAGACTGATGTACAGTAGGAAAAGTCAAAGATAGAAAAACAGTACCTGGAATTCACATCTCTTGGCTGTACCTTCTCCTTTGTATTTGATTACACCAGATTGAGATAATACCACATTAAAGACATGCATTGAGGAGTTCTCTGACATTTTCCTCTGTCACAGCTCTTACATATTTTGCACATAGCATTTTATGTCTATGCATGTATGTGTGTTCAGTTCATGGGGATGGAAGATGAAAGCACAGACAGCTTGTGCACATCATCTTAGTTAAGACGCTTCCCTGTGACTCTACAAGCATAATTGTGCATGGAAAGTGAAAATGAAGATGAGCTTACTGGGAACCAAACACTGAGGCACAATGTGAGATAAAGACCCAAAGAGAAAAGAAAAAAACCCACATACTTAACTTAGAACCTAATATGATCTATAATTCTTATTGTAAACAATTTTGCCTATCATTCCAGCCCCAGGAACATTTGTTTCTGGTTTAAGGAGTTTCCAACTATGTGTACAGCATGACTGGCAAACAGAAATGAGTGAAACTAATTGACACATAAAAAGACAATTGCATACAATTCCAATTAAGTCCAAATATGTAAATGAAATATTTAAAAGGTAATTATAATTATAACAAACAGCTTTTGGAAAAATGCAGTAAAAGACCCCAACAAATCATTTCTGTGGACCAGTGGAGATAATGGTAAATGTCATCAGTAGAGCAGACAACCACCAAAGTGCTGGAATTTTTTTTTGCTAGCATTCATTCTAACTTTGAGAATCTTCACAAATTAAGATTTACTTTCCATACCACCCTGCAAATAAAATTAAATTAGTATTGTTTAAAGTACAAACCCAGATGCCTTCAGGAAAGAAAAGCTGAAAATACAGAGAGAAAACCTTACACAAAGTAATTATTTGCTCAGCAATCTGAGTGAGAACAAATGAAGATAAAACAACTCAATGGACTTTATGAGAGAGCCTGTCCAGTTCTTAAACTACTAGAGAATAATTTGTATCATTTAAGTGCAATCTTTTTTCCTGCATTGTATCTTCAGTGAAGAAAGTACATTTTAATAACTTGTACATACGTTGTCATTCACAACAACTAATTTCCAGGTGGTACTATACTACAAATAACTACATACTTCTATTTCCTTCCTTCTAGTTGCCTTCTTGTGTTTTCTTCATTAGGATATTCAAAAATTTAATATCCTAGCTGGTGACTTAACAAGGACATTTAAAGCTACACTGGAGTGTGCAATTCTGATCATACTAGTTAAGACGAGATCTTTCAAATTTTTTTAAAATCAAACGAGGACATTTTTAAAAAGAAAAAAAAACAACAATGACCAAAATCTAAAAAATTCTGAGGTCTAGAAAGAAGTTACGATTGAGATCCAAATGGTGTTTCCTACTTGGGGAGACGCATAACATGAGATTCTTTTGGTTTTAAAAACTGGACATTAATTCAAGGATATAGGCATGCCTTTAAAGCAACCAAATAGTATTCAGCTAGCCACAATGGAGCTGTGCATAATATTACAGTAGAAAAATCATTAAGCTCAGATGGAAATGTCAGTAACATAGACCCTGAAGAACTGATTAGAAGAGGGAATTGAAAGAGCTTACAAACTTCCAAACTGATTCATACGCAGCTGACTGAATTCAGTGATTTATGGAGCCCAATTCAGCAATTTCCCTCTTTTTCTTACATAAGGGAAATGCATCTTGTTTATACTAGCTGTTCAAAATAAGCTTTGACATGGCAACCATTGTGGATTTTCAAATTACATGCCCTCCCATACTGTACTTTACAACAATTAAAGCTTCAAATGGGGATTACTAAGCCAGAAACAGGACACTGATTTTCTTGGAATGCATGAGAGTTTAAGATTTCTTTAGAAGACCAGAATGGATTTCCTAAAAGCAAAAGTGTCTAACTATACCTCTGAAATGGCAATTGCCAAATATGTACCAGTCCAATGCATCGAGTACTATTTCAAAACTCTATTGAATCTGGTATTACAAGTATCCTGTTCTACCTAACTTGGCTGGTGTTGGCAAACACTGAGGTCGTAACAGTAAACTGCTTTGTTTGGTATTATTTTCTGCTGGTGAAATTCACAATGTCTGAACTGGAAGTACCAAGCTGTTTGTAGCTTTTGTTTTTCTTAGCAGTTCTGGAAAATAAAAGATCACGTTTGTTGCAAGAAAGACTATTTGAGCAAACATTTCCCATCACTTTCAATTCTGTCAATGCATACCATTAAAGTTATGTGTTTCACAAAAAGGAAAAAACAGCTAGAGCCAATACTTGACAGCAAATCATACTGCAAAGTCTCTGATCTATGAAAACGTGATTTAACAACAACAAAGGGTCTTTTTCCAAACTTCTAGTAATACCTAGATGAAAACAAAAATTAGAAGTTTCTATTGCCGAGAAATTTTGATGACAGCAATTACCATTTTAATGGAAATACATGTATATGTGCATCTGTTTGTGTATATACATGGTGATGAAGCAACTCATGCTTAAGTCTTCTTTGTTATACCACTATTTCACCTTTTGAACTAAAATAGCAAAGGTCTTCAGGGTAAAAAAAATCTCTTAAATGATATTGATTAGACTTACTGTGTAACCCCTATGACAGCATGCAGAAAAACCATCAGTCTTCAATGTAGGCACTTTCTAACAAGGAACTGGCACAGTGACAGTTGAACAACAAACATATAGAGAAGTCAGGTATCCCAATCACTTCCCAAAGTACCCAGATACTTCATACCCACATACTTGGGCTGTTCTGCCTCTAAGTAATCCGTGAAATTTCCTGGCCTGCACAACTACTGGTACAGCAATGTGTAAGAGCTCTGGAAATTAAATATAACAAAATATAACCTGGAAAACGATTCACTCCTTAGTAAAACTGACATAGCACTCTTCAGCTGTGATACTGAAAATGACATTTACAAGCATTACTATGGATTTATGACAGGTCTACGTACAAATTTGGATACTAAAATTGGTAGAAGGCTTATATAAAGTCACAGATGGTTATGTCACAGAATGTCACCCGTAAGTCCTTCCCAGTTCTGAACTCAAATCTCAACACTACATTCTCTTCTTTAATACTCCTGATATGGTAATAGTGAATGTGTTGTATCTTTCAATTAGCTACACTTCAGTAACTTACAGCTGCTATAATTGTGAGGCCTGTCAGGAGAGATAAAGAAGCTTTTTCTTCTGAGTCAGGCTTCCCTGCAATATTTTAAGTGTTTTTCAGTAGCTGTTCATGACCTGCTCTTGTCACAATTTCAAGATCAAGGCATAACTTACTTCTTTTCATTACGATGCCAAGCTCATAGTGCATGTAATTGTTTGCTATAAAGACTGAATTTAGGAGACGTTCTGTTGCTTAAGTTTTGAAACCAGAGCAAATCAGGCCAGTATGTTAAAAGTTACTGCTGAAATTTGTGCCCTCAACTATTTAGTTTTCTCCTAGCTTTCACACAGTCAGTAGAGATCATAGCTGCTCCTTTATCTTCTGAATGTTTCTCTTGTGTTGACTCTTTCTGCTCCAAGTGAGTCTGAAGTGAAAAACTGAATGATGTTCTCTGTCTTTTCCCACCAGGAATAAGACCTTTTAACTTCAGTCAGTATAAGTAAAAAAACAAAGTCCCAAGACACTGTGGATTGCGATCACAGGGTATGAATTCTACATCTATGTTTAAAACAGTATCTTATTTGTATTTCTAATATCCCATAATGTTTATCCATATTTCATATTTTTATGAAATGCTTTTTTATCTGAATTGTCAGCATACTTTGGGGTTTTTTTTAGAACTTATTTTCTTTCTTTTCTCTTTTTCTCTACTACTGCTCTCAACTGCACACACACTTCTGCCACTCAGGGATGCATGTGTACCCTTTCTAGATGAATTTCTAAGTTTTCATTAGAACACTACAGTAGACAAAAACTCATAATGTCTTTTTGTAATGCCTGAAATTATCTGCAATGGGATTCTTTCCCCCTGGCAGAGGATGACTCATTTATCTTCAGTCTGCTAGCCAAGGGGCCTGCCAAAGACCCCTCCTTTATAAACAAAAAACTATAGAGAGCTTTCAGAAATATGAGAAAATATGACAAACACAGCTTGAGTTCTTCAGCTTTGCTGGCAGAAGATCACAGAAGGATATGGAGAAGTCCGCGAGCCTCTATCCCCTGAATTTGCCACTCCGCTGGTAACAGCAGAGAGCAGCTCCCTGCACACACAGACCTCTTCCCCGGCTTCCCCGTCATCTACCCCCCTGCTCCTATTCTGAAATTCTCCAGCTCCAATTTCCTTATTTGGTCGCCGGGACTGTTCTTTGTCTGGCTGAGCCCCCCGGGCCGCGCCGCCCCCGGCTCAGCCCGGCCCGGCCCGGCTCCAGCGGCCACCCCGCCCGGGCCCCGGGCGAGCAGCGCCAGCCGCGGCCATGCCCATGTAAGGAGCAGCTTCCCCGGGCTCCGCCAGCCGGGCGGGGCAGGCAGGGCTCTCCCGCCCTCGGGCAGCCGCGCTGTCTCCGGGGCAGCAGCGGGGTCCCGCCCAGGACCGCCAACACAGCGCTCCGGCCGCTCCGCCGCCCCGCGGCAGCAGCAGCAGCCTCGCCGCCCGCCGCACGGCCTCGCCGGGCAACCCGGGCAGCACCGCTGCTCGAGCCGCCGGGGCAGCGTGTGCGAACCACTGGCAGCAAGACAAAGGGAAACGAAGCTATGAAGTTCCAGTGTAAAAACTCACAGATTCCTGTCATATTTTCTATTGTTCTTTAGGACATGCCACAGCGCGTCCTTTGGGAATTTCACTGGTGCTTTCCGCAGAGAAAAAGGAATCCCTCAAGAGTGCTACCTGCTTTTTAAAAAGTGACTGTTCTGTTATTCTATATGATGAAAGCAAGCGAGACTAGTTCTACTCCCAAAATATCCTGAAACTTTTTAAAGTAGCATTTATAAAGAGCAGCTTACCTGGCGGAAGTCAATGAAAGTTGCTACTCTTGCTATGTTACTACTGTTGCCTGACAGTTAGTTTTAGTAGCACATTAGGTACTTATTGAGAAAGAACTTACACTCTTACTGTACACGTATAAGTAAGAATCACAGCAAGGAAAACCCCTTAGAAAGAAATCCAAAAAGCCAAACCAGCCCTGCTGGTCACTGTATTTTTTTGTTCACATCTTTTAGTCTTTTTGGAGTGGATTCACATAATAGACATTTTTTAAAACAAATACCAAGGAATCCTGCAGGAAGTGACTTTTTTGTTTAAATTTAAATGAGAAAACGTCAATTCGGGAGAATATACACTGAATATGTCCACAGTGACAGCTGAAACTAAATTATACATGGAGATGTCTCTATCTGACTAAGGAGTTTATTGATCTGTAACTCCTTGAAAGGAATACTGCTAATGAATTAATGATTTTAAATTAGTAAATGTATTGTGAGATAGTCCTTTTTTACACAGCATGGCAAGGAACAGAATTTTGAAAAAATTAAAGAAGAAGGTATAGCTAAACTTCAAATTTTCTAATTCTGTTTGGGAGTCTGGAAGCATTCCTGTATTTCTCAGTATGGTTCCTTAGTATTACGTTATGAAAACAAGTCTTTAAGTAATGTTAAAAGTCCTTCCATTATTGCAAGCTCCCATGGATGTTTGGGTGAAACAGAAAACAAGAAGTAGTTTAGAACAAAGAGAGCAATGCTTTAAGTCACTGATGTACAGGGCAATAGTGATGGCTCTAGGGCACAGGTGCATGAAAAAAAATTAGGGAGAGTACAAAGATGCATTTATAACCACCTTCCGATAAGACTCCTTCAGCTGCACCCAAGCCAGTTGTGTTTTCAGCTCAATAGAAAATGGCTGGTATTTTTATATTTCATTCTTATGCTCAACAGAGGCTTGAGCAAATTTGTTTACTTGTGAGAAACTTTCAAACTAGAAAAAATTAAGGAAACAGCTTAATGAAATAGCAGGAGAATAATTATGTTGACCACATCACATTTACATTACATATATATCCAGCATGCTAAAATTTACTTCAGAAAAAAACAAACAAACCAAACAACTTAAGCAAAATAAGAAGCATATAGGAACAATATAGTAGCATTTATGTTCAGAAAGATCTCCTGGTTTCAAGTTACCTTTTTCAAGATTAATATAATCATAACCGACAAAGAAAATGCTAAAATTGAAATCCAAAAATACAGAAATGCATTAAGAATAAATTAAACGAAGATCACAAGGACATACAATTGTCAAATTGTCATTTAAAACAAAAAGCGCTATCTCATAGAGCTCATCCTCTCTACTGCTAAGGGCCACAGCAGTATCAGTTTATTTCAGAACTACTCCATCATCTCCAGCAGGTGTTCAGGCTACTGACAAATAACTCACTGCTGATTCTGCAAGCCATTTACTGTCTAGGCCCTGTCACCTGACATCACTTCATCCGAATGGAACAAATGACACCATGAGAGAGATGTTCAGAATAGGAGGACATATCCTTCGACCTTTGAGGTGTTGTTCTACATTTACTCTTCTGCTGTTGTGCCATTATTGCCCTTCGGCAAATAAGAGCATGTCTCTGCTGCATGAGGAACTGGTGTTGCTCTCAAGAAAGCTACCTAAAAACTTAGATAAATGAATACAAAAGCTTAGGTTTCTACCTTTGCCGAAAGGGTGATCTCCCAGAGATCTGGAAGTTACTACTCAACTGATTTTCAATGATAGTTCCAGTCCTCTGTCTGTCTGGTCAAACAGGTTTCAAAGTCCAGGTTTTCTCTCTCTAAATACTCCAGATAGCGAAATTGTTGCCATTGACCCCAGCGGCAAAGTTTCATCAGGAAGAGCATACCTGTTTCCCATGCCATCTTCTCATTTCCGTACCTGCCAATTTGCGCTTCCTTTGCCTCCCCTAGTGAACACACTCAATCCAGCTCAACCTGATAAAACATATCTGTTGCACATAAAGACCCTGAATGCCTTTTTTACTTTTTCCTTGTTTGGAGGCAGGGGTTTTTAGCTTGGTTTGGTTTTTGAAACATAAGTGATCTGGAACTAAAGGAATGCAACATGAACAGTGCCAGACTCAGCACAGTTCTGTGTGGAATTCAACTCTATCTTCTACTCCTTTGAAAACTGGTAATTTACTTCTCTTTCTGGTTACTTTCTTTTAAACATTTACTTTTATTTGGGCAAGAAGACATATTTTGTCCAGCCTTTAAGCCTTGATTACTTAGTTTCTTCAGAAGCCCGTCAAAATGGACTTTGTTAGAAACCTTTGGAAATCCATTGGACTGTATCAACTGGACTTCACTCATCCACATGGTTCTTGTCACTTCTTTTAAATAGTTTGAGTAAATTTGTGAGATGCTACTTTCATTTATGTTTGTTCCTTCAAAATGTCACATTTATGTTCATTATGTTATTATTCTAATTTCTTTAGTCTAGATAATACTATGGTTTCTATATCATCTAGTAATTTTTCAGATAGTAGGCTCACCAGTCAAAAGTCCCCTGAAATTCCCTAAAAACTAATAAGTGCTATAGTTGCTGCCTTCAGTTTATTAGCTAAATATACTATTTCAAAGTACTCTGACAAACTGATTTGGCCAATATATAATCATACAGTCATAGAACCATGGAATGGTTTGGGTTGAAAGGGACCTTAAAGATCATCTAGTTCCAAATACCCTGCCAGGGGCATGGAAAATCAGTAGATTTAATATATTTTTATTTTTCTAAATATTTTAGATACTCTTGAAAGACACACATGTCCACATTGAAACCAAGACATTACTGCTTGTTGCAAATTTCTCCCAGAACTCTCATGGGAAGATATGGAATGTATACATGATACTTATACATCCAAATGTATAGGTATCCATAGGCAAAGACACAGACAAAGGGAAAGAATGTTATTTCCCAGGTTAAAATTAATCTGAGCAGTTAAACTGGCCATTAAAAATACATTTTACAAAATCACAGTATATGCTGAGTTGGAAGGGACCCACAATGATCATTGAGTTCAACTCCTGGCCCTGCACAGGACCATCCCCAAGAGTCACACCATGTGCCTGAGTGTGTCATCCAAATGCTTCTTGAACTCTGTCAGGCTTGATGCTGTGACCACTTCCCTGGGAAGCCTGTTTCAGCATCCAACCACCCTCTGGGTGAAGAATCTCTTTCTAATATCCAGCCTAAACCTCCCCTGACAAAACTGCAGGCCATTCCCTTGGGATCTGTCTCATGGTCACCACAGAGAAGAGATCAGTGCCTGCCCCTCCTTCCCCTCAGGAGGAAGTTTCATACTGTGATGAGGTCTCCCCTTAGTCTCCTCTTCTCCAGGCTGAACAGACCAAGTAACCTCAGTCGCTCCTTATATGGCTTCCCCTCAAGACCCTTCACCATCTTCGTTGCCCTCCTTTGGACACTCTCTAATGGCTTAATATCTGTCTTATACTGCAGTGCCCAAAACTGCACACAATATTTAAGGTGAGGCCACACCAGTGCAGAGCAGAGCGGAAGAATCACCTCCCTCATTCGGCTGGTGATGCTTTGCCTGACGCTCCCTAGGACACAGTTGGCCCTCCTGGCTACCAGGGCACTACTGACTCATATTCAATTTGCCATCAACTAGGACCCCCAGGTCCCTTTCTGTGGCACTGCTTTCCAGCATCTCATTCCCCAGTCCGTACATTTGTGGTTGCCCCATCCCAGGTGCAGAATCCAGCACTTTCCTCTGTTGAACTTCATATGGTTGGTGATTGCCCAGCCCTCTAATTTGTTGAGGTCTCTCTGCAGGGCCTCTCTGCCTTTGAGGGACTCAACAGCTCCTCCCAATTTTGTGTCATCTGCAAACTTGCTTCGTATCCCTTCCGATTCTGTGTCCAAGTAATTTATAAAGATGTTGAAGAGCACAGGGCCCAAGATGGAGCCCTGTGGAACCCCACTAGTGACAGGTCACCAGTCTGATGTCACCCCATTCACTATTACCCTCTGTGCTCAACCCGTGAGCCAATTGCTCACCCACCGCATGATGTGTTTATCCAGCTGTGTGCTGGACAGTTTGTCCAGAAGAATCCCGTGAGAGACAGTATCAAAAGCTTTACTGAAATCCAATCACAGGAAAGACAGAGACAAGAAATTTCTATATTGGCATTTTCACCATAAGAAAAACAGACAGCTGATACAAAAAAGAACTGCATTGTATGCTACATACCTAAATTTGCAGTGTAGCATTTAATATTTAAACAGAAATAGAATAGCTTTTGATAACTCTGTAACTACCACATCTAAAAAAAAAACATTTTTCCAAATATCAGAGATTTTTCAACTAAAGAAATGGAGGATTCTGAAAGAAGTGTCATCTTTTATTGAAGCAAAACCAGTTTGCTTACTATCAGGAGTCTGTTCAACAATAATTAATTACTACACGTGAATTTATAGTTTAAATTGAAATATCACATAATCTTAATGCATGTTTTTCTGATTACAGACTAATGTGAACAACATTAATAGTATCTATAAATACAAATAAATAAATAATAATTAAATGTATATATATATATATATATATATATATGAAACTCGTGTGCATTCATATTAAAATAGCATTGCCAGAACTTTCAGTGCGGAAGTATTGAAAGTTATCCTGGGAGAAACCTGGACGAAAGCTGTATTGAAATGTAATGCAGTTATGATTGTTAAAAAGTCATACATTTACTTATATCTACAGCAACGGTCAAGGACAGTCCACATGTCTGAGAGAGTTGGGCACAAACTCATGGGATTAGGAAGCACTGTTCTCCATATGCATGGCTGGCATGCCATGCTGCACCTAGATTTGGAAAATATTCGCCAACATGTTATCATCTAAATGGTGAACATACAGGGAGTGGTAGCAGAAATCACTATCAACTGCAAGTAGACGACTATTTTCCAGTCTGGTTTTAGAAAGAAATGCATGATGCATGACTAGTGATACCTGCAAGTGGTAAATAAATAATAAATAAACACAGAGTGCTGTGAGGAGTGGCAGAATGAAATTAAGAAATGGTAAATTGAAGCTGACTGTAAATGGAAAACTTCACAGTATTATTCCACAGTTTGACTCATTTCAGTCTGCTGGGCAAATAAAAGATCCACAGATCAAACAATCCTAAACAGAGAATAAAGTAGCACTATAATGAAATTAACTCATCAATACAAAATAATTTTTATATTAGCTCTCTTGGTGTACTGTACTAGTGAAGTCTTCTTCCTTTGTAGAGTCATGTTTGTTGGATGCTCAGGAGCTGAACAGAACTTTTGAGCAACCAAAATCCATAACAAAAAGACATGCATCTTGAAGACTGTGACTGTGAAAGCACAACATGTTAAAGACCTCATTCTGTCCAGACTTAATTTTAGAAACCAAGTTCTGTTTCCTAGACAGTAAAACACATTATTAAAAAAAAAAAAGAAAAAACTTCAATAGTAATTTGCAATAACTGAGTTTATGGGTAATGCACTCCTAGTAGAAGTTCAGAACTACTTTCTGTGAAGATTTGTAGACAAAATTTTTATGCTCTGTTTACATTTTCTGGGAGCTTAAGAGAAAACAGTCAGAAATAAGCTGCAGCTAACATGCTACAGGAAATGAAAGAAAAGAACCAGACTTCTCAAGAAAGATTTACATTTGTATAATGGTGATGGCAATGTTTTGGCTTAGAAAAAGGAATGCAATTGTTCTAAATACACAGAAACTGTTGACTAGTGTTTCTCCTTACTTAGTGGATCATGAACCACTACAACCCTGTAAACTGCATCAAAATGCTTTTTAAGAGAGCTCTTCCACCATTGTATGATAATTTGTTTACAGACCAAAACTTCTTGCGTCAGTGATTCTTCTGTGTATGGCAACCAGAGACACTAAAACCACCACAACCCTCATTTATGCCCAGCGTGTTGGTGTGAAACCCATCAGGGCATTTTCCATGGTTTCCATGGGGAAAGCATTCAGACAGTCTGTTGGTAAGTGGTAATATGCTCCTCAAAGTATAGCATAATCTTTTATGAAAGATGTCCACAGCACAATGCTAGAAGAACCTGCATTCAGCTTCTCACCACTTTGCAAAATTTCTTTTTGTGGGAATCAGGTGCCTTTGAAATTAAAGTTTAGGATTGAAATTAATTACAGTGGAATGTGCTTATTACATCTTAAGAACAATCTAGTATTTGAGGACTTCTGTAGAGAATTAATTTATTTGGCAGATGATCTTACTAGTGCCAGAAATAAGACTTTTTCTCTGCATTAAACTGTGTCTATATTTGGCTAGATCATGGCTCTTTTATTTAAAAATAAACAAGCAAACCCCCTTCCTACCAAAAACTCAGCTTTGCACATGTTCAGTGTGACATCATAATTTCAGCCAGATTTTTTTCCAGTGTGTCAGAAATCCATGGATCATACACGTAGAATGGCCTATGCTAGATTTCTGGACTGGTACTGGCTTAGCAGGACTGTCCTAGAGATCATGTTCTGAATCACAGATACAAGTCTTGAATACTGAAAGCGAGGCATTTATCTCGCCTTCATTCCCAATGTTTGTTCAAGATGATGACAGGGCAACTTGATGAGATTCTGTACGGTGAGAGAGCAGGGATTAAAGGAAATCATAGGAGACTGTAAAAGTAACTGACTTTATAAACTCCTTTTCATGCAATTTTTTGACATAAGTATGGGTAGAAATAAATAAACAAACAAACTTGTCCAAATTAGTTTTAACTTTGGTTTTGGCCTAGTCTTATATGCTCGACTTCCACTGAAATCCTTTGAGAGAGTTTGCACCATACATCTCTTTCTGGGCTTCTTACCAGTGTATTTGGGAAGAATTAACTTTTGCATACATCAGCTATTCCACTGAGATGAAAGTAAACTGCAAAGGGACATAGTATCATAAAGCTTCAATTTGAGAAAGAAAGTACGGTTCAGACAAATTTGTTTACCTTGCTGTAAGCCTGAATATTAAAATGCTACATTTCATTCAGCCAGGATTATTGAAACAGTTTTGTACAATCTGTGAAGTGTGATATAAGCCAGCAGGTTTTGATGTCTCCCTAACATGTAAATGACCTCTGACTCTAAATTACTTCACAGTCATCACTGCTTTTTTTGCTATTTAATTTCCACTCAATGCTGGCTTTTTTTAATTCTTTTTTTCATTACCATGACCAGAACCGGTAAAAAGATTGTGCCATACATTTAAAGAAGACCTCTGCTGTTTCATCTTGAATTTTGATTAAAACTTTAACTCTCTCCCTATGCAGTGCTATTTAAAAAAAGTGGGTTTCACTTTAAACTCAGTTAAAACATGCAATAAAATGTCCCCACTTCTGCTGTAAGATAGAAATATCAATCTGCAGATATCCAGAAGAGTCTGAAGCATTCTACGTTTTTGTCTTCTCTAAAAGAGTATTTTTGATTGTTAAAAGTGAAAATTAAATAAAAACCAAACTGGAAGTATCTTAAAAATGAATTTGAACAGCCATCATGGGGTGGCTTATGATAAAATACTCTGAAAACTCAATGAAGAAGTATATATATATAGACTTCCTTAAAAACATTGAAATTCTATTTATCTATATAGATTTTCATTAGGTACAATAACTTTGCAAGTATGCAGTTCCCATGGCTTAAAGAGATCATTCTCTGCCAAAAAAAAAAAAAAAATCACAAGTTTGGTGGGGTTTTTTTTGTCTTATATGAGTTCTTTTGAGTGACACTTTGCTTTCACATGGTTTTACTAGTTTTTAACATCCTATCTGAATTTGTAACTAGCCTTTAAAATTATAGTGGACTAAAATAATGTGGATGGAGTAGACAGATAACATCTGTTAACTGGTGACACATAGGTGCTAACAACCTTTGATATTTTCCTTTTTGCTGTTTTAGTCAGGCCGTGGGAAAGGCCTCTCTTTGGCAAAGCTAAACAACACACAACAGCTGTATTTCAGAGGCATGACAAAGACTGTGATGTGAGGTTTGATTGAGGAGTGCTCCATGGTTAGGGATCCTGTATCTCAACCAAAACTTTTAAAGGTAAAAGTTCCTTTGAGGAGATATGCCAAGGGAGCAGTACTGCAGGCCAAAGTCTGGGAATGCCAAAAGCTTCATGGATTTCTATAAGTATGCATTGTGAGAGCAAGTGCAACTGCAGCAAAGTTGTTCTTAGGCAGGAAGTTTAATTAATGGTATCACAGCTGCACTGGTGAATAATCATTTACATATTCACATTCTACTGATATCAAAAGTATGGAAGTTGTCTGACTAGGAATGATAACTGGAGAGTCTTTTTAATTTCTTGAAGCAAATTTATCTTCTAACTCAATGACCGCATTTATCCAGGGGAATTATTTTAAAAGCAGTTCAATGCCATTTATTACATATAGCATGATCAAAATATTAAAAAAACCCACAGCAAATCACTATCAAACAAACAAAAAATAGCCCCCAAACCCATAGAAAATGGGAATTATTCTATATAACAAAAACTGTATATTTTGCATTGCAGACAGTTCCTATCAATAAACCGAGAGTTACTCACTGACCAAAACTAGACTTCTAAGAGCAAGGTTGGCTTACTTTTTCCCCAGCAATGGGTAGGTGCCAATAGAGAGTGACTGACAATTATATATTTTTCCTCAAAATTCTACTATTCTAATTAAACTGAAAACATAATATACTTGCAGCAAGGCTTTTGTTACAACACTATATAACATGTATAGTTCATATTTGGAGATGCATAACACCTTTTGTTAAAACACAGCCTTATGATTAATGTACACTACACTAACATATGTGGCTTACAACATTTTATTATCATTATCTTGAACTTGCAGAACTAGCAGAATCTCTTTTGGAAAAAAAACCACATAAAAATCCCCCCAAACACTAGGATTCAATGAGCGGTAGAGTGAGGCAGAATGAGGCAGTTCCCCAATGTTCTCATTGCCAAATATATTCTTGGATTATTTCTTTGCCTTATCCAAAGCAAACATTTTTCTGGGTCTGGCATGATGAGAACTCCCGATAGGTATCTTGTATAATGGAACACTTTATTTTGCTGTAAGGTCTTCAGTTTATGAGGAGACTGTTCTGAAAGAACTACTGTGTTCCTTTTACAGCTTTATACTCTGCCGTTCTGTAAAATCTATTCTTCCTTCACCTTCTTTGGAGAAAAGGAGGGGGTACTTAATTCTCTCCAAGATGTTCCACTGCGTTAGTAGAAACTGTTTAGCATTTTGAATTTTGTCGTAGGATGTTTACGCTAGAAGACTTTGGGAAAATAAGTTGTCTTAAATACTGAAATCAGCATTTACAGAAAATACTTTATCGCATGATCGATATACTGTCAGGACCACTATCAGAGTGTCTGGGCTGAGGAAAATACCACTGTCTCTAAACTGGATCAATCTTTCTTGTACAGAAATTTCTAAACTAAACTAAACCTATTTGAAGTAACAAACTTAACTATAAATATCTCTCACTGAATATTTTATAGACCTATAAAAAGGCATTCCAACTAACAGTTGTCTATAGCTGCAATAAGTCTTTTTGTATGACCTCTCTCTCACTAGACTTACTGCAATTCCTATAAATAATAATAAATGAATAAATATAAATCTCAATTTTTATTGTAGAAATAGTTTACAAATGTTTTGTACTTTAAAAAATAAAATAAACAAAATTCCTTGCTCAATTATCCAGTGACTGTAAAATAACCACTCTCTGCAGAATTCATTTACGTAAGTTACACTGTGGGGGGTGAGAATGGAAAGAGAGTGATCATGGAAAAAGGTTTAGCCATATTCATTTAGAAGTAGCTGAGTAAATACTTTGAAGGACGTCTTTATCTCTTCATGACAGGCACACAGTACTCTTCTAGCCTCCCAGGAGAAGAGCTCCAAGCTAATGTGTGGTTGCTATGCCTCCTTTCTGATACAATAAAATAGATGACCAGGCCAGAAGATTCAAAAGAAAACCTGTGGTGACAGCAGGTTTTACTTCAGCAGTCCTTGCCTAGCAAGGAACCACATGGAACTGCTGCTGTGAAGAAAAATAGGAAAAAGCTTGTATTTCAATCCCAGGAATAGTACAAGACACCCTAGGGAGAAAGACTCAATATTCAGGTTTGCCTCAAAAGGCTTCAAGATTTCAAGCAGCAAATTAAACATCCGATTAAGATGCTTCAATTCAAGCACCCAATTAAGAATCTAATCTATGTGTAAGGAGAAAGCGAGTGCATAAGAACTACAAAATCAGAAGGGAAAGGTTACCTGAGAAAGTACTGAAGATAAAAGTGCTATCAATCATGCAAACCATGTAGGAAATTTGTTTTGATTGGGAAAATATTGTAGGATTAAACTATGGTATTAAAAGGGATAAGATTTTTTTTTTTAATATTTTGTTATAAGCCAAGAACCATATTTTAGATCTTCACTGAGTATATGTAATGTTTGTTACTGGGTAATTAGCAGGGAGTGCTGATGTAAAGTAACTGAACAGCAATCCAGATGTAACACAACTAAAAGTTTGGGGACATATGAGGCTAAATTCCCTCAATTAATTTTTGCAGAAGCAGTTTTAAGCAGCAGTTAAATATCTCCAAAAATGGGACAACTAGAATCAATCTAGGACAAGCCACAGATAAACATGAACAAATTTCTGTCAAAAGATATCCCAGTCATGGTCGCTTTACTATCTGTACCAATGTCTTTTCTCAGGATCCCATAAGGTGTATTGCAAAGGGAGGAACTCTGAAGGCTTTTAGCTCTTAGAAAGGTTGTAGAATTGGAATGGGAAATTCCCCAGTTTGATTATTCTCATTCTGCTACTCAGATTATAACAGGCATGTCCTGTGACTAATTCAGAACTTTGTCGCAATATACATTTTTTTCTTCAAAACAAAGTGTGATTTAAGTCACAGTACTTAAAGGCTATTGTACTTGAAAGCAACAACAACAAAACATGTTTAAACAACTCCAGAAACAGAAACCACACCAACGTAAGTCTTGTCTTTTCAATGACTAAAGGAGGAAACCTGAGCATGGTTACGGGCCTCTGAACTTTTTGCTGCACACAACCGCCCTTTATTGCTGACAGGCCTTTTTCACTGGTACACAAGGAAGTCAGAATCTCATTAATATCATACATTACTTTCTCTTCCTTGAATCTTCTGTCCCCCTCAGCCCACTCTACGAAAAATATGCAATTCTTTTTTTGGATAGAGTCAGCTAGGTAACTACACTAGCTCATGCCTTATTAGGACCTTCAAGAAGCTGTGCCTGTTTGACTGATTTATTTGCATCGCTATTTCCTGGCTTGTTCTTCTAAGAAATACTGTATAGCTTCCCTTACTTAAGTACACATTCCAAAGAATACAAGCCAGAGTGAAGTGAGGAAAAAGATCCTTGTGTATGTAAAAGGTATTACAGTATTTTTATTTCTTATTTAATTTTCCTATAAGCTATGAGAAAAAAGTGTCCTAAGTAATACTGCCAGCAGAATGATGGTATCAATAGTATGGTTTGATACATGGTCTGGGATGTGATTCTCAAAAAATGAAATAAGTCTGTTAAGTCTGATCACTAAATATATTTTCTTTTCATACTTTAATCATATATTGCCTGGACAGCATCCCATACATTCTGCAATAAACCAACATATAAGTGAAGGCTTTTGAAACAAGGAGCTGCAATTCTTGTCACTGGTCTAGGAAAATAAAAGCCACCAAAACCCAACATCACAATAGCCACTAAATAAAAGATGAATCATTTCAGAGAAAAAAAGAAAAAAACCCCAAACCCAAACAGAAGAACAAAAAACAGTCTTCATTTCAACAAAGCCTGTGGGAATCAGTTGGCTTGAGACCAAAAAATGCTAATGAAACATATATTATTTGAGAAGAAGTGAAATAAGTTTCCAAGAATCATAGAGGTTGTTTAAGACAAATATTCATTATACAGGGAAAAAAAAAAAGACAATTCTGCCAAACCATTTTCCAAATGCCCGATCTTACATTCCTTGCACATCTTAATTCCCCTTGAAGCTATAAATTTAGGCTGTGTCCTGGGATTATATAATATGTCTGAAAAGACAAGTGCAAAATAGTACAAAGCAAAATTATACATAAACCCAGGATTAGAAAAAAAAAAAATCCATAGCTAGACAAAACCCTAGAAATTCAGAAAAAAATTACAAGGAAAATAGCTAAAGGTCCCTTTCTCTAGAACTGGAAAATGTTGAGGAGAAGGAAATTCAGAGTAAAGTGGGTAAAACTGTGAAAGTTAAACAGGCTTGTCAAATAAGAGAAACATTTGAGTTACATTTCCTAAACTACTTTAAAAGGGAGTAAACTAACCAAATGCCATCTGAAATTGGCTGTATGCCTGCCACTTTGGTTGACTTTAGGGTCAGTAAGGCAGAGGACAAATATAAGCTAGCATAGCTGAAAAATCAATACAAATATAGCTAAAACACAGATGGAATTTATTACATAGCAGCTGGAAATGCAAAGAAAGAATTCTGTGGATCTATACTAATGGTGTAACTTTGAAAAATATTCTCTGAGTATGAAAGTGCTATATAAACAAACAACTTTAAGAAGTGGCATTAGACATAGTCACACTACAGAAAACAGTGTTCTACTCTGAAGCTCTGGTGCAATGTTTCTAATCAGTTTAATAATGTTACCTTTCAAATCAGTCCAAAAAGACTTGCTAATGAAGATCAATAAACCCTTCACATCATAATGTAATATGTGCACAACAAAATCCAGGAATTGGACAGAAAAAAACCTGAACAGAATAACATGGGAAATTCTAAGCTGTTTCATTACCCCTTACTTTTCTTCTAATGGATATTCTGGTTAAATTTTCAGGTATTGTGCAGTTTTAAAGAATTCCTGGAAAACATCCAAGACATTCATCAATGTCAAGATCTTTATTCTGCAGGGAGTCATGTCAGAATCAACACAATAAATGTTACTGTGAAGTATTGCTAGTGAGCTATTCTTCAAGAAAGCTTCCTTATATACCACTGCACAGGACAGTCAGGTTTGTATTATAAACCTTATACAGGTTTATATTTCAACAATCCCTTTTCTAAAATACTCTGCACCAAGAGTGACATTTAAAAGATTCTTATTAAAGATATATTGAAGCCATCTTCCCCACTAAAGCTGCAGTTTCACTATTAGTTTAAGTTGATATATTTTAGGCCAATACTGAAAGGGTAGTGATCTGGCTGAAAGAGCAAACTTTTTTTTGCTTACTTTTCAACCATATCAGCTGCTTAATTTGTCTAGTGATGTGGCTGCATGATTGCTGGTGCCTTTGCAGGGGAGAGAAGTCATAAGGTAGGGTTGGGAAATACAGGTTTACGTTTATTTGTGGTAAAGTATGGCCCTTGGTGCAGCATAAGTCAGACAACAAACTACATACTGAAAACAACATGAAGACAGTAAATTCTGCCATGTGTCTCCTTAAGGCATGTGTGATACCTGAGATTGCAGATGAAGAGAATAAAAAACCCATAAACCTTCATACTTAAAAAGATTGTACAAACAGTGCATAATAGAATATATAAAATACTTGAAAGAAACTATGAAACTCAAAGGATAGAAAGCTGACTGAGTAGCACGTTACAGGTATTTCACTGGAAGGAACTCCACTACTTGAGAACACCAGGTCATTTCTGAATAAGAGTATGCTTTTATTACCTTTTTTTCTCTGTATCGATACAAACTCCATCTGATCCTACTTTGCAAAGTTAAAAAAACCTGACAGCTTAACTCTAGAGGTTACTAATCATACATTCAATTCACAGATCGAAACTGGAGAGGTAGATCATATGTTTTGGATGCTTACATGAATGTTGATGCTGGTGAGAATTCAGAAGAACTTGTGGAAGCAATGGAGCACATCAAGATTACAACAGCACACATATAACACTTACTTGAGTAAACTTTCCTCACTGGGAGTGCACTGCTGATTGTACTGTCAGAGATAAACCTCCCAGCATACCTGCTTGCCGTTCTACCCACCCAGCATCACCAGCTCTGTCCTTCTACAGTCCTGTTGAAAGGTCAGCTGCATAAGGCAACAGGAAGTTCCATCTAGAAGGAGTCACTAGCGAGCATCTGGTGTCTATAATTCATCTTTACTGAATACACTAACAAATTAAAACACACAATTGTGTTTGAAAGTGTTCATCTCAACTCAAAAAATATTACTCAGTCACAAAACTAAACTCCTTTGTGTGCAATTGTCTTTAATCTAAACCACAGTTACCTCAGCTTCAAGTCACTGTACCGAGATCTATCTGTGAGGCAGTCTGGCTAAATTTCCACGAGACAGGTTATGTCTCACTGCAAGGGAAGGGGGGAAGGGAAGCTCTTTGAAAGGCTTTCAAGAGCTTCCCTAAGCCTTTCCAACTACTTGGCAACAAACCCTTCAGGATATACTGAGACTAAACTAAGATACTAGGCCAGTTCACGAGAGTAAGTCTAACCACAAATTTCAGGGATATTGCTTCATACTTGGTCCAGAACATAGATTGATGTGATGTCAGTCTTGATATTCTGCAGGACATTGTCAAACATGTCTCATTAGATTCTTCCTTTGGGAGCTTCAACTCTTAACTTTCATTTGTCTGTCTGATATAAGCTGAAGCTCTCCTCCCTTTCCACCTTGTGGTTGAGGTACATAATTCAAAAATGTTTGTTGGCTTTTATTTTTTAAACAATGAAAAAGACCTGAAGGAGATTTAGTAATTATTATATTTGGCTGAAAATGGGCCTGGATTCATAATTTTCAGTCAGAAACTGGGATAGAGAACAAGTTTGGGAAACAAGTAAAAGGAAAGTACATGAAAATAAGTCAAATGCTACACAGGTTATGTTAGACTTCTGTGGTCCCAAAAATGAACATCCAAAGCATAGAGCAGGAAATCACCATGGCATGTTATGTTTACAACTGCCATTTGTAACAAAAATCTACAGGTTCTGTGTAATGATGATTGATTCATAAAGTGTTAATAAATCAAAATATGGAGGTCATTAAAAATGTGTTATTCCCTAGTTTCCTGTTTACCCAATTTCACCAGTCAGTAGTTTGGCATTGTTCCGTATTAAAAACTTCTACCAGATTTTATAATATAGTAGATAGTGTGTGAAAGTGAATGATTCTTTTTTTCTATTACTGCTTTCACTGAAAAGAGATTGGTCAGATCCTCCCCAAGACTTTCAAACTCCTGCCAATATAGTTTGATAGCCACAGAAAGCCATAGAAAACCATAGAAAGCTATAGAAAACCATAGAAAGCTATAGAAAACCATAGAAAGCTATAGAAAACCATAGAAAGCTATAGAAAACCATAGAAAGCAAACAGCCTTGCTTTCATTCTTTGTGTTTTGAAGATATAAGTAGACACTCACAATAAATCAAGATAGGCACCATCTTCACCTAGAATGTGAAAATTATGCCAGATTAACTAGAAAGTAAGAATAAATAAGCAAAAATAGTGAAACTGTCATTCTAGTTGCGTAATACATTTTTCACATAATAGAAAGAGAGCTTTAAATCAAGAGAGTATATTCCTAAATCCTGAGTATACTCTTGAAAGAGCATATAGCACAACATTTTCCTCATCATGGAAAATATGGGTAACATATTCATTATTTTCAGCAATATTTTGGGCTTTTGACATGAAGGAGATGCGTAAGCTACGCTAAAGTTATCTGTATTCATATTTTGGTTTTCAATTCAGAGTTCTAATAGTGGAGCTATAAGCAACCTAGCCTAGAAATTAGCAAAGGACCAATATCATTGACTTGTAAGGACATAAAAAGAAAACCAAGAAAATCAGTCTTCTCTGAAGTGAAAATAAAATCTGAGTAGAGGCAATAGTGAACACTGAGTCTTTCCATGAGATAAAATCACAATATAGTTTGATGGGGCACCTGGACACTGGAGTGCTCCTGGCTCTGCAGACCAATAATCTGAAATGATTACTGTAAGAGCTTTCCCCCCTTACTATAACCACACAGGAGATGATGTGTGGCCAGACTCCCAATATAGCTTGCTCTGTGTGCATTGTGCAGTGTGAAAAACCCGTACTTCTTCGGAAACAACATCTTACACAGTGACTAGTAAGCATTTGCTTTATGTCAACTGCTGGAACAGTTTTCGCTGGACAAAGGGCCTGTCACAAAGGAAAAGAATTCCAGCAGTTTGTCAATAGCTGTAATTGCTCTGTGTGCTTGCTAGCTAGACCTGTACTCTGTGAAGTACCAAAGTTAATATCAGACCTAGCCTGATTTTGAGGTCATGAGGTCATAACTTTAACAAGCCAGTAAGTTCTTTCATGAGAAGTTGGCTACTAAAATATTAAATGCAGTAAATGACCTATTATTTTGAAAACTTTTAATTCTGGAAGCATTTGAACTTGTTGCTAAAGTTCTAGCAACTGGATTAAGTCTTAAGTGCTTCAGGGGTGGCCATGAGCAAAAATAAAGAAATAAAATAGCCTGACAGTCAAGAAACTACAAGCAAGCATGGGTTTCCTGAATTACCTCCCTTAGGGAGCTTAGACTAGAAGACAGGGAATTACAGTATGCTTCACTGTTAAACCAGAGCTTGGAATCATCTAAAGGAAAGATGAACTAATAACTTGCACTGTGTGAAAATCAGTGGGAAGAAGTACCTTTAGAGCTCTTTCTAGTTTACTGTAAGTGGTCACAATCTTCCCTAGGATGCCTTTTTTTCCTTAATACAGTAAAAAAATGTTCCATTCAGATTCTTCTCTAAAAGGCAATGCATGATTATTTCTCATTCTGTTTCCAAGCAGACTGATAAATATATGCAAACAAATACATGCCCATAGGGGGAAGAGTCTGGTTCAGCAAGTTAGTGTAATTCATTCTGAAATGCTCGATTGTTCTGTCTGGAGCACCCACTGTTTTTAATCTGCCCAGAAAAATCCTTTTTTACACTGCCACTTTGGCAAAAGAATGCCATTATAGAAGCATATTTAAAATTTAACTTTTTTTTTGCTTTGTGTAAAATAACAGTTTTAGAGTCATATCTTTAAGATGAGAAAAAACAGCTGCAGTATACAGTTTGTATCAGTGCACATGGGTCTGTACTGCAGCCACCTATAAATATCCAAACACAGATACTCTACAACCATTTTTATGAATGTTTAGACTCAGTGCTAATATAAACACTACATACAATTATACATAATTTTTTTTTAAATTTGTTACTTTGTTTTCAAAAACAGAGGTATGATCAGAAGAACACAGATATAGACCCATTTGCAACACTGGCCTCAAAAGCTCAGAATATTGCATACTGGTGCCTGACCTTAAAACCAAAAAATCCCTTGGTGATGGAGTTTTGACAGCTAACAAAAAAAAAAAGACCCAAACTTTTGCACGTGCACCAGGCTTTAGATCAAGAGCTGGCATGACTGTGTCCTTATTTTATCTCATCTAGTTTACTTTTCTCCAATTCTGAGAAAAACATTCTACTACATATATAAGTTATAGAAAAAGAACTGTAACAGTAGGAGTAAATTATAAATATAAAATACAAATTATCAACTTGTGGGGAGGCTAACATTTGACATGTTTTTTGACTACTTCAACTCTTTTACCTCAGTTTGTACTGTTAGATGTAATTTTTGCCTTACAGTCTGATGCCTTATAATCAGATAATTTTATGAAGTGTCTCTATGGCTCCAAAATCATCACAATACTATAGAAATTATTATGATGGTTATAGAAGATAATGTTTTCATTACATTGTAAAGAGGTTTCTGTGTCTCAGAAACACACAGTTGGTCTCGGCACAACCTGATGGAGATGAACACGTGGCTGAGGACAAAGAACGGAAACTTTAAATAAGTGGAACAGAAATATTTTCCATCAGTAATTTTAGGAATTTGACTTTTCCCCTCTTATTCAGTCACTTCATTGTCCCTCTAGGCATTATTGCTACAGTTTCTCACCTCTCTGCTAATACAATTGTTTGTGCAATTTGACCATCATATAACATGAATAATATTTCTATTAAATGACAATGATTTATTTCTGTCACCTCAGAGAGACAAAAATTTATTTTTATTCTTCTCTCCTAGATCAGTTACTAGCTGACCTATGAAGGAAAATTCACAGTAAATTACAGAAATTTTGAAATCAATAACTGGTATTAAAAGTACATTATAAGACATTCCCAGTAGCTCTATCACTGTACAACAGAAGGAAAGATAAGCTTACTCAGAAGAGGACCTGCATTTGCTAATTTTCATAGTTAGGGAGCCTGTCTGGCTTTGAGTAAACAGTGGAAAAATGGAAGGAATGTGGGGAGAGGCTACTGTGTTCGAAGAGACAAGAATTGAGGGAGGTGGGACGGGACAGGGGATGGGCAGGAAAAGGAGCACAGGACAACAAAATGAGTGGAAAGGAACAGTGCTATTACACTACTCTGTCCTTATGGAAGTTTCTACAACTCTCCATCTTTCCAAATGAGCAAGCATTCCCTCATACTTTTCTGAAGGTGAAATTCACTAACAGAGTAGAAATCAATTGCAGGTGTTTCTTTGGAGCCTGATTTTCTAGTATACTCCTTGCAGCAGCTTTGTCTTTTCAGTTACTAAACCTCAAGGGACTGTAAATCCACAATGAGAAATAAACCCCTGCAACATAAGGAGTAGATGAACTCATGGATAAAGATCTTGGGCTAAAAGTCCTTACTGTTAAACTAAATTTATACTTATATACACTTTATACTGCACTGTTGTGAAATAAAAAATAAAAACAACAAATCAGAAAAACCCCAAAGCAACAAAAATATTTCTTCCAGTAGAGTTATTGAGCAGGAGACCATCATTACTGGAAGACCAGGAATTTTGAAGCCACAGCTTCACATAGAGATGTTTTAAGTTGTCATTATTGCCATTCAGAACGCACTGCTCACTGCCCCCACCCCAGTGCCAGCACAAGCATTTATGCAGGCATCTGCTGCATTTACTACTTTTCACCTGGCATGGTATCCTGGGCAGATTCTTTGTCTGCTCCATGGGAAGAAGCTCCATGGAGCTAGCCTGGCTGAGTGGAAGCCAGAACAGGGTGACAGCAGCTTTGACTCATGCTTGTTGAAAGTGCATACATGAGTCTACAGCCTAAACTAATCCTCACGTTTCAGTACTGGCATGTTGAAAGTGGGCCAAAGCAGAAGAGGCCTCCTGGAGTGCGTATCACTAATATTATCTATTACTCAAAATCCATAAAAAAACCCCTATTAACAAAAGGCAAGATAAGCTACAGAAGACTGGAAATATTTCAGACTCCCATCCATCTAAGAAAAGCAGGTTTGCTACAGCTAGTTTAAAAGCACCTTCTTCACTTGCTGTGACTATGACTTGCTCTGAAATGATTCTTAGCATTAAAAATCCTAAGAAAGAACGAAGGTATAGTGTACAGTAAAAACATTCTTCAGATGGAATACTTTTCTAAGGTTTCCATGGAATGCTTGTGGGTCACTGGGTTATTACAACCACCCACAAAAATAGTAACTGACAGTGTGTAATTAATTGATCAAGAAATAACTACTGTCTTTCCTCCTTCCCGGAGCATGTTTAAGTGATTTGGAATAACCTGCCTTGTTTTGGCAGGTGGTCTCTGACTGAGGTGAACAAACCAGTTTTAAAGAGTCAGCTTTGCTCTACCTGAAACACCTCCTGGCAGTTTGTTAAAACAAGATTGTATCAAATGTAGTTTGCACTTAGAGCAATAGATTTTTTGTTTTGTTTAAGAAGACTCACATAAAAACATGACCTTGCAACTATGCACTGCCAAGAAACTCAACTTAATGTAGGTTCACTGCAAAAATGGCTAATACACTATCACAGTTTTACATTTTCTGTGCTGCTTTGGCAGCCTTATTTTGTCATAAATAATGTTTGTTTATATATATATATATTAAAAAAAAAGTTGACTCCAGTCCCAGCAAGCTTAGATTAGATGCTTAAAACCTGACTTCTAACAGACTGTGTGAACTGAGTTCTGTGTGAAGACTGACCTCTAAACGACTGTGTGAAACCAGCCTCATCAGTAAGACTCACACTCAAGACATACTGAAGATAAACAAATGACAATGCTTAATTGATCAAGCAAAGTGAGCTGTGAAAACCTCTTGCAAAATGCCAAAAGAAGTGTCAAGCTTCTGAGTGATGCTCAAGTTTCCTCCCACATACAGGATAAAACTAACCCATGCAGTTAATCTGGCAACTGGCAGCCTCTCAGTCTGGAATCAGTGTTTTCCTGTACTGGAGCAAAGGAGGAAGAATATAGCCATTTTTGATACTTTGATGGAAAAAGGCTGGTTGGCTGGTCTCTTGATCCATCATCTATATAGCCAATTTGACACTGTGTCTACTCCAGTGGAGACATAGTGGACTCTTCCAGTTTGCTCCCCAAAGACAATGATGTTGAGAAAGTAGTTGTAGACATAGTTATTGGCATTGAAAACCAAGAGAGAAAGGTCAAGTGTGAGTAAGTTTGAATCTGTGAAGAGTTAGAAGCACATAACATCCTAACACATTTTAAGTAGCAATATGCTATATCTATTCCATCAATAAACATGGAACGAGCTTGAGGGATGCCTATTTAGCAAAACTGTCAAATAAGGAAAAAACAAGAGCAACAACCAAAAACCCTTAACAAACCAATATGACAGCAAAAGTATTTCCCAGGTGAATACCACAAAATTAAAAGTGAACTCACATTTAGCATATCATATGCCTAGTGCAGAGACTATCATACACAGTTTCTGAACTGGCAAGATTGAGGATTCCTCTTGAGTATGGGAAAATATTTTTAAGTAAAGGAATCATTAAAAATGATTATCATAAGAATCCATACACACATACATGTACACTCCTACCCACTATCATAACCATAGACCTAATCAAATTACATTTTAGATAATTTTTGTTCATAAAAGAAAGGACCTGATAACCCTATTATTTCAACATTCTAGAAGGTATGTGTAATATCATTGCTCTGATAGCTGGTAAGGAGTATAACTGGATTCTACTCCAACCAGTACAAGACTAAAGTATCTTTTGGGAATTTACAGGCAGATGATTACTATGGTTTGCAAACATTCAGAAGAGATGAAACTACTAGTATCTGAAAAACCCCTCCTTACTTTCATGTTAATACGTATAGCTCATTTCAGCAGATTTATAAAAGTCCAACAAAAAAAAATTTATTGGTATCAAACAGGAACAAAATCCATTTGAATATCTGGCTAAAACAAGCTACAATATTAATGGGTTTTAAAATATGTTTCCAAGAATCTATGCATAGGATATTAAGTAGATATTCCAGTAAAGACAAAGAAAATCAGAGTCAAGTAATTGCAAATGAAAATAGGGATCTGAAAGTTTATGGTTTTGTTATTTATAAAGTTTTACATTGATTACTAAAACAAGACTTACAAAAATACCTTAGTGTTCTCAGAATTGTTTTGGCGTTTATATCACAGGTAGAATACCCAATATTTTATGTTTATAATACTTCTTTCTCATTTTAGAGAGAATATTTTTCTCTCATTCACTCTTCCTGTAGTTTAAATGAATAACCTTCCTTCTAACCACAAATTAAAGCTGCAAAATACTAAGGCTGAAAACCAACTGTTTTCTGACAGCTTATGAGAAGTCCTTTGACCATATCTAGAAATAGATTCTAGTTTATGGAGGATACCGGATGGTATAAAAAGCAATAACGAGAACTGGTTACAATGTTTAAAAGTATATGGATTCCCATACAAATAAGAACAAATGGGTACGGACAACTCACAGAATTTGTGTGTATTTTCAACAAGGTCAACAACAAACAGCCAACATCAAGGACTGATAAAGTTAATGTCTGAAAAAAAATGTTATTCTGTCCTTAAATAACGCTGTACTGCATTTTCTGTTGGCAAAAAGCTGATATAGTTTCCCAATGTTTTTTCTGAAACATTCCATGGATGAGTAAACATGAAATATACAAGTGGTATGCAACAATTTGAGTATAAACAGCTATTTCCTATTCTTAATATTTCCTTTAATAAGTTACATTTATGTTGTCCAAATCCCCAGTCATTGATTTCACAAGACACTAAGATCATACCAGTACTCATCTATTATTACATATTAACCTCTATCTGAAAGCTTTACGGAATATCCACAATGCTGATTCAAAATGTTTCAGTCCAAATATTGTCTGATCAGGTTTGGCAATCCAGAGTTTGCTCATTCTTTGTTTGAGTATAAAATGGGATTTAGATGTGACTTCAGTGGGGGTTCTTACCACGTGTATGCCTTTTTAGAAGAATTAGATTTTGTCTTTCAAAGCTGTTCTTTTGTCTTTTTATTTGTCATAAAGGACATACTATACAAATATTTATTACAAAGAGTTTTATTTTCTAAGTTTTATTTTTTATACCATTACTGATACCAGTATTAATTGTATGGTTGTAGTAAAAGAATATAAAGAAACAGTTATCTACCTCACATTTTACCAGTAAATTTGGTTTTTCTTCAGCCATAAAATTTCATGACTTGCTGAATGATTATTTTCAATATTTATTCAGAAAAGCTAAAGGACGTTTTGTGAAATTACCGTTTGTTCTAGTGACTTGAAAGTTTGTTAGTTTGTTCTGAATTGTTCTTATCTCATTTTGGAAACAATGGTATCATTTATTTAATGGTCTAAATCCATGTCTGTTGTTAGAAGTGTCATTCTAGTGAGCTACAATATCTTTCTTTCTCTGAAGTTACATAACATTACATTTTTCTTAAATAAGGGTTAACCTTGCCTTGTTTTAGTAAGGCTGGTTCTCTGGAAGAAATCAGAGAGGCTTATTCAGAAAAGGATTTGACATGCCTGCTCTGTCCCTCTCAGAACTAGCAGAACAAACCTCATATAAAAAACCAGCTACATCAAAGCCTAGGAAGCTCATCCACTCATACATTTAGCTTACTTTAAAAACCAAACCAAACCAAAACCCTTTTCTTTGTTCTTTGGCTACTTTTGATGAACTATACTTTATGTCCCATAACATTTCTTGCAGACTGTGCCGTCAGTTATCAAGCAAAACACCTATGTGTCTGTATTTTTGTTAAATTTCCACAATCATATTCAAAGACGTCTTAAATCCAAAATTTCAAACCTTCTGAGTTTCCATTTGACAAATTTATAGAAAGCAGCTAGAGACCCTAAACAAAGATGATTTAATTCTGTCTTTCACAATTTTGTGTCAGTTACTTGCTATTATTATTAGTTACTTGCTTTCCATTCTGGCATTAGAACAACACACAGCAAGGCTATTTAGAGACTCCTTCAATGTCTTCTTTCTAATACTAACAGAGAGTTGGATGGTATATTTTAAATATCTCTTTGCCAATCAGCACACAGTATTACCCTGTGTAGGGTAACTTCTATCCCTGACTCGGGTTAAACTGAAATGCTTTCCTGAAATTCACAGACTATTTTTTTCTCTTGAAATAATCCTGCCATTTATATATTGATAATTTGTTAGAAATCAGAGTGCATGGATAAAACGATTGTCCCGTAATGGTCCTACATTTCTTCACAACTGTCTTTTCTCCATACCTTACACCAGAGAGTTTTACATGAGGTGTTAATAGCCCCACTGTAAGAGGATTCTGAGAAAAAATGTCTGCTGCCAGACACTGCCTACAACAAATGTGATAGTAAACAATGTCTGAACTAGAAAATGCTTGTTTATAAATGCCATGAGAGATAGACATGCAATATTCTGAGTCAAAGTAAAATCTGGGCTATTCATTGTTTTATAGGTTTTTCCTTAATGAAACACAGAATCATTAGGATTTAAATATTTATCTTAGCCATGAAAATACTGTGGAATAAGTTAATTAGCTGATGGTAGTGGATCAAGGGTTGAACTCGATGATCTTGGAGGTCCCTTCTAACCCAGCTGATTCTATGATTCTATAATTCAGCAGCATCTCTAATAAGCTGTTTTATCTGTTTCAACACTTACCAAGAATGGAGGATTTTTTCTCTCCAATTTTCCTCAGTCTGGGAATATTGTGAGAAGAGTATTTAGCACTTTATGATGAATATGAAATTTTAAAGTATGTTTGGATAGTATAAAATTCAAAAACTCATATCTGTAGCTTTCTTCAATAAAAAACACATTACTTCAACTACAGTCAATTATGAAGCCATGTGAACTAGTGACAGAAAAAGCCAAATTCTCTTGTGTCTCTTATCTTTCTGCTGCAAGGGACAAGAATTCACATAGGAAAAGTAAACTGGACAGAGCAAAAAGTACACACATCAGCATCAGGATTCCAGAGTCCATCTCAGTGACTTACACATCTGTCAAGCCTGCTGTCTTTAATTAAAGTTAGCAATTCTTATTCTCTCATTTACACAAACACATGGAAGGAAAAAAAAGAACACAATACTTGCCTGTATTACAGCAAAACTCAGGCTAGACATTTGTAATTCTGGATATTTATAAGGCTGGTGTTTTTTTGCCCCCACCCGCCGAATATTTTGTTTTGAGTCAGGTGTTTGTGTGTAGAACATACAGAACCTCTGCTGTGGCACATCATCAGATTCTTCTGTGACTTTGATAAAGCCAGGAGGAAGTTCATTACATGATCCCAATGGCTATGGATGCTGAAATTCATGTGCTTATGTACACTGAGCATCTTTGTATGTTTCTATGGTGTTTGCTGATAGCCAGCATCATGTTGATGTGTTTTAGTGGAAGCCGAAGGCACACGGCTATGCCTTCAGGGGCTGACTCAGCAGCTTCAGACAAGAATTTACGAGATAAGAAAGTCTGGAAATATCACTACAGTCCATTTTAGACTGTGTTGAGAGTTAAGTAAACATGATGAGTAAGGGGGCCAAAAGGGTAGTTGTGAATATCTGTTTTGAGAGTTAAGTAAACATGATGAGTAAGGGGGCCAAAAGGGTAGTTGTGAATTTCTGTTTCTGAGAGAAAACACTGTTTATCCTATATTACTTTACAGAAGAAGAGTTTTGTTCCAAGTGAGCATTATAAAAGTAAACAAAAGTTGAAGTATATCCAAACCTCAAAATTCTAAGCAATTTCAGCAAGTGAATAACATCTAAGTCAATATGACAACTATTTCCCCAAGTATTTAAAATACCACAGAAACAACAATAACAACAAAATAGATAAAATGAAGCATTTCAGAGGACTTCAAACTTCTGTATAATCTCCAATGGCAATTTTATCCTATAAGCAGTTACAAAAATTTATGAATTTCAAAGATGTAATTAATGTGCATGTTTGAAGTAATTAGTAGTCAGAAAATAAAATCATACTTTTCCAGTAACGTTTCCCATTTTATAGGTTTTGAACATTTAATAATAAAATAAAAAGCTTTTTTCTTAAAAGTGCCACGACAGAAAATGTTGCTAGTGAATTCAGAAAGCTGGAAAACAAAGATACCTCCATCCTTTAAGTAAGACCGGAAGTGAACTACTGCAATAAAGCCGTTTTCACTCAAGACTGGTTGAGCTTTTTCTCTGAGAGTATTAATAGGTCATTTTCTCAAAGGAAGTGTGCTACCTAATAGACGTTTAAACTTTCCCTAAACTACGATAGCAACAATCCATGACATTCCTTTTGGAACTGCATGTGCTGTTGATGCTTTAATTTTTTCGGCTATCAGGGAGAAATACACTGTTACTGAACCACAACATTGTTTTCTTTGACAGGATCACCACTTGCATACTTATTGCTATTCTGGAAATCTGAAAAGATTCTGCAGAGATACAGGATTTGCTTACCCAATTCGTATTATAGAAGCTGAACTAGGAAGAGGTGTTCAAGTACTCTTAATTCAGGTTCTCATTAGGATTCTATAGGCTTTAAGCTTAGTACAATTTGTTACTTCCCTCATTCTCTTCCAAATGAAAAAGAAATAATATCATTGCCCTGTATTTGCTGGCATAAATAAAAACCAAATAAATCCTTAGTATAAGAAATCAGCTACAGGTGGAAATTCAAACGGAAACAGGTACAGATAGGAAAGGTGAAAAAATACCAAAGGACTTTCACAATGCATTTACTGGCAAAGTACTTTATGAAAGTCCATGAGATAAACTCAGATAAATTGCCATAAGATCACTACCTGTTAGTGTCTGGCATGTATATTGCATACATGCAACACTATAGAAGAGTATTTATTTCTAGGTTCCATGTCAATCTTTAACACCAGTAGAATAAGCAGAAAATTATATAATGAAAAAGTATCTTTCTGCAATCAGTGAGAAATTTTAAATATTATCTCACATTCCATTTGCAGGTTTAGATATGTTTCTAATATTTTTACACTTTATCTAGATATATTTAAAACTATAACCAACGTTTGGCATGTTAAACTCACACCTGCCACATTCACAAATTATTATCAACTTACCACTTGCATGGCAGGTCCTTGGGTGAAAGAGCTGGTTTATCAACAAGAGAATATCTCACTTATTAATCAATGAAATAGGAAATGTGGATATACTTGGGTGTATGTACATTGAGATCATATCCATTTCTGCATGCAGAGGAAGTTCTGCATTTACCAAAATCTTAATCACTACATGTCAGTTCCAAGAAGGCAGTAGAGTTTATAGGTGCTATATGATGTTTTTATACTAGGAAATTGTAACAGATTCTAAGCAATTCCAAAGCTGCAAGTACAGATTATTTTTAGATGGTAAATACATTAACTGTTTCACAGTCATATATTAAAAATGTAGTATTAAGATATAACAAAATTCTAAGCAATCGCACAGACTGAGAACGTCAGAACAACAAATCAGAATGTGATTGTGGAGGAACCTATAGGTGAAACATATTGGATTTTTCACTCAAATAGGCAAGAAAATAACAATTATTCGAACTCTAAGCATGCTGTTAACACAGTCGTTTCTAGAAAACTCTGAATGCGGGGCCTTGTAATGTCAGTATCGTTAAAGCAAACCAGTATAACCATTTAATATTACGAGGAAGAACTTATCCATTCTCTAGAAACATTTTCCATAGTGTACTTAATGAAACTTCTTTAATAAGAATTTTCACATTAAAAATTTAGACTTCTATCCTGCCTCCTTCACCCACTGAGAACTTAAGTAATTTGATCTGCATTTTATACATCTGTCAGGATCATCCAAATATTTAATTCCTCCAAGCAGGAAATGAACACAAAAGCTACATTATAAACTAAAACTCACAGGCAAGAAAAGGAATATCTACAGTAACTCTTATATTATTGTATTTCAAATGAAAAATATGCTATGAGTTTTTCCTCTGACTCTGCTAAGAATCCTTTGAGGCCTTGTGAAAACATGACAATGCAATAAATGCAAAACAGTCCTTATCCTGTATTGGTGAACCTTATACTAATAGTGGTTCATCTGTTGGATTTTTGAAGACTTTCAATTGTGGAGACTTTCCATCATAATGAACGAAGCAGGGAGAGAGGGAGGGAGAGGGAGAGAGAGAGAGAAGAGGCAGAGGAGAGAGCACAAGCGTGTATGAGCGAAAGAATGCAGGAGAACAAGTGAGAAAAAGGGAATGAAGGAAAAGCTACTTCAAGCTCTAGTTACTTCACTTTTTTCCCCATTACTATTATTTTAACAAAACTTTTGGAAAAAAAAAGGAATTTTAAGAAACTCTTTCCTTTAATTGCACTTTTCAAAGTCTTGAGCTAAAGATTTTTGGTGCAAGCAAGAATGAAAATTTTTTCCTCTGAATTGTTATTAGTGTGTCCCATCTCCATTTTTTCACAGCAGAAATATATCAACAACTGTAACAGGATTTGAGTAAACTCCCACTGGTACTAAATTAACATTAATGAAATGAATGACAACTGTGAACATTATCAAACAATTTTAACTGAGTAAGTTTCTTCATTCAGTCTAAAATACTTCTGGTTGTTTTTTTTTAATATAGTTTACATCCTTCAATTATCTTTTGGTTTTGGAAAAGCCTGTAATATAGGCATAAGACAGAAGTAACAAAAAATGCTAAACAGGTTTTAATGGCATTCCTCCCATTTTCCTAAATACATGTTTCAGCTACCACCATAATTCTCTGGATGTCAAATTAACGTACCTATAGTGGATTGATATTTATAAATTGTATAAAATAGGCAAAAAATACAGATACCCAGAGAGAACTGGGGAGTAAAGAGTCAACACATCAAAAGTTATTTTGATTGTACTTCAATCTGCAAACAATGGAAGTTTTTCCTCATCTGACTTCTTTCATTTTCCTTATTGCATTTCATATAATTGCATTTAATATTATTTCCTAGGTTGTAATCTTATAGGCAATTTTCAAATTTCTGACATGTAATTGCATTTGCCAGATGTTTTACAGAAAACTCATTTTGTCCAAAACTCACTGTTTAATTAAATTAAATTCACATTTAATTCACAGTTATCTGTCTCTAATTGCAATTAAAAAAAAGGTTTTATAAAATAATCTAATTGAATAGTCCTACTTCTGTTACTTGCATGATTTACCACAGAAAGTAGAGGTGAGACAGGGGGATGGTGAGCAAAATCTTGATTGACAAAGTCTTGCAGTTAAGTAAAACATTAAAAACACAGTCCATGTATGTTTCTTAAAAAGTTTACAGAAAGAAAAAGAAACTGTAAGCAGAAACACTACAGTAGTCAAAATGGTTAAGGAGAGGGAGAAGGAAAGGGACAAGGAGGGATAAAACTCAAAATTTTCAATCCTGTCTTTCAAATACATGCAGGACATGAGAAGTGTTTTCAAGCATAATTCCATAAAATACACATGGATTCCAGAATCAAGATAATGGAGACAAGAGAAACACATTTCAAAGAACATGCAAGAAACTAATAATTTGCCTATGTAAAGGTATGTGTAGTATGCGACACACTGAGGAGTACAGTGATGCTATGCATTCTTGAAAATGAAAGATATTTCATACGGTGCAAATTACCCAACATCATGCAGGCCTGCTTTAATAAGTCTGTAATGAGCAATAACAATTAGTCAAAAGAAGCAAAAATGCAGTGCCTTTCGAGAGGTTATGAGAGTGTTGCCAAAATCTCATCCTGGAAGCAAAGTTTTCAGTGTTTACTACCTGTCCAATTCTATCAGCTTCATATACGCTAATTATTTTTCTGCCTAAATACACTGCAGAGTTTGCCAAGGATAACTAAAGGCCTGACACAAAGTAACAGGCAGGAATTTTAGAACATTCCAGATATCAACCGTGGTAGGTTCTCATGAGTATTTTTTCTAAGACAAACATTACATATATAGTATGTATTATCAAGTCTACCAAAAGGTAAGAAGGTGATTATATTTCTAGTAAATAACTGTTCTACTTGATACAAAAGCCAACCCTTCATTATCCCCTGGAAACATTTTCCATATTAATCCTTGAACTGTTATGTGTAAACACTGCTATCATCCTGGCCTAAGCTTTGGGGTCTTTTCTGACTTCACTACTACTAGTTTCAAACAAAATACCCTAATCAACTTCTCCTCTGTAGCCAAATTCTAGACTTCCCACTTGTTATTCTTTCTAGAACATCTCAAAGTGGTCCAGCTCCTGCCTCTTAATATATGCTTTCGTCAGTATTCTAGAAAGTATCAAGGCGTTTCCTTGACAGACATCTGCTCAAGGAACATAGCTCCCTCCACTGGATGAGCGTTTTATGCTCTTACCTCCATAAAATCTCTGTGAGAGCAGTAAGGCTTCTTGGGATAAGAGATATTCAACAGCACTAATACAAGGCTGATAGAGAAGGATCTGCAGCACTTGCTCAGTTCTTAGGTCTTCTCTGATATATTTTGTTACCTCTATTGATTCTGTTTATGACAAATAATTAACACATGGATATTCTGTAACTAAAGTTTCATAGCATGCACATTGAACAAGACAGAAATGAATGCCACTGAGTTCCAAACTCTTGATTTTGTCACCAGAAAACCTTTCTTAACTTGGGGCAGAAAATGAAAACACAGATGATATAAATAAATGCAAAAGATAATGGCAGATATACCTGAGAACAAGGAAGAAAACTTGAAATTACCTACGAGAAAAACTTGGTACTATAATTACAGTTGGAAGAAGCATGGAAATCATTAGACAATTTCATCACTTCAATACAAAAATGATTAAACTTCATGAGCTAGCACCTCATCCAGCAAGTCTCCTTTCAGAAGTGTGAGTTCATACTTCTGCAGAGCACTTTTTAAAACATGGGCATGACCAACTGCAGGTAGGTGGGTAGGACTAATTGCAGGTGGTTTCTGTGATAAGTTAAGTTCCAGCAATAAATTTATCAATGGGTAGGCACTGGGAGTCTGAGGGTAGCCAGCACTTGAACTTGTAATCACTTTAGCTACTTTTTTGGCTATATATTACACATAAAACCATGAAGCTATTCAGAAGTTATCCTTGTTAAGTAAATCCTCAAATTACCTTCTTCTTTTTTTTTATTATTTCTTGAAGGAAAGAATGATAAAACAATTACTACTCAGTCCTCATATTGTTGCAGATTTCAAGCCAAAGACATGTAGCTTTGAAATCCTATTCAAACATAATAACTGTTTACCCCAACTACCATTCACATAATTATGCTTACGCTTGTTAAGAAGAACTGTAGTGTCTATAGTACTTGAAAGTTCATATTATCAAAAGGAACTTCATAACTTTATATTTATCTATCTAGATTTACAAAACAGATTTTTCAAAGAAAAGGAGTATGTATTGACAGAAGTAGCTTTAGCCAGTACCTCTCTGTCTTGTACAATCATACTCATTGATCTTTTATTTCAATTTCTTGATTAATTTTTTTATTCAGTAGATAAGACGATAAAAAGTACTGTCAAAACCTGTACAAAAGGGACAAGCAGACTTTCTAAATATTTTAATTTTTTTATTTAAATTTTTAATTTTTTTTTTTATTTTTTAAATATTAATCAATTTCCATGCCATGTCTGAGTTGAGTAAGGATTTCCAGTCTCTCATTTTGGATTAGAACATTAAGTGTTGTATGCAGAAGGTTTTTTAAATTTCTCAACAGACCTGAGTGCCAAAGGAAGTGGCAGTGCAATCTTCTGTCCTATTAGTTAAAAGTTCTTAACCTGAATAAGATGGGACCTTTCTCTAGGAAGTCACTTAGAAGGCAAAGATGGCAGATACATTATTATTGGAACTTTAAAATTCAGTATTCCTCTTTTCCTCTTTCCTGCAAACCAAACACAAAACTATGAACACCATCTGTCTCAGTTTTGCAGCGTCATCTTCTACCTGATACAGTTAAAGTGAACAATCCTGGCAAATGGATTTGTCTGCATTGAGACAGAGTAAAGAAAAGTAGTTTTAAACAAAAACTATATCCCTTCTCATCTGCCTTCCTCCTTCCAAACAGCAAAAGATGATATTTTTACAGTTTAAAAATCATGCGTAGATTGGATATTTATGTGGTAAGGGATGCAAATATAGTTGCATGCCATATTCAAAGCCATGTAAATATAGAATAAGCACAAATGATGATTAAGCTGTAAGGATTAGCATTCAGGGATGCATTTAATCTGTTTGTTTGAGGGCTCTATCCTGTTATATCAAGAGAATCCTTGAATATTTCTACAGGAACTTCCTGCCCAAAATCACACTGAGAACCTCTCAGAAAATTCTTGGAAGAACTGAACACTTGGATTTGCTTTGCTTGATCATTTTCAAGAATTAAATAAATAGTTATTTAAGCGAGAAGGAAAGGAACAGAAAAAATCAACAGAAATGTTTCAAAAATCAAAACATTTCATTCCAATACTTTTAGTTCATGATTACCAAAAAACTACCATAAGCTGTTTACAGATGGATGATGCAACACTCCCTCTTACATTTTCTGGTTCAAAGCTATATCATACACTGTTGGCATAGTGTTCTACTCGATCTCATTACAGAAAAAACCCCCTGCCTTAAATGCATGATCCACCCCCCACCTTTGCTATCTTTTTCTTAGAAAAAAGCCTACTTTTGGTACCTTGAGGAACTGGAGGTGACAGCTGGTAACAAAGATATGAGAGAGGCAACAGAGCTATGAAGCAAAAGCCAGGCAGAAGAGAGAGGGACAGCACTCAAAAGCTTAAAGAATGTCTTTAACTAAAAACTTAAAATGCACAGACTCAAACAAGTGGCTGAACCTGTGCACTTGTACCCCAGAAGGCCAGCCATATCCTAGGCAGCATCTAAGGAAGCATGACCCCCTCCTACTTCACTCTTGTGAGACCCCACCTAGAGTACTGTGTCCAGCTCTGGGGGCCCCGACACAAGGACATGGACATGTTTGAACAAGTCCAAAGGAGGACCACTAAGATTCAGAGAGCTGGAGCACCTCTCCTACAGGGGCAGGCTGAGGAAGTTGAGGTTGTTCAGCCCAGAGACGAGAAGGCTCTGGAGAGATCTTAGAGCCACCTATCAGTACCTAAAGGGGGCTATAAGAGAACTGGAGAGGCCAGGACACATAGTGATAGGACAAAGGGGAATGGCTTTAGACTGAAACAGTGTAGGTTTAGATTAGATGTTAGGAGGAAATTCTTTATTGTGAGGGCAGTTTGGCACTGGAACAATTTGCCCAGAAAAGTTGTGGATGCCCTATCCCTGGAAGCATTCAAGGCCAGGCTGGATGGGGCTTGGGGCAACCCGGGCTATCAAAAGGTATTCCTGACCACATCAAGGAGGTGGGAACTAGATGATCTTTAAGGGCCCTTTCAACCCAAATAATTCTATGATTCCAGTAATTTTCCCTCATGTCCTTGTTTGTCCTCTAACCTGGATTACTTTCAGTAATTTTAAAATAAAAATCTGAAAAAACACAGAAGTTCTGTGTGTGTATCATGATGGTGGTGCACACACAGTACGCATATTTTATGGCTGTTTCAAGGATATTTGACTTTTCCTGTTAAAATACTGATTAGATTTTTATGTAGACAGGATGTACAGTTAGATGTCTCCACTTACTAAAGGTCAGAAAACATCAGTGCCAAAAGGAGAAAAAGCCTAAAAAATAAACATATCACCTTTAACCTCTCTTGTTGTTGATATCTATTGTTACAAAGAGATTCAGACTTCTATTGCTGCAGATTTTAAAAGGTTTAAAGTTCATTTGTGATTACCCTTTGATACTATGTTAACAAAGACATCAGTAAAGAGGAAATTTCTCAGCAATAACTGCCGCTGGTTTTGGATCATGCTACTCCTTGGTCTGAAATAAGCAATTTCAGGTCACTGAAAGTAGAATATGCATAGAAAACAACAAATTATTTTTATTTACAATTTCAATTTAGTATCTGTTCTTAGGTTTTTATTAAAGTCGCCTTAGGAACTGGAAAAAAAACAAAACATCCTGCTGCCTGAGCAAGCTGCCTTCTAACAGCAGACTGACTAGTACATAGTTTCAATATTCAAGGTGTTTGTGACTGTATTGAGGAATATGAAAAAAACTGACATATTTTCATGTGACTCTAAGCGTCTAAACAAGGAATTATGGAAGTCTCTAGGATTACAACTGTCTCATAAAACTGAATTTAGGATAATATATAGACAAATAATTTGCAGTATCAGATCCAGCAAAATTTTGAGGGGGAACTGGAATAGTCCTATATCTCTTCAAGCTCATGCAATTTCATTTGAGCTGCTAAACTTGACACGCTCAGTTATGGAATTTTCACTCAAGCATTATGTGTTTATGTTTTTTAACATACCAAGTACAGACAATCTAGTTTTCTCAGCAAAATTTTGTCTTCTTTCTCATAAGAAAAACAGTGTTAAATTGTTTCCAGTTTTCTAGGAAAGAACCATAGTTTTACAAGTGTTCTTTTAGTCATAAGGATATAAAGATAGAACAGCATAAAGATTTGTAGGATTTAGCATCATTATAACTTGAAGAAAAGAGAACAATATTTTTTATTCTAGTCCTCTCACTGGGTGTCCTTGCATATGTTTTTTAATAAGTAGCTGTCTCTCAGAGCCATTTTTCATCTCTCCTACCTGTAGTCATCACTCTAATATACCACAAAACATTCAGAAACTTTGTTACACTGATCTATACTTTTTTTGGCAAAAACAAACCCACATAAATGAGCATGATAAATAAATGTGACTTTCAATCTATATTTAATAACACTTCCTATTTCCACTCTTCCGTCTTCCAGTGCTCTCAGTGTTTTACACAGTGATCAAAGATCACTAAGGAAATCAACTAATATCCTGTTTTAAACCAATCTAATCTACTGCATTCAGTCCACAGGTGTGCCATGAGGCATTATAACTTTTTATTCCTTCTCAGAATTTGCAACTTTTGTGTACGAAAATAGTCTGAGAAAATGCAGAAAAACTTCTATTTGTTTAGTATATTTTCTCATAGTTTCCTCTATTTTCATATGTTATTCGTTATCAGCAAATTATAAACCCTAGTCCAAGTGCTTGTTGATCACTGAAATGGCAATGTTTCACAAAAACTTATTCTTAGTTTAACTCCAATCCCATTAAAAAAATATTTGTATAAAATGAGAGAAACAAAAGTGTTACAAATGAACCACTAATATAATAGTTGTGAAAATGGTTGTAGAAAATAGTCAGGACTTGTACTATAATCAACTTTATGTGCAGTTATTCTTCTTTATATTGTGATAGATTTAGTTAGCATTAGTTATTTCTACTACAGTAGAAAATATGGTTAGATCAAAGTTTTATTGTGGGTTGACTTTGTCAGCAAGATAAGGATCCAAAGGTCCTTATCAATCTTGAAAGAACACAGTAGATGAAACAAAAGAAATGGATCTGGATGGACTTTTGCTCATGAATGCAAAGTCACATGTTTACTGTGAGCATTAACTCGTAAACAAAATAAGGTTGTCACAATTTTCTTACACAGATGGAGATTGTCTTGTTCGTTTCCAAGTAAAACTACAATTTAAAAAAAAATTACAAATTTGAATTCTGCTCAGCCTTATGGAATATGGGAACCTCAATGATACATTATGCCTTTTTTCTATCATAAACTATTACAAGGGATGCTAAGTAATGTCTTATTCTCTATAGGAGTACATATTTGTAATGTGATTTTTCAGACTCCATTGTTTTTTGATTCAAATTCTTGTTTGCATAAGTTCACATTTTTGTAAGAGTTATGTTTTCTTTTTACCTTTGCATTTCTGTGATAACAAAGCTTTCAATATCTGCATTTTTTGCTGTATCAAATGAATCTTGAGTATATACTGTACATATGTCTGACTGACAGTTCTAATTCAAAATTAATAATATCTGCTTTTATTTTTAAGTTAACTTTTGAAGAAGTATGGAAAACTCACTAGGACATAATTCATTGTTGAATCACATGTAAGTGGTGGGGACTATTTTTCTGTTAGTTGGGAAGGTCTGTTACTTTTTGTTTCATACAAATAACGGCAGCAGACCTCTGTTTTGTGCATCATTCAAACTATGAAAAAATGGTTTTCTCTTCAGGTTTTTATTAGAAGATGCAATAACTTTGAACAAAAACTGAAATAATTCAGTTGATTAATAGTCAAAGCTAAGCATTTCTGTGCTCAATCCTTCCTAATTTAAACTGTTACAACAAATCACATTCATATATACATTGCTAGAACTGGATGGAAAACAGTTTTCCTACATGACATGTCTTCTCACCATTTCTAGAGTGTTGCTGCTCTGCATAAGAACAAATGTGAAGCATTCAAAGCTCCCGGTGCAAGCATCTGTCTGTGGGCTTCAGGAATCTGGGTAGACTAAGGACTTATACCTGACTTTTGTATATTCCAAAGCATTAATCACTGAACTCTTGCCTATTCTCACATGTTCTTTTTCTATTCAGCTCTTCCCAACATAGTCTAAACATTGCCTTACTGCTTGCAGATATCAAACACAATTATTAAGGCAATAATAATTTCTTGCAGTATCTTTAATACACAAGGCCTGTCAGGACATAAGAACTTACAAGGAAGCTCAATATTAAGCAAAATGCTAGCAGAAAGATCAAGTTAATTTCAGTAGTGAGTGGAAATAGTAAAATAAACATTTTAATAAAGAGCATAAGAGACATTCTAGAAATGATCGAACCAGCATCTTGGCAAAAACATCTGTGGCATTGATTACAAAACACAAGAAACCATGAAAGAAAACTCATTTGCTGAGGAATGGAGACCGAAGTGACAAATGAATCAGCTCAAGAAATAGTGTCACTTCACAATCAGAATGAACACAAGTGCTTTTAGTTGAGGAAGTTCTATCATCTCACACAGCAGTGACTTTGATGTATATCAACCAGATTAACTCCTTATCTTTAGGAAATAATTTTAATTATAATCTCACCTTTTCCTTCCTGATGTTACTGCTTGATAATCCTTTAATTATGTTCATGGTTAATTCCTTCTGTATATTGTTACAAAACCAAAAACTTTTAAATACATTATACTCCCCCCCCCAAAAATTTCAGAACAAACAGGAAACAATATAGCCACATGCGTAAAAGAAAATACTGATGATCAACAGATTCATAAAAGGTGAGAGATTATAACTTACTGCTTGTCACTTTTAAAAGATATTCCTTTTACAAAATCAATACCTGTCTTTTATTTTCACTGCAAAAAAGCATTGTGAAAGAGAACTGTGTGAGATGGAATTCAGGAATTCTGACAATTCACCTTCACAGCATGTGGGATGCACACCCATGCAGAATACTACTTGTCACAATAACATAATGAATAAAATTTTGATCATTCTACAGGGATAGGTATTGCTGTTCTAGTTTTAAAGCTGTCAAACATGACACTTCCTGCTGGCTCCTTTTGAGTTTATTTTAGTGAATTAACTATAGAAAGAAGGCTATCACTACCTGCAGTTGATCTCTGCATCTGCAAGAAAGAAGCATGAAAAAGAATAACTCCCATTAAGCTTACACTCTCCTGGAATAACCCTCCAACACAAAGAGGGTAAAACAGGAGACATCTGAAGAGAAGCTCTCCTCTCAGGAAACTCTGGCACTACACTGTAGTTACACTGAGTCTATGAATAAAATGACAGCTTGTCACAAAGCCAACAAACATCACACAGGTACATCCAATAACCATAAGAACATCTTCTTTTCTGTTACTGCTTTAACAGACACATGGAAAAACAATAGTAATACTAAGCCACTTGAAGTTCTTCACTTGAAACCATGAACAGGTTATATACAGCTCTACAGGACAGTGTTGTGTCTTTTTTGGAGACATTCACACTGAGGATTATGAGGGGTTTAAGGCAGCACTTTCGCACACACAGGTTACACACTGAAATTAACATTAACACCATTTGCCTAATTTTGAGAGATGCAAAGTATATGAAGATAACATATGTTAATGGGGATCTTTTGAAAGGTCATCCAAGAATTACACCAATATTGACTGGAAAAGTCCAAGGCACAGTAATAGCTCAACCTTCTCAAATAGGCCACAGCAGCAGAGATTAGAATTGCAGAAATCAGTTTTTTTTTTGGTCTCAGTTCAAAAGTTTTTCCTCTATTCTCTACAGAAACTCATGTTGCAAACAAGGTAACACAAAATGTTGTGCCTTTTAACCATGTTTAGCATTATTGTGTTCTAAATGTCACTTTAGAAAAATATCTGGCATTGACTGCTTTCCCAGCTTATTCTATACATACTTTTCCCAGAAAATTCTTTATATTATCGCATTAAACTCTTTCAAAAATTCTCAGTACCAGAGTCAGGGGATAACTAATAATGGCTTAAGGGTTAGTAAAGTGTCTGTAACCACAGACTGAACATTTTCTAGGACTTTACAAACACTTTCAAGCCTGGAAACAACTGCAGGAACTCTCTCTAGCATGTCGGCTCTTGCATTAGATTGAATTGTTGTAAATCGTTATTTATAGGTGTTGATTACTGCTACATTGCCAAGATGCAAATATATTTCATACTTCAAGAAGGTACTCAATCTCTCCTTCTTGTAAAACTAAAAATAACAACAACAATAATAATAATAACAATAAACCATCAAACCAAAACCAGCCCATTATTCCCAAACTCCTTGCAAGTACTTTCAGTGTTGGCTGAATAAACTATTTTCAGAGAGTTCACAGCTAAACCTGCTAAGTAATTTATGATTTAAGATAAACTTGAAAACAAAAGATTCTTTGGGAAACTTAAAATCAATGTCAGCCTTCATGAAAAATAAAACTTGTTAATGGTATTCAGAAGCTTCAAGCTTTCTACATAGCTAAGACTAATTTAAAGGTCTAAATATTTTTTAAAAAGGCTATAATAAATGTGTTTGCTATTATGTCATTGCTAGTATATGCTGGTTCTATCATCTAATACTCTACGGACAGATGCAATTCCATAGATGAGTTCTTTTCAAGAGGGGTCATTCTCATGGCTGAGATAGCTACTTTACTACTCAGCTAATTTTAATGTCATTATTTTGTTCGCTTTGATTAGGGATGCAGTTTTCCAAATGTCAAAAGCTCATTTCCAGTCTCTACAGTCAGAAACTTCTTTTTCTCCTCTTATTGGCACCCTTTCCTTTCATTATGCTATCATTGTGCTTGGGAGCAAACAGTTGGCTGAGGGGAAAGCAAGATTTCAATTTCTGACGGCAGCATAGAGTTACACTGGTTTTCGCCAAGAAAAACATGTATCTTGACTGCAATCAAGATCAGCCTCTTGTGCATCAAGTGTTGTTAATGGCAAAATATAGGACTCAGGTGCAATTACACTAGGGTTTCCAAGGTCATCAGTTTGGACACCAGTGACTGAAAGGATTTTTCTAAGAGCATCCCTCCCACATCACTCTGTAAAACGTTCACTTCTGTTTATATGTTGACTCTATGTTTAAAAACAAAACAAATTTTGCACACATAACGATGAACATTATACAATGGCAAGTCTTTTACACCACCTTTTTTCCTTTATCTCAGGCAACCTCACTTCTGGGAAAGAAAGCTCTGGGGTGAAATTTGCTTTTTACTGCTCTGCCGGAGCTGCTATCTCCTTTCTTCACAAGTGAGTCTTGCAACAGATATGCTGGGTACAGGACCACCCAGCTTATCATATATCATCTGCAAGTTGCCATTCTCAGCAACCTCCCTCACGTACATGCAACCACCACCATATATACTGCTATTTCATCACTGTCTTTCTAGTTCTTCCACTCCTCCTTTTCTTCTACAGTTGTCAGAGACTACTTAGAATGACAAAGAGCAATAGAAAGAAAAAGTGATGAGATTAGATAGGGAATACTGTTGTCTTGCTGCCTCAAGCACGTGTTTCTGTGTGTTTAAATTCAGCATGAGTGCTAAAAGAACAGCATTTTTATATCTCCAAGTTATCTTGTGAAAGCGTGTAATAAAGCAAATGACCTCACTAAGTTTGAAGCCCATGTTTCATGTTTCCTCTTAAACATATTTTTATAATTAATAATCCCTTCTGACTATTGATGCAAATGAAACAAAGTAACATTTTAGTTTCATCACATTCCAAAAATTATTGAGAGAGATGGAAAAGAGGACTCTGCACAATGCTAAAATCAAACTATAAGTTAAGATTCAGTATAAGATCGCTCATGCATAAGTGAGGTATCATCACTAACATAAGGTAAAAATGTTACTATAACTTTTTTCCACTTATTACTTTCTCTTTTTCTAGAGCTGTGCCTTTTAAAATTTTTGGTTATAAGAGAGCTATTGCAATCTGGCTGACAGTATAATGAGATACAGGTTATATATAAATATAATATAATAAATAATAAAAACATTACACACCTGAATATCCACTGAATACACAAACCCAAGAACATTTAGAATAAGAATTGCTAGCCATTATTGGAACAGAAATAACATTCAAAAATCTCAGGCCACTATGATCTTTAGGTACCAGGGATAAAAAGGCCCAGAGCAACAGCCACTACCACTATTTCTCTTTGTGACTTTATCTTAAACCTTTCTAAAGACTTTGGTATAAATAACGTACCTTCCTTTGAGGTAGCACTATGTAAAGAATACAACTCTCTCTCTTTGGAACATAAATCACAGCAGCAAGAAGATTGTTCAAAGGACAGGCACAGTCATTGTCCATTGGTCTAATACTAGATTGCTTCAGAAAAAAATTTGCTGTCAACAAATATTAAGTTCATAGGAAACAAAAAAATGCAAACAAAAATACTCACAGCTTTGGTTTGGCAAGCACAGGTGGTGGTTCCTTTGTGGGTGAAAGCAATACAGCTGGAGGTGGGATGCATTTATCACCATTTGGCTTGCTGTTAATCATTCCATTTACTCCATGAACAGGATGGATCCCATTTGTTTTTTCCTCAGATGAATTGAGCTGTTGTTGAAGATCTGTCACACTAGATTTTAACTCAGTGTTGTTTGCTTGGTGGGCCTCTGTATGTTTCTTAGGAGGAAGCTCAAGACAGCTAATTTCAACTGGAGGAAGTGATGGGAAATGATGGAAATCATCATCTCTTATCAGTGATTCATGAGTAGAGCTTTCCAAGTTGGCTAAAAGAAATCAAAAAGAAAGCCTTTTCAACAAATCACAAAGTACATAGCACATATATGCTCTATTTTCAGTTTTTTAAAGGTGAAACATCTTTGGTTTTGTGTAGATATTTTTCTAGTCCTCCTATTGATAATTTATGCTGAATTAGATACATGACTGGCTATTCACTTTCTGAGTTTACCCCATGCAAAAGGCACAACTAGGAACCTTACAGATCTCTAAATCTATTCAGGAATCCAGCCACTAAATGGGATGGGTAAGTACGGACAGCAACAGCTGAAACAGCACTTCCTCTTCATGGAGTTTCAGGATAATTTCAGAACAAATAATTAAAAAAAGTGACGAATATATGTATACATGGCAAGTTTGCAATGGCAGCTGGGTTAGTGCATCCCACGAAAATACGTATGGGAACGTATAAAAAACCTAAACATGCTACATCACAATGTTTTATTTTACAAAAGGCATATGCCACCTTTGGTAGCATAATTTCATCTGCTTTCATTTTGCCTCTGCTGCCATCTAGTCTCAGAACCCTAACGCTTAAAAATATGCCAGGCTAGTAGCAAATACTTAAAAAATATATTTCACGTTAATAAAAATATTAAACAAGGAAATGAGCCAAATAAAAGATTCAGTTTGCTTTATACGAATGCTCAGAGGTTGACAAATTCCCCTTATAGCAGTCATTTTCCACATGCAGATTGATAATTTCATAAGTAAATTAATTATGTACAATTTATGATTAAAAACTCCTCTTTCGCTTTATCACATACCTGAGCAAACTACTAGTTGTGCACTGCTTGTTACTGAACCATGTTCATTTGTTGCTGTGCATGTGAAAATTCCCGAATCTTCAGGAAAAGTTTCTGCTATTACAAGGGTACATATCTCTTCTGGAAATAAAGAGAAGAATAAAGTGCATCATAAACTATTTAAAATTCCATGTAATATTTTCCATTGTATGTTAAAAGGACATCAGAAAGTGCTCCTTTTACAAAGAAATGCTGGGAGAACTGCAGGAGAGCTTCCAATATAAATGGCTTTAAGGAAAATCACTTTGAGTCTGAAACAAGTAAATTAATCAAGCTAAGTTTTTAAAACTGTTTTGAATAGTAATTTTGCAGTCACGAGTCTGTGCAGTAATTTTACACACTTAATATCTTCATTTTTATGTATGACAGTACCAATTAATACAAATCAATTTAGTGGTTTCCATAAAGAATTAATCCTTGCAAGCTCTTTTTATGTCTCTAAATAACATCACCAGTACAAATGTCACACAATTTTTCTTTCTCTTAATTTTTTTTGTTTAATGCAAATTTTCAGATGAAAGTCCAGTCTCAGTAAAACCAGAAAGTATTTTATCAACACTTCAATTAAATCTTCTGTATAGACTAATCAGAATTAAAAACTCCAGATGCATAAATATTCCTCTTAATTCAGAGTTTGGGAAAATAATTTCTGTCTCTGTCTGCACAGAAGTGAGAATGGATAAATTGAAAACACAGTACAAAACAGCATCCCTAGAAGCTCTTCAAAATGCTGTGACACAAACACGTTCTGTAGCTGTCTGAAATCTGTTATTTCTACTTTGATAAGCCATAGTATATGCTTTGATTATACCAGGGCCTCTGTCAGGAAAGTTGCATGAAGGATATTAGATTGGGTCTCACAGTAATTTTTTCTAAATCAATTCCATCCATTTATAATGGACATAATTAATTATTTGGGCATATTTTTTCCTGTGTCTTCAAAGAAGTCACTTTATTTTATCTCTACTTGTAATGGTAGTCTAATTTTTTAAAAATTTTACGATATAGCTAATCAACAATCCTACTATTAACACAACATACCAAGAGAATTTTATACCTGTACAATGCTACATTGTGTGTTTCTTTAATTAATTAGGAGTTTCTTTTGCTTATGCTGATTTTCTAGTCTCAAAACCAAAGCAGGGAAGTTTTATAGCATTCAGTTTAAAGAAAAAGGCATTTTGCAATTTGAATATTTGCACACACAATCCCACGTATTATCACAAAATTAGTTAACAAAAGCAAACTGTAAAGTGAGGAAAAGTATTTTAGAAGCTAATAACTTCCACATGAAAATTATTCTGTAGAGGAGGTTCAGTAAAGTCAACTTACTTCTTATAGTTCAAATAAGGAAAACATTTTCAAATAGTGCCTTTTTGTGTGTGTGTGGGGGGGAATGATGAACTGTCTCATTCAGACAGTTTAAAAAAATTATGAAATTTTTCCAATTATAAAAGACAATATATCAAAAAACTTCCTGTACTGCAAGTGGGCTAAAAATGAATGACTGACTAAATATTTGGCACAGAGTTGTTTCTCAGAACATGCCTTTTTTTTTGGCAACGCAGACCAGTATTTTCTGTGTAGCTGCAAGAGGCATGCCTGGTAATACTGTAACACGTTGGATCTTATCTGACCCAGATGAAGATTAATGACTCATGAAAGGTCTTATCAGGAAAGTAATGGGTAACACAAGCTAGTTTTCGAACTACTGAGATCAGCTTTTTTTAGTCTTGGCGTGTCATAAGCAGTTGAAGCCGTATTGTTAACCACACGTGTTTGCTCCTGGACTGAACTGACTCTGGGGATGCAATCTGATACACACAGCATACTAGTTTCCTGTTCATTTAATAGCATAATTCTGAAAGCATGGTACTTCAGGACTGCAGAAGAAGATTACCCCACCAGGCTGAGAAATGCTCTTTGAATGAGGGCAAAGGCACTATAAAACATAGCAACCAGCAAACTCCTATTTTCCAAACAGCAGAGCTAATTAATGTATAACACTCTTCCAGTTTTTTGAGTATGTAAAATGATCACATGAGAAGAGCTAATCTTCCCTCTTCAGTGATAAAAGAATTCTAATGGATTCTACAATGATGTGCTTTGTTTGAACAGGTATGTTTTAAAATTTTATATAGTAAATTGCAGCTATCTTTGTTAAAAAATTGAAAGTAAATTAATGATGGAAATCATCAGATTTTAAAATCCATTCTTTTCAGCCAGATGAGCAAACTGCAGCAGATTTGTTATCAATCATAAGAAGACTGTCTAAACTGAAAACATAAAAAACATAAGAACAAATCAAAAGGCAGCTTGGGCAAAAAGCTTATTGCAATCTTCTTTATCAATTTTCCTCCTCCTAACCAAGAATCAAGGACTTCCAGGTCCTTGCTAAATGGCTTACTACTATGGAAACCATAGAAATAAAATACCAACTTGGCAAAAGAAAAGTACTTTAAAGATTTCCTTAACACACTCTGGATGCACAGTGCTCTGAGTATTTTTCTAGCTTTACATCCTGACTAATGTAATTACTTTTCTTTCTGTTACTATGCTAAGTAGGATCTGACGATTTGAAGTAAATAATGTCTGTTCTACTTCCTGGCAATCATCAGCTGACAAATAATTTCATCACAGAAATGTGTTCCAGAAAGCAGCTCTGAAACGCTGTTCTCAGGGCCTTAAAACATATTTAACACTTGACTAAATGAATACAAAAGCATTTTGTTCATTGAAACATGTAAAATGCTTAGGCATGCAAGTACTTGACTGTTTTGTCAGTTATTTAGAAAGAAAGATTGCATTTTACAGAGCAATTCTTTCCCTTTATGGTTCATGAGCCCATTAGGAAGAATAAACTTTGGTAAGAGAGAAAACTGTTGCATTTTAACAAATTTCATCACTGGCAATGTGTTTACTTCAGAATGTTTCTTTGTATTACATTAGAGGTACAGTAGTTCTTATATCTGCAACTTCATTTCCAAATGTGACCATTAGCTTCCTCTACTGTAATGCACATTCTCTTTGGGAAAATAAGTACGGTCTTTTGTCAGTAGTTGTTCATTACTACACAATGAATAGAGCTATTTTCACAGATGTAGGTTAAAAGCCCTAACTTTTCTGATATACAGAGACAGTGGGTAGTCACAGTGGTGGTTTCCTGGTAAAAAGCCAACAAAACACATCTCTGCCAACTTGTTGACAACTTGTCTCTTATTCTCTCCCAAACCCTTAAGTCCAGTTTAATGGCAAACCAATATGCCCATCAGGTAACTCCTCATCTAGGTATCTGTTCATCTTTTATATAAAGAGAATGGGAAAATGAAAGTAGAGAAGAACTGAATATGCAAGTAGCATAATAAATAATAGTATAGAGGATCTGTAGAAGCCTTAACTTGCAATAACATATTGAAAAAATGTATTCAATGCACCTGTTTCTGATGATCACTACTGCATATACCTTTACTCAGTTAGGCAGCAGTTCTGGTTTATTTAATAGGCTTTATGTCACTCAAGGAATGAAGAATAAAGTTTTTAGAAGATGCACAAAACTGACTATATTTGAAGATATCTTAAACAGCATTTTAAAAATACTGAGAAGAAAACGGAGCAACAGCAAATGTGATTGTGAGCAATAAATAGGGTATAGAGCCTGGGTTACAATATATGTAATGAATAACCAAGATGTCAGCTATCTAGCCAGTTTGGTTACAATAAATAGGAATACTGTTGTGACAACACAGACTTTAGCTCCTAAAGCAGTGTTCAGGTTTGAGGAGAAATTAAGTAATTTATCAGTGTCAAGGAAATGTTCATGTTAAAGCTTACGCTAAGGCACTTATGATGCTGTAGGTGCCTGAGCTAGCTAGTCAGATGTATATATCAAAGCTGAAATCAAAGTATTCAGCAACATAACTGTGATGATTAATGTACTCCAATAAGCTTTAAATGTTTACAATTGGAGAGGAATAACTATTTATTTTTTTAAATCACATAGTACAAAAAGATCAGATATTTGCTTTGAATTTGGAAGCATTAACAAGCAAGGACAGTCATAGCAGTCAGACTTAAGATGAGATCACTGACAGGACTAGAATTCTAGAGGTAACTTGGGAGTGCAGAGTACAATTGAAAATGTAACTGACAGGCAATAGCATAGAAGTTGACAAAAAAAACCCCTTTAGTGAAGGAGAATTTTAGCCTATTTTCAGTTTTTATCTTCATTTGGTATCTTGAGATACGGCTCATTGGAGATCCTTCTCTCCAAGCACTTTGCTGCTCAGCAGTGAAAGAAGGAGACAGACTCTTGGTCATAATTCTTTTGTTTTCACTAAAAAATGCAAGGATGCAAATGCACGTTAACCTACCAAAGTTGCTGTGTTTTGAATTTCATCTGCTACCAGAAAGATTATTTGGTGAACATACACAGTATTCTGTTTAAGGAAAAAAAGCATGTATATGTGACAATTCCCTGGCAATTTAAGCAAAATTACTTCATATAGTTTTCTTCTTACATGCCATTAGACAATCGTTCTAATGTAATTCAATATGGTTTGTGGCTGTCTCCAGACAGCTGAGTAATGGTCAAAATATCAACAGCTGGCAAGTGATTCCATGGGATTTTTCATTCTTAGGCAGCCTGTTCTTTGAAGGATTCAATCAGTATAAAGTCAAAATGTCCAAGAAAGAAGTACAGAGCATGTACTTTGACAAACTGTGATGTTGGCTTTGAGTAGTCTGACTAGCTATTAATTCACAAAGCAGTCTGGAGAGCTTTGTGATGCAAACTGATTTCTGTCTAGACAGAAAAAGGAGTGCAAAACACATTAGAGTAGATAGAATGTACCAAAAAAAAAAGGTAGTCAAAAAACCCTGCTTCTTAATTTCTTACCTGTATGAGTTCATGGAACATTTTTTCTTTTAAATCATTAGTACTGACCTATCAAAGGATAACTGATGTTATTGAGTGCTATAAAGTGTTTATTGATGTTGGACTTTGGTTAACAACCCACTATTAAAGTCACAGTACAAGTTGTTACAATTTATGTAAAATTCTGTGGATGCTGTACATGGATATGTTGGAAAAACTTTTAGAAGAATGTCTGTCTTTCAAAATTTTGAATACTTATTTAGCATACACACTTTTCCCTAACAATCTTGCACATGTATTCACCATCTGCAGTTGTGTGTTTGCTTATGAACAATTTCCTCTGCATGCGTTGTTCAGTCTGGCTTCTGAGAGTATGAATTACATCACAAACCAGTGCTGTACCTATTACGTTTTTGATACCCACACCCAGCTTCTTGCTGTAGAAATTTTAAGATTCTTCATGACATCCTAAAAACCAGTGCTACTTCTTACCAGTATTACTACTAATATACAAAATATTTATGCCAAAAGGAAATATTTATATTTTGCCCCAACTTTATTTACATTTCCTTTTCATGCACAGTGTCAATTCCTACAAAAATAATCTGGTAAGTGTACTGTCATTAATTTTGGTAGTGAGTAAGAGATCTCTTAAGGGATAGTACTTAGCTCAATGCGTCCAGGGAGAACAAAATATCAAACTGAAACTCTTTCATACATTTTAGGTAGAAGGAAGGTGCTCGTAAATATATATGGTAACATAATTACAAGCATGATAAAAAGAAAAAATCCAGCAACAAACCAGTCAGACTGCTGTCAGGCATTCACTACTGTTATGTCTATTAAACTGCAACAACACAGATACGAAAATAGTGTTTTGAGGTGACTTCCTATTCTTGCCTTGACACCTACTTTAATAATGGTTTGAGATACTTTGATATTAAATAACTTTTCTGTACTTGGGAAAACTCAAGAAATGTACCTTTCATGTAAGAATCCATTCCCTAGTACTCTCTAAAAGGCTTCAGGTATCTTCTCCCAGGGTCTGCAAGCTAACCAGAAATGGGAAGGAGAATATTCAGCACTATGAACTTGAATAGTGCAGGTATGTGAGAGGGCTGGCAAAGTGATGATGTTCTGGGATTCAGAATCTCACTCTCTATTTCCCATTGCAGGTAGTAGTTATGAAAGGAAGTTGATAGTTTTCTGAACTAACATGAATATTCTTACTTCTTCCACAGCAGCATCTGTCATATAAGCTATGCAAACCTTGCAACTAACAGTATGAAAATTACTTAGTTGCCCATGAAAAAAAATCATCTAGCAAGAAGCATAATATATGTACTCAACTATTCACACAAAGGAATTTGAACCTTTTGTTTCCAGAAAAAAAGTGCTTCTCCTTTCTACTAGATAACACTGCATTCCGACTCTAAAATATTTAGTACACCTAGCATTATACAACTTATATTGACTAAAGAGGGTGAAGAGGTAAAAAAAAAAAATTACCAAAACTAAGCAAACAGTATTGATGAGTTTTGACAGAACAGCTTTAAATTGGATATTAAAAAGAAAAACCCTAAGATATGCTAGTAATTTATACTTAGAAATTTTTGTGTAAATTTTCAGTCCTTTCAGATGTTATCTGTCATGTTAAAGGATGAAGTGAATGCAGTTCAAGTGATTTTGTAGAAAAGAAACTCTTAGTGAGTTAGATGTACTAGTGTTTTCCAACACTCTTCTTTCCTTCATGTGGCTCATATTTCAAACCTCCATAAATGAAATCATTCAGTCACATGAACTCAGGGCACCAGGTATTACTTGAGCTGATGATGTTGTACACCATGACTAACAGTATTAACAGTTAGGATAGAGCATGCATGTGTGTATCGTATATGTATTAACATATATGAAGTAAAATAGGTATATAACAATTTTGTGAAGCAAGAAAATGAGTGAATAACTGACAAAGAAACTTTTCCCCTCTTTCCCTCATCTTGTTTCCATGAAAACTAAAGGAAAGCTGCATTTTCCCTAGATTTAACCCTTCACTACTTTTTCCCAGTCTATATACTCAGTCACAGTGCTACTTTACAAACATAATTCAGCTGCTAAGTCTGTCCTGCCTGCGGCTATGACTCTTCAGAGTTTAGAACATCTCCCCATTGCTAAAATCCTTCTGTTCAGAGACACTCTTTGGAAATATCCAGATCCTAGATAGAAAACTTTTCTGTTTTTTTCAGCTTCATAGTTAAAACTCTCTCCAAATTCAAGAGTATTCAAGCACAACTGGTCACCCTCTTAAAGCAAGGTTCAGATCATATCACTATCTTCTCTTCTACATGTTGTTTGGCTTAGAAACATTACAGAAAAAACATTGTCAGTCTTTTAGCATTCACTTACTACTCAAGAAATTACCACAGCATATAATGACATCTAATGGGAAAATGAAGCAGAGAACACCTGTATCTGGAAGTATAATTTTTACTTGCTTTAGGGCTTTTATCATGTGAAGAGGCTAGAAAAATTCAGTGTTGAGTTGTTTTTTTTTTTAGGATCAGATTTTACTTGCATTTAAGACACTTCACATCTGTCATTAAATTCTTATGAGTATAATTGGGGTAATGGAATTTTGTGGGACTTGTTCTTTCCTCAGTGCATGCAAAATGCTTATTTTCTAAGAAAGAAATTTGCTTCAAAATTTAAGCTGCGAGACTCTCCTTACTGGTCTAAATGGAATTTACTGTTTAACTAATAAAGGAATTGATGTAAAGGACAGAGTACAGTATGGAAGGTGTGATAAAGTAGCACTGTCTTCAAGGGGGTTTCATTTTACCAATGTTCAGCAAAAACACTTTTCTATTTATGGCTGCAGTACAAACTCAAAGAGCTAGTGAATAAAGACATTATTTTTTCATATGATTCTTACCAGGTTCAGTTGCGGATCGTGGCTCTGTATATCCCATCATAGGGAGGGGAAACAAACAAGATTAGAGATTACATCAATAAACATCAGTATATTAGAGATTACATCAATAAACATCAGTATACTGAACATATTATACCAAAATACTGTAAATAAGTACATAACTGTGCTGACTTGTTATGAAATCAAGAAGATTTAAATTGTCTGTCAATACAGTAGTTCAATTATTACCTGTAGCCATTAGCACCGAAACAGGAAGAAGAAAGGACTCTATCCAAAACCAAAAACTGAAAGACTAATTATCTTTCTCCACCTTGTATCAAAGATAGCCACTTCCAATTATTGGCTGGTTTTGGCTGAGTTCAGCCATGCCAGATGTGCTAGAACTTCAGTATGAACTGGAGACAAAGGCAGACAAGTGGTATGTCAAAATTGGTATTACTAATGTGTTTTTCTCAATCCCTTTGGCAGCAGAGTGCAGGCCAAATTGCTTTCACTTGGAGGGGTGTCCAGTACACCTGGAATTGAGTGCCCAGGGGTGAAAACAGTCAGAACCTCTTGTTGCTAGCCAGGCTAGAAATAAGGGGAGGAGTTAATTGCAGTGTTAAGCCCAGTGGTCTGGTCCAATGGGACCAAGGGTGAAGACTGTAATGGAAATACCTTTAAATTGTTGTAACCTATGGTTTGAGATGCATGGTATAGGAATTACTATACCAGGAACCACATGAACCAAGAGAGTAGAATCCCTCACAAGAAGCAGTGCAAGGGCAGCAGTGACCTGACTTGGGCTGGCTTTGGTGCCTGTTGACCCCATGCAAACACCACCTGTCCTGTTCTGAGGGATCACTATGACAGATGGAGCCCAAAGCCATGGACTAAATGAACTCAATGTACATTTTGTGAAATTTTACAGGGGTGATACACAGCCTATGGGAATGCTATCTGTGTATTACATCAAAGAATGGGAAGTGGGGTGGTGATTAATGAGGATCTACGGGGTAGTGTGGGATCTGGCCATGATGCAAATGGTATGGAATAAGGGGTGAAGAATGTGCTGGTTTCAACTGGGATAGAGTTAATTTTCTTCACAGTAGTTGGTGTGGGGCCATATTTTGGATCTGTGCTTAAAATAGCATTGTTGATAGAGAGATGTTTTTGTTATAAAGGCCTTTTCTGCTACTTGTACCTCCCCAGTAGTGAGGAGGCTGGGGATGAACAAGAAGTTTGGAGGGGTCAGAACCAGGACAAAGACCTGCACTGATGAAAGGTATATTCCATATCATATGGCATCGTGCTCATCATATAGAACTGAGTGAAGAAGTTGGAAGGGGAAACACTTGTAGTTAGGGCATTTGTCTTCCCAAGTAACTGTTACACATGATGGAACCTTTCTTTCCTGACGATGACTGAACACCTGTCTGCCCGTGGGAAGGGGTGAACAGATTTCTTGTTTTGCTTTGCTTGTGCAGCTTTTGCTTTCCCCATTAAACTCTCTATCTCAACTTCTGCATTTTTTCACTTTTACTTTTCCAGCTCACTTCCCCAAGGCACCAGGGGAGAGTGAATGAGGATCTGTGTGGTGCTCAGATGCTCACTGAAGTTAAAAAATGACATCGCCTTACTTTTTTGGAGAATTCTGAAGTCTGGAGAATCTTGAATTTCAACACCCTGTCGAAACCACTTAACATGAATGGGAGGGAGTCCTCTGACTCTGCATTCCAATACTACAACTCGTCCCTCAGTTGCCGTGGAGTTTTGTAGCTCCTGGAATATAACAATCACAATTGAAATGAACTAGGAGCATTTCATATTATTAAAACCAGTCTTCTATTACCTTTGTAATTCAGCTTTATTTTATTGTGTCATTACATTTTTGCAATAAACATTTTCTTTCATTCTGATTAAATTTAATATATCATCTATATAGTTAAAATTATTGAATAGGTTATTTTGAAATACATTTTTAATAAGACCAAAAATGGAACAGGTGTAGAAGTATTTAATTCCTCAAATTATCACAAGCAGATCATTGCAGTTTGAGATTTCAATTTTTATTCTTCTTCCAAAAAGCGAAATAAAAATTCTGGAACTAACTACACATTGACTGACTTGATCCTGAGAGAGTAGCTGTGCTGCTTTCAGGTGCCATTCTAGGAGGTGGAGTTGCTTTTCCTCCAAACCATAAATAACAAACCAAGCAAAATTAGATGACAGAAATATGATTAGGATATATAAACTAGTGTATGAATAGTTCTGAGACAGTATTCTGACTGTAATAAATTCTTACACACATCTGAAAAATTTCAGGAGAAATCTAAATCTTTAAAGAAGAACTGCAGTGAGAGAGGAGAAACACAATATTTTAAGTAACAGAATTGACAGGTGATAGCCACTGTTTTTACCTTTGTTCTTTATCTTAAGATTATAAATCAAAGGGTCTTTTTTACCCTAGTGGGTTTCTCATTTTCTTTCCAATTAATTAACAAAGTTTTAGACCTTGATGGAGCAAAGCACTTCGACTTTGGTGTATGTTCAGAGTTATCCATAATTACTATTCGTAGATCTCTGGTTAATCAAATACATAAGAATTTTGTTACAGGGAAACCTAAAAATCTTGGGCTGTTCCCTGAAGTTTGTATAGAAGGAAATTTACATCAAGAGGCTGGATTAAGTATACATTTTGTTGTTCATATCTGGTTCATTTCTTCTGGCAATAAAGTTGTTTTGGTTTGGTATGTCTCTGTTGGCTTAAGTCAGTTAATAACGGGTTTCAGGGTAAGAGATATGAGGATTAGGAAGAAAGAGCAGAATTTTGATTGCTTTGGTAGTTTCTGGATGAGGGATAGATTTCTCCTGTTTCCCTTACTTGGAAGTTGCCTCCTGACCTTGTAGTAACACATTCTCTAATGTCTTGCACCTCCACTATTCACTTTCCTGTGATACTGCAGTATGGGTGGAGAATTAAAAGGGACAGAATCAGACCTTTCTTGACATGAGAAAGGAATATGATAGAGCCAAACTAGACAGTTTTGGAGAGCTGGGCTTACTCTTGCTTGTTCTTACTCTTATCACTAGGAAAAACTATTTGCTATTCCATATTACTTTTTAAAAAAATGTTTTCCTGAAGTAATAACCAGAAACACTTCCTATTTTTCATTTTGACTTCAACAAATAGTGATTAAATAATAAGTATTACTATTGAAATGGTGGTTTGAGGCACAATGAAATAATGTTTTCAATTGAAGTTGTACTTGATAGATTAGGGAAAAATATGCCATCCTTCTTTTTGCTGGTACTTAATTCCCAGTTCCTAAGTTTCATGTGTGAAGATAAATATTGACTTAAATAATTATCTAAGAAATACTGAATAAAAATTTTCCTTCTAAAAAGTCCACGTATCAGAAACAGTGGGACGAGCAGAACTAAGAAAACAATTGACCCCTTTATTCAGCACCGGTGAAGCTGCACCTTGAATCCTGTGTTCAGTTTTGGGCCTCTCACTGCAAGAAAAACATTGGTATGATGGATTGTGTCCAAGGAAGAGCAATGAAGCTGGTGAAGGCTTCAGAGCACAAATCCTATGAGGAGCAGCTGAGGGAGCCGGGGTTGTTTAGCCAGGAGAAAAGGAGACTTGAGGGGACCTTACTGAGGTGGAGGTCGGCCTCTTCTCCCAAGTAACAAACAATAGGGCAAGAGGAAATATCCTGAAGCTGTGCCAGGGGAGGTTTAGATTGGATATTGGGAAAGAAAAGGCTGCCAAGCTCTGGATCAGGCTGCCCAGGGAAGTGGTTGAGTTGCCACCCCTGGAGGTATTTAGAAGACTGTAGATATGGCACTTAGTGAGATGGTTTAGTGGTGGGATTGGCAGTGCTAGGTTAATGGTTGGACTTGGTGATCTTAAAGGTATTTTTCAACCTAAGCGATTCTATGATTCTTACCTTACATTTTACAAGTCACCCCAGTGAAGTACTGCTTTTTTTTCTAACATACCTGCATGGATTTTTTTCCTAAAACAAAGTTAAAAAGCCTGTTTTATTTGTTCTTGTCTGTAGATAAATTATTGTGAATGAGCCTTTATCATGACTATGATATGTAATTGGTGCCTACCTTGCTATATTTTACAAAGATTTGTCAATGGAGAACAGTCATGGGCATAAGACAAACACACACAGAATATTCACGTAATTCCACCAGTGATTTTAACAGGGTAGAATGCATAAGAACTTCATTGTTGCAGTGGAGAAGTATTTTCTTAGGAAGCCATTAATACTGGAAAGGATAATGAAAACTGTAAAATTTTTAACATTATCAAATCTTCCTACATTAGGATATATAATGTCGATATTTCCTTCTGGCCTACAGAAATATGATACAAAAATCATGATGGATAAAACGTACCTTTGTAAAGATAGGTGCAGAATAGATAGGCTTGGGTCCATCCAGATGGTGCAGGTATGACGTAGGGCTTTGAACCTGCAAAGCAATGCAATAATGCTATAAAATGGAAAGAATACTAGTTTCAGTGATATGGCCTGCATATATCTATGCAATAATGCAAACTCTCACATGGGCATTCTTACTATGGTGCTCTCTTTCTACCACAATACTTGAGTGACATCACTATTTCACATCTGTTATATTTCTTAAATAAAAATGCAAGCTTTGAAGGTTTCTATACTTCTTTGCCCAGAAGTATTTTGAGAATTTGACTTCTATTAATATAATGAAAGTATGTCCTCTGCACTGATGCATTTTTGCCTCTCCTGTTACTACACACCTTGACTGATGTTGTGATAAATAAATCCAGGTACCCAAAAGCTTATCAAGGTCAGTCTAAGGAAGGGAAAAGAACTTACCATATAAAGATTGACAGAGATTTTGATTTTATTTGTATTTTATGATTTATATAAAAACTCTTAAGTCAGCCAGAGTGTCATTAAAGACTTAGTACAAATGAATGAACACTGGTTTTCTACATTTAGCTTCTAGATAGTAAAATTTATTTTTCTCCAGAAGGCCCAGAGAAATGACAGCAATATTAAATTTAAAACTTTTGCTAAAAAGTGTTGTAGGCATTAGCTGGTATTACATTCTTTTGGGACTGGAACTATTAAGTGATAAACTCTGTAATATTCATCATCACCATATCTGTCTGATAGTCATATGCTGTGTTGATACACGCTGTATAAGAATCCATGCGTATATTTAGTTTCATGTCTCATTCTCTGGGTATATACTTAATTTTTTAAAATTACCATTCTTAATATAGTAATGTAGGCTTATAGTTCAACAATATAATTCCTCAAAATGATGGTTTTTCAGGAGTTACATATTTTGAAAGAAAATTTGAAATACTTTTATTAATTTAAAAATTTGTGTTGAAAAATACCTGCTGACTAGGCATAGAGATAGGCTGAATTACAGCTGTGGTCACTCCAGATTTTGGTGTAGAAGATCCTATTGTTAAGGAAACAGAGGTGGTTTTCTTTTGGGCCCTGAAAAATAGAGAACAGCAACCACTTTACAAGATATGAAATGAGAATGTGTTAGTTTGTGACCCATAAGCCACCTTATTTTTTCTACATATTTAAATATGTCAGTATCAACTGAAAAGATTAATATTGGAGGAAGCTTGAGTAGAACACAATCTTTGGCTAATTTACACTTTCACACGCAATAAAAAGTACTGATTTAAGATACTAACTAAAATGTATTTTATTTCTTTAATTGTAGTCCTCTACATATTTCTTTGGAGGCACTGGATTGAATAATTACTAATGAAGACTTGATTAACTTCAAGGTACTTCTGAATATGAAAAGTTGCTATCAACAAAATTGTTGTCAGAGTAAGGCCAAACTTCTCTGACAGGACAAACACATTAATACAATCTACAGTTAAAATGTTACACTTTTAAATCACATGAGGAAAGTAGAAAAGACAAGACATAAACAAATGTCCCCCAAATGTTTATTCAGATCTTGAACTACCAAAGATTTTGCAGTGTCCCTTATTAAGACCATTTGCACAATATTGGTACTACTTTGCAAACTTACTGTGGCATAGCTCCAGATTTTGATTTGAAAATTAAACTTTCACCCTCTGAATCTGTAGAACTGGCGCCTGGAAAAGAAAGTGTTTTCAATAATCTCATATCCTTCAACTGATTTATTTAATTTTCAAATTCCAAAGAAAAAACTTTGACACCTTTGCATTTCCTTCAAGAATTGAGAACTCTCTGTAACAAACTATTGCAAGTTTTTTTTATCTGATAAAAATTGTAACTATGCACTTTAGACTGTTACAGAAATTATAACCATGCCAATTTAATTGCAAATTGCTTTCCCTAGACTCCTAGCCATATTCCTTCACATTGAAGCAAATAAGGGCAAAGAAGAAAAGAAAATACTGACTACTACTGCTCTACTGGAAATGTATAATTTTATTTACTTAAATTTTAAAACTTGAAGCTTAAGTAAACATATGGCTTTTACACAGATAACAAATCTTAAACCTTAAGTAAGAGCAACTCAGTATACCAAGACATTTTCAGACTAAACTTGCTGCCCATGATCTCCACATTCCAGACTATTTATATTAACCTACACACAGCATTTATGCACTGCTATTTCTTGCCAGCGGAAGTCTTGATATAATATATGTGTTTGGCAGTGTCCTGAACTCACTTAAAGAAAAAAAATATGAAAGCATTTATTCCCTTTGTCTTAATTTTTCCTAACAACAGACACTTCGCACAGTTATTCTAGACATTTGTACATATTATTCCTCAAAGAATTTGTACGTATTTGTGGATAGCTGTATTTGTAATACAAATCATAAGCAATTCATAGTCAATATGCATAGTATAGCATAGACTGATTCCAATGAAAAAAAACTTGGACTGAGATTCTCAAGTACCCTATTTATTTACAACATTTATACTACAAAAAAAATCGAAGCAACAAGTTGCACAGAAAACGTAAGAAGAGAGAACCAAATGTCAAGTCATCAAAGTGGATCTACATGAGGGTATTTCTTAAGAACAGAGAATAACCAGGTCTTATGTGGCTGGGCCTGTTACACAAAAGAAAGTGTGATGCATCAGTGTCATTGAGACTATTAATGTACAAAGCAATACCTGTGTGGCAATCTATTTTCCTTAAAGATCATAGGGGAGGAGCCTAACAACTTGTACAATTCTCTCTAAGTAACATGATGTAAAACTTCAGCATAGGACTTCCATATAGCAAGACTGTCAGATGTCAAAAATCTAATAGTTTTATTCACAGTATCTCTCTACCTAGATGTTTTGGTTTTTACCGTTGCTTCTGTCATTATAACTTCACATAGCATTATATGTTTGTACTACACCCACGGATTTCTGAAATCATGCTTACTTCTGTAAAGAAAACTCTTCCTAGAATCTGTAAGATTCAAAATGCTTGGGGATTTTGCTATTGTATCCCAATGTGCCATAGTAATGTTCTGAGAATAAAAAGCATGACGAAAGAAATCCTATAAAGGCATATATATAATGATTTAGCTAATTTATGTGAAAATTTTATTGTTTTGTTAATCAAAAGCTTTTTAATAATTTGGCATGGCATTATTCAGATTTGTTATATTTTTTATGTTAGTTTGTTTTACGCTTTCAATTAACCATTTAAATTAATTTTAATGAATCACAAAACTGGTAAAAGAATACATAATACCAAAATGTTTGAAAGATGTATGAATTAAAATAAAAATTGGTATTCAATTGATATAATCTTGCCTAAAATACAGTTCTTTACTAAAAAAAAAATAATAAATTTACTCATGGTCATCATTAATTTTTCTCAAAAAAAATAATATTTGAATTATGTATTATTTTGCAGTCAAGAAATATTTTGATGATAACTAGTAGTTGTTTCAGGACAAAACTAGTCTGACTGACTTTAACCTGACTTAAAATCATTATACCAAAGATAAAGGATCACAGTACATTTATACATGAACTGAAGAAGACTCATTTGAAGCAGTCAAATTTATTTGCACTGTGAGGCAGTTCAGAACTGACATAGGGATTACTGCTATCATGAAAATCATTATGGAATCGCTAGTCAAATCTTTGACTAGTGATTTACAGAGAGTACTGCTTAAAAGCTAACCATATGCCAAAGACTGTTAGTTCCTTCTTTTCCATTCTTTATTTCATTTCTACCCTAAATAAATAGCAATCTATCCATTGATTACTGAGACATTCCTTGAAATACCTGAATTAATATGAAGTGCTGTTCAAAACATGTTGTGTTAAAGGAAAGCAGAGGAGTACCATAAAACTACCACCATAGCTAATGTCATCTTAACATATAGAACCAAAAGTAAACTTCAGCTTAGTTATCTTTTCCTGTATGCATCAAGTATCTTATTATTTTACCTCTTACCTTCAATGAATATTTCAGCTGATGTACTATCTGAACCAAAGGAATTTGAAGCCAGACAAGTATAGCGACCAGTGTCGTCTTCAAAGGCTTCTGCTATAAGTAGGGAATGGAGTCCTCCACTTTCGGAACGGATCTGAATGTCAGGGGAATTCTGGAGTTCCTTTCCTTCACAGAACCATCTGCAGCCCACACACATTTAGAAAGACAAAGAAAAAAAGAATATAAAGGATTGGTTCAGGCTCATCGCACACAAGCAGACATTACACTCTGCTGCAAAAATCTAAATTGCTACTGAAATCAGCACGTGGTGCTCTGAAGTGTTTAAAGGCATTCACAAAGAAATAACTTGTTGGAATAAACTTTATTTAAAAGGTAGTGAAACATTTCTGGATGCTAAGAAAATTGTATACACCTACATTTAAAAATTATTCTCTGTCCTGGTTTTGGTAGAATTAAGGTTTACTGTATATCTCATGTATTGGCTTACTTTGACCACAATCTTATCCATTTCAGTATAACTTGTCACTTCCACCTAAGTAATACTCACTGATTCTCTACACAGAATATTTGAATTTGTAATCAGTGACACAGGGTCTAGTTGGAGGTCTGTCACTAGGGGTGTTCCCCAAGGGTTGATATTGGGCCCAGTATTGTTTAACTTATTAATCAATGACTTGGATGAAGGGGAAGATGTCTCCTCAGCACTATTGACACAAAGCTGGGAATAGCTGATACCCCAGAGGGCTGTGCAGCCCCTCAGAGGGACTTTGCCAGGTTGGAGAGATGGGCAGACAACTGTCTGAAATTCAACAAAGGCAAATGCAGGGCCCTGCACCTGGGAAGAAGTAATCCCAGGCACCAGTACAGGCTGAGGGCTGATCTGGAGGGCGGCGCTGTGGAGACGAACCTTGGGGTCCTGGTGGACAACAAGCTGTCCATGAGGCAGCAGTGTGCCCTTGTGGCCAAGAAGGGCAATGGTATCCTGGGTTGCATTACCAACTGGAGGTGATCCTGCCCCTCTACTTAGCCCTGATGAGGTCATATCTGGAGTGCTTTGTCCAGTTCTGGGCTCCTCAGTACAAGAGAGACATGGAGCTCTGGAGCAGGTCCAGTAGAGGGAGACAAAGATGATTAAGGGACCAGAGCATCTCTCTTATGAGGAAAGGCTGAGGGAGCTGGGCCTGTTCAGCCTTGAGAAGAGACAACTGAGAGGGGACCTCATCAATGTCCATCAGTATCTGAAGGGAGGATGCCAAGAGGACCAGGCTCTTCTTGGTGTGCCAAGTAATAGGACAAGATGCAATGTGCAGAAACTGATATACAGGGAGTTCCACCTGAACCTGAGGAAGAACTTCTTTACCGTGCAGTGACTGGGCACTGGAGCAGATTGCCGAGAGAGGCTGTGGAAATTCGGTCACTGGAAATATTCAAGAACCATCTGAACACAATCCTGCGCAATGTGCTCTAGGATGACCCTGCTTGAAGGAGGTTGGACCAGATGACCCACTGTGGTCCCTTCCAACCTTAGCCATTCTGTGATTCTGTGATTTTTGTCTATCATGTCCAGTCAACCTAATATAATCCCATGGTACAGATTCCATATTGGTAAACTTGCAATAAGTTTACTCTTGAGTTAGATCAGGAACATAAACTGGTTTTCTAGCTCTGGATTTTTATGTATGTAATACATCTTCCACTACAAAAAAGTATGCCCCCACAAAAGCACTGGGTTTAGGTACAGGCAAAACAGTCACTTATCTGAGGTGACTTATTACTAGGTCAAAGCATGGCATAAATTTGTTTACATCAGGTCAATCAAGCATTTCCCAGTGTAGGCTGTCTAAAGAGCTAGTCTATGCTCTCAGCCTACATTGCTGCCATAAAAGTACCAATTCCCACCTTTTTTCTATTTGATTCCCTCATATCAGTTAGTCCTATTACCACAAGCTACACCCTGATTTATCTGTATCTCTGACAGCCCAGCAAGTAGGAGAAGTGGATAATTCTTGGTTTACAGGGTCTGCCATACACTTTTGCAAGGGGAGGTATACTGGGAAATCTAAAGGAAAGTCATTAGTGAGCAATCTTCCTTCTGTTTTCAAGTTGTCCCTATGTCCTGAAAATAAATTTTGCCAAGTCTTGCCAAGCCTGTTATTCCTGCTCCAGTCCTGCAAACCCACTCTGATCTGTACCACTCTTTCTTCCCTTCTTCTTATCCCATAATCCTAATCTGTTCTTTTCCATGTCCTCCCTTGCTCTCCTTTCTCTCTTCTTCCTCTGCCACCCCAGTATTCAAATCTTGTTCTGGTGAGGATAAAGACAAAATAATAATTCTTGACAGTAAGCTTCAAAAATGGTCTTTTATTCTCTTCCTCCCGTACATTTTTAGTTTTCTACTATAGTGTGTGTTTTTTAAAAATCAATAAATATAACCTCAGAAATTTATGGGGAGTTGGTTCTAAGTAGAAGATGACAGATTTTTTAAAAATAATTTTTAAAGACATAACATTTGCCACTAAATTCTGGTATTTTTCTTTTAATTTGTACTAGTTTATGAGAGAAATTTTGCAGTCACATCCCAGTAATATTTCAGAATCAAATTTTTTTTCCTCCCTATCACACAGCTTTACCCCAAGAAAACAAAATAACCCCAAGGAGTTAGAGGACCCTCCCTGTATTTAGGGAAAGCATGCAATACTACAGGATGACAGATGCTGCAAAACAACAATCAGTGAGGAGTCTTTAGAAAACTGCCTCACTTGTATTGCTCTTTTTTAAAATTACTAAATTTCATGTAATTAACACAAATAAAAATATGTTTTAAAACCTTCTTCTGAAAATACTGGATTGTAAAACGTGAAATGTCATACTTATTTCAGAATGCAGAGTTAATAAATCTAACAGGTTTACACATAACACAATGCTCGTTAATGGCATAATTGCAGGCAAGCTCTCTGTGCTTATGAACAATAGATCTTTTGTTCTTGAAGGTAAAAAAAAAAGTTGATAGTGGCATTAAAACCATATGTAATTGTCTTCTGTAATTAAAAGACTAACAAGTTCTTTTTCTGTCTTCTGTTGCCTACACAGTGCACACAGATAGTATCATTTTTGGAAAGAATTAACAAACTTCCATTTGTTTACTCAGTAGACCCCTTTGGCCTACTTTTACAACTATTTGCCTTGGAGACAAATCTATTCTGTCAGCTCTACTGCCAAAATTAACATTTCTCTTTCCCCTCTTCCCCTCCTTTCCTCTCTTGTCACAAATCGTCCCTTCTCCCAGTGTGAGGACCTCTGCTACTATTTCTGATTATTAGACCTTCAGAGTCCTAACCTCTGTGCAGCCTTTCCTAAGTTACATTTTAAACAATATGCACAAGAGAGAGGTTAATTCAATTTCTAGACAATCACAGACAAGACTCTGTAATATGAGGCCCTACATAACCATTAGTTCTATTTTTCTTTCCTTTCCAGAAACATCCTGCAAAGGAAAACCTCTCCTCCAAGCCTAATTATTTTCTCAGACAGATCCCGTTATAGCTTAATGCAAATTGTATGGCTTCTACTGTCTCCCAAATTCCACGTTCACAAAATATTTAAGAAACTGTCATAAGTGTAAGAACCTAAAATAAAAAATCCATTTATACTTTTTTGTCAGATAACATTTAATAAGCAAACTGTTTTCTTAGGAGGACAATTTCTACATTGTCCCCTGGTTCATGCATATACAAAGCTAGTCTCAAGTAGTGGGAGCTATTCCTCAGCACTGGTTGGGAGGAAGACTTGTTGCATTACATCAATGACATACCACTGAAAACGAGTCCTGACCTGCTACATCAGACACTGTGTGTCACAGACAAAAGCACATAGGTTAGCAATTCAATACCAAATTACCTCAGCTATCATTAAGGTGATGTTTGATGCATGGGAAACACACCTGGTGTGGGACTGCACTGTTTACTGTGGAAAGAAGAATTCATCTTCACAATTGGCAAGAACACAGTTATTTGAAATGACAAACACTAGAATAGAAATATATTCTTTTTCCTATTCTAACTCTATTTTTTTTTCTATCTACATGTTGATAAAAGAGGAGGATTACTTCTCATGAATTTCTTTTGGTGATTACATGAAAATTAACTGAAAAAGAAAACACTCAGTTGAAATACTTATCTGGCAATAACTTGCCATTTGCCAGTTCAGTTCAAGAGAGTTGTGAATTTAAAAAGGGGTCAGTGAATAAAAATAAGTGAAGTATTTTTTTCCCCAAACACAGACTGAATTTTAGTTTTTCATCTTTTTTATATACATATACATTTTTGCTCTCTATCATAGAGCACAAAGCTATCTATAAGATCTGATCAGCCTTGTGGCCATTACACTTGGAATAATCATGGTAAGAGAATTTTCTGCTCCCAAGGACTGAAAAAGATTCAAAGATAAATCTTTGAAGTATTCCCCCTCTCTGTGGAGGGATCACTAAAGCAAGAAACACATCACTATCAAAGGGAAACTGAGCCAAAGAAACCGGGAGAACTCATGACTAGACACAGAAAAATAGCCACAAAGCAAGTCTTGCAAGAAAATTCCAGTTTTATGCTGACTAGGGCAACATTAACTTATGTCCAGGCTATTCTAGCCTACTGATCCTCTTGGGAATAAGAAGATTATTTCCTAGCTGTGAGATGGCAACAATGCTTCTGGAGAGTTAAAATACCCCAAATGAAACCAGACCCAACCCAAATCAACCCAAAAGACACTGAAAGTAACACAGAGGAAGGGATACACTGCAGACAATTTGAGAAAAACAAAATTCCTTGAATAGAGAATATTGTTTTAAAAACAATTTAAAAATTTCACAAGTTCTGGATACCAAGAACAAAAAATTACCAGTTCATTTCACTATCCCTTTGTTGTAGGTTCTCAGTATTGTATAAGGTGTGCAAATAAGAGCAAAACAGGATGAGACATCAACAATAGGGTTTGCATATGTGTGTACATATGCAAAAAGACTTCCAGCTTGCACCTTAGGTCCATTCCTGCAGGCCATGCTAGCTTTCATGCAAATTTGTAGAGAACCGTCCCCTTGAAAGAGAACAGAAACTGTGAGATGACAGATAATGACTGACCAAAAAAACCCCTCCAAAATCTAATAAAAGGAGCATAGATTTTATGTAACTGGAATTAATTTTATCAGTCATTATGTATTTTGCCAAATTTCAAATTGCACTTAATTTTTCTGCTCTTTCCTACTGTCTTCTTCATTATCTTTCCACCATTTTTGCTCTTGCCTGTGTTCCCACTGTACCACTATTTGCCTTGCTTTTTCTACACCTGTGCTTAGTTTTCACCTACATTGCATCTCCCATATGTTAAAATGATAGCAACTAGATATTTAATGCAGACACTGAAACACAATCACTAGACTGGAAAGTCAATAGTAAAGAGTCAAATCAGAGATATTTTGGTAGCAGGGGAACAATGATTAAGATACCAATTTTTCACTCTTCAAACCTTCTTTGCTTTTCCACTGGCTACATGATGGCAAAGCTAGAACAGATTTATTAACAGAAAAGGACAGTCAGATGCCAGGTGAGCAGCAGTTCATGCACAGTGGCATCAAGTAGCAATTCACACAATATACCTTTCTTTTTCACTCTTCTTTTCTTTTCCACTCTTCTTTTCTTTATGCCCTCACAATCCTCCATGCATGGAAGTACATAGAAGCACATGTGTCTGGGATTTTAATGACTCTGAACAAAATATAAACAGAGTTGAACAGTACACTGACTAAGTAAGCACCAGGGTCTTAAGAAAAACAGTTTGAGGTTCTCTCTAACTCATAATCCTGCTGGAACTTCTGTTTTTTGAGAGTCACTAAGGAATAGAGAGCTTTTCCTCTCCGCACACTCTTAAAAGTTAATTTAAAATGGCAGCTGAAGTGAAACTTTAAGATATAGCCTTAGGGAGAAATTATAATAGGGAACTCTGACCACCACAAAAAGTGCAGAGAGATAAGCTGTAAATTAAAAAGTAATTTTATCCTTAGTGGTATTAAGTACGTCCAGCAAGAAAAGTCAAAATGAAATACTCTGACATTCTTATGCTGGCAGAGTCAGCATTTCCATCACAATACTGTGTAACTTCCATTTTGTTTTCTCTCCTAAGTAGTCCAACACTTCCAGACTGAAAAAAAAATTACTACTTAAAGAACTTGATTTTTAAAAGGAATCAGCTTCGTCATATGAGATTTAGAGTACACTGCAATAATCAGATTATTCAGATGCTTATGCTCCTTATACATTGCTCAGTTTTTGTGCAGTATACAATTTCATTAGTTGTATAGGTAACTCATAATGAGGTTACCAATAACATACATACTTCAAATATTTATATTTTGTTATCTTAAAAAAAAGAAAAAGAATATCTGAATACAGATGTTGGTGCTTTGCCTAAACTGTCAGTTAAGCAATTAATAAAAGGCTCTATACACTGAAAACCACAGAAGTCAATTTTGTAATTAAAAGTGTGTTATATTATAAACAGTGTATACTATATATTCAGAATTTAATTGATTCTTCAGATGTCACACAGTCTTCTGCTAGCTCTCACAAATTTCAATGAGGATCTCACAACCAGCTGGCTAAATTGCATGATCATGTGCTTGGAAATCAAAACTGCTCTCTTAAATTGCAAAAAAAAGGCAAGAGAATACCAAAATGGCTGTATTTTCAAGACATATATCAACACTTCAGCCTGCCATTTCCTACAAGTTAACTCTGCTTCTTCTGAAGTGAAGCTTTCCATCATGTTTTGTGCAAGGATGTGAAGTAGAGGGGGTACAGAAGTAACAGATGTGACCAGCTTCCATGAACAGTGAGCAATAGCCTCTGTCACTGCAAGATGCAGTAAGTCCAAAGATGGGGTTTTTTAGCTTATTCCTGTAATTTAGAAAAATGTCTTGCCTACATTTTTGAGTAGGTTTTCCAAGTATCTTTCTGTTCACTTTACCTGCAGAACAAGGATTCCACTCTGTTTCAGCATTTCAGCTGGGGAAATAAACTGAAAGTTAGCTTGACATTTTGATAGCTCCAGACAAGACGCTGAGTTACAGCCTGTACCTCATGTCATTCTCTCTGGGTATTCTCTCTGCAGTGCTCCACGGATTTACATAGATGTGTACAGTTAATTACAAAAGAAAAACAGCATTGTCAGATTTGATTAAAACTAATTGTTCTGTCTTAGAATCACAGGATTAGCTTAGAAGGTCTTAACTTTTTTTTAAAGATTGTATCTTGTCCTTGACTTTGCAACTGTTGGCCTCACTTTATAATTTTAAGAGTAGAAGCTTTAAAAAATATTTTTGATGGAGGCTTTTAATTACCTGAATGATAAAGATATTAACACAAGAAAACATGAAATCAATGCTAGAAAGTATGAAAACTGAACACAACACTGAGCAAAGCAAAGATTCATAGTTGCACAACTTGAAATATACCAAACTTTTTAGAGAATATTTCTTTTACTTCTTTAGATTAAGAGAATTTTAAATAATTTTCTCAACAGTTACAATTAGGGGGCAGTGGTATAACACGTGTCACTGATTTCAACTCTGTTATTGCTAAATTGTTCTTAGGTACAATAAGAATTTTTGGTACAAAATGTATTTTTCTGAAGTTACTGAAAGTACTGAAATTTACTCCTACAAATTTACTACTGAGGCAACCACCTCTTGTTTCCTAAGATCCTTCTGCTTTACCTCAGCTTCTTGTTATAAGTTATTTTTAGAGGAGCATCATTGTCAAAACTATTGTGAGCACTGTAATATGAACTAATAGTGACTATATCTCTTGGTAATTCTCCATGGAATTAAATGTTCTTCTGAAACACAAATTGTTGGGTTTTTCTTAATTATTTTTTTTAATTAGTTGGCAGCTATGGTTAGATTTATACTTTTTTTTGAGAGAGAGTCTATCTTGGCGTAGGAGAAACATAATCAGAAATTTAAATAATTAAACTGATCTGTTTATTACATTTATCATAATTTGAATGTGTACTATGAAAAATTAAAGAAAATTAGTTTATAAAGCAAACACATTCAAATTTAGTAAAATTTCATTGTTATAAATTTCATGTCTCTGTGATAATCTCATATTCTGATAAAAGTCTGGAAGGTATGCATGATATGATGCAGTAATGAGATATCTGGATACAAAGGAAAAAATGGTGATATTTAATGAATAAAACTGAATTACATTCCATGCCTATAATGAAGAAGGATTAGCTTTATATGTTAATCTTTTCTGCATATAAACCAGAGAAAATATATCATATAGAAAAAAGACACCTACTGTATGACTTATTTGGATATGCTATCCAAAGCTACTGATTTGTGATAAATAAACATTTCTGTCATAACAAGCTGTGTAGGATGCTAATGTTCACTATTGTCTATTCACTTCTTGCAGGTGAAGAAAGACCAGTTTTATAAAACTGGTTTTTTAGAACACTGATTATAAGGAAAATACCTAAATATTTAACAGAAAAGCAATGAAAACCATCTAGCAGCTTTTTTGTTGATCTGCCTTCAAAATCTCATAGGTACATTTATGCCATACAGCAAAGGAACTAGGGAAGTGACTCTTGTTGTTGACAATACTGTGGGGTGGGTGCAAATGATATTTCACAAATGCATCCCGTAGTATCCAAATGAGACACCACATTTCAGGTAATTCTGTTTCATCATGCAGATCAAAGACATCTGTAAAGATGTATTTATTCAGAAAGAAGAAGAAGGAGATCATATTTCATCAGCTGACCAAAAAGCGTTCAGTCATTTAAATTCAGGTTTAAATGATTAACGGGTATAGCCAACAATTTCCCACACTTTCAGAGTTTTATACTTTCAAAGGATTGTCACAGGACTATGAAACACACTATACAGAAGAATTCAGCTCTGAACACAAGAGAAAAAAACCAGCACCTGAAACACTCACTTTTTTTGCATTTAACTAGCTACTACACAGGAGCCGCTATAGTTTTAGGCATGAAATGCCAGACACTGGGCAATAATTTCTTTCATTCTGACAGGTAATTAAATCCACTGGTTTTGTACAACTTTCTTCTTGGGCCTGGAACATCTTACCATGAATTCAAAGTGTGGTAGACATTGTCTGCATTTCAGATTGTTCCTCTAATTCATATGTCAGTAAGACAGACTGACTCCTTCTACTTATGTCTGTAGTTGTGCCAGCAAAAAAATTGATTTATCTGCTGTTTTGTTTCATGCAAAGATTATCATCTTTACACCAAAAAATCAGAACGTTACATTTCCAAAGTAGAGATGCTGCTCCCTCTTTTTCACTCTGCAGCTAAAGGTACACATGGAAATACATACATACAAATTTTCTCTCCAAAATGAACTTGCAAGTTAATTCTGCAATAGGAAGTTCTGCCTATGTTCTATAAACATAAACATTTGAGGAGCATCCTCAAATATTTTTTCAAACAAAGCTTTAGAAAGATATCCCACACACATTAGATAGTAGTCCTCAAATGCAACCAGCCCTGTACTAAGAGTACACCAGTGGTACATAAAGAACATTGAGAACAGAATCGCAGTTCAGTGCTTCAGAAAAACCACACACACAGTATTAGAGATAACATTCCTGGTTTCATACATATTGTTCGCAGCTTCAGAGCATGCTGGAAGAGCCAACTAGAGCAGCATACTATGCCTCACTCAATTTATTCCACCATTCCCTCCCCCCTACATTTTCCCTGTTCTGTTAGGTTAAGAATACTCTTATGCATATTTTCAGTAGGAGCATTCACCACAATTTTCCACAGTGTCTAGCACATGGCACATCTTACTGAATACAAGCATTGGACCACCTGGTAGCAATGGTCTAGGCAGGATCTAATGGTTTAGAGCAACAGTTCTACTTATCTACACAGAATGTCGGCAACTGCACAATGAATGTTCTTGTGTCTGAGGTAGCTGAATAAAAATGTTTCTCTAAAGAAAGGCTCAATGAATAGGACTTTGAGCACTGAAACAGTACTTGAACATGAGATAGTTAGGTATGTTTTATTACTGAGGAACAGGGTAAGCACTTTGTCCACTGTTACCCAGGAAAGGTAAGAGCCAGCTCAAAACTCAGCTTCCACTGCCTTAACTCTAAGGCCACCTTCCATATGCTGACCGGGTCTCTAGAATAAGAGCAGATTCTGACCCTGCATTGCCAGATGTACTCTTAGCCACAAAATTATTTCTCAATATTTTTGAAAGCTAGTAGATTGGAGTGAAGATACTGATGTAAGTTATTATACAGCAGTGCACAGAAACAAAGTACTGGAGTTTCATTCTTGGGAGTCTGTTTGCCTGTTGCAGAAGGATTTTATGTGGTCATCTTTCATTAAGTGTGAAGACAGTCATGCACCTAATGCAATAAATAACTGTAAATTTGTTCACTTAAATTGAAGATACTGTTGCTTGGTTTATGCAGACTTATGCTTACATCAAATTACCACTTCCAATATTTGATAGGAAATTAATAAGATCATGGAAGGACAGGAAAAAAAAGAAAATTTAAAGGAGTGACGATGGCTACAGTAGCTTAAAAAAAATTAAGTATTTAATAATCACATGTGAAATGCTGAACATTTTTCAGACCCAAAGAACTGTTGAGGCTTGTAGGATTAACACGATTTCTTGTCTGGCTGAAATGGAATTCATAGTGGCTATAAGTGAAATGCTGCTCTTAGCTATCCCTTATACATATACCCTCCTTTGACCAGAAACAGATTTTCAAATAGCATTCTGTTGTTATTTTGCCTACATGAGGAGGGGAACCCAAAATTGCCAGACATAATCTTCCAGTGAAATAATATCTTGAACTTAGAAGAAAGGAGAGTAAAGAATTAAAAGGAAAGCAAAAGATGCAAATTTATAAGGATAAAATTGCATTTATGCAATTTGAATTTTACATATAAGGTGAACTGAATTTAAGGTGATGGTGGTGAGTTAGTGGCAAGCTCATGGCTGACAACACACCTTTCAGATGAATCCATTATACTTCTCAAAACTGTAATACTTAAAAAAAGTAAGAAGATTAAAAGTATTTGAGACCAAGCACTCTAGTTTACAGAAAACAACATTCAATTATGAAACCCTAATAACTTGCAAATCAACAAAAAGTAAAAAGAAACCTCCATCCAGGATGTAAAGTCTTGTTCATACTGAAAACAGGGAGGTGGCAACTGTGGAACTTGGAGGTTTACCTTCAAAACTGGCAGACATCTTGCTGGAGTTATGAAAGTTAAAAGGTTATTATATCCACTGTGACATACGTTGCAATCAACGCACTTTTTATATGCATGATTACATGATGGCTATAGATGACAGTTATCTATGTTATAGTAGCTGAATAGATAAACCTTAGCATCTGCAATGTTAGATAAACTAGACCAGATTAAATGCAAAATGAAACCCTATATAACCAATACAAAACTATTTCATTCTTATATGGATACTATTCTCTTATCATCTCTCCCTTTTCCTTACTTCCCGTTTACTTCCAAGCTAGAGTCAGTAAATATAAACTTGTTGACCAGAAGATAAAATGCCTGATTCATTCAGGTCATGTCAGCAACTTAGTAACTGACACCAAGCAAGAAAGCTGTCAGCAGTTTTGTCAGTGCCTTGCATTATGTGTGACAGCAGTGAAATTTATTCAGTGACACTCAGCCTGCAGAGATTGGTATCATTCTGCAGAGTGCCATAGGATGCAGAGAACAAGCACCTCGGTAGTGCACTGACTATGGTTTTCAATACTAGTGGCAGGTCTTGAAAGGTATTTACAGATAGCAAAATCAACATTTATAACATGTTAGCTTCTCAGACTACTGGCCTGGACTGAAACTGGAAGCTTTCTGAATTAATTTCCCACATTAACTAGCAAAACAATACTGATTATACCTTCTGATTCTTAATGTAATATTATAAACAACATTTTTCACAGTTGCTGCTGAAAAGGCTTGATCTCTATGTAACAGCTGTCATATTTACAAGTAACTGTACTTTTCTGCAGCATGCTATGTCCTTATATCCTACCTCAGTGGTAAGTACAATAACAGATATAGCAGAAAGCTACCCATTAAAAGAGGAAAAATAAGATTTCATACTTTGGACTCCCAGATAACATCTGTGGTATCGTAGGACAGATTTAGAGTGTACTGTGTGAAAGGGTCTAGTTGAAACAGCAGATAAGAGGAAGGAAAGGGTGGGGAAGGAAAACTGCCTGTCTTTGGAGCCTCAGTTTTCCCAAAACCTATGCCACCATTTCCTCAGCATCCTTTACACAGCACTCCTTTACTGAAATTTCATACTATAGGCAAAATCTGTCTGATTTACTTGGTTCATGCAATTAGATACCTGTCATTAGAGTTAACTGATGCATTACTGTGCATTTTATAATCTACAAGCAATCTTCCTTACAGAAGGATTACATTAACTTCCTAAGCCAGACCTGAGGACTAGTCATCACCTTTCCCTAGATAATAATGACTATCTTGTGCTATCTGTTCAGATACCAGTTAAAGTGCCTCTACACACCATCACTAGCTGCCAGACACAGCACAGCTCTCACTTCAGTCTTTAGTTTCAGCCTTAGCAGCCCAGTTTATATCCATGTTTGATGGTTGTCAATATGGTACGATCCAGGAGCACACATATACCTCTGCTTTGTGCTTTGGTGACTATCTGCATAGTTATGACTTGTGCCTGATCCATGATGTCAAGATTCTTTTCAAACTTTCAAGATTCTTCCCCCTACCAACACACACTGGCCTACCAGCCATGCCTCAAAGCATACCATGTGTATTTTTCACAACCATTATGAAAACTGAAATATGAAATGGTTCCAAGAACAGTTTGAAGTGGAAAATCAAAAATTCCATAGGAATCCAGCAGGTTGAGGATTAACGATCAAGACTGCTTTAAGGTCTACTCCTTTTTGCAATGTTCACATATGCTTGTTGTGGCTCCTGTAAGTCCTGTAATTCATTGATCCTTATTTCCAGCCCTTTTCCATCATGACTCTTCCTGTTTGAAAAACTGGCTAAGGAGAGGCCATCTATTTTACATATGAGCAGTGTAATGCAGATTACACCAGCATTACAGTCAGAAAAAACGGGTAACCCGTCACTATGTTTGAGAAGAATGACAAATAACTGTATACTTTCAGAAACTCTATCAAAGCTGGCCTAAAGATATCTCAAAGAACAGAATATTCTGGTATTTATATGAAGACACAGAGATATTCCCACCTCTGCTTCACTTGATCTGTAAAGCACTGAGGGGCTCTGGAATTTATAAAAGACTTTAGGTATAAAATTAGTCTTTTAAGACTGGGCACCATAAAGGCCATGCTTTCTTTTATTTTTGTAGAAAAACTGTACTGCTTTATTCACGGTACAATTAGGATTGTCTAGTATAAAACCAATTCAGGTAGTTTCTAAATATTTCATAAACATTAACATGGTAAAACTGAACATTGACACAACACATTAACATACCAGAGGCAGGAATGTCAAGGTGCTGTAGTATACATTTTGACCTCTGATTAATTCTCACAGCAGTTATCCAGAAATAATAATAACTTTCCCACGTGCCTTGTGCACTTCAAAGTTACAAAAATCTGCAAATAATTTTTAAACATTTACATTGCAGTTCATTTGAGGCAGAAACTAACTAACAGTCATTCATAAACTCTGGTTAATGTTTGGGCATCTTTTTTTAGTGTTTCGCTTTTTTTTTTTAAAGTTAAGAACAAAGTTCACTTGTGGTCTGTAAATAAGAGAGAGATGTAATGTTAAGTAAGAAACTAGTTCGAATGGGTGCACAGAGCTACATAACTGGTTATTCTCTTTTTTTCCAGTTTCCCTTAGTTAAATTTATTATCCTAATACTTAAAGATAGCAAAAAGCTCATAACTATTGTTTATAGGGTAATAGAATTCCACTTATGTATTGTTTCTAGATAAATTACAGTGTATGCAGAATTATTGTAGGAATTGTCTTTCATTACTACTTCATCTTCCAACCAGGGGCAAGAATAAAGAGTGGTTTTTGCTGCTGTAACTTTTGATCTGTATTCTCTGTTTGAAACACCATGGACTTGTTTACCCATTTCAGAAGTATCCATATAAAATAACATTCATCATCTAATACTTTCATTTGAGGGAGATTTGGATGGAAGTTATATATCACATGTTATGCATCAGTTTATGGGAGAAATGTTATAATTGAGAAGAAATAACTGAGAGCACTGAGGGAAAAAACAAGATTTTATTAAGAGTATTTCAGAATAAAAAACGTGTAAAAAGAAAATGGATTATTACAATCTCATCTTTCAGATTAGGGATATACTGTATGGAGATAGTCACAATAGTTTAAGAAAGGGTTTAGTAACATAAATTTTTCAATCCCCTTAAGAGCAATCCAAAACGCTAATTGAGAGCAAGCAATTAAACTGTATTCAATAAAAAGAGGTCATAGTCCTTCCTTTTTACTTTGGATATTTTCCGTGAAGTTTTTGGAGTGAAACATGTTTATGGTGATTTATGACAGGGAGATCTTCCCTTATCTTCTCACTCTCTCTCAAATCAGGTCACCAACTACCCTGTAATGTCCAAAAGAATTCCTGAGATGTATTTGCTCTCATTTAAGAGAGGCATGTTTGTATCCTATGAAAAATATTCAAAGAAGCCATTTCTCCTTTTATTCAAAGGAGCACTAAAAACTATTTGCTTTAACCCTGACCTTATCATTAAATGCTATGACCCCAACTCTTTGCCTCTAGGCAATTAAAAAAATAAATTGTTTGAGTACATCCAGCCAATAATTTCCATGTTAAAAAAAAAATCTAAGCTGAAGCCATGTGGTCTCAATCAGGCAGTAAAAACTCTCAGTATTTTCTTAAATGCACAACTGCAGTATGCCCATAACCTCTCTTTTAAATCATCTTAACCAGATCTGAATCACTCTCACCACAAATGATTCGGTGGCCCTGGAATGTGCTGGGGTAGACAGAGTTGCTCTGCAATGAACATTGAGACATTCCCCACTTCCCCAGTGTTAAGAGAATAGTCTGCAGGAAAAAAAAAAGTTTTCTAAAACGTTAAAGCCAAGACAAAAAGTGACATCATAGTTCAATCATTCAAGAAAAAGAGAACAAAAATGCATCTACTGCCTAATAAATCACTGTTGTGTGCCACAAACCACAGTGAGCCAACACAGCCAAAGAACAGCTTTTCTTGCTGAAGCAGAGATACCACAAGCAGCTGGCAAATGCCTGTGTAATTGTACTCACAGAGAGCCACTAAATCCATTAAGCTAGCCAGAGTAGAAGAAGTCAATCAATTAAAAAAGCTGAATATACATGATTTCAGTACCAATCTGTGCATCCTCTTACATTGCATTACAGTATTTCTTACTATGGCCTATCACGATTTTTTGCACAGTTTAATATGTATATGGTACTTTGTTAAAAGCTTATAGGCAGATCGCTTAGAATCAAAAAATTTTTTTGAGGTGCCTGCATTACCTGAATATATGCTGCTAGCTACTCCCCTCATCCACTTGAGCAAGTAGAAACGACAGACTCAAAAACACCTTCACTTTCTCAGCACATCTCAGAAGGAGTTCCAAAATATTACTTATATATAAAGTTATAACAGAGGAAAGGGAATGTAGGTCCTTGGAGGCTCCTAAAAGTCAAGTTTAAGCAGCAAATGAGCAAGCTTTGCTTAAATAACTGTAAGATTCTTAAATGCCACTTCCCCTTTAAAAGTCTGTCTGGAGCCTGAAAGATTTCTTTCAGTCTTAATCACCTCAAAAAACAATTTAAACATGTGGCCAAAGTGATGTGCATTTGAAACAGGAATAGACCAGAGCCAAGACATTTGGATCCAGTTATTAACCTTCTTATACTTCATGGATGTTGGAATCCAGGGATTTTGGTACAGACCCATCTCTGAACTCAACACTCATTGCCAAACCTCACAGTCAATAGAAAATACGCTTTAACATATCAAAGTAGGAAAAACAGCATAAAGATGTCAGATTTTTCCACCACATCAATGAGAAAAAATGTCATTATAGCACCCATGTAAATTGTGAAACTGAAAGCAGCTGCTGAGGCAACCTGACATGGTGTCATTGGCAGAGGGGGGTCCAACTCAGAAAAACATGATTCCATTTTTAGCTCTGAAAAAGAATCTTTGCTACTTCTAGTGTGTGATTCCTGTTCAGTGAATAACTTGCCATAAATAGAGCGAGTAACTGCTGTAGAAAGAAATGCCTTAGTACATGGTAAGAAAAATGTGTACTAAACATCCCCAGCATCCTAACTTATTACACACTATGCTGCTGAGTACTGTTTCTTAGTCATTCCATAGCAAGGTAAATTAGCGGAACATTTTTAACAACTACCACACCAAGTAGAGTATTCTTCCAAATGAAGGGTGAAAGTCAGAATGAGAGAGCTTTGGTTTTGAGTTTCTGAATTAGGAAAAACAAACATACAGACCTCAAACAAACAGTTAATTGACTGTGGCTGCTATACTTTGCACAATCACCCATTTGCTCATTCAGCGTATTTTTCACGTGACTAGGTTCACCTTCACAAGTCCCTAATCACTAGCAGTTAGTAAGTGGGTAGGAGGAAGGGACCATTCACCTTGTCAAAATAAAAAAAAATGAATAACTACTTGAAGTAAATGATGGAGGTAGGAAATTTTTTCCTTTTCAGATCTATTGTCCCAGTAGGGTTTGCTTGTGTGCTTGTTTTTGTTTTTTAAAGTACATAAGTACATTCAATCAGCTGGTCTTTCCCCCTTTGTCAAATTTATTATGCAGTTGAACTTTTAGATTTCAAGGGTTTCTTATTTATTACTTTATTAAGATAACCTACCTAGCAAGACATAATAGCATGCTGATAGCAAGGCTTATCAGTAGCTTTGAAATAAATGGGTCCCTGTAGTGAACTTCCTTTGACAGCTAGATGGCATTTCTGAAAGCAAGTTATTTGGATTAACCTACCTCCCTTCTGATCATTATAAAACTTTTCCTAAAGACAATACAGGGAGATGAAAAAAAAGGTCTTTGTAACAGCAATACATTTTCCTAATAAACTTAAAAGGCAGCAGTCTTAACACTTTCAGAAAGCAAGAACAGCTAAATAATTTTGCTTATTGAAAGAAAACCAAGTTTCTTTTTGTAATTCCTGTTGTCTCTCAGAGTCATTTATCCAAGCCTACACTCTTTTACACTAGCTACATTAGCTTTCGATTGCGCGCCCTAAAACAGTAGACTCTCAAAGCTTTTTCTTTTTAAAAAGAGATTCACTTTGCTCCTAACACAGGGGGAGGAAGGGGGAGGGGGATGTGCTCTGAATGAATGCCAATCATTTAAAACAAGTTTATTTTGAGTGTCTATAAACGAACTGATCTTAGGAAGCATCTCATCCCTTTTCACTCCACCATTCTCCTGAACTTTAGTTCTACTCATATCCTTTGTGATGGAAAATCTTTACTTCCCAGGTTCAAAAACGAGTTACTCTGCTAGTTAAAGTTACTCTATACTATACATGATTCAAAACAAAACAGGTTTGCAGAAAACCCAATAATAAAGCCATTTGGAAAGCTTTCCAAAATTGTACAGATGCATAGGAATTTTGCTAAAATAGATACATTCTGATAGAGCTTTTTGGAAAGGGAGAAATGAGGAACATTTTACTGCTAGGCTCTGTTCCAAGACCACTATAATAGCACACACTGTATGATTCACTCATGTACTTTTTTCCCCTCCTCTATTGTAGTAAGCTAAAGTACCTTATAGTTTCTTGCATCTTTATACATATTTAACGCTGGCACTTACCGTTGTGGAACAGAGGGACCCCCACCCCCCGCAAACAGGCTGATAGCTGATGGTCTCTGGGTCTTTTATTTCTTGTCCAGCCCCAGCTCTTAGCTTTGCTGCTCTAAATTCAGTCTAGTTCGCAGAGGAGCACAGAAAAATTTAATAGACAGCTGAACTGCCAAATTCCAACCACCACGATCGGCAATGAAGACGTTCTCCCTAGTTCTGACTGATTCCAAAGAACAAAGCCTGCTGGCAACGAGGAAGCGGAGTTTAAGTCCTCTGGCTTCAGTCCAACTGTTGCTCTTGCTTTTGCTGCAGAGTACGTGAGAGTGTTTGCATGAGCTTGTAATGCATGTAAGAGATGGGGGCTGGGAAAAAAGAGGGTGTGTGTAAGAGGAGGAATGCTAGTCATATCCAAAAATAACATGAAGGAAGTCATGTAGTAAGCCGTCTCCCCTCATTCTCTCTCCTCTTATCGCATGTACTGAGAGTGTCTCTGCCCTAAGATTTTGATCTCAAGAGTAGGTAGGGGAAAAATTCCATTGTGACTTGCAGCTCATATGATCGCGCTATTAAATTGTAACTGGGGAGCTCTACACTTACAAGAACACGTCACGAAACACATGATTTAGTAGCGATCTACTTCATAATACTGCAGCCAGCATGCATTTCACACTGTGTGCATTTGTTTGCAAACTGGAGAGAAAAAACAGAAACTACTAATGAAGTTTACTACATGCCACAATAAAGTGTCACATTTGCCTGTCCAGAAGTTCCTAAATTTCAGTCCTAAGTATTTCCAGATACTGCTTAGTGTTGATTTTCAAAATAGCAAATGTTGCAAGTTTACAGTATAATCCAGAAATGGGGATATAAAAATCTTTATATAGTTTAACTGTGCCATGATTCTTCAAAAATTTTTAAAAAGAGATTCCACATACAGAACACTATTCTCTGTCAAAATGAAAATCAACACCTACAAACACAGCACAAAGAAGAAAACCCCACATAAAAAAATAAAAGAAATTAAATTCCTTCCTGGATAATAAGAAAGGTATAATGTAAAAATTGTGAGTTTTCTTTTGAAAGCCTTAGAATATTGATTTCAATAATTATGAGCTTTTAAAAAATCTTTAAAATTGTCATTAATAAATGAACAACAAATTTAAGGAAAATAATAATTCAATAATGATAGCCCAAATATTTTTTTTTAGTACTTGTATTTAATCAAGTCTCCATCAAATCAATTTGAGGACCTCTAAAACCACTTATAAGCCCAGAAACAGTCTCTATGATTAACTAACATTATGGAGAATCTACTTTTTCTAGTAGGGCTTCAGTCTCAAGGAACTGCCTTCAAAACATTACAAGATAACACAATACAAGTTATGCTTTTATCATGCTGCTCTCTGCGAAGAGTTTAATTAAGTTTTAATTCAAACATAACAATATAAAGAAAGGTCAAAGCAATTTTGGATTCCATTTAATCTCATGCAGAATAGCTTAGCCCATGATTTTGAGGTATGTGATATGGTGTTGGGTATTTTAGAACAAAACTGGTCAACTTCCACTATGAATGGTTTTGAAATACAAATCTTCACAGTAGAAATAAAAGTGGGAAAGAAGGAAGAAACTAGTTAGAAAATAGACTCCAGTGTGCAGGTTTCAGCAATGACAGCATGAACCAGCCTCCTGTTTACACAAGACTTTGTTCCTCGAAAAGGGAGACAGTATAGTTCAGGTCTATGATTTCCATATCCAGCATCTGGACTTCTGGATCTACCCTTTTTTTCTCCTTTAGTAAAAATAATGAAGCTTTGGATAGGAGCTTAAGTTCAATAGAACAGATATAATATATTTTCCTTCATTCCTATTACATTAAAGAAATTACAGTGTTTTTCCAAAACTAGTAGGAAAATAATTTTATGATAAATTTTAAAACTACAAATACACTCTATGTTGAAGGTAAATCTCAGAAGCCCGTAGAAACCATCTGGAATGTAAGGAAGTTATGATGATTTAAGTTTGCCTTCCTGCATATTCACTAGAGACTGAATTTCAATATATTATAAGGCTATAAAAGTTACAGTAAATCCAGGTTCTTTATCAGGACGTTCACTGAGTCCTACTGCAATGTACTCTTCTGTGGGTACTTGGTAGCATTACAAAGTTTGGCTTCCATTGCTGTCTTGAAGTCTGTCAGCCAACATTTAACCTGGCAAATTTCGCATGCAAGGAAAGTCCAAGAACAGATAAGATTACCTGAGAGCCTTTAGTCCACACCTTATCCTATCTTGCACATCAGCTGCATTAAATTTGCTGACTTGGCTAACTATAGTTCTAACCTGAAAAACAAACACTTTGAATGGATAACAATAAGCCCACATCTACTTCCCTATGCAATTGAGTCTCCAGACGAGACAAGTTAGTCCAAAACCCAGTTTAGTTTAGACATTTGAATTTGTTTTGCTGTTATGGAAAAGCAGAGACCTGAAGGAATATGAATTCAGTAAAGTTATAAAACATAAAGACGAAAAAAGGAAGCAAACAAAAAAGTAATGGGGAGCTGTCATCTCTTTTCCTGTCTGAGCATTGTTGTCATAACCAGACCCAAAACTGCAATGCTGTTTTCAGGAGAATTTGAAATCCAGACAACCAAAAATTCCAATCTTATATGATAAATTAATGTTGAGTGTTTCAGAAGATGATACTCCACAATATTAATCCATCAAATGAATCATTACTAGCATAGACACTACATTCTTGTTATTTTCTGTTGTCTACATAGATGGAACACACGCAACACAAAGAAAAAAAATACACAAACCCCCTGGAATTACTTGTTATTGTATAATTAGTGAACTAAAAGATTGAATTTTTCAGGGGCCTCTTGCACAAACAATTACTACACTAATAGTGTTGTCATTTGCCTCAAATATAAAGAAAATCTACAGCATTTAGGAAACTCACAATTGTATATTTGCTAATTTGCAGCTGATCTGCTCCAAGTAATATGTCTTATTTTCTGCCTGTGAACAGTTCAGTTGCAAGTTTGAAATGAACATCAATCAAAATTCAGCTTGTTTTCCAACCATTCTCATTTCTAAATTAGGAAGGAAGAAAAAGAAAATATATACATTACAATATATACATAATTATAAAGAAAATATAAAGAAAATATATATATTACAAAATCTTTGATTGAAATATCATCCTTACTACATACAGAAATTACACAGTTTGTGTTCATAATGCTTTGACTGTTAAGATATAGCCATCATAAACTGATTGATGGATATAGTAATTTCTGAAGCATTAGATAATACATCAGACATTATAATCAGCAAAAAATAACACAGATTTAAAAGAGTCCTTAAGGGTGATCACAGTGTTCTAAACAATGTCAGAGCTACTGCTAGTAGCTTCTAAAAGTCAAGATTTTCTCATATTACTATATCGTAAGGCCCATTCAGAGTGATTATGGTGGACCCTCCTGGACTACTTGCATCAAAAAGCCATTATATTTCATTTTTTTGGTCTCCTAAGAATAATAGCATAATACAATAATAATCACGTATTAAGAGGAAAAAACCAAATTTTACTCTCTTCTTTTGAGTCCTTACTGGACAGAAGCTCTGGTAAATTGGCCCATTTAACAATTTCAGTGTCTTGTATTTTGTACACAGTAATGTGTTTCCGATATAGCCAAAGTAAATTTGGCATTCAGCAATAAAGGTCACAGTGTTTGGATGTAGGGAATACTTGCAAGACAAGGGCTATAATCTAATAAAAGAAACAAAACTGGTGAAAAATGCAAAAAGGTAGAAGACTGAGGTCAGACAGTCTGTATTTTCCTAATATAAGTATTTTCCTTTTGGTATCTAAATACCTAAATCGTTTAAATGATGACTCATGCCAAATTTATCTTTGATTATGAAACATTTAAAGGTTTTGCTTTTTCTATCCATACAGCCTTTCCATGGTTTCTGCGACTACTGACCCAAAGCACGATTGTTCTCCATCTCCTTTGCTCTCTCCTAAAGATCTGTGTTCTTTTAAAAAGTGAAAGTATTTCTGTGGCATAGGGTTAGAGAGGAACTTTCACTCTGTAAAGATAATGTGTGAAGTATTTGCATGTTCTGAAATTATTTAATATTGAAATTTCATTCTCTGAAGGGCCTAAAGAGCATTTAGACATTTTTTGAAAGCAAGATTTACTGTATAATTTCAAATCCTTTTTTTTTTGTCTCAGAGGTATAGTGTAAGTCAATATTTATTTAAGAGAAATAGAACTACCCTCCTTCCCCACATTTTTTGAATAAACTTTTACAGAAAATATTATCTAAATAAGAGGAAAATAAAGTTTTCATAATGCTTTCTTTACATAAAAACTTTCTTATTTTAAAGACAAGAGAATATACATAATTCTATCTTTGGGTTCTCCAGTATTTCTATTTACAAACATTGTTAATTTGCATATATATATCTGCAGTAGAGATGCAGAAGAACAAGGTATTAGAAACAACTGCATAAGCTGTGTATAAAAGGGGATGTATTCAGATATCTCAGAATAAGTTAATTAATGATATTTCTTCTAGACAATTCAAGGTCAGAATTAATATCATGCCTAAACTGAAGTTTCAAAGAAATCACAAGCTTTTTAAAGTCAATAACTGGTAAAATGAATAGTACCTACAAGCTACAGCCCCCAACAAAATGCTATCAAGATTAGTATCTATATCATAGACAGTATACATACAGACGAGTTTGGTTTTCCAAATGTTTTATAGTTGAATCATAACAAACTGATAGAAATACATATTTGTTACAATTATACAAATAAAAATCCTACTCGTCTCTACTTAGGCCTGAAAGTCAGTCAGAGCAAGAGAAGAATGTAGGAACCTTGTAGAGTATACATCTGTCATTCAAATAGCAACAGGAATTCCCCAGAGACCAAAAAGCCCAAGAACAGTCTTATTAACCATTACTTGCCAAATCAGCTACATCTGATTTCAATGGAATTTTTTTTACATTGAGGGGAAACACATGCAGGCATCCCAAGCCCAAACAAGTCAAACGGCTGAAGTATTTATTCAGAAACTTAAAGAATCAGCTACTTCTTTTGTTTATTTATTGAATCCATTGTAATCTCAGGTTAAGTATATAATAATCAGTGCTGAAATAGATTCCATTTTAATTACTGAGTGATTAAATGTAAAAGCACCTTAAAAGGGTGCATGAACTGTGATAATTGTAGGGTGGAGATGAAGGAACCAAACCTTTCTAAAACTCAGCTCATCTACTTATTTAATACATGCATTGTCCATGTGATTCATACACTGAGGATATTCTGCCTGAGGTTATAGCTCGTGGGAATTATTCTTCTAATTGCTATTGAATATGAGAATCTTATGCTTTCTCTGATGCATCTATTTATCTGCAGTTTTAGTTCACCTTCATTCTCATATTGAGAGAAAACACAAACCTAGAGTGTAGAAATGGGTAACGGTTCTCCATTATATTCTGTCAGAAAGTAAAAATCCAAGTACATCTTTCTTGATAAGGCATATATACTCATTCAGAATTGAAGATCTTCAGAAATAAGTGAATACTTTAAAAGATATTAGAGAAAATTACACTCCTCTCATAAAAAATTATAAATCCAATATAGAGTTAGAAAAAGATATCAGCTTTGGTTGCAAATAATGAGCTACACCTAAAAATTGTTTCAACTCTTGTAATATAATTTTCAGTGTGAATGTTCACAAGTTCTGCTTCTATTCTGTCCCTTTTTTTCCCCATGATTTTATTTCCTGCCATCATCTCATACTATTTACTACAGAAAATCTATGAAGGACATCAGAAAAAAATTATTGCTTGAACACAATACAAAACATCCATGGTCACATTACTAAAGGAACTGGAACCACAGGCATTTAGCAGTCTGTCTTTCCAAGGTGACAAGGCAAGAGGTTGGGACACCAGACCAGATTCCAATACCAACACAACTTTTGTGTTCTATAAAAGCCAAGCAGCTGTTATTAGTTCTTAAAACAACGCTTCCAGCATTACCAGTACATCCTTCTCTATGCCAACTGATGTTAGCAGATGATGCTGCTGCCACTGGACCACCAAATCTATTTTATCAGAGAAACAAAAAGTCAAAGTCAGAAGAAGATCATAAAATTTTTCTTTGAGTTTAAACTTAGAGAAGGTGGTTTCCTTGATTTAAAAAAAAAAATAAAAATCACTAAATCCTCTACAAATACTCCTTCTTGTTTTCCTTACTTCTGTTGCAGTTCTAAAAATCTGTGAAGAACAAAGACTGTGAAGGAGAATTATTTATATTAGTCCTTAACTTAGTTCATGTTTTTTTCTTTTTTTTCTTTTTTTTTTTTTTTAATATAAGCAATGCCAAAATCCTTGTGTTATGATCTAGTAACTATCAGGAGTTTAATAATAAAATGTAGCAATGTAGCAAGAGGTCTGTGGGGTCCAAACCCTTCCACCCACCACATCTCATATTCCAAAGGTGGGGTGATTTTTTTGTTGTTTTAGTTTTAAAACCATGGTTCTTTCCAAAAGTATAGTAATAATTTTATCCCATTCTAGCTGAGACTTCAAAGAATACATTTCTGCACCCTCTATTAGTGAAAGGAGTATTAAATGAAGTAATCCAGAAACTGCTGCATTTCCGTTTAAATAGAAGTATATTTAACATTGACACAAAAAGCATGTTGTAAAAAATAGAACTAAATAAAGTGTAGCTAAAGCAGGGAAGGAAACCCCCTATTTTTTCTCATGTCCTAAAGGTTCAGTTCTTGAACTGTGACGAACTGTTTTAACTGACAGCAAGGCAACCCTGAAATTCATATAACAGCTATTAAAAAGTAAGTTGCATTATTTACAGCAAACCCATGCAAAACTATAACCATTCTGCCCTTCTTACTATACAATAAATTATTCTATTCTCAGTAAACAGCACACTGAGAACCAACAACCACAAAGCTTTTAAATGGGAAGAACAACCTCCTTCTAACGAAACAGTGATTAGTTTAAGCAAGTGAAAAATGCTTCATTTTTTTCAAGATGTGTTTACTAAGCAGTAGAAGCATGCAAAAGAGTTGATGGTTAGCCAGCACTTATAAATTCTCATAAAGAAAGCAGATAAATTGAAGAAACAAACCCTTCTATTGGGTTCTGATGTCAAATTAATCAGTACACAAGAAGTTCTTTCAGTCATAATACCAAGACTTTGCTTTCAAAAGCCCCTTATGATTCTTTGGTTTACTATTAACAGAACATGAAAATTGTTTGTAAAAATGCTTTATGTTAAACAAGAATAGAATCTAAATAAGTCAAAAAACATGCCCAATTGCTAAGAGAAAAACAATATGTATGTCTATTTACGTAAAAAGAGAATTTCTACCACTATTGGTGTTTCCTTTTAAAAGCAAGTTACAAAGGTGGTCAAACTTCTTCCTTCTCAAATTTTTGTAACATTAAATTTTGAGAGATACTATATATTATAAGGTTAAAATATTTTCCATATCAAAGAAACAAGACCCAGAAATGACATTTAGATTTAGTGAATAAGGACTAGAAATAACTTAGGAATTAACATTTGTCATAAAGCCAGTATTGTTATCAGCAGAAAAAGAAATGAAAGCAAATTTAAATAATTGCCAGAAGTATACCTTATTCTTGAAATTTTTTAAAAATAAAATCTCATTCTTTGCATATTCACTTTAGAGTCAACACACACATTTTTTTTAAAACAAACTATGCAATTTCTTGAAGGATGATTTCCAGAAAAGATATTTTGGCACAAACACTGAGGATTGAGTCAGGTGGGGAAAAACCTCCCAATAGATCACCTAGCAGAGACTGCTGACGGGACCATAAGGAGATCCCAGTTTATGCATTGCCTGGAACAGGCCTCACTTGAACATCAATCAATTCTTTTTATATAGAATCAAGTTTGCTTTGGCTGTTTGGATATCTATGGAGTGAAGGTTGAGTTTTACCAGGCTGCCTGCTTCACCTACTTCTGGTACAAATCCCCTTTCATGATTTGAAAAAAATCTTAAAAATGCTATTCAGACGGATTAACCATGCAGCAGTAATTCTTCAAAAGTAACTTGAGGTAAACCACATATTTCTGTTCTTGAGTTCAGAGGAAAATGAGTTCAGGAAATGAAATCACAGATAAATTAAACAATAAAAATAAAATAAAAAAAAAAAAACCAGAAAAATCATACTTGACATACGATGCTACATGGATTTTATAGTAGCCAGTAGTAACCAAAGCTGTACCCAAGATTTTTTTTTGTGGTCTTTAATGGTATCTTTAAGTTTCTTTCTATAGCCCCTCAGATGTTTTATGTTACCAATCAATACCCAGCAGGTTCTGTTTATTAAAACCTTATTTTTGAAATATTTAAAATATTAATCTGTTTTAGAAAACCAGACTATTTATTAAATCATTCTGGTTAGAGATTTCTTTTTTTTCAGACCCCTCAAAGATGAAGTTTATGTCCCTTTGCAATAGGCAACATTTCCAGTTAGTTTGGGCCAATTCAAGACGTGATTTCTTACCTCTATCCAATGAACCTAATGCATACAACTTTTTAATTTTACAAGCAATAAAATCCTGGCTATTCTTCAGGGATGATTTCTTACAGATATGCACAATTCATATTTTCACCATCATAATACGTTACAATGCTGTGTCACACAAATCACTTTCTCCTCTTCACAAGAGCATCAGTGTCAACCCTCAAACCTTGCAACACCTTCTATGTCCCTTTGTTACCAAAAATTCTGTGCTGTGTTGACATTGATACTTGTACGCCACTATGTACAAGGTAACTCAACAGGCAGCTGGGCAAACAAAATAATAATTTTCCATAATGATTTGCACCAACAAGGAAGCCTTTCTGGTTTCTTATTTTAGCAAAAACCTTTGTTAAATGTTTCTTTCAACAATGCGTTCTTTTAACAAGAACAACAAACAAAATTAGTAAAAAAAGGAACACTGCCACAAACAAAATCAATCAAAGAGGAACAGTCTTTGTTACAGTTTTTATATTTTTGAGAGATAAGCTTTCCTAACTTCATTCCATGTAAAGTATTGCTATGAAAAAGCTGAATTTACAAAGTTTTGCAGAGAAGGAAGTTTCAGGATACCTGGAAAAGATTAGGTGAAATTGTAATGTACATGTGTTTGGACAATTAATGTACACAGTCCATCAGAAGTGCTTTTGAACAGAAGCATTTAAATGTGGACATTATTCGCAAAAGGTGACTTCTTATAGATAAGTCTTAGCTATAGAAATGGCTGAGCAAGAGATCATTAGACAGGAAAAGCTGAGATGCTTTTCCTCTAGTGCACTATGCCCGAAGCACATATTTTACCTCCACTCTTCCCCCTGAGCCCTCTTCCTAAAAGAGGGTATAGCCCTTTAAAACAGAGCCCAGAGATCTTCTTGCCTGTCTAAATCAACTCTCCAGCAAAGTTCTTTCTCACTTGAGTAGGCTTAAATGAATCATAGGTAATGCTGTCGACCTAAAGATTGCTCCACAGCCCTGATAGATAGACGGAGCAAGTTACAGCACTACTGGCAGCCAGAGCAAGAAGCCTACCCTACAGGAGGCCACAGTCTGCTTTTCAAGTGTCTGTCCTACAGACTTAACATCCCTTCAGCTTGCATTTGGAGATGAAATGCTATCAATATGTTGTTGTCCTTCAGACCAATATTACTTAACAAGGTAGTTGCACTCTGTTCATATACAAAAATATCTCAGTATGGTATGAACACCAGCAGCAAGTATACAGAAGTAAAAGCAAAAAGACTGTGTGTTTCGTGGTAAAACCTGATCACTTTCTACATCATTTTGCTACGCAAGCTCTGAGCTAATTGCATGACAAATAGGATTTATGGTGAAAAATGGATACTCCATGCATACACAATCACAAATTTCTTAACCAGATATCCTGCTGCTCTCCAGTGCAGTATTTGTGATCTTTGCATACCTTCAACAACAGCCTCACAAACTGGAGGGCAAACTGCCCAAGCAGATCTGGAAACACATTCTTAGAGTTTCACTCTTGCAGCATAGCCAGTTGCTCTATAGCAGCTGATGAACAAATGCAGAAAGCATCCACAAAGCATTCAAACTCTCCTTGCTCTCTCACAGCTTCACTGTGCACAAAAGGGTTAAGCTAAGCTAAGAGAACTAATGAGTAATGCAGCTGGCAAGAAGTTCTCTTTCCCCTCTCACTGAAAAGCTGGCTTTTGTTTCTGCCTTCAGTGAATGAACTCATGCAATACCTGTTGGCAAATCAAGGCTTGTTGTATTGTTAAGATATAGATAATGCTGCCAAGTTCTTGATGTCTTCACAGATCTTTGCTACACAGATTGTATGCCAGGGACTCAGCAGAGGATCAAGCCCACTCAGTGCCAGAAGTAACATCCCATTGCCACATGCCAGTCAGAGCTCCCAGGACACAGGCAGAGCATCTCTGTTTGCCAAAGTTTATTCACAGCCTTCCCTTTGGATACCACTGAGAGTGACAATTTCTCGTGTAAAGTGGAAGACATTTTATTTTATGTATGTTGTAAATTCATGCGAAACATATAATTCTTTTTCCTTCTCTTTGCCCTTTACTACTCCTGTCATAGATATTAATGTTGATTTCTCACTAGTTGTTGCAGTGATCCATGAATGTGGGGAATAGAAATAAATTTACACTTACTTGCTTATATATTTAAGCAATTACAAACATTGGGGCCCTTGACTTGGTAGAGGCAGAAAGATACTGCTATGCTCTAGCCTTACAAAGAAATCAAAGCTTGATAGGTAATACTACTTCATTTTCTATAAGCAGTTTACCCACTTTGAAAGTAACCAAAAAACCATGTAAGTTGAGTTAGGTCTGTCTTTGCCACCAGCTTTACATCAACAGCTTTTCAGTTCCAAAAGGCAGCTGTCTGTAGAAGATCTTGCATAGTAACTTTCAAGAGAAGTGTCTTTGGAAGGAAACCTGGGCATTTCTAAATCTAAGTTAAGCATGTATCTTGCTGAACTGCACTTACCCTTCTAGTCTGGGAAGAGGGGGTGAGCCCGGCCAGACCTAGATCGTTCATAAACAACCACTTTGTATTCCCTCTTATTTTACTGCTCTTTGGAAGAGTAACAAGCTGCTGAATGAGAAGGAGATTCAACTCAGTGATGCTGAGTTACTGGGGATGTGAAATAATATTTTAATTTAAGGGGCAAGCAGGTCAATACACACAAGCATGAACAATATTTTAGTTAAAATTTCTAGTATGTATATAAAAACATATTTTTATTAAAATGTATGCATTTCAACATATGACATTGAATAAAAATTATGAGAGTTGCTACTTGTACAACTGAAGTACTGATTTTAAACTACTACTTTATAAAGACTTTAAACTACTTGGAGCTCATAATATGATTCGTGTAAAGCACCTCAAATTGCACAGTCTCAATTTCACAAGTATTACATTGTCTGTGTACTAAGATATTGCAAACCTTCCATGTAAATATGCATTCAAAACCAAGGATACTTTTCTGGGTTCCTCTCCGTATTCATCAAATCAGAGAAGAATAAAAAAACAAGAACAGATGCCAACCAATGGGTAAGATAAATAGTTCACATCCATTATTAAACTCATATCATGAAGTCAGAGGTTCAAGACCTTGCTTCTTTATACTGCTTTTTGCTACCTGGAAAAAAATAATTAGTTAGAACACAGAAATTTATGTTCTGAGGTGTTCACTAGAGAAAAAAAATAGGTTTAATTTGGATTTAGTTTACTTTTTTAACAGCTATTTGTATTCTAGACAGACTTCGATTACATACAAAGGAGGCTGCATGATTGACACAGACTCTGGGCACACATAAAGCTATCTCCTTCAGAAGTTACTTTTCTTTAGATTTTGCACCCTTTTTGTGATATGGATTCTCATGCAAATGTTCTGGATATCTCAGCTCAGTGTCACTGCAAAGCATACCGTAGCATAGTTGGCTTCATTCCCTAGTCAAAGAAGTGCAAAAATAAGCTGCCCAAATGTCAGATCCTTTTAAGCACCTAAGTACAGGCAACATTAGCTCAAAGCTAGGCAGGTAAATATTGAACTCTTCTTCCAGGTGACTAATTTTGAATAACTTCATTAGATTCCTGAAAGCATCAGCACACAACTGAAAGCAAGCAGTTTGAATTTCCATTTATTGCCATGAGTAAAGTCACTAAAACCTCCTTTCAAGGTACAGCAACCCTCAGAGGAGGAAGCAAAACACAGAATGTTACATTTTGCTTTAATGTTTGCCATTTTGTATCAAAAACCAAGAGGGGATGGAAAGACTATAGGCATCCAAAAGTCATCAGAATTTTGGAAGGACTGTCTATTAGTGGGGAAGTATCCAGATGATATACACTAGAGTGCAGTAGAGAGGCGCCTGAGGTAGTGCCTTGCCCTGCTGCTTGACAACGACAGTGTGGTATGAAGATGTTACACCTTAAGTACTTCAAACTGGCAAAATGTTATCAACGAGACTCTGAAAGTCCACTGAAATTTAAAAAAGGGATTAGGTATAAACGGCAGTATGTCTACAGATACAGTAAGCAGAATACAAAATCCAGGCTGTAAGGAGCTTAGAAAATTACAAAGGGCTGAGAATCTTTCTGCTGAAGACATTCTTTTATAAGTATCCTACAAGGGACTAGAAGAATAAATTGGCATTTTTAATTTTTTTTAAGTAAAAATTTTCTCACCAAGTTTAGTCATGAATACAAACTAACACACACAGGAGGATGAAATTAAAAATTGAACTACAGTCAGTACCCCTGCTTGTAGCTTTCCTTCCTAAGAGATGCCACCTAATATGTGTACTTCACATAACATTACCTAATGGCAAAGATAATTTTAGAGATTGGATTGTCAGTTTTCAGCCTTCTCCAGAGAGAAGGCAGGCTGATACCACATCAGCTAGAAGGATAATATCATTAAATGTGACATCACATAATTACTTTTTTTCCTGATACAAGCTGATGGAATCTATGTGTATTAATTAGTATATTGTAAAAGTTTCAGTTTAACAAGCGGACTAAACATGAAGTCCTTGAAGTACTTTTTAAAATGGTTGTTCTAATGTTTAAGGAGGAGCAGCAATCTGAGGCTTGCTGGTATTAATATATAGTGAGCCAAAGATGTGACCACTGAAAAAGACTTGGATAACAAATTATTTAGCACTAAATAAGAATGCTACATGCATTATCTGCTGTTCTTACACCACAAATGTATCTCCACAGTGAGGTGATTTTTCCCTGACGTAAACTGTCTTTGTAAAATGAGACTCTTAGATACCATCTCCAAGTACAAAGAATACCTGAAAGAAAGAAAAAAAGACAAATCTAAACTCTGAGGAAATAGGCAGAGGATGAAGGACTGGCACCTTCTCCAGCTGTAAGCTACTTCCACAGGAGAGAAGGGACATATGTCTTCAGCTCCCACAAAGGGACCACCTGCACAGATTCATTTTGCTTGAATGATGGGCACACATGATTCTGGCTAGGAAGATGCTGAGAAGTGGTTACAGAATTGTAACCTCAACAGTTAGGCTTAACTCTATGATATTCACAATACACAACTTCACAGTAATTAAACAATTATTACAGTATAATCAAATTGCATTTCATTTCTGGTGGCATCACTTCGGATAGATGCTATTGTTTATCATAAGAACAAAATCAAATGCGTACGAAGATGCAATAAGCACCCTATATTTTACCTTAATTATTTAACAGCGGTTGTTAAAACAAAAGGTTGGTTTTCCTCTGTTAGCAAACTAGTTGGAGAATTCAAAGGTTATTCACAAATGTGTATTTGCTTGATAAGCTTTGGTCTATAAATTATTTCAAAATTTAACCGCAAATATTCAAAACATATAATTCCCTTAATCAAGGAAGGAATAGAAAGAATATTCCTAAATTTACTAGAGTAGAATGTTACCTTAAATTATTAAACTTAAAACATTCCCATGTAAAAGAAAATTTGTCTTAAAACAAAAGTTTGTGAGGGATTTAGAAATACCTTTAAATACTCCTGTAAGAAGTTTCAGAAGTGAAAATCAAGAAAACAATCAAATATAACACAAACCAGTATTTCAAATGCATTTTGCCTGGCCTGGACAGGTCAGCTACATTAATGTAGCTTTTTCCAAGTCTGCCCAGTTGACATTGGTTTTCCTTCCTATTCTTCACCAGTATTTACGTTTATCAGTAAGACATGTTCTTCACTAATTCACAGGATATGCAAATCAGTTTATTACTGCACAGACTTGCTGTAGCCTGTGAGATACTTCAGTGAAATAGCAGATACATTGCCATAACAGAAAAGCTGGGGAAAGGTAAAGTCATATATCCTGTTCTATGATCACAACATTTGCTTAGTTAAGATTTGCAGTATGAGTTGTATTTATTAACATATTCAATCTCAACAGTTTGGAAAAGTGACTGTTCTAAAAACTGTATAGTATTTGCCCTCCCTGGCCACAGGGATTTAGGTATGCAATGTGGAGTTGGTGGTACGGTTAGGTGTTTGGTTTTATTTCTTAACTGTAAGAACATGCCTGCAGAAGGAAGTGAATCAAATTAACACTTTTTTAAGCTTTCTATTTTTCTTGAGATGAAATTTCAGTACATTTTTCTCAGCTGTATGTACCTAAAATTAAATACTTCCCTCATAATTTTTAGGCAGATATGCGGAAGGTTGGTATAACAAATCTCAGTGCAAAATCTTATGGAACATGAAATAACATTTGTGGTGTCTCCAGGTAATTTGATTTTACCTACACAATCATTCCCTCATACATTTCATCCACTCATGATTTTAACACAGACTCACCCACATATTTACAAGAAGCAAAACATGTGTTTAGTGGTCTGCCAGGATCACACTGTGGAAAATGTGGAAAACAAGGGATGGAAAACAATGCGGAAAATTATGTGGAAAACAAGGGATGCTGGCTATCAAGCCTTTGTGTTTTCTTGAAGTTTCTTCTTGATTAGCAACATTTTTTTTTTTTTTGTTGTAGCAAGTCTTTTGTTATAGCCTTTTGGGCTAGCAGAAAAAGCATATATCATAACCTTGTTCTCACGCTTCAGTTGTCAGAATGCACAGTCTTTCACTAACAAAATGCTGTAGACCTACCGAAGTGCAGTCCTTTTGAGTCTGATAGAAGTAACACAGTATTTAATTTGATCAGCCGGGAGTTATGTTCTTTGCTATCATTTCAGGCCATTCTTTTAACATTTAAAGTGTTGTTTCTTTTTGTGCTTACATACAAATTTCTATTCATGCTTTTTTCATAGCAATCTTAAAATTTGATATGAGTCTCTACAAAAGTTATTTCCATAGCTGGATAATGCCATGTTCCTACCACCTCTTACCCCTTGAGAAGATCCCAGTCCTATATTGCATAGACCTTTGCTTAGTAGGATTGGTAAAAAACGAAAACAAAACCTGCTTTCAAAATCCTATAGGTATGATTACTGCTGACTGATAAGTTTCCCAACCAGTCTGTGCAGTGTGTTTTGAAAACACTTCTAGCCTAACAAGGGCAGGACCAGGAATACAACAGATATTCAGTCTGACAATTTATTGTACTATAAAAGTACTCACCAGACCAAGCTACACATATATCCATACAAAGGACCATCCAGTTCACTATTAATACAGAACGCCAAAGTAAGTAACTCCTGCCCAATACTTGCTTATCAAATCAACACTATGCCTGACTCCCTGTACTCCCACAGAACCTGATACAGCCTTTCCTCCTTGATGGTTTTCTGAGTGCAAAGCTTCAAGCAGTCCCTCAGGCCCAGAGACTTGCTGTGGAACTTCCAATATCCTCTGGAAAAAAAGAGGGATGTATTTATGGGGTGCAAATTGCTACTTTGAAAAAGCTAAATAGGAAATAGATAATATTCAATAGAGGCAACAGGTGGTGGTCTTAAAAATATAGAAATCTTGGGTCATGGACTTCATCCTATAGAGTGGACACTAGAATCTCTGTTGCCGTCCCTTCAAAAGAAAAAATATATTAAAAGTTGGTTCCTAATTCCAATTGGGAATAAAAATGAATTTATAGTAAAAATTTTCCCAACATGCAGTGCCTATTCCATATAATATCTAGTAGTCAGCTGGATTTCAGATTATTTTATAAGTTTACTTGTACTTCTCCCCACTGGAAGGCTTTTCATAGAGTCGTAGTTGGAAGGGACCTTTTAAAGACCACATAGTTCCAACCACCCTGCCATGGGCAAGGGAACCTTCTACTAGACGAGACTGCTAGATGCCCTGTCCAACCCGGACTTCAGCAGTTCCACATCTTTTCTGTGGCATCCACAGCTTCTCTGGGCAACCTGCTCCTGTGCCTCACCATGCTCACAGTAAAGAATTTTTTCCTAATACCCAATCTAAACCTACTCTCAGTTTAAAGCCATTCTTGTTTGCTTGTTTCTAACTTTGAGGCAAGAAATACCTATACAATCACAATATTAAACATCAGTATTTGACTGCTTCTGGTCAAAAAAATCACAGAGACTGTTCCATCTCTCCCAATGAATGTAGGCCCTTCTAGGAATCAGATCATTGGAGCTCGCTAGCACCTGCTCCTACTCCTAAAGGGAATATCCAGGACTAATAACAGCTATCTGCCAACTTTCTTTCAAGGTCAAACACTGCTTGCCCTGCATTTTCAAATATGGCAGTGAGACCTATGCTCAAATCATCAAAATGCCCACAGTTCCAAAAGGCAAGTTTAATTCAAGTATGCTGAGCTTATTCACTGCAATTAGTTTGGCTGCATAAGTTTACAAAATTATAAACATTTAATCTGAGATGATATTGCATACAATACAAATAGTTGCAATCAGAAAGTGAAAAACAACATTAAAAAGCCAAAGAACTAATTGTCCACTATGGACTTTTAATTTCATTCATCTTTTCCAAGACTGAAGTTGTTAGTAGCTTCTACTGAGCCTAATTTATAATAGATAACTACCATTTAAAAGCTGAATCAACTCTCAGTTTTAATGATGCAGTCCTTCAAGCCCTATTTATAGCTTTGGAGCTTATTTGAAAAAAAAAAAAGGAGAAGTCTTCAGCTGAAATATTTAAATATGTAATGACACTTGCCTTTTTGAGTTTAAATAGCACTGGAGATTTCTGTAGCTATGAAACTAAAACAATTCACAACAAGTTAATAATCTAAGTTCTTAATACATCCAAATACAGAAGTAAACAATTAATAACTTAAAAGAAATACCATGGAAGTTTGTTATTAAGATCCTTAATCTAGGAACATTCCATGATCAAATTCCTTTCTTCTTTTGTAACATCCAGGCTTAATAAAAACAGAAGTTTGTCTACCTTTTAATCTCATTTTATCACTCTGCTGGTATGCTAATCTGTCATCAAGATGTGGAAATCAGAGACTATAAATGTTAATTAAAATAACACAATTCATTTTGGATCCAAAGGAAGCCATAAAGTTTAGGGCTTGAATTACTGAAAGTGTTCTATGGAAAGGTCAAGATCAAACATGTATAAATGCAATATATAATGATAACATTTTTGTGTAGCCATAGTAAAGAGGTGGAGAATTACTACTGTAAGATGACACATATTTCATATGAAAGGAAGCTCTTATTATCTTGCTACCACACAGACTAAATCTGTTTTGTCACTTAACATGAGATATTTCAAACATCTGTCTTACAGGGACCATACTTATGCAATTCTGGTACAAACAACCTTCAGCATAATGATCCTCACAGGGTTACTCCAGGCAAGAATATGAAAGAACAAAATGCTTTGTGACCAGTGCTTTTACTCTACCTACAAGGAAGATCATTGACTCATTTTCTATATATTCTTAATTTTCCTGGTCTTTAAAGACTCATTTCATTAATTTGTATCCTCAAAGTCAATATCAACATGGGGAAACTTATGATAGAGAACTGATGTCTAATGACTGAATTGCCATAAATACTAAGCACAAATGTTAGAACTTAAACACCCTAAATTTTATGCCAGTTTTGTGTTCTCTAAAATCATCCAAAAATGCTTCAATCTATACAACTTCTGTTACTTAGAGCACATAATAATGCTGGTAAACACCTTAAACAAAAGGACTTCTGGATAGGGAAACATAAATTCACCTTAAATTCAGGAGTAGAACCAACAGAGGCAAAAAACTACAGAGCAAATAAAGGTAAAACTTACAGGAAGTATTTATTTGAGTCAAGTAAAATATTTATTTGAGTCAAGTAAAATTTGCATGTATATGGCCATGCTTAAAAACATTTAAGTTTTACTGAAAAGTCTGTTTAATATTCTTTGCCAGCAGGACAACATAGACATTGGAGTTTTAGATCTCATCCAAATTTAAATTTAACTTTGCAGCTCACCTTTAAGGACCATGAGCAGAAACCATTATATCACTGAGCTTTCTGGTCTTCAAATGAAATTGAGAGATCCTTTTATGTGACGTACTGAAATCATTATGAAATCTGCATGATCAGCAGGAATCAGAACAAGAACATACTCTGTATATAATGCATCGGTTTATGGAATAAGAAATTATTTTTTATCAACAACTATTTGTATAAAAATTTGTATAAAGAATAATTTTTCTATGAACACTGCACATTCAAACAGTTCTTTTTGACTTCAACATACAAGATCTGGTAAAATATACCTCTGCAGTATTGATTGAAAGTGATCTACAGCATACAACTTTTGAAAAAATGATCCAACTGGTTTTAACCTATGTATGAAAAGTGGCATCTTTTGTTTCATGAATTTAAAGTCAGACAGCTACACTGAATGCTAAAAAAAATTAAACTTTAGGTTGCTCTTTAGATTCAAAATACCTCTGCTTAAAATTTGTAGGAATTTGTTTAGATGTAGGAAGAAACACTACTTTCATACATTCGATATTTTTGGACATTTGGTACTACTATTGGCACATATACTCTAATCTCACCTCTCTCCTCAAGTCAGAAGCACTATCTTTAAAGCATAAGATAATCCTATTCTTAAAAGCAAAATTAAAATAAAAATAAAGGTAGCATTTTCTCTATTAGCCTCAAAGCCCTCTCTCTTTTTTTTAACATTACTGTAGAAACATTTTCTGTTTAATCAATCTTTTATAATTAATGAGGAGTTAACACCTAGGTTCCTTAACACATATGCAAAAATTATGAGATACTATTCTTTATCTTATTCACTGGTGGATAGTTTTTACAAGTTTTACTCAAAATACTGGGTTTAAACTGAAATGAAAGGAAAATTTCTATAGTAGAAATTATATTTACATATTTTAACAACAAAATGAAGAATTAAAAGAGGTGGCAGATGTTAAAAGCTTATAAACAAAGGTAGTGAAGAGCTTTTTTTCCTGGTCACTGCTTATTTATGAACAATAAAAGGCTGCAGTTCCACTAAGAGGTCTTAAAGACAATTACTTTAAATAAAACACTAAATACTACATGCACAAATTCTTACTGAAATTAAAAATAAATTAGCATAATTATGCTTTTTGTTAAATATTTTTAAGTCATTAATAACAGAAAGTTAAATTTGCTTCTTACATAAATTCTCCATGAAGAATCAGCACTTTGCAATACTTTCCTGCCATAAAAGTGCCAAGCATTTACAATTTTTAGATGAGATCATGCTCTTAAAACATCAATGAAGTGGGGAGGGGGCTGTCAGGAGGAGGAATTGCAGTGCAGTGTTATTGGCATGAGTAAAGCTGCCCCAATGTGTCCTGCCTGTCACTGGCTACTCCGGAGCCCCGGAACAATATTTGCTGGTTGCTATGTAGAAGTCACTGCCAATTCATCCCATTAACAAGACTGAACCTAGTTCTGGTTGATAAGAATGGGAATTGTTTGAATAAAATGTGTTGATAAAATACTCCCCACAGGTAAAACTGGTCATTCTTGTGTGCTTGAAGAATGTCAAACTCCTGTCTTGCAACCACTCATTTAACAGAAACTCTTATTTGCATATAATCTTTATTGGCCTTTATTTTCAGCAGATTTGGAGGAATGATTCCTCATGTTTTTTCAAAGGGTACAAAGAATTTTTTGAGTATTTTAATCTTTTCAACCCACAGGCTAAATAATAATTCTCAAGTAGATTTACAATTTGTGATTTTTTTTTAAAGTCATCTGGAGCAGCTGTCAGACAGACATACATACATGTCTGACTACCTGACTTGGTTAATCTCACGAATAATGACTGAGGGTTCTGAGTTTTCAATATCATATTTGGAAGGGAAAGACCTTGCATACAAGCTCAATATATTAAGTGCTTACAAAGAAGTTAAGCTCTCAGATGTTAGGAAATACCAAAAAGTGAACACATACTCTGGAGAGAATTTACTGAGCAGATAATGGTGTTTAGGAGAAGAAAGGATGTGACTGTAACCATGTTTCTCCAACATTTGCTAATGGTACAGGAAGGGCAAGCATAAAGATCTGAGAGACTGAAAGGAACCTATTCTCCCTCCATTTGTCCTTAACTTTATTTATCCATGCCCATTCCTGTTCCATCTCTTTCATAACTTTGGCTTTATCAAACAATATTTGGACTTCTTCACTATAAAATACCTACCTACTTTTAAGACAATTATTTATTTGTGGTCTTTTTATTTCTTTCTACATAAATACTTCATAAGCAACAGCTCTTCAGAATTAACAATGAGATAAAAGGTGTTATCACTGCTTTGGAAATAGGATTGAAAAATACAATTTGAAATATTTATGAGTTGGGTTTTTCTCAGAGAATATATAATACTGTGTTTATTTAGAGCAGAATTTCTATTACTTTCAGTTGCAGCTGAAAATACTGACTTTGAATAACATGCTTAATTTTCAGTATTCATTCAATACCTGTTTTCCAGCTCCAGAAAAAAAGAGAAAGCAGAGAATCCTATAAAATTCTTTTCTTGATTGTAACCGTCTAATGTGTCTGATGAGTAATATCAGGGGGAAGGGGGAAATGTGATTACATGTTTACATACTATAGTGTACTGTTTGAGTGAAGCTTTGTTTTCTACATTTTGAGTCCTTGACTTTATAACTTTAATAACTATTTATAATTGAAAGCATTTTTGTATTTCATAAAACAAGCCAACAAGGTAAGTTCTATTATACAGCATCACAAAAAAGCATGGAATCACATCAGAAAGTTTTAGTCTACCATGAGAAATTCTGATTTACTAAATATCAAGTGAGACAGCTGAATGCTGTTGTCCACACTCATCCTGGTCCCATTCCTTCTATATCAATAACTTTTTGTCTAGGCAGCCCTAAACCACGTACTTCACCTTTCTTATCACAGGCTCAATGTTACTGCGACCTCTCATTTAGTTTTCTTTGTTTTTCATCTCCTTCTATCTATCCTTATTGGATCATAATTCCAGCCTTCTTAACCACGCACTCTCTCCTTCCCTCTTTTCCTGGTTTTCAAGAGCTTTTGTCTGGTCAGCTCCCATCTTGCTCACAGCTCCTGATAGTGGCCTCTTATGTCATTCAGTGCTGATCCCAAGCACACCCTACACTCCTGGCCGAAGCTTCTCTTCAAACTGTGCTGGTCTCTGTAGCCTAATGAAGAGCATAGCAATTCACCATCCTGTAAAGGCTTTAAGCTGCTTGGTTTGTGTTCTGAGATGAACATAGCCAGTACAAAACATAATCTTTGCTTTAGGGCAAAATTCCTCAATCATGGAACCACATATAAATCCAGAAAGAACTGCAGGTTACAACTTGGCCAGCTCTGGATGGATTTTCATAGGAGTGGCAAAAGGCACATCTCTAGCACAAAGGTTGCCCTGTATCAAATTTCAAAATATGCCCTAAGGAACTGGCAGATAATATATACATTACTGGGCAGCATTTTTTTTCTTTTTAATTCAGTCAAACAAAACACCTAATTTTCTGCTCATTTCTCTCTTAAAAAGAAAAAACCTAAAAATCCCACACCCTTAGCTGCCACAAAATCCTTCCCAGAACCTTTTAATTGGTCGGAACTTTTGAAGTTAAGGGATAATGCAGCTGTAACCAGCAGGTCTTCAAAGGATAGAAACAATTAAGGGAGGTGTGGATGCCCCCAAAGAAATAGTTTATGATGTGATGTCAGTACAGTATCTGGCATCGTGAACCAGATGCACACAGCATTAACATGACTGATGATGACTCTTCAATGCTATCCATGGTAGAATTCCTGCATGGGACTGACAAAAAAGAAGGAATCTCACATTTTGTCCAAGACACTTTCTGTTGCAACATCCATCCTACTCAAGCAAGAGATGGGATTAGGCTGCCTTGATAGAAGCGAGTGTGTCTGAATCTGACTCCTCGCTCCACATTGGATCCTACTCATGCCTTTTTAAGTTATTGTGAGTGTTCAGTTGTTCACTGAGACAAAAAGTAATCACTATCAAAATTTCAAAAGCATTATTAATTGAAGTGCACTTTCTGAAACAGAAGTTACTTAGTGTATAATAACATATTGTGATAGCTTTGCCCCCACAGGTAGAATAGTGGTCAACAATTTGCAGTTGTCTCGAGCAAAATCATATTTCACTATTTTGGTATCATATTTCACAAATTTTTGAATAGTGAGATATTTTTGAAAATCCCTTTTTCTGTACAAGAAATAACAGTTCTTTGAAAGGTCCATCGGTAACCAAAATTGTTTCAAGGCTGATTTGAAATCCCTCCAACAATCTACAGACTTCCCCTTCCCTCCCACTCCCTCCACTGCCTTGGTTCTATATAGATTCATACAATGGTCTCACCAAAAAGACTTTAAAAAAAGTGAACCAGCTCACTTGGTACAACAAACAGGGGAAGCATAATATAATTGCAGGACCCATCACTACATTTTTCAGGATTTATTGCTGACACTGACTGTGCCGAGGGCCAGCTTTTTTATGTAAAATACTGCAAATATGCTATTTCAGTGCTTATGGTGACACATAAAGGCATCAGTACTAGAGTAATGAATAGTACATGCTGTACTCTAGTATATTTCCCAGTATACTGCTGTTTAATAGTAATAAAGGTCCTTACTAAAACAATGGTATTCTGTAGTTTTCCTCTCTCTTCCCATCCAATTAAAGCATATTTTAAATAAATACAGAAAAAGAGGTAGACTGCAGTCCACTTTTCAAACAAGAATTCTGTTCTCTAAGGTGACAATCTGATCCTAGAAAGCAGTGTGAAATGAAGCTAGTGTCTCTAAAAATATATTACTTTTCAAGTTACTTGATACCTTCACTCTCCCAGAGAAAATTTCCTGTCCTGGCTGATGGCCAAAGAGATTATATAGTGAGAGGCATATCCTTTTGCTTTTCATTATTTAGGCAATATTTCATACTATTACAGTGTAATCAAAATACTTCCTTTCTAGCCGATATTTGGCTCTAACACAGATCAACATTTTTTCCATTGGTATTTTTAAGTAGCTACTCTGAAGAATAACATCATTGAATCTCAGCATTTCTTTGTTTTGCCTTCCTGCTGTGATAAATATGAAAAATATTCCGATAGATCTATGATGACTACTCTCAAAGGGTTCTCAGGCTATAAGGTTTCATGAAACACAAAATTAGAAAAGTAAAAGGGATTCAAATATTAACCGAAAGAATAGGTTTATTTCTCTCAACCCAAAATAGACATACCAGAAGAGGTACTTATGGAAATAATATAACCACATGTAAATAAGAAAAAACGTTGAGATCCATTTAAAAAACTTGCAGCAATTATTTGCCAATTGTTTTTCTCATTGCAAGTTCCTCTCCTGATTTCTGTGCAAAAGTAACAAAAAAAAGAAGAGTTTTATTTTCAAAGCAAGGCAGGAGAACCTCTCCAGAACTTGCTGCGCTTACTGAAGTTACCCAGTGTGTCTCCAATTTGCCTCACTGAAAGAAAGGGGGATTTTCATCATCACATAGCCAATAGAGAGGTTTGCATGAGAGACACAGTGTATTGTGACAGCATAGTAAACTATCATCTTTGATTCTGAAATCAATGTCTGCTTGTATGCATGGAACAGATTTCAGCAGGTATATGCAGATTGGCTAACAAGGAGCAGAATAAAGGCACCAGGAGTTCTGGACTCTCATGGTAGCTCTGGAATGGGCCATGATGCTCTGGTTACAACCACCACAGCAAAGTACAGCCTTCTCATAGTCATTTCCTGCAACAGAGTAACTTCATGGAAGTCTATACCACAGAGGTGGCTATAGTTGGGGTGCAGTAGAGCTACAAAAGTGCAGTAAAATTTAAATCTCATGAAAACTGCAACAACTCTACATTAGCATTAGGGGAAAAGTAGTAATAATAATAATAATAATCATAATCATATTTGTTGCACACACTGAGCTTCATCCACTAAACTATGTCTTATGCTTACATCCCTTGCCTTTCTTGCATCTTGGGATATCTTTGTGCTCTATGTGAAGAATGAGTAGCCAAGGAATCTCATGAGGTCTGTTGTGCTACGAATTTCTTTAGTTTTGTAACCTGGTTACATCAGAGAGAAGGTAAAGTTCTTTTCTGTTCACTAGCTTGTCCTGCCTTTCAGTTATCTCTCACTGATGCCCATGTTTAATTACAAGAGTTTAGGACTTGAGAAATAAGTGGAAAGTACATTAATCTGTCAGACTCTTGAAATCAGTCTTCTACTATCCTTTTCAGTGCACTGCCTTTATGATAAAGGATATTTTGAAATTGGAACTGATTTTGGAACATGGTTGCTTTTTTCAAGCTTAAAAGTAAGAGCAGACTGTTAGAATACTGGAATAACAAGGCCAGAAGCCTTCCGGCATCTGGCTTGCTCCCATTAAACACTGATGGGCTACAAAATCAACTTAACACGCAACTTCCTCTTGCTTTACTTAAGTAACAAATGAGAACTGGACACTTGCAAGCCATTTCAAAATAGGACTGCAGACTTATTGTCTAAACAAGTCCCTTTGTAACTGAGTCCTTTTCTACATATTGTACCTTTCTATTTATTCAAGACCTCGGGTTTAAGTGAACTCTTTGGTACAAGTGCTTGCATTACAGGTAGTACTAAAATAGTGATCTTTCCTCTTCTCCCCGCTAACCTCCGAATAACTAGCAATCTCAAGAATAAAACATTCCTAGAGCTATTATGCAGAAGCACTGCATCTGTCAGAAAATTTATCTCCCTCCAGCCTAAGTGATCAACCTGAAAGATTTTGTCATTTCATTCTTCACCTAAATAAAGCTAAACCTTTATTCTACAGGATTCACTAAATAAACCTAACAGAAGAACTAATGTAATTGATCTTATAGCTGAAGCTATCCTGCTTCAGCTTATGCAAGAAAGCTTAATTTTAGAACACCATCAGATGCCTGCAATATTTTAGAAGCCTCAGATATTCTCCTCCTCCCTTTTCCTTTAGCCCACAACGCAAGGTTTTTTTGGGAGTCAAGATGAAATATGCCAGATTGAATATTTGATACTGTGTGTTAAATAGTTTTTTTTTAAAAAAACATGGTAGTTCTTTAAACTGCCTCACAGGACTTCAAAGATGACAATCTAGCTTGCAGTTAGTCATACATTTTGTTTTGCAGACATAATGCTTCAAATAATACTGGTTATATGCTAATCACAATATGAAACTACAGTCACTGCAATAAATGTGAAAAATGACTACTTAAAGACTACAGAAACATCTAGTCTTAAAACTGAATAGTTTCTTCTCAAAATTTATCAGAAATATGCCCAAGATTGTCAAACACTATTACTTTATCTTAATTTCCAGCATGTTTGTTTCAGCAATCTTCAATATGCCACGCAATTTTCTCCATTTTTGAATGCTGTGTTTTTCTCCATTTTTGAATGCTGTGTTTTCATCTTAGGGATGCACTTAGTACACATGGAATGGGTGACAGAACGGTGTTTAAAAAACCCCAGCAGCTCCCACACTCCAGTATCTTTGAGATTTGATTTGACATATTCAAAGTTTTTGATGCTTCCATTCTTAATGTCCACTTGAATCTTTTAATCTTTACTGATTTTTAACTCTGCCATGGATTTAGTCACTGGGTTTTTTTAATGACCAATGAGGAAAAAACCTTTCTGTTCAAAGAATCTATTATTAGATACCTCCTATATGATCAACTATTTTAAGGGAGATTACATAACTAGCTAGATGGCTTCAGTTTTGAGTACAGGGAAAGGTACTAAGAAATAGTTTTTGTGCTGTTCACTAAATGTAAATGAGCAAACAAGAAAATAGAACAAATATAATATGGAAGACAAAATTTAAATTGTATGGAATTATTCCCTGCGCACTACTCATCCAACAGTAGTCCAGAAAGGATTCAAAGGTCGATAATTTACTTAGCAATTAAAAGAAACAGTTATTCTAAAGAAAAACTTAACTGCAATTTAATGAAGACTTAACAGATTTCACCTTTTAAGAACTTCAGATTGAGGGCAGATCTGTTCTATTTGTGAGAAGAGAAGAAAAATCAGCATCACTGTGGAAGTGGAGGACATCCTAATTTAGATGCAACTAAATGTAGTAGCTCAGCTGAGGTGGTTAAAAAGGAAAAAAAAAAGTCAGCAAGAGGCTAAAGTAGATGTACAACTGGTCAAAACTCCTAATTATATTCTAGTGGGCATATACGTATATAGGTAAAATACCTTGCAACACATAGAGGAGCTTCCTTGTCCTAACTGACACACCTGCAGCTGAGTTTCCATGGCCTGCTTTGATTTCCAAATTATATCTGAAAACCTGACCTAATCTGGGGAAAAAAAAATCACTAGGTTTAGACTCTGGGTCATATGCATGAGTGGAACCATCTTATGCTGTGAAAGAGAAAACTTTCTGAATAAATAAAGGAAAAAGTAGGAAAAGGTGAAGACTCTTCATTGGTGGACAGATGTAAGGGGTTATGAAATCACTTTATTTCTCAGAGATACTTGTCCTGAGAAAAAGAAGTGTCACTAAAACCAACTTACAGAACAGTGTTTTTTGCCTTTGGCTTGTTTTTCAAAACTCTTGCTGACTGGAAAAGCAATCTTAATAGAACACCATGTAAACTGGGTGTAAACTTTAACTTAAGTGAGGACTTCTGTTTCTAGACTAGTATGCTTTTGTTTGCCCCATGCTTCTTGTAGGTGTATAAACACTATTATAACTGCTGGTTTCATTGCTGGTGCAGGATAAGGGGAATTGACAAGGCACTGTACAAACCAGAGTCAAGAATAGATTTGCCCAGCAATGTGTTTCAGTTGGAAAACAGGCACGCTCAAGTTCATGGGAGATTCATAACATGTACTATAAAAATTAACTGAATGTGGGCCTCTCCTGAAAAACAGACTTGAATTTTATTTTCACAAAAATTGGTACAAATTCTCTTACTCTAACTTGAAAATGGAGAACCAATAATCTAGATTGAATAACTTACTATGGGAGAAAAATTCTCATTTTAGATCAAAAACAACTTCAGTTCTGCTACTAAGATATTCAAGGCAAAGAAGGGAATTAAGAATACAAAAAAGATTTTTGGCAAGCGTGCTTTTTGTAGATTTCCTATTTCTTAGGGTGTGATCCCCTGTCATTTTAGATATTCATTCTATAACTTAAATATTAATCCACTCTTAGGTAATGTTCATTTTACAATAACGATATAAAAATACATGACTAAAAATAATATCCCACTTCAACCCAACTGTCACATCTCTTTTCCACAAAAATGTGAGGAACTGATATTTTTCCAAAAGTTACCTGAAATACCAAATTAGAGCTTTTTTTTTTTGCTATTAAGTAAAGGCAGGAGGAACTAAAAGACTGAAAAACCAATATTTTCCTGGTTATTCTCTTTGCTCTACCATGTGTAGTGTTGTCTTAACAACGCATTTGTACAACAAAACCAGATAGACAACTGGACCTGAGTAGTAAATTTTCATGCTCCTGAAGAACTCCATTAGCTGCAATAAAAATTTTCATTTGCACCCTAAACCCCATAGAATTGCTCTGAGTTCTGAATTAAGCATGAAGAAATCCATCCAAATTCTTTCTAAACTGAGAGAATATTAGAACACACAGTGATGCATTTTCCAAATGGTCTAAAGTTTAAATTTGCATATAATACATTACAATGCTCTTTCTGGAAGCAGAAAAATTACGGATAGCATTACATGCATCCAATCTAGAGATGATTTTTGGGGCAGCAATATTCACTTTCATGTCAACATTTAACTTCTTCCCTGTTCCCTATTTAGAAATCATATTACAGGTGACCAAGTTAAACTTGGAGAGTGCCAGAACAAGAGGAAAAGTGAGTAGCTGTCATATCACAAATAAATAATAGTACAGCAAATCAGACTCATCCTTGCGATCATCACTGCCATAGATGCACATGCTGTGTATTTGTTGCAGTTTGAAATATCTAGACACTACTTCATGTAGAAACCTTAAAATATATAATATCAAGCAAATTATCCACACTTGTGATAGGGGCTGCATACAGAAACTTGTAGTCAGTCAAACTGCTCTACACAAAATCAGCAGAGCAGACTACATAATTAATTCAAGCAATAATCAATTAATTCAATCTGTGTTTGAAGTGCAATATATTAAAGTGCAGTCAAACTTTGTACTGAAGGTTGATGCAGTAGAGACACCTTTCAAATAGTCAGGAGGCAGAATTGCTTTGAATTGTGATGACTACATTCAGCTAAAGACTATCTATCAAAAATATTAATCTAGGAAAATTTTAATATTGCATCTTGCTTTTCAATTCAAAGCATCTAGTTTCTATCCCCTTGTAATACAACTAAAAAAACAGTACTTCTGAGGACAAAAGCTGTGAAGGAACATAATATATAAGGACTGCTATAACTATTAAACTAGGAAGGCCTTAATTGAACGCTGGTTTCTGCATCAGTTTACATAGGAATTTCCTGTGGATTTTATGCCAGTCCTGGGCTCTGGTCTGACTTTGGCTGTAATATCTCTCTACATGCATCTAATTTTCAGCTTGCCACTTTTCTGTATTACAGCAACAATGGTGTTTCCTCCATCCAACAAGATTAAGTTAATCTCATTTAGGTTGTGGTTTAGGTTAGGGGGGATCGTTTTGTTGGTTGGTTGGTTGCTTCTAAGAGAGGGGAGCTGTAGTCAGTGGTGTAAAAATCCTCTGAGAACAGAGATTCTAGACTGAAATTCTGAATCACCAGCCCCTGAATTCGCAGTCAGTAGCATGTTCTAGAATTGCAATGCCTGGCATCTGTAACAATTCCCCAGTTAATTGAAGTCACCATCTCCACCTACTTTCTTTATAGGTAAAGTCCCCCAAAATTACCTTTCATGAGTTTTGTGGAAAACAGGCTTTTATAGATTCCTTCTGGCCATATGGCAAGCCTGAGGAAGCTCAGAGAGAATCAAGTCTTCCTTTGTCCAAACTTTCCCTAATTAAACTTGAAAGCTCTTACCAGCGGCAATGCTGTTTTGGAAAAAAGGCAAAAAATATAATGTCACATTTTCCTCTGTAAGGCTACAAGTGTTTTTCCTTATTCTTCACTGTACAAGAGACACACTGTACCAACATCTCAAGAAAATCATAAAATGAGAATTAAGTTGTCCATCTCTATTGTCCTAAGGGACAAAGGATTGAAGACTTTAGATCTATTCAATATCAATATTAATTGGCAATAAAGACTGTAACAAACAAATGCTGTCTGCACTGTATGGGAGATACACATTATGAAAATTAGGTTCAGCATTCTAGTTTGGATTATATTATACTGCTTCTTAACTATAGTCCAAGCTCTCTTTAAATTAACATCTGAGGAAGAATTCCTTCTAGAAGCAGGGATTCATAAGCATTCTTGATGAAACCGTAATACAAAGAAAACAAGGATTTTCCTGCCTGAATTTTTTTCTTTCCAAATTTGCTTTATTGATGACTGGTTAAGTATAATCATGGTTTTGGAGACATAAAAATCCATATTTATTTAAGAAAGATATTAAAGTACAGTAACAGAAACTGATATAATTTCCTATTTTTTTAAAAAAATCCATTTGGAATATCATACCAATCTGTAATATAAGAACAGTTACATTACACATAGTATCAAAAATCAGATGTCTGTTTTGTGCATGAGTTGGTTAGGGCATGGTGCTAATAACAGCAAGGTCATGGGTTTGATCCCTGTATGGGGCATTCACTTAAGAGTTGGACTTGATGATCCTTGTAGGTCCCTTCTAACTCAGAATATTCTGTGATTCTGCTCTGACATGGGCTTATCCAGAAACACAGACACTTTGGGGTGTCCTGCTCTCACATTGGCTCATCCTATCAGGTCACAGTCCTTTCAACCCTTGTTCACACCTGAGTTCCAGTACAGCAGCCCAGAAACAACAGTTAAACCCTGGCCATCTGCCAGCCCAGGCTGGCATGGCATCACCATGGCTATTAAAATGTTCCCAGCTATTTCATGGCTATTAAAATGCTACAGCAGAGTAAGCTGATCAGCAGTGTAGCACTACTACAGTAAGCAGTAATAATAAGCAGTAAGTTTATTATTAGTAAGCTTACTAATTAATAGTAAGCAGTGGCCACTGATGAGCAAGAGACACTGATATATAGTCAGGCAAGTAAGCCCCATGGCAAGCACAGAGGCCTGTTCAAAACAGCAATTGGCATAAAATAAACACAAATCCAATCTAGTGCATTCTAATCCAATCTCACATTCTCTTGAACCCTTCAAATCCCACACTGGGCACCAGAAAGGACTGTCATGGTTTAACACCAGCTGGTAACTAAGCACCATGCAGTTACTCGCTCACTTCCCCTACCACTGGGATGGGGGAGAGAATCGGAAGAATAGAAGTGAGAAAACTCACTTAGATAAAGACAATTTAACAGAGAAAGCAAAAGCCACACGCACAAGAGAAACAAAACAAGGAATTAATTCACTTCCTATGGACAGGTAGGTGTTCAGCTATCCCCAGGAAAGCAGGGCTTGGTTACTTGGGAAGACAAATGTCATCACTCCAAATGTCCTCCTTCATTCTTACTCCAGCTTCATATACTGAACATGATGCCACATGGGACGGAATATCTCTTTTGCCAGTGAGGATCAGCTGTTCCAACTGTGTCCCCTCCCAGCTTCTTGTGCAACCCCAGCTTCCTCACTGGAGGGATGGTGTGAGGAGCAGAAAAGGCCTTGACTCTGTGTAAGCACTGCTCAGCAATAACTAAAACATCCTTATGTTACCAACACTGTTTCCAACCCAAATCCCAAACATAGCCCCATACTAGAAAAATGCTTTAGCTGAAAATAAGCATGTCAATTCACTTACACATTTCCTTTGTTTAAATAAATTGGGTTTTCTTTAAGGAATAAGGTGAAAACTAAGTCAGTTCACACTCAAGTTTTAACTATGGATAATTGTCATCAAGATTTCCATGTTTCTACTTGATCTCTGGGCTGAAGTATGATGTTACAAAGAATGTGTTCACTCATGGCCTTCACAGTCCAACGTAGGCATGTAGAAAATCTAGCTGTAGTAATGAGTTATTTTTCTACCTTAAAAAAATCAAACAAATAAAAAACAAACCCCCACCATTTTCTTCCTTCTATACACCACACGATCACTTGCCTTAGACACTGAAGGCATTTACTGATAATTGATTGAGGACACAGTATCTATTTTTGCAATATTCTCTGGCTTGACGATGAATAGGAATACATGGCTAAATGCGAAAGAATAAGGTTTTTGTTTATTGGTTTTGCAGATATTTGAGAGAATGCCATTGCCTTGTAACTGGCCCTGCTTTGGTGAAATGAATATACCTGTTAAATTAATTAACAGAGAATTTATAGGTTTTTTGAATTGTGTTGCAATTTTCTGTCTTGTTCCCAGGATGAAACTGTATGACTATTGCACTCAGTACCCTTGGAAAAGTTTATTTCAATACATCTTGTTTTCCTGTTTGAAGAACTGTGCTTTGACTTCTAGGTTTTTAGAGTGGTGTTTCGTGGTTTGGTTTTTTTTTTCCTCTTAAAAGCAAAGCTGTCGTAACACAGAGGGACACATTTGATCAAAGAAAGCCACCTTCCCCTTCAGAACAGGCTGTTTGAAAAGCATATACCAAGTAGAACAGATTCTGACAGCATCTGGTGCTGTACTTGGCCCCTAATTATCAGTGCATTAATATTTTATCCATTTTACCAATCGGTCACAGGAAAAAAGGTAGTGGAAAAGCGAACTGCTGAGGGTGCTAGATTGTGGCCAAATGTTAAACAGCCTTCTATGAAGCTTGTTATCAATTTTCAATTGTCAAGATCAGTTTACAGGAGTAGGAGGCCCTCAGTTCATGTTTGTCCAGTTAAATATGCGTCTCAGATACTCATAGGGCAAAAATTTAAGTGGGATTTTCCTATAAGCAGTGATTTACTCTTGGGCAGTGTGTTATCTCAGTGGTCACATTTTCTGTGATATTGAAAGAGTTCATAGTTAGCTATAGCTACCTGTCAGCTGCACCATAAATAAGAGATGGATTCTATTTTTCTAATCTTTTTCCTTGGCCACCTTAAAAGCACAACCTTAACAAATAAGAGGAGATAGACAAAAGTTGTTCACATATTATATAAACTGTTTATAAGGCACTGAATTGCTCACATGAAAGGCACTACATAACTGCAAAGTGTTAACTATTTTTATAACATTAATGCATGCATGCCCTGCAAGTACACAATATTAACATGATGAAAGTATGAACCCCCACGCACAGCAAAATCCTTTACTTTCCTGCTTTCTTTACATCTTTGTAAAGATTATCATTTTTACATCTCAGGTAAGGAAATACAGGTACTAGGAGAAGGACTTGGATGATCCTTATAGGTCCCTTCCACCTCAGGATAGTCTATGATTCTATGACTTATTCTTTTATTTTCCTATTACAAGAAGTAGGTGGGCAAGGGAATTTCTTTTTCTCCTTCCTTTACTTTGCATGGGCTAGAAGGGCAAGCTTACAGCCTATTAAGTGAACCACAGTCCATTTAACAGAGTCCTATCAAACTGTAATGCTTGTTAGAAAGAACACACTTTCCAGATGAGTCTCAGAACCAATAAAACAAGCTCATTATTCACTGCTGTTTAATGATGTTTCTTCTATGTTTGGTCTGTTATAAGCTTTTAGTCTATAGCTTTCTCTACATCCCTCAAAGTCCTGTCAGCTCTGATAGTATGAACTGAAGTTTAACATTTTCAGTCATCAGCTATGAATGTTTGCAGAGAAGTTCTATTTGTTCAATTTCATCATCCATATCTTTAAAGATAGCTTTTATGTTGCCAAGAATGCATTTACAGAGTGTATTTCAGACATGACAAAGTTTTTTATTAGGAAAGAATTTTTAAAGCATCAAGTTTCAAATTGATAATTTTATTTATTTAATTTATATTTATAAAGCAATATATTATGTCTTAAAAAGATATGTGCTGCTTAAGTTGCATTATCAAACTTCTATAATTGCCCTTAGGAAACTTAAAACAATCCAAGATACGGTATTGCCTCCAGGAAAATGAGCAAACATCAAAGAGGATAAGATGATATTAAATAGGATTTGGAATAGCACTTTATACCTGTTGAACCCTGATAAGTAATGATGCCAGAATTACTGACTCTAAAGGCTTCTTTCTATGAAAAACCTCACTACCATTCTCTTTTTCAGTACAAATAAGAGAGTCCTAAATCATGTGGTTTCATTCCCACCTCTGCTTAGCCTCTACATTTAGTTTTAATTTTCACAGATAAGTACTTTCAATTAGTCTATGACAAGCAGATTGTTGATGTATTTCCTCATTGTCAGACTTTTTGGCTTTTGATCCTTTGCACAATACTGGAAAATCCGAGAGACAGCATATAAGATCTATACAAATAAATTCTGAAACATGAAGTAAAAGCAGCCTCTTGGAATACTGCCTCTGGCACTGATTCAGCACCACTTTTGTGGGAAACCTGTATTTTAAAACTACTTCAACTAAATTCTGTTTTTGAACTAGAAGTGTTTAACATGGACAAAGCTAGTGTAGTGAAACAGCTTTCTGAAGACATATGGTTCCACATTATTTGGAAGTTCATCCAAGTCTCCTCCAATCCATATGTAAATATAAGGCAAAAGTTCTTTATGTTTATTTCATTTTGCAGATAGCAGCATAGTTTTTATTAATTTACTTTTAAGCTTTTCATGTCAGCCATCAAGAATAGAATCAGTTAAAAATGTATTTTGATAGCATTTTCATCTAATCTTAGAATCTTTTTACAAACACTAGTCAATATGTTATTTATTTATAGAGCATTAGCAAGGAACTTTAGATCTGCATTCTTTTACTGATAGGCAAAAAAAAAAAAAAAGAAAGAATAAAGAATTGAACTGAGATGCTTTAAACTTACAGTAATGAATCAGAAAAACCAACCAAACCAACCAAAGACACTGGCATTCACAAATAGACAGAGAAAAATAAGTAACTGAGCTGGAATTCCTTTCCTATTTCTAATTTGAAAAAGCAATTCTAGTTTCAACAACCATCCCTTTGTTTTTACAACTGCCTCTTACAGCATCCATCTTCATGCACCTAACAGGCTTTATTCTTCCTATTTTCAGGATGGAAAAAAAAAAATCACCAAAAACCAAAAAGGAAATATGAAACTTTCAAAAACAGAAATGTACAAGAGGTATTTCCACAATCATTAAAAATGTTAAACTAACTGTTCTAAAGAATGAGACCCTGGTGATGCACAGAGTCTGTATAACAGAGATAAGGAAATGCATATATCATGTAGTCAAAACTATTTTACAGAGAAAATAAATAAATGAAATGTAAGAAAAACCCTGGTGTCCAGAATCTATAGATCCTCTTTAGGGTTTTATAAAAAAACAGACAAGTTTGTGTCCCCACTGGCCACCCTCCTCCCAGCCACACCCACACATTCTTTATTTTAGATCCTTAGATATCCATTTTGTAACATCAATGAATTGCTCTGCCTAAGTTTTATAGCAATCTGTTTATTTTATAAGACTTTCATAAATTATCCTGTTATCACAATCGCAACTTCGTAAAGATCATTTCACAGAGCCTGGCTCTCCAGATACCTGTTTTAAATACTGTACTCTATGGTTTTAGAGAGACAAGGAAGGAAAAACCCACCCATTCAAGCAGAGCACTTGGTTATCATATATTACAACACTCTCTTAAACACTGTTCTTAAGTGGCATGATGACAAATCTTCTTTCCAAGTGGTTCTAAGGTAAACGAAGTTTCAAGTTAAGAAAACTGATGCACTACTAGCATTGCTCAGATATGCCACATTGCTTTTTAAAGCAGGTGGGCACATGATCTACACAGGCCTCCACTCCACTGAATGTTTTCCTTCAGATACAGAAAATCCTGACAGTGTGGACTCTCATTGCCACAAAATGAATGGAGAATGAAAGAGGAAATATTCAAAAGATGCATGTTATCTACCTGAAACCTGCAGGCCATAAATTACTACAGGTAGCCACTGCAATAGCTTATTCATTTGTGTTAAAATATAACCCCTCACTTCCCCACTAAAACCCACTAGTCCAGAGCACTGTTCTATGGGAAACAGAATTAAGGAAAAGTTTCACAAGTCACTGAGATGACTTTCATCATCACAATTCCAGATCTGCTCCAAAAGAAAGTTGAAACTCCAGGGATGCCTGGAGGTGGGCAGGCCTTATCTCAAAATCAGCAAAAGTAAACAAACAAAAGACATAAGAATAGCATGGTCCAATAAACAGAGAGTATAAAAGGAAACAAATGAGAAAGGAAGAACGACTAAAAGAATAATGACATCAACTGCAAAGAGCTACTATTTTGACTTGTAAATGAGGAAAAAACCCAACAAAAGTAAAGAAGATATTATTGATGAAGAGAAAAAAAATACTATTGTGACAGAAAAATATTGAGGATGCTGACATATGACTTTCATATCTATAGATATTTCATCTTAATTTGAAAGTATATAAAATACTGACAACATATTCAGTATTGAGTATCAATATTGAGTATCAGATGAGCAGATTTCTGAAATGAATCTGATACCAGGTTAAAAGGGCTAACAACATTTTTCTGTTTAATCTCAGCAATATAATACATGCTGTTTATACTTTCAGATGATCATCAATGCTCCCTCCATACACAGAAAAGCATCCAGATCTACAAGCAGAACATTTTTGACCTAAGGAACTCCTTAGGTATGAGAATATTCTTCCATTCTGAACAAGCACCCTCTCTTTGCAGAAGACTCGTAAGAAGACAGATCAGTGGGACTCTAAAAAGATTAGTAGAGGACTAGTGCAGATTTCCATATAAAAGTATGTTTATTGGGAAAATATTTCAGTAGAGAAAACCAGTCAGACTATGGGGAAAATATAAGAAAAATCTTTATATTTGTGAGCAATGTAACAACTAACTCCATAAATCATCACCATTAGGAAATAGACACAAGATATTCTCAAAATACTTACAGGTTACATAATAAGAAAAAAACCACTATTTCCTGTTTTACTGTTCTAAACATTAATAAATAAATATAATAACACTGAAATAATAGAACAGAGACTATTGTATAAGTTATGGAAGTATTTTAGATCAATTCTTACTGTAAAATATTACATTTTGGTAATCAAGAATCACCTCAAAACTCAATACAAGATTTGATTTTTACTGTATAATACCTGTGAATGCTTTTCAAGTCACAAGAGCCCTCTCCTGCCACACAGAGAACATACTAATCTTTTTTACCTTTCATGAATAATTTCTACAATCACTGTAGCTAACATAATGCTTATAGTCTAGTAAAGTCTGTTGTTAAGATAAACTATCTCATTGTTTGGAAGCAAATTTTGATCTTGGGGTCTTAGGCAAGCAAGCAAGAATGGAATTAACAAATACTTTAAACAACTTCATCATAAAAGAACTTCACTAAAGTTTCCATCTTGAATAACGTAAGTATGAATATAAGCTTATGAAAATATTTGAAAAGCAGGACCTGCACCACCTGGTCCTAAACTCTAACTTAAATAGTTAAAACTTTACAAATAGAAAAGTAACACAACAATTTTGTAGATGACTAAAAGTGAAGATGATTTGTATAAACTAAGAGTTTATACAAGAAAGCAAGGAACACACTTGAGATCAGGTTTTTTTGAACTAAAGACACCTAGAATTGTCAAATATGTTCCATTACCACACATACATAAATAAATACTAATATTTTATAAAAATAAGTATTATGAAAGCCTTGCCACTATAGGACTAGTAGAACATCTCTATCTCCCACCAAGGCACTGGTGTTTCATTACAACTACAAAATTTACTCCATAAAAGACTTCAAGAAACAACACTAAATATTATCTCTAAACCAAAGATTTTTCCTACCTCAAATTATGCCTAGTAAAGAAGCAGAAACTACATCTGTGACACCTCTTCCATTCCCAAGACATAAAAATCTACCAGCTGCTGTTTAGGTAGTTCAGTCACTGTTGTTCTGTACACCTGGAGTTTTACTCAGCTGTGTAGATTTGTGTCAAGCATTACTTAATCTGATGCTGAATTTTCTTTGCAACTGTGCCTTGTTGGGAGACTATGGTGGTGACATAATTTATTGCTTGTTTTTAGACTTCAAAGCCTTTAAAGATTGTAAAATCAGGTAAATTTTTTGAAGCTGTAGAAGTCAAGATAATCTGGTTTTGTTATAAATTTAAGTACTGTAATTTGCATTTGTTTCTAGATTTTCAAAGAATAGTTCTGGATTACATGTTTCTAGGTGGGGATTTTGGGTATCTGTTACAGTGAAATCTAGATAAACAACACTTATAAGAAGAAAAGGGTTTTAATGAGAGCAAATAGATTCCTTAAAGCAAAGAAGCCCTGTTCTTACCATGTAGTATGTGAAAAGTGCCTTATTTTTAATTTTTTTTTTTTTGTGTCAATTTGCTGTTGATGAAGGAAGAGAATGTATTTTGCACAAAACATTTCAATACCTCTTGTGCTACAGAATCTGGGTGGATATCTGTAAATACTTTAATCATAGCTTACAGCTTAGGGCAGACCTCAGAAGCAATTAAACCTTCAGGTGGTGAGGCAAATGTTGAAGAGGTCTAAGTCATTCCCAGCTGGATTTGCTTTAGCTAGCTCAATGCTAATGTAGGTATTTTAAGTTCTGTACTGCTGATGCACTTTGAAGAACAGTTACTGACTGACAGAATGCTTTTCAGGGTAACAGAATATTTCTGTTTCAACTGATATTTTATATGTTTTAGACCTTTAGAAGACAGATATCCTAGAACTTTTCAAACCACTCAGTACTTTTCTAGCTCTTACACTGTAATCTGGGCTGCTCAGAAATGTAAAAATTGTTCTGACCAGTGACAAAATATTCACTGTAAGATACCTAATTTTCTGCTAGTAGAACTAGTAAGCCAGATGCTGAATTCTGAAAAACTGTAGTTGTTCTTGAAATTTAACTAATTGTTTTCTTTTGGATTTAAACCCTAGCATTCTAATTGGAAGTTCTTCTATCAAAGTTTACTTATTTTCCACTTGTAGTATAAAGCTGCTTTGGTCAAGTTTAGTCATGTAAACCATAACACTTACTGTTTTACTTTCAGCTGTGTACAGCTATGAACATCCAAGGAACTTTACATTTAAGAGGCTTTCCTAGTCAAATAACCTTCAAATAGACACTTTGCCCTTACACTACTTCTTTGTTTATAATAAGGTTCTGCAACTTTGTAATCTTTAGCTTCCTAAGAAGGGTATCAGCATAAGGGAGGCTTCTAGCTCAATCTTGTATAGGCTGAGGACTTTGCAAAGTTTAGCTCCAAAAAAAGCTATGAAAAGGGAAGAAAGACAGTTATTGAAGATTATTTGGATCAAGGATAAAATGTGAGGCATAGAAAAACAATAACATGCTAAAAGGTCAGAAATACCTAAACAGTTTCTTTTGAAGGCCTTTTGTTCTGGTGTAGACCAATTGGATGATCTCATGGCCACCACTGTTTGATGCTGCCTAAATATCAGCTGTGCTTATTACTGGGCTGAACAACTTTTTGAGTGCTGGGCAAAATAACAACTTAGTGCTTTTCTTGTCACCATTAAACTACTGTTATTCCATCATGACTTTATGACTTCTGGTTATTTTCTTCCCAGCTGAGAAAAAAAAAATCCCAATTGCTCTCTACTTTTATCACACTTACCACACAGTATTCCAAAAATAGTATTTGCAGTAGCTTGTTATTGAAACTGTCTTTTCTGGGAAAAATCAGAACAACTGAAGCCTGGTTTCTGCAGATTTTATTGCTATATGCAAATGTACAGGCTATGGCAGCCCTAGCTCATGATCTTTTCTTCATGTCTTGTTCAGCAAGTTTTGCAAGTGCCAAATGGCTCACTCTTACACCTCACAGACCAGGTAGCTGTTCAGCTTGTTCTATAGCCCTTCTTTTGGCAATACAAATAATATCCATTTCTACTTTCTACCTATTCAGAAACCTCTACAAAAAGTTTAATATCTTTTACTTATTTTTTTCCTGTGGCCAGTTTCTTCAGAAGAAAGTAAATATTCCAAACACACTCCAACAATTTTTTTCCCACAGGTATTACAAACCAGAAATCCAGCCTAAACAAACAGTTGTCTAAGTAAAGTCCTTTAGAAAACTGGATTATTTTCACCATCAAAATACAAGACAATGGCCTACTAGTATTGTATCATTGGTGTTTTGCTTTTAACCATATAAAACTCCCATTTACAGAAAATGTTTCTCAAAGTGGCACAAACAGAAGGCATTCTTCACTTGCTCTGCAATATGTCAGTGGCTTTCAACAGGCTTGTCTTTTTCCACTGCATCACATTAACTTTTTAAAGGATATATTTAGGATATGCCACAAAACTCCCTTTCAGCTCCAGAAAGAAGGAAAGTGATGTGCCCAGGTGATACTGTGAAACTGTTCAGAAGTTCCTAGTAGTGTTATCATACATCAAATCCACTACAGATTTTTCTGCGTGCTTTCTTATCTTTCAAAGGAAAGAACCCCCTCCTCTCCCCAAGATTCAAAGACTTTGGAGTCTCACCCAAACAGCACTCAAGTGTTTGCCGTCTCTTAAGCACTGGACGAGCCTTAATTTGTGCCCCCTTGGCCCCGCAGCAGCGCTCACCGAAAGGCTCTGTGCCCGCCCCGCACGGCCCGGCCCGCAGAGGAATCGCCGCCCGTGCTGTGTGCGAGTGACCTCTTGAGCCAAGGCAGCGTCACTACAGACAGGACAAGCGGCAGGTTTGCATCGGCTTCCACAATGAGTAGTTTTTGAGGCACAGATGCCACATTTTTCCTCTCTTGAAGATCCAAAATGAAATGGAGACTAAAGGGTAAATTTGTTTTCAGTGGAAACTTTGGGAAAATAATTTTTTATTATTCACTAATATGTCTTCTTTGAGTTGCCAGATGGAGAATAATTGTTAAGTAAAACCAGTTCAAGGGTGGACCATGAAAGTGTATTAAAAAATTGTCAGGGAGCTTTGCAAGAGACTGAGAAGTTGGCACGAAGCCTATTTGCTGAAATTCACCAGTGGTTGTATCCACAGCCATAGCACTGCACCCACAGACAAAGCAGTTATGGGTTTCAAGAGGGAAATAAGATAAAAGTTACAAATTAATTTATACTGATGTGATTACTTAAAAATATACTTGATTTTAAAATAGTCTACTATTTCGTCAGCAATGTTTCTCATGATTCACTTTGCTCAGTGATTAAGATTTGCATTCTTATTTTATGATTCTGCAAGAATAAAGATTCAGAAAAGTAGAGTTTACATTAAAAATCTGAGATTTCTTGTAAACAAAGCAGTCTCAGAAATTAATAAAACAATGATGTAAAAGACCTAAGCAAAAAAAGCTCCATAGCTTTTACACAGTTTCCTAGTTCAGTTGGTATTTAGGTACATTTCTGGAGTCATATCACTGAAGTGAAGACTGATATTCTACCAGATAAAATAAGAGCAATAAGATACTGAAGCATTACAACAGCATACCTTTGCTATTTAAACACTGTAACCTCACTGATGCTGTCAAACTCACCTTAACTGTCTATGCTGCATTTCATAAATCAAATACACAACTTCTAATCCATTCTGAACAGAACTTTACTTGTACCAATGCCAGGAAACACAGAGTACATGAGCCTGATAGCACCAATGAGGGTTTTTTGCTGTGTTATGAAAGTAAATTCCTGTTGACCCTAGGTTCTATGCAGTGTATGTTTAGTAATTCTTTATGGGTTTTGAGTTCCTCTATGCTTATTGTTGCCTATTCTAGGATCATTTTAACCCTAAAAAATGCATTTTGTAACTCAGTAGGACTGAAATATATATTCAAGCATAATAGACTCATGGTGGCAAAAACATTCAAGCCAACAGAGCATTTCATTCTCATAAAGTAGTATTGGTTACAGATTGCCTCTCAGTACCTTAATAGTCTTATTAGTTACTTGATGAGTAGTACCCTATAAAAAACCCTGTATGTCTCTTGCTTTCTTAGTAAGAAACTTTGTAAGAAAGATTGCTGTTCAAGTTGTGGAAGTATGGATATCAAAAAATGTTTAAATACTAGGAAAACTAAGTTCTTTGAGGAAATATGTATCATGGTAAACTCTCACCTGTAAGAAAGACTGTTTAGGTTTCTTTCTTTCTAGTTACATTATCTGTGAATGTGAGTTGGCAGAGCAGTTCTTTCTCCCTGTGCCATCTATTGGCATAGAGATGGGGGAATGGGTGTGATTCACCTCACCTTTTATAAAAAACTGATAATGAGGTTTTAATCTGAAGACTAAAAGTTCTTATCAATGTAACAAACAGCTAAGTGACTTTTGGTAGATGTGCTTTTCTCTAGTGAGTGCTGATGGAGTCTAGGGTGACATGTTAAATATCTAATCTACAGATGGGTTAAGGTGAAAAGTTCTTTAGTATTAATTAATAGTGATTACTTTTTTTTCCTTAAGAGTGGTCCCTCTGACTGTTCCTAGTACTCTATTTTACAACTCAAAAATATTAGTAACAGTATGTCAGCTGTCATATCATGGAGTTGGTAAGGTTGGAAAACACCTCTAATATCAGTAAGTCCAACCATTAACCCAGCATCACTGTGTTTACCACTAAACCATATCCCCAAGTGCCACATCCACATGCCTTTTGAACACCTCCAGGAACAGTGATTCCATCACTTCCCTGGGAAATCTGTTGCAATGCCTGAGCACTATTTCAGTGAAGAAATGTTTCCTAATATCCAGTCTAAATCCAGTCCCTGATGATCTTGAGGCCATTTCCTCTCATCCTCTCATTTGTTACCTGGAAGAAGAGACTAACAGCCACCTCACTAAAACATCCTTTCTGGTAGTTCTAGAGAGCAATAAGGTGCTCCCTGAGCCTACTTTTCTCCAGGCTAAACAACACCACCTCCCTCAGCCACTCCTCATAAGATTTGTTCTCTAGTCCTTTCACCAGCTTTGTTGCCCTTCTCTGGACACAGTCCAGCATCTCATTGTCTTTCCAGTAGTGAGGGGCCCAAAACTGAATATAGAATTCAAGGTGTGGCCTCACCAATGCTGAGTACAGAGAGATGATCACTACTTATCCTGGATACCATTGGCCTTCTAGGCCACCTGGGTACACTGCTGGCTCATGTTCAACAGCTGTCGACCAGCAAGCACCCACAGCTCATTTTCTGCCAGGCAGCTTTCCAGCCGCTCTGCCCCAAGCCTGTAGCACTGCAGGGGGTTGTTGAGCAGGACCCAACATTTGGTCTTATTAAACCTGATACAATTGGCCTCAGGCCATTGATCCAGGCTGTCCAGATCCCTTTTTAGAGCTTTCCTACCCACAAGCTGATCAACACTCCCACCCAACTTGATGTTGTTTGCCAAGTGGCTGAGGTTGCATATGATCCCTTGGTCCAGATCATTGACAAAGGTGTTCAACGGGACTGGTCCCAATACTGAGCCCTGGGGAGCATTTCTCATGACCAGCTGTGAGAAGGATGAAACTCCATTCCCTACCACTCTCTGCACCCTGCCATCCAGCCTGTTTTTACCCAGCAAAGTGCACACCTGCTCAACCACCCCATAGACTCACTCATGTCTAGGCGGCACAGCAGATTGCTGACTGTGTCCTCCTGGATTATGGGTGTTTCATTTTGCTCCCTGTCCCTGTTTTCCAGTTTAGGGAGCTGAGTACCCAGAGAAAAAACGATCTTGCTGTGAAAGACTGATGGCATTACATACATCAGCCTTTTCCTCATCCTTTGACACTATGTTTCCCTCTGCATCCAATAAAGGTTGAAGATCAAAGGATAGATATTGCCTAACCTCACAACAACAACCACAAAAGAAAAACTAGAAGTTAAGAGCTTTTACTGCCCTAATGTCCAAATCAGTTACACTGGTGGCTGCAACATCTTAGTGTGAAGGAAGGAAGACTCCAAGAGAAGAAACAGAGAGAGACGGAGGAGTCTGTCTGTCATAATTGTGTGACTTCTACAATTCCCCTTTCCTGCTTCATGAAAGTCTGAAGAAGAACAAACAACTGGAATTCTTTTGCACCCATGACTGTGATTCTTGTCCTTTTCTTTTCCCCAGCAAATATTAAAAAACTCTAAAAAATAGACATTACATGTCTCTCGTATTGCTTGATAGACATTAGAATTTAGGCATTACAATTATATTTTTTGGGTAAGCTTCCTGACCTATTGGCAAGATTTGTGGTGTAAGTCCCTTGTTTAGCATACTTATATCTACAGCTTGTCTTGGTTTAGAAGATCACTTGGCTTCATTTTGTAGGACAATCTACATAACCAATGTACTCAAGTGCTGAGGTACAACTTTTTCCACTTTTTATACAAGAACAATTGAATAGACTTGATACCTCTATAAATGATCTTTTGACCCTGTAAAAATTTCAATGTCTCAATATTCAGCTTCTCTTGAATACACTGAAGACTCAGATAAGGATAAAGACAATGCTGTTGTCTTCAACAATCACAAACAAGAGTCTCTGGAGATATTTTCTACAAAGTAATTTCACATTGAAATGAAAGTATATATATAAGCACATTTAGCTATAACATGACATTTCAAAGCTGTACTTTTTTAATCTTGTTGACTTCACAGCAAAAGATACGAACGAAGTGCACAAGTGTTACAAGAAAGTGCTTCCTACATTCTTTTAAGGAAATGTTGAGAACTTTTAAAGAGTTATATTGTCTTCAGATGTAGCTAAAGAACCTTACAGCAAGTTCTGAATGTAGGACTACAAATTCTGTCCTGTCCAAATATGAATTTTTGGACAAAATATTCCTTAGAAAATATTAAGTATTACTTTAAACCAAAATAGCTTGTGAGGTACTATATAAACTAGAAGTATAATGTACCTCTGTGTGTGATAAGCCATAATATTAGCATTAAGGCTCAGACCTGTGAGGTGCCAAACACTATCTATGCACTGCTTAATTTTAGAAGGAAAGGAACACAGTGGAAAGCACTGTGAGTTATTCATAATAAAAACAAAACAAATAAAACAGACAAACTTATGCAGCAGTTAGTTGTAGCTTTTGTCATTGAACAAAAGCAAATGCGCATAAATTTCACGATAAAGTGTTAGAAGAGGTTTTGAATAGTGGATCATCTTAATGTCTTGGAAATGACTTACACAATAGGATACTTGGCTAGATTCAGAAAATTTTAGGTTATAGTATAGACCCCAAATCCCATTGCTATGGGTTTTGGAGACATTCTAATTAATTGGCAGTAAAAAGTGTATCAGCTGCCTGAGATATGCTCTTCAGAGGCAAGTTGTGAATTCTTTTACCTAGATTAATGAGGTAACAATCACACAGAATGCTGCTAGAGCCAATTATTTTTATAATTTTTCCATGTGGCTCTTGAATCAAGCAGAAATTAATTTCTCAAACAGATAATAATGAAACACTCCAGAGAAGAAAAGCCGTCAGAATCTGTTATTCATGTGCTTTGTAAAACTGCATGATTGTCTGTTCTTGCATGACTACCTCTAAGCAGGTTCACTGTGATACCTGACCTTAGGTATCTTCCACAATCAGGTGATGATATCTGGTGACTTACCACTTACCTGACATCAGGGACTGGGTTGCCAGCAACTCTGCACTCCAGCAATACTTTGTTTCCTTCAGCAACTTCCTGGCTCCGGAGCTTCTGAGTGAATTGAGGTGGTGAAAATTCATTCTCTTCCATGTTGATGAAGGGACGGCAAAGGGTCATTTTGCTCTCAGTGATGCTGCCCCTTTCAGAAAAGTGTTCTCCATTCAGATGAACTTCACGTAATTTTGCCTCAGGGTCAACCTCTTCATGTTGTTTGTCAAACTCATGGTTCACCAACGTACTTAGAGCTGGTTGTTTCTTGTTAGGAGACAGGTATCCACTGTCTGGAGAAGAAGAGTCCCCATCAGGACTTCGGCCTCTTGTCTGTGCTGCCTGTCTAAATATAGATGACAATTCTTCTATAAATGTGGCGGCTTTGTCACACATCTTGTTCCTGAAAGGAACTTCTTCCTGGGATGTTGATTCAGACTTTGGGCTTGTCTTAGGCATACATGGACCATCTTTCTCTGAATGTTTCAGTCTTCTGATGAAGCTGGGACTAGCAGTTAGAAAAGGTGTTTGCCTCCTAGAAACTGTGACAAAACTATCTGCTGTCTGAGATGTGGTGGATTGCTCTTTCTGATTCCTTGGGAGAATGTGACTTGCAGCAGATGAAGTCAGACTACTTGCTTGAGGCGTCTGTAAAGCATCTTGCTCATGCAGTTTGCTGTCCCTGAAAGACGGTATTTCTGAAGGGCTAGAAAGAGAAGTGTTGAGATAATGAGTAAAGTCTGGTGCTGCATTCTGATCCTCTTTCATGGAACTGGCAATGGCTTCTCGAGCTATGTCAAGGCTCTTACATATCTCCTCCTGCGTAAGGAAGGCAGAAAGTTCATTTGAAAATTCACCATTCTGTATGTCTGACAAGGAATCATAGAAAAAGTCATGATAAGATGAAGCTTCTGACATATTTTCAGGATATTCCTTATTGGTGCCTCTCTCTGCACAGTAAACCTCCTTCGGCATTTAAGAAAGAGGCAAGGCCTGGCCACAGCTTCTGTCTTGCATCCTGGAAGACACAAGTACAGTTCCTTAATGAAAAAACTTCTCAATTAAAAAAAGCCCAGTTATATCCTTGCTCCCATAAGCCAGACACAAAATTGAGAGATGAGCAGAACCCAGTGGTGCATGAAATACTTACCATAAATCTTGGTTTCTATCAGGATGGGTTGAGGCTCCAAGTTGTCTAGGTGGAAATGAGAACACTTAAGAGTCATTTTTCTCATGCATTTTCCCTCAGAAGTATGAAGACATCCTTTGTCTGTGCATTGTGTAGCACAAACTCAATTCCACTGGACCAATATGTATAGAATCATAGAATCAAGCAGGTTGGAAAAGACCTCTGAAATCAGCAAGTCCAACCCTTGATCCAACACTGCTGTGGTTACTAGACCATGACACTAAGTGCCACATACAGTCTCATCTTAAAAATGTCCAGGGGAGGGAGAATCCACTACCTTCCTGGGCAGCCCATTTCAATGTCTGATTACTCTCTTGGTAAAAAATTTCTTCCTAATATCCAACCTAAACCTCCCATGGCACAGTTTAAGACTGTGCCCTCTTGTCCTACTGCTGGTTGCCTGGGAGAATAGACCAACCTCCATGTGGCTACAACCTCCTTTCAGGTAATAGTAGAGAGTGATGAGGTCTCTTCTGAGCCTTCTCTTCTCCAGGATGAACAGCCCCAGCTCCCTCAGCCTCTCCTCATAGGACTTGTGCTCGAGTCCCTTCACCAGTCTCGTTGCTCTTCCCTGGACCTGCTCCAGCACCTCAATATCCTTCCTGAACTGAGGGGCCCAGAACTGGACACAGTACTCAAGGTGTGGCCTCACCAACATTGAGTAGAGGGGAATACTCACTTCCCTGATCCTGCTGGACGCACTATTTCTGATACAGGCCAGGATGCCATTGGTCTTCTTGACCACCTGGGCACACTGCTGGCTCATGTTCGGCTTCCTGTCAATCCAAAGTCTCAGGTCCCTTCCTGCCTGGCTGCTCTCCAGTCACTCTGTCCCCAGCCTGTAGTACTGCATGGGGTTGTTGAGGTCAAAGTGGAGGCCCCAGCACTTGGCCTTGTTGAACCTCATCCTGTTGGAATCAGACCATCTCTCCAGCTTGTCCAGGTCCCTCTGAAGAGCCCTCCCCAGCAGATCAACACTCCCCCCCAGCTTGGTGTCATCTGCAAATTTGCTAATGGGACACTCAATCCCCTCATCCAGATCATCAATAAAGATATTAAACGGAGCTGGGCCCAACACTGATCCCTGGGGGACACCACTAGTGACTGACCGCCAACTGGATGTAGCCCCATTCACCACCACTCTCTGGGCCTGGTCATCAACCAGATCCTAAGCCAGCACAGAGTGCCCCTGTCCAAGCCGTGGCCTGCCAGCTTTTCCAGGAGTATGTTATGGGAGACGGTGTCAAAGGCTTTGCTGAAGTCCAGATAGACACATCCACTGCCTTCCCCTCCTCTACCAGGCGTGTCACCTGATCATAAAAGGAGACCAGGTTGGTCAGACAGGACCTGCCCTTCCTAAACCTGTGCTGGCTGGGTCTGATCCATTGTCCATCCTGTAGGTGTTGTGTGATTTCACTTAGGATGATCTGCTCCATAACCTTGCCAAGTAGTTTCCTGGTTCCTCCTTGCAGCCCTTTTTGTGGATTGGCGTGACATTCGCCAACTGTTGTTATTATGTTGTTATTTCACGTCAGTGCTATTACACTTAATTTTTTTCTGGTTTTAGCCTTATGAAAATTTGAGGAATATATTTACTTTTCTCTTTTCCATAGCACTGCCTTACTGACACTAAAACCTCAAATTCTGAGAGAAAAAGTGTTCTAGTTGAAACCATTATGAGGATCTACACAAGGATATTTGGATTAGAAATTCCAAGTAATCCTTTCTGATTAATGTTGATAATGCGTTTCATCATCATGGCTAGGCTTCACAAACGAAGATTTAGGAAGGCTCTATTCACATTTGTTACAGAAAGTAGCACTTTCCTCAACTCTTACAAACGGAATATCAAGATACCTTATGCTAAAAGTAAAACACTGAAGAAATAGATTTCACAACCCATATATCATCCTGCACAGTGTAAGTGTATAATGTGTATTTTCTACCAGTTTCACAAACTACAGAAATATCTATACATCTCCAGTTTCCCAACATGATTTTAGAATCAGGATGGAGATTCTCTGCCTCTTTAAAGTCAGTAAGAAACAAAACATCAGGAAAACCGTTCTTTTCCCAAGGGAAGGCTCTGCCTGAAAATCTCTTTGTAGAAATTTGATTGTCTAGCTGGTCACTAAGTTGTGGCTGATCTGATCTTAAATGTAATCATTGTTTGTGCAAAGCATTTAATTAAGTTTAACATCGGTGGTTTCAATAAACCTTGAAAATTCTCTTATTGTTATGATAATTTCTATGAGGTCAATTTTGCATAAGATTTTTTTAAAAAGTATGTTTTCTCTTAATTGTCCAAAATATTTCTCCATTGATAGATAGGTGGCTTGACAGTCATGCGGTGCACTCGGATATATTTTACATCAGCTTGTGCAAACTCCAATTACCTTTAGTCACTTCACCAGGGCTTACCCAGCATGTAGTCATTAACTGACTGATAGATTATTGCAATTCTTGGCCTGGCACATGCATCTCTTGATATGCCTGTTTGTCTTGCCAACAAATTACAGCCTAACACATAAAAGAGAAGTATAAGAAAACCAAAGCATTTTAGGATTTGATATATGTTTTTATAGAATACAGTGATAAGCTTATTATTTGTGGGATTGCATCTTTCTTTCCTTTTACCTGTGTTTACAGAGCAACAAATTTAGCAACCATATCAATCTCTTGTCAACAAAATCTAAAAAAGTATATACAGTATAACTGACTACCACATAGCAGCTTTAAAGAATGAATCTGAGAAGCGCAGCAAACAGTTGGTCAAGAGGCTCAGCTGTTAAGGTATAAACTGGATGAATGCCAGGGAACCAAGTGTTAAACATGGATAGTTTCTGTCTCCTTAATCTTAGTTGTTTTTTAAAACTTGAACAAAACTTTGTTCATTCAAATAAACAAAGGTGCTAGTTTACTATTTGGACAACTTGTAAATATCTGTGCTTCAAATTATATCTTTATTTAAATCTCATACATACCAGATTCTAGCTTGTTCACATGCCAATGTGACACATTACATACTCAGATAAACTTCTTCAACTTCCAACACCAAGCTGCTCTGCTGTTTCAATGGGCTATGGGTAGGAGGACAATTTTACTTATTGTTAGTCACACGACACGATGATTAAAATTAACGTATTATAAATTAACATATCTCTTCCTAATACTCAATTTTATAATTAGAAAAATATAGTGGCTACATATGTTATAATTTTCAAAGCCCACTGTCTAAATTTAGGTAAATCAATCTGCACCTGGATATTTAGATAAAGTCAATGAATTTAAATTTGTGCTGGTTATAGGCAATTTCTAATGCTGATCAGCCTTCTCAGGGAAAAACATCGGGTGCCTAAAAATGTTTTAATATATCTAGCTTTAGGCAGCTGAATGGAAACTTCCAGTATAAAGACATTTTTCAGCCACACTGTAATACATGAAACCACTATTCTTTTAGTGTAACTTGTAAGCACAGTGAACTTGAGGTGAAGTATTACTAACCCTATCAAGTAGCATATAAGATCATAATTAGAAATTTCAAATGCTATTTCTAGCTTCTCCGAGTTACACTACAATGTATTTATAACAGTTTTCATCATCATTACTCCTTAGGTAACCTGAAAAGCCATATACTGTATCATTTAAAGACACAAACATAAAATACAATGTTGCATGCAGATCAGTGTTTACCTGTATTTCCCACATTTTTACATACAGACTATTTATAGAGTCCTATTTGTATATATTTAAAAATTACTCCAAAGCAAAACCACATTTTTATATCATGCAGTTTAAATATTTTTTCAAAAACCAATATAGATGCTCTAAGGAATAATATGGTAAATAGTAAATTCAAAAGGTACTGAATTACAATTTTCAGGAAAAAATTGAATAATTAATCAAATCAAGGTTTTGAAGGGATGTATAATAAAATATGGAAAACCATAGAAAATCAAAGAACTCATTTCAAGAAAAGTATAAGAATCCTGAACTTGTAGAACCTGTCCCATGAGAAATTATTACTTAATATGACCCAAAGCCTATCTGTTCAAAAGAATAAAACGAAAGAAGCGATGTATTTAGTAAGATTTTTTAAAACAAAAAAAGGCACATATTTTTTCTCTGAATTTTGAAATCCTACAAAATTACTCCCCAAAGTACAATAATTACGTTTAGCAGAAAATATAAAACAGACCTTATAATGAGCAAGCCAATATGCAGAGTCTTAGGTATATTTAATAGCAGGTAAAGTTGTTTTTCTCCTTTGCTATCTAAGTAGGCTTAAAGTTCCTCCAGCTATTCACTAAAGATTGCTTGGTCCTCAGTAAGCATCGAGAAGACTGTGGCCTGTGCGTTACATCTGTCCTCGGTGACTATGCGTTTCATACCCCACTCATCTATATTTGGTAACTGAACTCATGTTACAGCAGACTGCCGCTATCTGGAATTCCAGCAGAAGCAATGTTAAGCCTGGAAGTGGCACAAAGATCTGTGCACTTACTACTCATAAATTCAGAGAACTTAGCCATTTTCTTTCTACGTAATTTTATCCTAATAGGTTTTTAATTTTTAATTAAAAAAAAATTAGGTATTTTCATGACAATAAATAAAATAATTATCTTTTTCTACTAAAAATAGTTTAAAATTAATAGCTTTCTTGTGTGCCTTAAAATCTTCTAGGAAAGAAAAAAATAGAATCATAGAATCATTTAGGTTGAAAAGACCCTTGACATTTTTAGAGTTATTAGTAGAAATAGTACATCTTTTTGTGATGATTGATAGTTATTAATCTGTAACCATGTACTACTCTGTATAAATAAATTAACCTACTGAATTTTCACATCTCAAATGTGAAATTCTATTATCAGAGAAGAAGTATCTCCCTCAGAAATGAAACACAAAATCCCTGGAAAACATGTATTCTTTGAAAAGGCCCCACAACTCTGACACATTTATTAACCTCAAAACAATGAAAATGCTTTTTTGGTTTCTATATTACTGTGTTGTAATGAGATTACCTAAAAGGATTTTATTTCATATCATTATACAGTGATTTCAATGTGTCAAATAAGATCAGAATAGTCATTCTGAAAATTTCAGTCTAAAAACTGAAAAAAAATTAACAGATAAACACGAAAGTTAATCTGTATATCTAAGAGCTAATCATTGTACATCTCATTTTCAAACCATCACCTCACAGGGTAAATAAGGGTCCTTTGTCAGGCACTCAGTGTTTCTACTAAATGCACAAGACTTAGCCATTTTGGAATGAGAGTCAAAAATAGCCTGCATATAAACGGTAACAAGCTGCCTTGGGCTATCCTCAGCATTTTCTACAGGGAGTGGGTAGATGACATCCTGGTTCTTGGAATTATATGTTTAAATTGTCACTTCTGGGAAGAAAATATATCTGCCTGGAGACACCTGTAGAGATCATTTTTAAAGAAATTCAAAGCGATTTAGCTTTTATGGATACTATTACACTGTTGTTTTGTGTAAATCAGGTATGCCCGTTACTTTTTGTACAGCATGATAGAAACACTTGCCTAGAAATTGAAAGACCTTGTTCAGTTTATTCCTATTGGCTTCAAGTGCTAATGAAATATTCTTTGTAACTTGAAAACTTATTAGGGCAAGGTTTTATACAGCTCTATTAAGTTGTGAACAAATTTTCCCAACATCATTCTACTAAGATTTGGGGAATGTTTATAACCTTTGACCTGTACTGAATCTTTTGGAAACTTAATTTTTAAACAAGACTTTCAATTTTTTTTCCAAAATAAACTGTATTCTCCTTTACAAAAATGGTAAAGGCAGTAAATCGCTACAAACAAATGCCAAAGGAACTGAAACTTTGGAACAATTACACATTTTGAAAGATAAATGTGCAATAATGTGCAATAATATTCAATGATGTAATATTTTAGCAATTACATGTAAAATTTTAAATTAATAATAACATCAAACAGGATAAGGAATATTATGGCTAATATACCCACTCCATTTTCACTACCGATAGATTTGATGGAGCATAACTAGACTATTCTCCTGAAATATTAATAATAGTTTCTAATACTAGTCATTCTGAGTCATTCAAAATCTCATGTCATGAACCATAAAGCTATTCTGGTTGTACAAGTTTTCTAATCCATCTGATGAAAATGTTACACAATGCAAAAGATTTTTATTGTTAATTGGGCTAAACCCAAAATCATAAGTATGTCTCCTTATCCTAGTAATTCACGTACTTACCTGAGAAAGCTGAACACCCTTGTTATGGTTCCTTTTATTCTATATCTTACTCTAGATAGCAGCAGGATAAAATACAAGGAGACAGGCAATCTTCTTTCCAAGACCTGAAGTCAAACACCAGTATGCAAACTTCACATAGGAATCTGTAAGAACTGCTTCTACTTTAAGCATCAGAGACAGATAAAACGCCCTTTACCAGTTGCCACAGAAACATCTAGCTATTTTGAGTTACTTAGAGACATTTTTTTCCACCTCCGAAAGAGCAAAAAAAATAATATGCTCAAACATACTGGGTCAATGTCTTGCTGTATTTTAATGCCATACATAGCTTTAGGGGTTTTTTTGTTTTCCCTTGGTATGCAAAAATGTTTAATTTTGCTTGTAAATATATTGTAAGTAGATTTTTTTCATAGCTAGAGCTAATTTATGTTTTTATACAGTGCTTTGGAAGTACCTACCTGCCATGTATGCATGAAAGTGTCAGAGTGAAGTAGTCAAGCAGTATCAATGGTACTCAAATACCATTTTCCCAAGTTTCTAGAAGAGTTTCCCTGAGGATTTTCATAGGAGTGTAATGGCAAAACACATACACCTTCAGTTTTTGCTAGCAGTTGTACCAGTACTTGGTCTAGAAGAAATACAGCAGTCATTAAAATGAAACTGTTGAAAGAACAGTAATGATAACTTCCACCTTTCTTTTACAGAATGCATCATCAACAAAGAGATCGAGGGGCTGCAAGTAACAGCAGTTCAATAAACTTGAAAATACCACAACTTTCCAGAATTACCACAGTGGAGAGTACGAAAGGAAACCATAAAACAGGAAGGAAAGCTAATAAGCAACTCACAAAGAACTAATACCATTTCTTAAACTGGGGAAGAGATAAAGACTTCTGAGACCAAGATCCATGGTATCTAAGGTCTTGCTGAAGTCTCCCTCAGACTGAGAAACTTGTAAATTCCCTTATCTCAAGACTACTAGAACACTCGTAATACTATTCTCTCTCAAATTGCCATCTTTAATTTTTACCAGTCAGACTGGTAAAAACTGAACACATGGACAAAGAGCTTCTTGACTGCTGAGTGCCCTCAACATTCCTTAAAATCTCAAAGGAATTTTTTTACAAATTTGTACTCCTGTGCACTGTGATTAATACACTTTTACACCTGGGGCTGTGGAGTGTGGAGTATTTGCAGGACAATGGACACTTCGTGAACAATCCATACGACCAGCTCTGAGGAGCGGTAGGCCTCACTTGACACAGCTTTGGAGGTTATTAAAAGAATAGTTTATAGTTGCAAACTGTGTGAAACTGTGTGTTTATAGTTGTAAGTTGTGTGAAACCGTATGTTTATAGTTGTAAGTTACGGGAAAACTGTGTGTATGTGACCGATAAAAAGACAGCGGGAAAGTCAGGCGGATGGGTAGGAGGGACTTTGGGCAGTGCGAATGATGTCAGGATGTGTGAACGAGGCATTGGGACCAATGAACTAAAGGCACAAAATGCGTGCACGGACTGAGCTATCCAATCACTTCGTTGTAATCACGTACCCAGAAGGAGCTGACTGTAAAAAAGCTAAGCCGTTTAAATAATAAATTGAACATCGTTGTTTCTGAACTCCTGCCGCCACAGTGGAGCACACTGTGCTCTCACAAGATTTAGCACAAAGGTGAAGAAACATAGAGCAAAGCTATTTGATCCTTGTCAATAAACACTGTGCCCAGAGTACAGATGTCCCTACCCAAGTTTCCTCAGTGTGGGCAGTGGCCTGGTCTGGGTGGTGCTGGCAGCCATCTGTCTGAGCCTGCTTTTTGCCAGGCTTGGTATTCATCAGACTCCCTCCAGGGTCATGTCACCATGACACACACTAGTTTCTAGTGAGACTTTCCACTCATAGACCCACTCCTGCTTGGTGGCCCAACTTGAGGTACTGAGGGAGAATGACGGAGTGGGGTCAGTGGCTGGACAAGTGAGATGGGCACTGGCTGCCGGCCGAATGGCAACGGTGCTGCAGGTGAAAAGGTCCTGGTCAGGCCCGGCGAGAGTGGCTGCCTCAGAAGGGAAAGGGAGCCCAGCAGCCCCTCCGGGTGAGGGGGAAGGCGCTACAGGGAGAGGGTAGGGAATGACCACTGGAGCCTGAAGCCCTGTGTGGCTGCGGTGGCCAGGAGGGTGCTGTGGCACAGCAGATGCACTGGGGACAAGCTCAGCTGCGAAGATATGTTGCTGTGGAGTGTGCCGTGGAACTGTGGTAGGGCTCTGCATGTACATCAGCCCCTGAACTGTGGCACATTTCTCATTGAAACTCTTCCTCAGAACAGAGATTGTGCAGAGACAATCTCATTTACTGGTACTGATATTTTTGTAATGAAAGTCCTTAAAAGCTCTCAAAGGCTCAGCTCACATCTGTGGGATGGCCTAGAGAACGCCTTTTCACAGTCCGATTCCATTAAAATATTTAAGGCCTCTTATATAATGGTATTAAAGGACAAGAAATGAGGTGTCAACAAACTATGAATTGACAGTCTTCTGAGGTTTAAATAGAAAGGTCACATTTTAGCATTTGGAAATATACAAATAAGAATTTAAGCAAGCCTGTATTACAGTTGATGCTCTTAAAGTACAAAAACTAAAGAAGTCAATTTCATGTTGAAGTAAGAAGCAAGGGGGAAAGGAGTGAAAGTTACAGAAGGCAGGACCAATGCAAACTCACAGGGGTAGAGAAAGCAAGGATAAAATTTGGCAGTTTAGCACATGGCAATATAATTAAGATTGTTTAGTCTGGCATGTAAAGATTCAGATTATATGATTAATTTTAGAAATCTAAGTACCCTTTTTAATGTATCAGCTCAGTGTAATCTTACATAATTTTCTAAGGAAAGAAGTGAAATAAAATGTAATTGAAACACTCTACTGGAAAAATCTGTGTCAAGAAAGTAACATTCTAGCTTAACCAGACTGTTTGAAGAAAGAAATGCAAACCATTAATGTTAAATAATTACTTTAAGTGTCCCAACTGTGCAAAGCAGAATTTAATCTAGTTTTTAAAATTAAGAGTTTTCATTTAAGAAGTCCCTATTCAAGATCTTAGCTGCAATTTTCTCTAATTTCATTTAACTGAAGTGTCTCAACTGTTACTCTTCTCTAAGTTGTTTTATCCTGTATTCTGTACTTTAGTCATGTTCATATGGCTTTACCATTTCTTTTATTTTGTAAAGTAATTACGTTTGTTATCACCACTTGTACCATATATGAAAAGTTATTAATCCCTCTATGCCCTGTGTAGTATGGAACTGCTTAATTTAAAGTATGTGCTTCAATCCTATTCACATCAGCTATTACCTGTATACTTCTGTGAAGAATATATTTCAAAGATCTGATTTTTTTGTTTTATATAAAGAGTACTTATGCCTATCATAAAACACCCGTAGTTGTGTAGTGAGAAAAATACTTTATAGCATCATGTGCCATCTTTCTACTTTGTGTGTACTAAGATTTAGACGCTCCTCTTCGTAACAAAAAGGATCTCTATTAGATCAATTTTAGCTGCAAGTCCATAGTGCATATTTTACATGTTTAGATTCACAGCCAGCCATGTACTCAGATTCCTTCTTAGCATGTGAAATGTGTTTGATCTGAGCAGGCACAGACAGTGCTGAAGTTCAATACCAGATAAAAGTCCTTTTCTTTACAAGGGGATTAACTTTGAAAAAAGGAATGTGTCTCTCTCAACAAATGGGGAGATGCTGATCTCTAGGAAAATAAATATTTACTTTTCTTTCTGCTTTTATCATAATACAGCTTTACATTACTTTACCTTTTTAACAGCTACTGCACAGTGTCTTTTGATTATGCCAAATGTGTTCCTGTAGCCTGTAGAAAGACTCAGCCTGCCACCTAAAAACGTGTCTGATGCAAGACAGGGGTAGACAGCTGTGTATTACTGCCAGAAGTCACAGTGCTAACAAAGACAAATGTCCAAGAAGGTGACATCCATACTTCTGGAAAGAGGAATGAATGCTGAAGGAGGAACACTGAACAGCTGATTACTTCCACTGTTAACTTCAGTAGAACTAAATTTAAAAAAAAAAAGTTAAAACACAGCTGGCTATTTAGAATGAACTGCTGAGAGATTTGTCAGTCACTAGCTCCTATTAAGGAGACACTTAGCTTGGGGGTATTTTTGGAAAGAGTTTCCATGGAGTTGGAGAGACTTCAGGCCTTTTGCTTTTTTCTGATTGGCCAACAGACAGGTGCTGAAAAAGGTGGTGGCAGAAATATTCCAGACATGGTGAATATCACACGGGCAAGCAACAGCAACTTACTTTTTGTTTTATGATAGGCTGTATCATGTAAAAATATAATGGATTTTTCCCTTTCTCTGCTTCTTATGTGAAATGAAAAGATATCAGACCAAGCGCTGGTTAATGTCGGCTAAAATTACAACCTCCTGTGTTCACAGTTTGGGAGTGGTGTATTGTTCCATAGCATATGTTTAATGCCTTAAAACTGAAAACATGTATTTTTTAGTCCAGGATATAACGTTCTACATGCCTCTTATTTACAAATATATGGGTTATGTTTAAAGACTCTATGTCCTTCAAACATAAATGTACTATTCCATTATAAATGAACCATTTACTTTCAGAGGTATGCCACATAGCAAACTGTTTTTCAAAATAGATACTTTCAGGAACGACAGAAAGTAGGCCTCAGAACTTGTAAAAGAGCAGGCCCTTTCAGCGACCTTACATGACAGCACTGAGAATGCTTGTATTTTTTAATTTTGGAGTCAATTTATAGAGCTTGGACTTCCAAAATAAATCCACTGGTTCTGTCAAAAGCAAAAGTTAGAATTGTGACAGAGTAGTGATTTTGTAATTAAAAGCACATCTCTCTCTTTAGGCATTACAGCTTCAGAGCCAATGACTAAGCATTGTGTGGGTACAGTTCTGATACTTTAGCACTGATGGACTGGAAAAATTGGCGTTCAAAATTTTTTAAGTTAAACAAGCTGTTAAACATGATCTCCGTTTAGACAGGATCAAGCTTTTTCCTTTTCCTAGAGTGATCATTTCTGGGGGAAAAAAAATATTGCAGAGGCAAATTTAGTACATTTAGAAGGCAGAGATGAAAAACTGTCTAAAAATATATTCCAGACATAACACAATAGGTTCTACTCACCATCAAACATCAAAAATGCATGATAAGATGTGCTCACCTCCTGTCCGTACTGTTTGATACCTTGGTTAGAACCAAAATAAAGAGGCAAAGTGTGCAGTTTTTGGTGGTTATGTTGTTCCATGCTTTAAATTCTACAGCATCAGAGGTGCACCTTGTATTGGATACTCCGTATCAAAGAAGGAACAATTAGTTCTAAATTAATGTATTTCATATTTGTTCAATGAGATGCCCTTTGAGTATCAGTGATACTTTATATGGCAATTTTCTAGTCCTTATATGAGCCTGGTGGTATTAGTCTAGAGAAAGGAGTCAGATTGATTGATCAGTGAACTAATAAATTCTCTTGAAAAGATGAAATGTCTCAGATAATCGTGCAAAATATTCAACCTGTCAGAGGAAGAATGCAGGCCTAGGAGGAAGCAGCCTTAAGAGACAAGACAATGATGATGCAAGTATGCATTTGAGAGTTAAAAGCGTGAGACAGCAGAGAGAGACAGTGAAAGAATGATTTATCTAAGTGGATTACTGGAAATATCGCTTTCAGACTATTTGGAATACAATTTCTGGCTTTGCCATCAAAATCCAACTAAATCCAAAGGACCCATCAGATGAAAGACAGGAAGTTTTAGTAACTATCACAGAAGGTTCTAAGATGCCATATGAACAGTCTAATATATATTATTTGCTTTGAAATTTGGGCAAGGGTAAAACCTGGCTATAACCCACAGAATTTAGGTAATAAATCTGTTATTGAAAAACTTTTTGCAACAGCATTAACTGTACTGTTGCACATGTGGTACAGACAGAAATAGAGGCATATCCAATGTGCAAGATTAGGATCCAACAGAATCAATCAATCCAGATTTTTCTTTACATAGCGAGTGAGAAGGAAGGTGGTCTAACCAAACCAAACCAAACCAAACAACAAGCTGCTTAATTCACTTTGCTGCCACTATCAGATTCTGAAGTAATCCAAACAATCTGCAGAGTTAGAAAGCTTATGTTGATACAAACAATTTTAAGGGAAAAGTTAGATATTTTTTATATGGAATTGGGATAATAATTAATATCTAATTAATGCATTACATGTATAATTATTATTAATATGTATAATATATATTTGAAAAACTACCTACACATATGCAATTAAAATATGTAAATGCACAATACTGAGGAATTCTTAAACATAAAACTTTTGTTATTTTTATACAATTATAATTACCTATATTTATGTATTTCATACGTGTATGTATGAGAATATATTACACAGTTTCGTGATCAGTTGATCTATAATTTCTATGTAAACAAGCTATTACAGCTTTCATATCTGTATTTTCATAACATTATCTTGGAATATGCATTTTAAATCCTGAATTTAAACATCTTGTGAGCGAGTCTTAGGAATCCTAATTTAAAACCTCACCTTGGCACATGTTGTCTGCAAGTTTTTAGACACAGAGTCAACTACCTCAAAAGCCCATAGAAGTTACCACCTCTCCTTTGCAGACATTTAGGTCTGTTTGACTAAGAACTCTCTTCTTACCTTTGTAGTGCAAACTGAGTGGATGGTGTAATATTCCAGCAAGCAGTGAAGCCTAGAGGGTTTCCTGAATAGGCAATTTTAATGTTCTTCATTTTTCTGGACAGTCGTACTGGTATGAGTGGAAGTGAGTTTGCAGTTTTTGGAACTGCACATAAGGGATGCTAGAGACTATGCTTAGGGTTGTTGGAGTCTATTGACTTCAAATCCTGATGAAGTAAATTAGTAAACATAATTGACCAAAATTTTAACAATAGTTAGCTTTCATCTTTCAAAGTTCCATTGACTTAATTTATACAGTTATTTAACTAATAAAGCTTATAAGAATTTTTTCTTTAAAAATACCTAGAAGATGTAATATGTGGAGATAAAAACACCCCTTCCAATAATCATATATAAACTGAAAGGTGGCAGTTGTTGTCTCTACAGTGTGTTTTCAAAATGGAAATGATAATGACAATCTCACAGCTAAAAGCTGTGAAGAGAATTATGATCTTTTGTGGATCAAAGCAAAATTAAAAGTGTAGAAAATTTTCTAATACATTTTCTTGGAGAGAGAAAATAGAGCAGTTGCTGACAGTTAATGAGTTTTGAAAAAAAAATTTCAGAAATCCAGGTAGGAAATTAATTCTCTTTTGTTTTTATTAAACTTTTATATGGTTTAAGGAAGGTATTTTTTTAACTCACCATTCATTTGCTTCTTTTTCAGCAAGAGATTCTTGATATTCTAGAGAACAAGTCTGCAGGGTTTTTTGCCTGTACTTACCAGGGAAAATCTATGCATCATACTACTGCATCGAAAAAATCCTGAAGGAAATAATGACAGCGTAGTTATGTATGTTGGTCCCACAAAGGACTTAGCATTGAGTGATGATTTCAGATGGATTTTTGGGTCCCTCAAAGGGCTTAGCATTGAGTGATGATTTCAGATGGATTTTTGCCATGATGCTCCCAACTGTCAGGTATGCTATATTATTTCAACTATTTAAAAAAAAATATGATTTTTCAAAATGTTGGCTATATCAGTACTAAAAAGTTTTAAATTGTGAACTTCTGAAGTAAGAACATGCAAAAAGTAATACTGTAGTACAAGTGCTGACATTGTAGAACAGATTGCAGTTGTCTCAAGAAGGAATGCATAGGTACACTGATTTAGTAATTACTGGAACTATTTTATTGAAGTGCCAGCCAGAACATGTAGAATTCTAGCCCGGAATTTAGAGATATAAGTTATTGGGCACTGTCTCATATGGAGTTCATTATCGAGAGCCTTTCTGCAAGCAATTTCCTTCCTCTTCTATTACATCCATACACTTCTGCACCCAAACATACATATACGAACAAATAACTACACATACACGCATATTAGAAAAATAATAAACCCATATAATTGGCTGCAATATAGGTTTGCTTACTTTCTAATTGGCTTATTTGTAGTTTCCACTGACTTCTTCCAGAAGGAACTTTTAAACAGAATTTGCCTATTATAATAAAATTGAAGAGGGGAGGAGGGAATCATAGAATCAACCAGGTTGGAAAAGACCTCCGAGATCATCAAGTCCAACTCCTGATCCAACACTGCTGTGGTTACTAGACCATGGCACTAAGTGCCACATACAGTCTCATCTTAAAAACGTCCAGGGGTGGTGAATCCACCACCTCCCTGGGCAGCCCATTCCAATGTCTGATCATCTCTCAGTAAAGAATTTCTTCCTAATATCCAACCTAAACCTCCCCTGGCACAGTTAAAGACCGTTGCCCTCTTGTCTTACTGCTGGTTGCCTGGGAGAAGAGACCAACCCCCACCTGGCTACAACCTCCTTTCAGGTAGTTGTAGAGGGTGATGAGGTCTCCCCTGAGCCTCCTCTTCTCCAGGCTAAACAACCCCAGCTCCCTCAATCACTCCTCATAGGGCCTGTGCTCCAGTTCCTTCACCAGTCTGGTTGGCCTTCTTTGGACACCCTCCAGTATCTCAGTGTCCTTCCTGAACTGAGGAGCCCAGAACTGGACACAGTACTCAAGGTGTGGCCTCACCAACATTGAGTAGAGGGGAAGAATCACTTCCCTGGTCCTGCTGGACACACTATTCCTGATCCAGACCAGGATGCCATTGGCCTTCTTGGCCACCTGGGCACACTGCTGGCTCATGTTCAGCTTCCTGTCAATCCAAACTCCCAGGTCCCTTTCTGCCTGGCTGCTCTCCAGCCACTCTGTCCCCAGCCTGTAGCGCTGCATGGAGTTGTTGAGGTCATATTTCTTTGCATCCTCAGTACCTACAGCTACCATTGTTATAAATGAGAAGTAAGCATATTTGCAAAGATGGAGATTTACGAAGAGTAGCATCAGAGGTCCTGAGCCAAGCCATTCTGACAGTTTGCTAGGGTAAAAAAATGTCACCTTAGTTTTGCTTCTTGCCTTCTCCATTTTCTGTTCTCTCATCTGTCCCAGCTGTGTGAACTACCCCAGTCTCATGATGGCTCTGGTACTTGTCAGGCTCCCCAGTGAGTGAATTTATAAAGACAATGCAGGAGAGAACAAACCCAAGAAAGATGTGAATAGTTTTCTACCATCTTAGTGAGTGGAATCAGCAAATGAGTGACAGAAATAAAACTAGAAAAGGATGATGCTGTGAAAGTGTGGAAAGGGAGCAAAAGAAAAGAGCTGAAGTAGAAGTGTTATGAAAAGGAAATATTCCAAGCAGCTGCGATGAACTGTCATCAGCTCACATGTCACACTAACTTGTACTTCACTATGAAATACATTGTGTGCAATAATATAGACTGTGGCTCTTCCTCCCTCTGCTGCTCATTACCTGCAAGTGTAACTATACTTGTACTGATGCTTGTATCAGTACAAGACTCTGGGAATGGAACACTGATATGATCCAGGCTGAAAATAATCCTATCCTTTTGGCTGCTTATATTTAACTTTGTATTGTTCAGTCATACATGTCAGAGCAAAGCCCAAGAAGTGCATTCTAGGCATCACTGTGAAGATGATAATATGTAGCTTTAAGCACACCTGTATTCAAATGCTGGCTTTTAATATTCTAATATCTTTTAAAATGTGTCCACACTGCACTATGTAGAGAAATATCATGATTTAGCGCAAACTATGGATGTTTCTTGTAGAACGGTAATTTTGTTATCCATCGCTACCATCCATGTGCTGCCTTTAGCTATGAAGCATGTAAGTTATATAGCAAAGTAAACAGAATTAAAATGCAAAGAAAGATTAAAAAAATTATTTTTAAGCAATTTCATGACCAAAATAGGTTTCCTGCTTAGCTTATCAGATGCAGGAATGTTATATAAACAAGTAATTGAGATTCTCAATGATGAACATTTCTATATCATTTGGAGTAGAGCTCAAAATCAGAATATTTTGATGGGCATAAGTACTAAATAGAATTTTTCTCTCTTTACTAATTTAAAATACTTGCTGAATTGCAAGTATCAAAGCCAAAGGTATATATATCAGAGTAGAAAAAAATTAAGGCATAAGAGTGAAAAAAATTGCAAGAACAGAAAATATCTCTGTTCCTTGTTTTAGTTGTTTTTCTTTGGAACGGTGCATTGAAAATATCACTTTCCTTCAGACCTTGCTTTATCACCACAAGAAACTCTTTTATTATATGATAGAATGGTAAAACTCAGGAAAAATTGTCCAAGGACCCATGTAAGTACTGCTACAGCTGTCAATTCCTGTAAGAATCTTCTTCAGGTTAAACTAGAGTCATATTTAATACAAAAATTATTAAATAAAATAATAAAAAATAACAAGAAATAAAAATAATAAAAAGTCAGATTTAATGCAAAATCATTAAGTCTTCTTATCCTAGCAAGAAAGTTCATTCACAAAATTTTTTCCCCAAAATAATTTCTCTTCCCTACTAATTTTAAGGTTTCATACCTTGATGACAATCTTTCTTAAGTGCCCAGAATTGTACAGAATGTACATGCTCTGTTTGTGAATAATGACAAAATTGCCAATATTTTTTTTAGATGGTACACAATATTGAGGTTTTAAATTGATACAAGCATCATCATAAAAAGAGAGATCAGGAAATATATCGTAATAGGAAACTGCAATCTTTTTATATAGATGAAGCTAGCTGTACTTTTAGCAATATTAAGGAGAATGATTTTACTTTATGATGAGTTCTGTAGGATTATTGGTTGCTACAATACATTATTTGCATTTCTGAATCCTGAAACACTTGGATTTATTGTGCATCTCCTGTTATCTGAAGTTCTTCTCTTTTGAATGTTTTTTAAACGAATTTCAAAATCTCTTCCTTATAAGGATGTAAAGAACTCATTTTCCTTTCCAGTCTTAAGACAAGAATATATTAGAAGAGGTTTTGTTTTATATAAAGGAGCATGTGGAATCCTTGAAAAGTACATGAAGTAGATTCTCCATTGTTGTCTTTAACTGTTCTAGGTTACAAGAGTGCTAGACTTGCTATAACCTTGTGTGAATGCATATTAAAAAAAATGAAAGTCAATTTTCCACTCTTTATTGAAAAGCTGTGGAAATAAATAAATAGTTTGTATTATTTTTTATGTAAGTTTTTCAGTTAGTAGCTTTCTTAGGTAAGGGTTCAAGCTCATAGCCATATTGACTTTGTATAGTGTCATGAAAAGGATATTCAACAAAGCTGAAAAAGTTATAATTTGTGAAGCAGGACAGCAACACATGCAGCAAACAGCTGAGAATTACTAGAATTCTTTTTTATTGCACATATGGAAACTGCCAAGCTGCCAATACAGAGGTAAGAAAAAAATTGCGATTATGGATTCTTTCTTTTTGTATTACATGAAGAATTTGAAAAAAAAAATTATTTCACATGTATTTTCTGTTGTTCTTACTGCCACAATACCTCTTGTGAGGCGCTGGCACTGTTATTAGGTATAGAACTGATATCCCTCACATGCAATAATAATCTTTCTCTCTTCTCTGGACTCTAAGTGTCCAGAGTAGTATTCCAGCTTTGTAGTTTTTTTTACTATGTCTATACTTTGCTATGTGGTTCTCCTCTCTACAGTAGGACAGAAGAAATCCTAATGACTTCTAAGTAAAACTGAAGGATTTATAACATTCCTGAGTGTGTTTGACTCCCTGGGAAACTTCTGTTTTCCATCCATGCTGATACGCTGTAAAGTACCACAGTATGTTATAAGCCATGGTCCCTAAGGTCATTAAAAAATCGTTTTGTTATTTTGGCAACAAACTTGAAAATGTTGCATGGAAAAAGACCACTTATTTTAATTATTATTTATCTTAACTCTGCAGAAATTGTTTGACTGAACACAGACAATGCAAAAAACCCAAAACACTTAACAACACTTGTGTGGAGGGGTATTGAATATCATGATGCTGCTATTGACCACAAAGGAAGACAGTATGGATGGTGTTCAGAAAAAGATTTATACAGGTCTTTTCAAAGATTTTATGCAATTGAAAACAATTGTGATAAACTATCTTATATTTTTTTTTTCCTAAGTGCTAATTGAAAAGGGTTTATTAGATGCCATAAAGAAGTTATTATTGATCAGTGAGGTAGTCCCACAACCTTTAATAATATGGAACAAGTACACTCCAGTTTCAAAAAAAACTTTAACGAATGTTGAAAAGGGAACAGTGCTAACTCTTTTACTCGAAGCTAGAGAGTGATTGCTCTGTTGTCCTCCAACTGAATATGTACAAATATTTATTGTGCCAAGGTAGCTGATAAGGCTGATTGTGCTATTAGAAAGGGCAGTACAAGGAGTAGATGAAGATAAGAATATGCATTTATACATTGCTTAACAGTCTGTTTTGTTCAGTGTTCCAATAGTATTTCAGTCAACTGATTTGCTCATTCTCCTGTGATGTCAGAACTGACTTGCCCATGAATACCCTTTGACCTTACAACTCACCTGACTATGATGCTAAAATTGCCTATTACCCTTCCCCTAGATAAACCTATGGATGTGCACATAACATCTAAATACATAAAATGTGTAAATAAAAAGTACAGACACTATGACAATGTAAACCTTACTGAATTGGTATCTCTGCATAATTTCACAAATTGACACCATTTCAGAATGCCAACTATTCTTACATAAATTCACCCCTACTCCATTTCACCATCATTTTTCCATATGACAGGGATTTGCATGCAAATCCAAGGTTACTAGCCTACACCCACCTCCTTATTTCTCCCAAGAATCAAAAACTCTATAATTTCATGATTGCCTGTGCTCAAGATGGCCCTCCAACCTCTTTTTGTGATTTAACCCCAGCCAGCAAAAACAAATACCATACACCCACTCGCTTGCTCCCCCACCATCAGGATGATGGAGAAGAGAACTGGAGAAATTGGGAGAAAACTCATGGTTAGAGATAGTTTAATAAGGCAGCAAAAGCTGTGCACATGAGCAAAGCAAAACAAAGTATATTCATTCACCCCTTCTCTGGGTTCAGCCATCTCTAGGAGACCAGGATTCCATCCTGACATAACCGTGACTTAGGAAGACAAACACCATCACTCAAATGTCACCCACTTCCTGCTTCTTCCCCCACCTATATACTGAGCATGATGTCATATGATATGGAACATCCCTTTGGTCAGTTTGGGTCACCTGTCCTGGCTGTGTCTCCTCCCAACTTCCCATGTGCCTCCAGCCTCCTCACCAGTGTGGTAGTACAGAAAGCAGAAAAGGCCTTGGCTCTGAGTGAGCACTGCTCAGAAATAACAAAACACTCTCTATATTATCAACCCTGTGTTCAGCACAATCCAAAACATCACCCACCAATCCTTCTCTGTTCACGAACAACCAGGTGGTGGCTTCTTCACTAGCCATGTCAGAAAGTCATCTTCCACACACCCCAGATATCTCCTAGACTGTTTCCTTTCTGCTGTGTTGGATTTCCAGCAGGACATCTGGCAAGTTGGACTTCCCCACCAGCACAAGGGCCAGTGATATGAGACTACATCCCTTCTGCTTATATTTCATCTAGTCTCCATCCTGGTTGGGTGGTCTGTAAAGATTTGGCACCAGGATACCTACCCTGTTGGCCTGGCCCTGATTCTTAACCATAAACACTCAACCTTATCATCACTATCATCAAGCCTAGACCACCAAAACACTCCCTAACACAAGGGCCTATCTGACTGCCCCCTCCTCCTTCCTTGCCTGCTCATTCTGAAGGGTCTTATACCATTCACTGCAACACTCCCATTGTGTGAGTCACGCCAACATCTGTCCATGACGGAAATTACATCACAGTTTTCCTGCTGCACAGCGGCTTCCGGCTCCTCCTGTTGGTTGCCCATGCTGTGTGCGTTGGTGTAGATGCCCTTCAGGACTATTGATCCTGCCCCTTTTTGGGGCGAGAAGCCCTAATCTCATACATGAACATTCTCAGGCATATTTCATGGTTTCTAACACACCAATAGTCCTTGGTCTTTGCTGCTTTATGTATCTCCATCCCCTACCTCCACTGAGATAGTAGAACAAAGGACTTCATCTAGCACATCCGTCCCTCAACATTGGTGTGCTGCCCAGGCCTATCTCTACCCAAGTCTGAGTTTATCCCATTTACTCCTCAAATCTATTTTAAAGCTCTTCCAATGAGCCCTGATAACTCCTGTTTCAAAGATCCTTTTCTGCTTTTGAGGACAGGGGACCCTGACAGTCACCAGCAGGCTTGGTGTTGTATAAACTAATGCATGATTGGTAGTGGTCAACGGTTCAGAGTCTCGATGGAGATCTGTGACAAGTGATGTCCCTTAGGGTTCCACATTGGGACCAGCATTATTTAATATCTTCACTAGTGACATAGATGAAGGGATCAAGTGCACCCTCAGCAAATTTGCAGAAAACACCAAGCTGAGTGGTGCAGCTGACATGCCTGAAGGATGGGATGCTATCCAGGGGGACCTGGACAAGCTCAAGAAGTGGGCCAGTAAGAATCTCATGAGGTTTAACAAGACCAAGTGCAAGGTACTGCATCTGGTTTGGGGCAACCCCTGGTATCAATACAGGCTGGGGGACGAACATTTGAGAGCAGCCCTACTGAGAAGGACTTGGGGGTGCTGGTGGATAAGAAGGCTTTGGGGTGACCTAATTGATGCCTTCCAGTACCTGAAGGGAGTCTACAAAAAAGATGGAGAGAGACTATTAAAAGAGCATGCAGTGACAGGACAAGGGGAAATGGCTTCAAACTGTAAGAGGGTAGGGTTAGATTAGCTATTAGAAAGAATTTGTTTACTATGAGGGTGGTGAGGCACTGGAACAGGCTGCTCAGAGAAGATGTGGATGACTCATCCTTGAGAGTGTTCAAGGCCGGGTTGGATGGGGCTCTGAGCAACATGGTTAAGTGGAAGGTGTCCCTGCCCACAGCAAAGGGTTTGGAACTAGGTGATCTTTAAGGTTCCTTCCAACTCAGGCCATTCTACACTTCTGTGATCAAAAACCTCAAAATTCTGCTGATGACACCAGGCTCAGAGCCAGGTATTGATTTGCTGGCTCTTACTATTTCTTTCTTCATCATTCTCTGCACCTGGGAGGATAGAGGAGAACACTACTTGTGCTCCTGATTCCATAACCAGTTGTTCCAAGGCCCCGAAGTCTCTCTCAGTTGTCCTTGGACTTCTTGTAACTTCATTGCTTCATACCTGAAAAATCAATAATGGATAATAACCTAGGGGCCAGGTTAGGGTTAGGAAGGGGTTTAGAAGCTTTCTCTTTTCATCTTAACCTGTGTCCCAGGGAGACAGCAGACTTCCCTAAGAGGTGATCTGGGCTGCATATTGGACCTTCTGTTCTCTTTTTAAGGAAATCTCCTATGACGACCAATCTTTTTGTCTTTATGGAAGCATTTTTTACACAGGACATAGGGCAACCTAAACTCGGATATGCTTCCCAGCTAGATGAACCATCACCCTCATTATTGTTCGGTTCCACTTGCAGAGCCCTGTACTGATTATGCCAGGGCACTTGGGAAGGCGGGGTAGTCACAGAGGACATGTGCCTCCTGTGCCAGGCAGGTACTTGCCAGTTTCTGAAATTAGGAGTAAGACCTTTGCTATGCAATCAGTAAGAAACATGTAGCACAGAAGACATTCACATTTTCTAAAATACTTTGTTGCTAGATTTGCAAGCTCAGCAAGGTATCAAACCACATCTTCAACAGTAAGCTCCAGAAACAGCTACAAATAAATTACAAATTACCTGCAAAATCCTGAGGCTGATGAGTGGCTTTGCTTTGAAATTCTGTGCTTCAAAACTGCAATACATGGGTCTTAGCTTTTTGACAGCTTTGATTCTTGGAAGTTAATGCACAAATAGTGAAACTTGCTTGAAACTAACTTGGCCTAAACTCAGTTACTCTCAGGGACCTGAGTGTACTGATCAGGTTAAATGCCCTGATCAATCTCTCCTGGAGCTTTGCCCATGATCCCCCTGACAGTGGGGCTTCATTTAAGCTTCATCCAGTTGCAGCTGACTTGTCTTAGCCCTGTTCCTGAGTTACTGCGCGGGGTTTCTGGATTGACCTTGGCTTATTATTTTGCTTGATGATGACCGGGCTATCACTGCCCTACCCCGCTTGCTTACCTACCCTACACTGCCAGCATGACCACCAGCTGGGAGTGGCCCTGTTCCTCCTGCTTCCCAGGAGCTGCACTGATAGATTGCTGTGACTGTATCATAATGAACTGCAATTACAGTGTTTGATTTGATTATAAAGTTTCATATTTTCTTCTAGCTGTTAGAAACATAAACGTAAATCGTGCTTTTCTTTAGGTGCTTCATAATGATCTCTCAGAAGCTTTTGCTGCTGCATTAAACAACTACAACAGCAAAACGGAGAACTTTGACTAATTGTTATTGACTGATTCTAGAATGACAGACATGAAACAAGAATACTGACTTTCCCTTCTAGAATTTGGTAGGTAAATATGCTATGTTTATAAGCAGATATACAGTGTAGTTTCAACAAACTGTTGTTTGGATTTGTAAGGTGCTAGACAACAATGACAGTCCTGAGCAAGAAAGGCCCCAGCACCTGGAGAGGGGCATTCCCAGAAACCCATTGTAAGGTGATAAGGCTACACCAAAAGGGATAATGAAGCTCCTGATGTCTTCCCCAAAGACCCTAGCACCTGGGTGAGACTTCCCAGCAACAGACTGATAGGATCAATGAAGGATGGAATGGTATGGAGATAGCATGGCCTTTCTTCGCAACATCCTACCTAATGGGAACTCAGGAAGCCGATCCTTAGGCCTATGTCATCTGTCTAGCACCCCAAAAAAAAGTTTATTGACTACAGTCTCTCAAACTGTTTAAGAAAGAAAGATATAAAAAGAGATCAGACATGAGCAAAAATTGGGGAGAAGTTCCATCATTTCTGCGGGGGTAACTGATGAGCTGCCTTTGCTCCTTCCACTCCTCAGGACACTGTGGAGTGAGCAACCAGTTTTATATTAACTTTGCTTTCACCTTTACTAATGTACTCTGCTCTTAATATTTTACCTTTGTTTTCCCCTTACCCTTACTTTGATATTTTGCTTTGCTTTATATATTTGACCTTTACCTTATAGATACTAATTTTACCTTGCCCTATACTTTATAGACTACTATGTATATATTTACCTTATTTTCTTTTATATTGTACTTATTGCCTTAGATCGCGTGCTCTGACTCGTTGTATCTGGCTTGCCTATTTCTTGGTCTTAGTGAGTTAAAGTGTGTGTAAGTGAGAAGCAGCAATATTCTTTCCTTTTTGCTTTGTGTTAGCGAGTGTGTTTAAATTTTTCCTAGTCTTTCCTTCTTTGTCGTGGGGGGAGGTTGCTTGTGTTTCGTATTAAGGTGTTACAGTGATCTGTCACTTCTTAGGCAGTTGTGTTGTTTTTAGAGAGCACGCTTCTAGTTTTAGGTTTTATTAGTTAAGTGGGATTTCGTAGTTAAACATTATCACTGATGATGCGAACCCTATAAGTTGTCACAGATTTGTATTAATAAAGTTATTTTAATAAATAACTTAAAAGTTATTTCGTGAGCTGCTAAGAGTTAGTCCATTTCTTTGGGGTTTTTTTTCAGTGCTGGTAGGCTCGTTGGCAGTGTAATAACTTGTAGGAGAAACTTACTGAGAAGGTTCTCCATTGCTATTAAGTACAGTCCCCATAAATAGGGTATCAAAAGTCCTGTTCATCTCAGTGAATCTGTCAAGTGAAAGGTCTCCCCTTAAGGAGACGCTGACTGACTGTTTTCAGACTTTAAAGGCTTTGAACTCCCAGGAGGGGTATGCTAATAGACAAAAAATATATTAATACAGGTGGGACAGAAAATCCTTCATTTCTGCTCCTTTTCACATGACAGGATTGCAGGAAGATTCAGAGGACTATCTGTGTTTGTGTGTGTGAAAACATAATCTCACATAATATCAGCCTTGCTGTGTCCCCATTCTCTTACCATGGTTGTTCTCTCTCTTATCAAAACCTATATGCTTATTGGGTCCCTGCCCAGTGCACCAATAAGCATTTTGTTGCTCTTGCTGTGTTTGCATCCTTATGACAATTTTCACAGAGTGATAATTATGAGACTGAAAGAAAAAGAAATGCATGTTCAGTGTGGTTAGTCTATGCATTTAATGCATATATAGTATAGGAGTAATCAGAGATTTCAGTAGGCTGCTGCAAATAATCTGTACTGAATTTTACTGAATCTGTCCATTTTACCTATGGACAGAATATAGCCCAGACCTTGGTGAACTTTCGTTAGGACCAAAAATACATAGGTCTAACACAAAAATTAATTACATTTTTTCTGCCCTCTATACTCTATTCCATAAATTTTGCATCTGGCTATGCCACCAGGGAAAGCAACTAGGACACAAAGTATAGAATTATAAGGGTAAATATTTATTCATGCACCTGAGGTATCCCAGTCACTGGGGCACACAGAGTTCTTACACTCTTCAAGTATTTGGATACAATACAATTTGACTAATCACTAATTAACACATACACTACTGACTACTAATCATAGTAAAACTTTTGCCCTAAGTGGAGGACCATGACTACGAGAATGATAAACTCCCAGTCAACCCCAAAACTGCGCAGGATCTGCTGCTCCATCTGGATCCCTGCAAACCTATGGGGCCTGATGAGATTCATCTCCAAATTCTCAAAGAGCTTGCTGACTTCCCCACAAAACCTCTCTCAATGATTTTTGAGCAGTCTTGAGAATCCAGAGAGGTCCCAGCTGACTGGAAGCTGGTGAACATTGTCCCGATTTTCAAGAAGGGTTCAGAAGGACCCCAGAAACTACAGGCCTGTCAGTCTCACTGCAGTGCCTGGTTAGTTATGGAGAAGATTATACTGGGAAGTATTGAAAAGCACCTGAAAGACAATTCAGTCATCAGTTGGAGCCAGTACAGCTTCATGAGAGGAAAGTCCTGCTTATTAAATCTGATTTCCTTCTATGACAAGGTAACCCACCTAGCTGATCAAGGGAAGCCAATTGATGTAACCTTTTTGGATTTCGGTAAAGCTTTTGATACAGTCTCTCACAGGATTCTTCTGGACAAAATACCCAGCACACAGCTTGATAAACTCATCATGTGGTGGGTGAGCAATTGGCTCACGGGTCAAGCACAGAGGGTAATAGTGAATGGGGTGACATCAGAGTGAAGATCTGTCACTAGTGGGGTTCCACAGGAATCCATCTTAGGCCTGTGCTCTTCAATATCTTCATAAATGACTTGGATGCAGGACTGGAAGGGATACTAAGCAAGTTTGCAGATGACACAAAACTGGGAGGAGCTGTCAACTCCCTCAAAGGCAGGAAGGCCCTGCAGAGGGACCGCAACAAATTAGAGGACTGGGCAATCACCAACCATATGAAGTGCAACAAGGGGAAGGGCCAAATTCTGCACCTGGGACAGGACAGCCCTGGATGTTCATACAGGCTGGGGAATGAGATGCTGGAAAGCAGTGCTATGGAAAGGGACCTGGGCATCCTGGTTGATGGCAAGTTGAATATGAGTCAGCAGTGCCCTGGCAGCCAGGAAGGCCAACCGTGTCCTGGGGGGCATCAGGCAAAGCATCACCAGTCGATCAAAGCAGATGATTGTCCCACTCTGCTCTGCACTGGTGTGGCTTCACCTTGAATATTGTGGCAGTTTTGGGCACCACAATATAAAAAAGATATTAAGCCACTAGAGATATTAAGCCATTTGATTTTGGGGACTGTGTCCAAAGGAGGGTAATGAAGATGGTGAAGGGCCTTGAGGGGAAGCCGTATGAGGAATGGCTGAGGTCACTTGTTCTGTTCAGCCTGGAGAAGAAGAGACTGAGGGGAGACCTCATCACAGTCTACAACTTCCTTGTGAGGGGAAGTGGAGGGACAGGCACTGATCTCTTCCCTGTCATGACCAGTAACAGGACCGGAGGGAATGGCCTGAAGTTTTGTCAGGGCAAGTTCAGTTGGATATTAGAAAAAGGTTCTTCATCCAGAGGGTGGTTGGGCACTGGAACAGGCTCCCCAGGGAAATGGACACAGCACCAAGCCTGACAGAGTTCAAGAAGCATTTGGATGATACTCTCAGGCACATGGTGTAACTCTTGAGGATGGTCCTGTGCAGGGCTAAGGGTTGAACTTGATGATCCTTGCGGGTCCCTTCCAACTCAGCATATACTGTGATTCTTTGACTTTAGGGACTGTGAAACAATAACCCAACACGCCAGCTCTGCTGCCAGGCAGAGGCACAGCAGTGACTTGGCCTCATCAGAAACTCCCCTGCTATACCAGACATTACACTGTCACTGTGGTTTGCAGACTTGACATACCTCTCCCCTTTCAGATGCCACCACCATCTCTCCTCCAACTTCTTTGAGAATACCGAGCAGAAAGGGAGCTGCATGTGGAAAGTCTTCTGTCTGATGCTTGGTGTTCTGTGGGACTGTAGTGATGCTTTGTTTTTCCAAATGCAGATATAGAAAGCAAAAGCATATGCAATTAAGTATTTTCTTAGAAGTAAACAACAGCTGAAGCCAAACCCAATAGAAACTCTACTTCTGTTTTCAGTCCTCTAGTGCCCTGTCTGCAGTTTTCACCTGACCTTATGGAGCAAACTACGTCCCAGGAGGCAGTGGCCAAAGGTAGACCATAGGACAAGTGGGGCTGAAAGCTCAACACTCAACTCCTAGCCCCACCAGAAATTACTCTGAGGTTTCTGGTGCCCCAAGCCCAGCCTGTGACAACCCTCAGTCCTTCCTCTTAGCTCTGGATTTGTGTTTGGGGTCTGGTGGCTCCTCTGCTGCTGGGCCAGAAAGGTCAATTGTCTCCTCACCAAAGAGTTCTCTGCAGTTCTCTACCAGAAACTCCACCAGTACCTTCACCTGCACACATAAAAGTCTTACTTTCAACATATCTCCCTGAAAAGACACCAAGCAGTCTTTCTCACTGCTCCTGAGCCTTGCTTCTGCGCAGAAGGCAACTGTGGCTATGAGGCTGCTCTTCCAGGCAGCCACTCAATCTACATTTGCTCAAAGGACAAGGCATACAGAGACCTCTGATCAGCCAAGGCTGAAGATAGCTGCTTAATCCAGCATGGTCTCCAGCAGGAACAGACCCTCACTGGCTGGGCTCATCAGGTTTGACCTCAGGTAGATGGTCAGATTGCTGCGACTCATTCTGCTGGTGAAGGTGTTGTGGTCGATATACTGGAGCGGGGGCAGAAGCTGCTTCAGCAGTAGGACATTGGCCACAGGCAACTTCTCAGACACCCTGAGGGAACAGCAACCCAAAGTTAGAAAGCAGATGTTGCCTACAGCCATTGGCCAGAATTGCTCGAGGCAGATGGGAGCCAGCATCTTTGTTGCACAACTTTGCAGGTGCTCTCAGCCCAGTCAGGGCTCATTTTCAACAGGCAGTCTGGAGAAAGGGGCTGACAGGAACCTCCTGCAGTTCAATGAGGAAAAGAATGCAGTCATGCACTTATTGAGGAACAAGCCCTTGCGCTGGTAGATGCTTCTGGACAGCCAGCTGTAAAGCAGCTGTGCAGACACCTAGGGTCATGGTGGACACCAAGTTGACCAATTTAGAGACAGCAAAGGGCCCTTGAGGCAAAGAAGGCTGACTGCATCCTGGGCTGCAGTTAGGCAAAGCATTGGCAGCAGACAGAGGGAAGTGGTACCTCCCATGAGCTATGTCCTAATCTTGGTTTTCCAGTACGAGACAGACATGGACATATTGCAGAGAAGTCCTGACCCAGTACCCTGTCCAGTGTCTGTTGGGCTCCGAGGGTTGGTCAGTGGAGCCAACATCCACAAAAGAGACAGCAACATGAAGCTGTGTTGACATGGAACAGTGCTGGGAGGCGGCAGGGTTTGGCCGAATAGCACCGAACCAGCACTGGCACCCCACTTCCCATCCTTGCAATCACTGCCTGCATCCTTGGTGTGGTTCTCCCATTCTTGTTCACATCTCCAAACCACCTTGATATCTCCCTACTCCAGAGGAAAACCGATGTTGGGATCCTTTTCTTCTGCCTTGTCTAGAATAGTGCTAGAAATCAGAGCAATTTGTTCATGTAAACCCACTTCAGAGATTTCCCATGAATGGGTAAATCATTACGAGCAGATGCAGATCCCTGGAGTCTGGGAAAGACTCCTTCCTTATTCCTAGAACTGAATAGAAATGCATCAAAATCTAGTTGATCTTAAGAAATTGAGCTGAAATGTTGAATATTGGATATGAGTTTCAGAAAGGGAAAGATATGAGCATGACTGGAGTTTCACCATTCAGAAAATTCAGTGGGAATATGCACAGTAAAAATACTAATTAAAATGATTGAGTAACACTGAATTGTTTCTAATTTACAACTTTAGCTTGTTCATAGTAACTCTGTCTTAACACTAAGCAAAGTATTTTCTGTCTACATAAAAGGTACACATTAAATGTGTACATTTAATCTCCTTTCATTTTCCAATGTTTCTTTAAGTGAAAGAAACAGTTCTCTGGGAAATGTGATGGAAGTTCTATGCCTAGCGTTAGACCAGGCAAGCAGAGGGTTACTTATGGCATGGGGGCAAGCAGAGGGTTACACTTACTACTGTTTAAAATCAAAACATTACCAGATTTCTTATCACTACTTTCTGTACTTTGTGTTGATACAATAAGGTTAATAAATAAAATTAAAATATTCCTATATTTTGTTTAATCTTGGGGGAAAAATTTTCTTCCATTTGAACATGGCTTTCCACCACCTGTATAGAACATAGGATTGAATTCCAAAACTAATTGAGGCACAACTTATGCAAAATATGAATTTACGCTTCTATTTCAATGAAGAGAGCTTAAGTTAGCTTAGTTTATAATTGGAAGCTCCTGACATCTTCAAGTAAGTGTTGGGGAATTTTTACTGTACTGCTTGAGGCAAATTAAATACACATTGGTATTTAAGTAGAAAGTAATTTAATGAACAATACATTAGACAGAGTCCTACTGCAGTAAGAGGTTCTACAGGGAGTCTGCAAAGATGTGGCATGAGCCCACTCTTTATACATGCTTGTGCTAGCACCAGTCATATCATTACAAATCAATGCTGTAGCATATCCTATTTTATCAACAATGGAATTTGTTCTCCCTTATATAGACTTGTTTCACCTCTTGCATTCCTGTTTCTATTGTTCAGCCTGGTTCTAGAGTTATGCTTTCCCACTGCCAGGATCAAGTCATTCCTTGATCTCCCTTTACCATTGCTGAGCAGTTATAATTTGAATTTCCTCTTCATAGAATGTCTCAAGTTAAACTTTCTGCAGCTGTTTTTCTATATTAGATAGTTACTGCCAACGGTTCTATGATTTTAGGCACTCTGATTAGTTCTCCAAAGAATGGCTGTTGTGGCTGTGTCTGTACCCTGTCTCTATTTGCACTATGTAGCGTGATCTAAAAGACTGTGGTGGGCTGACCTTGGCCAACTGCCAGATGCTCATTCCCCTCCCCAAATAGGAGGGGCGAGAAAATAGGATGGAAAAGCTTGTGGGCCAATATAAAGACAGGGAGACTGTTTACCACTCACCATCAACCTTGACCTGGAGAAAAGCAATTCAATCTATTACAAATTAAAATAGATTTTGGTAGTGAGAAACAAAGAAGAACTTTTTAAACAACTTCCTGCATCGTATGCCCCCTGCTCCCGTTCAGGTCAACTTCACTCCTTCATTCTTGACTCCTCTATCCCTCTCCGATCCCCTGTGAAGTAGAGGGGAGATAAGAGTTATGAGGGTTAGTCTGGACATAACAGTTTTTGACTCACTCCATTGTGAGTCCTCTCCATGGGCTGCAGTCCTTCAGGATAAATCTGCTCCATTGTGAGCTTTCCACAGGCTGTGGTTCTTTCAAGCCATATCTCCCTGTTCCAGCACAGATTCCTCCATGGGAGTACTTGACTTTTACTGTTTGCACTAGTGTTTCTCACACTTTTCCCTTTTTGTTTGCCCTCACTCCTTATTCCTATGCTCAAGTGGTTTTTTACTCTTTCTTAAATGTTTTTTCATGGAGGTGGCACCAGCTTCCTCAAGAAAATAGTGAATGGCAGACCTAAAATACACTTTTCTGAACCAAAATGCATCTTTCAAAGGGCTAGAGAACTGAATCTAAAAGTCTGTCTTCAGGACCTAAGTTATATTAAAAATCTGTTGAAGCATTGGGCTAAAGATCAGCTTTCATTTAATTTGAGAACAGGAAGTAAAGAGATCCAATTATTTCCCAGATTTCTTCCTACCAAGAAAAGGGAAGTGTGCTGAGAGGAGGGAGCAGAGGCTTACCTTGGGTAGTTAAACAAAACAATTCTGATATGCTGGAGGACTATGACTGTGTTACTGCACTGTAAAATATATTGTTCTCTTGAGTTTCTGGAATCTTTGTACAGGTCTCAAAGAAAATGCAGGGTGTGGAAAAGACCTCTGATCTGCTTACATGAAAAGTGCCGTGTGTCAACTGTCTGCCAGGGAGGCTGCTGAAAACTCACCTGGATTCATGAGGAGATTGCTTACACAGAAGTTTTCTTTGCTGTATCCTACACAATTGTCTGATCTAAAAAGGCTTTTCACTTCTTGCCAAGACAATCTGATATGTAAACTCTAGTTTCCTAAATGCTATTTCAACAATACTTGGTACCCAGATTCCCTTGCAAATTGAGGCTTTGCTATTCTAAAATAAGTGATAGAAGACCAGTATTGTTCCTGCTAAAGGATTTGCTGGAAATGCTAAAAAGGTGAGTCAAATGTATCTCCTAGTTTATTTTTGTGTGGAATTTCCTACTATAAGAAAGCAGGCTGGTAGGAAAAGAGATTGTAGTGAATAAAGGGACCGAAATAGGAATTAGTGTTTTCTGCACCGTATATGCAGCTTGCATTAACAATACCCTTAAGCAATGCAGGCTTAATGGCTCTTGGAAGCCATTAAGCTGAAGCCATCATGACAGAAAAAGCAGAGCTTGATGGAAGCGAGGAAGTACACGTGATGCTTTCCAGTGCCATATCTAAGGCAGAAGTTCTTCCCAGCACCCGGGAAACGAAACCAGAACTCGGAGGCAGGTCCACGCCAGGAAAGAAAACCGAAACCTGGTGAAACGGGAGGCGGTGGGACCGCCCCAGGAGCCGCCCTCGGGACTCCGAACTCGGAGCTGCCGCCGACGGCGCCTTAAAGGGGGGAGGGCGGCGGAGGCGGGCCGGGCGAGGAGCAGCGGCGGCGGCAGGTACTGTCAGAGCCGGGGCTTGCTTAGAGTTTGTGGTTAGACTTGCCTTTGGAGTGGGGTTTGGGGCTGAGCCTGGAGTAGGGTTAGGGTCGGCCTTAGTTCTGAGGGGCTCGTGGTTGGCTGCAGGCATGATGCTGGAGCTCGGGCTGAGGTTTGCATAGGGTTGCAGTTGGTTTGGGTTTGGTTTAGGGCTGGACGGCATGCTGCGGAACACCTGGGACTTTGCGAGCAGGTAGGGAGCTGTCCCCAGGGTGGAGGGGCAAGAGGAGCACTGGCAGGGAGTCAAAGACGCCTGGTTGCCTCTGCCCACATGTAGCCCCAGGCACCTCAGATGTCAGCGTATGCACTGCAGAAAAGCATCGAGGTAGCAAAATATTTAAGCCTTGCTGGTTTTCTTTCTGAAAGGAATATAGCAGTTCATACATGTGTATGTACAAATACAGTTTTTCTTTCTTTGATTCTTTCTTTCTTTACATTTGCAGAAATGGGAAGTCACTCTTGCTGAGGAGATTGTTGAAGTAGTGGTGGCCAATTTCTCGGTTAGTGACAATTTCAGCATGCAGAAGTACATGATTCAACCCAGAATTGTGTACTAAAGCCTTTGATATAACTTTTCCAATTTAGATAAGACAATGGAGAAAAGCCTCAGGCTTATAGCTGCTTTGACAAAAAGTACTTATGCAGGTACACAGAAAATGATATTGTGTAAATGTATGCATACAAATAACTTACATTTTGTGAAAATAGGTATTAGAATTCAAGTTACCTTAAGCACACCACTGTAATATAGCACATTATGTGCACAGTATTTTAGAAATAGATAATAAAAATGTATTTTTGTTTCTTTTTTCCGCAATTTTGTTTGTTAGGAACTTATACTAAAGGAAGAGGAAAGCACAAAAGAAAACTGGGGCATGGTTTTCTGTTTGTGAAATCTGAAAAATGTAGATTTCACTTTCTTTTATTATTTTTTTAAAAAGGTTTTAAGAAAAATTATAAGACTAAAAATGACATCTAAAGATCATATGGTCCTTTTATGGCCTTAGGGAAATGAAGGGTAGCTATATCTAAAGGCATATGAATATAGATTGGACTCTATGATCTCAGAGGCCTTTTCCAACCTAATTGATTCTGTGTGAATATTGCAATGGCAAATACTGCAACAATAAGCACTGCATGAGTCTGTCACCTAAGTGGAAGTTCGGGAAAACTGAAGTTCAGAAGAGCTGAGCTGATGTGGTAGGGACTGTGCAGTGTTAACCCAAGCTACTTGTTTGCTTTTTAGCTCAAAGGAACTGAATATTGTGACCTAGTGAAGTATGGAGTTACCGTAACTATTACAGTTCTGTGCTTACTTGGTTTGAGAATTCTACCCCTGGAAAACAAAAAAGAAGAAAAAAAGGTAAAACTCATTTAAGAAGTAGGATTGATACCAAACCATGATTACTCCCATCATGCAGTGAAGATGTTGTGGCATGTGTATTTGTGACTGGACTAGCATGAGCAGTGTGGGTACAAATCACTTGAATCAGGAAAGATGAATCATTCCTTGGAATGTACCATGTAGATATACCTAATATAATAAATTCTATCTAACCTCCCCAAGGGTCCCTTTATGCAAAGTGCAAAACTAATATGTAATGCTCCTCTTTAGTATATATTAAGAAATACAAACTGATGTTTTCCTTGCATTTCATTAAATTATTTATTATTTTTACAATGAAAATATGTCTCTCAGGAATGTTCAAAAAAAGGCTTCCTGATTTTTCTTAAAATTTATTCCAGTGTGATTACAAAGTAGGTAATTTAATCTTTGAAGCCAAAAAGCATACTATATTTCCTGAAAATTATCTCTTCATTACTTAGAGTTTTCTTTTTCTGGATACCAGAATCAAGATCTGTGATGGCTTCTGCAGAATATCATTCCAAGAAAGTTGTTAATGAAGATACAGATGACAGTAACGATGATATGGACAGTGTGTGTAGTGACAGTGAGAAAATGGGTTTCATTGCAACAAAGGAAGATGAAGACAGAGGGAGTACAATTGACGTTGATGAAGAGGATAAGATCAGTGACAAAGTGGAAGCAACTGTTTTGCGGACACTTAAAAAAGAGGTAGATAGAGAAAAAGAAGTCAACAACATAGATTACAGTAGCATTGAAGAAGTGAAACAGGAAGCATCACAAACTGAAGACGAAGATTTCAGAGTTGTCCAGGATGAACATGATTCCCAAAGCCACGGTGAGGAGCTGCTAATAGCATATGCTCATGTCTGTTGCATTATCTTACATTTTGGCTCTTTTGTAATTAATTGATGAGTTAAGGTTATATGGTTCTATCAATAACCTTGTGTGTGATTATTTTAGGAATGAGAAAATGTTGTGAATTTCTGGAGAAGTTGAGGATACACGTTTGGGAATCCTTATCAAAGGCTCAGTAAGTACAGTGGGGTTCATGGAAAAAAAATGCAATAAATGGTAATAGAAATAGTTTCTTTGAACTAAGTAGACATCATAGTGTCTACCCCTTAGAGAAAGAAGCTATGTGCTTGTTACTTAGGTTTGTGGAAAACCAGGAGACCTAAGGCATGCTTAGGATTTTCTGCTTCCTCTAGCCACATGAAGGAAGATTCCTAGTATAATAGAAAGTCTACCCAAAGAGTAGGGATTGTCTGCATGTTTGGGAACTAATCTACAATTTTAACTATTGCAATTTATTTTTTTTTCAAATTCTTTGTCATACTTTTTGAGAATTTTTCCTCACATGTTTTAAGGCTACTACTTTTACACTATCTAAAACAGTTTGCCTACAAAATTTTCCTTTTCATTTATACCTTCTATAGTTTTACATGTCAGTTCTCATGCATGATCTTCTGCTTCTCCAGATTTGGTTTCCTTTCCCTGCTTGATATGGGAAAGGAATTACCAGTAGTGACACTCACGTTGCCGTTGAAGTGTCTCCTCTGCATTCTTGAGCTCACCTAAGAGACTATATTAAATAAAGGCAGACAAATGTGTAAGAAGTTTGCATACTTTTTGTTCGTGGAAGGTTACTCATTGCATCAGATAGCAAACTGGGACTGTGAACCAAAGGCTGTTATCTCAACCAGAAAGGAAAGCTAGGTCTTCTCAGGTGTGGGACTAAGGTGAGTATCCAGCATTTTTGAGAGCCTTGAAGAAAACAAGCACGTTTGTACTATTAGAGTATATTCTCCTACTATGCATTAGCACTGTAATATATAATAGACAGTATAGTATGTAATAGGCAAACATGAAAGCAGAGAAGCTTTAATAGAAGAGCTTGCCGTTTCCTCATCTGGGCCTACAAAAGTTCTTCTGACTGCTTGGTCTGTCCTAAGTAAAACATCATGTTGCTGGATTTTCATGGATTCTTAAGGAACTGAAGAATGCATTCAACTCCTAGGATATATTAAAAACTAAGGTTTATACTTACCATCTTCAGATGCAAGGGATTTGTTTAAATTTTGACCTAAGACTCATTAATGAAAATTTTATCAACTCTCATAGTTATCTGAAATAGGAACTGGATGAAGAATTTTTTAATTCTTTGCTCTCTTGAAGTAATGGATTGTGATTGGATTCTCTTGCTGTTAACGTGTTTTTCTGCAATAGACATTCCTTGGATAAGGGTGGTAGTCGTCATTGTCGTGATAGTTGCTATTTTTAGTTAAAGCTCAGGCAGGAAGGCTGTCAAAATATACTTTGTTATTACTTCCTGTGGGGTATTTCTTTTAGAACAGATAACGCTTCCTGCATAAGCAGGCATGGACAAAGGGTGATATATAAGTCACAAAAACCTCAGATGCTACAAAAGTATCTGGAATTGTAAAGGAGACAATTTCTAATACATTCAGTAACTGAAAGGATTGCAAGCTATTTAGGAGTTAGATCCAAGAAAGTTGATTTGCTATTGATTTTATTTATACATTTAATGTTTAATGTATTAGTAAGAAAATTTCTTCTGTCTCATGTCCCCAACTTTTCTTGGAGCAATGTTAGGTATATGTTTTGTGTTTTTCTTTCAGGTATGTCAGTCTGTTAAAAGACTTTGTTGAGTCTGAATTCTTTGTAATAGATGGGGATTCCTTACTACTTATGTTTATAGATAAGAAAACACAATATCTAAACTTCTTCTACCAGATTGAATGCTTTCTGCATGATTTCGCTGAAAAAGGAGCAAAATACGTCATTACTTTCTTCAAGGTACTGAATAAATAACATTATTTTTCTGTTTAAATCACTGCATTCCTTTTAAACCAACTGCTTGATTCTAATCAGGATGAGGAATCTGTTCATTGTGTCAACAAATGTAACTGAATAGTTTCATTGTGTTTATTTCCCACAGGATGCAGAGCAGATGTTCTTTCAGTATCCTCATTTTCTTTTCTTACGTACTGCACTAATAGAACACCTGAGGCATAATACAAGCATAACTGTTCATACAGAATTTTCCAATTGTTTATCATCCAAATGGGAGATTTTCCTGAAGCAAAGCTATCCTTACTTCATCATTGTATCTGACACAGGACTGAGCCCTCGCCAAAGAGACTTTTTATCTATTTTAATTGCTCATTCATTGTCAAAGAAAATCAATGTTGTGCTTGCTTCAGGACAGGAGTATGATCTTCTTAGAGTTTATGGATATCACGTTCAGAGTGTATATAAACACAGATCATTTTTTCAAATGGTAAGCTACACTACTTTGTCATTGGTTTTCAATAACAGTGTTAATTTGAATTAGAAGATTTAAATAAAATATCTCAATATGAGTATTTTAATTTACATATTAATATTATAAAGAATTGATATGTGGCTTGTTTTCTTTAATCTACTGGTCTCGAAATCACTAACAGGTAAATTTTGTGATTGGTGGCAAATTCGTACCCTGTTCTCTATAGTCTCATTTCACATCCTTTTTCACTTTCTATATGATAGTCCCTAATATAGCCTTTCCCTTATCTTCACTAGCACTTGTCTTAGTTGACTTATAATATGCCAGAGGAAGACTAGTGTTTAGGCCACTGATGTGATTTTTAAAATTTTAGTCAGTTTTTTCTTGGAGGCTGAGGATTTGCTTATATCTTAATGGTTTCTGTCTGTGCCTAGTAGTCCCTAATGCATTGTATCTATTGACTTTTGCGTATAACTTTGACTTCTTAGTATAAACAAGATCTGCGATGTGCCTGTGAAAACCTAGTCAGGTACAAAGAACCATTGATCCATCTATATGAACATCTCAAGATGAACCTGAAAAGCATACAAAAAGAGGTAATTTGACCTCTTTGATCCTTTTTCTTTTTTTTTTTTCTCTTTTTGTTGACTGTTTTCCTTCATTCCTTTACCTGAAATTATTTTCTAACCAGAACTAGGAGCTCTCTGCCTTATCCTGAAGTGACGCCCTAAGTCTGAGAAGGTCTTCTCTGTGGCCACTCTTCTTCACAGCAGCTTGAAACTGTTCTTTCTTTAAAGTTCATTATAGTAGCATGATTCAGCTGAAAGCTGATCAGTGGGATGCCACTTAAGGGATGTTTCTGTCTCGGCAAATGCCTTGTCTTGAAGAAGATAGAAACCAGTCCATTTAGCATGAAACACCATTAGCCACTGTGGGGGCTGCAGCTACTACCCTCTGGAGGCACTGTGGCCGTTGCCCCATCCCCATGGCAGCAGCAGTGGGCCAGAGTAAGCGCTGCTGCCAGCAGCAACCTCTTCTATAGGGATGTGTCTCAAAATCTAAACCTCACTATTGCAGCTGCTAAGGTTTGCACACTCAGTTGACTATTCATGATCTGGGAATTTTTTTCAAGAGCTAGATTAGAGTTGTAAGGTCTGTGCTTGCATGATTAAAGCAGTGGTTCTACGATATTTTAACTTCAAAAAATTGCTATTTCTATGGTTACATAGACACCTTTAATGTCTAATATACTCCTGCCATTTTCCTGAGCATAAAGTTACACTGCAGTGTTGTGAGCCTACTTCTGCTCCCTCAGAGGACAACAGCAAGGCTTCCTTGGGCTTCAGTGGGAATGATACTAGTCTAACAAGGTGAATTTTTAGTCCAGAAAAAATATGGTGTTACTCAGAAAGCATTTTAAAGCCCAGCTACTGCCAGTATTTTTTTAATTATAATTATCTTTTCTGAGGCACAGTCAGGAATTGAATACCCCAGGAGCAGAACTACATCAGGGTGCAGGAAGGCTGCTCACTCGGGGTTGGGGCCGTGGGAGGTCACCTGGGAGGGCAGGGCCTGGGAGCCATGGCCTGTCCCACTGCCCCAGGCGAGAGCAGGACAGCTGGGGGACTCTGCAACCCTGGGCATCAGGCTGGGATGGGCTGAGGCCAGAGCAGGTTGTCAGCCTGCAGGGCTGTGGGGAGCTAGAGGCCAATGTAGCACTGCTGCTACATTGCTGGGGCAGGACTGACAGCCTGAAAGGGGCTGAGGTAGGACCCAGGGCAGGTGGGAGGAGGTCGCAGGGGTCAGGCAGGTACAGTCAGGGCTGTTGGTACCCTCAGCGACATGGCAAAAAGGGGAAATTTTTACTAATGATTGTGCCCACTTTTTCTTCTGCAGTTTTTTATCCATTTTTTTCCCTTCTTTGATGAAACTGTACAGAATAAGAATAGTCTCTTTTTTTTTTGTTATTTTTATTATGGTGATAATTTATGCTATTCATAATGTTATGACTACAGGTTTGCCAGGCTATCCATTCATTGAAACAACTGTGGCCTGAAGGATCTGATATTCGCCGTGTGGTCTGTGTTCTTGCTTGTGCTGTGGGATTAAAAATATACAGCAGCATGCTGGGAAACGCAAATACTCCTATGGGAGCAAATGGAATGCAATCAGCAAGAGTAAGAATTTCGTAAATATCTTCTCAGCATGGTAACCCTAAGCATTTTGCTAAGAGGAGAGATGGCTGTCCTTCTAGATAAAAAGCTGAAGAGAGGCCCAGATGCTTCCTTTGTGATTACACTAAATGGTTTGGGTCAAATAATTGCTATGGCCACAGCTTTTCAAAGGGGCATGGTCTCTTTGTGGGTGGCACTGGCCCCCTGTCACAGTGGCTGTTTCTGGGAAAAGTTTTACCTTAGGAACAATTACTTTCATAGAAAGTTTTATCTTAAGAAGGTAGTTGCACTCATTATTTTTCTTTTCCTAACATTCAGTGCTGTGCTAGCTTTCACAGAAGAATATGCTTTTCCTCAAGTTAGCGAGACATTTCAGTATAAAGGTTTCTTTCTATGTGTGGTCATTTTTGTGACCATACTACCTACGAGCCTTGTATTTTCATCAAGTTAACACAGATACAATATATCAGTAATATTTTATTATAGACATATTCAGTAGACTAGAGGATAGCTACAAGTAGTTAGTTAGCAGAGCTCAATTTCTGTACTGAGTTTTGCAGTGCAGTTGAGAAAAGAGCATAGGCCTATATCTAGATATTAACTTTTACTCTTAAAATAATAACATTTCTAACCAGACAAACTGAAAATTGTTTTCAAGTTTTGTCTTGGTTTTCATAGTCATATTCCTCTTTGGAAAAAAGATTTTTTTTTTTAACATTATAACTGTTCTGCATCTACCAGCACTACAAGAATGTTCATTTTCAACTAAGTGTGGCCATAAGTAGTTAAAATGGTCAAATAGATCTAAATTATTAGCTGCTTTAACAAAGTGCATACCACTGAATTAAGTAGCGGTGAACACAATTATTCTACTGAAGGATGTAGTCAACTTTTTATCTGTCATCTCTCAACAGAGAAGAAGTAAACATCTATCTCCTGAAGAAGCAGCTGACCTGTGCAGAATGCAATGTCTCACAGTGACTTTTCTTCTTCATATGCCTCTTTCACAGAGAGCTCAGATTAGGGACATGAAATGCTGCTGGACGAAGCAAGTTTTACCACTGTTAAAAATGGTATGTGTAGCACTGTCTTAACTTCCTCTGACATAGGGTGCAATTGTCATTTCAGTTTTCATTTTCCTTTATATCCTGCTTCAGTCATCTGATGAGATTAAAGAACGTAATGTACCCACTGGAAACAAACCCTTTGTTTGTTTCTGAGGCTGAGATACTGAATGCCTTCTTTGCTTCAGTTTTCACTGTCAAGGCCTGCCCTCAGAAATACCTGACCCAATTGACCATGGAAAAAATCTGGAGGAACGAAGACTTTTCCTTAGTTGAGGAGGTTTGGTTTAGGGACCATTTAGTCAAACTTGACATCCGCAAGTCCATGGACCATGATGGGATGTACCCACAAGTGCTGAGGGAATGGGCAGACATCATTGCTAGACCACTCTCAATCATCTTTGAAAGGTCATGGCAGTCTGGAGAAGATACCAGAGGACTGAAGGAAAGCAAGTGTCACCTCAGTCTTCAAAAAGGGCAAGAAGGAGTACCCAGGGAACTACAGGCCAGTCAGCCTCACCTCAGTCTCTGGAAAGGTGATGGAACAACTCATCCTGGAGGTCATCTCTATGCATGTGGAAGACAAGAATAGGATCAGAACTAGTCAGCATGGATTGGATTCACCAAAGGGAAATCATGCTTAACCAACCTGATTGCCTTCTGTGATGAAACAACTGTCTGGATAGATGGAGAGCAGTGGATGTTGTTTACTTGGACTTCAGCAAGGCTTTGACACTGTCTCCCATGACATCCTCCTAGGCCAGCATGGAAAGTGTAGGCTGAATGAGTGGAAAGTGAGGTTGATTGAGAACTGGCTGAAGGGCAGTTGGTTGTGGTCAGAGGTTTGTGGTAGTGGAACAGAGTCTAGTTGGAGGCCTGTCATTAGGGGTGTCTCTCAGGGTTCAATACTGGCCCCAGTATTGTTTAACTTATTCATCAGTGACTTGGATGAGGGGCAGATGCCTCCTCAGCAAGTTCACTGATGACACAAAGCTGGGAGGAGTCGCTGATACCCCAGAGGGCTGTGCAGCCCGTTAGAGGGACTTCAACAGGTTGGAAATGGGCAGAGAAGAATTGTCTGAAGTTGAACAAAGACAAAGGCAGGGTCCGGCATCTGGGGAGGAATAACCCCAGGCACCAGTACAGGCTCGGGGCTGAGCTGCTGGGAGGCAGCTCTGCAGAGAAGGACCTGGCGGTCCTGGTGCACAGCAAGCTGTCTATGAGCCAGCAGTGTGCCCTTGTGGCTAAGAAGGGCAATGGTATCCTGGGGTGCATTAGGAAGAGCGTTGCCAGCAGGTTGCAGGAAGTGATCCTGCCCCTCTACTCAGCCCTACACAGCACTGCATTTGTACATGTATGTGTACTGCTCCTCAATACAAGAGAGGCATGGAGCTCCTGGAGCAGGTACAGTGGAGGGTGATAAAGATGATTAGGGGGCTGGAGCATATCTCTTAAGAGGACAAACTGAGGGAGCTGTGCCTGTTGAGCCTTGAGAACAGACAACTAAGAGGAGACCTTATTAAAGTCTGTAAGTATCTGAAGGGAGGGTATCAAGGGGATGGAGTCAGGCTCTTCTTGATGTTGCCAAGCAATAGGACACGAGGCAATGGGTAGAAAGTGATGTACAGGAAGTTCCACCTGAATATGAGGAAGAACTTTACTGTGTGACCAAGCACATATTGCCCAGAGAGGTTGTGGAGTCTCTCTCACTGGAGATATTCAGGAACTGTCTGGACACAATTCCTGTGCGATGTACTCTAGGATGACCCTGCTTGAGCAGGGAGGTTGGACCAGCTGACCCACTGCGTTCCTTCCAACCTGACCCATTCTGTGATTCTGTGAAACCATACCTGGTTCAGGAATCTTGTGAGCCGCAAATGAGTGTGGCTAGGAGAATGTTTGGGGCAAGATCTCAGTAGTTGACCTCTTCTTGGACATCTGCATTTAGTCAGTTTTACTGTTAGAGTACTGGGCTAAATGGACTTTTTAGTCTCATCCAGAATGGCAAGTTTGATGTTAGACTCTTTTGTTGTTTAAAGTTGGTTATTGCAATGAAGGAGCGTGAAGGCAGTTTTCTGATCACAGAGAAGTCAAGTAACAATGTGGGTTTTTTCATGTCAATAAGTCTGTGGTAGTTAACCTTCCCTTGGAGATGCTTTGATACCTTCACATGTAAAAGTGCTCCACAAGAATTAATTGTTTGCTTTATTTTTAACAGCAACAGTTGTGTATGCATTTTGCTCTGGTACAGCTATGTGATACAAATGATTGGAAATTGGATTTAACTTACCTGCCTGATTTATATGATGATTCACTGCTCATAAATCTTACACATTACTATGAGGTCGAATACACTAAAGGTATTTATCATTGTTGAACAGTTTGCTTTCTTATATTTTTTGCTTTATTGAGCTGCAAAATGGGAATAAAACTACTTGTATGGGCAGAAATGAGCACAATTTTCTAATGACCCATAGAGCAATGGATACATTTCATGGAATAATAAGGAAACATTTTTTCTGTAATCAAGTTCAGAAAATCACATGTGCAAGTGTCTTATACCAGTACTCATTCAGAATACTTTATCATATCATATCTTTGATGTGCCGCTTGTACTAATACATAAAAGAGTGATATAACATAGGCAGCAAGAGTTCTGGGCCACTATTATTGGGTATTCTCAATTCTGTTTGTTTTTTAGCCAGTTTTTTATTAATTTTGTCTTAGTGCAACACAGTCAGAAACTAGATTCAATCCCTACTGTCACTGTGACATTGAATAATACTTTAATTTCAGATGATATTGATTCAGACAAGGTCACATATCGTGTTAAACATTTGTAGCAAATGTTCTTTCAGAGTAATTACTTGTTGGTAATCCTCTACCATGAGTCTGTCTGTGTGATAGTAAACCAGAACACTTTATAAATCTAGTTACAAGAGGTCCTGTATGTACCTCAGTAAAGCAAGTGTAGAGGAATTTTTAAAGAAAATATAAATTAGGAATACAAAACATTTATTTTTATAATGATACCTATTATTGGGCACTAAAAAAAATTATCAATTCAAGATTCTACCTTGCAGGAGGCAAAGGTGAGAGAAACTCTTCTTTAGCAGTAGAGCTTGCTAACTTTCACAGACAGTCTGAATCTGGGTTTTTTTTCCAAAACATGTATTCTCAGTACATTTATCTATTTACACTCTGGGCTATTAAAAACTGTGAATGTATAACATTCTGTTCTAATTTGTTCTAGTGACTAAAGCCATTGTATAAAAGTGAAGTTTTTGTGCCTGATGCCGCATAGGTAAATAGATAGGTTCAGTTTGAGTAAACTCAATTTTAAAGCAACTTCCCTCCCCCCCCCCCTTTCCTTTGCAGGATTAGAGTTCCAAAAGGATTTGGGGAAAGAAATGGAGAATGACTACCAATTTTTATGGGACGCTGTAAAAAAATTGGCAGTGAAATACAGTTTTGGAGATGCTTTCCCAATACGAAAAACATCCCAAGTATTTCTTGAGCAGGAGCAGACATTATTTAGAGGTACTGGCAACTCCACACATTAATGTTAAAAGCCTGATCCTCATTGGTATCACTAAAAGTGCTAGAAGTGATCTGATTTTATTGTGATCACAAATTCATCCGTACTTCATGAATCTTCTCCATCCTTCCAACCCACTAGCAAAACTTGCAGCTGATGCAAAAGGAAGTCTTACACGGCCTTATGGGTGAAATTCTGACTCCACTGTGGACAGTACAAGTATTGTTATTAACTTCATGGGGAATTGGGTTTAGTTCCGTGACTACTAACCCAAATCTATTGCATGTATTGTAAAAAACATTATGAGTAGTGTAATACAAGTAGTAGTAAAAAAACATATTAAGTACTCATATTTAAAGTAATGATTATGCTGCAGAAGGACTGTCTCCGAGGAACATCTTTGACATATTGACATAATGTTATGCAGATATTGGGCATGGAATCAGCAAATTAAGTGGAATATAGAACTGTTACCTTAATGGTAGAGAGTCTAGCCATCACTGTAGCTCACACTGCAATTCTTTATGGTTTTAGAAGTATGAGTTGTCCATAAGTGTCTTAAATTACACTATCATCCTGTAGCCCATAATTGGGGAAATGCATGATTGGCTCAGAGATGGTTTTCTTCCCTCGCATACAAGACCTGTTCTGAATATCTGAAAGGATTAGGTAGAATTTTTTGCCTGATATCTGACATTTTTTGAGAACCAGCTTTGTAGCAGCCTTAAAATATTTGTTTTAAACTTAAGAAATTGTATAAAACTTTAGAAGAGACAGTTCATAAAAAGGTCAGTAAAGGCTGGAATTCTACTTAAATTTGTGAGCGTTCTTCAGCTGTTTTCAAAGATGTCAAGTGGGCAAAGTAGGATCTAGTGGGCAAAAAAAGTTTCTTTGTTTTCTGTGTGATATTAGGGCATCTTTTGACAATTGTATTGCCTATTTCTGCATCTCCTTTGGCTGAAGACCGAAAATGTGGCTAGACTTCAAATGTGCCAAGGATACACAATGTTACTTGTAGTCTTTAGTCATCCAACCTAAGTGCGGTTTGAAAGTCCATACTTAGGAGACTCTGATCTTTATGGAACCAGTGCAGAAACACAAATGCATGTGAGATGGGATTGGTTGTAGCATTCAGAAAGCTAGCACAGGTGTCTAAAATGGGTCAGGCGAACAACTACTTGAAAGCAATATTGATGTCTGCTACACTCTTCTTTCCGTGGTTGAGAAGGAAAAAGAAAAGTGGAACTAGTGAACTGCTGATTACTTTTAGTAAATTTTAATTTACAGAATTTAATTTATAGTGTAACTTGACAGAATTTTTAAGAATGATATGCAATTATATATATTCTTAATTAAACAATATTTTTTTTTTACACTGTAAAGTCTGTGAAGAAGAAATTCCTAACATTGGACTAATCCCAATGAAATCTGATCTTGTTCAAGATTATGCTGGAGATGTTTTGAAAGACCTACCTGTTTTAAAAAGGTACCTATATGGTTTTTTTCCTAATGAAATAACATTATATGGGCTGATTTTCTAATCCCTTGCACTTTGCATCCATATTATGCTAAATTTTTACAAATGTAGAAATGTTTCTTGTTATGCCTGGGTAAAATGTCACATACATGTTTACATGTATTGGTATAAATATTAACAGAAAATTCAGAACAAGAATGGTTAAGAGTAAATATATCCATATTTTCTCATACTGTTATTTGTTTGCATTATAGTCTTTGTTAGTCTACATTCTGGAACTGTTTTTCTAAATGTAAAATTTATGTTTGAAAGGTCTTATCGTAATTTGGAAAGCTCATATTGATTTCAGGAAAAGAAAAACATTAAATAAAAATACTGAAAAAAGTAAGAAGAGGTTATCCTACATTTGCTCTGCTATTTGTGGAAGTGGTTTTTGTGTTATGTAATGAGTATTTTATAGTCATTCTGTGAATTATGTAGTTACATTTCATTCTGTGATTAATGTGTATGAAAATAAATGAAAAAATGGTGTTTTACTTTGTTAGTATTTCTTTATGAAAAATTGAGGCTATCTTAACACACTATATTTGGGATAGAATTAAACCCTTTGTTGTTTTTCTGCACAGTAAAACTGTGCTTTGATAAAGACCCAATTTTCAAATGTTTCATTAGAGAAGCTATAAAACCCTTTTAATTTCTGCTCTATTTCATATTTATATATTTCAGTAATGACCCTGCAATTACTTCACTTATTAAATACAAGGAATTCGATGAACGTCATCACTGGCATTCTGATAGACCTTTGACTGAGGAATATGAGCGAGTGCGATGCAGTGCTGATGGTAAGAATAACTAACACAAAGCCCATGGGTCTGTATTGGCCAGAACATTATTGTAAAGGTTATCATGGTTTTGCAGAAGGACTTCTCGTTTCAGAAAACATTTGCAGCTGTACAAATACCTGCCAAACTGGAGCTACTGCAGTAGCCAAATTACATGTAAACTGATACATCTGTGCATTATATATATGAATTTTGTATTATCTTAAATTGGTCTGAATATAACAGAATGAGCACTTACGGTCAGATGTTCATCATATATTCCCGTTTGCCTGCAAAATGCTTCACAGATTTATACAAACTATGTACATATGAAGTTTAATGTTTAAATATATAGTTAGGATATATAGTTTATATATGTTTAAATATATAGTTAGGATAATTTCCACATTTACATATGTGGAAAATCTGCCCAGATGGTTGCACAGTGCTTGCATAGCCAATCTTATCTTTTGAGAACAGAATTAAAATAAGAAGTAAAAGAAGTTGTTGTGGTTTAACCCCACAGCCACTCACTCGCTTCCCTCAGCTGCAGCAGGATGGGGGAGAGAATCAGAAGGGTGAAAGTGACAAAACTCATGGGTTGATATAAAGACTGTTTAATACAGCAAAGGCCACATGCACAAGCAATGCAAAACAAGGAATTAATTCACTCTTTTTGATGGGCAGGCAGGTGTTCAGCCATCCGCAGGAAAGCAGGGCTCCATCACACATAACAGTTACTTGGGAAGACAAGTGTCATTGCTCCAAACATCTGCCCATTCCTTCTTCTTTCCCCAAATTTTATTGCTGAGCATGACACCATATGGTATGGAATCTCCCTGGTCAGTTTGGATCAAACTGGTCAGTTTGGATCAGCTATCGCAGCTGTGTTCCCTCTCAACTTCTTGTGCACCCTCAGCCCCTTCACCAGCAGAAAACGTGTTGACTCTGTGTAAGCACTCCTCAGCAATAACACACCTGATTTATCAGCACTGTTTTCAGCACAAATCCAAACCACAGCCCATACCAGATATTATGAAGAAAATTAACTCTATTCCATTAAAACCAGTGAGAAGTAAATTTAAGTTTGTATTATTCTTGATGTTACACATTATAATTTCCTATTAAGTTCTTTCCAGATTGCAATGCTACGGAAAACAAGCCTTGGACTTAGCTTGGAACTTAGATTGGCAAATTTACATGAAATTAACTATACAATGCTGTATGTAGCAGGAAGTACTCCAAAATTTCTCTCAAAGATATTTCTATCATCAGTAGCATCATGCGGTGAATGAAATTGTGAAAAACCTACCAGAAGTTGAGAATTCATGGGTTACTGTTGGTACTTCTAAGGTTTATTATGGTTTTTATTCTGTGACTTAGAAATACTGTTTCCTGAGTGGGTATTTGTATTACTTGACCTATGAAACCAAAGTTCCATCTCCTCCTGTTTTTGGCTGGATGATTTTTTGCATTCTGTACACTGTGATTTTAGTGGGAAGTTTGGAGAGCATCCCCTGCAGAACAGTGTCTAGAGCACCTTCCATAATGTTGAAGGTTTATGAGCAATCCATGTGTGCCTTGCATGAATATTCTTATCTATTGAGATAAGTCTTCACACTCAGAAGTAGACTCATCATTTTGATTTTAGGACAGAGAAAGACAGATGCTTGAGTGTGGAAGTATTCATGTGCTCAGTTCAGAATCTTCCATTGCCTAGCATAAGTGTTGTTCCAGCAGATTTATTTTTTTACATTCTGATGGCAGACTCTTGTTTTATTGGGGAAGAAGTATCTTTCTGATCATTTGAATTGCCTTCTAGAAGGCACCTTTCTATTTTCATAGACTCAAACAGTAATAATTTCCAGGCATCCTGTTTTTTAAGTTTTCCAATATTTTTAACATGCATCTAAAGTAGTTTCAATTTGAGTCTATTGCCCATCTCTCAGATAGACCAAAGTACTGTTGGATTTCAGTGAGTCTTAGTAGCCAGCCTTTTTCAACATGAGATTTTGTCTTTTAGGTCAATTAGGAGTTTTTTTAGGAAATTTGTCAATTACCCAGCTATCTTTGCTGGTAACAGATTAGTCTGGAATTCTATCAGAGCATTTTTTAATCAATTATATTTGTTTGTAGCAAAATCCAAAAGTCCAAAAGAAAGAAGAGAAATACAGAAGTTACAGACTTTTCGTCACTTTTATGGAAGCACTCTGGAAGACAGCCCTTCAAAACATATTGTATATCAAGAGCATGTGTCAGAGAATGCTAATTCTGCTGTCAAAAAGGCACAAAAGAAGCACGTGAGTATATTCAAGTTGCTCTTTCCAAATATTTTTTCTACTATCCAGGAAAAGATTTCTACTATATGAGTTCCACAGCTGAAGTTTTATATTCTGAATGATCTAGTGGTTCACAGTTGAAGAAATTCAAATTTGTTTTGTACTTCAAATCTAATTAGCTAATTGACAAATGTGTTTTTGTTCCTAGTTAAGAATACTGATGAGTGATTGTATTTTAACAGGCATAAGTAAAAAAAATTAATAAATATGAACTCTGTGAAGGTTAAGGGGTTTTGGCTCATGACCAGTGTTATAATGTGGAGAGAGCGAAACTGGATTTCATTAATTTAATTTTACTCTTAGAAACTTGAGAAATACTAGAAAAAAACCCATTATTAAATTACTTATTTCGTTGCACTGTTTGGAAACATACTCTGTGAAAGATCCTGTAGATATTGCGATTAATCCTAGCTATGTGAACATTGTCAGACATCATAGGGTATGTAGCATGTGCTTGCATACTTGTGAACAATACTGACCAATGGTAATTTGAGTAACATTTCATAATAACCTGTAGTATGGATTACAGATTGTGAACTGTTGCATTGCCACTAAAACTCTGCATATAAAATAACTTTAAGTAACTTTAAACTCTTAATTTTATTTAACTTACTGAAAAGCATCCAGCTATGATCAGAGTTACTATTAGCCATGTGTAAAATGAAAGCTTGAAATTTAACTTTTAGACATTTCCTTTTATATTTTTCAACATTTTTTTCTTTTTATACTACTCGTGAAGCTTTATACTGGTTTAAAATGAAGTTTAGGGAAGGTCTTTTGAGCAACGCATATTGGGATTCATTATGTCTTCTTCAAAATTACTTCATTAAAAAAATTCCCAAAACACAATGCATGGTACAGATTAGTTGAAAATTATAAAGCACCTGCTGTGATTGAGTGATTAGCTTGTTTTAGATGATGCTTGGACAGAGTGATGGTTATTTCTAAATATCTTTATTTTATTGGATAGAAAAGTAAAGCGGAAATAATTACAGAGGAAAACAGCAGGCGACTAAGAGCTAAGGAAGAAAATAAAGAACAGAAGCAATGGCAAGCCTTATATATGACAACTGTAAAGGAAATAAAAGAAAACCAGACTGTTGGAATAAATAAATTGGAGAAGTTTCTCAAGACCTTTAAAAGTAAATCTGTGAAGTTCAGCATAGAAATGACAGCACTGTCTACCTGTTTACAAGTGTGGAAGAAACACTGCAAAGAGCAAGGTATGATAGCCAAATTCACGTTCAGTAGTCAACTTCCACTTTCTTTAACCAAGACAGTGGGTGACTTTGGGCATTCTCAGCTGTAATAAAGACATGTAAATACAACCCTGTTTCAGGAACATGAAAGGTGCTTTTAAGTGTTAACAGGCTCTGATCCCCTTTTGCAATTTCAAGATGTAAAGTATCCAATGAAATTAGATTGTAGCTGTTTCCCTGTGTTGTTTGTAAACATTGCATACATAAATAATTTTATTTATAGATCTTTAATAATTATCTAGCATGCACAGTAAAATGTATCTATATATATCATGGATTGTTTATTTAGCTGAGGTGATTAGCTTGCAGTTTGAATAATGACGATTTGCACGAGAAATCTGTGATGCCATGGTAAGTAGCCTTCTGTTTCATCAGAATTAACTTGTTAAGTCCGTCCCCTCAGTCAGAAGAGTCCAAACACACACTGCTCGAAACATGTTCAGAAGAGTTGTAAACATTGGAGTGAAATATGTTGCTAATAAGATTGAGTAACAAATTTGTGCATCAGGAAAGTAAAATGGGGGAGCTTGGTTATTGTGTAGATGTCAGAAGTATGACTTCTTTCTATAGATGAGTATGCAGAAGCAGGTAGAGTTATTTGGGTCCTTGGTCTTCAGTGGCACTCATTGTAGAGGTGAAAGGAGTCGTCTTTGTCTAGTTGTTTTTAAATAAAATTAATCTTTTAATTGTTATAGATGTGGCTAAGGTCTGTTCTGAAAATACCTGATATCAGAATTCTCTCAATGATATGATCAGCTCTCAGATAAAAGTAGGCTTTTTTTTTTTTTTTTTAAAGGAAACAAATCTAAAGATTTAAGCAAAGCTGTTCAAGTCATGAGGAGAATTCATATCCTTCTTGAAAAATATCAAGATCTCTTGGAGGAACCACATCTACAAAAGCTGACCAAATATCTAAAACTCCTTGGATTTGAGAATTTGGCATGCTCCCTGTCTGGCCAGGTAACTTTATAGTTAACTGGATCTGTAGCTGAATATTAACAGTGAATATTAAGCAATGAATAATGTGTAGGACAACAATACTGAGCTTATTTTATTTTGCATTGTGCCATAAGATTTGGAACTATCTATTCTTGATTCAGATATTAATCTTCTTTAGTTTCATGTATACATTCCTCTGCTTGATGTGAGGGCTAGCTTTAGTAAGCTTCCCCTTTAGAAAATAGAACTTTATATGGCTGCAAAGATAGCCTTTGAAACAGACATCAAGATTAATTTGCTCTAGTTATGTCTCTCTGAGGCCTTAGATGTGTCTGAGAGGTACCTGAAGTTCAGTCCATTGCTGAACTTTTAGAACAGGAAATCTTTTGAGGCTGTGGAGGTGGATGAAAACTGTGCTGTTTGATGTTATGGTATTCCTAATTGCTTCTGAAGGAAACTGTTTCCGATACTGAATTGCTTGTCGTTATTAGCACTGCAGAGACCACCAGTAGCTACACTGAATTTGGCCTGAAGTAGTTTCTCCAAGGACTGACCTTATGCTTTTCTGCCCACTGGCTGATTTAAGAGCAGTTTGATACCTTTGTGTGCAGATGGTATGTTATTAGGGAGAGGGGATGCTAGAGTGGCTCTCAGGCAGAAGAGGGAGTAGGTAGCTTCTCTTGCAAGAATATGAAGTCAACAGCAAAAGGAAGGAAGGTTACAGTATCATTTACTTCAGTGTCCCATTTTTCAGGTGCAGTACAGTTAGGAATTTTTGGAAGCTTATTTTTGGAAACTGTTTATCATCCTTCCTTGAGGTTCAGGACAGAGGAGAGAGAGGAAGTGAATGTTTTGTGAGAAATTTTCTCCCCTTTAAGAGTGGAAATTATTTGTCTCTTTTTCTACGTGAACTCAACTGGTACACGATGATTACCTGTTCTCGGCTACGTAATTATTGTAAAGGTGTTTGGTGTTCCAAAGAAGCTATACTACATTTTAGGAAGTAGAATTAAGGGATCCAGGGAACACAAAAAGTTTGCTATAAAGGCTTGGGATGATAGAAGAGATATTGTGGCAGGTTTAATTCTTGCTCATGAGGGTTCTACATCAGTTGGTGCATTTTGGACTTACTTTTGCTTTTGAAGCTCCTTGTTTATGATTATTACTTTTGTAAAGTTGGAGAAACTTTAGGAATAACTGAAATTTTCAGGAATAGCTGAAAATATTTCCTTGAAGAAATTAAAGAAGTTGGGAAATCTCCATCCTTAAAGACAGTAAAAACTCAGCTGAATAACCTGAGTGACCCATATTAAATGCAACTGTTTCTATCAGTGAGTTGGATTGACATCCAGATATCCGTAGAATCCTTAACGTTGGAAAAGACCTCCAAGATCATAAAGTCCAAACCCTGATAACCTAAATTGTTATGTGATTTTCTGAGTTTCTAGTGTATTTTATACGCATAATACTTTTCTGTACAGCTTTCAGGATCAGGTGTTGTAACCAGATGCATCCATGAACATTAAATTTGCTATGTCTTAGGGTATTAGTGCATTCTTTAAAAATATAATGCTTTTCAAAATTTGAGATCACGCTTACTTTATATTGAATTTCTTTTTGCAAGTGGGATTCATTGCACAAGGGATTGGGGCAGAGTGAAGAAGAGAGACATAAATATGTGATGAGAAGGCTCTGGCAGGCAATAGTTTGAAGAGGCTGAGCTTTTGCCTGGTAGCCAGTTTTGTTAGCTCTTCTGATAACAAAAACAATACCAACACTAATACTCGCTGTGGAAGACATAGTAGTTTTAGAACCTAGTCTCCTTCCAAGAGCACTAAATGTAACCCTGACATAAGAGTGTATGGTGTGGATTTCTGAGAGAAATTATTAAAAAACCACCTGCACTTTCATATGTTTTTCAGAGCTTGCACAGTTCAACAGAGCAAAAGACATACCATTTTCTTAATCTCTTTCTAGCTTTCAAACCAACTTGAGTTTTCTTTTGACCTTATAGACGGAAGAAAGCAGTAATCGGAATACAAGCAAATATGCTATTGAAGTGGGTTCAGCTCGATTTCAGCTACAATACATGGATTATTACTTGCTCAGAGAAGAGAGAAATGATCCAGATCCCCGAGTGCAACATTTCATACCAGACACATGGCAGGTAATGAGACACAAACTTTTTGCATGAAGTTAATAGAAATGATCTTTTTTTTGTCTGTCAGACCAAATTGAAATAGACAAGTTATAATTTGTAGTTCTATTTTTTTTCCACTAACAATTTAAGAGGAAAGAATACAATCATAACACAAGCACGTTAACTCTGACCCTCTGTAGTCTAAAATCTGTATTTAAATTCTACATGCTGAAATAAAAGATGTTTTCACAGAAAGAACACTCAGTATGAACTTAATGACAAGATATTTTGATATCTGCTCTTCTCTTAGCGAGAACTTCTTGATGCTGTAGATAATAACGAATCCGCGGTGATTGTTGCTCCCACTTCCTCAGGAAAAACATATGCATCATACTATTGCATGGAAAAAGTTCTGAAAACAAGCAACGACGGAGTAGTTGTGTATGTTGCTCCTACAAAGGTAAGGCTGTTTCCTACTACATACTCTGTATGTATGACTATGTAATGATTCTGAAACTGTTTGGGGTAACTTGTTACACAATTTTAGTCGATATATATTTTTTATCAGAAACAATATTTACATTCTGTTTCATATTTACATGCATTAGAGCATGCTTATAAAAAATCTTCAAAATATTTTGGCTCACATAGAGTTTTTGTCTATTAATATTTGTATAGATAATTTAAGGTCAAAACCACTAATATATAAAAAAAAGCTGTAGGTAGCATGTTAGGTAAATGATGAGAGTACCAAAAGTCTACCAATATGATGAAAGTAATATTAGAAAGCAAAAATGACTAAGCAAGACACGTTTCTCTATTTGAGTTCCAGAGAAAATGTATGAAACTCTAAGTAGTGGGATATTTTTTAGTGAGAATTCCATCCTAATAGTTCAAAACTGATTTAAGTGCTGAGGCACAATGTTTTGATTTCTTCTAAAATTTATTTTAATGTTCAGTGATATGATTTTTAGGTAGTGAATTACTGTGCTGTTATTTGAGAACAATCTCTGTGGATTGTTTTCTGTAAGTAAAATCAAATTTTTTTGTGTTTGTATTCAGGTTGGGTATCAAAATTTCATTTGAATGAAATTCTGCATCAGACTGATTCTGCATCAGTCTAGATGCAGAAATGTATTTTAAACATGCAGCCCAAGGACTTTGAGATCATTAAAGTGCTTGTAGATGAAGTAAATGCGATCTATTTTTAACTGCTTTGAAAATAATTAAAATACAGAATTAAAAATGAATAACTCACTTTACACAGCACTAAATTTCTTTGAAAGCATTGGAGTATAATTGAAAACAAAGTACCATATCTTTTTAAAGTTAACATTGGTGAAAGTCTAGACTTAATAAGACGTTACATAGTACCTTATAGTCTAGTACGTTAATATCAGTGCCAAAATTGAATGCCTTTAAATGTCTGAGACTGTCATATATCTTTAGACATGCACTCTTTAGTTTTGTTAATGATCTTCTTTATTTAAGGCCCTTGTAAACCAAGTGGTAGGAACTGTATACAGTCGATTCACCAAGAAACTTCCAGATGGATTGGCAGTGTGTGGAGTCTTTACCCGAGATTATCGCCATGATGTCATGAATTCTCAGGTATATTTTTATGGGTGTTTTAACACATAATAATAATAATGACTTCTGTATTCCATCTGGCTTCTGAAAATGTTAATTCTAATTAGAACAACTGAGCCATTGCTAAGTCAAAAGTTCAGGAAAAATCTATGCATACCTGTACTTAGGTATGTAAGTCTGTGGCATACAACCTCACCTCTTCATCATTAGTGGACATGCAGGTGATTACTTGCTCTGGTTAAAAGAAAAACCATTAAAATCCTTTTGTTACCAGCATACAGAAGATGCCTTGTAAATGTCCAGATAGAACATATCAGTAGCTTTTACCTTGTGCACTGATGTAGTCACTTCATTATAGAAGGCCACTAGGCTGGTCTTGCTTGTAATGGGGAGCCCAGAACTGGACACAAGACTTCAGGTATGGCCTCATCAGTGCTGAGTAGAGGGGAAGGATCACCTCCCTTAATTTGCTGTCCGAACTCCTTCTAGTTTGGACTCTTCCTAGTTTCCAGCCCAGGAAATCATTAGCCTTCTTTGCCACCAGGGCACATTGCTGCCTCGTGTTTAACTTGGTGTCTACTTGTCTACCTTCAAGTCCTTTTCTGAAGAGCTGCTTCCCAGCTGGACAGCCCCCAGCATATACTGGGGAATGGGCATGTTACTCCCCAGGTAAAGAAGTTTGTACAGCTCCCTGTTGAACTTCATGAGGTTCCTGTCAGCCTGTTTGTCCAGCCTTTCTAGGTCCCTTTGAATGGTAGCACAATTCTCTGGCATGTCAGCCACTCTTCCCAGTTTGGTGGCATCAGCAGGCTTACTGAGGTACACTTTTGCCCATCATGCAGACCCTTAATGAAGACATTAAACAGGATCAGACCCCCTTGTTGATCCCTAGGGTACGCCACTGGTTACTGGTCTCAGCTAAATTTTGTATCAGTGATCACCAGCCTCTTAGGCCCAGCCTTCCAACCAGTTTTCAATCCACTCACTCTGCTCATCTGGCCCATAATTCAACAGCTTGCCTGTGAGAATCTTGTGGGAGATGCTGTGTGAAGCCTTACTGAAGACAATATCTACAGCTATCCCCACATCTCCCCACATCTCCCAAGCCAGTCTTTTCATCATATGAGTTGGTGAAGCATGGCTTCCCCTTGGTGAATTCATGCTGAATACTCCTGATGACTTTCTTGTTCTATGTTTGTTTGGAAATGATTTCCAAGATTAGTTGCTCCATCACCTTCCCAGGATGGAGGTGAGTGACCAACCTGTAATTTCTTCTGTCTTCTTTCTTGCCTTTCTTGAAGACAGCAGTGACAAACATGCATTCACTCTCGTTTACCTTGAAATCACATAGATACATATTTTTAAATGCTTTTTTAATATAGAATCTACTTGTTGTTTGCTTGCAAATAATGTTTTGCAAACCTTTCTTCTTAGATACTAGTGACAGTGCCTCAATGCTTAGAAATCTTGATGCTGTCTCCTCGTTGCCAGAAATGGACCCAACGAATACAGTATGTTATATTTGATGAGGTAGGCATCTTTTAATAGTAACCAATTTAACAAATATAAGGAAAACCTTGAGAAAAATGTTGGTGACTCATTTTTTCATTACATAGTTTATTACTGGTAAAGAAACAGCTTTCAGAAGTATTATTTCAGACTTGTCCTCCAGTGAAAGAACTTAAAACTCTGTTATTCTTCAAGAGGACATACAATTCAATAAAAACTACCAGGAACTTCCTTTATTTCTCTCAAGTCAGTCAACTGAAAAACTAAAAGCCAGCACTGTAGTCTCAATGGCACAAATAGAACATACCAGACTGGGATCATACACGACACATCATACTCTATTGGTCAGACTTTCCAGGGAAGAAGTCAGTGATTAATCTTGTTAAATTTAAAATTCCTCCTGTATTCTTTCTTGTAGATGGAATTAATTGCTAATGATGCCAGTGAGTATGTAGGGTACAAACAGTAAATGTAGTATTGAAATTTAAACTAATTTGCTATCTAGTTAATTCTGGAGAGGTATTTACTGAACATTTGATTTGGATCCATGGTCGTTTGCTACAACATAAGGATTATTCAGTTCTGATCTTGCCAAACTTTTGATTTTTGCAAAACACAAAACTCCTGTTATGGATTCATGTTGATAAGGAACACTTCTTCTTTTCTTTTAATCCTTTCTCCCAAAAACCTAGGTACATTGTCTTGGCGGTGAAATTGGAGCAGAGATTTGGGAACATCTTCTGATAACAATTAGATGTCCATTTTTGGCACTCTCTGCTACTGTCAGTAACCCGGAACACCTAACTGAGTACGTGTGGAATTTTATTGCCCATGGGAGCATATTTACATTAGATATGAGCTGTTTTAGATAGATAGGTCAATTAGTATTGGAAAGACAACTGATTTGGAATTACAATGTTATACGTATTATGCTACCCTCACTCCCCAGTCGACACAAAACAATACTGTAATTCTTAACTTTGTAATGAGAACACACTCTACTTATTCCTTCAGACTCTGTAACTCTGAGCTGTGTGGAGGAATTCAGGGGGCTTTTACATCTGTTTGAATTGCCAAAATACACTTATCCATCATCAGTCAGAGAAGACTCCTGCACTATATATATATATATATATATATATATATATCTGTGTGTGTGTGTGTGTGTGTGTATAGGTACTATTTCACATTTTTTTTATTTGCACCCTTGGATAAGCTGGAGAAAATTCTCACTGACATTGGTGAGAAGGGACTGGAAATTCTATAGGAGATATTAAGCAGATTGTAGTAACTAATATATTATAGTTGTACTGATTTTCTTAAAATATATTTTACAAATCTTATTTTCATTTGATTTTTCTACTGTAGGTGGTTACAATCTGTGAAAAGGTATTGGCAATGTGCTGAGAATAAAATAGAAGGAAGCTCTACAAACTCTGAAAAGAACTTTACAAGACAATGTAAAGTGAAATCTAAAGTACGAGAACAAAAGAAATCATATCGTGTTAGACTAGGTGTGTATCACAATATTTTGTAACTAAGAAATAATCACTTTAGTATGATTTCTGCAAAAACTTAAGTCATGGTGTGTAAACTTAAGTGTTTTGGTTTGGTTTTTTGTTTGTTTTTGGTTTTTTTTTTCTTTTGAATAACAACAAACCTTACAGGATTAAATACTTGCTTTTTCAAACAACCAAGTGCAACATGACAACATTTTTGTCTCTTCACAGTCTTGTATGAAGAAAGATACAATGATTTGGAAAAGTATGTGTGTTCTCTAAACGGTAGCGATTTTACCATTGAACACTGTCATCCATGTGCTGCATTAACAGTCAATCATGTAAGCATAACACTGGTGTCAACATTGTTTAGCAACTATTACATTTAGGCAACATGGATTCCATCAAAATTATTTCTGTATTTTTCTTTTGTTTATACTCCTTGCAGATTGAGAACTATGGTATTCCTTCAGATCTTTCTCTGTCTCCACGAGAGAGCATCCAGCTTTATGACACAATGGCAAAAGTCTGGCAAGACTGGCCAAGGGCACAGGTGAGCATACACAGCTGTGAGCAAAACTTATCAAAATAAATAGATGACAAAGTACTAGAGTAACAAAGTAATAGATTAAGAACTCTTTAAATTAATATTAAATATTAATATTGTTCCAGGAGCTAGATCCTGAGGAGTTTGTCTCTTTCAAGAATAAAGTAGTAATAAAAAAGGCAGATGCAAGGAAATATGAACAGGAACTGAAGAAAGAACTAAGCGAATGGATTGTGCTTGGCCAAAGGCAGAAGGTAACAGTTGCTAGAGGGCATTTTCTTCAGATTTGTCCAGCTTTAGTATAATAGTAATTATATCTAGTAATATAATTATGGGAGTTTGTCCATATTTCTTATGTTTAACTGTTGCTTTACTTGAAAGATAAGCACTATTTGTAGCATTTTAATAAGCATTTTTAAGGTGATGTTTTCTCATCTCTTGGAATCAGATTTCTGATACTGCTGTGAGATATCAATTCATGATTCCTTTGGGTACCTCCTACAGTTGGTGAGAATATTGTACCTTTGATCTGCTTTTTTAGTCTACTTCTTTTTTGTTGCTTGTATGAAACCTTCTGTGTAACATTATGTATGTTCCCATGTAAAAGACAGAAATTCAAGCAATGAGCTGAAAACCATGGTAGCCATGAAAATTCTATTTTGAGCTCTTGCCAAAGTCAGTTGATAACTTGCAGACCTTTTAGTCTGTAAACTATAAGTGACTATTTCCGGTTCTGAATGATTTGAAAAATTTGAACTGATAGAATTTTACACAGGAAAATGGAGTCTTTGTATTTGCTAGCTTCCAGACTGAAGTATCTACCATTAAAATCTCCATAAAACTATTACTTCGCTCAGGTGAATGAACTACTGGAGCACCTTAAGCCAAAATCTGTGGATTGCTCAGAACAGCAGAAGTGGAAACATTTTGCAAACTTTGTTGATAAATTACATGAGATGGATAAGTTGCCTGCCATATTTTTTATGTAAGTATGTACATTTCATGTATTATATGTGTATTGCCTATATTCAGAAAAATGAGTATGGAGATAAGCATTGATAAGCAAATGCCATTTACATGGTATTTATTACCTTTGCCTTAAAAGTGAAGGTTTATCAACTCATGTGTCTTTATGGCACTGAAGTTTAGCTGAAATAAAACTGGGAGCATTTAATTACTGTGTGGAAAGGGTAGAATCCATGCATGATGTCTGAGAAAATTACAAGAAACTTAATCACATTAAAATCAGATTCTCCGTTGCTTTGCTCTGGTGTAGTCAGTAAAACTTGTGGAAAGTGTATGCTGTCTATTTAGAGGTGGAAATGATTTATGTAAAGGCAGATTTGCCACGGAAAAGGGTGAGATGTGATTTAGTTAATGTATTCGTTTGTTACATGGTGATACTCCCACTGCATAACCTCTAAAAATCACATCTTACATCCAGTGACAATGCATCAATCAACCTGGTTTGCATATATGAGGTGTAATTATGTAAAATCAAACATGCACAACTTTGATCATATTGATAATACCATTATTGTCAGTGATATTGCTTATATTAGTAAATTAGGCATGTACTTCAATGCTGGACTTAATAAAAATAAGCTACTTATCAGTAAACAGCTGTCTAATGCATACGTTTGCTGTAATAATGCACTGGAACAATCATGTAAATATGGAAAGTTTGCTCATCTCAGTATAAAGCCTTGCCTGTCCTTGCATTAGACACTAGGATTAGCATACTCACTGCAATTTCAGTCCTCACATGCTTATGTAAAGGTGAAAATTTTGCTCCTGATCTTGGTGACTGACAGATTTGAATGTGAATATTCTAATGGGTTTGGATGCAGCCTCACTGTATGTGTTGCCAGCATCTTGTATGGTTTTAGTTAACATTATCCGCCTGAAGCAAGAGGAATGAAAAAAATTCTTTTTGAGAGTGAAGCTGGAGAAGTCTTCATCCCAGTTAAACTCCACAGTCCAATAGTGAAAAAGCTATGAGGAGGAACAGCCATGTGGAAGATGAGGACAGGCACTGATTCTCAGTTGGGTAGTTGAGAAGAACTAAAGTGACTTAAGCTGCAGTTTACTTTATGTCCAAGTGTCCATCTTAGGGAAACATAGAGTTGAGCATACTACCTGTAGATAATTTATTGGTAGAACCATTTTACCCCTTGGTTTTGTAATAATAGCTGTTTGAAAGTGAACATAGAGTATGTTGGACATGAAATAGGGATAAGCTTCTAATGTTTAGATTCTATCATCAGATGATAGGGCTCATTGAATACTATTTTAACAGCATTACATATAAATTGTAATAAAACTGTATTAGAGTTCACCTATCTGATGTATATTATATATTGTTTGCTTCAAGATTTAACATCCATTCAGTCGAATGGGCAGCCATGACTGTATTCTCCAAATTGCTGGAAAAACAAAAAAGTATACAAGGTCCAGATCCTGAGAGGGAAAAAGAGCATTTAAGGGAAAAACTAAGAAAAGTGAACAAAATGCTAGCAAAATTGCCTGAGTAAGTATTATAACAAGATGTTATTAAAAAGCTTACGTATTATGACAGAGTGTAATTTTGTGATAACTTTTTTCTGGGGATTGCACCTTTCAGCAGCACATCCATCTAGCTTGAGGAATAGTAGTCCTGTTCTTCTTTGTGCTCTAGTACCCCACACCGCTGGAGCAGCTGAGTGGCAGGTATCAATCAGCAGTACCTACTGTATAGTCAGGCAGCAGGAAGGTGCCAGCACTCCTGACATTGGGTAAGGTGCTGCCACTACAACAAAAGAATCAAAGAGAGACCTGAGTATATGAGATTGGTCAATTTGGAGTAATTAACTACTGAGATATCAACATATCAGAACATCTCTTTTTCCAAACAGTAAGTTTAGTCATGCAAGTCCTAAAAACAGTGTAGCATTTGACCCTGCTTCTGGGTCAGCCTCTGTGGGAGAATATTGTCATAGTTTAGCCTTGCCAGGGTAGTGGATCTATGAAATACAGGTTCACCGACTGGTGAGATCCTATTTTAATATTTGTCAGCCTTTTGTTTGGATTGTACTGTATTTTTTCCCCCCTTAACCTTTCATTTTATTAATTTTATGATCATAGAGTATGGATTTTATAAGACATTTGGGAGAGAAATATGGCTATAGTTATCAGGAATGTCAAGAACGTAAAACATCTTCGTTTTGTCCTCCTAATGACAATTTACAGGGCATTCTTTGGACATAATATCATGGAAGAATGAACTTAGCTGACTTTAAATTCCTACTGGATTTTCAAGTTCTCACTTACTACTATTAGACACATATTTAGACATTGAAGTACCTTAAAAATTTGCCCTTAAATACTCTTCCCTCCCCTCTCTTCTTCAAATCCTGTCCTAAATCCTTACCGTTCATGACATTATTGGCAGTAAATCCATCATGTTTTTCTTTTAATCCTTCTCCTATGAAATCTAATTAGCTTACAAATTTGCTAATTGAGGTACTTATAGTCTCTGTCTTTATCTTCCTTAATTTTTGTCCTCTCTACTTCACCCCAAACTACTTGCAGTTTTTCATATGAGCCATGATAAAATGAAGCTGCTAGCATTATCACTATTTACATTAACAGTTTAAAAGGGAATGAGTCTGCATCTTTCAGTATCCAAAGAACATTTTAAAATTGAGAAATGTATGTTAATTACAAAAAAAATGTATTTTTAATTGTTATTTTATATAGGGATACCAAAAAGTTGAGCCCTCAAAAAATGAAAAGCATGGAACTTCTTTCAACTAAAAAAAGCAACCTAGAAATAAGGCTTAAAACCCTAACTGCTATCCCTTCTGTGTGTACTTATGCTGACCATAAAGCAGTGGATGAAGATGTAAGTAATTCACTGATAATTCTAACTTGGTTTTATTTTTGTATGTCTAAAATGTGTGAATTCATGCATAAATGCATAAAAAGCATAAAATGATGCAGTTGTACTTTATAACAGCATTCATTGACTTCAAGAAATATTCTGAATATTCCCATTTAAATGTGATCCCAATCTTAGATAACTTTTATTTTTAAGATGTATGGACAACTTTCATTCTGCCAAATAAAAAGATGTTGACTTCTTGCGATAGGAATCCTGGGATGTAAAATACAGTTAATTCACTTCCATGAACTTCCAGCAATGCAGTTCTATTACTTGTTGACTCCTGTTTTTCTGAATCATCAGCATAGTGTATATGGCACATTTGTGTACTTAAAAAAAGATTTTTGAGACCTTCATATCTTGTAAAAATACTAAATAATAATTTTTTTTAGACTCCAAAAATTCTAGTCCTCACAAAGCAAAATTTTCTTTGCTTTTCAATGTGTTTATGTCCCCCAAGGAAAGAAAAGATGAGAAAACCATTGAAAATCTGCAGGTGTTCATCAGAAATATTAATGTATATATTTGGATAGAAATAATTAAGGAATAATTAATGAAATATATTTATATGAGGTTGTTTTCACCAGTACTGGGTGCCTGGGCCTTGATCCAAGAGATTCCCTCTGGTCTAAATTTTGTAAAACATGGCTGTGGTTCATATAGCTGTCTCTTCATGGAGCAAATATAATTGTGATATATATAGCTCTTAATTCTTAATTGATGAAGTATCTTGATAATACTTTCTGCTTATTGTGATTTGTCTTGAAAGGGGAAAATTGTGTGCATTGGGACCAAACTCGTGATGCCTTATCTTGGGAACTTTTAAGTCTAATAGCATTTTTGGACTGCTGTCAGCTGATGTGGAAGGAACACTGCTTCCCACAGTAGCACATGGGTTAAGGCAGTGAAGAAGTAGCTTAAACTTCAGAACAGATAACACTTAGCTGTAGAGTGAAGTTCAGAAAATACTGAAAAATTAACAACACCTGGTTATGCTTAATACTTTTGTGGTTTATACTTAACATTTGTTTATTTGTAGACTTTGAGGAAGATTTTTCATCGTCTTAGGTTTGAGAGAAGAGGTTATCTGCAGCAAATGATGGCACTGAGGGGAATTGGGTATCATCATGCATCTATGTCCGCTAAGCAAAGACAAGTAGTGGAGATACTTTTCAGGCTGGGATACGTGAAGGTTGGTGAATTGGGATCAATTTTATTTTTTTTTTTTAAAGTCTTAGTTTCTCCATGTATTTAATTTTGAAATATAGTGTACCTTTCACTAGTGGTAAAATATGTTGCATTTACACATTAAGTGCCACAGCCTTTTCCTCATCCTTTGCCTTTTTGTTTCCCCCCAATTCAGTAAAGGATAGAGATTCTTGTTAGTCCTCCTTTTGTTGCTAATGTATTTATAGAAACATTTTTTGTCTTTCACTGCAGCAGCCAACCAAATGTGCTTTAGTTAAATGAAGTCTATAGGTTTATTATATATTGTACTGTCTTCATGAAATATTTCACTTTGTGTTCAATTCCAATATTATTGCAATTTATTAGTTATTTCAATTTTCATAATAGATATGGTATAACTTTCAGGATAAAAAGTTTAATATGCAAATGTAATAACTATGAATTATACTAAAGAGTGAAATTCCTTTATATTTATGGCTCTGTTAAATTCACCAAATTAAAGCATGATAGATGAGACGTTTTAGCATTATATGAGAAATTAAAGCAAAATATGAGAAATTATAGTAAAATTCTTGTTGATTTAAGTTTTTTTTTTCTTAAACTGAATATTGCCATTTCTAATAGATACTCTCGTGTTTGATATTTTATAGGTAGTCACAGCTACTTCATCTCTTGCTCTAGGAATCAACATGCCATGTAAATCTGTTGTCTTTGCTGAAGATTCTGTCTTTTTAGATGCCTTAAATTACAGACAGGTATGGAAATAAAACATCCACTTTTTATTACAAGAACAGTCATACAGGTATACTACAGTGTGCAGTCAAAAGACCTATTTCAGCAATTCAAAGATTACAATTGCTGAGTGAAGTGAAGGCATATATTTGGCTTTTAGTTATGGAAGCTGGAAAAACAAAAGCTGTTTGGTTCTGGCCAAGGTTTTACAAAATGAAAAATACACTGTAAGAACATACAGTGGGATTGTAACAATGAAAGGAAAGATTGTTGACTGGATTAATGGGGACATTTGAGTTCTTTCTGTCTTGGAAGTGGCACTCCACAATGCAACACAGCAGTGTGGAGGTGAGATTGCAAATGCAACAAAGCAGAATGTCTCTACTCACGGCACAACTTACTAGGTGGGTTGAGAGACTCTAACCTCTTCATCAGCACCTGTTTCCTGCTCCTGTGCTACTTTTCAAACCAGTATTCATGAAATACTGCCAGTTTGCCTCAGGATCAAGAGGCCATATAGGCCACATACAGTTGATGGCATCACCTAACTCTCAGTGTCAGTGTGAGTGGATCTGTATTATATCTGGACCTATGTGCATCTCCCTTCTGCTGCACATATATGTATATATATGACTCCAACTTTATCACATCATCTGGTACAAGGGGCAAGTCCCTGCAACGGACCAGACCAAGGATACGTGATCCAAGCAAGAGAATATACCCTTAGGAAGGTTTTCCCTGCTCTTTTTTTTATATTCTCTGCTCTTTATTCATTCTGAGACTACCTCTGCTCCAAATCTACTCAGAAATTATTCGGAACTAAATGTAACTTGAAAACAAAGCTGGTGTATAGATATAAATAAAGTTAAAATTTACCTTGAAGAAAAATAAATGTTAAAATGACATTTGAGAGAATGTAAGTATCCTGGCCAGTGTTTAGGTCTTCCATTAAATATGGAAATTCACATTAAAAAAAGTAAAGAAACACACCACTTTTGTTAACCAGCTAGATTTGAGGTATATATTTTGCACACATTATTTTAATAATTCTGCATAAATGCTTTATTAAGACTGTATAGATAGTATATACAAGTTAGGTATTTTTATTTAAAAATTAATAATGCTATTGTATTAATAATATGATTAATTAATATTTTATTCTCAGATGTCAGGGCGTGCTGGAAGACGGGGACAAGATATGATTGGAAATGTGTTCTTCTATGACATCCCACTGCCCAAAGTTGAAAGACTTATCAAATCCAATGTACCTCAGTTGAAAGGCCAATTTCCTCTGACTATTTCCTTAATATTGAGACTCATGCTGTTGGCTGCAAAGGCTGATGACAAAGCAGATGCTAGAGCAAAGGTTTAATATGTTTTTTTCTTAACTTCAATATAATCAAATACTGTTTCCTTAACATGAGCAGAAAGTTACGCACTTCACAAGTAAACAGCCTGCCCCAAATGAAATGGTATACTCTGCTATAACTGCTTCTAGTACCTGTGCCATCTTCTCCGCAGTATTCTGCTGTCCATTGTCATGCATTTATTCTTTGCAATAAATTTTATCATCAGAAAGAATGCCACTAGCAGCAAAGTAATTTTATCAGCTTTTGTTCTGTGCAGTATTTGCATTAAAATGGAGAATCAGCAAGTCTTCCAATATTTAAAATTTTAGTTGTATTTGAAGAAAAGATGAGAACATATATTTCCATGGGGAAGATGGGTGCTATGAAGTGCTACCTCAGTTGAAACAATGAGGAAATTCTATGTATTGCTAACTTGTTTAAATACACATACGAACTATCTGTAATCAAAGAATTCTTATTCTTGCCATTTAATGCAGTGATTTAAGTAAACAACACATAAAGATTACAAATTGGTCAGAGATCTCCTCTTATAGTGTTAAGGAACTCTTACCTCCAGATGATCTGATTTTTACATCCACTTCAGCATATAGACATTTATTTTCGAGAACTCACTGAATGAATTCAGACATAAGTCAAGAATTCTTAAGATAACAGTGGAGATTGGTAAACTTCTGTGTTAAATATTTATTGTGTTCAAAAGGTATTATAGTGAAAGGAGTAATTTCAAAACTTCCTGGGTTTAGTTTAATGATATTTAAATCCTTGTCTTTTAGATCTCTTTATGAATTTAATGTAATTAACTTTACAAACTCCAGCATATATTTTGAAAATGAGCATACATTTGACAGAGGATAGACTTTTTCACGAGCATTTCCAAGAGTTAGGCATTCAATTTACATAAGACTTAAATAACCTCTACATAGCATTTTTATCCTGAAAACCAATTGATGAAACAAAGCATAAAAGCTGGATATTCATTTTTTTCTTGTTACAATATCAACATTCCTTTGGATTTCTGATTTCTGGGTTTTTTTTTACTTTCTTTTTCCTTTTTATTTGACCAGGCTTTGTCAGTGTTGAAGCATTCACTGATGTCATTCAGAAAAGAAAGATATGCTGAAATATTGAAAATTTATTTTGTGTTTTCCTTGCAATTTCTTATCAAAGAGGTATGTTTTGACTTGTTCCCATAAAGGATAGTTTTTCTTAAATCTACAGATTTTTATTTGTTTATATTTGCATGCTTTAATTTAAAGAACCATATACTTTTTATTTCATAGCAATAGGCTATTTCTTTCTGTTACAAATTTAAGGAAACATAAAATTCTAACGTCTTAAGTTTGAGGTTAATTCTGAGCTACTTATGTTATGGAATAAATTCAATATGATATGGTCTATAAGATTACAAATAGATTAGGAAAGTTAGAGTTGTGCATTTATATTATGTATGAAAATTCATGCATGTGAAATGATAGGAGTTTAAGACATACTAAGGATGACATGATTTCCAAAGCAAAAGTTTAGAAAGTAGATCTTAGATAATACTGAAAATCAGTAGTACATCTCTCCATAGTAATAGTTTTAAGTTTGGTGGATACCATTTTGGAAAACTTTCACGCATGACTCCATTTTGGCTTAACAGCTGAGGACTACAGGCAGTAAGTGATTACATTAACAAATCATCTGTGCCCAGGTTTCCAAGTCCTGCTCCTAGTATGATTCCTAACCAACATTTCTGCCTCTTCTGGGTGTCTGCTGTTTTTGAGATGAGGGGTATGATGCTTCTGTTGAAGAGAAGAATCTGATCAATGTGCAGGAGTTCAGAAATGTTTCCAAAAAGTTACAGTTAGCATAAGAATTGGACAAAGCCTGGCCCACACACCTAGTATCCTGTCTCCAATAATTAGTGTATTAAAAAAAACCCAACCATATGATGATTCTCTGAATACTCCGTACTTGCTTACAAGGCATAATGCAGAGTGATCTCTCATAGGAGAGCTGTCCCGGAATTTAGAGCCTTTAAAGGAGTTTTATTCCATGAGCTTGTCCTGTTGCTTTTTAAAACTATATAAGCTTCTAGCATCCAAACATCTTGCAGCAAAACATTTGACAAAACACTGCTTGCTGGGCTTTTATCTGGTCAAACATTTAGGTTAATAGTTTTCTCTTTAACGCACATAGCATCAGGCCTTACTTTGATGACTGTGTGCACGTTTCATTTGCAACATGATCTAAATCTATAAGGTCAAAATCTATACTTGCAGAAATTTTTGCCTTTCACTGTAAATTCAGTAGTCTCAATAGGTACCTATACATTAGGCTGAAAGACTGTTCTGAATATCACAATTGTATGTTTTTGTTGTATCTAATTTCATCTTTTACAACTAAGCTATTTTTGTTTGCTTTCAAATTAAATAGGGCTACTTGGATCAAGAATGTAACCCCATAGGATTTGCTGGACTTGTGACACACTTGTACTATCATGAACCTTCAAATTTCGTTCTAGTGAGCTTTCTTGTGAAAGGTTTATTGCACAAATTGTGCCAACCAATTAAAGGTAAATAATACTCCATTGAAGTTAATTGCAATCTATGGCAGACTCTGTAACCTTGATGATACTGGGTACCTTCTTGCTGCTGCTACCTTTTGCTTGCCTCACCTTCATCTTCAGATCCTTGACCTCTGCCTCTATACACTCTGCGTATGCTTATATTTCTGTCTGAGAAAGCCAAGGCACACATCTGGCAATGCTGGTATCATGAACGTATCTTTGCTGTTTCTGAAACATTCTGGTGAGGTAAGAAGTAATACCATACATAGAAAAATTAATAATTCTGACTCCAGAGTAAGATTTAAGTTCTGTCTAGCAAATAAAATGGGTGACTACTCTGAATATCAACAAATGAAAAAAGTACGTACTACTAATGTCTCATTACCTGAGTTAAATCTATTGTGTGCACTGAGATATGGTACAATATGTTAACATATAGGAATACAGTAATGATTTGTACATACTATTAGTTGCTTAATTATCTACGATGATCTACTACTATCTATTTTGTATCTCATGAGTTGATTTTTATCCAGCATAGTTTTGCAAAACCTCTGTCCTGACAGCTGTTATGGTCAAAGAAACTCCTGAATGGTTGTTTATTGTAAGCAAAAAAAGCCCACCACATAATTTTTTTTTACACTTTCATATTTAACCCAAGCACTTTCTGTTTTGACATAGACTCAACTGTTTTCTCAGAAGATGTCATGGAAAAGCTAGTTCTCATTCTAGCAAACTTATTTGGGAGAATGTATCTTCCAGCCTGCTCGATGAAATACAAACGCCAATTTTCCCAGTCAAAGGTAGAGAAAGCATTTGTCTTTACCGTAACTTGTGTTGTGTACCACTTCAAACAATTTGTTTCCTTTTCTCAGTTAGACTGGTGTCCTTGTGGATGTACAGCGGCCTGGTGCTGCCCACCCAGACGCTCTCCTACTCCTCCATCTCAGCAGGCTGTGGGAGAAAATAGTACGGAAGAGCTCGAGCTCATGGGTCGAGAAAAGAAACAGGGAGATTGCTTACCAGTTATGATCAAGGGCACACCAGCCTTAACTTGTGGAAAATGAAATCAATTTGGTGCCAATTAAAATGGATTTTGGTAGTGAGAAACAAAAAAATTTCAGCAGCACCTTCCCCTGCCTCTACCATCCCCAGGCTCAACTTTACTCCTTCATTCCTGTCTCCTTTACCTCTCCCTCACCCCAAGTAGTGCATGGCTGATAGGAAATGAGAAATGAGCTGTGGTCCATTTTTAACAGCTCTGTCTGTCACTCCTTCCTCATCCATGTCATCCCTGCTCCAGTGTGAGTCCTGTTTGTGGGCTGCAGTCCTTCAGGATAAACCTGCTCCATTGTGGGTTCTCCACAGGCTCTAGTTCTTTCAGAAAACATTCAGTGGCTCTGGTGTGGAGTTCTTCACAAGCTGCAGTGTGGGTATCTGCTCTGGCATTGTCCTCTCCACAGAAATGGCCGCAAGGAAATCTCTGCTCCACTGTGCTCTCCTCTATAGGCTGCAAGGGAGTCTGCTTCATTACTTGGAGAACCTTCTCCCCCTTCTCACTCTGCTAGACTTTTGTCTCCACCTAGGGAGCTGAAGCTTTTTGTGACACATACCAGTGATCCAGGACACCAGCATGCTCTGTGGTATATGACACTGTAGGCTTAAGGCTTTTTCAAAAAATGGGACAGTATTAGTAGGGTGAGCATTACCATTAGTTCTGCACAAAGTTAACTCATCATGGGTGCAAGCAGGGAAGTGAAACATTTATAAGGTGCTCCTGTTGGCTCTTCTACCCAAGGCCTTAACGTGCTCGAGAACACACCTATGGCTGGAACAACAGAGGAAACTTCTTCTGTATTAAACTGTTTATGTGGCCAGTTTCCAGCAAGCATTACAAGAGAAAAAATGTTATTTATTTCTGAGAAGTGGTTAGTCATGTAGGAGGGATTACAGGACTGTTGTGGCTAATGGCAGCCATCAGTCTGTCATTTTGGCAGGGAAACCTGTTGAACACCAAGATAGACAAAACAAGATCTGAGAAAGGCAGCCCTTCAAAAGGCCACTTAGAGCTAGATAGAAACATCTTTAGTAAAGCTGTTTGCCAAGTACCCTGTAAGGAATTTTATACTTACTGTTTATCTTCCATGCCTTTTCTGCTTGAAATTCATGTTCATCTTTAAGGTCCGTTAATTCCAAATGTCCAGGCAGTCTGACAAGCTGGGTAAAGTTTGAAATTGCACACTTTCTTTTTTTCTATCAATATGCTCTGTGTGTACTAATATTTTATGTATGGAACAATGTAGAACTGACACTTTTGGACAAATCACCTACATTAAGCAATGAACTGCTTGTTATTTAAGGTCTTCCTAGAAGATCTACCAGAAGACTTTGCAGATGCTTTAAATGAATACAACACCAAAGTACAGGAAAATTTTGCTCATTTTCTTCTGACAACTGCCAAGCTGGCTGATATGGAACAAGAATACAAACTTCCACTGTCAAAGACAGGTATGAAGTGAAAAATTAATGCATGTTTATAATTTGTGAAATTGTATTAGGAAGAGAAGGTTAATTCTCATGTTGTAAAGAAAAAACTTATGGCTTGAGATACAGTAATAAAGAGCTACAATTTCTATTTCACTTTTGTTTTACAAGTATTACTGATTAATTTGTATGTGGCAGAAGTTTTGTACAGAGAAAGGATCATTTTAGTTGCTATTCTTCCATTATTCTGTAGGGGAAAAAACCAAAGGGACTATAAAAGAAAAAAAAAACCTAAGTAAAATTATTGAATAAAAGTCTTTTTATCTGATCATCAGTGCATTTGCAGATCCTCAAATACCTAGAATACTTGAATTGCTTTCAGAATCTTACCAAAGATTAGATTTTCAACATCTGAACAGCCTTAAGATTTAAGTATCAATTAAAGAACATCACAATTTTTTTTAAATCAACTGAGTTATTTATGCCAGTAAGTGATATTCAGTAAGAAAAGCAGTATGAAAAGGCAAGCAAATTACCAAGAAATATAGATTGCCATTGGGTGAAAAATATTTAACTACTCTATAATCTCAAGTTATTTCCTGGAAGACAGATATTAAAGCAATGTAATATACCACTATCCCATTGCCTAGCTCCTCTAAAAAACATGCCTTCAAAAATACTATTTTTGCAATAAGAAAGCACTTCAAATATAGGACGTCCTTTATTCTGTCCTTCAATGTAAGACAGAATAAAAGATGATGGTAAACTAAGTCTTCTAATGGTAACATTGCCTTTGTTTTTGGCATAACTTTTGGCTACAGATGAGTCAAGAAGAAAGGTTTAAGTTGCAAGGGGGGAGATTGAGACATAGTAATTCTTACCATTAGAAAGCTCTTTCTTATACACTATAATCAGCTACACAGAAGTTCTTATGAACAAAATAAACAAAGATATATCAAGAAGGATTTAAGTTTGGAACATTATTTCCTGTCACTATCTACTGCACTGAAAACTTACCACTTTCAAACTAGATTGCTGAAAAGGGCTTTGTGTCTCAATAGCTTATGTTGTATATGAAACTTCTTGTCTAGACTTTACATCTCAGAATTGGCATGGCTCTGAACTAGCATCTTATTTGATGGACAACACCAAAAGCATATCTGCCATCTCACCTTTTGCATGTTTATCTGGAGTGGTTGATAATGATCTATTTCATGGGAACATCATTAATAAAGTAAGTTATTTTTTCATGGGGGCTAGAATTTTATTGGAGTTCAATAAAGTATTTGTTTAATCACAATCTTCTTCCCTCTGTCTAATATGATGGCACTGTTTGCAAGTGTCACTCTTTAGGAGAAATAATTCAGAAAGTGTCAAAAAATAAATATCCAGCACAAAGTAGCACCACATTGTCACAGTGCAAAAATCTGTAAATATTTTGCTTTCTTACAAGGTCTCCATTGCTTTTGACTCTCAGACAAGTAAAATACTCTAAAATTTCAAACCATATCGCCATTTTGTTTTCTCCATGTCAGGAGTTTTCATTTTTGTTTTTAAATCAACCACACAGTAGGCTCAAGGATCCTAGCAAATGGATGCAATATGGCATTGATTGCTTTGTAGCTAGAATTGTGTTAGATAGCACATGAGTTAGCTTAATTCTAATATACACCAACATATTTACTGTCAACTTGCATTTTCCTGTGTTATTCTACATGGGCTCTGCAGTATTAGGGAATTAACACAACTCATAATTCTGTAATAGTAAAAAATTAAATTCCTACAACTGGGGATTTGAAATTCACTTTCATCTTTAAAATGTTCCATGTTTAAGTGTAATTAATGAATTCAAAGCATGAATGAGTCTTAATAGATGATCTATGCATATGGAAAAATCCTAATCTAAAACTCAAGAGAAATAAAGTTGCCTAGTCAAACTCTACATTACTCAGAACACTCCATAGCTGCACTAGCAGTTTAAATCGCATTACTAACAAACTCTCTCCTGTGTCTGTAGTCTAGATGTACTTGTGCAGATTTTTGGACTGGATTAGAAGTGTGGAACTTTTCAGCTGTGGGTCTAAAGGTGTAGGTTTGACAAAATAGGCATATAAACAAAACCACAGTATCTATTCAATAATATTTTTTGGTTTTAGGCTGTCTTACGTTCTCTTGGAGTTAATGTCACAAACTGCCCCCTGCTTTATTTGAACAAGTATGATAATCAGGGAAGGAGGAGGCCACTCAATGCATATGCACTGGACTTTTATAAGCACGGTTCCTTGACTGCATTGACAACTGATAACTGGTATGTACTACCATTTATAAAACTGTTAAACATTACAATATGGTACACAAGTTCATCTTTTTGATTTTAAAGCCTTCTCCCTCCAGATTTTAGGGATGAAATAGCTGTTAAATGTGATTACATTAGTAAAATGTTTTAATAGGAATAAACCAAACTGAAGTCTAATGGCAATGGCTGTAAAATATTATCCGGCTATTCAAAATAGGACCATAAGTGGGAAGTCTTGACTTCAGCAACACAAGTCATCTTGACAGGCTCTTCACAACATTTTTTATTTAATCAAGCCTTTTTTCACAATGAAAAAGAAGAAATGAGGAAGTCCAGTAGACCAGAAGATGGTAACATAGGAGCAGAGAGATGTCAAAAGCTTGGTCAAATAATATAGAAACAGATTAATGAGTGAATGAATGATCAGTGTCAAAAGATACAGGCATCCAAAACACAAGCTTGGACAAAATTTGTCAGTAATTCAGTATTTGTATTAGTGTTGCTTCAAAACTTACCCTTTTCCTAATTTTTTCTAAGCATTTAGCAACTTGGCCTGATAAATCCATCATACTAGGATTTCTCTTTAAAGAAAACAAAAGCAAAACCAATGCACAACCATACACTAACCTCTTTGCCCAAGCTGGCCAACCACTGCCATATGGAATCATATTTTCATGTTTAAGTTCGTGGTAGATGCAGTCTTCCTCTCTTCTTTTTGCCTGGATCACTTACACTGCAGTTTTTCCAAAACTGGAATTTTAATCTTTACTTTTAGGTTGTCTTGCCTGTATCTTTTAACACTGATCATTCATTCACTTTAATCTGTTTCTGTATTATTCGACCAATCTTTTGATATCTCTCTGCTCCTGTCTTACCATCTTCTGGACTACTGCATCGGACATCCTCATTTCAGAGACTTCCCTGTTCTTCACCGTGAAGAAAACCTTGATTACATAAAAACCCCCTGAAAGTTCTGACAAGCCAGTCAAGCTCTTATACTTGATACAGCTCCTAACAAATAATCTTTGACACTCTTTCACCTCCTAATTAAACAATTTATACACTGCATTAGTCTTCTTCTCAGAAGCTAAATTTTTTTCTTTATTTTGCTCTTGCCAGTTACAGTCCTGTTGTCCTCTTCAAACTTTCAGAGATGCACTTGCTAAATGTTATGTGTAATTTTCATCATTATTGATTTTGCCTTTGATCCTCACTGGCCTTCTGTAACCTCATTCATTAAATCCATCTCTCTATAAAATGTCTAGCTTTCAGTTCTTAATGAAGCCATTAACATAACTATTTTATTTCCAACCTTGGCTCAAAAAAGCTCAACCACAAGCTCCCTGTCTCAGCTCCTCTTATCAAGTATCTTAATTTTGCCATCATGCTCATAGCCAGTAACTTTTGAGTAAGAGAATACTACCTCACCCTGGGGGTGCTGTTGGGAACATAGAATATTATCTGCTTTTTTCGTAAACTGTTCAAAGCAGATTCTAATGAGAATAATTAGAATACACATTCCATGCACTGTTATGGTTACAATAGGAGAGTTTGGCATTAATGCCACATTATTGAGACCCATGGAAATATACCAGTTATAATATCACATTCTTTGATTCTATCAAGCTGATCTAGTAAAATATGTCCATGCCCACAGCAGGGGAGTTGGGACTATAGAATCTTAGAATGGCCTGGGTTGAAAGGGACCTTAAAGATCATCTAGGTCAAAACCCCTTGCTATGGACAGGGACACCTTCCACTAGACCAGGTTGCTCAAAGCCCTGTCCAACCTGGCCTTGAACACCTCCAGAGATGAGACATCCACAGTTTCTCTGGACAGTCTGTTCCAGTGCCTCACCACCCTCGGAATAAAGAATTTCTTCCTAACGTCTAATTGAAAGCTACCCTTTTTCAGTTTAAAACCATCCTCCCTTGTCCTATCACTACAGTTCCTGGCAAACAGTCCCCCTCTGTCTTCCCTGTAGCCCCCCTTCAGATACTGGAAGGTTGCTATGAGGTCTCCATGCGACCTTCTCTTCTCCAGGCTGAACTGCCCCAATTCTCCCAGGCTGTCTTCACACAGGGGAGGTGCTCTAGTCCTCTTACCAATTTCGTGGCCCTCCTCCAGACTTGCTCCAACAGTTCTATTTCCTTCTTATGTTGGGGACCCCAGAGATGGATGCAGTACTCCAGGTGTGGTCTCACAAGAACAGAGCACTAGGGCAGAATCCCCTCCCTTGAGCTGCTGGCCACGCTGCTTTCGATGCAGCCCAGGATACAATTGGCTCTCAGGGCTGCGAGGGCACATTGGTGGGTCATGTTGAGTTTTCATCAACCATCACCCCCCCAAGTCCTTCTCTGCACGGCAGCCCTCCATTCTCTGCCCAGACGGGATTTGTGCTTGGGACTGCCCTGACTCAGGTGAGGGCATTAACTAGATGATCTTTAAAGGTCCCTTCCAGCCCAAACCCTTCTATAATTCTAGTATTTCAACACAATATTGATTGTATTAAAAAAAAAAAGTGCTATTCTCAATTACTAGAAACTGAGTTTATTAAGTTCCTTTTTAGTAATCAGTGATCCTTTTTGCAAAATATAGGATCTTCCTCATTGGTAGAAAGCTTACACAATCTCCTGCTCAGTTTAACCAGCAGGTTCATCTGAAGTATAGTGTTCCAGTTTAGCTTGTGACAGGTTTGTTATTCCAATAGTTGAAACCACGTTCCGAAGATAATATTAATAAATTATCTTTTCTAATATTACTGAGTCTTGTATGTTTAATATAATTATAGAAACATTAGCCTCTGCAGCATTATTAAGCTTATATTTTTTCTGCACTGATCCTAATGAACTAATGTCAGTGTTAAGAGGTCATGCCATGCGCTCTCTACATCCTTACCCAACCTACATAACTGGGTTTATTAAAGGTGAAACAGTTATAGTGCATATTCATTTGATTATTTCTTTTTATTTCTTCAGGTTAAATGAAGGAGATGCTTACTACGCCCTCAAAGATTTTTCACTCCTCATTAAGTCTGTTGGGTATGATAAACTTGTGCTTTTTAGAATACAATATATATTTCATTTTAAAAGCAACTTAAAATGGAACAATGATCTTTTTTTTTTTTTCCCCCAGAACAAGTTTGAGTGAACTATGTGATGATCCAAATGATAATGTTCTACTGGCATTTAAACAACTGGGCGAAAAATATGAAGAGAAACTGAAGCGTATTACTTAAAAAAAAAAACAAACCCAAAGCAGCAGATATTCTTACCACACAGGTAGCAGCCTTTAGGTTAGAAAATTACTAGATCTGAGTTACCAAGTAAAATTTCAGAATAAAGCTTTAGTTAATAATCAGTAAAGTTTACTTCAGGAAGTTAACCTTTACCAATTGACATTTTAGCAGCTCCAATGTCAACTAAATAATATTTTTAATAAATTACAAAACTAAGTAATTGTACATTTTCTTTCAGTTGCACTTTTTTTCAGGCAGTGGCATATATGTTAAGATAGCTCTCAGGTATGTACTGAACAAATGTCACAGTTCTGACAGCTGGTGAGATTAGCCTCTCGGACAGTATTAGAAACTTTCAGCTCCTTTGGGAAGGATGTTCAGCAATTATAAAAGAAATTGTTCTGTTTTCCAAGGTTTCTATTAAATCATGAATAATACTATCTTCATGAACCGTTATAAAAGCTTTTAAACTGGGCTGCAGGTTTAGTTTACAAAATTTTAAACAGATCGAGGTTTTTATACGAGAACACGGAAGTTTGATTAATAAAAAGTTCCAACCATATTGCTTCATTTTTCACCTCTTTAAGAGTCAGAAAGATCCAGGACACTTATGGCATACTCTTCAAGAAATCTGTGTAATACAAATCACTGAGTTTAGTAAAATATGCTTTCTAACTAATTTTCTTGGTGTTTGTTTTTTTGGGGGTTGTTTTGGGTTTTTTTCTGGGAAGAGCAAAGTTTTCAGCAGTATTTTCATACAAATGCTTCAGTTTAACACTACCTTTTCATCTACCTGTAATCTGAAAATATATACACACACATACCTATATTTAGATAACATAGGAAGGTGAGGCTTTGACAACAATCCTCATTGTCATGCAGAATTTTATAATGACCAAGGGAGTGATGTAAGTTATTCTCTACTGATAATTAGCAGACATGCACTAAGGACAACTCTGAATCCCACAGTTTATTTGAATTGGCTCTAGTGTTCATCCAAGATCACTGATTCCCCTGGTTCTGGAGAGGACAGGGTGAATTTTTGCAGTAGCCAGGAGTGGGCATGGCTAGGACATGGAGGTTATTCTATCCCACCTCACGTTGAAAAGAAGTAATATTCTAAAAACTTCATAAAGTTTGGGATTAACCCTAGCTCATTAGGAATTTTTTTAGCAGAAAAAAACCATTTTCTACAACTTTCTGGCAACAAATTTTATAGATGCCTTATCTGACTCTCTAAAATTGTTCCATTTCTCTCACTTTTATTAGAGTGAAACCAACTTCCATCTGTGACACTCTCTGCCATGATCATCTCACTCAGCCTTTGTTTTCCATTTCTCTCTCCTACACATGCAGAAGAACATGACAAGAACGTCTAGATAAATGCAGAGAAATTCTTAGGAGAAAACCGAAATACAGTAATATTTAAGAGATGAACATAAAGAACTAGAAAACTGACAATTAAGAGAATTTTTACCACCTTCCTTACTATAATGCAGACAGAAAGGTAATATTATTCAAGCTTTATAAATACTAGAAAATCCCAGCACATTTAATAAAGGAATGCACTGCCACAGAAAAATTGAGGCCAAGAATTCAACGCAAGTAAGGTGTAAACATTTCCTAGAACAACAATAGTATTTCTAAGTACTATGTCACAGTAAGTATATTAAGTGTTGCAGAGATTTAAATTTAAGTAGTATTTCTCTTATAAAGTTACAGAGATAATGTGCAGATTATTGATTTTTCTAGTTGCCACTGAAAAAGTCTGAAGGAGTATTAAACATTCTGCATTTTGATTTAATACTTGCCAGTTGACATATCTATCTGATGCAAAATTAATTTAAAATCTGGCAACAGCTTTTGGTGAAGAGTGAACAGGAAACAAGAGCTTTACTCTGAAACAGTACTACTGTCTGTGTATTCCAATAATTAAAGCACAGTTATATCTTGGATCCAACAAAAGGCTTAATAAAGTAGAAAAGATGGTCTTTTTATCCTCACTTTATATCATATTTCACAGACTAAAAAGTTAATGAGTTTTGAATCATTAACACACAGAAAGAAGTACTGTTTTCCCTTTTTCTTGTTGTTACACGGATTTTAAAAGGAAGATTTTGAGTTTTAAAAGCTAGATTCTCCTAATGCTTTCATCAAAACAGCAAATTAATATCTGTCCAAGTATACTCAAGCTGTTGCCAAAAGGAACTGAAAGTGAATTGTGATGTTTCCTTTTCCTAAAGGCAGCATTTCAGAAACGTAACTGACACCCTTCTGCAATGTATAACAAGAACACTGATGTGATGCTTCAATTTCCAAAGTGCAAGAGAAATTATTGAAATTATACTAGAATTTGCACCTTCAATATACATTAAATACATCACAGAAAAGGAAACAGCCAAAGTGAGATACACAACACAATTTTCAGTAATGCCTTTAACAGTCTTTATTTTCCCTGTGGCTCTCTTCCCTCCCTGCCTTTAAGGTGAATGCTATTGGCTGTACTCAAGTGCAAGTGCTGCTGTACCCAAACAGCAATCCTGCTGCTGAGGCTTCACCCAGCCTGCCTTCTGGGACACCTCAGCTCTACACCACCCAAACATGCCCCAGTTGCACTTCTCAGAAGGTCTGCATTCTTGAAGATGCAGCATTTACGGGCATACTTCTGTCTTGATCAAGACATGACATTTTTGGTTGTTGCCTGACTTTGTGATTACGCTACAAATATTGCTTTATTGCACTGTACTTGCTGATACCTCGACTGGCAAGAATCAGGGAGAAGAACAGCTGTAAAATCACTAATATCCCCACCTTTTAAAGTGTTAAGTAGAATTTATTTATTTCTAGTTTATTTAAGTATAGTTATCTTCTATTTCACTCTTTCTTCATGTCTGATTTTCTTCTCGTAGACATTTTGTCTTCTGCAACAGAAAAATATTCTGATGCGTGGTTGGTATCAGTAGAGACACATGTTTGACTTAGCTCCTCAGTGTCAGAATTGCTGTCACTTGGCATTCCTCCTGTCTCATTTACTGCATGCACAGAACCTCCTAAAGATGGATCATTGTTCGTGCCAGGAACAGAACAAGCTGCGTTCTGAAACTGTACAGGCTCGAGTTCATCTTCCCTCCTAGGATGCATACAGTTGTTTGCAGCAACAGTTTCTTCATCTTCTACCTTTTTTTCTTGTTTTGTTGCTGTAGTAATTTGAATGGAAGATGTATTCTCATATTCAGCTGGAAGCACAACTGAACATAAAGGCTGACTACAAGAAGCATTATCATCATTAAGCATTTCTGCACTTTCAGCTTTTTTAGCTGAGTTCACAGGAAAGCATGAGCCTTCACATGGATGACTATGACTAGAAGCAGGCTCTGAAGACTCAGAGGATACAGGGTTCCCTAGATTTTGAAGTGTTTTGTCAGGAGATTTGCTCTTCTCCTTTTCCATTTTTTCAGTTCTGTTTCCAGAAAAAAACACAGAAGTAGTCGGTGATTCAGAGGTATTTTTGACAATACCTCCAAATGAAAATACTGATGAAGATAATGGAAAGTTACTTTTGAAGGGAAATGCACAATTATTGGTGGGAAGGGGTGATTCAGAGACATCATTCACCCCAGCAGCAGTATTGGTTTCTGAAGTAATGCAGGCTGCAGTTGTGCTGGATTCTGAGGCATGAACTCTTTGTTCCCATAACACAGGTGCTTTCTGTGTACCATATTCTGCAGTTTCCTTTGCACAAAGTGTTTTTTCTCTCATGTGAGATAACATTTTTTTGTCAGATGGCTTCTCAGACCGGTTAAAAAACGATGATGGTGATAAAACCTTAAATGAATTACTGACTTCTGATCGTACAAACCAATCTCTTTCTGAATTGCCAAAGGGAAACAAAATGTATGGCTTTGCGCTTTCTGCTGAGTCTAAATTCGGACTGGTTGAAGAATCACAAACTGGGGTTTTGGTTTCACGACCATGTTTATCCCGGTTATCAGTTTTATCCACATTATCACATTTCCCTAGATAAAACTGAGGGAAAGCACATTTCCTGTCTTGCTTTCTAACGGAAAATGTACCTCTATCTTTAATAAATCTCGGTAATGAGTTGTTAGTTGCTCTGAAAGTAAAAGGTACACCAGAAAGTCTCTCTGCAGAAGTATCTAGAGATTCTGAACTTGCAGCAGTAACGGCTACTGTTGCTGCTGGTTTTACGCCTGATGAAGTGCTAGAATTTGTGTCCATTTCGTTGAAAACAGTAACTGAGGATGGCTGTAACTTTTCTTTAACTAACAAATCTTTAGAGTTCTCTGAGTCTTGAGTGGTTACTTCCTGGGAACTTCCCTCATTAAACAATTGTAAGTCACCATTTGTTTCTGAAAAGTTTGTATTTGTGGATGGGATGCTTCCAAGAAAGTTTCTTTTGTCAAAGCGGCCTGCTCTTCGCAGGGTTGCCATTTTTATTTTATCTGTGTTACTTGCTTTGGTAGGTGAAGATACAAAAGGAGTTCCTGAGGACTTATCCTTCCAGGCCTCAGCAGTTAAAAATTTATACTTTTTATTTGCAGGTAAATTTTGTGCCTTGAACACATTGTTGAGTTTCTGAAGTTCCATATAGTATTTGTAACGTAACTCCTACAATGACAGCAAAAATCCCATTATCTAAAATGGCATTTGTGGATTCAGAGGTTATAAAACTCACATTAAGATCCTAAGACTGAAGAAAAGTTTTCATATATTCTATAGCATTTATGATGTATTTTTCCATTGCTACTGGAAAGCAACAGAACACAAGTCATTACAGAAAAAAGTTCTTTAAAAACAATTGAACAAGATACAAGGAATCCTGATGACAAAGTAGGTTTTGAAACACGATACTATAGGAAACGGTATTTGAAGTCACTATCAGGATCAGAAATAGCTAAAAATACTAGCTTAGATATTAAGTGACAACTTCTCATGAAAAACAGCTATCTGAAATCAATTTGGGTGGTGGGGTTTTTGTTATTATATGAAACTGCATTCTTAATGGCAACAGAAAATAGATGTTCTCCAAGATAATATAGCAAAAGAAAAGTAATTCTATATTTAAAGGACCTAAGCAACTTTTTCTAAGCATTCCAGCATCTGCCACTCGTATTCTCAGAATATGTGTAATGTGATTTGCTGCCAGCCATGCTTCACTAACTGTAGCTAGAATTATTCTGAACAGAACAATACTCAGTCAACCAAATGGAACTGTTAGTAAGTGAAAAAAAACTAATTGTGTAACTACATCATTGGAAACTGAACAAAAAAGAGACTGGATTCAGTTTTATGTCAAATTATACAGCTTTAGAAGACAGAATTCTATTATCTTCAGAAAACAGAACACTGGCAGATGACTTTCTCTTCATATAAGCATAGGGAAGCTTATTTGGATTAGAAAGTTACAGATGTGACTCAAAAAAGCCACACTAAAATATAAAAGTAAGTATTTGAAGCCAGTAGTAAGATTAAGTTCCAGCTTTCTGAAGACAAAAAAAAAAAAAAAAAGTAAAATCCTGACAGTTTTAATACCTAGTCAGATTTCATTCTAAATTGGAAGGGTAACTTTCTACTACGAAAAGCTTTTAAAACAGTTTTCAGTTATTTGGAAAGTTGCATCATAACATATAGTAACTCAGCCATACTTACAACAGATGTGCAATCATACCTCATGACTCATATTTTGAAATGCTGACATTTGTGATATCGACATAAAACGAGTAGCGATCTTGCTACCATCTGCTTCATCCTGTCCCGCCACAGGCTGAAAAATGTTTTGCAGCAGGCATTATATTTCATTTTGATAAGCCAAAACAGATGATACAGTAGTGTTGTAGACTACATAATCAATAACTTACAAGAAATGTGTTTGGTATATTCTTCTGGTCCTGACACTGCTTCTTGATATCTTTAAACAGATTTGAGTTCTCATTTCCTTCATATGGTAATCCTATTAGAAAGAACACAGGAATACTGATGGAGAGTGTATTAAATATGGAAAACACAGAAAGGCTCCTGTGCACCTAAATACTGATTCCAATTAAGAACACGAGTATATTGCCCTAAATGAGACCCTAGTCGTTGAAACTTCTGTGATATAAAGCCAGAGGCCTGTGTAAGCAGTTTTCCAAATGTCTGGAGAGGCCCAATCCAACGCTTTCTCTTATGAGGTAAAACCATTTAATCTGAGCATAGCCAACATTCACATTACACTACAACAAATACCCATCTAGTTCAGCAACACACTTCTGACAGCAGCGATACTGGCTGTATATGAAAATTATGATACTTCCCCCAGATTCCAAAAATACAGCCTAGGAACTTTCTAGAGAAAACACATTTATAAAATGCATTTAAAAGCCCTCAATGAGTTTATCATCCATTTAATTTGCCCTGATGCTTTCTGAACACTCGCATGCTTTTGCCATGCAGATTGTTCATTAGGAACTGATTCCACAAGTTGCAGGTTTCTAGAGTGACCTCCGAAATCTTGTCTTCATTAAATCCTTCTTCCCTACCTTTAACAATGCCTACATTAACAGGTGTTAACTCCAAAGCTATGATTTCATTAACCACAGATTTGATATCCATCTTCTTTGGCATACACACTGGTGGTCTTTCCCAGCTGGATGCTATATTCATCACGTCAAGCTGAGTTTTCATTCTGAAAAAGGAAAAAAACTAACCAATTTACTACAACACTTAGTGTTTACATGCCAACTAAACTACAGCTGTCCCAAACCTTCATTCGCCAAGCCTAGCCATGAAACTACATCTGCCTAATATAAAAAAAATTATTTTAAAAAGAAATCACTAGGAGGGAGAAAAAATCAGAAAAATTAAGTCTCAGATAAAATGTCAAGTTCCTCACATTTTTTTTCTTAAAACTTATTACTTGATGATTCATTCGAATTAGGTTCCATACTCAATGAAAATTGCAAGAAGTAGTGCCTGTGGTTCAGCAAAAGGATTACCCTTCTACACTTTTCTTAGTGTACTTTCCCTGAATCTAAATTATACTCCTTCTTCAGAGGGCATTGCTAATGTTAGTCTGAAACACAATGTATTTTAAAGAACTCCATTTCCAATATTCTTTCTTAAACTCAAGTTAAAAAGTTACAAGAAACGTAATTAAGAATCATTAGAAAGAAATCGCAGGGTATGTGCACTAAAAGCACAAAAACAAAGGCACTACAAAATCTCCACACATACACTTACAGTTAAAAGATTTCTGTAAAAGCTCAAGCATGCTTTGGTGTTCCTGAGTTTAAATAAGATACCTAAAAATATCCAATCACCAAGTATTAATGAATTTCTATATTCGCTTTTTGTCAGGCAGCCAATTCAGATGTTTGATTATCTCTGATCCTTGTAGTCCATTATTAAAATTCTTGATGCATTTCTTAAAATTTGGAATACAGAACATCCAAAAATCTTAAAAGTATTATGTCTTAATTACTCAATACTATTTTCATTTTAAATTGCTTATCTGCTGATATCCAAAGTAACTGTTTTTTAGTTTTAATGTAAAATATCTAAAATAACACTACAAAAAACAAAAGATGAAAAAAATTAAAATATACCTTGTATTCAAGCCACAGGCAACCTATAAATAAAACAAGAATTCGTAAGATAGAGTTTTCGTCCAACTGTCAAAAGAAGGTTATTGCTTTATCAGAATACATGAGAGACTGAATTGCCTGTCTTCATATCATGAAACTATAGGAAATAAACTTGTTAAAATATTAAAAAAAAAAACAACCAAAAAACCACAACACCAATAACAAAACAAACAAGCAAACAAAAAACCACCACCCCCAAACCATTCAAATGTTAAAAAGCCTAGGAGGATGGTTTATCTTGTAATATTCTGTGTTAAAGACAAAAAGAACTCTTTTGGAGCCAAATGAAGGGATTTAAATCATGATCCATATGGTTACCTAATCCACTTCAGATGTTCAGATATTTATAAGTATTCAAATGAAAGACTATTTTGTATTTCTTGATGAGGAAAGCATCTGCTATGTGCTCTCAATATGCTATTACACTATTTAAAAAGCTGTCTTTTAGTTTTAAATCAGGCAGATAATGGCAGTAAGAAGTGCACTGTACTGTAATCAAGTGGCACTTCCCAAAGAACAGGGAATGGAAAGTAAAAAACTGACTGGATTATAGCTGCTTTCCTATAAAAACCTGGTGATCTTGCTGTAATGAATCTTTAAAGAAAAGCAATGTATTGTTATGGAGGGCAGGCTGGGAAGTGCTAAGTTAAAGAGGAAGAGAACAAACAGCAGGAAGAGGAAGAAAATGAACAGGAGGAATGGGAGGAAGAAGGTAAGAAGTGGTAAGAAGGAACCAAAGGCAAAAGTGGAGGAGGAACAGAAAGCATAGGAGAAATAGAAGGAATAGGTAGAATATGAAGCAGAGCAGGAGACACAGAAGGAAGAAGACGAAAACAGGATGTGGAAGGAGAAGAAAGAGGAGGATGAGGAAAAACAGGAAGAAAAAGAGGTTAAGAAAGGGATGTGGAACTGTTAAGTGACATACTAATCACTGAAGTCACAGTATTTCTTCCTAAAGTGGGAGCTGCTTTTACTTTGAGTAAAAATGAAATTTTTCTTAATGAGTTGTTACAAGACACACAGTCAAGCTGTAGTACTTTCTTAGCTTCCCATTTATGTGAAGGCAGCAAAAAGACCCATTGCAGAAATCAGCAATATACTGCAGTTTCTTCAGAAAGCAAGTTGAAGAAAACAAAATTCAGTAGTTATTTAAGTACTCTGCCCCATATCTGCCATCTTCCTAAATTCCATACAACTGCAGCCACAGCATTTGACAAACAAAATTAAAGGATCTACACTAGCTTGGGTAACAGTGAAGATTAACTTGTGTCTTAGGCTCCTCTAGTATTTACCTTTAAATCAGAAACAGTGTTTTTCTCCACAGTTCCCTTAACTTTCAGGGTCTTCCATACCTAAGTGTACATACTATGTAGGCACAGCTTCAAAGCTTAGCTTTGAAGAGGCTGATTTACCTCTGTTGCACACCTTGGTGGGCAAGCTTAAGTATCAGTATAATCACCTCAGCTCAGGTATCTCAACACAGTACTCCACTGTGCAGCGCAGACAACTTAAAAGTTCTGCCTCAAATCTTTCCCCAGAAAGCATTTTCAGTATCTTACAAGTTTAAAAATGCAATGGAGGTGCTTAATACACGAAGTATTTGAAAACGAATATGAAAAATAAAGAAATACGAGACAACTTTGAAGGCAGTACTAGTAAATAACTCTTCATCCAGCACCAAGGCAGCTTACTTTCACAGCTGGTAGCATAACACAGCAAGTGTTACAGCAACAACTACACAGTCAACCTTTATTTCATTTGTTAGTGAAGAAAAAAAGTGTCTACTGAATACACTAAAAATCACCACTGATAAGCTGAAATGAAAGCTTTTTCAAACTTTTCTAAAAATTAAAAGTGTTGTTATACATAAAGTACAAAGAGTTAAATAATTTTAGTCTATTTTCTATTTATCAAATTTGTTTTTCCTGATTGAGTCATAATCATAACCTACAATATAGCAGGCTCTATTTGAGTTCATTATACAAGTGACATCAAATAGAAACAAAAGGCCATCACCTCCAGGAAACGCTGAGGATCACACTCATGGACAAGCTTTTCACAATCCTTCAAAAAATTCTCAATGGTCTTCTTGTGAGTTTCTTTCATTTTCTTCCAAATCTGAAATTCTTTCTCTTTTTTACCTCTTTGATTTTCAACATCTTCTAGTAATTGCTGTTTTTTCATTTCTAGAGTTTTGAAAATTTCTCCAAATTTCAGCTCAATTATCTCCACATCGTTGTTCAGCATCATCTAGAAGTGCAAGAACATAGGAACAGATGCAAATGCAGTAGCAGTGTATATTGACTTCTCTAAGTAAGGTCAGAGCACATCTATGCCACAAGAAGGACCTGATGCTCTATGTCATGATTAAGCTATCATGAGAAAAGAAACAAAGACACACACACACATAATATGCAGCATCTGTAACTCACATCCGTATCATTTGGTCGTTTTGAGATCTCATTCATCAGCTTCTCATTTATTATTCTCATTTGTTTCAGAGTGCTGAAGAAGGTTAACTGAAAGGACAATTGAAACACTTGAATGAGTTATCCATTCCACAAATACATTTCAGCCTTTATCTAGAATCAGATCATGAAAAACATAGAGCTACTGGAGAGGGCCCAGTGGAGGCCACAAAGATGATTAGGGGTCTGAAGCCGTCTCTTATGAGGAGGGATCGCATGAGCTGGGGCCTGTTAGTCTGCAGAAGACAAGACTGAGAGGGGATCTCATTAATGCATATAAATATCTCAAAACCTGGGTGCCAAGATGATAGTGCCAGACTCTTTCACTGGTGCCCAGCAACAGAACAAGGATCAACAGCCATAAACTAGAACATGGAAAGTTCTCAATGTGAGGAAGAACTTCTTTACCTGAGGGTGGTAGAATACTGGAACAGGCTGCCAGGGAGGTTGTGGAGCCTCCACTCTCTGGATCCATTCAAACCCCATCTGGAGCATTCCTGTGTCACCTGCTGTAGGTGACCCTGCCTTGGCAGGGAGTTGAGGTCCCTCCCAACCATAACTATTCCTGTGATATTTTGTACAACATATTAGACAAGGGTTGCAATTCAAAATATCACTTAAAACATTTAATGCTTTCCTGGATCAGTACACAAACTTTCGTTTGCTCTTTCTCAAAGTAACGTTCTTAGGCTTACCTACAATGCGTACTGCTGGAGCGGCTGCTTTATAGTTAAAATATTGTTTTACTCCCTTCACACACATCTATCACAATGTAAGTTTTAATGCTGTTATTCCGGTTTGACAACAAACCGTGTGATAGTAATTTTTTTTTTATGCCTCAAAAAAACAGAAAGCTGTTCACAATCAAGATATCTTGTTTTAAACTAATATTATCACAGATTTTTTGCTACAGTATCACTAAATTTTATGTAAGATGTCTAGTGCAAAGGCTGTTTTCCCCTGGTTTTCCCGGTGATGGGAGAGGCAGGAGGAAAATCAGTGTAAAAGCAACTTTTGTCTTAAAGAATAGTCAGTGCTGTACTTAGTACTTTTCATTCACTACCATGTAGTTGTTTCAATTACTCTACAGCAGAACTGATGTATGACATGCAACCTGCACCCAATTTGAACAGGGCATGAAGAGCTCATCCTACCCTAATATTTTGGCAAAAATCACAACCACTACAACCAGCCAACCAAGTATTAGGCCAGCAGTTGCTTCCTTCATGCAAACTGGAAGGCATCTTGGTTTTACATTATCTAATTATTACTCACCCAAACTATCTATTCCTAAACATGTAATATCTGTGACCCAAATTACTATGGCAGCTCAACATCTGGTGTGGATTTCGGTGGTGTTAGTAAGACTGGTATCTTCCTGAACTTGGAAAAACTGGATCAAGACATGCAATAAACTCTTAGCATCAGTGTTTTTTCAGTGAAGACCGCAAGTCTCTATATGAAAAAAATCCAACCCACTACAAACCAAAGCAACGACAAAAAAACGAAACCAAAACAAAAACTCTCCAGGTGCTCAGTAAACTGGGGTCAGATCTGTTCATACGGTAATACTGCCTGGTCCCCTGTGTGGTGGATGCAGTGGGACGGCAGCAGGGGAAGGCACACCCCGGAAGCCACGAACAACTCCTGACTCTGGCTCGAACCAGCACAATCTCTGACTCTGTCCTGACACCACACTGCTGTTTTCCCTGCGTTTCTGAGTAAACACAACCCGTGACTGGTGGAATCCCCGGAGACAGCCCGACTTCCCAGCCGGGCCCCTAGCGCGGAGGAGGACGTCCCGGGCTTACTTTTTCTTCCTGGTACAACCGTGTCTATGAGGTTGACGGAAGTGGTAAGATGCCCTGGTGCTCCTCGGAGACGCACTGCCCGCACCCCGCCTGCCGGCAATGCGGCGTAGAGCTGCACCGGCCGGCTCGGGTGTTTGTGGCAGCTTCCCCCGAAACGCCAGCGGGGACGCAGTCGGACCCCGGCCTCGGCCCCCGGCGCCGCCTCCCCGGTCTTGGCGGCGTCCGCCGCGCCGGACCGGTAGAGCTTGACACACTCGCCAGGGTGGTGTGACGGGCAGGGCGGCGACGCCGCCGCGGGGGCAGCAGGCATAGCTTCCTGCACAGCGGGCACGGCACTCGGGCGCAGGGCGGGCCCGGCCCCGGCGCCCCCCGGCCCGGACGGGCCTGCTCCGGGCCCCGCTGCAGCTGCCGCAGGCGGGCGGCCTCGGCCGAGGCCAGGCACTCCAGCACGCAGCCCCGGCAGAAATTGTGCGAGCACAGCGGCAGCGTCACCGGCTCCTCCAGCAGCGACAGGCACACGGCGCACGTCAGGCTCGCCTCCATCGGCGGCGGTGAAGAGCCGGGCGGCCGCCGCTCCTGCTGCTGCTCTGGGCCTGACTCGTCCCGCTGCCCCGCCGCTTCCAGCTCGGCGGCACCGAGGGGCTGCGGCCGCGGCCGAGGCAAGCCCGAAAGCCCCCGAACACGCGCTTCCAGCGCCGCTTCCAGCCGGCAACTCCCGAAGGAACGACACCCGCCCGCAGAGGGCGGGGCGAGGAGAGGCGCGTTGGCGATAGGCGGAGGTCTGAGATTGACGTCGCTGCTGTCCAGTAAAAGCTGGCAACGACACGGGGGGAAGGGGGGGGGGCGGAGGGTTGTGGGGCCCGCCCCGTGCTTGGCGCGCGGGCAGTTGCGTTACGGAGCGCGCAGGGTCCTAGCGCCGCCACCGCCATCTTGTGACGGGCTGTGCGCGGAGTTCCCGCCCCGCGTGCCGGCGGGGAAGTTCGGGAGCCCGGGGCGCTTGCGGTCCGGAGAAGTGTCGTCGTTCCGATCTGCGGGCGTGCGGGGGTGAAACGAAGTGACTCCACAGCGCCGATGTACGGCCGTAGCGAGCCGCCTCTAGCTACAGCTGCAAAATCAGAACAGAACTTCGGTTTAGGGTTGTGTTGGTGCTTAGAAGTTGGGACGGTGCTCAGCTCATTTTCCTTTTTTTTTTCCCCCCTTAGTTTCTTTTTGCTCCCAAAGCCGTTCCTCCCAAAGTTCAGGCTTAACAATTAAACTATGCGCTCGAAATGTTTTGAAATTAGTTAAACTGAAGAGGGACTCGAATGAAATTTAAAGTTTATTATAAATCAATAGAGTTGTAACATGAGTCAGTATTTTCAAGAAGCCAGATAACGCTGCAAATAGTGTTAATTCCGCCGGCTGAGGGAAGGACAGGAGCAAGCGGCAGCAAAGCAACCAGATATTTGTAGGTTTCTGTAGCAGTGCTTTATTCAGTCTCACTGAGCTGCACCTGCAGAAGTGCCCGTGTAAAAACATCCAGAACGGCTCTTCCCGATCGGACACCTTGTGGCTGCAGGCCAAAAACCAAGGGCAGATATTTCAGTGAATATTACCACACTTTCCCTCGTTTCTATGTCCGTAAGACGCTGACAGCAGGTACGTGCATACGTGCACACAGGCTGGGAAGTCGCATGGATAGGCTGCCCTCCATAGGCTCGGGGTGTTTAAAAAGCAGCGCCCCGTTCTCTTGTGGAACGGGGACTCGAGGCTGAGCTCTGCTGTCTTTATTCCTTGCGATGTGATTGCTGTCACCAGGTATTGTCAGCCTGTGTTTGCAGGTATTCCAGGGAGTGCCACATCCTTCAGCCTCATTTGGAGGTGCAGTGTCATCGATTAGTAGTCAGCTCCTGAATCAACCACCAGGGCATCCTGGATATACCTCCATGCTCTGAAGTCAATATTTAATTAACGATTAAAAATGAAATAGGCACAGATGGATTCAGAGTTTAATTCCGTGGAACTTCTCCGCTCAAAGCTAAGTAATGTTTCACTTTCCAGGGTTTTCCAGTGCGTGGGCACTGATCAGGAATGGTTTGGGTACTTGATTCTAATTTTTTCTTTTGTTTCAAACAGAATAAGGGAAATGCCATTAAGTTGTGGGCCAAATGAAAGAGAATACTAAAGCGTTCTGGTGAGTCACTGATAACAGATGGGGCAGATGCTTAATTGATAGTAACTAAAACAATAATGTTCAAGAGCATAAATATGAGGTATAAGAATAGGAAAGAGCAGAAAAAATTACCTAAAGGAAGAAATCTTGCTGATAAAAATTAAAGAAAGCAAAATATTTTTCTTACTCCAGTGTGGAAGTGAGAAGGTTCTTCCAGAGCCTGTTGACAAATGTTTGGAGTGTTGTGACACGAAAGGATAAACATATGCTTACATGGAGTAATTTTACCGCTTGCTTCATTAATTTACATTAATCGTAAACCAGAAATATTAATTAGAACTAGGAATAAAACCAGCTTCCTGCCAATATCTTTTCTTGCCTCAAGAAAGATTTAATATTAGCAGGTGTATAGTACTGATTTTGCTGATCTGTATGTAAGGTAGGGATCTCTTACAGTTACTGCATTGTGTATAGCTTCAATTTCAATTTAAAATAGATTTGCACTCTTCAAAGTTCGTCTTCTTACTTAATAATCTTCTGCATCACCAGCGCAGATAGCAAGTAAAGCACTCTCATAATGCCCTGATGCAAAAGCTGCAAGAAAAAAAAAAATCAACATTTCAGTGACTATACCTTTTCTGAATTTTTCTTCTCTTGGTGTATGACAAGGACTAGACTGCTATACGGTTTTAATAAGATATTACACTGTTTTCATAAGGATTACAGGCTGAGTTTTTTTAATTTCACATACCTTGGTCTTTAGTTGCTCAGGCACCTAGAAACCATGCTGGATTAAATCTGTTTATTACTTCTTAAGTTCAATACCAAAAAATCCTGAGCAGGTTTCTTAAAGTTGCTGTGCATCTTGCAGTTGGATTATAGTGATATAAAAAAAGTAAAGTGTCTTAGAAAGAGTAATTTTTTTGGTGCAATTTAAACAGTTCAAATTTTGTTTTAAGATACAGAGCAAAAGTACAAGAGGAATAGTTTTTGTGAAAGTGCTGTCTAAGCATAAGGATAAACCAGATATTTATTTCAGTTTTGCACAAAAGTGGTATCAGCCTAACCTTGCAGAACAGCATGAAGTAAGATGTTTTCAATTAGTGTTGAAACCATTCATGCAAACTACTCCTCAGCACACACTGTCCTGCCCTGTTTGTATACTCCTCTTGCGTTGGGGAGGGACAAAATCACAGAGATGGAGTGAGTTGAGAATTCACTACTCGCTTACTGAAGCCAAACCAAGGCACTGAACAATTCTCTGTTGTTTTATACATTGCTTTTTTTGTTTGTTTTTGTGGTGTGTGTGTTTTTTTTTTTTAACCAAGTGGTTAAATGGAGATTAACCCTCTGTATTTTTCTGGTAGGGCTTTGCACAGTCTGTGTGATGCCAGTGCTGAATATATGCAAAAGTTTGCAGAAACTTACTTAATGTCATGGAAGAGTGATTTCCCATATCTTTCTTTGTAGCGCTGCCGTATATTATCAAATCAATCTCACTCCTGGCGAATGAGAATTCTTATAACTGTTTTATTGTGAAACCCAAAGTCCTAAAATAAAAACAGAAGATGAGAGGAAACTTGACAGTTGGACAATATGTGTTTGCTTATCTGTATATGGTCATAATAATGTTTAATAGATAAGATAAGATATATCTATATAGTGTAGGTAGCTATATAGGATATATAAGATATACTCCATAAAGGTATCCTAGACTAAAGGAGTCTAAACATTCAAGGATTTTATCCTATAGAGTTTTCATGTGCTCAAATGATAGAATTATCTTACTGAATAAGAAGGGGTGCCCACATGCCAGTGTTTTATCCATGCATCAAAACTTTTAACAATGAAAATCTGATGATCTTTTGTCAGTAGTCCTCAGGAATTCAGTTTGGTGTGTAGCGGGTTTTGACTGTCATTGTGGAGTCCATTCAAATTATACTGAAGCCAATAATGTGTTTCACAAGAACTGCTGCCACATGTGAATTCAGTGAGACTTCTAACCATTGGTTTAGAATTCATATAATGTGTGTTCAGACGTGTTTATTCTGTTTCTAAATAAATTTTCATATTGTAACTCTGTGGAGAATGGGGACATCTAGTGACAATAAAAGTAGTCAAAACAGGTTTAGAGCTGGGACAACTGACGACCAATTTAGATTCTTTAAAGCTAAATGTAGTTTTATCAGCTAATCATTGATACTGAAATCTTAATTCTCCAAAAACAAGTGATGAACTGTGTTAAAAAGCTGCATGTAGAAAATCTGATACATGTTTGATTGGCTAGATTAAAATCTTTCTTATAAACCATTAAACCATTATGGGCTATGTTTTCAAGTAATTGAATCGTGGGTGGGTTTTATTATATTGTATTATAAATTGATGTATAAAATGCTTTTGACCTAATATGGATATAGCTTGGCTGCAAAACCAGACACTATTTAAATTCTGCATTTCTTTTGAGAATTCTCTGTGTTCTTTAAAACACTGAGAAAATATAGTAAAATATAATTAACACAAAATGTAGAGGTTTATTCTTAATAATTAAAACTTATTTCTGCATCACATATGTTGTCTGAATATAATATAGAAGAAAGCTATTTATGTGATATTTCTAAATTGGAAAGGGGGTTTAACTTGAAAAGCAGTCTTGATACAGAACGTTGAGAAATATCACTTCTCCTGATAGTTGATACTTCCTGGAAGTTTTGGCAAACCTTTTTCGTGTCATGTACTGGAATCCTCTTTTGACAAGTCAGACAAAGTATTGCCTCTTTCTTTCAGACCCTGGGATTTTTCTTGGTTCTTTGCTGCCACGGTTGTTGTTAGCTGAAACACTGGACAGCAGTAGTGGCAGCATCTGGCAGAGGTTACTGGTTCACTTTTGGAGTGTTGGTCAGAAGTTTTGTTCGATGGTTCTGGCTTGGAATTCCTACCTGTGTCGTTTCTGCTCTAAGGTGATCCTTACTCATGGCTTACTCTTATGACAATCTTCTAAAGATTATACTTAAAAGATTAGCCTTATAGATTATGCTTTGTTTTATAAAACATAATGCATCGTTATTTTCATTAAGTGAATGAAAAACAAAAGAAAATGTCTCCAGTGACATTCCTCCTAATAAGAGGAATTTGTAAGTGTTTCTTTGCATTTACACACATTTCTCCTTGGCACTCATTTATTTTAGTATATTAGCACTTACTCAAAAATAAAAGAACCTGCATGGAGTCCCACAAGAAATATATAACCATTTGTCTTTATGCAACACTACTTTATTATTTAATTTTTACCATACTTATTAAATCTCCTCAGACAAAAATTGTGTCATAGGAAAGTGCACGTTGAGTTCTACACAGCAGGGGGAGATACCGTCCATAGAAAGAAATGTTTTCAATTAAAAAAAAAATTGACAAAGTTACCAGACAGATACTGTTTAAGGTATCTAAATATTAACCCTTTACTGCCAAACGCTAATTGTAGCTTAGGCACTACTGCTTTGAAATTTATGTAGGTATCAACAGTTTTAAAACATGCAAAGATTGAACAGAGTGATTTGGTAGGTACTTGTTTAAGAATGATCAAACAAGCAAATAAAAAAAGGGAATCTGCTTTTAAGACATGTCAAAAATGACTACTTACATGAATTGCAGTGTAAAGCCTGTAAGCAAAGTAGGAAGGCTTGTCCACGATGCAAGAGGACTAGGAGAGAAGAGTTGCAAGAGGTAAACAAGAACTTTTTATAAAATAATTTCTTTGGCTTTGGGCTCCTTGAAATATAAAGCTGGCTTTTCATGACTCAGCTTAAAATTAAGCTACCAATATTCACTAACATAACTGTATTTGAGATTTTAAAAATATGGTACTATTTTGGGTGGGTCCACATTGCTATTGCATCAAAGAGTTTATTAAATATCAGTGAATACACTCAAATGACTTCTTGTTGAAATATTATTCTTATTCTGTCATGAAGAACAAAGCACATAAAGCTTGAAATGTGTTTACATACCACCAAGTCCTGAAAACATTTCCAATTATTTAATATTTTTAACATCAGTGGAAATGCAGTTATCATTGATCATACAAAGTTTGTTACAAAATAAAGAACAAATAGTAGTTCTGGTCAGTGAGGAGCTTGTGCTGCATGGATACATTTTGGATTTACACAGACAGGGAAAGTAGTTAAAATATTCTTCTGTAATTATGTCTGAGAATTTAATTGCACAATGTAGGAGATTAAAGTGAACAAAAATATCAGAAAATATATTCTGATGCACAGAGATAACATACTAGATATTTACTAAGAGATTAGTGCTAGTAAAAATAATATTTTTACATTACCTATGCAACCAGTAGTTCTTGAAAGTATCCATCATAACATTCGTTATGGCATCTACTATATCTTGCCCAGAGATATTTTGGAACTCCTGGAAAACTGGGAGGGGAAAAAACCCCCTTGTTTTATTTTAGTTCATTAATAATGATCAATTTGCTTTTTTTTTTTAGTTCATTGCTCCCCCCCTGGTACTGTAACTATTGAGTTCATTTTTTGCCTTATATTCACAGTGTTTCATTATGTTTGTATTCCCCAGGTAAGTCAATTTAAATGAGTAGGCTGAAACCTGGCTTCCAGGAGATTCTCTGCCTGGGTTCTTCAATCTACAGTCTGAAATGAATGCGTGCCACAGCCTCTGTTTCACTGGAAACTTTAATAATTCCTCCATCTAGCAACATCTGTTATGAACATAAGACGTCAGGTCGTTAAGGCAAGTTCCTTGCTTAGCTTGGCTAAACTGGCCAGAGATTCACGATTGTGACAGGAAGCCCTGCTTGCATGACATGTGTAACATGTCGGTATCCAGATCTGGACACTCTCTGCATAATGTGGGTATCCAGACATACAATATACAGGCATGCTTTCCTCCTTTAGGGAAGGAGAGAAAATTTTCCAGCGCACTGCTTACTACAAAACTTGTGGAGGAACTGCAGTACAGGCAAGAGCCCTCAAATCTCAGGAAGAGAGCAGAACATAAGCAGGTGTGTTACATTATTTTAATCCTATCAACACCAGCTGAATGAATTTGTTGATCCATGAGAGCAAAGTAATTCTAAGCTACTGTTAGCAGTGGCATAAGAAATACAGTTGGCTGCACAGTGATAAACTGTCACCAGACAGGTTTTTTCCACTGCAGAGCAAAAACTCATACTGTCACCAAACAGATACTATAGGTTTCTTTTCTACAGTGGAAGATCTGGATGAGCTCACATGAATTTCTTGCAATCTGCAATTATGTCTGATCTCTGTTTGGAATAAAAATGGCCCTTGTGTTTCTGTGTGTATTTTTGTTATGGGAGAGTGGATGTACACACTGAAATCCTCCCATCAAAAACTTCTTTGAAAATTCCAGGGAATAGCTTCAACACAGCAATGGGTTTTCACATACAACGTTTGTTGAAAATACTCCATCCGCTCTCCTGAGGTGTTTTTCCTCGCAAAGTTACTTAGGGAAATGAAGAAAATCATTAAGAAACATCACCTCATCCTGTTGTGTCATGTGTAAATTCTGTGCAGCCATAGCATTTGCCTTTCTTTGGTCATGCATTCTTCCCTCTGTTATTAGGCATCCTGGTGCCTGTCTATTCTGTCTACAGCTGTCAGGAGTCATCAGGCAAAGTTCAGTTTTGCATTACTTCCAAAATCCCTTTAACATCAGTGGGAGTCTGAGCTCCAACAGTTCACACTTAGGTTTCTGGCTAATGCCCTGCTGCACACTGAGTGGTCCTTGGTATGCAAAGCATGGCTTTATTAGCAAGTCAGATTTTCCTTTCCACTCTGTTTAAAACAGCTGAGCTGCTGGATTACCCATCCACAACTGCTGGTGGCTTCTGGTGCAGAGAATCAATTTGCAGCATGTTTTTGTGTTCGCCTGTTTTCTGCTGACTGCTTCCCATAGAATCTAGTATACCAGAAAAAGGAAAACCATGCAAATATTTTAAGTCAGTCCTAAATCACTTTTCAAAGTTTCTATTTTTTCTTTTTTTTTAATGTTTGAGAAATTCACATCTGAGCTATTTACCATTGCGTCTTGAGCAGCTGTAGAAGGGTCTGCATATCCTTCCATCCTAGTTCCCTGGGAAAAAAAATACCATTTTCTTCAAAAGTTAAATCCTAAAACACTGTAGGAATATACAGTTATCTCTATATGAAGCTAACTTGTATATATGGGCTTTTAGATTGGATAAGTATATTCCATGGTTGAATTTACAAATGTAGAAAATATCCTCAAATTGTCACATTGTGTCTTCATTTTCTTTAGTAAGAGGAACTATGGAATGACAGTCATGTGAGAGTGAAAAATGGGGGAAGTGGATAAACCTATTCCATTCTTAGTCCCATCTAAAATAAGCTTTTAACTGACCACCGCCATCTCACCACCATTTTCAGAAGTATGGATATATATTGCTTACTGTAATATGTAACTCTGAGGTGAAAATAAGGGTAAGAGTAACGTTTGCCATTCACTGATTAGTTCTTATCAATATACATAATACAGAAGAATCTTTTCTCAATTTTTTTTCTCCCTGCGCAAATCATAGGAGCTCATCAAATAATGGAAATTTTGCTTGCTCAATCATTGTCTAAAATTAAGAAACCAAGACTGAGAAATCATTTGACAAGGTTTATACACAAACACTGAAGAATGCTTCTAATTTTCCCCATATATTTAATAGCTTTTCAGTTGCACAAATCAAGCTAAATTCTTTAATAAACACACTATGAACTGAATTGTATAGCTGTTAGAAAAAGAGAAGAGCACACAACTATTGGAATTGCTTTTTTGACCATAACCATCTGGTAAGGATACCAAATCAGCCTTGGTGCAGAAACTCTTAACAATCTCAAGCTCCATGTAATCACTGCCTTAATATGTTTGAAACAGTTTAGTTTAAAGTTTACCGTATTTACCTTATATGTTGAAAGGGAGAATTAAAATTATGTATTGGCTGTCAGCTTGTAGAATGACTGATTTGTAGCTCTCCTTGTTAAAAATGTTAATTTATATTTAATTAAACAGTAAGAATTTCACACAGTGAAATTCCTAGCAATAAGATAAATTACTTGAAGTAATTATGATGGAATGACGCATAAAGTTACATACACAGAAAACACAGGAAACAAAGACAAGTGAACAATAACATAAATAATACTCTGCATGGGTCAAATGCCCACTTTTCCCAGTCACATTTGTATAATTATGTTTTAAATTGTAGAAATGATCATATTTTGTTCGTCTCAGACTAGAATATTAGTCAGCCCTGAATTTGTAATTCTGTTACTTCTTTAAGAAGGACTATAAACTATAACTTCTACTCTGCCTCAGGCTGGACTTGAAAACTGTAAATACAACACAATAGTAATTGAATAGTTTACTCTCCATATGTGGAGCACATTTACTTCCAACTGTAGTCAGATATGTGTGTCATCAGTTCCAAGATTTAATAGAAATTAAAGCAAAGGGCTTCTGAAAAAAAAGCATTAAAGGAATGTTGCTATAGAATAATCTTCTGTAAGTTGCATGGTAAAGGAACTAGAAAGGACCTATTTTAATAAAATATCACTGAGTTTAAATATAAGATCATATCCAAACATGGGTGATTTGACTAACAATCTTCAAAGTAGACAGTTTAACGGAGTAAGTTGAAGTTTCCTGCAGCTTTTCCTTATCTTGAGAAAATAGCGATCTATTAGCTAAGAAGTTGCTGATTTTAGACCTCTTATCCAATGCCTGGGTTTAAGAAAATAAGGACTAATAATGTATAATCTCAGATTATTTTAAATTTAATTTGTTTGATGGGTAAAATAGGTTTCAATAAAGATGAGAAGTGAAGTTGTTTAACCTCTAGCTTTATTTTTAAGCAACAAAGAATTTTCATTATTAGGGGAAAAAAATGAGGAAAAAAATATTTCCTGTTTATAGCTTCTACTTTTGATGCATCTGCTCTTTGTACCTCAGGTGAAACCCGCTGCTCTTTCATATCTCAGTAGGAACTGTTTCCCCAGACATACTATATTTATATACAGATATACCTTATGTATGCTGTTATTTCCTTGCGGTGCCTTTGTCATTAGTTGTTTACTCTGGATTACAAAAGATTTTTAAGATAATGAGCACAGTGACTGCAATGAGAATGGGAGCTTGTGATCTGGCAAGGATGACCACTTTGTTATATAAAACTACAAACTGGTAAAACTGCAGAAGTTAAAGTGTCATAGTGACACTTTGCCTCTGTGCAAACATGCTGTGATTTAGCATATGCAGTAGCACAAAGAACATCATATTAAGCAGAGATCTCTTTAATACTTATTTCTTAGTCAAATGTGGATATATCTCCATTTTCACATAATGTTTCAACTGGATTATATATTCTAATAAATGGAGAAAAGAGAGCTTTAAAAATAACAATCTCATTTGTACATGCAACTAGACTCCTTTTGAGAAGAGACAGATGGAGCAGAGGATCAGCAGTTGAATAATCAGGGACTTTATAAAATACCTTTTAACCTTGCCTCCATCTGATAGCCAAAGTCTAAGATTACTCTCTCCCTCATCTGATTTGCCCTCCCCCCCCCTATTTTTTGGAAGTGTAGCCCTATTAAACTAGCTTTAACCACAAGTCACCTTAAAATGTAAGACTTCTCAAACAGTATCAAAAGAAATTATGAATTTTTAGAAATGTAAATCTTACTACTTGGTTTTACAGTACCTGAGCAAGGTTCATGAGCGTATCTCTGAAGTGCCCTGAAGTCTCAGAATTGATATCTTGTTGAAGATCAGTATTATATTCTAGGTTAAACCAAAAACATGTGATCAGAATCACAAATGATTATGCTCTGCATAGTACAAATGAAGGTTATCAAACAAAGGATAAATAATAGGATTCAAATACTTGTCCATTCTCTATGGTGTTTATTCCACTGTGACCTGGGCAGGTTCTCCATGGACCTGGCCATGGGGCTGGCATTTTGCCTGGTCCTGCTGGGGGCACTCAGCAGCCGCTGTCCCCACTTGCCTGTCCACCCACCCACATTGTTTCAGCCTTTGGAATATAGTCAGGGGAGGAGATGGGGAAGGGAACCAGTCAGTATTAGGAGTCATTTTTGTATTTCTCTTCCTTTGTGGTGCTAATACGTCCAGAGCACACATAGTACAACTGCTACAGTGCACTTGTTAGAAAACATACGCATTAGGTAGGCTTCTTTCATCTGGAAGATCTCATGTTTGATCTCGAGGCTAATATGTCAATTAGGCATTTTTCTTCTGTGTCTACTCCCTGTGTGGAAAAAAGTAAATACAAAAGATGTGTAGTAGAAACCACAGTTTTTAGAGGAAAACAATGCTGTGCTTATCAGAAGTAGCAAAAGAATAGCACTCTGTCGGAGGAGTGCAGAGTGCATTTTAATAGTAAACCCCTGTATTTAAAATACATTTTTACTAATCTGAAGTTCAGCATGTGCATTAGCGAGTGAGGAATGAAGCAAGACTAGGTTGATGGAACATAATGGGAATGATTTTAGAGCTTTAGTAAGAATTTAGGATTTGCTGAAAGAAATCAGGTGCAAAGACTGAGCAAACGTCCACAGCAAGTGTTAAGGCAATCTGAAGTAGACATGAGCACAGCTATATGTTTGTCTTTTATCGTACCCTTCTTTCTTTTCTTTCTTCTTTCTTTCCTTCTTTCTTTCTTTCTTTTTTTCTTTCTTCTTTCTTTCTTTCTTTCTTTCTTCTCTTTTTTTCTTTTTCTTTTTTTTTAACTTAGTTAGGAGTGCTACAGTCTGTAAATTTCTACCATAGAAATTAGTATCTAAGGAAAGCATCATGGCCATGCATTCAGTGCTGCAAATCACTGTTATTTTGCCGCAGGATTGAATTAATTTTATAAACTTGAGTGTCGTAAGATGCAGTGCGTATGCTGCTTTGATATGCACATGTATAGTGCTGGTGAGTATTCTGCATTTGGGACAGTGGGAAAACATGACATTGAGCCTGAACCTGTAGATACACATGGCCTGTTTTTTTACCTTGGCTATATAATCCAGTCCAAGGTAGAATACTATAAGAAAGTTCAGCTTTGAGCCACATTTAGAAAAAATAAGTTTGGCAATCTTGTCAATAATGTTAATAAAGGACATGATTCTGTTGTTAACAAAGATATTTCACAATTCTTTAATGACACTGCAATAAAACATATCAGTAGCTCTACAAGTGCATTTATTTAAGTGTCTGAAGAAGTGTTAATATTTTTCTTTTTTTGAGGGAATCTCAAAATGTCGAGATAGATCATCTTGCTCAAAGTCGTATAATTTGTGACTTATTTGTGACAGTGGACAGTAGCAAATATTCATGGAAAGAAAAAAAACCCAGTGTTGAACTCTGATATACCTTCCTATCTTTCAGGAATGGACTATTCTGGAATTTTCTGAGAAGGATTATTTTCAATAGCCAACAGTGAACCTGTTTTCAAAGAGATTATTGAAGTACTTGTGCTTTTGGCCTCCACAATGCCCTGTGGGAATGGATTCACTTTTATATACATAAATATAATATACATATATATACATATGTGAAAAAATATTTTTGTTTCAAAGCTTCAGTTGTGTAAGGAGCACAGTCTCAGATCCTGTGAAGAAAATGAAATTTTTTTTTCAAAATAGGCAATCAGTTCAGTTTGAGTGGAGTGCTCATTGCTTTGTCACAGGGTAATTTGTAAATGTTTATGCAAAGACATGTTCTGCTAAAGAAATATTGGTCTTCCAGAGGTGGATTCTTAGTGTATGGCACTGGGCGTGCAAATAAATTGATTTCTAGCATACATAATAGCTTGCAGGAACAGGGCCTTACATTTCCCTGTATAATATTTCTTAATTTCGTGAGTTTACCATGGATGTTAAATGGGTTATATTTGTTACATTACAAGGATATTATTTCTACTGGTTTTAGCATACCCATGAATAAACTTCATATAGCACTGTATTTCTGATGACCTAGTATACTATGTGGTAGTATACTACTCCAGCGTACTAACTTCCAGCAGTTTATCAAACCAATTAATGTCAAAAAAAATAATTTAACATGTGTTCAGTACTCTAATTAGTGACTGCAACTCTAAGCAATTCTGAATTTGACAACTACCTTCAAGGCATGCCAGAGCTCGTGGGCATCGTAGGAGGCAGGTGGATACATCAAGCCAACCATAACTTCTTTGAAGTGATGAGAGAGATTCTCTTTTAGGTCTGTTATCAGATCCTTGAAAAGAAAAAGAAAGTGCATAGACAGGATTATTTCAATAGTTGCACTTTATTAAGACAGATTAAAAAATTATTAGTGATTTTCTCTGTAAATGAATAAGATGGACTGTCAAGATGAATTCTGGCTAAGATTAAGAAAAAAAAATGTTCTTTAAATAGTACCAGCTTGTTCTACTAGTATGGGTAAGATAAGAAAAGATGCATAAACTAGTAGACCACTATGGTTTGTTGGTTTCTGGTTCATTAGAATACAGAAGAAAATGCAGGATTGTAAGTGCAACTACTACTTAAAGTTTTAGAAAACTGAATATCATGGCAGAGCATCTGCAGCTTTCCTTGGCATATTCCCTGTGCAAATCTGTGGGAGGTAACCACCTTTGGAAATCTAATCACATAGAATCCAGGTGATTTCTTGTGCTTTTTTCAGTGTCACTCACCATGTGAATAAATTAAGAAATCATCTGTATTGCTCCTAGTACATAAAAATACCTGCTTTGAGTTGCTGGAAGGTTATGTACTTTTAAATATTTTATATTCAAAATAAATTCACCACTTTTGACAGATGCTGGATTAATAATAAGGAACCTCCCTCTTCCCCCTCATGTGTCTCAGTTCTTTCTTGCAAAGTAGCTGAGTAATGGATCAGAGTTTCCTCCTCACTCTCCCCATTCCCGATAGCATCCTTCAAAACACTGCAAATGCCAAAAGCTTGTTAGCTTACTATTGGGGTTTCTGTTAAAAGATACTTGTGCATGGTTGCTTTTTTTTTTATATATTTTGTATGCACCACTACACAGCTGTCAGGTGTGTTCTGATCTAAGTCTGAATTGAAACAGTTCCCATGATATAAACTATTCCATTTTCAGAGCTACACATTTTTCAGGCCTGTACTTTGCTTTTGATACATTTCTGAATATAACTGATTTATTTCTGAATATAATTAAATTAATAGCTAAAGTAGCAATGAAGGAGGACAAATACACATTAAAAATTAAATTTATAGTGAAGAAACATACGCAGTCTTCAGTGAATGCACATTAGATGCATTTGACAACCCCTAAATCACACCTGGAGTAGAAATTAATTCATTAAGACATTTCACTTCTGACAACATGCCTGTGGGAAAATGGATTAATAATACAAATGGATACTATTTAAAAATTACTCCTGCAATCAGAAGTAAGGGAAGTGAAGTATTAAAAAATAAGAAAAGACAACTCTAAGTTGTCATTATTTTAATTTCCTAATCATCTTTGCTGTGCAAAATCCTTGAAGGCTAATTGTAAGAAGGAATCTTAAAGCTTCTCTGTATGTCTGAATCATGCAGCTAGTTCAGGTCTTTCTTTCCTCTTCTTATATTTGTCTCCTTCTAAGATGTTGTCTAATGAATGGGCATAGTGGCTACCATATTGAGCCGACTGAAGTGAAATTAAGAGGGAAGGGGATTGGACCAACAATTTAAATTGAACTGAGAAGGCTAAAACTGCTATTACCTCACTGCATGTCTTCTGTGCCCTGCAGTGTTTACCACTCATAAACTGGGACTGCCAAATAGCACATTTGCTCAATGCAATATAACCATTAGGACAGATCACAGCCAGGGAAGTGCTATCATTGGTGTGCTAAATTATCAGCAGTTCAAGGTGTGTGGTTTACAAGTGTAATGGTAACCTAATAAATACCTCATAGTAGAAAACAGTTTTAATCATTTAGGTGCACTGATTTCAATCACTGTTGCAGTCTTTGGAAGGTGGGTAACTGTGATTCAATTATTGTTCTTTTAATGTCTGTTCAAAAAACACTTATCCATTCAAGGCTATATCTAAAGTATCTCAAATATTATGTGTTTGATTTTTGCTAACAATCCAAATAAAGTCATTGATCTCCTAGAGATGAGTAACAACACAAAATCAGCCCACTACACTGAGTAAATCCAGCTCTTTTGCTCCCAGTTATAGGAGAGTGAGTGTTTCAGCATATTTAGGGATCAATGTTTTTTGAGGTATTTTGATATACAGTTGGCACAAAGGCTGTCTGTGGAAAACTTGTTGGCTACCTAAAGGAAAAAATACACTGTTCTACTGGTTAACAAACTGGTGGTGTAACAGTGCCACATCATATGGAGTTTTGAATGAACCATTTCTGATTAACTCTAATTAAGGCTGATGGCTGTGTAGTAGCATCTGTGCAGCTCATTGTTCTCATTCACACTGATCGATTCAATGGCAAGCAGACACTGACCTTAAAGGAATTTTCCAGTGAGCTGTTAGTTTTACAGGCTTCAGGAAAAGAAGAAAACTGGATTTTATTGTGTTACCTGGCTTCTCTTAGGGGAAGAGCATGTCTAGTCAATTTAATCCAACGGTATTTATTTTCATACAGAAACTTTTCATCAGTAGATTTCATATGAATTTTGGAAAAGGTGTTGCTATTTTTTTGCCCTTATATAGCTGGTGAACTAGGAAAATGCAGGCATTGCAACTTTCCTGAAGTTATTTGGTTATCAATAGTAGATCTGGAAATAGAATGAGGATATCTATCTCTGTGTATGTTTAAGAATTCATATAACAAAAATTACATTGTTATATACATTAAAAATAGATAAACTACATTTGAAAAAAAGGCTAACTTTTTATGTCTTAAAATTTTTTAAACACCTTTCAAAGATTCATAAATTTAACATTAAGCCGCTGAGATGAGTACTGTGCTTAGTGTATGGATGGAACTACATGAAATGAGGCCTTAGAATGTCAGTGCTTGAGATGAGAACATTAATCAGTATGTAAGATAAAAAAGCCTGTAACTGTTCGTATGGTGTTTTTCTTTGGTTACAATACTATTTTATTATCATGTCCTTTTCTAACTTTGTGTGGCAGATGTGCTTCTACTGTGCAGTAAATGTCAATCTGATACTGTCAGAGGTACCAATAGTCAACAAGCAAAGTTGTGTGCTGACCTGTCGGTGCCAGCCAGCTGTCTGACAGGCTTTTGGTTCCAGTGACTGACCTGAGAGAAGAGCTGACCAGCTGCACTGGAGGTAAGAGATAAAGAAGTAAATGAAAGCACAAAGTGGCTGTGTCGTACCCTGCCGTACATGTCCCTGTATGCCTCGGCAATCATAAGCCGCTGGGAGTTGCAACGCTGAGTTAGGATATCAATCAGCACATCTTTTTCACAACCTGTAAAGGAAACATGACACAGACTCTAAATTAACAATGTGTTGTTATTTACTTACATTTGTGATTGTCCGTGTTTTATTCAAGAAGATTATACTAATTTCTCAAAAAATTAGGTCAATAGACTGATATCCCACTGGTGTTTACCAATATTAGTTATACTTACCCTGCTTATGTATCTTGCACTTGCTGGTGTAATACCATAAAAAGGTGAAGTAGTCTGTTATTACCAGATGCATCATCACCTCTCTCAAGCTCAGTGGATTTGAAAGCATCCATAAAACAGATAGAGGCTTTCATTTATTCAGAACTAGGCACAGTAGCAGGATTTGTGGCTAAGCCTTGGAAGTCATACTTGTATGCCCTGTTGATATTGATTAAATAGTCATTTCAGGTTTAGGGATCTCTTTTATGGGGATGACAAATTGTGGTTAGACCATTAGTTGAAAAAGCCTGCTATATTTTCAGAGGAACTGTATAAAATAAGTTATGAAGTTTTAAAAAAAACCTGTATTTTACCCCATTTCCAAAGACGTTTTATTGAAGGCTACCTGTGATCATTTGCTTGATGGCTAGAGCATACTGCTAAACTTCTATAATGAGTCAGTATTTATTGCTTGTGAAAAAGAAGATGACTAGCATATTCAGAAAATTATTTTAGAATTATAAAACTTTTTTTGCATCCCAGAGGTTGACTTTTGGTAATTTCAGATGGCTGAGCATTTTAGTGACATTCCAGCATAAATACATCCCCAAGTGCAAATCAATTGACTCTGTGATGATTAGATGCGTTGTACTGGGAAGCATGGGGTTCAGTTAGCATCTGAATGGAGTAGGATAATGTCTCAAGTTTCTAGCAGTCATTGTTGTATGGGCATATATACATATGTTACAGATACACATTCTGTACTTATTGCACCTTTGTAAGGCAGATATTATCATATAAGCTATAACTGTCAGGTTCCATTCTGACACAATGCAATGGGCATTGAATACTTTTTTTTAAAGTTGGCAGAGGAACAGTTGTGTGTTTGCTCTTTACACAGCAGGTTTAGTTCTCTGTCTGCTGGATCATCTAGCCACAATTACACCAGGTTTTTAGCAAGACTCCAGTTTAACATTGGGCTGATTCATTTCCATCAAACTCATAAAATAGAAGTATTACTGAAACTGTGCATAAGGACTTATTTTTACTTTTCAGAAAATAATTATCACCAGGAATCTGTATGGCTTACATGGTCTCTAAAGTAAAAATAAGAAGGATCCAGATCCAGGAAATATTTAGAAATATAATAACTCTATTCATTTCTGTAATCACGCGGTATCAGTGGGACATCATGTGTGACTGAAATCTCCTTATAAGAATGAATATCATGTACAAGATTCGGGGTCAGGGTGTCAGTGCCTGTAAAAGATATGGTGACTTTAACTCCTCTGAAACTGAACTGTTTCTTTTGCCAGTTGTCCTTGAAATTAGAACTTTGTTCCATGTACTCTGATAGATAGATTGAAAGTAAGGTTCATGGCTGGGCTTCGCAAACAAAGATTAGGGAAAAGTCTCTACCCACGTTTGTCACAAGTGCGCTGAAAGTAAGTAATATGCTTGTATTTACAGTATTAAATAAAGAATATCATCTCTGCCTTTTCATGTTAGCAACATTGCATTAAAAGTATTGTTTGAAGTTCAGCAAAATGTTTGAAACTTTCATCTGTAGCCAACTTAGTCATAAAGATACTTCAGATACACCTTGGTCTTTAATGCTCATTGTGATTCATTTAACATTAAGTCTGAGTCCTCACATTTACATTAAAGAAACTGAAAACAGAATGCAAGATTTGGTGCTGTACAACCTTGTGAAAAGCCCAAGGCATATAAAGTTCTGATACAGAAAACAATTTTCATATGAGGAAAATGCTTCAGATAGTAAAAAAATAGATCAATATTCTGACTCTTAGCAATAGCAACAATGTTCTACAGGAGAACAAAAACTGAACAGAGAACAATGCTTTGATGAACAAAAGTTTTTTTGTACATACATTGAAAGCAAAGATTGCTCCTGTGTCAAAGATAATAAATTCTTTAAACTTTCTACTCCATTTATTTTTATTTCTTGATGACTGATTAGTAGTTAGCAGACCTTGGTAGCAGTTAATTGTTGAAGTTACAACTAAAAACCTTTAGTTTCTCAGCCTTCACTGTAGTGACATATCACAGATTCTGTTTTCTTTCTCTTGTTTTCTCAAGGAAGAGTTCATTACTCTAAGTGTTGGTATAGACTTTAGATTAATCTTGATCGTCTCTTAGTTCTTGTAAATGGAAATACGTGATTTATTTGGACATCATTAATGTGTCTTATTGTGATTCCTTGAAGAATCAACAGATAGGTAATGACACTTTTAATTTGTTTAATATGTTTTTATTTTGCCTCACGCTTGTTGTTTTATGAGAGCTTTCTGGAAAAAAAAGGAAATAGATCAGAATACTCACTAATTCCCTGTAGGGCTCCTCCTAGCAACTGGGCATCCATAATAGGGTTAAAATTCGGAGCGGGAAAAATCGTTCCTTGTGTCTGCTGAAGGAGAAAGCAGACTTTAATTGAGGTGTTTAACATTTATAGCACTGCATATATAATTCTTTTGAAAACTAACAGTCATAACTTTAAATTATCTTTGCCTCATGAGGGTAACAAATTGTCTGTGGCTAACTGAGGAAAAGAGTGCATGGTCAGAAATTTTAAGGTCTGAGTGCCTCAAGGTTTGAACCAAACTCTCAAATTTTTTTAGCTGTTAATCAGTAGCTATAGTTGGACAAGCTGTAATTAAACAATTGCATTGTGAATCTTGCATGCCTAGCTAATCTTTTGTTTTAAGGAAAAACAACTGAGAATAACTAAGAAGAACTGAGAAGTAACTGAGCAGTAACTGGAGGAAGGGTAATTCCTTCCGGGGAGTTCATGACCACCAGCTCATTGTTCATGACCACCAGTTCATTGACCGCCTACTCAAAACAGACCCCAGACTCAAAGGTAGGTAAGAACTGTACCTGCAGACTAATTAGCATGAGAAGCAACAAGTATAGCTAGCATGTAGCGGTTTGATTAGTAATTAATGAACAAGTTATGTAATTTGTAACCAATGAATGCTAATAATATGATCTTGTGACTTTTCTTCCACATGCCTTAAGGTGGTCACTACCAGAATGAGCAGGAATTATACTTCATGGCAAAGCTAAATCTACAGCAGTGAAAGTTGCATCGTGGTTGTCTTGGTGATGTCAGAAGTCTTGAGGGCATTCACACTGAATATCATTTCTCTAAATACAATGTTCTCCAACCCACCCACACAAGTTAGACAAAATTGTGATAAAGAAGTAACAGGAATCTTTTTGTAAGTTGAGAAGACCAAAGACATTTTTGGATCATTTAACATTATTAATACTAGAACTTTATCCACATCTCATGGACAGCATTGGTGGAGGTCTTTTTATTGATTTCAGGGAGCTTTTAGGTCATGCCCTTAATAAGTAAAACTGTTTTACATCTTGCTGAGAAAAGTAAGGAGAGCTTGTTAATGGGTAGTGGGGAGTCTCCAAGATGGTCAAAAGGAAGGGGCACTTGCCCTGTGAAGAGAAGCTCAGGAAATTTGACTTAGCCTGGAGAAGAGTCAACTTTGGAGGGATCCAACAGCTGCTCTGCAGTGTCTATGGAAAGACCATCAAGAACATAGAGCTATCCACCTTACTGAGGTGCATGAAGAATGAAAGGCAACAGTCATAAAACAAACCAAAGAATATTCTGGCTGGATATGAAGAAGACATTTTTTACTGTGAGGATAACCAAGCAGTAGAAGAAGTTGCCTGAAGAGATCGTGGAGCCTCCATCCTGAGAGGTTGTAGAAACTGAATTAGGCAAATCTCTAATCTACTCGGTCTGAATTTAGTGTGGCCCCTGTTTTGACAAAGAGGATGGGCTAGATGACCTAAAAACCCTCTTTCAATCTGATAATTCTATGATTTTTTCAATGCAAAAAATTAACAGAAATTTCCCCAATAACAGTTTTAAAATAAATAAACATTATCAAACACCCATTTGTCTCAGTGATAAGGGATTGAGTGATAAAGGTACTTGCATTATTCTCTGTGTGTAACTCCCATAGGATGTATACTAATTCCAGACATACATTTTGAAGAATTCTAAACTTTTTTCCAGGATCAGGCACAAAACCTGAAATCTATGTTGGTGAAATTTATATCTGGTGATCACTGTTGTCCAGTGTATATACTGTGATTATTTGAGTTATCATGCTGGAAAGAATTTTCAGAACCACTATGAACTTCATGTGCAATTTATTTATACATTTTCATTTCCTAAAAATGGAAATTAGCAAAGGTATAATGAGCAAGGAGCCTAAGAGATTTGACTATTAGAAGTGACAGACTGATATTTGCACAGAAAATATTGTTGTTTATGGATATTTAAATATTTAAATAATTATGTGTTTTACATGTAGATGGGGCACTTAGGGACATAGTTTAGGGGTGGACTTGGCACTGTTACGTTTATGGTTGGAGTTGATGATCTTGGAGGTCTTTTCAACCTAAATGATTCTATGATATTAAGTAAGCCTAACTGTAATGTCTGTATGGAAGCTACAGCAAGCCAGTTTATTTTTGCCAGTCATAAATCACTCACATTAAAAATATTCCTTCCCTAAATGAGTTTTATTTATAATAATCTAGGACAGATCCCATAGTGAAAAAACGGTTCACTATTTCATCTGTATCTGAATGTATCTACACCTTTCCAAAGGGTGTTGGCATACAGTGAAACTGCAGAGTTGAACTTCTAAGCATCTGGGAGAAGATCAAAGTCAGTGCAGACAGCTCATTATTAATCTCATGGCAAATGTAGTAATTCGTAAAAAAAGGAGGGGAGGGGGATTTTTAATAAAAAATTTTAATAAATTTTTTAATAATAAATATTGCCTTAAGGAAATACAGATATAAAAAGCATAAGAAGCAAAGAAGAAATATGGTCTAGGTCCTCAATTGGTGTAAATGGTCAGTTAGTAAAGCTTTGTTTTAGACAAGATGATGGTTAAACAAATAGTCCTGTAACTCCTCTCTTACTCAGATATCCTTCAAATATCCTCATTATTAGTATGCTACATGTTACCACTACCTTCATAGTGAACCTTGAGAAAACTCATGAATTTTTTGTGGCTCTTCCCAGATTTGCATATGTTTAGATATATTCATTAGTACAGTGGACGGGATACAGAAATCTAAACTTTTCCTTCAAGTTATCTGCACTCACAAATATCCATCCTCACAAGTGCATACACACAGGTGTTTTGCTTGCCAAACAATGACAGATTCAGTTCCTCAAGTAGGGTGCAAGATTGTGGATTTTGTGGATATAAGTATGGTATATTGTTTTGGAATACAAAATCAGGTGTGTTCAATGTGTTGTGATACAAGTTCCTCTGTGAACACTGCAGCTAATAACAACGGGTTTCTTCAGAAGAGATTGTATTCCTCTGCCAAATATGATACAAATTCACTGTAAACTTCCAAGTCACTGGTAAGAAACAAATACATGGACAAATACAAACAAATACAGCCAGATTTTCTGAAGAAACCAGGGGTTGATGTCTGGTATAGTCATTGAAAGGATGTGAGGGATTGCACATTTTAAAAGTCTTTTAATTTTGGTATCTGGATTCTGGCATCTCTCATGACACATGCACCATTTTGGTGGAGCACCCATTGTGAGCACAGTATTCAGCATGGCAGGGCTTTCTGCATTGGAAAGAGAACACCTTCAAAGGGCATCTGAAGAACGTTATTTCTGAGGGCAATTTGGCCTTTTTATGGGTTATTTTAGACAAAATTACGTATGTGAGCATGGAGAAATGTTTTTCATACTGGCTTTCTCCTGGAGCATCCTAATGAAGAGGATATCTATTGTTTAGAAAGAAGAATAGCAATAGTATTTTGCTTTTTTCTCACAAAGCGTCCAAGCACCTAAAGGTAAGGCAAACAAATCTCCATAGGTAATTCAGTTATTTCTGACTAAGGATTTTAATCCTCTTTCTGCTGTCTTCCTCATCTACTCATCTACAAAAACACAGTTCTGTTTCCACAGAGGCGGCGCAGGTGAGCACTTTCTACATATCTCTCTGTTCACACGTGTTCATGTAACTCTCCTGTAAGGAACTGATTCCACAGTCAACTGTGCGGATGGAAAGCAGACAGGTTTGTGTGGTGTTGGTTGAGTGAATCAAAACAACAAAATAAATTGGAAAGAAACCGAAAAATTTATAATAATTCTAAAAAATGATACTTGCAATTTACCTTCCTTCTGTGCAAGAGCAAGGGAGTTACAGCTTTTTCTGACCGAAGCCATATGCATTCAACAAAAGTATCAGTAAAAGCTGAGGCTGCTTTTATCAAATTATGTTGTGTAAAGTTCGGGCAATTCAGTCTTGTGATGGAAAAAGCAATCTGAAGTATGAACAACCTTCTAATAATATTTGTTCAGTAAGTCATTCTGCTGATAACAAACAATCAAAGTCAGACTCCTTAGTCTGAATGTTTCCCATAGGGAATGTCTACTGAAATAAAGTGCTTGCTTTATTACATAGCTGTGTGCTATGAGCCAGCTATACTTTGGCAAAGATATCTTTTGTGTGCAACTTTATTAAATAAAAATTTCATGAGTATTTTGATTTGCTTTGTGTTTATTGTATGTGTTACGTTTAATTTGAAAAATAAATTTTGCAATAGTGGAAGGGATACTTCTAAATATAGAAAATTCTTTCTCCAAAGCCTCCCATCTCCCCCTGAATGTGTATTTCAGAGGTCACAGATTTCATCTTGTCTAATTTCTTGTAGTTTTACCTGAGATACTGTGGGGAGCCATTTTCTCTGTGTAATCTCTGATAATGATGATGCCCTGCATTGCTGAATCTGGCAAGACTGCTGCTGTTAACAGTTTGTACATCTCATTCTTGATCTTGGGGGACTCCATTCTATCCAGTTACTCATAGATAAAATATGTAATTACTAATATGGCTGGCATAAAATATAACAGAGGTAATCTTAAAGAACCAAGTACATTCTGAAAGTAGTGCTTCCAATTCTTTTGTTCATGTTTCTTACGCTTCTGAATTAATGGTATATCAATGTTTGAGGATTCCTTAAAAAATATTTTTAAGTCTAAAGTGTGCTTTTAAGACTTCTTCTCAATTTAAAGTTGTGTTTCAGGAGAGTAGACAAGAAATTAATGTGACAGCCTCACCACTCAGTCCTGTGTAAGCCCTATTTTCTTGTTTGAGATTTGCTAGAGTGATTTTTCTGCTATTTTGTTGCTGAGTGTCTTCTGAGAAAACTGCCACTGCTCCAAGACTGACTTTATCTTGAAGAACCGGCAGGCACCCAGGGGAGAATGTTTACATGGGCTCTGCATTACATGTCCCCATTCTGTCTGGGTGCCTCAACAGGGTAATCTCCACTGGTTAGGATCCAGTAACCCAGTTCATAAAATAATTCTGATTTCTCTCCCTTTCTACTCCACAACACATGGAAATGGGAATAAAGAATAAAAATTTACTCAACCTGCAAATCCATCAGAAAAAGCCTGTAATCAGATTTTGCTGTCTTTCCTGAGACCGATATGCACCCCATTGTCTACAGTTGCTTCTCTTCTTTCTTACTTCTGTGATTATGGAAAAAACAAAGGGCATATCGGTGTGCCTTTCTATGTTTAGAAGAAGAGGAAGTCAATCAATCATCATGACTAGGCTTCGCAAACGAAGATTTGGGAGAAGAAGAGGAAATAAAGAGATGGTATTAACATTGTCTATTTTGGAGTATTTTGGTGCAATTCAGAGGATCAGAATTAGGAACTTAAGTGTCCCCTCTGCTCAAGTAGTCCTAAAGGCTTACAATAAATTAAACCTACATAGCTGTTGTAAACATCTGCCATAGTTAAAAATTACCATCTAATGTATTAGAATTTCTTTATAATACTATCAAAATATTGCATTATTATTATTACAAATATCATAATTGCCAATTGTAATGACTTAAAAGCAAAAGAATTTCTTCTGTAAGTTATTTTATAATGTATTACTGTTAATATCAGACAACATACTATATGCAGTGTCAATTATTTAAATACAATTGGTCTAAATAAATCGCTAGGAGAAAAGAAACCGAATTCCTTGAAATCTCCAGCAGAAACTAATCTACTACCTTTGTCAGGTAGATTTAGTCTTGCTGTATTCGTGTCAGGTAGATTTAGTCTTGCTGTATTCATTTGATTATTAGAAATAGATTACAGAGTCACTCTAATTTAAAGAGAAAAAAAAAAGAAACAAAGAAGAAAATCCCTTTTAAATTCTTAGCTGGTCTAGTAAAGGATGCGAGATCCCAAATTGCAGAAGACCAAACACATTTGTAATGCCCATTCAATAACCATTACTTTATAAAAACAAATATATGCAGTATAATTTTATCAGAAGAAATACTTTACTGACAGAATTGGAGTAATTAGTCAATTATACTTTCAATTAAAATAAGTAAGGAAAAAATTTTCTCCTTTAGAAAATTCTATATTGATTTGTAAGTTTGTTGGGAATGTAAATGCAAAAAACATTTGAGAGGAATGAATAATTATTCTTATTAATAATAATTAAAATAAAGTCCTTAGTGAACATAATTATCAGTATGCCAGATACAGAAAGCAGTTTCATATTTTGTTGTCATGGAATAATAACTGTAGTAGCTTCCACAGTGGAGATTTAAAATTGCAGTATGAACTTTTCTTAAAGAGCGCTAATGAAACCATTTAGTATATTGCTACAATTTTTTATGGGGAACAATAACTGATATATGAGTTATGGCCCTTGTAGAGGTAGCATTTCTTTGCTTTAAAATATTTTTCACACTGTGAACAAAAACAGATGTTTATAAATGTTAAATCTATTCAGTTACTTTATGCAGTTAGAGATGGTCTTGTGAAGTTATAAGCCCCTCAAAATAGTACCAGGAATAGGTATCTTCTGAGAAATTCACATATTTATTTTTAATACAATTAGGTGATAGTATGTAATTTAGTTTCTTGTGTAGTAGCTAAGTGCAAGCATAGAAAACCCACAAACAGAGCCTCACAAGGAGGCTTGAATTGTTTTTTCTTGAAAGGTCTAAAATTCTGAGACAGGAACTGATTATTCTTTATATTTTAATCTTCATTTCAGACACTTGATATATACACTGTAAGTAACACCAGGATTAGACCCAAATCACAAATAAATTAACTTCACCTGAGATTAATTTCTAGCAGTGGAGGGAAATGGATCCCAATGTATGTGATGAGAACTCAAGAGGAATCAAAAGTTTTGAAATATTTCAGAGAACAAATCATTCTACTCACATAAGCTCCACAATACATTTTGATTTGAGTCTTCAGGTTCTGTTGAGATGAAAATAGTAGCTTTTCCAGACTAAAAGTAATAAATAGTTCAGTAAACTAATGTTATAGTTAAGTCTTATTCTGTTTTGGAGATTTGAGAGAAACCATCCAATCAAAGCGATATCAAGTGAATAAGGCTCCAAAGTAATAATGAAGCAGAACACCTGTGGGTACAGTATGTCCTTGGGTTTTGTAGATTCACTGTATACTTAGTCATTAATCATGTATTGAATAAGTGTGATTGTAATGTAAGTAAACAGAGTCATTAGTACGACACCCTCTGTTCTGCTGTGTTGATTTTAAGAATCAGAATTCTGCTAGTCAGAGAGTGAAACACTCACCTACAGAAAGTGCTTGTGTTAATGATTTACTTTTCAGATTCAGTCTGGTCTAGTTCCTCTTTCTCCTTGTGCTGAAATTGCTCAGCTCATCGCTTGTTCCTAGACCTCTTTGTAGCTGGCATGCATAGGAAGATGTTTTATAGCCCCTGTATGTTACTCAGAGTAATCAGGTAGGCCTCAGGAGAACTGTGCAGATGAAGGGCTTTTCAAGCAAGTTACAATTCACAAAATCCTGTGAACAACTCATAAAAAATCCTGTAACATTGCTGTATTTGAGGACTTCCAGCCAACTGACAGCAAACCCATGTTTTTCGTATCTAATAACATGTATTTTTCTGCTCATGATAACTATTATTGTAATAAACCATTGATAAAATAGTGAGATTTCTCACACACACACACACACACACACACACACAAAGGAATATAAAATAGAAGAATGTAAAAATAGGGGTGCAAATCAGTCTGTATATTGTCTAGTACAACTTGAATGGAAGGCATAGGCTACCATTATCCTGATTGGGTACCAGCATAGAGAGGTAATGTTTTTCCAATAGTTTGACAATAGTAGTAGCAGCAAATCTGAATTAAATGACTCCAAATTTTCTTGATTTTCTTAATGTATCCATGACAGGCTTTGAAGCACTTACTAAAACTTCTTTTTTTTTTCCTTACAATTTAGGAAGGCTTTGGAAAGAATCAAAAAAATACTGATTAAAATGTAATACAGTTTATCTTCAATACAACAGAAAATGGATTAAATTTACAGGATTACATTAATGTTTTGTTCTGCTTGTGTCAAAATCTTCAGTGGTCAGGAACCATAGGATGTAAATAAATAGTCAAAATTTGTTGTTCTGTGAAACACTAATGCCTGGCACATAATGTGAGGAAAGCACTTAACTGATTAATGAACTAGATTCTGTTTAATGAAACTTTCTGAGAAAAGCGGTGAGAGCCTAGAGAAAATGGGAGAGAAAGGTTTCAACCTCCTTTTCCCTTTGAATGTCCTTTGGCTGTCCTTTCCTGCCATCTCCCCTCCAAGGCAAGAGGCAGGGCTTACCAACAAGGAAATGAATAACATATTTGCCCATGTTATGCTCAGCAAAATGGATTCAGTGTTTGTGTACCAGAGTGAACATGTTGCACCTCACATTTTCTTCAGTACTCAGTAGGTCAGAGGTGTGAGTCATTTCTAGAGGAGTTGCTTATCCTGTATTTTGGGGGAAAACCAACGTTGTTTTGCAAGGGTTTTTGGCAATATCACTTTTGAAGAAAAAAAAAAGACTGCTTGGAGATACTGCAGAAGAGAGCAGCAGTAATTACTTAGGCAGAAAGATAGGAAACACATGGTTTGTTTAAACTAAAGAACAGTAAAGGAGCCTTAACAATTAAAGAAAAGAAAAGGTGTTGCCAGGGAAGGAGAAAAATAATTTGTCTTCCTGTTCACAGTGAACTGGACAGATTAAATTTTTTTTCTGTTTCACCTCTATTTAATCTTTGCAGTTCTCACACAGTTATAGGGTGAGATTTTCATTGCTCTGTTACTAGGCATTTAATTACTGATCTGGTTACTTTCCTTCCTTTTTGTTGTTAAAAAGTTTCTTGTTTCTGTTCTTTCTTAATTTTCTCATCTCTCTGTTACCTATTCTTTTTTGGACAATCTTCATTCTTTTCTGTTGAAGCAAGGAGGGACCATTACCTCTTCTTCAGGTCCTCACAAATATTGGAATTTCTTACCTGTGCTAAAGGTTCTTTCTCAAACTTCCCCAGTCCTGCTCATTGATTTGCTTAGGCTTAGACATTGTAACTGATCATTTCCGTGTTATTCTATTGGAAACCTTGAGTAAAAATAAAGAAACGTAATTAATTTTTATTAGAGATCTGCCTAAAAAATTATATTATTAAAATTAGTACTACAAATTATTAAATATTAAATAATTCTATTTGTTTTCCCTGAAAATGAGCTTCTTGTATATCAGCTACAAATAAATTGAAAACAAAATTCACATTATTGGTGTAATAATTTTTAGGTATTGCTCTGGAGTCTCATCAGATAATTGAAATGTTTGTCCAATATTTCTGCAGTGGCAAGCAGTAATGTGTTAAAAGCATGGGACTTAGTACTCTGTGCTTCTGAACGTGCAGTTTATGTGATGGAAAGAAAATCTGAATATAACTGGGGCTGGTAGAATTTCTAGTTCTCACCAGAGTACAGAACGCATGAGCACACTACAGAGGTCAAGAAAAAGGGGTGGAAAGGTAATCTCTAGCCCTAGTGTAATAATTACAACCTTGGGCATTTGAAAAATGTGGCAATGTGAATTTCATTGACTGTAGGAGCTTGTGTAGAATGTGTATGGAGCATGTGTAGAATTTTATTCACCATGATTAAGTGAAGTATTTGGTAGCAAATACCTTAAGACAATGAATCACTGTAGGATCTATGACTCAAATCCCAAGCCTGTATTTATATTACAAAAGGAACTTGGGTACTTATCTACCTGCCAATTCCCCTCAGTGTTGCCAAGCCCAAGTTCTGCCCTCTTTCTGAGAAGAGCTCTGAGCATGGTACATGTACAAGGGAAGCCATTCCAAATACTGTGGAGCTGCTAATCTGTGCCTTGGAAGGGCAACTGCCAGCTCCCATTTGGGATGTAGCCGTTGTCAGAAGGTTGACCACATGAAGCGATATAGGCTATTAAAGAAGAGAAGAGGGTTTGAACAAGACAGTGAGTAATGAAAGGTGGTAGTGGGCACAGCTTTCTAGAAACAGCAGAAGCACTGTTACTTAGTGAGTAAAATTCTGTTTTCACAATTGTGTCAATATAATTTAGAATTGCAGTTTCTGGTGGTTCATCAGTGGAAGGAACTGAAAAACATCTTGGGCCTACAGAGCACTTCTCAGTCCTGAGTATCACTGAATTGGATACTGGGCAATTATGCTAAGCTTGCAGTAATGTTTTTGACTTTCTGGAATTGCTCTAGCTCAGAGTTCTAGACTGTAAAGTACTCCAAAGTTTCATTGAAGTAGTATTTGCTTAGGAGTCTACTTTGGCAACAGCTAACACAGTAGTTTTCAAAATATTTGAATCCTGACCACCCAAAACTAAACACCAACACATTTTTGGCAAAGCTCTAATTCTCTAAATTGCCAACTTTGCCACTATCAGAGGTGCCTTAATTTCTAAGTATCACTTATAGATTATTTAAAACTAGAGAAGATGCAGTATACTCTCCTTTAATTTCTCAAAGTGCTTACTGTTTCCCATAAAAAATTGCAGGCTTTTTCCACAATACAAAACATCAGGCCCCACAGCAAACATTTTTTACATCCTTCCATGAGGTGGCTGCAAGTCTCCTGAGCTGGAGGGTAGAGCCAACAGCATCACCCTGAGCATTCATGGTCTTGGTGCCCCAAAGAGAGATTCTGAAAGCAGAGGTCCAGTGGATCTTCTGTCTTTCCTCTTTTCTTCTTCCCAACCTGCCATGGCAATACAGAGGTAAAGCCATTAAACATGTTCAGATCTTCTTTGAATTTCAGGTGGTGTGCTACAGGGGAGATTTATTTGGAAGGAGTTAAGGGTTACACCAGCAGCTTCATAGGCAGTATTTATTCTCTGGAGCAGGTGTGCTCTTAGCATCCTTGTTCATCCTGGTCCCCTGATTATCCATACTGGGTAGGTACCCATGTAAACTAGATGTCAGGATTGAAGGAGCAAAACATGCTGGATTTTTGTTCCCTTCTGAAGCTCCAGTGTGACAAGGATGCTTGCCTCTACCTGGGAGCTGGGTATGGCCAGGAGACTTTGAGAGGTGTCAATGTCACATGGGCTTAGCGGCCTGAAGGGGTAACCAGGTAGCTAAAGCTTTCTGTAGATTGGGGCTCTGAAGTTTAGTCAGTGATCTATAAGCTAGACTTCAGAAAGTGCAAGGCATTTTATTTTAATGTGACATTTTCATCTACAAAAGACCTTATGTGGTGTCATAGGAAGGGAAAGGAACTGAAGGAAAGTTAAAGAACTGGAAAGACTCTAGATTTTTGTGATCTTTAAACCCAGAGAGGACCCAGGTGACTTCTCTTGGGACAAGCATAGTTCATCTAAAAAAAAAGAACAATCTGCATATCAAAAGAACAGATCCCTGATTTAAGAGAAAGCAGTTCTAGTGGGTCAGTTTCCCGTTTAGCTCCTCTGCCTCACAAAACCTCCTCCCATTTTACCCCTCAAATGTTTTCTGTATTTCTCATCCTCTTAAATGTGCAAGCTACATTTAAACTACTGTTAGGCAAGGGAAGGTGAATGCAAATATATACAGTTGTTACCACATTTGCAATTTTAGAGTGTTGTCTGGACAGAGGTTTGTTTTTAATGGAATGGATATAAAAATCACTTTTATAATTTTTAATCTTACCCTATAGACTCTTCCTGCCACTGTAATTGCATTCATTTACAGTCTTTGTACAGTTCTTTCATGTTTAACCTATTTAGGTTATGTTTAAGACTGTGGCAGGTATTTGCCTAGGGTTCTGATCACTTGTTTTGGGGAACAGCTTGAAGCATGCTTTTCTCAACAAAAAGTCTTGATCTGTTCCTGTAGAAGAATATATTTGGTTTATATATTATTTAGAGATATTGCTTAGACATGATTTCTTAGTGTCATGCTGTGTTTTCCTCTAAAGTTATTCTTGTTTTATGGTACAATGCTAGTGTTTGTGGGTAACTTGTGTGTTTTAAGGGTGTGAAAACTGTTTCTACAAATTTGTATTTAGGAATGGAAGCAGTTGATGTGAATTCATTTTGAGGAAGATTTCTTGCTCTTTAGACCTTACTTCCACTGACAAGTTTGCGTGTTTCTAAAATTCTTGCAACTGTTTTCCTGAATTTTGAGAAAGTATTAAAGCAAACATCTGTATACATGCAATTTTAACACCTATGGTAATGAAGGACTCAAGATTTACATTCTCGAAGCTTAGTAGCTACGTGAAAGATAACTGTATGTTTCCAGCCAAGAAAAACTTTTCCTTAAAAACATATTAAACCTATATACAAGTATTTCAGCAAAACTTCTGATACCTTTGGAATGGTTGTATTTGAGTCACCACGAGTGCTTTTTTTTTTTTTAAAGTTTCATACTGCAAGGAAAATCACATTATTTCAAAATATTTTTCTCTAACTACCATGGAAGGAATTTTTCACTGTAATAAGACTTTCCAATTATTTGCCTAAAAAAAGAAAAAAGAAAAGGAGTCAGCCAAGCTTAATTAATAGTGTCAGCATGCACCTTCAGTCGCAATGTGTAAGTTCCAGTAGAATGAGAATCTGACCTTGGTATTGTCTTCCTACAGACATTTCACTTTCTCACTGTCCACCTTTCTAGGAAGTATATTATCTATACCAGACAAGTAAAATACATATTTCTTGAGTCTTTGTTATTACCATGGCAACTGGTAATTGGTATTAAAAATTATTTCCCTTATAAACTGATTTTTATCCTGTTCAGGGAAGATGTTTTGTTTACAGAAGTTAGTTTTAAATGATTGGTCATGGATAGCATGGTAAGCCATGTAATACAGATGGAAGGAAACGCCATAGTAATTGTTTTTATGACTTGAAATAAAGTACATATTTATCAAACACGTGCATAGCACTTATATTGCCTCAAAGGTTGAGTATGCAATAAAAACCACTCTGCTTTGTCTAATTTATTATTCCTTTATTTGGAAGTTGCCTTTTTTTGTGCTTCATAGTTTATGTCTATTCCCGTTTCCCTTGTTTACCTCTCAACTGTTGTATTTCCCAAGATTACAGTAAAACTGAGCAAAAGATTAATTACTGAAAGAATAGACATTCAAATGAGCAAATTAAAGGCAAGGTCTTACCATAACCAGTTATTTACAGCTTGTATCTCACTCTGAGCTGTATTCTGCATATTTTAGCACTGCTTAGTAAATTATACTGAATTTTGGCCAAGCTCTTATCAGCTTCAGGCTTCATTGAATATGAAGCTTAAAGGATCATTTGCTTAAGTAAAAACTGTGTGATTAACTTCATAATTCCCTTTTCGTATCAATATCTCACTTCACAGAAGCGTTTACTAATTGTTGATGTCTGTAGCACCTTATAAATGATTATATTCCTCACTTTAATTTATTGCATGTTGTCCACAGAAAAACAGGATTATTTTCTTATTTCCCAAATGAAGGAAATAGTGATTAAACCACTTGTGTAATATTACCTTGGAAGCTGATAACAGGTGTCAAGGCTTTCAGACTTTTAAGTAAAATTGCTCTCCTACGGTTAGCACAGATTTCCATTTACAGGAAGACTGTCAGAAATGCTGTTCTAGTGAAAACAGTCTCATAAGGTGATGGGTTGAGAGAAGCTCATGCCATTAAGGTCATTTCAGAGACATGAGACTAATGATAGGGCACAAATACCACATAGTCTAGTTGGTGTAAACTCAGGTAGCTTTGATTTGGCTCTGAGTGGGAGGGCTATAAACTTAGGCTCAGCTCAGTACCAACAGCTCTGTAGTGCTCCTGGGACATGTGGATGTACATATCCACTTTGAGTATGTGCTGCATTTGTGTCTCAGTTTGAGACAATTTGGAGGGGCAGAGACTTCAGAAGTCTCCTCCCTTGGATTCAATACCCCTGGCTTCTCCAATACAGAGGGATGTAAATGAAAAAATAACATTACCAAGAAAAAATGCTAAAGCAATACTGATAAAACTGGGTTAAACCAACTGACGAGGAGAAACTTCCCAAGCCCCACCCACCAGACCAAACTGGGATGGCAGCTGGCCTCCCCCACCTGGAAAAACATACATTGTCACAGGACAGAGATGAGGTGGCTGCCCTTCCACATGGTTCACCTCCCCCACGCCCAGAAAACCTGGCAGGAATAGCTGAAAAGTCAATGCTGTTAGGAAACAGCAGATAGCTGGGATTCAATACCAACAGGCCTTTGCATGGAACTTGAATGAGGTTGCCATGCTGGTACAGGCAGTCAGAGCAGGGCTGCAGACCCCCCCATGCAACTGGAAGGATCTGCAAGACACTCACTGGATCTGACGACAAGACTTCATTGTTGCAATTTCCATGTTTGTTGGTCAAAGTGGTGATGACAGTCCAGATCCATCAAGGTGGTGGTAGGAGCCCCAGGCAGTGAGGGAAGCCCCAAAACGCAGAGTTATATACGCTCAGGTTCAGGTGGGAACACCTCCAATACCTCCCCTGGGCAGGGAGCTGTACACTTGATAATGTAATACTGTGAGTCAGGAGATATTTTTGGGAGTCTTTGACACTTTTTAGGATGTTGCAGTGATCTCTTACATCAGTGCAGCTGAGTCCATTTTGACCCCCTAGGTCTCATCAGCAAGAGATGAATCCCTTCAGACTGGGTGGGAATGTTCCAGGGAGTTATCACAGCTGAGTCATCTGTGTAAGGAAAAAGAAACACTACCCCGCCTCTTTCCTTATTTTGTTTAACATCCAGCTTGTAGCCTGAGGTGTCAGGTGTGCACACCTTCAGCCCCCGGCCTGGGTGGCCACTCTGCATATTGTTAGCAAAGCACACTGCTGACTAAGCCGTCAGCACCAATCCTCCAGTCTCTTACAGCACCTGGGCAGTCACTTCAGGTGCTCAAATATTTTGGTCATTAATCACTAGCAGTTCAGGCTCTTTTAAAGAATGCAAAACATGAAAAAGCCAAAAAAGCATATTTGGGGAAAAGAAAAGGTGCATACCAGAGTTTTTGTGTAGCCTAGGACAGTTGGGGATCTCTCTGCCACACCGTGTTGAGTGACGTGCCCAGATTTCTTGCTTTCTTCTTGTCTAGCATGGTTCAAGTGATTGTGCACTGTCCATTTCAGAAGGTGTGCACATGTCTACACTGAAATCCTATGGTGGCATCTCTCTGAATTACATTTTATGTATTCTAATTTCCCTCTAATACTTTCTATTTGATGACTCAAAAGGCTAAAGTAATTAGCATTTATAGGAAAAAAACTAAGCTTTTAACATATTCACCATAGAAAGGAAATATTTATTTGAACTAAGACAGATTTCTGCTGACATAGCAGCACTGACTGTGGTCCAGCACTGTATGAACTATTCCTTTATTTTGACTTTTTTTCATGGAGTGGTTGGGCAGGAGAATTAGGACTTTTTTGTGAAGAGAATTAATTTATGTGTGAGACAAAGGTAAACTTACAGAATATAGTGAATGTATGGTAAATTCAGGAAGTTACAGGGCAAGGTAGTGGAAATAAGGGTGAGTGGAAATGAGTCTTCCTTGAAGTTGTTTTCTTATGCTTAAACAGAATTTTACTAAATACGACTTAAAATATTCTCCTGGATGTTTTTCATAGTGTTCAAAAATGCCTTGTTTTATTAATTTCAACAAAATTCACTTTTGCTAGAGAGCCATATCAGAGGAAAAAGGCATTCCAGATTTCTTCACTACTAGTTTGTGTAGATGGCAGCAGTGTTTCATAGCATTCTTGATACAATGGTGTTCCAGTTTAAATTTAATATGGTTTTCTAGAAATACAGCTAAACATAGATTAACTCTTCGTTCTGATTAATGCAGTATTTTATTACTAACTTTATTAATGTCATGGCATATAAATCATAGACATGTAATTTATCTGATAACAGTTCCAAAAATAAATCAGGTAATTATACTTATATAATTTACTGAAAGCACTTTGAGGATTTGATATGTTTTTATGAAGAATATTTAATAATTACTTTATATATACAATGAAATGCTCATTGTGCTCCTATAGATGACACATTACTTTTTTAATGAAATATATAAAAATAAAATATAAAACGTTGTGAATTGAGGCAATTTATTGAGCCTGGTTCTGTTTGGAAGATGTAGCTGCAACTTTCTAGGTTAATGACTGTTTTAAATGTTGTTAAGTCCTGTCATGTGTTGTGAATTGCACCAAAATCAGCATAGACAATGAATTAGTGATTAGAGATCACTGATTTACAGGGACACTTTTAGAAAACAAAATGTATGACTTGGTGTGTGCTAGGCTGTCAAATTACAGCATCGTTTCCATTATGCAAGCACTTGATCTTGCAGAGGATGAAACATTTCTCTACTGCATGTTTATACTGACAATGGATATTGCTTATCTCCTATGCAAGCTCTCAGAAAGAAGCAAAGTGGCTGTGGGTGTGTGCGTGGGGCAACTGCAATTTAGCTGGAGAGTGGTTTGTTTGTGAGCTTTTGTTTCTTGTGAGGAACTTTTCTGTTGTAATGACATGCTTAAACCATTAGCACATCTCTCGCCATAAAGACTGAGAAATACAATTAGCAAGTTGTTTACAGCAGAGTTACAACTGCTGTGACTAAAGTGTTGCGGATAGAGTGAATGAACTTAGGAGAATTGTTTTCCAAAGATTAATTTAATAAAGGCTTTATATGGTACTGTAACTTAGCCCTCATTAGGTACAATGTAAGGCTCAATATTATGTTTTCACCATCAAATTGCTTCACATTAAAATGACATGACATTTTACTTACATTATTCCAGATAGTTAAGCCTGTTCTTACCACTTTTAATCCTAGTGATTCTATTAGCCTTGGAGCCTGGAAGCTGCTTGATTATAAGCACTGTTGAAGTTTCATTTATTTGGATGCCTGAATCTGAAGCAAGGAATGATAATAACTTCCATACTTAAGCTAGAACAATTTCCTGCTAGGGAGTGAAGTCAAAAGAGCATAAGTAAAATGTGATGCGTACAGAAGAAGAAAGAGTAAAATTAATGCTGTCTGTTTAATATTCTAGTGCCAGTCATCTGTTTTTAAAATCTTTGCCAATGCTGATAGTCACAACTCATGCATAAACAGGAGCTGATTTTATCTGCCTTGTGAATTTTGTGTGTGTGTTCTCCTTGTTGCCTTAGTAACTGGAGTAAGGTTGGCACTAGCATATGCACTTTCATCTGAAAAAAATAACATTATTTATGTCTACTATGCCTAAGGAAGAAAGCTTAGCAATATAGCCAGTAATATAAGCCTAATTTTCCAAAGTTGGCCATGAAAAGAAAGAATCATCTTAAACCCCTCTCCAACGTTGAGAACATGGCTCTTTTCTGTGATAATTTGTATTTTGGTCATAATTTTCAGTATTGTGAGAAAGAACTGATAAAACCCCCAAATGGACTTTAGGATGCCTGATTTGCATTCTAAGATATGCAATCAGTGAGCAGAGGCCCCATCTTCTCTCCATAAGTGGGTACAAAGATACCTTTTATAAAGTTACATAGATGCTGTTCCTGAAAAGCACTAAATAAGAACTGATACACACGTATCTTTATCTTGTATGCAATATATTATTCTGGGAGTATAAATAACTTACAGAGTGAGGCAGGAAACACTGCATTAGGCTGAAAACAAACAGTATGAGCTTGATTTCCAATATCTCCATGGCAAAGAAGGTACGAGTCCCCTTTCTTTTATTGTTCAGAGTCAAATGAATATTTCATTTACGATTGGTTTGATCTCTATATTGAAAGATCACCATTAATTTTTACCTCCAGTCTGCAGAATTTATGTACACCCAACCACAGTTTTCACTGTACATAGACTGTTATATTTAAGCTGGAGGATGTACACCACTGTACAGATTTTACATCTTGTAGAAACTTGCGTAACTTGCATTATACTTCCTTCTCATTCTTCCGAAGCCATTACATTTTTACCAAACCAGTTTATATGTTCCTGCAGTATTTAGATCCTCCAGTGAACATCTCTCCACAAAGAATAGCCATTACAGTATGATACTGGGAAACTTATTTTCCAGATATGTTTAATCAATATTTTATACTTATTCCTCTACTCGTGCTATCTTTCAAGGGTTTAAAAAAAATTACACAAATCTTTTTGTTTATGTATCAATAAGAAACCTACCTGGTAACAGTGCATTATGTTGATGTTGTGCAAAATCTTTAATAAAAAGATAATTAAAGTAATCTCAGTAGCATTCAGTCCAAACTCTGCAACATCTGTCATCAAAACTGTAGTCAGTGAATCTCTTTTTCTCTATTCTGGTTTTTTCTCTTTTCTATTGCATATTGCTTGAAAATGTTGTACAGATGACTCCTGTAAACATTTTGGCCTTGAATATTATAGTCTATATTTTTGATTTGATACCCATGATCTGACATTTTCCTCATCAGTGGCTGATTGAATGAATATTTCACAGAAGAGGCTGTAATTTGAATTCAACCTTGTGTTTACACTCATGATAGCTATTTATCTTTGAACCTTAATTTGCCAAAACTTTGATTACAGATGTTTCTGTATTTCTCTGGCCCTAGCATATGTAAGAGTCATGTGTTAACTTTTCCTTAGCAAACTACAAAATCCAGGCAGGATACAATGGAGTGACTTTGCATCCTTCAAGAACACTCCTGCTTTTCAGCATATAGTGGGATTCATAATTCAGTCAATGATGAAACAAGCTGTGAGGAGACAGTGAGCCTCTGCACCTTTGTGCCAGTGGCTAAAGTTGGAGGTGATAGTAACAACTGTGGACACAGGAGTGTTACTGGTTGAATGAATCTGCTGGCCTACTACCAAGCAGAAGCAGAAACATTCAGCTGATAAAAGTATTGTTAGATTTTAAAGAATAAAACCCAAGCTTATACTCATCTTGGTTTAGGCTGTTCTTCTAACATATGAGGAATAAGATTGAAATTTTGAGCTCGTTGAGGGCTTTGACTAAGTGATATTACTATTGGGGTGAATGCCTTAGCCACCTTCCCGGGTGCCTTGGCATAATAGGTAGGAGGATCTACGAGCAGAACCAAAAAATTACAATGGTTAGCAAGGATGATGGTTCATTTAGCTTGGAGGTGTCACCAAGGTTAAGTTACCCTATGCCCTGCTTCAAAACTGCTTCCATAACAGATGGGTCATGGTCAAAGGAGACTCCCTTCTGAAGGGAACAGAGGCCTGATATACAGACTGGACCCACTTCTCAGGGAAGTCTGCTGTCTCCCTGGGGCTCAGGCTAAAGATGTAAAGAGAAAGCTTTCTGCCCTCGCATGGCCCTCAGGTTATCATCTATAAGAAGAGGAAGAAATCCAAGGGCAATCCAGAGAGACTTTCAGGGGCTTGGGACAACGGGTTAAGGGATCAGAAGTACAAGTAGTATTCTCCTCTGTCCTTTCTGGTGCACTGAATGATGAAGGAAACAGGAAGAGCCAGCAGATCAATACCTGTCTCTGAGTCTGATGACAGAATTTTGGGTTTTTTTATCATGGGTTAGTTTATACAACACCAAGCCTGCTAGTGACAGTCAGGGTACAACTGTCTCAAAAGGAGAAAAGGATCTTACCTTAGGAGTTGGCAGGACTTATTGGAAGAGCTGTAAAATAGATTTGAAAGCAGAAAGAGATTAACCCAAACTTGGTAGAGCTAAGACTGGGGCAGCACACCAATGTTTGAGGGACGATGTGCTAATCATAGAATCATAGAATCAGATGGGTTGGACAGGACCTCTGAGATCATCAAGTCCAACCCTTGATCCACTACCACCACAGTTGCTAGACCATGGCACTAAGTGCCACGTCCAACCTCATCTTAAAAACCTCCAGGGACGGAGAATCCACCACTTCCCTGGGCAGCCCATTCCAATGGTGCCCACCAAGCCACTTTCTATCATTTACCAGCAGTCCTGGCTAACCAAGGGGGTCCCAAGTGACTGGAGACTGGCAAATGTGATGCCCATCTACAAGAATGTCCAGAAGAGAGAACCAGGGAACTAGAGACCTGTCCTCAGTTTGGGGGAAGGTTATGGAGCAAATCATCTTGAATTACATCATGCAGCACATATGCGACAACCAGGTAATCAGGTCCAGCCAGCATGGTTTTATGAAAGGCAGGTCATGCTTGATCTCCTTCTATGATAAGGTGACCCACTGTGAGAGACTGGATTAATCCCACTGGACTGTTGTGTCAGAACATGTGTGTGTGTGTATTTGGCCAGGACAGAAGGCACATGGTCCACAGCCTAAGGGCACCACGAAGGTCCCATGGGGCAGCTGTCAAACGAAAGGCTCACCTGGATCCTCTGACCGGCTGCACCACCCCTCACTCTGGCCTGGAAGGCACTGAGTGGTTAGTTGAGCTGGACATCCCACCTGGGAGAGGTGGCCATGGCAGCCAAAGCAGATAAATACAGGAGCACAAGGGCTCCATTTTGCCCTTTGTCTCAGGACCTGCCATCGACATGTGACCCTTCGGTCTTAGCTATGCAGTTGTGTTATTCTAACCACTTTCTTTACTCCTCCTTTATTCTCTTAATCTCTTTTCTTCCTTTACTCTTTCCCTAATCTCTTGTGGGTAACTTAGAACCAATGAGTTGTATTTTTACTAAGTCCTATGTGGGTTGGTGTTTGCTGGGTACTTTAGTGGAATCTTCTCCTTGGTTGTATGTTACTTCTGTAAACCTTTTGCCAAAATGCCTGTTTTCTCACTAAATTAAAAGAAATCTCTTGGGAAAAAGTTTGTGGCTTTTTCTCTTTAGTGACTTCAAGGTATTAAGAATGAAAGGCTCTACAAAAGTTTGTTGCGAACTCTTGGAGTCTTAAATATAAAGTGATGCTCCCAGGAAAGTTTGATGCTTCAGGACTGGGGTGTTGCACCCACTTAGTGGATGTTATTTAACTGGACATTAGCAAAAGCCATTGACACCATTTCCCATAGTATTCTGGAGAAACTGGATGCTCATGATTTGGGTGGCTGTAAATACGTGTAGGTGTGGTGCTTAGGGACATGGTTTAGTGGTGGCGTTGGCAGTTCAACTTGATGACCTTAAAGGGCTTCTCAAAGCTAAATGTTCCTAAGTCTATGATTCTGTGATGCCATGATGGTGACAGAAACAGAGCAGAAGAGGTATTATGGCTTTAAAAGGCATTTGGGAAGAAGATCCTGAGCTGAAAATGTGGTATGGATAAATAAAATTCACTTCATATTTACATGGTAACTGACAGAGACCTGTCTGGTAGATGTAGGGCAGCACATTAGAAAAATGCATTATTTTTTGCATTACTGAACCAGCACTTCACACATAATTTTATATAATTATATTTCTGAGTGTTTTTAGATACTGCCTGGTGAATCCTGGAAATTGTTAATTCTGGCAAAAAAGAGACTTGAGGACATCACAGACATTGATAATCCCATGGGTAAAATGTTAGAAAAATATGTTTATATTAATTAATAATTTACACTTGGTCTTTACCAATCAACATAAGATCTTCATATGGCTTGTATTAGGCACCATGGCTTCTTATGACTCCTCCTTCCTCAGAAAAAAAAAAAAAGAAGTGAAGATATTAGGAATCCTTTGAAACAAGCTGCTGATTGTAATTCAGGTTTGCTTAAGTTCTCCTGTCAGAGGATACATTAACTTTTCTCTCAGATGTAAAAATTGCTGCCTCTTTTGCTGATTCTTTTTTTTAGGCTAACATCTGTTCTCTTGATTTTGGCTTCTGAGTAGGTATTTCTTCACAGCACATTCACATTTCTAAATGGCTCATCAGAGAGTCACTTCTGCTTCTTTGTGAAGAAGGCTACAGGCAGGAGGTAATCTTGTTTCATAGTACAGCTGAAGTCAGGTCATGAAGAAAAAAGTATCTGAGAAATCTTTCTTCTTTCAATAGTGATTCACAGGGTTTTCAAGAAATTCAGTTGGATGAATATCTGTATTGTATCAGAACTTTGGAATTAAAAAATAAATTTAAACAGACTTAGAAGGTGGTCTGTAGCCGGAGGTGTAATTTATGCCAGTTTGCCTGGGGCCATTGAATCAACTTGTGTCTACCTGGCACAGTTCTTATCTTACCTTGGTGGGAGGAATGGCTGTTTTTGATAATGCTTCTGCTTGCTAGGGCAGTAAGTGCCCTGAACAGTAGTGTAGCATTAGCTGGTGTTGGTGTGAGCTTCTCTCACTCTCCTCTGCTTTCTTGCTAGGAGAACATTTTTCCCTGCTTGTGTGGGTACATTTGGGTGACTTTTACTGGTACGGAAAAACTCTGTGAGTTGAACATATACAACCCAAAAGTGTAAAGCAGTCTGAGTCAAGGTGAGGCAGCTGTGTTTTGTCAGAAGTGGGCCTTGAGCTTGAAGGCAGCTAACCAGCAGGTCTGTAGGTGGTGAGGAGCTGAACAGCAAGGATTGCAGGAGAAGGGTTATGGCACAGACCGTTGTATGCCCTGAGCCTAGTCTAGATGTGGGATGCTCCAACAGCAATACAACTTCTCTATTGGAGAAGTACTATATAGTCTATTAGTTAGATCACTGAGAGTAATTTATGTTGTTAGGGAAGGTTTAACCATGAAAGAATGGTTTTATTTTGTCGTATTCATGTAAAGATGGAAACACTTCTGTGATGAAGATGGTTATGAAAGGAGAACATATAATCACATTTCAGAATATATTCTGCAAACATATTTGTTTGCTTTAGTGTATTTTTAATTTTTCTTTATTTGCTGCAGTGTTTTCCTCTTTAGGAGGATGACAACCTAAATGCACTTTTGTCCTCCGAGGCTGGCACTGCCTGTGAAATTCTCCCCACCCTCCATGCTTCTGTTGCCAAAGCATTTTCTGCTGACCCTCCACTCACTTGACCTGGCAGAGTGTGAGAAATGCAGTGAAAAACAGCTTAGTGAATCTTGCTATTTCTTGGTCAATCTGTAAAACATGAGCTTCCTTTCCAGTCCTGTAAAGGGTTTTCATTTTTGTTTCTCCAGCAATGATTAGGCAATAGGAAATCACAGGATAACAGAAGTTTTCTATTCAGTTGTTAGTTCCTCCCCTCATCATGAAATCTTCTGAATTAACTCTTCTGTAGTTTCTCAATTACCAGGCATCTTTCAGCTTACCTGGCTTCTTCTGTTATAACTCTCTGAAGATAAAATGGTAAAACTTCATAATCACAATAGATAATTAAAGGGGGAAAGATGATGTTGACACCCATGGCCAATTAGCTTCACTGGAGTCTTTTCTGAGGACACTGTTGTGGTAACATGTGCCCATTACTGGAAATCCAGCAGTGGTCTATGTGCCTTGTGCTGATCACATGGAGCCAGGATCTTTCTACTCTCAGGGAACAGATCAAGATTAAGAGCCCTGGAACTATTTTTAAGGACATGAAGCCAGTTCCAGTTAAAGCAAGTTGCTCAGTCTTTTCCAGCTGAAGACAGCCACAGTCCCCAGCACCCTACTTAGCAGTTGACAGCGTAGGAGGCTCGTGCTCTCTGGACAGGAGGGATCGGCTGTTGCACTGTGAGCTTCATGTAGATCTCCCCTATCATCCCAAAATTCTTCAGCTGCTACATATTGTCCCAGGAATGCAGTGCAAACCTAGCCCCCATCAGCATTGTTTCATGAGTGTAAGAAAGAGTGTGGCACGTAATGAAAGTAAGTTTCTTTTATGAAACACTGTCCTTCTTGCCTTCCTTATTTACTGATGTATTAGCATCAGGGTCTGTGCTACTGACAAACTCACTATGAAAGCTCCTGTCATGGCCTAATACACAGCAACTGACTTAGAAATACAATTCTGAAATAATACCTACATATTTGTTATGAGTAATATTACCACTGAGCCTTAGGTCCTTTTGTCACTTATTCTATGTAGAGGCATCTTGAAACGGCTGAGTAGGATTTAGAATAGCAGAAGAATTGAGAGACTGAATTTTCCTCTAAATTTTGTAATTATTGATATTTGGCTTCTTCTACAATGGAAGGATTCTTACAGTTTGAGGGCAAAATGCCTGGAGACATTATGACGATCTTCACTAAGAGACTCTTGGTTGTGCAGGTAGTGACATGTTGCTCATTTAAAAGCAACACTTATTGTGCTACAGTTCAGGGGAATTTGGTATGTTGATAGACCTTAGGAAAATGCAATACTTAAATATGTCTAAATATTTTTCATGAAATGGAGCTTTCTTGGTAAAATAGTTCCTTTTAGGTTTTACCAGGAACAGTAGTTAGGAAAGTAACATGTTTAGCATAGTCATCCTACAGTTTTACTTCCTTCTTTCTTATTTTCTTTTAAAGTCATATTTTCAAATCATGCCAGCTTAGTTCTGATGAATATGGATTAGCTTAAATTTGTTTAGTGGCAGGAAGGGTACAATGTTACTGGCTTAGGAACAGAACTCTGAAAAAATAAACACCTGAATAGCATGTAGTTGCAGAGTAGCAGCTTCCAAACCAGTTGAGCTGTGCAGCTGTGTAGAAACACGTGCTGTATTGTGTGCAGTTCAGCAGATTACCAAAAATGCTGGGTTTGGACTTGCTGTTAAGGCTGTTAATCTCTGTCAATAATTATGTGAAAATCTACCTAAATTTTTAAAGTGATATGAAGTTAAACTACTTTATAATAATATGAACTTTGTGATGATCTGGACAGTGCTTTAAAAGAAAATTATTCAAAATGATCCATCAGCTGTTTATTAGATAATTACATACATTTTGCTAGTTAATGTGCAGTAGTGCATTGGACTTTTTCTGACAATGCTTATGAATTCAAAAAGAGTAAGTGGAAGCCACTGAATCCGTAAAGGTTGAAGTACAACATGTGACAAGCATTACCTCTGTCCTCTTACAGCTATGTAATTATGAGTATTAAGTATTGGAAAGGAGGATAAAGCTTCTTCATTATTCTGTTAATATCACATTTCTTTTTAGTACAGGAAAAGAGAAAAGTGTAGGCAAGTGAAACAAATGTTTTATTATTTATTTTAAGGGGAAATGACACTATGGGCTTGTAATTATACTCCCATGATTGAGTCCTTGGCTACAGGTATAGGCTGTACTTCCACTGTTTCCAGTACTGAAAAGAAGGTAAAGAAAAGAAGAAAATTTCTCTTAATGGGGCTGGCAGATAGGTTTGTGTTTTTTTCCTTCCCAAATTTGGGGTATTTCCAACTATTGTTTCTTTAGTTGTGCAACTCTAGTTGGAAGGGAAGGAAGTGAAAATTCCAGCAGAGCAAATGATATTTTTCTTTGGGGGAAGATAGAGCTTCCATGAGAATTTTGGGGAAAAATTCCAGAATTAGATCATCAAGCAGCACGCAAGCAGACCCAAACTGACTGTGCCAACTGTCTTTGTGTTTTTCTTATGCTTCTGCAGTGATTGGTTAGGATGAGGAGAAATATTCAAGGATCTAAAATACTGTCTTACATTCATAAGCATATCACATGGTGTATGTAGATAAAGAAATAGCAGTAAGTTTCAGCATCCACTGCATAGGTAGAGATATGTTACTTGAAACCTTGACTGATAGGCTAAGCCAGAATTCTGTGTATTAGTGTTGTAAAATTTTGAAGTGAGAGCAGCTCACATGGGTCTAATTGAAAATTTAAAATCTTGTGCCTTTTTTTCACTGTTTTCATTTATGGTTCCCAAACAAATAATTCTGAAAATCTTAACAATGTTATCATGAAGCAGAATCCTGATAGGAAGTTAATTTGGTGACATACCAGTGATGTTTTCAAGGTTTCAGAACTGAAATGCATGACATATAGTTCCCAAATCTCATTTTCATGCCTAATTAGGCATCCTAATTTTCAAAGTTGCTTCACTTCTAGCATCTGCCTTCAAATCTTGACAGGGGCATCTATAAAAATATAGATGAACCACTCTTCTTTTTAAGACTTGGCTACCAGCAATTAATTACTTGGTTAAAAAACCCAAAGCCAAATCAAAACACAACCATCAGAAAATCTTAAAGCTGAAAATAACTGAGTCTGTAGCTAGCAGGTGTTGAAGCTTAAAATACAGATGCAAGTAGTAAAAAGTATTTTTGAAAGCAAAAGGTTTTGTTTCCTATCATAAATACAAAGTTTGAACTGAACTTTTAAAGATAGAAGTAACTTACACATATGATGAGATCCCAGTGAGCTGAGAACCTAATCCTAAGTAGCTGAAATGTGAAGTAGAGCTGCTACAGACACAGTAGGTAGGATTCTAATTAGTCTCTCTTCTGCATAGCAATTAAGAGATAACATAATCTTCTGATACCTCTAGCTAATCAGGAGTTTGAAGAAAGAGAAGTCAGTAAATACAAACTCAAGATTAGTAAATGCCCATGGTTGAAATGGAATGACAAAAGTCTGAGGGTTCGCAAATACTTACAGAGTTTTCTTAGTAAGTTTTACAAATGACATGGACACTGGTGTAAGCTAGTCCTTTATCTTCTAATATAAACACATGGCAATTGATCTTGAATGAAGTGAAAGAGAAGAAAATGAGAAAGCGAAGAGAGGGAGAGAGAAAGAAAGGAAGAAAGAAAGAAAGAAGGAAGGATAGAATGAAAGATCACCAGTCCTGGCTCCAATGTTGATCCAGCTGATGGGGTGTCCAGGGTCCTGGGGGTGCCACCTGGGCTTTTTGGGGGTAGCTTTTTACAGATAATTTTTCTCAGTCCTGGGGCTAAACTTATCTCTTTCTATGCAAATGAGCTATCATGTGCAATTCATTCTTCTAGACCTTTCTGGAAATGGGTCAAGGGCTTTAGGGATCTTTGGTGGTCTTGATCCCCCCTACTGAACAGACCTTTAGTTGACAGTCCATGCCCATTTCTTGACCTTCTTCCTGTGCTTGCTCTGTATTGTGTTGTGGTTATTTCCAGGAACCAGAACAAGGATGTTGTCACAGAAAAGTTTTACCCTGTCTCTGCATGGCCCCCTTCCCCAGCCACATCCTGTTCTTTATCACAGCAAATTCTTACCAACAATCCTTGGTTGGCTCCACAGCCATCAAGCTATCTGTGTTTGAGACACATTATGTATTAGCCCCTTATCTTCTGGGATTCTACAGCAGGAGAGTAGTCGCTTGGGGGGGTGAGTGTGGTTTTTTTTTTTAATATTAGTATTTTGAGTGCTGTGATTGAGGCTAGATATCCAATTAGTCATGTTATAATTTCATAGAATCCAGTGCAATGCAAATATTGAAAAAGGAGTGACGCATAGGAAGAAGTGAATGCAAACTACTCTAAGTACTTCACTACATTTTCCTAAAGTACATTGATAAGGGCAACATTGTTTTAAAAGAAGGTTTGTGGCAGAAACTTTCTGCATTGGAATTATAAATATTTTCTTGATTTGTTTTGTCACCTATCAACTTCTAACTTGATTAATATTGAAATTCCTCATTTCTCACTGAAGTTTTGGGATACATGGCAGTTGAGTTTAAGTCCATTTTCATTTACTACAACATTTTTTAAATAAACAGAAATTAAAGTGTTTGAATAATTACTGATGCAACTCCAAACTGATTTGAAGATTACTATAAAATATTGAGTGAAGAAAGGAGGGAGGATGTAGTCAGCTTCAGCCAGGTAAATTTAGATAAATTCTGCAGTGTAAATATGTTTTCTGCTGGCTCGTTACTCTTACTGTCTGCCAGTGAAATGTGACTGTCCAGCTCAAACTGGAATTTGTTGTTTCACTTTCAAGCAAGAACTCTTGATTCTCTTCTTAAACACTTTTAGAGGGAAATGGTGTTTACAGTTTGCAAGATCAGCCTAACTTCCATGACAACTACTTTTGGAGTCAAACGTACAGGATCAGTAATTCTGACAATGCCAAGCAAAAGAGCAGAGAAAATAATTACCTAAGAAAGACAAGTGGCTTTCAAAATTTTTATAAACAACCTCTTGTTTTTGACCATGACTGTAAAAGCATATCAGACCAACTGTGTATCTAAGATGGTTTCCTGACTCTGAGAACAGCCAATAGTAGGTGCTTGGAAAAGAGTGCAAAAGTAGGCCAAGAACATAGCAGGTTTTTTCTTGTCAAATCGTCTATGTCTTTTTTTTCCCATATAATTTTTTCTGCTGTTTTTTTGAAATTTGACCATGATGTCTCAGAGAGTGTGGAGTTGAGGATCAGAGGATGCTTTGGGAGACTGGCATGGAGGGCTATGAAAAGAATTAATAGGGCTTCTGAGGGTCAGCTGGAAGAACATGAGTGAATCTGTGAAGCTCAGAAGTGATGTGAGAATTAGCCAGTGAGTCAAGGTGGATGGCCAGAGGTTGCTGGTGAAGTGGGATAAGGAAGGTGAACTGAGAATGCTCAGAGGAACTTGAAAGATTGAGGAATGATTTTGCTCTTGCTCTCAGGCCAGCCTGTTCCTCTCTCAGTCCCCTTCATAAAAAACTGCTACACTTGCACTTTCAGTGACCTTCTCCATCACCATAGGAGAAAGCTCGTGTCTCCCAGCAGCAATTCTTGTGTCTCTTGGATGTCTGCTTAGGGAGGGAGCAGCCTTTCATAAGGATGTTTTCCTGATGTTGGCAGCATTCAGCTGGGGATGGGGTAGTGACTCTTGCTGCTGTGGAAGGCTACTTCCTAAAACAGTAGCTAGCTCTGAGTACCACTTTCTAACACTGATCCAGAGACTGCTGAAGGAGGAAGGCCAGTTTGGCTGTATTTGACACACGAACACACAATCCCTGTTTGCTTGGTACAGATGAGCAGCTGGTCATCCATGTTTGGCTTACTTTTGATCAATATGGCATGTTTTCTTTGGGAATATAGATCTTTATTGCTTGATCTGATCTGTATTAATGAGCAGTAGCAGCAGAGTAAAAGTGACTAGCTTGACAAGTCTTTATTTACAATAGGTCAAAAAAAGAAAAAAAAAGGAATTCTAAATGGCTGCAAATTTTACTCACAAGCTTATTGTCCAGAATAAGGCAGGAATAAAAAGAGATTAAAATATGTTTTTGTGTAGTTTTCTGTAGCTGTGCTTTAGTCAGTGCATAATATTGGCTTAATAAGAGACCCAATAGATAATAGTAGATTTTAAACAATGTCTATGATCTTCCTAAGATCTAAATAGCTGACTAAGTAAAAATATTGGGGGTGTATTAGCAGAACGGGTTTATTGTTAAGTATAGAAGGGTGTCTTTCTGTTTGCTGCTTTTATTTATCTGAGACAAAAGTGGACATTAGGATAAAAGTATCCTATGTACCCTGTTACGTGGCAGGCACAGTCTGTGATGCTCACAAAAGGTAGCAAGAACTGTTTTTTTTCAATGTAGATCATGTGTGACCAAAGCCCACACAGTTCCCATGCTGTTACTCTGCATTGGAAAGCTATGAAAGGCAGGTATTGCTAACAAAAATCAGGTATTAATTAGAAGAAAATGACAAACTGCCACGGCCTGAGGGAAAAGGGAATAGGGACGCAACACTACACAAAGGGTTCTGACACAGTAGAAGGTCAGGCTGTAATGGCCAGTTTATTAGGGAGAACAAGGACTTATATAAGGTTTGGGTAAGGGGAGGTCTGATAACTGGGGTGGAGCATGGGATTGACAACTCAGGGTGAAACAGGATAGGAGAACAAGGAGAAGATGGGTAGAATTTAGGACTATCCAAGGGAAGGAACCAATGGTTCCTTCCTGCACTGCAGCAACCATCAGCCAGTCAGTGAGAGATGAGCGGGAAAACCAGGGGAGAACAAGGGAGTAAACAACTTTTGGTGGGAAAAACGTGAGGGCAAGTCCAGACAAGCCCTGAACGGTATAAACCAAGGGGAATTAACATGGGAGTACATTGAATAAGGTATGAAACTGGGGAATAACATGAAAGTCCATGGATCAATAGTCCTTTCAGGTCCCATACAAGTTCCTCCAGGCCTTAAATCTTTCCCAATCGCGTGGGTGATCCTCCTCAACAAACCTTTCAGCATAATCTTTGCTTATGTTATGGTGGTAGCCAGTGGCTCTACTTGTGTAAATGTAGTGATTTATTGGTACTGCAGTAACACATAGGAGCTCTAGCAGAGACCATGCAAAACAAAGTAGGTTTCCTTGTACAGCATTTCTGAAGCAATACCGAATGTGTGTGAAAATCAGTCCTCTCTGTTCTATTAATTACCCTGTATGGGCTGAAGTGACCAACTCGAGGCACCATTTAAGTCCTGCTTACCTAATTATTTCGCATTATCTAAGTTGCATGTTTCACTGGTTACTTAATGGTCTATAAAATAATGACAGACATTTTCTACAGATGTTATGTGATGTATTTTTTAGTTCTACAACATCAATGTTGTAGTTTGTTATCAATGTTTACAGCTTCTGAATTGCTTCAGTTCTGCCCTGTTATTCTCTGTAAGAGCTACATACGTATATCATACAATCCATAATTAAGAAAGTGTTATTTTGCTTAGGCTTATGAATGTTGTGCCCCATTTTTGCTTTCTTGTTGCTAAATATTTGTACTGCATTTGAGTTGATTCTGGTCCATTAAGCCCTTACTAGCCCATATGCTGCTGCTGTGTACACTCATATATGAATTCCCCAGGAGCTGAGGGGGTTAGTGGTGCAACCTTAACTGGTTTTGTAGAAGTGGAGTATTTGCCTTTGCAGGAGGGCTTCTATGGGCCAGGTGTAGTCAGCTGACTACATCACACAGGAAAAGAAAATAATCCAAAGACAGCTGGTGAGTTTCATGTGTCCTGGTTAGGAATGTTGATTATAACTGCTTAATAGCAGTAGTAATGACTAATTAATGAGGCTGGGAAATGAAGAGGGGAAAGGAAACAGCAACTTTTACAAGGATTCATGCATATAATTTGTAATGCTAAAGAGCACTATGCTTTCTTTTCCTATTTGTGTGTGTTGGGAGCAAACAAAACCCATCATAAAGGTAGCTCCCAAATACTTTTTGTAAAGTCTAGAAAAAAGTATTTCCAATATCTGTAGAATTCTGTGACAGAGTGTATTTGAAATGCATCATCTATACCAGGATAACTAAAAATACTATGCAACTATATTTTGTTCTCAGTGTTTTAACAGTACAGGCACCTTTTATGACCTGACCCTGTGCTAGAAATGATTGCTTATAGCATTAAAGATCTGACCTAAATCTCATTCAAGTTTGAGGTAAACTCCCTGTTCTTCTGGTCTTGTTGTTACTGACCAGAGAAGACCTTGTGATCAAGTCCTTGTATCTCTTGAACTGACCCCGACCTATTACATACTTAAAATTTTCTTTAATTTTTACTGAATTTTGTTTCCTGATATTGACCTTCATTTGTTCTGTTTGTTCAAAACCTAATTTAGTCTGTTTAGCAATAACAGTTGAGGCTCTGGGCAATTTCAAGGGATTAATGACTGATTGAGAGGGTTGATAGCCTGAGGCAATGACTCAGGGCCATTAACTTCATCTAAAGAAAATGTATCAGGAAATATTTTAGACTGAAGTTGTTGCTTGGCAGTCTGCAGCTGTGCCTGAATTGAGGGAGGGTCACTCTATGGCAAAAACAATTACCTATAAAGTCTGAATGGGTTTATTAAAAGATACTATTACAATTTTGTTTTATAGCGGCTCTAAAAGGCCTGAACTAAAATAGGGATAAGGCAAGAAAACAGGATGGTTTGTTTTGCAGTGTGCTCTACAAAAACAAGGGAATGAGCAGTTCTTCTAAAACAGCTTTTATTGTCTTTTTAGAAAAATAAGAACATATTGTAGAGGTTCATCAAACAGGTAATTCCAGTTTCTCTTATAGTTTTAAATATTGCACTATTCAAAAGTATTCCAAAATGGATCTTTAAATCAGAATTGCCTTCCAGATGTATTTGATATCCATGACCTTTTAAAATTACATTTCCAAGTTGTTAAATATTAGCAAAGATATATTCAAATGCATGAGAATCAGACACATTGATTATGTGCGTATGTAGGTCTCCTAATCAATAATATGTGTCATGGGCACTGAATTTATTCCCCATAAAACTGTTTGAAGTAAGGTTGTGTCCTTACTCCATTTTACAGATGGGATTCAGATTGTTTGAATGAACTGACAGAGGTGAAAAAAGTTACCTGCAGAGCATACAGAATACTCATCCTTGGAGTTTTCAAAATCTTGCCTGCATGATACCCTGAGCAACCTGCTCTAACTTCAGAAGTGGCTCTGCTTTGAATGAGAGCTTGGGCAAGATGATTTCCAGGATGATCCAAAAGTATCTTCCAACCTGCATTATCCCATGATTCTTTGCTTCTATGTATATGTGACAAAGCCAGGAGTGGAAATTTAATCCTGTTGATCCAACAGGACCTTGAAAAAACAGTATATAAATATCATACTAATCTCCTTTAAATCTCTGACTTCCAGTGGAATATGGGCATCTAAAGTTTTTAACAGATTTTGAAATCCTTCCCATAGGTGCTTTGCTTCCTTTTTAAGCTAAGGAGATGCATGCAAAACTAAAACTAGTGGTTATGTTGATGTTTTTGCTTTTCCTGGTTTTCATAGTGAGTGTTGGCATCTTACTTTATTTTCAAAATGTCTTCTCTGGAGATTCTCTTTTGGGACAAATTCATGAATTTCATAGTTGGTCATGGGAACAAATGTTAAATGGTTTTTGTCAAGGTAAGTGCTCAAAAGTGCATTTTGGAAATATTTCTGTGTGCAGGCAGTGAGTTGTTAGTGCAGCATACCTCCTCAAAAGGCTGCTATTTCAGGTGTGCTGCCACGAGCCGGCCTCTCATTGTAGGGCATGAACCACTCACGTTCCAGCCCCACAGAGCTGCTTTTCTATTCTTATGCTTTATATTCGTGTTTCTCTCATGTAATATCTTTAATGCACTAGGTTTTCTGTCTGTGATGCGTATTATTTTTGATCAGGGATAGGTGTTACAGTTAAGAAACATCTTCAAAAAGTGGGTACAAGGATTTACTTAAAATTCGACTTGAGCATGTGTGCATTTTGATTTTCATTTTTTGGTCTTTTCTTTCTGACTGGATGTGAAAAGGCACACAGTGAAATGTTAGGAGTAGGTATCTCATATGAAAGAGCCATGAATATCTATACTAACTGAAGAATTTTATATCTAGGTTTTTAACTAGTGTTGCATCCACAAAACTTGGGGAATACAGGTCACTAACCTATTTGCTGCTTGTCCAAATCAAAGCCTCAGTGGACAGCTTTTGCCAAGTGTTCGGGAACCATCAAAGTGACAGTTATTGTGCATCTTTACCCCCTTGTTAACACACACTTTAAAAAATGGAGAAATACATTGGTATTTTGAGTTTTCTACTCTTTGAACTTGCAGCTTTCCTGAAATCTCATCCTTTCAGACTTTGAAATACAACATCAACATTTTTCTTTACCTTATCAAATAAGAAAAGACAATTTATTGAATGTCAAGCTATATAAATATTTCCCTCCTGACCGCACGGACTTCATTCAAAGAATTATGGATACTTTTCCCTGTTTGATTTTGAAAGTCTTAAAACTCTTTAATGATATATGTAAACAACAGACAACATAGAGATGGTCCACATACCATCTGAGTATTTTCAGAACTAAGTCACTGCAGTGAGTTAAAAAAGTGGATACAAAAATCTCTGAGAAGTGATCCAAAGCTACTGGATAATCTTTATTTTTGACCCAAAAATGCTTTGTGGTGCCTGTTTAAGTAGGGAAGCTCTTACTAGTTTCTTAGTGTATCTTCAGTATTTAGCGGATCAGTGTACTCTTGGATGATTATACAGTGGAGGATGAGGGGCATTCAGTGATTGTTGTCTCTTTTATTCCTTTGTTGGGTTCAGCTGTAGTAGTCTGTCACATCAAGCTGTAAGATAATATTTTTATATGGCATCTACTGAAGAGCAGACAAATTACATGTATCTGTGGATTAGAACACTGCTTTGTGTCTGTTTCTCTCCAAACACCACCTGAATGTATTTTAGTGTCAGTGAGGAACATAAAGAAAACGATAATATTTAACTAAATTTTACCATAATCAGGAAATGGAGATTTGACAGCCTCACTGCCTTTATGTCTGATACACCTGCTGATTCTGATTTACATTCTTACTTTTTCTCCTAAATCTCCTGGAGTCTTATTTTGTTTTCTTATCACTTTCGTAATTGCAGGTTTAATTCTCCAGATCCTTCTGTGAACATACCAGGTATGGAAGCCCTGGCCATGCTGAGGTGTGGAATGGTATCTGTGTTTTGCAGAGGTCATGCTTGGTTTCATTGTGCAGATGCTGAATGAAGATATATCTATTTCTCTTGAGAGATATTGTTTTCTAATTTCACTGTTTCTCTGAGAAACTAAGGCTATGGTGTCATTGTATCCTCATAACAGCAGTAACTTAATGAGTTTTGACTGTATTTGCTTGAAGAGGAAGTTTCTTTTTCTCGTTTCATTTGTGCCAGGTGATGGCAGCAAAGGACCTTTACTCCTTCAGCATATGCCATGAAGTACAGAAAGTCTTCAGACTCTTAGCCCCCCTCCAGGGGAAAGGGCTCACTTCTTTCATTCCTGTTTCTGCCTTGCAGCTTGTTATGACATCTATCATGCGATGGAAAAAACAGCATGGCTTGGATTGTAGGCTTTTCTTTGGGCTTTTTTCTCATTCTTAATAAATAATATATACAGTATCTGTTTTTCACTTGCCTTTCTCTGTATGGGCTTCTCATACTGTATATTCTAGTGTAACCTTTCAGTGTATTCCATACAGTGCAAGCTGTAGTGTTTGGTTTTGGTTTGAAGATATTTAAAATTGCCCTTGGAAGTTTAGAATAGTTTGGATGTTAAGGGACAGAGTGTCCCAATAAAGGTGTTTAGCTGGTATTTGTCACTCAAGCAGATGGTAACATAGCAATGTTATGTCAAAAACATTTTCAAAATGAAAAGCCTCACAGTGAGCCTGGAGTGTACCTGCTGGAAATTGAACAAATCAGCCATTCGCAAATAATGTTTTATTGAGAGTCTAAAGGAAAGGAGGAAAAAAAAAAAAGGGCAGACCAGAAAACACAAATTAATTCAGCTTGGCATTGAAACTGCCTTTCTTAAGCTTATATTTAATGAGCATAGGGCAGGATAGAAAAGTGACTAGCTTTCCACTTCTCAAACAAGCCATAGCAATGCCTGCTTAATACAGATTGTGCTCCACCTCTGGTTTTGATTATCCAGAATAGTGCTGTCATGCCATGGGTTGTGGGATGAGCTAAATATTTTTCTTGTGGCAAAAAGAGGTCTGAAAGCATCTGCTAAAATACCTTCTGCTGTAGATTAACTTTGGGGAGAGTACCTGGGTCTATGGAAAAGTAAGATTTTGTCCATCTCAAACTATGTGTAGCTTAAGACTGGTAGTGCTGTAACGATAACAATCTCATGTTTTAATTCAGAAGGAGAATGAACCTTTGAAGCAAGTGTCCTGGTTGTGTCCTCTTACTGAGCTTTGGTTTGCATTGCAGAGTGGTTTCCCAGGGTGTTAACTGGATTGACTTTGGACAAAGCTTAACTAGAAAATGTGAATTTATCTAATGCACTCTGGTCACAACAGAGTTGGACTACTTTTGTTCATATTTTTCTTCTGCAGACACTTCACAGAGTTGGTGTGCAGCCATCAGACACTGAACTAGTCCATTAAGGTCTCTTCTTTGTCATATTCAAGTGATGTTATTCATGCTTATAGCAGAAGGTCATGTGGGAAGCTGCTAGCTTCCCTTGCTTGGGTTTGGTTGTGTTAGATCTCATTCAGCTTGTACTATTTCAGTTTTGCAGGTTTTTTTTTTTATTTTTCCCCAGCATATTCCTGCTTTCACTCGTATCCCTGTCAACTGTGTGCCACTACTTGACCTCTTTAGTACATATCAACTCCTCGAGCCAAGGCTGCAAGTATTAATATTAAATAAGGCTGTTCCCTAAGCCATCCTCCTAGGAACTCCAATAGCAACATTTTTCTAGGCTGAAAATTTGCATTTTGGCCTGGCGTATTGATGTGACTGATGTAGTCACCTTGACCTTGTGCAATGAATAGAGTTAGTACATATGTCACAGAATTTCAAAAGAAATATTGCAAAAGCCCCAAAATCCGTTCTTTATCAAGAGATTAATCACTGATGCATGTTGTCAGGGAGTAGCAGGGGCTGGCTGCTCTCTAGGGAGCGGGAAGCTGAGCGTGATAGTGTGGCCAGGCAGGGATGTGGCCCTTGCCATCTAGATGAAGCAAGCAGGGCAGACCCAGAGCTGGCAGACAAGCTTAAGCAGCAATTGAGACTTCCTGCTGGGTTTGTGGTGATGAGGCAGGCCCGAGGTCAGGCTGGGAAGTCAGTCATACAGGTTGGGGTTGGGAACCATGGGGTGTGTGGTGGAGCTGGGAGCTGGTACTCCTCTACAACTGCCACCTGGGACTGAGATGAAGTGGACTCTGGGGCCTGTGGTGTGGAAGCTGACCCCAGAAAAAATTTGGCCAGGGCCACTAGGACCTCTAGGTATCACATCTCTGGTATAGATTCGGTTGCTGATCAAGATTCCTGGTAATTTGCAATATGGTTTAGTAGGCATGGTGGTATTTGATCAAAGTTTCATCTTGATGATCTTGAAGGTCTTTTCCAACTTAATGATTCTCTGATTCCATTATTCTAATTAGAGGTGTGAAGATAAACATATTGTTTGCATAATGTGAGATTGTCTGTCTGTGGAAAAGTTTCCTGGATCAAATACCTATAGATGAGGAGAGTGTCTGGGGCTATAAATTTATATGGCACAAAATAATTCTTCCTAGTGCAGTCTTTTAGTCCCTATATGTTTCCAGACTGGGGAAAGGAGAAAATGAGGAATTACTAACTGATTTCTTGTTCTGTGTATATTAAAGGTTAAAGGGATCTGTTTACACCTGCTTTTTAATTTGTAGTGTAAGATTTCCTCAGTAGCTATGTGCCTAGGCTATACTTATGTATACTTACACAAATAAACATGCTCAGGAATGTTTCTGAGCATTGAAACCAACTAATTGACATGGAATAGCCTACACTGCTCCTTTTAAACTTTCTTAGCCTTAAAAACAGGAGGCTACATACCATGAGAAAACTGCAGATTTGATAATGGTCCCCATCTTGTGCTAATGTCTGAACTGGGTCCTTGTCAGGAATCATTTTGAAGATGACTAGTTAATGCTAGAACTGCATTTAACAGTTTAGAAGATGAGTGGTTTGGTCTGCTTTTATTTTACAGGTGTATGCAGGTATTTAGTACCTTTCAGCTTTTGAAGGTCATGGACAAGACAGTTACACGTAAACAGAGGAAGCAAATCGGTTAGAAAAGACACTCATGAGTGCTTGGGATGTCATCTAAGTGCTTGGGAAAATATTCAGTTTCTTCACCTGAAATTTTCAAACCATATAGTTTTGATGTAAGTTACACTGATAAAAGGTGAGGTGAAAAGGTTGCTGTACTGCTGAAATGGCAATTATATCTACAGACAGACCATTCTCCAGTTTGTAAAAATGCCCATTAAATAACTGCTTAGTTAATATGTTCTTGCTTTTTCAGTGTTGGTTAAAGCCTCCTGATTTTGAAGAACTGTGTGTAGAATTGTACAGGTTATGGATTTCGCAGGGCTGTGTAGATCTTCAGTTACAGATATCAACATAAAACTGGTGATCATTTTCTGTTCAGCATGGAATAATATAGGAAGACAAGTCAAACACTGTACTTTGAAATTGTTTGCTCTGAGGGCAGTGGGATGCAAGACCTTCAACCACAGGAATTTAATTCTTTTGAATTAATAGAAGAAGCTGGAAAACAGGCTGTCATAAAAGTTCAAGCTTGAATATTTTTATAATACTAGCTGACCTGTTATTTTTCTTTGACTGAAAGGATGATTGGCCAGTCAAAAGAAACCAAAAATAATTAATATGTATAGATTTCAATAAAACATTTGACATTGTGCCACATGGGAAAGCAGTAGGTAGATTAAGATGGGGAGTGAAATAAAATGTGGGAGTTATGTATGGAATAGATTAAGCAGGAAGTAGGTTATACTGACAGGGAAATTACTAAAATAAAAAGAACTTTTAAGTAGTGTTCCTCTGAGCTTGGGGTTGGAACTGATAATGTTTATTAACTTCATAAGTTATTGAGGCACAAAATTACACTTTTTAAATGTACTACTCAATGTATGCTTGCAGTGTGCTGACAGATTCTCAAGAAAATGTGGAGAGCAATAGCAGAAGCCGGACAGCACTGTGAACTAAAGCAACGAAAGCTTGATGTAATCTAACAATAAATCTAATAGTACAAAGGACAAGGCAAGCACTTAAGGACTAACAGTAAGGATTGGTAGTAAGACTATCAGTTTTTATCCATGTTCAGAAGAGATGGAGTCTAACTGGAATGAGTAAAAAGAAGGGTTAATGATATTACAGGAAAATAAGAGTTTGTCTCACTAGGGAATTTAAAAAAGCTTTCTAGTTTGGCAAAATAAAGACTGAGAAGTATGGCAGTCACTGAATATTTTAGAATGATAAATATCATGCGTAGCAAAGATAAGTTTTGTGTAATGGACAGTGTTGACATTGGAAGAAATAAGTACAAGTAGTGCATAAATATATTCTGGCAAAATATAGCTAATTTGAGTAGCAATAGTAGTAGGTTTTCTGACATACTGACTAACATTTTGGCTTCTAAGGGTTTTTATAATACGGTCTTATTAACTTGTTTGACAATAAACCAGCCCACCATGAAGGAGAACAGAATACAGTATTCTCAAAATTAGAGATACAGTCCCAATTATACACAACAATATTATAGAAGTATTTGTGAGAGTAAGAAAAATGTTTGAATAATTGCTTTCCTTTTTTTTAATTAATTATTACTGAATAATTAAGTTGGTCTGCAGAAGATGACCTTTCCTTAGCTTTTGTTCCATTTTTTTTCAGAACTTCTGTGTGGTTAGAATGCCAACCACTGTTGCACTCCAGACTTTTTCTACGGGCAGAAATTAGACACACCTCACATACAGCCAAGAATGTATTGCTAACATAATTGAAATCTTAATAGTCTAATCCAAGAACATTACTGGTCCAAATGCAATTATTACAGAAGAATACATCTATGCAGAAAAGTTTAATAATAATGAAAAAAAAAATTAAAATTGTTATTCTCATGCTCCTTAGGAGGGAAAGGGTCAGAAACTGTTCTGCTGTCTCTTCCCCTACACTTCTGGGACATAAGGCCAGTGATTGGTGAGGGTGCTATAGTGATTTCTTGGCCAGATTGCTGAGAATAATGTTCATGTTGATGGTTTCTTCTCTGTGGTGGGATCTCTGTGAGACTGTTTTTGTATGTTTGCCTTTGCTATTGCTTTTTCTTTATCAACCGTCATTTCTCATTGTTCTGCAGCTCCAATCCAAATTTTGTGCCTTTTACATGTGTTGGATTCTACTATTTTTATTTTGCTAAACCCCCTTTTGTCTAGTTGCATGACCATTTTTCTTTTAGTGATCACTGGTGAGTTGTTTACAGCTTCAGGTTTTTCAGTACCAGGCCTGTGCCCCATCTTTCATTTTCTCATGCCTGTACTCCTCTCTGCTCCCCATGTTTCTTCACTTCTCAACCCTTTGCTAGTGCACTAGGCCTGTATTTTTCTGTATTATTAGGTTATCCATAAATACCTTATTCTACATGGAATAATTCCTGGTTATTTCTGTGTACAGTTACACCGTCTTTACCCTGAACATATGAGTTCATGTTGCAACAAGGTATTTATGCAGCAGTTATTAGCTTAGAAACCAAGGTGAGGGGGAGGCAGACATGAAACATTTTTTGCTGTAGGGGTATGTTAGTTTTCCATCACTTCTACCACTTGACTAATATAATTCCCAAATGCTGTGGACACCTTTATGAGGCCTTATTTGTTTCAGTCTGTCCTTACTATCCTACTGAGATTGTTTCAACCTGTCGAACTCAGTAGTACCATGTATGCAGCATTCTTTTATTGCATGTATTCTCAATTTGACTCTTGTTCTGTGGGGAATGGAGTTCAACTGCCAAAAGTCATTTTATTTGTCACCTTTAACAACCATGAGAAAAATGGAACTATGTCTATATTTGATGAGCTAAAGTACTTAGTCACCCTTAAGCTATTCATTGCTAACTCAACCTAGGCCAAAATTGTACTGTTTCTCCAAATGATAGCAACGTATAATGCAATAACTCAGAATACATTAACTGACTTTAAATGCATGCCATTATTTTTCTGTGTTAATTTGGCTTTAGGCAAGGAGTATTCAAAAAGAAGGTGAAATATCATAGTAGAAATGCAGTAGAACACCTTTGAAACCTTTCAGTGCTTCATGATCCATTTTCATCTCCTAGTATCTTGCTAGTGCTTCTAAATACTCTTGGTAAGCATTCGCCAAAGCTGTGTAATAGAGATACAGTAACCCAAATAGTAGATACATACAGCAGTACACCGAAACAGCTGTGGCTGGCAACTTCATCTCTGCGGTATGACAGATTCCCTCTGAAATTTGGGATAACCCTCACCAGAATGCTAGTAGACAGATTACTGTAACCTGAGCAATCACAGACCATCATACTAACTTTATTTTCCTACTCACTAAGATTTTTTTCATTGTCTGTGTCAGCTATTAAATTCAATGAATGAAATTTCTGCATTCTGTCAGGAATTTACAGAGGCTTTTTTTTAAATGCTTAGTTCAAAATTTGGTCTCTTCTACCTCAAACCCACAAAAAGGGAAGTGCTAACCACGTGGTAGGGAACGTCTTTGTGTTGGAAATGATATAACTTTCATAATTTTTAATTATTTTAATTAACCTTTTAATTAATCATTTTATTTAATCGTGAGTGGTGTGTTAGGCCTTAAATCACTTTCAGCTAGCATTCAGCAGAGTTTAACATGAGCTGACTTCATGAGAAAACAGCTTGGGGAAATTACTAAAACTTTGTTTTGTTAGCTAGCATTGATGTGCTTCAATGAAGAACTCCTGGGAGAAGAAAGATGTAGCATTGAAATTGGATACAAGGCGTGCAGAATTTGGTGTTTGTGTGGAGGCTGGGCTTTTGTTGGCCACACTCCCTCCCCCCCCTCCAGTGCTGTGAATAAAGTAATGTCTTGCCTTCTGACACTGAAATTGCGGTGTTAGAGGGTTCTATTATCCTGATTATTTTGTAGGTTTTTGGCAACATTTGGATTGTAATGTTTTTTCTTTAAAACAGTTAATTTTTCTGTGTGAGGAGTCACTGTATTTTGATCCAAGTCAGCCCTTGTCCCAGCTGTGTATATATTAAATAAATAAAAAAGTCAAAATGAAAAAGGCTTGAGCCACCTATCATGAATGGCAAGACTGTCCTGGACACGTGACTCCTAATGATCCTTATAAATTTTCTATTAAAAGTCACAGGACCTGATTTAGTTGCTAATTGCTGTACCCCCAGTCACTTGGGTGGCAGCACATAAATCTTACTCCTTTTTGTACGGTAATAACAATATAAGTGCTTACAATCAAACTAGACAAAGCAGAGCCAACAGTGAGCAAAAGAAGCATCATACCAGAAATATCAACATCTGAGGAGTAGCAGATACCTTTCTAATGTTATGAGTTTAGAAGGTAGGTTGAATATGAGAAATTAAATAGAAGGAAGGGGTAACAGAAGCAATGAAGCTTTGAAAAAAGAAAACTGGAGCAAGAAATGCAAGGCTACAGATGTGACCGTCTTAATGGAGAAATTTCTCTGACTAACTGAATGTCCGAGATTTTGATATCTCTCTCTGGTTGGTTTCCCTGTACAGCTGTCTTCCAAAATCACCTGTTTGGGTGAGAAAAACACTTCAGCATAGATTCATAACAGTGATAGGAAGTAACAGAAAATTAGGTATCTATAGTTTTGCAGAGAAATTGAATGAAGACTCTTTCAAAGGTTTTGCCTCAATGCACTTCAATATAAGGCCAGTTTTTTCCGTTTTTCATTCCAATTCCATAGGACTGCAAAACCTGTGCAGTTCTTTGTCATCTGAGAATTTGAACCATGATCTAAACTCTGGATTTAACTACACAAATACATCAGCTGCAACTTTCCATTCTTCTTATCTACCCAGGAACAGCTCTGCTAAATTGCTTCTACATCATTTGTGGTGGTCTTTTATCATCACATTGTTTTGTTTCTTGATCAGTTTCTTGCAATATTTTTTTGTCCTCTATCAATCTTTGCAAAGGAGAAATTCACCTTTTGTTAAACTCTTTCAAAGCAGTAGTAGAGGGAGGCATATTCTTAGTGGACCATGACATCTGTGAAAGTGCAATTTTATCCTAGCAAGATGCAGAATGACAGTGCTTTCCTTTCTGTTTTTTGAACAGCTTTTAAAAGTCCAATTCTGTATTTCCACCAGCATGGGAAAGAGTGGGCAGCATGTGTTGTCTCAGAGGAATTCATATAAATTTATGATGTCACAGGCTTTGCTCAAAGTGGGAGGATTTCTCCTGAAGGAAAGGACTGGCATCACTGACAACAGGTTGTTGACAAAAAAACCCTGGTGTGAGTCAGTACTTCCAGGTCAATTGATCTCTTAAACAGGACATTTTGTCTAACCTGTCCTATGTCCTTGTTACCAAACAGGGTGAGGCCTGAGAATAGAATGAGGCCAGCCTGGAAAATGAGAAACAAGAGAGAAATTCAGCTTGTGCTGTGACAAAATGTTTGCAGCAAAAATGACAGTTGTAGAGAAGGATTTATTGAAAGTTGGTCTTTTGTTAGTAGAGTTTCTGTCTGGGAGAGATAGGGTAGCTTGACATCTGAGGTGGTGATGAAGAGCAAGAGTACACTTTTTTTAAGAGCAGGTCTAAATATAACTGCAAACAGTGTGAATTGCCTGGGGGCCAAAATGCTTAGGCCTACTGTAAACATAAAGTCAGTGTTGTGTTAGTTTTAGACAGTATGAAAAACATCCATATCAAAAAAAAGTATTTGTTCATACTGGTCATTTCATATTATTTTTGGATAATAGTAATTTGCGGTTTATGAGTGTCTTGAGTGGAATCTTTTATTCAAATTCAGGTGAATTAATGACTTCTGGGATCTATCTGTGCCATAGGCATGTTCACATTCTTAGTCTTATTTTGGGATATGAATAATAAAACCTAGCTGAATGTATCAGCATCTGCCTGTCACCCAGTATTTACTCACAAACTCTGTTTAGCTGCCTCTTCTTAGCTCTCTTTGCAGCTGGTGCTATACAGGAATGATGAAGTTTCATCTGTTCTAGTGATACCAAGATAATATATAAACACCACAAACCACTAAACATGCACAACTGCCAGGGCTGCTGAAGAGTCAGGCAGTGGTTGGAGGCAAACAGATTAACACTGGAGCATAAAGGGATGTCTCTGCGAGGAGTATAAACTTGGGAGAATAGGTGCTGGAAATGGTGCTTCCCAAAGAGTGCAGTTAAAGACATGGTGAGTATCTGCCAAGTGTGATGCAGCTGTGCTGCTGGGAAGGTCTCAAAGTGCTGACAGCTTTGCTTAAACCAGTGACAGTGGTAGGTGGGAGAGCCATCCAGGCAAAATATAGGATATAAGTACATTCAATGATGCAAACTTTCATTCATGTGGCTCCAGGAAGGCACATTTTATAAAACTATACAGCAAATGCTTTTTAGAATAATGGAATCACAGAATTGTTTAGGTTGGAAAAGATCTTTAAGATCATCAAATCCAATCATCAGCCTAGTATCACCACCATGTTCACCATTAAATCACATCCTCAAGCTATATCCACACATTTTTTGAACACTTCTAGGGATGGTGACTCCACCACTTCCCCGGGCAGCCTGTTCCAATGCTTTACAACCCTTTCTCTGAAGGAATTTTTCCTAGTGTCTAATCTAAACCTCCCCAGACCCCGCTTGAGGCCATTTCCTCTCATCTTCTCCCTTGTTAGCTGGGAGAAGACTGATCCCTTCCTGTCTATAACCTCCTTTCAGGTAGCTGTAGACAAAGTCCCCCTCAAGCCTCCTCCAACTCCCTCAGATGTTCCTCATAAGATTTGTGATCCAGAACCTTCACCAGTTTCATTGCCCTTCTCTAGACATGCTTCAGCACCTCAATGTCCTTCCTGTAGTGAAGGGCCCAGAACTGAACACAGGACTAGAGGTGCAGCCTCAGCTGTGCTGAGTACAGGAGGCCAATCACTGCCCTGGTGCTACTGACCACACTATTTCTGATGCAATCCAGGATGCCATTGGCCTTCTTGGCCACTTGGGCACACACTGTTGGTTCCTGTTCAGCCAGCTGTTGACCAGCACTCCCAGGTCCTTTTCCACCAGGCAGATTTCCAGCTGCTCTGCCCTCAGCCTGCAGCATTATGTGGAGTTGTTGTGACTCAAGGGCAGGACCCAACACTTCGTCTTATTGAACCTCATACCACTGGCCTCAGCCCAGCAATCCAGCCTGTCCATATTCTCTCTGCAGAGCTTTCATACTCTCCAGCAGATCAACATGGTCACCCAACTTGGTGTCATCCACAAACTGAGAGTGCCCTCCATCCCCTTGTGCGGGTCATCAGTGAAGATGTTAAACAGGGCTGGCCTCAAAACTGAGCCCTGGGGAACACCAGTTGTGACTGGCCGCCAGCTAGATGTAACTCCAGTGACTTGTTTTCTCCTAGATCAGCTGAAGGGGGTGGGAGAAGATCTAAAGCCACCTACAGGAGGAATGTACAGTGAGGAATGAGTCACTTTTATTTGAACTGCTACTAGCAGGATTTAGTCTTGGCAAGAAAACAAGAAGTCTGCACCTTAACTTGATTCAAACTGAAGCTGCTTTTTACTTCTTGACTGTTTATTTCCCCCATGATGAGGCCTGCTGACACATCATCAAAAGATGGCAGGCAGACTTAAATAAGCAAGCAAAGCAAAAAGTCAGCAGGAAGAAAACTTGAAGCTGCAAAATAAAATAATGTAAACAACTGCTCCATATCAAGGAAGCGTAATTGAATTTGTGAATCGTAGGAAAACTTTGCCCAGTTTAAAAAAATTGCTGAAATCAGGTCTTTGTAAAAAATAGGATACAGAATAAATCATCTGTCTTAAATTTCTGGCAGTGGAAATATTGTAAGGCATCTTTAGGAGGAGGCTTTCGCTATACAAAAAAGGCAGATTTGGATGAAATATTAATGAAATTAGACAATAGTCAAGGAATAAGACATAAAATGAGTAGTCACTGTTCTTAAGAAGTTTATTCCTTGGAAGTACCTTGGCATTAAACAGGAAGAAAAAGTGACCAAGGAGAATACATTATTATTTTCTATTCAAATGGACTACTAACATGTAAAACTTGACTAGAAAAAATTCCTAACTGAAAGTTCTTAAAATTAAAAAAATTACCTCACATTATGTGCTGTCTTCTATTTTCTTAGATAATTTTCTTGTAATTTATCATAGAAAACACTGTATGAAGTATGGGAAATTTTAATACTGGCACCATATGCAATATTATAATCAACTTACACTACAAATTCTTGACTTAAATAAGTAGCAAGACTGCAGTACATAGTTTTGTATGCAACCTATATGTACTAGAAAATCATTACCGTTTTTCTGGATGCCAACTTTTTATTGACATTTTCATCTACTCTATACAAATTTTTATGGTATTTTCAACATTTCAATATTATTTTAAATAACATATTCTTGCAAGAAAAAAGTTTCATGAGCAAATATAACATGATCAATATTTACTCAAGAATAGGTTCACAAATTCTTTTTCTGTTACATTTACTTTTGTGCACCTATGTTGCATGTGGTCATTATTAAAAGAAATCACTAAAAGAGCTCAGTATTTGAAAAGAATTGCCAGGTAGTAGGATTTGTGATTTTTTACGTTTCCATTATACTGCTTGCTATTGCCAAAGTGGCAGACTGGGAGGATTAGTTGAACAGTTTGTACAAAAAATCCAACCCTGTGGAAGCACGATTAAGACCTTCCTTGTGGAGGTCAAGTACTGCTTTCAGGAACTAAAACACTGAGAAAGGGACAGCTAATAAAACTGAGGGGAATAAGGGATATTTTGGAATAAGGGATAAGTGGTCACATTTTGCATGGCCATCTAAGTTGCAATTACATGTGATGGAATAGCTAAATCACAAAATAATATATTGTTTTTCTTCTTCTTCTCTTCATGTTTTTAGTACTTGGAGTTCTTAGCAAAATATTTCTATAAATGTTTCCAGATATTTAACTGTCTGTGAAGAGTTTGTATGAATATTTTAAACTGAACTAGCTTAGATGAGCTACATAAATCACATTATATATTTTAGTTCCTGTGGGAGAAATGAATGTGATCCTTCAATCTTTGGCTGTTCTGCCAGTGTGCATACCTGTTGTGCATATGCAGTCAAATTTCAGTTTTAAAAAAGTCTGCATTATATCATATTTTCAGTTCGCTTCAAATGTGTGTATGTGTAGGAAGAAAGGAAAAAATAGTGGAGTGCTGAACAATCATGCAAATAAATTAAATATATTATTTACCCTCATGCTTACTGTTTCTACCGTCTTGATTTGTCAGCTCACAAAGTCGAATAACTTCTATGCTAACTACAGGTATGGTTTGGATCTGAACTTCTTGGAGCAGCTGCTCTTTATGCAGGCTAAATGAGGGAGCAGTTCAATGCTCTTCTGTTTAATAATTGCTAAATCAGTGGAGGCTTCAGTCAGTAACATAAACCAGTGGATCTCAGATGAACAGAGGAGAGGATATGGCATGTGACTAAACAGTTTTTGAGATGGTGTGCTGGTTTTGGCTGGGGTAGAGGTAATTTTCTTTACAGTGGCTGGTATGGGGTTGTGTTTTGGACTTGTGCTGAACATAGGATTGCTAATATAGAGATGTCTTTGTTATTGCTGAGCAGGGTTTACATGGGGCCAAATCCTTTTCTGCTTTCCATGCTGCCACGCTGGCAAGGAAGTTGAGAGTACATGGGAGGTTGGGAGGAGACACAGCCTGTCTCCTCTCTGCATTTTTAGAGACAGAAAGTTCACCAAGACCTGACAAAGGCAATGGTTAAATTTGTGTAATGAGTTTGGTTTTGTTGTTTTCTGTTACTTGAGTTCCTTGGAAAAACTTACTCATTGTCTTATCACATATGATCTTTCTGATAGCTGTCATAGGCTTAATAGCTGGTGATGGACTAAATCACCAAAAAATTAATGTTTTTTCCTTTGCTCTACTTAATATTGACTCCTGATCTTGAGCTGCAAGATACACAAAGGCTAAGTTAATTAGAGACATTAGGCAAATTAATCTGATGAAGATAGTAATTAAACATATAACTAATTGCTTTTTACGTGCTGTAAAAAGTTTTTTAAAAAGATTTGTGACTAGATTTCTTTTAGCAAATGGAGTTGTTTGTTTGGTGTTTTGGTTTGGTTTTTAATAACTAGCCTGGCAACTACAGATTTCTAGTGACTTTGGCTAAAAATAACTAGATGATGAAAAGATAAATTGGATTTCCTGACCATAATTTTTCTTGTGAAGAGGACTTCTGTTTCTCTGTAATATTTTCATGCCTGGAGTCCTTAAGGGAAGCAATCTGAAGAGAATGCATGGAATAGGAATACCAGCTGTGAAAGGTAATAAGTGGTGGAACTAACTTCCCTCCATGAACCCATACATTTCTGGAATAAATAGAAGAGAAAATGGAATGCCTTTAGCAGCCTAATTAGTTATTTCCTGTTATTCTATTATCACGCTTCTAAGAAAAAAATGAAACTCCTGGTTCTGGATCTCCTGGTTAATATCAGTGTTCATTAACTTATAACTTCCAGTATTTAATTTTTTAAAATAATTTTCGGTGCTAATAAACTTTTCCTTTTACAGTCTATAGTCTTTACTGCTTTCAGGGCTACATAAGTAAGTATACCTAAAAGGAATTCCACTGATAATTATTGGATTCAAGTAACTGCAGAAACATCAATATGAGGTCTGAAAGCGGCATTTGGAGTCGTTTAAGGCAGCAGTATAGATTACCCATCACAAACAATCTGTCTTCCTAAACAAAAATGTTTTGTCCTGAGAAGCAACATGCTATGTAGTTAAGTGTGCAGAACCCCAAATCAACCAAAAAATCCAGGGAAAAAAACTGAACCTGAAGGAAAAAGACCTCCTGAGGGATGCTTGGCCTTCTAAAAGTGGGGAAGATTAAAAGAAATCAGAATGCTCATCCTTCAAAAAGATTTCTTCTTTATTTTATTGGAAAGTTAAAAAATACTTATCTGCAGATTGGTAATCCCCAGGTTCTTTGTCTCTTGTTCTGTTTGGTGTCTGAAGATGCTGTCTGCATTCCTTCAGTATTTCATACAGTTTTGAGAATATATTAAAAATATGCTGCTGTTTAGGATCATATTGAAAGGTGACAAAATATTTTAATTTTTTAAAAATATAAAAATACAGTTTTTCCAGAACTTAAGTTGTTCACTGATTTCTCAAAATCTGATAGATTAAATTTATTTGTTCAATAGTTATCATTTCACTTTGCTTGATTCAAAATGTGAGCTAGAGGTACTTTGATAAATGAATGGAAAAGTCATCTAGTTTAATTACATAGTAGTTCATTCAAATGCATCTGTACCTCCAAAACCTTGTAGAGCCATGCAATGACAACAGATCCACTTGTGCTTTTTATTCCAGCTCTTTCCAAAGCACAGTGGCTGTTAGAGGCAAAAATTCCTTTTAGGCTAGGCTCTTGTGGACCTATTTTAACCACCTAATATCAGAATAGACTTCAAAACTCACAGAGGCATACTAAATAAATTACGAGGCTGTGATGAGCTCTCAGGCAATGCAGATAGTTTGCAAGCTGGACCTGAACTTGCTTAATACTCTGGGTATGTCTATTTTAAATCTTTTCAAAAGTTACTATATGTTTCTCTGTTGCAAAATTCTAAGAAAAATTATTTTTGTTTATTTAGGACAAAGTTATTCTATATGCTGGAAATGCTAGAAATATTTTTTAAATAATTTTTAAAACCTAATGTTGTTATTAATGAATCCTTTTTGAAATAGATTGTCTTCTGAATCAAATTCCTCCTTGTTTGTTGCAGTGAAATGGCACAGTACTCAGTGATGATTAAGGTAGCTAAACCCAAAGCTTAGAGGTGGATATATATTTTAAAATTGGTAAAAATAAAAACAAACAAACAAAACAAAACAAAAATCTCCGAAGAGCACTTGGGGGGGGGGGGGGTGGGGTATGTGTATGTCAATTCCCTCAAGAAGAGTTTTGAAAACACTTTGGCTCTCCAAATCAGAAAACCAAATCAGACACATCAGGTTACCTGCTGCCCATGGTAGTAATCTCCAGTTTCAGTCAACTCAGCTACAGGGTTTATCAAGCCCTTGTGGAAGAGCTGAGTCTTCTCAGCAGTGTGCAGTAGACATAGCTGTACAATCCAGCCTCCTTAAAACTCGTGGTTTTTTTAAAGTGTGTACCCTTTCCTGCTCTGAACCACCTGTGCTTTTATATACAGCCTGCTTGGAATAGCTGGCCCTAAATCTCCTGTGATTGAAATCTCTTTTGTTTCCCTCTCATGGTTTGAACAGCAGTTGTAGTTTCTTTTTCTGTTTCTGATCAAAGATTTCTGCTGGGAGTTGCCACGAAGGGAAAACAGGTTTTGGTGTGCAGGTTGGGATAATATATTGATCTGCCATAAATGTTGCTCAGTTTATTCTGTGTTGGTTCCTACTTCACACTGTTATGGAGCTTCCTTGGCAGTCACAGCTCAGCTTACCCTTCGTAACTTCCATATTTGCAGTTTTTAAAGTTGCTGCTTGACAAGGTGGTGTTTAAGTGAGGTTGAGCTCTGGAAACATCCTGTCTACATAGTATGGAGCTATGAAAGCTGCTTATTATTCATATTATTTATATTAGCATAAATACTATTTCCTGCCAGTTACCTCCATGAAAGAGTGCACAAATTTAGATCTGTGTGAATCAGGAAAAACCCAGAACTATCAAAGTAAAGGTTTGGTTGTAAAAAATAATGTTTCAGGTGAGAGAAGAAATATTCCACTATTCAGTCAGCTGGGGAAGGAAGAGAATCAGAGTTTGATTCATTTGAATGCTGTTGTATTTATGCAGATATCTGCTGTTCATCAATGAATTTTTTTTTTTTGAAAACAATTCTGTTTTCTAATATATAAGACAATCATGTTTTCTAAATTATATTTTAATGACGCTGTTCCTTAGCACCTAGCAGAAACATCACTAATGTTTAGAGACCAGTGCAAAAACTTAATTTGCCTCTGTAGCCCGACACCATTTTTCTTTATAGGCAGAAGATGCAAGCACTGATTTTAAAGAAGCAGCAGTGTTGTGCATGCAGCAGTCAACACAAAAATCCCCTCTAAACTTCCAGAGACAGACACCACTATTTATATGATGTAAAAAGGTTTTACTTCTTTTTTCTTTTTTTAATAAATGTAGTTGCTATAGAGATAATCTGAAACCCATCATTGACTCTAGCTACATTCTGTGACCTATTATTTCTGAGGAATAGTCCCCAAAGCATCATAGCAATTGGTTACAATTTTCCTCTTCCTAAAAATTGCCCATTCCCTCTGCATGAATTGCTCAAATAAAGGGATTGTCTGTGAATGATCTAGGCACAGTTGTAGGAAGTTATTTTGCCACTAGCAAAACTGTTGCTGTGCGAAGAGAAACCATATATCTGAGAAGATATTTTTCTGCCTTTGTTCTGGCTCTTTGGCAGCCAGGAGACTCTATCTGCTGATGGAACTTTTGATCTCTAAATGCTCAACTGGCCAGTGTCCTGCTCTGCAGTGGCATGGGGAAGGCACAGTGTTTATTTCATAGCTTGCAGAGGGACTCAATTCCCAGGTATGGTATTCTCATTTTTCGCTCTGAAAGTGTATCAAGGTAAGCAATGGTCTTAAGTTAGACAGTGCTGGCAAACATGTTTCTGGTTATAAAATGATAAAAACAGTATATCAGCTGGTCCTTGGTAAAAGAGCTCACAGAAGATGAACTCACGCACTACATAAACACATGTTTATAAATGTGATTAGTGACATATTAAAGCTACTATACAACACAAGATATTGGGTATTGAGGAAAAGAATTGGAGCTGTCTGTGAAGAAAATTGTCTGATACACAATTGCTGGAATTCAAGTGCTTTTCAAGTTCTTGTTGCTTGGGAAAATTTTATGATGTTGACTCTCAAAGAGGCTTGCATTGCACTTCTTTCATTCTTATGGGAGAATTTACAGCAGGACATAGGGCAGCCGGGCATGGATCCACCTCCACTTCACAAAGGGAAATAAACCCACATAGATCTGGCTCCTCTTCAGCTCTTGGGTCCTTTGTCTACCAGTTCACAATGAGGAATCTTTCCTGTAAAGGCATGCAGTATGGTGCAATGGCACATTTCATGTCACTAACCAAACTGAACAGACACTGTGTGATGTCTATTTAATTTGTGGTTTGTTTGCACAAAAGAATGCCATTTTTTAGAACAAAGCAACCATCACAAGTAAAATTTGTTATGCAGTTATAAAAGAGATGTAAAAGGTAAAGAATGTAGGCAATGTAAGCAAAACTAATGTAAACAAATGTAGGAAAGAAAACAAAAATACCAAGAGCAAACTTCTGACAGCCTGCTATAGTTTGTGATATATAAATACTAATATATATAAATTAATTTCCATTTCATTTACGTATCAATTCTGTTGACTGCCATTTCATTGTCTGTATTATGGTTCCTCTAAGGTGTATGTAGTCTTCAAGGACCATGTAATATAGTGTTATACAGTTTTCAGTGTTTTATAACACTGGTATACTTTTAGAGTAAAAAAAATGTACCTAGAGAAATCTATTTTAGTTCCCCACTCTGCATCTTTCAGTTCTGAGTCTTTAGACTTCCATAGCTAATTGTGTCTACTGCCAACCAATCCCACTAATGTTCCCCACACCTTTATTTTAAAAAAAGGGATCTGTTTTTTAAAAAAGTTATGAAGATTACTTTGAGTCTCTGTTGGCAGACGTGTATTGGTATTTCTGTGAGTTCAGGCTTAAATGGTAGAGGAAGAATCTTCCATTTTGTATCATATGCTTACTTAATGAAGCAGCTGTCTGTAGCTCAATCACCTGCCTGATAGATGCAGTCTAGACAGAACATGGTCAGAGCATTCTGTGGGTCAGTTATCAGCATTATTCCTTCACTTCAAAATACGGTTTTGCGTCATCCTGTATACTTTCTAAATTTCATGGTTGATTGTGAGCACAATGAAACCACCACCAACAATAACACAAGATCAAAGGACCTCTGAATATTATTTTTATTATATGTTTATACTTTAATTTGTCAAAAATCCGTACCCGAGGATTGGTCTTATCCAGTCTGAACCTGGAATTGTCACTTGCAAATAGATATGTTTACTTTTACAGACTCAAAATGTAATTGTGCTAATACAAGACCAGGTGCAACACAAATCAAAAGCTGGGAAAGAAAGGGGTTAATTTCCCGGCCAAGTTCAGGCCATATCAAGTGTTCCAGGGAAGGTTAAAGGGACAGTTGCAATGCATAAGAAGGTGACAGGAGGAATAATTGTCACAGCTGATTTTCAGGTGATTGTTTTCTGAAATATGTAAAGGGAGTAGAGAGGAGAATGGGGTATGGAATGTATTATTTTTGAGTTATGTTTAACTAGGAGAAGAAGAGTAAAAGTACATCACATTTTTATGCCTACTTTAGGTGAAAATAAGAATAGTAGTTTATTTTTTGGGGTGGTTGTTTTCATGGGTATTTTAACTGGTATGATGGTGCTGGTGACTTAAAGGACCTGTGTAGGAAAGGTTTTTAATTTTATTTCGCAGTCTGCATTCTGTTGCAGAGGTTTCCCCCCATTATATATTCCTCTCTTGATATAAGCTTCACTTTGAACTTTATAACACCTTTCCATGTCTGTAAACTAATAACTCAGATTAAATCAATGAGCTTTGTTCTTATGAGTCTTATAAGTTTTGTAAATGGTTGTAATTCAGTAATCAAATAGTGATGCAGGAAAGCTTCTTCTGTGTCTGCTTTTTAGGTTTAGTCGCCTGTGTGTTCATTTGTAAATGACGTCCATCAAAAAATCATAAAAAGCACCGAAAGGCAGGTTACTGTTGATGAGTCTTGTGCCATTCTAAGAAAACAAGCCCTGAATAAGACGAAATAGGAGACGTTTTTCTTAATAGAGTTGTCCTAGTTATAGGGACTGGGACCAGGTTATCACTATGTGGTTATAACCAAAACTGTGTATTCTACACCCTCTGTGTCATTTCTGATGGACTGTTAATAAATGCATTGTTTGCAGCAGCTGCCCGGGGCACACCTGACATCTCAGGCTACAAGCTGGGTGTTAAAGAAACCCTGTGAGGCAGTGGAGTGTTCTTTTGTTTCCACACCAGTGACTCAGCTGTGATAACTCCCCTCCGGAAAGGCATCAACACCTTCACACCCAGCCTGAGGGGTCATCGCTGCTAATGGGCCATACTGGACTGGCATAATAGGCAGCTACAACATCTAGACCATCAAAGATTCCAAAAATATCTCATGACTCACAGAGTTAAATCACCCATTGTAAAACTCCCCATCCTGGGGGAGGTACTGGGCATTCCCATCTGAATTTGAGCATATATAAACTTCGGGCTTTGGGACTTCTGGCACTACTCTTCCAACCCAAAGGAGGACCAGAGCTCCAACAGGACTGCGACTGCCACTCTCAACAGGACTGCAACCATCAACCAGGCCAACAGGTTTTCCTTTCCTTTTACTTTGCGCCCAGGGGGGCATGTGATGCTCAGCACAGGGGTTGACAAAACACCATTCTGTTCTTGTCCCAGGGTGCAGGGTTATACATCCATCTTTGTGGGTTAAAACCAGTTTTTCTTGCTATCATTGTATTTATTGTAATCTTTTTAGTAAATTGCAACTCCGACTTGTAATCTCTCTTGAGCTGGGTTCATTTCTCCCTCTGGTTTACTTTTAAACCAGCACAAGAGTGCAGGGATTCATTCAGGAAAAAGTAACCTCTAAACTGAGGGGGAGCAATGTTAGTTAGAACTGGAGCCTGCCTTGGCACTCTGCCGAGGGTAGGTTGCAGTGTATTGATGCAGCGCGGCAGGAGCAGATTGGGGAATCTGACTGCAATCTCCTTTCCTTTACTATCACGCTGGGTGAATGGGGTAAAACACCAATTGCGTATATGACCAAGGAATATTGAGAAAGTACTGAATGAATTTTACCTGTCTTCCTTAGCAATTTAGCTGCTGGAAATTATTGCAAACTTGTATTATAAGATCAGTCAGTATAAAGAACTGCCGTTGGAGAACATCTGTGTTTAAATGATCAAGCAGCGCCATCAAAAAGATTTCTTAATTCTTATGCCCCATATATTTATGTGTGACTAACCATAAGTACTAACAGCATAACAGCTGTTATTTATTTTTTAAAAATTAAGGATGTGGCTTAGATGTGGAATTTTTCAGTGTAGGAGGTGATATAATCATAAAAAACAGAGGGTGGTACGATGCTGGCATATCTAAAAGGCTAGACAAGTCAGCGTACTGCTTTAATGTCTGGAAGAGTTCCAGGTTTAATAAGCATTTAAGCTCCTTTTTGCTGTGGGAACAGCATAACGAATACCGACAAGCCTGTGTTGCAGGTTGGCTGACGCAGCTGTCCTCACAATTCAAGGGCTTTAATAGCCACCCATCCCTGAGTTCTTCACTGTTTTTGAGTAACCCCCTGGCCTCAGACTCAGTACCTTCCTGACAATAAAATCAAGTCAAAGACTTAGAAAATTGCTTTCGCACCACTTCTGGAAGTGATAAAGAGTAGTGTCATCTTAACAACAAAACCCCCTCCTGTGTTTCATTGTGCTATGCATAAATGTCAATCTTTGTTATATACTGTTCTGTACACGCATATCTGGGGAGGAGAGTGGATGTAAGTTCAGAATGCTGTCCTCTAAATAATTGTAGAGTAAAATTATTTTACTGAGCATAACTTCTAATACTAGTGAAAGAAACCAAGTGGGTTGCACAGCACTACTCTTTGTTACAGCAGGGACTTTTTAATATGTGTATTAAAGAAAAATAGCCAGGGTATCTATCAGATGAACTATGATGCACTTTTGCTATACCTGAATATTCTGTTACATAGTAAATGGTCAGTCTTCTTAGATGTGTGTGAGCCATCAGGGAGGAATTTGTTATTCCACAAAGATGAAGGCATAGCGATAAGTAGCAACTACAGTGAAAATATAGAGGAAAAAATGCCAATTTTTATTTTGGCTGGGGAAGGTACACCATGTAAGTCTGTGGATGTCTAGGTGTGGGGTTTGTATGTATTTTAAAAGTTACTCAAAATCCCCTTTTCAAAAAGACATAGGACATTGCATACCAAATCTGACAATCACTATGAAGAAAGAGCTCTTGCAGGCACCTGGGGTAATGATTTACTTACGGGAGCCAGTCCTAATGCCTGGCAGCATGATTATTTTCTCATTCAAGCGTTCCATAATGACCTGTGCACCTGTTATTTTCAGAGCACATGCTGAAAGCCTCTTTGAGACTGGTATTAATTGTTTCAGACTACAAGTTTTAGAAAGAATTTGAAACAAAATCTATGATGTAACATTATGCTGCTTGTTTGACTAACTCTGCCACAGCAACTGAGTAGTAAAATGTGGCTACTAACAGGTGAATCTGATTCTGAAATAGCAACTTTGGCAGATGAAACATCTAAGGGACTTACAAGGGTAACATATCCTACCATTCAAAGCACGCTTCTGAAACACTGGGTCACCTTAAAAAGGTAATGATAGTAGATGCTATCAGTAAATGATAGCAAGGTTTATGTTCCTGTGTGACTTGGAACAGCATTTACTTTGGACAGAAATTATTCTTGAGTGTTTTAGTGTTTTGGGTGTTTGGTTGTTGGTTTTCTTTTATTTTTTTTTCTTTAAGCAGTTGGTGTAAAAGGCTGCGGCTGAAATCAGGGCTTTAAATGTTGTTGAATCTATTTTGCGTGTAAGTTGCCGGCAGATTTTTATTCAACCATTCATGATAAATCATGCTTAGTGTTGGCTGGGAAGAGCTTTTGGACTTGTCTAGTCTGTTTCTGGTCAACTTGCTTATTTTTACTGAATAGTGAGGAAGTGTATGTAGCTTTTTGATTCTGGTTCAAAATATTTCAGATATGATGTATTTTACTCTAGACAGATTTAGTAAGTAATGTGACTAATTCATTAGCAATACCTACGTTTCATGTGTGCTTTCAGCTTCCACCAGTTGACAAAAGAAGTTTGAGGTGTGAGAGATTAACTTCTGGGCTTTGTGCTGGGGAGACCTCTCATCCCCAGTATTCCAGAGTATGTGTATTTGTAGTTTGATCTGGACCATCTTTCATGTTCCCTGCACTCCTATGAGTGATGCCATTTCTTGCCTGAGAGGGATAACCCTGAGGAGAAATCCAGTTTGTATATTGTTCTCAAATGAAACCTACAGAGTTAAACTCAAGTCGAATAACCCTACACCTTTCCTATGCAAGCACTTGAAGCCTTGCTGATCAAAAATGCTTATCAAATTGAGCTGAATTAGTGTATCACAAATTTGGGATGCTCAATTTAGCATTACAGTGAAAAATCCATTCGGGATAATAGATTTTACCCCAGGGGTTTAGAAGAGCCACCAGAAGGGGAAAAAAAACCCCCAACCAAACAAAAAAGGAAGCTCAGTCTTGGATTGCTAATTAAAAATCAGTAGCATTGGGAAATGTTTAATGCTTCAATCTAATTTTTGACAAATATGAATCATAGAATATCCTGAGTTAAAAGGGTCCTGTGAAGATCATCAAAGTCCTACTCCTGGGCCTGCACAGAACAGTCCCAAGAGTCACACCATGTGCCTGAGAGTATAATCCAAACACTCCTTGAACTCTGGCAGGCTTGGTGTTTGACCACTTCTCCTGGGGAGCCTGTTCCAGCACCCAACCACCCTCCGTGTGCAAAACCTTTTTCTATTATCCAACCTAAACTTACCCTGACAAAATTTCAGGCCATTCTGTCATTGTTCGCCAGAGAGAAGAGATCAGTGCTGGCCCTTCTGCTTCCCCTCAGGAGGAAGTTGAAGACTGCAATGAGGTCTCCTCTTAGTCTCCTCCTCTCCAGGCTAAACAGACCAAGTGACCTCATAGAGCCTCTCCTCATACAGCTTCCCCTTAAGTCCTTTCACCATCTTTGTAGCCCTCTTTTGAATGCTCTCTCAGAGGTTTATATCCTTATATTGCAGTGCCCAAAACTGCACCCAGTATTCGAGGTGAGGCCACACCAGTGCAGAGCAGACTGGGACAATCCCCTCCCTTGACCAGTCGGTGATGCTTTACCTGATGCCCCCCAGGACACAGTTGGCCCTCCTGGCTGCCAGGGCACCACTGACTCATATTCAACTTGCCATCGACCAGGACCTCCAGGTGCCTTTCCACAGGGCTGCTCTCTAAGCTATTGCTCTGTAGTGTTTATGTAGGTGACAGGTTCTCTAGATAAGTTAATATGGAGAGATTCTCAGGAAAACTAAGGAGATCCATAATGGTGTCTGTTCTGCCACACTAACCTTGTAGGGGTTTTGAGTCTTGCCTGTTTTTATTGGTGACCTGAACTGAAAAATGGAATAGGTTGCATTTATTTCTTACACAAGGCTGTCGATCTCCATAAGAGCTGTTGGTTTTACACAACAGCTAGATCACTAGTGTTCAGCAAAAGGACTATATTAATAGAGCCAGGTGCAATTTAACATTATAGAGTGTGAGGTTGTTATCTTAAGAAACTTTTTGCTATGAGATGTGGCTTGTCACTTTAGTATATTATAGGAAAAGTATGTACTACTAATGCTGTAGACATTGCAGCAGAGGCAACTGATCCTGATCCTATGAAATCTGGCAGGAGACACTGAAACACCAATGCCAGAACAAAAGGGTAAGTCTTTGCCTTAATGCGTACACTGTTGAAATTGCAAAGTCAAAACTGTTTTTCCTCTCCTGTTTCTGAGGGCATCTTAGGACCCAGAGATTTTTGGTTTGTTTATTCTAGCAAAATGGAGCCTGTCCAGGTATGCCATTTCTCTTTATTAATATGCAGAAGGGTTAAATAAAAGAAAAGAGAGAGGGAATTAGATAATGAAGAGAACTTTGTTTAAGCAGACAATGGAGTTGGGCTACATATTAGGAGGCAATCTAGTTGTAAGAGGAAATTATTATTGTACATGCCTTGATGGGAGTGGGGGAAAAAAAGTCTGAACTTGTTTCTGCAATGGAGCCTTCATAAATCTATAGAGTTTGTTATAACTGAATTTTGAAGCACAGAAATTATGTTCATGATCCAGGAGGCCTCTTCTAGTCTTCATTAGTAGAAACTGTCTTGTATTTACATGATCTACTTGGCATTAGCTTTACAGAAAAATAACATAATATTGTTTAAGGGAATATATGTAAATTTTTGTGTAACAAATGCTACATAGGTCAGCTTGTGTAAATAAACCCCCTTCCATTCACTACGGGGAGCACAAAATTAATTTGATTATCCTTTGTGCCAGAAAGAGTATTCTGAATGAAAAATATATCCAGTAATTTTACTTCTTGTGGCTATAGCATCACTTTTCTGATATATTAGTGATTTTAATCACAAAAGGTAACTTTCAGGCAATTGTCATAGAGAAGAAAGCCAAGTAAAATACTGGGGGAAGAAAAGTATGACGACAAAAATTGGAAAGACTTTTTTTTTCCTTTTTTTTTCTTTTTTTTTTTTTTTGCAAGACTGTGTACATTTTGCTAGCTACTTCTTCATAGGAAACAATAAATTTAGTAATGCTGACTTTGTAAATCCCATTAATTTTTCCCTGAAGTTATACACCCTCCCTTCCCTGCAGGGAGTATTAATAATTCCGAGTATCATGGAGACTGGCATCAGTGTAATTATGCAGAAGATCTTCTTGTCACCACTTTGAATGCAAGTTAAGCTTCTACTTCTGTTTTCCCCACTGCTGGAGACTGCACCCTACTGAGCACACAAGAGTACAGTCTGGAGTTTATGTATGTTTTAGTATCGAAAACTGAAGATTGCTGTTGGGGGGGGGGGAATAAAAGAACAATCATTATGACTCTTAGCATTGCTTTCTGGACTGGATCTTTGATGTTGGATTTGGTATCTGAAATGCTGTAAAATAACTTATTGGGGATTTCAGATGCCTTTGTGAAGAACTTTTCCGGAATAAGCTGAAGCAGAAAAGTGCTTCTATGCCCTTGCTAATGAGGAAAATTAATTCAAAGATGTATATATTAATTTTAGTGTAATACAGAGTGTGAAGAGAAATCTTAAGAACAATACCTTCTAAACAAAGAATGCTTTCTGATGCATCTAAAGCACTTAGATGTACTGGTTTTGTCAAAGCAGTATTACATTTATTTAGTATGCTCAAGTCCATGAAGTCTGTTCTGAACTAATCTCTGACCTACACAAACATTCCTGCAAACTTGTGAGTTGTGCACTTTTGCCCAGCTCATATTGCATTCAGCCCAATGTAAAGCTAAGCATTCTGGTGACTGAATATTGATTTTTGTGGGAGTATTGCATTCACTACACTTCAATTTAGATTATGTGGAAATTGAACTCCTGTTTGGATGTAAGTGCCCTCAGAAGAAAACCCATTCCTTTATAAAGAAGAATTAATCTTATAGAGAGCTATAAAACCAGAGATAGAATATATAATTTTGGAAAGACTTTCATATATTGATGTGTTTCAGGGTTTTCAGTCTAACGAAGTCCCAAATGTTGATTGCCACTATGCTATGCTCCATCCAAGTCCTACCTCTCTGCAGCACTGACCACAAGTAAAATTGGTTAGAAACTTTGTTTGCAAAATTGAAGCTAAAGGACTGGCTCTTTCTGAGTATGTTCATCTTCAATGACTCCCAAGGCCTCTATTGATTTTAAAATTAACTCAAGACTCCTTATATATTTTTCTATTTTAAAAAATCTGTTAGATAGCCAGTGTATAAAAGCTAACGATGACAGAGTCACAAAAAAACAAAGTGATTTTTTTAGAGGTGCAGAACTTCTAAGGAACACAATTTAAATTGTTGTGAAGGTATCTTCTTTGCCTCCAGTGTGCTTTCAGGGAACAATTTCCCTTTCTAGAGAAAAGCTGAAAAGCCTTATTTAGACTGTATGCTTGCATATTTTATTTGGTATATTGTTTTTAAATCAAGATTTCAATATGTTTTCTGTAAATTACTCCTTGAAGGGCAATCTCTGTAATACCTTAAGTACATGAGAATATACTTTGTTCAAAGTAACTCACTTCTGTTTTCCTTATGTTTTATAAAGGTCGTTTTGGGGAATTGCATGTTTTTGGATGCTATTTTATTATCAAACATTCATTGGAGCAGTTTTGGTTTTGATGATAAAATGCAAAGCACCAGGCTAGTGAAAATCTTACTCACGTTAGTCAATTCCGTTGTAAATCATTTTGGGGAAAAGAAGGGAAAATATGTTAATCATGAAATTGGAATTATCGAGGTCTCTGATGGTCCTCTCCTCAGAATGAATTTCATTCAGAAATTTGATTTTGGTCTTGAACAGGGTTACAGAACTCATGGCTGTGTGCAGTGTGGGGAGGACAGCCGTGAGGCCCTTGGGGGCTGGGGTGTCTGCAGACACCCGCTCCGAGAAGGGCTTTTGCAGCAGGAGGAGTGCATGCAGCAGCCTTTGCCAAGGCAGGAATTCCTGGGTGGTAAGCCCTGAAGCCTGAGGGGTGGGTGTGTGTGGATGTTGGGATGACTGGAGAAGCCCAAGGTGGTCAGTAAACCCCACTGCCTGGGTTTGTCCAGGGGATTTGGAAATCTTGGCGACCCCCAGGGATTTCTCCACAGAACTACTCCTCAGGCAGATGGTGCCTGGCTTGTCTTGCACTTCCTTCCCAGATTGCAGGGCCTTGCATTTGCCCTTGTTGAACTTCATAAGGTTTCCTTTGTTACCTTGCAGCTCTGCCTAGGACTGTGTTGGCTACCTCTTGGAGAAGTAGAGTTAGGACCAAGGTTAGACCTGAATTGTTATAAATATAATTGTGAACTAAGTTTATTGCAATGTACATCCATTTTTTTGTTTTCACAAGCTTTCGCTTAAAATAATTTGCTGCACTTTGTAAAGAGAAGACTGAAAGCAATACAGTGTTGGTATAAGGTGAATAATCAAGGGTATTCAGCTAGCCTGTGGTGTAACTGCCATTGTGAAAGGAGTTTGGGATTTTGTTTGCGTGTTGGTTCTTTTTTTTCTGAGAAGGGGAGCAGTGCTACAGAAGTGACAGCAGTGATGTGCTGTGGGTGCTCCTCAGGTGTTACCACTGTAGGGAACAGTTCTCATGGGCAATATGTCAGTAGGTGGAAATAGAATAGCTATCCTTGAGCGTGGGCACACTAGAGTGCTATGTAAATGTTACTTGAATGTTCATATGCGTCTCCCAGGGTGAACGTTTTTAAGGCAAAGTAAACAAGGAAAAGTCTGCTGGACTCCAGCCTTAGTGATATATTAGCAGGAAATACTAATGAGCCTTGCAATTCTGTTTTCAATATAATGTTTGCTTTTTCTAATGGATACTCTCCTATCTACCTCTGCTCATAGGATGATATAGCTCCTCACAATGATAACAATAACATTATATTATGAGAAATAGATCTGTGCAGATGGCATATTTTATAGAACCATTTTTATTGATAGTGTTAGTATTCAAAATCCTCATGTGGAGCGATCATTAAAGCTCATTTAAAAACCCTTGGAGGGTTGCTTATAGCTCAAATACAGTGCAAGAAATTTGAATCTTAATTATATGCGGAGAGATATATGAAATAGAATTTGTAGTCACAATGCATTTCGTGATTGCGAATCCATAATATATTATTGTTTCTTCAGAGAGCTGAAAAGATGCCATTAGTGTGAGAGGTGAAAGTATTTATTAAATCAGTGGTGCAGCACCAGGCTCTTAATTTGATAAAATGAGAATTTGAACTGGGTAACTGCTGCACTGCTGGGGTTTTTTAGCATCCTCTGCTGGTTGTGGTGGTGATACTTTGATAGCGAGTTCAGTATTTTGGCAAGGTGCAAAATTCCTTGCTCTAAGTGCTATATGAAAATAATAAATAGCACTCTAGAGTTAATCCATAGCTAAAGTGTAGATTTTACTATAGTTAATGGTTAAGATATTTTTTTGGGCTTTCTCAGTGTTTAGGATAGATCTGAAAAAGGCAGTTGCTAAAGTTTGCTAGTATTTCTATTGTTTTGCAATAAGTAATTGAATTTCTAGAATTACTGGTTTGATTCCATCTATTCAAGGCTATATATGTAGCCTTGATAACATATGTGTATTTATATTGGTGTATGTGAGCCATACATTTTTTGACATTTTTCTCATTTAGGTCTAGATGAAATTTTTAACAGCTATTTTAAAAGGGGGAGTACATTTAACTTTTCTGAAGCAGTGTGTAAGTTTGTGTCTGCTTAGCTGGTTTGCTTTAAGTCCTGAATAATTGAAATAGTTGAAATATTTAGTCATCATTTTTCAAAACAAAATGTTTGTAGTTGAAAATGTTTATTTCAGTGTCATTTACAGCATTTATTTGAAAGAGCTCAAAACCTGCCAGGGTACTTCATTTTAGTTGAGCGAGGGACTTTGGCTGAATGAATGGTACTACATAAAATGAAAAAAAAGTGATTGTCTGTGCTACCCTGATCTGCAAATATTCTTCTTCTAGTGCCTGTGACCTAAGGCAAACCTGACTGCTGGTTAACAGTGATGTGGTGAAGCCTAGGGCTGTAACACATCAGAACAAAATTAACCTTGGCCTTTCTAGACAAGTTGTTAATGTCAAAGCACCAGATAAGATGAACTGCAACTACCTATCTGGTGATGATGTCACACTCTAAATTAAATAAATAGAATAACTGATTTCTATGGCCTCAGAAATACCTTTATGCCATGCTTTATCACAGGGAGACATTCTCTAACTCAGAAGAACTGGTTTAGTTTATTTACCAAAATTTCTAGGAAAGCTATACGTGTACTAGGCTAAATGAAAAAAATGCATTTACTCTGATCCAGGGAATGTTGTTCTCTATGTGTTTTGGGGGGTATTTTAACAGAGATGAGTTGGAATTGAAATACTTACTACAGAATGGCAGATAACCTAAACCTCTAATTACCTGGAAAACTTCAGGCTGAACATGCAGCACTGTAATTACCTCAAAATTACTACCTGAGTCTGGACAAAATATTTTTCTTTGGCATTTTTCTTTATGCCTCTAGCTTGAAAGAGAAATTAAACCTGCAAATGCTGGAGGTGCTGTCAAAACAAGGCAGTCGAAGCAAGAAACAAGCTGCTTTTTAATTTCTATAGATTTTTCTCAAACTTTTCCAACTTATTTTCTGTAAAAGAACTGCAACATCCTACATCATTTACTACTGATCTTAATTAAACTCCAAGGTATGGAGCTGGGAGGTGAAATCAAGAGATAAAAAAAAAGACCAGAATCTGGAAGTAGACAGTGTTGAAGTACCAACACGCTGGGAAGTATTTCAGCCTCTGTTCTAGTCCTGAGGGCAGAGTGAAATAGAGGGCCTTGCAATTGGCTGACTGAGATCTTGTTTCTAAAGAGACCTCTGGGATATATCTGTGATGTGTGGCTTTTCTTCAGTCATCCCTAGACACAAACATAGGAGGTGATTGGTCATGGGCTGTTTACATCAAGTAGGTAAGAAAGAAATGCTGAGTTGTCGGTGATTCTAAACCATTTATAAAGGTAAATTGGCCTGGTACCAGTGAACTGTTAATGTCTGGTCATGAATGGATCCCAGCAGAGGGCTTGAGTGTTTTCTGGTCAACTGGATTTCAGAGGAGCTCAGACATTGGTTCTAGTTTTGATTTGTGGTGGGCACTAGTGGACTCCTAACAGCTCTTTAGATATGATTGATGAATATGAGTCTGTGCTCAGAAAACACAAGAGAGTCTTCAAAGTGGAAACATGTTCTACTTTGACATATGCTTATTGACAGGTGTAGACCACTTTTCTCTACTGTGAGACTGGCCTGCGGGCATCTAGAAGGAGCACAGAATGAAGGAACTCGAGTTTCCCTGAGGGCAGACTGATCATCTGACCTTAAAACTTGATCACCATTAGCAATCAGTGTAATGATAGTTGGTTGCAGACATCTTGCATTAATCTTTCATTAAACTTGTCTAGGTACAAAACCTGTAGTCTGATCTTTCCTTCAAAGCAGAAAGGGTAGTACCTGAACATGATTGTGTGGTTCTGTTCTATGATTCTGTATAGCTGGGGATAAGAGATAAAGGCAGTGTAAGGATTTTCTGGAGTATGCTTTATCTAATGGGATTTTATTACTTGACTCTCTTATGTATTGTTCTTCAGATGTTAGCTTTTAGAGCATTAGAAAATATCTGTGGAATCAGATCAGACCTCACTCAGTGCTGCTCCTACCAATTTCCGTGCATGCATTTTAGGCTGGCAGTTGTTCCTGAAGGCTCTGTGCTGGACAGATGTGGTTCACAGTCAACCCTCTTCCACTTAAGAGAGACTGTTCTAGATGGACAACAGAATGGTAGATTGCTTTCATTAAAATTCAGGAAATAGAAACTCTTTCTACAGCATAATGCTTAGCAACTAATGCTTCATGACACAACACTTGGTTTTTTAGAAGCTTGAATAACAATCACTTAACAGGCGAGGAAAAGGGGCATAAATGCTAGTTTTGATGCTTTTATAGTAATTTTACTGTTTCTTAAAACCATTCACCACAACTGATACTGTGGCATAATGTCAGTGGTATTAGTGAATTGAACAGAAGGCAACATGTCTGCTGCATTATGTCTTTGTAAGTAACATTTTCTTTCAGTCATGGGGCCAAGATTTGGAGGAAACAAAGTGAGGATTTTTTTTATATCAGTCATTTTAGAAGGGAGAGAAAAGACAAGGAGAAAAAATTTGGCAAGGACTTTGTGTGTGTGTGGCAACCTAAAGAAATCTGCATGATGATGAAACATTGGCAAGGCTTCTTGGGTAGATTTTTGGTTCACTACTCATATTTATTTATTTATTTATTTACTTATTTTATTTATTTGTTATTTATTTTTAACAACAATTTTTATGTAATGAAAGCAAGTTGACTACTTATTAAAAATAAAAAAAAAATATCTTCAGACTACTTGCTTTAACTGTTATGTGATCCCTAAGAAAACCCAGAAGCGTGAAGGATGTTCATCCTTCCTGAACTTCATGAAGTATTTGAGAGCAAATGAGTAGGTTATGACTTTCAAGCCTGAGCAGCCGGTGCCTGAGGGATCCAGCTATAGTGTCTTCTGGCCAAGAAGGGAAGAGCATATGCAATCCAAAGTCTAGAACAAAAAATAAATTAGAGTTTCTGCTTGAGTGAGTAAGTCCTCTGGAGTTGTCCTAAGAAAGAAATTATGCTTCTCTAATGTATGATTTAAACACACCTTTAAATAAACTCTTGTATCATAAATCAGTTGATTCAGGTAATGAAGAATGGAAATTCTACTTCCTAAATCCTTATTCTACTTAAATCTATCCTCATGTTTAAACATACAGTAATTACAGGCCTCAGACCTATTAAGTTACTTACAAATATTTAGTCATTACTTTCACAAACAACCTTGATAGAGGTCCTTTTCCTGTAAGCTGTCTGTAAATGAACTCTGATGTCACTTCAAAAGATAAGTGGAGATTTGTAGTTGACAGCTTTCATGATCATAACAGTGTTTTAGTGTTGTTTTCATTCCAGAGTGTTGACACCTTTTGAAAATTTGAACAAATCCTGCAGGTAGGAAGTATGTATGTGTTAGAATTGGATAGATGAACCTAAGGGAAAAATGAGTAATTGCTTGATTTTTTTATTTTATTTTTAAGGAAAAAAAAAGATGTTGCAATCACTCATGTTTTTCATTTTTATATCTCCTACCAGAAATCCAAAAATTTAAAGATGGTATTGCTTGTACATTCCTATGTATATTCCTTCTGAAAACTGGAAATAGTATAAAAATTTTCTAAATCAAGTTACAATAATTTTGCTTACAGAAAACTTTAATAGTCTTTTCAGAGGTCTTGGAAAACACTTGTCACCAAAACATTAGGAAAAATTTAGCTTATAGGTTTGAACAAGAAAGGTCATGAAGGCAGGATGTAATTTTGAAGTAGTTTAGGTGTAGTGGAGAAAAATTTTTGCCATTGTGGTTCAAAATGATTTGCTGGACCTGGCATCCTGTCTCCATCATTGTTGGACTGCTTCTGTAATTCGACAGATATATACATTAGTACATGTGTATCTGAAAGGATGTGGAGAAGGAGTTGTATAGGGACACCTACAGGATATTACTTTGAGAAAAGAGCTTTTTTTATCTTTAAAAACACTTGATTTTTTTTCACAGTTCTAGTGGTAAACAATCTCTTCTCTACATAAACCATATATAAAATACAAACTTCCAGTTTAATGTAAAGGATTCAATGAGATATTTTGAGTCATCCTGATATGTACCACTAACTTGAATGCTTCAAAGAACAAGCAAAATTCTTTAATTTAGTATTATCTTATTTACTTAGCACATGCTAAACATTAGCTCTAGGATGCAAGCTTGGATTTCAAAACTATTTCTGAGTTATTGAAAGAAGATTATCTCTTTCTGTAAGAAAAATCATAAATTGTCTTTTATTTCTGAGCATGATTTTAAGTATCAGTGATGGAAAGCAACATATTCAAAGCAAAATGTCACGTCGTGGTTTCATTTCACCCTTTGAAGACATAGGGACAGGAGAAAATAAACATGATCTCACTGGCAGACGATGACAAACTACTTTTTAACCTATTTAATTTGTTACATGTCAGATTGGTATTTTACTAGAAGGTTTCTCTTAGCTGGAGTAAATCTTCCAGAATAATTCTTTTATCTAGACCAGCTTGTCTTTTCAAACAAGCTCTCTTGTCAAATTTATTTTTTGAGGAATCTCAAATACAGTGTTGCTCCCTACCATTGCTATTTCTTGATTTAGTAAGGAGGGGAGAAAGAAGGAAGAACAAGAAAATTAGATATTGGGGAGATATGTCTTCTGAACTACTTTCTTGATGAGACAGGAAAGTAAAACCTAGAGATCCACCTACATGGACACTCTGCCTCTGACAGAGGCCAATGCTGGATGCAAAGCCAAAACGTCATCTGATTTTTCCTACTTTATTCTTCATGTTTTCAGTGTGATCTGAAGAGGCAGACATGATATCCAGCTGCAACTGTTATTTGTCACTGTACCTTCAACTGAGAAGTGGGAATTTGCCTTTGACAACAAAAGATTCTCACAAAACTGTTTTTTTCCACTCTGATCTGCTCCTGCTTATGAGCCAGTGCGAAATTGCTCAAGCTTTCTTTCTGCAGTTTCCACTCTGACCAATGTCCTGATCCACACTCTACACCAAATGAACTGCTGAGCATTTCTTTTGCCATTCTTTGCCTTGCCATCTTGCAGGCAATTCCTACCCCATCTAAAAGTGTCCCTGGACTAAGCAAGTTGTATCACTTGCTGGATACGACTGGGTTTTTTTATGAAGCAGAGTCCATACTTTTCTTCCTGCTCGTCTATCTGGAGAATAAATTTACTGGCCCAGGATTGTCTCCTATTTTGTCTGTAAGGTATTGGCATAATGAAGCTGTGCCTTTTGGTGCTGCCACAGTAATAGGAAAAGCTTTACAGAAGATACAGAAAAATACCTTCAGGACATAATTCGATTTCGACTGCCAGAAAATAAAAGAGCCAGAACAGGTAGTACAGCTAGTGGGGAAGTAGGTTGGAGACAATTTGATTTATGAAACCTTAATTATAAATTTGTCCAAATAATAGAGAAGGAAAAAAAGAAAAATCAGAACCAGACCATGCTGGCAATTCTGAGATAATGTATACATTTACTGAGACAAAATTTGGAACTGCTGAAGACTTGTTTAAAATACTCATACTTGCCCTGCTGCAAAAGTTCAGCTGTCTTAAAAAGACTGGAAATTGAAGGAGGAACAACCATTAGTCAACATTTCAAAGGAATGAGACAAGTCTGTAAAAATATATATAATGTTATCATTGTCTGAAATTGTTTAGGTGGAAGATGGACAAGTGGATGGCAATCTATAACACTGGGTTGGAGAAATACTAAGGAAAAAAATATTGGAGCTGATAAACTGTAAAGATCAAAAAAACCCAGGAAATCAAAGAAAATAAAATCTAATCTTAATAGCCTTGAAAAAAATTGAAAGGCAGTGAAGGGTAAAAGACAATGAGTTAGTGAATTAAGAAGTCAGAATTAAGATAACAGCACAATTCTATTGAGCAGGGAAACAGAATGAAACTGCAGAAACTGCACTGATGGAGGTCCTAAGCAGAGGGCATAAGTGAAAAAGAGAAGGGAGGATAGAAAATAAAACAACACTTAAAGTTACCTGATAAGAATATTCAGATGTTTATAAAGTGAAAGCTTTTTGCACATTCAAGAGCCCTATTCAAAATGCATAAATGTGCTGCCAACCTTGCACTTCTCTCTGTTAAACAAGGAAGGCTATCTTGCAGTAGCTGAACCAAGTTGTTAAAAAGATAATGTTAATGTGATCATGTTTTCTTTCTATTGCTGAAGAAAACTATTACTCCATTAAAACCAACAAACCCCAACCCCCTTTTATCCACTCCCACCACTCCTTTTCACTCCCCCACCATTTCTTAACTCCTGTTAGTCAACACAAGAATACCTTATCAAATAAATGACACAGTGGGTATTGGAGGTTCTATCCCCCGCTTTTCAGACTGGGCACTAGTAACTGGAGATGCAATGAAGAAGGCAGTGCCTATTCACAGAATCATAGAATGGCTCGGGCTGGAAGAGACCTTAGAGATCATCTAGTTTCAACCCGCCCACAGTAGAAAGGGGCACCTTCCACTAGACCATGTTGCTCAGAGACCCATCCAACCTGGTCTTGAGCACTTCCAGTAATGGGGTATCCACAAGTTCTCTGGGAAACCTGTTCCAATGCCTCATCACTCTCACATTAAAGAATTTCTTCCTAATATCTAATCTAAACCTGCCCTCTTTCAGTTTAAAGCCATTCCCTCTTGTCCTGTCACTACATGCCCTTGTAAAAAGTCCTTCTCCATCTTTCTTGTAGGCCCCCTTTAGGTACTGGAAGGCTGCAATTGGGTCATCATAAAGCCTTCTCTTCCCCAGGCTGAACAATCCCAATTCTTGCAGCCTTTCCTCATAAGAGAGGCTTCAACAGGTCAATGTCCTTCCTGTACTGGGGTCCCCAAAGATGGATGCAGCACTCCTGGTGTGGTGTCACATGAGAGCAGAGTAGTGGGGCTTCCATCTAGCTAAAGCAAAGAGTGGGCATTGACATCTCTGTATTCACCTCAGTTCAAGCAAGGGAGGCTTGTGCTGTCTTGTTCCTGCTTGGCTTTTCTCTTTGATCAGCTTTGACACTAAAACAGTAATGTGAGTGTCATTATTCAGACAGACCTCTAGACCCTGTGCTTAATTGATTTACTCTCTTTACTTCTTATAATGCTTGCACCGAAAGCTTTTCATACCTTTGAGAGGAGAAAAAAAAATAGATTTGCATTTGGCACATGCATAGATGGTGTTTGGTTCAGGTTCCTTCAGAAAGAGGTGTGTATTTCTACCAGATTGATTTCAGCAGATCCTTGGCGACTGACCAGACATTCTTGTCTTTTTTTCCCCTCCTCCCCACCTTGAAGTTATGTACAAACACATCTAAACTTCAACTACTACTTATCACTTTGTAAAGGTGCTATTAAACTGGAAATAACTCTAGCAAGAAGAGGAAGAAGGCAGTTGGGATGGTGAAGTTTCTAGTGGTTATCACCTGTGTTTTCAAAAGGAGCTAATGAGAAGCTAAAGTACAAACTGTGGTATCACATCAAAAGAACACCAAGTAAAGCTGATAATGAATAACCTGAGAAGTAAATTATGGAAAGCAACAAAATGTGTGGAAGTGGAACAGGAGAATTGTCATTTTTAGATGTAAAAGGTTCTGACATAGCAGACCTTCAAATGTTTATCTTTCTTCTTGGGGTGTCTGTGGTATGTGTCACTGAATTATTTCCTACCTAGTGTGGTAAGATTAAAGCACTGTGGAAATTTAGAAGGGAAATTATAGACAATACATAGAGAATGACCTTTATCAAGGATGCTTTTTCATCACATAAAGTGCAGCTCCTTACTAGTAGGGAAAAAACAGCATCTTACTCAGAGAAATAGTAGCTAAATGTGGAAAAGATTTTATTGAGTTCTGTAACTGACTTTTCTTGTCTCATATGGTAAAGAATCTATGTATACTTCCTTCCTCACTATAACAAAGGAAGATCTTGTAGCTTGAAAATTATTATTGCCTTGCAAGAGATGGGAAGATAAGCTCTTAAATCTATTTTTTTATTGAATTAATGCATGAACTGTTTCATGTACAATCCTGGATCCATTAAAGTTAAATGGAACCACCATAGTAATGATATGTCTATCCGTGCTTTTTTTTTTCTTTCTGGTTTGAGCAGATATTATTATTGAGGCTTGCCAGAAGAAGCCTGAAGCAGAAAAAAATATTTGGCAGTCACAATTATTTCTGTGAACACAAAACTGATGGGCTACAGTATGGGTGGACTTTGTAATTTTTTAAGTTTGTTTCCACCAGTTCAAATCCAGCTATTCTTCTGCTTTGATCAAATGCTGTTGGTTCAGGTAATGATTTAAGATAAAAAGGTTGGAAGCCCTTGATGTTTATTTATTTCATAAAATAGAGCTTGTTGCTAGTCTGCCTTCCTACACAACTGGCATTTTATCATTTATCACCTGTGCAAATTACATAGTATGAAAGTTAAAAAATATGCGAGAGAAGACTTTGACAGAAGCCTGGACTTTTGCAGGCAATATTTCTGGAAGAAGTGGGATCATACGCTCCCTCAGGCAGAGTATTATGGTATAGCTGACTTCTGACTGATAGGTTTTAATTGGCTAGGTTATCTGAGCACTTTCCAGTTACTACATCTACATTTTACCATCTCCTCAGTAGCATTTCCCATCTGTTTTACCCTTTCACAAATGGAGAAGTAGGAAGGAAGCCACTCCAGGGAAGAGAAGATGCTGGTGGAGAGGAAGGGCACCCACACTCAGTGTCTGAGGCATGCTCTCACCACCAAAAAGCTCTTCCTGTGTTGTAGAGTGATTCCTAATGTTGTAATGGACAAGAAAAGAATGGAATGAAATGGGAAGTTTGGAGCTTATATGGAGGAGAGGCAAACTGAGACTTTAGTAGGTACCTTCTTTACCAGAGTAGGTAAACCATAAAGATTGCACAAAAAAAGCAATGACCAAGAAGCATGTGGTTAGCACTGGCAGTATAAAAAAGAGTTGACAAGAAATTTCTGGATATATCAGACTGGAAATTTTAAAATGCCCATAAAAGAAAACTGGTATTCTAGTAGAAACTAAAATAATTGCCTCTGTATTTCATTTCTGTCATCCTTCAAAGCTGCAAAGCGGTAAGAAATTACAGCATTAATGTTCCCACTAAAACTGAATGAAAGCTGACTCTATTTCTAAGGAGACATATCCACTACAGTAATACTGTAGTAAAGTAAGCAGTTGGAATTACATTTGGTGAATTTATAACCCAAACCCAAACAACCTGAATCCTTTCAATGGTCCATTTCTATATTCATATTTTAATATCTCTGATGCTGATATTATTCTTATTTTATGGGCTTAAGGGAATGCCTGCACTAGTTGGAATGCTTTCAGGGAACAGAATTTTATTTTTAGATCAAATGAATCTGACCCAGATAAAATCTGGACCTTAAGTTGGCAATTATGTAGTTTCAAGCAATGAATAGCACATCTGAGGAGAGAGATTAGTTTTTTTTTTTTATTGCACTTGTTACTTAATATACAGGGATGTGTCAGTATGTGCAGTGTATCCGGCTTGTATTAATGTATTAATTTACAGAAAATTATAATACATAGAAAGCACTATAATACACAAAATATTAGTGTTTTGGGCATAATGAGCATAATTGATTGCATGTTGTATAAGTAACTCAGCAAAATTTTTTAGTGGAGAAAAAGGAAGTGAAGGCTTGTGCCCTTTGTGGGAAGGAGTGTGGCATTTTAGCCATTCTGTACAGCATTTAGCACTAACCCTGATTGTGCCTTGCAGGCATATCTGTTAAATGGTTTCATTGCATTATGCTGTAATCTGGCTTTTCAACAGGCTGGCTGAAAGTAGTAAGGCAATAAAAAAAGACTGTCTAGTTTTAAATCTTAGGGTTGAATTACTTTAAAACTTGAGTTATTAATGGAACTCTTGGGCTAAAAGGGATGTGGCAAGTGATATCTACTGGGGGAAAGTGATGACGTTCTCCTCCACGTATTTGTTCTCCCATGGTTTAGTGTCATAGTAGGGGTGAGCAGACATGAGTTAAAATGAGTAAAGTGCACAAGTATTTCAGTGAAATGTTGCTTGCTGATGTGTTCTACTGCATTTAGGTCTTACATCTAGACAAATATTATTGGATTATTTTAAATTTCTGTTACTAAATTAAAAGAATGACAATACAGTTAGTAACATTCATTCCTACTGAAATATTATTTAGAATAAACAGTGACTAGTTATCATACTAGCTTCCTTGGTTTAAAATGGAACAGTCAGTTTGGATTTTCAGGAACTGATGAATGATCTATTGCTCTTACAAATGTACCTTTCTTTAACAGTACAACACGTGGTATCAACATGCTAATGTACTAATAAATGCAATAAATAAGGGGAGGATGACACATCTCCTCTAATAACAGCGATTCAAAAAGATAAGATTTTTTTTGTGAAGTACAAACAACTATTATCAAGATTTACTCTACTTTTTTTTATATATATGATGTAAAGTCCCTTTGGCTATCAGGCCTTGTGTGAGGTGAGATATGTCTTTCTTAATTAATATGTTTGAAGTAATGCTTTATGCTGTGTACTCCTAGAAGGAATAGATTTTTTTTTAATATTAAGAAATTAAGCAATTAAATATTTTTCCCCAATTCCCTACTAACTTCTTTAAACTTCACAAGAAGGTTTAAAAAAACTACATGCAATGGGCATCGTTTTATTTTAAAACAATAATAATAATAATAAATAACAGCAAAGCAAAACCTGAGTAGACTCCATAAGGCAAGAGATCATTATCTCATTTTGAAGTGGAGACAACTTAATTTAGAAGTTCATTTAACAAGGTTAAAAAAAGCTTTCAAGAGATCTGATGAGACTGGTCAGCAGCTTTCTCAGTGTTAGCATTGTAATTGAGAGATAGGACCTTGCCTTGCAGACACAAAGTTACATTCCTGGTGCAGTGTCTCGCTGTACTGAAAATCTCTGTTATTTTCAATGCAGACACTCAGATTCAAAGCAGCATGTATACCTTTGTTTTCAGCCACCATAAACCAGAAGAAATTCTTCCAGCTGTTGGAAGGGATCTTCAAGCAATTTTATAGCCAAGGTCCAATCAGACAATGCTAATCTCTAAGGGGTACAATGGAGCATTCACAGGAGAAAATATTAATATTGCTGCTCACCCCAGAGGTGACTGCATTTCAATGTGATAAATGGTTTATTATCGTCATCATCTTATCTGTCAAGCTTCGAGTGTTTTTTGGAGACTTTGGAAAGAATAAATCTCTATAGACATGGTTCATTGCCATTTACAGCAGTATGCCAAATGGCATATGCTCTATTAGACATAGTAAAAAAAGATTAATTATCATATTTGATGGTGGTGGGAAAATCAAAACTTTTTTAGTAATTATTTTTCTTCACATGCTTGTTGTAATGTGATGATTCCGTAACAGTGACATGTCATTCCTGCAGCCAATGCCTCATCTTTTCCAGCCCAAGGTGCCTGCATCAGCTTCCATTGACATCAGAGAAGATTAGTGAACTTACATCACCTTAAAATGTCTCTAACAACTCAATCAGCCTCTGAGTTTTGTTGTTGTGGAAATTTGATAATCATTCAAATTGAATGGTAAACTGAATGTTCTGTTGTTCTGGCACTTACTTCAGAGTTAACTGCAGCTTTAATAGATAGAGTACTTCAAATACAACCAAGGCTGTGCAAAATTCTCAAGTCCTTAGAGATTATTTGAAAATTATGCCTGAGAAATCTTTACCCTTGGAAAGTGGTAAACTGACATTTGAATGTAGCAAGACACCACAATGCTTGCCCCTAAACTGATTCAATCTTTTTTATGTGTCTCTATGCATGCACACAGACAAATATGTAAACCTAAACTTCTGTCTTTTTCTGTCTGTTGCTACGATTTGGCATTTCTACTGCCCCAAAGGGATTTGTTTTAGAAGGTATAATACTTGGCAATATACTTTCATCCTTCCAGTGAAGTATGCTGCCCAAGCATCTATAGGAAATAAGATGCTGTGTCACTTGTTTTACCAAAAGTGTTGGTTGAAGAAAATTAATGTCAAAATGAGGCTTTAAACTATATAAGCAAAACATATTCAGCATTTCAAGGCCAGATGTCTTCCGCAGTTTTTTCCAAAATGTGCGTTCTCTAACGTAGCTAACTATGGAAATTTTGCCTAAAATTGAGCCAGAGCTTAAACCTGTACTGAGTAGTAGTCATTCATCAACTTATGTTTTAAGTTTCTGATTCAGTTTTGAACTGTTCTAAATGTAGTTTGTGCCACAGTGTTGATATCTCTGCCTTTGCTTTAGGCAGCTTGAGGAAAATGGCTGTGTCTGCATTTAGGTACAATTCGCACAGTAATGCTCAGTCCTCATTCCCTGATGAACCTGGAAAGGGGGGACTGCGTAGAAACTTGCTGCTCTTTCACATGGATTTTCTGCTGTGGGAAACTGAAGTACATGTTCATAAGTATCCTGGCATGCAGCTGGGCTGTGGTCAGGCTATGTGCTCAAGCACTGGGGCGGAGATGTGGCCAGTAAAACTCCGGGCTCTAAAATAATGTGTATTTCTTTTGCAAGAGTAACCAAATTGCCTGACAGGACTTAAAAATAACATTTGAGGCTTACCTCTGAATATTTCCATCACCAAAAAAATCAAATAAAGCCTTTAAATACGTATCAAATATTTCAGAAAACATTAAAAATATAATATTCTGGTTTATTTAAACAGAAAGACCATGATGTCTCTCCAGAGACTCTAATATTGGCCATTTTCTTACAGTTCCAGGTCAAATGAAAAGAAGTTCATATGTCATGTTCTTTTTCTTTGAACTTCTTCTTCCATTGCTTTCTTTCCTGATGCTCTTGTCTGACTAGTTAAATTGTTGTTTTAATAAAGTGATTCCAGCTCACTTAAAATAAAAGCTCGTATAAAAGTTGACCGATATGGCAGGAACTTCCATAAAGCTTCTCTTTCTCAAATTTCTCATTAATTCAGGTCAGTTTCTTTGTCTTAAACGGGGTTGAAAATAAACTATTGAAAGTGAGGACGGTTCATTTATCACAAACTTTTCCTACGTTTTCTGAACTTTACAGTGGCTTTTGTTTCATGTTTGGCAATGACACAATATCGGCCCCCAACACCCCTTCCCCTTAAAAAGTAACAAATAAGTTCCTTACATATGCAGGATGGTAGCATTAGAGTATAATGAAAGGTATCTGGAGTTAAGGCCTCCCTCATATATAGTAACAAACGTCTTGGCAGATAGAAGAGCTGTGGTGAATAAAACAGACGTATAGAGTCTTTTTCTGGAAGAGTTGTTTTGCTTTTTCTAGAATCTATGTATCTATGATCACATTCCCATAAAGACAGACAATGAGAGAAATCAACATCAATGAAAATCCAGCAGTGGGGTGAAAGGACTTAAAAGAAGCCTACAAGAAGAATGCACGAGTTGCAGTGCTGCAGGTTGGCACTTTCGGACAGAACCAAGTTCATTCAGGGAAAATGACTAATAAAAATCCCTGTGTGCTCACAGAGCCTGCTTTCACAGTTTGCAGTAACAAAGAGAAATGTGAGTTAATGCAAATCTGTTCAGACAAACCTAATGGAAACAATTATGTTTGCATCTTTTAGTCTCCTGGGAATTATTAAGGAAGATTGACAGTCTCTAGAGAATAAAGTTCATAGTCATCAATTTCATAGATTGTCCCGGGACTTCTTAGTGTGCATCAAATCAGTTGAGTTCATTCTGTTGAATTTGTTTAAACTCAAACAGTAGACCAAATTATAGAGCTACAGTGAGGTTTATGCTGCCTGCAGCGTCACATTTAAAAGTTTAAATGTTATTACAGAAATTAGGTTATTCCCAGATTTATTTTGCATCTTACAAGTTAACATTTTACATGATTTAACCTGTGTGATTAGAGGTAAAGGTAAGACAAATTCAATATTAATATTCAAGAGTGAATTTATCACATAGGTTAAACTCCCTGGGTGGTTTTAGGACAGGGTTGGCCCAGTGCTCTTTTTTGAGGGCATCTGTAAGCAGAGAGGCCAGAGTTGTTAAAAGTCTCCCATTTCATGTCCAGAGTAGGGCAACAAAGCTTATGAAGGGTCTGGAGCACGAGTCTTATGAGGAGCAGCTGAGAGAGGTGGAGTTGTTTAGCCTGGAGAAAAGGAAGCTCAAGAGGGGATCTTCTCTCTCTCTACAACTGCCTGACAGGAGGTTGTAGCCAGGTGGGAGTTAGTCAATTCTCTCAGGTAACAAGTGAAAGGGCAAGAGGAAATGGGCTCGAGTTGCTCTACAGGAGGTTTAGATTGAATGTTAGGAAAAACTTCTTCACTGAAAGGATCATCAAGTACTGCAATAGGCTGTTCAGGAAACTGGTTGACTCATCATCTCTGGAAGTGTTCAAAAAATGTGTAGATGTGTTGCTTAGGGACATAGTTTAGCGGTGGAGGTAGATTAGTGGTTGAACTCAATGATCCTAAGGGTCTTTTCCACCTTAATGATTCTGTAGTTTACTAGCATGAACTGCTTGTCTATTGGGCTTTTACTTTTTAAAAGAACCTTTTCGTGTAAGGAAAAGTGTACTAATGTAAAGAGACAATCTTTACAGAATGACTTAAAAGTACTCTTTTAAGATCTTTTGCACATTTAGTTCATCACCTTCCACTGTCCCTAAGTCTAGATTTGGCCCTTGGCTATACTGCATCATGAAACCCTGTAGTCTTGAAATAATGACTAGTCACTAGAGAGCCATAATATTATATGGCAAAAACAGATTACATGAAGACGTTTCTGAGCATTTCAATGCCCTGACATTCTGAAATACCATGGGAATGTGAAGTATCACTATGTATTGCTACTAGAAAGTGCTGCATTTGAGGGTTTAGTTTACAGTTTTAAACCTGTGAATAAAAGGCAAGTTATATTTGACACGGTTACTGTTGAGGATGGTGGTATCTTTTTCCAATGCTTAATGGCAATTTTCCTCTATATTTTTTTATGGCTAATTTAGTTATTTTCTAAACATTAATTCCAAAGGATGCTCTATTATCACTTTCAAGATATGAAATTAAAAAGGAGTAATAATTCCCACTCCTAACTATTGTTAGCATCCTAGAATATCCACAACTAGTCTAATCAAATGCTGCTTGACCCGTAACCTTAGCACTTAGCCCCATATGAAGCAAGAGATGAAAAACAAATTTCAGAATTTCACACCTACTCACTGATTTTGTGAAATTTTTTTCAAGGAACTGTATTCTGAAGATAATTTGAATTAGTATTTCAAAGAAATATCACATGGTTTGGTATTTTAGTGCTATTTTGGCTGAGAAGAAGTAGTAGTTTTTGTTTTGAAAGCTGAGTTTCTTTTGGCTTGAGGAAAATATTAGCCTTTCTGTCACTGAGAACAGTAACTGATTAGATCTCAGATCTAATGCAATATGTGCTTAATAATCTGAAAAAGAGAACATATTGGAGGCTAAATGTTTGTGTAAAATAGAATACTCTTTGTTTAAAGTTGAACCCTTCTGTTTACCATAAGTGCAGACACCTGAGCATGGTTTTAATTCCCCTCTACACTCTGACCCCTGAAAATATTGTTATGCACAAAGCTTTCATGAACAAACCTATTATAAAATGATACCATGAATAGTTAAATGAAAACTTGAAAAAAATCAGTTTAGTGGAGGACTGATATATTTAAAATATGAACAACCTAATTTGTGAACATACCCGATTATTTTCATTTTCTCAGAACTCAAATTGCCTTTGAAATAATCCTTGAATGTTGATTTTGTCCATCTGTATATTAGTATCTACTTCTGCTCTGGTGTCTGGAATTCTGTAAGAGTGGTTCTTATCAACACCACAGCTCATGGTCATGAGCAGTAGCTGGAAACAGAGAATCAAACATTGACTACCCATGGTCTTAAAGGTTTGACACGGGGTACTATTTATCTGAGTTCCTTGGCCCTATTTCATTCAAGAAATTAAATATTTTGCAAGCTACTGATCGGAATCTAAGTGCACTATATACTTTTATTTTAATCTACTTCCTTTGCTAGGCCAAAACGCAGTTGAACTAAAAAAGTTGAAGTATACAGTGATATGATCCTTAAATACAAAGAAAAAACCTGGAATTATAGTCATGATTGTTCAACCTTAATTCCTTTTGCAGGAATTTTCCTCAATCAAGGTGACACGGGAAAGTACAGTGCTATCTGAGAAGATATTCTGGATGTCATTTCCAAAAATCTGTGGGGCAACTGGTACCGTTTCTGTACAACTGCAGTGTGGGATTCAGATGATGCTGGTTCAATGGCTGTTGATACCAACAATGTACATGAGTTTGTTGTGCTATTCTATATGATCCACATAAGATCCACTCTGTAAAGTGAGTGGAGTGCTGCATTTTTAATATGGGGCTTACTAAAATATAATTGTAAAGAAATAGCTGATGTTTGATTCATTAAGGCTATACATTTTAAAAGAAAAACAGCATTTAAAGTGACCATTTAATCACTGTCCTGTATCACTACAAGAACTCTCCATTATGTGTGTTTAAACAAATGAGCTCTAGATTAGGATATTCCTAAGTAGCGAAAACTAAGGTATTAAGACCTCAGCTGGCAAGCAGTTTCTTAAAAATATTGTACTATTCCTCAAACTGGTGTTAAGGCATGGCTGCAATTTCCATCACTCTAGGTGTGTTATTTTGAGGTAACTCCTTTTTGTTATCTAGAAAGAATTGTACCTCTAAGATGTTATGATAACTGAGCTCTAGATATCACCAGGGGATTGTTAAAAGGAGACAATCTGCTGAACATAGTAAACTACCCTTCTGAATGTCTTATCTGGAAAAGCGAAAAAACTCTGTGGACACAAAAAAATGAATAATCAAAAAAGAAAAGAAATGCAGAGTCCCAAAATACTAATTTCTGACCTTTGAAATACCCTGTAGCGTGTGCAAAAAGTAGTTTTGAGGAAAAGATGACTAAATTACAGTAAAAAAGGGTAAGAGACAATCATCTAGGAAACAGTAGCCTCTTCCACCATTGACACTTAATGCAACAAAGATCTGTAGCAACAGAGGGAAAAATTTTAAAACACACACTTCTCCAAATGAAAAAAAAAGCACATTTGTAATGTCCATTACTTCATTGCTGCATTTTTAGGGAAAAAAAAATTACAAATTGGACCTCTAAACCTTGCTCCTATAATTATCTACGGGGAACTTCATGAGTACCTTTCTCCTTTCTGTGCAGGATGGGATTTTCAAGGAAGAGTGACATCAACTTTCCTCTTTATCTGGGTCACTGAAGAGTTGTCTGCTGCCTTGTATCACACCCATACTGCTCCATGCCCTTTGGGAACGCTGAGGAAAGGAGCTATATTGCCATTACACTGGTATGGTATTTTATTAATACCTTTTTAAGGGGATTTTCAATGGTAATGAATCTCAAAAATATTGTCAGCAAGACTTGTGGAAAGATTACATCTTTGGATTTTCTGTCTCTACCTAAGAGACATGATGCTGAGTAGCTAGATTGATATGTTTATGTTTGTCGTAGGTGGTGAATGAAGATAAAAGGTAATCTCATCTCTGAATAATTTTATAGATATTCAGTATTACTTCTATTTAATTATTTTTCACGGGGAGATTTCTTAGCAGTTTCTGGTTGCTGGGACAACAGAAACAGTCTGAGAAATACTGAATTTGTGAGGCTGGTTACACTTTGCCTCTTTGGTCTCATGTAAGAGAGAAGGAAATGTATACCCACTCGGAATATGTCTCATTCTGACTATACAGGACTATGTTGTAAACTAAATTACCTGTGTGATTTCTTATAAGCTTGAACCTTAAATTATGAGCATTGTGGTAGCTACTTCAAAGTAGATCAGTTTTGAGCAGATAAATATTTTGCCTGTCTCAGAAGATGATTTTGTAAGCTGTTTGTCCCTGCTCTTTTTATTCTATTATGTTATGTTTGTCGGAAATGGCTTTTCACTTCCTGACGATTGGTTGTCACATAAGTCATAGCAAGAGATTTGGATGAATATGGCAGAACAAGGAAAACTGCATTTCAATAGCTTTTTGTAGTATTCTACAAAACTGTCCTGCCACCTCTTCCTGATATAGGTAAAACTGATTCAGTACAACTGATTTGAAGAAGTTTTGAAAGTCTCTGAATTTTAAAATGTTTCTGATGAATGTGTACGTGATGTGTTTTGAACTGTAATCCAACTCCCATTGAAGTCTATGGCAATGCTGCCATCAATTCCTGTGGTGCAGAAGTGGACTTATAATGAGCTATTTAATGTTTCACTTGTCTAAATTGTCACAGCTTGAAAGCTGTAGTAAAAGGCTGGTGGGGTTGTGGAATGACTGGAGGGCCTGTAAATGTAATCAAAGAGACCAGATTGTGTGTGAGAAGCTGTTTCATCTCAATCTCTTTCATCTATGGAAACCTGATAGAATTTGTTTAGTAGATTCTGGCACACAGAAACTCATAGACAAATACAGCATTTAGATTGACTCTTCAGAACAAAAGCAGACAGATGAATAGTTTTACAGTTAAGCAGCTATAATTCAGTATTTTTAAGTTCTTCACTTTCTGTCACAAAACTTCTGATGAGAAAGTCTTGTTTGTAAACCATATCTAACTTGGGTTTCTTTTCTGTACAATAATGGAAGCATATATTTTTCTTGGAGGAGACCTGCAAATACATGCTCTAATATTTATGGAGTGTTTCAAAAGAGTGATGAAAAATAAGATACAGATTGAAAGCTATATACTGTAATATCTGGTGTGTTTAATATATTTTTTTAAATATCTCTGATCCTAATGTATTGTTCAGAATTGCCAAGAATTATATAACAACTGATCTCAAATGGAAGAGGTGATTCTTTAAGGTTTCTTTGTTTTGCCTTTTTTTTTTTCCCCAGGAGTTTCTCTCATCTTCTAAAATCCATTTTGACTAAATACATTGAAAGATATATTAATCCAAATGAACAAATAAATGGATTTTTTTTTTTTTTTTTTAAAAATCTGACAGGATATGGAACAAGTTGTAGTAATGTTAGGTAGATTTCCTAGTATAGTAAATTAAGTATGAAAGAAGTGTGACTTCATAATCTTCTTTTGAAAGACTTCATTATAGATACTTTAATTATAGATACTTTAATGATAAAAGAACTAATATATATATTGTACATGTTACCACAAACTGTCAGTGAGTGATCTGCAACAAGGTGGGAAGAGCTGCAGTGTACATGATGTAGAACTGACTTTGGAATTGCCCAGAGCTGTAAGCAAAAGATACCTTTGCGGTAAACTCAGACAGTTCAGAACCAGTACAGCAGTATTAACAAAAGCTTGGCCAGATCACAGCATGTCTCTTCAACCCCTGTGAACTGAATTGTAGAGGAGAGTGTTATAGGCTGGTGCTGCTACAGAATTTCTTTTTTTTTTTTTAATTAATAATGAATGAGATGTCAATGAGTGAATCATCCAGAGTATTATTCAGTATCTCCAGGCTTTGCCATATCTTCCTTTCTGTTACTGAGTCAAATGAGTTGACTGTGATTGTCTGTGTTGAGTTACAGCATCTGCCACGTGTTTGTAAAATGATGGATAAATTATCCCCTACCTCCTTTGTTCTGAGATATCAGTCTAAGTTTCCTTGATAGTTTGTTTCCTTTACTCAGATGTGGTTTTGCACAGTTATTCTAGCACCAGTTCTTTTGTTTAGTAAACTACCTCTCCTCTTACCATCTTACCCACTGTTAATTTAAAATGTTGATTGACAAAATTAAGTTCTTAAATTAGGGTTGCCTTGTGTAGAAAGTGTTTCCTAGGAAAACCCTGCTATGAAAAAGTTAAAATTCTGGGAGTACCTGTATGGTTTATAGGAACTATATTTTTAAAATTCTTTTATGTTTTTCAGCATTGATAATTTGGTTGCAAAATGAAACAAGTACACAGAATGAGAATTTTTAAATACAAGTCGTGTATTTATGCCTGTAGTAATAGGTACTGAACAAGATCTGTTTACTCACCTTACCATGTGACATTGGTTCTATGAGCTAAATTCCTGTATCCAAGTAAAAAGGAGGAAGAAAAGATATTTTTACTGAATCTTTCAACTTTCCACCAGCCCTAACAGAGACTAATTGTAGTTGCAATGGAGAAAACTGTTCTGAAAAATCCTGAATGTATTCTTCTATTATTCATGTGTCTTTCATATGTGAAAGAACAGCCAATGCTTCTGGAGACCATTGTGAATGAACTATTTGATAAGGTATTGATTGATGGAGGAAATCATCTAGAAAAGCAGTAACTTCAGTTTTTAACTGCTCATGAAGCTACACAGGGAAGTAACTAATAAGAATTAGACTTTAAAATAAATGGCCAAAAAATTGTGAGATGATGGGACAGTGTAAATCAGAATCTTATAATATAATGTATGAGAAGGGTAATATAAGGAAACTATTTTTCATCGGGTTAAAAAGTTTGAATATTGTAGTGATATTCTTATGAAACTGATAAAGGATAAGCAAGAGGAAATATGGGTCTCAAATTTAGGACAGTAAGTTGAAGGAAAATTGTTGACATCATCAGTGTGTTCTGACCTTGAGTTCTTAATGGCAGTATCAGATGCATGTTTTTGTTTTTGATTTTTTTTTTTACAACTGGAATCATACAGCCGCTCTAAGGATGGTGGGCAAAATGTGGTCTGAATGTGAGTGACTGCAGTGCTGTCATGGGCCAAAGATGTGCCTATATTCTTAAAGTAATGAGTATAATCAGTATAATGAGTAAAGTAATGATATGTTTAACTGTAAAAACGAGGAAAGCAGAACTCTATTGCAGAGGTAAAAAAGAAAAGTAATTATGGCAAGATGGGGACCAAGTCCTTCAGGATGATTGGCAATGTTGAACTGGAAAAATGCAACAGTAAAACCAAAATAACTGACACTTTTTTTATGATGTTCATGCACACATATGTGTGTAAATATACATGTAAGTGTATGTATTTTTCCCCGTAATAAGTGTTCCACACTGATAGTCAGTATAGTGGAAGGAAGAAATGTATGTCATGAGAAGTTTGGTAATCTTTTGGGGGTGCTTTGGCAACTGATACTCAGCCAGTCTCTGAGCAACAGCTACTTTGGAAGACAAAACCTCAGTTTTTACTGTTGAATATAATGATATATGGCATGAATTGTCTCTCTAACCAGTTTGAGCCAGCTGTCCCAGCTGTGTTCCTTCCCAAAGGCTTGCTCACTCGCAGCCTGCTTGCTGTCAAGGACAGAATAAGGAACTGAGACAGCCTTGAGTTGAGCAAGCACTGCTCAGCAACAGCCAGAACTTCGGTGTTACCCACTCTGCTTTAGCCACAAACCAAAGCATTGCACCACATGGGCTCCCAGGAAGAAAATGAATTCCATCTCAGCCAGACACAGTCCAGCCATCTTCTATTCTTATCCACCATGAACATAATGATGATTTTTTTTCTTGGTAGCATTTCCTTATTATTTCTCCTCAAACAGTTTACCTATCTACAAATGTATTTTGGATGTTTTCTTTCTCTCTGAATGTTTTTCTTTCTTGTAAAATTCATTCTCAGATAGACTGACTGGAATAATGCTCCACCTGAACGCATGTAAAAAACCCCAACATACTTATGGTGTTTTTGTTAACTGCATACTTCCAGTCTTTACAGTCTTCACTGACATTGAACTTGACACTCTTCTAATTCAATTGTCTACACTGAAGCCTCATTTGTTTGGTTTTTTCCCAAGTTTGATGTACTGCATTTAAATTCAAGTAGGATGACTCAGTAGTTCATATCACTTTGTTTATTATGCATTACCTTTTGTTTGTCAACTCTGTATTTCATCTCCCAACTTTTCCTTCTTTCCTGTATTTTCATATTGAAATCAGACTGTTCGTAGAAAGTGGATGCATAAACAATAGAAAACAGATGTCACTTTGGGTTTAAATGTGAGAATATTTACCTTATTTAGAGAATATTTAGAGAATAGTTAGTGAACTAATTAGGATCTCTTCAGGAGTGTCTAGTGTAGACTAATAGTGCTTATAGTGTAGACTATAAGCATAGACCTTGCTTTATGCTTATAAAGTGTGCTCTGCATATGCAATAGTCTCTTATAGTTTCTACTGATGGGTTTTCTCATGCAATTCTTCGTGGGGTTGATAAAGGTCCATAGGTGTTATAGTGCAGGTATAATACATCTCTATTTATTTGAAGAATCTTCTCACTAATTTTTCTGTGAGTTCTTCATTTGTCTGGAGGGAAGACAATCCACTTCTACTCCAACTTCTGTCTGCAAGACTTTTTTTCCTTTCTTCACCTACATCTGCTTACTATTGATAAATCATACTAATTCCTGGCTGAGGAAAAACTCTGTATATGAAACCTTAAATATAAGCACGTACTGAAAGATATTAAAGCATGTATTTAGAGCTAACTCTGAACTTAACGGATTCAGCAAGTTCTTAAATAGTAATATTCTCATGTTGCTGGTCAGAGGTCACATCACTTTTTATATAAGTCCTTTGTCATTTTCTGTTACAAAGTTTGCTGATATAAAAGGACTTAGTATTCATAAACTATATACTCTATACTCCATGAACAACTCTGCCTTCGGTGCTTTAGATATTCCAGATTTTCTGCTGTAGTATATTTAGTGTTCTGTCATAGAAGCAATCTCAAACAAACAACACACATCTTGAATTACATTATTTTATTTTCTCAGTTATTCACTGTATCTTGTGATCTTGCTCTTTCTATGGCACACGAAGGTGGACTAAACATTTATTAAGCAGCAGTCACTGTTGCAAAACACTCTCAATTATAAATTGCTTAAGTCCAGAGTAATATATGACAATAATTCTGTGCTGATTTTGCAAAGGAAAATCCTGTTGAAGATCCTGTTAGCTTTCACAGCATTGTCATTGATGTAAATTTGGTTGTCTATTATAAGAATATAGAGAGATCTGGGGATGGTTTATCTTTGCTTTGCTTTCCATTTTAGTGATTTACAGCATACTAACCTTATGCATACATCAGGGAAGTGATGCTCCACACTTATTTTAAAAAATGTAAGATATTATATAAGATGGAGGGACCAAGATAACAGGTCCACAAAATCTGGATGAAAGATATTCTGTTGTATGGGGAGAGAGTAGGGTTAGTGGCTGGATGGGTGCTGATTATCGCGATCGAATTTGTTGTGTGGTTAACAAACTGCTGTTCAAAGACTGTTTAGCAGGTCAGAACTTCATTTTCTTCCTCTTCAGTAGGATAGAAAGGACAATGTGCAGCTGTGATCAGGCTACATGAAGTTGCAACATTACACTGCCATGGCCAGAGATAATGCTAAGTGTGGCAGAAGTCCCTTTAATGTTCTTTCTCCCATGCTGCTCCAAGACTTGTATTGCTGGGTAAATTTATATCTGAGATACCATAGGCCAGATGTGACCTACGAAGTATTTTCTGCAGACTTACAGGTAAATTTTCTTTCTAGTGTCCCACATGTAGAAGACAAGTGCTGTTGCAAATTCAGTTGCAGATGATTTATCAGGGTTGCTCCTCACAAGCGTTCATTCTGGTGACATCTGGTCATGACTGCAACTTCTAGAAGAAAGAAACACCACCAAAATCCCTCACATGGTACCTCTGAAGATCGCAAACAGATGATTTCTGAAACATGAAAAAGAGTTTGATACAGAACATCGTGTGAGGTCTTTTTCACATGGCCTATACACCAAGGTGGAATGCAAGTGTGTTTAGTTGATGTGGATGAAGTGCTCTCTTAACATCTGTCACAGGGAGCATGGGCTGATAGTGGGGTGTGTTCAGAGCACACATTTTTGCACATGCATAATATCGTTTCCTTCATATACCAAAAAATAGAATGGCAATTTTGGCTATTATTTTGCAAATAAGTGTGCTGGAAAGATGAATAAAAAGCAATTACTAATGTACCATTCTTAAGTCGATTCTTGTTTGAAGGCTTTGCCAACTCTGTAGTTGCTCTCAGATTAATCAATTATACAAATATTCTTTTTTGTAAATTAAGTAAACTGCTAACCCAATTTCCTGATTTTTGTGCTTTTATGTTTCCTTAAAGCTTTTAGATTAATTAATTCTTAGATGAACATAATTTTACAGGCACAGTAATGTTTTCTGGAAAACAGTAATTAATCATTTTAATGTATGACCTCAATCATACCTTGTCTCTTAATAATGTGCTTTTATATTAATCAATAATTAACACTACCTTCTGCTATGTCCTACATTTAAGATGTTATCTTTGTTATTTGCTTGTTCGTAAAAGGCAAGTAAAATACTTATGAACTTCTCATGGTACCTTCCTCCAAAGCTGTCAGAAACAAATGATGGAAAGTTAAAGATTAATTAGTTGTGTGGGAGGTAGTGTTTTAAGCATAATGTTCTTCTTGTGTCAGCATCAATACATGTGGATCATGCTATGCAATGCACCGGCCTGTGAACTTTAGTGTCAGACTGCCTTAGTAGGGTGGTTTGTACGCTACTCCTGAGTCCTTAATGAGTTCAGTATTCAAACCCAGTTTGTTCATCAGCCTGAAAACTGATTATTTATCTTTAGCATTACAACTGCAAACATGGACTCATTCTGGAAATAAAAGATATACACACGTAAGATATTCTGAAAACATATGTATGTGTGTGTATTGTCTATTTTTCTGTGCTTGGGAGAAAATCTACTTGGAGTTTCTGACTGCATGTGACCTTTAGAAAGTCTCTTAGGATATCTCCTCTCAATTTCCTTAATTTTTAATTGAGAGACCAATACCTGCCTGACTTAAATTATGTATAAGTTGCAATTAGTTTTGCAATGCATTTTAAGACTTCTGAATAAGTAGGTTTAATTGAAGAGAAAAAAACCAGCTAAGCTAGTCTGTCTTCCATCCTGACTGAAATCCTCTGGACTTCAGATAAAGCTGAAATATAAAGAATAATACAGAACTAGAAGCATAGACAACTTACTTGTTTTATGTTGCCAGATTTCTGTTAGCTTAAAAGTCACAAAAGAATCAGGCATTTGTGTCCCTAGCTACAGAGCAATGAAGAATTTTTCAGTGGTGGAATTTTTAAATAAAACCAAAAATATTAAACAATCTAGTTTTTGAAAAACAGCTAATGATAAAAGCTTGATTTCAACAAATCTACTTCATTTGCAAAAAAAAAAAAAATCTAAGAAATTTGTGTGAAACATTTCTAGTGGCATGTCTTGGTTTTGATTCAAAATAAATGTGTAGAATTTTGGTCACTTTATTCTGTGAAGGCTGATCTATTTAAATGATTGTAACTTGAATGAAAGTAGTTCACATTTCCGCTCTCTAGCTTTGATCACCATACTAACATGTTTCCTATAGTCAGATGTAACTCTAGGTTAGGTACATTGGGAGTAGTTGGTTTCCAAAAACAGTTGTTCTCTGTAGAAAAATTCACTTTTTAAAGTTTGTATTATATATATTAGTAATCCATAGGTTCCCAGATAAAGAAAATCTTACTGGATGAAGTACATTTTATTCTGAAGTACCATCCAGATGTCTCATAAAAAATGGTATTAGTTGTGAATATTCTTGCTATCTTTGGAACAAGTTACCCACAGTCGATTTAATCTCGTATGAAAATCTGCAACTATGAATTTGCAGTCATATCACTGCATGACCCTTCAGGAAGACATTAGGATGTTTGGACACAGAGTGTTTCATGAAAGTGACATCAAGAAGCATGAAATATTATTACCATTATAACAAGGCAATAGGATGTCACTTTCATAACTGGAATTTTAGGTTTTGAATGAGCTGTGTTAGCAGTTAGATACAATTCTTTAATCTATGAAATAGAATTAAAGTAAAACTTTTACTATGGACATCAACTGAGCTCTTCTAGCATCTTTATTGTAGTATGCTTTCATGAAACTGTAATTAAACTGAGAAGACCAATTCAGGTGTTTAAAATAATAAAACCAGCCACCCAGACTTTTTGATCAAGTGACAAGCATAGGTCTCTAGGCTAGTGATCAAACTTGTTTCTTAAAAAAGGGAAAACATTTCCCATGATTGCTTATCTGGGCTAGGATAAGAAAAAGTATGCTGAGAGCTCACAACTTCAGGAGAGAAATGAGCATACAGTGCTCATTTGGATGGATGCTGGTGTGAGAAACAAAACAAGCTTTGCTTGTTTGAACTTCTTACTACTGCCTTGATATGATTGTATCATACTCCACTCTGAAACTGGACTTATTTTTCAATGGCTGAAAAATCTTCTGTGGTATTCATTTAGGTATGTTCTTTTAGAAAACAAATTTGTTAGGACAAAAGACAGTTTACTGAAATTAATCCAGTGGGCTTTTCCTGAACTAGGCCTTACACATGTACCACAGTTGTATATCTGAAGTAATCCCTCCTTACATTCACTAATACAGATTCAGCACTCATCAGCCTTAATTATAAATTGTATTTTAAATTTTGCAGTGTTGTAAAAATACCCATGAATTTATGAATTTTTTTCAAGACACAATGATTCTGAATTGTGAAGTGGAACTACAAATGTGTTCTTGCTTCTGGACACACATTGTTGATTATAATAAAATGTTATAGTTTATGTTTTCATTCCAGTAAATCAAAGTGTGTGTAGTCAGGGAACAGCTCCAGAAAGCTGCAAGTATTTTTAGTTTTAGCATTCTATGTCCTCTTTTCCATGGAAGCTACCAGACCATTTTGAAGGAGACGCTGAAGGGGTATGAAAGACAAACAAGTTCCTAATGAAACCATAGACTGAAAAACAACCTGCTGCATTTCTCTTTTATTATATTTTTCCTGCAACATAAACTGTTTTTGAAGTTACGTGAGTGGAAACATGAAGTACAAATCGTCTCTCCTTGTCCATCAGTTCTGTCTCATAATTCTTCTGGCTTGGAGTATTCTTTCCTCTTAGATAATTGCAAACACCACAGGTTGCCGTTTTATCTCAAACATGGCTGTACTCCCTCATTTTGGTAATGTAAAAACCCTGTTCATTCTTTTCTTTAAGAATTGCTTTAGTATTAGTTATCGCTTAGGTAGTTTCATTATTTATGTCAAAATGTGCTTATGGCTAGATCTCTGGACAATACATCATTGGTGTTATTTTATATAATGTAACTTTCACTGCCATAATTTGAAGGGACTTTCATTGTTTATGCTGTTTCATAGGTTAGGCAGGGCTGAATTGCTATGGAGGTGGTTAAAAAAGATGTGTCTGTCAATCAGTTAAGTAAATGAGAAGAAAGGATTTGGTACAATGCTTATAAATGGAAACTAAATCTTTGAGAAAGTTGAAAAAAAAAAGGATGCAAATATGATGTTAGAGGAGATGCAAATGAAGACATGGTTGATACAGTCTTCCCCAAAAATGTTCCATTCTCTCATCCCTCTGAGACTCAGTAAAACAGGATCTTCACTTTTCCAGTCATACATGAGAATTTGCTTCCTGAAGTACCTTGAGCTGTGGCTTCTGGTTACCTCAAGGTCACTCAGAAGGATATACCTGTATGCTTGTACTGTGCTTCACTCATGCTTTCCTCAGCATCTGCTACCATGAACAACAGGTTGCAGGGTTGCAAAGGACTTTAGAAAGGCAATCCTTAGGAATTAATATGAAACTTCTTGATGCTCAGCATTTTTTAAAATTAAGCTAGCTGTTTGACTGTCTTAAGGGAGACAACAGTGCCTAAACTTGGAAGTCTTATGTTGAAAATCCGCATTAAAGTTTCTTCTGATTAATGGATTTTAAATATCATTCAAGAAGCTTTAGCATGAAAATGCCACCAAAAATTCAATAAGAATGTAGAAACACAAGCTTTTTAATTAATTAGAAATGCTTTCTGAATTGGCAGAAAGCTTCCCCCTCGGGACCTCCCAAATATGCATAAAATACTAGTGTACACAGAATAAAATCTCACAGCAAAACAATGAGTTTTCTCTCTAGACTCAGTGCAGCACAAAGGAGAGTTCTGAAGGAGTTAGCTTGCTGCCAAACTAATTTTTCAATGCTCTTTCCTCTTGTCTTCTCATTTTGTTGGTTCACTAGCTTAAGAACATAATTTGTTCTTCTTTTATATTTTTGTGCTATGAAGAAGGACAAAAGATTGGAAACACTGTGATAAGTTCCCTGAGGACTCTTGTTTCAAGAATGAACCCTGATTTTATTTATTTTGTCTTTATTTTTTTTCAATGTAGGTTAGAAATTTTTTGCTTTGTTTGAAAACACATCTGCCTCCCCTGACTGCAGTGATAAAAGCTTTACACCTATGTGTAATCCTCAGCATTTATTTGGGGACTCTGCTGCAGACCTGCATTTCTTGAAATCCCATCATTGCAGTTTACAGATTTAGCACATGCTCTAGGTGAGGAATACCTCAAAACTGTTCTTCATACAGTTTAGGCTGAGCTGAACTGAACCTTGAAACAAAAAATGCAGATTTATTCCCCTCATCCCCATGTGGATAACATATGAAGGGTATTGCTTTAAAAAACCCACAGTGAACATTAAGGCTAAATCAGAAGAGTATTTCTCTCGTCCTAATGAGTATGCTCTGGCAAAGCTGTAGGTAGGGTTTCCTGTGTTGCATACCATGCGTTGCATACCATATGTTGCATCTGTGAAATACAGCACATGGATAGACCTGTGACCATTCATAGAGTGAAAACAGCAATGTCTCAGTATTTTTGAGAACAGACTCTGAGAACAGACAAACAACACCACAAAGAGCAAATGGCACTGTATAGTATTTTTGTTTCCTACATGCCCTTGCACCAGTTATTCAAACGTGGTGGTATTAAACAGGCATCTAGTGTGTTATTGCTACTTTATGTTGGGAGTACATTTCTGAAGTTCCTGCAGGGTTATTTGGGCACTAATAAGAATGAGTAATTTGAGTGACAGTAACAGTGTACCAGCAACAGTGTAGCAGCATTTCTCCTGGGCTGCTTATATTGCTGAGAAATCCAGGCAAAATGCCAAGATAACATAGCTATACAGATCTGAAATTTGGATCTTTCTGTAGGATTATACTTTGAGCTATGTTGAAATCTCTGTACGGATTAAATTAGTGTGTGACTGGCTTTACCACATCCACACAGAGAAGTGAGATGACTACAAGAAACAAGCAGGAGTAATTTTATACTGAAAGAGTGTCTAATCTGTATTAAAGTTATCTCATGTTTTGTAATGACATCCTGATTGTCTTTTTACAAAAATACCTCTGGTTGTAAACAATCTATTGTTTACAACCCGTAGTGTTTGAACTCGTAGAAGTTTAATGATACCTTAATCTTTAAAAGCTCTTTACAAATTCTTCTTCAAAACAAGGTGTGGGCAAACATGATAAGTTATTCTATCTCTTGGTTTCTCTGTCTCCTTCTGTCTACCATGAGATAAAGAAAAGTACAAGTGAAGTCAAACAAGTATATAGTATGAAAGCCATTCGATACATTACTTAAGCATATACCTAACTTCAAATCTGAGTTGCAGCAATGTTGAATATCAGTAAGGACAGAGAAGTAATACTACCTGTGAGAAATTACATAGGTCTTCCTCTTTTCTAAGGTAGCACTATCATTCATACATGCAGTATACAATACATAATCAGGCATTTCCCACTGTTTGCCTTCAGTATTTGTATTAGATTATTAGAGTTTTTAAGTTTATTTTTTACATTAGGTCGAAGAAGGACACATGTATAAGGCCCATTAATATTAAAATGAGCTTATTTAAGATTACATCATAGTTGGGTTTTTTCCCTCTACACTTTTAATTGAGTAACATAAAAAACAAAATATGCTCACAAGTTCTCTTTCAGAAATAGGTAGAACTTAGAAGGTCTCCAACTAAATATTTTGAATTTTGTCTGTAAACATTATGCTTTGCACACAATAAATATTTATAAGATTTCTATTAAATATTTTAAAAATTTGACCACCAGTCTGGGAGATAATGAATGGTATTATGCAAAAATGTGTACAGCTTCTGAAAGTGGCAGGGAAAATTGGTTCTTCTTCCTCCTCAATTTCTAAAGAGGGAAATGAAAAATGTGCTAATATTTTTCTGCTTTCTTCTCACTCAAATTTAGTTTTGGAACTAAACAAAAAGCAAAATAATATCGATAGTTTTCTGTGAAATTCAACATTTGGCTGTTTACCAAATGTATGGATATTTTTGAAAATGCCCATCTTTTCTGTTTTGACAAGCTCTTTTGCTGTGGTAATTTGTGCCAGAGATGCTTCTCAAAACAATAGGCCCTTTCAAAAACCTTTGTTCAAGAAGTATTTTTAAAAATATACAGGGTTAAAGAATTAATCCCTGTGTCATACCATAAACAGAACACTCTATTTCTGTTGAGAAAATACAATTTTATTTTGTTAGCATCAAATCGTAAAATGTGAAAACTTTTTAACTGAAAATTTTCCTGGCCTGTATTCTTTTCAAATAATTTTTTTATCAATTTATTGAAAGCAGGTATAAACCCAACCTGTTAAGGTTCTTTTTTTTGAACCAAACCTCCTGACAGAAGTAATTTACAATATTAATGTAAAATTTTGCATTTTCACTTCACCTAAGGGATGTTCTTTATTTGGACATTGTTACTTTTGCCTTTTCTCACCAATGACACGCAGCTGCGTCTGTCACCGTGCCTGTCATACTCCAAATTGGAAACATACTTCCCTCCTGATGGTGCACCTACTATGAAGCACACCCTTAATGATGAGATGTTAATTTTTCTGAAAACTGTCTAAGAAAGTATGGGAAGTTTGTAATAGAAAGTTTGCAGGCTGTATTGCCCTTGTCATTGCCTGATTGAAAATGGTGTTCAATACCTCTTCACTCCTGAACTCATCTGTGTACCCCTCTACAAAGTCATCATCCTTTTGACTGGAGAAGATTTGGCTGTATATGAACTATGCAATTCAAAACTGTATGAAACAATGTTCTTTTTGTGTTGCAGATCTTGATTATACCATTAAAATCAACCTATTGCTATTACCCCCATCATTTTTCAGATGTGTAAGCAACAATTCAGATACAATAGATCCAGTCTTGTGAATCTGGACAATTTATTACAATGAAGAACAGGCTGTTCAAGTGTACCCTGGTGGAAATAAAGAAGGCTAGAGTCAGAAATGTATGTCATACTATAACTAACTTTTTTCCCCCTTTATGTTGTATTGCCATAAATGCGCTGATGGAAATTTGCCATTAAAGAAATACACCATGTATTGGAATGTCAGCTCCATTTAGTTCACTGGTACATTTGAAGAGGAGAACCTTTCATACCAAAGGAATTATAAAATGTACTCCCATAATTAATGTACTATGAAAGGCAGAAATTAGTTTTCAGTATAGTCCCTGGAAATGGGTGGTGTCATAAAGCATGACAAATCAATGGTGCTGACCATTAATACAACTTTCTGAAAGTTAAAGTTTTTTTTGCTTTTCCAGATGTTTGCTTCTGAGAACAATCCTGGTTTAAGCAATGAACTCCAAGAGCTTCAAGTTGTTCAGGAATCTTTGATTACTTTAGAGTAATCCCATTGAAGTTAGAATCATAGAAACCTAGAATGGTTTTGATTGGAAGGGACCTTAAAGATCATCCAGTTTCAAACCCCCTGCCATGGGAAGGGACACCTCACACTAGATGAGGTTGCTCAGCATCCCATCTGGCCTGGCCTTGTTACCCATTTGCCTAAGTTTGCTTTCGACCAGGACCTAAAAACAGTTGTGATTCTGAAGTCTGACATCCTCGTGTGGGATTAAACCTCATTAACCATTTCTTGGATACCAAAGCACCTGAGAGTCCCCAGAAGCCTTGTCCATGGTTCTTCATGCTTACTGAACCATTTCTGCTTGTCTTTTAACCCTCCTGTTTCTCAGAGAAAAAAAGGAGAAAGTGTGGCATGTCCCCTACAGTGTAACACTTCAATTCTGCTGAAGACTGATAAGAGGAAATATTCTCTACTCTTTTAAGAACTTAGAGCTGCCATAAGATATCATGTCAGCAATAACAGAAACCATTGTCTTAATCTGGCTTTCAGCAAAATAGTTCATTTTAACTTGACATACTGAGTATGTTATGAGAGATGTTGTTTATTTCAAAAGATATGTGTGTGTGTGTGTTCAGATTTCCTACCACAGTTTTGAGTGCCTGAATATAGAAATAATTATAATTTTTCTCTTTTTATTTATTTGCTGTTGGTAGATAAAATAATAGAAAGAGGATGTTAAGAATGTTGGTAACAATTTTTATTTCTGCGCTGTTAGAAGTAGAAGGATATAAAACGATTGATGAAAGATAGACATTATTTGTTTTAAAGAAATCAGCCTATTGCCTAAAATCTACAGTAGGACAGGTTATGCTAGTGTAGTCTTCCTGTTGCGGTTCCAGATGGTAAAAGCACTATATGCTTATCTCAGTGCTGTGATTTTAACAGAGAGACTCACAGACAAACGAGAGTCAGCAAATGGCCTGATGTGCTACTAAAAATATTTATAACATTGTACTGTGTCACAATGAATGGAAATGACAGGTGTTGTGGTCTAATCCCTTCAAGAACATTCTGCTTTCAGACCAAAATATGAACAGATACAGTTTCTAAGTAATATCTTGGGACTCTGCACAGGAGTGCTCTTGAACACTTTAGTAGAGGTAAAAGGGTAGGAGAAATGCTTGCTGGTAGCTAGAAAAGTGAACTGGAATTCAAGAAATTTGAATCATATTCTTATGCTTCTGTTTTTTATAATTTTTTTTTTTTTTTGCCTCTCCTGTGACACCTGCAATGTTTTGCAGGGTAAGGAATATGTCTGCAATGTGAAAATCTGGTTCTGTCTGTGTTTACTTGCTGGACTGTTTGGCGAGTGCTCCCAGTATATGTACGGATGTTTCTTCCTCTCTTTGGTTTGCAGACTACACATTAAGTACACAGTCAGTGCAAACTGAGCTGCTGGATCAGAGAGTTAGCCAAAAACCCACATTGGCTTTTGGTCACTAGTCTGTAAAACAAGTAATGAAAAGTGTAGATGAAGGTAATGGTTAAAATAATATAATTCAGATTTTGGTGTATTAGAAGATGCTAAATGGGAAGGTGTAACGAGCTGTGGAGGAGAATTCTCTGACAGCAAATGGATGTATCCTTGCACTTAAAGGGAAATTGAGATTAGCTGTCAGAAAAGCAATAATACTAGAATTTAAAGGAGGGATCAAAACTGAAAAGAACAAAGAGTACTTTGCAAAGAATCTCAGACAGAAAAACTGATAAGAAGCTGTCAACAGAAACAAAAGAAATTACAAATATTCTTAGCCACCAGGTTAATGGATGTACTTTTTGCCACACTCAGCACTGCAGGGAAAGTTGTGCTTTGCATTCAAATACACTTGGGAAAAACCGGACCAATGAATGCATGTCGACAAGATGGGATGCCTTTTTAAGTTCAGAGAAATTTGAGGCACTGTAAAGAAATAGTAGTGTTTTTCTCAAGGAAATATGCAAATGAAAATAGAACAGCAATGAGTATTTTTTATTATTTGATTAAACAACTTTTTTTCAAATCACACATTTTATAATTGTCAGGTACAATCTCTCTGTGCTATTGAGCAGAGTGGAAATCTTTTACCCACTACAAGTGTTTTATATATGTCGCTTTCTTTAATTAGCTAAATTTAAACTATATATTTCTTTAAGAAACATGAAATGTATTTGTAGAGCTTAGAAACATTCTTCTTAGAGAAAAAGATAAAGCCTTCTATAGTAGGAGAAAAGCAATACAATCCCAAATTCTGGTGAGAGGCAGCCACATGAAGAGTGTATGATGCTCTGCATTAATTGTTCCAAAATGTAATACCCAAGTTACTGAGAAGTTTGTGAACTAGCCTGAACAGCCAAATACCATTTCCTGTGCATCTGTTTGGCTTCTAGGGTTGCCTCCCCACTTTCTGTGCAGAGGAGAGAAAGGAAAACAGCAGAACATGGATGTGAACACATTTCTTAAGAAAATGAAAAGAAGAATTGGCTCTGTAGTAGTAGTGCTAAATAATGAAGCCATAGTTGACGACCCATGTTGTGACTATGTGGAGGGCAGACTGGAAGACAGATGAAGCTGTGATCCGAATTGGGCAACCCACAACTTTCACAAGCCATTGCTAAAAGATTGGTCTGTGAATAGCCTACAGAGATGTAAAATTGCAAGGCAGGGCATGAAAGTATTTAGCTGTGTTTGCAGTCTACTTGAGTTCTGCTCTCTGAGCTATGCTTTCTCTGCTAAAGATGTCTCTTACAAGAAATAATAATTAAAAAAATGGCTGTAATTTTCAAGTATGATTTCTGTATTTTCTTGCAGTTTATATGTAGACTTTTCAGGACAAGTTGTTCCTAAATTGGGAAAGTTTATAATTATAATATTTTGACTAGCTCTTTGGTGATAGCAGTTGAGTTTTACTCTGTAAAATCCAGATGTTATGTCATTTATTTCTCTTCCTTCCAAGAATCCAAAAGAATGCATGTATTCAGATAGGTTAAATGGAAGTATTGCTCAGCTCCTTTACATACAGGTCACATTTATTCAAGTGGAAAAGAGAATTTCTGCTGACCTATATTGCTCATCATACATTTCAAACCCTTTATCACTGCTGACTTTATAAGAAAATCCTTTAACAAATTTTATTGATGTGTTCCAAATACCTCTGTGGAAACTAATACATCAGTAAATTAGAACAGTTTTTATGTGCACAGATTTCCACGTAATCTTTTCCCCAAAAGGATGAAACTCCCAATTTAGCTCTTTATCAACTTTGTGAGTTTCTCTTTTACTGTATATCAACTTACAGCAGTGAGTAATCTTCGTTCTGAGACTTTATATAGAATGGAGAAATGTACTTGATAGTAGGGTTGTTGAATAACATCAGATGTACTGTTGGACAAGGAACATATTTGCAGAACAGGAAGCAGGTTTGCTTTACTCCTGAACAGAAGTACTGGAGCCCAAGTAGAATGCTAATCTCAGTCTTTTTGTCAGGATATTTGCATCACCTTTTCCTGCCATAGGTAACCCCCCTTATATTACCATACTAGGGATCAGGAGTAATGGTTAACATGCTCCTTAGCACAACACGGTGTTTGATCACAGAGAAACTTTTGTTTCGGGTGTAGTTTTTCTGCTCTAGTATACTTCAGTACCATTCTGTTATTTGTTACTGGATTGCAAACTAACTGAACAAACTAATAATAAGAAAATTGAACTGATTGTGTGAGTTTACTTAAGTAGCTGAGCAAATTTTTTGAAGGGTTCTTCTCTTTTTATTTAGCTACTTTCTTTGTGTTCTCCATAGATTAAAATTCAACCATGAAGTTTGAACATGAACTTTGGATCACCTTAATTCTTAGAACTGCAGCAAGAAATTTTCATTCTTCATTCACCATGAACCAATAATACATTTCCAAACTGTTTTAGACAGAAGGGTTAAACTGAACACCAGATGAGCAGATGTATTTATACTGGCCACATTGTCAGCAGGGGTAACTATAAAGACCCAAAAAAGTAATGATTTTGCAGCTTTTTTTGGATGTTCTGAGGAACAGTAATTGGCTCATTCTTCTACTGTGCAACTCTTGTGTTTGCATGTATTTCAAAGCAGCAATTATTTATCCAAATAACTGTTTGGGATAATTTTTTAAAAGTCACAGTAATATTACTGCCAAATTTAGAGTGAAAGAAAACATTCTTTGCATAAAAAATTATCATGTATTTACATAATTAAAAATTTAAAGTCATCCATGAAGGAACTTTATCCATTCAGGACTACATCTTCAGTAGTTTTATAGAAGGGGGTGATTTTTTTTAATAATACACTTTGATATTTAGTATTTGTAAAATGATTATGATTGCATAATATTCAACTCAAAGGAACAAATAATCTCCAATGGAATTGATTCTGTTCAACAGAAATGGCAACTGTTACTTTGCATTACAACAGAAAAATATCACCTCCATTATTTTGGGTCTGTAATGCTACTGCAATTACTATCAGCATCGTTACTAGAATTCTTTAAGTTATTTGATTAGTAGTTATGGGGGCCATAAAAGTAACTATTGTTTCTATTGATTATTTTTAAAATATTTTAAACTGAGTGCAGCACATATAATTGCAGTTTTATTTTATCTAGTGTTTCCTGTTCTTTTTTTCTCCTTTTACTGAATCATATTTTATTTTCCTTGTCACTTTCTTCTTCAGTTGTGAGGCTGTGCAAAAAAAGACCTCTTAGAGAGAAATATATTCTTCAGGATGCTGGAATGTTTTGTCAAAACCAGCATGCTAATTGGATTCACCCTCCCTCTTCAGTGCTTGCCTTCCTTCTCTGCCACTCATCAAATTGCTCATCTGGCTCCCACATTCCTTTGTATTATGACCTCTTTTGCTCTACTTTCAATTCTTCCCTTTTTTGTTTTTTCTTAGTTCTGTGCTTGTCTATCTGCAGTATCTACAACTCTGTGATGTGTACAGGCAGAGAGGTTTGTTCTCCTTTTCATCTTGGTTAGGTCTCTGTTGACTTATGATATAATTCTACATTGTACCCTCAGTCTACATTAAAATGTGAGTTTGTCTGGTTGAGGGTCATTACATCACTTGCACCTTTAGGAAGTACTTCTGAAAGAGGCTTTGTTTTTACAGCTCTCCTACAATTCTGAATCAAGAAAAGAGTGCCTGATAAGGAGATGTGCTATAAGCTTTCATTTCAAGCCTTTGTTTCATGCAAAATGAGCTTAAATTACTCAGTTTTCAAATACAACAAGCACTATTTCTGAAAGTTACCCTTTTTAAAATGTCATATTTCAGCAGTCGTTTCTGTCCTTTTCTTTCTTGCTATATTCATGTTATAATCAAACTATATTATCTGTTTAATGATACTTACTTTGCCTGAAAATGGTTGAAATGCAGGTATTTCTAAGTCTAGGCATATATTTGCAGTAAAGAAGGTCACTTTTGCCTTTAGCTTTCTGAAGAAACATGTCCTCCTCCTATACACTGTGAAAAGCAATACAGTCACTGCCTTTATTGTCAGTTGTTTGCTTTAAATGCTAAATCCTTTCTAAAACCCATTGTAGATCTTAGGGGCAACCCATCTGCAGATTTATAGCCTGTCCTTATCAGCATTCTATTTTAGAGTGCAATTCATATCCCTCCACACAACTGAGGGCCCACCATTTTCATGTCAGTCCATCCTCCTTTTAATTAAGTATATCTTTTTCTTGTTCCTCTCAATGAAAGACAGGAATTCAGTGTTAAATAAATACTCATTTAAGTGTTGATGGAAGTATTAATGGTAATGTAAACAATAGAAATAACAAAACCTTTCTCTTAGTTATTGAACCAGAACAAGAACGTTCTCTGTCTGATTGTGCAACATGAAATCATTCACTTTCTCCACCACAAAAATAAATCCAAACCTGTAAAGATTACTGGACATTCTACGAACTTTCAGGTATTTGGACAAAGTGAAATCCCTAAAGCAACATATTCCATCTCCAAAAATGTATTCAGAAAATCCACATAGGTCAGTGGTTCTCTAGACTGTACTATATAGCACATAGGTACTATTGTATCATATCATATCATATAATATATCATATCATATCATATCATATCATATCTTGTATCATACCATATCATATCATATCTTGTATCATACTTTGTTTTCTGGTTTATTTTCTACTTTTTCTTTTTTATTGTTTTTTGATGTGTGGTGGTGTTCAGCTGTGCTCTTTGGTTTTTTGGGTTTCAGTTGAAGGTGGAATAGGTGTGATATTGACAGGTAATCCTCCAGCTAAAAAGGAGAAAAGTCCTACCAAGTGTGTAGGTCACTTTGTGAAGTCATGGTGAGTCATTCTCTGAAACATGGGGAAACTTTTGCGATTTTGTTTATCTTCATATTAATGATTTAAACTTTGATCTAGTCTTCAAAATGGATTGTCCTTAATACTAAGATTAAGAGAAAAAGACTAATTGTGTGTTACATAATTTGTCTTCATGTCTCTAAACATGAAGGTAGGCTGGAATAAGAGAAACTGAGCTTTTTAAACCCCAAATCTGCTAAATTTTGCTTAAATTTTAGGCTTTGTTTTAATATGTTTTAGACTTAAAATATGTTAAACATATTATTAGACCTGGTCTTTGGAACAAGAATCATTTTCTGAATACGGGGTTCATAAGGCCAGCATAAGGTATTTCCAAACCTGTTTAAAGGCTATTTGGTCTTGTTATATTCCAAGTAATACACAAATGTTAGGTCCTGATAGCAAAAGATATTTTTATTTCCCCACTATTTCTAGCCCTGTCTTTATAGCAATTTGCTGTTATACCAGAATAACCAGAATGGGCAAATATTTAAAAAATGGTTAATGAAATGTGAAACGCTACAAGGAATTTTATTGTCCATTTTGGAAATAGTGCAAAAATAAACAAATACATAAGTACCAATCCTAGTACATTTAGCAACAAGAACAGCATGCTGTCTAAATAGTGACAATCAATTCAGTGACTTGCTTTCTGCAATTAAAAGCTGCCATGCAAAAAGGAAAGTGTTTAAGTACGAACTCCTCCATCTAGGGATAAGCATGTATTATTATTTTGTTCATAATTGTGATTACCTTCAGAATATCAATTTGTGAACAGAAACTCAAAAGCCTCTATGGCTAATACCATCTTCTGCAAATGGATTTTATAGCATATTTCAGAAAAACATCATGAAAACAATTATTTATCTGGAGCCTTAAGAATAACTCTACTGCTGAATACAGAGTATAGTCAAGAGATCAGAAAGGGATATCAGAGTATAAGTATCCTTTTCTTTAAGACATTTGATCTTTAAAATATCATAAAGAGACTACAGGATGTGACAAAAATGATTTTTCAGAGCTGGTTTCCTATTTTTATGGCATTATGGTAACTACTTTATGCGTAATATATAATATATAATGTTGCAGCCATATTGTGGCTGAGATCAAATTAGCTGTAGGCACAGATGAAGTGCCCAACTATTTTTCATGTATTTATTTCTGAATCTTTGTATCAATGAATGTTGTTTCAAAGAAGTGCTGGGAAACATGTGAGGGCTACGCCCTGAAACATATTTCCCAAGAGACTCTGGACAATACTTTACCTGGTAAGATCCTGGACAAACTGATTAACTGCAGGTAACTGGAGAAAAGGAGACTGAGGGAAGACCTTGTCCTTCTCTACAAACTGAACAACCCCAGCTCCCTCAGCCACTCCTCATAAGACTTGTACTCTGGACCCTAAACACCATCTAACAATTTTCTTTAATTTGCTTCAATACAGACAGTCTGAAGAACAGGTGAAAGAGAAGGAAATGGTGAACGTTGAAAAATTAGTGAAAAAGATAAAATAATTATAATATTTTTTTTAACCAGACTTTGTCTGTCTGCAGTTTCATAATATAGACAATGCTAAGCAGATGCTCTACTTTAGTTTGCTCAGATATGACTTTGCAAGTATAGAGTATTCCTTGAATATGGTATCATTACACCTGTGAGATAGCATAGTATCTGGAACAAGCACAATCAAAACTCTAGCAGGATGCCTTGTATATGGGATTGAGATGCTTCTTGAAAAAGGCAGACAGCTTCAGCTCTTGTAGAGGATTTACAGATCAAACATATCTGCCCTAAGAATTTCTTACTGTATTCTCAGAATAGGAATTGCTATACCATTCAATATTTCAGCTTTTAACACTAATAGTAGTTAAACTATTTTGTCTAGTGTAAGCGGAATTTAGAGACTTATCATGATGTCCACTGAAGGTATGCAAAGGAGAAAGAGGTTAGATAACTCTCAGGGATGGTCTGACCAAAGATCTTTTCTGCAGCTGTTTCTCTCATGCCTACCTGTAGCATCAAGTCCTAGGACTGCGGTTAGGAAGCCAAAACCTGGTGACTGTACTGGTCCCTACTGCCTTGGGATGAGTCCTGAAAATTAGGCTAGTGATAAGTCTTTTAGTTCTTTCTGGTCTAAATGAATGGATTAATGTGTCACTTTTATTCTCAGAGAAAATATAAAACTTTCATGTGCTATGCTTCAACCAGATAATTTGATTACCATGGCAAGCAAGGAAAATTAAATTTCAGATACTTCAGTGAAACCACAGGAACTGGAAGGAGAAACATTTGTCATTAGTTTGTTCTTACCAAAAATAATTTAAAAAAACCTTATAACCCTAATCCATTTTTGATTGCACAGCCTTGGAGGGGAAAACTTTACCCGGAGACAGGACAGAGGCATGAAGTGCATCCCAAATGATGAAGATCCTCTCTAGAAGGAAAAAAACCCCATATTCTTCCTTCCTGTGTTAAGAAGCAGGCTGAGGTGATGAACTAAAAAAAATGTAAATAAAAAGAGAAAATCTTTTAGAAATATTGTGATTTCAGGAAATGTTTAGTTCCATAATGTAACTAAACCAGACAGGTAAATATATACCTATTTAGAACGAAAAATTTTAAAAAAATAACTTTATGGGCTATTTTTTACCACCTTCAGATATACAATTTTATTCCAGACATAGAAACCCTGAAACCCTTTTTAGTCAATGATTAGTCTAGGACAGTGCACATTAGAAAAGTCAAATGTAGCCTGTATGGAAATCTCAAGTTACCCCATCATCTGCTGTCAAACAGTAGACCTTCCCTGCTAATATTCAGCATAAATCAAATCTGAAGTGATTGAAAGGCCACAGCTCATGCCTAAGTGCCACTTAACACTTAAATGTGATGGAGATCAGGTTTGGACTGGACCAGACTTGTACTGAACAAGCATATGTAGTTTTATTCAGAAACCTGTTAATTATATATTCACTTAAGAAGTAAAAGTCATGTCATTCCACCACTGGTGTTGTCTTACAAAATTAAAACCTCAAATCCACATTTCACACAACTGGTACTGTTGCCAAGCAGCTGATAATTGATGTTTGCAGTATATTCTGTATATGTAGAGGATAAGTCACACAAGACTTAGCAGTCTGAACAGAATTATTCTACTGAAATGTTTTCCATGAAGCATCAGACACTTTATTCTGTTAGGAGATGACATTTATTGTGGAAAAAATAAACATTTCTTGCAAACACTTTTTAAGCAGTTTTCCATCCTTAATAGTGTTTAAAAAGTGACTAAAAATCTTTTACATTGCTTTTTCTAGCAATACTCTCAATCCAAACATACCTTCTAGATTATTCACTCAGTGACTATCACAATATTTCCTAAACTTTTTAAAGGCTGGGTCTTCAAGAGACACCTATTTCAGCAACCTGGTCTTTATCAGGTCTTTATCATTATAGCCCCATGTACACTTCTCCTGTACGCCTTTTGTAGTAGTTCTTTATTTGCAGCAGATAAATACTTGAAAAAAAGGTAGTGCAGATCTTCATAATATGGCATTTTCTCACTTTTATTGCAGCCATGGGTGGAGCTTTAAGGTGTATTGGTGTTTGAGCTATCCCTAAAACTAATGAATGTTGTCCTCAGAACTACTGAGACTCGTTGCTACCCTCCTCCTGCTATATAGGAGAGAGGGAGCTCGCTCTGGTCTTAGTGATTCATTAGGGATTCTTTTATTAGGCCTCATGTAAGTTGGCCTAGAAGATAATGATTTAAAGAAAAATGACCCTCTGTGGTAACAAGACAGACTAGATTGGCCAGAGCTGGCCAACTTTGCTCTTTGAATACCATCAGGATAAGAAGGATGTTCTTTCGTATCTATTGCTGCTCACCTGAAGGAGGGGATGAGGATGTAAGGTCCGATGGAGAAGCAGTCAGCAGAAATAAAATAAAAGACATCAAGTCTATCATCAGTGTGCCAGGAGCTGTCTCTCAAGAGGTTTCTGCATGGGTGAACTTTGTATAAATGCCAGACCTTTGGTCCTAGGGGAGACAACTCCTATCTTTTGGCACAACATTGAAGCTGAGTGGACAAAAAGATTTTGTTTTCACCCCTTCTCCTTAGCTGTGTTATCCTATAAACCTACCTTGGATTCAATTTAGGTTTGGTAGGATTATAGTACTGTGCTTCTGTGCTAAAGAACGTGGCAGTTTGCCATTTTAATTTATGCTGTGTGTCTAAGTAATTCTTGCCTCTGCATCTGAGCAACTTTTCACTGTATCTGAGCTGAGGAATAAGAAGAAAACAATAGATGTGGAAAATGCAAGCTGAACAGAAATTTCAGCTTTTGACTAATCTGCTCCTTCTTTCACTTATTTCCCCATCTCAGTTTTACAACTTTACTTGCTGAAGTGTAACAAAGCCTATATTTATTTTTCTTTACATGAACTTAAGCAAAACATTGGAGATTCAACTCTCAGAGATAATCCATGGCTACATTTTTGTGTTTTCTCTCAACATCTGGGAACAAACATCTTCTGTCTCTTCAAGGACTGCTTTGTTTATGACATTATTCATTGTTTTAGATAAGTCCTTGGCTTCTGAAGTTGGCTCTTGTAGTGTTTGTGGCTTCTTAACAAAGGCAGCAATGCTTTTATCCTTTTGACTACTTGGTCTTTGTATTCTGAATACATTTGTGAGAAAGAACATCCAAGAAAGGACCAAAATAGTTGTGTTGCCTTCAAGCATGAATAGTCTGCACCTGGGGATGTTCTCATTAGGTACTTACATTCTATATCCCAAGCCTCACATATTAAGTTTTACTCTCTTCTTTCACTTAACTTAAAAAATATGAAGTTAAGGGTCAAAAACAATCCTAGCAACAAACACAGCATTTTTTATTTTGAAGTATAGGCATGATAGAAAGGAGTCTTAAGGATCTTTCTTATAAAACTTCACCAAGAAAGTTAGATATAGCATTCTAATATAAAAATACAATTATAGTAAAGGACTGACCTTTCTGAAGATATGTTTATTCTTCTCTTTAGCTCTAGGACTGTCACAGCACCTTGGCATCTTTTATAAAAGCTTAAGCCAAAGCTGAGATGATTGTACAAATATCTAGAGAATACATACCTGTATAAACAGTGAACCTTTTTGGCCTTGTTGCTGGTGGGGCCACTTTTCTTCCAAAATTACATGTTTGCAAACCTCTCCCAATAATTTTTGCATTTAAGATGCAGTAAACCCAAGTTTTTATTATTACTTGCCCTCCTGTCTGGACCCTAATATCATAGTCAGTGACACAGCCATAAGCTGGTGCTAAACCACCAACTTAGGGAAAAATTACATTATTCCACTTTCAGAGTGAACCTAAACAAGATAAATTAAGGTCATAGTCATCTTGAGCTCATTCAAAGATCATGTTTTAACTCACCAAGCAGTCTGTTTGCATATGTTCACTCTCAAGTTTGTTCATACATTTTTCATATAAATGTAAGCTCTTCAAAGAACAGATTATTATCCAGGTTTTTGGATTAATTGACAAGCTGGTTGATCCTTTTTGTGATAGCCAAAGAGCAGGTGATCTGCAGCCACACAGTTTGGTGTGCATTCCTGGGTGTATTGTGCCTGAGAAAGGAGAGTGCAGAAGCCAGTTCCCATTCTTTGCATGACTAGAGGTGCCAGTGTAACCCCATGTGAATATAGGAGAAGTACTAGTTTACTCATCTAAATTCCTGAATTAAAACTCTATCTGTCGTAATCTTTCAGAGCAAGGTGCTGAGGCAAATAGTGGTCACAGACCCTGCTGCTCTTGTACAGTAAGTTGAACAGCAATGCTACCAGAAGGTTTTTTTACTTCAGAGGATTTCATTATGTTGAGCCAAGAGACTGAAAAAAATGGGCTATACATCTTTCTGCATTTTGTACTCAGGTAAAGTAAAATGTAATCTTGTTTCTGAGAACCTTTTTTGGTGAAATGATGGGTTGTAGATCCTGCTTGAAAACCCATATATTCAACATGATCTTTTTGAGTTAAAGAGGGTGTACATCTGCTTTAATATGATTGTAATGTGATGCATTAAGAAAAATAGTTTCACGGGTGATTGAGAAGTAATTAACACATGGCTACAATGGCATATCCAAAAGTAAGCAGGATAACCATCAATGCTGAGTGAACACCTCTGGCATATTATAGCACATGAAGAGGCAATAAATCTGAAAATGACATAACAAAACACAAGCGGCTGTGAAATACATTATATAAAATGATGTGAAACAAATAATATTTTAGGGTAGAATTACCCAATTTACTAGAGATATTTGCTAGAAAAACTTTCTCTGCATTGATTTTTCACCCAGATATTTCATAGTATAAATTACAGCATAATATGTTTTCAAAATCAGAGACCTTCTGGTACTTCTGGATTGTTTCTTGTAAGATTTTCCTTTATGCAATTGATTTTAAGCAAGAAAGGAGAAAAAACCCTATTATTAACCACTTGAAAGAATTACAGTGGGGAATAGTCAAGGTTCTTTTGGATTTCTTCTTTTCCTTTCCTATTCAGATGGGGGAAAGTTTACCAAGATTTTTCTGTTATTGCAAAGAAAACCTCCACAAATTCTCCCTGCCCTCCCCCTCAAAAAAACCCAAAGGAAACAAATAAAATTATTCATAACAGAGAAAGGAAAGAAGGATTTTAAGCAGAATCAAAATTCAACAATTTGAAATTACGTTGGTGTTGCTGATTATACTCCTGTCACTACAAGTGAAACAGTCTCTAGTCTGTGAAACATACTGAAGCAGCCCTTTTAATTGATTAGTAAAATATGATTGCTTTAATAATATTTGCAATCAGTATTTTTTTCTATTAGCCTGTAGTGTGGAGCTCAGTGTGCCTAATATCTTTTGCCTACAAATCTGATTCTCATTAATGTCAGATTTCATGTTGTTGCATTGTCCTACTCTGCTGCTCAACAACAGTGAGTAATCAGAGAGTTTTATTCTTAGATTTCTCCTGGAAAAGCAGGAGCAGTTTGTGGAGGATGGTGAATGCCTTCAAATACATCTCACCTGAAAGCAAGTGGAAGGCCTTTTGCAATCTGATTGAGTTTGACACTGGTGGAACCAGTGGGGGTTGCTGTTTGCAGTGACTAGAGATATATTCAGTATTTACTCTCTGTGCTTTTCCGCTCCCCTGGATGCCTAGCTGAGATATTAAGAAGTAATCTCTGGTCAATTGCCAGAGAGAATATAATTTGTTTCCTGGAGATCAATATCCTAGGATGGAGGGACTGTGCTAGTGGTTCAGCACTTCTGCAGGAGCACAATTAATTACATAGGTGAGCCCTGTGTTTAGACACTTTCATCCTTGATCTGCCTAACAGCCTCACTGCTAGGGATTATCCTCCATCCTCACTGACTAATTTGACAACAGACTTTATCTGTGTCCTTTGAGATAAAGATAAGAGACAGAGCTGTCTGTAGGTATTCTGAGTTTTGTAACGTTTAAAGAAAAAAAGCCTTTATAACGTAAACTCCATTATGAAGGATACAAAGGAAGCCCCCACCACAAGTATTTTAATCAAAGAACTCCCCTGGTGTTACTGAGGGCAGAAATTGTGATGAGCTCTGTTCTGCTCTAAATTACTAATTGACTGTTTCAAAAGAACACCTACTAGGAATCTTCAAGTTTTATGGCAAATGCTAAATAGCAGCTGTTTCGTAATTGTGCCTCTCATTCTGTAGTCCTCACAAATATCTCTTTAGAATAATAAGCTGGAGACACTTCCAGTTAAAAACAGTACAGATCAGAGGCAACTATGGTATTGTAAGAGGATAGGTTTTAAGCCTAGAAAAGCCATGAAATTTATGGACGACTTTTAATAAATCTCTCTTTTTGATTCTTTTATATGTTGGTATTTCTGTAGCTTGTTTCATGGCATGAGAAGCTGACATGCTGTTGTGAGCATCCCACAATAAATATCTGATTATCAGCACACAGAAAAAGAACTAATTACATCATCAATACTTAAATCACTATTTTTGAACTAAGCACAATTTATATTTAAAAATACGATTATCATTAGCAAATCATCATTGATTATCACCTTGATAAGTTAAGAAAATCACTGTAACAAGACATTCTTCTGGACAGAATTTGGCCCTTTGTGCCAAATTTTCAGGTGGACAACAGCCCTAGTACACATATACATGCTTCTTTGCCTACATTTTTATTATCTTTTATTTTACTTAGCCAATTCGCTGGCTTGTGTGGACCAATGTAGAAATGAATATATATTTCTTACCCCAGAGCACACATTTTGTATATAATTGATACCAAATTTTTTTGTTTTTCCAGAATAAATGTATGATGTTTGCTGTTAATACTGGATAAGTGTTTAAAAAACATAAAGACAGAAAAGAAGTCAAAATGGTGGTGGGAGGGATACCTAAAAACAAGAGATAGGAAAGAAGAAATAGGTTACAATTTTGCAGGTGTTCTCTCTGAATAATTTATTCAACCCTTTAAATAGGTGCCCTGATTTTCAGCTCTGTCAATCAGATTTAGATATTATAGGTATAGGAATGTAACTAAAAGTTTCATTAACATTTTAGTATAGCTTAAAAGAATATTTTTGGGGTAGACAAAAGTGGTTGCAGGGACAAGTACTCCTAATATTACATTTTCATCAATATAGGATTTTAAGCCAAATGAATCAGATGTGACACCTTACATCAAGTTTGATCCACAGACATGCTATACCAAAAACTTGGGTTTAGGTTTTGAAGTGCAAAAGCGAAACATTTAACCCAAGAAAATGTTGATGTTATCATTTATGCATGGGCAAAGCCTACACTTGCCTGAGGTGGCTGATTCCAGCAGTGACTGGCAGATGGGAACACTAAGGAGACTGAACTAAATTGTCTTTGTGGACAGCCTGATTTCACTGTGCCCACAAGGCTGTTCTGCACTCGCCTTGGACAACAACAGGACTGTTTGTTAAGGAGACCATTCTGTGTCGTTCTCTCCATAGTCTGTCATGTGGTTTGGCAGATGGAACCCAGCGGTTAAGGCAGATGTGCAGGGTGGATGAATAGGCTCCAGCTTGTGGGGCACTCCCTGTGGTGCATCAGCAACTGCATCATCCTGGACCTAAATGGTGAGGAATGCTTCAGGAAGTACTCTGCACAGGCAGCTGGCTAGTTAGCTTTGGGACCACTCTTGCATTGTCATTTTATTTAAACTGGAAACCATCTCTGTTGAACCATGTCTGATTGGAGGTTCAGTGAACCCAGTGTGATGAATTGCTTCTAGGTTAGAGGTCTGGCATCTTTAACATTTATCCACCCTATAGAGTGAAAGACTATAAAAATCTCAAGGCAATGAGGGCTCTGAGTTCAAAGAGGTCTGCCCGCATGAACAAGAAATGCAGGGCCTGCCTGCGTGTGAACTTTTGAGCATGGAGGCATTTTATATTGAGTTGTCTTTTCTATCATCTCATTTTCTTGCCTTGGGAATTCATTTGTGAACTGATCCCAGTCCATCATGCTATACATAAATTACTAACAGAACTCTAAAATTCTTCACACGTTTAAAGAGGAGATTCAAAGGTATATCCTGAAGGGATTCTGGAGAAATATGTTTTGAAAAATTAAAGGAAAAAGAAGGCAAGAGATTCAATAACCAAGTGAGTCTTGTATCAAGGAGTAGATATTAACAGTGATTCAGAATATCAATCATGTCAAAATGTGCTAAAAGGCAGCCTCCTTGCACAGTGACATACATAAGGATATTAAGTTTGTTTATAGACATATATGTGTACTTTTGCAAATATACAGACAAGTATATAAACAAAACCTATTTGGTTTTTTTTTGTTATGGGAATATTAATACCTGAATTTTTTCTAGCTTGGAACCTGCTAAGCAGCTGATTTCCCTGTGAAGGTAATGGCTTTCAGTTATGTCATCTTAACAATGGTCTCATTTTGTAACAATTTTTAAAATGTAAATTATTTACACAGAGAATGCTAATTGCTTAGGTGGGTGACTCCAGTAGCTTATAAATAAGTTAATAACAGAAGTAAATAATTTATGTACATTTATTTTTGAATCTGTTACTATGAAATCCTTTAATATTCAAAGTAAATATATATTAAGGATTTTGGGGATTTCTTGAGTGTATATAGGACTAATTAGTACAGTGTCTATTTCCATAGTTGGAAAACTGCTTGGGTGCAGAGAGCCCGCAAACTAAACAAAACCATTTCACAACAGAGGCCTTGTTTCAGTGATGTACTTGAGCCACATTTGAGCACATTCTGAACACCACTCAGTTCATTAAATGCTCAGCACAAGCTTAGGTACTGCTGAATTCAGTAGTAGTTTAGTATGTGCTCCAGTGCTTTCCTGAACAAAAGCCAAACTCTTGCTAGGCTTCTTTAGCCTCTAAAAATCCTCCTCGAAGGCATGTCATGTGCTGCAGACAGAGCATGCTGCAAGTGTTATTGCGGACTTTCTCATCTTTGCTGGCAGCCACTTGCAATTGATGTGGCAGGTTCCTGCATTCAGGGAGTTTCAAGGAGGAGGGGATTGTGTGTAGTTACTATCACGTTTCTGTATTCCTGCTTTTCTCATATGCAAAGCCCTGTGTTCTCATGGAGAGAGAGAGAAACCATTAGATGTTGGCAGATCTGACAGAGAACTTGCTGCCCTACAGTTATCTGTGCAGACCAGAATGAACAAGCTCTCTCTCCTTCTTGCACAGTTCTAGGTGTGCTTAATCAATTAGAAAGAAGCTCAGGACATGCTTCTATGATGGTTACTATCCTTTTTTCTGTGCTCTTCAAGCATTTATAATATATATTCCATACGAATCCAAGCTGGATTTGCAGTACTAAGTGGGAATTTAACTTGATTTGGCGATTGCAAACTTTGCTGTTGACCTTTTGTTGGTGAATGCTAGTTTTTCAGCCTGAATCTTTCCTACTTTTCCTTAATATCCCTATTCTGTATAAGATTTTTATCTTTCCTTTGTTTCTTTTGTGCTTCTCTCAGCTTTTTGCTAATTTACTCTTTTTTACTTACCGTCTCTTTTAGCTACACCATTATACCCTTCTGTTTCCAACACTGTAAAATTGCAAAATTTAAGACAGAATATAAATACACAAGTATATCTAAAAGTTAATGAAAAGAAACATCCCCCCCTTCCCCCCAAAAAAACCCCCACACCACCCTTCCCCAAGAAACCACAAACTCAGTAACCCAAACCCACTTCTTGTATTGTGCCACTCCCAACCCTGATTTTGTTTGTTTGTTTGCTCTAGTGATTTGTTTTCCAACCCCACTATATTTAAACCTTATTAACACAGTATTTGGCTGAATGTGATTCTTATTCTGAAGCAGAAGAAAATATAGATTTTTCTTTAATTAAAAGAGTGATTGGATTCATTTTCCTCAAAAAATGATGTTGGAAACAGAAAGTCAAAGTAATATAATAACAGCTGATTTGTATCCATCTCCTCAGACTTAAACACTGTCAAAATCAGCAAATTACATCTACATGAATGTCTTGGGACATGCTGGCACACAAATAATTAGAAAGTTATTTTCCCAGAGAAGGTCACTGTGTTTCATATAGCCTGAATATGCCAGACGTTAGGACTGCCAGTGATTTAGCTAAAGACACGAGCCAATGATGTGTTGGCTGAGAGGGTTCATCATTATTATGAAGTCAACAATAAATATGATGAGATGTTAGGACAATTAGGGTGATGATCTGCTGCTTCACAAATGTGCAAAGGAATAATTATGGAGAAGGGAAATGGATGAAATCATCAAAGCGAATGTGAACTTGAACAGGATTTGTAAATCAGAGAGGAATTTCCAGTGCAGAACTGTTGGTTGGGTCTATTACATTATACGTTGTTCATAAATGCTTAGTAGAATCAATTTTGACTATGAATACATTAACCCAAGTATTCTTACACATTGCTTACGTATTGTTGATTATTTGTCTTACTTATTTGACTTTTTACCTGAAATTGCTTAACGTGCGTCTGAGGAAAACATCATGAAGGTTTGAAGGCACAGTAGGTTTCCATGGTGGTTTCCTACCTGACTGTCTTTTCTTTTAGAGACTATATTACAAAAAAGAATGAAAAAACCCACAAATTAAAGATAGTAGAAATATATCTAATATACTAAATAAATAAATCAATCAAATGTCTCAAATTTAAATTGGAATCTTCTATATATAGTTTTGTTGTGGACTGTTTAAAATGTGTTAAGATTAATCCTTAGTAGTAAAACTCTAACAATACATTTATTTCTTAGTTACAGAGGGAAACAATAAAAGGAGTATTTAGCAATAGGTCATCTGCAGTGATTTGATATAGTCTTGGAAAAGTCCTTTTGTTAGCTGAATTGCTCATGGACATTCATTTCTAATGAATTTTAGGATTCTGATTGAATAAAGGGAGGGACTCCAGGGGCCATATTAATCTTCTGGATAGTTCAAGGTACAGTCATAATCTATACATGGTCCATGCATGGTGCTGATTTATTTACTGGCTTGGTTTTTATCTGTCTTACTCATGAAAAGTAAATTCTGTCATATGCAACTAACACTAAATTTCAATTAAAAATCTCAGGTGGCATCAAATAACTCTTGAGGTGGTGTGGTGGTGTTCTTTTTGCTATGAGAAACAATACATGTCATTGAAATTATCTATTAAAAAGTGCCACTTTTTTCTTTTTTTTTTTTTTTTTTGAGAAGTTTGGTTAGAAACCAAAGGACAACTGAAATAACAAAGTATCCTGTATCCGTGGTGCAGGAAACAATAACCCTTCTGTAATTAGCTTGGATATTTCAGGAAATATCTTCTGACTGTCATGTTTAGAGCATGGACAGTCTTTTTCTTTGATTTGTAGAGTACTAAGTACTGTCCTAGCCTATGACACTGGATGCTGCATTAAAGTACAGTAGAGATTATCAGTAAGAATTGCTTGAGAAATATAAATGTAGCCTATACATTTGAAAGCTTATGTCGAAGTCATCTGCCTTGGTCCAGACACAGGCTTTTGTAACTTGATCTGTCTTTCAAATACTATGTAGAATATTGCCATTGAACAAATGTATGAAAACTGTTAATCTACTAGATAAGGGATTGATAATTTTTCTAAACCTTATGGTTTTTAAAAGCATTTATAATTTTATCACAGCTGCCTAGTTTTCACCTCATGATACATGGTGCTACATCTACTGTTTAAGAGTTCTTTTAAAAAAATTATGATTTTTAGAGATACCGTGAAGTTAAGCAACTTAATTTTCTATAGTCTTCCTCAGATAAGCTATAAGGAAATACTTTCTTCCAGGATTACAGTTTGCACTGATTATGACTTTATTTATCCAGTAATGAACTTGCAAAGAGCAGTATATTTCCTTTTTATTATGAAGACAGACTCCTGTAAATCCATCTTCTTTTTGTGCAGTGTAGCAAATGCAAAACACAGCAATGTCTCAGCTTCTGACTCAGAACAGTTGTGACCATGACCTGTTCTGTTTGCTGTAATAGCTCTTGATATAGTAATTGGATATATAATGGATAACTGTTAGATATTTTTGAAAATCCTTGATGAGGAGGAGAGATTGTATTTTAAACTCTCTTTCATAAAGATCTGCTTCATACTTGTGCTTTTACATGCCATTCAGAAAAACATTCAATGAGTGAGACAAAACTCGAGAAATCTCCAGCAGAATGCATTTCTTGTTGTTGAGAGTGGATGGCTATTAGTAGAGTTATAACAGGCCTCTGTGGATATTGCTTTTTTTTTTTTTAATCTGTATTTGGTGGTGGGATTTGGATGAACAAGGGTATCTGGGCGATCACTCAACATGAACAGCTTAGAAAAGTCACAGGTTTGATTAAGAGTGATCGGTGAGACTAGTCAACAAAGCTACAAGAATATGGCACAAGAATATGAATAAAATAAACTTCTTCATGCCTGGCATATAGGGACAGTTACTGCCCCCACCACTGGGTAGTAGCTATAACATGTAGCAGGTTATCTGAGAGGGGGAAATCCTCTAGAACAGGAGCCAGAAAAGCCCAGATTCTCCTCTCCTCAGTCAAGGGAAGCAGGGGAGCCAGAGCAGAGACTTGTAGGACTTTGCACTTCTCCCTTGGACTCTTTCCCTTCCTTGGACAGTGAGCTCACTGCACCCAAATACAGAGGTGTCTGTCATTGCCTGCAGTGACATGGGAAGGAATGTGTACTCCTTTGTTCCTAGAGTGTGCTGCAGTTTTGTTAAGCTGTAAAGAGACCTTTGTCTTTGAATTTATTTCATGGAGTCAGAGATAAAATGAAAAGGTAGAAAGCATGCTAGATTTGTAACAAAAGAAATGTGTAATTTAATGACATAACAGGAGTGTTTTGGTTGGAAAGGTTAAATGCTACTGCTCCTTGGAAGGGGAGTAGCTGGGTGTCCTGGCATTGTCAGCACAATGACATGGCCAAGTCTGGAGGGAAGTGGTGGAAGGAAGGATGCCAGAACAATTTGTAAACCTGGTCTAAAGACCTGGTCTCAATGCACCAATAATGATTGTTAGGGATTTATAGGAGTAGCATTTAACACATATGTTCATTTTAAGAAGTTTTAAGTTTATGCTTTTTCTTCTTTTTCCAAAAGGCTAGCTTTATTCATGCATGTATTAAATTGATCCAACTTTTTTGAACTCACAATACTATGTTTAGTACATTGAGACTATTACTCTTGATATTTTATTTTACTTATATGCAAGCCAGAATAGATCTCAGAATGCCGTTGTCTTTCTCTGATGTTTCAAAATACTGTCCTTGCATTTTAGTGTCTATAGATATGATCAATTATTTCCCTTTGACAGTACTCTTATTACAGATATATTCCACAATTCACATGTGCTAAATTTGTCATTGATCTTTAGAGTGGTATAAATAGTATACATTTATTTACATGTATATACATGCATGAGAAGGTAATTAATTTACTTACTATCAATTTGTTTTCTTTTTGATTCTGGCAGGCCTTTCAACATTACATTTTGTAATTTATGCAATAATGTTCTGATGAGAGTTGTAAAAGCAGAACATTAGTAAGCTTATTTTTGCTGTCTTAGTAAATCTGTTTGCAAGGTAGATTATAAAAACGGTAGTGTCTGTACCTGCCCTTTTACAGAAGAATGTAAAATAAAACATTTTTCTGAAAGTACAAAGCATAAAAGTGCTGAGCTTACCTCAGCGTTCTTGGCATCAACGTAAAGCCTGAGTGATAGATCAGGATTCAAAGTGATGAGGTATCAATCTGCTAAGTCTAATCAGAGACGAGTCCCAGTGGTACTATTTAAATTTTTTAAAATGTAAGTTTGCTGTTGTACTGATGTGTATGGCTCTTCTTCTCTACCTGGAGTATTCAGCCAAATCATGAAAAGTTCCCTCAAGGTCAAAACCAAACTCCTCAAATTAGTCATTTGTATATACTAACCTCTGAGTGGTTTGAGTCACAGATGCTACTAAACTATGAAGAAAATCAAGATTCAATATGTGTTTGTGCTGCCTTATAGACCATACATATGCCTGTATTTATTCTTGGTCATGCATTTAGATGGTTTGCACATTCATGAGCCATGTTCTGCATGAGTAAAATAGAGCATCTCTGCCCTATTCCTCCTGATAACCCTTCTGGTGTCAGCGGGGATAGACACTTGTGCTGTGCACAGGGCTTGTGTTTACAGCTTGCCATTATATATTACAGAATCACATAAAGGCGAGCAGAAGAGTTAATTCTGAATAATTTTCTTGTGTCAGATGACCTTTTTAATTATTTTTTCTAAAATTATTTTTACACATATATTTGAGTGAAGATGAGTTTTAAACGAAACTCAAAAATTTGTAAGATCTTTTACCTAATTTTCAGAGGTATTGACAGAAATGGCACTGTGATTCATAACACAGAAGAAACACAGATTAATTTTCATAGAGAGTTGCAAATAATGTACAAAAATAACTACTGTGTATGGCAATCAAAATGCAATGGATTACTTGTAAGAGTCTGTATTTTCAGCAGTTCATTTAGGACATGGGTGACTGTGCCATGGTTTACACAACAGCATGTGTAATGGCTGTGATCCCTCTTGCAACAATTGTCTACATCCCTTTTAAGTTGCCAGTCTACTCACAGTAGTTGAATGTTTACTGCCAGTAAAATTTGCATTTTCTTAAATGTAGTGGTGCTCTCCCACTGTAATATATGTTTCCAAGTATTTTAAGAAGGGAATATTGTTCCTCTTATTTTTATGTCCATTTTACAACAATATTTCAATTAGTGAGGGAAGCATCTCTGTGAATTTCTGAGTTTAAACTCTGAAAATATCACTTTGGCTTCTGAAATCATTATTCCAATGTCCAGTATTTGGTTTTACTTGACTTAATAATTTCAAACCAGAAGGCAAATAAAAATGAATAGTTAGAAATCCAAGTAAATATATACACTTCTATGTTAGTATAAGAGGATATATGCTCAAGAAATGTGGTATAAATTTGATAGATGAGAAATGTATATAATCATATGACACTTAGCAGTGATTATTTAATTTTAAAGCATTTACACTGCAATTTGTGACAATTATATTAAATTATATCACATTTGCAATTCATTTTTTAATTATAAAGTATTGTGAAGAAAAGTATGTGAAATTAGCATTTTTGTTTCATTTTCATGTCTGTTGCAAAAATAGGAAAAAAAGATTCTAGCAAGTGACATGTTTTAATGAATTTTTTTATATTCAGAAGAAGTTTGCTGCCTTTTGAGAAAGAAGTAGTATATAATTTAATAGCTATTCTTCTGTTACAGTAGAGGGCTACCTGAGGGCAGTGCTTGACAGACCCATTCAGCTGCTTGCCAGTTATGGGTAGCAATTCACTTTCGCCCTCCTCTGCATGCAGAACCTCAGTGTTGATGAGGGACTTGGTTTCACTCCTTGCTGCTGATCGTTTTTGGAGCACGACCTGGATGCAAAAGCTGAAAGATGCATCCCTTTGAAGCCCCAGAGTCCCAGGAGCTGAGGCCAAAACCATGGTTTGCACTGAGCAAGACACCAGGGGTGTGAGAAAGCACTCCTGTGAAGGAGGCAGGAGGGACACTTGAAGCACAGCTACCTCCTCACTTCTGTCAGGACTCAGATGGTCTTCAGTGCTCTCTCTGCTCTTGCTGTGTGCTCTTTAGGTAGGATTTAGCACACTGCTTTCAGGCAGGTCCTCTAGCATGCCCTGTCAGTTTGCCCTTCACCACTCAGGCCACCCAGTTTTGCAAGGCAACTCAGCCTTAACCAAGGAGACAGTAGGGCCTGCCCCTTGAGCAAGGCAGAACTGTTTCTTCTCTTCTGGAAAAAAAATTCTATGTACTTTTAATACATAAATTCTGTCCACTTATATAATTACATTTGTATCTCAGAAAACTGTCCTTTGGGAAGCTTGACTTTCAACCTCCTTTGCCTTCACATTCATACAGGACACAGGTCAGTATTCCACAGGTTTTGTGAATATACATGCACTAAACAAGGCTGTAGGAAAGCATGGGACAATCACTAACCGAGTGAAGAGGTCCCAGGCAATGTTCAGCTGACCCACCTGTGTCTGCCACTGCTTTTGGATCTGCTTCAGGTCAGATCTTTACCATGTCAGAGATACCTGCTCAGATCAGGTTTCCTGTGTCTTCTCTGAAGCTACCTGGTCTCCCCTGAAATCCCTATGTGAATTTCCATGGGAGAGAACTGGCAGTGAAGTATATTACATCTTACAGTTTGTGTGCTTCAGGCGTGCCCTGGATCCCTGTCGACTTCAGCTCGAGCTGAAGGGAGCCTGAGAAAACAAAAGCAGACCCTCAGGGCAAACACAAAGCGCTCAATAGCAGATGTTTGCTCTGAACAGCGACATCAGTGACATTTAGTCTCTTCAGCAAGTTCTTCTCTGAGCTTAGATGCTTTATAAATCCATGCCTCTGTTAATTAACCCTCTATTATGCAGATTTCACCTCAGTTTACTTGGAAAATAAACCCAAATAACATATTCATTGGTACTAATGAGTAATGACTCGAAATATTGCTTCTCCATTCATGCTTAATGACTGAAATGACTTCAACATATTTGCTAAGCTGGAGCTGGCATCTTTTTTTTATTATTTTTTTTTTCCTTTCTTCCTGCCTCTCTTCAGTGTGAGAATGTTGAGGCTGACAGGCAAGGCAGGTAGGTATCAGGTTTGAGAATGACAAATAACTCATCTTAAAAGCATGTAGGTGGGCAAAGTAGCATGTGCTTCCCGGGTGAAAAACGAGAGGCTGACTGACCCATCTGACACACCCAGCAAACAGCTCATAACTGAGCTGCTGTGGGAAGCAAAAAAGTTTCTTTGCTTACAACCTGCCATCACTAAGTGGAAGAATCCAGGTAGGTCTCTTTCTTTCTTTTTCTTTTCCTTTTCCTTTTCCTTTTCCTTTTCCTTTTCCTTTTCCTTTTCCTTTTCCTTTTCCTTTTCCTTTTTCCTTTTCCTTTTTCTTTCCTTTCCTTTTCCTTTTCCCTTTTCCTTTTCCTTTTCCTTGTCCTTTTTCTTTTTCCTTTTCCTTTTTCCTTTTCCTTTTCCTTTTCCTTTTCCTTTCTTCCTTTACTTTTCCTCTTTCCTTTCTTTCCTTTTCCTTTTTCCTTTCCTTTTTCCTTTTTCCTTTTCCTTTTCCTTTTCCCCTTTTTCCTTTTCCTTTCCCTTTTTTTCTTTTCCTTTTCCTTTTTCCCTTTCCCTTTTTTTCCTTTTTCTTTCCCTTTTCCCTTTTCCTTTTTCCTTTTTCCTTTTCCTTGTCCTTTCCTTTTTTCCTTTTTACTTTTTCCTTTTCCTTTTCCTTTCCCTTTTCCTTTCCCTTTTCTTTTCCTTTTCCTTTTCCTTTCCCTTTTCCTTTTTCTTTCCCTTTTCCGTTTCCTTTCCTTTTCTCCTCTTTCCCTTTTCCTTTTCCTTTTCCTTTCCTTTTCTTTTCCTTTTTCCTTTTTCCTTTTCCTTTTTCCTTTTCCTTTTCTTTTCCTTTTCCTTTTCCTTTTCCTTTTCCTTTTCCTTTTCCTTTTCCTTTTCCTTTTCCTTTTCCTTTTTCCTTTTCCTTTTTCCTTTTCCTTTTCCTTTTCCTTTTACTTTTCCATTTTCCTTTTCCTTTTTCCTTTTCCTTTTCCTTTTCCTTTTCCTTTTCCTTTTCCTTTTCCTTTTCCTTTTCCTTTTCCTTTTCCTTTTTCTTTTTTCTTTTTCTTTTTCTTTTTCTTTTTCTTTTTCTTTTTCTTTTTCTTTTTCTTTTTCTTTTTCTTTTTCTTTTTCTTTTTATTTTTCTTTTTTTTTCTTTCTTTTTCTTTCTTCTTTCTTTCTCTCTTTCTCTCTTCTTTCTTTCTTTCTTTCGCCCTTCTCTCTGTCTTTCCATTCGAGATAAAAAGCACCTCTCCTGCTTATTTCTTTCTCCTTTATGATCTGAACCAAAAGGAGGGTGGGTGGGTGATGAGCCCATGACAACTTCTCTGGACCTAGCCTTGGAAGGTGACAGGAGATAAAGAATCTGGTGATAACAGATGAGGTGGTAAATTGCTATATGAAGCCAATGGGAAGGAGCAGGTGTTGGGACTGTACTGTACTGACGTGGGAGCTTTACAGTGCAGGGTACTGTGTAACTAGGTTTAATAACCATCATTGACTTTTTTTTAAAGCCCTACTAAGTGCACAGTTGTAGCTGAAGTCACTGTGGATTTAAGGAGTGTGGTTGGGCAATTAATGCTTGTCAGGACAAAAAGGATTTCTTTTTTTTCTTTTAATTAAAGGAAATTAAAAGACCTTGTTTTGTCCTTACACCAAATGTGATGCTGGAATCATCTTATGCTGATGAGGAAGGGTAACTGTAGGCTTTTCTTAGATACTGCTAATGGACCCATGATTGAGAATGTGTATTTGTATGACTTAAGTGATTTACTTTGGTTGATGTTTGTTTTTCTTCTGTGTCATATTTGATAACTACAGTTTTGATTCCTTTTACCTCTAAAATTATTTACATTTTAGAAGTAGATTCCAACCCTAAGTTCTGTGAGTAGGTCTTAGATACAAAGATACCTCTTTCAAAGCTAGAAATACACAATGAAGGTGGTGTTATTCTTAAAAGTCTTCTGATCTCTACAGATTACATCTTTATATTAAACAAAATTTAAGATTTCTTTAAGATCCAGTGTTGGTCTATATCCAAATACTTCCTTTGGATTATTACTGTAATAGTACAGTGCAGCTATTAAAATCTCAGCCTGCTGGGTTGGCCAGAGATGCTCTCTGAAAAGTATGTCTTACAGGACTCTGCGGACATCTTATAAAAGATAATAAGGATAAGTAAATTAAAGCAATCTACTGGACTGTTGATAGCATAGCTAAAGAACAATTAACCAGGACAACCATGGGAGAAAAAAGTCTGTTTGAATAACATGAAGTATTTGTGAAAAACTGGAGATGTTCTGACTTCTTCTATTAGTACCAGACACTTTTCTTGTAAGAAAAAAAAACAAAGTAGTGGTTAAAATGGTGATACCTGTGATTCTTCACTCCAGTGACATAGATACAAGTGTAATCATAATTGGCAAAAGCTACTTTCTTTGGAAGATGAGGGTCATCTGATTAAAATGAAGCTCTGACTTAAAGCAGAGGCCATAATCTCTCTGGCCATTCTCTGAAAGGGAATGGCTAGAGGTCACTCACTATTCATATAGCTAAAAAATCTTAAACAAAAATACTGACCTTTTTAAATTCTGAAGATTTAAGAGATTAATGACACCTGATGGTGAATATGATGTATTCTTTGATATTGTAATAATCCTGTATTGTTGGGCAGCTCTGTGTTGCTAACTGACAAGAAATCAAAAACAAGTTATTGATTCACCTATAAAAAAATTCATGTGTTCACTTGTGTTAAATGGCTGCAGCTTCAGTGATGCTGATAACTATATCACTTAAAGGACTGACCTGGGAAGCATAATCATTTTTCAGTAGTGGGTAATAATTTGCAGACTCAGAATTTACCATGGTGGATCAGCTATTCAGAATATTACTGCTCAACCCATATAACATGTCATATCTTTGATTTGGTTGAGACATGTACCAAAAAAAAAAAAATCAAAAAAGGCAATTAGACTCTTTTAGCAAGCAAAACACAGCGCAGTTCCCTCAAGCTGACTGCTCAAACCGGCTGTTCCTCACAACACATTCAGTCATAGAATCTGTCTATACTCAGACAGTGTCTCTCACTAAAAGACGCCCTTATACCTTGCCATCTGTCATACACTGCCTGTTCCCATGGTAAAAATGGTTCCCTCAGTTTTATCAGATTTGACAGTCATTTCCATTGACATTGGTGGTGGTGTAAGCTTCAGAAATGTGTTCCTTTTCCCACTTCTTCCTTTGGATTGATCGCATTCTCACTTTTATATATAGTCCTAAGTGACTTTGATGGAACTTCTGAAAGATGAAGATTGATACCCAGAAAAGGTTGTACCTGAACCTTATTAGTAGGTAAAACAGTGTAGAAGGGCTTTCCTTTAAACTACGTCCTTTCAAACTTTCAGTACAGTTGCTCATATTCAGTAGAAAACCATATGTATTAATTGGACACTGTTTGTATAAATGTTCAGAAATAAGTAGCAATGATGATGGAGAAAGAGGCAGTGAGAGGGTAAGAAATAAAGAACTGTCTGCAAAGATGATAAATAGCGGGGTATACTGTATATGGGCAAAATGCATTTCCATGAGGAACAAGGACATTACATCCTCATATACACATTTCTCTTTGATCTATCTGATACAACACAAAAATGTTAAGGTGACAACTCATACTTCTCCCAGTCAAATACAAATTTACAGATATTAATCCTGTATTTTTTCAAGTAGAGTAGCAAAAGAAGATATGTTACAACAAATTAGCAACATTAGTGACTTCTGAAATATTTTTGACATGTTCCTTTGTCACTGTGATGCTAGTTTTATGTTCAGTCATCATCTTATTTCCCAGATCATCAGTGTTTACATTTGAGAGCTAAAATAACTAAGTCTCTCAGCAAGCATCAGTGACACACAGATGATCTCCTGTTCCCTGTGCACCAGCTGCAACACATCTTCAGTCAACACCATGGACAGAAGAGACAGATGAGCCAAAGATGTTGCCAGAGCATCTGTGCATAATCTGGATGCTCACGACCCCAGTTCATTCCACTAGTAATATCTACTGATATCTCCATATTCCTATCAGCTGGACCTTCCAGGTGCCTTGGCCTTTTTTTTCGAATGAGGATTCTTCACTGTAAAAATGTCCAGAATTAACAGCCAAATTAAAAGGGTGTGCTCTCACATACTGATTCAGTAACTCTGTGAATAGCAAAGTAAGAAGCATCCTGACACGACAGATGACAGTTTAGTTGCTGCAGACCTTGTAGAATATCCAAGTGAAAACATTATAGTGCATTCAAAGAACTCCTGATAAAGCAGGGAAGAGTGCTTTGTATCTGTGGTAGTTACAGTATATACATGGCACAGTAGGTACACTGCGCATATCCAGACTATCATGCATGCATGACTTTAAATGCCTTGTGATAATTTATGCTAGTTGAGGAACCGGCTTGGTGTGGTATCAAAAATAAATTCCCAGATGATTTGAAAATATGGGCCCAAGGCTTGCTGACTGGAGCCACTGTTAATGATCTGAGAAATATCTGCAAATCTAAAGCAAATATATGAAGCCTGCAGGCTTTCCACTATAGTTTTGGGAGTCTATGTTTTCAGAAATCTTGCTGGACGCATTTATAGACTGCAAGTGTGTGCCTGTACTTTCCATACAGGTGGGGTTGTCAATACCGTGTATAAGCTTTCTGTGCAGTTGCTTTTAGCACATACTAGTCAAAGACGCCATTAGGAAATCCATTTTCTAAGATGGAGCCTTCTGTCAGAAAATTATTTTACATAAAACTACTGTTATTTCTTGTGTCTGTGCAGTTCTCCCAGCTGAGAGAAATGTGCTGAACATTCAGGGATGGGAAGGGGCATTATGGTTTCAAAGAAGAACAGTAGCCATTAAAAATCCTAATCTTTTTCCACTTCAGAAAAATACTCTAGGTTTTCTTACGTGTATCTAGGAATTTACATGTAACTTCAGAAGACACTGTGTTCTGTTGGCTCCTTGTCTGGTGTAGGAGCACAGCAAGCAGTCTGTGAACTACCATTTCCAAATGTGGATGTTCTAGAAAATTGAGAGAATGCTACAACATGTGTCTTTTATGTGTTAAATCAGCAGATTTTTAAATCTTCCAATTAAAGAATCTTCCTTCCCCTAGTTTGCACAGCATATCACAAACCCCAAAAATTTTCATCAGGACTTGCTATCATAAATGTAACAGAAAGCAAGCTGTAGCTTGTAGATCTGGTACTTCAGCAGTTCTATTTTGATGTAACCTTGTAAGAACTCTGTGAAATCTTGCTGGTTTACAGTAACTGATGATTTTTTGGTGATAGTCACTGCAATATGTAGTTACACGTTTGTGTCATTTTACAGTTTCATCAAGAAGACATTTCTAGTAGCATCACAAATTGTTCAGAGAAACCTGCCAGGCTCTCAATGCTTCTAAAAGAATATTAAAAATATTCACATTCACCCATTGTATAAATTCAGGCATGGAATTCTTGACTTGTTTGTGATTAACTGTTGTTGACACTTCATGTTGTCACAGAATCAAGTGCTTAGTATACTTTTTTGGCTGAAGAAGGTATTTGCTTTTAGTAGAAGGCAATGAGAATAAACAGTAGAAATAAGATTAATATATTACCATAATCTGCACTTATTAACAAACGTAAAAAAAATTACAGAGCATGAGTGGTTTTTTACAGCAGACACAGTACAATTTTCTCAGTGCCTTTTCTGATGCTTTTGTGGAAATCCTGTTGTTAGTGCTTATTTTTGTCTGTATCATGCTGCCATTGCTGTGATGTGACTTCTTTACTATTTGGAACAGCAATCCAGCATTGTCCCATAATAGGGACTCTTTAAGTAGAGAAAAGAGAGACCTTCTTCTTCTAGCAGACTCCCGTATCCACAGGCCATTACTCTAGAAAACCTCTGTGATGGGAGACTATATAGTGTTGAAAAAAATTGTGCAGCTGGACCACTTAATTCCAGATATTGTGGGCTGATGGCAACTTTCTGGCAGTTGGCAACCCTGTCTCATATCAATAAAGCTCCTAATGTAGATTCAGGTCTGTTAGGGACAAAAATGATGTGCAATAATATTTCTCTGTGTTTTTCTGTGACTGTACCTTTTGATTGGTATCTCTCTGATTTGTGTTCAGTTACTTGTGGAAAAATCTTTAACAAATGTCAGCTGAGGTCACTTGGTCTGTTCAGCCTGGAGAAGAGGAAACTGAGGGGAGACCTCATCACAGTCTACAACTTCCTCGTGAGGGGAAGGAGAGGGACAGGCACTGATCTCTCTCGTGATGACCAGTGACAGGACTCAAGGGAATGGCCTAAAGTTGTGTCAGGAGAGGTTTAGGTTGGGTATTAGAAAAAGGTTCTTCACCCAGAGGGCTGTTGGGCACCGGAACAGGCTCCCCAGGGAAGTGGTCACAGCACCAAGCCTGATAAGAGTTCAAGAAACATGTGGATACTCTCAGGCTCATGGTGTGACTCTTGGGGATGGCCTGTGCAGATCTAAGGGTTGGACTCGATGATCCTTGTCCCTTCCAACTTGGCATATTCTGTGATTCTGTAAACAAATTAGTATTTCATCTGCTTGGGAACCTTAACAAGCTACCTCAACAGCTGACTTCATCAGACCTCTCTAGTCTTCATTCTGAATCTTTACTTAGTTTTAAGTCAGTTTCTACTGAGGGATCTGTTTGGCTAACTCAAGAGAGAATGCTTTCCCTTTGAGAAATTATAAAATTTATACTAAATTCTGTTCACTGTTTTTGCTGTGGAAGCCTCTGAAAATTAAAGCTCTTTTCTCACTTTTTATTTCAGAGCCTTGTCTTTGAGTTATCCAAGTTACTGACTACACGATCTTTGTAGTTTTCCACTATTCCAGACTACTAAAATAATTTTACAGTTTAGAGGAATATTTATTTGTTTTTTCTTTTTCTGCATGGTACAATTCTTTATTATATCTTTTTATGTCCTAGAAAAGCATCCAAAGAAATGCTATAAGGTATTTTAGTGATGTGACAGTTTTGGCCTTATGTCTCATTATCTGAAAGACAGCATCTCCAGCAGCACAGACATATCTCATCCTGCCAAGGCCCAATGTAGAACATAATGTGTGAAAGATACTCAAAATGGGGGGAACAGATCTTTTTCATGCTTAAAATGCTATGAATTTTATTCCTTTAGGGTAAATGACTGTATTTTATAACTCCAGTTCTAGGGATAATAAATAATTTCAAGCCATTGAAATGACAGGACAGTACATCTGTGTGAAAAGTGAATCACTTGGGGAATAAAAATGAGCAAGATCACTCTGAATTAAGTGCATGAGTGCGTGGCCTGAGTTATTAGTTTGATATTCAGATGGTAGAGTGCAAAAGCTTGCTTTGTGCTAGTCCTATGGCCAGAGTTGCTAGAAAATATGATCTCACTGTTTGAAACTGTTTGAATCTGGCCCAGAAGCAGAGATGGTAGAAACTCTGGTATCCTGTTTTCACCTTCTGGGCTGTCAGCAGTGTCTTCCAGAGCCAGAGACCTGGAATTTGAAGGGTCTAAATAACATGCACATCCTGATGACAAGGACATGAGGACCTCTGCAGTCAGCCCAGACAGAGATCACCAGCCCCAGCTTAGATGGGCAAGGAAGGCCTGCACACACCTGTCAATGGTAAAATTGATATTCTGTTGTTAGGGCTAACAGTGATAAGAAAAAAAAATATATATATTTGATTTAATAGAGGCAGATACTGGAAGTTCACAGAGGTGGTTGTTTTGTTTTGATGAGGGGTAGGGCTTTTAAATATTTATATTAATTTGAATTGATTCAAATTGGTAGTAAAGTTTAAATTTAGGCTTTTCTTTTTGAACGCTTTTTACAGTGACCTGACTCATAATTAAAAACAGCCCTGCTATGTCTTACAATGAGAGAGGTCGCAAAGGGAGAGGAACTGCAGTTTATTGATTTTGGGTCCTAAAAAACATTCAGCAATTATTATCTGTAGTTAATAGATCCACAGAACTCATGCTCATTAATTTACTTATCTGAAAGATGTTACTTTTCATACTGTAAATGATATCTAATGCTCCCTGAAGGGCTCTATAGTTTAGATTCTATAACTGAATGAGAAAATGAATGCATTATTTTCTTGCCTTTTTGTGATGCTGTTGTTATTCACAGAATGTTCTATTTTAATACAATTTATGCTTTTACCAGCGTTTTAACATTTCACTGTAGAAGAAAATAAGTCTTTTATCATTTATTTTGGAAAAAAAAAGCTTAATCTTTAATCCGCTCAGAGTCAGTAACTGTTATTTGATCTTAAAGGATGGCACTCATAAACTATAGAAACACAGTGGCTAAAACATTCTTTATGGTATAAATGTTATAGTGCATTTCATATTTATAGAAGGGACATTCATTATGCAGAGCCATTACAGTGGATATTCATGGCACTGTATCAAGTAGTATCTCTGAATTTTCTATCAACTCTATGAACCTAAATGAAGTACCTGTATCTTTCCATTATATCCCACTTTACCTCCTATTTAAATCAACTCCTTGTGAAAGACTGTGTTGTTGCATAAATATACACAGCTGCAGCAAGAGGATTAATGAGGATCATAAGTCTGGACACTGTATAAGGTCTGGTTGAGTTATCATGAAAATGTAACTGTTGTTCTTTTATAAATTATTTTTTAACATTTTATGTACCATCTTCTGTTCGTAAGTTTGACTCCTATTTAAGCAATATTCTAGTTCTTTGGGTACTTGTTAGCTCCTTATTAGGAAAGTCAAAATTAATGTTTACTGCTTATTCAAAAAGATTTTCCAACGTTGCTTTTTCTACTGATTGTTAACATGAAGAGGTTACAAAACTGACCATATAGAACAAGTACAGATTCCTCATAGGTTTAGGAATCACCAGGTTTTGTGATGTTGATTTACATTCAGAAAAACTGAATTAATAACTATAAATTACATTCTGATATTGACATTAATATAGGAAATGGACTTTTTACAAGAGCATGTAATTGCCTGAAAACTGAAAGGGGTAGATTTATATAAGATATTATGAAGAAATTCTTGACTGTGAGAGTGGTGAGACACTGTAGCACATTGCTTAGAGAAACTGTGGATGCCCCATCCCTGGAAGTGTTCAAGGCCAGGTTGGATGAGGCTTTGATCAACCAGGTCTAGTGAGAGGTGTCCCTGCCCGTGGCAGTGGGGGTTGGAACTAAAGAATCTCCAAGGTCCCTCCCAATACAAGCCATTCTGTGATTCCATGGCATTTTTCTGGCAACCTTATTCTCATGTAGGGGCCTGGAGAATTGTGTCAAAATGAGGAAGGAAATAAACGCTGCTTAAGGCAGTTCCTTTACTGAAAATAACCTTGCAACACTCTAAAACCTCCATAAACCTGGTCCAGCAAGGGAAGGTCACAAATAAGAGTTCTGCCTCCTCCACCTGAACTTGCACCACAAACTTTGCCCAAGTGTTTAATTTCAAAGAAAACTAAGATCTTATTCTAAAACTCAGTTTATTAAACCATGCATCTTATCTAATTGCCTGTTCCTTAGGAACTCTTTATGATGTACATTTTCTGCATACAAGAAAAATAATATTAATTAAACCAAAATAAAAGACTAAACTATTAGATGTAAACCATCTTTACACAGTACATAACACAGTGTTTAAGGAGGTTTTTAATGGTATAAATATTTTCATATTTCAGAGCAAAAAATGGTTAATAACTGAGAGAAAATTGAGGAACCTTTCCTCAGTGATTAAGTATTCTATAATTGTCCAATATATGAATTCTTCTGTTCTGACCATAACTTAAAGCAAGCTAGCTGTAATGTTGGTCTGGCTTGCAGTTTACATTTGGTCAGATTTATGAAATGCTAGTACATTGAATTTTTAAACTTTTTATTATCTTTGAAACTAGTAAATTAAAATTTCAGAGAAAATTGTAGAGGTTTTTTTTTGTCCTCCCATCTTGGAGCATATTTTTGATTTGCTGCAGTCAATTATGTTGTTTACGTTTAAACTATATTATTAAAATACTGGAGATTTTCTAAATTAAATTTGTTATTTATTTCTGGACATTAAATAAAAGAAATTCTAATTTTTAAATCTTCGTTTTCCTCAGATGTATTTCTTTTCACTATGTGGTAGAACTGCATTGTTATGTAAGGGTTTGTGAACATAACTAAAATAAATTTGAAGATTTGAAGCTTGGAAGGTGATAGTGACAATAGCTAAAATATATTTATGCACACTTGAAACATTTGACGAATGGGGATTTTTAGAGAGATTTAAGCAGTTTCTGCTGCAGGACTGGAGCTGTAGTTAGCTGTTCCAAATGTTACTAGTTATCCTAGTCATCACTTTTAATGTCTACATATTGTTTGCAAAAATAAGAAGGAAGGAAGGAAGGATCTAGAAATGAAGCATCGCTGTTCTCCTGTGCGGCAGGAAAGTCAGGTTTTTTATTACTTGTTTGATCGTACTGTTTAATTTTTCTGTCATTATATAAATTATAAATGTAAAGAGAGCAAAGTCCTTTTCTTTAGCTGCAGGCGGTGGTTTGCTCTTGCAAGCCGCTGCAACCTGATGTGAATTGCAGACTGGATGTATTACCACCTGTCTCTCTTGCCTCAGAGGCGTCGTCGAACGCACAGCGAGGAACAAAGTATCTCTTCCCTGCGCCCCAGCCCAGCAGCGGCTCTCGCAGCACTCGGACCTTCCCGCTTATAATAGGCTGGAAACAGCGAACAGCCTCCCACAGCCTGGGCACGGTCGGTCGTGCAGGGGATGCGCTACCGTGTGAGTGTGTCTGTGTCTGTGCACACACATGGGTACAAGCACCCTCGGCGCAGGGAGGGAGGGAAAGTGGGAAATGTGCTGCTGTAATAGGAGATAGCTGCAGCTGCCTCCAGAAGCAGGGAATGAGCGGGGCTCTAGGCAGCACAGGGCTGCGGGGAGGCCGACTAATGAAGCGTGACAGGTATGGGAGGAATGAGATCACAGCACTCGGCAGGCAGGCCATTTAAAATGGTAATACAGTCATCCCCCATCTCATCTCAACACTGACACTCCTCAGCGTTTGCCTGTGTCACTCATTCTGCGCAGATTGTCAGGTAGATACCAAAACAAGCACAGCAGGCAAATAATATGCGAATCTGAACAAATATTCTCCCTCCTGCAGGAACTTGTACACAAGAATGACTGACAGGTTCTCACTGCTACTGATGATCATGTTTTTATTCTGTGACTACACTCTGTGGGTTGTTTCTTGTCATGCCCTGTATTTCAGATAACTTATGTCTCTGCTAAGCTCACCAAGTCATGTTGGTGTGTAAGAATATAATTTTAACTCACCGTGTTACATCAGATTGCTCTGAATAATTCCTTTGAAGCCAGTTCACAAATAAGCCTCTGTGGTTTAATGATGAAAGTGTATTGGCTAGAATTTAATAGATCAGCTATTAATAGGTCAGGTATCTTGAATTGCTGCTTTCATAATTTTTCTGCTTAAACTGATTGTATGAGGATTAAATGGAAAAACAATAAGATAAGAGGTTTTTTTTACATTTCCAAATTTTATGCTCAAAAAAAGGCAAAGTTTGTTAGGTCTTCATGTAACTGTTATTAATAGATACCTCATGGCCTGACCACAATGGGTTGCACAGACATTGTTTTCTCTGGAGTAAGGCCTCATAATTTCTCTTTTGTAAGCATAAAAAATTGCATGTGTGATAGAGAGACAGCTTCTTTTTCTAGATCTGGAATCACAGTGTAAGTGTCAGCATCCTACAAATCACATAGGTTGCTTCTTTACAGAGTGCTTTACTGATTTCTGTGGAATTTGGATCAGGCTCATTACTATTCTAGTTCTTATTTAGAAATTGAAAATACTACTAGTTGTCTACAAAATAAGGTGTATGACAGAAAAATTAGTTCTTGTTAGTAATGCACTTTAAGATTATTGCTCTGACCAATTCTGTGCCGTAGTTTAGAGTTTCTTATTGGCTCTGATTTCACCTGCCTGTACAGCTCCACTTTTCCATGTGACCTGTCCCTGTTTGCTTTCTTTATATTATCATTAAGTTCTCTTTACTTATCATTATTTTCTCAATGTTCACCACTCACTTCTCCTCCTTCTGTCCCTCAGACTCTCTGTATTGAAGGAGATGAAAGAAAGTGTTGTATGGTGGTTAGGGTCCAGGAGCACTTGAGGGAGCTGGGGTTGTTTAGCCTGGAGAAAAGGAGGCTGGGGGAAGACTTGGTCATTCTCCACAACTACCTGAAAGGAGGTTGGAGCCAGGTGGTTGTTGGTCTCTTTTCCCAGGTAACAAGCGATAGGACAAGTGGGAATGGCCTCAAGTTGGGCCAGGGGAGGTTTAGATTGGATATTAGGAAAAATTTCTTCACCAAAAGGGTTGTCAAGCGTTGGAACAGGCCCAAGGAAGTGGTTGAGTCACCATCCCTGGAGGTATTTAAAAGGTATGTAGATGTGGCACTTAGGGGCGTGGTTCAGGGTGGGCTTGGCAGTGCTAGGTTGATGGGTTAATGGTTGGACTTTGTGGTCATAACCTAAATGATTCTATGATTCTATGACATATACTTGGCTTTTTCTGAGGCAAGATCCTACCTCTGGTTGTTGACATACAGACAATTGTGTTGATGTTGGTATACAGGCTGCACGTATTCTGTTTTAGTGTCTGAATGTATGTGCCTGTGAATAGAAGTTGTGTCTCTTTCAATAAATTTGGATAGTCTTTGGACAAGTATCCAAATCTATTGCTCAGATTAAGCTCACAGATCTCAGTGCTAGGCTTATCCAGCTTGTAGTCAGAGGAAATTTCTCCAATTCTGTGATCCTTCCTAATGTATTGCGTGGAATATTTGGTTAGCGCGTGGAAATGATGCTTGAGAGTTAGATGGTAGTGTTATTAATTTATGAAGTAGTTTTTTGCATCTTTGAATAATCTCAGGTAAGAGAACCTGTTTTATTTAATTCTGGTTAAAAGAAAAAACTTCAAAAACTATTTTCTCACTCCCAAGTCTCTCATGTCTCCCAGAGAACTTTTAAGTGGGAGAAAAAATAATGATTTTACTTTTTCTTTGTTCGTAGAAGGAAGTAGTAAGAGAATCATATCATTTCAAGCTGATATGACTGGGTATGAACTAGCCTTTTAACTATTCTATATTTGCACATATAAACAACAGTTTATACAACAGTTTATCAGCTCATATTTTTGAGGAAGGAAATGGGTAAATGCTATTAAGGTAATTTCTCTGTTTGAAAAAAGATCTCTCCATTCAAGAAGCAAATGTCTCCTTTCCGTGGAAATTACTTTCTTGTGAATGAAGATTAAACATTTTTTAAAAATCGTACCACAAGACATTCTCTACAAAGCATGCATTTATCCTGACTGCAGGAACTTAATGACAAAGAGGAAAAAACGTTATAACTGTTTTGTTAATTGTGATATTTATAGAGATTTTCATCTTTGCTTTCTCATTCTTCACAAGCTGTCCAAATTTCTAGTCTGAGGAGTGTTTAATTTGTATTAGTTGTTATTTGGTATGTTTTGAATCACTCTCAGAGTATTTCTAAAAAAATCTTGCATATGATTTCATCATCTCTGAGTCATTTCATTATTTCTTATGATGTCCTAGACCTTTCCTCTCTGTGGTTTGATGTACAAAGGAAGGGCAGACTTCTTAAGTATGACCGGACATTTTACATACCAGGCAAGCTAAAGCCTGTTCATTGAGATAAATAAAACACTTGCAGATTGACGAAACATTTGGCTATGGTATCACTTAGCTAAACAGTTAAGGGAGTTCGGGGTCTTGCAGATTTTACATCTTTAAAGTTGTTACTTAAAGTTCAATTATGATTTCTTGTTCTTTCCAGCTGTTTTCAGTTACTTTATCAATTTATCTATTGTTATAGACAGCTTACCAATAAGCTGCATGTTGTGCACACAGTATAATTTTTTCTGTAATAAAAATCACCAAACACTTGTCGCAGATCATTTGCCTTTTAATATTTTTTACAACCACCCTATTCCAAAGTCACATTGTTTTCATCTAAAGAAACATTTAATGTTACTGCATGACTCCTCAGCTGTGGAGTTCTAGGATAGCTTTTGATGCACTATTTATTGTCTGCTGTTAATTTTTTGTTATTAGAAGCTGTTATCCTTGTTAGTCACTTACCATGATGGAAACACCTAAGTAAACAACTTCAAAATTCAACAGCGCATCAGGGTGAAATTTTCAAGGTGAACTCATGGCTAACTTTCACTTCCTGAAACAAAGTCTCCTGTGCTCTTATTGCACTTATTCCCTACATCTCTCCTCGTCCAGATGAGGGCACCAACATAAGGGGAGGCAGTGTAATTCGGCAGTGCTCTTGGGCTTATGGGTGCAGCTCTAGTTTACCATAGAAATAAATTTTTATCCCCTCTGCCTGCGTCTTTCACCATTCATCCCACTCTTCCTCTGGTCTGTGGATCTTTCCTCCCACTTTCCCTACCTACTCATCCCATTTCTCCCAATGGGAGGGGCACTCTCCCAACTTGTGCCCCTGTTTCCCACTGACCTCTGTTCCTCAACTACATATTCTGCTTCTCCCTCCCACTCCCAAATTTCTACCTTTCAAGAAGGTAAGTTTAATTTAGGTGTGATGAATCTGATGCTTTCTACTAATTTGTCATTCTCTCTTGTCAATACCAAGATAACAGGGGATAGGTGGGCCAGCTTTTTAGAGTAACTCTTGTTTTGACAGGGGCCTGTTTTTTTAATGTGTGCATTTCTGAAAGCACATGTTCCCAGAGGCAAGGCTTTAGTAGAATATCTTTCTTTTAAAAGGTAAAGGTTAGTAAGATTAGAGCCATTTCTTGGTGCTTGTAGAAGTTCTTTCCTTAGCCTCAGGCTGGCTCAAAATAAGTCATGCACAGGTAGACTTTATTCCTGAAGTCAAGACATGCCATTGTGCTTCAGGAATGAAGCTGTCAGCCATAGCCCTTACACTTTAGACATACATGTCAAAAGATACCTTTAATCTGCCCATTTCTTTTGAAGGAGGGTAGAATGAAATCAGTGTTAAGAAGTCTAGACCCTTGAAGCACATCATCAGCTAGGATGGTGCCAAGGGTTAAAAAGTTGTTAAGATCCCAAACTAGTTCCCATTGCCAGTCTGACTTTTTACTTCAATATGGGCTGAAAGAGTTCCTTTAAAAATAAAGCAGCTTTGCAGCTGATAGATAAGCTTTATGGCAAGTAGAAAAGATTATATTTTAAAAGAAGAGTTTTCTATCTGGCTTCAGAAGTTGTAATTAACCTGCATGAGGCCAGAGTTATGTATTATGAGACAGTGAAATGTATCTGTGCTGTCTGTAGAAGAGGCAACTCGTATATTACAGGCAATGCAGCATTTTAAGTATAGACTTTTAAGGCTTTTTTATTTAAATGGCAGTGGTGTGATCTGTAATTGCAATATACTCCTGTAAACCATCTTTGCCATACTACATATTACCCTCTGTGGCTGTTTGTTTCTCAGTGGAACCTGGAAGAATAATTCAGACAAATTTCATTTCTTGTTGTTTTCACACTTCTTCACCACAATAATATGCTTAGCTAACAGTTTAACAAGTATGCTCTGCTCCCTTTCTTTTTATTGAAAAAATTTAAGGGTCATAGAAACCTTCTAAACCTCACAGTACTCTTCAGATCTTACAGTAATAATATTCCTTTTCCCTTTTTAGTCTTTTTTTTCTCTGTTACTCTCCTATTTTAGTGTCACACTCAGTCGTTTTTATAACTCCTGACAAGATGGGGCCTTCAATCCAGTCCATCCACCAATTATTATGTGGATTTGATTTTACATTATGCATATAATGATGCATTAAAAAGAATCTTGGTAGGAATGAATCATCCTAACTTCACTAGTGCTGAATATCCAAACAAAAATACGTATAAAAATTGAAGTTACTTCCCACTGTCTACAGATGGAAATGTTGAAATTGCAGGACTCATAGTTTATACGGTATCAAAAGAAGATATGAAATGCAGGTAGATGCAGGTAGGTGTGACTGTAATGTAGAAAACTCAACAGGGTTTCCCCCTCTGGTTTTATTAAAAATACTCCTTTGAAAATGTATTTTGTATACCATTTTAAATGTGAGAAAGTTTGAAAGAAAATATCATCCCTACTTCTGTAGAATTCTAAAGAAAAATACTTGAGGTGTTCTGGTGGGGTAGAGTTCTCCCGTTGATTAGATGCTCAGCCTTAATAAAAATCAAGATACAATCTAATGTTCAAGAAGCATGGATTGTACTTTTGTTATCTGATTATTTATCCTTCTGCTTTTGAAATTGGCTTTCTGGAATCCCAAATGATATTCATAAATTCTGCATACATGTAATACCAAAATATATATTCCTTCATCTCTTAAGTGTCTCAAGAATGTGAGAGTGCTACTAGAGCTAGACAGGTAACTCTTTATGTGACATAGGGTGGGGGTTTTCTAAAACTAATAAACATTCCAGAAAACAGGTTTTTCCCTGGCTTCAACTTATTCACATCAATGTGGATCAACTGTGTTTTGTTTTTGTAACTTTGGATCTTTCCAAAAGATCCAAGAACAATCTAAATTTGTGTGACCTGTCAAATGATTTTTTTGTAATATTTTTTAAAAATTAAAGGCTTCTGTTTTGTTTAAAGGTTAAAAGATTCTGTTTACATGTTTCAGTCATCCAGTCAGAGATGAAAATCCATATGGCTTAAAGGGCCACTTGCACAGCATAATCAAAAAGCATTCAATATCAAGAATGAACAGTAAACACAGAGAGCATAACTAACTCTTTGCTTAAACTGGAAATTGAATATTTTCGTATAATGAACACATTCAAAGTCATCATAGCCTTCCACTTCTTAAAGGGGGCCTTATAAGAGAGCTGGTGAAGGACTTTTTACAAGGGCATGTAGTGATAGGACAAGGTGGAATGGCTGTAGACTGACAGAGGGTAAGTTTAAATTAGGTATGAGGAAGAAACTGTTTACTGTGAAGGTGGTGAGGCACTGGAACAGGTTGCCAAGGGAATTCGTAGATGCCCCATTCCTGGAAGTGTTCAAGGGCAGGCTGAATGGGGCTATCAGCAACCTGGTCTAGTGGAAGGTGTCCCTGCTCATGCAGGGGGGGGTTGGACTTAGATGATCTTTAAGGTCCCTTCCAACACAAGCCATTCTATGATTCTGTGATCATAAATATCAAAGGAAAAATTAGTGTTGTAACTTTTTGCATAATCATTTCCATAGTCTCAGCAATTACTTTGCACACCATCTCAAATTCTGTATTCACTGAAAACAAACTATGAACTATAAGCTTGCCCTTTGAATTTTGCATGGATACCAAATGCTTTAAAAATGATTTTCTGATACTACAGTGCAGTAACAGCTTTATCGCTGTTCATGAGCTTTCTAGACTTAACATTTTTCTCTTTAAGTAAATCTAAATGTCACTGATGTGTCATAGGCCACATAACCTTAACTCCAAGAGTCAAGAGTCTATCTTTAGGCTCCAGTGCATGAGTCTCCACGGCGCATCCTCCCACAGTTCTGCTTTGCTCGGAACTTTTGACATCTTCGTAAATAAGCTAGAGAAACATATTGTAGATGAAGCTATTAAAAGGTAAGTGAAAAACTCATCGATTGACTGAACTCAAAGGAATCAGTGATTTACTGTAAAAAAATTATATATCTAGTGCATTCTGGGAGAGTCCAGGACTGTAAGAAAGTTCTTAGGACCATAAGAAAGACATAAGTAATAGAATAAAAAATATGCTTGCTAAAGATGTAAATACATTAGAGGAAAGGGCTTGAATTTGAAACATACTTGGAAAATCATAGGAAAAAAATGATGGCACTGGTTTAATGAAATATGGATAAGTGCAATCTCCCATTTAAGTAATGGTAATTGACTGCAAAAGTTCTTTTTGGAGAACAAGTGGCAAATTTTACGGGAAAGGACATAAAGTTTTAGCTAGTCTGTAAGTCAACAGCATCGTGCTACTGCAATAAGAGATGGGCATGACCAAAGGAATGTCTGTGACACAAAAAGTTGTTTTTTTCTCTACCCAGCTGGACAAGATATCAGTAAGAGTGGAACCAGTTTGAGGCAACACACCCCACAGTGTGCAGGGGAGAGCAGACAGAACAAACAGTGGGCAGACTGTCTGCGGAAAGAGCTGGGGTTTAACGAAGGGAAGAAAAAAAGAGAGTGAGGAAACACAAGGGAAGAATTTTGAGCATGCAAAAGACAGTTGCAAAACACAAGAAGCAACAGAATGAATGTGATGGCCTCTTGAGGGCCCTGCTAGCTCTATTTGTGATGATTCTGGATAAGATCTTTGCTCTTTGCAATTTTTGAATAGAAATAGAATTATATGGCTTTGGTTTTAGTAGCATGTGCATATGCTTGCCTGTGTGCTTTCTGGGTTACTCTTTTAAAGTTTTGGATTAAGGACCAGTTTGCAAAATGCTGCTACTTTAATAAAAGAGAAAGTGTTATTTCCAACTGATCCCATTTCTAACTTATGTTAAAGCAGTGTGACGACCACAGTAAGCTAAGCTGTTTGCATATAACCTTGCTGTTAGAGATTAATGGTGTGGTGGTTTGAAACTCCCAAGAATCCAATTTCTAAGTTCAAGCCCCCTCCCACAATTTGCCCCTGTGAGAGGGTTTAGTGATGGCATGGACTTGATATCTTCCTCACCTCATGTGGAGAGTTTTCAGACAAAACACAACTATTCAGTATTGGGGAAAATATTTACAAAGGTTTATTTACATACATATATATATTTACATTAAATTAAATTTCTCTTTTCCTTCGATAAAAGTCTAAGAAGAAAAAAGTCTTTCTGTCACTCCTCAGGCCACAGTTCCTTCATTTCAGTTTTTTGTGGCACTGGTTAGTGTCTTTCACTTTTCCAAGGCAGCAGATTTAAGTATGGTAGTCAGGATTTTTGTTCTTACTTTGTGGAGATTCCAACCCTGAGCTTGAGCCTTCGGGAGATTTTCCTTGGAGACCTTCACTCCTCTTGGGTTAGAGCATTTAAGGCAGCTTTCAGTTCAGTCTTACCAGAGCTCCTCTGCTCTGTCTCAGCTTCCCAGCATGGTAGCAGCAGCAGCAGCGGAGGGCAAGGCCACCTCCTCTGCATTCCATCCTGGCTCAGCTCTCAGGACGACTCCGAGTTTTTCAGCTCCTTTCTCCCTCTCTCTAGCTGCTGCTGCATTTTGGGACTCCCTAAGGTTTTGGAAGTCCGCCCCTCCTCTTCAGGAGGTCTCTGGGTTTTGGGAAAATGATACAGTCTTACCCCAAAACAGCCCTGTTGAGTTTTCCTGTTTTGTTGCCAGCTCTCCCTCCTGCAGGAACATCTCTGCGTCTTTCAGTCGGCTTCACGTTATCTCGTTGCTACTGGCTATCTTTTGGCTTTCAGCCATCGCTGTCTCTGTTCAGGACTGCTCCGCTGCTGCTTTCAATGTCTTCTGCTGCTGACAGTAAGGAAACTCTTCCAGCTCTTGATTACGGGACCCGGTCCAGCTTTGACACTGTACCGGGTCTCCCGTAGCCTCAGCTGGGGGTTGGGGGCCCTTGGCCCCCAGAGGGGCTCACTGGCCCCCTGCTTCCTCCTGGCTCAGATCATGGCTACCTACCTTCTAAACTGTCTTCACCACCTTCTCTTCTGTTTCTGTGGGCATGTAATTTCCGTAGGGTGCATGTGGACTATTGATTGGTTCAGTATTATCAGTGGGGCAAACCATTACTTCCTCAGAGAAAAGGTTTTTCAAACCACCACATATGGATATTAAGGGGTTAATGTTGTGTATTAACTATCTGGAAAGTACATTATCTCTGAATGATAGAGTTGGTAATGGATAGCTCCTAATTGTTAGGATCAGGGAAGACTATGAAGGCTTTCAAGGGGGATAGAGGCAGCAAAATGAAAAGTGGTAGGTGGATTTTCATTGTGCATTGTAAAAATAGTGATAGGAATTAGAAACTGTTTTAATCTCAAGATTAAATGCAACAGCTCAGGAAAAAATTATAAGAGTCAGTATGGACAAAGTGTTATAAGTTTTATTCCTTTCAGTTACAATGAGAAGGGAATCTAGATATGATGTTTAAGTAATGTAATAATATGGTATTACAGCCTCATGTGAATTACTGGTACATTCATCTCAAACAGTTATTACTCTTCTAGTGAAATTATGTACGTGCACAAGGGCATCATGGTTTGGCAATGAAATCCTGAAGGGGCTTGTTAAGACACTGTTCTGTTTTGGAGTCAAGCCTTGACAGGAGGAGAGAGAAAACTGGGAACACCATAGACCGAATGAAAGAATGTATGAGTTAAAATGTGTAGCAAGAGCTTCATTTTCCCCTACTCTGAGAGCAAGGAGAATGATTGCACACTTGAAAGTGGCAAAGGAGCTTTTATAATGTGTTGGTTACCTGTGGAGTTGATTGCCAGCTATAGCGGTCACATCCTGATCATGCGGCATGCTGATCACAGGGACTTGGCATCCCTGATGAGACATGACCTGAGGAATTTCTGTACATTAGTCTGTGGTCTTTATTTGGCACACATCACCTCACTACCTATCTGTGAACATCCCAGTTTGCTAGATGAGTGTGTAAAGTTCTAGCTCCAGCCTCAAGTCAGTTAGTCCTTCTTCCTGCCTTCTTTTCTCTCCTGCTCCCTTTTACCCTGCCATCTGTATTTTAATTTATGTTTTACCTATGCTTAAAATCTCAGATTATCAATTAATCAATGACTTATTTTTACTGCCTTATTTATTTATTTATTTATTTACTTACTTACTTACTTAATTGTGCCTATTTAAAAAGGGTTTAAGTTTCCTGCTAGCCTATCATGTTAATGTAAATTGTATTATTGTCTCTGTAGACCACAACAAAGAGCAGCTAACTCTGCAACCCTCATACTCACTGCTGCTTTGTTCACATCAAAGTGCACTTGCACATGCCTTTTGCAACACCTATGTTTTTGTAAGAATCTGGGATGCAAACATTTAGCCCTTATGTGCAACTACAATTTCCTCCTCTGTGTATCATGTCTGACTGAATACATTATTTTCTTAGGGTTTTTACTTTGAAAGTCTCTGTAGTTCAAAAAATGCAATACTGAATCATTTTCTTCTACTTTCATTGTAATACTTTTATTCCATACTCTTGGAAAGACCTGAATCATCAACAGTTAGACTAGGAAGTCAGGGCAAAAGTGGTAAAATGTGGTCTGCCAAGAAGGATCCTTATGAGGTAAAGCCAGTGTGCCTTTCAACTCCTTCTGTAGGAAATGCTTTATAGTGCATCATTTTCTGTCTAGCTTGATGACAGTTTCTGTTTAGGCTGTTCAGTGTAATACCTTAGTTGAAAAAAAAAAAATTCTGCTTGCACAGGGGCTTAAGCTCAGCAGTTTGTTCATGTATTTAAATGACAGATCTACTGTTCCGCAGTTAATTCAGTGGTGCTGAGTGAGTTGGCATTATGTCATGGTGGGGATAAATGACAAGGCTGACCCTAAAATGTGGCTTATTTTCCCCTCTCTGTGTTACAGGGAACTGTGTGCTTCAGTTTGCCATTGTTACCATAACTTTAACTGCCTGACAATGTCTGGTCCTTGGTTTGCGTTCATCTGCCATGAAGATCTCGCTGGAAAGTTACGTTTTAGGCAAACAGTAAGTGGCATTTGATCAAAGTGGAGAGGGAACGAGGAAAACTAAAACATAGTTTCGTCTTAGCTGTTCAATATTTTGTTTACAACTTAAAGCTTCTTCTTGTTACATGATAAGCGCTCAGAGCTCCTATAGATCTAGGGCTATGTTTTCATGTTTCTTTCTGAAATAAAAAACCTGAATCCAATTTATTCTATTACCAGCTTTAGATGGGTATTTCAGACAGCAACTGTGGGAATATCTAGCAACTAAAATATCACATTTGTAATATATTTAAATATTTGTGTATCAGAAACACAGACAAATCAAGAAAACAAAAGACCAGTAGATCATTTTCTTCCTTCTGCTAAAATTCGTTTAGTTCTCATAGTCCTTGTTATAGTATGTGCAAAAATGTAGTCTAGTGCACTTCTAAGGTTCCGCTGTTGGATTTCTTCTGCTTTCCTGCAGATGGTAGTATTTTTTGCTTTTTTGTTGTTCTTTTTTAAGTGGTCAGTCATTGACATAGAAGCTATTAAAAAAAAAAAAGTAGTTTGCAATTTTTTACCTACTTTTTAATCCTCCGTTAGCGTTTCACTAAAAAATGTGGTCATTTTATGTACTAATAAGTTAAGTTGCTTACTAGCATGGGTCCCCCAAAACCCTCAAATCTGAGGACCTCTGCCATTTTACCAAAACCTAAGAATTTTTAGTAGGCTGTATTTAAAGTCTTGTAGTATAAGATGAGCACTGTGACTGTATGCATAATAAGTCATGTTTCCCTAAAGCAACTGAGTAAATGTTTGTGTAAGTAATTGGATTTGCAGTTGTTTAGTTTGTATGTGCCTTTGGGTATCATAGGAGAGTTAACCCTGCTGGAAATCTTACATGACATGATTGTCTTAAGCTCTCATGAGACAGTCTAAAACAAACTTTCACAAGGTTGAGTAAGAGACTTCTAAACATGTTTTATTTTCCAGCTTGGTTTACAATGTTCTACTGAAATATTCTCTAGGACTTTTAAAATAATTTCTAACAAAAATTAAAAACTAAAGTTTATAAAAAAATAGGTGTGTGCAGGTTTGGTTTGACAGTTGAACAGAAGTTAGTGCTGGATCTCATTTTATCTGAAACATTTTGACCATTCATAAAACATAACTAAGTTTTACCCATTTTTTTCTTCTGAGCTAACAGGTAACACTATAATACAATACATCCCCATACATCCTCTCTATCTGTTGCCAACATGATTATATATAAAACCTCAGCATTAAATTTTGAATTCTTTGATTTCGTTAAAGAGACTGACAGAGTTACAAAAGAAAAAGTTTGTGGGAATGCAATTTCTCTTCCCTTTAGAAAAGTAATTTTAAAATAGAAGTTACATTATTTCCCACTTTTTGCTATTGGTAGGTCTCTTGGGTACAGTTACCTTGGAAACATCATATTCTAAAGGAATGAGAATGTATGGAACATTTTCTTGCACCCATTGATAATGTCTGGAAAAAGGATGCTGTTGATAACAGTAGAAAAACATTCTTTAGCTGAATCAGAAACCTGACCTCTAAGATAAAGTTTGGGAAAGAGAAATCTTAGTTTGGAATATCTGGAGTTGAAAAAAACTTGATGGTTTCCAACCTCCGCTTTATAAGAGTAACAGGAGGGGATTGTATTCATGCATCATGGCTTTATCAAGTGTATTACCTAAAATAGAGCACAGTTTGAATATATACAAATATATTTGCACATATATTAGACTATAACTACATGGTTAAGTTGCAAAAAAATATGATGCAATATTCAGGTCTAAACTCAGTGACTATTTATTATTTACAGATGTCATGATTATAAAAAAGTTGGAGTAAACACTGCAAATTCAGCCTTTTCTGAATTACTAAAATCATGGAAGCATTATTGCTATTAACTCCGTTCCTTTAAATTTCTGAGAGCTGACATTGACACTTGCCTAGTTTTACATGAACCCTGATGGCAGAGAGTGTTATCATGGTCAAGTGAAGCTGTTGGAAGGCTTCCTTGAAGTCTTCCTTGAGTCTGCAGGATGGGATTTTCTTAAACTCTCAAAAGGCACTTGAATGTACATTGTACTTCATATCTACACAGGATCCCCTCAAAATCATAGTCCTCATTCAACATTTTGACACTTTGAAATCTGTCTGTATGTTTATGAGAGCATATGGAGTGTTTCTATTGAAATGAGGATTCTCCAGATGGGACTGGCCTTCAGGCCAGATTGCATGGTCCACTGCTGTCCTAGCAGTGAATGGAAGATACTTTGTAAAAAGCAGGATAATTCTACCACCAGTGATGTTGTTGAGTGTTGTTTATTCATTTGCCTCCACTTAAGATACAGTCTCTATTTTTCAGTTTCATTAACTGAGAGATTTAATTTTGTGTTACATCACACAGTGTTTGCACTGCACTAAAAGGAGGAATAGGTAAATGTAGCTTTTTAGAGTCTCTAACTGTAGAGGCTTATGCCTTGTTGTGGACAGTCTGTTAAAGCCAGTACCAAAACAACCAGTGGCACAGGAGAAGATCTAGTTTTCTATATTTGTAAATCTCAACACACGAAACCTTCAACAGCTCTCGTGTAGAGATGCACACAAAGAGATGCACTATCTAGAAATGCAGCATCTTTGGGTAAAAATCAATAGATCAACCTAGATCCTCAGGTAAAATCAACCTTAAGTGACAATACTAAGTCATGATACCAGTGACATAAGTATTATGTAACAAATTAACAAAGCAAGTACATGCCAATGGCATTTTATATTAAATCAATCTATAACTGCGTCTACTATTTTTTTTCAGACTTGTTTCTTCAAAACTTGAGCTTTCTCTCAAAAAATAGCAGAAGTTGAATGAGAGAGATGTTCCCAGAGTTTCTGACTGTGTATCAAGTCCTTTTTTTTGTACTAACTCATTTTAGAATAGCTTTTCTTTGAATTCATAACTGATAAATTGTGGAGTATTGAGAACAGCTGAGAACAGGGCAGCTTTGGCTCTGGTTTATGGAAGGGAGCAGGTGTTCAACAGGTATTTGATCAAGCTTCTGCTCAGGATACAACAGATCTGTAACAGAAAGTGACAAAGTAACAGTGCAAGGGAAAAAAGCATGGAAGAGAGAGAAACCTATTCAAAATTGCAATTACAGGAAACACTGGAGGTTGAACTGATAGTACTTTTAAAGAGATAACTAAGATTTTATTCTGTTTTTGAGAAAGGGAAGAGTAGCATTAGACAGCATGGTATTGTTGCCTTTTTTCCCTCTTAGATTCTTTATACTGATTCCTTTCTCAAGGAAAGACACTTGCCTCTCAAATACTGAGAATGAGGCAGCTAGATCTTATTTGTTCCAGGGTGGTGATGCCATGTTTTGATCCTGGTTTGTCATTTAAACAAACGTCATTTAAACAGAACTTTAGGGAGCTGACATACCACTAGAAATTAAAGATTATGATCCCAGCAGTGTCAGGCAGAACATCAGCCATGTGCTTTCTTGAAGAGTAGAAATGAAAAAAGAAATTAGTATCACACCTTTATCTAACCTCTTGGAGAATTAGTTTTATATTCTTATCTCCAGTGATGCAGTGAGACCATATATGTAGTTATGGTGCTATAGAAGTCAATGTAGTCAGGCAGTTTGATGAATGTCTGACCTACCATATGCAGGGGTAAGTGCCTGAAGGCTGCTCCTAAAAGATTACCTCATGCTCAGAGAAAGGGAAGCCAGTCTACTTTCAGTTAAAAAGAGATTTGAAAAAACAGTTTGAAGACTGATGTATCAAGTCAGTAGTGAAGAGATATATTTGTATTATTGACAGTCCAACCAGAGATTTGGAGTCATTATCAAGTTTGTTTGATAAAGAAGAGAAAAAAAAAAAAAAGAAAGAAAACCAAAGAACTCCTGATTAAAACCCAAACATTTTTTCTTCTGTACAAGCTTGTCTTTGAAAAGTATTCTATATTTTCCTCTGAAATGTAGTACATTACTCTAAACAGATCTTCTCTCTCTCTAAATTCATAATGGTACCTGGGTATTGTAGAAACTACAACTTAAGATTGAATTTTATATGTAGGTATCTTTATTCAGCAGCAATGGCAAATAAAAGGAAAACACTACATACCAGTGTCAAAAGAACATTTGGTCAAATCCAGCTCTCCAGCAGACCAAGCTCAAAGAAATGAACCCGTGGGTTCTTTGTGCCTAAACATCTTTCATTGGTTAAGTTTTGACAGGTCTTTGTATCTTGCACCATTTGTTTCCTAAAGGTTGTTTCCTGCCATAAAACTTTTATGCTTTTATTGACTTATTAATTGATTTAGCCAAAAAGTTAAAGAGATTTTCAGGCTCTCAGTGCTAGCAGCGCTTTGGCATTCAATTCATGTGAGATATCTTCAAATGCTATATAAATAGTGCTTTCCATCTTGCACATCCTCATTGTGTGATATGACTGGTGTCTTTATGGGAACCCTTGCTAATTCACTGACAGATAATATACACATGTTGCTCATTAGTCTTTTATCTAGCTGTTTATCAATCATCATCTTAAGCACCCATCACTTCACTTGCAACGCTTTATATTTTTCAGGTCAGCTCAGTGTTGTATTAAAGTGCAGTCACAACTCTCTGTTGCACTCCAGCCTTTTTCCTCCATGAAACCTCACTGCTGACAACAAAAGTATTTGGATACTGTGGCAATATAGGGTTTGTGTATATGTGTCTGCCTGCAAAGCATGGGCTTCAAAATGTAGGCACTGGAAGAGGTAAAAACTAGCTGACTCTCAGGGAGTGGGGTGGGTGTCCAGGACTGGCAAATGAAAGACAAAACCAACTCCCTTCCCCTATACATGGAACATCCTTCTCATTTGTGAATAGCTTCTGTTAGAAGCAGGAAAGCAGAGGAGAGTCTGAGATATTTATCAACAGCTTTAAAGGGCCATCCTGGATGGTGCCAGTCAGAACTGCTCTGCTATGTCAGAGATCAGCAGATTGCATCATGCTCGTCTTGGAAGGTCTATTGGTTGCACTCCTTCCCGGCACTGATGGCTTTAGGGAGAAGTGATGGGGAAATTTTTATAGCAGCAAAGAATTATTCTGAACTAGGGAAATGTTCAGCTCAACTGCTCGGTATGTGAGCAGTTATGTAACTAATACCAAATAAGACAAAGTACATTTGGCAGGTAGATTAAAAAATCACAGAGGTACAATAACAGTTCTACCTTAGTGAATCACCTTTCCCAGGTAGAACCATTATTTAAAGATTGCTAGAGACCACAAGCCAAAGCAAATTAGTTTTTGAAGGTGGGGAGAAGGATAATTTTTTTAATCTGCTTTAATTCTGGAAACTTCCTTTCCATTTCAAGTAGTTTATTCAAATTTAATCCTGGGGGTGTCAGAGTACAAAAATGTTTAGTTATGGTATTGTTGGGGAATTTAAACTTTCACTGTAATGATACTACTTGTGCCTGTACTGAGAAGTATCCATGGAAACGGTGCAGTAATTCATGAACTGTAGAGCTGTATTAAGTCTGTCTACCACAAATATGTTTCAGCAAGAAAATCAAGAAGACACTTTTCATGTCAGTGTTGCACAGCCATAGTGTCAATGATTTGAGCCATGCCACAATATATAAAATATTCAGTATTTTCTGACTTAAAGAACTGAGAAAACCAAATCAAAACCGTGAAACTCTCACTTTCCCAAGCAGATAATGTATCACAAAAAAAAAAACCTGAAAATGAATTTTCATGTGAACTAAGTATGAATTTGGAGCAAAACTGTTTATATGAGTATTTTTTAAAAATTATCAGATCATAGTAAAATAAATGGAAAATAGAAATATTCTGCTGGTACTTGCCCAGATTATGGTTTATGTTCCTACTTAAGCCCAGCTAATTAATCACGAATCATCTTGACTAAGGTAACATGATAAAAAATGGTAATCTAAGCACTCTGGAGCTAGCTTTGTAGGGCAAAGATTTTTTTTTTTTAGTTTTTTTATGCACAAACCCCCATATTATTTTACTCAAGTTAAATGTCAAACAATTCTGTTGCTCAAATAGGTGCAAAACCCTTTATTTCTGCTATATTCTTGTAAAATATAAGTCAAGGAACTGGTTTTCTAGACTTGAACTTTTCAAAGACTTTCTGTCCAACTTTGGTCAAGTCAGTGAAGACCACATGTTCAAAAAGGTTGTTGCTCCTATTTTCATTCAAAATGAATAATTCATGTTGCTGTGATCTTGGCTGGGAGACCATTGTGCATTGAGGAGTTAGTGATCCCTGTACCAATGAGTCTGTGTAGGTGCAGCCCTATGCTATGCTCTGCCACATGCACAACATGGGCACTAAGCCACAGATGGACTTTGCCTGTCCCTTGGCCAAAGGATGAACTTAATCTGCAGGCAGCTCCCACCCAGTGCCAGTGATTACACTGCCTGTGCAGAAGTGCAGCAACAAATTGTCAAGTGAAATGCTTTTTGCTTTACAGTAGAAATGACAACTAGATTTTTTTCTCTTAAGAATAACCTATAGGAACTCAAAAGACCAAAATGAGATTGCCTTGCAATGGATGGGATCTGCATACATGCTGTGCCCTGGTTTTACACTTGTTCAGACCTACCCGTCTTGGGGCTTCCAGTGTGTGAATGGACTTAGGATTGTCTATATTATCCTCTTTTCTTTATAGTTTTAGCTCCAATAAATGGCATTTTAGGGGATACTTTCCTACAGGGTCTGAGTGCCTTTCTTAATGGGATAATAATGAACTAACATCTCCTGGTACAAAACATATGTGTAATCCAAGTAATCAAATAAATCAGCTTTTAAAATGCCAGAGGGATTACATGCAGCTCGCAGTGAGAGCTGAGACATTGCTCTGACACACTGCCTTTCTTCTTTGAGCTTGGAAGTTCAAATGCTGATATCGGTATGTAATCCCTGAAACTGCTCCTATGTTTTCTTAATACGATTTTTACCAAACACTGTTAGACAGTAGTTTCTTATTTCCACTGAAATAACAGGTTGGACTTTTCAATCTTGCAGTACTCCAGTTTACTGCAGCACTGAAAGCTAGCATCTGAAAAATAGAAAGAAAAATTACTGCCTGACTGTTGCAACCACATTTAACAGCCAGTCCTCAAAGGTGGGTATCCGAACAGGTTAAATACAATCAAGACTGTAGAGCAAATGTGAAAATGCATTTCCCTTTGATGATAATAAGGTAGCACTTGCATATGTAGTAGTACAGTAGAGGTTAGCAGAGAGATCTGCTCTGGATATCTGATTATGAAGTTTGGAGCCAGCACAAGGAGTAGGTTTTGTTACAGATTTGTACAGATGACCAGTCATGGACAGTTTTCATAGCTTAATACACAGCTCTAGATGTGATTAAGTTATGTGATTTCTGGACAGTCAATGACAAAGAATTTAAAAGAAAGTTCCCTCACCATTCTTTAATCCATATAGTCTCCTTGAGCTGGAGATTCCTGTTTTCTTTCCCCACTCTTCAGGATATACACCTTTCTGAGAACCTGCTAATGACTTCATCAGCACAATTAAGCCATGGGCATTACTTCTGTTGTGCTCTAAAGCCAGTCCCTGCACTCAGATTGATCAAGAAGTGACCGTAATCATTTGACTCCGAGTCAAGAAGCGTTCATAGTCTTAGACCCTCTGGTTTCAACCTGTGTTTCTGCTTTGTGCTTCCTAGGCTTCTGCTATCATTCTGCAATCACTTATTTTAGGATCACTGATAGTTCACTTGACACAGAAATTATTTCTTAGGTGTGTATGTGTACATTACTACCTTGACTGTATGCTGTAACAGATGTACAGTGGTAATGTTACTTAAAAAGAAAGAACCTTATAAAGATTCATGCTTTAGTTACAGCACACTTTTTGACACTGGAATATATTATTTTTAGTTTACTTTTAGTATTTTTCAGTGAAATTATTTTGTTTTAATTACCAGGGAGATGTCTTAATACAAGTGTAACCTGTCTTTCTAGAGCACTGTCTGTCATATTGTAACCCATATATGTTGATAATCTTAACAGAAAATCCTGTGGCTAACCTGCCTTAATTTATTTTAGTATTATTTTCACTGTGGTTTAGGCTAGTGCATATTCAGAGCTATTAGGTCATGTTTTGTATAAAATCACAGAATCAGAGAATTTTTAAAATTGGAGAAGACCTCCAAGACCATCAAGCCCAACCACTAATCCAGCACTGCCAGGTTCATCACTAAACCGTGTCCCTAAGCAGCACACCTACAGTGGGTGTTTCTTCTATCTGTCTAGTATCTTCCATGCATACTTCACCCACTTAAATTCTCTTATTTGTATTTTTAATATGCCCTTCTTTTCCACATAGAATTCTTTCCTTACTACAAAATTCTCCTTAATATGTCATCTTCATAGCCATTTCAGGAGGCTTTCTTACTTTTTGTTTACTTCCCCTTTCTCATGCCAGCATAAAACAGAATGTTTTTTATCACTGAAGTTTTGTTTTCTTAGGTGTTGCAGATAAAAAATAATCTTCATGGAAAGTAACTTTTACTTACAAAGTGTTCTCTTATCAAATTGTTACTAGAAATCAAGGCCTTTTAGTATTTAAACTGCTTAACAAGCTGACATCAATAGTCTTCCATATCAGTGTGAGGTTATACTAAGAAAAGTACAGACAATGTGCTTAATCCAAAATTACTTAAAGAGGAAGTGGAAGAGATTCTATTCTATATTAAAATACAGGTGTTCCTAGTAATTTTACTATGCTTTAAAATTATGTCATTTCAACCTAGAGACCATTGTGCAATCTGTTACCATAAACTTTTTTTAAAACTCCTGAGAAAATATGCTTTACATAGCTTCTCATCTTCTACCAGGTACATTGGGAACTGAAAACACTTTATCCCAGGTAGGCCGCCTGTGTCCAATAATCTCCCAAACTAGCTATGCAAGGAGTGTCTTTAAAAAGGAAAGGTTGAGACTCTGTAGAATATGAGTGAAATAGACTCTGTAGAATATAATGAGGGAATTTCACAGTGGTTGCATTTCAATTTCCCCCCTTTTTCTCAAAAGCAGTTGTTGGACTTCCTCCTATCATGACCTCAGGAAATTTTTCAGAAGTTCTAAATTGTGGAAAGTCATTTGTAAAAAGATTTTGTTTGACTCAGTTTATTTTTCCCTCTTTTAATTATTCCCTGAAAAAAATTGTCTACAACTGCTTTTCATATCCTGAATGTTGAGATCGGGTTTGGATTTCTTCACAGTTTTGTTCTCCATCAAAAGGCTTGGCATGGAAAGTGCGCTGACCTTTTGCAAGTTGACTTGTATATTTTCCTACAAGAAAGAACTATTTAGTTGTTTTATTCTGAGTTACTGAAATTAGCTCACCTTTGCCATGTCTCTGATCATATCCAGTTGATATTAACTTTATCTACCAGCATGGAAGGACTATTTTCTACACTTCCAAATCTATTTTTAATTACTGTTATTTCTGATTAGATTTTGATTTCCTCAGAAATTCTGTATTCTGTCTTTCTTTTGCCTATTTCAGTCTATTCTAAAAGATAACAGGACTTAGAGAAACATATACACATACTGTTGCTCTTACAGGATATTAATCCCAAACATACTTAAGTCTTAGATTCTGGTAGTGTGTTCATTTTGAACATTACCCATATATCTTGAACAAATGAGAGTACGGCAGAGTAGATTGGTGAATTTAGATGTAAGTATCCAATTATGTCTGCTTGTATTGATATAAAAATACATAGTGCTCTTTGCAGAGTCTTCATAGATGACAAAATTCACTAATCTAATATTACTGTTGCTAGTTACACTATGAAAGGTTTCACTGCTTATTGTTCGTTTCCCTAGATCTTCCTTTACTTTGCCATCACTAAAGTCCATAAAGGCAACTTCTAGGGCATGTTTATGACAATTTAAATTCGAGAGCCCATTTTCAGGTTCTGCAGAAAATACATCTTTTATATTATCTTACTTTTCCTCATTGAGACCTTCAGTACAGATGAGATCAGCTTTTTCCTCATATTTTTTTCTAATTCATTAAAGTCTTCCAAGCCAAAGCCTGACAATTGCATAATTTTCCCAGTTTCTGTTGTGCTGTTTAATGGCCACCATAGAAGTGCATGAAGTTCTGTTTTGGGTGACCCCCCCCACTACTAAGAATCCCTGTCTTAGGTAAACTTCAAACCAGAAAGGCTGTGCATACAGTGTATAGCCATAGGTCATATTAATAGTTTCCCACCCAGCATGATTTGAGAATCTTTGCCAGTTATTCTTATGGGTGATGTTGGCTGGCTCCAATCACTCCCTTAGGTCAGTCTCTGTCCTTTCACTTCCCTGGAAATATTCTAAAATTCTCTATGAAAGTAAGGTTTTTCAGGCTTTTCGCCTGCCAGTCTTTATTGGTATTGTCAATATAAACAAGAGAATCAATCCTGATATTCTAGTAGTGTTATGTTGGTGCAGATCTCTTAGTGTCCAACTTTATTCAGACTAAACATCTGACCTGAAAATATGATCTCTCTTTCTCTTCCCCTTCCCAAATCTCTTCTTTTTTTAAGAATTCACAGGCAAATAGCAAGGCTAGAAATAGGTGAATAATGATTTCAGATGGAGTAGTTTAACTCTAGCAACAATATAAGTGAATGATAATTCAAACTATGTGAAAAACAAAGCCACACTGAACCAACAAGTATAATGAGTAATGCTCAGGCCATTAGTCTAAAAAAATTAGGGTCCTTTCTAGTCAAGTAGAATCCATTCATTAAAATGGATCAGCCTGAATTATGGATTTTGCAGCTAAAGAAAATATAAAGAACAAATCAGTGTAATTTGTCAATTGTAAACAGCTAAATTTGTATCACTGGCAGTAAAAATCCACAAGCTTCTTTTTCCAGTTCTCAGACAGAGCAACTTATTCAGTGATTCTTCACCCACAATGCTTCAGCAATAACTGATAAACCAGCTCCTCAATATCTAGTTAACAGCTTTAATTTGGTTTTCGATTTGTTAGATCTCTGTAGGCCTCCCTATCCCTTACACCAACTCACATTTATCTCACATTTGTGCTGCAACAATGATAAGTACCGAGGCTCTTATACAACCTTTGCTACTCTAAAGGTTCATCCTTGATTTCTTAATGTACAGTTTAGTTTGGGTTACAGTGAGCTGGAAAAATTAAACCATAAACATCAAATATATAGTTAAAACATTGCAGAAGGGTCAATGGAACCTTATTTACTTTATTTACTCTGTAGAGGCTATGGAAATTCATTTTAGAGAAGTAATTGTTTTCAGTCTGGGTTCAGGGACAGACAACACTGTTGTCTTAGAAACTTGAGGTTCAGTGTTCTCCAGCCCCGTTTTTCAAGAGAAGTGGAAAAACAAGAGATTTTCATTCTAGAAAATATATTCACACAAACCACACACTTAAAGTTTCAAAAACATTTTTTTTAATGGATTATGTTCATTAGTATTGGAGGTTTCCATATCCCCTGTGCTTTCCCTTGCAGTTTATTCTCACTGAATCTACGACTTGTCCACTGAACAATGTTTGTTGGAGACAATGCAAAGATGAGTGCTAGTAACCCCTTAGGAAAGCCAGTATTTGACATATAAAAAAAACTGTGCTTACCTCGTGGTTTTATTAGAAAGAAAAGTAAAGAATCAGATCACTCACATTCCCACTTGCAAATATTTACCGGGATTAAAAAGAAAAGAAACACAGGTGTCGTACATTAGGGCTCTTGCAAAGCCATAACTTTTTGCCACTTTTGTTACAAGAGATAAAGATACTTGCTGACAAAAGTATTTGCTGACAAAAGCAGAGGAAATAGGGAGAAAGATGCTTTTATTAGAAGATCCCTTGCTCTAAATCTCTAAGCCCTTTTGCAGTCAACACAGTGATGTGCACACTGTCTGCAACACAGCTCTGTTCCTCAGAGGCACAGGCTGAGAATGACTTCCAGATACCTCAGTTGGGAATTTTCAGAGAATTGTAGGTGTGGGAGTCTACTATATTTAACAGATAACTGCTAAAGAGAAAGACTGAAGTTGACAGATGGTCATGATGTATTGTAGGGTGACATAGCATATCTCTGATCCATAACATTTAAATGCTGACAATACCACATATTTAAATGAAACTGCTTTGTTCTACTGGAAGCAATTCAGGTTATTGATGTGAAAATATTGATCAGGTCCAGTCAGACTTCATCTAGGAGATGTGTTAAGGTCACAGTCTCCACCTCTTTGTCCTGGTGCTTAGTGGGTTTGAAGCGTTATCAAAGCCAGGAAACAGCCCTTCTGCTTTTTCTTCTGACTCTTTACGTTGGAGAACACTTTCATTGATGCAGCTTTAAATTTTCCCAGTAGTCACTCCTAGTTCTAGGTTGGTGAACCTAAAGGTGGGATTTTTTACTAAATCTTAAAAACACATGGAAATACTAGCAGTTGGCCACTGGGAGCTACACAATTAGAATGTGGGTCCAAGTGAGCTTTGTAAACCATGCTTTGTAAAGCATTTGTAAACCAATGTTTACAATGTAAAACATTTGTAAACCAATGTAAACCATTGATGCCATTTGAGTATGATCACATTCACAGAAAACAACCTTCCATGTGCAATATCAGGGGTTTGAAATTAGCAGCAGTAACATTTTTTGCCCAGTCAAACAAGTTCAATTGCCATCACTGGAGGGATAAAGTTGGTAGAATCCCTTGTAGTGTGAGGATTAACCATTGCTCACCAAAACAAAGAGCTCTGCTACAGGCATGTCCTGCAGCAGAGCAGGGGATTGCGGTAAGCAGGGCAAATTTCTACAGCCCGAAAAACTGCAGGAGAGCACTGAGACCCATGTGGAGTCTTTACTGCATATAAAGATCAGGTTCATGATCACCTAAGGAACCTGAACATAAATCTATCCAACTCGATGAGATGCATCCCAGAATCCTGAAGGAAAGGGCTGATGTAGTTGCCAAGCCACTCTCCCTGACATTTGAAAAGTCACGGCAGTCAGATGAAGTCCAGGTGACTGGGAAAAGGGAAACATTGTACCCATCTTTATGAAGGGTAGAAAGGAGGAACCACCTATGTGTCAGCCTCACTTCTGTGCCTGGGAAGATTGTGGAAGAAATCCTCCTAGAAGCTATGCTAAAGAACATGGAGGACAGGTGTTAAGATCCGGTTATTAAAATGATTAGATAGATGCCTCTGCCTGAATTAAGGTGCAAATGAGAGCATATGCCAAACTCAATAGTAAAGATTTTTATTTAACAGTAAATATGAGGTAGAAAGAGATAGAAATAGGAATAAGAGAGGAGTGGGGAGGCAGGGAGAAGAGGAAGAGAGTGACAGACAGACAGATTAAATAGGAAGAATATCACCACTCTGTGGATTCTGACAGTGTCCCATAGATCCTCTTCGTGTGGTTTTCTCAGTGGTAAGAGTCCCAGTCTTGTTGAAGCAATGATTGCGGTCTGGATCCGTTGAGGGAGGCTCAGGGTGGTGTGGGAAGGCCCATGAAATACAGAGTCCATAGGGGTTTTGTTATACTTAGGCTAGGTATAAACGCCCTCGGTACCTCCCCTGGAACAGGGAGTTTTGCGCTGGATGATGTAATACTGGGAAGTGTTCAAGGCCAGGCTGGATGGGGGTCTGAGCAACCTGATCTAGTGAAAGGTGTCCCTGCCCATATCAGAGGGTTTGGAACTAGGTGATCCTTAAGGTCCTTTCCAAGCCAAACCATTCTATGATTCTGTGAGGATAAGTGATGGAAAGAGTAGCTTTTGGATATACACATTAACGTTATGGCTTCTGCTTGGTGCAGCATGCTGCTAATGGAGTTCTGGGTGTGCATGTGGAGGGGAGGAAAAGAGGAAGAGCTGGATTCACATTTCTTTCACAGTTCCACTGATGGTTTGCTCATAGACAGGATCCACAAATAACAGTAACTGATGTCATCATAGTGAGAGGTTTGTCAACAACATTCAGTACAGATGAGAATCTAACATGGTTTGTCTGTAATTTGTTATCTACCTAAACTGTTTTACATAGCTACACTTAAATAGTGACCTTGGGCTGTAATACTGTAGATATCTGCATTTTCTGTGAAACGGTGTCTGTGTGGACACATATCCTAGTATTCCAGCCTCTGCTCCATTCAATTATTTGTCTTTTGCAGGTCTACAGAATAATTGCCTCTGATTTAGAATACTGTCAGCCCCATGTCTATATTGATGCTGACATGTATTTTAAAGAGCTTTTAACACAGTTTGGTAAACTGCATAAGTTGAATCTTAAGAATAAACTTGTGAATCTCAGCCCCCATTCCCCCCCCCCCCAAAACACTTTAAAATCCAGTTGTCTCAAAGCTCTGATGTGTGTGTGTTTGTTTTGGCTTTCTGTTATTTGACTTCTAGCAGAACATTGTCAAGTTTATGTAATTTTGGGCCTGGCAGTTAATGTGTCCCCTGCAGGCAGATTCCATATGAATTAAAAAGAAATTCAATTACTGAACTACTGATAACTTATCTCACCAGAATGCAAATGGCTAAGTGCTCACTTGCTTATAAATGTACCACTTAACTAGAAAACATACTCTTTAAGAGAAGCAAAAACACAAAAGCTTCTCTGATGTTTTATATTTTCAGGTTTTTATGCATTTCATATTACACTATTTACAATTCAAACTGTGGTGCTCTTCATTAAAATAAATTAGAATGAAAACAACAAAAATATTACAAACATGCCAAATAATTTATTATATTTCCCAAACAGAGACAGTGGGAATATTTCCTCTTTAAAAAAGATTAATGACCCTTTTGATAAGAAGTGTAACACATTTTATACTTAGAGTTTTGTTGTTCTAGGACATTAATATTGAAATTAAGACTTTGTTTCCTGTGAAATGTGGTCATCTCTATGTGTGACCACTATTTATTACTCATGGAACAATGAGCTAATTTCATTTTCCTGTGAAAAACTTCTTTATGTTGTTTTTGTGCTTATCTTCATTTTATGTGTATGTAAAAATTGGTCTATGAACGGTGTTTCTCATCTTCACAACCAGCGGAGACACTACATTTACTGACTTACAGAGTTAATGAATTAACCCATATTTCTCGATGGGTTTAGAAAATATGGAAGTTATTTATTCATAGTACATATAATGTAAATAGCTGTAGGCTCTTCACTGGTGCATTTCCTTCAAAAAAAAACAAAACCTGTTATCTGTTTTTATAGTTACAGGACACTGACTGTCGTGTAATTTTAGGAAATTGGTTAGACTGGTATTAAAACATAAAGACTAAGTTCCCTGCTACTTTTGATCTCAAAACTTTGTATGTTTTTGTTTGAAAAGCTATACATTTTTAACAAGTTAATAATAATAATAATAACAATAACAACAACAACAACTATGTTTTAAAAATGCCTCGCTTGTGCCTTGAAGAATCACACTGTGAAGTCGTCCTACCTACCAGTCCTGCCAATTGCATTAAATCAGTGTTTTATTACAGTAATAAGCGCTAGATAAATATATAACTTTTGTAGGCTGAAGTCAAGGAGCTAATCTATCTTCTTTATACTGAACAGTTATAAATATACTCATTGAAATAATTGCCAAGAATCTAGGTACTTGATTCATTTCAGTGGACCTTTAAAAGAAAATTTGTAAAGAAATATCCCTGTATAACTTTTGCAAAACTGATATTTCTGCAGATCATAAACCAATTCTTTTCTCTTTCACAACAGTGAAGACACTTAATGTGACTTGTGGTTGTGGGGTTAGAAGGATGAGTTTCATAACAGAGTTTTTATGAAATAATTTTGAAAGAGAAATAATGAATGATATATATCTGGTGTCACTACTATGGCATATTATTATTATTGGATTTTTCAGAGTGTGCAAAATGTGTTTGAAAACCAATATCCTGGGATTGAGGCTTAGTCCTACATTGCATAGTGCTTTACAACCCTGTCAAAAAAGGCATTCATATATATATTTAATCATAAGAATGGAAATATTTCAGTTAGGGTAATAGTCAGGACCTGCAGTGTGCCCACATCTTATAAAAAGCAGCAACTGCCTGAAACACAACCAAACAGCTTTTGAGAAGAACGTTGGTGTGAATGAGAGGCTCGGTGAGCCCAGGACCCCATCCGTGCAGCCCCCGTCCTGTTAGCACGGGCTGTGCACCCAGCACCTAATGTCTGGCTCCTTGCAGCCACATGGAGACAGCCGAGAGTCTGGTTTGTTCCAGCTGTAGTGATCAGTTCAGAAAAAGCCAGCTGCCTGATAGATTGAGTAAGATCTGAATCAGGAGAGTCGGGAATGAGACTTTAAAGTAACAATTTACATGGTGACTTCTTTATTTCTACATGTTTTCTTTCTTAAACAAAAGATCTCAACCTACTAAGACTCTGTAACAAGCATAGTCCTGCACTTTAATGGAAGTGTTCTGATGTTAAAACCAGCTGGAATTTCCAGCACCAACCTATTGGTGGATTATGATGACAGTATCATATACATTATATGACCAAATACCCAGAGCAGAAAATGTTTCTGCACATTAATAAACTCAGATATATGCAATGCTTAGTCCACACAGCAAAGCTTCATAGCCAGTTTAAATACTGAGGTTTGCTGAGGTTCTCCTTGCTTGAGAAGGTCCAAAATAGTAGGAAGCATTTCATAAAGAAACAAATACAAAAAAAAAAAAAAAGTAGCAAAGAGATGGATTTCTTAAATATTTATGGCTTTAGTTGAGTAGATTTCTGTTTGCTTCTTTTTCTCTACTTTCTCATTCTTCCCTTTCTTTGTAGACGAGCATGGTATAGCCCATGAGGATTCATTTACCCTTGGTTTAACTTTTTTAGTTCAAAAAAGTGAAAAATAACAGCATATCTGTCCGGGGTATTTTTTGTAACCATCCTAAAGAGAAGCCTATTTCTGAGGCTTACTGTGCTGTATTTTGCCACAGAATTTGGACCATTTTTTAAATTAAGGAGGTATGTTCATGTCTTCACTCATCTGTGTCTGGGCTGGAAGTAATATTTTCAAAGCTTACTTCAGATGTTCTCAATAATATTACTAGTGAAGATGTCAATTAATGTAACAATTTTAGTACCTAAAGTACCTACAAACTGATGATTTAATACTGAAGTCGTTGACCAGAATACAAGATCTTGTAATAAAAAAATACTGATTGACAAACAGAGATTTTTTCTCCTAGGCACTCCTAAGGAGTCCATTACTCTCTTGTCTGCAATTTTTATCATTTAAATAGCTCCAATGGAAGGCTCTCTGAAATCTTAACAAACTAATTTTGAGTCCTTTGCTCATCCCAAGTTTAGCTTAGTTTTATGTGACAACAAAGGAAAGTTAAAAAGGAATGATATTTATGATGAAAAAAGTTCCATCTATAGTTCCACTCAAAACCCAGTCCGTGCCAAATTACTTTTGTTTTCCTCAAAGGTACCTTCAGTAGTACTAATCAAGGCAACGCAATGACTTCCATTGCCAAGGTGATTAAATCATTCTATAGCCAGCCAAAAGCATTCATTGATGCTGTGCCAAAACAACATGTGCTTCTAATTATTGAAGTTTTCTACTGCTACAGTGCAGGAATTATTTCAAATACATGTACCTGAAAGTACACAGTTCTCACAAGATGTCTTTTACTATGTTAAGACCATCCCAGATACATTTGTTGATCATAAAGATCTGTTTCTATTAAGGAACATCACTTGATCCTATAACAGCAAATGAGTTTCAAATGTTTCTAAAAAAATACCATCTACTAAAACTTACCAGTAAATAAAACTCAAAAATCTGTGATGCCTGTGGAAGTTGTAACTTTCACTAAAACAAGCCTACAAACACCACAAACAGCTGTTCCAAGCTGTTTCTTAGAGTAAAATGTAGTATTAAATTAACATTTTGTTAACATTTTCAGAGATTTGAGTAATAAAAAGCTTTCAGGCAAAGAAAGGGAAAAAATCCTAAGGTAGACAAACCTTTTTGTGAGTTGTAATGTTCATCCATGCTGCAACATAATCTGAAACTATTGTGAAGACATTTTAGATATTTATAATGTGGTAAGGAAACTAGAAGAACATTTAAAACCAGATAATATATTAAAATGTAAATAAGGATGTAAACAGCACTTTAAAATATATTTTTTCAAAGTTTCTTTAATGGAAATGTTTAACTTTTGGTCATCCTAAAGAGGTAGTGGTCTTCAAATATAGTAATGGAGAGATGGATAAGAATTCTTGAAGGAGTTTCTATAAAAGTAGAAAATTCCTTTTTATTAGAAGTTTGTCTCCAACAGTATCATTAGAATATTTATGCTGATACACAGGTCTCTACAATAAACATTTGCTGCACTACTGTGCTTTTCTTTCTCTAAAAGGCCAAGTACCATAAATATCTAATAGTTGGAATATTGTGCTTTAGTACTGGGTAACTGATGTATCCTTGTAAGCTGATATGAAAGTTTCTTAATTTTCTCTTTATCCAAAAACATCTATTAGAAACACCTCAGCCTTCACAAGGAAGAAAGAACAAGGAATAAGGACAGTAGAATGTATTAATTATTTAAGGAATTGTTGTGCAGGTTCTTTAAGTAATAAATATTGAGATTAGAAAGCAGCTCAGGAATGCAGAGTAGTTATCAAAACCAATATAAAAAAAATCAACAATATCAAACACTTCACAAGGATAAACCGTTTCAGTGTAGATATAGAAAGTGTTTATCTAGTAATTCCCAGTATGGGCTCTTTTTCTTGAAGGTGTTAACACACAAGGATCTGTGGTAGCTGCAGAAGGCAGTGTAGTCAAAGGACAGCTTTAAAGCTTTTACTCATCTTGTTAAGGAATTTGTATTTCCATGAATCTGAAAAGAATATCTAAATATGCTCTGTGATATTTGCAACTGGATCAGTAATTTATATATAAACAATTAAAACATTAAATAAACAATAACATGTAACTAAGAGGTGAATATAAAGGGGTAGCCTATGGAAGTAGAGAATGTATAGATTAAAGCTACTAAGAAATGAAAAAGGCAAGAAAGCAATCTATTCAAGTATAAGTTTATATAATAGTATATGTAACTGTGATTCCCGTTAGTTAATAAGGAAAGAGAATGAAAAGCTAAATGCGTAAGAAAGGCTATAGTATTTAATGATTTTATTTACACCTGTCTCCATACGTTAACAAAAGTCTCATTGTGATCTGTAGATTAGCATGATGATTTTAATAAGAAAACCTGGGCTCCAATAGGAAAAGACCATTAGATAATATGTATGGTAGTTGTACATAAGTCTAAGAAGTAGTGACAATGGATAATGGGCGAATGGTCTGCAAAGAAGTAATGACAACAAGAGGATTGATGTGTAGAAACTTTGACTTCCAGCTCTGAAATGGATAGGGTTAGTCATAGCTGCACTCACTTCACTGTTACTTTGCCAGGTTCATTCTTTCTTGGAAGATCTCTAGAGCTCTAAACTGAGGTTTGCTTAAGGATGCACCATGTACTAATTTAGCACGACAGGTTTGTATTTTTACATTTTTAAGCTAGTCTCTTGTATCCTTATGTTTAACTAGATTTGGTTTTTTAAAAAAAAAGAAAAAAATGTGAACACGACACTGTTTGCATCAATCATTGTTTTGACATCCTTTACAAAGCTCTGCTGTATGAATAGTGTGCATTACTGAGAATGTGTATAACTCAACATGGGTCAGCAGTGTGCCCTGGCAGCCAAAAGAGTCAACTCTGTCCTGAGGTGCACCAGGCACAGCATTGCCAGCCAGTCAAGGGAGATGATTTTCCCGCTCTGCTCTGCACTGGTGTGGCCTCACCTTGAATATTATGTGCAGTTTTGGGCACCACAATATAAGAAAGGTAGTAAGCCACCAGAGAGTGTCCAAAGGAGGGAATCAAAGATGGTGAAGGCCTTGAGGGGAAGCCGTATGAGGAGCAGCTGAGGTCATTTGGTCTGTTCAGCGTGGAGAAGAGGAGACTGAGGGGAGACCTTATTGCAGTCTACAACTTTCTCCTGAGGGGAAGAGGAGGGGCCGGCACTGGTCTCTTCTCTGTGGTGACCAGTGACAGAACCCAAGGCAAGTGCCTGAAGTTGTGTCAGGGGAGGTTTAGTTTGGATATTAGAAAAAGATTCTTCACCCAGAGGGTGGCTGGGCACTGGAGCAGGCTCCCCAGGGAAGTGGTTACAGCATCAAGCCTCACAGAGTTCAGGAAGCATTTGGATGATACTCTCAGGCACATGGTGTGACTCTTGAGGATGGTCCTGTGCAGAGCCAGGAGTTGGACTCGATGATCCTTGTGGGTCCCTTCCAACTCAGTTTATTCTGTGATTCCGTAAAGCAGCTGTAGTGTAGAACTTCTCTCTAATTTTGGGGGTCAGATGGAGGGAACGTTAGAGGTCTCTGGAAATTATGAACCAGTCTTCTTGGTTTTGTTCGCTTAGAAGATACCTGAAAATTACTAAGCAACCTACAAATAAATGGAAAATAAATAAAAGCCAACATTGATTTGTTCTTGAAAAATCTATCTTATTTTCTTATTCGACATAATAATTGGGCTACTAAAAGAGAGAGAAATAATAGATATTATAGATCTCGACATCTTCATAAGCAGAGTAGATTAATACAGTCTATGGTAAAATTACCATTTTTTGGAGTGATGGGTCAATAAGCACTGTGAAGCAGGGAAGGAATTAACTCCAGCAGCATTTAGGGATGTAAGCTGCAGAGACCTATCTGCAGAAAAAAAGTACTGGCAGAAGACTAGGAAGGGAAGAAAGCTGTCTGGAAATTCCGGTCTGTGTGTAGGTAGGGCTCCTAAAGGGGTTACATGCAGACCCTCCGAGGGAAAAAAAGACCACCTCTCTTAATGCTGTTAAGTGCAAAGTCCTCATAAACTGAGTAAGACCATTATGTGTCAACAATAATAGGCAGTTGCAGTGCCTGTGGGCAAATTTCTGGTCTGGGATGGGATGACCATGATTAGAAAATGTTGAAACTTTACATTGCTGCAATAGCCCAAAGTGTGATAACTCATTGCATCTGTGCTGATGGTTAGGGAAGGTCTGTTCAGCTTTTTAGAGTGCAGCCATACCACTGTCAGAGAATTACAACAGGAATGCTAATGTATGACTATAGTCCAACAAGAATGTCTTGGCACTGGTCACTCAGCAGCAGTGAGTACTGTTGATGTAGGCAATGACTGAGGGTGAGGATGCTAAGACTAAAGGCCAGGACTGGCTGAAATGGCATTGGGCGATGGCCCTCAAGTGTCATAGAGTCACAGAATGGTTTGGGTTGGAAGGGGTCTTAAATACCATCTGGTTCCAACCCCGTTTCCATGGATAGGGACACCTTCTACTAGAAGGAGGAATGTCTGAGGACTTCGTCTTATGCAGGCTTCTTAGTTACATACCGGGCATTACACGGTGCCAACCTTCTCGGTGTTTTTCCCAAATGCCAGTGGTCAGATAGAAACTCTCAGCTATTCAGTTTAGGAATTGACTATAGAAACATCTGTCTGAGCTGCTACTCTTGACATTATACTTTGCTCGGACAAGGCTAAAACCAAGAGCTAAATCAGTCCTGAGATGACCAGTCTATCTGTTTTAGAGGGGTTCCCGTGGAACACTTGTCTGAGGGAAGGTAGCAGTTCCACTGACAGTGTTCTGAAAATCTGAGTAATAGAATATTGTCTTGCTATGGAATTAAACTACCACTTTTTAAAAGAGAAGTGTAATGATATATCATCCTACCAGCTTGAAGGTACTGTGGGATAAAAGAGCCATGTCACAAGCAGTTTCCTGGATGATGATGGAGTTAGCAGCAAACTCCTGATCCTGATGTAATTCTTCTGTCAACAAATGGGAGGCAAAAACATTTACAAATACAGGGAGATATGTAGGTTGTGCTGTGATTGGAGATCCCATTTGTTCATCCACACCAAAGAACATCTGGAGTTAAGTCAGAGGCTACAAGACCAGGTGTACAAGAACAAATACAGGGTATGTAGAAGTAGCTTCAAACTTTTAACGTGGACATGAGTATGAAGTCATATTTAACAAGGAAAATCTATAAGTGATACTTTCATCACCCAGGAGACATAATGTCTCAAAGACAATAACTCTGAATAGTAATTTTTCCTCTGAATCTTGTAATCATTTTATATATGATTCTGCACATTCTACCAGCCACATAGTCTTGCTCATTCCCGCTAGCTGAGTTTAAATAAGTAGATACTTCTGTTTTGCCATATTGCCAACTAATTTTGCTGTAAATACCAAGAAGCTGAATTGTTCTTATTGTCTGACCTGTTCAGTCTGTAATGATTGATACTGCTGTGCTAGCATAAACCATGTGCAAGCCAAATGATGCTCAAGACTCTTCTGCTAAACATGCCAGCCTTTTGCAGTGAAAAACACCAGAGAAAAGAAAAATAATACCTAAGAAATTGAATGTAATATCTCCAACACAAGAAGCAACAAGTACATAAATGGGAGCATATTTCAGAAGTTGGTTAAAACTAAATTATCACATCTTGAATCTGGAAAAAAATTATGTTTGTCAATAGATAATAAGCCTTAGTAAGAAAATTACTGTGGACGTGTTATGGACAGAATAGGTTGTGTTATAAATTGTTAAGAATCCAGCACTAGAGGATATCTACTCTCAGAGTCACAACTGTTCACCTGCTTGGCTCTATTAAACATGTGTTAACCCTTTACAGATAAGTGGAAATTTTATATTAAAGTGTAATCCTTTGGCACATAAAATAGCATAGAAAATATATCTATGAAACACAGCTTTTGGAAAAGAGTGCACCTAAGAAATAGCAGAGAGGTTGTGAGTCTGAAGATCAGTGATATACAGATCCAGATCACTGAACTCCAACTGTTAACACAATTACATTATGAATCTATGTTTCAGTTTCATCATACAACAATGCATGACAGATATTTTCAATGAGAAAATTTGTTGATTATTGCCCTGAAATGCCAAGAAAGTAGCAGAAATGTGGGCAAAGATTCAAACACATATGTAGTTATTACTATTTGTTAGAACTTTTGGGCTACTCTACAATTTCAGCAAAATTAATTAAAATCATACTTTCTTCATTGCTCTCCTTTGGACTCTCTCTGCTTCATATCCTTCTTATATTGCAGTGCCCAAAACTGCACACAATATTCAAGGTGAAGTCTCACCAGTGCAGAGCAGAGTGGGACAATCCCCCCCCCAACTGGCTGGTGATGCCCCCCAGTACAGGGTTGGCCCTCCTGGCTGCCAGGGCACTGCTGACTCATATTCAACTTGCCATCGACCAGGACTCCCAAGTCCCTTTCCATGGCACTGCTTTCCAGTGTGCCACTTGTTCCCCAGTCTGTATGAACATCCAGGGTTGACCCATCCCAGGTGCTGAATTCGGCACTTTCCTTTCTTTTTTTTTAACTGAGAATCTATTCTGATCACAGCTCAGCTTACATCACTTTTTGAGGTTCATTGTAAACATAGAGGGTTTTTTGCAACAGATACCAAAAAATTTATGGATTCCACTAAATCTTTAATTTGTGTTATTCCCATAGCATAAATACATAGCAGTGATGTAAATCTGGAACTGATGTTTATTTGGCTTATTGTGCCAAATAGGTCATATCTAAACGGTGAAGAGCAGCATGAAGGTCCCATGAGCATAGATATATTTACCTGCTCAGATGCTGCAACAACGAGGATCTTAATATAATTGTGGCCTTTTCATGTCCTTCAGCAAATCCATCCCTTATATACTTAACTATATAAGTAGAAAGGGTGTCGGAAGCTGGCTCTGTCTACGGTGGAAAACAGTCTATGGGGATCCTAGGAAAATGCACATAAGCTTTGCTAAAATAAGATGCCACACCAGCAAATGAGTCAATATAATTCTTATTATCCACAAAATACACATAAAATACTACTTACCAAACTCTTTATTGCTACTAAACTGAGTGCTATTGTAAATGTTGTCAATATACATGGGTATATTTTCCTTTCCTTGGTGACATTTTTTGCTTGTAAGGCACTAAGCTTCACATTTATAAATAAAACACATCGAAGAGTGTATCATAGCTATAAAAATATGTAGAGGCTTTATAATTATACAAAAACTTTGATAAGCCATTTGAGTTTGCTATGAACATGAGCATGATAATGCATGTGGTTTAATCAATACACCTTTCAAAGGAGCCTCATTTGGGAAAATGCAAAAGCCATATCTTGCAGTCAGTAATAAATATTTCATTAAATTATCTCTAATTTAACTTTCACTCCAATTGGCAAACCTCTAGTGGTACATATATTTTTCCTCTTGATTTTATTGCGCTGGTAACATGCAATCATCTCACAGCCCTTTGCTTTCTGATCTATGGTATATTGCCTTGCCTTAGATTAATCTCACAGTCATTATCTCATTTAAGTAGGTAATATTTGACCATCTAATCAGTTTAAGTAACCTGAGTAGAATAATACAGGTTTATATTTGGCATTCAGAAACAGTTCTGAAACAACGAGAAAGTGATTTGACAAAAATATATGATCTAAATTATTCCCTTTATGCACGAAAATGCACACTGCTTTTACTGACATAATTAAATTGCCTACGTTTCTGACTTTTCAATAATGAAAAAGTAAACCCTTGAGTGTTTGGATGATTTGCTATGTTGATTTAAAGCAAAGAATTCAACAGTACATATTCAGGCATTTGTTCTTCTTGTGGAATGTAGACACATCAGTGCCATAGCTTCGTAGTGTAGCAGATTTCATAGAGATTTTTTATTTCCCCATTTTAGATGCTCCTTTTCAGTCCTTGCATTTGTATATTCTAATTGTAGTGAAAAGAAGAAATTCTGTTTATCATGTCATCCAGCTATAGAAAGGAGTAGTACGTTCAGATTTCAAAATTGTTGAGTTGCAGTTTTTTGGTAGGTGAACAGCACTTCTTTTTCAAGGCTTTAATGTTTTATGGGAAGATAGTAAAGGCTTCTAGATGCTCTTGGAAATCAAATTTAGACTATCAAATTAGTAACTACTGATTCTGATGCCAGAGTTTTGACTGGTAGGTAAGAGTTGCTGCTTTTTGGGTGGCTATTACAGCATTTGCACCTTTGGGACAGTAGGGATGGTGCCCATCTGAAAGACTAAAGTTATTCAGAAACCTGAATGGAAATGAATGTAGAATAGTAAGGAAACTGAGCATGGTTTTCCTCCCTGTGTATCACAGTGAAGTGATGATATAGGTTAGTTGAGTCATCAGTGATCTAAAATAAATTGACACTGATGTTTGCCTGTAAAGGTTTAGATACTTGCTTTTATTTGTCAAAAGACCCTTGCCTGGCTTAGACTGGAGGTTAGATAACATGCATTTGTTAAGACATCTTCTTAATTCTTCATATGTAATCTGTTCTCTATGAAGCTTCATTTCTCATTCCCTACACATCATCCGGCCTCAACCTTTTTGGATGCTCGTCTTATTCACTTGATGCTATCCTTCTCCAAAAATATGTTAGTAGCTTTCCACATTGCGTTCTACTGCTTTGCCACATTCTTAGTTTATTTTAAATTAACAAAGCTTCAGGAATTTCAAAATTTTCTATACTAGGTATCTATTTTTACATAATCAAAGTTTTGATAGGCATGGAAATTTGATCCTATCTGCCTAAAACCTGACTGGAAAAACAAATCGTACAAAACCAAAACTCTGCCCTTCTTCAGCTGCAATTTCCAGCCCTTTCCCATGGCCCTCAACAAATAAGCATAGTAGCAGTGCAGTAAACTGTGAATCTCTCTCACAGTCCTCTAGATCTCCAAGAAAAAGTGATACTCATATTTACCTATTATTCAGTATTGTAATATTGCCAATTGTCAGGACTTCCTTTGCTTTTAGTCTGGGTATTCTTGCACAGGGGATAGAAAGATCTACATTGGTTCTTACGACAAGAGCTTCAGATACTCCACATTGTGAAGTAAGGGAGCACAGTATGACATGAACTATTTGTTATGAAGTATGTATAAGAGTACCCAGCAGTCTAGATGTGCTGGACTGAAGATACTTAAGAGTTCCATGATACATCAACTTCACTTGCCATATGATCTTTTTTTATTTTCCTTGTAGATATTGGTGCAGTAAGCTTACAACAGAAGCTTTCTGAATCTGGAAGTACAGCACAGTTCTTCCCACCACTACTCCCTTAAAACCACTTCCGAGTTTGGTGAGTTGGCAGTAGGTCCTACACTGAGACTTACCTGCCACTTTGAGAGATAATTTATGACTATCACACTATAATTTTAGCAGAACTTGTTCTGATACTGCTGTAACATCCATTTTTCATTTAGGGTGCTGATTAGCTGTTCAGCTTCTTGAGAGCAGAATATTGTATGTTTTCCTTTAGGAAAAGGCAAACAAAAATTCCAGGCACTAAAACCCTGAAATTTTCTGTGGATTTAATTTTGATACTATACAAATTCTACAATACAAATTCTAGAATGCCACTTTAGGAAATACGCTACATTTTATATATCTATGCTTCTGTAATATAATTTCAGAGCCTACTAATTATTAGAAAGATATAATCAATGTTATAGTTCACTCAGGTTACCCAAATTAGGTTGCATGTGCAACCCAAATATAAAAGAAATGCCAGAACATACCCTCTTGAGCAAAGTAAAATTGTAACCCCAGTGGAGGAATGTTTGACTACTTGCTTTTACAGCTGTTTGTGTCTGTGCAAATCATGAAAAAAAAAGTTGTTTCTTTTCAAAGGCAGTACAGTCAATGTTAATTGACAGGATAAAAGACCCATAGAACTATCCTAGTGGCTTGTCTGCAAAGTACACTGCAAGAAGAAACTGCAAAAAAAAAAGGCTCTGGGTCATAAAACACAGTAAATAAAGCATTATATATTTAGAAAATAATAATGAAAACCACAGGAAAGAATGAGTAAAGAAGAACATGAAACTTCTTCTCATAACTAAATAGAATAAAAGGAGAGAATTTAGAGAATAAAGCTGCTCTCATAATGGCAGCTAATTATTTTGAGACTCGTATTATTTATACTGCCACAGTGCAGTGACGTTAAAATTATGGACCTGCATTATCTGTATGGTATACTCAAGTCCAACGTGTTGCAATTTATATGTTGGGTTTCACCATTCACACAGAGGTTTGATTTTTTCCAGAAAAAACCCGATCTGAAATGAAATAGTTTCCAAAAATGTCTGGTCACAGTGAAGTAGATACTATTTGTTTCTCTAAATGAGACGTATATATTCAGTGTCATTGTAGTTTTCAGACACTGTAGGGAAGAGGGATCATGGGTTTCTGTTTTCTCCTTTCCCAAATGGCAGCATTCATTCTCTGGTGATATGAAGAAAGAACAGTGTTTATACTTCTCTTTGTGCTGCAAGCTGACATAAAATATGTCAGAACATCTGAGGCTGCTAGAGGCATTTTCCACATTCATCTGTTCCTGAAGGGAGGAAATATAACCAACAGGTAAGCATTTGAAAGACTACTGTGCCTTCACAGTTACCCTGTGTTTTCAAGCATATCTTTCTAAGCTTGTTTCTTAACCATTATTTTTCTGTTGTTATTTTCAGTCTATTTGACATAGTTTAGTACAATTATCTACATTGCCACAAAGGTGTCCTTGTTTTTCTTGGAGCCAGCCCTGCTCCTCCTAAATATGCATAAGATACACACTTTGGGCTTGTCTAGTCATGATTCACATGCCCAAAGCATGAAGTTTGGAACATGACATGTAGACTTTGGAATAATGACTCTTCAACATGGACTGCTTACAGGAGAGCTCTGGATGAAAAAATAATGTATTTAAATGATTTCCCTGTGAAGTAAATGAAGATATTATTAAGATATCACATTTATAATGATAATCTGCTTAAGTTTAGCTGTTGGGTATCCCAGACTGTCTCTGTTCTCTTCCTGAATAGATTCTTACTCCGTTTGTTGAAGGAGTTCCTGTCTTGGGGCTCTGATTTTGAGGGTTTGGTGAGCCTCAGATGCTTCTATAAAGCTGGAAGCCACGTTCCACTTGGATTTGAAATCCTCAGGACATAGACTTTTGACGCTATACCAAACATCCAGGAACCAAAAGGCAGACTGCACAGAAAGTCTTAAAGGTGCTGGTAGTCTTGGGATTCCAAATGCTATTTACTTCCCTTAATCTGCCTCTTTTTGGAAGAAGGCAACTTGAAAGCCTGTAAGTTCGCAAGAATGGGTTAGTCTGCCTCCTGAAGTTATTTTAAAACAACAGACCCAACCTGGGACTCTAGGCAGTGCATGGCAGGATGATAAAAACTTAAAACAGTCTCTGATGGACATCTGCTTGGGATTTAGCAAAAGTCTGCCAAAACTTCATGTTCCCATCTAAAGGTCATTGCTGACATATCTTAATTGTATGGAAAAAAAACCTTTTACTGAAAAGTTCTCAAATGGTTTGATTAGAGATACATAACACACTACCTTGGGGTTTCATTCCAAACTGAGTTAAAAAGACATGAAAAGTTAGGGGTTTGTCATAAACATTGGAGCTGAGGAGAAAATATAAATGTTTGGAGTTCATAATTTCAAACTGGAATGGAAAATTTTACATCGATGCACAAAATCATCATTTTTATTTGATAGCATGGATTCACTTAATGGAGCATAATGAGGACGATAAATTGATACCTCCTGATTTTTAACCTCTTGTTCCATTCATTTTCCTTCTTTGATTTCTAGTAAGTGTAATGATGCCCCTGCTTTCAGATGTTTCTTTATTAATTTCTTCCAGAGAGAAAAACCACAAACCACCACAAATGGTGAAAATTCTCAACTAATTTTCATATTTTACATATCATACAGACATATTAACAATGTTAATTATTGAGTAAGGCTTGATTGTTCTTTAATTACTCTGCCAGGATCTGGTATAAAATACAAACCCACAAATTATATGACATATTGTAAGTGGATTGGTTTTGATGATATCTTCATATACTAACATGCTTATTTCATTACTAAGTTTTATTTACTAGCATTTTTATATTACCACTAATAATAAAAACACTGGGCTATATACATAAATAAGCAAATTTTTACTGCCTAAATTTAAAAGGCACCTGACATGATGGTGAACTTTTATGTGTGACAAAGTTCCAAATATCAGCATCAGGACAGGATGTGCAAATCATGCAAATCATAAAATTCTTTCCAACTGTCACCCTGACTGTCATGTCAATATGTATTTTATGAAATTACTTCTTATTGAAAGAATATGCAGTCCTTTAAGTAGAGTATACTCCTCAGAACATGCCCTGTTGGGTAGAGAGTTAAAACTATCTTGTCTTCTGTGGCCCTGATGATCTGATTTTCTGAAAATTAGTGTTTAGCTTCAGGGAGGTTTCCCCTTGGAGTTATAAGAGATTTCTCCTGCATATGTAGGTTTAAAGCTGAGATGAGAGTTGGATGCAAGTATGTGACTTTCTGCATGCTCTAACAGAAGGTTATTATGCATGAAATGAAAACAGTAAGCTCCCTAAGCTGCCTTTCCAAGAAAAGATTGAGCACCCGTTGCCCGAAACAAGTCTTATTCCTTTTTACATTGAATAAATTTTTAGAGCGGTGTTACACTAGCTTGAGTAAAATAACTATCACTATTGACTGATAATGACAATGCTAGTTTAATGTATTATATCTGCTTGTTTATTACTGTCATATTATGAAGGTGACATTTATGTATCAGCTTTGATTTAAGCAAATAACTTTGACATTCAGCAACAAAAGGTCAATCTCTCAATTTTGCTTCGAAGTTCAAAGTTCTATTGTTCAAATACAATCAAACTTTCTTCTCTTTACCTGCAACCTGTTTTGTATCACAGGATAGGACTAGCCATGTGAAATTAAAAAATTGCATTTTTCTGGTGGTGGGAGAGTCATATGTCTCCTATCATTTGTCTATTCTTCTTGAAAACCAAGAAGAGGAGATGAGACATTTCAATTAGATTTAGTAAAAAGGAAAAGCCACCAATACCCATTGTTTAAGTATGAAAACTGGCCTTGACATTTTTTTGCCCATTTTTATAACACTGTCATTTCACAGAAGAGTTCTCATCTGGAATACTTCTCTCTCTATTCCCACATTCAAAATTAGTTGTGTCCTGAGTAATTAAAAAGTCTGTTGTAATCTCCTTTTCATAATATCTAATGCACTGCAAAAATGTCACATTTTACTGTGCTAAATACAATTAAAAAATCTAAGAGAAGCAGATGGTATGGCATTTTGAAGGTGATAGACTGCACAAGGATGCTGAGTTCATTCACTGGGTTGCCTTGTTGAATTCAAAAAGATGCCTTGTTAATCCCAGTGATGAGCTGGGAATACTGTAGGACTGATGATCTTCACAGTTAATTGTGTACACATAATCACTTTGAGAATCTTCCAGAAGCTGACATGTTACCTTCTTGAAGGAAAGCCAAGGATTTATGTACTGTAACATAACACAAGAGAATGGATTTTGAACAGAGATTAGGTTAACAGGTGAGATTCAACATTCTTTGGACCAGAATGCCCTTTTGATTTTCTGAGCACAAAATCATGATCCACTGCTGATAAATACTGATTCAAAAAAGCTGAAGTAATGTCTTTTAAACTGAAGGAGAATAACTGAAAGTGCTAAGAGAGATAAATGATTAGATGTATGGTTGTATTTTGAGCACATTTCTAGGCATTCCTAGGCACTTTATAGCTGATTTAACTTTTATTTTTTTTGTACACTTTCTAAAGAAAAAAAAAAGAAAGAAAAAGCTATGCTTTAGAGCAATGGATATGGTGCAAATAAACCCCCCAAACAAAACAAAACACATTTTTGTGGAAGCTTTTATATATATTTAATTAATCAAGGACATTAGTTGTAGCAATCAGAGTAGAGGGATAGAAAGCTGTCCATCCTTGATTCAGAGTGATTTTTTAACTCTCAGTATGACTCACCTTTTCTTTATAATGGGAAAGAAATCCATGGTTCATAGTGCCAAGTGAAAATGAGTACATTGAAACAATTCTGAAGGTAGTCGCAAGTGTTAATGATTTCCCTTTGTTTCTCTCTGATGGCTGAGGCTATTTATTGCCTACCAGTTTAGCTTGCCTGTTTTCAAATATTGCCAGCCTTTCCTGAAACCATGTGGAAAATGTTTCCATTAGGAACAGGAAACAAATACTCCATGCTAACATAATTTAGTCTTTAATTGTTTGCTTATATATTATATTTCCAAAGCCTCCTGGCTCACAAGTACACATATAAATGGCACTCATTTAGTGATCAGTTTCTTGTTTCATAGTTCTGTGAATGAAATATATTTCCTGATTTATTAGGCTTGTACAAACTATGCTTCGAAGACAGAACCAGGAATTTCTTACTGTTTCTGTTACCAGACTGTCCTATCACAAAAAAAAATAATTCCTTTATACAACATTTTTTGAAGTAAGGGGTATGATATTTTCCAGTTTTACAGATTTGAAACTGTTCAGTCAGATTACATTAAAATTATGGCAGAACAGTTTAATAATTGTGGGACTTGTCTCCATTTGTTTTGTGCTAAATTTTTTAGCGAAGCCCAAAGTCCCACTCCTGTACCTTTAGGTGGAGCTGTGCAGGTGCAACATTGAAACAGAAACACAGAAATATTTGCTTACAAGAGAATTTCAGCCTGAACACTGCTTTTGTAAGGTGGAAGCTGCTGGTAACAAATGGCAAGGGAAGCATTGCCACAAAAGGCAGGCACACCGAGTTCAGCTGTTGAATGTTTTTTGGTCGCAGCCAGCTGGCTAATCAGTACAGATGTGTTGGCTACTCACTGAGTGAGTTTACAGCTCTCAGTTGCAGAATGTGCTGATTCTTCCTCACTGAAGTGACACGAGGAGGTAGAGGATGGGAAGAAGGAAGCTAAAGGTGAGAAATAAAGGATCAAAGGGTACAAAGCTATGGGAACTAGGCTTTATTAGAGTCACTATACTCAGAACAATTTATCCAGCTGTGATACAGGTCTGAAATGGTCAGACCCTTGCCCTTGGTTTGGATTGAGAAGCAGTGAGACTGTGGAGATGCCAAGGGCAGGATGGTAATGTCAGATACCTTACCTTCATACCCGCTGTCTACTTTGCCCCGTCAGCCTTCTACTTAAGCAATTTTCTGACTTGGAGTTTTGTTATCAGATTTTTCAATAACCTCATACATGCTATGTGCTAGCAAGGGCAGTGTGCTGTATAAGAACATAGTAATAGAAACTTGAACTGCTCTGTATTATACTCTGTGATTATGAAACAGTGAGAAAGTATGTGCATACCATACTTTCAGTTCTTTATGTAATGATCAGGTTGGCTTAAACATTTACACACTTTCGTATAGTGAAGCTTCTCCTTTCAGTAAAGAGGGAAAAAGCTATTTTTATATTCACTGAGACATAAATAATCCTGTATTTATCCAGGGACAGAAAGCTTTTGATTTCATAGTGTGCTATAGGGATTTCATCTTAGGTCATCATCATGGAAAATTTATGAGATGCTTCAAGTGCTCTATCTCAAGGTCATCTGAAAAATGTCTTCATTTGATTTAGAAGCATCACTTGTCTGTTTAATAGTTTTAATTTGTGTATTTATTAACATACTGACATACACAGGTCCTTGACAGCAAAATCTGAAATTTGGTGGGCATTAATTATGTATTTTTTTGAGGGCATCACAATGGCATGATCAGTTGTGGTTGCACAAGCTGAAGGTTGTGCAAAATAAAACAAATCCAGAAAACATCACAGCCCCAGGAGAGCTAAGTGAGATTTGTCCATTTGAGCCTGCTGGAATAAGGCTGCACGGTAGATACGGTGCAGTCATAAATTTGTAATGTGTAGCCATTGTGACTGGAGGGATAAATATTCAGTACCTGTTATTACCTGATAAAGTCATAAATATGTATGGATCCATTTTATGTGATAATTACAGAATCTAGTTTTAGCATCTGCTTTTACCTGATAAACAAACATTATTATTTTAAATAGAGGAAAACCAATAATTTACAAGCTATAGACACCATGAAGATGTGAAACAAAGCTATCAAAGAGGAGGGAGGAAAAAAGAACATTTCAGATACACGTTCCCTGTTAAAGAGGAGGCTGTGCAAACAAGAACTAGATGTGCTATTTTTGTATACTTTTTTTTGGAAATACTCCTGTCTCGTTTCTGAGTGCATTTGTAGACAACTAGACTAAGTTTAATTTTAAGTAAAATGGAGTTATGGACAAATATAGCCATACCAAATATATCTACTTTGGGGATTAAGTCTAAATATGAGTGCTTAGCAGGATAGCTGATTTGTATAGCCCATCTCTGATGGAGAATCTGATCAAAATATTTTAATTATCCATTGTCACAATGATCAGGTAACAGCCAAATAATAAGAAAAGCTAAGAATTGCTATTTTACGTTATAGTCTTTATCTTGGGCCATAACGTGCATGCTATTTCACTAAGTGCAAAATATTTGAATCCCTTACTTTTGCTCCCCACAGAGGTGGTGGGAGAAACTGATATGAGCTTCAGATCTTTTCCTTGCCAGCTGATAAGGTGAAAAGCAGTTTTAGAAGGTACTGCTTTTTTTTTTTTTCAGAGCTTTTAAACTCCCACTGCTATTTGTCAGTATAAATTATTTTCTGTCTTTTCTAAATGCCATTTCCTTAAAAAATCCTTTTTGATGATGAATATATCTTGGCAAGATGGCCCCACAAAACACAAAAGTATAGTTGTGAGATATGAAGAATGATATGTAAAATACATTAATATCTTCTATATGTTGGAAAAGTACAGGAAGGAACCCAGTGAGTCCAGAAGTTTTTGGGTTTTGAGTCTATGCTCTTTTTAAGAAAGATGCCTGACTGCTTCTGATGTAGAAGAACATTCTGGTACCACTGGCATTCCTGAAACTCCTTCCTTTAAACTTCTATTTTGGCTGCCAGTGTTTTATCCTGCTGCTGCTGTCTTCTCATAGACCTGTTTACTGAGCAGCAGTCTGCGCACATTTGCTCTTGCCTGATGTCCCTTTCAGTTGTCCTCATCTCATGGCTGATCACAGCCCTTTATTCCTGCCAACATAGCCTGGCAGATGGGCTGTGTGACACAAAAGCCTTTGATTTTGAGCGGAAAGACATGTGGGTTGAGTCTTATGGGAGGGATGGAATACTTAACTAACTACACAGCTCATGGGAAATACACATTACACCTGATATTCATGAGTTAGGGTGAAACCCATAAACATATGTAGAATTAATTTGAACATGACACTCTAACCTTTATTTTTCAAAGGGCTTGGAGTCGCTGGTGGAAATCTGGTTATTTCATAAGGTGTAAAGACGAGTTAGCCATTCTCTCATTCTTTGAAAGAAAAAATATATTTTTTTCTCTGAATAAATTAGCTGTTCTTTTAAATCTCCTCCACAGTGCAAATGTGAAGATGACAACTTTGCCTTAGTGTGTTTTAGTAATAGCAAAGACTGTTTTTTACATCTATTTCTGAACAATGCAGGTCCTTCTGTCACTCTTTCTTCCTGCCCTTTAATGTGGGCAGCCCAAGGAAAAATGACCAAAGCAGAGGTCTGCCATTTGTCCTCAGTGACAAATGCCTCAGAGCCCATTGCCAGCTGAAATATAATGGTTCTGTCTTGAGGCAACTCGGGATTTCCTTACATTGAGATGATTATAATTAACTCCCTGATGATCCTGCTACAACTCCTTCTCTGTCATAACAGTCTGGTCTTACATGAGATCCCTCAAGGCCGTTCCAGCAGCTGGCTGGCTGGAGACAGGCAGACTGCACAAGCTGCAGCACCCTTCTAATGAACGGTCACTAAGCCTAAAAGATGTTGCAATTGAAGTACTTTCTTGGGAATATTTAAATTCAGGTTCTGACAGAATTAGTACTCGGCTTGATACTATGCATCAATAATCAAAAAATGAATTATAAAGTGATTACTGATAAAACTCACGAAAGACACAAAAATGACAGAAACAATAATTAAAAGAAGCAGGTTGTTCATGTGAATTTGTGACTGGGTATTTTATTGGAACCAAATATGAATCATATACTAAGGTTTCATAAAGTACCTATGTTGATACTTTAGTTCAGATGAGGAACATGCATTTTAAACCAATTTACCAATCATCCCATTGTGAAACATCTGGTCTGAGACACCAGGCTGAATATAGTCCAAAGTAATGTCTGCCAGAAAAGTGTGAAGTGTGGGCATGCAGCTGCATGAGAGTTCTCTGGGTGACCTGATAGCAAAAAGGGTTTATGTGTAAACACAATCTGTAGGGTAATACATTATTTTACAAATAGGTATGGGTTTATTTATGGTCATATGATCAGGATATTGCATACAGTTCTAGTATCCACAGTTTCAAAGGATTATAGTAATGAAATCAGAAATTGTGAAACTGATGCAAAAAGATATCTTAGAACAAAAGACATAGCCATCTGGATCTGAAAAGTGGTGGGGTTTTTTTGTTTGATTCGTTGTATTCTAAAAAGTTTGATTATTGTGACTAAGAATCTTCAAGAATATTATTATGGACTAAGAAGCTTTTTAATATACTTGGTGAAAGGTATGTTGTATACTCATGGCTGGAAGATAGACAAATATAAATTGCTGATATGCACCACTTTTTTTTTTTTTTCTTCCTTTATGTTTGAGATTATTAATCATTAGTACAAGCTTTCTTGGAAAGTCACGATTTTTCCGTCTCTTGATACCCCCAAATCAAGACAGAATGCCTTCCTAGAGGATGTACTCTAACTAAGCACAAATTACGATCATACTTCAGGGAGAACTGTGATACACACTAGGTCAAGGTAAAAAGCATCAAACAGATAGTCCTTTTTAGCCCTAAAATCTATGAATCTGTGTTATCAAATTTGTATATATTTACAAATACTTTGTAAATATACATCATCTCCATCCCTGGAGGTTTTTAAGATGAGACTGGATGTGGCACTTAGTGCCATGGTCTAGTAACCAGTGGTAGTGGATCAAGGGTTGGACTTGATGATCTCAGGAGGTCCTTTCCAACCTGGCTGATTCTATGATTCTATGATCATATGCTATCTGTTCATATTATTCAGTTCTGTAATAAAGAACTCATATCTGAGTACATTCTCTGAATTTTGAGATTTTATATTTAACTACAATTCACTATACTCTTTGATCTGGGTAACTCCTTTTCCTGTAATTTTAAGGTGACTGAATGACTTATCTTTTAATTTGGGTCTTTGCTCACTTGAGCTTGCATGCAATGTCCAGAAGAATGAGAATCTGCAGGTCATCTTGACAGAAATCAGAACTTGAATAAACCCTCAAACATAGTTCTTGTTGAGCTTCCAAACTGTGTGCCACAGAATAGATGAGCCTAGAAGCAACTTCTGGAGCTTGTCTAATCCAAACCTCTTGCTCAGAGTAGAGTTATCTAGAGGAGGTTGCTCAGGACTATGCCTAGTTATGTTTTGAATATCTGCAAGGATGGAGACTCCACACCTCTCTGGGCAGCCTGTTCTGGTGTTTGATCACCCAAAAAGTAGAATATTTTTTCTAATATTTAAATGATACTGATCTCAGGGCCTTTTCTGTCTAGGTGATTTTCTGCTGGTCAGTTCCCAGCACATACTGGTGCATGGGGTTTTCCCTCAGGTGCAGGAATTTGCATTTCTCTTTGTTTAACTGCAGGAAGTTCCTGTCAGCCCAATATTCCAGCCTGTCCAGATCCCTTTGATTGGTAACAAAACCATCTGGAACATCCTGCCGCTTTTTAATCTTCTGGAAATGGAATGAGAAAACCAATATATGAGATTTGGAAAACTCACGCGTTTTACCAGTACAGCATCTGAAACATCATTGCAGTAAGAGCTGAACTGTGGGGTTGACAGAGTTACCAGATTTTTTACTAAATCTGACCTGTCTTAACAGCACTTGCAAGAATCACTGACATAGTCTTATCAAATTCATAGTTTTCTGCAAGTTTTAGGATACAAAATTTAAAATTGTGTAAATATTGTGCACTTTTAAAAGAGCCATAACAAGAAATTCAAATAAACCCCTTTTAACAAGTGTCTATATAAAGTAAGCAAATTTCATTAACCCTATGATCTTCCCAATAAATGTCCCCCAAAATAACTGTAATCTCTTAATTAAAAAAAAAAAGTGGTTGTGTTAATCACTTACATATTTAATTATATCATTAAAGAGAAGGGATGGTATGGTAGTTGAAGTAATAATTGAGGAAACTTAAACTGAGTTCTTAACTTTACTGGGTTTCTAATTTTACTGGGATTTTTTTGTGGCTTGACATAGACCTGTTAACAGAGAATTGGCAGAGAAAGCCTGAACCATTTGCTCACGCTTCACACAATGAGAAGAACCGTATGGTAGACGTCTCATGTAGTAAGGGCTCCTAGAATACTCTTTTTATGTGCTCCCACTCACTGCAAACCTCAGACTCATCCCAAAACTGATAAAAAACTCTCTGTTGATAGTGAAAGGTAAAGGTTAGGTTAGTGGTTGTCTTATCAACTCCGTCCTTTTTAGATGTTAGTTTAATATGACCTGCATTTGACCAAGCTAGATAAAATGGTCTCTCCAGAAGTGTTATTGCAGTCTCGATAGAATTTTGAAACTCCAACAAGCTTCTGTGCACATATGCCTTTAATCCAGTATGAAATAGAAGCAGCAAATTTCGAAGTGATACATAGACTGAGATTGATACAAATCATTAGAGACCCACCAACTGGCCTGATTGAGAGATCAGGTATAGTGTCTACGGCATAGATGGAACATGACCAGGGACAAATGTCTTAAGGTGATGATCTTTTCATTGCAAGGTAGGTAATTTTGTCTCCAGGCTTTGAAATATCAAGAGATTATTGTGGAGAGAGATTATTATTTGTCACAAAACCAGCATCTATCTGAGATTCTTGATATTTGATATCCAAGAATTATAAACTACATTGCAAAGAGTTATCTTTTGAAGATGTTTTGTATGTCTTCTTTAAGGTTTATGACTGAGAGATCAAAGGTAAAGTGACTGGTTTGTGTGTTTCCTTTCTGGAGGTCTGATCTGGACTACTGTAGCTTTGATTCCAGCTGGGGTCTAGAAACTAGACCCTCTTATACCTAATTTCCCTGGAAGGCTCCATGCAATAGCACTCACGTGATGTCTAGGAATCCAGACTTGCAATGGTAGCATCAAGGCAATGACATTCTTTTACTCCCATCTGCCATCATGTTTTATATACAGTAGCTTTCTTATGGTGTCTTATCTTAGAACTGCAGTTTCAGCTTTTTCCTCCACTGTTTTTAGATGGGAGGCCATTACAAACAAAGGTGTATTTCATTAGATAGCACAACCTTGAAATTTTTCAATGGTATGATGATCTCTACAGTGTTAATATGAAACTTTGAAGGCACAAATTTTCTAGAAGGGACTGTGTGCATTAGAGAACCAATCTATGGTTCTCTATGGGGGTTAATGTCCTTAACATTTCCTCCTGATTGTTGGCTGAAAATATAATACTATGGCTTAGTTTTTTGTGTATCTCACTTGAAAAGCCTATCTTTTTCAAGGCACTGTGGATGTTACCTAGGCACTTGTATAGTTTTAGCCCATAATCTCTCTCTGATGCAACTTCACATTTATAAAATAATTGTAATGCTTCCTCATCTCTCAGAGAGTTGCATGGCTGGATATACTAAATCCCTATGAAATTCAGAGGGACAAAGGTCTGTAAATAGAGAACAGTTTGAAATTTTCAAATGGCAGAAAAGTAGAAGCATAAGATACTGTTGTCCAACCTACTAAAATGGAAACAATGCACTTCTCATATAAACAGTATTTTAGGAAGAAACAAAAGGAAAAAGGAAAAAAAGTCAAATTTGCATTTGAGAGCACAGTGCAACTCCTCTGTAAGAGCTATGCTATGTATTCCAGCCAGCCATGCCTAAAATTTGGGAGGTACTTTGCACGCGGAAGTGAAGGGCCACTTTCTTCTTTTCCTTTGGGGAACTCACAGGTGAAAAATCTAACACAGGTTCAAAAAGGACAAACCTCTAAGGCAGCACTGACAGCAGTTTAAACAGAATTATATTAACATAGAATAAAACACATGAAAAACATTCTTCTCTCAATTAGGCCTCAAAACTTTTTCACAGTCTATTAGTTTCTGGCAGGAGTGGATTGCAGAGAAGCCCTTATACAGGTATTTAAACTTGCAGCTTGCCTAAATCTACCAGAATACACACCACATAGGTGTGTTTGTGGACTGGACACAGGCATCTCCTGCAACCATACTCAGCTGCTTGCTTACCAGTCTGCTGAGACAGAGGTAGGGAAGACACAACACTCCCAAACTGGCCTAGGCTGCAGCAAGGAAAAATCCTTCTAAGGGATTAAATTTTAAAAAGAATGACGTTGTGCTAGATCCTTGCTTTGAGAACTCGTAACAAGGCTACAAAAACTATCACCCTCAGGTTTTTTGTTCATCATGCTGAAACTTTTAAAATGAAAATTGGCTAAACCATGTTGCCAATATGGCAGAATATAATCCATTCTGCACTGTTCATCATCTACTGTTATATATAATCAGTTTGATACACACACGTTAAGCTATTCTTATTTCATTTTCTTATTTATAATAAGGTAATGGGTTTTTAACACTAAAGGCTGCACCTGCAGTGAGAACTGTTATCTCAAAGGAACCATCCTGGTATAAAATGTTTCATCAATTCTCTTCCATATTAACAGTACTCTGTTAGCTATTTGATATGATAACAAAGCACAGGCCTTTTTCTGTCTGCTTTTACATCCTGGGTTTTTTCTTGCTTGGTCCACGGAAATAATCCCAGCCTAGGAGCAGTTAGCCACCCTTGCAGCACAGAGAATAAACACTCTGGAATGCCTTCCCTGGACATAAAATTCAGTCTGTTTACAATGAATCTTAAAAATCTTAAATAAACTTGACATCACCAAGAAAGCATATCATGCCACCCTACTCCCTAAAGAAGGAAAAAAAAATAAAAAATAAAACGAAATTTAAAAAAAAAAAGGAAAGAAATGAGACATCTCCCTGAAGTTCTATAGAGTCCATAAGGCAATAATAATCCAAAGTATGGACAAACTTATGTACCATGTTATATCTAAATGAAAAGGTTTGCCTAATTGTATAAATTATTAATTCAGATGGAGATGTACATTTTAATGTGTTGATTTTTCATTCATTTCAAATATGACACTATGAAACTACAGCTGCTCTTATCCCATATCATCCTGATCAAGTAAATGCTGGAAATACAACACACTCATTAATTTTAGAGGAGACAGAAAATTCCAGGATGTGAGGCTTTTATGTACTTTTCTGTTCTGCCTTTTTGTAACATTACAGTCATTACTTAATAGTGAACATAAAGAAAAAAATATCTTTTTTTTTTTTTTTTTTTATTCCTCTAGGTGGTAAATAACTCTGGGTTAGCGCAAGGGATGACACAGAAGGGTGCAAAAAGGATATGAGACTCATTTTGCAGAACAGGAAAATGAGGCAGAGGTTTTCCACGGATCTCTCTGCAATGTCAGGTTCTCCAGTAGAGTTGCCTTTTCCAGACAGCTTCACCCTCCCTTCTTTCACTTTGTTGAAGCTGCCTATGCTGCTCAGGCAGTGCTTATACATGTGCAGCCATGGTGTCAGAGCAGCAGGTCTCCAAATGTTAGCTCCCCTTGTCCTTCAGGTAATGGTCCCAGTGCTGGCTGGGTTAATAAGGCTTAGAGTTTGGAATGGGGCAGCAGTGTGTTTTGGATTTCATACTGTCCTACTGTCATTAGCTGCACTGAGCTGTGTCTTGATAAGAAATTGGTGATTAAATTAAATGACTGGTTTAATTTATTTGTGCTTCATTGTATTTGTTTATAGTTATCAACTTCTACAACAATATTTTTTTCCCAAACTTATCTTCTAATTACCTTCCCCATTATTCATTAGCTTCATGATTAGCAGGGAGTTTTTCACAGTTGTCAAGGAAATCCTTACTGGATTTGGTTTTTTGTTTTGCTGTTTCTTAGTGACATTCTCGAATCAAAGATTTAGAGTGTGTATTCAGATTATTAAACTACAGTTCATCTGTAATAGTATAGTTCTGCCTTTTTGTCATGACTTCAGTTTGTGCACCTTATTACTGAGTAACTTCAAGACAGAGATTCATTAAATGACCATCTCAGTCATATTATCTGAGCTAGGTACCTGAAATCATGCTTGTATTTTCTGTTGTCTTCATAGTTTTCCTTATCTTATTTTTCTTGTCTTTCCATTTTTAAAGAGAAGCCTAGCTTCATTGGCCCATCTGTATAACTCTATTCCCCAGATTTATACATCATTCAGTGTTCCTTTTCTTTTTTCATCCCTTCCCATAATATCAATTTTATATCAAGGTGACCTTAATTGAGCTTGGTATTATAATGTAGTGTTGTTGTGGGACCACCAGACTTCACATTTATTATCCACTAGCAATTTTTCTTTGAAAATGCTGCTTGCCACCAGGAAAAGAGTGATGGAACTAAGATGTATAGTCATTCAGATATTGATGTTGGTCTGAAGGCATTTTTTGTTTTAATCCATGCCTCTAGATTCTGCAGTTCATAACTTATCATCATTGAAGTGCAAGAAGTCAGATGAAATTTAATTGCATGAAATTTCAAAGATGCAAATTGGTCAGGGAAGGGGAGACCATATTAAATCTATTAAGTTTTGAAAAGCATCTGATGTTGACATTAAAACAGCTCCAGAGGCAACAGAATTCAGTGTGTGATGAAGTTCTTCAGAATCAGTCTTGCACAGTCTCCTCATAAACTGAAAAAAGCTTCTATATATCTGCATTTGCAAGTGGGGCACAGAAAGGCACTCAGTGCAGTAATGACATTAAGCCTCTAATTCCCATACTACTCTCGCAAGCAATTGTGAAACATTATGCTTATCTGCAGCTTTAATTTAAAAGCTGAAATAAGTTTTAACCATTTGGTAAATGTGCCAGCAATGCTGTTTTCCCACTGGTGGCTAGCGGGTAACTATAAAAGCCTCAGACTTCAGGCAGGCTGGTTTGTCTGCATCTTAAAGGGCGACAGGGCAAACCTGTGATTTTTCCAGCACTGTGGCTTATTTTTTTTGTCAGAAAAGGGTGACTTGGAGGAGTAGATCAATCTCAGTGAAACCTTAATCAGGATGAGGAGAGAAGGTGTTTCCCACACACACCAGACTGACAGGGCACTTCTCTAGCAATGGGATGTGAAGGAGTCTCATGTTTGGTCCCAGCTACTTGGCCTAGTTTGAGGGGGAAAGAAGGGGGGAAAAAAGGGTGCTGCAGTGCTCTGACATAAAATTTGAACGTTTGCAGAAAGGAGGATTCCTCAAGATCTCTAAAAGTACTTTCTCTTGTCTCCCGATGATACTCTGGTAACCTTAGCAATAGTCACTGTGAGCTGTAAAGAGTAGCACTAGGCCTGAAGGAAAGAATCAGCTATCCAGATGGTTAATAAAGAGTAGATAACCAGACAAATTAGTCTGGGAAAGCACCTCTTTGGTCTGAGACTGTGATAGCTTTAAAGTTTGATGTGTGGTATGTAATAAGGAAATGAATGAAAGTGGAAAGCTTTGTGTTAACAGAAATTGCTCTTATCTGTGCAGTGCAAGCTCATTTAATAATATATTGTAATGTGGCTTTAAAGTTATTTTTTTAAGATGATAATTAAAAAATTGCAGACCTAGAGATACTCCGCTCCTCCTTTAAATCTGTCTTGTCGTGTAGATTTCAATAAAAGTTTTTTTTAAGTAGGTGCTGCTGGAGTATGTTGTGTTTGCATAAGCTCACGCACCTTGTACAAAATAAAATCCATCAAAGTGGTTTACTACATAGCTAAATTTAAGCTCGTGTTTTCCTGTAAGCATGTGAGTTGTGATTAGTTTCATTGACTTTAGGGCAGCTCATATGCCTGAGTTTTGTTCAATAACTGCTACACAAACTGAGCAAGAATCACTTGCTCGACACTGAAAAAATAAAGTTAAGAACAGAGAAAGGTGGTCTTGGTTCATTACAAGTAACACTTTAGTTCTCAAATATAAAAGTAATTTTTTCCTAGCCTCAAAGCCCATTTAGTGGGCAATATTACTGTAGAAATATTCTCTGAATTTTGATCCCAAGGTTTAATAATGCCTTCCCATTCTTCCCATAATGCTTTATATACCTCACAGTCATTTAATCCAATTGGGAACAATGATCACAGGCTTTGTCCCTAGATTTCTACTTTAAAGTGTCTCCATCATCCACTTTCCCTACCACTTCACTGGTACAAGTGCAAACAGTGACTGAAAAGATCCTTTACTCAAACTAGCTTTCTTTTATTGTCTTGGGCTATTTTCCACTATCATTGTTGTAAATTGGCATGATAGATTACAACTTCTCTATTTTTTGTGTAGCACAAGGCTAAGTTTTGAAGTCTGGCAAATGAATATGTACGAACAAAACTAATTATGCTTACAGCAGTCCCAATGTTTGCAGTAGTGAAACAAGCACTTCTGTGAGCTGGTGGGTCCTAACTTACTGACTTCAGTGAGATTGTGGTGATTGGTGCTTTCTCCTTCCCAGATTTTTAGCTAGATTTTGGGATAAAAATGGTTGTGTGGAAAAACAGAGATGACAGCTATGAGATATTTCTACTCTTTTTTTTTTTTAATTTCAGTCTTACATCTCTTCTCTGATGTGCTGCCAGCTTTGGTTAGAGATCTCACAGAGTATAATTTATATAGATGACAAGCCTAGTTACCAGACTTCCTGAGCATATCGATGATCACAGGATTCAATCCACTTCAGTTTATACTTCAGCCTGTGTCATAATGACTTTAGGGTAATTAACCAGCTTTCCCTAATGGCCACATATGGCAACTCAGAATTTGGTTTTCATATTAATCCAAACATTCTGCCGAAGAATCTTGAATCTTCTTCCATTGCTGATTTCAATTAGGCAGTTTAGTTGCAGTGATTACTTAAAATTAAGAGAAGTAAGAGAACAATTAATTATGAATTAATTAGAAATTATTAAACATGATTATATCACAGGAAAGCTGTGTCAGTTGCCAGAGTAGAATCAAATTGGACAGAATCTATCCAACACACATTATGTTGGTTTACTCATGGATATTTGTCATAGAAAGAACCACAGTTTTGTGTCAGCAGAAACTCAGACAAGAGGAAACATTCCTTTAATGTGAAAATCAGAGGATGAGATGCTGCCATAGTCAGTGCTGCCCTTCATACTATGATGTCCAAATCTATGCAGGTCACTTGTTTACATTTCTGTTAGTCATGCATTGGCAGCATCATTATTATCAAAGAGCTAGCACAGCTGCACTAGCATTTATTTGCTTTAAAGAGCTGGCGTCAAAATAGCTTTACTTTGTATAACTGCTTTCCATTCTAAGTCACAAATGGGGAACCCATAACCATTCAGGATGATGTAATAGCTTCTGGTCACTTCCCAGCAGCCCCCTGGAATGCTAGCATCCCACTGCATCCCCTTTGTGTGGTGTGTGGAGCCACTCCTGATGCAAGTAAGCTCTGTGAGCCCCTCTCCGTGTGCACATCCCCTGGTGCTTTTCCTGGCTGCCCCACTTGCCCCTCCACCTGGAGAACCATGGGACCCTGCACTCTATTAGCACATGGCTATGCCAGATGCTTTGGGAAGCCCTCCTTGCTGCCTTGGTAGGATGCTTTCCCAAGCCCACAGAGACTGTGGGGACCCAAGTGTTGCTTTATATCATGGTAATAGTCCATCTGCTTTTTGCCTTCTTTGATTTTAAGCTGTAATTAGTGTAACAAAAGCATTGCATCATCTGGCTTACGTCTAGATTTTTAAATGAAAAATTAGTTCCTGCCTTCCTCTTTGTTCCTTCTCCTTGAACATGCTCCATATGGGCAACAGGTGTTACCCTCCCTCCCTCTCCTGACCTGCTGGTAGCACAGCCAGCAGATCAGGATACATGCGACTCCACTCTGACTCTCCTCTGTCACAAGAGCCTGTTCCTCCTCCCTCTGCCAGCATCATGTATGGCACTCCATTGTTGGTCCCACTTCCATGCTCATTCACCCCTCGGGCTGCAGTTCCTATGCTGTCCTGACCTCTCTTTTGCCACCTTCATGTCTGGCGACCCAGCACCTTAGTGCCACTAGGAAGGGGGATTCCTGAGCCACACTGCATCGTAACCAAGAGGCAAGGCTGCACCTCTCAGCACTCTGTTTAAAGTCTCTCCAGGAAGGATAATAATGAAAATACCTACTAAACAAAGTATTTATTAAGGAAAAAAAATCACTGTAGGTCATGCTCTTCTTTATTCCATCTAGCTGAGGGGCAACTCTATGGGTAATATATGTATAGTAAAAATAGCTATACATCTTATTCAAGTCACTTTCCAACAATTTTTTTGAGTCCCCCTGCCACATGATTTCTGCAGTGTTAATGATGCTCCCCTGTAGGACCAACACTTTACTCATTTAAGTATGTTGCAACAATATTATCACTGCTTCGAAAGGCAAATTGCTCTATGCTAACAATCAGAAAACAATTGCTTTGTTTTTCCTTTATGTAAATTATTTGGCATTAGCATTTACCTTTTCAAGCAGGCATTTGATACAGGACAAGTAGCAGTATTACATAAAAGGGTAGAAAGCAGAAAAATAATCACATCTCAAAAGAGAGGAAATTATAGCAATCTCTGATAAACAGAGAATTCTTAGAAATCAAATACTGAAGTTACATCTGGTCTTGGGAAACCTGATCAGCAGATATCATACAGAGCTGGGAGGGTGTGTTCACACAGCACTTAGTGAAATTACAGTAGCAATCCTTACACATGTAAAACACACGGAATGCCTGATTTATTTTTAAACTTATGATTTGTTTTTCTTCAAATATTAGGCATTATGTGCTTCTTGGTGACTCACAGACTTTTTATCAGTAAACTATTCTGGGGGCAAGTACTACTTGCCTTACATGAACTATCATGTTGACAGTCCTTAATGATTGTTCATTTAAGGAAAGAAGATTTGCTGCCTCTCCTTGTCTGTTCTTTTAACTTCATAATTGCTTAAACGCAAAAGGAAAGGAGAAACAAAAGCAATGTCTCTTCCACAGAAATGCTCATGTTTGTTTGCTAGAAAAACAGTGGGTAAGAATGGCAATTAAACAAAGATTGTAAACTGAAATTGACAGAGTAATATCACCCTTTCTGGATTTGATTTTTAATTTCTTGTCCTTTCCTTTGCTGTTTGAGATAATGAAGCAGTCACTGAATCAAGACAGAGACATCCATTTTAAGGCACTGAAAGCATTTTGTCAGTTCAGCTTCAATGCAGTAACCATCTCATGCTGAGGATTAGAGATGGTTTAGGGTATGTGCAGTAGTTGAGGCTCACTGCTTTATTCAGTCAACATTAGGATTTTCAAAACATGATTAAGTTGGGGAATATCTGGGAACTGGGTTTTTTGTTGTTTGGGTTTTTTCCCTCTCATGCAAATATTATCTTTACGTTTCTCACTTAGGAGTCAGAAAGTTATATATGTCCATCCAAAATTATTATGTGGAATAGTTGCAGTATTTGAGTTTATAAAATGCGTGTGTTTTTAAGTAATATAACCAATTTTTCTATTTAACCACAGTGTAAAGAGCATGTGTGCTGAGCACACTGACATTGAAATTTATGCAATTTGTGCAGACTGGGAGTCACAGGTTTGCTCACACAGCAGTGAGGCATCCTCCAGCAGTGAGGCATCCTCCAGCAGCTCTGCTCGAGACTTACCTTTTCAGCTGAGAGCAGAGGTGGAGCAGGGCACTGTGAGCCAGCTGGGTGACAGCAGCAAGGGGCTCTGCCCTGGCTGTGCCTCTACCCTCAGAGGGCTGCACATGTGACACAGCCGCTCCTGCATGAGCTTTTTGCCGTGGCTTGGAACTGGGTCTCCTTGATTGGCATAAGCAAACCTAGTGGTAAACTTGAGCTGTAGCACGGTGCAAAATAACTTCATCCAAATCAGTGTGCCCAGCTGGGTATACTTAGTAAGTAGTACCTGAAATAGTGTAGTATTGCTGAGATGGTTAATGGTCTGTGCTACTTCTGAAACAACAGGTAAACATTTATTATTTACTGTGTACATCTGAAAACGACCATTAACTTAAGTTTACTTTCCTCTTAAGAGCAAATAGGATTTCACAGCCTGGTTTGGGAACATGTGCCCTTGTTCCCTACCAAGCATAGGCCTTTCCCCTGGAGCTCTGCTTATATCTGTTCCTCAAAGCTTAGCTGGGGCTGTGGTTTGGAGCCCTTCACAGGCTGATGTAAGAACACTTGAAATACTGCAGAGCTGATGCTTAAATAACATTCAAATGAACTCTGTTCCTCCTCCAAGCTACTGTTGTACCAGGTCTGCTTCACAAAGCAGTGCAGGCTTTCATGTCTTTCTCTGGAGGAATAAAACTGAGGCTTCATTCACATGAAAAAATCTCAGTATGATTTATTTACAGGTTAAGGGCCCAAGCACATCCCTATAAATAATGATTTAGCCTTATTTTTTCCTGTGTGAACTTTGCATTTTCTGTGTGCCTCCTAAGGCCTTTGGATTATTACCACAGTGAATACCACTACATTTTAGGTACTGTGTTGGAAAAGACAAGTTGTTTTCCTTCAACCTAAAGAACTAACACCTAAATCTAGTCTGTGTATTGCTGCTACTTGACATCCTTTCTTCTATTATTTCCTACGCTTCTATTTCTAACTTTCTATGCTTTCTATGTCTATCCTAACTACCACTGATCTATCTACTTGGATATGTATTTCAAGATGCTGCAAGTAGTTAAAATTGAATAAAAACTGTCAGGTTAGACAGGTTTCTTTCAAATATGATTACGATTATATTAAAAAAAAAGGATGAAAAAACCACATAACAGAATATAGGGGAAAAAAAGTAGTATTTCTTTTATTTTCATATCTTTCTTCAAGGACTAGGTATAGTCCTTTTAATTTTTAAATTACAAGTATTAATATGGTTTACTAGAAGTCTAGCTTTGACATGTTGTACTGTCTGCTACAAAATATTATTAGTCATCACATAGATTATGCATTAAAGTCTTCATTAACTATTAACTATAACTAAAATAAATTAATTAAGTAAGAGCTACAAGCCTGAACACTAGAACATTAACAAAATTGTAGAACAAAACCAGAGTAATGTAAAACTTCAATTTCTTGGAAAATGGGTATCTATAAAGAGATTGTATTTTGGCATTGATTTTATTGTTGCAATCAATTTCAATATGTCTTTTCAAATGTCTTTCTGATATTTTAATATCTGACACTTTTAGCCTAGTGTGTGGGAATAAAAAACAATTACATATTTCTCACTGGGCTGCCACATGATCTCTTGGTAGAATGACCCCGAGGTCAAAGATATAACAGGCTACTTGCTGGTTTTTATGGTGTTTTTACAGGGACTATTTTTATTAGAGTTATAATGGATGCTGTTATGTGTCTAGTGAGTCAGGGCCTTGGGACGTTTATGCCACCTGTCATCCCCTCTTAACAGCTTTGATCGTGCATGCACTGGTTGGAAAAATTATTGTGCCATTTTTCAGTTTCAGCCTGCAGTGGTTTAACACAGCTACTGACACTTTTTCACAATATGAGTTGATACAGACAAGCATTTTTGAAGAAAGCCCTAAGGCTAACAATAATATTTATATCTTCTGCCATTCATGGAAAAGCAGAGCAATAAAGCAGGCAGAGGAACTGGTATGTGTTCCCTTTTGCTCATTAATGTTTCAGCTGATTCTGTGGGTGTTCTGGGGAAGAGTGGTTGCTTTCATTTTCTCATGAAAAGAAAATGCTATATTTCTTATTCAAATCTATTGCCTATGAGATTCTCCTTTAAGCTTTTTCTCGAAGGGTGTTGTTCATCTCATTTACACAGAGAGATTCACAACACAGAAATATATGTGCATTGAACAATGCTGGATTGGCATTGAAAAAACAGATGCACTGAAGAAGCCGTATATGACAATGCAGATGGAGAAACAGAGAGCCTGGCACAATAGAAAGTGCCTACCGCCTTCCAGGCTGTATGTCTGTTTGAAGGAGGAGGGGAATGGTTCCTAGAATGTCAAATCTCTCCTTTCTGTTGTTGCATGTAAAAGCCACCATGCTGTATTTCTCATCCTGAAGGTTTCACCATTCTGTCTCTGACTCCTTTGATACAAAGAATATCCAGCTCCCACTGCTCTTTTTCCTGGCTGCCTTGCAACACACACTTCTGATCTCTCCCGGTATTCCGTCACTGTGAGGTGGTGTGTATCCTTCTCATATCCCTGCAAATTTTAAGAGTGCATTTCCTCTGAGTTCCTTTTCAGGTGCTTAAGCCTCGCATCACTTTGCCTTCCTTAATAACTTAGAAAGCTTATAAAAAGACTTATGATATGAAAGTAGAATGCAGAACAGAAATAAAGTTTGGGTTGTTGTATCCCACATTGTACCTGTTGGTACTTGTTTGGGTGGTTTAACAAAAAGAACCATTTTTTGCCTATATTATTCTTTACTACAGTCCAAATATCCCCTTCAGAACCAGAATGTGGCAGCACGGTGGTAGCAGAAAATTATGACATACAAACAGGCCTGATATTTCACTCCAGCATCTTCTAGAGAAACAGAAAGGCTTGTGATCTTGAGATGAAATGATCTTTTCTGCCACTGAAGAATTGAGAGCAGCAGTCAGGGAGACCTGTGCAGGTGCATGGGACCAAATTCACAGCATTTTCTCTTCAACACGTTTGGATTTGTATTGATTGATGTAAGTTGTGGGATTTTTTAAAAAGGCAATTCATTTAGAAAGTGCCAAGAAGCCCACTCTATTCACCCACTCATATTTGCTTATACAAATATTACACATGCATTTGGACCCAAAGCAACATACAAGATTTTTAATGAAAAATGTCCCTAACAGAACAAGTGATAAATAATCCTTTTAAGAGAAAAAACATGCTATTGTAGATAAAATAGGACTGATTAAGACTGATTTAGGGAATATTTCTTAATCCAATCCAAGAGAGAATAGTCCTAATCTGTGACGGGGATGGCATTTGTTTGTAAAGTACTTTGATAAATGCCAAAATAAATAAAATAATTTTTCTTATCTTGAAGTACTAAAGTATGTAAAGTATCAAAATAAATTCCATTGTTTGTATTGTGTACACGCAATACACCTATGGGATTTGTATCTATTGTTTACCATAGTGTCATGCACACGTACACACACTTACACAAATACACTGTACTTTAATTATTTTAATATTGGTTTCAGGGATGTTCACTGTCAAATGAAGAGGACCAAATCCACGAGAAAGAAATCCATAGAATAATCCATAGAAGAAATTCCAAATTGTCGATGAATATATTATTTTTTTTTCATTTTTGTGTTTTAAAGTGCTGCCGTGCGGAGGAAAGTTTGGATTGATTTCTGTTATTTAGAAACTAGTCATGAAAGTTCAGGATAATTCCTTGTAAGTTTGGGCACCTGGTTGTCATACTTCAATTAGAATTCTAAATTAGAAAGAGAAAGTTGTGTTCTAATGGTGGGTTAGATCTTCAGTGGGATGAATTATGCTTGAAAGTTACTTAATTTGAAATTCATAGATAGTATAAGAAGTAATATTAGATTTCATTTAAATGCTGAAAATGTGATGATGTGAATCTAGCCCATCTACAGCAGTGGCATTCCAGCTGTTTCTCTTTGCACCTAATTTCATGGTGGTCAGTGAAATCAGTGTTTCTCACCAGCTTCATGTATTGCATCCACCTGTTCTTTCCCACTGTTTCTCAATAGTCCACATCATCCTAAATAATGTGAAACTAAAGTACCACTGAAATGTCATTACCAGATAGAAAAATCTGGTAATCAGTCAAAGCTGAGAGACACAGAGAATTCACAGGAAGATGAGAATAATGCATAGGAAGATCAGGGTGACCTTAAAACAACATTAATAGAAATGGAATGAAATGTTCCAGTACAAGGTCAGGTACTTAAGAACTACTAATAAGAAGCCTAGTGTAAATTAAAAATGAGTGATAAAGACAGAGACTCAGTTAATCATAGAATGATTATGTGATACTGCTTTGAAAAAGGCAAAAGCCTTCCTAGAATGTGTAAGTTCAGAGACAGGGAAAGTGTTTGTGCTATTGTAAAAGGTCTTGGTGAAATAATGGTCAGTCATATTCCAAAGCCACTAGCATACTTTCATGCATATAACTAAAGAATTATGTAGTTAAAGAAAAACACAAAACCCAGCAAGAATGAACCCCTTCCTCGTAATTCACAAGCACAACAGACTATATGTTTGGTCTTATAAGAAAACATTAAATGACAACCTGGTGTCTTCAGACTCATTTTTCTTTAGTGCAGGTGCCTTTCTCCCCTAACATTGTTATAGCCACAGCCCTTTACGGCTACAGACTACTACTCCTGATCCAGTCCCATCTGATTTTAAGTCATTTGCTATTTAAATGTGCTTGTACTTGAAAATAAGTACAAGTTATGGATTTTTAAAAAATGAACTTTTTAATTGGAAGTTTTACCAAAGAACATGTAGGATGATCAGGACAACAGAGGGCGTACCTTATGGGGCAAGACTGAAAGAACTCTCCTTAGTTTATGATAAGGATTAACTTTCCATCTGACCTTTCATGAGACTGTCTAACAGTCACATTCCCACAAGGTCAGAAACTTGAACTGCTGGGACTAAAGCCCCTTCACAGAAACAGCCCATGCTGGTGCCTCCTAGAGAACACCCAACAAAGGAACTCCTGGGCTTTTATCCCCTCACAGTCTGTACCCATACATAAATCTCGCTCTTCCCTCCGAGTCTTCGGATCCTGTCCCCCTCTCCGTGTCCATCCACCTCCCTGGCGTCACCCGACTTCATCTCCTGTGTTATCCAGAAGGTCAGCAATTCCCCGCTCCTGGCTCCGGCTATGTCTCTGTGTCCATTCACCTGGCTGATGTCATCCATCTCCATGCCCTTTGTTATCCCAAAAGGTTGTCAGTTCACGGCCTCTTGTCTCCGGCTCCCACCCAGAGTTCAATCTTCAGCCTGCAAACCGAGCTACCTGCACCAGGTATATTCCTCAACACTTAGAAAACCTGAGTCCACGGGAGAGCAGGACTGCTTTCTCTAGAAGTCTTGTTGATGCCTTCAGTCGGGTAAGTAGTTTGACACAGAAAGTTACTACTTAAGATAAAAGGTAAAGAAAACTTTAAAAAACAATAACAGTGATGGGTCTGAGTAAACACATATGGTAATTCCAATTAAAAAAATATAAATACTGTAGGAGTTATGTTCTAGAACAACCTTGAAAGGAGCAGTGGAGAAGCAGGATCCCAAAACTACTTGCTCGTCTATGATTAGATAACAAAAGCGATTAGTTATCTACATTATTTGTTGTGGCAGGAGACTGGGCTTGACGATCCATGAGGGAATTTCCTGTTCTCAGCTTTTTAAGTTTTTTTCTGATAACAAAATCACTTTTTTCCTTACAGACACCAACTTTTAAATTCATCTTACCTTTTCCAAATTTCAGTTTCCAGAAAGCAACATTCAGTTTCCTTAACACTGTCACAAATTTTCTTCCAAGTTTTCAGTTCTATTACAGGAGAAACCTGATCACCTTGATTACTATTTGTATATCAATCCCAGGGAGAATTAACCCCAACACTTAGAATATTATGTAGTCTTTTCTGTTCACAAACTGCTAAGTATTTTACCAGGAGTAATTAAACTCTGAACAGTTCAGTGACTTATTGACCTCATGCAAAGATATCTATCAAGTCAATGCCAGAGCTCCAAAACGAATCCTTCTCTAATTGTACAAGTTAGTAAATCTGTTTGCACTCAATAAAAAGTAACAACACAGGCGTATTTTTACTGTATTGTACCGTAAGTTCTGTAAACAAAATACAAATATACCTCCATAATATTGGAGAAATACTGTCTCATGATGCAAGAATGGGAGGTTTACAGAGGCTTAATTTGTAAAACGTGTACTCTTGATATCTTTATTTCAGTTTTAGAATTATTTATGATCCCTAGAATAAACTACTTGGCTGAAAAATTAGAAGATAAAAACAGATACTTTTTAAAGGTAGTAATGAAAGAGCAATACTGCATTGCTCGTCTCTTTGTATCATTGGGCGTTAACACAGCTGTGTTAATTTTTTCTAAGCTAACATTTCCAGAATTAAACATTTGCGTAATTCTGGTTTTATGTTCTAGAAATATTGATGGTAAAAACATCTCTCATAGATCCCAGTATCTAGATAAATAGGTACAAAAAATGGTACAAGTGAGAAATGCAAAAGCAGTGAATTCCCTGGAGAAGTATGTGGTGTCTGCTTTCATTGTCAATCCTTTGAACAGCGAAGTGTTAAATAGTTTGTATGAGAAGTATTTTAACCTAAATGGTACTGAAACTCTGGATATTTGTGAATGATAAATAAACGAGTTTTGTCTGGTGCCCTTACTACTGGTGTCAAGCTGAGTAGCTGAAAATGAGATAGTGTGGACCTGATGTCATAGTGGTATAAGTTTGGATTGAAAAGAAAAAACCCCAAGCCCTAACAAAACACACAAATTTGAGACAAAAAATAAGACTTGTGAATGTAGGTCTTTTTCTAATGTGCAAGTAAGTGTTCAAATTTCAGATGAAGTGATAATTAAACAAACTATTGAAAAAGGTACTTTTGGAAACATAAGCAGGGGTGAGGATTTACCTTACATACTCATGCTAAAGATGTGTGAGCCACAGGGGACATCTGCTACCTTCAATCACCCATCTGGGTAGTTGCAAATAATCAAATTTCCAGTGGGTTAACTGGGAGGTAGGCACCATTCTTGATATCGTGTGCAAAAGAGAAAATATTTCTTCCAAGCATCAAAGAAAATACAACCTTGCTTTTGATCGCACCTAAAGTTGGGTCATGTATGACGTGAAATAGTGCAAGCCAGGGGAATGTGGCAAAAAAAAAATGTGAAAGAGATGAATTCATAGACTAAACAAGCCTGCATTCTTGGGTGATTAAACCAGGTCATCTCTGCCTTGCCCTCTCCCACATTCCAGAAAGGATGTTATAGCAAAATTTCATGTAAGTTTTGATATACTCAGATGTGATGTCTGTCCATCTGGGCAATTGGAAAAAGTTAGATGCTTATATCATTAATTTATCTCCTATATATTTCTTAGAGTTCATTACCTTAAAGAGAATAGCCTAGCACAAAAAGACCTAAAAATCTCACCCATTGCTATCTATTACTGATATGACTCCAAAAGTTGCCTGGTACTTCTGTAGAACAAAAGAGTTTGATTATTGTCAACCACTTGAAACCTCTTAGGTCAGGTACAGGAAGAAATCAAGCCATTAAGTACAGTGCAAGCTGCAAAATTCATCTGGAAAGTGGGACAATTTAGTTTTTACTGTGCTCCATGCTGGAGCTCTTCGGCTAGATACTTCTTTTTCTAAGTTTGGACTACTTTGATATGCGATCTTTCAATTCTTTTTCACTCAGAATAAAGTCACAAGTACCGTGTTGATATAGTCATTGTTTTAGGAAGCTTGCCACCTAATTTTAGACATGATAAGGAATAAAAGAAATAATGATAGGTGTGTACATATATTGAACAAGTATGAAATAAAACAGTAAAGAAGACTGTCGTTCCTTTATGGACTGCAAATATCTTGATGGTTCTCTTTGAGAAAATTGAAGAATATAGTAGTAATTTGCTATGAAAGCTGTATCTGTTAGAAAGGAGCGGATTATTTATTTCTAGAAAGTGGCAGTACAATAAAACACATACAGCAGCATTTTCCCCCAGCAAAATACTTGTTCGAGGGCTTGAAGCTGTAGATTCTGTCAAACTCAACCAGTCTGCCCTATAGCTATCTAAAATATTTGCAGTGAAGATTGAGTTTCAAGTTGTATTTCAAGTGGTATTCATTCTCATGCATCTGTGTATTAAACTCTCATCTTATTTTTGTCTGTGTGCTGTCTTCCAAAGAAAATTGTGGCTCTGTTTTTAGTTGTCTGCCTTCCCAAAATGCTGTCAGGCTAAGGCATATTATCTTACATATCATCCATGAACAGTTCAAGATTAATTAGCCTTTCACCCATTTTAAAGGTATCATCTATATCCTGAAGGCAGAGTATGGTGTTTGGCAGCCTCTTCAATCACTTCAAATTTTTCTCTGTGTACTGTATAAATAATCTGTGGAAAAATTACACTGTTCTGTGAATAGAATAGCTACAGATACAGATGGCATGTTCCATATAATTCCACAATCTGAGTCTATACAGATTACCCCCTTTGAACATTATATGAAGGATAATAAATATTTTTTGCGTATCCTATAATCCTACAACAAAACTGACATATTGGCATTCATTCTGTGATTTTAAGGCTTCACAAGTTTTTGTTTCGCCTAGTAAATGTTATTAAGTGTACGTAAAAAAATGGCAGAGCAAATTATAATCGGTTGCACTGAACTATTTGGATGCATTACCTATATGAAGATTATTAGCTACTGTCGTAAGCAGATTTAATAACCTACTTGTTTACTTCCTTAAGTTCCTGCTTATTAGTTCTATTTCTTATGAATTAGAAGATCTGCCCAATATCCACAAGTATGAAAAGACGCTGTCTGCTGTAATGGTTGTGTATGCAGTTTGAAAATACACAGAACACTTTATCTAATGACTTCAATTTTGTGTATCGTTTGTTTGTGATGTTGAGATTTTACCTCCCTTAACAGCCAACAGCAAACAGGGAGCAGGGCAAGCAGCATGGAGGCATGCTCTTTTCCTGTGTAATGCATTGTGAACTGGCATCTTATTATCCCACTGCACACTATTATTCTATTATTGGGCTTGGCTGTTATCTTAAACACTGGTAACCAGTGCCTGAGGGTAAAATCCTCAGTAAAAGCCTCGGAGATTAGAAGAACCTAGAGCAAAATGTTTACTCTTCTCCATCCTTGTAATGCCAAAAGGAAGAAAACTGTGAGTGTCTACAGATGTGTTTTAAGAGCAGTGATGATGGAAGAAGTCTTTACCCAAAAGGTGCATTTTACAACCTGCTCTGACACCATAAGGGTTGGATTTAACCTGATTTCTGTCTTGGCCATTGGTTGTGTGGGCAGGATTTTCTGCCAGGACATACTCTGGCCCCAGCGTTTATGAGTCAGCTTTGTTGCTGTCTGACAGTACTGCAGCTGATAGAATCTAAGATGTCACTTATAAATAAATAAACAGGCTTCCTGCATTTCAAAAATAGTATTCATAATGTGAGCTGACGTGCTGCTTTCTCGCCAAACTGCCTTTGCAGAAAATCTTTGTCAGCTGAACAATAGAATAATGAAAGTATGAGCTTAATTACCTTATGCCTCAATACTACTCTTACTTCAAAGCTATTTAAACTATTAACCACAAAAAATGCGGGTTTTTTCCAAATGACTTGCACACTAGTCAAAATGTCTTGGCCTGATAAGGAGATGGAACACATGACCTAGTGCATATTCTCTATTCTTAATATCTGTGAACTACTTTTGTTGGAATCGCTAGGAAGAACAGAACTTACTGTTTTGTCATTTTGCTTCTGATTTTTTGTTTAAAGCATACCTAACTTCTTCTCTGAGGTCAATATAAAAATATCCAAAGTCCAATATTTTTCTGTCATTCTTTTACAGAAATTATTTTACTTAATTTCCACTATCTTTGGACCTTTTTTTTGTTGCACTGTAATTCAATCAATACTATTTTTGTTGAAGTGAGATCAGAAGGCAGTGTCTGAATATTGTTCTACATTTAAATGATGTTTTAGCTCTCCTATCTTTTTTAATATCAGTTTTAGAGATGCGATTGTACAATATCTTGGAGCTTTATGCAATGACATTGACATATGCAGAGTAATACTTTTCTTTGCACTGATGCAAACATTCTAAAGCTGGTTTAAAGTTATGGATGAGAGAAATGGTTGAGGCCTTTAGAGAATATACTAAGACACAGAGGAGACATTTATATTAATAAGTCCCAGGCATACAAACATACATAACTTTCATCCTGGATTGGATCATTTTAAAGTTCATGGTGAAAACTCACTGAGAGGAAAACTCATGAAATTCACCTACTTTGGAGATTGCAGCCCCCGATCTGGTGGGTCTGTTCAACTATGTCTCATGCTCCCACAAAGCTGAGGAAAGGGATACACCTGATAGCATTACTCAACCTAAAACGTGTAGGTCTCAGTTTTCCTGGCTATTTCTGCTGTATGTATCAGAATGTCAAAGTGTAATTGTACTGAGGGGAGAGCAACAGAAGGAGGTCATCTCACCTTGCAGTGAGCACCTCTAATTTCAGAGGAATATGAAATTCAGTCTCTGTGGATTCTGGATATTTTCCACAAAACTGTGGAAAATTAAAGGTGGCCTTGGCCTTTAATGATCACTACCATCTATGTTCAATTGAGTGTGACTAGATGAAACAAGAATTCAAACTGAGTCTCTTCAGTGAATTGTCTGTTGATTGAGTTGTAGCTCAGTGAGAGTAAAATGGTCCCAAGAGAACCAATTTCTATTGAAAAAACAAGTGGAAAAACCTGATTTGCAGCTAGGAAGTGTTTTCTGGACAGGCTGTGATGCAGAGTTCTGATAAAGAGGGAAAGGAGACTGATAACAAAATGCTTGCTTACAGTAATGTCTTTTGGAAAGAAAAAATGTGCATCACTCATTTGTACAAAAACGCCCAAAACAACAACTCTTAATTTTTTGCCATTTCTGTGTAAATATATTCTGTATGATCTGCACATAGGACTCATGGAAATTCTCATGACTCATGTTTCTCAGAGTTGTAATATTTCTTTCTGTGAGATATTTCAGATTAACAACTGTCACCTTGTATTGAATTAAAGAGCAGCTTTCAAGCCACATGCTCAGTGTTGCTAACTTTGCTCCAGACCTTATTGGGTGAGAATTGGCATGGTTTCCCTTCATTTCTACCTTTCTGTTGTTCTTATCCTGTATTGGATAGTAAAATGTTATAAAACATAGCAGAGAATAAAAGAAAAAGAGTAACATGAGGAGAGTTTATTATACAGCACAGGAAAATTTCCCAAAGACACAATCTCTTTTTATGTAGAGAAAGAGAAAAATACTGTCTGCCTAAAACAGCATAGTACATTCAAGCCTTTTGAAACCACTCTTCCTCCTCACAGTCTGGGCAAGTGCCTCAGAAAAGGGTGAGTTTTGGGATGAATAATGACCTGCTCTTAAGTTCCTTCCACACAGGTAAAATAATGGGGTGTCTCAGGCAATGAATAACTGCCCCTATGAGCCCACACTTTAGATCTTGTCTTATTAATCCAGGTTCCTTTACACATTCAAGTCATTGTCTGCGGAGCTGCTGAAACCTCAATGAAGGAGAGCTCTTAGTCTTCTGGAAATGCTGCTGGTGAAGCTGTCTGTACCTGACCACCAGTTTGCTTCAAAGGCAGCTTTCTGCATGGATTGCTCCTTCTCGATCCCACTTGGAAGCACTGTATTTCATGGGACTGAGCTGCTCAAACTGAGGCTCTGCGCTGCCCACGGTCACTGGTACATGCTGGTCCCCTCCAGAGAGGAGGACAAGCAAGCAGCTGCCAGTTCTGACTCAATCAGGGTACCCCTAGCTGCCAGCAATAACAGGCACTGAGTTCCCTGTCTTTTAAAACATTTGCTTCTAGAAAGTAATAAAACAATTAGGGATTGTGACAAAATATACCCAACAGCCCTAGTTGTGCTAAATTTATATTTTCAGGTGAGAAAATTCTTAGACCCAGTCATTTCACTCATCTTCACCCCAGATCAGAGGTGTTAGGAGAAAGCCTCTTTGCCATCAGTGATGTCTGCAGTGGTGCTTTTCCAACTAAAATATTACTGACAGTTTTGTAGATTAACTTAAGGACAATTTTTATAACAAGTCCGACTTATTTGTATATGGATAATTCTGTGTAAATATTTATTGGAATTTTATCTGTCTTTCTTGTTTTGTAATGAGTATATTGTAAATGTGTAACCGTCTGCCCTGAAGTCTGCAATAGATTAAATGTAGGCAGAGCATAGGTAATGAGAACAGTTTGTCATAGCCTTACAGTCTTCAGGGACATAGTATAAATCAAGGTCTAACTCATCCCAGGGGTCTAGTAATTTTTACAGTATATGTTTATTTTCTATTTGTATTCTGATAACAATTCATATTTATTATGATCTTACCAATGGCAGGTCTTCATTCAAGTATTAAAGAAGATATATTTCACAGGTGACTAGAATTGAAAATAGAGGCCCTGAAGAATATAATCCCTACATCATTACTTAAATCATTTTAATGAAAAAATGTGCATTTTGATGAGATGAGTAAAAAAATTGCAAATTAAGATAGCAAAATTGAAAATTCGCAGTACACAAAGACTATTTACATAGGGGCTACCAACTTTACAGTGATTTACATTTTTTCACAAATTAAACTGTAGCAGAAAAATTTCTCAGTTATTCATAAAATTACCTGGCTATACAGCAAGTGTTTTTCTTATCAGATTAAATCATCGAAGGCTGTCTACTACAGAAGTGGCACATCATATACTTGTATTAAACACAGTTTTAAATCATGCTTATACTGAACAGTGGACTCTAGTTGAAACTATATCAAGAATTTTAATTCAGAAAATGCACTTTTGGAATAGTTGGAAAGAGATGATTAACCAGCTGTCCAGGCCAGCACCAAGGCTTTAGTGGAAAGTAATAGATCTTAGTGTACAAAGCTAATTAGCCTTCCACACTTGGTTTACAATAGCATAAGCCCTGAAGTATGAGATACAGTAGTTCCCTACAAAGTTAAGCGTTAATCTTGGTAATGCTGTAATCTCCTGTAAAAATTACTGTGAAGCCATTGTGTTACAATACTCAGTGGAAGGCCAGTTCTTGCTTTCAGATGTGCTCCAATTGCTTCTTACGTACATCCTAGGGTTAAAAATCTCAGGTTAAAATCTCAGACACAAACCTGCAAGCTTAGAGAAGTTTGTTTATGAAAACTGTATTATTCCCATGCTTAAACTATACTATTCCCATGCTTTTCTGCAAACTGTCACTGATGCTTCTGAATATGGTAGTCCCATTTCTTCAGGTCACAGGGCTGAGATTCTGAAGTGTTTCACCCTAAACTAGTGTTAGTAGACATGAGGGAGAAAGAAAGTGGTGTTGATGTTGATGACAATGATAATGATGATAAAAATAATAATATTTTTAATAATAATAATAATGCTTTTACTATTATTTACAGAAAATGAAGTGCACTTGTTTACATTACATGATTCAAAGCTTTTTTAGGAACATCTGTCTGTTTGTAACCTTCTACTCATGCTGCCAAATTTTTTCCTAGTAGAGGATGTTATTGCTATGGTATGAAATTTTTTATTAGAAATTCCTGCTAAAATAGAATGTGCAATACTGGATGAGAGACATTTCTAATAACTCAGCAACTCCTATTGACTTTGTATAAGGAGTGCTGAGTATGTTCCTCTTTCTTCATGCCAGCAGACTGAAGCATATTTCTAAACAAAAATAATGATTTCCAGATTAAAAAATATGTTTTTCTGGGACTTTTGCATCTTTATATATGTAACATAGTTTGTCTTATGGGTTATCATTATTTATATTGCTAACATTTTTAATATACGTTTGAAAGATCTGGAATTTCTTCTGCAGTCCAAATATTTCTTTTAACCATGATGAGAATTTACATAAAACGAAAATAATAGGTAGTCAGTAAATTTGTTCCCTCAGCAAATATCGGACATTCATGTGAGCATTGTGTTAAACCAAAACTGAGTAGAAGTTGAGTGAACAGCCATAAGATTCATGTAGAACTGTCAATTTACATGATTTTACATTCATGTGTCCTCACTTCTAAAATTCTGTTATTTATTCCTATAGTTTTCTTTCTGTTTTGCCCATTCTGCCCATTTTTAATGATTTTTTACTGAAATTTTCCTTTCCCTTTTAGTAGTAATGTTTTTAAAAAGTTACTATTTTTTACTATTACAGTGAAATTTCTGAGTTTATGCCAAGTAGAATGTTATACAAAGATGAAAACAAATCCCAAAAGTAATTTTTACATTTGTTAAACCAAGAAAGACTCACCTGTGCCAAAAAGAGAAGAGTACCTCACCATCCATGACTCCTCTGAGTTATTTATGATAATTAAGCAGGATCTGTGTATTGATTTTTATGGTAATTAGTTCCTGTTTCAATTCCGCTAGAATAGAGCGTTTCTATCAGGTGATTGTCATGCTCTTAGTGAAGGTACCGTATCTACTGGAAGAATTTCACAGTAAGATCACAGCGGAAGAAATTATAGCTAAATTACCAGCATTAGAGATAAGCTTCTGTTTTTCAGTTTTCTTGCATATCTCAATCATAATCAACTCTAATTAATTGTCTTTACCGTGCTAGCCCAAGGTTTACTGTTACTAAGGATGGACTCTTCATGCTTTAAGGCTGTAAATCACTTATGGTGACAGAACAGCATGCCATCCTCTAGGAGTATTTCAAGTGGAAGATATAAAGATGTCACAACTGAGCATCAGAAAACTGATGCATAACTTTAGTGTCTCTTCAGCTCCTTTTAATTCTGTCATCCACGTGTGTTAGGTAACTGGGGTAGCTGAGGGAAAGTAGTACATCTTTATGGGTAACCTGCCTTTCCTCCAGAGTGAGGTGTCTTTTCCTACTCTCCCAGATGGGAGCCATTATTTCCTTGTCTGAGCACTGCTAGAATGAGCTTTACACTGAAGAAGCCATATCATCTGATGGAGCATGTTAATAATTAGACAGTGTGGACTGTGATTTGGTTGCTTTGCTCCCCTGGCTCTTACTCCTTGAAAAGAAGTATCTCCTTATGTACACCCCATGGGTGTTAATAACTGAACAAAAGTCAAGACAACTTAAGCAGAAGATGAAAATGAATCATGTTTTTAATGATAGATGGTGTTGGAAAACATCTGGCTGTGGATATTCCCATGCATAACAGAACGAGTAGGGATCGGAAAAAGATCTGTTGGTTAGGGACTTCTCTGTTCTTCTAGTTCAGGTTTGTTCTTCATAACACATTTGTTAAAAATACTTCCTTGTTCTGTTCAGTCAAGAGTCTCAAGTGGTGGGAATCAAAGACAGCTTTTGAAAGGCTATTTAGCAATTTGATTTTTATAGGTGTCAGGAAGGTGTTTCTAATATGGTTTCTAACTATCTTCTGTCTTAATAGTATTTTGTTACAGTCCCTGCAACACACTAAATTTTTTTCACACTGAATTGTACATACCCTTGATGCATATCCTCCTCTAGGTACTTGCAGGCTCTTTCCTATTAACCATCAGCTATTGCCAGAGATGCACAGCCAATTTCTATTTTCCGTAGGAGGGACTCATTACTCTGTCTTCCTTAACCTCATTTGGAAAAGATCATTTTAAAAGGTGCATGAGCAGATCAAGTCCCTTTACTCTTCCATCTTGGCTTTCATTACTAAAGGTGAAATTTGGTTGCCCTAAAGATTGGCATCTGGTGACAGTTTAGACATATTAAAGCATTCTGCCTGCCCCCCAGCCACCACCGTGTGTCTCCTCTGCCCTATTCACTTACTCCATATGGGTCATTGTCCCCCAAAGATGTATCAGAGAAGATTAAATAACTAAATCATAATTGAAATATCTACACTGGACATGGACAAGTGAATTTAGACAATCAAGCAACACATTTAAAATTTACTCCTGAAACAGTGTGATAATGATTCAAAAGTATCCATTTAGAGCAATAGCTGAGGATAATTAGTAAAGAGTCTGTAAGTTTGCTTATACAGAGACATCAAATTTTGTTAGAGAAAAGGATAAAACATTAAAATGTGGAAGTACAGACTGACCACACCCTGCCCCCATCCCCTCAAAAGATTTTATGTCTCATTTCAAGCGCAAATAGACCTTTTAGAGATTTCTGTTGTCCATCTGTGTGTCAGATTATAATTCACTTCATAATTGCTATTAATAATGATTGCTAGCATTCCTTTTGTTAAGTTCAGGTAAAGACAGAGTATTTGGAGCAGTGTCTATTGATAATAGCATCGAAAACTAAATAAAATAAAAATACATGTGAAATAATACTGTAATCTTGTAGGAAATCTTGCAAGACTTCTGGGAATAAGTAAAACAGTATTCTGTAGCTCAGTATTGAATCAAAAGCAGGAGTTTTTCAAGTACAAGTATCCATGCTAAGTTACATTAATGTATTGATTTTACCCCCTACAGTAATTCTTTTGTTGTTCTACAAATTATACCAAATGATTAATTTGATATAAAATAGTGCTGACTGGAAAAAATAAAGGAAGTCCCTGCACTACTGAATAATATGATAGGATCAACACTTTTTCCATTTTTGCTGTGAATTTGACAGCTGTGTCTTTGTAAAAGCCAAACTAATAAGGTCAAAGTAAAACATCTGTAGAAAGGAAGCTGCTGGTCCAGCAATGTTTCATGGTGCTGACACAAACTGTAAGGTAGCTCCTCAACTTGCTTAATGCATATATAATTTTCTATTGGTACTGATAATATTTTGTTGGTTTGTTTTTTTTTTTTAGTTATACTGTTTTTCTCACATTTTAGCTGCCTTTAATTCTAATGGTACCCAACAATATGCTTTATATATGTAGGATATTTTATGAATCTATTTTTTCTCTTCAAAACCATTGTCTATTTTCTGCTACTTCCTGCAAGTTTTTTTCTAAAACAGTTGACATAGTAAGACATATCTAGCCACTGAGAAACCCCGGCAACAATCTACAGTAAGAATAATACAAATATTATTTTATCATTTGCTTCAGGAGCTATTAGCATCTCTCTCCAAACATGAAAGGTAACCATTCTCTCTACTGAACAAGTTCACAGTGAATTATTCAAATAATGTCTGGCAATAGCAACTTTGCAATAAAATGGAATTGTAACTTAGGAACTTGAGAAGTAAAATAATTATTGAAACACTCTTCTATAATATATTATATAAAAGTATCATTGAATTAAAAAGCATCCTCTGCCTTCTTGAGGGCTTGAACTTTATTGTGTTTCTTTTTTTACAAGAGATACAATAAAGCAGCCTCTTCAATTTCCTTGATGATATATTGAGAAGGTTATGCAATGCTTATTAAAAATGTTATTCATAATACTGTTGAACAGCTAAAATAGCCCTGATTTTGAAATAAGCACACATTCAAAACAGAAAGAAAAGTTTGCTTCCAGTGTTTGAGGAAATGGGAAATATATAGCAGAACATCCATAAAGCACTGACAAAGAGTTTTCAGTAATTCTATACTGTTCCTTGAAAAACAAACTTAATGATAGTTATAAAATCAGTAGTAATCACTTGTTTACATTGAAGCTGCTAGTCTCAAGGACACCACTTTTCAGACACTTGTAGACAGCTCCATTAGAAAACAAACAACTAACAAGCAGCCGATTAGACTGTCTGGTGTCCAGGGACCGGTGCCTGTTGACACTGACAGCTTAAATGGATATAGGGTATTTGCTAACTATATTTCTTTTTTCATCATGGACTATTAACTGATAACACTGACAGAACAAAAAGAGACCTGTGGTTGAAGCAAAGCTTCTTAACATCCAGGTTTTGCTTAGGTCCACATTCATCTTGCTGCAATGTGTGGGTGACTTTGGGAATGGATTATGGAGCTCTTTTCCAAAGGTATGTTGAGCCGTTGGGCTTTGTGAAGCTTGCAAATACTTTTCTCTTTCAAGGTAATACAAGAAATATCAAGAGGTGTACTGAAACTTTTGCAAAAGTTAGTTGCTAAAAAAAGGTACATTTTAAAAACTTTCTCAGACATCTCTTTTTATTTTTGTCTGAAATACAAATCAATCTATTTTAATGGAATCACTGGGGAATGATAATAATACAATTCTCTTAAAGTAAAGAGACAAGGATCTTGAAAGTTGGTTTAGATGGATAACCAAGAAGTATTTCAAGACGTGGTCTTTTCTAATTAGTCATATGTTCTGTTTTTATAATTACTTAATGGACATCTTTTATGGGACCAGTCTGTAGATCTGTTGAAGCTTAAGCTTCAGGAAAAGGTTTCATGATGAAAAATTTTGGATGACTAGTGCACATAATAAATGCCTGAATAATCCAAAACCAGAAATGTGTCCCTCTGCAGCACTCCATAAAAACTTGCTTATGGGCTATTAAAATGTAAAGTTGCCTACAGGATTTCTAGGTTAATATACGACATCTTTATTGACCACACAAGAATTAGAATCCAAGAAGTGAGTACTCTTTTTTTAATTGAAATCTTCCAAATAATTACAATATAACTTCTACTCCAATTAATATTTTTTCTTATATTTTAATTAAATGAAATAAAACTCAGTGTTTTTTCACTTTGCGATCTGTGTAATTCTCCAGGGAAGCATCATCTTTACAACAACTGAAAACAACAGTTATGCTTAAACCTGTCTATTGTTCTACTTCTCAAAGATTAAGGCTTGGATTATTATCTCCTAGTCCATAATCACCTCAAATGTTCTGATTATTAACATGTTTGAGCTCAGTACTAAAGCTAGTTCTAGAGTACTAGACCGTGCAGGTGAAAAATTCTACTCATCATCAAAATGGGCTAACAATCTGCTTAGTGCTTTGCCAAACAGCAGCACAATCATTTTCTGAAAAAATGGTCAGAGTTCCTCCTGATGGTGTTTGGATTGAGAAGGGGCAAAAAAATGAGAAGAGCTGACTGCAAGGACCTCACAGTCCTAACATTCTCCATAAAATGCACCCTTTAAAGGCTGGATATGCTTTGGGACCAACTCTTGTCTTATATAACACTAATACCTGGAGTTTGTCAACTGGAGACAGAAGGGAAGAGGGAGATCTCTGGATCAGGAGCTGAAAAACGTAATCTGGTCTTCTTTACTCTCAAGCACCTACCTGTGTAAGTCTTTGTAACTTTATAGTTATGAAACTCAAAATGTACAAAAATATTTTGCCTTAGACTTGTGCATCAACAGTGATTGATTATAGCAGAGTAACATATCCTTGTCTTTAAAGCATTTAATCTCACTGGTTGTTGCAACCTTTAGGCTCTGTATTTTGGAAGGCTTGTTGCTCTTGACTCAAGACTCTCAGCTTGCATTCCTGATTTGCCACACAGGCCACTTTGGAACTGACAAGGCAAGGCTGTCCTGGTGGCTGCTTCACACAGGTAGACTCTTTGGCGGAAGCAGGGTAAGTGTTTACTGACACAGGGCTTCAATGAAAGGCAGATGCCCTATGTACATGATTTTATTATGTGTGCATCATATAATTAATAAATTATTATACATTTAAAGTAAGTCTGTATTTTCAAAAAGCATTTTAGATGTAGGTTCCTTTTCTGCAATATTATTATTTTTCATGCATTTTTCTGATCCCTCTCTGATTATTATTTTCTGTTCAATATTCTGATACAATATTCTGTTCAATATTCTGTTCAATATTCTGATACAATATTCCCCACGTCCCAGAAACATAACAAATACTTCATATTCATAGTCACACTTTCATTGTTTGTACAAGAGGTTTATAGCCTTTGGCCAAATTATGCTCTTGCTTACACTGAAGACAAACTTTGGTCTTTAAATTTGTATGAAATAGGTATGAAAACCCATAAATGCCTGTTAGTGACTTTTTTCCTAGTAGCAGAGTAATAGTTCAATTTTTTCCTGTCACAGTTGTGGGAGTTATTTTCACCATTAGCATGGATTGGAAGAACATACAGTGATATTCAATAAAGCAATACAGAAGGTATATTTCCAAATTTTTCCTCCAGAGTTCTCAAATGCCACTCCCATTACATAATTTAGTGAAACAACATGGCACTGGTACTTGTAGCTTTTGGGAGATGAGTAACTGATGGCCTGAGAAGTATTCTAAAGAAGAGGGTGTATGCTACTGGACTCTAAACAATCTTTAAGCAATTTTCCAAGACCACAACGTATTGTGGCTTATTCAAAAACCACCATGCAAAAATAGCAGAAAGTGGACATAACTGAATAGCTTTAGCGCAGTCTCTCTGAGGCACCTGGGGAGACTTGGTCAAAGCAGAATTAGAATTGCAGTTTAGCTGCACAACAGTGAAAAGAACCATTTTGAGGTTTTGTTATGGTGAGTTGAGCATCAAATTCTTTTCAGCAATTTTAAATTTGATTTGACAAGTATTTTTGATTTGAGGTGTCTCATAATTAGGCCTCTCTTTTAAATCAATTTGTGCCTTTTGAAAAAGCACTGTTTATGGTGAATTATACTTATCATTAAGTTAATGGATTTTTAAAATACATTTTCAGCTTTTCAATATCCTTTTCAGATCTGAAATCATTCTCTTTACACTTGCTTGTATGTAATTCAGATTGGTGGTAAGTTCTTTGCCATGGGCAATACGCTTGGCTGAAAGATGGTATTCTTAAAATAGAGAGAGATGTAAAATCTACATCAACTGTATAATTATTTCTTTAAGCTTAGTGATAGGCCAAGGAGAGAAATGCTGAAAAATAAGGCACGTAAATAGCAAATGTTTGTATTTTTATTAGAACTGAAAAAACTTACTCACTTCAAGAGTGAAACTGTGGCCTCTCAAATGCCTGGTGTTTCTGCCACTAGCTTCAAGCAGTCAGGAATTCACATCAGAAGTAAGGAGCTAATGGATTAAAAGCATCACATGCTCTTAATGGAGTCACTTCCAAGGATGCTTTTGAAAATCCTGCTCTTCTTCATGATGGCAGTTGCATAACAGCAATGCACTCAAGCACATTTTTCATTAAAAAATAACCATTCTGAACTCCTTAATTTACCATGCGTTCATTAAAAAAGAATAAACTGCTTACAGTATTGTACAAGACATTCTTGAATGAAAAATTTATGGGTTTTAAAGTAAGCTGTAACTGTCTGTGACCTTAGGCAAAGGACACAGTTGTCACCAGCTAATTCACACGTGGCCACAGGTGAAGTCTGGGGTCTCTGACAGCGTCAGACAGGACACGTGAGCTAAAAGTAAACCTGTGCATGATGCAGAGTACAAGCCTGTGGTAGATTGCAGCTGTGTTACTGCTGCCTGATAAGATCTCTTTTGCCACATTTGGGCTAAGGAACAGCTACTATCTTCTTAGCCTATCCCTGCTGCAGAGTGAAGCAAGCTATCTGAAATTCGGGTTAAGGAAGTCTCACCTTTGCAGTCTGGATGCTAGGAGAGAAGCTCAGGTGACACAGACCTACTCCTCAGCTTGGGGACACTCTTTGTTTCTCATGCTGGTGGATCTTTCTGCTGTTAACATAAAAAACCACAGAGAATACTCCTTTTGTTCCAACTCTACTTCCTCAGATTTACCTTCCACAAGAGAACCTCAATCTTTCTAGTCAAATAACTGAAGCAGTAGATCACAGAAATTTGCCTGTAACACTTAGAAAACCATTTAAACATATGGTAATGAGTTGTTTTCTTGCTAAGCTGTTTGAGGTGTTATGTAGTGTCCTGGTTGTATTATCGTGCAATTACCTCATGCAGGTCTGCCTGAGAACAAAAAGGGAATTCAGAAGAGATATTTGCTTTTAATTTCCTGATTTTTCTCATACTGAAGACTCAGCTTTAAAATTACAAGACAACAACTTTGTGCATAATATGTTGTCATTATGACAGCTGATGAGCTTAGTGTTCTTTGATGAAGTTATTAAAAATTACTTTATATAACATCTGCAAACAATACCACTGTGTTTCTGAACACTTAGTGGCTTATTTAATGTCCCTTCCCTTTAGTACTACACAAACCGTAGTGAGAGATTTTTCTCTCAGAAATCATGTATCACTGCCTTGAACTTGTCAAGATGAGTAAGGCTGTGCCATGCTTTTATAATGGCATTCATATCTTTAAAGCCAAATATTTCACAAAGATATTAGGTCTCTTGAAGGTAGAGAAATTTGATCAGTTAAATAGTTAAAAATTGCTCCTTGATTAAAAATGTAAATTCTAGAAATGCAAATGTTGTAATTTCTAAAAGCTCCTAGAGAAAACACTTGTTACTTTCTTTTAGATTGGCATAATAAGTAAACATCAATTTTCCTTACTGTGAAAAGGCAATAGGTAAAATACGCCTTTTTAGCTGCTTTCTAGTCTTTGAATTTTATACTACATTCATTTTCATATTTATGTTAAATCTAAAGATTTAACACAGCAAATCAAAGTTCTGAGAAAGAGACAGCATCATAGATGATGAAATATACTAAAAATAATGTAATTCTTCATTGAGGATGTTTGGATATGGAGCCAGTGTATAGTCTGCCCCTATAACAGTGATGGCCATGCAGTCCTCCATCTCATTACTGAGTGCTCAGCTGAGGGGAGACCAGAGTCTACTTCACCCTACTCCTCTCCTGTGACAAATCTGTCCACATTCTGAATATGCATGGAGTGGGCAGCTTTGCCTTGCTCGTGTGAGATCTCAGTTCAGAATCCTAGACTGAAGTTTTGGTTCTCTGAATCAAACAAAACAGGCATGGAGTACAAGGCTGGCTCAGATATCAACACTAATAAATAGCATGCATCTTGCCTCTTATATAACCTGTATTAAGAGGCAATTTAGGCTGGAAAGCTGTAAAGCAGGTGACCTTATTTGGTATAGATACATAGGCAAGAACAGCAGCAGTTGGCCATGCCTGGGGTTGTTCCACGCAGGAAGAGCCATTCCTGGGGAAGGGACAAGTTGCCAGCAGCCATTAGATCAATCTCTGTTCTAGACTGGGTCTTCTTTCTGTTTCTACCAGAAAAAAAATTATACCAGATTACCATGAGTACACTAGGTAAGGTTTTCTAATTATGATTTTAATTACATCTAAGTGCCATGTTGCATTCCATTGCATAAAAGTCTGCCTCTTTATCTGACAGATGCAAATTAATTCAACTTGAAAACCTTTCAGAGTTTGAGGTATGTAAGTTCATGGCAGGAATCGCTCTTGCTCCAGATGGCTGCAGCTTTAGCTCTGCAGCATTTTTAAGGAGTTCTTTTTTGAGTTTTTCAGACATGTTGCACATTTTTGAGAACATGCGCTAACACAGAAAAATTATATCAGCTAGCAGGTAGAACCCCCTAGTCCTCCCAACCCCCAAATATCTCATTTTCAATTATTAATTTAAACATAAAAGAATGGAACTGGAGAATCTGACAGGATGAAGATGACTTCAAAAGAATGCAAATAGGATGAATGGAATTTAAAAATACAGCATATGAGCAGACAAGACAGAAATGAGAGTGCTATAGGTAGGGAGTATTTTATTCTATCTTCTTGTAGTTTGCACTAGAGATTCCATTTTTTTCTATAGAAATAATGTAAACAAATGATAAACACCACCATGATTTTCTGAAAGTGGAATTCACAGATTATTCTATGATAATTTCCATTCCTGTGTTTATAAATACAGATAATAGAACTACGTATCATATTTACAGTCTGTATCAATATATCTAAAACCCTCAACCTTTAATATACTGTAGTACTAACATTCTTGCCAAGTTTAAAAATGTGATTTTGCCCATGTAACAAATGATAAACTGAGGCAGAGAAAGGGAGAGCCCTACAGAAGGACAAAAATGTTGTGAATTACAAGTACAACACTGAAGCTGGTAGAGAATGGATTAAGTAAACTCTTACAAGGAGAAGAATATAAAGTAAAGGAATATTTCTTTTAGAGAGTGTCTTGAGGCAACGGGTCTTCTGTATTTTGAATTCAAGATTTTAAGAAAGAAATTGCTTTGCTAGATGGCTTAAAAAATGCATTCTTACTTAAGGGAGAGCATTGCATTTATCAGCTATATATTTCAGCTATTTTCATCTCTCCCCTTTCGAGCTACGCTCAGAAAACCCCAGTTCTGACACTGGATTTACTGTCTCCAGGGACTTATGGTGCTCCACGTAATGTTTTTCACCAGTTAATGATATAATTTGACTTACATGTTTACCTTGCCCTTTTCCTCTTTACTTAAATGAATTGCATTAAATCTTTTGTACATATCCACAAAAACAGACTTTGAGTTGTTTCAGATAATGCAGGAGACCCTTTAGCTAATCTGAATTATTGTCGCTCAGCTGATTCCTTCTACACCTCATCTGTTTGCCTGGGGAGTTTTTAATATTGTTTTTTTCAGTCGATTGCTGATTGCAGAATTAAAGGGGAAGGGATGTCAAACTTTACAGCTGGAAAGCAGCATTAGTTAGGGCCCTCCAAAAAATGTGCTTCTCTCATGACTGCTGAATTGAGAAAGAGCATGTATCAGGGTGTTCAGTAATGGTGTGAAAAATGGAACAACTTTAAAGAAATAGAACACATGATAAAGTCTGTAACAGAAGCTTGATTGAACTGACCTGTTGAGCTGACCACTGGATATCCATTTGAAATAGAAAAAAAATTAGCATTCAGTCCTTTCTATTTTGTTACAGTCTAAAAGGGACTGTTACCTGGCTCTGCATTGGAATTTACTAATTAGGAGCTCTGAGATTTTAACAGTATATACCAGGTGGAACCAAAAAAATCTCAAGCCTTCAAACATCACACTTCTTCTTGGAATATGCAGAATACTTTGATTTCTTTGTCAATGACCTGGGAATTGATTCTAACCAAATATTTAGGCAAGGACTTTTTGTTGGTTTAATGTTTCTTGATAAACTCTTGATAAACTGAGGCAGATACAGATTGTGGTGGTGTCCTTTCCTGTTCACATGAAGAACAGATATTTGGGGTTGAGATGTCTGAGTTTTATAACATACAGGACATGACTGGCAAGCGCATTACAAAAATAAGTCAATGAAAGATTTATGTCATAGATATATATATTAGGTCATTCAGTAGTTTTCATGAGATGGCTGAATAAATGAATCTTCTGCCATGGAAATCTTCTTACGCCACATTCCTCAAGATGGGTTGTAACTCAGTCTTCTATATAGGCACATTTCTGTATAATATGAGACAAATCATGGTTTTGGCTTAGCCAACCCAGTAAAACTTTGTCTTTCTCTAAACTTACTGATCCTATAGGTCGGTTTGATGCCTACGAACTTTAAGTATCTAACCAAGATGTTTAAATTGAGAAAGAACTTGTCCTCTGCTCCTTTTGTACACTTTGGTGACGCATGAAGAGATGCTCAGAGAGTGACTCCCATAGAGGCAGGTGCTATTTGTGATCCTTTAATGGCAGGGAATCTGGGTGCTACACTCAGCTCAAAACACTTAATTAGATGTGGGTTGGAAATTATTAGGTAGATGCTAATTGGTTGATAGGTATGACTAATTTAAATTTAAATTCCTACCTGTGCCATACTGTGGTTTTAGTAGGAGGAGTGTCCTTATGGTTGAACAATGGATAGTTTGGTCTGGATACCCTAGCAACAGGTTTCAGTCCTTCTGATTAAATTCACATTTCTCATTGTTTTTTTGTTTTAGTTTTTGTTTGTTTGTTTATTTTTCTGTGAATTCTTTAACTACTGACAAAAGTCAAAATTGTGAGGTAGGAGGATAGAGCTGCTTGTTTTCTATTTTCTCGTTTGCTTCATTTTTTCCTTAATGAGGAATACTGTTAGATCCCTACTTGTGTGTAATGTGTGCTGACACACCTGTTCACACAGAGGGGCCTTCTCTACATCCTGTAAATCAGTGTCTAAACCTGAGAAAGGGTAGCCTTTCAGGTATATCCCTCTTTCTAGCTTATCACTGGCCACTTCAGAGAGCTTCCTACTAAAATTTTGTAGGATATAAAGAAATAACTGTACACTCAGTTTTTAGTAATAAAAGAGGGAAAAAACCCTAAAATACCCTACGCAGAGTTTATGCACAGGGCTGTAGAGTCCCTTTTGGAGACGTGGCAATGATGGAGGAGTGGTTCTGAGCTGCATTGCTCTATCACCTCTCAGCCTCTTCAAGCACCTTTGGGTATTCGAAAAGGACAGATATGGCAGGTGTATCTCCAAAACATAGTCTCAATTTCAAACCAATGAAGTTAGTCTGAAGTTCTTAATCCCTTCCTACTGGACTTACATAGCCAAAGTAAAGGGTTTGGTCATGCCAAATATATTATTTGATACCACACCAAAGAGAAATACCAATGCAAAGAGTTCGGTGCTGGCTTAATGGTGCACAATACAGAGCTCTTGTTTTCAAGGTAAAAAAACCCCAAAAGTGCTTGACCATCTCCAAATATGAGTGCTGCTCTTCAAATTAATATGCTATTCAAATTACTGCATCTCTTATCTGCTATTTCTTATAATTACCTAGGTTTATGTTGGGTAAAGTTTCTGGAAACAAAAGAACTGTAAATCTGTGGATTTTTAAAACAAATTTTGCAGCTTTTAGTGTACTTAAAGTTACTGTTTCTAAGGGCAACCTATTCTCTCTTCACTTTTTTTTTTTTTTTTAATCCACCTTTTCCTACTTGTTTAGCCATAAATGTGAGTGGGGAGTGAATCTCATTTAAGATTGCCTCACCAATTCACTGCTTTGAATTTTTAATGATGACAGTTAAATAATAAACACTCCCCAAAGGCAAAAAAACCACAGTAGCATTCTGATGGCTTTTCTGTAGTCTGCTACAAACATCTGTGAAAACTGATTTCCTTTAATGCTGCCTGATGAAGGTGACCTTTAGAGTTGTCACAAAAGCTATACTTTAACCACCTGCAGAGGAATAAAAGGCAGATATTTACGTGGTAAATATTTTAATTATTGCAGGTAAAAATATTAAAAAAATTATTTACGTAAGTCATCAAATGATATGATAGTTGGAAGTTGGGCACTAGCAACTTCTTCAAAGTTAAATTGTTGCATTTTATGCTCACGTTCAGTAGGTAATAACAACACAAAGGAATAACTCAAAAATTACCAAATACAGAGGATTTTGAATAGGCACACACAGTATTTCATCTGAAAAGAAAGAACAGTATTTTAAAAAAAATATTAAATATTAAATAAAGAGTTACCAGGACATTGGTAAGCAGTGCAAAGTAATTACTGCAGTATGTACTAAAGGAATCTGTGCTAGAGTAGCTCCAGGGCAGCAACTGGAAGTACACTGGGTGATGGTGATATGGGCTGATGCGAACTCGCAAATGTCTTCTGAAAAATTTCTTAGGCTAAGCTGAACCGGGAAGCCAGGTTTACAGAAGACTTACATAAAACACAGTGTGGAATAGGGTTTGACATTTCTAATATTCAGAACAGTGGATTAATGAGCTTTGAATCTATGGCAGTATCATTTTTCAAGGGGAAAAAAAAATATTTAATTTTAAGGTTGTTATATATTTTTATTAAAATACAGTTATATTTACACATATTTACACAGCAATATTATGCTGACATATTGGCATAATTCTATGTAATATTCATTAAATGTTAAGGGTTTGGAGGGGACCTTAAAGATCATCTGGTCCCAACCCTCATTGCCACAGGAAGGGACACCTCCCACTAGACCAGGTTGCTTAAGATCTTATTCAATCTGGCCTTGAAAAATATATTCACACAAAACACAGAACAAATCTGTCATAATGGAATCAATAATTTTTTGGTAAAATTTAATTCTAGTTTTCCTCTGAATTATAATTGTTTTTCATCTTTGACTTCTGAAATACTGAACTTTTTCCTAAAAATCAACCCAACTGCAGTCAGAACTTAAGTTAAGTGAAAAACTTTGTACCTCCAGAAATGCATTTCTCACAGCATTAGCTGGGGACATTGATTAATTTTGCCTTGGAAACATGATGATCCATAAATAAAGTCTCAAAAGACACTACATGCTGAACTACAAGCATTTTTGGGAAACTTTTCCCTTCATGACCTTGCTTATGTTGCCAGAAGTGATTGAGTCACAGCACATGGTTCAATTTATATCTTTGCTTCTTGTTTTTGTTTGTTTTGGGGTTTTTTGTGTTTGTTTGGTTTTTATCTCCACTTTATTTCCCATTCAGGTGGGATTGATTCCATAGTGAAGAGATGGAATAAGTGCTAGAATATCTGTGATGTATTCTTGTTTGGTTGGTTTGTTTTTTTTTCATTTGGAATTAAGACTTGGCTTTCACAAAGTAATCTCTAATACTGAGGAACTGTACTGTTGACAAAACAGGATGTGGGGAGGGTGCCTGTAATTGTCAAGAATAAAAATAAATAATAAATCTAAAGGCATGAAAATGTATCTTTATTTTTCCCAGACATTGATTTAGTGACTGGAAAAAAGATAAAATTGATTTTTTTTTTCAGAGAAAAGCAATTATAAAAGTTGGTTAACTGTTAACCACAGGATTTAATAATCCTTAAATGATCCAGACAGAAGATAAAGCATTAAAGTCAGCCTTTAATTATAGAGGCTGGGCATTTCTGGTAGGAGTTCATGCAAAGTATTATCTCTGTACAAATGGTGTACAAATTGTGTAGATTCATTTCTTTTAATATTTCAGATATGCTGTACGATTTTGAGAATGATTTGCTTAGACTAATTTCAGTAGATTAATTTTAGTGGGTTTTTTTATAGCGGTATTTTTGTGAGATTTTTTCCTATCTCATCATACAAGCTGAGTTTGCAATGATCTTTCCTAATTTTCCTGGTATGATTTTTAACCAGTTTACAGTTCCTTTAGAACTGTTCTTCCAGCAGAGTTCACATATACATTTTTTTCTGATGTGCAAGCAGTCCATTTAGATCTTGGTTCTACAGTGGATACATGTTACAAGATCTTCCGTCTTCTCACATAAGATTTTCTAGATTTTGAGAGAATATTTCTGGATTTTCATGGGCCCATTGTCAGAAAAGAAATAACTTACCTTCTTTCCAAAATTTTGAGAAGTGACTACTTGTATGATGTCTGAATTTCAGCTTGAGTTACCTTGGAAGCGGTCTGGGTAGGTAAATAAGAGAAAAGTTCCCTTTCAAGAGCCTAAAGTGAAATCAATTAAGATCACTGGTATCTGTAGGTACTAGTTAGTCCAGGACTAGCACTACTCTTTGTTTATGGCTAGGTTGCACTTGTGAGAGGAACTTGTCTGATGTTAAGATGAAATGTATTACTTTGAGTTACCAGAAATGAAAAGTTGCAGCTAATGTCTGTCACGAGTGGGAGTAGAAGGCTTAGACAAAGTTATTAAAAAGCAAAGCCTTGCTGATGAGCCTCGAGGTACAGAAAGGATTCCCCTGCTTTCTAAACCCCTTCTCAGAGAGGAGTCTAAGTGTAGCTAAACCCAATCTTAGCCTCGGATTATGTTAACGGTTTAAATTTAAGGAATTATAGAGGTATGATTGAACAACTTTTGTCCCGCAAATTTTAATGATTGGCAAAATGAGAATATTAATATAAAATGAATAATTTATTTTATACAAATGATCAGACAAAATATCTTAATTAGAACTATTTACTACCTAATATAAGCACTAAAAATCTACTAGTAGAGTATAATATAGCATAAAGTAGTATAGTGCACTGTAACAAAGCAATTATTGAAGCAGTTATATTAAAGCTAGCAAAAAGAAAAATTGTTAAGTAGAGATCTGATGTAACTCACCCATACCAATGCTCGTGGGGAGACCTCTTTCTCTCAACCTCGAGGAGTATCCTTGGGGGGTGGCCCCAGCCCAAGGGAGGAATCTCCACACATACATCCCAAGAAGGGTTATGTTAGAAGAACCTGACTGCATGAGAGGGGACTAGACTTTTAGAGTATAAAGTGATTGACTGCTAATCACGGATTTACAGGCCAGCTATCAGCTTATCTGTCAAATCAGACTTCAAAAAGCAGGGTGTGTATTCAAAGTCTGATGAACCAGGATGGTTTTTGCATAATTAACACCAAGACAACACTCTGGCTCCAACAGTTGATCCTGCATGATAGATTGATTGGATTTTAGGTCTTATAAGGGTGGGTCTATTCTGCCACAATGTCACAGGAATTTTAGAAAAAAAGTAAAAATTTCAAGTGCATCACATTATGTAGCAAATAATTCAAGCATACTCTCAGCACCTACCTTAATCATAAAACTGATAAAATTCAATTATCAGTTCTCAGAAGTAAGAATATATGAAGTATCTTCTTTAGGGATGAATCTAAATTTTAATGAAGGATTACATTTGGGAGTTACAAAACAATATAAAGCTCTGTCTGTTGGTCTATGGTGAGAAAAATCATGAGGACTGAAATATTGATGATTCAAGGATTTGAGGGTTTAAGCAGTTTGTATATGGTGAGATTGTTTCATAAGACCTTCATTAAAATTTTGTTTGAGCAGTTAAAGAAGAGAAATAGCATTGCTAAACCCATTTTCTTGTAGTAGGACTATTATATTATGATCCACTTAAATTCTAATTGAAGCTTTTAACCTGTTTCAGTCTGGGACATAGGCTCGTATCCACGAAGCTATTTGAGAACCTAATTCTTATTTGAACACCTAATTGTCACTGATTTTGAGAGAATGTACTTGCCAGAATGGGAGTTAAGTGCCTAAATACCTATAGCTGAGCTGTAGTGCTTTCCTTCAGAGCTGTAGCTTATACAGGAACTTATGTTCTGATTTTTCAGGAGACAAGGCAACACTTTTCTAACCTTTTGTATTCAAAAAACGCATACCTGCAAATTATGCTCGGACACGGTTAAACATGAAGGCTTTTATCACTTATTATTTTTGTCTACACTACTGCAGAAATATAAAAGCTAGAAATTCATGTAAGCAAAGAGAACACCTTGCCAGTCCATTTCTGCAATATGCTTTGACTTTTTAGTCGTTAATGCTCTCTCTTGAAATGTTGATGCAAACATTAACAGCTAAATGAAGCTCTTGTGAATTAGCATGGGATTATATTAACTGAAAGTGCAATATTCAGCCAGCAGAACCACCTGATTACTTTTTTTTTATGTTTATATGGCTATACTCACTTCCATGTAATTGGACTGCTACTATTAGCAGAAACCATTCAGACTTTATTAAACATATTTGTAAACCTCATTTTCATTAAATATGTGACATCTGCATTTCTGTCTTCTAGGTTCTGCCTTCCTACCTGAAACAATCAAATCTAGACATATTATACCTCTGTCATCTTTCATAATCTAAACTGCTTCAAGCAGGAACAATGCATTTATTTTTTATAATGAAAAGAAAGCCTCTGAATGCCAACTAGTAGACACAAAAGGTTATCTTCTGATTTTCCAGGCTTGGATTGTCAGACATTAAATTTTTTAACAGCCACTTCGGATGCATTATTGATGCTCTCACTATTTAGAAAATGGATCACATCACTAGAGTAATTAGCACCCTGCCACTTCTGCCTGTCTTATTTAATGTGTCACAAGAGAAGGCTGTGTTGAACTATTTCTTTTTAAATTAAAGACAGGTTTTGTTTCTCGTCCATTGCCCTGTTGCGTATTATCACCTAGTGAATACAGGTGGTCCATAGGATTAGGATCTGACATGGATATGTGGCTTCCATTTAGGATAAGTATACATGCTTCTTGTAGGAATTTAAGGATGTAGAGTTTTCCTCAGGATTACTATGCCAAGCAAAGGTTTGAACCGGTGTTTTTCATATACCAACAGAACCTGTTGACAATAGAGAAACACTTTCTCCACAAAATATGCAGTTTTATCAATTTAGAAATTAATTCTTCAGTTTATCATCTGACAACTCATATTAAGCTTGTAGTAGAAATTACTTCCTAAGTAACTTATGATGAAATTTTATCCTTCTAGCTGAATGTTTGAGGTTATCACAATACCTGGTTTCCTTCTAATTAAATTATTACAAACCCATAAAACTGCTGAGGCATTGATTACAGATTAAGCACAGTGTGGATGAACCATATATTTTGTCTTGAGTGATGTAAAATTTAATTTTTACATGTAAGACATAGAATGGATGCCTTCTGAAAGTGTTGAAGTTGCAGTAAAGGTAGTAATTGAGGTGTGTGGAAATTCAAATAACAAAGTGTTATCTCCTTATAGGTACAGATACCTCACTTCAGAAGGTCTAAATACTTAAAAATAATGATGATTAGCAGATTTTTATACTTTCAATAAAATAGAATGCTCTTTGGAAGTTTGTATTCAAAAAATGAAGAAGTGTCTACAGATTCAGATGAAAAAAATCCCAAAGCCCTCAACATAAATACAGACTATTGAAATCTCATCAGAGTAAAAGCTCCTTGCCATAATTTGCTGTCCTTTTCCAAAGTCAAGACGCGACAGTGGTAGTTTTGCTTTCTTCTTGATTTATATACACCTATGCATTTTTGAATTTGTCATGCCTTAGTCATGTATTTCTTCCTAACAGCCTGCTAGAAATGACTGAAAACACAGAGCTAAATGGCTATCAGCAAAGTAATTTTTTTCAGAACAGTAATTTATAAATATAATGTGTGTTAGCTAGAAATACAAATTTTAGAACATATCTGGAACTGCATATTTGCCTGGGTTTTTGTGCACTTAACTGAGCACTTAATTATTCTCTAAATTTAAATTATATCAATGCCTGATACTTGGGAAAGCAGTAATAATAAGAGATATACTTAAGAAAATAGGAAAGTGGAAAGAAGTATCACATAGAGCTCAAATTTATCAAGTTTTTTAAAAAATCAGTAATTGTGTACCTAAATGAGAGACCACAGAAACAGAAACTGGCCTCATTCAGGTATTTAAATGGACAAGGCCATTGATCAGCATAATTAGACGCTTAACTGGACGCCCTAGTCTAGGAACTTGAATAAATACACAGCATTGAAAGGTAACCTGTTTCAAAGTGCTTTCTTTTCTGGTTTCAGGCTCTTTATATTACTGAAGAATGTAGATTATGTAAAAAGGACAATGAGGGCAAAAATTCAAAACCAGATGCAAACAAAAATCTATTCAACAGAATAAATAAAACAAAAGCTGAAAAATTAAAAGAAGAACTAAGCAACTATAAACAGAATAAACATAATGACCTTCTGGCACTTTTTAAGATAATTTATTCTCACTGATAGACATGCATTTAAATTGTGTCCTGCAATTGGAAAGTGGAATTGCTTCCTGATTTCCACGTTAAAGTGGATTTTGCTCAAAGAAATTATAGAAACTGAAGAAATGGAAGCTTTCCCCGTTGACATCTATCAGATCTGGAGTAGAATAACTGCAAGGTAATTTTCGTGATCACCTGGCAGCTGTGGTAGGTGCTGGAGCACCTCTAGAGTCTCTAATTTGAGCGCATTAAACCTTAGGATGCATTTAATGCATTAGCAGAGCATAGAATCATAGAATTGTTTAGGTTGGAAAAGACCTCTAAAAACATTCAGTCCAACTGTTAACCCAGCACTGCTAGGTCCGCTAACAAGCCATGTCCCTAAGTGCCATGTCTGCATGTCTTTTAAATATGTCCAGGATTGGTGACAACCCCTTGGCAGCCTGTTCCAATACTTGACCGCCTTTTCAATGAAGAAGATTTTCCTAATACCCAATCTAAATCTCCCCTGGTGCAGCTTGAGGCCGTTTTCTCTTGTCCTGTTACTTGTTAGTTGGGGGAACAGACTGCCCCCCACCTGGGTACAACCTCCTTTCAGGTAGCTATAGAGAGCAATAAGGTCTCCTCTGAACCTCCTTTAATCCAGGCTAAACAATCCCAGCTCTCTCAACTGCTCCTCATCAGACTTGTGCTCCAATTCCTTCACCAGCTCTGCTGCCCTTCTCTGAACATGTTCCAGCACCTCACTTTGTAGTGAGGGGCCCAGAACTGAACACAGGACTCGAGGTGTGGCTTCACCAGTGCTGAGTAGTGGGGGATGATCACTGCCCTGGTCCTGCTGGCCCCACTATTTCTGATACAAGCCAGGATGTCCTTGGCCTTCTTGGCCACCTGGCCATACTGCTGGCTCATGTTGAGCTGCTGTCGACCAGCACCCCCAGGTCCTTTTCTGCTGGACATTTTTCCAGCCACTCTACCCCAAGCTTGTAGCACTGCAGGGGGTTGTTGTATCTGAAGTGTAGGACCCAGCACTTGGCCTCATTGAACCTCAAACAACTGGCCTTGACCCATTGATCCCTCTGCAGAGCCTTCCTATTCTCCAGCAGATCAACACTTCCGCTCAACTTGGTGTCTGCGAACTGACTGATGGTGCACTCGATCCCCTCATCCAGATCATTGATAAAGATATTAATTGGCCCCAACACTGGCCCCTGGGAAACACCACTTGTGACCAGTCACCAACTGGATTTAACTCTGTTTACTACCACCACTCTGGACCTGGACATCCAGACAGTTTTTTACCCAGCAAACAGACTATGCCATAAGCAGCCAGTTTCTCTCCAGGAGAATGCTGGGGAGACGGTGTCAAAGGCTTTACTAAAGTCCAAGTGGAAAACCTCCACAGCCAATAAGTGGGTCACTTTGTCATAAAGGAAATCAGGTTAGTCAAGGATGTCCTGCTCTTCATCTCTCAGCCCTATGTGTCTATTATGTTGTTGAGCTGACTCTGTGCTGCAAGGGAAGCCAAGACTGTGTAACAAGTGGAGCACACAGCTGGCAGAGGTTGTTGCCTCTGCACTGTCTGCTGTTGCACTGGAATAGCAATAGCTTCATTTCTGCAGGTCAGCACAGGGGTCCACTTAAATATATGAAAGGTCTGCCAAATCTTTCTGTATGCCCAAGCCATCTTGATTTCCTAGCAAGACCTATATCTCTGCAGAGTTCTTTGCCAGTGTTAGATGTTGTATAGTCTCCTTTTTGGTGATGCAGAAACACAGTATATGTAATTACCTCTATCTGAAAGTATAATAATTTGTGATTAGTTCTTATTTTGATTGGTAATAGGGGCAAAGAGAGATATTAGATACAATTAATACAAACTACAACAAAACTGGCAAAGAACATATGTGTGTTAGTGACCAAGGCAGTGCTGATCACACTGCAAATGAGAGCACACCACTCATGTATTCACTTCTGCTGTTGTCAGACTGAGCTGGTTGCTGTACACTGGAGAGCTGAATACAATGCTGTTAGAAAGGAGATGTGCAGATTGCTCAGCTTACCTTAGTGCTGATATAGGAGGCTTTGATGCCAGGATCTGAAAACAAGGTAGTAGATGTGTTGGACCAGTGTGCTCGATGAGACCATACACAGCTTGTGCATTTTCAGTAGAAGGTTGCTCCTGGGAAAAAGTACCTCTGAGGAGGCTGCTTTCAAACAGATGTCCTGTAAATTAAGGTGGTGGCATCACCCCAGAAGCAAGCATTATTCTGATGCAACTGAGTTTATGGGTTGTGAAGCACTTGCAGTGGAAAAGCAGGATATCTGATTTCTGTGCAGAATGGAAAAATAAGTGGTAAACTGTACATGCACTGGCTGGTTTCAGAGAGAGACAGATTGAAATATTTGAGTTGGGCAAGTCATGTGGCCTCTTTTGTCTTTCTCCTTTTTCTATTATCCCTGCCCATATACTCTTTCATATTTACTAAGTTTTCCTGAGCAGATCACACAATTTTCTGTACTAAAAAACTCAGTGTGCTGGATCCCTTGCATTTCCTGATTCTGCAGCCAAATCTCTTGCTTGTTGACCCACAGATGATTGCAGAGAAAAGTTTGCTTTCTGTTGTAGATTCAGTTTTTGGAAGAGGGTCTGAAAGTTCTCCTTTTGTTCCAAAAGTTGTAGTGTTGGCCACAAAACTAGAAAATGTTTGATATGTATCACGAGGTGTGTTTTATTTTCCCCCTCTGCTTCAGGGTTCCCAATTCAAAGCTGCAGTTCTTCTCCAGTAGCAAACTGCAGTAAAAAAGAAAAAAAAATATTGAAATGCAGCGTTACTAAGCTTAATGGCCTGCACTCCTGCAGTTAGCAATACCAGGGTTATAGCACTCAAGTGGAATCTCTGATCACTGGAGGAGATCACACAGAACATGAGTCACTGTGTGAGCTGTCAGTTGCTAAGTGCACATCTCGGTTTGCATTCTAAAGTGTGTATTACCGACACTTGCATACCATTTAAGATCAAGTCTGTAGGAGAAAAGAGACTGCTATTATGTCCTCAGCATACAAATAAGAAAGTTTCTATAAACAAAAAAGAAGTATATGTGTATGCTAAAAATCACTTGAATTTTGTTGGTTTTATGTTGTTGCTTGTGTAATTAACTTGGATGTACTTCAAAGAACAATTGTGGTTTACAAATCCTTTTTTTGTAAGTACAACCAAATAATAATGAACAAAAGATGTGTAGCAAAAAATAATTTAAAAATCACTTCTGTTGCTTTCAAAAAGTAATTATGTACACAGGGAAAAAATAAGAGACAGTGCAGCCTAATCACTGAATTTATTATTTTCATTTAGCTTACATAGCTGCAACAGTCCAGAAGAATACCTAACTCCTTTTTCTACTAGGATTATAAAACTCTTGTAACATTGTGTTTTTAGTCACCTAATGTCACTATGAAAGCCTTGGCTCTCTCCACTGCAAAAATCTTGCCGTATTATTTGACATAAATAACTACATCACACTGTTTAATGGAAAGAACAATAAAGAAAAAAGTGCTTTGGTGACTCAGGACTTCCTTCTCATTGACTTTCAATAATACACAGGCGTCTACAAGTCTTACTGAGTCATACAGAAGGACGTTGAACATTAAAATGGAATTAAAACAGAATTCAAGTCTATATTTCTGTTCAAAAAGTCCCACTGAGCAGTCACCTTCCCCTAAAACTACCTAAATTGACCAGTATCTCCTCCTTATCTGATCTGGCATTTACAAAGGCTCTTACTTTATGTAGCCATGCAGCTGCCCCAATCTAAGCATCTGACTCTTACCTAAGCTTTGCAAAGATCTAGCAATTAGGGCAAGTGATGCTTAAGTCCTTCAGAGGACCTTTCTGTCATCTCTGCTCTAGGGTTGTCCCATAAACCATGCCTCCCTTTTCATACAAACTGTCTATGCATAACAGCCTTGCAGCCTTGCATATTTTTTTTTAAAGTACAGCAACATTTTTATGTAGTTGGTAAAGCATATTTTTTTTCCCTGTCAGGCAGCTTAACTGCATTTGGGAGACATCTCAGGGTAGAAGCTTCACGTCTTCTCTGATTTCTAATGGTGAAGGAACAAAGGGAGGGTGTAGAACAGTGGGGTACAATCTGCAATCTGTGAGCCCTCCAGATCTCCCTGATCTCTTTTTAAAGGGTCAAAACAGAGGAAACATTGTAAATCTAGCCTATTGTTTTGTGTCAGTTCACAATATAGAACTATTCCTTCAAAAAAAGCTGAAAAATAATTTCTTTACATCGATCACACTGTTCCATGGTCTTGATCCTGAACTTAGATTTTTGGGTGGTTTTAAATGCCTAATTTCTTTAACATTACAGTGAGATATAAAGTATTTAGTAGTAAATACAGGCTTATTAACAGCACACCTAAATCCAACATGTAAGGACTCAAACCAGTATGTGTGCTGAAAAGCTATTTATTTGCTAAAACATCATTTTGACATTTTAAATGGAGGACTAGGAAGAATATCAACATCCTGCAACATTAAAAGAGGACTTCCCATGTATTTGGAGTCATGCCTAGGAGCCTAACTTGCAGCTTTTCTTGTGTTCTCCCAGAGCGCACACAGAAATCTCCAAAGATTTCATATCCTGAAATGAAGTTTAGTAGATAATATAGACAATTCCCCAAAACAAAATGAAAATAATGCTTGTGTTTTTCTCTTTGGTAAACTTATCATGAAATAAGGAGGATAAAATGTGTGTTTTCTGTGATAGATTGTCAGGAGGGTAAAAAAAGATCTGGGTATATAAAATCACTCAATTATTTCTGGATTCTGTACACTGCAGTTCTGCTCCCATATGTTTATGGTTTTACACGGCTTGTGTTTGACTGAAAACTATGTGTATGTGTGCTAATATACTCCACCTGGGGAATTCCAGTACAGAAACTAATTATTTCTTGAAATTGATCTGACACCATGCACAATTGATACTGATGGGTGATGAGATTATAATTTTCTTGTGATTAAACTGATTGTAAAACTAATGTCATCTGTTAGTGACTACGGGTAGCTTGACATTACAATTGAGTGATGGTCATAAACACATCATCATAATTGTGTTGTTATCTGTTCATAATAAGAACCTATTGGACTTAAAAGTTTGATAGCAATTGATTTTTCTTTTTAATGTGCTGCCAAGCAGATACAAAGTACTAGTTGTTCTAATACAACTACATTTCCAAGCACTTGTGGTAAAAAACCTCAAGTCTAGTCAATGTGGAAGCTGGATCTGGCATCAGAAACTTTTTCTTCGTGGCTTTGATTAGAAGTGGGAGCCCAGTAGCAGTGGTGGGAGGGGCAGGGAGCAGAGTACTAATGATATGTTCTTTTATCACCACGAACAGTAGTAGATTTATTTTTTTTTTTGCGCTAAGGTTGGATGGGGATAAGGAGGAAAAAAAAGAGAGCCTGAAATAAGATCATCTGAACATCTATTTTATCCTGATATAATCTTCATTTTCCTTTCCTGTCAGTCATAGATCTGCTACTGCATTCTTGCTCTGTTACACATTTTTTTCAGTCTTTGAATGACTTGAAGGTGATAATGTTACACTTGGGTTATTTACATGCTTTGGACTTGAGAGGAAATCTCTGCCCTTTGAGAATATGCAAGGGTATAGGATGAGGAGAAGAGCATCATAAAAACATATTAGGAGACAGGCAGGTTTCTCTGAGTTAGATAAACCTAACTTGGAGCCTTAAAAAATTTACCATTATTTCTTGCAAAGTCAAAATCTTAAAAGTCGTTACTGCCAGGATCATTTCAATGTTACTGTTTTGAGCATGTCAGTTGTAATAACCTTAACAGGGTCACATACTGCTCTTTTAACCCCACCAGACCTCTGCCTTATTCGATGTGCCGAAGGTGTAACTATTAGTTCCTACCTTTTAATCTTATTGCTAGTATATGGCACTCAAACTTATCTACTGTTCATTATTCTAACAAGTATAATACTATTTCCCCCATATGCTTTTCTTTAAATCATTTTCCTATCCAAGAGCTTAAACTAATTTTCATGATCCTGAGAAAAGAGATATTTTTCCATTAGTTCCATTTTCCAGATAGAAGACCTGGGACATCAAATAGTATCAATATTGGAGCAGTTTCTGGCTTTCTTCTTTGGAATAGCTTGCATTGCAAACTTCTTGCTTTGAAAGCACAGTTCTAGTCAGCTTTAGATAGAGTTGTGACTCTTCAGTGACTCAAACTCTACACTCTCAAAATGTGTGTATATAAGTAGAATATTTATTAGCATCTAACTGTTAAGCTTAATTTCAATTACTACTTTAACATCACATTCTGGTTTGTATCAGAAATAGGGTGACCAGCAGGACCAGGGCAGTGATCATCCCCTGATACTTGGCACTGGTGGGGCCACATCTCAAGTCCTGTGTTCAGTTCTGGGCCCCTCACTACAAGAAAGGCATTGAGGTGTTGGAACATGTCCAGAGAAGGGTAGTGGAACTGGTAAAGGGATTGGAGCACAAGTCTGATGAGGAGCAGTTGAGAGAGTTGGGATTGTTTAGCCTGGATTAAAGGAGGTTTAGGGGAGGCCTTATTGCTCTCTACAACTACCTTAAAGAAGGGGTAGTGTAGAGAGGTTGGTCCCTTTCTCCAGCTAACAAGTGACAGGACAAGAGGAAATGGCCTCAAGCTGCACGGGGGGATGTTTAGATTGGATATTAGGAAAACTTTCTTCATGGAAAGGGTGTCATTGGAACAGGCTGCCAAGTCACCATCCCTGGAGGTATTCAAAAGATGTGTAGATGTGGCACCTAGGGGCATGATTTTGTGGTGGTCTTAGGAATACTGGGTTAAGGTTGGACTTGATCTTAGAGGTCTTTACCAACTGAAGAGATCCTATGATTCTGTGATTCTATCACAGTTCACATTAGTGTGTTATTGTACAGTTATATCTCTGCTTGCTTAAACACAGAGTTCAACAGTTCTGCATAAGTATGACATTCCTACTTTGTCTGCTTTGTTTAGCCTCAGTGCAGCCAGCACAGCACTGCATTGTGCTATAAAGATATGTCCTGTCAGATGCAGCAGTAGCATCCGGCTCAGCGTTATGCTATTTATGTCTTTGTTCATAGGAGCAGCTTCTGTCTCTGTGGAGGGTCTTGTCTTTATTCACTGTACACATTCTGCCCCCTGAAACAACATAATATCTGGTAGAAAACAGGTCCACCTGTATATTTAATGCCAAGTGGAGAAAACTAGTGCAGAATAAGGTCTTGGAAGATTTTAATTTTATGCATTTGTGCAAGGTTCTTGGTTTGAAAAGCTTGACATTTTTTGGTGGGGTTTCTAGAGGAAAAAGCACTCGTAGGGAATTCTGATACAACTTGCCTGGTTTATCCCTTACTCTAATCCTCTTCTTACCAATATCTATTTACTCTGTTGCTTAGTGTTGCAATGCCATCTTGCTCAGATTGTTTTCTCTCTGTCTTGCCCAGCAGTTGCCCCCACTTTCTAAGAGGCTAAAACAAATCCAGCAATGTTTCTCTAAAAGTATGCAAAATGTTAGACTTTTCCAATGCATTTTAAAATACAAATTTCCCTACTTTGACAATAATTTTAATTAAAAGTACTGTATTTTAAAAATAATTATAGCACAAACATGAAGCTTGTGTTTTGGTTTTGTGTTTGGTTATTCCATTGTTTTACTTTTTTTTTTTTTTCACCTCCAATATATTTATTTGATCCTATAAACCTATCTTTGGCAATTCTGGTACAGCTCTATTCAGAACTCTGACAACTCATTGAACACTAAGAGGACAGTGCACAACCCTGGCAAACAGCAGGGATCAGATGGAGACTCTGAATCACAGCTCAGTTATTGCTTAGCATCAGAGGAGAAGTAAATTCTCTCATTCTTATTCATGGGGTATCTTGCAGCTCCCTTAATTTGTGTCATCTCATCCTTCACCTCCCTATCTGGGAGCAAAAGTGATACTCTATCTGTTGCAGAAGTCCTTTGCTTTACATACAGAGTACCTGACATTCCCCATTCAGAAGATCAGCAGAACACCTCCTCAGCTTTCTCTCTAGGACATGTGGCTGAACTGGCCTGCAAGCCAGTCACTAGCTTCTATTTGCTTCAGCTCTGCTCTTACCCTACAGATGTGTACTTGTGCTGGGCTCATTTGTTATGGTTTTATCTTGCCTTAATTTTTGTTAGGTGATCTTCAGGGTATGGTCATATTAGATACTTCTGAAAAACCAAAGTATGGAGTATTTCCACATGCTGCACTAATAAGATCTTAAAAAAATTCTGTCAAGTTAGTTATGACATCTGTCTCTTAAATTCATGTTTGGTCTCTGTCAGAGCATGTTTTTCATGAATCCGGCTCACTGTGAAATATATCCTCTATGCTGAAAGCTGATTTTAAATTAACATGTCCATAAATCTGTTCAGCTTCCTTCAGTAGTGCTCAGCTATTTTATAAATAAACTGAACGTGTTTTGGTACAGCAAAAATGACATTATCCTTCAAAGAACACTTTCTTGAAACCTGCATCTTCTGTCATTCATGGGAGAGTGGCATTATTTTTTATACAAAGAGAATCTTAACATACATGATGTGAGTTTGTACTATTAAATGCCTCAAACCTCCATTTACTTCACTGCCAAAGTAATAGTCTGGAGAAATCAATACTGAGGTTCAAGACAAGAAAATGTAGCTACAGAGCTTTTCTCATTCTGCTTTTGCTTTTAGCCAGACTATGGTTTGTATGTGTCTGCTCTGCAGTCATGCAACTTCCAGAACTGAGAAGTTTTGTTGTAATAGGTTACAAAACAGTGGATGCACCAAAACCTACTGGAGTATCAGGGTTAGTCTATGCCATGACAGCATAAGAGGCTTCTGGTTTTTGCACTCTGCTATCAGGGGGATTGTGAATGCACATTTATTGTGGTATTTCACGTAGTGCTAGGAGGCTTATTCTCCAAAAAGCTTTTCTTTTTCCTGGCTGTGAATTGAGAGGATGTCACCAAAGGTTTTTTTGGACTGGGTGAAGTGACCAGAGTCTCTTCTATGACTATTTTCTGAATAGTTGTAATGTTCTAATATTTTTCAGGCTTTTGACTAGTGTGACAAAAAACTTTCTTCATTTCCATCTTCACTTCCTTTCAGTCTCTTAGCCATGTATCACTAGACAGAGTACTTTGTCTATTTTAATATATGACTAATCTTTTCAGACCCATTTCCATTGCTGTCTGTGCACTACAATTGCTAACTGTATTATACCATTCAATATGGTACGCAGTAGTCCATCAATCTTCTTTCTTCATCTAAAGGCAGAAAATATATAGTAATTGCTTAATAAATCTGCCATTTCTTTATCTCAGTCTCCAATTCTCCATTTGCATTTTTAGTAGTTTTATCTTTAGGGTTGGCTGGTCATCTAACCAAGACAGGGTGATAGCTAACTTTTATAGTACAGAAAGCAATAGGATTCTATGGTGAATTAATATTTTTTTTATTAATAATGAGTACTAAATCTTGATGGAATAGTTAATGTCGTGCATAGCTCCAACCCCCACAGAACTTGTCTTGGGCACCTGGGATGGCTAATGTTTTCTGGTATAGTATCAGAAATATATGTTAGTTGAATCTATTAATGATTCCGGTTTTTTATATATATTGACAAGAACTATTTGCCAGGAAGAAACCTAAAAATTCTAGCTAAGAAAAACAAAGGAAAACCAGAAAGGCCATCTTGTTTATTAATTGTTTATTAATCACACTTGTGGTTTACACCTTATTCTGTGCTGCATTGAAGCTTAAGATGACTCCATTACCTAACTGAAGTTTAATTTTCTATTAATTGTTTGCCTTCTGAACTTTGAGCTGTGTGATAGGGAGGATTTGCAAGGAAGCATTTATTCCTGCTCTTGCTTATCTGTACTTCTTGACATTTCTGAAAAGGAGCTTCTGTTGAGCAAACCTTTTGATTTGATAGCGAAAATTTTCAGCATTTAGGAAGCGTGGACCTCTGCACACTCGTAAAATATATCTCATCAGCAAAACAGCCTTTTGTGAACATATTTGACCCATCCTATCCCTCCTACTTTTCAGATTTAGGTCAGAATATCAAAGCAAGTTCAAGATCTCTGTCTTCATCTTCAGGGAACTCCAAAGCATAAGTCTTCAGATATCTAAAAGATCTTAAGAAATTCCAGCATAAAGCCCGTTTTGGAAAACTGGCATGATGCACCTTCCTATTTAGGACTAAATCTCATTTCTGATGACAATAAAATTCTTAAGGTTGTGCTTGAGACCATGGACTAAACTGGAAATTTTAACAAATGGAAATCTCGCAAGCTTCTCCTATCTTTAAACTATGCGTTTGCTAGAATAAATACATAGCAATAGATAGAAAATAAAAAACCTCCCCAAACCAAATACTTTTAAAATCAAACTAGAAAACCTACTAAATCAAGACATTGATTGCCTGGGGTCCTGAGGAACTCTTAATAAACGAAAACATGTGGCTGATATTTAGTTATTTTACCTAAATCCATACCAAGGAAATATTAAAAGCAACCTCTGTAGAGGACTTCCGTAGAACTACCAAAATGTACTGCTGCTTGCTACTATTGCAGTCTACAATCAAAATTCAGGAGCAATATAGAATCCCTCATTTATTTTGAATTGAGTGCCAAAGCAAGAGGAATAAGCATGTATGACACACAGCTCCAGTCTCAGGCTTTAGGGAACCTAGGAGCCTTTATTTCTGGGGGAGTAGAGGTACATAAGGGAGTATACAGTGGAAGAACTACTGCTTTAACATTTAAATTTTCAAAATAATGGGAAAAAATAAAAAGAGAAAAGCTTTTCTGGTTTAGCTGTACAAATATTTTTTCATGGAATCTGCTAGTGTAATTTTTTTTCAGACATTAAGTGGACCAATAGTAAGTATGTGACGTGAATCAGGCTTCCTGTGGTGTGTGGTCCAACACAAGCTGCATACAAGCGGGGAGACTGTCTCAGTCTTTAAAAAAATATGTTTTAATGTTGACAAGCAAGCACAGCAAGAGACAGAAATGTAGTCTGTACAGAGCAAAGAGAGATTCTAAGACTGTAGATGTTAAAAAGTAGTTACAAGAACACTTAATCCAGACTCTTGATACAATTCCTGCTTGAAAGGTGGGATAGCCACATCCATTTAATTTACTGTCTTTTAGAGAACTAGATACGCAAATTATAATCAAAGATCTTACTGCAGTGAGACTGCTGTGTGTGAATATCTCTCTTTTCTCCTTTCCTGGAATGGAAGAACAGTGTCTTTCTTACTCTTCAGTTCGCTTCTGATTCACCTAGGAATCTCAAATTCCTTTCAGTTTTTCAGAGCATTCAATATTTAAAACTATTCTTATTGCTTCTATTGTTCTTGACTATTCAATCTTACTTGATAAAATTGGTCTTTGCTGCCCTATTTTCTTTTAGTTTCACCTTGGATGAATTTCAGTTATCTCCTATTCTTCTTGTACTCTCCTTGTGAATTTTGATCATGTTTTCTTGGAGTATTTTACATTCTTTAAAAGTTACTTATATTAAAAAATAGCTTTATTTTTGTTGCAGTACTTTCATTCTTGGGTGTTTATATTGAATTACAGTGTTTTATCAAAGTGTTCTCTAAAATCAAATTCATCTGCTTTACTTTTTCTCATTTGGCATATGAGTTCACGGGCAGCCTTTTTTCATGTTGCCTTGTGAGGAAACCAAAAGGATCAATCCCACTCCCTTATAAAGCCAATGGCAGAAATCAGTCCGATTTATCTAGGAGGAAGATCGAGGCTTCTTGTAAATGTCCCTAGAAATGTCTCCCATGTTTCAGAAAACAATACCTCTGCCCTTTTTCACAGGTCTCATAAAACCTTTCCTGCTGTTCTACAGATGTACAGCAGCATACGTTATTCATCTAACAGGCAAAATGAACACCTAGGTAACTTCCATGTATTTCTTACCATCTATAATTCTTTACCATTACAACTGACCTTCTTCCTGCACTGGTTTCCACTACACATTTGGTAAAATATGCATTCTGGTGGTTTTTGGTCCATATGAGGTTTGTCCTTCAGTCAACCTTCAATTTATTTTATTTAAGTTATCAGTGTTTTCTAAATATCTTCATGGAGGTAAAAAGGCAAACCTGCCTTTGCTGTTGGTGTAGCAGTTGCATATCAAGGCTTATACCTGTAAACTAGTAAATATCTGAACTACAGATCACTTCACTAAATAAAATCTCTGAGGTCTATTTTAAAAGGCTATGCTTCTACAATGATGATTGCAGTAAAGCCTGGAACTGCAATGAATTAAACAAATATAAATTGGTTTGTTTCTTTTCTGTCTTGTAACAAAAAGCTATTTCTGGGAAAAAGAAACTTAAAATTGCTTTATGACAACAACGTATATGAAGTTGGCTTCCATGTTCAGGAGTAGAAAAAAGACTAGAGGCAGAAGGCAAGATAATCAAGTAGTATTTTGAATTACTTTTCTACATGGCAGGTCTATGAGCCACTTAATACTGTGTGGGGATTAAAAAAACCACAAACCATTACGTAACAGAAACAAACCAATGAGCCAACTTAACACTTGAATCATAAATTGATTCAGAGATTTCTACAGAAATTACAGAAATTATATATGTGAGAATACCATTGTGCAGCATCTATCCTCCTCTAGCTTGCTTCGACTGATCAGCTACACAAGTGCAAAATGTTTCAAGTAGAAGCTTAGAAGCTCAATGGGTAGAAAAGTTGTGATCCTAGCAAAGTGCTAAACTTTTACTGATTTCAACAGAGCCAGGGTTTCACCTGAGGAGCCAGGTGCCATTCCTAATTGTCCTGGGTGCATTCATGGAGCTGAGAGTGGGGGAAGTTGATATGAACTGTACTAAGAAACTGCAATTAATGACACATAGTGATCACAAAAATCATTCAAGAAAATGGTTTATTCTATGGGAAAGAAATGCAGCAGTGAATGCATATTATATTTATATATACATATATATACAAACTGTCTATTGTAGTGACCATAGGGATACTATACTGATAAGTAAACTTAAATTCTGAGTTTAAAATTAACTGTTTACCCGGTGGCCTCAGAAATTTTATTCCTTGTTACCACTCTTATTGTTGGAGTAATAAGTTCATTTCTAAGGCATCAGGAAAGCAAGACATTTAGTATGAAGGTTCTCTGAAGGTCCAGGAACACCATTTCTCCAAGAAGGTAAGATCCACTTGCTAATGAACTGCTCAGTGTCATCCCTGCAAAGTTTTTGCTTCTTGACAAGCAGCAACAGCAGGAGGGTTCAGATCAGAAAACAGGATCCTTAGGTCATGAGTGATTTAAAAGGCTGACATATATGGTGTGCCACATAAATAAAACATCTATTAGTTGCCCAAGGTAGACAGGATGTGACCACAGTGCACAGTGCATGTCACAGCTATGTATGAACTGAAGAAACGAATATGACAGAATAATGATGGTGTCCTTGTGTACTCCAGACAAAACATAGCATGGACTCGGCTGTTGTGAGCTGAACAATATGGATGTGGGCTAGTCCTTACCATTTAACCATAACCAAAGCCTGAACCACACAAGACAATGTGTGAAGTCAAATATACCAGGCAAAGAATAGAATAGGACAACCATGGATCATATGTTGGTTTTGAACTGTCTTGCAAAACTAACATTGATATAAAATACTCTATCCTATAATGATACAGAATATATATAGATATAATGTCAATTATGGACCAAAACATCCATCTGGAGGATCCTTTTTTTGTTTAGGCTGTTTCCAGTTCAGACACATGGGAGTCTGGAAATCACTTTATCCTTTGCCTAGGTTTCTGGGTTTTATTGTTCACTGTTTCTGGCTTTTATTGTATTTCCTTTACAGCTGTGATTTGCGGCCATTTGCCTTTTTGCTGACATGTACTAAGTCAATATTTATAAAGTACTTTTTTCTATGCCTTCCTTTTACTAGAGACTTTCCTAATTGAAATGAGCTCCTTTTTCAGAAAGCAAAATACAATTTGGGTGCATATGCCAACAATAATTGTACTTGTCGAAAGAAATAGATAACATTATAACTGCCCAAAAATTTAATCACAAGAAATGTGATAATTCATACGGGAAATCATGTTTTACAATTTCTTTCTTTCCATGGGGTTTATAGTAGTTCAGGGAAAAAAATTACACTGTTTAGCCTAAGCATGCAGAATGGTATAGAAAGGCAATTTAATGCAAAGAGTTTAAAATGTATTGGTGTTTCCTGCCAACAGAAACATATCTGAGACTACAACAATAAAAATACCATATGAGAACTTGGAAAAAAGGGATTTTATATTTAACTGTTGTATAATATACTGTCTTTGATTTCATTTGGAATTTCAAGATTTTTCCGGCAGTTCTTCTGGGAGCAAGTATAATGTAGCATATAAAATAACTTCTCAGCTGTGAAGTGTGAGATTCAGTTCTCTCATTTGTGTAACATTGGGCTAATTTATTACATCAGTTTTCCATATTGGTAACCATATAAGTGAAGGTGGAATCTTTACCAGATCTTGTATACTAAAATCCACCACAATTTTAAATTCTGCTTTACTCAAATTACTTTTTAACAGTATCATCTCATTGCTCTAAAAAAAACCAACAACAACAACAAAAAGATCACAAACTCAACAAAACCAATCAACTCATAAAAATCAGCTAATCAATCAAAAAGTTACTAACACAGGATTTTTTCACTTTCACATTTTTTTTTCATTTTCATACTAACCAAGTTGTGCTCTTACTACGTTGCTTGGGGAAACTGATAACCTACATGAAGCTAGACCTTTAAAGACAGACTTCAGACATATGAGCCTGGCTGGAGGAAAGTGCAGAGAGCTTCTGTGCTTGGTTACCTTACAGAAAGCCTGACTAGAGTCCCAGCCATGGTTGGCACAATGGCTTAGCTCTGAGCCTTAACTGCATGCAAGCTCTTCCCAGGAAACATCTCTGCCATCCATCATATTCTGGTGGTATCTTGATACCTTCTATTTACTGAAGGCATCTTGATTAGTGACGGGGAGGGGCTGATTCACTTGAGATACATATAAAAACTTCAGAAAGAGTGTGTAAATGCACATTCATTACTCAGGTATGTATCCAGCCTTTGCAAGAATACAATCAGGATAAGGATTTATAGTCTGTTTTTATTACTTGTGTGTGTTGTGTGTGCGTGTTTTTGTTTTGGTTTGATTTTTGTCAGTTTTCTGCAAAGCAATACTCTCTTCGTACAATCTAAATTAAATATAGGGGAGAGTCAGTAAGTTATTTGTTGTACTGCTCCTCTCAGAAATACAAAGAAAATTAATAGGTTGTTTTTTTAATTAGGACAATGCATAATAGGGGTAGTACATGTAGCTTGGAACTGAGAAGAGACTCTGCTCACTCTACTTTATACATACTAATTTGCTCTGGAAAGGGGGGAACTTAGCAATTCAACAGTCACTTGAGGTTTTTATAACTGTGATGTTGTTCCCTTCCTAGAAATGGAGTTCTGCAGCAGAGTGAGGAAATGAGCAGCAACAGGAGGCTTTAAAGAAAACAGGCCACAGCAAAGAAAAGCAGGAAGCTTAAAATGAAGATGATAGATGCAGTTCAGAATAATGACTATACACTTTTCATCAAGTTGATAGAGATTTCTTTGCCCAGCAAGGAAACTAATCAACAGTGCAATGTAACAATTGTGACAGGAGATTCTTAGTACTCAATATCTCTTAATGTCTAAAGAAAAAAAATAACAGCTTGTAGGTTAAGTCTTGCCATACTCTGATATAAACTCTTAATTTTGTTCAACACTATAAAAACACAGAAGATGCAAAATGAGATTTTTTTTTTTATACTTTCATTTTTATTGTCGGATATAAAATTTGAGCAGTTATACAGGAACACAGTTCTATGAACTGATGTATTTAAATGTTAATATGACCATAATAACCCAGCATAGTTTATATTTCAAGGGAACCTTTTTAAGAACAGAGTAAGTTTCTGCTTCAGAAAGAAGTCCACCAGCAGTATACAGTGACTTAGAGCTGATATGATAATATATCTCTAAAGAATCTAGCAAATAATTCTGAACAAACCAGCTATTTATACTGTACTTTCACACAGCAAGACCTCTGGAGATGTAATCTAAGAGTTTTGAGCTCTGTTCAAGTACTAATCATCAGAAGAGCTTGCCAGCTTTGTAATTTTTATCTCTGTGCATTCCCATGGCATAGTAGTAAGGTGATTCATAAAACAAGTCAACTACAGCATTAGGATTATAAATATGCAAACTAGGAGAAAATATTTTAATAATTTTTTTTCTATATTTACATGTAGTAAGATTTACTATTGGATTTCATTCTTTCTTCGGTTGGTGACTCCTGCAGAAGTTGTAAGTGATGCCTTTGATGTTGTCACACTGTTGGCAGTGTTCATCTCCCATCATGTTGGGTATAGACACCAAAGGTGTAATAACAGCTTGTAAGAGAAAAGAAGTTGAGAAGAGTGTGTGTGTGTGTGTGTGTGCGCGCATGTGTGCGATTTCTGAAGGCATTATTCATGCCCTGAACCATGCCCTATGCTTTTTAAATGGTGACACTTATTTCTAGCCAGATGCTACAGGAAATAAAGAAGAAATCCACAAATGAAAGAATTTTGATTAGAAATTTCTCCCTCCGTATTGAGATTAGAGAAGGCTTGCCATCCCACCTGTTTCCCAGCTGGTTTGGGAGGGCAAATAGGAACTTCTAGAGCTTAAGGAGATATCAAAATTGATTTTTAAGCTATCTTGACAGTTTGAAAATACATTTAGCTGGATCACTAGGAGACTAAATAAATTTGAGACATCATCAGTAAGTCCATTAAAATTTCCCCATCTATTACATAAAGCAACAGGGAGCAAGAGCAGCTCATTTAGAACCACATCTTCCAAATTCAGCAATAAAAAGTGAAAGGCCATCTTTTTCCATTTCTAATGCCTGCTGGAAGTAGATAAGGGAGAGCTTCATGTGTTTTCCATCCATTTGTATTCCTTCCTCTTATTACCTCTTAGTTGCTTCAGGATATTGTGTTGCATTAAACAGTAGGTCTTTCCACTGTATAACCTTCAGAAGGGTTATACAGTGTTTTCCAGGCTCTTTTGTAGGTGGACCGGAATAAATGAGAAGGGGTCTTTCTCTGGAGAATAACATACTGCTAAATAAGAATAAATGTTGTAAGAACTGCTCCCCAAGGAACTGAAGTACATAAGAGGAGTGTAGTGTTTGACATGAACAATTGGCATGTGGAAGCTGGAAAAGTGAGAAGACTTGAAGGCAGTTGGTTTTGTGTATGAGGGTCAATGGACTTAACTTACTTGACAAATAAAAATACATTTTTTTTCACCTCCATGCAATCACGATTATTCAGCTCCTTCAGAGAAAGTGGGGAACAAAGTAAGGTGGGTATTTTAAGCATATAAGAGATATATATGTAAGGTCAGTAGTTGGTTGTGTGTGTATGCAGGAAGGTGAGGGAGACATTCGTGTTTCCCTTCAGCATTTAGGAGGTGGTGATTATAACTTAAAGAAACTTTGCAACCTGCATATCTCATAGATAACCTTTCATGTCTTTAAATTACAAATATTTAGAATAAAACAAGAGGTCCAAATATCCTTGAACAATTTAGAAATTCAGAACAGAATCTAATCAAATCTAGCATTAAGACTTTCATCTTTCCATGACTGCCCAATTAGCCCTAATAAAGATTTTGGTTGGTGCTTGGATAAGTATAGAAATATTTTAACATTCAACTGGAAGTGTGGAACTACCAGAAATTCACTTTTGTAACTTTGGCTCATCTTTCTTTCCAATGACTCTTACATATTATTCACATATGTGAATCTATTTATTTTTCCTTTTGATGCAGAAGGGGTGGTAAAAGTCTATCTGATTATTTCAAAGAGCTGTTTTTCTTAGTTCCCCTTATCTATATTAACAGTTACATCTTCAAAGAACTTGAAGAGGCATGTATTACCTGTTCATTCTGAACTCACCTTTGGACATGCTAGTTTTTTCAGTTTCCATTCATTACCACAGCCATAGTGTCATTTCTAAGAAATTCTTTAAAATTCATTGAAAACCCATAGGTTTATGGATTAATTTGTCTCTAAACAGTCTGGTGCAATTGCATTGCATTTTCTGCCTCATCTGCAATCCCTTTGCTGCAAAAGAGTCTTGCTAAAGGAAATACAAAAGATGAAATTACTCAAATATAAAGAAGTGTTGTGAATGATCTTTCAGATAATCTGTTGGTCTGGATTTAGTATCTCTGAAACCTCTCAAACTATTCTAATACAATATACTCTACTCTCTAAAGCGTATTTCTGTGCTTAAACTGTGCTGCTTTAGAACTTTTGTTGCCATAGAGTAGAAATCTTTTTCAGCATTACTACCCCCTGGTATGATGACAGTCTGAGAACAGCCTAAGCTAAAATTTAGAGTTATATTTTCAGAGTGAACTTCCTGTTCATATTTTTTTCCCCTCTAACAAACTTGTCTTTTCAGTAGTTGATGAGTATTTATTGGGAATCAGACACATCTCAGAAATGGCACCACTAGACTGGTGCCTTTAGCAATGAGTATGTACATATACACCATCCCCAGCACCACCCACTAGCCTGAAAATTTGGATGGGAACATATAAACTCTTTTATTTTAATATCTACCAATTATTATGGTCTGCGCACAAATTTCTTATGTTTTCCATTCAAACACAGAGTTTCAGAACAGTCAGGACTATAATTCTGACATTATTGTGATGGTGATCAGTGCTCAGGGCCAGTGCTCCAGGTGACATCATCATTGTAATATCTGTGAGACAGAAGGTATTTTGTGTAGGTTCATATACATCCTTCTTGTTCCTTTCAGTTTATTCTAGTTTCATAGAATAAAGGAAAAGGCTTCCTTCCATGTTATCAGTAGTGATAGTTAAGTCAGGCTTCAGGTTTCAAATTGGATTATTTTTCCTAATCATGGCATAATCTAATGGGTAAAATGTTCAATTTTTTTCCTTTTAAAGTATCTTTTAATTAAATATATGACATTTACTCAGGAATCATTCAGATACACATGATAACTTTAAAACTCTTTCTCTTTTCTCTGATTCCCTTGACACCTCCAGAAGCATCTGACAACAGTAAAACCTGCCGTATCTTGTCTCCAAATCATCTAAAAGTCCCTTATCTCTTTCTAACATGTACAATAGCAAGAAATTATTCTCTTGGAGTGGCAGACTAAATAGGATTGTCGGTGCCTTAGGCACACTCTCATCTGTGGAAAGGCTCAGTTAACACAAGTTTGTCACAGACACAGCAGAGAAGAGAAAAAGCCAATTTTGCCATGAAAAGAGGATGTAAAAACCAAACCACCAAGGAATCTGATCTAACACCAGACAAGGGAAATATCAGCACAGCACAGGAACAGTTCTGGTGTTTGAATGCTCTGTGCTGCTTTTGCTGATATATCAGATCTGCCTGTGATTCCTACAATCATGCTTGCTTCCAGACATGTTTAAAGTATTCAATTGTTAAATAAATGGGGAATATGATTTCTCCTAATTCTCTTTGCAAACAGCGAAGGACCTCCCCCCCCTCCTCAAAAAAAAGAAAAAGTGACAAAAAAATTGCACTAAAGAAAAAAACCTGGGAAACCAATTTTCCTTGTCAAAAGGTAGAACAAACTGAATTAAACCTAACAAGTGTTGTAATTTTTCACTTTCAACATTGGATCTTCAGTTTCAGTCCTGATTCACTATACGTAACATGAAATTCAGGACAATTTCATTTGTATACAGCTGTCTACTAAAGTTAGAGAAGGGATTTAGAGACTTTAGATAAAATCTATATGAATTTAATTTTAGAAATATCAGTGTCTTAAGAACTTTTAAAAATACAGAATGCATTAAATTTTCAGGTCTATCTACTTGGCTATGCTTGAGCTTATGAATAGTTATTTAGAAGCTTAATTTCACCATCTTGAATATAAATTTCTTTTTTTTTTTTTCTTTCTTGAAGTAACCTTCCCCTTCCCCCCCCCCTCCTCGCCCCCTGCCTCAGTGTAGCCTTCCACTGAAGATTTGTAAGAAAAAGATGTTTTACTGGCTGAAAAATGGATATTAACTGTGTATGGGTAAATGATGATTGTAGACCTTTATCATCTGTGCTGTGTGTTAGACACTTAGATCATGGGTTAAAAGAGGGATTTGCTTATTTTAGGCACTTAAAATGGAAAGGTAGGACCAGAATGGGGTGGAACAATAGATGTGATTTGTCTTTCAAGTAGATCAGTCTAAAGCATGTGTAGGCTCACTGATTCAGTTAGACAGTTCAATGTAGATTTACAGTAGTGTATGGAAATTAGGATCTGGAGTCAAATGTCTTTTACACTCTTGGGACGGTTTCTTATTTTTTAAGTGAAGGAAGAAAAGTCATGAGTAGAGCAAGATAGAATAAAAGAGAAGACATAAATAAAAGATAAAATCTTATTAAACACTCCATGTACTATTATCTTCTAATGCTCTGTTGTAAGAAAGGAACTAAAGGAAAGAATAATGAGCTGTAAAAAAGGGAGAAAGAAAATAAAGTCAGAACATAATGGCTTAAAAAGAGATGGTGCACATAGGCAGGTAACTGTCCATATTGGAAAGTGCTCAACAATATCTCTTTTCATTTACTATATTTTCAAACTTTGTGATCAACATCCCTGTATAGAACATCATTCCACAGCTATTTAATAAACAAAACCTTTAGGATCAAATTGTTAGCTTAAATTCTATTATGAATGTAGAAAGATGGGATTATTTACTCTGCAAATCATAGTTATTTCCCTAGCTGCCTTCTAGTTCCTGGAAGGAAAGTAAATTGCTTTGGATCTAGCCCGCCTCCATGTCTTGAGTGGACCAATTCAGAGTGATTTACTGATCTATCTGCTAGTTTGTTCTGTTTGGCTAAACATGATGTTTGCTTGCCTTGGTGAAGAATTCCAAATGCTTTCTTCATCAGATTTTCAGGGACTATAACCTACTCACCAGGTATTCCAAGAACTATCTCAAAATGAATTTTCCAGTTGTGCATCAGATAACAGTATTCATTGTTTGCCATGCACAGCCTCTTCTCTGAGAAATCCATTTTGAGTTGAGCTAATGGCCATTCAGCTGCATAAAGAAATACAGCATAGAGCAATGCTAGAATTGATTGGACCACGGGATACCATCACAACCTGCACAACAAAACAAAACGTTCAACAAGCAGCACGACTTAAAATCTGACCTATATTCACCACAACTTGGGGGAAAAAATCTGAGATCATATGTTCTTGCTAGAAGACAATATACTGAAGAGTTTTTTTTTAACTTTCTCCAAATATTTTGATTTTCTCCAAAGTGGTGCTATTTCTTTAAACAGCTGTCCCATTTTTCATTTTAAGAGTTCATTTGCACAAAAATATTTTCACTTCTCTCTCTGATTTGTTTTGCTGTAGGGAAGGCTTCTTCCTTTGGTGTTCTGCACATTCTGAACATTTTATTAGGTATTTCAAATACACAACACGCAATAAACTTTTTCAAGGACTGTATTGCAGAGATAAAAATATTGATTAAAATTCTGTTTATTTTGTTTTGAATTCTGAATAATGCATTTTCTGCTTACTTTGTGATTCTCTTGCAGTATTATAGATTCACTGCTGCTAACAAATCATACGGTAAGACTGACAAAGTACTTGCTTTCTCTTAGTAGTTCTTGTGACTGCTTGGAATCCATTCAGATGATCTTATGCTGGTGGCTGGGTTTTTTGTCATTCTAATTGGGTTTCTGTCATTTTAATGACTGAAATAAGTTTTAACTCTGAATTATGTCCTGCCTTGGTCCTTCATCATCTCTTTTGAGTTTATACAGGATCCTAGAATAAATCATAATCTGGCTTTCACAAGCTTTCATAAGTCCCTTTTGTTATGTATACATATGGAGTATATGAATACGTGCTGTTTAATAACATATATATCTTATGAAAAAGTACAGGTGAATTAAAGGCTAAATATATATTTCATTTTGGAACTGAGTCTATTAGTTTTAGAAATATCTTTTATAGGAATGCAAGGTCATAGCCAGAGACAATTGAAGTCAGTGGAAAAGATTGTCATTTAGGGACTAATATTTTTCTACAATTTTTAAGGGAAATTTTTTTTTTTTACATTAAAATGCTTTTACCAGACCATAGTCCAAAAGACATTGAAAATTAAATTTTGCTTTTAAAAGTGTACTTTTAAAAATTATAGGATTTACAAAGTATATGAAATGCAGGAGGTTGTTGGCAACTCTAATCCATTGTACAATTACTGAAAAACTGCAAGGCTTAAATAAAAGTATTGAATGCAATTTAAAGAATCAGCTGAATAGATCACGTGCCTTGGATGAACATCCATTAATGGGCAGTTGATCAGTTTACAAATGGTGCCCGCTAAAGTCACAATGAAAAGTCAAAACGTAAAAAGGAAAGAAGATGTGTATGCAGTGGATAGAGAAATGAAACTCATAACTTAGCTTCACTTGGTCTGTGTGTCAAGGAAGGGACACTGTGTTGCCCATTGCCAGCTCCTGCCTGTGTAAAACTTCAAATAAAAGGACAGAGAAGGAAGTGAAACACTATGGTTCATAAGAAAATATGGCATAAAAGAAAATAGAATGTTCTACTAAAAATAGGAGCCTTGTACCAGAGTTAATACACATTTGGAGATTAATATAGTCTTTATAAGTATTTTATAAGGGATTTTTAATCTTAAAACCTAGATTCTAAAGAAACTAAATAAAAGTGCAAATAAAATACATTATTCTGGTAGGTTGTACATGAATTTTCCATCAATATATCCCCACAAATTGGATAAATATTTGGTTCATTTTTCCAATATTAAATAATCTAATGAACTAATCTTTTTAGAAGAAAAAATCACAAAGAATATTGACTTGAAAACATCCTTTAGTAAAAATTATCTTAGTCAGTCAGAAATTAAATAGCTTTAGTAATAGGATTTAGATTTAAATTACTGCTACTCTCGCTTACCAATTGTCTTTCAAAATATCATAGTATATTAGTTCCACAGGACTTTAATATTGCCCTACATTTTAATAAAATGATATTACCTGCTTTCATATCTCCATCTTAATTACATATATGTGGAAAATTGCCACAAAGAGAAAAAATATCTTTTCAAACTAACTGATATTTCCAGCAAAAAGGTGGTTGTTACTGTGGAGATGAACTCTTGAGTTTTCCAGCTGCTATATTTCTAAAAGTAACTACTCACATAAACAACCCACTAGAAGCGGAACAACAAGAAAATCCCAGAGTATAACTGACCTAGCAGTGTTCATGAAGTGTTCGTTAATCATACCACAGGTTGGACGAATGGCAAAACCATATAATTACATTTTCCAGCTTTTATCAGATATTATGTTTACCAGTTTGTGAATAAGAACACATTTACATAGTTCTCAACTGTAAGTTATACTTCTTTTTTTAAGTTCTACCTGATGTGATAAACTTCTCTCTGAAACAGAGATGCAATTACTAGATTAAAACATATTAAGAGACATTATGACGTTATGAAAAATATGAAAAACATTAATTTGTATATTGTGAGATCTCACTGATTTTATGGTCAAAACAATTGGATTCGTTTAAGGTCTATTTTGACAGGGAAAAGCACACAGCATGGGTTTTAGTAACACTGCTATCTGGAAAACCTGAACCTCTCTTTAATAATATGCATATTTTGTATGTACATTATTGACTTCACAGTGAGTTACAAATTTGAAACATCTAAGCCTGTACTCTGACTATGGGACAAGTTTACATTGTTAATATAGATGTCATAACATGTTTTGAAATATACAATACTGACAATGAAGGAGGAAATTTGACTGAACTAGGAAATAGAAACAGTTAACCACATTTATATTAGCTTTAAGCCGTTTCCAAATGCTGTACAGAAAAATACCGATAATGAACATTGTCATTAAATTAAATAACAGTCATTGTAGAGTGTAATGCTATTTAAATTTCTCTCACCATTTGACTGAGTAAAATTTTTCCAGTTACACTGAATAAAAGAAGAATAAAATGTCTTATTTCTGCTGACAGCTTTCAGACTTCCCTTCTTCTATCTGTGTCTTTTAAAGAAGACAACTTATGAAGTCCTTGCCTTACAAATGACTCTGTTATCTCAAGAAATGATATGCATGGCACTGTCTATGAAAGGAAAGACCACTCCTTCTTAATTGGATGGTAGAACTGGAATTCTTTCATCTTAAAATCAGAGTTTTTCAGAGGAAGGAAAAAGTAATCGAACCAATAGCAAAGAATAGAGAGAATGACAAAAGATGAAATTATGAGTAATCATTAAAAATAAAATAGTGTAACCTTCCTAAGTTTGCAAAGTATCTTTTTTCCTCTTTTTACAGTCCTGGTATGTCACACCTTAGTTGAGGGAGGAAGAAACTACTGAAGGCCAAGTCTTTGGGTTCTGAAAATGATCTTACAGAGAGGGTAATGGAAAGAAGGCCAAACGATCTTGTGGTGGATGAGTACTTCTGAAGATTTACAGCTTTTTAGTTCTGCTAGGTCACATCTGGAACCCTCAGTTAAACCATAAGTCTTGATTAATGGAAAGTCTTGATGATCTGGTACTTTGGCACAAACATAGCTTAATATTTCTTCAAAAGTCTTAAATTCACCTACTTTTGCTTAAAGAAAGCTGTCTGAGAGAAGGTCTTACTGCTCACAAATGATTACGCCCTTCACAGTTTTGTTGTTGTTCATTTGCAATGAGTGTTCATAAAGCTAAATCAATGAAGACTGCATTAGGTGGGACTCTGAAGGGATTAAGGGAACAGAGAGAAGTATGTATAGCACAGCTTATCTGGGAGACAAAAAGCAGCTTAGTAGGGCTGATGTACTTTTTCCACTCTCCAGAAGTTGCTTGAGACCAATAGCTGAGGACAGAAGTTCAACAAGAGGCCAACATTTTGCTGTGCCTCAGTGGAAAAAACCCAGGTCCACTCAATCTGATTGCATTACAAGTGGCTTTCAACAAGGTAAGCTGAGTCTGCTATGGACTGTTTCCAGCAGCTGTATTGTGTTCTGGGAGGATGGGGCTTGTTATTTAAGTGCTTAATACTGCATCAAGAATATGCAGAAGCTAAATTTAGCACTGCCAATTTGAATTCTTGGGTTTGGCTTGTTTGATGTGTTTTACTGGCAAGAAACAAAAACATATAGGGTTAAAAATATGTACCTTAAAAATAATATTGTGTGTTTAGGATCAGAGTCTATTTTATAAACAATTTAATGGACCTTCTTGAAAATGTTATATACATCTCCAAAGGCAAAATTTAGAATACTTTCTGCAGCAAAAATAAATTGCAGACTTGTAGAATGTTTTGCATTTTGTGATTGCTTTGAAGAAAAAACTGTTCTGTGAGGACTATTCAAACTTTTTAGATGTCTTATTATAATCTTAGGGGCTCTGTGAAGCATGCTATTCAGTCAAAGAATGGGGTGGCGGAGGGAGGATGTTGCCTCTTTTGGACCTATACTAGTGTCCAATGGCACTTGGGAGTAGTGTGGACTGATAATAAAGCCACTGAATAGCTGGAAGAGGTATGACTTCAGTGTAAGGAAGCTGATGGACAGGTAGATTCTTTCTGTCATTAAGATACCCTTTTAAAAGTCACCTACTCTTCCAGCAGCCCAGAGGACAGAGTAAAGTGCTAATGCAAGGAGAAAGAATAGCAAGTGCTTGAGACTGCCATTTCACCTTTAAGCAAAATCTATGTTATACTAACTGTTTTTGTGATAAAAGTCTACATAGTTTAAAAAAAAGAACACAAAACACGTATGCAGTACAACAGAACATAGTACATATAAATTTGCTATTAATTCTGTCAAAACTTATGCCCTTCAGCCAGGGAAAGACAAACAGGAATATGGAAAGATCCCCAAGGTTCTAAAAATTCTCCTTTTACAGTCACATCTATACTAAAGAATTCTGCCAGTAAACAGGTAACAACAGGATGTGCTAATCTAGACATTATATTTGATTTCTCTTCTGTCAGCAGATTTCTATGCCTCCCGTACCTTCACCTAGCTCACTGTGGGGTAGAAACACTTCACCTGAAGAACTCAGGGCACTCCAATCCAAGAAGCCATAGTTCCTTTCTTGTTATGATCATATTCCATATCATCTAGGTCTTTCCCCACAACCACATGGTCTCCCACGGCTGCTCTTTGCCCTCACTTTTCTCTCTGTGCAGCTAAAAGTATTCCCATCTCCATTTTAGAATCAACAGGCATGGTTCCTACAGCATTTCAGTCACTAAACCACTATGTGTTAGCTTGAAAATGAGAAACTTGAAAATAATGAAAACACACAGGTTCTATCAGACACTTGGCAACTAGTTCTGCACCCTGTGAACTGATGCTTCTAAATTTCCAAAACCCAGCTTGGCTGTATTATGATACCGATACAATATAATTAACTGTGTATGTGCAAATCTTTCAAACAGGGAGGAGAGCTTCTTTGAAAGTATAAAGGAAACATGCAAATCTGTACTGATACATTTCAGCACATAAGTAGTTTACAGCAGGGATGATAGTTATGCAGATGGAGACATTGAATCTTACAGAAAGCTGTTTCTAAACAACGTAGAAAACAAGAGCTAACATATCCCAAGATACCAGAACCGTGTTGATGGATAACTTCAACATGTCATTCCCTAATGCTGTTTGTGTGTACAAAGTATTTTTGTGAGTACAAGTGAATCACTAGGAGATCTGGCTGATAGTAGTACTGTTTCTATGATCTATATCTGTTGTTCCCCAATTCTGAAACATGACACTGTTTTTGTTTTTTTTTTAAAAAGTTAAATGGAAAGAATAAATATAAAGTGGAAAACAGAAAGTTGAAAGCAAGCTACTTCTTCAACAGCTAGACAGAAGGCTTTCATTTAGTGTCCTTGGCTGAGGGAGACTGAAAAGAATGCCTTAGAGTGCCAGGCATTCAACATATATTGTGATGCAGCTCTCACAGAGTCAAAAATGGGTAATCAGTGTAATTGTTCACTATAGCCAGCTCAAGTACACAGTAAATGATTTATAAAGCCCATTTTAAATTAGCATTCTGATGCAGTATGTCATTAGACACGAGTTAAAACATTTGAACATACCTGAGCACATTAACAATATCAGTCAAAGCTTATAGAAAGTACTCTTACTTAAATTTTGTATTTTAAAAAATTGAGTGTGAGCTTTCTGCTTAACCTTATACTCTATCTGAACTCAACACAGTTTTCTAAGTGGCAGAGCTAGCAAGTCTGGCTGAATGGCTTTGCTGCTTTGAAATATATTTCCGAGGTAGCTCAAGTGTAAACATTTCCACAGATGTGAAGGTTTTGTGGGTATTTTTGCAGCATTTGTGTTTGCTGCCTGAAAATGACATACTATCCTGTTGCACTTCTCACTACATCTCTGGGCTTGGCTATTTTCTCCAGGAAGCATTTCTGGTGATCGTGCTTGCTTTGCTATGTCAGAATTATGACCTGAATATAAATTTTTCTTTTGTATTCCTGAAAGTGGACTTGTGATTAACAATGAATTTGTTTTGCTTAAATCTTTTCCACAAATATTATCTGTAGGAAATAGTAGTAAAAAATGTTCAGTCATTTTGCACGAAATTGCCAACATTAATAGTAGCACCTGATTATATGACCCACATATTTTCTCAATTAACAAGAGGCGGCCTTCCTCTTGCCAAATAATCTGGTTTACTGCACACACGTACATAGATCTATTAATTTGTGACAGGCTTACACTTTGAAAAATTGTTACATTTCTTTGGTATCCACGGAACAATTGCAGATGTTTTTCAAGCACCTTAAGAGGAAGACAAGCTACTCATGTCACACTACTTTAATTCCAGCTTCTATTGTCTTCTAAGGAAGCACAGATTTGCAAGGAAGACTATGGGACTTGGAGCTGGCATCATGCTCTGTGACAGCACTACTTTGCTTGCTGCTGTGCTGTAGCAGGAAAATGACACGCTGAGGGGAAACACAACTGATTCTGAAGACAGATCTACACAACTGACTCCTATTGACATTAAAATGTTAGTCACTGTAAGAATCTTAAGGGTGCATGGCTCTTACTGATGTTCTTGCATAGCTTCTCAAAGAGCAGCAGTCCTGAAAGGCATATGCAATCACATTGGGGTGCTAGAAAAACTTAGGATAACTGTAAATGCATAAGTTCTAGTATCTCCAAGTAAAGTTTCCAGGATCAAGGAATTTTACAGGTGTTAATAGTTACGGTGTAAGGGACAAACAGAAACACATCCATTGTCAAATAATGTCCAATTTATCTAAATAAATAATTAATAAGGGAAATAAAATATTTTATTTTTAAAATAAGGAATGAAAAAAATTATTGCTAGGACGATGTGCAAGTAGAAGAATTGTAATAACTCATCTCTAAAAGCCATCTTGACTGATGTTCAATAAAGTAAATGTGATTCCCAGTCATCACTAGGGGGTGCTCCTCTCCTAAGTACATTAGGAAAAGGTACAAACTGTACATTCCTATAAACGAGTTTTCTTGGTGAGATGTTAACATGCACATGGTCTATTTAAAGAGTTTCCTATGTTTCTAAAAGTAAATTTTAAAAGGTAAGAATATTTTGATAACTAACCTTTTGTCACGTTCCTTGAAGTTGTGAATCTTTGACTAAATTGAATGTTAAAATTAGTTTGAGAAATTAGTATTGAGAAACTGGGATGTTTTATGTATTCTCCTTAATTTGAGTCAGTTAACGAAGATTATTATTGAATATCTTATTCCTTCTTGGAATTCACAGATACTCTCATAAGACTATCATGTTCTTAATTTTCATTGTCAGTTTGTAATCATTAACATTAATTAATACTTCCCTATTTATTATCCATATACTTTCAAAGAAATTTATAATTTAATACTCTTTGACTTAAAGGAACAAAAGATAAAAGCTTTCCAAATGTTCAGAGTATGTAAATTAACTGTTATTATTCTTCTGACCTTTAACCCAAATGTGTTTTTAATTCCCTGTGAGTGCATTGGCACTGTATGAAGTACAAAACAACTTCATTTCCAGCTGCATAAAGCAGTTTGCAAGTGAGTATATCTGAATAGAAAATGAGAAATTAAAAAGAAGGGAAATAGCTGCCATTCAAAAAATAAAAAATATATAAAACAGGAGAGTAGTGGTACTATATAACATGACTTGTATTATAAATCAAACCTCATAGATTTAAGCATTTAGCTTTCAGTTTCATTTTACTGTAACCTTCTAAAAAACATTGCTCCAAAATATAATAAAGCATTAGAACAAGGGGCATTTTAATTAATATGTACCTATGCTTTTTCATAATTGGAAATCATGTTGAACAAGTTATGGAAAGGACTATTACATTTTGAATACAAAGTTTATTTTTAAAAGAAAAGCATTAATTGCATGCTTTATAGTTGCATGGCTTTTTATATTATCTGTGTACATGGCCTGGGATCAGGAATAATCAGATTCAGACATAATTTTAAGTCTAATGATTATACAGACTTCTGGCATACATAATGTGACTTGCTATATATCAAGCAATACAGTCTATTCATTTAATGTGCTATGTGAAAAAATATAATTTGCTTCTGTTGTTCTAATTCTATGCTTCACTTTAAGAACAATTTCTGAGAGAAGGTATCAAGAGGAAGGTTTTATATGCACAAGTTCTATGATACTGTCTAAAAATGTCTGTTTCATGTCTATCAAAATATTACCTATCACCATAGCTTCTGTTTTGGTCTGAGAACTATGGTCTATCAAAAAATCTTGGAGCTAATTTGCATACTACTGATATAGTTACAAGTTGATGTCAAATATCAGAAAGCTCCATGTCATTCACTCATCACTGGTTTTCAAGCTTCTCTTGGTGAATGATTCCCTCCCTCTTCCAGGGGTACTTTAGGTGAAAATGTAATTGCTTATTGTGAGTCTCTCTCAAAAAGAAATGATTAAGTCAGCCCAGCATTATGGCTCTGATATGTGGTCACCAATATAAAAAGTTACAAAGTGATGAATAATGTGGACATTCCTCTGCCTTGATTAAAAGGAGGTTTTCTGTCATATGGCTAAAACTGTTCCTGTTCTGTAACTCTGAATCTCTGAGAGAGATCCTGTTATTAGGAACAGGTGATTCTTTATTAGAGTTCTGATAAAAATGAGGCTGGATGCTATGTAGTGTTTTAGAAAAACTTGGACATTGATTTCTTAAAATTTATCTGAATTTTTATCCTTTAATGAATGTAATGTCTGTATGAACATAATGAATGTAATGAATGTAATGTTGATAGTTTGGGATTTGGATTCTCAAAGATGCTGGTAAATAGCAGCTCCTATGTTCTTGACTCTCCCTTTTGCTATTGAGTCTATCAATCAGAGATACATGAAAACTAAATTCCTATATGGAGTCCAGAACTGAATTTGTACCAAAAAAGTAAAAAATCCTGAAAGGATTCCATATTTTCATATTTAAAAATTGGACAGAAATGTGCAGAGCCTTTTCTGAGCTATATCCTAAAATTCTACCTTATTTTTTCAAGATTTATGACACATTTAACTTACTGTTAAAATCTAAGGAAAGTTTATATGATTACAGCACATTCATTAAAAAAAAAAAAAAAAGAATTTCAGAGACCTAGACTTCATTTTAAAGTTATTTGTAAAGAAATTGTACATAATTGTGTAGCCTCCTCTCCCTTTTAAATGAACCGGTAACAAAGTAAGATATACAGCATGTGTAATAATGCCTACAGGCCCCAAACAAATTAATATAATGGGCACAAAGGTATACTCTTGTCAAATTATGTATTTGATTAGAAATGGACCTGGCTTCAACAGAAAATGGGGTTTTGAAGAAGATAAATAAACCAGTAAAGTAAACTGATGTAATTCTGAAATGTCTTACACAAGGATAGAAACAGAGCAAAAGAATAGATGTGGTTTGTGATTTAACTGTGGAAGTGACCAAGTGTACAAGTTTCGAGCTGGCTTCCCGCCAAGTCCCCCCGAAACTCGACAACAAGGACCCACCTCCAAGAGAGGGAAAAAGGGAAAAAAAAAAAACAACCAAGCAGCCAAAGCTATAGCTCGATGGAAGGCCTAGAGTGAAACCACCACACCAAGATTCCTCTTCTGTTGTAATACAAATTCCTTTAATGCTTACACTTTGCTTCAAAATGTAACATGATAAGTAAGCAAAGCTTGACCTTCATAGCAAAATTCTTTTGAATATGCGCAGTCCCCCAGATTTACATCAAATTGGGTGGGAGTGTTGATCTGCTGGAGGGTTGGAAGGCTCTACAAAGGGATCTGGATAGGCTGGATCAATGAGCTGAGGCCAGTTTTGAGGCTCAACAAGGCCAAGTGAGGGGTTCTGCACCTGGGTTACAATAACACCAGTACTACTGGTTTGAGGAAGAGCAGCTGGAAAGCGGCTCAGTGGAAAATGACCTGTGAGTGCTGATTGACAGCCATCTGAACTTGAACCAGCAGTGTGCCTAGGTGGCCAAGAAGGCCAGTGGCATCCTGGGTTGTATCAGAGCATCAGATTGTATCAGCAGGACCAGGGCGGTGATCATCCTCCCTGTACTTGGCACTGGTGAGGCCTCACCTCCAATCCTGTGCTGTTTTGGGTCCCTTACAACAGGAAAGACAATGAGGTGCTGGAGCATGTCCAGAGCAGGGCAACGAAGCTGGGGAAAGGTCTGGAGTGCAAGTCCTATGAGGAGCTGCTGAGGGAGTTGGAGTTGGGGAGAAAAGGAGGATCTGGGCAGACCTTATCATTCTCTACAACTACCTGAAAGAACGGTGTGAGATGAGATGGGGGTCAGTCTCTTCTCCCAAATTACAAGGAAAAGTACAAGATGAAACAGCCTCAAGCTGCATCAGGAGAGGTTTAGATTGGATATTAGGAAAAACTTCTACAGTTTCCAACAAATGGTTAATAAGCACTGGAACAGGCTGCCCAGGAAAGGGGTTGAGTCACCATCGCTGAAGTTATTTAAAAGATGTGTAGATGTGGCACTTAGGGCCATGGTTTGGGGTGGGATTGGCAGTGCTCAGTTAATGGCTGGACGTGATCTTGAATGTCTTCTCTAACCTAAAAAATTCTATGATTCTATAGTAAAGAGTTATTTCAGGTGGATGATGCATGGTGGGTTCAATGAAACTCTAAAAATAACAGTACTGTCACTAACTAGTTATATAGGTTAATTAATCAGCCTAAAGCTAGTCAACAAAGTATTGCAAGTAAACCTGTCACCACTACAAAATACAGGATACTTGTGTGGGAAAGCCTTTGTCCAGCTGCTGACAGAAGAAAGGGGCAAGATGGTTCTATTTTGATCAGCTTAGCTTTTGCTTTCATGAAGACTTTAGTTCCTTTTTAAGGTGGAAATACTTCCATATTTCAGAAACATGAGATTACACCAAATTTGTAGCTACCTATCTTTGATCTCCAAAAACATATGCCTAGTTTCTATTTCTCATGGAAAACATTTTTATAAAAGACAGCTGTCTTCATAAATGACAACTTATTATGAACATTTTTACACATTATTAGAATTAATATAAAATCCTCTGTAACAGTCACAATCTCAATGAATACATTAGAAGTGTGTCATAATCTGTGCTCTATTCAGAAGATAAAGCTTGATAGGATAGCAGTGTCCAATATAGAATAACCAAATAAGTTATATTGTATCCAGTGCTTTGGATATCATGCATAAAACATTTTACAGGAAAGCATTCATTTCTCAATAAATGAGATACAAAAAAGCCTAAAATATGAACTAATATAAAGCAGAATGTTTCTATATTTTATAAATTGGATTAAAAATTGTTTTAAGTATTTGAGTAAACCTTGCAATTTTGATAAGTGTTTTGATAAAACAGAAAAAAACTAAACGCAGTTTTGCACAAAAAAAAAAAAAAAAGAAAAGCAGAGCCATGTAAAATGTTAAAAAAACATGAAAAATGTCTCAAGGTTAGAAATTTGTCATTAAATAATTTTCTTACTTGCTACATTATGTATAGGCTAGAGCTATTGTTAAGAGAGACATTCAAGAATTTCAAGAACCCTGTCTTCAAAATAAGATGTAAGAGCAGACAATGGCTTGTGGTCAGGGAGAGTAAATATTAGGAAGGAGATTAATTAGCATGCCAAAAGAACTCTACTAAGATGAGGAGGCTACAATGGGGCTGAAAATCTCCAGCTGTGCAGAACTCTCAGAAAGGAGGAAAAAAGTGGTAAATGAAGAATCAAAAAGGGACCCCTACCTGTTTAATCATCCACAATGATTAGAATAATTAATGTTTTTTCAAACTGGATGTTGCAGAGACTTTTCTTAAAAGTCAGGAAAAACAGGAGACAAAATGTTTCAGAGACAAAATGAAAAAAAAACCAAAATTCTGCTGACAAGTAATATGCTTTTTTTTCATGTTGTTTTCATTCTTATTTGAAATAATGAAAATATAACAGTTTTATTACATACTTCAACTTTTAGTTTTGTCTGCACTAGAAATACTTGGTCAGGTAAGTTAAACAAGTGGATTTGCAAAATTATTCTTATATCTTATTTCAGGCCTGAAAATCCATAATGAAATAAGGTCATCCAAACCAAATATACTTTTCACATCATACTATCACCCACACTACCTTTGTCTGAGCATAACTCAAATCGTATGTCTGTATTTCTGACCCATATATTTGAGCAAACAGGAAACTTTCAATGGGTAAAAATAGCAGAAGTACCTCATTCTCTTTGTTTATTCCTATTTCTCATTTTTGCCTGAGAATGAAAAACGTATGTGGAAGATCTTTAGTCACATACTTCAGAAAACATAAACTATAGGGGTTATGAATTAGAAAACTGCTGACCTACTCCTCAAACTTCTAGTATATCTAATTATAGAAAATTGTGAAGTAAACAGTTTTTCTCCCCTTGGGATCAGAAGGAACAAAATCACAGATCTGAACAAAACCATCATATAGCTTGTAATATATACACTACTAATGATATAGTTCATTAAAGCCAAAATTCTTAATTTCCAAAGCATATCTAGAATGATAAGTAACAACAGAATCAGGGACATATAGTGATATTTGAGTCCACTCTGCTGATACGGGAACCTGAACTCAAGAATGTTCCTATATTATTAATAAGAAAGAAATTTAGAGAATTCAAAGCTCACAACCTACCTGACTTCTGAACTGCTTCTATTGAGATTTTATGGTATGAGATGATTAAAAAGCTCACCGTCCAACACACAAAACTCAGCTAGATGCCCAAAGTTTTTTGGTGCTTAAATAAAGCCAAGTCTGAAATTCCAGCCACAGCTCTTGAAGATGAATACTTCTGTATAAGACACATATCAAACAGCTAGAGATGCTTAAATTAGGAAGGTGTTTTTTCAAGGAGATTGTGAATAACACATGAAGGTCTTAACAGGCATTGTTTCAAGTGGTCCATCTATCTTACAGTGCTATGACTGTTTTGTTCACAGAAAATCTACTGCATAAAATGTTTGCTTTGAAAGGTGTGTCTGGGACTAGGGCATAGAGAGATGTTCGCCTTTCTCTGGAAATTGTGCTGTGTGCCAGATGAAACTCCCATATAGGAAAAGATTCAGATTTTTTATGGAACTACTGAGAACAGGCAAATGAGAAGACTTTTCAATTTATAATGAATAAGCTTCCTCTAAAAGAACTGCCATGTAGACATAGAAGATTCTCCTTGGCATCAAGACACTGCTTATTGTGTTCTAAATTTTAATGTACAGTTAAAAATTGTTCACTGGACACGAAAAGAGTTTTTAATTTTTGAACATCAAGAAATACAAAATTTCATTGCTTGCTTTCCTAGAGACATAGACTTAACTTTGATAATGACAACTTAAAACATTCAGTAGTCAAAGTGAAAAATTAAGATTTCTTATCTAAACAAGGTATTTTTCTTGAATAGGCTTGGTCAAGTATGAGTTGCTGAGGTTGGTTGGGGAAATTTCTGCAGTTTGTATTATATAAAAAGACAGATCCTTCTGTGTTTAACATCTTTGGATGAAGAAACCCCATGAAATTCTCCTATTTTTGAAGGCCTGAGTTCCAGGATTGATCTACGTGAACACCTGTTGTATCTGCTGTGAATTTTGGGGCTATATAGAATGTCAGAAAGAGTAGATGAGATGTCAGGCAGAGATGTTGCACCATTAAGATGTTTTCTGTTTCAGTCGTAAGCTTCTGAGGAGGACTTTGCTTTGACCTGTCTTGAGATGATCTTCTGCCCCTGATGTTAGACAGGTCCATACATCAATGCCTTATTCTGAAGGCTGTCAATAAGAACAGATGGATGAGTGCTTAATGCTCACCATCTCAGCTCCCATGCTTTCTGGATCTTTGTGGTTTCCAGCTTTTTGACATTACTTGTGTTAGCAGAGACCCACAGGTGTTTAGCAAGCTAATCATATTCATGAAGAATGAGAAATATGGGCACTTTGGAGCATTTACCCTACAGGAAAAATATTAAGGATTAAATTGCAGCAACAGCGAAAGAATAGGGAAAGACAGAGAAAACCAAATATACTAAAACTTGAGGTCTGCAGTGGCCTGAGGTAGAAGATGAAAGTCAAAGAAGAGTGAGAGATGAATACTTCAAAGCAGTTCAAGACACAAGTAGCAAAAGTTAAGGGGAAGCTAAGATGCAGCTAACAAAAGACATCAAGGTTAATAAGAGATCATTGCAAACGCAGTATGTATTAGTGTAAAGAAGGTAAAAGAAAAGGAATTGTCCTACCGTGGAGGAAGAATGTACTAAGAAGAGAAATGGAAGAAGCAATACTTTTAAAACCTATGTACCAATCATTAATGGCATATAGGTGGTTAGCTCAGTTATCACAGCAATGACAAGAAAAAAGAAAGTGCTTAGATAAGACTTTGTCTGTAATGACTCTATTTTGTAAATTTTGTAAAAATTTGATTGTTGTAATCATCCTATGAACTCTGCCCCTGAATATTCACAGAATTGTTTGAAAGGATCTCAGAATTGTTAGCCATTGCTTTTGAGAAACTGTACAGAACAAGTGGCTACCAGATGACTGTAAAAAAAAAAAGCAAATGAAAATGTCTCTTTTAAAAAGGGGCCTTCAAAAAAGTGTGTTGAAAAAGGATCAGAAAATGAAACTCGTTTTGTTCTACTCTCAATTTCTAGAAAACACAGTGACAGGGAATTCAGCACACTATGTCTAAGTATCTGGAAGGTACCAAAAAGATGCAATTCCTATCAAGCCAAAATCCTTTGTGTTGATGAAGTAATTCTTCTGCTCTGTTCAGTGGTATTCTAGTGTTCTACACATTGACAGCAAAAAACCATGTAGCAAGATTTGAAAGATTCAATGGGATAATAAGAGATCTCAAAACCATGGTATAAGATTAAAAGACCAAGGTAATATGGTAATAAACAAATCACAGGAAGGAGATATAGAGTGGGATTACAAGTTTCCAATATAGAAAAAACTGCAGAATGGAGGAAGATAGTAATTTGTTCTTCATGCTTTTGGTGAATAGGATTCACCATAAATTACAAGCTTAAATTGCAGCAAGATTAGCTTTTTTCAGGTATTGGAAACCTCTTCTGAGGTTAGACTAGCTAAACTCGCTGACATAGATTAGTGTGGAATTTCTGCCACTGACAGACCCCACCAACGGTGACTCTGTGGTCTAAAAATAGATTTAGATCGACAAGTGCCAGCAGTGACAAGGTATATCTGGTTTTGCTTGTGGGCAATGGGATATCTAGATGTTCCTATGGGATTCCCTTCAACATAAATTTTTAAAACTATTTTAACTGCAAGGACTGTGTTATTATATTTGAATAAACTTAACTCCATGCTTTAATGCCTTAAGTGAACACATTCTTCATTTGCAGGAGGTGAGTAAAGCACTTTTGCAGACACAACGTTCAGGGAATAAATTTCTTTCTATTTCCTAGTAATTTCTCAGCATGTTTCTTCTGTTTCATCATTAACCTATACATACAAACTTTTCTTTCAATATATCTCTTGGTGCTTATTTTACATAATTCCAACACCTTTTCATATAACATACAGATGTGTACACAAAATACATATCTAAATGTATACTGCCTCTTTTTTCATCTCTCCATCCTTTTCCTTGTGCAACATCCATATTGCCTACACCAATCTTGTAACCTACAAGTATATTACCAGCTACATCATCTTCCTTGCTACCTCCCTGTAGGATCCATCAGCCAGTCAGAGGTAAAGCAATGTGAATATTTATGATTCTAAATTATTAAGTCCTAATATTTGAAATTTTTATATTACTAAAAACTAAAAAAAAAAAAAAAAAAAGATAATATTTTAAAATCAAGAAGAAAGACATTTTTATTAATAACAGCAGTGCTTCCTGACTGGACAGTGATGAAAAGAGCTATGAGGCAGTTTCTAAACTCTAAGTTTAAAATTATGTACCTGTTACCATTAGTATTATTCTCTTATCACTGTTGCACTAACTGATTCCCTGTCACATCTTAAAGATGCTACTGTAAGGCACATAAGGATGTAAGAATACAGATATATTTTCTGTGAGAAATGTATGTATTTAAAGTAAAGGAAAGAATATTTCTCAAGATATACATGTCTAATCTTTGAAGAGAAGTGAAATTATCAGGGAAAAAAAGAATACTTCTTAGTTTTGTATCTTCAAAATGCCATTTCAATCAAGTATCATTTTTTGTGTGCTTGAATAAATGGAATTACCAACTTGTGTAAAGTCCTTGATCAGAATGAGGCTCTTAAACCAATTATGTGGAGATCAGAGTGCTTAAAATTATAAGGAATACATTTAGAATTATTAAAGGCTTCAAATAGCTTGGTTCAGGCAAAATTACATATAATTGATCATTAGTATATGTTGTCAGTGGAAACTGCAGTCATAGGTGTTGAAGATCACTTTTTAGACAAATTGCAGTGAAACTTTTGTAAAACCCAAACCACAGCAGAGCATCCTTTTCTAAGGATTTTTACTGAATGCAAATCCTAGCCACTTCTATTCCTCTTCTAAGTATGGAAAGATGCATCATGAGTTAAAAGTACTAACTAATATTATCTGGATGAAAATGTCAAACACAGATGAAGCAAAACCAAAATAAATTACCTTGATTGCTGGGTAAGTGAAAACACAAATTCAGGATTGGGATTCTGTTAAAAAAGCTTAAATAAGTAATTCTTAAAAAAAGTAAATTATTAGCTTTATAGAGAAATTTCTTCTTTGCCAAAGGCCAATGCAATTTGCAAAAAATTAAGACTGACAAATACAAACTGGATTGTCAGAGAATGATTGTATAAAGGACTGACTCTATAACCCACTCTGAGAATAACATGACTGTTTTATTGATTCTTATTTAGCCTCTGTACAGTTCCTCTATCCCTTTGCTTTGTATTTTATGATTCTTTTATTACAGAATATAATATCATTCTGGATAGGTAGCATTTTCAGAGATAGGCACATAAATTCTAATCTGGCAATCATCCTCTGTATCTGTCAGACTGGTGACAGGATTTTCATTGATTTTAGTGATACAGGTTTAGAAAAAAAATGGCATGTATTATGTACTGTATGATGCAGATTAGTGGATTTAATTAATCCTTTACTACATGTGTGTAGTTACAGTTTACGACCAAAATCAAAACTTTCTGCAATCAGTCACAGTCTCATAATCACATCTCTTTTTGCATGAAGTGTCATTTTTCTGCTTATTGGATCTGAGAATCTCTTGATGGACTTTTCCTTAGTTCCTAGTCTGAAAGTAAATAACTTTTTTTACCACAGAAAACACTTTCAGCTACTACACTAGGAGTGTTCTCTTAACATACTTGGCAACCTCGTGGTGGGTTAGTTTTGGCTAACAGCCAAATGTTCACCCGTATGCTCACAGCTCTTTCCCTTGTAAGACAAGTATAGGAAGAACTGGAATGAGAAAGCTCATGGGTTAACATGAAAGCAGGAATACTGTTTACCAATTACTGTTGCTGACAAAACAAACTTGACTGGGAGGTTAATTTCTTGCCAATTAAAATAAAAGTGTAATGGCTAATTTGAGTAATGGGAAACAAGATGCACGTTAAAACAACTTTTCTCCCCCATTTCCCCAGGCTCAAGCTCATTCCACACTCTTCTTCCTGACCAGCACAGGGGGAATTGAGGGAGCGTACAGTCAGTATGTAACAGTTTCTGCTCACTGCTCACTCCTTCTCACACGTTTACTCTGCTCAGGCATGGCTTTTCCACGGGCTGCAGTCCTTCATGAAAACGTGCTCTGGTGTGGGCTTGCCACAGTTCCTTTGGGTCTCTCCATTTGCCCTGGCACGGGTCTTCCATGGTCTGCAGTGCTCTTGCCATGGAGAGCACCACCTCCTCTCTCTCTGACCTTGGTGTTCCCTGGTTTTTCTTACCTTTTCTGTTCCCACCTTCTCTCTCCACACAGCATTTCCTGCCCTTTCTAAGCTATGCTTTCACAGAGGCACCACTAGCGCTGCTGAAGGGCTTAGCTGTGGCCGGCAGTGTCTCCACTGTGGAGCCGGCAGGAATCAGCTGTTCCCAAGCCGGGGGAGCCCCACACCTCTTCCCACCCTTCAGTCCCTGTCCCGCTCCCTCTACCGAAACCTTGCAACGAGCAGCTAATACAAACCTAAAAAGCAGAGTGTTACTCAAGTCTAGGGAACAAAGCTAACGTTACAAAATTAGATGAATTAGGTCAACAGGATAGCAGATGGAACTCAAAATTAAATATGGAGTCAGCTATGCTGAAAAGGTAATTGAACTATTTATGCACCTTGCTCATTCCTAAATTAAATTTAATTCGGGAAAGCAACCAGATGCCAGTGAAGGCTTTCAGTTAACATATAGCTGCTGTTTAAAAGACAGAAGCCAGAAAGAGAGCAGAGTACACGACCCATACAAAATGGGTAACACGGGCAGGCGGCACCGCATGTACCCCCAGCAGCGCTCAGAGACGACCTGCGAGCTTGCGTCTCTACTTGCCCCGAAGGCGCGGGAAGTTCTGTCTTAACGTGACTGCGAGTTTTGAAAGATCATGTCCATCTAAGGATTGGCGCAGACCCAACTCGGGGTACGAGGTGCCAACGCAGCTGTACAGAAGTGCCGGCGGCTTCCACCCCCACCCGGAGATGGTCAGGAGGGGCCAGGAGGGGCGCAGCAAGGCTCGGACCCCGCCTCGGCTCCCGGCTGCCCGGAACGCTCCGCTCCGCTCCGGACGGGGCTCGGCGGGGGCGCGCCCGTCCCGGTGCGGCGGCGGCGCGCGGGGCAGGGGCGGGGCGAGGGGCGGGCGGCGCGCGCGGCGCGCGAGCAGGAGCGGGGCGGCCGAGCGGCCGCAGACGGTGGCGCGTGCGGGGAGGGAGCGGGAGAGCGCGCGGGGCCGCCTTTCCGGCCGCGGCGAGGAGCGCGGGTGCGGGGCGCGCAGCAAGGTGACGGGCCGGGCAGCCTCCCCTCCATCCACTCCCATCCCCTCCCCGCCCTCAGGTGGGCCAGGGGGCCTGCGGCGGGCGGCTGTCCGGGCAGCTCCCGGCTGGGGCTCGGCTCCCCAGTGGGTAACCCCCGTGCCCGTGTCTCCTCTCGCCCAGATGCTCTCGGCGGCAGCCTTGGTGTGCGTGTGTGCGGCAGCCTGGTGCAGCCCGGCGGCGGCGGCGGCGGCGGCCGGGGGCAGACCGGACAGCGGCAATTTTCTGGACGATAAACAATGGCTCACGACCATCTCCCAGTACGACAAGGAGGTCGGGCAGTGGAACAAATTCCGAGACGTAAGTTGAGCCCTTCCACCCTGCCAGCCGGCTGCCGCGCCCGGCCCGCTCCCGCTGGTTCCGTTCGGGGAGGGCATCTCTTGGGCAGCGGGGGCTGGGGTGCAGCCTCAACTTGCCCCGTTCTCCCCGAGTCTTAATTCTTATTTTAATTCCCGGCGGCGGCTCGGCAGGGAGGAGGGAGGTCCCGGCGGGCAGTTCCCGGTGCGCTGCCGCCGCTGAGCGTCGCGGACCGCGCGGTGTGCCCCGGGCCGTGCGGGGCGCGCAGCCCGCACCTCCGGGCCCATTGGGTCGGGCCGCGGGAGCACCTTTCCGCCCTGCGGGTCACCAGGTGGCGGAGGGGGAGCCGCGTTTGTCCTCTCTCCTCCCCGTTTCCCGCCCCGCTGCGGGAGCGGCGGGGGCTGCGGAGAGGGCTGCGGTGGGGGCGCCGGGCCGGGCCGGGGGCAGGGGCTCTCCCCGCCGCCACTCCGCCAGTGCCGCCCGGGGCAGAGTCCCCTTCTCTCTCTCCCCGGGCACCTGGAGCGGGCGCCGGGCGGCACTGCCGCGTCTCCGCGCTGCTGTCAAAGTATCGGCAGGGCGGGCGGGGGAGAAGGGACAGCGCTCACAGCCGGGGGTGTGCGGGGAGCGCGGCCCGTGTCCGAGAGGTGCGGGCGTCAGGCGGGGAGAGTGTACGCGGAGCGTCCGGAGCGCCTTCCTCGGAGCCCCTGAACACCAGCCCCAGCCTGACCCGAATCCCATCAGTTACGAAACCTGCCGCTCTAAGGTGGCTCTGTCCTCCAGCGTGCTTCGACTGTGCTTCTAGTCCGGTCTCTGTTTGCTGCAAGTTCAGTGAAAGACAGTCAATTTTCACAATTCTTTAAGTGGAAAAGATTTTCCTTTGATCATCCAGTATCCTGCATCCTTTGGTGTCGCTTTTAAAAATTTGAATTCCAACCTTGCAAAATAATTTTCAGTTTTATTTACTGTTTTGCCTACTGAATTTCTTTGATATGGAGTAAAACCTTGATTTGGTTTGCAGCTTAAAAGGCAACAGGTTTCTCCTTGTGCTGCAGCTTGCTCTTGACTGTGATTTGCAGTAGTGAACCGAAGTAAATCTCTCCAAGAAGTCTCTTATTTTCTGAGACCTGGAGTGACTTGTGATGCATTAATTTTCTAGTTTTATGTCTGTGTTGTATGTCGGATGCAAAGTTGGCTGTTTATGTTAAGCAACTAGGAAGGAAGAGCTTCTGTTAGCATTGTGGGAGAACTAATTTTCCTAATAGTTTTTATTAAACAGCATAATTTTAGTGTCAGATATTTTTGGTTCCCTTGAATATCTTAAAAGAACTTATGTTCATGTGAAAAATAGCTGTTTAGTGTGCTGTGAATTGGTACCTGTGATTTTGGAAAAAAACCCCAAACCAACATGCAGGGCTATATAAATGTTTTAGGATTAAAGGCTACTGCTAGAAAGCTCCAAACTAAGTGCATCAGTTATGTTTTATAGTCGGGCAAAGTCATTTATGTAAGGACTACCCTGCAAGGCTGAGGAAGCTAAGTGCTCTCTAATGCCTGTCTCCTGGGTGCCTGCTGACATGTACTGTAATATTGGATATTAGCCAGATAATTTATTCTGTGACAAGTAGGTGTCCTCAAGGGTTTTAAGAGTGACTGCTTTGAGGAAGTACTGCATACTGATTCTTCTGAGGTGATTTACAAATATGCTGGCTTATTTATTTTTACACTGTTTAAGTTTTATAAGGCTGGTACTTCAGTGATGAATATGCTTTTATTTTTTGTGCAGAATGTTTATGTCCTATTCACTGGTACTTGTTTATGTACCTATTCATTGGTACTTGATCTGGAATATTTATGGATGGTCCTGGTACTTCACTGTAATTTGTTGGTTTTGAGTTTGTGATTAGCAAATTAGTGATTCAAATGTAGTCTTCTGTTAAGGAACAGGACAACAGCATTTTAAACATATGTAGGGGTAACTGTCTTGAAGAGTTAAAATCAAAATAAAGGTGTGCAAGGCCTGTGTTTGTAATTTAATTCTCTGATCAGAGTAGGGTATTTTTTGCGGTCTTTAAATACCCTACAGATGTAAGGGTAAGATGGAATTCTGGTGTGAAAAGAAGTATTTAAAGGCTTAACTTAAGACTTAACTGACAGGACTGATTAATGTGAAAGATAATGACCCTGACTTCTGGCTCATTGGCTCAGTTTCTTAAGAGTTTTAGATCACAGTGAGAAAGAACACAGTTATTCAGAATGAGAGCCCTCACAGAACCGAATAAACCAGCATGTGATGTTTTATTTATAAAAACCCAAAAACCAAGCCAAACCTCAAACCTAGCTCTCTTAACAATCGTCTAAAATGTCAGTTTTGTCAATGTGTTATTAACGTGAGAATATTAGCTAAGATCTTTTCAGTACTTTTTATAGGCAGAACTGTAACTGACTCTTCAATTCTCTTTAAAGGTCTTGATCATTCTGAAAATCTGTTGAAAATAATGAAATGGGTCTAGGCAAGAACTGTGCCTTAACGTGTAACAGTGGGAATGTTAGAGACTACTTCCTCACATCTTTTTCCTGTGCAAAAATCGAGAATGATCTAATTTTTAAATATGAGACTTTCCATCTTAAAGATGGAGGGAGGAAAGTGTATTCTTGATATGTCAAATATCAACTCCCTGAAGATATATGTACAAGTCAAACATTTGGAGTTGTATATGTGCAAGCGTATGTTTACTTTTTGCCAGAAGTAGCTGGGGAGGAAGAGTTTTTAACCCAGTCTTAGTGCTGCTGTAGTCCAGTTGCTGAGTAGCTGCAGCTATTAACATCTGTCACTAAAATAAGTCTCAGGGTTGATGTGTTTATTAGGGTTTTCCAAGCTGCTTGGTTAGGCTGCTTCAGCAGCCAGTGGTGTCACAGTGTTGGGAGGTCCTGTCCCATGTGTATGTATCTTATGTTTATTTTTGACTTGGGAACTGAGGCTTTTCAGTAGATGCTGTTAAGGGAATCCTCTTCATTCATATTTTGTTATATTTATAATACTTTGTGCTAATGGTCTGATCTATTATGATTGCACTAAACATTTGGTAAAATTATATATATATATACATATATATATATATAAACTGCAGTTTGTCTGAAATACAGATTATTCTTTTAAAAAATGTGATCGGGTAATGGCATTGCCTTTATACTTTCCTACTTAGAACATCCTGAGTCTTATCTGGGAAACCTTCATTACTCATAATGCTGTAAATCTGTGGAGCAGAACAAAATATAGGAATAATTCTTTATTGTCTTTCTGACTTGTTTCCAAATAGCGGTGGTATTTTTAATCCTAGAGCAAAACACAATATCTTTGTCATTTATAATCACTTTGTCTATTTATGTGGTCATTACAGTCAGTCGGACAAAATTGCATACGACTGTCTGTTGTATGGCTATTTGAAAGTCTTTCAGACTTCTCAGAAATTTTAATTTTTATTTCTTCAAAATTCCATGGAGCAACATTCAATAGAATAATTCATTTTAGTAACTGGTATTTGTAAGCAGTGTCTCGTGCATTTGTGTTCATGAAAAAGGCTGTATTTTATATGGTAAATTTTACTTGCTGCTTTAAGAGTTATTTAGGATTTAACTTGCCTCTTAGTGGTTTGTACTTTTTCTTCTCAAAGAGATAATAATTTAAGTGATTCCTGTATTTGCAAATTTAAAATGATAAATAAACTCCTCATCTCAACTATGGCATAGTGTTTTTATGAAATAATATGATCGGTTGATCATTGTAATAATTTGCATTGTAGCAGTGTTTTAACTATCATCCTACCATGTTAATACACTTATCAAAGGTAAAGATGGTAGAAAAAGATTTAAGCAGCAGACCTTAAACCGATCATCTCTGAAGAGAAAGTTTACACTGATAATACTCCCTTTTAATCTACTTCGCTGTGAAGTGTTCTCACATTGACCATGAAATGCATTGCCTTCTACAACATATGACAAGTTTGGGCAGCTCATGTTGGCTCCTCAGATGAGTCTTTTGTAAATATGTAAAGAATAGGTTTTTTCAACATTAGCGAAAACCTCTGTGTTTAGAAAAGAGATGAATCAAATACTACGTCCAATTCAGTAATATCCAGCATTCATTATTCTTTTATCTGTTTTGGAGGTTTAAGGCTTCTCAAAAGTACCGCCCCTCAACTAAGCTCCCTGCCAACTGTACATTATTGTTGTGAGCAGAACATCTCTGCCCTGCTGTGGATCACGACTACATTTCTGTACAACTTAGAGAGCCAAAGGCGGTTTTAAAAAGGATTCATCACAAGTTCTTTGCACTTCGCTGTGTGATTACCTTGTAAATATTTGGAAGGTGTTCATGTTTCCATGTTTTCATTTCCAGAGTGGAAACATGAATATGTTATAAATTATATATATATATATATACACATATATATAAAATGTATAAAAGTTATGTAAATAACTTTATTTGAAGAGGAGAAGGACTTCAGCAAGAATAGAAGAGGGCAAGAAGCCCTCCTCATTTATGGAGAATCCTGAATGTACTTTAGAGGATATTGACAATTTTGGATTGGATAGTGCAGCACTCATCATCTTTCCTCACTCATGTTAACATTTCATTAAGTTAATGAAAATAAGTCTGGTAGGCTTATTTGTCCTGTACGTTTTGTGGTTCAGGGTAAGAAAAAAACCTATACCTTTTTCCTTTTTAGTGCCTACAACAGCTCTAGCAGCTCTTTTACTACATACATATGTTATGATTATGAAAACAGGGAAAAGTAGAATTTCAAGACATGAAAGATTAACTTCTTTATGTTGTCTTAGGCCTAAGTTAAAGCAAAAACTTGTAATAAATTAGTTACTTCTTCAAATAGGGTATTGAATCTTTTCTGTATGCCAGTGTGGTAGTTGAAACTTATTGGCACCTCTAATGTGGTATCAGTCATTTTTGTTCATGACTTATTTTGTGGAAAAAATTAGAAGCCTAGGAGATCTGACAGAAAGAATAAGTATTTTGTATCTACACCTGTAATTACTACCTTTGAAATGAGACTAATAAGGACTTGACCACTCTGATTTAAACTGTAAAATGTGAGAAAATGTTGGGAATTTGTATTAATTTTAATTAGGAAATTTAAGAAACTATTGAATTGTTCTTAACTTCTGAATTAATTGTGGCAAATTATAATGGGAAGAAATAATGGAAATCTTAAATTTTCTTATCTTCTGTATTGTAGACAAAGGCTTCTGATTTTTATATGTGCTTTTAATTCCTTCTGAAGTAGAGAGTCCTTTTTTCTTTCACATGATTACTTTCCCTATGGTCTGTTTTTGCTGCCTGTTTCTATTGACAAATTTTTTTTGTCTGAAAAGGCAGTCTACTAATCTCAAACTATTGTTAACATTGAACTCTTAATGTCTCTTGGAAGGCATTAACTTGGAAGCTCTTTATACAGCTAACGTTTAGAAGTTAAGTAAATGGTAATGTGCTTTTCCTTAGATTGCCCTCATAATCTAAAGTAAAGCTGATAACATTGTTTCATCTTATCTTTATCTCCTTTCTCCAAAGAATAATCTTTATTTTATTTGCTGTAGGTTATTTAGTGGGTATGGATACCCAGTCTTCTCTTGTCTTTCCATTAAATCTTATTGGAATTGACTCTAGCCATCTGTGCTTATTATAGTATGGTATAAATAGCTTTGTAATACACAAATAGATGGTAACAGTAACAGAAACTACATAGGCTGTCTTACTTTTACAATCAGAAACTAAAGATGTTTAAGAGATATATTGTAATGGGAGGCTGAAGGTAGAAAACAGTGGAACGTGGGCAGAATTGGAAATACCTTAGTTAGAATAAAAGTTTCCTTATGCTTGAATACCTGGGAGTTACTCTGAAGCTAGGTTCCAAAAAAATAACCAGCTGCTCAAAGATTTCCTTATTTCATTCAGTGTATCTTGGGGCAGGGGTGGGGGGATGTGCAGGGGCAGCATGGATACACCAGGAGTCATGACACAACAGGGACGTGGCACTCGCCAAGACTTGCAGACATACTAATCCAAGCTGTTATTTCTCTTTTCTGCAGCTAGTTACATCAAATGCTTCAATTACTATGAAGTAATAGAAATGGAAAAGATGGAAAAAAGAATTGATGGTGTTGGTTGAAAATATTCTATGTTTTTCCCATCAGTACATAAAAAGTACTTGTTAGTAAAATAGCTGCAGTTTTGCTTTGTGGTTATTTTTCTAATGTATTTTTAAATTTTTAAATGTATTTTGTAATTTTTAAAATTTGTGACATTGATTTTACAGTCATGTTTTTCCTATTGTCTGTTTTCATTTTGTCCTATCTGTCTTAACCTGACGTATTTCCATGTATTAGTAACCATAGATAAACAGCTTCTTTTTCTGCATCTGGTGTCATGTCTCACTAGGACTATGCTTAATACTAAAAATCTTGCTTGTTTGCTTTAGATATAAATTTTATGGAGGCAATGGTAGTAAATACTAACATACTGTATTAAAAGTTCTAGTAATTTTCATATTTCTTGAAATTTAATTTCTGAGGAAGAAAGGTTTGTGATTAGTAATATCAGTGTCCAGAGCTTCACTGGGCATTCTTACCTAATGTGAACAATCTTTAATTATTTGTTAGATTTTTTAAATGGTTTTTCACTTTTACTTTCCCATTTTACCTCATTTCACACTGGTAGACAATAGAGAAGATTACATAGGAACTAATGATTTACCGAAATAAGGTGGTGGAGTATAAGGTAGCAGCCTTAGACAGGACACAAGGAGAGCCAGTATGAAATTAGCCCATGACAAAGCTTTCACATTTCAATAAAGATGTAATTTCTGAGCTTTGTTATTATCTTTGCAAGTGGATGCTTTAACAGAACACAGTAAAAGAATGGATTAAAAAGATTTAAGTCATTCAAACTTTTTTGTATTTTACCACTTCAGGAAAGTATTATCTTAATATATTGTTAAAGACTATCCAGTGCTTGACACTGTGCTCAGAAAAGTCTTATGAACTAATTTTCTTATTTTCTCATGTGATATGATCATTGGCTTGAAAGAGACTGTCCGTTTGCAGTTTGTTCAGGATCTCCCTAAAAAATTCTGCAATTCATCAAATAATTCAATGTAGTACACTTATACTGGGACCTGCATAAAGCTGAAAACAAACTCTTTTGACTTTTTGAGCCTGCACTTGATGATGAAGTTCATTCCAGTTGTTAAATCTATGTAACATAGTAGTGAGAGGTACAGAATTTACTCGTCGTTACATACTACTGCATATGAAAAATGACTTGTGTTTTAACAGCTTTATTAAAACAGAGGGAAGTTATTAATATGAAGAGTGTGGAATATATATTTAATGATACATATATCTTTAAGGATTTGGTAGGGCTTATGTTGGTGACTGAAACACCACTTCAGGAGAAAACCCAAACAGTGATTCTTATAAGCAGAATCAGTTGATTGGCACATAAAGCAGCAATGTCAAGAATCCATTGTATGAAGTGCCCTACAAGCCTTTTGCAAGAGTAAGTTACCAATTTGGTCAGATTTAGGAAGCCCACATCAAACCGTGAGAACTCCCTGTATTCATAAAGTTTAGGGCCAGAGTAGACCATGGGATTTGATGATACACTTGCCTGTATATAGTGCCTTACTTTTATCCTGACAGAGTATATTACATCCAAAAATTCTAGTTTGGCAAAAGCATTTCAGGTTTATCGAGTCTTTACTCTGTTCTACTGGCATAGATTAAGATTTGATCTCTAAGGCCTGCAGTGTGAGGGAATTAATTAGCTGCAGTATTCCCAGATGATCTAGGTAGAAAATTTATGCTGTTTTGCAGAAGGAACGAGGAAGAATACTATTTAAGTTCATACTGATCTGTCTGGAAGTGTTTCCTTCTTTGGCTCAAATTTGACAATAACTAGGACGGGTGCTTGATTTTTCTTATACTAATTTGCTATTGAAAAGAAATTGTGTTGTACCATCTTCATAGCATTTTTTTGTGTGCGTTGTCAGTAATTGTGGCCAGTTACTTTTATGCTTAAAATCACAAATGATGTTGGGATACAAGCTGATTCAAATCCTAAGGAAGATGGAGAAATGGCTTCAGGATTTTCATTAAGTTAATCACCAAGATGGATATTTGTTGTCTTAATCTGGTGTTCAAGTCTTTAAGCATACTAAGGATTAGGTAGGGAGTCTTGTTTCCAACATCCAGGAATGAAAAGCGTGAATGTGAAGAGCTCATGCATTTCCAAGCCAGCAAAGGCTGTCAGATTGGTCAGTGTACTGCAAATGCTGCACAGTATTTCATATGTGAACTGGATTAAAGCACATGAAGTGTATATCTATTTTTCTAAATCTTAGTAAATAAAGAGTTACCTAAACTGTTAAGATGCTTAATTTTTCACCCATGTGCTTATTTTATCTTACAGTTGAATGTACCTAACTTTACTCAGGAATTCATAGTAGGCAGTTACAAAGTCCTGTTTTGATGAACTCTGGTCTTGCATGAATGGACAGAATTTCTTTACCCTATTAAGTAACAGACTTAATTATGTTAGGAGGCAGTTGGTTACACCTGTGTTATCCACTGATCTTCATGGGGTCCTCAAAAGAAAATATCCTCTTATGGGATGCAGGGATATATGATCAAAACTTCCTTGGAGTTGCTGTTACTAACATCTTAGACAAATTAAGTGTAACATGATGGTGAATCGTGGGATTTCACTCTGAGATCAGCAGATGTAGTCTCATAAAGATGGAGAGGGAGAGATATGCAGGAGTAGAATTAACTATGTAGTTTTGTACTGCAGATTGAACTATTAAAGGCACATAAAATCTCAAAACATTTCAATGTTCTTCGCTAGGACTGAAGGTCCTGTTTATAAACTGAACTCTACACAGCCTTATGGTTTGCACAAAAACTACCATGCCTTTCTGTCTTGGTGTACTTTTTACATATGCTGAATGTTTACAATTCCTCTCTTTTTTTCTTTTTCCCCCTTTGTTCCTGCATAAATATTATAGTTTTTTAGGGCATATGAAACTATCACTTTTTTCCCTCCAAATTTTCTAAGTTTGGATTGTAGTATAACCTTTGTAAGTTGAAAACATTTTTGAGTAACATAACTAGTCTGAAGAAAATAAGTGACATTTTTCCAGAAGGTTCTGAAGTACTAATGTTGGAGTGTATTTGATGTTCAGCACATGGCAAAGTTGAGCTGTTTGATTTTTTTTTTTTTAATTTAGTTTTTTTTATAATAATGAATGCATGTCGTGTGTGTGTGAGAGAGCACACACACACAAGCATATGATAACTGGTACCTTAAATCAGTAAAAATTTAAAGAGATTTTACTCAGTCTATCCCTCATTCTGAGGAGCAAAATACCTCACAGAATATTAGAAGTATTTTATAAGTCCAACCTTATCATGTCTGCAGGTTTACCTCGCTATTTGATATCCCACTGATTGCAGATAATTTTTGGGTATATAGTGAGAGTGACATGGGTTTAACAATGTTTGTGGTATGCAGAATAAAATAATAATTCTGAGCTTATATCTCAGATTTGTGAGGCAGTTGTCTGCAATAGTTTCAGTTCATTGACTGGAAGAATTACCTCTGTTTTTACATGCCTACAAGTATCATATAAGAACAAGACAAGTATTACTAGAAACGTCAAGAGATTTTCAAGAAAATGGGTGTTTGAACTCCCAATTCCTCCAAGAAAGGAAGGAGAAGGTATCAAAAATACTTTAATAAAATTTGTGAAGTTACTCTATGAAGAAAAACTGATGCAGGATTCTAACAGTGCTTATCTCGCTGTAGTTGGAAAGTAAGGGAATCTTGAATTTTTTACGAGTTGGACTATGACTTTCTAGCCCAGTTTGAGTGTAGTTAGACTATTCAACAGCATGAATATTAGGAAAGCTTTTCCCTAAAATATTGCAAATTTCTGTCCGATATTATTAATAGTAAAACGTTCATCTTGTTAAAAATATCTATATAATACTGCTTTTTCCACAGATATTTGTGCTTTTTATTCTAATGCAGATAAAGGTTAGTAATTTGCACATGCTTAATTTCCACATACACAGGTCCTACTCTTGCTTAATTTCATCAAAAAGCATTTTTTTAATTGAAAAAATGTATTAGTTGAAGCTAGAACTTCTATAGCTGTAAAATTATTATCTATACAACTGAGTTAAAAGATATCAATGTGCATCATTTATTTATATTTAAATAAAACAAATTTAAGCTTGTAAATAAAGTAGATGTATTTTCAGATTTGACAACTGAGTTTGTCAGTTGTTTAACTTTGGTAGCTTTAGCCAAACAGTTTGCTCATTAGACCAAAAAAACTGCCAAGAGTAATCAAGCATAGGGATGAAACAAAAGACATCATGCTTTATTATTTTATGCCTGATGTTTATCAAGAGAAGTGGTTGGTTGAAGGAAAATGAAGGAAAAAAAGAAAAGCATCTTCATACTGCTTAATTAATTATAATTTGAAAAACATCAGTGATGTGTAGTCAGCTAACCCTATAGTGTCTGACTTCTTACCGGAAGTCATTCAAATAATGTATTTCAAAGAAGTTTTGTTGGAAGTTAAACACTTCATCTTGAAGGTTTAGAGTTGCTTCTTTCCCCAGCTTTATTAAATCTTCATCCTGGAGACGTGCCCTCCCAATGCAGCTGTGTTCTCAGCAACATGGCCTCAATACTTGTGACTGCTGCTTGTTCTGGAACAGATGTATTGGTCACAAAATCTGACCAGTGGATGTTAAGGATTGTACGGAGGCAGCGTTGATGGAAGCGTTCTAGGAGACGCAGGTGGTGGCGGTAGATGACCCATGATTCAGATCCGTATAAGAGAGTAGACAACACAATGGCTCTGTAAACACTGATCTTCGTACTTTTCTTCAGTGTTTGTTTTGCCAAACTCTTTTATGAAGCTTTCTGAAAGCACTATATGCCTTTGCTAACCTGTTGTCTATATATATATATATATGTCTGTAACATATACCATAGTATAATTGTAACTAAGTTTTTGAAAGTCTGTAGTTTATTCTCTGTTCTTATTATGGTATATCCTGGTTTTTTTTGTTTTTGTGGTTTTTTTGTTTTTGTTTTTGTTTTTTTTTTTTGCTCAGATGAAGTTCTCTTACACCTGTCTCAACTTTATTTTCTTACAAACTTACTGGATCACTTGATGTTTCCACCATTTTTATTTTTCCTCATCTTTATTCAGAAATCTGTTAAATGTTCGTTATTTCCCTCCTCTGCCTAGTCAACAAAAAAGTTGGGTTGTATATGTTTAAATATTTTCTGTAGAATCAAAATATTTTACATCACCTTCCTTTTATGAGGTTCACTAGAAAATTAGAAATGAGGGTAGGGTGAGATGAAAGTCACAATTCTACTGCTGTTGCATCAACTGTAGGGATTTTCAGCATGTATTTTCTCCATAGGTGGAGTTCTTTGACATTGGTCACAGTGATAAATATCCCTGTCGATTCAAACTTTACAGCACGGTCAAGTCCCTGGTCATTCCCATAAACATCTTAATTGGTAGTGTTCTTTCTTGGAGGCTTTAGGCAAGAACGAGTGATTTTATGCCCTCTTTATACGAGTTTAAGTTATTTTTATGTATCTAGTATGAGGGAACTGGAAAAACTATAAACTCTGAAACTGAAGGTCAACAGCCCCAGCCATTGAACACCTTGGGGGGTAGTGTTAGTAAACATGTAAACTCCCTGTCCTCTTTGAACCTAGGTTAGTGGAAAACTGTACAGTACAGTTGCATTGTATCAGAAATAGAACTTCTTATCTAAAAAAATTGGGTATCAGTTCAGATCTTATCATCACTTAGATAATTTCGATTTTCTGTTTGCGATTTAAACTTTAAATGAAAGTTCAGAGTTGAAACATTTTGGTACTTTCTGACAATGGACTGTATGAATCTGGAAGTCTTCCTTCTTGCCTCCTGCAAGATTAAGTGTCTTAATGAAGGATTTGAGTGAATGGTGTGCTTGTTTAAGTATATGTAACAAGAATCTGTTTTATTTGAATGTGTATTCTATGGAATTTGACTGTGACTCTTAGGTAATGCTTTCTGCTTTTCGAAATATACAGGTACTTTTGTATTTTTTTTCTTTTTTTTCATTTAAGAGATATGATGTACTTAATTTCTATTATATACCATGGCAATTTGGTGGAGAAAACATCCTGTAAACTATATAGGTTGTTCACTGGGAAAAGGGTTTAAGAAATAATCCATTTATATGCGATTAAGAGGAAGTTAAGGGCTTCACTCCAACAGCATAAAATTATTTAAGGACCTGATACTGTTACTTAGCTGTGCATTGCTGTTCTGAGTGATTTTTGGCTTGAGCTGTTAGGAGCAGGTATTTGTAATGATTGCCTGGTATCTCTGCTGCCAAGTAAATTTCTAGGGCAGGGAAGAATCCTGAAATCTTCTTCAGACACTTACATGTTAGCTTTCTAAGAAAAGTTTAAGAAAATATGTGAAGGCTTATGGAACAACAGAATATTCTTAATGCATTTTGCTAAATACAAAATAGTACCCAGAGTTCTTCTCTCACTGATGTCTAGTTACCCTAGATAGGCAGCCTACTATATGTGCTTATTTGGAGGAGTGGAATTTATCTGATTCTTTATCTAGATTGGATTCCTAGTTAATTTCTAGGAGTCTTTATTTTACTACACTAAAAAAATAATTTACTTATTTCCTTATATCTCTCAGTAATGCAGTGAAAATAAGACTGACTGCCAAATCTTAGTTTTCACAATAATCATTAGTGTTTGAACATACAAGTTTATTGCATCCTTAAGTATGAATGATGAGATAATCTGGTATACTGATCTTTTAATGCAGCATTTAACTATAAAGATTCATTTTTAGTCCACTACCATTGACCAATATGATGGATATCAATCTTAGAGGGGTTCTGACACTGAATTTCTAAGGTGAACCAAACTGATAGTGTAGTCATCGTGTTTACTTGCTACTGGGATTGATTTCTGCACGTTGAATTTGAAATGCTGATGTTCTGTACTCTGTTCAGCAAAGAGTTTAGGCCTGTGCTTAATGTAAGCCTTAGGAGTAGGCTTCCTTTGAAATCACTTGCTGTGATTCCATTAAGTGAGATTATTAATTTGCGTTAAACTTGTCCTTATCTGGCCAGTTTCTTTTTTTTTGTTGTTCATTCCAATAGTATGGGGTTGTTTTTTTTAATAGATATAATTGTTGTTTGCTTTTGGTATAAGTAATACTTTATTGGTGGGTTTGCAATTTACTTCTCATAAAATATTTTCCCTATAAAGCTTTTTAATTAGATGGACTTGTTTAAGAATTCCTGTGAATCATTGTATATCTTACTGGAGGAAGTCATGCTACAGTGTTATTATGGACTTTGTTCCTTTGCTAAACCCTTTTCATACAACCTTGATTGCAAAACCTGAAATTGGAAGTAGGAATGAAGGTAATAGTGCATAGGCTAGCAGGGATGAAACTTAATTTTCCTGTTTGTAATTTTATGTTTTTGTTGCTTGTCCCTGAGTTTAGGTGGTATTCTCTCCTTACAGCTAAAGGTCCTTTTATTATGTATTTTATTAACTACTGAAAATGGGTTTTGGTGCCACTGTCATTTAAAGTAAGATATGTAAAGTTTTTTTTTATTCTGTATTGACTAAAATACAATTTTTAAGAATTTAGGTTAAAACTGTATTCCTTACTTTAACTACTGATTAGTAGACCTCTCTGTAACATGTAATGACTTACATAAATTAAGTTCAGGAAGACCTAAGTGGAGAATTAAATATTCTATTTAATTATTCTACGTTACTTTAAATTTCAAAAATTGAGGAATTTGGTTGGAGGATTCATATTTTGTTTGATAAAATCCTTAAATAGTAACCCACAATTCTCAGTATTTCTTAATTTTAGAACAGAAAGAAAACAAAAGCTGCTGGCATGGTGAAACAAGCTGCACCATTATGTTTTGGTGGAAGAAAAGGTGGGTGTATTGCTCCCCCTGTCCAATTATGCTATTGTGTTATGATGTGATCTATGTGATTTTTGATTCACTTTTCTAAGATCAGTTTCTTGTAACTAGCATTTAAAAGAAATATTTGCCTTTTTTCTTTTGACTTTTAACAGATGTGTCTCTATTGAAAAAAAAAATTTTTATTCATAAATGTTAGTTGCATGGGAAATCAGATGTTAAATTTAATTGAACCAACGCCAGTATTAAAAATTTTTTTTCTGATTCTGCAGTGACTTAAGTTTTTCTACTGTGTAAAACTGTCTTGATACAACAAGATTACTTTGACATTTCTGAAAGTAAAACTACTACTGTGGAAAGATTAATTGTAGCAGCAGTTACTTTGACAGTCTAGTTCACTTTTTGTACACTAAAAGGAAATACTATAAACTGTTGAACTATTTTGGTGACTGAAATTTTTTGGTTCTTTGTTTAGAAAATGTTATAATGGTTGGTTTTGTGGACCACTGAAACTTGAAAACTTCTTTTAAACTAAGTTTCTCATAACTGATGCAGTATAAATATCCAAGACATAAAAATTGTGAAGGGATCTGCTGTGCAGGAGCAAATAATACTGCTGCCAGTTAATGTCAGATCAGATGTGTACAAATGTAGATTAATTTCTGGATTGTTACTTGCAGGTATCACTATTGTGAGTAAACACTATTCCTTTCAAGATTTTAAACTTTATTTCAGGGGAATATACATCAGGAAATCCAAAATCTTTTTCAGTAGTTTGCATAGTTTATCTTACTTGGACACATTTGAAATTCTTATGTTAAATATAAAAACTGAAAGTAAGATTGTGTTCGAATTTAAGATGTCACTCAGTTTCTGCAACTTCAGCTGTGTATCACATCTTTTTAGCGTACTTTTCTGTGCCTGAAAATTTTATGATATTTCTTTTATGTCTGGATACACAAACACCACCCACCCCTGCGCATGACTTGCCTCTTTTAAAGTTAAACATTTCTGTAATACACAAATCAACTGTTGATTTTGAACCCTGGCTTGCAGGATATAGATTGTAGAAACTTGCCTTATTTGTAAACCTACTTGTTCTTCTACAAATGTGTTTTTGTTGTAGATCTTTCACAATAACTTACTGAAGAATAAGCAATAACTAATCAAAAAGAGCAGAAAGCAAGAGTTATGACCTCAATTTTTTGTATCCTAGGGGAGCACTTACTATATGAAGTGTAATATGACTATCATGAACTATGCACCGGGTTTATTTTAGCAGCCAGATCCTGGTTTTTTGTGCTTTCATTCAGCTAGAGCTGATACTCTGAACACAATATTCTGAGTTAGATTTGTATGTTTTTTGACTTCTCTGAGAAAGTTTTGTATTGGTAACAAATGGTTTCTGGTTCTGTACAACTGTTGATGGATTCAGCAGAAGATGAAAGTAGCTTTTAAGTTGAACATGTAGAAGCAATCAGTTTTTAGATGGAAAATAGCCTTATCCAGTGGGATTTCTGTATAGTTTTCTTATTAAAAAAAGAAAAAACAAATTTGGACTTTTTGATGTAAATCATTTTCATCAGATCTGATGATCTGCATTGAACTGTTTGAAACTGTAAACAGTCAGTTTGTCTTCATTAAGACTTTTTTTGGTAGGATATGAAGTGACATTTATTTGAGAAACTTGGTATGGAAAATTAGTTGCATGGTCATGAATTTGTAGTATTAAGTGTTACACACTACCATCTAGGGGAAAAAAATCACCAGAAGTACTGTTCATATGTGAAAGGTTCTCGTGGGTCGTGATGAATTCAAGGTAAAACTCTGATCCCACTATTGAAACCCCCCCCTGTAAAATACATGATGAAAACTCTTGAATGAAAAACCAGATGTGCGATATATTGCTATGTATGACATTTCCAATTCTCGCAATTGTTTAGCAGTCCTAAAATTTATTTGTAGTCTGTGCATTTCTTGGTTGTTTGTGTCAGTACCTCGCTGCCCCACATGCAGAGTGAAAGCCTGATGCTGTGGTGTGGTTTCACAATAGGCATCATATTCTTTGATGGATTTTGTTGATTGATTATGTATGGAGATATATGTAGTTCTTATGCTTGTATGTAAAACAAACAAACAAACCAACCCAAATGACTAAAAAACCAAAGAAGAAACAAATTGCTGCACATAATTAAATTTTCTTGTTATTAAGTTAGTATTCTATATCTTTAGCATATGTAGTCTATTTAAAGTACGCTTAATATTTGCTTTCCAGTTTTAAGGAGTAATTTCATATACTTTACATTTTCATGTAGTTTCCTGTTTGTTTTTATTGCTCTACTACCATGTTTTTCATATTGTTATGTCTTTTGATTACTTTTCTGTTGCTTTATTAGATAACTAATGGAACAAAGGAAGCTGAATGCTTCTCTAGGGGAAACAAGAAAAAATGTTGATAGATATACAACATAAGCACTAGAAGGAGATTCTCACTGATGTAAAAAATTATAGCAACAGTATAGTAGTTTCTTCATAGTGGAATTTTTAAAGCCAGCATTATGTTATAGATTTATTAAGGAGCAAAACAGCAGGGCAAAAATGTAGCTGTTTGCAGCAAGAGAAGTTTTTTTTAATGTGCATGTATGCACATGGTGGAATATTTTTTTTGGAGTAAAAGTCCTTTGACTGTAAAAAAAACCTAGATGAGGTCAAATGTTCATTTTACTTTTTCTTTAGTTCTAATTACAGAGCTAAGCTTGAGGAAAACATTTTAGATTTTCTTATTGAATACCTTGTGATAACATATATGGTGTGGCATAGATTACAGTTACAGGAAAATTAAAAGTTTTTTATTTGTTTGGTTTTGTTATTTTTTTCTTTCTAATGCAGATAAAATTATATTGTAAGTTTTCATTTGCTTTAAAAACTCTTGCAAAAATACTGACTTATTAAATTTTTCATGTGCACAATTAAACCTGTGGTCTCATATGTAAGTTTTTCATTTTAGTTGGGAGTGTTAGGAAGACTTTAAATCTGTTTGTGATAAAGGGACAGTATGTCATCCTTTCTGTATCAATTTCAGTGGCTGTAGAGAGAAGCTTGGAATTACTGTTCTCCCCAAATGAAAATGGAAGATCTTTTTTGTCGTCAGGGCATCAGTCACTCCTGGGGGTATTAATTTTTACTGACCTCTTTTTCTATCATGAAAACGATAGAAATGTGATGGAAATACATCTCTGAGATTTATATTGAAGAGTTACATAAACAGGTAATATTTTTCTGAAGTCATGAGTAATCTGCTGAATTGAGTCCTGATTACAAAATTGCTATCAACAACTGATACGTGTATATGAAGATTAATGTAGAATAAGTAGGGATAGAGAGCAAATGCTTTACCTGTTCTTTCTGATATCTCCCTGTGGAGACACTAAAGGTGCATCTACATGCCAGAATGTTCTCAAGAGATGTGTAACTAGTCAGGGTATGGAAGTAATAATAATAATACAGAAACAGGATAGCTTAAGTAATGTAGGATGTTAAGCAAGCAAACTTACCCTGTTTCTGAGCAATGCCTGCAAAAAGCAATATATGCTCGCAGTTTTAGTGATTTTGGTATTTGAATTTGGTGTGCAGGGATGATGTGGATATACCTATGTTGTACTATGAACAAAATATGTACGTAATGAAGTGCCTAAGTGCCTTTGTATGAACTAGCTTAACATAAGCCTCATTTTCGCTAACTCCAAGTGAAAAGTTAGTGCAGAACAGTTAGTTGGCTTGTTTGTACACAGCGGCTAGTTCATTGAGATTATTTTTGACAAACAGCCACTAAAAACATGTATGTGTTGTGGCTAGCAGGACTATTACTTTCTGAAACAAAAAAAAGTTCAGTGGCAATGTTGTAAAAGTAGATTGCTTGTGTACAAGTATTTTGAAGCAACTGAAATCACTGCTGTTATCAGAAGGGTCCCAAATATACTTAGCTTATTTGTTGTTAAACCTGGAACTTTAACAAGTAATTTTAATTCAAATGAAGAAGAAAAATAAATTTTTGTTTAAGAACATATTTGGCACATTTCAGAAATTTTGCTTTCTCTTTCAATAATACTTCAGAGCTGTCCAAATGCTTACGAGCATCAGAGAAAGACTGCATGGAGGTCAGTGGCTTTGTTTACTAATGTTATTCATAAATCAACTATACTGGTACAACATGTTTGATATTTCAGCTATGACTTAATTCAGGAACCCAAGGTTTAAAAGTGACTGTTTTTTTGATTTTAAGAGTACATGTTTTCTTTAATTCCTTTGGTTGTAGCAACTGTGGTAGGTATGAGAGGAGGAGAGAGTCTTAATCTGTGGGGGAAATTGTTTAGGTATTTTTTCAGCCATCGTTAACCTCACTTTTAAGTAAAAGAGGAAAAGCAAAGAGAAGGATTAAATTGAGAGAGGAAAATAAGAGTGTGCACACTAAAAATTCTATAATAGAAGGGAGAAATGGGTTTTTCCTTGTCTGTTTCTGATAGAGATTGGAGAGAGGAGAAAACTTCAAATTAACTGAGTGAAAGCACTGTGTGAGATGTTTATATCCTTTGCTGTGTATGCACATAATATTTAAGTAATTTGCCCATTGAGCTTCAAAGTGAGAGCAGCCTCTTCCTATTGATGTGTTGCTTCAGGATTCTCAAAGATAAAGCAGCCTCTGGGAAGTAGATATGTCTTCAATTACCTTTTGGAGGTATAATTTAATTTGCTTTAGGCTATTATATCTTCCCTTTTCCTGTAAGGACAGATTAGGAGCCCCACCCTAAAGTACTAAAATAAAAGATCAGTCATGGAAAAGCACGTGATTGAGATAGGATATTGTTATCACTGTTCCATGACAGCTTTATGATTATGAGAGTATTTAAAACAAGCTTAAGACTCTTCAAGTGTGTGTGTAATAGTCTTGACAGAATTGATATTAGGAATTACTAGTTAATATTACAGTAACCTTTTTACTTTGTTGACTGTGTTCCTGTACATTAGACTCTATTTTCTGTTTTTCATTGTGAGACTGTCTGAAAATGGATGAATCAGTAAGACATTTATGTTTTAAGCCTTTCAGCAATGATTAGTGTGACGGTTGGAGAGGGAGAAATTTTGCAGAAGTTTCTATCTCCTGGAAGGTCATCTCTTTTCCACATAATGTGGGTTATAATTAAAAGCAAGAGTTGTTTAAATGGGGCATGAGCTTAATGGATACTATACTTGTTTGAAAGGGCAAATCTGCTATGAGTACAAATCCTGGTTTCCAAGTGCCTGAATTTCCTTCTCAAGAGACCTTTCTCCATTTTTCCTCCTTGTATGAGCCTTTTAAAACTATATATAAGTTTCTTTTTGACTCCATCCTAATCATTAAGAATACAGTCCAGGCAGAGGTAAATTGCTAACGTTATCCTCAGAGGAATGAAAAACCTTCATGCTCTAGATGATGATGTTGGTTTTGCTGATTGGCTGTTACCATCTCTACCTTAAATAAGAATGCGTGGTGTGTACAAGGTCTGTGCTCTGTACTGGTACATCTCTAACCCCAGTATCGTGTCTGATCACATCAATTGTAGTTGCAAATAGTAATTATGTGACTTACATCCACTATACAAAGATACAAAATTTCCTAGGGAAAGACTGGACCAATATTTCTGTCTTTTCTGCTTTTGTACTTCTTTTCTGTTTCCCTTCCCATCTCTTACATGCTGAGTTTTTCTTGTCATTTACTTGATCACATATGGCAGCATCAGTTGGCAGAAATATGTCATGCGTGAATAATTCTTGGTAGGATGCTCAGGATCAGTTCCACTGGAGGTAGTTACTGCACTACAAGTGTTGTTTTTCTTCATAGTTATGAATGTTACCTCAAAGCTTCACTGCATTTCTTTGTACTAGAAGGGAAAAAGAGTCCTGTGGTAAGGCAAGAAGAAATTTTAATTGTTATTTCAGAAAAGTTTTGGTAGCAGAAATAGAAATGAACAAAAAAGCTAGTGTTTTCTGCAACCCATCATCTCTTCTTTTAAGTTCTAGAAAATCCACTTCCGTCATAATTTTTATTTTTACCATTGGGACACAGATTCTTAGAATCTGAGAAAATGGAAAGAATCAGGTCAAGAAAGGTTTTTGATCACAAGAATGCTATTTCTCAATGATGTCAAGATACTATGCAGTTCTTCATGGATATATACATGTATCACCCTAGCAGTGGGGAAAAAGTTGAGAAACCTACTTTTTACAGTTCACGTATCTTTATGTATTTGTTTTTCTGTTAAAATTGTAACTGGGCAAGAAATAAAATCAGGATATGATTTTCATGGCTTGTGTTGAACTAGGAAGGCTGTTCAATGCCAGGACACTTACCATAGTCCCTTAAACAACCAGAAATTTCTTTCCCCTTATTTTCCTTACCTGATTTCTGTCATTACATTTCAGCTGTTTCTCTTCTTCAGGTCTTCCAAATGATGAATATTATTTTCACCACCACCTGAGGCTAGATATGTAATTTGTCTTTCCTTAGGAGTAGAATGTAAATTAGATATTGCTGTATTATACGTGGAGATAATGAATCGTTTTGCCTAGAAAAATACCAGCATTAAAATTTTTTTTTAAACATTTTTGTTTCAGGGTAAAAAGAACAAATGTAAATGAACTATTTTTACTACCTTACAGAAAGAGGATTCTGATGGAGGTTGAATTAATTGCGATAAAAATATATTGTTTCTTTTTGTTTGGAGTTGCTTAATGTTACAGCCTAAAACTGCCATGTAGATTTAAAATGTGATAATACTGCATTGGGAAGAGAAAAAAAAGGTGGTAATGAACAGAATTTTAGTCCTCCCATTTCTTCAGAAATAGCCATATTTGGAAAAGTTCGGCTATCTTTGAGTCAATTTTGCTAAACAAAGAAAACTTACTCATTTTCCAGGTAAAGCACTACTCGGTTTGTGCGTTGGGTGATAATCAGAGTGACAATTGCTTGACCAAGTAACTACTGGGAAGTGAAGCTGAAGTATTCAGAAGGTGAAGCTGAGACCCATCTTGCCAACAGTAATAGTGTAGAGGCTTGACATAAGCATATTTTCTGCAGACTTAACTCTATAGTAAATGGAGACAGATGTCTGCTTTAAACAGTTTTTGTTGTGATTTTGTGTATGATGTATCACCCCTTCAAAGTGGTCACCTTTTTCTGTCAGGAAGGGTAGTTGTCCTAGGCGCTTTGTACTGTTTTTTAAATGCTAAAATCCGATACAGTTAGTCTGTATTAGACCAAAACCCAAATTACAGGTGTTTTGTACAAGTGAATGGAAAGACAATTCTTTGTTCTTCTGTAAATTCAATTTTTAAAGAACAAAGTGTTGAACCTGTATGTTAAAGAATTATTTTATTTATAGATTATATTATTTTTTCAGCATAGCATTATACTGCAAAAAAAAATTTAAAACCTTTATCCCTGACGTGTATAGTTATTATGTATCTATCTGACCTTTCTCTAAAACCTGTTATTAAAAACATTTACTGAAGCGTAAAAATTAGTTATTTTATTTCAGCATTCTTCTACTTCCAGCCACGTTCCTTAAGTATAATTAGACTTTCAGAGTTGCTACCTACAGGTACTTTTCGGGATTTTTATTTTTCTATTGTTTAATTTCAGTAAAATTGTTGATTAATAGATACCCTTTTATGAACAATTAGGACCCCTTTATGATCACACCTGTGTTAGAGAAGATGCATTATATACTTTTAATTAATTTTTTCTTTTTTTTTTTTTTTTCACGGAAGTGGCTGATTTTCAGGTTATCTTATTTAAGTGTGAAATATTGCAGTGTATCAGTCCTGCACCATACAGAAAATCAAGAGCATGACCTGAAGCTCTTGGAAATCTTTAGAGTACTTAAATGCACTGTGGGTTGGACCTTGAAGGCAGTGCAGATTAATGCACTCCGGATATGAATGTCTTGTAACAAACACACTCTTCCCCTGTCCCACTGATCTATTACAGTACTTTCTCTAAAGAAGGTGTAGGCTTATACATTGTCAAGAATTCTTCTTTTGCAGTACTGCTGCAGCCTGCAGAATGAATGTTGCTTTCTCCAGGGAGATCCAGAAAGAACATTCTTAGGTGTAGTATAGTTTGTTGAGGAAGTGTAGCTTTATAGCTTTGAATTGCTCTTTGTCACTCAGCTAACCAAATCCATTTATTTTCAGTAGTTTCAGGGAGAACCTTCAAAAGTTGCTGATCAGAATGATGAATTTAAGGGTCAGTAGTAAATTCTGTACTACAAGAGGAAATTTAAGCAGGTGAGGCCAGTGTTTAAAAAAGACCCAGCTTCATAAATGATGTGAAAAGAGCACAAATATGAGGTCAAATATGCATATATATCCATGCACAGGAAAAATATTTTCAACCAAAAGGAGAAAAATCTGAAAATGAGAAGTAAACAAAACAATTTTGTATATTCTAGATGTCATACTCTGGGTATCTAGTGATACATTATATAGTATTTATATAAAGTTCCTACTGTACCTGTAAAGAAAAACTATGAAACCTGTAAGCTTTGCACTACAACTTTTTGAGCCTGGAGTTAAAAAAAAAAAGAGAGAGAATTGCACAATGTATTAAATTACTTATGCAGAGATAAAAGTGTGGGACTTAACCCAAAATTGCCCAAAACATTGAAAAAAAAAAATGAGATGACTATCTTCAGCTTGTTTTCTGATATAAAAAAAACTTTCATTGTAAACATCTTTTTCTTGTCCTAGCCTTGGCTTGAGAGGCAATGAGAGTTCAAGGTACAAGTTTTCTGAATGTAGGGTCTTAAGTACAGACTTTGTTTTAGAAGGAGGGGATGGGATGAAAGCAGGGGCATTGGGCTAAGGATGGCTTTTGGTGGCTTATTAACACCTGAAACATCCTGACTAAAAGCATTCTTTCTCTTTCAGCCAAAATAGGAGTTTGCAAATAGTTCTTTCAGCAAACTTTCCATGATTGAATTTGTTTTTCTAACTAGTCAAAAAGTATTTTATTATGGACTATGAGAACTCTTGTCTGTAGCTTATAAAATTAAAGTGATTTTGGGCAGCAGGATATACTCAGGAAAATATTCTGGGTAGAAGAATTCAAAGTAAACTGTTGTATATGAATGGGCAATATAATATAATTTTAAAAACTCATTTGAGTGCATTAAATGGAAGCTTTATGTAGGGGAGTGAAGCGAGCAAAGAAATTTTGAGCAGCTGGGAGTAATTGCTGTTTTAAATACAGTATAGTGCTTTTAAAAATTCTTGTAAATTAAAATTGCTGTTCTGTATTGTGCAAAGGAATTAAGATATTAATATGATCATATTGATTTTGTATTTAAAAGTGAAGGATAACTGGTACTGTACACTGCAAGAAAATCTTAGAGTTTACTTTTTATTTCTTCACTGTTTCTTTCAGATAAGCTAGAAATGGAAAAGCACCTTTGGTCATAGGCTTGCTTAACTGGTGAAGAGAGCTTTTAAACTAAAGTTGCTGGGAAGGGAACCTCAGTCCTCCCACTCTGATACCAGAGCCAGCAAGAGATGCCCAGAGACTTTAGAGGGTATGCAGGGCTACCAGGGGAGGACCTCAAGGGCACCACAAAGGAATTCTAGCCAGTGAGTTGACTTCATGGGGGCCCAGCTTAAATGCCTATGTGCTAATGCGTGTAGCATGAGTAGACGACAAGAAGGGTCGTGCGCACACTGTCAGGGCTGTGATTTTGGCATGTTGTGGGATGGCTCCTGTGACTGGAGTGTTGAAATGGAAGGATACAGGCACTTTAGGAAGGACAACCAGGGGAGATGAGGAGGGGGTGTCATGGACCATGGACCATGTGGAGTGCATGGAGCTCCACTTGGGGATGGATGAGGAGCTGACTGAGAGCTTGTGGGTCAGCATTAAAGAGACAGGTAACATAATAATGAGGGCTTGCTACAGGCCACCTCACCAGGAAGACCAAGAGGGTGAGGCCTTTTATAGACAGATAGAAGCAGCTTCACATTCACAAACCCTTGTTCTGATGGGGAACTTCAGCCACTCTGGTATAGGCATAGGCATTCCAGGAGGTCAGTGGAATGTGTCGATAACTTCGATGATAGAGGAGTCAATGAGGAGAGGTGTTATGCTTGATCCTGTTCTCAGAAACAGGATGGATCTGATGGGGAATGTAAAGCTCAAGGGCAGCCTTGGCTGCAGTGACCATGACGTGGTGGGGTTCAAGATCCTTAGGACAGTGAGGATGCACAACAGTCTCACCTGAGTACCTAGCAAGATCATGGAGCAGATCCTCCTGAAAACTGTGCTAAGTCATGGAAAAGATGGAGGTTATTGTTGACAGCTAGCATGGCTTCAGTAATGGCAAATCGTACCTGACAAACTTGGTGTACTCTTGGGATGGGATTACAGTGTTGGTGGATAAGGGAAGAGCATGTGACACTGTCCTGCATGACATCATAGTCTCTAAACTGGAGAGACATGGATTTGATGGGTAGACCACTTAGTGGATAAGGAATTGGCTGGATACCTGCACTCATAGGGTTGTGGTCAACATCTTGATGTCCAAATGGACATGGAGTGGCATTCCTCAGGGGTTGGTATTGGGGCTGGTGCTGTTTAACATCATTGTTCTTGACATGGACAGGGGATTGAGTACGCCCTCAAAAAGTTTGCCAACGACATGAAGCTTTGCAGTGTGGTTGATGTGCTGGAGGGAAGGTATGCCATCCAGAGGGACACTGACAGGCTTGAGAACCTGTGTGAACCTCATGAAGTTCAACAAGACCAAGTGCAAGGTCCTACACCTGGGTTGGGGCAGTCCCAAGAACAAATCCAGGCTGGGCAAAACATGGATTCAGAGCAGCCCTGGGGAGAAGGACTTGAGTGTGTTGGTGGACGAGCTCAACATGAGCCATCGATGTGTGCTTGCAGTTGTATCCTGGGCTGCATCAAAAGTGTGGCCAGTAGGTCGGGGGAGGTGATTCTGCCCCTGTACTCCATTCTCATGAGACCCCACTTGGATTACTGCATCCAGGTCTGGGGTCCCCAGCATAAAAAGGATGTGGATGAGATGGAGCAAGTCCAGAGGAGGGCTGTGAAGATGATCAGAGAGCTGGAGCACCTCTCCTATGAAGACAGGCTGAGAGAGCTGGAGTTGTTCAGCCTGGGGAACAGAAGACTCTGACAGAGAAACCTTCCAGTAGCCAAAGGGGGCCTACAAGAAAACGAGAGAAGGACTTTTTACAAGGGCGTGTAGAGACAGGATAAGGGGGAATGACTTCAAACTGACAGAGGGTAGGTTTACATTAGGTGATAGGAAGAAATTCATTACTATGAGGGTGGTGAGGAACTGGAAAAGGTTGCTCAGAGCGTTTGTGGATGCCCCATGCCTGGAAGTGTACAAGGCCAGGCTGGACAGGGCTTTGAGTAACCTGGTCTAGTGGAAGTTTCCCTACCCATGGCAGGAGGGTTGGTACCAGATGATTAAGGTCTCTTCCAACCCAAAACATTCTGCAGTTCTATATCTTCTAATTCCTGAGTGTTACAGCAATCTTTTTAAATAGTCTTACTAGGATAGGAAGTGTTAACTATAGTTCCTGATGCCTTAGTCTATATGAGGTTCATTTAACATTGATACTCTTGCCAGTTTGCTTTTTGATGCTCTTGGAACTTTACTTTTTGTGAACAAGTGTAGGTTTAGTCCCGTCTTCCCATTTTCTCCAGTGAAACTAGAAAAAAAATATGTTTTTTGTATGGAGTATTTCTTTCAGAAATTGTTTAAAATCTCCAGTGCAGTTTCACAGCGGTGATTTAAAATAATTAAACTACAGTTATGCTTACAGAGAATGGTTAATTTTTATATTATATTTTGAAGTCCGTCACAAAGTCCTATAGCATGGATGGAAAAAAATGCCAATTTTCTCCTGAAAGGAGAGAAATGGAGAATTTCAGAAGGTAGTTTATTAAAAGAAGAAAAGTATTTTGATGCTAAAATTAGGGTGGCTGGTGAAGAAACCTTGGATCAGGACTAACAAAATGACTCCTCCATCTATTTCTTTCAGTAGCTTATATTGCTAGCAAGTATCTAGGTTGCAGTTTTGTTTGCATGTAATAAAAGATACATCTAGAAAAGGAAGACTTTGTATAGCTTTTATGTATATGAAAATCTGTTCTTCTGTAACAAAGAGACTGTCCATTTACTCCACGATGTACTCAAGTATCAAAACTACTTAAGATAAAGATGCAAAAGCCACAAAGGCATAATGCTGTCATTTCAAAATGATACAAAGGCAGCCAATAATATTACAGGCTTTATCAGCATTGCATTAGTTCTTTCTTCTGTAAAATCCTTTACTATACAAATCAAATTGTCAGGTATTTAACAAAAGTGATATAAGGGAAAAGATGCTACATAATCTCCAGTACAGTTAAAATGATTGTAACTAAGGAAGATAATTATTTCATCACTCCATACACAGTTCACCAATTCATCTATAAAATGTATTCAGAAAGACTTTATAATTTTGATGCTATGTATTGTAAGCAGTTTTAAATTAAGTAGTTGGCTCACATGCAATAATGTGTCTTACCATACATAAGTCACTGGAAATCTTGATGTGTGGGGTTTTTTTGTTTGTTTGTTTGTTTTTTAACTGTGTTGTACATAAAGGTGCCTTTCCTTGGCGGTATCATACAGAATACAAGAAGAAAATAGTTAGAATTTTTGCTTTAGCTGGTAGGCAGTCATTAGAGGGTAACAGATATTCTCATCTCGTTTTTGGTCTTTCCAAAACCTCAGGCAGCTGCCTCTCTGCATTTATTTAGTGTGTGAGGCAGAAATGGCAGCTTATTGAATGTTTGCAATCAGAATACTTTTGTTGGACATTGCAATAATGGGGCTGCAGGATTGCCTGGAATCTTCATTGGGATAAACCATTAATGTCAATGTTGTTGGCAAATCCTGTATTTTCAGCAACTCTTGGATTATTGAGTCCTTCTAAATTTTACTGGACATGAAACTCTTTGTGGAAAAGAAAGCCCCATTGAGAATCTACCAGGCTAATTGCTTTCAAAAAAGGATGACATTAGTCCTTTCTCATTGAGGAGAAGTATACAGTTGGTATATATATGCAGCTGTTGCATATATTTGTTTCTGACTATTGCAATTTGAGGAGAAGAAAATGGAAAGGAGTTGTGAGGTTTTTTTTAACTTGGTCTCCTGTTGCATACTGGTCCACTTGATGTATTGCTGTTCAGAATCACAGAGATATGATCACTTATTCTCAAATAATACTTACCAGACTAAGTGTCTGTCTAGAACTGGAAATTGTGAAATTTTTAACGTGATATTTCTATTCAGCACAGTCAGATCTGATCCTCTGCAGTATCTGAAAGGGCTTCTTATCTCATTTGACAACGTAGTAGCTACAGATTATTTCAGATTTGTTCTGTTCTACTCTGAGTTTCTTCATCAGACTCTACCAAGAAATGTTGTCAAAGATTCTACTGAATCAAATTCTCTACACTTGGAGGGGTATAGTGGTAACAATCTGCTTGTGGTAGTTGTCACCTATACAGGCAAATTCACAAGTGCATTTGAGAAACTCCAGTAATTTTCTCTAGAGTTCTCTGTTTTATCCTCTGATTTGCTAAATTCTAGTTTCATCCAAAACTGTCTGTCCTTTTGCCCTTTTCTCTTTCCAGGAGATTAAAAAAGTTACATTCTTTTAGGTTTTAAAATACTTTAAACCTAGCCAATGACTGGATCTGTACAGGTGGTTTGGTAGACAGTCAAAGGTATGTAGCCAGAAACTGTAGGAAGACTACGAAGTTAACAGCTGCATTTGTGTACTAAAAATATATGAGGGGTTAGAGGAAGAATTGTAAAGGTAATTGTAATATATCTACTGCCTTCTAATCATACTGATCCCGAAGTGATCTCCACCTGAACATAGCCAGGGTTGGGATTGGCCACCAGAGGGCAAACTAAACGTACATCCCTGTTCTATATGTTCTTGAAAATCAGCTACAGTTGTTCATGTCAGTATAATTTGTGTTTTGTTTTGTTTTGTTTTTTAAGGAAATAGTGTTTTTCACTGAAGAGGTCATATTGTCTTGGTTCATTGTGTGGGAACAATAACCTGAAAGACCAACTCTGAAACAGCAAGTGGCTGTTCAATAAGAGTGATATAAAATATGAACAAGTTAGTAATACCTCTTACTGCTGGATGAGTTTTGATGGCATGTATAAGCAGATGATCGTGATTGAGTCTTGCTTCTTTTGGTGATCTGAAAGAGCATTAATCAGTATGAGGCTATCAAAGAGGCTACGCTGTATACAATAAGAAGTCTTTAGTCCTGTAAGATAGGGATTAACTATTCTGCAGTCCATTTCCCTGATACTGCGAGTGCTGACATTCAAAGAGAAGTCCCCATATGTTTGAAATTAGGTACAGATTTTGTTGTTCTGTTATTCAGAGTAGTTCCAGGAGTTTCCTTTTGCACTTGCATACAACTTTGTTATTTACATTCCCTTCGAAGCAAACCACTTCACTAGACAAAATTCTAGGAAAGTTTTAGATGAAGAATATACTGAATTTGTTCTCAGTTTACATATGAAAGATGACACATCTCAATGATTGTATATTTTCACACCATAGAAATAGACACAGGATAGTAGAAATAGAGACAGGATAGATTTCTTTAAAGAATTATGTACAAAATTAAAATATAGTAAGAATAAATAAAAAATCCACTCTAAACCTTTCAACTGTTTCAGAAGCAGTCACTAAATTCAGTAGCTTAAATTGATATGATCTTCTGTCTTTGTGTACTGATGATATATCTTAATTTTAATGTGACTTTCTATTAAAAAGTATTTTTCCTATTTGACATTATGGTTGTCAAATCTAATAGTATATGTAATGAAATGCCTATCTTGTTGGAAAAGAATGTTGCAGTGACTCAATTTGATGTTTTCACGCCGCTTTTAGAATGTAGGTGAGTGCACTTTCTTCCCAGTATTTAGCAATACCAAGCTATGATGTGATATGTTCCTGTTTGAATTTTAGGCTTCTTGGCCTAATTTCATCAAAATTTCAATATGGCCCCTATTGAACCAGTGTGAAGCTAGGTGAGGTATTGCAGGATAGAAAGAAAGCCTTTGACAGGTTCTGTATTGAGTAACTTTCATTGGTAGGAATTTTGGATTTATGAACCCTCTGTGCAAGACAATAACATGGATAATGTGTCTATTATAAAATTTATCTGTCATTCTTTGTAAACATTTATAAGTATATTTCTTGCATTTGTTTTTTGGGATTCATGGGATCTTGTAGAAATTTTGAATTTGGTTCATTTAGAATTGCTCATTTTATAATTAGAGAACTTAACAGTTGGAAAATGATCCTGACAGAGTAAATTAAGTATTTGACAAGTGTTCAGTGGGTGTGTTTTGTAGACAGTATGTTGTAACAACCTTATGTCTGGTAGAGGGAGAATTTGAACCTCTACATCTGTATACACCTATCTACTAAAATGAATTATAGTAGAGGACTGTTTTCTTTAGTGGCAGTTTGACATATATTTTCCACATCTTGACCATATCTGTTACATTTCTCAAAGCTTTTCTTTTGAAAGAGTAAGTGGGTAAGATGAACATGTTATTGTGTGGAGGCATGTCCCTGAGTCATTGAAAAAATCCAAGAAAACAAAAAAAAGACTGCAAACTGTCTAAAACCAGAAAAGTGGCAAGCTTCACACATTTTTTCATAAATGAAATATGTACATTCTCCTACATAGAAAATTGATTCTAAGGATGTTTCAGACACAGGGTTTTTTCATTTCCTTTTTATCATGTAACTCGAGAATTGGACGCTATTCTGAAGCAATGCAGTTCAATGCTGAAAGAAGGAACCATCTCTCAGAAATATGTAGAAGAGAAGTCAGCAAGTACAGAAAAAAGTAATCTTAATGGCAGATATTTTTTATAAATTGTATGGTAGCTTATAAGGTGGAAATCAAAATATCCAGTGTTGTTGTTATTCAGGATTTAGTTATTGTGTTAGAAATATGGGTTGTTCACCTATTTTTATTCCACTTAACAGCTCTAGAGAAAGTGTGTGTGTTAAACTGCAAGTGAGAAAGTGTGACTAGGACTGTTCTTAAAGGAAAGAACCGTCTATAAGCAGAATGGCCTGTCTTTTATTGGTGGCTCCAGTTTTACAGCAGGTGGATTTGGAAGCTGGAAAGGTCAATGAAGGGAATTTTTCCTTGGAAATGTGAACTTTTCAAGAACAATTTCTACATAAGTACATTTCCCTACCGTTTACTTTCCTAAGACTCTTGTAAAATATTTGGTTGTGCTTCCTCCCTATGGTGGATCAAACAGCTTAAAGACTCATTTGATAACATTTATTGCTTTTTTTTCTTTTTTTTTTTTTAATTATCTCAAAACAAAATTTGGTTGGATTTGAAGGAGACTCACTTGAAGGGAAATGAGATTTAACCAACTTATATTCTTAGGTTCTTATTCTGTCTAATTTAAAAAAAAAACAACCAAACAACAGCAAAACAAAACAACACACCAAAAGAAGGAAACAAATCAAAAAACCCCAAAATGAAAAAAAAACAAACCAAAACCAAACTAATAAATGCTCCTAAGTAAATAAGAAATAGAAATCGTTTCAAGTTATTGATATGCAGTAACCCCTAATGGCTGCTATTTGTACAGCTTCTCTTCTTCTTTTGAATTAAAATACAGTTAGTATGAGAAGAGTCAAAAACTTGTCTGTTACTTTGACAAATTTGTATTATAACAATGTATATTTTGTTACTTTTATTCAAAGCAGATGAACACATGAAAATACACTGTATTCAATATATTTTTTTAAACTTTGAGCATCTTATTTTAATGCAAATTTTTGGCAGAGTTGTTTCAGAATTTCTTAGAAATTGCTTTTAAGATCCCCAGAGCTGTTGTGTAGGAGGCAGCCTTGCAGTATAGAAAAGAATTGATGACGTTACAATTGGAATAATAGTCTGCATTGATTTTCATAACTTCATAATAGTAACATGAGAGATAATTTTATAATGCCTTAATACAAATTTGATTATTTAAGCAAAAAAATATTAAGTATTATTATATTACAATTTCATTTTCTAAAACTAAAATGGTGGTTTTGGTGTATTGTGGTGTTACATAAGATTCTTTCCTGAAGAATATTGAAGCATGTTTTAGAATTAATTTCAAAATTGTATTTATGGCATTGCTACCAACTCCTGTCTTGCTTGAACTCCCATCTGAGTTAATAATAAACATTTCTTTTCCCTCAAACAGACTTGACCTACCTGGTCATGTTCTTCTTGAATGTATGTAGAGATATCTACCCCAAATGAGTCCTAGAGAGGAGAAATATTTTGAAAGGTAACTGCAAAAATAGGAACTTGATGTTTTTTATTAATATATTACTTATGTTTCATCCACAGAGTATACTGAGTAACTCTAAGGGAGGTGGTTCATAACATATCAACTGAATTATTGAGATAAATGAATTCCCTGTAAATGTTCTGTTCACACAGTAACAAAGGGTTTTCCAGATGCATCAGAAAAACTGACATAGGTGGCTTTCCTCTCTTTGCCTTTTCTGTTACAAATAAAAGTTCTTGCTGCCTCTGCATGAGGTAAGTGACAGTTCAAGGATGGAACACAGGAGAGAAAAACTGACTTTCCAGTAACTGTATTCTTTATGACTGCTTCAAAAGTACCCTGGATAATTTGTTGAAAACTTGAACCTTAATGACATAGAATGCATGGTTTCTCTCTGGGGTAGAGTTCTTTTTAAAACCTGATATTTTCAGCTAATCTTATTCTTCTATCATTATGAACATATGTTGTATATTTAACTATGTGATCTCACATTTTTTAAGGTAATTTTACTTGTTTGTTTAACAAACTGTCTTACTTTCAAGGTTTTTTTATTATTATTGTTTTACTAATGTGCACTTAGTGAGTTATAGACTGCACCTTAATTAAGTAATTATCAAGGGAAGAAGAGTCTGCATCCACTGTATAATTGTCTTTTGCTGGTAATTACACTCATTCAGCTTTTTGTGTCTCTTCTCTAGGGTCTTTTAAGTGGATTGTTCTAAAAATAAACCTCTTGATCTATTTGATATTGTAAATACTGTAGGGATTTAAGGCTTAGATGTTTTAAAGGAAAAATACCCAATGTCTTCATTGATAGACAAACTCGCATGTGTGCAAGGTTGCCTATTGCTTTCCACAATGCTGGCTATTAGCAGTCCTTTTTGTAGTTCTTCCATATTTGAATTAAATCTGGAGTTTTTCAGGAGTCACTTAGCAATGATCTCAGCTTCTAATAAAACATAATTGGACCTTATCTTTCTGCAGAATAGTGTCTGAAGTAACTATGCCAGTGTCTCGGGAATATTTTCTACAAATATAGCAGAGTCAAAAGAAGAAATAAGATCAATTTGTCCTTAAGTTATGCAGGAATAAGGCTGTTTGGAACCAAGGTGTTCAATCCATATATCAAACATTAGATATATACATAACATTTAGATTCTGATAGGATTCTGTGCAAATTTCTATATTTTACTTCTCTCCTTCGGTATTTCTCTCATAATCAAATAAGCTTTAAAGAGTAGGTAAAGTGTATGACTAGTGTGATACTGTTTTGAGGATAGCTATACTATTTGAATTGACCTGTACATCTTTCTCATAGGTTTACAGACTGCTTGCAGAAGCAAACCAGTGATGCACAGCTATAGAGATGTTAAGCTAGCTTTTGGCTTGCCTTTTGTGTTCTTTCTTGTTTGGCTATATTCTTTTTTTTTTTTTGGTGTAAAAATATGGAAAAGATAAAAATTGTACATGGTCAGGAACTTAATGATCATAAAAAGAAATAAATCTCATACGTAGTAATAAGTTTTTTGTATGAAATACATCTGAGAAAATGACACAAGTCGAGCTCAATTTCCATCGAGCCCAGTGGCCTATGTCTGATAGTTGCCAATAACAGGCAACTAAAAGAGCAGCTAAAAGAAGTGAAGCAGTTAAAGATCCTTCCTCAAATTGCTTTTCCAGCCTCTTAAAAAAATTATTTTCTGGAAATCCGAATTGCAATGGTATCTTTCTTATTTCTGTAGTGTGATATAGCTGCTTCCCTTTTTTTGTGTTTGGTTTTGCCTTTTATGACTGTAGTTGCAACCTTGAATGCAATTGACTATTTTTGGATGGGATAATAGTTTTATTTCATATTCCAGACCTTGTCCTATGCAGATATTTCAAAATTAGGAACAGCATTCCACTTAATTACATGAACCATATGTAATCTGTAGCTCCATGAGATTTAACCAGGAGCTGACTTGGTCTTCTGGTTAAAATAGATCTTAAGATACTTTTGAATAGAAGAGATTTCACCAGCTATGATTGCTTGATTTGGCTTCTACCTAAACAAGGAACAAAAAATATATTGGATATTTTTTACTTTTATTTTCAGAAGTTAATCAGCAAATGTTTCCATCCAGTAATGAAAGAAAAAAAATATTTAGGTTTATATTTTGGTCTTAAATTACTGTGAAGTTACTCCTGCTTTCCTTAGGTTTCCTATCTTTATCTTTTTTATTCCCCACCCCCCATCAGTTATTTTTGGGTTTCCTAGCACTTGATTTGTATGTGTCTGTCAGTGATCCCTTCTACTTTTGAAAAGTTAAGAAAAGATTAGTCTTCTTTTCCTCTTTTACCTAAGGGGTTTTTAACTATTATGAATGGCTGTGGGATCACTGCTATTTGGAGATCAGTGATGTTCTTAAGAAATCTCAGTTGTCACTTACATTGCTTGTTTGGGTTTTGTTGTGTACCAGTAAAACAATTCTAATGCTTCTGATCAGGCTACAATCAATTCTGCATTTCTTTTTTTTCCTTATCTCAGGTTAGCAGCTGCTTAAGTTTGTTAGGTGCAGTGTGTACAAGGTAGGAAGTTATCATCTACAATACTTAAAAATTCTGAGGTGTTTGAATTTTAACAGTGCTGTTCTTTCATCAGATTATCAGATAAGAAAAAGGATAAAATAGCAATTTACCAGAGAATTTGTTCACTGAATACCAAAGCTTTTCATATCCTACCTTCCTATCATTCGCATGTAATCTGTCCTCTAGTCTTTGGCCTTCACTGATGAATAATATGGTACATGTTTTCATGGTGACTTTGATAGTTATATTGAACTTAGCTCTCATTAGGTACTATTGTGGTACTTTAGTTGCCTCCTTGTTTTGTGTGGAAATTTCTCTTAAACAAAAAACTGGACTGTGGTAGTCATGGCTGAATTTACAGTTTGTGGGCTATATTTAGGCATTTTTTTATAAGGTAGGCTCTTCTGTACTTTCTCTTGACATCAAATTTAACTAGAGTGAACTGATGTATTGCTGCTACAAAGAACAGGAGAGACATGCAGCAATTCAGCTTAGAAAGACGAATGAGTATCTCCAGAAATACGTTCTGACATGAGTTGGTCCATTTTATTCAAAGGTAAATTGCACTGTTTCATCACAAGTATTTGAGATGGAATAATTTTATACAGTGGTCTATATTTTTAAGCAGCTACACATTGTTTGTTCTCTTCAGAGATCTCTGATCTTCAAAAATTAACATCAGGTAAAGTGAAATTTTCTGAGAATTTAGGCAACAGTCAGTAAAGGAGAAAAAATTCAAAATAACTTTAATGAGCTACGAAAGTAAGAGTTAAATGGCCTATTAAATTCACCACAGAAGAATCTAAAATAATGAGACCATTGACAAATATTATGAGCTCTCAGTGGCCATATAGTACAAAAGTAGGTTTTTAAAGTGTTATGGAAAAGTTGTGGATAGAAGTCTTAAGCTTTGTAATGGTGCCTTGTGTGTCCAATATTGGAACACACAGGCTTCAAACAGGAGACAAGAAATATTTTAACATTGTGCAGATCACCTGTAAAGTTGCAAAATTAGTATTGTACACTTTTACTCTTTAGTTTTTCTTCCTCAGTAAGAGAATTTATATAAATGAAGTGAAACTATGACACATAGTTTTCAGTAACTCTAGTGTAGTGTAGAGGATGAGTATGTGAAGTATATTTTTGGAATGTGGTGGTCAAGAATTTTTGATTTATACCTCACTGAGGTTTACTGCGGACTTAAGTGAAGCTGATATTATGGAACTTTCTCATAGATAAAAAAGTAGATATCATTTGGCAATTGGTGATGGCAAAACAGAATGTGTAGCCACATACTATAGCTTTGCCACTTTTCAGTAAGCGTGTGGATGCTTTTAGATTAATAATATTCTCATAAATTATATTTATATTGAAATCCATAAAGTTCCATTAATTGTAAGGAGTGAGGTAATCTTAAAGTTCGGTCATTGAAGTAAATGTCCTTGTATACTTTGATATCAAGTGGGGCAAATGTGTCATCTTTAATACTATGGAGTTTCTTTGAGGTCTTCAGAGCTTATGTGGGTCTCTTGTCAGTGCAGAATCTCTAAAGGAAACATAAAGTATTTTTTCATTACTTGAACTTTATACCCCTAAAAGTTCACTTAGAGCCAGTTTCTCTCTTTCTGATTGAATGTTGCAACTAGCTGCTGTATCTTTCAATTTCAAAGTTTCTGTGTGGTCATAAACTGAAGATCATTGTGTTTTCTCTCAACTGTAGGAGTAGGTATTCTTTACCTCTGACAAACCTGTGTGATTTATGGTATCTTCTGTCTTTCTCCCTCCCCACTTTTACCTCTCACTATATAGGAGACAAATGATAGTAGAACAAAGGTTTTTTTCATATGTGAATTGTCTTTTTCTTTATCTGAGCTCCATGAGTTTGTCTGTCATGAAGACTGTGTAGATAATAACCTATGTATAATATCACTGTAACATCAAAAAAAGATTTAAAACAGGAAGATTGAGTTAATGATCCCTTTTTGTTTAGGATGTATGCTACATTTGGGATTGCAGATATTTTAATTTAGATGCAGTCTGTAGTTTAAAGAAGTGTATGATTTAGGTTTAACAATACTGTTTGGAAGAAAATGCATACTGTACCTACCTGTGTAATAATTACCTATGTTTGAAATGGGCAGGCTGATGATGTATACTGATAGCAGTACATATATACTTTACTTTTTTTTTTACTTGCAACTTCCAGACATTGACTTGGTGAATGGAACAATACATGCCAGTAACTTTAAGCTTTAAGTGTCAATTTAGATAATGCCAAAAAATAAGCAAACAGTAATAGCTTAAACATTAGTGTGTTGCCAACAGTGTTTAAGTTGCAAATGTAAACATCATACTGCTATGATGAGAATGAACTCCATCCCAGCCAGACTTAGTATTCCATGCTGCCAGTTCCTATTTGCATGGCTTCTATCTTTGAGTACTTTTATTCTGTCTTGCCAGAGTTCTGCCACCTCCTTGCTTCTCATGTTTGTTTTCACTATTATCCTGCTATGAAGCCTGTAGTTTAAACTTTTAAAATTATTATTGTCCTTTCCCTAATGCAAAATGAGTACTTTGATTTGGCAAACAGACAAAACAAAGGATGACTCAGATATTTGAGAGTCCTAATGAGACAAACTATCAAAGAAACACTATGAAATATGTTATTTCTGTATGGAAACTTGCTGAATTCTTGAAATTGTTGAATTGAGAATGGTTGGCTTAACTCTTCAAGGGGTTTTGAAATTACATGTTGGGTAAGGTATGCATGAAGACTTTAGTAAGTTTTAATGGGTTTGGTTTTCTAAAAAATAATATATATCAGTATATAGCATGGGTACTGTCAGATGTTCATGCTCATTACTGCACATCAGGGAGGAGGAGGGGACTTTTGGTTTTTGGTGCACTTGGCAGATTCTTGCTTTAGGTAAACTTTGGTGTTACAGAAATTGTACTATGAAACTTCTGCTGTAATGAATAACATGTTGCAGAGCTGTGTGCCTGAACAGCTTCAGGAACTGATCTTTACCAAGTATTTATGTATTAAGGGTATTGTGCACCCTGGTTCTTTGCCAAGGATCCTTTTAAGATTGCAGTATTGAAGACTTTATCCTTTTTCATTGTTAGCTGTGTTTCTTGTGTCACTATTGATTAATTTGGTTTTTAGTTGCTGAAAACACTGGAGACCTCTAAGTCATTACATCACAGTGCTGTTGAAATTAAGTTTCAGTATTCTCTTGCGTTGACTCTCTCCTTTAATTTGGTTGTAACCTTGTGGGACAATTCCACTGAATAAGGGAGAGAGTGCTAAACAGTGGAAACACTCCTATGAATTAAGTTTCTAATTAGTTTTGTTGAGTAGTGTTTCTTCTGTAAGTAGTCCAGTTAGTATACATTCAAAATTCAGGTGATGAGTTGCACATTATCATTACTAACACGAGCCAGCTGACAATAAATAAGGTCAAATTGTATGTTAGCAACTGTTGGAAAATCATAGGAAACAAATTAGAAGATATTGTTAAGTTCCTATATAATTCTCTGGGGCTCATTGTCATTCCCCCTCTGCTCACCCCTAAAAATATATTAGAATTAGAAGAAATATTAAAAATAGCAAATATGTGATATACAGTATGAAAAAGAGCAGATTTTCATAAAAATTTACTTAAAATTTTAGGACTCTGCTATTGAGAAGGAATGATGATGAAGGGATGTTGCTTTGCTTGCTTTCTCTAAAGACCTCTATCTTTGTCTATGTGTCAGTCTGTATCTGTTCAATAACAGACCGTAGCTATCTGTTCTTGATTCCAGTTGGAGATGAAACTGGGGTAGTTGGTTTCATGGGACAGAGTTAGTTGCCTAAATACAATGGCATATATTTTAAAACCAGTGGAAGTATTTAAATGCACAGGAAATCTAATGGAATGAATACAAAATGGATTCACTTGAAATTTAAAATCAAAGAGAGTAGCATAGTTTTGACAAAGAAAATGGACAGGTCTGTGTACTGTAAGTAATGGAAACATTTGGGAGTTCTCAGTCTTATGGATGACCGTGCATTTTGACACAAGAAAAGAGGTACTTTTCATTGAATTTGCCCTCAGTTTCACAAGAAGAATCCTTAGAGTGACAAGGACACTGAAAAATTTATTTTCCATGGTATATGCCAGCCCTTGCAAACATACAAGCTGGGTGAATTTTCTATTTAATTCCAAAGCCATTACTAGTGATCAAAAAGAATTCTGAAAAACGGGTGGTGATATCATGACACATTTTTGAAATATATTGCTAAATCCATTATTTTATAATAACAGTAATGTTCTGGGGAAATATGATCTGTTTCCAGTGCATTAAAGCTAAAATTCATGGGTAGTTCATTATGTAATTTTCCTTGCTACTTGAAAATCAAGATGGCAATTAAAAAAAAACCAACAAAAAAACCAACAAACAAAACTAAGAAAAACAATACTTGTGATTTTTGCTTTACATTTTATTATCTTCACTTCCTCTCATTCTGGTTTTCCTATTTTTGTTTGAGTTAAAAAAAAAAGATCTACAGATCAGTAAGCACAACCATCACCTCCATTAATGAACTGGAATTTGTCATCCCTGTTCTCAGAAGTTCCAGTCTCCCATATTTATCATTGTACCTTCTATAAATAGAACTGTTGTGGTAGGTTTTATTAATTGAGAAAGGCTGGAATCATAAGTATGGAATATCACTGCTGCAACACTGAACTCACTGTTCTTTGGGGAACTGCTGAAAAAACCACCAGCTTGTGACTGATATGGATAAGGAGGACTCAGTTCAGACACTTTGCTTTATCTTTACCACTGAGATCTCTGTATCTTTCAGGAATTTCATAATATGGCACAAGTAGGGTTTGACATAAGTTAATTTTTTTCTTTTGCTAAGTGAGTTTTTACCATTTTGTTTTTCTGGTATTTATTTCTCTTAGTTTCTTACCATGATTATCTTTTTTTTTTTTTTTTTTTCTGGTAAGGGATGACTGCAGGAGTGGACATTGCATTTTGGAAAGGCAAGCAGTGATGGCTTTAAAATGTGGTCCTTGATATCCTGTTGCTATTACCGATTATACAAGATATTCAAGAAAGACCAAACCAGAATATCCTGGAGAAAAAGTCTTCTGGGTTACATTGTGCACTGTCAAAAACTGCTTCTGAACAATGTGCATTGAAGCTTAATGCAGACAGATGGAAGGACTGGTACTTGGCATAAATTATATAAGTTGCTTAAAGAATTAATTTCTTCCTGGTATACTTGTTTGAATTAGATGCAGTAACCAAATAAGTAATTGGCTTTGTCAGTCAAAGCATGCACATTTTGTCCTTGTACAAAATATTCAGAGGAAATTTCACCCAAGCCCTAAAATGCTTGAAACTTTCAGATTTACGGTAAGCTGAATTTGCAAAAGAGAAGTTGTCTGGCAGAGAGGAGCTGAGCACGTGAAGTGTAAGACTGCTTTGTTTGGGAGTCATTTCAGTGATACTGCTTTTAAAAGTACTTTTTTTTCCTTTTGACTTAGTGTTCCTTTTAATTTGAATGAACTTGGGCCATGTGTGGTATAGTTTCTCCTTTCTTTCTCAAATACTCGTGGAGGATTTTGTGGAAATAATAAGCAGCAAATCTTGTAATATTTTGTCATGTTGATTAATATCTGCATCATCATGTGTGTAGGAGAGCTCTTGCTCTTTTATTGACATAAAAGAAATATGTCAAGCCAGCCTCTTCATTCTGTTGAAACTGAACAAAAATTCCTTCTCCATGTATTTAGCAAGGATTTGATTGGCTAATATGACAGGAGCTGGGCGTGATATATAAAGGAATTTTACAGTGAGCTCTGCAGTAGTAGCACCCTAATCAATATTAGTTTGACTACTTTGAGTTCAAGGATTGATACTGCTGATTTTTTAAAAATCTACTGTAACTGAACATTTTCATCCAGAGATATGTCTAACTCTTCAAATGTTTTAGCTTTAGTTCTTTGCAGTGAATATGGGTAAGTGGTAACTTTCTTTGGAACATCTGTCCAAATATTGCTTTGCCAAGTATTTCTAATAATGTGACTTTTTTTTTAACTTCGTGATCTCCAATTTTCCATATATTGTTCCTGAAGTATGACAGGTAGAGCCACAGAGAATGTTCAAAGAAGCAAAGGTTCTTGATTTATAATTTTAAGGCTGGATAAAAAACAGTATTTAGTTACTCCAACCTTCTGTGTTATGTAGGCCTAGTAATTTCACTACTAAGCCCTGGAAAAAAACCCTCATTAATACTCTCAACCTGATTACAGATACCAGGCTGATCCTTAGTAAATGTAAGAAATTTTAAAATACTTAAACTTTCTACGTGATGCCTGTACTGGTCCTGTTGTTGATAGCAGTATGATACAGACTTGTACCTGCATACTCATATCTTGCATGTTTTAACTGGAAGGGATTTTCTGTGAACTGTGAGCCATGCTTGACTTTGAGGGCAAAGGACTTAAGAGTCGTTATACTTGTGTTTCAGTCATGTTCCAAAGTGCAGAATGGGTAGTGAGGGCACAGAACTACAGGAAGAAAAAGTAAGAACTTCTGGTGGAGGTAGTTTATACTTTAAGTCATGTGTACTGAAATGTAGTCTCTTGTTTCTGTGTTTATTTTTAAATATTCAAGTTTTCTAACTTGAAGGAAGTAGTAAATTCTGAGTGTAGCATAAAAAAAAGAGTTAATAGAAGTAAATGTTTTGCACAAAAGCAGCTATTAAATGTGTAAGGAAATAGAAGTTGTGCATCAGTACTGTAGCACTGTCATGTCTAATGGAACATGCACTTGGTTCTTATACCTAAAGAGAATGTTACACTTCGAATCCTGACCAGTTTCATTCAAAAATTTTTTTGAGGGAGGTCCCAAATGGGCTTTCTGTCCGTGAAACTCAGAGAAATGTTGCATAATGCCGGAGTGAGCATACCTGTATATTGGTTTAAATTCTTAAACCCGATGCTACTTTAAAATAGAAGTCCATTGATTAATCTGTAATGTTTTGCTGCAGAATAAACTGCAGTGACTAAAGTTTCAATAAAGTTTCATCCAAGCTGTCATAGTGAATTACGGAATTGAAAACCTAACTGAACATGACTTAGAGCAACCTGCTCTGGTTGACCCTGCTTTGAAGCATGAGTGAAATTAAAACAGTCTCCAGATGTTCAACTTGAACTTCTCTTTTCCTCATCCAGTAAAACGCAGATTCTCAGAGTTCCCTGAATTAACAAATGAAGCTACTGGTCATTATTTTCGAGTTTACATTTTACAGTAGACTGTTGATAAACCCTTAAATGTCTTCTGTGTTTAGGGTTTTGGTAGTTCTTGAGGTTTCTCTTTCTTTTTATTTTTTTCAAGGCATTTTGATTTGTCCTGGTTACGAGCATAGCATGCAGCTCTTGTTTTGTTAAAGTGAGGTTCTTTTGCAGTTCCAGTGACAGCACTGCAAGTGTGTGTTACATGTACACACACACACACATATAAAAATATTATACAACTCTTTAAAATTGTTTTTTATTCTCCTAAATTATTTTTGTTTGTAAAGAATAAGAAAATAGGTGTTCAGGTTCTTTTTATTGTCCTTCTTGTAGGCTTGAATATTGTGCTTCTTCATTGTCTGTATATTTCTTGTGATCATTCTGTTTCTGTGTTTAATAGAATCTTTCTTTTAGGTGGAAAATATGTAATGTATATGTTCTGTAACAATGCAATTCAAGTTGTGGCAACCACAGAGTAGTTTTCTAATATGTCTTGCTATCTGTGTAGCATCAATTTATACTTCCCGAAAAACAGCACGAAATGTAATCTATTTTGAATAAACTTCGCATTATTATATGGCTAGAAATACCTATTCGGTCGTAGAAGTGCACCCGTTTAAAGATATATTGAGTTTCAAGTACAAATGTGGTGTCTTTTTCTCAGGAGAGGTTATAAAATAGCTGATTAACCTTACAAAGTAGGATTTGCTCTTTATGCTTAAAATTTCTTGCTTATGATTTAATGCAAACAGTTGCTTATGATTCAATGCAAGCCTTAACTTGTTTAGTCTACTTAGTTTTTCAGGAATTTTTTTTTTTTTTAAATATAATGTTTACAAACTAAAATGCAGATTATTAAAAAAGAATAAAACATAACCTGATCTATGTAGAGGCACATATTCGTGCTAGCAGTGTTGCTCACACACACGTGTGTATCTGTGTACCTCATAACAAAACTGTCCAATCTGTTGTATTTTGCTGTGGAATTAAGTAAACAGTTTGAAAGAAAACCTTATTTGTGTAAATGCAATAAAGATGTGTGTGGAGGCTGAGCATGAGCCAGCAGTGTGTCCAGGTGGCCAAGAAGGCCAGTGGCATCCTGGCCTGTATCAGGAACACTGTGGCCAGCAGGACCAGGGAAATGATTCTTTCCCTGTACTGGGCACTGATTAGGCTGCACCCGGAGTACTGTGTCCAGTTCTGGGCCCCTCAGTTGAGGAAGGGTGTTGAGGTGCTGGAGCAGGTCCAGAGAAGGGCAGCAGAGCTGGTGAAGGGACTGGAACACAAGTCCTGTGAAGAGCAGTTGAGAGAGCTGGGGTTGTTTAGCCTGGAGAAAAGGAGGCTCAGCGGGGACTTCATCACTCTCTACAACTCCCTGAAAGGAGGTTGTAGCCAGGTGGGTGTCAGTCTCTTCTCCCAGGCAACCAGCAAGAGGGCACAGTCCTAAACTACACCAGGGGAGGTTTAGATTAGACATTAGGAAGAAGTTCTTCACAGGGAGAATGATTGGTCACTGGAATGAGCTGCCCAGGGAGGTGGCGGAGTCACCTGGCACTTAATGCCACGGTCTAGCTGACAATGTGGTATTGGGTCATAGGTTGGACTCAATGATCTCAGAGGTCTTTTCCAACCTAGTTGATTCTTTGACTTCAGTACATAATTCTGAAACAGGATTTAAGTGGTCTCAGTATACTTTTGGAAAATAACTGGCTTGATATCTTATAAGCAAGTAGGTAAGAAAGTAATGTCTTAAATTTGTGTGCACATAAATGCTAACCCATCAAACTGCTTAGTAAACTAGTAGTTTTCACTAGTAGTTTTTTAGGTACAGTCTCTACTTCCTAGTAAAAAAACAAAACAAAGCAATTCCATTATGAAATTGATACATTATTCAAAGAATGCACTGCTTATTTATAATGTAAGTACTACAGTGCTTTAGTGAAGATTTGTTTCTTGCTGTGGAATTCTTCTATATTCGAGGTTTTTGGATGAATTTGGAGAACTCTCTGAAAAGTACTTGTCCACATTCATATGTCTCTAAATATTCCAGAAGTAGTCTTAATTATATAGAATTTCTGTATAAGTAGGAAAGCTACAATGAGGCTAATGTTATGTGTAGTAGGAGGATGGGAACTGAGAAGCTCTTTTCCCCTCTGTGTTCTTCAAAATATGGAACTGAACGCTCTAGCTCTGAGATAATATATATTCCTTAATATCAGCCACAGCTGTTCAAATAGTAAATCTGCGTGCAGATATTCATACAAATTGAAGGGGCAGTATTGTTTCTTCCTCTTCGTTCACTGTAAGGCAAAGCAAGTAAGGTCCTGTCTTCCTCATTCGTCTGTGTTATCTGAAAAACTGGTGATGACTTAGGCTTGGGGTAAAATGCCAAAGGAATTTTAACAATATTGTAATCTCCTCAATGGGATATTATGGTTAAGTTCAAATATGTTGCTTGTCACTGTTAGGGATGCACAGAATTGGGATCTGGAAGGTGACGAGAGCTGAAGTTTGCAAATGTATACAGCCATTGATCCTGACTTGGCTGCAAGCAGTACTGGCAAACCAGAAGAGACATAGAAATACATGGTGTACTGAATAAATTTCACCATAAAAGGCAATCAAGACCTTTCCATATATTGAGTAGAAATCTGAAATAAAGCTGTGGTTAGCATCATAGAACAGTTCTCCTCTTAGTATTATCATACTTAAAAGTATAGTTTGTAGTATTATATGTAAAAATATATAGTTCTTATAATAAACAAAGGCATTAATATGTTTGAATTTATTTCATAGAATCATAGAATACTTTGGGTTGAAACAGTCCCTTTAAAGGTTCTCTAGTCCAGCCGCCCTGCTGTGAGTATGGACATCTTCAACTAGACCAGGTCGCTCAGAGTCCCATCCAACCTGACCTTTTCCAGAGATGAGGCATCTGCCACCCCTCTAGGCAGCCTGTTTCGGTGTCTCACCACCCTCATCGTAAAAAAATTCCTTCCTTATATCTGGTCTGAATCTGCCTTCTTTCAGTGAAAACCCATTAACCCTTGTCCTGTTGCTACAGATATATTTGTTGTGTTTCTGTTATTTCATAGGTAATTTTATTATTATCTAAGCAGGAGCGATCAGCATGATTGGGCATGATTCTGTGCCACCTTTTGTTGTTGGACATACTTTAAGCAGTGATTAGAGTGGATGACCTTCAGAGGTTGTTTACAACCTAGGTTTATTTAATGATTATAAGGAGAATTATTATCAAAGAAGAGACTTTACTATACTTAGGAAATATAAGGAACCTACTAAAACCTCGTTCACCAAACAGTTTGTGATAAGATTTTGTGTAATTTGTGAATGTAAATTGGAAGCTTTAGGTATTAGATCTGGTTCTGTTGAGGAAGTTTACAAGATGTTTCCTAACTTAGAATGTGCAATTATCCATTACTTCCTAGCTTATTTAATAAGGAGACTATAGGAAATATTTGAGGGAGAATGATAAAATAAATAGCTCATTTTCTTTTTAGATATAGCACAAATGATACATAATTACAGAAGTTAAATTGCAGAACATGTTTTAGAAAAATTATGCATATTTATGTGTAGTTTACCACACACATAGATATGTGCACTGGTTTACAAATTCAGAAACCATTGATAAGTGCCACTATCAAACTCGGAAGCTTGCTTTCCAGTCTAGTTGAAAAGAATATAGAGCAGAGGATAGAGAAATGTTTATGTCTTGCAGAAGTTTTTTCTGTTATGTCATGTCTTTCTGTCTCCCTTTATCTGTGTACACAGTGGTTTTGGTGTAGTAATTTCCCTCTCTCATGAGAGTAAAGATATCTCTGTGTGTTGGTCATAATAGGCAAGAGTAGACTAATTCTACCCGCTTTCTTATATCAATGGGTTTTTGTTAGGATTTCTCAGCAGGGCAGCTTAGAGGCATATTTTTCCTCTGAGCCTTTTAACTGTGTTATCACTGATTTTGATGAGGCAACTACTTTTATTTTTTTATTGTTTTTTTTTTTTTTTTAAATTTCACTACATAGTAACATGGGAGGGGGTGGGAGGAAAACACAGTCTCAGGCCCAGCATTTTTTTTGAGGGGGGCTGGTGCAGTATTATTCACTTTTGGATCTAGCAGTATTGTTGAAGCATCCCTCCTGACACATGAGACAGATGCTATGGTAGAGGAGTTGGGGCAAAATATATTATGTTCACAGACACCATAATTTTTCCATGGTATTTTAAGGTCTGTTGAGAAAACTGGAGACTAAATGCAGAGGCTTGGCATGAGGTGTCAGATCCCAATTGACCTTGTAGTCCAAAGCAGACAGGTTCTCTGAAGTATTTAATGGAGAAGATTGTTGTTTCAATGCAGTAGATTGAAGCAGTTGACCTGTGAAATATTTTCCTTTTTTTCGTCTATCACCATAGTGAACTACAGCTGATCTTTACAAAATATGACTGGATGAGGATGGGAACTCAATCTGGCTTTAAAGTATTACTGAGAAGAAATGAACTCAAATGTTAATGTACTCAAGTGCCCTTTCAGGCCGTTGTTTTTCTTTTCAGCAGAAGAAAGGCAGCACATATAGGTCATTAGAAATAATAAATGACAGTCTTCGGCTATGATTGCAATTCATATATATATAAAGTGTGTTATTATTGAACCTTTGCAGTAGACTGAAGAAGGGAGTTGGCATCTAGTCTGAAATGTTAACTCTGTAGTTCTTGTTAGTGTTGAATTCACTGCAAAGATTTGCAGATTTGATACGTTGGCTTTGGTTTCATTCTGTAACTAGCACATTGACAGTCATGACATGCTGCTACTGCTTGTTTGTCATCATAACTAAGACAACCTGACATAGAGAGCTTGTAGGTAAACACACAGTAAAGGATTTGATCCCCAGTCTTGATATGTAACTGGTTATTATTGCAAAACTTCCGTGACAGAAGGAGGAAATGATACGTGCAGTATTTCAGAGATTAGCTTTATGGGAGATCAGGATTGTCTAAATTACCCTTAGCTGCTGCATTGAACCATCATTCTCTACAAGTATAGCTGTTTAGGCTACAGAGTCCTTCTGGTTTTAGTTATGTTCTTTCAATCTGCTTGAGAGCTGCAAAACCTGTACTCTTTACATGATGACTTGGAATGAACTATTAATGTCAACGTTTCAAGGAATTGTCAGGCAAAGAGGACATACAGACTGACAAAGTCTTATTCTCCTTCTACTTATTTAATGTACCTCCTTTAGAATCAACATAGCATTAAATTAATATAATAGTTATCCATGATGTTTTCTTTGTAATCTTCAGTTTCCCTGTTTGGAAATGGAAGGTTACAGCTGATTTCTTCCCTGTGCCAAACTTTCCTTGGGTGGGAAATCTACTGGCAGACACTTACAATACCTTGGGGAACTTGATATGCCATATTTAATAAACCTTGTTTAGAAAAAAACTTCATTTCTGTAGTTGCACCACTGTAAAATAGAAACAAGAGAATGTGTTTAATTAGTGATGGAAGTATAATTTAATGCCAGTCGTCTTTTAATAAGACAGAATATGCTACTTGGTATTCTCTAATGAAGTAACCTCTGGATATAGATAATCTGTGTTAAATAAAAAGTAGTGGCAAATAGTACCGACTCTCTTTCTGCTATTAAAAGATCAGTAATTATTGTTTGTGTTAGAGTTTGGGATAGTATGAAAAATGCAACTAGATATAGGCTGAATGTGTTCAGCAACTAGTTATAATTAATTGTACTTTCAAAGTCTTTTTTCCTGCATATATCGTGTGACTTTTTTTTATCTTTGTTTTTTTTTTTTTTTTTTTCCTTATAGTCATTAAAATAATGGTGGAGCCTGGTCCCAAGGTGAGAAGAATATTTGGAAAAGCCTTAATTGGCTTGTGGATTTTGGGTCGAGTCTATGGGGAAATGTTCCTGAAATCTAGGCTTAGAAACCTGCTATAGTAAAATGAGAAATGAGTTGAGGTGATTTTCAACAGAATTTTTTTTTTTGACAGCATAAGGCTATGGAGGTTCTTACAGGAATGTAGACTGGGGTTTAGAGGCACTATAAAAAGAATGTTTAATTTGATTTTATATAATTTTATCTCACTTTAGGGTTTTAACAAATATAAGTCTCCATAAAGTACTGCAGAAAATTTCTGAACAGAAAAGACAACACTTTTTAGTGAGAAGGAGTAGACAGTTGTGTGTTTTTTCGTCCTCAGTGTAGAGTGCTGCTTCAGGGCTTAACTCAGAAACTAAGAGAGCAAAAGAAAAGTAGGAAGAGGCTGAAGTCCGCAAAGCGTCCCCTATTTGGGAAGATCCCAAAATAAATTGCACTGTATGCTGTATAAACGATTAACTTTTGGCAACATTAAAATTAATCTCATTCTGGGGCAGGATGTAGCAGATTTTAGTGCTCAGCAATATAATTCTATTTTAAGGCAAGTTGAAGGCTCTTACTGTTCTTGAAGCATAGGGAAATCTCAAGAATACAGAGTGTAATTTCCTAATTGAATACTAAGAAGGCTAATCTTCTCTTCTTGTGTGTGTGTGTGTGTGTGTGTGTGTGTGTGTGTGTGTGTGTGTAAAGAGTCGGTTCAGTTGTAACTATAGCTGCCAAGAATTTATCCAAAGTAAAACAGTCACATCATTATTAAGTAAAAATGCTTCTAGCAACATAGTTCTTTCTAATACACTGCGTCTCTAAGAGTTCAGCGTGGACTTTGTGTGTCATGTACTGAAGCATCAACAGGGTTTCCTGCAGCAAGTGAGATTATCCTTTGTCAATCATCCTGGCAAGGTCAGAATGTGCTAGGTTTGAGATTAAAGGCTGTAACCTGACATAAGACCTGAGGGACTGAGATAACAGAGTGCTCTTGTGGATGGGAAAGGAAGATGCTATGATGATGATACAATGATGGGGTGCAGTAAGGTTGTGAAAGTAGCATGTTAAATAATCATTTGTGTTGATTCTGGTATTTTATTGTAATAGTTCAAAGTTGTTAGAAGAAATTCGGTATTGGCAGTTTGCAGGTAAGAACCAAGCACTTTGATACACACAGCTTCTTAGTTTTCATGTGTATAAACTAATTCTTTAGTAGAGTCAATGAATGGGAGTTAGCGTTGAAGCATTTACCTTGTCTCACTTAAGTCACTGAAAATATTCCTGCTGTTGTCCTTGAGATTTGGAGAAACCCTGAAGACTGAAATAAGCAAAATGTAATTTTGAAAGAAAAAATGGTGAAAAATTTCAGGGAAAAATTCAGAAGATATAGACTAAGGTTGGAGAGTAGGTGATTAGTAAATGAAATTTGGAGACTATGATGGAGTCCATTAGTGCACATTGTGATGCTGCAGCAGGGATACCAGCCAATAGACTTTTCTCTTTCAGAAGATTCTCGTCTCATATTTAGGGTAGTTTTTCCTCCATCAGTTCCCAGCATAGGCAGTGAGATTTTCTTTAATCATCCTTGGCCTTTACTGACAGTTCTTACTAAGGAACTTTGTCCTGTTTTACATTTAGGATGTCTTTCATCAGAGGATCTATACCAGTGTTCTTCAAAGCATTTTGGAATAGGTTACTTCTTGATTCTTGTTTTGCTGTTCTTCAATGGATGCATTGTGAAGCATCTTACAGCACCCCAGGCCAAAGTTGATTGGAGATTTCTGTATAAACAGGACCTTCAGAAAACGTTATATATTATTTCAGAATAATGCAATCACTAATGATGTACAAGAAGTGGGTCAATTACTTTGAGTTAAATTTAAGTCACTTGTCAGAATAATTCCTTTAAAAAATTCAACACTTGATGATGTACATATTTGTTATCCTAAGTGAGTTTAGTAAAAGAATAATGCAGGTATTTCAAACTTTCATTTGTGCTTAAAATTTTGAGGATTCCTTTAGTGATCTGCCTTTGAATGCTTTTATTTGTTTTTTTCTTTAAGCTTCATCAGTAAAAGGTACTGCTTTAGGGTCTGACATATAATGTTCTCTTATGGAGCCCTGCATATTGAATTACTCTTTCTCTGAATAGCTGCTGTTATTAAAAATGGCAGTGAAGCCAGTCTTTGCTCTTAAAAAAATGACTAATGACTCTGCTGTCTTTAGAGCCAATGGAAGATAGCCATTTTGGAGAACAGTTCTTCAGTAATTTCCCTGAGGAAGACTGTTCTTATGCAGCAGATTTAACAGATAACATTTAGTGATTAAAAACAGTTGCCTGCAGTTTGAAAGACAGAAGAAAGCCACTGTGTCTCAACTATTTTGTGGCTTCTGTGGATACACAGTAGGTAGGATGTTTTGACTTTTACATGTTTCTGTGTAACATATCCTGATTTTCTATGTATTTGATGAAAGTTAATATTTAATGAAATAGTTTTAGCACATCTTAATACAGATATCAGAGTATCATAGGCAATATTTACTTCATGTGAGAATTTATGTTCTTTTTTCCCCAGATTTAGTTACAATATCCAAACAACCTTAACTGTCTATAACACAGGCGTGGTGGGTGGAGTTAGGAAAAAAAATTGTAATTTTTTAAAAATTAATTTACTTTTATTTGGGATTCATAAAATTCAGTGTCAGCAGGATTCAACTTAAACTTCTTGTCTTGTTTATAGACCTGCTATCACCATCATGCATTTTATTTGAAACTGTTTCAACTCTATGTTAACTCCATTTTAGCATAGCTTTTGTCAAGGGAAGAAGTAATTGGAATGTTCAGTATTGAGAACATTTTTATTATTTAATATTTGCAGATAGGATAATGAAATATGTCACAAGACAGATGTCTCTTAAGGGATGAGTAAGAAGCTCCTGAATTGCAGTCACGTTAGAACTGGTGTTTGAAAAATTGGAACATTAGAAAGCTTTTTGAGACAACAGCCTCTGTTGATTTATTTGAGAAATATTGTACTATTATATTAATCTCTGCTAATATACAGAACTTTCCTTGGAAAGAAAACATCTAATTAGGCAAAGTTCAGAATAGTTAAGTAATTAGTGATATTATGAATTTTAGACTTAAATTCCACTTTAAACGTAGGTTGAATGAGCAGAGAAATTAGTGGTTCTTGTTACAAAGACTGGTGCACTTTTGAAAAGCAAGTTATAGTTGTGAAGTACCTTAAGGAGATTAACTAAAGCCTAAAGTCTTCTTAAGCACGTGGTACATTTATCTTGCAAATAGTTTTCTAAGAAATAAACCTTGACTCGGTTTTGTTTAAACAGACTAAATATACCTCTGAAATTCCTTTTATCTGTAGAGTAACTGTTTCTTTTCTGTGAGACAGCTAATCTTTTCCAAATGTATCTGATAGTGAAACCCAATTCAAGTATGTATTGCATGCTGGAATATTCCTTTATTTTCCCAAGTCACATTATATATTACTATTACTCTACTAAAAAATAACATATCACCCTAAAATCTATATGCTTTTTTTTCTGTTGTGTTCTCCAGTTCACTAATTTTGTACTTTTCTAATGTTGGCAAGAAGTGTGGTAATTTTTTTGTATCCCACAAATCCAAAGGGATAACTGACTGACTTAGAAAATAGTTCTTTTCTTCTTGCCAATGTTATTTTCTCTTGTCCGTATATTTGTTTTATTATTGAGTTTAAACTGTGTGGCACCTTATTTACATTCCAAAATTGTAGATGCACAATTGTGATTGTACTTTCAGAGTACCCTCAAATCTACTGAAGAAACTGCTACTGGTTCTAAAAATTAAAACAATCCAAAAATCACGATACCTCAGCCAACATTTTGTCTATAGGGCATGTACAAATAAAAGTTAAAAACTAATGAATATAAAGCTATATAGACATTAAAATTACAGCACTGTAATAGTTGATACAAGTTACATCAGCTTTGCAAATACTTTATGTTAGGACATTACCTAGAGGACAGTAAAGTCAACAGTGATGTTTTACTACTTCTGAACTTTACGGTGCATATGTTGTCGTTCAGATAAAGTAAGTGTTTTGTATCCAACATTTGGAGGTGAGTTTTTTTCAGTAGCAGGGAATATTGGGAAGCTGAGCAAAGGGCAGCTTTGGAAAGCAGAGAAAAAATGGTCACTTAGGTGATGAGCACACTCGTAAGGAAAAGGATGATAACTGTATCCACTAAGTAATAACATCAAAACTGGAGTGGAACTGAACAACAATTAAATTTATAACTAAATTGTGTGTATAAACACACACACACACATATATATACATGTATAAAATAGTAAAGAAAAAAAGGCAAGTCTTGTGTCTCATATTTGAATACTAATTACCCTAGATTAAAATTAGGAAAAAGAGGTAATTTATTTTTGGAGTCATTAGGAACACCACTAAGCTTATGTAGGTCTGAAAAGTTCCCATTCTCTCCCGATTTCAGTCTGCTAATCTGCTACTTGACATTTTGTGCTGTGGAAGTAGTTCTTTGCCACGATTCCCTGTTGACCAGCTTGCTCCCATATAGTTTTGCTTTGAAGACTGACCCTCAATCCAGAGCTCCAGTTCACCCACCACTGCAAGTGACTCAGGCACTCCCAAGTAACAGAAGCTAGCACACACTGTCTAGCAGCTGAAAAGCTGTTTGTTCTCAAGGAATCATCAAAAGACTTCTTTTGCCCCTTGATTGTTAGATAGGCCATAACATGTATCATGCCTCTTACAACTACCCTGTAGTAAATTACTTTATATAGTCCAGATCTAAACAAAGCATCTAAGCTCCAGGCTTCTAGAAGCTAATCAGCCCCAAATTAAGTGATGTGAATAGTGATGTGATAGTAACCTGCACCTTCTCAGGAGATCTTGTGTAAGAAAAGAAAGTTTATAGTACGAATATATGTCTATATATGCACACAGACATTTAGTCTAGGGTTTTGGAATCCCACATGTACTATCTCAAAGCCTTCATTACCATTTTGATTTTTTCCCTTTTCCAAATGTTGTATATTTCTTAGAGATAATCAGCATATAAGCTTGTTATCAACCGATATAAGCTTGGAAAGACTTCTCTTGGATTTGCTGTAGGTTACTGGTGTGTGCAAAAGTGTAATCAACATCAAATACTGTTACTTGATTCCTGCAGGGGGAGTCAACTTTTTTTAATCCGACTGTAACTGCTGTACAGCTGTTATAGTCTGTAACTGCTGTTGCTTCAGTGGTACAGTTAAATAGGGCTTTAAATCAAGATAGCACCTCTTTTATATGGGTTAATCACTTATGGCTATGAAAGGATTCTGAATGAAAACATATTAGAGGTTTACACTACTTTTATTTTCTTGATGAAGTGGCGTAGTCTTGAGTTACAGGTGTATGTTATTTTAAAATACTTGTGCAAATTCTTAGCTTAGTATGTATAATTTAGAAATTACTAGAACATATAACTGTCTGAATAGTTAGGGTGCACAATGCTGAAGTCATGTAAAGGCTATACATTCAAAATATTGGAGAAATCTGATAGCATTTGCGTGTCCTGCATCCCAATTGCAACTCAGCCTCAAAGATGGGATATATTATGAGCAGTTGGGATATATATTTCACTTAAATTATACTATTCTACACTCTGCTATTGCACATCCATGATCAATTTTGCATTTCCAGTTCTGAAGTCTAGTCCCAGTGCAACTAGCTGTTACTTGTTAGCAAAAGACATCTCAGCCTCTGTCAATCATAGATAATTCTATACATGTACATCTCTCCTTTGAAAACCAGTTCTGAACAGCTCTCACTGTTTTTTTCCTTTAGTGATCACTAATTGGTCATGTTTGATTTGATTTTTATATTCTTTGCTATTGTTCTGTGTGTGTACTTTAAAGACATCTTGTGTTATCTTGTCCTTTTAGGATTCTTGTTATCTCCTGTTCTTCTTCAGTAGCCTTTAAGTCACAGTTTTCTAATAAAAGAACTACTGTTATTAACACAGCCTAGTTACATGTGTGGCCCCATTCTAGAATCAGTGATTATTCCACTCTACAAAAGTAATAATGTATTAGAAGACATATCTATATGGTGATTTATAGATGCTTAGGTATTTTACAGATGTGATCATGACTTTTTTTTAAATTATAGCAGTATCACTGATACTTATTAGAATTGCTCAGCAAATGGAAACTGTTACTTTTTTTCGGCTTTTATGGACTTCTGTTTTTAAAACATTTTTGGTCAGTAGGTTAGCTGTGTGATGCTTTCTCACTTTGTTATAAGCATATAAATGTACTTAGTGTTTCAGATGTATCTAAACAGTGCTAATCAGTTTCCTTAAGTGTGAAATACTGTTCTGAGATTTCACTGCTCAGTATTAGGGCCAGGCCTGTTTAGTATCTTTACTGATGATCTGGACAAAAGAATCCAGTGCAGCTCAGGAAGTTCTCAGATGACACTAAGCTGGGCAGGAGTGTTTATCTGCTGTAGGGTAGGGAGGCTCTGCAGAAGGATCTGAATCAATGGGATGAGGCCATTTGTATGAGTTTCAGCAAGGCCAAGTGCTGGGTCCTGCCCTTGGTTCACAACTGCAGGCAGTGCCACAGGCTTGGGGCAGAGTGGTTGGAAAGCTGCCCACCAGAAAGGGGCTTGGGGGGTGCTGGTTGACAGCTGGCTGAACATGAGCCAGCAGTGTGCCCAGGTGTCAGGAAGGCCAATGACATCCTGGTTTTTATCAGAAATAGTGTGGCCAGCAGGACCAGGGCAATGATTGTTCCCCTGTTCTTGGCACTGGTGAGGCTGCACCTCGAGTCCTGTGTTGAGTTTTGGGCCCCTCACTACAGGAAGGACGTTGAGGTGCTGGAGCACGTCCAGAGAAGGACAATGGATCTGGTTAAGGGTCTGGAGCACAAGTCTTATGAGGAGTGGCTGAGGGAGTTGGGGTTATTTAGTCTGGAGAAAATGAGACTGGTCTCTACAGCTACCATAAAAGAGGTTGTGGAAAGCTGGGGATTGGTCTCTTCTCCTGGCTAACTAGTGGCAATACAAGAAGAAATGACCACAAGCTGTGCCAAGGCAGGTTTAGATTTGACATAAGGAAGAATTTCTTCACTGAAAGAGTGGTTAAGCATTGGAATGGGCTGACCAGGGAAGTATGGTGGAGTTACCATCCCTGGAAGTGTTCAAGAAACGACTGGATGTGGCACTCAGTGCTGTGTTCTAGGTCGAAGGTTGGACTCTGTAGTCTTCGAGGTCTTTTCCAGCCTTAATGATTCTATGATTCTGTAAGAGTGTCTCAAATTTGGAAGAATAAAGGTGTCACAAAGTTTTTCTACTTTGTACTCAGAATACAAGATCTTACATCCCGAGATAAGTCTTACACATTTCTAGTGAAAGACAGTCCTTAAAAGGAACGATTAGTTTTTCTCTATAAACACAAATACATAAAGACATTTTTGAGACTTTAAACAGCAAACCTGCAAAGCTCTCTTACTTTTTAAGAGTTCAATTACTGCCAAGTATTAATTTTTTTGTAATTTCTTTCTTCAACTGCTGCATATTTTCTTTTGTTTGTCAACTTTCCTTACTCAAGCTAAGGCAGACAAAATATCCCAGTTGACAGTCTTCAAGACAGTACTTTCGGACACACAGAGCAAAGGTCTTCTGATCTTTGATATATATCTAATAATATGGTATATGGCCTTGGTGTGGGTGCTGCAACAGTAAAATAAATTTTAATTTTTCAACACTAAAACATTTCAGTCCATCTTTTAAATGATCCTCTGTGAACCTGTTTCTCTCTGGACTATAACTGTCAACCTTGTAAACTGGTTAAGATGCAGGTGACTAACAATTGCACATACTCAGTTCCAGCAAAATTGACTTTTTCTTTTGATTTCCCTTCAGTCTGGGCTCTAATAATTCATTAGAACTGAGGAGAAGGCCTTTTAATTCTGTTCTGTGCTTATCAGTATGTTTAACTCGTGACTTTTGTCCTTTGCATTGGAGAATGCTGTATCATTTTTCATTTACTGAAGTAGACTGAAGAACATTGTTTCTTGTCCCTGGGAATGCTTTTTTTCATATAATTAAATCCATATATTAAACCAACAGGAAACAGGTTCGGTTCCATTAAGGAAAATAGATTGTTCCTTGTCAATATATACTGACAAAACAGTTTTGATGGAGCTTTTACAATTTCATTCATACTTTTTAAAGATAGAAATAGCAGCGCCTTTGATCATGTAAAATAGCTAAAGTAAATCACTTGAAAAATGTTGCAGTTCAGATTCTTATTTTGTTCAAATATGAAATACAACCTAAATTTTTAGTACAGAGATTATCTTATAATCATTCTTACTCCCTTGTTAGATACTAGGCTGTAGTAATTTTACTGGAAATTAAGATATCACTTCTAAAATACACAGTTAAACTTTTATGTGCTGTAGATTAGTGTACATGCAGATACAGTAAAAAAAGGACTTCTATAAAGAGCAAAAAATTAGAGGTAGAAAATAATAATAATACTGGTCTGTGAATAAATTAGGGATTATGAGGTAGTGGTAAATAACCTATTTTGAAAAAGACGGTATGAACAGAGCTATGTATAATCAGTTCTGAATTGTGGAAGATATACATGCATCACTGGTATTTAATTAAAAACCTATGCTTAATATAGATAAATATTTGGTATATGATCTATTGCCTATAGAAATATATGTGTATATATTTATATATATACACACACGTATATATACATAAACCGAATTTTGCATTAATGAAAGGAAAGTACTTTTTCCATCCCATTGTTTCATGTGTTATCTGCTACTGACTTGTGGGTTTGTGCCAGACTGATGACACAATAGATTTTTTTGTGATACAGAGTGGCTGTACAAGGGAACCACAAAAGATACAGGAAATTGGTTTAAGCCTTTTCCAGCACATGCCAAGGAAACAAGCAGGATCTCTTCCCAGTTACAGATTTTGTAGCTAAATAACTTATGTTGAAAAATACAACAAAACTTGTTGACAGTATAAAAGGTAAACATCTTTTCTCAGTCTTGTGGTGAAGTTTTGAACACATCCATATATTAGTAGTATTTCTCATTTAAAGTATCTAATGGTTTAATATTAACTAGTAGTATTATCATCTCTTTTATATTTTCAGTGCCCAGTGGTTGGGAAAATTTACGTGTCTCCCTCAATTTCTATGAAAGACTGACCAAAGGCAGAGGTAGTAACCTACTCAAGGCATTTAATCCAGACATGTAATGTATTTTACACACTTTACTACTAGATTTGTAAATTTCTTACTACTTAATGGCAGGCTATGTTACTTCATAAGCTGCAAACTCTGCATTGTAAGTTAATGAACTTTTCCGTTAGAGGGCAAAGGTAGCAACAACATTCCAAGGGAAAGGAATTAAAATGGGTTTCCTTCTGCATTTTTTATCACAACTATTTAATTGGTCCTCTCAGTGTTCATACCTTTCTCTCTTTAAGAAACAGCAGCATTTGTAGACTGTGAAAGAAATGTTTTCAGTTCTGGACATCAGTAAAGCAGCACATGCATGACTTAGCATGGATTTCATGTTATGTCATCAGATTAGTGTCTTGTGGTTTCTGTGCTCTGTTAAAAGAAGAAAGAATATAAGTGATGATATAATTCAGTTTACCTTAAAGTATAAGGCCTTACTTCATGTAGGACTTGAACAAAGCTTACTGTCTACTTTAAGTATGTACTTTTCCAGAGAAACTAATGCTACGCAGTTCCCTTTTGCATCCATGTATCAAATTCTGGGATATTGAAATGGAATTCACTCATTTTGACACTTGAGTAAGGGTGTGACCTCTACCCCAGCATCTAAGGATATGCAGTAGTCTGCATATCCTTAGGTGCGACACAGAAAGGGGAAACACCAGCTTTTGCTTTCTAAGTTATATGCAAAGTTGTAAAACATTGCAAATAAAAAAATTTCAAACAGTACTTTCTTATTTTTAATTTGTCACCCGTAATGGAAGCACTGGGACCTGAGCAAACAGAGTGGCAGAAGTTAAAAATTTGAATTCTATCACTTACTTCATTTCCTGCTAGAATGACCAAGTAATTTTTACTAGTTGCTAGAAGACAAAATGATTTCCCCAAAAACTTGGAGAAGGTATTTGACAAGTTTTGTCAGAGTCATGGTCTGTAAGATACGTAGGGTAACATTTCTCAATAAGTGGTATTGGATAGTATTTTAGCCACTAAAATCCAACTATGCTGCATGAGTGTACCATATTTAGTGTCAGGTATCTGATGATCTGGTTGAAATGAGTTGTCTCATTAAGATTCACCATGCACTTCTTTTAAGTTGACTAGAGAGCTACCTTCTTAAATTTTTATTTAGGAAATTCCATGTGCATTTAATGGTGTTCTCTTATACATCCTAAAATGCTATTCTTGCTCAATATCAGTAAAACATGTCAGAAGATATATTTGTATTATTAATTGTTTGATTGTATGAAAATGATGAAATAAAATGGCAGTAAAAAGAAAATATATGTTAAAAATGTCCGTACTGTTTTTCTCAGGCAATTGTAGTGACTGTTTTTTCTAGTTTATTTTTCTTTCACTTGGCATTTTATATTCATGCAGTTTGCTGATTCCTGTGATATTTTTAAGCTTCTATATCACTGACCATCTCTGTAAGTTCCATGATTGCAATAAGACCACTAGAAGCAAGAGGGCATAAAAATACATTGACCTTGATGCTTTTTATTGATAGGTTAGGACATAACTGTTGAGAAATCCTGAATCCTGTCTTGAATCAAAGAGCAATTTGGTTACATTATGAGTAGCTTTAACAAAAATAACACCTTACTAGGGTGTATTTTTATAATGATGGAATTTCTGAAGTGGTACGAATTTCTGAAACTGATTTATATGTATAAAATTTCTTTCATATTATTTTAGCAATATGTATTTTTCTGTTTTTGCTGTCTTTACTCTCTCTGGATCTACTGAATTTACAGTATTTTTCCCCATCTGATACAAGCTACATAGACTTGGCTATAATAAAAACACATTAATTATCCAGCATTAGCATTCACTAAGAACATTGAATTAACATCTTTATCACTGGTTTAATTACAGATTCTGAAGTGCAGTTTATGTCTTCACAACTTCTAAGTTCAGGTATTGATTTTTTAGAAGTCCTGAACTTGCTTAAAAGGGATATTTTCCTCAGAAAAAAAACCTGTACACGTCATATAAAAATAGCTACTAATTATTTTCTTAAAGTCTGTGCAGTATTCCTAAGCTGAGACCAATAATTTTAACTGCTTCCTTCTATTAAGTTGCAAACATTTTTTAAACCCGTGGTTTTCCTTCCATCCCATTTTCTATTGCCACATCTGTTCTTATTTGCTTTGTAATGATAATTGTGCTGTAATTCCTCTCTCATAATATTTTGTATTCCTTAATTTCTTCCATTTTGGACTGTTTTCACACTAGGGTGTTCTCTGTCTCCATGGCAATGAGAAGTAGCCTAGAACATTGTTCTGAACCTTGGCATAAGAGACTTTTTTTTTTCCTTCTGCTTGGAGAAACATACTAAAATTCTATCTGTGTGAGTGCCACGATATGGCAAATCTCATGATTATCTTTTTAATGAATTTTCTCCAGACTGAAAAACAAACAAACAAAAAAAGTCAACAAAAGTATGGTATGTGTTTTGTAACCGATTCCAGTTTTTTATCCTTGAGATGCTAAAAAGACAAACATTTTCACCTTCTTGAATGAAAGTTGATGAGTAACACTTTTTTTTCCCCTCTTGCTGTTGTCAGATACAGGTATAAAATGTTGTCCAAAAACTACGTAAGGGCCAAAGCCTTTGCAAGTACCTTTCTTAGACACTTAGTAGACCCTTAAAACCTAAACTGTTACTGTCTTTGGACCCTCCGTGTGTACTTCACATCTTTCAGGACTTCTGTCTTGAACACAATACAACAATTTTTATTAGCTACATTATATTATTTATATCTGCATTATACAAAGAAAGGTGGAGGGGAGAAGAGGAAAAAAAAGACAAGTTATATGAGCTCTGGTCAGTCTGGCTGGTCAAGCACTGAGTATGTGCAAATTCTTGATGGATGTGCAGACTATTTCTTACCTTTTATTTTTTAAGGTGTTAACTGTTTATACCAGTTCCCAGAGATGCCCTTATACAGTTCATTGGTTTTTTTTTGTAGATACGAACCATAGCCTCACAATCATATTGTCACTCTCTTTCAACACACCTAGGTCAATTCCCTCCAGCCCCATGTTGTGATCTTCTCTCTCTGTATAGCCTGTTGCTGTTTTGCCACTCTTGGTTGCACTGTGCCATTATATGCAGAGGTCGCGGCTTAATTTTTACCCTTGTTGCCTAAGGCTTGTGCATTAGTGAAGGGGCACTTGAGGAAATGGAACAGCAACCCTTCTGAAGAGGGATGTGAAAGTCCCATGGATAGCCTTTTACCTCACGTGTTATCTATTTTCATTTTTTCTCTCAAACTGTGTTAGTCTACAGCTCCTATAGTCTAACAAACCTACTGTAAGGCCCTCCTCAGAAACTGAATCTTGACATCATAATAGGAGGAACATGACCAAAACTTTTCATTTCTGTTTGTAGTGAAAAGATGTTTCATTATTTCTTTAATTCATAATGAGAAGTAAGAGGTGCACTCTTAAAGAAACAATATTTTAAATTTTACTGGGATTTAGAAGCTTGTAGTGTTCATGCTTTGATATTAATTCTTATATTTTCAGTATTTTCTCAGTATTTCTGAATATACGCTTTAGTGAGCATTTGATATTTCTTGGCGGATGATTTTAATACTGAGCTATTCAAATGTACTGTTAGCAACAGTGCTAGTACCAAATAGACAGCATCTGCAGAAATCTTACTGAATGAGAGCTATGCAACGGAGAGAGAAGGCTGACAAGTGGTGGCTCCTAGCCCAGCCTCATCAATGGTACTAGAAATGTGAGGCAAAGAAAGGGAGTGGGATAAACATTAAATGTGTGGAGCTTGGTGCCAGAGTCACTGGAAGCAGCTATTGATTCTAATTGTGCTTTGCTGGCCCCAAGAATACAGGCCTTGGGGGTGGCACAGCCCAGGGGCTGGAGCAGCAGAGGAAGCTGACATCAGCCTCCCCAGAGGCTGGCACTCAACAACAAACTAGTGTCCTTTCACGTGTCACTCCAGCACCCCACTCATGGAGGCTGGGTGCCAAACAAGTAGGAAAAGAGTTTTGCTGCAAGGCTCAATCTTGCCTGCAGGTGTTTGGGTCTTTCTCTGCCAGAGGAGCAATGCCGATATTACCTCTGTGGTGGTTCATTATTTTGGTATTTTTCTCATATTGGTTCTTTGAGTTACTAAACTGATTGTTAAGATGGTAGTCAGCAATCTTGAATTCTTGATTCCCAGGAGTACTGATGTGAAGGACCACTGCCTCTGTCTGTATCTGAGGTGCTTTATGCACTGAACTCCTTTTGAGTTACATAACATAATGTAAAAACTATATAATTAGTTTTGGCTAAACTAATTATATTTCTGATGGTAGACTTAATCTGGGGGTATGGAGTAAATCTGGCAGCAGTCACCTTTTTGCTAGCCTGTAAATATCTTCTGGACTTTTTTTCTTCTAATTTCCTAAGTCTGTGTAATAAATGTGGTTGTGTTTTCTTGAAACCTTGATTCACTAAAGAAGGGTTCCTGCTCTGTGCAGTTCTCAAAGGTGGCTTCATGGGGAGCATAAGAGGTATTTCAGCTGGTGAGAAGAGGGCCATCCTGTTGAGAAGAAAGTATTGAGCCAAAAAATTTGCTAGACAAACAGTCCCTGCCTTCCTGAAACTAGTTATGCTCCTTTTTCTTCTGCAGATCTGTAGCTATGTGTCATCACATAAGGTATGTACATATTGTCCAGCAGATCAAGCCGCCTGTTGAATGAATCTGGGGCAATAAGTAAAAGATGTGCTAAGGAGCATGTGGTGCTGGGGAGTGTGGTATCTCCCTTGTTCTCATGTGGGCACTATCCTGCAGTTAACTGAGTAAACCAACACTCCACATTTCTACAGCAGAGTGCTCATATGGCTTATGATAGATCAGATGTCTATGCAGGTCATCAGAGATGACAAAAGGCATCTGATAAGCAAGTAGGTATCCACATGCTGCTGAATAACATCTGCATCTTGGATGCAGATTGCAGACTGGCTCAGATTTCAGGGTGAAGAATTTCCCACTACATCAGCATCACGTATTTTCCTGGTGCAACTTACACTTCCTGAGTTACGGTTTATGCTTTGGGGTAGTAATCTCATTAGATGTGGTTGTAGTATCTTAGTTATTCTGTGCATTCTGTCTGTGGCCCTCAGTTTATTTGAGGAAACTGCAGCGTTTAGGAGTGGCAGATTTCCCATATGATATCAGCTTTGTTGGTGTCTGATCCTTTTATTGCTGTAACAGTTCTCCATGTGACCAGCAATTTAAAGCTTTGTAGGGTAATGACAATGTTGCTGACATTGCACTGAAGGTCCTGGAGTAAAACATAACTGAAAAAAAATTTCTGCACGCTTTTGGTGCTTTCTTTTTCCAGAACTGGAAGAGGTTGGGACAGAGGTATTGGATGACAACCCTACCACAGCTCTTTCAGTGAGACTTAGGATACAGAAGTATGTTACAGAGTCACTGGGAAGGTTTGGGGCAGATGAGTCAAACCCCTACTATTGTACAGGTGCAAAGACATGAAGGGGAGATACTTGGTGAGCTCAAATTTGCTGCAGAAGTGAGCAGCAGAGAGCTACAGTGTGGGATAGTTTGCCTATTCAGTTGGCTTGTTGAAGTAGAGTCTGAAAATAGCATATCTACCAAATAGCAAAGACCTAGCCTAAAAGAGGTAAAGAGTTTTTCACATCAGATGAGAAGCAGATGTGTGTACTTGAGATGCAGATATAAGAATTGGAATAGAAAGCCCATTAAAAACTCCTTGAAATTAAAAAGAGCAAAATAGTCTCATAGCTAATGGCAGAGAGGAAAAAAAAAATCTTAATCTGAACTGTAGGTTTTAAGTTTTGCTAGGGAGCATGTGCAGCCTGACAGATTTTTGCTTTTGAAATTGTCAGATGTGATTTTATGTCCATCTACACACTGGAGTGTGTCGGTCTTCTTTGTTAAAAGCAACCCAAACCCCTATGTAGGAATAGGGAGGCCAGCAGTAAAATGTATTTTTTGTATTATGTAAGTTGTATAAAATGTGAGTGGAATTTTGTATGGGCAGACTTAAGTTTGAAGTTGAATAAAGTTCAGAAAATCTTGTCTCTTTTCTACTTTGATAACTGTTAGAAATATTGTTTCTTGAAGCAGTACTTGATATTGAATTGTTGCCTATTAGACTTTTTCTAAAATTGTTAGTTTGTAAGTCATATGGTTAACAATATCCCTGTTCTGTAGCAGTGAAACTGTACTTGGATGGAATATAATTACAAAATCAGAAAACTGCTTCAATTTTAGTGGATTCTCTCTTATAAATCAGCTTTGATTTTAAGATATAAGCTTTTAATGTATAGGCCATACTAGAGCTAAAATGCTGAATACAAAACAAGGGGTGAGTTTTCTGTATTCAGCTTTTCAGGTCAACCTTAGTCTGAAAATATTTGTGAGGAAGCTACCCTCCTTGCTCTTGGACACCTGCTGTTCTCTGAGTCAGTCATCATATCTACCGTGTATCATTATGTTCATTAGAATATAGATATCTCTTGGATAATAATTCAAGCATTATATGGCAGCATCTACAGAAAATGTTGCAGAGGAGAGATTAGTGAAATGATGCAACAAAGGCTTTACAGAAGAAAGAAAAGTGATAGGGTCATATTTTTCTATCTCTATTGAAAGATAGAAACTGCTGCATAACAAATTTTTTTTTAGTGAGCTTTTTTCTGTTTTACCATACTTGACTGTGTATTTTATAAAACTTATGTAGTAACTCATACTTAACTTATATAACTTATGTAGTAACACATTTAAGAATGTGAGAATTCATATAGAAGAATATTGAAGTCCAAAAAGAAGCAGTAAATTTTTCAGACAAAATACCTTTTTTCCTTTTTTTTTTTCCCCCTCAATCTTTTCTGATTAAACTGCTTTTTTTGGTCACGTAGCTACTTTTTTTGTTCTTTTTGTAGAGTTGTCAGATTTTCAGATGACATAGATGATTTTATTTTTTTTACAGTAAGACCTTTTCAGGAAAAAGAAAAAAACGTATTAGTCTCAAAGTGCATAAGTAATTGTAGCATGAACTTAAGTTCTTAAAAAACACTTCATCACTATGACCCTGAATGAGCGTAATGCTTAAACATGCATAATTTTAAGACGTGGATATTAAACTCATTGAAATCCATCATCTATGGCTGTTAGAAGTGCTTTGCGTCTTTCAGACAGAGACACACTTGAAAGAAATAGTGACATTTCACATAGTTTCAAGCAGAGTAGTAAGAATAAATTTTCTATTTAAAATGTATGAATATCTTTAGCTAGAAAGTGTTGAATAAATAGTATGGTTACTGTTACAAATTTGTGACTTTATTCTGTATGCTTTTGTAACTTGCCCTTTAACATGTTTGGGACAAAGGCAAGGAAGCTCCTGAAGAAGTTCAGAAGACAGACTCTCTCCTGAGAGCCTGAGGCATTGTTTTTTCAATTTATAGATTGTTAAAGGATACTTTACCTAGAGATGCTGTGATGCTACTCAGCCTTCACTGAGGTAGAACCGTGTATTTGTTCATTCTGTGTTTTATATTAAAATTATGAAAATGAGGCTTTGTAAATTATATTATGATCTCGATTGCATTCTGCAGAGGATATTGAACATTATTATAATCAAACTTGCTGACTAAAGATCAGGAAAGGTTTGAATGTAACAGGAAGCCATGTGATAGGATAAACAGCTTTAGGAATATTTGTAAAATTGTGGAACTACGATTTATTGAAGCAATTTCCTTATTTATTCTGAAAATCAATTCTAAACAACCCTTACTTAATCTGACAGTCAATTCTAAACAGTTCTGTTTGAAGAGGCACATAGAAATTTTGTTTGACATATTCAATAATGGATTTTATTTAAGTCACAGATGATTTGAAAAATTAATTCTTTAGAACAATCGGTATAGGTATATATGGTATGTTGGTATATATGTTTTGTATTTAAGATAGAAAATTCCATGCAAACCATAACCCATTGAAACTATAGTACAATTAAAAAGAACAAAAACACCCCTCCCACCCAACCTACAAAGACAGCAGAGAGGTAGACATAGTGGGGAGAAGAATAGAGAGCCTAGTAGTATTGTGTTGTGTAGAGATTCATAATGCTGCTTCATCTTGAATGCTCTGCACAATTCTAGTTATCAAGAAAATAGACTTGGAAGAGAGTCAGAGAATGGTAATGAGAAAGGTGTGAAGTTGCTTTGTGGACAGAAGTAAGTCAGCAAGACTTCTAGAAATGCCTGAGGGATATTATATTTGAGATCTGTGGAGTTGTCTGCAGGATAGAAATGAACAAGAATCGATTTACCTTCTGGTTGGTTTGAGGCCAACTTGAGAACATGTAATTTATACAACCCACACTTGTACATTCTTCCTTAAGCAAAATGCAGGCTGCTTTCCCTTAGAAGGGATTTTTGTCTCACTCAGAATGACTCCTCTTTTGTTGTAATAGCTTTATGTTCTAGTTATTCTAATATTTCACTATTTTCTGTGTGGGCTCGTTGTGAGTAAACATTGTTGATTTAGTAGAAATTGAAAGAGAATCTACCACTTTGATGTTTTTTCAGGAATTGTAAGTTTTACCACTATGGTGGTGTTCATGGAACAGCATTGTGTTACAGCTCGTTCAAGCGTGTTCACAACACCACTGCAGGAATAACATCTCTGTAGTTAGTATTAGGAGGAATAATGGAAAAACACTATCATAATGATAATTTCTACTTATTTCTTGTGTGATTAACAAAAATCGATAGGTCTGTGAAATTTTTTATTACTTTAAATTTTTTTTTTTTAATTACTTAAAAAATAATAAAAAAGGCAAATAACATACACTGATTCATAGATTGTTAATCTGTGTGCCATCAGAGTATGGAAGTATTGGTACAGAAATATGGTTAATTTTGCACTTCCAGATTCTACTAATTTCTTTGTTTCTCTTTCAAAGCACACATTTCCATAACAACATTTTCACTAAATAAAACCTCATCAGTGAAATATGGTTTAGGCTGCAAGCACTGTTTGTTTGGGTTCTTTGGGGTTTGTTTGTTTGTTTATTTGGTTGGTTTTTTTTCTTTTCATTTGAGGTAAAAATTTTTAACTATTAAAACTCAGCAAGTGTTTTGTATCTGCAAAGATGTGTTTGATGCTTGATTGTTTTTAAGTTATGATTGTGGCTTTGACAACTGCATGAGACTCACATTTTCCCAGTAGTTACAATTAAATTGAGATTTCTTTACACTGGTCTTTTAGCAAGGTGGATGGAACTGGTGGATTTGACAGTACACCCACTTCAGTTTGTGAAGCTTAATTTAGGCAGTCTTAAAATGTTTGGTTCAGTCTTTTAAATATTTTGTTCTACAGAACAGAGAGTTAGATTACCACATAATAATAAACAATTCCAGTCATTTTCCTGTGCCACGTATTATCTGAGATATGCAGATCAATTTATTGTTTTGGCTATGGATTTGTAATTTATTTCTGCAATTTATTTAATTCAAGTTTTTCTTTCTTGAAATTGTAGCCCAGTATAGCTGATGACATAATTAGGAAGATATTTTATGTTTGTAAGATGATTTGTAGAAAATACAGCTCATTAGACTTACCTAATGAAAGGTCTTACTGATGCAATTGAAAGCTACATAAAATATTTATTTTTCAAAAAATTCATGTATCATTCTTTAAGATAGCTGAATTTATTGATGGCAGCTTTGAAGCTTTACTTTTGAAACCTCAATGGTGAAAATGTAATTAAGTTTTTCAATATTTTAGAAGTTAAAGTACAGGAAAACTACTCTAACATTTTAAAAGCAGTGTTAGAAGCATTACCTATACAGGTACTATGAGAAATACATTTTCTATTTTAAATGCTAATGAGTAACATTCTTGAATGGCATTTTTATTTTATGAGTGCAAATGACCTCTGAATTATGCTGTTTTATTCTGTGTAAATTGTCCCATTATGATAACTGTAATCTTTTTCTCTCCTTTTTTTTTTTTATTTTTTTTTCCTGCTTGCCTTTTCTAGGAAGTAGAGGTTGGTATACATCTTCTGTCTTTCATGATACTATGAGTTTTTTGTGTATACATTGATTCCTTATGTTTTACTAAATTTGAGTTGTTTCTCCCTCTCCAGGATGATTATTTTCGTACATGGAGTCCGGGAAAACCATTTGATCAAGGTAAGACTCTGCTACTAGTTACTTAAATTTTATCCTATTCAAGTATTAGTAATTGTGCTCCTGTTCTAGAATACCTACAGAATTCTATCAGTTTGTATAATTTTCTCTGTCTTCAAGTGATTGATTTAAAGAGGACCAGAAATTCAGCTTAATCATCATTTTATATCTGTGATTTTTTCAAACTTTTATTGATATAGAGAAAGAGACAGGAGCATTATAAACCTCTAAAGTAGCTTAAAGTTCCCAAACATAAACGTGAGGTTTGTGAAGTTTTGTTTTATTTATATATTTAAGTAAAGAACTGATGCTTTTCATTAGGACATCTGAAAAGAAACAGGCATGCAATCTAATAGTTGTCTTTTGCAGTTAAAAAAATCACTAAGATTTCGAAAGTCTTTTTATATGTGGCACATAAAAGAAGATCTAGAAAACTAGTTTTGGGAATCTGTCATGTTCAAGTGATCTGTCTTGGGGCAAAATATAGCTGGAGCTTTGAGAATGCTATAGTACAACAGTTTTAGTCTAAAAATAATTTGAGTAAATGCAGTAAATTTTCCCATTACACATTCCCTCCCCAGGCATTTGAACTTAATGATTACTGTCAATATAATTCACTTCATGTATTTTGTTTCAAAGTGTAAGGCTGCCATTTTGAAACAACTGAGAATCTTGATGCTTTTTAATTGCTGAAAGAAATGCTTCAGGGACTTGGTCTTTTCTGATAGTACCGGTGGCACGAATGCAGTGAAGAAATAGCATAGGGACTTGTAAACAAGACACTGAGATAAAAATATGTTGCAAAAATAGTATTTATTCAATTTAAAGAACTTACCGAAATGGATACTGACTTATAAGGGAGATTTACAATGAATTTTATTTTATTACAACCGTATTTCTTAGAGGTTTCCACCAAGTTGTGTGACTTTGTTACTTTAATAGGAAGTACCTTTTGTCTTTTCCCTTTATTCTCCGGTTTTTGATAGAGGGGCATAGTCTGCAAGTATGTTTTTAGTATGACAACTTAGAAGTGACAAAATTTTTCATCTGAAAACATTGAATTGAATATTGCGTGAGTTTTGAAGTTTTGCTCATGCTTTTTTTTTCTTGATATGTTTTTGGGGTCTTTTGATTTTGGTGTTTTTTGAATGGTGTTTTTTGTTGTTGTGGTGGATTTTTGTTTGTTTGGGGTTTTTTTGTTAGTTTTTTACTTTGTTGTTTTTTGTTTCAATTGGCTGTGAGTTTTTTCAGAAGTTATACTGAAATGCCTTTTCCCCCAGATTTGCACTTTTACACACACTGGTGTGTTCTATTACTCTGAGTTTTTTGGGCATCCTAATACTAATGTTTGTTGAGTACTTTTCTGAATTTACAAACAATCTAACTAAGAAAACATTTTAAAGTTCTTCTACCTTGTTTGCAAAATGCATTGTGTATTGGACAGTGAATATTTTAAAATCACATCTACAGAGTTCAACTTTCTATTTTTATTTTCTTGTTAAATGAAAGTTTACATTGAAGAGTGAAATGCATTTGCTGAGTAGTTTTATCTACAATTTACTGTGCAATTTTATAACTGAAAACCAAATAATGCTAGTTTGTAACAGTTTTTAATAATAAAAAGTATACAGAGGTTTTATTATCAAAAAATGTTCCCAATACCTTAATTTGTCAGTCTGTCATTTAAAGACTATTAGGGTTTTTTTTTACCTGCCAGTGCACTGGTTTTCATTTTTTCTGCAAGAACTACTACAGTCTTTGTATTGAATTTAACCGTAATATAGAATTGAACCGTATGTCAAAAAATTTACTATTTCTTGAGAATTTCATGTTTTCTAGGCTCTGATTGTCATTAGATATTCTTTTTCAGTCATAGGTTTGCATTCAGTTGTTATTTATTTGAAACTCTGTAAATAACATTACTGACTAGATCTGGAAGATATCCTAAAATACAAAAGAAGGTTTCATAGTCATTATCTTGTTTTCCATGTTGGCAGAGTTGTCTTCCTCTTACTTTTGGGTATAAGAGGAAATATTTTTTTTTTTTTTTGAAACATAGAAAATATTCATGAGAATAAAATATAACTAACTATGGAAGTCCCGTGTACTTGTTCAGATATTCAGGTCTCTCTCATCCAATGGGAAAAGTTGATCAAGTGTAACATTTTGTGGGAAGACCCATTCATACTTTAAAACATCTCAGCCTTGCAAATGTCAGTTCCTTCCGTAGGAGTGAATGTAATGTTCATGATTTACTGAAGAAATCAAATCTTCTATGGTTCTTTCTCTTTGTAAAGGACATAGAGCAGTGACAATCTCAACACATTTTTTTTCCTCATATAATTAATGAGATAGGAGAAAGTGTCGACTATACAAACTAAGTTATAGGTGTACATTTTGATGGTGCCTGTAAATGTTGATCCAAAGCTGTACCATAAGCACTGCTGCAGCACCATTCCACTCCAGTTGTGTACTACTTCACTACTAAGTTCAAAACAAATAGTGTTTAACTGTTAATTAGCTTTTTCACCTCAATAACCATACACATAGACATACAGGTTTTTAATATGTATTTTTTTCTTTTACCAAAGTGAACTATTCAAAAGAATAAATAAGGACGTCACAAATGGCTGACTGTGGAGTCCTGTGATCTGTTGGGGCTCATTGCAAGCCAAGCAGTCTGTGTTAGAGAATCTTTATGAAGGTTTACCTTTCAGTCTTTTGTTACTGCCATTCTAGTTAGTGCAGCAGCTACTCTCTCAAGTGAGAGCATTCCATAAAAAACATTCTCCCAAATTAAAACATGAAACTCATAAGTGAAAGATAAACTTTTAAAATGTAGAGATAAGGTTACAATAAGAGACTGACATTGTCCCATGTCTGTTTTGTTCAAGTTTGTAATAATACTGCTGAAGATACAAGCAGGTATATACTTTGAGGACAGAAATAAAAAATATCCCTGATTTATCAGTGTTTTATTTCTTTCTGGTTTTTTGTCGATATTTGGTTTTTCAGAATCTTACCTATAAAGCTGCAAAAGTATGGGATAAGTAAGGAGTCTTTTTGCCATGAAAAGATCTGAGCTCCGGTTCTACTAGGCAGGATATTTTTTCCTGTTAACTATGAAAGCAGCGGATTATAGGAATTACTAGTGCTTTACAGAAATACTTTTTTTCCTTTGCTAATTTGAACTATAGCAACATTAGGTAACGAAATGACAAATATATATCTGAAAGTTTTAAAATCAGTATATGAACAACATATGAAGTCTTCAGACTCCAGCTGACTACACATAATAGAGGTGTCATGTCTGCATTTTCAAATTTTTAGTTGTAATTTAGAAAATACTCAGTCTTGTGGTTTAGGCTGTAGTGTAAGTACCTGGTACACAAATAACTCCTTGTTGATATCATTAGTAGTCAGACAAATGGGTTCTCATTATTTATGTTTATTACTTCGTTTATCCATATTCTGCTTGAAATGGGAACCTTTTTTAAATAATTTTTAGCCAACGCTCATAAGAATTTGCAGGTAGTATTTTTGAGGAACCATTGCATGCCACATAGGTGTATCTTTGAGGTCTACACGTATTTATTATTTTTCTAAGATTTCTTTTTCTCTTAAAACTTTTTCTAAGATTCTGCACTGATTTACTATAATGGATAATGTATTTTTATATATTTTTTTAATCTTTAATCAGAACCCAAACATTATGCTAATATTTTGTTGTAGTATTTGAAAAGACTGTGGTTCCAGGAACTGGTAGTTGTGCATATAATAATAAAATGTAGTTTTAAGCCTTCCAGTGCCTAAAGGGACCTACAAGAAAGCTGGAGAGGAGGGACTTTTTACAAGAACATGTGGTGATAGGACAAGGGGGAATGGCCTTAAGCAGAAGGAGAATGGGTATTTATATTAGGTATTAGGAAGAAATCTTTACTGTAAGGAGTGTGAGGCACTGGAAGAGGTTGCCCAGAGAGATTATAAACTCCCCATCCCCAGAAGTATTCAAGAGTAGGCTTGGTGGGGCTCTGAGTAACATGGTCTAGTGGAGGGTTCCCTGCCCATGGCAAGGGAATTAGAACTAAATGATATTTAAGGTCCCTTCCAACCGAAACCATTGTATGATTCTATGGACAGTGTTTCAATTCGCTCTTCTATACTTCAGCGTATTTTTAAAGGCTTTATGTTAATATGGGGAAGTGTGTCAGAATTGCTTACGTAGACAGATATGTGTAATTCCGTTTGTATTAATAAGAGTGGCTATATGGAAATATATGTCCAAGCATTCTAGGAGGTTAGCCCTTACCATGAAAATGTATAATGTTATTTACTCCTGGTATGCAAAATCTATTTTAAAAGATGGAAAAATACTATGATTTGCATTGCCATCTACCAACACCGTTCCTTAAAGCAACATTTGACATTTGTCCAACGTATACTTATTCTCATTGAACTCTTGTCTGTTTATATCCATATGATAGAAAAAATATTTAAATAAATGTTTTGACTGTATATATATATATATATATATATATACATATATATATGTATGTATATATATGTGTGTATATATATATACACCCTTAAATGTTTATATATTTCTATAAATGTCTCAAGGTAACTTCTTAATAAATAATTACGTGGAGCAGATATTATTGTTGGAATAAATCTGAATGTTCTATTATAGTTACTGCTGAAAGGCGGGTTTTGCTCTTCCAATGGTTTTAGAAATAAGCAAGTAGGATGTTTTGTGTTTTAGACTATTCCAAGCTGACTATTCTAGTAGCTTTAATTTATGTTTTATCAATACTTACTTAAATTAACTCCCCTATATACACAGTGTTTTCTAACACATTTTCTTCATATACCACTTCTACATCAGATGAAAATATATGGGATGCTTCTGGTACATTTTATTTTTAGGCTACAGATGGTAGCAGAGCTTGGAGGGTGTAGCTATTGAATAGAATTACATACACAAAGACACTAGTGTAATTTTTGAAAGTGGAGATGTCTTCCTTTGCTCAGTACTGTAGAGGAACAGTGGAGTATATTCATGTAATTGAAAAAATACAAAATGACATTTCCGTGGAGGATGAACAGCCTGAAGGTATAAAGGGTTTGTAGATGTATTTATGGCATTTCTTGTAGACCATTCCACAGAATTATTTTTGGCTTTCATAGTATCAGGTTATATTAGATGCCTGTTTACAGAAGAAAAACTGTAGATACCATTGTACAACAGAAATAGATTTTGAAGCAATTTCGCTTGTATTACTTTAATCTTTACCTTTTAGCTCTGTATGTTTCATCTACCTAGTTCTGTAATAATTTTGATAACTAAGGATATTCAATTGTATGCAAACACATCTTTGTAATTTGTGAATACATTTCTGTACTGTGAACTGAAACCATTTAGAGTCATATTCAGTAAAATAATTTGATTCACTCACTTCCAAGCCCCGGGAGGTTACAAGAGAGTTTAATGAAGATCCATTAGTTGAAGACTGTGAAAACAGTTGTATAGATTTAACTTTGCTGCATTTGATATGTGCACCCATGATCTAGTTTATGTAGCAGAACTATTGATGTTTTTAAACTAGAAGTATATATCCATCGCTTTCAAGATAAATTGCAGTACTTTGCAATTAGTATGTATCACATATCACAAGGCACTTTAAAATGTTGGCTGAGATAAAGAAATAGTGTCTTTGTAGGAGGACTCCATGAATTTTAGAAAGAACAGAACTGAAAAGCTGTTAAAATATTTCATGCTTATTTACTGTTGAGAATAAACTATATTTAATCTAGTTTCCAGTTTGAGGCATTTAGGTGTATTTAGAAATCCTGCTCACTAATGAAATATGCTAAATCCTGTGTTAAACAGATTACCACTGCTTTATGATCCTTTCAGATAGCCCTTGCCTAAAAAGATTTTTCTATAGATGTCTGAGGAACCCTTTAATGGTGCTTTTTTTTAATTATCTTATGCTGTGCTTCAGTGATTCTTTTATTATTTCTCTTTTATAGATCTATCTACTGTGGTAACACCTTCCATGAAAGAGCCTTGTCCTGTACGATTCACAGACTTGGCTCCTAACTCAGATTAAGTGGGTAGTACACATCTGCTTCTCTAGTTAGGGCTCTCAAATTGTTTCAGTATTTATTTCTATAGAATCATCAAATGGATTCTAAATTGGATAGCTATTTTGAAAAGAGGCTATAAGAAAGGATTTTTATTGAGGCCGAACCCAGCACATAATACGAGATTTTACTTGCCTTCAGTAGCAGTCTAAGCCCTTGCTCCAGCTCTCCTGACATGTTTGCTTTATGCCCTACTGTTACATCTGTAGAATCACCAAATCTTGAATTGTTATAAGATAAAGTAAAAAGTTTATTTTTTCTTTGTTTTTAACATGGCCAAATCCTGGATTCTGGTAGCCATTCAGACACACAAATAATTATGTCAGAAAAGTGGAAATGTGGCACAGGGTGACAGTGACTGGCTAGAGGTACAGCATCAGAGCTATGACCTGATGAAGTTTCTTAGTTTGCCACAGAGATTAAGTAGAAGGCTTGTAAAAATCTAATGGAGGTAGTTATTAAGAATATGAAATTTGATATCACATATTACTGTTTAGTGGTGAGGGAAAACGAAATAGCTTAATAAATCCCTTAAAAAACCCCCAAACAACAGAGACTGTAAAGAAGAAAAGAAAAAAGGCTATACATAGTTTTTCCTGAATAGAAGAATGATATTTTAAATGTTGAAAGTTGCTTTTTGACTAATTTTTATTTAAATTGCTCATATTTAAAAACCTGTTTATCTTCTGTAGAATTATAAATGTAAAGAATGTAAAGACCTATTCCATTTAAAATTCACTTTGCAATGTCAACTTTTTTTAATGTAACTTCTTTTCTGCAGTTACAGATCTTGGTAGCTATGAGTTGGGACACAGGTGAATACTCAGAAGTGACTGAAATTGTAGATTTATTACAAGCTAATGACTGAAGAACACCCGTAGTCCCGTCTGTATTTCCAGACTACAGGGTTCTCTATGGGTTCTCTCCATCTGGAGACCAGAAGTGTGTCACATAAACATGAATCTAATGATCCAAGAGAAACCCTGGAATAAACATTACGAAGTCAATTCTTAATGGAGTAGGTCTTCACATTCTTTACATTTGTATTTTTATAGAAGATAAATTCTTATGGTTTGAGTTTTCTTTTTCTTTTTTTTTTCCCTAATGGCTACTTAAATCCGCTTGGAACTTTTGCAGGTTTGGTATATTCGTGGTTGTTAGCTTGTAACAGTTAAGTATCTTTAAATACTTCAAAACTGAAGCATTTGAGGTTTGCCTTTAATTTCAATATAGTAAGCTCAAAGAAGCTTTCATAGATGGTTTGTCTGAGTTAAGATGCATAACTGACTTAAAAAATTAATGTACTCTATATATTGTGTGCAATATATGATTTCAAATTTTGTGTATTTTTTACAAAATGTATTTTATAATTCAATTTTATTACAAGTGCATTTCTTGATAATTTTCATTATTCTAGGCTTCTTCAAAATACAGATATATTTATATTTCTGATTTTTTAGATACTGACATGAATTGTCTACTGGATTCTGGTTTAATTGCTTAAAAAAATTTAAAAGCTGAAGATGATTACAGTAAAATGAAATTCTGATTAAAATACCCTTTTTAACATAAAAATACATAATGAAATACTGAAATTAAAATTCTCCAACAGACAAAAATAGAATTATACGATCATTAGGATTGGAGAAGTCTTCTAAAATCGTCAAGTACAACCATTAACTGCACACTGCCAAGCCCTCCACTAAACCGTGTCCCTGAGTGCCACATCTACACATTTTTTAAATACCTCCAGAGATGGTGGCTCAACCACTTCCCTGGGCAGCCTGTTCCAATGGTTGACAACCCTTTCAGGGAAGAATTTTTTCCTAATATCCAATCTAAAACTTCCCTGATGCAACTTGAGGCCATTTCCTTTTTGTCCTCTCAGTTTTTAGCTGGGAGAAAAGACCAACCACTCCCCTTGCTACAACCTCCTCTCAGGTAGTTGAAGGGAGTCATGAAGTCCCCTCTGAGCCTCCTCCATGCTAAAGACCACCAGCTCCCTCATCTGCTTCTCATAAGTGCTTCAAGACTTCACCAACTTTGTTGCCGTTCTGTGGACTCACTCCAGCACCTCAGTGTCCTTCCTATAGTGACGGGGTCCACAGCTGAACACAATATTCGAGGTGCAGCCTTACCAGTGCTGTATCCTATAGCATGTTGTTTGCAAGAATAATCATCTTGGTGTGTGAAATAATAGGTGAGAGAATTTTCAGGAAGATGCATTTCTGCTGTTTCAGGTTTGCATATGTTTCTTTCCCCTTGTTGCCCAGTTAGAGAATCCAGAAGTCAGTTCTGACACAGCCAGCATGTCTCTAAATTATGATTTTGTGTATTTAGGAAAGGATAATATAGTGCTTAACTGTTTGCTAGTGATATTGTGAATGTTCAAGTAGTCTTAAGACTACTTTGGGCTCACCAGTCTGAGCCCAAAATAACTGTGTTCTTTGGCAATTTAAATGAACAGGATCTTTTCTGAATTTTCACAGATAATGATAAGGAGGGCACTTGACATAGACTGTGTGGAGTTTCTCATTTACATTTCTTTCTGAGCTATGGGTAACCTATGCTCTTGTAAACTTTCAAGGAATACCCAAAAGAGAAAACACAAAATAATGGGAATGTTTTTGAAGCAGGGATCACAGATATTTGTGGGGGGAGAATTTCTTATCATTTAGTCACTTCACAAGTGGCTAGAAAAAGTGTGACTCAGTGAAGATGATTGTTTTAAAGGGAGTGGAGAAAGAATGAGTGAAGTACTTTGAAACTGTGAAAAAAAGAGATCAGCTTTAGTGGGTTTGTTCCAGAGGAAGAATAAAGACCAACAGATTTAGTTTTGGTTTTTGAGCATTTATTTTGACTTACATTGTCAGTACCCAGAATAGCAGGTACCATGTTATGAATCAGTATAAATGCATTTTTATGTCCTTTTTAAAAAAACTTAATTGGAGTGGTGAGGAAAAGTACAGTACTTTATTTTATATGTCAGGTGGTTAGAAGTCGGTGTTAGATGTTTCTTGGCTTATCAGAACTTTTGTCCACATAACTGCAACCATTACAGGGCAGCTGGACACTCAGTGCTAATGTACCAGAGCTTAGTAATATAAACACTAGGAAAAAGTGGTGCATCTGAACAGAAACCTGATAAGAAACTTTACACAATTGTCCCTGATTCATTGGTATGGAGATTTCTGAGCACTTGTGAGAGCAGGCATTTCTTGGGTAGAAGCAAGCTCCATACATACAGACACCTTAATTATTGCAGCACTTACTCACCAGTCAGAAACCAGACTAGACAGCCCATGATGTTCAGGGATTTGAATCTAAACTTCTGATTACTTCCTTGGCCACCTACAGAAAAACCTACTGTCTAGCCTTCTTACTGAAGTTGTAGATTCATGTGGCCACGTGGAACAAGTATTCAGGAAGATTCCTTTTGTGAACATCGAACTGTAGCTATCCATTCTGGTTTTTATGCTATGTAGTGAATCTTAAATGGCAGATACAGTCCCTGGGAAAAGAAACAAAAATATGAGATTCTTCTTTTTCAGAACATCCCCATCAGATTGCTGAGGTAGGCTCTTGTTAATGCTCTGATTTTTATTTATGAATTTCAGATTGTTAGCTGCACAATGATGAATTTTCTTGTTGAAATTAAAAGGTGTTTATTCTTAGTATGTATGTTACATAATAAGATAGGGATGTCTTGTTACATGTCCACAGCAGTGTGGATTCAAACCATCTGTGGCTGAGGAGAGTCTGTATGTATAGATGCAAATTTTGAATGCTGATCACTGTACAATTTAGGCAAAAAATAACCATTATCACTGTTAACTGTAATTAAACATTTATCTGGATTCCATGCTAGCTGACAATATCAACTGAGTGTTTAGGTGTTCTGCCTTGTTGTTCTCCCTACTATTACTAGAAGTTGTGGTGCTGGGATTGTTCTCATATCTTTAGACCCAACACACTTCTCAATGAGAAGTCCTTCTTTAGGAGGTGAGAAATCGTCATCTTTTGAAATGGAGAAGTAAAGACATTGATGATCTTTAGGTATCTTCAGGAATTGTGTGGCTTATCAAAGCAGGTAAATATGAGTAATTCCCTCCAAGGAGTCTACCTGGGGTTATAACATAGGCATTTGACCTAATTATTAATATTTTAGTTAAAACTTTCAGATAATTTAAATATTTTTCTCCCTCCATTGTCAAAAAATGAAAACTTTGTAGACAAAGGAGTCAGTCAGACTTGCATTTTAAATTACAGGAACTAAACTACTCATGGGATACACAAAGCATGGCTGAAGTTTCAATAAGTGCAAACACAATATCTAGCTGGTTCTTATTTTACCCATCAGAAATGAATCAAAACTCTGGAGGAAGGAAATAGAGTTTAAGTCTGAAAACTTTGTCCTTAACCTTTTTTCTCCCTTTCATTTTACTGGGAGTGGAAAATTAGGAACATGTCAGAGTGCACTTAGAAGATTGTGGAATAATGATAATTAACTGTGGTTTCTGCCACAGAACTCCTGTTAAGAGTATTCCTGTGTTATGTCTTGCTAATTTTTATTTCCTTTAGTATTCCCAATAAAAATTATGTTCTGGCTAATGTCTGTTTTCGGGAGCACTAGCTGTAAATTAACTTACAGAAGAGATGATGAGAAGCTTTTCTTAATTGCTTTTCCAAATTTGAATTATAAATGAATAGATCTATTAGTAATAATTGAATCAATTTTTTGGATATTAATTGCTTCCTTAGCATGTGAGATGAACAAATCCATATTCATCTATAAAAGTCCCTAATTACGTTTCGTAATTTTTCAGCAGAGCAACTTATTTGTCATTTACAGTATAAGTTCTTAGAGAAATAGTAGATGTTTAAATCATTTTATATTTTGGAAGTGCATTCTATTTGTTGGAATTTAATTAACATGATATTTCTTATTATTGTAGCCAGATATATGGACACATGTAAAGTAGGCATATAGGCAAATAACCTATTGCAAGATTAGTGTCCTGAATATTAAAAGCTACGTAAAGCTGAACATTATCAAGTTGTTAAAGCTAAGATCAGACCTGCGTCTTTAGAAGCTGTTTGTATGACATTCTAGGAATTCAGCTGATACATTAATAAAGACATGATTTCTGGCAAGCTTTAATAAAGACGTGATTTCTGACAAGCCTTACATAACTATATTGCTCATGTCTGGAGTCTCCTCACCATAGTAGAAACCTTCACCAATTTTCAGTAGCAAGGTAATTGAGCTGTACAGTCAACATTTTCACTTCAATTATGGGGGAAAAAAGGCCCTAACTTTCATAATTATGACAGTATTTTAGTAAATGTGAATTCGATAAAAAGATTGATGCCTATTTTGTGCTAAAGACAATAGCTCTGAGAAATACATCAATCCCACAGTGGGATTTGTCACATGTTATGTTTTTGGTGTAAACATTGCACTGTTTCAAAGATGCTTATTTTAGCAGAAATGGAAAGAAATATGCGGTGGTGTCAGTGCAAGTCTGTGTACTGTAAGTGAGCTGACGTAAAGCAGCCACATTTTGTCAAGGATGGCTAGGAGATGTAGTAAAGAAGTAAAGACTTAATGCCGTTTATTTCCTGATATAACTGAGTTACATGCTTAGAGGAAATCAATGGTACTTTTTCTGGAATAAATTTATTCATTTTCATCATAGTTTAAGATCAGACATATAGTCAGCTATGTCCCTGCATTGTAAGGGGAGTCCACTTCTTCCCCAGCATGAAGAACTTCAGACTATGATTTTGAAAAATGTTTTTCTTGTGGTTTAGCCTTTATTTCCCATGAAAATTGTCCATTGGTCAGTTCCAAGTATCAAGTAAAACTGACTTTAAAAAAAGGGCAAGTAATTTCCCTGCTTTTATAAATATCTAATTATTTTAGTCCTTTCAAAGCTGGGAAAATAGCTAATGCAATCCATAAGTTTGCCATTTTTTAAAAAAAAGGTTAAAAATAAAAACAGACGATCATGCAAAGTAGATTAGTAAAATGTACATACTATTTACTTTATAGCATGTGATACTCAAAGAAAAAAAAAGAGAAAGAAGTGCTTTTTACATCTTTTATCAACATTTCTTTCTATGTTTTTATCCTCTGTGTTGCTAAGTGTTAGTCCAGGAAGCCATTGACCCTTCAGTTAATTAACTTTTTTGCCTTCCAAAAATCTGCGTTTTTGTATCAGTGATTTATTTGGTCTCTCCCTTGCTGTTATAAGATGGTTTCACAACAAAAGTATTGGAAAAAGGGAGGCCACGTGACACAGATGAGGGAAAAGGACTTCTATAGGGAGTTCATGGCTGAGAGAACAAGTCCATCAGGTCAGAGAGTGATAATGTGAGTTAGTGTTAATGGTAAGACCGTGAGTGTTGAACATGCCTTTGAATATAAAGATGGTCTTGTGATTTGGGCACCTATGGCTCTGGTGGCTTACTCACCCTACTTTGCCATTCTTGCTATATAATGATTATATACCTCACCTGAGGTGATCAAGAGTTACATGCAGGACATGATAACTATTGAGTCAGCAAATACTAAAAGATTACATAGGTTCTGTAAGAACTGATTGTGTGTCCTGGTTTTCATTTGACCTTCATATTGTCCTAAAGGCAAAGTATGAAAGTACCATCGCTTGCTTGCAAAGTTGGGTTCTACCTGTAACATTTTGCCAAAATGTAACATCTTACCAAAACCATGTTTTATGGCTTGCTAAATTTTGATGGAATTGTCAAAACACACCTTTGTAGTCCTGAGAACTTGGGAAAAGAAATAACCTTTTCAATGGGAATGGTTTCATGATCTCCCCCATTCACCCTTTTTCCTGAAACCTGTTTTCTCCTTGATATTGAACTCAGCATCCAGATTTTTCTTACTTATGTTTTTTTTATTTCATTGACCTATTCACTTTTGCAAAACAGTTACCTGAAGATAGACCATATTCCAGTATTGCTACCCTACTGTCTCCAACCAGGGAACATTTGGGGAAGAGGTACTTGGACGAGTACCTTAAGTGATTATCTCTTCAGTTTTGCTAAGGGCTGGCATTACGTTCTGCCTGACTTTAAGCAGAGGAAGTATTTGATGTGGAATCTAAAGTAAATTGGAGAAGGATACTGAATATGCTCTCATTAATTTTGACTCCAACTCTGTTATCCTAGTTCAGTAATTTTTTTTGCTGTGCTTGCTTCCTATTTGTATAGAGTTGTTGTAATTGGATTTATTCTGGATTACTTGTGTTTTTATGGCTGACTTGCTGTAGAAGTAAAAAGAAGAATACATCTTTTCGTATGTCTTATGCTGTAATTAACAAAATACTACTTTTCTGTCTGCATTGAACTATTACTGTATTAATTATTCTATCACTTTTCTGCTCTGTTGATAATCTTGTGTATTTGTTTTGCTCAACTGAATATATTATTAAGAGGGAAATAAAACTGAAGAAGTCACTGCTCAGACTATATGTAATCATACTTAGCACTGCAACGTCATGAGTCAAAACTGCAGCTAATGATCAGCTTGGTTCTTGTTTTCTGGGTACTTGCACAGTTACTGGTCTTATGTTAGTATCCTCTGGCAGGTCAAATAAAGATGTGATTAGAAGCTTACTTTTGATAATGAAGAATAGAAGAAACAACATTTTTGTTCAGAAAATATAAATGCAAATAAATGCTCTCAGGCACATGGTGTGATTCTTAGGGTACAGTGATAAGAGTTTGAGTCAATGATCCTTGTGGGTCCCTTCCAACTCAGAATGTTCTGTGATTCTGTGATATTTTATAAGCAGATGTAAAAAATGGGAAATTTCTGAAATATAACTGAGTACTGGACAGTAACATGCTAAAGTGAAGAACACAGGGAAACAGAATTCTAATTGTTTATAGCTTTCTTCCTTGATAAAAAAAGGATTCTGATAGGGATAAAAAAATTAGTGTTGGAATATTTAGATCTACCTGAAAGACACCGTGGAGATGGGAGAAGGCAGAAGTTGATTGTTTCTAGTGAGAGCTTAAATTGGCAGATGCTTTTCTATGTTACAGTCATGTAGGCATGGCTACTCAAGAAAAATGCAAATTTAGTAATAAACAACAAACAAAATTATTACACTCTTTTAGTACAGCCAGAAATCACTATTTTTAGCTGGAATTGTACTTGAAAAATGAGTATGGAGGATTCTTAAAGGGCCAGCTACAAAAAGAACCCCCATAAAGCTCACAAAGCAGAAATAGAGACCTAGAAGCAAGTACAATTTATATATAAAGACAGAGTCATACAAATCACTTGCCTGCATATTTTATTTTTACTAAAATCTAATCTGAGTAATAATTTCTCAGTAAATTCAGTGCCATTGTTCACCACTTAATGCTGAGTATGAAGAACCCAGTTGTATCTTAGTAAACAGTTAAGGGAAAATGCTTTCAAGTTGGAAGTACCAGTGTTTGGGGATTACAGTCAGATAGTGGCAATTGTTAAAAGAATATAGCAGTGAGTAGTTTCTTACCAATACAACAACTGCATTTTTTCCCTGGTGACAGTCAGCTGCTTTCAGTGCAGCATGCTGTACAAGCAGCAGGCCAACCCCCTCCACAACCTTGGTAGGTTTTTTGTGTGGTGTTTCTTGTTTTAATTGCATGTTTCTAGATAATTGTTAACAAATTTCTAAAACTATTTTTAGCTTTAGATCCGGCTAAAGATCCATGTTTGAAGATGAAATGTAGTCGCCATAAAGTCTGTGTTGCACCGGATCAACAAACTGCTGTTTGCATTAGTCACCGAAGGCTTACGCACAGGTAAATACTTCAAAAGTTAATCCTGTAGACATTTTTTATAGTGTTCATGACTAACTTTTAAACCATAAATCCATTATAATTAGTTTAGTTACTTAAACACATATAAGAAGAGTAGAGGTGGATTTTAGGAGTAATTATCTATGCATAGTTTGATTATAATGTTTAATATTTGATTTTTTCAATAGGCTGGTAAACTAGAAGGGGTACATATTTAAATATTGCAAGCTTCTGGTACAAATACATCTAGGGAAATACCCACTGTGCCAGTAGCAAAATAAAGTGATTATGATAATGTCCTGCTGCTGTACTTTACTTTGACATCATCACTTCTTATACAAAGCTAGAGAACTCAGAACTGCCTCTTAAAGTGTCGGTGGCAGCCTGATACAGTGCAAGTTGTTTGAGGTTGGGGTTTTTTCCCCCCTTTTTTCTCTTCTTCTGTGCATTCCAATTTTATTTGCATACTGGCCTGGTTAAATATAAGGAGAAAATACATGATAAATTAATATGTTTTTGTAGCTTTATCTGGGGCGGAAATATGAATATGTAAGGCCTGAACCGTACATTTAGTTGTGTCATGATTTTTGTGTGCTGAGAAGATGGAGTCAAGTTGCACTTTGGCTTGAGATTATTAGGTTTTTTTGCACTTCCTTGTGGGAAATGAGACATAGTAGAATGGCTAAATTTCAATAACTTGGTTTAACTGTCTGCTACAGTGCTCAGTAGGGGCTGAAAAGATGTAAGGGAAATAAAAGACTTCCTTGTCTGTTGGAAGAGGATTATTTCAAGTACAGTTTCATCAATGATGTAAGAAATGTTGTTCTGAGTGTCTAGTTATGTTAAATACATCCATCTGGAGCTTTTCAAAAGAGCAAGATAGTACATAATCAAAGGAAAAGTTTAAACTGTTCTTAATCTGCAACTGAAGTTAATAACAAAAAACTTGACAGTATTTGCAGAGTTACACTGTTTATATTAAACAATCTCAGTGTAGAACTAGACATTTTAGTTTGATAAAATACTATATAAGTTGCAAGACATATCAGACAAAGCTAGGTAGTCTAATTTCAACTGCACTCAAAGTGTCAGGAATATGTCAGTGTTAACTGTCCAAGAAAACACAACAATTTGAAATTTCTAAGAGTCATTGAAAACAGTGGAAAAAAATGACATCTCCAAGTTAAGTATACATGCAATAGATGAGGACTGAAAACTTTTTTAGCTTAGATGAAGATATGTACTGTGGTTGCATTAAGAAACTTTTTGACATCAGTCTTCATCCCTGTATTATTCCTCCCACAGTTCTTGGTACTCTTTTAGAAAGGTAGTATTTTAAGAGGTAAAACTTGTCTGAATATAATACAGTAGATAATGTGAAGCTTTGGAATGGCACCAACTTGGTGATTGTAAAAAACACTATAAGTCTAGTCTTGTAAGCTAGTTGAAGCCAAGGCAGGGATTTCCCAAGCTTAGATCTTCCCGTTCCTCCAGATTATCACATACAAGGAGAAATAATTTGTTTTGTTCTTTTTTTCTAAAAAGGTTTTCTTCATGCAGTCTCTGACCTTACTGTATATGGTGGGATAAGAGTATGAATAACATATACATAAGCAGTCATGTCTGCTGGGTCTCGTTACCGCTATTAATTTCTTTAGCCCAACATGTTATTCCTTTGCTGGTATCTATAATTTGTTGATTTTCAACAGAGCCATCTGTTTTTCAGAGTTCCCAAAGGACTACTCCACTCTTTATAAGTCTTGGTAAAAATTCGATAAGAATGGTTATATTATCAACTGCCCAGTTATATCTACCTGTATCCATTTCTAACATGTCAGTTGTGCGCAATCTGTTGGGAATAAATATTTGCAAAATATAATCCCAGTAATTTTTCCTTTTTGCTTAGTTTGTGTGTGTACACACGTGGTATTCTTCAAAGATTGGATAATGTAAATAAGTAAGAAAAGGCATCTGGAGGTGTTTTCTGGAAAAACAGTTGAGACCTTTTTGATGGATTACTGGGAACTCTTCATAGAAAAGAACTTGCCTGTAGATTTCAATTTGGACATATTTGCTGTATAGATCCATAGATGTTCCAGAGATTATTCCCAAGACTCTTGTGCAGAAAAAGTATTTTTAAGCCTGTGAATTGATACAGTGTCAAAGACAATCCTCAAGAGGCAGACAGGGAAGAGTAGACTTTGCATACCTCCATGATAAATAAAAACTTTATGGGCACCTTTGAGCTACCCCAGAGAAAGAAGCATGAAGTACAGTTACAGCTGAATAGATTTTTCTGGGCTATCATCAAGTTGAAATGCTCAGATTTATAGTAAAATTATCTATTATTAGTAGCAGCATTCCCAAGCAGTCCTGTTATCTGATTCATAAACTTCTGTATATAAAGTCTGTTACCTTTTTTAGATAATTGCATGAACACAGAGGTTGCTAACGAGTGAACTCTGATAATTGTATCAAGTGGAGAAATCGATTTAGTTATTTCTTTTGTTGTTTGTAAGAAATCGACTTGCGGAAAAAAACAGGTGGGCATAGACATTGTTATTCAGTCCATGCTCCCAGGTGTTCTTATCTGTACAGTACAATCTCCAAACTATTGTAGCCCTATATGGATTGCTGAGGGCACTTCAGTACCACATAGTGAAGCATGGGTGGATGTCCCAGCCATCTGCAAGGCTGTTAGTGACATGATATGACAAGGTCCCAGTAGGATTAATTAATGTGAACAGCGCACTTTAGTGATGATTCTACTTGTGCTTTCAGAACTATTAACCTTTTTACTAACTTGAGGATCTCAGCACTGTGATCTTGCTGCAGTGTGCTTGCCTTTGAATGGTTTCAAAAGTAGCTACTACGCATCACTGCCCTTTTCATGGAGTTATGTGGCAGACAAGCCTATGGTTTTGCTGTTTCCTCAGTTTCCATGACAGCTGAGATCATGGTCTTCCCTCAGTTTAGTCTCAAGGCTCATTTCCTTTTCTGGTAGACTGCCAAGATGGCAAGTTCTCTTCTAGCACACTTCTGCGGTGCCACAGCATTCCCAGACAAAAGCTTCCTTTATGTACTGTCCTGGAAAGACTGAATAGTATTTGAAAAAAAGGTGAAATAAGTGTTGTAGATCATTGGTCATGAGAGTAGTTTGAAGTACCAGAGCTTTAGAAATTATGGGGGGCATGCTTAAAGGTGGAAGATTTTTGTTGGTAGCAGGTAGCATCTCTGCTGGCTCTAACTGTGGTGGAAGCTGTGTTCTGTGTGCTGCCCTCTTAGCACTCTTCTTTCATCCTATGAAAGAAAGAGGATGTACTTGAGGAGGGGAAAACATGCAGGATGTATATATAAATGTTATTTATCCGAGTACTTCCATGTGGATTGCTGTGGGAAGGGCAGTCTAGCTGCCTGCACTAGACTGTATCATAAACAGGTGTAAAATAGAACTTTTCTTTGCTTCTTTTAAATTTGGGAGTTTGTCATCAGCTTTTCCTTTGGCTAAATGGTGTTTTTCTATCCCTTTGTGCTTTCCAGTTTATTGGTTAAGTGATAGACTTTATGGGAGGAAAAAACCTCTAAAGACTCTGTACATGAAACAGTGAAATGCTTTGGAGTATACCTCATTCAAATCCTGATACAACTTGTAGAATATTAGAAAACTAATACTGGGATATGTTGATGTGAATGTTATGGTCACAGGCAGAATATTCATGATACTAAGAGAAATTGTCTACTTTTTGTATATGCAGTGCAACAGGTGGTAAAGATAAATCCTTAAATCTTCACGTACTTCCTGTTACCGTTTTGAGCAAGGAAAGAAGGGATATGTACTGACACCACATGTAGGAGCTCATTAGGGCCATGGAAGATGGTAGCCAAGCAGGCTTAGGAAAGTGGAAAAGTTAATTCAGCAGCAAGGTATCACAGATTTTCAGGTCCTGATGAATAGTGTGTTAACCTTCTCTTCGATTTGAAACAGACAATTATCATATTAATTGACACATACTGTAATTTTCAATAAGACTAATATTCTGTGAATCATAGGCTACCGTATGAAACAAAGTAGTGTATAGGTGAAGTTCTAATTAAGTTCTGAAAATGAAGTAGTTGTGAAACAGTTTTGAACCAAAGATCGTGCTCCAGGGAAAGCCAAGCATGTTTGATATATTAGAACCCAGTGACTAATATTACACTTACTGAACCTAGTGGAATCTGAGAAAACAGTCTCTTTTTCTTCTTCTGTAAGTACAAAAAAAGTACTGCATAAAATTGATTTGATACCTTAAATCAATCAATCCTTAGATGCATTAAATTATTCAAAGCATTAAAGGTGCGTGGACTTTTTCTAGGCACATGTAGATCTGTCTCTTTTAGGAATTCCCCACCAGAGATAATGTCCCCTGCCCCCACTGTGAAGGTCCTGCTGTGCTCTTATGACTTTTTGCAAAATGTGCAGATCAACAATACAGTTTCCTGCTACAGCAGAAATAGATTGCATTTGTGTCTGCCATGTTATATCCACAGCATGTTAAGATGGAGTAGGAATGTTTAAAGACTTGACAGCGCTTACTTGTGTAAGGACACTGAACTTCCTTTTTCTTCCCATTGGATTTTTTTACCTTCTCCAGTCATTTATTCTTAGGTTTCAGAGTAGGAAGCAATTGTAACACAATTCAGGCATTTTAGATCCAGTTTTTATTTCATGTATTAAGTATAGGAAATCTGTAGGGAATTACTTAGAAACAAGGGATCATTGCTTTTGTAGAACATCTCTTCATTTATGATTTACTTTCTTTCTCTTTGCAGATTATACCTTTTATGCCTTACAGTCATTTATAGTCCTTTCTCTATCTTGTTTTTGTACTGTTTTTTTTCCTTCTTTATGATAGCAGCTTATACCTATGTCATTTTAATAATGTAGGGAAGGTGTTCATAAGGAGAATATAATTTCCTTGTGTAGAAGTGCACATCTTTTTGGATGTTCTTTACGAGTAACTGATTCCCAGTAAAATATTAACAGCAACAGATTCTGATGATACTAGCAATTCTAAAATGCCCCACCCTATTTTATTAAGGTTAAGGTAGGAGAGAAAACTTAATCATGGTAAAAACATTTCAGTTACAAATGATGATCACCTGGAAAATGAGAAGAATTCACTAGTCATGAGTAGAGAGTAATAATAAGAAAGCATTTATTTAAGTTAAAAGTAAGAAACAAAAAATTGTAGTGGCTCTTCTATTAGAGCTCCACAACACAGGTTCCAGAGAAGTGTGCAGAATGGACCTCTATAAGTTGCACAACTGGGTAGAAGGTGAGCAGTATAGAGGGCCTAATGATACAGAGTTCACTCTCTAAGAATTAGTGACTTAATCTTAAGAGTTCTGTGAAATAAAGTTAAGTTTAGTGGCAATGGTCCCCTGCCCCAAGCCTGTGTGTAATAGGACCTGAATTTAGTGATTAATAAAAATTTTCTAGTATTTTTGCCTGTGGGCTCAGTCTTCAAGTTACCACAGTTTCACTATTAAAGTGTATTAAAGAGCGTCACTTTATTATAGGCTCACAGAAGCTGGTAGTGGTAAAGATGTTACATCAACTAATTTAATTTATTAAGGTAGAGGAGTTGGATAGCTTGATAGATTTTGTGCTAGCACTTTATCTTGTTACAGCTTCCTTTAGGGTTTTGAGTTAAGTGACATTTTAAAGTGCTGATATGGTTCAAATAATTGGTCGACTAGACCATTATCTTGCCTCGGACTCCTACCCTCTCACAGTTTCTCTGAAAAATGTGGAAAACCATTCTAAATGCATTTTTATATGAGATAGATTAACAGAAATTCTTCCCTAGATGTGTTCATCTTAGTATTATAACTTGAGGAAAACTTTCCATCTCAGCTTGGAAGTGATGAGTGTTGGGCTCTGAAGCATTAGATGGATTAGCCTGGATGGTGACAGAAGCTCAGAGTAACACTGATTCTACTGAAAAGCAAGCCAAAACCTGTTCTGTTTCCATGGATGTGGGTACTGCATGGCTAAGATTATGCTCCCAAGCATAACAAGTGACAAAGTCCAAAAATACAGACCTGTTTGAATAAAAATGCACATATGGACACATGCATACATACGTGCACATACATATGAATAAATATGTACACATGCCTATGTATTCCTTTTGTTCATATTGTATGGATACATGTATTCCAGATTTTCAAAATATCATACTTTGGACTATGAGGTACAATAAAAGAAAGAGGTTTTTCAATTTGTTACTGGTAAGTTTTTGATTAAAAAAAGGGAAAAAAAAAGCTGTAATTACAAATCTGTAGTTATATTAAATAGTGTGAGCAGTTTTGAAAGAGAGTCAGTTAGAACTGACATGGAAGATTCATTTGGTTAGAAAGAAAGGAAAAGAAGAAGAAGCAACAGTATAGCTTTGTAACTTTTCTGTATCTTTAGGTGCTGAAATGCTTTATTATGATTAAAAAAAACCAAACAGCCTTTCAAAAAACTGAAGCAAAAAAAAAGGACTTGCTTTGAGCAGATTTTGTGAAAGTTGCAAACGCCACTATTTAGGATGTCATCATTTCACATTATAATGCTGCTGAAGAAGGCCAGCTGGTGCAGTTAAGTCCCTTATTGGAAATTTTAGTCTGATTCATTACTGTGATTTGTAGTTGTACACAGAAACACTTAATCATTCTTATCCTCCAAGCTCTATTGAATCTACTGAAGGCTTTCTGGTTCTTTGCATAATTTGTGCTGCCAGTCTGCCAGCTTGGCAGTGTTTCAAGCTTGTTGCATTATCTGTGTTTGTTTGCACAGGAAGTGTTGCTGCACGTAGGCTGAATTTATAGTAATTCTTTTGTAAAAGGCTAATGAGCAACACTACTTCATGCACAATGCTGACATTATATAGCTTTGATTAGTCCAATTATTGTGTAACTATGCATTGTGATCATACTTACACTCTACAAAGTACTGAAAAGGAAATTTGCTTAGCTGTAGCTTAATTGAACTTGCTGAGAAAATAATTGGGACTCTTATGGACTTAAGAGAGGTGAAAGTTTGAATATTTTGGAGATTTTTATATGCTATGCAATTTAATTTAATAAAGTACGAAAACAAAGGTTCTTTTTTACTCTCTGTTTCATTTCATCGGAAAAGGAAAAAGGTGACTAACACTACGTATCGTACGTTTTGCATATGTTGTGAAGGTCTGTTCATTTCTTGGTGATCATGTGTTTCTTCCATTCATTTTAGTGGGGAGTTATGGATACACAGCTAGAGGAAAACAGGGTCCTCTAATGGAATTCATTCTCTCTCTCTATGGAACTTTTGCTAACACTAGTGAAAGATACATATGTAAATTGCATTGTATATTGCAGTACCAGTTTTGTCCATATCAGCCTTACAATTTATTAAGGTTGTAACTTAGACTCAAAAATTGCTGTCCTTAAGAAATTAAAAAAACCCAAAACCAAAACTGCCCCACCCAACATTTGTCTGTAGAAATATAAAATATGAACATTTTAATGTTTGGAGATTTTTTTCTTAGTATGTAATATGTTTTGTAATAGATCAAAGCAAACTTTAAATAAAGGAGACTTAAACAGAGCTTCTCTATCCCATTTGTTAGCAAAACACGTGTTTTCCACAATACTTTTCCAATTCAAAATCCATGATATGCCTTTTTTTAAGGCAAATATGGAGTCCTATGCTGGACTAATTCATATGGACGTCAGTTAATTTACCAAGTCCTGTACCTACTCATCTTCTACCTGTTCCAGTGCTTGTTCAGATTGTCAGTTTCCTGCACTGGATAATCAGTTGGCATGATGAATTTTCTGTCATCATGAGTGTCCTACTTTCAAATTCTACAATGAGATTATAAATTAGGATTGAGGGTTTTTTAAGGAAAATGGATACCTGCTGAAATATTTGGTTTTGTCTTGCTGACAGTGGCTGAAGGCACTTTCAGTTGTACCACCCACTAAAAAGCAGTGAGTTAGGACACTTTTGTCGTAAACTAGATGATAGGAAAGAATATGATGTTTTATCTAGGAAAGCATTGCTCTTAAAGTGTACAATTTTTATCTAATCCTGGGGGATGTTAATGTGCTGTTCTGTTAATAAAAAAATGTTATGTTAGCTTTTGTTGTCTTTTTGTTTTAAAATGGTCTTTTCCCTTACAGTATGCCTGTGAATATACTTAAAAAGATTGCCTTTTTGTTAAAAAATTAAGAATGATGCAGGCAGTGCTTATAAATGGTTTCTCTGTCCTTAACTGTAAAGTTGTGATTATAGTCCATAGCAATAAGAATCATTGTGTGCTACTATAAACATGGAAATAATACAAAATTATAAGAATAAAATCTTTGAATATTCCTTTAGCAGAAAAATTAGGCAAAGTCAATTCAGGAAGAGTTCAATGCCCCTTCTTAAAAATACCTGTCAAGCTTGTAATTTGTTTTTATAGTGCTTTAAAAACTAGCTGCCGGTATCAGTTTTCAGTGTACTTTATTAGAATAAATTATCAATTTCAAATTAGCTGATGCAAACATTTGTAATCAGTTAGTGCTTAATTTGGAATTTGTTGTTGGGTTGTGTGTTTACAGGGTTGGTTTTTTTTGTCTTTCAGTGTTACTGAAATACTCTTAACACTGGGTAATACAATATAATATATTATATAATATAATATAAATACAATAGAACTTCAGGATGCTTGTATGTGGAGGGTTCTTTTACAGGTTTTAAAATTTAAATCTGATTATAAATAGGTGATTTTATTCCTACTTGCATCAATTCTTACGTGTTTCATGTTATTTGAAGGTTTTGCTTCATAAGTTGTGTTTAGAGGCTCAGAATATACCTGTTGTATTTCTTATGTAGCAGTGGTGGGAAAACTGTAACGTGGGTGAAACTGAGTAGGAGTAGTGTTTAGGGAACAGAAGGCGTTGTACTAATTTCCATTTGTATAGAACAATACACTTAAGGTTTACAATGTTGAAAAATACACTAATTGTAGTAGCTGGACATGGTTGTCATCATGAAGTGAAATATTTACACATATTACTGCTTTACAGTAAAATGTATTACTGCTTTTGGAAATGAAATAGTGTACGTAGGATAGTAAAGGCATGTCAGGAGTCACTAAATGTTTGTCTTTGTTACATGGTCAATTATATAAGGGGGTTTGGTTTTATAAAATGCTTTATAGAATACTGTAGTCTACTAAAAGAGAACAGTAGTACTTTACTTAGAGGTATGGCTTTTTCCGCAGACTACTATATATTCTATCTGAGATCCTTTTTGCCTAAAAAAATGCATCTTTTTTTTATGTATTATGTCAAATGCTACATAAGAGAAGGTCACTCTAAACAAACCTACGTCCTGAGGACCTCACTGCCACCGTCCAAGCTTGCTCGGCCCCGGCAGATGAACCTTAGGATTAAAGGGTGGGCTCAGCTCAGCGCACACTGTGTCTCACCTAAAAAATCCACTGCGCAGGCTCGAAGGGTAAAGACCCTTCCCAAATCTTCGTTCGCGAAGACTGGCCATACATATTGGAACACTTACACCATACAAATACTTTTCCTAAAACTCTTACGCACAGTGGTAGTAACAATAATAATAATAAATTCTTAAAATAACAATATAGTTAAGGCTGGATTTAAAGCTTCCTAAATCTATGGCATCCACTTCCTTAATTCAGGCAGTATTTTTCCAGTGGTTTTGGGGGTGCTTTGGTTTTATTGTACATGGGCAGATTATCCACAAGATGCATGGCACTGTAGATTCTGTGTCCAGAATTCTCAGACAAATACTCTAATTCTGTGTAGACAAAACTTCTAGGTGAGGCAAAGAAGAGATTGTACCTGAGGAGACCTGCTGCAGTCACAATAACTGTGACTCCAGCATGTTCTGGTTCAATTCCTTTGAAGGAGACTTTTGTCAAATACAGACCTTCAGTGATATATTTGAACATCCACAGGTGGGTAAACTTTGGAGGTAAAATTTATATAAGCATTTTATAGTAGTAGAGTGTTGGTTTTTATAGGATTGCAGAAGTGCACAGAATTCAGGATATATCATAATTTTATAGATTGACTGTTACCTGAAGTTGCAGGTACAATAGCAATAGATGAATACCTACTTTGTAACACTTTTCTAATAGACACAGACTTGGCAACTCCTAGACTGTTCCACAAAGTAATAAAAAGCAGACAAACATAATAAACAAAAACCACCCCAAAGCAAACTAATAAAACCACACAGAAAAAGAAGTCTCAGTTTTCTCCTGTGTTAAGGACAGCTTTTCTCCTCTAACTAAAGGAGTAGAGCGATTAACAGACCACTGAACTGGTTCATAGCACCTATGGATCAAGCCATCTAAAATTATCATCTTGGGGCATATGTAGTAATCAACACTTAATTTTCACTTTAATTTAAAGTTATTTAATTCTTGATGTTTTCAATCATGATGGTGCATGAGGACATAATTTTTCTGTTCTGTTTTGCAATTATTATTCTTTCTCCGTTAGCTGTAGATTATTTTAATGCAGAGCCTAAAATAACAAGTGTTGTAAAATACAGCTTTTTGAATCTTAGAAATAATGCCTCTGGAAAAGATGTGTCACAGAGGAATATACCTAGGTGGGCTTTTTCTTGCAAGAGAGCTCCATGCGTGTGAAAATTTAAAATAATTGCCTTTATTGTAATTCAGGGATTACTTCATTTCATGATCAGCTGAAGATCTGGGCACCTAAATTTTTCTGAAAACACTTGCACATCTTGAAGAACACATTCCCCTTGCCTTTGTCTTCACCACTTGCCCATTCATTTCCAATTAATGTTTATTGTACCAAGATTTGCATACTTATGAAAGCTAATTTTGATCGTGAGATTCAACCCTAGTTATGTTCTAAGCTTTTGCTGTTGGGCTTTTTTTTTTAAAGATAGCCCCAGACATCATCTCCTCTTCAACCCCAAACTCATTGGTGCAAGGAAGAGGCAAATAATAGAAAAGATTATTTCAGAGGAGGTTTAAGCTGGGGAGTAGAGTGATAAACATATGACTACAGGAAAGTGATATCCTGATTTTTCATCTTTGGGGCATTCTACTAGGATCTCTAAAAGGTATGAAGTTACAGTCAAGATGATCTGGATGATCTTAGATATCATAAAACAAACCTGCATGTTAAGAATTAGGATGTGAGGGCTTGCTGTTCCCTTATTCATTTTTATAGCTACAGCTGGAGACCTCTGTACTCTCTACCTTTCTTATCCATGAAATTCCTTCATAGAGAACCAACAATAGCAACACTTCTAGCATGGCTTTAGCCCTTTTCCTTACAGATTTAATGTTTTTGGAAAACTGAATTTCTTTCATATTCTAGAAGTGTACTGGCATCTAGAAGTTATATGACATCATATAACCATTTACTTCAAAGTAGAAATGCTGGAGGTTTTTTACCTACACTACAATATTTTTGTCATGCTCTAATTCACCTCTCCTATCTTCAAATTGTAAAACAAGGTAATTTGTGTTAGAATCAATAATGTCTATATGTTCAAATAAGAACTCCTGTAATGACAAAAGAACATTTTCGTAGCAGTCAGTGTTTTGAGCCAATAAGAAAATTATCTGTTTTCTAGTGAAAACTGTTCTGTAGTTATGTTCAACATAAAGTAGTGAGTTGTGTAGGATTGGCCATCCCAGTAGTAGTATTAATCAAAATACTATCACTATTTGTCTATTAGGGTTGTAGAAGTGATTATTAATTATTTTATTATGTTTCATTTAATCTGTTTTTCACGTTTGAATTATTTTTCTTCACTTTTTTTTAATGAATCATAGGCATTAAGATGCTTTCTGATGACATAGGGCTATCATACACAGGTAACAAAAAGCATCATATTATGCAAAACAGATTCCGAATTAATAACTTTGACTTCTCTCTCAGTAATACAGAATCATTAAAAAATGAAAACAATACCTGACCTTGCAGTTTTGCAAATGCAAAACATGCTGAGACATAGGACCCACATTTAAGTGACATTATTCAAATCAGGTTATTGCACTTCACTTGTTAAGAAGGAATTTTGGATTCATGTTCAACAAAGTATATGAATGTAACACATGACACAATCCTCTGGTTATTAGATGAAATTCTTAAAATTATCTTTATTGACTGAAGAGAACTGGTTTCTGTCTAAAAAATAAAAACGTTTTCAACTTCATTAAATAATGTGTAAAAGAAAAAAATTGTTTTGATTTCGGTGTTGTCTGTATTGGAAAATGTTGAAAAATCTCTACTTTCTTTTGGAGCACAAATTAATTGATGTCTTTTTCCAATAAAACTAATGCATAAACTCTGCAAAGATGAGTACACACAGAAAATCTCTGTAATGTTCTGTCTTTGCAAAGTAGGTTTGAGAACTATTAAGTAATTCTTTGAGCTTTATAAAATAGTTCTGAAAAAATATAATAACTCTAAGAGAAATGATTAAAACATCACATTATGACAAGGTCAAGCACTTAGATTAGCATAAAAAGCACTTGTGAAAGACATTTGCATATCTTGGCAAGTGGTCAAAAGGTGAAGTCTAAGTTCATAGGTTAATATACGCTATTAAAAAATCTTCCTAAAATAATGCATTGTTGTTTTGCTAAAGTGAGATATGTGTACGCATAAATCTCAGTTTCTTTTTTAATATTACACATACATTATATCCACTAAAATATGTATTAAATTATTTGAGGCCTTCATTCTGGAATCACTTAAAATTTTGAGCATCCCATGTAATCATTCAAGCTGTTCAAACCTTCTCAACTTTATTGCTCTTGGTTTCTGCCGTGGAAGAGTTAACTATTGATTATTAGTGAGGGATGTAATGAACTTTTCAAGATTTTACAGAGTAAAATAATAATAGAGCCCCTTTTTTTTTTATAAATAGCACTTAAATAACCGTGTAAGGTAGAAGATCATTAGTTTCTTACTCTCTGTTCAGTCAGTAAAAATGTATATATGTACTGAAAGACGTCATGTGTACTTCATACTTCCATGAAGTGGAAGAAATCTTCTAAACAACTTGAATTAGGAAAAATAGTTGGTGAGTTGATAAACTTAAAAATTATTAAGTCAACATTGCCAAGGTAATTTTGTATGATCTATAGAATGTGAAAAAAATAACTAGCAAAGGAAACATCTTTATCATATAAATGACAATATATGTTTTTATGGTTTCAAAATAATTGAAAGACCTTTTTCTGTAACTTCTGTAACTTCACTGTTCTCCAATTCCTATGTTGGAGACCAGAATAACTATGTTAAAGAGTCAAATCAGACATCCCACGATAGTTGGGTGGATTCTTCTGCCATGTGTATCCACCCGCTTCATCCAAGCTTTTCTTCCATCGTAGGCTTAATTTGTGAAACTATAGTTACAATCTTTGCTCTCCGGAGTTCAAGCAGTTTTTATAGGTAACAAAGGCTCTGTAAGCAGGATACGTGCTACCTGAAAGTATAAAAGTAATTGTCACCAAATAGACACAATATTTAGCTAGGGCTAATTTGCTTTCAGACTGTATGTGAAGATGCTCTCCAGCTCTTGCAAGGTACTCAGTGGGTCCTTGCTTGCCTGACAGTTTAAGTACAACATGTGTAGACTTCCATGACTCATTGAAATGGGCTGATCCTTAGTATTGTTTAAACTTCTGACTTTGTGTTTGCTTTTATGATTTTACAACTTTTCATACATGTGACTTGTTTTCCCTCCACCTCGACTGACCTTATGTCAACAATCTTAGTTCTGTCTGCAGTTTTACCTTTCTTATATTCTATGGTTCCGCTGTACATAATTTCTGACAGCTCTTTCTCACAGTTTAGTAGTTTCCTCAGAAGTCTGTGCCAATGTTATTAATCCCTGCCATAATAAAACCTCAGTCCTTAGGAAGAAAGTTAGGCAGTTAGCTTTGAGTTAACTCTGTGAAATATATGCCAGTCATCCCTGTTCTCATGGTTTGAACTGCAGATACTTGTGGGGTGATGGAGTGTACTTTGGTCCTTCATTGATCAGCATGTCTGGGTTTCTTAGAGGCAGTGAGAATATGGTTTATGCTCAACTCTTACCTTTAGCAGACAAATCTAAAGTTTTGACAGCCTCTGTGGCTCAAGACTTCTAAGTAAAAGGATTTGTGGAGTAGGCAGGAATAAAAGGTGTAAAGTTCACAGAAGTCATACAGGAAATTACTTATATATCTGTGACTTTCTTATTAAAACAAACAACCCACACTGGATTGTGCTGTCCTCTGACCTGATTATCCACTAGGTAGTTCAGTATGTATTCTGAAGCCATAAAAATAAGGATGAAGGATGTCTCCAGTATCACTAGGTGAGACTATGCTAATTTCAAGGAATTCAACATTTAATACCAATATGCTATGGGAAGATGCGGTCTTGTTCGTTATCTTTGTTCATACAAACAGATTTGTTACTTCTGTTCAAAGTTGGGGTAAAAATGTTAGATACTAATTTATTTAATTGTCTCATTATCTAGATATTGTTTATGCTCGTACCTCATGTGTTTCTTTTGAAGTAATATTATGTATCTGCTAATTTAAACAGATCTTGTGCTAGAGCTATTACAGATATTGAGTCAACTTACATCTCTGTCTTTAGAAAAATCTGTATGCTTGGTTTTTGTGACAGAAAATGAGGTCTGTGATATACATGAATGCTTTCCACATCTCCAGTATTTGCTAAGCCAAATCTGCCAGCTCTGTGTATGTGATCATTTCTAGTTAAATGTATAGGAAATGCATGGAACTATGTCAGATCATTTCATAGTAACATAGTAGGCATATCTTTTGACATTTGAAAGAAATATCTCAGTAGTATATTGACAACTGTAGTTTTCTTCCAGGATGCTTCTACATGAAAAGGCAACTTTGAAGGAAATCCAGCCAACTCTAAAGAAAGCAAGTTAGATTTTATAATACAGGGTTTTGTTCTGATTATGTTAATCTGACACAACCTGACTGTGTCCTCCAAAGACCATGGCAAAACATAATCAGGCAGTCTCTCTAAATTGGAATAACTCTAAAATCTTCTAAAGATGCAAATGTAGTTATCAGAGAAGAGTATGAAGATTTCTTTCAAAGATCAGTTTTTAGTAACTCAGATTTTTGTCTACTACTCTGTATTTGAAGAAATGTGTTTGAAGATTATCAAATCTAGCTATGAAATACCGTTTTTCCAGTGAATTCGGCACTCATGCGTTTTATAGATATCATTAAATATGTCATGTTGCCAAAGAGTTGCTTGAAGCTAAATTATACTTGGGTTATATTAAGCATTCTCAAAGTATTTGCAGGCACAATCACTGTGTATACAGGAAGGTAAGTTTATGTATGCAAACAGGTACATAGGCTAAAGTAATTGGGCAGATTGGCTAATTATGTTTCTAGGCAGACATACACAGTTGGTATATGCAAATTAATGCAATCACAAGCATTGCTGATAAATGAAACCCATATATTTCATTTTACCCTTTAGATGTCAACAAGGTCACATAAGGTGGAGCTTGCATATTCAGTAATAGTTATTTTACAGATACCAAAACCCTTTTCAGAAAATTTAGAAAATTTATCAGTGGAAGAGGTTGACTTTCACGTGGCATCATATATTGATTGTGACAACGTACTAACAAAGTGTAAGAGCGTTTATAGTGTTTGCAGTAAAATTTCATTAGCTGCAAGTTGCAGTGATCTGGATTTTTTCTTGCATGTTGAATTATAATAAATGCAAGGAAGAAAGAAGTGTTTTATTAAAGTGAAGTAACCAACTTCTTTGTTTGCTAATTTTTTTTCTTGTCTAACATTTTAAAATGTAAAAATATATTGCTTTATCTGCATATCTCACATTAACGATAACCAATTATTCATACTGGGGTTAAGTATTGCACTTACTTCATGATATTTTGACATACATCAATGATCTTAATTCAACATGATTTATGTAATCACAATAGTTTCTCAGTTATTTCCATGTCAATAGTTTGTATGCTGGCTTATTGCCTAGCTATAAAAAAAATAACCACAACACCTGGTTACAGCGAAATAGTCAACAGAAACAAATCTTATGCAGTTAAATTATGGTGAAAGAAAATGTTTGAGTACATAAGTAAAATGCATTTTTCATGTATTTTATGAAATGCATGTATCTACCATAACTAGCATTAAAAATACTTTTAATTGACTTTTCATATTTTCCAATCATCTCAGTGACTGACAATCAAAAATAACTATTCAGCATCTTTGATAACACAGAATCTAGTTTTGGCATCATTGTACTAAAGCTTCTGAATAGATATCTATACAGACCATTTCCATGAGGAGGTATCTCTGGATTGATACCTTCAAAGTATCATTTTTTATAATTTGTTTATCATTGTACATTCCATTTCAAGTTTGGAAAAATACAAATATAGGTTTTTTACAAAAATATTGTTAGTTATATAGAAACCCAGTTTTTGATAACAGTGATCTGCTGAAGGTCTTAGGGGACTTCTGTGTAAAACAGGAAACATAATATTCTTCATCTTAAATGAGTACCTGGGACACTCTGCATTTAAAAGCCTTACGAAGCAGAGGTTAGTTGAAGGAAGGTAATCTATCTGATTACATCAGATATTTTCTGGTTTTTTCATACCTCTTCACTCGTCACAGACCTGTAATTTCTCTGTTCTGAGCTTATTCTAATTTCCATTCTCCTTGCGGTCCTTTGAGACACATCATTCTCTTTTCTTTCAGGTGATTTTACTTACCTCCATCCAAAAGGGCTTTTTGTTTACCTTTCTCTGCCTTTTCTTGTCTTTCTACATCGAGGGCATACACAAAAGTGCACGGATACTAAAGCACCACTAGTCCTTTCTTCGACATGTTTTAGGCATGAGAGACCACCATGTGTCTCTCAAATTCTGCTTCCAGTTTCTGTTTTTTGCTGATATCAGTGAGCTTCTCTCTGATGTCTGGAACTTTCGAAATGGATTTGTGCAGCATTTTAAAGTTACTCTATCTCTGATAAACAGAAATAGCATTATGTTAATAGTTGGAACACTGGTCCTGTCAGTAGCCTCAGGCTACTGGGGCATTTCTGGATAATTGTTAGCCATAAAAGTAACAAGAATTAAGAGAAAGATGCAGCCATCTATATAATCTAATGATGCTGGAACTAATGTGAGTGATTGGAAAACTCTCAGTCAAGTGAGAGGAACAGCAATAGTCAGATTATTACTATATATTATGCATAAGCAAAGATACAGTTCAACTTTGCTTTTTCTTAATATAATAAAAATAAGATGATTTTTCTTAGTCTTCAAATTATGCAACTCAGCAGAAAGAATTGCTCTTTTTTCTTAATTAGGTGGTATGTTTGAATTGTTTCCTTTTTTAATACTTCCTAGTGGACATAAAAACTTCCTATATTCATATTTTACCACTCATGCTACACATAACTGAAGCTATAACTGACTTTTTCACCAGTAACAGAGAGCTTCTGTGTACAGCTGTTTCAGGTTCCTGTTGACACTCTGAAATATCTGTGTAGTTCAAAATTTCACCACACAGCATAGTCTGAATTTAAACTTCCATAACTTCTGTGATTTTTTTTTCCTTCTAAAAGACCACATTTACAGCTGAAATTATGCACAGCATAAGAACATTAGCATAGCTTGAAAATGGGCTTTTGTTTTCTCTCATCACCACTTTACTGTTAGGTGTGTGCTTTTAGCCTTTTATGCTGCCCAATATAGAACCAGAGGATGAGAAGTTTGTTTTCTCACATTTTTTTTTATTACTCCAGACAAGTTCTTCTTAAACAGTGATTCATTACTAGCAAAATAGTTCTAGATTATCTGTAGGTTAAACCTGAAAGAGTTCTGCTCCATTAAAGAATATTTGATTTGAGTTTTTTATAGGTTTGAACATTTGTGTGTATCCTGATAAGTCATTGCTGTATTCTAAGTGTAATCAATTTTAGATTCCTCACTAAGATCCTAAGCAGAAAACACAGTATAAAAATTACGTGTTATTGTTTAATTTTTTTTGTTTATATGCAAGAAGTTAATGTGTAAAACATATTCTTTGGTCAGTCTGTGAACTGGGCAACTCTCATAAAACAGCTGTTTCAGGATACAGTGGCTGCTAAATACTTTCATAGTTGAAAAAAACAATTGTAAAAATTAATGAATAAAAAATAATTCAAAGCTACAGAGAAAAAGCATGTCTGTCTGAAGATGGCCATGTGCCACAAACTGAAGGCTAGCAAAGTATTCTGAAGAAGCATCAGTGACTTATTTTAGACTTCTAGTCGTACCCAGTATAGCTGGGTTAAAATGATCCATCTGGCTCTAAATATCTGTTTGTATCAGCATACACATATGTGCTTATGTAGATTGATTCTGTGCCCTAGTGGATTACCTTTTTTTTCCCCCCTTTGAACCTTTGAGTGTTGACTGAATTTTAGAAGTTGTAATCTGTGAAAGGCAGTGTTCAAAGTGAGGCAGACAGTACTCTGAAGGACCACCTATCTATAGTATTTTATTTATAATATTTATTAGAAATATTTATTATATAGTTTTCTGAAACTTAAATGTTGCCTCCTTAAACACCAGTATTGATACAACAGTTCTAGTCATACTATTTAATAACAAGAGTAAGTGCCACATAAGTCAGACATCGTTCACTCATCAATAAGTGTAACATTCACCGAACCACCATCTTAATCACCTTTTTCTACTAACTTAGAAAGTGAAATCACTACAATGAGTAATGTACAAAGGTGAGCAAGACAAAGACATCGGCAACTCTTCACTTAGAAGAAAAATTTGTGTTTTAAGTTACTTATGGCTTACTATTTGTAAAGGCTCATTGAAATACCCTAAAATATGTTCTATTTTTACTACTGCTTATCAGAATTACATACTTTTTGTTTACTTACAGTATGAAAGAGGCTGGTTTAGGCCATAAACAGTGGAGGGGTGGTCCCATTTCATCAAACTGCAAGCAGTGTCCAGTAGTTTATACCAATCCTGTTTGTGGATCAGATGGTCACACATACTCATCTCAGGTAAGAATTAAAGAAAGAACTAAATTAATCTTTCATTGTTCCAGTCCATTCCAGCTCCTGGAAAACAAAATACTGTATGATAACAGAAATCAATATTTATTTGTTTTGGCTAAAATATATATTGCAGACTGCAATCTACAACAGTTGTAGTATATGATATGATATAAAAGCAAAATAGTAGCAAATCCTAAGCAGCGTAAACTACTAATCCCTGGAGTAGCACAGTGTAAGAGTGCTCCACAATGTAACAGAGCTCCAGGTTAAGTCTGTCTGCAACAGACACCGTGGCAGGATTTTGAGGAAGCAAAAAAGTGTTGCGTGTCCCCAGTTGGGGGTAGGATAGGTATTTTCAGTCAGATTTTCCAGTTGACCATTAAGGGTATGCTTTACGTTCCAGGTACCTAGACAACCTAGATGTAACATACACAGAAAGAAAATGTAATAATTTAAATAATTTTTGTATATCTTTCCTTGCAACAGCATTTTTTGAGTTTTCAGATCATAATCAAATCTTACTGCTGTAGTCCTAAACCTTCCTTTCTTTTCTCTCATAATTATCTGGAGAGAGAATAATAAATTTAAAATGTTACTGTTAGTTTACCCAGACTTTTTTGGATGAAAGATTTTGTGCTGCTCATTCTGAAGTCCAGAAATCATAGGACTGCATTAGTACACTGCAGAGGTGAAACTTGTGAGATGGCAGGACTTCATAATGCTGAAAACAAATTAATTTGTTTAGTATCCTTTCTTAAAACTTTCAGTAGGAGAGTGTTCTGCCAGCATTAACAACTGAGTCCTCTCTAGCAGAAAAAAATTTGGACCTTTTTTCTCAGAAACAGCATGCAATTCAGTAATGTGAGAGGAGCTACTGTATTGTGTCTTACTGACACTGTAGCCTTACATTAACAAATTTTTTCATTACTAGATAATATCCAGTGCTTCAAGAGAACTATAATAATAGATTAAAGTGGTGAGATGGAAAAACTTCTGTGTTTGTTACTTATAAAGAAAAAAATTCCCTAAAGCTTTTTAAACAAAATACATTTAGGGTATTTCCTATTATTTAAAGATTTTGAGAGTTACTATTTGCTGTATAGAAGTTTTTGTTTGTTTTTTTTACTGTAATCACAAACTACATCTGAAGTTTACAAAACAGAATTATTTTCCAGGAGTGACTGGCTGTTGGATTGAACATCAAGTATCCTCTCAATGGATAGTTTCTTCTTGATAAAATAAAAACATCAGATATAACTAGTGCTTCCTAAACCATGGCAATTCTTATGCTTTTATCCTAAATCTTATGTTAGAAAATGTTTTTCTTACTACCTTGAATTTTTAATTATAGGGATTTGATCTAGAATCCTAATTTTCCTTTAAAGAAAACAATTACAGATTTCTAATACTTACACCAGGATATCTGAGGCCTTACACATGAATTTTAGACTCTTTGGCGTAGCAAAAAAATAATTCCTTTCAGTGACAATATGACTTTAATTTAGGAATCTTGAAAGTGTTCTTATTTTGATTCACAGTAATCTCCTGGTTATGTTTTCTTTTTTTTTTTTTTTGTATGAGCTAAAAGTATACTGTCATCTTACTACATGTTAGATGATGCTGTCATTTAGCATTTATTTTTCATTGCCAATGTGAAGGTTCAGTCAGTCTTTAGGTCTAAGCCTAGCCTGCACATAGATATAAAACAGATGATAGTCTCTACAATTTTGTAATTTAAGTAGATGAGGTAGATAAGTTGATATAGATGATACTGGATGAGCAACTTTTTATTTTTTAAATTCTGTATACTTGATCCATTACGATCTCTTTCTGTGTTCTTCCTAGTGTAATAAAAACATTACTTCCAGTTTTAACCTCATTGCTTATGTCCTATTTTATCATATAGGAATACTGTGTTATAAATAGTCCTATAGGTAGAAGTGATCCTTCTGGCTTCTCATGCTCTGGTCTGGAGTAGGTATACAGAAGTCTGTAAATATTGCTGAGATACACATATTTTTAACTCAGTTCATGTGCTAAAGGTGAGGCTGTGCTTATCCAATGGAATGATTGAGAAATCAGTGGATTAAATAGATACACTGTGCTTCCATCCCAGTGCATTGTCAATGCTGCAGTCAGTTCAGTGGTACATTATCTAACCTCTATGTCCCTTTATGCATATAATGCAGAAATAATGCAGCATCAGAGAGGTTTTGAAGGGTTTCCTTTTGTCTTCCACTTCCTCGTAATGGTAGATTTCAAATCTAAGTTTATGACAGCAAAATGCTAAAAAAATTAATTACCACAGAAGAGCTGTATTAGCTATAAATATTTATTTTTATTTCATGTCAATGATGTGAGGATTCTATGGTGCAGTTTCATCAAAATAGAGGTCCCCTTGCAATGTTATTTCAAGAGTAGTGGTTTTAAAAGTTGACATAAAGACAAATATTTGTGTTCCTTTACTCTAGGCAAAGTTTAGTTTCATTGTGTCATTAAGCTCCAGTAGGAGTTTATACACCAATTTTGTTGTGTTTAGAATGCATTCATCAATGACTCTGGAGAATTGTATAATACATTTTCTGAAAAAAAGTCATTAAATAGTAGTACTATTGTAGAACACAGCCAGTCAGTTGACAGCACTCAGATGGATGCTGTTTTGGGAGTATACCCTCGCTTTTCAGAATAAGCCCATGCAAATGCTTGTATTAAGTTATGTAACTAGAGATATTTCATACATGTGTTTTGTTTTGGAAAACAAACAAAAGGATTTTATAACAGGTGGACTGTCCAGAAAAAAAGTTTATCTTCTAAATTGAGCTTTTGCAGAGTTGGGTAAGGATGTTTTATTTTCCACTCATTTTAGCAGGCCAGGTTATGTTTACTGGGTTCTCAGCCCACAATTAGTCACATGCAGTCAGTGTAAAAGAAAAGCAGCAGATGTGAGATGTTCGTTATTACCATTACAAGAATGTTGAAATAAAAATATTACATGCTGAAATGTTGAGTAATCAAAGTGAACATTAATCATTGTCTGAGAAGAAATTCAGTATAAAGAGATCCTGCCAGGGTGGTGTTAAATTTTAACTTAATAGACTTTAAATAATACCGCGTGTGTTTTACGCTTGGTCTGTTTTTACCTTCTGCATTTCTCTAAACTTTGGCACTTGAAAGTGCATATGCATTTTTACACTTAGGAATTCTCAAACAGTGCTGTAGCATAGAGCTTTGGTACCCCTGTATACTTGACATTCTCCGTGAAAAAAAGCCCATACAGTTTTTGCAGCCTGTTTCTAGCTTCATCTTTCCTGGAATGAAAAGGGAGGTAAAACAGACATGGAGTGCACCTCAGGTGGGGTGTTTTGTTAAAGAACCCACCTGCTGCCATTCTTTTACCCAGGGATGCAACTCAGTGCTGTGCAGCACACATTGTAAAGCTGGTGTAACTGTGGATGAGATGATGATGCTCAGACTTGAATGCTTCTGTTGGAACGATTCTCCCATGTTGTACTATATTATTACTGGACCTTTTGAAAAATGGCCATGAGGAATAAAAATACGGTCATGCACATGGAATTGTCTTTTGAGTGTTTTTTGCATATTTTGGTTACAGCTCTGGTATTTGGTATAATAGCCTGAAGTTTTCTTTCTTAAGTTGAATGTGATTGACAGTTAGTCCTGCTATAACAAAATCTAAACTTAAATGAATCAGTGAACAGTGCTTTGAGTATTTTGAAAGGAAAACACCACAGAAATAAATTAATCTTTGGAATATGCTCATTGCACCATGATTTAATTTCAGAATGACTTTGACAGTTTAGTGTTAGCAACAATTCGCTCAAGATGATTTTGTATTGATTGTGAATTTTTTTATGGAGTACATTTTCTCCTACCTATGAAAACTTCATGTTATTGATGATATCCCTACATACGTAAATAGCAATAAAAATCATGTTTTGCAAAAGCAATGGGTCTAAACTAGCTTCTCAGACTAAGATAGAAAATGTATAGAAAAGTAGTCAGAAAAGAGGATAAAAATTCTTGAAAGGCTATACAGATAGACAGGTATGTGGATTTTGATTTTTTAATATTCAGATATTTTCTTCAGTCCCCCAAATTATGATTCATTTCTCATTGGAAGCATTGAAAGAGAGTCAGTGGATGAAATCACACTGTGTGAAGGGCTGAGATTAATACTAGTTGTTTACTCCATCCACATTTTGTTTATCATTCAGCATGAACCTAAATTGCTAGATTTTCATTCTTATGACATCCCATATTAAACATTTTACTTTTTAAAATTGTTGCTACCTTTATTAATTTCAGGTATTTTTAAGACTTTTACTTAATAATCTATATCTCTTAGCAGTGTGTTTGGTATAAGACAGCTGGTTTGGAGGAAGCATAAAATATATGTACTGAAGTTTTTAATATTTGATGTTATTTTAAAAGATTATGATTTTATAAAAGTTAAATTGATTTAAATATATTAATTAACATATTTTGAGTTTTCAGGTCAAATGCCTGAGCTATTGACAGATCTTTTCTGCTTCAGAAGAGATTGCTAGAAATGGAATTGACATTACAAAACAGATGTCTATTTTGTAATAGTGAATGGAAGTAGTTTTTACAAGCCTGATTCAATGTATGTCAGTCTTGCTTCTTAAATTGGGCTAATCCACTATGCCTTTCCATTTTTATCTGCTTTGTTACTAAGCAATCCACTGTAAATTTAACTGTCAGTTGAAATGTAGCCAAAAATAATAAGGTTAAATTGTTGCCTGCCATCTTTAGTAATAAAATAATGTAATCTCTCTGAAATAAATTATTTGACAGCATGCAGGTCTTTAGTTTTGCAGCTGGAAGAAGCAGCTTCTTCCAGGTACTCTGCCAGCATTGATTTGTTTTTCTAGTAAAAGTGGATTTTGTCAAAAAAGGCCTCTCAAAATTTAGATTTGTGTCTCTACCCCAAGCAACACCCAGCCAAAATCATCCTGTTCAAAGTGGAAAAATATAATCAAATGGAACAAAGTGTTTAGCTTCTAAAAAGATACTCTTGGACACTGTTGATGCAGGTCACATTTATACTTAGCAAGAAACTGAAATATGATAAAGTTTCATGTTTCAGACACCATAACAGAAATTTAGACCAGCAGAGCTATAAACTAGTCATGTTGGCACAGAGAAAAAGAAAAGCTTCAGTCCTAGTAATTTGGTAGATATCAATGAGGTAAAATACCTGTAACATTAAAGAATCATCTTCCAAGTCTTACTTCTTTTTTTAAATTTGTAATTTTAAAAAGCTCACAATGAAATGTTTTAACCACAAACCATTACTACGCAGATATTTCACTGAAAACAAATTCAGATGTACCTGATTGTTTGATTTTTTCAAGTTTTCAGTATTCCTAATGCTTTAATGAGAATTTACTTTGTTTTTATATACTTAAATTTCTCTGCTTAGAATACCTCTATAATTTTTGGATTTGTTTATAATTTATGGACATCAGTAATTTATGGATTTTTAAAATTATTATTGAAGGGGGGACGATGTTTGTGGAGTCTTCTGATATGCATGCTAATCTTATTTAATGAGCTTTAATGAGACATATTTAGCATTCAGTATTGTGATGCTAAATAAATACAGGAAAATACTGAAAAAATACAGTTCTTTATCCACAGAAAACTGTCTGGACAGTTTTCCACCAGTCAGTTTTCCACCAGACAGTTTTCCATCAGGCAATCCACACATTGTCTGATGAGATGCCTGATAACCATATTCACTTCTCACCCAAAACCATGTTACTTTAAAGTTTCTAAAACCACATAGGGAACTACACATCTAGAAGTTTCTGGGTTGTGCGAATTTTGCAATATTGGGTGTTGCCGTTAAGTTCCTGTTCACTTCAGGACTCTTTGAAGCATTAATGTACACCTGCCACCCTCATTCTTGGGGGAGGGGGGAAGAAAACAAAAAACTAACAACAACAAAAGCCCAGCCACAAAAAGACGAAAAACCCACAGTGAAACAAAGAAGAAACTGAAGAAAGTAATAGTTGATATTCAGATATGTTAAAAAAATTTAGACGACTCTCAGATTCCTTCAGGAAACCTGCCTTCTTTCCTTCTGCATCACTTGTCTTTCAGGGGTGTGATTCTGATCTATCCCAACTTCAGTCATTTCTAGTAAAGTGAAGAACTGTCCAATCTGTTTATTTTTAACATGTCTAATGATTTTAAGCTGTATCTTTTCTGCTAAATTTTCCAAGTTAAGATGTTGCTGCTTGCTCTTCTTGCTTGTTTTTCTGCATTATCCTTGAGATCCAAGTGAGATTAAGTATTTTTTAACAAACAGGTCTACTGTTGGATGAGATCTATAACTAAAATTCTCCAAAGAACAGATCTGGACATTGATGAGAACTGAGAGGCAGACAGGGATCTGAAAAATATGACTGAGTATCAGAGGTAGGTCCCCTGCATCACAGAACATGTTAACAAAAAAAAAAAGTAGGTAGCATCTTAGGTCATCATGGACTTAGTGGAAGAGAAAAATATGAGTTAGTGTAGCAAAATTTGTCACTCTAACTCTTCCTTCAGAACATGACATATGAAGACTTGGCTTTGTGTGATCCTGATGTTAAATCAGTATGTGTTTGGCACAGAACAAGAAAAGTATTTGCATCTTTTAGAAATGCAGTACTAACAGCACAAAGTGGAAAGATTTAGGCACAGTTCTGTGTACCTCTACACAAGATGTATCTCTTTAAGCTCAAAAAGAGATTTAACCTAGGGAAAAACAGCCATGCTTTGGAATAATAACTCCCACGTGTACAACACCATTTTTCTTCCCTTACAGGGTGAAACGTGGAATTTCATAAATATTTTTATCACTGATAGCACATGGAACCTTATATTTTGGACTGTTTAGTAAATTAAACCTAGTACTCTGAGTTCAAGTGGATTTTAGCATACATTTTTAGCTGGGAAAAAAACCAGTAGAAAACTGTACAGGTTACATGCTGAGAGTGCCTAGATGTTTCACCTAAATGTAACTAGCTACACAGAATTTCATTTTCCTTTTTTGCTTTCTTCCACTTCCCCCCCCAGTCGACAAAGTATAGTTTAAATGTCTGAAATTTGGATGGGATAACCAAGCATAGACTAGCTAGGTCTGTGCACATTACTTTTATTACTTTCATTATTTTTCCTGTAATTGAAGACTAATCAGCATGCCCTTTAGGTGCTATTTTAGCTCACATACAACTTTATAAATATTTCAACTTAGATATAATTGGATAAATTGAACTTGTTTAATTAGTATTGCAATCAGCCAGCATGGCTTAGGAAGTCATATCACATTAAAAATACAGTGATAATGCATGTTAATAAGGAATAAGCAGATTCTTTTTAAAAAAAATTCCACACTTTTACAAGCCATTTGTGTCTTATAAGGTTTTATACCTTTGCCATTATTTTATTTTACTATTGCCATTAGTCAGAAATTTGAGTGTCAGCTGAAAATCAGTGATCTTTATTAGCTGACTTTGACCAATATAGTCATCTATTTTTTAGGTGATCCTGTAGGACAGTTAAATGTTTTTATTCACACTTTAAATTTTTCTTGGAATGTCCTCAAATTTGAAGCAGGAACTTGAAAATGTAAAGTTAGTTTTATCTGAACAATATTACTTTTTCTATCTCTCAAGGCATTTTCTCCAAATTGCAAAACTGAATGCCAGCAATGAGGTACACCAAGGATCTCACATACATGCAGCGTTGAGTGACTGTAGCTCGGGCCTGATAAATATGATGGAGAAGTTTGAAACAGGGAGCCTGATGAGGTGCTGAGATTTGGACTATACAGGCAAGAGCTCTGAATATAAGCCAGGATTTATGGACTTAAGTATATGCATGTATATGTCAGAAAAAAAATTTTTTTGTATTAAGCATGTTTACAAGAAGCTGTCAGTACATTTTCAAACTGCATCAAGTATTTAAATTTTTAATAAGTCAAGATCAGAAGGAGTAATATGGTTATGTTTTTTGTATCTATTTTTACCCCTTTTGTTAGTAAGTTTTTTTAAAACACTCTAATTTTATTTTTTTATTTTGAATTTTTTTTCCTTTCAAGGAATATTAAAATAATAATTTGGATATGAGGTAATATAGTACATTTTTTACACAAAAAATACTAGAAGCTTTATTAGTAATAATTTACTGGAAACAATGTGTTTCAAGTACGGATATCACAGGATTTTGTCATTTTGCATTAATTAAGCTTTGCATTCTCATTTGATGGTATAAAGTATTAGTTAGCCTGTTTGCAAGATGGTGAGCTACATATTTACCAAACTGAGTAGATGTCTAAAAATTCAGATGGCTGATTTTTAAAAACAGATAAGTCCTTAGAAGGATTTGCTGAAGTTCCTAAGCATCACAGGTCTCTAAGAACCTTTAAGTAGGAAAGCGTAGATAAGTAGGTGCCTAATTTAAATAATCCCAGTAGGCATCAATCGGCATGTTTCTATGACTTAATATGATTTCCAGGGTGTCCGAAAAAGATTGAATATCTAGTTGACCTGATTTCAGGCTTTTCCTTTTATGCCATTGCACTGCAGAGTGCTGAAGAAAACAGGCTGTAGAGCTATAAGAGGTGAACAGGAAGAAAACTCTGCATGCAGGTTTTCATTTTGTCATGAAAATTGCTTTCTCTAGTTCACAGCTTTATAAACGATGTATCATCAGTTCTCTTTCAACCACTAAAGATTTTCTTTGCTCAGGGTCTTGTTTCAGTATACACATTTCCTTTTGTTCTCTGGTCAAAATGCTAGCTGCATGTCTTTATGGTTAATATTTTTAAACAGTTGTTTTCATTTGTTTGCTGAAAAGCTTTTTATCCAAACTCCTGTTGTTTAGGTAAGTAATACACATGCTTAGCAGGTTTCTGATAGACAAAAGAGGCATCTGTAGATCTGGATGGCACTTCATAGATAGATTTACACGTTAATTTTTCATTTCTAAAGCTAATTAGTTGAAAATGTGGTATCTTGGCATTGTGTATAGCTGAATTTAGCTTGAAATTCTTTACCTTCTTGTCTGCTTCTTCCATATTCTGTATCAGGTGATGGTCTGTGTTGAACTGGACCTGGAACATATCTGGTCAACACTCACTCTGCCCACCTCACTCCTATGTTTGGTGACAGAAATCACCAACCCCGTTAAAGACTGTAGTTTCTTTACAGATTTTCTTTAGGAAGCTCAAATCCGAGGCCATAATTTCACATAACAATTTGCACCAAATACAATAAAAGCAAATTTTGGGCAGCAGAATGTATGTAAACTTTGCTAAATAGTAATAAAGTGTGAAAATGGGAAGCGTGGTTAAGCAAAATAGCATGAAGTCAAAAGCACACGTTACTGAGTACTGGTAATCAGAGGTTATCTGTTCAGCTGTCAGAGACAGCAGGTTCTAACAACAGAGAGAAATCAGATCTGTATTGATACATGAATGCAGACCTCATGGAAAAGATTTCTGCCCATGAGATACACGATACTAGAAGAAATATATCTTCATGATACTTCAGCAAAGAGCTCTTTTCTCAGAGATCCTGTTGATTGCAGCATACAGAAGTCTTCTGACCATTAATTGTTAATCATCTAGAAAACAGACAGGAAAGGAAGAACTGTGGGCATTTTTTGGTAGGAACATGTCAGTATAAAAGGATATTCCAAATTCTCTCAGTAATTCTATTTGTAGCATATGAACTGATAATTATCAGGGGAATCTGAATTTAATTATTCATCTGTGTATTTTTTCTTAGAATTGGATAGCATGCCCTATTTAATTTTTAAATGCACAAAAACATCAGGGACTTCTACAGAGCTGTCATTGAGATAAGGTACAGTTAAAGGTAACAAATACCTTTCAAAGATGAGACACTTTACAGTTGCATAAGTATCAGGTTTTGATTGTCTAAAAAGTAATTTACTAAATGCTCAGTATTAAATGGGATGGTGTTCTAGAAACATTTTAAGTGTCAGCACCTCAGCAGATGAAAATTTCTAAAATACTTAAATTCACATTGAATTCACACTTTGTACAGTACTACAGTTATGTTTATATTGTAGAAAAGGTGTATTGATGTATCTGACCAAACTTCAGTCTCGCAGCCTCAAAGGTTTGAAGCACACAATGGACACACTATGAATAAATACCCTGGCAGTTAATTTCTGCTTACTTGTATGCTATACCAAATCTGCTTCCAGCTGCCCAGCATGTATACATGTATACAGTGGTAGAAAAGAGAAATTGGAGGGGAATGTCTGCAGATTGTACCTCAAGGCACTAATGCATAAGCTGCTGTTCCTTACTTGCCAGAGAAATCACATGTACCCTCATTACTGGCTTGAGTTAGATTGTTTAAAAGCCACTAGGTATTCCTGGCAAGACAGTCTTATTGTGGAAAAATGTTATCTTGCACTGAGATTGTAACATTCTCAAAAAGGAGCGGAATTAAATCAGTGAGAAAAAGGAAATTGATAAAATGATAGGAAATGCTGAAGTCAGTGTTGCACAAGCACTTTGTCTTCCTCTTTGGCTAGACTTATAATGTGATCTTAATTCTGTTGCTGTTCCTTCTGCAGGGCTCTTCACTCACATAACACACAGAATGGACATACCTCCCTTTTATCTAATCATTAAATCATTTTCTCTGCACCATTCAGTAAAGTCTTATGTCTTTTATTATGTGGTAGCCACACAGTTAAACTAAAATCCTCATCTACTTTGTCTTCATTCCTTGTACATTTTTGAAGTCTGCAAAGAGTAACTTTTTTTACAGCTGCCTCACACACAGTCCCTCTGTGTGATATGAGTGTCTTTCTACAGACAGATGTTTCTGCAGATGGAAACAGAAAAATTATTTGTGAGATGTGGATATCCAATTAAAAGATTTTTTTTCATGTTTCACATCGCATAACATTTATATATTCAATTAATTTTTGTTTTAGTTTATCTAAAAATATTTAACATGTTCCCAAATCATATCTGAGGTTTTCAAGAGCACATATACACTCAGTGCCAAACAGAATTTTGCTGAGGTAAGTTATCCAAGATCCATAGACCAGCATAGTCATTACTTTCCTTTTCTTTTCATACCATCTCCCTAGTTCATTCATTACACATCTTTAAATCTCTTCAGTAAATGACAAACATTTATGCAAGCAATAGTCTCTTCACACTGGTTCATTCCTGGAGCAGGTCTGTCCTGTACTTCCCAACTGAATAAGCTTGATGCCATCTGATCCACCCATTTTCTCAAAGCAAGATAAACTACACAGGTGTCATTCCTGACAGATTTATCTAATCCTGGTTGTAACGACAATGAATAGGATTCAATAAACTTCTCCAACAATTTATTTTAAGACATCACTACTCTTATTAGCAAGTCTGCCTAGTATCTTATCTGATACTTTTCTGCAGCAATTTAAGCCAATTATTTCTTGTAACATTCATCATGGTTATTCTTTTCAGGTGTCTTTCAGATGTCTTTTACCTGTTTGACAGCTGTTATATGAATCGTCTTTTCTTAAGACTCACTCCTTGAGCCTCTTTTTGGTGACTGTTTTCTAGGCCTCTCATTATTCCTGTTACTCTCTTTTTCAATTAATTCTTGTCTTGTTTGAAACCTTGTCACAGAGCTGTACAAGGTGTTCTGTTTTAAGTGCTGCCAGAGCTCTGTGAAATTACTCTACATGTTTTGTAGGTTACACTCATGCTTATATATCCTGGTATGATAATGTTTTAAAACACTGTTCACTTGTTCTTAATGATCAGTACATTCTTATTTTTCCTTTAGAATGGATGTCTAGCCAGTTGCTCCAGGTTGTATTTAAAATATGATTATTTTGTCTACCTTAGAGTAGAACGTAGCAGTTTTCTGTATTGAATTACATTATATTTTAACCTATTTCCATAATATGAGTGTTTTTATTATGTTCTTATCTTCTGAAGTTACTCCTCACCCATGTTTAATAGAATATCTATTAGTTCATCTTCCAACCGATTAGAATCATAGAATCATAGAATAACCCGAGTTGGAAGGGACCCACAAGGAACATTTGAGTCCAACTCCAGGCCCTGCACAGAACAACACTAAGAATCACACCATGTTCCTCAGAGTGTTGTCGAAACACTTCTTGAATTCTGGCAGGTTTGATACTGTGACTGCTTCCCTGGGGAGCCTGTTCCAGTCCCCAGCCACCCTCTGGGTGAAGAAAACACATTCCTAATATTCAACCTAAACTTCCCCTGAGACAGCTTCAGGGCATTCTCTCGGATCCTGTCACTGGTCACCAGAGAATGGAGATCAGTGCCTGATCTTGTGTCCTTCGTGAAGAAGTTGTAACTACAGTGTCTCCCCTCAGCCTCCTCCAGGCTGAACAGACCAAGTGACCTCAGCCACTTCTCATACAACTTCCCCTCAAGGCCCTTCATCATCTTTCTGTTTCTCGTTTGGATACTTTCTAGTAGCTTCGTATCAGTCATATATTTTGGTGCCCAAAACTGCACACAGTATTCAAGGTGAGGTCTCACCAGTGCAGAGCAGAGCAGGACAATCACCTTCTTTGACTGGCCGGCGATACTTGTGTGATGTCTCCCAGTATCTTTTACTATCAACGTATTTTTAAAAGCCCTTTTTACTGTACCTGACAGTACTGGCCAGCTTCAACTCTAAGTGAGCTTTGGCCACATGTGTTCTCTCCCTATAGTGGCAAGCAGCATCTTTTTAGTCCTCCCGTGTTACCTGACTTGCTTTCGCTGGGCACTTTCTTTTTTTACCTTATCTCCAGAAGATCCCTGCTCAGCCAGGCCAGCCTTCTTCCTTGCCTGCTTGACTTCCGACATTTGGGAATTTCCTGCTCCTGTGCCTTTAGGAGGTGGTATTTAAAAAGTGAGCATCACTGGTGGACCCCAGCACCTTCAAAAGCATTTTCCTAGGGGAAATTAAAAGACAGAATAGTTCCGTGGTTGTGACTTAGCCTTGCTGAAGTCCACTAAGTGCAGTCTTCCATTTTGAGACACTGAGTGCTACTCTTGGAGGATCACTTGCAACTAGTTTGATATTCATATTACAATAGATGCACACAAATAACCATAATGTGGCTTAATAGGTTGCAATGTAGAAGAGTGTGATGAGCCTTGGTAAAATCCAGCTACTTGCAATCTGATATTTCTCTGTTTTCTAGTAGTTCTTCCATAGAATGAAACTATATCTATTATGATTTGCCTGATAAAACCCCATAGCATGGTCCATCTTCTTTCTTCTATGTGCCCAGAAATCAAACTTACAAGCTGTTTTTTTTCTGTAATTTTTAAGATAATATTTCCCTCTCTTATTTCTTTCTTCATCTTTCATTCATTTAGTACATTTTATGTCCTTCAGAGTTTCTCAAAGGCTATGAAGTTGCTCAGCCAGTTCAAGTATGCAAGGCTGGAAATATAAAATTCAACTAATCTGAAAACTTCTAGACCATATAAGTATTCTCTAAATGTTCTTTTTCACTCAACATATAGATTTTACCTCTGTATAGGTGACACATATATGTATGTGCTGACATATTACTCCTTTCTGTAGAGGTTTCCTCAATATTTGAAGTCATCAAAAAGTTATATATATATATATATAACACAATGTATGATTGTTACCTGTAACTTGGTTTACAAATACAAGGGAAGTTAGGATATTTGGAACTTAATGTAATAAGTAAAGTGTATCCTGTGTTTGCATTCATGCCAGTCAAATGCACACAAAAACAGTAGGGTTTTTTCTTTGTATTTTCATTTTTTCATTATTTTTCCATGAAAAAGTAGGTGGGGTTTTTCATCTTGAGGCTCTTTAGGCTCTTTATATGTTCAATATGCAGAGATCTATTTGGCAGCCTTTGACAGCTACTTTGCAATGGAAGGTGGAAGAGCTTAATGAAATATATTACTGTCGTTTAATCTTTGAAACTCTATAATAATACTTCTAAGAGCAGAGCTCATGTATATCAAAATAACATGCACTGTAGTAGTTGTACCAGAAGGATAACTGTTCTCATCTTTGCTGTTGTAACAGTAAAGAAAGCTACATGAGTCATGTCTAAAGATGACATGTCTAAAGATACTCTTTGAAGTTTTTCCCACAGATTTTAATTGCTCATCTCTAGTTCACTAAACATCTACTTTGTGCAAATGATGAAGAATCTTGAGTCCATTTAAGACTGAACAGGTTTTCAAACAGGCAGAATATTAGTGAACAAATTGCATTTTTCTATGGGACACTTGACAGTACAGAAATGAGGAATTTTTCATCCTGAAATATATTGCCAAGAGACCCTGTGGTACATGTTTTTTTGTCTGTATTGAAGTGATTTATTTTCCTTAAGCGTTGTGCAGCATATTGCTCTGAAGTTAAAAATACTCTTCTGTCTTGAAACAAAACATGTGAAAATTCATACAGTAGAAGTGTCCTTAGAATCAAGCATACAAATGAGACATGGTGAAACTACAGCATAGAAAACTAATATGCTAAGAGGAAAAGGGAATCAAGATCAGAAGATAAAAAGCTAGATTTATTCAAAAGTAAAATGGAATTTTTTCATGCATATAAGGGATTGTGAAAAAAGTAGCACAAGCAGTTAACAGTTTATAAAACCAGTTTAAATAAGGAATATTACGAAATCTAACAGATGAGTGTCTTGAAAGTTTCATTACATATTTTCCCCACATAGAAAAGTCACTAATAAAGCCAAATAAATAAACATTATTTTATTGCTATACATAATGTAATATTTCATGTATTGTTTCGCTATTTAAACTATTTAGATATTTTCCCCACAAAACAAATTATTTCATCACTGTCTTCAACACTGCCTCTCCTTTTTTACCACTACTTCTTGTGTCCTCATAGTCTGTATGTCACAGATTTCTTTTTCTATGAAGTTTTTCAGGTATGTTGCTTGTTCTTCTACCAACCTGAGAGTAACATGGAAGAAAGTTTTTATTTAGCTGAGCTTTCTTAGCAGTATCCCAGTGCCCTATTTACTTGTGGAATGATAACAAGATGTTTGAGCCAGAGTTATGTTCCTAGTGTCATCAGCTGCTGATATGAAATTGTCAGAACAGCCTGGATTCATTTCTGACTTCTGCAAGCACCGTGATTTTCCTTTGTTTCTGGAAACAATGAATATATCTCTGCTGCCTGCTTGCCCATAAAATGAGTTCATTGAGTATAAAATTTTATCATATTTGTGAATGGGAGTACTGATTTGTAAGTGTTGTGTGCTGACCTTCCAATCAGTATTTCAGGTATCTGTGCCTGTGGCAGGTGTTGAGCATTAAGGTTTTTTTAACATTTAAAAAGATAACATTATTTGCAAATAGGACTGAGTAGACAACTTAAAAGGAAAACAAATCAAAAGGACTAAACTCACAACTCATTATGTTAGCTGGAGCAGCTATGATCTATTTACTACTTCAGCTACATTCGAGTGAATCAAAGTAGAAGCACTGGAGTCTGCAAAAATAATCTCTCAAAAGATTAAGTCAGAAATTAAAAAATTATTCCTTTTTTGGCACTCTTGGTACTCTGCTTCTCAGTAAAACAAATCTGGAATGGGTTTATATGTCAAGTTTTAAGTGGTAGTCTCACTAAGTGGAGTAATCAAAACCTAAAGCACAGCTATCTGTAGGTATGACTCCTTAAACTACTTAAGATTGAACAATAAAAATTCACAGATCTTAAAATGAAAAGATACCTCTTTTTAACAGAAGCATGTATTAAATTTGGGGTGTAATCCCTTCCACAAACTCCAAATATTGTTTTGAATATTAAAATGTGAATTAGGTACTGTTTGGAAAGAGGGCTAGTGGGCATCGTAGCTAATGGAAGCACTCTCCTGTATGGCCAGGATAATTGTGCAGAGATACAAAAGGTTGTTTCAAAATCATCACAGGCAGGTGTTTGCTTTACTGCCATTTTCTGGTCCTTTAGGAGATATTATGGCTATATAGCTTTCAAATGGAGCACTTCTGTTTGTTTTCTGTTGTTGTTGTTGTTTTCGTTTGGGGGGGGATTATGCTTGTTTGGTTTGATTTTGGGTTTTTTGGGGGGGATTGTTTGGTTTTTGTTTTCTTTTTTTAAATAAAAGGTTTTTTCAGTGTTCTTTTACTTTAACGGTGCCTTATTGGCAAAAAGTAAAGTATACTTCAGTTATTCAGATAATAATGATTTTATGAAAATACATAAAATGTGTGGTATCCTTTTCTATCTTCTTTTTGGTACTGGCAGTGCAAAAAGGTATTATATCAATACAGTGATGCAGCTCAGCTTATGCTGGGTAGAGAACTGCATGAGTGTGTGGTAGGACTGGAAGTCTGACTGCATGAAAGGTTGATGAAGTTCTGTAAATTCCCAGCACTTATATTTGCAAACTAGTGGAAACCTCAAGTGAAGCCTGTCAGGAAGCTTCTTGATTCTTACATGGCTAGAGTGCTCCCACCCCTTACATATTTTTAGGAGAAAGAGAAACTTTGATTCCATGGTTTGCTGGAAAACCTGATAATTTTATAATGGAATTGCATTAAACTGAAGTTAGATAAGTCAGAGAATAAAAGATACAAACTCTGGTGAGACTGTTCTTCTGAAGTGTTGTGATGCATAGAAAACACTTTTTACTTGTTACTTGAACTGGTTTTCTGACTCGTATATTTCTTTGTCATTTACCTGACTAATGAGACATGTTCCATCTTTTGTTCCAAGGATGAAGTGTTCTCTGTAACCATCTTTCTCTTTTTGTTTTTTAAAAAGCTCTTTGTACATGCTTTCCCCCCCCACTTTGTTTTTTGGTTTATGTTTTTCCTGATAATACATTGGCAAAATACCAGGGAAAGATCTCTATGTAAGGAACTGTTCTTTTGGAATAAAAGTTCAGCTTTTCAGAAGGAATGACAATGTGCAATGGTGTTAGTTTCTCTGTATGTGGTTTTTAACTACATTATATTTGTGTGCTTGATACAACAATTCCATTTCTTGGTTAGATGTGGTTAATTTTATATGGTTTCTGGATTGGAGCTCTAAGTATATAGATCAGAAGCAACAAAACTAATCTGTTTCCATACTGGAAAAGACAGTCACTATGCAGAATTACGTCAGACACAGCTTTCCATTTTATTCATTAATGCTTTTTACTAGGATACTGTCATCTTAAAGACAGAAATTAAGTGATAAATTCTTTAACAATTCACTGTTAATTGCTTCCTATCAATAATTATTATTATTGCTGTGTTTATTTGCTCATATAATACAAATAAAACCAATGCACTCTACTTCCATTTAGCATGGATATTAAAATCAGTCTCACACCACACATGCACTCATGCTTGAATCAAGTCTGAAACTGTAGCCAGATTAGGGACCAAAAACTTTGTACCTTTATTTAATCTAATTTTTGGTATGAAGGTAGCATATACTGCCAAAAACTTTTCCTAGCACCTGTGTCTGCAAAGATTTAAACACAATAAAAAAATTGCTTCAAAATTCTTAAAGTTATAATTTTCTGTTATATGTTTTATTAATGATAGTCATTCTCTCTCCTTACAGTGCAAATTAGAGTATCAAGCCTGTGTCTCAGGAAAACAAATCTCAGTGAAATGTGAAGGACGTTGCCCTTGCCCTTCTGAAAAATCCACAAATGCAGCCAGAAGTGATAGGAGAGGTGAGTGATGGTAATTCGTGTAATATTTTTAACAGCTGATTTCCAGAAGGAAGTAAGATTTTACTCACAGAAGATTACAGTTCCCAGAAACACTGATTATTCTTGAATAAAACCAGCTTTATTTTGGTCAAGGTCTTCTTTGCCAAGAGTTTTGAAATTGTACTTGTAGTAAAATACCACAGTGTTTTTCAAATGAGCTGTTGTAGTATGACATACTGCTGTTCTTATTTTGTTCTTTTATACTCCTTGAGGTGCTTATGGCTGTATTTAAGACAAAGAAAAATTCATTCCTTGCTTCTTCATGTTTTCAGTTGAATATTCAAGAAAACAAAGTGTGATAGAAAAAAATGGAAACTTAAAAATTCTTGTTACTGGTCATAGGAGCAAGTAGTTCCACTATAGAACTATTAGTAAAGGCTTCATTATATAAATAAGTCAGTTTGACAAGTGCTTGATAGGAATAAATCAGCTTCCTTTTGGACCATGAGAATAGGCTGCTAGAAAATGAAGTTGTTTTGTACTCCTCCTTAGCCATTGATGCAGCTGAAACAAACTGGTGGAAAAAAAGTGGTGGCTAAGCATATTTGTATTTCAGTGGCTCCCAGGTGATTTTGGAAGGTTGTTGTTAAACAAAGCGTGATACCACCTTCGGTGCTTCTGAATAAATAGCTGTCATAGCATGAGGTTTTAGGGCACCATGGACGTGAATTTGCCAAGAGAAGCATGACTGGAGATCTGCATTTGTTTCTTTCTTTAGACTGATCTCTGTTAAATGCAATTTTTTGTTCTTTCTGTATAGTAACACTTCTGATGAGTAAGCTAAAATCTTTATGCACAAATATAATTAAAATATAGCAGAATTAGTTTTTTAAGATTGGGGTTTTTTTCCTGTAGCAACCTTATACTGATAAAAGAAACCAGCATTACATTCCTGCATTATGTTAACGTTGGTATTTCACTATAGTTTGATGCGCTGTTCCAAATGTGTTGTGCAAGAGAGTCTTACTGTTTTCATTATAAACTGTAGCTACTGCCAAAACTATTATTTTCCTAGTTTAAAAAATAAATTAATATTCTTTTAACAATGAATAGAGATGACCACTATAAATATTAAGTTGTATGCAGGCATATAAATCAATTAAAAAACTGCTCTGAAACACTCATTTAGGTCACTTTTTTGGTCTTCAGCAATGTAATTGGTTGTGTAATTAAATATTAATTGAATATATGTAGTTAAATACTTCCTGTGCTGTAACCCCTCTGCAAAATTATAGTGTCTTGATGTTTTTAAGGCATTAATTTACAATTTCAAGTAGCACCTTTAAATAAGTAGATAAATCTGTCATTTGCTTGCATTGTCAGGCAGAATGAAAAGCACTGGAAGACACAGCATTGTATGGTTAAGGTGGCCCCTTTAATAAGGTATATAATGTAACCCCAATGTGGTTGCAGTATTCACTAGCAATAATTTCTGCATCTCCAGGATGAATATGGAAATAATTCCTTAACAGTGCGCTTTAAGTGAAATTAAGATAATGAGCTGAAAAGAATGTCTCCGTGAATAGCAGGCCTATGATTCTCCAGTGTTAGTCTTTTAATATGGTATCATTGCCCTCAGTTTTTACCAAAACAAGATTAGTGTTTTCTCTGCTGGAAGTTGTTTCAGCTGATGCAGTTATTTTTGTCCTTGGTGTGTCCGTTCAAGCACATTCTGGTTTTTGTACTCCTGTTCTAAAACACTGAAAAATATCTAGAGACAATTTTTTTTTTGCTTCAAAAAAATGGAATTGTTTTTAATTAGGATTGAACTCTTCTTGAAGATTTATGCTGCCAAGGGATCAAGATTGCTTGTGCCTAGTTATGTAAAAGAGAAGGAAAAAGGTTCCCATGTGTATGTAAAAGAGAAGGAAAAAGGTTCCCATGTGTATGGGAATTAACACTAATCCCGTCTTGACAGAATGTCAAGGCAAGCAAAATACAGGGCTTTTCCAAATGCTACATTTTATTGCAACACTGAAATTTGAATATAATTTTTTTACAAGGCCAAAGGCCAGGAGACTTGAGAAATACAAAAGTGAGCTGAGTATCATTACTGAAATTTCAACCATTTTTGTGACAATACAAAATTTCTTAAAACAGCAGTTCTTATAGCAGAAGTTATAAGAATACAAGTTTTGTCTTTAAGTAGAACTCCATAAAGCATTCTAACAGTTGGACTCTGTGATCTTGGAGATAATTTCCAACCTAAATTATTCTATGTTTCTGTGATTCTAAGCTGTATACACATGTCAGTTGCTTACAAAATTGACGAAGCCAAACAGACAAAGTAAGATTATTATTCCTGTTTCAGGGATAACTGAACTAAGGGTTTCTTAATATACATCCCTTATCTAAGGCAATTGTTCATCTTTTCAGATTAAAAAATTTACTGACTTTTTTGGTGTATCAGGAGAGCAAAGCATGTCTATGAACTTTTTCAGATAAGTCTTGGTGTGGAATCCCATACTCCTTTGGGAAGCAAAATTAAACCAGTACTCAGAAAAACAGATATTCCTTATAAAATGTGTGTGAACCTAATCATAAAATCATAGGATGCTCTAAGTGAATTCTAAAGTTTATCTAATCCATATCTCTGATGAATGCATGAAGCAGATGAAGGCACCCGGGTTTTTGTGAAAACTGTCTCATTTTAATGATACATTTAGAAATGTTGGATCTAATTGATGTTCAGGGGCCCTTAGATTGAATCCATACATGAAAGGGCTGAGAACTTCATCTGGAACTAGATGTGTAAGTTGTAGACAAAACAAAAGTAACAAGCAGAAAAAGACACAATAAAATAAAGATCTTTCTTTGTCATATCTTTGTTTTGAATTTAGTTTAGAGAAAGCAATGGGTATCATATAAACTATAAACTACAGTAAGCACTCCAATATTGTTTTAGTTCAAGATATTACAAGAAAAAAAAAGATGGACAACTGTCAGTTATTTTGTACTGTTATTTAATTGATATTTAATTCATAATTAATATAATGTATATTAATACATTTAATTATTGGTGTAGATCAAGAACTATGTTGCCTTTTTTTCTGCAAAAAGAAATAATGCAGTCTGTGGAATATGTGTCTTTGAAAAAAGGACAAAATTTTAACTGCATTTACTTCTTATGTCATTTAATGTGGTGTATATATAAGGCTTTATATGTATGTATTTTTACAGTATAATACCTTATATTTTCTAGCTGATTGAAAGAGCAGTTCTGAAAACTCTTAATTTCTGAAAAATCTTAACTCTTAACTTCTGAAAAATCTTAACTCTTAACTTCAAAGGTATCTAAGAAAAGCATTCATTGTAAGTTGTCTTAAATTTGCTCTACTCAAGAGTACATATATTGGGAAAGTTTAATTATTCTTTAATATAAAAAACTTGACAGAGTGCCTATGTTTTATTTCCCTGTTAAACTACACTAAAACTGTGATAATTGTGTGCTGTGACATGTCCAGGATCCTGCTCTTCCAAACAGACTATTTCAAAGTGTGCTACAGCATCCTCCTGGATTATCTCTTTGTATATCTTCATCATAGAAATAAGGTTGGGATTCTGCCCTGACACAGAGTCAAGGCAGCTGGGATATGTAGTCATACCCAAAAGCTCAGGATCAATTGAAGGTCCTGCAGTCTAAATGGCAAAAGCTATGGCATTATGGGTGAAATACTGAATATTCATCAGCTACTGAAATAGAATAATTTGCTCTCAATAATTTTTGAGTTAATTTCTAATAAATCCTGTGATAAGAGCGCACTTGATATTTTTACTAAAATAACAGAGATAGGCTTATATTCATGGAAGAAAAAAAGGGCTTCTCTTTATTTCATCATCTGAGGAGGACTATATAGGTAAGACTGGAAGCTTCTATAAACATCATACTCTTTGAATCTAAGCTTTTACCAGGTGGAATTGAAAAGGCAACTGAAATTGCATGCTGAAAGGATTTTCAGTTAGCATATATGAAAGACTTTAATCACAGAATATAGGTGCTCTCTCAGCTGTATCCTGTTTTGCACTGCATACTGCCGAATTGTTAATTGCTGTGGAGAGATGAGGATAAGTAACAGTAGGATTAAAGATGCTCTGGATTCTGTTTCATTCTGTGTGCATCAGTGCTTGAAAAGCAAATAGGGGGACAAATAGCAAAACAGGACTCTCCCAAATCCTCTCATTTAATTTGCATAACATCATCTTTTCAGTACATGACCTCCATCATTCCACCACAGGTATAGATGCCAAAAAGAGCTTTTGTTTTGTTTGCATTCAGAGAGTACACTGAATGGTTTCCAGACTTAAAAAATAAAGAGATTGAGGGCCAAAAATAATGTTTGTGTTAACTCTTTAATCTCTACTTTTTATTTTTACCTTTCAAAGACAGATAGTACTGTTTTGTAATTCCCTTTTTCTCTTTTGCCAGATGTACTACCGGACATCAATAGAATAAAATCTATATTCAAACCAACATATACTAGACCAATTAGACCTGATATTATCAGTGATCAGTTATGGGATAGTCAGAAGGAGCCATTTGTGTGAGACAATGAGCAAAATTCCCATCTAGAAGGTGAAGAGGTTCATGCTGTGTGATCAAGAATAAAATTTGACTTTCAAACCTCAAATAAGACAAAGATAGCCCACCAAACAAAATTAGTGTTATATTATAGTGCTGTTTGGGGTTTATTTACAAATATATTAGTATGTTTTAAAACATTTCCTAAAAGATCTAATTGTAACATTTAATTTTACACTTTCATGCTTGTTACAGAAAGTAAGTGACTAGCCTATAAAAAGATGTACAAAGAGAAGCGTGCTCATTTTCATCATGGGAAAACTGTTCTCAGTTGTTAACTTTCTCTGAAGAATATGTACAGTAAATGGAAGGAGGTGATCTCCATAGTCTGGGAGTAGCAGTAGCAACATTTTATATATGTGACAAATTTGCAGTAGGTAATTGTCAGCTTTCTTGTCTACTGTTCTTCTTAGCCATTGATTTATATTCAATAAAATATTTTATTATGTAATTACTGCTGCAGTTCTATAGAATGCAACATTAAAAGAAAATCTCTATGCATTTTTAGTTGCTTAATTTTCATTAGAAAATTTTACTGATTTTTCTCAAAATAATCTGTAGCGGAAGCCTGAAATACAAGAGCAAAACTATCAGTGGTATCAGTGGAAGCACTCAGATTAAGAATGTGTCTCATCTGTTCTGGCATATACTGTTTGAGATTGATATCATTTTGTGACAACAAAAATCTAGGCTAGTATGTCTGCTCTTGCCTTTACTACTGGCATCAACATGAATCTTGTCATTGATTTAAATGTAAATAGGCTTTAACATTGTGACTCAGTTTCCTTGTTAGAAGAAAAGACATCATCCATAGATAAGCTTTCTTACTTGACTATTTCTGAACAGTATTAATGCTTTGAAACCTTTTATGATTTTAAAGATACTACAAAACTAAAATGTATCACTGTATAGCCATTTTAGTTCTTCAGAAGCTATTGACTTAGCAGTAAATGCCCATTTTGCTTTTATTGCTTTTTGTACTAGAATACATAGTTTTCACTTGTGAATCTTAAAGCTGTTCATCTTAGACCTATATTTGTCCAGGCACACAAGGTAAAATATTGGTTTTCACTTTTTTTAATTCATTATGTACATTTACAGTAATGGTGAGCTGTAAGTATAGATTATATATAAATTGAAGCTATTTGAAGATAAAATGAAAATTGATGCACTGTTGATTTTTATACTTTGAAATTTGGTCAGCCTAATTCATTAGGGAGGGGTTTTTTTTCCCTCTGTTGTATTAAGGGTGAATGATGGACCACTTTTTACTTCATCTTCAATAAGAAGTACTGTTGTTTTATCAGATTTTAGTGCTTTGCTATATATTTTATAAATGCTAGGTTATTTCTGAGATAGCAGGCTAATAATCTTAGCAACAGTTCATTTGTATCTGTAAGTTATTTCTATACCTATGATAAAAAGGGAATATGCTAGCACAAAAATACTGTATTATTGCAATTGCAAGACATCTAAGATTCATTACTGTGTTTGTGTAATAACAGAAATGCAATGGAGCTAATTTGTTTTGTCCTTCAATGTTAAGATAAATTTTCTGCATGAATCTTGTTTATATTTTTGAACTTAATATCTTTTTTGCTTCAGTGATGCTGAGCCAAGTAAAATTGTCGTCGGTATCTTCTTTCATTAATCAAACTCCATTCTCAGACTTTCTAAAAAGAGACCACTCCATTATAATTAGTAGTAATCTACTGTAGTGTAATTAGTAACAATCTAATGTGGTGTAGAATGACAGAGAATGTGTTTGGGATGAGTGATCTGACCTGTATGCCCACAATCCCCGCTTCCCTCCTCATATAGCCTGAGCTTAACCAGAACCCACCCACATACCAGGCTTCCTTCCCCTGGAACCCTGGGAAAGATTGGAAAGGAGAGGTATAGGCCACTTGCTGTATATTGTCTGTGTGTGATGTGGAAGCAATGAAGGGCCAGTGGAAGGACTTTGAAGGACTGGGGAAATGGAGATGCAGCTGTATAACCTGTTGTTAGACTGTAGAAGTGGCTCCATTTGTCAGTTTTGCTTCAGATGCATGTTTCTCCTGTAATTTCAAACTTCTGCATGGAACAGTGTGTGTTCAGTTTGTTTTAAACACCTTTATAATTTGAAAAGGATAACTAGAATTGGTTAGTCTATTGGTTGATGATATTTTGGCTAAAAAATTTTTGCTTTTGCTTTCTGTTCATACAGGGATTAAAATATTTGGGAACGAACAATAGAAATACGTGTCTTGCTGAAAAGAAGTGATATGACAAATGCAAGTAGAGCAATGAAGCAGAGACATTCCAGTAAAAAGTATACTATTAATTCAAATCAGAGTGGAGCTGATAGTGTGAAAAAAAGAAACGGGTAGAATGTGCTTGAACAGTGATTTATAGTTTTGTAATTCTCTGCCATGAGCTCATAATTGCAAAACAAATTAAAATTCCATTGAACTTGACTATTAGAAGGAAGAAGTGAAGGATTAAGGGGAGATTGTCCATCCCATAATAATATAGTTTATATAAAAAAGGCTAGAGTGTATATGCTGTGTTTATGAAAAATAATCCACAAAACACTGCAGAACATATTCAAGAATACTTTGAAAAAGGACATTTTATTGTTGCCAGGATTAAGTGTAATCCTTAGAAAGGATTGTTAGCTGAGTGCTTGTTGTCGATATTGCAAAGAGCCATAACACTAAAGGGAAAACAGGAATATTACATACCTCTCACTGGAAACAACTCTTTGCTCACAGTTCCAAGTGCCTTTGCAACAGCAGTCTACCCTAAAATGACCTTGTCTTTGCTCTTTATTTCTTTATTTGAACTGCTTTGTTATTTCCAAGTCCTTCCACTTTTTGTGGCTGCTTTTGGAAGCCTTGGGTACTCAAGCTATGCCGCTTTGTCAAATCCAGGTATGTATATCACATCCACAAATTTACTTTTAAATGGAAAAGGCTGAGGTCTCAAGGCTGTGGAAATTGGTTCTAGCCTGCTGTGGTGAGCTGCCCTTCAAGAAGTTGCTTCTCACATTTCTTCTGTTAGCAGCAAACGAGCACATAACTGGAGATCTGGCCCTGTGTTCGAGTATTTGTGTAATGCAGTTTTGGACTTCTAAAGTAATGTTAGTGTCGCATCTGTGTGTGTGTATTTTTTATCACAGGATGTCGGGGGCAGGCATGTCCTGTGCTAGTTGTGGCTTACAAAACAATGTGTATGTTTGAGAAGGTGGGCACAGCTGGAATTCCTCAGTGACCTTGTCCATCCTATGCACAGGAAGCAATTTCAAGGTGAACTTTCCAGACTTCCTTTCAAGTAAAACTAGCTGGTTCACTACAAATAAGTGCATTACACATGTGGGATGGACACTTAGAATAATGTGTTGCCTGTTTTGTAATCCTTGATTTCTGTGGGGCTGTTCAGACACTCAGAGCCATTTAGACCCTCTGGTTCTTTTTAGGTAAAGACTCAGTATATGCAAGATGAGTAATTAGTTATTCAGAGTTGTTTTCTTACTACTACAAAGTAGTATATACCTTTAGTATATACTCTTCGTATACTTTTGACAGAGGAAAAGATTTCTCTATAGGAGGTTGCTTTAAAATGAATTATTATGAAAATTTTGATTACCTTGGTTGATTTCTCTGTTTCCTTTCCCCCTATGTTTTAGTAGGGGGAGAAAACCCAAAGAACTCACATGAAGAATATGTCCTTAGAGGCAAAAATGTTAACCTTCAGTGTATCAGCCTGTGGTTTTGTGCTGCTGCAGTTTTAAGAGAGTTATACAAGTTAACCTGTTGATGAAAGAAGATAATTAATGCTGATTCATTTTGTGTTTTATAATCATTAATTTTCACTTAGGTTTTTAAACAATTAATGAACAAAGTCAGTCCTAGGGTCCCTGAAACACTCAAATTATTTGGAAAGTTTAGTCTGTGTAGCACAACAAACTCTATTAATAAACTATTATAGGTATTCATGAGATCATGCTTTTTTAGGATATATTCATTATTTTCTTTTGCTCTCTGCCAACCGGCTTTCATGGATTATAAAGCTGGAAGCTTAAATATAGTCCAGACCATTAAAATGGTGTTACATTCGATTATAATGGCTATAATTGCCTTAATTATGTAAATGAAGGGGCCTTGCCAATCTTGCAATCCGTTAAAGGCTTTAGAAGTATGTCACAGTAGTTGTATTGAAATAAATAACCAAAGAGATGCAGATGATATGCTGAGTATCTGGATCAGCATTGTCTTTCTGTTAATGCAGTGTAAAATAAGCTAACAAGATGCTGCTATGTTTGCATCTTCATTACTGATGTAATGGTAATTTTTTTTTACTGATACTATTTTTATACCATCGATATGCAGTAATATTTAAAAGTCTTTCATTGCTGATCAATAGGAGATAACAATAAGAGAAAATACTCTTTTTTTTTTTTTTTTAAATCAGGTAATTATTTTTGACTAGTTTATTTGCCCCTCCTTACTTTTGGCGAGTAAAACATTTGGTGCTGATTTTGTAACCTGATTCTGACTTATTTTTTCCTGTAATTATATCAGAACTTATTGGAAGTTATTTGAGATCCTTAGGAAGCTCAGGAACGGACTGATGATGGTGCAGTAATGTCCTGAAGGAGTGTTGGATCTGTGAGATTCACTGAGTTGTCTTCAAGTAGGAGGTAAACCCAGTGGTATTTAAAGAACATGTGATACCCTTTTTGCAACCGATTCTCAGTAACATTAATTGAATCTTTAGTATTTCAGTTTCCTATTTACTTTACTACTTAACTGTGCTATCTGTGCTCCATCTTAAATAGTTGCAGTATCGCTTTTCTGAAGTGACTGTTCTAATAGCTGCTAGAATTTTGATATTTTGTTTAAAATATCAAAGTCCTTTAGAAGACAGGGATTAAAAAGTCTGGTTTTGGCAGCTATTGCTAATGTTTCTATAGTTGCTACACAAAAATTGACAGAAATAAAATGTGCTAATTACAGCATCAATATCCTGGTGATATGGTTGCCCTTTCTAATTTTTTTTTTTTTTAACAAGTGTGTTGGGTCTCATTTATTCTTTGAAGCTGACCTCTGTCATAGTAACTAATTTCTACCTCAGCTAACTTTAAGCAAATATTCCAATAATACATTATGCAAGGAAAAAATTTTACTTGGTATCAGCATGTCCCTACATGGTTACACCATGTCTTCTTTCTTTCAATAGTTAAAATATAATCAGTTAATTTCAATAGTTAAAATGTAATTACACATAAAAGTACAAGTTTTCTCTAAGAAAAACCTTTCTCACTTCTCTTGAGCATACAGACAGAACAATACTGATTTACTGTTTCACTTTTACTCTTTTTGTATAAATATTTGAACGCTCTTTCACAATTGAAAACCTTTATTCTCTTGGTTGGTGTAATGTTTTGAGGCACTACTGGAATGGTTTAATGTGCCGTGTGTATTCACTGATGCTCTGAAAATGTCTGTGTTTTAAAAGTATGATGACACCTAAGCCATATTCACATCCTACTCATTTCAAGCTGTGATAATTTCTAAAATTTTGAAATGATGATACAATGCTAAAAAGAGATTTTACAGTTTCATCCTCTCCAGGACAATCCTTACATACTTCGGACTGTCTTTGAAAATACATTTTCCTTTTCCTTAAAAAAAAAAAAAAAAATCCTTACTTTCTATGCAAAATTGTCGTTTTACAACTCTTGCTAGCTTTGAGTCTTCATGTAAGTTTCTATAGTTTTACTCAGAGTCCTGGTAAGGAAATTTAAGCAAATATGCGCCAGTGTCAGCAAGATCTAAATCTATTTCAGGTGATACATTTTTATATCTTGACTGTTTTTACTGCCAAGAAGGCAGATTTTATATTTGTAAATAAAAAGATTTTTTTTGTATTGTTGCTGAATCAGCATTATGAAAAAATATATTGATGAAATTATTAAATCCTACATGCCTTAAATTATAATAATTACCCAACAGTGTTGCATTTTATCTGCATCAAAAAATACAATATTTAATTTTATTTTTTCTTGATATCTTAATTTTATATCCCAGATGCAGACTACTTTACGTGTCAGAAATCTGCTAAATAAAACATTTAAGTCTTCATGGAAAATGAAAAACCCAACTTCTGCCCTGAAGGCACCATGATCCATGAAATTAGCTGTGGCATCTGTTTTAACTGTTGTTCCTGCTGATACTGCAAGATCAAGTGCTACAGCCACCTTGCATGCAGGCATCAGCAATTGTTCAGTTGTGTCAAATTGTAAGCTTTGGCTCATTAGCATGGTGGCACCTTTATAATAGAGTGAATGCTAAATGAAAAGCATTTGGCTTTAAAACATAACACCCCCTAAAATTAAATGGCTTTGAAAAACAAGTTTGTATTGTGATTTGCTAGTACTGAAATATGTTTTTGTAGGAAGAAAAAACCAAACAAATATCTGCTAAGAGTACAAGGTGAGTCATAAGAAATCCTGGATTGATAGATCTTTAATGATAATTCTTGTCAAAACTATTTGCATTATTTATGCTCTTTAAATAGAAGTTTATTATAAATTCCTGAGAATAGTAGTAGAGCATGAAACAAAAAGAGATTTGTAAAGCCAGCTTTGAAGGAAACTAAGTAACTTAAGATGGCTTTGTTCTGTTTGGTCTCTTCAGCAGAGTTGTCTTCTTTTCTGAGATTGGGTGTAGATGAAAGTTTTAAGCAGGTTTGTAACACAGTTTACTGTGTCTCATAGGAATCTGATTTTTTCGGTGTAGTTTTTCTTTTAATGTCAGTATTTGAAGTTGATTACCCTCTGTAGTATTTCTGTCTACACAGTTTAAGAGGATTAAAAGATACTTCCGAGATAGATGCCACTAATAAGCTGTTATTATTTAGTTCCCTTCTTTCTAAAGGTTTAGCTTCAGAAGAGGAATACCAAAAGAGTGTATAGTTTTAACAAAGCAAACAGAGTACTGCTACAACTCAGAAAAAACAAAGAAGATAGTATTACTCTTTCTGTGTTGTATTTCACCCTGTTTGAATCTGTCAAAGAGGAAAAAAAACACAGTTTATACAAGTATATCCAAGTCAGTTGGGATGTTTCTGACAGTTTAATTGGTCATCGGATCATAACTAGACTTTGTAGAAAATAGGATACATAAAATTAGGAAAGCAAGTTTAAAAGAAAATTACTGCAGATTGGACTAATTTAGGAAGCATTGTCCACCAGCTCTAAAGACTACTGGTAGGTAGTTTAAAAGTATTTTTTCTGAGTCAAAAGCTGAAAATAGACAACAGTATGAAGTGTGTCAAGGCTAAAGGATGCAGACAGTTGTCAGAGATGAGCATTTGTGACAATTTGGTACCTAGAAAAAGAAAGCTAAAGATCAATTCAGTTATTCACAAGATTATTGTGTACATGTGTTTATTTCTTGACATCTCTAGAATTTCATTCTTTAGAGTTAAAGTTACATTTTGTAATGCAAGCATTGATTTACCATGTCCAGATAGTCATGTAATTGTGAGTGAGAGCTCTCACTGTATGTAAGGGTTAGCAGCCTGGACCTGTTACAGCAAGCACCTTTGTAATGTTTGTGGGCAACATGAATCTTGTCATGTAAGATGCAGTGGTCACGTTTACCTGTAGTACCAGACTGTCTTGATATCCTTAACATACAGCATGTGGGGTTCTTAAAATTTCATTGATGTGAGCGATGTATGGGGCTGATTTCTTTAGCTTGTTGAAAAAGGTTCTCAGGCAGGCATTTAGCATGCAATATTGAGTAAATATAGTAGTTCAGCTTTCTAGCTGGAGTATATCCCCTTTCTGGAGAACACCCCAATTTTCTTGTGCAGAAGAACTATATATTACTACTTTCTTTGTCCTTCCTATAGGCCACTTTGTGCTATTTTGCACATACTATGTAACACTTCATTCTGCAAGTAATTAAGTCTAAGGTATTAGTCTTTGTAAATTAGGGTAGGATAGTTAGAGTGAATGATAAGCATTGTTACTCATTCATCTTAAGTTGTTTAATTTGCTATTTTAGTTTGTTGATATTATTTGAAGTTACTTTAGTCGTCCACATAAAGATTTGTAATAAGTGATACCCAGTGCCATAAACGTATTTCCTTTTTTTTTTTTTTTAATTTAAGCTATTTCTAAATTCCTCCAATGTGTTGGGAGATGTTTAAAATCAGTTGTGTTGTGTAACAACAGACTTTGATATGACCAGGATGTCAGGCTTCTGATTTGCTCCATTTCTCTTTTCAAAACCAGAAACAAGTACAGAAATAAGCTTGACGGCATGGTGTGCGGAGGTGGAAAACTTCATTTAGCGTAAAAGGAGACAGGAATACCTTTTTTCCTCAAAATAACCTGTGCAACTGACACAGAGAATCTGAACAAAGATCCAGTAAATGAAGAATTAAACTGTACCATCTCTTGAGTTGATCTTTGTTGAGATGTTTGAAATTATCAGTAAAATACTTTTGCTACCAAACTTTCACCAGGCTACACACCAGTATTACAGAATCACAGACTCACCTAATGGTTGAGATTGGAAGTGACCTCTGGAGGTCATCTTGTCCAACCGCCCTGCTCATGCACAGCCACCTAGAAACAGGTTGCTCAGAACCATGTCCAGACAACTTTTGAATATCTCGGAGGATGGAGCCTCTCTGAACAACCTGTGCAAGTGCTCAGTCACTCTCAAAATGAAAAAACGTTTCCTCATGTTCAACAAAAACCTCCTGTGTTTCATTTTGTGGCCACTGCTTCTTGCCCTGTCACTGGGAACCACTGAAAAAAGCCTGGTTCCATTTTTATGTCCTCCCTCCAGGTATTTATATACATTGATAAGATCCTCTTGAATTTTCTTCTCCAGGGAAAGCAGTCCAAATGCTTTCAGCATTTCATCATGTGAGATTTTGTTGATTCACAAAATGTAAAACAAAAATTGCACATTTTAATTTGCTAACGAAAGTTTTCTCACTATCATAATACAATCTCAGGACTGATTTTGTCATATTCAGTGACAATTAGTGAGACAATTTGGTTAACTGTGAAGACCTGTGAAAGAGAAAAAGCTTCAAAAAGTGGTCTGAGAACTATAGCATATATATCTATACTTAACAAACACTAAACTTAGTTCATTGTGCTTCTGTGTGCAAATGAGAATATTTCTTCTTTAGCCAACATACAGAGAAAGAAGTACAATCTGATCTGACATTTTTGAGGAACAAGTTGAGAAATGTGTAGCTTAGCATATAGCGTAAAATGTAGTCATGAAAATGTGATTTTTAACCCCAAATATATTTATCACAAAAAATACTTTGTAATTTCGAAGTGATGATGTAAATCCATAAATTTCCTACAAAACTTCACACAATTTACAGTGATTCTAGATTTATATGTTAGCTTATGTCAGAGTTCCTATTTAAGAGAAATGTCTTCAAAAAAATATTGTTTGCTTGCATGCACACACAATGCAAAAGTCTATAATGCTTCACATATATATATATGTATATATATATACACACGCTATATGTATGAGGCACCTAGAACACTGAAACTATTCTGTGAAATTGAGCACTGTGATTTATTTTGGAGGGTAACATAGTCATATACAAGATAGACAGAAAAGTACAATCAGTAGTAGTAGCCTAGAAACCGAACATATTTTCCAGAACATGAGCTCATAAAAAGTCTTGCAGATCATAAAGCCTGCAAAACAGCCTTTGCTTTCCATCTGCTTCAGGCCCAGTGATGTAACATTCAATTTAATCCAACATAAGCTTTTTAATAGGGTAATGATTTATTCTTGACATTTGGACAAAGGACGCAAGGAGCCTTGGAAGTAATTTTTAAATTCCTAGCTATATATATATTTATATCTAAAAGAAAGTTGAGGATAAGTATAAGGATAAAATTATACTGAATTTCATTACCACAGAGGTCATCGAATAATTGCACAATCTACTATTCCTTTTTTTCTGTTACTCTACCTCTAAGCAAGATTTCTTCAGACTGGAAGAATGTTTCTTTTGCAGTTTAGGACTTTCATAATGGAAATAGAAATGCATATATCCATTAAGAAGGCATTTGCGCATTTGCAAAGAGACTGATGGTGTTGGTGTACATTTGTTAAGCACTAAGCCAGTCCATGTGTGCAGATCACCTGTGCTGCATATACAGTGAGTTTGATGTATCCCAGAGGCTTGCAGTTTAATGACTTCAGAATTGTATACCCTTCTGGGAGAGCTGAACATGAAATGGTCTGATCAGAGCTTCTGATCTTGTTCTCATATAATCGGAAATTCTTTTTTACTTCCAGAGTTTTGGGGTAGATAAAAAACAGCATTCTAAAAAAACTGAAATATGGGAACTTTTTTCCTATATTGTTGTGCAGTTTGTTTCAGTGTACCACATGGACATGGATCATTATGTTATATAAAATAAAAGTGAATATAAAATCCTTATCAAGCATTATAAATGCTCATCAGTGTTATTCTGAACAATGAAAAATTCCTTTTGCAGTGGAAGCCAAACAGTAACTGTAAAAACAAAGTGTATCTGCCTATTGTGATCTTCATAGATGACCTATTTTTTTGCTATCAGTGTCTCAGTGTTAGACTGCATTATTTAATTTTTTTAAAATTTTGAATTTCTTAACCTGTGACATATCAAGCCATACAAAAAAGGGATATTTTCCCGAAGACTATTTCTTTTCTTCTTTCAATACTATAAGAGAAAAAGTTTATATGCGGACTCAAAAATTACACATAACAGTATTAATTTTCTTTGTAGTGATTGCATAAATGTCAATCAATTAATTTAGATTAAAATGTTCAGCATCTTACCTTTCTGTAAAAATGTTTTACATTTTAGTATTTTCAAAAAAAGAATAAATACTGTTTTGGTCCAGAAAAAAAAAAAATCAGTTAAACAGTATGAAAGATATGAAATGATGAAAGGTGTTCTGTTACGGAAACATGTGCTGACTGACAAATAACTTCTTTTCACGGAAAAATTTTCAAGACCAAAGTGATTAAATGGGACACCTGGATTATGTGCTGTACAAGTAAATATAAATAAGGTGTGGCTCATTAGCTCTTGACACTTCAAAATGTGGGGAAGTAAGGAAAGAAGCGGCCTAGAAAGGGAAAAGGGTAGAAAAAGAAAATGTGAATAGCAAGGAGATGATGATTCTATATTATGCCTTAAGCTTGGGAGTTTTGTGCAGAGTTTTGTGCAGAGTTTTGTGCCCACCAGGCAGGTGCTTGGCTGCCTTATATAGGTAGAAGAGAGAAGGCCATTATTTTTTTATGTTTACATTGAACTATATGTTTCTATCTTCTGCTGAATAGGTGACCTGGTTTTTGTTTTTTTTGGGGGAGTTTCTCTGTGTGTGTAGAAAATGAGAAACAAATCAAATCTAGATACCTTATGTACCTAGTTCTTTCAGAAAGATTTTGGAGAGTTTGTGTAAATTGCTCCCCTGTGGGACATTATCACTGCCTGTATCCTCAGGAAGTTTCTTGTAATTATCATCACTGCTCAGTGACTGAGTAATCAGAGGAGCTGTTACCTACATCTTCTTCACAGGTGATTGATGTCAGTGTCTTTTGAAAATGTCAGGGTTTCTGTTTCCTTGTTTATTAATTCCTTCTGAGATACTTACCTAACTCTCAGGCATTTTTGGACTTAAAGAAGTGACTAGATGTTTAGTACTCATTTATTTTGTTTTGGTAAGCTGTTTGTTTGCATCAGATATTTTACACAGCAGTTTCATGGTGGTAGCAGTGTTTTTGACTTCTATGGACCAGGTGTTGTACATTGGTATTATTTGGACGCAGCTCCCTCATGCTGACTAATACTGAAAGAAACAGTATTGCTAAGTAACACTGGACACAAGTTTAAATTGGGAGAGGACTGGCTGGAGAGCTGCCCTGCAAGAGAGGCATCTGAGGGTACTGGTGGGCAGCAGCTCAGTATGAGTCAGCAGCGTGTCCAGGCAGCCCAGGGGGCAAACCCCATCCTGGGGAGCATCAAGCATGGCACAACCAGCCAGTCAACAGAGGTGACTGTGCCACTGCATTCAGCCTTGGGGTGGCCTCCCCTGGAGTGCTGCGTGGGTCTGGGCCCCACAGTTCAAGAGAGATGTGAAGGTCCTTGGCTGCATCCAGAGGAAGACAACAAAGCTAGTGACAGGATGGAAGGAATTTGTGTAAAAAATAGACATAATTTCACATTATAAATATTTCTTACTGCTCTTACTAGGATGTCTTCAAAACCGTTATCAGCAGATATTTGGTTATTTCTTAAAATAGTTAAAATACTGGTTTTGTTTTGAAGTCTCAGCTACGGATGCATTATTTTCAGATTCTTGCTGATGTCACAGTCACTGTTCCGGACTGCTTGCAGAATCTGTGGAAGTGTAAACACAGTGATGCCATTATTATGGCCAATAGTTTTGAAGTCTCAGATGCAGTAGTGAAGAGGTTCACAGTTGATGACATTTGGCAGTTCTTTTCATCTGTAGGCAGTGGTGCTGATAATCAGCACATCCAGTTAGTTCAAATACCTTTCATGGCTTATGATTATTAACAAGTAAAACTATAACTGAATAGATTACTGTCTGACATCTCTAATTGCCCATACTCTTTTTGTCTTGACAGGTTCTTAATCACCTTATGGAGAAACAATATACATTCTAATTATACCGATTTTGTCTAAAATACAATACATAGTCTTGAATAGATTTTTTTCAAAAAATAATGTCATTTTTTTTAAAGAAAAAGGTTATATTTTTCTTTTCTTTTACGTGTTGTAAAACTTACAACATGTAATTATTCATTGTGAAAAATGTCAACAAAATTGTTTAAAAAACCATCACTGTGTTGATCAATGTGAGAATTCCCTTCCTCTTCGAAAAACCAAGTAGCTGGTCTAGACAGCACCAAAGTGGGCTGTCTAGTGACAGCACCAAAGTACTGGCTGTACTGAAATCAGCAAGAATATTATTACTGATTTCAATGTGATAAGTATTTTAGGATAGCTTTTTTTGTTTTGCGTACGCATGGTGCTGATTTGTGCCTACTATAAGCAGTTCCTTTCAAAAACTTCTGTGCTTGCAAAGTAGCCATGCAGATAGACTGCATGCAGGTAGACAGCAGTCTCATGCAAAAAAACTGCAGCTGGAAAAGAAGCATTTCCTGAAACCTGTCATGACTAGTATATTTCTTCTTATACTAGACACGACATGGTCTCCATAACTGGGCCACAAATTTGGGGGTGAAGGAATACAGTAGGGCACATAAGGGTATATTCCCACTTAAAATAATGTATCTCATTACTTTGCTCCTTGACTTTGTCCTTCGTTATCCACACTGTTAGTTCAGTGACAGATTCTCTGCTGAGGTAAAGTAGCTGTTCCCTTTTCAGACGTACTTCTGGGAGTAGTTTTCTCCATGGACTTCTTCCTGCAGACTGTATGAATAAAAAAGCAACAGATTTATAGTCCTTTAACTTGCAAATAAATGGTATTCTCTCAGACATTGTACCCTCCAATATTTTCACACATTCACATGCCTCACCAGTGCATGCTTCTTATATCCTTATTACTTATTTATAGAACAGCACTGAACAAGTTTCCTCTTCCTCTCCAGAAATAGTAATTGTAATTCAGTAGGATCACTGTTGGTAATACAGGATTTTTGGATTTAAAAGATGTATAAGGAATAACCACATTAAAAATTACCAAGGCTAAATAAATTTATATTGCCATGAATATTCATATACATCCCATAAAAATTCCCTGATCTACATAAGACCTTAATGAAAAATCCATTTAGTGTTCGGTGCAGAGACTAGCAAAACATAATTGCACTTTGCTAACATATTTCATAAATGCATTTGGAAACATTTTGGATGTTGGTACCCTAATCATATCTTTTTTAACTCATTTCTTTCTGCATTTCTCCTTCATCTTTTGATTAGTGAATTTGTGTGGAGACACAGCTGCAGATTTACAGATTACGTTTACTTAAGTAGTGTTCTCATTTCATTGAGGTGGTGATACAATGTAGTAGAGTTTGCATCCCACTGCATATGGTTCAGGTGCCAGGGAAATTGGGTCCTGCTGTTACATTGCTGTATAATGGATTAACTGTCATAAGTTTCTTCAGTGGTAGAGAAAGAGCTTGTCTACCTCTGTTGGCCTCGCTTTAGGGAAGACACAAATAGCTAGTTATATTGGAGTGATTCTACCTTCTCAGTCCTCACTGAAAGGTCTAAAGGCAATTGTGCTCTTCAATGAACAATTTAAGGTGATTAAGAGCGATTTTAGTGATTAAACATTCAAGAAGAAAACACAGGCAAATGGTTAGGATAAGTACGAAGTAGTTTAAAGCATCAGATCACAATCTAAATACAAAAAGCCTTGGATCTGTTAGACTTAATTGGGATCCGATAGGATGTACAATTCCTTTATGCAGAACAGAGTGTAGTTAATTTCTACAATCTAATTGTAAGATTGATGGGGAGATAGACAACAGGTTAGCAAAGGCATACAGTGCCTTCGGAAAGCTTCATAAAAGAGTTTGGCGAAATAAACACTTGAAGAAAAGTACAAAGATCAGTGTTTACAGAGCCATTGTGCTCTCTACTCTCTTATATGGATCTGAATCATGGGTCATCTACTGCCACCACCTACTTCCATCAACGCTGTCTCCATACAATCCTAAACATCCACTGGTCAGATTATGTGACCAATACATCTGTTGTAGAACAAGCAGCAATCACAAGTATTGAGCCCATGTTACTGAGAACGCAACTGCGCTGGGCAGGGCACATCTCAAGGATGAAGGACCACCTCCCTAAGATCTTGCTCTGTGGTGAACTTGCCACCTGCTGCCACAAGAGAGGAGCCCCGAAGAGAAGATACAAGGAGTCCCTGAAACAACATCTCAGCCTTGGCCATATTGATCAACATAACTGGTCTACTCTGGCCTCCAGTCGGGAGATCTGGAGACACACCATCTATAACGCTGCTGATGCCTTTGAGAAAGCACACAGGATCACTCTTGAGGAGAAAAGACAACGCAGAAAGAATTGTGCCTTGCAGGATATACCACCTAAGGAGTCTTTCTGTTATGCGTTCTGCAACCGGACGTGTCTATCTCGTATTGGCCTTTTTAGCCACCAACGCGCTTGCAACAAACGTGGGTAGAGCCCTTCCCAAATCTTTGTTCGTGAAGCCCAGCCATGATTATGATAATTTCTACTAATTGGTAATTCTTGAGCACAGTGTTCAATTCTGCTCTCCTTCCCTGCCAGAGAAAAAGTGCAAACCAGTAGACAGTCATTGTGAGGCACAATGATAATTTGCTCTCACAATAGAAAGAAGGGTCTATCAGTCCCTTCCAGGTTCTGTGTGCATAGTTGCCTGATATGGTAGACTTTCAAAGTCTCTTATCAGTACTGAACATTTCTGATTTCAGAAATATCTATTTTAAAAGACTGAAATAATATATACATATTTTTAAGTTTTCTTTGTAAAGAGCATTGTCCAGGAATCCTTTATCTTTGTCTGCTGTGATTCAAAGGTTTGTATGTCAAATGCAGTAAGTCTTTGCAGGACTCTGTCACTCATGACCTTGAAGGAAAGAATGTCCAGACTTTGTATCAGAGCCATGTAGTGCTTTCAGGAATCCTTAAAACTGAATTCAGAAAATGACAGCACTTTTGAGATATGGCTGTCTGGAAAGCTTTCACTGCTAAGACTGGAGTATCTCTTTGCTATCTTTTTTTTGCTATCTTCATTACTATGCAATGTACAGATTAATAACATAATTTTCATCCTCAGAAATTAATAGTTTGAAATAACAGAGCATGATGAGAAATAACCAACACTAAAGGTTAGCAGCACTTAGCAAAGGAAGACATATATGTATATTGACTATCCTCCAGAAAATAAATTACCAAATTCCGCAACAGGTCTGTGGTACTTCTGGCAGACTAAAGAATTAGTATTGTCTTACTTAATTGCAATGCTTTTGTAATTTCATATATTTTAAGTTGAAGGTAGTATCTTGACACAGAATTCTGTATGTTGTAGTTACTACTATTTTTCCTGCACTCAGAGATCATTGTTATATTTAAATGTGAAGTCTTAAAAACTGTTAGGACACAAAAAGATGAGATTTATTTTATGAAAATGTAATTTAATTGAAATAGTTTTGAATTTTATGAAACATTAATCATGAGTGGAATGTGAGTATGGAACATTAATTTGAAGCAGTAAGAATAAGCAGCTGCAGTTCGCTGATATGGTATCTGCAGCATTTGTATTAATTATCTCATAACATAGACTAAGTGAAGTAGAAAATTCATTATGTTTAGTTAAATAGTAAGGAAATCAGAATGCTTTTATTTGTTAATTTCAAGGTATCTTCCAAAAATCACTGACCCTAGAGGTAACAGATGGCTAATAAACATCAGCTTATAAAAATAGAAATATCCATATGAAAATTTTCTGTTTACAGCCTTTCAAAAAACAAACAAACAAACAAACAAACCCAAACCAAACTCTTCTAACTGTACATATGGGACTGTAAAAAGATGACTGAAATGACCCATCCTTTAGCTACAGGTTTGAAGGGATTTTTGTCTTTCTGTCAAGTGTATTGGGTTTTGCTACTACATTTCATTTTGCTATATGTTACTCGTCCCATTTGTATCAGATGATGCAGAGCTAGAAATGCTGCCCTATATTGCAGGAACTGTAAGGTCACTTGCATACAATTCTGAGACATTTAGAGTTAGCCAAATGGGTACTAGCCCTTATTCTGCAGCCATTAATTTTCAATTCAAGCAATATGAGTTCCTCAGGGCTAAATTTATAAACCTAGGCAGACTGGCAACCTTCCAGGGTACTTACTGATGCTGAGTAGGTATGCTTGTCATAATGTTCCAGTTTACTATAGTAGATACTGTCTTTAAAGGCAGCACTGAATTCTAATGGCAGTATTAGGGTTACTGTATTTTGAGAAGTACTTTCAAATGCAGGTGCTGGAATTGTAGTTAATCAGTGTATCTCAGGTGTTTAACATTTACTGTGCAGTCATACGGTAGTGCATGAATGGTAGGTAACACACTGAAAGGTATTGGACTGCATAAGCATCAGCTGTGCACTGCTCTAAATAATCCTGCTTACAGCTCACTCAGAATTGCTGCTATAACCAGGTTTCTGGATGTCTAGCAATCCTGGACAGATGGGTGCAATCTTCAAGTTACAGCATGAGGAAATGCTCTTGTACTTTTCGGAGAGAACAGTATAGAGTTACAACATAGGTGATAGTAGTATATTGTTCCTTTCTAAGCAGGGTAGTCTTTAATACAGTGAGGAACCTTAATGTGAATTTCATGATGGTCACAAGACATGAATGACTGGACACTGTCCTGAACAACCTGATGTAATTAGACCTACTTTTAGCAGAGAGTTAAGACTGAACAACTTCTGGAGTTCCCTTTCAGCATAAATTCTTCTGTGATTCTGTGGTCATATGCAGTGATTCCAATATGGAGAAAGTTTGAATGGTAAGAAGTCTTGCTTTAGCACACGCTGATTGCTGAGTTACCCATCTCACATGGAGTAATTTCTAGTTTACTCTAGGAGGTGGTTGATGTGTACCCTGTTCTTCAAGTTGTCCATATACTCTCTTTATATTTACTTCTTGGTTATTTTATTACATGCGTGAATCAGTTCTGCCTGATTAAATGTGATTGTATGTGCTGGGGATGACCTTCTGCAGTTCTGGTTGTAGGGCTGTGTTTCTCGAAACACAGGATAGAGTTGTGTGACAAGCACCACCACGTGAGGCACTGGTGGAGTACCACGCTGTGTCCTGGAAGTGTGCCTTCTGGCAGGGCAGGGTGCTTCACATCTCACACTGAAACAAAGCCTTAATCTTTCTCCTACAACTTAATCCCACTGGCTATATCATCAGTAAATCATGGTTTTCAGGCATACTGGCCATCAGTGGGTTCAGGAATGGAAGTGTAATATTATATTAGGTTATATGAAAACTTCAGGAATACTCTGGCAGCAGATCACAAAAGAAGAGAGATTGAAAGCTGAGTTCTACACTTAAGTTACTGCTGTGAACTAATAATTTCTTCGGGTTTGTATAACTTGCTTCCCAACTGTCAGATCTTCTGCTCTTAGAATAGAAGGTCTGCTGCTGAAAAAGTAGCTGAAAGTATTTCTTTGCGAAGTAAGCAGAAACACAGGTTCTGTCTGCAGCCTTGCCACCCCATATAGCATTGTGAATGATGCTACGTAGTGTGAGATGTGTTTATTGCTGCTTTTTTTTATTAAATCACTTTTTTGACCCTTCACTTAGCAAAAGCTACTCCTTGATACAACAGTACTTCAGTGTGCTTATTATGTCAATGTCCCTTTAACACTTACTAATCTACAGATAATTTTATATATCTGTCTCTGTTTACATGAAAAATAAACACTGTTAACTTACTTTCTGTAATGTCAGGAAGCTAAGACTGTTTAAATGTGTTAGGGAATTTGATCCATAATGCTAGTCCTGAAATATGTTCTGCATGTCTTTACAGCTTTCAGTAAAGCTATTTTTACGTCATTAATTAGCTTGAGTTGAAAGGCACTAAAATAACACAGACTGATACAGAATTTTCAAATGTTTTACTTTCAATCAGTAAATTATATTCAAATGCCAACACAAATCATAACATTTACTGTATGTGAAAACAGATTGAACAGTTGGTTCCATCTAACATTTAAATAATATTTATCATAAAGATATTTCTCGATTAAGTACCTATAAGTTTTCAGATGCCTTCATTTTTTTCATAGTCATAGATGTTGGTTTTAGAAGACAGTCTCATTGTTCGAAATGACAGGAGACCCCAGTAACCTTTGAGCTACTGACTTCATACTACCTTGTACTAATTCTCTTAGTGGCTACTAGAATTGATTGTAATAGGAGGATTGCCTTGCATTGTCATTATACAAAAACAGAAGTACTTCTAGGCAGATTCCTGACTGGATTCATGTGATTTAATATGCATTTTTTGATTACTGTCTAACCTTCTGCAACCTTTACTGTCTGTCTTTCGCCATTAAAAATTCATCTCCCAGTCTATCAGGTGAAATCATAGTCTGAATAGATCTGTATTATCTCATCTTGACCTATTTTAAATCAGTACAGACCAATTCGTGCAATAATTTCAGTACTATGTATCTTCACTGGGATGAAAAGTCCCTAAACATATTCTAGAATTTATCAACCCATTCATTAATATAATTTTTCGTCATATAACATAACCCTGAGCAAGCATGTTTCAATGGCAAATAGCATCCTAGTGAACGGATTGGTAGGTTGTTCATCTCTGCTACAGAATATGAAGTTTATTCACGTAAATCCACATGAGTTAAAGTGCAGTGCTGAGGCAGGTACTGTACTGAGGCGTGATACAGATTTAGAAACAAAGCCAAATGTATGCATTGTCAGTAAATATACCTGACAATTTTTGTGTCTTAAAGACTTCACTTAAGCGTAACTTAACATTCTGCAGCCCAGCTTCTCTGAAAAACAGTTGTGTTTGTGATAATGTGTGGATACTGTTCTCTGCTTCTTACGACTTCTGACGACTTTCTACTTTATATCCATTACAAAATGTTCTGAATGTTCTTGAAAAGTCGAACAAAACTTATTGGTAAGTTTCTGTGCGAGAGGAAATTAAATTGTTTATTTCACTATTTTATAGGCTATTTTGCTGCTTTCCTTTTTACATGTCAAAATGGGAACAAAAATCTGAAGTGTAATAAGTGCTTTTAGAAGAAAAAAATTGATATATTTGAAGTTATTCAACATTTGGAGTCCTATCTTTTGCATGTGGAAGTTGTTAGAAAGGATTTTTTAACTTTTTAATAACTCACGTTGTAAGACTTCAGTTTTTCTGTGTATATATGGCTGACTTGATACATGGAACTTTAAGTGGGATTCTTTCTCTACTCTTAGGCCCTCAGTTTATGCAGAATGTACAAATATTACCTTAGAAGTTTTGGCCACAGTATAGAAGTATGACTTTATTCTGAAACAAAAAGGAAGAGAAAATTCTGTAGTAACATCATTATTATTGTGATGATGATGATTATGTTAAGAAGTAATATGGAATCTGTGTACTATTTGCTATAGAACTGCTCAAATAACTGATAGTAAATAAAGTTAATATTTAAGCATCACCATTTTTTATTCTTTGAATTACCAAAAAAAAATCTGTTATTTTCCAGAAATTATGGTCATATATGTTCATGGGCAGTGATATATGTGGCAAAAAACAATGCACTTTTTAGCATTACTTCTGTATATGTGGCATTCTTTTTTTTGCTAGACTAAATGCATGAGCATTTAGTGTATACTCACATTTTGTGTGGGCAGAAGTATCTTTTGTTACCAAAAAATTGTCTGTCCAGAGTGACTTGGGTACAATGAAGTCATTGCTGACTATCGACTAACTGTGTATTTTTTCATAAATTAATTTAGTGACTAAAAACCTATGAACAAAAAGGAGCAGGTTTCTTATGGTCAGTGTTGCTTCTTAAATAAGACAGTAACATATTTATCACATCTATTCTCTTGATAACTATTAAATGATTTGAACTTTTTATATTTTGATTTATTGTCTATTCTTTCTTTTCTGATATTAAATTTAGATGCTTCCTACCTTTTAAAGTTTGAGCAGAGAATACTTTAATTTCCAAATAATTTTCAAATCATTTCAGACATGAATTTTAATACCTGCTATATAGTTCACTTAAACTGTAAGATGTTTTATAAAATAAATAACCTTATGCTAGGCTGATGCACAGTGTCACACCATTGTACTCTGATCAATCGACTGCTGTACAAGCTCAGTTCAAGGTATGGGTGAGAGAAGGAAGAGATGGGGGCAGCAGGCTGCAGTGGGAGCAGGATCTTAGCCCACATAGCTCATCTCACAGTTTCTGTGGAGAAGTCTCTGCTACTCCCTTGCAAGAGATAAGGTAGGGGACCAGAAGTAGTGCCAGTGACAGCTACTCTCATGAAACAGTAATTTATGTGTAGCTGAGACAGGGCTAGGAATGAGAAAAGAAAGCTGCTACGTCCTATCTCACACCTACTTCCTCCAGTGGCTGCGTGTTATCCAGCCCCTATGTTAGCCCCTTCCTTTTCCAGGACAAGAAGCACAGGAATTTAAGAGAACAAACAAAAAGCACAGGATTTTGTTAGGAAGGGAAAGTAAAGAAAAGAAGGGTTTATTCAAATAAAGTCTCAGAGAAGTGAATCCTCACAATGTCTCATCTAACCTTGCTTAACATTAAAACTGACAGGCCAGTCACCACCTCCCCGAAGTTCTTGTTCTACTTCCCAGACTTACTTTCCCCCAATTTTTTTCATTCATCACTGTAGATATTTTCTTCCTGGAAATAGATTTTTTTTTTAAATTGGACTTTTTGCAAGATAGTAAGACAAGAAAGCTCTGTAGCCGATTGATAGAGAAATATAAATATGTTAGGCCATATTTATTATTCAGTAGTCTATTTGAAGTTTACACTATGTATATAAGCTCTTAAAGCAAAATTTCCCCCTAGACTATACCTGAGTATGGTACTTGCCCTGTAAACTAGAAATTTTTTTGTTTTCATTGAGAATGACTGCTTGATGTGCCTCTTACACTTGTGGGATGGTGAGTAGCCTGATCATATTGATCCAGATAAAAAAACGTTGAAGATTGAATCCACGTTAAAACAAGCAGTATTCATAATGTATTAAGTTATGATAGCACCTATCCTTATGAATAAATTTGAACCATACCTATAAAGCACAATTGTACAAAAGGCTCTTAAAAATAACATTGATCTTGAGTTGTTCTAGAATTTGCTTTTATATATTCATGCAAACCATACAAAAACACCTTAATGGAAATTTGTAAAATATGCCTTCTAGCATATAATAATAGAGTTATATGCATTTTTGCAATTTGCTGTTCATGCTTATGACAGCTATATATCTGCTTCCAGATTATTTTCCTAATGTAATAACATGCAAAAAAAGTTAATAGAAAATTCCTGGGTTTATGTATTTATAACTTAACATGGAAGCAGGTTCATGCAAGTTGGACTGTTCTATGTACTGTGTTAATACTAGTTAAATTTATTTGGAATATCCTTGAAATACCAATCATAGTATATTTAGGAGTACAGTATTTGAAGCAGTAAATATATTAAATGTTTGCCCCGACCTGAAAAAATATGTAATTTTAGAGCTTTTAAAATTCATTTGAATATATACTTTTAATAAAGAAAATGTTATGCAAACTTAAAGTTGAGAAGTTGACTTTCAAGATGCCACATGAATTGCTGCTTATATAAAATACATTGTAAGCAACATTGCATGTAAAAGAAGTAGTTTATGTGATGGTTCATTTCTGTCAAGCTTTTACATACATGTCTGTGTTGTGATAGGTTCTACTACATGATGTAGCTTTAGGAACCCTCAAAAGAATTCGGTCTTTTCCTTCCAGAAAATTTCTCTGTCAAGTCACTAGTCTTCTGCTTCTCGCTATTACTAGATGAGACAAGTGGTGCAGCTTTCCTGCCACTGTCATGGCTTAAGCAGTCCAGGCACCTTTTACCTAATAACTGAGGAAGTGGGAGCTTTTGACCCAGAGCTGCTCAAATGCTCTTCTCAAACTATTGAAAAAGCTGTGCTACTTTGAGGATCTATTTGCTGCTTCTAATATGTTCTTGTATGCTTGTATGTTTTCTGCTTTGTCATTTTCCAGTATAAAATGTCATGTTCTTATTAGGTCTGATGTTATTTGATACATTCTGATTTACTTGTCAGAATAATACTGGCTTTTTGTTGCAGTAATCAGAATATAAAAACTGAGCTATCTTCATCTGATAGTTTTATGTTTCAGAAGTGCTTCAAACAATATAATGTAACAGAATATTTAGAGAGGACCATGTGTAAGTGTATCTGTGTTCTGTGTCATACTGTACATGACAGTGGCTAATACCATATGCTGAAACAGCAAACTCTAGTTTATTCTTATACCAAATATCCAAAGAATGTACTCTCTCCTCTTCTTAGTACTTTATTTTTATACCTTCATGAGTTTAGAAGATAATTAGCTTTGGTGTGTCTATTTCACTACTTCTCCAGAAAGGAGGAATTCATACATTCTCTCCATTTTGCAGCTGCCATATGCATCTTTCTGTTAATGTTATTCAAAAGTTTTTAATTGTAGCTGACACTTTCTCATGCTCTCCCTTATATTTTATGTATACACACACACACTCACATTTCTGAATATGTATGTATGTGTGTCTGTAAACAAGGAGTTTATACGCTGGCATCAGAGGTTAATCAGAGTAGCACTGCACACAGAGAGTTTAGAAGCAGATGGAGATAGTCAGGTCAGTCCACCACATTAGTGTAGCTGTGTTATTTCTGGGACCTGTGGTGATATTAAACAGTATTGTACAGGGTAGATAAATCAAAGTGGTTAGATGGCAGGTCAGGTACCCCTAATGATTGTGCTGTGCTCCATACCCTTGGATTCAATTCTAAAAGTCTTTCTCTTAAACTAAAGGAGGGTAATTAAAAGAGGGAACAGTATTACTCTATTTCACCTTGTAGTGGGTTGACCCTGGCTGGATGCCGGGCACCCACCAAAGCCACTTTATCACTGCCCTATACAAGTGGATGGGGGAGAGAAAATGCAATGAAAAGTTCATGGGTTGAGATAAGGACTAGGAGAGATCACTCATCAAATAACATCACAGGGAAAACAAAATCCGTTTAGGGACATTATTGAATTTATTAGTAACAAAATCAGAGCAGGATAATGAGAAGAAAAATAAATCTTAAAAACACCTTACCCTACGCTCTCTCCTTTCCGACCTCTGCCTCCTCCCCTGCAGTGGTACAGGGAGATGGGGAATGGGGGTTGCAGACAGTTCATCACAGGTCGTTTCTGCCTCTTTCCCCCGCTCGGCTGTGGGGTCCCTCCCACAGGATCGAGTCCTCCCCAAACTTCTCCAACATGATTCCATCCCACAGGCAACAGTTCTCCACAAACTGCTGCAATGTGGATCACTTTTTCACAGGGTACAGTCCTTCAGGCACAGCCTGCTCCAGTGTGAGTCCCCCCAGGATCACAAGTTCTGCCAGGAAAACTGCTCCAGCATGGGCTCCTCTCTGCATGGGTCTGCAGGTCCCTGCCAGGAACCTGGGCCAGCACAGGTTTCCTATGGGTTCACAGCCTACTTTCAGGCATCCACCTGCTCCGGCGTGGGGCTCCTCCATGGGCTGCAGGTGGATCTCTGCTCCTCCATGGTTCTTCATGGGCTGCAGGGGATAGCCTGCTTCACCATGGTCTGCACCATGGGCTGCAGGGGAATCCCATCTCTGTAACCTGGAGCATCTCCTCCCCCTCCTTCACTACTGACCTTGGTGTCTGCAGAGCTGTTCCTTTCACATGTTCCTTTCACTCCACTCTTCTCTGTCCGCAGTTACATCTGCATAGTAACTTTTTTTTAACTTCTTAAATACGTTATCATTCCTGATGGGCTCAGCCTTCGCCAGTGGCAGGTCCATTCTGGACCTGGCTTGCAGGGGGTCTGTTGGACATGGGGGAAGCCTGGAGCCCCCTGCTACCAAAACCTGGCCACACAAACCCTGTAATTACACACCTGTAATGGGAGAGGAAATTAAAGAGGAGTAAGGTGACACAAGTTAATAGCTGATTCTGATTCTTTGTGCTGACCTGTCAGCTGATTGCAAGGGTTGGTAAAGGAAGGTGTCTTTGTGGCAACATAGAAATCCCACAAGTTTGAATTCTGAGATGTAGTCTTGGTTCAGGAGACCATTTTTATCTGATTCTTGTCATACAACATTTTTTTGAGTACACATACCTCTTTATCGTGCATTTTTCTCAGTTCCCTATCAAATTATCAGAAAAAAATTGTTCCATTACACAAGAGAAAAGCACAAATACAAGTTTTATAAAAATATCAGTTCACAGTATATGCAAATGTATGTATAAATTGTGCCTAAGTCTTTCATGGATAGAATCAAAGTATCAAGAGAGACTTCAGCAACGACTAAATAATCAAATGCTTACATGCTTGCAGTTGTACAGACATTGATAGTTGTTGGCATAATGACGTTTCAGTCTTACTCTATAATACAAATAGGTGTTTCACACTGTTGTTCAATTTAATGAAGTGCTGAAGGCTGTGTCAACAAATATATTGGATTGCTATATAATGAAGGAAAAGTAAGCTGAACTGGAGATCTGTTTTCAAGAGTGTCACTGTGAATCTCTGCATACTTAGGTATGAACTCTTCAGATTGTACCTTAGTCAGTTACTGGTAGACCTGTAGAGTGATCCTGATTTGGGAGTGATAACTGCAGACAGTGACAGTGGAAGGTATTTTTTTACCTTGGGATGGAGATATCTAGTACTCTTTCCATTCTTTTCATCCATTCTGCTCTTGTCATTTTCCAGATACTATTACTTCTCTGTCTTCTCCTAGCTTTCTCAAGCACATGACAAAATGGAATTCTGGGAGAGGTATCTTCTATTAGCAAGCAGCTGTACAGTTGCCAGTTTGCAGTTAGGTGCTCACGAATTTGACTTGTGAAACTTCATTCAGTCAACTAATATTCCAGCACACTCTTTAAGCACTTTTGCTGTCAACCCTATTTCCCCTTTTTATGCTTCAGCATAGGGGGAAGCAAGTTGGGTGTTCCGCGTTATATGCCTAAATTACATCTCTGACCTGTGTTGGTAGGATTTTCATTAGTATTGCCTTAAGGAACATGGAAATTAAATGCCAAAAGACTGTCATAGGTGTCCCTGACATACAACCTCACCTACAGTAAGATGTGAAAATATCTGTGCTAGAACTGTTTATAGAAGTTTGCAGTAGTTTGCAAAGGAAGTTTTTAATTTCTAGGTGTATGTAGTTTCATAATTCCTTTATACATCAGGCATTTATTTCTGAGGACATTAGTTGGGTTTTGAAAGCATACCTAAGTAATGCAAATGAATTTTATTAATTAAGAAATCTGTGGAACATATATGTTTGAATTATTTGGTTTTCGTGGAGGTTTTTTTCCCTTTTTTTTTATTTTTAGCATACCTTGAAAAGTTCTATTTAGCACCTTAGAGAAAAATATTAAACAGCTCTGCATTTTGTTTTTCAGTGTGCAGTGACCTGGAATTCAGGGAAGTAGCAAACAGATTGAGAGACTGGTTTAAGGCACTTCATGAAAGTGGAATTCAGAATAAGAAGACTAGGATTGTTCAAAGGCCTGAAAGAACCAGTAAGAGATTTTTACTTGTCTTATTTAATGCTTTCTTTGATTCTTTTCTACTTTGATATTTCTGTTGCTACGACTTGCCTTATTCTCACATGGTTTAAATAGGCATGTGTACCAAATCATAACTTCGGGCTTTTCTAAAGTTAATTTCTTACTTATGGCTTAGTACTAACAGACAATGTTCACTTAAACTCCCAACATTATTTGGCAGGACAGCTACCATTCAATGCTTTTATTTGTGAATGCTATCAAATTGAAAGAAAAAATGAAGGAGTTCTAATTATGTGTGACCCATTGTTGCTATGTGATGCCACTGTTGGTACTGGTAAGAAAAAACACCAGAAAAAGGAGCTTGTAAATAAAAAGGAATTTTCAAGGATAAACTTGAAACTGGGAAAGACTCAGGACTACTAATGAAATGGAAACAGTAAGGGTCATAATTTGTTTTTAAACCCTCTCAAATACTTAAATAGTTTCTTCTGTTGTGAAAAGCAGTAAAACTTAAGATGTAATTATCAAAGAGCTTATTTAAAATAGCAGTTGAAGTGTGCATTAATAGTTTCAAGAGTGATGTCCTACTGTGAAGCAGAGTCAAATTAGATTTGTTAAGTCATAAAACTGTACCTTTGGTTAATATGAAGAGCAAACTATGAATTCTTCCAGTGTATGTTTCACAGAACTTGGCCACCACCAGCTTCTTACTTTACTTATTTTATTATTAACTCTTTTGAGTGTTTGAAATCTTTATTTTTATTATTTTTCTTTGCTTTTGCTTGATTGCAATTTGTGGCATTACTTTTTCTTTTTGCAAGAAATCCATTAATTTAATTCAACAGGAAATATCATTTTATTGTGTGATTTGTTCATCTAGTATGATGTAGTGCAAGCACAAAGTTCTTAAGCATGTGAGATTTTACCCTTAGACATCTTTTTTGGCCTTTTTTCCTTAAACACACAGATGGTATTAATAAGACCTTCAATCTATACTTGAGACAGTCGACTGTATTATGATGTGTATGTGGATATAATATACTAATTTATTTTACCACTGGTTTGTTTGCAAATTTTTACTTTATAATAGCAATCAAGGACTGTATTTGGACTTAAGATCTAAGATTTTAATATGTGTGACTAATAGTGCAGGAGTCTCATGAATTTTTGGATCTTGTCAGTTTTGGAAACCTTAAAGTCCTCTTCTTTCACAGTGTAAAGAATACGAATATATTTTAGGTGGTATCTGAAATTTAAGGCACAAGTTAGATTGGATCCTCTTCTATCATTTTTTCGAGAGGTAGAATCAAGAGTTGATTTGGATGGCTAAGAATAGTCTTTGCAGGGCTCTTTTTCATCAGCAGGTAAGGAGGTGCAGTCTGTGTGGAAAAATCTGTTTCCTGTGCACTGATGACTTTAAATTCCCTGTCAATATCATGATGTCAGAAATGTTCGACTTATGTTTGTATCATGGTACTAGAAATTGGAATGTTGTATGAAATATTAATTTATTACTATTTATTACTATCCTGGAAGTGTGATGATAGGGTTTGGCATGTTTATTTTATTTTTACTAAAACAAAGTAAATCAAATTCTAGAAAATGGTTACATATGAGACATTTAGTTTGTCCTATATTTTCTTCTTTTCTTTTTCTTTGCAAAATTAAAAACCCACAGTGCTTCACAAAAACATTTGAACTATATAATAACTGTTTAGAGATCAGTGTTTTAGCACTGTGAGCAGTTACTCAAACTGCATATAGCTAATTGGGAAAAAATATTGCTTTCAGATATGAAAGATTCCATTTGTGCAGTACTTACTTGATTTTATAGATAACCAATATTTACATGATTGTATTAGTTTGAGAGGCTACTGCAGAAAGGCAGTCCATCTATAGACAGAAAGCAATGGGATTAATAGATGAGCAGTAATAGTTTTTTCCTTTGCGGATTTTGGGATGCACAAATTATCTTAAAACTGGTTTCGTTAGTGCAACTATCTATTTTTTCTAGTATGTACATTTCTGTACTTCAAAATTTCTAATTTGAGGCAACACATCTTATAAGGAATTAATATTAATATCTCTGTGGTTTAGAAGGAAATGCTGTGTCACTATGTCCCTGTAAACGCATAAAGAAACAAGAAATAATGATAACCATTCAACACAGTAATGTCCTTTCTAATAATATGAGGCAATTCTTAAAATTGTTCTTGAAGACTTAAGTTCTCAAGTAATATCCCTCTAAGTCTCTCTCCAAAGTAGTAGGAGATCAGAGACATTAGGCATATTGAAACACAAATGTACCAGAGCTGTCCAGCCCCTGTTTTGAGGATATCAGAAAGCTACACCTACAAATAAATCTTGCAAAGAACTTACCATGTATAATGAATTTGTACTTAGCACATGAGGCTTAGTGGTCTGTACAGAGCAATAGCTATGACGAAAAAACCACCTGAACGCAACTTCCTCTTTCAGCGTCCTAATTATGCTAGCAAATCCCTGGAGTTGTTTGTTACCCTTGGGGAGTTAAAAATCTGTTTTGGCACCTTTTTCCCCAGGCTGTCCTTTATTCTTGTCATAAAGTTCCTTCCTCACTGAAAAACTACACTTAAAAAAGCAATTTGTGACATCCTTTCTGCTTGTCTGTTTGTGTTTAGGATTTCTTGTATTTCAGTCTCTCTGGTGGCACTTGGAACAGGATTTATTAGAAGACTTGGGCACAGTCCTTCTGACCAAGGCAGATGTGCTGCAAGTGTGTAGTGCCTTGCTGGTGTTTTTCAGAGTTGTTTCAGCTATTAAATAGTCCACATTGATCCATAAAATCATTCGTATTACTTCTAAGCAAACCAAACGACAGTGTTGTTCTACTGGAGCCATCAATATTTTGATAACAAGTTAAAAATGTAAGGTGCCTACATTGTTGTGTTTTTAAAAGAATAAGGTCATTTTGTTTTACTGACACGTTTTTTTTCCAAAGCTGAATCTTATTAGTAATTCAGACTAGAATATTTAAAAAAAAAAAAGAGGGTTTGTTTCCAAAATCCCTTTTGTGTCTATTTGCAGTCAAATGGAATATATCTAGAAGTATCATTAACATAAATGCTATATAAAAGCTTAAATCTTTTCCTCACACCATTTGAGGTCTAAATAGATGACACAAAGGGGAAAGAGATGCTTTACCCTCATACTGCAATAATAACCCCATTATTTTTCCCATATGGGTGGGAAAATATGGAGTTTAAAAATAAGTGACATTTTATATACCTATTTAAAGTCTATTAAAATCCTGTTCTATTTCTGTATTAATTTTGTGTGATAAAACACAATATTGATGGCTCCAGCAGAACAACACTGTCGTTTGGTTTGCTTAGAAGTAATATGAATGATTTTATGGATCAACGTGGACTATTTAATAGCTGAAACAACTCTGAAAAACACCAGCAAGGCACTACACAAAATTAATAAACACAAAATAAAACACAAAATTAATGTATCATATGCAAAGCACAAAAATTACCATAGTCCCACAAATATTTCTGCTAACAGGCAGTCTATTTCTGAAAAATACTTGTGCACCTTGTCATGTTAGAAGATGAAAGACCAGAGGCCAAAGGTAAAAGAGAATCTTATGCCTTGGAAATAATATGATTATTGGAGTCTAATACACTAATAATTTTGAAAATAACATAAAAATACAAGTAGTCTGAAAATAAAGTTACTTATAATTGGCTTGTCTAGAACTAGAATAGTGAGGTATTATTATTACACTAAAATTGACAAATCTCCATACAAACTTGCAGAAGGAAAAGTCAGTTTTGTAAAGAAAGGTAAATAAAATAAGCAACTTCATATTTTTGCTTGGAGGTTTTTATTTCCTTCTGACTATTCTAAATTCTTTATCAATGAAGAAACAAACTGACATTATGCAGTGATAAATTACAATTTGCTGATCTTCATTGCTGAAGCATATTCGGAAATTCTGAGGTACAGACAGAACTTCTAAGCAGAACAGTAAGGTTTTTCTTACTGTTGTCAGTACTCTTCCATATAGTCACTGTATAGTTATAAGAGCTAGAAAGAATTGTGTTTTTAAAGAGTGTTTTTGATGTCTTCAAGATGCTGACTGCCTGGGAATTTACCTAATTTCTGAGATTGTCTCAGAAAATGTCACATAAGCTGTACTGCAAAGTTGTACAGGCTGGCAACCTGAACTATAATTCTAGTTTACTAGAAAGAAAAGGTTCTTCTAATGAATTTCTGCATGTCTCAGGTTAGCTTATGCAAAGGCATCCTTAATGCAAGAGTCTGGAAGAAGAAATCCAGCATAGAAGTAATTCTGATCAAGGATTTTAATTAATTCGTCTCTACTTAAAATTCAGACTCTGAATGAACTAAATCAGTATTGTTGACTGAAGTTGGTTTTGACTCTTTGTTTTTTACAGAATTATTCTTATACACAATGAAGTATATGTAGATGTTTATTATAGCATTTCCTCCTCAGATATCGTCTACTTTTCTTTAACAATCACAGCTATTAATAAAATGATCAATTGGGTGTCCCAAATAATACATTTCATCTTAGCTCTCAAGATACTAGGAAACTGATAACCTCCAGCAATAGGATTCATCTTGCTTCCCCTTCCCTCTCCGCCTCCATAAAATTCTTTAAAACACTTTCTCAAAAAGGAGAGACTTCAGGATGCAAACTGTTACAGGTGTTTAAAGAACATTCCAGCTGTGCTTTATTTCTTCCTCTTGTACATTTTGTTGTGAAATGAGGGTCGGTTTTCCTAGGTTTATCATAATACCTTTGGTACCTTCCCCTTATACCATGTTCCCCAGGACCAGGAGTTGGTCTTCGATGATCCCTGTGGTCCCTTCCAGCTCAGGGATGGATGATTTTGTGTCTTGCCCTAACCCAGCTTTAGGCAGGTGACAGAGAGTATTAAAGCTGTCTCCTTCTTGGGCTAGGGTTGAGCCAGATGAGGCTCACCTAGATCAGTACTTTTGTAATCCGGTATGACAGAAGGCATTCACATCTACTTAGTCCTCTTTATTTTAAAGTCTGTCCTGCTCAGGTCCGTCTTGATTACATTAGGAAGGAAAACATTTTCCCAGCTTGTAGTCGGCCTGAGCTGTGTAATGCTGTTAACTGAAGATTTTCTGCAAGCCCAAATATTACAAGAATCCATTACCATTGAAAACCTTCTTGCTGTGCAGCTTGCACACTGAACAGATAAAATCCATGGTCTAGATGGCAGTCAGGACTCTGGCAGAGTGCACGTGTGTTTATTCACGTGTGATTTGTCAGTGATTTTTATTGTTTCAGAGAGTGTACTGGTACTGGAAAGAATCATGCACTTTTAGGTGTACTGGATAAACAATTTCTACATAATGCAATACGTGAGCCCTATGTATGTAAGTATACTGTTCTGATTTCCACATGATGTCAAAATCTGTCTTCCTCAATGTATACAAGTATTTATTGCTTATATCCTTAATAAGCAGGCAAACAATAGTTTTACCTTGGAAAGCAGATTATATTTACTGAGAGTTGAAATTCTCCCTAAGAAATAACCAGAAACAGGAGTGCTTCTGTTGGTACCTTTTGAACAAATGTTTTGGATGCCTAGTGTGTAAGCCATGGAGGAGGGGCTATATTTCTTAATAATTTTTCCCTTGGGATTGTTTTGGCCGAGGAAAAGAGCTTAAACTGGTACTTCACATTTTCTAGACAATGTTCAGAAATAGCTTCATAAAAGCTCATTTTATTATGGTATATGGAAATAGATTTTAAATAAGTAGTTAAAATTACAGGAAGAGAAATCTTCTTTCATAATTTAGTCACCTGAGCAGCAGTTTTTGCTCTCCTCAGTATAATGTCCTGGTACTTCATCATCAAGAATAAATTGCTATCATTCAACATACTGATTCATCCCCCTTAGTTTCCATTTAGTGTTTTCTTTCACAACTGTGAAAAATGTCTAAAAAACCAGCATTCTAGTTGGTGCTCAAAGTGATAATATATGTAATGTGTAATTTGGGCAATTACTTGCTAGTACTAGGCCACAGGTGATTTTTGATTCTTAGTTCTGTATCACCTGACCCCTTCATGTGCCAAACCAGATGTTAGCAGATGTTAAACTCTAGGTATGTACCTAAGTGCTTTTCTGTCTCTTTTTCACAAGTATAACATTTTCCAGAGTGACAGATGTATTATTTTATCAATACTGTAAAAATGGAAGAAAGTCATTGCCAAGAGAAAATACTTCTGATAATCTTAATTTTGGACAGTTCCTTAAAGATTCTTTTAAAATGAACCAAGAATTTTACTTTACCACAGTAATCTCTAAAAGACTTGATAATGTGCACATGGAACCGAGGGTGATGATCTTCTTGTGGTGTAGAAATTCTGGAAGAGGTGGACTATTCCATTTTATTTCAAACAAAGCTTCTATCTCTGTCAACACCTGCCTGGCTTACCTCTGAAATACTTGAGACATTTTTATTTATTTCACCAAAACTAGTATTTGACCTAGATTTCAGACATTTCTATACTGCAGTGACTGATGGTTGTGAAATAGTTTGGCTTGATAAAACAAGACAAATGAAAACTAAAAAGATATGTGATTTTTCACTATTTAAAACACTAAAATTGTGTATACCAGAGAAGAGGAAGTACAAAAAAGAAATAGTAAAAAAACCAACAAATATGCCTGGGCTATAAAGGAAAATACAAACTACTTCAGAGTTAAGCTCTGAAAAAAGAAACAAACTGCTTTCAAGGTAAAGCATGATCAGTTTTAGAAATTATTATATCAAACAGTTATTTAGTAGAAAGCTAGACCCCATGACCCACAGTGCTTTTTCTCCAGCATGTGATGCTATTTAATAGGTAGGTTATGACAGCTTTAATAAATGTAAGCTTTATTTTCCAGGCTTGGAAATAACCTAAAAAATTTCTTATATGAAATGTTATTGTTTAAACCAGGTTTATTAGTTCTGATGTACCAGTTATAATATATTCCTGTTTCTGGGAAGAGTATGTCGTGCATATCAGACTTCAGACTCTATATTTAAATATTTAAGTATAGTTACGTTGAACCTTAAGTGGATATATTGATATATTGAAAATATTGATATATTGATATATTGAAAATATTAAAACATAGTGACATTTTTCTGGTGCTATCCTGTTGATATCAGAGATCTGTAATAAAATCATCTGTCTTTTAGTGATATTACTGATTCCAATGCAAATTTTTTAATTTCAAGCTCTGTCTTTAACTATGACAAATGTAATAGAGAAAAGGCTGCTGGGACATTACTATTAGGCACACTTTTTAAAAAATCTAAAAGCTATATAGAAAGAAGTGAGAAAAAAAATGAGGAATAGGAACAGAGAATGAACTCAAGTCACAGGCTAATGCTAATTAAGGGAATCAAGAAAAAAATAGGGATAAAGTCTTATGCAGTTGTATAATATTGTTCCAACCTTAATTTAGTGATGCGTACAACCTTTGAAATGTTCAGCGTTCTTTCACTAGTAGTCAGATTAATTTATTTCTTTTTAGAGTATGATTTAAAACTGACTGAGAAGTAAAGTAAGCAGTTGTTTGGGTTTTTTCTGCATTTCCTTAGTTTAATTTATTAAATACAAAAGCTGTCTTCTAGTGTCCTAAAATACAAAGTACTTTATGATGTGAGCTTTGCCAGCTTGGACCACAAACACTAAAAACACTTTGTCCGAAACTTGAAGATGCTTCTTTCAGTACATTTATGCTCAAAATTTCATGTGCAGATATCTACAATTACTTACTTTGGCCCACAAGCTACACCTGAATACACCCTTAAAGTGGCTTTTATATATTCCCTTCCAGCTGGCATCTTGTTAATTAAAATCTGTCTCCTCATGGTTGCTGTTTTTCTGCCCCTTCTCTTACAGTTTGGTGAACTGGCCAGAGTGCTAAATTCAGAAAAATTTTGTGAGCACAAGAATAATTTCTCCCGTCATGCAGGTACACGAAAGGCAGGATAGGTGACAGTACGTTTCATGTCAACCTCTTTCTGAATCCAAGGTCGTGAGGAGGATCTCTAGCTAAAAGCAGGACTAGGAGAGAAAGTGTTAAGAGGCCTTCAGGAACAGAGCCTTATAGGTAAATAATGTCATACTGAATATTTAACCTTAAATAAAATGTTTTAAGATGGAGGAACCTTACAGAGTTTTTCTAATCAGAAACACCTGTTGAATAATTTTGGTATAATTTACAGATAAAGTTGAATAACACATCTGCTATAATATCCTTATTCATTCTGTTGGGTCCTGTATCTTGTTGCTTTTCATAATGTACAGAAAAGAAGTTTTGTCTTTACGTGTTAACAGGGGCTGGAGAGGAAGGAAGAGAGAGGTCATTGGTTGAACGCTTGGCTATGTTTTTAAATTGTGTTAAACTCATGAAAAATATTAAAAATATCAAATGGCTGTCTTTTTTTTTCTTTTTTTCTCTTCTTTCTCTCAAACAAAATTAATAATTAATGCAACAGGTCATAAGGGAAGAAGGAAAAGTGAGATCACCCTGATGAAAAGTCATAGTTAGTTCAGGATTTCTGGGGAAGGGGGGTTTATGTGGTGGTCCGACTTTAACAAGGAATTTTTGATGCTATCAGCTTTCTTCTTTTACTTTCTGGAATGGTTGTTCTGCCATAGTGTGGACATGTACATATGCAGATATATATGTAAAAGAAAATTTACTGATTTCTAAATACAGTTCCTGGGTTATCCAAGTTGACCTGTTTTAGCAGTATAGAAGTGCTTTACAGATTTCTCTAATGTTGTCAAAACAACAGCAAAGGTAGACAGGCTTGATTTTTAACAGCAGTAGAAATTGGGAATTCCCGTGTCCAATTATCTTTTCCATGGTCTCCTCAGAGATAGAAAGTACTCCAGGTAAACATAAAATACAACTTTCAAAGCATTGCTGAGGCTGACTATGATGTTACTTTTTCACAGATTTAAATGTGTATTAATGGAACAAAAAAAAAACCCCATGAACTCCAACAAGTTTTCTGGAATTTATTCTCTTCTTAGTTCTATAAACTTTGCAAACCATTTAAGTTTCAGTCTCCTGGTTTATAATATCAGCTAAATTCTTTAACAGAATTGTTTTCCAGGAAATCACAGTATATCATTTATTAGCATACATAGTGTGTATGCTATAGTTATGACATTTGACAAGAAAACTTGTATTTCTAAATGCTTTGAGACCAATGATGGGATTAATTTTTTTAGCAGGTTAATTTAATGACTTTTAAATTGAATCTGACATATAATTTATATATAGTATTTCAATAGCCTGCACTGTGTATGTACTGTATCTGTGTACCACCAGAGCTGTTCCCGTGATGCAGCATTCTTTTGGGATGGCTAAACTCAACAGCTACTCTATCTTTCTTAGTATATAATTTTTATTATTTTTGTTTTACCTCTTAGGATTTGATACCAGCATTCTGCCAATTTGCAAAGACTCCCTTGGCTGGATGTTTAATAGGCTTGATACGAACTATGACCTGTTGTTGGACCAGTCGGAACTTGGAAGCATTTACCTTGACAAGAATGAGCCATGCACCAGGGCGTTCTTCAATTCTTGTGACACATACAAAGACAGTTTGATATCTAACAATGAGTGGTGCTACTGCTTCCAAAGACAGCAAGGTAAAAGATGAGAACAAGCTGCATATGCATATGACTGACCTTTTTGTTGGGCTTCATCTTTTTTTTAACATATTAAGAAGATTACAGTAAACTACAAGCTCTTAAATGCTGTACAATGAATTTGTGTTAAGGTTTTTGACCTATGGTGAATACCTAAAATGAAATTAAAAAATCACAAATAAACAAACAAAAAACCCCAACCCAAGCTAAATGGAAACACTTGCTAAAAATTCAGGTATTCTAAATAAAGTGCAAAACAGCAACAAATGCTTTTACAGCTATATTGTTCCTTGTCCCAACATCCAGTACATATGTAGAGGAGAGAGATCAAAATAAAGAACAAAATTACTTAAATTATTTCTTTCACAGTCTACTTTACCTACATTATAAAATAAACTTTTTTTTATTGCTAATGTAGAGTATCTTAATGTTCTGTGGGCCTAATAAAATAGCTGAATGAACATTATGGATAAAGTTATTTCCAGTCATTTGGACCTAAAAACAGTAGATTTTTATTGCCTAGTTAAATATCTTGTTAATGTTCTGATGTGATTTGGTTATACAAATAAACATGACCTATAAGCATTATTTCCTGAGGAGTATAAAAAATTTTAGACGTAGGTGAGACATCACATAAATTATGTGATCAAACTAGTTATAATGTATCAAGGAATTTACTCATTAGATATTGTCTGAAATTGGTCAGAATTACCCCTTCATTTTTCTTACTAGCATGAGGGAGTTTTTTTAAAGGATAAATAACAACCAAGGTTTAAATTTCTTCTGCCAGTAGAGGAGATAAAACTGATTTGGTGGAAAGTTTGCAAAGGCAATTCAACCTTTTTGAAAATTTTAGTATCAGTTTTTAAATCTCACTTATGCCCTTAAAACTCTCATGATAAATTCCCATTAGCAATCAACATGATTCTGATTTCTGTGGAAATAAAGGTTTTTATCATGCCACATCTACCAGTTTTAAATCTGTATAAAAATAAAACTGTACTTCTATAGATAAATACTGAATAGCAGATTTCTTTTTCTTGGTAAATTTCTAGTTATAAAGTTAACATTTAAATTTTCAAAATGCCTTGTTTGTTTCGTAGTAGAACAATAATTTTGGCTTTTATCTTATAAGCATGTATGTACTGCTAACAAAATTAGCAAATTAAAAATAACCCATCCCAGAAGTAAGGTAGTTCTTAAAGAACATAACATGGTTTGTTCAGTTGTCTTTAAAATAAAAAAAACTACCACCACAATAATTTCAGCTTTATATATAAACAACCTTACACTTTGGAGAGCAGCATAATTCTTTTCAGTTGCCAGAGGAAGTATAGCGCATAATATGTGGCCTAGTATGGTCCAAGGTTTTTCTACCAATTTTATATCATCTATGTACTACATAACCAGGGCATTAAGAAAACCCTTCCATAGATTAGTTTCAGGTAGTTTTGCATTCTATAGCCTATAAACTCATCTTGTCTAAAATATTTGGTCAGCATACAGCTAGAACCTGAGGATGGTATTGTAAAGACTGCTCTATATGCTACAGAATGTTATTAATGGTATGCCAGCTGATCCGGTTTTCGGTGACACTGATTCTCCACATTGCAGAATCCAACATTATCGGGCTTTCCTTCCCTTTTTTACCAATTTCTTTGCTGTCTTGATAATGGTGTTGAGATAAGGCACTGATTTTAAACAGATTAGATAGCCTTTGATACTACAGTGTACGAGCATATAGTAAAAAAGATGTGTCCTCAACATTGTAAATGTCGTGAAATGTCAATTTCGGCAATCCTTGCATATTAGACATGCCCTTCATCCTTCCAAATTAGCACTGTCATCAAAATCTGTATTCTCCTTTTTAGGTGTAAGGAGAAAAAAAGAAGCTTATAATCTTATTTTTCATGTCTTATTATTAGCTCTTGCACAATGGTCTGAGTCCTAACTCCTGGTATTAGTAACCCACTGAATTCTTTATTCGTAGTTTGCAGTGTTGTGCTAAAACCTTGGAATATGTTCATGTTTGGTTATGTTTTACTTGATTGAACAGTCTAAATAAGGCCTTTAACTAAGCCTTTGCTATTAATAGCAAAGGGATGGCAAAGTAGAGAAATTCAGTGGCTTCTTTCTGATGTTTATTAAAAGAAGTTGATATTAACAGAATGCTTTGAGCCATGCAGAGCAACTCCCTGTATTCATTGAGCTTAGTAGCTGCTTTCTGGGCAGATCAACGGTTTTACAGTAGTGTTCTTGATTAACAGTGTTCAGAAGTATACAAACTATACAAAACTTAGTCAACAATATGTATCAAAACGGGATAGCAATTTCATTGTGCTTTTTGAAAGCACATAGTATTGCTTACATCATTATCTGAGAAGCCCTCATGGTCTTTGATCTTAGCTTCATGATGCAAGATGGTCGGGATCAGACAAGTACTTTCAACTCTTCTTCATTCTTTCTTTCTGCTTGAGATATGCCATGATGCATTACACTACACTAGATGCATTACTGCACATTGCTCACAACTTCTAGTCAATATAAGCATATTCCTATGAAGTCAGATCCTTCTTGGGGAGCAGATGATCTTCTTATAGTAGCTATCCCACCTTGACAAATGCTTAAATACTTACATACATTTCAGTGATGCTTATTGCATTTTCTCTTGTCTTATTCTGCTTTAAATGTAGTTTTGTATTTCTGAGATATATCTAAGAAACTACAATGCATTTCTGCAATACTTAAAATCGGCCACTTTTCCAGTGCTCTTTGAAAGTCTTCCTGTGCTTTGGTTGCTATTTGCCCTCAAGTTTCAACAATTCATGTAAGTGCTTCAGTGCCCATCTCCAGAATTTGTTTTCTTAGTTGTTTGATGCTAATTTGTCACTTTAGTGCTTGCCTAAATGCTGAGGCCTTTGCAATGTCAACCTTTTAATAGGTTGATTTTTTTTTCTGCCAGTAATTCATTATTATTGTAGCGTTACTTTTTTGTATCACTGAATCAGAGTAGAAGAGTACCCAATTCTACTGGGAATATTTGTGCTTAGCACCTAAGTATTTCCTTACTGCAGGTCTCTGCATGAATCTATTAGTCCAGCATTTTCTAGGCGGATTTTCTTACAGGCTCTCTGTCTGTCATGCCTAGAAGACATCATCATGACTAAAAACAGTCCATCTTACAGATGAATAATAATTATCATGATTCATATTTTTCAGTCTTCAAATTGCAAGGACTTCAAATATATTTATAGATGATTATAAAGGAAGGTGTATCAAGATAAATGATGATCATAAATGAGATTCCCTGAAAGAATTCTTGAAGTCTAGTGTTGATGCTTCTGATCCCTAAAGTAAAAGCCTTGGATGTCCAAGAACAATTACAATGCTTGACCACAAGCACAGGCAAGACATAACAAGGCAGGCTAATCTGCAGTGGACCATGTTCCAGAACCTAGGGGCTCTGCCAAATATTACCTACTTGATATATGGAAAATCACTGTTTTGTATTTGAGTAAGATGGAGAATCTTGGAAAGCTGGAGGCTCACTGTGCAGGTAACAACTCCTTCAGACGTGTCTGTAAAAAATGAAAGACATTCTTTATAAAATCTACCAGTTTTACTCCAGTTGCTCTGTTAATGTGCCATTTTGGTAAACCAAAGCTTAGTTGTGCTATCCTGGAAGCACCTCTTGACACGACTGGATATTGATGTCTCAAGGGCCAGTATTAATAACATGGGATACTCTGGTGTGCATGAGTACTTGTAGCACTAAAGAACTGTGGATGGCTGGTGTTACATGGTTCATGAATCACTCATAATAATGCAGTGATATTATCAGAAATACAATTCCTACCACATCTATGGAAGTAGATTAGGGATGAAGATAATTAGGTACATTATTTGTATTCAAGTTATCAGAAAGACTGATGTCAGAATAATTGCTATTTCAAAGGAAGCCACCACACTGATCTTTGTAAAGGAATTTTTTCTTCTTGGCTCAGGACTGCCAGAAGTTGTCCTGTGACTCTTCTTTTTTATTGAAATAAGTTCAGAAATCTTAAAGAAAGCTTTTCAAACTTAGGAACTAACTGGAAAATAAAGAGGGAAGCACTGTGATTTGGGAAGAGAAGAAAAAGAATATGCTATAGACCAAAGGAGATGGTTGAACCTCTAGCCTTCTCTTTGACAGTTTTTAGCAACAGAGTGATTTAGTATTGTTAAGAGTTTTTGCTGCTTTTATCCTGAGAAGCAAAGCTTAAATGTGAATCTTGAAGACCTAACTTCTGAGAAGAAAAAAGTTTTAGGTAAGTAACTTTCTCATGTTGCCATGTTACCTCTTGGTTAGTTGTATTCCTTTTTGTAATTATGTAACCAAAGATTTATAGCTGTAAATGAAAATTTTTTTTTTCTTTAGGCATAGTTGATAATTTTTACTTTTCCACATGTTAGTGCTCATGTGTTTAGATCTGTGTTTCCAATTTGGGATTTTTTTCCATAGAACAAAATAAGTGTATTTTTCCTGTTTGACTAGTTCTTCTCCTGCAGTATATTTCCCATCTCTTTGGGGGATAGGATAGACTAGACTAGACTAGACTAGATGGAAAAGATTCTGTAACATAATCCGACTGTTAACCTAACACTGCCAAATCCACCCCAGTCCTAGAGCCTTCTAGGCTATTGAAACTTGTGTATTAAATGACTGTCATTTATTAGATTAATGATTAATGGAAAATACCTTTTGTTTTAAGAAATAATTGATCCTCAGAATGTTGTAGAATTAAAAGTTTTAACTCTTTAAATATCAGGAAAGGCAGAAACCTTAGTTTTGAAAAGTAGTGAATATCTCTGGCAAATAGCGATCATGGTCATCATCAAAGCACTTCTTACAACAACAAAAAAAAAACAACTTTATGTAGCCTCAGCAAATACTCAAAGACTAAATTGTTAAAACCCAGTACCCACCCAGTGATGTGAAATCTCAGTGATTTTTCAAGAGCACACGCAGAAAATTGGTTGGTTGTCTGGAAGGACAACTCCTGAAAATTTGTTTTGGCACTGAGATTCCTGTGAACAGTACTTTGAAAGTGGAGCCTACTTTTAAAGTCTTCACTCTAAAAAGAATCATCATAGATTTAGTGTGAAAAACCTGGCCCACTGGAGGTGAGGCCACTGGAAATGTTTATAAGCTTCTTTAAATGTATTGGATATGTAAATGATATATAAAATGTAGAGCCAAGAGAAATTAACAACCTGCTGTCAGTAAGGGGTTATTATGGTCTTCTAGTTTTTATTTACTCTCTTAGAAAAGAGCTCATGAATAGTACCAAATGCCAGCCAAGAGGCTCTGTGTTTACCAGGAATATATTGATCCACAGTTCATCTAGGCATTTGTCACCAGAGTGCCCTGCAGGGACTGGGTTCTGTGTTCTTCATCAGTAAGCTAGGCCAGCCCCACTCATCTTTAAACTAACTCAGAAGGCTTTTTTCTGTTTGCATGGATAAAAAGGGCGCCTACATGGCAAAGATGTATTATAAATTGTCGGAGTCTGCCAAAATGTAAAACGTATTTAATATTCATGGAATATGAGATTTTGTCTGGGAACAGTATAAACTAAAGACATATGTGAGTAAAATCAGTAACACTAGTGCTGATTCAGAATGGGAAATGCTGTTGTGCTAATGGTCTAATGTAGTACACGATGTCAGTGTTCAGAGATTAATTAGTACTTTGTTGCCTTTGATTCTTTCATGTATTCAACAGTAAGGTATATACATTCATATCTTATTTTCTTCCCATTCATGGGACATACTGTGATTTCCTTTTATGGACAGTAGAAAATTAAATTTTTCAGAACTGGATTAGGCTATAACTGAAGAATGGAAAACTGAATTTTAATACCTATTCTACCTCTTAGAGCCATCCGTATTTTGGCCAACATTTTTAAGTTGGTTTGCTGAACATGGGGCTTTGTATCTTTAAGATCCAGTCTTAAAGTGTTGCCATAGAACCACAATCTTGCAGACTTCCAGTGAAGTAAAAAAATATTTATTTTCTTAGTGTAGTATGTGAAATACAAAACTTGGACATGACTTCTAACAAGGACAAAATGGAAGAAATTGAAAGAGCCATCCTTTTTCTAAGCAGTACATGAAGCAAGCTTCATAGTGTCATTCTGATTTTTGTGGACTGATCAAATAACATGTGATGGCCTTAACACTTTGGTCTAGCATTCCTTGATCCTCCAAACTAGTGACTAATGCTCACTTAGAGATGGGTTAACTGGGAGTGGTCCTCCGCACAAATCTATGGTGGTGTGCAGATTCATAATTCTGGAGCTGTAGCAAGATGCAGTAATTCTTTCATTTCAGATGTGTGTGTTTCTTAAGATCAGTAGTTAGAGTGACCTTAAAGTGTAGTAAACTGTGAAAACTTAGTCCTATGCTTTCTGTCCTAGATACAGTGTAATCTGTTTAACATTTTTATGTCGTTTTAGACCCACCTTGCCAGACAGAACTCAGCAACATTCAGAAGCAGCAAGGAGGAAAGAAGCTCCTAGGTGAGCCATAGATCATTTTTTGAAGGTTTTATTGCTTACATAAATAAGCCTAGTGAAACAGCAACATAAAATCAATATTAATTCAGCGAAGATAGACCGCAGTAAATTTCAGCTACAAAATTTATGAAATTTTTGAAAGCTATTAAACTTAGTTTTATTACCTTACCTACCAAAAGATCTTACATCTGTTTTATTACCCTGATAGAAGGTACATTTTCACAGTTATAGAGGGGACAGTCTAAGGCACTCCTAAATTAGTATCTCTGCTGATCCTTTAACTGTAATACTCTTTAGTATTGAAATCTTTGTTGTAAATCAGTTTATACTGTATCAATATTACTGAAGTGTAAAATCTTCCTTTTACCATTAACGACTGTATAAAAGCTGCCGTAAAAGGCTTTGCCCCAAAGCAGCCAAAACTGTATTTCTGCTAAGGATGATTTCTAGAAAGGACTATACACTTTCACATGAATGTCTTGTTTGTTGTGGTCTCTGGTCCAAATGAAAACCAGTGGATTATTAAGCCTTAGGCAGTCACTGCCTCACAAAATAAGTCCCTCTTTTACGTATAAATGCAAATTTAACAATCGATTTTTTTTACAGTTGGTGGTGGTGTGTTACAATGCATTTGTCTTCTGTGGTGAATAATTAAAATTACTGTGTAACTAAGTGGTTTGTAAAATAACATATTAAATACAATTAACTCCTTTTAGCAAATTGTTAGTCCAGGAAACTTGGCCCTTACTATTCAGACCTCTTTGTACTCTGCAGATGATAGAACTTCCCATTCAGGAGTGGTTTCTACATTTGAGCCTTTTCCCCAGAATACAGTGAATATCTTGACCAAGGCATTCAGGAAGAAAGGAATATGTATCACAGGATCAACAAAAAAATTTAAAGGAAGATTGCTCACTTTGTTTTCTTGAAATCAATCCAAGACTGCTATGTGTTATTTTCCCTCCCACATTTGATATACTGAGTCACTTCTGCTAACTGAATTTAGTAAAAGTAAACCAGTCAGTGTAGAGTCTGGAATGATGAAACAGCAAAAGGTAGTTGCTTTCCGCTATATTGTATGTTGGCCCAAGGGGCAGATTTTAATACACTTATTTACTACATATCTGTGTGTCACAGGGCAGTACATCCCCTTCTGTTGATGAAGATGGATATTACAACCAAGTCAGTGCCATGGAAGCATAGGGCAGTGCTGGTGTGTTGACAGATACGGTAATGAGGTAACAGGATCCAGAACAAATGGTGCAGCAGAATGTGGTAAGTTAAAAACCCTTTGTGGTATTTGATTTAGAGGTGTTATTCCCTTTGATTGCCAAGCAGGTTAAATTCTGCAGTAAGAACAGATGTGGGAACCCAACGACATGGATTTTCATGCAAAAAATATCAATGCATAATTTGTTATTGTTATTACTTCATTATTTTTTGGAACTTCTGTCACTGGGGTCAGCTATTAATAGACCCGTTATATATGCTTGGCATAGTGTCTATAAACCCAGGAAATGTTAATTTTCTAGAGCAGATTAGATAAGCTCCAGAATGTTCGATGGAATTCCTTTGGGTAATCGCATGCTAGTGAATTCAATTTGACTTTCTTTCATTTATATTTGAGGGAATTACCAAAAGTTTTTTAAAATCTTCCCTTATTTTTCCCTTCTGTACAGCACTGTGCAGCTTCTTCCAAGAATTCCCATGTCACCTTTATTTGCTGTTTATTTGATTAAAAGATAAAAAAAAGTATTTTTTTTTATAGTCATATATGACTCCTTTTCACTACTTCTGCAACAAAAGAACATAGCCTGAAGCAGAAAGTAAATTGAACACAGTATTTGAGATACAAGCTCAGGCCTGTTGTCCAACTGATCCAGGATCCTTTCTAAATAAATGGGCAGTTTGATAGATATGTAAGAACTGAATAGTAGTCGGTAGTCCTTATTGTCATCTGTAAGTTGGACTTAATTTTTTTCAGTTGTTCCTAGCATTATTTATAGTTCTACAAATCTGTAAAATTTGTCTCCGTTTGTTAACATTGAGAATTCATTAACTTTTGAAATTGATTACTTTTATTACAAAAAAATCTTCTTATTATTTGTATTTTATTTTTATGTCACATGTTGTAGTTGTCCTGGAAGTAAATATTCTGGTGTGCCTTTTGTATGCTAATGTAAAATATACTATAAATATGTGTGTATCTTGTGAGTCTTTTCGATAACTATCATACCTTTTAGCATGTGATTTAGAGACTTCAGGTGATTTTGCCTCTGGCGATTTCCGTGAAATGGGCAGATGAGGAAGATGATGAAGTGAACTAATGATGATGAAGATGAAATTGAAGATGATGATGAAGGACGAAGGAGATGATGATGTTGATGACGACGATGATCATGATGGATATATTTGATGATATTAGGGGGTCCTGTATTGTACCTTTCTAAGTTTCATGAGATGACATTTCATAAAATCCCTTTGCTCTCCGTGATCAAAAGGGTACTAACAAATATGTAGATTTGTATGATTATTTTCAAACATTGCAGCTGGAGTCATAGACTTTTTTGTTTAAGTAAGAATAATTATATTATGTGCTTTTGAGTTTTAAATGCCGTTGCGCTGAAGAAAACATATTGGAAATCTAACCTGAAGACAAAAATGTTACGTGCTACTGAAAATATAAATGGGCAAAACACGTATAAAGACAACCATTCTCTTTAAAAACTCTGATGAAAAGATTTTGCCCTTTCTTGGAACGTGCATGTCCTCTTCAGAACACATACCATACTCAACGTCAGTTCTGTCAGTGGTTTTAGGCCTTGAAGTCTTGCGGGTTGTCCATTTTATAAATCAGAAGTGTAATGGCAGTAGAAAAAACCTTGATGCCAAGTACATCTCACCAGCCTTTAATTAACCAAAGGTATGGAGAAAAAATTATCAGAGGGAAGACTAAAACAAAGTCCTCCTTTGAGTTTGCGTTGTAGTTACATTTTATTAGGGAATGGCTAGATTGCGGAAAGAATTTTTCAAAAAGCAGTAGCATGGACAAGCACCATTCTTGTAATTCTAAAATTTTCCTTGTCCTTATTTTTTTTTCTTTTCTTCATGTCAAGACAGTATAAGCTTTATCATTATTTACTCAACATTGTTTCACCCTTTGTTGTTTCTCTGTATTTCCCTCTAATCAGATTAGCATAAAAATTTATCATGGGGAAAAAAGATTGCCTTAAAATTGTATATACCTTTATACATGACTGTATTTCAGAGTATTGTCACTTGACCCAAGGTAGTTTTAATAAATGTATAATGACGTTTTTATTTTCTTAATTCAGGAAATAGTTTCGCTTTTATCTTAATTCATGTCATTTCTGTTACTATGCAGAAACTTAGAGAACGTAATGTAAAGGGTGCCTTGCAAAATAGAAATAGAGAGGTTTTAGCATGCATACCAGTATAGATATTAGGCAATAGGTAAGCACACCCAATTACCAATTAATACCATATAGGTACTGCTGCTGGAATGAAGAAGTGGATTATTTTAATTTTTCCTATTATTATGTAATTACCATGTGGACTAGATTATACTTATTGTGTAGAGTAGCACGTAAGATTTGACTGTAGAAAAATTACTTTAATCACTGTATTATGTTGGCATGTTAATTAATTGTGTAGACATTTCAGGACTCCATCATCTTAATTCATATCCTATCTGTTGGGTTTTGCCCACAATAAAATTGACATGACCTGTATAATGTGTTACTGCAGGTTGTAGTTTGACAAATGGATCACCGGTTTCCCACTGTTTATTAAAAGGAAAATCAGTTTCTTATTTGAATTAATTTCTACACATTAAATACTAAATCTAATGTTTATTCTGTGTAATATTGAAAAGTATAATGTATTTTCTTTTCTACTGTTTCTGTATAGTTTGCAAAATAAAGACTGTTGTAACCAACCCAGTATAACCCATTATTTTGACTTTTTGCGTAATCTGAAATTTTGAATCAGCAAGAATTCCATGTTTCAGATACATTTTATCTATTAAAATGTGTATTTATTTGATTAAAACCATTTATTAATGTTTTATTTCCATTAAGAATATTTGAGTAGGGCAAAACTCATAGCAAGCTTTCATTTTTCTGTAATTTTCTTGTTTTTTCTATGGCTTTGTTATGTACTTTTATGACATTGTCTTCATTACATAGTAAAGAGAGATATTTCTTTTCAAGCTCTGTCATAATTTGTGGGGCATAGTTGTATTATTTTCTTAAATAAAAATAGTTAAGAGTTTACGATTCTGATAGTGGGATTTTGTTAGAGAACAGTTTCTTAGCACTGAAATTAACTGATATAAAAATTGATTTTAAATAAAGAAGCTAAAGAAAAAGCGTTGTCATTATTGGCTGATACAGCAAGTACTGTTCTGGAGGGGTTTTTTATGTGATAAATGGTCATTAGATGACAAACTAAAAATGCATTACGTTAAAACTTGTGATATTAGGAGAATTAAAATGTGGAAAGAAAATTCATAATATCTTTAGTCTGATAGGATTGCAGTATGAAGACCTTTCTGAAAATAACTGTCATGCAGAAGAGCGTGAAAGAAGTTTATATTCTTTCTTCCCTGAAAATTCCCCACTGAATTGGAAGAAGAGGGAATGTGCATGCATTTCAGTCCCTGACGCATCAAGCTATCTATCATAAATTCACAAGTAAGTTAAGATAGCTAAATTTACTAAAGAACAGGGACAATGGAGTTTGGGATAATTTTGGTCATTTTTGTGGTCCAAAAACTAAAACAGCAACAACGAACACTTGATTATTGCTCATTCATGAGGAAAGCCAGAGAAGAGATTGACAGTGTAGTCTTCCTTTGAAAAGATCCTCTCTTTTTAAAAAAAAATAGGTAACTGTCTATTAATAATACTATGGCTTTGCTTATCTTTCATAATACCAGATGAAGTGGAAACCACTGAAGCATTAAAGAAATGCAGGAAATCAGGAGCGGGTAGAACAAATAAAGGCAAAGGCTGGTAACATAACTTACTAAATACCTAAACCATTCAGAGCTTTTCCTTTTTTCATTAAAGGCAAAACTTTGCACAGACATCTGTCCTCATGACGTGCAGTCATGCAGAAAGCAGTAGGGAGCCCTTGACTATTTTTATATTGTCGCAGTCATTGTTTGCTTTTTTTCTTGACCTTGTAGTTTCTGCACATGTATTTATAGATATGCAAGATAGTGGTGTAAATGTGGAGATTTTTCAGACACAGTGATTAATCCTTGTGCTCTTCTAAGGATGTGTGGAATTTAATTCTCAGTTTCATTGAAATAAGAATACCAACCTCAGTGCAATAAATTTTTTATAGTCTTGAGGGAATATTTTCAGGTCAAGCCACAGATATACTTAGTTTAAAAGCAAATGATTAGTGTCATATAGTTCTTATACAAAAAAAACTGGATTATTGTACAAGACTGAAAGAAGAGGGACAGACCATACAATAGTAGGAAGATTTTTACCTGTTTTGGTGCACATGGACAAAGAACTGGATTTCCTTTAGTATTATTTTAAAAAATCCAGTGCCCAGGTGGAATAACAAAATTTTTTCAGGAACTGGATTAATTTTGTGCTTCATAGGAAATTAAAAAATACCCATATTTACAGATTCTTCATTAGAGCAGTGTATATATTTCTAATTACTAAAGCTTTTGAAAATTGGATTTAAATAAAGCTGTGGCAGCACAAATTTATTTGAAATACAGTAATCCTTTTTACTGTTTTTCCACTAATCCAAATATATTAGTCGCAAATCATTGACAATTTCATTTCAGTTAGTGCAGTGGACATTAAGGTAGTTTGTCAACAACTTTGTCTGTGAAGAAAGAAATTGGAATTAACATGAGGAAGAAAATAATGTATTGGAAGAATCTTTGACTTAACCAGTTACCACTGGTGAGTAATTAAAATATCAAGTTTTAAAAAACTCAGCCCACTCCTGAAGGCAAGTACAATACTGGACATGCTAAATTAACAGAGACATAACCTTTGTTATGACTAGATTGCTGCTAGCACAGTGTCGCTGTACTCGCTGTAGAGGGTGGGTGCACTTTGCTAATTTGTTAATTCATCCACTTAAATGGCAGTAGAAATTGCTCTTTGAAGTCAAGGAACATAGCAAGAATGGGAAAAAAATTGCCTAGCCTAAAAGATGACATCTCTGCTTGAATTTTTTGTGGTGTTTCAGGTGCTAACTGAACCAAAGTCTGAAAAGAGACTTCTGCACTGTATCTGTCCTCTTGAAGGTGAGTTTTACAAGTGAAGTGTGTGTGTCTATTTTTAAAGAGAATCTCCATATTTTAATGTTAGTAATAATGCAAGACATTTTACATCTTTTCACCATCTTTCCATAAAACTCTGTAGAAAAATTTGATTAAAACCTCCAACAGGGATATGTACAAAACTCATCCTTGTGCCTGCAACAATTTTTAACCAAGATGATTGAAATTCATCACTTAAAATCAAGAGGGACAGGGAGATTGCCAGTTCTCCCCCTCTGCCAGTAACATTCACAGCTGCTTTCTGTACTCTTGGAGTATTCTGCAGTCTGCTGAATTTAAAAAAAAAAAGTATTAATACACATCCTTCCAGCTCTAGTCATCATATCATTATCCTGCTCATCAGGCAAACGCAGTTTTCAAAGATCCAGCAGTACCGAACACAAAGCACTGAAGATCTGCCCTGTAGGTCTTGCTATTGACATCAGATACCCATTTTTAGGAAGACTCAAATTTTTTTGCCTTTTCATAGTTTATTTACTTCACAGACTTTAACATAGTGACATGTGTTGGTGAGGTTGTCTGCTGGACTTTAGTTTCTGTGAAGAAGAGGAGGTTAGATATCTTTTGATGTAGATGTAATGCTTCTGATTAATTTCCATGTGCCTGTGGGACTTGGAGGGCACAAGAAGATTTATCAAGTTTGGGGTGTTAGAATAGAGTAGTGGTTATCAAAATTTTGTTTGAAAGCTAGCAAAGGTAACTCAGCTTTTCTTCTCTTTCAAAAAACATCCAGCAATAACAATCTACAGGGAGAGTCCAATTTTGCAGCCATAATGCCGTGATTCTTTTTCCTTATTTCTAAGGAACAGTGCAGTTTTTGAAAATGTACTGTAATTCAAAATTGATTGGGTTTTGAGCATTATGCAAAACTTCTTCAGGGCTTGTTCAGTTTTATTACACTTCCGTAATAAATTCCATTAATGCACATTAGTTCCATTGTGATGCATTGATATTAAGGAATTGAAACATACTTTAATTCAAAATCTGTTGGGTGAAGTTGTTTATTTGTTTGCTAATGTAAGCATTCATTATTAAAGGAAACAAAACTTTGAGATGATTTTATAGATGCCATCAGTATAAACCCAAGCCAAATCCCCCAAAGTAAAAAAATTACTGTAAACCATGTTTGATTCCTAGGAGGCCTACATTTTAAAATTGAGGTTGAAATGGATAAAACGTCTTAAGATTCTTATGGTCTAACACTGTGGCAGCTGCCTGAGAATACAGTTGTATTTCAGGGAAGTTTATATATTGATTTTGTGTTGGGAAGTTTTACATGTTCGTTTAGTGTGATGAGAGATTTGTGCAAACTGATGTCTCTGGACTGTGTTGTTGAGATTAAGTGTCTCCAAATGGATGTCGCAAGTTTCTAGGTTAGTGTAACTCAAATGAGAGTGTGCATAATTGAAATGACACCAGAACAGCACAAGATGTTAGTACCAGTCTGTGTTTCTTCTTGTGCAAGTGATCTTGTTTCCCTCAATTGCCCCATATGATTGGAAACATAGACTAGTTTCCAATGAAGGAAGTCAAATGTTGAGTAGGACTACTGCCTTCAGCAGTAAGAGCTCTAGGATCTGTCACTAGAAATCTTGCCAGAATATAGGAAGGAGGCTTCTTTGAAGACACAGCAGCTTAAAATGCATGGTGTAGATGAGACTGATAACTCTTAATAATTTTGTAAGGAAAGTCTACCACTAGTTTTAATTTATGCCTTGAAAATGTACCTGAATATAATCTTTTCTCACAGGAAGACAACTATTAATTAAAAATACTCAAAAAACAACCCAATGTAGTAATGCTGTAAGCAAGGCAAGCTAAAAGGAAAGAAAGGCAGAAAAAAAGTTAAGATGTGGCAACACAGGGTCTGCATCTATGTATTTCAGTAGCTGACTGATCCTATAATTGAATAAAAAAGTATAAGGATTCTAAATTCATTATTCATACTGCTCTTTCCACTCATAATTTCACCGCGCATGTTTTTATTAGGCTATATATAGCTATATTATAGCATATCATTCACATCAGAAATTACATGTGTGTGCTGAGTTCGGTTCCCATAGTGGCATCGAGGCGCAATGCATCTGTAGGAGTTGCACCATTGACCAGCCCAGAAGCTGAAGACATGTTACTGACACATTCAATAGTTCTTCAGAAGTAGCTTTATAGCAGATGTTTGTCCAGATGTAATCTAGTACATCCATTACAAATGCTTGCCTGACTCTGTCCAAGGAGTTGTCCAGTTGTTGTTTGTATAAATGGTAATTTAGATTCTGATGTAGGAGTGGAGTAATGCCACTAATAGTTGTATATCTTGTCCACTAAGATAGCTTGATTTTTATGTAGTAGCAATGGCATTACTGTTTTATCTCTCTGCACAGTAACTTTCATTTGAATCAGCAATACTGGCAGAAAAAGCACTGCCATCTAAGTATATTTCCTGTATCAGTTTTGTAAAGACAAAAAATTTCAGTGCTGACACAAGGTATGTCTTAAGGTCAAACAGGTAGTGAGTATTTACAATTCACTCCTATGATTCATAGATCTGACTTTCACTGCTAACTGCCTGGTTAACCGTTGTCTGACCATACTTAGATTTCAATTATGAGAAAGTGAGTGAAAGAAGCTCGCTTTTTTTTTACCCTTTCAAGTCTGTTACTATTAATAAGAGGTCAGTTTGTTTTAAATTCTCTCCCACTCCACTGCTTCTTGAACACCATTACATAACAATAGAGAGAAAGGGCCTAATAATCTTCAATAGCAGGAATAAAATAGCACAAAATTCCTGTTATTTGATGATGTACATGTGTAGGTCTCTTTCTACATGCAGACAGGAACCTTGCTGTACAGCCCCCATCTCCTTTGACACAACAGAGGGAATGTCATGAGCAGTGCAGGGTTTTAGAAGCCTCTTCTGCCAGGCACAGCTCATCTCTGTACTAGCTACCCTGCCCCTGTGCAGCTGATGTGGTTTTGCTGAGACCTGACCACAAAGGGTTCAGCTGTACCACAGACTGAGTTATTTGCTGAAGGGAAATTGCATGTGCCTGAGGGCTTTATGGTAGTGCTCTGCTGATGCCAAGTGTGATGGAAGAAAGGGAAAGATTTTTCTTTTTTTGCATAGCGAAGTTATACAAACTGGATAGTCCCACAACAGTGGCTTCTGTAAGCTCTGTACTTCATAAAAGACTTTTGCTCTTTGAGGTGTGTCAACTTTCCATTTCTCCTGGTTGGACTATAAGCCCAGAATAGCTAGCTGCTTTTCCCTGCCATTTTATCTGTCTCAAAAAGAAATAAATATTGTGCTCATGAGGTTCATTTCTAATTTTAATTCTTAACTTCACTTTTAAAGTGTTCTTGGTCTAGCTATTGTTAAAACAGTAAACTACCAACTTCACTTTTAAAGTGTTCTTGGTCTAGCTATTGTTAAAACAGTAAACTACCAAGGGGGAATTACGGAAAATAGTAATCTAGTGAGGGTGAGAAAGCCCCACACTGCTCTTCCTCCACCTTACTTTATCTAAAGGCTTTGTAAGTTTTGTGATCTTTATCTGTATCAGTCTGTAGCCAACATTTTATCCCATACATCTGGGATTATACCTGCTCAAACATCTGTGAGTTGCCAAAGCTACATTTTTCTCATGGGAAGAAATTCCATTCTCCCTCTTAAGACAGTGATTGCAATGCATAACTCTCAACATGTGATTTTTTTGTAAGTGTTTGTGTGTGTTAATATGCTGCAGGATCATTTCTTCCATTCCCTTGAGTTCTGTAGGACTAATTTCACATGCCACAAATGATCATCAACTCAGTATAAAAATACCAAAACATTGAACCAAAGGTACTGATATCCACTCTAGCTTTGCCTTTACCCTGTAGAAGACCATAATAACTGTGAGTTAGTAAAAGGCATTATGCCTAAGCAGTTCTATCTAGCAGACACTACCTGGCAAAAACTAAGAAGCGAAACAAATGTAAATGATTAATTGTTAGAAAATAGCTACTGTTTCTATTTGTCCAGTACAATAACGTGTTCTTCAGTGTATAGTCTATTTGTAGTGGTAATCTGAGCCCTTCTCTCTGAATCTTACTAGACCAGGTACTGTTTTTAGGCAAGGTACTATCATTTCTCCCCTAAAATAAATTCAGAAGGTCAACACATGGATTATACACACACAAAAAAAACCCTCCAACAGCTGTTAATTACAACTATAAGACTGACTTTTTTTTCCTCTTAATTCCTATTGTTGTGCTTCTAGACATTGCTCAGGTGTCTTGTTTCGAAAAGTGACTTCCAATCTTTTTTGAACTATGAAAGCATATAACAGATCCTGACTTTCCTTATTGAAGCTGTTGGAAAGAACCAAAACAGAACTTTTTTTACACATCCTTCCTGTCCTACAACTCATCCTTCAAGTGGCATCTTCTTAGCAGGCTCATGAAGCAATCAGCACATGCTCTGTAGAATTGGTCTTGACTACAAAGAAAGCAGGTATGACTTTCAATAGCTTCTTACTTTCAATATCTTCTTACTTTACTAAACTGTAATATTTTGTTCTCATTTTTAAATGTGAATTTAGTGGCAAGACTTTCATTATGAGGAGGCTGATCATTGTTATTCTACTCTCTTTGGCAATTATCTATTGAAAATCATCACAGCTAATAGCTAATCTGCTGAAAAAAATCAATTTTCCGTGCATCTGCATCTATTCTACACCTTCATTTTATCTATTTTACCACTAAATAATTCTGATCTTCTAAGAACTACTACAGCAGTGAGGAGGCTCCAAGGTTGCTTAACAGATCTCTTTCAGCAGAAGACCCTTCACATATGGTTCGTGCAGCAGCAGATGGCCAACTTCATACTCCCTGGGAATTAGCAGTTGACTCAGAAAAGTTCAAAGTACTATTTTTGCTCTTACACTACCTTTTCTTTGCTCTCACACTTGTTTTCTGGCTTATTCCTTGAAAGAAGACTTATCTAGTGGAAATTTGTCAAGTGCTTTGTAAAAGTCCAAATAATCAGACCATATGTCTTGCCATTGTTGACATTCATTGTAAATTCTTCAAAGGGAAACTCAGTGGTAGGCAAGAGCTCCTGGGGGGCTTACTGCCCTTTCCTTTTACTCGTTAAGTATAAGGATTGGGAAAACCACATCTGGATCCTAAGGGAAAAGAATACTGCATGACCTAGTGGCTGGAATTGATATTCTGTGTAACAGAATTACACAGAACCACAGAATGGGTAAGGTTGGAAGGGACCACAGTGGATCATCTGGTCCAACCTCTCTGTTCAAGCAAGGTCATCCTAAAGCACATGGCACGGGATTGCATCTGGACAGTTACGGAAAATATCTGGTGAGGGAGGTTCCACGGCCTCTCTGGGCAGTCTGTTCCAGTGCACGATCACCCACACAGTAAAGAAGCTTTTCCTCGTATTCAGGTGAAACTTCCTGTGCTTTTGTTTTCGCCCCCCCTTCCCTTCCCGAGGGCAAAATATATATGTACAAAACTGTATCTCTTACTTACTTCAGTTTAAAATTACATTTGCCACCATCTGCCAGATCCCATAATCAAAGTGGTGTTACGTCATAGTGACTGTGCTGGCAATGTTATAACTAACTTTATTTGTTGTTAGCCTTGCTAACACTAGGAAACACTGCAAATCTCAACTGGAAGCCTTCTCATACATTTCCCAGACCTAAATTCTTCTAATAGCTGCCAAACTTCGTTACTTCTCAGAGTCAAACCTCAGAATTTTCTCATGTGGCACTTGGCCATTTCACATTAAGTACATTTCCTCAGTGTGCACAGCGTGTACCTAGAGACAAGGCCAAATTCAGCTAGTGTCAAATCCTGTTTATGTCCCCACAGGGACCTTGCAGAGAAAGGAAGCAGATCCTTCTCTATAGTTTTTAAGAGTTAATTGGTTTTATTTAGCCCTTTTGGACTGCGTATTTTCTCTGGGGAGTCATTTATAAGACCAAATATGGGTGTAAATGCATGGAAGAGAAGAAACATTGGTATTGCCTTCAGATGTGCTCTTTTGTATGCATTTTTAGGAAGCTGTTTGATACATGACTCTTCCTATAATATAATTTTTAAATTTCCTTTAAACATGGTTTGTGGGTTTTTTTTCCCCAATCATGTGTCTTCCCTTTTCACATTTGCTTGTTAGCTTGGAGTGGAGTGACCAAAGGTGTTACACATGACTTAACACTGGTTTGTTCTTGGTATTTGTTCTTTAGCAATAGTCCTGATAATCAGTAATATTGATTGGCATGTAGGTATATAGAAATGTTTCTGAAGTGTCATTCCACAAAAGTGTCACTAAGTGTCTTCCTACACTTTGCAGATTTTGGTATTTTGATTATGCTACCTCTGGGACACCAAAATTTATCATCTTCATTTTTGAGGGTAAAATCTGAAACTTTTCAATGTAATTAAAAGATTTTAATTTTATTTGATATTGCAAGATTAGGACTAGAGTTATGATTAATGCTATTTGTGAAGGCAGTGTCTAATGAAAATTTTCAGGAGACGATGCTATTTCCATGGTTACTGCTTCAAAATGGGATTAATTCTATGGAGAGTTGATTCCAGAAAGGCTGTGGTAGTCACTACTCTCAGAGGAACACTAGATGACAGAACAAACAGAATGTTACCTGCCTGTGTTTGCTACACAGAAGATAAATTTGAACTTCTTTTCCTTAGAAAAGAGTGCTCATAAATTTTCTATTGCAGTACACAAACAGGAAGGCCTTATTTCTAAGCAAAGAATTAAATAAAAAGTAATAACTGCAATAATTAAAGGTTTTATTATGTAGCATGTGTTCCAGATTTTGGTAAAATTAAATAGTTACATAATTGCCCATTTTGCTTTTAAATTGTGCAAAATACCACATAAGTGTTAGCATATTAAATATTAAATATGTGCTGTGCAATAACGTAGATAAACCTATCAGTGTTCTATTTGTATTTGAGTTCTGCTCCTGATCATATAGACAACTAATCTTGTTAAAATCTTGACCATCAGCGAATGCCCTAAAGGTAAATTAAAAGCACAACAAAATTATTTTGGGAAGAAAATTAGGTTTAGGTTAGGTTCATTAGGAATTAAAAGCCCCACAATTTATTTTCTTTTTGAATTATTTTAAAGTGAGCTTCATAATTTGTCTGGTAAACATAGCTCTGAAATGAACCCTGAGGAGTGGGAAAATCTCCATCCTTGGAGACTTTCAAAAGCCAGCTGGACATGGTCCTGGGCAACTGTTCAAGATGGTCCTACTTGAACAGAAGGTTGGACAAGATGATGTCCAGAGATCCCTTCCAGCCTCAGTCACTCTGTGATTCTGTGAATGGAAATAAGAAAACCATTTTCTATCGCTATTCATCTGTTCTTCCTCATCTATTTCCTGTTAGAGAGTGCTAGAAAACAGCCTGTGTTATTTAGAACTCCCATTATTTAGGTACCACTTACTGAAATGGAGCCAAGATCTTTCTGAGCCATCCATGTGTTCTGTGATACAACTCAAAGTAACCAACTGTTTTTATATGTAAACCAGGACACATGTTCCTATTTGATGTGAATTTCTGCTGGCCTTTGGTAAATTCCGAGAATAATTTATATTTTTTTTAATTGGAGGGGCGGAGGGGTGGTGGTGGAGACAGGGGATGCAGGGGGAAAATGAGAATTACAGAAGGAAGTTTGAGAGAATTGATATGCAGAAGTTGATATGAATAAACTCACAAGACTTCCCTCTTCCAGTAGAAGAACTGTTCTGTATAACACATGCCATTTGTTTTTATTTAACTCAAGATACAGGCAAACTGTTGTACTTGTCAAGGATTACTACAGGCCATGCATCTCTACTGTCCAACAAACTTTATACTAAATCATGGTTGCCACTATTTTGATACTTCTTGTTGATCTGGCTTTTTCTTCTTTTAGAAAAAGAATTGTGGGGGTTTACCATTTTCATATTTGTGAAAGTTACCACAAAGTTTTCCATGTCATTATGTTTTATATCTATTCATCCTGTCTGCTAATGGCTTTAGTAAACAGTTTCTTTCTCCTGCTATTTGGTGTATTTCACTACCTATCTTACCTTAAAATAAATCTGGGATTAAAAGCTTCATTTTATTTCACCATTCAGGAACAGATGGCCATAGGTTCGTTGGACTACTTGCAAAAGTGATTTGGATTTCACCCAGAAATATTGAAGCAAATGTCACTAGGAAGCCCAATGACAGGAGAGAGCAATCCTCTCTCCATTTCTTTGACACCAGGACTCCTAGTAGCAGGTTTTTAGCCAGTAGAAATAAAAGCTCTAGAGAAATCTTTGAATGATTTTTTTTTTCTGCTGTCTGTCTTTATTAGTACCTTAAATATTTATTGTATGTTAGCTGTCTGGAAAGAAAGGTTATCATGGCTAAGGAGTAAAAAGAGTCAGGACTTCAGTAACTCCACAATCATAACAGAAAAAAAACATGTTTTCTAGTGACAGCAGAAAATGGGATGGACTGACAGCGTGCTGCAAGATCTCTGATAAAGTGAGTAGTTACAATATGATGTGGCAGCTAAATGATGAAAGAAGAAACTCTTGTATTATTTCCATGGAAAAGGATGATTGATGGGATGCCAGATTTTTTTACCTAGTCTCTGCAATTTTGTGATTCAGAAGCAAAATGCAGAAAACCTTCACACAGTTTGCAAGTAATTTCTCATAGTCTGGTAAATAGTATTTTTGGCTGAGAAAGAACAGAAAAATCTGTACTGAGGAAAAGTTAGTCTTGCTTTATTGCCTAAATGTTGCAGGATGTATTGAATAAATTCCTTGTAATCGAAGTGCTACAGGTCATGTTTGCTCTAAGGTCATGTTCCTTCAGCTTAGGTGTTTTTAATGCCAGTCTTGAAACCTCAGTCTTCGCTATAGTAGCTTTATGAGTTACCATTGGACTAGTAGGAGAGCAACTTTTTAAATTCTTCTACCATCTGGAAAAAAAAGCCCCTAGTGGGTCTAAGAAACTTTCACTTGCTTTGCAGTCAAAAAAAAAAAAAGACAAATTAATGACAAGACACAGAGGAACATTTTATCACAGCCTCACAGAGCTGATTTGCCTGTCAAATGTAAGAAAAAGAAGTCCAACTAATCCCCTAAACACATAATAGTAGCAAGTTCTCATATTTTACACCTGAATTGCTGTAAAAAAATATGTTAAGAGGCCTAAAAAAAGCTTAAAAAAAAAAAATCACTCTTTTCTCTGGTTATTTGGAATGCCCTGTAATGAAGTTACTGTCAAATGAGTCTGTAAGGTGTCTAGAAATATATATATATATATATATATATATTTATGTATATATTATATTTATGTAATATATATACAGGGAAGCCATGAATATCCATTACAGGACGATTTATAGTCATTCTTGCTGTGACAAGATGGTTGTGCTCTAAAATCAAATTACAAATGGGCCTTAACTTGTGTGATCTACGTTTGGTTTCACATATCACTTCTGGAGTCCATGGGCAGCATGTGTCCCTTCAGCTGTAGATCAACACTACAGTCATTCTCAGCTGTCGTCTCCTAACAAGGTTCTGTGGTCTTTTATCCCCCTTGCTCCTCTGCTGCAGGGTGATGGAGTTGCATTGAAAGGGAACTTTGATCCCATTCAGTTTTTTCGTTCCAGACTTACAACTTGTGCTTGTGAAAATATGCTATGGATGGCAAGGGAACAACAGATCTGTTCTTTGAGGACTGCACAGTGATGCAAGGACAGAAATAAAGGACAAGGGTGTAATGGCATTTTTGTTTGTCTGGTAAAAAGTTTCAGATAGATTGGTCTAATTATAGTTAAATACCAAATGCAAGTGGGAAGTCATTTAAATTCCCTAAACCAGATGGTCTAATTCATCTCTCATTTAAAGCACTTTGATTTGAAAATTTTGAAAGGGTCTAATTCTTGATTTTATCACATTTAATTCTAGAGAAAGGTGGGAGAGCAATGTATTGCCACTTAGGATTTTAGAGTCTGGGTGTATTAAATGAGAACTTTACCACAATGAACTGCCACCATCTTGCTGTTATAGCAGTAAACCAGACGTGCTTTCCTATTTGTTAGTTTCTAGCTCTAGATGAAAACCATTAGGAAAGCAAAATCTCCTTAGCCACTCACTTTCTAAAAATATTCAGATTTGCACTTTTCTTTCTCCCTGCAACCTGAAACAGGTGTGGATACTGCAGTGGGTGGTCCTTACCAGTTTTGTTTTCATTTTTTTAAAACAAACACAGAAGAAAGCCTGGTAAGTCCAACAATGCATAGCTGAACTCTTGAGACTGATTTACTGACTTTATCTAATGACTGTGGGAGGTCTGAAATGGATTATCTCTGAACATCTACCAGACATTCACTTGCTTGGGAGCTGGGCATTTTCCCCTTAGCATATTGACTGGCCTTTCCTGTCAATACTGTTTTGTATTGAATGAAGTTTGAAGCCCAAGGAGACTTAAGAGGTTAAATCTATTGTCTGAGGCTTGTTTTCCACAAATATTGTCATGTTTATCTGGAAAAGCACCATCAGGGTAAAAGGATTTTGTATTCTCTATAGTTATGAGGATTTTGAAAGGTTTACTGAGGCCAGCAGCAAAGAGATTGCTTGAAACGAGATTTCTGTGATCATTTATTTACAGTAGTTTAACATGAAACAATTAACAGTGTTGTGGTTTAGGAATGATATTCTCCAATTTAGTACTCCCACTAAAAAACCCCACGTGCTGCTCCCCTTCCCCCCTCCAGCTGGTGGTGCAAAAGGCAAAGATCATGGGTTGAGATAAGAACAATTTACTGTCTCATCTTGGCTACTGCAAAAAATTAACACTGCCCTGGCCAGAACCAGGACAAACAGGTAATAAGCCCCAAATAAAAAATTATCATTAGTTACCCTGACCTACTGTCTTTACAATCAGAGGTAATGTATTATTTGAAAGAGATTGTGTATTCAGATACACATGTTCTAAAGAAAAAAAAAAAAAACAATCTGAGTGTTTTATGCATTCTTATTCAGTTATTCATGTGCAAACTTTGGTACTGAATATTTACATGAACCTGAAGCCCTGGCTTCTCTGGTAGTTTTCAAAGTGGAGTTAATGTGCAGCTTTAAATTTTGTGCTATTTCAACAAATTTATAACGGTGTGGGGACAATTTTACTGGAAGTTTTTTCAAAATAATTACCTGAACTTGACATTTTTGGGCTTACCATGTAATGATTTCTCAATTTCTCAGTTGGTCTCAATAAAAAGTTTCTAAACTTTTTTCCTAGTGGAAAGTCAATACTCCACACTCAGATTTACTGTGGAGTTCAAGAAGAGTGCTGCTTTTTGCTTAACTTTCTCCTGTGACTGACTTGCTAGGTAGCTGCATTCATAACACTCTGCTGTCTCAGCTTGACAGGCTTAGCACTTTTTTTCTCTTCCTCTGAACTTCCTTAACTGCCATTCTAGCATATTTCAGGCTTAGATACTTATAAGTCATTTAAAGGCAGACTTATAATGATGTACTGGGAAAAGTAGTTCTCAGCAGAATTGTCAGAGCTGGTGGTCGGAATAATGTACGGATCCTTTTAGTAATGGGAATGATGGCATCTATCTGAAGGGAGTTGATGGGGATAAAAATGAATTTTGCAAAGCGAGTTCTCTTCTGGTATTCAAAACTGTTTCCCCTGAATCCATATTTTAAGTCATTGATTTGTTACTTATAGGAATCACTTACTATTGATGGCCTTGATCCTCAAGGGCTTTGCCTTGGCTGAAATTTTACTTTTTCCTGGAGCATATGTGAGTAGTACCTACATGGGAGGCCTTAAGGAAAAACCTGGATGAATATCATGAGTATGTCAAACTAAACCCTAGTGTTTTATGGTCTCTGCCATTAGAGGTTACTGTATTGCTGATGCAAATTCTGTAAAACTGTGTTGTAGAGAACTGAACCATCGAAGTAATTGCCAGGCTGCCATTAAGATTGTGCCCTATAATAGATGCCAACTGAGGGGCAAATTATGAAAACAGAACTTCTAGCAAAAATTTTTTCACCAGCTTGTAGTCTTAGTTGAGAAGCACAGGAAAACATTAAGACAGTGTCTATCTGTTTTGTCACTGTCATATTACCTTATAGGTTAAAATCTATCCATGACATAAAAGATGTGTGAACCCTTCAAGCCTGGTCTGTTATTTCTGTGGCTGGTGATTAAATTACAGGGTGCTCTTCTCAACAGACTCTTGCTAAACAGTGTTAGTGAGCCTCCTTGTAAACATGCCATAGGATGGGGACAAATATGCTTCTTCTAAAATACAATGGCAAAACCTGATAATAGTGACTCTTACTCTTGGGCCAAGTCAGAACAGTCCTACTTATGCTGAGCCTGTACACAACAGAGGGTTTCATCTGCTGCTTCTAGCTGGGTAGTGTTTTAATATGCTACAGGCTTTTGGGTTTATATAGGAAGAAGAGAGGTAGATTCTTGTCAAAGCCCAGGTGCATCTTTCAATTTTTTTGTTTTTGAGACAAGTCAGTAAAGTGCATGAATGATTTTTCACATGTAATTTTGAGTGTAATCAGGAAATAAAATCTATACTTGACTGAAAGACTCTGAATTTGGTAGCTATGGCAGCTGCAGATTTCCTAACGTTAAAGTACTTATTGCTATATGCATTCACCAAAAAAACGGAAGTTCTGCTTTTGTGCTCCAGGACAGTCCTTGTCTTTGGGCACAGGTCACTAACTGAGGGCAACCAGGATGTCCTCAAGAAGTATGCCTGGTCTGAACATAGATCCACTTCATCTCTTGTTTATATTATTCGATTGTCTGACAAAGTGCCTCAGAGTAGTTTCTGAAGTGTCTGTGTGCACAGGAAGTTTGTATTTTTTTCCCTAAACATAGGTGAACTATTTATAATAGTTACTGGACTGTGCTGGTATTCATTCCCCATCTGTCTTCCCAAGATGAGAGCTCAGCTGAAGGAAGGACATAAAAAAAGGGATTTTATGTGAGAGGGTGTCTGAAGAAGGAGCATGCTTTTTCTTTGGTTAATATTTTTTTATATTTGCTAGCACAAGCACACAAGCTGTAAAGAATCAACAGTAGTGACAGCAGAATAGGGTGTTTGTTGAGGTTATTGATGCTGAAGGTACATTCTTCTTCTGAAGTTCAATAACACTTCTTAAATAGGATCAGTTTGAAAAATCCTTCATTGCAGAAAATGATTTATCTGTGTGCAGGTTGAATTGCAACAGGTCAGAGTTTGCGTTTAACCCAGAATGAAAAAAAAATTATTGTATATTTGGGCTCATGCAAGTAAGTGGACATTTTGAAAATCAGAGATGTGCTCAAAAGTGAGAATTATTAGGGATTTCTGGAAAGCTCTCCCTTTTTTTGGCATATCAAAGACTTATCTTGTGGTCAGCAGCTGACATCTGTTTCTGTGTTCTGGTATATCATAAGTAGCTTTTCCTGCTTTCACCTAAAGATTAGAAGATAATGCTCTAGGGTCAAAGCTTATTCTAACTTAAACCACTGAAGTTAATGAGCAAAACTCTGCTCTGTCACATTAATACACCTGCTGGCCTGAAGTGTGTTTCAATGATGGAACTTATAAAACCACCAAATTTATTATTTTGTTAGGGTTTTTTCCTCTCAGCAGCATGGATGCAGCTTTACAAAAATCAGTGAAGATGATCCATGAGGTTATACAGGGTGTAAATTCAGCAGACAGTTTTTTCTCTGAAGTTGCCATGACACTTTTGAACTAACCTTCAGACAACTCACCTTCTTGTACCTTTTCTTTTTTATAATGTAGCAGGCATTAAAAAAAAAAATCCAAAGCAGTAACTCTGTTTCACATGGAAACAAAGACAGAGAGAAAGACATCTGTCTAGAAGTTACTAAATATTTCGTTTTCCTTGAACCCTGAGAGACAAAGTATACATTTCTAAAAGATTCTATGCAAAAAGAATTGTAGCAGGATCTATATGAGTTAATAATAAATTGTTTGCAGAAGTTCAAGAAAACAGACCTGTAAACTTCAGACAACTAGTAACGTCTTACTGAAAGAAAGGCATTTTGAACCAATATTTCAGAAGGATGTTGTAACCTGATTATAGGCAGGTCAGTCAAATACTGTTTTCTGTGGAGGGGAACGTCAGGAATTGTGTGACTGATAATGGATTATTGTTTGATATCAGCAGGCATTTTTTTACTGCATCTGAATAAGCAAAGGCAGGGTTGGTACAGAAAAATGAAGCGCATTTGCTTACTGCTCTTTTCATGCGTGTGTTAGGTATGAAAGTGTAAGGGTCCAGAATGCTAAGACGATCCCAGATATGGAGGTAGAAACTGGACTACTTTATTGAACACAGGAGTGCAATTTAAGGGTCTTGGAGGCTGGACATGTTAATGAGGAGGACGAGATGTTAATTAGTGGATGGCTTTATGTTAACTAGAGGATTACACAGGTTTCTGGTACAGTTACACAATTGATTAATATTTCCCTTAACCAAGATTACATGGGGGGAAGAAAACAAAGGGGTTTCAACATGGTTTGATAACTTAATCTCAAAGTCCCTCCTTATCCTGCTTCAGGAACCAGGTTAATCCACATGGTTGTACATCAACAGGTCTTGTGAGGAAGGTCCAGTCCTTCAGATGCAGGGATTTCTCTCAGCCTCTGTTGCCCAAGGTTTACTGCATAGACCCACCAAGCTCCTTTCTGCTGACAGCTGGGTTTCGGATCCTACATGAAAGCATTCATATGAAAGAGGGGAGACAAGAAAGAAGGGAGGAAAACAAAATCTCTGTGCTTAGAATCCTAGTTTATTATTCTTTTTAAAGGATCTATCCAATATGTGGATTTTCTAAAATATTTATTATTCACTGTATGGATTTCAAAATAATACACCCAATACACTAGTTATGGAAAGGTCTGACTACTAACAGTGTTACCTTCTGTGTGCTAGTAATGAAGAAACTACGTCAAGAAGCCTAAATCCAGAGAAACAAAGTAAACTAAAACCTGTGTCTGAATGTCAAGATGTTTTCTGAGTTTCAAATTTTTAACCTTTTGTATACAGGCATAAAAAGAAAGGGGACTCAGGAGGTTCACATCTCTTGGAATATTTAGTACTCAAAAAAAGGCAAGAAAAAGTTGTGCTTTCAATGCCTGAAATAAGAACAATCTGGTTATGGATTTGCTCATCCAAAGTAAATCCAACTGCCTTTACAGGGGAATTCATACCACTATCTCTGCTGCAACCCCTTGGGATTTATACTTTTCAAATATTTACAATGTCATATTGTGCATATTGAGAGTGTTGCCAAGTCCAAACTTGGTAATCTTGGTGCCTGTTTCTTTCCAGTTTTGTCCTTCTGACTCTTACCTAATTCGCTTCCACTTACTCAGTGTTTGTCTTGTATTTACGTGCCTGGAAATGAAGCATGGTGTTCACCCTCGTTTCTTTTGGTTAATGTGAGTGGGACTTTTGCATCTTCAGACTAAATTAAAAAAACTATCAGTTTTTTGTTCCACATTTGCGTTTAGTGTCCACATCTCTATAAGTTTCCTGCATATGAATAAGTTTCCTGCATATAAATCTATCAGGTAAAAGACCTCAGTGAAAATCTTTTATTACCAAGTCAGTCTGCTAATGTCAGTCTGTTTACTATGGAAAGGAAACTTCAAGATGTTGAAAGAGAAAAGAAAAAAGAAAACATAGTCTGTAGCTACTTAACACACTTCCTGTAGGACAGGTTGAATGGGGTTTCTTCTGTAAATAATTTCCATAATATTTTGTTTTAATAAGTCCATTAAGATGGCAAGGATGGTGATGTGTCCATAATTGACAACAGGGAAATAAATTGTCTTCTGATTAGTAGCTAGTGTATTGGTGACTCAAGCATGATGAAAAACTTACTACAGGACTACAGAAGTAGAAAATTCTTCTGTTTTCACCAATCCATATACTAAATTTTTGTAGTTTATTGCTAACGTAATTTCACTAACCTTAGATTACTTTATTTCCTCAGGAACGCTTATGGCTTTTGCAGACAGCCTTTGAAATTTGCCTTCCTTTTGCATTTCCACCAATCTTGGATGCCACACTGCCCAACCATTTCATAGTGTTGGAAAGTAGCCACAATGCTGATGGAGAATTGAGGCAGAGAAAAGAGAATATATAAGGTCGTAACATGTTCATAATAAAATGAAAGCAAACCATCTCTATTCATCCTCAGCTAAAGGTTATTCTACTTTCCCTAGGAAAATGTATCATGTCAAAATTTCTGTGACACTTAGGAGAGGTTCCCTGTGGTGTTTCTGACACCACATTTCTGGCAAAGCAGTGTGAGCTACAGCAACTACTCTGACACACAATATCTGTTTTCAGGTATGCCACTGTCCCCCTGTCTTTCCTCCAGCAGGTTAGACTATTAAAAATACAGTTTCCTTTTCTTTGCTTTCCTAAAATGGTGGAAGTGACAGTAATGCCCACTTCTCACTATACTTTCCATCTAAATGTTTCTTTACTGCAAACAATGTGCCTTTGTTTTTAAACAAGGAAGCCAGTTTCTTAGTTAAACATTTTTCTTCCTTGGTTAAGGAATGCAGTTTTAGTAAAACAAATACAGTTCTAGCTCAGAAACATTCAGTAAAATGCCCTGAAGAATGCGCCATTTTTATTTTTGAAATATCCTATTGTGAGAGACTGCCGTAATGTCTAAAGGATTCTTCTAATTTCTTGGCACAGTTTTAATTTTTCCTAGAAGAATTTTAGGGAAAAAGCAAAAACAGGTATCTGCACTCACGTGTATTTTTGTGTGCATATGGAAGATGAAATTCAGGTCTTACTGAAGACAAAAGGTGTTTTGTCACCTAGAGGAAAGACTCAGGACCTTAAAAACCTAGTATATCCTTAGGGGTCTTGTAATGTATCACACCAATCCATCATGACTGAATCCATGTTAGGATGCTTATCTGCATAAGCACATTAATATATTTTGAAGATCAAGTTGTAAATTGGTCAAGTTGTAAATTCTGTAGTGGAGTTAGAAATAATCTTTCTTGCTGATATCTGTTTTACCAGTTTGTGATCTGTATCTCTGCATGCTTTAGCTTTCCAAGTATTTGTAGAAATGCTCCTGCCAACTGTGTATGACAGTTTTTTTCCCTATTCTTGTCTTGGGGTTTTTGAGTGTTTAAAGCTGGTAAGCAAGAGAGGTGACTTTCAACCTATCGGGTGGTTGACCTTTCTGGCAAAGAAGTGGGGGGTTTATAACAGATTTTATTTGTATACTTTTGAACTGTGGTAACATAGCTCAAAATAATGTGTGATAGATATGCTGTACTGTAAAGGGTAAGGTTATGTTTCAGTGTATACCAGCAACATTGATAATCATGTTATCCTCTGTAAATTTGTATTTCTGTTGACATTTTGCCATTTGAAACTTCATTCATTTCTCTGTGATGTTTTGTATTTGTTTTATAAATGACATGTGCACAAAGCTATGCCGTGGTCTAGAAGAAAGGGGGAAAAAAAATCTAATATTAAGGCCTAAAGGCATCTGTTCAGTAACCTGTGTCTGAGAATAAGGCAACCATGCTACCATCTGTTATGTTTTCTGTTTGATGGCTATTGCCCTCGCTGTAGGTTATTGCAGGTCTCAAAGGGCTGTACTCACTTTGCCTCTGAGCCATTTTTCTAGAAAATAAAAAATATTTTGCATTGTCTCCTGTCACTGCACAAGCGGTATTGAAAAGATTGCTTCAATTACTAGATCGCTTATGTTATTTTTAAGCAGAATTGATTTTGTTTTCATGTAGTATAGATGAAAGCGAACACTCTAAAAGGTTTTTGAAGTGTGATTCTGTTGTGTTGAATGATTTTGCATAATGGAATGACATTGTTTACTATTTATTTCAGATATTTAGTCAGAAGAAAACTTTCTGAGAAACTCTCTGTCATCTGCATACAACAAAAGGAAGGCATTCTTTAGAGTTGAATGTTACAAAACAAAAAAAATAACATATATAGCAGGTTTGCTTTTTTCAGTCTCATTCCAGCCACTAATCTGTCATGATCTTTGTCAGAGTAAGTCAGATTTTCTGTGAAGAAAAAAGTCGCTCTCTCCTGTCACCATATTCATGACTCTGCTAAGTGTTAAAGGTGCAATGCACTGCTGTGATCCTTCTCAGATAGTAATTCCATTTCTTTGCCAAGACTAACAAACAGGAAAGTAAAACCTCCACCTTTTCACCTGCCAATACTTGCATTTAAACTGTATCTTTTCTCTGCAGCAGAATTTTCCTCACTTTTCGGGGTGAAAAAAAAAATGAAAGCATGACTTTGTGAGGATGAAACACTTTGTTTTTGAGGAAAGAAAGAGTCTGGAATTTTCAGAGCCCTTTTATGACCCTTAATTTGTGAAATGACAAATGAATGGCAAAAATGTCCTCCCCCACATTCCATTCCTTATTTACTTAATTTTTAAGATAACAAATTACAATCTCTCCAACATGAATGGCTTATTAAAGCTAGCAAATCTTTGGGGGTAAAAATATTCCTAGATTAAATAATAGACTTAAAGGGGCTGGGATATGGGTATTTATAGTCATTTATTAAAATTCCTTTTGGGAAGGTCTGTTGTATTGTGATCTGAATGCTTTGGAAGGTGCCATTGTAAATTCAGGACTTCAGCTCAGGACTTACAACTCAGTGCTGTTGAGAGAGGAGGAGGGGTGAGGAACAACAGACCTTTTCATCCAGACATGCTACAGTGGCAATGTCCTGAGCCAGCTGTGTTCACCACCAAATGAATTCCTATAGCAATCGCAGTAATTTGAAGCATAATATTATGAAAGCCTTCAGTGCATCATTTAACATATTTCTATATACATGTGACAGGACAAGGGGAAATGGCTTTAAACTGAAAGGCAGTAGGTTTAGATTGGATATTAGGAAGAAATTCTTTACTCTGAGGCTGGTGAGGCACTGAAACAGGTTGCCAAGAGAACTTGTAGATGCCCTATCCCTGGAAGTTGTCAAGTCCATGTTGGATGGGACTTTGAGCAATTTGCTCTGATGGAAGATGTCCCTGCCTATGACAGGGGTGTTAGAATTAGATGATCTTTAAGGTCCCTCCCAACCCAAACCATTCTGTGATTCTTTGGTACCATTTAACAGCTGTAAACAAAGATGACAATCGGCATCTTATCAGGAAGTGTTTGGCAAAGTAGCTTTAGGAATAAAATCAGCAAATACATTTTGAGTTGCAGTTTACCAACAAGTAATATAGGCCATCTCCCTGCAAATTTTACCTTATGATCTCCTACATGAAGAAATAAGTTGTAAATATGGTAAGATATTTCCTGTTTCTTTTGTATGTTTGAATGAAAGTGACTGTAGCAGTATCTGTCATTTCTTTAACCAAGATATGCAGCTCCTGTGAGGTGAGCAATAGATTAGTTTAACCAGTGTCTCATTTCAGATAGAACCCTTATCTCTCTCCATTTCATATGTTGTAAATGCTTTCCTGTAATTTAAAATGGTATTTCAGGTTTCAGCTGAGTGATTTATGTATCCAGAAGAGCGAAGGAGAAGACAAGCTTGTTTGGAGGGGAAAAAGACATGTGATCTTGCAACAAGGCCTAGAAAAGGGGAATGGAGGTGACAGCACCTGTTTGAGGTGGACCAGGCAACTATTGGTTATGTGTTTAGTCCCTGTGAACCTACTACAGGAGAAGTATGAAGTATTGAGTGTTTAATTAGATGTAGCATTGAGTTTGAGTGCATTGAGTTAGATAAGTCAGAGGCTTATCTCATCTGAGTCAAAATGAGACAAACCTGTGCTAATGTAGATTATTGAAAAAAAATAAGGAAGTCTAAATCACTTGAACATATGGACTCAGTTTCTGAGGTATTTCCGTGTATTTTCCCACAAACAATAATGATACATTTGGATTCCACATCCACCTTAACAAGTTGTTCAAGTGAATCTTAGTGTATCCAACTTTTCTTTATAGCATCTGTAAAATTTTACACTTTGGTGGGAAGATAAAAGGCAATAAATAGAGATAACTGTTTCTCCCTGTGGTGGTGCAGTATGCATATTTTGAACTTCAACCACTTTCAGCAACAAGAAAGATTACTGGGTAACCATTTCTCCTTCAGGCACACAGGGTGAGGACAGCAACAGTTCAGAAAATAGCAGCCTGTTCCATATCTGATTATCTTTTCTTTTTATCCTTCATGGCAATAGGGATTTGATTAATTATAAAAAGAACCTGAAATGGGAATGAGGACAGTTATTCTTTTCGTGACTTCATTAGTGCTGATAGGTAACTTAGGTGAAGTTTGTCCAGTACTAAGAAATGTGTCATTACATAAAACTGGCAATTTTTTCTAGATGTAATGAAAAACTTGGTGTAGAAGTGATAGAAAACACCCCTTAAATAACCCAGTCCATCTCCTCAGAGTGGGCACTTTGCAGAAAGCTATCATGAGAAAAGGAGGCAGAAGATACCTAAAGAAGCATATTGTGTTGCTCAGAGTAGTTTTATTCGTATTCCATAAACAAAGGTAAGGGAAACTGGCATAAAAATCCCTCCCCTCAATCACTTTGTCAATGCACAGGATTACAAAATGGAATTGAAAGTAAGAGTTGGTAGTGGGTAAAAGAGAGACAGCTGCTTTTAGACTACTAATGCAGGAATTTATTTTTTTTTACATTATCCAAATATCTTGTTATCTTGTTCTGTCTTGTTATCATGTGAGTAATCTAGACTCATGGGGCAGTCTTTGGAAAGATGGACAGAAATGCAGTGGTGGAGTGGTGCGGTAGTAAGTTTCTATTTTTAAAAAGGATTTTGCAGTCTTTTGGCCTGTTGGTCACTGAGACTATGGCTTAAAAGAAAAATGAAAGATGATATTTAAAAGAAAAGGGAAAGAGGAAGGGAAAGGAAAGGCGAAGGGTCTGTTGGTTCGGAGAGACTACTGATTAAATATTTAAAGCATTCTGTGGTCTCTGCTACTTTACTACTGCACAGCTCAGCTCCTATTCTATGAAAATCCTTCTTTGCTCACCTTCTCTCCTTTCAGTGTGACAGGAACAGAGACCACCTCCACAGTATATTTGGAAAAGTATTTATAAGGCTCCCTTTAGAATTATTGCCTACATTTGTTCATGGATGTGGTGACTTGGCAACTAGTTCATGCTGTCTAACTGTGTGCACAGCATGTCCCATTTTATATGTAAAAAATACAAATTTATAAATTCATGAGCCTCAAAAGGGAAATTTCTGCTAAATACTTCCATGCAAGATATAGAGCCCTTTATTATTATTTTTAAAAGACAGAAGAAGAAACAAAGCTTTTCTAAAAGCAATCCTTTCAAATTTGACTTTAAGAAACTAGACTAGAAAGCCCTTTTTCCTTCATTACAGACACCTTTTTCTTCTATGAAGAAAAGTCTATTTAAAAGCAACCTTTGAAAATCACTAAGAACTCTTAATCTGTTATGTGGTGTGTTCCAACTCCATGTAATTAATTCATTGTAATTACCCATCTGTTTAACCCTGAACTTATCTTTTGATACTTTCAGTCTTCTTTAGCCTTTTACCATTTGTTTCTTAGCATTTTCTTCTAAACCTGGACTGCTTGGGAATCACTTCTTGCCATTTTCCTCTCTTCATCTACTTCTGTGCATTCCTGGTTGTGTGGACACATCCAAGAAATAAGCTGCTGATCTGAGGAAATGACATGGCATTGAGACTGAAAAAGGCATTTGCAAGGTGTGAGAAAAAAGACCCTGAGTCATTATAATAGTATTAGGGGAGAGAGGGAAAGAGCTAGGTGCTTGTGCATTCTGCTCTTCCTCCAAGTTTATAAAGGAAGCCTTTCCAGTAAGTCACTGCTCCATCTGTTCTGTGTCACTGAGGAGAAGGAAACTTTCCTCTGATGAGGGAGACTTTACAAAACATGGACATTTGAAATGGGCTTTGGCAAGTTGTTCTCTTAACAGCTAAGAAAGACTGAAGAAGAGGTGATTATAGATACATGGATGTATAACAGTGCATTGACTCAGTCAACACTGCTGCATAGTGTGCCCTGGAGGGCACACTGCCAAGACTATGACACCACTAGAGCTGTTGCCACATTTATTAAACAAACCATCTGTCACTGTAAGATAAACCTGGGGATTTTTTTCCTGAGACAACACAGCTTCCAAAAATCAATAAGACCTGATTACTCAGTGTGACAAAGCCAACATAAATGCCCTTGGGGATAGCATCTTATTTGATATCTTTAAGTATCACATACAGGGTTTAAAACACAAAATGAAAAAAATATTACTGATCCTACCCACAGAAATTTTTGCTGAGTAAAAAGCTTTTCAAGCTATTGCAGGTAGGAAAATAAGATCTTTGTCAAAGGAAGTTTATTATCTGTCCCAACATTGTCAAAATTTCAGATCAACTAGGTTCAATCTCAGGAGCTGAAAATACTGAAGAACAGTATCTGATACACCAGCTGATGTGACCTATGCTGGATAATGTGTGTTGTCTTTACTGAAGAAAAATTACTTTTCTGTAAAGCTCTTCTAGGGCTCTCAGCAGGCTATTTCCCATTTTAGATATTTTAGAATGAAATCTAAAATATCCATTTACAGTGAGTAGAGCATTCAGTGATCTGGCCAAATAGTGATGAGTCAGTGACAGGAAAGGATAACAGTATGGTCCTTCAAAAACTACATAATTCCTTATGGATTCCCCACCTTAACATCATCTACTTTTTGATGCTAAGAAAACATTGAAAAATCAGTATCAGGTTCCCTCTGGAGTTCATAATAGCATGCACTTAATTTGAACCTGCTGAATATCCTGAGTGTTTAGAATTACTTTGTGACTGTATATGTTCTTGATTGCATGTGTTTCTGGTAATTGAGTTAGATCAAAAGCAGAAATGGGAGGTTTCCTGATGAGCCAGTAGCCTGCCCTTAGTGATATCTTCAGTGATTCACTATTGTAAACGTATCTGAACTGCTTTGCTGATGCATTCAGCTAACTGAACAGCACTGTTCCTGAAATATGTGTGGCAGGGTAGAAGACTTGGAGAATGACCTTCTTCAGATCAAAGGAAGCCTGCGGTAAGTTCTCATCTCTGACTCTACTAGAGGAATTGCTAAACTCTTCCAGAAGTTGCAATTAGCCCATGAAAAAACAGTCTTCTGGTATGTAGGACTATTTCCCTTGGAAACCGTGGAAACCATCACTAGGCAGAACATCTCTGATCAGCAAGAACTTCATCTCTGCTTAATTTTAATGACCAAATGTCATCCCTGATGTGGCTGAGAGTAAAAAGAAATATTTTTTTTAAATACTTACTGTTAAAAGTTTAGGAGAGAAAGGTGAAACAAGACAGTTTTCTTATGTAGGAAAAGTACTTACTAGTTTAGACAATCAGCAAAATTAGGCCTTGGGCATAACCTTTTGTTTGTACAACAAGACATTGTGAGAATTATCTCTTCTCTGTTGCTCGTATTCTGAAAATAATTTTTTTCTTCGCAGTAACTGTTTGCCAGTCATCTGAATTAAATAATTTCTACATCTTTCAGGCCCAAGAAAGATACCACCTTTCATATGTACATCTACAATCAGGTGCTGACATACATTTCTGTACAGCCAATTCATTCTGTACGTCTTCTTACTCCTAGCTCTGTCAGTGCTCTTGGTTACTCTGCCTTTCATCTCTTGCTTTTCCATCTTGAGAAAGCAAGGAGGCAGCCTCCTGTGTTGAGGTGCTACATTCTTATTTATAGTAGAAGGCTTGTCTTGGGCATAAATAGGCACTGTTTGTACACAATTCCTGGGATTCAGTTTATCCCATAAAATTCACTAGCTATCCAGCTTTTGAGTAAGATGATGTTCTTACTCACAGGTCAGAAAACATAGCATCACCTTCAGCCTGTTTTCTTGCGCTTGAAGCATGGCACAGCAATTGATGGTGCCCTTGTTATTATTAATCCTTTATATATATATATATATTTATATATATGGGGAGAGAGAGAGAGAGAGCTTAAGACAAAGAAAAAAAGAGAGGGCAAACTTATGAAATTAAATCTTTAATTAATGTAATGGGAGACAGTGAGATATTGCCTGAATCAGAGGCATAACCAAGGGATAACACAAAAATTTCCATTGAATCATATATAAATATAAAAATAAGATTTCACATTGGTGAATGTCTTCTTTGCAAAGTTAGGGAAAAGGTCTTTGCTGTACTGATTTAAGAGTTAGGAAATACCAGAGGTATTCTTTGGAAGCAATCTATAAAATATCATGTTGTTTGAACCATCCTTTTTCTTGCTTCCCACAAACTATATAGGTGCTCCATTCAGAAGTTTTCTGCAGTTTTTCCTGAGAGTGTCTCCGCAGATATATGGAAAGGTGAGTCTATGTAAGAAAAGTGACCTTTAGTTAGATTTTATGCCAGACATGTCATCATGTGTATCTGTACACGCTCTTATCTTTGCTTTATGTCCTGAGTATTTCTATCTTATGCCTTTAAATATTTATACTTTTGCCCAACAGATTTATTAGGTTTCAGGTGCAAACCTCATTCATTTTTGTATGTGAACATTTTTCAATTTTAGATTATTCTTTGCATCATGGCTTTGTCACCACTTGGAAGCTCCAGAGCTCTGAAATAATGGATTCATCAGCCAAAATGACATTGGCCTCTACACAAGTTTCTGTGCTTTCTCTTGCATGGTAAAGAACTTTACAAATAAATGTCAGGAAAACCTTGTTGTTCAGAGGAGAGATTTAAAAGGAAGTTGTAGCTGAGTGAAGGTAAAAGATTCCTTGTGTTCTAATATGAGGAAAAAATGAGCAAGTGGTAGAAAGAAGATGTTGAATTTGGGACATTGCTTCGAGGTGCTCTGCAGAGCTCCAAGAAATAATTTGGCTTCATTTGTTGCTGAGGATTCACCTTTCTTGACTAAAATGTTATTTAGAAACAGATGCTGATGCTTTTTTTTTTCCCAAAGAAGGAAGTTTCCGTGCAACTGTTGTCTCAAGAACTGAGCATGAATTTACATGTGCAAAATGACAGATGGTAAAGACTCAATGAAATATTACATGTATATACATATTGAACAAATACTTCATTAAAACAGTGCTACTGCTAGGATTCTGGTCTTGTTTTCTCTATTTTGCTACTCAGGATTTTTTAAGTACTTCCTCATCTCTCTTTTCCATATGTCTCCTTTTTGCAAGGGCTTAATAGTAATAAGCAAATTTTGTGGTTATCACTAGCGATATTCTTGTGTAGAATGTCTTTTAAAGTAATGCATCCTTGCACAGATGTTAAAATTTCTGACTGTGGGTACAAATTCTTCCTGCTCATGGAAATGCCAGTGGATCTGCAGTGATGGTACTGCTATCTGATACTTCTATCATCCATCGCACTTATTCTACAGAGGAGGGCAGGAAGAGGGGAAGATGTAGAAAGCTCACTAGTGACTTTTTGCAGAGATTCAAGTAGGTTTATGTTGGGTATTTGGGGATTTTGTGAACCCTTGCTTAAGCAAGGGAATTCTTTTCACTCTGTGGTCCAAACCACAGACAGACATGTTCCTTTGGGCTGGACTGCCCTTTGGCAGTCTTAAAGGGTAGGACTGAGAACCAGGTATATGTTACCCTTGTCAGGGCACACCACCAGCCCAGGCTTGCTTCTCGCTGTTATGATCAGGTTCTTTAAAATTATTAGAAAGATGCCTCTGCCTGAATTAAGGTGCAAACAAGACCATATGCCAAAGTCGGATTTTTATTTAAATGTCAGGTAGAGAGAGACAGAAAGAAACAGGAAAAACAGAGAGGAGAGGGGAGAGAAAGTGCCAGAGAGATGGCTTAAGTAGGAAAAATATCAGCACTGTGTGGATTCCAGCGGTGTCCTGTTGGTCCTCTTCTTCTGGTCTTCTCAGTGGTGAGAGTCCCAGTCTTCTTGGGTTCCTTTCAGTCTTGTCTGGATCCTTCTAGGACATTGCAGCTCCTTGTTAGGTGAGCGCAATTGAGTCCATCATGGCCCATTGTGGACCATCAGCAGAGATGAATACCTTGAGCCCTCAAGTGAATGTTCAGTACTTCCCCGGAGGGGAGTTATCACAGCTGAGTCATTTGTGGAAGGACAAAGAAATACTACCTACCTTGCAGGATTTGCCTCTTACCTTATCTTGTTCCACACCCATCTTACAGCCTGAGGTGTTCACATCCTCAGCACCTGGGCAGTTATTTTACACATTGTCAGCTTGCATGTTGATTGTCTGAGCCATCAGCATTCCAGTCAGTGACGCTTGCTTCTCCTGGGATAAATGGGCAATAGTACCACCTTTCTCTTATCGCATCTCAAGTGCCCCTCACAGTCCAAATTAGCAGGTGTATTCAGGGTGGGGTGGGCTTCGGAGAGCAGTTGCTTCATTGGACAATTTGCTACAGTGGACAAAAGTCTTTCAGTGATTTTAATAATGCTTAAGTCATTAACCATTTCAGTCGCTCACACTCACTGTGTACAACTCCTTGAATAAGGGGGAAAATAGAGAAAGTTTTAAACATTAATTCTGAAAAGAAATCAATTTGAGACTTTGTATATTTCTATTAAATCCTCACTGTAACTAGAAATGAAACAAAGTGCTAACAGTTGTGCTTACTGTTTCAACTCTATACCAATTCATTAATCTTCATGCAAACATTTACTTACTGAATGATTCAAACCGTCAAACATGAGCATTTTTTACCAGTCAATTGAGTAAAGATTTTGTTTGAACACTTTTGAGGTCCCAGCATAGGTGACATTTTCTTCACTACTGGCATGTATACCTAGTTCAGAAGAGGTCTGAAGCTAGAAAGCTCCTTATATACACACCACAATAACAGAACACTTCAAAGGAAGGCATGTGAAAGTTTTTTGCAGAATAATTTTCAGAATGGTTTAAAAGAAAAGATAACTTTGAAAAACTGGGAAAAAAATTCATCTTGACTTTAATAGTCATTCTGTAGAAGTTTTTTTTTTCTTTCTTTGAAAATCACCATCTTAGCAAATTCAAAGCTGTTACAAACAACTTGGGTGATTGCACAGCACTGGAAGACCTCTTAAAGGGGCATACGCTGTTAAAGCTGTGCCTGAAATGAACTTGAGGCAGAGGAAAACCAGCAGTTTTCATAACTTGATTTCTTGGAGTAGAAGAGGGAAGAAAGCCACTGAGGTACATGAGGGGAAAGATGGAAGGTTTGTTATTTTCAGATTTTCTGTTATTTTCCTACAGCTTTTATTTGATGTTCAGGCAGTAGCCTGGCAAATGGAGGCTCTGAATATTGCCAAAGTGACCAGCTTTCAGGTTCTTGTTCTCATCATAGAGAGGACGTGCACTTTAGCAATAATTTCAAATCTTCATGGCATCAAATTGTTTCAAGATGATTTTTCTCTGACCCATTTAATTTTGCCTGTAGGAAATGTCAGGTGTGCCTGCTAAAATAAGGCCACAATTCAGCAAACTTTATATACCACAAACCAAAGAAAAAATATCCCTGTGTTCTGTATTATTTCACCTTGTTTTGCAGGTTTGACACAGAGGCAAAATATTAATAACCTCAGTATTGATTAAACTGTTATGATTATCATTGTTATCTTTCAGTTCTTAGCTTTGCTAACTGATATTGAGCATTTCTTAATGCTAATACTGGCGAACTTTTAAGTTTACTGTGAAGGAAAATGAGAATCAATCATGGATCTTCTGTGTAGTGACAAAAGAAAATCCTTTCTGAAAACCAGAACTAGCAGAACTATGTGAGTATTGACTTGTCAAGTGCATTGCCACAATGCTTTCTTTGCTCTTCCTTTCACAAATCAGTTTTAAAATCCTACTAAGCTTTTAAACATTCAAAATTCTTCATGTACTGAGTAAGCGTAAGCAAACCAATGAAAGCAGCTGCATCTGACTGGAAGGCAGGAGACTGTGAGTGCATAAACTCTGCTGACTAAAGAAAGGGTATCTTGGTAATTAGAGGATTGATTTGGTGGTGACCCCTTTCAGCAATCACCCCTGTGCACCCATAGACTCTGGGTACAATTCCAAACATGGCAGACGTATGTTTATGGTTGTGACAGTAAAGAGTCAAGTTTGCAATGGCAGTCACAAATGATGCAGAGTTTTCTAAAGGACAAAATGTCAATCCTGATCCTGCTAGAGCCAATGAGACTCCACCCGAGAAGTATTTTTGGAAACCCCACCTGTACCTTGCTGTCAGTGTGAAATGCACATTTTGGAGTCTATTTTCTTGCCATAATAGACCTCTTGAGAGTACAGGAAGAAAATACTACCCACAAGAAAAGAAAGCCTAAAAAAGTCAGTCAGGAAATAATGGCAAGCTAAAAACCAACTCAGAAAACCCACTGCATAATGAGGAAAGAAGCAATGCAGTGGTGCTTTAAAATAAAAGTTGAATATTAAAAGAGAAGCAATGTTGCTGTGACCTTTACTGTATAGCTCTTTGAGGTATGTCACCACAGCCATTGCTTAGGTTTTGGCTGCAGCACACTCACTTTGATCTCAGTTAGTCAAGGCAAAGAAATACTTTCTTCCCCCTAATTGAACAGTTTCCTCCCACAGGCACCACATAAGACAGTAGATTTGCAGTCATATCAGTAGGAGAACTTTACTTAAAACAGCTAACAAAAGCTTTCAAGAAAGTGCCAGGCAGTTCAGTACCCAATTCTCCAGGCTGCAGAGGCTGCAAGGTACTGAAGCCAGGTGCGGGGATTCTGACTGATTAGGAAAGATCCCAGAAAGATACCGAAAGGTAAATGCCACCAAAAAAAAGCAAGTATCAGCAATGCTTAGCACAAATTTCTACACGAGTCCATTAATCACATCGAGTGACACTTCCATCATTAATGGCATTATAATGAGCAAAAGCTTAGTATTTAACTAACTTCAGCAATTGATTATGCTTGTGGAGAATTTTAATGTATTACTAATGCAATACAGATTGCTGGAAATAAATATGTACAGTAACCAAACAGGTTTCTATTTTTGGCAGCAACAAAGTTTTCAACTACAATAGTAGCAAAGTCAGACATCAGTATGTTCTCCAAGACACATTAAAACAAATATTTCACAGCCCTTACTTTGCTGTCACGAGATATACTGGGTGATGAATAAATAATGAATTAACATTATCCAGGTTTTGCTCCTTCAGTAACTTGAATGAAATCTACTGCTTTAAACAGTGATCTCCAGTTTTTCCACTCTTAATAGAATGCTGCAAGCAACATCACGTTGCTTTTCCAGTCAGCCCATGAGATGACATAGTTACAGAAAATGGGAAACATAAGCAACCTGAGACGGTCTTGTGGGCCAGGTACTACCTGTGAGTCAAAACTTGGGACTCACAGACCTACACCCTGGCAATTGTATTAATGTGGTTTTGAACTGCTGCTCTGAATTAATCTACATCTTTGATATCAACTTGAGTGGTCTCTCATTACTGAAAGTGTGAAAAAGGAGGAAATAGAGGAAGTCTACTTAACCCTTCTTTTCATTTATAAAGCTAATTAAAATACCTACATGTTTTTAATTAAAAGTGATTTTGCTGAAAATTCTGGAAAATAAATTGGTTAGGTAGTCTAGAAAATAGCTTGGTTTGTTTTTTACTATTTCACTTTTTTTTTGGTCAAGAATTAGTTATTGGCAAAGACCTAGTGCTGAATACATTATAGACAATACTATTTGAAGTCCATGTACAGGAGTAGTTGTGTAGCTTTCTTTGTCAGAGAGTATAATTTCAGTTTAATAAAACATCAATAACTATATCAAAAGAAGCTTCTTAGTCACCACATTTCAGGTAAGAGGTCTTAAATTTGTTTGTTTTGGTAAGCTGCACCATAACGTGGCAGTGTTTCCATCCCAGTATATATCAAAACCAGTGAATATTTAATGGAAATAGACAAGTTTATTGTGCATCATAGCTAAATGTGTTTGTAAAACTAGCCTCTTTATGCTTATTCCCAGTCCTTACCTTCTACTGCCATTAGTATACAGCAAAAACTAAAGCTGTCATTCTTCCCTTTGAACAAGTGCATAGTCACATATAATGGTGTTGACCATCAAATTATACTGCTATTAGATAGGATATAATATTTTCATGGCTCAATTCAGCCATGAACTATTACTGAAAACCTAAGATTGACTTAAATAAGATCCAGGAGGGAAGTGATGAGAGTAACTGTGACTCTCTTAAGATGGGAGAATGGTTACTAACTGGGCTCAGCTGCAGAGGTCTCACATCCCCATGGTCCTGCACCAGTCGGTCCCTGGGACCCATCCCCTCGGTCCCTAAGGGTAACCAAGTTGACATCTGCCCCAGTGAGATATGGTTATATTTACTCTCTCCCTATCGCTTGGATTCATCAACCAGTGATAGTACTAAATTTGGTGAAACAAATTTATGGGAACAGCTTTACTGAACTTGTTACCTAGACCCCGGCCTGCAGGTTTTAGTTGGGCACAGCTCAGCAGTTACTGAGGGCACACTGTCTGTTTATACTGTTTCACATTAATTGACTGATTTTACCAAATTTGACAAAATACTCCAGTCAATGTGATTAATGCTCGTATCGACAGCCACACAGACCATTAAAGCACATACTTCTGTATGGAATCTAATCGTGACATGTCATAAGCCATCAATCTGAGACAAAATGTTACCAATTTTGACCAAAGTTCACAGGCCACCTATACTTAACCTGGGAAAGCAGCATATATAAATTATATGTGTTTGATAAATAACTGAAGAATCAAATATTTGATAGCTAGCTGTTCTTGAATACTTTTAGACACCAGATTAGTTATTGTTGGGTCAGAAGCAACTTGTGAGCAGTGTGTTTGTGTGTGAGGGGGAAGGGATGGGTCAAATCTCACGGAGGTGGGGTGGCATCATGTCCCTCATGGCAGCCCTGGGAGCTCACATAGGGAAGCCCCAGATGAGCTGTCACTCACAAACAGCCCAGGAAAACTGTAACACACCACACCTCCTGCCCCTCACCCAGCCTCAGATTGGCAGGGACAGTGAGAACACTGCTCCTCACCCTGACCTGGAACCCCCAGAGTGGCTGTGGGTCAGAGATCCCGCCTGGAGGGGTTGGCCACAGGGACCAGAGCAGATAAAACCAAGGGCATGTGTGTCGTGGCCCTGCCACTTGGACTTGTGAAAGCTGATCTTCTACGAGGCTTTAGTGGTAGTTATATAATCTGTCTCTCCCTCTTTCTCCTTCTCTCTCCTTGCTTCTCTGCTTCTCTTTCTCTGCTCCTTTCTTGATGCTTAGAGTGGTTTGGAGCTGGAGGGATTGGACCTTGATTTGAGTGTTGTGGAATTGGTTGGATCCTGTCTTAAGTGTTGTGGATTTATAGTATATACTGAGTCAGTATTGTGGTGGAACATTTTGTCTAGCTTGTGTGGTGTCCTTTTGAACTTTGGCCAAATCCCCTTATCTACTCCCCTAAATTAATAAAGAAATTCCTTGGGAACAAGCCCATGGCTTATTCTCTTAATGCTATTTCTAGGTATTAAAGAACCCTATATCTTTATATTAGAGTAAAACTCATAGCCAATCCTGTGAGCTGGCATCTCCGGGGGCTGGAGTTTTACAAATACTCACAACACTCTTGTTGTGGAAAAACAAGTTAACCAACACATGTAAAAGATGACATCTTGTGAATAAAGCTACTTAAACCTCTTTCTTAAACATACCTCTTTTTAAGTAAAAGCATCTAATTAATGAATGGTTCCCAATACATTGTATTTTATGCCCCTAGTTAAATATCCTTTACACTTATACTTGCAGTGTTGCTATGATCCTAGTTATCTTACAAGTATTTTAGAAAATTGCTCAGTGTGACAAAAACACTTAAATTGTAATTCTCACATAATATCAAAACATTCTCATGAGCTTTAAAGTGTTTGTAATCCAAAAAATAAGGATGTTATACCTCATTAACAAACCAAATGTCTTCCTGTATTTGTTGTTTTGTTGTTGGGGGGGGGGGTGTTATATTTTGACTGCCCACAGTTTCCCAACAACAAGACATCTCTGGGTATGTATTTAGATACTGTATTATTTTATAATATTTAGGGCTAAGAGAAAACTATTACAGCAAGACTACATAATACAGTTGCCTATGACACTAGAGGACTAAATTAATGAGTTCCCTCAGTTAACTTGTATTTTGATGTTCTGTTCCTTGCTACAGCTTGACTAATATGAATCCTACATATGAAGACTGCATACGAAGCACTGTTTAGAACATATCATATCTTTCATCAAGGATACATGACTGGACTTCTTCAGGGGAAGAAATATACAGGGAGGAAGGTTCAATGGCTAGTTCTCACTCAAATTGAGCATAGGAACAGCTGGGATAAACACAGAAGATATGGAAATAAGATACATTATTGTCAAAAGGGATGAGATAGAGTTTTCTCTGCTCCTCTCTTAATTTGTCATGGAATTAGTACGTATGGAACGAAGAGCTATTTGGACAATCTTGAGGGCATGCAAACAGAGAAACTTTATCCAAATTAAATTTAAAAGAACTTTGATACAGGCAGGTCAGAAAATGTGAAGAATGAAATTCTTAAGAAAATGGTGCTGTCATAGATCCCAACAAACTCATGGAGAAAGCGTCAGATGTAAACCTTCATTAGAGGTAAGATATATGCAAGTTTAAAATGTTAGTTGCTTGAATGAAAAATCATTTGTTTATATCCATTGTACTTAATAAATATATTTTGCTGTAAATAGTGGGTATTTCAAAGTTTCTGAAAATCTGAATGGTTAAACTGAGTGCACAATTGCTTATGTTATAAAGTTTCTTCCACCTGAAGTCTGACAATAACTCCTCCAGCAGAATGGCCTTTGCTGTCAGCAGAAAGATTTCCTTCAATCCCCATACCTTTGTGAATGGTTGCTTTCAACATAAAAATATTTGGTTTATATTTTTTTCTGTTGTTTTTAGCATTAGAGCTTGGAGATAAGGTTATCTTCTGCTGCATCACAGAGCGTTGTTCTCCTACAGCTGAGATTCATTTCACTGAAGGTGGCATGAGGCATACGTGAAGTAGGGCAGAATGTAAAGGTTTGTACTCTGTCTTACCCTGATACAGATAAATGTAGGCCTTTGTGCCTTTAGTGTTGTTGAGCCAGAACATTTCTCAATTGTCAAAATCGCACAAAAAATCAAAATTCACAACTGGCGTAACACTATGTAAGACATACAAGCTAACATTTTCACAGCATGCCATCGATTTTAAAGTCTTTCCTTTCCCAGTAAGTCTTGCATTGGGTAGGCTTTCTTGAATGAGAAATCACCAGCAGTGTGGGATTATTTATGGGACTGGTGATACACTGTGTGCTATGGAAAGAAAAATATTATTCATATTAGTGTATAATTTTTAATAGTGTGTGTAATTTTAAACTCACAGAGTAGGGTCCAGAAAGCCTCCATCAGTTTTTCATATCTCAAGTTTTATAAGTGTGGTGGGGTCTCAAACTACGACAATAAGCTTCATATTTACTTGTTAAATGTAAACTTGCCCCTAGCTTTACGAAGAGGGAGGTGTGTTTACTGTTCAACTTGTTCTTAAAAGAAATACATTACGTTTATTCTGGCAGTTTGTATACCTGACTTGTCTGAATAATTCTTCACAAAGAAGAATGTATGGCAAGTTTGTAAGTGGAATATTTATTCAAGAATAAATATTTTCTTCAGTCCCTTAAGCAATTTCATAATGGAAACATGTAACTAAATTCTGCTTTTAAAAGCTTGGGTTGTAGAAAACTCAGGGAATGTTACAATGGAAATAGCGAAGTACTTTTTCATGTGCTAACATTTTACTTGAAGGGGAGACAAACTGCATTTATAGAGGCTGTCATAAGAAATGAGAAATATTACTGTGTGTAGTTTATCATAGGACATACTTTTCCAGTAGGAGATGTTTCAGGAGATGGAATTTCTACGAGGTACCCATACCTGAAATCTGGAAGCTTGAAATTCCCCTGTGTTGCAGGACTCAGAAAGGATGAATTTTATGGTAAGATAACAAGCTAAGAAATGTGTACCTATTTTCTCTATGCACTGTGAATTTCTCTATGAACTATGAATTTTCCTAAGTAAACATCAATATTCATCAACCGGTTTAAGTCTACTGTATCTACATGCAATAAAATATATTCTTGTCTATACAGGGCTGAAATTAACACTGCTTGTTTTCCCAGAAGATGGTCCACAGCATGTAATTTTTTTTTGTGCAACTTCTAATTGATATTCAAATATATGTGGAGATTGTTTATTTTGAAAGGAATGCAGAGTGGCATCCCTGGGTACACTGTAGCATGAGTCAGTGTGTCGGTAGGTTTTTCAATGGTCTAGTGGAGCAGTTTGTGACCAAGCAGTCCTGTGCTGAGTTGCAGGTGATTCCAACCTCTGTCTCTGCTTTTGCCATGTGTTTGCTTTTCTCTCCAAGGGTATATCCGTCAAAGGTGCTGACAAGCAGCACTAATCAATGTATATCAGAAAGGCCTTGGTTACAGTTCTAGTATGAAGCTTGGTGTAGCTGTGTCATGAGAGATGCTTGAGGTTAGCACTTAGAACTGAATGGATACATCCAGGGAGGAAGAATATGAGATTCTACACTAGCTGTCTGTCAGACCACTGAGATTTTCTTTTTTTTTTTTTTTTCTTTTTTTTTTCCCCAACTATGTGCCAGTGAATGGGAGTCAGTTTCAGGGTTTTTTTCCATTACTGTATTTTCTAGACTGCAGAAAAGTATATCAAGGTATTTGAATAGCAAATGATGTAGTGATAGAAACCCCTGATCATTCATTTCTCCTCAGCACAACAGGAAGCTAGCGAGGTGACATTTGGACTTAATGACTTATGCAGACTCCATAACACTGTGAAGTACTAACAACATCAAGTTGCATTTTTCTAGCTAAAAACTGTAATGACCAAAGACAGGTATAAATACTGCTTGAAATAAATTTTTTACATCTTCTTCCTAAAAACTACAATATTCTTTAAAGACAGTAATTTAAAAAAATTATCTACTTGTGCTTCTGTTGACTTTCATCCTTACAACTCACATCCCCTACATGATCTAAAAGTAGGGTTCTGTACTAGGAATTTATTACAGACCTACCTGTTTAGTCTTTTTAAAAAGAAAAATCTGAAGTTTGAAAAAGCTGCTATGGTTATTTTATTTGGTTTTTTTATGTGGTTTTATTTGTTTTCCAGCAAATAATGGGGGTTATAGCTGTTTGTTCATAGTATCAATGTTGTATATACTGTTTAAATTTTTGATTTATGCACTTTACATATTACTTCGTAAAAGGTAGATTTTATAATCAGACTTCTAATTTTTATTCTTTTTTTTAATAGGCTGTGCTTCATTTTCATGACTGTTGTGATAAGAAATATATAATTACATTTGGCTTGTCATTTTGGAACCTTTATCTCTTGATGTCCCTTTTCAAGATAAAGGAACAATTAGGGGCATGAATAATTGATGCATTTCTTCACATGATTTTTACTGCTTTAGAATAATATATATTTATTTCCATTTTCCATTAATTTTGGTTTTGATATCTCATGCTTGTAGCATAGCCTGTATGTATAAAAGCTCCATATAAATGGATGATCTGAGATTGTTCTCTATGAAGTTCTTTCATGGGTTGAAGAAAGTAGTTGCTCACAATATCACTGAAAACCAGTTATATTTTCCTATAAGATCCATCAGAGTTCAGAGTTTGCATATGAGGAAATAGAACCAAAACTAAAGCTGGGGAGCTTCTACTCCTTTTTCTACTCTGTCTGTGTGAGACGTTGGCTGTGGTGTCAGGACTCAAAGCATTTCTGCTCCTATGTAGTGCCATAAACAGCTCTGCCCTGGACAGAGTCCACAGCTGTGCATGCATATGTGCAAAATGATGACAACTCACTCTGGTTTGTCTTTAGCACAGTTGTCGTTTTACTTCATACTTCTGAACATACAGTTTAGTGGGTATGCTGTTATTTGGACAAAGGTTGGACTCGATGATCTTGGAGGTCTTTTCCATCCTTGATGATTCTATGATGCTTTTTTCATATGAGGGATTTTAATGACATTTTGCAGTGTTCAGGGCTGAGGTGAAAGAGATGACAGGCCCTTAGTATCTTCTTCTCTTGTTTATAAATCACATATTTTTACTCAAGTGCACTCCATAGCTACCACTGAACTGATGTTTTCCTTGGACCTTATCCTTAACCTCCCTAAAAAATGGAGTACTTACATGTTTTATGCAACATAAGCATATAATGGAATTTTCTTCACTCATAATAGTTTTCTGGACATGCTGTTGGGCAGTGTGAATATTCACAACTAGTTTCGAAAGGTGTTAAAATTTTCCTGGCAGAAAGAGAAAAGTACTGAAGTGGATGTGTTTTTTTACAGTATGGATTATTACTGATGTCTGTCTTGCGGCTGAAAAGATTGATTCTATTTGTGTGGAGAGTCTGTTTCATATACGGACAATTTTGAAAAATGTAGTGAAGCTGTGGCAAAATGGGTGAATGAAGATTGCTTCCATTGCATGGTGGAACCAACAGATGTGCTGTCTGATATCAAATAAAGCTAACAAATTTAATACTAGACCATTTATCCACTTATAACATGTTGGAATATGAGAGAATCAACTAGCCTCAGACTCAATATCTTTTCACTGCAACCATTCCTACATCATTAGTAGATCCCCTTAGATTTAGGATCTGATTAAGTAGGTGTTAAAGTAAATGGATATCCTTTCACTGAATTGAGCCAATACAAACACATGGACACAGGTAGAAAGAAAAGTAAAACTAATTGAAAAAGAATGCACATATCATTGTGAAACTTATGGTACACTTGATTAGACAAATTTACTTCCAACAAACCTTGGAAGTAAAACTAGGAGAACTTGTAGCTGTCAAGATGGAGCATGTTTGTGTTGACACTGGGATTGGAGGAAAGATATGGTTGTAGGTTCTTTACAGTCTGTAAACAAGTTTTGCACCTGTGATTTGCCCTTGAACTATGATGTTCAAGTAAAAACGTAACAAGAGCAGACAAAGAGGTTTTCTTTGCTTTCACAGTGTAGACACAGTGATTGCACAGTAACTATGCAAAAATATGAGTAATGTGTTTTAAAGAATTTATATTTTGGCATATTCTTTCTCTGTTTTTAAACTAAAGTGTTCTAAAAGAAAAAATGGATTTGAAATGAGAAAATGAGGGGGTTTTACAGTTTAAAATGTTAAACTGAACATTTCAAGTGTCTAGGGGTTCTAGAAAAATATTTGATAATACAACTGCACTTAAGCTGACCTTTTTTTTATAGAGATTTTCAGTACTGATAAGTCAGCATTTTCTAAGAGAAAATTATTCAGATTTTTAAAATCTTATTAAAAATATTCACTTAAAAATCTGAATTTGTTGTTTAAGTAAATCATGAACATGTCAGGTTTTACTCCTAAATTCTTCTTCCTGGGCTTCCTTTTTAATGGAAATATGACAATTATTCCTGTAAAATATTACCTCAGAAAAACACCCAATACTGTCACTGAGACAAGGTAAATTTGCACCTACTGAATTCAATGTAGCTGTGACTACAGTGCCACCAGTCTGTCATCTGGCCACTGTGTTGCAATTTTCACATGTATGTGTATATATGTGGTACTCAGATTTGGTATGAAGTGTGAAATGGATAGAGTATTCTGCGTAACAGTTGCAAGGGTTCCTAAAATTTGATTTCTGGACTGAATGTTGAGACTTCAGGCTTGGAGTTGAAGATTTTTACTATGGTTTAGACAAAAAGGACAATTGCTCTTGCAGACTTGTGCAAGCACCCTGGCAAAGACTTGTGACTTTGGTTCTGTTCTGGGCAGTTACACACCTCTCTTCTACACAGGTGCTTTTCTTGCAAAATTTGTGATAATATCTGACAAAGCAACAGGCAAACAGGAAGCATCTGATTGCATAAATCTATCTTAAAAAAGAAATGGGGCTAACAAGCAGATTCAGATCCTGAAATTGCTGGCTCTGGGATTTTTCTAATGAGGTTGATGGTATGTTGCTTCAATCTACAGGGTACCTTGAATTAATAGGTTGAGTGATGTTACATCTGACAGAATAATACATATGTAACAGAAGTTAAAAATTATGCTTTAATGTGACAAATATTGTCAGATAACGAGTTTTTCAACTCTGACATCTATATGGAGACAATTTCCCTCTCACTGAATTTCATGACTACTTCTAACTTAAGTGGTAAACCTTTAAAGTGATGCAAACAGATTTAGTAATACAACTTAGTAATACAGCTTCCACTTAACACTAATAGGACTTTTAAGGCTAATTTCCTGTGCATCAGCTGGAAAATATGCCACTTAATATAATCTAAACATGTATTTATAGCTTAATTATTCTCTACCATTAGATAAAGTGCACCATTACATAGTTCCGTAACTTATTTTAAAGATATCCTGTAGTATGCCCTTGTTGGAGTAAACACATTCAAAATGTTTTGATTTTGAGTCAATACAGTTGAAATAAATCTGACCATCATGTGTGTACAGAGTTTGTAAAAAATGCCCCAAACCTCAAAGTGCAGTGAAAACTTATCTGTGAATCTGGAGAATTTTGTTTTGGAAATTGTGACAACAAACAAAATGAGAAACACTTATGAGAAATTATCTGATTTTGAATCTACTAGAAACAGATCGTAATAAACAACTGTTATTTTCTTGGTGTAAGTAGCAGGAGAGAACAGACTTTGTATCTGAAACAACAGGACAACCCTGCTGCTTAGAAAATCTACCCAACTGATGAAAATAAAACGTCCTACTTTTAACAGTGTTCAAAGTGTCTGTCCTGAGTGATCATTGCACAGTGTTTGAATTCTGAAAAGTATGAAGTTTGACAGTTGCAGTAAAAAACAGGACAGTTAAAAAAAATATTTTCTTTTTTAGTTCTGTCTTCCCCAGGGTATGTTTGATCAACCAAAGTCAATTTGAGAAAAAACAGCGAACTTCCTTGAAGTGGCCTTCAAAATAAAAAAAAAAAAGGTAAAATGTTAACCCGCTGGGAGTATGTAAGACTGTAAAGTCCTGTAAATTACTTAGTGGAAAAGCAGTATGCAAGAACTCCCAGTTACTGCACAGTGGTCATAGTTCCTATAATATAGACTTTCAAAATTTGGTCATACCGGAGGAAAAAACTCTGAAGATTTCTGCAAGACTCAGGTTAAAAATGACCTTTCAAACAGCACATAGCGTGACTACTGGTGTTGAGGATACCAGGTAAATTTGGTATCTCTCTAGTACACATACATTAAAACAACCAGGGAAATGACAACAAAAATCACACATGATAAGACTGGCAGATCCACTACCATTCAGTGCATACAGTTCACACAGTTGATTAAATTACTTTATCTGTGCTTAAACATATTGTACTATAGCTACCTATTATGTTAACAAGAAAGGAGATTAATAAGATGAGCAATTGTTTCTGGTATTTTTAAGAAGCGTAATACTGCTGCAATGACATCAATGATCTTTACTGCTTGAAATAATTGCAGTGTATTAAAGGGAAAAAGGATCTAGTGTTTCTAATATCAGGTGCCAACGCTTAAGAGTGAGAGCCTAGTGTTCATCTTATATAAGTTTTCATGCCTTCATTTATGCTTGCTGAGAATCTGGCCTTTAAATTAAATGGTTTAATTTCAAATTTGATCAGAAATACCTTTTTAAATTTGAAATTAGTTACATACCTGAGACTAGATTATTAGTTATAGACACTTCAGTGGTCTAATAGGAGAGTGTGACTTACATCGTGTAAATAGACACAATATTAGATGCAGATACATTCTTAGCTAAAAAAATTAGCCTATTTTCTCGAGAGTAAATCTGAGGAAGAACCTTCTATGTTGTAAATCAGAAAGAGTTAAGGAACTTCTTTGTGGTTTAGCACACAAGTGGCAGAAGTTAACATGAGGAAGATCAATGTGACATACACATCCGTCTTTTCTGTGTTGTTGGAGGATCGGAATTAATGGCATTTACTATGATCAGTAGCTGTGGGCTAACACTAAGGATTACATAATCAGTTTAATGGATTTTTTTACAAAAACTTGCACTGTGACAAACATGTTTGTATTGGCACTATCACAGCAGTTTAGATCAACTCAAAGACCTCCTCACCTCTGTAGGTTGTCTCTGTGGTGAACTTGCACAAGCTGATGCATTAGGTGGGGTATTTTTCTTCACAGTCACAGACATTTTCAAATGCATTTTTTAGATTTCATTTTTAATGTGTTGATTAAAAAATTCCAAAAGGCAACTTTTTATTAATATTCCCTGTCCCTAAGGAAATGGATATCTCCTAGCCCTTATAAATCAGTTCCACATGGAAAAGGAGATTCTGTATAAGAATGACCTATACCTAAATGTTCAAGTATGGCACAGGCTCCTTGGTCCTCTTTATCTTATAGCATCCCTCATCAAGAAAGAGCATAAGGTTTTAGTATTTCTAACGCAAAAGTCTTTATTCATTATCACTTCTAATCTCTAACACAAAATGTCACTAGAACCTGATGCTATTTGCCTTGGTTCAGTTGACCTGTTTCAACCCCAATCCTGCATTTCAGTTTTCTGCATCATTACTTTAGCAGTAAAGATGTACACATATCATCACATCTCAGAAACTAATTTTGCAATGCAAAAACATGACCATGAGAGTTCTCAAAAACTGGGTGTTTGGTGTCCATAAGAAACCAACACGTAGAGTATTACAGGATGTATTCAAAAAACTTGCAGTCAGGAGTGAGTATCACTTCCCTTAAGAGTATTTGCAGATGCAAATTCAGATTTTAATTCAGTGCTCCTGGATCAAAAATATTTTCTCCTACTGCTCCTTAAGATCTGTGAACATTTAGGATGCTAAATATATAAGTTTAAAACAGCTTTTGAGTCTGATGACTGGCTATTTTCTAAGACACGTATTCCGATTAGGAAAAACATTGAGTTACAATATCTTCCTTCTTTTTTGTTCTAAATCTAATTGTATCTGAGGGAGACTGATTTGTGCAGCTGAATGTATCTATCTCAAACTTAATGAAAACACAGATGATGATATGATGAGGAAACAATATGCCATAAAAAGACACCAAAAGCGTTTCTACAAGGATAGAGGTAGAGGGGCTAAGAAGTCCTCCACAGTTAGCTCACCAACTGTAAAGGCAATTGTAAAATTTTACCTACATGTTTAAAATTTATCTCACATTAGTTTTCTCTAAAGTGGGGGGAAAAGTCTATTACAAATATGAATAATTGGAGTGCCATCTGCTTGAGGGACATCAACTTAGAATATAGCACAGTTATTATGAATTAAAACACTGTCAAAATTGTATGCCAACAAAAGAGGTAGAGACTTTTTTTTCTGGCAGAGCGCTGACTCTTGGTAATTTATCTTAATTTTCCTTTTATATAAGAGCTGTAAGCGTAAGCATACAAGATTAATGAAGGTTGATTCGACTGTCCTCTTTGCTTCCTGTGCCTTCCGTGGCATTATAAAGGTGGCAGATTGCTAATCAAGAATCCTTGACACTTTGTCCAAACTCAGGGGTGAGTTTCTCAGAAATTATAATTACCTGTAATTCCAGCCATGATCTCTTTGACTATGAGTCACAGTTAAACTATTCATCTTTTCCACACATCTACCTTACAAAATGAGACCACACTTATAAATAGCATTTCATTATTCAGAGAACTGTTTCCTCTTTCATAGTTTTATCTCTGACACTGTATCAGAAGATGTCATGAAACTAGAGATGGCAATAGTTCACAGTGACGCTATCTTATGTACTAAATAGGACACTAGTCTGTTTGCTCTATTTTTAAAATATATTTTCGTATGCTGTACTGAAGGATTATATTCAGCCCACTGTATACTATATACAGTGCACTGTATATTGTACTTAGAGCTGAAGGTTATAGATTGAGATCATATCCACTGAATGAGTTTTCTTCTGAGCCTTACAAGGATCTTATATTACTAGAAGATCATGTCTCTTAAATGCTAACTATTCTGAACCAATATAATGCTGCTGTTTTGTAAACTCTGATATGTAAACAACCCACTAACTGGTATATCTGAATCAATGTAAAAGCAAATATATAAATTGCTAATATTTCTTTCATGGACTTTGATCACTTCAATGGAAGAAGGGGCTAGTGGTTTGTCAAGCACAAGAATGCTGGCAACTGGTCAATACCTCATCTATGGGTGTACTGGGTCTGGCTGGCATGCAGTTAATTTTCCTTATAGCAGATTTAATTATCCTCTGCTTTGGATTTGTGACAGTGTTGATAATACCTCCATATTTTAGCTATTGCCAAACAGGGTCTCCATGGTAGTGGTGTTTTCTTTTCTTTTTTTTTTCCCACTGAAGGGATATTTTGTACTATACAGTGTTGTGCTCTGCAATAAAAGCTGAGGGAAAAAAAAGGAGGAAGTTGGATCTTCATGGTTATGGGGTTTTTCTTCCAAAGCAACCATGATGTATGCTGAAGCCATGCTTTTCAGGAGGCAGCTGAACATCTGCCTGCCTATGGGAAACAGTGAAAGAGTTCTTTCATTTGCTTTGCTTGTACATACAGCTTTGCTTCACCTAATAATGTGTCTTTATCTTAACCAACCTGTTCTGAGATTTGCTCTTCTGGTGCTCTACCTCATCTCTTTGTGGTAAGAGTGAGCAAGAGACTGGGTGGCAGCGTAGCTGCTCCTGGGGTCAACCCAGCACAATGGACAATAGTGTTTGTTGTTGCCTTTTGTCTTTTAAATGTGTTAAGGTAATAAATAGCCTAAATCTTGTATAGCCCGGGGTATTTTGGGACAGGGTCCTGAAAATTTGTATTTGGCCTTGGAAATACATTTCTTCTGACTAGATGGATAAATTGGATGGATTTGCTGCCCCAGAATGTCATTACTATTTAGTTTTTCTTCCTTTCTATGGTATTTGCATTTATTAGAGTCTTTCTCTATTGTTTTTCATTGTTTCTTGCATTTCTCTGGATTATAAGTCAGTTGTTGCTCTCATTTTTTCCGTGTTGTTCCCTGTGATAGTATAAAGAGGTATGTATCGAATGTCCCTTAAACTTCAGTGTTCCATTTTACTTTGTGCAACTTTATGTAAAAAAAACTTGTGCGTCAGTGCAGGACAACAAAGAAATTGTAAGAAATCTTAACGCTTGAAAATGTTACATGAAGAATACCTCTGTTCAATAGTACTGTACCTTTGGGCAGTCACATCTCTATTTTCTTTTCCCATCTGGTACACAGTCCTAAAAACTCTGTTTCTTAACAATTCAAGGGCTACAGTGACACATAGAATGCATTGTAATAACTACACTTCTGCATCAAGGTTTTGTTCTTTTATCACTGTAAAACAGTGTTGCATGAGTAGAAGACAGAAAACATGCAACTCAGTTACATTAAACCAAGCAAAACTTTATACACGTGTGCTATAAATTATCAATGTATTACATTTTCAGAAATATAGACTACAAAATAAAAACTGGTCTAGAAAATAATAAAAACTGCTACATTATCAATAAAACAATAAATATTGTTATGTAAGATTTAATTTTTATTGACTGTGTGCAATCAGTTGTGTGAATTAAGGACATTTACTTGTTTTCAGTAAGTGCTGTTTTGCAATCATCATAAATTAAGATACCGTTATTGTAAAAAATAGTTTTTCATGTTTTACAGAAACCCAAACTGTCATCTTCAAAGCTGTGTAATAGGGTTCTCCAAGACTACATTATGCCATGACTTAATTTATTTACTGCAAACCTTGAAGCACTGGGTGAAAAGGAAAATTATACAAATTTTTTCAGATGTCACCCAATTGTTTAAATTTGTTTAAACTTGAGAGGATTTTTACTGACTTTGAAAGTACCTAACAAATGCAGTCAACCTGATATAGAAAAGTAAAATTCATGCAGATTAGATACACATTTGAAAAACTTTTAGCTGTAACTAACAAGGGAAGGACACTTTCATCACTATGAGTAGTTCCATGAAAACTTTTGCTTTATGCATGAAAAATATATTCTCAGTCTATTTTTTCTTTTGACTTCATAAGAATTTCTGCTATTAAAACAGGAATCATCCCCACAAAAGTACACTGAGAAGCAGGGAAGCATTTATTTTCAATAGTAGTTTTTATTCCCTTGTCATCAGGTACAGTGTCCTAGACTCCTGCCAAAAATTGAGTAAAGATCAGGACAGGTAGGACACATTCAGAATCTAAGGACAAACAGACAAAGGTTACAGGAAATGGATAGTGGTAAAAAGAGATTAATATACACTGAGAAGATTTTTCTCTATAAATATAGAATGCAAATAGCTATAGATGGGGTGGGATAAAAAAAAGAAATTACATTGCCGTTTCTTTGTTTTAAAGGTCAATATCTCTATAGTGGCTAAAATGGTATTTCAGATTTTTGTTCACAAAAGGTAGTTTGCTATTACCTTAATTTCTCCTTGCTATCCTGTTCTTTTTTTACTACCTTACCTGCTGCCCTGGCACCTAACACACTGATTAAATGTGCTATGAAAAGAACTACTGTTTATATTTTGATTTGAGAAATAATTTTAACAGTAGGAGGAATAAAAAAAATAAAAATTAAAAAATGGATGGGTCAATAACAATTACAAAATGTTTATTACATTAAAAACTCATAATGCCCGGATGGAATAATTTCAGACTGTTTTTACCTGATCTCCTATCGTAATTTGTAATGACTTCAGGTCGGTTACTTTAATGCCATGCATTTACTTCTCCCTGCTGATCTCTGCTTGCACAGGTTTTTGTGACTCTTGTCTCACAATAGGAAAAACTTGCTTCACCTCACTCATGAAGCATATCCTACTAAATACATTTGATTCATGTTTGCTGCTATTACAAAACAAACATTAGCAATAGTAAATGGGGCCAGACAACTGCTCCAAAGAATTGTTTAAGATACAGTGATTTTGTAAGTACAGAGTTTGGGATGATTCTAATGACACTGAATTAGCCAATTCACTGAGCTTCCTTTCCTCTCCAGGCCTCTTTGTCTCTGACAATTTTTCACCTTTTTCCAAGACTTCTTGCTTTCACTACAGCAGACTTTGTTCTTCTGCCCTTTAGTCTGTGCACTGGGTTAGAAAGCGTACAGCAGCAGCCTGACTTCCTTCTTGCACAACACAAGTAGCAGTAGTTTATTTTTTTGTCTAATAACTGACTTTGGAGGACAATAGTTAAGGTTCAAGGTTAAACCTCAGGATTAGATTAATTTTTAAAAGCCAGATATATATCCATGCACTCTTATATTTATACTCACAAAATATTTGCTATAGACAGCTGTACATATGCAGGCATTCTATGTATTTAATTAAAATATTCAGTATAGAATTAAATAAAAAAACCTGTCCAGCCTATATAATCAATGTCCTGTAGTAATATAAGAATAAAGAAGAAATATCCCAATTCTGTATATTGAGTTATCATTAGGAATATTTTTTAGGGTGTGGATGAGACTCACATATTCTAGTCAGATTAAACCTTTTTTTTTTTTCCTGGTTATCCCTCATACACTGTGAATTTCTCTGCAAGATGCTCTTTCCATAAAGGTTTCAGCATAACTCATTCTCCAAGGAGTAACTAACTTTCACACCTATGTGCTGAATGTCTGTGAAAGAGACATCAGAAAAATGGTTATGATCGAACGGTGGGGAGAAAACACCTTCCCACAGAAGATTAAATACATGTTTGATGGCACATAGTGTGTTCTGACAACAGTCAAGTAATACCTGTCTAGAATTTGTACCTTGTAATACCATTTTTCTTTTAAGTGCTTGTGCAGCTGTTTTGGAGTGAGTTTAATGGTTGCAGCTGTGACTGCTGTCTTTAGTCTCCATTTCACATATGAAAACCATCTCTGCAAAGACATTGTTTCCTATATGCCTTTCATGGCTAGTCTTTTCTCAATTTCAGTTCATGTCATTTTGCTATAGATCCTGCATTATTTCACTGAATAACCCATGGGCATCAACCTTTCTCAGGACTGTTTTTTCTATGCTTTGCGAAGCCACGCAAATGGAGATCTTCCTCTGTTAATCTCAAATTTATCATGTAAAAATTAACTTCATTTGCTTAATCAATGCCCTTGATATTAAGATCTCATTTCTAGAGTTTCTTCCACATTGCAAAACATACTTCATGTAAGTCTCAATCTGTGTGTTAGCCTTGGTGAAAAAGAACAGCTGCTTCAATATATTTTGCTTCTTTCCCTTATATCAATCATGTTCCTGACTGACTTTGGTAAACCTCTACATTTAAGTACATCCGTGCTGAAATACCATAAGAGCACAGGTAACATTTTTGTACCACCTCATAGCACCATTTTTTTGTTTTGTTTTGTTGCTTTTTGTTGATTTATTATTATTTATTTTACTTTGTTTATCTTATTTTATTTTCAACTAAAAGAGTCTTTTGAATGAAAAATGAAGATTCCGGCATTAAATTTTAATTGAAGATATAGTCAAGTCTCTTAATATGAGGCATAAATTACTATTTTCCTTGTAAGCAAGTAACATTTACTAAGTTATACAATTGATCTGTTTTCAATTTATATCCTCCTTTTGCTCCTCTTTATTACTCTTTACAGCACATTTCATTAAGTATCTCTTCCTATTACTTCTTTGTGCTCTTCACACTGTTTAATCTTTACCTTTTTACTCTGCTTTCATAATTTTTCCTGCTCTTATATTTTTATTCAATCCTTCATTCTTCATTTCCTTTCACATATTTCTGCTTTGTTTTCTATTTTTTAATTTATTTAATTCCTCTTTTGTTCTCTCCGTCTCATTTTCTATATTACCATTGTCAACCAGTTTAAACACATCTTAGATTAATTTTCTATTGGTCATACATTATGTACCAGGAATACATTTCTGATTTCTCCAGCTGTTCTGTGAAATTCTTTGACATTTTGTATGTATGTGGGGGGGAGGCCAGTTCTCCAACATGAGTATTGATATTTCAGTGTTAGTTTAACATATTGATTTTGTCCAATCTTTTCCATGCGTGGATCCAGGTGAATGTTATTGCTACTGATTTATATTCAGATCTTCCACAATCACAAGTAGTAGATGCTTGATTAAGAGCATTGGCATCATCAACATGTATTCCCATACAGCAATCTACTTTCTGTAAGCTACTGAAAGCTACAAGGAAAGAGAAGGAAAGACAGTAATTCTTTCTTTTCCAGAAGCCCTTCAAAAGTAGGCATTATTACATAAACACCACAGGGATTTTTGGGGGATTTTTGATCTGTACCTAACTAAAAAAAGGAAAACAAAACACCAGACATGCTTCCCTCCCAAAACTCCACAAAAAATAGTGCTCCCTTTGTGTCTGAGCTTTGAAAAAGTTATTTTCTGACTGCAGATTTGCTGATCATTTTATCACTGAATATTAATGACTGCAAAGCTCTTCTGTGATAATTCACCTTTCAAAATTCATATGGATAGAACCCAGAGCAAATAGGGATGTAAGCTAATTTCTCATTTCTTCAGTTAAGTAAAAACATGCTTTGAGAAATTTACTGTATAATATTTACTTTTGTTTATCTTAGTCAATTACTTCTCAGTCACAACTGAAAAATACCCCCATCATTTGCATTTTCTGTATCAGAACCCATTGTTATAGTTTTTCAAGAGGCAAAGGCAATTTTTTAACTTATTCTTAAATTTTGAATTTGAGTTGCAACTAGATAGCTTATTTTTTTGCTGCCACTGTAAAAAGACTTTTTTTTATTAAGAAAATAATATCTTGTTTATAACTTTTTAAACGTAAGACACCTATAAATACGTGGTAAGTGCCACCAAAGGTCCTTGAGGAACATACAGGAAATTGAACTTACTATACTAGAGTGGCTTTATTCTTGTTTAGTTTTGTATGAGCTGCAGCTACTAGCTGTTCCTTTGCAATGAACTTCAGGTTTCTCTAAAGGTCAAGAATAATCTTGCTTTTAAATGGAAGCAAAGAAAATGACATTTCATTGACTGTAACTTAAAAATTTATTTATTTTTATTTTTTATAAAAAGTATTGACATACTATTCATGTAATGAGCATGTAAGGTTTCCTGTCCTTGTCTTGTTTTTAGCAGGGGTGTATGGTATTCCTTTTAATTTCTTTTTTCCACATAAAATCATAACTGTGCTGTGCTATATCAGGATGAAGGTACTTTAATTGTTTTTAGTTCAGTAACAAGCACAATTTGTGATGAATAGGGGAATGATCTGACACTGACCTAGCCTAGAGTCTAAATCTTCCGGTTATACAGTACTACAAGCAAAGTATTTTGAAAATAGGTAAGTCCATCTTCTATATGCAGTAGTTAATTTGTATTGAAATTAGTAATTTACCATTTAAAAAAAAAATAGAGAGGGATATACATCTTAAGATTGGCTTTAACTTCATAGTAGGCTGATCATGAATGTGAGGAACCCAGATTCATGGTTACCTGAACAGATAGGATGGATTTTTAATGTGCCTTGGAGGAGAACAGTTAAGATGTTGCAATTTTTGCATATTTTAACAAAGAAAAATGAGATTAGACATAAGAAAAAATACTTCACAACAAGAGTGGTTAAACACTAGGACAGCTTACCCAAAGAGATGCAGAATCTGCATCACTACAGGTTTTCAAAACCTGACTGCCTGAAGTCCTGAAAAATCTTTGAAGTTAGTCCTAATAAGTAGAAGCCTGGACTAGATGACCTTGAGAAGTCCCTTGCATTCTAAACTATTGAATCTTTCACTAACATTCAGAGTCCTCAGAGGGACTGTGGGAAATCCAAGTTTAACTTGATGTTCTTTCCAAGTGAGAGGAGAGATCTGAATCAGGGGATCCCATATCCCATTGAATGCCAAGTCCACAACATGCTTGAAGTCAATTTCTTTGTTTCTTGACCCTACATTACCAAAGTTATTATCAGTTGAATAGCTGGAACAGAAAGGTTGTTGGGAACATCTCTTAATTAGCTTCTTTCTGCACTTTATTCCTTTTCAGTCAGTTGTTTTTTGCAGATTCCTTCTTGAGATACTATCTTGAGATACTATTCTTGCACTATTAAGTCAGAGCACCTAAGTTGATGTGACAAGTGCTGCCATGAGTCCAACACCTGCTGAAAACCAGTAGTCGCATGAAATTCTTTGGGAGCATCTACTGGTTCATGTTTGGTACACCAGGTTCTCATTTCTCAGAAATTCTTCCCCCTTTTTATCTGTTTCCATTTGTAGCTCTGTGTCAGAGGATATAAAAAAAATAAGACTCATTATTAATTTTCCATCTGTGGTCCTGGTGAGTTTGTTCCACCATTACTTGGAAAGGATGAGAATTGGTGTCCGTTTGTACAATCAGAAAATTTATTTCATTCTGTGTGAATGAAGGTTGCTTGAAGAATCAGAGGTGGAATTCCAGCTTGGTTTTTGTTAATATGTAGGACTGCTGCTGTTACTTTCACTCTGAACATAATGGGGTGCAAAGTAGGTAGAGGTGACTGCGTCTTTCCAGATGGTGAAAACAGGCAAAATGACTGTCTTTACCTGGACTTGTAGATGTCTGGACCCAACCCTGCTCTACTCTGGAAGTGCCCCACACATTTACTATGTTTCCCTAGTTTCATCAGGGCTCATTAACATGAGCACAGGTCACCCAAACACTTTCTCACAGTTTCTGGGCCAGAGCTGACTTGCAGCTAATGAGTTCCACTGGTGTACACAGCCCACCTGTCTGCCTGTGAGCAGCCACATTGTCACTGTCCCCCAGCATGCAGGTACATGGGCTGCTAAAACACAGGCAGCAGGCTGCTCTTCCAAAAGGTAGGGGTGTCTTTTTTCCCAGAGCTGAAAGAGATGGTGTCAGTAACCAACTGTTGATCTTTTCTATAGAAGTAAATCATTCATTACCGATAGAATATGCCAGACACAGAGTAGATGATCGCAGTGATCAGGCACATCTGTCCACGCGTTGTATCAGTGCCACCCTTATTAGTACGGATACTAGTGTTATTTGGAGAACTATGGGGATGTGTGAGAAAATGTCAGTCTAGTCCAAAGGTGCAGAAATAATTCTAATAATGTATCATTCTTCTGCCTTGTGAGACTTCACTTTCCTCAAGCTGTTGGCTGAAGAGTCAGGAGGTGAGGAGAGGAAAAGATTGCCTGCTTTTTCCTATGTTGATTTATGTCTGTTCACTGCAAACAAGACATGATATATAATGGATGCGGTCTCTAATTAGACTGTTGTAAAATATGCAATTACTGCTACTCAGACCACTTTTATGTCTAAACACATAGATGATATCAGGATTGTCAGTGAAACTTTGTAAGGGAGTCAGTTGTTTTCCAAAATCTGCACTAATGTGTTTGTTTTTTTCATAATCAAGAATGCCTTCTTGAGTACATAGTAAGCTATGTACTTTCTATAAAAAATTTGCTCATTACAAAAAGCTGGACAATGCAGGTGATGATTTTGTTTCCTTTTTAGGCTTTTAAAAATAATTAATAATTTCAGAGTAACAATAAAAAGCACAAAATTTTCTCCTTCTTTCATATGTAAAACAGTTTAGGATTTGGGGTTTTTTTCAGCGTGAGACTTGCTGAATTACATGATATGCTAGGGATAACATTAAAATTGTATGAATAATTTGCTCATACTACATGCAACTGTGTATTTGACTTGCTTCTGATAAGCAATGAAAAAATATTTCCTGTGTCTGTGATCTGTTAGCAAACCGTGTATCTTTGTCTTGTGGAATTCAAGTGGCTTTGTGTTCCTGTTAGTCTTTGAGCTAAAGCTTCACCTTCAGCTATTACCTGGATTTTGTAGCTAAAACAAATGTTTTGCATTTAGGGAAGATGATGAAAAATATTTGGTGTAAGCCAAGAAGAAAATTGACTTGTTCTACACAAAACAACTAGGTAAATTAGCTTTTCCTCTGAACTCTTATTTCTTATCTGCTTTTTTCCTTTTTTTCTTCCCTTCCAAATCACCATATGGAAACCAGTGCAGAAAATGAGAGCAGAGCTAAAGATAGTGGCAGCTTTTGTGGATGGCCCTTGTACAGATATGAGGGAAGGAATAAAACTCAGGAGGACTTCTGGCTTTCTCTTCAACACACAGAACTAAGGCTTGCTCTGTTTATAGCTGTAACATGGTGCTGTCTCAGAGGCACTCAGCCTCTGCTGTAAAACCTGTAGTGCTCTGCTCCTGTAGCATCAAATGTAGTACTTCATGAATTTGACTATGTCACTTAATAAGAGAAGAGAGTACAAAAGCTAATACTGAATATCTAGGTTGTGTGATCCACAACAAGTATGGCCAGTATTTCATTAATCAGAGACCATGGTGTTTTGTCCTTTATGCACAGCTACTCTGAGCTAAGAGTGGGGACTAATAAATCCAACAGCACCCAAGTTAACCGCATGCCATCACTTGTGTCTCTGCATCATATTTTTCAACACTTTCATTTCATGGGGTTCGAGGTAACTAATTTGCCAGGAGTATGACTAACTTGGGCCTTCGGGTGTGATTTGCTAAGGTTCTGGACAATGCAGAAAGTGATTAACCTTTTTCTGTATGAGAAGTGGCCTGGAAACAGAGTAGTACCTTTGTTGCACCAGACCTGCCCTTAGAAGCCCAGACAACCTGAACTGGCAATGCACAGAGCCAGCTCTGAGTCTTCCTGTCCAGGGCATGATTAATCTACCTGGAATTGATTATAAATGGTTAATCCTCTTGGATAAAACACAGATGATGGGGACTGACTAAGCCCCTGCTGCATAAGAAAAATCATTATTCATTGACTCTAATAGCAGCTCATGTGATCTAAAATAGAATAGTCTGTTTTACCAGAAAAATAAACAACTGCAAAAAATAAAATGGAATTGGGTTTTTATCTCAACCAAGGATTACATCTAGAAGGATTTTAAAAAGTGGATTTTAAAAGATTAATTTAAAATAATCTCTACAGTTCGATGGGATTTTAAATTGTATTAATTTATTTTTAAAATGTATTTAAAGTCCTTTTAAAAAGTAATTTTCTTTCTTTTTCTGTTGCATAAAAATGTACCTTCCAATTTGTATCATACCGTTGTCATAATGTTAGTGGATAGGTATTTAATTTTAATTAATATTGATTTATAATTTTAATTAATATTGATTCATAATGCTCTGCCCTTAATTTCAGTCTTCTGTCTAAATATACTTGAATTATGAGACAACCATGAAAATATCAGATTTTCAGCCAAGCCTTGCTGTTTTCTGTCTGATGGAATTAGAAATCCATCCTCCAAAATACTACTTTGACATCACTTTTTACACAGACAGAACTCAAGAATAAATACTTAAAAATAAGTAAAACGCTGGGTATTGTTACTTGAGGAAAGGTAGTGAAAATGTTCTTATGATATTGCTTAGTGATTACCCTCCTTGTGATCAACGAATGTTACATTAATTCTGTACCCCCTGTATGGCAAGGAGGTCACCTCAGTTCCTTTCGTGCTTGCGTGATATTAGGAGAAATGAAAATCGTTTTCTGTGAAGGGTCAGAAATACAATTGGAAAGCAAGCTATTAGACAGAAAATTACATATAATTTTTCTGGATGAACTCATCCATGGTGAGAAGAATGAAAAAACAGCTTTCTTGAAACAGGGTTTTGTTCGCAAACTAAAGAAGTATGTGGATAATTCTTAATGAAAATATGTTTGGATGATCCAGAGTATCAAACCTGGCAGAATAATGAGATACCATATTTTACTCCCCTTACATTTTTTCCAGATGAGAAGAGTAACAATACTTACAAAAGTAATTTCTTAGTCAGTCCAGATGAGGTAGTGGCATCCTAGCCTGCCAGCTTTATTTTTTCACTGAAGAGCAAGAGTATTGCTCTGTCTTGATGTTTACAACAACTTAAAAGCCAACTAGATTGCTTGGTAGTTTAGATTCCACTCATGTAGGCAGAAAGCAGTCTATCCAATTTCAAGGTATTTCAAATATGCTCTCCAGTCTCATGTATTTATTATACGAATATATAATTTTCTAATGACACCTCTGTAAGCAGATGTCTCCATGCCATTAATATGATTTTCTGCTCACAGCAGTTATATTCCAATACAGACCCATTGGCTTTAGTGAGCTGCTTCAGTATTTATGTAAACATCTTAATAAAACGAGAATATTGCCCACGCTTTTTTCCCTGTTCTAAAATGACACCAGAAACACAATGAACCCAAAAACCACTCACCACAGAGCAACCCCTTGTTTTGTTTCCATCACACAAACACTTTATTTTCCAGCCATGGAAAGAGGATCCTGGAGGGAGAAAACTGCAGTTGACTATGTTCACAACCCCTCCACGCCCCACTGATTTTGCATGATGATGGGAACCCCATACCTGGACACAGGATTGCAACTCCTGTGCTGGGAAGAGCAAGGAGGTACGGCACTCCTGGCTCTGGGCCATGCGTGAGTATTTCATAGTGTAAGACTTGTAAGGTTGGGAAATTTGATATGGCTTTCAGCTATCATCGCATTTCTTGAACTTTAGACACTTGGTACTATTTATCATGCTCTCTGTCATTATTAGCACCTTGCCAAAAATTCTAAGTCACCGTTGAGGTTTCTTTGGTTCTCAGTGCTTTTATAAGTATTCCTTTCATACCTTTATTTCCATACCTTCTCAGTTTTTCTATGCTTTAGAATAGTTAATTGCTCTTAATTTTAATATTTTTCTTTTTTTCAATTAACAATAAATGATTACTGTATTTCTAACTGCTGTTCATTACTTTGTTACAGAGCCAGAAGAGCTTTCAGCTGTACTTATCCCTTCTTGTTTGGGGAACTATGACAATAATACCCCAATATCCCAAGATAAATAGCTTGTATTGAGGTTCACATGCATTTTTCTGTTTAAATTTTCCTTTCCAAGTGTTTTTTCTCTCAGCCTTTCCTAGTCTTGAGGAAGCAAATATTTTTTACATAAATATGTGAAAGTGTTTTCTGTTTCTCTGCAATGATTGCAATCAATTCATGATTTCTGGTCTCTAATCCTTGGATTAGAAGGGCAGTGATATAGAAATATCCTATGCTGTTGGACATTATCTATATCTCACAGAAGCTCTAAGGATATTTTACTTCAGCCTGTGTGAGATGACCACTAACATCTCATCAGTCTCCCCACATTTGAAACTTTTCCACATGTTTTCTGTGCCTTTAAGTCCTTCTCTCCAGATCAAATCTGGTTAATTCAAAGAGACACAGCCACACCAGTTCTCCTCCTTCTGATTTCTAGTTAGCACACTGATCATGTATATTAGAGATTGCGATTAAGCAGTTTAGATGTCTTAGAACCTGCAGATAACAGATGTCCTTCTCTCTCCTCCCTTCCCCCTTCACCATGTAGGTGTTCACCACTTTTACCCACTGCCCATCCAGTGATTTTTGCCATCTCACTATTTGACCCTATGGGGCTTCATTGCACCAAGGGGAATTTTGAGCTCTGCCCTTCGTAGAAGGCATTACAAAGTCCAGCTTGCTTTCTGAAATTACTTCTTTGTTTGAAAGGGGTTGAGTTGATGCTTCTTTGTTCTGCTAGACTATAGAGCACCCTTCTATGCTCTATGCACAACAAATGTCTGTAGAGGCGTTAGTCAGTTATGACCTAATTGGACTTGCGAACTAAAGCTTCACTTTGTTGCTGCCATTCATTCAGAGGAGGGCTCGTCAGAGTGGGGAAAAGTGTTTAGTAGGTAAGTACATTTTGGTGGCTTAGATCCTCCCTTCAGAAATAGCATTTAACACAAGCACTTGCATCATGTAATGTAACCTTGGTCCTGTAGTCTTCTCTATGCGAACAGCTCTGTGCCAGACCTTGCGGCCCCAGTGCACCATATTTAGAGATTTTCAGAACAAGTGCCCATATTTGAATTTCAGAAGTCCTCTGGGATCACAGGTAATCTGAAGCCCAGAGCTAGTGGTTTACTAGCAATGTTATTTCCATTTCAATTAAAACAAAGAGAGAGCAAAGAAAAATTGAAGTAACTAAACAAAGAGGTAGCTACCCAAAGGACATGCAGTATGCAGTAAAAAATTGACTGCTTATGAGATATTGAATCTTTTCCATCTAATCTTCCTAAAACTTTGGTTGATTTGGCAGAGTTTGTCATGTGTGCTCCTGAAGCCTACATGACTGCACGTTCCAGTGGGTCAGCAGAGCTTTTTAGGTATTTATAAAGATGTCCATAGTATAAAGTACACTGTACTCCAACCCAAAATCTAAGAATATGTTTGCCAATTGCCTTGGGGTTTTAATAGGAGATTTTTAACAACCTATTCTCAACTTTCTGTCAATTCCTATATTATAAACAATTTATTTATATATTTTCGTATGAAAGCACTAATTGAGTTGACAGTTTTATATTTCACTTTAAATATTACTATGAGTGCTTAATGACAGAAGACATTTAGTAATCAGTGTTACTGATTTATGATACTGCACACTGAGTTTCTCGTGGTTTTTGTTTCAGACTAAATCAAATATATGCACGAGAAAACTAAATGTCCTTAAAGACGTGTTTAATTCTTTCCTGATTTATGAAATGAGAAATGGTAAATAGGATAGATACATTCGACCATGGTGGCAGTAGTTGTTTGAGAAATTTTGCCAAAGGAGTTAATTTTAGTTTTACCTGATGGATATATATACAAATAATTTTGAAACATAAATAAGATTTAATGTCAAGACAGTTTGACAGTTTGCCTTGAAATCGCTTTTCACCTGCAGACCATGATTCTGAATGCATGAAATAAACTATGAGAAATAATACAAAAAGTGGTCTGTTCATCAGGGGGCGTAGGTGTTTTGATATACACTGTTCAATGAAGAACTGTTCATTATCATCACTGGTTAAAGAATCTCTTTCATTACTAGGTGTAAATATATATATATATGTATCTATCTATCTATCTGTCTGTCTAAAATGATGGTGTTATATGAATCTCATCAAAGAACAATTCATTCCTAATAGCAAAAATCGAAAGTCCAGAGCCCTTTTTATAGTTAGTTTTAATAATATCTTGATTGCCAAACAGACAATTTAAGTCAGTAACTTTCTTATTAAACTTACTTTGAGAGATTCAAATTGCAGCAAATCATAAAACAATCTTCATTTGGTTTAAATTATTCAAAAGGAAATGAGACCCAGTAGAGTGCTCCTGTCTTCCAAGTCTACCATAAAGGCAGTGAAAAAGCACTGTTTAGTTCAAAATGGTATTGAAACTGATTTACACTATCACGTTAAGTGTGCTTCACATTTATTGTTGCTTAGATATTAATGTGTATCATGAACACAGCTCAGTTTATATCTGCATGGACACATTCCAACAAAAGAGGAATTTCTGTAAAGCTGTCAGGAAAACATACCTGTCACTACATAAAAGTACATGCAACACTCTGAATGCTTTACTTTAATGAATTTATTGTGCTATGCTTATCCCAGGCTGTGAGGCAGAGGACAGTGATTTATAACTTGCAGAGCCATAGCCCTGATAGGATGATGAAGGACCGTTTCTCCTCATTATGCCAGCAGAGCTTCTTTTCGTCTCTTCTCTTATTCTCTGTTCATTGTTTGCCCTTGGCATCATCAGTCACCAGGCAGTACAACTTACAAACATTGTTTTGGCTGGCAGAAAATAAATTATTCAGCCAATGATGTGAAATCTATCAAGTTCCTTCTAAACTGCATCTTGAAACCCTATTCAAGCTGATCCATAGTTTAGATAACGTTTGACTTTTAAGAGAGATTCTTCCTTTCTCACTCCTTACTCAGAGCAAGATACATTTCCTTTAATCTTTCAACAGGCAAAGGCTGACCAAATTCCAAGAGCTGTAGTGACTAAATCATTTTTCTCTGAACACTTTTTGCTTTTGTTGCAAACCCCACATAGGCAACTTCGTGGAAGTATAGTTGAGCAGTATTTGTCATCGTGGGTAACCAAATATGAATAACAGCCAACATGGTAATAGTAGCTGAAATTCATTGTTGGAAAGAAAACATATAAACCAGAAAGGTGACAGGGACAAGTCTAAAACCAGAAACAAACAATGCATCATGTTTATCTGCTTAGTAACATCTACATAAAATACTTCAAATTATAAAACCCTGTTTGTTTGAGTGGCTTGGTATAATCTACAAGCAAATCAATTGGCTACAAATGACTGAAGCTGCTGAATGGGGAATTAGATACTTGTATATTTTATCTAAAAAATTAAATAAATTTGGATTACAAATCTGAACAAAAGCAGACACACTGTTATGGCTTTCCTTAAATAGTCCAGCTATCTGACAGAGCTATCATGACCATAATGTAACTATATACACACTAGAACGAAGGAGTAAAGAAGAGGATTTGCAGAATATGAAGGGGAGTCTTTCAGTGCCACACATACATGGATTTCAGACTGTTGGGACAAAGTCTTGAAAAATATCCAGTAACTATCATTATTGCCAACTATGATGTTGGCAACTATGATGTTGCCAACTATATGCCAACTATGATCCCAGACTGAGAGTACCAAAAAATTATTTACTCTGCTATTCCACTACATCTGTATCTTTATATGTGTTTGAATGATTTGAAGTATGATGGGGTTTTTTTAATGGTAGCCATCATAAAATTATGAACCTGAAGTTGCTGCTAGGTTTAACTGACCCACCAGTCTCGGCTGTTGAGAAGTTTCAGACCTGCTGTTGATTCAGAAGAGATGGGGTACAGCCACCTCCACACCAACTACATCAGCTCATTAGCTTTTCTGAAATGCATTAGCAATTGACAGTTTTAGTCCGATCTTTCTGGTACAACAAACATTTGCAGAAGGAAAGACTTCACAGAAAATCTGACCCTCAGAATTACAAAATAATGGATGAAAAATATGTTTGCTGTAAAAAAACTTGGGGGTCCTGTAGTCCTTTTAAAGTAGCAAAGTAGGGAAGTGTGTTTTACTCTTGGTAAGTTTGATTAAGTGCCATATAATATCTCTTGGTTTTTTTTGTTTTAGTCATTGGACTGTCAAAGCTGTAACAGATCTGGCTATCAAACTGTCTAAAGTATTTGTTTTAATGAATGATTTTGTGCTTTGGCAGCCTCTTCAGGCAGAGAAGTTGGTGGATTTTTAAATTACTGTTTGGATACATATGAGATTGGCTGCTGATGTCCATCCAATTTGCTTTTTATCTCTCTGTGAGCACAGCAATTTTTACTGGGATTTTTTTATAATTTTTGAGGAATTTATACAGCTACTTTTTGGTTCTGTGTATACTTCTAATCCTCTCCAAGATCAGCAACTCCACAGATAACTTTCTGGAAATGGCACTGAGTCCAGCTTTCAGCCAAAACAATGTTGACACTGAGTTCAGCACATTCATTCTATTACCTATCAGAGAAAGCTCCTAAAACCAAATTACACCGCAACTACTTAAATTAGATGTAAATATGCAGATTTGCATAATTTGTTGTCTACAGTTTGTAAAGGCAAATGGCGAAAGTTTACAAAGAACTGATTTTAATTTTTAATAAGAAAAAATCCACCAGGTAGAAATAATTCTAGCATTTGCTATCAGTGAATGCTTAATATTGAAATTTCCAAAGTGTTTAAAATAGTTCTATGCACAATTAAGTTGGTATGACTCTTTCTTTATTTTAAATTGTGTATTCTTTTTAAAAAAATTTTAAAAGTACTTTTTTCCCCCCCTTTGAGTACATGTCCCTCTTAACTACTCATTTTCAACCTATAGGTTTGTGAAGAATATGAACAATTACCTCTATGAACTTGTGATATGTACAGCATATATGCTGTACATATCAGAAGTTATGCTGGAGAGTTTACTTTATTTGTCTTAGATTATTTGGCTTGGATATTTTTCAAAGGAAAATAACTGATTTTTACAGGGCTTTTCCTGTTTTCTTTTTTGACAGTAGGCAGAGGTGATAGTCCTGGAGAAGACACAATGCCCACAGCTGTTAGATAGATGTCCCTGAAAACTCTTTTGACTGTTTATCACAGGAAACCTTGCTGTGGTCAGCATTTGTTGTGACTTTTGGTGGAGCAGCTGTTGTGTTGCTGAGTTCATTGAATTGAAGGTAGAGTCAGAGCCAACATCTTCCTTTTGAAGGATGATTTTTTGTAGGTTCCTTTGTTAAATTAATGAGCTTCTGTGCTAAGGGACCTCTTAAAAGTAATTCATATTTCATTGGACACACTTATGACCTCATTTAGTTTTTGTAGATGTATGAAGGAAGACCTTTTTTCTCTTTCTATGGGTAGAGATTGGGTGGGGAAAAAAGAGTAACCTCAGGATCTGAGATACTAAATTCTAATTCTCAGAAGCATACTAAGTCCTTTACAAATAAATATCTGCAGTCTCACTTCTCCAAGTTTTTTATCCTGCTTGAGATATAAGAAAGATATTTAAATCTAAAGAGATTGTAACATCCATGATGTTGAATTGCCATGTTTCAGTCATATCCTTCCCAGCGGGTATTAAATGCCACTCTTATTTTAAACATGGAAGTGTAATTTGGCGGCAGTCTACACGGTGATAATGGTTGTAGAGGTTGCAAAGTCATGGAGTACTAGTATCTGTAATTTTTCAGAGGACCACATTTTAGTCTGCTGTGGGCATGGAAACAGCTGAAACTTCTCTGTTCTGTATAAGATAGTATTTCTTGCCTTACTGTTCAGCATCTGTTTTTCATGCAACATATACCTGTGTCTTCAGTGAAAAATCTATATTAAAACTTCAGATATAACTTTCTGGCTAAAGTTACATAAAATATCCTTCCCTATATTGAAAATGTTACAGGTAATAGGATGTAACTACTATTAGTAAGCATACTGAGCTTCAGAAAGGAATCCTAGACCACTAGAAAGGCCTCCAGTCTCCTGAGTCGCCTCAGTGGTTTTACTTCCAGTATGAGAATGGGTAAGAAACTGCTAATTATTTTCAAACACCAGGCAGAACTGCTCAAGGAAGTAGTAATGGCATATGTAGAATCATATGTAGAATCATATGTATAGCTGTTTTCCTCTAATGGTACTATTTCTAAGTAATGTGGTTAATAATTTACAGCCAAATATACACTTTTAGTCCATCTTATGCCAGAAATCCTCTTTTAAACTTGGATTTAGAGTTTCCTGAGTACATCCGCATATACAGCATCAGGGTATGAAGCTTTTTTTACCTATTGCACCTTTTAACAGATTTCTAATATTAATTTTTCTAATAATGATTAATTTCTAATCACCACTAGAATCACTGTTAGAATCAAGGACTCTCTGCATGTGTTGAACCTTCCAACATGACATTAGAAACAGTAGTTTTGAATCCACTCAAGCTTTGGAAGTTTCTCCCTTTTTTATTTCTTTCTCATATGAAAGAGGTACCTCTCAAAAAATTATGCTTTCCAGAAAATTAGTATTCTTCACATCTTCCTATCACTTTCTGAAAACTATTCAGCTCTTCCTCTTAGGAAGCCACTGTAGACTATTTAATATAGCTGATTATTAAATAAAATGCGTAAAAACGCATTTTGTGTTGTAAATTTTATGTTAAATTATATTATTTACATACTATGTTATGTTGGGCAGAAAGATAAATTAATGGGAATAATAATTCATATCGTAAATCATATGGGCTATTCACTTAAGGGTTGGACTTAATGATCTTTTGGGTCCCTTCTAAATTAGAATATTCTGTGATTCTGTGACACAGCCCAAAACTGAACTCACCTCTGTGAATAAAGTAAAATAAAAAATTGAAATAAAGCAGTTTCAAATGTAACTGATACACCTCAGGATTTGTCTTTTCATTATATTTCCTAAGCTAGGAAATTAATATGATATCGTCATTCTAGTGATATTTGCCTGTCTCTCCCCTGAGTGCTTGACCATTTCCTTGCTAACTGTTGTAGTATCCCTTTGGCAACTGGGGTCACACAGATGGAGAATAGCCCTACCAGACCTGTGCAGACTGTTAACACAAAGTAGGCTTTTCCTGTGGAAAAACTGACACTTGCTCTGTAGTGAATTTTCCATACCCTTCACTTTTAAATTGAACTGTCAGCAGGCACTATACTTAACAAGTCTACTTTATATGCTATTCATTAGATGTCTGCTAATAAATGACTGACAAGGCAAATCTGAAAGATTTCATCAGTAATCTGTCAAAATGCAGCATGATTAACTCTCAAAACTTAGAAGTTACTGTCATGAGGGTTGTCAGTTTGACTTCATTTGTTTGCTTCACTTGGTTTGGCTGGCAAAACCTATCTTTGTTTAAAATCATGCCCCTGGGACTATCTGCCTGGTTCATTTTGTCTTTGGAATGGCTTTCTACTCAATGCTGGAGTCACGTACTTCACACTGAATTGGTATTGGAGAAGATAGACAAGTGTTCTGGAAAAGCCACTGGTTTCCCACTTTATGGTGGTACCCTCTCCTAGTCTGCACAAGTAGTGCGGTGTATGATTTATCCTTTAGTTTATACCACTCACACAGATCCATTTCAGAAGCTAGAGAAGGCTTAGATAATGACACAAGGTTGGCTTCTGGTTTCAAAGCTTATTGGAATCTAAGATTTTTACACTGATTCAAGTAACTTTGAATCCAGTCTTTGACCATGGTGTTTTGTGAATGTGGTTTTTACAGTTTAAGATGTTCTGATCTATGAGGTAGAAATTGTGATAATTTTTATGCACTACAGAGGGATCCAAAACTCATGCTGTGACATCTCCTTTTTCAAGGAGTCTTTAAATAAACTGCTCTGGAGAGAGCCACATGTAGAATCCAAGCAGAAGCCAGAAAGCAAACCAACAGTTGGGTAGTAGGGTCGGTTTTGATTCTAGTAGGCAAGATCATTCCCTAATCTTCCTTTACTATGGGTGTATCTGTTACGCATACGGCCATATCTACTGTAGCATCAGTGTACTGATACACTGTATTACCAAAGTATGGATATAGCTTGTACAAGCAATGCTGCACTTAACCTGCTCTTGGATGGAACGAGGAGGCCAAAATGGAATTAAACACTGGTGCACTTCCCATTCTACCTTTGGCTGACAAAAATACACCAGTGGGAGACTGAGTCCAAAGTATTAAGTGACCAGCAAGAGCACTTAAAATCCTTTTAAACCAGGTCAGACACAATAATCTTTTTTCTTTGTTAGACTTACTAGATTCCGTTCCATAATGTATTCTTCTGGCAGAGATTCTGCATGTGGAGAAGGTCCTATATGTGTTTCAAAAGCTATAGGTGTTGTTGATTATTTCACATCAGCGTAGATTTTCAGCAAATACTTTCCCTACGGTGTTTAGATCCATGGAGAGAATATGCAGATTTCCGTGTTACATCTTTTTCTCTTGCTTCAAATGGTTGCTGCTATATAGAACTAAATCCTGAAGCCATTATTTATTAAAGTTCGTTTATTTCTGAAAGAACTTTACATGAAGTTTTGGTGACAGTTGAAATTTATGGATATGTCCTAGCACCATTATTTGATCATAGATCCTCTTGTAGGATGTCTGGCCTGGATTAAGCCTACCTGGCTGCAGGTAGTTCTGCAGTCTCTTTGGGATTCCTACTGTAATCCTTTAAATCCTGGGCTATCATGTACCCAGGATTTAAATGCCCTTATCTTAAATGCCCTTATCTTTCCCTAACAGCTTAGAGGGAATGAAAGATGGCAAACCTCCTAATTTAGCCCCTGGAGACAGGAGACTGAAAAGCAAGTTGAGCCCATGTGAAGACAGCTTGAAACATGATGGTAGGAAGACGGATCTGTAATTGTAGAAAGGGTGCATTTCACTCATTTAATCCAGAAAACATATGGCTTAGTTGAAGGTGCTATTGTAGAAGAATTGTGCACATGGAAACTTATTAAGAAATTCAAAATAATTCCTTTTTTTGCCAGAAGGTCTACAGCATTAGGAAGTAGGCAACTTACAGGTCAAATATCAAACAATGTAGCCTTGTCTTTCTCAGGATTTTGGTGTAACACAAGGTGACATATTTTATGAGTTAAATTGCCGTGTTATGCAAAAGCTTAATTTTTCAGGTGATATAGATAAATATTTGCTTTTTATTTTCAGGTTTCCAAGTGAAGTGGTTGAGAACAGAGATTTTCAATTTTTACAGCTGTCCCCAAATGTCCTGTCCTGCCTTTTCATCTGTAGATTTTTTAATTTATAATTCAGTTTTCACTCTTGAAGTAAGATACTGTTAAAATCTTGTAAATAGGTGATAAAATACTGAATTTTCTGAGTGGTTCATCATCTTTCCTTCAACCTTCTAAAACATTAAAATGTTTCAGCATCTTTCCAAACACTCAATAATTCAGCAGAATTACTTGTGCTCAAATTAAGTATGCACATAGCTGTTTTCAGGGATTGGATTGCCCACTCATACTTTTAAAATCCAAGCCTGTGTAGTAATATTCAAGTTCATGTTGAGGAGAGCAGTTGTCCAGCTGCTTCAGAGTTGCTCTCAGGAGCACATCAGCTCTGTTTCAGCAAAGGAGAGTGTTGGTTGTTTTGGGTTTTTTAAACTTCATAGAATCGTAGAATGTTTGGATCAGAAGGGACCATAAAGATCATCTAGTTCCAACCCTGCTGTTATGGACATCCACTAGATGAGACTCCTCAGAGTGTAGCCTTGAACACTTCCTGGGAGGGGGCCATCCACAACTTCTCTGACCAACCTTTTCCAGTGCCTCACCACCCTCATAGCAAAGAATCTCTTCCTAACGTCTAATCTAAACCTACTCTCTTTCAGTCTGAAGCCATTCTTCCCTGTCCTGTCACTACATGTCTTTGTAAAAAATTTCTCTTTGAGCTTCTTGTAGGATCCCTGAAAATTTCTTGAGAGTGCACTCGATCCCTTTGACTATGTTGGAAAAGATAACATTAAATAACACTGGTCCCAGTACAGACCTCTTCTAAGGTATATCACTTGTCACTGATGTCCATTGGGACTCTGAGCCATTGATTACTAACCTCTAGATGCGACTGCCCAACCAGTTCCTTATCCATCTAACAGTCCACCCATCAAATCCATCTCTCCATTTTAGAGAGAAAGATGTTGGGGGGGCTTTACAGAAAGTCTTTACAGAAGTCCAGATAAATGACATCTGTAGCCCTTTCCCTGTCCGCTGGTGTAGTTACTCCATCATAGAAGGTCACTGTGTTGGTCAGGCAGGACTTGCCCTTGGTAAAGCTTTGCTGGCTGTCTTGAATCACCCCCATGTCTTCCATTTGCCTTATCGTAGCTTCTAGGAGGATCTGTTCCATAATCTTCCAGGCACAGAGGCTGACAGGACTGTAGTTACCAGGGTCCTTCTTTTTATCCTTTTTAAAGAGAGTACAATGCCTCCCTTTTTCCAGTCACCTGGGACTTCACCAGACTGCTGTGACTTTTCAAATATCATGTAAAGTGGCTTGGCAACTGTATTAGCCAGTTCCCTCAGGATTCCGGGATGCATCTCATTGGATCCCATAGACTTAAGTACACTCTGGTCATGAACCGAATTTTTACTTACGATGGGAAGCACTTTGCTTTCCCAGTCCCCATCCTGCTATCCATCCACTCAAGAGGTATGGGAAGGGACACTGTCATTGAAGACTGAGGCAAAGAATTGTTGAGTACCTCAAACTTCTCCTCATCCGTTGCTACCAGTTTACCAGTGTTGTTTTATTAGGGTAGGATACACCTTCTTTGACCTTCCTTTTCTGATTCACATACCTGTAGAAGCTGTTGCTGTTATTCTTTGTGACCCTTACCAGGTTCAGTTCCAGCTTCACCTTGGCCTTCCTCACCCCATCCCTACACAACCAAATTTCATCTCTATACTCTTTCAGGTTTACTGTCCTCATTTCCAATGCTTGCACATTTACTTCTTTCCCTTTAGTTTGACCAGCAGTTCCCTACTCAGCCATGCCAGTCTCTTACCTTCCTTGCCTGATTTCTTGCTCCTGGGGATTGCTAGTTCTTGCACTGTATGGAAGACTTCCATAAAGATCTGCTAGCTCTGTTCCACTCCCTTGTCCCTGAAGACACTCTCCCAGGGGATCCTACTGACTATTTCCTTGAAGAGCTGGAAATTTGCTTTACTAAAGTTCAGGGGCCTGACTTTACTCCTTACCTGACCCATATCCCTCAGGACTGCAAACTCCACCAATGTGCAATCCCCTCAGTGCAGGCTGCCTCCAATCTTGACATTCCCAATTAGCTCGATTACATTAGTGACTATCAGACCAGGTATCGCATCCCCTCTGGTAGAGCTGTCTATTACCTGGCTCAAGAAGTTATAGCCTCCATGCATTCTGAAAGTCTCCTGCATTGCCTGTCTCCTGCAGCTCTCTGTGCTACCTTCCCAGCAGATGTCGGGGTGGTTGAAGTCCTCCAGCAGGACAAGCATAACTGTGATTACCTTGTTTGAGACTTGGCCTTAGTTTGTGTTTCTCTTCTCAGTAATGGTGCCTGATAAGTCCTTCTAAATATAGTTGAACAAGTTCAGATACCACATATCATCAGTGAACAGAGAAACATAAAGTCCTCTTTGCTTCCTCTAAGCAAATCTGGACATTAAATCAGCCAGACTCCCAACTGCTTTACATTTGTAACTTAAGAAATAGAAATGTGATACATGCTGAGAAGCTCTGACTGCAGAAAGGTGTTAAAATAATGAGCAATTTATTTTGAGGGATATTAAGAGTTTAGGTCTGACTGTTTGCAATGAGGAAAAACAAAAGTAATACAGTTAAAGTATATGAAATTACATTGGTGTGAAAACAGTATGAAGCAGGTCAGAAATAAAGGGTTCCAAATATATTTTCTCATTCAACTGTATTGATAAGCAAAATAAAACATTTCAGGTAATATAAAAATGTTTTATATTCATATATATTAGGAAGACAAAATTATTCTACAGTATTTCTTCTGTTTGTGTACCTCAGCTTTATTGCATATATCTGAGACCCAGTCCTTTAACCCCTGTTCACCTTGAAATGGTCATCTTATCCAAATGATCCCATTAAAGCCTGTAGGTTCACTGTGGTGGATAATGTCTGAAGGTCCCAACCTTCAATTGATATGAGTTGGTTTTGAAAAAGGTCCATATTAGATTAAAATACCGTTATAGTTTTCTGGTTTAAAACAAACTCACTTATTTTCCTGGTTACAATAGATTTATGCAAAAATTGAAATATAAATGCTTTTATTTTATAGTGCATTTAAATGCTTTAATAGAAGTCTTGTACATCAAAATGCCCACAAAGTATGTTTTTTATACCTTTGTCTGTTGGGGTTATGGAAAAATTCTAGAGAGTAATTTTGTCATCCTATTATTCTCTGGATAGCAGCAAATGAAAATGCTGGATCAAAGCATTCTACTTTTATCTCGAAGAAGGCTAAAAGTCAGAAAAATATAATATAAAAGCTCAAGCATTCTTTTTAGGTTTCATCAGGTCACAATGGTGGTAACTTCTGCTTCACTGTGTAATGTACTGTCATGTCACCTCAGATAGAACAGGAAAGGATTTGGCATGGTGTCACCTGAGATCATTATGGCCAGGACTTATTCTCTGTCATTTAGAAATAACCCCCTCCCAAGAAAATAGTTGTAGGAAGACACTGAGGAGAAAAAACTCATGTTTTGGTATTTCTCATTTGTAAATACGTACAAGAGCATTTCAAAATATGTTATTATTAAATTAAGCCAGTATGTGCCACAGTGATGTAAGTTCCACCCTTCATTAGGAACCATTATACTTTTTTAGGGAAAAAAGTTTGATTAAACCAGAAAAGATTTTGTTCTAATCACTGAAATATGTTGCCTAGAGGCAAGACACTGTGTATCTCTTTCCCTACATTCTTATAAGGAATTAAAATTGGAATGTTATTCTTGTTTCTCATGATTTTGAGGTATTATTTGTTCTTTCAGACAGTTCTGAATTGAGTATTCCAATATAAGACTGTCATGATGGTTTTGTTCTCATTTTCCCACCCTCCCCAAAACTTCTTCAACCTGACAATGAGATCATTCTTCTGGTATTCTAGCCTGACATGGAAAACAACAAAAATCTCACGTATCTGCATTTACATGATTATCATGCAGATTTCATATAATAATTTTTCTTGAATGCTTTTGAACATGTATTGTTAAAGGGTAACATGTAGACATGCAGAAGTCATCTTGTGAGTTATTGTAATTAATGTAATGTAATGTAAAGTATAAATATAGTATAAAGTTAATGTAATTCTTAATATACATAGAATGACAAAATCTAGCCCCAAAACTCCAGTTTGGAATGGCCTTTATGTTTTTTTCCTTACAAGGAACCATTTAACTTGTAGATTTCTGAAACTACCATGTTATATATACATCTCAGTTAAATTTATATATCTTAGTTGTAATTTAAAATTTTGGCATTGATTGCAGCTAATAAAAACTGTATCTTTTTTATTCTGCTTAGTATTCTATATTCTATGCAAGTCACATTATGTAAAGTCCTACATGTCAGGTAATAAGAATTCAGAAACAAAACCTGTTTTTGTCTAGGCAGCTCACTTCAAGCTAATTGCAAATGAAATAACTTGGCTCAAGCAACCCCCTCTGTTGTTGTGGGTCATTCTGAACAAATCAAGCTAAACTTGAAAATTATCTGTTCACAGGATGAGAAAGAACTGGAAGGTTTTCAGGTTAATTTGACATTGTTCTGGCTTCTTTTCAACCTTCTGGTTTCTGGTGGAGAAAAGGTAAAAGCCCACTGGTAGTGGAAATGAGAGTTGGGGTTTTGTAGTTTGTTTTTTTTTTTTTTTAAACTTACCTATTTATACTAATATCAAAGGAATAACTTCTGGTAAACCAGCTAATCTCAAAGTTTAGTGGAGAAAGTGACAAAAAGTCATTTTTTGCTGCACAGATGGTTCATGACAAACACAGCAGGAGCAACAGGAAAGCATTAATTTGTTCAGTTCAAGAGATCTGCTAGTCTGCTGATAGTGTCATCAGAAATATTTACAGCTGAATAGGTAGAAGCAGAGATCTTCATGTTCAACTGTTTTTTCTATCTTAGCGAAACTTGCTCTCTAAGTACTGTATCATTGCAGTCCTAATTCATAAATATGTTTAAATTTTAAACATGCTTCTGAATTAATTTGTAATAAGATTCCACTACTTCATGAATGAAAAATGTTCTGTTCAGTGAAATCAAAGGCAATCTAAGTGCCACACAAATTCGTGGACAGCCTAATAGATAAATACAAGATGATTACTGTGCATGGATTTGTTCTTAATATAACTTGGTTAACAGATAGAGTTTGAATTACGTAGATTCTTCTTATGTATTATTTCATCTAATATTTGACATTCATCAGGTAATTCTACAATGCTTTTTAATGCAACCATTACCAAAATATCAACTTATTAAAAAATTAATGAAATATGCATTTTTGATCCTCAGATTTTAGAGACTGAATTTAATCATCACTGTCATGAAATATGTTGATTCTTGGTGTTGCAGATATATGTGTGGAATAAATAATGTACTGGGACCCAATCCATGTTCCACAGAGGGATGACTGACATCAGTGAGAATATGCCTCCATATGCAACTCTGCGTCGCCACACCATTAAAAGCCTGATTTTTCCAGCTTTCATTTTCAGAAATTTTAAAAAAACCCAAACATAAACACAAATATCATAATCCTTCAGTGTATAATCTAAATGAAAGACATGGTTGAAAGCCCAAGCATTACCAAGGTTAGTATTATGGTGCACTGTGCTAATTATTTTATTACTTTCCAGGAGACATCAGCTTTATTTAAGAACTTGTATTTAACATATAGCTGTGTTTTTCTGTTTATGCATTTATATATGTGTAATAAATGGTACCATACTCATCATCATGACTAGGCTTTGCGAACGAAGATTTGGGAAGGGCTCTACCCGCGTTTGTTACAAGTGCGCTGCTGGCTAAAAAGGCCAGTACGAGATAGGCACGACCAGTTGCAAAAGGCACAACAGAAAGACTCCTTAGGTGGAATATTCTGCTAGACACAATTCTTTCTGTGTTGTCTTTTCTCCTCCAGAGTGATCCTGCGTGCTTTCTCAAAGGCATCAGCAGCGTTATAGATGGTGTGTCTCCAGATCTCCCAATCGGAGGCCAGAGTAGACCAGTTATGATGATCAGTATGGCCAAGGCTGAGATGTTGTTTCAGGGAGTCCTTGTATCTTTTCTTTGGGACTCCTCTCATGCAGCAGCCGGTGGCAAGTTCACCATAAAGCAGGATCTTAGGGAGGTGGTGGTCCTTCATCTTGGAGATGTGCCCTACCCAGCGCAGCTGTGTTCTCAGCAACATGGGCTCAATACTTGTGACTGCTGCTTGTTCTAGAACAGACGTATTGGTCCCATAATCTAACCAGTGGATGTTTAGGTTTGTACAGAGACAGCGTTGATGGAAGTGTTCTAGGAGACACAGGTGGTGGCGGTAGATGACCCATGATAAGAGATCCATATAAGAGAGTAGACAGCACTATGGCTTTGTAAACACTGATCTTTGTACTTTTCTTCATGTGTTTATTTCGCCAAACTCTTTTATGAAGCTTTCCAAAAGCACTATATGCCTTTGCTAACCTGTTGTCTATCTCTCCGTCAATCTTACCGTCCGAGGAGATGAGGCTACCTAGGTGATTAAACTGCTGGACTGATTTGAGCTCTGATTGGCCAATGGTGATATGGGGATGATGGAAGACTTCCTGAGGTGCCAGTTGATATAGAACTTCTGTCTTCTTTAAACTGACTTCCAGCCCAAAGAGCTTAGCAGCTCTTTACTACTGCTATCTGAGTATATGGGCAGGGCATGAAATTCATATGATCAAATCAGATATGTAAAAGTAAGTGGTTTTCCCTCCAGATACTTGAAAAATTGCTTCTAGCAGAGGTAATGGATCCTTCAGCCATGCAGCTACTGAAAAAAAAAAAAAAAGGCATGTTTTTTCATGTGTCCTCCCCTACTGAGTTTGCTACTAGCTGATTCCAGACCATTGCTATTAATCCACCCTCTGAACCTGGATCTATCAAACACCATTGTGTGTTCTGTTCGAAGGAAAAGGAAGGTGAAGTTCAGCCCGTAGACCATTATAATTTTTTTTAAACTCTGAGTTAATTCCTGAATTCATTCTTGAACCATGTCTGGACAGATAGATGCAAATTAAAACTGGGGAGAATTTAACTCACTGTTTGCTTTTTTTATTTTTAAATTTCTTTCATTGATAAAATGTTGCTTGTCCAAAACATAAATTTAACATTGTTTTGTTTAAAGAAGACAGGACACTGTCTTTTGCCAGTAATTACTGGCACTATTATTATTGCCCATAGTTGCTTTCATTTTATCTATAGAATGGTGGAAAATCCTGTCTTCCTGGAAAGTTTTTGGTATTGTAGTTATGACTTTTCTTGCTACCCTTTTACCTTCATGATGTACCTGCAAACAGCTTGTCTGCCAAAGTCATTGGCTTAGCAGAACAAGTGTAATGGCTACTAATACATTACCTACCTAAGGAATTATCCTGCAAGTCAACAGTTTGATTGATGAGTGCAGTCTGTATCCTTGACTAAAGGAGAATCAAGGCTTAGATCTGTGGTGGTTTTGCTGGTCTCCAGGGTAGAGTGTGCATGTCAACTTAATGTGTGAAATTACAAGTGAATACATGCTTAGCACCAACAAGGAACTCGTATTTAAGAGAGGCAGAAATGTTCCTTTAGCAATGTATAAATAAAAGTTTTGTAAATATAGAAAAAGGCAAACCAGAAAGGAGACAATTCAACAATGAAAGGAAATATGAGAATTTTCTAGTCTTGTTTCTAACAACTGCTTCTAACTTAATTTAACAAGTGATATATGTGACCAAACATATATACATATATTTACAGAACCAAGGGTACTAAACCTCTTATAGGGAAATCAAGGACACTGAAACTGGCAACAGTGGTTACTGTCAAACCTTTTTGGGTAAAGAGAAGTAATAGTTTCAGATTCAAGATGAAAAAAGGGATTGATTAAAAAGCTGTAGTTTCTGAAAAGAAAATGGATGTATCATATGAACACTGTGAAGTCAGAGAATAAATATTTCCTTTTTTTTTTACATTATTTTGATCTAATTATAATTAATCTAATATTCCCAGAGATTGTTAATATCTAGATCTTATAGAAAGAGGACAGATATTACTGAACTAATGGAGCTGCTTTTTGGAAATACACAGAAAACTATAAATTCATGCACACATACAAAAGCAAGAAAGGCATTTCTCCTTACAAAGACAAGAAATAATGCTCCTGCATATTATATTTTATAGCTCTTCATTCTTTTCAGGTTGAAATAATGGAAAATATTAAAAATAAAATCTCACCACTGAGTTATCAGTAATGTTTGATTTAAAAAAAAATAAACAAACAACCCCCCAGCTTTCTAGGTAATCTCGGTTTGTTGGTTTTTCTTTTCTATTATGATTTTTAGCAAGGTTTTAGAATTAGTGAGTGGGGTATATCCAGAGTATATGTAGAACACTGAGACTTCAGTAAATTACTTCATATTGTCTCACAGCAACTGATTTCACAAAATAACAACTAATCAAAATTGGTTTGTACTGTAACACCAGCACACAAGCTCCAAACTGGCTACCAGACAAAGCACTGATGAATGGATGCATACTGAATTGCAGAGAGAAGCCAAGTAGCTATTTTTGTGCAGGCTGTACTTAGTTATACCAGGGCTGGATGGAGTTCATTGTTTCTTCAATTTTTTAAGATAACAAAAACAAAATGAGCATAATAAATCCTCATTCTTTTTGATGAAAATTTTCTGAGTCATAAGGGCAATTTCACAGTTGGGCTGGGTTTGACAGTCTCAACAGAATAGAGGATGGAAAATAAACTGCTTCCTCAGTCATTCCCTCCAAGGTTAGGGCTATGGACAAGGCCTGCTGATTGAGCAGTGATGAGGATTGCAGTTTTATTGCTGTTGAGAGCAGCTTGTCTCAGAGACATCAGACTGACTTGCAGTAGTTTTGTACCATGGACATTTCTTTATAGCTGTTTCCTCTCTGTTTCATGGGGAAAACTGGGAGGGGAAGGATTGAAACATCTGAGCTTAGCTATCTACCTCCAAGTGTCTACGCTCCCTTGGTAAGAGATGGAGATCTAGGCAAGATGGTCAGGAGAACAGCTCAATTCACCCTGAAGTAAATACTGGGGGTTTTTTCACTAGTGATGTGCTGAGTAATTCTTCATTGTAACTGGAGTTTTGACACTGCTCACATCATCATCTGTATTTATTTATCATCCTCTGTGAACTGAACCCCAACCCCTTTTTCTTAGGTGCTGCTGTGAACAAAGCAAAACAAAAAAATGCTTGGCGGAATTGAGTCTGAAAAATGTACACCAATCCTAGACTGGGACTTGGCTGTACTTCCCTGAAGCAGAGCTTGGAGAGCCATATTCACTGCTTAAGTGATTAAAATGTAGGCCTTAATATTGATAGCATTGCAGACAATATTTCAGAGCTTTGGGACTCCCTGTGCTGAAGCTGAGAGCCTCTCATCTCTGTCCTTTGCTTGTCTGTTATAGTAGCTGAGATACCATGTATCCAAATGCATCACTGAAACATTTATGAGTTAGAAATAACCATAGTCATCTGTAGCTCACAGTTGCTAATGGCTAGAGACATCCTGTTCCCCAAAATAGGGCCAAAAGAGAACTAGGATTTGGACAACAATTTCAAGTCTGACGTATGGTCAGAATAATCCTACCACTATAAATGACAAATGCGATTTACAGGATTAGACTGCTTTCTACTCTTTGCCAGCAAGAATGGCAACATCACATGTTGCAGAGTTCTTTTGCATGAATCAGCCACCAAAACTAAGCACTGACTGCTCTTAAGTATAGGGGAACTATGAAATCCTCTCATCACATATTGAACCAGGTGCAAAATAAGCACGTATTTTGATTACTCCCCTTGTCTCCGTTTCAATTTACTACAGGTTAAGAAATCTTGAAAAGCATCTGTCAAAACTTTTGAAACTAATCAATGTTATTTCTGGCAGTAAAGGAAAAACTTTGCCATTTCAAATTAGAAGAAATCTGGTCAGAAAATAGATTTCTTCACTGAATTCTGAAGAAACTAATAGAACACACCAAAAGTCTTTCAGCTCTGGTCCCATCTCAGGCTTCTAGTTCCCAAGTAGTAGGCATCAAGTTTGAACAAGGCACTAAACCATCAATCAGAGTTCAGCCTCAGGCACAGAACAGAGATTACTTTAGCTGTATCAAACTGTGACCTATTTGCAAGATCCTGTAAGAACTTGCTCTCAGTATTGCTGTCTGTGCTGCTTTTAACACAGTGAATTACAAATTATTTCCATCTTACCTTTGTTATAAACTTTTACTCTATTATTTTTGTTTTATAGTTATATAGAATCTGAAGACAGACATTGCAATCATTAACCCATTCAGCAAAAATGTAACATATATGCAATATAAAGCATATGCAACACTTTTGGTAGGATATATATAGTCCTTGATGGAACGGAACAGCTATAAGGGAAGCATTTGTGAAATGCTTAATAAACATTGTGCTCTACAGGATAACATCACTCCCATTTTTAAAAAGGGAAGAAAGGAACATCAGTGAACTTTGCCTCTGTGCCTGGGAAAAGCAGATCCTCCTAGAAGAGGATCTTTTATGTGCTAAGGCACATAAAAGACAAGGAGATGATCCGAGGCAGCCAGCACAGCTTTACTAATGGCAAATTGTGTCTGACAATTTTGGTGGCCTTCTGTGATGGAACAAAGTCAACAGTCGACAAGGGAAGACAGACAATCTAGAAGTTGTGGACACCCAATCCCTGGAAGTGTTTAAGGCCAGGCTGGATAGGGCCTTGAGCAACCTGATCTAGACAATTGCATTCCTGCAAATGGCAGGGGTATTGGAACTAGATTATCTTTAAGGTCCCTTCCAGCCCTAACATTTCTATGATTGCATGATTTCTTATCTCTGACCTCTTCACTATATATTTGGGGTTTTTTTTCCTCCCTGACATAAGTAATAACACTACCTTAATTTCTGCTTCTAAGTCTGATTTGGGGTAGTTTTGTTTAATTTTGTTAATCATGAAAAAATTGAACTTAAAATACTTATTAACTGCAGTTTCAGAATTTCTGAGGAAAATCACAAGTACCTATGATCCTTAGGTTAATGATAAGCAGTAAATCAAACTTTTAATGTCTCTATTGCATCCTTGATGAAGAACAGTTTTTGTGATAAAAATAAAAATTATATATTATACATCTGTTTTTTCCTATGAAAGATGCAAAGACATATCAATAACTGGTTAACCTTTCCTTATTTAAGGGAGATACCAGACACAAAAATAAAAAATGGAAAGATATAGATATAGGCTTATTGAAAAAGAATATATCGTTACGGAGAATGTGTTCTGTCAGTGGCTTACATTCAGATACTTCAAATAAAACTTTAATATAATCATAGGAAAAAAAGAAAACCTTATGTAGTAATTATATGAAACCAAACATCCATTTCTGAAGGTCAGTAGTATAATAAACAGCAAAATGTGCCCAGAATTGGTTTGCATGTGATACCATTTGTCCTTTATGGAGGAGAAGAGCAAAGCAAATTTTCTCTGAAAAGAAATTAGATGTATCTGAGGCTTTGCTACCACGGAATTAGGTAGTATTGCTTTGCAACCTTTTATCAGTGTATGTATGAGAGACTTTTGGAAGTAAAAAAAAAAAAAACCACAAATAGGATGAGAAATCACATTTGCTCAATTCCAGCAAGTGAAACAGAACTGCACAGCTATCAAAAATAAAACCCAGCATGTAATTCTAAAATGTCACCTTACTTAAAGTAAACCTCTAAACAACTCACACTGCAAGTAATCATTGAGATAGACTTATATCAGACAAATCTCTCAGGTATTTTATACCAAATCATTAAAAGTTCAAATTTTTCTTTACATATGGTGTTGAGCAACTCTGGCATATAGCATTAAACAATTTTTAATCAGTTTTGCATGAATGGGTAGCGGTAACTACATTTTGTGAGTGTCCTTTTGTAGTTGCTCTGTGTGTCTTAACTGTGCTGACTTCTAGAACTTGAGTAGTCTGAAGTAAAAAGCAGATATCAGAGTAGTTAGAAAGGGGCCATTTTGGAAAAGGGTAGATTTTTCAAATCTTGGAAACTTTGAAGTCAAAATGCCACTTGGAAAGCTCCAGGGTGAGATTTTCTTTAAACCTAGCAAGATTAGGGTTTTGTATCAGAATTTAGGTTTAACGTTTCAGTTCTACCCCCTTAGACCTTCTTCAGGCGCAGGTTTCAGCTTTGAAATATTCCCAAATAATACCAGGAGTGATTTTTTTTTTCTAAGAGATGCATTGAAAAGCCTACATACAGGTATGAGAAAAGAATCCTTGTTCTGTGACTGTTTCCTCACTGACAGATGCTTTTGAGGGCTGTCAGTTGACCATTCCTTAATCCACTCATTGTGGGTTGTACTTATATTTTGTAGTGGTCATTATTAAATCAGCTCAGCTTTCTTATGGTAAATTACAGATTGGTCTCTGAACCATCTGCGACTGTGTATCTGAATGTATAAGCTGGTGGGTGCTTATTTAGAAACAAGGCAAGTGAACTGATGATGGTTCAGAAAGGAAGAGAAGTTTAAAAAAGAGCCTGGTTTCTAAACATCTGAAAAGAAATGGTTGCTTTGTGTGGTGCATCTTGACCAGGCTGCAGTCCATGCTGTGCCAGCACTGCAATTGAGAAGCAGTGCTGCAACATTGGCAGCCATCTTCCAAAATTTCAAATTTTATATATTCTTCTAACTATAGTGATATATACCTCAAAGACATTTGTTTTAAAGTGATAAATGTACGCATTTTGCCTCAGTGAAGAATGTACAAAAGACTCTTTAAAGTAATACAAGCATCAAATTTGGAGTTATGTATTATGGGATTTAATGTGGAATAACTTTTGAGATAATGAGCTAACATTTCCTGTCTTCTAGAGAAAATTATATATAAGCAGTACAACAGTGACTTGCACCAATAACATAAAAGATATTTTTGTGTTTATGTGTTACTCGTTAAATGAAATAAAAAGTGATATGGTGCATGGAATTGCAGAACTTGTCAAAGGTACTTTGTTTCCTCAGTTTTTACTGTTTAATCATGTTGGTTCGTGGTTCTTATACCAGTTGGATACTTCTTTTTCCTTGTTGAAGTTTATTTACTCTGTGGACCATACTAGTTCCATGAGATTTCTGTTTGTCGTCTGTATTTTTAACCTACAAGGAGCAAGATTTTTCAAGCTTCAAAGGCATCAAATTTGTGAAGACAGCAAGAGTATGAATTTAAATGATTTCTGCAGTGGTCAGAATCCTTCTAAAACTGAAGGCTTTTATTCTGGATCACAATCCACCCTGCCTAAGGTCAGTTGCATTTAGCACAAAGCAAAATAGCATACCCATCTCAGCTGCATGGCCTTCCCTTCCTTCAGAACTGAACCAGATGTTGCCAGATAGGTGCCTCTGGGTGCCTTTGTTCAGTAAACTTAAAATCTCATCCAGGGTATCTCTCAGCAACTTTTTTTTTTCTGAAATAAATTCATAAGGCTATTTTAACTCAGGAGAAATTTCCCCACAATTGCTAAAATGTCCTTGTTTCATAGATTCTCAGCATCTTCTGAATTCCTGCATTAATTTCTGCACTGGCTGCTGGTGGCTTCATCCCTTGAATCAGACTGGCTATTTCCTGAAAAACAAATCGATTGTGCTTTCCACTATCCACTGTTTAGCCTCCTGAGCTAGAGTACTTGCTGAAATTTCAAACATCCTTTTAACTCTCAGCTCATGTCTTATGTTTGTAATCCTCAGGTGTGCTGCCCATGGGTGAACAATGTGATTTCTACCTCCCCTACCTCTGCCACTGAGCACACGGGATCTTCCTATCTTCACATAAAGTGAAAAATCCTTTATGTTCTTAAAAATTTGCCCGTTTTGTTTCTTGGCAGATTGAAAGCAACTTGCTTCCACATTTTCAATTTATAATGATATCAAATGAACTATCTCTGAGAACAAGTGTCTGGTAACTGAAAGCAGGGTATTATTTCCAGCTCCTCCAGCACCGATGCTCTAAGTTGGAGGGAAACTGTATTTTCATCATCTTTAAAATACTCAAGACAGGGAGTAGAAGGAGATGGGATTTTTTAATTATTATTGGGGTTTTTTCTCCTTTTAAAGTTCATGATGCTTTTCAGGAATCATGGTTCTTTAATTTTTTAGGAGGAGAAAGTCTACCTCTTTTACTCAGTAATTATCATTAATTTGAAATTTAAATGTGATAAGATGGGATTATGTAAATTCAGTTGACTGTTCCATGTTTAAATGGACCTCAGAATAAAAGTTTAAAAAATGGAAATAGAAAACTAGAGCAGAGAGTTACAAATGTAAGGAAAGTAATAATTCTAAGAAACTGGCAGATGTTTTGTTCATAGATTGATGCAGCAAAATTATTAGGAAACTGCTACATTAGGGAAGAACTATCTGATTCTAACTTTTACTAGCCAGGCTTGTACTACATCTTCACTAGACCAAGGACAATGGAACAACATAAATCTTAACAGTTGTGTCCTGGCCAAAGCAAGCAAGAGAATATCTTTTATATTTCTGTACAGATACCACCACATTATAGCATCTATGTCTCTGAATATTTGCTACCCAGAAGATATGGATCTTTCCAGTTCTCTTTCCCGAAATGAAAATCTAAAAAGGTCAGAGGTTATAGAAGAGGATATTTTACTCTGTCAATATTCTGTTAGCACTTGATTCAATAAGGTGAATGACACTTCAACCTGATTTCATTTTGACTGTCTTCTATTCCACACTCCAGTGACAAGACATTTTAACTTCTTCAGAAGTAACTAGTCTGGTCCACTGTGATAGAGCGTGTCATAATACTTTGAAGTATGCTTAGTGAAAGCAAAAATAAAAAGAATGGCTATTTACTTACTGGAGAAAAAAAATTGTTACAATTTTAAAGGAGTCTGAAATCCTTTTTGTACTCTTTCTTCCTTTCATGTAGATAATTTTTCATTACCAGGGGGTCTAGGAGATTTTATTTTAGTACCATCAGATTGTCAGTACTACAAAATCAGTTTTTAATGGACACTGATTGCAGGGAAGAGACCTGTCTGCTCAGTCATGAGATATGGATCAGCTCAGGATCTTTACGTACCCCGTGATGTGAATAGGAAGGCATTTACTTGACAGCTCCTTTTCCGAGGGTAAATTGCTGATAGCTGTAATGCTCTATAAAGGCACTAGAGAGTTTGAGAGTTTGGGAGGCTCTTACACACACACACACACACACACACACACACACACACACATACATACACACACTCACTCTCTCTTCATTTTCTTTTCTCTCCTGTGCTTTTGTTCCAAACTTGTCATTCTTCCTGAAAGAAAAAAAGGGGTAATTGGCTGTAACTTTAGTTTTCATTAGTGGCTCCAGCATACCTGGGCTGATATCATTTTTGGTCTACATTTACAAAATTGAAGATTCAATATGTTGTGTGTCTGTTAAGTCAGCTTACCTTCTCTTTCTTGTGAGCTACGTGATGGTGATTTTTTTAAGATTCCCGGGTCTGTGGTATAGAGCACAAGCACTACATATAGAAAAGATGTGTATCTTTGTACAAGTTAGAAGTGAAGATAAAAAGCTACTGTTTAATAACTTCCTGGGAATTGTATGTTGTGCCTCAATGAAAAGCCCAATAATGTATCTTTTACATCAACCAGTAGTCTGTGTAAGGTAATATTTTGATATCTGACTTGTCTGTCTCTTCAATCTGCTTATGTTTTCTCAACCTCCCCAAATACCAGAGGAGCTGACAGAGATCTTGGCCAGCCCAAATCACCCAGATCTAGGCTCAGCAAGAGTGGGATGAGTTTCCCCTGCTGAGATCCCAAAAGCAAAAGAGCCACATCAATGAATGGCAATGAACTTGACCTCTCCTGACCCTAGCACTTACAGTTGGCAGCCAGTTCTGCTATAGGGGAAGGATCTCTGCTGGATTCTTTCCTCAGCACAAATATGATCTGAGGCTAACGATGAAGTTTAGCCTTCATCTTCAAATGCTTCTTTTTCCCAAAAATATAGTAATACATCCCTCTTTTCTCAGCTGGTGGTCTGGAAAGCCTTCATGAGTGAGATACTACCACAGATGTTTTCTACAGCCCCTAAAAGAATGGAGCTCTAACATGGGATGTAGCATATCTGCACTAGCATGTCTCAACTACTACTGACACTTACCCTGCTTATCCTTCACCAGGATTGTGCCACAACGACACAGGCAGTAACTATTAGTCTACATTCACCTAGTTTTCATTAACCAGATACATCCCATCAGCACAGTTTACATTTTTTTTCATACCCATAATATTCAGTAAGTAGCTTATAGCCTTATTTTTTAATGAAAACTGTGATTTCAAAGAAAGGAGTATTTTAAAGTTGTGCTAAGATGATTCATGCTATTATATGTGTAGTTTCTAAACCTTTAGTTGTTAAACCTTTAAATGAATTTCAATAGAAAAAAATCACTACACACTGCACTACTCTCCTGATTAATTGAGGTGAGTAATACATAAAAAACCCTACCTATTTCTCTTTAAAATGGCATGATTATCAATATTTAGTACTCCCTTTGTTTCACAAGTGTCAGAAACACTAAAGAAACTCCTTAAAATAGGAACTTTTACTTGCTTTTATGTTGTCCTATGAGTCTCTGCAACACAGACATACTGATCAAAGACTAGTAAGGCAAATGGGATGTTTTCCATTCAGCAGAGATTAGACAACTCAAGTTTCCAATTAATCTTACAATTACTTGTGTCATGTTTTGAGTAATATAGTATTATCTACCGTTACACCTCCTCTGAAACAGCCAAGGGAACTTCTGAAGTACGTATGTCACTGATTGCAAGCTCCATTTATTGTTAAATCAACTAAATTTGTGTTAGTTATCTTGTTCCTCACCTGTAAAAAAGCTGAAATTTTTAATAAACATGGAAAAGATTTAGGGATAACAATTCATACCAGTGTAAACTTGGTCAATATACCAGCTTTTTTCAAACAAGATGGACTTAACGCTCTTCTGCTGTTAATGTATTCAACCTCACATTAAAAGGCCAGAAAACTTAATTGTTAATGACTTTGTGACAGTAGCAGAGAAAGAAAATGTCTTGAAAAGAAGCTTTCCTTTTTATGTCTTCATGGTTTTTCGGGTTTTATTTTAACATATTAATGCTATCATGAAATTGGCAAAATAAATTTTTCTAGTTTTCCATGGCTTAAAGGCTGCTCCTAAGATTAACTCAGGAACACAGAGGAGAGTTATTTAAAAGTCAAATGATTTTATGAAGTAACTAGAGCTGAGAGCTTTAGGGAAAAATTCCCTTAGAAAGTAGCTAGCCAGTTTATAGCTATACTACAGCAGCAGCAGGTGTAAGTTAGATGATAGTAGCAAGTATTTAAAACTTCTTACTGTTGCAGACACTGCTGCCTGCCATTAGTCCCAATTTGCAGTCTGCAAAACAGATGATATTTCAAGAAGATGGAGTGAATGTTAGAAGATATATGCCTCCATCATGCCAACTGTGGGGAGAGTTCAACATATCGTACTTTAAGTCCTGAAGAGGAAGAGATGCCTGCAGGGACATAGAGGAGATTGAATATCAATTGAGAAAAGTTACTTTATTAGCAGTTCTTCAGTATAACAGAAAAGTGAAATTAATGAGTTAAGAGGAAAAGGCACTAACAGTCTCTTAAGGGGTACAGATGCTTGTGTGAATGAGTCATATCACTTAGGGGAATAGGAGTCTGGATGTACATACATTCTCTTTATCTTTGAACAAAGAAGGGATAAAATACAAAAGGGACGTTGTTCTGCAGAGGTAAAAAGAATATCGGAACCCAGAGGACTGTATATATTTTTCCAGAAAGGCTGGTTCAGAGGAAGAATTGCCACCATCTAGTTGTTCTTTTATTATGCTGCTTTGTGGAAATATAAGTGAGCAGCATAGACTGCAAATTTAGCATCATAAATAGGGTGAAGATTCAGAGTTGGAGATAACCTTGTTATCTTGCTCTGTCTTCCTATGCTCATTTCAAACCTCATTAAAATGTGTCATTACTAAAGAAGAAAAAAAGTCTTATTTAAACCTGGTTCTTTCATTTTGGGGTTTCTGGGGGTTTATTTTGTTTTGGTTTGGTTTTTTTTTTCCCCGGAGGTATCCAACCAGAATGCTTAAAGAACTTTTTGCATTTTTTTATGCTTGTCTTTCATTTGCCTACTCATTTCTTATCACAGTTCTGTATCTTTAGCTCATTGTAGTTCTGTTGAGAGGGAAAGCAGGCAAACCATGTTACTGTGGATTCCCCCTGCTGTGTAGCAGAGTGACACACGTTGTCTCTGCTTTTGAGCTAGATTTGCCTTTCATGTTGACTCACATGTGGCCTGTTCTGTAAAAAGCAGTTGTTTCACCCTTGCTTGAGTCTGTTATATAATGAGAATCCACATCCAGTGCAGGAACTGCTGGGAACCAGCTCAGGCAGAGATGGGACTGCGTAGGCCTGGCTGCAGCTGAATTGCATTTTTTGGAGATGACAGTGAAAAAAATGTCAGTCATGGATACTATATCTGATAGAGCTGTGAATGCTGCTGTAGCTGTAGCTCTTGGCAACTGACTACATTTTTTTCAGTGCCGTGAGACGAAGGAGAGAAAGACTTCAACTTGTATATTAATGGAAAGTTGTTTTACATTTCAAATCTTCTTCAGAAAATTCCAAGGGAATGATACTGTGTTTTGCATTTGCTGATTTGTGTTTTATGCTTGAAATCCTACAAGTGGTAGATTGCTTGCATGTTTAATCCATGCAGTACTGTGCTCATTATAAGAATATAAAGAGGAAGAAATATTCTCTTGTAGAGATACATACTAATCTTTAATTCACAGAATTATTCAAAAACTATGATCCTTCCTAGAATGGACTTTCAGAGTTAAAAAGGAACTATCCTTTTCTTTCAATAGCAGGATACTGCAAAACCAGGCATGGGTTTTACTTTTTTTTCTCTTCAGAATTTCTCTGAGACTTAATGCAATCAATTACTTCATGACTTTAGTAGCAAGTCACTGAAGCCTGTGAATTGCTTGCCTGTCTGGCTAGGTAATTTTTTTCTAATTGCTGCCCTTGTCTTAAAATGGAATATATTCACAAAATACTGATATCTGTTCTATTTTTTGTATATGAAGCCTGTGACTTATGGGCAAGGCCATCTAATTCCACAATCACTCTCCACTTCGGTAATACTTGGTTTGAACCTGCAAGAATTTGACTGATTTTGGAGAAAGCTTTACTCTGCTACTGCCTGAGGGTATGCTATTAGAATGTGCTTGCTCAAAAATAAGGAGACACTCAAGTAAGGTGAGCAAATATCACCTAAAGTCTCTCTTCCCCAAATTCAGAGACAAAGACAGAAGTCAGCAGAGCAGGCAAGAGTGAGACACCAAAATTCTTTGCAGTGTGGAAGAGGCAGGGAAAGAACAGATGACCTCCAACTGCCCAGACCTCTCTGGTCTTTACAAGTCAGAAACCATCCCAAGAAGTGCCACTCAGATACTCATTTCTATTTCTGGTCTCAACCTCACCAGTGAAAACAGCCCTATGGCACTGTGTTCACTGCCAAATGTTTCTATCCCTTTCACTTTCAGCTGTGTCTGGAAATGTTTAATGTGGCACTGCAAAATGACTGGCAAAAAAATTCAACAGCATTATTTACGATGGTACTTTGATGTTTTATTGAATGCAACCATCTGTTCAGGAATGTTTTCCAATGTTGTGGACTAGATCTAGAATTTACTGCTGCAATATAGGTTGTCTGAGGGAGTTTCACAGCAGGAATGCCACCCAATGTATCACAGGTATGTGAGACTCTGGGTAAGAGGAATATTGAGAAAGTTCCTATTTCCTCCCATAAAACAGAGTCAACTGACTTCTTGATGATGAAGATTCAAAACAGTTTCAATTTTTTTCCTTTACAGTCTGATAGCTATGTTCTATGTGTGCTGTAAACTTGTGATTCAGGGTATTTCCTAAATTACTTCAATGGCTCACAGGACATATACTTGTGGCTGATGGCAGAATGCACTATAGACAGATTTAGGGGCTTTCTACAAAAATATCGGTAGCAGACAGAATATATAACAAGATGGCATTTCATTAACTTTTTCTTTTCTACTGTTAGAAATGGGAGTTCTATATTGAGAAAAATAGATGTTGGCCTTTTGTTCACCCTCTGAATTGCTTGTTACTTTGAGGTGAAACAAGAGGCAGCTGCTGATAGAAGTCAGTTTTTTTGTTTATTCTGAGTGTTTGGAAATTCAAGGATGTATTCCAGAACTGGTTTGAAATAGGAGATGATGAGTGTTTTCCCTTAAAACCAATCTATAAGAGTGAAAAGCTACAATGGTGAATGGGCACTGCCATTACCTGTTATTTAAAGACTCAAATAATAAGGAAGGACCAAACAGATTTGTTCTGTGCCTTTTCTGCAAATTGGCCCATGTAAGCATTATCAGGGATTGTGCAGGGCAAAGGAAAAGCTGTCTCACAAATCTGTCAGTTACTTCAGTTACTTCAATTACCAAGTTACTTTTCAGAGGATGCTGTTCATTATGATTCTTTTTTTCTTTCACAGAAACTCCTTGTCCCTATGCTTTTACTGTTTACCACTTACTTATATCAGAAAATGTAAATCATGGTAGGGAGATTAGAGAATGCATTCTAAGGATGTGAGAAACAGATCTCACTGCGTTATAATACCCCTGCATGAATAATTTACCTCCCTTGACTACACTACCATCACAGCTGTCCCAAGCTTCACATTGACATGACTAGACTGTTCCTTGCACCCAAGCAACTACTCTAAGGCTAGTTCAGATATGACTACGTGGTACTGGAGGGCACAAACGGACTTACTGTGCACTGGCTTCACTGCTAGTGTCTCAGCAGGTGGAGACATGATCACAGCCAAGGCAGCTACAGCCTTACAGATAACAGCATTGCTAGGAGAACACTAACAACTGTCCTTTCTCATGAAGTCAGGTTGTAGACTGGGTAGGAAACAGCAGGATGGTATGGCTGCATCTTCGCTCAACTCAGAATATGTTTTGTAATGTCAGATCTATCTAAGTATATATCTATATGTAAGTCTAAAATTATAAAAAGCAATCTTAATAATCTAAAGTGTTCATCTAGCTTGTCATCTCAGTAATACTCTACATGATTTTTCCCTTTATTGATTGTTTGGCTTTGTAATGCAAAAAGATTTCACATTTAGATGTCATTGCAGATAGTCATCAGTGTAAAGGAAAACATTCTGACAGTCTGAGGAAATCTGACCTTTTTCCCTCCAAGTCCATTCAGAAAACATTGCTATGGTTCTCTAATGTAGTTAAGATCCAAATAGAACTGATAGCACTGAACACAGTGTATGAGACTAATAAATGGGGTAGTGCAATCACTACCTAATAATGAGCAATGTAATCATATGATGACTTAAGAAATCTACATGCTTAGAGTGTGAATCAATGTAGATATGTACATGCTAGGCAAGTGGATTGGTATTCAAGATAATTCTTCATCGACACATGGGTTAACATTTGTTATAAATTATCTCTGCTTGTATCTGTTTATATTTTGTTGATATATCACATTTGTGTCAAAGAATACATATGTCAACCTTTGTTATTATTTCTGTAAAAACCCAATAATTAGTGCTCTCAGCACTGTTAATGTTATAGTCATTGTCTATGAGCTGCTTTAAAACATGAAGATGCAATTGTTTTCTTTTATGAGCATATTGTTTTCTGCTATGTCTTAATGTTGTACATGACTTCAGTGAAGATGACTTGAAAAAGATGCTTTGGGAAAGATCACAGTTTCTTTCTGCATCAAGACAGGCTTGGGCTGTCAGGGTAGAGATTCATGACAATTATTTCATAGCTCCCGAAATATGAAAGTATGTAATCATACAGACTCCCTCAGCTGTGAAATAAATGTTGTGAGAGATGTAGTCAGAATTTAAAGAGTGGTGATAAAAAAAATAGAGCTTCATCTGAGAAAATTACTCAAAAGTACTCAACAAGACCATATACAATACTGACTGCACTGAAATTGTGGCCATTTAAAAATGATAGGGTTATTGCATCTCTCACCATTTCTTTTCTGCCTCTGTGCTAGAAGAAAAGACTTGAAAGAATCTACAGTTTGACAAAGCTTTACACAACCTGGATATGTTGCTGTCTTTAATTTACTGGCAACCCATCCTCAGGTCATTCTCTAATACCCACTAAGCTGCTTTGGGTTTTAGCTTATTGCATTTGAATTTAGTGTACACACAAGTGCAGAGCTTAGTTTCCTACCTATAACACAGTCGAACTACAGTAATATTTCCTTTAGAACGACTCTCCCGACTATACTCGTTGCTAACAAATTATTGTGGTATTTCAAGCAAAAGACAGAAAGGTTGACAAATCATTACCTTTTGAGAATCTATGAAACAGCTATAAATTCATTGGTGGCTTACTCACCTGTAACTCAATTCCTACTTGTCTGTAATTATTATGCTACTAAAGATTAGATACCTGTTAAACCATAGTGCCAGGTTCTGGCCTACGATTTTCACAGGGTTTGTGCCACCTGTGTTCTTACAGTATCACAGGGAACCAAGAGCCACATGAACGAAAAAAGCCACTTACACTGAATTATTTGTGGTTATTACAATGTTTACATATGGAGAGGCAAGAGTGTTTCTAGAGATGGAAATCTCTATCTATATGCAGCTGAATCATAGAAAGGATTTTTTAACTCAGAACATCACAATATGAGGACAGGAAACAGTTTTCTTACCAATTATCCACAACATCTGCAGAAGTTAAAGTCTCTGGTACAATTTCTGATAGTGTGAAATTTTCAAAAATATATCACTTTTTAAAAAAGCTATATTTTACCTTCAAGAAATGAGCTAGTCCATGCATATTCTCCAGCACTTTGCATCTACAAGCTAGGTGTATGGCTAGAAGAGGAATAAATATCTGAGAATGAGATTCTATATGGTTACATGAGTAGGATCACATATAAGCCAGACAGTACACATTCAAGAAATGACTGTGCATGAAATGGCACATCTTTTTACAATATGAAGATCCCAAATGAGGCATTTGAGTCTGCCTTATCGGAGCATAAGACAATGACTCTGCCTATAAACAGTGGTCATAATGTTTGCTTTAGCAATAGAGTTGATACCTACTTTAAACTGCTGGCAACATTTTACTTTTTACAAGTAGGACATGAATATAAAAGATAGTGTGAACATGTCCTCATTTTTGGACCACAACCTTTGGATTCAGAGGATAGAAAAGATGGACAAGGCAAAAGGAGCTGGTACTTTTGAAAAATATGGGAATCACTTTGGTTGATTTTACACTATCTGTATTTGCACACATTAGGGAAATACTCTTCCAAAAACCTACTTCACATTGAATATTGTCAGTGACACCTAGAAAAATAGATGCCATTTGACGGCATTGAGGGCACAGACCCAGTCATTTGGGGTTCCAGGCAACCAAATCAAGTTTATTGAGAACAACAGCATCTTATATATGCAGTTTGAACAGCAACAAACCATCCTCAACCAATCACTTCCAAGTACTCCACAGAGCATGTGCAATGGTGGAGTACATTTCCCAGAATGCCCTTTGGCATCCTTCCTGTGGTACAAACCACCACAGTGATTCACCAGACCACTAAAGTCTCCAATAATAAAGGCATTTAAACTAGTAGGATGATTACAGTGAGGGCCAGTTTTGTTGAAGCAAAGCTGAACATGACATGCTGAAGTATCATACTGTTTCATTTAAAGAAGGGCATTTGTACAGTGATTTGTACAGTGAATGCTAAATAAATTCCTCTTGAACTAATTTTTAGTCAGCTGTTAGGTTGTCTATGACCTCAAGGAATAAAGTATGTATGTCTGTGGAGAACTGCTTTAGTAAAAACTTTACTCACAACCAGTGAGCTTTTATGATCCTTTTCTAGTTGTGTGCTTCTTTTTTCTCTGCCCAGAAACAGTGGTCTTTCCCCCAGCTTAGACTTCATACGTACTCTTAGAAGTGAAATAAAGAGAAGAAATTGAGATCTACAGATTCTGGCAAAGAAAAACCCTGAAAGGCTTACAATAACGAAACACCTTTCTTGGAACAATTCTAAACAAGCCTCAGAACTGAACATGAGGTAAGCAGGTCTATCTTAGTCATACTGTCTTTAGGAAGTCTTCACTTGAATTCTCTTTAGCTTCCACAGAATATATGACAAAAATCTCAGGGAATCACCTCTTCTTTACAAGAGTGCCAGTAGTTTACTCTATTCTCTCCTGCTAAGTCTTTAAAGAAATTCAGAGATTAAAAAATTCAGGGATTAATGGAAAATATATACACAGCTGGCAATTTCTCTTAAGCCATAAGTTACATCCCAGTGATAGAGGCCTAAAGATGTTGAGGTGACATCAACCATAGAAAGAGGAAAAAGTCTTGTTCTGAAGACCTCAATAAGTTACAGGGTAACCATGAAGGGGCTAGCTCACCTTAGGAAGCATTTAATTCAGCTCCATTGTTCCCTGAAAGCCTATACCTATAATTTTCCATGTATCCAGCACTGACCCAATGTTCTACCTTAGCTCCATGATTGTTTTCCAGCTAAGGCTGACAAGGACCTTGGCATCATGTTCTCTGAGTGACTTTGATCTTTTGATAATAATCAGGTCACAGACATTTAGCAGAATTGTAATTATTAGTTTTTAGATTTCTGCACTTTATATATCAGTTAGGTTACTGACTTCATAGGCAGAAAATTTAGATTCAGTTGATTTCTGGAAGGAGTTGGTTGGGTTGACTGGTCATCACTGAGCAAAGGTGTCAGGGTGTGAGATACACATTAGTTTAATCCAATTCGACAAGGTGGAAGGTTTTGGAATGGAAGTTTGCATTTCTTCTTTGTCTCTCTCCGTCTCCCTCTTCCAGTTTGCAGTGTACATACAGTTCTTGTTTTTTTCCGAAGAGCTTTTTTCTAGCTGTACCTACTAAATGTCACCCTTAAAAAAAAATTACTCTAATACTCCTTGAATAAAATTTTCACAGCACAACACATATATTGAGATAAATAAACAACATCTTGCCACATCTCCTACCGATTTGAACCGAACTACATAGAATCAGAATAGTTTGGTTTGGAAGCTACCTTTAAAGGTCATCTAGTCTGTATTTTGGAGATGGCCCCAATAAGAAGGGACATCTTCAAAAAGGTCGTGCTGCTCGGAGCCCAGTCCAACCTGACCTGGAATGTTTCCAGGGATAGGGCACCTACCACCTGTCTGGGCAACCATCGTTTCTTTTCTCAACTACTGTTGTTCGTTGATGTTGCTGTGTATGTTGTACTAGTACAACTGTTTGGGCAATTGTGCTATAAAATGTAATTCAAATGACTCCTGTTTAAAAAAACAGTCCAAAGGGTAGAAAATTTTTTCCTCTTATCTAGCCTGAACCTACCATCTTTCAGTTTAAAACAAATATCCCTTGTCCTATTGCTACAGGCATAACTAAAAGGTCTGTCACCATCCTTTTATAAGTTCCCTCAAAGTACTGAAAGGCCATCTCCTTGGAACCTTCTCTTCTCCAAGTTGAACAACTCTCCCAGCCTTTCCTCATAGGAGAAGTGTTTCATTCCTCTCATAAGTGGTTTGAAACTGCAACAATACACAGAGTATAAATAATGAATCCAACACTGTGACTGCAATGAATAACTGAAAATATTGCCATCTAAATGAATTCTGTGCTGTAGTAAAACTACAGATGTTCTGCTCAATCATCTATGCAATTATGAATATTATAGATACAAAGAATGATCCACTGTTAACAGCCCTTCCTCATAGTCTTGTGTGGAGTTTGCAAACTGAGGCTCACTCATAGAGGAGCATGCAAGTATTTCCCCTAGGAGTACACTTTGGAATTGAAGAGTGACTTGAAAATCTTATGAAAAACCTCCTGTGCTTAAAAAAGTCATAAAGCAGGCAGACAGCGGGGCACTGAAGTCATCAGTCAAAAAGCACGAAATTGCTGTCCCATCTATTGCTGCTTTCTGTGCTTTCAGTCTTAAATACATGTATGGAGAACCCAAGTACAAGTACTCTGGCTTATTTCAGAATAAATAGGACCAGACATTCATAGTGAGAACATTTCATCCCTTTTGCAGATATTAGAAACTGCTGGACTATTTACATATAATAGATGTGGCTCCATCCATCACTCTTTTAACTTTTTTCTTTTTTTGAATGATATTTAACCACAGCAAATATAAGAAAATCTGTCTGGGTACCTGGCTTCCTACTGGAAGTAATAGTGATGATAGAAAGCATAATTATTTGGGCCATGGCAAAGTCTTTTTTCTTTTCTAAAGATCATTAGGTTTTATCAATGTTATTTTTTTCAGAGACAATAATTCCTGAAACAAAAAGCCTGGCCAAATAAAACACTGAACTTTCATTTCTTTTGCACCTGTCAGGGACAAAGACCACATACATAGGGAAGGGCTCCTTTGAGTGTGAAGCATGAAATGTAACTAGAAGCAGGATGTTATCTTGTGGTCCCCCACATAATTTCCTTTCTCTACTGAGGCATTGGAGAGAAGCTGTGGGCAGACTGGTGTCCATGGCATGAGTTATAAACACCCATTGCATTGCTCATACACACTTTTATTGCTCGTGCTTGCAGAAATTATTAAGGTGCAAGTGCTAAACAGATCAGGATTTTGACAGGAAAAATGTAGTGATAACTACTTGTACCCTTGTACCAGACTTCTGTTCTACTGTCTTGCATATAACTACCACTATATGTAAGGATTCTTTCTTGTAATATTTTGCATCAACACTGTAGTTCTCAGTGTGAATTTTTTAAAAATATTTTTTTATTTAAAATAATATTTGCCTAGGCAGGTTACATGGATGGTTGGGAAATATTGCATTGCCCTATGAACACACCATCTATTTTAAATGAATGGCATCTATTTTAAATATATATTTTTCATTTCATAAGCTCAAATTGATTGTACAGTTCTGTAAAGTCAAAGGTATTCAAATACTATTTGTTAGAATAATGTAAACACTGTCTTCCACAGAAAGAAAAATTGTCCAATTTGATAGTGGATAATATGATTTATGTTTATAAAATTCTCAATTAAACACATAGTTATGCCGACATACTGCAATTATTTCATATGATAACAATTCGTTCCAGAAAAAAACTAATTGGAGGCAGACTGAAATTATTTGGAGCATGTCATATTTTTTCTGAATAATTTCTCCTAATAAAGAGTTGAACTTTTAAAACCTACTCCAAAATATGGGATGTTATGTAAACTATCATGTATTAAGAGAAAGGAATCTCAAACTGTATTCCATTTGGTACAAAAATTTAAACATGATGCATTTCAGCACTAATGTTGCTCTGTTGCAGTTTGCTTCATTTGGGTCAGTTAGTTCAAAGGTTTGATACACAGGTATTCATGGGTACTTGAGAGTCATCTACATATGTTCCATGTTGGAAGTTATTAAAAAGTTCCCTTTTCATCCCTAGCTGCCATACAACATAGAAAGCATTTGTCACAGAATCATAGAATCACAGGATGGTTTGGGTTGGAATGGACCTTTAAAGGTCATTTAGTCCAACCTCCCTGCAGTGATTAGGGACACCATCAACTAGACTGGGTTGTTCAAAGCCAGATCCAACCTGATCTGGAATGTTTTCAGGGATGGAACATCTACCACTTCTCTGAGCAACCTGTTCCATCACTGCTTCTCTCAACTACTGTTGTACATTATATTGATGTGTATGTTGTACTAATACAGCTGTTCAGGGAATATGCTATAAAGTGTAATTCAAATGATCCCTGCTTAAAAACCACAACAACAAATCCGAAGACATTTATTTGGATCAGCTGAGTGCTCTGATTTGCAGTGACCCAAAATAATATAATTTTGTGAGAATGACATAGGGAGAAGGGTGAAAGTCTTAGTATGGCTGCAAACAAGGAGGATGGGAGAAAGTAAAGGACAGTATTTCTTGGGACATCTCTTTCCTGGACAAAATTTATCCAACACCTATATGCTCAGTTTCCTCACTAAACATACTGTCAGGCAAGTTTGTGGTGATGGAGAACTCTTTCTCTGTCTTTGTCACTACCTCATAAGTTTTAGATGCTTTTTCTTCCCATACACTGGGAAACCCTGATCTTTTAACTTCAGAAAAATGCCTGAGAGCCCTCAAAGTGATTGCCTGGCCAGACTGCAGTGCCTGCCTCCAGTTGTCAGTTATGTCACATATGTGACATACGTGTCCTTGGCTTCTCATTCCGTGGTAGCCCTAGTGCTACTTCACGATAAGCAATTAGTTTTGTTTAAAAAGGTCTTGTAGGTGAATACATGCATATAAATATGTCTCATTTTGGCCTTCTTTCAGAACTTAATGATTTGGCCGCTCTCTGGGGTTGCCCTATTGTTCCAAGGCTATAGAGTAAGAGTACATCTTTGATGCTAACCCAAAACAGAAGCATGACTAAGAAGTTGTTGTACAGCAGCAGTACTGGGGTAACCCTGTTGGCTACTCAGTCTTGCAGACAGACAGTTGCCTTGTTAATTTGTATTTAACAGCACACTCTGCCTATATTTTTCCATCACATTATCTGTATGTCATCTGCTGCTGTATTTCTTGTTCCTTGTTGAGTCTTCTTGCCTGAAATGGATGAAAAGGCACCAGTGGTAAGGAATTTACTTCAATATTTACTAGTGTCTAATTAGGAGGAATAAACAGGAGAGATTTGGGGGAAATTGGTCTTGATTCTCTTGTGTCATTTCTGCTGTCTTAAATCTCTAGCCAAATCCTGCCATTCTCACTTCAGTTCCCATGATTGAAATTTAAAACTTTCAGGTATATTTCTTGCTATTGTTCTGCACAGAATCACAATAATAATTATTTAGTTCATTTGATAAAAGCAATATGAAAACAGTGCATTCCCAGTTATATGTCAATGTTCTTCTTTCAGAAGTGATGACTAATAACTATAAATCAAACTAGATAAGAATAAGGGAAATGGCTGTCAAGTCTGTTTTCTAAAAATAGATCTCCCTAGATATAGTTAGGAATGATTTAGAAAAAAATGAACATTGGATTTTCTTTTGTACCCCCAATCTTAAAATGGAATATTGTTAAGGTGATTATCCTGCCACCGTTTGCACCTTTCAAAAAGTAATGTCTTTCATAAAAAAAATACACTTACATAATTGGAGAGCCTGCCAGAAGTAAGAAGTCTTATTTCTTGCAGAGGTGAAGCAGGTGTTTACTCACTCTTCCTATTTTTTTAATTGATATTATTTTTATGTTAGTTTACTTTCCTTTTAAACTGCTATTTCATTCTTTGAACCAATAACATACTCTCCAAGCCTATAGATTAAAGAAAGTAGAATTTAACTTAATTTAACAAGAAAAAGCATTAATGCACTTTTTCAATACATACATTAGAAAGTTTTTAAAAGAAGTTTCCTACCTAACATACAGAAACTTGGAAACTAGATGATCCTATTCTTTACCTCAATGATTTTTGAAGAATGTCATATATTTATCATGAGACATTTGCTGGCAAAAGTCAGGAGGAATAGTAGCATTAGTTGTGAATTCCCTCCTACTTGACATTTAAATTATACCATTTGGACATTATTCAAAATCTCTTGACATAGCTACAGTAGGTCCCATCCACTGAAAATAGATAGCTGGCAATTCAATGACAGAAGAAAAAGGGACATAAAATGTTTGATTACAATGATGTGTAGCTGCTTCAGTCATTACAATGTCACAGCAAGGTTATGAGACATTTCCATTTTTAACAATCTTAATGGGTTTAGGTCCTGAAGTCCTTATTAAATTACAGACAATTGGATTTGTCAGTTTTAGGCTTAGCCTATATATCTGAGATGGAGGAGTAAATGGTAATGTGATCTATCTTGGGAGTTAAATTGGATGCTGCTAGTATATCAGTAGTAATAATGCCAGTTGTGTAACACATAAGTATGTTCTCTGTGCAGAGTTTTTACATGTAATACTGTCACTGGCTGAAAGTTTCTGAAGCAGTGAAGCTGCTTAGTTGTCATTTACCCGTAATGGCAAACTGTGAATAAGTGCCCAATTAAAATTTACGTGAAGAATCTGAAAAAAGTAATTTCATAAGAAGGATAAAATATTGGTCTAAATTTAAGGAAAATGTAGGAGGAATTAATTTTATACTTTTACGATGTTTTCCAAAACCTTAACATCTCTGAAATTTTATAAGCAATCATGGGATATTTTTGTCTTGCCTTTTATGTACATGCCTGCATTCACTACCCAAGTAACCAAGTAATCCCAAATTTACTGCTTTAAGGAAAACTACCTACAGAAAAGTAATAGCAGAAAACCCCAAGAAATTACTCTTTTTATGATGCTTATTTCAGGTAGGTATTCTCATATCTTTGCAGGTGCTGGGGTCCATCAGTGCTGGACAGTTTTGAAACATCACCTCCTAAGGGCAATTACGAGGTGCTCCACATGAGCAGGCAATTCCCAAATGCTGGAAGTCAAGCAGTGAGGCAGAAGGCCAGCTTTGCTGAACGGGGATCTTGTCTCAGAGGCAAGGAAAAAAGAAAGGTGTATACCCAGTGGAAGCAAGGTCAAGTGACATGGGAAGAATACAGAGATGCTGCTTGCAGCTGTAGTGAGAAAATTCATGTGACAGAAAATCAACTGGAGTTGAAGCTGGCCAGAAATGTAGGGGACAATAAAATGAGTTTTTTCAAATATGTTAATGGCAATAGGCAGGATAGAAATATCATTGTCCTGGTACAGGATGAGGATGGTAACCTCACAAACGGGGACAGAGACAAGGCAGAGGTGTTTAAGGCTTTCTTTGCCTTTGTCTTCAACAGGGATGACAAACCAAGGGGGTCTCAGTGCCCTGAGTTGGAGGACCATGACTGCAAGAATAATCAACTCCCAGTTGACCTGAATTTGTGCAGGACCTGCTACTCCAGCTGGATTCCTACAAATCCATGGGGCCTGATGGGATTCATCCCAGAATCTCCAGAGAGCTGGCTGATGTTATCACAAAGCCTCTCTCAATTTTTGAGTTGTCTTGGGAATCTGGAGAGTTCTCAGTTGACTGGAAGCTGGCAAATGCTGTACCAATTTTCAATAAGGGCAAGAAGGAGGACTTCGGAACCTACAGACCTGTCAGTCTCCCTTCAGTGCCTGGTAAATTATAGAGAAGATTATTCTGGGAGGTATTGAAAAACACCTGAAAGACACAACCAGCAGGGTAGTCCTGCTTATCAAACCTGATTTCTGTTTATGGTAAGGTAACCCACCTAGCTGATCAGTAAAGCTTTTGATACTGTCTCTCACAGGATCCTTCTGCACAAACTGTCCAGCACAGCTGGATAAACACATCATGTGATGGGTGAGCAATTGGCTCACAGGTCGAGCACAGAGGGTAATAGTGAATGGGGGAACATCAAACTGGCAGCTTGGCACTAGAGGGCTTCCACAGGCCCTGTGCTCTTCAACATCTTCATAAATGACTTGGATGCAGGACTGGAAGGGATACTAAGCAAGTTTGCATAGGACACAAAACTCGGAGAAGCTCTTGACTCCCTCAAAGGCAGGGAGGCCCTGCAGAGAGACTTCGACAAATTAGAGGACTGGGCAATCACCAACCATATTAAGTTCAACAAGGGAAGTACCAGATTCTACACCTGGGATGGGCAACCCTGGATGTCCATACAGACTGTGGAATGAGAGGCTGGAAAGCAGTACCATGGAAAGCTGGAAAGCAGCACCTGGGGGTCCTGATCAATGGCAAGTTGAATATGAATCAGCAGTGCCCTAGCAGCCAGGAGGGCCAACCGTGTCTCGGAGGGCATCAGGCAAAGCATCACCAGCTGGTCGAGGGAGCGGATTGTCCCGCTCTGCTCTGCACTGGGGTTGCCTCACCTTGAATATTGTGTGCAGTTTTGGGCACTACAATATAAAAAAGATATTAAGCTATTAGAGAGTGTTCAAAGGAAGGCAATGAAGATGGTGAAGGGCCTTGAGGGGAAGCTGTACGAGGAGCAGCTGAGGTCACATGTTTGTTCAGCCTGGAGAAGAGGAGGCTGAGGGGAGACCTCATTGCAGTCTGCAACTTCCTCATGAGGGTAAGAGGAGGGGCAGGCACTGATCTCTTTTTTGTGGTGACCATGAGACAGAACCTGAGGTAATGGCCTGAAGTTGTGTCAGGGGAGGTTCAAATTGGATATAAGAAAAAAGTTCTTCACCCAGCGAGTGGTTGGGCACTGGAACAGGCTCCCCATGGAAGTGGTCACAGCACCAAGCCTGACAGAGTTCAAGAAGCATTTGGACAATGGTCTCAGGCACATGGTGTGACTCTTAGGTATGATCCTGTGCATGGCTAAGGGTTAGACTCAGTGATTGTTGTAGGTTCCTTCCAACTCAGCATATTCTGTGATTTGCACTGGTTTAACAAAACAAAAACAAACAAACAAAAAAGTTGAGATTTCTAAATGTTTTCTTAAGGTTTGTAAAAGTAAATACCAGCATGTTAAATAAGTATAAGTCATGTTTAAATACATTCATGTATGCATAAACAGGGTTTCAAATCAGCTCATCTAAATCAATACTGAGATATTTAAACTATATCAGTTCAACACCTGAAAGTGAACTTGTATGCGATTTATATGGTACTCACTCTTGTAAATCTATATTGTCTTTTAACTTTCAAGGATTAGAATTGTAGAATTGCTGAATTTAATATTACCTCATGCTTTGCCTATAATACATTTCATTATCAGAAAATATAGAAGGCAATTTTGGGGACAAAGGGGATTGAGCTATTCCATTTTTTGAACTTTTACTTCACATTTCTTGCTATGAATGTGTAAAATTGGTTAAATAAAAAAAAATGTTCTTAGTCTGAGACTATTTTAGGACACAGACAAATTACTTCCAAATGCACAAGTAATTCCTACTGTGATTATTACCCATAATCTTGAACAACTTGCAAATCCTTTAAAATGTCCATTAACGAAATGTGCTTTCAAAATAGTGTTCTGAGAAATGACTGTACACTCTTATTTTTTGCAGAACTGGCTGCTGGTAATTTCTCCAGGTGTATTTTCATTTTTAGAATTTATGATTTTTGCCTTTGTCGTGTATTTTCTTACAGCTGTGGTTTTTAATATTTTTTTTTTTGTATTTTCCTTGTCTTTATGGAGACTAGCAGAACTAAACTATCGTGTACCTTAAAAATACAATAGCTAGAATTATAAAAGGCAAAGCAGTTTCTTATTACAACCATGCGTTTAATGTCTAGTTAAAGTACTGTCAGACCATAAGTAAAGCTAGAGTGTGTCTTTGCCACCCCATAGAAGTAAGTCTCTTTACCTGAGCTTTCCACTCAGTAAGGTACACCTGGAGAAAAAAAAAAATCCCATCCTTATTCTGCTTTAGCAAAAGACTGTCATCATAAGAGTACAGAATTGAACTACAAACTACCATGTTTTTTAGGTTTCTTTTTCCCTCCTTTGAAACCTATCTAGCTACCTAGACACTTCCTTTCAAGGAAGAAACCACATATTATAGCTAAGATAACCTATCTGCACAGTCACTTTAAGAATTTTTGAAGATGCAAGTATATGCTCATATCTTTTTTTTAGGATTATTTTCATTCAGCTGTGTGAACAAACAAATAAACCTACAAAAGTGAGAAGCAGGTGTTAGAGTCACCAGTGGAACTCAGGCATGGCAATATTGGCTGCTGTCACATCAAACCATGGGCATAGAAATGTCCACGAGCAATACACAAACCGCTTTTTGGCATTTGACCTCCTCATAGTGCAGAAAAATGAAGGGATTCGCAGGAGCCAATGTGCTAAAGATACCCTGAAGGAAGAGCTGATGAGGAGGGATTCTGCCTTACCTCTCTACTCCTGGAGAACCTAGATGTCTAATGCTGCACTAGACATAGATGCTTATTTTAATTTGGATTTTACAAGCCTTAATTTCTCCTAAATTAGAACCATAAATCTTACAGTGACAACTTTATTTCTACCACTGTACCTTTTCTACGCTACTTCATAACTCTTTCCTGTAGCAAAATCTTTCTTATACTGGTTCTTGGAACAACCTTGAAGATTCTGCTTCAGCAATGATCTTACAAACTTTCTAAAGAAAAGAAACTTGGAAAATGCAAAAATCTAGCATTATTTTTTTCCCTGCAGGTATCATATAAATTGTATATGCTGTTGTTGCAAACTATGGTTTTTCAACAGATACCTTAAAATTACTTTAATTGTAAACCCAAACCTTTTTTTATTTTCATAATCCCTATAGCTTGTTGCTTGGCACCAGGATTCTGATTCTGTAGAAGAAGAATACATGAGCAAGACCAAATGCAGATTTTTGGCTTTCACATGGGTTTTAGTCTAGAACATTTACTGCTGGAAGCTTTATAATGTTTCTGCTGACTTATTCCTCAGTGTGGCAGATCTGAGTCAAGCCTTTTTCCACTACTTGTGATAGCATCTGTGCTTATTTGGTGAGCTATGCCTATGACACATTTAAACCTATTCTTTAATATCTCCATACATTTATTCAATTAGCAATGGATAATTTGTCTTCTGATGACCTTTCTACTAAGCACTATTTTCACATCAACATTTTATTGCCCTTCTTAATTTATTTTTTAGTTTTGGCTATGAGCTTTGGTACTTCTTGCACTCGAAGACATTACAAATGCCCAGAAGTATATGGATAGTAGGGACTAAGGGGAGAGTGAAATGATCATATCAAGGCCTTCATTTTTTCTGCTTATCCACTAGCAAGTAAGAATAAAATGTAGAGTTGAAAAATTATATCCCAGTTCTTTTAGACATATAACCTCTTTGCATAACACCACCTCTACTAGTAGTTTCAATAATTTCCCCACTTTGAATTATGGGAATACATTTCTAGTAAAATAAAAGAAACCAGTAGTACGAACCAAAATTAATGGCTTTTTAAAATGTATGTTTTAAATGCAAGAAGGGCTAAGCATTTATTTTCATTTACAAATAGCAAGCACTTTGGTTTCTTATTATTTCCTATTATTATAAAGGCTTTCTAAAATAAGACATAATAGTTTAAAATAGCAGTTTAAAGAGCTGCTTGATACATTGAAATGAAAAGCGAGAGTATGAAAAATATGTTTCATTACTTCCAGCTGCCTCAGTGTCTTAGGCTACTATGTTTAGAGGGAGAAATATTACAAATAAAGTAACCTGCAGAGCAATTTTATGGTGGACTTTTCTCCTTGGTGAATACAACCATTTGACAACTTTTTCCACATATATGCATGCTGTACTGCATTATATTTGAAAACCATTTAGTGAAGGAAATGAAGAATTACAAGAATGGGCTGAATCTCAGCAGATGTTAGAGAACTGGTGTGCAGAAGAGGAAGAAATTATTTACTTCCAGTAAGTGGAGAATGCAATCTGCAATGGATAGATTGGGTTCTACATTTATGGGCAACCAATATGATATCTCTGATATAACATTGTGACAATTATAACTCTGTCTTATTTGAACCATAATGACATCGCAGACTGAATAGCTTAAAATGTACAAAAAACTTCTGGTGCCCGGTGTTTTCCCAAACACTGAGGGGGAAGAGACCAAAACAAAAATTGCTGTTTCTGTATTGTTTGGGTACTGCAGTTGTTTCCTCAGTTGCAGAGCATTATGGCCTTACAGCCTTAAATGCCAAAGACTTAACTTCCTCGTAGGATTGCTGTTCTTTCCCCACAGAACAACTGCTTTTCTTTCCCCACTGCAACTCCTGCAGCCTATTCCAGGTGGTAACCGTAGCAGTCCTTAGGAGACAGAAAATTTCCTTGCCATATTGTCTTGAATGACCACATCATTGAATTACGTCCTTTTTCTAAGTACATTTCATGGCAGTACCAGCAACCAGGGAGTTCCATAGGTAGGAGATGTATTTTATACTGTCATAATGTTGTGGTTCTATCTCTTCTGCTCTGCCAACTAATCCAGTTTCTAGTGACACCAGGCCTCTGTGAGAAGCAAAAACAGAGCATAAGAAAATCAGCTCAACTTTTATTTTGAACCATATAAATTCAATGAGGAGCTACTTTTGTACATTATAAAGAGAATATTTAACCTTAACCCTGGCAAAGAAATACAAACATTGTTCTGATATTACCTTTTTCTCCTATCATGTTGTTGGCTCTCTGTCAGGTGCTTTCCAGTATAGATGTGAAGAGGGGTTGCTCTCTAGGTTTATTTGATACAATTTGCCGCTGCTTAAAGACATCATGAGGCAAATGCTATTTCATTAATTATCCATTCATGAAACATGTATGTCCAGCTGAGCCAAAATTGTCACCCTTGTGAAAAAGGGTATGCTTGTACGATTAAAGCATTAAAGTTTCTCAGGTATTTCCTCCTCTCTCTCAGATCAATGACAGAAAAGAAGCCAAACCCAAATGGAAACACTGGAAGGAAAATAATTGTTAGAAATTGTGTTTCTGGCAACTCGGAGTGAATGAGAAGGAAAAATTATTTCTGCTACCAGAGGAAGTCACTTTGGGCTAACAGACTGGAACTTCTTGCAAGAAAGAAGACTTGCAAACTTAGAAGAAAGCCTGGGAGTATGACCAAGGTTTCAGGTACACCTGGAATCATAAAAATACAGCACAAAAAGACCATTAAAGAGAATAGATGTAAGAACAAGTTTATTTATTTGAAAAGAAACTTGTAGAAATCAACTGCAATGAAATGGGAGCAATATGAATAATGGCTGTTTCCAAGCCTAATTGATTATTAAAAGCTAAAACTTGGTACCAGACTTGAGCACAGGAGGCAGAAAACAACAATTCTGAGAACATTTTATTGCATAATTTTCTGCCCCATAAATTCTGTAACATTTTATATCTGAACCATGGAAATAATGTGGCTAATGTGTTTTATCATCTTTGATAAAGAGAAACAAAGCACAGTTATTAACAACCATTCGGTCGTTTTTTCACTGCTGGTATTGACTAGAAATGTCATAATTGAAATAACTTCTATTTTATTATGAAGAATCGTGTTTTGCTCAGGGCAATGCTATTTTTTGTAGTTCCAGTTATTTCTTGATGATTTCCAATTCTTCAACTGTGTTTAAATATTTAATAATGTCAGTGAAGCTACCATTTAACAGCCTCTTAGAAACATTATTAAAAAATCATGTCAGAAATCGGTAAAGCAACTGATATAAGATAAAAATAGTAAGTTTGTACCCCAACTTTTAATTTTCCAATTTGTAGATTTTTAAAAGGCATCTTAGGAAGATTTTATATCTGTTTATGCCTGTGAATGAGGAGAAACACAATGAAGAAAGTTTACTCTGCATAATTTTTGACGTATTAGCAACTGGAATTTCATGAGGCTGTGCTTTTTATCTAATCTAACTTCAGACTCCCTTAGTTTATGTCTTTGTAACAGCTTTGGAATATATTGTTATACGAAATGTGACATGGATCGGTGTTTGGAGGTCTTGCTTCATGTATCTACAAGAAAAAATACTGTCAGAAGACTTTAACGATGACTTCTCAGAAACTTTTTCATTGTTATTTGGTCCACTTAAAACTCACATTTATCTAAGATGTGATTCTTATGCATGTATTGTAAATAACTGCAAAGAGCAAAATTCAGCACTGAAGTTAATTAACTTCTTACTAGGATCTTCTGTAGAGAAACACTGTGGATAAGTGCAGTGTAAAATTGTTTAGTTTGATCATCATAACTGGTTCTACTCTGGCCTCCAGTCGGGAGGCCTGGAGACACACCATCTATAACGCTGTGGATACTTTTGAGAAAGCATGCAGGATCACCCTTGAGGAGAAAAGACAACGCAGAAAGAATTGTGCCTTGCAGAATACACCACCTAAGGAGTCTTTCTGTTGTGCCTTTTGCAACCGGACGTGCCGATCTCGTATTGACCTTTTTAGCCACCAGCGCACTTGTAGCAAATGTGGGTAGAGTCCTTCCCAAATCTTCGTTCGCGAAGCCCGACCATGATGAAAATTGTTTAGTCTTTTTCTGGCTGGGATACCCTTCCAACAGTAAATTCAATATTAACATATCCTCACAGCTTCCCCTACTACTACACGCTCATATGCAAAACTGAAGCACCTGCTTGAGTACTCAGGCTCTAAAAGCACTGTGGTTAGGGCTGTGACACTGCATTATCATTATCTGATGAATTCTGACCTTGAAAAACCCCACAACCTCCATTCAGAAAATACAGTGTCAAAGAGCCAGAAAGGTCCTTCAGAAGTCCTAGACCAAGAATTGTGAAACCTAGATGGTTCCAGGCTGCTCTCACTGAAAAGTGTGAGCACAGACTCACGTCTCTCTCAAATGCATTATCAAAGGACAGTCACAAAATATTGCAATTCACCTTGAAAATTAATTACAGTAACCCAGGGCAGTGTTTATCAGTTTGTGGTCTCTGACAATCATGGATTGTAGATATCTGGCTGCTTAAACTATATGGCTATTCCTCTATTGTTACTGATATTAAATCAGACTAAAAAGCAGAGGGAATTACATCAAATATTTTTCTAAAGCTACATGACAGGGCAAGTATTTTAGATGGACATTATGAACTCATGATAGGGAGAAATTGTGTGACTGAAATAGGAACACTGTTCGTTTGCAGTTTGGAATTAAATAGAGTGAAGTGTTGTCTAACAAATACATTTTTATCTTAATAAAGTTGATGTACATTTGATGATTCCCAGTTTAAATGCTAGAACAGATAAGTCCCTAGCTGCTAAATGACCAAGCAGAATGCATCCAACATATATGGTGTCCCTCAAACACTGCTCCTGGGAGGCACATGCACATTCAGACAAGGGCAGTAACCACTACCCTGATGCCAAAAAAACCCAGGACGTCTGGACTGAGTGTTTTCTCTTGGGAAAGAAAACACACTGAAGATGGCTGGCATCAGTTTAGAGAATACATCAGCTCAGAGAGTGAGTCACTATCTGAGCCTTTTTGATTTTGAGGTGAAGAGATGTACTACTAAAGTGGACATGCAATTTCTCAATTGGTACCAAATAAATAGCCTTCAGATGCTGGAAAAATTTCTGCAGGAAATTGAAATACATTGGTTCTCTATATATTTTGATAGAAGATTTGAGGAACTAGAACAGTTCATTGAAAACACAAATGTTGTTGAAGTATTATTCTCACATGGAAGAGTAAACAACAGAAATACGACATCTCTGGATGACTAAATGCCAGAAAGTGCTGTGAGAAAGGAGCATGAGTAAATAATGATGCAACTAGTAGGAAATTTTAATCTTTTTATGCATACATTCCACACCATGGTTACAAAGGATACCTACTTAATTTAGCACACTCATTACAAAGAGACTGTATGAACTCCAAGCAAACTGTATAGATTAAGAAACAGACATTTTTCAAAGTAACACTTCTTTTTTTTTCCCTTTTCAGTTTTAGAACTAGTTACCTTCCTGTTTTAATATAAAAGGAAGCAGCTCTCATAAAACAACTTTGCTAATGTTTTGCATGGAGCAATTTTTTAACACATACCTCTGAGTGTGTATGTTGTTCAATTTAAGATGTGAAAAAGTATTTTTCCTATTGGACAACATGAATATTTCACTCTGCAGTAGCAGTGAACTAATTGAAAAAAAATTATTCATAGACTCAACCGGGCTCTTATACAAATATAGTTCATCTATACAACAGCAGAACCAAGTACCAAAGAAAAAGACACAAGAAATATTTGTTGTAATAACATAAACCCACCCTCCCAAAAAAACCTGTCCAGTTTGTTACACTAACACAACTTTTTAAAAAAAAAATCTATGGGGTTCTACCAGTCTAACAGAGAGGAATACATCATTTGTTAGCAAAAAATTCTGGTTAGGTTTTGGCAGATCTGAGGGGGAGAAAATTCCCTGTGGATTTTTATTATTCTTAGCAATGAGCTGTAAGATATTACCCAACATTGGCTGTAAAGGATAAAAAATATTCAGGAATTTACTTTTTTTTTAAAGTCTCACACTTGTACTAACAAAATGAAAATCTCACAGAAGAAAAGAAATAAAATAACATTACAGCTGATGTCTATATAGGACTTTCAGCAGGACAGGTGGTGCAATAAGCTTACAATAGATAGTTTACAGAGTATTTAGCAAATGAAAGTACATTATGAAATTAGATGATTAAATAATTTTCTTGATATTAAAATAGAAATTAAGAATAAATGAATGAGGTTTTTCTAGACGCAGGGAAAGCTATACCCAGAATCTGTATCTATATTACTTATGAAACAGATCTGTTTTTATGAAATAGCAAGATGTACCAGAAGAAAACATTTAGAATATTTACGAAACACAGAGAAAATTCCTAGCAGTTTGACTATTTCCATTTCTTGAATGGAGAAAGAGGAGAGGCACAAAGATATTTTAGTCATACCTTTTCCAGAAATGGAACCAACTGACATACTTGTACCACCTTGAAAACTGAGACTGCTTATTCCTTCTTAGCAGGTTGCAAGCTACTGTCATGGGTGAGAAACATGATGCACTCAAACATTCGGGTAACAGGTGGCATGGCAAAACTTCAGGAAGACAAATATCCTGGAGGCATCTAGCAAAAAAAAGTGGCGAGCAGAGTGTGTCATTTTAATTGGTTGTACAGCAGGTGCATTCAATTTGAAGACTGGGGCAGTAACAAAGCAACTGTTCCCTATCAAAATTAAATGCTTTTATTCTCCTCTCCCCTACACAACTTTTACATTTCCATGATTCCTTTTATTTCTGTGTGGTTTTTCATTTTATTTTTGTGTAAAAAAGGAAAATCAGACCTGTTTTGTCTCTGTAGTTGGATGTGGAGAAACTTAGTTTATACTCTGCCTTAATGATACTTGTTCTGCCACAAAGCTAAACAAAAAAATGGGCTAAAATGGTTCCTTTGTGTTCCATTCTTAGAGAATTTCAGTGGGTGAGAGCTTCCTGGAAAGGACTTACTAGACAGGTCAGAGACATGATACTAGTCTACCCAAAGCACCTCAGCATTTCACAATATCACCCATCTTCTCAAATACAAAATGCACAGGGCTAATCATGAAAACTACTACAGTAAGATTTGATCCTGCTCTCATTAAAATCACTATTTTTCTACTGATTCCAAAGAACTTGTTTCAAAAATGGTGTGACAAGTAAATAGCACTCTTTCACTGTACAGTTTTATGGTAGCTGAATTGTGCTGTGATCTAGCGGCACTTAAGTAGTCTTTCGTACACTGCAAGTATAGCTAATCCTGGAAACCACATGAGATGTGACTGTGAGGACTGAACAGCCTGTGCACTTGGCATTGCTTCTAACCTATTTTTTCACACTCTATTTCTCACTGAGAAAACAAACAAGTAAGCAAACAAGAATTTTCAGTCCATAACATAATAAAAAAGCTTGTACAAGCTCAAGCAGCAAGAGAAGGTGATAATTTTGCCCTTTTGTTAAAGTGTCAGCTTGTTTTCGGCTGCTGTCAAACACTTTGTCACAACAGATGCCCATCAGATCTGTTACATGGCAAAATGTTTTAGTACATAAAAGACAAGACGCATGATTTTCACATACTTATCTTTGAAATCTCCAAAGAACTTTTCATTATAACTCTGTTTGCTTACACCCACTGCAATTCCCTTTTATTCCCTTTAAAATTCGCTTTATCACCTTTTTTCTCATGCTCATATAAGCACATGTCAAAGTTAAGACATCTTTAAGAGTAACAAAACTTTAGGCCATGATTTTTTCCATGCTCGCTTTCGCTTGCTTTCCCTTTGGATAAACAAATTTACTCCAATGTCCTTTACTCCAGTTTACTCCAATGTCCTTAATATTGTACACTCATGACACAAAGAAAACCTGTTCCTTTTATTCTCTTCTTGTTTATTTCTTTTCCTCTTAGGATGCCTACCTCAAGGAGCTTGATTAAATATAAATACGGAATGCAAGTGTTCCTGTTACCTCAACAGCAACAATATTTGCTTTGGAAATGGCTCTTTTGCTCTAGTTCATGGTGAAATAATTTTCTTCCAGATTCTCCTTTTTTTCCATCCCTTAACCTCTAATTTTTTTTCTCTCTGTTTTCTTATAGCTACATGAAGCATAATATAATGGCTCATGGTTTTTGCAGTGCGTTATTCAGATGCAAGATTTGGACCAAGTGACTATAACTCCTAGGTTTGCTCTGTGGCACAGTAAGTATAGTGTTGAAAACCATCAAAATTTTATTTAGGCAAGTATACAGTATTTTATCTGTATTGGTTATCTCTTCTGTCAACTGTAGAACTTTTTATAAGCCTGTTTTAATAAAATACATAGTTTATATTGGATTTGAAAGTATTTCTAGATATGCAACCATGTTTTTCAAGCTACAGACTCAATATGATGTTTTATTAACCCATGCAAAGTAACGACATCAAGCTGAGACAATTCCATGCTAGGCTGGAGTGTACATGGCTGAATAAGCAGAGTCAAGTCTTCAGCTAGGCTGCAGTGGATGAAGAGAAAAAAAAGAATATTTTACTCCTTCTGTCAGTGGAATTTAATGGAAAATGCGTGCCTCAGTCAGGGGCCAAGCAAGCAGCCAAACATGATGTTGGCCACAGCCAAGACGACCCCTTCATTTGGCTGCAGAATGTCTGCTGCATAGAGCAGCACTTTGAAACAGCTGTACCAAAACTTTTGGTGGATTGCTCAATGCAATAGTGAAGGCTCTCACATGTTAGAAAGCTGAGACAAACCAAATAAATGCGAAAGCAATTAATACCCATTTCCATTATTTATTAGTTGTCACTTTGACAGTGAAGGGAGCCATCGCTTGAAATCTTTTTTACAGACTGGAAAAGTGGCTTCTTTGGTTGGTTGGTTTAAATTTTTTTTTCTTTGCTATGCAGTTTAAAGGACATCTTATAGACATAAATATATCCATGAAGGAAGTGTTTTTCTGAGTATGACATATGAATATAGGGGCATTCCACAGATGTACGGCTAGCACTGGACTCTCATTCAAAGGAGCAGATATTGAAAAGATATTGCTACTAGATATTGGCAAACATGACTCATTATTGTCTTATCTGTTTTAACTGAATGCACATTTACAAGACAAAAAACAGTTTTCTGGTTGTTTTAATTTCATTTAACTTGATCAATTATTTTAATCTGAAAAGAAAACCAAAATCCTGAAATACAATCTTAAAAGAGTTCACCTGAGGGTTTTTTTAGTGAAATATATATCCCACTTCTGAAATGTGAAGACTGCAGAAAGATTTTTCTTCAAGGTAAGATTAATACAGCGCAGAGGGTCAGAATAAACTCTTAATTCCTTTTAAACAGTAGAGAGACCTTTGGCTGACTCTGCCTAGAGGTAAATTTCATCCTAGGTGCAGACTCCAGTTAGTTCATCAGACTGAGTATTAGCCCAGTCTCAGAAGCCCCAGAGGCACATTTAAACACAAGTAAATTCAGAAGGGAACAATCATTGTGAAAACTAACGCTGCACTATTTCTCTCAGGCCAAACAACAAACCAAATAATTTCATTAAACCTACTTCTACAAATTTTCCCTCACAAATTCCTACAGTAAGAGCCTTATGGGTTTTTTTAGTGTTTTAATTTGAAAACAATGGAACTAACTCTTAAAAAGAATATTTTTTTTATTTATTCCAGTGATCAATTATTAAAATTAGTAAGTTATTTGTTATGTGTTTGCTTAGCTGAAGTGTTGATTGATGTGCAGTTAAAATAAGCCAACTTTGAATGTTTTGACCTTCTCTTAGGTTCAGACTGTACACTGCTCCAAAAAATAGGGCTTATTCCAAGCAAGGCATATAAACTGGGCAGAAGCAGGACTTTTTTTGTAAGCTAAGCTCGAGCTTTCAAAGCAAATTGCTTTCATGGGGTTTCTATTTCCCTGGTTGACCTTATATGGGACTATAGGCTCTTTTTATTTGGATGAAGTGTGTCTGAATTCTGCAATTTGAAATACCCACAGAAAGGTTAGCAGAACAACTTTAACCTTTGACAGTAAGAAGGTAGGAACATGTCAAAAAAATGCTAACTGACATAAACACAAGAAGATGACTGGATCACAAAATTGACCTGACTGTATTGTGGTCTCCGGAAGAGAAATACAACTTGACTCTAATACAATATAATATAATTAAATTCCTATACATTATAGTGATCCATGAGTTGCAGTGATACTAACTGCTTACAGAAACATTGCTAATAAATTGAAAGCAGTTTCATTAAAAAGTAATGTGTTTTATTTTTATTAGCGGGAAAAAAACCCACTAAAAATAGAATTATTTCAATTTGAAACAAAGAAGGCGTCAAATTTCAGCTTACTTAAAAATAATCAATCTTTTTTGTCATCAAAATAAGAAACAACTATGAACTAATTTAAATAAGGTTTCACAATAGAAAATGAGAACTCAGGTATAAAAATTATTTATATGGGCTGTAGGTCTTATATTACTCTATTCTTGAAAAATATCTCATCAAAACTTCAAAAGTAAAAACTGAATTTTTCCAAAACACCTCTCCCCTGCAGGGGAAAAAAGAAAAAAGGAAGAAAAAGATTTTGGTGTGCATATCTTATGTTCAATCTCAAATCCATTAATTTTCAAAATGTTTTGAAATATTTGAGCTTACTGGGATATGTAACTAGTTGCTACTAGTTATGGTAAATCTGAAGTGGCTATTCCACTCTTCTTCCTTACTGAGGCACCCTTCTATTGACCCTGTCAGAACAACACAGCTGCAAAATCTGCACTAAATCATGAACCAGCTGCAAGCTGTGAGTAGCATAAGAAAAAGCAGGGGAAAGACTGAATCAAGTATTCAGCTGATACACCATTTGACCAACATAGTTAATACTTTGGCCCTAAGGTATCTTTTAAAAATTCTGAACATAGCACAGCCTAAACATCTGAAGGTTGTGACTATCCTCAGGTAACTTGGTAAACTATGGACAGTGGTGCTGGAGAAATTTTTAATCTTTAATCTTATCTATCCACTTCAATCCCACAACAAATGACAGTCTTGCCAACTGTTTTTCATCTTAGATAATATGGTAAGCCAAAAATGAGGGAAATTAGAAGAAGATCAGATATAAATACCTATATTTGCTGATGCTTACTTTTATGAGGTTTGAAAGTTTTCTTGTAAAAACCCCCAACTTTTGGTCATTTAATTCCAAAACTTTTTTCAGTCAGTTAGATGGATTCATCTCTAAAAACTGACACAGTAACATTTCCTGATGTGTAACACCGAAATTTTTATTTATTCTTGTCAATATGTATAATAAGAGAAATATGCAAAGTGATCCATAATTACCTGACAACAAATTAATTCCTTTAGCTTTCTTTTAAACTTCTGATCTCATTAGAGCATTTTTTAATATCTGAATATTTGTTAAAGATTCTTGTTATTTGCAGCATTCTTCATTTGAACAGTATGGGGAAGGAGTTGTTTTGTTCAAGTACTAGACAAATTAAGTATTTTGAACTACATAAGTATTTCATATTCTAAGAATAAGTTCTAGTTAATTAAATGTCAGTATAATTTGAAGTGATGTCAGCTGAAGTATGTGGCACTAATACCGTTCTATGCAGTTCCATTCCTTAAGGTATAATATTAAAAACTTATTTAGCAGCATTCATGAAGTCATTGATGGTCACTGTGTATTAGAAAAGGAGCATATTTCTTATTCTTACTTTTGTCAAAATAAAGTTTAGGTTCTTTTTAGAAACACAGAATTTAGAAATAAAAATTGATACACTTATGTGTCCAAGAAAGTGATTATTATTTTTACATACATAGGCCTTTTAGGTGCCTGTCAGTCACAGCCTAGTTTCTCAAAATAAATTACATTCCCTAAATTCCTGTATGCCTCAAAATGAAGTCCCTGGGGAAGGGATTTAGAGCATAGGTGTTTACCATAAAGCCTTATTCTAGGATGTGAGGGAGGCATATCTTCCAGAATCACAGAATAGAATCACAGAATATGCTGAGTTGGAAGGGACACAAAAGGATCATCGAGTCCAATCCCTGGCCCTATACAGGACCGTCCACAAGAGTCACACCATGTGCCTGAGAGTGTCACCCAAATGCTTCTTGAACTTTGTCAGGGTTGGTGCTCTGACCACTTCCCTGGGGAGCCTGTTCCAGTGCCCAACCACCCTCTGGGTGAAGAACCTGTTTCTAATATCCAACGTAAACTTCCCCTGACGCAACTTCAGGCCATTCCTTTGGGTCCTAACATCCCATATCTGAAATTTCGAGACCTAAGGTATTTTTAAAAAACAAAAATCAACCAAAGGCATTTTCAGTTCTGCCTTTCAAACACAGCAGTAACATTTCATCTCTTTAACAGCTGAACCCAGGATGTAAATTCCATTGAGATGTATAAAACTTGTACACAATTCTTGCTTCAGCTTGAGTCCCTTTCACACAGATGTGTCCCCACACACCACATCAAAGGTCCAGTTTTGGCGGTTTAATGCAAAATATTTAACATAAATGAAAATACAAACACAAGCAAAGCTTTGCAGAGCCTGCAAAGACTTAATCAGGAAATAGTCATTAAGTGAGGCAGCTCAGTCAAGCTTCCTCAGCTTTCCAAGAAGAAGATCTTTTGGGAGGAGAGAGCATTTCAATATGGTAATCATGAATTTTGTTAGACAGGTAAGTATTACACATGTCCCCTCTATCACCAAACCTTATTACCTTTCTCACTAGGCTGTTAAATTTCTCATTAATTAGAATTTGTGATGAAGGAGGCCGAGAAGGGATTTGACCAGAGCTGAATATGTCATTAAAAAATCAACATAGAATCAGATAATGGTATTAATACCTATCTCTGCTCTGATGATTTAGTTTTGAAATCCAAATCCAAATTTCTTCTAACAATGTGCTTTATTTTGTAGCTTTTTTTTTGCTCTCTTACATGTAGCAGCTACCAACCTGTCACACTAACCACAAAAGGACTGTGCATTGCAAAGAGATAATAAAAGAAAAAAAAACCATTGAAGATGAGGTAAAGAGGAGTGAACTTAAAAAAAAAAAAGAGGCAAGCACTAAAAAGCTTTATTTGTAGTTCCTTAAGTTCTTATAGCATCCCTCAATTGTAATCATACCATTCACACAGTGATTGAATTATTTGATTGATTTTAGTCACTGACTTTGTCAAAGCTTTGGTGAAAGATTCAGTTCTTTCTAGGGAGTTTCTTTATGCATACTAAAACTTTGTGATTGAGAAATGAGATTTTTACAGTTAGTGTTAAGATTTTATGGACACTTCTGCCTCATTTTAAGGTGTAGGTAAAACGTCTCTACAATCCTTCAGCTGCCTACCCCTCAATTACAGAGACACAGTGATTTGAGACACTATATTTCTGCACCTTACTGTGCATAAAGACTAGGTGGTGGCAGTATTATTTCTAACAGCTGGTGCAGCTCACAAATGTAAAGTTCAAAATAAAGTAAGATTGGAAGAGTCAAATTTGATCTATCCAGCTCAGTTAGCAAAAGCCATGAAGCTGCCATGTCATGGTTTCAGAAGACAAATAAATGTAGTTATGCAGAAGCAACTCTTTTTACAATCTCATTGTTACCCAGCCTAGATCAAGACTAGTTTGGTTATTCCTGTGTGTGCCTTGCGTACATCATCACATCAAATCATAGAACAGTGTTTCTCTAAACAAGCATGACTTAGACTATAAACTAACAAACTACATGCATACAAATTTATGGATTCAATCTTGATCATTGGATACCTAATCAGGAAGCCATGACATTACACTTTTGAAAGGTTTCAGAAACCATTCAAAGAATTAGTGCATCCAGTTCTGTGGTCTTCAATTTCAAAAGGACTTCAGTAAATTTAACAGGATTCAGAGGAGTAAATTGAAGTCTGTGGGGTGATATGTCCAATAAATACTAATTGACTTTCATTTATTTAATTTACCATAAAACATTTAAGTGATAACTTGGTCACAGTGAACAAGTGCATACAAGGCAAGATAGCTGATGGAAGTTTAGTGTACTTAAATAAAGACACAGATAGTGATAAAAGTATAAAGGGATAAAACAGAAGGAAGCTAAAGCTGGCCAATTTACTTTAGTTACAGTTAAACAGTCAACAGCAAAGGTAAGTATCAATGGAACAACATACATGGCAATCTACCCATCTTAGATGTTCAATCAAGTCTAATTTTTCCTAGAAGACATACATCCTTTACACTAATGCCATGGGCTTGATGTCCCATTGCTCAGCACATAAAAAGGTTGCAAGGCTGAACAGAGCCACTGCCTGGCTAGAGAAAGGGATGGGTAAAAGCTTGACAAGAACATTGACCACTGCAAGGAGGCCTAACAAGGAGAAAGCAACCTCTCTTTCCTCATGACACATTATTTAGGGTTGTAACAACGAAGATCTGGAGGAGAGAAAGCAACCTCCCAGGCCCCCTTCCTGAATAGTAGAGACATTCAATGCCTTTTGCTAAGGACAAAATTTAAATTTTAAACAACTGATAGTATATGTTTAATATAACTGTGTGAGGATGACAGCATATGCTAAGTATCTTATTAGGTGGGTCATACCAACTGGTAGTTTATGGACAAGCTGTTGACAAGACATCCCATTTAAATGCTGCTGCCTTCTTCAATTGTTATTTCAGCTTTTCTGAAGTTATCAGAGTATTGTAAACATAGCATGTTTACATTACATGTTTACATGCTCCTTTCCATTGCTCTCCCTCTGGTAACCTGTATGAACTGTCATTGCTTATCAGCTCATTGCTAATCCTGATGTTCTGGGAAGCAGTACAAAGGAGAGGGAGAGAGGGAGAGAGAGAAAGGAAGAGAGAGAGAGGAAAAGAGACTTTGGTCTCTCTCCCTCTTTCACTCTTTTCACATATTTAGGCACAGAGTTAAATATCGTTTGCAAAAGCAGATGGTACACTTTCATGGGACATCTGAATGAGGCATGGGAAAATCTGCAAATATTAATAACTGGTTGTTTTCAAATAGAAAAAGGGCCTCACCATTCTCTTTGAGGTATAAATATATAAAGAATATCCATACTGTGTTTTGACTGTGAAGAAACTGCAAAATAGTTGTTTGTGATACCTGTAGGCAGTAGACTGACTACTGCTATGGTAATAGCCTCAGTTGTGCAATCTGTTGCATACAGCATAATTTAGGATCTGTTTGGCACAAGCATGGGCAGTGTTCTGAAAATGAGTTGTAGGAATGAAGTTCATAAACCTTAGAGAAACCAGACCCTATGACAGCTGAGCAGTTTAAAATATTTTTTTTTTTTAAAAGCCACAACAACTTTGCGTGGCTTCAGCATACACTACACGTAAGGTTCCTGTGTACTAATGAGAATCTCTAATCAGGAAGTGTATTTTAAATTAGGTACTTGTTCCAGCTGTACTAGGTGCTTACAGTCACTACAGAAACCATTAACTTAATAAAAGGAATATACATTTCTCTAGCACGTCTTTGTAGATATTATAAAGTTTATACTTCTAAGGGACTAACTGCCCTTAAAACTTGTGAGCCATCTTTTCAGATTAGGCAAAGTACCTACACTACAGGAGAAGCAGAATTATATGTGATTGTAGGAAATTATACCTGTTTTTTGGACAGGGCCATGTGGATATCAGACAGGAGTACTAAACTAAGGGAGTACCTTAAATCTCACAAAGATTCCTGAGTCTTTTCTCTCATCATCATTTACTGCAGCCACACACAAAATGGAGCCGATCCACTGAGACACTGGGATTCCCAATCCTGTTAAATGCAGAGGGAAACTTCATTTCATGAAACTTCATCTAATCTCTTGTTTAGGAAATCACCTTCTCCTTTCCAACAGCATGCAAATCGAGCAAAACAATGAAACCTTTGTCCCCTACTACTGATGAAGAATAGGGAAAATTTCTTGGATTTCTTCACCTGTTGTTCATCTCATGAGGGGAGTCAGCCCTCAGGTTCAATTCATTTGTCACTGCCCCTTACTTTAGCTAGTATCTCATTTATCTGATATTGAATAATGCTCATGGACAACTGTGTACATAGTTACATGTGAGATATTCCATGAGTGCTGGTTTATCTATTAAAAGACAACTGACCCGATTCAAAAGAAGGCTTGTCTGAATGTCATTTATGGAGATACCAGTTATAATGGCTATGTTGTCATTACTTGCAGGAGATAGTACTTAAGATTATATCCTGACCAGCAAGTGAGCAATAATTACTCTCCCAAGGATTAAGAAAGCAAAACAATCCTCATCCAGGTGCTTAGCTTTTATTAGGAAACCCTGGTAGATGCTAGCACAACTCTCTGTACACTTTGCTGAAGCATCCATGACATTTACACTGTCAGTGGCTACAAAGAGTGAACTTATTCCCTAAAATCCCCTTTCCACTGACTATCAAGAACACCGAAAGAGATTTCTTAAAAGCTGGGTCAGTTCTCCAGAGGGGGTCATTCCATGGGGCTCTGCAATGCTTTATTTTTATTATTCTGAAAAAACCCTGTCAATTATGTGCAGCAAAACACTGATTCAATTAACAGTCTGTGTCATCTGAAAGTATTTAATTTCAGGCTTTCTGTATCATGGCCTATTTTTCACACTGCACCTAAACTGCAACCTTGTTGCTTTAGTCTGATGTAGTTTATTTGCATCTTGAAATGACATGCCCGTTAGCAATCACATTTGATTTTTAAATTCCAGTTTTAAGGCAATTTAGGATGTGATTAATGAATAAACGCTAAATTAAGAGCCAAGGACTCTAATTCCATCTTTCACTATGAAGTTTTCTGTAACTCCTGACTCAATAACAGTCAGCTTCCAGATGTCCTATTTACAAACAATCTCTGTATTGACAAAACAGTCTGTCACTAGCTATTTAATGCACTGTGATGATGATCTATATGGTATTAAAAACATTGCTGCTGTGTACCCCTCTGGGAAAGTGACTGTTGTGTACTATAGTTCAGTCCTTGTTGTATGGAGTGGCTTCTCCCATGAAAATAGTCCTGTTGCTTGAATAACAAATGTCATCCAGTCCTTACAAATAAGTGGACCTCCTGAAGCTGTATCCTGACAAAGTAGGAATTTCCCCATGAGCAAAAATTCAGATTATTTGTACTGGACGTTTTTCCATAAATTTTAAGTATACAGTGTAGTGTTTGTTCACTTGTACAACAGGAGAACACATGTTTTCACAGGACAGAAGACTGACTCCCTTCTTCAACTGCAATACTAAACAAAGTAGCATTGTTATAAAAAAGTAATTTTTTTCCAATCTCTGAAATTTTCAGACATATATTTCATATGACAGCTCTGTTACCATATCTTAGAATAGCCTTCTTTCTGTGCAATAATATTGCATTGTTGGATGATGTTTTTTATTTGCAAATATCACCATAATTTTCTCCTGTGGTACTACAGCTTCATTAACTAGTCTTTCGGAGGGTCAGTTACCTAATCTAAGCATTTAATTTTGCGAATCTTCCTGAATTTCATATTGCTTTGAGGTGCAGCCTAAGGTTTTCACAACGAACTTCTTTGTTGCTGAAATAACTATAGACTCTCATCTAAGCAGTGCTTCTTATCAGTATTCTGAACAGAATCTCAGCCTCTATGTACCCCTGAGGCATTGCCCTTGAGGCATCACCGTGCTTTGTCAGAGTGCTCTTGCTAACTCATCTTTCAGTATTGCTGCTCAATGGTGTAGTGATTTTATGCTTGTGCTCTTCTACTGTCATGGAGGGAAGTATCACAGCCTTGTTGGAAGTCACACTGATGTGCCTCATTATCCCACATCCCCAGTGATTATTCTGTCAAAGGGAAATGTCCAATTTCAGTAATTTTCTCTTTCTGATCAAATTATTGTCCTTTCTAATTCTTTTTTTGCTCTGAGTTGTTTTGCTAAGAGTAATTTCCAGCAATTTATCTCTTTAAAAATAATAGGTACCTATTAGTGCAAAATATAATCCATGCCAATCTGAGAAAGGTCTCTACATAATACTTGTGTTTTTCTGCTGATATACCAGGGGCATGCTGTCACCTAGTGAAATCAAAAGTATTTCAATGCCAAGGATCTTAATATGTGCAGAGCTGGAGGTGATGAACGGTCACCTTGTCCAAGTCCATGTAAGCTATGCAATATTGACAGCTGCTGTGGAGCTTCTCCTGTTGTACTCCAAGTGAGCTATTTTTGACTGCTGTGAATATTTGGTATGAATTGGAATGTCTTAAGATACATCAGAGCCTAAAGTTATCTTCTATTTTTCTGAAAATCTCAGACTAAATGATGACATAGGTCTTACCCTCTGTCAGTGAGAAAATTTAAGAATTCCATTACTGTAAAAATAAATTAGACTAATACAACTACAAATATCTCTGTTATTCTAAAGTTACACATTGGTCAGAGGTTAATAATGCTGTTTTTCTCTGCTAAATTTCTTTACTTGAACACAAGCCCTGTGATATCAGTCTGGTAGTGAAGAAAAGTGAAGACTGGTAGTGAAGACTTAGCAAAGGTTGTTAAATAGACCGTAATGGAAAAGGAAATAACTAGTAGCTTGCATAAGAAGGTGAAGATTAAGGGTATGTTATGGAACTCAGTAAACTTGATAGATCACTTACATACAACTTACAAAAACAATTAAAAAAGAAAAAAACGATTCTTAATTACAGTAACAACTCCAGACCTTTAAAGGTCCCTTCCAACTCAAACAACAGTGTTTAAAGTTGCTTGATTAAGGCACAGCAGAGCAATAATCTAGTTTCTAAAATGCTTCTAACCTGCAGCTGTTATTCATATTTATGCTCTGTTGAAAGGCCTCTAAGAGAAACTCTCCCATTTCATTTTATATGCATCTTGAATGGGGCCCTCTGGTGGTCTAGTGGTTAGGATGCGGCGCTTTCACCGCCGCGGCCCGGGTTCGATTCCCGGTCAGAGAAAAAGTCCCCCGGGTAGATGGAGCTCGTTAGCCCTGTAAGGCCATCCATCTAAGAGAAGGTCACTCTAAACAAACCTACGTCCTGAGGACCTCACTGCCACCGTCCAAGCTTGCTCAGCCCCGGCAGATGAACCTCAGGATTAAAGGGTGGGCTCAGCTCAGCGCACACTGTGTCTCACCTAAAAAATCCACTGCGCAGGCTCGAAGGGTAAAGACCCTTCCCAAATCTTCGTTCGCGAAGACTGGCCATACATCTTGAATATATATTGTTCCCTTTTGCAGTTTAAATCCCTTGCTCACTGCTTCCAAAAGTGTTAGTAAAGCATATCCTCTATACAATAATATGTGTGTAAACTTCTAGTTCACTGCCACAGAATCAAATCACTTTTTCCCATTGTAGTGGTTATACTCACTGTCTTTTCTTGCTTACACTCTATACCAGGACACTTATAGAATGGTTTGAATTGGAAGGGACCTTAAGGACCTTAAGGATCATCTTGTTCCAGCCAGGGACACCTTCCACTAGATCAGGTTGTTCAGAGACCCACCCAAGCTGGCCTTTAACACTTCCAGGGATGGGGCATCCACAACTTCTCTGGCCAACATATTCCAGTGCCTCACCACACTAACAGTGAAAAATGTCTTCCTAACATCTAATCTAGACATACCCTCTGTCTGTGGTCCTATCACTATGTTACACCAGATTTTGCAGTTGTCAGCAAAACTGCTACAATGTAAGAGCTATGGTCAGGTAGGGACTCATGAACACCTGGTGTGGCACAGGCCAGACTGTGAAAACTGGAGTTCAGCATTTTGGATTACAGCATATTTCATAGCAAACATAACACAATTGTAAATCAGCACCTTGCTCACAATCGTACCTATTGAACAACTAAGGCTATGCAAAGTGTTGCCATGAACCCTATTAGAGTTGCACACTTTGAATTAAGGAGTTAGTTTTGGAATTTCTGCTCTGAATCAAATGTGTATTCTTGAAAGAGGCTGATGGCAAATGCAATGGGAACACCGTTCCTACCCTTCAGGAATTTAACCAGAACCCAAGAGACTTGAAAATACATTTCTGTTTTTACTATATATGTTTTTTAGCAAATGCCTAGGGTGAACTCAATAGGGTGCACTCCTTGCTGTACTCTGTTGCATTTACTCTGGTAAGTCTCAGCAACAGATTTTGTTCTCTACAGAACTGAAGAGCAACTTTAGTCTTGGAGCAGTAATTCTGTCTGGTAGCTGAGAAAAGTCATTACTCAGTTTGGAACAGCTGAAACAGAAATGCACATATGCGCAGAACACATGGACACGCACAGGAAAGCCTTAACAGACTGTCAACTGTTCAAGTTCTCAAACATTTGCCCCCAGATCCCTTGGAAGGGGGCTAGCAGCTTCAGGGTCAGGATCACGCACTAGATATTTTGCAAGCAGGATCAGGAGGACAAGTTTGTATGAAGAAGTAGTTCTAGTTATGTCTTTGAAAGTGCACCAAATATCATGAAGTTTTCAGCTTTCAGGGAAACCTAACCAGTTTGCAAATGAAGTAGATATCATCTTTCAGCAGCTAGAACTTCTGACGTGTCCATCTCATCAAACACAAGTACACGGTGTATGCACAAACATGATCTATATTAAGATTGCATGGGCATTACAAAGCTTTTAGGTACTTGACACAGCTTTTAGCGTGCAGGGGGATGAGCAGCACTTGTCTCTGTTCAGCAAGGCCTCGGTGTGTCAGCTGGCCTAGTTACATTGTCTTCAGGGGAATTGACTCACAGTGCTGCCTTTGTCTGTTCTCTTCATTAAAAACAACACAGAAAGCTCTCAGGGCAAAACAGCCTGTGATGCAAATGTGAAACATCAGCTTTGTGTGGCCCAAATGCCTCTGGGAAGTCTCCGAGACTCTCTGAGACTTTCATTTTAGGAGCCAAAATTCTAAACAGATTCTCTTCTCACACATTTGCATAGATTTCCTCATCACCACCACACTATATTCCACAGCAGTAATAGGAACACTTTGTACAACAGGAACTGCAAATGTACAGTAGGTCTTTATTTTCAGTATACCACACAAGTGTACCACTTCTCACTTTTGACTTATGCCCATCTCAGCCTCTTACTCTCTGCCTAAATGAATCCACCTGCACCTTCTTTTTTCTTCATTGAGTCCTAGCACCCTGGCCTTTACCTGGGAAGCAGGTTTGTTGTGAGCACTAATGTCTTTCTGTGCTATGAAACCACTGTCAAAAGTAGTGACTATTTTGCATAGTTTTCCCTATTTGAACATAGTAACCATGGTAAACATTTTCTGCAGCCCTACTATTTAAACTATTTTTAAATGAACTAAGTTAGCAAAGTCAGATGTTATTATGTCTTTATTTGTTGTGGTTTAAATACATCTGAACATCTGAGGTGGATATATGCCAGACAATATACCAGGTTATTGGTTCCTTAACTTAGAGCCTGAGAGAAAGATGCCCTGGCAATCTTGATTTATAGAACTAAAGGCTTTCCGAGTTGTGGTCTCCTTAAAATTCACTTGTGGCAGATGCAAATTCAATACCAAGTAATAAATTTAACACTATAAATCTGACTACTAGGTTTGTACATTAAAAAAAAAAAAAGGAGAAAAAAAGCCATTAAAATTTTGTGAATGTGCAATTTTTTATATTAATTCTAATGAAATTGTGAAAGCTGCTTTTTAGCATCAAACAGGCACAGGTAAGTATTTTTTTCATTTATGTGCATAATTCATTTTTCATTTATTGACAGTAAACCTGTTCCTGAATGGATTGTTACAGCCATATCTGCCTTGGCCAGTCTGCTTGCTTTTTTCCTGTTTAGTAGGTTCTAGCAGGAATTCCTGTTTACTTCCATGATCACAAGGTGATCTGTAGAATTGCTATATGTCCTTTAATTGGAAACTGGAATTGCAGATGTCTGCAAATGACTTTGTCGTTCCCCTTGTTCAATTCAGATGTGTATTGAATAGACTGACAATTGAGACCTATCAAGTGTTCCCCTCCGTAGTCTTTTCCATCAGGTTGTTGAGTTTGTTCATTTTCATCCTAAAAAGGTCAAGGGGTATAAATGTATCAAAGTTGTTTTCTCTTATTTGATAAACTTAGAGTTGAAACTTTTTGCTGAAGGCTACAACTTTGTCATGTACATTGAAAACTTTCAGCTCTAATTTGAAGTCAGTAAATCATGAGACAATATCAAGGATGTAAATTACTAGCAAGGTCATGACTCAGTTTCAATATGAAGCGATCAAGAAACAGAACAATCATGGAAACAAAGAGCCTGTATGAAGACGTAAACTTGGCTGGTTGCTGTATAGAACTGAAGACTTCAGTACATTCACTGCTGAACTATTCCTAGAGATATATATCACACTTTTCAGGCTGAAAAATACTTTTTTTAGTTGGCGGTGCTTTCTGATGGAGACTATAATATTCCTTGTGGATATTGACAGGTATTTTACACATTTATAAAATAAGACTAGCAATTTCCAGTATCCATGAGCATGCACCATCCAGGCAACTTCAAAGATAGATCTCTGGGGAGATGTGGCAGCTTGGCAATTCTTCAGCAACATCAAAGCTTTGGAAGAAAATGAGGGGGGTTTGGCCAAAAAAATGGGGATTTTGTAACTTCTGCATCTGTGTAGCTGCATAAAACAAAGATAAGAACTGAGAAAGCTCCTGGACAACTATGGGAGACAGCATGAAGTTGAATTAACACCTTTTTACTACCTTCTCTTTACCCAGAGAAGTGCTCTTTCACTGTGTTTTGGAAAAACCCATGCAAATACATTCCTCATCTCACAAGGCATGAATGAATTTATGAGTTAAGAAAAAAGTTACACCAGTGTCAAGGTTTTAAAACTATAAGGAAGAAACCTGATTAAAATAAAGGTATCTCATTCACTGTAAAGCTGTGAAAGGCCGAGAGATACACAAACCCATCTATAATCTTGTTAGGTGATTCTTGTATTAATTACAGGCAAAAAAAATAAACAGAGAAAGGATTAGAGTTTCAAGTGGGTTCAATGATTGTGTCTAATTAGCCCTTGTCATGGATCTCTGCTGCTTTAACAGGTTACTTTCTTATGTAGATGAGGGCAGCATCTCTACAAAGAAGCTTGCTGCCCATTAAGAGCCAGTATATTAAAAAAGACTTTGCTGCAGATTTCTCCATTTAAGTTTGAATTTACATCATGGAGTCTCAAGTCACTGTTAACCATGACGATCCACATTTATGCTCTAAAGATTGCACTAAGTTCTAGAGAAAGTATTTACCAAGCAAGCATCCAGACTTCACACAAAGGAAAAAATGCCACTGTAAAAGCTTCGGATATACAAAAATCAAGACCATTAAAAAAATCTGTGGTTGTGTCCAAAGGGAAAATGTCAAAAAGACACAATGAAAAAAACCCAAAAGTTTCTTCATTTTGAAATGGAAGTAGAGAGCTACAGACAGCAATTCAGCTTTAATGCATTCCTTGCTTAAAACAAGAGTGAGGGACAGGCAGGAAAGGGATGCTCATTTCAATCATAAAATTGAACTACTTTTTCTTTAAGAATGTCAGTAAAGACATTGGACATTGTGACAGTAAGAATTCAAGATCTACAAACATTCAACCAAAGAACAGGAAAAAGGTGCCCATGTGTCAGTCTCCTAGAGTGCAAAATCAGAACATACCTTCAAAATATACTGCTATGAAAATGTATCATGTGCATGATGAAAAACCACATTCAAATGCATTTCTTATTGAGAAACTATTTGCACATCATGTTGTCCAGTCCTGAACTGCTTAAGGCAAGTCAGACTTCATATTTGCATTTTAAACTAGATTCACTACTTGATATTTTTGCATTTGAGCTGTTTAGTACTTGGAATGCATTAAAAAATACTGAGATAAAAAGCTTAGGGTTCGTTGTCAAAATTAATTGTTTCTGTGTATCTGCTTCTGCTTTACTCATAAATGGACTAAAAAGGCTTTGGCTATCCAGCTGACTTAATTGAAAATATGTAAAATTATCTACCCAATAGCGTGTAACGACATCTTGAAAACAACCTAAAACTCACACATATTTTTGGTCCAGGTGACCCTTCTGTTTTAGTGGGCAAAAGAATAGTTTCATGTATGAAGCAAAGTGGGAGTTTCACACAGTAGTTACAAAACTGTGCTTCTAATTCACCTGATATTTTAAAAAATGCCATTTTAAGCATCTAGAGTCCTAATGCAATGGTGCCATGTATGGTTAAAACTATTTATCATTTTATTATAAAGGGTATTCTGCAACACTGATTAAAATGTTTATAGTATCTCACCCACACATTTAACTGGGTTTTGATGTGTTTCTTTTTTAATTTGGTTTATTTTGTTTGATTGGTTTTTGTTGAGTTGGTTATATTTTTATAAATAAACACATTCTTAAATAACTACCAGCCTGATGCAGACAGCTCTACCTAGGTTGTAGAATATGATTTTTCCTTGCCAGTCAACAAGGTATTTTGAAAACTGCTACCCCATTCTAGTATTCAAAACAAAGTAAAAAACTTTCAGTACTGGCATTATGCAAAAGGTCATACAATGTGGACTTGCTTTGGGGTGAGAACTACACAGATAGTAGAGTGCCAAATAGTTTTAAATTCATACCTTGATTCTGCACATATACAAATACTCCTAGGTATGAGTTCAACACAAGCATAAATCATTTGAAGGACTGAAACCTAGCATTTGCAAATTATTGTGCTGATTTGCACGGTTTTCAAAAATGGAAGGTATGAGACCACTTTTTCTTATTTTTTTGTTGAAACATCAATGATTTACATTGAAGTACAAAGTCTCAAGAAAGAGTTTTTTAAAATTTTTCTCAAAATGCTTCAGATATTCGTCGAATAAATGTAAGAAGATTATAGCAGTTTAGGGTTGCCTGAACCTGTGTTGTCTAGACAACAAGCTGAAATTGAAAGACAAAAACTGGGAAAATATTAAACTCCAAATCTGCAAAGATACATGCACGTGCCTAATACCACTAGTGAACCAGTCCACTGGTTTGTTTGCATACACAAAATTAAATACACAATTGTTTCAAAGAATTGGCCCTAGCTCTGCAATATTAGACAGCTCTTTGGAGTCATAGTTTTAATACATAATGTAATACTTCACTATGAATCATTTTCCACTGAAAAACTAGACAGTTCTAGTGCCAAAAAGTGAGCTTTCCTCAGTTCATTTTATTGGTTAAAAAATAATATTCCTTCAAACCCTTTAAAAATCTGGCAATTAAGTCTCCAGCAAAATATGTGAGTTCCAAATTTCTTAGCTCTGTAAGTATTATGGAGAAGCACAACAATCTTTTAATATGTGTTTTTGGGAAAGGTATTGAAATACATTGAAAGTATGATCTTTTATGATATCTTCATATAATCTACTCAGAGAACATTTCAATTGGTCTTTAATAATAGTTTCCAAAATGTTAGCTGGATCAAGATGTCAGGTCAGGACTAGGTGTTGCTCCTGATTTCACAAGCTACTGTACCACTAAAGTGTGCAGTAATTTAATTAATCAGTTATGAAAGAATTCATATGGCTGTCGTACAAAATAATAAACACTAGTAAATGTTCTACCAACCATAGTCCCCTAGATAGTTCTCTGCAGCAAATCATTTTGCCATCAATTAATTCAAAAACCTTTTAAATGTTGACTGGAAAGGCAGCCCTTAAATATCTTTGCATTTCAGTTAATCTTTTTGTGTCTTTGCTTATTTTTATGTCATCTCAGACAATTTCCCTCTTTATGTCTTCCATTCCTCTTTCAGCTTCCCCATTATCTATTATTTTTATCTGTTCCTTTTCCCACCTAGTGTTTTCTTTCCTTACATTCTTTATTTCATAATAACCCTGTTTTAGTGGCTTTTGGAATGTAGCAATGACCATGCACGTTATTTACTCCCAAACACCTCCCCACATGCCACCCCAATATTTCTCTGGAATGGAGAAAACACCAGCTCTCTTTCCCTATAGCAAAAAGCAGTATTAAGTAAGGTACAATCTACTGCAACAGCTCTTTCCTCCACAGCTAACCTGTCATCCTCCTCTTTGAGACTAGTTTTGTTTAGATTTAACTCTAAGACTGTAAAACCCTGAGGCGTGTCTGTACTTACACAAGTTCAGTGTCATATTATCCTAAAACAGAGTCCTGAGCAGAAATCTACGGATTTTCCCTAAAGGGCTTTTCTCTCCTCCTTGAAGCTGTATGTTGTTGGGTGGGAATGATAGACTTTATGCCCCTTGCTACGGGGCAAGTGATAGGCTTCTGTTTGGATGCTTAGTTCGGTGAGTAGGACAACTCTGTATCAACAGGCAGAATCTAAGATGCAATACCTAATGAGAGAGGCAATGTTTGTGTTGCCCTCATCAGCTGTGCCTGGTTATGATCTCGAGGCACTGTAGTGGGTTGACCCTGGCTGGATGCCAGGTACTCACCAAAACTGCTTTATCACTCCCCTCTGCAAATGGACAGGGAAGAGAAAATATAAGAAAGGGTTCATGAGTTTAGATAAGGACTGGGAGAGATCTCTCGCCAAATACCATCATGGGCAAAACAGACTCAAAGTGGGGATATTAATTAAATTTATTACTAACAAAATCAGAGCAGAATAATGAGAAGTAAAACAAATTTTAAAGACACCTTCCCCCCCATCCTTCCCTTCTTCCTGAGTTCTACCTCCTCCCCAGCAGTGGAGGGAGATGGGGACTGAGAGTTATGGTCAGTTCATCGCGTGTTGTTTCTGCCATGTCTCAGAGAGAGAGGAGTCCTTCCCATGCTCCAGTGTGGGGTCCATCCCACAGGCAACAGGTCTCCACAAACTGCTACAACCTGGGTCACCTTTCCATGGGGTGCAGTCCTTCAGGCACAGCCCCACAGAGCCATAAGTCCTACCTGGAAACCTGCTCCAGTGTGGGCTCCTCTCTCCATAGGTCTGCAGGTCCCTGCCAGGCCCCTGCTCCAGCATGGGCCTCCCATGAGGTCACAGCCTCCTTCAGGCATCCAGCTGCTCCAGTGTGGGTCTCCTGCATAGGCTGCAAGTGAATCTCTGCTCCACCATGGACTCCATGGGCTGCCTTTTCCCCCATGCTCTGCACCACAAACTGTAGGGGAATCTCAGCTCTGGTACCTGGAGGATCTCCTCCATGAGAACCTGGTGTCTGCAGGGTTGTTTACATGTTCTCACTCCTCTCTTCTTTGGCTGCAATTTCATCTGGGCAGTAACTTTTTTCCTTCTTAAATATGTTATCTCAGAGGCGTTACTATTTTTCCTGATTGGCTCAGTGTTGGCCAGTGACAGGTCTGTCCTGGAGCTGGATAGCATTGGCTTTACCAGACATGGGGGAAGCTTCTGGCAGCTTCTCACAGAAGCCACCCCTGTATCCCCCTGCTACCAAAATCTGGCCACACAAACCCAATACAGGCAGAAAGCCATAGAGTTCATGTGCTTGTGACCAAATTGGAGAAGCCTCCAGATCCATGGAGAGTTCACAAACTGCATCTTTAGCACACATAAACAGGTACTCCTGCCCTGGGCATTGTAAACATCTCTGCACCTCACATATATCCTCTTAGTTTGCACGTAAATTCTTAAAGTCCCTGTCCCATGAACCTTCTCCCTATGACTTACCTTGTACACATCATTTAAAGGTTTTCACTGTAGTCCTTTGGTGGCAACTCCAGCCTTGCTCTCAGATGCATTGCCTGTTGAGCCTGGTAAGGTAGGAAGAGTACCACCTGCAATTAAGAGGCAAGGAGTCAAGTAAGCAAGCTGTAGTTCTCTAATTGCCCTGACCAGTACTTTATCTGTGATCCTCTCCTTTAAATTCTCCCCTCTGCTGGGTGTTTAGCTGCCTGTGTTCATGGTCTACTTTGATATGACACAACTGTGCATGGTTTGGTCTGAGTGCCATGAATACAGTGGAGTTGTGAAAAACAACTGTGGGAAGCCTCAGCTGGGACCCCAAAACATACAGCCTCTTGAGCACTAATTCAGGAGCTGCAGCTACACTCAGCCCTTTGCCCCAGCCTGAGTTGGTGTGAGGGGGTGCTGTGCCCGGCATTGCATTTTTCCTTGCCTTCTTGGCTTGTTCTTCTGGCCTGACTTTAGACAAGCCTCTTCACTACCAACTTGCCTGATCATCATTGGGCTGTTAGATGAATCTGGTTATCAAACCTTTTCATTCCTCTTTTTTTTGGGGGGTACTGTGAAACTGCAGCCTGAGGGTGAGAGCGCTGCCTCGCCAGCCTGGCTGTCACCACTGGCTCCTGGCTTGCCCTCCCTTACAGAGCAGCCTGTTCTGCTTCCTCACAGCCTGCTCTGCTTCAGGGTAAAACCCCCACTCTTTTGTTCCCTGAGACAGGCGTTATTTTGTCTGTACAGCTAAGTGTCATCCTGCATCCTTCAATTTGTTTCAGTACTCATGTGCTCCATCCACCCTTTGAAGCATGAGCATTGAAGTACGAGGTATGAGGTAGATGTATAAAGCCATCTATCATCCTGCCCACTGTAAGTGGAAGGCCTCAGGCAGGTATTCTAGACCCCAGGTGTCAGATTCTTTTATCTATCCAGTATCTGTCATATGGGTCCCTGACTGTATGCAAGAATGTCTTTTTTTCCCATATTGTAGGCTCAGACCAGAGACTCATGGTCCTGTTGCAGATTTTTTGCAATGTTATCTGGACAGCTGCAGGATTACTTCAGTCAGACTATGAATTCACTTCCAGCAGAGAAATTTATTGCCATGCCTGGATACAGGATGGCATTTTGTGCTCCTGAATGACAGGGCAACATCCCAGCAGTATCTTCGGCGTCATGATCTATTTAGTGAAGTCCCTGGAAACCCAGGAGCAGCTGACTCTCTGAGGTCAGCAGGAACAGTTTCACCAGGAGCAAATGTTGTAGGAAACTATTACGTGCAATAATTAGTTTTGCCTTGACCAGTACTGTTAGAAAAAGTAAACCCAGGCCACATAAGGAAAAAACAATCCAACTCAGAGCTCATTTGTTTTAGAGATGTGACATCAGAAACTGAGCAATAATGGTGCTATGTGAATTATTTCAGGACATATTCTTAAGGAACTTACTGTTTCAAAATTTCCTTTAACTTTTAAGTTTATGACATTGAAATTTGCAAATAGATGAAAATAATTCACTTTTAAGAAGTCATGACAGATATTTGCCTTCTTTCAGTTGTGTAGATTGTTTCTAGTGTATTCTGAGAAATCTTCAGTGTTTTAAATTGAACTAGAAGTGAAGTAAAAAAGAAACCTATTATTTACTTATCTACTACCATTAGTATAAGAGCTACTACATCTCACTGCTTCCAATGGATGTATAAAACACAGTTCTGGTACAGCTGAAATCTTTGATCCCTTGACAGAGAGCAGAACTATTATTTACACAAATGTAATGTTTCAGAGAGCAGAAGAAAATTGATTTATCTGCAATGTACCTGGCACATGAGAATTTTCAAGGAGCTTTCAAAAGAGAAAAAAAGAATAGAAATTCAGTGAAAGAAAAGCCTCCTCACACCATTTTTCCAACTATGCCCTAGCAGGTGCATATATAGTCATACATGTACACTTCAGAAAATTGCCTTACTGCATTCATATAGGAAAAGTGAAAACTGCTGCTGAAAACAATGAAAGAAAGATAATTTCACACTGAGCAATTTTTTGCAATTCAGTATAAATGAACAAGTATGAGGCAAAATGCGTTAACTTGGCACTCATTTTTTTCCTCATTTTTATGTTTGAGAGTATTGTAATGAGCTGAATGAAGAAATAAGCTCCATTTCAAACTAGTGATTATGAGAACTTGCCACTGGATGTGATACTGCATGAGTTGTGACAATCTGTGTCCTAAGGCTACATATACCTGCCAATGAGGTATGACAGTCTTAAAATGGGCTGTAAGAAAAGTAGGGTAGCACTCTAAAAAAATAAGTTACCAATAAGAACTGAGACATACCCACAAGGGCCAACAACCCACAGATTGCTAAATTATGGGCCTATGTCTGAAAATACAAACATGAAAATGCAGCTGCCAGGTATAGGAACATTTCAGTCAGTCTTGAGTGCAAAGCACGACTCCTTATGTCAAGCATGGGTTTATACAGCTTGCCTGATTAGGGAGATGTATTTAATTATCTTCTGAAATGGTATCAAAGAGAAATAGAAAATTACAGAGAAACACTTGAAGAGTTGTTGAACTTCAGAAACTAACCATTTAATAAAGCAAAGCATTGATTCATAAGTGTGCCATTTGTAACTTCAAATACATTTTAAAGTTCATCTCTTCTTTGGAGTAATAGCCCTATTTCTTTTTACAAGCAACGGGTATATTATACGTGTTCTCAGGTATAAAAAACTTCCATTTGGCTGAAACCATCAGCATCAACTAATTAGCTTTTTTTTAATTATTTTTGTTGGATTAAAACTACAAAACCTCTTTGCTTGAGATAGTACTGATGAGTGTAAAAAAAGATTTATTTGTTTTTCTTGAGTGATTAATACTTCATATGTAGGATTACACTGTATGATATTCTGATGTAGTAACGCATCTAGAGTTGAAAGGGTTGTGCAATCATATAGCCAACATTAATTAACTACATTGCTTACTGTAGGATTCAATGCTGCATTTCAGCTATGGATCTTGCAGTCGCTCTCATATTCTAGGGGTGACAGTTATTTACTTACTCGAAAAGATAAATATTAATTCTATATTACATGTATTTCCCTCCACATGTATATCTGAAGTGCAAATCTAAGTATGCTCTGCCTTCTATTGATACACTGTAAGTTTTCTGTTTTGCCTCCCACTCCTCAGACTTCCAGAGTTAATTGCCGTTATTAAGGGAGAAATAACAGAAAACAGCATTCACTTTTAAATGTGATATTTCAAAATTGCAAGGCCTAAGCTTTAAAGGTCCTTTCTTAAACATTCTGAAAACCACCCTGGACTAAAGATGTTTCTGGAGAAATGTATGTCTTAGTCACTTAAATTCATTCAAGCAGAAAAAACCAGCATCAGCAAGGAACCTGGGGATTTAAAAATATACCAAGAGATCTATAATTTGTGTTAATTACTTACAACTGTAAGATAGTTGGTATGTTAGGTCAGACCAAAGGTCTAACAAAAGATCCTGTTTTCAGCAGTGGTCATAACAGATGTTCAAAAACACCAGGGCAAGAAACACCAAGCATTCATGAATCTTCCCTATGACACCTTGCTTGTTCAGAGTGCCATGACTATCACTGGTGAGCTATGTTGAAGACCATGCTGAAGATTTCCTTTTCAGATTAGAATCCAAAGCATAAACCTACTGCTGTTCTGGGAGAGGAGGCATTTCTTGCTTTGAAAAAAAAGATGCTTCCTTCTACTCTCAGTCCGCCAAGGCTTTGGGGCATCTGCATTTTGTGGGTAGACAGTAACTTGATCTGCCTGTGATCAGAACAGATGCAAGGTTTTTTTGGTATACCAAGAGAAGACTAAAAGCCTACTGAGAAGGAGGGTGTGTTGGCACAGGATCAGTGCCAAAATATCTGCATTTGCATGACTCCCTGATGGATTGTGAACAGAGTGACTGTGGCTTGGCTGTAAAATGCCAAGATGTACTTTTCTGTTTGATTTAAAGAGAAATTTTGAAATTCCTCCTTCTATAGAAATCTTTGGGGGTTAGGCAGGGCTGGCAGTGGGAGGGGAGAAGTTTCTCCCTGAAATGCGTGGGAGTATAATCAAAGACCTCCAGGTTGTATCAGTGATTTCAGTCATTGGATAGGTGATTAACATCAGAAAAAGACAGTGTTGTGTTTTAGAGAGGGAAATTTCCTCTAATATTCTTCCTAGTCACCAAGAACAGATAGATTGCCTAAGGACAAATAAGAAATCTGCGGCAACATCGGAATAGTAGTTAAGATTTTATGTTAAGTTTCTGGCTTTAATAGCAGACAGTTCTCTGTGTCTTATACAATGTGACTGAAGTATTCTTTAAGAGCTAATGAACTATTATCTTCTGAAACCTTAAAAAAGGCGATTTTTTTTTACAGTTAATGAAATACACTTCATACTGAATTTATTCAAACATCATCAAGAAATTGGTTAATAGGTAGTTTTGTCTAGCCATAAGTCAGATCACATGGAAAGTGACAATATTCTCACTCCTCTTTTCTCCACCAAACTACCAAAGGTAACACAATAAGAGAAGCACTGTGTCAGCAAAGAGTCCTTAACTGTGGCTCACATAAGGGGTGAAAATAGCCAGAGAGACACTGGCCTGGTGATGAGTATTTTCTTTGGAGTGGGACACTTTACTGTGTCCCACTCCACACAGACTGTGAATTTTTAACCTTTCGTGATGCAGTCTTTTTGGGAGGGAGAAAAGCAGCCGTTCTTTGCTAGGGGCAAAGCCAGAGTTGAGTCCAAAGCCAGCAAAGTCCATCTGTCATATCTGCAACAGATCGGCCAAGTTTGTAATGCAGATTTACACCATGGGCTACAACTGTGAAGAAACACAGAATCACAGTGATATGCTCTAGTTTAAAATTGCAACTTTCTTAAACACGCTGAAATGTTTCTTTTCACTGTGGGAAATATAAATGCAAGTGTAATCAAGACTCACTGGACAAGCTGCAAAAGTGAAATTTTATTGGAATATGATTCCCACCCTTAACTGCTTGGCTATAGAATCATGCTTGTTATATGATTAACAGTCATGATTGTTACTCTATTTCTACCCTAATAATTCTCACTATTTATTTCTTTGAAAAGACACAACTTCAGAAAAGAAATAGGCACACTACTAACTCCTCTCTCAGGACTAGCTTCAGAATAAACAATAGAACTCTGTGAAAACCAATGTGGTTAAAATTTTTTGTAAAAGAGCAGCTGATACATCAGCTTACAGCAATAAATACTTCACGGTGGAGTCAAGGGAGTTTGCCTATTTCTCTTCCATTTCAGTTCCTAAAAGAAAGGTTACTCTTGCCTCCCTAAATCAGTGAAGTTTTAGGAAAACTTGCAGTCTTGAAATCATGCCTCTCCACTAGAAAGCAGCAGTTTAAGTCAGGCTGTCATTACAGTTCTTATTGACAAGCTGAAGTGCTCTAAAAAAACTAGTCTGCTAATTTTACATAGCCACTCACTCAGTCTAAAGCATCTCACATCTCCCATGCACTGAGTGACACTGAAAATAGGGTTTCCTAATGAATCTCCTTGTGTTCCAATACCTGAGTATGACAAAGTCACTGTTTGAATCTATTCTAAGTCCCAATATATGCAGGAATGATGAACATTTTCAATGATCAGCAATTATGATTATGAGCAAATATGCAATTATTGAGCATATAATTTTAAGAAAATTCTGAGAATACATTTTTAAATATTCAGGTTTTTTCTCCACTGCAACACATGTACATTTTTTAAATTATTTATAAATCTACATAGTAAAATTAGTCTGCTATTACCACACATTAAGAAAATAATTGAGTTTGTAAAATTATATACCACCACTTGTTTTTTCACAAATGGAGAAAAGATTCATTATTTCACAATCAAATTCATTATATTATTTCTGGATATTATGACTTTTCCTGATACTTTTTTCTGACATTCTCCCTTCTATTTTTTATTTTTTTTCACATCATTTGTGCTTATCTTCATTTGGAAGAGGCATTTCCTTAATCCACATGCAGTTCAAATCTCATATTTCGTGTGTTTATCCCAGTAGTCAAATGTTCCACAAAGCGCCTTGACTTGCCTTATGTATTTTAATTTCTTTTGTTATTTTAAAAAAATATGTTTCAATAACATTGTTATTAACATTTTCCTTTAGCCTGATTTTGCTGTCTCTTCTTACATCACCTGAAATATCATATGTTTCCATCTCACATCAATATAATTTTCAGTCCCCCCTCCCCCATTTCTATCTGTTCCTGGCAATTAATTTCCTACATATGATTTACTGTCAATCATTTTTTCTTAATACCTGCCTGTTTCATAAGCCTAAATCTAGATGGCACTCCTGTGCACCTCTAGTACTCTTTTTTCTTATGATCACTAATTAAGTCTAAACTTCTCTAAAGGAAAATATGAGAAAGTGGGAGAAATTATATTCAAGCCCTGTTAGCAGCTGCTACTATTCAGGAAAAAAGTTGCAGAAAGGTACTACAAACAGCATCATCTAGTCTAAGGCCACATGGACTGAAAGATTAATCAAATTTTTTCTCTGCATTTATCAGCTTTATTTCTCTCCACACTTCTTTTCTTTTTTGCCCCTTTTCTCCCTGTGGTTACCTGACCTTCTCTCTTTCCTTATGAGTCCATATTTTATTTCTGTACTTATCTTCCACATCCTTCAGTAGGTAAGGATTTTTTTCGACTGTATTTGTCACTAGCAGATTTCTTCCAAGAATCATAGATTGGTTTGAGTTGGGACCCTAAAGATTGTCTAGTTGAAGAATAGCACACCTTCAGCATGTTGTACATGCCAGCATCTTCTAGCATTTCTGTGCCCTTTTATTTAAGTTGTTGCTGCCTCAATACTGGACAGTAGACATCTTTTATACTTAGCCTCCCCCCCAAAAAAGTCCTGAAAACTCTCTTTATTGACACACTCCTTGGGCTGGATGACATGGCTCTGAAACTCTGCTTCGGTCAGCAACAGGAACATTAATCCTCCATCAGCTATGAGCAGAGATTTCCCTCAGCAATAAATCCTCTGTCCTGTCACAAAATGCAGACCCTACGAAACCCAAACAAGCTCTGCCATCATAGAGACTGTCACTTCATTCACTTTGGGAAAAAATGAAGCTCCATCCCCATCCAGGAGAAGACTGTAATATGCTATTTTTTTAAAGTGAGGTGTTTGGTCTTTTTCCCTTCAAGGCAGGATTTTCCCTTTATTTAAACTATATAGATCTGTAGACTACCAGATCCCACCAATTCTGTGATCAAAGCCAGGAATTGTTTACTGTCATCTGAACTACACTGAGCTTGACAGAGACTATTGGAATTTGACAGGCTCGGCAATGAGAATTTTTAGAAACTGCAGCTAGAAAAATTTGGCAAAGCACTAGGCAAACAGCAATAAAAAGCACCCAAAGCTTTGACTGAATTTTATAAACTAGACCAATCTTACTATTAGACTGCTTCATCTTTGATTTCAGCATGCATGTTGTTTGTGGGTAGAACTGGGAAATACACTGTGCAGCTCACCTTGGGTGACTTCAATCTGTAAACATGCTCCAGCTGACAGTTAATCCACTGCAGGATGGTCCACTCACTGGTAAGCTAGCTGGCCACTTGAGATGTCTACTGTTGGGCTATGTGTAGCTGATTCTTTTATTTCCCATGTTTCTAAATTGAATGCTTGTCGGTGCATGTGAGAGTTTTCAATCTGAGAGTCCAGGGAGTAAGTACTCTGTGACTGAGATTCTTTTGTATCTCTTTGAAAAGAACAGAAACAAAATGAAACCACAAAAATTATATATCTCAAATTACAAGATCAAATTTTACGTATTAGCTCTATATTGATATATCTATATATCTATATTTAGCTCTATAGCTAAAAAGAAAAAACCTTAACTGCTTCCTAAAATATTAATATGTATCTTTCTTGATAGCAAATGCCACTATAAGCTTTAGTAAAAATGCAGAAGAAGCAAAAGGAAGGAAATGTTTTCATTGCTCTTAACACTTGTTGTACAAATCATTGTTTGGTCTATAAACCTCCAGTCAAGTGCAGTCTGTTAAAATTAATATTGTTCTGAAGAACTTATGTGGCCCCTAGTCTTTGAATGCAGCTAAAGTAATAAACAAGAAAGCAATGATGATTGGGGAAAAAAAGAGAAAAAAGGGTGAAAAAAAGCATGAATTGTTTCTTCATTGAATTCTAAGGTTTTTACTAATAATTTCAGCAGAAACAGGATCATACTGAAGGGAAAAACTCCTGTTGCTTTGGTCATGAGACAAGGTAGAAAACTAGTCACAAAACTGAACAGCTATTGCACTAACATTTTGTATGACATTGTTCAGTGCCATTTACTTCTTATACCAGAAACACTTCCAAGGGTGCTTTCCCAGGGCAGCCACACTAGCCCATACAAACATAGTTGTACTGTTTCTCCTAGTTCTACATTTTACATGGAGTGACAGAGTACCTTTTAAGCAAGCTGTCGCAGGTGCACTGAGTTGAGGTTACTTTCTCCAGGAAAAATGCATAAAATAACGAATGTGGTCTGAGGTCAAAAGTCCTCTCAGGATTTTGGAGACAACTAAAGGAAGAAGAAGCAGCTGCATGATAGCCATCACAAAGCATTTCTCAGAGCATCTGATTACAGTTTTCCAAATGCTGTCAGGTAGAGAAATAGTCAATGTCATCAATAGACACACAAGGAAGAAACACAATTACAAGGGAAAAACGATGCTTGGTGTCATCAAAGGGACTTAGGTGAAGCTCGCGGAGGAGCACAGTGGAAAAGATGCAGGGAGCTGAGCTGACAAAGAGAAAGAAAAGAGAATGTGCTTGCCAATAAACTGGAAGGATAAAAGGACTGGGCCTGAGGAATAGCCATAAGACCAGAGTTAAAATTAAAGCTAAGAGGAAACAGACAAGACCTCTGTTAGAGAACAGAAATCCTAAAGACCTTCATCTATTCAAATATCATAATGGTAAGAGTGGAGATAACAGGAGCAACTCTTTTCCCTCACATACAGACTCCAGGTTAAAACCAGAGGTATCTTATTAGAGAAGAAAGTTTAATTTATCTAAGAAAAAGCTATTAGTGTTTTAAGAATATTATTACTAAAACGCCTAAATTATTGGCGATTTCATTGTAACTACATGTAGAAAATATACTCTGCCTCTTATATCAGGTGAGTGGCAGAGGCATGGAAAGCAATAGCAGCTACTACTATAAATTTTCACCAGGTAACAGATTCTTGGCTTTGTTAAAAGCAATAGCAAAATACTAACTTTATTAATGTTGAATTTTCCAAGCGAGAATATTTATCAGATTTTCAGTACAAGGCCAGTCTGCCCAGATAACATTTAATTGTCTCTTGAAACTACAGAGATGAGAGGAATAAAGCAAATGGGAAAAAAATACACCATAATATAACTTCCTGAGCTTTCACTAGAGACAGACTTTTGCATGATTTAACTCTCATTTGTATGAATATGGTAATAATCTTTATAGCTTTATCGCAGGACTATGAGGAACAATAAATAGTTTTTGTTGGCTGTAGAATGCTAGGGTGCAGCTGAACCATTTCAGAATCTCACATGGTCATTACAACTACACTCCACTGCCACGAAAACTCTTACACATATTTAAGACTGAACAAAACCAACATAAGCAATATAAAAGAGGAAGATGTTAATCTTAGAAATTACCTTCTTGAAGTATTTAGTACGTTTTGCAAATGGGCAGATGACAAAGTATCCTCCAAAAGCTGCCTCTGCAAAATGCACTTTCATTTCAGTTCAGGTTTGCTTTCAGTGCTGCAGTTTTTAAAAGGCCCAAGATGAGTATGAAGATAGATAATGTCACTTTTCTTAAAAGAGTCCTATTACCAGTTCAGGGTGCTGAAGTTGATCAAACAAATCTTACATCTTTTCACAGATGCCCTCCCTTATTTCCATTCAGCTGTTAAAGCCTTTTCCTGAGGCTTTGTGCCTTTTGGTATTTCAATCATACTTTAAGAGATAAAATTGTTATACCTACCTTACTAAAAGTCTTGCATCTTTGAAGCCATCTGTGTAATAGACTGGATTCATACAGAGAAAGAAGCAGCAGCTAAATCTGTTCTAGTAAGACAAGTATGTTCTGAGATTGAGATCAGAGGTTTGATTCACAGCTAGCTGATTTAGATAGGCTTCCAGTACAGAAATAAGAAGGATGGATATTGGCTGCCTACCAGCTTAAAAATCCATGAATGGACAGTCACTGGGGTAGGCCAAAAATAAAAGCAACTGTTCCTTTAGAAATTTTGCAAGGATATTTGTGCTGATATGAAGGAGGGCAGAAAGTCTCTTTGTTCTGTTCTTCAGTTGCAGTGAACAGGCGACCACACTAGTGTGGCTGCCAGTCATTTCTAGTCCTGCCTGGTAGAAGGCACCACCAAACCATATAATAAATTTGAAGAACAAACAGACATAAGCCTTTAAATACATACACAAATTTTCTTTGATACTCATTCAACTGTCTGGATTTAAAAAGTCAGCATTCTAAATGTTAATGAACTACAAGCTTTCCAACACAGAAAATGTACTTTGTAACCTAAACCCCACAGACAATGGCATGATTTAGTGCCTTTCCTTAACTAGAAATAATATTGTTCCTCTTTAGTATAATCTTGCAATCACATATAATTCTGTTAATGCTGACAGTCAGATGACCATATCCCTCCTGAAAATATAAAGGTATCCTCACCTTAACAAGCTTTTATTCTTTGGTCTGCTCTGGCATAATCAGTGTTGAGGTTGTACACAGAAAAGCATGATGTCAGAAAAGCATGGTGTTGCAAATTCTGTGCAGATGACCATTGCCCATGGTGTTCAGCCTGTTTTCACAGTTCTTTAGAATAAATGACCTGGGATACATCAAGAATATTGCTTCTGGGTTTAGTAGCACTGCCTGGCTCTCTGTCTTTCCCACAAACTGTCAGAGGCTTAACCCAAGAACCACACAACAACAATATGAGTATCATAGAGGGATAGTGTTGATGCTCTAAGCTAGTTAAAATCAGAGCTATATGTGATTCAAGTTAAGCTTTCTATTTTACTGCATAAGATAGGGATATTAATGCATGATCTTTTAGTTAGAATTAAAGCTACAATTATTTGATTGAAATTGTGATCGCTTCACAAGCATATCAATAAGAATGGAAGTGAACATAGTGGAAAGTAGTTTGAACAAAGATAAAAACTGTACACATGAAGAGACAGTAAAAAATGGTTATAATTAAAGTCAAATGAAAACATAATTGAATTCCAGGTAGTCTGAATGTGACTTATTACAGAAACTTTGTTTGACATTGCAACATATGTTTCCATTCAGCAACCAGCATCCATAATGCAAGTGGCCATTTAAGTTCATATGAGTTTAAGAAAAGAACCATGTTCCTGTCTTCAAATTAGCTAAACTATGTAGAAAGCCTTTATTTTGAATTTTTGCCTTCAGAACTGGCTGGGGAAAAAAAATCTGATAAAATCTGGTAATTTCATGATTTTCAGAGGTATGTTTAGCTCCAGGGGATGCCTTTGTAGAATGTCAACCACTGTGACAAGACAATAATCTGCATTAAGAAAAGGCAGATGTAATATTTAGAGATTCTTGATGGAAAAGCTAACAATGGATACAGATAAAAACAAGCTATTTATATCTGTGTTAAAGGATCTTTTCATTCACAATTATTTTTTTTTTTTTCTGTCAGAAAAAAATGTATACTTATTTGAAGGGCAGAATAATTACTTTTTATGTTACAAGATCATAATTTTTCAAACACAAAGAATTGAAAAGCTAGATTTTTGCTATTTAAAAGAATCATTGCTTTCCCCCTTTCCCACAAAACTTATGCAGCAACAGGGTGCAACTTTAAGGTTCCATATGGGCCTTCTTGTTTTGCGAGAGAAAATTTGTCAATAAGAAGACAGGTTGTGTCCTTCCTCATGATATATAAATTTGCAGCAAGTTTGTAATTTACTGACATCATATCTGACGTAACAACCAAAACTACTTTCCCACCAAGCATCTGACCAGAGAGAGGTATATTACAGAGTGGGAAAAAAAATGTATGCAAACACTTCCTTGCCAGAAAAGATGAAGAAATTGCGTTTCTGCTATGTGTAATTCAAAGTATGCCAATGTGCACAGTCCATTTAGAAGACAGTATTCTGGATGTTAAACATCATCACACACATGAAATTGAAATAAAAAAAAAATATACAGAATTATAATATTAAGTAGGTGAGCTAAGATGAAAATGCCTTCTTGAAAATTGTTATACATACAAAAATACCTAATCTGACAAACATATATATAGAAATTTTTTTTCAGGTTTTGTTAAAACATGAACACTGTAGTGGAGTTGGAATAAAAATGAAATTGGCCAGAAAGATGGAAATTTGAGGAGCTCATTAACTACAGTAACCTGTCAGCAGAGATGCAGTGAATATTCTAGATCAAAAGCAATGAAATATTGGTTTCTTTACTGTAAATGTTTATCATGGGTGGTATTATAACATTGTTACAGTGATAGCTATATCACTACTGAAGGATGAACTCCTAAATTCAGAGCTATTACTGATTTGATTCTATGGCACTTAGCAAAACAAACCCACAAGTTTTACATAACAGATGTAAAATCCTTTTCTTCTTGAGTGCAAAAATGCACTGATGACATAATTGAATAAAGAAAGTAGAAGGATGTGACACAGCTACTTTTAAAGCTTTTATAATCTGTAAGGTAGTAGAATATGACATTTCAAGGAAAAAAAAAAGTTTTCTGATATAAGGAACTGTCCCATGTGAACTATCTGAAATGTGGAATCTGGTCTGACACAGAGACTTGAGCTGAGAACGTGTTAACCGTTGGATAGGAACATGAATTATTTTTCCTTTTTTCCAAGTCAAGCCTTTATCTAAAGACTACTTAAAACAATAAGCATACAAGTCATAGCCATAAAACGTCTGTACACAAGCATAATGTTGTTCTCTAAAGTCAAAAAATACAATTACTCATGCACATTAGTACTTCCAGAATATTTATTTCTGAGTAGTTTGGGGATATTTCCCTCTTTCTGTCTTCTTACATGTTTTTCAAGTCCATTTAACCTGGACTTTGGCCACTCGAATTCAAAACTAATACTCAAAACCTTCAGGCCTTAAACTCCCTATGGTAAAGGGGGTTTTGCCACTTCAGATTTTCACATACTGAGATGCTGGTCTCGAGTGCTTAGCAGGAAGGTTTATATACAAAAGTCAGATGCCTCAGAGAAACACTGCTTACCTGTCTTTTCTCCATCTGTTCCAGTTTTCATACAACATGTGGAAGACTGGCATTTAGTTCTGTTCTCTGGATGGTGATGTTCAAACTTAAATACTTCTTTCTAGCAGGATATTGAAGCTCAGACACCACTCAAGCTAAATTCTACTTAACTCCTGCCATAGTATCTCAGTACTTTCAGATCTCTTCTAACACATACTGCAAATCAAGTCCTTCATTTCCTAATGTAATGATGCATCAGTAGAAAGATTTTTATTTACTCCTGTGAACTCAGCCTGATTTCATAGTTAATATCAGTTCCTGATAGATAATATATGACTGTCTTTTAAATAGGTGCTTATACCTTTGTGCTATGTTTCTGGTTTAACTCACGGAACAGAAAGCCCCTTAGAACATCTACAGGGCAACTGTTGCAAATAAGCAACTATTACAAAAAGGAGTTCTTACTAGTTAGTTCTTCCCACTAGTCAGCAAGTTTATATTAAGCGCAGTTTGATTACTTGACGAATGAAAGTGGTACTCACTGTGAGTAAAGATTTTCAGTTCAGCTCTCTGGCTTGATTTTGCTATCCTCTCTAGCACTAAGCAGTTCTTCATCCTGCTAGTAGTCTCACTGAACATTATTCATATCTTCATGTTCACATTTAAAGGTAAAACTGACTCTACATAAGCTCTACATAAGGATTAGTAAACAGAGAATGATCTATTTACCCCCTATGTCCTCAAATGCTGATTTTTACATCTGTATTTTATAACTTTGAATTTTTTTCATTTCTTCAGCTAACATCTTTGTTTATAACTATTGTGAAAAGCATGCCTCTTTGTAGCAGTTATTACTGGGGGACGGTGGGGAGGAGAAGTGTTTGTCTTGTGTTGGCTTTCTTAGTAGAGCCTGAAAGCTTGCCTAGGTGGCTGGGAGAGTTTGCTGTCGCCCACATCTTTTTCCGTGACATGAATCCACAACTGACTACCAGTGTGTGCTAATCTCAGCTAGTCTGGTCAATCAGTGGAGAGTTCATAACAAGCACTCCAGTAGCAGCAGCTTCTTAAACCACTTCTGATAGACCATCTGAAGCCAGTCGAACATACTGCCTTCAGCAGTCAGCTCAGCTGTTCAGTTTAATATTGGCCCCGCAATATAGCAAGAACTTTGAATGGGCAGACACATATTTCAGTGCAGTACATGAAGCACATGGTCAGTTGCAGTACAAAGCCCTGATCTCCACCAGCCACATGCCATTCTGTAAGGCTTAACTTCAACCTGAGTCTGCAAACATGTTTCCTTTGCATATATGTGGTGTGTTGAAATGTTGTCATAGGCTGTAAACATTAACATGCTTTCAGAAAAACTACATTTTTCTCTTAACATTATGCAATCATTTTTAACTTCCTAAATTTTTGCTTAACTTTTTGATTCAAGTCTGAGTTTGCTTTTGACTCATGTAGTTTAACTAGAAAACATCACACAATAATGTGCAGAGTTCATATTTTTCTCTCTCTTTCACTTGGACCGGTTAAACAAAGTGTGTAACATGACAGCATCAGTTTCATTCTGACCGGTTAGGCCCAGACTCAGTAGGTATCTCATGAGAGCAAACCCCTGTACTCATTTAAAAAAATCCATAGATAAAGCAGTTGCACATGGCAAACAAACTTATGTTTTTGTTCAACTCCTTCAATAGGTACAGTGGTGAATGACAAAACATCTCTCAAAAGGCTATTTTATGCTATTAATATTTTTATAGTAATTATTTCTATGCATTAAATAAAAAAATTGAACTATAACAAAACAGTCCTTCCCTTTGTCACTTTTCAGTAAGTTTGCTTTGGAATGAAAACTTGTTTTCTTGTATCTCATTTTGGACAGGCTCTGGACTAAAACCATTTTCTTATCACATAAGCAATTCACTATATGACCGTGCAAAAAGGTTATATCTACAGTGCAAAAAGGTTATAACTATTAGCTTTCAAAGAAAAACACTTAAACTACTAGCATGCTTATTGTAATCAATGAGGACAGTTTCATTAAAGTCAAATCTTCGGCACAGGTGAATGAGGTAAAATGTAGTTGATAGAGGGCATTCAGAAACGTGCTTTAGTTTATCTACAGGCAAATAAATTGAAGTTGCTTTCTGCAGTTTGAACACAAGAGAAAAAAAGTTGTATCCTTTTAACTAAGTGAAGAAGAAGGATATAGTACTGGTTTCATCATGAAATCAATACAAATCTGATCAGAGGGGAAATTATCAGCAGCAGTCATGGGAGAGGTGAAGTAATGGAAATTTCCCCTTAGTTGTTTAATGAATGTTTATTTTAAAAACAAACCAGTTACATTGGCAGATGTATCCATTGATAGATAAATTACAGACATAATGCATAAATTGCTCATAAGGTTGGACATCAGCTTCCTAAATCTAATCATAAGAAGTTAGACTGCTTTTCTACTTTTCTGGGGCCATAACTGCATTGGTACAATCTTTTTGCAGTGAACCATTATTGAAGATTGTATATTTTACAGAAATACCTTGCTGATAATTCACAAAGACCTGTCAGCTAGATAATCTCCTCTGTGTATGTTCATACATATGTATTGATGGGAGGAGCTATACCATACCTGCTCTAACTTTTCAGCAATGTACTATACTATGTTGCCGATAGCATCTGTTTTTGATGTAAATAAATATTGGGGAAAAAATTTCAATACTCCTCTCTCCAATTTGCTTGTTGGTGTATTCTTCCTCTGAATAGCCTCTCCTAACAAGCCTTATAAAGGTTCTTGGCAGCTAACTGGGAAATGTTAATCAAGGGTTTCACTTAACAAGGAGCTGCAAATTATCCAACTTGTTAAGTTTTCCGATACCCATCTTTTGAATTTTATTATTGGCACTGTTTTTTACCCACCACTCGAAGACAATAGTTTGACTATTTTACAAATTGCATTATCAAGGATTTTTCATCACTGTAATAAATAATAATTCTGTCAAATTCTTACAGAACATCACTCTAGTGAGCTATTAACAAGCTCTTAATAGCTATCACTTCAATACATCTGATAAGTATCATAAGTCTTAATACAGAAAAATTATGCAAAGAGCAAAAACCCCTTGGGCCTTGCTGCAGCCATGACAGGATTATGTTGGTAATGCACGTGGAAACAGAGGATGTCTTCCCACTCTTCCAGCTGTTTAAGCGAGTACTGCCTGTAGGACAGGTCATAATTATTATGTGAACATGTGGGATGAGATCTTCATGTGTATTCCTGCACATTTGAGTTATATAATTTAAATCAATAGAAAAAAAGAGGGAGGCCATGGGGGTTCATTTAGACAAGCTTTTGGGACACATTTATATATCACAGGCATTGAGCATATCGGGATTAGAACTGCTAAAGGTAATTTCTACTACTTAACTTCTCTCTTCCTCTCATCAACAAAAGCAAATTTTGTGTTATGCTAGTAAGACAATTCTATGCTGCAAAAAAAAGACCAACCTGCCACTTGCATATATATATATATATATATATATACATATATATATATACACATATGTATGTATATGTATGGCTGTCTCTATACTGAAAAGCATATCTTCCTTCCCCTGGTCGCAGTCCCTACCTTCCTCCCAAGCAGTACAGACTGGCTTCTGCTTGCCTTCCAAAAGCTTTGAAGACCACAGGTGAATCTAGACCTGTTTCAGACCTCTTCTGAGTGGCTGCAGCCCTCAAAAGTTGTAATTCGTTCTCTTTATTTACATTTTCTTTTCTATTGATTCAGAACAGAATCATGTTGTATATAGCATCAAATCAAGGGTTTACTCCATTTCATGCCACGGGTGGGGCACAAGGTACTTGTGTGGGCACATTTAGGAATTAAAGGCCTCTTGGACTTTGGAGACCTGTGAAGGTCAGAGGGAAAGAGCCCCCGCCCCTTTGTCAGATCCATCTCTCGTATTGCAAAAAGTCTCTAGTGAACAATCACTAGACCAACACCTGGATTTTGACATGGAGCAAACCAGTCGCTTCAGTCCAAAAGGGAGCCCAGGAATAAAGTAACACTTGTCAATTAGAACCAAGCTCCATCTGTGAGCCAAGTCTTTGGATGATGCAGGCCTTTGAATTAACATTTCTTTGGCTATTTGACAGAGCTGGATGATGTTTTAAAAAATAAGATATGACACTGATGGTAAAGCTGTACTTTAAAAAATAAGAAGTGGTTGCCTTCAAATTGCTTGCTTTTCTAGAATAATGAACAACTCTGGCTGACTTTTTTAGATGGTTGAGTTTTTATGCCTTTTAAAAAACCTAGTCTAAATTTATTACATCTATAAGATTTGCACTAAAATATAACCTATTGCAAGAAAAACTACTAATGGCCATGAATTAAAAGAAAACAAATTCTACTAAAACTTCTAAAATCCTAGTAAATATAATTCTTGCTGTTTCCACTGACATCCAACTCTTCCTCAATCTGCATTTATGGTTATTTTATGTTCCTGATCTGTTTCAGTTCAAATCTTACTACAAAATAAATTAAGTTGGACAAATATTACCAGATCACTGAAACAATTAATATCTGAATAGTGTTTAACAATTTTACCTGGAAGCTTATTAATAAAGGAGACCAAATAATGTTTTCTTAAAAGGAGTGATTAATTTCTCATAATTTGATAATTTTTTCCTCAATGTTGTACAAAGAAAAAGTGTACTGAAATGTGATCTAAAAATAACAATCCTAGCTCTGCTTTTCAGACTTTGAAAGCCTTCATTTAAAAATCTAGTTATGGATTAATTTTTTAAATAAAAAAGCAAGACATTATTAAAAGTATTCATTGTCCATATGCAAATCTCTATAATTTTTTAATGTGTTAACCAGGCATCTGTCAAACTATTCATGTACGATGTTCACAGAACCCCTCAAGGTTTAACCTAAATGAGTTATGAGTCAAAAAATATGTATTTTTCTGTATTCATCTGTAGACTGAAACAATCTTTAAAATTTTTTTAAAAGTCTTCTACTGTAATGTCAAATCTAATTGTATAACATTACTTCTAAATGTCAAATATTTGTAAGTATTTATGCTAGAAATAAATGGATTGCAAGATATGAACACCTACAGTACCCAAATGAGAACAAGTGCTCACTTAAAAAGGAAGAATATAGGGTATATCTGAAACTCTCACAGTTGTCTAAAATCAATACATGAAGCAGGTGTCTGGAGTGTGGGTGAGATGGTATGTGCTGAAGAAAGAGAGATGTGTGGCTGGCACACGTCTCTGAATAAAAGGCAATCTCTTGGGAAGAAGGTGTCCAAATCATCACAGTAGGAAAGTCAATCCAGCTCTCCCACAGGCTAGAGGTAGCTGTTGAAATTCTGGGACAAGGTTCGATTTGAGGCACTCCCCATATCTTCATTGTTTTTCTTCAGCTAGTTTACCTCCTTCACTGATGTGATGTTTTCAGCATTACTTTGATGTCTTTTGGTATTACTGCATATTTAGTGAGTTGTCTAACTTGGGTGTTGTGAAATCTTCTGGGACATGGTTGAAACACCATGTCACCAGCATTTTGACAGCTGATTCCAATTTACAGATCAGTCTGAAAACTGACTAATCATTAAACTTTTGTTCAGTGTTGGGTATGTAGATTGTGGTTATTCAGGGCATCTCTCCATAAAAGAGACTCAATATCCTTAGAAATTCCCATGAGACCAAATGAGTTAACCAGGAAACCAAAAAAGAAGAAGAATCTACTTCTACCATAAGATAGAGCAATAATTTAAGGAAAACTTGAGATTTGGTGGAGCAGAATTTACATATTATTGGAGACAAACTACTATTGAACAGCCCCCCTTTCCAATTTTTACATTTGTATCTCAATACAGCTGCAATGAACTTAATTTAGTTTTCTTTCTTCTTAATGGTTAAGAATATAATTATTCCTCAGAGAAAAGCTTTCAACCAAAACACATAAAAGCACTTCTGCTGCAACACTGGTGTCTATGAACTATTATTTGAGCATGTTAATGTGCTGCTGTAGCAATAGATAAGGATAGAAGTGTGCGGTCAGAGAGGCCAGAGTTGTTTATAAAGACTCTCTGGGGACTAAGAAAGAATCTATTCACTAATATAAACCATGAGCTGTTGAAGTGAAAAATAAAATCTTTTCAGGAATGAAGAAATCACCAGACATCAATGGAATTTCATTTGGTGCACTTATTCAGTGCAATTATTCAGTAGACAATAGAGAATGTAGTAATTGATTTTGGAGACGATAAGGTTTGTCCAGATGAATCTTTTAAAGCTAGCTAAAGTCTTTTTCTCCCTATTAGTATCCCCAACAGCAAAGTCATGGCCAGAAAAAGGCACTGAAATGAAGATAAGTTAAAAAACCCCTAACTAGGGATGAAGACATTCATAGTAGTGTTGGTGTGGCAGTTTTAATGTTTTTCTACCAAAAATCAAACTTCCTTTCTATTTTAAATTGTTCTGTTTACTCACAATTACCATAGCCATTTCAGACAAATCCAATTTGACTTGACTTTCAGGGTGTTTAGAAGATACTCTGCCCAAAAAGTCTCCGTAGCTTGTCTGCTTTTCTTTAGAAAAGCATGGATTTCCAAAAGAAATCTCAATATGCCTTTGCTTCTCTGTAATAAAAAAAAAAATCTTCTCTCTTAAAGGGAGTATCTTTCTGCAGGGCTTAATTAAATCAGTATCAAAGAGATTAAGCCTCATTTTTCTAGTCAACTTTATCAGATCCAATATTTTTCATAATAAAAGCTAATTCAAAACTGAAATACATTGTTAAACAAAATATAGGAAAAGAAAAATCTACAAAGAAATTGACACCAAAGTCTCTTTTGACAATAAGGATGGTAGGCTATTATTCCCGAGCTATGGTAGACCGATTTCTTAATCCATTACTAGATTCTAGAGAAGTACTTCTTTTCTCCTGTGATTTCTCTTTTTATTATCAAATATTTTTTTCTCATTCCAAATATTTAGTGGACAAGAAATTATCTCCAGGCATGGAGACACTACACATAACTGAAACAGCCAGTTCTCTGAACAGGGAAACATAGACACTGAAGTATAGAGTCTACAAAGATATAGAATAACCTAAATTACAGAAGGTTTGAAGAGACTGCCAACATTACCTGGTTCAACCTTCAACCTAGCACCACCATAATCACCCCTAAACCATAACCCCAAGTGTCACATCCAAATGCCTTTTGAACACTTCCAGAGAAAGTGGCTCCACTACCTCCCCGGCAATTTATTGCAGTGAAAAAACACCCTTTCAGTGAAAAAAGTTTTTCTAATATCTAATTTGAACCTCCCCTGGTGCAATTTAATGCCATTTCCTCTCATCCTTTCACTTGAGACTTGGAAGAAGAGACCAACCTTCACCTCACTACAACCTCCTATCAGGTAGTCGTAGTGAACAATGAAGTCCCAACTTAGTCTCCTTTTTTCCAGATTAACAACCACAGTTTCCTCAGTTGTTCCTCATAGGACATGTTTTCTGGACCCTTAACCAGCATTGTGCATTCTCTGGACAAGCTCCATCACCTCAATGTCTTTTTTGAAATGAGGGGCCCAAAACTGAAAATAGTACTCAAGGTGACGCCTCACCAGTGTTGAGTACAGCGGGAAAATCACTTCCTTGGTCCTGCTGGCCACAGTATTCTTGATATAGACCAAGTTGCCACTGGTCTTTTTGGCCACCTGAGCACACTGCTGATACATATCCAGCTGCCTGTCAATGAGCATCCCTGAGTCCCCATTCCTTACCAGTGCAAAAGCTGATGTGTTTTTTATCTTCTCTGCCTTTTTCCCATCCTCAAGTCTCCTTCCAGATTTTTCTCAACATTCCAGCTTCTCAAAACACAATTTTTGAAAATGAAGATTTAAGATTTTTTTCTCTGTCTTTTGTGAACTTGCAGCTAGTGAGGGTGAACTTCTCCTTAATTGGTTAGAGCATGGTGCTACAAATGCCAAGGTCATGGGTTTGATCCCTGTACAGGCCATTCACTTAAGAGCTGGACTTGATGATCCTTGTGGGCTCCTTCCAACTCAGAATATTCTGTGAAAAAAAAAATTATCTGGTCAACAGAGGGCTATTTAAAACTGCCTTAACTAAAGCAGGAAATAATAGTTCAGTGAGGTCAATCAGAAAACAAGGACTTTGACAACCAGAGAAGTAAAGTGTGAAGACATAGCAACAGTATCCATCCTTTGAGCACTCTGAGTGAATTGCTTCCTTTTACCATGCCAGAATTGAAGCTTTGATTCTGTTTTATTACAAACAGTATAAGCAAAATTATCAATTGCTTCACCAGTACTTATTGATTTGTAGTGCTCTGGGAAGGAAAAAACATCTCAGTGAGATGCAAGTATCAAAGACAATAGAAAGGATCTAGGTCACTGGGATGTGACAGCACCAATCAAGGTTATTTGCCTGTTCCCTGATTTCAAAAAACTTTGTGATATACAAAAAAACAGGAATAAAGAGCCTGGCCACCTTCACACCTCGTAACTCGTGTATGTGCATTGTACTGGCCCAGATGTACAAGCCAGCCCCGTCTTCCAGCTTCTCCATGTGAATGTGACAAAAGAGTGCAGTTTACTCTCTTCATTCAGTCAATATGTGTTACAGCACTGCTGGGCTCTTTTTGCTTTTCTTCTTTAGGATGCTGATGTGAGAGAGTTCACGTGACACAGTGCAATAAAACATTGCATTTATTCCAGTACTGTCTCCTTTTGTATCCCATCATATAGAGCCAACAGATTTTCATAGATAATACCATGCTCATTCAACTCAGGTGTTTTTCTCAAGGGAATGTTTTTTATCATCTACATAATTAGAAGCTAAACAAACTCAGATCAAAAAAATCTGACAAAAAAACACAGAGAGAAGAGTAGAAACTAGTCTGTTCACCAAATTTTTCAAGAAACCCAAAATCAAATGTTTCATATCATTTCTGATGTTTGCTTTCATCTGTTAAATTTTTAGAATTAAAGTAAAATTAAATGAAACAAAAATCTTAAATTAAGGAAATGAATTGTACATTTGAGTCTGCTAGAGGTTTTTTAGGTTTCATCACAGTTGTTCAGCTAGATATTGTAAATTGGCAAAATGCTTCAGTGAACCTGAATGTTCTACATTATTTTGTGGCATTTTTTGCCAACAAAATGCAAGTGAAAGATTATGCTCTGGTCTAAAATCACGCTTTATTTAATTCTAAGCTTTCTAGGCACTGAGGTTACAGACCATATATTTCTTTCCACATACACCAGATGTAAAAAAATTGCATGTGGAAAATGAAAAGAGAAAACCTCTATGTTCTTGTATTATTTCACTCTTCAAGCATGTTTTTTGTGAGGTTCATTTGAGTTAGATGTAAAACAGTGGTGGATCAGAGGGTACAGCGAAAGGGAGAAGTCCAAAACTGAGTTACAGCAGACAGTCACACAATTGGAGGGAGCTCCGTAAAATGTTCAAGTCATATATCATGTGTATTTTCATATGATTATGTATATAGAATATATACAAAAAGGTTCAGGTTGGACAAGACCTCTAGGATCTTTGAGTCCAGCCATTAACCTAACACTATCAAATCCTCCACTAACTATGGTCCTAAGTGCCACATATTTCTTAATACACATCCAGGGATGTGTACATAACCCACCCCTCAATATAAGCTATTTTAAGATTGTCTTTATGATATTTGTAATTAATTCTTCCACTTATATATGCAAAGTAACACAAACAGTAACAAAAAATTGTTTCTATTAAATACTCCTCTGTACTAAGTGGTAGGAACAAGTGATTTCTCAGTCACATGGTCACTGTGTGCATGCAGGTGTTTCAATCTGTAAAACTTTATATGAAATTTTTCATTTATTACTGCTGAATAGGAAAATTGAGTCAGCAGTTTAGATATGGTAAAGAAAGCCATCTTAGAAGGTTATTGAAATGAAATATAGTACTGAAATATTCATTTATTTAACTCTGTGCAAGGCTCCTATAAGATCAGTAATGTTTGAAAACCTTGCCTTTTGTTCCAGATACTGCTTGAATATAAGTGGATGCCAATGTCAATTTTCCTTATAACTGCTAGATGACAATCACAGGAGAGACAAATATTTTACGATCTAGACTTTTGATGGTTTGGGGCTAGGGGTGATAATGTTTGTACTTCTGGAAACTGTGTTTACCTTCCTACTGCAAAGGAGGTGTAAATAATCTACTTTGATAAATGCACACCTTCATTGCAAACACTGATTGATCTTTCTGTATATGTCAGTGACAATAAGTAGGCTTTGGCAACCTGTAAGGATGGAAATAAGTTAAAGACACCCTTGTAAAGACTAAAATAAGCTTTTAATGTGGGAGGGGGATAACAGTTGAATTTCAGCGTATATATCAGTAACTTCAAAGTCATTACTGACACTTCTGAAGATTAGAAAAACAGAATAATATTGTAAATTTCAGTCTGCAAGCAGCCTCTATTGGAGTATTTCAGTTAATTCCATTGATAGAAATCCCAAGTCATGTCCTCTGATTTTTAATGCAGCTCAGGTTCTGGAAATAGGATCTGTAACAGTAATATAATTTTATTAATCAGGCTGTTTTTAGGATGATAAACTCAAGTTTATAATTTGCCTGTAAGCAATCTGAACTCTATGTGAGGCCATTCAATTTTAGCAAGACCCTAGGTTCTAGATATGAGCCCATCAAAGGGGTTTTACTTTATACAAGACACCAAAAATCCGACTGCTGAATGTATGAAAAAGGTCGTCAGTTCTTTTATGCCTTGAGAGAGCTCATGGGAGAAGACACTGCACATGTTTCTCAAGAGGTCAAATAACACACTTTTATTGGCAAACTTTAGAAAATAAGGCAACTTGGCGAAAGTTTAAAGAGCAACATTCAACCAAAATAAAACATTTCACAAAACATTGACTTAGCATATGCTAACCTGTACAACTTAACCCATCCAGGTTTAAGTTACCCAAATACCAAGAAAGAAGAATAGGAGAAGAAGAAGTAGTAGAGAAAGAGAGAGAAAAAGAGAGAATTATAGCTATCACCCCAGAGTGACAGCTGCTCCAGGGCTGGCCAAGGAGGTTTCAAGGGGCTGGGATATGGAGCAGGGCACCATTTCACCTTCATGAAATTCAGCTTGTGCCTTCCCCCTCAAACACACACTTGAGTTTGTCTGAACCAATAATTAATATAATAATCCAGTGTGTCTCTCACAATTTTTCAGCTAAGTTAGGCTATGTGAGGAAAGCAGATGTTTCCAAGGCTAAACTGAAAGGGAGAGGACAAGAACAAATAAAGCCTTCCTCATATTTTTTTGGTTTTGCAGAACTTCTCCTCACATCCAGGCTGTAGGAAGTCTGCAGGAACCCCTTGCTGGTTTGTAACTCTCTCTGCTCCAAGTCCTTTAGTTCCAACTGCTGCTCATTCAGGATGGACCTCCTCAGAAAGCTGAAAGCAATCCCAGTATGTATTTCCTTTTCTATTACATAATTTTCTCAGGAATAAAAAACTTACTTTTACTTTGTGGCCTGAACCCCATGGCTCATACCCCTATCACGGATCACAAATCATATAAAGCTCAAGTCCTAATTTTTAGTGTCAAATCAAAGGCAATTCTCTTCTTTCATATCTTTTAAAGTTCTGATTTTTCCTGACTTTTACTCCCCATGCAGCTCAGCTCTTGGCATAAATGAAAATTCCACTTTAAAGAGTGTAGAATTGGCAGACTGGCATGCAGATGAAGTTACAGATCTCAAGGACGCTTTCAAGTTGCAAGAGGTGAATGAACACCCAGTAGATTATGAGTCAGAAAATGTCAGAATAATCATATTAGGAAACTCCTATGGCTTACTTGACCTTTTTTTTTAGGGAAAAAAAAGGTTCAATTTCGACTTCGCTTGCACTTGTTTTCTTCCTCTTACTCAGAAATTAAAAACGTTATTTTAAAGGCAGGAAGCAATTGGAAACTGCTCATACTGTTAATATTTTATATGTTGCTAGTGGAATGAATGCCAAAAAGAGATTGCATTTTCAAATGACAATGTATGTACTTCAAGATATTTATAATTAACTCTTATAGAGTTCTCTACTTAAAAGTAGAGAACAAAGCAGAATAAATGTTTTGTATGGGAGGGACAGTCACTGTTATTTTCTGAAATATGTTTTTCTCTGGCAGAGTAGTACACAATAGCGAAACAGACTCGTGTCTCCAGAAATTTTTTTCTCAAGGCTACTGAGCTGAAGCGTATTGACTCACAGACTATTTTTGAGATAAGTATCTTATTCTTTTCTTTTTGGTAAAAAGATGATCTAACAACAGTCTTCAGTTCTGGTGAGGCTGTTGTGAGGTCCTTGTTCAGGTTCCTTGCTTCCCTGATAGCCCCACAGTCAGGCTTGCAAATGTCTGCAGAGATGAAGACATTGATTCGTCATCTGCTACCCCAAAATCAGACAACTTCACACCACATACATTCAGCAGGGCTGATGCTTTCTTCTGCAAGTCTAGAGCCAGCTGACCTTCAAAGTCTGTTCATGCGAGCATATGGGGTCAGTCCTTCAGTCCTGAGCTCAGCTGAGGTTCCCACTGTTGTTTTAGAAAGCATTCATCAGTTTAGTTCTGTTCCTACATGAGAAAATATGCTCCCATGGGAAAATCCAGAATATGACTGCAATTTGACTACTGTAGCAGAAGATGAGGCTTTTTTGGACTGAAATTATCCTATTGGGGCAATAAAAAAGATTCAGTACAAAGATCATTTTACTTCAAAAAACTGTTCCAGAGATGTGATTTTGAGTATTTCCTGTATGTAAGTGAGGAATATTAGAAAAACTTGCTCTCACTTCCTGGAATAACTTCATGAATACTGTATAATGGCTATGATTAATACATACATGAAAAATACTATGCAAACAGAAAAAAAAAAATTTATATTTTGACATGGTCTGTAGAAATAAACAGCCCTTTTACCTAAATAAGAGCAAACTATTTGCCCACTGTTATTGTTGCATGCAAAATTCTGTGATCCTTATCCCAGAGCTAAGTGACTCTATGAAGACCTTACCTGAAGCCCCTGTGGAAGGCATTGCATGTGGAAAGGCACCAGGACACAGAGGTATCACATCCAGTGTCCAGTTAAGGGAACCTCCTTCAGCACCATTGCACCTAAATTCCCTGGCCGTATGTGCCACAGGTTTTGAATGCATCCCGTGGCATCATAGGAGAACAAATCCTTAGGATTAGTTTGCCCTACCTGTGGGTTTCAGTCTACATCTCATTTCTGGTGACTTCGCACCATTTTCCCCAGCCAGCTAACGCAAAGTGCAATTCACTGTCTCTACATGTAGACAATGACTACATAAACCTCAGGAAACCCTTCTTATTACTCATGTGTCCCCTTTTAACAAAGAAATAGCTTCTACCATCAAGGAGACTGACTAGAACAGATAAATCCTCTTTAAGATTCCTAGTAATGAATCATGATATGAGAGGATACAGCATGTCAGTTGCCTGACTTTTGGAGCAGTAGGATGCTGGCCTGACATTTCCAATAAGGAATAGCTACCAAATATCCTGATCTGCCTAAGAACATGCCAAGATGACACTCAGCAATAACTAAGATTCTATGCCCCTTTTCAGTATAGATCTTCCTTATTGACTGCCCTCTATGTGGTACCTACCAGCCACTGCACTCCTCTTTGGGGTGCCCTCATTAAACCTGTGGTGTGCCTGATCTAACACAAAAGCAGAAAAAATGCCATTGAACCATTAATTTTACAATAGAACCTGGCAGGTTTTTCTCCATTTAAAATTAGAAACAAAACTTATAATGACGTATCTACTATTCAGTTGTCCTTTTGAAAGAAAAACATAACAATTTTAAATGAAAATGTTACAGTTTTAGAGTAAAAATCCTTTTTAGCAAAACCATCAAAATGGTTTGCTGTTCCATATACTTATCAGCAGAGACTGTGTTTATTATTTACAATCATTGAATTGTATTACATGATTGTATTGGATTTTATTACGTGATTGGATTAATCTATAAGTATTTTTTTCTTTCTTAAATAACTTATATATCAATAAAATATCACTAATTTATTCTTATTAAGGATAGTATTCTCAAATATTTCTTTTCTGTTAAAAAATCTGGGATTACAAGTGAAAACTTACAAATATTAAAGACTTAGAAATAATAGGCTTTACATTTGGTTTTGTCTGAAGTGTTTGGGTTTTTTTATGCTTTAGTATGTGACTGTAAATTTTAACAGTAGAAGAGAACAACCTTCTAGAGAGCAGACAGACCTCACCACAGTGGATCAAATGTAAACCTGTGTGGTTAAAAATATTCACTTAGTATATTTTTTCTGTGTCCCTCACTAGTTGGCTTTTTAAAAAAAAAAAACTCACAAGTAGTCTGCCTGTGGTAGAAAGAAAAAAAAAAAGCAAATGGGCAAATCAGGAAAAGAAGGATGCCCTTTCTTCTTCCCCAGTCAGAAAGCAACCTGTTTGATTTCACAAGCAGGTCAGAAGAAAATCTGTTTTATAATGTAGGTAGTCATCAAGCAGTCAGTGATTCCCAGCAGTGACTCCACAGACCGCTTTTACATCATCAGAAACTGAAGAAAGATGTGTCATCACACAACCGGTGCTGGTCAGGGTATGCAGGGTTAGATATACACAAGGCATGTAAGTGAATAGTACTTTCTGCAAAACTATGCATGACAAATTATGCTGTTTAAAGCTGAGGATTTACTGCTGGGTTCTTTCTCTTTGAAAGAACCAATAAACAAAGTAATCTTAATTACATTCTATGAATTGGGAAGAAATGGATTAACAAAATATAAGAAGATTTTCACATGGAAGCACATGGAGCTTTTTCACTATATCAAGTATTTCTCTTTCCCCTTAGATAAATTTCCTTGGTTTTTTATTAAATACATAAAAGTAAATGTTTTTGTTCACCACCTGTCTACTCATTAGATGCTTACTGGATGCATTGTAATTAAGGGGAATTTTGAAACAGTTTTGTGGGAACAAAGCAAGTGGCTTTATATTTTATGATCAAGATAGTCCCCCAGCTAGAAGAGACAGCATGGGAGAAACAATCATGGCTAGGCTTCACGAACGAAGATTTGGGAAGGCACTATCCACATTTGCTACAGGCACGCTGGAGAAACAATAAAGGTGTATCTATTAGGCATGTAAGAGTAATGTTGTTAGCTAGCAACTTATAGAATATCAGGAGGACTGAGATCAAACAGCAAGGAGAAAAGATGGTACATGGCATTGTAAAGGGAATTCAAAGGGAAGGAATGACAAGATCAGAGGAAGGAGTCATAAATTCTTTTGACAACTTCAAAGCAAGCAGACTTGAGGGGAGGAGATGTATGCACAAGCTTTCATTTTATTGCACTGTATAAATTTTCACAGCCTTTTCCGGTTATGCCCTACTTATTTTCTATCTGTAAATGCATTACCAGCCTGGAGATCCCAATTACTGTGGGAATTGTAGAGGTCTCGATTACTAAAGAAACTTGTTAAAATTACTTTTCTACACACATATCTACGATGCTGAGACACTTTAGTCCCCAAGCAGAGTGGAAGCCTAAGGATGGAAATAGTGAAAATCACAGTGTTTGCAGGATTCAGGCCACTTATGTGCAAATATATTATCATGCTTATAATGATCATAAGTTCACTTAATTATCTTGGAGAAAGAAAGATACATGAGGTATGTTCTTCAAGACATTAGGTCAGCTAGGAAAAGAGATGATAGGTGCTTTTTCTTCACTCTCTTGAAGGTGGAAGGAGGGGTTGGGAAAGATAATGATCATGCTTCCTTTCCCTGTTCTGTTTTTCAAAAAAATTTGGAGAAAAACCCTAAAAAGATATTAATACAATATCCTGGCTTCTGTTCAGATTATTACTTATGTTTTAAACAACAGATGCTAAATTGAGTTTTTTGGGGCAAGTACAAGAAGGTAGAATGTATTCTACATTATTTTGATGTTGTTGAATAAAGAATGTATGATTTATGCTGAAATAAACAAAATGATACTGGTCAGACTCCCTCATGTGGCTGTCCGTGGCTGCACTGATGTCTCAGATATCTGTGCTGCTGTCCAGTTTTCTGGCAAATATAGCCCAGGGGACAGAAATGACAGAAGAAATCTGTAACTCTGCTTTTTCATATGTAATGGCTGTAGATTTGTCTCTAAGAGCAGTAATGAAACAGAAAAGCTTCCTGATGGCAAAACAGATAAAGAAGAAATAAAGGGAGAAAACCAGAAATGAGCCATACATTTGTTTCGAAATTTATAGATACAGCTATATACATATGTATATAAGCATGTCTACATATATACCTATATTAAATATGTACAATTAGCTGTGCAGTTGCTTAGAATAGGATGTAATGAGTGGTAGGGGTTTAGGGGAGAATTCCAGTATAGAATTCACAGAGGAAGTTTGGATAACAGTAATAAACTTAGTGGAAGAAGTTACATTAGTTTTATGTTTCTTAAACTGTGGACAAAAAAAAAAAAAAAAAAAAAGAACATTTGGCATTAAAAGACCTTTTTCAGTGAGTACAGAACAAGAAACTAAGTGTAGTTCTTCATATTTTGTTTACCTACAGATGATGGCTGATTTTATTCATATGTGCTTCAAACCGAGTTTGGCATTGGGTAAACATGTGACTCAGCCTGACACCTACAGACTGAATCCTGTGGTCTAGGAGAGCATGGTCACCCCTGTTTAATGAGACACAGAGTGTTCTTTCTAATTCTTGTCTTTACTATGTTGGCAGAAATGTAAGAGTTGACAAGCATTCACATCTAAGTCATACCACTTGATAAACACAATGACAAGAGCAATTGACCTGAACTATTGTTACTCAAAAGTTTTAAATCTTTTATATCTGAAAATTTAATAGGATTTTTTTACACTGAATTTTTACCATAATGAGACTAAAATTACTTCCACATTCTTTGCACTGAGAAACACAAAGGCAATTTTATTACCATTCTTGACTTTCAGTGCTGAATCAATTACACTGTATAGAATCATAGAGTCATTTATGTTGGAAAAGACCTCTAAGACAAGACCTCAAATCAGCTGTTAACTACCACTGCCAAGTCCATCATTAAGCCATGGCCATAAGCGACACATTTACACATCTTTTAAATACTTCCAGAGATGGTGACTCAATCACTTCCCTGGGCAGCCCATTCCAATGCTTGACTACCTTTTCTGTGAAGAAATTTTTCCTGATCTCCAATCTATATCTTACCTGGCCCGACTTTTTAGTCAATATTTTTAGTCAATATGTCCATAAATAGGATTAAATTTACCTTTCTGTTCATGTAAATAGCATTTTTAGACTTGTTTTTCCACTGGTGGAAAAAAAGACTATGTGTTAAGAAACACAGCTGTCTCCAGCTAATTTTAAGAGGCTAATATGGATAACTTTAACAATCAATTGATAAACTCAGTGTTACAATTTTTTGTCACAACATACAAGTATAACAAATATTTCTACTTCTAAACCTTTGGTTGTCATGGTGGAACATAAATTAAATACACCATAAACTTCCAAAAATGATGCTGACTTCTTTATCAGTATCAGAACATGCAACTCTTAGGAACTAAAAAAGTATTATAATAGCAATGTATTCTGGCTGGCTAAGAGACTTGAAAAAATATCATTAGTAGAGAAATATATATATATTTATAGAAAATCTGTACTGACTTTACAAGCATGATATAATGGTTTAAATGATAGCAGAATGTGATGACAGATGAGTGTGTTAAATATGACAGGGCTACCATATGTCTTTAATTCATTCTGTTAACATTTTGTCATGATCTTGCTTGGTAAATGGCAATTTAAAAGAAAAAATAAAATATGGTGCATAATTGCCAAAATATTTCTATTACTTTTATTGGGTTTTCCAGTCAGTGCTTCAGATTGCAGTCTGAAAATCACTTTATGAAATGGAAGCTTTAATTTTGAAGAGAAGATTATACCACGCAACTAAATGAGACTCAACTAAAACCAGAGAAATAAGTTTTGGCAGTAACTATACAAGGGAAATGTGCACATGACATCTTCCTATTTTTCTTTTAATAGCTGTGGCAGCATGGTTTTTTCAGGTACACTGAGCATATGGGTGATTCTCTTCCACATGCTTAAGAGAATATAAGTCTATTTTCTTTTATATTTAAAGTGGAAACATACTCAAATCAGTTTGAAAATCATGTTTAAATCACTGTTCTAATAATTTCGTAAGTTCATTGCAGACAGTATAAAACATACTGATTTGTCAGCCTTCATGAATGGTAACTTACCACGAATGGAAGAGCACTCTGATCCATATTCAGATGCACTTAATTTCCCTTCAGTCTCCAAACTTCATCTGAGAGGTGAGCTGGGCCTTGCTGAAAATCACTACAGGATGACCTGGAAAGAGATCAGACAGACATCATGCCGAGGATTTCTTACAAGCTTTCACTACAGGAGCCATAGGAAATTATGATGTAAAAGTAGCAAATATATATAAAATATTTCACTGTATGAACAAACATTAGCAGTAGTTGGGCCAGATTATCAAACTGGTTCTTTCCAAAAACTTCACAGGATAGTTTTTTCAGATGTTCTTTCTCTGTTCTCTCTTTCGTGCAAAATGCCTTTTCTCTGGCCTTGTCAAAGTAAAGGACTCTTAACACACTGCCACTGAGCAACTCTGCTGGGCAACTGCACAATGGTAAGAGCCAGACCTGTGACTTTAATTTCTAACCTCTCAGTTATTTCAAGGTGAATTTTATGTGCAGTTAGGAATATTATGAAATTATACAAGATTATTCACATGAGACTTTTCTCAAAATATTGTGATACCTCTCTAAAAGGTAAAAAGAAAGCAGAAGTGGACTGCAGCGTCCCATTTGGAAATTCCCAAATGTCTTAAGATGAGCAGGCAAGACAGAAGTCTGGCCTGGCTGAACAGGAATTTTCTCCTGGAAATAAAGCAAAAAAGGAAGGTGTATGCCCAGTGGAAGCAAGGTCAAGTGACATGGGAAGAATATATAGAAGCTGCTTGCCACTGTAGGGAGAAAATTCATGTGGCCAAAGCTCAGCTGGAGTTGAAGCTGGACAGAAATGTGGGGGACAATAAAAAGAGTATTTTCAAATATATTAATGGCAATAGGCAGAATAGAAATATCATCAGTCTATTATCAGATGAATACGGTCACCACACAAACAGGGCCAGAGACTTGGCAGAGGTATTCTTTGCCTCTTTCTTTAACATGGGTGATGAACCAAGAGGGTCTCAGTGCCCTAAGCTGTAGGACCATGACTACAAGAATGATTAACTCCCAGCTGACCTGAATTTGTGTGGGATCTGCTGCTCCAGCTGGATTCCTACAAATCTATGGGGCCTGATAGGATTAATCCTAGAATCCTCAAAGAGCTGGCTGATGTCATCACAAAACCTCTCTCTTGATTTAATTTTAAGTGGTCTTGGGAATTCAGAGAGGTCCCAGATAACTGGAAGCTGGCAAACCTTGTCCCAGTTTTCAAGAAAAGCAAGAAAGAGGACCCAGAAACTGCAAGCCTGTCAGTCTCCCTTCAGTGTCTGGTTAGTTATGGAGAAGATTATTCTGGGAGGTACTGAAAAACAGCTGGAGGACAATGCAGTCATTGGTCACAGCCAGCATGGCTTCTTGAGAGGAAAGTCCTGCTCATCAAGCCTGATTTCCTTCTATGACAAGGTAACCCATCTAGTTATGGGTTAGGGAAGCCCAACCCTACATCAAGGGAAGCCTGTTGATGTAAACTTTTTGGATTTCAGTAAAGCTTTTGATACTATCTCTCACAGGATCCTTCTATACAAACTGTCCAGCACAGATGGATAAACACATCATGTGATGGGTGAGCAATTGGCTCACGGGTTGAGCACAGAGGGTAATAGTGAGTTGGGTAACATCAGACTGGTGATGTGTCACTAGAGGGGTTCCACAGGGCTCCATCTTAGGCCCTGTGCTCTTCAACCTCATAAGTGACTTGGACATAGGACTGGAAGGGATACTAAGCAAGTTTGCAGATGACACAAAACTGGGAGGAGCTGTTGACTCCCTTAAAGGTGGGGAGGCCCTGCAGAGAGACCTCAACAAATTAGAGGACTGGACAATCACCAACCATATTAAGTTCAACAAGAGGAAGTGCCAGATTCTGCACCTGGGGTGATGATTCTGCACCCTGGATGTCCATACAGACTGTGGAATGAGAGGCTGGAAAGCAGTACCATGGAAAGCTGGAAAGCAGTACCTGGGGGTCCTGGTTGATGGCAAGTTGAATATGAGTCAGCAGTGCCCTGGCAACCAGGAGGGCCAACCAGTTCCTGGGGAGCATCAGGCAAAGCATTGCCAGCCAGTTGAGGGAGGTGATTATTCCGCTCTGCTCTGCACTGCTGTGGCCTTACCTTGAATACTGTGGCAGTTTTGGGCATCGCAATATAAGACAGATATTAAGCTATTAGAGAGTGTCCAAAGGAGAGTAACAAAGATGGTGAAGGGCCTTGAGGGGAAGCCTTATGAAGAGCTGCTGAGGTCACTTGGTCTGTTCAGCCTGGAGAAGAGGAGACTAAGGAGAGACCTCATTGCAGTCTACAACTTCCTTGTGATGGTAAGAGGAGGGGCAGGCACTGACCTCTTCTCTGTGCTGATCAGTGGACAATGCTCTCAGGCACATGGTGTGATTCTTGAGGATAGTCCTCCATGGTGCAGAGCTAAGGGTTGTACTCAACGATCTTCGTGGGTCCCTTCAACTCGGCATATTATTCTGTGATTCTGTATTTAGGGTCAGAAAAGTGTTTGCCTGCCACTTACAACACACATTTTCAGTAATTTTTTTCAAGTTTTGGTCTTCAATTTTTCTACCACTCATAGAATAGCCACATGGAAAACAGACACAAAATTTTACTACTGAAAAATAGTATTCCAGAGCAAATTTGGAATGATTTTGTTATAATTTTTGCTACCTACATAGAGGGAGAACCCAGTATGCCTGAAGAATCACTAGAGCACTTAATTTGATAATTTGACCATGGTAGCTTGATGCACATTTTGTTTCTAACTTCAGACAGCTCTAAAAAGCTTTGGATAAATTTCCATTTCTGAAAAAAATGTGTACCAAGCAAGCAGATAGACTGACAAGCTACAAGCCAACAGTACAGTCTTTACAGATACAAATTACAGATACACTATGTACCAAAAAAAAATAAAATTGAGGTGAGGTATCCTACATTAATTCTGCAGTTTTTCCTTATCTTCCTAATGTTATTATATCTATTAATTTTGTGTCAATATATAATATAACATTCTACCTCCCCCCTCAAAAAAAGTTATTTATCTCTTTTGCTCTAGAAAACTTGAAGAAAAGAATTTTGCAATTAGTATCTTCAATTTTTTTTACACTGTGCTGGCTCATCAAGTTTGTGATATGTAAAGAATTATTTGAACATTTCTACTGACGGTTTTTGGAAGGTTTTAGACTAACTGGAATGACTTTCAGAATATATCTTATTTGAGAAGTCAAGAGGACACTCATCTTTCATTAAGTGTTCAGTTCATCAGGAGGTCTGAAAGTTGGGCTTGCTCTTACTTCTCTAGTAGCATGAAACTTTTTAGCAAACATAGAAGTTGCTTCCCTTTCTTTAAGCCATCAAAGTTTGATACAGTCTCCAGTGAAGTTAATCACTCCTGTAATCAGTATAAATCAGTTCATAGTGACTCTCTATGTAGCTACAGACTTTATATACAGAACACCACACCTTTTCGTACTTCTATCTGATAATTACATCTGATGGAAAAGTGAAGAGGGTTGTACATTACAGAAAATTTGTTGCAAGCTCATGGCTATTCAAAACAGTCCCCTCCAAACAAACACAAGACAACACCCTGCTACCAGCTTCTTGACACTGTGAACAAAAAGAGTTTCTCAGTGTAATATCTGCTGCTATTACTCTGCTCTGTCCATCTATAATTTATCACAAGCCCCTCAAGCCATGTACATTCCTCATGGAGTCTCCAGTGAGAGCTGAATCTGAGATATAGATTTGATTCTGGTGAGATGTGTTGCCATGCGTTTTTCTTTCATGAATATGTTGGAAAAGCACTATGGATTTTACTCTCCCTCCCTTTATTTTTTTTTCTATTTTGGTCTTAGTAGAAATAAATGAGCTCCAGGTAATGGTCTCACTGGACATACTGCATAAAATTCTAGGTACAGCTCTACCGTGGTTTTACCATGGCCAGATGCAAGGGGCCTATTAAAACCACTCCACTATCCTCCCTCCTCCCCTCTGCAGGTGGGCAGAGGAGAGAGGAAGAAAAAAAAACAGCAAAGGAATTTTGTGAGTAGAGATAAGGATTGAGAGAAGGCAGGCAAAACAAACTCAGAGCGAGGATAAAACTTAAATTTATTCTTAACAGAATAAGAGCTAAAGAGTGAGAAGTAAAACAGTCCTAAACACACTTTCCAACCACCCCTCCTTCCTTCCATGTTCTCCCTCCTCCCCCTGCATCAGTGCGGGAAGAGAAGTCTACCCATAGGGCAACAGGTCTTCCAAGTCTGCTGCACCTCTGGATCACCTTTCCATGGGCTGCAGGGAGCAGCCTGTTCCACCATGGTCTTCATCACAGACTACAGGGGGCCTAAAGCTCTGAGTCCTTCCCCTGCCCTGTGGTGTCCTTCCCACAGGAGACAGTCCTTGATGAACCTCTTCAGTGTGAGTCCATCCACCCCTCGGGCAACAGTTCTTTTCAATCTGTTACCCCATGGATGACTTTGCCAAGGGGGTGCAGTCCTTCATGGGTTGAACTGTACCAACATGGTTCTCCTACGGGGGTCACAAGTCCTACCCAGAAAAAACTGCTCTGGTGTGGGCTTCCCTCTCCATGGGCCACAGGTCTCCACCAGGACTTCGCTCCATTTTGGGCCTCCCACAGGGAGTCGCAGCCTCCTTCATGTATCTTCCTGTTCCAGCATGGACTCCTCCATAGGCTGCAGGAGGGTTTCTGCACTCCAATGGTTCTTTATGGGCTGCAGAGGCTTCAGGTCTAAGTCTCTGCTCTGCTTCTGGGGGATGGGGGAAAAGTGTCCCCCTTTCCTTCCCCCCTCTGGCTGCACTGACCTTGACGACTGCTTGTTGTCCCGGACTGGAATTTCTTCTGTGCAATAACCTTCTCTTCCCCTGTTCTTAAATATGTTATCACAGAAGCGCATCTCATTGGCTTGGCCTTGGCCAGCATCAGGAAATCCCTCCTGGAACTAACTGCCATTGGCTTTTCATAGGACAGTGAAAGCTTCTAGTAGCTTCTAACAGAAGCCACTCTATAGCCCCCTCCGCTACTAAAACCCACTCACAGGTTAAACCCATGACAGATCTGTAAAAAATTTTCTTGTTTTTTATGACATCAAAACTGTTTCATGTTTAAGCAAATCTAGAGAATCTCTTGGGTTAAGGGAGTAAAACGTGCAAACAAGTTAAAACAAGCAGAAAGCTATAAGCGAAGTTTATACGTATACCTGAAAATGTCTGAATTTCCTTATATAATGTATACACTTCCACTAGATACAGATTAGCCCAATTTAAGACACTCAACAACAACAACAACAATGAAAAGCATAAATATGTAAACTACACAGAGAGAGAGAGATAGATAACCCCAAATGGGTCTTCTACAGAAACAGCATCATAGCTGCCTGACTCAATTATCATGTAAAAACAGAAAACAGAACTCAAGAAATAGAAGCTGTCATGAAAAAGTTATATCTGGAATAACTGAAGAAACTGGAAGGGAAAAGGTGAACTGGAGATATTGCAATAATTTTCAAATGCAAATCAATTTTTTAAAAGGCTTTATGGTAAGAATGTTCTACAAGAAGTCAGAGCTACCACTCAGAGGAAAAAAAATTAAGGATAGTAGGCTTGAGAAGAACAGCCTTCATCAATTAAGAGATAAAATTATTAAATAATTGCTTTGTTTGGGGCTATTTTTGGTCAATAATAAATAACTATGCATTATGCTGTGGCTGTGGATTATTGCCTCCATCTTATATACTTTACAGTTCTTGCCCCTGTCACAACATATTTGCTCAGTCGTTACTGAGAGCAGACATTTTGAATGACAGCTGCTTTTCCCATGTGTTTCTTCATTGCTTTCTCCAGTGTTTCCAGAACCTTGTTTTGTAGCTACTCATGTCCAGATGCAGATTAAACTTAGCATATTTCATATTTTTTGATGTCATTGTATTTAAACATCACAACGTAACATTGTTCAGTTTCTGCATGCTAATGAGTCAAAATACATTGAATGATGCCAGCCCCTTAAAGTGATCATTGCTTTTGAGCAGCCACTTTAACATGTTCCAAGACTTCAGAGTAATTTGATTTAACCATTTTTGTTTAGACTGTGTATTTAGTTAATGTGAAAGAGGAAAATACCTTTCATAATGATGTATCTTCAAAAAATATAGAGTGAATGACATTAGTCAACTAAACTGACCACAACGAAGAACCATCACAAGAAACTTTGTAAAACCTTAACACTGGTTTTGGCCTAAAAAACCCTTTAAAACCAGAACTACTCCTGATCAGGAAGATTTGTATATGGACTATAAATGAGACTGACATAAAACACCTGCCTAATTTGGACATTTAGTTTGTTTCTCAGTGGTAAAATGAGGGCAACAATATTTGATTATTGCACAGTCTCCTCACCAAGCTTGAAGTACGATGCCATGTGCGCCATAAGGAAGCCTGTCTGCATCTCGAAGACAAGTTCCATGTGAGAGACAACATGATTGTTGTCTAATGACACTGTTCTTAGACAGGATGGAACAAGCACTTACTCTGAGCTAGGCCATCTGGATACTTGTTTCAGTTGGTAAAATTTTATTAGTAATATATATTTCCCATCTATGAATCTCTTGACAGATTGTAAAATTACTTTGAAGAAGTAAGGGGAAGTACGGAAGGAAATTTGACTCTTAACTAATTAAGCTTTTTATTTATTGCTGAGGAATTGGAAGTGTGCTGCTCATCTTAATTGGTGCTGTAGATACTCTGAACCTTGAAAATAACATCATGTCTTTTGATCTCTCAAGTTCCTATGTTGATTTTGGCCATAGCATCTCTCTGAGACATACAGTGAGTTACTTGCAGAAATGAAAAAATACCCAAACCAATCAACCAACCAAAAAACCTCCCCACACTCCAGGTTCATCCTCATCTCTGTGTTTTAACATAAAGACTTACCCTTTCTTTGTACCTCAGCTTTGCATTGCAGGATTATTTTAATATATCCACTGAAAATATATTCTTAACTTTAGAAGTGAGTACATCCCATTTCAAGAGCTCTGGAAAATATGGTAGGAACTGAATTGTCCTAATACATCTTAATGGCTTTAGACCATAGCTCTGTGTTTTCCTGTCATTGTTGCAAACTGACAGACAGTTCCTGGGAGGAAGGTGAAGCCAAAGCAATGTCTGCCAGCTGGTTCACAAAGATGCAGCAGTGTCAGCACATTACAGAACCAAAAGGCCAGATGGTGAGAGAGCAGACTGTTACTGAAGTAGATTCCTATTCTCAATGCTGCAACCACCTACAGCTGTAGCTGTGGCAAGCCAGCTCATTTCTGTCCATCTTTCCAAGTGCAATAGATCAATCTGTTACTACCACTTGGAAGTAAAAATGAATGAAACACTAATAAACCTTATGAAGTGAAATCTGTGTTTCCTCTTAGCACTGCTGGATCCAGCAGCCTCATATATTGATCCCGCTCAAACAATGTTTCAGCTTGCTGTTTACAACCCTGTTCTTTTTTATATTCTCTATTTCCTTTCCAAAGCAGCTGTAAGAAGCACCACTTCTAATGAGCTTGGTATCCACCTGTTTCTCATTGAAGTTGACAATAAAACCTTACTCTGGATGAGAGGGCAAGGAAAGATGCAATTCCAGCCTTTTCCAAGGTGAAATTCAATTTTTTTTTCCCCACACACGATGTTCTGCATACTCACCATGCCAACAGATACAAAAAGCAGTGGTACTAGGAAAAAAGAGAGAAAACATAGTAGTATATACTTGGAAAATCTTCATCTTTTCCTCATGGTGTCTTCCACCACTGCTGAGAGTGATCCACGAGAAATGTTTTCACTTTAAAACATCTTACATTTGTTCTTCTGACACAGTTAAGCCTCTGTGACTGCATAAGTATTGCATGTGTCATGATGTCTCTCTTTTTAAGAGGTACACAGCAGCCTACAGGAGTACATTGACCTACTGCAACAGGATCAGAAGGCAGTTCCCTTGCATTGGGCTGACATAATTTCTTTCACAGGCAGCCACATCACATACTGCCTTTTGTAAATTTGTTCAACTCCCCGTTTAAAAAAATAACCTTTTTGGATTTCACTTCACTTACTTGGAACTGTAACCTCTCTCTCTGATGGGTAGAAACCTTCTGCAGTTTTCAGCCTGTACCTATTCCCCCATATGTTACTTGCTTTGATATAGTCTTTGTTCCTTACCTTCTGTAGTTATTTTCCACGATGTTGTAGTAGGTTGTATATCCATTTGCAGTAATCACAGAAGGAATGATACCTCCCTTATACTTCTGCAAACTCAGTTTTCTACTTCTTTAAATTTCACCCTATAAACCAGGCTGATTATTTTATGTTTTCTTTCTTCTTAAGAAATTAATTAGATTATTAAATCTATATTTAATAGGGGTTGTAGTTGCTGATCTTCAATGGAGATACCTCATATGTAGTATGTCTTAAGGTCATATTTATTTTTTCTCAGGCTAAATCAAATTGCTGACTCACAGATACATTAGGAAAGTTGGGCTCCTTTCCCTCTTATTGAGGGAAAGGAGCCCTCTTAAATAAATTGTCATACTTTATCTTATATGTAAGATATGAAATTCTATTGCATCACCATTCTTTCACACATAATTCTCCTAACGTATATTCTGGTCCCCCTGTATAGATAAAATAAATATATGATTATAAAAGTATAAAGGATCCAAATATAGGAAAAAAAAAAGACAAAAAAACGAAGCTAAAAAAAAAAATCACAGAAGGAAGTTAAAACCAAGGCCTTTCTTCAAACAACTCCACTACTAGCACAACCTGCAACTGGTTCCTTATCTCTAGAATTCACACTCATCTCCTCATCTTCCATCTGAATTAAGAATTTTCGAAACGGAACTATATAAAATATTGTACTCTTAAAAAAGCCTCATATCACTTTCTCTTTAAAAAATCAGAAACCGTCTGATGGTTCTATTACAGTATTTCTTTGATACATGGGCAGTGCAACAGTTCACGACATTTCTGATTTACTACTTGTAAGATTTACAAAGTAATCAGAAATCAATTACTTTAATTCTTAATCTTTCAGTCTATCCATTAAGCCTCATTGCATGGGTTGGACTTCAGTACACATGAAAAATATAATTAAAAAATTATCTTATGCTCTGGCAAAACAGCATAGAATTTTTTTTCTTTGTACTTCTTTTTTTTTAATGGTCATTCATTACCTGCTGAAGCTGTCATACAGATTTTTGCTTTTGGAGATTTCTTAATTCCAAAATGACAACAAAAAGGTTAAAAGACACTCCAGAGCTTTGCTGCTTGTTTCTCTACTTGGGATGTGACATTTCTCCATCTAATATTATACACTCTAGTTTTTATCCAGCACACACAGGTGTTTCATTATGTTTAGCATAAATTAAATCAGATTTACTCAAGAGAAATGCAAAAGAGCTAACATTAAAGGGCTGTTTTATATTCAGAGAAGAATGAAGTAATTTAAATAAACAATGTTTTTTCCTAGAACTATAATAAGAACATTTATATTCACCTGTTTCTAGAAGAGGAAGTCCAGTAAAATATAGTTTCCAATGCCTCTTAAACACAGAAGGTAATTTCAAAAGACTGCAGGCAGAAATAATGAGCCCTCCAAGTTACAGAAAGGCAAAGGTCTTGCTACTACAAGAGATCTGTGAAGAGCATAGGGGCAAAATGAAGGTTAGGAAGATATTTTTGGGGAAAAGAATCTGGAAACACTTTGTAGATTCTGTGGCACACCAAGAGTGTCCCAGAGTCTTTTGCCTACTCACTGCTAAGCCAGCAGAAATGCTATTTTGAAATTCAATATTTCTATTTAAATATTAATGGCAAAAAAAAAAAAAAGTGCAATTCTTTTCTGAAATTTCAGAGTAAAGGGCATAGCTTTAGTTCACAAATCCACTGGTCTAAAACATATCAATTCTACATGAAAATTAACACGATATTTGTTAACTTAATTGTTGGAAATACAGCATTCCAAATAATTCCAGTACCTCACATAACAGAAAACCTGTAACAATAGAAAAAACAAGACATGCCCTTACATTCCTGTCAGCTCAGAACAGGACATAAAAATAATAAAACAAAAGGAATCCAACATGAAAAGCAGCATTGTTAAAAATAGAGACCTGGATCGTAGTATTTTTATGTTTGTTTTTTTGTTCGTTTGTTTGGGTTTTTTTAAAAAAAACCAACCAGGCCTCTCTACTTGTAGAGACTTAAAATTTCCTTTCTTTGTCATTAATGAGTAATTACATAAAGCTATGAGTGATTATTGAAATGATGAACATTTAGAAAAGGATTTCCTCTTTTCTTAAATCAATATATGTAAAAATAATCCTATTGAAAAAAAAAACCAGCAAACCAACAGAACCAAAAACAACTTTAGCACAGAACTGGAATAAATCTGATTTTGTAATATCTGTGCCTTTAAATATAGTTTTTCTGAAGATACTCTGAAAAACAACCAAAATTAAGAGCTTGATCATATACTGGAGAAGAAATTTAATGTTTGGCCGTTTTGGCCAACATTGTTATCATGTAGTATTGACCAACATTCATCAGAAATCCAGTCATCCATGGCAGTAGACATCTATTTTCTTCCAAGAAAATTCCTGCAAAAAATTTTAAAGAAGGTTATCAAATCTAAAACCTGCTAGGTGACTGGTTTGGGTTTATGTACTAACTACGGACTAATTTTTAATAAAAAAAATAACAAATGAAAACCTGATTTTTTCATATTCACAATGCATGTGGACGTGAGGTTCTTCTGTCATGAAACAGGAAACCCCAATGCTTACCAACTCACTAGCACTAGGTAAAACTTAAGAATTAGAAGGCTGGTGTAATGGAAATAATTATGCTGTTAGAAAGTCAAGTATATTGGAGATTTCCTTCCAGAGTTAAGTAACTTTCAAGTGCTACTATTTTAAAACTTGCCAAATATCAAAGAAAGTATTAGAAAAACTTAACCTTGGATGGGTGAACCATGAATTATTTTAGCATTTAAGGATGTGTGCTTTGACTGAAAAGTTAAAGTAACAATCAAAGAGCTGAATCTCTCATATAGTCAGCAGGATTTTAGGAATAAGTTTATCAAGCCCTAAAAAAAAAAATCAACTTTCATAGCAAAAATACAACAGAGCTTGCAGGGTAGTGTGATAGGCCAGTTGGATGGGTATCAGGGCAGGTCCTCTAATATGAAGAAGAATATCTGAAAATTCTGGATTTTTTTGTAAAAGATAACAGGTCTGAACACAAAGTGCTGATGTATTAAAAAAACTAGCAACAGTCTTTCATCTGGCATGGACCTCTAAGCATGAATTGAAAATGCCTCAGCAGAAAGTGGGAACTACCTGCTGCAGCAAAGCGACACAGCGGAGTCCCAGAGACACCAAACTCCAGAATGTGCACTTGGGCAATCACAATGTTTTTTGTTCACAGTCAGATCTGCCCGAAACAAAATTTTGAACATCTGCTGATAACTTTTGTGCTGCCATCATATATGTCTACTTTGGTGGCAATCCTTTGTTGTTTTGTCAGGTTGGCTCTATATACATGATGACAGGACCATTCTATTTTCTGCTCCGTCAAGGTCAGAATTCGAAATGCAAAAGTCCCTAAGAGGTAGAAAGTGAAATTTACTATAAAGGTTTCCTTTCCTCCTGTTCTTTTTTTAGTCCTACTTTCCTAGATATGTTTGGAACTGATATAAGTGCATTTGAATCCTTAAAATTAAAAAAAAACAAAACCAAAACCAAACAAACGAACAAATAAGAAAAGCAAAAAAGCCCAAAACAAACCAGGAATTTTATCTATACGATTTTGTACAGTGAAATATTGAATATAGTCATCCATTCATTCAATTATCTTAAATAAATTATTTTTCTCAGTGGGAAAGGGGAGAAAATCGGCACAAATAAGTGCCAATATCCCCATAAAAGCTTTCCTTGCATTCCATTCCATAGTGGAACAAAACATTGCTAGTTAAGGGAAGATCACTGCAGTGACTTTTTTTTCTTCAAAGCTTTGCTAGTAATAATATCTAGGAGAGGGAACTTATGCTATACGTAACTTCATATTCAAATTACCTGAATTTAAAATCCTACTCTTTGGAATAAAAAATTCTTGAGATTTAGATCTGCCATTTTTTCCCCTTCAGCATGTCCAGCAGAAATGTTTCAGTTTACCAAGCAGCAACAGAATCTTTGTTTTGCACAGGGATATAAACATGATTTTTAAAAGTTAAAAAATGTACCTGGTGAGATGAAAAATATGTAGCAAGAAACAGTGCAATGTTTTAAAGGGTAGAAGGACCAGCTAAAGTCACAGAACAGGCAAAAACTAAAAGCAAAAACAGCAGGCAAATGAAACGGAGCAAACCACAGCATTGTACCTCCTGAACTGAGAAGGCCAAAAACATGCAGCAAAGAACAAGACCTGAGATGAGCTGCTGCAAAACAAAAGTCACAGTTCTTGGAACAAGAAAAGAACTTTAAAGCAGTTATCTCACAAAGATTTTGTTTTTTTCCATATCTCAATGTTTCTTCAAAGTGAAACTGATTTTTGGGTATTTAGCAGATTTTATGAGGCTTGTTTATATTTTTGAAACTCTTCTACCAGCTTGTATGCATAGGGAATGAAGGGAAGGAGGAAGGAGAGGCAAGGAAATCAACTGAACATTTCCAGGCAATTAGGTACGCGTCAGATAAGTTGTTTTCTACAGCTGCTGCACAACTGAACTTTTTTTTTGATTTGAGATTCAAATTGGCTCATAAATATTGAAATGATAAGCTTAAGGAAATGGTACTATTTGTTGCATGGCCTACTTCTGAGAATTAGTCTAATGGAGAAATCATGGCTCAAGTGTTACTGTTTCAGTATGGCAGTACTGCTATTCTACCAACACTTCACTGATCCTTTTAATAAAAGGCCCATGTAGCGATTATGGTGCTACTGTGCACTATTGCCTTCATCTTACTACTATACAGTTCCCAGAAGATCATTAGGTTGGATTTTCATTAGTTAACAGTTTTCTATTGCAGTCCTAAAGGACCTAACACCAGTTTGTTTCACAGAGGACTTATGCAGAATCTACAGTGCTTTTTTCAATCTCATTTCCAATTAGTCTAGGATTTTTACCATCCTGACTATAAAACTAGCTGTGTAATTCATTCTTCCTCCACAGTTCACTTTTGTTTTTACTTGTACAGCTACTTGAATACGCCTTTTCTGTATAGCAGAATTAATATTCCTCTTTCTGAGAGCAGGCTTTCACCAGGGTACAGTGACTATAGCTTTAGAAGGAAACCAAACTGTTTCAGCAGCTTCAATTCACATCCAAAGCACCGCAAAGGCAAGCAAATTATACAGAGGTCAGCCACATGGCTCCTTCTAGACCCAGACTGCAAGTTCTGGTCCTTTAACTCCTCATGTGTATTATTGCAGTAATAACAATAATCAAAATTATTATTCTATCTCCTGACAACTTCTGAAAATTTAAAATTTGGTTTCATTTTGTTTTGGAACAGATCTCATTCAATAATTTCAATAAAATCAAAAACAAAATTCATTTTTTCCAACAAAGCAAGCTAGATGCAGGGTTGAGTAGCCTTCTTTATGACAGTGCAACCTAAAGGTCAAATCTCTTCTCCGCCTCATTCCTGGGATTGCTTTCCATGGTACACAGAAAACAGAAAGGATTTGGATTTTGATCTATCACACAAATCCCAAGCCACTTGTCTTGCTATCAAATCTCTGCATACGTTTACTATTCCCTACCAAAAACTGCATTGACCAGTAATATCACTGAAAATTCAGATAGAAACATTTTAACCTCTTTGATTGTCTAGGGGTTTTTTTGGTGTTTGTTTTGTTTTGTTTTGTTTTTTTAATGTACAAGCATTCCACATACTTCTGCTGGACCCCTTTGCCAATTAGATTTGCAGCTTCATGGCATTCATATGTAATTCCCTATTATTTGATATAAACAATTTACATGCTTTTAAGCTACCAAACTACCTCATAGTTGATGTTCATCATTACCTGTTGTAAAGCCCTTCAGTAACATTTTCCTGAGCTTCCAGTATTCAGGAGCCATGATCTCCCCCATGCACTAAATTGAAGTGTGGGTCAGACTACAATACAGGGATACTGCTTTTCCATCCCCTGCATTTAAAAATCCTTATTTTCTTATTCCTGCCATTTCAGATAATTTCTGTCTCTTGAGGCTGAGAGTGCGGGGCTCTGTTAAGGTTTCTCTGAAGATCTTTCTAGCACTGCTGTGATTAGTTCTTTTGATATTGGGTTGCTTGCTTAGAGCATATCGAATTTTTTTGCCCCCAGTATGCAAGACTAACTGTCAGTGTTTCCTTCCAATGGATAAAGTTTCTCAGCTATTATGATTTTAAAACTCCCACTATGCTTGAGCATCCTGTTCTCGGGTACATTCATTCTTCTCATTGATCTTTGCATATCTTCTGCTCTTTACTGTCACCTGTCTCAGTGAATCCTGCTTAGACAGATGTTTCACAAATTACAACACAGGTGAAGAGTAGAATGTGGTTAAGGACACCACCAGTTCCCTAACAGATCATCTGTCTAAGATGACTTATTTTCTCCCTATGTTAAAAGTTTGACTGTTTCGACTCCTACTTCAAACACGTTTGTTCCTTACCATATCTTTTATTTTACCACTCTTTATAGTTGGTAACAACATTGCATTGCAGCAGATGCAAAGGGCTTGTTAAAATACATGCTCTACAATATTTCTGAAAAAACACCCTATAGTATATTATGACTGGTAGTAAATATGACTGTTACAAGAATTGTAACTCATGTAAAACTAATTCAGTACATTCTTTGCTACCCCAAGAGTACTGAATAACAACATCCTGTTAATCAACTGTTCAAAAAAATTACTTTAATGACTTATAAAACAGTCTCTGTGGTGGGAACAGTATCTCAGATGTCATATATGACCATATGTGACCACTGCACTAAGGTATATCATTACATGTTGGCTCGTTTCCTGCAGTACTTTGTTGGAAGTTTGTTGGGAGTCTTACAATTATTTACTGGGAGGCTTTAGACTACAGAAAGTCTGATTATAACAGTGAGGGATAGGTAACTAGCCAAACACTGCTCCCCATGCTGAAATCACTTCCAGCAGTAGCCTGTTTTCAGGGATAATCTCTTATCTAAATCTAAATTAGGCATAACCTAATACGACTGAATACTCATGAGGTTCAGACCTGCTAGTATTAGGAGGTTGTGTCACATCAAAATCCAATAAGGAATGAATACAGTTTACATTGATATCAGCTTAGTTAGAAGAATTAAAGTCTTCAGCAGTTAATTTGACTTTCAATTGTGCTGGTTTTTTTCTTTAATAATTTCTGATACATTTCTAAAAACCACATTAGATAAGTGTAGAGGAGAAAATTTGCAAAGACAAGCAAGAAAAAAAGGTCATGTCTAAGAATAATCTTCACACTACAGGGTGGTATTTTTAGATTTTGGAAGTCTGAACATTTTAGAAATAATGTGTAGTCAGTCAGGCATGAATAGAAGTTACAAACTAGAATGAACCATCTGGACATTGGAATTAGACACAGGTATACAAACAATTAACTGAAGACACAACTCCATAGTCAAAAATAGCCGCATTACTGAATTTCTCAACTCAGAACAAATTCTTAGTTACTGATTACAGCAAATGCATTCCTGCTGCTAAAAGGTTTTCCAGAGATCTACAGGACGAGAAGGTACCTTAATCCAAAAGAGTTTATATTTGCTATGAAAAAAAAATGGAGGAGAATTCTGAAGCAAGCTGAGTTGAGAAGGACCTAGCAGTACCATTAAGGCTGCACATCTTGAAATAAGAAGATTGAGAACACAGATTGAGAGAGAATTGCTGCACAGGCAGTATACTTGTAATTAACAAAAAGGAAGTAGGAAGAAGAAGAAAAAAATATGGCCAGTAAAAAAAAAAATAAAACAACAAACAGGTTGCATTTAGGAACATGAGAAAGAATATATATTTAAAAATATGGCTTTTAAATTTCTGAGGCTGAGGGTCTAAACATAAGACTAGATCAAACCAGCCTTACCACAGCTAAGAAAACATAATCTAGTTTCAGTAAAACTTCTTATTGTGTCTCGTCTTAAGATTCACAGTTTTTTACATATGATAAGCATTGACTTACGATTGTAAGTAATGAAGCTTAAATATTTTCTGATTGTAGTTTTAGTCTACCAACTTGCATGCTCTTTTCACCAAATAATGGTTCTGATACTGAAAGAATACATTAAAAAAAAAGATGAAAAAGTGATCTTGCCTAAAGTATTTTTGTGTGGTACAGCCTACACCTTAGAAAATAAAGGCTGTAGAGCTGGAATCATAAGTTACCTTCTCCCCAGTGGACAACATGAAATACTTCACACAAGTGGGTATACACTTCTCTGAAAGACAGAAAGAAGTGCTCCTTAACTAAAAAGAACATTTCTCTCTACAAATTATTCAGGCAGGATCTGTGTAAGTTAGTTTATTCAGAGATTAAAGACCAGATAGGCTGCACAACATTTTTCTGTTGTTTTGACAGCCTTTTTGCTATATTAAAAAAAAAATCTTTAATCTGAATTTAATGCAGCTACTGTAATATAGAAAATTCTTAAGGAATGTCATGCAGTCTTCAGAGGAAGGAGAAAACACTGGTGACTGTTACAGAAAAAAAAAGATAAGTATTTAATATGCACTCATCCTCAGGTAAAAGGGTAAAGTAATAAAATGGCTTCTACTAAAGCCAGTGTAATAAACTAGATATCATTGAGGAAAAACTACATTAAATGATTCACAGTAGAATTATAAACACCTGCTTACATCATACTCTGACACCTTCTTCATGTCCATATGTATTTATAAACCTAGTGCAAGGAAGGGAAAATAAAGTTATTACAGACTTTCCAGTATAAGTGCAAAAATAGCATTGGTTTCCTGCTCATACTGAACCTGATAAAAGTGCTCCTGAAAATATGGTAGCTAAGGAATACTACCCCTGCATAAAAATTGTCCAGAAATAGTTTATTAGACAAATCACCTTATTTGTCTGAGCTGTTTGCCCAAGAATACCCACCCATGTAAGAAATTGTTCTAAAGCGTTCTTCAGTTTGTGAGTGAGCTCTCTCTATGTAGCACTGCTTTTCACAATTAAACTATTGCTGTAAAATGCAGGAAATTGCATTCATGGTTAATTGCATAATTCATGAACTCAGGCAAAGTGTGAGCTTGGTAAATATGTAAAACTTTTCAATCAACTCAAGTAGAATGAAAGAGGAAAACACATTATTGCTTAAGCTTTATATAGCAAATAAATGTTGAGTTGAGGAATGCATTTCATTTTACATACTCATTTAATATTACAGAGGAAAAAGTCATGGGTAGTATAAAAAAAAAAGACAATTACCTTGGCATTTTTTGGTTTTTTTTCTTATAGTTGAGATAGAAAGACTCAAAGATTTCAACTATTCGATCTAGTGTTGATTTTCTTGACTTACAAAGCACCTAACGGAAAATGTTGATAGCACTGTGCACTTATTTACATTTTTATTACATTTGATAGGAGCAAAGGGTGAAATAGGAAGAGATAACTATCTTTGAGGTACAAATATCTTTGAAAGTCTAGAATTTAATATTAAATGGAATGTATGAGTCTGAGCCTCTAAATTGTTTTGTATAACAACTCCAGGGTTTTTTCCATTTAAAGATAGCTTTCATATAAAGACAGAAAAAAAAAAATTCTTTATTCAAAAGAGCATTAATGAATTGTTGAAATTAATTTTTGATCTTTTGAATCAAGACCTATTTTAGCAATTTCTTCATGATCTTTCAAATCTTGGTCATTACAGCACTATAGTATAGGCTTGTGACCATTGATATAAGGCTTACTGGTACTATTTGACTATGCTTTTTATTTTTATTTCTATTGTGTATGATGTTCTCTTTTCTACCTTTCTAGAAGGAAACTGAATTATACTGCTTTTCTTTTGAGAAAGGTTTTGAATCCAAGCAAAAGGAAAATTTTCAGATTAAGAAAATTCACATTTTTGCCTTTATTACCTCTACCTTTATTCACATTTTTTCACATTTTTGCTGTCCTTCCTCACTCACATTTGAATTTATTAGGAATGTGTTAGTAGCCAGTCTTGTTTTTTTTTTATATATACCTTTATCTATTCATATAAAATACAAGACCTTAAGAGTATTGTACTAACTTCTTTCAAGCAGAAAGATTCTTGCTTCAGATGAAGACGGAAACACTCTAGCAACAACCTGGGAACAAAAGAAGCTGCCCTTTGGGTTTTTTATCTATATCAATACTTTCTTCCCAGAAAAGTTGCTGAAGCTTATTGCCTTAAAATATCAAACTACAGACTGAGGTGATTAAATATGGAGTCAGGAGCTTATTTTGAGAATGGATCCCATAATCTCTGCAAACAAATAATGATCTAGGAAAGAAAGGACATTAAAGCTAGATGTTTAGTAGAGTAGTGATATGGAGTTTCTAGTAGACTGCAATTTTCTCTTAGATATGTTGAGCAACTGTGTTATTTGGAACATTGTTTTATAAACATTATCACTAATGAGCAAAGACTGTTCTCTGTCGATGCATTACAGGTAAAAGCATCCTACATAGAGTCTCTGGTAAGTACAGATTTTACAACTAGGAAGAATTTACCTTTTTTTGATCCAGCAAGACTAGGGAATTTACACAGAAAACCACTGATAGCTTGTTGTGGGTTTGCTAGTTTTCCCCCCCCCGGAGCTGAAGATGGTTAGTTCCAGGGTGGAACTTCCTGATGCAGACTAAAGAGGAGAACAAATTGGAAGTTTTAGTAACGCCTCTGCGAATGACATATTTAAGGAAGGCGGAAGAGAAGATTTGTTGTGCAGAAGAAATTCCAGCAAGAGAGGAGCTGCCCGGGAGCTCTTCAGGTGGCCTCTCTGCCTCCCCAGCCATGGTGGGAGAGGGGTGGTGGCAGGCTGGCCAAGCCTCCGACGGAGTCGGGACAAGCCAAAAGGGCCCTGTTGTGGCGCAGCTGCACCCAGGATGGAACAAGTAGATGCATGAAACGAAGGAGGATTACTATCTTGCCATGGGAGGTCTAAGTCCTTTGAAAAATTTGTAACTCGGCGAGAGAGAGAAGCCACGCTGGAACAGGTTATCCTGGGTAGGACTTTGGTTTAAAACCATCGGCGTATGGAGGTTGAGCTGAACACCAGAACCTGTGGCCCAGGGAAGGCATGGACCAGACTTGGAGGAGTCCTCTGAGAACTTATTCCCCTGGGAGGGACCCCACAGAACAACTCAGAGCTTTGGCTCCCCTGTAATCTGTGGTGAAGATCATGGTGAGGCAGGTTGTCCCCCTGCAGCCCATGAAGGATCATCAGGGTGCAGAGACCACCCACACCCCGATGAAGAGACACCCTCAAACGCGACAGATTTGGAAGAGCTATCGCCCTGAGAGTACAGAAGGGAATTCTCCTTCTGCACTGATGCAGGGGGCCAAGAGGTAGTTAAAAAGTGTATTTAAGACTCTTTATTTTATCAACATTCTTTGCAGCTTCTTTTTTACCTACTAGAACAAGTAAATCTTTGGAAATACATGGGATCATCAGAACTTCATTGCAGGGAAAGCTGTTTAAAATTATCTTATCTCTTATTCTTTAGTTCCTATCCTGTTAGCATGATGCCTTAAGGTCCATCTGGTTTTTGGATTTTTCTAATTTTTATAGGCTTTATAAGTAGCTATATAGCAGAAGTAGATTTAGAAGCAGTAGCCCTTATTCCCTTACCCTTAGCACAGAAACAACATAGATTTTCAACCCTATTACCCCATTCCATGCTCCCCATATCAAGTCTACCCCCTGAATTCCAGTAGAAATGTTTAGTCTCTCTTTAAGATAGGCCTGTTCTGTTTGGAGGATGCTTGTACCTTGGCCTAAACTGCAAAAGTGCAGTCAAGAACTGGATGAATATATGCCCCTGTACCCTGAAGAAGATGAAGACTGATGAAGAGGTGGTCTTAGAGACCCCAGCCCCAGTTCCCAAGGGGCGTGACTGAGGGTGGATCAGGGCAAAAGCCACAGGGTGGGAAAACCTCGGATTGGACAAGCAGTATTATAAATGGTAGCATCTGAGACACAGGGGGCAAGCGTCTTGTAATCTTGTGCCTAGGCACAAACTAAAACTCACCTTCAAAACTAATATTCCTCAGAGTTTTTTCTCGCTGAATTTTCCTTTAGGCATCAGCAATAAATTTTAATATTATCCCCACATCGAGTCTGTCTTGCCTGTGTGAACCTCTCCCAACTTTTAGCAATTTTGTGGGGGGGTTTGCAATCTGGCCAGAGTAAACCCACGACACAGCTACAAATTAATATGCCATAGTTAATAGTCCCTTGCAGTAATTTTGCACATAATCTGTACACATATATTTATTTGCCCTGTGCTTGATATTTAAAATGCAATTCAAGCTATGCAGAAGAACATAGGAGATTCTAGTAAGCCACTGCTGAGCCACACAGCAAAAGTGAATTACAAGTCATATTATCTGTGACAGAGCTGCCACATAAAGAACAGGGTAGTTTTTATTACCGCTAATAGTTCCAAGAATGTGTTCTATTGATAGTGCAATACTCTGTAGTAGATGTGAAATCTTCAGTATCAACAGACAAAGACTTTCTTGTCTGACAGTTTCCTAGTCTAACAGTGTAAAACTTTGATATCAGTATAGCACAGCACACAGCAGAATAGTTGATTTTACAAGATGTCCTGATCAACTTTCAACCTTTTAATTTGTAACCCTTAGCAGATCTCTCTCAGAAGCTGAAATTGGAGCACTTGATAGATATAGCAGCAGAGTATTTAACATAATAAAAAAATAAATGCAAAATGCTAAAAATACTAAAACAAGAACAACTTTTGCTATACTAGTTGCTCTTTAGTAATAATGAAATCGAGGCCTTTCTACAACATACTGACTCTACTCATTCCTCGACTGAACCAAGTTCTGCCATGGTTTATTAAAATGTAGAACTAAAGAGCTTGCCAAGAAATATACACAATGGTATCGCTGAAAGAACTGCTTGCCACAAAAACTGATGATGCCATCCTAGTGCACATCACAGTACTCTCCTGTTTCTACCAAAAATCAAGTAATTTTTCTGCTTTGTTTATATCATTGTATAAAAGCAGAGCAAATACAAAGAATAGATTGAAATGTCTGAAAGAGATTATCACAAATGTGGAGGTTTCTTACACTAAAATCTTCTGGAATAGGGTAAAAAGAGTAATAGAGTTGTAAGGAGAAGACCAAAAAACAAAGTTCAGCAGGGACAAACTGTCTACACACCTTAGGGGCAGGAATGCTGAGGGAGCTCAGTGTATCATTCTGGGGGAGACACTAAACAAAGGATGGAGTGGCGTGGAGGTGCTGCGGTCGTGCCATTTTGAAATCAGTTCAAATGTGAAACCAAGGGTGGAGCAAGACAACAGTGTTGCCGTTATGCTGTATCAAAACCCATACAGCTAACAGGAACCAAGCCAAAGGAATGATCCAGATGGTAATTGAAACCTGAACTTTGCTTCATTAACTCAAAAAGACACATTACTTTTCACACCTCTACATATGTTAATGACTAAAGGCACTCAAACTCCACCTTAACAGTAAAGATTTTCCAGTATAAAATTGTCAGTGTAGTCCCAGTAGAGAATTATCCTCTAAATAATGCAACCCGTCAATGAGCCTTAGGAATTCTACTCAAAATGTAGTTAATTGCAGGGAATCTAATCAGAAGTTTAGAGTTGTCACTGGCCTTTCTGCATAAATGTGTTCTTCCAGAGAGAAAGGATTAACACCCTTGGGCTTCACTGACTTGTAACAATACAGACTACATTCAGGCATAATAGAAACAAGATATTGGAAATTCCATTTAAGGCAAATGGAAAAGATGAGATGTTGAGAGGTGAGAGAGGAAACAGTAGTAGCTAAGATGAAGACAACAGACAAAAGCAGAGAAAAACTGACAGAGATTGTAAGGTAAAACATATGCAGGTATGCTTCCCAAGAATGCCAAGGCAGTGGAAGGATTAAAAAAGAGGTTTATTTCAGATGCAGGGACCACTTAAGGATGCTGCACAAACTGGGCCCCCAGGAGGGAAAGGCAATACCCTGCCTTTCCAAGGCTTTTTGTATCTTCTCTCTCTCCTCCTCCACCCTCTCTGGCCTGAGGAGGCCTTGTACATGTGTGCAACCATGTTATCTCTCTGCATACCAGGGAGATAGCTTACTCACAGCTTCTCCCTGCAACTTTCTCTAAAATGCAGAAGGAAAAAAACCCCCAATCATCTACCGCGTTTGAGAAGGCATTTCGCAGTCTTCCTGAGAGAAACCAGTTCCAGCTTTCTGTTACATGTTCTTGTGCAATTGCACCTATCCCTACAGAGATGTAGCTAGTAAAATTAGAACAACTTTTTTATAAATGTGCTTAGAGAGGAAGAGCTTAGAGGACACTAAATGAAGAAATCAATAGCTTGAAGAGACTTAAAGTATGTAGAATAATTTTTGCATTAAATATGTAATCTAAAATGCAGTCTATGGGTTTATATTGGTTTTAATGTTCCGTAGTGTTACTGAGGTTAATAATTCTTTAAAAACATTTTTTATTTTAACATTCTCTCTAATTCATATGGCGCAGTATAAAACCAGCTAAAATCTGTGTCCAAAGCTTAGGGGAGTTGCACTGCATATATCCTTACCCTGCTTCTTACTTACAGAACTGTAAGTAAGATGAATACAATCCACAGACGGATGAACATCTGAAACTAATGTACTTGAAAGAGATCAACAGTTGGAAAAAAAGACTGTGTCACTTACTGGGTCATCAAATGGTAACCTTTCAAATGAAATGCAAATAAATTGTTATTTCAAATGCATTTTTATAAGGATGAAACAGAGACTAAAGTTCACAGTGTTAATTGCTCAAATCCTGAAAACAGTTTTGAAGCCAAAGTTTATCATATAAATTACAAGGCCTGCAATTTCTCTTTAACAAGACATAATGAGTTTACATTTCTATGTTCCTCCATAAATAGAAAACTCATTCTACATACTAAGTCTGGTATTTTATGTCTTATGAATCTACAGTTAATTCCTTTAAATATTAATATTTCAGTGCAACCTTGTACTACACTCTTTTTATATTGAACAACTAGCCCACTAATTTTAAAACTGTATTTATAATGTACTTATTATGGTATTTAAAATGTTTTTAATAACTTATTGTAATGAAAATTTATTATCCTCCAATTCTTACCCATTTTGTCAGCTGGCAATTAAAACATAACCAATTTTTTTGTATATGACCTGTTAGAAAACTCCGGAGTGATTAGAAGTTAGCCCTCTCATTGCTGAAAGAGTGTAGAAATAAAAAGTGTGGTCAATAACCACATGTAGAAATAAACCTAAACAACATTCTAAGTTTTTAAATGAAGAGGTTACATGAAAAAACATGCATAGGATATAACTGAGACACCCTGCTTACAACTAAAAATGAAGTAGTTGAAATATTTCAAAAATTCTGGACCACATATCTGGTAGGACTATTTTGTGACTCACCATGATGTACTGGTCAGTGATTCTTTATATTTCAGTAGCCTTTGTATATGTTTATCAACAAACAGAATTCTATAATTTATAAAAGAAAGAAAAATTATACAGTTTCCTTACAAACCCAATAAGAATTCTTTGTAGAATCCTCGTACATAACTTTTCTTTTTTTCACCATTTATATTTCCACACAGCATTAAGAATATACCAAGGCAGTCTCCAAGTCAAAGCAACACACCACTGTTGAGCTGGTTGCTGAAGTACCTCTGAAACCGTGAAGCAAGCTCCTGGGAAAAACATGTGAGACATTATCAAAAGCAAAGCATTTGGACACAGCAGGATCACAAAAGTAAAATACATTTTTCCCAGAGCAAACATCCATACTGGAAGTCGTTGCTCTAAGTTATAATTACAGGAACTAGGAAAATCAGAATTCAATCTAAATTAATTATTGACACTATTTCTGTGGAAACAGGACAATACAAACTGTTTATTTCCAGATGATGTTTAATTTCAGGCAACTACACTAATATGGAATGATCATGCATATTTTTCTTTGCAAGGTGAAAATTAAGACCCTTACCATCTTTGCATTTTATTCTCCCATCTGTAATTTTGTGTTTCCCAAAAACATATTGTATATTCCTAATCATTAAAAAAATTGACTTATTACTGTACCAGTGGACATGAGTATGCTTAAACCCATGTAAATAACACTGCTGTTTCCATGGTAACCACTATATTTCAGATGGAAATCAGCAAAGGAAAACTGGAAAAGAGTAAACTAAAAAATAGAGTACACCAACTTTCTACTGTTATGGTATATTTCTGCAAAATATTCTTTGTGTCCCTGGTTCAGCATAAAGCTGCTTTCCTCACCTGTTTAATAACCCTGTGAAAAAACTTATTCTAGAGCAGAAAGCTGCCGCAATATGGTCCAGTCTGCTTTCTAAAGCAGTGCCATGACCGAAGTTAGTGTCTAGTGCTAATTAGTGTCTTCGTGGCTCCATTTCCATATCTGTATTTTGCTATAAAAATGAATTCACTACTCTTTTGCAAATGGCTTCATAGTAGACTAGTTTGCCTGCTGTCTTGGTTTAAAGACAAATATGGGGGTGGGAACTCCTAATCAAATGACCTCCCCTCCCCTTTTTATGCCCCACCAGTATAGAACTTTGACATTTTACCTGTTGATTTCAGTCTTGTGATGAAAGCAAGATAATTTAAAGGTAATTAAGACAATGTAAGGAAAAATGAAAAAAAAAAAATCCCAGAGAAAGAAATGAGAAAAGGGAAAGGGAATTTGCTTTATTTCACAGAGAATTACTTCGAGAAAAACTTTTAGAATCTTATATTTGGAAGTGGTTCATCCATACCTAATTTTTAATCTGGAGATCTTTTACATAAATTAGTGAAGACAATGTTCTATACAGCTCCTCCATAACATCGGTATTGCTACCTCCTTTTCTAGACATCATTTTACATGTATAAAATCTAATCAGTCACATCAACTTTCTTTAGTTAAAGTAAACACTGGCAGTGTTTCCAGTACAACTATCGGAGTAAAAACAATCGGATTTATTCTACATTTCAAGAACCTAGGACAAAACAGCACAGTGGATTTGCATATTCTTTATTGCCTTTTAGTGATATCCATTCAAAAGGAAAAGGAAACTCTGTTTACTGAGTTGAAAATGAATGTAAATTATAATGCAAATTTAAGGGAAAGGATAAAAATTAGAAATTATTAGAATTGATGCATAATGTTATTTACCCTCCTGAATCTTCTTTCTAGGCTTCCATGAAGATGTGATTGTCACAAATAATGCTACCACAGTGACATTCTGTTTACCATTATTTTATAGTTTCTCTTATCTACAAAACGAAGTTAGCTGAAAACTGTAATTCTGTAAATCACACAAAAAGCACAACAGTGTGTGTATACAAATAATAAATAGTAACATTTAAGAACATATATTCTTAGTCTGCTTGTCCTGTGTGGTGAACACAGGAAATCCTGGTCTGGCCGTACACCATTGAACTTCCTTATCTGGTAGGCCATTTTCATTAAATACCTTCAATAAAGAATGATTACAAAAGGATGACTAATTTAAGAATATTCTACTTTCTTCTATGTGATAAAATACATATGCATGTATATCTATATGGTTTCATATATGCTGTTCAGAGACTGTTAACATCATACACAGTATATACAATGACAGCAACCTCCTGACAGATATTTTTTTTTAATGGCAACTCTTTCAAGAATTATCAGAAATAGCTTAACAAATCACCTCTCTGCAGTTTTTACAGCACATTAACCACATTTTGAAGTAGATACCTGAAGTCCAGAATGCCGAATGATTGCTAGAGGGCTTCACTGAAATAAAATGGTGTTAAATGGAAGCATCAGAGCTTGCAAAAAAAGAGCAAAGAATGAGCGCTTGTGCTGTTCATCAAATGTCAGTCCGCTATCAAGTGATAATGAGCACAGAACTACTAAGTTATTTTTATTTCATCTGTCTAGGAACAGATGAGGTAATGAAATACTGTGCATTAATTTTCTAAAACAGAAGAAAGAATCTTTTAGGAAATGGGTATCAAGTGATATATAAGATGTCAAGAGATACTTCTCTTTTCCGTATCCAGTGAGTTTTATAAAAAGGTTCTGGAAAATTCTGACACATGCATATTTCTTTGGCCATAAGATTATCATGACATGTCAATATCACTAAAATCAAGATTTGGCCTCTTTCACAGGTATTTTTGAAAAGTCTATTCACTGCTACATCTAAACATCAGAGTACCAGAGTATGGTAGGTTTCCTATCAAAGTTCAATTTTTTTATTAGTGGGTTTATTTGTTAATATTATCTTTTTACAGAACCATCCATCAAATAAAATTGATGTTCTGAAAAATACAGATTTATAAAATTTAGCTTGCCATACAGAAAGAGAAAATACGAATTATTTTCTAAGGTTCTTTCTAAGTATATAATTAAGCTGGTTGTTAATGTGAAGGTTTAATATCTTTGATATCAATAATGGAAACCTACTTCATAGAGTAAAATTGGAAATTAAAGACTGACAACGAAATATTACTACCACTTTCAGTGCTTCAATAGTTGGGTAATTCATGCTGACTCTTCAAAAAAATAGTCAGATTACATTAATTATTAGCCTCACCTTTATTCCATTGTATAACCTGACTTTCATGTACTTCCATTTGACCACATATGTCATTATGGCTACTGCAAAACTAGAGAGGAACACATTTTGTCAATTTGTGCTCTAGAAGATTTTAAAAGAGTCAAAGAGAGACCTCACGCTTCAGCAAAATAAACTTCACTGAATAAACATCAAACATAAGAATGCAACACGAAATGTCTGTTCCACATCATATACATAATATACAGAAGTTTATATCTCAAGTCCTTAAATATAAAGTACACCAGGTTGTGGAAAAAAACCACATTCAGAATGTTGAATGCAATTTAGTTCCAGCTACTAAAACTTCATGAAAATATTGCAATTATTTTGTAAGGGCCATATGACTGCAAAGTGAAGTCATTAGATGAGGGTTTCTTGAAGACGGCTCCCATCTTTTCAGATATTTCTGTTAGGCTTGACTTCTAAATGTGCATACACTGTATAGTTTACTCACCATTACTAGTAACTTAAACTTCCTTGTTTGCTTCTTCTCTGCATTATGCATCAGCATACCAATCCCAGTTTATTTGCCCTTTCCTGTAGTGGTATAAATATGCATTTAACAAATGACTCCTTCTCTGGTCCCCCTACCCCACTTTCCCCTTCTCTCCTGACCTGATAATGTGGATAATAGCACAAAGTAATAAATCAGATACATTACTGGAGTGCCTCTCAGAGTCTTGACAGCATTATTCTGAAAACCTACTGTTATTTACAGGAACACAGTAGGGACATGGTCCAGTTTGCAAGGAATCAGTGAAAATCTTTTTACTCTAATTTTTCAGCTATAATAGTGGCTGAAAGAATTTACTTCACTTCTAAAAGATTTCCCAAGTGATAGTAAATTCTGAATCAAATTAAAATAATTGTGTAATTGCTTTCTAACACCATAGCTTTTGTCCTTGGTAGATTTTGGTCACTGGGCTTTTGTCTTTTGTCTGAGCTTTCTAAAACTTGAAGCATGAACATTGACTGCTTGGTATTTTTTTCTAATTAGAAACAAATATATACACACTTTGTTCAAAAATGCATGCACAGCTTCATTACAATGTCAAATACTTTAGAAAGAAATAATAAGTACAACTCTAGTGTTATTTTCTGCTAACATAATATAGAATTTATATGCAATTGGAAATTAAGATGCACTGGTATTTAAGACAATTATAACTGAATTTAGCTGATTGTGTAATCAACTTCTGAGTTTTCACCTCTATTGTTACTTGAATAAGTTGTTTTAACACTACACAGAATTTAGAACTTCATGCACTCATCACTATTACTGTCTACATAGAGCACATTGCTGAGCTATTCATCTGAAAAAGGACATGTAAATAAGTTCATTTTTTCCCTACTGTATTTTAACTATAATTATATGATCCACTAGCTTTTACCACTTGTCAGTTTTGTGCAATGGCCTGGCACTAATACTGAAATAAAGGATCATCGTTTATTTTCTATGCTAGGAGCTGCATTTTCATTGTTAATGTAGTTAACTACAAAAGTGTCAGAATTCAATGCCATCATGATATTTCAGTCAGTATAATGATGAGTTCTTTGAGAAGATGAATGGTTGGTAGTTTTTTAACATACCCATGTGCAAAATGAGTAAGTGGAAAAATGTGCAAGGTAATGTTTAAAATAATAGAAATGTAGACAGAAACAAATATTGATTAGATGTAAAATTGCAGATTTATATCTGATCAGAGAGGAAAGGTTGAAGCATACCGCTAGTTAATGGCAGTTAGCATGCAATTTGCTAATGGCTTTAGAGGGACATTTATGTCAAATATTAGTTAATCTGTACCATAACTATAATAATAAAATGTGTTTAACTTTATAATAAGATATTATGAACCTTTACTCTTTTATGTTATTATGCCAATCTATTTCATGACAGTAACTCTGGACTGTCATTACCCCCAAGATGTACCTGGACTAAGTGGTAGAATGCAGCTTGCTAAACATCTGAGACCTGGTTCTATATATTCATTAATAGCAGTGGAAGAAGTCTTAGGACCCAAAAGTCCACTGGAAAGGTAGAGAAACCTGGGAATAGAAGATTTCCAGAAAATATCAATATTCAGTGTTTGTAACCTAACAGCCAAGGCAAATAATAAGTAATCATGCATCTTTGATCACCTCACTCCAATTGACCTCCCAGGGAATATCAGGAAAACCAGTGCAGAGTTTGAGCAATAAGAGGAATCTGGTAAAAGAAGTGCAGAAAATTTCCATTCTCACAGAATGACAAATATTATTTAAAAACAAATTGAACAACTCTTCTAGAACTCTTATTTCATCAAAACATTTCTTCCTTTTCTGTTTTTCTTTGTTTACTCGTTGCTTTACTGTTACTGTTAAAGGTTGAAAACACAAGTCTTTGTTCCAGAGAGATGAGACGTGATGAAATAGTCAACAAAAATTCCAGGATAACATAGGCTATAACAGATCCTTGAAACACTTTTCAGAGACGATTTGTATCACAGATATAGTACTTTCATAAAATTCTTGTACGTATTTATATCTGAAAAACGATACAGAAATGAAATGTTAAGACAGACATATAATTACTGCCTTTATAATAGAAAATTGGTGTCTAGTATCCAGAATATCTACGGTAATGATTTCTCACTAAGAATCTCCCCATGTCTAGATTAAAATAGTCCATCATGATTACAGATTATTTCCAGAACACTCATGGCTTGAAACTGCTGTTCTCTGGTTATGTGATTTACCAAATTTTCCACTGCAATTGAGAGATTAAACCTTCTGAGAATCCTGCTTCACTTATTTTAGCAAGTAATTTATGCTCATTAACAGGGAGTCACTATAACATAGGCCTTTGTAATAGAATATGACTTTGTCATGAATTAATTGCTATGCTGAGTTTCATTTTGTGAACACAGTTGAGTGATCAACGAATATTTCAGCCTAGCTAATCAATTTAAAATTGTTCTGCCCACAACACTCCTGGTTTACTGGATAGTAAATGTGGTTAGAATGTACTTTTTCTACTGATAAGTTTAATCTTATATTTCATTATTGTAGGTGTTTCCCAAGAAGCCATGGCAGATGTAAAAAAAATCCTGCACCCATTAATACTTACGTAACCACTGTCCCGCATATCAATGAGAATGTGAAAGAGAAGCCAACTGCACACTTGCTGTCCATAACTAGCATAACATGACTGGTTAGCCAAACATGTAGTATTTCTGTTTTCTATGGGTAACAAAAAAACCTGCTTCTAGTATTAATATTACTCATGCTAAAACCTATGACTATTTGTCCAATTTTTCAAACAGATGGTTCTGTCTACACCTCCAACTCCTGAATACAATTCCATAAATAAGAATATGGCAAGAATTTTCTTCATACCTCTAGGAAAAAAAAAACAACAACTTTTCATTTTCAAGTTCTCTTCATTCAATTAAAAAATAGCAATGTGTAGCAGTCACTTAATGTTTTACACAAAAAACCCAAATTTCCTTTTAACATATTCTGCATATCTTAGCTTTAAAAGTATGGATAAGCACGTGAATAACGTTTAACAGTATTTAAATGCTTACCTGAGGTGAAAATAAAAGAGAAATGCCATTATAAAGCTGTTCCTGTGATCCTTCATATCCTATGTATGAAAGCAGTATCCAAAACTATCTGAAAGGAACAGAGAGAGAAATAAGAAAACAAATTGCTTATAAACAAAATACAACCAGGCAAGATGATGATGACTCACATATTATAACATAAACTAACAGCAAAATACACTAAGTTTCTTTTTACCTTTCTGGGAGAGAAGACATTTGTTTCTTTCTTGACAGAATAAATCAAACTAATCTTCAATGTCCAACTGAGAAATGGCCCCTTCTAATTAATCACACACAAGAGCCAGACTGAAGATCAGTTGTGAAGATGCAGTGGTCAAGTGAGATTATCAGGGAAAAGTTTTTTCTCTATTGTATGTCATGTTGCTTTTGTCTACGTGAGTTCAAAAAAGCTATATTTCCTTGGAACGAATTGTTCTAGGCAGCTTAATATAAAGATTTTATGTTGTAAGACAATACATTAATGGGAATATTTGCAATCATATTTTTAATGTCCTTTAATTAGCATTAATGGGAAATTGTAATTTGATAAATATTTCAGATTTTCTATCAAAATTATGACAACTACAGCTGGATTTGTTAGGACAAAAGACATATTTCTGAAACAGCCACTGCAGTTATCTTTCCATAGGCAGAACTGACACAAAGAGACAGAGGATTCATCATCCTAAAGCATACTTTTGATGGCCAGCTTTCTGCAACAAGGTCTCGAGAGCCAAGCAGAAGACAATGACTGTTCCACCACATCAACTGAGTAGGTAGCATTGCTATGACATGGAAATGAGAAATTAGCCTGATCCCTGTAATGATTAATGTCAGTATAGGGACTCCTAACCTAGTTTTCATTATACCCCTATGGTTTTTATTTAGTGTACATCTGGGCTAGAGTGTGGGGAAGTGATCCAAAGAAAACAGGAAACAAGTGGTGATTCTCCTTCTCTTTCTTCTTTTTGAGTTTTGTTTGTGTTTTCTGTGATAGAGAGAGAAAGAGAAGAGATAATGAAGAATTTTTATTTCCTTTCCCTGATGCAGCATGAGACAGCTTCTAGATCTAGTTTTCTCAGACAGCAATTTCTAGCATTGGAAAGTTCTTAACAGCAGAAATGTTAGCCAGAAGGTAAGGAGATTGGGGCATATATTTTTCTGCTTATTCAAGGCTGACAGACAGTCCTTTGAAAATATTATCTGTTATCATCAATTTTAGAGCATATTATCATGAGCTTCAGAGCAAGCATGAAGTATGTGTATTTACCCCTCAGCATCTGCACTGCTGAGTTCACTTCAGTGCAGCAGAAAATCCAGTTTTCAGGACATTTGAAGAAATATTCCTAAATGCCTGGAGTGTTAAAAATCAAAAAATTGGTGCAGAAAATATCCATTCTGGCATGTTAGTCACTTTTGATCACTACCCGCAGGCAAATGCTAACGAACAAAACCATCAGATCTACTACCGTCTGCTCATATACTCTAAAGGACAGTCCTCTTTATGATACACAGGAGACACCTGCATTTGCAAATGCTGAAATTGGACAATTCAACTTTGTTGCTGAGATGGAACCTACCTGTATTTTTATGTGCTTAGGAGAGAATGAGTCCTACCTTTTCCGCACAGCAATGATAGCAAGGAAGGAAGCTACAATATATTACTATCTGTTCATCCTTAGATTAACCAATGCAACAAAGATTCTGTGTTGTACATTCTTTCTCATCCCACCCACTGTAGTCTACTGACATTTATAGACATCAAGGATCAGTGACAGTCTTTGTCTTGACATCAAAAGGAAATATAAACTCTCTGAGGAAGGGAAAACTCATATTTAATTTGATGAAAATCACAAATTCTTGTTGCTCTAAGAGAAACTGTAACTGGTAACAGGCAGCAACAAAAACCAAGGATGTGACTCTAGGTTCAGACAGATGAAAATTATAAGTGGCTAAAAATACACTAACATAAAATTGGTCTGAGTATATACATTGTGTTACAAAGGAATCTGCAGCTATTTTCCTACCGTTTGTGTTCTTGCACTGCTGTTGTTCCTTGCTCTGTGGCAACCAGTTTTTGCTGCAACCACTAAATTCTTACCAGAGAGGAACAGTCATTATAGCCATAACAATTCATGCCAGTTACTGATTTCCTTTTCCTACTTCTTAAATTTTAAAACACTCTTTTAGAGGAAGAAGCACGCTCAAATGCGTCTTATACCTTTCCCTCCCCTCTGCACTAACCTACAGAGATGGATACTCTCATATGTGGTACAACTCCTCTCTGAGGGCTTGCAGGCCATATCCAGCTGCCAGACTTTGAAGATGACAGGAAATCAGCATCAAACCCTGTTGAACAGATTAAAACATTTCATTCCTTGCCCCAGAGCCCAGTTTTGTCTATGTGGTGCTTCTACATCCAAATGCAATCATTATGCTGGCTCATCATGAAAGAGTTCTTAAATGCAATAAAAACTGTAAGCTGCCTAAATTTGCTCTACAATCTAAAATATAAATTCAGATTTACATTTCAAAGCTCAGGGTTCAAATTAGTTGTAGAAAAAGAAAGTATTATTCCCCATTCCCAAACAGTTTCAGAACGTTGTCCTAGAACAATATTATTTTTTAAATAAATTTAATCTTGTAGCTAGAAGAAAAGCCTTGAAAGTCTTCATATATATTTAAAATTCCAGGTAAATGGTTGTACTCTAAAAGGAATTTTCTAAAAGGTGGAGGGGGTAGGAACAGAAAACTTGCAACATACTCTGGGGCATTCCCAGTTTGAAACATGCATGCAGGAGAGATTTTGGCTAATTTAATACTCTCTATACTCTTTACTAATGCTAACAAACAATTGGAGAATGTCCTAGGACCTGAAATACCAGGGTAAAAAGTAGATAAATGATAAACTGAAACACTGCTGACTGTGAAACAGATTAACTCTGCTGAGATATGATACAATGTTTAATTAATCACAGAAAAGGCTTTCAGGAGACCAACAGTGGCAGACTACACCTTGCATATTGTACCACTTACTATAAGGGAGTACCTCAAAACTTTTTTGCTGTGCAAAAAAAATTAATTAGATTAATATAAGCTGACAAAAGATGTAGCAAAATGCAATGACACGTAGTTAATGGGAGTTGGACTTCGGTGATCCTTGTAGGTTTCTTCAAACTCAGGATAGTCTATGATTCCTTCGGGCATAGTACAGTTCTCCCTGCATACAAGGGACATAAGGAACTGAAGTTTATAACCAGACATTAATGTTTCTAAAAGTATAAAAGCATAGAGCACCTTCTCACAGAGCTTTCTGAAACGTAAGTTCTGAATGAATACATTTTGGATTTCTAAATAAATTATTAGTATATATGAAATACGAGACGTGTAAAGCGATATCCTTCTTTCAGCTGGGATAGAGTTCATTTTCTTCCTGGTAGCTCGTACAGTTCTCTGTTTTGGATTTAGGATGAGAATAATATTGGGTAAAATACTGATGGTTTAGTCGTTGTTAAGCAGTGTTTATACTAAGACAAGGACTCTTCAGCTGATGTTGTCCCATCTGGAAGGAGGCTGGGGAACACAAGAAGTTGGGAGGGAACACAGCCAGGACAGCTGACCCCAATTGACCAAAGAGTTATTCCAGATCGTGTGACAGCATGCTCATATTTAAACTAGGGTGAAAGCTGGCCCAGACAGAGTTGGCTAGGGGGAAAGAACAAATGGCTGTGTGGTGCTTAGCTGCCTGCCCAGTTAAACCACAAGTGAGCTGCACTGCTCAGTGAGTAACAGCCTTCAGTATTATGACTAATTAATATCTGTTTTTATTACTCCCCTCTGCTAGATGGAGTGTCAGATGTTTTCATACATGCTACTTGTAAACATGTCAGATAAAACCAATTTTCAAAATGTGAAAACATGATATCAAAGAAGTCATGATGACAGCTGTATGCTGAGCTAAAGCTATTTCTTCTCTTCAGCATTCCCTGTCCTTAGATTACTGATGGCTCAGTGCTCAACAGGATGATAGCTTGAGATTCACACCCCAAGAGGCCCAGTCCTCAATGCACCACTCTGCAATACATTCTCATACCAAACACAGGATTATGGAAGATATTTCAAGGAGTAGATGCCCAACAAATTCTAACCTAAAGCCGTTTGCTTAAATGACAAATTTTCTCTTTCAAAAACATATTTAAACCATATTTTAATGGGCAAAGCTGACATTTCAAAGCACCACTGAAAATAAAGCCATACCCATCTAGTACCCTAAACATGGCAATCAAGACCTAACCTTTTAATCAGTACTAATTACTGTGCAAAACCTACTTTCGGGATTACCAAAATGGAGATGAACTAAGCAAGAATGAAACAGAAGAGGAAGTCTGATACAAGACAAGCCTGTAGGAGACAAAGTAATTCTTCTCTCAGTTTGCATACACCCTAATTCTGAACTTTCTAGTATCTCCAAGTCTATTATTCAAGAACATTCATGTACGTTCTCAACTGTTCCTTTATCAGTGTTTAACTCTAAGTTTCTACTTTCTGAGTATCCCAGGTTACAGTGGTCTAGTCATTTCTGCTTAATGACATAGAAGCACCTGCAAAATATGTCAGCGTTGCACCTTGACAGTTGAACATGGTCGGTTGAATTTTGTGTTCAGTGCTCTATTATCACTACTATCAGCGACACTCAGGTTGCAGCGACTACCCAGAATGTCATCAGCTGCTGAAGAAACTGTCACTAGTAAACCATAGAAGACCCTTGTTTGAAGAGCTGTTCATCATTTCTGTTTTCCTGAACACTTTGTAGGTTCTGAGGCAAAACGAAACACTTCACTCTGCACCGGAACTTGAGAGGTATAAGCCACTTGCTTCCCCTCCAAAATTTATTATTATTTTAAAATGAAGGGAGAGGAAGGAAATCTGAATCCTATGTAACTACTGACTTTGGTTTGGATTATTTAATGAGAAATATGTTCTCATAAGTCTGCTGGCACCTCTTTCTCAGGAAATGACTTTGAATGAGTTACCTAAATACAGATTAAGAGTTTTTTTCTTAAAATATTTAGTAATCATAGCACAGTGTATGCAAGTAAGTCACAAACAGAAATTTCCAGAAGGCTCTTCAATTGCTGTTTAGTAATGTTTTTGAAAAAAGACTGAATTCTCTTTAGCTTATGCATATACAATTTCAGAAAGTTTGTTGATCATCCCAGTATAATTTTACAATATTACTGTTCAATGCCCATTTCTTAACAGTACACATATTTCTGAATATAAATAGCTGATTGCAGCCCATTTTATAATAATAGAACGTGGGACATTGATGTTTGAATTGCTATACATAAAAATAGTCCAAAATTTAGTTATTTGGAAAAGAATCAAATTCTTTGTTTGATTTACCTTGAAAGTATGCCTGTAAATGTCTCTAAATAATTCCAGGTGGGGATAGAGTCTTGGAGTTTTATAAAAAAGTAATTTTTCTCATGGAAGGACTGCACAATTAATTAAGTCTCAGAATATTTCCATTAGCTGGATGTTGCATGTTTTCTTAGCTCTGTGCTAAGGATAAGTAATTTCAAGCACAGACAAACAACTCACTGAATTTCACACAGCAAATTGCAAGTAGTGGCAGAATCATATGTGAGGGGATTTTAGCTTCTAGCACTTGCTTGACCTTCTTGTCCCTTTCAAGTACATTTACCTGTAAAATTTCAGTTTGAGGCAATGAAAGTTAAAAGGGCTTATAATGGGTTTCCAAGGGTCCTAAGTGTCCTACATAGAAAAGCCTTCTTTCACTCATTAAAGTACAGCGACATACTTGGACTCCTTTCAATAACACGTTCTCCTATGTATCCCACAAATGGAAGTTATACCTAAACCACAACACCTAAGATGCATGTGAGTGGAGAACCTTTTAAAACATCAGATGTCTGAACGGTTCTAACTGGCTTTAAAAACAGCAAAGCAGACACTTTAAAAAATAGGTTTTCACTGGAAGATGACTGAAAAGGAAACATGAGGACTGGAACACTTTTATTACCTTTGTCTAAAATAAAATAAAATAAATATCCCCTAAGTTTAATCATCTTTAGAGTTTCATTAGAAAATGCTAGTAATAAAATATAACTAATAAAAAAATAGTGGGATGACACAAAGTAGACAAGCCCTATGGTAAATATCTCATACTAATATTGCAACTTTTACTTAATATATAAACTCCCCATAATTTCCAGCATATAAGTTATTGTCATTTGTCTCTAGCTGTTGTCTACCAGTCTACTATTGAATATTCCATCTCTACACTTGAATACTTCTAGATTTTCTCAGCCAAAATCAGCTGGATTAGTCTTCACAATATAAATAAGCATCTTATACTAACCCAGATTATCTTCCCTCAAATGTTTGAGGAAATGCTTATAGGCACTCCTTAATGTATCAGTATGAGGAGACAATCAGATAGGCAGAAAGGACCCAGATTCCATCTATTACCTAAAATAAATGGATTTACCACAGCGCAAATAGTGTCGTCATATGGGAGCTAGCCTACTAGCCTCTGTTATCAGGAGACAACACTATCTTAGTCCCATAACTGAGAATTCTCATTGTGTCATTGGGTTATTTATTTGATTTAAAAAATTTTGATAAGAATGCTTAAAAATCCGAAACCAGTGCTAGAAAATGGAATAATGGAATTCAAAGGCAGTAAAGGGCAAAAGCAGAAGAAATAATAGCTTGTATTACCTCATCTCTTTCTTAGCTTCCATAGGCCTATAAATGTATCTAACTGGAGATACACTGGAAGATAAAACACACTGCAGAAGGCAGTTTCCCTCAAAGCCTGAACATTTAAAAAATTCTTGAAACCACATATTTGATGACACAGTAACACTGAATGTTTTAACATCCATTAATGACATTAACTTCATTTTTAAAAAAATATCATTAATTGTTAGTGTGCTGTCACTGCACAGACATAGCAGGCAGAAGACTATGTAAAAAAATTTATTAGTGGACTTTAGAGACAGGCTATTCTCTCTGTAAGTAGGCATATTTTTCTGCTGAAGTTCCCAGAACAGAAATAGTTGCTGCAAAACTAATCTGTATAAGAAACTTATACTGTTTTCATGAGCTGTGAAGGGCAAAGCATACTCATACACTAGTCTAGCTGTAGCCAGGCATGGGGCGACATGTATGCTCTGAACCTGTACCACAGTTCATTTTCTTAATTACTAATAAAACTAATAAAAGGAACTAACAAAAATACTGTGATCTCTTCTGATTTTTTTCTGATGCACCAACTTTATTGAAATGTTCCCATCCAGATACTGTCTTACTCTCCCAGTAAATTCAGCCAATGTCATCCTTAATAATCATCATAGTGATCTCACAGTCATGTTGAACAGGGAAAGATGTGACAGTTGCCCAGAAACACTTTCAAGGACAGTATTTCTTAACCTTAGTCCAAAGCCTACTTTATCTTCCTGAAAATATCCAAAACCCACATCCTGTCATTAATACCAACCAAAAATGTGGTCACAATTATTTCCAATATTTTAACTAAATAATGTTTAAGCTATATTTGAAATAATTGTTTGCTATTGTTCCTTTTTGCTAGCGTGGGAAAAGATGTGCATGTTGCAATGACTTTTTCACCCACCTTCTGATACCAGATAGTTCATCAGCACTTCACTGATCTAGGGTATCTTTCTGTCTCTCACTTGGTGACTATCTAGACTGCATAAGCTGCTGACCTGCCAGCAATAACCATGTCATGTTAACAGGAGATGTACCTCATCAGGACAGGATCTAAAGAGCAACACAGATGGTGCTAATGATCATTTCAGCTATGCACCTTTGGGCTGTGGCTGGTGTTACAGATTGAATGCTTGGTAGATTTGCTGGGTTTGCCCTAGAAGGACTTGAAGCATATTTTCCTCTGAAAGGCATCAAATTTATGCAGTCAATCACCTTTCCCTGGTGTAAGAGCAAACCTTGGATTATGGGGCTGATCAGGAGACTAGCTTTAAAAACCTAACCCTAATCTAAGCACAAATTCTGTAGCAGATAAAATTGTTTCTTCATCATCATTACAAAGACAATCAATACAGAAAAAGTAATTCAAGTCAGACTGAAAGCTGTGCTGCAGAAAGTACTATCCTACCAGATGACTAACAGGAGAATGGGAAAGCCATAGAAGATACCAACTAAAACAACAATATCAATAAATATAAATAAAATCTTGCATAGAAAAGATCACATTTTCATTGTAGCCTCACATGAATGTGTTTTCAATGAGAAGTCAGACTGTTGTGCAAACTAACATTTTCAACTGAAAAATTGCTTATAATTCAATTAGAAAATTGCTCTAAAATATTTTCACTACCCATAGGAACTATAACAAACAAAACCAAAACCCAAAATAAAACAAGCAAACAACAAACCCCCAAACAACAACAACAACAAACAACCAAAAAAGCCCCCAGCTTTCTAGATGTCAAAGAAGGGACTCGTGAGTCTGTTTTTCTCTAACCCTAGTCCCGAATTTTATACTACATAGCTACTTAAGCTCATATAGCTTTCCCTTGTATTGCAATCGATACATTAGTAAAATATAGATTGCATTATCCTTAATATTCTATGTTAATTTAAAAGCACTGATATCCTGGAAAGAAAACTCACTAAATCTTAAGCTCCTTATTCACTCTGGCAGTCTGATAAGAGGTTAATCATAGTCAAATTAAATAAAATCAAAGAACTTGGTATTTTTGCCTAAAGTCATCAAAGGTTAGTAGTTTTGTATGCAGGCAGCTCTCAGAACTTCTTTGTGAAACTTGAAGGAGAAAGAAAATAAATTGTTCAGGATGATTAGGCAGTAGTCAGATCGTAGCACTGAGCAAAGCTATGTTCCAGGAAGCCTGAAAGTAAATGAAGTGGGAACAGTATTTCCACTCCTACTGTTGCAGTAATGAGAAAGGTTGTCTATTAGGTTCAGCACAAGGTGTTTTACTCTTTATTTCTTTTAGGAGTATGTGCAAGATCTCTGAGAAGCAATGACTTCTAATTTAAATACTCACCATTCAGTAACCAAGTAACTACTGGAGAAGATACTTCTTATTAACAACGTGGATATCATATTTCCAATAAGAAAAGCTGTCAGGACAAGATCCTTTACCATCTAAGCATACTAATAACTGACTAAATGAAAGAGAACAATGTCTCTAAAACAACCTAATATATGTAGAGCAAATTAATATGTCTGAGAAAACGTCTTTGGTTAAAAGCATTTTTAACATAATTGTTCAAGATATCAGATGCAAGTAAACTACAGAGATTCATTCTCCCACTTATATACGGGGGGGATTTTGCTCTTGGGGATTATACTTTCATTTTTGGTGTGGTCTCTTTAGCTATTTTGGCATCATTCAAAGAGCCTTGTAATGGAACAAAATGTTTTTTCCTTTTCAAAATACAGTAAAGGCATATACATAAGTGATTGCTATGCTTTTCTAAGTAGAAATACTTTTTATTATACAATAAGGCAATGATACAAAGCAAGGACCTTGAGGAAGAACTCACTCAAATCCATACTTCAGTTAGCATCAATATTAAATAGGGCTTAATGTGCAGCTGTTTCTTTCAGCTTTAATTTAATTTTATTTTGCTTAGAACAGACACTCTACAGTTGTAACCTCAAAATGCCATCTTTAATTATTCTCCATTCATATTTTTTTCATTGTGGATGCCCAATTTCTACTCAGCACCTTTGCATTTTCAGAGCAGCCATAGCACCCCTGAAATCCCCCCCTTTTTCTCTGTCTCTTTTGTCCAGTCCCAGAATTCAGGGCAGCTTTGGAATGAGCTGACATGCAAGAGAATAATTATCCCTCAGTCTGCAAGAGGAATTAAGACATCAGTGGAAGACTGGAAATCTAGCATTAGCTTAACCATCAATTTGTGCCCATGAACAAGACCCAGCTGTAGTGCTTGAAGATTATGCTATCCATTATGATATCCATTAGTGTTTTAGTCATGCTGATTGACAGCCAGGTCTTTTGTGATTCAGTTGATGTTTGGCATTCACAGATAGAGAACGATTACTTTGACATTCTTATTAATTGATTCAATGTTATTTAAAATGTTAGCTTGTAAAAAAAATAAAATAAAAGGAGGAAGAAAAACAGGCAGAAGAAGCATAAACCCCTTGAGTATTGTAAAATCTTACATTTGTCATTTGAAGTGACATGCATGGGGTTGGGTGAGGGGTTTTTTTTTAACATTTTCTGATTATTCCATTATTTTCTGAGTGACTGCATGTTTAAACTTCCTTCAAAGAATCAAACCCTTTATTTTACTGTTATTAAGTTTTTCTGGCTCATGGTAGCTGTTGACAATTGCCTTGCTTGAGACATCACCCCAAGACATCTTGTAACAAGATAGTAAGTGATACCACAGATATCAGAAGGAGCACTTACTGCTCTGAAAACTGAAGCTGATTAATGATTGATGGGAATGAAGCTTAACTATTCCAAAAGAAGGAAGGTGCAAATAGCTCTGCTAAAAAAGTGTGCTTCATTTCAACAGCCTCCAACATTACAAAAAAAACATAGTATCATATGTAATTATGTTATTGTCTGAGCAGTTATTAGGATGGTGCATTCAGAGTACTTGTGATAAGCCCCAGAGTTAGACACAAGAATCAGTCTTATTCAGGAGCTTCTTTTCTTCAACAAAAGAAACCCCAGCAAGATCTTTTCACGCTAAGCCCAGACTGCTGTAGATTCCTAAGTACCAAACATTAAAAAACAAGGGAGGTTGTCAAATGAGAAGAGAAGCAAAACTTACTCTTATCATCCAAAAATTGTATTTAATTGTTGTCAGTGGGGTGACGATTTTATCCTAGCTATTTTACCACTAAGCAGATGGACAAAATGTCTTAGCAGTGGGACTGCACAGACCTTCTCCATAGTCACATATATTAACTAAAAACACTTGAAAAAACATAGTCCGTTCAGCGAAGAAACATTTAATTATACATCCTTTAGCCAGCAATTCTAATTTGCTTGCTAATGTGTATAGGTTGGTAATTTTTAATTTTGTGGGGAAAAAACCCCAAATAAAGGGAAATTAAAGTACCACACCTTGTGGTGGTACTCAAGAGAAGAAAGTAGAATTTCATCCATTTAGTGTGACAGCTGAGGAAGACAATCACAAATAATTTTGAGTTTTCTGTGTTATGTATCAGCTAATATGCCCTTATGGTACTTTGCTGGAGATTTTAAATCCTTATGCATCTTCTTGTAGTCAGAGTTATATATGTTTAAAAATATATTTTGGGGTTTTTTTCATGGTTTTCTTTTTTTTCTCCATCCTGATACTTTTGTGGCTTATTATCCTGTTGCTGACTTACTCATATATTAAGTTGCAGATTTTGCAGTTTGCTTGATTTCATCTGTTAGCATTATCTAAAAATTATTGGGTTTTGAAAGAGTTTTGTTTAGATTGTTTCCTTTGTTTTAATTTTGAAATAAGACTTGCTAATACAGCATTATGATGTTTCACTACGAATGCATATATTGGCCTTTTTAGTTGATATTTTATGAGCTTCATAAGAGAAAAAAAATTTCACATTATCTATTTAGCTGCCACATCGATATGGGGAAGCATTAACACATAGCTCCAGCACTTTATATATAATAAATTAAAAATAATACAGCATCACTTTTGTTAAATACTTACCAACAAGATTTTTTTTCAGGTTTTTGAGGTTTACGTTATACAGTAAAGATATAGGCCATAATAATGAAAATGAAAGTGCTGACTCTGCAGTAGTCATAGAAAGAAGCAATGTTCCAAAGACACCTAATGCATTTTCAGGTATTTTCTTAACAATAATAGTTAGAACAAACACAATTATATAAAAGGTTCGATACATAGTTGTCAGATAGTCAATATTCAGCAAATCTGATTCCAAGTAAATCTTGTATCTACAGTCAAAGATACATGGTTTCCTACCAGGGAAATTCTTAATCATGTGTATGGCATACAGTATCAGTTCAGAGCAGTTTCCTGAGAAGACTGAAAAGAACCTATGCATTAATAAATGTATGGCTTTGGTACCGTAGTGTAATCAATAGTGACTGATAAGCCTAGGTCAGGTTTTCTAAAAATGTGGTGCACTTTTGATTCAACATTAGACAGCAGAGACTGTTTTGTTAGTGAGGAAACTGAAGAGCAGAAGAGGCATGGCTCACCTCCTATACAGGGAAAACTTCTCTCCCTATTAATTGTGACTTGAACGAGCAATGTTTCATTCCTTACTACGCTACAACTTCTTCAGACTCTTAATCTGCGGAAAATTAATGCCTGAGAACGCTGTGAGTTTTTATGTATGCATATAAAACACAAGATGTTGTAGCGATGAAGAGCATATAAAATGACTAGGTATGTAAATTTGCTGTATGTTCTGCATGTCCTAAAAGTAAGTAATATTAATATTTTTCAAGGCACAGTAAGCTGTATTTGCTTATTGCTATGTGGTTAATGAACAACTTCCAGCTAGATTTTTATCAGATTCTACCAAACTCATGAAATCCAGACAGTTTCAACGTAAATTAACCAAAAGATTAAATGTATCACCCAAAATGACTGATATCATCTAGCAACTGGTTAACACCTGAGCCCTTGGAAAATACCTTGAAGGGCTCACTAAGAAGAAAAAAAGCTCCTAACCTAACTTCTACTTCAAGGTCTGACTGGGATTTAGGGAGACCTCCTATTCAAAGATCTTTACTCTTTCCATGACTTCCTCTCTTTCGCAGTGTCTTTTTTTCCCTTTGCATCAGGATGCTCTGCCTTCAATGTGGTAAAACGACTTGAACAATGCCCTATTTTGCAAAGTTATTGGTGGTTGACTAAGAGGGCATGTCATGCTGCTTTTTGTGTTGAATTATGGCAAAACCAGCCTGACTCATCAACAGCAAAGTGATATTAACATCCTGATAGTCAGGTAAAGGTGCAGCAGATATGATAAAGTATCATTATCTAAAAGGATAGTCAATCAATTCATACTGTAAAAGTCCAGACCCACTTTCAAGTGGCAGGTTCTTCTAACATACCTCTTCTTGATGTGTGTGTGGAGATTCCTCCCCTGGGTGGGAATGCCCTTCAAGGTTGCTCCTCAAGGCAGAGCAAAAAAGATTTGCCCACCGTTGTTGGTATGAGTGAGTAAAATCAATCTCTACCTAATAATTGCTTCTCTTTTTTTTTTTTTTTTGATAGCTTTAATGTGATTGCTTTAATATAATTTGATCAACTGCTTTGATAAAGTGCACTATATTACACTAGTAGTTTTAGCTTCTGTATTGTATATTTACAGTAAATATATCTGATTTTTCATCCTTAATCCTGCAGAACAAAGTTGTACAAAGGTTCAGTCACACCTTTATAGTTCCTTGGACTTAAAACATTGACAAGGTCTGGGACTAAGATCGGGTTCAGCCGCATCTAGGCTCCTCTCTGAGAGGAGGAAAGCAAGGTGGTCCTTTCTGCATCTTTTGACTAGACCAGGGAGCTTCTCTAATAAACTTTGTCTGAAGCTCCCTCTCCACCCACAATATTCTTGCCACCCCAAGGTTAAACCTGCAGTGTGATAAACAGCATGTAGCAAGAGCTAAAAACAATGGCAAAGTAGAAATGTCAAGGCGGTTGTTTCATCTCACTGAGAACATTAAAGCTTCCTGCTTAAAGAGAAAGGCCTTATTTCAGTGGGAGGGTCACACACAAATAGTGAGCATACCAGACAGGACAGTGATGGCATATGGAGCATTTTAGTTCTGGGTCATTGGGTTCAAATCTGACCTAGCTCTTAGTAGCCAGTAGTAATTACCATCTGTTGACTATTAGTGGCTATATGCATTAGTGCTCTAAGTCGTAGTAAAATAATTCACTTTCACAGAGAGACAGTATTCCAGATTTTGTTTGGTAATCTCTCCACCTTTTTGTTCCCCTGCAGGATGGACACATTTCAAGAAATCATCGAATTTTCCACAGAGCAGGACCCTACAGGAAGAATTCAGAGTTATTAGGAAGGATGTGTGCACTGGTGCTTATCATGCAGTACCTGTTGTGCAGACAAAGAGAAATGTTCATGCTTCAGGGTTGCCAGTCTGGCCATGTTTTATAAAGTCAGAAATGTTAAAAGCTAGAGAGAAACATGAAAACTGTCTCATCAGACCTTCTGCGTTTCACACACCATACAACACAATAATCAAATGAGATCTACACTTTTCAATACTGTTTCAAGCTACAGCACTCATACATTGTACCCTTCTAATCTTATTGATTCAAGCTACTATTGATTAAACAGTGCTTTTTTAAGTGAGCTGATAAATAATGTTACCATTGAAAACCTGCACTTTATTTTGAGTCTGTATTTCTTTAACTGCAGCTTTCAATTTTCTGTCCAGAGTCAAGTATCATCAGGGATCTCTTTTTCAGGTAGGCAGTGCATGCCATGATCAACTCCACCGAGTTTTTAGCTTCCAAAGCAGACTTTACCACTGAGGTGTCTTTCAGCAAATTCTATGGCTTGTGGAGGCTCTGTTGGTAGAAGGTCTGCTCCAGCACCAGGGGAGTGAAAAGTAAGTCCTGGAACTGGGGTGACCAGAGATCAGCTCTCTGGACCAACAGGGATCCACAACAACCAAGTCCAGGTCTTGCTGGCTCCCCTTGCCCACCCTACAGATGCACGCAGACACAAGAATTAGTTCTGTGTCTGTTCCAGGACCACCACATCGCTAAAGGAAGGGCACCTTGTGCTGGCCTGTCCTCTCCTTCAAGTCTTTTCATCCCCTGCTGACCCTTCACTCAGCAGTCTCTGGGCATCTCTGACCTAACGCATCATCCAGAAGACAAGTCCATCTAGCACACATTTTCTCCACTCCCTTTTGCAAGTCCCTCATGAAAGGCCCGGTTGTAGTTTGACATAAAAGCTTCTTTCCTGTTTTGTAGATTAAGCACCAGTTTTCTGCAGTCTTCTAGTTCTACAGACAGCTGAGAGTCCTAAGAATATAATAAGAATTTTCCTCTTTTTTATGTCCCTACTGAGGTCCTTGATGATCTCTGAATCAAGGTAATTTGTGCCAGGGCTTCTCATCATCAACATGATTTTTACCAAGCTATTCAGACTCCTATCAGCTCTCTCCATGATCTATGTTTTTAAACACTATGCAGACTTTCTGTCCTTTTGCCCTCTTCTGAATGTGTTGTCTGCTTTTCTTAATATTGAGAATGTTAAATTCATAAAAATTAAAAATAAAGGAAAAAGTCCCATGTCCTATGAATGCTTTTGCTGATTGTTCCTGAAAAATGTTGATGTGCTCTTCTAAGTGATACCTTTTAACTATCAAATATCTTCACACATATTAAATTACCTCTGTGCTTGCTTTCAAGTTAATTTGGAGACAAGGTTGCTTTGAAGTGTTTTAAAATACATGCTTTCCTTATTCCAGTATTAAAAATGAAATGTTGTACCTTTAAAGAATGCGGAGCTTTCTGAAAACTGTCTGAGGGCTTTGGGGGTGTTTGTGTTTATGGCAATTGTTCCTCTCAATGTGTAATGACAGCTAAGTATTTTCTACAGTGACTTTTACCACCAGAATCAATCAGGTAGCAGCATGAAGACACAGCAGTACATACTCAGACATAAATTGATTTACAGGGTCATTACTTTTTTCACTAACTTAAGGGAACAGCTCCTATTAGTGACACCAGGAGATGCTTGACATTCAAATGCTCATAAAATAATAAGACCAAGAAACAAGACTGAATCTTTCAAACTGATCTCAGCAGCTAGTGGAAAATTACATTTAAAGCTAAGCTAATATAACAATTCAAGATTCCAGGGTGACCATGATAAAATAGCAGAAACAATCTATCTGGATCATGCATTATATAATTAAACTTTCAATGGTCTAGAATTACCATAGAATTACTTCACATTTATGTCTATCTGGAAAAAAATCTTTAGGAATAAAAAAAATCAATTTCTTATGGCAAGCTTTCCAACTATATATTCTATATATTCTAACTATACCTATATAAATATAGCCTATATAAGACAGCGAATTCCATTAAAATTTGCAGCCAGTTTTATAATACCAAGACATTGTTTAATTTGTGTTTTAATTGTTGATAATTTTCAGGACAGACTTTCTTCTGATCTAAATAAAACTATTAATGCTTTATCAGCTCTGTATTCTAAGGTTTCTTTAAAGCCAAAATGTTTAAGTGATATTTTACTGTTCAACAATGTTCATGCCACTCAATACCTGTTATCACCGCCCTCAGTTTTCCATGTTCTGCCAAACCTGTGTTCTGTACTTCAACTTGAAAGGGGAGTCTGTCTCCTGAACATCAAAGGCTGACACTTTCTGAGCTTTTATGTTATTGCCTGTGTTCCACCTGACGTAGCTGAAGAGAGACATTGCACTCAGACCTCACCTGAATCAGCTTTAACACTGCAACTCTACAATAGCAATCTTCCTCTCTTTTGCTAGCCCAAACCCAGCACCTCTTCTCCCATTTTGACATTGCTTTTAGTGTTCCTCTCTTAACTCTGTTCAGAACTCACTGCTATCAGAGAGGTGTAATGGAAATAGTAGAGACACATCAGTGCGATATATTCCTTCTTTCTGTTTTAACTTCTTGCTGAGTGATTTCTTATGATAGAGCTGTAACTAGCATCAGGTAGTCTGAATGCCTAGCTGCCATTCCTGGCAATGCAGGAATATTTCAAATTTTATTTCTTTTTTAAATTTAATTAATTTAATGCTTTCACTCTTCGTGAATAAGTTGTTTTAGGACTAGAATGAATTTTCTGATCAAGCTGTATTTATGGTGCAAACCATAAAGCATGAGTAAGATAAGGGATCCTTCAGCTGGCATCTTTCTCACCACTGACATAGCACAAGTATGCTCAGAAAATCAGCAAGATGGTACAGTCTCCCTGGTATTTACCTTCTTTAGTTTTCTGTTTATGACCAGGAACCTTATAAAATCCTCATGGTAAGATTTTGTAAAACAGAAGTACAAAAGGTAACACAGTTGATTTCTTCTATTTAAATTTTCCTCTAAAACTTCAAGTTTAAGGAAGGACCACTATATTTAGTTCAATTTTGTCTCAATAGGGATTACTTGACTGAAGAGGTTGAAGGTTTCATGTGTTTACAGGTTTCTTCTATGGCTGCTTTCATGTCAGGACCTTTTCCTTAGCCACTCTCCATCTTCAGCTCCTACGTTATCCCAACCTCATTTTTCTGTATTACCTAAGTCACATTTACTGAAAGTTTTTTTGGTAATTCTGTGAGCACTGAAATAACTAAGATTCACCTGTGTTAAAGAGTCTGTATGAGCTGTGTATTAGAATAGCACTGTGGTGGTAGGTTGCTGGAAAAAACTAGAAAAACAGAGGTTGAACACTTTTCTGGTAGCAGAGCTGCCACCTTGGACTTCTGGAGAGCAGACTTCATCCTGTTTAGAAGCCTGGGTGGCAGGGTCCCTTGAGAAGCAATCCTGAAGGGCAAAGGAGTCCAGGAAGACTGGATATTCTTCAAGAAGAAACTGTAAAGGTGTAGGAGAAAGGTGTCCCCCTTGAGCTGAAAGATGAGCTGTCAGGGAAAGAGACTGGCCTGGCTGAACAGACAACTCTGGCTGGAACTCGTGGGAAAAAAAAGGAGAGTTTATGACCTTTGGAAGAAGGGCCAGGCAACTCAGGAGGACTTCAAGGATGTTTGTGAGGTTATGCAGGCTAAAAAAATTAGAAGGGCCAAAGCCCAGCTAGAACTTGATATGGCTGTTGCTTTGAAAGACAACAAAAAAATGTTTCTATAAATATATCCGCAACAAAAGGAAGCCTAAGGAGAATTTTCATCCTTTATTGGATGCCAGGGGAACATAGTGACAAAGGAGGAGGAAAAGGCTGAGGTACTTAATGCTTTCTCTGCCTCAGTCTAGCAGGGCTGGATACCCAGAGAACAGGAAGACCAGCTGTGCTCTGGATATCCAGCCCTGCTCCCCAAGCTGGAAGGCAGGGACTTAAAGACTATCTAAATCTCACAGTTAATAAAGAGAGAATGCCACAATAAAGCAGCATTATTATTTTGTTATTTCCCACTTATATTGTCTCTGTGAATAAAACCCTTTGTCAAGAACCAACCCACTAAATGTGCTAGATGCTGTACAAACACAAACTAGAAAAACAGCTTCTGGTACAAAGACTCCACAACTTATATATAAGACAAGAGATAACAGGTGGATAGTGACAGTGAAAAAGAATGGACATTTCAAAAACTGAACTTTCAGTTTTCTGGTTAGGCATAGAAATGACTCCTGGATCAGGTAGAAAAGGATTTCCACTAATGAGGATTAAGAACTATGGCCCTGCTATATCAGAAACACATTTTGTTCAAGGTTTTCTGTGAGTAGAGGGGAATTTTAAGGATGATAATGAAGCAGCTTCAAGGCCATTTATGACACAATTCTTCAGTGTAGAAGAGGCATCATAGGCCAAGGTTTAAGGCGACCTTCTGAAAACTTTACAAGTACCAGTAAAGGCTGTTGTCACATTATGGTTGATATTGATGAAAGAGAAAACTCTTGTTTGCACTGAATGCTTCTGCTTCAAGGAAAATACGATTTTCTTTGGGACTCTATTTTCTGTAATAAGCCAGAAAGTTTCTGCTTGAGAAAATCTCCCTGGTGTGTGTCATTGCTATTTCCACAAATAAACCAGAACATCTCTTAAAACCAGCTAAATGTTCTTGCTACAAGACTTAAAACCAGCTAAATGTTCTTGCTACAAGATTATATGTTCATAGTAGTATGTACTGCACGTTACCAATTCATTAAAAAATATGCCCATCTTCAATGTGAATCATTCTTTGAGAGGAGAATCTTTTTTCAGTTTAAAGCATATAGACCAGGATTTTACCGTTTTCAAATTTTTAGTTCCCTGTTTTTTATACCTATTAAGGAAAATGCTGACTCTCTTCTATGAGATTCTTCCTTCCTCTACACCACTCACAAGATAACAAACAGGTATTTCTCTGAAGAATTCAGTTTAATAGGCAAAATGCACAGTTTCACTTTTGAGGCCCACTCCCCTCTCCCTTCCCTGGACCAAATTGTGCTTAGACAATATTACCATTATCAATTAGTACTTTGACAATTAGCCAAGCACAGGACCTGCACCTCCTGTAGCAGGTGATTCAGAACTTTCAATTATACCTTTCTATTTCCCACAGCTTAGCACTGAATTAATAAAATACTTAGGGAACTCAAGTGGCAGGCTGTTAGAAATGAAGATACGGATTAGATGTAGTAAAAAAAGCATAAGGGAAAACTTTAGGCAAACAGTAAAAGAACGTTATATATATAGCCACATCCTGTGAGACAACATTAAGGTATAAGTAGTCTTCAAACTAGAACACCCTGTATCTTATTTACACATTTGCTTCACAAAGTCTCATAGCTACATTTGCGGAGCTTTCATGTAGTTCGTAAATTCCTGCATGATTAGGTGCTGGTACGTATTCAAAGTAGGTACTGAATTTTCTAATTTAGCACACAGATGTTTCTTCGAGACCCCTTCGCCACAAACCCATTCCTTGCTACCACAGTAGAGCCAGTTTCAATCCCTGAGCCTTCAAGGCCTTGTGAGCCTGCAAGATTTTTTCAGTTTTAACTGTAGAACATAAATGATTATTTGGGAATTGTATCTATACACATAGGTTTAATTAGATGCCTAAGTTTCACTGGTTTCCTCTCTGGCTACTTTATATCTACAAAAGAAGAAACAATATATGTCACCTTTGAAGAATCACTGCAAGATGATTGCTATTAATCATAAGTACACAAAAAATCCTATTTTCCCGTTCTCTCTCCTCATGTGGTGATATCACTATTTCATCAATGTTATGAAGAACATCTGCAGTCATAGCCTTTAATAAACTGTAGTGACTGTTGTATTCTTATGTCTGAAAATATCCCAACTAAGAGCCCAATAAAACAGCATCTAAGAACTAAGTTCGACTTCACACAGAATTTTAGATTTACTTAAAGACAAAAACGTATCTATAATAGATATATTTATGTTTGTATATATTTAGTTTAGTCAACAGCTGTTCATAGCAGACACCATTTTTCCCAATAGTTTTGTAAGGGATATTTTAAACATTGTATAAAAGCAATCCTGTGCAACTTTAAAAGTATACTGTAAGCTGACAGGAAGATCTTACTATCTCATCCTATAGAGGAATTTTAGTTAGGGTTTGGCAACTTATGTTTTATATTTTACATTTTGTGAGGCAGAGATCTTCATACTACAATCTGGAAATAATTTTATTGTAATGTGCAACACTTTAATTCCCTTCATCAGTAATATTCAGCAGCATATTCTGTTTATTTTGCTGTGGTCTTTGGTCTGTTTTAAATATCACCAAGACTACTGAACTCCTTCAATTGCTTGTTGCAGGAGCCATCTGGCATCTGGGCATGAGGAAAGAATAAATATACACAGAGACATACGCAGTCTACAGCAGCATGAACAACTTCCAGTGACAACTCACTTGTTTCCCTCAGCAAAGGTGGGGCAAGCCAGGACTTACTCAAGGTCATAGAGTTTGTATGTATTTGGGGTAAAAACAGACCTTCAAATCTGCATATCTTAATGTTATTTGCAAGTTTGCTATAGATTTAGCAGTCTATAAAGCCAAAATGTTTAAGTGAGAAAATCATACTCTCTCAACACAGAGGCAAAGCCATCAGCAAAAAAGGCTTCTTCTCTCACAGAATATTGGAGCTATAAACTTACTGCAGTTAGTTATGGATTTTTATACTGCTGGAGCCGCTTAAATTGAAATCACTTACATGCCAACTGAACTAGGAAATTTGTGAGTCATTTTAAAAATCACCCTCCTTCTGTAAACACTGCATATGGTAAAGACAAAATAAGTGACCTAGTCAAGTGAGTTTGCCCTCTGGCTCTGGCCTGTGCACTCAACTGACTGGATAATAGACTGTCTGCATGGAAAGATTTGCCTTTTTTTAATGGTTCAGACATGCAGCTCAGAATCTGCATAAGGAGGGAACATTTTAATTCTTAGCAGCCCATTACTGTTCAGGATAATTGCTACAATGGCATAATACCTGTGGAAGAAGTGTCTTTTTCTCACCAGGAATGTAGTTACTCTGCTGTACATTGCACATAAAGATGGAAAATTCTCTTAAAAGAATATGACATTAAGCCTTAACAGTAAAAGTCATTCCAATTTAAAGAAAGACGAGCATAATTAAGCATAATACTTTCTATAATTTGGATCAATACAATTTTTATAATAGGTGGGGTTTTTTAGCTCAAGAAGAGCCTACTTTTCTTGGTAATAATGTTCAGAGATATTACAAATTCACTTATCCAACAGGTGGAACAGACAATGTCTTTCCATTTTTCTGGGTGTTTTTGACCATAAGGAAATATCAAAGCTAAAAATGGCTGTGGGTTTTTTTTCAGATGAAAACAAGGCAAATCTCCCTGAAAATTTAGACAAGTAAATAAATATTTCTTGCATTATTAAATTCTTCTGTGTACAGACTGTTTTCTTTTCCTTCAAAAGCAACAATTAACTGACTATGAAAAAATGTAGTGTGATTATGTTCTCTTTTTAAATGTTAATTTTGGATATCTACTTAATGTTGGTGCTAGAGATCAATTTTCTCTGCGTGTGAACTGCTGAACTGGGAAGGGAAAAGGAATTTCAAAGAAAAAGTCTAGTAGTGGTTAATAATTCAGTTTATACATGAATGTTAATGAAGCAGCAGATGCAAAGACTTCAGGTAAGTTTGAACCAGACAGAAAAGATTATCGGAGATCATCATTAAGGCACATATACAAAGAAAAGGATGATTTTTATATGCAGGATCTCAAACATGGAAGAAGCCTAAATAGGTGTTTGGGGCTAACTCTGCTCCAAGCAAGATATGAACTAATTGTTCTCCCTGATTTTCTGTCAGTGTGGCGTATAAACAGAGAAGGCAGGATAAACTGAAATACTACCTATTTCAGACCTTGTTGAAAAAACTGACATCTTACTTTCATTAAGTACTTTCTCTCTCACATATATGTGATAAACCCACAGAGATGCTCAGCTGTTTCTAAACACAGGCAAGGTAGGCTATTTTCTGTAAGAGCACTCTGAGAGGCAAACAACTATGGCTTTGCTATACATAATGTAAGTGCCAGAAATTTTGAGACAGCAAAGGCTGTCTGATGTAGCTCCACTTGTAGCTCCAAAATTCAGCCTTCGACCTCTTTCTACATAGCTTCAAAATCCTGGCTTAACTCATCTCTCTTGACATGGCAAAATTAATTGATCTCTACCTGTTGAGAAGTACAGAGATCATCCAGCACATATCCCCAAAACTGATGTAAAGTTTGATCTACTTCTCTAACAGGCTGGAAGGAAAGAAAGAGAAGATGCTGTTTGTATTTGTTTTAAATATTCAAAAGTGGTGGGTGATGGAGGCCCTAAGAGCAGATACCTGGAAAAAGCAAGATGTAAAAATCATTACACCACTGACTGGAAGAGAAACTACCAGAAGGTAGATGAAGACAGAGGATTATTTCAGAGGCAAATGAATCTATTCAAACTTCTGAGGGATGAAAGGTTTGTCATGGTGTCAAGTATGTGTTCACGAGGGGAAAGCTAGACAAGAGAAGCAGGTAAGCCTCAGCAAATATGTTTGTATCTGTCATAACTCTGACATATATCTCTACGTGAGGAGAACCCAAAGAGAGCATGCATCAGTCAAAGGCAGGTCTGCTTATGTCCTTGAAATTTTCTTTTTCTCTGAACAAATCTTCAATCTTAGGACAAATTAATCTTGTCAATTAATGCATATCACACAAATCTAGTAAAATTTCTCAGATATTGGAAGTAACATTTGTCCTGGATTGACATCTAACAGGTTTTTACTCCTTCATGTGGAAAAGAGGAAGCCAGATGTGAGTGTTCATCTGCTTGAATATTAGTAGTTTCCATCAATATAACGGCTTTGCATTTCTTTTGGTTTATCTTTCTGCATTTAAAAAGCAGAGAGATGAAGCCGAGCTTCTAGATTTCATTAGTCAATGTGGCAATTACTGGTTTATTTCTCAGTACCATTCACTGCTACAAATCTTCTTTTGGAGAATAAAAAGCATTTGCACTGAAATTGTTTGAAGAGCATTCATATACACAGTAATTAAGGTGTCTTTGAGTCTAAAGAGAAGAAATGTTTTCCAATCCCTGTACAGAAGCAATGACTTAGATGAAAATTGAAACAAAAGAATACTTTCAGGCAGTACTGTGCTATTAAAATCTCTCCTGGTTATACCTTCTCATGCACAGCAAAATTATAAGAGCCTTAGAGCATGAGTTTGTATTGCAGGATGACCACCATGATTTAAGAAATACAATAGTGACATCTAGCGCAACAACATTACATGGCACAGCCCAGAAATGGCTCTTGTAGCCTATTCCCATTTTTTAAAATACTGAGGTAAAAGTCCTTGCCAGCAAATTTCTGCAAACTAGACTTACTACATGATCTTTGATGCTGTATTTTATCAGACTGATGTTAGTTTCTGAAGTCTTGGTCAGTCTAAACAAGATAAACATTTATGATGTGGGAGAGGAACAAAGAGTAAAGGAAGAAATACAAGTTTTGTTTGGTTCTGTTATACTCTTAAAGAAAGAGAGACACAGCATGCTGTCCTGACAGGTGCTTTTGTATCAGTTGGGTCACTGATCTCAGGTGCCACTTAAGCCTCTTATGCAAAGGAAAGGGAGGAAGTTAAATAGAAGTCTGTGTACATAATGAGTGAAAATATTGTGCCTTAACCTGTTCAAAATGCTCACTTTTTATTGCTCATGATCCACTCAATGGTTCTTAAAAGGGTTGGGGGAAAGTTAATTGTATCTTAATTTAAGACACAGCAGAGATTTCAGAGCAATCTGCTACCAACCATTGCAAAAACTAAAACTATGCTGCTGGGTTCGGAGCCTGAATAGGAAACATTTGCTCAGCTGTATTTAACAGTTCTGTTCGAATGACAAAAGCAGAGAATAACAACACTTTCCTTTTAATTCCTGTGAAGGTGGTATGAAAGCGACAAGAATGAAGCTGGCATGTTGTTGAGACATTGTAATACTGGTAAAGCAGAGGATTAAATGTTTTGATAACATTTGTTCAGTTCCTGTTGACTAAATATCAGTTTTACTTGAGATGAATCATAGTCGAAAGTATAACATAGATCTTGTCCTGTTACCCAGAAATGAATACTATAGCTGCCTTTTCTCACGTGATTTTACAGTGTCTTAGTCACTTTACACTGTGGCTAAAGTTAAAGAACACCATCCTACTCAAAGGGCCTTACTCATGAAGGAGAAATTTGCACTTACTTGCAGTCTCCCTTGTTGTCTTCAACTGTCAGTTCTGATTGCTGAAGATCCTTTTAGATCCTCACGGCTCAAGAAAGGAGACAGACTGTCCATCTAGAAAAAGAAAATTAACACTTCTCTATTTCTTTCAAGGAATTCCAAGATGGAAAACACAATTACCTGCCGTGTTGTCTATGTGCAGTAAATCCGAAGACAGAACACGTAGTGTGAGTGAATACACTGTGCAATGTGTGCACAGTAAACCCAACATTTTCCATATATATGGTACTCACTCTCTGTGAATGTGTGCTAGGAAAATTTCCAGAGTCATGGCTGCCTGTCAGGGCTACTGTGTAGTAACTCCAATAGGACTGAAGGATGGTCAGGAATCGCGGGGAAATATATGCGGTTTTGAATTCTGTTCTATTATTCAGTTCTGGGGCAAAATCTTTCAGACCTCTAAGCAAGACACGAAAGTCTGATCTACCTCTCATTTGCCAAACTGCTTTTTTGACCACCTTATAACTTTGGGCAAAGCAGCCTGTAAGACCTGTGTGTAAATGGAGGAGACTTTCTAAGGAGCAAAGGAGACAAGTGTCCTCCTCCTAAGCTAGTCTCAAGTGAGGATTCAGTGATCTACTTCCAGACATCAACCAATGCCAGGAAAATGCAGCAAAACCAGAAGAGCCCAAAGGACAAAGACAATATTATTCAGTGGCATCAGGAGGTTTCTAGTCGAAAAAGGCTAGAAATGCTTCATTTAGGGAGGAAATTAATAAGGGGAGATGAGAGAAATATATCAACAACATCAAGAAAGAGGAATCAGATACTTACTTATACATCATCTCAGAGTACAAAAGGGCTACTACAAATGCAAGCAGAAATTAAAGCAGGAGAAGCCTTAAAAAGCCCAGGTAAATAGAGTAAAGCAGATATTTTGTTAGAAAGGATCATACTACACTCTGACAAGTTTGCCACTGGAGTTATTAAAATCCAGTGTCTGCAAGCCAAATCAAAACCAGATCTCATGTTTTCAATGGAGAAAGATGTAGTAAATCATAGTGCAGTTACAAGAAGTCTGCGACACGTACACTCCTGCAGACAGCAAATCCTGCCCACACATGGTTGCCAGCTGGGCAGGAATCTTCGCCCCACCCAGAATTTTCCCCCTCAGAAGAAATTTTAAATTAAACCCCAAGTGTCCTCTGCCTGAATCCACCACTGTGGCTGCTTTTTCCTGCTCATGACTCATTAAAGCTGTTCTCAGCAGGAACCATGAAAGCTGTTCTCAGCATGGGCCCCTCATTTTTTTCTGTTTGAAACTTTCACTTTTTTTTTCTTTTATAATTGATTGTTTAAAGATTTAACTTTTGACTCCTGCTGTGCCCGAACTTCTATGGTTTGTAAAAGGTAGACTCTCCCATCAGGTATGGTATTGATTAATGATTAAGGCTACATACTTGACTGCCTTAAAAACAGAAAAAGCTGCTCTTCTCCCCTTCATTTTTAGTCTCTAATCTGATCCTACAATGCAGCCACAATCTCTTCTTTCCTCTTTCTATGGTCTTACTACATATAGTTTGATTTTTCAGCCAACTGTGCAAGACTTCTCTACCTGGCACAAATCCATTCCTCCATATTTTCCTCATCTCCTGTTGCAGTTACAGCCTCAAGTCCTATCATAAACTCATTTTGGACTCAGAAGCAAGTAACTATATTCAGAGTCCTCCTTCATCATCCTAGTATTACCAGTATCCCCAGATATTGCTCACCTTCTAATTCAAATGAAACATTCTCCTTATATCTCTGAAAGAGATGTGAAGATCTGCTTCTTTTCTTCAACTACACTTATAGCCATTTCTGTTTTCCTTACATATTTTACACCTCTCATCCTCACATACTCTTTGAAGTTATCTTCCATTGTTGAATATTTTTCATCTTCTTAGATACTCACTGACTTCCCTCCTCCCAACCCATCTTTTCTTATAATACATACTTGTTTCATTAGATCTTCAAAGGCTTGTGGAGTATGTGCTCCCCAAGGCTTCCTGGGCTCTGAAGCCACACCGAGCCTCACTGGGAGTCTCTGTACCTGCAATAGAAAAATGGCTGGAATGATCCAGGAGGGGATTAAATGACACTTGATCAAGGTTTTCCCACATTTCCGAGCCAGTCAAAAAGGGGAGGCTTTTGTGAGAATCAGTTCTTGACAGAAGACTGTGGCTCTTTTTACAGGATTTTGATGCAGCAGAAGCTTTACCTCCTACAAACTGCTTCATGAACTCTGTTCTCTGTCAAGAAGCTGAGAAGTAGGTAATAGTGCCAGTTCTGGGTGAGTTGTCAGTATGATTTTGCTTGTTTAAGGCATAAAATATTTTTCAAAGAAGCCTAATTTTTTCTGTGGTTCTGCATGACAGTGGGCAATCTGCACCAGGTTTTATGAGCATAATTCAAGGGCAATGTGAAAGGTGGTTTGCATATGAGGCAGCATTAGACTTTCTCTGTCTGACCCGAAGCTGGAGCCATTTTCATAGGGAAAAATATTTCTTGGATATGAAGGGGCAACTGCATTTTTTAATCCATGTTCCATATTTGATCTTGGCCTACAGTTACCAGCTGAGACTTAAAATACTGTACCAAGTCTAAGAGAGATTGTTTCAGCTTCTCTATCCTCACACAAGGGTTACAGGTCTTCAGATGCTTCAAATGCCTGGTTCTTCCATCTGCAATCTGTTTCTGAAACAGTTTCAGTTTTTTCATGGTTGTTTTACAGACCATTAACTTAGAATAAGTAATTGTCTCTAAATTCAACCAGTCATTTAAAAATGGTTGTCTGTGTGGTCTCACAACTGTGACCTCTAATAAAGTCTTTTAAAGATTTTTCAGTACAGGGAGTTCAGATGAGACCTTTGATTTGCAGCACACAAGTACATAAAATATGTAGGATACCATATTCACCTTCTTTTCCAGCCTCTCTGCATATAGAAGTCACAGGCACAGTAGATTTAAATTTTGTACTCCGCAGTGGAACAGAATTAATACCATTGCTGCATCATAGCTAATAAACCCAAACTAGTTTTCTTTACACTGATTTTCTAATGCTTCCTGTTCTAAGAAATTACTTCAGCACATCTGCATCAGCATGACTTTTGAGGTAGAGTCTCATAAAAATAAAGGCTATTACATGAAAGTATTTAGTGATTTCTAGGGCTGCAATGAAGGAACTAGCTTTCCGTAATAGATAGTTAACAACAGTAGTCTAGTAATACGGAATTCAATTTACATTGGTTAGAAGCAGGTTAAATTAGCTCTCTTTGCGATTCCTAGCCACTACACCTATGGGAGATGTTTAATTTGGGAATATATTATGGATAACTCACACTCAGGTGCTCTTGAAAATTTATACGGTACAAAAGCTGTAGAAATAAAACAGTGTTGGCTTCTGCGGAAGTATTCATGCTTACAAAATCCAGTGAAGAAACATCCACATTAGCTGTTTGCAGAGTGAAGTGAGGTGAGGCAACTGTTCAGACCTTGTGCTTTTACTCCCATCTCTGTGGCATTTCACAGGCCAGTGAAAGACATTTGCTTATTTACAGCAATCCCATTCGGTCACACTAAAAAAAAAAATCTGCTGCTATTTCACAGACAGCACAAGACTGAAAAGGCATATGGAGATGGGGAAAGAAATTAACAATAACATGGTTTTTCATGAACAATTTTGCATAGCTTTTCACACCTGACTACTCCGTGACATTGCACTATACCTAAAAAGCACCAACCAATATTGTGAAATATGTCAACTTGCAATCACGAAAAATTTAAGAACACAGTTTAAAGGTTGGTTTAAAACCTCATTGGAAGTTTATCTGAAAAAAAGCTTTGAAGGTGTACTTATACTACATCAATAAAAAAAAACGCACACTCCTGTTTTCAGAGAACATTAATTTGTGACTTTACACTGATTGTCAGGCTACAAATCTAAGCTTTCTGCTTTAGCAACTTAAGTTGCTGTGATCAGAAACTTAACAGTAGCTTGAAGTAATAAATATTATATGGTACACAGCTGAGCAACTTTATTAAACAGAGGTACCCAAAGCACATTAATAATTTTATTATTTTAGATTTATGATGATTAGCATAGATAGCAAACCATTTTGGAAGCTCTCTTAAATTACTTTTCTCCCTTTGTGGTTGAGTTGTTGCATTTGAAGTGACATCAAAGAATTTCAAAGATTTTTTTTTTTAAAAAATCAGATTTCTAAATGACTGCTAAAAGCCCATGTTCATTTATCTCAGGGTTATTTTAAATGATGTGTTCTTGACTGCAGCATTCATTCTGTGTATACAGAAAAAAATGAAGGTGTGGAAGAATAAAGAAGATGGAATAGTCTGAATAATACCTCTGGTAACCAATAATTCTAACATGTCTTGTTATGTGTTCTGTTGTCATCTAACCATAAAAAAAAATGGAGTACATCTCATTTCACTTAATAGGAGTAGATGGATGCAGTACTGTTCACCATCATCTATAACAAGTAATTTTATTGCCATCTCATTGACATACAGTCTACATAATTTTTCTTTTGTTTAGCATGCACTTATTTTACAAAAATGCCCCAAAGATGCAGCAGTGGCATATTAAGAGCTACTACAGGGAAAGATCAGGCATTTCCACCTGTTCCATCTTTTATGACCCTCAATCTCACAAAGCCTTTGGGCTGCCTTCCCAAAGCCCTGCAGAATAAACAAATATTTCAGTGTGGCAAAGCTGAGAACATGCTTGGGTGCCTAAGTAATTTGCTCTGCTCCATTTGTTTATAACTCAAATCATGAAGGTCACTACCAACATTAAAAATGTGAGTAAACTCTTACTTCCAAAAGAGACAAATAATGAGCAACAAAAGACAGAAAGAATCAAAAGTTGCCTCAGATTTCTAATGCATTTACTTCAGTATTCACAGAAGTAACACTTGTAAAAGGTGTCTTTTTGCTTCATTAAGTACTTGGCTTCCTGAGGTATATTGTAAAATGATCTAAAGTAACCCTGGTCATAAGAAAAGCACACATACCTCAAAACTATGAATTTGTTCAAAACTGTAAACCTGGGATCAATGTTTTGCTTTAATAAAGCCAAAGAAAAAGGGGAGAGTCATCTTAAACACAGAGAGGAATTCAGCCCTGAGTCCTACATGGCACCACAAGTCAATGCAAAAGTCTGAAATAGAAGGTCTCAACTGCACCCAGTGCAGGCTGCTAAACCACGAAACGACCTGATGGCCTCTTCCCCTCCTTGAAAAATAAAATACCTCTTTCCGTTTTTCCTGCTTCTCATCACAACCACCTACCTCTGCTCATCTGGCCAGGAAGAATACAAAATGAGTGTAATTGCTGCCCCTGCCTGTTTAGGTCTGCTGAAGGACTGACTGCTGGTTACCTTTAATCACTAACAGAAGCACTATTTTTCGAGACAAGAGTGTGTGACACACACACCACAGTTTCTCACTTCCCTTATACAGCTAAATTTTGTTTCCTGTCAAAGGAGAATGCACTAAGACAGATGTGCTCAAAAGAAAGTCATCCTTTCAAAAGTCCTTCCAAATACAAAAAAGGATGAAATGGAAAAAATAGATCACAAAAAAAGTCTGTAAAATCTTTCAGAGAGCAATTGAACCGTAAATAGGTGTTGGGTTGCACAGGGGAACAAAAAAGTTCCTTGATATGAGCACCTTCTATTCTTTGCTGTGAATAGGAAGGGATCTATAATGACGATAATTATAGGTTTAACCAAAGCATATGCAAATAGAGAGGGGGGAGGTGGCAATTCAATATTACTGAACCAAATGTCAAGTCTGGTGGTTTCTAACATTTCATTACACTTTCCCACTAAAATCTTATGTATGTACTTGAACATACGTATGTTATACTCATACATGCAGAGCGTATCTATAAATAATTAGAATTATCTGGAAACTTTTGGAAATTGTGTTAAATTTTGTAATTATCTTTCTATCTCAAAAATCAGGTTCAGATTATGTCTCAGGTATTTAGTCAACCATACTGCCAAACATCAATAAAATTAATGAGTTATCAATGTGGGAGCTTCTTTATTATTTGTCATATTACAAAATTTTCTTACAATCCTAAACATCCACTGGTCAGATTGTGTGACCAATACATCTGTTCTAGAACAAGCAGCAGTCACAAGTATTGAGGCCATGTTGCTGAGAACACAGCTGCGCTGGGCAGGGCACATCTCAAGGATGAAGGACCACCGCCTCCCTAAGATCATGTTTTATGGTGAACTTGCCACCGGCTGCCGCATGAGAGGAGCCCCAAAGAAAAGACACAAGGACTCCCTGAAACATCTCAGCCTTGGCCATATTGATCAACTCAACTGGTCTACTCTGGCCTCAAATCGAGAGGCCTGGAGACACACCATCTATAACGCTGCTGCTTCCTTTGAGAATGCACGCAGGATCACTCTCAAGGAGAAAAGACAATGCAGAAAGAACCATGTCTTGCAGAATATACCAAAGGAGTCTTTCTGCTGTGCCTTTTGTAATCGGACATGCCTATCTCATATTGGCCTTATTAGCCACCAGCGTGCTTCTAACAAACGTGGATAGAGCCTTTCCCAAATCTTCATTCGCGAAGCCTAGCCATGACGACAGAATTTTCTGATGAACATATATTATTACTGTCTTGTCAGCTGAGACTTGGAAATGTATGAGGGAATCTTTTAATGGGCTTCTATATGATGAAAACATCAATGCATATGCTTAAATGAACATTTATGGTGTAAAGTGTACATGAAAAAACCCCTGATTAACAGCGTTATGAGTTGCTCCTCTACACAGAGCTAGCAAATAACTATTAACTATTATTTTCAAATGAACTGATGTCATCCCTTTTTAATCCTGACATATAGTATTTGTCATGGCAATACGCATGACAAACAGAGATGCTCCCTTTATGTCAAATAGCAAACCATAATAAATCTGTTTCATTCTACTTTTAAGAAAAAGAAAGTATTCCATTTACTTTCTGGATACCATTATTATTTACCTACAGTTTTAATTAAAGTTAAACCATCCTAAATTAAAGTTATACCATCCTAAATTACTACAACACCCATTTTAGAGTACATTTCTGTATCACTGGTATCTGTTTCACTGGAACACAGCTCAGACCACACACTGCTCAAATAAAACCTCTGCCGTTAAGTGTCAGTGAAAAAGGGACTACACAGAGCTGTGACGACAGATAGATGTTTACACAAGATGAAAGTGCTAACAAGGTCAGAAGAATGTTACAAGATACACATTCTTGTCAAAAGTAAGTAATTGAGATAAATTTATTAAGCATGGGATGCTGCGTGGCCAAGGATAAGAGCAGAATGTGAACATGCACATCAGGGAACAGGTCATGACCAATACTCAGGGAGGGCTGCGGTGCAGATGGAGTTGGCTGCACAGAAGGTTTAGGTCAGCATACACCTTTCTGATCACTGAAGAAAGAAATCATGTAACACTGTACGGACCAAAGGAACGCTGCTTTCTGCCAGGCATACATACATTGGCACCACAGTAGAACAACCACCTGAGGACTACCCTTACGTTAATAAAGCTTGCCAAGGCTCAGTCAAACTTGTGGCAACCTCTTATAACAAGAGCAAGACTGAAGCCTTCTGCCTAATGACATGCTAGCACCAAAGTCAGACCATCGAAATACTATCAACAAAGGACAGCAACAGCTATCACCATGCTTAAAGGTAAACAAGCTATAAAACAAAAGAAAGAAACTATAGACCATTTAATGTATGTATTTTCCATATAAAAGACAACAGTAAAATAATCAATTTAAAACAATTCTTATAAAATTCAAAGTTTGTTATCACATATTAAAAAACATCTGTATTTGCAAAAGTGCATTGCTACTGCTTTGAGGGAAGCAGAACTACTCAGCTGGAGGAAGTCACTGACTAATCATCTTAAAGCAGAATGTGTTGAAGTGTTAAACTAGCATTTGGCCCCAGTAGTTCCTTCTGCTATCTGGTTATTTCAGTTCAATAACTCGTTTGCCTAAAGTCGAAAGCCAACTAGAAAGTGAAAAAAGAGTAAGAGCTGTTTTCTTCATGAAGAAGTAAACAGAATAGTAGAATAAAAATGATGTGATAACTGGTAAAGTCTCTGAAATGTTGGATATGTACTAGCCAGAAACAGCAATTCAAGTTAATTAATTGCAAATAGCATTGCATTTTATAATTTAATTTCTTCTCAAGTATTTGACATATTTAAGGTAAATTTAAATGACTAATAAAGACACCATATAACTTGTTAGCACCTTCGTCTCACAGTTAAATTCTAACCAAATATAATCTCAAGTGAAAGTCCAAAAATAAGCTTAAAATAAATGACATTCTTTACTTTTTCATATCTAAGAGACACAAAGACAAAGCATGATTGAAGACACAACTGAAACAGTTGATGTATATCAATTCATTTCAGTACAGATGTTAACTGCTCTATTTCTAATCCACCACCATTATATTTTCATAGTCAGAAAAAACCCCTAGCAAAATATGAGAAGCCCTTTTCAGTTTTGGGTTGGTTTCTTTTAAATCAGAGATAATGTTTTTTATCTCATTCTCAACAGCCCTCCTACCACTTCCATGCCTGCAGCAGCTGATCACAATATTTAGTAATTCGTAACCCAGCCGACAGTGTTAGCTCATCTACATGCTAGATGTAAAACTAGTGTAAAACTCAATGAGCCACTGGCTGCTGGCTTCCCTTTACTGAAATGCCCTCTGTAAACTGTCTTCCCCACAGAAAATAATTAGACACAAACAGCAGGGCATCCAGGCCATTTGGAGCTTGTCCAACACAGCCTCACGTGTAGAAGTGGGAAGTCACTATGTTCATTTTAATGCTGGCTGCTTCAGAGATGACAACAAAGTACTTATTATCTGAAAGCTGTCAGCTTATGTAATGAAGAGAAACAGGAAGCTGCAGCTCTGTATTTGTTTTGTAAGCCATAAGCACTGCTAGTAAAGTAATATATTCCTAAATTGTTTGAGCAGTGCATGCAGCTTAAAGCTGAAGTGATTGTTTATGCATTTGTAATAGCATTACACACAGGATTATGTGTTAAGTGGTTTACAGATGGAGGGACAGAAATTTCCAAGTCCTTTTGTTAAAAATACCTGGGTTATTCTTTCTTCCCTAGCCAAAGAGGCATTTGCAAAAAGAAAATTACATACCTCAGGCCAAGGTTTATAAACTTGCACTTCAATCTACTACCCTGTTTACAATTACATGAGATAAATATTAGGAGAGTGTAGTTGTCTGAAGACTGCCTGCAAAGTTGTTCTTAGTTACATCTATTCAACACCTTGAGTTAAATCTTTTGCACTGATTCAATGGTAAAATTTATATTGCTTCCATTGAGAATGAAAGGGAGACCAGTGTTACTATCATGGAGTGGCCTAAATATCACCTAAGGCTTCCATATTAATACAGTGCATGTATTCTAGAATGAATTATTTACAGATGACTTTTCCTCTAACTTCATGGATGATCTCTTGGAGTGACGCACTAGTCTAATTTGTGTCTACAGAACAAATAGTAAAGTTGTCTTGTTGTCCAGTTTAGACTTAACATGCAAAACCCACACCACCACAAAACAATTTATGCAAGACTGGTGATCCCTTTAATCAAATCCATTTTATAAGACAATAAATATCTACTAGTCAAAGAATGCCTAAAAGTATGTGTTTGGAACACGTAAGTATTATTTCTTGGAATCTGATTGTAAGTCAATATTGGGCCTTTCTTAGTCTATTTATTTGTCTTATACATCCTATGGTGTTGAGATGCTGGCCCCCAGTTTGCAAGGATGTCTTTTTTGGCTGGTTGACTTTACAATAGCATTAATGATGGTCAAGAAAATATGCCTGGAGTCACAGTAAGAAGGTCTGTCATGAGGTTCAGTCACTGCTCAGGTGTCTAACTGCAATACTGCAGGTCTAAGAGAAAAATATCCTGTTTTCAAGTAAATCAAATGCAAAGATCAGAGCAACAGACCAAGAAGACCCACTGTCCTCCTTAAGCTTTCTCACTCCAAATCCATTTGCTTTCTACCTCATAGACATAAGAAATGCAAATCATTAGTGCTTATGATGGAGCCTGGGTACTGAATGACCACCTCTGCCAATAAAAAAGTATCAAGAATTGTAGCCTTCTGAACATGAATAAGGAGCATATTGGATTGTGGCTTCATAATGGCTTTGCTGTTCTGCTGGGTGTTGACCAACCTGGGCTGTAGCCATACTGTGTTTATGGACATATTCTGCAAAGATGACCTGAGTCTTTTGCACAGCAGTTCTCAATTTCTTTGTCATACCTAGGTGACCTGAATATGTTTCTTAGATATGCCTCATAAAAACAGTTTCCATGGAGATTGGATTCTGGTAAATTCTTATATGGAGTCTGTTAATTAGACATTTTACTTAGATGCCTTCACTAATTCCTTTGGTATAGTCCACATTCAACAAACTGTAAATGACTGAACAGAGCTTTTGCTACAGAATGTGAAGGTGATAGGAAGACCTGTATTTTCTTTCAAGGTGGCGTGTCAAAGGAGCAATTCCTGTTAGCAGAGTGCACTAGTAGGGAGGAGATTTGTATAGCCTGTCATTACAGAGTTTACTTGACTGCTTTGTAAAGGCAAACAGTGACTTAGTTTTTATGCTCTGGAAGCAATCTACAGCTGAAACAAGAGCAACAACTATTTAGTGCATTGATATTTGCACTTTATGACAGGTCTGCAACTGTGGTCATCAACACCTTCCAGAAAAAAATAACTTCAAATAGATCTCAATCATTCTGTTTACCAATCTGATCATTAAAAAATGAAAAAAAAAAGATCTCTTTTTCTCATTTTCACCTTGCCTACGAGTGGGGCCAAAAGCAGCTTCTGAAAGGGATTTCCCTTTAATGAGTGGTAGTGTAGGATGCTTTGAAGCATAAAAAGAGGGAAGATACTAGAGGTAGTGAAGAGTGCTTTGCTAGGATGGCAAAAGCAATTTGCCTAAGGAGGCAGAAACAGCTCAACGAGGTTTATTTGTGCTGAAGTTCTCAGTTCTTTCAAAAGGAGGAACACTCTTGAACAGCTTAATCCTTGCTTTATATCACTATTTTTTCCTGGCAAGACTTTCCTTTTTCTCTCCTCACATCCAAACAGAACATCCAGCCAGAACACTAGTTGTGTTCATTTGTTCCTCTCATGTTCCAGGAGAAAATCAACTGTCTTCCCACCCTGACCCTGCTCAAGCATGAGCCAAGGTTGCTCCTTTGTGTGTAGGTGTAAACAGATGTTTAATTCAGTAAGTGGTGTCCTTGAGTCTTGTAATTGATTTGCCTCTTCCTGTGGGGATATGATTCATGATCACATCTCTCTCTCTCTTCCTTTCATATTCATCCAAATCAGCAGAAACAGCCCCACAGGCCACTGGCCAGCAAAGTTGAGGACCCCCTTCCTCTAGTCATTAGAGTCCAAAGGGCAAGGTGGAAATGACATTAAAATGAAGGTTAGTCCATTTGGTATCTCACCATCTTCCTCATCAGAGAAAAAGGGAGTAATTTCTCTCAAGTAGGAATTCCTCTTTATACTGGGCACCAAACCCACAATGTAATCCTAAAGAGAAAAGAGTGTATTTAGACACCGGATTAACACACAGAAAGCAGCAGACAACTCACTCACTCTACCTACGACTTCAAATGATAGCAAATTGCAATTCATTGCTACAAACTCATTATCCCCGGGCATTAAAGCAAATAAAGGTATGATACAATCATAAATCCTTCTAGAAATTAAAATTCCTTACCTTGGTCAGCAGCCTGGACCACAGAAGCAATATTGTTGGCTTTTACTTTATTTTGGCAAAGGCTATTGACTGAAGTTGCCAATTTCCTACATGGATTATGCTGCACGGCCCTTTGGATCCTTACCATATGGCCATTCAAATCCCATCCCTCACTGGGACACAACTTTCTTGTCTTTTCTTCCAAATGCACTGCTGTAGGTGTTGATTTAGAGAAAGGGTAGGAGTTTCTACCTTTTAGTCCTTTTCCTGACAGGTTGTCGGGACCCAAGAACGGTTATAGTGCAGGAGTATATAACTTTTATGTGTACCAGATGCAGAAAGGTAGCAAGAAACTGAAGCAATGCTCCACAGCCAAACCACATGAAGTTTCTCTTTGTTTTCAGATTGGTATGGCCACATCCCAGTGCAGCAAGAAGAGGAGGGGAGTTCAAGGCCGCATCACTTCTTGCATCTAGCATAATAGAGACACTGCTCAGCTTCTCTCTCTCTCTCTCTCTCTCAAAAAAAAAAAAATAAAAATAGAAATAAAAAAAAATTGTAGCAGGATAGTCAGTAAACAAAGCCAACATTTGAAGAAGTCCAAACTGTTGCAACTGTGTACTGACAGCTTCTCACTTTCCCATTAATGATGGTGGACTTCAATGATCGTTCCCATCTCAGTCTTATTCTTCTACATCACTGATGCCTCAAGACCACTTCAGCACCCTGTCTACATGCAGCAATAGCACTTGTTTAAACACATATTTAAGGAATTGTAAGGGAATGAGACAGAGGAGGTGAGGAGTTCCTCCAAACAAAATAAAGATTATTGTCTCAGTTAAGAATATATTTTACTTTGAGTCTACTGATGCATTTATAAGTGCTTTCTGCAAATGACTTGCCATCTTTTTTCCTTTAGGACTTAAGGGTTACACTAGATTTCAGAGATGTCTTATACTGGCTTTGATCTGGGTGTTAAAAATAAGTAGATAAATGGTGCTAAAGTCTTTTCATTCCGGAAGGATATTGGGTGATAAACTGCATGGGTCAAATTGTGACCTGAACAACCCCAGAGCAGAACTTCATTACTTTAGCTGTTCAGAGAACTAAAAAACCTGATTTCCTAGTGGTCCCAAGAGACACAATGATTGGCAGACAGATAAATAAGGAACTAGAGTTCTAAGAAATATGGACTATCTTTGAATTTAGAGGAAATGAGAAAAACAGAAGGGCCTTTTGCAGTCCAAGTTAAGTGCAGCTTAAGAATAAAAGGCATAACAGTAATAAATCTTCAGATTAAATAAATATTTAAGACAGGAGAAAAGTAAATTACTAAATCATATTGTACTCTAAATTCAGATTAGAAAAAACTGCTCTTCAGATAAAAATATGGCTTCCTTTAAAACTGTATGTAACTAAAATTGGAGGAAAGATAGATTGACTGCCAGTAGGAGAAATATTTTTGCTTCTGATGATGCAAGTGGATAAACTGCATTTTGGGGAAAAGGTGAACTGATAGGCTTATACTTAGAAAACCAAAAGAAATATTCCTGAAATTTTGTCTGCTAGAAAATAAAATTTAAAACCCCCAACAAATCCCAAAACCACAGAACCACATGTTTATTCATGTAGATTCCTCTGCACATGAACAAACCCTACTACTTTTCCTTCTGATAGAAGTTTTAAAGCAAATGTGGAGTGGTAAGGAAGCACATAAAGAAATTTCTTGTTAGGTATTTGTCAAACTAAATTCCACAAGAAAGCTGCTGGTGACTTATTTTGTAAAAGATATGAAAAATATGGAAATTCAATGGAAAGTATTGTTGCATATCTGATTTCCACAGATGTCCCAAAGACTGCGTTTTCCCATTTTTGTATGTGTGTACATTCTTGGATAAGATTTGTCTTGTGAAGGAATGGCAAAAAAAAATCAAAATTCCATATGATTTTTGGGTTAAATCCATGACACAAAGAACTAAAAAGCTAATAATATTTTAGCCCAAAATGTTATATCTTTGTTATTTATGTATTTGCAGCACATACTAATGTTATTTCAAGTTATTTCTTTCCAGTTTTAATTAATGACTTAAAATTAGCTCTTTTTTTTTTTATTTGCATTACAGGTATTTTGAATAGGATCATAGGATGAAAAACAGACCCTGGAAAAACGCAGATTGACTAGATATGGCCATTAGGCCCTGCTATGGTATACAGCAATAAACTTACTGTAGAAATCTGATGCTTATTAGTAGCTCTATAAATCAGACTAGAGCTTACCCATGAGGATCATGTGATCTCAAATGAATGACACATGGTCCTGGCACAGGCCATGAGAAGAGTGCTGTAGTCTGTAGACTTTGTAAAATAAGGTAAAAAGGACTAAATTCTTTCCGTACAGAAAAAAAAATGTGTTAAAAAAGTTTGTTTCAAATCTGGAAAGCTTTGCCATTCATTCACCAATCTAAGCCAAAAGCAGTTAGGTGATATAGTGTGATCAATAGAAAAATGGGGAAAATAACAGCATTAATGACATTTAAATAAATCTTAATGAAATGTTTTTACCTCTATAAATGTCACTGCAGCTTTTTGGAGTGCCAAGCCACAACCACTATTCCCATCTCCAGTTTCCCTGCAATGCTCCTTTGGTACAGAATTTAATAATTACTCCTCACGACCTGCCTTTATCAATCCTCCAGCACTGGAGCTATTCCTTCCTTAGTTGACTACAGCAACTGTCATCATCTTCTACAGAGTCATAGAGGTACGCAGCATTTGAAGATGATGTACTCTGCCATCTTTCTGGTCATGATTTAACTGTTCTAGTTCTTTCTTTGCTCATAGATCTAGACGAAACAATGAAACATTGTCCTGATTTAATCCCAGCTGGCAACTAAGCATCACACACCTGCTATCTCCAGGAAAGGCAGGCTCCATCACAAACAATGGTAACATAACAGGAAGAAAAAAGACACCACTCTGAATGTTCCCCTCTTCTTCTTCTTCCCTCAGCTTTTACTGCTGAGCATGATGTCTTACAGTATGGTATATTCCTTTGGTCAGTTAGGATTGGCTGTTCCAGCTGTGTCCCACCTCAACTATTTGTGCACCCCCAGCCTACTCACTGGTGGGGTGGGGTGAGGACAAGCAAAGGCCTGGGATCTGTGCAAGCACTACTTAGCAATAACAAAAACATCCCGGTGTCAACAACACTGTTTCCAGCACAAATCCAAACCACAGCCCTATTCCAGCTATTGGGAAGAAAATTTACTCTATTACAGCCAAAACCACCACAAACTTCATGTTTTTCTCAGTGTCAGTTTTATCCTACCATTCACTTGTTCTTTACAACAGAAAACTATTAGATTAAAAAACTAGAAGTCTTTTATCGCCCATTTCCTTCTGTATTTGTTAGATTTCTTTCATTCCTGTAATTAATTTTCTATTTCTAGGTTTGTTCTTTTTTTTTTTTCTTGTGAAAACCCTATGAAAGATTATCTTTTTAGTCCTGTTCTTTATTTAATTTTTGCTTCTTTTTTGTCATGCTCTGGTGACTGAAGACTCTGCAATCAGATATATTGTTTGATTCATCAGTTTGCCTAGAATAATGTCTTAGTGGAGACTCTCTTCAGCCCAGGTATACTCTATTTAAATGAGTAATGCTCAATATATACTCATTTTCTATCACTAGTCTGGAGATAGGAACTCCTTCTGACCAAAGAGCATGAAGGCAGAATTCAGTAGAGGAAGTGGACAATCTCCATGTTCAAAAAACAGTCTAAGCAGAAACGTGAAACAGTTCTCAACTGACAAACTGAAAAGTTTCCTCAAAAAAAATTAAAAAAAACCCCCAAATATAAAAAATCTGAGGTAGGCGCAAGTGAATATTGGAAGTGTGTATTTAATTATATTTACATAAGTTGAGCCAGGGTAAATTACCCATTGAATTTCACAGGGGACAGACTGGCATATTTATAACATCTCATACTTGTCGAATGAGTCTAAAAGAATATTTCTGATCCAAGCATGGATACCGTTGGCCTTTTTGTCCACCTGGGCACACTGCTGGCTCATTTTCAATTGTCTGTTGACCAGCACCCCCAGGCCCTTTTCCATCAGGCACCTTCCCAGTCACTCTCCACCCAGCCTTGTGTAGCTGTAAGACCCTGTTGAACCTCATGCAATTGGCTTCAGCCCATCAATCCAGCCTGTCCAGATCCTTCTGTAGACAACTCTAACAACCCTCTGGCACATCAATGCTCCCACCCAACCTGGTGTTACCTGCAAGCTGGCTGAGGGTGCACTCGATTCCCTCATCCAGATCACTGATGAAGATATTAAGCAGGGCTGGCCCCAATACTAAGCCCTGGGGTGACTGCCTACTAACTGAATTTAACTTCATTCAACACAGCTCTCTGGGCTGCACCATCCAGCTAGTTTTTTACCCAGAAGATAGTGCACCCATCCAAGCCCTGAGCAGCCAGTTTCCCCAAGAGAATACTGTGGGAGACAGTTAAAGGCTTTACTAAATTCCAGGCAGACAACCTTGACAGCATTTCCCTTGTCCATGAAGCAGGTCACCTTGTCATAGAAGGAGACATAATCTTGACCATCAAGGCACAGCATGATGAAAAAGAGTAAGGAAGCATTGAAAGTATATTGAGGAAGGTCAATCAGTGGCACTTAAGCATTTTCAAATTATATATTTGAGCCTTTATTCTAAAAACAAGCTAGTGAGACTGCCCATCTACAACCTGTACTACTGTGTGTGTAATAGCAGCAGCATTCTAGAGAATGAAATATTAGTTGGTGAGCTACTCTTGCACTGAAGAATACTTGAGACATGTAGGAATAGAATGGAAATTTCTGCATGTTAAAGAAATAAGAGAAGCCAGTTAACCAATATAAAACTCACTGATATTCAGTCAATCCAACATATCCTCTTCAAAGTACTCAATTTATTTCAGAGTCCATAAGGAAACAATCAAAAGAAATAATGTCCAAAACCATGCCATGGTAGCCACTAAGATTTAGTTGAAATGAGTATAAACAGTCTCTCTGTTCTTCATGCCTAATTAAAGAGCAGTTAATTACAATTGTCTAGAAGAGATAATTTCACTCAAAAGAAATTTCCAGTGGGAAAGACGAAACCAACTTTAAAAAGCATCTTAATAAATTATTTTCTGGGTGGGAATTTAATTCAGTGAAGGAATAGGACAAAATACAAAACAAGCAAGATGTGAATGTAGGTTGGGGTAACTGTAGGTCTTTCAGAACTCTACTGTTCATGCTAGGGATTCATTTCAATATGCACTCCTGATGTTATTCTACCATAAATTTTGCAATGAACTCATGTCTGATTTCCACTGTATTTCTTACATATTTGAATAAATGAAGTGGGAAACAGAACAACAAATTCTAAGGTATTCCTCAGATGGCTTGTATCAGAGCGAAGTATTTAATGAAGTGTCATAACAGGCAACTGTAGCCCTCCTTTTCGAAGGAACATCAAGCATTGAGGATGTTGGCAATAATGTACATTTTTCATTTGAACACTATTTCCAGAGACTATTTTTTCACTGGAAACGATCAGTCTCACTTAGGATGCAAACAGCTGTTTTTCACTCAACAGCTTCACACAGAAGAAGAGATTTTAAAGGACACATTTGGGATATTTTCTGCAATTGTGTAGCTGTGAAGATCATGACCAAAAGTAAAAATAAAAAATAAAGGTCTTCTCTTGTGTGCAAAAACAATAACACTACCATATTTAATCACAACATTTCAATTTTTCTCTTCTCCTTTGGTGGTTCTACTCCATAGTCAAATTCTATTCTGAGATTCAGGAGTCCCTTATGAAGGCACATTGTGACAATTTCAAATCATTTTTAGCAATTGAAGCTTAGAGATTCAAAAACTGTTTTTCTCAACCTTGCTCTTGCAAGGCCATTTGCTTTCAGATTTTAAATAAAAGCACTGAATATGTGGTTTCCTATAAAAGACAGAGCATACACTGTGCTCAAGAAAAGGAAGAGAGGTAAACAGACAAATACATCTTCAAGGATTGACAATTGTCTTTTAAAGGGGGAAACTAATCACCTTGCATGTTTGACAGTCTATTCAGGAAAGGAGATCCTAAGACCAAGGACCCTTTTGGAAAGGCAAACCCAATAGCTTCTCATTCCTATTTCTGCCAAAACACCAAGCAAGACTCCGAATCAATGTTTCTCCTAAAATAAAATAAAACCAAAGTCAAACAGCCTGGTTTTTATTCATAATGCTTTTTTCATTAGAATACATATTTTCACTATGCTTCCTGAAACTTTCCTCTAGGTATTATTGCATACCATAAACTATCTTACCTGAAAACTGCCCTAGAACTCTGACATTTAACACTATTCCTTGCCCCCTAGAATCTGATGTTCCTTCAGTTCTGTTTGCAATTCTCACATATATTTTTCATAGTAGTTAAAGATAACCCTAAAAGCAAACACAGAAAGTTTTCTTCAGTTCCGAAAAGCACTAGGCTTTCTCAAAAAAGGCTTGCAGATTGAAACCATTTTGTTTAATGACTGATACTATGTATGAAATTAAGTCTTTTCCTGTTTTACCAAATTAACATTATAACCTGAAGCATCCTCAAATGTGAAATACTGGTTGTTTAAAAAAGTTTGCAATATCCAAGTGTAAGTTTCTACAGAGAGCAAAATTAACAAAATGTGAATTGAACAGAACAATAAAAATATAAATAAAATTGTTAGAAGAGAAAGACATCACTGGTTTTTTAAGCTAAAACTGCTGTGGAAACTTTTGTGTTGCATTGCATAATAGCATATTCTCAGTGGATGTTTGGAATTTTGACAAGATAAATGTATTTGATACATTGTGGCATTTAATTTGTATCATTCAAGCCAAAGACTTCATGGAGCTGACCTACATTTTTCACAGGGAAATTCAGAAGATGATAAAAGTATTTTGAAACATTCTCAGTAGAACTTCCATTGTGATTATACATAAGCATAAGACTAACATGTTCTTTGCAATAGAGAATTTGAGAGTCTGATTTTCTGTAAACAGCATTGAGAGCTGCCCCTCCCTGCTTGCCTCTCCCTGCCTCAACATCAATAGTCATTATGGTAGGTTACCACACACTAAGTTCACTTAGCCCTCAGTAATTTCTTAAATGTTACCATCCTCCTTTATAACATTAAAAAAAATTCTTTTAAAGATATACTAGATCAGCCTATTTTCTAAACAGTTGTAAACTCAGATTAACATTAGAATATTTTTATATTTCTATAGGTCAAACTGACTAAGAAAATGCAGGATTTATCTACTGTAAAATGCACATTTTAAAAAATATTATGTCAATGATGCGGCAATCTCAAAGAATATTCACATTAAAAGGACAAATATTGAATTACTACTGTGATTACCTAGAAACACTCCAAAGATGTTTTATTCAGTGTCTTCACCGCATCATTTCCTTTGCTGACATCACAAAAATGAGAATTTTTAAGTAACTAATTACATCAGTAGATAATATTCTTTGTTTCAAACTAAAGAAAATAGAAAGAAAAAGAAGTTAGAATCTGTAAGGGAAAAGTATGTCATGATCAGGTCTCATCATGGCCTATTTGATTAATAAATATAAAAAAACCCATTTGTGTTCTAGAGCTGCAACTAGTCAACGTTAGTCAAGGGAGGGGATTGTCCTGCTCTGCTCCGCTCCGCACTGGAGTGGCCTCACCTTGAATATTGTGCGTCCTTTTGGGCACTGCAATACAGGAAAGATATTAAGCTCTTAGAGAGTGTCTAAAGGAGGAAAATGAAGGTGGTGAAGGGCCTTGAGGGGAAGCCGTATGAGGAGTGGCTGAGGTTCAGCCTGGAAGAGACTGAGGGGAGATCTCATCACAGTCTACAACTTCCTCCTGAGGGGAATTGGAGGGGCACTGATTTCTTCTCTGTGGTGACCAGTGACAGAACCCGAGGGAATGGCCTGAAGTTGTGTCAGGGGAGGTTTAGGTTGGATATTAGAAAAAGGTTCTTCACCCAGAGGATGGCTGGGCACTGGAACAGGCTCCCCAGGGAGATTTTATTTACCCTGATCCCATGAAATAACAGTGTTAATCAGCTGCCTATTATTTTGATTAATTGAATTAGATCACGTGAAATAACATTAGAATCTTATCCCAAGTATTCAGCTAAAGCAGAAAAACTTGGGAGTACTAGAGGGGAAAAACACCTGAATCTGAAAGAGCTATAGCGCAGTGTTACTCCCTCTCACAAACAGGTAGTTACTCTGGATATATATCATTAGGGGCCAAAGCAAGTAATTTCTTAGGTTGTTGTCAGTTCTCTGCTTCAAAAATTCACTAACCAATATAATTAATTATCTAACTGTTCCTTCAGGTAAGTGAAAGCAATACAGCATAAAGCATTTTTAAAGAATATGAAGCATGCATTGAAAAAATAATATATCAGCAACAGTGTTGACTTTGGGGACTATTTTTTTTAATGTAATGTAGTTGTATCTGTAGTATCTGTACATTTTGCTTCTACAGGCATTTTGTTTGTTCTGGGTCCTCTTTCTTTTTTAGAAGCATCATTTAATAATTGAATCATAATCATCAATGATAAAATCGAGGTAAGAGCAAGTTCTTTGATAAGGTTGTGTCCATCTGTATGATCATGTGTTAATGTGATACAAACTATCCTCTCCTATTATTCATTTGAAACCAATTTAAGACCTGAAGTCAAAGGAAAATTCCCCTCTGGTTACCGGCCAGATCTATATTAAGACTGAATACTTTCCTGAAATTATATACCCATACCAGGTCCCTAAACTCTGAGATCTGCAAATTTTGGCAGAACACAACCATTTAATTATAAAAGAAAGTTCCATTGTGCCTCAACAGTGACCACACTCTATGGTACTGCAGCACACAGTCTGTGAGGTGAGGTCAACAACAATTTCCTCGGTTATAAAAAATAAGGTGTGTCACTTGCACCCCTGAAAACATAGCAAAATTGCAAAACTGGTTCCCCAGCTGGATAAAGCTTTCACCCAAGCAATCTAATTTTTACAGTAGTTCAAAAGCAATCTGCTTTAAAAGAAAAAGTAATGTTGCAATACTGTGTTAAGGATCTGATCTGGCTCTCAACCATGCTTAGGCCAACTCGCTGTTTCATGGGTCTCATAACTAGGCAAGATTACTCAAATATGTTGTAGACTTGAAGAAAAGGCCAGCAATGAACAGAATATCCTCTGTGTGTGTACCTACCTTGCTTTATTCACTTCAGCTTGACCGTCACAGCTTCTATATAAGGCAACCATTTTAACTGGCTTTCACTCATGATTTTTATTTTTTTAACTTTTTGTCTCTTTTTTTTTTTTCTTTTAAGGACAGAAGGAAAGACTCTCACAAGCATACCTTCCATCTTATAAGAGCATGATATTGATCACACAATATATGACCTGCTACAGACAAATTCTCCAAGAGCCAGTCAGCCACACAGAACCAGCATATTCCATCAACATAAAACCTTATGCTGAATTTAACAACTTTAAAGAATAAGACTCAGCACGTCAGAAGCTCTTTACGTGGTTGAGAAGAAAACTTCGCTCTATGCTACAGGAAAAGTAATTTAAATCCATCAGTTTTGCAACAGTCAAAAAAGTTTATGTCAAATAGGAAGCAGAATAAGTGAATATCATCTTCACCCTGCTCGGAATGTTACCAGTAAATGCACTGTAACTAGGTCTCAAAGCTAGAATTGAATTTTGTGTCTTTTTTGTTGACTGCTGAACAAAAGGTGAGATCTTTAATGAATATATTGTGAACAAATTTCTGCATTTCAAAGTTTTTTTTTGGTTAACCCATAGTGCTTTTCACTTTTTCAAAAATCAAAATAATTTTTTTCATTTTTTTGTTAGCCTATTTATAAGGCATACTTCCCCTAAGTGAGGAGTTCATTATATATGTCATTTTCATTACATCAGGAAAAACCTCCTAAGACTTGTAAATAGCTGTTTCTAATACCATCTGATAGCACTATGAGGCACAGACTAGGATCACAGCCAATGCAAAGATATGATCCACATGGTCCATTTATCATCACGATAATCATTAAGAACTCCTTTTGCATTTTCACCACTCTTAAGCATATGAGATCTACAAAAGAATAAACAATTAGAGAAATAAAATCAAACTTTGTATTCAAAGTTATGGCAACTACTCTCTTATGGGTTCTACACATTCCATGTGGAATAATACCAGATGTGTAGTACTCAAAAACAATACTTTTATATGACTGTAAAGAATCACCTTCCACAGGGTTTTGGAAACACACTATATGGTGTTGCCCTCAGCTTACCCAGTCTAACCTCTTCTCCAACCACTCCAGTTGCACTATTTAACCTGGGACAGTGGGATTTATGCAGGGGCCTGTATGAATCAACAACAAAAAAAAAACCCTTCAAAAAAATAATGATCTTGGCTCAACCATATGCTTGTTAAAGTAACCCTGAGGGGAATAAGAAAGCCAAATTTAGAGATAAGGAAGACTTAAAATATTTTGCTTAGCAAACAGAAGAGAGACAATATTAAGGGGGAGACTGGAACAGAAAAGTGGAAAAAAGATAACATGGAAACTTGCTTTTGCTTTCAGCCTCAGCCTTTCCCAACTCTTTTTGACTATCCATACCAGGGAGAGACAGCTTCCGTTGCTGCTTGCTTTTCCTGTAAGAAGTTTAAGCATTGGAATTCCACCCAGCTGATAAATTACATAACAACATTAAGAATACATATTTTATTTTTTTTTAACTATAGTAATGTCTCTGCCGAATTCTGGAGTAAAAGACCTTGGAGAAAATGTTTGTGGTTCATTTCTTGTGCAAACATGGTGAAAAAATGAACCAAAAAGACAGTGGAGCAGCATTATAAAAATAACAGAAATTATTAAATTTTTGAACTTCACACATATCAGCTGTCTAAAAAGGGAAACATATATGAGAAGTAAAAGTGCTGTAAAACAACCAAAGACACATATACAGACATTTGGGTTTTATTTTTGTAAAAAAGGTTCAGATTTATTAGTGCCAATGTATGTTCATTGTAAGGAAACAAAAACTAAGCTAATCTGAGTAGCAACTTACATCAAAGGATATCAAAATAATATTTCTTGTAAGTGAAACATAATACTTCATTTAAACTTGATTCTTGCCAGCTAGAAGTCCTTGTTATCTGTCTATGAAGCCTTTAAAGAAAAGTTGCTACAGTCAAATAGGGTCCTGATAGAACTTGGCACATAAAGAAACAATTCTGTTTTCACCCATACAATACCTCTCACTCCCCTGGAGCAGTCATTCATACAATACTTACATAATGCATATACATTATGACTAAAGTCATGTATGGCGTAAAGCACATAGAATATCTCAGTTCTAAATGTAACATGTCTCTACATCAAAAGCAGGTCACTGTATTTACAGCAGATGATCTTGCTCTGAAGATGGGGCTTTTGCTTGAAGATCCTCTTGTTAATGTACTCTAAGATGACCAAGTTGTCTAATTATTTATCAAATTAGAGGTGTATCTACAGGAAGATCTGTCTGATTGTGTGCAAGGATTCTAAGGCAATAGTAGTAGTTGTTCCACAGGAATAGCGCTGCCATTGCAATCCACTTTCCCTCGAAGCAGTAAAGCCTTCCTTTTCCAGATGCAGCCAGGTACAGTGAGACATTCGTGATCTGCAAACTATTGGCTCAAAAGTCTAAAACTTCTTGGTTTGTTTTTGTTTTTAATGTTCATGGAATAGCACCATAGGAATTCACTCGATATCAAACTAATCCTGGGTCTGTTGTTCTGTTTTGCTTTTTTACCATCACAGATATACTTACTCTCAGAAAAAAAACCCTCTCTTTGGGAAACTTCCCTCTTGGATACTATTACAGCTTCATTTCTGAGTAGCTAAACCAGGCAAAGAGCTCATTCACAAAAAGGTTTGAAGAAATAAAGCTTAGCAGTGTTTTCAAATGTACTGCTGAAAACAAATTCCGTAGGAGGAGTTCAAGATGATCCTTTATTATTTCTCTTTTGCATGGATATTAATTTTGATTCAGGACAGGTTTTCAACTCTTTCAGTCTCTTTCTATATTCAGTGCAAAATAAGAGCACATCATCAGAGATAGCTTACTTAACCAGTAAACCAAGCATTTTCAGATGCTTAACTCTTCAAATTCAGTCAACCAGTGATTGGTCACTAATGATGACTGATGCAACAGTTCAGACTTCTCAGTTATTAGTAAAACAAAATACTCTATAGATCAGTTATGTTTCAGAAGTAGGATTTTCCAGTTTAAAACACTGATAACCTGATATGACAGATGAATTTGTAAAAAATACAGAACAATAAGGGAAGACCTTCTCATTTCATATCTTCTTTCAAGTCCTTGTACACACTCTATGCAGGACACAAAGTCAAAGCAACTAGATAGAAGGACAGTATTTTGAGTGTGTGACCTAAAAGAGCTTTTTTTCCTCCCAGACCCCACACAATTGTCAGAAGGAAGAATGGTCTACAGGGTCATTTCCCTCGAATGCAACTGATTGAATCTGCACGCAGTTCTAGCAAATGTCGAATCATTAACAAAAGCTTTTATATTCTCCCTGCACGCACAGTCCTTTCACAAGGCTTGCAGAGACAGTCAAGTACGGGGCCTGGACTATTCCACTGGGATAGGTGATTTTGTTCTTTTATTTAATTTCAGTCTCTGATCTTGTAAGTCAGCATTTTAACTGAACTTATATTAAACATTTGTGCTAATGAACTTCAATTAAAAAAAAGACACGCCCTCCTTCCTTTTTACTGTGCGTTCTTACTTTCTCACTCTCCTTTTCTGGCATAGAGGTTCTTGTGTTATTTTTTGGTGTGCACACTATCTGGATATTTTATACTTCTGTATCGTATATGAAATCCTTTCTTGTTGATTGTATCATCAGTGTGAAAGTGAAGTAGAAGAGCTTCTCCGGCTGAATAAATTTCTTCTGGTGGCTACAATAAATTAATAAAAAAATAATTTACCTGTCCACTCTGTGTATTTATCCCCTTTATTCACATGTTTTTCTTACAAATATTTCTTTTTTCCTGATATACATCAACGTGTCTCACATGATGCTATCTGACACCATCAGACGGAATACTTCTATCTTATTCAGTTCTCAATTATAGGCTAGGAATTTATTTATCTAGGCAAAGGCTATATGTATGAAAGTATGCTTGCACTGGCACACCTATAAAGAATTGATGAGGACTTGTGGGATCATTGCATCAGCTTTCACAGGGCCAGCAGCTGACAGATCAACGCAAGTCTAAAAGGAGAAATAGGATACAGACTTTTCACGATGTCACCTAGCAATTTCCTCCATCTCTCACAGTTAAAACATGTCAGAGATGCATATAGGATTTCAGGGTTTTCTTAAGGCCCGCATTAATTGCCAGTTTAAGAGCACTTTTTTTTCCCTAAAATCAGACTTAAGTAGTAGATAAACATACTATAAATACTCCCCAACTGCCCCTCCCACTATTAAATGTGGCTTCTTCATTCAAATTGAAAGAATTTTGATGCGATACTTTCTAATCCTGATACATTTCTCTCTATGCAAGGGAAAAAGCTGCTACATGTTTTTGGGGTGCTGATAAACACTCCGCTGCCAGCTCCCTAAAGCTTAACATAACATTACAATACTTAGCTCAAAAATAAGTAAGAATATTTATTGTTGAAAATATTTCAAGGGAATGACTGTACTACAAGCCTGCAAATTTATATTAAAAAAAGAAACCACAAAAAACCTAACAAAATCTGAAGCAGATAATCTAGAATCTTCATTATAAGGTGTAATAACTGTACCTCATACCGTCTTGACCCTTTCCTTCCTCTTCCTTTCTTATTCTTTTTGTCATACAAATAAAAGAAAATGTTTTATACATGATTACTTACCCCAGATCCACAGAATCGACCAAGTCTCACTGCTGTCTTATCATGACCATCAAAGAGCTCCACATAATCATAACCACAGTCTGCCTCTTCTTCAACCTCGAAAGTCTGAAACATTAACTCAACCCGACAGCCATGCTCTGCCACCAGAAGCCAGTCGCAGTCTGCCTGAACTGGATAGTTGTTATCACCAAACTGAGCATGTGAGTACAGATCTTTGGGCTTGGTTTCAGCTTTCAACCGACCACCACACTCTAAACGGATGGGAAAAAAAGGCAAAGAAGCTTATTCAGTGCAAATTAGAGTTTTCTTTTCATAGATGCCCAGTCTCATTCAGGTTGACTGCATTATAATGCCACAAGCAGGCTAATCAAACAAGCTGAGAGTGAAATACTACCCAGCAGAAACACAAATCCATCATTCTGAGTTTTTTACATAAATCATTTCGTAACTAGAGAGACTTCAACATAGGTCGTAATTATCAAGTGAAAGACAAAGACTGGGAACACCAATGCTAAAAGGAATGTGTTTCAAGCGGTATGGCAGCCTTTGAGCAGGCACTTGAGAGGTGTCTGTGGCCAGCAAGACAGTTGCTGTAAGTAAGGTATCCACATTTCAGTGATGACATTTCCACATGTATTAATGACACTTTTTGCAAGTGACAAGGGAGGATCAGCTCTAGCACATGTAGTCAGCTATTAAGTGCAAAAATCTCATGTTTCACAGGAATGTCAGCTTTAACCATACTGTGGCACCTGGAGAGTGAGCTCAATTCTAAGCACCACTGCCAAGCTTGCTACCTTGTTTGCTGTGTAATTCATGGTCATGAACAGGCCTTTCCCTGCAAAAGAGTGTGGCTGGAAGAAAGCTGCTACTACCAGAGAAAGTCTTGTAGCTGAAAGCCTGCTCTTGAGGCAAGACTTTGGCAGGAGATCCTTGCCTTCTCTCAAAACCATTATTTCAGCATAAATCTCTATTTTTACATAGTTGCAAAATGGATGTGGGGCTTTAGAGCTTGTTTATAACTGCTCAAAGACTTCATAATTTAAATATGAATTAGCTTTACTGTATAGTTGAATAAGTTGTTCAAATACAGTTGAATAAATTTAGTCAGTTTGCTGGAGAACAAAAATTGCTGAAAATGCACTGAGCAAAAAACTAAAAATAAATACAGTAGCTAGGACTTTACTCTTTCCAAATATCTTCAGAAGCTATAATTAAAACTATTCTATCCTAAACAGCTAGTGAATTCAGCTTCTACAGTAACTTAAATATATAGGTGTAACACATTTGCCAATTAAAAATACTACTAGAATGTAACCAAAAATAGATGGAAAATTGTACTTAAAGGAAAAAATGCATTGTTTATTGTGGTTCCAAAAGGTGGGTGGAGGCTTTTTTACTTTAGAAAGATTTCAATGCAAACAGAGTAATTTAGCCTTGGTTTCTCATCAAGAACAAATCCTCTTAAAGCACCCAAAAAGCATCAAGTGCAGATGAGCTTGAACAAAAATCTGAGATTCACAAGTTTGGATTCAATTTTTATAAGTAAATGAACAGATAATTCTACCTGCATTTTGATCAAATGTAGATATTATTGACTGATCATTTTATAATAACCTGAAAGTAACTGCAAGATTCAAACATTTCTAAGCTTTGTTGAAGAGACAATTAGTTTGACTTCAGTGTCATTGACTCTACCAACACTAAACATATAATGTTATATATGAGGAGTCACATTTTAGCTGGGAATCAATAATGGTAATTACCAAATCCTTATTTTTTTAAACGTATGGGGTTTTTATTAATAAGGAAATGAAGAAATCAAAACAGGAAATATAAACTACATAAGTAATGCACTACGCATGATCTGTTGTTTAATCTGAAATTTCAAATTTTTTTGCTTTTAAAGAATAGATGGGAGCACGTGATAAAAATTTGTCAAATAAGATAGTTTAGACAGTTATTTCTCATTGATATTCTAATATACTGGGTTTTTCTCCTATTCCTGATTTCATGTACTTCCTTGTTTTTTGGGGGGGGAGGTGTTTGGGGACTTTTTTTTGTTTGGTTTTGGGTGTGTTTTATTTATTGGACTGTTGCCAATATTAGGAACATCTCTCTGCCTCAGACATCAAACAGCTGCTACAGAGAAAATGTTTAATGAACTGTCTGTATTTTTTCCCTCTTCTTGCTACAGTGGACAGTAGCTTAAAGAAAAATTGTAGCCATACCTGACAACCACAGAAAATGGTAATTCCCTTTTCCCTGCCCTTCTCTCATGGATTATAGCCTCATATTTTAGAATAAAGTATTGATTTTAGAAACTACAAGTCAAATTTTCAATTTCATAACGACTAAGTTGTGGTTTCAAAAGTCTGCATTCAGCCTTCACAATGCAGAACTGCATTAGGATGTGTGGGTAGGCACAGAACAGAGAGTGCCACACAGCACTGCTTGCTTAGCCTTGGTACCAGAACCAACCTAACTGCACTATACATACTATACTAACAACCCCATGCAGTGCTACAGGTTGGGGACAGAGCGGCTGGAGAGCAGCCAGACAGAGAGGGACCTGGGAGTTTGGATTGACAGGAAGCTGAACATGAGCCAGCAGCGTGCCCAGGTGGCCAAGGTAGCCAATGGCATCCTGGTCTGTATCAGGAACAGTGTGGCCAGCAGGTCCAAGGAAGTGATTCTTTCCCTGTACTCAGCACTGGTGAGGCCACACCTGGAGTACTGTGTCCAGTTCTGGGCCCCTCAGTTCAGGAAGGATATTGAGGTGCTGGAGCAGGTCCAGAGAAGAGCAACGAGGCTGGTGAAGGGACTCAAGTACAAGTCCTATGAGGAGAGGCTGAGGGAGCTGGGGCTGTTCAGCCTGGAGGAGACCTCATCACTCTCTACAACTCCCTGAAAGGAGGTTGTAGCCAGGTGGGGGTTGGTCTCTTTTCCCAGGCAACTATCAGCAAGACAAGAGGGCATGGTCTCAAGTTGTGCCAGGGGAGGTTTAGGTTAGATATTAGAAAGAATTTCTTTACAGAGAGGGTGATCAGACATTGGAATGGGCTGCCCAGGGAAGTAGAGGATTCTCCGTCCCTGGAGATTTTTAAAAAGAGACTGGATGTGGCACTTAGTGCCATGGTCTAGTAACCACAGCAGCAGTGGATCAAGGGTTGGACTTGATGATCTCAGAGGTCCCTTCCAACCCAGCTGATTCTATGATTCTATGATCATGTTTTCCACACACAGGTATGGCTGCTCTGCTTTAGGCATGATGCACACATCTGACTGTAAAGAAATATGTACAAGTTTCAGGTGAAAGATTTTTTCTAGATCAGCTAAGGAGCGAAAATCCTCTCGTTTCCTGACCTTTCTAAGGACTTTTAGGCTTCTTACAGACATAAGAACAAATCAAGCACTAGTGTGCTGACTGTTTAACAAGCCAGACAGATGGGAAAAGCTTAAACCCACACCATCTGAACTAGTGAAATGAGATTATAAATGTGATTCAACACTGCCATACTGAATTATTAGAGTTATTTTGGAAGCAACACAGACTCTTTAAACCGAGTGACATCTGAGATGCCCAAATTTGTCTGAGATATCCTCCCAGCATTGACAGATAGAAATAGGACCTACAGCAGATCTGCAACCTCCTGCAGCAGTGGCTGGAGGCCAGGCATCATAAATGATGCTGTCCAGAAGAGAGCTAGATGTCTGTGTTAGGGCAAACAGATCACTCCCTGAGCAACGATGTTTAATGTTCTGTCAGGAGCATTTTTTTGAATTCCTCATGGTTGGGTTATGCCTTTTCTGAGAGGTGAAAATATGACAGAATCTCTTTCTAAAACTATGTTGCACCTTCAAAACAGCATTTTATAAGTTTTTCTCCACTCAGGGAAGCCTTTCTATCTAACCTAGTTTTTGAAACTTTACTTCATGTACTGCCACATTTTTATCCTGTTTTCTGAAATATTAAATGAAAATTTTGAAATTGGATATTACTTCAAGCCAAAAAGTGCCTCAAAAGGGAACTAAACATCAACAGCATCTACTGGAGTAAGAGGCTATTAAGCCATGAAGATGCCAGGAATACAGGAGGAGAGACATCTCTGGGCATAGCATCCATTTATTCTTTTTCTGCTGTTATGTTGCACCAGTCCTTTTATTGAGGGAGTTCTGCCAACAGGTCAAAAGTGAAGGGAGTAGCTTCCTCAGCATTCTCTATCTGTCCACACAGTTATGCAGGATCAATCAATCTTGTCTACTTCCATTACATACCATCAATTATTATTTGCTAGAAAAGACAGACTAAGGAAATACAATCCACTGTCCATTCACTTGTTAGGTGCCTATTCATTCACATGTGTCCATAGCACAGAGGTAAAATTCTCACAGAGAATCTGTGTTTGGCTCAGCACTGCAGGAAAAGACTGCAAGATCTGAACTGTCTCTCAGTCAAACACTACCTCCAAACACATGCTGGTGGTGCATGTTCATCTGAGTGAGTAGTCTGTGCAATAGCAACTGACAGAAATAAATGTCCTCTCTTAAGGAGAGAAACTTTATAGTTTTTTACCACATTCTTAAAAACTGGGTAGATTTTACTCTTCACAGTTTCTCAGAAAAGCATTATTGTGCCTACTAAAGCACATAAAATTCAGCAAGTCGTAACATAACTCGCAGTCTTTAGAAGTTAGGGAGTGTACATCTGAACTTCCTTCACACATTGACTGCTCCAATTCTGGAAACTGAAGTGGGTAGAATAAATGAGACAGTAGTTTTACAACACTAGATTCTAACAAGAGTTCAGACCTTTAACTATATACCCCGAGGTAATTAAAAAAAGATTAATTATTACCACTTCTATCTAATTTTGCATGTAAGGGAAATGGTTACTGCAGTAGGGAAGGCAAAACATGCCATGCTTGTAAAAGAGGATTTTCCATGAGAAAAACAAATTGAAATACAGGTAGCTAAATTTTTCACTTTCGAGGCCCAGATCATGAGTGAAGAGTTTATATACTGTTGTCTACTGTCTTTCTCTGAAAGGGAAATTATATAACTAAAGTTTTAAAATTATCTGTAACAAGGCAGAAGAGGAAAAAAAAAGAAAAAAAACAAAAAGGAGAGAAAATGCCAGTATTGATACATAGGGATTTGTTAGCTGAGCACTATGCATCAACTTGATGAATACTCTGGGTGATATCAAGTTACATTAAAAATTACTAGTCATGTTGGTTACTATCTTCTATTAACAACTGTTAGCTGTCATTAAACCTTATCTAGTAGTACAGATATTTATGAAATATTTTCTGCATTAATATTTAATGCCAAATACTGGATGAATAAGAATGAACTTTGAAAATTAAAGACAGACATTACAGTTGAAGATGAAAACAACGGCCAAAAAACCCCCAAATCCCCTCATCTTACAACAGGCACTGGAAGTTCAGAGATTCAGCACTAGGGGCCACTGTAAGCCAAGTAATGTCGGGGAAAGAAATGTACACACTGAAAATGTCCTAAGAACTCTATCAATGCAATTGCAAACCACTACTTTCAATTTCAGTGATTTCTCTCAGAGAAGAAAATTAAATGGTAAATATGAAGGACATTACATTTTAAGGGTCCTAAGAAAGTTTCAGTATTATTTTTTTTCTTATTCTTCTTCAGCTTGTCTTTCCTTTTTAGCACTACTGGAAAGAAATAGTTGTTTACACAAACCCCAGATTTTTGTTTAAGTTAGAACAGGGAAGTAATGGAGGTGCATCACATGTCCCAGTTAAGTGTTGCCATTACAAATACAGTGAAAAGCTACCAAATCTTTTCGGAACTCACGTCATGAATCCTAAGGAATATCTCTTTGATTTTTTGATCAGACTTTGTTTCAAAATCTTTTAATTGCTTACCTATGAGAGAGAGAGACAGGGAGAAAGAGACATCTAAAATATTAGAGAATACTTTCTACAGCCTCAGACTATTCCTACTGTGCTTAAGGTTTCATTAGATTCAGTTGTAACATTGTCTTATCTGTGAACTCAACCCATTCCTATAAAAGAAGTATCTGAATATCTTCCACTAAAGAACAAAGGGCAAGTTATTAGTAAAGCACATCCTGATTTCTGACCTGTAGAGTGTGTTGCTTGGAAGCCTTTTCTTTGCACTGATGCATCAGAAATAAAGCGGAGAAACATTTTGTTTCCAGTAGCAATAAGAGGATCTGGTATCTTATTGCCACATAAGCGCCCAAGGATTGGTGATTTTTCACTTTCACCATCAAACACTTCCAAGTGGTCATAAGCACATTCTTGATGTTGTTCTATTTCAAATTCATTGAACATCTAGGAGAAAAAGAAAGTAAAATTATCCATTGTGCTACTGCGTTTATTGTACTTACACAGTACATATGTTAATCTGCTTTAGCATACAAAGATATAGTTAAGATGACAGATTTAACATTACTGCCTCTACAAGCCTGTAGCTTGACTAACATATTGATCTTGAGAAGGAATAACAGTTAAGACTGAACTTCAAGAGTGCATCATCCTTCATATAGAAAGGCATTAGAATCTTTATAGTCAACTATTATCTATAAGGGAACATTAAATCTAGAATACAGTGGCCTTTCTATTGAATTTGCACTGTTTGTAGGATTATTCCAAATTTCACACAACATTCAAAACAGCAAAAAGTCAGAAATTACTACTCCCTTGCATAGTTGAGGATCAGTTGAAACATCTGCAAAACATAATGACTTCCCTCTGTTTTTTAAAACTTACATTTCACTGCAGCTAAAGCCTTTGAGAATGACATTTCCACATGAAGGGTTATGCATGGAAGTTATATTTTCTAATCTATTATCTAGAGATCTATTTTTTTATTATTACAACACTAACAATGTTTCAGGCTGTGCCCTCCATACTAAGGTCACCTTTTTGCTAGCAAAAGCATTGTGAAAAATAACAAACTTATGTTGGCTATTTAATAGAAAAAGCTTCAGGCATTTCTAAAAAATGTATGCCATACCTGACAGAAACTGTTAACACACACACAACTAAAACCCCCTTAAAAACAGAAGGGTGTCTTCCAAGAATAGACTGATTTGAACAAATTTATTTCAAGGGTCATCTAAGAGTTTTCAGATAAGACTTTTTGAACAGGGCTAAATGTCAACAGGAAACCTAAAACACTGAAAAGGAATATACATATATCTCTTCATAAATTTTCAGAGTAACCTACAATTTAAGGTGAAATTCAATATCTACTTTTTTCATTAAAATAGCATAAAAACACTGAGTATAAATTCTCTTATGAGTAGTCATATAGATAACCATTTATTAAAAAAAACACAAAAGATTAAGAAAAATAATTAAAAGGAATAAAACTAATCAAATACTGAGCAAATATCGTCATTAAGCATTCTCTTTGGGATACCAAAGCAAATGACTTACCAAATCCCTTGTGGAATCCAGACAGTGTGAAATGTGATGGTAATTTATATTAACAGTTGACCTGAAGAGCTAACACAATGTTGTTTGCCCAAAGAGCTGCAATATTCAGAAAAAAACTTTTGTTTTGTGAAGAGCCGTATGATACAGTGAATGCAGGCCAATTTCACAGGAGAATTTTGGGGTTTACATTAAGGGACTGAAACTGCAGAGGCAGTGAAAACAGCTATACAGCAGTCCCTCCTGCTACTCTTTAATTGTGGTCAGCCATCCTACTTTTATGACGTCAAGTATGTGTTGTCATTTACACCTAAATAAAATCTGATTAATTAAAAAAAACACAGAAAGTTAAGAGACTAAATCTCAGTAAGGGAGTTAATTATACATAGTATTGAGTCAAGTCAACTTGGACTCGAGACTAAATCTCAGTAAGGGAGTTAATTATACATAGTATTGAGTCAAGTCAACTTGGACTCACTGGGAGAAATAGATGTAATCCAAGAGCACCCTGCGGAGCCTCGTTTTGTTTTAGAGGAAAATAATATCATTTTTATTCACTTCTTATCAACATTAAAAAAACCAAACAAAGCAACCACTCTCCAGGAAGGACATCTCACCATGACCTGTAAGACAAACCTATTATTTTTAATATTTTACTTCTCGCTGGGATTCCCAAGCATGCACAAACACAGTACATGCTATATTGCGTCCCACAAAGATGACCACAAAACAATCCTAAATCTGTTGTGAGTACAGCAACTGATTCTAGTAATTGCAAAGAGAATCAAAGGAATTTTTTTTTAAAGGAAAATCAGATCTTAATATGCGTAGTCTTTTAAAAGCTCAAAATGCCTGATATCTTAAAACACTCAAAGAGAGTCTCTATTTCTTGCATAATCAGTCAGTTCCTAGCAGATTTGAAAGAGAAGAACTGACACACACTTCCCTTAAACATAACTGAATAGTTGCTGTCAATAGATTTCACAAATGATCTAATACAGTTGTTAGTATAATTAAATCACACCCTGTCTTCCTGGGACAAATACTTTTGAATTCCTACCCCACCATGACTACAGTCCTCATTTGAATTGTATTCTTAGTGGGAATGGTGTTCAGAAATGTTACATACTGCTTCTGAACATCGAGCCCCTTCTATCTGTACCACTCAGCTGAGTAGATATGTTGGTAGCACTTATGGATAGCTGCCTGAACGGGACACTTAAGTTTGTCTCTTATAAACATCCGGCTGATTAGGTTGTGAAAATTGGTCCCTCTGCTTCACACATTTTCAAAACCATCTTTATCTACATGTCTCATTTAAAACTTCTGAAGCATATATCTATTTTTTCATAGACTTCTTAATTGCACTAAATGCTTAACTTTAGTCTGTTCAGGAAGAGACTTTTCAATGATTATCAGAGTGAGAGCAGTCACAACAAAATATTAGGTTCTGTACAAACACCCCTCTCAAAAAGGAAGCACAATGCCATAATTAATATGGATTGCTATCATGAAAAAAACAATTCTCTCCTTGTTCAGTTTGAACAAATCACCTATGACAAGTAAACTTAAATACAGTGTGAAAGTCCAAGAAAAAGTATTGATCCATTGTGGAATTATGGTTAATAACATACAATACCAATACAATAATATTATTGATATGGCACCTTGCTGTACAATAGAACTTAAAGATATTATACACACAGAATTTAGTAATTGACCTTACTGGCTTGCACAGAAGAGCTGATCTCAGACTCCAAATCATTGAGATATTTTTGAAAATTCTATCTGAATGTTGAAATTTTGCCTGCTGAGATTATAAGTACTGGAAAAGCTTTTACAGCAACATGCCCATGCCTGTGCCTGGTTGGCTTTGGTTTATTCAGCCAGAATGTTTGCTCAGAAGCAGCAGTAGGAAGGTCGCCTGAATCAAAAACCTATTTTTCACCCTTGGAATGGGCAGAACATGCACACCGCTCATTTTCCACCCTCCGCCAACTGCCTAGCATAATTTAACTGTTTTACTTTTGGTGAGCAGGAATCAATACACAATCTCACATCAGCACCAGCACCAGTAACAGGAGTATAGTGTTTAACCCCAGTCAGCAGCACGTTGCTCACTTCCCAACCAGTAGCACTGGGGGGAGAATTGAAATAGTAAAAGATAGAAAACTCATGGATTGAGATAATGACAGTTTAATAGGGGAAGCAAAAGCTGTACACACAAACAAACCAAAACAAGGAATTAATTCACTGCTTTCCATGGACAAGTAGGTGTTCAGCCATCCCCAGGAGAGCAGGGACTCATTACACATAACAGTTCCTTGCAAAGACAAATGTCACCATTTCAAACATCCCCCCTTCCTCTTCCTTCACCTCCATTTTACATATTGATCATGATGTCATATTGTATGGAATATCCCTTCAGTCAGCTGGGGTCACCTGTCCTGGCTGTGTCTTCTCCCAGTCTTCCACGCACTCCCAGCCTCCTCACCAGCATGGCGGTAGGAAAAGCAGAAAACGCCTTGGCTCTGTGTAAGTACTACTCAGCAACAAGAAAAACAGCCCTATACTATCAACACCGTGTTCAGCATAAATCCAAAACATAGCCCCATACCAGCCACCGTGAAGAAAATTAACTCTACCCCAGCCAAAACCAGCACAAGGGGTTAGAGTTTGGCTAAAGTCAGCAGTTATGAGATTACAATATCCCTTTCATCCTTGCATCAATACTGCCTATTGCTTCTACCTCTCTGAAGTAGAGACAGCTCTCTCCTTAACTTTATTTGCTCCAAAACTGTCATAAAATCAATTTATCATATTTTAAAATATGTAAGGCCAGCTTTTTTTGTGGCTGTTCCCTGAGTACAGAGGGACAGTGAAGGAACACTGGGACTGAGCTCAAAGCAAAAAGCCCCCTAGGTAGGACCATTCCTTCAGCTTTGTACAGAGGCTACATAACCTCCATAGACCTGTAAAGTTCTCTGCTAGCCTGTCTTTAGCCACCAGCATTGTCCTCAGCCAGCTGGACACAAAATTCATAAATCTAATCCGGTCTGCTCTTCTACTCATGCTAAAATTTGGAGCCACTTATGCTAAAATTTGGAGTCACTTTTAAATGAGAAATCCGGATTCTTGGGTTTTTTGCATCTTCTTTTCCTCCTCAAAAAGTACAGACCAGAAATACAAAAAGTGTGTGTTAGGGGACTGTTCATAACTCAAATCTGGCTTTTTCTGGAGTTGTTTAAATGGCCTCTGCCACATTTGTCGAAACTTTGCAGAAGTTTTATGAGTTGCAACAATAATACAGTAAAGTCTGACAGGAGGAAAAGTATTCCTCCTGCCTTCTACTGTCCAGAATATTCCCAATCACTATAAACTTGAACGATAGCTCATGATATTGAGTAGTCCCTGTTGGCCAGAAATGGACAGGAGTCAGCAAGTTTCTAAAATAGTTTACCTCTGGGATGCAAACTGATGGTAAAGTTTAGTAACAGTTTCATACAATTGAGCAGTCATTTGAGAAGCTGGCTTGGTGGAAGAAAAGATAAAAAGGAAGAGTCACCAGAAACTCACCAATTTGACCCTCTGCCCAGGGGTGGCACTGATTTCCCATGTGCACTCCTTTCTGCTGGGATACTTGTCAGGCCAGTTGGGACTCGTGATGATACCATTGGGACTGTGGATCTTCTGTTCACACTCAGCTGTGCCAACAGTGATAGCATCAGTTAGTCTGGGGTTCTGCATTCAGAAGTAGCCAAAAAAATACTATATTTTTCAGGGCACCCACTGAATGGAAAGGATCTAGAGAAAGACAGGTAAGGACGCTCTTCAGTGTGCACAGTCATGTTCTTCCCATCAGGCACACACTTAACAGCATTAACCCAGCATGCCTGTTTATTGATTGCTGTGAAACATACACTGTTGTTTACAATAGATGGCCTTTTTTTGGAAAAAGTATTATAAAGGAATAAACATAAGATAAATATTAAAAATTAATCAAATATTTTGATATTTCTCCCATCCTACATACAACTAATTATGTAAATCTATATGAAAAATCTTTCTACTCCAACTACAAAAGAAATTTCTTGAACAATTTATTTTTTTCTATTCTTGCTAATTTTCATATTGCAGCTACAGAGCAATCATTTTGATTTCTTAACAACAGTTTCTATGGATATATATACAACGAGAGAACAGCTAAGACTAAACTGTATTTAAGAGGAACAGCTTAGTCATTCACATTGTAACTGAACCACTAGCACACAGAACTAAAAGAAGGCATTTTTGTATTTATTTTTTTAACAATCTCAAATTGCTTTCTAAATATCATTCTAAAACCAGTGAAAATGCAAATTATTCACAAAGGGTATGTCTTTAGTCAAACTAAATCTATGCTAGAAAACAACCTTGAGAAATTGCAGTAGCTTACATGATATTGCACACTCAAGGTTCATTTGCAGATAATCTAAATTCTATTTAAGTCTCAAAGCCTACTGTTTCTTGGAGGTAGCCACACCTCGAGGCAGCCAACAGGAAGAAAGATACATAGGGATTTGACTGGAACTCAGATTGTCTGAATATGTCCCCTAAAATAAACCTAGAAAGGGTAGATGGTTTCAACCTGACTTTGAGGAAACTACCTGCTACTGATAGGAGCAAATGACAGCTTTACCAGACTTCTCTCCAGAAACTCTACCCCTGTGTTTAATACAACCTTAGATAATACTCTATCAGAACTTTAAACATTCTACATTTCATAAAACTGTTAAAAGTAGCACTCTCTGCCAATGATCCCAAGTTTTCCAAACTGCATTCCTGTGGATGTCAAACTCAGCCCACATAAATGCTGGGGATGAAGGTGATGGGAAAGGGGAGGGGTGCTGGAGTGCTTAAGCTAAAATGTCTAAGATCCATTACCAAGATACTTTTTCCTTTCTTTTGTTTGAAAGGAGAGCTGCAGAAAGCTTTCTGCAAGACAGTTGTGTAATCAACCGTTCAAATACCTTACTACTTACCTTCTTTACAGTCATGTTTATTTTCATGTAGCACAAATCCATTTCGGCACTGGCAAACATAACTTCCTACTGTGTTGATGCACTCATGCTGGCAGCCACCATTGTCCTTCGAACACTCATCCTTGTCTACAAAACACACAAGAAGGTTGAGTGAGCATCACAGCCAGCAGTAGACCTTTCACCAAAAAGGTTGAGCAGAGAATTTGAGTCCAGAAAAGGAAAATCTATGGCACTGTCACTCTTCTCAGTAAGGCAGTTTCATGGTACCTTAGTTCTAGACACTCATTGCTCAGCCTACAAACTTGTACCACAGCACAAAGAGTCTGTCTCATCTTTCTAGGAAATGAGAATTAGTTCCTAAGGGAGTTCCTAAGCTAGAACAAAGGACATAAGAGTTACCAGCTTTTACTCTTTCAAGTGGTCTAGCTGGTAAACGTTTCATAAATATCCAAACTTTTATTTTACTTAACAATGGCAGTGTAGTTTATGGACAACACATAAAGCATTCCAACTTTATGCAAATTCCACAGTTTAATGGTGGTATGTTCAAAGGAACACAGGGCAAACAAGACTTTAACCTCTACATTACTAAACATGTAAGAAGAGAAGGATTTCACATCAACTTTCTAATAAGTTTCTTTCTTTTTCCCCAGCAGAGTGACAGTGCGCTTAACTTTTAATGAATCTGGACATTACAGAACATCACAAAAAGAAAAACATTTCTTTAAAAAAAAAAAAAAAAAATGGCATTAGTTAGTTCAAGATATACAATGTAGCATGCAGTTCTCTTTATTAACATATAATCCTTCAAAAGAGCTTTTAGTGTGTTAGAAATAAAGCAGAGAGTAGCAGAGGAAATATGACCTGCATTAAACAGCTACAAATTCATTGCATGGAAAAAAGCCAAACTAGATTAACAGGCTGTCATTCTAACAAGAGGCCTCAGCTGCCACCCTTCTATGTCATTCAGCTGTTCCTGTTTTAGTGAGGCTGGTCCTTTTAAAAGAGGCAGACTGCTCCTAACATATGTACACATACATGTATATATGTATGCACATCCATATAACTATATACATATAGACACATATATATATTCTTAGATATAAAAATATGTCTATATATATAAATACACACATATTTTAAAACCCCTGTATTTTACACAACGTGTCATTTCAACATGCAAAAGAGAGGAGGAAAAAGAGCAAAGAAACTGTGGTCATCAAAGGGGGCTGGTTTAACAGGTTTGAAATGCAGAGCATTTACCCCCTTCAGCCTTATGTACCTTGAAAAGCAGCAAACATTGTCTTCAAACAAGGCAATGTGATATTTCAGACTTTAGTAGGTACAATAAGAATTTATATAGATTAGAAGACACTATGGATAATTTAATTCTCTTTTCATTGTCTTACTCATGCATTTTTTCTCTGTCCTTATTGATGCTCATATTTAGTAACACAACAAAGGAAGTTTGCATTATATTTGCATATGTATCGACTTCCTCTGCCAAAGTGTATGCAACTCTGCCAAAACGCAACACTTTGCTCATTGACTTGCAGGTCTTTCCATAAAAATCAGCTTCTACTTATAATACATGATGATAATGTACATTTATACATAAATTCTGCAAGTCAAACCCAAGCATCCACTGCATTTTGTTCTATAAATCTCAAATCTGTTTGCACTGAAAGTTTTTGGAAGCTTTCTGGAAATGTGAACAGATTTGAAGATTAAGAAACAGTTGAAAACATAGGTACCTCATACATTCAAAGACTTATAGTTGTCATTTTGATGATGAAAGAAGCATAAAAGCTCCACAATGCACTGCTTATGCACTCTACAATGCAAGTCTCAAACCGAGGTAGTAAATCTATGTAATTTCAAACCAAAGTTATAATCTTTCACCTTTGCAAAAGTAAGCACCATCATAAATTAATTCCACATTACAAGTGAAGAACAGTAACAAGCAATTGAGAAATTAGAAATAATACAAACAAAACTCTAATTTCCTCCTAAGAATTAGTTTGCAATTTTCCAACAAAATAACAAAATAAAAGGAAGGCAAGTTCAAAATGCATTCAAGTTAGGCTTTCAAATACAGAGTAGGTGCATGAATTCAAAATAAAAGCCCTGTTCATTTTCATCTTCCACCAACCATGCAAAACATTCTGAGAAGTATTGTAGCATTAAATAAGCTTATATTCTATAAATTAATCTCTAATAAGACAAGTGCATAAAGCAAACAGTCCTATGTTGGATCTCCTCAAATAAAATAATGGACAGAAGGTAGACAGGAGAAGTTTTGGAACACATTTGAACTACAATTACTTGTACATGGTTAATCAAGGATGCAACTGTTGAACAAGCCTTCCTCACACTTCATAACTGAGGACAGACTTTCTGTCAAATTGATTGCCCAGTTTCAAAATTTGTGAAAAAAACAATTAGTCTGCATTAGTTCCAAGAACAAATGTTTTGCCATGTAAAAACAAAGCCATTTGTTATGCTGACAGATGGAAATGAGAACCCCCAGTTTTGAATGGATACTTTCCTTCTTTTCTCATTTCAGTACTCAGAAGAGGGAAAGATCCATTCTCAACAAAATGTTAGACTGAATCATTCAGAGGACAAATGGTCGTACCTCTGAGACCCTCAGAGGCCACCAGTCTGTGATTAATACGTACTCGGCCTGAAGGGACCTGTATCAAATCCTCGCAAGATTCAAAAACAAAAATTTTCTCTTTGCAGGCAGCTTTCTTGTCTGTGGAAAAAAATGTACCAGGATGGCACCAGAGATGAGTTTGTGCTCAAGGCTAGAAATATTCTAGCTTTCTATTTTTAATTGCTCAATGAATCATCACCCAAGAAAAAATGTCCCAAAAAACCTTATTTCATCAAACATCATGTATCTTTTGAATGATCACGCAAAGAATCATGTTTATTTAAAACACTGAAGTAACTCTGAAACTTATGACAAAGGGAAGCAGTTTAATGACATATTATCACTGATCCTTAGGTTATCTTCTCAGAAAGATCACAGAAAAAAAAATAAAGTGGGGTGGATTTTTTAATATATATTATTAATATTATTATATTTTTGGCATTATTTTACACTCCTCTAGTCTTACAGGCCCAGCAGATTGCTAGGGCCTGCAGGGACTGGCTGCTAGGTCATTGTCTTGTAACAAAAGCAGAAGAGAGAGACAGAGAAAGACAGAAAAAAAGAGAAGAATAAAACCCCAATTACTCAAAGTTTTATTATTTATTTAATTTATTTATTTATTTTATTTATCCAATTCCAAAACTGTTTATTAAAAGTGTTAAAAAATTAATATATCATTACTTCCTAGTTTCCTCTCTTTATCCAATAAACTTGATTACAAATATACAATAGCATCTCTGTAGATCAGCTAGATCCCTGCAACAGCTCCCAGCTGAGCTTTCTTCAGAACTGTCCCATCAAATGAAAATTTTACAGAATACTGGAAAAAAAAGTTTTTCTCACTTTCCAGTAGCACCTGTCTGGCTGTTAGCACTGTTTTACAGCCAAAAATGTAATTACATGTTGTCTTGTATCAACATAAATACCTTACTAATGCAGGTCATCTGTTGCCCTATGTCACTGTTTGCTTTCACAGTTTATCACAGTAGGTTCCAACCACCCAAAAACTGCTTTCTGTCTTCTAAGCTGGAGCTGGGCCATGCTTTCTCAGCTCTGGCTGTGGCTGCAGAATTCACCACCAAAAGAGTTGCAAAAAAAAGAGAAATTCTTTGGCTGTGCTTGGGGAACATATTACAGTTCCTAATCTTCACACTAATCTGACATATCCACCTTTTTCTCTTGCTGAGCATTGCTTATGCCCTTTACTGAATAGAGTGCAAGATACAATGTTTTACTCATTACATTTTTTTCATTATATATGTCTTTATAACTCTTTACACATATTATTGTGATTTAATTAATAAAATTGGTAAATGCCTCCAGCAAGTATCTAAGCATTTGTACCCAGATATCATTCTTAAAGGTATTGCATTCTGAAGATTTATATATATATATATATATATAAATATAGGCAAAATCCCCACATTTCATCAGCTGAAAAGTTATCAGTTACCAACTCCCAAAAGTCAAAATGCTGGAAGTCTCAGGTCTGTTCTTCGTTGATATTTCAGTAGCCTATTATGCCCATATTAAGGAATTCAGGGGTAAGAAAGTCTCAGTGTTTTCTGACAGCCCTAAGGTTTTTGTCTGATGAATTATTTGCAGATGACATCCTCTTTCTAGGTACTTTATGTTTGGAAGTTTGATTTGTTTCAAGCATTAAAAAATTGTCAAATATTTTCAAATGGAGAAAGGTAACTTAGCAGAATAGAATCTGCTAGAAATTAGAAAAACTGGAAGAGAATTGAGAAAAAATAAAAATAAAATACAAAGTATCTGGACTCATATGAAACAAGAGAAGAGATTATGATAAAAATGCATTATGAAACGGTAAATTTATATGCTTACAGAATTAAAGACTATTTATATCAAATTATCTCTTTTTTTCTTGAAGGGAATTAGATATATACTATATCAAGGACACATCACATATTTCTATTAATTAAAAAAAAATCAGTTCAGATTTATCCCTGACTAATTAATTTTTTCTAGTGATTTATCCCTGACTAATTAATTTTTTCTAGTGATAAATGATGTAATTTTTTTTTTTTTTTCAATTACCAGGAAAAACCTGTTTTCACCTTATGAGGGAAAGGTAAGAAAATTTCATCCAGAACTGAAAAATACAAGAGAAACAACAGCTCTGAAGGATTACAAGCTGATGCTTTGTACTCTATGACTTATAGTCTAGTCTTTCCCCAAGATACAGCATTGGTGTGATTTCTTCCTAGAACTCATTCATGATAGTAAAAAAATCATTTAAGCAGCCAATAAAATAAATAAGTACATATGTGACGATGAACTACCACTTCAAAGAAAACCAAAATTTAACTGACTATAAATGTGTAAATGTTCAGCAAGTCCAGAAAACACAACTTCTGAACCACAGAGCTTACACAAATTACAAAGCTATCATTGCCAATCTTATGTGACATAGCTCTATAGATCTTGAAAAGATTTAACAAACTTCATTTGCAGTTTTTAGAACTTGAACATATCAATCCTTATTTCTGTAAAAAGTCAAAATACGTGACAATTATGAGGCCTACATAAAATAACTTGTTGAGTAAGCATTTCTAGGAAGTGTTTCATCTAGGAAGAAGCTCTGTGTGCACACATGTTTTTACTACAAATAGAAGGAAACCTTGAAAGTTTCTTGCTATTGTAGACAATAAATTTAAAAGCAAAAACTGTTACTATAGGTAAAGATGGATCTGTAAGACTATGACCAAAGAAATGTGACTACTAGAAAAAAAAATATACTTTAGAGAGGGTAAAATGTTTGTTAATGTCTTTCCATGAGATGAAACACCCTTTTTCATCTTTCATAATTGCTTAATAAAAATATTAAATAATAGGAAACATTCAAAGTCTAAACTGTTTGTCTTAGTATTTTTTCCCTTTCCAAACCACCTCACTTATACATTATACTTCTTATTACCTAGTCATAATGATGAGTTATTAACAGTAACCAATTAAATCACTTCAGTTTTCATAAAATATTTTAGCAAAAAATTGCTCATAATGGTAGCATATTTTACTACATGCTAAGGATTCTCTAGATTCAGATTTTTAACTGCTATCAAAAAAACCTGGGGCACAATTCAACTCCCAAATTCTTCTATGGGACATCCAGTTTAGGGAAGTGGGCAGATGGGACTGGTTTTTTGTGTTGTTTTACACAAGATAACATACCTCCCCATATGTGTGTGTGTGTGTGTAAACACACAGGAATAACACAAAGCAAAATTTCTCGACAAGCACCGAGTGGTATCCTGCCAGAGTCAGATTATTATATTCTAGTCTCAATGGGTAATTGCAGAGACAACTGTTGTGCAAATATTTCCTCACATCTTAAGCTTCACTCATGTCTAATTTTATTCAAGAATATATGTCCTTATATGACATAAACTTCCATCACTCTGATCTGCCTCAGTAAAACTACACTCGTAAATAAAAAGATTTTTGCAAGAGCAAGATCTTAAACTCCATTCTTCTGCAAAACATTAAGAAGTGCAAAGTTTGGCACAAAAGTACCCATAATGTTAAACAAATGTTGTAGCACAGTGGTCATTTCTCAACAAATGGAATATATTAAGAGACCTGAGTAGAAAAAATGCAAGTGTACATAGTATGGAATTGGTATCATATTACAACTGGGATTTGAAAAAAATAGCAACAAAACTTTGGATAAAAGAAATCTAACAAAAATGTAGGAATACAGTGAACTTACTTTCTTACTCTGTATCCCACAAAGTTTATTTGCTTCTGCTGTTATTTAAATATATATATATGTTCATATATTTTCTACAGCCATCACAATTCAGAAGGGTATTTTAAGACAGAAGAAGGGTTTATGCTTATGTAAATAAAACAAATTCAAAGCTATCAGGAAAACCATAAACAAAAAGGTATACAAGAGCAATTTTCTATACCTGAGAAGAAGTGTGCCTTGAAGCCTTTTTTTGACACAGTGTTGTCAGATCGGAACTCAATTCGCATGTTGTTGTACTGAGAGGTGATAACTTCAGGCACTTCTGTACCACAGAATTTACCGTGTAGCTTAGAATCAGAAGAAAGGCCACTACGAATCTCTACATAATCATATTTGCAAACCTGAGAAAAGAAAGGAAAGAAAAAATTTTGTCTATCCAAAATAAAAGCATGAAGTTGTTTACAAATGTCAGAACTCTGATTGGTATATGCTGCTTAATAATACATGACTGAAAACATTTGTTAATTCTTACAAACACTCACTGACTTTATGCAAGAACATTTTAAGGTCACTAACACATAACAATACTATGAATTACATTCAAAATTATATTTTTATAGATACTCATCTCTATTTCATGTCTAAATTTCAAGATGCTTAGTAGTATTTCTATTTAATCTAAAAAGTAAACATTCCATTGACAGTAAACTAAAATCTGGAACCATTCACCCTGAAAATTATACCTGTTTGTTGCTATAAATGACATACCTTGAACCTACAAACTTTCTACTGCTTGCATCTCATAGATTTTTAAAAAATATTAATTTTCACTTAGAAACTTGCAAGGTTTGTTTCTACCATAATGTATTCAATACTTATGAATTTATTTACAAATATATGAATCTGCACCATTAAAACACTACATTGTTCTTTAACAGTAGCCTAGCTATAATGTCAATGCATGATACACGCCATTTTCATTAAAAGGTTAAAAATAAAGTAAAATAATGTAATAAAAAAGCCTTATGCAAGGCCTACTATTCATGATAATACTTTCAATGCATAATCCCTTGGCCAACCTAAAGCCTTCCACCCAAAAACTTCTAAGCTTCTTAGGCTCAACTATCAATCATTTAATCAAAAATGTCCCAGTTGTCTGCAATTAATAGCATAAGAAAAAACAATGGCCAGGAGGATTCATACGGAGCTTATATTGTCCATTAAATCCAAGTTGTATTTGATAAATCACAATTTCCAGGCAAAAAAGAACTGTCAGAGGAGCTGGAAGGGAACAGTTGAAAAGGAGGTTTTGGCATTTGTTATTCTCTTTCCTTAGGAAAAATTGTCAACATTTCCAATTACTTTTAATATAACACACTGAAGACATAGATTAAATTTTTATTTTTATTGGAATAATTTTCATATGTTGCAGAGTCAGAAAGTGACTAATTCGCAACTATTTTTATACAATATAAAAAACACAAAGATTTGTAAAACTTGAGCTACTGATACACACTGATTTATATTACTGGAAGATAAATTCATAATAATGCATGTGATTTTCAAATACAGCTCACTACTTTTAATAAATCCCAGTAATTTCAGCAATATACTAGTGGTGAGTTTTTATGGTTTCATAGCTTTAGATCAGAAATGAAAGGTAATTTCAGATAGGTCTAACTTCCTCTGTACTACACTGAATTGAAAAAAATTATACAAGGTAAATGTAAAATGTAAACGTAAAATATTAAAATTGTAATAGTGGAAAAGGCATATTAACCTTGGCCTTAAATGGATCTCCTATAAGAAAAAAAATAATTAGAGTACTTGATAAATGTATACTTTTTTTGTCTGCACTCAGACAATATATTAGAATTTTCCAGATATTACATGTTTCTTCTGATTTTCACATCGTTACTACTACCTTTTAACAGTATAAAGCTAAGATTTAGTAGCACAGGAGATGATCAAACTGAAGTTCTGAATGTTGAAAAACATTTAAATTTTTTGAATCTGCTTAAGTTACATGTCTTGTATGACCTTGGAAAACTGATTTAACTTCTTCATACCCGAGGTGTTTTCCTTGCAAATCTTAAGTACCAAGAAAGGGCAGGGAAAAAAAATTACGATTTGTTCAAATGGTAAATAAATTTTAATTCTCTGGAATTTTTAAGTTTTTATTACACCTCTTTTAGTTCTAGTAATAATTATAATAGTAACATATTGAGTGTAACATATATATCCTTGAAAGCTGGAATTTCATGGTCTTTAGAACCCACTCCAAATACTAGAGGAAAAAAAAAATCTCACATTGCTGCCTCTGCAAATAATTTTGACGTATTTTGGAGAAGGCATGTCTGGTTTGGTTCTTAGTTATAAATTAAACTGCAGCTTTTGCCCCTTTAAATCCCATGCCCAAAAGACAGGCCATCTTTATACTAAATATGTTGCTACAAATTTGTTTAGTCAGAAATAATGTCCTGGGATTTGCATCCTTAATGCCACGGGAAGAACATGCATAGAAACTCAATGGCTACAGCACATTATAGCTGGAGTGTGACAAGGGAACTCAATGTTATGACAGAGAAGTGTCTACTAAGCAGAACAAAGGCTTAAAAGTTGATGTTGAAACCCGTATTTTATGTTTCTCATCCAAAAAAACCACTGTAACCCGTACCACTTTGTTTAAAGCTATAAGGAGCACCCTTTACTAGATGGAGGGTTCTGCCCCGTCCCTCCTGCTACCTGGGGACAAGATCCACCATGCCTCTGGGGGCTGATCAGCTCAAAAACTGCTGCTATTCTATTGTGCCTTATTCTGGTACTGCTTGTTTTAAAATACTCCCCCACCGAGATACTTGTAAGTGATTTAAATGCTCCCTTACTTCATTACTAACCACAGCTTATGTGTATGCTTTGTAGTCAGTCTGTAAAGATGATTTGGTTTCTCCAGATTTTCTTCTCTTGAATTCTTTCCAATATTCCTCAGCCCCATTTGCTCTGTTTTACTTTGTTGATAAAAAAAGTCAGCTGAGACTCAGCAGAGAACATTTTTTTAAATTTCTTGTAATGCATATACATTTAGATGATATGTAAAAGAGAGCTATTCTTTCCATGTTTGTTTTGAAAGAATCCAGAAACAGTCCCAAAATGAAAACAAGAATATCTGTGCTTATTGTCAGCATATGAAAGGTCAGCAAGGGTTTTATAAGACGATATCTATTTTCGAATGCTTGTGAAACTCTTCATTGTGTAACAGATTGTGCAGCTCTTTGTACACAGTTACTTACTTCATTTCCTTCTAACTCAAAAAACTCAAACTTCATTGAAATTCGGTATTGCGTTGGGGCGACCACCTGCCACACACAGTTTTTGTTTGGAGGATACTCTTTGGGCCACCCTGGTGTGGTTATAGTCCCATTTAGCTTTGTCAGGAGTCCTCCACAAGCAGCTGTAAAATTAAAAGAGCATAATTTCTTGACTAAAACCATGTTTTACTGTAAACAGAAGCACTCTGAGAAGAATCAGTCCTCTCATTACTTATACGGCTGTAATGCCCAGACAGACTAATCAGAATCTTGTTTTATCATTCGTGGTGCAAACAAGGAGAAAGAGACAGCCCCTATCTTGAACAGCTTGCAGGTTTGTGAACAGAGATAAGTCTCAGGATTATACAAGGCGTTATCATATTCATTCTTTTCCCTTCTCTCCAGAGACTCTGGTTATTCTCTCACAGCCTTTCCCATGCAAGTCCTCTGACCTCACCACCCTCCCCAGGACCTTGACCACCCCTCTTCTGACAGACAGACTACTTAAGATGCATTCGCATTTCCCCAGCTTCTCTCTGACTATTGATACAGACTCAGCCTTACCTGCCTCAGCTCATATAGCTGTATATGCCTCCCATAATCTACTATCACTTCTGTGGAATAGCAGTCACGTACACTTCAGTCATAATTACTTTTGCTGAAGTACAGATGTTCAAGTAATAGAGAAAATGCCCCTTATTTTCAAATATATGCCAAATAGAGACAACCATACAACAGAAAAATACTGTACTATGTTTGTGAATGTAGTTCAGCTAGAAAAGGATAAACTCATTTATCTTTTCCATCTGTGTAAATTTTTTACATAAAAAAGGAAAGTAATGGGATTTGCAGGGGCTCTTGATCACACTCTGCTACATTGATACCATTACAGCACTATGGCAGCACTGGAAATCATCCACAAATCTCTTTCCAGAGAGCCGGAGGGGGGAAGATCTACTCAACTGCTCTCTGCTAACACAGAATGCTTTACAAACTGGCTATTCTTACCTAGCTGATGATCTCACACACTGCATCTACTCCATCTGACACAGCTGGGAGAACTCTCCAGTTACTGTGTCAAGGCTCACTTTTTCAACTCAGACTGGCTCCTGGCTTTCCATGCAGAATGCTTCTTGGTATACATGTAAAGGTGATCTGATGGGGGTGGGTGGACTGAGACCCTGGGTCACACCACAGCGTATCAAAAAAGACCAGACATAGATTTAGAGGCTGCACTCAGATGACACAAGATGTCCCCTCAAATGATACAGTCTGGATCAGGACAAGTACTGCCAGATTTCAATTTCTGCTTTTGAATGTTGTTCAATAGATCGTTGAGGCAATGGTGGGGAAAAAACCCCCAAACCAAAACTTAAAGCTTTCTAATATGCTGCCATTGGGGAAGATTTGGATTAGAAGACCATCAGGCAAATTTCTGTGCTTGTTGACACTTCAGTGAAGCATAGGGCAAAGTTTCTAACTTCTACTCTGGCATCATGTGTGAATTAATACATCTAGCTCACCCCTTAAAGGCCCAAACTATAATAAGGACATAATGCTCACTGTAACTAGATAGTGATTTTAGTTCAGCAGTCCCAAGTACTATCTATATACAGTGAGTGCCACCTGACGTGGAACAATCCTATATACACTTTAAGGGATAGCTCAGGGTTTTTGCTCTACAATGCACTGCAGTGCTTGAAGGGACTTCTTTTGCTGGAGTTGCTTTACTGTTTGGGCACAAGGGAGGTATTCCTTTTCTATTTTCTTTTTACGACTCAAACAAATAATCTAAGAATAAATTTGTGGTATCCCTTAATTTATTGGTGTCTATGAATAAAAATCCAACAATAATTGGTGCATAATAATCAAGAGCTTATGTTTCTTTCCTTTCATATGAAATATGCATAGAATGCAAAAGTTCGATCCTATGTATACAGACTTCCACTTATCAGATTTTTATTTCTCCAAATGATTATTTGAACACACTTTTCTCGCCCTGAGAAGTAGAATTTGTTTCCAGCAAGAAAAGTCCACGATCTGATTAGGAGTGAGAATGATTTCTCAGAACTTTGAGGTAGACTAATGGATCTCGCTTTTTAGACCTGCCACTTCCCAGGCACACCCCAGTCAGAGGGATTGTTAAATGCTCTGATTCTGAGACAGTGGCACATTACTCCGCTGGTAATTAATTGTTTCCTTATGCACAGCGGTAGACTTTGCTTTAGTGAGTATGAATAATGTAGTAAGTAGTATGAAGTCCTGCTTTGCATTGTTCCTGATCAACTAACAGCAAAATCTGCAAAGCTAAACTGCTGACAGACATCAGATGTACATTGCTGCAGACAGACATTACTCTGGCACCACTACTAAAAAGGGAACACTTGGTTTTCCAGGTTGGATTACACAGGGTCTGCCCTGCTACGACGGAGTATATGAAATGTGTAGCATTTCATTCAAGCAATGGCACCCTGAGAGCTTAAAGAGCCCACAGAACAGTAACACACGGTACCTTCACAACTCTTTTTGTCAGGACCAAGTTCATATCCAGGATCACAGGCACACTGGTAACTGCCCAGAGTATTTACACAGCGCTGCTCACAGCCACCATTGTCAGGTTTGGCACATTCATCTTCCTCTACCAAGACAGGGAAGAATGCAAAAATGTGTTAAATAATTACCTTCCTTGGCTGTAACTGCTGGATCAATATTAACCCAGAAAGCTGTATGCATGCCATTATAAGGTGCACTACACAACACACTGTGGTTGCTGACTAGAGGATTTTCAAATGCTTAGGAGACCCACAATGGGAAAAATAAAAATTTGTCCTTTGTGGGGTTTGGGTGTTTTGGTTTTGGTTTTTTGGTTTTTTGTTTGTTTGTTTGTTTGTTTTGTGGTTTGTGTTTTTTGGGGGGATGTTGTTTGTTGTTTTGGGGGGGTTGTTTGTTTGTTTTTGGGGTTTTTTTGCTGTTGATTTTTTTTTGCTTTTTGGTTTTTTTAACAATGCCTACTGACAGCTGCAGAACTAATGTGTAAGCACTTTGTTGGCAGCATACAGTAATTCAGACAGCCATAATCTAAAGGTTGTATAAAGTATTGAAAGAAAGACAGAAAATCCACAGCAGGGTCACCTGAAGGGCACTTTATCTCCCACAGAATCAATCTGTGCATTATCCTGAATTCATACTCAAAAACAGATTAACAGAATCCTCAAATCCCAGGTTTTCATTCTACTGATATTAAAGGGAACAGGATGAATCAGGGCAGGGGAAGGAAAAGGAATTGTGTATTCTCTCTACTAGCTCTGAAGTATACCCATGAGATTCACTGCTGAAATATTCCTCAGATGTTAAAATATTGTTTCCTTACACCAGGACAAGTAATTTCTTAGGAATAAAACAGAGCTCCCCCTCTGATGCCTATGGTCTTCAAAGTTATAACTGTTTACACTGAAAACTGTCAGTTAGGAGAAGAAATGCCACAGTTTGTGTCTTTTCAAAAAACCAAAAATGTTCTTCTGATGGCATGACCTGTATTTCAGGTGTCACCTTGGCCACACCACCGCCAGTGGCTTTAATCATGCCATGGGCAGCACAGGATGGGAATTACACTTCCCATACACCAAATGCTTCAGATATAGCTGCAGTTGTATGGTACCTTCCTCTCCCAAAAAGTCACCCAAAACTGGAGGAAGACTGTGAGGTCATTGCTCACTACGATTTCTCAGCTTTTTTTTTTTCTTGCTTACTGAAAGTAATAAATTGATAAAGCAGCCTAATGCAGCAAATGGATTAGAAAAAAACCACATCATTTAGACAAAAAAACCCTCAAACAAACAAACAAACAAACAAAAAAACCCAAAACCCTTAACAGAAAAAAACCCATTTGCAATTATAATGTTTGTATTTGATAATACAAGTCAAAAAAAGCCACTTTTTTACAAGATTAGATATGTTTCAAAACTAAGCTGATTAACTGAACCTGAAGACAGTAGAAAGTTGCACTGGTTATGTTCCTTCATTCTTTGGATACATTTTACAAAGAGATTCAAATACCTCTACTGTTTTGTTTTGATTATATTGTATCCTGGGTAAAAAATATGCTAGAGACTACAGAACTGCTATTAGTAGAAGAAGACTGAGAAATATTTTTAATATCCTATAATAATTTTTCTAGTACAAAAAGAAGTAATAGGCTGTTCACAAATCCCAATAAGCTTTAACATTTACCTTTAAAAAAGTTAGCTGCAAATCCTGCTTTGTTTACAGTTCCATCAGAAACAAACTTCATCCACAGGGTATTAGAGGTAGATCTAATGTCTTCTGGCTTGTCATAGCCACAAAAGTGACCAATTAAAGGACTGTTTTCATTTGTTCCATCTCGAATTTCCAAGTAGTCATATGCACAGTTGTCATGTCTTTCAATCTGTAAAACATAATTATCAAAGTGACCTATCTGAACCATAAATATCAAATATCATTCAGATAATAAATAGAACTGGAATTTTTCAAAGTTAAAGTTACTATCTCTGTTTAGGGTTCAAACATCAGGAAGATGAACAAGTATCATGAACTTCTTTTAACTCTACTTGTTTTCCACAAGAAAAATTATTGAAATTTTACAAAGGACACAGCAGTCTAACTGGAAAAAAGTAACTAAAAAAGACACTCTCACCTCTAAGCTTCCTAATGTTCTGTCAAATTTCTACTCTGAGCCCAAGTCCTCTTTTCCCATGTACACTCAACAAGATTAATGGTTCAACAACTAAACAGGTCATAAATATCCACTGTTTTTGCAATATTAAAAAGCTTAATTTTTATTAATATGATAAGATTTTTAGACTCTTTCTTCATCCTCCACACAGTTAAAAATTTTGCATTTGTCGCTATTCACTGATGTTGCAGGGAAAATGTAAAAAATTGCTGTGCCTAAAGAGTTGGAGGCATCTGTAGGATTAGATCCAAACACAGTTGTAAAATTATCAACTCTTAAGTAGTCAACAGAACAGAGGACAAAAAAAAAGTCATAATTTTTCTGCAGCTGATGTGTCTAGTTTCCATTGCAGGATTCCTGATTTCAGGTGTCGTCTTTTTACTTTCTGGGTCAATGAGTGAATCTTTTCTGTACTGATGGAGAAACCTACTGAAAACAGAACACTTGAAAATTTCCCTTCTCACTTAAACTTTCTGCTGGATGACATCCAAACACAGACTAATATGTGAGTGGGCATGTGTGCATTCTACTTGAGTAACAAACCTTGTGCTCTTTATACATAATAGTATTTGCAGAGTCAGTCAGAATGGGAATTGCACCAGTGAGGAAAGCAGTAGCAGCCCAAATATGACCCTACATGGAGCCCAGATAATTTATGATGCTTATCTTTACTGAGAGAGTATCTTTCCCAACAGAATTAAAAACCCTCATGAGCTGGGTTGTTTTACTACCAGAATACCTTATGTCATTCATGCAATATAGCATCTTAGTTATAAAAGAATTAACTAGATCCGAGTATTCAAAAATAATTCCTCTAAGAATACTATTGTTCAACTAACTAGCTGAATCATGAGGTAAGTTTAGGAATGGAGGGGGATGAGTATGGCAGCAGGATCACAGTCAGGTAAAAAGTGGTTGGAGAAGCCTCAAATTTAATTCAGAATATCCAAATTCTGTTAAAACAATAACGAATTCAAAACCAAACCCATAAAAATCCACATTTTATCTCCAGAGTTTTTCTTGCACCTAAGCTGCACAGTTAGTGTAAATGTTTGCTGCTAGTCTGCTCTTATTGTGCATTATGACCAACACTAAGATCAGTAACCACCACAGACTAAGGAGCTTTCACTTAGCACACTAGGATTTCTGCTTTTTTTATGTAAAAGGGAAAATTGAGGGAAGGGACTGTATGATTTCATTGGAATTTAATGGCACTTATACTTAACATTTATTTTTCCAACGTTCCAATTCTTTAACCATTTACATGCATAATTTTCTCCCACTCATTTCTCTGGCACAAACCATATTGCCATTTATTGTAATTTCCTAGATGTTTCCTCAGGAATTGCCCTGGGCTAGAGCTTGAGTGAGAGTGAGAAAAGTCATGAAGATTTGTGGTGCAACTACCTATTGCTTATTTGAGTGGCAATTGTATGTTTACAACTAACGCACTCAGGAATGTATCTACCTGAGCACTGGTAAGTTTTTGATAATACCAGTTCCAAATTTTCATTAATCTAAATAATAAAGATTAAATAGATTATATCATATTCCAATTTGAAACAAAGTCTCCTTGTTATCACTGTAAAAATCATACTGCACTCTGATGTAGAAAGAGGTGAACGGGTCCAAAGACCACTAATATCAGTGAAGGAATTGTGCATTTTCTCCACAGCTCCATGATCATTTCACTACTCAAGGCTTTTAATAAACATCAGTTTTTATCATGTTTCCACGTTTTATGGGCAATACGGAAATTATGATTATTCGCCGGCCCAGTGTGGCTCTGAGTTGCATGTGTCAAATTCCCATAAAGGTGATTTAGTAGTTTATTTTCAGAGGATCACTTTATTTTGGGCAGAAGACAACAGCTAAAAATATATACAAGTTATATATAGTATTGTGGTTTTGAGAAATTATAACTGGTGTTAAGGCACTTGGTAACCAACAAAAAAGGACTAGTATAAAACATGCTTTTCTTATCTATATCTCAAGTTTTAAGATGTTGTGGTACTGTCATCTGGGAGCACTGCTATACAAAGATCTATTATACTTGCAACAGTCTCTTATTCCTCCTACTTCCTCCTATACTTTCTATCCTTCCTATTCTCTGTCTTATTCTTCCTACTTCCTATTTGTTCCTTCAGGAATATCTCCTCTAGTTAATGAAGAGACTCCTAGGGAGTTTGGTTGTAAATGCATTGATCCCATAAACCTTACTTACTGGAACATTACAATTTCACAAGACTGATATTACACGTGGATGAGAAGAAATACGTGAAATGTTAGCAAATTCAAAAAAACCCACATAAATAAGAATGGTTTACAGAAAAATGCATTTCCTATAGGAAAATGAAAGATACCATTGGCTCCTGAAGGCCTTGGAGGAAACCTTAAATTTGAATGGCATTAGAGAACTAAGTTGAGAAAATGACAGAAAAACTCCTAAGACAGGCACAAAAGTGCAGGAAAACAGTAAGAAATCTCCTGGAGAAACAGCAACATTCTCGATATTCATTATCAAAAGAAAAGAAAACTCCTTGTGTATAGTTCAAGGTTTAAAACAAAACAAAACAAAACAAAAACAAAAAAACCCCACAAAAAACCCAAACCAAAACAAAAAAATCCAACCACAACAAACCAAATGACTTTAGGCTAAAATATTTAGTTCAAAATTCCAGAGCACCTTTGTTTGTAGCAATCCTCCAACAGAAAGAAAAAAAGGTAAAAAATTTGAATTAAAAAAAGAATTCACAACTTACAAAAAACAAACAAAAAAAAAGAGAGAAAAGGATATGAAAAGCAAATCTGGGAGCAATTCTACTTCAGTAAAAATCTTCCATATACTTTTTGTCATTGTTAATTTATTTGTTCATAGAGTCAAACTGCAGTACAGGTAAACATATCTGCCTCAGGTTGTAGACTTTAATCATAAAAAGTGGCCTATATGCCTAGTGGAATCAGATCAGATAAATTTTATTCCCTGACTTATGTAAAAATAATTTAAATGAACACTATCTGCACCAAGATTAACAAGGCCACTCAAATGAGGCAGATTAATATGGATCAGCTCTACAAACCCTCTTGATTGCCTTAGCTAGTGAGACTGCGTGCTAACAAAAGTTCTTTAAAAAAACAAACCAACAAAACCAACCTGCTAATTTTGAAAGATCAGTATTATAAAGGTGACTATAACAATGAAAAAGATGGAGTTACCAGTCCCAACATCTCTACTGCCATGCAGACAGTAGAAATCATAGTAGCTAAATAAGAAAGAGTAATCCCACACTCAGTGGAAAATGCGTTGCCCACAGCAGGCAAAATAAGATGACTCATTGATACAGTTTGGAAATCTCAGCTTCCCTAGTGCTTTCCTTTCAGAGTGAAGGTTATTTAGGCAGTTATTTTTTCTAGTATTACATATGGATAACGAGAATTCCTCTTACCTAACTGTACCTTTCAAAGGACAGAGAAGTAATTTTCCCACAAACACACTGCAATAAGTCTTTGGCCTGACATTTGCTTTCTTCAGTCTCAGCTGGCACAAAGAACTGTGATTTTTTAAACAACTTTTTGTTTTACTAGGCAGCGCACCAAGGATTCAGTCCAGAGAGGGACTTAGTATCAAAAAACAGAACACCTATGTTCAAGCACTTGGAGCTGAAATGGAAATCAGACCCAGTGGTGAGTGTCTAGGCAAGGCACTTCAGAGCAGTTTCCAAAGCAACTCTCATTCTCAGCAGGGAGCCTGGTGGACGAGTAAGAAATGCTGCAAAGACAGATCTAACAGTCTTTTGCCTTTCTGGGGCAACTCATTTGAGGCTCAAGGGCATCTTGCCACTCTGGAATTACAGTTCAGACTCTCCCTGGAAAAGTATGTAGCTTTCGAGTCCCTACTGTTGGAAAATTTTATTTTTTCCTTTCAAAACACACGCAGAGGAACCACCAGCTTGAGATTACTGCTGAACTATACTTCTGCTCAATTTCCTCTTTCTTCTTATGAGGTGTCAGTCCACATGTTTCTCCTCTAGAGAGTGCCATAATACTAAATAGTCTGGGGGAAAAACTGGACATTTCTTCCTATGTCCTTACCCACTTGCCTACTAAATTGGGCTGTTTTGCTGGTCCTTTGCTTCTAATTACTACCTATATGGTGAGGCATGAGCATGCCACCTTCACACCTGTAAACAGTCCACAATTTGGTGATTAGAAAAAGGTCCTGAAAGGTAAGCAGAGATGTAAGTTTAATTCTCCCAGAGGTGATATTAAATTGAGGTCAGCTCAAGTGATAATGTATTACATGTGTAAACCATTGCTGAGCAACTGCATGGAGATCAAATATTGCAGCAAGTCTCTTTTGCAGAGGCATAGTGCCATTTCCCTTGTGATCACACTAAAAAAAAAAAATACTGTGCACCAATGGAAGACTAGAAAAGTTCCACATCTAGCCAGTAAATTATATAAAATTATTGAAAACACTGTTTATTTTTAAAAGTGCTTAAATAAAGAGACTGATATACTATGTTAAGCAATCTTGAGCCCAGTCACGCAGACTCTGAAGGACATTTGGAAAACTGTTTGGGCAGGGAGAGCTGATCTTATCTGCACTAGAGCTGACATTAATTCAGGATTTTAAAAAAATTAAGTAGAATCTGTGAAATTATTAAAATTTCTATACTTTATATTCATAATTGCTGTTAAGTCCCAAACCCTTACTCTCTCATGCTCAGATCTTTCATCAGTCATAGCAAAAGCGTCCTATAACCCTGGAGTCTGTCTGTAAGAACAAAATGACAGGTTAGAAATTATAGCTATGTTTACTATACCTCTGTCTATGTATACCATAAAGCCAAATAGTTTAGATTTTTAAAAAGTGTACCTCATGTCATTACTGCTGAAGTATATTCAAAAAAACAAGTAAATTTAAAGTGTTTTACTAAATTTGTCTACAAACTTCAAGTCAGTGTATAGTGTAGAGATAAAAAAGACATATTAAATATTATTTTCTTTGTTATATAATAGTTTACCACTGTTTAGCAATGTTATACTCAGAGAGATGTACACTAAAGACATACTAGTATGACTCACCATGGCTTTTTTCTTCCCTCACTAAATACAGGTTTGTAATCTGAATATAAGTAGTTTGGGGTTTTTTCTTCTCAAAACAGAAGCAAAAAACACAGTGTTTTTTCCCCAGACATATATTCGTTTTTAACTATAAGATTTAGCAAGATAAAAAATCCTGGTTATTTAACAGAATATTAAAGTAACCCTGCTGAACTGGATTATGTATTTGGTAAACTTTGACTATTTTCAATACTTGAAACATTGTCATTCAAAAATCATAGAAAACAAGAAAAACTTTAATCTTGAAAATTTCTGCAGAAGGGAAGGTTTCATTGATTCTGGAGTTAATTTTTCATAGAAAATTCTTAAATTCGTTCACAAGTTTAATAAGTATTCCCTTAAATGTTACTGTCACTTATCCACTAGATGCTTTCTCGAGATTAGTTAAAAAGCTTTACCTCAAATGCTTGAAAGGTTAATCCTACATTGTAGTTTTCTGACACTGTTATTTTCCACACACATTCCTTCATTGGTCTGTAGTCATCAGGATAATTGGGAGACTGGATCTGGCCTTCATTTTTGTGGATTTCACCTCCACAGATAGCTGATAAAAGCATAAAATTTTTGTTGTCAATAATTTCCCCACACCCAAACTGTATTATATGCTCCCAGTTTAAAACTAATAATAAGATTGTTCTGGAAAACAGTTAAATCTACCAGGGACAAGTTACTGGAAACACAGTCCATTTGAACCATTATATATATTTCGGTTAGCACATATCAGCATTTCTAATAGCTCTAAACATGTCTACAGTGTTCAGGAAGACTTTGTAATCATGGATAATCTGAATCTACACATTTTACAGAATATATTTATAAAGTCAAAATAAATTAAATTTTTGTTCACCCTTGAAACATATTAAGTAAACATTATTCATTAATATTTATTAACCTTTAGAAAGAGACAAAAGAACCCAAAATGTCATATTTTATAATGGTCTATGCATTTTAACCTACAGTTTATCACTTCAACCTTAGTCTGAATTTGAAGAAACAGCTAATATAAATAAAAAATATTTTCATAAGAAGTACATGAACTTTTCAGGGTCGATTCTGATAATCATGTAAATATCTGTGAATATCAACTGAATCATAACATTTACTACCATAGATTTGGTATTTAAGAAAACAGGCTCTATTTTAATTAAGTGAATGTTGACTTGCTAATATACTCGGTGTGCAAGAGTGCCTCTATTAACTAATCCCAGTGCATACGGAAAATATGAGTCAGATTTTTCTGAAGAATACACAGAAAGTACTCAAAGAAATCTTTCCAAGCACTAAGCACAAGAACATGCACATTTAGTCAATTAAACAGCTGGTAAAAAATGCTTATGGATACTATCAGTGGTTTCCCTGGAAAAGAGCTCAGCTGAAATCTGATCTCAGGAGGAGCTTCAAAATGCACTGTCTAGAAAGTTAACATCTATTGTCTCAGTAAAGAAATACCAATTTCATACAGGTTTGTTGCTGTTGCTAGTTTTGTTTTTTAATATCCCAAGGTATCCAGTTAATATTTTTCTTCCATAATCAAGTCATTTTTAATGCTATAAGAAGCTTACCTTCATAAATTGCTGCAAAACCTTTCCCAACCCAGTTACTGCTGCTGCGGAACTCGATCCACATCCTGCTGTCGGAGGATGCAAGGACTTCTGGCAGTTTGTCACCACAAAACCTGCCTAAAAACATGCAACCAGTAACTGCATTTTCTGCCGCCTCTGAAGCCAAATGCTGCAAACATTTATACAAGTGTTTAACATTATAAGCAGAAGTGGTAGAACCAACTCAGTGGAACTGTTCACATGCTTATAGTTAAGCATATGTGTTTCTGCAGATCAGGACCTAATACACAAAGATTTTACTATAAAGCTTTCACTACTTCTTTTTATTGCAGTCAGGCTCACAAGTCTAAAACCGTAGGGGAATCAAGGAAAAAAAATATTGTTAGAGATTGTTTCTATAGACACAAACACATGCATTACGGAAGGGAAAGTGAGTACTAATCTTAAAAGAGGAACAAAATCTAGGTCACAGTAATACTGCTCATTGTGTCTAAGGACCAAAGAGATTTAAAAACTAACATCTAAATGACCGTATTCTACATTATCCTCTTAAATTCTGCCTAGGTGGGTGAAATTTCTGTTTGTCCAGGTGATAGGGAATAGGAGAAAAGTATAATTACTGTCTGGTCTTAATTTGTTCTTCCTTCTTTTCTGTTCAAGGCCAAGAAAATAGACATGCCAGTTAAAAAGCTGTTGTCTGTGTCTGGGCAGTAGCATTACGGGGGTAAAATCTCCCATATTTAACTCTTCTGAATGAAAAATAGGATGGTTGAAGCTTTTACATATCAGTTGCAAATCAAACTTAATTCATTATTGCTTTGCATGTCTTTTCCCTGCAAGAGCAGGGAAGGACATACAAAGTAGAAAGAATCTTCTTCTATTCATAATTTTAAAAGTACAGAAACAGACTCATAAGCACAACTCTATACCAGGTGCTCTCATGCACAGTGAATGTGCTTATCATGTGATCCATGGATTTAGCATTACATGCTCTACAGATATGTCTGTAAACTATTTCCCCATTTCTGCGCACAAAACTCTGGCAGCTTCTTATTTTGACATCTATGAGCAAAGGAAAAAGTTACACAGTTAATAGTTTGCATCTTTCCTCACACGCAGCTGCGTGAAAGGAAGGCTTAAGGCTTGAACTAAATAAGCAACTTATTTGAGGCCATTTAGAGGATTTTTTCCCATCCCCAAGTTTACATATATTATAGACACCTAAAACCCAAGTGGTTTGTTGTGGATTCACCAGCAAGTCCACCGAGCCCAGTGAGTGTGGTAACAATAGACCGTGTAGCATTTAAGAGTTGCATACCAAGCAGAGGTGATTTTCTCCAGTAGCCATCCCTTACTTCAATATAGTCGTACCAACAGAGACTGCTTTTGTAAAGGTCCATGGTGGTGAAGTTTAAAACAATCTGTAATCAGAGGAGAATATCTAAATAAATCAAGTGTGATTAATATCAGAAAAACAATCACAACAACATTCTGCAGAACTGAAGCCAGAGTGGTCACCTGTAACAGGATTCCAACTATTTAGACACTTAATTAACCACTCCTCAATTATTTCTTCTAGTAAGTAAAAGTTGTTTGGGAACATGAAAAGTTTTTTTTCATTTAATCTTACATACTTGAGTAGATTCAAGACAAACTACTCACATTTAATTGCTCATGGGGAGCTTTTCACTAAGAAATACAAAATTGAGAATGCTAATAAGGTAAAATAACTTGCTAATATAACTTTAAGTATGGTACTTCATAATTCTGTCAATTCCTCTTCTATTATATTCTGACTATAATCAACACTGACAGCTGTAAAAAAAATAAAATTTGTTTTATTTTAGTTTGTGCTTCCTTCCACTACTGTTTTGACATGATATTTTATTTTTAGATATGTAAATATTGACAATGATGGACACTAATTCTGAAAGCAAGATCACTAAAAAGAAATGGTATACGATCCTTAATGATTTCAATGAAAATGTAATAAAGCTTTTTATATAGAAATCTGAGTTTATATAGAGTTTTATATAGAAATCTGAGAAATTTCTGGAACTTTTGAACTTGGTCTCCCAATTTTATTGAAAACATCTCTAAACAGGCATATTTTCAATACTTACTGTGAGGACAACCCTTACATTGAATTACAGTATTCCTGTTTTAGAAATACTAATCCTAAACTGCCATGAACTTACACCACAGGAATAGGATTCATCCCCATCACACGTTGATACAATATCTACAGTTTAGACCCTCACTGGCTGGTATAGTCTTACCATCATGTCCTGTAATTACAGGGAGAAATCCAAACAAGAAGAGTCAAAGTTGCTCATATTTTATATTATAAGATCATTTCCAAGTAATACCTTTCTATTGGACTTAGGTGTATTTGGAAAAAGAATTCATCTTCTTCTGTATCAGTTCCTCAGTGTGTATAAATAAGTATTTCAACCTAACTAAAATATTTCACTATTCACATTTGAGCATAGAGGTGGTGTTATTTTTAGCTTTGATCCTAGGAACTCACAACTGAAACTTGCCATTATAGAACAAACATGAATTGCTGCACAGTGGCAAATACCTCACACTGCAAAAATACATCTCCGTGGCAGCCTACGAAACAGCTGTGAGTGTCAGTTGAAAGGAGAGGAATTTACCCTTAGTCCAGCTGCAAGTTAAAAATATAACACTATAAATGGTACAATCAGTTCCAGACAGTCAGACAGGATAGTTTACCTACATCTCTCAAACTTCGGTGTTACATGCACCCTTTCACAGATATCTAAATCATGGGACATTTTGCCTTTACTACTCAGTCACTCCTTCAGGAACATGTATTGAAGAAATAAATGCACAAATATTATCAGAATTCCCAAACCACCTACTTACCATGTAATTCTCTATGAGAAATATTACAGATCTGGCTAAAAGTACAAACATTCATAGGCTTTACTCTGCTTCAGTTTTTTATTACATTTCCAAGTGCTATTTGAATCTACCTCAGAGGATGGCAGAGAGTTCATTCTCTCATTCACAGAGCAATTCTGGCTGTCCTTTGCAGACTTGTTCTCCTTTAACTTGTCCTTCAAATAAAGATGCCACACCAACCACAAAACTTTTGTTCTTCTCCTAAGATCATCCACTTTGCAGTTCAGATTCCTTCTAAACTCTTACCTTCTCTTCGTCTCAAACCATAGGTAGGTATGTCTGTATCTAGCCACATTACTTAAAACCCCTACTGACCTCATCAGTCTCATCCTTTTCCACCCATGCTGACTACACCCCAACTGTGCAGTCAGAGAGGTTCACAAGGCGGAGTCTTTTTATTTGCCCAGATGAGATGCAAACAGTCAGGCTACCTTCCAGAGCTGTTAAGCTAACCCAGCTGGCTCTGTTGGAAGCAAGCTACGGAAGCCATAACCTATTCCTCCTCCACTGTTTCAACTGTGTAGAGCCTGGAGGTCTCTCACCAGTCTAGCCACAAGTTTGCCATTTTCCGTGAAACAGCTGAAACATCAGATTTCTCTATTCTTTTTTGGAAATTTGCCTTTTTCCAAACCTTAGTTGCCAGGAATGGTTTGGGGAATGGATGGTTTTACTTAGGTGTGATCATGTCAATGTCTCAAAGTGCTGCTATCTAAGTGGAAATGATTAAAATTTCATGAGCCTCCTCAACAGCCCCCACCTTTGAAACTACACAAAATAACCTTCACAGCCTTTTCTCACTCTGACATGCCAAGGTATTTGATGATACAGCAATTTCTTAACATTGACCTGAATGCATTACCTGTACATAGGCAGAACCCCCAGTCTGTCACAGCATGATTTCTGGTCAGGAACCAAAGAAGTGTAAATATATTTAAGATTCTGATTTGCGATTCTGCAAGGTATTAAACAGAGCTACAGACAAGGCAGAGCTTGTTTAAAGGGGACAGAACAACTAAGAGGCTCCACAGGAAAAACAATCAATGGGTATTTGTCAGCACAATTAAAGAATTACTGATTACACAGCAGATTCAGTTGTGCTACTGCAGCTTCGGAGAGAGTATATCATAACTCCTACTACCTGAGATAAGAAAGCACAAAATATATAGAAAACACCAGGCAGTACTAAGTTTTCTGTAGGTATCATTTTTTCCCTATATCAATCTAAGGTTTTTCTGTCCTATTTTGTCATTCATGTAAAACCTTAAGAAAAATTGAAAAGTAATGTTACATATTCAAAAGGGCAGATTCAAACAAGACACTGGCACATTTGCATCTCCCTATGCCAATAAAATTTCTACACACCAGAAGGATGGATTTGCCCTGGAGGAGGGCATACAGCATTACTAACACCACCCTTCCTCAGAGATTTTTCTGTGTATAGATATCCTGTGTACAGCTGTTTACCATATAGTCTTAAATCTCGAAAGTAAAAGGTGAATGGACTGCCTCATGGGAACACACACATTTTAGGCTGGGCTGTCAATTTACGGTGTCTTATGAGTAAAAGGAATTCTGCAGCTAATGCATACCACCGCAGTTCCATCCTTCATTAAATTTCTGGCCATGAAAGACCAGAAGAGTCCTCACTTGCAGAAAGAAACATGCATAAAAGCCCTCTGAACTATGCTCAAACATCTGTGCTAAATCTCAATAAATAAGAGACAAGAGCTAGACAACGCTTTTTCACTTTATTTTTAGGTGACTAAAGTGCTCACTGACATTTCATAACATGATGTGATGTACTTATATGTACTCTAACTTCCACACAACATTCCTGAGATTTAACAGGGTCAAAGCAGCAAAGCAAGAAAAAGTTAAATATATTTTGATTTTCCCTACATTATGTGAATGTGTTATCACCATCTACTGAGAAAAATTGACATCAAGCATAATGCATATCCAAAGTACCATGACATATGCATTAGCTAAGATTTAGACATCATGGCTGCAAGTTGGGTCCTTTATCTCAAGACAGCCAATATCCTATGGGAACAGCATGGACAAAACAGACTTTCTAGCACAAATATCATTTACTTCGTTCTTGCTGAACTATATGGAGATTATGAGAGCTGGAGACCATAACAGTGCCCTATGGACACAACTTGTCATGTCAATTTTCAGTTAGAAAATTCTGCTTCGTGTTTTCCCCATTTGGAGCAGCAGGTAAGATGGAAAGTCTTGCTGACTTCAAGACAGGGACTTTCCCCTGTTAAGCTTTTTTACAATATAATAGAGCTCCAGTGGTAGTTGCAAACATAATGGTAATACAAATGTATTACAATTACACTAGTGTCAACAGATAGGCTGACACAAAATTGGAGTATGCTATGAATACTTAAAGCATGATCACTAACTCATATATTAATATTGCTTTCAAAAGCAAATAATTGTAGATGAACATTTTTTTTTTTGATGGAGGAATGGAAATGAAACCTAAGCCATTTTCATTGTTATCCCAACAATGTCTAAGAAGCAACACAAATAGTGGGAACATAAAACGACCTATCTAGACTAATTTGCATCCTTTGTGCAAACTGTAGCTTATTCATCTGTTTTCATTTGTTTTTCCCTGACAACCTGTAGAGCCACCCACGCCCTCCCAGCACAGTGTCTATTTTTCCTCCTGTCTCTGGCTCTTGCCCAGAGGATGGTAAACACTTTCCAAATAATTTTACTTTCAAACCCCACAGCGGCAAATGCTCCTACAGCTCCTCAGGATCTATCAAAACATCAAGAATATATATACTTGGCATCTACCAGGATGCTGACCTGAAAGCAACATGGAATAAAGTAATACGATCAGGAGAAAACTATGTCTGATATATACATAGTGGAAGACCACTGAAAAAATTGACTGAAATATCTGGGGGCAAATGCTAGGTTTCCTCTTTCAGTACAGAGTTGCTGTTAGGTTCTATATTTGTTCTTTAGAGTCTGTATTTTAGTCTATAGTATTTGACTGCTTAATATCAGCCACTGTTTCATGTAATGAAACTTACACCCTTTTTTTCCTGCATAACTTGTCTCAGCTGAAACTTTTCATCACTCCCTTTATCCTAATTTATTTTGAAGCAGCCTGATATTTAAGCCAGTAATTTAAAACAAGATTCAGCTAGCACATTTTGAAAGTGTACACAAGAACAACAGCTTTTGCTTTCACTAGGACAGCACACTTCTCTCCCCAAGTCCATTTTTCCCCCACCTTTTTTCCTGTAAAACTGATTCCCAGAAAGTAGAACAGGGAACACCTACAATGACACTTTCTTTACTTCATGTTATTACTGTTTCATTTTAGAAACGTCTTATTTAACACACTAAGCTTCCTTAGTTATAGCCCAGCTATCGGCCCCACACAGCTCAACCAGTTTGCCTGAGCTCATGCTGGAAAAACAAACATTCAGTAGCCTGAACCACCTCTTCCATTTTACACCAAACCATGAACTAAACTAGGAGCTGGTTTTGAAGGGATTTCATCATGCAAACATATAGTAGATTGAAATCATATCTTAATCTCACAAGGACATCCATCCAATAGATGATGTGGTTCTAACGCCACAGATCAAAGTCAAGTCAATAGTACATAGTCGATGGTCCCGTTTTTTATGACATACCATTATTTTCAATTATGATTCATATTTTAAACTTAATGAAAAGCTAAAGAAATGTAACATTTTACTTTGAAAATAGTACCTGTGTTAACTAAAGAAATGTTAAAATACCTTCTCTCCTGGGGTCACAGAGATTCTCCATATGCAGTGTGTGTAGGAAGGATAACCATTTGGAAATCCAGGAGAAGAAAAGTTGCCTGTAGATTCTTGCAGCGTTTCTCCACAGGCTGAAAGAAACAAATTACAGTAAAGAAAATAAAATATAACGTGCCTAACAGAGAAAAAAGCATCTTTCCAATATCTACTTAGAATACATTTAATTCACTGCAGATGCAGAATGGAAAACAAACTAGTTAGTTTACAATTTATTCAAAGCAATGATTTTAAGCCAGTCTGACATTCATTCCATTTTACACGGGATATTTTTATTCCATGAAGTATTTCACTTGTGTGTTGTCTGCTGATATAACCAAAATTAGAGCAGCCTCAAAAACATCATTGCTGTCAATCAACAATGCTGCAACATTGTACCTATAACTACTTTGGTAATTAAAAAAAAGGTGGACACAGATACATCCTTTCGGAACTAAAAGAAACACTGGCACAGCGTGATTGGCACCACATTGAAATTTTGTCAGTGGTTTCATTTAATTTAGTACTTTACTCACATGAGAGACTGATCTGACCTAAACTCACTCATATTGGTATAGAAAACTAAATCTTGTATTCAACAAAGTCTCTTGCAGGAGTGATTTGTAGATACATGAGTATTAAAAGCAAAGCAAATATAAAGTCCTAAAATACCAAAGCGCTTTTATATTCTTTATTGCTGAAGCTTTTAGCACCCATCTCTCATCTGTCAATCATACTGCTAGCTGCTGTTGAACTGGTTAAAAAAGTCTCTTCACACTAAAATATAACATCGGAAGGTCCTGCCATTCTCCACCATTAAAACAGATTTTGGTACAGTGTCACACCTCAGTCAGTCATCTTTTTTGACCTTAAGCAAATTGTTTCATCCACTAATTTTGCAGGTGTGATATAAGATATGAATTCAAGAATATTATCCCATGACTGACAGCATAATCAGATCTGCAGTGCTTTCAAATGACAGTGCTACCATTACTAGCAGGTGAACAACTGTATCATCAAAATATCAATGAATTATAAATGATCTGGAAAATCTTTAAATAAAAGGGGACAAAGGAAGGGATTTTTTTATGACAAAGATAGACAACACAGCTGTAAAGGCTGTCTTATTAAAATGCATCTAAGATGCAATCTGACAACTACACTGTAATATCAGGCGTAAATTACCTTCAAGGCATTAAATATGCTCTCTGACGCTCAAATGGTTATCGTGATGAGGAAAGAAAGGGAAGACTGGCACAGCCCTCCAAAAATGTATTGACTAAACCCACCATTACTCAGTCCTTTAGGAATGAAATAGGAAAAAAAAAATATTCTTTTCCAGGCAGCCACAGCAAATGACATTTCTGAACAAAGCCTTTTCAGTAAAAACGCTATATTTGTAATTAACTACAATTTATTTTTAACACAGTGATGAATAAGAACTTAAATAAATTGCAGAGCCCTGTACTGGGTTTCCCCAGTGCTAGTGAATTATGTCATAGCTTACAGCGCATACGTAGAGCACTTTGGAGAAAGCCATGAGTAAAATAATCATTGTCTCAGAGAGGAGTAAAAGAGACCCTCACCCCTTTTAGAGCCCTCTTTGTTCTTCTCCCCCGTGCATGGCTTCATGAAGACTGCATCAACGTACTCTCACAAGGCACACAATCATATTTCAAGCTTTAGTACAATTTCTCTTTGCTCTGGCTTTACCTATTTCACCAACACTACTAAGCAAGCCTTGAGCAGATGACATATTGAGCGATGGGGAATGCTACTTATCTGATCTTTTCTGCTCACATTGAAATTTTTTCAATTAACTGTAACTTCAACTCTCAAATATTGACCATGAAGTCACGCAATGCACACACCCAGGTAACGTGAAGTATGTAACCAAACACAATGCTATCAAGCATGCGAGACATCTATTCAAATGCATCCCTGCAATTACTAAGAAGACAGAAGGAAGACCTCTTACTTTATTGAAGCCTCTAAACTACTCCGTATAAAAGAAAAAAAAAAGCATAATAGCTTTACCTCTTAAAAATGTTTCAGAATTCTTCTTTCTTATACAGAGTGCAGGATTGTGTTCTCCAGAATATTAGAAACACTCCATGCTCCATATACAGAACACGTATTTAACTTAGAACTATGGCTTTTAAGTTGCAAAAGGAGTCATGGAACATTCTTTTCCCTCATGTGTTATAGAACAAAACCATTTAATACAACATTTTACCTTATATCCATATTAAATGCCTGGGAGGTCTCTATCAAATCAAAATTTTCAGAAATATGTCTAAATTTAACAGAAGCATAAGAAAAATTTTGAACACATAACTTCTACTGAGAATTAACACAATTAGAATTTATAAAATACACTCAAGCTTTATGTGTTTTGCCATATTTATTTTTTAATTTAAAATTTCTGATTACTCAAGGGAAGTATAACAAGAATAGCTTATACCAATCAAGAGCTGAATTAATTATCTATGGGATCTGAGTTCCAGTCTGGGCCTGCAGAGCTTCTGTAGACAGGGCAATATTTTTTAATTTCTTGTAGAAAAGCACATTTCTCTGCAATCAGTCAATGGTAATTGAAACAGTTAAAATTCTATTGCTAGAGAATATAAACGTTTTCTTTGTATTTGGACTGTAGCAATTGTAGTATTCATTATTAAGCTTATAAAATGGAATATTATAAACTTTTTACTGTAACAGTCCACTAGTAACAAAATCCACTCTAGGAAAGAAATGTGGAAGGAAAATGAGTGGTAAGGGCCACTTATTTAAATTTCCTAAGAACTAATCTTAGTATATTTCACATCAGAAGATATCAATTACAACTTAAATCTTATATAGCTCTGCTTTATAAAGCATTCGTACATTTTTATTCCTTTGTTAATCATTACCATTGCCAATCCTTTCTCTGATGCTTTTTCCCCCCTTTCAAATGTCATGCCTTATATCAATTTTATTAGGCTAGACCACTTGCAGAAATGCCACTTTAATTCTTTCCACACACAGACTAACCAAAAAAGCTGATCTTTTCTCTATTTTACAGCTTGAGAAAGTTAGATTTCTGATAAGAGTTTCTGTGGTAAAGAAAAGGAAAGTATTTTTACTCCTCCTTGTAAAGATTGCAGGTAGCAGGTAGATTACATGCTTATACAAAGTAATTTGCACCAGTGAAGTCTGCAGCAGTGTTTAATCACACAGCCTGTGTATAACACCTCTCTGGGCTGGCCTACACACAGAGTAAAGTTCCATCACGGATTACAGTGAAATCTGTAAATGACGAAGCCCAGATCCTCCAGGACACTCAGGGAACAAATTCTCATTCCTTTGTACATAACGCTACCAATACATAGTCTCATATATGGCTAATTAAGCTTACCTTTTTCCAAAGAGAAATAAGATCTTCAACACTTTCTACTTAGACACAAGTCTGTACAACTATACATATATGGCATATAAAGCTGCCACAGAGCCCTAAAAACATCTACTGCTGGTCGTGTACTTGTTAAATCAAAAACTAAAATCAGTTTACTACAACTCAGTGTCTTACTATTGACTTGATTCCCTTTAAAGTTATAGGGAAATGGTCTTAAACTAAAAACCTTAATCTTCCTTATACAGCAAATAAAAGATGACTTTTGAAAGTCAAGAGAGCTGGCAGGAAGTTAAGACTGAGGAACAGTGAGAACAGCACAAAGAGTCAGGCTAGGTATCCTTCATCTGCTTTCTTCTGCACACACTGTCACAGACCCAGGCAATTTGTAAGTTTGCTGAACTTCATCCATCCACCTTCTCTTCCTCTAAACAGCCTTCTCCCACCAATGTGAGACTTCTTTCCCATATGTTACTCAGTCCCACTCTACTCACTTTTTGTCCTCTTTTTCTGCGTAAGAGTATCCTTGTCCATCATTTGCCTTTCTTATTCTCCTGCTCCTATAAAACTACATATGAATTTTAAATCAACTACAATTTCTTTATAAAACTACAAAGGCAGACCTGTGTTGAAATTTTCGTAGCTACACCAGAAGAAAACACATTCTTTCACTCCATTAGACTCCACTGTAATACATCCAGCCTTGAAATCCAAGTTCTGTCCTCCAATACCAAGACACTCAAAATTCAAAATAAGATTTTTAAAGGAATGACTCTCAAATTACTTGCTTTCTTTCTTCTTATTATTCCATTGTGTAACAATACAATTTGGTACGAAAATGTAACAGATCTCTATTAGCAACAGATCCCTATTGACAAAAATCCTAAGAAAAAGTTAAAAACAAACTAAAATTTCTGTCGCTAGTTTTTTGAGTCCTGGTACTTATCTGCTAAAAGGTCAGTTATCAAATCTCATGCCTTGGCTTCCCCAGTCTCAAAACTTCTCGGTCACTAAACCCTTTCCTTAATAATGACCCTGAATATCTTGACTAGTTAAAAGACCCTGGAAGGCTCAGGTGCCTCACTGCTGTGAGGATCATTTCTATTCACCAGCAGCCCTGAGCTCAACTTCATGTTCATGGGCCCTAGAAAACGCCTTGGACCAGAAACTATTTGCGGGAATAATTAGAACTCCAAACAAAACATGCACAATACCACAAATCCTTTATCATAAGAAGTGTGCATCTCTGAAAAATACTGATTAAGTTATTGTTTTCTGTATTTTCATTGTATTACATTTAAAGCAACACAAATGAACACAAACAATGCAGATATTATTAATGAATTATTATTATCTTTTGTTTGAAATAGGAAATAAAACATACCTCCAAAAGCAACACAGTGTCAGGGATTTTATTGCTATATACTACAATGATCACATGATTTTTTTACATAAAACCAAAAGCTTTATGTCTGTCTGAATTTTTAGTCTCAGTATTTGCTGGAAAATTTATTAGAACACAAGTACTATGCAACTTTCATAGACTTGCTTTCTCTATTAGATGTCTAAGTTTGTGTTGTGTTATTCAGCTACGCAGTTTCTATTAAAAATATTAACTGAAAAAGTAGCATTTTAAATAGTATGCTATTTAACATTTGTAGAAAAACCTTCTGCCTTTTTTTCTCTCTTAAAACTCACTTTCTTTTATGGCATGGCTCATCTAAGTAAGGGTGGAAAACGAACATCTTTTATCCCAAAGTTTGCCGAAGCTAAGTGCCAGAAAAGGAGCATGATCCTTCAACCATTGTTCATTTTTATTATCCATTTGACCCGTGTTCACTGGTGCTGCAAAAAATAGCTTTCTTTTAAAGTGTACACTGCTGCTGCACAACCGTGGTTTTACAATTCCGTGAAACTAACTTTCAACAAGACTTTCAAGACATTAAAAAAAAACTCATCAGTACATGTTTTCATTACCTTATGAAAAGCATATTTTTTCTGAAGAACCATTTGAGCATTAGCTCAGAAAGCACATTGCACCTTTTACAGTTGACTGAAAGTCCATGTTAGAGTATTATATATGCACTAAACAGCCTAGGCTGTAGTAACTTTTTTTTTTTCTTTCTTAAGTCAATATGATCATAAGATACTAGCTACTCTCACAGTGGTTTTACTTCTATAGACTTTTTTCTCCAAAATTTTTCTTTTATCAAAGTATATATGTATTCTCTGTGTTTGTGAAATTGTTGCTCTCTGTATACTTTCATTAGAAATAATACCGCCAAGAGTGTCATTATTATTAAAACACTCCCTGTACCAAAAGGAAAGAGCAAAAATTGTTCCCAAAGGAGCAGTTGTTGAAGAAAATATATTAGAATGGTTTCTCCTCTAGTAGGCCCAGAAGTTTTGTGCATGTTCTCAGTATATAGAAGACTATGATTCAGCATACTTACAGCACAAAGGCGTATTTCAGCTGTATAGTGTACATCAAATGCACATCAGAATCAGAATCCCCAGATCTTCAGTAGATTCCATTGCTGCTGATACAAATTTACTTTACTTTAGTCCTGATCCCTTTCTTTAGTCCTTCTGTATTGATCAGTCGGTTAAAAGTAGCCGTACATCTAACTCAAAACTGTTATGAGAGTTCATTAATTCCCATGAGGAGCAGGAGAGTTGTAAAACCTATGTGACACAGAGCTGGTATGTCTAGCCTCTCACAAGGATCTTGCTGGCAAATTCTGGCTGAGAGGTGGCACTTGTGAACTTCTTTGGTTGACACCAAAGCTTAACAGTTGTATTAGCCATAACTAGAGAAAGGAAATTAAAACCGTTTGCTTTGAGATTTCCACCACTATGGCAGCACTTAGCGAAGAATAAGGACTAGAGAACAACATGAATCCAGGGTTGATTCTGGGCTACTCCAGGTTTGCTGCTGATGTCTCTGAGACAGACAGCAACCCTACCATAACAGTATTTTGAGATAAAAAATTAATATGGATTAAAATTATAGGACGCTAGAATTAGGCAGAAGATAATAAAATAACTAAATGTATCTGTTAAAACTGTAGAAATTTTGTACCAAGATCTAACCAGTTCAACTTACTTGTCCTAGCTTGTTATTTGTAAAATTTTAAAAAAATATCAAATGCTTAGAGCTGATTGCAATAATTCATTTTGCTCCTCTGCACTCTACTTAAATTCAAATAAAGGACTCCAGTCAGTATACAAACCAGAAGTGATATTAAACATATTTCCTTTTTTTTTTTCTAGTTATTGAACAGCTAAGGAAAACTGATTGAAGTATCATGGAACAAAGTGTTGTTTCATACAGTTTGTCTGTCCTTAGGTGCTTTCAAGTCAAGAAACCTTATCTATAAGATTTTTTTTTATGACTTGATTCTTGATCAGCCTACATCTGTTGCCAAAATGGAAACAGACTACTGAGCAGCTGACTCAAAAAATTTATCATTCCCCTTGAACAACAAGTCAAACAGTTGCTAGTATGTGGGTTTTGTTTGTTTGTGGTGCAATACCTGGACATCTATACAGCTTTCTTGCCTGTGCAATATCTCCTTTACTTAGACGAGTACGCTGGCCAATGGCAGGTCGTATACCGTTATCATCACGGGAAGGGAGAATGGTATCCAGAAACATGCCCCTAAAAAAAATAAAAATAAAAATAGACCCCAAAACCCCCTATCAGATTTTTGTCATAAAACTGAGTTTCATGAATGTATAATGCTGTTTTTTAAATCTAGTTTTTACATTTGGCATAAATAAGAGGGTAAAATGAAGAACTTTAAATATAGAAAACATGTCATAAAATTCTTCAGGTTGGCGAACGTTATGCAAAGTTACCAAAAAAGAATATTCTTTCAGTACATCAATTAACATATCAGCTTTTATGTTTCTGCTAGACAAGAGGAGGAAAATCTCTTACTGCTATTAAAATTACACAGGTAAAAGACACTGCTGTTAAATTCTTCCTATATTGAATAAAATAATTATAAAATTATATAAAGATACATAAATTAGTCTCTATCACAAAATTCTTAATCACAAAGTTCCTATTTCTAACAAAGTTTTTATGGGAAGTCTTAAAGTCTAACTTACATATGTAAGAGTACGTAAAGTCAGGCACGCTTGCCAATCATTCTTCTGCCCAGTGTTATAACAGATCTAACTCTAGCTGCTGCTGCTGCTTTTGAAACAGAAATGCTCACTCACTCTGCTTTACAATAAAATATATCAACTTACCATATGTGATTTTAATAATAATAACCCTAAATGACAAGGCATTATAAAGAAGCACACTTGTTAAAAATGTGCAGTTTTATTCAAAATTTCCCAGTTTTTAAACATGATCTGAAATATTTTGGTAGTTCAAATAAATTTTAGAAGAGTAAGGGACAAAACTACATTCTATTATCATGCTACAGAGTCTGAAAAGCCCTCAAATTCCATACAATAGAATTTAATAGAAGAATATGTTTCTATGTTCTCTTATTCTTTAATTCTTTTATACTCTCTTTTATTCTTGTAGGACTTTTATTGAAAAGCAAAACCAGTACTTTTAGACACAAAATAGGTTAAAAAATGAGTGAACAGTAAGGACCTTTGTAGTTAAGAATACCATTTATAAATAGATACATATTTTTAAATTATAATAAATGAAGCATTTTGAGTATTGCAGACACATACTACTCTCTTTATCCAGTCAGATTTTGTGTGACATCACTAGAAATTCTGCAAAGAAAAAATCATCTCAGGGTGTTTCCTTAATCAGCGAAATAAACTATTTATGGCATTAATCAGTTTCTAGAAATAAGGCACATTAGAAAGTGTTTGCATCTATAAATTATGATTTTGTTTTCCACTAAATTTCAGTACAACCTGAAACTGATGTTCTTCATACTTTGTAAAACTATGAAAACAATTCTCTCTTAAATGCCTTAGCATTTGAATAAGGTAACAGTACATAAACAAAATCATTGTGTACTTTATGATGTTTTGTGATTTCTACCACTTATCCACGTGAGTAATGCCTAACAAGCAGCTGGCAATATGCCACACTGTGCATGACTCATGCTTCAGTGATGAATTAGTATAAATCAATATCTGACCTCAAGGGTTTGCTGGCTGCTTTTAAACAGTATGAAGTAACAATCTCTTGTACTTTGGGGAAGGACATGCCTACTCATGGCACTATCAGTTTTTGCCAGCTTGGAAGTGGTGAGATCAGGGCCAACAAATCAAATTACCTTGATGTTTTCACTGCCTGAGGATGCGGGGGGGTTCCATCTTGTTAAATTACTCTATTTTATATAGGTTCTTCTAATCTATTCCTTAAGGTAATGGTATGTGTAACTGGATTAAGCAATGTGGCTAATATTTATCTCATATGGTTCATCCCCATGCTCTTCCAAGGGGTGAATTATGTGTATGCTGAGTAATACAGCCTTTTGTTGGATTTTTTTTTTCAATATGATTTATATTGAGGAGAACAAGCCTAACAGATTTGCAAAGAATTGGGAGTTTTCTGGCAGTCTTCAGTTTATTTCAAAGTGTCAAGAATGTCTAGTATTTTTTGCCTTAAAATGCATGAATTGAAAAAAATAAAAAAAACCACCTAGTACATAACTTTTCACACTAGCATTTTTGTTGTGTGTTATTGGAGGTTTCTTTTAATTTTATGTTAATCTGATATTTTTAGAGAATAATTAACTGAACTGTAACTTGGTATGAAATATAATAAGAGACTGGGTGAAAGACTTCCTCGTTTATTCTCGAGTAGGGCTGGCCTACGGGAACAGCTCACTGTACAGCTCCCCACAACCCTACAGCATTTCAGGGAGAGCCCCACGTGAGTTACTGTGGAGTCGAGAACAGATCAGCCTGGAACAGGACAAAGCAAAACAAGCAGAACTCTTTATTGTAAGGTTTTGATGGCAGCAACAATCTGTACAAACAACAGAAAAGAGGTTGCAGCCTCTGTTAGAAATGGTGGACTGCAGTCCTTAGCAAAGGCTGTGGCTTGTGTAGTAGATGTTTGAATACCATAATGTATTCTAACTGCATAATCTACAGTTATGAAACAATATGCATCAAATAAAATTTTTCTTTTTGAGAACAGATCATGTTACTATGAACATTCCTAACCATGTCACCCATTTGATCTTTCTAAATTCAAATTTTTGTGGACACAGAAAGAAAGTGATTATTATGTAAAGTGATGTTTTCAGATTATCTTGTCTGAAAATCTAAAGAACTGAAGCAGGATGAATAGGCTGCTTTGAAACTGAACAGAAAAGAAATCTGTTTTACAATATAATTAAATTACTTTGACTTAAAATAAACAAGCTGTCCTTTGACTGCTGTAGGAATACTATATCGCAAGGGACCTTTTAAGTGATTTCAAAATACTTCAGAAAGGATAGTTCTTAGCATTCACAGAGAGGAATAGAATTAAAAGTCAAAAGGTATAACCTGAGACTCCAACCTTGAGAAGGTGTTCCTGGCATAGTGCATAATGCTGTCAAAGTCGTATGGTTCCCCAAGGGAGTTCACCTCTCCAGGTTCCATCTTCAAAAAGTTATATTCTTGCCCTATAAATGATTGATAATTAGAGAATCTTTAATATCTCCTGTAAAGATAAAAACCAAACAGGAAAAGAAAAACAACAAAGACCCTAACCTAATTACTCACTGACATTCATAAACGTTTGACATTTGGGAGTAACTGTGTGACTTTATTATGCCCTCTTAACCGAGAGGGCAGACGTCTTCTGAAATACACATCAAATTGCTATATTTGGCATTTAGAAAGACTAATCTCATTCAACCAGCACATAAAGGGCCTACACATCATTTTGTGCTTCATGTAGTATCTATAGAAAATGTTGGTTTGATTCTTAATTCCAAAATAAAATTGTTTTGACAGCAAAGACTCCAGAAGAACCCTCCTCACTGTAGACTCATTAGACTGGATACTAAGAGTCTAACTGGATACTAAATCTAGTAGTAAACTACTGAATACTGCAGACTGCTTCAGCAAAGGCTACTCTCTGAGCCTCCACATAATACAGACAAGACACAAAGTCAAATTTTCAAGAGCCAGTTGTTGTAATTAACAAAAGCAAGAAGAGGAACAAAAGAATTATACTCAGTTCATAATTACAGAGCATAAGTTCTTTGTCTTCTTCAGTGTATTAGAGTACAAAGTACCTCTAACTCCAGTTCATATTCCCATTGGAGTCTTGCAAAAACAAACTGGAGTGACATTAACATTATTAACCAATATATTTTGCATAATATAAAAAAAAACCAACTGTCTCGGTGGTCATGACTTCCTGATCCCATTTAGTGATCCTCAAGCTCACACACACCACAAGAAGTGATTTCAGTCAGAACTAGAGAGACAACTGAAAGGGAGAGCAGGAGGCTGAGGATGGCACTCCAGCTGATTTTCGCTATCACAGAAAAAGAAAAGGGGAAGAGCACTTATGGCATCTACACAGTCGATAACACAGAGAGAAAGAATGAGAAGAGGAAGAGAAGAGAAGAGAAGAAAGAGAAGAGAAGAGAAGATAAGAAGAGAGAAGAAGAAGAGAAGAAAGAGAGAAGAGAAGAGAAAGAAGAGAAGAGAAGAGAAGAGAAGAGAAGAAAGAGAGAAAGAAGAGAAGAGAAGAGAAGAGAAGAGAAGAGAAGAGAAGAGGAAAGAGAGGAAGAGAAGAGAAGAGAAGAGAAAGAAGACTCAAATGTGCATGCCCTTTCAGGACTTCATAGATTTATGGGAGTGTGTATCAGCTTACAGTTTTCTTTGAAGTCCTAGATGAAGTGGCATCTCAAATTAATTCATATAGTCCATTGCATCACAAATCTATTTTGTTTTAAAATATTTTCTATAGGAACAGACAAATACTCTAAGCTATAATTGTACAATTTCACCCCTTTTTGAGCAGAGAATTCCTGTAAGTCAAAATCAGTGTTTCTCAGAAACCATACACATTTATGAACATTGCAAATAAAACAAGCCTAATTCCCTCTCATTTTGCCTACCCAACACAAGTGAGGGTTACAACAAGCAGAGTGAAAGAGATGACAGTCACAGTTTAAAATTCTCAGGTTCCTCAGATGCTTGTTCAACCAACACCAAGGTCACTGACCAAAGCTGCGAGCTTTAGAGAGTGAGGTGAGTAATGTTGTGAACTGCAGGGAAACTGTGCCTGTCTGTCACAGACTCAAAGTCCTTACATCCCAAATCTAAGCCTCTTGGGCAGCTAAAAGTTATTGACAATATTTTTACTTATCCCTCTGTAAAGACTACCACAAGCAATGCCCTTTTCTCAAGCACAGAAACCCTGACTTTTAAAGGGCCTTAAGAGCAGTGATTTTCTTCAAAGTTTTTGAGCATGATTATTAATTTGCTCCTTCTAGCCTTCTATTAAGGCTTGCTACTGGTCAGACCTCTTGGAAAATATTATATTTTAACTGTAGTATCTTATTTGTGAATCAACTTGAGATCAGTCAAGCTAAGAGGAATAGAAGGCAAAAAGGCTCATTCTATTCAGCATTCAGTTTTAATAGAGTTGAGCAGATTAAGGAAACACCAAAATAAGAGACAATTTTCTTTTTCCAAAATGCTTATCATAATATCTCACCAGGTTGGATGTTTTTCTCTAATGATGGAACATGGTCATCACGGTCTGGTCGTGTGTGTTCATGCCAAAAACCTATCACATGACCCAATCATGGACAACTATGCCAAATTTATCACAGTTCTTGCCAATAGATATAGCCTGAGGACCATTTCCCCTTCGACCCACATAAGAACAGCACCTGTAATTAAACACAAAACAAATGTTTTCATACATACTCTACAAACCACATGGTAAATTTAGTTAAAACTTCGGAAAATAACATATAAAGATTCAGCAGAATAATGCACAATGCAATTTTGGCAGTCTCACAAATCCGGATCTTGTTCAAGAAAAACTTATTATTCAAATACCTTAGAAGGGACACATGAATGGGTTTTTTTTATTAATATTCAAGGTTATTCTTAAAAGATGTTAGCTATGATCAACAGAATTGTCATTGTTCTGACAGCCTGTTACAGAATGATACAGGAACTTCTTTTCTTCTAAAGAATCAATAAAATAAAATTGACTGGAAGTACTATCTCACCATTCATTATCACTGCCTTCTTGCCCCAGCACCACTAAAGAGGTATGCAGAAGGAAGTAGAAAGAATAAGGAAAGGCAAGCTTTCTTCTGTGCCTTACTTCTGCTTTTGTACCTTAACAGCACTACTAGTCTCTCAGTCACTCAGTTCTGATAAGTTTGCTTTATTTTTATCTGAAACATCCCTGTAGTTCATGACATCCACCTATAAAGGTGCAGAAACGATGCAAGTAAATAATATGAGTCCTTTAAAGACTCACTTAGAATGAAGTTGAAAATACAGAAGGAAGATATCCTAAGTGTGATGCGGAATCTTGTGATGCCCCTGTGCAATACCTTTTATTTTTTGTTTCTTTGGCTATGGGTAATATACAATATCATTTGCAACAGCAGGATATTAGGAGTTGAATGCTCCTGTTTTTTTGTAATAGGATCCTCAGTCACAGAAACTTACATTTTCACAAGAAAAAAAAACAACATAACCCAAAAAAAATCCAAAAACCTACTTTGCAACTGCTCTTCATGTTTGATTCCTGTTCCACTGCACTTCCATGATAAAATTTCCAATGTAAACTTATGAAACAGAGATGTCCTTTTAAGCATTTATACCATCAGCATTTTCTGAGATACCTTCTTTTTCCTTAGAAAAAGAGGTCTGCTGACTATGGTAGCAAAAGGGAAGAAAGGAGAATAAAGAAAATCCTATGAACGGAACACAATTTCAGGTTTCATAAGCTTATTCTCTGGCACTCTGAAGATCTTAAATATTTCAAGCAAGCAAAGCACTATATTCCCTAATAGAAGCCTGATTTCCCATCTCTGCTCTGTGAATTCTGCAGTCTATCAGGTGGAATGGAATTGTATGACCAGAGCACCTTCACTCTTTCTCTTCTGCTTTCTATGAAACATGTTTCTGATGCAACATTTGCATGGCAGGATATATTGGTCCTTGAGGTCGGTCAATGCTAGTGTGGAGAATGATCCTATCCTTCAGTACTGGATGCCTCCTTAGGCAATAAAGGAGAGCAGCTGCAGGAGCAACATGATAGCAGATTAAATTCTACAGGCAACATTGCTTGTTTCCCCTTTTCAGTTTTTGTGGTGGAAAACAGACTTTTCACTTTGGTTAGCTGGCTAGTCAGTCAGTCTTGTAGTCTTCTTCATTTAATTTGTCAGTATCTAATAAATTTTAAAATATGGGTATGGAGAAGCAGAACCACAGCATTTTAGCTTACAATATCTGTTCTTAGTACGCATATACTGCTTTCGCAGTAATAGCTAAAACCAGGATATATATCCACAAAAATATTATCTTAAATTAAAATGCACCCAACTTACTTTATAAAGGAAAATAATTACTAGAACAGTTTAGCAGAGTTACCAGAGGAAATTACTGCTGGGAAAAATATTGTTCATATGACAATCATCTTTGCTATCTCAACTGCTTCTCAGTAGTCCTACCCTCAATATGAGTTCAACTCTTTTCTTTCTGCTTTAGATAGTTCCAAGGACAGGTATGAAACAACTTTTTAGGTCAAAGCTCTGAATTATGCTCAGTACTTCAGCTAGAGTTATGCAATACCAGTTTAATTTATTTCTTAAAGTATCTTCCCTTAATAGCTCATTTCAAGGTAACTAAAACAATGGCAATTTAGACTCCCTGCTATAATTCTGTGCCATCATCAATGTTGCACGTTTACAAGATTACTCTTCCACATCACCAGTAAAAGGAAGTAAAGAACACCCTGTGTATTGCTCTGTTGTATTTCCCTCACTGAATACAAACAGTATTAACACAAAAGTACTAATTACAATATTATACAATATTATTATAAACACTGGATAGAATAATAGCAATGGGAAAAACTACCTTAAGATGTGCCCTAAAAATACAGCATAGATGATAAAAACAGTTAAATAAAAATTTAGAGCAGCTAAACCATTTCATCTCATGACTGCACAGTGGGTTTCCCCTTGCACCTTGATGTGGTTTTGCTTTAATATATTTTTCAGACTGCATACCTGCAGAATATATATTACAGTTATGGGTGAATATGTAAACATAAACAAAGTACTATGAATATTTTTACTATCATTTTTACACAGGATTTTATCTTTCACTAGTCACTCAACTATTTGAATATGCTTCTCTTGTACAATAAGGATATTACAATAGTTCATATCCCTCTCATTCACTCATACTTCACCCTGAGAGAAAAGGTGTTTGCATTCTTAAGAAGCTTTTGGGTTAATTTTTTTTGTTTTGTTGGGGTTTTTTTAAAACCTCCTACACAGTGTTATTTACTGTTCCATCAAACTAGAGAGAGAATCCTGAAGCACTGTACTTTGAGCTAAAGGTAGTAAACTTACAGTAACTCCTCATTCATTCATTCAAAAAGCCATTGAAGACCTTCTATCCCCAGTATAGAATTTCCCAATTTGCTGCTATAGGTCTGAGACTTCATATCTTGTAGAAAACAAGTTCCTTATCTTTCTTTCACAGAATCGCAGAATGTCCTGAGTCAGAAGGGATCCACAAGGATCATTGAGTCCAACATTTAACTCGCACAGGACCATCCCCAAGAATCACACCATGTACCTGATGTGAATCATCCAAACGCTTCTTGAATTCTGTCAGGCTTGGATCACTTCCCTGGGGATCCTGTTCCAGTGCCCAACCACCCTCTGGGTGAAGAACCTCTTTCTAATATCCAACTGAACTCCCCTGATGCAACTCAGGCCGTTCCTTGGGTTACCGCAGAGATCAATGGAAGTTGTAGACTGCAATGAGGTCTCCCCTCAGTCTCCTCTTCTCCAGGCTGAACAGATCAAGTGACCTCAGCTGCTTCTCATATGGCTTCCCTCAAGGCCCTTAACCTTCCTGTGGCCCTCCTTTGGACACCCCTCTAATAGCTTAATGTTCTTTTATATTGCAGTGACACACAATATTCAACAATATTCACACAATATTCAACATTTTGAAGTAAGGACTAAGATGGTGGCATTTGCCTTGCAGCTACAAGAAGCCATGGCAGAAAACTCAAGAATCAATCAGATAAAGTACTGGCATTCTGTGAAAGTGTGTACCCATCACATATTAGGTGAATTCAATGGATTAGGACTTCCTACTTATGTCAAGGTCATATACATCAGTATGGTAATTATGCTATACCTACCTTAACATGTGCAGAGATAAAATGCACTGCAATGCCTAAGGGTTGTTTAAAAAATAGAAATCCATAAAATGTATGCAATCTGTAAAAAGTCACATTACAGACTACTAAATATGGATAAAATACACTGATTCTTGCATGATTAGAGTTGGAAGGGACCTCTTAAGGTCTCCACTCCATCTTTTTGCTCAAAGTAGGATCAGATATGAAGTCAGACCAGGGCTCCTCAAGTCTTTATCTAATTGGGTCTTGAAAACCTATAACGATGGAGACAGCACAACCCCTCTGAACAACCTGCTCTGATACTTGGCTGTCTATGCTGTAAAATATTTTCTACTTATACCCATTCTGATTTTCTCTTTCTCCAACTTATGTCGGTTGCCTTGTGTTCTCCAATCAAGGACCATCATGAAGAGCTTGGCTCCCTCTTCTTTTTGCCCTCCCTGTAGGAACTGGGGGCTACTGCTGGGTCCCTCTGAAGCCACATCTTCTCCAACTAAGCAAACACTGGAACTTCAGCCTTTCTTCATAGGGCAAGTGCTCCAGCTCCTGGGCATCTTGGCAGCCCTGTGCTTAAGTTCTTCCAGGTTATTAATATCTTTCTTGTACTGGGGGGCCATAACTGGATGTAGGGTCAGTCTGTAATTTAGCAAGCAGTGAGTAAAGATGGACGATCCCTTCCCTTGAGTCACCAGCTGTGCTTCTGTTCACACAGTCCTGGATGCTTTCGATTGCCTTTATTGCCAGGGCCCATGGCTGGTTTCTGCCCAGCTCACTGCCCCACGGCCTTCTCCACAGAGCTTCCCCCAAGCCAGCAGTGCCTGACCTATCTTGAGCTTCCTTCCCACGTGCAGGGCTTTGCATTTGCCCTTGTTGAACTTCATACGGTCCCTGTTAGTCAGTTCCTCCAGCCTGCCTGGGGCCTTTTGGGTGGCAGCTCTACTACTGAGGCTGTCATCTGCCCCCCCTTCCCCACTTGGTGTCATCTTCCAAGCTGATGAGAGCATGAACTCTCACCTCTTCATGGATCATTGGTAATGATGTTAAAAAGGACAGGTTGCAGGATAAGCCCCTGTGATACTGCACCTTCAGTCACAGTTTTACCACAACCCTCCAAGCTCTATTACACAACCAATTTTAACCTATTTAGTTTTCCATTCACCTATAATATACCTTGGAGACTGAACAGATTTAAACTCATTTGTTTAAATCCTGGAATTTAATTTGTAATTAAAAATCTTTACGACCTGAATATAACAAATGATCGCAGTGCAAGAGATTGATAAGAATAAAGGTAGGATAACCAATATAATTATGAAAAGGTAGAATGAATCCTTTTGTTTAAAATAGTCTAAACACTTCTGCAGAGTCTTCATATTTACCACTGTGTGGAAACTCTTTAGAGAAAAATTGCAATGCAGAACTAAAGAACATTAATCATTATTTATCGCTTAAAAAAATCAAGGTTATTGAGACTGTAAGTTGTAGAATATTTAATACATTTTCAATAGTTTTAACATGCTTATGTCATTGAATTCATGTACACTACATACTTCAGCTAGTAAAAACATATTTGGTGGCTTAAAAATTTCCATATATATTCAATATAATTATTGCACAGGATACTTTGGGGATAAATAGAAAAACAAATTCTAAATAGTACCCTCTATGATGTCTCCTGCTTTGCTTTTATTGGCACTATTCATAACCAGGGCAAAAGAATAAAGCAAGAATTTAACTACAGTCTATTTCTTCCTGTCCTTTTTACTTCTTTTAGAACAAAAGAGGGTCCAAATTTTTAAGGTTCTGCACTGTTTCTTGGAAAAGGTCTGGCAACAGCTGTGTACTAAAAGCAGAATAACAAAATGGCCGGTACAAAACACTCAGCTATTGAGACAATTCATAAATAAGAAAATATGGTAAATAAATGCCTAATTAACCAAAGTATCAAATACAATTAAAAATACCAAGAAGATGATTGTTTCTTGAAAGTGGAGTTGTTTCAGATCACTTCTGAAAGCTGTTAGTGGTATTTCATAAATCAGATAGATTTTTGGGTGTTTGACAAAATAATTTGACATTTTACTATTACAGCAGTGAAAAACAAGAAAAGTTGTGCATTATCAAATGTGTTTAGTGACTGAGAATATCTCATCTGACACGTTTGAAAGATGTTTCTTTTCAGAAGAAAAAGATTAACCCTAATCTTTTACATAGTATTCCTCTAGGTTGTCTAACATTGCACATCTAAGCCCCAATACACTGGAAATTATTTTTTTAATGCTGGTTTCCTCCAAAAAACTAAGCAGCCAGAGGATTATGGTAATTCCCCTATACAGGTTGCTTGATAGATTTCAAGTACTTCACAGAAAATATAAAGAAATTTATTGAGTGTTTCTTTACATGTCAAGGAAAATTAGAATTAATACAAGTCTTAAAATAACAGCAGCAGTGCACACTTATAGAGGTTCATTAGGATTTGTTAGGTTGAGTGTCATGTCAAGCACACAGATTCATCCAATTAAGCTACAAGATTCTGATCACTTCAATAATTGCATTGAGAAAAAGAGTAAGGGAAACTAAGAAAAAAAAAATCTATGAAGTAATTTGCAATATTATGGGTCTGACCCCAGGTGTGTTTGGCAAAAGATAAAGACACCTCTGTGCTGTCTGAGCACTTGTCACACCACTTAAATTGAATCAACTGGCAGCTTTTAAAGCTCATGTTTTTAATCTTTATTGTACCAGACAGCAGTTGGAGACAGTAACTATTTATGAATCTCTAATTCCATTTAATCAGTCTAGCTGATCAATGATGGTGAGCAATGAGAAATAAATGACAGAGAGACAGTGAAACTACTGGAACAACATACTCATTCTCCTAAATTAATATGAAGGAAGAAAGAATCAGGTAAGGTCAGTGCTGCACTTTTTTAAAAAAGCTGCATTCTTGAGAATATGATAATATAAAAATCATCACAGACCACAACATCATCTTATCATGGCACTGACTGTATGAAATTGTGGATGAAAAACTGCAGAATTTCATAAGCATAGCAGGACTGCATATCATCACCTATGTTACACAAAGGAAGAGAAAGAGGTTCACAAAATTCCCAAATAAAATCTCACTCTGGAAGCAGAGTTTTTTTCTTGGTGAAAAGACCTCTTTCAATCACAAACATAACTTGATCTGTACAAAGTAGATATTGGCTATGACCTGGCTTGATGAATTTGCTTTTTGTCAGAGATCAAGATACAATCATGGTTACTAAATATTCTGATTCACTGCCCTAAGAGTACCTGTAGTGATGGCAGAAGTGGCTACTGCTTCTTTACCTGCTCAATAACAAACAGCCAACAGAGTCCACCCTCAGCTAACAGCTGCCCATCCCAGTGTATTAACATAAATCATCCCTCAGAGAGTTAATGCACTGTGTTTTAGACTATAGCAACCAGTCACCTGTCCCTTGCTCACACACAGGCTGCAGGCCATGTCACAGCCAGCAGGGAAGCTATGGGTAGGAGTGTCAGCTGCCAGGGTTAATCAACACCTGAGAGCATGAGTCAGCCTTCCCCAGTGCACAGATTATTTAGCACAACTCTGATTTCTTCTCATTTCATAAAAATTACTGAGCACCTTTTATAACACGTTCTTTAGCTAAAGAATGCTGCAAAAGTGCACCTCAGGCAATGAATTAACCTGTTTCACCAATTTGCCTGCTATGCCTATTCAATTTATTATATACTATATGCCTATATAATATAACAAGTTCAGAAGAGGTTAAAACATTCAGAAGCTGTTCAGTCTACAATGTTTGGAGAAGCATATGAAACAGAAAAATCAAATCTCTATCTCAGATGTATTTGTCAAATACTCATACAAGAGGATACAATTTTGATTGCAATGTCATCTAAATTTTGTCATTAAAAGTGCTTAAGTCTTCTAGTGGAGAAAAAAAATTGCCACAAACTGATATATAAAAGAAACTTCATCTTGTACTCAGTAATATTTATTAAGAGCAGGTGACTTGAGGTCATCCAACTTTGCTGACCCTTTTTTAGGTTTGCATACAGAGAAGTATACTGATTGTGTCTTCAGGCACTTTCAATTTGATAGGAAAAAACATAAGGATAGAGAAGCAGTAGTGAACAAAGGTTATTTTAAATCTGTTACCAATTAAGAGTTTCATTTGCCCTATTCAACTAGATGCATAAATATTTGCTGTAATAGATATTAAAGGCAGTAGACACTGCTTGCTTGCTAGAAGTATCAAAAACATAATATCTTAATACTATATTCTTATTCTCACATCTGGAGGTTGTGGATACAAATGACTATCAGTAATTACAAAATTTCAAAGTACTAAGTGATTCATCTGTACTACAAAACTATACTTCAACAATTAGCTGTTATCAAACTCAAGTTAAATAAACCCATGATGATAAATAATTCCAGTTTAAGACTTCAGCAGATTAAATTATTCTGATGGGAAGGAGAGACCCAGCTATAAAGCTTTTAACATTTTTCCAAACGAGCTGTCCACAAGCAAATCAGAGAAGTCTGATACCAAGGGAGGTATAAAGGTAGCTCAAATATTATAATAAGTTAAGATAAAGAAGATGCCTTTTAAATTTGCAGTCTGAGAAGAGACTGCTAAATATCATGAAGACAAACCTGGAACTCACAGTAACTTTAAGAAGAGATCTGGAAAGGTAAATATGGAATTATTTGATATCCTAAGATGTGCAAATCATGGTACACACTGGAACTAATGATGGGGTGTCAGTGCTGCAAAAAGAGCTCTGGTCCTTTTTTGGAGTCACATTCCAGCTGACCATGCATTGAACGTGGCAGCTGTTGAGAAATAGGGGGCCATCGTGCTTAGGTACCTAAGTGGAAGGAGAGGTTACAAGATGCACGAATATCTCTCGCACTGGTTCAGCAGAAGTAATGACTCATCTGGACCAACATGCCCTAGTTTTGGGGTCCTATATTTCAAGAAAGATGTGAATTAGTTGAAAAGAATCTCAAAGAACAAAACAGTGTGATCAAAAGCATAGAAAACACTATTTATCAGGAAAGATTAAATGAATTAGGTGTTTTCTAGGCCCAAAAGAAAATAGAAGTGAGGGTGGACATAACAAAAGTCTCAAATTACGTAACAGATTCCTTTGAAAAGAAATAAGAATAATTTCTTTTCTATGGCCATAGTGAGCAGAAAAAATAAGTTAATGTACTTTAACTGCAGTAAGAAATATCTGTTTTAGTTATGACCAAAAATACCACCCTCAACTTCCTACATTTCTTATATTACAGATGCTGAAACAATACAATTTCTAGCAGACTGTGAAATACTCATTTTTGCAGGTTTTTAGAAAACCAGTTAGACAAGCACATATCAGCAATTACTTAGGTATAGCTATTTCTGTCTTAGGAATAGCTAAGAGATTCCTAGCAGTCCTATGGGACTCAAAAATCAAAACTTATCTTTTGTTCACTGATGATATGTAACCACTCAACTTTAGGAAGGTCACGTATCTCTGATAACCAGCTGCTATGTTTCAAATATGCTTTTTCCATCACTGCCCTTCTGGGATGATCTTCCCATTAACTGTTTCAAGATGTAATACATTACACTCCAAACTATCCTTAATGTTTACAATGGCTCAGTAACACTTCCCTTGCTAGTGTGCTAGTGCTGTCATCTGAGACATCTGAGATACAGCCACCTGAATTTCCGCATATATGACTGTCCACTTTGTTTCATTAAATGTGTTATGGTTTGACTGTGCACTCTTTGGGGCAGGGTTTATCATGTAGGTTTTTATTTCAACAGTCCTAAGTACAATAAAATCTCCGTCATCTGTGAATGTTACCTGCCAGGGTACTACAAACAATAGTGACACAATGTGCTAACGAAACAACACAGCAGGGTGCTATGGGAAAGAACTGAGATTAATTTTACGTTACTGGCCATGTAGCGCATAAAGTGTTTGCAGTTGGTTTGGTGTCGCTTTAGTCTGGGCTCTTTCCGTGGAAAATCCTGCATCAGCCCTGTATGCTGGTGGGTAGTGCACAGTGGTTCCTGTTCACCCAGAAAATATAGGCTCTTATTTATCTGGCTCTTCCTGAAATGACTTATGGGCACAAAAAAAAAAAAACAAAAACCAACAAACCAAAACCACAAAAAACCCACATTCAATTGCCCCTTCTGTTTGGCCTGGTTTTGTTTCATCACTGATGCACTGTTAATAGCCACAGTCTTCTTTGTTTTTACTTTAAACTTGTTACTGACTTTGTAAATTATTTGTATTTTGCAAAGTACCCACCAATAAAACAACCTTACTGGTAAAGGATAATGTTGACTTTGAAAGTAGATACTGATTATATTCCAACCTTCTGGTTAAAACTGGTTATAATCCAGCCTTCCCCCTAAAGTGATTTGATCTCATAAAGCATCAACCAGCCTAAGGAACAATTCTTTGGCTGGAGAGATTTTCTGTCATTTGGCTTTGGATATTTTGAAGTTGTAGAATTTACATTTGGGAGATCAGATATCTTCATACTTCTCTTTCTAAAGTGACTGAAACCACTTATATCTTTCACACTCTTCTGTTTAAATTTACACTGCTTTCTGCCTCTGTGAGCACAAGGGAACCATCATGACTTTTCTCTGTTTCCCATTTCTCTTGCAGCTGTGTGTCAGCATCCCTCAGTCCTATCTTATGGGTGAATTCTATCTTATGGGTTGTGTTAACTAAAATAATAGCCATGTTGGCTCAGAACAAAAGTCTGTTTCATTTGGCACTGTTTCTAACAGCAGTCTAGGGGTCTACAGCATACCTAGAGTGGCATAAGAACATGACAGGTAACCATAGAATAAGCTCTCCAATTGCAAGGATCTGCAGCTCAGAGACTTTCAGAGCCAAAGGTGATCCCTTTCTAAAATAGCCTAGGACTGGGTTTTATTATGTTGTCCTATGCCTTAAGAAGAACGTCATGGGTACTTTAAACAAATAATTCTACATGTAATTTTACGGGCTATAAATTAAATACATTCAGAATCATTTCTACAATGCAAGGAGGTCCCAAAATTTCTTTTCACTTCCCTATCCTACTACAATTCAAAAGTAGGCATACAAAGGGTTAAATGATCAAGAAGTCAGGAAGACAGAGAACTGTTCACTGGGAAGCCTACAACCCAAATAGGAGGTGACTGTCAGAAGTACAGAATTTACACAGGTAGCGTGCACTCTTCTTGGGAAATACACATGGTCCACTCAGGAAGTTCACTGACCACTATATGAAATCAAGAATTCTGAGTGGAATAAATAACAAATGTAGCTGACTGAGGCATTCATGAGCAGTAATATCTGAAAATGGAACATGGTGATTAATGGAAAGCTGCACCTATGAATAATAAAACCTATTCTGTTCACTTTTACACACCAGTGACCTAGAAAAAGGAATTTGCAAAATGGTCATGAATTTGGTCGTTAAACAAATCTGGGCAAGGATACAAGAGATAAAACTATAGTTAACAACAATTAAGATGGAAAAAGGATACAGGATAGATGTCCATACATAATTCACCAATGACATGGAGAAAGCTAAGAACAAACAAATGACAAACCTGTAATACCTTTAGAACAACGCATATAAATATTAGAAGCATGACTGAAAGCCAAACATAAGTCTCATATCTGGGTATTTATAGCAAGATTATTTTATCTAAAAATAGACAAAAGAGATGTAACTTCACAAAGTTACTACACATACTGGTTTCAATGAACTTAAAAGTCGGGTAGAACATGGGTATCATTCAAATGCAGTAACTATCTATTCATTTTCCTGTGAAGAATATATTCCCTTATAACTGCAAAGCTGAGAAACATGCCAAAATGTTGAAAGCACGAGTATCTGTTACCATACACTCACACTTACCCACACGGTCTGTATGTAAAAACAATATAGCTTTCCTCATCGCTTCGTTCGATAAATGTAACGCACGTGTACTTTTCCCAGTGCCGCATGGCCTGTTTGAACATGGCGCGCTGGGTGCCTGGAAGGACAGTTGTACAAGATGAAATAAGAGACTTTTCTAATTGCATCTTCCTCCTTACAATCCATACCAGGAATACAGGTCTGGAAGGAGTCAGTGAATCATGAAGCCCTGTGTGTCCCAGCAGTCCCATGTACTGCCAGATTCCAATTAAAGGCATACTCAGAACATCATCTCATCATACCATATGTGCCTGCAAGGGAACTGATACTGCCTGACACACTCTAGTAAAGAGAAAACTTGCAATAAAAACCACAACTATTTTACACCAGAGGAAGATAGAAGAAATACAGTGTTGCTTATGTGCCTGCATCAGCATAATATTTGCTAAGCAATTTCCCAGATGAACATCAAGTGAATCACCTTGAGGGGAAAAAAAAACAGAAAGGAAAAAACAAAGAAATCTGAGGAACCCTGGATTTTAGCTATCTATCTAATAGAAAGAAAGAAAGAAAAAAAAATCCTACAGCCTTCCACTCTGGAGACCAGTTTAATCTAAGCCATGTAAATAGGCACACCAGTCAAAGCGTTTGATTTAAATAAGGCTGACCTCAACAGGGACAAGTCTCTTCTTCTTTGCATCAAAATCTTTCAGAAAACAATGATATATCAAAAGTGGGAAATTAAGAATTTGGTAAAATGCTAAGCGCACGTAGATACTAGTTTCAAAAATGGGAAACACACTCAGAAAAGGTTGGAGCTATACCCTACACGCAGATGCAGCCAGGCCAGCTCTCAGCACAGAACACAAAGCCAGCTAGTACACAGTACTTCAGAGAGCATAGCAATGTAATTTCACTGCCTGACAAAAGACAAAGTTTATTGACATAGGGAAAGTATCTGAGAATATAGCTGTATTGCTTCAAAAAGAACATTATTATTTGTCAAGAATTTGCTAAACAGAAATACATCCATCTTGCAGGTTACAGCATAGGATAATTAAAAAAAAATCAAATCTTTTTTAAAGGTGACAAAACCTCAAAGTTTGTAAAAATGACAAGTTCAAATCATATCTGATTCTAAAAATTAAAGGTTATTCCATCCAATCTTGCCCTTTTCCTTTATCTTTAAGAAACACTTTCCAAGCTTTAGAATTTAACTTTCTTTATGAAAAAGGCAAAATGTTTAATCTGGTATGCTTTCATTTAGCTTACTATGATTATTTCAGAAGATAGTAATCCTAAAGCAAAGGTCACATTTGGTATAGTGCTATGTAAATTCACAGTTTTGACTGTAGGTGTCAGTTTGAAAGGAATGAATGGTTTCTCCATATACACGCAATGTGTGAGCATTTGCATGTTTCTTTTGGTTCCCTGTATTATCATGCACAGTAAATGTTATTACATATCTTTTCCCATTATATTTGGGTTTTTTTGCTCCATTCTCTTTAAAATTATCTCTTACATTCTCATTGATATTGATCCATTTATATTTTTCAGGGATAACAAATGTTTTAAACTTTTTCTAGAGTTTTCTGCCAAAAATTCTATTGGCAGTCTTTCTTCTTGTCATATATAACGTCTGTGTGTACCCATCTGAAAACCAAACTGAGGAATGACAAAACACATTTCAGTCAGTTTGTTGAGTGAAATCAGTTCAGTAGAATATATGTCACACCAGTTGAATTAGATATATACTTTTGCCAAATATCCTGCATTAAAAAAAAAAAAAAGTCCCCCAAAAAACAGATTTCTTGACATTCTGTTACTTTGGCTCTTGGAAACAAACATGCAACAGGAAATATTAAGCAAAGAAAAAGAGCCTTCCCTCTCTAAGAGGTAGTTATACATTTTTATTATGTAGCTTGCCTTTGAAAACAATTAGACTAAGATTTTTTCTTTCGACTTTCATAGTATGACTTCACTTCTAAAAATTAAAAAAAAAAAAAAAAGAAGACAGCAATTCAAAAAAATCATATTCCTCTTTCCATCCAAAACATAAAGCTTACCAGTGAAATTTCCACCTATAACATATGGAATGACACCCCCTGGCCATATTCGTTCTGTTCGTGATGTAGCAGCTCTAGGAAATCGGTTTTTCTCATTTTTCCCTGAGAATTTTGCAGTAGTTCTTCCTTTAGATGTATTATTTTGCTCAAAACCTGTAATGATAATTAAAATACTGAATGAGGTCACACACACAAAAAGAGAACAACTATATTCCAGCAGGTCAAACTCAGATTATTTCTTTATGCCTCTTAAAAGTAGGACATTGCTGTTACGTGACAGTCTATCATTACTAAGTTTTCTGATAAAGCCTTGAAATAAGTCTGAATTCTCATTTTTTAAACATATCTCAAGTAACAATTTCGCATGTATGTTTATCAACTGGAATGAGCATTGCATAATTGCATCTAAATTTTCTCATTTAAAAAAATATTTGGAAAATTACACTATGTTTTTAGTGGGGTTTTTTGGGGTTTCTTTTTTTTCTGGTTTTAGTGTTATTTTGGACCTTTTAATAAACTAGTATTTTTCCAGCAAAGAAGGAAAGTCTTTGGACAGACTCAAAGTAATCAAAGCATTCACTATCTCTTTCATTTTTATTGTACGATCTGGAAAAAGCACCAGAGCAGAAAAAAGTCCATACATTTTTCATAAACTAACTTTTGGACCCTATGAATAAGTATTACTCATGGCTGGAGTTTCTTTACAAGAGAAAAAAATATCTACCATTCTCAGGGATATTACCACCATTCATTCCATTACAGTCAAATCTTTCTAAATCAGCTGAAACCTACAGTGACAACAGAAAAGGATAAGGATAGTTAGACAAGGACTTGAACACAAGAACAGGTGCTCCTTCTGAAGCAATTTATAGGTTAGTATGCAGATCTGAGCAGTTCATAAAAAACGGATCCCTTGAAAGGTGATCAACAAATCCTACTCAGTGCAATTGAAATCTTACTCCTCATTGAAGAGTACGCTTTCCCTCTATGAGAATTCCCTGTGATACCAGGTGCACCAAAGTGTTAATGACTAGCTCAGAATCAGGAAGGATTCCAGGGCAGGATCACAGTAAGGAATTTTGGCATAGCCCCAGGGCTGAGAGAGCAGCAAAAGGAAGAAAAGGGAGAAGCTCCAGCACAATGCAGGGAGAAAGCTCTTTGATACACAGGAAGAAAAGCCTGTCTTTGTAACAACCTGCATGTAACAAATTATATCAGGAGTGATACAGAAAATTCCAGGGATTTAGAAAAAACAAAACAACACACTCAGGTAAAACAAGTAACTTATCCTTGTAATTAAAAAAGTGTGTAAACGGGAATTATGCAACAGTCTACACAACAGGTAGACACTTTACAGAAAAACTATTGTTACACTTAATATGCAATCATTACTGAACCACTTCAGATGTCTACATAGATGTTTTACCATTTCAAATTCTTTTTATCAGTGCACTCCAGAACTCTAGGTAAGAAATTTATGCCAAATTGCATGTGAAAGACTACAAGAATTTATGTAATACTAAAATTTTAAATCTCTTATAAAGAATGAAAATTATATCTCAAAGCACATCTGCAAAGGCAGTTACCATGCTCTGGTTAACCTTGCAAGATACATTCAGACAAAATGTGGTACAATTACAATGAAGTTTTACATATTTTCCTTTTTGAAGTTGACGTTTCATGATATTAAAGTGACGTCTCCTTGCATTAAATACAGTGAGTAAACTCAACCAGTATTATTGGAGATTCCACTTCTGTGGGCTGTTGAATTCAACTACATTTATACCGACAAGAGCAGATTAGTATAAAAATGTGCTTGTTCAGCATAACACACTACAAATGATTCAAACACAGTATGAATCATCAGAATGCCCCACCTGGATCCAGAAAAAAGAAAGAAACAAACAAAATTAGTAGCTATGCAGCATAGCCTACCTGCCATGAAACACACTGTATGGATTAGTTGAGCTGATAACTGTGAACACAGCTATACAAAAAGTTAAGCAGTTTTTAATACAAGATTTAAAACTATGTATTTTAGCTTCCAAATTTGATATTGATGTAGAACTCTAAGAAAAAACAACAAAAAGCTAATCTCTTCATTACTATTCTTGCACTATTTATTTTATAATTTGTTTATGTCAATAGCAATACATGAAGGCTTTAAAGTGTTAAAATACTATCATCATTAACGTTCATGATACGCTACGACATCAGGCAACTTGCTAATTTAAACACTGAAAATACCAGAGCCAAATCTTCTTATCCTCTCTATAAGCTGATAAGGGCACCATGTTTTTTGACATTCCATGTTCTCCAAAGCCACCTTTAAAAGAAAAGAAAAAAAAATTTTTTCAAAAGTTAAAAACATGGAATCTTAAACCTACAGCAACTATATAGCCTGGAGAAACTAGAAAATGTCCCACAAAATCTGCAATGCAACTTAAAGGAAACTTAATATTTTTAATGATTTGCATAAAAATTTTTCAAGTATTCTTGACAATGTAATAAAAACACATTATTAGCTGAAAAATTTTCTAATATGCATTCCACGAATGTAAGTCACATTTCTTTGTTAGTCAGGCAAGTCATGACAATTACATCATCTAATCATTATTTGGAGCTTTTTTGTTTCTGGTGACCTTGACATCCTCAGAGCTATATTGACTGACAGCTAAAAGGCTTTCCCTTACAGAAATTTCCTGAGTGCATGCCACAATTTCTCATTCCAAAGGAGGGAAAGAGAGAAAGCAAACAGCCAAAGTTTCATCAGAAAAACAAAACAAAACAAAACAAAACAAAAAAACCCCCACAACCAAAAAAAACCAAAAAAACCCCAAACCACAACAACACAACAACAACACAAAAACCTCAACCCTTCACCACACAGAAAAAAAAACAACAAAAAACCTCCAACAAAACTGATGCAAACTTAATATTTCTGATTTTACCATGAAAGATTTGGGGTTTTTTCCAGCGTGCAAATAGATGTCAATGCACTCTAAAGGCTTTGAAACATTTCAAGCTGGTGTATTGCAGTAAGACCTCACAGGTATAAAATAGATAGATAGATAGATAGATAGATGATAGATAGATAGATGATAGATAGATAGATAGATAGATATCTGTGTCATTACAGCAATCAACGAAAATCTAAGTTACGAACTAGTTTATTTTAACATTTACCATCCCATTTACAGAAACAAAAAACACATTTCTGGGTTTACTGCATGCAGTCTGACACGTACACCCTTCACATATAAACCTTTTGTGGCTGCAAGTGCCTTTTCAATCACCAGTAAACCAGAAGCAAGAACACTGACAACACTGCACTAGTCAATTAAATCATTCAGAATTGTTCAGAAAGTTTTGTGATTTTCATAATTTTGCACTAGGTTGTATTTTACAATTCAGAATCTGTTATAGGACAAGTGAATTTTTAAACTACTTTTACAATAGAAAAGTAAAAAGATGGAAACAGATCATTGACACCTCCAATGCCATTAAAAAGACCTTTCCAAAATTCCTACAAAAACTTTCAACATATATGTAGAAAATACATTTATTAAACAGTAACTTAAAATCATATTGCACATGAGAAAATTCCATAAAAGGCAAGTTAGTGTGTGGTTGCTCAGTGAATAACAATGTGCCTAATTATTTGGATTACACTGTCACATAGTTGCTGGCTCCCTTGAGAAAAATTTCCAAATTTTTAAAAACATTTTAGATAGATGAGGTAATACATTCCTTTCCAAAAAGTTATATAGGAACTATAGTATATACTGCATAGAATATAACATTGATCATCATTAATGTAATTGTCTCTCATGTTACTATTCATCTTATAAAATAGGTATATAGCTAAAGATTCTAAAAGAATATTAAAAAGTCCTTAAAAGCATCATCTGTCAGAAATAACAGAAACCCCCAGAGAATCCATTATTTACTTAAGGAAATTTATATATTCTAGAAAAAAAAACTCTCACTTTTGTCTTACTACTGCTTGTGTATTTCATTTAGTGAAAACTAAGAAGAAAAAGTATCTCAGCTAGACTAAGCTGTCTTATATGAATAATATTAAGTCCTGCCAAGCCCACAGCCTAAAAAAAGTTTTAAAAAATTTTATTTGCTGTGTCCTCTCAGAGTTCAAGCGGAGAAGGTAGATGGTTTAGGCAGTTTGGACTCAATATACGTATAAAATTTTTATCAGCTCTACTGTTGTTTCTGTTTACCATGATTATGCATTTTGCTTGGATGAATGAAAAATAAAATAAGAACCATACTCCAGGAAGCTCACAGATTATCTGACAATCCAGACAGATAATCCTCCCCGGAGCGTCACATAATGTGAATCGGTCTGTGAGCCTCAGGATTTAATTAGAGTTGCAATGAAACGTGTGTCCACCACTCACATCTCCATGGTTTACAACCAAGTATCTAACCTTCTACCAGATGTCACCTTTAGTTTGTGAAGACCAGCTACAGAGGATGCTCAGAATTCAAGCTTGCAATTGTGTTTAACTAAGGTAAAATTTTGCTGGCTATATTACAGACATTTTACATTCCTTTTCCAGTTGCTACCTAATATCAACTAGCTAGTTGTTGGCAATCTGCTATTTCAGGAATTAAGGGGAGAAAAGCACACTAGGCTGTGCAGTTTGCAAAAATAGGCTAAATTCCAAGTTTAGGCACCAAGAATGCTGTAAATGTAGAAAAAAATTACATATGTGCTGTGCAAAATTGAGTTCTCCAATGTTGTTTTTAGAAAAAGCAAGAATGCTGAGGGTTCACTGAGAGCAATTATGAAGTCATCAACCTCAGGAGAGCTTGTTGTCAAAAGTTTAGTCCTGCTGACTATCATAGTTGGATTGACTTGTCTTGTGCAACACAGGTAGAAAAATTTGATCAAATATGTTAGTAATCCTCGACAGGGTGACTCGATATCCTGAACAGGATACCATTCACAACAAAAGATAATGTGCCTATCACAAAACACGTAAGAAAAAAACTAATAATATTAATATAATTTAAAAACTGCTTAGTAATGTTATTGTTTCTGTAGCCATTAACAAAAAAAAAAAAAAGAAAAAGAACAACTTTGTAGTTAAAAGAAAAGGGAGTCATCGGGCCAAAGAAATCACTTGACTGCATTACTCCAAGGGGAAATGAGTGATCTTAGTCTACATTTTGTCAACAAAACTAGTACCTGAAATACTATTCGTTTGGGGAAGGGAGGCAGGGAGACCACTGATTCAAACATTTTAAAATCAAGTCTAGATCTAGAAATTGTCAACACTGTTCCTGCCTTGAAAAGACAAGTGGATTTAAAAAAAGATAAAGTAAATTTTCAAGTTGTCGTCTAAATAGTCTAATCACAACATCTACGTAGGAAGAGTAAAAATATTTTTAAAGATATCAATATTGAAAGCTTAAATTTAAAATTGCTTCTTTCACCTGAAAAATGTACGTCCACATATCAGGAATAAGTTACAGTATCTCAGTTCAGGACCATATAAAACATGCTGAATAGAAAATAATTTTTAATTTCACATTTATAAATTCTCTAATAGCATTTCTTCCAGACTTTTCCTACGTAATTTCTCTTTTTATGGTATCATAACCTGAAAATTTACAAATTCTCAGTTATCAATTTACAAATCAGATCCTGAAAGGATAAATATTTTTAAACATTACATAGACATCCATTTAGATATGGATTATGTTTTTTCTCTTTTGCAAACACACGTACGTACACCTAAATAATACCTCTTTATCTATGCGTCTGAATATCCAGTTGCCTGTGTTAATCAGATTGCAGTTCTGGCAATAGTGCATTGTATGTTAACAGTAGCAAATAAACATATACTAAAGTGCCATATAAATAGTTGCTTTTTAGACAAGGCAAATTATAGCAAGGATGACATGTTCTAATGTTGCTTCTAGATCTAGGTACAGAACGGGATGAAACACAAAAAAGAGCAAAAGGAGGGATTGTAATCCAAGGTCCCCAGTTTTGTCTCTAGGATGACCCATAGGTTCTCCACTATCAGAAGCTTTCAGTGATGAAATCAAAGCTTTGTACAATTTCCTTTCCCCCAGGACCACCTGCAGAGTAGACTCACAGTTCCTAGCAGCTTCTGCTCCTCAGTTCAACAAGATATTTTTCATCAGAAATGCCAGAATAAAATTAAAATTTCTATCTCTCTCTTTCCCTAAAAAAATATTATACAAGGAGTATAAATTTGCTTTAAGTGTAAATGAATGCTATCCAAGACATTATACTGACTTTCCATACTTAAAACAGAGATTGCCTTCTATGTGGAATTAACTAACAGGAAAAATAAGTTAAAACAAGCTTGAAATAGCATACCTGTGTTATGGCCAAGTCTTTCATTGGAGTGCAGTGTAAGGTCAATCGTCCTGTCAATTTGAAAGATTTTTAAGTCTTCATCATCTAAGGCAATATCTCCCCAAAAGACAGCTTTAAATAAAAAGAGCTCAATTTAATTAGAGAATTTATTTGGACAATAAAACCAATCTGAAGAATATGATGCCATGTTTACATCCTTTGGGAAAGCATATGGTAAATATATTCATATATATTGCTTACTGATCGATGTTTTTACATGAAGAAAGAAAGAAAAGTACATAGCAAGAGACAAATAATTTGTTTCAAAATCTTACAGTCTATTTAGTTTTTATGCACATTGCCTAAATGCAATAATTTAAATGTAATACCTATCTATTAATATTTTTTTAGTATTTTAGCATGTAATAAAGTATGCAAGTAAATACAACAAAGCAGAAAAGACACTGAGATGTGAAAATTTGAACTATGAAGTAAAAACATACACTACTAAAAACCACAACCTTTAAATTTCCTAACATCTCTCTGAAAATGGGGATTATTTGAAGGAATTTTTATTATTTCACTAACTTTCTACATTACATTATGTTTCCCTCAGATAATTAAATGTTTATCTTTTTCTGTAAACTGAGTAAAACCCACTTTTATTTTGTATTTTCCTCTCACATTATTGTACACTTTCCTTTTGTATTTTAATCTCACTATCTGGATGCTTTCAAATTCTTTATTTTTCAAAGCTCCAGTCTCTTTCAAACCTTCCTTTGGCCCTTTTGGTGGGTTCCTTCTTCTCTCTTTTCCTGTTTTCTTCCAGTTTCTTTCCTTCTGACTTTTGCATAGTTAATTCATCTTCCCTAAGCTGCTACTACAACTCAGTGGACCATGATACAGCCCCACTTCCAAGAATTCAGGACCTATAACCTCAATCTTTCATCTCCACCTATTTTTTGCTGAGATTTTATCCTGAGATCTCCCTGACAACTTAAACTTACTATTAAAGATGAACTTAACAGGCCATATCCTCAATTGCTGTGAATGAAGTCAACAGAGCATGTACCAATTAACATGAGTTGAAGTGGTTGTTCATTATCTTTATCCAAATTCTTCCTTTTCCCACTGCCTCTGTCAATAGCTCTATTATTTGTCCCCTCAGAGTCACAAAACCCCTATGTTCAATCTTAGTGTCATCTTCAACTCCTTTCACTCTTTCTCCCATCTGGGAAGACATTACTTGGTTAGTGCTCTACAGCACTACAGCAAATTGTTTTCATCACTTCCATGCAACTAACCCTTGTCCAAAGTCCAGCTTTTCCCAAGTCAGTCTCTCTGGTCATCTTCCATTCAAACTTATCCTAAACATTATTGTTAACTAGTATTCTTTGTCTATTCTTTATGTCACATTTTAGAGACCACTCATCAGATAATATTCTCAGTAGTTTCATGTTGCTGCAAAAGTTATGTATTTCTAATTTATGAATGTTCACATTCATTAGTGTTTAATCAAATCCTTAGAAAAAAAGAGGTTTTACTTAAGCAAAAAGATAGGTATTTCTAAAGAACTTCCAGATATTACATTACTTCCTCCTATCTCCATTATTTTTCTTAAAAACAAAGCAACTAGTAGAAATCACATTGTCTATGCCCTTGGTCTGCCTTGTAAAATACTTTAAGAAAACCCCCAGATCACCTACACAGTGTTCCAAACTGAAAGTGAAAGTTTCCAATTAAGAACATAACAAACAATTTATGTCTTCCCCAAATATTTATATTCTCATGTATATAATCTTTTGCACAAGATAATATTTCTTAGAAACCACAAATATTTGAGATCATTACTGAAACTGTTCAGTGACTTCTGGCACATTTCAGAACACTATCCTTCCAAGGGTTACTATTCTTACGCTGACATTGGACACACTGGCTACATTATTCCTCTAGATAGCCTGTTCTCACCAGTGATGGTTTTTACCATCAAGAGACAGAGCTAGTGGTAGCTTTAGGTGGTTTAGGGTTTTTTTCCCTTAAGCTTCTAGGAAAAAATACCCTTACATTATCATGGTTTTGAATAGCAAGGAAACAAATCAGTAGTCTCTGTCTGACTTGAATCAAATATTATTTACTTCTACTTTTATAAACATCTTCCAGAGATTTTTCTTGAGTGTCATTCATAACAGGGACCACTGTATAAGCACACTGAAAGATTGCAAATTTGAACAAACAGAACAGAAAATGGTTAAAAGAAGAAATTATTAACATTTCAGTCTACAAAGACAAAACGTGCCCCAGCAGAGGTCACACAGATTGTCCACACCAAACTCAAGGAAGTGCTAAAGCTTAATAACAAACCCATTTTTCTTTCCTGGTGATACTGAGAGTTAATAAAAGGAAGATTCCAAATTAACAAAAGACGATGCAAAAAAATATCTCACTGACAGAAATGCACTAGCAGAAATCATTTTGGTTTCTGTGTGCAATACTAATGTATAAATAAGAAAACTCAAGGCAAATCAAACTTCATACTAATAATAAAGCAGAAAAAAATTAGTGGAAAATATTCACCCTAGTCTTGATGATGCATCTTTATCTCTTTTACCACCTCACTGTGGTAACACTCACTTTAAGAAGAAAATAGAAATAGCAAAGACTAAATCCTATGAATTTGTTTGATAGAAAAGTATTGAATTTGTGTGCAAGTATACGAAATATACGTCAGTGTTCAGGCAATGTGTAACAATTTTGTCTGTCGGGTTAGAAAGGAAAACAAAGCTATGCTATTTTTGTTAAATATCTGGATCATTACCTAGCTTTTGATTATAGACCAAAGCCAAAGTTGAGTTTAAAAATAATAAAACCACAATAATATAACAATATGACCAATAGCAGCTACATTCTCTGATGTATTAAAGAAATATGAGTAACACTGAAGAAAGAAATATATAAGATCATTTGATTAAAAGTATAATGGAAAGTTTGGAACTTTCTTTAGGCCACTGGTTCTTTTTACTCAAGACAATTCTATTCTGCAGAAAATGACAAACATGATGTAATGTAGAAACCTTAATAAAATTAACTCATTTGACTCTACCATAATCTAATAAGTGACACTTTACTTTCACTCAATTAAACCTCTCATCTTCTGAATTAATTTCACTTTACCTAGCAAATGACAAAACAGTTAACTGGATGCTATTTAATTTCAATATAGTCCAATCAATCAGCAACTGATAAAAAGAGATAACTGTCTTTTTAAAAGTACATCTTTCCAACGAAGGGTCTGCACTGAATATTAATTCTGCCCTTCAAAGCCTGAAGTACAACCCCACCTGAATTATCAAAAGAAGTAAAAAAAGTATCTCCCATAACTGTTAAAAGAATCTTTTAATTTTTTGGAATGCCGGTGTAAGCGTCAAACTACTTTGTAACTAGAGAAGACCATATTTTTATCTCCTGCCTTAAAATTTTTATGGCCTGAAACTATCTGAAGAAGTCAGTCCATATACTTCATCATGTCACAAACCAATCTTAAGCTTACAGAAAGCAAGCAGAGGATTGTTTGGGTATGCAAGGCATGATGTTAAAGACTTTGTTAAAAGCATGTCAGGATTAAGAGCTTTATTAACTCCCTCTAAGGAACATCTGACAGAATTGACCAGTTCAGCTGTTCACCTCCCATATTTTTCATAGATATTTAATTCACAAGTTTCATCCAGAAAATTATCAAGAGTTTGATAATCAACCAACTAGGTATGAAAAAAAATGAAACAAAAGGATAGAAAAACTATTAAAGTGATTGAAACAGAACTTTAATGTATCTCTACTTATTTAAGGTTACTTCATATTAACTCTTATCCTATCTATCTACTCCATGATCACAATAACTTGATGTTACAGATAGATTTTTCATTGAATTTGAAAATGCAAGACTGACAATAAACTTAAGAAATATCAGCAGCGTCGCAGAATAAAACCAGCTCAGCCTTGCAGCAGGTCAGGAACACCTGACTACCCATCACAGCACCCAGAGACTGACCCCCTCAGAGATCATCACCACCCAGAAACCATTTTTGGGACCCGATTTGTTCTGATGACTCTGCAGGTTGGACACATGTTCAACAGAAGCTGCCAAGAACAGCCAACAAAAAACATAAGAGTTAACTGCAAACCACGACTGAAATCTGAAGAGCTCCTTTAACATCCTTTGATGGGGGTGGAATACTCAACACATTTCAAAGTCTGACCAGTAATTCATGTAGCAAGAGGTGCCAAAAAGTGTGCCGGCCCAGCTTCAGGGCAGATATTCATCTAAACCTACAAGTGCAGCAGTTCTAATTAGCAGACTCTTCCACAGCTGAGTCATTGAATACTTCCCTGAAACAACACAGCTATGTGCATTATAGTCTACCTCGGTGAGTCACTTTGTTCACACAATCCATTCACAGTTTACATAACTGCCTCTAACTCTACATGGAAAAAACGAAGATTAGAGCTAAGTAAATAAAGACAATTTCACCTCAATAAAAGGAAAATAACAAATGCTACTATAACTAACCTGATTCTGTATTCCCATTGTGAAATTAATCTAATCAAGTGTTCGATAATTATCCAAATAATTTTCACTTTTCATTGAACGAAAATATGTCAGAAAAAAGTTAAATGAAACTTTTAGCAGCATTAAATAAAAGACAAGGGCAGTCTATTTTCACAGGCACATCAAAACAGAAAGTTAACTACTTCATGAATTTCATCATGCAGCATTTTCAAATCTGCATGACTATGAGCGTCAGCAGAGCAGCTTGATACACTTGAAAAAGCTCACACAGACACCTGAAAACAGAAGTAACACCTCTGACAGGCTGCGTCCATGTTTCCATTTACTGTAAAAGTAAATTATATAAAATAGGATGCTCATCAACATTCATACCAATTCTATTTTTCAAACTCCCACTTCAAACTCCCAACCAGAAAACAATTTTCCCTAAGGAATGTATCATTTCCACTTCTATCAGAAAAGAAAATAATGATGGCAGAATACTTGTAACATCTCCAGGCTGTACACCAGTTGGAAATTCATTCCTCCATTCTTTTGAATGTGACATCCCTTGACAATAGTTCACATGGGCACACATAATATTATCCTGAAATTAACCAGCTTGTATATGGCAGTGATGTAGCCTTAGAAGCACAAATTTTAATGCAATTCACTCAAATCTTCGGTTACACTGTTTCCACATTGACAGCATTACCTGCAGCTCACCACTGTCTCATGTTATCCGCTCCTAGAAATTTCCCTTATGTTCCCCATGCACAACACTTTTAGCTTCCTTCCTTCCTTCGACCATGTGTTCACGTTTATAGGTAGGATGCTGCCAAGGCAACATCCCTATTAAGACATTCAGGTGTAATACACTTTTCCTAGAAATCATTAAAATGAGAACAAGACAGGACAAATAAACAGCATACAATAGAGAACTCCCTGTCATTGCCCCCAAGTTACACTTGTGGACCCCCTTCTGAGATGTGCAGCATTTCATTGCAGCTCCTCCACAGTGTTTTCCAAGCTCTGCCGGAAGCTATTAACAAACTGACCTAACTAGGACAGAAAAATAACCAGGTATGACCTGACTATGGACAGAGAAAACAGCTGTAGAACCAAAGGCAGGAGAAGAGAAATAATTGCTGGAGAGGCGTCAACCATCCTATAGAGTCAACTGGTTCCAGACAACCCTTCCAAGCAATCACATCATAAGGCAGATGGGCAGATGGGTTAAGTGGCATGTAGTACTGGGGCATGTCCCAATTTTTTTCAAAGCAGGAAACACTTCTGATATAAAACAATACTCAAAGGAAAATGGAACAATTGTAACATCTTTTGTCAGAGTAAAACCTGCACTTACCAAAGGAGACATTTGGATAGCTTGATCTTTGTGAGAGGGGACACTGTTTTGCTAGAGATGTTTCTTCATGGCACAGCACAAATCTTGATTTACAGATATCCATTTACTTGGAGCTAACTTCAGCTTTTACTTTGTTCTTATTTTCAAAGTAGTGACTTTTTCAATTCCCTTTTTTTTTTCTGCTACTGTTTTTTAGTTAGAGTTTTCATATTCCTTTACAATTAATAGAATAAAAAATAAAAATAAAAATCTTAAAAAGAGTACAGACAATTTTGACAGAATTTCCAATCTTTGGTAAAAGGACAAACTTCATTCCTAAACTTACTGAAAGGTATTTTGAGGACAGGCTCTTCAATATTGCAACAGCTACTCTATGAAAGGTTTCGTTCTTGGTTAAGCTGCTCAACCTGGCAAGCTTCCTGACTTTCAGTAACTATTTTCTTTTTTTAAGTAAGATCATCATCAACACCACACCTACTTTGTAACTGGTAAAATCTATTCCTTGTGAAATGGGTTAAACATTGAACTGAATGCACAGGACATTGCTCAGCAAACAGTAAAGGTGTCTGCACACTCCAGTGGCACAGTAAGCAGCTACGCCAAGAACTTTCTTCACTGTCAGGCCAGATATTGGCAAAACAAAACTACAGAGAAATAATCTCAAGGAGATCCATTTACCTATCCTACTATTAATAAGTTCTATAATCATTTTCTACTGTTTCAAGTTTTTAGTAAGCAGAAAGGATCAAAAGTTAAAAAAAAAAATAAAATAAAATTGACACACGACTTTTTTCAGAGCAATTATCAACCACTCTGAAAGGAAAGCAACAGCAAGAAACCAGTGGCTCTCAGAAAGTTCCATGATAGCCGGAAACACAGGACAATCACAGCTAATTTTTCTTAACACAACAAATGTTGATCTGCTTTTTATGAAACTGCATCAAGAGTACCATCCTTTCCTATGCCTGTCACTCCTTCTGCCACTGGAATAACAGTCAGTGAGGGAAACAATTCTCTCTCTTTCTGGAAAGCATGGAAGTCAGCCCTAGTAGAAACCATTGCTGAACTTTGATTTAGTGATAACTGACTGCTGTTTATGGCATAGGAAAAGAAGGCTGATGGGTCACGAGGATCTGTTTGCTGTCCCCAGCCACCTGCAAATGCTGACTTCTTTTGCTATAGTTAGCTTTATTAAGGAGGCTAGAAAAATACACCAGGGGGAAACTCAGATCTATAATAGCACAACAGTCATAATTACCCCAGTTAGTCCTTTGTGACCACTATGATGCTATAATATTCACCTTCATTTTACTTTGAAACTCCATTATCCTCTGAATAGCCTTAGGGTCAAGATCTACGAAATTAATTATATGGCTAAGCTTTCTTACAGTAGAAAGAATGGACTCCGTGAGGCAAAATCATCACTCTTAAAGTAAAATCTTTTTTTAAATATAGAAAACACATAAACATATAAAACTATGAAAGAAAAAAAAAGTTTGTTTTAAAATTAAGAACAGATTTTAAGTAATTCTGTTCCTTAAAGAATGGGAAAATGGATAATTTCAAAAATAAGCCACATAGAGAAGGATGGAGAAAATTGTTGGAAAGAAAGTTGTCAGTCTGAGTGTGTCACCTACATGAAACAGCTGTTAGGGCTGAGACAGATACAGCAGCTGCTACAAGGCTTCCCCAAAGAGGCAAGCCTTAGACATTTTCATTCAAACACCAAGAAAACAGAATGGCACCACCAAATCAAGTGAATTACCAAGCTAACTGATAATGCATAGCACAAGCCAAAAGATTAAACAAACTATTTTATTCTTTACATTTACACCCATATTAATCAACTGTATCTACTTTTCCCAGAATTTTGTGTAAAACAGATGGTGTTTTATAGTTTTTTGTTTTCCTCATACTGTCTAAACTTCAGAGCAAAATAGCTTCTCTAAGTTCACAAAATAAATTACATCTCATAAGTGAAGTATCACAGCTTTCATAACTTTTTCAAATGATTAACAACATTTTATGCTCAGAGCAGACTTAGGTATTTCTAAATTAAAATAATACTTTCATCATCATGAAACAACTGTGTGTCACTTGAGCACAGTACTGATTTCTTTGTTCCAGAAACTGAACTCAATCACCTCAGCATTGTTATTAAAGACAAAAATATTTTCTTGTTTTACTTGGCAATTTTCAAATATTATTTTCCTTCTAAACAGAAAGTAAAAACAGAGCTAGAAGCTTACATGAAGGCATTTGGGGACAGGAGAAATGTTATTTTGTAGTACACTGTTCAAAACACAAATGAATTTCTAGTTTGATGACTTGAGGTTTCAGAAGAGATGGAAGGCAACAGCACTGTCTGAAGTGTTGAAACTACACCACAATTATCAAACAAACCATTAAACACTGTACATAAAGTTAAGTTTACTTCCTATAGTTTTGCAACTATTGTGTTTTTCAACCCAACATATATTAGTGTAACTTGTGATGAGAAAGTGGGGTTTCAATGTTACTAGTAAAGTTCACTTAAGCAAAAAATCATGCAACCCAGTGAAGGCAGAGGCCCTTTATAGACTAGGTAGCTGTAAACTAAAAACTTTCAAGGACTTTGGAATTAGGCATCTTCATCCAGACCAGTCAACAGGCATGGAAACATTCACCATATGACTGTCATACAAAAATGGTTTCCCGGAGAACAAACCAACATCAAGTGGAAAGTTGTGAGATAAACCTTCTTCAACCAAAGACAATCTACAAACAGTCTACAAATCGGGTCCATACTTCCTCTCCCATCACTAAGAAAAGGCACAAAAGTTCAAGATATAAAAGAGGCGAAAGAATGGTTGCTAAGAAGACCATTATCATGCAGAAGGCAAACAGCTACAGAGTCTTTAATTTTACAGAATCACAGAATATTCTGAGTTGCAAGAGACCCACAAGGATCAAGTCCAACTCCTGACCCTGCACAGGACCATCCTAAGAATCACACCATGTGCCTGAGAGTATCATCCAAATGCTTCTTGAACTCTCTTAGGCTTGGTGTTGGTGATCATTTCTCTGAGGAGCCTGTTCAAGTGCTCAACCACCCTCTGGGTGAAGAACCTTTTTCTAATATCCAACCTAAACCTCCCCTGACAAAACTTCAGGTCATCCCGTTGGATCACCACAGAGAGATCAGTGCCTGTCCCTCCTCTTCCCCTCATGAGGAAGCTGTAGACTGCAATGAGGTCTCCCCTCAGTCTCCTCTTCTCCAGGTTGAACAGATCAAGTGCCCTCAGCTGCTCCTCATACGGCTTCCCCTCAAGGCCCTTCACCATCTTTGCTGCTCTTCTTTAGACGTTCTCTAGGAGCTTACTATCTTTCTTATATTGCGGTGCCCAAAACTGCACACAATGTTCAAGGTGAGGCCACACCAGTGCAGAGCAGAGCAGAACAATCACCTCTTTGACCAGCTGGTGATGCTTTGCCTGATGCCCCCCAGGACACAGTTGGCCCTCCTGGCTGCCAGGGCACTGCTGACTCATATTCCACTTGCCATTGTTAAAGTTCATACAACTGTTCGTTGTTCAGCCCTCTAATTTGTTGAGATCTCTCTGCAGGGTCTTCCTGTCTTCGAGAGTGTCAAAAGGTCCTCCTAATTTTGTGTCCTATGCAAACTTGCTTAGTATCCCTTCCTGCATCCAAGTCATTTATGAAGATGTTGAAGAGCACAGGGCCCAAGATGGAGCCCGGTGGAACCCCACTAGTGGCAGGTTGCCAGTCTGATGTTCCCCCATTCACTATTACCCTCTGTGCTCAACCCATGAGCCAATTGCTCACCCACCACATGATGTGTTTATCCAGCTGCACGATGGACAGTTTGTGCAGAAGACAAACTGTGAGAGATAGTATCGAAAGTTTTACTGAAATCCAGAAAGTTTCATTTCCTTGGCTTCCTTTGATCAACTAGGTGGGTTACCCTTTCATAAAAGGAAATCAGGTTTGATAAGCTGGGCTTTCCCCTTACGAAGCCGTGCTGGCTGTCACCAGAGCTTGTGTTGTCCTTCAGGTGTTTTTCAATACCTCCCAGAATAATCTTCTCCATAATTTTAGCCATCTACAATGAATTTTAACCTCTTTCTTTTTTTTTTTGAGAGAGAGAGAAAAATTTTAGTGAGGTGAAAGAGCTGGAAAGACCCAAGATAATTTCAGGATTTACCTAGATGTTTTTATTTCAGATGATAGAGGTAAAATCCTTTTCCACTTTTCAGACTTTAGAAGAGAAAAAACGTAAGTTCCAATCCATTCAGTGAAATGGATGTGTTATTGAATAGTAAGGATTTCAGAGAACTAAATCCATTTCAAAGATGAAGAACAGAATTAATAAAACACTTATACCTAAATAGACTACTGAGATCACAACTTCAATTTAACATCCTAGCCTTTCAGTGACAGAGTAAGTTACATGGTCAAAAATTATTGTTTCTGATAAGCCCAAGGATCAGATTTATATATAGTATAGGAGAGTAGTGGTTCTCTGATCTTAAGCCTTTGCAAGAACGTTTTCTCTGGGGCTTTCAGCTTCCAAAGACAGCCAGACAAGTCAGATATGAACGGTTCTGCTAGAAGAGTCCTGGTGCAAGGACAGCACAAGCATGGTCCAAGCTAGAAGAGCACAAGCACTACACAGCAGCCTTGAGGGAGAAGCAGCAGCAGTTGTCTGGGGAGAGCGATACAGAAAAAGGTTAATTAAAAAAAAAAAAAATTGGGAATTACTCTCTAGATAAGATATCTCACTTTGGCAATACCAGTCCAAGAAACGTCACAACCATAACACCTTCCCTCTAGTGTTACAGGTTGTTAGTATGGAGTAGAACTGGATAAAGAACTCAATAATAAGCGAGATAACTCCCTTAATAATTTTGTTGTGCTCTGATAACAAGAGGCGACATATTTATACAGCTACACTTTCTTTAAAACTTGTCATTAGAATGTAATAAGCATGTCACCATACTGTTATAGTAAAGCAGCACTGATCTGTGCAGATATCTTCCCCTTCTGTACCTTTTCCTCATCTTTGGGAAATGAAAAAAAATGTATTTCATTTTCTCACAGACTTTAAATCCCAAGTAGGCTAAAGTAGTACCTCTAAAACAGAAAATCCCTGAATAATTATTAAATGCAACCAAAGATTTATACAGAAAGCCAAATGTCATAGAAAGTGCATATCTGAGGGATTATCTGGCATTCAGGATCAAGGTTCTCATCATACCACATGAAAAAAAAGGTTGCTCCATTTACATCATCTTAAATTTAAACATGGAGAATTATTAAACTGTATATAAATAAACCCTTATTTTAGTCTTCAGAAGTGATTTCCATTATCAGTTGCAGTTTCCTGTTTCCATCATTTTTGTCATGAACCTCACTTAAGTCACTCCATCTCATTTTTTAGCACATCATTCTGCGACCTGGCTCTGCAGAAAAGACAAGGAAAGGGACTAAACAGCTCCTAATGTTGTTTTTTTTGGCCGTGATCCAATGCTTAATACAGTGAGTTCTGTGTGTAGGATCAAGACAATTTTATATTCTTTTCCTCATATTCAATAGTTGCCTTCTACCACATTTTTTTCTTACTGGAGTACAAATTCTAGTCAATACAGATAAAAATTGAAGCATGACTTTAACTCTTTATCATCCAAATTATGTCAAGGTTTGAAACAGAAATGATGAGTGTCATGCACCACAAGTATTTTGCTTGCTTGTCTCTGAATACAGATTTTTTTTTCAACATTTGCAATTTAAAGGGTTGGTTCTTATTTTCCCACAGAGACTCTGCACAGCTGCTGATTATTTTTTGGACACAGCAAGTAAAACAGAAACTGAAAAAATATCCTCAGAGTTAGCAAGGTGACAGTAAATGCACAGTGGAAAAATATTGATGTTATCTAATGCCTAATATCAAGTTATTAATTAGACTTAATGATCCACACAATTGAATCTTACAGAGCTTATTCTGAGCAATTTTAGCCATGAGAGTATTTGAGACAGAACTTATACAATCACTGTAATATTTTGCCTCTTGATAGATACAATGAAACCTCATTCCAGCTTTGCATTTATTAGTTCCTTCTTGAAAAACACTATTCAGCGTAGGCTCTCTCAAACTTTTTTAAATCTTTGTTTTTAAACAGTAAAGAGCATTAGCCTTTTGCAAGTACTCTGCTGCAAGCCAGCACAATCTCCACCCCATTCTGAAGAGAATTATTGCATTGCGTCCAAACTTACTCATTTCCTAGTTTTTTGGCATTGCTGGTAATTCAAGTATCATCCACAGAACTTAAGTGGGGGAGGTAAGGGAGAGGACAGTAAAAAAATACACAACTTCAACTTTCTTCTGTCCCTATAGTTTCTTTGCAAGACTGTCTGTATCCCCAAACCTGTGAGGCTGCAACTACTATTGCCACTCCCAGGCTGCCCCAAAAGTGACTAGGCTAAATTGTGCATATTTACAGTGATATTTTACATAAGGACTTACAGTTTGCTACTTGTTTACAACTGATTATCAGACTAATGCACTAAAAGCAAATTAAGATAAAAGCAATCCAATGGCAAAAACCACCTGAGTTTCACGAATTTTAATATAGACCATTGTGTGGTGTAAAATGGTAGCTAAGTGAAAGTTTAAGATTTTCCCAAATCTTAAAACAGTTATACGTTGGTTAGGCTTTCCACTTCGAGAAAGTCAGCCTCATGTTGATCTCATTTTATAAGGCATTTTAGTTTGCATGTCAAACTGAAATACTGAAGTGCCAATTCAAATATAACAGGTCCTGAATTTTTCTGCATGTTTATTAGTCTTATTTTCTTGCCTTCATTAAGCCACTGCACCTCCTTATGTACTGCTTACCACCAGATTTCTTATGCTGCTTTATAATAGCAGCCCATATGTTAGCAGGAACAGCGTACCAGGGTCCATTTGCCACCCCACTCGCAGACACCACTTCTCCCACTTCAACTACAACAGTCTTAATTGCAGCTGCTGTTTACATGAATACAAAGGAGATAGATAGTGAGTATTTAATGTTTTTTAATGGATTTGTTTCTTAATTAAGAAAGATGTTACTGTCTAAATTAGTTTCAGAGTATTTTCAGATAAATTTCAATACAATTCTGCAGCTGAAACAAAGTACATGAGCCAAACATAATATTTCTAGCCAGCTCACCCTGGGCTAGCATGGTCTGCTGGCTATGAGGACTGTGTCTTTTGACAGCTACACAGTGGTGACCTCAAATAACCTCTTAATATATCTCTGGAAATAGGAATTACACAAGATGCTGAAAATACTAAGCTTCATTCAAGCTCAGAGAAAATACAAATATTTAATATAGCTAACGTTCAGAACAAATATGCCAAATTAAATATTAATCTTTTCAGAAGACTGCCGTTTAGCCTATGGCATTAAGGGTCTAATATTGCAAATTTCCTTGATTATTAACATTTTAGGAAATGGAGAATTTTAATAGGTTCCTTAACTCCCAGATGATCTTTATTCTTTCTTTATTCTTTTATGCCTTCAAAGCAAGCTAATCAGATATACACGTGAATATACAGAAAAAGGAAAGTAGTTGACCAAGTAAAGAACACTCAGAAAACACGTTGCTGTATCACTCATCCCTTAAGTAGACCATATGTATTATCACTGTGTTTATAAAACATTTTCATTTAACTTTTGGACACAGTGCTGGAGACAAATCCTGTATTATCAAAAGGCATACTCCTGTAAGTATTTGAGACACTTGTGCTCCACATGTGGGAGGAAAAAAACCACCCAGGCATATAAAACATATGCCTTTTTCTACCCACTATCTCTTCTCACATGAATCCTAGTCTGTAATTCATAATCCTAAATGTCCACATTTCTCACGTACAAATTGTGGCAGTACACATACTTGTTTTAAGTGTTTCTTCGAGTTAGCATAAGTGTCACTGAAAATAAAATTCCTAGTAAAGAACAAAACAGAAGGATTTGCTGAGCCAGTACTTTAAAGCAGTGTTGTTTAAGGCACTGGTCTTTGGATATGAGAGTGCTCAAACAGTACAGTGTATTCTGAGACAGATAAGATTTCAAGTGAATGATCCTGGGTCACTCCCAACATTTAGAAAGAAATACCAGTTACCTAAACTTAAAATTTTTAGTTAACAACTAAAATATCTACAGTATATAATTTTACAGAAATTGATCTGTTTGAAGCTCTTTTAGGAAGACAGTAGTTCGAATTGTGGATTGGTAGCATGAATACTGCTTCAGCTATTAGAGAGTTGTAATATCAAAACCCTACTGTGAAAATCATAAGTTATGCAGTTATAAGTTATTCACCAAGAATATGGCTAAAAAAAAAAATTATCATAATATTACCATTTCTGATATAAATACATTTAAGTGAACAATTAATCCAAATGCCATATAAAAATTAATCTGTAATTTCACGGTTATGAAAATCAATGATATTTGTGGTTTATAAATTATTCTTTCACTAGTTCTGAAAGTATATTTCTCTTTATCCCTGAAGAGGAAAAAAACCTCAATACTTAGAGATAGCTTTCTAATACAATCAGTAGAAATATAATCTTTTAGGAATTTCATACTCATTTTCAACTGAAGGACTGATATAATAATCTTAGAACTAACGAATACCTAAAGAAGTATAAGGCAGAATACAGATATACAGATAACTGTCATGTAATCTACAAGACATAATATGAAAAAAAAAAAAGAAAAAAGAAAAAGCCTGTACTATAGGACTTAATTTTTTTTCATGGCAGACAAAAGTAAGAAACGCAGCTTTAGGTTGTGCACATACCAGACAACTGTCTTTGTGGCATCCCAAAAGCTTTTAACTTTGATGAATGTGTTAGAAAATCATGAATGCACAAGGGACATCCAGAGAGCAGTAAATGACCTAACACAAAGTTTGAGAACAGAAGACATCTTCATGTGCTAAAATGACTTCATTTGTTTTCATAAAACATGGAAGGAACATCTGTCAGGACAGGAAAGCATTCTGTAGTAACTTAAGGAATCAGAGCTGAAGTTAGCAGGAGGGATTTGGAGGTTGGATTTTTTTTTTCTGAATGCCTGTTTGGCTTTGCCAAACAGTACTTCACATTTCTGTGACTTAAAGAAAGTGAGCTAGAATCTTAGAGTGCAAAAGGATAGAAAGGATTGCAAGGATCCTATAAATCTTGAGAAAATATAGTAAAGATCTGTGGAGTATGGATTTTAAGAGATTAAGACAAAAACCTACAAACAAGTGTCAGTGTTATACCACCTGCAATAACTCAATCCGTTTGGAAGAAAACACCAAAAGCTTTGAGTCTTTAAAACCAATACTTCTATTCCCAGTCCTATACCTGAGTGTAGGTATAGGATCCCATCAATTTATGGCAATTTGTGATGCCTCAAAAGGTATTTATTGGATTTGCGCTAAAATAAGTTATCTTGATAGAATGGGACAAACATCTCAAGGAAATAACATGCTCTGCTAACTCTGCAGGGATACTGGCATTGCTCTCATTCCACAGCCTTTACTGACCAAAGAATGGTGCTGACTACTTGTTAACTAATGGTGATAACCAGACCATACTCCATCTCCTAGGATCCAGTACTGCACAGAATCTCACACACCACTCCAGAGAGCTGCCCCAGGGGATTTCTCAAACAATGCTGGTTGCAAAGAGCACCCCTTAGCCCCTGGTTTCAGTAAAGCTTCATGTGCCACCATGAAAATATACACTAGACTATTGTTGCTAGATCAACAAATAGGTTTTTTTCAAGTATGGAATTGAATATTATTAGTTCCATCATGGGAGTATGAAAATGACCTTCCTAATGATTACACAGTTTTCCATTTGCTAAATGTGTTTTTCCTATTCTCCATGCTTCAAAAATAGAACTAAAATCAAAGTCACTGTTTGTGGTTAATGTCTTATTGGAACTTTCTTTTATTTGACTCTCAAAATATAAAGAGTGAGCAGCTGAAAGAAGAAATTATGAAACATGATAACCTAACTTATGAACTAATATAGCTGTTATTTTTTCCATATCACTTTTGGTTTCCCTTTATAACTGCATCCAAATTAAAAGTCCAGTCATATATCCAACCAAAATTTTCATAGAACATCCAGAATTTCACTGTTTTAACAAAACAGTACTTAACACAATAAAAAGATTTCACTTTGAATTTTTGTTAATATAGAAATATGTAACCGGTTGAGCTACCAAATTCAGATTCTTGCTGACACCATCAACCTTATTGCATGTAACTTCCCATAACTTACCAAGAACCATTGCCTTCACTATTCCTACTGAAAACTTTTCCTGTCATACTTCCAATTTGAAGCTGATCTTTCTTACTTGTCTTTAGAAATACTTTTTTAAAAAATGTGTTAATGCTACCACTCAATTTTCATAAACCAATACCACAAAAGCAAATGTAGAGGCCATTCCTACTACATGAGTTTAAAATATATCAAGTCAGAGAGCACATTTTTGTGACAGTATTACTGGAATTCCTAACATGTAATAAAATTCTTTAAGAGCATTTAATTGATAACATACTTTATGTTATCAAATAATAATAATAATGTTAAATCAAAATTATTGAAGTCTTACTGCATAGCAAGATACAGATAGCTATAGCTTTAAATAATTAGTAAAGAAATGAAGATAAGTGGATTCTTAGAAAGGCATAATGACAGCAGGAATCAATTTATCAGAAAAGCTTTACACTCAAAGATAAAAACAATTACTTTAACACTTTAAAATCTCTAGGTTAATAGAAGATTGATAAACTAACTTTGTCTTTAATTTGGTAGCTATATCACACTTTTATGTCAGAAACTACATGTTTCTTCCATACACACTTGAAACCATTACCTTCATATTACTAACACTAGACAAAATCGCTCAAATTGATTAAAATGGCCTTTTGATAAAAGAAGGCATAATTAAGTACAAAGAATTATAATTCATCTGCATCTTTTTTCCGCAAGTTGTGTCTTAGCTTAAAGCTACACAATTATTTTTCGACTAGAGGAACACAGAGAAACATTCATGAAAAAAAAAAAATCAACAAATAGCACAGGGCTACTGTAATTGTATGCAATGAGAAAGACAAGTCTTAAATACAGAGTGGCCTGGACTTCTTGTTAACTGAAAACACAACAGTCCAAGAGTTAACAGCTAACTCAGGTGTATACTAGAAAACTCATGTGTTTAGAACAGGTGAACTCAGGTGCATGTACCTCTGAAGAATGTAGGTCAGATTACAGGAAGTCAGACAGTATCCTACAAAACAGAAACTCCCCCAAAAGACTTTAAGTTTGCATGACATACTACCTTAAAACCGATGGTTTGGTTCAACAGCTGGCAAAAAGCAGGGCATGCCTTTAACTTCACTGACAACTGAGAGTCCACTTTGTCACTGTTCATACTGTCCACCTCATCAGAGAAGCATTAGGCACACAGATCAAACAGAACCTGCTTGGTATCTTATCAAGTTGGCAAGCAATGGAAAACAATGGGAAAAGGTCAGCATACACTGGGTATGCAGCTGGATAGAAACGAGAAATTGCTAATGACCCACAAAGCAATAGGACATGGAATTAGCAATATGGTGAACAGCCAGGTAAAGATGATTTTCAGTGCAACATTGTGGCCTCAGAAGTATAAGCTATTTTAACAGATATATGATACAGAAGCCCAGTAAGTATTTTACCTGGCAAACAAACTTCGCAGGTTATTGCCAGAACAGTTAGTTCAGTTTTCACATGTGCTCTCCCAACAGATTGCTAGCAGAATGGAACAGGTTCATAAAGGATTTGTGCAAATGATTTTTCAGGGTACAATGAGAGACCTGTGGAAGTCAGTATATATAACGTAACAGAAATAGTGTTACAGGATTTGATCATGAATAAAGTAGTAGAGAGAAAAGGTTTATTCACTGAGTGATTTTCTTAGTTCAAATGACAAAAGACAAAGCTAACAGAAATTGATAACAGAAAAAATCAAACTGGACATAACACACCACTATGGAATAAGGTATACTGCAGACAGAAAGGCATTTACAGAACAGCATAATCATAACCTAAGTACTCCTCATTAACTTTTGTCTGCAGACTCTTTTTAAAAGAAGCTCTATGCCAAGTTTTGGAGGTTTTTTAGCAAAAAAGTACAGTTACTACTGAGCTACCCTGGATTATTACTGGTTTTATTAATTTAGATATTAACCATCTGAAGTTCACCAAGAATGAGACTGTATTCCACACTTCTGAAAAAATGAGTTGCAAATAGCCCCTGTGCCATCTTAAAACAACAGAAAGCGAGGAAACTGACAGAATTCTAGCAGGCAGTTAGAAGGAAGGATAAGTGCTTCATGTCATGGACATGGAAAGGGAATTACCGATTCAAAATACTGATCTTATGGTCTACTGAACTCCAGTCCAAAACACCGCATTTGAAACAAACCCAGTCCCTAGATATAAAGGTAAGAGGAACAAGAGTCACTGCTCTACAGGTTCTAAAGAGGAGCTCTACTTTTCTGTGGAGGCAGTACAAAAGAGACCATGAGAAAAAAAAAAATCACTTATATGAGTTTACATAAAGTAGCAGCCAGCAAAACTTCAGTAGTTTCTTGAACAAAGAAAGTTCTGGATAAGGAAATCATCCCGATTTCAAGGAAGCTGGATATAACACATGAATCCAGCATGGGCAATCAAAATAATGGATGGCTCTAATAATCTTCATCTCTGAAGAAAATGTTGAACGTCTCTCATCTCTTTGGATAAATTTGACCAAATCAAATTTTTTAATATTAATTTCAAATATAGACCTTCCAGCGCTTTTAGAAAACCTATCTTTACTGTCCATACCGTAAAAGAAAAACTCTTGTTGTAAAACATTGTGATGTTTAACAAATGTAGAATATTAATCCCAGTAGTCACACAAGGCAGTTTCGTATGATGCTTTAATTGGCACACACAAATTGACAGAACATTTTCCTTCTCACTACTTAGTGAGAGGTCAGTATAAACACACCAAGCAGATAGTCTATGTTTCACAGATCTGGCTTCTGTTGGCTGCCCTTGATGCCTGACATTTTGCAGAAGAACTTAGCTTCACCCAGAAACTTTTTAGGGTATTTGTGGCACAGTAACTCAGCAAGCATGCTACAGCTGACAACAAAAACTGTCATCCCAAGATGTGGTCCTTCCATTTCTGACCAGGTTTAGTAGCAGCTGGAGTACTTTTGCATGTTAATGTCAGCATACTTCCCACCACTTTCTACTTTAGACCTACAAAATACCTGAAAGAAACCTACCTAAATTCTGAATTGAAAAGACAGGACAAATTCTTAGCATCTGCTTTCAGTTGGTGCAGATACCTTGACAGAAACATGCATTATTTTTCTGAATGGTACAGGAAATGACAGTAAAGATTCACAGTAATCTAATTATCCTTGAGTTTAGGGTAATCACAAAAAAGACACATAACAAGATCTGACTTGTAGTAAAGTTATCTGAAAAGCATAAATCTCTTGGCTATACATGATGGACAGATAAATGAGCAGTTTTGATCAGCTCACTTGCGTTTTTCCTAGCATCCTATTTGATCTGGCAAAGTCATCTGTCAGTGAAGCCAAAGCAGCTTTCAGGAATGGCATCTTTGGTATTTTCCGCTGGGGCAGAACTAAACCTCTGAATCAATTCTGTATTATGATAATCAGTGAGGTGAACTACAGCAAGGAGCACTGTACAAACGATATTAACAATGCACGACTGAAGAAGGTATTTACTGAAATTGCAACTCGCAGAAGAGCCCTCATCTTCAGCAGAGAAATAATACAACAAAGCAAAAATCCCATGTCAGCACTCAGAAGGAAAAAGAGAAAGCACCTCTCTGAGCCTTTGGTCTGATTTGTTTGGAAGAGAAGGTAGCTTGAGTTTAGAGAAAAAAAAAGAAAAGAAAACCCTTAATAGAAATTGTGTTGCCATAAAAAAAAATAGACACAAGAAAAAACGTTGACCAAGTTTTAAAACATAACAAATACTTAGTGACAAGTAGCTACCCAAGATAAATGGTAGTTTTCCTACCAATAAATATTAGCTAGAGTACACTAGTGTACAGCTATGTACACATCTTTTCCAACACTTCCATCTACACTCTTTGCTTGTCTAACAGTCAAATACCTACAGTTATCACATGTAGGTATGCTATGCTATTGAATTTTATGGCTTTGACTTTCTTCCGAATAATGTAAAGGCAGTCTGCTTTCATGGTAAAGTGCTTTGGTTTGCGTTGTTTTTTTTTTCCTCTGAGCACATGGAATTTCTTCTCTGCTATGGAAACATTTTGAAAATTGTCTTTCACTTGGTTTGGAACAAAATAACATTTTGTTCTTACATACTGCAGATATAACAAGATTTTACTTCAAGTAAAATGTCTTAAAAAACAAAACGCTCTTGGAGACGTATAGTGAAGTATTATTCAGAAATACCAAGGAGTTGGTTTAATGGTGTATTTCACAGTGTAGTTTTAATCTGTCAGCAGATCCCCCTATCAGGTATATAAAAGGAACAAACTGTAATCAGTTAAATGGAAACAATTTTTAGCATTTCATATACTGACTTCTGTTCCATTTCTATTATTTTTGTCCTCTCTTTTTAATTACAACAGAAAAGATCAGATTATATCTGAAAACTCAACATCTGTAGGTAAAATATGAAAGCCAAATTTGGGTACATGTTACACAAATACAAGTGGGAAAAAATTAGTCCACACTGACTGTTTTAATGTATCAGAATAAATTTTTAAATCTTCTACATTCGGACATTATTTATGGATCTTTTCCCTTTTTTCCACTCACCAGACAGGGTATAACCATCAAGAATTGTATTTTACTTTTTCCTTACGAAAGGTTCTTCAACAGCACCTATGTCTAGAACAAATTTAATTTCCCCACCCTCCCCACTCACTGCCATATTTCTGTACCCAATTTCAACAAAACTAACTCTTAGTAGGAAGCATGAATGAAGAAGAGTGTGTGACATTTACAGCTAAGTGGCAGGATGCAGACTACCAGGAAAAGATAACTAAAGTCAATGGTGAACACTTGAAAAACGTAAGCCAGTTTGGCAGAACCTGACACTGTGCTGCAGTCGGGAAACTGGATAACAAAAGGTTGGCAATGTGCATTCTGCTCTTAATAGAAGAGATTGTATCAGATAAGCTAACATCCAAATATTCACATCTTGCCTTTCCTCACAATAACATGGACAGGAATACCTGGCAGTACTAAAATTTAATGGTATTTTGTTTGGAAGAAAAATTAATCTGAACTGTATGCTAGGATGACCTCTCATTTAGATAAAATTGAATTTAAAAACTATTCTTTCTGAAAAGAAAGAGATAGTGTAATTCACTAAGACAATTTTCAGTGAAACTGATAAGTATCTAGCTATTCTCAGACATTTCATCACTATAAAATGTAAGACTATCCCACTAGCAAAACTCATACAGTTTTCTATATAAGATCTGCCAAAAGACCTTAACTAATGAATTTAAGAAACAGATATAACACTAAAGCTGTTTTTTCAAATACAACAGTCTTCATGGTAATGTTTAGTTTTCCTTTTAAACAAACTTGGTTTACAGTGTCCATTTGAAACAAACCTTTTGGAGGAACTGAAGTTCTTCCATCTCTCCCATGATATTTCGCACAAGTTAATACCTTAAAAGAAAGGTAAATAAGGTTCTGCACTGTGCTTTTTGCTTTGGGCCTCATATCATTATATGCTATGACTAGGAAAAAAAATTTTTACAGCAAAGAAACCTAAATTCAGAAATAACAGTTATACAGCAACTTTTATTCTTTTCTGCTATAGGATTCTTTTTGGGAAAAAAATAATTTGCAACATCAAGGATTGTGGCATAATATACTTCTACTATACATTGTTACAAAGCAGAAAAAAGCTATTTTAAAGTAATTTCCGAGATTTTGCTTTAAAAAGTTGAAAGTCAGTTTCTAACAGGGACACCAATAAGGACCATGCATCCATCATCAGGGTTTTTAGCCTGAAATTACAGCATAGACTTCTATCAGCTGAGATGCAGGGCATTAATTGGCAATAGAGGAAAGCTTTTATCTCAGAACAGGAGATGTCTCATGGAGCTAAGTTCTAACTCTAACGGCAGTCAGGGGAGCCCTGGCTCAATTTATCCCACTCTTTTCTACCACTCTGGAGGTGGGATCCATGCCACATATTTGTGACCCCAAAGGAGAGAGAAGCGTTATTGAGACTATGGTTTCATGGAGAAAGCCTGGCCAGGCTGACTGCTTCTCCAAGTTTCCCAGCAATTGTGAGAACCTTTTCTCCCAGGAGGTATTCTGAGAGGCTGAAGAGATGTAGCTAAGGATAGGAGGTAGGACTTCCCTAACTTGTTTCCCTCCAACTCACAATTGCGCTGTCAGCTCACAGCATAATACAGTCTGATACTTTGGTGCATTAGAGGGAGAGGGACCCTCTCCCTGGAACAGCCATGTTGAGGCATTGATTTGGCAGGTTGACACCAGTTTCCTGAGAAAAACAATCAAATGAAGGGAAACGGGCTGTCTGAATTGTTTAAACTCAACTAAATCTGAATAAAATTGGATGAGACTAAGAAAAGGTGATCTTGTAGCTCTAGGGCCTTTCCCCCTCTAAATTTCAAAGATTTACAATGTAATAGTTTTTCTCTATCCCATCCTCAAAGGAATCTTAAAATACCAAAGACAATAAAAAGTCTACATGCAGGTATAGTAATCTACTCCAATTATAAAATTATAGACCGTGAATTTGTACAAATTTACATTTGAGGATTGTGGTTCTCTAACTCTACAATGAGGTGCAGAGGGTAAAATGGACAAATGCCAAAACACAGACTAGGGCACTTGACAGTGCAAGGGATACTTCTTTAGCAGCAAAGCCCAACTTTGTTCTGAAATCAGTAGTTCAAATCTAGTCTAGTACCTGCTGTGATCAGCCAACATTTCTATTTAACTATTAAGAAGCTTATGTGAAGTGTGTTTGCGAAGCTCAGTCCGCTATCCAGTGGGTACATGCTAACACTACAAATAATAGACAGCTTTATTGGCAGGTTCATCAGAGCCTTCATTGCAACAACCTAGAATTGCCATGTAAGGCATTTCACGCCCTATATCACTTCCTAACACCTTAAGATAAAACAAAACCACAGTGAGAAATTTATTTGTCCATAGATTTTGTGTACATAGCCTGGAAATACAGTGTAATTAATATTTATCAATGAGAATTTGTGTTCAAAAATTCTGAGAAAATAGAGTGGGTTCATTCGTGGCTTTCTGATTATATGTACTCAATAGCTTGAAAAACTTTGTAAGCAAAGTCGCAAATATTCATCACATATTTAAGCCACGAATGACAATGTAAGCATAATTCCTGTCCTTTGCTTACTCTCTTCTAAATGCTAACTATAAAGTAAGTTGGTGATTTACACAGTGTTCGTAGATTCACAGAAATTTTATAGATTGGTCTTTGTTGCCCAAAGTGATTTTTGTGTTCCAAGTAAGTGATGGATAGATGAACAGACAGGCAGATGAGGCTATGAACGCCCAGAGAAGACTGAAAGCAGTAACATGTAATTGACATGTCTTTCCTCAACTTCCATTATTTCCTAACATTTGTTTTATGTAAACTTTGTTTTTCTACTCAATTTTAATTTTATGCCTCAGTTTGGTGCTTCCATCAACTTTTTATTCTGAAACTCTGGAACTGAATGCTCAGTTCCTTGAATTATTTGAAAACTTATAAATACTCATACACTTGATTAATTTTTCAAATTATCATCTTTCTTGACTCCAAAATAAATTTTAAATAAAGGAACTTTGTAGTTACTAGCTAGTACATAAACATGCCTTTAAGTGCACTAAGGGTAGATCAAAAACTAACTTCCAGGAAGTACACAATAACTATACAGAAAAGCAAGGTTGATAGCAAAAAATTAATGTCAAAGTTACGTAAGTTTGACATGCATACATGAGGAAGCCTTCTTTGAACATATTTTGTTACTGCCTATGCATACAAAAAGTGAGCATTCACTAACCAAAAAAGAATACCATACAGTTTTACCTATTACTTTCTTTCTATACTTTAATAAGACAGCTTTTGGAACTACCATATTGCAGTCACTTCCATTGCTCTGAACACAAAGTGGACTATCCCACAGTCCCACCTCACCAGCCACGTTATCAAACATCTTACAGACTACAAAATCTATCACCTGTTTCAAAAAGTTCTTTGCTTCCCATCTGCTTTTCAGGAGGAGGTGGCGGCACTACTTTTTTGAAAAGTTTTGGTGTTTCTCTTCTTTGGCACAAAACATTGATATTTTTATGAAAATGAGTGCTTGTTTTTCACCTGCTCATTCTTTGGGAGGAAGAAAAAGCATTTAGCTTTGACATAGCATGTTCACTTTTTCTAAGAGGAAAAAGCTAGTGCCAGGTTCAAGCAGAAATACATAATACAAGGGAGAATTATTGAGGAATAAATTTATTATACATTCTTTTTTAAATAGCATTATCTCTTTCCAAAATAAAATATATGTATTTTTCATAAGTGAGGGTGATTACAGAGCCAGGACTTACCTCCACTGAGTTAAGAACATCTATTAAAAGTTTCTAAGTCTAATGTAAAGTTCTGCTGAGTTGCTGCACAGAAAGTAAAGAAAGAAAAGGGAATTTCAGATATGCCTCAGTAGCTCTATTTAAACATTTCTTCTCTGTGTGAATTGCAGTAACTGGACAAACTTCAAAGTACCTGTCCAGCTGTACCTGTCTGTAATAGTTCATCTCACTCAGTAATGAAGGACTTGACTCTCAAAATGAACATTTTACAGAAAATCTTTGGAAAGGGTTCCTCAAAACCATTTTTATTTCTTGTAGTCCATTCTTCAATGTGCAAATATCAAGACCTACCACACATGCAAAACCAGGGAAAAGTAAAAACCAGGAAAAAAATGGTCACCAAACCTGCAATAGTGAAGAACCATCCAAAGCGCAGAAATGGTACTCCCAAAAGGTTGTCCTTTGCAAGGGAGACTCAGAAAAAAAAAAATATATCTGTCTGTATAGCGTTAAATCAACACCAGCTACATGAATTCGCTTGGTAAACAGGCAATTGCACAGTTTTAATGAAATAGAATACCTGATCATTTTCTGGGGAACTCTTGATATTTCCTCCAAATTCAAGTATCCAAAGCACATCTCATTTGATCATACACATCTATACTCACTTTTCCAGTGAGAAGAAACAGAAAAACAGGCATCTCAGTCCAAGGCCACGCACCTTTGTCTAGCTCAGGTGCCTAAAATAGGCAGATCTAGTGACTGACTGATATTACCACATCTCTCTTCAACTCATCAGAGCAGGATGAGAGATGGCCAGTTTAAACTAAACATCTGTCTTTTAGAAGGCTAACCTTAAGGGAGATAAATGATATCTTCACTGTTTCTAAAGGTTTAGCACATTACCTCCCCAGTATTTTTCAGATGCAATACAGAAAATGGTTACAGAATGTTGTGCCTTCTTTGTTTCAGCATAAATACATTCCCCAGTGAAGGTATAAGAGGTAGTGGCAATGTAACTGATCTTCTGAGCACCAGGCAAGTGTGGTATGCATGCAAATCAGAAAATAGAAGATTATACATACATGAGCAGGTAATTTTAAAAAAGAAATTACAAAATACCCAAAAATAATATTTTTGAGGTTAAAAAATTGCACTGCATTGTTTAAGGTACAAGTTACTTCTGTCTTGTCTATTTAAATGATGTTTCTAGACTTTGAATCATTAACCTTACACTGAACTGAAACTGAGACAAATCAATAGCTTCAAGTGCTTTTCTTTTTTGTTTTTTGCATATGTATGTGTCTTAATAATTACTGCTACTACTCAGCAACCAGAATCCCCAAACGGGCTCGCCAAAATTATGTCTTAATCTTTGTCAAAAATTGCACGGTCCCCGGTGCAATTACCACTTACTTTGGTAATTAGTAATTTTGGCAACAAAAGTCCACATTGGACATGGGACAGAATCTTCCCTGTAGATTCTTAGACTAACTACCTAAAAAGTAAAAGACCAAACAGTTACAAACTTGAAAAAAATACTGAGTCTAGAAAAGCAGCACAGTTAATTCCATTACTTTTATTCAGTTTTTGGTAATTACTTTAAAGCACAGTTTAGTGTAGTTGTTATTTCAAGCCCACATCTTGATTCTCAGTTTGACTTAGTTCTGAAATTAATTAAGCCACATGTAAAGCTCTGTACATTAGACAAGTTTGTTCTAAGGGTCTGTCAAAAATTTTATCAGTTACATCAGTAGTTTCAGAGACACTAAGAAATAATGCTCTCATGGTCTTCCTGGTTTTATATTGCTAAGCAAAAAGGGGATCAGAGCAGATAAATTTGAGCACGGGACATGTGATTATCTATTCTCCCTGTCAGTTCATTCCCTCACTCTGTTTCACATTGCTCCAACTTGGTGTTTTCAAGACAAAATTTAAGCATGTTCTTAAATGTTCTCTCCAGGGACCATTTTCAATAAAACTGCAAACATTCAGATCCCATCAGCTCATCTCCCGAGAGGCTCACCTGTCCTCTCCCAACACATCACAGGGAAGGCAACGTATACCCACATATACCCTTCTTCTCATGCTATAAAAACCCATCACTTCAGTGGACTGCAGCACAGCCCGTGCACTATTGAAATACTTTGAACCAACAGAACACACAAATCACAATGAGCAATTTGTCCAAAAGCACAATGTTGGGACTCCTTATGAAACTGAAAGATGATGAAAATTACATATCCTTAGTTGTAAGCTTCTGAAAAGGGGTCTGAACAGTAGCATTATGCCAAAGTTTAAGCAGGCTTAAGATTTAAGAGTATTTCTACTAGACTTAAAAGCGTCTTTCGAAATCTCTGAGTAGTGGTTTATATTTTTCTGAAAAATGAGCTATATGTTTCAGAGAAACACTGCTCAGCCTAGTAAACATTTAGAAACTGTTTTAAGGTCCTTGGATGAAAAACAAAATCTCATGTAAATTATGATATCACAATAAGTCTTAATTGGCAAAAGTTCAATGATCCTAATTTAGAGAATAACTTTACCTACCCACTAAAGTACTAATTTGCCTAAATACAAGTAAGAATCACTCACTCTCCTACTAACTGAAATGCCTTTTCAAATGACACACTCTTGAGATGTAAACCATTTAGTTTACCTGGGAGAACTATCTCCAGAAGTTCAGTACTTCAAAGCAGAACATAAACACTGGATGTTTGGGGTTTTTTTTCTCTTCAGAAGGGTATCTGAAATTAAGTGCATAAGGCCAGAAGCGAAAATGCTTATCCTCTTATAAGTTATTAATCCATTTTATCTAAACACCAATGAAGTTAACACTACATTTTTTTCTTAAGTATATCAGGTAGGAAAACCCGAGTTCAATAAAACTACATTTTCAAGTACATGATGGAAAATGAATCCGCTTAAATAATGCCTTAAGGGTAACAGTCTCAGAACATTTACTTAATCAGCACTCTTAAACAACTTACTTAACTGTATTTCTCCATTACATCTACTGTGAGAAACCTTAACTCAACAATATTGTAAATCCCTGAAAAGAAGAATCAAGTCCGAAAGGCAAATAGACTAGTGCATAATTGACAAAGGGACTAATATTTAAAGAAAGGTAACACTAAATCAGGAAAGTTAAGTATAATCTTTAGCACTTTAAAGCAACAAAGCCTCCTTACTGCTTCAAGAATGATGAGAATAAAATAAATAATTACAAAACAACAGCCAAAACACAAACACAAAACACAAAGAAACAAACAACAACGAAACCAAAATCAGATAAACAACAAGCCAGAAAAACCATCAAGGCAAGGACTTCACAAATTGGATTTGTAGGTAGTGGAAAGTGAGAAGGTACAAGGCATGGTCACGAAGCTCAGCATCAAAAGGATCACTGCCCACTCCCCCCTCCCAGTATTAGCAAAACTGACACCACATTCACTTTCTGCACAGAAAGCAAGGCATTCAGGGGCAAGCTACGAAAAACCCCGTGCCAATCAGGTACACTCGCAGAGTGATGACCCAGGCTCTCCGTGATTAAGTCCCTAGCATCAATGGGAGAAGGCCTGCATGGCGAGGGGTGGAGGTGCTCCCTCAAGGACAACTGCAGTTGCACTCAGAGACGGCCCAGGAATTACGTGCAACGCAGGATGGAGACACTAGCTGCGGGGAGAGAAGGGAGCCAGAAAAAAATAATACAATACTGGAGAGAGAATGGCAGTAGTTCAAGCAATAATGAAAGCTCACCATGTCTTCGGGATTTGATCATGCATTTGAAAGGGAAATAGAAAGGAGCAGAGGGGAAGAGATGCGCTCTAACACAAACAGTATCATGAGTGATAAACAAAAGGGACTGGAATCAGAAACTCTTCCACAATGGGTAACAAGCTCAAAAAGTTTCCATCACTTCAACCTCAGTGTTGATAAGGGTCCAAGAAGAAATCCTTACTTTTAGGAATGTTATTGTAATCTGTTCCTTGAAATGACAGCTATGGAATGAATCAAATAACTGCTGTGAAAAATCATCTGTTCTGCAAAAGGCAACTGGCAACTTCTGTGCCAGCTGTATTTAAGAGACAATTTTATGTGAAGAAAACAAAACATTATTTTCTTGACTGTAAATTATTAACAATTTCTCCTCTTAGACACACAAACACCAGTATCACAGCTGATCAGCACTTTCTAAATCTGGAAAATATTCTTAGAAATCACGTGTGTGGATTATCAGCGTCAAAACCAGTCGTGTGAATCCATGAGAAAAAAATTCATCCACTAGCCTGTTTACCAGGAATCCTTTCAAGTTTATTCCTAAGTGAATACCTAATCAGAGTGGTATGCAGGATGAGACACAGAAAAACCAGATTCTTTTGAGATGGACCCTCAGTGAATTTGAAGATACACAATTTTAAGACCATTTGTAGCTTTATATTTTAATTTATCATTCACCTTTTACTTCAGTCAGAGGGACCCTGGTGATCTAAGGGGTGGCATTCCTGCCATGGTAGGAGGGTTGAAACTACTGTGATCTTTAAAGTCCCTTCTAACCAAACCTATTCTAGGATTCCATGATTAGAAGTTACCTTCCATCCCATTTAACAATAACAACTTTGTCTAATTTGTTATGCAAAACGAAACAACAAAACAAAACGCAAAAAAAAAAAAAACCAAGAAAAAAAACAGGACTACAAGGTTGACATGTGCACATATTAAAATATACTCTCTTTATCTTCTAAATATGCAAAAAGAGTGTGCTCTATATATACTTACAAAGCACCAAATCATACACCTACTAAGCACAATTAAAATTTGCTCATGTAAATATTTACTTTACAGTTCCACTAACTGCAGAAATTTGTTCCCCAAGCTGTTAATTCAGAGGTTCTGAAACAAGATAACTTCAAGCTTGATCTGAGAAACAGAATACAGAGAGGGATGTGTAATCACTATTTGAACCAAACACTGCACATCCAACTAATGTACTGAGATCAACTGTGGTCTTGCAAATATTTAGTTACAAGAACATCCAACAGAACTGTCCAAGGATGTCAACAGAAGCTCTATTTATTGACTCAAGCTAAGTGCCCACAAGACAAAAATCTGCTTATCTTGATTGATAACATGCTTACAAAGTCAGAGGAACTGGACCACACCTACCCAATTCTATTTAACAGCACTTGCCAGGCCCACCTTAGCTACTCAGATAGGAGTACAGCTGCAGAGCAAGTGGGGAGAGTAAGTTGCAAGAAGCAAGCTATTACATTTCTGGTTTAGCAAACATACAAGTATGAACTCCATTTAAAGTGGTTAGGAACAGAAATTTTTGAAATATCTTACTCAGTAGGCCCTTATTCATTTAGAGATTTCTGCTTTGTCAGCTAAACTGGATCAAAAAGTGCTTGACAAACAAGAGTCTTCACTGTAAAATTAAGGGACTTACTGAAAGTAATTTAAAGAAGTAGACTTGTTTCTAGTACCTACAAAATAACAGATTTTAACTTAAAGCACATGGTTACAGTTTTTTTTAAATGTGATGCTTAATAATTAAATATTCAGCTACCTTCTGCGGTCTTTCTTTGGATTGGTGTAACCAATTCAGCCTCCTTAACATTTCACGAACTCTACCTTATTCAGGTTTCCTCTCATTCCACACACGGAAACATCACTGGTAGAAATCAGACACCCAAACAGAAGCTCAGATCAGTGTCTGGTAAGCATACTTTTAAAGTTCAATTCTGACATGAACTCTTTATAATTTATTCCATCTAAACCCAAAATAATTTAAATTGAGTGGAGCCACTACCTATGTTAGCCTGTCCCCTGCTCTGCCAACTCAGGCCACCTCAATGGTAGCATTCAGACTTTCTCTTGGCTTATTCTCAAAAACTCTGTGCTAAATGGTAAGTATGTTTTCAAACATAAAGCTCAGCTGAGAACTGTATTTCACAAATCACACCAATGGATTTTCAACATGCATTTATTGCTCATATGTTCTAAAATTTAAAAACTTCTAAAACTAAATACTTGTGATAAATTAGATATAATTTATAAAAAAAATGCAACTACTCATACATAATCATTAAGAGACACATTTTAATTCAACTGGGTAAACAAAATAAGCATATTTTTCACAAATGCTACTTCAGAAAAATCTTCCCTACCAGAAAATATTGTACATTATGTCACTGTGATTTCACTACACCCACCCAGTGCTTCACATTAGGGTGAAGTAACAAATTTCCCAAACTATACAAGCTAAAATAACATTTATTACATAATACTTCATCTCTCAGCTGAAGCCATTAAGTGGCAACCCAGTTTACTACCATTTTCATTAGCTTCTAAGAATGCTTTGTCTTCCTATCATCCTATACAGAGCTCCTCAGTAGAAAAATACACAAGGAGTGATTCAGCATTGACACCACTGACAGGTAAGGAGGAAGAGGCCTAACAACCTGTTTTTTCCAATGCCAAATAAACCCTTAGTTGTACTATCAAGGTAAAACTAACAAACCTATCTTAATCCATATTTTCTACTGTGTCTACGATAAAGCATTAAGGAGAAGAAACTTCATATAAGAACCTTCAATTGTTATCTGAGTGTTGTTTAGCAACTGATTTGACTAATTAATGCTATTTACACACCAAGTTTGCTGGAGTTTTTTGGTGTAAGAATGTGTTATGTTGATTTAAAAACGTTAAACAGTAGCAGAAGGTGCTCTTAAATTGAAGCAAGAATGTCTAAGAAGGCAATGCCTCTAACTAAATTGATCTCTAATCCTACTTAATTTAATCACTACACTTTTCCTGTGTACACAAGGTCTTTGCATTACAGCAGCCTCTTAAAAGGTGTAGGTTTCAAGGATACTGAAAAAGAATGCTTGATGACCAGGAACCCAAATAAGCTGTTGTTTAAGTACACAAGGGTTTGTTTGATTACTCCCTCCTAACTAGCTTGCCCTATGCTAACAGATGTTAGGGACAGTTGTATTTGCATGACAAGGAAGAAAGACTTTTAACCATTCTTGTGTAGAATGAGAAGAAATGGATATCCATTATGACACTACACTGAACTAAAATGTTACCACTTAGGCAAGCCATAGCTGGATAGACTAATATTTTTTTCCAAAATCCATGCAGGCACTACTTGAACACATACACAGAAAAGAAAATAAAGGCATTCATCAGCAAGTAATTTAGCAAAAGGGATTTCATTTGCCACAGTCTATGCTAATCAAACAAAGAATATCTTTGTGAAAGCAAATTTCACATACAAGCAATCTGCACAACAAACTTTCCTCCCAGTAGCCCTTGCCTTTCTCTGTATAATAGAAGCCTGTGTGTGGTGACAGTGCATACACTCTGTTACAATGCCTTGGGAGAAATCATAATTCAGTGAGGCAAGGGCCCCACCTCACTTCCTTCACTGACAGGTGCTTGACAGTCCTTGTGCCCAGGGCATGCAGCTGTGGCTTCCCCTCTCCTCCTGCAACAGTTAACACTATCCTTGCCAGCTGCTAGACAACCCAATATGGCTTGTAAAGAACCCTATACACCCTTCACGTGTAGTTTGTCTCGGAGGGCCTCAAGATTCTTTGAGTCTTATGTTGCCTTTAGTAGTTATAGGGTCTTATAGTAGCTTCCAGACTACTCTATACCCTCCTTTCCAATTCCTTTAATAGCTTCTTCAGATATTTGTATTTGCGTAAAATATGAGAGATGGGTTCATTAATCTATTGTTTTCTCCCTTACTATTCTATTCCCTTGCTTGTATTTTCACATCCAGACCAATAAACATAATAGTGAGATTTTTTTCTTTCCCTTTATTCCTATTTTATACCTCCCATCCCTGCCCTATCTTCTCTGATTTTTCTCTCCTGCCTTTGATTTTTCCCTTCACCTCACCGTCCTTGCTTGGTAATCAATAACAACCATCAGATTTCCTAACAGCACAGGGGGACGCATGGACAACATTTACTTACACTACAGATTATGTAGATTCAATGCCTTTATAAAAATGCATACATTACATACAGATTTGCAAAATAAAGCATGGAAGAGTCCCAGATATGCTAGCAAACAGCTGAAAAGATTCCTGGTGTGAAATTGGTCCAATCCAACCAGAACTGTGCCTGACCAACTCTCAGGAAAAATGGAGCAGTTGAGACAACCCTTAACCCATAACCAGGAGTAGGCAGGTGAGATATAGCCACAATATTTGGAGAGAGAAAAAATTTACTAGCCCAGACACTGGCAGCTCAGCAGCTGGCCTCAGTATTCAGGGACATTCTTTTGGCATAGCCAAGGGATTTGACATAATTTTCCCCAGGTTTTCCTACTTTGCCACCTTATCCCAAATTAACTGAGAAAGCTGAGAGATACCATTCTACCGTTATCTTCCTGGTGCATCTGGGAAATCTCTTCCTTGCTCTCTGCAGACTATCCCTTACAGATGAGTCAATCAAAAAACTTCTGCAAAAAGATAAAAAAAAGCTAGTAGAAGTTTCATTACCTCCTGCATGATTTGCACATAGGTGAAATACAGTTCTTTTGATGGAGGGAAAAATCCCAGTCCACTTTTGGCTCTTCTCTGAGCTCCATAGCCACCTCTGGTATCATCTGTGGTTGTGGGTATTCAGTTTGGTCCAGGGTTTGGCACCGATCTTCTATAGCTCTTCAGTGTATTGTGCATAGTGTATTTGGATCAAGTATTTTTCATCACCTTATTATTGCTTTATTTGAGGCTCTCAGGTACTATAGAAACAAAACCGTTTTAAAAAGGTCCTATTTTTAGCCCTGTATCAACATGAATAGGGCAGAATAAATAACTAGGCTAAGATTACAGACAACATACTTCACAGCAAAAACTGAAACCATAGGGAAGCTGTTCTGCTCCCTTTAAGCCTTCAAATCTTATCCAAGCAATCACCCTCTTCCCAATATTGTTCTTTCATCCACTATACTGAATTTCTTGGACTCAAGACAGACATAACTGCGAAGTTATACATAGCAGCTGTCCAACCACAAAGTTAGTTAAAATCACAAAAAAACCCAAACAATTCCACTGATACACTTTACCACCTGCCTAACAATGTATTTCATGAGTATTACATGCATATGATTTACTATAATGATTTACACTGTAATCCAGTGACACCCAGAATATTACAAACAGTGATGCTGACCACCCTAAATCTTTATACTGAGTCAGAACAAGCATACAGGACAACCATTCTTTAGTTACACATAAAGCAAAAGAGTGAAAGGACAAATTCTGGCTCTGTAGAAACCAATAGTAAAGTTTCCCCAAGCTTTTATGCAAAGATTAAAAGTGAAGTAGTAAACAGACCTCTGGCCAGAGCTTCTGCCTCAGTAGGCTATTTGTATTTGTTCACGCCGTTAGGCTGTAATACAAGCCATTCACACTTTATACAAATGCCTTCCTTAAAAACATCTTCCCAACTTGCAAAATAGCTTTTGTCTTCAGGAACTCAAACTGCTGCTTCCATACTTTCTCAAAAAGCAGGAGAGGAAAAAAATCTTTTTTTCCCCACTCTTTCTTCCCTGCCACCTGCATGGGAAAGCTTCCCCCATGATGACTTCCCTACCTGCTGTTCCTCATGGACATGCTGGTAACAGTTCATCTACCAGCCTTTGCTGATGGTGACATCAGTGGGCTGATGGATGTCTTTCAGGACTTACTTGTGGCAGCAGGGGTAAGACCCTACCTGCATTATTCAATTTATGGGAGGGCCAACTGTGGGGAAACTGGGTCACTTCTGAATACAGATGATGATGCAGAAGGGATATGTAATTGATTCCTGTGACTAAGGGCTCATCAAGTGTTGCCAAGTTTAACTTAAACCTTCAAGGCTTAAATCTGGGAATGAGTTTTATGTATGATAAAGGAAGAATCAATTTTCCCCTTCTGATTTTGGAAAATATGACAGAAGCAGCTTCCCAGACAGACTCCATATACCAGGTATCTTCTTACACTCTAAAACTGATAGAAGAAAGACGGTATACTTAATCAACAAGGTACAGTAGAAAGAAAGATTGCACTAAGAGACTCACAGCCATCAGGTCTGCAAACTCTGTTAATTGCTGATGCAATGCCCCCAGGTGCACTCCTGTTTCTTCCAGCAGTTGCCCCAGGAACACTAGGCACAGTTACTTGGGAAAGCAATAACCAGCTGCCTTCAACTCCCAGAGTCAGCCAGAAATATTAAAAGCTGACTTAGGAAGATTTGGGGATAAGGAATGAAAGATGAATCAGTGCAACATTTCTTCTCCCTGGTTTTGTCTGCCATGATAACATCACGGTGCCTGAAAACACCATGAATAGCTGATTTGCTAATACACATAAGTAATTTTTTTTTTTAGGCTTAAAGGATGTTTTAGGCTCCCTAGAACTCCTGTCCAGTACAGTCAGCTGAATATTACATTCTGTTTTAATGGTCAAATGACAACATTTGTGTTCATGGCTATTTTTGAAAGTGAAAGGAAGATAAAATTTAAACCAAAAAATCTTTCACATAGAATTCTGTAAATCTCTCTAGTTTACACAATAGTTCTGAGAGAACAAGAAGTACTAGTGGAATATATGAAATGGTTGTTTGAAAGGAAACCATGAGCTTTTGTGGATGGCATCCTTCAGTAAATGGATAATGTAAAGATTTTTATTAAACCACTTTTTTTGTTCAATAATCTTTATCACTATTAAAGTTATTAAAAAGCTTTTACATGATAAGTTGTCAGCATTCTATATGAAAAAAACGCTAACTCAATAGGAGGCTGTCATAAATGTCAGTGCTAGGCTGACACAGGACTATTACTTTTTTTTTTCCTACCATTAATTAAATTCTCAGTATGACAAAGTGCACATTGCAAGAGCAGGTGAAAAAAAAAAAAGAGGAAAGTATTGAATGAACCAATTCATTATGCATGTATTCACTACTAAGTTCTTTCTTCTTCTGTTACTTTCCCTTCTAAACCTTCCAGTTAAGCTTTACATTTAGTCAGACAAGCTGTCTCCTATGAGTAATGAATATAGGATTTTCACTATAATGATATGCCTTTCAGTACACAAGCACTACACAACTACAATTACATTTTCACTAGCTAGATGATAAAGGAAACTTTGATTGTGCTTCCTGTAAAAAATTCCTAGATAACAGATAAAAGAACCTGTGAAATGAAAAGCACATTTGAAAGTGAAATACATAAGTAAGCAGACAGTCATGTATGTTTGATTTTTTTTTCTTTATAATGTAGAGTGCTGGCTTAATCCCTTGAGAGCAAATGATTTTTCAGCATCAATAACCTCTAATACAAGTTATGAATTTATTTTTCTAAGTTAAAAGTGCTTAAATAACATAAAAAGCATAAATTACTGGGAAAAAATTAACAAAAGCTTTTTAATAAATCTAAGGTCAAATGTCTTCATAAGCTTTGTTCTATAACTCAATGGACTTTAATTTGAGAAGTTCATTAGGTTAAAAAAAATTCTTTAGTCCTTGTGACATATTTAATTTTATAGACATGTTGGTTTCAGGCTTAAATAATGTATACAGCTCTAGGTTAAATATTTGACACCTGTGAGGGAGGAAGAACAAAGGAATACTCAAAGCTGCAGGGAATTGTCATACTTTCCATTTCAGCAATGAGATAAACTACTGGAAGATTCTGACAGAGATGCAGAATAGCACCTGCATCCAACCCCATACTCTCAGAAAAATCAGTGATGTTTTCACTTATTTGCAATTGTTGCTGCTCAATTGGGGCCTGAAGGAAAAAATGCAGAATAAAAGAGCAGATGGAAACCCCAGAAGAGCAGATGAAGAACTGCCAAGAGTGACTGAGGTGAAACAAAGCCAAATATTTTTATCAACTCCTAAAAGAAGACACTTTTGATAGTGAGATCAGAATCTGAGCAATCACACCAAATTACACTTCAACTTGAGATGAAAATTTGAATTTTTTTTCTTCCAGCAAGTATAAATAATAAAATAAAAGATAAAAAGAATAACATAGGAACTTTTCTAAATATATCAAACAAAACCAGAGGCAACCTTATAACTCACAAGCTCTAGAAGGGAAGTCCACTGGAAAACAAAATAATACTGGATAAAGGGCAGATGCTACACTGGAATTCTGTTTCACAAAGATAAGTGTGGTTTGTAAGATGAAAGTAACTTATCTGCTATTGCTTTACAGAATGTTGTATTCATGGCAAAGGTCAGACCTACACTAAACAAACTTTAGTTGATTATTCAGAAGTCAGGGTTCAAGTTTTTATTGCTGGCATTTCTACTAACAAGCCTGCATCTTAGGCAAACTGAAAAGTGATGCCTGGTTTCAGACTACTGGTGCACAACAGACTGACTCTGTGAGATGCACTCCTGGGAAGGATGTCTGTGATGGGCTGAGAGAGCAATAAAAGCTTTCAGAGAGTGTTCAGGAATTAACATGTCTGATAAAAAAAAAAAAAAAGAAAACTTCATCTGTCCAAATATCCATTCGCCAAAAGCAAAAATAAAAGACTGGGTTCTGGCAATTTCCTCCTAAAAGATGAAGGGACAGAAATCCTTGGATTCATTAAATACCTTTGCCAAATATTTTAACAGACAAACCTAAAAAGGATCTGTACGCAGACAAAGGGGCTTTTTTAATTAAAAACAACAACAACAACAACAACAACAACAACAACAACAACAACAAAAACAAACAAAAAAAAAACACCACATATTGTCCTGAGTGAAAACAAGGAAGACCAGTGTGGAAGACAAGATATGCATCTTTGAAAGTGAGGAGCTGTAACACTCCTTTTTGAACCTAAAACTATCTGGAAAAGCAATTAAACATCAATATGGGTCAAGAGGGACCCATATTCTTTAGAATATGCAATTTGTACCAAAAACCTGTCCCTAACATGCAAAAAGAGTGACCAGCTGTGTGGGGACCACTTAATTGGGCTATAAGGAATTCTAGCTTCTCTAGGAATTAACCAACAACTGCTGAGCAAAGGCATCATTTCATTTCCCCCCTTCCATCCAGCTTCTCACTCTCCTACAGTATGTTACTCTGTCCTCATTGCTTTTTTCGTGCCCAAGTTTTAAGAGGCTGAACAACAGGAATTGCCTTCCCACAGTGCCAAACTCAGAGTCCCCACCAAACTCCAGCTTTATGGTGGTTTCCTCTTGGGCCATCTTAACCACTGGTCAAACTGGGGTCTCCAGAGAGCAAGTATTTTCATTGTGCACTGGTAACAGGCAGCATAGGCATGTTGCTTGCTGCCCACGAAAGCTAAGAACTGTGCAGCTACATCCAAGAGCAAGACAAGACCCTAGATGACAGATACGACACAGAAACAACCAGCTGTTTCACTGTTTTACATTCCTTGACACAAAGCAACTGGAAACAGCCTTCAGACATAAACAGAAGGCCCAACTGGTGAGGATTATTTTTGAGCAGCCCAAAGTTAATATTCAACACTTCAGTGCACACAAGGGTTTGCTGAAAGTGACCTTAATACCATGGTTGTCTACCACTTGAAAGCAGAAGCAAAAAAATGTACATAGTGAGTGTAATACTGTATACACAGTTAAAAGAAGCTGTCCTTTATTATTTGTGCATAATGTAAGAAATGTGCTCTGGAAAAATCAACCCAAAAGTTAATACACATCAAGTGCCTGCAAAAATCTGAACTGGTGATTACAATTTTGGGCAGACAATTTGGCACAGACAGAGTCTTACTGATAGATGAAAATGTGTTTTTGAAGGCAGATGCATATTGCTCTTCAGTGGAGAATTTGCTTTCATTTTGCCACAAAATAGTCCATCAGTGCATTAGCTCAACACTAACCTTCTTTTTTCCTTTTATTACTAGATGAACATGTTTTATGTTTGGATGAGATATTGGAGATAGCTCATTTTTCCCTTGCAGTCAACTCAATCACATCCAAACTACTAATGTACGAGAGTTCCATGACTTTTGTCAGTGGATGTTAAGTCAATTCCCACTGACTTAACTGAGGACAAAACTCAGCCATTACGCAACAGTAGAAATGTTAAATGGTACAGCTACTCTGTACAGAGACTTTATTTTCTCTTTGTGAGAAATAAGCATGAAACAATATATTCAGGAGACCAAGGAATTTATGTAATGTCTTTGTTACCTTTATCAACATTTTCACTAGTACTGGGAGTTCACTTCAGAATGAGCTCCTATACCACAAACAGATTTCTGCAAGTACAGTAACTGGATGAAACATAGACATACTTTGTTTCCAGGAAAAAAATTGCATACTTCATAGAACAGTGAGCTTTTAAAGCAAGTCATCTTCAAACAGTGACCCCCAGGCAGATTTTACTACTCTAAATTTAATATTAGGCTGTTCTGTAAACCAGTGAAGTGGCAAATGCTTCTGTAAGATTTTATCTACAACACATAATTACAGCAATTTCCCATTTTCCATTTACATGACCAAATTACATAAAATCTTCACAATTAAAACCCAAACTCATGCACTTTTTCAACTTACAGTTTATCTAAAACTGTATCCACATATACTGCAACTGTATGTCTCAACATCCTCAGTGTAATTGACCTCATGGATCTGACTGAGAATGAAGTCTCACTTTGTAACCACATTATGTTCATTTCAATAGCATAAATGAAGCAGACATTTTATAACTGAAATTTGCAAATGTTTTAGTACAATAAATATCTTAAGTCTAAGCTGATGATCTAAAAAAAAAAAAAATTCAAACTGCCACATCTACTCATATATGTAAGAATTAAAATACCATGTCATTTATATAAGAAACAACTGGAATAATAATTTTAGAATTACCCAGTCTCTTAGTACTCTGCTAGATTGCCATTGAACAGAAACTTGACAGCTCCAGTCAGGGCAAACTTCAGTCTCCTTCAGGCAGTCTTCCTTGTGAATATTTTCATCTCAATTTTTATATACAAGCCTGTGATGCACTGACAAATTTCCTCACAGACATGTCACTGGGTGCTTCAATATTACATTTTATTACTAGCTATATTCAAACCAAATATATCCATAGGCCAAGCTACATACAGATGCACTAATCCCTCTCACAAACTTGCCGTACTCTGTGGCTAGTAAAGACCTACTTCCTTCTACCTGAGTGTCAGCAAACTGACACGAAGATACTCTGTGCAAGCTTTTTTTCATGGAGAATTCTCTGAAAAAAAAAATAAAAATTAAACACAACAAACCAAACACAAACTTGGGAAAGCAAAACCCTCTGGGGTAAACTATAGATGCGATAAAATATCATTAGATAAATATCGCATAGTGAATACAGATATTAAACAGCTAAATAATATAACAATATGCAATAATGTAAATATGTAAAACATAATGGGCCAGACTGGTTGAAAGCTAAACATGCAATATTAGACCCAAATTCTGCTTTAAAAGTTAGGATGAAAATAATGCAGATAGTTGAGACAAATTTTGTCCTGTTTGTTCATACATTAGCAGAATTTGCTAGCTTATGTTTTTCTTCTAGAAAGAACATCTACATTTAACTGCAGGAATTCATTTAAACCACAAAAGGCGAAAATAGTTCCTCTTACATAAAAATAAAAATACAGTGAATTAAAAGAAATTAAACAGAGTCAAAAGAACTTGGACACACGTATTTACACTGCCTTCTTCACCTTTAATGTTCTCTCTCCCTGGACCTCAAAAAAACTCCTCTTATTAAGAAGGTGCTTTTTTCCCCCCCATTTATCATGTGGAACTACATGATACCTTTTTAAAATACCCAGAAATTCTTAACTACAGACACTGAAATACAGTCACATTAACAATACAAATCTACATTTCTCCCTACGTTAGTTAAAATTTTACATTTGTGCCATGTGCAAAAAGGATGACAAACTGACATCTTACCAGTGTCCCTCTGAAAACTGGACAGACGTAGAAGTTTCTCCTCCTTCCCCTGAATTAGGAGGAAATAGGAAAAGGACACCTGGGAGAGAGTCCTTAGGGGGAACAGAAAGGATAAAGCTGTGCTGCTGTGCAGGGAGGGGAAGCAGTGGGAATGAATGAGATCTCCCAACTTTCAGCTTTCAAAATCAGGACCTTAATACCAAAAAACTGCCATAAAAATGGCAGTCTCTGCTTTCCTCCCATAGCCAACTCTCAGGAAAGGCCATCCACTCTGCCTCCCTGAGTACCAAGCCTCAAAATGCACTGATATCAATGTTGAGAGCACTGATTGTCAGCCAGGGGCAGTTTCTGTCAGAAAGCACTTAGCTACCTTTACAGAGGAGATTGAGACAGACCAAAGGACGAGTTGACATGATGAGTATAATCCAGCAGTTCTACCCCCCTGAAAAAAAAAAACAGTGACCTCAACATCAAGCCTGTATGACATGATTGCATCCACACAGGTGAAAAAGGCTGACAGCTCTCTCAGTGGGAGAAGCACTGTTTGACAACACCCTCTCTGATGGTACACCATGAAAGTCACACCAATTAAGTTGACATTAAAATTCAGAAAAGCCTGAACAAGGAATACAGAGTAAGACAGTGAGAACACACAGTGCAACAAACAATAGGGAGGAAAGGGGGGGCAGACAAACAAACAAAAACCAACCAAAAAAACCAAAGCAAACCAAACAAACCACAACCTGATCAATACTTTCTTGTTGAAATACATCAGTGGCATTAAGTATTTTCTGTACTTTTTTCCATACATGCCCAAAATTTCCAGCTGGACTGCTGCTTGTCACCTTTGAAAGATGACACATATAGAATGCTAACTATGGTAAGCATTTCCCATCCCCAGAGAATTAAGAATATTTTTCCACTTAGATGCAAAACAAGCCAAAAAATTATTAAGCACTGTCCCAGTATCTCTTCTATTATAGAAAAAGGCTATTGGGAAACGGGGTACATTTTGCCAAGTTTCTTTTGATTCAGATGTGAGTTTCTTACTTGCCAACTACAGAAACCAACAGTAACAACTGAACCAAAGGTTTGGTGCTGCGGTTTTAATTAAAATCAGAGCTAAGACAAGATACTGAAAGTTTTGGGGCTTAATAAGTATGTTAAAGAAAATGCACCAAATATCGCAAATTAAAAAAAATGAAAATAATTATTTTAAAAATCCTCTGCATATATTGAAGATGACAGATGCATCATCTACTGCACTTAATAGGATGTCTGAAACTTATGTTTTATTCTATATACAATCATCTTTATTACCTTATTTTTATACTTTACAGTAAAACTCTGTTTTATAACTTTGGTGCTCACACTAGTTGATCTGTTAAAACTATGGGGAAAAAAGATCAGAAAATTAGTTATTAAATTGAATGCTTATCTAAAGGTATTTTATTTTAAGCATGTCTTTGGCACTTTTGGCAAGGCATGCTATACTATTTTCACTGTAGTAAAATTATTTACCAAATACAAAAATCCTAACATACTTGCAGTTCTTTAACATCCCTTCATTCTCATGGAAGCTTACATTAACAAACGTCAATGCATCTGTTGCTCTCTATGACAAAAAGAATTTCTGACAATGTACAGCAGGACACCTGAAGCATTACACTATTCATGGGAAGGTTGGGCTGTCTAAAATTCACTCCCCCAGCCCCAAGAAACCGCAGCAAGTACCCTCCAGACTCAGGGGGGAGCTGCAGGATTTGTTCCCGAGCACAGTGTGGCGTGAAGCCAAAGGAGTAATTTAGCAGAGTTTTTGGCCAAGCAGGAAAGTGTTCCATTTCTTCTGCCATTCATTGAGACCCACGAGGAAACTGAGACAGGAAGTCAGGCTTCCAGATAATAGGAACGTTCCTAATGATGTCCTTTGGCTCGTAGCACAGAACAGTTCCTCTATGTTCACCCTTGCTACAACATCTTCTTTCTCTATAACTTCCCACTGGAAAGGGGTAACAACAACAAAAGCTTTTTAAATTAATTTTTCTTTGCATCCAATTCAAAGGGCCCAGTTAAACTGCATGGATTATCTGCTTCTGTACTATGTATGAACAGCAACTACTTGTTTGTTTTAAAACAGCTGATTATGCTTGAAAATCAGTCTAGCGTAACATCACTTCAGAAAGATTCTTCCATTACAATGTCTGTATATATATATATATTTTAAAACATTACAAAACACTAAAAAACATATTACACCCTAACTAGCTGGTTACCTCTTGCCTCCATTGTAATGGACTGTCAAAAAAATGCACCTCCTATAAGTCTCAGTAAAATGACCCTAAATATAATTGTTCTTCAGGTTCAAATTCTGTCCTCAATAAAGTGAATGCCACCACGCTATTCCTCTCATTAGAAGTAACAAGAGATCCTGATGGGAACTGCAGTCTGAGTGAAGAATTCACCCTTATAAGTTGCTGGATATAAACATAAACATTTAGCATTAATACATAAATATGTCAGGATGCACAAGTCAGATAAAAAAATGAAGACCTTACTTTATCATAAAGGGAAAAAACACCTAAACAAAACACCTTCGTTGGCTGCTGTGGGTCCCTGCCCTGAGCACAGCTCCCTGCTGTACAGTCCACACCATGGCCCACCTAACACAATCCAGTGTCTGTAGCACATCATTAATTCAGATTCTTCCTCATCCCACCTATGGGATCTCCTGTATATCCCATGGCAAGATATGAGGCAATGCTATTTTAGCTATGATAGTCCAAAGAGATGAAACTCAAAGTTTGCAAGGAAGATAACTATCTTTTCTTAGACCAATCTGACAGAAAGAAGAAGTGTAACAAACTTCCTGACACACCATCTTTATAAGCCATGGCATTTTACCATGTGGAAGTGCCACAGAACAATCCACAGCAGAGTGCAAAAGCAAAACCAAAAGTTCTGTGTGAAAATAATTCATCCATGTTTAACTGAATGAAAGGTGGGAACACAATAACACTAGGAATTTTGATATGTGTATCATTATTTTAATTAAAACTCACTACCCTAGAAGCAACTAAATAATAGTTTGATCTGCAAAGAAACGCACTCACAGAAGTTTCTGCTGGAAATCATCTATCTACAGCTCCAGAGAGCTCAGCACGGGATAATTCACCTTTCATCTGTATCTCAGTTTTGCCTTATTACCTGGCTTCCCTTGGCAAATAACCCACGCAGCACTTTGTGATGTTGAATAATTCTCTATGACTTCCCTAAGCACCTATCCGACCTTAAACACAGATACCTGAGACTCTTCAGGCAACAAACAGGAAGGAAAACTAAATCCAGAATTGATTATGAAGATGGTAGGAAGGAAAGATGCAGTATCTGTTTGGCTGTGACCTGTGGGGCAAGTACTCCCTGTAGCTCCATCAGTGCAGGAGCAGGTCTTGAATGTGCTCCTTTCCAGTGGACAGCCAGCTGTAGAAAGGGTTTATTTTGATATCAGAACACCATAAAACTAAAAGGAATCACAACTGAGTGGCATGTAAGAATGAGGTTTTTCACTTTTTTTTTTTAGCACTTGCAAGTGGATCCAAAATCTTGTCTAGGTCTTCACTGAGCTTGATGATACATCATCTGCTTGTTGGAAGGAGAAGAGAATTTCTCCACTGATAAAACCTTTTAGGTCAATGAAGGCAAGCCAGATTATGTAAGTAGAAACCAAGGGCCAAATAATATTTCTTCTTCTATAAGATTATGTATTTAGAACCTAGTATTACTATTTATGTTCATTTTTGTTGATTTTTGCCTTACAGCTGTTATTTAGTCTGAGCTTGTTCATAATTAGGAAAAACAAACAAAATGTTTAGAAGGACTTAAATATAAATGTAAGTAATTCAGGAAACCTTTGATTTCCTATACAAACTTGGACCTAGAATAACTAGATCAATGAATCAGCAAAAAAAATTTATGTGATAGAATGTTATATCACACACCAAATAAACCTAAGACACATTGTTAAAAATCTCAAAAAGTAGCCAAGAAAGATCAATTTTTTCCAAGTTGAAATGATTGTTTTAACTTTACCTGGCTCTACGCATTGTTGATTTAAATCACCACAGAGTAGCTTGCATTTCTCTCTTAACATTTTAGCTTTAGCCCCCTCAAGATCTGCATATCTCCAGAAACACATTACTGATCAAGGAGGCATCTCTGTATTTGGCTCTCTTCCATAATGCAAAAGGAAGCATATGTTATAAATTCTCTTTACTCCAATTTCACTTCTGTAGATACACTGTGATCCACAAGAACTACAATTCATATTTAATTCAGCTTCTTCCAGATTAAAGGTATTATGAATGAAAACATCCAAAAGACTTGAACTAGGTTTCTGTATTTTCACCTGTACTTCACATGTGAAAAGGGTTTCATCCTCAAGAATGCAGATAAAAGACTGAAAAAAACCAGGAAACCCCTCTCCTACACTCTCTACTCTCTATCACTTCTTCAATGTAGTGATCAAAGGATCTAAAAACTGTAAAAAGGGAATCATTTCATGACAGAGATCTTTCTTCTTCCTTCCCTTAACAAGCAACTCCAGAAAACTATGTACCTAAAGCCAAGTGAAGACCTTTCTTCAAAGAATCCTCAGTCAAATCTAGACTCATTTATCACCGACAGTTCTAACTTTGGCTATGATTTAAGTTCACCACACAGAAGAAACAACATCAGAAAGAAAACAGAAGTTTTCAAAACACAAAAGTAACAAACTATGTGGTTAAAGACAAGATTTGCACTGAGTTAGGCTATTTGGTAAGGTTACTTAGTTCTATACGGCAATTTAGAGTTTTTGCAATCCATCCAAACTATACAGAGCTTTGGGAAAAAAAAATACACTTTCTGCTCTCTTCTTATTTTGCCATGCAACTAATTCTTCAATTTATTAATTAAGTGGGGATATTAGTACACCTGTTCCTCCTAGTTTTCCAAGATTTCTTTAGCTTCTATCAGCCCCTGGGTTAGGAAACGTTTTAATTTTGAGATACTGTAAATTACTGAAGAGACTTTCAGGGCTTGTCAAACTTCAGCTAATGGTATATGATTTTGTTGATATTATTACAACCTACATTGACACTAGTTTCACATGCGTGCTGTACTTTGTAACAAGTGGCTTATTATCTTCGACTTTACATTTCTTGAAATTATACAGATAAGGAACTGTATACCATCATGTTCATCAGCATCTTCTGCCATTTAGCAGACTGAACAATTAATAAAGTATTCAGCTATAACAAGAAGAAACCCATCTCTGAAGTCTGAGAAATTACTGCAGTAATCAAAAATCAGTCTTATCCTGAGGCTTCTTGTAAGCGGAAGAAAAAAAAGGAAATCAGATGCCCTTCAAGCTGCTAGATTTTTTTCACACCCCAGTCCAGCAAGAAAAAACCTGTAATCACAAGGTCACTGAATGTAAGATTTCATGATACTCTTGTGTTAGTGATGACAACTACAGAAACTGGGGCAAAAATCCAACTGCCTTCATTGATGTGCCTGCAATCAAGAGCAGGCACGTGCACGTGAGCACATGAATACAAGTAAGCCATAGCCAAGTACACAGAAGAAAATCAGTCAGCTCTGCACTTCATTACTTATTCACCTATAAATATTACCTCCAAAATAGCTGGAAACATTCCCACTGAGTTCAATGCCCTCTAGATCAGGTTTACACACAATGAACTTGGCACTCATGAGTGGAGAAAAAAATAAAAAAAAAGGCACCCACACAATCTGTACATGCAACTTTAAAGATCCTTTATAGATATTTCTATAGGCACCAATGATAGCTCCTTAGGTAGTTGGGTGAGTATGTGCATACATGTGTTTTACAGATAAACACGTGTACAAGTGCTCCACTAGACCCATAATGACAATCTATAAACCTAGGTAAATGCAGTTTTCTTCTCATATGCCTGCATAAATTAATTTTCATCAAATATAGTTGGTCAATATGTTTACAGTGATATTGAGCTTCAAAATTCATTCACTTCCCAATATAGCTAAATTGCATTTGTCTTTTAGGCATGCTACAAGACATGAGTTTTTGAAATAACATTTAGGGAAGGCTGAGGAACAAAGGAACTGCAACACTGGATCATATCCAAGGTCCTGTCTCTGACAGCAGTCACCACCAGCTGCTTCACAGAAAGAAACAAGAATCTGCAGTAGGTAGACAAGGATAATGTTGCCGCACACTGGGGTTCATCCATGTTTCCAGCCACTAAATACTGGCTTGAACTCTGAAGCCTTAGGTATATATGCACTTGAAAATGTTATCATTACTAAACATCAGGGATATCTGGAGCTCTGATATCTATGTAAATGTCATATCATATATCCAAATACTGACTCAGCAGAATCCTTTAGTAGATTACAATCTAGAAAAAGCTGTATAAGATCCCCACATATCTCCTGGTTTCTGTTCTGAATTTTCCACTTCAGAATTTAACAGACTGTTAGAAGGAGGAAAAAAAAAATCTTCTATTTTATTTTCTTGTATAATTTCTTAAATTGTTCATGTTTATGTTCCTTCTCTTTCATTTTCGCTTTTCTAATTTGAACATCTTTTTACCCTGTTTTCATTAAACAGTTTTTCAGTAATGTAAACTTCGGGGAATAAAACATTTACCCATAGGAACCTGATTCCTTAGTGATTTACAGGCTCCATTATCTTTTTTTTTTTTTGTCTGAGGGTTTATTGTGGGTTTGTGGAATTTTCTTTAATAATTTCTTTTTCAGGCACAAAAGATTAATCTACATAAGTTTTCAGAACATAATGCTATTATGGCATATCAGTAACAACAGAATAAGGATCCCACAATTCAGTCCTGAATCAATAGTCTTGAATAGCTGCATAGTTAGAGAAAGACTGAGCAGTTTATATGATGACATAAGGATGGGCTAATAGACAGATCAAAGATTCTGATATTAAAATGAAGATCATAAAAAGATGGGTAACATGCCTTCAACATGGCATGGGTAATTTTTCATGGAAAAATACTCTTCATTAGAAAAGGGCTAAGCAGATTGCCTGAACATAAAATACCCAATTTATCAATTTGCCTATATGTTTATACAAGGGCTTAAGTAGAGAATTCTAAATATAGAAACAGTTGTGAAGTAGGGCAGCATAACCTACCTGCAAATAAAGCTGAAGTTAGAGCACAATTGTAAGAGTAATGTTGAGTAAGGGGAAAAAAGCAAGTACAAGTAAAAATGAAGATATATGCAAATTTGTTATAAATATAAGGACATTTTACCAGATGGAGAAACTGGGCAGTTCATCATCATGTTCTCACACCCGCAAAGTTGTTCTAAAACTACTCCTCATGAAAGCAAATATAAATGGCTGTTCAAGTAAACTGTTTAAATAAATCTTGATATTATATAAGAACCATCTGAAATTATTTTCTTTGCTTATCTGAGTACATTATCTGGAAATATAAGAAGCTCTGTGTTTTGGCTACTATTTCTATGATTACTGTGCTCTAACCAAAATTCTTTATACTCTATCGGGAAAGTGGAAAAGTGTTAAAGGTCTTTAGTGATACAATGCCCATGAGAGCAAGAGTGTATCTAACTAGTACTTATTAAAACAACAGACATCAATAAAATTGATTCATTTGTGTTTAATAACAATTAAATTTGTTACTAGGAATATATTTAACTGCTGCTACCAGCATGATAATAATGTAACCCATTTGCACAGCTATTTAGATACAACCCTCCCAGCTGATGTCCATGCCCCCTCAGTTCTTACAAGAGCTAATATTTAAACTCCGCCATACAGTTTACAAATATCCAAGGATCACAGTGTGATTGGAGAGGTCCTGACACCTTTCAAATGCAGTGATGTATCTCTGTCACTCAATTTCTGTAGGAAAAGAAATGAAATTCACAAGAACAGCAAGACAGATAACTTCTGCATTCAGATTTAAATGCACTGAAAATGAATTTTAAAATAAACATCTCTCCTTTGCATTTTTATGTCCTGATTTTGCCGAGTATTCCCTGATCAGATTTCACTTATAACCATCAAAATGAATAAAAAAAATTTAAAATCAATTCTCAGTCAGTTATTGATAGACTTTTTACCATTGAAGTATATATAGCAAAGAAGCTGGTTTAACACACACTGCATACCCTATTAGGCATCATATTTCACACACCTCAGGAAAAAAATCAGGAGTTATTTTAGAACAATATTGATTTTTTGGCATTTTGGTCTTGAAAATCTCTGGGTTTTACCATCGAAGGGAAAACCCACAAACCTACATTTTGGAGCATTATTGCTTTGTAAGAGCTATCTGACTGTGCTCAAATATTCTCAGACACTTGATGCTCACTTACAGCCACTCATAATTTGCAATTGCAGACCATTACTCAGGCAAAAACTCCCAATAAACATCATGAGAGTATCTGTATGAGCAGGAACTGCCTCCATAACAGTCTGCAAGAGCAGTCACTCACATGGGTCTCACACCGACACTCTACATATGTCCACAGCACAGCCTCCACCTTCACACTCCCCAGCTCAACCTGTTCTGGTGCATTACTATTTATACAAGCTTTACACTTCAAGTACTTAGAGTACTCTTATTTCTGTTGATCAGCAAGGACAGTCTTCAGATCTTGATATTTAGGTACACGAGTCCAGAGAAAGAAGGTTCGTGTATGTATTCTGTATAAACATTTGTAGGTGGATATTTCAGGGTTGGACATGCAATGTTTAACAGATCGTTGCAGCCCACTGAGCACTCCAAGCATGAGGCCTCTGAGAACATGCTGGTCACACACAGCCCACCCATCCTGCTTCTCCTCATCAATTCCAGCTATGGGCAAAGGTGCTCAGTTTCTATCTTACAGAACTCTCAAAGCACTAGAGGACAATCTTCCAGAAAATCTATGATAAGCCAGAAGTTATATTTGGAAGGAATAAATGATAATTTTAAGCAAGAGAAGGATATGTGAAGGGGAAAAAAAAAACCAAAAAAACAGAGCAGGCTAGATGACTGGTCAGGCAGCACAGGAAAAAGCCAAAAAGCAAGTAGAAAGTGAATTTGGTGGAGGAAGGGAATCCAGAGGTAAAGGAACTTGCCATGGGAAGAATGAAAGAAATTACAGGAAAAGAAGCAGAAGAAGAGCAGCAGGCACAAAGAATGACTGTGCATTAAAATACATCAACAGATTGGCCATTAGGTCTTTCTTAGCCAATAAAAATAGCCTGACAAGACAGAAATAAAAATACCCAAAGATTTCTCTAGTCACATTTTCAGTTGCTATTACTCTGAAGGGATGGAGTAGGGAGATGGACAGAGGTTGTTTGTGGTTAAGAATAGGGGAAATGGACTACATCCAATCATGACTGAAACAAGTAGATTAGAAAGCTCCTAAAGAGGCTGAGAAAAGTCTGAAAAACACTATGAAATGCTGTCCATCCAAGAGAGCTGTGAAAACCCAAAGCTTAGTTTTGCTCTGGAATACTCTCAGAATATATTTTTCCTTCAGATACATATTTTAAAAAAAATTATATACCATAATATTTTTCATTAGTCTAAAGCCAGACCATAAAAAACTATTTCAGTTTAAGCATAAATACATCCTGTCTAAACAAAGACTAGAGATTTCTCCCCTTTTTTAGTTTATTCACCATTATAAAATTTAGAGTACTACAATGCATCCAGGAAGGAAAAAAAAAAAACAAACAAACTTTTCCTCCACAAGGTCCCCTGTGCTTATGAAAAGCAGAAGTTGACTCTTCAGTTTTACAGCTTTTCCATTTTACAGACATTCCGTCATTACCATGCACCACAGACATGACCTTCTCTCCAAAAAGAAGTGAATGAAATTGTGTCATAAGCCTATCAACCCTGTTGTTCAGAGAGGCAATAAGAATGACATAAGGCAGACGTCCAGGTATGGTGAATGTTTCTGAGTTTGCCTGGGGGACCTGATTCCAAGCTCAATTAGATTTGTCAATTAGATTTGGTTTGCAGTGATGTAATACTGCTCTTTGCAGGTCACTCATTTGACACTTTGGAAATATATTCAGACACAGATCCCTACGGAAAGCGGCCTGGACATGAAATTGAGCCTTTGGTGTGGGAGGATACCCACAAAATTAGAATATAGAATATATTAATTTAATGTAGTTTTCCCAGAGTTTCATATTGAATTAATCTTTTCAATGAAGCTGAGGAGAAAAAGAACTTTATCTTCCCACAAATCTCTTTCAATGTTATTGAGATACCACATTAAAGGACATCACAGATAAAGCAATGGTGGAGAATTCTGGAAACAAATACTTAAAAGGTAATTTTTTTCGTAGTCTGATTTACCCTATAAGATTATTCATAACAGGATGGAAACCAGTTGGGATAGACTATTCAGAAAAGCTTGTTTCTGTTTCAGCTGCCTACACTATGTGTTTACTACATGAACAGTCACAGTTCTGTCAATCTGGCAAGTGATATTAGCAGCATAACCTCTATATTAGTGCAAAATGCTCAATATATCTTTAAGAATCTATTTCATGACTGAACTAAAAAGATAAAAGATCTCAATTATCTAAATCATGCAACAGATTCAAAACATATAATCAAAGGCTTAAAGAATTTTCTTATTATCAGACTGCACAATTAGCATGCTTACAACTGAACACATGTCTCAGAACCCAAGAAGGAAACTAAAAACAACCCCACAATGTAGCAGTATAGAAGGCTGCTGCCACAATATCAATAAACAATAGTTAGATTGCAGATTACACCGCATAATTATACTTAATATTTACCATCAATTTTTCATGTTCAGCTACTTCACAAATAAAATATATTACTAGGCTTCACACTTCAGTGATGTGGGAAACACTAATATCCTTTTATGGACAATCTAAACATTTTTATTATTATTATTTATAAAGTTGCAAAGTAACCAAATGAGTTCCTTAGATTTTATAGGAGGGAGAAATGAACACAATGAGGACTGTCTGTCTTAATTATCTCTAATTCTCAAGCAGGCAGAAATACACACAGAATTTGTTCTTGGTCAAATAACTGCATGTTACCAAATTTAAATTTATGAAGCTTTAAATTTAATTGCTTGTCTTCAATATTCTTTTTCTGACATTTTTATCTAGCTTCACTGGGGAAAAAAAACCCTAAAAGCAACTCATGCATCATTTGAACGGAAAAAAGTCTCAATTAACTGTTGGGGGGGGGGAGGGGGGAAGGAAGGAAAGTCATCCAAACTAACTAAATGAAAAGTTTCAGTAAAGTTTTCCCTGAGAGCATTTTCCCCAGACAGAATTTCTGGTGCAAAAAAACCACAAGGCTTACAAAAGCAAAAAATAATAGCCCAAGGAATTGAAATTCAAGTCTATTCCCTAAATCTTTTGTTTTAGGAAGTGGAATACCTCATGGAAGAAATGCTAGAAGAGACTTACCTGAGGACAGCCAGCTGTCCAGAGGCTGAAACAGACCTCAGTGATGTGACCATGCAACAAAGCTAAGACTTGTTGCCTAATCTCCCACAGTTCACAGTATTTTAATTGCAAGATCACACCAGAGTACACTCTCTCTTTTTTGTTTGTTTGTTTTGTTTTAGGAAAACAAAGTTGTTGCGAAAACAAAACAAACAAAATATACAAAAACTCAAACAAATAAACAGCCTTCAAAAAACCTTGAATATCAACTAAATGCAGGCTATGAACAAGAGGAAATTCTCTTCCTACCCATCTCACTCTGTCTCTCTCAACAGATATCCTGAATACATCAAAAACCATGGCAAGAATGGAAGAAAAGGAAAAACTTCAGGAATCTGCAGACAGATGTAGGTGCATGCTGCAAACTGAAAAGTTTGACAGTGCCCATTGAAATCTAACTCAGCATTTTATTCTTTGCAGCAATATCTGATTTATACAACTGCTGATCTATGTCCTTAGGTTCCTTAGAGTATTCTAGCATTCCCAGTTTCACATCTTCTGGCAAATTAGATCTTGAAGATGAACTAAGAATGACTTACACTTGAACTTCAAATGGTAAACACCAAGGGCAATATCCTGCAGAGAGACACAAGGAAATATCCGAGACATCAGAAGCACAGAAACTGTGTTACATCACATCCCGCTGTTACAGCATGCCAGGATACTTTTTATAAGGAGATGTAGCGTGACCCAAAATTCACACATAGGTTAAAGGTCTACAGACAAATACACGGGAAACCACACAGTTCATCAAGTTCTTCCACACAATGTCAACAGCTTCCTTCCAACACTCTTCTCCTCAACACTATCCCAGGACTTCTCTAGCCTCTTCTTTTCCCCAAAGCCCTTACTCCAGGGACCTCGATGTGCACTGCTGAGACTGCACTTTGAGGTTGTTGCATAAAATAGCTGCTGTTTTAGATACAAATGGAAACATCAGTTCCAGAAACAATTCCTAATCCTACTGGGCATCCTACAGACACCTGCTATCTCTGGATTTTTCACAAAGCTGGAAATATTGTAAGAAAATTAACTTTTCAGCTTCTATAGCATCATGCACTGTGCTGCTTCTGGGAATTTTAAGTTGAAGGAACAGTGTGAGTCTAGGCACATTCACTAAAATGATCCCTTCCTTATAAAAATGTTAAAATACACACATAGTACCCATAAAGGATCTCACAGAATATCCATAAATAACAACTCAGAAGCTGTCACATTCTGTTTCTGGTAAATTTCTCCATCACTTTCACAAAACAGGAAAAGAGACCTACCAAAAGAACACTTACTCAACAGAGTTAGGACTCCATCTATAAAGAGCTATAGAATTATAATGTTATCCAACTATAGATCTGATGCCTCATAGGCAGTGCTTTCTGTCACAAGATTACAAATGTTTTCTCATGCAGCTTATGGAATAAAAACAAACACTACTCACTGGAGAAAAATTGAATGCAAATAACTTCAAAAATACAGGTGAATCCATCTCACATCAGTATATTTGGGAGTAGGTCAAATTATTCTAGCATGTCTGCAAAATCTGCATGTGTATCACTGGAGTTTTTGAAGTATGTAAGTAGGTAAAACCATGAATGACCTTAGGCCTTCCTCATTTTGCTAAGTTGCAGAAATTCACTTCTATCTGGGACCTAACTGTTACCAGCCTGAACAGTTTAAAAAAAAAAAAAAAAAAAAAAAAAAAAAAAAAAAGCACTTGTACAGCCTCAGCTGAAAGCCCTCAAGATGCAAGACGCAGTAAAAGCAGGTGTTAATTATATCTAAGATACAAAGCTTGCATACCCTGAACACAATCTCAGCAAGGATTATTTTATTTTATCCTGTTATCTTGCAGATAAAGTGACCACACAAATCTGAGTGTGAATAACTCACACCCTGAGTGTAAAGCCTGGCTTTGTCCTTCTTTAGGGCTTCACTGTGGAAACCATCCTAATGGCAGATATCAGTAAGTTTACCCATGGAAGTCCAAAATCCACCCCAGACGATAAGACCTGACCTCGGGAGAACACACATTTGGGCTATGCTGCTAAAAGAGGCTGAGCACCCTCTATTCCCATCATCTTTGATCAGGTATCAGTACTTTAAGGCTAAGATTAATGGAGCCTTTAGAGAAGGTTTTGCAGGAAAATTACATTGGGAAATACTGGTGGAGGATCAGTTTCACTGATATATAGAACTTTCATTTTTTTATTAAAAATGACGAGCACATGGTATAAACCAAGTGTGCAGCAGTGATGTGCGTTTTCATTTCTGAAGAACTACCATACACAAACAAACTGAATAGAAAACCTCAAAGTGATTGTTTTTAAGACTAACAAGAACTACACACAGCTAACTCCCCACGCACCTACCTGTCTTTCATCCCTGTAGTAGTATCTAAGCATCATATACTTGTGAAGAAGCAACGGCAGCAAGAACTTCCATGAAATATTTCAGTGGGCAAAATTTTCCAAGCAAATGCTTCTCCAATCGAAACAAAACGATGGCAGAAAACTGGCAATGCTGATCAAATTGCAGTCTTCTACCGTTGTCTTTTCCCCATGCATAACCTCAAAACACTTAGTATCGTGAATTATAATTGCTAATTATTCCCACTATGAAACAAGAAGTACTAAGAAAATAGCACAGCAAACAGAGTGAATACACATTTCTTGCTTGATTCATATGAATTCCCTTAAATAATTACAGACCAGAAGAAAAGAGTCAAGTTAACTATGACCAGTTACTTATAGTTTTTGTAGCATGTGCTAATTGAGAAAAAAATAATGTTTTGTTTGCAGTTGCTTCTCTTCTTTTTGAACTTGAACATTCCTCAGTTGTAAGCAAGGAAGACCTAACAATTCACACTTAGGAACAAAGTATTTTTGTGATTAGAAAAACACAGTGTCTGCATATTTGGCATATATGTACACCACATTCTCTTCAATAAATTAAAGAAAACCACACAGACATAGCGAATACAACCTTTGGCTGAACTAGTTTTCAGAACACAAAATAACTAATTAAGGCAAAGGAGGCTGCTAGAAAACTTGAGCGCTTGTTTAACAATAGAGCTGTAGGGAATGGACCACCACTGTCGCTGATAACACATGGGGGGGGGGGGGGCGGGGAGGAATCACCGAGATACACTTGTCTACTGAAATACCAGTGAACCCGGTTCCTGAGGTCAGTTCTTGTTACTGATAACTTTAAAGGGGAAATAATTGTACCTGGCGTTAAGGAGGCTGCAGTCCTAAATCGGTAAAATAAACGTTCTAGAAAACCAGTCAATTGCTCTGCAAAGTGAGAAGAGGCCGTAACTCAGCTCTTCCCTCACAGTTTAGGAGTGGTTGGGTCAGGCACAGAGCACGCAGGAGACACCGCAACGGCCCCACCGCACACGCTGTGAAACACCAAAGCGCAGCACCTCCTAGTCGGGTTATAAGAGAAGGACGCGTGGGCTTGCACGGCTGAAACACCAGCAAACAGTTATCATCCCCCCCGCATCCCCTACCGCTCGGGATCCTCACTTATCATATCCATATCCAGAAGGCGGCCGGCGCCTAGGGCCCGCCCCGGCCCATGCGAAGGGGTGCGCGGCCGGGGGGGCGACAGGTTGAGATGGAAGAAGGCGAGAAGGAAACGGAGGCGGCACCCACTCCCGCCGCGGGGGCGGGCAGGGCCCCGAGAGAAGCCGCCAGCCTCAGGTGGAGCCCGACGCGGCAGCTCCGTGCTCCCGGCTGGTGCTGCGGGGCATGGTCCCGCCTCGAAACCTTTAAGCCCCGCCGCAGTGCTCTCTGCAACTTCCGCGGCTCCGGCGGCGGCGTGGCCCGAGGGCTCCGCGGCCGCTTCGACGCCTCCGGGCCAGCGGAGCGGTGGCGGACGGTCCTGCCCTGCCCTGCCCTGCCCGCCGCCGCGCCCCTCTCCCACCCCAGCCTCGAGCGGTAGGGAAGTAGGATGTCCCGGAAAAGCAGGTCTCAGGTACTTCCCCAGGTGAGGGAGCTGGACGTGGGGCTCCAGCTGCGCTCGCCGCAGCTGCCCTGGGAGGGAGCAGGTGAGACTGGGACTCCACCCTCACGCACCCTCGCCGTAAATAAAGCCTAGACAAAGTCACCATCTGGGGAGGGGGCGGGGAGCTGCATTAGACTTGGAAGTCACTTACCGGCTTTGCAAGGATCCTTATAATCTATCGCCTCGGCTTTATCCTCTTCAGTGAAATCGTAAGTGTAGTCATAATCAAGGCCAGAGCAGCAGGAAGGCTTCCCGCAGACAGTCCACCCGGCCAACCACAGTGCCATCCTCCAGCAAAGCATCTTCATCCTCCCTCGGGCGAAGAGGTGGTGGGCAGGGCGCGGGTGAACTAGGCGGCCGGTTCGACTGCCCACGCCGGCTTGGGAAAGGAGGGTAGGGGATGGAGGAACCACAGGTTTTGTGGAGGGGTTGGGGGTTTTTTTTTCGTTCTCCACCTGGGGGCTCTTCCGAGAGACGGTGCCTTCTAGGTAGCCCCAGTCAGACGGGTGCGACACAGAGTGAGGAGCATGAGCGTCGCTGCCCCTCCTGCCCTCTCGTCAGGGAAAAGTCTCTGGGTGTGTGGGTGGGCGCAGGGGGTGGACTCAGGCTGGGAGATCCTGTCTGTCAGGGCGTCCCCTCGCCTTTGTCAAACCCCAGCCAAACTTCCCGCGGAGGAGACGGCGGCGACTGCTGCCCGCGTCCCGTTCCGCGCCCGGCCCGCGCCCTGCTGCGCGCCCGCCGCCCGCCGCGCCGCCAACCCCGGTCCCGCTGATGCTACCAGAAGATGGATCCGGGCTGCACATCAGCAAACTACCACGGGGAAAGGGGAAAAGAAAAATAAAGAAAGAGAAAAGGAAGGAAAGAAAAGGGAGCAGGCGGGGTGGGGGAGGGAGGGTGCACTACAGCAAACCGCGGAGCTCTAGTGATGGGAGGCAGCAGCTATGCTGGAGTGAGCAAAGTGTCAGAGCTTCGCCCCCCTCTGCACAAACACTCTAAGCTCTGTCTCTGGTCTGTCCCCCCTCCTCCGTCCCCCTTTAACTTACGAAAACCTTACAGGCAACTAACACACAGTCGTCAGCATCCTGCTTACTTATTCATACAGTCAGGGTCAGGATCCGGGCTGCTTCTGATCTGCTCCCTTGATAGTGTGTCTTATGGAAACACGCGCATTCACTGTACGCCTCTATCTCCATATAGCTTTCTCTCTAGATAAGTAGTGCATGGCATTTAAACAACAACAACAAAAGGATCGAGATCAGATAAAACAATGCACAGATCGACACCCGACAGCCAAAAAAGAGCGAGAGAATGGGTGTTGAGAAGAATTAACTACAATTTAGGAGACGGAAAAATAAATCAGTGTCTGTGTATTTCCCCCTCTGCTGCGGCTGCTTTGCAGTGTTAGCCCCATGAGCTGAAGGGTGGGGGTTAAGGAGTGAGGGGGAGGGGGAAAGAGAAAAGTTTAAGCGCCCACAGTTTGTTTAAAACAGAGGAAGGCTGTTATAAAAGGTCCATTGGTCTCCAGAAGTTCAGCCAAGCAACCGGGAACTGGTTCCAAAATGAAAGTAAGAATAAACAAACAAACAGAAAAAAAAACAATCAATGCAAACAAAAAGTAAAATCGTAGCATGCAGCAGCAGCGCGGAGATCTTGCAGTCGCGTTTTCCTGCTCTCACGTGGATCTCCAGGAGAGTGGTGGAGGTTTATTTTCCAGCGAAGTTTCCGCGGGAGCCTTCGCCCCGCTCCGCGGTGTCCTGCCTCGCCTCGCCCGGCCCAGCCGCGCTTCAGAGCCGAGGCGCCCCGAGCCGCCGCCGGCTGCGCGGGGCCGGGTTTTGTTTTAAAGCCCGAGAAGGGATAAGCGCGCAAAGCCTCATTTCAGCCGATCAACCTGGAGAGGGAGGGGGAGGAGGGGTGGAGATACGTGCTGCTCGAATAAAACAAGATAAAGCGGAGGGGAAAAAAAATGTATATAGGTAGTTAGAGATCTCCCTGCCTGCCTCCTCCCCTCCCCCGAGAAGGGCAGCTCCGATCCTGCAGAAACGCCTGAAACTGTTTCAGACCAAGGTGAGACTTTTCCGTAGCAAACTCTACTCCTCCTCCTTTTACGAGTTTCCATGGAAAAGGGCGGGGGGGACGACGAGGGGTGGGTAGAGGGGAGTTTCTTCTGCTGCCATTTCGCCGGGGTGTCACATTTAACACGGACTTTTGAAAGGGCTGCCGCGGAGAAGTGACTGCGTCTTTCTCTTACTTCCGAGCCCGCACAGGCTCTCTCTCTTCGCAGCACTTCCCGGTAACCTTCCCTCTGTGGCAGGGGTGGAAATCCGGAGATAGTCCCTTCTCCTGCCTGTGCCAAGAGGGCAGGCAGAGCCGGCGGCGCGCCCCTTGGCTCCGCGGGCGCGGACCGCCCCAGGTGCCGCGGGGGCGGGAGGGGCACGGCGAAAGCAGTTATGCAAACTCCGGGTAGGCACAGCCTGCTCTCGCAGCTATCCAGGGACTGGGCACAACTTTCTATGGCCGCTATCAAGATCTAGCTGCTCCCAAAAACGGGGGGCGTGGGGGAAGGCGTTGGGGGACTGAGGGGCGGGGGGGAAGGAGGCGTGGGGAGAGCAAAGCGCAAAGCCTCTTTTCACATGACAAAAAGTGTAGTGCCTGCCTGGAGGAGACGGTGCATCTGCCCCTGCCGTTCTGCGAATAAAGGGTTAGTGTTGCTATAGATAGGCACTCTCGGCGGGTCATACCATTAAAACTGGAAAGGTCAGTTAAGGCAGAGCTAATAACAGTTTAATAATAGAGCATATTAAGGAGTCTGACACCGGGTAGCATCACTGTCTTTGAAGCATCCATGTGTTGTGCTTCCTTGCATTTTTGGCATCCACGTTGTGTTCATGTTACTCCTAACCTAGTCTTGTTGCTTCAAAGTTGAAAGCCAAGGAATGAGTAGCTGCTACTGAAAAGGTGCAGCCTTCACTAAAGAATCACTCTTCTCTGTCCCAGCAGTTCAGTTTGTTGGGTGTCATAAGGCCCACAAAAAGCACCATACACCAGATGACGGAAAAGCCTGAGAAACTTGCGGTCTGCTCGTTTCCCCTCTTCCTCAATGTACTTTCTGTGACCAGCCACCTCAGACACTTGGAACTGACTCCAAGGAAGTTATCAGAGATCCTTCCTTGTCAATTCATCAGAGCAGTGTCGGAGCTGATGACTATATATTCTTGCGTACTGTCATGGTTTAGTGGGCTGTGTTTTGGTAAAGAAACCAGTCTGATCCGATTTGAAATCTAGTTTTGATTATTTTTTAATGTCCACGAAGGAGACAGTTTATCTTGCAGTGTTATAAATTACATGCTCATTTGACATAGTGGATCTTCGTAACCCAGTTTTGTTATTTTACTTGGTCTTGTTTCATACGTATGCACACCTTTAAAAAGTTAATTTTCTTTCGTGTGCCTATGCACCCCTATCCCAAAAAGAAACAATCTCTGCCTAGCAAGCACACATTTGTCAATAGAGCCTTAGAAACACTGACTTTGCTGATTGCTTTACAGCCCTAGTAGAGGAATGTACAACATACAATCCTCAACATGCCAGTCTCCCAAGTGAGGAGATTATTATAGCCTCTCCAGCAGGAGATTAACTCTCCCAGCAAGGTAGGCACTGACGTCACTCCCAGCCTCAATCTGCCCCCGACCTCAGCATCATCAACACTGGCAGAGCAGCAGCAAGTGCTCACAGTCTTGAAGACAGCTGGCCATGCAGAGCCCTGACTAAGACAGGAAACAAATTCAGAAATGTTAGATGGGAGTCATGCAGAAATCTGGGCACATAAGTGCTGTAACAAATAAATGTTTGTATAGGTCAGGGTAAAAGCTGTTTTCTGCTTGTAATCCAGAGCAACTACACATTAGAATTACTGTTTAAAATAAGCATTGCAGCTCTGCAGAAACTATTCTACATTGCTTAGATATTAATATTCCCATTAGTCACATTAGTAAAAAGCTTTCCTCATATTAAGAGAATTTTTTTCCTAGTAACCAAACTGTTTCACATTAAAAACCCTACCTTCTTCCCTAATTAATTATTCAACCTAACTTCTTTCATGATGCAAAATTTTGAAACATTTTAAGTACAAAATATTTTTTTCTTATCACACATTCATGTCTACCATTCCAAAAAGCTCACAACTCTGATAATCCATCTGACAACACAGTCAATCAAAAATCCATCCTACAGCCGTTTCCAAAGAAACGAACACATAGCCAGGAAGACAGAATGCTTAAGCTGGAAGGAAACCAACCAAAGGAACACAACAACAGCAACAACAAAGCTCCAAGCATTTTCCCTTTCCCTTTAAATTTCCTGATTTGTGGATATATTACAGGGACACAGATAATGGTAAATGCATTTACATTAAAAGTGGTGGTGGTGGTTTTGGTTCTTTGTTTGTTTGGTTTTGTTTTTTTTTTAATCCAGAAAGCAGGAGGCTTTCCAGCTCTTCCTACACATACTCACAAAAAATACAGCCCCCCCCCAAAAAAAAACCCAAAACCAAACAAACGAAACCCCACCAAACCAAAAAACACCCAAACAAACTAAAAAACGTTTTTAAAAAAGGACAAGTATGTACAAAAGGCAAACACAATCACAGAACTAAAAAAAATACATCTGAAATATCATTGCTCACACCTCCTCCTCATTCTTTGGCTATCTGTCTCCTGCTTAGGCCTCCATCTAGTGTGGAGTTTTAGGTGGGTGGACACAATGGGCTTATTCACAAACATCAAGCTCAGCACATGCCTAAGGCTTTGAAGGCTGAAGACCATGGTGGGTCAGCTCCTTGGGACAAGGACTCGTGGGATTTTTCAGGAGGCTAAAACAGAAAAGTTCTGCGGGAGCTGGTTACCTTCGTGCTTTATCTCCTGATAACCACATTCTCTGTCTCTGAGGTACCTAGAGCACTTCTGAAACAGCTGAAGTTATGTTTAAGCATTTTCCCATTCTCCAAACGGTTATTCTGTAGGGAAATACTGAGGCTGAAAGCACATTGTAGCAAATAAACTGTTTACAGTAACAAGCGTACATATATGCAATCATAAAGGTATACTGAGTAAATTATATAAACTAAAATTAAAATTTTGAAGTTAAAAATCAAGCACTCATGATCTTAACAACAGTGAGCTCAAACCTTATTTCTCCCTTCTCTCCCACATGTACTCGTGTATTATGAAAGTTGTTCATTGCATGTTTGCATACAATTTTTTTCTACAGACCTCTCTGCTTAATTAACAAAAAGCTTTCAATGTTATGTTTTCTGCTTCATTTTTGAAAGTATGCCCCATGCTTTATTCATTACACATTTATTCATATCGTACTCTGAATACAGTTATTAATTTCCTCATGGGCCTTTTATGGAGCTTGTTGCTACAGTATTTATGGGCTTCAAAAATATTAACTATTTTAGTTTCATAATTCACCCCTCAGATGAGGGGATATTTTGACAGGATATGAATATTACATTTGGAAAACAGTTATAGATTGCCTAGTTTGATATCTTGTAGACCTGTCAGGACTTGGCACTGTAGAAAAGCTTATTTCTTCAAGGCCTGGTTCCCACTGCTTTAAGTTGCAGTAATATCACTCGCTGACTATCTAACTACCTCTAATCAAACCCTGGAGTTTTCAGGCATCTGAAAATGAGAAGCAAATATTTAGCAAGAAGTGCAGTTTGAAAGCCTTGAACCAGCTTTATCAAGGAACGTGCTGGCAAAGGCAAGGACTAAGACACAAATTTTGGACTGTTTAGCTCTCTCGAGATTTTGGACACTGCTTCTCTTCCCATAATTCTTTTTCTTTAATGCTTCCTTCAGTTTCTAGAATAAAGATGACCAGACTCCTGCCAGCACCAGCCTCATCTTTAACAATATTCACATAATTCATCCACTGTTTTGAATCTTCGGCTCCTCAACACAGTACCTATTAACATGAATAGGTAGTGCTGTGTTTGGCCCAGCATTTGAAAAGACATGTCTGTCTTCACCACTGGATTTCATGGTTATTACTGGCAGAAGAGGGAATCTTGGGATCCTTTCCAGACTCTGGGAGAGGGTGTTTTTTAAATAGCAAACTCCCATCTGCTTGCTTCCCATGTCCATGCTTTGCCTTGTCTTGGCTTTTTGTTTCAAGCCTGTCTTCGTCCTGTCTTCAGTCTTGGCTGTTCATCCCACTTTTATTTTTCTTATCCAGTTAATGGTAGTGTTTGATTTGTATCCCAGTTCCAGCTGCCCTAATTGCACTTTTCTTTAATTTTGTTCTGGGACTTCTCACTCTCAGATTCATCTTCAGCTATGCAGGGTTCTTTTTGTTGTTGTTTTGTTTTCGTTCCCTTTATCTAGTTGATCTTTCTCTTATGTCTTCTCACCCAATATAACTTTTAGTTATGTTGACATCCACTTTCCTTGTCTTTTTTACTGCAGGTGTGCGCCACAAAGTTGGTCTTGCTCCTCGACCTTATTTCCTAGTTACAAAGTTGTCCTCGCTCCAGGCCTTACACCGAGGTTCAGGTAATTTTTGCTTGTCTGCTATCCTCCATCCATCTCTTCACTTGGTTACTTCTCAGGCCTGGTTTCCTTATGCAAAAAATTTCGCTGTCCCAAAATATATCCACCATTCCCATTGCTGATTTCTCCTAATTCTTTCTTAGGAGCTTTGTGCTGACTTTACCATGCTGCAAGATCAGTCCTTCTTCCCCATCTATACAAGTGAGACGACCTTCCCCTCCCCATACTGCAGATACAACTCTGGTGGATTAAGCACCTGAAATCATTGCTTCTTCTCAATTAAGTTCCAGATCCAAGCAAGGCACAGCTCAAAATTATCATGTGATATATCATTGGAGGTGAGACAGGTAAGAGAGCTGCTAAAACTGCATGTATTCAAGGCTGGCTGTGTTAAAGGTAAAAAAGGATATATCCCTTGACATAAGGACCAATACTCTCCTTCTTTCTATTCTGCTCAAGATTTAACTACATTTCCTACAGGTTGACCATACTGAAACCCATTCAAAAATACTGCTATGATTTTTAATTAGGATCAAACCCATCTATTTGCAAGTTTCATTCTCAAATACCTGGATAATTTAAGCTAACTTTCTAAAAAGAAGGCTGATGAAGAAGAATTTAAAAAATCAGCTTGTAGTAGATACTAGCATGGAAAATGTTATATCAAATTTTCACAATTAAGGATAGATATATAAGCAACTTAAACAACATCTACCAGCAGACAGTGTCAAGGAATTTTGATATTAGATACCCAACCAGACTGTGTTTATAACATGATTTGTGTTATGCCCTTTCCATTTTTAATACTCTAAAAACTGCAGAAGAACAAAACTACACTGGTGACATGTACTGATGTTAAAACAAGTAATCAAGCAACAACAACAAAACCAGTGGTGCACAACTTAAATTAGAAACTGTTCTGTGTTTGCTCAGCATCTCTGATCCTCATCAAGCAATAAATCAATTTGCAGTAGCCGTGGACAGCTATTTAAACACAGGACCAGAAGAGCTTAATTGTTAAAGCAATGTTCAAAGCTAGAAGGTATAGGAGGATAGTGTAAGAGGTCATATTAAATATTCACTTATCTAAAAACTGCTGCATTCCAAATATTAAGAGGCATCCTGACCTTCTCTTAATTAAAAAACAAAGTCTATGAGCTTTGAGCTTAGCAGAGCTTAGCTTGCAGTTCTTCAGAGCATAGATAGAAGCTGCCAGTTGAAAAACTGGCATCTAAATGTTTGCCAACTTGATTTTGTTTGATTTACTTTTTTGTCTAACATGCAAAAAAAAGCCAGCTAAAAACTGTTTGTTTTGGAGTTTGCAGTTTATTTTTACAAGTTGATAAAGCATTCAGGATTCAATCCTCAGCTTTGTAAGAGGCTGCTCCTTGTCAAAGCTGACAGCAAACTTGTGTTTGACTTGCATCAGAACTGATCAGGGTCATCATTCTAGACATTGGTAGCTGGTGAACATAGTTTCTTTGGCAATTATATGATAATATAAGTGTAATAAACTATAACAATGATATTACTATTCCTAGATCTGTTCTTCTGTGACCAAATGTTGCTGGTAGACTTCGAAGTGATGATTGTTATTAGATTGACTAGGTGTAGAGGGTTAATCTTACCCTCCAGTATTCAGCATACTGTCACATAGCTGGGAGTCAGTGGATGATTTTGGACAGAGAAAAGCCCCTAATGAGCCTGATCTTGAGTGACTGCTGAGCATTTTGATCTTCCATTCAGTTCTAGAAGATGGAGCAGCTCAGCACCTTGCCAAACAGGATTCATGGTTTTGAGCTATGTCCCGCTCACATGAAAAACCTCTGGTTTAGTTTACATGGTAATTTATCCCTTATCTCTGGCACTTACTACAGAAAACATGTAACACTGAGAGTGGAGGTAAGGAATCAAAGCATATAGGGGAACCCTGCCCTAATTGGGTTTCTATGTAGACACAATGTAGTCTTCTAACTCTGGATCACTGAAAATAAATAAGGCCTATCACCAGCAGCCAGGAGGAAGAATGGCAATTGTCTTACAGAAAGCAGTATGAAACTATGATACAAGACCTGTCAATGACAGAAATATTGTCCTGTAGTTATGAGTGTTGTTTTATTTGTGGTAATATTTACATGAGTTCTCTACACAGCACAGAACTTTTACGCTTTTCAATGCTGTCTAACATACATTTCATTAACACAGGTAGCTACAGATAGCATTATACCACTGAATTTTATGGTGTAGCTATCAAAAAAAAACCCACCAAAAAACCAGAAAAAAACCCCCAAACCAAACAAAAAAAAACCAACAACCAAACCAAAACCAAAACCAACCAACCAAACAAAAAACCCCAAACCAAACCAAAATATAAATCACCACCTCATGTACCTAAGGTGTCTTATTTAGTACCTTTTTCTAATCTTCAGTGTTCTAAGATGTCTGTGGCAAAACTAATTGCATCCATGTTACCCATCTCTCTCCAAAATTATTTGTACTGTGTTTGTTGTCAATTCTTCTTTACTACAATAGAACACTTTCCAGCAAAAGCTTCTTTTGAAAGAAGTCACTGATGTACCATGCAGCAATAATTAACAAGCTCTGTCTGGAGAATTCAGGGATTATATTGTATTTTAAAGGTGAATGCTCTTTCACTCACAAAGGTGATAGTTTTGTGGAGACACAAACAATATTTGCTGTAAATAGTACATATTTTACAGTTATTACACATATATACATCTACTTTACAATTCGAGCTTAACTTACAGCCATTTCAATACAATATTCCTTCAGCAAAACTAGAGTACTAAGCTCTTGCAATTCATTTTTTTACCCCCTCACCTCAAAGCTATATAATTTGCAATACTGGATGTGTCACAGACAGCTGACTAGAGGTAGTTATTGGCAATTGTGGGCACATATACATGTACACACACATACTTATAATATAAAGGACCCAAACTAAAGTCTGAGAGCAAAGCACTCCAGGATCTGGAATCAGCATTTATATAACATTTTCATCCTTCCGAGAAAAGGGTGAAAGAGGTCCCAGGCACTACTTACATGTGCACAGTTCTCTGTTGCATTTAATACAGAGTCCAGTATCACTGCCCAAGCAGTATAGATTTTCTGAAGAGTCAGATTTGCTATACATTCTCCAGACTTCTACGTTTGGGTTTCCTGGTAGGAATGCCCTTGTCAGATTAGGCACTGAAGCCCTTACTTTATGAGTACAGGCTTAAAACATTGAACATATCAACAGCTCAGAATCTTCAAGTGTGAAGCATAAGAATCAAGGTGAACGTTTGTACTTCTGTTTAGTGTTATGTAGAACTGCCACAACTGGTAAGATTTTTTTTTTTTTAAGTATATGTGCTCACATGCATTTTTTTTGTTAAAGAATTGCATTTACCATATAAAAAGTGCACTTAATTCCCAACATCTAAAAAACCCCCAGCTCCATCTACCATAGCCAAATTTGTGTTTGTGTGGATTCTCTTTTTCAGTGAGTGACATGAATAGCGGTTTGCAGGAGAGACATTGCAGATAAATGCAATAATACATATTATCAAAATCCTTTTACTAGAAAAATTTGTAATATAAACACTCAAATATTACACAAAATGCTAGTAGTCGGAAATATTCCTGGTTTAAGACTAAGCTATACTAAAGTGATAGATCGTGACTTCTAAATGATTCAAACAGTCTTCAGTTTGAAAGAAACTCCTCTACTACTATTTTTGCTACTTCCTAAACCTTTTCTCTTCTCTCTGTATGCTCATATGAATCACAGAATCACAGAATGTGCTGAGTTGGAAGGGACCGACAAGGATCATCGAGTCCAACTCCTGGCCCTCCACAGGACCATCCCCAAGAGTCATACGATATGCCTGAGAGTATCATCCAAACACTTCTTGAACTGTGTTAGGCTTGGTACTGGGGAGCCCAACCACTCTCTGGGTGAAGAACCTTTTCCTAATATCCAGCCTAAACCTCCCCTGACACAACTTCTGGCCATTTCCTTGGGTCCTGTCCCTCGTCACCACAGAGAAGAGATCAGTGTCTACCCCTCTTCTTCCCCTCATGAGGGAGCTGTAGACTGCAATGAAGTCTCCCCTCAGTCTCCTCTTCTCCAGGCTGAACAGACCAAGTGACCTCAGCCACACCTCATATGGCTTCCCCTCAAGGCCCTTCACTATCTTCACTGCCCTCCTTTGGATGCTCTCTAATAGCTTAATATATTTCTTATATTTTAGTGACCAAAATGCACTGAAAGCTATTACTTTGTCACTCAACTCTCTTTAGAAATTGATACTGTCAGTTCATTTTTATTCTTATCTTTATAAGAAATTATTTCATTTGGTGTTAAATATCAAACTATTTATTGAATACAGTTTTTTATATTTCCATATTTCATTCCATCTCAATATGGTTGCTTGATGTATTTGTAATGAGTCTCTACTTCCTATGCAAGTTTCATTTACTTTAATGAACAGATCAGTTTGCCAGTTGTCTCCATGAGTAAATTTGGATCTGTGGTTGTTATCACTTGTTACATTTCTTTCTCTAACTTCCCACCTCAGTGTCACCACAGGAACAGAATATTTGTTTGTTTGGGAAATAGAGACATAGGAACACATTTGAGTCGTGCTTTAAAAAGCAATGGCAAACTAGGTGGGAAAACTCTCTTCTGAAACTCAACCTGTGATTATATTTTAGTATCAGAACTTTAACAAGGAATCATGTTGGTGTAGCCTACATTTTTAATGTAGTCGTTCAGGCAGTGTAGAAATAATTGAGTTTATAATGTAGTTTGTTAGAGAAGTGATAAAGGACCAGAAGCAGCTCACAGAGTTCTGTGCGAAAGAAGAGACTTATAAATAAAATTTATTACTAATTTTAAACAGTGAGTATTTAATGAACATAGTATAGAAAATACTACCTGACCAAGTCTCCAGTTAATATCCAGGTTAAGCTCTGCAACAAAACCAATTTCACCTGTACCAGCATTAGGCCTTTCTTATAGATTACCCAACACATGTAGTTAATAATAATTAGATGTGGTCTTCTTCCCAGACTCAACCCTCCTGTCCTGACCAAATCTGGGTTTTACCAAGCAACCAGATCCACCCGCAGTGCGCGGCCCCATCGTCTCGACACTTGCGTATTTTCCCAACAGTTTGCCCAGCTTGAAAGCCATGGCATGGAAGGTAACGTGCAGACGTCTGGCATCCCTGCCCTCCCGATCCAGTTGTGATTTTTTGGCATCCTGCGACCCCTAGTGAGAGCCGGGGCGGGCGAGAGGGCAGCAGCCACCCTGCCCCCGCCTCTGGCCCTCCGGCCCGGGGCCGCCAGCGCCGGCAGGCTCCCGCCAGGCACCCGCTATTTCCAGGTCGTGGGCAAAACATCTCTCTAGGGATTTCCGTTTCCCCCGTTAACTGGCTGAAAGCTACTATAAAAACATAATAACGCGTTGCCTTTGGTCGCTTCGAAACAATGCACTGATTGTGTTGCAACTTCACACACAAAGCTGCTGTAAACTCTCTAAAGGCAACGGAGGGAGAGGCAAGAGACAGCACCCGTCTTCTACATACAACCTCAAAAAAAGAAATAAAATTGCTGGCTACACTTCTACTTAATTATGTACATGTAAGGCCTAAGCCTTTGCAAATAACGACTAACAGTATTTGTTTGCCCACCGGTGTTAGGAAAATATCGGTGAGAAGTTGGTCTCACAGCATTCAAAATTGCAAGCTAAGCTTTTTGCTGTTGTCATCATGCTGAGATCCACCAGAACAATGGAGTTTAAAACAATGATTGATTCTGTTCTAAACACATACATGAATTAAGAGCTGAGAATGTAAACATGCAATTATTAAAGAGGAAAGGGTATTTCTTAACTTGGTTCAGTTCCCTCAACTAAGAACAACCTGGTATTCATATATATGCATCAGAATAAGTTTGAATATACAGACTATGTTATATATCAAACTGTTTTCTGCACTTAAACATACTGTAGACACACTTTTAGGGCCATTGTTACATGAAAGGAGCAAGTCTGCTGTTTTAGTTTCTACCATTTATGAATAAAACATGCAAATAATTCTACCTAATGCAAAAAATAAATATACAAGAACTTTAATATTTTGATCTTTCAATAGAAATTGTAATACACATGAACTAGTCCAAATAGATCACTTTTTCAATGGAAAGATCTTGACAATCTGACTGGTGAAGCACTGCTATCTATCAGATGAAAAGATTCCGGGATATAAAACATAGCTGGTTTTCAAAGACACATATTAATATCTTGTGATATTTTCATTTCCAAAGAAACAGTAGAGGCCTAGAATGAGAGGATTTTATTCAGCCTTTTATATCAAAATAATTATGGCTTTTCTTTGATTTCTTGCCTTCTGATTCGTAGCTTCCTAACACCCACTAAATCCAAAGTCAAGCCATCTAGTCTTTCAGACTTCCTAGAAGTTTCCATTTGCTTACAAGTTGAGTTGGTCCATATCATACTTGGAACCAAAACTAAAAAGTTCAAAGATCTGCAGCAGTTCAGATTTCAAAACCTATTTTGAACTCACTTAAACAATTTTCTTTGGGAGTTGAAATTTTCGCAGATGTTTGAAATTCTCCCAGATGTTTGCATAATGGGAGTGCGGATAACACGAATGTTAGATGAGCCTGCAATTGCCATCTCCCATTTTTCCAATTTTTTTTTTTACATGGTTTAGTACCTCCTGTCTGTTGGCCACTTAGCTAAATCACCACTTTAAGCAACGTACTGTCAAGCCTATAAATTACCTCTGAGAAAATGACTAGTGCAGAATTCATTGTTAGTTATACTTCTTTTATGTACTTAAAACACCTATTATATGCTTCTAAGGAAAAAAAAGAAGTCCACCTTTCTGCAGCAATGTGGTAGATATCACAGCTTGCATAACCCATAATAGTACATTAGTGAACAAATAGTAAAAGAGCTGTATCTCTTCTACAAGAATCTCTCCTCAATCTGTTAGGCTGATTTTTCTTTAACTTTGCTCCACATATGGGCAACCTATTACACAGAAGTTTTTATAGGCCTGTTTGGCTGAGCAGAGAAGATGCAAACCTGTAATACTAATATAATCCTGTCACAATGAGGGAGGAAAGGGCAAATAGTCCATCAGAGGCAGTAAATCTGATTCTGTGCAGCAATGTACATCATGCTGATGGCTTGGTTCATGGTTATTGGGTCCTTTACTGCTGCATGAATCAATCTGTTTAAAAATATTTTTATGCAATTGGAAATGTTCATAACTAGAAGTAAATTGTATACTTTTTAAAGCATATGGTTTATATTCAAAGTTTTATCTGATTTACCAAAGACCTAAGCAGAAAATAAAGATTTATTTTTTTCTTAACAGTTTTAAGAACTTCCTTTAAATCATTTGTTCTTTTACCAGATAATTCTGGGAATTCTCAGAAAATGCAAATTCTAAGTTGATATTTACATACATTCTCTGTAGGTGTCAGCATTGCTTTATATTGTTGGAGAGAACTATTTTTTCTTCTTCTCAAAGAATGAAGATGTGCAGATTTGTCATTTTCCACATGAAAGATAATTTTTATGTTGCCAGTTTGTATTTTGCCATCCGTTTTAGACTAAGAGATTCAATACTATATTGCATAGGTGCAACTAAAGTAAATGAACAGAAAAAAAACTACATTGTTTTTTTTTGCGCCCATTTCCAGTTTTAAAATCTTTCTATTCCAGATATTTTTTGTATAAATATCATCCTCGTTGATATAAACACAAGGTTCATGTGTTTATATCACATAACCTTTGCAAATGTTTCTCAGATGTTGAAAGGAGCAACAATTCAGTTATGTTAAATATACTGTGAATCTATCTTCTTTACACAGACTATAGAGGAAAACTGTGGAATTCTACTGAAATTCTCAAAAAGCCAGCATAGGCAAATATTATTTAATACTTTCATTCATAAACTTATGATACAAAAGAAAAGTATGCTACTGAAATCTCTTGATAATACATTATTGAGATGAATTATCCATGCAGAAGGGAATTGTACTATCATACTAGAAGTAAATGACCTTGGGAGCCAATGTAATAGTAATTGGATGAAAATGAATTGTACAAAGTGCAAGATCATAAAAAAAGGGTAAAAACAAGAATTGTTTTTGGGATCTCAGGCATAAAGAGTGCTTGAAGAAAGATGTGAATTAAGTAGTCAAACAAAATTATTATCAACCTCCTATACTCATGAAGGAGAAACACAATCCAAGCATCTATGAAGCAAGATAATTCCAATAAAAAAAAAGAAAAGAGAGAAACATTGATGTCATTATTACAAACTCAAGTATATATGAACATTACTTGAAATTGGGCATACGATCTTGACCATTCTTTTTATCAGAGGAACAGGGAGCTTCTCTTCTAGGAGGGTATTAAGAGATCACTTCAAAATCATTTGAAGGGATAAGTTAGCTTGCTATGAGTAGTGGAAAACAAATTAACTACATAAAAATAGCATCAACACAAGAAAAAAAGTCTACAAACTGCTCAAGAATGACATTAAAGCTGGGAGAGGGATTCTAACATCATCACCCAGAAGGAATAACAGAGGAAGAAATCCCATCGACTTTTCAAAGGAAGCTCAAAAGAGAACATATCTGCTTGGTCTAAGAATGTGATAGAGTCTGTATCCCAGGGAGGTGCCAGTAGCCCAGTCTTTCATTTGTATTGTGGGTTTGAACCAAGGTTTGTCATTAGCGCTGTACCATTATCTATTGATAAAGTGCTACTTACAGCCATTGATTGTGGGCTTAGGTTTAGGTGATCTATTTCTAAGTGAAATAGGACAGACGAGAGTTTGTGGGATTTTTTGCAGTAGTAGCCTCAGAATCTATTTAGACTAGAATTATCCTTCTTCACTACAAGTGACAACCATCTTGATTACAGAGACTTCTCAGTGTTGGCTGATTCACAACCAACATTTTTGAGTTAGGGAATTTAATTTAGATAAGGATTTCACACTGGGAATTTACTTAGGTGCAAATTTTACCTACATATTTTCATAACACGCACTCTTTAGAAGATGTTCCTTCTAAAGATTTGTTCACATATACATTTCTTTCTTCTCTGCCCCCCTCCTGCCATGTCTCTAATAAATAAGTTTTGTCCATAACACTGTAGAGATACACTGATTTATTTTTAGGTCATCTCAAAAGTACTTAGGAGCTCCTCCTATTAATGGCACAGCAGAACGCTGAGTTTTCTATAATTCTGTGGCTGCAGAATCTTGTCTCTGTCATAGATTTGCCCTTGGGTTGCAGAATAAACAAAGAGAGTATTTATAGCCCTTCTCATGCAAAGAGATTTGATCATTCAAAAAGAAGGCAATGAATTGCACAGTACTTTCTATATCCCCAGGCTAGCTACTAATATTAGTGTTAAGGAAAAGCTGATGTCACCTGATCTATCACAGTCTCTGCTTTTGTACATCTCTGGGTAATAATGGGCCAAAAAGGCTGACTATTATTTTTGAATTAATTTATTTCAACACAGTTCTATTGTCATGACAGATTTAGAAATACTGTCCTCCTCCTGAATTACATCAGACTGCTATAGTTGATACAGGATATAGGAAAAATCAAAGTAGCACTTCTCAGAGTCCACCCAAAGAAAGTTTTAAGGAAACAGATGGCTCTGACCATTTGGAAATGGCCCATAGGTATTACTCTTACTACATAAGAGAAGCTGGAGATGAGATAGACAAAGCCTAAATTACACTTTTTTTTTCAGGCTGTAATTTCATTCCAACATAAGATTCAGAAGATTATTGTGAGGCTCAAAGTTGTTTGTACTATAAGGCAGGAACTCAACAGAATAAGCTCTATGACTTAACTGGCCTTCTCAAAGTCCTTCTCTACTCTCTAAACCAAATATTCTTGTTTTTGAGGAGTTTGATTTAAGCTACATCTTACAAATTGGCACACAGCACAGCTGTGCTTTTATGAGTGTACCCCTGGCTGGAAGCCTCACTTACTCAGCTGGATTGACTCAGCTGTGGCTCAGGGTACTTGTGCTAAGTACACACACTTCCATGCTCACAATCACAGCCACATCCGGACACTCCTCAACCCTGAAATATTCCCATAAAGCTCAGTTTTTCTTATCCTGAATGAAGGTTGACTGCTGTGGATAGAAACTCAAGTAAAAACATCCAATATAAGTTTATGATTTCACCTCTTCTATGATGAATAACTACTTAAAAAGCAGGGAATGTTTTATGACTATAAAATATATTAGAATCCAGCAGAACCATCAAATTGATCTCCCTTTTTGTTATCCTTAGAACAAACTGCTAAAATGATGCAGAGTAATGACAGATTGTGTAAGTGTGCACATGCAAAGAAATATTTATAGACTACTAATGCATTGTCATGTACATTACATTTTTTCATGTAATAGGTGAAGAGAAAATGGAAGTACTTGCTAAGTGATCAATCACTTAGAAAATAAAAATAACATTTGGGGAATCTCAGGTTGTTTTTCCACTGTAAAACAGTACAGTGATTTTCAGTTCGGTTACTTCAGATCATAAGGACTAGAAACCAATAATATCTTGAAAAGATAAGAATCCCCTTATAAGCTGAAAGGGATAGAGTTTGAAGATGTCAGAGAAAGAAAAAAAATCTTTTTTTGATCTTATGATAATATGATTTAGAGAAAAAATATTCACATTTTAGAAATAGTTCATCTGGGCAGATTGGAACTTGCAGTCCAACTTTTAAGTACAGTATGGATCCTACTCCTCAATGATTAGGCCCTTCTGAAGTAACACCTAGTTGTGCAGGAACAGAGGCCGACTGGATTACTTCTACTTTGTTCTAGAATAGGGAAAAATTAATTCTGGCCACATCACTGTAGTATTGAATAAACTGATGTCTAAAAGTAGGTGTGGAAATGGAAAGGGTAACCACAGTGAGATACATAGAGAAGAGACTAGATGCAAACTGAATACATGAAAGCTGGTACACTAGTTTCATTTTGACTGTGATTTTAAAAGAATCCCTTACAATGAAAAGAAATTAAATTATTTCAAAAGATTGCAAAAGAAAACAAGCCCTTAACAGACAGTTTGGAGCTACTGTAGTAGGATATAAAGCTGAGTGTCAAAGATAAATACAAGTTGTCATAATAAATTAGGAAACCTGTAATCAACATGTTTGGTAGTTGGCACTAGTATTTCATAGCCACATATACCAAAGACTAACTTACTATTAGTTACTTTTTCTACTTTTCTATTTAACAGTTGACTAAATGTTAGATACGTGTTCACAGATAACTGTTATTAGTACATCAAATACATCAAATGACAATCTAGACTATGGTGTATTGGAAGCACAAGATACACTTATGCAACTCCCTTGCAAAAAGCTTTTAGTTGGATTGCACATGACATTTTCCCTAAAGTGCAAGAATGAATTTTACACTTTGTTTCATTGTTTGTACAGGATGTGGACACATGCCCTCAGATTTCTAGGAAAATGAAGTGTTCACAGTTAACGGATACCTGTGAATAGCTTTTTGCTTTTTTCCCCCCAAAACAGTACCTCACAGCATATTTTTGGCAAAGACAGTGACAGGAACTCATTCTTTGGGCAACATACAGTTTCCTCAGCTACAAGACCATCCTTTCTTTTCTTGACATCCCAACTCATTCAAAACACATATCCCAACTTCCTCGACAAAACTGAGATGAGTCTTGCAAACAACAGACTCTTTCACTGTGTTGTGCTGATTCATTCCAAGTACTGTTCATCCTGCACACTGAATGAGGCAGTCCTGTGGGAAAACAAAGGATGAGATCATGCAATTAAAGACTATCTTATAATGTACATGGGGATTGGACTGTAATGGCCTCAACGGTCTCATTTCTATTTCTTAACTCTTGACTGATTAAGAGTTTTTTGTTTTCTAAATGTAACCATCAATAGTTATGAGTAAAGACATTAAAAAATAACCAAAAACTCTAAACTAAAGAAATATCCACATGAAACCATACCAATTACTACTATATGGTATGCAAGGACAATTACCAGTAGATCCAACCAGAACAGAAAACAACACTGCTACTTTTTTCAAACATTCTATTCTCAATTTTCCTATCCATTAATGTTTATATATTTCCAGAGATATTTAAATTTAATGAAATTCTGCCAGATTAAACTATTTTGAAATCCTGCCTTCTGATTTCCACCCCAGGCTTGCTTACTCCAGTGGGATGCTGAGTATTCCCCAGGCCTACCTGACAAACACAGAGATCCTACAGACCCTGCTCCCTGTCATTTCTCTTCTGAGTGCTCTGTCAAGTTGGACACAAAATGGTCATTCCATTCTGAAGGATATTTAACTCTTTTTATAAGAGTTCTAATTTAATACATTAAGCTTTTAAAGGTCTCCTAGAATGGTTGCCATTCCCCCCTCCCCCAGCACAAGTCTCTGGTACATGTGCAACTTTTTTTGAAGCTGAAGGCCTGAAACTCACATTGTTCTCTGTTCCCAAGAGTTGAATCTTCTGCAAGCTCTGACAGCCATCCCACAGTAAGAGATTATTTTGAAAAAGCATCCCTCCTCACTGAAATTCTAGATCCAGAAAGCGCTTTGTTTTGTTGCAGGGAAACAGATTTGGGACAATCATGCCACACATTTTCTGTCTCAGCACACCAGTACTCTAATGCCTAGTGCTGTCAGGCAGCAGCACAGGCAGGGCTGCTCTGCAAGGGGTGCCAAACCAGGAGCCCAGGACAATCTCAGCACCAGACAGGGTACAGTCCCACAGCACATCAACACCACGGGCAAGAACAGGGTACTGGAAACAGAGTCTATCCAGGCACTTCAGTAGAGAGCAGCTGGAGACAAGACTAGAGCTGACTACAGCATAAATCAGAAGGGGTAGAGCTAGCAACTTGCAACACAAGTCTGAAATCCAGCAATAGAAGCAGGGATGGACAGACAAATAGATACAGCTCAACAAAGGACTGGAAGCTCAGGTCTGAGCTTAAATCAAGCCCCATTAAATGGAGCCCTGTGGGCAGAGGGTGTGTGGGGGAGTGGGGGTTCTAGATGAGGCTGCTCAGGGACCCTAATGCCATTAGTGCACCCAGGGCACAAGGAGTGTTACAGTCAGTGTTGGGGTTACAGTAGGAATAGATGGGGTTTCAAAGCCTCAGCACATTCAGTAGTTTGCAACCTCTGGCAGAGGGTATGAGCTTCTATGAATAATTCCCATTTATTCTTTTTTTCCCATATTCATTTGGAGCTTTGTGGCTAATATTGCTTATTTAAAGGGTTTACTCTTCCTCTCTTTCTTCAGTTATATTAACTGCATTTGTTTGAAGCCGTATCCTTCCTTTCTCTGTTCTTTTTGTTAGTCTCCTTTGTTCATATTTTATGTTTGTTGAAATGTAAACTTCTGGGGACTGCAATGTTGAACAAGTTCCTCAACTCTTGTTGAACTCATTAATGTTGGGAACAAGAGTCAATGGAGCATAACTGATGCAAAAACTTTTGTTCCTCACTCCTGGAGGTTTTTCCATCGTGTGTGCTTGGACGTCCTCTTCCAAGAACCATGTCTAAGTTTAACGATGCCTTCAGTCCTTTGAGAGCCTCTGAACTGCGAGGACCCAGACAGCACTCAAGACCACTCTTCTCCTTGGGAAGTGAGCTCTGTGTTGCAGCTTACAGGCACATCACAGGAGTTCAACAGATGTCTCTGAGGCTGTCAATGTAAAGGTCATACACAGTGCTTTATAAACTTAAGAATAATGTCCAGCAATACTGAAAATAATGCCTTGTTTAAATGTCCACATACAAATCATATAAACACAAGCTGTTACTTCAGGTGTTCACAGCTGAAGAGTTCAATGAAGAAAGGTATGTTATTTTTTGAATTTCTAAGGGATCTTTTTTTTCCCCAGAGTCACAGAATACCTTGCAAACATTGTCAGTTAAAGCTCATGACATTCTTGTGAAGTAGGAAGATTTTTATCAGCTTCTATGCAGTTTTTCTAGGGTAAAGCACAGGTAGTGAGTAGCACAGCAACACAGCAAAGCGATGTGGGACCAATGGTGAAAAAATGCACTAAAATCAGTTGAGCCTTGGGGCATATTAGGATGCCATTTCATGAGGAGTGCTGTACAAACTTTCATATCAGTAAGCCTGATCCTGTATTGGATCATTTCTAACACAAAACATAGCAGATCATATTCTCATTTGTGTTTTGCCTCCTTTTCTCTGCTTAAGAACCCAAACTGCCAGCAAAGCAGACAGGAAGCTCTCAATGTGAAAGAACATCACTGGGTTTATGGATGCCGTGCAACACTGGACTTCAGATGCACTGAGCATTCAGAGCAGTACAGATACATTGTAAGAATTAAACAAATACAGTTACACCAAAAATCTATGTTTATCTGTTATAACAAGAAATTGCATCCAGCAACACAGTTGATGCACATCATCTTAGGTTAATGGTAGTATAGCACCTGGTACTTTTCTGACTTCACCTCCGATGTTACTTGTTGAACTCTGCCAGGCATGTACAGTCAGATGTGGACAGTCAGGAACTAGCTCATTCACACTCTGACCAAGCGTTGCACAAGATTTTTTTGTCCCAACGTTCTTCAGAGATTCAGAAGCTGATCCTCTCAACTCCCCTATGAAGCACATCCAAGCGGGATTTACAAGCTTAGGCACAGTCCCCTGCTAACATGGTCTAAATGCTTTACACACCACAGAGTGAACAAAGTGGTGTCATGACTTATGTGATTGTACTTGGACAGATAACCAAATGCTAAAAAATCCAACTTTAATTAAGTTGTTAAAACAAGCTGTTAAAGATGCAGGATTTGACTGCTTACATAAAATAAATTATGCTGGTTAGATAAGTATGCTTATCATAGCATTTTTACATCTCTTCATTATTCCAGTGGACTGTTTCCAAAATAGTAACATATTTTTATATATTTTCACTAAAACCCAAGATACATAGCAAAGCACTGTGGGCTTTCTGAGTGAGAAGATGAACAAAATTCATAAATATGCATTTAGTAATTCATTCAGCTAGTGCTAAATGGAACCTTTTAAACAGACTTCTCAAAAACATTCAGTGTGTGAGGTGAGTTCATAAATGTAGTGTAGCAGATTGGAAGCAGCACAGATTTGGCCTGGAGCAAGAATGATCAGCTTCATCAGTGCTGGTTTTACTAAAAGATTCTTCTCATGATACAAGGTAGGACTAAAACCTCTAAAAAACAGGTGTTTTCTTGGTCCTCTTTCTGGTGTAGACTCTGCTCTTGGAAGAATTTTGAAGTAACTGAACTATAATTCTAGTTAGAAAGCACTCACACAAACTCAAATGAAATACAATACTGAAACAGTTCAAACATTTAGTTATGCATAAAGCTCTGAAGATATTTTAATGATGAATAAATCGGAATGAAATGGAATGGAGGAGCTGGAAGAAAGTAAAATTTCCTTGTTAGTAGGAGGTCTAGAGGAGGACCATGAACATGATCAGAGTATTGGAGCACCTTTCCTGTGAAGAAAAGCTGAGAGATATGGAGTTGCTTAGCTTGGAGAAGTAAAGGCTCAGGAGGCTTGTGCCAGATGGAGACTTTTTACCACACAAGGGGAGATAGTTTTAAACTGAAAGAAGGTATATTTAGATTGGATATAAGGATGAAATTTTTTACAATGGGCATGGTGAGGCACTGGAACAGGTTGCCCAGAGAATCTGTGGATGCTTCATCCCTGAAAGTGTTCAGGACCAGGTTTGATGTGGCTTGAGCGACATGGTCTAGTGGTAGAAGTTCCTGCCAATGGCAAGGGAGTTGGAATTAGATGATCTCTAAGTGCCCTTCCAACTCTAACCATTCTGTGATTCTCTGATTCTACTCTCTTATCTTTAAGCATATGAGATTTTTTATTATGGTCATGCTTGTTTGTATATTCTTTGATAAGTACAAAAACATTTAATTCACTACTTCAACTCATCTAATGCATTTAAATTAATTAAACAATTTTCTTTAATATTAAAAGTTTGTTATAAATGTACACAAATTGTAAGCTTTTCCTCCTGAAGTCAATCGATACTTAACAAATGGTTATATGAATTTTGAAATACAAGTGTGTATTTTGAGTTACAGAAAGTTCTAGTACATACAAACAGAATAACAGAATCACAGAATCAGCTAGGTTGGAAAAGACCTGTGAGCTCATCGAGTCCATTGACCCAACACCACTCTGTCAAATACACCATGACACTAAGTGCCACATCCAGTCTCTTCTTTAACACCTCGAGGGACGGTGAACTCACCACCTCCCTGGACAGCTCATTCCAATGCCCAATCACTCTGTCTGTAAAGAACTCCTTCCTAATGTTTAATCTAAACTTCCCCTGGCACAGCTTAAGACTGCGTCCTCTTGTCCTACTGCTGGTTGCCTGGGAGAAGAGACCAATACCCACCTGGCTACAACCTCCTTTCAGGTAGCTGTAGAGAGTGATGAGGTCTCCCCTGAGCCTCCTCTTCTCCACAATAAACAACCCCAACTCCCTCAGCTGCTCCTCGTAGGGCTTTGTGACCTTCTACTAAACAATGAGCATCAGCTGAAAGAAGGACTCAGGAAATGGAAAGAAAGAGCACTGAAATGGAGAGTATGATCCTCAAGAGAAAATACTCGAGAGACAATACCAGTCTCCGAGAAAGTATCATATTTCTTTAAAGAACAAATGCCTTCACCCTCCAAGGAACCTGTCTCTCAGGAAATTTTTTTACTCAGGACCTATCAAAGCCTCTGCCACTGACTTGTCCAAACAAAACAGATCAAATTATTTTTCGTATGTTGAAATGTAGTCTGCCAACAAACAAATGATTTTGGCTAAAATGTAGTAATTGTTTTCTGTTAGGTACTGAGTTTGAATTGCTAAGAGAGCTTTAGCAAGAACAAAAAAGTAGGATTTAAACAAATCTTCACTAGTTTTCATGACTGTGTTTTGATGCAAAATCCACAATAGAATAAAAAATAAACAGTATTATATTCCATTTTATTTGATAAAAGACTTGGAAAAAAGCAGTATCCTAGCAACTAGACATCAGAACTTTTCAGTGCAAACACCTCACCCCCTTCACTGTGTCAAGCAATAAAAAGAGAATAATAAAATTCCACACTTGCAACTAGATCCTATCATCAAACCTGAAAATAAAACAACTCAACAATACATTGATTTTAGCTAATTTTTTTTTCTGGCAGAAGTATATGCTGAGACAACTTACATAATACAGTTCTATGATTGAAAGGGCAAGATAGTTTTGTGTTCTTGTCCGCTTTGGTCTCTAACTGTGAATATCTAAAACCTTACTGTATCAGGTTTCTTTTGATGAGTTTTATTTCATATCCAACAGCTATCTTTTTCTGGACTCTTTCCTTCTATATAACACAAGCTGTCACAAGCCCTGATTGTGGTCCTCTCCTCAATCTGCGCCTGCCCAAACCAACACAAACTGTCATTAATACACAAGGATATTTGATAACACAGCTCCCTGGAGCATCTAAAGAAAGTGCCAGAAATGAGCCACATGTCACAAACCAATAAAGTACAAAGCCATTTTATAAAGCTGGCTGTATAATAAAAGTATATTTATTTAATGTCTCTTCTCTTCCATGCTTTCAAAGCACATATCCTACTATCTCTAGCTTTATCATGTACTATGGATGCCTGTTTCCAAAAACCATCAAAATCACTGTTAGCTCTGTATGTGCAACGAATAATTTTTTTGATCTACTATGATATGCACTATAATACTGCTATTATTTTGGGTACTTCCTGCCTTGGTTTTATTTGGTTGGCACAAACCGGAGAACAGTAAAATGATTCGGATAAAGAGGCTGACACCAGGATGTATTTCATCTACACGGTAATCAATAGTAGCCAGAGCTCACTAGGAAAGCACAGATCGAGATTGTTTCCTCTCTTTGGTTTGAGCATGGATGATGACTTAACAGTATTGACCATCCTTTCCAGAAAATGATTTGCTGAAATGTGTGCACTAATTTCAGTAAATTCAGAACTCCTCACTGACCCTCACTGATTGCATAAATCAGAATAGCATGGAAGACTTTAATTATAAATATATCTATGCCATTTTATGAAAAGGACTTTTGGATTGAGGGGGAGGGCAGGCTGAGGGAATCTGGGAAGGCAAAGGCCCAACTCTGCAAAATGAAATGGGCAAGTACTGGTGTCAGGCAACATCTTGCAAATGACCATCAGAAGGAAGGAAGGTTCAGCTTCTAGGTAGTTTCCAGTTCAAGTATCACAGTGATTTTCCAGCCAGAGCCCTTCTGTTGGGCCTTCTGCTCTGCATGCTGGGACTTGGGCAGAGGTTAGTCAGGAAGAAGGCTAACCAGTGCATCCAGAAATGGCTGTGGCTATATCTGATAGCCAAAGGTTACTTGCAGCTCACATGCTCCAGCAGTCTGATTTGGAAAAAGGCCCCACTCTCCCAGGAGGATATTGCAACCATCAGGCAGTATCCATACCTTTGTACAAAGCTACTTCTTTGTGATTTAGAAAGTACTGCATTTACAAATGGAGAAAGAGAAATAAGCTACATAAAATTAATAACCTAGGAAAAATTGATAATGAAAAATGAGAAGAGCTAGAAAGTCTGTGTATTTGGCAGTGACTAAAGCAAAAATAAAATGTTTACTAGTACAGGTGACTGAAAAGTCTTATTCTGTGCATTGCTGTTTTCTATCTGGAAAGAAGGATGGGCTATTCCGTCTTACGGGGAGAATGAACTTCTTCAGAGTGGACTAGCAACTACAGAATATGTAAAAAACCTTATGCTATCTAGAGTTAAATATTTTTAAATTCCACATAGGACTCCCAGAAGAGAATCTGAGAGGATTTCAACTGATTGTTTTTATTTTCTGACAGAGACTTTTTAATAACTTGAGTCAACATCAGAAAACTGGAGCGGTACCAATATTCTTTTGCTGTTATTCAAAAGGTCATGCAAGATGAGTTAGGGAACAGAAGGACAAATGGTCTGACGTCAATACAGACACACAGAACTGAAACAGATAAGATGTTTAATTTTTATAAGGTATTGTTCATCCTATAACACAGCTATAGAATCATTCCTTCCATCAGCCTGATGTCTTCCCAGGAGATCTCCATTTCAAAATTCCTGACTGCCACAGGCTTAAGGCAGTTGCCTGGAAGGAGGGAAAACTTTCTTCTTACTAGGTGGAGAGAGCAATGTGGACCCTCTTCACATATCCTAAGTAGGCATGTTAACACTCAGATGTACACTCAGAGGAGGAGCCCCTCTTTCTTGAGCATCTCTCTCTTTATTACGTGTGCAATCAAAACTATTTGTATGTTTCAGAAATGTTCATTCTAACTGAAAATATATGTCATATTGGATCCAGTTTATGAGTTTGGATTTGTGGATAACAACTGATAACAGCTATTTCAAAAAACCCAGCCCCAACACTGATCAGCAAATGTTCTTGCCATCTCTACCTGTTTTCTTATTTAAAATCATTTATAAGAAAATTTTAATATGAAAATTTTCAAGTCCTTCCACATCCAAGCTATGAAGTTGGTCTGCCCACCTCATCTTAAGGCAGCTGAAGTATTGTTTAGTTACAGCACATCGTGCTTCCACACTCATCAGCCATGAAAGAAAGTATAAATAAATTCGTCTACGAGTGTGGCTGCAAAGGTGTGCACACACAAGTGTGTGCACGCATCACAACAGCTTCCTTCTCTTACCTTATCCTTTGTCTTGTTTAGCTGTGCAAATATAAGCAATGTAAGTACAGGTGCTTGGAAATCTAGTTTAAGTAACTGGGGTTTTTTGAGTTATACAAATTACATTATGGCTTTTCAATCTCATGTTACAGTAACACTATATTGTAATATATTGCAAATTGAATTATTGTTATTTAATTCATAAAGTTTCATACTTGCATAGCACATAACAGAAATTATACAGGCTCAAAACCTAATTATGGAAAATGTTTTCAAAATTGAAAATTACTCAAGTATTTTTAAGTAATTTTAACTAAGTCGATCATGTTGTTTATCCTGTCAACTTAAAAGAATGAATTATTTACCCAGGAAAAACTTTAAAGGCAAATTTTCTAGGGAAAAAAAAAAAAGTCCCAGTAGCACTAATATCTGTGTCATCTCAGTAAACTATACTTAACTTTGACAAGTAGTTAATGTTATAGATGTGAAACTGTCCAAATGTCCAGATCCATAATGTTGTCATTAATTCTATAGAGATATGTTGCGAGTTTGAAACTTGGGCTTCAGGTTTTGAAGCTGAAATAGATGTTTAAATGAATTTTCATGAGCCTCCAGGCTCTCAATTTGCCTTGAAATCAAAGAGACCTAGGGACATATCTAAACTTTGAGTGTATTTGGCCCTTGGTTGCATTTTTTAATACACAAGGGTAACACTTTTATAAGCACTTAAGTAAGTTAGAATTATAAATCCCATGACTTTAAACCCAGATGGGAACCAAAACATTTATGTTTTCTTGGCATCTGGAAGGTCTTTCTATCCAAAGTAATTTCTGATTACAAGAACAGATCCTGCTGTTGGACTGTAAGGTCATTGGTCCTTTATTTCAGTTTATGCCTCTTAGCAGCAAGGATCTGGACCTTTTATTTTAATGTAAACAAAAACATTGTGTAAATTTGTGAACCTGAATACTATTACAATCACAAAACTATTATATTTTATTTATGATCAAACACAATAGAAATGATAATAAAATCTTACTTCATTGAAAACACATCTTAGAAAGTAATTCTAAGAGCCTCTTAACATCTTGTTAAAGTAAGAATTTTTCAACCACTCTGTACATGTGAATCCTAGAAAACAGAGAGAATTCATTAATGAAAAATATAGTATAAGGAAACCAGATAGATATCTATGTGTGTATATATATGTACAGTGTGAGATTTTGAATTTCTTGTTTTAAGTCTCTCTTCAGCAATGTTTTCACACTGTCTCCTGAAGAAAAAGCTTTCTAGTGCCACTGGAAAACTATGCCAAATAACTTCAATTTCCCCACAACCTACCTCGTAACTGGAGCTGTCACTTCTCTTGCAGTGCAATTGCACTGTCAATCCACCCAAAAGCATAGTGACAATGCCAGTGGTGGTGGCTTACAGTTAATTTCTGGGCCCTATAAGAGCTGGTACCAGGCAGCCTCCTTGGATCAAAGCATTACCCAATTAGAAGTATGTACAACAAAAAAGAATTTAAAAACAGCCCAACACCTATGCACCCTCTATTGTTCCCTATGGCTTACTATTCCCCAGCAGCTGGGGAAGCACTCTAATTGCTTCATATTACATCTCCTGGGATCTACATCCATATCACACATCCTTCCCTGTCAGCGAGAACAGCAGACACATAATTCCTGTTCGCATCCCTCTATCCTCACTGTCTCCTTCCCTCTCTCCAGAGAGCCTGTTTAGCAGTGCAGAGCTCCTTTGATCTCTGTATTCCCAGTTTGAACAAAACAGCTGTGGAACTGGACTTAGAGGGCTTTGTAACTGCATCTCCTGTTCCTCCAATAACTCATCCACATCATTTTCCTGACTCTCTTCTAAAGGTGTCTAGTCAGAGAAGATCAGTATGCAAGACAGAATCACTTATAAGCTCATATACCATTACCACTTCCTCCCATAATCAATCCCAGAAGCCAAAGCCATGAAACTCTGAGACAGTGCAGCAGAGAGAACTAGTTGTTACAAAGAGCTTCACTTAATATCAATCTGGCTGTGTTAACTTTGCCTGTAAAAGAAGAACATTGTTTTAAACGAGCCTCTGAAACATCCAGCCAGTGCTGAGCCTTTGCGCCTATGTGCAAAACCTTTATCACATACATACATTTCATAAAGATATGTCTGTGAACCTAATGATAAAGCTAGAAATAGAATAAGAAAGCAGAATCTTTGCCATAGCTTTAATTCAAGGCTCACATGACCCACTTGAAGGACTCAGCAGGTGGTAGCTCTAAATGATTGATGTCTGTGATCATCTGTTTAAAATGTCTTTGGTAGGGAAAGACTCAATGAGTATAGTGTCATACATTTGTTTGTTATTTGGATGAAAAGTAGCAGAAGTAAAGAGCTCTTCTTCTAACCAACATGTTGAAAATTTGTTTGCTAGTTGGGGAAAAAGTAAAACAAAATAAAAAAAGAGGTTTTAAAGAATATCCTAGTTTGCTTTATATACCAAATTATCTCTCTCCCCTTCAGACATCAGAATATTATTTTTTTGTCTGAATAGAGACTTGATCATCATGATATCATTAAGGTCTAGAAAGTAATACACATGTAAAATTTGTGAACATGACTATAATGCAATCAGGATATTTATACATTGCTTTTAAGCCATAAAATAAAAGTACAGTTTTAATAGACTTGTCTCCTATAGTAATTTATTTCTTACAAGAATTGTTTATTTAAAGTTCACAGGAAAACCTCAGGAAAGCAGAAAAATGAATTGAAATCTCCTCTGATTAAAATAATATTATTTTTAAAAAGTTTTTTTTTTCTCCAAAGGAAAGATAAACAGTTTCCCAAATGAATTTCTCCCCTCCTACCAGCATCATGTACTAACTCCCATGGAGAATTAAACTCAAGACATTCAGAACAGATGGCAAAAACCTTATCTGCTTTCCTACCACAGCATGGGGCAATATAGGTTTGCCTGATAATGCACTCACATTGAGAAAAAGGTTTCTTGACCCCTCCTAATATATCTAAATCCACCAAACAACTGCTTTTCAAATTTAATCTACAAGTTTTAACTTTGATTTTTTTTACCAAGCTAATTTACAAAATAACCTATGGCAAGTATTAAGCCTGAGATGCTAAAGAAATTGTTTTTGTTTTAGTGCTATTCCAGCTGTACATTTTGTCAAAGCTCAGGCATATTTTATTCTCTTTAATTAAAAGACTGTTAATTTTTGGCATTTATTTTAATCAGCTCAGTGTTCATTTTCTATATATTTCGCATTTTCCTTCCACATTTGTTCTTAAATTATATAGCATTGACATTGCTTTGGCCTGTGCTATCTAGTGATCTCATAGTGGATTAGCAGATGAGTAAACTCAGTTCTGACACTGCACCAATTTGCTCTATTCAAAATTCTTACAGCAAAAACCATACATTTTTTTCCTGCAACCTATGAAAAATATGTAGACATCAGAGCAAAAACAGCTGTTATCCTGAAGTAAAGTCCTTTCCTTTTCAGCGAACCAATCTTAAATTAGTTAATACTTCAATTCCTGAATGTTTCAGCTTTTATTTGCATGTAATAGTCTTAAAAATTGACGCAGTTTTGGATAGTATTGTATTATTCAAGATGCTATTAAAATTGATTTTTAATTCTTATGGCTTGCAAAGGCAACAAAATTACATTTAGGGTGATTTGTAAACAAAAGGGAAAAATCAGTGAAATGTTTTGAAGTTCTAGAGAGTGAGAATCAGTATCTGATGATAGCAGCTATCTGATGGCCATTGGGGTGCTGAAGGATATGTGTTGCTGGGCTCCCTGTGGTTTCTTCTAAACAGATATTTACTTAACAAAATCTTCGTTTTCCCTATGATCCTTGTTAGAACTCACAGGAAACCACAAAGACATATGCTTTCTTTACAGGGAAAAGAAAAAGGAAAACAAAATAATTATATATATTAAAAAAAAATAAAAATGAGTGTCACATTAACTTCACTTGAAATATTGACTCACCAATACTTCTAAAACCAGCATTTTTGCTGCTTGGATTACAGCAGCAATAGCAATAGGAGCTGAGGCTTACAAAGCCTGTTCTAATTAACTCACACACATTTTTTCCCATAGTGACAACTACAATGGGACCATTCAGCTGTTTACAAATGAATGAACAAAAACTTGTAGGAGTGTACACGAATAGGTAAGAATGATTGTAATGTCTAATTTCCCCATGCAAGCATTACCTATGCATCAAAGTAACTCTGTCATTAGCTGGAAGAGATGAAGGTGCTGTTTACTATAGAAATAATCTTGTTCTTCTTATGACCTAAACAGCTGAGTGTCCTCTGCACATACCCTGACTCTGTACCAAATCACATCTCTATCTTCTTCCTATGTTGCTGTTGTATTGATATATTGTAGCAGCCAGAAGCCCTGTCTTTATTACATGAGATGGATTCCTCATTACTTACTTATACAGTCAGTGAGATTTCACACTTCACTAGAGGCTATGACACACACTTATATAAGGAAAAAAGTCTGAGCAAGTCATTGCAGTACCAAAATCCAAAGCTTGCCTCAGAAGAGATTTGTGGAAGTCCCCTTTATCAAAGTGTTCAATGCTCATGCATTCTTTAGAATAAGCAGAATAATTCTGGAGTTGATCAATATGGTTTTGCCCCTTGTGTTTTCTGCAGTGCAGCACAGAGAAGTCAAAAACATTTTTGAACTAAATACCTTGAAAATACTAAGTAGTTTAGCAAAATGTCTTTAGCCAGCAGTTGCTGTCATCTACTTCTAGAAAACTGTAGTGATTCCACCTACCCCAAACACCTCAATCAGAATGAGCAAAGACATCTGAAAAACAGTTAGCAAAACTGCAGAGAGAATGAGACTGTCAGCCCACATCTTCCATTATTATTTCTAGGCAGTATTTTTCACTGTTCAGTGTCTGGGTACAATCTTTGATTAAAGTAATAAAAAAGGAATAAGAAAAGTGAAACAAAGGAGAGAGAAAGGTAGAAGCCGAGATGGTATCGTAAACAGCAGCCTGCTACATTGTTAGTTTTTCAAATATTTTTAGACTATCTGCTATTATTTATAATGAATAACTGAACTTGGGAAAAAGAATTAGCATGGACTATTGCTACATGGTACATCTATGACAAGCATGGATATTTTTAGTTAAGAGCATAATTTTTATATCTGGCTATTTGTATGGATGTCCTCTTTGGTCTTTGAATTAGTGTTTGGTCCACCCTAAATACTACAAGTACTTTCCTCTTTGTGAAACTTCCATTGTATTCTTCCACAATAGAAAGGAAATGAGGGAAGAAAGAGAAAGAAGGCTGGCCATAAGGCTGACCAAAATAAGACTTACCATGCTTTCAGCTGGGACATTAACACTTAGAGATGGAAAACTTCTTGGCAAAATTATTTCCCCTTGTATAATTTCAAAACAGCAATGTTTAAGGTTATCTCTTGTAGTCCTATTAGACAGAGTGATATTAAGTAAAAAAAAAAATATTTCACAAGTAGCAAATCCTGACTTTCAAAGCATGCATGCATGTTCAGTATGAGAACAGCCAGGTAGCTCTTTAAAATCCTTAACCAATATTTTATAATATTCCTCCAATTTCAGCCCTGCATGCACAGATCTTATTTGATATTTCCAAATCCTGATTCTGTCTTTTCCTACCTCCAACAGAGAAGAGCCTTAAGACATTCTTGCTTCTTCCTCTGAATATTATTTTCCCACTTCTTTTAAACATTAAGAAACTATCTCTAATTATAAAGATTGTATAATACAGATGAAAAGGTCACATTATGAAAGGATGAAGAATCGAGGGCAAGAATGGCTCTTCAGCTGTCTCACAACTACACATTCATCCTCACTGACATTTACCTCATAATGGGAAATGTACCCAGCACAGATCTGCAGATAATATACGCTTCTTGTAGCTAAATGAAACTTGCCTACCCTGTCTGTCTTTTCTAAATTCAGCAAAAAATTTACTACACAAACTGTTCAGTAAGTACAACTATAAACATTCTTAAACAACATTCTTACAGCTCTGCAACATAAAGATCTTCACTGCCTTGCCTGGTGAGGGTTGCACTAGGGCCTGCATCGGTACAGCTTGACATGAGAGACCAGAATCAGACAGTCTAGAGCACCAAGGACAGGAAATTGGCTTTTTACAACTCATTGTTATCCCCAGTATCTTCTAGGCAGAAGAAGTAAGTGAACAGTAGTTCAGGATTACATCTGGTAGCATGGTGCAAGCAAAATTTTATCACTGGTAATTGAGTTTTTTCTGAAACCTCTTCAAGGATGACAAGGAAGTAAAGGGATTCAGCTCAAGCACCAGTTTTGAACAGTTGCACAGCTGACATCATGTTATGCTCAAGGGGAAAATTAATTAGACAGAAGGCTCTCCAGCAACATGCCAGCTCTGCCTGCAATAAAGGCTTTGGATTATCTACATGGCTGTAAGAAATGAAAATTTTTATAATGACAAATACATATTCCCTTTTGTCTATGGGCACAGTAAAGGACAGCAACAAATGAAAAGGTTTATTTTCATTTTATAGTTTAAAAAAGTCATTTTACATGTCCACACATCTGGAGGATACTAAAACTGTGTGCAAAAGCATTTGGAATATAATTAAAACTAGTGTAAAAATGCTGTAGAAATTGTGATCCTATTCTTATGATTGCATGAGTAAAATGTTTATGGTTATTCCAAAAGGCACTCTGTATCAGAAACATTTCTCTTTCTTGTCCATAAATTTTACATGTTTATCATCATTTGCATATTAAATTTGAGAACTTGAAAATGAGGAGAAACTGCATTAAATCAGTAACAAATATTGCTATGTCATTTTGACTATTTCAGGCTCAGTAAGTATATTTCCAGACCTTATAGTGTTTATTAAAAGTACTTTTGCTTCAAATGGAATTCTCTTCCTACCCTTTATCAATTTAAACTATCAAAGTGCCATGAATTCAATGAAATCCACCTTTATTAGATATGTCTTAATAATCTAAGAGCTTCAGACTCTGCTCCTCTGTGAGGTACTTTTGGAAAATAAGAAGCTTCATCAGAGCCTGGGATAACTATCATCCAGGAAGCTACTCCTTTTGTATGTTCCATTTATTTAACAGAGAATAAATGAAATGTAGCAAGCTAGCAGTGGCTGAATGGAACAAATGAAACATCTGCCTTTGTGATCAAATTATATTTTTAGAAGTTGTGTTTTCAGCATTGTTTTCTGTGACCATAACAGACTCAGCTGAAAAAGAGAGAAGGATATGAGCTGATCACCTGTAGGCACCTACAGCAGGTTTGCTAGCCAACACACCACTATGGGCCCTCACTATATTTTTTAATTAGAAGGACACTAGTAACTATGAGACATGGTTACAATTTTTCCTCTCCTCCTCTTCTAAGAATGGCATTGAGGAGGCTTATTTTAAGGACTCAGTTCCAAGGAAATCAAAGGCAAAGAAAATACTTGATTTCCTTTTTTTTGTCTTATTGTGTTTTCACGTATAACACTATGTTCATTCCCTGAGCATCTGAGAATGGCTGGGGATATAAGGTAAAGTAAATTCTTTTTCTTATTCCAGTATCTTTTCCTGTCAAGTGAAAGTGAAAACTCAAATCCAATCAAGCTTTAATAGAGAACAGAATATCATGTGTCCACAATAGACATCACGTTTTTTCCAATTATACTTATGAGTAGCCCTTGCTCCATTGTTAGAGAGCCCCTGATAGATCAAACCTCCTAACCAAGCCTCTATCAGTTTTTCTCACTATTTACATTTCTCCCCATAAGTGAGTAAGATTTTATTCTTTTTATTCCTGTGAAGGGGGATCATTCTTCCAGATATGCTGCTATCTGAAAACTTGTGTAGATTATGGGCTGCATTGTCGCTTTGAAAAACCTGATGAGTATCTGATCACCTGCCTACATTATCTGTAATGAAAAATTTCTTAAAACTCTGAGATCTCGACTCTTACCGTTTATCAAAAAACTAAGTGAAATTTACCTCTGCTTTTGTGGTTGTTTATTGTGTGAGTGTTAGCTTTTACTACCCAGAAGCAATTTAATGAAAAATTTCTCCCCAAATCTGAACTGCTCCATGATAGTCTTGATAAAGAATCCCAAATACTACTTTGAGTCATTCTAGGATGCAACTGCTGATGTACCAGGGCTTCATTCTCTATTATGAGCAATAGAAATGAATGTGTTTGGCCTACTAGTGAAGTTCCAAGTTGAACATGTTAAACTGAAGAAAGTGTATTACTTTCTTCAGTTCTTGTCGAACTGAAAGGTATATGTGACTATCACACCATAGCTGCTGACTCACAGCAGGGTTTTTTCTTCTCTTGAAGTTCATTTCCAGGATCAGAATAAGAAGCAATAGAATACAAGAGGGAGATTTGCTGTCCCTGTTACCAGTCACTCAGTCTACAAACCTATGAATGTTTCACACAGGTGTGCATGCATCTCTGCACTTCACAGTAACTTTAAAAAGATTAAAACCAAAAAAATCATAGAATCATATAGAATCACAGAATAGCCTGGGTTGAAGGGACCTTAAAGATCAAGTTCCAGCTCCCACACAGTGGGTAGGGATACAACTCACTAATAAGAAAATAAACTACATGATAAAAAGAAATTAAAGCTGAGAAGTATGCTATGTTAGCAGCCATTGGTTCGGTGGGCTGCCTTTTCAGAGGACACACTGAATAGACAGAATCTCTTTAAAATATATTATTCCCTAAAAGTGTTGGTTACTGTGTATGCAGTATACTGTAATTGAATCAAGCCACTTCAGTGTTTATTGGATTAGCTATAGTGATACAACTAGCAAAATGCAACTCTCATTATACACTTGCCGTTCACACCCGGTGTTAGTTATCTCAAAAAGAGAAAGATGTGTCTGGAAAGCCTGCATAAAGGAAAACAAATATCTCTAATACAGGTCTTGGCAACATATTTATTTTGAACATACATTTTAAATTGTGTTTAAAGTTATGGAAATTCCTGATCACAAAGACACATATTGTGCAGAGAAGCACATCTACCTGATCAATGTGAGGACTTTTAATGCTGAGTAGAGTGGAATGTCTGGTTCCGGGTCAGGTTTGATGAAACAAAGTTTTTTTGTTGTTGTTTTATTTGAGAAAAATGAATGCAAAGTTGGTCTGTGTGGCTCCCATCATGTATTAATTATCTGTGTAAAAGTGTCCTTTACTGTGAGGGTGAGCCAGTGAGGAGTGAGATTAAGATTAGTTTTGACAGTTACTGAGAGGACAGAACTTTTCACAGTGGCACATAGTCAGGTAGGCCTACCAGCTAAGCATGGACTGCATTACAGGTAACTGAAGAGTTATACACTATATGCACATATAACTGAGGTGTAAAACTGGAGTGAGAAGGCAAAACAAGGTTACTGTCAGGGGTTAAAGGAGGAAGTCCATGTGCCCCAGAAGAGCAAGTCAAAAGCACAACCCGAAGGCAGGCAAGGGGAGAAATAGGCACAGAACTAGGAATAACTGAGAAAGTGTACATGGGCCTGAAGCAAAGCCAGCCCAGGTGGTCCACAGCAGGAGCAGGACAGAAATAATGGACCCAATGAATGGGGCTATGGATGAAGGATCAAGAGCTAGAATGAGGGGCTAGAATAAGTCATTTGTAAGATGACCACTGGTGTCTGCCTGTTAATGTTGTGGCTTGAGGCAGGAGCCTTTGTTAATTGGGTTTTTTTGGCAGGCTCAGTAGCAATTAGGTTTTGCTCAGTTTTCTTCCTGCATATAGATTTGTCATGAAGTGACACTGTTAGAGCAGTGTTACAGAAAGCAGTCAGAAGTAGGAGCTTCTTCCCTAATTGCAACTCACTGTAATTTTATATACTATAAAATATAATACTTACAATCACCAAACCTCATACCTAAGAACTGATAATATCTCTTGGAAATGTCATTATAAATTAAAAAAGTGTCCCATAAGCAAAAACTGGGATCATCTAACATTGTCTTTGGAGTTGCATAACACAGGACATATAAACCCAGATAGTATAGACATATTTTCCTATATGTATATATTAAAGTTCTTTGTATTATGTTTCAATGACAAAAATTTCTTTTATAGCAATATTGTTTCCAGCTATCTTGCCATCTACTAATCTAAAATAACTTCTGCTTTTAAGTTAATTTTCAGTAAACTATAACATTTCCAAAGGCTAGAACTTGAATATTTTATAACCATTACATGATAGTGTCATACACAGTTCACTGAAGAGATTTCATAGACATAACAGCTATAAAATTCATGTCCCTCACTTATTAGTGAGTCAGCTTATCATTTGACACCTTGCTGAGCTTCTCAGGCTACATGCTTATATACAGGTCTTGCTTTTGTATCCAAATAATTCTCCCACAGAGTTGCAAAGCATTCAGTAAAAGCTAGGATATCTATCAGAATAATAATGAAAATAGCACTAAATAGAAATGGTTTCCTGTGTTTATCCAGGAAAGCTCAACCAAAAATATTCTGTTTTCAGTAATTCCATTGTATTCCTACTCAATCCTTTCAGCTACGTGAAATCTACGTGAATTGCCTAAAGCAGCAAAAGCCATTCAATCTCCATTTCTAATTTGGATTCTTCTAACCCTGATTTTGTGAACTCCAGCACTATCTCCATTTCAACAAGTCTCATATCTTACTATTATAGAGTTCTGAACTGTACAGGCACAGTTTGATTTCCAGATTAATTACACACAAAAAAATTCCTCTCAAGACTTGAGGAGGAAGTTTGAAAACCTTCATCAGAGTCAGCTTCCATAAACTAAGTTCTTCCTAAAATCCCTTGATATCAGTGCCATTGCACGAGCAGAATGAATGAATCAAATGAAAAACCATACCCTATTCAGAATTCATGATACCCTCTGGACCAAGCAGAATATTTAGACACACATCTATAAGAGGGAAAAGATGGTATCCTCAATGGAGAGACAGAACTTTACTGTACTTGTCATTATCACAGCGAGTATAATCATTAACCATGCAATTTTTTCTGACTGTGGATGTAAAGAGAGATACGTATCATGTTCCCTCAGTAAAGAGCAGTCTTCCACTGAGAACAGCTTTTCCATGCACACATTTTTAGCTTTATTAACAGGGTAATATTTCAAAATTATTCAGTTTTTCCTTTCTATAATGTAGTTTACAAAACAGTGATGCTAATATCAGAATCTGAAATGAATAAAACTTTCAGAAATTATCTTTCAGTTGCTTAAACCTTTGCACACAGAAAATAAAAAAAATTCTTAATTTTAAGATCTGAATTCTAAAATACAGAAAAAAACATTACTTGCCTTTTATCTTTAAAATAGATTTGTAATTTCTGATGAGGTGTTCAATATATAATTGCTGTCTTATAGAGCAACATTGTGAGGGCAACTGCAGTTATATAAAGAGATATTTTCCTTCTGTAAAGATGGGAAGAGGAATCCAAAATACAAAGGAGAAAGGAGTTAGGAAAAAAGTCTGACCCCACAGAAGAAAAACTTCTGTTTTTCAAAGGATATCCCTTATGCTGACAATCGGCAGTAGTCTGATCTTGCTAGTGTCAAGTCAAGTGAACCAAGCTGGCCAAAGAAAACTCAGCTGATACCATATTTTAGCAGGTCATTGAGTTTTGGGGGTGAAAAGGAGAGAGGCTGTGAAGCTAATCCAGATGAGATACCTAATCTTTTGTTTATATTCCACTGTGATAGTCATTTCAGAGTAACACTAATAATGAAAAGCAAGGAAGTTGAAAAAAAAGTGGAAGGACAGAAAAAAAGGGGACAGAATTTTTTGATTGTCATTTTGTTTTGGTAGATAATACAAAGTTCAAAGGCTATGAATCCTAATAAAATGTTTCTGAAACAATGAACTTTTAATATCAATAGTGCATGTATTGAAGGACATACTAAGTAGTGTTAAAATGGCGTTCAAGGAATGTCCCAGACTATAAGTAGAGTACAAAAAAAGGTAAGAATGTCAAAGGGAAATGGTTATTTTGCTCTTATCCAAATACAAGATGTAAAACATTTTCTCCATGTCACCCTGATGATTTTAATTTTCATTTTTCCAACTCAATGTACATTTTAAGGAGTGTTTCAGAAAATGCATCCATGGCTAGTATATTGCTGCAGCTGACAGAATGGCACAACATGTCAGTTTTTGAAAAATTCAACAACTGGTTTTTTTCTAAGAATAATAATATCTGTACATAACATCCTTACTCCCACAATATGCTACGGAATTCCCATTTTGTACATTGTGTAGAATATTTCTCTACAAATTTTAAGTTGCTCTGCTTTCATTAAAAAAATTTATAAAGAATCTTACAAAATTCTCATTTATTAAGGATACAAGAGCAACTGTCATTATGCACCTCTGTAAACTAAGTCAGTTCTTTTGATTAATTGCTGCATTTTCATTTCTTTTTGAAAATGAGAAAAAAGAAGACTCGTTTACAGACAAAAGTGTGACACAAATGTACTAAGAGCCCCTTATGAAATGTGAGTTCATTCTGAAAACTACAGGGCCTCTGAAATTCCCATTTAATTTAATTTTTAGAAACAGCTCAGCAGTCTGCACAAAACATCTGACAGAATGAAGAAAAACTGGGTGTTCAGTGTTTAGTCAATGAGCTCCAGGAAGTCCCCAGAGCTCCTATTTGCCTGCTCTGCTTGCAAGACTGTGATGAATCATTTAAAATATACGTAGGAACTAGTCAACAGCAACAGTTCTATTAAAATTAAATTTCCGAAGATAATTTTTGAAGATCACATACATCAGCAGTGTTAGGTAAAGAATCCCTCTGTGATGATTTTCCTTGCAGAGTCAATACTTTTACCTTAGACAAATGATAACTGTACTATATCATACCTTTTAAAATTTAGTCATATTTTAGTTCTATAGTGCATTTGTCCCTAGAAAAACATTTGCATGACCTAGTATTACAAATCAACATCTGCAGCTGTAACACATCCAGTCCCTTAGTAGCATTTAGCAGTCTATACAGCAGGTTTTTTGCACATTTTAAATGTAATTTACTTTTAATGTTGTTTTGCTTCAGCCTTTCCCAGGCACAACAAAATTTTACTTCAACGACTTTACTTTTATTCTGTGTTTTTACATACGTGGCAGATTCAGATCTAGAGGCATGATTCTGTGTACAACAGATATATTTTGTTGCTAGTTTCCCTGCTGATAAAGAACATTTGCATTCCTAGGATTCCCTTGTTACTCTTCAGACATGGGTGAATACTGCAAAGTACTCAGAGATATGTATTACAGTAAAACGATGAATTCACCTCAGTGGTATTTATGACCTTTTGTATTTATTTTCAGAAAACATGTGAGTATTTTTTTAGCCAAAATCCTTGCAGAAAACAAGAAGTCTCATGAGTGCTTGTACAAAGGCTCACGCCTAGGAACGTTCATTAGGGCTTTCTCAAAGCCTCTGATTTCTCTTCCTCAGTCATCTGGTCACTGACCACAAATATTAGGCAGCAAACAGTTAGCTGAAACAGTTTGATAGAAATCTTAAATCTTAGCTGAAACGAACAACTTAAACACATCCTTTATTCAGTAGTTTGTAGCCTATAAACCATAATTGGTCCAGAGACTATTTCCTGTCTCCAGAGAGAGTCAGCTAGTCACCCAGTACACTCTTATTTCATCTGCTACATCACAGTCAGACAAAGTAGGAATACAGAACTCCCTGTCCTATTATTTTGCATTTAAACAATTCTTGTGCAAACTTATCTCTGGGAGGGGACAGGATGACCCTTAAGTGTCGCTACATAGTGAAATGGAAAACTTGCCACTATAGCAAGTAATATGTTTTCCCTCTGTTGAAAGCTCCCAAATGTGTCTGCCTTTACAGATAATTCATAAAGGAAAAGCAGCTGCTGCTATAGACAGTTTGAGCAAAATCTGCATGGTGCATTTCTTAATGAAAACCTTTTAATCTTAGCAAAGATTTAAAAAATGACAAGATGACTGGAACTGGTTCAAGGGACTTAGAATTAACTAGACAATTTATACCATCCTTTTTACACTTTAAATTCACAATTCACACTTTTCAAAAGATAAATTTGACATCAGTTTTCCAGTTCACTAACAAGTCCAAACATTCAGTGTATTTTCCCCAATATATCTGCATATGTCAAGTTCAAATTACGAACAATTTCAATGAAATTAGGTATTTGGGGAGAAGACTGAAGTATGTAATTAAGTTACAAAAGGAGAATAAAAGGCTGCATGTTTGAATAAAGAGAATGCCTCAGCTCAAATTCGTGAAAAGACAGAAATTGCTTTCTCGTTGTGTGAGAGTAGTACAACATACATAGCTCTGAAATATATATGTTGGTCTGAAGTGCTACCAGTGCTTAAGGGCTTAATTGCCATATGCAATGGTTGTTAAATATAACCATTTATATACATATTTATATATGAGGGTATAAGAGCAAAATGCAGAATAAAGAAGCTTTGGATCAGTATCATTTAGAGTAATGAGGTTCAATTCATAAAAAGCACTTGTGAATAATTTGTGCAGCTCAAGGTATGTTTGTGCATACAGATAGACCTATTCATATGTAAATAACCTTGTAAGCATAGTCACCACATAGAGACATTTATACTACTTTGTTTTCTTTGTTCACTGATTTATTTTCTTACACTATGGTCAATCCATATTTAGAGTTCAAATTATTAAAAGATGATAATAAACTTTGAAACCTTTAATATGGATCTTATTTGAAACAGAATATGAGATTATGAGATGTGACTTTCTACTCTTTACTTTTATACTCCCATAAATTTACAGTTAAAAATAATAAAAAGCCAAATGAGTTCCCAGCAGAGATTTCGTATTAATACCAAGTTTCATATTTGTTCAGCCCAACACCACAGATATAGACAGGTTGCAATTAATGTTGTAATATAGAAATTAGGCTAATTAGCGCTTAACACTTTTGGCATGGTTTGACACTGTTATGTGTTTTGGTTTTCATTGATTTCTAGCATGCCAAATTTGATTGACGGGGTCTTTATTGTTTTTAATAATGAAACTTAGCTCTTCTCCAGAAAAGTGCCTCACACTTAGATTTGAAATTGTATGACCAAGTTTCAAAAGAAAATTTGTTTTACTCTATAAAAACTCTGAATTCAGAGTAAAAGCCTTAAAAGTTGATATTACAGAAAACACAGATCAAGCTGTGTTTTTTGAACATAAAAAGAACAATTTGCAACAGGTACTTAACTGGCTGTATTTGGATAACACTCAACCCCAACCAGTGACCAGTAACATCCAATGAGTATCCCTCCAGTTACGATACTGGGTCACAGCAGAAACAGGAAACCCACTATGACTAAAATGAAAGCAAACATGAACATTTATGCAGCCTTTGGAGGGTAAATCCTCAATAATTCCAATCTGAATACCTTCCATTTCCTTATGCTCACAGTTGCTCAGACTGCAGTTATTTAAGTGGCAGTTATGGTACACCACTGTTCCCTGTGCTGTGTGGGATAATGCATGAAAAACAGAAGGAAAAAGAAACATTACTGTGACAATCCAGTACTGGCAGAAATTTCTTCAAAACAGGGTTTGTCAGACTCATTCTGTGGTCCAGACATTCCACTATTACTAGGAAATATAAATCTGCTCCCTTTAAGGGGAGAGTGCATTACAAATTAGTTATCCTTCAACAGAGAAAAGAGGACTTTGGACACTCCTTGGTCCAAGTAAGCCAAATCTTTTACTAAAGAGAAGATAAACTTCTACTCCACTACATAACAACAAAAAAAGAAACTACTTTTTTAATTTATCTTTTTAAAATAAAGACACTGTGTTTAACATACACACATAAGATGAACACACATAAGATGAATATACCTCTCCCACCTCCATTCTTACATAGTAATTTTCTATTTCCACCCCCTTGGGATTATTCACAGTATAATAGGTTCATTAGTATATGAACGGCACTAATAGAAGAGTAGAAAAAAAAAAAAAGACTTTGTATCCTTAATTTAGAAATCGATGAAAAAGCCAATTACAGTTCTGATTAGTCATACTGATTTTAAGTAAGTGTGCTTCCATGCATTCCTGTGAATAAAATATACATATACCACCATATCCAGTGAGACAAGAAGACAATTACTTGGTTTATGTAATGCACTGCTTTTTTTTCTCATTTCCATTGAAACAAGCTTTTCTAAAATTTAAGAAAATTTTGTATATGTTTATGAGGGTCACATAGGCAGGTTATACAGACTGATTAAATCTCAGCTTCTCAGCAAGAGTCATACAAGTGAGAATTCATTTATTATTTCTTATCTGATACAAAATTATCATAAAAATCTTCCCTCCTTGGTTTCCCCAGGAAGATCCAAGATACATAGGCATAGGCTCTGAATATTATGTGTTATAATATGTGTTATAATACATCCCCATTACTATTTAGAATAGACTGAGAGTACCTAGATAGGGCAAAGTATTAGAAGTGGAAGCTGTAATTCTCTTTCATGTATTATTAAAAAGATGTAGAATATATTAGTATAAAATTATAGAATTTTGTTGAGAACCTTACCATAGAATCATAGAATCACAGAATGGTTTGGGCTGGAAGGGATCTTAAAGATCATCTAGTTTCAAGCTCCCCTACCATAGGCAGGGACATCTTCCAGTGGACCGGGTTCTCAGAGCCATATCCAGCCTGGCCTTGAACACCCAGGGATGGGGCATCCATAGTTTCTCTGAACAACCTGTCCTGGTGCTTCACCATCCTCACAGTGAAGAATTTCTTCCTAACATCTAATGTAAATCTACTCTCGGTTTAAAACTGTTACCCCTCTTCCTGTCACTAACCTTCTTTTGCAACTAATTTTTCTTAGAGTAGTTTCATTGAATGGGCTTTTTTCTACTACCATATGCCACAACCCATAATAAATATAACTAACAACATTAAGGTTGAATATTAAAATAATTAAAAAGTTCAATTTTCACTTTTCTGGACTATCTTTCATCTTTTTCCTTTTCAAAAGAAAAAAAAATTGGTTAATGTGATCATAAATGTTTCTGAAATTAATTTCCTTGTAGGAATGGAGAACAGATAAAGCTATAAATATAAAAGAACAGTACCTACCCACTCAACCCATAGCTAAGCATGTCATCATGACATCTATGCTTTAGGACATCAACTTAGCATATCATTCTTTATCCATTGCGTACAGTTCAGCATGATACCATCGCTAACTAGAATTGTCATCATGGCAGCCACTGTTATATAGCAGACAGCTTAGCTCAGACTTGCATGGTATATCTACAGCACAGTGCAGTTGCAAGGCCAGTCTGGCTTGGCCCCTTCCCTCCTTCCTCTACTGGCTGCCAAATTTATCCTCAGCCAGCACTGGTCAAAGTGCAGACCTGTATCTCCTCCCCTTGGGCAGTAGCTTCTGCCTCTATGCTCTTCATCCCAGCAAAAAGCAAGAGGCTCTGGGTGCTGGGCTGAGAGGAGGTACTCAGCTGCTGGGGCCACATTTGCTTACCTTACCTTCCAAGGAAAACCTGGCTCACTTGACATGTGATAGCACGGTAGTCACACTCTGTTACCACATTAAAGTGCAAGCAAACAGAAATTTCCCAACATCCGTTTCTGTGAATGCTGAAGAAGCTGGACAGGTGGGAATTGAGTAACTTCAGTGAGGAAAAAAGTGCCACTTCAGAGAAATCTTTGTGATTCAACCCCCAAAGAAAGATCATCAAATCTTGCATACAGTTTCATAAAACCAAGAATTGCACTGAGAAATAGGTAGGACATGTGCAGAGCCACATGTGAACACACAGTAAAGGTCTAATCCATTCACTGTAAAAGTAAAACCTTAGTACCTTTAGTTAAGGGTCTTGAATTCTAGCTAAACGTTCTTTAAACTGTGCAAGCCTCTCATGATTTATTAAGTGATCTTAGTGGAAACTTTCAATGGAACTATTGTCTCTATTGTCAGAATTGCCCGTGTTATATTCTGATATGCATCATACACAAAATATATAAACTGTTACTGTATTGATTTCTAAAGCTTTTATGGCTCTAATCTCCAGAGGTGCACTATAGTAGGAATAGAAGTAGAATGAGTGATCTGGGCTTGTTCTGGAAATGTGTCCTATACAGTTCCTAAACAGAAGAGTTTTCTCTTGCCTGATCTTCCAACAAAATGACGGGGCACACGTCAATTCATATTGGATTAGTGTACCCTGAGAGAACTCTGAAGGTTATAATCACAGAAGGAGGAGGTGATAGTAAAGACTCAGTTCATGACAGCTACTTTCAATTGTAGTGCTGGCCAATTACGGCAAAGAGGTGTGAGAGTGAGTTTGAATAGCATTCCAAGGCACAGTACATGTTCCTGTCCATTTTTGTTAATGAATAGGAAAATTATATTATAAGCAATAGAAGAACGTTCAATTTATTAGATAATTTTTATTGCCCATACTTATTCCCAAGGAAAAAACAAATAGCACAAAAAGCGAGAATCAAATGTACTGGATTTTATTTTTTTTTCTCTTCTAGCATAGTAAAATATCATTTACATGATTTTTTAGGATTTTAAGTGTGTCAATAATTTCTTCAAAGACACATTAGTACACTAAGTAATTTTTAAAAATATAAATGAATTAATATTCTTCTATACTAATGAATATCAGAAAATATTTTAGATAGCTAACAAAGTATAGAATACAATAAAAAAAATTATTTTTGTTTAATTTTATCCTTACCTCATCACAACTTCCCTTCACATGCAGAGTAACTCCAATTAGCTACAGAGTGTTTTCAAGTATCTTTCAGAGAAAAAAGGGAAAGCCTGCTAGAGCTATCAAAATACAGTTCTTCTATTTTCAAGCATTTATTTGGTCCTTGAAATGTTAGAATCATGATGAAACTTCAGCAGTCTGCTAGAGTAATGGGACACAATAGTATAATAATCTTTTTTAGCCACCGAACTTGCAAAATTTCAGAGGAATGACTGACTTCTCTGGGAACAGTTATGAGAACAAATGAGCACTTGAAAGCACCAGGAGCTGAGGAGGGACTTTGCAAGAGTAACTCTGTGTCTGGTTACTGTAAGGATGACATACAACAAACATAAACAGGCAAATAGAAACTTCTACACAGCCGAAAGTTCTAGCATGTCAGATGTTACAGAAAGTGACGGTACTCAGAGCAGGGCACAGAGGCAAAGACTCACATCCACTTTGTGCTAAGAGGGGACTCAGGCAGTTGAATCCTAACTTGTATACCACGATTTCCACAAAATCCCAGAAACAAGTCTGCCCAGCACTGTGTGATGCATCTTCCTTTCATAAACAGCAAACAAAATTAGCTCTAAATTGGCTGATACTCTAAATTCTCTAATTGAGGGGTGGCATTGGTCAAGTCCAGGCAGCTGACCCTCCCAGAGCTGCAAACAGATGGCTAATAACAGCCTAGGACATCCAACCAGCTCTGACAATTTGTCACATTTCCAAGCTGTGGTGACAAGTAGCCCCCTGACACCTGCTGCAGCTCTAACTTGAAATCTTAAATGTTACTGATAATCACAACTGAGGTAATATTTTTCCCCACAGTGTTTTCAGGTGGCTATTTAAAGCAACTTTTTGTCTAAATTAAGCATATGTATGCGTGTGCTGGATGAGGAAGAGGAAAAAACCACAATGAATTATGAAGTTATATAACAATTTGGGAAATACTTTGTATCCCAGACATTTCACAATGGGTTCCAAGAGAGACATGTTGGAGTTACAAATTAAAATCCTTTGGCATTTTTCCAGGCAATAATTTATCTTCCTAGGGTGAATCATTATATTTACTTGGCTTAGATTACAGTATAGGGTCATTTAAAAACATTCTGGTTCCTCCACAGATTGCAATAGCTTGCATTTGCCCAGCTGCAACTACACACCACATTTAAAAAAATCAGTTCAATATTGGCTAAAAACTGATGATGTAGGCAATTTTTATGATCAGTTCTTTGTGACTGATTGGAAAAAAAGAAGTGTAGGCAACTTTCATGCTTATTCAAACCCTATTAAAATAACAGTTTTATCTTCCCAAACCATGAGTGAAGCGTTTGCAGCGTCGGGGCTGACCCTGATCTTCTGTATATTCTCTGGTTAAAGGACATGAACAGGAAATGGTCAGCCTAAGGACACAATGAAAGGAAACACAGCAGCAAAGGTTTCACTGATAACATGATTTGAAGTCAGTGAGCAGATTCAGACAGTTATCCAGCTGTTTGGGCCAAAGTCTATATAGCACTCTGCTGACTCCTACAAGACTGTGTCACGAAAACATGTGGAAGACTGATGCTTGACATGGGCAAGGCAGGGAAAGCAGAGCACATCATCAGATGCTGTGGCTCAGCTATTTCATGCCAGATTCAAGGAAAATTATGCTGGTTTAGAAATATTTGTTTTTCTAAGAGTTAACTGAGCCAAATAGAAATAGGATGCTGATGTGAGGGTGTATTCATATGTCATGAGTATCACTAGGTGTAATGAAATTCAGGTCAGAGCCAGAACTGCAAAGTATTCCACACCCAAAATTAAGGACTAATTGAATTTTTCTTTTTTTTGAGAGACAATTTTTCAGAAGACATCAGCACTTTAGATATGAAATGCTTACAATGTGTTTACAAGGATCTATAAACTATAAAGCTAATGCAGTTATAATTTCTAAATAGTTCTTTTCTTTTCTCACACTCTCAGCAATAAACTTAACCAGGCAACAATCAGAAAGAAATCTTCACTGAGTGTAGCAAGGAAGGGAAATACATTATAAGCCTTGTGTGATGTACTTTCATACCGACTTCAGAAGCATAGTTTAATCTAATTTCTGGTCTTGGATTGCAGTAATTACAAGTCTTATGCTTGGACAAGAATTATGTCCTCCATATTTTTTGAGTCATGTTAAACAAGAAGGAAAAGATATCGATTTAAAAAAAAAAATGCAAAATCTAGCAGCTTCTTAAATCTTGTTTAACTACTATTTCAGAAGACAATCACTGCCACATTGATAAAAAGCTTTAAAAATTCTTTGGGTATTGACAATTTATCAAATAAACATGCAGATTTCAATGTCAGCACTATTGGCTTTTTTTTTTTTCCAGTCTAGAATGAACTGGGTGGCCAAATTCAGAGAGCCTTAACCAAAACAGCTAATAGCTCGACCACTTGAAGCGGTTCTGGATGATTCAGGCTTAAGACTCCATCTTCTACCTGGCTCAATTTTTTCTGTTCTGTAAGAGCTATACTATCTTGTTCATTTTATATATTTTTATATAAAATAGCAATAATAAGACATATAGAAAAGAAAACCACTCTATATTAGAGGAAAGAAACTTTGAGTGTGGAATCATCATACTCCAAGAAATGTTTTCTACCCAAGTGATGTGTTATGCCAGAATGAATCAATACTTATAAGAAATTCTAAAAGGTCATGTGAATGTTCCACAGCAAAATCGTTGTATATTTTAAACCTCAAATAGTTTTCCAAATAGAATTCTTGTTTTCTGGCCAACCCTACTCTTAAAACAAGCAGACTTATAAAAAAAATTGAAAGTACATAGAGTTTTATGTTCTACCAGTTCTATCATGAGTGTTCAGAGTGTCCATAGCCTTTCCTGACCCTGGCGGTCTTTATGAATAGTGGTACTAGTGTTATATGTATTATGTGGAGTTTTCCAAGTACCAAAAATGATAAATAAATGTACTATTTACTCAAACAAATTTGCTACCTACCTATCTAGGCAAGAAACCAAGTACAGATGACTACCTCTGATTAACAACATTTTTATTTTTAAATCAAATACAACGTATCTAGACTGTGTGGACATGGTAAAGAGAGAGTAGACTGAGCAGCAATAAATTAGATGTAAAACCAATAAAATCTATATTAATAGTATATGTCATCACTGAATAAGTCATTAGATAAATCCAAGCCCAGTCAAGAGCCTTTTTTCTTTCCTATTTAAATTTTTAACATAGAAAGGTGTAAATTTTCAAAGTTCAGGGAGAACCACTTGCTGTAGGCAACTACATTTGCTTTTAACATCATCCTGTTCCCATTTTGAGCCAAGCACTTACCAAGAGTTTAGACAGAATTCAGACTAGCATCTACTGACATGAACACATGGTGTATTTCTCTTATAAGGTTTCAGACAATACTTTATCTCTGATTAATAGCCTGTTAGTTATCAGAATACCATATGCATTATTGCATACGTTCTGTCTTGACAATAGCAGAAATACTCAAAGTTAAAAGCATGTAAAATAGTTGGACTGATATTGTGAAGAGTACCCTCAGTTGCATGGAGATGTTGATCTTGAATTACTCTACTTAAATCACTCTATCAAAAAAATGAGGTGAATATTTTATGTGGCCCAACTGTAGTCCTGTTAGTGATTTATCCAAAGTCCAGTTTTAGCTGGTATTTCTGCTGTGGAAATAGAATATCTTGAAGCAATTAGGAAGGACATAATATGCATTATCAATGGTTTGATATTTTTTAAATTACCGTCTAAACACTATAAGAGATACTGTTGGACCTAACCTGTGTATAGCTGTTCCGGTGAGGGTAAGATTGGCGAATGGACAACTTACCCCAGAGGAAGACTACAGGAAGTCTGAGGAAGACTGGCTTAGGATATTCAGAAAGAGAAATGTTGGATAAATTCCACGTTATGAGTGTTGCTCAACACATGCAAGACGAGAAGAACAAGTTTGGCACCATTCATTAAAGATCTTTTGCTCCTGGAGATGGAAGATTAGGTGGACAACATGAAACAGCTGCATCCTTTACTGTAGGAGACTTTCACAATTCATTTAGGCTTTGCCTCAAGCGTTAGATTCTCAGCTCTGCTCTTGAATTCATATGTCTTAATTTCCTCCCATGAGCTTTCCATTCCTTTCACTTTGTATTATCTGTCAGTATGCATCGTCATTTCTCCTAGTACAGCTTTCACAGCGCACCAAATTACCTGTTATCAGCAGGCTTATAGCTGAACAGCTTATAGCTATAATAAGAGGCTTATAGCTTCTGCAAATAGTAGAGTTCAAATAGAATGAAGACTGGCATTCTCAGCTTTTGGGGTTTGTTTGTCCTTTTAGATTCCAAGTGCTTGGAGGAATTTCTTTTTTTGCTAGACACAACTTCCAAGGAAACCTTTTTGAAAGCCAGGCTGTGATTACCACCCAACATGAGTAAGGGACTTCACCTCATGAGGAGCAATATGGTGGAGGTTATAATTATTGCCTTTGCAATGAAAACACAAGATGTTCACATGTAGATCTAGGCAGGTAACTTTGGCCAATGGTTCATTTACAAAGAAGATCTGGTTTTGTTCATCCCAAAAGACTAATCAGTTTCGATCTAATACATTGAAAATTTTCAGCTAGAAAAGCTTTGTTTTTACAGAAACTAGACTTATGGAAGAGAAAGGAAGTGACGCTAACCCTCCAACTACTGGATAAGAGAAGCTAAAATAAATGTGGATGATGATAAGGATTCAGTATTCATCTCTGGAGGAGGGAATCTTGCTTTGACCTGTGCTGGTGACTTCAGTGGTTACAGGTGTCCTTGTTCTCTACAGAAAATATGTCCAAGTGACTAGCCATCTAGTAAGGCACTTAAACAGATGCCTACCCCAGATGTGTGTATATCTCAGTCTTTATAGCTTTAAAGCAGATTTAGAGAGCTCATGCAGCAGGGACTGAGAAAAGCTCCCACTAGAAAACCTGGCAACATGGTAGTTAGAGGAATGCATTGTTAATAACTATTACCCCGAATTTGGCATAAAATGATGAATATACTGAGTTGTTGGGGTAAATTTCCAATATTTTAATGAACATTTACTCACTGGACTGGTGTAAATATTGCCATGGAGAAGTAGGAACAGCACTTCTGGCTCCTAGTCAGTGCCATCAGCTTCCTCATTTATATTTCCTGTAGTATTCATATATAAGGTATACTGCTCTGTAAACAAAGGAAATGACAACAGTTCCTAGACTTTTCTAACTAGTAACCCATCTCCAGCTCAGCACGTTACTTCTTTTGGGAATCCCTCAGGATTGGAAACAACTCTTAGGACCGAAACAACTCTTGCCCCCAAATGCTGAAGTAGCAGATGCTAGTATTTCAGGCGGCATGTGCCTGTCTAACAGAAATCCTTTACTCCAGAAGTCAATTTGTCTATGGATCAGGGTTACAAATCTGGCCCTTCTGCTTCTAGGCCCATCCAAGAGTATTCTGGAACATTTCTGCTACATCACCAGAAAGCTGCAGAAAAATACAACCCCACTTATAATGTATATGAATTTGGTAAATTATTCCATAGAAAAGCAAAATAATTTTCTCGTTGTCCCAAAGTTTCAGTCTTGCCACCATCCACTCCAGCCCCTATCCACTCTAGATATGCTCTGACTCCTAACTAGGAATTCAAATTCCCCCAGCCAAGTATTTAAGACAGATTTTAAAAGGAGCACAGTTCAAATAAATACTTGGCCTAACCAATGGTTTTCTCTACAGGCAAGGCCATAGCTGCAATAGACTATCCTGACACATGTATACAAACCCTCAGACCTGTTGATTCAAGCAAGGAATAGTTTGAGACAAATTTTGTGTTTCCTAAGGCTGTCCAGTGCTTCCCACTTCAAGCCTTCTTCCTGGACCTAGCTGCCAGCACAAGGGTAATAGAATAAGGTTAATTATGCTATATTCCACATCCTTCCTGGCTGCAGCCTAATTAACTCTCATTTCTCAAACTCTCAAATAAGAATTGTTTCTCTTGTACTCTAGACATCTATTCCAAATAGCACATTCAGGGTACTCTTTTGAGTAAGCACTGTTTTAAATATTTTTTTGCACAGTTTGCCACTGAACCTTTTTAGGTTAGACAGAATCCATGTCTTTTGCCAGCGTTAAGTACACAACTCACAATTTCAATTTTTCTCATAAGTGCACTCAGGATTTGTTGTTTATGCAGCAATTCCTTCCAAAATAATCCCTCTTTATACCACTTTACTTGGCTTTCCTGTCACTGAGAAACTGACTTCCTAATGCCTTGAATTTCATTCTTTTTCTTTTTCTCTGAGTCCCTTTGAAACACCTTGTTGTTCAAGTGACAAAACTAAAAAATCTAAGAAGGGATGCATGCACAAGCATGGATCCCATTTCTTCAAGTAGTGCCTGCCAGAATTCTGCAGGTTTAGCAAGTGTACACAGGTAAATGGCATTTACCTTATCCTCAGTTCCCCTCCTCCTCTTACACATGCCTGCTTCTTTCCTTCATAGAAATGTTTCCCTTTTTTATTAACGTTTTCATAATTCATTTTCCCCCGTAACTTAATGCATAGAAAGCTTGAATACTTCTGTTCTATTCTTAATTAGTACTCTTGTCCCAAGAAAGCACTGTCAAAGGCTTTTCACTCACCATATTTGTCTTCCACTGTAACACACATCCCCTTTCTGTGAGATCAAATGTTTTATGGACTTCTAACCCAATCCAGGATGCTCTTACCATTTTCACCTTTATATGTGGCTTTCAAGCTAACCTTAGTCATAAGTGGTTCATGTGTTCTTCTAGTGGGAGTTTTTCTCCTTGTGTCCTGAATTTTAATCTACCTGTCTCTTTTGAGGGTTTTCTAGTATTTCACTGTCACATTAAAGACTCTATTTTATGGGAAAGGCCATGAGCTTTTGGTTCATGCTCAACTCATCTTTCATTGAAAATGCATCCACTTGCAGCTACAAAACATTCATCTGAGTGAGTGGTATGTCTTTTTTGTTCATGGTGAATATTACCTAGCTTACAAATTGCAGCCAGTGCATTTATTTTTACAGTTCTTTGACCTCTATAACTAGTTTGTTGCCAGGCTGAATAGTCTGGTCCCTAGTTCAGCTTTATGTTTTGAATCATTTTGGTATCACATGGGCAGAGGCTCCAAATAGAATTTTTCTTTTCAATCCTTTCCAAATGTCTCTTCCACATTCCACTATGCTTCCTTACCCAGAGTACAATATTACTAACTTAATAGTTCATTCTATCTTCCTGAATTAATGGAAAAGTATTAAATAGACTAAAACTGTACAAAACAATACTACCTTCAGTGTTTTCCTTCAGTGGCTTCCTTCATTGCTTGAACATATGGAATCAAGCTTTCTTTGAGCTTTCCTTACTTCTCTTATACTTTGCTGAAGAGTTTCAGCTAAAATGGGACTTTGGTTTGCTCCATTCTCCCCCACAATACATTTTCTAAATTTAATGCTACTGGCAATATCTGGTATTTGGGACAACCACCTCAGAGCTTAAGGTGCTTGCAAGAGAGGCTTTTCCATACTTTGCAAAGTTAGCAGAATTGTGGTGTTTTGTTGAAATCCATGCAATAGGATTCCAGAGATTATACAAATAATTTCTCCTTTATTGAAGAACACCACCCAACCTGAAATTCTTTTGTTCTTGAAGAAATACTTAAAAACATGAACTCTCTTCACACAAAACATGGAGAGGTTCAGAGAATTGAAACTGTAATAGCTGTTTAAAATCTCACTACCTTTAAGCCAGTGTCTTGGTTTCTCAATGCGTAGAATAAGCATAGCCATCACTACATGAAAAACTGAGATATCCATGACTTTTTCATCTCTGTTGTGAAAGAGTGAGAAGGACATGGCTCTCAGTGCAGTTGTCACAGTCAGGTTAAACTGTTGCTCTGGGATATACAAGGAGGCTGCATATAGAGATGATATGGTAAGTTAAGCACCAGCAGCTTCATTCTCCCTTCTAATAAGTAGTGTTTCAGAGAGAGAGACTATTAGCGTCATGCTGCAGAAACCTGTAGCAAATGCTGGCAAGTTTGTGGGCAGGTTTTAAATCATTGCTTTTAATTTAGAGTGAGCCTCAAAGGTTTTGAATCTGATTAGATGAGAGACCACCTATCTTGCAATCGGTTCTGTTGTATTGGTGGTCAGCAGAGGAATTCAAGTTAATAGCCTATTGATATAGGCAGGACAGACTTGGCAGAAGGAGATCTGGTGGACAGCTTTGAACTCTGGACCTTATTCTTTGACTGTAAAATGGAGATAATAATGGTTCTCTAGCTCCCAGTAGGGTGCTCAGGCTAAATTCGTTATTAGACATTTTCAATAATGTTTCTGTTTATGTTTCCAAGGTAATGAATAGAGATGGGCTGGAAATCCCTTAACAATAAAACTTATAGAGCTTAAAGGGCAGTGGGAGCTAAGGGGTCACAGCACTTGTGACAGGAATTATTATCTACTAGATTATTGCAAAATCTGGTAGATAACTCACAGAATAATCAGTTCTCCACAACTCAGTAATAATGCTCTCTGATGCAGGATCAGGCACCTACCTACTATGAAGACTACCCACAGATATTTTATCTTGGATTCAGGAGGACCATTTATAATATCAAGGGAAAAAAACACACCTCTCTAAGCTGTGTGGTATACTGGAAAAACAGGAGCTTATCATCAACTGCAGAAGTGCAGCCATGAGTACTCTAGCAGGCCAGGACTGCATACATGTTTAGGATGATAGCAACGGGATTCATTGCAAATCCCGTTAGTCATTAAAAGACAAATTTCTACACATGGATTTCAAAGTTAAAGAAAGAGCTCAATAAAGATCACCTTTTCTGAGAGTACTTTGCACGGGAGCCCAGGTTTCACCCTACAGACAAATTCCTTCACTGCCTAATAAACTAACCAGAAACCTCTACTGTCAGGTCCTAAGGTCATCTCTAGGTCAGGCTGCACATGAGGCTTCATGCAGCTCAGAAGATACATTTTTTTCATGCAACCAGTAAATATAGCATCCAAATATTGAGTTTATGCTTCATCACACTGAAGTGTCAGTCAAGCTCAATTCTACAAATGTATAGCCTGGTACCTGTGGAAGGATGTCAGGCTCATGGAATCAGCCTTAGCAAAGAGCTGAATTCATCTTGGCTGTTTACCTTGAAGTCCTGCTGTTTGAACAAGAGGGGAAAGCAGAAGGAGTAATGTATGATACAAAGTATCCCCACTGTATGATACAAAGTGTACTCAACCTCCTACTAGGACAAAACTTTTTGGTCTGTACTGCTTCATTTGTTTAGTATATATTTGATTCCTTCAGTTTCAGCAGCTGCTCAAAAATCTGTTAAGAACTACAGCTACAATATGTTATGTTCTGATGTATATGACTCTAAGACTGAAGTGGCATTTCTTCTTGGTGATATTCAAGGTTGGATGGACAGCTCAAAGATTGAAAACAAAATAAAAAAGCTTTTCCACATTTGAATGTCAGCAGAAAGCTATAGTAAGCAATGGTTGCTGACTGTGTCTTCTAATTTTTGCTTGAATCTCACTGAATAAAGGAAAATCTGTTGGTCTTAGTCATAGCTGGTATATACACCAATGCTTACAGGGTATTTTTCCCTGTATCCAGTATATTCAGAACACAGCAGAGGTTAATGACTTAGAGAAGCAGTGTATCTTGCACTGAAAACCATGTTAGTAAAACCGTTAAATGAGCCTCCTGGCACTGGGTGGGCCAGGGGTTCCCTCAATAGCATGTAATGCATTTTGCACTGGCACACCATGTCAGGAAATCCCATTTCCTTGCTTTAGAGAACCGAAGCACACATTGCCAGCAAGCTTGATTAAACAGTTTCTACTAAGGTCCTTTTTTTTTTTTCCTAACTGAGAAAGTGTTATCTAAGATACTACCTGAAAAGGTCTTAAAGCAGGACTATCATCACCACTTGCTCCCAGTTTTTTACAATAAAACTCATCACTGTTGGGTTTAAACAACAACAGTTCAGTTTAATGCAGTTATTCAGTTAAGTGTCATGAGTAGAAATAAATAGTGATTTTGTTCATGTTTTATTTAGACTAAGTGCAGTCCCTAGGCTTCTGGCAAGCTGTCAATATAGCCATCTGTTTTGCAAAGTTTATGAATCTCTCTGGAAATAGGCAGCCTAAAGCTAAAGTACAGTAAGGGTTGTTTTTCTTTGAACAACCTGCTGTAGATGAAGAAGAGTCAGATTTCAATAGTACATGGGCTTTAAGCTCCATGTATGCCCAAAGTCAGCCTATTTTAAGGGTGCAAAACAAACTTAAATTCATTTCACTTATGTTTTGTTACAACTTAGCTTTGGCAACTTGCTTTTAAATTTATTATATATATTTACAAACACACACACATACAAATATAGGTATAACTAGAGAGAGAAAGACTATAGGAGACCTGATATCCAGAGCCAGGTCACACCAAAATTTTATACAAATGTCTCCTTCAAAGAGATTATATATTCAAAAACAAACATAGCATCTTAAGTATATAAACAAGCAAACCATGATGAAAACAGAAGGTATCTGCTATGAAATTTTGATAGCAGATGTGCACTTTGCAGGCTATCAGTAAGAACAGATGTCATTCTTATGAGCCATGGAGGGAGATAAAGCAAATCAAACCACTAAAAAGAATTTGAAAATAAATACAAGAAAATTAATTTTAAAAGTATTTTTTGCTATTTTCATTTGGACTTCTGCTGCTATCTTATCTTAATAGCATGTTACACCTCAAATGTCTCCCTGATTTCAACATAGCTTACTCAATTGCAAAGTGCCTGTATACCATACCAGTTGGAATTCTATTACATGTTTGCACCATAAATACACAAACGTGTGAATTGAACTATGTATTACCATAGAAATACAAATAAAGCACCCAGTACTGATGAGCTTGGTTCTGCAATCTTGAAACAACTGACCAGGGCATGGCTAGATCTAGATTTAGTAGATTTTGGGGGTTTTTTTACGAGCACAGCTGAGGCAATTAAAGCCTGTTCATTGTTTTTCCAAAATGTTTTTGGATGGATTTGTCAGTGTTCTTAATACATTACCTCCCCTTAGTATGGTTTGAATGTTAAGTAGCTGCTGTCAGGATGGAAGAAGTTGTGTTCAAGATCTCTGACCCAAAAAGGAAACCCCACCTAATGTAATTGTTTTATTGTATTGTCGAAGTCTCAAATGTCAGCAGCACAGTACTGATGTTCCTAAATCTTTAGACTTCCATTTCATGGAAGTTTTTTTTAAAGGAAAGTACTTCTAACAGTGTGTGAGGACTGGAGATGGCCTTGCACTGAACTAGAAACCAAACTGATGAGAGCCAAAATGAGTTTCATTGCTAAGGTGTTAAAATTAGGAACTACAAAGACTATAACCAGTTTTAGAAATTTTAATGAGGTGTTTGTTTCAATGCATTCAGACTATGGGCATATACTATTTTACTGTTACTTTATTCTCTGCAACATTCCTTATACCTAAGTTTTTTCATCCCAGTCTATTTTGGGCTGCACTCTGCACTCAGGAGTTCTACTCAGAAAGCATCAGTACACTTTCTAATTGATGTTTTTCTACTTTTGCTCAAGTTAGAGAGGAAAAAGAGCCCTTCAGTGGATTTTGGTGGCCAGAGTAGGAGTTTTCTCTGTGATACCATGCAGTAGAATGGAATAAAGGAAGTAGCAGATCATCCTTACTCCTGAAATGCTGTTAAACTAAGAATTGCAGTTTGAGGTCCTCCATAAGACCCATGAGTATTGCACCCTTCAATACCTTCAGAAGAGAAAAACTGAAATCCCACAAAGGGCATAAAACATTAAAAGAAAATTACATCAGCATGTATCAGAGCAACACCATGATGGGAGGCTGTATGCACAGACCAATGCTGCTCAACTAGACTCACAACAGTTCTCAAGATTAAGTAATTTCAAATGCCACTGAGCAAAGTGGCAGAGGGGCTGCTCTTTTATCTAAGCAATATGCCATCACTGAGAGGAACCCACACTCTACAATTCGTTGTGCTCGAATCTCCATCAGGTGCTTCTCTGCAACAGTATCCTCACAGTGTCCATTTTCATTAAGCTTAAAAGTTCATGTATATAAGGATTTTTTTTTAATATTATATCAGATCATATTACTACATTAGAACAGTTTCTAATGTTCCACCCAAATATGAGGAAGAATTTTAGTGTGTGGATAACCATGTACTGGAAGGGATTGCCCAGAGAGGTTATGGAGATATTCCAGAACCATCTGGATGCAATCCTGTGCCATGTGTTCTAGAATGACCCTGCTTGAGGAGGGAGGCTGGACCAGATGACCCACTGTGGTCCCTTCCAACCTTACCCATTCTGTGATTCTGTGATTCAGTGAATGTTGAAAGGCAGAAAATAATACAGAAGATCACTCCTTTGATTTAAATTATATCTGTCTGAAGCTGTTACTGTTGCATTCTTTTGCTTTGGCCGTTAGCTGGAGAATATATAACTCTGTTGGGCTCTGTTACACCTCTGTCTCTGATGCAGCTGACTTGCAGGTCTGTTTCAAATCCAATTGGAATCAATTTGGAAATTAGTTTCCCAATCCAATTCAAAACCACTTTCCAGTGGTTTGGTTTTGTCTTTGGGGTTTTTTTCCTAGATCAAATCCTATGTGGACTTGGGTTTCTACCGCAAGAGGGAATTGGGGTTCAATCTCCTTTTTCATGCAAAATCTCTCCTTAGTGTTGTACATGTTGGTTTCTAAACCCATAAGGTAGAAGAAAAATGCTCAATTTCATTGTACAGATGTACAGAAAGAAATTGCTGAGTATCAATAGCACCATATAATTCTTATGACATTCATATTCAGCAACCTCCAGTGGATCCTCTGAAGATGTGGTAAACAAGCCTTTGCCTCAGAAGTTTCTATTTTATTGTTTATTTTCAGATATGAGCTACTTTCCTTCCCCATTCAGATTTCAGAAGTACTAAACCTCTGACACAATGGCAGCAATAAGTCATATTAGTGAAATAATAGGAGCTGTCAACAGCAATTCAGGCTGGGTGGCAATATCAGACCATATAGGGCCAATAGATCTGCTATTGTTTTATTTTTCAAGTTGGATTTCAAATCATCACATCAGCAATAATTCAGTCTTGATTAAAGTTCTGCTTCTTCCTTGGCCATTGCTAGCTTTGTAGTTCTCCTGATGAATTCAAATATTGGACTCCTACAATCCTGGAATTTAGGTCCCCCTTGCAAGTGTAGAATTTGGAGGTCCTGGATACAGACCTGCATAGGGGGTATAGTAAAACAGCATGCAGTGGCTATTCATAACTTATTAAATCAAGCTTCTGCCAAATACCACTTCTGAATATATGGTCAGCCTGTTAGCGGGTGGAAAATTACATTTCTCCCTGCTCTTGTTTGAAATATGCATTTATTTGATGATATTCTGCAGGCAACTATTCAGTCAAGTATATTGGAACTGAAGAAATACGCAAAAGCTTTAGCAAGTGCTGTAAATTAATCAGAAAATCATCTGTTAAAATTGTCTTGCTAAAAAGGCAAAGCATTTTGAATCTTTTGTACTGAGTCCACATTGAAACTCACATCTGCTTTTTTTGCAAACAAACTCTGAAATGCTAAGACTAGGAAATCAAAGATCTATTTCCTGCATCATTAAAAATCTACCAATTTCTGATGTGCTACTAATCTCTAACAGCTTACTAGATGTGGTTTTAAAGGAGTCTGAAAAGTGGTTCAGGATCTCAGATTTCTTAGCTAAGCATACAAAACAGGGCTTTTTGAATCCTTTTATGAAAGGTTACAATTGCAGACAAGCAAGTGAGGAAATGGCCAGTCATCATTTTGAAAAGAAAAAATAATGTGTCGTTTACTAACAGATGGGCAACAAGCAAAACACTCCTATACAAATTTGGGGTCCTGAGCTTATAGAAATATCCTAAATTAAAATTAATTGCTTGCTACTATCCTGAAAGCTGGATTCTTCTCAAGTAGGTAAACAGTGCTAAATCCAAAGGCTTTGTTTCCATTTATTGTTGTTTAGATAAAGAGCTTTTTACAGATTAAATTATGCACGCACTGCATGCATATTTCATTATGGGCTCTTAATTTGTTATATACTATTTATTATATATTCATTATATACTCTTAATATTACCCAGCCGTCTGGATGAGAAGCTATGAATTTAGGATGCTCTCACTATAGCAAGGTGGTTGCCATATTGTTAAGAGTTTTGTTTTACACTGGTATGAGGAGTGAGAAATCAGGTACTGAATGCAGTGGACTCCTTTAACTGCCTAGGTGACACCTGAACAGTCTGAAAGGACACTTTTGGTGCATTGGGAATATTCATGTGCTTTCGTTCTTTTGCCATCACTGAGTGATCATAACTTATTTCAATATTAATGTTCTTCTGAATACTCTACATGTTATTCAGACCACCCAGATCATAATGTGGAATCTACACCCTTTTTAATGAAAATAAGTACGTAAATAGGACCCACTATGAAGAGTTTGACTGAAATGTAGCTGACTTCACTCAATAAAAATTATGGCCATTAAAGCAAACTCTTGCAGTTCAAGTGTGAAATCACTGGTTTCCTTATTGTACACATTTGTGGCCACTCTGTTTGTAACAGCTACCTTATGTTTCTATCAGCTATCTTTCAGCTATTGTACTGTCTTTCTCCAGGATTGTTTTGTAGAGCTGTTTAGAGAAGGAAAGAAACATTCTTGCAGGCATGCCTATCCCTGTCTACTGATGTAGATACATCATCTCTGGAAGCTTGCTGAACAAAAGTGGAATAGCTCCATCTCCAGTTATGAACTATTACGCCTCTTTTTTTGTGGTTAGTGTGTGACTAGACAGATGAGCAGAAGAACTGCAGCTCTGCAGTTGAAAAACATAATTTCCAACTGAGCCAAGAAGTGACGTTTTAATGAGCAGATGTGCAACCTTGCTAATGAAAATTAAATCATAAGTATAATTTGCATACATAAATAGTCTTCAAAGACCTATGTTAGTCAATCCAGTTGTTTCATAGACATTACAAGTAATGGTTATTACTTGTAATGGTTATTAATGGCACAGATCACAGCATATTTTCTACTGTAGGTCAACAGAAAATTATGTAGACTCAAAACTTTTAATTCAATATGAGTGAACAGTGTATGTATTGAGTAACTCAAACACGGTGAGCTGTATTATAAATGAGGGAAAAGTAATCCTTGAGGTTCTACTGGAAACAAAAAAAAGTACTGTGATTTATTCCATCAACCAAGCATAATCTCAAGCAGATATATCTGGTCTACTAAGCCACTTAGAAATATTTATTATTCCCTTTCCTATAGTAAATCACCTTTACTTCAAAAAGGAGGGAAAATGAGACTGGTAGATACAACAATGAAGGTCTTGCTGTCAATCCAACTTTTCTTGTAGATGACATAAGCTTATAAACAAAAATAAAGGACAAAACAACTGAGATTACTTTTCATTAAGCCCACTTTAATTTATTTGCCTACTTAAATTTTCTGATTTTATGGTTCTTCTTTCATGCAGTGTTCTATTGCAGACTCTTAAACAGTATCAACTGCAAATACCATGTGTATAATGCTTACCAAACTGTGTTGCAAGGGGAGTTCACTCTTAGCAAGCTTGTTGAAAGCATGTTAACCAGGCACATTTGCCATGGGTGTTTCTGTTTGCCTCATTACTCAGAGTAAACAAGGGAGATGTGAACTACAAGTCTAGGGTGAAATCCTAGATTCAGTGAATTTAATGGTAAAAACAACATGGACTATAGTGATGTTAGGATTTCTTTCTCCTAACATCTTTCTCTACCCCAATAATAAGAATCTCCCCTTTTGGGGAACAGACTTTTGGCACAGATCCTTTTTACAATTATCAATTATAAGTATGAATAGAAGCATGAGATTCTTTTCATTAGAGACAGGACCACACAATTTACATGCAGAAAGCTGGAATATAAAGTCAGAAAGCAACAGCTACATGATGTTATCATCCTATATGCACATTTTTCACTGTTAGCAAATGAAATAAAGTAATTTATTCCTTGCTGAAAAACTGCTGGTTTTTATTGACTAAGAGAGTGTACATGGGCTGTTACCATGAGCTTGCTGATTTTCTGCAACTATGGTGTGCAGGTTATTACTGTAGTGTATTGGATGTGCTGTACATTGATATCCATACTAAATTCTAACATTTTCATTTGATCAAAACTCCAGAATTCATACTGCTTTGTAAGCAACTCCTGTTTTATAACATATTTGTATCCATGTATTTATAAACCTTTACTTTAAAACAAAAATTACTTATCTTTCACTTGAAAATCTGATATTAACTATATCCAGCTGTATTCAAGTCGAGTTCTAGTTCACAAAATTAATTCCGATAATATATCCAGTTGTACTTTTCTGGTGAAAGTGGAATACATTTATAAGACAAGAAAAGCCCACTCTTACCAGATAACTAGCGGGATATGACAGAAGGAATAACCTTAAACAAGATGGAAACTGAGGAACAAGACAAAGGAAACAGGTACTAGAATATTTCATTTAGTGACTATATGACAAGTCCATCATAGACCATTATTTATAGGTCACTTTCCTGTCAGCTGTAGGATTTCTGGCCCTAATCATGAGAGTCAACACAGACTTCCGAATAAAAACTTCCAACATGATACAGATAATTCCAAGCAAGACAAAAGATACATATTACTATGATTTACTTCCTTTCTTACATTAAAAATGCTGAGATATTTCTGTAATAATTCCTTGTCATTAATACTGCTGTTTTCTGCTGTCACAAACTACATGGAAAATAACTTTTCTTTAGCAAGATCTTGAGTCTTGCTGAAGCTAAAATTCAAGTCAGTAAGTAGCATAAAGAAACTGTATTTTAAAATATATAATTTTGTTAAAATACCTTGTTTCTGCTCTGTGAAAACTTGGGGGATTATTTACCTCTCCTATCAGTTTTTGCTCTTCAACACACATTTACTTAATTTACCCTCCTTCTATCTTTATTGCAATTTAAAAGGAAAGAAAAATCTTTCTTTTGTTACTGTTTTTGTTTGATGTGAAGAGACTCAAAAAATATCAGGCTGTTCTTGGGAATATGGCCCAGGCAAAGTGGTTCATAGTTCTGTTCTGGTTTAAAGTTACACAAAGAAGGCTGGAGCTGTGGGGCAGGTCTGGAAAGGACTTCTGTTCCAGTGCTTGAACAGAAAATTGAAAACATCTTAGGCCAGCCTGCAACAAACAAACAAACAAACAAACAGAGAAATCCTTTTTTATCCCAGACAGGCAAAAAATGGTGTGAAATCCTAACAAAGGCAATCCAGAACCTTCCTCCTGCACACACCAAAGGAGGCATTTTAAACTTATTTTTAAAAATAAAAGAGAAATTTAAAGATGAAAACCATATGTCTATTAAACAAATCAAGAACATGGCCAACCTTTCCCTACTTTAAATGAAAGTAAAGTTTTACCACCTTTGCTGGTTAGTTATATTGCACCCTCATTTTCAGTTCCAATGATTTTTAAGTATCCAGTTTCCTATATCCACAAGCAATACTGCAGGACTGATATAGATTGCCTTTAAATATGGATTATCCAATTATGTTGCTCAGTGGGAAGAGTAAAAATTCTATTTCATTCCTTTCTCCGAGCTAGAGAAACTTGAAGAGAATTTGAGCAACCTTTCCTACCTCCAGATAAGGTACATGGTCCTACACACCATGATATTATCTCAGGGGCAGGAGATCTGAATTAGTACATTTTTTAATATAAAGAAACTCATCATATTTGGAGAAAGCAGGGAGAAAGAGAAAATACAGAGAGAAAGTAGAAAAGTGCCATTCAGTTCTGACATTCCAGAAAAAAGGAATCTGCTAGAAAACTTGCATTAGGATTTCTTAATGTTTTCTTTGTTCACTTGTTCCTTCGAGTCTGGCTTTAGATTTGAACTCAGGCAATACGTCTCAAGGTACAATATATGTTCCCTCCTACTGACAGCATCTCTAGGTCACTGAGATAACTCATTTTCTGACCATGCTCTGATGACTATTTTACATGACTCCTGAAAACACTTCTTCCTGAGACGCTTTAATAGCAAGTGGAAAAATTCAGTGGACAATTTACAACTTCGACAGTCAATGATTTTTTAAAATATTCTAATAATGTTTGAAAACAGAGGTTCATAAGGTTGTTGTTTTAAAAACACTTGAGAACAAGCAAGAAAATAAATGCATACATTGAAATAAACCATACAGAATTTTTTATACTAAGTCGTAAAGACCTTTCATATTTATTATCTTCTATAAATTCTGTAATAAGCATTCTGTAAACAAAGCCAAATTCCAGTTTAAGGAAATGTAGTGCTTCCATATGACAGTTGTCATATGGTGTAAAACCCAGATGTTCCAAGACAACATCAAACAACCCTGCTAATTTCTCTGCTAAGTGCCCAGGGAAGTTGGATAACTTCTGAAAACATTTGCAGTATCAGGACCTTTGCATGAAAATGCTAATTCTCAAATAAATATTAATTGAATCCTCTACCTTTAAAAAAAAATCCAGGTAAAAGCCTAAAGGTCACAGAGGTGTAAGAAATATTAGAAGCTAGTGACGTTAGAACCAGCTCCATTTGTTTTAACCAAATAACTGGATAACAGTACGAAAAAAGAAATTAATTGATTTCTTGAGTAGAGACTGTAGCTTTAGTGGCCACCACCAGCATTGTTATAAAGTAACTCATAAGTATTTCTGGAAAACTGTGGGTAGACCTTTACCTTCTGACTAATAAGTGTGATCAGACTAACTAGAACAACTGTTAGATATTACGAAATAGCAAATTTTTGACAGTAGTAAAACAGTGCAGTGTGAACTAATGTTAGGCAATGTTTAAGCTGACAACTTTTGCTGGCAGACCTGGGTTGCTCAGAGGCAGGAGGAAAACTGGACGTTAATTTAGGAGGTGCCTTTTAAAAACGTTTATTCAGCTCCAGTCAGGCTGGAGCTGACTAAATATTGTGCTTTTACTGGGGCAGTTTCTTTCACTTACAGAACGCTGTTTAACTCTACCCAAACAAAAGTAAAAGTTTTCAAAACACATTAATATTCACAGGAACTGTTATAACATGTATTTCTGGTAAATATTTGTTTGGAAAAAGAGATTCATCTCATGTATGAGGAGGATCCATTCTGAAAAATAAGACCCAAGAGTTGTTTGTAGTTTGTCGTCAAAGGCAGCCCTGAAAAGATCCAATGCTCAAATGCACATAAATAAGTGACAGAAATTTAAACAAAGTTTATTGAGGAGAAGAGTTTGACCACACAAGAACTTTAACATAAAAATAGATACTTGTTCATTTTAAAATATTTATTTTAAACTTTGGCTATAATAATCACCAAAAGAAAAATCCCTTTAGCCATCAAAGACCGTAATGAAAAACAATCACACGGAACATGGATGTTCTACATTTGTATTTGGTTTCCTCTGGAAAATCACATTAGATATATTTTTTTAAATAAAAGGCAGGATTTAGCTGTGTTGTCTCAAGATTTATCAATTCCTTATGTGGTAATTTCAAACAAGACTTTTCCTCAAAAACTCTTATTAAAAGGTAGTAATGGGTGATTCAGCAAGAACAAAAGAGGCTTAATTTTGCTATCCAAGAAACACGATACACAATGTGTGTTCTGTAAAGTATCTTCATCACCTAAGCAAAGGCGTCCTATGGAAAATATCCACGCATGATGGAATTATCTCTGAAAATGTGTCATCATCCAAAATAATTATCTACGATGGCCAAATTATTTTCCAGTGGAGCTTTACATGTTGAAAAATAATGTGTATTGTTTATCAGTCTTCATAATAATAAACTGTCTCTTCAAACAGGGAGAAGATCATAGCTCATAAAATAGGATATTCCTAATCATATCTGTCTCCAAGGCAAGGCAACAAGAATAACTCCCTAAGGTGGGAGCAATACAAGAGCTTTCTGTTCCAACTGCCCTTCCGCACCAAGCTATAGCAGGGAAAAGCACAGTATTTTCTGACTTGCATACTAAGGTCCTCAGTTTTGCTTGAAAAATCACTGAAAGTCATGGGTTTACACCATGCTGTAATTGAATTAAAACTTGTTGCCTCTTACAGGAATTATGTGTTCATATGATATTAAATCAAACAAGAGCTAAACATCTAAAACATTGAGGCCTTTTAGACACAGTCTCCCTGCAGCCCCTGTTAAAATCTCTCTTCCACCTAGCTACTCTTTGGTGACAACATACAGACTCAGTTTCTGCACTGAAACACGAAAACATGAAAATCCCCGCTACTAGTTTTACAATGGGCATCAAGTTGAACATTACTCACCAGCTTTGTCCATGGCACTTATTGAACCCATCTATGATCAATGCTGGGACTGTAGTGCAGAGTCCTACAAATTTCAAGACAGAAGTAGAGAAGAAAGAAAAATAGACCATCTCCATAGTCTTGACTGGATGTTTGACTGATGTTATGAAATTAATGAAATAAAATCCCACCTTGTCTGCCCATCTTTCTAGTTGAGCTTATCATGCTAACAGGCTTAAGAAAACTTCCAAGACTGAGGAAAAAAATTTCACTGAATAGGAATATGTGTGCAGAGCCTTCAAGATTCAGAAGAATGGTAGGAGAGCACAACTGGGAGAAACTGTACACCAGGGAAGCAAATAAGTTCAAAAAATTATTATCTGCAAACAGCAGCCTGAAAGATTCATGGAAAAAACTGAGATGCTGTAGACAGAGAATTATAAAAAAAACAACATATACATTTTGCAGATAAAATGCAAGTAATTAGTATTGAGAATATTCAAGGTATTCTATATTTATTGGTTAGTTATTTTGGGGCTGGGGGACATTTTTTTTCTTTTGGTTTGGGGTTTTTTTTGGTTGATTGGTTGGTATTTTTTTTTTAATCTAGTGAAATTTATTAGCCTGTTTTAGGGGTTTTGTTGCAATTGGCCATGCTAGAAAGAAATCCCCTATTTCTGTCTTTTGTTTCCAGAGAATTTCTCTTTCTGATTCTTTCTGGTCCGATTTATATTGAGATTACTTTCTCTGAAGTACAATGTTGAGCTCCTAATGCTAAATGGAAAGTCAAATAATTTCATTAAATTATTTTCAATGGCTTAATGCCCTTTCAAAGTTAGAAATATGTTTTTAAATCCCTAATGTACTGATTGATAGCCTGGTAGATAATAAACTACAGTCCTGTTGCAACAGGTATTTTGCAGGAGAACTGCTACTGATTTTACTCTATGTCCTAAATACAAAAGAGCTTAGAGACAAAAATAAACTATTTCCCATAAGTATAATTTATAGGAAGAATCACTATTCAGTAAGAGATAAAGAATATCTAAATAAAACATCAGTTCAACAACTTTTTTCAGACATATATTATTTAAATTTAAATTTTAGACAGATATAAAACAACAACTTGAGCAGAAAGCAAATGTTTTTATCTGGGCACGAGTGAAAATTTAATGATCCCCTTGGATTTTCTAATAATGACAGTAGCTTTTTTTTTTTTTTTGACTGGATCAAAGCCAAGTTATGGTTTTTTAAGAAATTGTGAGGTTTTTTTCTTGTTCTGTAACAAAGATTTTCCCCATCTGGGACAAAAAGGCACAGCAAATGTTGTATACATTAGTGTCAAATTCAAGGGCGAATACACAAGATAAAATTATTAGAGAGAAAGCAATAACGTTTGTAAAATCATCAAAGCTAAACAGTAGTGAAGATAGCACTCAAAGTCAATCCTCAGATTTTCTTCTGCAATTACATGCCTGTACCATGGTAACATACAGCAAGGTGCAAATACAATTTCTAGTTATAAGGCAAACAAAGATTCAAGATGTAGTTTGTTCTCAGCTGCACTCTAGGGGGAACTTTTTGTCCTATTACAGTTCAGGAGAAAAAACCCCACTCTCAGCTTCAGTGGATATGTCATGGGCTTCAGAAGGAATTGTACCTACTAATGCCAAAGCTTCCTATGGTCAGGGACATCACGCACGTCAGAGAAGCAATTGTATCCATGAATCAAAAGACCCAGGGGAACTTCAGCTGAATATGTTGGGCAGGAAAGGACTCTGTTGGGAAGTTCTGAAAATGAAACATTCAACCAGCTAAATCATAACACTTGCCACATTCTTCAATGGTAGCTAAGATAATAAAATAACTTCTTTATTAAGTAATTAACCATCTTTTTTTTTTGTACCAATGTCCTTATAGCCTTTTTTAAAAAATAAATCATATTTGCTTGTTTGAGCACAATTATTTTATGAAGGTATATTATATTTGATGTTGTATTTAAGCATTTGATAAGATTCCTGCCTGCAGCAAAATGGTTCTCTGCTTTACAGTAGTTTTTTGCAGCAGAGCACATATCTTTTACAGTTGGAAAAGGCATTACTGTCTTCAGTTTTCCCATAGTCCAGTTCTACATGTAGATCATAGTCATATCCATGCTGGCAGTGTTTCTGCTTACAGGTAAATTCCTGTCACAGGAATCTGGCCATGTTCAGGCAAGTCTCCTCCATCTATGTTCAATTCCATATTCAGAGTATAATTTTACAATATCATATCTCCAGCAACAGAGTTCCTATAAGCATTTCCCAAGTTAAATCCTTTAATTCTCCTTTAGATACTAATTTCCTTCACCCTACAACTTTCTATGCTTCATCTGTGATGAAGCAGTGGCACATAACACCATATCGTATAAAATATATGACTGACATGATACAAAAATGACAACTATGTGTGAGTGCAACTGTGAGGTGCAAGGTGCAGCTCATGACACTCCCACTGTCTAATTTCATTTTTACAGTCACTATGAAAAGAGCCCTTCATAATCTTTTAATAGTTGAATATAAATGGCTTTACCAGCTTAGGCTTCTCATTGTAAGGTCTTCGCCTAAAACTTGCCATTTTTTACCTCAGTAAAATACAACCAAATTTATCAGACAAAATTAGGTGAAGAGCTATTTCAGTTTTATTTCTGGTGATAAAGCATGAACCATGAGGGATTACAAAATACATCTCAGTGGCTCAAAAGGACATGGCAGGCAGGCATGAAAAGAAACCTTTTACAGTGGAAATAAGGTTTAACAGTAGTTCATGCTGAATAGAGGCTCAATGGCAAGAACATCCTTTTATTATAAAATATAAGAAGTTCAGGACCTAAGCACAACATAGCAGGGATATTTCTGGCTGAAAAGACTAGAAAATGGAGAGGAAACTCCTGTGGCATAGATGCTTCTGAAGATTTTTATTTTATTCAGTAATCCAATAAACATATTTTAAATTTTTTTCCTGAGTGAAACGTAATAAATAGAACCTGTGATCTTGGATCATAGTTATTTCTCCTACAGGAGACTTCGCTTCCAGCCTAACAACTCATGGAAGAAATTAATATAATTTGTGTAAAATGCTACCCCTAGGAAGGGTATTCACATGGGCTGAATCCAATAAAAACGTACTGCTGCCTAAGCAGTAATATATTTGAGCAGCTGCATAATGCATTGGGATATGTTTGATCATGAACTTTAAGACTATTACGGCAAAGCTTCAATTTAATACAGTGACTTCATCTCAATCTTTGCCAATTTAGCAATTCCACAACTTTCATAAGAGAGGTTTGTGATCTGACATCTGCTAACTAGTTACAGTCCACTGGCCAGTGGAACTCAATGTCTCAGCTCTGAAATTATGTAAGAAATTCTCTAGCTTCAGACCAAATAAATTAAAATCCCTCATCCCGATCCCAAAATATTCCTAGAACAGAATAATAAATTTATATGAATATTACTGAAAGATGATCAAGTACAGAGAAGCTCATGGAAGTGACCTATCCAACTCATCAACCCCTCAACACGTTGATATCCCTCAATGGATGGGATAAGAGAGAACCATTAAATAAGTATGTTTTGTAGTTCTTAATAAAATTTCTTTAGAATAACTAAAAAAGAAAAGAAATATCCTAAAAAAGAAATAAGTAGCATCTGGCACTAGGCTAAAGGATAAATCATATAATAGTCTAATAACTTATAAGGTTTGTGAAAAAAACAAACAAACAAACATTACTGGTTTGTTATATGACTCTGTTAGCTCTTTTAATGTTTTTGAGAGTTAGTTACTTAGTTGTTGATCTGAGGGGGCAGTGGAGGAAAAAAATACTGTTTTATTCTCCCCTCTACTGCAGGAAGTAAGCTTTCAAATTGTTTTAAAGTGTAAATCTATTCCATAACTCTTTGATAGGTACAGCTTAGTTCCAAATACAGAATAGAAATATCTACTGACTGTATTACCTGTTTTGCGTTGATAGTCCTTGATTTTTCCATCTATATCTAGAAATGGAATTACTGTTTTCATTCTTTGTCCTTTAATTGTTTTCTGATTATCTTGGTATGAAACTGGTTTTAAGTTTCATGTTAGCCAGACACATTTTTAAACTTTTAAGTTATATTCATTGTCTTTAATTATCAAAATTCATCAGAAAACTTGTTTTATTTTGTCTTGTTCTAACTGTTCTAACACTTAATAACAGGCTATTTTCTGCCCAGCGTAATTTCTTTATGTCTATGAAATCTTGTCTTTTTGCACTGCTAATGTATTATCTAATTGGTTACCAGTTTCCACAACTATTTTTTCTTTTGAGTTTATGGTCCTTGTCACTTATAGAAACCAGACATTACATTTTTGGAAACTGGTACTTTTAAAGTTCCAAATATATAAACTGATTGGTATGAAATGCAGTCACTAGTACCTGGTTGATTGCTACTTCTAAGTCAGTGATTAACTCTTTTTCATCTTCCTGAGTGAGGTCAAGCATTTGGTAACACCCTGGTGGACCTCAATTTTCTGTTCAGAGAAACTGAGAATTTACAGAATATCAACAGGTACAGAATATCAAAAGAAAATTGGCTTCTAGTCAATATAGGACTGGCATGCATCACCTAAATTTAATTCACTATTCTGAGAGGCTAGCTGGAAATTTTTAAAAACCAACCAATGAAAAAAACCCACACAAAGACCCAAACCCAACCAGTCCCCAAAACCTCAACAACTTTCCAGGATTAAAGTGTTTTACTCTGAAGACTCAAGGTACACTGGATTCAGGACAGGGCCCAAGTAAACCTTTCTGTTCCTGGGCTCTGACTCTTGAGTCTGAATGAAGATATTCTTTCTTCCCCACTTTTCTTCTTTGATTTTTTTACAGGTTATTTAACTTGAGGCTATCTGTTGCAAAGCTAGGATTCAGAATCTGAAAAATCCAGGAGTAGCCTGAAGCTTTGTATCTCTGCTGAGCAAGAATTCTTGCTTGACAGTGGACATGCCACAAATTCTCCTTGAATGAGGTCATCCAGGACTTGACATGAAAGATTTCAGGACCTCCTACTATCCGTTGAAAATGACATTCACAGAGATAAACCAGACAAGCCTGCCAGTTTAACAGAGCCATTGTACCAGATAGTTGGATAGCCAGAGTGTATAACAACTTTCCTTTAGGGAAGAACATGCATGCTAGATGTTTCCAAAACTATGTGTTCTTGGAACTTCTGGCTAGTTTCTACCAGAAATCAGAAAAATCATGGCATCCATCCAGTTCAGACTAAAAATATCTGAGCAAAATTTTAATGGACTAGAAAATCTACTTTACATCTCTAGACAAGACTGCAAGATCAGAGATGCTTGTTTGTTGGTTTTTTCCCCCAGACATTGACGGTAGATATTTCAGAATCAATTTTTTTCAATTTTCTAGTGATGATTAGGATGCCCATTCTTAAATAGCAAAGGGTGTCTCAAGTGCTTCAAGTGCGAACAGCCGAGTGATCTCCGTTTTCCTGAAAAACAGAGATCTGAGTCCTCAGGTTTGCTTGTTACCTAAAGTCTGCAAGCTTTGCTGTTCGTTGTACAGCCAGAGGCAGATCTTAAGGCTAGGTAAAATATAATCAATGGAAAATCTTTTTTGGTAGCATGGTTACAGTTGTCTTCTTGTCACCTTTTAAGTCTCAGTTTCCTACTTCATAAATTGATCATGTGTCAGACTGACATAGTGGGGTATCACTAATAAAAAACCAGAATTCGGTAGGAGTTTAAAACTCCTTTCCTGTATAGAGCAAGAATAACCTAGACATTTCTGATTGGGAAGGACAACCATCTATTTCATGCAAGATGTAAACACCTGAGTTGTATTAAACATGAATATTTAGTGTAAATAATCATATACATGCTTATTACTTACAGAAAGTTAGTGCAAAAATACTTGTATATCATTCCAAATAAGTAGGCACATTTTTTCCAGAGACATCTGCATTAACAAATGAATTCTTACATTCATGTATCAATAGCTGGAGAGTGAACTGAGATTTAAGTGTTTGCTGAGATAAGTTGACATGTGAATCTGAGTCTTTACATGTGCAACTCATTTATGTTGCCTCAAATTTTCAAGGGAGAATTACTCAGGGAAAAAACCCTGATCTCACTGAAAACTGACTGAAAAACATTCTTCAGGCAATCATTTTAGTTCCTTGGGAATACATAAATGATACCATAATGTTCAGATATTATTGTTCAAATGGCCTAGAATTACTGATCCAACATGTAAGGCTTTATAGTAAAGAGAAGAATTATTGTCTGTCTGACCTAGAAGCAGAAGCTCCTTTAAACTGAATCGACTTTAAAAATTCTCTTTTACCAAGTTACACAAACACAGATGATTTGGCTTCTGGATAGTAAATGAGAGCCAAAGAATACTGTACTAAGGGACTTCAGTGTGGGGTGGAGTTGAAATATACAGAATATTGCTTTTGCACTGTAGTGGAGTAGCTCTGCATGGAAAGATGGCCCTGGTGAATTCTGCAGGAAGAGATAAGGTTTACTGGTATTAAAATTCTGTGAAAGATGTTGCCATTTTGCGTGAGCTTTATGGTTGCTTTCAACTTTTGATTCATACATGTTAAAAATCCAATGGAAAGGCCAAAAATTTCAATAACATTTTCATTTCTGAACGTCTTAAGGGAAACTTTTTTATTCAAAATGAAGCAGTACATAAGCAGTCAATATTTACCACAGCACATTCATTTTCTATATAAGTTCATAATAATATGTCACATTTCTAGTACCCTACATTGCAATACCTAACTGTGAAAAGGATTTTCTTAAGGCTAGGTATGAGGTAGCTTTAGAAACTAAACTAAGATGAAAACTTTGTCAGGCTAAATGAGCAAAATATCTCCATGATAAACAAAACACAAAAGTCTCTGATGCCTCAGTGAAAACAATTTGCATTTTGCAAAACAAAATAAGATACTGAAAAAGCTTTTCTCATCACAACTATGCAGCTAACACCACTTCAAAAGCTGTACCAAGTGTCAGTACACCGCATTAATAAGCTGCTTAAAAAGAGACATGGACAAGTTACACAGTTCTTTGTGGTCTTCTCTTGTCAGAAAAAAAAAAAGTGTTTCTTCAAAATTGTGGAGACCGTCTGGCAGAAATATATTTCAATTATTTGTCTCTTTGTTCTGTCCTGCTACGAAACCAAATATAATTTACTTCATGGCTCATAAGCCATTACTCAGCTAGGTTTTCTGTCATGGGAGTAATTTCATTTCTTGGGTGTTCCATGTTACCACGGATTTCATTTAACGGTGAGGTTCTTCATTGATAACAAGAATTAAACCTGTTCATAGCTGTCAGTAACAGGCACTAAATGCAAGTCAGGTTAGCAGCTGGGCTAGATTTCTATACCTTAATTGATATAAATGGAGCTACTTTACTGAGTTGTCACTGCTGAGTATGTTCTTTTGACACTTCATCTGCTGTGACACCACACACAAACATGTCACGTGCATACTGCTACAGAGGCAGTATTTGCTGTTTGAGTATCACAAGTACTCAAGTGTGAATACACAAAAATTATATGGGTCCTACCCTAAAGGCCTAGTAACATAGATAATTTTTTGGTGTAAATCATTTCAAATTTATCAAGGTATTATTAAAGCTGTGTTGAGGAAAAAAAGCAACAGCTTTTATAGTCATCAAATGAACTGATATTAGAATTACCAAGAAAGCAAAAGACCATCCTATCTTTCCATCCTAGGCCCACTCATTTTCTTTCTGTCCAGAATTCTGTCATTAAAAATGAGAACTCTATTAAAAGAGGACATCACTTGCTGTCCTTTGTGCAGCAGGTTTGAATTAAAAACAGTTATTGCTATACGGCAATCAGCCATCAGCATTTCTGGAACTATTTATATGTATTGAGAGAGAAAGATTAAGCTGTTAACCATCTCTTATGCTCAAACTTTTAGCAAATGATGAGCTAAATGTCTAACAACAAAAACTCCAGTTCCTTGACAATTAACTGTCTCCTGGGAATATGTTAATTCCAACAAAATTCCTAGGAAAAAAAGGCAGGACTGATCACAAATGTACCCGACTTCATTCTAGATTACCACATGAGTTCCCCCGCTATTCCTCCGGCAAATTGCTTGAGACTCTAAAGTCTGAAAATCATTTTCCAGCCTTGGGGGTCCAAAGCTGCTCAAAAATGAGCTGTCTTATATCATAGGTGCTTTAGAATGACCAGTGTTCAAGCCTTTCCTGTACTGTTCCTGTTTTACCAAAATCTCTCAAAAGTAGATTTAAAAGGTGCTATGATTTCCTCAAAATAAAATTTTAGACCTTCTACCGTGCTGAAATGTCACCACCTTATTCCACAGTTCTGTTTTAGAAGGATTTTTTGTGCATGTTTGTATAATTTTTAGTTTACCAGGAAATTGTGTTTCTGGTTCCGAACCAATCTAGAATCCTAGACCATTCTAAAGTTACTGGGAGTGCTTAAAATATGTCTCCATACAGTGAAAAAATCCCTAATTCGTATGTTAAAAAATCTGAAACATAACTGTTGTAGAAATCCTTGGGCCTGGAAGACTTCAGCTGCAGGGTCTCAGCATACTAAAGACCTCAGAGAGATATAAAAGTTGTCTCCAAAATTTGTTCATGCTTCAGTGCATTATAAATGCCTCTCGTTACTCAAAATAACAATATACCAGAGGTTTTTTGGCATAAATCCAGACTGGAGTTGCAATAAAAAGTCAGTGTTTGCATAATACTCTGTCAATTCTTGATAAGCGCATTTCTTAGGGATTCTTGACAATGTGTAGGAACACAGTAATAAGAGATTAATTCAATGCACATTTTATTTTTAATCACTGTCCAACTATAAAGTTATTTTATATATGTAATATATCATAGCTCTTTTCTATATAAATGATCCTGTCTTTTTTGCTTCAGGAAAAGTTACATAGTGCACTCTCTAGGATACAAATTGAATGTGCAGCAAGATAAAAATAAAAGGATCGATGCTATCATTTTTCACAAATTTATGAGGATTTAAAAGTAATAGTTCTTTCAAAACTGGGACAGACTTTAATAGCTTAGAGCAAAATGCCTACGTGTTATTTGAAACCTTGCTGTCTTGTGAATATTGATCCAATATAATTTTTGTATGTGTTTCTATGAATAATTTATAAATGCCTCAAGCAGTAGCTAGATACTTCTGATCAAGAAAAATAAGACTGTGAAATACATTATAAATGGATTGAATGCTGAAGCACAAGGTTAGCTCCAAGTGTGTTCAAAGCTTGGGAATACACAAATACAGAAATTGTCACACAGTATTCATCTTATATGAGATGTCACTAAAAATGTGCTAGCAAAGAGTCTAAAGACATTAAAGGCAAATGAGGGGGTTTGAATCCTGCTGCCTCTCTGCTTAGGAAGGTAAGGGCAAAACATTCAGATATGAGTCCTAAGAGAAACCTTCAGTAATGTACTGATGAGAACTGCCTCTGTAGAGACAATAACAAAACCTTCAATGAGCACACTTTATAGGATTAAATATTTCAATAAACCCCAAAAGACTCAAAGCATTTTAAGCACTTTTGTACTGGTCAAAACATAGAGGGACTAATTTACTTAACATTGCCTGCCTGGGCCTAGATGTTTTGAGTATATCTGGGCTGCATAATGCTCTATGATGAGAGACCCTCTGAGCAATTTTGGTTCCAGAACTGTATCCTGGTGTTCCTGCATGTTACATATGATTTTCATGACAGCTACCTACCTCTGACTGACTACCCCACTGATAGTACTAAATTGCTCTGCTATGCTGTGGGACCAAATGCTTACTGTCAGACTGACTTCTATGATATTTGTTCCGGTTTATGGCCAAATGACTGGCAAAATCAGGTTCAGTAACTTAATAACTATGAAATTTTCCTAAGCATCTGATGCAAAAGAAAAAAGAACTAGGCAGAATCCTGCAAGTGCTGACCTGAAAACCATTGTTCAGCTACCACCTGTGTCTGCAATTGAAATGCTGTGGAGGCTTTGAGCTACCTTTACACTGCCATAGTGGAGTATCACACGCCCATCCCCACAGCCATCTGATATGTTTCTATTCCTTTTCATCTGGACTTCAGTCTAAGGAGAAATACAGACTTATTGTGTAAAGGAAATGCAGGTGCTAACAAGAAGTCAATATGTGCTGGTGTTCCAAAAATACGTAACTTATCAGTACAACCTGCTGCAATTTCTTTTTTTCCAGCCTGCAGAAATTTAATATGCCAAGGTGTCTTAAAATGTGGTATGTCCTTCATGTCCCAGTGAAGCAGCATGCAACCAAAGATCCATCCCCAGGCTCCGTCCCCCTACATGAACTGTGTGCCATGACTGACAGACCAGAATCCTGACCAACAGGCCAAACCTGTACCTATAGAATTCCTTCTAGGAGCATTTCCAAGTGGCAAAATGAGAAGACATCAGCAGAACTGACACACACAAGCTACTTGAACAATGTTGGTGCAAATCTGAAGGTGAAAGCCACATGCAGGGCACATAGGGCAAGGGATATCAGTCAGCAGGGGGTACAGTTCAAAATTTCCATGAAGTCCTGTGTTAGAGATACAGCTTCTCATCATCCATGGTCCTTTGTGTTGAGGTTAGATGTCCATATACCAACCAGAGTCTGAAAAGCCAGGGCACTCTGGGTATTTCACCACTGAATTAGAAGATGCATTTTTCCATAGGTAGAAAGCCGCCTTCCTGCCACCCTACTCCTCAGAGGCAAGTTATGAGAAATCTGGATGAGGCTGGATCCTGTGCTTTAAAAATGAGGTTCTCAGAGACTACTTGAGCTCTCCCACAGCCTTGCCAGTCTCTGCAGGCTCAGCAGGATCTGAAGATATACAACTCAAACACATCCTTGAGCTCTCAATGTCCTGGTCAGCCTACCGAAGGCAAGCACCGCTCAGTTCAGGCCCAGATGAGAGGCAGGTAAAGATCTCCAATGCTGTCCACAATGCTGTCATGGGACAACAGAAACAAGGGAAGGAAGGATATATTTCTCACTTTTCATAAAAAAGGATACTGATTTTCACAGAGTGCTTTTGTCCCTTACGAGGAAAGGTACTACACCAAGAAAACTGTTCCTCACATAACTCTTCCATTTGACTAATATTTTTCTATGAATGACCTCCTCATAGACTAATTACTTTGAAAATGGATTTATTAAGCTTTCAAATTTGATCTTACAACTACTTTGTGGTGAGTTTTAAAGAAGAAAAAAAACAGAATAGGAAAATAAGTATTACTCTCTTTGCTAGTTGGAGTGGTTCTAGAAAATCAAATTTCGATCAAAACCAAAATTAGTATGTAAAAAGAAAAAAAAATCAGACTGTGTAGATATACAAATGGAAACTGAAACATGAAATGTGGTATTTTAGATCCCAAATGACTTGATTTTAATTGTAAACAAAACCAGAGTAATGCATGGTAGGTTTTGGTGCAAAAGGAACTATTACAAACCAGTACCTAAAACAATATCAGCAAAATTATGTGTAATGGAAATTATGACAGGATTTAGCTAGCTGACGAACTTTTTCTACGCCCATTAACCAGAATCACTATTGGCCACACTCTGGTTGCCAAAATGATTATGTATACTGCTGAAAGAACTTGCCAGTAATAACAGCTTGAGTAGGGCTAGAAACCATTAGTATGCCCTGTCTGCTGCTGAATCCTCAAATACCATCAAAAGACTAATCAACTTACAAACCAGTAAATATTCATCTTTTAAAGGTGCAATATCACACACATCTAACCAAACTATAAAAATAGCTTTCATTTCAGCAAGTTTTCCACTAGAGACCACAGTCTGATGAGGTCAGGTGTTGTGAATGCATATAGATTGCCACATGTGCCTACCCTATTTGTTTGTTTCTCCTCATGACCTTTTTCTTCTTCTACTCCTTCTGTGATTATTGCTTGTGTTCTGTTCCAGAAAACTGCATGTCTCCCAGGACACTTGGTTTCTAGATTCTAAACCTCAGAACATCATATTTTATCAAATATAGATACAGAGCAAAGAATTCTGAATGTATTTCAAGTATTTTTCATATCAGCAGCTATTTCTCATTAGCAGCTTTAGAAAAGTAGGGAGAAAAATACCGTTTATATTCAACATTTACTCTTATGTAAGCACCTTCTAATGTGACTTCCCTCTGCCATGTATTTGCCCTGATATTCTCAGTAGAGAAGCGTGTTCAAAGATTTTTTTGATTTCTATGCATTATTATATATTTTTCTGCATATTTTCAGCTGAGAAAGCAATACAAAAGGAATAGTCTTTTCACTTAAGACATAAAATTAGGAGGGATTTGATTTTCTTTTCTTAGATGCAAGGACACAATTAAGTGAAACATAGGCTGGCAGCTCACTGGTCAGCTCATGTATTGACTGCACATTTGAAAACAAGATTGAAAAGGGATTCTTTTTAGACTCTCAAACAGGAGGTATTGTAATGGAGAGGTCGTGTTTCAACTGTACTCTTGTGTACATCCCTCCAGAGAGATGTTCAGTCATCACCTGTAATCCTTGCTCAACCTCGACGAACACAGCAGTCTCTCATCAAAAACAGCTGCTGCAGAGAAAGCCCGGAGACAAGAAGGGATGTCTACTTCTATGTCCTGCAAATCTCCCCTGTGAACTATTACTGGCACTGGTGTCCAGGTGGGACTACTACTCCAACAGTGCTAATTCCACAGCTGCACAGAGCCTGCCGAGGAAAGCAGGGCAGGACACACTAAATGTTAGTCTCTGCTTAGTGTTGGAAGTAATTTTCTTCTGCCTTTGCAGAGGGTCTGAGGTGAGAGTCTTTATCAGTCATCTTAATGTCCACAGTAAGAAAATTTAAAAAACCGCTTGCTATCAAACCTACCAAGGATGGTCTGCAATGACAGGCTGACCAGTGCCACTTATATTTAGGGTTTTGAAGACACTGTGCTTCAGGCTTCTTATTATGAACTATTTGCACAAATGCTCCTAATAAAACTCTACCTCCAAATTCACAAGAGCGGCTAATACATTAGCAACATAACATCTAAGTTATTTTTGGGTCTTTTCTACAAAGCATTGTTCCTATAAACACAGTTGTAAGCCTATCTCACAGAGGCAAACACGAGAAAGAAAACAGGCACAAGTAATTATGGAGAAACATCTGAAAAAACTGCCAAATGCTATCAACCCAGAGTGCCTGTGTGGGAGAAGGCAACAGAGAGTGAGGCGCTGATGAAGCCATTTTGTTTCAGTTAGAAAAGAACACACAGTTACTGGCTGAAAAGCTGTACAGATGGGCTTCGGTAATGGGAAAACCTGCAGTGACATTAGTATTCAGAGACTGGAGTGCGGTGGACTTCTTCAGTGGGGAGGGAGAGAGAAGAACAAAAAAAATTCTAAAGATATTTGTTTTAATTAGAACACAGGAAATAGTTGCACATCCTCCTTTTCTTTTAATCATGAAATACAACATTAAAGAAATAAGATTCAAAGTTATACTAAGGGTTTTCTTTTTGTTTCTTGTTTTTCACGGTCTTCAGTAAAATATGATATCAATCACGCAGCAAGCTTTTCTCTCAGAAGTGCTATTAAACATGCTAGGGTTAGGAAACACAAAGCAGACAATCTGGTATTTCCACAGAAATAAATGCATACTGAAGTAGTATCTCAGAGCATTAGAAGGGATAAACTAATAGTTTAAGCAAGCTTCTGAATGTTTTTTGAGTTTGGGTCTCTTTTCCTCACCTAATCTGTGTCAATAACATTAACTAAAAACAGATCCACAAATGTTTATCATGGAAAGCAGAAACACATGCAAGGCACTTCAGAAAGCTCCATTCAGCATCCAATATTTGCTTTATTCAGTCCGACACCGATACACTGGGATCAGTGCCAAGGTTATGCATGTTGTTGAATGAATCCCAAAGTGTCCTTTTCCGCTATGTTTTGAATCCCCATTAGTATAGTTCACTGCAACAATAAACCTCACCCACTTCTCACCCGTCTTGCTCCCTATGGAGCAATACACACTTTACTTAGGAACTTACATCTACACAGAAACACACTGATAATGCATTCCCAGAAGAAGACTGAGAGTTGTATCAGGCAAAAAATAATTAACACAAGTCGTTTTAGATGGAAACAAGATTGCAAACACATATAGCAGATAGGGTACCTCTTTCAAAATATTGGCAAGCCCATCATGTAAGGAGGACTGTTATCAAGAGAATTTGACATAATTACTGTAACCTTGGGGAAACCTAAGGCTCATGTTGCTTCCCAAGTTTCAGAAAATACAGGTGAAACCTATTTCATTAGTAGAACTGGATAGTTCTAGTACGAATGATTTTACAAGCAGATTTTATCAGCAGAAAGGCAAATCCTGCCTCTTTCACATAGAAATAAATGTAGCAGAACTAGCAGAGCTCATCTTTTCGAGATGAGTCCATGTATATTACATCATCTATCCCACACTCCGCTATTTTCACCACTGAGTACACAATAACTGATGAGCTACCAAGCAGCCTGGGGGCAAGGTTTGCCCTCTCCCAGGTCAGGCCATCCAGAAGTCCTGTCTCTTGCGTGTTACAAGTCCCACGATGGCAGAATAAGTTCATGCCTGTCTGCTCAGAAATTCTGCTCAGATAGGTTTATTTATTTGCTAAAAATAAGAAAGTTTTATCCACCCCAGTATGTTTCTGTATTATCATCACTTAATTGATGATGTGTAAAAAGACTTCACTTGCTGATATAAAAATTAACTGTTATAAAACAAACACACTGCAAAATCTGCTTTCTTTATAATAAAGAGAAACTCAGCATTACCCATTCCCAACTTGCAATTTTTTGGTTCTTTCTTTTCAGAACATATGAGCTCCGGTACTCTCATGCCCATGGTGAGTTCACCATCCAATTACCTATCATCACCCACTAGTGATTCAAACCCTGAAGTTTGATTTAGTAGTTTGAAAATTCATTTCCAGCAAAGTTCAAATGAAACAGGTCAAAGGGACACAAAACCGGTAACTCTGAGCACACAGATGTTTAGCAGAGACAAGTTTAAGTTTCATTCTGGCAACACTTTAGCCTTCAAACTCACAAAGAACTTAGCCTGTTCAGCAACAGAGAACCCCCAACAATTTCATTTTCATCCATTTGTTTGAGTCAGTAATAATTAAAACAAAGACAGTGTTACTTTTTAAAAGTGAGAAATTACTTTGTAAAAGTAATGTAGAAAATTTTGTCCTGTGCAACATTCTGTTGAGCAAATCAGGTAGGGACGGAAGAATTCAGTGATTTTTATCTTCAAAACATGTACTTAAACAGTTAATGAAACAAGAGAAGCCTAAAATGAGGACAAAATTTTCTTGCCAGAGGAGCATTTAGTCCACTTCATAAATATTGACTTCTTCAATAAGCTCAAATAAAAAGCAAGGGATCTTTCTACAGTTTTAAAGTTCAAGTTACAATTATTCTGCATATCTAAAAGGTCTGGTTTGCATAACACAGTGAGTTTGCTATTACCTTTCTTTCTCCAATTAAAAACATATTATAATGTCATGCATATGAGATCAAAAATAGTACTACTTTATTTGAAAGTACTTATTTCATAGAAAATTGCAAAAAATTTTCTTATGCATTGTGGGAAAACCAAAGGACTTACATCTTGCTATGGAGAGATTACTTTTGAATGGTTTTAATTTGGGTTTTAAACTCCATTATGCCAAAAAATTGCTATGTTTCCAATGAAAAATGCCCATGTGCAAGAATGTAAAATCAGCCTGCCAGCCGAATTAATTTTTTTTTAGTATAATTCTTTTCTGAGAGCACAGAAAGGAAAATATTGAGTGTGCTTACTAAAGAGATCCAGGCTTGGATGATCTTTCTGTCCTGTTGTGAACATACAGGGAAAACACGAGAGGATGAAGCTCAGAATAATGCTTCTTTATCTAGCAACATAACCTGTGAAAAGTGCACAATGTTCATCATTAACTCAGGTTTGAGTAAAAGCAGTTAGAATACTAATCTGAAAGGTAAGACGCGTTCTTAGAAAGTAAAATCAAATTCCACATCACTGAACAGTGGAGGACTGTTAATAGAAGAAACAGTAGTGTTGTAGTACTCTAAAATCTGGAAATTGGAACACCTTCCTCACACATCTGTATTCAGATATATTCTTTAGCCTATATACTGCCTAAGAGATTATAGGAGATAAACATATGCCTTATACCTCACCTTGTGAACAGCACCTAAATTCCTTTGTGATTTCAGGCAAAAAATTGAAATATCTGTTGGACAAAATCAAAGTAGTTTCAATATTTCCTAGTTGACTTTGATTGTACTCCAAAAGTCTCCTCCAATAACTCAAATATTTTCTAATATTCTGGAAGAGCATGACTTAGTTTAGGGGATGAGAAGAAGGCGAAGGAGAGAAGGCAGGTTTGGCAAGTAAGGTTTGATCAGTTGTTGCTAGATAGGATACCATAAAATTAGTATGGAGACAAAATTTTTAGAGGGGCCTGTTGAAATAGGATGAGGGGTAATTTTAAAACGAAGAAGGGTTGATTTAGATATTAGGAATACAGGAAACTAGATATGAGGAATACATTTTTCTACAGTGAGGGTGGTGAAACACTGAAACATGTTGCCCAGAGAGGTGGTAGATGCTCCATCCCTGGAAACATTCAGGGTCAGGCTGGATGGTGCTCTGAGCAACCTGATTTACTTGAAGATGGCCCTGCTCACTGCAGAGGGTTTGGACCTTTAAAGGTTTCTTCCAACCCAAACTGTCCTCTGATTCTGAGATATGCTGTGATTGTAAATATATAGCCAGTAACAAAAAAACTAATGGTTGACTTAGCGTAAAGTGACCAGACACAAAACTAGAGCATGATTCTTCATGTGATATCTCAGTCTTTGAATTTTTGTCACAGGGTGCAGTGAGATTTCAGGAAGAAATCCAGTGGGCTGGACAGAAGGGTATTAGAGGTAGTGTTTTTGAAGATGGAGTCTGATTTCATGTGTAGCTTTTCTACAAGAGATTATTTCATTCTGCTATTAATCACAGTAAACATAGTATTCCTTTTCAGGAATACTTTCATTCCATTTCACTGGAATGGCATCAGGTTTGCTGAAAGTTTTACAAATTCGCTGTTGGTAAGAACAGGTGGAAGGTAGCTATTTTCCTGAGTTTCACCTTTTTAGCAGTTTAACAGAGAAACACAGAGGCCTCATGGTTGTAGTTAATTTCTAACCAGTACTAATTTAACATGTATCTTATTTCACAGGACGTTAATATAAACCTGAGGGTGCAATTATACCCTTTAAAATATTTTCCTTGAAATAAGATACTATTTAAACAAAGGAATATTAAACATCAAAATTAGATTAAACTGAACTGTTAAAGTGTTTTAAGACAGAATACCAAAAAGCCAACATAGTTCTGATCCAGGCAAAACCAGGTTCTGTGGCCGCCAACCAATAAAAACTCCTTGGACTGTGTATTTTTTGTGAGTATTCTGTATTCGGAAGAATAATTCTGTTTGTTCTCTGCAGCCCAGATACTAATTGCAGCACATTACCACTTTTTTAGATGGGAACACTACGATGCCTTCAAAATGAAAGTCAACCTCTTGAAAGTTTCACATTTCACTGTCGCTTTGTAGCGTGGTTTCAAACCCCCTTGCATGAAAGGCAAAACTATGAATACTCAAATAGAGGAATAAAATATTTTCACATATTCCGCTACAGTCCTGGGAGGCAAAGAAAATGCTGAACTTTAGTAGCGTCAAGGAAATTTTACACCATACAGCAGCTTGCAAGACCTGCTCCCTCTTTTCTATATGCATGGTGGTTAACTGTTACGTATCTAGTAGGCACTGGAAATTAGCTGAATGTGTCACAATATCATTAATATATATCATGATAAACAAGAAAAACTGTGAAACTAACAACTCTAAAAGAATACTTGTAGTCATATGAATAAATTATCTGCTCATTGACCTAGTTTCAGTCTAGTTGGGAAATTCACTCATCTCCAAAGGGAAAAAAAATAAAAATCAGGACCTAAATATACTCAGAACAACTTTCAGTTCCATGGACTCTTTCATCTCATGATTTCTTGCTAATATGAATACTACATGTGAATACTATTACTCCATTTTATATGGAAAAAATAGATATTGGCCCACTAAGAACAGTAAATACAGATGCCAGTATCCAGGCTGTGATTGAACTCTCTCGAGCAGGAAAAAAGTATGATTTTCTCAGTTAAAATATGCTAGGGACTCATTCTTTTAAGTTTTTCTACCACTACCTCAGTGAATCAATTCCCCCTTTTCCAAGGCATTAGGAGCCAGAATATACAGATTCCTACAGAGCTGTCATAGAAAAATGGGAAAAAAAGAATGTAAAGCCCTTGCCTTTTCTCTTTCCAATCAGAAAAAAGATCTTCTACTTTTTAAAACAAAACAAGCAGATTTGGCTGAAGATGATGCAAGAACATGTTACAGAGGCTAGACGAATTACAGTGATATTCACACCATCTCTTAATCAAAGAGCTATCCTTTCCTCATGAAGATATTTTACTTCCTCAGAAAAATAAAATTTAAAAAAACCCTCAGACTCAGAAAACTTCTGAATACAATGGGATTCTAGCAGTTTAGGAGGATTAAACTGTATGTGAGTAACTTTTAGGAGGACGATCACTCTAATATCATGCACAGTAAAGTAGGTAGAAAGAAGGAACTTAACATGTTTAATCGAAGAAATAAAACCCACAAAATAAGAAACAGACAATAAGAATGATCGTATCTACTGGACAATAACTCTAAGTCACTTCAGTTAACACGCATTACCTAAAAGTTTGACAAAGTATGAATAATATGTGGTAAAACTACACTGAGAAAATGGAATATTTTCCCTGTAAACTGCATTTCTTTTGGGGGTTTTTTTGGTGAATTTATAGTTTTGTCTCACCTCACAAGATTGAATTGAGTGCTACATTTCTGATTTTTGCAAATAAAATTGATAAGAATTGTTTTCAATAAAAACATCTGGATATAATATTTAATAGTGCTGACATTTCTACAAAATAGTATCACCAGTTGAAAGCACTGATCAAAATGTAACTTGATTTTATGGAGATATTTATTCGAGAGAGAATTTTCTCTAAATGGGCAATAGTTTAAAAACCTGAAGTTTGAATCAAAAAATTTTATAAGTCTGTCTGGGATCATTTTAACTCCACTGTTGAAACATCTTTTGTAGGTTAGAAACAGAGAGGGAGGTTCGAGAAGTGTTAGAGGGCAGTTAGTTTAAGTTTAATCCATCACAAAACAGGCTAACATTCAGATGTCAATGTAAGAGATTGGAAAAACAGTGGGCTGTTTAGACAAACAGATTAGTAGATCATTTAGACTCAGAATGAGATTAAATCTTTTCAATTTATGTTACTAAAAGAATTATTTATCCAGACAAAAGGCTGACACAAGCTTCTATAAGAGCAATATATGTAACCTGACATAGCTCTACTTTCAAGAGAAAAAAATAAGAGGAATCCTTGAATCTGTTCAGTTGAAGACAAAATTATTGTAAATACCATCAGAACTTCACACCAAGACCATAAAACCTGAAGAAATGTCATTATCCTGAGTAGATCTATTCTAGCATGATGTTCACATTTTGACAAAGAACTCAGGACTCATTCCCACTTGTAGATTTATTTTTAATATTCCACTACCCAGCAGCCCCTGGAATCCAATTCTGCTTGCCAGAAGCCCAGGTAAGTAATACAATACTGTAGGCAAGTCAGAAGTCTGACAATTCCATGGGGCAATGTTCTGGCTCAAACTACTATCTTCAAACTTGACAAGACAGAAAGGAAAACAGTCCTTCAGACTGGAAGAAGGTATAAGAGAATTACTCCAAAAAAACCTTGCAGCAGTATTTGTGTAGGAAAGTCAAAGGCTGAAAAGGCTGAATTTATATTAATTCAGGCCCCCACCTAAAGAGTACTATGTGGGAAATGTGATCAGACAGAAATGAAGTCAATATTTTTTGAAGTTCATTTTTAAAAAATTAAAAACAGAATTTGTCTTCCATGAATTCAATATTATGTATAGACTTTAAATCCCCTTTTTATTTGCTATAATTTGTGCTCATTTTAAAAGAAAAATGTACTTTCAAGACAAATATTTGAAAGACTAAATCAAAAAGGCAAAATAAAATACAAAGGCTTTACTGAAATTGCACAATTTTGTGGGATACTGTTCTAGTATAATTACCCACACTCCGTAACCGAGGGCTCATTGAACTAAATTTCCATATATTCTTGCATTTTCCTTCAATCTCTTTTGCACAAGTGCTTCAAACACATCAGAGCAGTCCATACGACGCTAAGTAGGGAAGTTTAGGCAGCTAAACTGAGTTCACAGAGTCCCATAGGCACAAAAGGAATATTTCAGCGCCAGTCAGTTGAAAAGCTTCCTGAATACTACAGCTAACACGATGTCAGAAACAAGACACACACAGTAGGAATTTAGTTACAAGTTGAGAAAGATTATACTGGAAACCCCAGGCCGATCTGTCATTTTAAGAATGGCAGCTGTCTAGTAGAGGTGGGGTGGGTGGAAATCATAATTTCACTGAGGTTAACAGGAGAACTCCTTTGACTTTAATGAGTCCAGAATGATACCTACATCCTTTAGCTCAGACTTTGTTACACATGTTTTCCTCTGACACTGTCATTTCACTGTAATAGCACTTTGAAGGCATTTTTCACAACAATGCATGGCAGAATACAAACTATAAATTAATGCAATCCAAACCTTCACTACTGACAGTAAATGACTCAAGTTTCTTCCCAAAGCAAAGGTTTTATCCTGAAAACAAAGATTAACTTCTGACCTTTGTAATTAATCAGCCCTTAAAACTCTGGTAATACAAGGCATCCTTAAAAAAATTCATTTCTTTCATCTCTGTGTGGTGGTGTTACATAGCTTTTCCTGGACAAATTGGCAACTTCTGACTCACTCATAATTATGAGAAAGACTCTGAGTAGGCAACTTCTAGCACTGGTTCTCAGCATTATATTTCCTTCTTTATGAAAATAAGGAAGTATATTACGTAAGAAAACAACAAAAGAGGAATAACTTATTGCCCTTTTGGGTAGTCTGGGATATTTACAAATCTACATCCTTGCTGACGCAGTAAAAATACAGACTAGTAATCTTGAGAGACTTACTGTCCCCAGGGCAACACTGTTTTTAATTTTGTTATTGTTATTTATCTAGTCATGGGAGAACTAAAGACTGGAAGGACTCAGTTCAGTTAATTCATGTTCCATCCATACATGAACAGATAAAAGTGAGACTTTTGAGACATTTACTTCACCTTTTGGAGGACTGTCAACTGTTGTGTATGCAAAAGCAGTACCGAAAAGACGCAGATGTCATTTTGTTTCCTGCAACTTCTTCCACTTATTGAGAGCAATATTTCCCCTGTTCCTGTGATGGGGAGCACTTTTATTCCCAGCCAGGGGAGAGCTCTCAGTAGTGCTCAGTACCTCCTCTGGCTGCAGGGTCCTCACAGCAGAGGGCTTCCTCCTTCTGTCAGTTGCCAGGTTGCAATAGTGGTTAGTATTTTGCAAACAAACTTCTTCAGGAAGTGCGTAATCACAGCAGAATCTGAGATTTTATTTAAAACAAAACAAAGCAAAAGTAACCACCCTTGTCAATCCTAGTCCTCATAGTCAAAATTTCTAGAAACCGTGAAACCTCCCAAAAATCAGGAGACAGTAAAGAGACTATAATACTTTTATAATATAGCTCTTCTCTTTTTTTTAAGTAAGTTGAATCATCCTGGAGGGGTTGCAACACATCAGTTTACCTGCTTGGGTTAATAAAGCAGTCTTCTTCAATATTATTTAGAGCATTGTCACCAACGCTTCTGCATGAAAATCAGAATCCATCTTCCTTGTAAAGTGACAGAAAGACACAAGTACCACAAATCATTGAAAATCCTGTCTTTCTTGCCACTTCCAATACTATTAGCAAATCACCTTGCTGTATCTGAGTTTTGTCATCTAAGTCATGGTTACAATACTTGTCTGAAATGAAAAGGTCAGGGTGAGTCATGAGTATGTTTTAAAGTGATGTTAGACTTTTATATAGAAATAGTTGCACAAGTCTTTGCCTTATTGTACATATTTTAGAAACTCCAAAAGGGCAAAAATCTGCCATAATGCTCGCAACAATAATTTCAGTTTTATTCATTTTAGCGATAACAGTTTTCACTGTAGGACTCAATCTCCAATGTGTGCTTGCTTTTATAAACTTTAGATTAAAATTTCATTTTTAACTTCACACCTGAGGATTGCATAAAACACTCATTAACTTACTCCTTTACCAAAATAAAAATATGGAGAATTCTGGATAAAAGAACATAAGCCCTTTCCCATTAGAATTGGCCACTGCTAACTATTTTTGAGCAAAACCAAATGCAGAGCAAAATGCTTTCCCAGATAAATGTTTTCACTGACTAGCTCCGTACCAATTAAATTGCAATGCTCTTTTCTATTTGGCAGGAAGTAATAGCCTAGAACTACCTGAAAGAAGCAGAATTGTTTATTACCCTTAGCATATCACAGACATGATGCTAATGTTTTGTTTCTTGTGCTCCAAATCCACACAAAGCAAATGTACAACTTTTGCAATCAACAGCACAGCTCGCTCCTATTCTTCTGCCTCAGAAATGAAAGAGATCTTTTCCATGCAATTATTGAGCACAATGAGTTTACTAAATCTGAATTTGCTGCTATGAAAAAGTACTGATTAGCCAAAACTTAAAAAAAGTTTAAAGTATTCAAACCACTAAGGATACAATGGCTATTCATAAGCTTGTCTCTAGAGGAAATATTCCTACCTTTAATATTCAGAAATTCATTCATATCAGATTAAGATCATTTGATATTTCACAGACACCTCTAACAACACTTGTATTTTTATAGCATTACTCTGAGTACATCAAATAAGAACTGATCAAATCAGTGATGAAAAAAACCAACCCCAAAAAACTAAACCTGCTACTTATACCACCGGTCAATGAAAGGGACATCCCCTTTGGCAGTGCTATATAAGCTCTGTTAAAAATCTTCACTCAGACAATTTCTTATTAATAAAGGTACAATGTAAAAATAACAGATGGTATGTCTGAGAAATTCTCAGCTCTCAAATTAATCCATACTCCCAGTATGATATATTCAAACATAATACAAACTTCTTAAGATATATCCAAACATATCCCATAACCCACTTTTTATTGATATCATTAAAAGAAATTAAAATATTTTTCTTATCTTTCTCACGTTTATGTAGCTACACTACTGTTGATGTCCAGCTTCCTGGAAAAGGTAAACAGTGCCAGAACAAAAATATCAACAAAATCCTTATATGATTTTGAAATGTCAGGTTAGAAATTTTTGGGCTTTTCTTGTCAAAACAGATTGAATATTAATATCTAGTAATGTTAACATGTAGAACACACTGCTTGATATAAAACTTAGCTACTTTTTTTTTCATCAGTAAGAGAACAAAAATACATTCAGTTAAAAAAAATCTTTGGCTTTTAATTTCCTTCCATTTACTTGAATTCTGCCTTTTCAAAATTATTTGTATTTCTGCTTTATACTAATAAGATTTTAGTCAGAACTTGTTATATAGACCGTCAAGTCAAAAATATGTTGAGCAATCTTACCTCAAAAGTATAAAGTGGAGAAGATTGACTTGTGAAATAATAATAATGAATAAATTGTCAAAATACACAAAGTATAACAGATTGATTTACTTAATGCACATCCAGTAGTTCAAAGATGCTTGTAAATGTTGCATTTATTCATTTACTAAAACCTTTGAAAATATTACATTTTCCTCTTCAGTTTATTTTCACTGCTCTAAGTTATATCACTTTATTACCGCTAAGAAATACCACAAGGAATATCACATTTTCAGACAATTAGGATGATGAGGAAAACACAATGAACATGATGATAAAAATTTCCATAGTATTACACAAGACAATATAATCTATTTTGCTGTGTCATTCTTCATACAGCTGTGCTGATCTTACTTTGCTTACCTGACACCTACCTGTATCTACAAACACCCTTATGTTTGATCATTCCCTTTACTTCTTAAGGTATTTCTTCAGCATTTTCCTGCTTTTCTGGTGTTCAGAACCAAATGGATTCATGTAGACATTATCACATCTAATTATACAGAAATGAATATCACTTCGTCGCAGCTAAGTAAGTCCTGTCTTTTCTTAACACAAGTCAAAGTTCAGGTCTTATATGGACACTAAACTCCATGTGGTATCATAATTTTTTCTTTCACTAGAAATGTTTTTCTTGACTTGCATTTTCCCAGACTAGCTCCACCACCTCTATACTACCAACAAACCGTTACATTTCCCAGATCTGATTGCATAATTCCCCAGTGCTCCAGGTTTTTTGCCAGTAAAACATCTAATTTTCTTACTGCCTCAGTAAGAAAACTACTACCCAGATCATTATAATTTCACTGACTGCACAGTAATAAATAAACTTTCATCAACATTGTAGATTTATACGTTGCTTCAGCTTGTAGACAGCATTAATAAACATCAACCACATGAGATTTCTCCTTTGTAAATAATTTCTCCCTCCCTTGTTTCTGTTTTTTTTTAATACTTGGAGAAGTATGTGATGGCATCCTGTACTGCTACACACAGACAAGCAGCAATGCAGTTGCAAGTCTTATATTCAAGTAGTATGATGGAAACATCTAGACTGTAAAATACATGGTCTTGCTGTCCAGGTCATTGGCTTCCACTTCTAGTTCTCGCCCCCAAGGAAAGTGTGCTGAACTGGAGGAGGATGTTGGAAAAGTGCTGGATGAATGAATGGTTTCAAATAATACAAAAATAATCATTAAAAACAAATAAATAAACCAAACCCCAAACACAAACCTCAAAGCTTTTTTTCTGCTACCTATCTGAATCCATTCTGAGTAAGCTGAAAGAAACTGACTGATTGGAATGCAGCCACCTGTAAAGCCTATTCCCACCAACAAACATTTCTAATGAGATCTTTATACCACTTTTGACTGAGTAATTTTATTGTAGCAGAAAGCTCTAGAAACCTCAAAACATTATGTTTAATCTGGATGAAGGGGTATTTTAATGTGGAGGTGTTTTCAGCTGGCAGCCATATAATTGTGCCTTGCTAAGGAGATTTTTGTACAGTAAAATTATTTCAATCATTCAAGAAACATCAAGAGATATTTATTAAAGGGTATCTATCTTTCACCTTCACTGAATTTCACTCTGCTTCACTATGATAACTGTGTGTCAACTTTCCTGTTGTACTTTTTGGTTGAAATACAGCTTCCCTCCTGGATTAGATTGCAGTTAATGACACTGGAGCACCGTCTCCTGCTGCACTTCACTACTGAGACACACTGACAGAAGAGATAAAGGGCTACTCTGAGCCCTACCAAATAAACCTTGCAGTGGTTATTACCTTGGACCCTCCTAGGAAGCAGCAACGAGCCTACCAGAGGGATAGCTTGCAAAGGCTGACACCTCTATCGGGAAGAGGGATGCTCTCCACTGACCAGACACTGCTGTGCTGTTACTCATAAAGGATCTACCTGGCCCCTGAATCTTCTGCTACCTTTTTGTCTGTTTTCTGCATTGCTGCTTCCACATCTGAACAGGTAAAATGATCCTAAAATTGTTTTTCTAATGTTAGACTTTAACTGCCCGAAGAATAAAATAGGGCCTCTCTGTGTAGGTTGAATTTCTACAAATCAATAATACTAGTTCAGCAAGCAGTAGAAGTAATTAAAATCCAAATCCTGATCCTCTGCTTTGCCTCTCCTCCCCTCCTCATTCCCACCACTGAAAAAACCAAAAACAAACAAACAAACAACAAAAAAGCCCAAATTACACACACACCCACCCCCAAAAAAATCAGGCAGCTCTGTCTCTATTTTCCAGATGTGAACAACTGGATTAAATTCTACAGAGAGCTTTCAAGAAATTACAGCAAGCCAATGGGTCATGGTCTTCACAGCATAAAGGAAAAAAGTACTTAGGCCTCATTTCTGAGACCTAGTAACATGGCTGCAGCAGCTGCAAGGTCACAGAGGTTGAAACAGAACCATGGAAAAGAAACCACAGACCCAAAAATGACAGCAGAAATTACTTGTAGGTGTTTTTCCATCATAGCAACTGGAGAGCTGCATTCCTTTCTATAATGAAGCTGGCTCGATTGCTATACCAGCAATACTGTTTCCCTGCTTTGGGAATGAAAAGGCTTTCCCGCCTCTGTGAAAAGTTTTTGATACTTGAGTCAAGATCATTGAGAAAATTCAACAGAGCAAATAATGCTCTCTGAAACTTGTGAAGATTATTTATTTTGACAGTTATTCATCTTGAAAATAAAAGTGCCTTGGATGAAAGAACAAGATAGACAACGCAGGAGATGTTACCCAGAAATATCAAAAGCATTTTTTCCTCACCATCTTGGATTCTTCCTGCCAGTTCTGTGAAAGGTAGTGAGATGAAAAAAGCCTATACTCTCAGCAGGAAAAGTCTGATCTTTCTCCCCTCACCTGTTTTGAAGAGCTAAATAAAGATAAGACATGAGCAGCAGCCTTAAGGTCCAGAGTAAAGCTGTGCAAACACCACAAAAAGCTTTGTGAGTAGGTATTTGAAGAAGAAGCATCAGCTCACTTAGCCTTTATGACTTGGGCTTTCTGTGAACAGTCTTAATAATAAAATTGCTGGGTTTATCCACATAGATACCTTCGATAAATACTAGATTTCTTTGCATGACTAAGTAAAAATAAGGCTTTTTAAATAAATAACTTTTTTAAATGCCTTTTAAGTAAAACCAGTATATATAATCAAATCTAAATGTAATTTTTTTCAAACGAAAATGAGTTGATTTGCTAAAGTCTAAGTAGCAACATGCTCCTTCTTTTTGTACAGCACTTGGGACTTAAAAACAAGAAAGAAATTTTCTAAGCTCTTTTGTTGTAATCTGCCGAATAAAGGTAAGAAATACAGAATGCATCATGGAATAACTGGTTCTTTTTTAAATTCTTTGGTTTGTTAAGGACCAGTGCCTAAATTCATATGAAAATAGAAAGGTATACAAGGGTATCAAAAGTGTTATTTTCTAATAAGATACTAAATTTAATTGGAAGAACAAATCACACTGGCTTAGCGTAACATTTTGCTGTATTTTAATTTGCATTCAATGCACAAAGAAATAAATGTTTCTTAAATGTACGTGCTGTTTCTGCAATGAAATTCTGTAATTACATGTATATGTATGGCCAGTCTTCGCGAACGAAGATTTGGGAAAGGTCTTTACCCTTTGAGCCTGCGCAGTGGATTTTTTAGGTGAGACACAGTGTGCGCTGAGCTGAGCCCACCCTTTAATCCTGAGGTTCATCTGCCGGGACCGAGTGAGCTTGGACAGTGGCAGTGAGGTCCTCAGGACGTAGGTTTGTTTAGAGTGATCTTCTCTTAGATGGATGGCCTTACAGGGCTAACGAGCTCCATCTACCCGGGGGAGTTTCCCTGACTGGGAATTGTGTATGTACTTACATACACCTAATGTGTTTATTGTTACTAGCTTTAAGATTTTAGTGTAAAAAATTTACACTTCAAATCAATTGACTGTTGGACTCCATCAGGGGAGTGGTCTTTTCCAACTGAAAAGATTCTATGATTCTGTGATAATTAATCCTGTTGAGAAGATATATATAATGGCAACACTATTTCATACTAAGTGCTTAAATGTTTAAGAAGGCTGCAGGGAGGAATAGGTAAAACCATAATTACTTTAACAAGCTCTTTTGATAAAGCTTTTCCTTTAGAGGTTTGCTCTGGGGAATACCTAGTGCTTTGCCACCCCTGGCATGTCCACCCCACAAGTGCATTAGTGGCTGTGATTGTTCCACACAAACTCAACACCAGTGCCTGTGGTGGCAGACAGGTACAGGTCACAAGAGAGACTGACAGCAGCACAGTCACACTTTGGCAAAAGGACAAGGGATGGACATGGATGGGCTAGGCCAGCACAGTGCAACTGAGGGTAGTTGGCAGTTTCATATGCCAACACAGAGATGGGGAGCAGACAAAACTGTCTGGCTTTACTATCCCAGAGAGTGATCACTGGGCACTAGTACCCATTTGGGAAAAGCATTCTTCTCTTTAAGTAGAAAATAGCAGCTTTACTATGTAAATTTTGTCCTTGGTGATTGAGTCTGCATTTAAAATGCTGAAGGATTTCTTATTATTTCTCTGGGAGGCAGAAATCATCGACCGGGCTTTTAAATTCTCTAATTGTAATTCAATTTTTAAGCTAGTTACCCACATCTACCCATACATGGGTCACAATTCGCAACCAGCAGCCAGACTCATTAGTATTTTATGCCTCTGTCAGGATCTAAGGATTCATTATAATTTTTTTTTAAATTGCATTTCTAAAATACACTATACCTAGTAATATTGCTATATGCTTAACTCCATTAGCATGCTCATTGCTCAGAAATGTTTGAATGTGTAAAACTGGCAACGGCTGGCTTATGGAAAATCAATACCAATGGTACTAAATGAAAATGATTCACTGTCCATAACAGTTTTATTTTCAGAAGCGTTTGATTCTTGATTGACTGACTTAGCCATTTAGATGTTCAAAGTTCTCCAGGATGCAAGGTCAGAAAAAGTGGCGTGTGGCAATGTGATATGCTTACTGAGCCTCAGGCAAGTGATGGAAATGAAGCAATGCCTAAGATTTATTCACATTTTCATGGTAACTAATATGAAATGCATGTATTTTCTGGCAGGTAATTTAAGTGGAGACAAATAGCTATGGAACGAAGGAGAGCATCCTACTGCAAAGAGTCACATACAGCTCTTCTGATATAAGACTTCAGTCTTTAACCTTCTCTGACTTAATCTGGCTTATCTTTTAAAAATTCAACCGAGAAATACGATAATGACATACAAAAGGAATTCATTTTTAATTGTAAGGGTTGTATTGTGTTACATTTTTTGGATTTACTACTCAAAATTAGAAGGAAACTAAGTATGATCCAATGGCATCTATACAAGAGTAACAATTGGGCTTGGTCCACTGTTCACTGAAATTGGAGGAAAAAGATACTTAACAATTTTTTAACTCACAATAGAAATTGAACTGAAATTTAGATAAATATATCCCTGATGCAGATTCAGTCCCAAATAACGTCAAGAGCATTGGTAAAAGCAATACTTTGCTGGTAGAAAGCTTGCTTATAACACAATCCCTACCCACAGAACACTGTTTAGAGAGTTTTGAACAACCAGTTTTGATTTAAAACTATGCTTAAAATTCTATATGAGACACATGGGTTAGTGTTTTACCCCCTGACAAGAATTTAAAGCCCTATAAGACTCCTGTAAAAGGAGCATTTTTTTTTTCAGTGTAAAGGTAACACCCAGTCTTCCAACATCATTTTTATAATCCTTCAACTTTAGCAAGGTGTATTCTGAGAATAACACAATCATGCAGAAAGTTTTACTGGCATGCTATTTTGATTTACTCTCTAAGTTTTTGAATTACCTTTCAAATACTATATTTTCAGGAGTGCCTTTACAACTAATGTGTCACTTGGCATTGAATTCAAGTCTAGCATTAGCAAGCAAATACCACAGACATAAGTTCAAGCATAAGTTTAGGGTCAAATTTCAATTTGATGTGGATGCTAATCTAGATAGCAACCTCATGCTAAGCCACTGGGAGAGCAGGAAAAGGTTTATTAGTACACTGCAAGAAATCAGTATTGCTCTGCCCTTGTTTCCATATTAATACCTTTTTTCACTAGCTGGTGTGCTCTTGAATCCCATGTTAAAAAGCTTTTCTTTACATTTATGCTTTTCCCTTTTTGCATTAACTTTTCACCTGCTTTCAGCCTATGGCAGTAGTAGAGTTAAGCAAATACATTTTTTCATTTTGGCATTTTTATTAAAAGAATGGAAAATGTCATGTGACATTACTAAAATTTGTGGTTAGGCTCTGGCAGATGTTTTAAGGTCCTAGACCAAAAAACTGATAGAAAGGTCATTAACAGAACTAACAATTTTAAAGCAACTTGCTTTCATAGGTCTGATGCAGGAAAACTTTATGACAATGTTGGAAAGTTAATCTTTCTTGTCTCTCTTCATCTTCAGCAGAAAGTTGTGACTGCAGATCAATGAAGCTCAAACTTACATTAAGCTGGCCAGTAGCAGGGTGTAGTTGAGCTAGTAGCACAAAGAGAGGCTACTCTTATTTGCAGCTCTCTGAGGAATCACCTGGAATCTTTCCTTTGACTTTTGATTGCTCTGACATTTAAAGAATATTTACAATTTTTTTGACAAAACTCTTCAAGATTAACAATACCTCAAAACTGTGGCAAGTGCTTAGGATTCAGAAATTCACTGGCTGAAATAATACTGAGCAAGTATTTGGTGACCCTTTAATTTTCTTTGCTATTTAAATAATTCTTTTTAGAGACTTTATTACAGCTAAAAAAATACATACCAATATCTTGTGGTACTGAAGTTTGTATTAGAGTTCTGTATCTAATAGTGTTGCTATTCAGTGCTTAAACTGAATTGCTGGCTCATTAAAGTCTGACATTTCATGACAAAATCCTCAAGCTGAGAGGATTACATTACAGGATATCAATCATACTTCAGCATTAATCTCAGATTTGTCTTCAAGGTGATACACAAGTTTGTTATAGAGAAGATACTTGACCGTAGTCATCTTAAACAAAAACCTTCTTTCCTGAAACAAATGGTATCTAATAGCTTCCTTTAAAGGCAAGCACATGCCTTAAAGCAATGTCCAAAATGTCAGGAAAATTTTGAGTTTCCACTAGAATTAATTTGCTTTAAAATGGTTTCTTTGGATTCAGAGTTATACACTGACTACCACCAGTAGATACATGAATGTCAAGTGGAATGAAAAGATCTTTTAATAATAGTATTTTGGGTAAGTTCTTTTCTTCAGGTAGAGTTATTCTGCTCACTCTCAGTTTTCCAGCAAGAGAAAAATGTCCTGACCTTGAGCAGTCAGCTTTTTCCCTATGCTCAATAGAAAACTGGATTGCAGTGCTGAAGAAAGGGACGGAAAAGATCCATCGGCAACAACTATAATTTATCAGAACAGTGTAATGAACTCTCATTGGGTGAAATGGAAGGCAGCCATCAGCAGCAAGCTAAACAATATCAGCTAGACCTGCAGCTTCACTTGAGCACCAAGTACAGATGAGATGGGCTGTACTTCCTATCAAGAGTTCAACAGATAAAATGAATGAGGGAAAATAGCAAGCATATGTCTTATCAAACACAATGTGATCACATTTATGCTAAGTATCTGGGTGAAAAGCTGTAACTGAGAAAATTTCATGAGTATGAATATTCAGAGATTGATCCTGTTTCAGCTTTTCCAGCTCTTCACTTCCATCTCTCCAGTTATATTTCCTTTCCTTTTCCTTACTTTTCATTCACTGCCAATTTTTTGTTGCTAGTCAAAAGTAGTTTGTTTTCTTTAGATTGGGTTTTTTTTAATAAAATAAGAAGAAAACAGATTAAGCAGAAATTTTACCAAGAATTTCAACAAATTATAAACAGCTCTAGCCATTTACAGGTTGACAGCCAAATAGGTATAGCTAGTTTTCCCTCAGATGTCAGTCTTTTCAATTTCATGCATCCTTGCTGTAAACTACCAACCCAAGTACATAATAAAGGAATGCATTTGCCATCAGGAAGAATAAATTATACAATCTTGAACTATGGAATCTGTAGAATGGATAAGTAAAAAGCAACACTACATAAATACTTTGTGTCCTTGATATTATCAGCTATAAGAAGTTGTTAATTTTCAGAAATTTTATAACAATGGAAGGAATTAGAAATACTGGGAGGAAAATTATATATTTTGCTATTGAGAAATAGCTAGCTTGTTGAAGCAAATTTATGTTCTTTGGGAGAAAGTATGCAGATGTACTTGGTAAAAACAGAACTATTTAAAAATCCAAAGACTAGAAAATTTAGATCCAAACTTGAAAATCTCAAATATGGTAATTTCAAAATTGATTCATTACAGATTTAACATCTTCTATTCTTTGGACCTCTATATATCTCAGCTAGAAATCTTCTTCCTTTAACACTTGGTTAATCAGAGCTTGCTCATTAGAGGAGCCACCTTTTCTGCATGCAAAGAAGACTGGGCACCCTGGGAAACCTGTTCTGTGTTCTCAGTTAAAAACAATTAACTCCAGCTGCAACACAGAAACAGAACTAGACCTCTGGACTAATGTATTCGTTCTATTTATGATAATAATATATAACAATAGCAATGGAAATCACAGAAAAATACCTCTACATTATCCGTATGTTTCTTCTATTCCTAATACCAGCCATCCCAGTCATTCGTTTCTAATTCGGTATTACACGCAGAGCTGAGTTTCATAGGCAAGACAGCCAAATCAACCAAAAACTCTCAAGGCCATAGAAAGTTCCTTTTACCAAAATACCAAAGAGTCAAGGTTTTCATATTTGATATTAGGAAAATTATTAAACTTCACTTGGTGTGAGGGCTTAAGTGTTCCAATTACTTGCAACATAAGAGGATGAAATACTAGCATATAATACCGTATGGGATAATAACTTTGAAATAAAATTAGCTGATAAAAGGTAATCAACATTTCTCTGTGAGCAACAAACCAGAATTTCCTAAAATAAATGAAGAAAAATGCATATGGGAAAAAATAATTATATTCACCCCAGAAAAGTAAAAAGAGAAAATATTGTCTTCATCTTCCTGGTTATGCTCCAATTTCACTGCAAATTTATTGCAGTTTCCCATCCATTCTTGGTGCTAAAATACCACTTTTTATTTCTCCCTCTATATCTCTTTGTCATTGTCCTTTTAACCTAATAGTGTGTAACTACCCAGGTGAATTTTAGTCTTCTTAAGCATAGCCATGGTCTGGTTGCAAATCAAAATCAAAGCAATGGTAGATAAGTGGAAATTAAACATTTGACATCCACTAACTGATAAAGAATAATAGCCCTTTGGTGATAGTCATCAGCCATCTGATTTACAATTCCCACAAATGATCTTGTTAGGGCATATTTTTTTGTGTGTTTGTTTGGGTTTTTAATTTATTTCCTACTATTCTTTTGCACTCCCAATCTGTATACCTAGCTCTTGAGAACAAATGGTAAAATCTGAGAGCAAACAGCTTCATACAGAATGTCTTTTCTCTGCCTATCTTTCCTGCCAAGAGCATTTAAAAACATAAACCACAATATCTACAAAAATATTTTCTTATTTAAAAAAATATATAGAATAATGTTAGCTGAAAATTGGCCAGAATAAATACTTGATCTGGTGGCTGTTTTTCTTTCTAAACATCCAAACTAAATAAAAGTTTGAAAATAATTGTTTTGTTGATAACATACAAATAATAAAATTCTTCTTCTATCAAAAAATTATCATACATTTTGGTGGGAAAAGTTTCTGATTCCCAGCAGGAACAATCCCTTTTTATATTTTTTATGTAACTATCTGGTGAGTTTCACTCTATAAAGTTAGACTTAAGGAATTTCCGTCTTCCTTCAGTGCTGACAGTACTATTAGCAAAAGCTTCAGGTGAATACGATTGGGCACACTCAGATGGACTCCCTACACCATCAGAAAAAATGTACAAAAAGAGTAGGAACAAAACCTGTGTATTTAAAGAGTCACATAAGATGATAGTGTCACCCTAGTTTGAGATCTACAGTATCTCTGACAGTCCCCCAGACTTTTCAATGCAATTCTGTAGCTTGGAATCACCATATTAAGTCTTGACTTCACATGGGATCTCAAAAAGGTGCTTGTGAGTACAGAATGTATCTCAATGTCTTATAGGTAAAAATTGTAAAGATGTTATAAACAAGCAAACTCCAACTGTTGATAGCCTGCATTCTTATGAATTTAATAATATTTTAAAATTATTTATGATCATCAGTAGATACAACCTTTTGAATTTTTACTGCTGTACAGACAGTTTCCTCCCAAATGAAAGAGGTCAAGCTGTCCCCAGCTCCATCACTAGTTATCCCACAGACTTTTCAACTTCTTATATGGAAATTAGGGTGTGTTCACTTCTTAAAGCAGTGTTGCTCTCATGCCTTATTCTGAGGTACGGAGCACTGTCAAAAATACCATCTTGAGCATTACCAAAGATAGCTCTGACTCTTTCCATGACTGTCCATTTATTTTCACTGCTGGAAATAAACAGTAGTTAACTACAGTTAACTGCAACTCAGTTGAGCTAACCAGCCACGTCTGAGGCTGCACTGTGAACCAGATGAGTTACCCAAGAACAGAATTTATTAAATAATACCTGTTAAGTTTTTTTCACTGAGGTGTTTCACTACAAACAAATGTGTTGGCACTGCTGAAGAGGTAGAAACGCAAGACATCTGGGGCCAATAATGAGGTAATAGATATTGCCCAAGCTAGTATTGCCTCTAGTACCTCTGATCACCCAAATGTGTGTGATGACCTGTCTGGAGAAGTAAATGGATAGATAAGTACCAGAAGGGCAGAAGATGAGAAGGCAAATTTGTGAGGCAGAGGATAAAAAGGTAAGGACATTTGCAATGAAAAAAACAGAACACAGAAGAAGAAACAAGACACACAAGATTAGATTTTTTTTCTCCTTATGTGACAAAAGAACATCCCTTAGCCCATGTGTATGTCATGCTAATACATAAGAAATCATATTAACATCAATAGATTTACAGAATTAAAGTGAGACACATGCTTAAGAACCTCTTGAAACAAAGTCACAGCACCTATGTTTAGGAAACGGAACATAATGTGACACTCCCTTTTCTTCCTAAATTACTTCCTAAGGAAGTTAATAGGCATTTTACACTAAATTTGTTTACTTCTTAAAGACTCAACATTTGAAGCTGCAATAAAAGTCACAGTTCCTGCTTCGAGGAGTAATTTTCTTAGAAAAAGCTGGAGATACAAAGTATGTACCAGTTTTTCTGCAATAAAGGTAGTATCCTCCATTAGCCTGTAATACTGTAATGTATTATTAAACACTTAAAGGTACTGCTGATGGAGTGTACTACAATAATAGCATTGCTGGAAAAGAGTTCTATTTCTTTTTCAGGATAATTTATTCCATATTGGGCCAACTGGAAAGACTTACAAAGACTGTCAGCAACATTGGCTCTTTTCTGTTGAGGCAAAAGCAAGAATATTGGATGTGTATTGATTTTATGTTATTCTGAGACTGTAGATTTGGAAGCTGGACAAAACTAGATATGGGGGTGTAACAGGAAAAAAAAAAAAGAAGGAAAAAAACCCCAACCCACAGACCAAAACAATGCAGAAAGCTTACCCTGGCTCTGAAAGCAATTTGATCTGGGATTTCTTATCACATCTTGATTTCATTCTTTTTATTATTTACATATCTTGATGAAAAGTCCACTGATGCTCAAAAACAAACAGAAAAAAACCGAATTAATGAGAACCTAATATTATTCATACTTTATTCACATTTATTTGATATGTGGTCTCTTGTATATTTAGAGGTCTTAGATTTACAGCACAGAGGTAATCAGTGTTACAATTTACTTGAAAAGAATATTATCCAAGCATATTTTCTTTCTCCAATATAGATTTTGGCTGTGCTTGCCTCATACACATTATGATCCTGCAGTGTTTAATTAGTGATGTGTTTAGGCTCAGTCAACAGCAAGTTGTGGAGTGCAGGCATTAATCTCATTTAGATGTACATGTGAAGCATTTTTTACAATTTATAGGTGATTGATTACATGTTTCAGAGGATGGAGGCACTTTACCCTGAACATATGCAATTTATAAAGAAATTATACTGTTGAATAATAACATCTTGAGAAGTTTACTCTTAACTTGAATTATTTTGTGGATCCACACATCCACACAAAAAACTGTAACCATAACTGAGATGACAGCAAAGTGAAAGCCCTATCTGAAGGATTCTAGTAACCAACCAAAGTCTCTCACATCAGTTTTCCCTTGAAAGAGACAATACCTTCAGACACTGATAAGAAGATGAGGTCTTCCTTCCAGAGTCATTTGCAAACTAGTCAAATACATAGGATAAAGACTGGTCTGCAGACATGACTTTTACATCCAAAGGAGGGGCAGGCTCCTAATAATTTACTAGGAGGTATATGAAAATTTTCCACCAAAAATTTAGAGATAAATAGGAGGGAAATCTGAGTCTGAAGGGGATCCCCGGAAGGCTCCAAGAAAGACTTTGGCTACAAAAGTAAGTGCATTTCACAGGGATTGGGATACTCCTGTGGAAGGCAGACACAGAGTAAGAGAGAATCTCAACCCCAAATGGCCAGAAACCATCTAGAAGAGGATTAGACCTCATGAGACAGCTTTTTGGTTGGATCTATGACTAAGTAGATTATAATGGTTGTGTTTTCTTTCCCTTTGTTACCTCTCTCAACAAAATTTTTTGATTATATTTTCTGGTATAAATAAGATCATAATGTATTTTTATCTGTATTTTATCTTAGATAACTGTAATATCGAAGTAGGTAGTTAGCATCAAGCTATTCCTCACCCAGAATGAAGTGAGTCTACAAAGGTAGGTTTCCAAATAACTTTAAGTGTTCCCTGCTCCCTAGTATATTCCTTTTCTGCCAGCATAGAAACAGTACAGACCTGTTTGAGACCACTTTTTCCAAGACAGCAAATGGAGAAAAGTAGCAACAGAGAGACATGCCTAATTTCCCAAGATCTCAAGGGATTTTGAAGTAGATTGGATGCTTCTTTAGAGAAATAACTCTGAATCTACAACTATTAATACTGCTTCAGGCAAGACAACTTATTATAATAATTATTCATCAGCATTTCAATAACAATTTTATCTTTGAAAAGCCACTGTCATCACATGCTATTTATTTGATCACTAGTGCAGAATCTGGCCTGTACTAGGAAGAGCAGATTTTTTTATTGGCAGATGAATGAACTGTAAGAAAATTCTCAGTCCTATGAGAAATGACATCTTGATTCATTTGTTGTACATTAAGCAAAAAGTTCAGAGGTTTGTGAGATGAAAGAAAGCATGTTCAGCACTTTACATTAAGGACCTAGAATGCAAGAGAGACTTTAAAAATTAAGTCTGAAATAGGAATGTGAATTTCACCGAAGTATTCCTGGTACATTTTCCTCAAATAACAGGGATATCCGATTTTGAAAACCAGTCAAAAATAAAGGTTTATGACTGTTCTGTTTATTTAAATTTCAGAAGTTCTTACTAAACATATCCTGAAGAGTTGAATTTACTGCTTTACTTGCTTCCTTGAAGAGTCAGGTTTTGTTTTTAAATGAAATTTGACTTTTCTGTCCATTTTAAAGTAAATAGCCTTGATAGCTGTTATGCCAATCAATAAGAAAAATTCATACGCAGATTTTTAAATGGGCTTCAAAACTGTCAGACAATATTTTTCAGCTTTAAACAATTTAAGCATTTTTCTGAAACACTCAGAAAGGAAAGTTCTGCATCTCTCATGGCATCTCCATGAGAGGTTTAAGACCACATAAGTGTGAAATTGATAGCTGGTCAATAACCATGCAGGGTGACATTTTTCTAAGCTGATTGCCCATTAAATATATATTCATCTATTTTACATATCTCAACCCCTATAGGCATGAGGCAGAGTGTGATCTCATTAGGTGCATTTTGTTAACTGAAATTATTTTAGACAAAACTCAGAATGAATGATGATTCACTCTTTTACTGATGTTGTGGTTTCAAATTTAGAAAGCATATTAGATTACCAATTTTGAAAAGATGGTCCTGTAGACTGTAGTTCTAATTTATTGTTTTTCAAATGGGTATTATTTATTTTATAAAAGTTTATACTTTAAACCTGTTCTATATTCTAAGCTTACATTTCCATAATCAGCAAGCATAGCCCTATGTGAGATTACTACCTATATAAAATTACACACACCCATGGAACCTGAGACAGACTGTGGTGGGTTTACTCTGGCCAGATTTCAAACCCCCACAAAATTGCTAAAAGTTGGGAGAGGTCTCACAGGCAAGACAGACTCAACATGAGGATAATATTAAAATTTATTATTAACATGATAGGAATTAAAGAATGAGAGATAAGATAATTTTAAACAGCTTTCCCTGCAATGAAGTTCTGATGATCCCGTGTATTTCCTAGGATTCATTTATTCTAGTAGGTGAAAAGGAAGCTGCAAAGAATGTTGATAAAATAAACAGTCTTAAACACACTTTCTAACTACTCCTCGCCCCCCCTCCCACCCCCATCAATGCAGGAGGAGAAGTCCCTTCTTCACTCTCAGGGCGATAGCTCTTTCAAATCTGTTGCACTTGAAAGTCTCTCTTCATCGGGGTGGGGGGGGGTGTCTCTGCCCCCCGATGATCCTTCATGGGCTGCAGGGGGACAACCTGCCTCACCATGATCTTCAGCACAGATTACAGGGGAGCTAAAGCTGAGTCTTTCTCCTGATCCATGGGGTCCCTCCCAGGGGGATAAGTTCTCAGGGGACCCCTCCAAGTCGGGTCCACCCCTCCCCTGGGCCTCAGGTTCTGGGGTTCAACTCAGTCTCTATACCCCAATGGTTTTTATCAAAGTCCTACCCAGAATAACCTGCTCCAGTGTGGCTTCTCTCTCTCTCTGAGTTACAGATTTTCCAAAGGACTTCACTCAGGCCTCCCACGGCAGGATAGTAATCTTCCTTCCATCCTGGGTGCAGCTGCACCACAGCAGGGCCCCTTCGGCCCATCCCAACTCAGTCGGAGGCTCAGCCAGCTTACTGCCACCTCTCCCCTGCCGTGGTGGGGGAGGCAGCAAGGCTGCCCAAGTTACCCCCAGGCAGCTCCTCTCTCGCTGGAATTTCTTCTGCGCCACATGCTTCTCTTCCATCTTCCTTAAATATGTCACTCGCAGAGGCGTTACTAAAACTTTTGATTGGTTCTCCTCCTTGTCTGCATCGGAAGTCCGCCCTGGAACTAGCCATCTTCAGCTCCAGAGTAAACCCACGACACAGACACATAAGGATAATAGAGTATGGAATTACTGACATCAAGGGTAGCATTGATGTAAACAATATTACCATGGTTCCTACTCTTAATCTAAAGTTAGATCAGAAGCGTAACAAAAGAATGAGAGAACATGTCATTGGACACCAATGGTAAGTAAACAGACCTACTACTGATTGGAAGAACTTACTGCAGAAAATAGTACTACGTCCCACTACAAATCTACAGCGACTTTTATTAATTACTAAATTTGTGATCAAAAATGGTTGCATACCTATTGATAGTATTATTCTGAGGTATCACAATTTTAAACAGAATGCTCTAATAAACAAGATATTTTGAATATATAATCCATTTCTATTATTTGTATAACTTATGGTGTGTAAACCACCTGAGGATTTTTTGATATATTGCCTCAGAATTTAAACTACGGTCGAAAAATGGAATCCATTTTTTATGTTCAATAAGGCATGATTTGGGCTGGTACTTTGGTAGAATGCCACTGGATCAGACATATCTTCTCCTTCAATAAAAAAAGAACACTTAGATAAATCTGATTATAAAAACTATGTCAGCATCAGTCAGTGTCATTGCAAAAAACAGAAACCTGTGAGTACTTTGGTCTTCCAAATGCTTCCTCCCTAAAAAAAGCAGATTTATATATATATAATAAACTATTTGCTTCGTCATACTGCTAGGAATAATATCTTCCCACATGCAGAAATAGGCAACCACAAGTATGTTATCAAATGCTACAACTTTTCATATTAACCAAAGATGCGTTTAAAAAAAAAAGTGAAGCTATGATTTTTTAAAATAGTATCACTAACTTTTTAGATAAATCTGAAGGAGGATTCAGGTAGGTATTTGGTAGAACTAAATACCAGTGATAAATAGAAAGGAAACTCCCCATGAGTGGGAAACTGGATGGATATCAATATCTGTGCATGACCTGGCAAGCTGTCTTGAAAAACAAAATGAATTTCAGTAGTTCCCCTGGTATTCTGTAAACAATTATACACTAATTAGTTATGCATGTCTGAAAAAAGAAAAATAATATATTTTTCAAAGTTAAAGATCACATGAATGAGTTGACAGCTTTCTGACAATGGATTACTAGCAAACAACAAAACTAACTTCTGGTATATGCTTAAAGGCAGTTTCATCATATTTATTCATCATGCAAACTTTAAAAAAAAATCAAAGCAAGAAATATTTTTTACTTGGGGGATGGGCATTTTTCTGACCACTTATGAGCAAATGAATTCAGTATGCAAATGCACAATCACATGTTTGGCACAAGGAATTTACTCATTTCCTTAGCTTGTCACGTTGTGCAATTTGTTTTCCAATGCAGGCTTCTGCTCATTATTAATAATAAATAAATCAGAAGTTCTTGTTTGTGCATGTCTCACAGCTGGCCTTTCATAAATCTAAAATGCCAATAACTATCAAGTATTGCAGATACGCCTTAGTGAGAACATTCCAACTATTTTGGTCATACTGTAATTTTTGTTTTAGAAATATGGTTTTAATAGGGTTTTACTAGGGAAAATGTTGAGTAGAAATGCCTGATTTTTTTTTTAAACTCAGACTTCAAATTACAAAGAAAATGTGGGAAAATAGGTGGTATCTCTGTTGCTAAACACTCTCCATAAAGTTCACACTCTTGAGAATATTTCTAGTACCACAAAAATATTCTCACAAGTAAAATAATATTTCTTTGCTACATGTTAATCAAAAGCCTCCAAGGGAGCTATTTTTATAGATGAAGGGGGGAAAAACATCTTTGTAAAATATCAGCCAGTCCATAAATCAAGCAATGCTATGGTATTACAGAGGAGAACAGCCACCCTAATTTCTAGCATATTAGAGAAAAGGAGATAGAGGTCTTCTAGAGGTTTCATGGGCCCATATTTAAATTTTCTTGTATCTTGTCAAATGAACTTCATATGTGCCTACCTTTAAAATGTGATTTTCAGCTCTTCAGAACATTCTCCATTGACTGAAATACAAAGCTACCTTTTGCTCTGTACTCTTTTTTTCTTATCATAAAATCTTAAAACATAGAGCTGGAAGGGAAATAAAAAGGTCGTTCATTAAGCTTCCTGCTACCTCCATCAAGCAGGATCAAACTGTATGTCAGATGTTCCTAGCAGCTACTTCTCTAACTTCACTATTAAAGCCCTTAGTAACAAAAGCCTTTTCCAAGAATCTATCTAAATAATTATTTAACGTTATGGTTAGCTATCACATTTTGCTAAAATTTGGCAGAAATCTTTCATGGTACAATTAATTACTTTCTTCTTGGTTTATCCAGACTTAGTAGAAATATTTTACTTATTTCATGACTTAACATGCTTCCTTCTTGCCCCCTCTAGATTCATCAGTGGTTTCTCAGTTTCACAGGTTCTAATAACTTTGGCTGTTCAACCACTGACTGTCTCTTTGAGCCCATCCCTGCAGAAAGAGTGGAACCCACACCAAGCTCCAAGGCTCTCACATCTCTGAGTGTAAGCTATTGCGTACCTGGTCACGCCTACAACACTCCCCACTGGCAGATTTCAGCAGGACATCAGCTGTGAACCAGGCTCATTTGCGGTCAGTAGCAGCCAAACTGAGCTTCTGTGAAAGACAGTGGTTCTCTCCCACCATGATCCTCCCCACTCCAAATCCAACTCAAAATCCAACCCCTGCCTGAAAGTGCTTGCTGACTCTCCCAGGAGGATGCCGTCTATAGAGCTAACAAGAACACTCTCTAACATACTATCCAGATAGCTAACTAAAAGAGTTCATAGTGGACCACAGAAAACTGCTGACTATAGTCTTTGAGTTCATCTTCTGATGATTCATCTTGTGTCTAGACTGTATTTCCTTTGCTTAGGAAAATATCCACAGCCCTACTGACAAGGGCTATTAGCCAGTCCTGGGTGGAAATTAGTTCAATTTAATACATTTTTGACGAGTTTGTGTTAACTACAACTTATCTTCTTTTGTTACTCTCCTTTTTCAAAGTACTTTCAAATACTTGGCTTGATTTTTAGTTCCAGTATTTTTCCATACATTGAAGCAAAGCTGACTCATTAATAATAATTGTTTTTCAGTCCATTTAAAGACAGACACCAGCTTTATGATTACCATAGAATCATAGAATATGCTGAGTTGGAAGGGACCCATCAGGATCATTGAGTCCAACTCCTGGCTCTGTACAAGACACCCCAAGAGTCACACCATGTGCCTGAGAGCATTGTCCAAATGCTTCTTGAACTCTGTCAGGCTTGGTTCTGTGACCACCTCCCTTGGGAGCCTGTTCCAGTGCCCAACCACCCTCTGGGTGAAAAACATTTTCCTGATGTCTAAACTAAACCTCCTCTGACTCAGCTTCATGCCATTTCCTTGAGTCCTGTCACTGGTTGCAAGAGCTAAGAGACTCTTCTGGATTAATATCCAATGGCCCTGATGTCAAAAAAATATCTTCAGGTTTAGAGCTAATACTGTAAGTATTGGTAAACCCCATGCTTTACCATCTTACATCATGTCAATTATCTTGATCCTGTTAGATCATGTCAAAAAGAAATTATTTAAATTTTTTACTTAAATCGAAATTAAATATATGGGCATAATTCTATATATTCTACATAGCTACACACAGCATTAATAAATTATTTTAAAAGCAAGTTTAAAAGGTAAAACAATTATAATAGTTATGTTTTAGGAATGTCTAGATAAAGGGAAATAAAAAAAAATGGGAAAGAGGAATAAATTTGTAGGAAAGAGGAGGAAAAAAGAAGAATGGAAGGAGGAAAAAAACCTAAGATGAACAGGAGAAAGAATCAAAAAGAAAACAGGAGTGACCAAGTAGTAAAAAGCCACATAGGCACTGGACAACAGAAATAGCTTTGGTCTATTATTACATTGTAACATTATTACATAATGTAACATTATTAAAGCAGAAAATAACATCAGCATAAACCAAACAAAGACAGATGAGAGTAAGTAGAACAAACAAAGTGTTGTCAAATCTGGATTTAAAATGGCTTTTCAATTTGACCATATCCAAGATTTATTCTTTAGGGTAAAACTACTAGGAAAAATGTTCCAAACTGTGTTTAAAATAATTTTAACAACTTCAAAAGTATTTAATTTCTGTTTTGCAGCTTTGGCTAGTACATTATTTCGCATTTGGATCACAATAAGACAAATTCCCCAAATTAGCACAGCTTCACCACAACAGAGAAGAAAAACAAAGAAATAGATTTAAAGATACCAAGGTCACTCTTCCTTATGTTCCTTGGCCACACACTGCTTCTGAATCCCTTACACCAGCAGAGCTGACAAAAATATTCTGCTTCGCTTCTCAGTAAGCAAATAACTACTATTGGTTTACAAAATCTTTTTCCACTGGAGAACCAAGCCCTATGTTTGTTTTTATCTTTTTTCTTTGCTGCAGCTATATTTAAAATAAAGGGAATTCTTATCTGGAATGAAGGTGGCTGTCCAATTTACACTTAAAACATGATATGCAATAGAAACGACATACATAAATATAATTATACATAGAAAACCCCAGCTAATTTCTGTATTTCAGGCATCAGATGCTGTACATCATCTTATACTCTTTCTGTGGAAAGCTTCCCTCATATTTCTGTGATCCCTAAAGATTCACAAAACAATACTAGTTCATTTAGCTTAAAACCTGCAATGTTTTTAAGGGTTGGGTGTGGGGGTGTGTGTGGGGGGGGGGGTGTCATATCCCCCACATTTCACGGAAATTTCCATTAATCCCAAAATAGCATTTTGTTTTAAACAGTACTCCAGTCACTGCACTTGGCAGGTTTTAATGACATTGCTGTTGATGTTTTGAAGATCACCCAGTGACTTCTGCAGTGTCTCTGTATCCCAGAGGCAATGGGATATGGCATCCTCTCTGAGGGTGGTACTGTACCATCCTCACTCCTTGATACAGCAGAACCAACCAGAGCAGAGTCTTACACCAGACTTTTTTTCTGTTAGTTTTACTTGTTCTATAAATAAGCAAGACAAGACAGATTCCAAAGTGTGTGGAAAGGCAACTCTTTAAAAGATCAGTTTAGAAAATATAAAACAATAATTGGAAAAGAGAGATTATGAAGTTAAACTGATGTTCTCCTAGATCACATTTGCCAATCTGATTAAACAACACGGTTCCTCCCTTGCCACCAAGAAATGTGAAAATACTGTCTGGAGAGCACAATTTGTCTTGCTGTGATGAGAAAACTGATCAGCAAGTGCCCAGTAAAATTAAGAACACAAGTGATATTTTTCAAGAAAGAACTAAATAAGGCAATAGAGAGGATATGAAGTTGCTGACACTGAGTTTTTGCATCCAGCACTCCTTTTGGCTGAGCCAAAAAGCTATTTGTGGAAAAATAATAAATGTATAAAGCCAAGTAATAAGTGTCATGTCATGGTGTTGTTACACTACTTTTTTGTGTGAAACAAAATCCTTTGCAAATGTTAGCTACACTTCAGGAATCCTTTATGAAAAACGTATTATTAAACAAAATCTAGGGAGAAGTGAAACAATACAAGGTCACACAGCAAGCCAGTGAAGTGATTGGTCACTCAGTCAGTTCCCCTGGTCCTTAATTAATGGTTTCCCTAAGATATCTCAGAGTGATACGAACAGAAGTATCAAAAAGGAGAAAAAAATAAAAGGAACCTCTGAGTTCTCAGTTCTGTGAGATGGGATGCTTACTAATTACTACCAAGCTTCTTCATTTTGGCATTCTGCAGAGGACTTTGGCAATGCTCATTTTGCCAGTTCTTACATATTCACAATCCCCATTGTCTATTTTCCATCTGTACTACTTTCCATGTTCAGACTCAATCCTGAGAACTACTGGGGCAAGGGAGAAGGGAATCTTCAGGGCTATCACCAGCAGCTTTTCAGACGGATGTTAACACAGGACTTGGGAGACTACTTGCAAAACTGAATTTAATGGAGAGAATCAAAGATAGAAACTGTGAAATTATCTTAATGTATACTGAAAAAAGTCATTCACACTCACCAACAGAAGTTCACTTGCCAACTTTTTTGCATTGTCCTACTCATTGTGGCAAATGTGTGATCGGATATTCTCAAAGTGGAGTAGCTTGCTGATAAAATAGGGGATTTAGGACACAGATCATTGTAGGAGTTTCATGGCAGCAGTCACCACACCCCTTGAACACAGAGCATCAGTAGGGTTTGGGAAGACCACACTGTGTGCTGTGCAGCACAGGCTTGCTCAAAGTTTGACACCTCATTCTTCCATCCTTGCACAAAGGAAGATGCCTTAAGTGAATTAGGAGCCATGGACCAGCCAGCCAGCCTAGACCCTCAATCATTATGGAGAATAGAAAACTGCTCTGGGCTATGTAAATATTTGATTCAGCATACATACAAGGTATTTGTGCTTTGGACAGAGGATCTGCCATGGGTCCTACATGGGTTTTGGAGTGCTTATGCTGGCCAATCAACACAGTCTAACTCATATGGTCCCAAATACAACCCAAAATGCAGTGAAAGGAGAGGATTACAAGAAGATTCACCTTGAAAGGAAATGTTTGATCCAAAAAAGAAGATAATACAGGCATATCATAAGATCCAGATAAGTTGAAGATTTAATTGCACTAAAATCATGTGAACTAGTATATTGGAACTAGTATATTGGAAACATTGTGAAGAAATCTCAAAACTCTATGATGGTAACATTTTTCAATCAATTAAAGATAATAAAAATTGTGGTGACTTTATGTAGTAAGCATACTGCGGCAAACAAATGCTTGAGGGTTGTCAGATGCACTTTAATTCTCCAGTTTCAGATTCTCCTGAGCTGGGTGCCTAAGGGAGGCACATCATTTTGCTGCTACAAACTTTTGATGAACCTTGTTCCTGTATGCAAATTAATGAACAAGATACACACCCTGTGGCTACAAATCTTCTTACTGGGATGACTCAAAGCTTATTATCCCCACAGTCTGTGTCAAAGAATCCAATAAAAATAGAAAACATTTCTGTATTCCTTTAAACGTAATTGCTTGGTTTTTTTAAGGATCAGTGTAAACTTCGATGTGTCTGAAAATTTAATTCTGGAGAAGGGAGTCAAGACAGGAAGACAGAAACAAATTTCTACTGCACGCGTACACTGTGATACATGATCTGTGTCAGTTCCATACCAGAACCATTTGACTGCAGACCAATACTGCACAGCATTAAAATTATGCTAGTTATGGAAAATCACTAGAAGCTAATCATCTTTTAGAGTAGGTGGAACCTCCTACATGTGAACTGCAGTAAGTAGGATGAGATAGACCTCCACAATCTGCTCTCCAAGTCTAGTCCTTGGGAACTCTCTTGTATTCCCTTCTATAGGAGGGGAAAAATAATAGGCCAATTTCCCAGGGGACATAAACAGAAATAGTTCTCTACTTCCATCAAGATTTTAACAACTGAATGTCTGTCTCATTTTTTTAAAGAAAACAACAAAACCCACAAACCAACAACTAATCATCACATTTAGATCAGAAAACACTGTAATGAATATTTATAGTTTATTAAACTGTTACGAGGACATAGCTTGCCATTTATGAAGTGCCAGATTTTTATAAATACAGAGATTTGGCAGTCATGAGGAGCAATCGAGTCCCTTTTCTTCCCATTTCTAGTCCTTACATGTTGAGGTGCTGAATGCTCAGGCATTTTGGGGAAAGCTTGGACAAACTTTCACAATTAGATTCTTCCAGGATTAGACTGAATGGCAATTGCCAAGTAATCTTTCTATCCGCCCTCCTAAGTTACTGCAAAGCTGCAGGGCTGCTCCAAAGAGCCCATTTCACCCCAGCAGCCACACACCAGATTCCTCCTGCTGTGACTTATAGTGTAATCTTGGGCTTTGCCAGTGCCTCCTGCCTGCTTCACCCTGCTGATCTGACAGCCTATGAACTAGGAACCCTTCTCAACAACCAGACATCCAGACTCTTCCTCCCCTCCATACAGTGGGAAGAAAAATGTTGCACTGTCCCACTGGATACCTCAAGAACTGCTGAGGTAGGGCTTCAAATCCCTTCCACTGAGGTAATGGGAGAAGGTATTTAAATGGACATTAAAAAATAAATTAAAAAATAGTCTCAATAATGCACTGCAGAAAACCTGATGGTCATTTTTGTTTCTTTAAAGCTTACTTTTAAATTGAGTGCAGGGAGGGTGTTCCAGGCTTTATTATTCCCTGCCCCAGAAGCACTAGTGTGTGGAAATCAGCTTTCCTGTCAGAAAAGAAGCAAAAACTTGTGAGACAAAGCAGACAATGGAAAAATATTTAAAAAGAAAAAAAAAAAAGTGGTGTTTCCTATAATCCCTGGGAAACAAAAAATTACAGTATCAAGTCAGACAGTGAACAAGCACCCTTTAACATTAAGGGACAGGAGTGCCTGCTTTCAGCTGGGATTTAGAGGGGGAAGCAGAATCTGTTGTGTGAGGGGAAAGGAATCATCCTGGCTTCTTTAAAGGTCATCCTTACAGAGCTTTTTATCAACAGGCAACTTTCTAAAAATAATGCAGCAAGTAGGATCACTATCAGAGAAAGGTAAAAAATAACCCTGACATTAGTATATCCTGCTCAGAAAGTCATTCCTAGATGTGCTAAATTTATTGTGTCATTGGACACAGTGAGGTATTGTAACCAATCTGTAAAGCACAAAGAATGTGATATATTGAATCTAGGTGGTGTATATATTTACTGGGTTTCATTCTGTATGGACAAGTATTTTTATCTGCAGAAGAGTCAAAAAATCTATAATTATCAACAACTTGCTTGACTTCGGTGCTAATGTTCCTGAGTTGTTTTGATTTTGATTTTTTTTTCCATTGAATTGACATTTTTAAATAAAATCAAGTCCAAAAAATATGGAAAGACAAAAACTGAAGCAAAGAGTAGAGACTTTGCCTCTCAGGCACAGATATTTTCATAGAAACAACATATTTACTGATGACCTGAAATTTTTGGTGTAAAAGCTACATAACTTCAAATTCCACCTGTTTCAATAGACTTTGCAATACATGTATTAACAAAACCATAGTAGGCAGACAACTACACAGATATTCTTGCGAGAATAGGAGAAAAATCCAGACAAATCAGCTACCAAAAATATGGGCTATAAGCAATTCTGGCACAGCCAGTCACAGAACCCTCAAACACTGCCTTCACTGAAGTTATGCTTCTCAGTCTACTTTGCATTAAAATACATATACATATGTATATTTCAACTGAGATTTAAATGGAAACCATTATGACAACATCCTATGAAATGATCCTTCAGAAGGTAAGATCATTCAATTAAATGGATTGAGAAATGCAGGGGGTTTTACCAGTTTTACTTGAAAGCTGTGATTTATGATAGAGTAGGTTGTCAAACTAGATATCTAAGGGGAAGGCGTTCATGGGATGTTTTCAAATACATTATTAAAATAATATTCTGGTTATACTTTTATGAGGATTTTTTTTCTTTTGTATCTTTTCAAGATCACATTCACAGTTGATTGCTGGAATTTTTTGTTTTTCTTTTTTTGAAAGTGGGGCATAGGTTTAAACAATACAGCTTTCTAGGTGAAAAAGTAGACCTGCAATATGCTTTAGGATGAAATGTGATTTGTTTTGCATCATTAAGTTGTAGTTATAACAAAGACAGCTTTAAAGGATTGCCTTGAATCTGTGAAATTCTGCCAAAAATTAAAAGAAATTTTGTTGTAATACCCAGTTCCTGCTGTGAAGGATACACAAAACACACTGTGCAGAACTGACATAGATGAAATCTCTCTGAAAAAGCATTTACTAGTTCAGCCGATGAGCCCTTCATATTCCATGAGCTTCGAATGTTCTAAATACACCATTATCCTTCACTATTTTTGATTCTAGAGCAATTTATTTGAGGAGCAGACTGTAGCAGAGGAGCTAACTCTTGAAAAGAGTCTATTTTTCATCACCTCTCTGACTTTTAGAAGTCAGTTGGTTTGGCTTTTTTTTAATACACAGTCACAGAGAAACAACATTTGAATGCAAAAATAATTCCAATGTTTAATGACAAATTGCCCATAAATTAAAATAAAAAATAGACAAGATCCTGCAAGTAGTTTCCATGGAATCAGTGAAAACTACTGATGTAGAAAATAAAATTCTGTTCCAAAAAGTAAAGTCATTTTACCCAAGGGCATTGTATACTTTGCTCATGCCAAAGAGCATCGGAGGTGATGACCACACTATTCTAGGAAGTCCTGAGTAAGGACACAGTATGAAGTGGTAAGGCTGGGTGAGATAGAAATGTTTCAGGTTGTATTGGTTTTTAATTCCCATGAATCACAGATGAGCTGATTTGTTATCAGCAATAACAGCCTCTTCTCCTAAGAGAGGGGGACGATACAGGAAGCATATGCTCCAGGCTATTTATGAGGATGTTGCCAGAAACGGGTGTAACATTTTGAACATGGTGACCTGCACTTTTAGATTATAATTGTATGTGAAGTCATAAACTAGACAGAAAGGACATATAAGAGGGACATGGAAAGGAAATGTAATGAAAACGATTAATACGTGGTAGTTTCCAATCCATTATTTTCTCAGGGAAAGAACAAAACAGCATAGTGCAGAGCTCTTGGACTCCACCTTTTAGTTCCTTTAGTCAGGAACTATATTCAGCTCAAGTTTCTGTTTTATCTGTTCTAATGACAAACATCTCATCCAGCAGCAGAGTTAATATTTGCTCTAGAGATAGTTGTGTATCTCTGGCAATGATTAGGGGATTGCTGGGATACAAGAACTGTGCTGATGGGTTCTGTGTCAATGGGGGTTGCCAACGCTTACTTTCAGATATTTACGGACTGTTTATCCATCCAGTATCACTCAGAACAAACTGTCAGTGAATTTGTGCCAATTTCTTCAGAACTTAGGGAATAAGCTTCAATATCTTAAGAGAGTAAGCAGATGTAAGGTGGCTGAAATGCAATAACATTTAAGATTCAGCTCACATTCTCCTCAGTTGTATCAGACATACAAAAATATTTTAATACAGTATTCACTACAAATTTCCTTTGTCTTTGCTCTAATACTCCCCAAACCTTCTTCCTCCATGGCCCCAAGGTTCATGAGAGCTGCAGGTACTCAATGCCTATACTGCAGTTTCTCTGGGTTCATTTTTTGTATTACCCTTCTATCTATATCCAAGTAAGAGAATTGATTATTATACAACATAGAGTTTCTAATGACAGATGGGTTTCAACATCCAAATGCTAAATTTTAGGTCCTTGTAGAAAACATTGATTTTTACTTGGCTTGAAGATCAGCAGTAAGCACAAGGTAAAACAAAATAAGAAAAACATTGGATAGAAATACCTTAAACAGTCTAGTGAAAGAATGAGAAATATTTTAATAAACCTATATATTTTCCTGGATTAATTTGTCATAATTAAAGTGCTTATTAGAGAGACCTGAAATTCTCATTCATACAATTTTCCATACAAAACTCTTATCCTACTAAAATTACCAATGTACCAATCAAAAATCCAAAAGCTGTTACACAGCAGAAGTGACTGTACAATTTTTACCAGATTGGATGATCAGATGGTACTGCTGTCTGATCATATGGACTTCTGCATAAGAAAGCAGTTTTTCTCTGCACAAATACATTAAGAAAGAGTTTCAGACATAAAACCACAAATAGCATTGATGTGGTGTTTAGCAAAGGGGAGTTTTTTTGTTACGACCTTCATTCCAGTTACTTATTATGGAAGAAACAGATGGATTCAAGTTTTGCCCAACTGTTATGAATGATAAATATATTTTCAGTCAACGCTGAGAGAGTACAAAGGTATAACAAAACAGTCTGAAGACCAAAATATAAAATATGATTCAACATGCAGGATAAATACAAGCATCTCCTGATTTGTTGACTCCATCATGACTTCCTCACATATAGGCCACCAACTTGCAAAAACCTAGTTTTAGACTTTTGCAGCTATGTATAGTCTGGCATAATAATTTCAGTCCAATTTAAAACTTGAATTCAAAGCCACTGAAATCAATCAGCACATGTCCTTTGATGTCAAAGGTTTTATTTGCTCCAAGAAATCTGATCTTCAGGTCTTCTCTATTCTCACAGATGGTCTTTGGTTTTAACCTCAGTTTTCTTGCTTTTTGTACTGTTTTGCCATAGTCATTTTTTCTTCCAAAACTTTCCTCTAACTGAAGATATAAACTTTCTTGTTTACTTCTAGTGGCTGAAACTCATTTTTCGTAGTAATTATAATTTTCTTTAGGGGATTATTGTAGCTTCCAGTACTGCCAAAGTGGTTGCAACACCACGGTATGTTTTTCATATTACCTGTGAGGACCATTTGCATTAAATGTGGTTTATATTTGCAGTCGTTCAAAAACGGAGAGGGACAGAATAACCTAAAAAATAGTCTTTTTTCTCGATGCTGAATCTTTCTCTCTCTAAAGCCACCTGAGGTTTGCCACTGATTTAAATAGGAAATTGATAGGGCTCTAAATAAACTTTTTTGAGATGTGCCCCCATTTTTTTAAAATCACTCTGATTATTTTCCAACATTTTCTTCTACCATTCTAGAATACAATATAAATCAAAGAACTTTCTCTTTGTTGTTTGTCACATGTTTTCCTGGAAAATTCATAGTGGGGATTTAGAGGAAGAAGATCAGCAATACATGCAAGATGTGTATACACATTTTTCTTTTGAACTCACATCTAAGGTGGTCTTCAGTGCTCTATGATTTTTCCTATTGTATGCATAGTGACTCATTTGGACTTTGGCACTGTTCAATATTTTCCTGCTGTTTGAAAAGAAAAAAAAGTGAGTGTGAAGAGGCCTATGCAGACTGGCTCCATCTGTGTTTCCTCACTGGCTCCTGGGCTGTTGGAAAGTCAAGGACAGCCAACCTTGTTCCAGCATCACTTGCTCTTAACGGGCCATTGTTTCCCTAAACACTATTATTGTTTCAGGTTGTCACTTAAAGGAGATATTACATTTACAGTTACTTCAGAAATGACGGGTTGCTCTGCCCTCAAAAGCCTTGTTTATGGCTTTACCTTTGGCAGAGGATGGCAGGCTGCCACCACTGCTGGCTGCACTCAGAGGATAGCTGCAAAAAGCTCTTGTTTTGACTAGTGAAGTTTTCATTTCCCCTCATACTCCTTGCTAAGCTGTGAAGTTTGCATAGCCACCTCCATCACTAAAAAGAGGAACTCTTTTTATAAAATAAAGAATGTTTTATAGCTGAGGTTTGAAGGAGTCAGGAGTGAAAAGGTCTGTGAAGATACAGAAAAGTTTCTATGGGGAGAAGACAATCAGAGCAAAAAGAATTTGTCAAATTGCCATATAAATCATTAGTTAATTACAAGCCTTAACAATCTGCGTGTTGCAGAAAACAGTCGTGCTGCAAATCAGATCCACTCAGCCAGCTTACAGACTGGCACAGAACTGAGAACTAAATGTATGGATAGTTCATAATCATAATAATTTCTTTAATCTGGTGGCAGTGCTGCACATAACGATATTCTGAAAGTGAATCTGGTGCAACTTTAATAATACTAGGAAAACAAAATACAGATGTTCCTAAAGTTAAGGAATTCATAAACAAATGTACAGAACATTAAAAAGTAAGATTAAAAAGAATTTACCATCTGCAATAACCTATAAGAATAACAAATCTGACAAACCGAGCCAAACATTTAAATGCATTGTATATTTTCAGAACTGCTGTGCTGTTTAAAAAAAAAAAAATCTTCGTCAAACTATCTGACATTCATCAACCTCTCTCATTATCCAAGGCTCTCACCACACTTGGCTCACAGGTGCCAGACCACAGCACAAGCCAGCAGTTGGAGTCCTTCACCCAAGGACTTTCAGCTGCTATGGAGCACCCATTATGTCAATTTTCTGACACTTATATTCATCCTCAGAGGAAAAGAAAATGCACAAATTCATATAACATGGGAAAAAATTTAAAAATAATGAAATTCAATTCCTATTTTGGGAGATCCAAAGAATACTCAAGGTACAACTTTAAAAAGAAGTTTTGTGAGTCATCTATAAATGCCCTTGTCCAACATGTAGTGGGATCAGAGAGTATTTTTGCACTCATCTGAGGGGATTTTTTTTTTACTAGGGACAGTCTAGTTCAGATTAAATCACTTCAGCAAACCTCCTGAAGGTCATTATGAACAGTCTTCTCATAATGCAATTTCTTTATTTTTGTTAACCAAGTTATTACTACGAACTAGGGCTGTGTAGCCTATTACATGATGCAGATACTCAAGACAACTATTCAATAAACCCAAGAATTGCTTGCTCCCTACCACAGGGGTCTCTGTCACTACCAACTTTGGAAAAGGTAAAGGAAAATAAGCAGCATTGGTGCATTATATTCATTCGCCATGAACATTTAACTTGAATTAACTCGTGTACACAAACTACTAAAAAGTGTGCACCCTACCAACCTAGTCATACAACTGAGCAGTGGAAAGCTATCAGTAAGATAAGAAAAGGCAACAAATCAGAACAAAACTTGTTTCTTAAGTAACCACAAAATAAGCTTCTGGAACTGTACTATTGAGAAAAAGATATCAAACTGCAGCTGCCAGCCCAGCTAGCTTCTGGGAACACCCTCGTGACAGCAGGGCTATAAAACAGCAACTGTCTTCATCATCACTGTGATGACACCACTTGCCCTTACAGCAGCTAGAGCCAGCAGTGGGCCTTCTCACACTCATTCTGCATTTCTGCAATCATTTTGCAAAACACAGTGTGCTCCAGAGCTAAGGGGGGGGGGGGGGGGGGGCGCAGAACTCATTCACTCTGGTGGTTCTTCCTTAGACCAGGCTTCACAAACTCAAAAAGAGGTGGATTTACGGTTCCTGAATAGTTAAGGCCCCTCTCTTGAACTTAAAGTTAATAAACAGGGGAAAACATGTTGTATAATATGAAGAAAATTGAACACTGACTTTCCAGAAGCAGGAAGAATTTTGCACCCGCAGCAATTTTCAGGACCCTGTAGCACTGCAAATGTAGAAGTCCTGTGCCCAAAAGCCCTCTGTTCTCAGTTGCACTTGTCAACCTGATCCAGGTGATGCTTTGGTCTGTGCAGAAGCTGTTAGTTTTCTTTACAAAACGACCTGCTTCCATCGTCCCCCACTTTTACTGAGACTGAAGGACTAATGAATGCATGCAGTGGTTTGTGCATACAAGCCACCTAGGTTGTGCACTCAGTGCCTCTTGTGCAGAGTTTCTTTGTGTTTCCTGACTGCCATATCTGCTCATTGTTCATCATCTATTTAGATGTTTAATGTTTTATGGTAGGAAGCATCTGTTTGCTGTGAAGAATAGCTAATGCAATAGGTACCCCATCACTAACAGACATCTGATTGTTACTATTAATTACAAAGATGAACCCTTGCTTTTCTTTTTCTTTTTTAATAGAAAGACTGGCTTTTATTTTGGTTTGGTTTTTTGTTTTGTGTTTTATTTTACAGACTTCTAATGTGACAAATAGTACCCCTTTGCAGAATGGCAATATAAAAGTCTCTGGAAAAGAAGCTTGTTTACCTTCTTCAAAACCACATTTATATTCTTATACCAGAGGACATTATGTATATAATATCCAGCAGGTGCAGGGATCCAAGATAAACACCAAAAATTGAACTGCTTTGTGAAACCTTCCTCTTGCTTAAATGTCTTTGTATCATATCTTGTAATGGAAAAAGCCTGGTGAATAATTTTCAATAATAAAGAGGCACTATATTGCTGAGGATGCCAGGGGTTTTTTTTCTGAGTAACTAGTTGTCTGCAACAGGACAGATATTTGAATAGAAACTGACTGGAACACTAGTGGTAAGAGAAAAAAAAGGAAAGGAAAATAGGAAATATGGGGGGAGAGAAAGGAAAAACGTATTCTGGTCCTAATAACGTGTCCCTACAAATTTACACAGTCTAGCTGATGAACCAGAATTAAATTAACACAACATTGCTCATTTCCAAGTGCAAAGTCTGCGTGCAGAAAATGCTTAATGACAATACTAAGAGGAAACTTGCTGAAGCAGTAAGACACAGATGGTCAGAATAAAGTACTGAAACACCACAGGAGTCAAGTTGTACTGGAGCTGAGATTTCCCTGTGCACTGATCTGCCCTGTAGAGGACAAAGAGTGATTGTGCCTACTCTAGAGAGAAAAGGAAACATTAGAACAGCGATGTGCAGCAGATTTAGGGATGGAGATGTGTCAGAACAAGTTTCAAAATTTGTTTCTCTTGCCAATAATGAGTAAGCAGATTGAACATTTTAACATATAGATAGCATTCTACATGTAGATAAAAGAAGAAGGAATAAAAACCCCTTAATCTCTGTATCAAAAACCCTGGGGACAAAGAGCACATCAATAAGCTATCAGGTATTGCAGAATTTATACTGTAGAAGCTTTGGGCATTTTTTGCAAATTATTATCATGTCTGTGTCAAGACGCAAAATTTTCTTTTGCTCTCACTTGATACGAACAGGATTTAGAGATTGTTTTAAAACAAAGGATATTGTAAAAGAAAGGCATGGTTAAGCACTAGGGAGATCAAAATCATCTCATTGGCTTTACTACAAAAAATTCTAAATACATTGGGGCAAGTAATTCAGTTTTAGCGGATTGGTTCTTTATCTACTTAATACTGAGATTAGAATAACAACACTTTCTCCCTTCTGTTTTTGTGTGACTTGGTATTTCACTCCCTTGAAGACTGTATTTTCAGCAATACTGGCTTCTCCTAGCAGACCATAAATCTAAACTGAAGACTTTAGGAATCATAATTCTACAAGAGGCATATTTGTAAACCTATTGTTTGCTTGTAGATTAATTGGCCAGTAGAAGAAAAATAACTCAGAGGTGATCTTAAGAATTACAGGCAGGGACCCACATTTACCACTTTTATGTGAATACTGCTATTTCCATGTTGAACTGTCAGTGATATTGTTAAATAATGCTCTGAATGCAGATGTTATATTTTTATCCTTATAGCAGGATGGAACTGTTCAACTGGCATGAGCTATTGCAGGTAATATAAAACAAAAATATTTTTGGATTATAGACATTCATACTAAAGATTTAAATAATCTTCTGAAATCAAAGTTGATGAGCAAGTTTGTTCTGCCACAAATCTTGAATACAAGGTACAATTATTGCCACTTTAGAGCAACAGGTGTTGCTCTTTAATGTCATTTTAGGTTATTGGATGCCGTTTTTCAACTATGATCAGCAAAATAAGGTCTGAGGCAGGCAGAGAAGAAACAGCACATTTACTTCGAAATGGAGAAGTAGAGACAAGACAAAGTGTTTAAGCAGCACTTTCTAAGTAGTGGTCTGTTACACCTGCCATCAGCACATTTTCAAATGCATTCCTGAGCAAGGGAAAATAGTATATAGTCTCAAATTATTTACACACTGTATGTCAGAAGCACCTTAACTGAGTCATTTTTAAGTGAGTGATATGTCAGTGTTTAACCTTTTTATTTACTTATTATTTATTTAACCTGTGTAGTTCATTTTTATTTACTATAGAGCGTGAGAGGAAACTACTTTGGTTCCGTACATGTGGACATCTATATTCAAAAGACATTTTAGAAGTTTCTAATGAGACAAACTTTTTGGAGGCTTCTTGTCAGTTTTGGCAAGATATTATACAGAAACTATGAAATATTTTAAAGTGTTACTCAAAATCCTTGAAAGTCACTGTTCCACTACATTCAAAAGACTTCTCCTCCCATCACTAAATTAAAATCTATAGTTACATACCTATTCTGGGTGCTGCAGATTAATGATATTTTATCAAAGAAACTTTCATAAGTTCAATAGTCTTACAGAATTAAATTGAACACAGTCATAATGAAACATGGAATAAAACTCATAATCCATATTTAATTGCAGAATTTTACAACTGTCTTATTCATCATGCTGCTTTCCAGTGCTAGACCATAGAATAAGCTGGGGACAGTCAGCTTTGTAATCAAGCATGCAGACACATAGTTGCAGACATTGACAATTTGTACGTGCCTTTATGATCTGCGATTTAGGGCTCATTCCAATCACAGCAAAGTTCATAATCAGGGTCTTGTCAGTACTGGTATACACTCAACTAGCTGAAATCTCTGTCAGCATTAGCCAGGTCAAGTGCTTAACATATGTAACAGACAGAAAAGTGATTTTTAAGGAGATTTAAAGATGGATGTATCTACGTAAATTATAGACCAAGTCCCTCCCAGAGCTGCCAGAAATGAGAGTGTGCACTAGGCTCAGTCTCAGGGATACCACATCACATCTGTCAGTAGGGATGGTGAGAGCCCACTCTACCAGACATAGAGGAGATGCCAGCTGCTAAGAGAGATAACAGATATCCTGATGCATGACCTGCAAACCAAAGACAGGCAGTCAAAAAAGCCCAGGTGCCAGCTCTCTGATACAGAAGAGGGGGGCCAGGGCTGCTGATACCATCCCAGTCAGGAGTGTTTGGCCATGACAGTAACAGAGCTGCACAGTAAAATGCTTCCCACACATATGCTGAAACAGGGCTTATCGAGTAGGCCTGGTATCCACCAACTGCTCTCACAGAGAGCAAAGCCAGGAGCCAGAGACACAAAGTTATGTTTCCTGAAGTAACTGTTTAAAAAGTCACCTGTGTTAGTACCTCTCAATAGTTCCTTCAGTAATGGTGCTGAATTCTCCCTATTTGTAAGTTTGCATACATCAGGTATCCTTTAACTGATGTGGAACAAAAAGGTACTATGGCACAGATTTTTTTGTTAAAAGGCCCTTATTCTAGATTCAAAGTATTAGGTACAGTCCATGAAAATAACTCTGGGAACTGCTGCTCAGAATTAAAAATCCATTCATCGAAAAATTCTTGTTTCCTATTTCCAAGTACTTCTCAAAAATAATTATAAACAGTTCATAGTGCTGTGACTATGGGCAATTGAATTTTAGAAGTAAGCTAATCCAAGACTTTTTCTGATCATATATCACTGAATCCAGAATCAAGCAATCTAATAAAGAAAAGGGCATATACTACTGAATGTGACTATATCATGTAGTAACAATAAAGACTAACATCACTTTCTCCACTATTCATAAAGCCTTCCTCTAAGCAGTCCCAGATTTCAATATCATCAAGCAACTTGTTTCATAACCTCTTAATCAGAACACTTTTTATTTCCACCTTTTTCTGTGATTCAGATTTTACTACTAAAAAAAAGTAGAGTGATAATTTAAGCACAAATCAAGCTGGTTTCTTTTTATTCTATTTTTGAGATTCCCTACCTTCTGCATAATTTGTATAACTTATTTACAGGCAGGTACTCTCAGACACAGCTCAGAGGCTAAAAATATCTTGAAGACACATTCATTAACACATAGAAAACCCAACAGTTTAAGACATGCTGTCCGGTGGCTTTGAACAGACTGAGATGTATACTGAAATGGTATCATTCAAAATAGATGTCTAATAGTGAACCCCATCATTCCTATCTTGATGTCCTTCAGTTACCTTTAAAAGACCATTTAGAAAGGGAAGAGAATTAACCAAATTTAAGGACACACAAACAGGCTGAGCCTAAAATCAGTCTGTAACAAACTACAGACACAATGTTCTGAGCCATGTTAATTCACAAAAGTTAATATTCAGACATTTATTTAGGCAGATACAGATGATAGAACAGGAATTCTTTAAACTAGTTCTTCCTTTGTTTGAAGTTTATTCACTTGATCAATAAGATAGAATAAGATTATTATCACTAAATCACTGTTTTCTGTTGCTGTTCTCCAAGTTTCCATATTTTCATGATTATTTTGGTTCCCCGGAATTTTTCTTATTTTTTCTTATTTTCTTCTGGATACCCTGGGAAATGTCTGGATTCTGCGTGATTGAAGTTTGCCATCAGCTTCAGCAAATAGGGGATCGTGCTCTGTGCCAAATTCCTTAAACCTTCTAGTAAGCCACACCACCTGTTTTCCTTCTCCTCTCATGCCCCATTTCTCTTCATTGCACATTTTTTCTCTGCTCTAACACCTATTAATCCATGCACTCTATCCAATCAATCATATTCATCTTTCTTCACCAGTTATGTTGTTGTAGCCCTGTGGCTGAAATTAGTAAGACAGTGTCAACTCCCTTATAAAAGTGCTACTTTTCATATTGCCAAAATAATGTCACTGTACTACAGAACACTAGACCAAAATGGTATGCAATACCTTTTCATGCATCTTGATTTGATTTTAATTTGACTTCCAGTCCTACTTGGAAAATCACCACCCTATACATTTATTTCTAAAATGTTCTTATACCCAAGTGTTAAATGTGTGCCATTGTTCAGCTTGTTGAATTCCAATCTCTTCTTCATAGCACATGTCATGAATATACTATATTATTTTTGCCAAAATGCTTCAACATTTAAACTTTAGTGGTTCTTCATTCCTTTTGCTAAAACCCTGGAATTTTTGGTTTAATTCCTCTTGAGTTTAATTAAAGATGTGTCTTCTAAAAACACTGACTGGGACAAGCAGAACAAGTGAAACTACCTTAGCAAGCACAGAAATCAGCTTTAGAATAATAGTGACTAAGGAGTGGAAGCAAAGACGATCATTTGGGAATGATCACTAGGGTCAACAGTCTCAAATACGGATTAATCACAGGGGGAAGGGACAAGAAAAAAAAGACACTTCGGGAACAGTTGGTTCCTTGTTGAAGGAAGACCCATTGCTCTGTCTCTTTAGCATATTTTTTCATTTGTTAAAACCTTTCATTAGTTGTGTGAATGTAATCCACTACTCCATCTCCAAGCAGCAGGTGAAGAACATCCTTTATTCAGTTCCATCTGACTTTGACTTTATTAGAGTGATACATCATTCAGGATTCAAATTGATGTCTATCCCAAGAGACATATTGTATGGCTCAATATTTACTCTGGCATTCTTTAAATTTGCTGTCTACAGAAACTAAGTGTGATGCCATTATCAGAAAATTTATCGTCTCCTACTGGAGACTGTTCTTTGAAAGCCAGGCTTCTACTCCTGGCAATTTCCAATATGTAATTTTTTTTCCCCACACACATTTTTCTTGGGGAAAAAAAAAAAGCCTGAGCAGCTATAGTACTATGTAAATAGCAAAACATTGTATGTCTATTCAAAATCTAGCCAAACATACACAGTTCAGAATACAGCTGCTAAATGCCCATAGCTCACTCACTGCTTTTATAAATTAGGACACTGCCGGAGAGAGGTAATGACATAAAATATTTCATAATAGCACCACTGGAGCTGATTTTTACACCTTTATCATTAATTCTCACATACAATATCAATCAACTTAATCCAATCCAACATCAGCACCAGGTTGCTGGGGTCTCTGGTAAAGTAACCTGAACAGAGGCATCAAAGAAATCACCCTTCAACCTTATTGCTTTCAGTGTACCATACTTATTTTTAATCAGGTGACAAATTACATCACTATTGCTTCTTCATCTAAAGATAAGACTGAAAAGAAGCAAAGTAGTTCTAAAGCACTTGAACCAGAGCTCAAAGTTTAAACAGTAATATCCACACAAAGAGAAAAACAGAAAGGGAGATTCTTTTCAATTTCCAGGAGATAGAGGTAAGAGCAAAGTACTGAATCACCATCCACAAATGCAGAAAAGAAAATTTTCTCCTGAGCAGCACAAGAAGAACAGAGACAGAAAAGAGATATTAGTGCTTTCACAGACACTCCCATGCCCTGATGTGGCTACATGTGTTATTCTGGGTTGCTAGGTTGGTTTTTTTGTTGTTGTTTTTTTGGGTTTTTTTAATTTCCTTATCCTAATGTCTATTAGCAATTCTTCTTTTCAACCTTCTCTTAGGCACTAGATTCTTTTCAGTAATCAAAATGTTTAAAATTGAATAGCAGTTTAAGCTCTTGGGAAATTTAAAAGTATGTTAGTAGTGTTCAAGTTATTTTATGGGTACAGAGATTGGGAAACATGTTTTTACTGTGTAATTTATCCAAATAAATATTTCATAGATAAAGAATATATTATTAGGTATTTTCTCCCCTATTTATAAGTTGGGGGGAGAAAAGCCAGCACTCTAAATGTTAAATTTCTTGGCTTCTCTCCCCCTCCACCCTCCTTTTTTCTTTTTTTACAATTTAAAAAGATTCAGATTTAGATGTTTTTAAACCATGGAAAAATCTACTTCAGAGTTAAGTTTTATTTTGGGTCATCATAATGCAAAATAGTACTTGGAATATTTCTGATGTAAGTTTCTTTCTGTTTTGAAGGTTTGTTCTGTACAGTGATCAACATCCATGTAATTTTTGTTCTACCAACCCCTTAATCCACATTTGTGAGCACATACATACTATAAACCTGTGAGTTTAGGGCAGTGCAATTTACTTCAGTGTCAACTGAATTGAATAAACCCCACTTGCACATCAATGGCATCACCCATTGTGAATTGGTTTTGTGTAGACAGGGAGTAAATCAGCTGATTATCTAATGAGGATGGATTGTGCAAATAGTCTCACAAAGAGCAAATGTGCATAGATAGGGCAATAAATTGTAATGATCGATGGGACAAGTACCGTGGTAAGATCAAAGACTTGAGGCTGCAGTAAGCTTTTTAATCACTAGACCTTGCGCTCCCATTAACCACTTCCTGTAAACGCTCTCTCAGCACTCTGGATTGGAGATTTTCCACTTCTTTCTGCCTTACACCATTCAAGTTCAATAGGATATAGCCTCAAGCAGAGTCAGAAACCAGGTGAAGTGCAAACAAGATTGCTCTGAAGATGTGTTTGCTTGAATTAGGCAGCTCTGCACGCTGCCACCCAGGGGCTATGCCACCTTGTTTTCCTTCCGAGTTTATGTGCTGCACACGGTCTTGTCCTTCACAGGAGTTATTAGCTAAAATTTTGACTGTAGTTTTGGGGGATTGGGGCAACAGCAGCTGACACCTTCCCATCCCCAAACCCTCGGCGCTGTACCATGCTTTTTTTCACAAACCAGCATGAGCTCAGCACATAGAATGAGCACAAAATGTTGCCTTCCTCCCTTCGTGATCTTATCGCTGCTGTGCTTACAGTGCCTGCCACTAATCTTGAATTTGTTGTTGGTCTAAGTTTCCAAGTTCTCTCTCCACCTCGAAAAGCTGCTCATTCTCCCATTTCCCTTCTCAGCTACTGCCTCCTCCACCCCTAAACCCAGTAACTTTGTTGTTCCCTTCCCAAATTTCTCCAAAGCTTTATCCTTCCCACATCAATACACCATCACCAATCTAACCCCATTTTTTTTTTTTTCTTCTCCTCGAGCTGGCAACATCACTGCCTTACCACCCACCAGGAACTTCTTTTGAAACTGAGCTCCCTTCCCAAGTGCCCCCCATTATTTCATCTTCCCCAGCTGTTCATTTCATTCCTCAACAGTAGCTGGTTGCAACAGCAACTGCTTCTTTCACATCTAATTATTGCAATGAATCTGTAGAAGATACCAGAAAGGAGTGTGCAAATGCAATGAGAAATGTTTGAAGAATTCACTGCTCTTCCTTCACCAGCTTGAAAGGAGAGCAGTTTAATTACCTAGAGCTTTACAAATACGCAAATTATCAAATTATCTCCTCTTGTTCTAAAACTTTTCATAATCGTACAGATATTTCAGTTACCAGAAAACAAAAAATGTGTCTGCTTAGAGAGGAGAGATTAAAAAAAAAAAAAGGAAAAAAAGCTCTTTTCACCTAATTCATACATCCTACAACAATTTTATCAACATTTAATATTTTATTGTTTACCATCTCTAATCCTTTTTCTTTATTTTGATTTCTTTCCATTGAAAGACTTGCAAACATGCTGTGCCTTTTCAGAAAAAGGCCAGGTTAGCTTTATGTGTAGCATAAATGCAACCATTGCTTAGAAGGAGGGAGAGGGAATTCAGCATGTAACATAGGCATGATGTACTTTCAATAACTTTTTTATTTTTTTAAAGTATGAGTGTAGTACATATACAAAAACACTAAAGAAATTTTATGCTTTAAAAAAAGAGCCATGTATTTGTATATTGAAGAAAAAGAAACATATTTTCTCTGTGTTGGTGGGCAGTGCTTTTCTGGGTTTTTTGATTTGTTTTGTTTCATTCTCTCCTCTCCAGTGTTTAGGGCATGAAGATCAAAGATTCTCAATGAGATTTTTAAGATAATTCTGAATGCCTCGTTCAATTTGAGAACATAATAGCTACCATCAGCTCAATGAGGTGGGGTTTTTTTAAGAATCATTTCGGTAAAAGTTTCAAAAAACCCCATACCTCTTCACCGCCCACATAGTATCCTCAGGCACATTTAATGGAAGTCTGGCTTCCAGATACCATAGCTGTTGATGAGCTCATTCATAAAGCAGGCTCTCTGAATAAGCCATGACATCAAGGCAAACACAAATGCTTAAAGAAACAATTGCTCAACAAAAGGTTGCAGGATGTTTTCCAAAACATGTAGGTCATATTACTGGAAATGTGAAGGTGAAAATTATTACTACTTAGTTTTTTTTGGCCGTGTCTTTTTTGCGAGGTAATAGCCATATGGCTTTTCTCTCTGGGAATTTCAGTCAGCTGCTGTGCCTGCTCAGCTTAAGAGCCTTGCTGAGCACCATAAGCACTGTGGGCATTTCTTTCTAAATTGGTCAAAATAAGCTTTTAACTCACTCCAAAGTTAATGCATTTTTTTACCTAGAAAACATAAAGTCAGATACCAAAGCTGTCCAGTCTGAACATTATAACTAGCAGATGCAAAAGATTTGCAGTGAGAATTATCTCTACAATTATTTTCCTTTTAGGAAATAGAACTTCATAATTAAATAAAAACCTTTATGGGGAAGGGTTTGAACTTAAAGGAAGGAAACTACATCACCAACCAACCCTAACACTTGATGGACCAGTGTAAATCCAACAGAAAACCAATACCTGCTACTGCAATCGTCACCACAGTCTGACCATCTAACTTACAACAAAGCAAAGAAAGAGACAATTCTCATCAGATTTGTTATGTTTCATACAACAAACTGTAAATAGCAACAAAATGAAAAGAAAATTTCATCTGGAAGTTGCAAAGCACTAATGGGCTGAGATTCTGCAACTGCCACAGAGATGGCCTGACATTCCACTGCAAAACCGTTAATGTTTCATTCATCCATGACTTATTAGATACTTCTTAATTTTGATTTATCTTGGGGAATTTGTGATCAAAGAGGGACATGTTCAAGTTTACATTTTTATCTCAGTAAGTCAGTAATTCTGGAATCAAATCACTTTACCAGTGAAGCTTTTTTTTTTTACCTCTTATAACAGCCATTCTGCAGAATTTGCCAGTGAGAACTGTGAAAATTACTTATAATTTAGCCTCAAGACCTATGTCTTGAGGCTAAACCAATTACACTGACCTTTCACTCCTTACCTAATATACACTTGTTATATGTTAAAAAAAATAGCATATGGAGTGCCTTCTGGTTTTTTCCAGTATCTGGAAATGTGTAATACTTTTTAAAGCAAGGGCATTATCTGACATAGAATATTCTGATGACTCAAGACTATAGCCCCAAAATTGTAGAGTGAAACAATATGTTTGCACAGGTTGCCTTGCTTTTCTACACTCAAAGGAAGACTGCTCTTCATTTGTGTAAAAACTTTGATTGGTTAAAATTAATCCCTTTAATATATTAATCTCTTGCTTATGCAGGTGTAAAGACATCTTTCACCCAAGGCTGCTAACTTTGTACCTCAAGGGAATCTTTCAGTCAGAAGCCAAAAGGACAGAGTCTTTGTGACGAAGCATCAAATCAAAATATAAATTAAACAACAGATGCTAAAAAACATTTTCTAAACAGCTGTGGCTAAAATACAGCCATTTTTATATTATAGGCTTTAAAAATTAGCATTTTTAACTTGCTGACAATATGACAATAATAAAACGTCTGCAGTGCAAGATTCCCCATGGTATGCATGGCATTAGGAATGGAGGAATTTGTCCTGTGGTCCCTTCAGTAATTAAAAGCCCCAAAAGGATTTCACGGGGAATTTTCAACTGACTTTTATCTAATGCCTACTACCAGGTTAGGGAAAGCATTTTTGGTAAATTAATGAATTAATTCAGTTTTCACTTTGGCTTTCAGTTTCACCTTAAAAGAAATCCCCGAGGCTAGCAATTCTGCAGCACAACAAAAACCCATGCTGGTTTGTAATAGAGCTGGTTTTGTTGACCTCAACTGCAAGAACAGTTCCTTGCTAGAAAAGAGACTAAGGAAGAAAGCATAGCACAGGAGCTTTCATCACGTTAGACAACAAGATGCGGCTTTAAGCAATCTGGTCTAGTGAAAGGCGTCCCCATCCATGGCAGGGGTGTTGGAACTAGTGATCTTTAAGGTCCCTTCCAACCTTAGATATTCTATTATATATTCTATGATGAAATGACAGGTACAGTCAGGATAAATATACGACAACATTTAGTCCTGCATGAAATGCAGTGATTTACATTCCTCTATTTTTAATGTGTATGCTTACATTCAGTCACTGTGTTGAGAAGACAAAAAATCAACTGATCTTATGACAGGGTCAGAGCACAGGTATAAAGAAAGAGTAATACCAAAGCAGGCCATCACAGGATAAAAAAAAAATCTAAATATTTCTGTTAATTTCCTTTAAGCCAATGTATAAGTTCCTGTTCCCTTCCTACATACCTAGAGTGTCCCACTAATCTTTCATTGACTGAAAACAACACCAAGAATTTCACTGAGGAGTATGTCATTCTGATTGCACAACAAACCAAAGTGTAAAGGGGATGAATTGAATCTGAATTTACATGGAAAGTTCAAAATGTTATACTTGCAATATTAACTTTTTTCTTATCATTTAACAGCTGCAACTCACCAATTTCCCTGTTTGATTCTTAATGACGGCAGCACTACGAAACAGTCAACTAGAATTTCTGCTTTGAGCTCAGGACAGCAGTTCTCCCTTAAATTTCATTTAAATAATATCTGAAACAAATAAATAGTAATATTTTTTTTAAAAAAGCCAACACAGTAGAGAAAAAGCTTCTCATTATATTACAAAACCTTACTGAAGATTCAGTACTGAGACAATCACCTAAATATATGAAAAAATACAGTACAGTATATGTTAAATCAAATATCTCAGGCTTATCTATGCCTGGGCTAAATCCAAAAAGGCACAGCAAAGCCTGAGAAAGAGGTGGACCTGAGATATACATGCAACAGAGCTTCCTTGTGTCCCAGAAACATTACCAAACTATTACACAGGCTTTTGCTCATCGGAAAAAAAGAGGAAATGAAAAGGGAACATCTGTAATGTCTAAAGTATTCTAAAGGGAATATACGGGAAGGATGTTTCAAAGCTATTTGAGCTAGGGTCAAACAGGGATAGGAGATGAAAACATAACAAAGGTCATGAAACTACGTACTGACAGACTTTACCTTATGAAATAATTATTAAACTATGTGACAAATATATATGTAAGTTATTAAACAAACTAGAAAGAGCAATAATCAAATTCAGTGGTCCTCTACTGTTCTGAATTTGTCCTGTGTTTTTCCCTTGTGTTAGAATACTTACTGTAAAAGAGTTAAAGTTATTACTTTGAAAGAGTTCATAGTGCCTACCTGAAAGCACTTTTCATTGAATTTAGTGGTAACCTCTTTATGCAGGTATTATATTGCCATCTAGTGTATGCAGTGTATATTGTAAGTCCCGGGAAACAGAATTACATCACATAAAGCAGCTGAATTCTCGCCTTAGTTGGCTTTCCTCAATATATTTTATCTTGCACCATCACAGATTTCCTCCAGGTTACTCAATCCCAAGAAACATGACTGGTGTTACCAAGATTCAGCACTATAAAGAGAGCACTACCCTAGAAGCAGCCACTTGCAGAATCTCAGTCTGTGCTTTTGAAAGGTACATACACTCAGTTTTAGGAATTTCAGCTGTTCTCAAGCAGCAAAGGGTGCTTTGGATTCAGTGGTCCTCCTCCTGGAGGGGATGCAGGCCCTCATCCCTGACAATACTGGGTCAAGGAGAGAGAACCAATCCCAGTCTCTTTCATGCCACTTTCTATAACTAATTAAATTGTTATCGAGATATGGACAGTGGCTAAGCTGCATTGACAAGTCCCTGGGTGGCAGGAGGCACAGTCCACTTTGTGCAGGCAAAAGACTGCTCCACAACATAGTTGCAGGGTGCTCCTACCGTGCTCCCCAAGCCATGAACCACTTGCCCCAGGCATATGCATAGGAGTTTCCTAATCTTCTTCCAAGAAAGATGGTTTGAGAGACTGGGGTTTCCCCCAGCACACCACCATATGTGTACTGTTAGCAGCTACATATCCCACCCTTGAGCACTATCCTTCCCTGCATTACTTGGTAAGAGTCTCTGAATTCCCCAGCTGTGAACAGTGCCAGAGGCACAGCACATCCAAGTCAAGAACAGGAGTCATTTGGGTGCTTGTAAAAGTGGAGCTTGGCCATCTCGAATTCTTGCAACACTGAGTGCTGAGCAATGCCCCACCATGCATTTGAACATACCAGTCTCACTCGGATTTAAAAATCTGAGCTTTTAAACCTAGACTTCTGAAGTGCATTTCCCCCGTCTTTGCGGTAAGATTTACCTTTTCTGGAAGAGTTCTTTCAAGACACAAACTGACCCAGGTCCAGAATGCAAAGGTTAACTTATAACACAGTGAATGCTACAAAGGAACAAGTAAATGCCCTGACAATGTATGTGAGAGGCCCTGGCCACCAGGTTCTCCAGGAGGCCACTTTGGCACCGAGCAGTCTAACTTTCCATCCATTCCGTCCCTGGGCCACAGGGTACTGAAAAAGAAAAAAAAATGGTTTCACACTGACCCCATCTTCCAGTGCACCTGAGAGAGACACTGGCTCTCCACTGGAAAGAAAGAACAGGAAAGAAACCTTACTTTGACCAGAAAAGGAAATGGCCTCTCAAAAACATGCCTCTGTTATCAAAATCCATCTTCCCCATTATGGAACTGAAAAACTCCTTGAAGCCCCAATATCAGTTACAAATACCAAGTTTTATGAGAACTGGCTACAGCTGGGTTTTTTCAGTGTCTCATCACTTAATATATGGAGGCCCTAATATTATGCATAAATAAGATTTTTATGCATAATATTTCATGCATAAACAAAGTAGATTTTACCTTCTTTTTTGCTAATGTTGGGGCTTGAATTACTGGTTGTCCTTGTTAACATATTTGCTTACTTTACTGGTCTTATCATATAATGCATTGTGCAGTCTGTAGTAACAATGTATTTAATAGATTGTAGCCTTTTGTTTGGCCACTACGGTACACACTTTTATTTATTGTTATTGCAATTAATATTGAAAATATACCCTTTATCAAATTCAGTCTTGGATTGTTATTGACCTACATATATTACTTACATGATACAAACACGCACACACTCCGTAAGCAGCTGACCTAGGGGGTGGAAGCTAGCTAGCACCCTAATTAATTTTAGTCTTAAAGAGTCAAGTTAGCAAAAACCTTCTGTTTAAGCTAACCAATGCCATTTTAAATGAAGCACTACATTGGCTCTGTCAGCAGATTGGTCCCTTCCATCAGGGAGGGAGGTGAAGGACAATTAGGGCTGAAAAAGTCTCTTGTTAGTGCAGCTGTTGGGCATTATGCCAAGAGAAAAGGTAGCAGGTGTAAATAGAGTTCCAAGGTGATTAAAATTCCTTTTTTTTTTCCCTAAATATGTTGAATACTAATTAAGCAAGATACTGATACCTGTATGCAATCGGATATGTCTGTCACGTATTGGCCTCATAAGCCACCAGCGTGCCTGTAGCAAAAGTGGATAGTGCCTTCCCAAATCTTCGTTCGCGAAGCCAAGCCATGACACCTGTACATACCACCAACTGTGTAAATATTCCCATTCTCTTCACTAGGACAGGGACTCAGGTACAAAAGTGAAGCAAGTACTAAGTATCTTGCTGAATTAAGTCTTTAGTGTAATAATCTACAGATACAGAACTAGTGAGAGATTTTAGTACACCTCTTCCATCCCCTCCTGTGGACTGTTTTCCTCATTCTATCACTATCCTTAAACTTTTCCCATCCATAAATTTACAGCTTGTCATAGGCAGGCACAGGATCATTTAAGCTAGTTAAGGAATATCTGTAGCCTTTTGGCATGTAGTCAGTAAAACTGCCATTGCTGTAACTAGGGTTTAGGTCTTCCCCCAGAAATAAAAGCACTTACAACTTATCACCAGCTTACATGATTAGTTAATAAAATAAATGGAGGTTTTCTTCAAAAAGACATAAAAAAGAAGATAATACTTTTTATAACAGGTCGTAGTATCTGTCTCATTTTTCTAAGAGAAAACTGAATTTTTGCTAATTGAAGAAAAGATTATTACAAACAGAAGACATTTTATATAACTAGATCCTTTATCCTTTTGTAATAACTTTTAATGGGATTGTGTTTTTTTTTATCCAAAGTGGAAATAGCTAGTTGTTTAAAATTAAAATTCAGAGGAGAAAGAAGTCCTCTGATTAAAAGCCTAATAATATAGAGAATTAAATGGCATATAATTGATGAGCCTCAATTTGTTTGCTAGCTCTAGCAAGGCTACTCAGTGTTTAAGTTAGCAGCCAGCCTTTCATTGGCACTCAGCTATTATGGGAAAAATGTTGCACTAAGAACGTAGAGGAGGATCAAAACAATTCTAAAGATACTGTTCTACTAATTCCTAAGCTAGAGCAGAGGATGAAGCTTGTACTAAGAGCCCTTCTGTGTGTCAGTTTAATGTCAAACACCAGCAGGCTGAAGTCAAACAAGAGGTTTCTCAAGACGCTCACACTAAAAATTTACCAGAAAGTGTTTACTGATCATATGATCACACACAAATTTTCACAGCAAAAATATACAGAAAAAAGTTATTTCTATTCATCTACGGAACTATTTCCCAAAGGCCATTGCCTGCCACTGAACATTCACCACAGTGGATGGCAAACTTTACCATTGAATTTAGCTGTGAGGGATGTACATCCTCATCTGGAAGAAGAGGATTTTACAAGCTTGTCCTAAAAATTACATCCTTCATATAACTTTCTGCAGTGTTTTTCATGGTTAATGTAAAATTTCTTTGTTAATAAATAAAGCAGTGAAATATGGGAGGCAAAATTTTAATCAGAGGGGAAAAACTTAGTGGAATTTCCTATGGCAATGTGAGGGTTTTATTCACAGAAGGGCTAACCATCTCAAATTTAATAACCAGATGTGTCCAGAATTCAGTGCTTCCAAATGTTTCAGGTATGTAGGTTTCCGAACACAACACATTATGCCAAAAATGCACACAGGAGAGGAAATGGGTAATTGGGAGGGAAATGTGCAGTGGTAGCACATGCCAAACTGCCCTTGCTCAACATGGGAAAGCTGGAAAGAGGAACTATGTGATGGAAAGAAAAGGGACACAAGGTCATTTTCTACTCCCAAGGATGACATTTGTAATCCAGACTGATTCTGCTGAATTCAATGGTTTTAAAACCAGAGTGGAAAACGGACTCAAGCTGTTATCCTTTTTTAAACACAATAGAAGGAGGACAGTCAGTTCAGTAGCAATTTAGTCTCTCCTCCTCTCTAAGGAAACCTAGGAAAATGGCCAAACAGATGCCTAAATACCTGGATTTGCTGACTCACAAAATGTGTTAGATTAAGGTGATACAGAAGATGATAAACTCATCAGTCAAATTGTATTTGTCCCATCTCTCTAACAGAGGATGCTGCACAGCAGGAGGAGTGGTTTGAAGCACAAAACATTTCTCACTTCACATAATTTCAAGGTGGAAACACAGTAATGTAGTCTTGACAGTAACCGTTAGCATAGATATCCAGATTCTGTTTTAGTTTTGGTCATCAAAGAATAAAGGCTATTTAAGGTATTCACATAGTTCTTAATTTTATGCTTAGATTTTCACACATACTCAGAGTCCAAGTTCCAAGGATATTTGTAGCTTTTTGTTTGTTGGGGTTTTTTTGATTTTCAAAGCAAGGTTTTCAAATATTAAAGACTTTGAGGGAGTAAAAAAGCTGTAAAAGGAAATGTTTGCACAATTCGATTTTTATCTTTTGGTTATTTTGATCTGCAATTTTCTAAAGGGAAGAACATTCTTTGGGAAAGTATGACACAGGAAATAAGTGAGATACATTCCCTGAACTTCAACACAAATGAGAGCTGCAAGATTGTATGGCAAAGCCTGTCATCTCCACACAGCTATTTCCCATTTTGTCTCTTTGTGTTGCCTCTTTGAAACCTCACTGTAAACAAATCATTATGGGCATATACATTACAAAGAGGTAGAAATTCCATTGTTGGTATATGCAAAATGAATGTGAGCTATTGCCTCCAAATAGCCAGCAAGTTCCTGCTTGGCTGCACAGAACACAGATTCACAGCTGGTACATATTGGCCTCCCACAGCAGTGACAATGACTGGCGTTGTGGAACTTCAGCCTAATCTCAGCACCCCAAAGTTTCAATGTATGATCAAGCTTCGAGGTTTCCAATGTAACAACTAGAAGAAATATCTGAAAAACATCAAATTAAAATATATGCTGAGATTGACAGAATCTAAGTAATGGAAATTGCGACTCTGATATTACAGGAAATATTGCTAAGGAATATTAGTTACTTAGCTGATGGCAGGGAAGTTTAAAAATGAGTAAATCAACTAGAATCCCCTTTTTAAGCTTCTCCTCCTCATTGATAATCTACTCAGGCATGAAAATCCATAGTACAATTGTGTGATGTCCCGGAGAAGAACTGGCTTAAAATCAAAAGTATAGTGTGACTTTGTTATTTTCCCCCATTGTACATTCAGTGTCTCCAGAAACACACAGCTTTCCAGCTCTCAGTTCCAGCTGCAGGCAAGAAAGAGTTTCACTGGGTGTGCTCCTGGACGTTTGTGCTCATAACTGCTTGCCTACAACTAATGAAGCTTATCCTGATATTTCCTCTCATTACCAGACATGGTTTTGATTCTAAGATTAAGACTATCCAGGTCCTAATCCAAGACTATAAAACAATAAAGCAGCAGTCCAAACTATTTGGATGAATGAATTTTTCAAGTATTGAAATTGTTGTGGTAGGGATTAGGGTGGGTCAAGCAAAGCGATTCCACAGGCCATCCTCTCTTGGAGGAAAAATATGCCTTGCAAGGCAAAATGAGAAATTGAATAAAACCATGAGAGTCACCTACAGTTGACTGTAATACACCAAGAAAAGTGTTGGGCCTTACACTCCCTTAATAATCTTTCTTTCCCTTTTGTGAGTGCTTTTTATAGTTTGCACACTATCCACCTAACCAGACATTTGTCTAAGAAATTATAAGTTGTCGTAGAGTAGTTTGCTCTAATGTAAGACACTTAACCATATGAAGAACTGAACTGCATTTTATGATCACACCTTTCTAACCCCATCTTCAAGGAGAATTCCTGAGTGAAAATCTTGAAGGACATGAAGTATAATGACTACTCATTGCCTTCAACAATTTCTATGCAAAGGCACAGAGTAATGAGGCTGTTCATCAGAAATGATAAAGCAGTGCATGCTCTGTGAGTTTGTGACTTTATATTACCAGCAGCAGCTTAGTTTCCCTTTGAGATAATAAATTCCATCATATTGTAATCTCCTCCATGTTTACTGACCTGGGAACCAGCACTTTCTGCAGTGCACAGGTCTTATTAGGATTTTAACATGCATGTTGGGGATGTTAGAATGAAAAAAATGAGGTTGTGGAGAAAGAACAACTACAGGTTGCTGAAGAGGAGGAGAAAAAATGTCTGAAGTCCCATCCCTCCCCATGGAAGTAGGTGGCTTTCAGAGGAATGGAGACTTGCAAATACAAAGTATTTTCTTGAATATTATGGGAGCGAAGCTGCTGACACTAAACATATCATGGAAGCAAACCAGTCTTTAATGAGTAAATTCTAGTAGTGTAATTCCAAGGAAACTGAGAAACGTGTGAGACTGAAGAAGTAGAGAAAGCCCTTTTAAGCATTTTGGTTGATCTTAAACACATTCCTACAACATTTCAGGAGGTTCTGCTATATTTGAAAATTCAGTTCAGAATCAAAGCTAAAAAAATCTCACTTGGCTTCAATCAGATCACAAATAGCAAGGAAAGCAACCCAAAAGTAAGCATGGAACTCAATACTCAGATATTTTTAAAGGCATACAGGTACTGCCCACAGAATCCAAGCCTGAATTCTCAGAATCCCATAATTAGTGAATCCAAAAATGCTCTTAGATTAATGAAGCAGAAGCTCAAGGGGATGTGTGATTATCTAAGGTCTCAGGAAACAATTAAACCAGGTGGGAAAATCAACTGAAAGGGCGTACCCATGAAGAATAAACGATTAGTTTAGCCAAGAAACACAAACAGCATTTAAATAGTTTTTGAAAAGGACAACAGCCTTACTTTAAAAAAAATAATGTGATGAAAAATCTACTGTACAGCTACATGAACTATCTCAAAGGTGAATTAGCCCCACTATGAAAACCCCAAACATTAGTTCTGCTTCTAAATTTGCCCAGTTTCAGCTGCCAACTATTTGATCTTGTTCAGTCTTTCTTTGCTAGACTGTGGTTTCATTTATGTAGCTACATTAATAAAAACTATGAAAGTAGTAAAAAGGGTTTAAAGTGTAAACATTACACTATAAAATATCAAAAATTGGAATTGTCATTTTTATGACAATTCAAGTGGAAGCAGAATAATATTTCAAAATTTTACTGTTTACCTTTTAATAACCCTTTTAAAAAATTATTTTTCAACCCACAGTTTTCAAAGGCACCTAAGGCATCTGGGAAGCTTTATCACAAGTGAATTGTTTCAGTACACAAATATTCACAGCAACATTTTTCTAATTTTTTAATTTGTATTTGTTGTATTTTTCTTTCGAAATTCAGTCTATGAACATATCTGCATGTTTAATTACTTTTCTGAAGAAAAATTTCACTGGATAAAAATTTCATTCTTCTGTGCCTCTTGTTTAAGTGTATTAATGTAATTATTTTTTTTTTTCATTTGGACTTTGTTTTCCTGGCAACTATTTATCTGAGTATTCTTATCATAATGTGCCAGCAACTTATGTAAACCCAGAACCAATACGACTGCATATCTTTTGTGTTAATTTGAATTTATCTTGGCATCATGTAATACCATCCAGTGTATTGGCAAAAAAATATTGAATGACTTAACTTGGGATGTCCTCCAAAATATGTTTCTTTTCAGTGGAAATTCCCTGCAAGCTATGTCTAACTTTTCAGACATTACAAAAATGATCAGAAGATTTTGCAGATGTTTAATCTTGCACATTACCACATACATTAACAAGCCTCTGATGTTGAGTCCTGTCAGACCTATGTGGAAATAGAAAGCTGAAGACAGAATCTGTATTTATTTGAGAGAGTATCTATCATGACCTGGTATAACAAAACGTTCCTTTTCATTTAGTCTTTCAGTTTCCAGAAGAAGGCACAAGAAAACAGTACCTTCAGACGTTTCTCTTGCAAAAGCCCTGCTAAAACAGCTAATAGAATTTTTTGGTCAAAATGCAGTAAAACATTCAGGCATACAGGCTTCAGCACAGTGCACGACAGGCCTCCGCTGCATCAGAGGCTATGTAGGGCAGCCATACAGTTTGACATAGTCATGCATTTTAAAATATTCCTGTAAGCAGTAACTGAACCCCAGGCTTCCTTAGTCTCTGGTGAGGTGGCTGCCTGGCCCTGCCCACTGAGAGGCACCTTCTTTGCCCTTTGGGGACTCTCATCCCCATAACAAAAGGATTGGTCGGGAATTCACTTGCCTGCCATAGGTATCTAATTTAGATGTGATTCATAAAACCAGGAGTCTGCACTCCTTTTATGGTAAACAGAATAGGTGCCTTCAAGGATTTCTGAGCAGTTAAATGCCTATAATAGACTAGAGAATATGATATACATTCTTGCCCCGCTTCCTTGCTCCCACACATGCTTATGTATGTATGCACACAGTGAATCCAAAAGATAAACTTTGCAGCATCTAAGCCTTTTCTTCGCAGTAAGATCTTTCTGGGCCCTAAGTTTCGACACATTAAATGTGTGCAAAAACTGACCTCCAACAGTTTTTGTTATGTCTTTTAAAACCTAGTAGCACTGGGACTGGAGTGAATGCTCCTCCTTTGCCACACATTAATAATAAATGCAATGCAGCACAAGCCAGTCGGTTGTTTTCCAGTGTACCTCTGCTCCCAAAGCTGCATCTGTATTTTATCCAAAACTTCTTTAAACTCAAAAGCATTCCATCCCCCATAGGAAACACAAAGCAGATATGCTTATATATGTATATACAGCAACAAATGTCACTAACGTGATAAACCTTCAGATATATTACCTGAATCTGAAGGGGAAAGTAGGTGGCATCAGGCTTGTGAATATTCCTTCCCAGATTGAGTTTCTGTAGTCACTTCTCATGTCTTGGCCATGTTTAACCTATGAGATCCAGGAGCACTTCTCAGCCCCAAAGTCTTAATGTATGCCTGCCATGCTCTGGTGTGCAGTCAGAGGCATAGGCTAGCTCATTCCTCCTATACCACCAAGAAGGTGTAGCAGCTGTCGTCTACTTCCACTGAAAGAAATCTAAGTATGCAGGCCAAAAGCAAGCTCCTGGTCCAGTCCCTGTTCTGGAGATCTGAATATTTCTGATGCCAGGCCATGCCAGGAGACCTGACTGAACAGGAAGCTGCAGCATCCCAGGAAATTCACAGCTGTGCCAATTATGGTGTGGACAGTGGAGAGGAAGTTGTGAATGCCCCATCCCTGGAAGTGTTCAAGTCCAGGCTGGATGTGGTTTGGAGCAATCTGGTCTAGTGGAAGGTAACCCTTTGCAGAGAGGTTGGAACTAGATGATCTTGGAGGTCCCTTCCATCCCAAACCATTCTATGATTCTGTGATTCAAAGTGCAAACTTAGGATCCTTACAGACACCAGAAAGCCCTGTAATCCACTCCTGATGGGTCTTGGCACAAGTGATCCTTGAGCTGCTCAGGCTGGGCTAGTTTTTGACACACCCTGAGAGAGAACTGGAAGCAGCCAAGAAAAGCCACATGAGCGGATATTTAGTGAGCTGAAGGGAGGGAAGTCAGGCTGTAATTTCGTACTGTTCTTGGCAGCCCAGTCTTCTCTTGAATGTTGTCCACAGTTTTTGAAATATGTTTAGTTTACCTTTTCTGCAAGGAGTGCTGGAATATGGGGGAAGGATGTTAGTTCTGCACCCTTGGATACCAGCACATGCACCATGGTAGACTGCAGAACAGATGATTGAACTGAGCCCATGAATTGGAATCTCCCATTACTGGATGGTAGTGCAACACTCTTAACCCCTCTATTGCTGCCATGATACTGTCAAGTGAGAAGTCCATCCAGCTCCATATTTTTCTTTAAATTAGGGTCCTGACCACATCCTCAGTGGGTGAATGTAACAAAAACAGCACACAAAGTTATCCTGCTATTTTTACTGAGCAGCAGTTCGGAGGCTTAAAGAGCTGTAAGTTGCAGCTGTAAGGTCCAGCTCATCTCCATTATTTCTACTTTGTGTCTTTCAATGAATCTCAAGTTCCTCAACCAATTCTACACATTGTGAAATCGTTTCTTATTATTTTGCATCTTTCTTCTAGAAAAGATGAGAAAATACTACTGATGCAAAATGAGCATCCTTGACACCAGATAGTCCTGACTACTCAGATTCTAAGCTTGAGGGTCTGATAACAGGAATCTTTTCGGTGTAGTTTTATCTTAAGACTAAAGACACAGACATGCTGCACTCGTAGAATCTCACAGGCACAAACCCCTATTTAGCCCATTACTAAATAATCATTAAAATAGAAGTCTGTAAAATCTACATATTTCTCAATACTAGACTGCTTCCAGTGCATTTCCAGATGTCAAATTCCCTCTACATTCCCAATGCAGGAGCCAAACTCTTCATCTTCTCTCTTTAACAATTTCCACTGTGCACAGGGATCTGTGATTACAAAAATCTGTGGTGGCTTGACAGAATACGAAAGTAGAACAAAGATAAAATAATATGAATTATTAAACATTAATTCAGGGGAAATCTAGCATTGTGATGAATGATGCCTAATCATGGATGTGTTTAAGTCATTGCTGAAATATAATGCCTGAGGTGTGGAGAGGCAAAATAAGGAGGGATGAAGAAAGATCAGCACTGTAAGGCTATTTAACTCAATTAATACACTCCCACTGTCACAGTTAGTAAAAGTAAACAGCAACTGCTTGTAAAGATCTCATTTTTATACTGTCGATTCTAATACTTGCTATACTGCTGTATATCCTTGGCCTCTGGATGCACCAAATTACATCAGCTTCTCAGTTGTCATATTCTTCTCTCCCTAAAGCAGGCTTTAAAAACAGAAACTTGAAGCAAGCTCACTCAAAACCCTCACAAGCCAAGAGGCAAAAAAACACACTGGGGGTTTTTTTATGCCATGACTTTCAGAAAATCTCCTGAGTGTTTTTGTTTTTCTGGGTTTAATTATGTAAGTCAGAAACACTGGAACAGAGCCTGTGTCAATGATCAAACCTATGAGTCAAATTAACAAGCAGTAAATTATTTATAACAGATGTAGCTCTACATAATAAACAGAAATGTACACAGGGAATAAAATACCTGCAAGGAGATGATCAGAACTAGTATTTTGCAAGATTCAGGAAGGCAGAAAGCAAGTGTTGCAGTGACATTTCTCAGTCCTGCATTTCCAGTGCTAACTACAAGTAGGAAACAAGACACTCCTCCGTTGGAGCAGGTTTACTGAGAAGCTCTAGCCAGCTGCTCTAACTCTTAGAGAGGCTGTCATGAAACTGCTGCTATTCTACAGCCTCACCAGACCTGAATCAAACTAAACATAGATATGGGAGAAAATCAGGCTCATTGGAACCACACCTTTTAGCTTTAAATTCAAGCTCCTTTAAACTTATCTGTCATCCTTCTCTGAAACTTCTTCCTTTCAGGGCCTAATTATTAAGTGTTCCTAACACACTTGTTATATCTGTTGAAAATAAAAAACCTCAAAGAAACTTGACAGCAATTCTTTCTAACATAACATAGTTTTAATTTACACTTTAATGTGTGTTATTAGCAGCTCAGGACTAGCCAGGACTATATGTAAATTCACATATACGGATGTGAACACCACAACCTAGAAAAAGGAAAATTAAGATGCAGTGATTTTATTTGACTGACTTCATTGTTATTATAATCCTGGCCACTGTAGTTATAAGGAATGCATAGTACCACAGGTTTGCAAGCATGCTGCACACTGTGCTTTCTAATCCTAAGGACTGATATGATCAATATGGAAAAAGATCTGTAAATATTGTGAAAGAGACATGCAAAAGTGTATGCCCTGTCCCCACATGGCAAATGCAGAGCACCTCATTACTATCCCTTACTTGATTTAAAGGCCTCCATGGGAAAAGTGCTCAGAAAGATGTATACTCCAAAAGGCGGATGTTCAAGCACAAAGTTAAGGGGTTGTGGATGGCTCTCAATGGGATATCATCACTAACCCCAGCTCATTTCTCTGTTCAAACAGCAAATTAATTGGCACACACACCTCACTGAAGATGAGTTTATGGCATACTCCGCAGACACGCACAGCCAAAGAGGTCATGTTTTGAACCTGTAAATTACTTACACATTTTATGTTTTAAATAAAACTGTAGATTTATTGTACAAGAGTACAGCATGTGCCTTTTTAACAAAAAGCTCAGCATCACACAACAGCTTAATCTTCCATTAAACATACACAGTCCTACAACACAGCTCAGCTCAGCTAGGAAAAGCTACATAATGAATTAATTTATTAAGAGTCCTGACTACGCTGTTCTTAAGGATGTTTACCTAGAGCAAGAACAGTGGCAGTGGTTCTGGTGTTGTAACATTTAATCACTTTAACCTGATCTCAATATGGTAATAGCAAGCAGTCATCTAGAGCACAACGAAGAGATCACTTAAGGGACACCACATTGAATCTCAAATGCATGAAACAGTAGACCAGAAGATCTCAAACACATAATACAGGTATGGATTAGAAATCTTTTATGAGATCACTTTGATGTAATGTCTGCACTAACTATGCCACAGGAAGACTGGATGCATGACAGGCATTGTACCATGTAGTAGCGTCATTCAGATCAAAATTCTTATGTTCGTAAGAGGCAGAGCAGGGTATTCTGTACAAACAGACATTTGCCTTATTACATTAGTTTACACTACTAATTTGCCCACATGCCAGCAGTCTCTTATTATAATTCATTTTTATACTATTTGCTTTGACCTTACCTGGTTCACTTAAAAACAGTATCATTATTGCCAGACACAGAATGCATTCTGTGCTACATCTTAGCTTTTCAAATTGTCATAAGCACCCAATCTGGTGTAAGCAGGCATCCTTTGTGCACAGCGTTGTGCACAGCTAGCCACAAGTTATCAAGACATGTTCAGATAAGATTGTTTATTTGCCACTGGAATTTCTCATCACAATGGAGATTCAAAGTTCATCACTGTATAACAACTCACAGTACTTAAAGTTCCCCTGAAATTTGGAATTAAACATCTACCACCCAAATGAGCTACAGGTTACATAGCAAACTCTTGATCAGAGAGAGAAAGCTTACGCCTTTTTATTACTGTTCAGTTTGTCAATGTGTGTCAAATCTTAAGCCTGTTCCTCTAAAACGATCGGGTGCTACTTTTATTAAAGAACTTAAAATTCTCAGAAAATAGTATTTCAGTAAATTTTTAAATACTCAAAGGAGGTGAACTTGGATCCTACACCTGAACATGTGATTTTTTACTTGCAGCAGGAGCATGATAGTGCATTGTTGATTGGTTCTGAACCATACCGAATTCCTACAGCATAAGCTAAAATAATATGCTAATCAAAACACAGTGATATGAAAGAAACAGAGGAAGGAAATCTATATCAAATATCTGATCTTGAATTAAAATAGACCAGCAATAGTGTGTAAGCTTTCAAACAGATGAGATGTTTAGCTGCTATCAAGTAGCATACCAGCAGTCGTTTCAGAAGAAACTTCCACCTACTACGGTCCATGTGTGTTTTCTGATGCTGCAAATTTCACTCATCTAAGTCAAAATACTGCAGTATATTAATTAAATTATTAAAAAAAAAAAAGGGGGAGAGCAAGAAGAATCTTTCTAAATCAAAGTTGCTTTTTGTATCATCTTCAAAAATACTGCAAAAATTTCACGACACTGAAAAAATTTTCACTTATCTTTCTTGCTTCTAGATTTAGATAAGACTAGACAGCATAAGAAACAAAGTTGGAAACATGCATTCTTGACTTGCAAGACTAAATGCACAACCTCAGTAGATTTCCAGTTCATTGCCTAGACTATACTTTGGTAGCCTTCAGTGAACAGATTAACGTTTGACTGATTACCTAGACACTGTGTTGAAAAGGCAGTTATCTAACTAAAACAGACATCACCTGAAATTATTTCTTTTCTTGCTGTAAAAGAAACACAAGCAGCATATTAACAAGATGCACAAGCTCCTCTTCTTCACCCACTCAGAATTTTTAATTTGCTTAATAAGTAATGAGAAATAATTAAAACCTGATCTTCAAATATTGTCAACTGTTTAAGGAATAAAGATCTCCTATTGCCTGTGTTCATTCTATTCCACCTTTAATAAAAGAGTTTATGCAGATTTCTTCTGCTTACTAAAATGAAGTCAATTTACGTTTCTTACATATTTAAATAGCCCCAACACCAGAAACATAAAAAATGTTATAGTGAATTTTAATCCTTGTAAAACATTATTACACCACACACTGTTATTATAAATCTTTTCAATAACATCCATTATAGAACTTAGTAAAGAGCACTGTCTATTACTATGCACTGTCAAATATTTCTGGCAGTATCAATAATTGACTACAGTATATTTCTTTTTTAAAATCAAAAGTTAACCTACATATTCTGAACTTGCAAATAATACACAACAGATTGTACTGTCATATAGTCATATAGGCTGCATATTCATTCATATTTTTTCTGATTTGTATATAAGAGTAAATTTTCTATAACAATATGAAAGAAAATTAATAACTTATTTATCTACCTAGGAGGCTAGTAGTTATTTGTAATCATATTAATCAAAATATGACTGAAAAATTCAAACTTAATTATTGTGAAGTGCACAAAATCTAGAATATAGGGAGTTTCCACAGTACAGTATACTAAGTCAACATAGATTAAAAGCTGTAAAGTCAAAATTCTAATTTAAAAATTTAGTGTTTCTGACATCATCTTCCACCATTCCATCAACTCTTCTTTTTCCTCTTCTTTTCTTTCAGACAATGACTCCAGTTCAAAATCAACCTGAGTAAGAGAAACAACAAAAAATGTCAGTAAGACTGGTAGAAAGAGAGTAGCGTAGGCTTTTAAGAGTCATTTATTGAAAGATATTGTTTAACACAGACATGGGGCTTACGGAGGTACCTTCTATTTTAGGCTAGGTTTATTCCAAAGTGTCTTGAGGCTGATTTAAATATGTACAATATCAGCATATCAGTGCAATAACTTATCTAAAAATACACACAGGTCAGCAAAATTTCCAAAAGAACCAGACATTTGTCAAGTCTTTGACTTGTTTAAAAATTTCAAAAAGTACGGGCCAATGAAATTAAAACTGAATAACAGCCACATAAATCATATATTATAAGAAGTACCAACAGCTTAGTGCTAACACCTAGCAATGCATACACCCTCACCATATCAAAACATGTATTCATTCAATTTTATGCCAGCAAAAAGATCCAGGGAGCTTTTCCTAACGTGGCTCATTAATGTAGATATGATGTGCTACTTTAATTGTTAAGAGACATCCACACCTGGACAGAGGGTGAATTAAAAATGCTTCTAAGATCTTAGACTCAATCTAGGTCTTAATCACCGCACATACTGGGCATCTACACAAAGAGAGGTCCATCACTATCTTTCTGCACAGTGTTGAACATTGGTTTTAACCCAAGCAGGTAGTCATTTGACAATTTAGACTGAACATATCATGTCTCAATCCAAACCTCAACATCTCTTACTTTTCATGTTGCACTATTTAGATACATCCTGTAATCCTCTTTCTGATTGTCTATTCACACTTCAATCAATAAAATGTTTAAGTATCCCAACACTACCTTTCTCTGTGTCTTTTCATTATAAATAAGGCCAGCAAGAGATTAAATGAGTTTAAAACGAGATTACTCTCAATAGCTGGTGCATCAAGTGCTAAAAGAGTAGATTTCCAGTCTTTCTAAATTAGCATATTCTTAAATATTCTGAAAAATTACCTTCTGCTTACATGCATACCATGAGGGAAAAGAGACCTTTTAAATATATAATAGGTGATAAACCAACACACGTGAGCACTTACCACAACCGCAGGGCTGAAGGGTACAGCCACTTTTTTCGTTATTGCTAGATAGCCTGGTGCTGAGGCTGTAAGTTTGTAATTTCCAGGCACAAGCAATCTCCAATAATCACCATCCTTGGCTGTAGAGGAGAAGAAGAAAAATATCCAAATAAATATGCATAAAACTAATTATGCAGTTAAGGAGAAGGGGTATGTCAGTCTTTTATATTCCTGTTAGCCATTTCCTTTTGTCTGTCTGAAAGGATTCTTCTGTAAGAGCTGTATAAATATATCATTACAGATTTTCTCCTTTTCAGGTAACCAAAACACTGATTTAAACTTTGAAGTTCTGCTGTAGACGCCATGACAGATTTTGCCTGCTGAGGCTGAAGGTTCTCCATCACACCAAAGAACAGGACAATATAGGTCATTACTCAAGAAGCACAATCCAGCCATTGTGAAGTCCCTGTTAAGTGTCTGAGTTTCAGTTTGCAATGTGGTATGGATTTTTATTGTTCCTCAGTATTCTGAAAATCCAAGTGTAAATGCATTTTATTCTCATCAAATTTAAATAAATGGGACCACTTTTCTCACACTTCAGAAAAAGCCATGTGTACCACCTTTGAAGTATCATTGTCTACATCTTTCAGTATGCAGGCACTGTCTAGGGCTTTTTTTCTTTGGCTCAGATAAACAAAGAAATGAAAGTTTAATACACTCAGGTGAAAGAGAGGATCCTACTACACTGTTACTCTAGATCATCTTTTTCAGTCACAGAATCAAAACGCATCATCCTCTTCTACAGAAATGACCCTATCCCACTTCCACAAAGACTCAGATCCTCCCTGCACCAGCAGGTGTGCAATTACCTAATTTGTCACAGGCTAATACTCCGAATTTCTCGATCTCCAGAAAACACTGCAAGGCTATTCTAAAGTTCAGTTAGTAGTCCATTTAAAAGACTTGGCCATGCTCTTTCTGCCAGTCCCTTAAATGCTTTTTCACCACATCTGCAGCTACACAGTGCACAAAGGGAAATATTACTTAAATGTCTGCAATTCGCATGGTCAAAAAATGTCAGTAGTCAGTCCAGTTGTTCCCAGATTTTTCTCTTCATAAAACAGAAAGGAAAAGAACTATGATAATGATCTATTCTAATTCCTGGCAATGGAACAAAGCTGATTTTCAACTCATGAACAAAGAACAGGAGAAAAGCCAAAGAATATTTATCCTTTATTTTGACTGTGCCAAAATTCAAGTACTTGTTTTCCTCACTCTTTTGACAATACATGACTTTAAGGCTTATACACACACACAATGATGTGGAAAGATTAATGATTTTTGTACCACAGAAGCATGAGCTCCTCTCTCATATGCCTCACTCTCTCCTACCTCAAAATGCCTGTTTTCACAGCTTATTTCCTTTTTGTTATACCTGAAAATTTATTTCCAACCTCTATACGTTTTGCCTTCTTATTTACAGTGAAGGATGATGACTAATGTTTTCACAGACTGTTCTCCTGCTTGGCAGAAGTGCTGGCCTCTTGGAAGGTGACGCACAAACAAACACAAATTGGAGCCACCTGAAGATTCTTCTAGTCCTGTTTCATAGTATTCTGCATAGTATTCTGTATGAGACATATTATTGAAAAAATGACCAAATGTAAGATCATGTATATAAAAATGACATTTTCTTATTGTTTTTCTAATTAGTACCTTGTGCAAATAAAAAAAAATGTCATTCAGGATAGGACAGCATAGGTTTACAGGACAGACTGAAAGTTGGCACTGTGTGAGCTAGCTTTGAACTTATTCCTAGAATAAAGCACAACATCACTGAAGAGGTGACGTATAATTTTCTGTGAACACCAACCAACATAATACTTTCACCTTTTAGAATCACCTTTCTAAAAAAAGTCATATAATTGTAAACAGCAGAGAGAATTTACCTTTGTGGAAGGAAGTTGTGTAAATTGAAAATCTGTCAAGAATTTACATACTCAAAGGTATGATTGCATTGTAAATAATATAATGTTTTTAGACTAAAATTTAGCCTTCACACTAAAAACAGCACTGCTGCCAGGACTTTAAATCCTGGCAGAGCTGTGAAACACTATTTGCATTATAAATCAGAAGACAGTCTAAGCATTAATAACCAAGAGCCTCCAGAACCAGCTCACACCAGAGATCTAGGAAGTCACGAAAACCAGTCTCAGATACTTTGAGAGCAAAATACAAGCAGAAGATGCATGAAATCCTGCAGACAACAAGCTTCTTGAGGCACAGCAAGCTTTCCTGGCTTCAAAATTTTGCTCCCTTAAAGCTTCTGCTAAAAAGATGTGAAATGGTTTCAGGTTGCTAAGCAGAGGAGAAGCAATATATCTCAGCACTTCTTGTTTTGCTAAGGTACCACACTCACCTGATGTAATGTCATGGCTTATCCCCTCCACAGAAATTGTAGCATTTGCTATTGGATTGCCTTGAAGATCTTTAACAAACCCCTTCACTCCTCGATGAATCTAAAATAAATAGGGTTGGCAACACATAGTAAATAATTGGAAAATTCTTAAGAAAAGATGGCATTTTTTGTCAATGGAATATCTACTGATATATCTAACAAAGCATGTCTACATGCTGACAACTATCAATGATAAGTACTTAACATCATAATGGAACAAAGAATGAAGAGGAAAAATAATTCAGCAGGTAGTTATAATAATTTACCTGTGCAATGCAAGCAGTTCTCAGAAATATGCAGCAAATCATAATACATGTGACTTGAAAGTCTTTATCATATTGGGGATCAATGAATCCACTGAAAAGCTTTGAAAGAGGACTTTAAAAATCCTTTTTTTTAAGAAAAATTTAATCAACTTTAAAAATGTAGAGATAATAATGGGCATAACTGCTTAAAGGTGAAACATTATCAAAGTAAATGCGGTCACTTGGACTTCGATGGGCAATCCCTTTGTGAGATGCTTGAGACCTCTGTTGTGCACCCAAAACACTCAGGTTTTTGAACTGGGACTATACAGAGTCACAACACTCCCCACAAGGCCATGGTGGATCATGTCCTAGTTCCTTCTTGTCTCTTAGGCAACATGCTCCAGGCAACAGCCCCAGCAGTACCTAACTTGGCTGTTCCTAGCATATATGAAATTAAAGCACTGATTTGACCACAGTGTGTGGAGTCCTGCCAGCATACCTTAAGCATGGTTTGAAAGCAGGCTGAGCTCCTCAGGGGCAAGACACTGAGGATCAACTGCTTTTTCATGGCCTGAAATAGGGAACTCTCAGTGCTGGGAAGAAGGGGATGTTGGGAACCTGTGTGGAGATGCATTTCATCGGGAGCCTGGAAATTAAGCAGCGAAGTACTGTGGAGTTCAGGCTTCTCTCTGATTTTGTGATATTTGAAAAGACTTGTGGAACCCAAATTTTATTTTGAGATATTGATGTTCCCCTTTATGAACCTATATGGTATAGCTGCTATAGTTTAGTTCAGTTTCTTCTATTTCACAGTATGGGAGACGCCTGATGTAGATCAGCTTAGAAAAGCAGAAAGTACATATTTGCACTATCCTCAGCAATCGCAGGGGAGCTGGAGCACAGAGCTGACCTTTTATCCTGCAATAAGATAAAAACCAATGCCAAATAGGCCAACTGAATTTCAAGGATAAAGCCAGCAGCGCCGCAGGAGCAAAGGAAGTTGGCAAAATAGTATCTTACACATGAATAATTTTGAAAATGCAGTGATAACAGAGTTTTCCACAAGTCAGAGAAAATTAACCCATGTGCAGAGGAGATGAACAATTTCAGATGGATCTCATAATCAGTAGGTAAAAACGTGCAGGATGGGTACAGCTTTTTCCTGAGCCCACATATAACTTATTAACAAAACAGTGTAACTCAAACATTTCAAGTATTTCAGATTTCTGACTAACTAAAGCATTTCTGCACAAATAAGTTCTTAAAGAAATGAATGTATTAACTGATCAGATCTGCTAACCAAGTGTGTTTCTGATTTCACAATCTCAGGTGTGCAGCCATTAATGATATCAGATATATTTGTAATCGTTAACTACAATAGTCAGGTTTCAGAAATTCAATATTCCCACACTGTTTGGAACCATCATTTCAGTGCAGCTTGATACATTGCCATGAAACAATTAAAAAATGCAACCAACCAAAAAAATAGCAACAAAGAAAACCCCCAAATACACACACAGATCTGTTTCATTAGTCTTAACTTCTAACAATCCCTTAGCACAAGATTATATAAACCCATGACAACACTTTACACTTCTACCAGATTTGCTGTCATTTTTAATGGAATCACCACACTGACAGCTCTATACTATCAGCAGCTCATGCAGTCAGAGAGCAGCAGAATATCTACAAAACCAGGAGTAGAGATGTCTCATGATGTTACACTGAACTGCCAAGCAGTCACAGTCTAATCCAGCTGTTTAGGTTCCCTGTACATCCACAGAGTGATCCATCCCACATCTGTATGCACACTTTAATATCTGCAGAGGGCAATCCATCTCTCTTAGTAAACACATCACTGCTGGGAGAGTGAATTATGGAAATGTGTATTTCTTTTCATTGAGGAACCCAACACAAATCATTTAAATTAAATGTCTGCAACAGCTTAAGCAAGATGAGATTAATTCCATACTATAACATCTTCTCTTCCCTTCTTCTTCCACTTATTTAGAAATATCACACAGGATTTACCATCTTAGAGACAGATAGGAATTACGGAGCGACATCTGGATTAATATGAAATTTGATGTTCACACAGCAGAAAAGTTTATAAGTTTTATGTACAATAACTAGAGTTTTGCCACCCTCTTTTGTGTTACCTGCTCAATGTAATTTATAAGGGAGTTCTTATTGTCCTCCCAGTAGCCCTTCAGAGTTTCTTCAGGTGGGAACTTTTCACAGCTAAGTTCCACTGTGATTTCAAAGCAGTTGCTGCTGAGGTAATTGAAATCCTGCATCCCTGCAATGCCAGAAAAGAGAATTAGTGATGGATTTTGCATTATTCTGAACTAAATAGAGGGGGACACCTGAGATGCTGGTACTAGTACTATTCAGAAAAGAACAGCTAATGGTGCAGTTCCAGTTAATCTACTTAGTTTTGAATTCAGAAGCTTTGTATCAGAGAAACCAATTGAACAATTAATTCCAAAAAAACATATTCTTCGAGGGAAAGCTTAGAAAAGATTTGGCACGTGGCCTGTATACTTCTACTTAATGCTGCACCTGGCCTGTATACTCTTAATTGATGCTGCACCTGGCCTGGATATTCCTACCTCACACATATTTGGATAGCTGACATATACATTACATAGTTTCTCTTTGGGTACAGAAAATTATTTCAGATTATGGCTAAAATATTTTTATATAAAAAAAAGAAAGACAACCACTTTGTAAGCCAAGAATAATGAAAATTAATTATAAAGCAAATTAAACATAATAAAGTGACATTGAAAAAGAGGTTTATAAAGATGGGTCAAAAATGTGTTGGGTTTTTTTTCCTGAAAATACGGCATTTCAAGTAAGTAACATTTTACATGAAAAACATCTGTTTGTCAAGATTTTCTGCATAGATTCAAAATATTTTACAAAAAAAATACAAAAGAAATCCTATAAAATTTATTTTCATGGAATTTTTTCCATGGATAGGGGTATTGCCTACCCACTCAAAGCCTCTGCAAAATCAGTACTGGATAGCCCTCAAGAGAGAAGAGAAACATCATTATTAATTGAACTTTAAACATAGAAATTTAAAAATATATGTAGCACAATAACATCATCATTAGGAATAAAAACTTGATGAAAAGTATGTGCTCTTTCACCTTTCTGAGCCCCTTCTCTTACCACATGGATATATTGGCTATTTTCTCCATTTGGTCAATCAATAGCCAAAGAGGTTTCCAGGTTTGTAACTGGGTCAACAAGCTAGAGAGGGACTGTGGCCATCCCCAGGAGGGTTATAAATATATTCTTTGAGCTGATGGAGAACTATCACTTGCCTTCCCAGTCTATCTAGCTAGCAGAGTCAGTGGATTCTCAAATGGAGGACTGAAAAGAAAATCTCTATCAAGCATTCTGAGCATCTCCATGGAGGTCACCAAAGGATTTAGAAGTGTTTCTAAGATAGCTAATTCATTGAGGCCTACATTCTCCCATGTAAGCTACATGAGACCTAATGTAGTCTCTTTACCAAAGCACCAGTGTTGTTCAAGGTTCATAACTGACCAGAGAGCTGATGTCATACCCAAAACAGAATCCCAAGGGCAGCAAACAGATTGAGTCAGGTGGGATTTTGCCAACACTTCAGGGTGAAGAGTTTATTTTCTGTCAACCAGGCAACAAGACTCCTAACTACTGACAGCCACAAGGACTTTTAAGATTGCTAAAAGAACCTTTTTATTTCTAAACCTTTTTTAGAAAAATGAGGACACAGAAGGCAAAGGTGCCCCTGCAAAGCATGGCTCTGACATTCCAACCAACGGAATGCTAGATGGACCATGCAAGAGTACACAGCAAGAGGTGTGGAATCATGAGTTAAATCCTGACAGCAGTGCTGACTGCCAGGCATCTGTTCTAGACACTAGATAATGCTGCTTTTCTTGATTTTTTGCATTTCTTCTAAAAGAAAGAAAGAATGCATGAAGAGGAGAACTAGGAGACAAAGGGCATTATGTAACTTTACTGTGGTGCCAACAACATTGACCATTACTGTTCCAATTCTCAAGAAATTTCTCCTTCCCCCAAAGTGTTACTCAGGAATGCCCTAGTTTCTCAAGAAGAGAATAAAGAAGTAATATATTTTCCAGTTTTGTGCATAATGGCCATATTATGAATAATGGCCATATTGTTTCTCAGTTTCTGGCCTGCTCCAAGATTTATGTGTTGCTCTTGAAAAAATTCAGCTTCATTGAATTGCAGGTGATGATCTGAATCTCCGGGACAAAGAATGGGTGGAAGTTGGCCTAGATTTAAACTGTGGCCTACTACATATGTAATCTGGAGTGCACCGGGCTGTGCACTCTTTACCTGCACATTCAAGATGGTGATTAGGTGCAATATCCAAGAAATCAATACATATTTACAGAGTTACAATACATATTTAATACTTTTTAAATATTAAAAATATTTATTCAACCTTGCAGCAACTTTGCTGCTACTGGTCAAGTCCTCTAACTGCCCTATTCCATCTGATTATGTACATGGCATGTATTACATGCATGCACATCATCACACTCCCAAAGCCTCTCATTTTAACAAAGTATAGCAGTAACTTTCTTACACTTTAACAGCAACCACTCTCTGAAGATCAGGAAGGCTTAGATACCTCAGATATAACTGAGATTCAGCAATGAATGCCCTTTGCTGACCATGAGTAAGACTTTCCTTTGAAAACACAAAGCCTCCCCTGTTGCACTGTTCTAGTCTCCTGAAGGACTATACTGTCTCTAGGTTAGTGTTTACATAAATAAGCTTAAATTTCCCATATTAGAATATCGGAAAAAATTAATTTCTTCACATTTTAAAAAAGGAACGCCAAGCTTCACAAAGGAAGCAGAGTGCAGGGTGTGTTCCTGACATCCACGCATCAGAATTACTTAAGACTACAAGCTACAGCACTAAGCTAGTTCAGCTTCTACACATAGAAAAGACAGTAACATTCAGCAGGACAAGAGGAACTTGAGCCTTGTGCATAATGGAGAGAACAGTTGCCTCCTGTGTTGTATGAAATCCTAAAAATCCCTAAAGCTGCTTCCAAAACTGGCAATTCAAGTAAGGAATTAGTTGAGTGCCAAAAGTGATTTGAGAGTATCTGAAAATAAAAATAATAATAAAAAAAAGACATTTAAACAATAGCCTAATAGTACAGCAATAGCAGTAAGCTGCTTTGAAAAGCTATTTTTGCAATGACATGAATCTGATTAGACTCAGGTGACTCTGTAATGACAGAACAAGCAGAACAGGCATGTGGCTAGGTAGTAATCCTTTACTATCTGCTCTTCTCATTTATAGTTCCTAATAGATACTCCACACAAAAAGTACATTAAAAAACCATTAGGGATGTTGAAAAATTGTGCACTAAACAGCTAAGGAAATGCCAAAATTAAAGCTGTTTGTGCAAATTTAATTTGGCTTTCTTGTGCATAAGTGAAATCATTAATTAAATGCTGATAGGAGAAAAAAAATGTTAAAAACAGCATGGTTTTTATGTACGAACTTGTTTCTCCCCAGAGTCTGATGGCTTAAAGAGCCATTCCTGAACACAACAGAATGACCTCTTTGCCTTTGCTTGCTGTCTCTGAAAAACCTATAAGGATCAACTAATTACAGATGACAACTACTACAAGTCTAACACACATTATGGCCTCAGATTTAGCACCAAAATGCTCTAGGGGGGAGCTATTTTCTCTGTGCCTCTGCTCTAAAAAAGAAAGTAACTATTAAACAGATAATGGTGAGAAAAATCTCATAGTAAAGCATATTAAAAGAGAGAAGCAAGTGTCAAATATTCCTGTACATCATTTGCTCTCTCCACCCCAAAAGCTTAAAGTCTGAAAGCAGAATTGCCATCCTGTATGAGGCTGGTGAGGAAATCCCGAGGTCAGACAAAAGGGAAGGATGGAACAGGAATGCAATGGAGGGTTCATCCTTACTACCAGTTTGAGACAAGGACTGTTACCAGATGTTTCTGCCACCAGACGTTCAGCCTTCCTACTGAAAGAACCCAGGCACTCAGAAAAACACACAAAAGCAACCTACAGTCACATGAGAGCACCACCCACATATTATCCCTGCATACCGGAGAACCAGTGAAGATTGCTGCCATCCCACTACGCAGTCCTGTCTTTTACAGAAGGTACAAGTTCCTGTGGGTGAATGATACGGACAAAGAACAGATGCGACACAACTGGGGGCACGATAATAAGCTCTATGGGGCAACAGCACCTATAGTAATTCATTAGAATGAAAAATCATCCTTTCCTAGGTCAGAACTCTTGGTCTCATGAGGTACTGTCAAAGGCAGCCTCTAGAAGATGACTGGGAATAAAGACAGAAAATGGGCAAGAGTCGGTACTGGCAATAAAGTGGGAAAATAGGCAAGAGTGGGTACATTCCACAGAAATGAATGCTTGGCTTTAGCAGAAAAATGGGAAAGGAAGGGAAAAGGAGAAAGTGGGGGATGACAGCCCACAGCAACCCAAGGGTGCAAAGGCAGAGAAGTGCTACCTTAGCTCTGATAGGAGCAGATACCACAGAGACAAGGTCTTCAGAGATAAATTCCTAACTCTGGTAAGTGTACAGAGTGGAATACTTTTTCTAAATCAACACAAATGGCTTTTCAACAGCTTATGCCATTAACTTTGAGTGTATTAACATATGGATAGCAAAAGATCACTGATACAATCCACAAAGTAATTGCCTAATTTTGATTTCCAGACGGAGCTTTTCAGACTAAAGTTTCCAAGACAATTTTCACTTGAACTGAGCAATGTTTAGTTATTTTCCTTAGCAGTAGATATAGAAAGAACAGAACTGGTTGCACTGAATTGCACTGGTTTTTTTAAGTCAGCAAAAACTACGATGGAGGTTTTGTTCAAAAATTGCAGCTTGTCAGTTGATTTCTACACTTAGAGGAAAAAAAAACCAAAAAACCCACAAGAGATTCATGCAGTATAGTCCAAAGCATATTGTTGTCTCTCAGTTTTTTATTAGCTGCAACATATTAGGATTATAGATCCTGCTTAGAACTAGAATTTCTGCCTACTAACATCTGTACAAATACATGAGAAAAACAAAGGCCTCGCTTGAGGAACTTGCAGTCTAACTTAAAATAAAATCCAAAAAGAGGAAATAATTCAGACTTTCCATAAGATTTTCCAATGGAAAAATGTGTCTTAAGTGTGTGAAGTTTAGTCAGAATCAAAGCATTTCATCAAAGCAATGGAAAAACTGGTTTTCATAGCAATTTCCTATGGGAAAAGAAGCTAAAGTTTTATGTCCATGTTTTTACAGTTAATACTTAATAGTTCATTAAGATAATTTTTGAACTGAATTGAAACAAATTTTAAGTATTAAACTTCTCAATATTTTGTTTACTTTTTTTCAACTTTTGCAAACTTTGTTTTGTTAAGGGTGTTTTAATGGTCCCAATTCAAAGTCCGTGAAAAGCCTCTCACAAGGGGAAATTTTTGGTTTTCAGTTATTTTCAAAAATGTCTTCACACCCAGTCCCTGGTACCTAGTACCTGTGGTACAGCAGAGGAAAGATGCTGCCCCTGTGAAGATTGGGAATAACAGCTCTAAGAATAAGCTGGTGAACGCTGGCTATGTGAGCACTATTAGTCGTTGTTCTGTTTCTAATTTCTTCACACGAGCTTAATTATTTTCTTCTAATAGCCCCTCTACTGTAAGAGAAGTAGAGTTCAGCTACCACCTAGGCTGTCTAATGCTTTGAGAGATTCCTACTCATTTCAGGTAAAAATTTAAAATTCAGTCAGAGACTGTAATTGAATATTAAGAAGTAAGCAAACAATAAAACTGTTATGTGTGTTCAAAGTTATCCAGCATAAATCAACAAAGCCAAAGCACAGGTAAATCACTCCAATGCAAGCTGAGTTTCTAGCTCAGAATATCCAACTCAGTTTTCACTCCAAGTTTAGTAGAGACAGAAGACTCAAAGATTTAGATATCCCTATGCCTGTCTGCCTCAGTTTCCAAAGAAAATAGCCCATAAAAATTCTTAGTAGAAAAGAATGAAATGTCTCATTTGAATGAAAAGACTCATTTCAGGCTACTCTTCTAGACTTCTGCAAAATTAGTCTGCACATACCCATAGGAGCTCTACTGTTCCTCTTAGCACAGAAGGCTCTACCAAAGTCTAGGGGGACAGCACCTGGGCAGAATCAGGCACCAACCAAGCCACATAGTATGGAGACACAGGTATCTTTGTGGCTGGTTTTGTTCCCCTCAAAATCAAAGTCCAAACTCTTGTTTTCTACAACACTGTAAAACCAGGCCTTTCCCACTTCCTTCAGGCTTGGATGCCTCTGTTATTGAGGTTTAAATGAAACATCAGTAGCCCGCTCTCATCAGGGCTTTGTTTTTTACTCTTTTCTTAAAAAAACCCAAACCGAACCTTAAACTTTCACAATAACATAGCAATCACTTGCCCACCGTAGAACTATTAAATTTGCAATGACCTGAACCCTAAGTGAAGAAACACTGTAGAAAAAGCAATAAAAAGGAATATTTTAGTAGGCACCACAGTGAGCTTTATGGGATTTTATAGATGTACTGTGGTGAGTGATCAACCTTTGATTTAGCCTTAACCAGGCCAAAAGTCGTGGATAACATAACTCAAGCTCAAAATATCCCGTGACCTGGATCCCCCATGCGGTGGGCTCACCTCCCGGGACACTGTACCATGCACCACCATTGGTTGTTCCATCCACAAAGCTGCTGTCATCGTCATTTTTACGACATGGTGGTCTGTTCGGATCAGACATAGCGGGATTAAAAGAAGAATAACTGCGGGCCAGGCTCTGAAAAATAGCATCATCGGGGCAGGAGCTGTATTCATGAGCACTACCTGGGGAGGAAAAAAAAGTCCAGGAACAAGGATTGTTAAAAGGGCGGTCATATGACTGGGCTCACAACCTATATTACCAGCACTGCACACTGGAACCGTGCCTGGAAATCCTAGGTACACTGAACAAGACACAAGTGTCTCCCTAAAGAGTTTTATAGTCTGATATTAAAAGGATTTGCAATTAAACTGAGAGAGAATTCACTGAAATAAGAGAATCACAAACAATTTAATCATTTCATGAAACTTCAGTCATTTGCTCATGGTAGCAGGGAAAACAAACTAATATTGCTGTATACTATACGATAACATCTCTGCCAGAATGTGACCCTTTTTATAAGGGACTGAGAAAGTGGCAACAGTGATAGTTGTTTCTCTTAGCAAACAACTGCTTTCAGAAATTCATTTTTTACAGGTGCAAAAAACCTTAGCCTAGACACATCTTTCTCACTTCATTTAACAGGGTACAAACAGCCCCAGCTAATTTAAGATTTAAGTTACCTTGATTAAAATATCTGAGGGATTAAGATTCCCTCAGGTATTACATCATTTTTGTCACATAAATCTACTGAAACAAACTATCATCTTCAAAACTAGAAAATATGGTCACATAAACACGTGATTAATGTGATAAAACAAGCCATTACAATGCAATGACATAATGTTTACAAAGTGGACCTCAGCTAGCAGTGAAATAAGTACAGAATGAAACTTCTCTCCTGCTATTTCATGTTAACTTCCATTTACATACCACTCCGAGTCTCATCATAAGGATAGTTTGCAACGAGGTCTCCTCCATGAAGATTGGCAGAGAGCACAAAAGGAATATCCATTATCCAGTGAATGACACCTTTCGTTTCAGGAGCAAGCTACAACAAAATAGCATTACCAGAAGTTATAAACTGATAATTCCATGTAGAGACATTCAATTAAATACAATGGGCATTATTATTATCACATACATTATACAAGACAGATAAATGAACAGCAATTTTATTTTGGCTTCAGAGAAAACTAAACCAGTCCTTTATATTAGATTTATAATTATATTAAGTAGATTAATATAAGTTTAAAAGTGGTGTAAGTTAGCTCAGAATGAGACTACAAAAAAGCAACCTTTTACTAAGAAGGTAAAATCCATTATTATGGATGGGAAGCCTATTAAATTTTACACTAAGGAAAATAAACTAATTCAAAATAAATGTTGGTAGGGTGCAGTCTATTCTCCGTATGGAAAGTAAAATTACATTATTAATAATTTGATTTTGAAGACAGAATACATCTATGAAGGCCACAGTCCTATGGGACTGCAGTCACAACACTACATTTTCTAGAACCTCCTCTGGGGAGTAAACACAACAAGATAAAAATCCCTCCAGATATATGGCTGTATATTGAAGGCTAACAAAAAGGCATGTGTTATATGTGAGAATAGTTATTGAGCCAGCATTGTAATTAACCACAATACACAAATGAATTTTTGGCAATGGTAAAAATGCAGAATATTTCCAAAAATAGCTACAAATCAAGGGAGAAGGCTACAGAAAACAAAACAAAACAAAACAAACAAAACAAAAAACCAAACCAAAACAAAAAAACCCACCGTGGTTTGAGTGAGGAATTGTCTAAGGATTAAGTGATACAGATCAAAAGGGTTTACTATAGCAAGTCACTTTGAGGAAAAATTCAAGAAGCATCAGATGGATAAATTTAACAAAATTAAGAAAATATTCAGAAGAATATGAATCATAAAGACCATACACACATATCTTAGAGGTTGCTGCATGTTTGCTTGCATAAAAGGGAAGAAATAGGCATGTAAGTGGCCTGATATTCAGGCTGTACTTACCTTGGGATTCTGGTCCACAGCTTTTTTCATGTTTTTCAGAAGATGGTTGTTTGGGCCACCTTCTTTCTCATTAATGTAGACTATTCTATCAAGATCGGGAAAATTTCGGTTTAGATCTATCCCTTGGGCATTACTTCGACCAACAAACCAGTCTTTAAGTTCACCAGGCTGAATGAGGAAAGGGAACAGAAAGAGAAGGGAGATGAGTAGATTCATGAGATTACATATCAAGCTTTCTGTGTGTATGTTCACCCCTCATGTGCTTGAGAATAAGAAGGGATCATGCCTCAAACTTCTGAGGCACCAATTTCTTCACCCCTATTTCTTCCTAGACCTCTCTGGGAACAAAACCAACCTCTGTTTCACCGAGGGTCTTGCAGGATAGGATTATTCTCATCAGGGTACACTTTGGCTAAGGATGGATAAAATTACCAGAAGTACAGATTTTTCAGTGCCAGCTGTGTCTTCCCCAAGACTTGGCTTTTCCCCTTTGTTTCCTGCCTGTCACTGTGAATTACAGACCTCATTTTAGTGAGACTCAGAGTAGCTGTAGATTTATCCACCAGCCATGAGGAACATTCACACTTGTTTAAAAGTTCTTCTAAATGGCTTCAAGATAAAGAAGGACCCTAATCTTTACTTGAAACTTTTATTTTATTTTGCCTGTTAGCTTTGTTCACTGAAATGTTAGCACCAAATAAAGATGCAATGAGAATTTTTGCAAAATCTTTTCTTTAAGCTGATTCTCTAAAATAAGTTTGGGGTTTCATTAAGGAAGTGACTTCAGAGCACATAGTTTTATGTAGCTTGCCTCTGTATTTTTTCCAGTACTCTTTAAAGCAGTCTTAGTCTGGTTACTGGTTTTGTTCTTGAGGTATATTGAATTTACTGTCATACACTGTGTACATGACCAACATACTTCTTAATTAGAATAACAGCAGCACTAAAACAAATTGTATTATAAATCATATTTAACTTGTAAGGCAACATATAAAAGTAGGTGTACTTCGGCTACAGAGCAAAGGTTTTCAACAATATTACAGAATCTCTACAGAGAAAGAGATTTCAAAGCAGTAAAATGTTGCACCAATTTGAGGACAGCTTTTGCTTCACTGCCACGAGAGGGAGACATATGACCAAATATAGTTTAAAAGAGGGCTGTGTGTTTTTTTTGAAGACTTCATGAGAACCAGCTTCATAAAGATCTTAATAAAGTTTGGGTTATTTAATAATAAATTAATAATCACAAGAAAATTTTCAACATTTCCACATTAATTAAAAAAATAATTCACCTTGTAAACAAGAGAATTCTTATTTTGGTTTTGAACATAATACACACCAGAATCTGTACAACAGGGTCCCTGTTTGGCTGCCATTTGCTAGTCAGGCATTAATGCATTGTGTGTTTCTTGACTGAGTCATCACCCTAAAATGCATACCAAATTTTTTTGACTAATACTTTAATTAAAGTGCCTCATGCTTAAACTTAGAATCAAAGTTATTCATATTAAAAAAGATGGCTTGAAAAGTTTGTTGGTTTGGGATCAAGTTCTGATGAATGTAAATAATTCTTTTAAGTGCATTTACATGAGAATATTCTTAAAGAAAACATCAGCTTTCCCTTTTCTGACACTTCTGAAACATCATGTATCACTAGAAGCTACTTGTTTAGGAAGCAGTTCAGTCAGTGAACTTAGATGAAAGAATACACATGAAACATAAACATCATTATATTTTAAAATACAGTAAAGTCACAAGAGAGAAGGTTATTTGTTGAAAAGTCAAGCATAAAATCCTCCCCGTTAAACATAACAATCCTACTGTACTATTAGGGAATACTTCAGTTTTGTTGTTGCATTCCACAATCACCACCAAGAGTACATGTATCTGTGAAACTTCTAGTCCAAGTGTCATTATAATCCTGAGACTAATGGATATTGATAACTATTCTTAAACACTTAGCCTTACAAACCTGGGATGCTGCCTTCTCAAAGCCATCTGGATTCAAAGATGGCATGATATGGATACGTGTGCTATGGATCAAGTTGATAATGGTATCATTTCCTTTCTGGTATTCATTACACAAGTACTGAGCCAAGAAGATGAGTAATTCCCTTCCAACAGCTTCATTCCCATGCATATTCCCAACATATTTAAATTCTGGTTCTCCTGCAAGAAAAAACAAGAACATGTCTTAGAACAACATATAAAAATCACCCATAGAGTGGATGACACAGCATACCTGAGATGTGGGTATGACTATTACTACAACTGGGCACAGTATTCCCAGAAGCAAACCTCCTTCAAAAAAGTGGATCTAGGTTCTTTTTCTAAACTCTGGCTTAACAAATGCTAATTAATATTCAGCTGTTTGCCGAAGTCAGACAAAGACCACCAGAGGACAACATAGTGTGCCAAAATAAATGCTAAGCACCAAAGTTAACATTACAACTTTAATATGAACTACTGAGATCTAATTCAATTGATGCCTCAATACTACAAAAGTATGTCTCGATTAGACAGTTTTTAAATATATAAACTGACACTAACAAAGCTTCTAATCTTTAATGATCCCTCCAAGAATAGGCTAAGCTTACTGCAATACACAGGCATTAAACTGCAATTCTTTCACAAAAGCATTACCAGTGAACAGCTCTTGATCATAGTGATCCGAAAAATATTACTCAGCATATGTTTTGGATATTCAGTTCATATGTAATATGTATCCAATGTATATTCTCTATATAAAAAAGCCATCCAATATTCCCAATTGCTCATAAGTCTCATTCTCATGACCATGGACATAAAAATCACACAAGATATGTCTTATAGAGCTGTGAAGTATTTATCTTTTAAAAGAACTACATTTTGGGCCCTAATTCTGGAGAGGTTTTAGTATACATGTAAATGACTGAATAAAATTAAAAGGAGTGTCCTGGAACTAAAATGAGAAATATGATATTTTCTGGGCTGAAGCCCCTTTTTCCTTATCCTTATTTTAAAATCTAGTTATGTTGTAACTGCTTTAATCAAACATTCAGCTGATTATATGCTCTGAATAGCCTTCAGCCACACTTTTTGATAGTCTTTAGCACTATTAGAGGGGCAAATTCAAGCCAGGAAGAGTGTTACACAAACAAGACCTAAGTAATTGCTAATCAAGCATGCAGTCGTATCTACTTATGACCCTTCAGTCTGTGCTTGTTAACCTTAATCCAGTGATTAGATGCTAGCAGACACAGTGCTATTAATACCGTGACTTCCTTTCCTTCCAGATAAATTGGGTTTGTACATATGGATTCATCCCTGAATTTTTTTTGCTAGACAGGTTAAAATGTTTTCTGGTTTCAGTGAAACAGTTTCATTCTATCTGATGGACACAAGGCAGTTACTGTGACTAAACCGCTCCATTTCCTCTTTTGGCATTGACATCCTACTTACTGTTTCTTCCTATCTGTTAATACCAGGGAATGCAAGAGATTTAATCATCAAGAGTAATCAGACCACACAATCAACCTGATCCCATTAAAACAGATGGATACTATATAATAAAATGTGCAGCACTGCACATCACATATACTTAGGATAGACATGCATATGTATATTGGTATGTTACTTATGGGGAAAATGTTTCGCAAGCTAACAGGCAACACTGTTACTGCCATAAATATGAACACTGTTGCATTTTCCACTTGTGCCCTAGAACATTCCTAAGGAAGCCTGAGAGAGAAAGAATTTCTTCTGATTCCCCAACCTATGTATTAATCACCCACTTTTCTCACCCACTTGAATTTTACAGGCCTGGCTCAAGTGAATAAAGAGAAACAGATGCTTCCCATACCGTATTACTCTGCCTCCTCCCCAAAGAATCGTTAATAGTGTTAAAATGGTTCATGAAAACAGTCACACAGGGCCTATGGTGAGCCAGGATTACAGCCTCAGGACAGCATATCTTCAGTGGTAATGACCCATCCCCAATGAGCAAGGAGGTCAGGAAGAGGTAACAAGTCATTGGAAATATGGAAAGTGTTTCCTATGAAAAATGATTGAAGACATCAACCCTATTTTCCTCAGGAAGACTAATAAGGGACAGTCAAATATATCAATCATTATGGCATAGAGGGCTTGGTCAGGAAAACAAGAGAGCAATTTTTAGTGAAAGAGAACAATGACCGTTTTTAGAGCGATAAAGAAAAATTACATTACTTATAACACAAAGTGTGAAACCAGTATTCAAAGAATCCTCTTGGCAGTGAGGAGTCAGTGAAACTCCAAGTTTCCAAACTCAAAGCACACTAAGAGTTGAAGAAACAATCTAAAAGCAAATGCAAAAGGAATGAAAACGGAAAGATAACAGAGCGCTGAATAACAGCCTTGCCTCAAAACATAACCTGTGTTTATATTTTAGCTCCCTTGGGCATTTTCTTATCCTTGTCTCTGAAGGAAAGAAACCCATTTCCTATCAATCCTCTGACCACAGAGAACAAGGTTGCCTGGACCACATTTGTGGGATCTCTTCTCTGCCAGCCCCCAGCCCTGCCCATTTTCTTAATTCTAGGCACAGCAACAAAAGAAACACTGGCTTTCTGCTCAATATGAGTAGGTATTGAATTTCATACTGTATCTAAAAATCTTAGGAAAATTCAGTTATTTCAACAGTGTAACTCACATCTAACAGAACAATGGGAAAAAAAAGTCTCACTTCCACATTTTGCAGCTGCCCCATTGAAAACAAATTTTTACTGTTTATTTCAGCAAAAACAAATTAATGTCACAAACTAGCTGGGGGGGGGAATTAGCAGTCCACTCACTACTTGTTCATACCCATTACGAGCAAAGAAAATCAGGGAATCCATTCTGGAAAAGGAGACAATGGTGACGAAGTCATTAGTTGTCACCACAGTGCCCAAAAAAAGGCGAGGGAGCTTCCACAGGCTACTATCTGCTGATACATCTTTGCAGTTAATGAAGCCCTTAATTTGCATTTACATTGCTGTCTGCCTTGTTAGAGTAAAAACTGCAACTCAGGGTGTACCTTCTGGGGACCTTCTTTTTATTATTTTTTTTTGAGTCACTCCTACCTAAACTCTTTCCTAATCCTCTCTTTCTCTGTGGCAATGAAGTCCGAACCAAAGGGCAGACTGCTGAGGACAACAGTAAAATGCCCACCACTCTGTTGGCTGAGTTAAGCAAGCTCAGCTGCCTGAGTTTTAGTGAATGTCTCTGGAATGCAGCCAGCATCCCAGACCCACTACTGCACCCAAAGAAACCATCACCACCTCCTCCTCCACTATTGCATGGGCTAACACGGATACCTTAAACACCAAGGATGGCATCCATCAGGTCATTCAGCCTTAACACTTTATGGCTTCCCTGGCCTATTCATAGAATATATCCTGCCACGCCATTTCTACAAGTTTCAGCCTTCTCTGGAAAACAGCCCAGCCCATGGAGAAAACAGCCTCTGGGTCACCTGTTGCCAGCATGCTACTTAGCTAGAGGAAGAGCTGCTCTTCCCATTAATCCTTCATGAGCCATTTAATGCAGGGCTCAATCACCCTTCATAAGGTTCTGTAGCTGCAATTGCCTCATAGAATTGTTTTGTTTTTTTTTATTAAAAGACTCTGTAAAAGTCAATTTGATGAAGAACTTTTAAACAGTTGTTTCAACCAAGTAGAAAAACTTCTGTTCCACTGCAGAACTGGAGGTAGCTTTAAGGAAGAAGCTTAAAGAAATATAACTGGCTTTTCTATATGACCCTCACAAAAAAAAAAAAAAAAATTAGATGGATTCCCACAGTGCAAGATATAATAAACACAAAGGAGCTTTTACAATGAGTGAATATTTAAAATTCTTCTTTAATGAATTTTATTCATTTTCTTGACAAACAATAATCTCTCATTCGCAATAGCAAAAGTAAGTCTTGCAAACAATATATGACATTATATATACTTACACCTAATTTCAGCTCAGATACAGAGGTCTGTGATAATGAGTGAATTAGTGGATACTAACATAAGAAATGAAATGCAGCAATCAAGTTTATAAATATCAGTATCTCCGGTGAAACCTAAGCCATCACATCATTACGCCTTTTAGAAAGCTTTTACATCCCCCTTAAATTAACTGTGTGGTACATTACAACCTGATGAACGATTGAGGAAAAAAGTGTTTTAAAATGTCGTGCTTTTCTGGTGCCTGACAAACATGGTGAATGTCATCATTCGCTTCTGCAGTTACTGTCAGCAAAGGTCTTCTACAGTTTCCTAGGAACAGCACGTACATCATTAATGCTAGACAGGTCATCCAATTAACTGTGACTAATGACTGCCATTTTCAGGTCAGGCTGTATTTGTACAGTAAAGAGTAACTTTCTAAAATGTAGGGACAAAAACTTTAGCACATACTAATTATATATACCATGGGTTAGGGCAATGTCATGCCACTAGTCATGGTCTAATGTCAATCAGTTAGCGTTACTGCACAATATTTCACTCATGGAAGTGCAAACCATGTGGGGCAAAACCAATTAATGACTGTGAAGTTTAAGTGCTTAATAAACTGTTTTGCAAACCAGCCTCGAATATCCTTAAAAATTAAGTCCTTCTGCTTTCCTGTATTTCTTACGGAAAAGCCTGCAACATTCCTGAAATAACAGACTTCGTGTTTCTGATTATTTACAGTTGCTTGTCATTTTTAATATAGCAATCAGTAAAGTTCTCTTGTAGATAAATGGCATATAAAATCTCAACACTTGCTGGCAAGAAGTTCATTCATTAATTGTTACTGAAGACTTTCTTATGCTCCACATTTTTATTCGTATTTTAAAGAAAAAGAAATTCTCTGGAGTTCAACTACATGGAAAACCAAAGATTATAAAATGGGTTTCTACTCTGAATACGAAAAAAGAGAGGAAAAGAAGAAAATACATGGGGATGTGAGATAGGAAAGTGAACTAATTAGAAAATTTAGATTTTAGACACTCTGTAAACCAAATGTCTTGAACCTGCCTCAAAATCTTCACAATTTGTACGAAAATGGCATTGAAAGAGGGAGCTGCAATGCAGTATTAGTTTCTAAATCACTGTAGAGGCCTGCTATGATTTTAGGACAACTTCTACTAAGACAGTAGCATTGGTCTAACCTTGTTGAAAGGGAAATTACAGGAAGTTTCACATGTGGCTTACACGAAAGCAGAAACCGGTCAACACTGAAGGCCTTTGAAAAACCTAATATTTCACTTTCTTGCCATTAACTGCTAGAAAATACACTGAGAAGAAAACAAGAAAAAAGAAAATTAGGGATATTTTGGCAACTTCTTGTTTTAAAAAAAAAGGCATAATTTTTAACAGCTATGATTCAAGAGCAGTTTCAAGCTCTTTCTGGAAATTTTCACTACTGCTTAAAATCAAAGTTAACAACAAATTCTGTACAATGCATTAAACTTGGAGTGAAAGCTCACAAACAGCAGCTGTTTCTGCTGGCCTTGATGTGTACAAATTAAGATGCAATCTCCATTCTACTGAGTACAAAGTCTGTCAGTTGGGCTTCAAACTAGGATCTTATGTGACTTTGCGTTGGAAATTAAATTCTCCAGATAGATTACCTCATGCCCAAGACAGCTATTTCCACCAGAAAGGTTCTGCATGACTCAGTGTTTTCTCCAGGTTTCCAACAGCCCACTCTCACCCCAGCAGCTACAGGACTTGGCACAGCCTCCCACAAGAAGCGGGTAAAGCATCTGCTCAGTTCCTGCAGTTCCCACCTACAGTTCTTTGCTGGCACATCCCCGTGATCTTTCCACAACATACTGCGCTTACACTGAAGTGTTGCACAGTGTAGCACTGTATCCAGCATTTTGGGAAAAGCCCACCTGCCTTACCACAGAGTACAACAATTTTTGCCTACTAGACTGGTGTTGCTGTGCACAAACTGATGGTTTTATCCAATACAGGTGGTGATGATTCTTTAAATCATAACAAATCTCTAGTAAAGCAAAACAATTTTACTTATTTAATCAAAACCTTTTAAATTAATAAGAAACAGAAATGTGATATGCACAAAACCCTCATCTTCTGTAAATGTGTTAAAAAGCCCTCTCAAGTTCAAAGCACATTTTAAAAATCATCGGAATTTTAGAAGCAGCAAATAACCATTTGTATATACAACTGGGTTAACCAAATTAGTTTTACAATAAATTGCATTTTTCATGCCCTCAGAAAACTGAATAGGACTTTGCATTTGCAGAACTTGTTACAGTGTTACAGCAGCAAGTATTGTTAGCTCAGCACTGAAGATGAGGTTCCTAAGAAAATGAACGTGAAATTGCTTTTTACCCTTACCAATCTGTGAACCACCCTTACCAGTCTGTGGCACAATAGGAGACAGGGTTTTTTTACCTGCCAGTTTTTGGTCTCACTGCTTGGAAAAAATACGGACCAAAACGTACCCTGAGATTCTTCGTAAATGACACTGGCAGTACAGAGATGTCATGAGTAACTCTATGTCTGCCCTGATGCTGGCTGTGGGATGTAAGAGATTCAATTCATGTCTTCCACTGTACTCAGTAAGAGAGGAGAATTTTCCACTTATAACAGTATATGACCAAGTGAATTTTCATTTCAAAAGCACTCGCTGTATCCTTCAAGTTTTGGTTGGCAGATAGAGCAAAGATTATTTTTTTTCAATCCACCAATTCATCAGCAGAATAGACCTGATTAAGAGAAAGTTGATACATAATTTAGACATGTGTTTATGATGGTTCCTCATCAAGTTCGCTTAACAAGTTTTCTCTCTTCAGCAAACTCTAGAATCAGCTTTTTCACTTCAACTATGAAAGTACTTGCCAGCCATCAGAACACTTCAAAAGGACTGAGCTCGACTAGCTCACTCCTTTTGCATGTAACAAATATATAGGAAATTTCAAAGCTAACTAGTTCAAACGCCTGCTGCCATCAGAAGACATATCCTCATTTCAAAAAGAAAAGAAATAGAAATCAAGGGGAAAAAAAAATACAGCTAAATTCCAGACTCTGAAATCAAAGAACTGGGTAGAAATGCTGGATGAATATGGTGAAGAAACAACAGTAAGGCTCTCCCTTATTACTGGAAACAAAGAAAAAAGTCAATGAAAACATGTAAATGTCCAGTAAGTTATACAGGCCTGATTAAACACTGCTTGTAGATTTAGATTAGATATCAGGAAGAAATTCTTTACTGTGCAGGCCGTGAGGCACTGGAACAAGTTGGCCAGAGAAGGTGGAGATGCCCCATCCCTAGAAGTGTTCAAAGCCAGGTTGGATGGGGCTTTCAGCAACGTGGTCCGGAGTGTAAGGGGTCCTTGCCTATCGGGGGGGTGGGACTACATGATCTTTAAGTCCCTTTAAACTCAAACCATTCTATGATTCCCTCTGCCAAATGGGTGGCCAAAAGCACAGAAGCACAGACATGAGCTTGTGTGGTAGCAATTTCCAGGCTGGAAATGATGGGCAGCAGTGCTCACAGCAGAAAGCAAATCTGAAAAGGGCTGAGAAAGTAAAGTCAGACCAGGGCTCCTGGCTCCTCCTCTGTAGCATCAAGCCCCAGAACTCACTGCAGGGCCATGTTTCAGCAGGAAAGCAAGCTTAGGTAATGTTTGGGGCTCACTGCCTTGGGCCCTGGGCTGTACCGGTATGTGCAAGGGAAGCACACAAGGAATTCGCCTTCACCCAGCAAAACTCTTTGTATTGTTCTCTCCACAGAGGAGAGCTATTTCTGACTGAAAAGTATTACAATTTGTGTCACAAGGACATTCTGGGTCCTTGGTAAATACACTTTTTGTGCTTAAGGAATAACTAGTGGTAAACCTTCACACTTCCTCCTTTGATTTCCAGAAGCCTTTCTGAGGCATTGCAGTGGCACTTGTTACTCCACCAAGGCTACTCGTACTGGATGTTCCTTCTTTATTGGTAACTGGGAAATTCTTTTATTCCACTGCTATTTTGTCACAATCTGACACTGTGTGAAAAAACGTGTGGGCTGCAGATCTGTGATTCACAGAGATGATGCTGAAGTGTACTGGTCATTGCTAACAGATGGAAAGGGTTACAATCTCCCCACAAACGAACATCAGTAACAAGTCCATAGTGTAGACAGCAGGTTACAGAATAAGAGTTTGTTTTGCACTGGCATATTTATATAGCTCTCCCTGCTTGATGAGCCCTAATATTTATTGAGCTTAGCTTCTGTGATTAGTGGTCATAGAGTTTACATAAAGAGTTATAAAGTGGCCTTTTAAAAAAATGACAGTAAGAAAGACAAAGGCAAACTGCAAAAGCTATTCTACAGTTAATTTACTCCTTTGTGGAAAAAAAATATGAAATATTGTGATGACTAACAGAGGACACCATTTACGTCAGAACACAACCAACATGATTTACGTCAATATTCTCAGAAACCAACAAATACCCAAGTGGATTATTTTTTTCTTAAAAATTATTTTACTATCACCCTTTTGGTACAAATTATTTTTAACAGTAGAGTTCCATCATTTTAGATGACAGGTGATGGTTGCTGATTGTTTGTTTGTTTTCCCAGAAAAAATACAGCTGCATTGTAGGCTTAAAAACATGGTAAACTCTGTGAAACCCTGATTAAAAAGTGTCTTACTGAAAACTGTTCTTCTGCTGCATTTCATCTCCAGCCTGATTTTAGCAGCTAATGCCTCTCAAGTGCATTTAAGGTACTAATGTTACGTGATAACCAGCAGTGAATCTCAACTGTACTTGTTCTTGAGATTGCAATGGTTAAATCAGGTCAGTATGAAACAGAAGAAAATAAAGGTTAAATGGGTAGACAGTGATCAAGATCGGAAGACCAACACTACATATCCAAATTGCAACACTGGCTTCAGAATTTTTCAATGGTATATAAAATTCTAAATAAAAATTGGTGTTGTACCTTAATGACTTATTTGTAGTCGGTTTAGGTAGAAATGCAGACCTGGATGCTTGGAGGAGGTCTATCTCTTCACAGTCACATATATTTGAAATAGAGATACCCTTTAGAAAATGCTCCCCATACCACCTTACAGATTAAAAAGAAAAAAAAAGAGGTGATTATTATTCCTAGCAATACAGTATAGGGAGAGGAAGCTACACTGGTGCAGAGGCTAATAAAATCAAGCTTCATGCGTAAGAGGAAGAAGTGAATCATAACAGCTTGCTGACTCAAGAATAATGATGGAGATAACTGAACCAGACAAATTCTTTGTCTCAATAGCAGATGGGAGTGTATCCATAAGGCTTTCTAAAGATGTTTTGCCTTTAAATGAGGAAACTCCAGACAAAAAAATCCCTGACACTGACACTGCAAACCACAGCACAGCTGTATTAGCTGCAAGACACAGAACAGCCTTCATAAGATAGAAATAAATGGTTAACAAAAAATCTGTAATGGCTTTTAGGTCTGCCCAAAAGCATACATCCTAGTGTCCTAAAAACAGACAGATTTTTTTCTTATAGGGAACAAATGTAATGGTTGGTATCTTCTCAGCTTTTCTCAGAGCTTCCACTGGGTTTTTCCTCCAAAGAGTAGTAAAACAGTTCTGCATTTAGAGAAAGGATATGGTACATATGGTCTCAGTCAAGAACAACAGAAAGTGCAATCCTGACCTTGAATAGCATCTGTAAGGGCAGAAAGTCAAATGGAAGCTGAGCAACTTCATATTTTATAATGAGCTCTACGTATGACAATAGACCTATGTGCAATTTGGTATAAAATGAACCTACCTAGAGTTTATTCTAAGTGCAAGCAGAAAGGCTAGTTCAAAGTAACAAGGCACATTCCTCACAAAAGGGCAAATAATAGCCATGTTATATCACTACATCCATTATGCCTCCAATATGCCAAGCATATTAAAGGGCCATACCGGCAGGGTCAGAAATCAAGGATTAATTCCTAGCACTGTCTAATTACTGTTTCCTCTGAGCAATACAAAAAACTACAGCAAATACATCTTTTGTTGTCCCTTTCGTCTCACTTGAAACTTTCTTTCTCTTTTATGGCACTAGCAGTACATCAGACAAGCTCTTTTCTGACAATTTGGGAGAAAACATCATATGAGTGAAAACGTACATCTTATCCAAGGACAAATACCTGCATTAATAAGAGTCCAAAGGACTTTTTTTACTGCTATCAGAAGTATCTGGCATCAGTCTGAGCATTTGCACCATGATTCCTGTGTAGTCATTTATATTTTTTAGTAAGTGTAATAAAACACTAGGAGTTGAAATATGTTGCCACACTTCTGTAATTCAGACCAATATTATAGCACTGAAACCAAGAGGAAAACCACACCCTACCTTCCAGATTTATTGCGTTTTATTTCAATTTTATGCAGGTATAGAGGGCTGGCAAGGTACAATGAAGAGGTATAATAAAGTCTGGCACTTACTTCTGTAATTCAGACCAATATTATAGCACTGAAACCAAGAGGAAAACCACACCCTACCTTCCAGATTTATTGCGTTTTATTTCAATTTTATGCAGGTATAGAGGGCTGGCAAGGTATAATGAAGAGGTATAATAAAGTCTGGCACTTTTTTAAAAGCTGGATTTATGCATTTTGTACCTTTATTTACTCAAAATATTCTGAGGTTCATGAAATTACTTTTCTCATACATACTATCATTCTTCATGGTCAGAGACCTCGTGAAGTAGCTAACTAGCCAGCCTGCTAGCCAAATGGCACCTCCTGAGAAAACCTAAAGCAATATTCTCACTTGGAGCTTCAAGGTATTTGGGATATTTTGCAAAGAAACACTTCTCTAATGAAGAAAAAATGGAACATAGGAAATAATAATGCCAATTGAATAGGAAGATGATGTGGTTGGTGCCTGATCCACTATGCATCTGTCGAGCTCTTAATTCAAGAATAGTAATTCAACAAACAAGAGGAATAGTACTGAGTAATGTGGATGCAAAATCTTTTCTAACTGTATACAAGTATTTCCTTACCATTGTGTATGTATGTGGACAGGTACATCTTACAGAAAGTACGAACGTCCCTCATTGAGAGACTCAGGCACCGAGGAGGTCATCCCCAGGTCATGAAAATTATTTTCATTTGTTTCTTTTTGCTAACATCTTCTTAGACCTAAAGCATACTTCTAATTTTAACCAAAGAAATTGCATTTGCAGATACTCAAAATCATAAGAAAAGACAGATTTGGCACAGTTCACAGACAAAATCAAAACCACATGACTTCAAGGGAGAGAGAGAAACTGAACTTTTCGGGAAGTGACCCAGTATTCCCCATCTTTATTAACCCTGTAACACCTTACAATTCAGTAGTTCATTCTTATTTAATCAAATAATCTGAAAGAAAAAGCCTTTTATGAAATGATTATATATTTGCATTAAAAGACAAACTTAAAGCTGCTTAGATTGTTTCATAAAATATTAGCTACCCACTCTTTGCCACATTTTCTACTTTTTTTTTATATGTACTTAACTTTTTCTTTCATCCTAGTTTTAACTTTTATGATCACAGTGTCACAACTGCCAAAAACATGTTTCAGTGTATTTTTTCCAGCAGTCTGCTGAACCATACAGAAAAAAAAAAGTTACAAAACATAACTGACCTAAAAAATTGTGTTCAGATTTTAGGAACATGGAAATGGGAAAGCAAAGGGACTGAAGATTACCACACTGTCCATTAAAAACCGCATCTAATAAAGGGCAACAAATTTGGTAAAGAGCAGTCAGCCCATATAACTCACGAAGACATGCTACTAACCCAGCAGGAAGGAACTATACTTTTCTCCCCAAACAACTCGCTGATATTTGAGCTGCTCTTCTAACCATAAAGACTTTTGTATGTATACAATAAAGACATTTTCCCTTTTAACTTCACTAGTAGCAAAAACTACCACTGAAATTGCATTTAGAGCTCAGCTTTTCTTCTTTTCCCTTTATGTAGGACTTGAACCATTAAACATGTACTTACCTTCAGCATATTAGCGTCAGAGGGGTTAGTCTGAAGTATCAAGTCAAGCATGTTCACGAGTTTGCCAGAATGAGGCATTACAGACTCAAGCAAAAGCAACTTTCAGAAGAGACTTTCACTGACTTGTGTAAATTCTCCATCAAGTCTTTATTTCTGAAAAGTAATGGATGTAATTTTTCTATATTTGGGTTCTATCCACATTTAACAAACTTTTTTTTAAGTAAATCTTTTCACATACTTATAATTTATCTGAGGGTAAAAAAATACAGGCCCTATTAAGACAATTTTTTCCAAAGATATTTTCTTTGTACTTGTGTTAACCCAGAGAAAATAATTTTTTCATACTAAAATTCTCCAGGTGGCTCATTTTCCCTGAGGCCTACTCTTCAAACCAGATATGAACTTGATAACTCCATCTTGCAGTATGAAATTTAGAATCCTGACACTATTTGAAAAGCTCCTAGAAAAAGTGCACATAAAGTATCAGTGTTGGGCACATGGTTGTAGTGGGGTGTTGGTGATTAACTGTCTGCTGGGTAGACTTACACCTGGTAACCAACCATAGGCTGGACACTGAGGTTAGTACAACATTAAGCCTCTTATCTTTTATTTTGCTTAAAAAGGAAGACAGACAGTAAAATTGCATCTATATTATACCATCCTATGGTAAGACAACTATTTCAAACTCTTTAATGTTAGAGAGTTACACTTTTTTTACAGAGGGAAATTAAAGCAGTCCTTAGCAATGAGGCTATGCTGGGAACGAATGCATTCCAGGATCTCAGGGTAAGCTTTATGTAGCCTGCTGGACATGGTAGTCTAGTATTTAATCCCATGAAAGCGACAAACTCAAAACCAAGGTATGCTCATAAAACATTTCACATTAGGAACAATGCTGTTAGCACATCTTGCACTATTCAGAAGGCCCCATTAGATCTAAATAATCAACAAAGGAAGCAGGATAGAAGGGCAAACCTAAACCTTTTGTGGCAAGAAGAAAAAAAAAATCCAAGAGATAAATTCAGGAACTGTAAGAGTTTCCTGACTAGGAACAGCTCCCAGACTTCCATCGAGATGTTGTTCTGTCACGGCTGTATAATTTATAAACTATCAAACTAAAATATAACACTGTGTAACGTAGGAAACCAGACATTATCAGGCTTTCTGAGCTATGTATTATACACGCCTGCTATGGGCATTTCATGATTTGGCTTACAGCTCTTTCAACCAGGCAAAAATAGTCTGAGCATGACATTTTTTCCCAGAAAAAGAAAGGCTCCTATTTTAAATTGTTTGTCAATGGTGAGTGGCTTGAGTGTTATACAGAAATACGAAAAATCTATACAGTTTACTGTACTGATCGCTAAACAATGGGCATTAAAACAAACAAACAAACAAACAAAACAAAAAAACAAACACCTTGCCAAAAACCCAACACATCAGTCAGAGCTGACAGACCCTCCTTCCCAACAAGTACACAAACGATTATAAGGGATAGTCAGAGTGCAGAAAGCAATTCTGGGATCTTACTCGTGATTTACTCTAAGCTGCCACTCCAGCAGTGTGAGACTTCCCATATAAGCATTAATACTACTATCATGAAGCCTGTAACAGCCTCCATGATAGGACAGACACCAGTCTGCCACCATGGAACAGAGACTGTACCTGCTCTCAGAGCATTTGCTTTCTAAGCAAAAGAGGAAAAGAGAATAGAAGCATATGGCAAGCACAGGGCAGGCAATGATCTTAAAGATCTCCTTAACCCCTTTTTCTCCCTTATCTTTAAGAACTGCTGTGACAAAAGGAAATATTTAAAGAGAGATCTGAGGAAGGATATCAATCATTGCCTCTGACATTGTTGGGGGGAAGTTGTTTGCTATCAAAGATGTCACAAGGGCAAGTGCAAGAAAGGTGGTTTGAAAATTTGCTCACTGGACAACAGAAGTGATCATTATTGGCTCAGAAGTATAAATTAATATTTTAACTAACCTTACTCTGAGGTTTTAACATTTACTAATATTTTGTCTGTTAATGTTTCAACAGCAACAATATTGAGTACCAATCCTAAACGATGCTACAAGCCTTTGGACTCAAAAAAATGTCAAAAATAGGCAGAATAAGCAACATTCACTTCAAGTAGACAACAGAATATGACTACATTTTTTCTTCAGGAACAGTTCAAAATGAAGAACCAGACAGAATAATGTAAGAAAAGCAAGACTGAACAATATGAAAATCAGTTCACTGCAGAGTTATTATAAAAGCAAGTAAATACTGGCAGAGAAAAAAATACATAACACTACTTATTACATTGTATTTTTTCCTGAGCATATTGCTACTATGGTTCCAATAAAAAAAATAAATTTAAGAGTATTATAACATTCTTGAAAGTCTTGTCAGCTGTACTGCAGAGCTCTTTCTTCATGGATTTTTCACTACAGAAATATCCTAACAGATGTAATTTCAGTATCGCATTAATGTGCATGAGAGAAAGCAGGATGATGTGTGATGTTCAGTTGCTATTTGCTTATCACTGGGCTTTACAGATACATGTTTCTATTTAAAAGAAGGAAGGAAATGTGCTATCTTATGCTTTTATTTAAGGATTGCTGAATTGGGATTACACTCACATAAATCCACCTACAAAGGAAAATACAATTTTTATGAAAACAATGTCACACCTAGTGAATATAATACTTTTCAGGTAAATTAAACAAAACTAGGGAAGAGACTGCAATTTCATTATGCCCTCCATGTGTAGGTTCATTTAAATCCCATGAACAGTCTAAATCTCAACATAAAAGAGTGAAAGACAGCTATTTTTTTATTCGGTTAAGTGAAGAAGCCAAAGAAGCTGCCAAGGTCTACATGGAAATTTGGTATTCTCCTCCTGTCAGATTTTGCTCTAAAGCACCCTTCTATGTTTATCTGTTTATTTTTAAATAACTAACTCCTGAAAGCCTTTGTCCCTCATCTGATGAACCTTCCAGTAAATTTTTCTTTATCACTTTGACCTCTATAACAATTCCTTGCACTGAGCTACTCGATACTCATATGTCAGTTGACGTAGGTTTCTCATTGCCATCTTCTTTTGCTTCTTCTTTTATTTATAATCTGCAAAACATCTTCCAGTTCTACAGAAGCACCCTGTCTTGGGGATAAAAAGGGAGACACAAGAGCATGAAAGAGATGTCTGCACTGCCTTTCACAGCTCAGCTCCAGACCTGAACCAAGGTTTCAGGATGCTGCCGGCTGAACCAGGAATGGCCACGCTGCTTAAAGGGGCACACTCAAAGTGTGACACTATAGAGTGCCTGAATTAGCTGTCATGCCCCAGAGGAACCTAAGAAAGGCAACAATCACAAACAGGTGAAATTCTGCAGCTTGACAACATAGTACCATCAGCAGAAAAAAGCAGATTTGTTCTTCACAGTCGTTCACTGTGGCTTATATGGATTGAAATACTCTTCTCTCACAGAGTCTGTAGGCCTTTTCCCTCAACTCTATTTCTCTTACAAAGTGGAAATCCTATCTAGAACTAGACAAAGTTTCTTTTTCCCACAAGTGAATGAGTTAGGAGACTGGAAGCATCCTGGAGAGCCAGCATTCAAGCAACTGTCAAAGGCAATGGTCCACGCCAAAACAATTTCATTTTTAAAGTGAATCTGGCTGTTAAATTTATCAATAAGAGAGTAAATGCTGATATTCAAATGTATTGTGACAGTTTGTAATCACACCTTTGCTAATACGAAAATCAGAATGTTATGGTTCCTCTTTGAGCCTGCAAACTCAAAAAGCACTTCTAGCTTTCGTGAAGGGCTGGAAACATTAATTCATCAAAAAAATAACATTCTACAGAATCTAAAATGTTTTAGCCAATCTGAGATCTGACAAAACAGTGTCAAACCTCGTTACTCCAAATCCTGTGCCAAATTGTCTACAAACTGAAGACAGATTATTGTCTGAAGTAATCACATTACAATTCAATACCACACTTAAAGACGTTTCTGATAGTGAGCAGAAAAGTAGCCTGAAATAAGTTTAAAGAGTTGCCATAAAGATCACCATACTGGTTCACAACAGTGATTTATTTATTTGTGTATTTATTCTAACTTCAATACCCACTTTTTAATAAAAGGAGGGCCCAGATGTCTGAAAGTGCAAAACCTCAACACTTCAAATGTATAAGCACATATGAAAGAAGTATGTGTTAAGACCTAGATAAGTAACATTTTCCACTGTTTTTCCATTTCTTTTTTCCATTACATGTGGTGCTAGCTGTACTATTTCATACAGGAAGACAATTTTGCTCTTAGAAAGTTTTCTCTGCTGGACTTTTTTTATGATTTAGTTTGGTGGGTTTACTCTTGCAGTTCTGTGGTATGGGATTCCTCTATCACTCCTAGATTTGACTGCAACTAGTTACAAAGGAATAACAGACAAAAAGATATGGACAGACAAATGTGTGTGGCAGCAAACCACAGAAGAAGCCACTACTGTTCTAACGAGCACCACGTAACATAGATGTGCATCCCACAAATAATTCACACTGAAGATACTCTACCTTCAGTGACACTGTACATTTCAGAGGTCTAAAGAGACATGACAGATTCCATTCAGAGCACATTTTCTGCTAGATGTACTTTTCTCTGTCCAATATAGGAAACTGAGATTTTACTTTGGCATCAATATTCTATGCCTGGGGATACTGAATCTGCCAGATTTTGCTGGCACAAATTCCTAATGCTATTTTTTTCTTACACAAACCTTGATGTAGGTAATTTCAAAGAATTGTTCTGGAAGCAGAGTCCTGGGTTGCAGACCAAGCTAAACTCCATTTCTTCTTAAATTCAAATCTCTCTATTGAATCTATATACTGCAAAAATTAACCACAAAGCAATGAAACAAGGCAAACCATCCTATCAAGGTTTACATAGCAGCTATAAATCCTACTTTACATCACAGTGTACACAAACTTCATTTCATACCATATGGGCTTGAAGAGGGTATAGAAAAATAAGCTTTTTTTCCTTTAAAAATTGTAAGGCAATGGTACTGTATGGTACTTTCATCAACCTATGTCTCATATATAAGGTGTTGCATTAAGACAAAGTGTGTTTCTTCCAAGAACTTTCAAGTACTCATCTTCATTCAGAAACACTTGTGCATTTTTAATTTATCTTAATATTTAAAGAATGTTAGAAGAGAGAGAGGCATATTTAAACTATGATAGAAGATAAGTAAAGAACGCAGTTTTAAAAAATGAAGAAAACACTTAATACATGCTAAGATTTTCATCTGGAAATCACCGTGGAAATAAAAATGCTGCTGTGCTTCTGTAGCACTTACATGTCCTTCATTTTGAGGAACAGGAGGCCAGGATTTTCTGAGGTTAAAATACAATACAGAAGGTAATCCCTTTCCACCGAGTCAAAATATTTCAAAAGTTATTGTGGACTTAAGGGTGAGTTAAGAGCTAAGCTGCCATAAGAGGTCAATTAATAAAGGCAATTATAGAGAAGAATAAGAGACCAGTATAAGCTACCCTAGGCAGACAGTAGGATGAAATATGAAATAATATCCCACGTAAGCCTCTGAAAGGAACAAGCTCAGTTCTGCTGCAAGGCTTGTAAGTGAACAAAGGCAGTCTCACAATATCAGAGTGGCTGGAAAACAGCACTTTGAAATTCAGTCACTTGCCCAGAAGGCTCTTCCATGATTCAAAGTGATGTTTTGGAGGGCAGCAAAGAAATACTCCTAAGAAATAGGAAGTCCACTAAAGTAAAGGGTGAGTGAGGAGGAAGCTTCACTGTGGGACCTAAGAAGAGAGAGAACAACAGGGAGAAAGTGTAAACCTGGCAGCCTGAGCTCAAGCAATGCCTTTTTCTGAGGTACCAGATGCTGAGCCACACAGCCCTCAAACAAGCAGTGCCTCAGCACTGCATGTTCCTGGAGATGGGACACAGACCAGTTCACTCCAAGTGCCACGCTCAGGCTCAGAGACAGGCAGCACTGGGCCACCAAGTTAATGTTTCTATGACCTTGCTATAAGCTAACAACCAGCTTTCATCATCATTCACCCTGTGAGCTCACACCACCTGGAGCATCCTGCTGTTTTCGGATCATCTAAAACTGCAAAAGGTTATCATGCTGGTAATAAGGACAAAAAGGGGAGGAGGGGGAAGTCTTCATTGGTTTCTCATGCCACAGACCTAACAAGATCAACTGGCGCTGGCCTAAGAACAAGCAGAGAGGGAACACTTCTGGGGATTTGTTCATATTTGCTTTCATAATTTAACTTTCTAACTTGAATGTTACTACATTTTTTCCTGGTTTTTTTTATATGATTATTTTTTTATTTCATGTCTTTACCTTCTTGTCATAAACCATCTCCTCACTACTAAGTTTGCACAGTTTATTACTTTCTCTCTGATGAGAGACACTGAATAGTAGTTTCCATCCATAACCTCACCACTGCTTAATCTTAATCTTTGCACTTTGCTTTCTACACATCCACCCTGAAAAATATTCCATGTGGCATAGTAATAGCATCTATTCACTGGAGACATGCTGGACACCCAAGGCAGCAGCAGCTATGTGCCCTGGGTTACTGCCAAACTAATATATTTGCATTTATACTCTTCATGGCCTTGACAAGCAGAACAATAAAATCAGTGTTTGGCCTCACAGAGAACCATAACGTTGGGATTGTTTTATTCAAGCACTAGGAACTCCTGGAACATTATTTGCATTGGAACAGGGATGGGACATGCATTGTCCTACTTTTTGTGTCAAAAGGTGAACTTATTCTTGCTGCTGCCTCTACATGCTTAGTGCTTTAAAACTTAGTGCTCCCTCTGAGCCATTTTTTAACCTTCCTCTCTTACATTTTTCCATTATATCCATCATAACAGTATTCTTACCTCTGGAAAATATCTTGCAACCAATTTCTACTTTCACTTAAGTAGCAGTGCAGTGCATAACTGTTCCTACAAAAGTCAGTTCATTTTTTCCACTGCTGTGTTGACCTTAATATCCAAGAACAATGCATTCATCTTTGTGGTATGTAAAATAAACTTGAATTGAGTAAAAAGTATCCTTAACAGTGATGTTTTACTCCATGATAAATTACATTTCAATTACAGATCATTCTCAAAAGTAAAATCAATATAAAAATCATATACACTTCATTTCACTTTTACTAGAATTATGAAGAGTTTTGCCCAGTTCTTTCTCTTCTGATCATTCTAAAAATGGTAACGCTTCATAATTAACTAAAAACACTTCTTAATTCATTGTTTGCATTCCACTTATCAGTGAAATATAATTCCAGAGTCTATATACAAACACTGCTTATGATTCCTGGTTCCTGAGGAAATCTCACAGAGACACAGGTCTGAAACCATAATCATGACATTATGACAACTTTATGAGTTGACATGTCAAACGCAGTTCAGTACTTGCATGGGAAAAACAAAAAGGTCAGGAATTTCCCTCCAGAGTCATGATTAAAAAAAAATAACATAATAACAATGTAAAGAAGGAAGGAACAGAGAAAAAACTTCAAAATTATAATTAAGTTTTATATGAGTTTCCAAAGTTTTCCTTGACGAAAGAAAACATGTAATAAATCATAATAGTTATCTTCAATTTTACTACTTTAATAAATTATATTTATTTTCATTATTAGGGAAATGTAAAAAAAAAAAAAATCCATTTTAGGAAGTTCAATAACACAGTCACATCAAAAAGAACAAGAACATTGAACATCATCTTTGTGATACCAGCTAGAGACATTATTTCACACAAAAATATCAAGGAAAACCTAGTAACAATGTCATCATCATTACAAAGGAACACATTTCAACAAAGAATATTTCTTTCCTTGCCTATTTGCACAGAATACCTGGATAGTATAATACCTCCAGTCCCATTGGGAATGAATGTCTCCCACTGTTGAAGATCGTCTCTTTTGGAGGGTGTCAACCTCCAGATTATTAGGAAATATAATAAATTACTATCTGACCCTGATAAAAATTCTGTGACATCTCCTTAATGAATGAGTTGTTTATCCCAGTCTCCTCTTCAGATTTCAATTTCAACAACCACACTGCACAAGAAAATCTTTTAAATGGAGGTGTGAAAGCAGCATGGACAAGTTTAACCTACCAAAGTGGGTGGCAACAGTGATGAAGATGCAGGTTTAAGCACAGGCTAGCAGTACAAATAAACACTGAAAAATCCCCTCAGAAAAAGCTCTATTAAAGGAGAGGAAAACCTGTGGTAACATATTTTTATCAACATCACTGGATTCAGTGACTTGACTGAACAAAGTAAAAGAATATTTTTTGGTACAACTGCACTTTTAGTTATCTAGTGGACACCCTACGAAGGGTTGCGTTTGTGCATCTCTCTTCAATAAATTTGTCCTCCATACATATAATTACCAGTATATCAATAATTTAAAAAAATGAAATTGTCCTTGAATGTCTTCTTAACTCTTGAGCAATTTTAGAGACTGTTTGAACCTTGGTAAATAGGCTTGCCATGATTCCTCAGAGTAAACATAACTGAACAGACTCACAATGGACAAATCTTTTTAACTAGCATCAAAACACTTCTTTCTCTTTTAATATAGCCAACAGAAAATCCTTCCTAGAATAGCAGGCACTCAGTAAACATTTTCTGCTACCACACTATAATTGTTCACATAGCAACACACTAACACTCTTGGGAGAATTCTGTTTCTTTTTATCTACAGACTTTTCACAGACTTTAACATTAGCTGGATTCTTTTATGTCTTTTCTCTATTTGCAGAGAACTAAATAAAACAGTTATTCAAGATGCACCATATCCCTCTAACCTATCTGCTCTTACCCCCTCAATACATGAGAAAGTTTTAGAAAGTTACCTTTGGTATTTTTGTTCCCATTCTCTAAGACCACTTCCTTTTTAAAGTTATTTATGTTTTTTCCCTTTGAAATTACTGAATTGTAGACAAAGCAAGCTCTTGACTTGAACATAGTTTAGGCTCAGTAGATCTTTAAGGCTTTTGAGCCCAATGTGAACATTTGAAACACTGTTTGATGGGGTATCTTTCATCTGGCCACCTACCAATGGTATTCTGATTTGCCTGATCCTCTGGTGAGACAGGCCCACTGTGTCCACAGTGTTACAGATACTGACTTCACTCTTGTAAGTCAAGCAAGCAAGCTGACCTGAGAAAACTTCCCCAAGTGCACTTTGAATTTTACAGAGTTGATGGAGAGTTCAAAAGACCTTTTTTTTCTAATATATAATAATGCTTGAAATTTTGAAAGATGGGTTAACATATGCCAGGAAATTACCTCAAAATCCTCAGTAAACAACTGGTGAATTTTGACACATCATGTGAGACTTGAATTCCAACTATACCTTCATGCTTCAAACTGATTCATAATTGGGTAATTTTATTCATTTTTATTAAAACTTATTTAATCAGTCTATATTAGGAGGGAAAAAAAAAGTCTTTGTTCAAGGTGAAACTTTGCCACTGGAGAATTACAACCATTCCAGGAAAGGCTACTCCACAGCATCCTGACTGAACCAGGAAATCAAGGAATGCAACTACAAGGCAGAAGACTTGTGATTTTTGACATTTCATAAGTCCAAAACATTTTCTGGTTTTTTTTTTAAACTCACAAGACTGTCATGTTTTTTAGATGGATATTTTTCCCCTTTTCCTCTTCTGGTAATTTTTCAGGGAGCAATACCCAAAGGAATAAAAAAAAAAATGCATTTTTGTTTTCCAAAGCTTGAAAATAACAAGCAGTTTGGAAAGAGTTTCCAAACTCTTTTTGTTGTTTGATTTTGGTGTTTGGTCTTCAGTTGTTGGGGTTTTTTTAATCCCCCCAAGAGCTTAGCAAAAAAGACCGGTTTTTGAAGCAGCCTGAAATTTTAATTGTTACTAGGAATAGCCAAACAAATAGGAAATAAAATCAATCAGAATATCAATTTTGTGCACACTGAAGATCATGAAAGCTTTGCTAATTAACATCAGGAAAGGCAAAATATCTCAACTGAGCTGTGTAAATAACTAGAAAGAGGGGAAGAGCATGGGCTTCACATATTGTATCTGTTGTTAACCTTTTCCTGTGTGCACTGTTCACAATATAAAACAACTTACAACACAAGATCAGGTACAATTGTGCGTTAATTTGTGTCTGTAAATTATCATCAGATCTTATGAGATTCATTTGCTTATTGAATGGAAGAATTAACAAAATCTCAAAACCATTGGTGCTATGCTTCTTTTCACATTTTCATACCATTGTTTTACGAAAAAGTAACTGCAGCATGCATATGAAGGGCTGGAAAGTTTACCACTTATCTACTTTTTAATGTGGACTCCTATCTAAGATAAGGACTAGAGTCTTTACAGACTTTTAAATTTACTGTCTCTTATTGAATATTCAAGGAGCTTTAAAGATCAGCTCAGCAATTACCCCACAAATCAGTGTACCTTCATTTCCACATTGATAAGCTTCTGCTACAGCTACCAAGAAACAGATCCTCTACAACCAGTTGTTGAGGAGATATTTGATTTTTCCTTTCTAAGGGGACCTTTTGGAAGATTTCTGATATAAAAGGTACAGATACACTTGAATATGTACATACAACCACATAATTTTAATTTATGGTTAGTTGTATTATTATTAACAGCTTATGAAGACGCAGATAGACAACTTTTGTATCTCACTTTTATAGTACTTAATAGTTTAAGCGATATGTTAAACTCTGTGTCCCTTGATGTCACTGGCAAAGCTTCAACTGACTTCATTGCGTGCAGAACTGAAACCCATATAGATTTTCATGCTATTTAATTTTGACTGCTTTCCTGGAAGATGTATTAATCATTGTAATCCAGTTAATGGGAAAGCTGGAAGAAATAACTCTTGACATACGTTTCTTGAAATGCACTTAGTGCATGTCCAATAAACTGTTTCAAAAATTAAACAACGGCTACCCAACTTGCCAACTAAACACAAAGAGAAATTATGCTGCATTAATTTCAATGTATTTTTAAACAACAAAGAGTAACACAAGGGTAACCAAAGGGAAAGTAGTAGAAAAGCAGAGTGACTGTATTGAAATAAACCTATCCCTCACCTAAAGCAATCACAGGGAAGAGTTTGATCCACACTCCTGTTGACTCTGCACACGAAAATCTCAATAACTAAATCAGCATTTTTCTGTAAAAGTATTAATGGTGAAATTATCACAATATTTTGTTTGCTTCTTCCACTCCTAGATACTAGGTCAGACCCTGTACACTTACTGTCTCTTACAATCCCATGATGTTTTGCTCAGAGGTTTTTATTTAGACACAAACTACAACGACAGACTTCAGTTTATCAGAGATTGCAGCAATCATCTCACTGTCAGCTGAACCACTGATGTAATTGTGTATTCCTTTTATGTATCTAAATGTAAATGTGATTTCTCTCTCTGTTCAAAGCTTTGAAAGGGACATTTAATGACAGAGCTAAAAACGGCAGAGGCGGATCCCTGTCTGTGGTTTCTCCCTGGCATTTTTAATGTACATTTCCTTTTACAGCCACAGCTGCTTCAATTTTCCTGAGATTTTGCTGGAGAATCTCCTACAGAAAGGATTTCTGCTCTAAACCACAATGTTATAAACAAATTGCTAACTACTGTGCCATGGTCTTGTACATTACAGCTACAGCTTCCTTCTAGACAGTACAATCTTGATACACCCCATAATCCAGCCTTAAGGCTGGAGAAACCTGGAAGTCTACAAAATTTGCAGCAAAGCCACATTTTCTTTAGTCTTCTCTGTTTCCTCTCCTCTATTTCAGCTTTGCTGTATTTTGAGAGGCTGCTTTTAAAAGACAACTGCAGTGATTAAAAAAAAAAAAAGTCAAGAGGATAGGAGTAGTAGCTAAAAGAAAGGAGGAAGAAAAAGAGAAAGAGAAAAACATTTTAAATGAATCCTTGTATCAAAAAATGTATGCCATTCACAGCTTTCCAGTGTGCAACAACTCTAAATATATCCCACCAATAGGGTAAGGTCCATCTAACTCAATGTCCATACATTTACTTTTAATGGAAATAATCTGGGAAGTGCCCCCAGATGACAGGCAGAGGCAATATATAAATTTTAAATTGTGCAACTCTGAATGATGATTTGTCCTTTGCAAAATGCAGCTCTCATCGTAACTCGGACTAGTAGCATAATTCTCACTGTCCTGCCCCACACCAATCTACTTTACAATGGAGAAAAGAATTTAAAGCAATTTAAAGCTGATACCAAGTGAATAAGAAACTTATAGAGACACCACATTCTGTGCTAGCAGAGTGGATGAGTATGAGCAGAAGAAAATGCCACTAAGTCATGAGAGAGGACACTAAAGAATCCTTTTTCTGGTTTAGATCATCCTAATCTTTCCAGTTCCTAGGAAAGAGAAAATGAAAAACATACTGGACTGCACTAACCAATACCTCCAGTTTCTGTGGTGTTTGGCCAACACAGATATCAAAGAATTCCCTCTCACAGGTTGTGGCAAGCTGTACAAGCCCTACCGCGCTCCAGGGCTCCAGAGGGTAAACTGTGGTTCAGGTAGAACAAATATCCTGTGCAACTTCAAGGAGGAAGTCAGAGGTATAGATGGTCACTAAATCTTTGTCAAGTCTTCAGAACAATAACTGAACACTCCAGAGTGACTTCATGTTGTGATTTCACTAGGACTACAGCAGTAGCTCTGGAATGCTATCCAAAGGTGCAATTTATCTGGGACAAATCTTAGGAAGCATAAATCTAAAACCAGCTCTGTCTGTATTTCAACAAAGCATTTTTTGAGCCTTTTATTGATTCTTTGTACAGGACACATTTCACCTTCTCATAATTCAGCTGTTTCTAACTACAAGTTTCTGAAATTGTCCCCATCACATGGAATCATATTTGAGTAATCCACTAAATAAAGAAAATGTATTGTTAAGATACATCTATTGTATCTACTGGAGCTACTGTGGTGGTATTACGAGAAGGTGTCATTAGGCATTTACAGTCAGTCGGTTGTTTCAAAAGCACATTTCCATATCATCAGTTTTCAGGGCTACCAGATCACAAAACTTATGATACATTCATCTACGTTCATTCCACTTCACATTAATAGCAAATTTAAAGAATTGTGTTGGACGCTCCAGACAAAAAAGCCTAGTTGCAGCTATTTCAATTTCACACAGTCAAGACACCAGTTTGCACCTCAGGATAATGTTATGTAGTACAACCAGTATTTCAGATGCTATTGTTTCTCCATTCTATCATCTTTCCTCACACTGAAATAATCTGCGAATAGTTTAATCAGCTGCAGTAGACTCATTTAAATGCTATAGAAACGCAGCAAAAATGGAAGTAGCATTCTATTCTTGGAAATGAATGGAATGGAGAAAAAAAAAAAGTTAATTCCCAGACTATAAATATTGGTATGTCAAATGTCAGTATCTGGAGAACTGGAAACAAACCAAATAATGCAAAGGAATGAAGAAGCATCTGGCCAAAATCTGTGACTTCAGAAATTAAGTTTTTAAGCACAAATAATAAAACAGAAAACCAACAATTATGGCTATGCCTACATTGCTAAGGGCACCAAGGGCATCCCCGCACACCAAGCAGTGTAGGTGGCTCACACCTTGGCTCCTCAGGGCTAGTCCCTCACAGTCATCCCCCACAGTAGGAGTAGGCTACTATGGGCCCCACAGTGTGTCTTTAATTACTTGTGGGTTTATCTGGTTCAAAGGGCCTGCAATTATGCAAGGGTAGGGTCACAGCCTCTCAGGCTGATTTTAATACTTTCACACACTGAGAAAGTGTGTGGCATACCCTGGATGTGTTGTGAGAGTAGGTAAATGTATGCCAGACATGATGAGGTAACACTGGAAGGCAGCTCAGGGATAACAGCAGCAAGAAGCCCTGCAGTAGTACTGTCTGTGTCACTGTGAGGTGGGTCTTTGGGTGAATTATGCCCAAAACTGCACCCAAGCTTTGTGAGAACTGAATGACAGTGTTTTAAAAAATAAAAAAACCCCACACCAGAACAAACAAACAAACCAACTCCAGGGACTGAACTGACTTGCAAACAAGGAACTGGGTGTTGGAAGTGGGCTGGGAAGATAAGTTATTTGGCTTTCTTCATGTGCCCTATATTCATTCTGACAGAGTTAAAACAGAACTAAGCTGTAAAAACATCAAGTATCAAACATAATCATTCTAAAGCTATTTGAAGGAGCTAGGACATCCACAGCTATGTATTTCTTGGGTCTTGCACTTGAAGCAAAATTATATGAAGAATTTATTTTGGCACCATAGTCAGAGTTCCAGAATAAAAGCTTAAAACAAAGATTTGTGGAACAGACCACAAGTCCTTGTTTCATTTTATTATCATACTACACTGAACACATCAATATCCAATGAATATCTGAGGACAAGTGTTACGTAGCTGCAGAACACCATTATAAAAACTTTTCATCAGTAATTTCAGGACATCGGTAAGCTGAGAACATAAAAATGCTTCCATTCCTATGCTTTCAAGACCTAACTTCAAATTTGGTCTAGTGTTTTCTCTCCAGCCACTTTCCCTGTGATGCTCAGCCCACAGAAAGACCTCCACACTGGAACTCATAAGTTCAGACAGGAACATTTTATGGCTATTATTTGGTCACTTTTTAACCAGCCATCTCTGCAGGGAAAAAGCCTTGAGAACAATTAAGTATCATGATAATATTTATCAAAGAACAAAGTAGTGAAAATTTATAAGCCTCTGAGGAATGTCAGTACTGTCATATAAGCTTCTTTGGAAGATAACTCCTACTCCAGAGTGGTATTAAGGAAAGCAGATGAAGACTCACAGCTATAAATAGATCAAACATAAGGTTTATCTCAGTCTCTACAAACTATCTTTCTTCTCAAATACTTTGCTAAAAAATTCATTTTCAAAGGCATATAGTCAAACTAAAAGAAAATATTTCTTCTTGAAATCATGGACTCTGAAGTAAGCTAAATGGACTCTTGTTTAGTTAGACCCTATTTTGTTCATTTAACTCTAAAACATACTTTTCCTTAATACACAACATGATGCACAATATGATCTCACGCTTATTCAAGGTGGTGGAGCTGTAGCTCCCAAGCAGCTTCGTAAAGTGAAAAGGCTTATTTTTGCAAAAAGGTGGCTGCCTTCACATACACACCTGAAGAAACATGGAAAAGCGCATATTTGTCCAGTGAATATTTTAAATGCGTGCTGACTGAGTATAAAACAAACCCCTGAAATTTCTCGTACTCCTTCCCAAAGCCCCACTTCATCTCTGTATGTGCTGTGACTTTTCAGAATATTTTTATGCACAAAACAGCTTTTCAAAGTCCTCCTAACTCTTGTAACTTATCTTACAAACACAAATCAACCCATGCTGGCCAAATCTTTCTTTAACAGAACTGCACCTTTAAATACCACTAATGCCAGATGGTCTCTGCATATAAAGCAGCATGAGACAACATATTAATGCTACTCAAACAAGCAACTTGTGCTAGCAGCAGACCAATGAAATCAGTCTCAGGCTGCTAATCCTCTCTGTCTCCATGGCAACATCTATTTCAGACAATTCTTCAATTTTCAAGTCAGATGAGCTTCTTGGCCCCTAAACTTCTCTATTCAGGGGATCTTCTGTTGGCAGGTACTTTTTCACTTTGTATTGGCTACTGTAATAATACAGATTTTATTTTTATCAACTGCTTCATGGAGTATCAAGGAACAGATGCTACTCTGTTTCTGTTTATTTATAGACTTTTCCACTAAAGATTTTTCCTGTAAGATTTTCACTGAAGGTCTGCACTATTTATTTCAACTATGGATTTGTTCCCCTAACTGTAACATGTGGAAACTTCACAAATGTTGATGTCTCTGTCTCTGACTCTACCTTTCAGCACTGAAGAAAAGGAATTGGTATCTTCTTCATACTTATATGCTATCAAGGCGGATTTTTAAACAAAACAAAAAATTGTCTATCTGCAGCAGGTAAATGGGAGAGAAAATCCTGATGACCCCTCATCACACGTCCATTATGCATAACTAAGTCAGCACAAACATTGGGGCTATTTGCTACTAGGAAAAAACTGACAGGAAGCAGGTAGGAACTAATATGGCAAAGGTTGAGGTCATACTTTCTAGATACCAAAAAACCTACCAGATCATTAGGCTGCTACACTAGTAAGGATATCTTTGCCAAGAAAACAGATCAATAAATCTTGGCCAATCCAATGTCCCCTCTGATCAAACAATTCTTTTCATTCAGCTTTAAGGTAGATCATACCAAAGCATAGGTAGATCATACCAAAGCATAAGTACTCAAAATGGCATCTTTCTTTGGTCATAAATGAGGCAGCTCATACTCCATGGCCACGAGCAGCTCCATACAAAGAATGGTTATCTCAGCTTGCTCCACAGGACTTCATTTGTGAGTAAACAAGGATGTCAGATTTTGCTCATAATCGCTCACAACTACCAGGAAGCAGCTAATTGCTCATGCAGTTATAAATGTCTCGCTTTGGAAAACGAATTCATTAAAAACAAATGTTTACTGCCTTTGAACTGTCAACCACAGGTTTATGATTCAAGATTCTCTCTTACCTGGCCATTGTAGCTACAGAGACACATCTTTAACATATGCCTTTGTACTGGCCCAATCACCTGCTGTTGTGACAGGAAGATGCGGCCGATGTCATTCAGCTGGCACAACACTGGCACACTGCAAGAAACCTCCATTCAAAGGGAAGGGCACTACGGATCAAGACCTCACTTTTAGTCTAGTGTCCTTGTCTCCAGCAGTGCCCCTGAAAGCAGCAAGAGCAGTGACAACTTCAGTGTCAGGGAGCAGCTATGGCACCACGGCACATACAGGTGTTTTTTCATAGTATGGCAGAACTTCTGTTCCAAAATCCCAGCATGTCAAGCTGGGACTTGCTCAGTTTCAGCACTGTTGTTCTGCAGAGCTCCTAACTCACTCCCAATACAATACCAGCTTTCATCCTTATCCTGAGATGATACAAGCCAACCTATGGCAATTCAAAGAGCTCCATTTTCTGTCACACAGTAAATCAAACCCATCTACTCTGCTATTTTATCCTTATCATTTTACCGATAAGGATTTTTTTTCTAACCTTTTAACTACCTAGACCCTTGATGTCTTCATTTAGCTTCAGCATACCAAAATAACCTTTGCATTGAATTCACTAAACTCTGGCTATTGATGTGCAACTTACTTCAAAATGAAATATATGAAGTTTGCACCCTTTACTCCGCTCATTGTAACTCTACAGTCATTTCAATTACCTTACCCAGAAGCTTGAAAGTACACACTGCAGTTTTCAGTTTTGCTTGATTCCACAAAATTTTAAGAGAAATCAGTTACAAATCTTCTTTACAGTTTAATTCCCAATTCAATGGAAGAAAAACAAAACAAAAGCAAGACTCTGTGGTAATACACGCGTGAGACATTTTTTTAAAAAAGAAAATGTAGACCAAAAAAAGCTGTGGTATGATGTTTGTTTGGTTGGTTGGTTTTTTGGGGAGGAACATGAATTAAAATAGGTATGAGGACTTCACAATATAAATTAACCTGCTGAGGAAAGATCAGACAGGGTTAATAAATGGTATGTTTTGCTAAACAAGCACAATAAACCACAACAAGGTACGTTAGATGATGACACATGAAGGCCGGGATTCATCAGGTCTTAACCATAAGCTCTTGCACATGTTCCTAAGTCAGAAGCCTGCCCAATGTTACCTCCTCTTGCAGTCAGTAGGGAAAACAGATGTTTTCACAGGTCACTGTAGCCCAATCTGATAACCAGTAAAAGGGAGACTAAAGCATGAATACGCATGCCCAGTATGTAGGCTTCTACATCACATACCACCTCTGAAAACAAAAATTAGGTGAAATTAAAACAGAACTAATTCAAAACCAGTTTTAATACTAAATTATTGGCTGAATCTAGTAACAACTCCACTGTTACAACCAAAAATTTCTGTTTATTCTGAAATAGAAATACCTGTCTTGTGCTTTTCACCCTCAATGTAATTTAAAGGCTTAAGATATTGATTACTAAATTATAGAATAAAAAACAGTTTCTCCTGAAAAAAAAAAAATTATTTTAATAATGAGGTCACTTTTGAAAAATTACACACCTGCAATTTCCTGGCTTTAACAAAAAGTCTCACAAAATCTTGGGAAATACCATGCTCTACAGACTTCTCACTAACTCTCTTGAGTTCACATTAATGTCTCCATAATAAAAGATCACTTTAAGCCAAGTACAGGACAAAACAGGCTCCCCTTCTGTTTTCTTTGAGAATTGCTAAGGCATTCTGCAGGTGTGGGAGGTGATGATGACTCTTTAAAAGAAGTAAAAGTAATCAACTCTTTCAAAAGGAGTAGGATTGTAAAAAGCAGCCTGGGTCAGATCAACAAACGAATATTCTGCACACTCACACTCATTTTAAGCCTGAAAAATAAAACAACAGCCTTCTGCAGAGTCATGTTTATTCTTAATAATTACAGACCTTTTTACCTCAGCTTGTTTGTCCTTTTTGTTATTCCAGCAAATAAAAGATAAACTTCTGACATGCTAACACACAGCCGCTCAACCCTTTTTTAAGTGATGTAAGAGAAAGGGAAGTCTTTAAATACCTTAGCCCGTGAAGCAATTTAGAGTAGGGTATCTCTAGAAAACACTGCAGACTGCCTAGCACAGCTGCCTAAACACACTTACTGTGAATTTCCATTGACTTCAGTGGTAACACGAACAGCATTAACAACTAGCTGCTAATGTGATGTATAAACGTGTCTACCTCTCTTTGATTTTCACCAGAGTTCTATGAGCACATTTCTCTCTTGGTATTCTACACCTCTGTTTTTAGCTGAACATGAAAACTGAAATAGGACAAAATCAGAACTATTAAGGAAATAATATTTTTTCTCTTAAATAAATAATAAGGAAGAAAAATCTATTTTCAAAAAACTGCATGTTATGAAGTACATTAAAAAAAAAGGAAGGTATTCAAGGCTCTTAACAATAAAGCATGCCTTTAAAAAACCCAGTCAGCATGCACAGAAAGCCATCTTCCTGCCAGCAAATCTTACAGCCCTCCCAAGACCTGTGTAACCTACACAGTCTGCAAAGGACACTGAACACCTCACTCTGAATGCAGGTAGCATTAAAATCATCCTGCCAGAGATGACCCCAGGCCAAATCCTGGCTGGGTGACTCCAGGGGGATACCCCAAGTGGCAGTAAAGCCCATAAGGGATTTTTCTGGAAAGGTAATTACAGCTTCTCAGTCTTCTGTAGAATGCACAAGGTACAGCCAGCCCCAGATCTGCATTCCCAGCAGGCATCACTGGTGGTGTTTGATGAGAAAGCCAGAACATCCTCACAAGCTCTGAAAGAAAATCTGTTCCCTGATGCACAAAGGAAAGAAAAAGTCCAAATGCAGAAGGCTACATGACTAATAGGTTTAAGCATGTTTTACTCTGCATTTTATTTTATCCATTCCTAGAGACAGCAGCAGCTGCCCTACTCCCACTCGCAATTTGGTGCTGCAGGTGCTCTTATTACCAGGCTGCCCAGACAGCAGCTCAGCTTTAAAGAGGATTGCAAACCTAAGCCAGAAGAAAAGCAAAACTACAGCTGACAGAAAATGGTCAGCACAGCATCTCCTCTACTCCTGATACAAAGTGTTCTGCTTATATCCACTCATTTACAGCCCCTACCTTTATGGAGTGCAGCTGGATGAGTGTGAACTCAGTGCACATGCATTTACCAGCAACCAGCCCTCTACCCTTCAACATCTCCCTTCAGAAAGGGAATGCTAAACGAGAGGCCCTCGATAAACACTGGTGTTTGCTTAAAACTCAAGCATGCAAAAATTAGGGTTGCTCTCTAATACCTGGATTTAATAACAAGCTCTTCCCATATGCAATTTGTATTAATGCTCTGCAAATACAGGAGATATGAATAGAGCCAATCAAAGAGCTCACACGATTTTTACGTGCAGATTCAGAGCGTAAGGAAAAGCACTTTTAGAAAATCAAGTGCAATTAACTGTAGGTAATAAAATTAGAACAGCTGTATCTGATCACATCACCATGAGCAAGAGACGAGCTCTATACTTTCTGACATCACCACTGATACAATGCCCTGCCATCAAACCCAGCACTGCACTTACCCATCTGAAGCAGGACAGCCCATAAGACCCACAGGCAATATCCAGCAGTCTCCCCACTCTAAGACTACCACGCCCACAATGGGCTGAAATCATGGCAGCCTGCTACGTGTTTTCTCCTTCTTACTGCTGTTTTTTCTCTTTTGAAAAAAAACAGCACTTGCTCATGGTTTTCTGAAATGGCTGCAGTCTTTTAAATTACAGTAATTTAAAAAATATTTTAAAATAGGTTTTGTGCAACAGTGACATAAAGACATTATGAGAAATTATTCTTCTCCCTTTATTTTGTCAGCTTTATGTATCACAGTTTCTTACCACCAACACTAGCTCACACAGCTGGTGCCACAGCTGAATAAGGGATCACTTCATCGACAGAATAAAAACCAGCCATAGTTTCCGCATTAGAGGACAAATCTTGGATTTCCCCACTTATCAATACAGAGCCATGATTTTCCCTTCTGTTTTAGTCACCCTTTAATTATGTTTTTGCAGGAGGAAACACTGCAGGGCTGGGGTGTGAAAAACTGAGAGCCTCACATCTGGTGATTTGGGGGGGGGGCGGCGGGGGGGCTAGTACAGCAGCTATAATATGGGAAGCCAAGCAGCTTATTTAGGCTCTGTGCCAGCACTGACCCACCCAGCTCATTTCCTCATCTTGCCAAGTGGGGTCTTTGATAAAGTGATGGGTCCAAGGATTAATGTAGCTGAGTTACACCTCATAAAATCAACTGCAGTCTCACCCACAAGGCCCTGAAAATGCTCCAAGTCACAAATGCACTGCTCAACTCACGCTCAGTGTGCTCCTGCCTCACAGGTTCACAATGCTTTGTTGTTCGAAACTGCAAAATCCAAGGTATGCAATTTTCTAGAAGATCAGTTGTCTCACTCAACTACAAATAAACCTTTTCCTTCTATCTGAAGTATTATTAAAGATGCTTGTGGGGAAAAGAATGAACGATAAAATCATTAACGCTAGAAAAGCATTCAATATTTTGTTTACAAAAATGTCATTATTCTGATATTTTCAGGATTTCTGTTTCCTGTTCTCTGGCATGAACACTTTGATGAAAATGTCACAAATTTGCAGGTCATTTTTTGTCACAAAATCTATATGTTCATCCAATTTACGCAAAACTAATTTTCAGGGCCTGTATCTGTTACACATGTAACCACCCAATTAATAAGCCTTGCTTTGAGGATTTCTTCGCAAAACTAAACACTGAAAAATAAACACTATTAAAATATTAGTAGTTTATATTTTTTAAAAAGTAGGAGGCCATAGAAATATTTACCTGCAATTTTTTATGTAAATGCAAAAAAAAAAAAAAAACAAAAAAAAAAACATTCAATCTAGGAATCTTGAAAGTGTCAAAATATTTCACTTTCACATTGAAAGTGAAGTGGTAATGGAGAGGACTGATCTTCCACCTCCAAAATCAATAGTACAAATGAGCCAGAAGTGGCAGCATGCCTAGACAAGTGGCTGAACATAAACGGTGGACAAACTGCTTTTGGTATTCATCAGTTCTAAATACATTTCATTGCTATTAAAGAATACAAACATACTCAAAATGAGCTTAATTATGGTAACAAACAAAAAGCCTTAGAGATCAGCATCCATAGGTGTTTGTTCAACAGAACATCAGATATCCAGAGCAAGAGTAGTCCATATCCTCCTGCACCTAAACTAAAGGCAAAATATTGCTTAGTTTGTCCTAGAAAAAAAAAAAAAAAATCTGTGTTTTACCATCAATTGTCCTCTGCTATCCCTTGGTGCACCATCAAGTTTCAACAACCCCTTTCTCCTCATTTTATCTGACCTTCCTGTCCACCACCTTCTGTCAACTTGACCAATTTTTGGCAAGCACAGGGACAAAACCATATTTTCTCATGCAATCAAAGTTACTCCTAAACATTTTGATTGCTTCCAGTCTAGGTTTATGCAACACTTTCTATAAGTAACCACTGACACAGACTCATTCATCTTCCTCCCCCTTAAGGATTCTCCTCACTGACTCAAAGTGAGGCTATCTGCATGGAACACCTGCCTCAATATAAAACTTTAATAAAGTTCAAATATCTTCATTTCTGGGTTGTTCAGGTTTTCCTTATTCAAGGGCTTTTTTTCCATCAGTGATTGCAGGCTCTAATCTCCCATACAGGTGCAGTATCAGCCTAAAGAAATTTCTGCCACAAAAAGCAACAAAACAAACAAAAACAGAAAAAAACCCTTTAAAAGACAACGACCAAATAACGAGCAAACAAAAACAAACAACAACCCAAAACACAAAATGCACAAAATTGCAGAATAGTAGCCCAAACTCTGGTTGGTATGAACCACAATTGAAGCAGAGGTGTTCAAGTTTGCAGAGAAGGCAGCACATTCTCTAAGTATTTAATGTAGCATCAGAAACTTTAGGCAGTCTCACGCTTCTGGTATTTATCATGTCCCCAGGAAGAACTCAGTAAAGGCTGAAGGCTCATCTTGCATCTTCCAGGTGACTAATCAGGGTTTCCAAGATTTGTGAAGACACTTTGTATGATTAAGCAAGAAACCAGAATGGCTCATATGGAATCATTCTGACTTCCAGTGCAGGACTAGGACCTAAAAAAAATCCTCATAATGTATATTTACTCCATGAAAAAAGGAGGCCCTTACAATTTGTTCCCGTGTCTTCATTCATTGAGGATTTTTTCCAGTTGCTTTGGAGGTCTAAAGCACATTTCTAAAATTTTTCTATTTCTCTCATGCATTTTTTTCAAATGTTGCACATATATTACACATTAACTTTCAAAAATAGCTGATACTCTAAAATTAAAGTTGATTTATATGCTTGCATACTATCAAATACATTCTCAAAGTGCTGCATGGCCATGTGTGATTCTGCAGTGGTTGCATGTATGTGCAGTATTTGATTTACTCAGTACAAAGACTCTTTAGTCAGTACAAAGAGTCTTTACTGATGCTCTGCGGACACTTTCCTGATCTATTTTGTCATCAGCTTGCTTGCTAAGTGAACACAAACGTTTTTGTTTCACAGTTGTTCACTAGATGATTCAGGTATCATCCCTGTGTACTCACCAGGCTTCTAGAAGCATGAGCTCTCTACAGACTATAAATCTATGAACCACAGCATATATTTGGTTCATACTTCCCTGTATTTTAAAAATAAACCCAATGACACTCAGGACATCTTGCAGGAATAGATTATGCTCAGAAATTACAAATTTTGGCCTGTCAGGGGAAAAAAAAAAAAGAAGTATATGTGTGTATGTATTTGTGTCTGTGAATTTCTCTATCATTTATTAACAATAATAGATGATGACAAACTAGATTCTGATCCTGCAAGCTTTGTCTCACCAAATATCCTTACTCCATTTGTTGCCCTGGGAATTAAGTAGGATGCTCAGAGTGAGCAAGGTTCCCCCCTCAGGTATGAGCAGAATCAGCCTCATATTTCCTGCCAAGGCTGATACAAGGCTCCACTTCTTTTACTGCATAGCTTAAAAAAGCTCACATACGAAAATAAACAGTGTTGCCTTTTACTACACAGTAGAAGAAAGGGCACGTTATTAAGAAGAAAACACCTCTAATGCAACCATTGGCACAATATGTAGGTGCTTAGGCTCTATAACAAAGAAGCGGGAGTGTTATCAATGCCTTCAGAATTCTTTCAAAGGAGCGCAACATAACTACGCATGAGGTCTGGCTTGTTGACCTTCCTGAAAAGACCCCGAGTTTCTCCCATGTGTCACTGCAGAGAGCAGCAGCTCTGCACTTTTTGAGAAACTCTCAGAACCTGATAGAATGAAACTGAGGATTTAAATAAAACAATGAATTTGCTTTGGTTCAAACCCTGGATAATCCCCTCCAAAAACCAGCATTTTCAGCATCCACCACTAAAGATTGCCAGGACTCATCACATTCCCTGACATGTGATCTGGACGTTGCAACATGTGGTATTTTTGTCTAGAGGTCTCCCTTAGTGAGGGACCAAGCATGTTTCAGAAAAGGAATACTGTTGGATTCCCTTTTGCTTAGGCTCAATGACGAACCCTTTCTCACCTCACTGACACCAAGAGGAGAAGTGTGTCTTGGTGAGAGCCATCTCAGACTGGGCAGCGTGCTGTTTCTGTCCCGCTTTCAAGCCCTCCCGGCTTGACACAACAGTCAAAAAATGAGCTGTAGTGACTATCCCCTGATAGTAATCCAAAGCCACAGAAATTACTTGGGTTATCATTGTATCGTGCAAATTACACAGCGGCAATAGAATAATTCTTTGCTTCAGGATCCTCACCCCTGATATCAAGATGGTAACATACCGCAAAGAAATTTTTCAAATTTCACTGCAATTCCAGCATTTTTCACTTCAAGACGATGCTTTGCTACCCTGCCTTCCTCTTCTATCTTCCTTATGTCCAATATTCTCTAACCTTCAAGTTCTATCTGTAGCCCTAACGCTGTAAATAAAACCATTAAGTCCCCTGAGGATGCAAAGCAAGGTTATATTCAGGTCATAAAGTAGAATATTAAACACTAATTGTATTGGCCAAATCCCCGGAGACTCACAGAAGCCACATCCCTCCCTAAAAGTCACATACTTTCAGACCTGTGCTCTAACCCACCGAGGGAAATGTGAGGACGACTGCATGAGGCTTATGGCTGGGCCAAAGGTACTGAGCGGCTTTCACGATTAAGCCTTTTCACATAGAGACATTAGTGATACTATCGATTCTAAAACTGGAAACAATGAACTATGCACACTCGAAGGTGTAAAACAAGTGCACAGCATCAATCGCACTCCCTTTGATAAAAAACGTCCCAAACCTTAAGGACACCCAACCACACATCCCGAGACATCTGCGCCGGTGCCTGCAGTGTGCCGCGGTGGGCGACACGGCCGCTGGGACACACTGGCCGTGCCACGCCGCTCACACGCACAGGCTCCTGCCTCACGGCTTTCCCCGGCGGTGCGGTGCGTGCGGGAAAGGGGCGGCCAGCACCTCCCCTGCCAGAGGATCTGCGCTGGGCGCCTGCTTCCAGTGCCCTCACTCCAGCTGCTGCCGCATCTCCTGACATCTCCCGGGGAATTCAGCACGTTTCTCTCTGCAACGGGGCGCTAAATCCAATGGCAGCGGCATAAAGCCGCTTCGCGCCGGCTGCAGACGATCGCTGACCGCCGGTGCCTCTGCCGCAGCGAGGATTTTAGGGACAGCGCCCGTCCCCGCGGCAGCACCGGGCGGCAGTACCGCCCCGCCGCTACCTGCCGCCAGGTGCGGGCACCGCCGGGGCCGCCCCCCTTACCGGGCTCGTGCTCGCCGGGGCGGTCGGAGATCTCGATGACCAGGAGCTCCCGGCCCTCGGCGCTGCGCCCCACCGTGTAGATCCTGCTGATGGCGGGGCACTGTAGCCACACGGCCACCAGCGCCTCCCGCAGCTCGGCGTAGCGGTGGTACTCGAAGGAGATGCCCTCCTCGGCGCTCAGCCGCCGCCGCCGACTGGCGGCCCCCGCCGCGGGCTCCGCCGCCGCCGCCCGGCAGGCAGCGAGCACCGCGCACAGCGCCAGCACCACCCGCACCGCCATCCCGCCCGCCTGCGGCCGCGCAACTACCGCCAGCCCCGGCAGCAGGGAAGGAGGGAGGGAGCGGGAGGGAGCCTGGGGGAGGAGGGGCGGGGCGGCACCGGCCGCTCCTCCCTCTCCGCGATCCGCGGCGGGAGGTGCGGGCGCGCCCGCGGAGGGGCGGGGGCCGGGGCCGCTAGATGCGGGCGAAAGCTGCTATAGCTGTTTTCATCAACTAGATGCGAAAAAAGCAGTGGGAGAATCCGGGTGCGCGTTTTCCGCACCGCTTCATCATTTTATGCGGTCCTAGCGGGTAAACCCACTGTCACAAACCTAAAGTAACAGAGTGCTCCATGAATGATTCAGACAGTGCCATTGCAGGATAACACGAGTGTATTTGATTGACCTATGCTATAGGTCTATAGTATAACTATAAACAATCATCTGTAAGATTGCTTTGCTCATCATCTGTAAGGCATCTTCACTGCATCACAGAACGGAAAGGATAAAGCTGGACTTACTTTCTGATGCTGACAATCCTTAGAGAGCGCATCCTAGTATGTTCAGTGGGAATGTTCCTGTGAGGAACCATCCACCATATACATAACAACAGTTTCTTCTAGACCACAGATACTACAGGACTTCTGAAGCCATAATTTTTCAACCCGTTTTTATAGGCATAGCTGTTTAGATTATGTTGAAACAACCTGTAAAGGACAAGTGATAAAAGCAAAAGGCTAAATGCTAAAGAGCAACTTCCATATCAGGTTGTTGGGTTTGGGTTTTTAGTTTGGGGCTTTTTTTGGTTTTGTTTTGCTTGTTTGTTTCAGGGTTTTTTTGTTTCGGTTTCTTTGGGGGGAGTTGTTTTTGTTTTTTTAAAGGACACAGACTTGCTGGAAAACTTTGAGAGGTTCAGAATTTTGAAAAGTACACATCCCATTCATCATTCTAGAAATAGACTCTTGTCCTCAATAATTTAATGCATGTTTTATTCTGATTTTTTAATCTAAAGGGGTGAGCCTCTATAACAAACCCTTCTATCACTAATTAATACTGAATCAATTTTCAGGAAGATTCTTTAATAATCCTATGGATATTTTCCTATATTTGCAGTGTTTAGTTGCACCTAAGAAGATAATGGAAATAATCACTTTTAGGAGAACATCTTCATTGATGCTTGGTGATATACCAGCTCGGAAACTGATCCAGCATCTAAAACTCAGACCTGAAAATACAACTACTACACACAAATACTTGATATAACCTATTCTTATCTTCCAGGGCTGTGACTGTCAATCCTGGATTATTTGACATGTTTCTTCCTAACAAGAACCAAAGTTCATCCCACCCAGTCCTCACCATCTTTCAAAGCCAACTGGGTTCAGAAGCTTTTCTGCCCAGTTTAATTCCACGGTTACAAGTAGGCAACCACATGCAACATCACCTTCAGAGCACTTCTTGGAGCCTTCTACTCTCCATTCTTACCGCTAGAAAACTTTGGGAGATGCCTGTCAGATCATGTCACGCTAGCTCAGGGGTTATGACAGTGCAAATTTACTCCAAGTATTTTGCAAGACTTGGATGTATACAGGCTCTCCAGTATGATGTTTTCTCCTACCAAGATCACTGTTCAGATATAGATCACACAAGTGCTATCTCTCTGATTTCTTCCTATAAGCATTAATAGTATTATGAATTTGTTTGTGACTTTACACAGCTTTAGAATTATGTGTTCAGCCCTATCACTGCCCCAAACTGAACTGTTAATAAGGGTAGCTGACCAAGTATTCAAAAGATTCACATTCTTTATCAGTTTTGTTGGCTACATTCATCACAGGCTAAATATTCCTTGTTTTCTTAATCACTTTTCCTTGCATTCAATACACAAAGTAAACAAATCTCCTGATGCTGGGATTTTAAACTCACAATATCATTTTCTGGGATAACTTTCTGATCCAAAAAACCCATTTGTGCATTGTAGCAACTCTCGTTGGCTTCCCTTCAAATTTATTTACCCAAAATACATCACTAAAAGATACAAGGAGGCTCAGAAATCACCTATTTAATCTATTCAAGCAGTGAATTATTATTCCACTACACAAAATTAGTCTCACGACTAGATCTGAATGGATTTACATTAATTTACATACTTATTAAGCCCCCACCCTTGAAAAAATTAAGAGAATGCATACTTATAAAAACACATGCACATAAACATCTTGTGTAAAACAGGGTGGTTTACTATCAAATATTTAATTTTGAGCTCACACATACTAATTTCTTTTTAATAAGAGATTAAGAAACAATGTTTAAATTCTCAGAGGGTTTAGGAGCATTCACAGAACTGAGTAGGAGGAATAAATTGATGACTTCCTTTGTATCTAATCCTTCCTCCTATTTTCTGTAGTTCAGGGAAGATGACTATCATCAAAGGCAAAAGCCAAATTTCCTAGTAATATGGAAAAAGTTCTGCCATTTGCCTTAGTCTCAGAGCAATACTCTAACCCCAAGGGCATTCCCAGCCTGCATGCATAACCAGGCACCTGGAAATGGCCTTGTAAACTGGTAATACTAATGAGAGCAGTGAGCAGAGTGCAAGTGCTCCAGGAAACGTACTGATCAGTAGATTTCAAATCTGGTTTACCTCTCTCTTGTGTCTGTGTATAATACCAAATAGTAAGTTATATTTCACCAACAGACACAGACTAAGTAACTTGCTAATTGCAAAAATTTTCATTGACATTTCCAAAAGTACTTATTTATAGACAAATGTACATATACGCACAAACATATATATAATATTCATATATATTTACAGATTACTCCATTCTTTTGGCCAAATGGAATTTGTCTATTCAAATTTTCTAAAACATTTTACTTGCCTGAATCTGTCTTTTTCAGCAAATCATGATTCACAAGGAAGTATGTCAATAAATTTTCCAAAATAAACTTACACTCACAGAGAATTTTGCTTAAAAGACTTGAGTAACTTTGCACCTTTTTTATTTGTGTAACAAGATGAACAGGCTGACGCAGCTATTTTCTTTTATTACTCAAAAAGAGAACCCTAAAGCTATGTCCATTACAAACAATCAAAGTACGCTATGAACAACAGACATCCTAAAACCACTCTATAATGGAGATTAGATAGCATTGTTAATAACAAACTACTGTTAATACTTACACCAGAGAAACTTCACTAAACTTCTCTGGTTTATATTTGGAAAGAATTGAGAAGGTGCACTATACTGCCTGGGGAAGACACTGTTTTCTAACATAAATCCGGGCAAGTAGGATGATGAACATAATGCATAAGGGAGAACACTTGTTCAGATCAGCAAGATCAAATCATTTAAGCCCCCATCTGAGAAGGGGTCTCTTTGGCTTGCTAATAATCCAGTCATATTGCATTTCCAAGCCTTGGAAAAATTCTGAAAGAATAATTCGGGTATTAACACTAACTATTCATAATAAAACCCCAACTATAGACCACATATTCCCTAAAAGACCAGGCTAAAGGCTGGTAAGGGTTTCAGTTGAGAAATTAATGCTAGGAATAAAATACCTGCAATCAATTTAAGAGAGAGAACAGTTGAACTCAGCGTTGACAAATTACTGGGCAAGTAGGTAGAGATAACTGTAGCTGTAAGATTTTACAAAACTTATCAGAATGCTGATTATATACACATATACTACACCTGGCAGCTCTGGTCACTTGAAGCTATGTCTTCAAGACAGGAGCTTCTATTACCAACCTTCAAAATGTCTTGCACAACTCAGTGGTCTATTTCTTGCATGCTCGCAAAACAGGGTTGAGATATGGAAAGTTGCAGCTTTTCTAGTACCTTGAGAAAGGGCTTAATGTAAGACAGGGCAAAGGAAATATCAACAACAACAAAAAAAATTTAAAAATACAAATAAAGACAAGTCACTTCTGTAGGAGGTTATGGTAAGGCAGAGGAAAAAACCCACCCACCTTCCAAGTTGTGTAGTGCAAGACTGAATATTTTATCATCTCCAGTTGTTAGATGACTCACACGTTACTTAAATCCAACTCTATCAGGTATTTAAGAGCTTACTGTGTTCTTGCTGAGTGGTGAACATCCTAAGCGTGTAACAATTCTGCATTGAGCCTCATTATAGACTGCAACTTAAATTTTATACAAACGTTATCTGACATTTGCACTTACACACAGTATACCTGTGCAAATTGCTGTGAGTTACTGCTGCCCCTTGTTTCAGTTTGCAGGAATAATAACTGCTCTTGGGTGATGCTAGGTCCTGGACACTGATCTGGAATGCTGTTTCTGAGAGATGCTATAGCCTGGCTATGGTGCCAAACACTCTCACGCTTAAGAACTGCTATGCAGGATCATTGTGAAAGTTTGCAAGACTGGCTGACAGGGTTTTTTCAAAGTGATGGGTCATGATCTTACAGGAGTATTCTTCTGCTCTTCTGTAGGGACTAGTATTTCAAGTCCAAGCATTAATTGATTCTGTAATTACATAAATGTGAATCAAAACTGATTAAAATGTGTGGATGACAAAGAATGGTGAACAGTAAGGATATATAGCAGCTCTGGAATGTGATTTACTTGATAAGTCAAGCACATCTAAATATTTCAGAGGAGTAAATTTCAAATTACACTTAAGAGCAAGAAATATAAAACACATTCATAACAGTCTGGCAACAGTATTTCTAGAAGCATAGAGAGATCACAAAAGATGGATAATGACTATATTTTCCAGAGCAATGTTTAGAAAGAAGGATAATGGTTAAGAGCGAGGACATGATTATATCACTAAGGTGATGTTAGAAAGAACAACCTGGACACACAGTTCTGGTATCTACAGCTAAAACAAGACTGTGAAAACTCAGAGACAAGCCACAGGAGTGATTTGAGAAACAGAGGAAATGCCTTACTGCGGAGAACATGATACAATCTGCTTAGATGGTGAAAAATACATCATCATGGCTGGGCTTCGTGAACGAAGATTTGGGGAGGGCTCTACCCACGTTTGTTACAAGCACATTGGTGGCTAAAAAGGCCAATACGAGATAGACATGTCTGGTTGCAAAAGGCACAGCAGAAAGACTCCTTAGATGGTATATTCTGCAAGGCACGACTCCTTCTGCGTTGTCTTTTCTCCTTAAGAGTGATCCTGCGTGCTTTCTCACAAGCATCAGCAGCATTACAGATGGTGTGTCTCCAGACCTCCCAATTGAAGGCCAGAGTAGACCAGTTCTGTTGATCAACATGGCCAAGGCTGAGATGTTTCATATTGATCAACATAACTGGTGAAAAATACAATTGAAGAGCAATTTAACTACTGTGTTTATTACTTTCACAGATAGTTTCAATAATGTAGTTTTTCAACAAAAATGAATGTTAAAAATCTAGAAACATATCACACTTTTCTTTAAGATTATCATAAAACATGCAGCATTTATTACAAACTGTGAAGAAAACAAATGAAATCATATGATCTGCAAATATAATCATAATACCAATAATTATTAGTGTCTTCAGGCAACCTGTGCTTTAGTGTAAAATAAACTGCCTTAGTTAGTATTTCACATCAGCCACCAGAACCAGTTGATTATTTTGCAATCCTAATCGTAACAATTTATTACACTTTTCAAGTTTCCATGTTTTTTGACATAAAACCCCCAAAATTAATTTATTGCTTTCATAGGACTTACTTATTGCCATATCCAAAGGGACAATACAAACTGTTATTTCCCATAGATGAGCTTTACTTAAACTAAACTGGACTTTCAGGAAAAGATTATGTGATGGAAAATGTTCCTTCCACACTTATTCGCCTATCTTACCATGTTTAAAATTGTTTCCATGTTAAAGAGGATGAAGGATGACTGATTGTGTAAGGTTTTGTTGTGTGTTGTGAAGACCCAAAACTGTTACCCATATGTTGCTCTCATTTTTTTCAGCTGCACAAAAACCTCTTCATTTTCAGAACTACTCTATTGTCTCTCTCACTAAATATGGGGGAGAGAAATCAGTAAATTCTTATTTAATAAAGGCCTAAAATATCAAAAATGTAATTGCCTAACACAGTTCTTTAAATGCACAAAAGTTATGAAGTAATGAGATAGGTCGTTTACTCACCATACATTCAGTAAAAAATACAAGGTTCTACATTTGAAAAGGTGGTGAGCTGGTGGTAAAATGCAGCTCTATCTAGTCCTGCAGCAAAACAAAGTCTGTGTTTTTCAAATGCAAGTTCCTGTGTTGAGAGTTCCAGTACACACTTTTTTTTTTCAGAAAAAAATAAATTTATAAAGCAGAGCTTACAGAATTCTCTAGGGATTTATTAAAGAAAGAAGATAAAAGGAATTATGTGATCGCATTGTACACTAAGGATGTACATAAAATAACCAAAAAAACGAAAATAGCAATGGCTGTGAGAAAAACATGGATTCAAGTAATGAGCAAAGGTCCAAAAAAACCCCATGCATGCTACCGCAAATGATAATATAACCATTAAAAGTGCATTGGTTTTTTTAAACCTCTTAAAGAATGGAATATACATTGCCAATCCTATCAAACTTTTAGTACTCCAATGAGCTTTCCAATAACTGAGACACCAGGCTTTTACAAATACCTTTACTGGAATATTTCAGAAAGTGGTTCATGGGTTTGCATAATTTTGCGTCAGTGTGTGTGTAGGCACAAGCCAGTGGGCTGAGAAGCAGTGAACAGAATGATGCACACAGGGAAAATCTGAAGCACTGAAAGCTCCTTGTGTTTTTAGGCTAATGGTTCAGTAAAATAAAGCTAAGTATAGCTGCAGCTGCAGGATGGGAGTGTGAGTTGACAATCAGAGGATAATGGCCATCTTTAAAATCTGATTAAAGAGGTCACTTCCACCATGGAGAGTTCAGGCTGGCAGGGCATATGGATTCAGCAAGTCTTAAGTAGCAGTTCCCACTAAAAACTGAATAATACAGGGATTTCAGCTTCTGTTCACCTGCCATAGTCAAATATTTTTACTTCTTTTTAGAGGGAAGAAGAACACTGAATTTCAACACTGGGATACAGATAGAGAAGTAAAAGCTTGTACAAAAGACATGCAGAAGAGGAATCTGAATTACTGTCATATTTCAAGTAACATTTGAGTCATTCCTCATGTCATTAACACTTTGATTTTTGTTACAAGCCTGATCTCATCTGCACTTTCAGTGGAGTACCTGTTTTGAGTACTATACGAGACTGTGTGTGAAGCAGCATGAAAATTCATGTGTGGTCTTAAAACACTGTAAAGTTCTCTAAAGGACTTACAGAGTAGATGAAGTGGCATTTGAAGACTAAAGAGCAGCTTATATGACAGTATAAGATCTTTGCAAGGGTTTAAGCCCTTCTCAAATACTTTCACTGTTATTTTCTGTGCAACAGACAAACGTTTAAAGTAGATTCAAAAACATTTGACTACCGCTTCTGTTCCGTACAACTCAAGTAGTAGATTTTGAGATTCTGCTGGCCATCAAGCTGTACCTTGAGAAGGCATTTGGCTCAAAAGTTGTTGCTACGTTGAGCAGTTACGTATCCAAGTCCTCCAAAGCACAAACCAGCAGAATTTACATGCTCTCCATTTCTTACTGCTCTCTCTGTAAGTAGTTTAACAGACAGAACTGGTGCAAACTGTACTAATAAATAATGCTTCTTCCTTAAAGAGATGAAGAGTAAGACACTATATCCTACATGGGTTTTATCACAGCTTTGTATTAAAAAGCATATGAAAAGTATAATTCACACATCAAACCAAACCACATTTATTTCATCAGTCACAAGTGCAAATATAGCAACAAGTCAGTTCAGCAAATTACAACACATAGAGAAGAATGTAATGTAAATGCTAAGTACACTGACAGACCAACTTCAAAAGAGCAGCAAAAACCAGTTTATTCAAATAAAAACTTCTATTCTTTTTACCTGTAATCTAAAATAACATCATAAATCTAGATCAGGAATGTCTCTGCTAACTCATGTTTAACCAGATATTCTGTTATAAGCAGTTCACATTATCCAGTGTGCAAAAGACCTGTTCAAGCTTCCTAGTAACAGATGTTTTGGTTTTAAGCAATTTTTATTCAATATTTAAATAATACAGTGATTATACTAGTTAATATCTCCTGCTATTTCATATTACAAATTTAAGAATATATATTAAAAAAAACTAAGACCAACCTCAGTGTACCTGTACAATTCTACCTGGATCCAAAATGGGTAACATTATAGATAAAATTAATTTTTTTTTTTAGTCAAAAAAAGAAAAAGGGAAAAAGATAGACACGAGTCATCTTGGTTTTTTTTTTTCCATCATCTTTAAATCTGTAGGTAAAATATATGCAGTACTTATGTATAAAATAGAAAACATTCCCATTAGAAAGATACTGCAGTTTAATTAGCTGTTTTCCTCTACAGCTTAGCCAAGGAACAAGATTTATGCTAAACAACCAATGACTACTTTGCTTTACAGAAAAGCAGAAGTTGACTTTTACATTGGAAATTCAGTTAGCCTTCTTCTTTGTTATGAACTGTTTCTTCTTCTCTTTTTCTTGATAGGCAATGAATTGAGAGTCTGTACCAAAGATTCTGTCCCACCACGTGAAGGTTGAAGCATAATTGCCAATAAAGTTCATGTGATGGAAATCATGAAAACGGGCCCCAGCATAGAAAGGCACCAAATGAAGAGGGTTCAGCGGAACATCATAACCACTACAGGGGGGAGAAAAAAAAGAAAAGCAGCTATGGTAAGGATTTTCCCAAGACATAAACTACAAAATATAGACACTAACTTGTCATTTTTATAAAATAAAAATGTTTTTTTGGTATTCTAAGGCCCTGAGGTAATCACTGTGATACTGGCTCAGTATGAAAACAAGATCACTCCAACCCTAGCCAAATGATTCTGTAAACTATCACACAATGGCTTTGGCACTTGCTTTTCAGCTCAATTTACTAGGCAATACAAAAAAATAAAATCACAGTGGCTGACTTCCCGCTGGCTTAGCAGTTTTAACTAAGAGTGACACTGAGAAGGAGGAACAAAAAGTAACACTATCTTTTAGTAACAAGCTATGGACATCAGCAGCTCATCAGAGAGCATCTCAAATCAACTACAGTTATGCCTACTCTTATTTTCAGCTTACTGTAAGTTCTTCAAATATTTAAAATTCAAATATACAACTAAAGTAACATTAAAAGCAGAACAGTTTAGAAGGATTTCAACTCTTTTGCTTAGTAGTACTGGAAAGCAACCTACTACCACCTAGTGGGGAGAGCACAAGGTATTTGTTATAAACGCCTCCTGTGGACAATGAACTAAAATGACAATTACCAGAGGAAATTAATGTTTTACATCTCCTGCTTTATGTCACAACATATACTTTGATAAGTATACAAGCAATATATAACTAAACAAGCAAGGCTTTATATGATGAGTGTACTAGTAGTACGTGTTCCACTTAAACACTCGACACTCAATTTGCAATAAGACACTATATGCTTCATAATATATTTACAAATACGAGGTCAAGTGTTAATACTAGCATTTCAAAAATGAACTCTTAGTGACCCCTTCCTTTTGAACATAGGAAAGAAAGCTCATTCATTTGTAGATGAACTAAACAAAGCCTAGTGGGATTTACCCTAGCACTTTGGAGCCTAATTTGAACTAAGTCAGTTTTACTACAGAGACATGAAGTCTTGTCCTTTTTATCTACAATAAATAAACAAATAAACAGAAGAAATTTATGCATTTATTTTAAAGAGAATCAGTGGTCATATAGCATAAAGTTTCTCTTGCCCAAGAAAATAGTCTGACAAAATATTGAACAGAAAGAACTCTTGTCTGGAATATTACTTTATGTAATTGATTTTTGGTGTTCTAATATGCATAAGATCACTTGAGATAGACATCATAATGAGGCACCTAGCTTCTCAAACCCTCCTTGAGATGCTCTAACTGACAGTCCACACCCTTTTAATCAGCAAAACCTGCTGTTAACGCTACCTCAAAACAGAAAACAATGATAACTGTTCAGGTTGTGTCATTCTTTGTAAGACACATAAAGGCATTTCAGTGCAAAATAAACAGTACATCTCAGTGAAAGAGACGGGTAAGTTTGAGACAGACTCAGGGACAAGAGAAAAAGCAATCATTAAGAAGCAATGAGCATTTCACCTGTGTACATCAATGGTTTCCATCAAGCGACATATCACCCATGCCCACAGAAGAACCACGTGGTTACAGAAAACAACAATTCCGATAAAAAAGCCAGTTCCAAGGATAAGTGTTTCCAGAGGATGAGCATATTCTGCTTGCATTCCAAACGGAGACTAGAAGGAGATAACACACAGAAACAGTCACCATTTTCAACTTTATATACCCCCAAATCAGAATCAGCATTTTTTGACACTCTCCCCTTCCCACTACTGCACAAGACTACAATAGGACACATGGAATGATGTTGTGGGCAAAGAAAATGGTATGACTGAGCAAAGGCTGTAACACACGTACTCAGCTCTTCGTAGGGAAAACAGTATTCCAAGGTCAGAAGGATTATCATTCCATTAGTAATTCCAAACACTTCACTACTAGTTGAAAAGTTGAAAACTTTTATTTAGGCTTACCATTACCCCAGGTCAAAGTGTTATTTCAGGAATATTAAAGTGTTTGGCAAGCTCCTATCAGTTTTGCTATACATCCAGTCTTGGAAGCAGAAGAAAGAAGGAAGCCAAAATATTCTCAGAAGCAGGACTCATTTAGAAATTTATTATAAAAATTAAAAATCCCTCACCTTTGATCATTTTTTTAAAATAAATTCATATCACTCAAATGTTATCTTGAGATTCATATAAAACATTTTCTCTCCTTTATATATATATGTATATACATACATACACCAGTCACTCCTACATTTGATTTACCAAAAGAAGACACTCCACAGAATTTTCAAAAGTAGAACACAGAGAATAATTTAAAAAAATTTAACCTAATGCTGAAGGTTATAAATAAAATAATCAGAAAAAAAATAAAGTCCACTTTGTCTTAAGGGATATTTTAAAATCATCCCTTTTTACTGTCAAGAAAAGTTTTTAGTGAAACAGCCACTAGCCGACAGATCACTTCTGTGAGAACTGCTAACTTCTCTCAAGAATAATGGCCAAAAGCTGCTCCAGCTAGAGACCTGAGGGGCTGCCAAGAGCAAGAGGAACAGAGCAGCTGTTGCAGCAGATGTCTGTACGTATGCGTGCAACCATCAATACCAAGCTCCTCTATTACTGGCAGCATGTATAAACCATCCCTGACCCAGCAGCTTGCAGTTTACTTTGGCACAGCATAGGTTATACACTGAAACACAGCGGTGTAAAATGACCCCTGTGATCCAGAGGCAGTGCCATCTAAACAAACACAGGATATTAACTGTAAGGTGCAGGTGCTGCTGACCCTACCTGTCTCACAACAGTGTCTCCTCCAGCCAAGTGCGGCTCATTACCTGGTGCTCAGTGCCGGCTCCAACACCACTAAATTGCAGAACCACCCAAAATGTCTGTGCTACACTGTGCTCTTGATGCAGTATTGCACCAAGGGCTATATTGCTCCAGAGGCCCACACCCGAAGTATAATCCTTCCCTGAATCACACGTATGACACACACGCCCAGGTTGTGCAAGAGCTGCCTGTCTGATCATGTGTTGGGGATTCATATGCTCTAGATAACAGCACAGGTGGTAGGGAACTGACAAACCACCAAACCCAGAAACTTACTATTTCCCTTCTCCTGACAATGAGACCCACATGTACACTTTTAAAAAGCTTCTTCGCCTTGCTCAACAGATATGATCAAACTTCAGCAAGAATGCGATCTTTCATTCCCATGAAATGAAACAAAATTACTGGAAATGTTTTCAGAAACAAAATGGGATGACTGTTCTTGACAAAGAAGTCAAGAAAAGACATATATCCAGCTGTCAGAGGAATGTAAATTTCTTAGGTCTTTCAAATAACATGTTTAAATAGGTTGCATGAAACATACACCATAAACTATTATTAAAGAAAAAAAATCAAGGAATACATACAACAAATTCATGGTGAACCTTATGGATATACTTGTAAATTCTCTTGTGATGCAGCAATCTATGCAGGAAATAGTGCCAGGCATCCTCAATCACTGCACATCCAAAACACTGGGCAACCAGAACATACCTTTAAAAAACAGAAAAGCTATTATTTATAGAATACTCTAGCAGATGCACAATCCTGGAAAAGAAAATCCTAGTTTATATGCTAATAACGGTCAGAAATGATTATACTTTTTACTGACTGAACAAGAGTGCACTGACACTACTTTAACATGCTAAAAATACCAATTATGAGGTAAAAAGGCTATTGTGCTTATCAACTCATCTGTTGATATGCTGAAGTGAGTTAGCACACAGTGTAACAAGCTGTCATTTCAATATTACACATGCAATCTATAGTCTAAACAGAGACTGTGTGAGACCTTGATATAAAAATACAGAGCTGCATCAGCTCTCTAAACCAGGGAACAAATGGCTTTCCAAGAAAGATGACTTTCTGTGGTAAAGAACTGATATCAGGGTGCAGAGTGGGGGAGTAGGGGGCACTAACTGGTAATTCAGCTTTATTTAAAAGTGTATCAGTTTAGTGCAAGAAAAGAAGACTGTGAAGCAGGTGGTACATTCTCTTCTCTGAGGAACATCCTACTGCTATGATATAAAATAAGGTGAAGCAAAGAAACACTTAGAAGGAATAAAAAAACCTGGATAAATAAACCCCCCAGAAGTCCAACATTTAAACCACACCACCATGAATCTTGCTTCACTTCCATAAACTCCTCCTAATCTCCCTTCTTCTGAGGATTAGAACAATTTGGGGCCATTTAAAAAAAAAATCTAGAAAATTCTAATTAGCTCTTACAGGAGTTAATCATCAACAGAAGCTTGACTAACACACAGTTTACGTTGCCAAGAAATTATTGTGCATTAGACATTAATTGTAATATTCTGCCTTCAACTGTATGTAACTCAGGACTACCATATCAGAAAAATCTACATACCATCTAGGCATCTCTTCCCACTCATATGGGATGTTAAAATACTCTGTGAAGTAATAGGTACCACAAATCAGAGGAAGCTGAATGAAGAAGTGATTGAAGATGAGTGTTTTGAAACACTTCCACTGTTTTTCCCAAGTTTCTGGTTTATCCTAAAAAGAAGCAAAAAGAATCACTTGTGTTACATGTTTCTATTACACATAACTGAAGTGCTCCAAAAATTCACTTGGAGTCAGTTTCATTTCACCTTGGAAGACAGCCAGTACCTCTTCCAACAACGCAAATTAACTTGGGCAACACAAATGACAAAGGACTGAATTCAGTTTCATCAAAACCTCTCATTTTTCTAAGCTAGTGTTTTAATATAAGTTGTTTTCACCAGTCACCCCAAACTATTTTTGTTATTTCAGTGTTTACAGTTAGCAGGAACACTTCGTACTCAACAGTTTAACACAATCCAAGTTTGCTTTTCTTCTTCACACCACGGAATGCATTTCCATTGCTAAAATAATACAAAGAGAAGCTGAAGAATAAATAAATGGTCTTGAAAACATCCAGTTTTTGCAGGAGACATTTTACCAAGCCCTGTAATAATTTCAGAAGTTGGTGTTATTAATTTCCAATTCAGATTACAATGAACTGGGGGAAAACCTTTAGATACTCACACACACTGTTATTTTACTCTGTCATTTCCAGGATGACCAAGTGACAGATAAAAAGGGGCCATATACATTGGAAACTAGGATATTGCACTTATATGCTCTACTTGATGTGTTCAAAGACAAATCAGGAAGTGTATAGTTCACAACTTTTTCTTACCTGCTGAATTTTATACTTTTGCATGTATGGTATAAACTGAAAGACAAATCCGGGTACACAGAGCAAAAAGTATGAAACTTCATGAACTATAAGTGATCCCCAAGTTGCAATCTGGAACTTCGTGTAGTTATCCAGCATGTAATTCCAGGCATTTTTAAATGGTTGCTGCAGGGGATTGTCAGGCAAGAAAGAGTCTATATATTCCACTGCCAGATAAGCAGAGTTCAAGATATTAACACTGTCGTTCATTGCCATCCTTCAAGCATAAAACATCACAATTGCAGCTCTTCTATAGTTGTAAGTAACCTGCAATTTAGATAAAAAATTACCAGCAGTTAATCTTCAGAGAAAAAAACACTACCTGTCATAGCTGTTCCATAGTTCTAAAGTAAAAACTGGGAAACGAGGGGAAATACAGATTCTCTTTCCATGGAATAGTCTGAAAGTCCAAGGCTTTAGGTTGGTTTGAGAGACAATCGGCTCAAGTTTTGACGATATGTCAAGGGAGCAAAAGGATAAAGAAGTATTAATTATTAGCCAAATTTATTTCAATGTTTTTGTGGGATAATTGTATTCTATACTAAAAGAGCAGATAAAGGTTCACATGAGATTTAATAGATGAATTAACTGTGATCTCTTGATTATCCAGTCCCATTCTTCTCATAGCTAAGTTAATAATATATATGAGACAAAATCCATGCAAATTACATTAACACTCAAACTGGCTTGAGGCAATTCACCTTTCTCTAAGTAATGGACTTTTCATCACAGCTCCCAAAAGCATAGAGGCCGCATTCCTGCAGGTGCTCTGAATTTGTGCCATTTTCACAGACTAGGCTGCTTGTTGGTTTGGGTTGGAAGGGACCTTTAAAGGTTATTTGTAGCCCAACCCTCTTGGAATGGGCAGGGACATTTTTCACTAGATCAGGTTGCTTAAAGCCCCATTCAACCTGGCATTCAAACACTTCCAGGAATGGGGCATCCACAACTTCTTTTGGCAACTTGTTCTAGTGCCTCAGCACTCTCACTGTGAAAAATGTCATCCTTATGCTCAACTTAAACCTAACCATTTTTAGTTTAAAATCATCGCCCTGTGCCCTGTTGCTACAACCCTTGGCAAAAAGCTCCCTTTGTGTACCAAAAGGCTACACTACAGTGTCCCTGGAGCCTCCTCTTCTCCAGGCTGCTCAACCCCAGCTCTCCCAGCCTCTCCCCTAGGTGATGTCTCGTCTGACCATTTTTGGGGCCCTCCTCTGGACCACCTCTAATTAGGTCCATCTTCCAGTCTCAAACATCCTTGCAACTCACAGGACATGGCTCAGTCCCCAGCTGTTAGGCTTAGCCCGGGTCCAGCATAAATCACAGAATCAATTAGGCTGGAAAAGACCTCTGAGATCATCAAGTCCCACCTATGATCAAACACTTCCTTGTCAACTAGACCATGGCACTGAGTGCCACATTCGGTCTTTCCTTAAACAGCCCCAGGGATGGTGACTCCACCACCTCCCTGGGCAGCCCATTCCACTGTCTAATCACCCTAACATACCAAGTAACATACTAAGCCAGCATCCAGCAACATTATTAATTTTTTTGTTTCTCAGCAACAGCATCACGATGCTGCCATGTCTTACTACCAGCAGAAGCGTTCCAGCAGACGCCAAGGCAGCTCGCAACCCGAGCTCCTGAGCCAGCGGCAACTACGGCAATGTACTGCCCCCCCCCCCCGACCCCCGCACAAGCTCCCTGCCAGCCGAGGGTCCAGCAGCCAGGCCGCACCGGGACCAGGCTCGTCCGTCCCGCCGCGCCCTGCGAGGGAGCGGACAGACGCGGGCACACGCCTCCCACGCGCGCGGAGCGCCGAGAGGAGACGCCCGCCCGGCGGCACCCGCGTTCAGCCGGGGGCGACCCCGGCAGGGGCTGCGCAGCCCGCCTGGCACCCCCACCCCGATCCCCCTGGGCCGAGCAGAGCCGCGCCCGCCGCCCTCGCCCCTCACCTGGTGACGGCGACGGCTGCGACAGCACCGGCGGCAGCAGCGCCCTGACAGCAATAACACCCGCCGGGCCCGCCCGCTCCGCCGCCGCGCCCGCCCATTGGCCGGGCGGCACCTCCCGGTGCGTCGCCCATTGGTCGGCTGGGGGCGGCGGCGCAGGGTCAGGCGGGCGGGAGGCGGGGCCAGAGCTGCGGCTTCCGCGCCGCGATTGGCTGGAGGGGTGGAGTGAGGATAGTGAGACCGCGGCGCGCGGCCAATGGGGCGGGGGCAGGCGGGTGACGCACACGACGCGATGGGGCGGTCCCGCCGGTGGCGGAAGCGGCCCTGAGGTGGAGCCGCGGGACTGGGGGAGGCGACGGCGGCGGCGGCCGGGACCCGCTGCCCACCAGCTCCCGGCGCTGCACTTAAAGCGCTCGCCTGCAGGAGCGGCGTGGGTGCGGTTGGACGCATTGTCATCCCTCCAAGTTCGTGCGCCCGCTTCCTGCTCCAGCGCTGATGAGAACTCTGAGGTACCAAGGCGACGGTGTCGTCATGGTAGCAACGGCCCCGAGCGCCCCATTCCCCGAGGTTGTGTCATTCGGGTAAAATCCTGCAATTCAAACATGAGGTTTCCAGTCCAATCCCGTACCGCGCCGCAGCCAGCAGAACACGGCAGTCACACACCTCGATGAAGCGCCTTGGTGCCTCTCAGCCCTTTCACCCGTGACACAGCTCAAACGCTTTCACGGGGACTGAGCGGTGGCCGGACGACCAAAGCTTTCAGAAACAGGCCTGCAGCAAACCAATGATGTTGACATGACTGCTTCCTAAACCTTTTTTTTTTTTTGCATTCAAATCTTTAGAACACTACCCCCAATTTTTTTTTTCCCTCTGATGTCAGGACTTGTATCGAGAAACACAAGTTCTAAGCGACCTGTTGGCATTAGGAAACAATGTACAAACTTTTATTTGAAGAAAATGTCCCAAATATGACAGTAACTTTGGTCATGTTAAAAGGAGGCCATCCAAGAACAAATAAAAATGAGCTGCTTTACAAGCATGGCCACATACAGTATATTCAGATACTGGCTAATAGAAGCTGAGGTTACACGCATAAATAGGCCTTAGTACCATGCAAGTTCAACGCAATTGCATACATTCACTATAAATTTTCAGTTATTCTCATGCCAAATCACCTTTTGGATAAAAAGGTAAAAAAGAAGTAACATCTAAATGTGACCAAAATTGAACAGGAAAAAAATTAAGTACAGACAACATTTTTATTAGAAAGATCTTGAAATTACACCTGTTCAGGAAGTGTTATACCATCTCTGATCTCCTTCAGTGGGAATTAGTAGTGTTAAGCATTGTTACATATCAAAAAATACAGCTCTGTTTTACAACATAGTACTGACATATTCAAAGTACTGTGCCAAATTATAAATAGTAAAATCAGGTTTTGAAGAGTTTCAATGGAGAGCAACAAACATATGCACATAGTATAGTTAGGTAACAAAAGTTTTATAAAAGGAAACAAATTTACCCCATGCCAGCTTGAATTACTGAGGTGGGATTTAATACCTACTATGAAGACTGACAGTTCATTTCCTTAAATATATTTATTAGTCTCTGGAAAAAATAAGACAAAAATTTACTTTCACCAGAATACACACCGTTCTTCACTGACAATCCGTTTCTCAGTCATGACTGACAGAAGTCGGTCCTTATGAAAGGTGGCTTTTTTTTTTTGAAGATCTTGCACTTAAAAAAATGGTCCACTAGACTTCAAAAATTCAATCAGCTTCTGCTCAGCTGCAGAATAATCCTACACATTGCTTCTACCTAGAGTAATCTTCATCATCTGTCATCTGTAATTGTAGACAGTCACATCTTCCACTGTGACTCAAGGTGCAGCTACAAGTAGAGAAGTGCTTAGATACTCAGTCACTTCAAATACACTTGCTGAAGACTGCTCCTAGTGCATAATCAAGTTGAAAATCCCATTACTGATCATAATGGTTTGTCAATAACTGTAACACCTAGAGTGGGGTGAAAAAGGTATAAATCTTTAGGTAGTATTTTTTTTAATCATGAAAATATATATACATATGTATATATAATTTTAATATAATATGTTGCAATTAGCATTTAGCTGTACACCAGCATCAGTGTACATATTTCCCCCTAATATCTCTCTGACACAAAGCTGTCTGAATCAGTGCAAAATTCTGAAAGTTTCTGTGACTTGAAAAAACTTGCCATTAATCAAGTTTAATTTATTTTTGTCATCAGTGAGATATATCCTTAACATTCACTTAGATAACTCAGTTGAGAAATTGCAATTATTGAAGGAAAAGATTGCTGAAACAGCTTATTTTCTAAATACTAAATCTGAAAGAACTTTGGAATTGGACCCCTAGATCGAGACAAATTTCTTGTTAAAAGAATTGATCATAACAGAATCGTCTTTCTGTCTCACCACCTTTGTGCTAAATCCCTCTTGAGTACAGTTTAATACCATTTTTTTTCTTGCAGTGGATAATTGTTTGAAGTCATCATTCAAAATATGACTTCAAAAGATTCTTCCTATCCATTTTAGTATCTTAGGTTTTACCTTAGATAAGACTCTGTTTGGATGCTTTGTTGAATTTCTTGTCCTAGCTGTTATACTGTAAAAAGTCTATTAAAAAATATCTATATGCATTACCTGCATAGCTCCTTCCTGTACTCATACAGGATGACACAACCGTCCATTTATCAGTTGTTGGATTATAATACTCCACTGTTGATAAATTACAGGAACCATCATCTCCTCCAACTACATACAACAGACCATTAACAGCACAAACACCTAAAAAAGGACAGGAAACCAGTATGAAAAATAGCAATGGACTTCTTCACCCCCAAAAAGCACAGGTTTTATTCTACCACACCATGAAAGCAGCAGAAATCCAGTAATACTGACATCCAGTGCCATTCACACCAAATGACATTAGCAAAATTTTAAAGTCATTGTTGCACATTACCTGCATTCCTTCTGCACATGTTCATGTCTGCCACCTGCTTCCACGTACTGGCAATGGGGTCAAACACTTCAACACTTTTTCTTACCAAAGGACCATCATGACCACCTACTGCATACAATAAATTGTTTAACACGCCAACACCTGCAAACATATGAAAATACACAGAATTAACTAGAGAATAGTTTGAATGATACAAAAGAGAAACAACAAATATTATGTCCACTAACATAGATCCATCATTAGGTCAATGCTAGAAACTCTTTCAGAAAACATTTGGGTCAGGATGCATTAAAGCAAAGAGACAGTAACTATAGCAGGACACTGATAAATATAATATAGCAGGACACTGATAAAGTGCCTTGCATGCCCATCTACCATATTGCACCATACAAAGACCAGAGCTGTTCTGCAACAGAAGGTTTAGAAAATTTTGGACGAAAAATGATGTGCAGGAAAATGAGGATTGTTGAAATTTAGGACTAATTAGAAGTGACAGTAAATGAGACAGTGTGCTCAGCCAGCATAACGGAAATCTGACAAGATGATAAAGTGTAAGTGAATTTTTAGAAAGTAAAAACTGTGCAGTACAGAGGATAAAAGCTGAATGGATAGACGTTATACAATAGGGATGTTTCCACTGAACTGTTGGAATAGCTTGTAAACATATATACAAAACAGAAGGAAACAGTTAAGAGTGAATACCTTCTCTGGGATTTGGAGGAGAATACCAAGCATCTTTGAAACAAACTTCAGTTATCAAAATATCCAAAAGGATATCAAAGCATGTCCTTTAATCCTAAGGTCTCCTTTACTTTACAACCAAAGTTCATAAATCTGTGGCCTTGGAACGAAGGAGTGAATAAAGCTAGTTCTATCTACTTGCTAATTGGGCTGCACATACTGAAAAGATGGTAATGGGGAAAGCAGAAAGAAAGGCCTGTTTATTTATTCCTCATTTTATAATGCATTATTAGAACCCAAAAATAATAAATTTAAGAAATGTAGAGGGGTTTTGGATTAAAACTTTTGTGTGATGGACCATAAAGACAACCAAAAAGCAGCACTATGGAAATATATTGGAAAATCTAATATATGTCACATTGGAGATTATGAAACTCAAAGCTGAGACACAGATTTGCAAATACAGTTCATAAAGGATTCCATGGAAAGGGCACAGCTTAAAAATCTTTTTTAAAGGGAAATAACAAATATGAATGCACACTATCAGTTAAGTCCTTTGGAGGAAAAAAAATACTCATTTAAAAAAAATAAATAAAAGAGAATCCTGAGACCTTAATAACCAGCTGAAGTATCTTTGAAAACATATCACTAATATTGTATATAAGAGCCATTCCTATATGGGGAGAGAAACAACTCCTGCTGAAATGCCTAAATTTTCTTATTAAAAAGATTGATTTTAATAATTAAAGGAAGAGAGAAAGGAAACATGGAAGTTAACTGGTAATGTAAATCTGAAAAATAGCTTTTTGATAGGACACTTTTATAAATCATCCTATCTAATACTTTATCAGTGATACTCACTACTAACATTTCCCCATATCCTTTCCAGTTCATTTAATTCCTCTTTTATTGCTATTATTTCCAGCTGTCATGTCACAGTATAGTATGACAACTTTTCTTTCTCCCACTCTGATCACACAGACAGGATAATACAACACTCAGCTTTTGTAGAATCAAACATTATAGAGCTAGAAGGAGGGCTATGATTTTCAGTTTAAATATGTGATGTGATATAAATCCCCCCACCCATGCTTTTGGTGTAGTTACCAACCTTCCTATTCAGTGTGTTGAGTATTCCCTCTGCCACATTGCCTTTTTTTTTTCATAGTTCCTTATTTTTAATAATGTCCTCCACTCCTCCTTGGTGCTTCATTTTCCCTTAATCCCACACCCAGTTTCCAGGTCCTACCTTATTTCTTGCTTCCGTCTGTATCCTCTTGTTGCCGTCTTCTGAGTTCTCCTTTCTTTGTTACATTTCTTTCCTGCCCATTTTTCAGGACCCTGTCTTATATCTCTCAGCCCTCCCAAATGGCCTATATCTGGATCTGAAGTTCCTCATCCCAATATGTTGCTGGAAACAGATCTGTGCCCGTATTGATCAACTGAGAAGCAGTTGGTACTAAAGAAGAGTAACTGAGGGTTAACCTCTGAAAAGTTGCTTTTGAATGAAGCTGAAGCAGTAGGAACAGAAGAGATGAGCTTAAGTTCCTTGAGATGACCAGAGATGCAAAACTTGAACACAGGAACAAAATTCTTTTTAGTTAGTACCCATAACACCATCAGACTGATCACCAGTTGAGACAGTTCTGGTGGGTTTGGATATTTGGCCTCTACAGCCAAGCCCAATCAACGGTCACGATTTTCACATTACCACCCACTCCTCTGCCACACAAAAATATAATTTTCCATATATTTTACAGAGTGGCACAGAAGAATGTTCGTTACTTTACTCCATTATATGAATCTGAAATAACTGACTATATTTACTTTTCCTTTCCATTTTGGTTTTTTTAATCAGAGGACAAGATAAAAGGCAGAATAGAGCTGAGTAAGCAAACACAGTCCTGAACTCAGGGACAAGGGGAGAGAGGAGAGGGACAGAAAGATCCCAGTAGTCAGTGTATCTAAAGAACTAAAAATTTCAGAGTTGTAGAAGAAATTCAACATTAAAAAATATTCTGAAAATATCTACTGTATAAATAGGCTACAAGCACAATAACAGTTTGCAAAAACAGAGTATCAAAAAATAAATCCCAAATGCTGAAACAAAATGTGTGTGCGGGCAGACTGCAAAATGAAGCTTTGTCACAACACACCAACACTCTTTGTCTTTATAATGATACTTGTAGTTTGCCCATTTTATAAAAATATTTTCCTCAAAAATTGCCAATATTACACAGGAGTATTTAACAATACCCTTACTGCAACTCTGTCCAGTTTTAAATCTAGATTTACTTCCAAGATGCACAGACGGAGTTACTAGAAGTTTCACAAGACAACTATGTTTTCTTGAGGTACAATATATCATGTTTCCTTCATTAAGGTCATAGTTTTAGTTTAAAAACACAATCAAAACATGACTTCTAGTAATAAGAGAGATCAACTTGCTGATTTTGTAAGGCTTTAATGGAAGTAACACAAACTATCTTAATTTTAGTAATGAATTTAATACTTCGATAGATTTCTTTTGAAATTATTTAAACTTAATTTAGACATCATTATACAGATAAAAACTGTTCAGAGTTAACAAAGAATAATGGAAGGTAAGATGAAAAGTTGGGATAACTACTAATCATCTACTGAACATACTAGAAGTCCATCCAGATTTATTTGTAGCAATAGCTCTTCCAATTATGTAGCACATTAATGCAATCACCAGTAGATACTTGAAGGGTGTTGCTAAAAACCGCCTTTGAGTACTTGGCAAAAAAAGTGATTTAAACTACTAGAAAAATTAATGTAGAAAATAATATCATGGAATTTGACTTGAAAAAGTCCTTGGGAACGCATCTAGAGAAATAAAATAACTTCTGCGAGTTGAAAAAACCTGAAATACCAAAAGACAAATAGAGGACAGTGAACAGTAAATGAGATTCAAGTCCATAATATAAATAGATAATGAAAATGCTAAAGTCAATTTGGAGCTGTGGAAGCATCATTTCATTAAACAAAAGTGTAATACCACAGGCACTTTTGATGTCTTTAAAGAGAAATATACATACCCAGAATCACAAGAAGTAAAAAAAAAATCCACAAAAAAATAAAGAAGGGATTTTTAAGATTATACAGAAATAAATGGATATACTTTGGCTAAACAATAAGGAAGGATAACATGTAGTAGGCTGTACATGTAGAGAGGATGTAAACACCAGGTGATGAGGAGAACTACTGAAGGTGAAATAAAGGGTACGTAAGTGGAAGTAATAGGATGGAATCAGTAATACAAACTTAAGAATGAACAAGGACAAAATTTCCTGAAGTGAATCAGAATGCAGAACAAGTCCTCCAAAGAGGTGGGAACCTAGCCACAGTTCACATGTAAAGTCAACCTGAAAAATCAGCCCTACACTGGCAAAGAGGTATCTTTGAAGAAAAGACATTTTTTCATCCTAGACGTATAGATTTTGATACTTCAGTATTTAGGCGACAGTGATTGTTACAATCCATGAGTATTAGTCTGTATGTTAAAAAACATCAGAAGTCATGGAAAGAGGAGGAATATGAAAGTATGAAAGAGCAAAGAGAAATATTTACTATTAACAGACTGAATCTTACTCTGTAGGACAGTTTTGCTTTTATAACCTGCTTTATATCAGCCATTTAGGACTAGCACATTCCATTAGATTCACAAAAGCTTACCTTTTATATTCTTAGATACATTTTAAACCCACAGATTTTCAGTTTTGCAAGGATAGTTGATCCTTGTCCACTCACCTGCTCCACTCCGTCTAGTGCTCATTTCTGCAACATAGCTCCACTCGTTCGTATTAGCATCATAGCATTCTACTGAACTAAGGCACTGACGTGATGCTCCATCGTAGCCACCAACAGCATACAGTTTACCTAAAAGGGTAGCCAACACAAAGTGACAAATTTCTAATGCACACAGACTGTATTGGTACACAGGCAGAGAAGAAGTCCTCGTTCTCTGAGTCAGCTACTAATCAGTATTTGTCACCAGTCAATTACTGAGTTTCTACTCTGTAAACAGTTTAAGTTAGCACACCACAGTTCTTGTCATTTTTAGGATGTAAAAGGCAGCCAGTATCTAACAAGAACAATGCAAGTCAAAAGATTTTAAATTGCCTAGCTGAAATACAAACGTAAGGTTTTTAGTTAAGCATTGTTCAAAGCAAGCTAATTCAAGTATGTTTAATATTGGCATCTCACAAATAGGCTTCCTAGAAATATCAAAAATTCAGATAAAAATTACTTGTACAGTCTGCATTTTCAGATTTGACACAGCAGTGGTTCCTATGCAGTTAAAACACAGACACCTAACACTTTTAAGACCCAAGAGCCAGCCCAGGCCTGCATTGTGCAAGTGACATCCAGGCTGACTGGAAAGTCAGCAGTTTTCCTGGCACTGTCCTTGGCATCATCCCCAGCGTGCAGCCAGCAAAGTCAGCCGCAGATAACAGAGCTGACAATACAACAGTGCTACATCACTAAAGACCAATTGATAAGGTCATCACTTCAGCTCTCTGACTTTGCTGACATATATATATAACTGAGAGTACACATGCTTAGAGAGCTTTTCCTCAGTTAGTGTCAGGCACTGTTGAAGCTCTGAAAAAAAATTTAAAACTATTATGCTAAAAAGTGGTCAAACCCAAGTGGAGTGATTACATATTGTTCATTACCATCTGAATGAACAAATTACAAGGTTGAGCAAAAATATAAATCCGAAGCATGTTTTCAATAGTAAGAAAAAGTAGTAGAGTAAATGATTGCATTTTCCCACCTGTTCTTTTTAATATAATTTGTCAACTTACCTCCAACAACACCTACGCCAACACTACTTCTTCTTGTGTTCATTGGAGCTACATGAAACCACTCGTTAGTCTTTAAGTTGTAAACTTCGACTGATGATAAACCTACGAACACAACAGAACATTATTTTCTCTATAAATCTAGGTGCAACATACTGTCTAGCTTTCAGAAAAGTCTTCATATCTGAAAATTCAAATTATTTCATTTTAAGGACTGTTAGTTACTGTACAAAAAGCAAAAATGATGTCCTTTAGACAGACAGTTACAGTCAACATATTCTTGGTGTCTGAAAATGGGCAAATTACTAAAAGCTTTTACTGAACTGTGAAAAATTCTTCCCTGATTTTTTTCCTTTCTTTTTTAATTAAGTCACATGGTTTATCCCATATATGCTTCTACAACAGTTTTTAAGCAAAAGGATCACCTCTGGACAAATGGTTTAATACATCTGGGAAGAGAATGAACAGTGTATGTCTAAAGCCTTCCCACAGGTCAGAAAAAGCTGTTTATAATCCTATTTACACTACATGAAAATGCAGAAATAACTGCTCAAATCTTCCAGAAGTTAAGGATTCTGACTACAGAAGGAATACTGAATGGGAACCTGTCAAAATTCACTAGTCATTAAATCTGAACTCTTAGACAGGAGCAAACAGTCCACTGTTCTGGTAGAGGGATGTGACCACTAAAGTACATTCCACATCACCAGACGCCAGGCTACCCTCACGCTTGGTTCCATCACAGCTACCAGGAAAGAGACCTTCAAATTCGATACAATTATGTTAAGAGTAGTCAAAACTATTCAGAAGTGTATAAGGCAAATATACCTGTACTCCCATCAAATCCTCCCACAGCATAAAGAAGGCCATTTAATACAGCTGCTCCCAGTGTGCTTCTCCTGTCTTGCATGTTAGCAACACTTGTCCACTGGTCCTTCACTGGATCATAGGAATCCACCGTGCGAACTCTCAAAGAACCATTGAAACCACCAACTGCGTAAACCATGCCTCCCATGTACACCATTCCTACAGCAGGGAAGTGGGGAGGAAAGATGAGTGTTTTAGTCTCTTTGTCAATTAATTTTATTGCATACTGTCCTGAGTTTGCAGATACTTGACACAATTTACAGTACTCAATACACTTGTTCTGCTTTTGACAGACTCCTAGAGCCACACTTCATTCAGATTAAGTATATTCTGACACTTTTTGTTACTAATAGCTCACACTTCTGAATACCATATTTGCTGAAATTCTTCTTGCTCAGATAGCTCAGCTGCTTTAAGATCACATTTTCATGTTTTTAATAGCAGTTGATCGCTTCTTCACATTCTTGATTTCATTTGGTAATAATAGGGTATTTTAATAGTAAAATTAGTCATTATTACAATGCATTAATATTTAAATTTATTTATCCCTTGTGTCTAATGAAGGCGATAAAGCAGTTTATTCTACAGATTACAAACTGAAGCACAAATTAAGCACAATTTGTCAAACTTGCATTGTTCCAGATTAGCAAGTAATTCAAATGTTGAAGTCAAGGCTTAGCCTTTCTTAGAAAAATATCTTTGGTACTGTTCCAAAGAACATACAATGCTTTATACCGATGCCTAAATTCTGAAGCATTACCAACCACAACAAAAAACCAGGCATTGCTAACCTGCTCTACATCTTCTGGAAGGCAATTCAGCCACCTGATGCCAGCGTTCTTCTTTAAAATCATAGCATTCAACACTTCGAATTGCCTTTGGTGCCTGTCCTCCAACTACCATCATCAACTAAAAGGGAAATAATAATAATAATTGTTAATTATCTGCATATATAAGAGCACCTGAAAGATCAAAAAAGTGTTAAAAAAATAAAGCAAGCCTCTGTACAAGAAATAATTAAGGATGGTTCTCCTAAATTAGAAATTTGAGTCTTGAGAACCAGGCAACACTAATTGTTTGGAGTTTTTTTAAACAAATGTAATTAATAACGATTGTTTTCAGGCGCAATACATGAAGTAGAAAAGCAATTTGAATCTAAGGAAACCTCCCACAAACAATGCAGATCCTTCTGTATCTTCACATCCTACTCTGACCTCAGGTATAAGAATTCAATGTGTATGATGTGTAATGGAACTGTGACCATCCATCTGCTGAACAGAATCTCCTATTCCATTACTGCAGTTGTCACAACAGTACTATGAGGAAACTTCTTTACTTCACTGGAAAGAAGATAATCTCTAATGTTTGTTTTGTTTTCTCCTAAAATGAACGAAAGGCAACATTTAGCTAAAAACTGAAAAAGATGTCTCAACTCAGAAGCTTCAGTCAGTCTTTGTTTTGTTTCAGTTTTGCTTTTTTTTTAAACAGGCCTATTTCCCCATAATTGTATATTTCTCAAATGCTGAAGCACTTATTAAAAAAATGTTTTCTGAGAGGGGACATAGTGGTGGTGCTGTGTGTAGTTTGGAGCCTAAAACACCTATATCATAAGTAGCATGGAGTGTAAAGCTAATTACTTTTTATATTTTTGTGATAACCAATTCCAGTACAAAATTTTTACTGTAATACCCCAAGAGACAGTCATGCTCTTATGAAATCTTTTAAAATGGAGTTTGAAATAGTAAGGACATGGAAAAGTAAGAGTCTTACTTTTGGCAGGCTAGCAGGTGTTCTCAATTTTGTTCGAGTGCTTTTCATCAATGCTCGTTGCTCAGTTGGTAGCAAGTGATACTTCATAGCTTCAATGAGGTAATCTTTACAAGCACTGCTGTTCTTAACCAATATTTCTTCTTCAACTCTCTGTTTATTAATAGAAGTTTAACAAGGTCTGAGCATGTTAAGGAAGTAAAACACAAATCACAATCTGAAGTGTACTAAAGCACAAATGCAGGTTAATCTAATTGTTTAGATTATCATTTAACCAGTTAGACACAAATTTATGTGTTGGCAATATGCAATCCCCAAAAAGAAAAAATAAATTAGGAGATGTTGATTCTCAATTAGTAAGTGGAAGAAACAGTATTAGGCAAGGTAAAGTACTTTTCTTACAATCCAGGCACATTTCTTGAATTTTCAAATACAGAGAGTACAGAATATTTTAAATAGTGGAGAATAATTTAACAAACTAGTAAGCCACCCCACGACAATAAAAAACACAACAAAAGCAAAGGGTAAAAAACCTCCAAAACTCATCCAAAACAACCCACACAAAGTTGGGAATTGTATCACAAAAACAGAATTTCTAAAATAAACACCTACCAACATACTACTAACCAATGGTAATACTGAACTCATTTTTAATCTTAAATATTTGATCTGACACCAAAGTATCAAAAATGAGCTTATAAAATTGGAAAAAATGTATTTTATCTGAACCAGGTGAAGGAATGTTTCCTTTGTCATTAATTCCCAATCAACTTAAACAATAGATATGATTCTGAAGTTGAAAATTCACTTATGACAACAAATACAAGATTGTGTTACAAATGAAAAGTAACCTGATCTCAGCAAATTGCATTGTTGAAATCATTAGTGTGATATGACATGTAATCAGCCAAACAGATAAACTACTTATATAAGCCATCCTCTAAGTGGCAATCCCTCACCTGGCTCAGGATGTGCATGTGCACATGCATATGTGGTAGTGGCTGTCTGCTCAGTTTTACTGTCAGTAACAAACTACATTACACTGCTGTTTAAATTTAAAATTATCCATCTGGCATTAAAACAATGAACAGAAATTTTCATGTTCAGAATAATTAGTATTCCTTTTTTGCTTACCTGAACTAAATATTCCCGAGAAAGCAAAGGCAGCCGAACGTGCTCCATCAGACGTGCCATTAACTCCTGCCTTACATCTTTGTCATGGTTTACCCAGGCTATCACTGCTTCAAATACCTTCCAGAAAACAAACAAATGCAAATCCCCTTACTTACAAGTTCATAAGTATGAAACATCAGTGTTCCTCCAAAAACAGTTTTGCTTGTACTAAAATTTGTAACATAAGAAAAGTTGGAGCAGTTACAGCTCCCATTATTTCCATATTTATCAAATAAAAAATTAAAAAGGTGCATTAGTTAGTCTCTTTTTATATTGCTCCTCTACTGGTGTTTCAAGGATAGCTGTGCTACATTAACAAAATGCACACAGTAACTTCACTGACACTGAAAATCCAGTAAAATTAGGTAAACAAACAACACAGCAGCACCAATATTACAGTCCTCACACTTTTCTTCCTTTCTTGGAGAACTGCCCTGCCACATCACCATTCAAATGACTTGTCATCACTGAATCTTATTGGGAGAAGTTATCCCAAGCCTAGTTTTAATTCCATTGCACAGTAGCACATCATACAGTAGAACATTAAAACCTTAATCATACTCCACAAAAGTAGCATCACATGGATCAAAGTGACAGAACTGCACCTTCAGGGTATTACAGGAATAACAACATGACTCTGCTAGTTGCAGTTTAAGCAGATAGTTCTTAGATTCAAAGTTTGAAAAAGGTTTTAACATGAAACACTACCTAGCCATACAAATCAGTATTCAAACATGGTTTTGAACACAATTTAGCCTCATTTGAACATAGGTGTTGGTACAACCACATACTCCGTGGAAAAAAGAAAACCAATGTATCTCAAATAGATCATAACTGAATAAAAAAGCTCAAAATTAATACCTGAAAACCATTAGAGGTTTGCAGGGATGACCTGGGTTCGCTGAAGACCACAGTGTTTCAAAAACGTCTTTAAAAGACTGAGATCTAGCTAATACACATTAAACTCAAATTAGGTAATACCAAGCTGCCTAGTCATCTCCTTTGCAACCTACATTTATTCAGTCAGGCTAAACAGCTCACATATATATACAGAATTTTAATACCTCCGTGGGACTTCTGATGTTACAGTTAGTAAATGGCATATACTTGCTCTGCCAACTTTATTTATCCCTTGGTAAATCAAACTCCTGTGTATGTGACTCAGCATGTGTTCTGTTTGTTCTGCATGAAGATGAGAAGGAATTTCCGTTTAATGTAGTTTGTTTATTGGGTTTTTTCAAAGAACAAAGAGTTATATGAGTTAACACAGTTTGAGGATTTGTAAGAGTTGAGACTGATTTTCAACATCAGAGTGATAACACTTTTGGAAAAATTTGTTTAAACTTGAGCACAATACATGCCTAATTTCACTAAGGAAACAAAGAACACGTCCAAAGAAGTGTGCAAGAGCAATATGAGTAAGCTTGCTCTCTCACCCAAAAGGATAAAAAGAATAATGGGATACAGATGGTCTTACCTTCTCCTCTGAGGCAATTGTGAGTTTGTCACTGGATATAAGACTGCACACCTGCTCTACACCAAGATTGAGGTATTCTTCACTAAGTACAACATCGGAAAAGTGCTGTTCTGTTTGGAGAAAAAGAAATATGCTAACGTACACTGTGACATATATCTCAAAAAAAGCATTAATGCAGCAAGGGAAAACAGAGGAAAAGAATTCAATATGCATGCTATTTTGTCATAGCTAGAAGCAATACCTTAACTTAAAATCTTTTCTATTTAAAGCTTTGTCTCACAAACAGTTTTCATGTTTAAAGATTTTTTAAAATAACTGAAATATTAAAACACATTATACTAAAAGTAGGAATTGTAGCAATTTTCAGCATTGCTTCATCTCAGTACTTGTCCTTGATAATTACTTGAATCTCATTTTGCTAACTTTGTACACACAAATACAGCAAAAATGATTCCAGATAAAGAACATGCTCTGTGTGTTGTTGACAAACATGTTTTAAACCTATAGTTCCACAGTGATTCATTAGAACTAACAGTTTGACAGCAGTGTGAAATAACAAGTCTGCATCTTTCAGAACTTCTCCTAGGTCATAAAATACTGCATACCCCAATCTCTACAACATGTAGAAGGTCTGCAATTTTTCCTCAGTGCCTTTTTTTTTAAAGTCTCAACCTAAAGTAAACAAAACTGACAAAATTTAATATTTTCAGTTGTAGAACCAAATAATTTCTTTTAACACAGAGCACATATCTTTATCAGGTTGTTCAGTTATTCAGTTGCCCCCTCCCTTCCTTAAAATTGCTTTTTAAGCCATTCAGTTGCTCTAAAAAGTAGTTCCATTCAGTTAGATTATTTTCTCCCCTTCTGCTATTCTTAATAGAAGTCAGAAGGGACAGCTATTACTGGGAATTTAAGAATTCACTCAAAATTAGAATAAGTAAAAAGAGGCCATCAAACATATTCAAACTAAAGCACATTTTATAACCTTTTCTCTCACTCTACTAGTGCTACTATGGTTAAGACTCCATACTTGAGAAATAGTTTTAAGCTGTCAAAAAAAATTTAAAGAATGCTGAATGTTTCCAGCTCAAGAAATCTAACTTTTTAGTTCAACTTTGCAGGGTACAACAGCTTTTTTGCACTGTACTAAAATCTAGATAGCAAAAAAAGATAAATATAACTCAGTACAATTCTTGCCCTTTATCTACTTCAGCATGCTGTTCCTTGAAATAAGCAGCACAAATTCCTTCAGACAGAAGTCCAAGAATTCATATGAAAAGTATGATAATGAAACCTCCTCCCACAAAGGTCTCACTTTAACCATGAAAGATTAGAGATTGCTAGCCAGAAAGATGGTATTTTGCCTTAATCACATTTTACTAAACAATGAGTTTACTTAGATAAAGACTAGTCTCCTTGAATCCTGTTAAATTTTTGACTTTATTATTTTCCCATAGTAATAATCCCACAGTAACACTGGGCAAAAAGCCATGCATATAAATTTAACACCCAGTTTACCGTTACTCAGTTTTCTATTTCAATCTATGCTGAATCCCCATACTAATGCTAATATGATAGGGAAAGTGGACCTGTCTATTCAAAATCATCCATTACTCTATTTCCTTTTTAGTCTTCATCTCTAAAGTAGATGGTCCTTGTGCTTTCAGTCCCTTATCCTACCAGCCTTTTCATTCATGCAACCATCATCACTCCAAGTCCCTCTAATTCTGCAGCATTCTCTTATGATGGACAGGTAGTATTTTCTGCAGTACTTCAGGCAACGGGAAAGAAAGGACGAGGAGAAATACTATTGATTTTTATAACACCCACTTTTCCACTCTTTACAAATCTTTTCATATCTGCTTTTCAGATAAAAAATATGCAGTTTCTTAAGCTGAATTTTCTGAGGTATGCTTATTGAAATAAATATCTGACGGGTTTTGCTGTTTGCTTACGGCAAATAGAAATTGAGAAAAGCAATTTGCAAAAAATAGTTTTGTCATAAACTCCAAATTTCAAGTGACAGTGACACAAACCACAGGCCTGACTGTACTGAGAAGGTGAGTTAGGAAGTAAGCAGAAAGGGAAAGCAACACACATTCAACTCTCAAACAAATCTGAGGTTCTGAAGTGTTGTTCATCTTCCCTTGAGAAATCTGATCCAACAGTGGATCACATCCGACAGGATATACTTCACAAATTAAAAATACCCACTTGATATTATAGACTCATATATAAAAGCTTTGCTTTTTAAAAGTTGGTTTAGATTTATGTCATGCACTAAACAGGAAGAGATTTAGCCTCTAAACCAGGAGAGTAAAAGCTGAGAATTTTCAAAGTAATACAATGATTGCGAGACTGTCTCCTCTAGAGAGAGAACCATAGAAGAAAATCCAAAAAAATAGACAGTACTTGAACAAAAACTAAGACTGTTTTGCTGGATGTCAGCCTCTGTACTTAAAGTATAAAACAATGCACACAGTCAAGAGAAGAAGGAAGAGTGAAAAAGGGAGAAATTAAAACAAACTACTCAGTCAATAGCTACAGATTCTCATCTGAATGAATTACAGAAAAAGAAAGAGAAATAGGAGATTCCTAAATATATTTTAGTCATCAAAAAAAAGAGGTAAGATGACATAACTTGAATCTTATGAATCAGATCTCTTGTTGTCAAGGAAACCCTCGTAACTAATTGATAGATAACCTTTGGGCAGAAGCCAATTGAAATTACAGCTAAATGGATTATTTCAAATAATTAAAAACCGAAAATGAACAAGGAAACACAAAACCAATTAAATCTGCCAATGGCAATTTATGTAATGCTATTCAAATCTTGAAGACAGAAGGTTTTATTATATATAAAAATTATGCTTACGAAAATCAAACTTTTTGCATACTTTTAACAAGAAGGATGTCAGCATCTTTGAAATAATATGATTCAGTACTAATATTTCAAAAAATCACACTTAGGTCCTCTTCCTAATAATGAGGAGAGAAAAATAGTATTGGACTTTTTGCCTTCTGGTTTAGGATTTGTATGATCTCATATTATTGCTCACATCCTGAAAGCTTTGATAATCTGGAGGTATTAACATCAACCATGATGAAACTTACGACATGATTAAATATTTCATGCATCTGTCCCCTGTTAAATCTCAAATTAGCTTGTTTTTTATTTATTGCATTAGGTAACATACTTCTTTTTTAACGAACATCTCCTAGATGAAGCAAGGAGAGAACTATCCAGATGAAAGTTTCCATCAGAGAATAAAATAATTATTTTTTCCTAAATCAGAATTTTCCACGCAGTATGCAACTTTGACAAATTTGTACTGGAATCCTGCCCCCTTTCTTGCCTCTTTACTCAGACATTGAAGCCAGCTGGCTCCAAAGTCTGGCAGACTGGAAACAAGCTGGCTTAGGAGCTGCAGAGGCTTGGCTCCCAGATTCCCACTTCCTAAGCAAGTAGAATCCTACTTCTTTATTATCAAAACTAAAAATCTGTCTTTAAAAAAACCCTTCCATTTTAGGACATTTCTAAAATATCTGTTCCAATTGCATATGAAAACCAGATTTTCACATTTTCGCAACCGAGTCAGTTTCTATCTGAATAGCTGAAGATCTGTCCTTGTCTGCCCTGTACCAGCAGGATGGGACTTCAGTTTCAGGGACAAACTGAAAGGACTAAAAGGAAGTCCTTAACAACAGGAAGAGGGCTAGTAACAAAATGTTTGAAAGCACAGTAAACAATGCCAGCATGGAGAGCATAGAAAAATAATAGCAGATGTAAATGTACCACTTTTTGGTATTTTTTCATAATGAGTCTGGAGCTATGTACGATACATGCACATGCAGCAAAAACCACTTGACACCTCTTCTATCCAAAAGGCACATAGTCTTGCTGGCCATAAACATATTGACATTAGCTTTGTATTTTTCAAGTACATAGGAAGGAAAGCTATATCTAAGATCTGCATAGGACATTTTATGCTATGAACATTTGTGGATTAATTCACAAATACTTTTGCACTTATTTGTATACCTGCAATCAGAAGAGATCTTCCTAAAGCCACATTAAATGAAAAAAAAAAGTATGAAAAAAAATGGCCACAGCTTATCAGTGCCGGAGTCTGCAGCTGGAAAAAGGGAAAACCTCCTCATTCTCTGGATCTTTTCATGACAGTAATTGAACATGTATTCATGTGTGAAACAAAATACCATAACCAAACATATTGAGTGTCTGTCTTTTGTCTGGTTTAGGCCAATTATTTCTATTTCACAAAACAAATGATGATTTTTTTATAAACTAACTGGAGTATCTGCACCTTTCTAATGTGATAATGCTACAAAACCACTGGAACATTACAGCACTTTCTGTTTCCAGTTCTTTCTGAACTGATAACCTTTTGTTTTAGACCAATGCATAGCTTGGGAGCTTGGAAAGGCCTAAGCCTCATGGTCACTTAAAAGAAAGATGAAAAACAGTTTCTCAAGCAAATGAAACAAAAACATTAAAAAGAATTAGGTTTTTTTAAATCACTGCTTCACATCACAATGTCACATTGTGATTTTTTTGGCTTGGGGAAAAAAGGTCTTTGCTAATGGCCTAATTTAAGGCACTGGTCAAGCAGGAACCCCAGCCTTACTGCAGAGGAATAGACACAAGCTCTGCCAGCTGGAGAACCAGTAGAAGCTAAACACTGCAGAATCAAATTCTTTTTAAAAATGTGATTTACTTGTCAATTTTGTGCTTAAATAACTGCTTTTTAGAACACCATGAAACTCACAGAAGCCAAGGCAACAGCAGCATAGCAACAGACGTTGCTACTCAGAATAGAATCATAAGAAAGATTCTGACAACTACATCCTTTCAATCTCATGCATATGGATGTACACAAGAACAGTCTACAGAAGACATGCTTCCAAGTCTTGTCAGGGGTCAAAGTTTTAGTCTTAGAGCACCAGAATCAAGAAAGCTGTTATCGCACAAACTTTTCTGCTTTGTTAAACACAAAGCAGCAATCCCTGCATTACAGCATATGCTAAGATTTCCTAACAAAAGTATCTTCAATATCTCCTCAGCACAATTCTAAAAGCCAAGAAGGCTAGCTGGGTCAAGCCTCAAAAGACACCTTTTTCACAGGAAATCCAATGTTTCCAAAGCAGTGAGGGAAATACATTATTATTCTTTGGTTATAAGTAAGAAATATGTCAGGATATAAGCACAGAGCAAGGGTCTTTTTAGTCCAAGATGGCATACCCCTCTTCATTAGAAGGCTTTACCAATTTATTTTCAGGTTGTACATAACATTACAACTATATAATGCACCACTTTCTCATGAAAATTTTTTATTTTGGGAACATCCTTTTAGACTATGTAAGACATATGCCAGGCTAAAACTGAGAGTGGACTAGCAATGCTCATGCCACATCCTCTTCCTAGGAATCCTCATACAAGAAGGATGAAAGGCCTCAGCTGTACACAGTCCCTGAGTGTGCAAGCACAAGACCCAGAGCAGGATTACTCTCTGGACCATCATGAGAACAAATAGCTTCTTAAAGTTTAATTGCAACAGAAGCTCATTCCAAGTAACCTGTATCAATTGTCCACTATTTTCAGATCTCTCCACAGGCATCACAGATGCATCTAAATGACTCTCCTAGAAATCTCGCACTCTGCTACAGAAGGACCAATCCCACCACAGGGTTATGAAGCTCCAATTTTAATGAAAGTTGAGTTTTTATTCTCACCGGAAGGAAGTTCCAGAGTTTCACTTTTCTAATAACTTCTGATCCACTGGCATCCATTTGTTTTTATGCTACCACTGTCTATCAGCAGAACTATCTCCCTGCCTCTTTTTTCTAAACATAAAATAGCATGTGTAACAAAATAAAGACTGGGAGAAGTTAAAAATCAAAATGCTTTTCATTTTCTCTAGCAGGGAAATATTTTCCACTGCTTTTTCCAATCTAATAATCCTTTTCTATACTCACTCTAGTTTCTGGAGCCTTAATATCAAAACTCTAGGAGTTAGGCTGCCTGTGATACAAGGTCTAATTCTGAAATGGCACAGCCACACATCTTTGTCTCAGACTTTTGAGAAATTTTTTTTCAGTTTTAAGAAAGCTTTGACAAAGCACAAAGAGACATTTGAGATAAGAACAGGGAGAAAATGAGCTATGATGGCTGAGATACAGGCAGTAAGTAGCCTGAAAATTCAAGAGGAAAAACATTGACCCGAAAGGTACAGAATTGTATAGAAGAAAATCAGGGAGTCAGCAGACAGAAATTTAGCAAGACTGATGATCAGCCAGTTACAAGGAGAAATGAAGGCCAACCCTTACTCCCCTGATGCTTTTACCAGAGTACTGGTGCTCAGCCTAGTAGCTTGCATGTCCCAGCTGGGACCAACAAATAACTTCCCTCTTCTTTTCACTTGCCTATATCCTGCTTGCAGAGCCTCCCTGAGCACAGCAAAGGATGCCTGAACAAAATGACCCAGGGAGGGAGAGTTACCAGCTGGACACGGTTCCTGTGCTCTCAAAACACATTTAACCAATACTGCACTCAAGGTCTTGCCAGGGTCTTAGAATTTATATTTCTAGAAAGTAATCTGTACAAATATTAGGTTCAACTACTAAACTGAACAATGATTGTTTAGAAGTAACTGAAGTAGTTTAGAGGTTTGGTTTAGTTTGGTTTAGAAGTAACTGAGACCCAGAAGTCAGAAAAAAAAGTTGGAAAAAATAATTTAAAATTCAAAATTAAGCAACAGCTATACCAAAATGGGTTCCCTAAAACATTAAATATTAACTGTCGTTAATATATGTATGTCTTGCTTCCTATTGCATAAAACATAAAAATATAATAGCTTTTTGAATTTGATATTGTATTATTCAAAGATGAAATGATTTAACTAAAATGTGTTGCATAATAGTCCAAATACCAATATCACAAAGTCAGTCACATACACATCACAACTTCTTGAGTAATTGTATGCATTACAAAAACTAGTACTTCCAAAAAAATCTGAAAACCTTTTCAATTTTTTTTAATTGATACATCAATAATTTGACTAAAATTTCACTAGACTGAAAACTTCTGAGTATGGCTGATTTGGATACCCCAGTTGCACACTTAAGACAGCAAACACAGATTCTGTTGACAGATACCTAATCAAACGAGTTTGCTGCATTTCTGTTTTTGCCTGAAACATCCATTCTTGATAGAAATAATATAATCTCCTGGGAGTTACAAAAAAAAAATCTATACCAGAAAACAGATTTTCTAGAAATGAAGACAACTGAAAGCATTCATCAAGATCCTTCTGGTTACGACATTTAAATTTACTTAAGGCAATAACAATCCTATTATTTGGACCCAGACATATGAGTTGAAGCAGTTAGTGCTCTATTTCAAGAAAATATTAAATTTTAACTCTGTAGCAATTGTTAATGATGCCAATTGGTCGCTGTACATTTTAGAAAAGTTATGAAAAGTAATGCAATCACATATTTATTTTTTTCTATAGCCTTATCAGGACATTTCAGTTTTAATTCTCTTTTTTTGTATTGCTCTTGTACTAAGCCTGACAGTGCTAGGGATTAAGGAAGGCAGTGCAGAGACTGGACCTGACTGTGCACCCTGACTATATACAGCATATTTATCACAAGAGTAAGAACAGAGTGTACATGGCTTTAAAATCCACCATATAGATATAGCAAAAACACAGTAGGAGTTGAGCTGGCAGCTTGTTGTATGGGCTAGCAGTACTCCAAGAATCCGATGACAATAAGGGAAGCATAGACAAGGAAAGTGCTTTCTGGAGGAATGTGACAGAAATGGAAGGTGGCTTGGTTGCAGAGGAAAGAGAAGGTTAGTACCAAGCATAAAAGTAGTAGAGAGAAAGAGATGAAATACACTCCTCTGGATGGAGTGGGCATGGAAATCATGTGTGTGGGTACCCACACATGCAGATATCAAGCTCTATACTACACTAATGGTAACTTGCCTGCGTATGTGTTGGCCTTGTTTAATAGATCTGTGCATGCATGCATGTCAGCAAAAGCACGAATCCCCAGGCAGTTGATAGGATGAAGCTGGGATTCCAAAAATTCACAGCAAGTCCTTTTCACATCCTGCAGTTGCAAGAGACCAGCTGCTGGGAGCAGTACCTGTAAGAAGAAGCAACAGGTGGTTAATGTCCCAATTCAATTCCGAGCATTTACAAGAGTATTCTCAATATTAATAAGGAAAACAAAATAAACAATTAAAAAATTAAGACTAAAACAGAGAGGAAGATTTCAGCATTGTGCAACTAAAAAAGTTAAAACACAACATTAGCTTGATTTTACCTCCCTACAAATACCATTTAAGATTTCAAATAACAAGCAACATCTGTACCATTGTGTTCACTGAAGAAATCATTCCACAGACTATAATTCTCTACTTCATGTCAACTCTTTCCAATATTCATTCACAAGTTCCCTTCTTACTGTTCCCAACACTCCATAATTACATCTCATTTCCAAGCCTTCAGCATTAGATATTTCTTTAAATCAAAGTTTTCTAGACCACGATAAAATACATAAATCTTGTTTGCATGCAAACACTGGACATTGTACCGTTTTTTTGTTAGCATCAGAAATTATGTGTATTGTATATAATTATGTAACTGGTTCCAATAAGGACAGAATTCAACTTCCAAAGAAGTCTTTGACCTTCTTGGAAGAATGATAATTCAGGCATTGAAAAATCTGATCATATAAAATATTCTACAACTCATTAAAAATCCATATCAATAAGGAATTAGTGTGAATAACCTATTTGTTCTTCAACTTTCACAAAGTAAGCAGAAAGTAAAGAAGAATTTTAAAAACTTTATAACATACACTTTATTTGTCCTCTAATACTTAAACATGAGATTTAGCTGAACCATAATAATGCCTTTGACAAGTAAAATCCTATATCGCTGTCTTCAATTTCTTCTTCACAATTTTCTGTGCCTTTGACAGTTATTTTAGTGAGACTTCTATTTTAGAACATTCAAGTGTGGAATGTTAGTTTGCATCTTCGGTGACAGAAGACAACTGGACATGAGCCGGCAACGTGCACTTGCAGCCCAGAAAGCCAACCATAGTCTGGGCTACATCAAAAGTAGTGTGGCCCAGTGGGACAAGGGAGGGGATTCTGTCCCTCTACTCTCCACCTGGAGAACTTCATCCAGCTCTTGGGTCCCCAGCACAGGAAGGACATGGACCTGTTGGAGCGAGTCCAGAGAAGGGCCACCCCAAGATGATAAGAGGAACGGAGCACCTGTCCTATGAAGAAAGGCTGAGAGAACTGGGATTGTTCAGCCTGGAAAAGAGAAGGCTTCAGGGCAATCTAATTGTGGCCTTCCAGTACCTGAAGGGGGCCTACGAAAAAGATGGAGAGAGACTATTTACAAGATCATGTAGTGACAGGACAAAGGGGAATGGCTTCAAACTAGAAGAGGGTAGGTTTACATTAGATATTAGGGAGAAATTTTTTACTGTGAGGGTGGTGAGGCACTGGAACAGGTTGCCCAGAGAAGCTGTGGATGCCCCATCCCTGGAGGTGTTCAAGGCCTGGCTGGCTGGAGTTCTGAGCAACCTGGTCTAGTGAAAAGTGTCCCTTGCTCATGGCAGACAGGTTGGAACTAGATGATCTTTAAGGACCCTTCCAACCCACATCATTCCACGCTTCTATGATTCTGTGAAGATTTTAACATGGACATCTTTCAATTGTATACTTCCATATAGAGAAAACATGCCCTAGGGCTGCATCAATAACAAGCAAGCAAAAAACACACCAAAGACACTGGCTGCACTACCCTTGCTAATGTTTGCTTTTCATTTAAACCAGTACTTGCATAGAAAGAGGCTCAAACAAGAAGAAACTGGAAAAATAAAAAGAGAGCTGTAAGAGCAGAATAAACCAATTTAGAAACCTGTCTAACATTTACTACATAAAAGCTGCAGAATATACTTCTATTTTATTGCTCTTTGAAAGAAATTTTAGTCTTAGTAACTGTCTGTAGAATCAATATTTGTCATCACCTCTGTAAGCATCCATCTACTTGGCTTCTAACAAGTTACTGTTTAATCTTTAGAATTATTTTTTTTTTAATAAAACTAAAAACTATGACCCAAAACTAAAACAAAAAGAACTTCGGGTGATACAACCTTGTAGAGTTAATGCCTGCTTTAAACTTAATTTTTTGGTCCCACTTCAACTATTTATGACCATTCCTCTCCCTTGAGTGTGCCATATATGAAGCCTGCTTGAAAACAATCTTTCTGTTCCTCAAGATGTTAAACCCTAATTATATAGTATCACTTTTTTACACATTTGGCAATCAATACAGACAGCAAAAAGGAAGGATCATACATATAACAAGAGTTTGCTTTGAATATCAACCATTAATGAAAGAGAAATGAAGAAAAGACAATGTGATTGCATTGAGATACACAGACTACTGCTAAGTAACATAACTAAAAATTACTTCAAACCATAGGTAATGCTTGAAAATATCAAAGTCTAACAAAGTAAGTGGAGAAGATCTGTATGTAAGAGGCATAAATGTCATAGTCATACAATTCAAAACAAATTCAGAAAGCTTAAAAGGTTATCAGTGACAAAGCTGAAACAGTACAGTGAACTTACTTTATTTTAGCATATGTTTATATAAGTGTGAAGATAATATTAGTATACAATTTCTATTACAAGAACTTGTAATAGATGATTAGTTGTAACAGTGAGTGGATAATTAATCTGATAGTTAATGCTATGATAAGTTATAATCATGACCTTACACAGCAAAAATCAAGGCTAGAAATCTAGTACAAATATTTACACAACTTGTCCCAGTGCAGCACACAGTGTTCACAAATTCAGTAACTAATTCAAGGACAGTCCTAGATAATTTTCAGCATGTTATCAGCATAGTTGAGCAAATAATTCTGAGGACAATCCTTGACTGCATAAACGGATCCAGTAGAAAGATACATAAAATCATCATCAAATCATTATTATACCAAATAGAAAGGTGAAATTTGAGAATGGCATGCAGAAAATAATTTAATATTTGTATGCACAGTCCCACTGGCACACTTGCTCATTCATACTTGTTCATATGAAGAGTAAAGCAATGTTACAAGAACTAGAAGATCACTCTTCATTATGGGAAATTTACATCAGCTCTTAAAGCATTGTAATTGAGTTTGCAAAGTTACAGATTTCAATACATTTTAGTTATCAGACAATAAAACATTTAAATCCAAAAAATATTTGTATATTCTGCAACTAAAAAGGAAAAGAGAGGCAAAGTGCATCAAATTTATCCCATTCAATTATACATTGGGCTTTGGTTACTAGGCAACGAGAGCTGTGACAACATCAAGTTAACTTTCATTTGTACCTATAGAACTGTTGGTCTCAAAGCCATAACAACCTGTGTTCAAAAATACAGCTCCATCACAGATAGATTCATTCTGTCGAAACCAGGGACAGAATTAGACAGGGAAAAACTACCAAAACAACCCAAACTCCTCTCAAATCCATTAAAAAAACCCAAACCAACAACAACCCAAAATCAAAAGAACAAACAAACAAAACCAAACAAAACCCCTACATTAAAACCGCAGTGCAGATTAGGTTTAACTGCAGCTAGCTCTAAACTGGTTGGCTATAGCTTAGATTTATTTCCAAAAATAGCCAGTAGAGGGTATCATAACTTTCCTTAAAAGATCAGAATTACTTGAATACTGCTTTGTATTGCAAGAAATGCAGAGGTGAAAAAAAAATCTTCAATTGCTTATTCTATGAAAATGTATCCTCATCATAGCATTTGTTGTTTTTATAATCAAATAAACTGAACAGATTATTATTACAGATGGCAAATAAGAAATTATGTATTCTCTTTTTTTGTGTCAAAACTGTGGTGATGAATGACTGCGAGATTTCCTAAAGCAGATGATTTAACCCCTATGAGCCTTTGAAGACTCTTCCCTGCTTATCTCCTCTGGACATATTGGCTTTCATTGACTCAACACATACGTGCACTGAACTCCGAGGTGACGAGCAGTTGGTACAGGCAGTCATCTCTCCAGCCACCTGTGTCCCATCAGTTCACAGGGAACACGTTTACAACAGTCTCAGGAAGATACAGCCTGTGTGACAAATGAATAAACTCCTACAACGAAAGAAGGCTCAGAGGAGATGGGCAAGGGTGATGAACTAAGGGAAGAAATGTAAGAATGAGCATAAAGTGGCATAAAGAAAGTAGAACATATCTCAAAGGGGATTGAGGGTAGCTTTTGCTTTAGATATATGGCTGTACCAGTAAGTCATCAGGTTGTGTAAACAGACTTCTCTAAAATAATAAGTAGCATTAATAGCATATAAGGTCTTCCCCAGCTAGCCAGGCCAGCAGGTGGAGAAGTCTATACGTGACATAGCTCAGTCTCACAAAGTATAGAACTGAAAAATCAACAGAAGAAGATCTCAAGAGAGCAATGGGCTTGAGATGGCTTTAGCCCATATATTCCTTCCTGGTCATCTGGGGACGTCCACCATCCTGACAGTGGACATACAGAGATCAGTAATGGGAATCACTTTTGCATGGTAATCCAAACATATATTTCAATTGCTACATCACGCTTGTGTTGTGATTTCAGCATATTGCAGTATGCCTCTGCTAAACCAAAACATAACACTATGTTGTACTAAGTATCTTCAAAACAGTAAATCTGATATCAAACATTAAACCCTCCTCATGAACTATCTAGCAGAATCTGGTCAGAGCAGCTGCCCTGGAGTGCCTCCATACCAGACAAGGGTGTCCATCCTGCCTGAGGGCTGCTGGATGACCTATCAGGCAACCCTTCACAGTACATTTGCTTCACAGAGTTCAGTGCTACACTCCCCTTCCCACAGCCCCTGGATTGGTACCATTTTATGCAACACACAAGGTTTTAGTAACTATCCCACTAGTTGCGAATAGAGGAATAAGTCCAGTGGAAGGAGCAATCAAGATGATCAGAGGGCTGGAACATGTGATACTATGAGAGGCTACAGAAACTGAGTTTGTTCAGTTATAAAAGAAAAAAAAGAGGAGGTCTTATTACAGTCTACAGCTATCTAATGCGAGGGTAGAGAAGAGTGAGCCAGACAGCTCTTGAAGATGCATAGCAGTTAGACAAGAGGCAAGCAGGAACACAGGCAAATCTGGCAGGAAAAAAAGGAGTTAGGTTGCTTTTTTGTTATTTTGTGTTGTGTTTTGTTGGGTATTTTTTAAACAATGAGGCTCCTTAAGCCCTGGAACAGGTTGCCGTAAGCAGCTGCAGAATCTCCAAACCTGGGAGATAGTAAAAATTCACTGAACAGGCCCCTCAACCTTCTTTAACTGGACCTGCTTTTAAAAAGCTCAATGCAAAGTAAAATTTAAATTGATTAAAGCTTTCTGCCTGCTAAATTAAACCAATTTGATCCAGTAATTTTATATCAATACATGCTATCCTCTTTGCACTCTTTTTGTACTGATAGATTCTACTAGAGAGAACACATTGTGCTATCTCACATATGAAAATGCTTAGGGCAATATTTTCATCTCTACTGGTTTTAAATTTCTTGGAATTTCTTTAAAATTTCTCTCAGGAATTCTTGCTCAAATTCAAATTGATACCCACCAAAACCACATACATATGCGTATCAGTATAATGCCAATATGAAAATAATGAAAGATCATATTGCAGGTTTTGAAAACAAGATCCCACAACATAAACAAAACCAAAATTTCTCAGAACATTGAAGTACTTTGCAAGCAAATAAGCCACTAAAAATCAAAGCAGTGTACGCCAAGAGAACTGAATAATGTGCTGCCTAAAATAGAAAATTCCATTCTTTGCTGCATGTGGAGGAAAGAAAACAAATCTGTGACACTAGGAAAGACACTAACCTAGGAAAGCAGATGCGTAGGAATCTGAATACATTACAGTGCAACATAGAAGCATACAGAAGAGCAAGTTACATCCTTGCTAATCACAGATATTGCATATTTTCAGTTATTACATGAAAACGAAATAAATTCCAGAGAACAGCAGTTATGTTAACGCCTGTAATAAAAAATCTCGAGGAAACAGAGTAAGGTTGAGCATCTATTTCTAAGTAACCATTTCAGCAAAATTAAACTCCTTCACTTCCTGTTTATACTATCATGGCATAAGGAAAAGGAAATGAACATAATAGTTAAAGATAATCCAATTTTTTTTTTTATTCTCATCTACATGCATCTGTGCTGTAATTAAAACTGTGGTTTGTAACTGAAGTGTAGTTAAATTCTAGTGAAATCATTCAGCACTGCATTGAAATTATGTTATTTAGGAATATGCATACAAAACCACTGAAATAGATACAAATATTTTAAGGCATCTGTGGAATAAATGTAGAAGTTCCAATTCTGGAAAATTCAACCCTGCTAGAATTTCTGTACGAACAACATGTGCGTGCTAAGCACACTGTTCCAGTGTTAAAATACCAAAGTAAGAGGCTGCATTGGATTTAAAGATGGGCATAAGCTGCAAGTTTAGAACATGATATCATGTATCTTATACAATATACCTTCTAGATATCTTAACATTCTTGACTTTATAGGCTATTGCACAGTGAAGACGTGGATGTATAAATTATCCTTTAGCTTATGAGCCCCATGCAATTAAAAATCAGGTGCAGGTGGCAGTTTTATAGTATCACATGAAGGACTCAGACTACTAATAAGAAACAGTCCTATTCCTTCACATTCCCTTCATACTAGACACAAACTGGTAGAGCACAATTTCAGCAGAAGCTAATAGTCATGAAAATGTAATATTTTAAATTATCAACATGATCTACAAAATACTAAGCAGCTTCCAACTCGGAAATCAGTGTAACAGATTAAAATGGAGTGTAAGGAAAAAGGAACTGGTTTCCATACCTGCTGTTTAACCTGCATCACAATCTGTACTTAAGAGTCCACTTCAGTTAGTGACATACTATTGATAGGAAGTAACCAATTTGCTCAAAAAGCAATTTTTGAAGGGATACCACTTTAGAAGATTAGTCTGAATGAACTACTAATTATTAATTAAAACATCTGTTGTGGAGATGGGTGTTCTGTTGCTTTCTTGGGTTTTTTTGAAGGGGGAGGTGTGGAAGTTTAGGGAGGGATTTGGGATGCAGTTAGGGGTTGCTGAAGTGCAGAAACAAGATTCATGAAGCAAATGAAATAACAGAAGAGTCACTTTAATCAAGTAATACACTATAATGAGTGATGTCCATCTGGTCTACAAGGGAGAACCATGCATGCAGTCTTGCTTGGCTTGAGGGTTCTCCTACATCTTCCCTACCAGAAGAATGCGCTAACCACTACATAATAGTGCACTTTGGCATAAGCTTCCACACAAGAGAGACAGACTGATTTGCTAGTCTGAAGGTTATTTTTGTTAACAGTCATGAGCTTAGCCTTTCATATCCTTTTCTTCTGTTCAAAGACACTGGAAACAGAAATGAAACATTCTCTCACTTGAAGTAAACATTCTTGAACCTAAAATCATTTTAGGTTCATAGTTAGAATTTAGGTTTTTCTTTCAGTGAAAAAAATTGTAGACATTTTGACTTTATAGGAACAGGGTTTTTGATTTGAAGTTTGGTCACTGAATTTAAGTACGTATATAGTAAGTAATCTAAAATGAAAGCTCAGAATCCTTCATCATACTGTAATTAATTCAGTGTTTAAAAGATTATACAGCTGCATTAAAAAAACCTTCATATTTTCTTAGGGACAGGATAATTTAAAACGAGACTAACTAGAGTCTAAACAAAGCCACTTGCTGCTGATACCATGTCATTCAGGACCTGGACAATTGTTCTTTAATTATGGGATGTGAGATGCTAGCCAAATAATATACAAAGCTACCCTGCAGAAGGATTAGAAGAAGCTGAAAAAATTAAGTAGGCAGGATAACATAACTCGCACTACACGGTCTTCTTTCTTTCTGTAAAGGCTGACCCATATAAAGAATCGCTGCATCAGCTGACGCTTTTAGCTACTGTGCTTCAGCTATAGGGTTTATCTGTAACATCTCACACCTCCAGGACCAGACTACCCTCAGTCTCAGACCCCACTGGCAGACACACTAAGTTTGAGTCTACCAAAGATTACTATGACCGAACACTTTTAAAAGCTTGTCTAAACCGAAGATGTAAAAGGCCGACAAACGACTAAAAATGTTCATTTGCTGTTTCCTAAAGTATACAAGACAACTTTGAAGAGGCTGGGAGTGGAGGGGGGTGGGGGCACTGAGAAGGAATTGTTTGTTGGTTTGTTGAGGTTTTTGTACATTACAGACTGATTTGTAACAAACAAGGTTTGTTCTCCTAGCACAAGTGTGTATTTTCTGGCAATCTAAAAGAGAGGGCTTGAAACACCATTTGCAAAATGCTAAAGTCTGTGCTGGAAACAAACAGCAGCATAACTGGGATAGTAGACTGTGAACCTTCTGCTTTCCCTATTATTCCATTCTCTGGTATAGCAGATTGTATCATACTACTGAGTTTTACAGTAATACAAAACCAAGAACTGAAGACGACAAAAATAGTATGAAGTAGAAATGGTTTATGTACGTGGTGCTTATCTTCAATATGAAAATTCCATCAAGATTAAAACCTAATATGCGATAAATGGCCCTTCAGTGGACTCAAAACACATTTGATTACCTCAAGCTTTTAACACTCTATGTTATGTTTTTGTAGCTTAATAATATATCTTTACTTAACATTCATTTACTACAACAGACTGTAATTACATTATCCTAGAAACTATCACACAGCACTTCCTCAAAAAAAAAAAAAAGGCATAGCCTTAGTGGACAAATTTCATAACCACTGTAATGTGGATGTTGTGCTTATAAAATTCAGGCATGCAGAGACAAATTTCCCCACGCTAATGGCATCGTGAGCCTCCCATTTTGGTGGTTTTTTTCAGATGAAGGTTTAATGCATATATTTCATGATTTTAAAGCACGATCGGTATCTAGAAAACAGAAATGTTTTCAAGAAAGCCTTTATTCAGCTTCCAAAATTTAATCTTACGTGTAGCAGCATGCTGCTGAACCTACTTGCAAGTAAGAGAGGTTAAATGTGAGTCTCTAAGTGACTTAATTTACTCATAATAAGCACCTTGAATTTTACAGGGAAGTAGATGGGAACACATGCATTCATCTGGGCAAATGACCTCTGCACTTTAGGTTGGCAGGGGCTGCCTTTCAGGTTTGCCACAGGTAGCTTCATTGTCATACAGAGAAATAGATACATGGATGCCCACAGTAAAGGTCATAGTTGAGACAAAAGTAGCTGCTTTCATCCACTCTAACACAGCCTAGCAGCATGATTATTTTAAAGATCACAGACTTAGAGAGTTGCACAAGATTCTGAGAAGTCCGAGAAGGCAGTTTACATGCAGAAGTTATTATTCATTGATGTCTAGTTAAAGGGCAACCACATCCTGGCAAGATGAAGGCATCAGGTTCTAGAATCGGAAAACTTGTAATCTCGGTCCTGATTACTTCTGACCTACACAATGGTCATCACATCTGTTACCTTTTCTCTTTTTTTTTTTTTTTTTTTTTACTTTATTTAAATCACAGAATGGCCTGGGGGACCTTAAGACGACATAGTTTCTACCACTATGCCATGGGCAGGGGCACCTTCCACTAGACCAGGTACTCAGAGCTCCATCAAACCTGGCCTGGAATACTTCTAGAGATGGGGCAGCCACAACTTCTCTGGGCATAGTCTTTTGTAAACTCTTTTAGACCACATCATAGTTGTAGCTTGTTGCTGTAATACCTTTCATAATGGAATCTTAATCCCAGCTGGGGCATAAGACAAAGAGTTAAAAGTATTTTCCAGGTTCGTCTAGAACTTCACAGTTTTTCAGCTAAGTGTTCAAATAATGGGTAAAATCCATGTCTTCTAAAAGGAAAAACCAACAAATGCTTCCCTAGTCAACTACATGAAAAAAAATTATCTCAGTTTCCTTCTGAATGCTTTCATTTTCATGTTCTCCCACCCTATTTTTAGAAGGCAAACATCCTTCTGGTATAGAAGCTGAACACTTACAAACAGTTAGAAGACCAACCTTAAGTCATGGTAATAATGAAATTACAGGGATAACTACATATTAGACCAAAGCAATAGTCAATACACCCCAAGCAGTCTAGGAACATCCACCTTCATCTGCTATCAAGTGCATGAAACTCCACAGTACAAAGTAAACTAGCCACAACAAAGAATGTTTCCTTGCAACACAAGGAATAGCTTGCTCTTGAAGCAGAAGGATGCATTTTACCTTTAGAACAGCATTTCTAGTTAGTTAAAATCAAACTTCACTTGAGAAAAATTAGCAGCGTCCATTGCTTTGTAGGTAAATAAACATCAGGGCTGCCACAGGACAAAAGCCTGGTCTTTCAGGTTTGAAAGGGGACAGTAAAGACTATAGTGGTGCTATGGTTCTGGTTGATTGCATTGGGGATGCAGGCTTCCTTTTCTTGAACTGTTTTTGACTAGCTCTGCTGCAACCAGCTAGGGATCTCCTCCACACTGAGCTATGCTAGAAGCAAGTCTGGCCACTGGCTCAAGACAGAATCTGTTATGTCCTTCACTCTTCCCCAGTATGTGGTTAAACACAGTAATTACTGAAATGAAACTTCACAGCACTACTGTGCTTCCATCAGCACCATCCCTTCCTCTGTCATCTCCTCTAACGAGAAGGGGAAAAGGAAATCTGGGATGGAGGAAAGTAGAACAGGTGAACCTAACCCGATCTGGATCTGTATGTTCTCACCTAATTAGGAAGCTAAACCCTAAGGGCTGAAAATACCTGCTTTGAAACACAGTCTATCTAATGGTAACCCAAGGTTCACAGGTAATCATTTCCAAACTAACCAGCACAGCTAGAAAGCAGCACTGCTCACCCTGTGCATCCTAAGCAGCTGTACCCACGCATTTGCAGCAATCCACACTAAATGTAATAAGACAATATCTACTCACACATATGTTTTTGGGTATTTCTCTCCTAAAAAAAGCTTACTATCTTTCAGCATAAGTAACTCACCCTTTTACCCATAAAAAAGCGTATGCGGAGTCTTTGAAACAAGGTAGACACTGGGAGAAAAATAGAGTGCTTTTTAGTCAACTCACAGTCACTCTAGAAAGGCCTGAATTCTCTCCCTCTCTCAAATGATAGCTTTTCCATGCCTTTACTGGCTTTACACCTTTCCCCAAGCATGCTATTTCTGTCATATTTTAGACCATCCAGTAGTGTTACAGGTGGTAACACAGATTTATACAATGACATATAGATGCTGCTGTGCCATTTTTAATGCTCCTTTTGAAAGACTCTATTTCACAATGAACAGAAGTTTTTCTAAGGTGACTACAGTATGTTATTCTATTCTAGGAAAAGCTGTTAATGTAAAACATAGCAATACGTAGGAGTAATTCAAATTTTTCTTTTCGTGCATTACTTTACACTTTCCAACATTAAATTTGGTCTCTGTGATCATTCTAGCCTGACATCTAGCTTAGCTAGAAAGTAGCGAAACTTTCTATTTTTGTCTGATCTTGAAGAAAATCCTTAAACCAGTTCATCACCTACATCTTTTTGCTACCTACTTTTCAAAACTAAAGAAAATATGTCCTTTGGAAGCCTGCGGACACATTACAACCACTCTGATACAGTGAAAACCAACTATTTATTCCTATTTGTTCCTGTGCTCCCTAGGGATTTTTGATCTATTTATTGCTCATCATGTGACAATTAGGAGGGACTATAACTAACTTGACTTTCAAAGCCTTTGATTGGTTATTTCTGGACCACTCAAGAATTACAGGAGGTTTTTAGGAGCTAAGCATAACTCATAAATAGAATCCTGAAACATACTGAAAGTTTGAACTTTCCTTATTTCACCTGCCACTAACAAAAACCAAATCCTTGGTAGTCTCTACAATGCTCCAGATCACTAATGGCATTGTAGTGTGATTTACTAAAATGTGAACTGAAATTCCAAGGAATAGCCAGCTAGAAATATAACATTTTCATAGTCTCAGCCACCTCACTTTAAAAGTTCTTTTCTGTGGGTAGCAAGTATTATTTTACATATGTATCTTTAAAATCCTATTTGTCCTAGTGATCAGATGTTTCATTCATTTGCCCTTGCACTTCATCCTTTGACCCCTTCTCTAAGCCTGTCCTTGATCTGCAAGAGGATGCACCTTGCACAGTCTGTTGGCCGTAACTGGGACTTTCTACCTTAATTAGGTTTGGCACCATGCTCATGCGTGGCTCTGACAGCCTACATACTCTCCTAAATCACTTCATTAAAGAAAGAATATGCAGGAAACAAACAGATGTTATATTTAGAGCTGCAGTGCTGAGTAAAAGGTTTTATTCTTTTATCATTTAAATTAAACATGCCTGTTTAAATCCCTCGGTGACTTCCCATCACCTCCCACAGTAATCAGAATCACATGCTTCTGAAGTGCAGGATTACAGATCAGTATCTCCTCTGTAATGTATTCTTGCCTCAACCTCACTTCTCTCTCACCCCATCACCTCCTCCAAGAGTTTCTGATTCATTCCTTGGCTCCTGCTTAGACCATGCTGACATAGCCAAGCTACAAGCCTCTTCAACGCCTTTGCCTAAAGTCTCTCTTCCAAATAAGCAGAAGCGAGTGGTTTTTAAGCACCCAACGCCTGCCCCCTACTCCCCCTCTAAAAAACCAAAAAACTACACAACACCCAAACATCTTCTGAAGCTACAAAGATTTGGGACAGGGAAAATCTGTGATTCAGTCTGTAAGAACTCAGTCTCTCTCCAGAAGAAGTAGAAGACTCTCTGCCTCCACAGACACTGGCACTTGATAGTCCAAGACAGACTTTACAGCCTTGGGACAATTTTAATTCATTCCTCATATCTTTGATCCATATTTTAGATTAATCTTTATCTCTTGTGCTCATTCTCGTTCTGTTTCTCCCCTAAGTATTTCTCTCTAGCATCTACAGTCTGGTGTACAACAGCTCAAACATCCATTCAGTTATCTTTTCATTCTTACAAGGTTCATATCCTTCTGCCTACTCAATTTTCTTGTTCAACAAGGCCATTGCAAAAAAAAAAAAAAAGATCATTGGCTGGAAAATGCCAGCAAAATGTGGCTAAAGTATCATTTGGAGGACAGAGAGAAAGAGCAGCAAGGTATCTGCAGAAGGGAAGAAAAAAAAGGCAGACATAAAAATGTGAATACCTCAGGAGAGACTATTTGTCGTATCTGTGCAACATCTGCTTCTCCTGGTTCTGAAGGTCCTGCCACTGCTTTCCTCTCTGTCTTAATCACAGCTACAGCTGTACAGAAACAGCAGTTGGTTTCTCTACAAATTCCTTTTGCTACCTACCTCATGAACTTCACCATGCTATCTACAAGCCAGGGGAGGAAATAGTAAATTTATCCCTAAGTGCAGCAGCATGAATCATAATTATTCAGCTTGGCTAACCATACTTTAGTATGGTTTAGAAGGTGTTGAACAGACATGTCCAAGAGACTCTTCAGGAAGATGGCCCAGCTCAAGACAGAATCGAGACACGAGGCGAGTGTTCTGTCTGCAGTAATCTGTGGGGCTGACTGCATGTACATGTACTGTACATGTGAACTGTGTGTGTACCTACTGGGAAGAGTGGTCAGCCTCACTGCCAAGCTGGAGCTTGGAGACACGGAGCTGCAGCCACCCAGCTGTTATCAGGCTACCAGATTCAGTACCCTTTACACTTTCCTCACACTAAGCATACCGTGTGATTTTGTTCTGCCACATGCCCCAAGCAAGCCAGATCAGAAAAGGAAATCCTTTCAGAGAGCATCAAACAGCTATCAGATAAATTTGAGGCTTTGGAATACACCTTCAACCACATCAAAACTCCAGTTTCTCAGTTAAAAACAAACATAGAAAGGGGAAGTGACAATATACGTACCATATCTATACTGCAGTGCACATAATAATCACAGATATTCTCAGATAGAAGAGACCCACAAGAATCATCAAGTCCAACTCTTAAATGAATGGCCCATAGAGGGATTGAACCGTGACCTTGGCATTATTCAAACCAAGTTCTAACTAACTGAACTAATCTCAGAGTCATAATGTACCCCCAAAAAAATGCAGTTTTACTTTGCACATACCTAATAGCTAACATTACAAAGGATAGCTATAAAAAAAATAGAGAAAAATACATTTTAAATGGATCTAAAAACTGACAGAGAGTAAACATTAAGCTTCTCTGCAAAGTTGTTTGCTTAGTATTTTGGTCAGCAACTCTTATGTGAAGCTCACTCATTTAAAGTGCAATTAACAAAGCTTGTATTGTAATAAAATATGCTGTAAACTGTAAAATATCTGTAAAAAGATCTCACTCCTCTTTTCCCTTCCCTCCTACACTCACTCTCTTGACAGGCAGGCACATATAAGCAAATGAAGAATGCATACTAGGATTATTTCACTAGAAAAATGAGATCATTTACTGTTGCCTGACATGTCCTATAATGTATATAAATTCAAGAAGTGTGCCATTGTCTCTCCTCGAGCTACACCACAGTTGTGCCTTACATTATTAAAATCCTCAAGTTGTTGTCATAAATATAAAAATAGGGCAAAACGATGCAACCAGATTGTTGCTTGAAGCCTAAAGGATAAAATACATACGATAGCAAAACACAGTGGTACTCCCCTAAGCACACAATCAAGGAGTATATTATAAGGCTGTTTAGTCCAACATTAATTTCTTGCCCAGTAAGACTTAAACATGTTTCTGTGAATAGGGTTTGTAATGAAACTCATGTCAGCTTGTATTTAAGTACCTCTCTGCAGTGTCAGCAAGCCCCTAATATTATTAGAACTGTGCTGGCATAAAAGAATAAGTTTGGATTACATGTAAAAAGTGATTTAAACACATATATGAATTTAAAAAAAAAAAATCAGTTAATCCTGTTTTAATCATGAAGTCATTAGGATGAGCCAGTTTCATAAAACATTTTAACCTGAATGACTCTGAATCCAAGGTTTTGCAAAGCTTTCATAATTAGTAGCTATGCCACAGCAGCCATGATGGAGATGAGCAGAAAGACCAAAGGCTTGTTTATTTTTGAAGCTCTATAAGATGATCCCAATAAAGAACTCCATCTCTCCTAAAGCTTTAATAATATCTGTTTCAGGGAAATAAGATCACCCACCACCAATAGTGCTGACACTCAACACTCTATTACATAAAACACTTTTGGTAAAGAAAAACTTCCAAGAATTAGTGCAGTTGCCTGAAACATATTAACAAAGAAAAAAGTGAGTTTATGGACAGAAGGTTTTAGGTCCTTGTGAAGGCTAAGTAAAAAGTGGTGGTAAACTGAAATGTGGTGGAAATGTAGCAGTTTCGAGATAAATTTAAGTCTAGAAACAGCCACTAGTGGAGGATATGGAAGATAAGGGAATCAAAGACCATGACAAATATTTAATTCTCTCAGAACAGGCAGGATTGTAATCTGTCATCTCAGGATTCAATAATTAGCACCATACTTATCACACATTGAAGGCAGGAAGCCAAATCTGTCTGAACTGTTAAATTTACAGGAGATTATTTGGGAATCATAATTCAATAGCAGTGCAGAAAAATACAACTATATGAACATCTTAAAAGATAGCTCTACAGTTTTAATTTGGCCTAACAGTCTGTCTAAAAAAATATGTGCTGTACCAGGATACTTTGTTGAGAGTTTTGGCACATTAAATTTAAGTCACAAGAAACAGAAATTGACAGATTTCAGTTCTAAAGATGCTATCAATGATATTTTTAAACTTTACATTAAAGTCAGAGCTATTTTCACTTTTTAAAAATCTATTGCAGCTATTGACAGGAAAAATCAGTGTAATATTGCTCCATGTTTTTTAAGGACAGTAAGAGAAACAACTTAAACTCGTTCACTTCAAAAAAATTATCTCTAGAAAGAAAAAAAAAAAACAACAAAAAACCCAAAATAAGTAGCACTGTTATCTTCAACAGTGTTAGTATGTGTGACCTAACTGCATTCTTCTTTAGGAGCAGAGTTAGCAATAAATCAGTGCAGAAGAAGAGTCACACGGCCCAATAGTCTATCTCTAGCACCTCACACGTCAGCAGCCAACATACTGCAGGAAAGACTTTGGAAGCTAAACCAAAATGAATGTGACCTGTCTAGGTACTGTGGAGATGCCAGAGAAAAACTGTACAGAGAACAGGGGAGAGAGGAGGGACATACAAAGGGGACGACATACAAAGATGAAGACCCACTGGCTTAAAATTTACCTCTAGGAACTCAAAATTGTATCAATTAAAATAATACAGGGATGATTTTTAATGCTGTCACAAGACAACTGTGATCAGTAAATCGAGGCAAATGCAAGTAAACAAAAGGCCTTTATCAGCAACCAGACAGCAACCTTCAGAGATGCCAACATTAACCTCTCGTACAGCAGTAATAGTTTTATTAAGTTACTTGCATCTGCTAGAAGACTGTGACTGCTTCTAGCTAGAAAAATTGGTATCATGACCCATGCTGTCATCACCAAACTGCAACGTCTAGGACATCATAATCTATTTGAAAACCATCCAGCAATTGCTGTTAACTCAGAATAAACTCTTCCTAAGGAGCCCTGCATTTCAGTAGAATGCATGATTGGGGAGGTACTGGACCTATATTATCTGTTGGTCTCTTGGTGATGTGCAAGGTGTTAATCATGACCAACAGGGTTGCAATTGCCTAGATCCAGCCTACCTAGCACTCACTCTTCTCAAGATATACTTTCATTTAAGCTGTTTCACTTTCCCTCATTATCATCAAGTACTTAAAGAAGAGAGGGTAGACGCACATCTGTAAATGCATCAAGATCAAACTTATTCCCTTCCTGCCTGTTTTAGGTTTCTGAAACATTTTTTCCAGACATGTCTTTCACAGATTCTCTGAAGGAGAATAGCCAATTCCTACAGAAGCAATTTCATCATTACCTTCTCTCAAAGCAGTTTTATATCTAAAATATATATAATGTTATATTTGAAACAGGACCTACTGTATTATAAGATTCAGTGAAAGCTTCACAGCATTCAGTTCAGTTGAATAAATATTTCTTTTATCTCTCCCACCCACTTACACAGCAGCAGGCACACTTCCAGGACACAGAATGCTCTGTTCAAGTATTGAATTCGACTCCCTCCTCTTACAAAGCCCAATCACACATTTGTAAAGGACAGTCAGCATTTCATTCTAAAAAGGAAAAATCTACCCCAATTAAAACAGAAAATTTCCTATATTCATAAAGAAAACTGGATATAACCCTTTGAAAGGCGAGGGGCATCTTTTGATAAAATAATAAGGGAAAAAAGAAGTTCTTTAATGTTCAAAAGTATACGTTATTTGCAGGCCTTACAAACTCTTGAAAAATATGCCAAGTTAGGTATCAAAAATGAAACTAGTCTCAAAAAACATGCTTTATGTTCTTTACACATCACTATGTTGCTAACTCACATAAAGACTATTAGTCTAGTCACCAGCTCATATACACAAAACATTTGCTTTCAAGGATAAAGCTTGACAAGCATCACAATATTCTTAGGTGTATTTTGACTCTCAGCTCGGGTACAAAGATAGTATGGCTCTGAAGACTATTGGAATGTAATTGATGTATATTAATTTGATTTTGTAAGTGCTCAAAGACTGTGGCAAATTCTAAGTAAAGAGGTTGGACTTATAAACTGGCTTGTACTTGGTCATTTCATATTTTGTTCAAGCTAAGAGCACATAAAACTAGCTGCTGTTGTCCAGTTGATGTGCAATAGTAAGTTGTTAAACTGGTAATTCCATCGTGATCCTGAAAACCCTTTTTAAGTAAATTCCTATAAATTGGTATACCTGTCCCTTAGTGGAAAGGGTACCAAAGGAAAGAATCTAAGATGATCAGGCACAAGGCAAAAAAAACTCCTTTACCAAATCTGCCATTCCAGTAATACATATTCCAGAACAAACTGGGAGCCCCTAAACAGGTCATTTCACATGTCCAACCCACATAAAACTGCACATGGTGCATGATAGGCAGACCACTTCTAAGTACAAAACAACAATTTATTCTGAATATTTTTATCTGAATTTATCCAAGTGCTCAACAAAAGAACAAATAAGGAATGTTAAATGCTGGACAGAATTTTATTTTTGCCTTGAAATTAGTATCCAGTAGGACTTCATCTTACTGATCATACACAGTTTTACTACATTTTATTGGAACTAATATCTATCCTTGGTGGTTTGTTGGGTTTTTTGTCCTCCTCAACATATGCAAGCCTGGATTATTCATTATTTTGCATTCTATTCTGTGTAATGGTCTCTCCAAAAGATATTCTACATCTCTCTTTCAAACATTTTTAAAATTACTTGTACACATCTTTCTCCTCTTCCATGTCCTCCCACCCCTAAATTGGGTGTAATTTTATAAGATTTTCAGTAGGTCATTATTCCTTTCTGTTACTGGTGAGTTTTAAAATATAATTGCACAATTCTCCAAAATGAAAATAATTTCTTAACAATTTTATTAAAATCAATTTTAACATGTGGTTGTACTCTGGAAACAGACTTGCAAATTGGTACCTCTGGTGTGAAACTGAATTCTTGCCCAGTAAACTTACTGAAAGACATTCTACTCCTATTAATAACCAGATAATGACTTCCACTGGTTGCGGTTTTGGTTCACTAGAAGTATTATGCTAATAAGCTTAAATACTTACAACAACAAATCACTTAAATTGGCATTTATCAAAATAAGAAGGTACCATGATTTTCTTCTCCCACTGTATGATGACCACTTCCATGTTCTCGTTCTTACTCTTTCTACCAGCATAAATATAAAGTGACTGCTAGAATAAATGTTATGTTACTGGAAAAGCAAACTCACTCAATGACATAAAGAAACAAACACTATTTTTTACTCACAAGATAATAATTGCACTCTAGTCTGCATTAACAAGGCCTCAATGGACCAATTTTGGCCATTGCATGTTAAAATGTAGATATAGGTGAAACTGAAAGAGTCTAGAAGAGAAAGAAGAATGGTAAAAGATTTAGAAACCATTGCCTCCAAAAAAAGTCTATGATGTTTAGCCGAAAGAAAAAAAAGTAAATTACATTAATAAAACCAGTATTTCAATACATAAGACTGTTACAGCAAAACTAGCAACAAGTTGCTTCAAAAGACAACAGAAGGAAGTACCAGAAATTTGTCTAGTACAGACTGAGATGATTTAAGTCAGATACTACCTTATGAACTGTAAAGCAACTGGAACTAACCACATAAGGACTGTTATCAAGTTTCCACTATTAGATGAAATATGTTCTCCCAAGTCTGCATACATTCAGTCACTGCACATTCAGTCACTGTTTCACTTTACAGAGTTCAGTAGCAGTTATCTTTTATGCTATTCCCTGTAACCTCACACTCCTTCTTCCTTTGTGCTCCTTTAACATACCCTCAGTCCAACTTGGTCATGCCACAAACATACTTAGAAGTTGACCATCTAAAAAGAACACATCTGTTTTCAAAAGCTGTGGGACTTCTCTGGGTTTTGGTGTGAAGAACCTGTTCATTTTCAACCTAGAGGACTTTTCAGGATTCAACAACCCTGCAAAGTTGTTCAACCAGTAGACTCTAGAGGTGATGAGGAGCAGCAGGAATAGTCAAAGCCTGTATTACCAAACATGGTACTGTAGAATGACTACCTTAGTAAATAGCTAGGACAACATGAGGATCTTCTTTTTTGAGGATTTCTCGGGGAAATCAGTTGCTTTTTCAGACCTTTCTTTGACAGCACCTCAAATCAAATGTGCTGTCAACTCTTATGCCCACATCCCATGATACCATATAAATAGAAGTGTGTTTGTTGTACTTTTTATGGCAATTTGCATGAACAGTAAGAGTTACAAAGAAAAATGCATACATACTGTGTGTTCATAATATGCTTATTACTATGCCAGCATTGTTCTTGAATAATTTCAGAAAATGAACACAAAAAACGATACATCTTAAAAAGGACCCTGTTCTGGCCTTTGGACTTTGTGTTGGTTGTATCTAACAAAATTCTTTAAAGGGAAAATATGCTAGGACAGAGTTATGTAAAAATACCATTTTTTGTGATCTTCTCTTCTGCTCTCATGCACTCATCTTTTTCAAAAGCAAGACAGCAGTAGGTCCAAAGTGAAGCTATATGTGCAATGTTTTCCCCAGGCAGCAGGGAAACGTCTACTCCCAACACAGATGTATGTTCCCACACTTCAATACACTAACCCAAAGTATTGGGTGAACTCAACCACTGGCAGGGTCATGTTATAAAACAGATCCTTGAAGCAATCCAAGTTAAGGATAACTGAAAAACAAACAAACAAAACAACAACAAAAAAAAAAACAAAACAAAAACACAAAAAAACCCCATACAGCATGAGAGTGCTGTGTTGCTGGATGATTTTTTTAGTTCAGTGATCTGTTTTATAAAGCAGTCCAGCAAATAGTTGTATCAGCATAATTAAAGGAACAGGGAATGGCAGCAGGGGATCAGAAAGGAACTCAATCAATTTTAACCCATGTTTATTCAAATCACATTTGACTCACCCCATATCAGGCTGACCTCTAAACCCCATAGCAAATCCACAGCCCACAAACAACTGCAGGGATTTCTCCTCTGATATATCTGTGCTCAGTAGAGGCCCTAGGTATACAGCTGACTAAATACAGGCTGAAAGGCCTGTGTGGGAGAGCTACTCACGCATGAGCTTCTTATAGTAACTAACTCTCTCCCACACTGTGCACTGCATGTAGTTAATACCTATATGGATATCAAAAAATTTGATGTGCAAGAGAGTTGATTTGCCTTTCGAAAACATTAACTTTGATGCTCCCTTCTTAAAATACAAAGAATGAGATATTGCATTAAGTCTGACATTTAATTGCATTCCTGGGAAAAAAAAGAAACAAAAAGGAAGAGCAGAGAGTTAAGAATGCAGAAAAACGTGACATAGTATGTAAATACAGCAGAAGCACTCGTATAGCATTATACAAAGTGGGTGCCATTAGAGATGAATTATAAAATAACTCATTCTAAATGAAGAACAAATACTAAAGGAATGTACACATCCATATACCAGCTGTCTTACTGTTGGGGGCTGGGGGGAACTATTGAACCAAGAACTGAAGACAAGAACAAATGGGTTTTTGTATCTAACTAATGAAGTGAACACAGCCAGTGAAGAGGGCCTCCCGTGTTGATAGTTTATGCACTTCATTTTCTCCTTAATCATTGATTTCACCTGTCTTTTCTATCCCCTCACCTGCCCAAAAAACATGCACAAGTGAGAACAGGCTAGTAGGGTGAAGAAATGAACAGCTCTTACTCAGAAGCTGCAAAGGCATGGTAAGGAAGCAGTCTCCTGTCCACATCTAGATCAAGTAACATCCTAATGAAAGAAGCTCATAGGTAACCTGCCCCTTGAGAAAGACCAGTGAACTTGGCTATACCATTATGTATTCATTTATAATTAGTTTTCATAAATATACACTATTTATAGCTATTTTAATACCAAGGATTAAAATTCTACATTGGAATTACGAATTTTACATTACTTAGACATGAAGCGTACACACTCTCTTCAAACATTTTATCACATATTAGGAATTAGTTCAATACCTATTATTACTATGTACAACCTGAAGAGACAGAATAAGACAGTTGAAATCCCATGAAGGGTATCAGAATAAGAATCATAACTAGCTAACTAGAACCTGAAGTTGCAGTTTAGCACATTAGTCCAAATATAAAAAAAATTTAAGAGAGACAATATTACAGGGCATTTCAGGTTTTCATGGTTCTGCATTCCTACAAGACAAATTCTTGACCATTACTAAAATTTCACAATACCTTCTAGATAACAGACAGGAAACTGAAAGCTTAATTAATTAATCTCAAGAGCATGCAATGCAGCTATGGAAAGAACACGATATTAAATAAGGCCTGACAATCTGCACTAGGTTTCTAAGTTTCCAGAAATTCACAGTAACAATTTTCCCATCTTGGCTTTCAAACTTAAGGAAAAGGTCTTGCATTAGTATGTTTGGTTTTATTCACAGTGTTTATTTCTGCTGTACAAATAAATACTACATATATAGTAATAGTAATGCAAAAAAGATGAAAGTGACAAAGTAGCTTTACATCCATTATCAGTCATATTACAAGTATATTCACTATCAACATTAAAATGTAACTGTATTGCAACAAATCAAAATCCAACTTAAAAGCTTGGCTGTCTTCTCAGTTCTCAAAGTCACCACAAACTTTTAACATTACTCATGGGGCCATATTATTTATATTAACATCCCCAACATTATCAGATATATCTTCAGACAGATAACCTGAAGCCAGGAAAATTAAAGCCATATCAGACTCGGGAGCTTTAAACACAGGTATTTCTGGCCTTTAACGACTCCTGTATGAGGAAGAAACGTAACACTGGCTTTTCCTCCCATAAACAGAAGAGTTAGCATTGCCAAGGATAGTGCTGCTCCCTAGGAAGCACCTACAGCCAAAATACAGTAGGCTGCCTGTTATGCTATGTTATGGATCAAATATACAAGATTAAGGCCATTAAGCTCTGTCAGCAAGACAGAATATTCTATTTTAAGGATAAAAACCAGCATGATCAAGCAACAAGAGGTCTACTAGAGAATATCTGACAGTTCTGAATTTTGCCCAAAGTCTTCCACAGCGATACAGAGATTTGTGCAATCACCAAATTGGTTAAGACACAACATAATTTCAGTCAGTTTTTTCATTATGTACATTCACCATCAGATCAGAAGTAAACAATTCCTTAAGAAGCAGGTGACAAGAAATTAATCATATAGAATTAAATGACTTATGGTATGACCTAAAAAATGGAGGGTCTACTAGTAGGATATTTTGTTTCAAGTTGTCAATATTTCTCATTTCTAGCTCCTCAATCAAGCATAGCTAAAACTAGCAGTGTCCCCATTGGATTCAGCAGCCAATAAAAACCTATTAATTTCAGCCTAATGCCCAGTAAAAGCAATTAATTTCAAAATACACAATTGCAACAGAATTTTTCTATGCCAAAAACAGCAACATGGTTTTGCACTCTGCAAAAGCAGCAAATGATTGCTAATAACCAGTAACTTGGCATTGGGAAAGATAGAAATAAGAGCATAGGAGTAAGGAGAAAAACGTGAGAATTAAATATATCACCTGTTATGCAACTAGTTTTAAACTTGCTAAACATATATACCAAATCTCAAAAGACAGTTGAAGGAAAATCTACTCTGTCCATCTTCAGGGTTTGTGGTTAGAAAACACTAAGGGCAGGAGGCTATGTTTTTTAGGCTTGTGTTTGTTTTATTCTAATTGAAGCTTCAGCTTAAGGTAAAGCCAATTGGAAAAACTGATTAGCTGTGTGTGGGATGGGCAGAACTATCATGCTATATATTGGTTGATTTAATTAAAAAAAAAAAAAAAAGGCAGTAGCTAAAAATTTCTGCACAGTTGGCTACTGGCAAGTTACGGAGACCGAGCAGGAGAAAGTACTTTATTCTGCAGGATAACAGAGAAAAAACCCAACCAAACAAACCAAAAAACCAAATAGAACAGCTTAATTGGAGAACATGGTTTCACATTTAGGAACAAATCTATTTTGTTTATGTAAATTGCACTTAAGTATCAGAGAGGGGGTGGTACAGAGGTGGCTGACAGCATTAATTTTAGGCAGAGTAAACCATCTATTTTATTGCATTACATAAGGTTTGGCTGCAAAGCCCATTAAAGTCAACTGACTCTTCATTTAGTTGAATAGTCTTCGAATTTGACCCAGAATTTAAACAGCATGACTACTTGCTTTGTAAGCACAAGGTCTGAAAAAAATCCAGTTTGCAGGTGAGATTTCCTATGTCAGAGTTGAACCACACTGACAAAATAAATGACTCTGCAACTACATCTCTTTTCTTGCAGAAAACATTCTCACTCTTACCTGCACATTTTCTTCTGTAACTTGAATTTCAGCAGTGTAAATATAATCAATAAGCATCCTTAGAGTCCAGCCATCGACTTCCTTTATTCGAACTTTTTTTGCTCGGCTTTCACTCATCTCACCTACAAAAAACAATTTATTGGTCAAGTAAATTAGATAGAAATACAGCACAGATGTAGAAGTTTAATAGCAGCAGACATTTTGTGTATGATCAGTTGTAGTAGTAGAACAACTTTAAAAATAATAATAATAATTCAATTTCTTTCCTTCCTTCCTGAAACAAGAAAGGAAGACTTTGTTGTTACCATCATGTGAATGCTGCCTGGGTTGATACTTTTACTGCAGGTGACCTATTTTCTCCAATGTACAGTATCAGGAAAATATTGTTATCAGCCCTAAATAAGACTCTTCAAATGCATACAGAAACATTTTGCTGGCAAAGCAAGCTGGTAAAATACTCTAGTTTTATTAACTTCTTAATTGATGGAGAATACCAAACACAGTTTGGAGTAATTTTATTTAAATAAGAAAAATTATGTTCCCACAGAAAAATTAACATAACACTTTTGTTTGCTTGCCTACTTATTATTCTCTTAGCAATTTCACATCTTTTACAGATATGATTTAACAGCTAAAACTCAAGCTAAGATAAAATGGTAAGCATACAAAAACTTGTTGGATCTCATTTTGTGGAGGCTGACATGTTGGACATATGCCACAACTGATCTTCATAGAAAGACCTGCAAAATAGTTTCCACCTTCCAAAATATGATGTTTCTCAAAATACAACATTTTCTTTATGTCTGAAATAATTATCCAAAGATTATAAGCTTCTTCATGATTTCCAACCACGCATTTGGTCATCTCAGACCTTTAAACTGTTCTGCACTGACTTGCACCAAGAAGCAAAACATGACCTACACCAGTTATGCTGGAAGATAGATAAACTTGGACTTTGGAAAAGTATATCCCAGTCTCTGAATACATTAATTTATTATTCTTCTATGTTGGATATTATTTCTTTCCCTTAGGTATAGGCATCTAGAGATAAGGGTATTGATGATGTAATAAATTTAATGTATACAACAACAAAAGCAGACAGGATAGGGAAGTGAACAAGAACATGCTAATCATTGCTGATATTTTCTTATGAAGTACATACACATTTTCATTGTTTGCTACCCTGTGGTCTCTAGGGTTGGTACCAAGGGGTCATCACTGAGAAATCTGATACCACTATTCATGCCTTTTTTTGAGCTGAGGGGTTTGTAAATCAACCCTTTAAGTGGCAGAAAGTTCGGAAGACTATCTACAGCAACACATTAATGGCAACATAGGTTGCTAGCATTGTAGAAAACACTGATGAAGGCCCACGTCAAAACCAGCAAAATCCAGCCTCAACAGAAATTTCTCTTTTCACCTGCTCTTCTGAAACATTTCCCTACACCTTAGCAGATTCCCTGAAGGGCCCTGTATTCCAAGTTTCTACGTCTAGTTTGACACAGATTAAACCCCTTGATCTTCAGAGCATGTATGCTGCAAGTTATTTATTATGCAAGCTTCTGTGGAGGTGGTCCTTTGGGAAAATTGTGTGTGTGGGAGAGCAGATTTTGATATTCTGCAAGCACATTAGGTTTGTTTTCAGATTTTGTGTCAAGTCTTTTAGAGTCATGGATAGGTACCTTCTCTGTTTAACAACGGAGCTCAGAATATTTAAAAAAAAAACCACAAAAAACAACAAAAAAAAATCCACACAAGCGCAAACAAATGAAAAAAAAAACCCCAACAGGTAAGATAAATCCAAAAATACTTGCTCCTAACTTTCATGCTAAACAGACATGCAGTCTTACTATAATGCTAGATCAAGCCATACTTTTTTGATAGATCATATGCACTCACTAGGCAATCTCACCCTGGTATTCAACCTGCTGAAGAACTCGGTTCATGACTAGAAAGTTGCACCACCATATCTCCACAGATTTCTTAGTGACAGGAAAGCACATCATGGACAGAAATGAAAGCACTGAGCTAATCCAACCACCCAAGCAGGAGCAGCAATGCACCAGTTGAGCTGAAGATACTAAAGGGGCTAACTAAAAAACTTATATGGTTCCTCACAAAGTAATGCAAGGCAGGGTTTTGGGTGGGTTTTTTGTTTGTTTGTTTGTTTTGTTAAACAAGAATTTTATAAATGGAGAATGGAAGCTAAGAGAGCAGGTAATAATTCCCTAAGGATGACTGTCATTGAGGAAGAGAAAATTAAACTCAGGTCACTCTTGTCCCAAGTCAGGCCCTCCTACCATTGAAGAATCCCTTCTCTGATGTTTTATAATCCATTCCTCTAAACATTTAAGTATACTTAAATCATATTTCTAAACAATTCCACTGTATAAGAAGAAAGAAATATCTCCAGTAACATACTCCCAGCTGTTTAATCTTTCTTCCCCCTACCACTCCATAGGATAATTGGTTTTGTAACTTTGAAAGGCAATGCAGTAACTTTTTCTTTCTTTCTGGATATTCATTAGGGCTACCACTGCAAGTGCAAATGGGGGGGAGGAACAACAAAAAAACCAAGTAGAGGGTTTGAACCCAGCTAATGCCACATCCTATGCTACACCAAAGTAGTTCTTCATGACTCCGAGAAAGATGGAAGCAACCTGCAAACATATGTCTAAATATAAGCTTCTAATTTCTAGTCAAGAAGTAACCTTAAAGCATGAGTGCAACTTTTTTTACTGTCTTTTCAGTCACTGGTTTATTCTGCATGGAAGAAGATACTTTTCCATTTGGTTGTGGCTGGTTAAGGGATCAAACTTGCTTTTTTGAACTTGCTGGATAAGAATAAAAATCCACCTGAGAAGCGTGAATTGCAAGGTCCATGGAGATAATTATAATGAATTTCAGGATTTTTTTGTGTGGGCAATGGCTGAAATGCACCAATATCACAGCTGTAAGCAACCTATAAGCATAGTATAAAATCCATTGATAAATCTTGAATCCACAGCTGAATTTTATTTAAACTCCAGTTTGGTTCACCATCTACACAAACACTGCCACAAACATATGTATTAAACACTTCACACCCATTACTCAGGTAAGCATTCCCACCTCCCACACTACTGGGGGTCAAAGACCACCTACACTTAAAAACATAAAACAAGCAAAAAATGTTAAAAGGGATTGAAGCAAGGAAAGGGAAGATTTCAGCAATTCTGTCTCGAGAGCAGCCACAAATACTGCTGCACTGGCACTCTGAATAGGTAATAAACTTTTTCACAGAAAGGGCAGTGAGGGCATGCAGAAATGTCTTAATCACAGAAAGGATAATAAAAAGCTCTACTCAGAGAAAAGAGTATTTTCAATGTGATAGTCAACAACAGTTAATCTTCGATATAGAACTAATATAAGAAGCTTGCATTTCTCTGTTACTAAGGTGATTAAAAGGAACTGTAGAAGCATCTGTTTTCTTTCTAACTTTAAGACCAGTAGTAAAAATTAAGAAAGAATGTATCAGTCTCTACCACAAATGCAAATGTGAAGAACTACTAGCAGAATAGATATTTAATTTTAAATGCAACTTTAAAGCATTACTGTAGAAGTGATTCCACTTCTAGCTTTGGTTATGTCAAAATATTTGCATATAAGATCAAGAATAATCAACTGCTTCCCCAGTACACAACAGTATTTGAAATGTCATCAATCTTCCAGTCACATACAAATAAAGTTATTAAAATGCCATCTGCTTGCATACAGGCAGGCCAAGAGTCACATTTCTGCCTCCATCTGAGCTGGTTGTCAGAAGCAATGCAATACATTTAATTTCAGACAGTCAACTACAAAGCTGGCATGAGATTTGAGGAGGAACAGACAAAACCTCAGAAGTTAATTTTAACATGCATTTAGTAGCATTCTCACTTTAACACTGAATTTCACATTATTTCAATGTGATTTATAACCATTATGGAATTAAAGCCACAGCACAGGATTTAAGCTGGAGGCTCCTGTGAACCTGAACCTATCTTAGCCTTGCAAGCCCTCAGCATCCCTGCTGTAGCAGTAAAGCCATAACATGGCCAGCATGGAGCGAGCAGAGGCAGAATCAAGCATGCACAGAAAAGTTGTGGCAATGATGCAGAGTAAATGTGTCATGGAGAATTACCCTAAAAATACTGAAATGCACACTCCAGCTATAGGCTGCCAAAACCACAGGAAGTTTTCATATCTACTAACAGCCTAGAGCATTCAGGGTCTGAAGAACATAGCAGCAGTAGTTGTTAAAGGACATCATTTACTCCAACATTCACATGAAAGTTATTTTAACCTTCTTTTGGACAAGTGAGATTACTAGAGCCTTAAAGGGTATAACAACTCTACTATTCCTTGCTTACTTAACATCTAATTTTTTTTAAATTAAGGAGATTTTTTAAAGCATTCGTCATGCTAACAAAGAATAAGTTGCCAGTATGTCCTTAGACTGAAAAATTCATTAAGAATCCCAAATGTTCCTGCTGGCTTATCTAAAAACTAAATAGATCCTAAAAAGCAAAAGTCATGTAATTTTCTGCTTTATACAGTTGGATTGGATTAGAACAAGTAAGTAAGTATTGAAACATTTGGTACCTGTAAACATGGCATGGAAGTAGGGGCTGCAGGCGGCTAACACAACTCTATGCGCTGCAATTTCCATGTCTTCAGCTACTATCGTCACATCACACAGCAAGTTTTGACTATTTAGAAATATCAGAGAAGGTAATTTCACATAAGTGAACTACAACAGAAGAGTATATAATATCACATACAATTTGTTTTCCCATGCCTTCAGAAGAGGCAGACAATGTTGATGAAGCATTGTTTTTAAATGTGTTACACAACCACATGGCTATTACTCAATTAGATTACAGATGGTGCTTGGGTACACAGAACTTTTAAAAAAAAAAAAATTTCAAACAACTGAATTGTGATTCCTTGCACAGAAATCTTCTGGATTGAATAACCATAATATGTATCAGTCCAGTTTAGAAACCCTCTCTCTGGAAGGCTGGACCTCTTTGAATAACTATGATAGAAAAAAGAATTTAATAAACACAAACACTAAAAAGAACAATGAGTTAAGAAACAAGACCTTATAGACAACAAAGAATCCAAAGTTCAATTGTGATGCCTGTGTCACATTACATTGGAAGCTCATGCCTACTTAATTGTTCAAAATCGCTACTCAATCTTCTCTGTATTTACTGTTTTCCAAGCATTTTTCATACCCAGCCTATACACAAAATAACAATTATTTTTTCTACTCTGAGCAGTTTAGAATTTATTATGGTTAATTTCATATCTTGCCTGAGTTTGTATCTTCATTTGCATTCTTGTCCTTTGTAACTGTAATACATACTTCCTCTCTGTTGCAATAAAGTAACATCTTATTTATAATCATTCCTAACACTAGTGTTTGCAATGCAGTTTACAGCTATTGGCTACACCTCTTCCAGTTAAACCTACAACACCATATACTCTTTGTATTCCACTTTTCTAGATTGAAAGAGGAGGGGGGGAAGAAAAAAAAGAAAGAAAACACATCAACACCAAAAGGCTGCAATTTCCCAGCATCTAAATAGCCACAGTCACAACTGCCTTTTATTTCCTGCTCATGCTACCACTGTCCCTGTGGAAGCAGTATACAATCCCCAACTTAGATCCACTGCAACAGACAGAAGAGGGAAGAGTATGATTTAACAGAACATATTCCTTAGGGACGGAGCTAGAGCTGTATATCAATCCAGTGATCTCTATTCTCAGTACTTTCAAAAAGATAAATTTTTACCTTTCCTGAATATATATTACAATTAGAATGCAGACTTTTAGAGAGTTTGCAACTACCACACTGAGTTGTAGCAAAGACAGATGAGCAGTTGCATTTGCTTCAGACAGAGCTAAAACTGTCAGCCAAACTGTTCAGATATTCCTTAAATCCAAAGAAAACTCTGATCTCTCAGCCTCTGCAATCATCCTATTTCTATAAGCCCAGACTCAAGTAACGTGGCTTTGTGGGGGTCACACACCAAAAATTTTGGTGGCCATGACTAACCTTTGGTGTCATATTACAATCCTGGCACAGCATTATCTTTCCCCTTTCAGCTCTTAACACCTACAGCAACTATCTAAATCTCATAAGTTTACCCTGCAATAGCATTATTATCAAAAAAGATGTACAATATAAGTAACGACCATACCTAGATGAAACGCTCAATTCAGAGGATCCTGAAAACAACCATTACATTTCTTATAAAAAAATTGAAACAGAAAGCTGCACATAAAAAGGCTTCAGATACTCAGCATTATCAGACATCTACACTTATCCTGACAACAGGAACAAAAGGTTTTATACTTAGTAGCACAGAAATACCAAAGTTAACAATAAAGCCAGGAGCAAGAGAATTACAAGAATGCAAAACTCAGGCTAACTAATTACACTGCACATATATAGACACAGTAACTTAGAGGTAGTTCAGATACATCTCAAGTCTGGAACTGCATTAGACGAATGAATATACTCTGCATCACTACAAAGCTGGGAAGCTAAATAAACTACTAAAGAAATGAGCTTATAAACTTAATCATGTACTCTGCTGTAAGCAATTCATGAAACTCAGAAGCCTCATTTCATGAGGGCACATCAATTTATTGTAGAAAAGCTTGTTCTGAAGTGATATTGCACTAATTTGCTTCTATAGAGTGAATGAAAGAACAGAACTGTGGGGAATACACCATTCATGGTAAAGAAAATGAGAAATGGGGGGCAATAAAGCATACATTTAAGAAGAATAACTGCTTACCAGCTTACAGGCTATTCTTCATTGGTTCATATAGAGAAAGTTCATTACCCACATCTTCAAAAGGTTTTGGTAAAGTCTTGTTTGTAAGAATGAGGATTTTAACAAATGTAGGTAAGGTCAAATTCCATTGTGATAAAAGCAAATTATAATGAAGTGAAAAGATAAACAGCAGAGAGTAATTTCTTAGTATGTCAAGAACTAATTAACTATCCTAATGATCTCTCTGAGCTGATGGTGAACAATGAAATGACAAAAACTAGAAAGGACAAAATTACTCAAATTTGTCACAATTTGAAGGCACAGAAAAACTTACTTATGACCTACTAGAGCCAGCCACCTTGACGGCAGCCAAAAACTTATACAAACATATAGACTTAAGCATTCAAAAGCAAATGTATTTTAGATACTTAAACAAATTATTTTTTCACAACTTATCCACTTCCTGCAGAGTATACCTCTGGCAAATACCTGCATGTGCTACGCTAATAAAAAGAACTGAGATAGAAACCACTTTAAAAATGTATTCAAAATTAAAAATATCATTTACTTGATTCATATTAGATCTTCATTTTGAGTAATGAAGTCTGAAACATTTTTAAAATATTTGTTTATTATTTCAAACAAATACAAATAGGAATGTTTATAATCTTATCTAATTACCACTTACTTTAAAAGTTGTACTCAAATTATAAACATTGCTGCCTCAACTACTTTATTAAATAAGAACTAGTTAACGTTTGCATAGCATTGCTCCTGTTCCAACTTCATTTATACATGTAAGACAAAATTGCTCAAATTGCTCCTACAAGCAATTTGAATTTAAGTAACCATGGAAACTAAAGTATGTTCTGAAAATAATCCATGGCCTTCAACAATGCACTCTGCCAGAAGACCACATATCTTTTACTTGCAACACAACAAAACGCAGGTAAGGTTTCTGACTTCTGAAACTATTGTTAAGATTCATTCTGAAAAACTTTCGCCATTTAAACTCTTGCTCATTCTTAGGGTGTCATTGTTACTGGCTCTAGCCAGGCTCTATAATGTTCCTTGAGACATTGAATCTGGTTACTGGGATACTTGAAAAAGCAAAGGGAATATGTAGGTGAAGCAACAAGTGTCAGTCTATCCAGCAGACAGTATTAAGGATTTCCCTATAAGGAACAGTGAAGATCAAAGGCAGACACATACTTCAAGTGGGTATAACTTGCTGTGTTTCTTTCAGGTGAAGCCTCTCCAGTTTTTAATCTTATACAGGAAATAACAAAGAACTACGAGATTTTCATAGCCTCCAGTATTGTCTATCCTAAAGAAGCATTTTAGTTTTTTAATTTTTCCATTCCTGCTGTTAGTTACAAAACTGAATTACTGTAAGTGATAGTTGTAGGTCCTGATTTCCAGAGCTCTACCTACCAGTTGTCACAGTTTTCAACATCATTTTACCTACTCATATGTAGAATATAAATCAATACGGATGCCATGAACAGCATCAGCACCAGCCTCCTAGTTTTGCTGAAAATGATGGTAGTATCACTCAAGGTCTTACAAAACTTTATTGAGAAAAGTTACTTTCAACATTTGATTTGAGAGTTCATCAATTTCTCCCAGAGGGCAAGCAAAAGATAACTAAGAAAGAAAATGTACTGTCAGTTGGTTTATATTTGTTAAGACTGTGACCTATGTCTCCAGACTAGAAAATTTTAAGATTTTTCCAGTTTGTAGCCTACCACAAAAATCAACAAGAGGCACAAAAAGAGCCTTAGGCTCAACTAAAGAGTCACTTTTCATCTGTGCAGGATCAACTACACACAAGACAAAACCAGTAGCTGTAACTCCTTAAATACAAGCCCTAAGTATTTTTTAAGTCTCGCAAAACTAGTTTTGATTAACTTATGAGGGGCAAAAACATACTGCACACATTATAGCTATCATCACACAACTATCATTCAGCTATCACTTCATTGTATATTTAATCCTTCTCTTAATTAGATCAGCTACACTTCTGAAATTGCATGTTCTTATTAAATAAACTATTATTATCAACTTAATAAATGCAAATGAAAGTAAAAATGTATTATGGACTCCAGGTAGATGTATACAGTCAAGTAATACCTTCTTAATTCATTCATAATTTTAAAAGCTTTCTTCATGTGCCATGGATTTACTGTAACAGGACAGTGAATTTCGGTGTTATCATCTTTCAGATCCAAAGGCTTCTGATGGCAAAGTTTGGTACAACTGGAAAGAAAGAGGAAAAAAAAAGAATTAATATTTCTGTCTAATCTCTAGTTCTGTGACCTCTTATTTTCTCCATCTTCATCTTAGGGAGAAGATTTGCACTTGAAACCTATTCTTTACTCCAAGCAACTTTGTTTTCCCTATTACCAGAAGTGTGGAGGAGTAGGTAGAATTGCCGTGGAAGCAATAAGTTGGTGACCAACACTAGTGAGGCTGACAAGAGACACTCAGGGCTAATAACAACCTCCACTACAGAAAACATGAAGACGTTTTCTGGTTTTGTGAATATTATTTTATTTCATGGAAAAATATTCTAGAATATTTCCAATGAGCCCTGAAGTAAGGGGAGAAGCAGAGTTTGGGGAATTTTTAGCCTGGTGGCCATACAGATCAAAGGTAGAATGCAGCATCCATCACCTTTGTCTCTTCATGCCTTCACTGCCTGTCAGAAAAGAGCTTCTCTCTGACCTTCCACCAGGACCTCAACTATTGGTTCACACTCCCAGTTAACCTCTGACAGGAAGACCACATGACGACTACTGTAGTTGTCCAGGCTTTCCCTAGCAGCAGCATGAGACACAGGTGACTGAGAAAAATTGGGTTGTTTTGTAGAATCACTCAGTGTTTTGAAAAGCATAAGTGACCAACCTCTTAATTTTTCTTAAGCAGTGTGAAAAAATCATTACCTCTAGCTACAATTAATTCCTTCCATAAGAAATACTCAAGTTGTATAGACACTAGCTTCTGTAGAAAAATTGTTATACACATTCCTCAGTCACTAGGACTATCCAAACAGCAAGTAGGTTTTTCAAGGCAAACCAAACTGATGCGTTTCCTGTTTAAAATCACAATGTTATTCTTACAAGGCAAACTGTGTTGTCACAGCACTTAGAAAATGCTTAGCATCAGCGATGTTTTCTTCTACAGTATTGTAACTGTATTCCTGAACCTCTGAGCTGTAAATAAGCAAAGTCACTGAAGTCACTTGGTGGGGCTACCTGGTACATCAAAGATGTGATTTCAAAAGAAAATTCAACTTTGCTAGCTTTAGGTAAGCACAGTCAAACTGAACATATTCAGTGACTCACATAATTGCAGCCTCTCTTCTACCATACCTCAAACTTTTACTTGGGCACGTCTAAAGAAGCTTAAAAGAAAAATCCAATGATAATTTAAGAATTTAACCTAAAACTCTATATTCTGTTCACTACAGCTGTGCAAAGCCAAGCTATTTTTATTTTTCATTATTCCAAAACTAGCTACAAAATTTTTGAGCAGAACAACACAAAATTGCATCAAACAGCAAAGAAATGGAAAAAGTCTTGATAAAACACTGGCTAACAAAATAACATCCATCCACAGAACTTAAACTACTACCAACTTGCTACAGTGTACCCTGAAACTGATATGAATTAAGAGTTTCACACTCAATTTTGAAAATTATACAATTAATTACTGAAAGTGGACAAGTAATGGACAGGAATTTTGCATCAATCACAAAAAAAAAAAAATCACATTACATGCTATTCAGCACATACATATGCTGCTGCACAGAGGTAAAAAAGAAAAAGACATCCTACCAAGCAAACTCCTTTAGACTGAATATTATTTCTCTACATTATGCAACATATGTAGTGTTCAGCATTCAAAAATATTATAGAGAGAAATCGATGACTGCAGAAAATGCTCAAAACACCAAAGACCTATGAGGAAGGGACCCAACTTTTAATTATACTACTGACTTACCAATTCCAAGACAGAACACTTCTATGGTATCTTTTTACATCCCAAAGCAATGCATCAGGTACTGACGTCTACCTATCTACATGCATATACAGGCTACATATACATCGAACACAGCATGCAAGGAAAAGAAACAGTAATCACTGTTGTCAGGCAACTTGGATTAGATAGGGGAGTTCTCATGAAGCGTAAATTAATTTGCTGAAGTTTCATTTGTTTCCCACAAAGGACAACTTTGTTTTAAGGTAATGAAGCCTACAAAACCATCAGTCATATGCTTTCCGTTTTGAGAACTACCAGTCTGCTTGAAGTTACTGGAGCATCTCTTACCATTTCACGAGTTGGGTCAAAGCTGTCTGCAACTGGTTTCCTTCGGTTTGTTCTCAAGAACCTGACCCACAGCGAGCCTGAAAACTACCTCCCGAAGGCATAGGATGAAGCTGCACTGAACAGGAGCATGCCAAAGGCGATGAGCCCAGCTAAGATGCAGCTGGAGATACGTGCATTGCCTGGGCACTGCCACTAAAAAAGATGCTTAACTAAATAACCAGAAAACCGAGAGTGCGGTGAGCACGACTGCTGAGTCAAATAGGGAATAATTTGGGACCGCAGATGGAGGAAGCAGAAGGAGTGAGGGGGAGGAGGGAAAAAAAAAAGCCCGCCTGTCCCTACAGGCTGGAAGGCACCCGGCGGGCGGCGGGGCGGGGGTGCGGGCAGCCCAGTGCCCGCTCCCCCCGGAGGATGTCCCCGGCGCGGGCACCGCCGCGGCACAACGGGGCAGCTCCGAGCACTGGCGGCCGCGCTGTCCGGGGAGCCCCGGCCCGCCGGGCACCGGGCACCGGCTCCGCCACCAAGTCGCCGACACGACGCCCCGCCGGCGCTGCGCCGCGGCTGGTTCCGAGTCCCCTCCCGTCCGGGAGCACCGCTCCCGCGGGGCCCGGGCAGCTCGGCGGGGCTGCGGAGCCGCGGCGGCTCTGCTCCTGCTCCTGCTCCGCGGCTAGGCCTGCCCCGCGCCCCCGGCCCGCGGACCGCATAGCGCTCCGCTCTGCTCCGCACCGCCGTCCTGGCGGGCGCCGGCAGCCTCCCCGCCCGCCCCGCCGCCGCCGCACTCACACGGGCGGCAGCAGCATCTCCATCGCGGCTCCGCTCGGGCTTCCTCCGTGCAACGCGGGCGCGGCGTGCTGCCGCCAGCACCATGCCAGCTGCGCTGCCCCGCCACGGGTGCGGGGAGCGGTGCCCGGTGCCGGCTGCGCCCGCCCGGCCGAGCCACCGCCACCGGAGCCGCCGCTTCCGGGGGCCCGCCCGCGGGAGGGCGCGGCGGGGACGGGCCGCTCCGCGCAGGCGCGGCAGGGGTGCCTGGCCCGGCCCGGGCGGGCGCCGGTCCGGCGGTGGTGGGGAGGCCGCGATAGCCGCGGTGGGCAGGGGCCCTACGCTGGAGCGTCCCGCTCGGGCACGCGAGGGCTTTAGGAAGAGGATGAGGCGCCGCTGCCCTTTGCGGGAAGAAGCGTAGCCTTCGAGGGGGTGAGCCCGAGTCCCGCGCCCGAGTGTGTGTTTCCCGCCTCGCAGGAGAGCGGTGACTCCGGGCAGGGTCGGAGAGCGAGCTGCCCTGCACAGGGGCACGTCCCGCAGAGCGCCCGGGTCAGGGTCCCTCAGCATCAGGGCAGATGGATGGCTGGTGGCGCTCGCGTGGGGACACGGAGGTGCTCTAGCCCAGGGGAAAACAAAAATACTTGAAAGTGGTCTCAGGTCTCCTCAGTGAGAAGACCCACCGGCAGGTGCACGCCATGAGGGGTATCCCCAGCTTCTTCCTAGGCCGGCTGAGGAGCTGGCCTGGCACCAGCTCAGGCAGGTGGTTGCAGCTAAAGCAGAGCCGAAGCGAAGAACAAAAGCGCATCGGGGTGGAGGAGCTGCATGGGCTCCAGTTCGCTGTGACCTGTTGGATCTCATCTTTTATTTGATCCAGTCCAGTGGAAACACTGCCACTCAAAACAGCTGCCCTTCTGTCTTTTGCAAAGGTTGCTGATGATGATTATTAAGTACTTGACTTGTGTTTTAGTGTTTTAATGTGATGCAAAATGGCAAAAGGAAATGTGAAGGGATCTATTTCAAACGTGTCTTTGTAAGCAACACTAATTCAAATAGTAATGGAGAATATTACATTTAGCAATTTCTGACTTAGGGCATTTGAGAATTTAATGTACTTGGACTCTGTAAATTACTTCTAAATCTTAGAAGATTGTGTAGTGCAAGATATGTTTAGTAAGCTGAACAAAATTCAAGTATTTAAGTCTGATAATGTCTAAAAATAAAATGCTTCTTCACTGGAGTAAGAGGTTTTATTTTTGAATAGTATCTCTAAATTAATAAATCTATCACTAACCGACCAACACTATTTCTCTAGGAGTGAGAGAAGTTTAAGGATAGCATATTTTAAGTAGATGGCAAAAAAGAAAATGGCAGATGTGTTTTGGGTGAAGAATACTGTAAAATGGATACATAAAGCCTTCACCCATGTTTCTAATCACTGGCTATTAAAACTAAATGTATTTTAATTTGTTATTTTCATCTTTGCTAATCTCCAGTAATACTCCTCACTTGGAAAATGCCATTTTAGTTTTCTCAGTTTACCAGTTCTCTTTTACTACACTGTGATGTTTGATTTGGGAACACTTCAAATTTTTTTTTATGCGTTTCCACTGGAGGTTTTTCTAAATTAAATAGTCACAATGGGCAGTGCCTGTTTTTATTAAGTCTGTGCTTTGTAACTGCTGAATTTATCTCTTTTCGAGAGACAACTAGGTTTGCCTCTTTGTTGTATTAGAGAAGACAAGGTACTTGTTAAAGATTTACATGCGCAACAAAACCTGCTTGCAGGGAAGCCTGCTCCAAAGGCAGCAATAATGGCCTCTGAAATGGAGGTTTAAAATTCAGCCAGTTCTGTGTAGCATAGCATTACCGAGGTCTGAGTTCATAAGCAGGTCTGCCCTAGGTAGATCAGAGAGTTGATGAAGAATGTCTCATCACGCTTCCAGGTTTCTATAACTTAGATTAAACTCATGGATATGTTACTTTGTAAGACAAGACTCCTAACTTCTACTGATCCATAAGATCTAAGTGAATCCTACTATGCTGTGTTTAAGGGTCTATATGAGACTATTGTGAACTTGTGAACTTGTCCAGAAGCTGATGAGGGATTTTGCACAGTATTTGCATATAGATCCTGCAAGCATGTAGGCAGCTGTAGATTCTGTCCCATGCTAACGTGGCAGAACTGTTCAGTCATGTTGTTATGGTTTAACTCCAGCCAGCAGCCAAGCCCCATGGAGCTGCTTGCTCTCTTCCCCACTAGTAGGATCTGGGAGAGAATCATAAGGCTAAAAGCTAGAAAACTTGTGAGTTGATATAAAAACAGTTTAATAGGAAAAGCAAGAGCTGTGCACGCAAGCTAAGCAAAACAAGGAATTGATTCACAGCTTCCCATGGGCAGGCAGGTGTTCAGCAATCTCCAGGAGAGCAGGGCCCCATCACAAGTAATGCCGACTTGGGAAGGCAAACCACCATCACTTCAAACATCTACCTCTTTTTCCTTCTTCTCCACACTTTATATACTGAGCATGATGTCATATGGTCTGGAATATCCCTTGGGTCAGTTTGGGTCACATATCCTGCCTGTGTCTGCTCCCAACCTTCCATGCACCCCGAGCTTCCTTGCCAGCGTGGCAGTACAGAAAGCAGAGAAGTCCTTGGCTCTGTGTAAGCCCTGCTCAGCAATAACAAAAACATCTCTATATTGTCAACCCTGTGTTCAGCACAAATCCAAAACACAGCCCCATACCAACCACTGTGAAGAAAATTAACTCTACCCCAGCCAAAACCAGGACAAACATTCATTCTTAAACGAACAGTAAGCATTTCCAACCTGTGACTTCTCTCTTTTTCTTGCAGTGTTGCTTTGGCCTCAGAGCCAAATGTTCAGTATTGTTTCAGTTAACTTCTGTGATGCAGAAGATCAGAAAGAAACACAAATAGGGCAGCATTCTGTATTATTTTCCCAAAAATTATGTCTTTGTACTTCAGTAATTCCAAAAGGAATTATAAACAGCTGAAACAAAAATGACTGCATCCAAACTACATTATGTCATTATGGCAAAACAGCTTGTGTCTCTAACTATGAGAAAACACATCCTTTAAATACAATGTCTGGATTTTTACAGGATTCTGCTTGATGCAAGACCTCTTCTTAGAAAAGAGCTTTCAGAGAAAAAGCTTATTTATATATGTGTGGGGGTGTATATATGTAGTTTGGAAAGGAGATGGGCTATATTTCCTAACTATGATGAAACAGCTGTCTTTTTTGCTTATACTGCAACAATCTGAATTACTGCATTTACTGAGGAAATTCTCTGTAGTGTTTCAGCCTATCCCTATTGTGTTTTAGGCTATCCCTGTAACAACTCTTGGTCCTTTCCCACTTGTTTAAGTTTCAAAGGAATGTGGCCAACGCTTACTTAGGATCGCATAGTTCTTCAGATATATTGACACTAAAAGTACTTTGCTGATATAGAAACCCTGATACTAACCGTCAGTGAAGTACATCCACTGAAAATGAAGCTATGCCAGCAGAGCTCTGCTTGCTAGCAAGATAGTTCCACAAGTTACATGGAATAAATGGAATAAAGAACCCTGGTAAAAGTCAATGTAACTGCATACGTACATGGTGTTTTATTAGCATCTTTAAGGGATCACGCACCATACTGAGGTGGTCACGTTAGAAGAAATCTGTATTAGGTTTAGCCAAAGAGGACATTGAAATAACTTCTTACTGGTATTTTTAATTGACAAACATAGGTTAGGAAGACATCTACAAAAAGGACAAAAATTAAGTTTGTAAGAACATATACTCTTGTCGAAGATATTAGAAGTTATAGCTTTGAAGGATTTGGGCAGAAAGCTTATGAGGACATGCTAAGGCTGGGATTCTTTTCAGGAACAGGGAATAAGAAAGGAACCAGTCTAGAATCGAATACTTAAGTACTCTGTCCTCCTTATTGCTTCAAACAGAAAAACAGTGTGCTTCCTCACTTTGTTAGCTGTCAGACTGTCCATTATATTTGTATCTTACTGAATTCAGTTGTGGATAATTTATGTATAAGATTTATGTAAAAATAAATATGTATTTATTCAAAATCTGTGAGGGCACACATCCATTTTTTTCCCTGTGCATTTCACCCCCAGTAACATTACCATCCAGCAGCAGACCTTTATACAACCAAGGCCACTGTATCTGAACAGATCCACAAGGACCTGTGTGGAATTCATGACAGGACTTGAGTTCAACACATAGTTATTACTACATTGTTTTGTCTAAGACACTAGCAGTAATATCAGCATTAATCCAGCATTACCTAATCTTAAAAGGCCTCACTCTAGTGGAAGAAACTCCTTTTTCTTTCCCCAGAAGCATGGAATATTTAAAGTTTCAGAGAATCATTGAGCTAAGGTCATGAATGCATACTGCAAAGTAATGTGAAAAGGAAATGCAATAAAGTGCATGCAGCAGACTGAGAAAGGGACCAGATTGCAGAGGAATATGTACTGGAGAGTAGGCAGGGAGAGAAAAAATAAGACATGTAAATTGGGAATGTGAAATAAGGAATAGCAAAGCAGCTGCTATCAAAAATAAATTGTACTGTGACCACAATCAGTTAAATACAATTAAGCATGGATGAAAGTATTTATTCTTTTCTAGTGTTATTCTTCTGTGTAAACAATTGCTGGAGCACTAAGAATGATACATACTTAATGAAAACAGGTGAAGGGTGAGATTTATTCTGTAAAACTCATGGACCTTATAATGATGATGAAAATTAGTAACTAAGAACTCTTTTTTCCAGTGTTCAAAACCAGATATGGTGTAATTTCCAAAATGACTTGATATGGCACATAGTCTAGTAAACAGGATTTAAGTACTCTAATCCTAATTCTGGAAAAGAAGGGCCACATAAAAAGCAAATGGTATGATGCTTCTGAGTTCTACTTGATGGAGAAGCCAGATACCTGTGGTCAGTGCTGTGTTCCTTTTAGATTACAGTTTCCAAAAGGAAGTCCTACCTCAAGTAAGCATTATGACTGGAAGCCAATGTAGGTCATGGCTGTGATTCATATTAGTACTGCAAACTACCAAGATGCAAAGTAGATCTCTTGATGAGCTGATCTAAGGCCCAGTGCTGCAGAGGTTTAGATTTCACATAAGGTGTATCCCTGAGATAACTGTGAAAGAGGTGGACCAGCTCCTACTCTCATACCTGCAGACTTGTGTTGCTGTATAAGGCAATCATGTCTCTATACTGAGTGAGTTCCATTCACCAAACCATAACAAACCACCAAGCCACCCAACCAGAAGAAAGCCCATCAAAAGTTATGAGATTTCACCTTGTAACCATGTGATCACTTTGATATGATGCAAAGGTAGCCGCAGTAACCTGCAGCAGGGATGTCTTGGGGAAAACTGGACCATCCCAATCAGCAACGTGCAAAGCTGATAAGGAGCTCCACCCTTCAACACAGAATTACACATTACTGAAATAAGTTCTGCACCATTTTTCTGTACAGCCTACAAGAGAAAAAAAAAAGGACTTATTTAAAACATTCAGTTTTTAGCAAACATATGGATAACCAGTCACTGGTGGTTTTTTCCTGATCATTTTACTTTAAAAGAGTGTAGAAAAGACTTTTGTTTATTATTATGTTCTGTCATACTTGTTCAACTCGTTAAAACATTATTTTCTTGAAAAAAAAGCAAAAGTAATTTTCCTCATAGATAATAACTGTCAAGTAGAATACTATATCTATTAGATGCAAGCCCCTCAGTCCATATACTTCTCCTCCATCATATTCCCCACTCTAAGAGCAATATTGTAAGATAGTCCTAACCAAGTCAGTCAACTAACACACCCCTTTCTCAGAAGAAAACGGGTACAGATCATTAATTAAACTCACATTTAAACAACTGATATGCTGCCATCTAATGCTTACTGAATGCACAACAGACAGAGAAATTCTACTCTTTTCAGTAGTCCTGGGTATCCATCATCAGCAAACCAACAGTAAAATCATCAATTTGCCTATAGTCATGCACATAGTGAGCTTACCTAAGAACAGTAATTGGAAGCAATTTACAGTGTGAAAAGTGACACTATGCTGAAGGAATCAATCTAAATATATACTGTTTCATATGCATATAAACAAGACAGGGTGAACAGTATTTGCAGAGTCTACAGCGCTTGAGGAGGTATTCAGTGAAAATGAAAAATGCTGTACACTGGGAAAAAGCAAGCGGGATTTAGCTCACACATTATACAGATTCCTTTGTTGCAAAGAGGCAATGAAATCAAAGACATTAAAATATTAAAATGTTATATTTGGGGAGGCATAAAAATAACAATCACATAGGAATAGTTACTGATAATTTTGCAGAGAGGTTGTTCATGGAAAGTGACAAGCATATCATGCTGCTTTTCCAGAAATGAGTAAATCTTCATTTGGAATAACCTTTTTTGTGTGTGTAAGAAAGACTAGAAGGTATTGCAAACTCATTGTAAATATTAAGAAAAGAGCTCAGGATCAGTACATGGAACTATTCAGAATGTCGGTTAAAACTGGACTCATATTCAATTGAAAAAAAAAATGAAGGAGAAATTTAAGTCAAAGATAAAGATGTGAAATCTTAGTCCAAAGATTCTGGTACAAGCCGGATGCTCATAGAATGAGTAGTTTGTTATGGTGTTCCTGGAGTACAATTTTCACTGGTATCAAGGAAATTCTCTTGCTAGTTTCTCTATTCAAAAGAACATTGTGATCCACACTAATATACTGGGGCAATGAAATTAGGTAAACTCAGAACCTTAAATATTCAAAAGAATATTTGTCAGAATGCTAATATTTAACCATACAAATCAAAAAGTTAGTTTACACAAACTAGTTCTTGAGAAGTTCATTTTAAGACTTTCAGACAAAAAAGCCATAAAATTGAGAAAAAAAACTGTGGGGAAAAAAATCTCGAATTGTTCTTTGAAATTTCATTTTCTGTCTTTATTTCAATTTTATCAGTAGTTTTTTAGAGGTAATTATCTCAAACATTTCTCTTTTTTCATTAAAATTATGCTAGAAAGTATATAATCTAAACTCCAATATTTTCAGAAAAAGCTCTGCATTTCCCTTTATTTAGTTCAAATAAATACTTGTCATATTGTGACAGCTTTATAACACAAAAAAAACCCAGAAATGTGATTCTGAAAAATCAGAAGAAAGTAATTATTCTGCAGAGGCAGTACTTTTCATCCTGCAAATTAAGCATTTGCTTAAGCCCTAAACCATTTAAAGCACTCGAATTCATCTTTAGCACAAAGTAAATAAGATACATTGTGATACTTATTTCCAAACTTTTATATTTGTAATGTATATTTCTGAAAATAAATAGGAAATTGACAAGTTGTATCCTTTCTTTAACCTCAATTTATGTGCTTTTTAATATATCTGGAAAATCAGTAAAATTTAAAAAAGCAATCCAGAGTGTCCATTCCGTTTTTCACAATTCTTCCATTCACTATTATGTTATGCCCTTTGTCTCATCTGCATAAAACAGTCCAAACTCTCTCTCTACAGCTGTATTAGGTACCTGTTTTCATCAGTCTTATCTCCGGACACCATTATGGACACACTGGACATTTTGCTAAATGATTTGTATTAACAGATTAGCTGGATTAATCAACTGCCATACTAAGCCTCCAGCATTCAAATTTATATATAATTGATGAAAGAGTGAAAGAGTTTTTATCAATACCAGTGTTACGCTCTTCTCTTTTTAACAGCTTGCCTTTAAAGGCCACAGAATTTTTAATGGGCATATTACTTATGAAGCCAAAGCTGCATAGCAAGAGGCAGTTTTTGACTACATGATTACCATGCCTAAATAGCCCCATGCTGTTCAACACAAAAAGCTTACACTTGCATGATGTGAAAATCTCAAACTACACGTGGAGAGAAAGTTTCCTTTATAATAAATGTATTCAGCAGTGAACTGGTTTTTTAAGCTTCATAGGATTTAAAAAACTTACGGAAGCTTGAAATAAAATGAACACTTCTGAAGTGTCTGTAATCTGAGGCTAGAATATAGAATGCACTTACTGCGGTATGATTTTCAGGACTATTACAACCAATTCATGCAAATAAAATTGTCTACTGTTATTTTTACCTTTTCACTTCCCATTTGTATTTTTAGTAATGCTGGGATCTGTCACAACCCCATTTTCTCAGAGCAGAGACTGTATTCTTTACAAAGAGCTGAGTACAGTTTAAGTACTACTTGTAATATGAATAAGAAATAGTAATAATAATTATATCTTACAGTTGAATGTGAAAAAGTTTGTGAGCCCAATCCTGTTTCCATCCATGTCAAATTTTAAATAAAATGAAGAGGAAGAAAAGTAGATATTAGGTCTCTTTGTGAGGATACAATTGTGAAAGTTAGTCCCCAAATATTGTAATTATTACTGATATATAAATGGTAATGCCTAAGTATAGGGTTTAATCATGGGTATCTAATCTACATGAGCTTTCCTTAAGGGCAACGAGCAAGTAAGGACATCATAGCATAGCATTGTTGGGCCATATCAGATCTTTTTAGCTTATCCTTATCAGATACTTTCATCATTAGTGACGGGATTGCAGAGGAAATAATTTAAGAACAGGCCATATCTTGATCTTCTTTAGATTCCCCAGCAGTGGATCATCCCTTGGGAGCAGACTTTCAAGTCCTGGGCACTAGAATGACAGTGCCTGCAAAATTGGACAGGAGCTGGAACAGGAATTGAGCAGAAGAAAATCATACTTCATTAAAACCTTACTTACATCATTAAAGCATCTCTCAATAAAAATTACCTGTGAATCTAGTAATTAAAACAATATATCAAAACCAAAACAAAGACTGGGTGATCTAGTAAGAACAAGAGGAGGCGACTACTATAAAGATTACATACATATTTTAGATAATCCAGTTGAAACTGGCAGTTACATACTTCTAAATATGCTAACTGGTGTTCTATACAGTAAATAAGCACTTCAAATATTTAAACTTGTAATTTTTCCCCCAACCATGCTCTTCAGTAATCCACTGAGAACTCTTCATTTTCCATTCAGTAGAAACAATGTTTACAGTTATATATAAAATTATACATATTCAAATGAGTGCTAATAAATGTAAACTTACTGTGACTTTAGGATTCTAAAATTATACTTAGACGAATTTATTCTTTTGAATTTATCCTAAACACTGGTCTAATGGCATGTCTCACACACTCTCCATGTATGTATGCAAAACATCGACTAGAGGTGTTTTTTATGTATACAGCACCTTGCAGTAATGGATTATACATTGGACCAAATTTCTAAAGCTCTGAATAAACAGACATTATTACAAAATTATCTTTGAACAAGCACAGAGAAATGGCAACTGCTTAGCAGCAATTGTGTTCACTTTTTAAATAGTACACTGCTGATACAATGCATTGCATATCTGAAGAAACAGGCTAAAACCAAGATTACAACTAGCATATAGTATTTTACGGAGACAGGCAGCAGGACGAGGAGTACTTCCTCAACTTAAATTATTATTCTAATAAAAAAACATAGTTACTGGAACTTGCGTATCCAAGTGCTGAAACAAGTCCCTGGTTCTTAACACTTTGAACAACTGTTCTAAATTGCTTCATTTTTTTAACCTTTTTCCCCTCTACTGTTTCCCCTCAAATATCATTCTTGACAAATTCAGAAACCAAACCCCTCTGATTAAAGGAAAAAAAACACATGTGCATTCCTAAGCATGCATGTAAGCAAGCCAACAAAATGTGACAAGAGAAATAAATGTGTTGGTGGTCATAAATAGCAGCTAAGCAACATAAGATGATATGTGACTTTTTGTGAAAGACTTTTTTTTTTTATTATTTGTTTCTTAAAAAATATAATGTTATTTTAATTATTTTAAAAATAAATGGCTATAAAATATTTTTAATCAATATAAATGTATTTGTATTTAAAAAAATATTCTTACAACTGTCAGTAGTTGGCACTGTTATTAGCTTCTTGGCTGTGAGACTAGGCACAACACATTGCACACTAGCATTTCTGGTTATTCCAGAACAGAAATGTTAACCAGGACACAGACATTCTTGCTCCTTGCAAAACAAGCATGCTTTTCAAGCTCAGCAAAAGCTCAGGTAAAGGTCCTGTGCAAATAAGTTGTCTAGTTATACAAAGGAAAGGGAAATTCTGGTGGTCACACAGCATCTTCGTAAAAATTGCACAATCAAGTTGCAGACTGATCTGTTGAACCCTTAATCTTTGATGGTTATTAGATCTGTGTAGGTGTCAAGCACACCTGCTAAGCTACCTACTTGGCAAGACAGAACACCTTACAAAAGTAATGCTTGAACAGCTTGAACAGATTACTTGAACAGCAACCAGTGAATTGAGGCCTCATTTCACTGTCACTGAAAACTTTTGTCCCCTGTTTGCTGATCAGTAGTACTTGTGAACTTGTCAGGAAGGAAAGAAAGAGGCAGCGCAATAAGGAAGAGGAAAAAGGAACATTTAGGCTAAGAAACTGGAACAGAGCATGCTTTTATCACAGGAGCTAGACTTTACCTTACTGAAACCAGCAAGTTGAAGGCTTGTTTTTCATAGCTGTCCAGTTCATTTAATGTGTGTATCTGTGTAAAACAAGAACAAATGAATGCAAGCGATGAACGTAAATGCTCTGGGTGGGAGCTTTCAGTTGGGTATTTTTTCTACAAAAAGATACCCAAGAAAAGTCACAGAAACTGAGATCAAAAACTTGGAACAGCCTGAAGAAGCTCATACCTCAAGAGCAGTTTTCACCCCTTGGCACTTCTACATGTTTTCAAGAGAGGCAGAGCTATGGCAGCTGTTCAGGGTGACAGTCCAGGCTTCTCTTAAATAGTACCCAAAGAACAATTACAACCTGGAGAGGATACAATTTTGCTGTCTTTCAAATCCCCATTACAGCTTTGATCCTCTTCAGTATCCTCACTAACATTAGCTCAAGGTTCAAGGTTGTTCAAAGAGAATAGAAGGTTAAGAAACATTAGCAAATGAACAGAGAACATGACAGATAATAAAAATGATGCTTTGGAAACTCATATTTTACACATGCTTGAACAATGTGTCATTCTGATCCTTCACATTTCAGAAATTATACAGCTGAAAAAGGTTAGATACGCTAACAAAGATTACCAAAGACTAACCAAGTGCAACTAATTGGTCAAGGAGTATCCAGAATACAAAAGGTTGTCACAGAATCACAGAATCAACTAGGTTGGAAAAGACCTCTGAGATCATCGAGTCCAACCTATGACTTAACACCACCTTGTCAACTAGACCATGGCACTAAGTGGTCTTTCCTTAAACATCTCCAAGGAGGGTGACTCCACCACCTCCCTGGGCAGCCCGTTCCAATGCCCAATCACTCCCTCTGTAAAGAACTTCTTCCTCATATCCAACCTAAACCTCCCCTGGCACAGCTTAAGATCATGCCCTCTTGTCCTACTGCTGGTTGCCTGGGAGAAGAGACTGACCCCCACCTGGCTACAACCTCCTTTCAGGGAGTTGTAGAGAGTGACAGAGATCCATAAAGTGAGTAGTCTGGACACTGTGAGTGGCCACAGTCTGTCTCAGTGTGAGCACAAAGGCTTATAAAATGAAATTAGCAAGGGCAAGTTTTACAAAAAATGTGTTTCTTCACAAAATATACAACTGGGACAGAAATATCTTTGAAAACTTATGAAGTGCCTTGTGCACACTAAAACTGTCCGTGATCAGAAGGGGCAACCAGACACGTTCACAGATAAGACATCCACATTATATAATAATGATTAGCTGCGTAGACTCCATCTTTTCTTCAAGAAGTCCCTGCAAGACAAATTGGAGGTGGGAAAATACTCCGCCCAGCAACCTGACAGCAGCACCACGCTGTTTACCCCCGCATTTTCGCCAGCCATCTGCTGCTGGTGTACTTTCCCCACCCGAGCCACTGGCCCCGCGGGGACACCATCCTGGAGCCTGCTGTAACTAGTCCCCGGTTTAAATCAGTGCCGGGCTGTAGAGAGCGCTGGACCGAGCATCGCCACGAGAACGGGCGGCTACCAACCCCAACCCGCGGCAGGCTCACCCTCAGCCCCCGCCCGCGGGCGAGGCCCCTCAGCCTGCAGCGGCGGCGGCCCCGCCCCGGGGCGGTGCCGGGCACGGCCCGCGCCCAGTGGCGGCGGGGAGCTCACGGCGGGAGGGGCGGGGGCGCCGATTAAGCGCCGCCGGGGCGGCGGAGGCGGGAGGCGGAGATGGCGCTGACGGCGGGGAGGCGGCGGCAGGACCTGGACAACGTGAGCGCGGGCGGGAGCGGGGTCGCGGCCGCGCGGGTCCCGGGTGGGCTACGTGTGGGCGCTGCCGGGAGAGGGCCTCGTATTCTGTGCCGTCTCTTCCTTCCGCTTCTTCTTGCTGCTTTCCGTCCTGAGCACCCAAGGCTTTATCTGCTCCTTCCTGGAGAATCCGCCGGCCCAGGCGCTTCCCAGGTGCCCTTCCAGAAGTGAGGAGGCCGCCGAGCCTCTCGCTCCCCGCACTGCCCTTCCCTGGCCGGGCTTGAGGTACCCCCGAGGCATTTGGGCCTGGGGTTGTTTCTAATCGAGATTATTAATCTCTGATCGAGGCTACTCCTGTAGCTCCTTCAGTTTTTCTGGGTTATTTTTTCTCAGGCGGATCCTGTCAGCGCAGTCTCTGGTTTATGTGCTGTGCGGTGGCATGGCCACGGCGTTCTTCTGTTTATTTGGGTGTTTTCCCCCGCCCCAGCTGGAAGCCTGCGCGGGCAAAGCTTGCTGGCTGCGGCTTGTTCCTGACTGCCCTCCTCCTTCTCCTGGTGCTGGGCTGCTGCGGAGGTGGTCACATGCTGCAAGTGGATCAGGAGTCTTAATCTGTGCTCATGACTACAGCAATGGCTAAGAGAAGTCCGTTTTTAAGGCGTTTTGCCTTTTGGCAGCTGTGGTTTGGCTCATCTTAATTAAATGAAATCTCTTGTTAGGATGCTTACTAGATTTTAATCTAGTAACATCTTAATGTTACATTGACTGCATGGGTTCATCATCTCCCATGCTTTAATTCCCCTCTTCCCTATGTTGTCTGTAATAATATCTACTCGAGAGTTTGTCATCCAGTGCTTCCTAACGCTAGCTGTATTTCAGGGTGCAAAGATGGATTGTAGCCAGTCTTGCAGAAAGTAACATGGTCATACGTGTTGTGATAAACCTTTGTCTGTGAAGGAGTGCCCTGATCTGTCATGGTATTGCAGAAATGGTGAGTTCATTTGTTCCCACGAGACAAAGGATATTGTCCTGAAGAGAATTGCTGTCTTTGTGGGAGATGTGAAGTGTTAACCCTCCTATTAATTCTGTGATTGTAGAATCATGGAATGGTTTGGGTTACAAGGGTCTTTAAAGTTCTAGTTCCAAATCCCCCTGCCATGGTCAGGGACACCTTCCACTAGACCAGATTACTCTAAGCCCTGTCCAGCCCGGCCTTGAACACTTCCAGGAATGGGGCATCAATAGCTTCACAAGAGAAGTGCCATTTGTAAATATCTAGGTCTGCAGTAAAATGTCATCTTACCAGGCAGGTATTTCAGCAAGGGTCACTTACAGTCAAAGACTAGGCTAATTAAAAGGTATCAAATAGGTGAGGAAGGTCTGTTCGTGCTCCTGTGTGGTAGAGGAAGTGTGGTGTTTGTGGTTCTAAAATAAAACTGATTGTTAAATGAAATAACTCTTGATGACTCATTCCTTTGCTGTAGGCAGCTGTCTGTAGGTGAAATAACACTGGGGGCCAATCTACTTTGTCCTCATTAACATGAACTATAAACCTAGGTCTAATCCCAAAACTTGCTTATTCCTCTCTTCTTGTGCTAGTTTAGAAGAATGCTGTGCATCGTTTGTCTTGAGGCTTATGCTGCTTTCTCCTATTGCAAAGAGAAGTCATCGATTTAAAAGCAGTGAATAGCCTAGTGAATCCTAGGAAGGGAACTTGCAGTTTTACCGTTCATAGTGGCTGTGTATGTTCCACTTAAGATGTATTGAATGACTATGTCCTGGCCTGGAAGGAGCAGAGGTGCATAGCACTGGAGCAAGTTCCTTTTCCAAGGTTTTTCCCTACACTCATCTTCTACTTAGTAAAAAGTACTTCTGGAAACTTATGTAGCTAAAACATCTGAGCTTAATGTGGAATCAAAGACCTATTACTTACACCAACATGTCAAGTATGGGCTGCATTCTCTCTAGTGTAAGCTGAGAGTGCCTTGCTCAGCACTTGGTAGCATCTTCTTTCCTCTGTGAAAGAAGATGCTTTCCTACTGTTTCCTTCTTGCCTGAATGCAGTTCTAACTAATGCTGCAGTCATTTAGACATGTCAGTAGTGTCAGTGGCTGAATCCCTCAAAACTGTTACACTGCAGCTTTGTTATTGCCTGCAGCTGTAGTTGAACAGGAGTAAGAATAACAAGGAGTTTTGCAGTACCTGTATAAAGTATGTGAGAGACACTTTAATCATCGCTTTTTCTACCTTTTCATATAAATATGCTAGTACTTGTGGGATCTCTCAGGACTGATGCTCAGATACTTATAATACATTTTAAAGCCTAAAATTCCTGAAGGCCCAGGGTGATACTGGGAGGTAGGTTACTGTTGGATTTCTCAGGGATGAGAGCTTACCTAGAATTTAAGAGCTTGTCTCAAGATATTGACCTAGTGGGGTGGTTTTCTCACAAAGCTTGATTTGCTAACAGAAGATTGCTAAACCTTTGTACTTTACTTTTAGAGCTTACTTGTTGATATTCTTTACCCTCCCCTTCTGTTCCAGGGTTCCTTGGAAATAACACAGAGTTTGGAAGATGATCCTCTACTGGATGCACCACTCATTTCATCTCACACATTACATTCCCAACTGAGGCCAAGATTTCATGCTATCCCAGCAGTTCTCCTTGCCAATTTCCTGTTGCTAATACATGTAAGTTTAAGAAGCATGATTTCCTTAAGAAAACTTGCTATCTCTGTTCTGAATTCTACTGTTCGTGTAACAGAATTCTCCAGGGGTTTGCATGTGCTGTTCTTCTAAATCAGCGAAGTCCCACTTGCCAATGAATTTTGATAATGTGTGTGCTACTGGATACTTGCTGCCTTCTCATTCTGATTGTTGGTGCTAACATGCTGTGACACACCTTGTTAGGTGGAGAAGCACTTCAAATAGTAGTTTTTCTATGCTGTTGGAAATGTACTTTAAAAATAATATTACTGCTGTAGAAGTGCTATACTAGTTATAGAGGGCTAAGATAATTTTGATGCCATATCTTCTGATGCTGAACTTAATTTCAGAAGAAGGTATTTCTTATGGTAACTAAACAAGTAAAGTTGGACTTGCTTATGAGGGGTTGCATGGTAGAGATAGAGGTGTGGATGGATAGAGAAAGGAATCCAAATGTTACTTCCTCCTCTCACTTCTAGAGGTTAAGGGCAAAAAGCACAGATACTGAACAGTATGCAGGCCTTTGAGGCTGGTAGACAGAAGTAGAGAGATCCTTGCCTAATAGCAAGTTTATCCTTGATAAGCTGCAGAGGCTTATTGTTGCTTGTGCATGGCAACCAAACATGAAGAAGGAAGGCTGAAGAGGTCTGATCCTAAGATCTAACTGAAATGGTACTTGCATGGTGTAAGGACTTAAAGAGCACAGTTGCTTATCTCAGACACTGCTAAGGGCACAGAAGGACTTTGCCATGAGATAAGCGCAGAATGGAGCAACAGGATGCTGCTAACTCCAAGCCTGACAGAAATGAGATCTGGTTAGCACATCCTGGGTGATGCATCCAGACAAAACTTCCTACTGTGGCAAACTGTGTAAAGAAGCAACTTCTCATACATGTGTCACTGGTCGAACAAAGATCACACTCTGTTATGGAACAGATGGCATCTGTGACTACCAAAGCCCCCCTGCCCCCTGAATATGCCTCTATGGGCACCTGGAACTTGGACTGTAACTTAAGCCACCGTGACAGGAACTTGAGATAAGATAAAGGTGGTACTATTGTCTTAGTGTTATCTCAGACCTAGGGGAAGGTTAACAAAGCTGAGGGACAAGAATGTATCATTGATAATGGACATAAAGAATGTGGAATTTATGGGCCACAAGGAAAGCCAAATCAGTGACTGCTGAAATTGGCTTGGACTGGATAAAAGGTAATTCCTTTTAATCCCCTTTTAAAAGGGGGACATCGTGGCCACTGACCACAACCCACTGACTCAAGAGAAGAGAGACTGGACATGTGGTCTAATTAGCATTAGAAGTGAGGGAATCATTTAACCAATAGAATATAAAAGAGCAATGAGCATTAATTCCTTTTCTGTAAAAATGTATAAATAGTGAAAATTTTTAAATTACCTTGAGAGCCTCCCACCACTGAGAAGTCCAGAGTGAAGAAGGACCGCTGCTGGATCCACAGGTGGTGACTATCTTCTATTTAATGTGTCTCTCTCTCTCTCTCCTCCTCTCTTCTATTTCTTTCTATCTCTCTACCTCACATTTTATTGTTAGATAAAATCTATCCTATTAACTTCAACATATGGTCTCATTTTCACCTTAATTTAGGCAGAGGCATCTTTCAATAAGACATGACTCTTAGGGACATGGATTAATGGTGGACTTAATGATCTTAAAGGTCTCTTGCAAACTAAATAATTCTATGATTGTATACTGCCACCAACAATGACCTGAAGGTAAAGCCGGAAAGTGCACAGGACATGTATGTATGTGTTGCTAGCTACTTTAGAGCTTCATTTCATCTCAGACAAAAAATGCTGTGCTCAGTGCTCTTCAAAACATACCCTCTTGCCAGAACTTTAAAAGCATATACCAGCCTCTAAGGTCTCTCTTTGGGCAGCTGCATGAAGCTGTTCAATATGCTCCAGCCTTGTAATTTTGGGAGTGTTTGTAGGCCTCGTGGTAGTATCAAGAAATGCCCCTCTGTCTGTCAAGTAGACTTAAGAAAGACTTCTGCTGTTCTGCAGAACAGACTACCAAAATTCCCGGTGGAAACCATGTATCTAGCCTTATTCTGTTCCCCTGCCAGACAAATTCTGGTGCCCTTGAACTCTGTAGTAAATATTTTTCTGCCTAGCCTTGGGGCTTTACCATCTGCTACCATAACTGATGCAGCCAAATGTCAGGATTGTAGGAAACTACTTCCTCTTCTGACTCCACCTCTTCCTCTCTCCTGCAAATGGTGAGAAGTGTGGGGAGGGGAAGAGGGAAAACTACTGAGGCATCTGTCAGCACACACTTTTCCAGGAAGAGTCTTGCTGCTGTTGCTGAAGCTGCTGCAATGACCACTTGGTCCTTGGAGCAAAATGGCAAGTATCCTTTTCTGTTGGTGAAATACAGCTTTATAATTGTCACCTGAAGTGGCGCTGTCTTTCTCACTCTAAAAATGGATGGGGAAAACAAGCATATTGGATTTTCTTCCACTGTGCTTCTGCAAATGTGCACAAATCTTGCAGAATGCGGAGATGCCAGCTTAGGTTCTGATGGTTAGGCCTGCCAAAGGGGTGAGTGTCCTGGAGAAGTTAAGCCATCATAGTATTAAGCAGTAGAGCTGCAATGAATCTCTAAAATAATTTGTAAGTAACTTGGAATATTTCTTCTCCACCTTCCTGTGTCAAGAAATGGAGTTAAGTAGCAAAATAGCTGCTTTGGTGCAGCTGCCTAATTACGCACAATTCTGGAGTGTGTGGGTAGGCCATGCCAGAGTGTGGTAGGGCTGGATTTTTGAGTGCCTTTCCTTTTGCCAAGCCTTGCTTTTCTGCAGGCTTCTGGCTCCTGTCAGGATATTGGAGAGCAATGTGAAGTGTACAGGCTAGAAATAATTTCTTTATGTTAACTCTGTCCTTCCCTAATCCATTCTGTGTATGGACATACACAAAACTGAACTTTAAATACTACTCTTTATAAGAATAACTTTTTGTATGTAAAATTCCTTTGTGTTAAGTTGAAACACCTGTTATTGGACTGCCCTAAAATGGAAGCAAAACATACTTAATAAATATCACTCTTCCAGCCAGCTGCCTGTTTCCTCTTGTATACGTTGGTATAGTAGGTTAGTAGCAATGCAGTGCTAGGTCATTCCTGCTTGCATCAGTTTAATGTAGCCATTTTCTGTACTGAAATATATTCCTAACTCCTCCTGGAAGGAATAGAACTAAATGCGTTACTGTTGAAAAATGGCAAACCAAACAGTAAATGGACCAAAAAAAATATCTGAATTATTCTTAATTTTGTAAGAAAAGGGGGTGGTAAAATAATAGATTAAACGAACATTTTGTTGGTGAGCCTTCCTCTTAATTAACTACTTAACCTGGTTACTTAACCCATCTCAAGATAACTTGGTATTTAATTTACATTGGAAATGGTGGTCTTATGGATAATGTAGGACACACTTCTGTTTTGTTTTGTCTGGGGTTTTTTATTTTCCTCTCTCCGTTTATCCTGTTTGTCCTCTATAATGTCTCTTTTAGGTATTGATGATTGTGTGAAAATTATTTCCCCTTCTTCCTCCTTCCCCAGTTACCTATCTCTGGCCACAACCAGAGAGAGCTAAGGGCAGTTTGTATCAAAAGTAATTTAGTGGTTCTGAAAAGTAATTTCCATGAAGGGTGTTGCTTGAGAAAGTACAAAAATACAAAAAATATGTTCAAGACAGTGGAAAGGTCTACAGCTTCCTCATGAGGAGAAGAGGAGGAGCGAGCGCTGTTCTCTTCTTTGTGATGACCCATGACTGGACCTGAGGGAATGGCCTGAACTTGTGTCAGAGGAGGTTCGAGTTGGATGTTAAAAAGATGTGGTTCAGTCACAGGGTAGTTGGACACTGGAACAGGCTCCCCAGGGAAATGGTCACAGCCCATGGTGTGACTCTTGGGGATGGTCCCTGTGCAGGGCTAAAGGTTGGACTCTGTAATTTTTGTGGGTTCCTTCCAACTCAGCATATTCTATGATCTGTGAAAGGGACTGGTGGGATCTTAGATATTCATAGAATTAAGTATGGAAACGAAGGTAGCAAATGAAAATCAGATATTTTGCTCTATCTTTGATTCTGATGTGCTGTTTTTGTCAGTTATGAGATGCAGAGCATCTGACACTTTTTTAAGCCAAGTATATTAGAGGTGTTAGACTTTTTCAGACTTGAGGGTTTTTTTATTTTTTGTTCATGGGAGCTCTCAATTTACTTCTGTAATGGTGGGAGTTGCTTTTGTTTACAGTTCTGTTTTAAAAATATTCCTGTTCTGTAGAGTGAACCAGGATGAGAAAGTATAATATTTTCTTGTTTGCTGAATGAACACAGTAGGGGAAACATTTTTTATTACAAAAATATCTCTAAATATTAAAACCCCTGTGTGTATACATATACCACAGGTAATGCACATCCAAAACTTTGCTTCTAGTTGGCGAAAAGGTTGCTCATGCTCACTGCTGATGCTGAAATTTTCTAGAGAAGTCTAGAAGACAGGGAAAGTTATGGCATAATGGCACTAGTCTGAAAGGATAAGTATATATACAATCTGACTGTCAATCTGTCTGGTTATTCTGACATAAGTAAAAAAGGAAAATGAAAATATCTGATGGCAAATATACTAAAGAATGATTACCACCTGACAAAGGTGCCTACCTGGTGTTAATAATTCAGTTTTTAAGTTACTATGAGGATTCACTTGTCTGATGTCATAACCTGGAGATGATCTTCAATGACTGTAGTAAAGGGTTGATTTTCACTTAGCTACTGTCAATTTAAAGAAACACAGACTATACTGATAAGACAGGAGGCTGTCTCACAGAGCAGCATCAAATGTAATTGATTGAGTCTAAAAAGATGTGATTTTTCTTTTGAGGAGTATAAATCAAGTACCCCTTAAAGTAAAAAGACATAGTAAAGAGGGCCCAGAAATTAAATAAGTTCACTATGAAGGAAAGACTTGGAGAACAATGAAATTCCAAGAAGAGTGATGATTATCATCTCTGTTCTGCTGGACACTGGCTTTTCAGTCTGCACTAGGTTCCCAGAGTGACATATAGTGGTTGTAGAAGTGTCTAATGTTTTATATGTTATCTCTAACAAAATCAATTCAGAAAGTAATGCATAATGAATAAAATACATAATCCTGCTTTTTTTACATATTTATAGCTAAATGTTGACTTTTATCTCTCTTCCTTTCTCTTCCAGGTTGCTTTTGTTGTTCTAGCATTTTTAGCAGCTATGTTTTGTTCTTACCCCAATCCAAATCAAGATAAGTGCCCTGGAAACTACACTCACCCACTTAAAGTGCAGACTGTCATAATAATTGCAAAAGTAATTCTGTGGATTCTGCATGTGTTTTTTGAACGATATGTCCAGCACCACCATAGTCAAGTCAGAAGAAGAGGTTACTTTGCAATATACCGATCAACAAAGCATCTAAAAAGGCTTCCACTGCTCATACACTCCACAGGTGAAGTTGTTTTTTATTCTAAAGCTCTAAACTGTGAAGCAGTAAAAGACTGAACAGTTCATATATGATTGTATATTATGTATTATGAACTTCTAAAAACCTGCCCACGAGATCTTATGAACCTCCTTGACTGAGCTTTCTGGCCTGCCAGATGCATGTTGTAAAGAACTCTTTGTAGTGGAAAAATGCTCACGAGTGTGAGGTTGAGTAAAACCTGTAGTCATTAGCATTTAGTCTTCAGCTGTAAAATATTCAGGTCTGTTTGACTGCTAGTGATCTTGATTTGCATATTCATTTGTCTATTTAGATATGTGGTAAGACTGCTAGTCCTTCCAGGAAGTGTGCTGCTCTTCTCTTTTCAAGCTCAGCAATTCACATAGAAACAGATGAATTCCTGTTGCTCAACAGCTGTCTGAAATCAGTAAAATAAGCAATTTTCTCATCTTGAGTAGGGCTATGTGTGACATGCAGCTCTATTTCTGACTGCCTTTCTATGGACAAAAGGTGGTGTATGGGAGTGATTTAACTCTAAGTTACATCACTGGCCAGTGGAGCTGAAAAGTATTGGTGCAAGTAGCTGGTGTAACCTTTCTAGAAGCTGGTTGAACAAATCTAAAATCCATCTAACTTGAGGGGATTATTCCCATAAATAGCAGTGGAAAAGAGACCAGTAATGGCTTTTACAGTGTTTTTGCCACTTAGTCTCACCTCCCTTTTGTAAAGCTTCTGAATAACTGGAGTAGACTTTTTGCACCAGAATTGATAAGTCAAATGGTCCTGCTCTATATAAAAACCTAGGTTTTTTTCCACACGGTCACTAAAAGAGCTAGTCAGCTTGATGAATGTGCAAAACTTCAGGCTCTGACCACTAGATAGAGCTCTGAAGATGAAGAATTGTTTGAAGTGCAGAGACAAAATCAGGCTACAGCAGGCTTAATGATGTAAAAGACTGTTTCCACCTATTGCAGTGTAATTCAGAATACTTAGCCCTGTTTTAGATGGAGCTCACTTCTCCCCTGCTAGACAAACTCTGGGCGTTTGTGAATGTTCAGGTGCAATCAGGTGTGTGCTGTAGAATTTTGGTAGAGATATCTGTATTTCAGAAAGTAGATAGCTCCATTACTGCAAGCGTCCTGTGTGGTAATCACTGCCGATACCACTTCCATCCTGACAGTTTGGTTACCTGACACAGTATGAAAGAGAACTGCACTGTTCCCTAGCTACATTAATGGTCTTGATAAATTTAGTTCCTTATCTAGACACTGGTTATAGCATTTCTACAGGAAAAGGACATTCCACACTCAGTATCAGAAAAGAGGGTATGTAAAGAATTAAAAATGCTTTTTAGGTCTGTAACTCTATTTGTTTGTTCTCCTTGACTAACTGTGCTCATTTCAATTAAACTTTCAGTAACTTGCAAGTATTAAAATAATAGCTAGACAAGTGGAAGCCTGTGCAAATGAGGAAGGTATTTAGTTTTTGGTTTGCTCTGTTAGCCTCACTAATATGACCTCTTAGAAATTGAAAGAATAAGATGGATAGCAGCAACAAAGCTAGAAACTGTTTAAGCCCATATATGTATGTTAAGTATTTCTAGTGTTTCTTCCACTCATTTTTTAAGCCAGAAAAATCTATAAGAAAACTCATAATTCTCTACCATTACAGTGAAATGCTGAAATGAAACCTTGTTTTGCTGTCAGCAGTTGTAAGCTTGCATCACCTGTGTTAAGGAAATTAACTGAAAGGGCAAGTATGATATGAAATGCAAAAGCATTACTGAAAGATTGCAGCCTAATGCAGATAGTGGGGATGAGAAAGTACTAAGTTATTTTCAACAACTGATGAAATTGTTACACCTGTAAAATATAACCTTTGCTTTCTAGGTAGTACAGCCCTGCTCTTGATTCTGTCAGTGCAGCATTCCTTTCCTGATCGCAGTAAAGTGTACCTGTATCTTATCCTGGGAGTCCTGGGCCTGGAGCTGATTAGCTCCCTCACATGCTTAGTAATTTACACAGGTGAGAGAGGCAAGTTTTGCTTTCTTGAGACTTATTATTATAGCTGGTATTCAAGTGTTATATTTACCCTCACAGTAGTTACTTGGGGTACCCCAAGACATTTAACTGCCATTATAAATAACAGAATGATTGTGTGCTTGTAGAAGAACTAAGGCAAATTCAAAACATAGGAAGGTTGTCAGGCTTGATTTGGTTCCAAGTGCTGCGAAATGAAAGCTCCATGTCATCTCAGAGCTGTTAATCCAGCAAAGTGGCTGGATTAACAATGCCTAATTGTTTCAAAAACTGTCCTGTGAACAGGTTTGTCTATCAGTGTTTCTCATATGCATGCACCACAAGCTATGATGGAGTAAGAGCTAGCTGGATTTGTCAGAACTGCTTTTGGGATTTCCATATGGGATTTGCATACCTGGTAGTGTGATTATGCCTTATCCAGCCTTTTTGTCTTTCTCTGGTCCCATCCTAAAGGTTTCATTTCCTCTTTGTCACTAAAATGGAAGATTCTTTGAAATGAATGTTTATAAAACATGGCTATTGAAAGCTGTGATTTATGTTAAAATAAGATACTGGTTCATAAAACTGTGAGGCTTTGCTTTGTGCCACCACTGTAATTTCACCAAACCTAAAGCAGATGACCTTACAAACCAACAAGGACTTGATTAACCTCTTTCCATTAAACCATTGCAGAACTACCTAAAATGTTGGTAAATAAATGCTTGAAAGAAAATTTTGGATGTTTGTGGTAATATAATAGCACACAGAGAAATATTGCCAAGGAGCTTGCTCACCTAGGAAATAAAATCTATTCTTGACTCCCTTGCAACAGCATCAAAAATGCACCAAGAAATAAGGTCCCAGCTCTAAACTATGTCCTCCTCTTACAACTATGCAGAGGGCCTGAATGCTGTAGGCTTGTCAGGCTTTCCCCTGAATGAGCCAGCTGGCTCAAGTAGACTAGCTGTCCTCTGGAGGAATAAAGGCAAGGATGAGGGAACACAAACATGGCAGTCCTAGGAAACTATTCCAAGAATGCTGGAGATCATCCCTTCTTTGCATATGCATACTTACTTTCCTGGGAAACTCAGGAAATAAGAGATAAAATGGTAAAACTTTAATAGAACAGTCAGGAATTCCAGTGAAATGCTATTTCTAGCCCTGAGGCCTCGTGGAGCTCAAAGAGCTACATTGTGTGTCTCTTACCTTGGCTGAAAAGGATAAGAAAGTGCTAGAAAATTGACCTTCATAGTAGTAAGATCTGAGCCTGAACTTCTGTAAGAACTCTCAAACTATCTGCTTACTTGTCACCAAAAGGGTCTTGTTTCCTAATTTGTACTCTACCAGTTCCTGTGATCATCAGATTCATTAACCAATGTATACAAGGACATTGTGGGGTGCAGTTTTGCTTTCTAGCTGAAGGAGGCTTGAAGGGTTCAGTGAATCCTGGAACCAAGGGGGAGAAGGGACAGAGCTGCATCGCTAGGAAGAAGTAAGGCAATGTCTTTTAGTAACAGCTGCCTTATCTCCTGAGCAGCCCCAAAACAACAGTCTGATTCATTCTCTGAAACTTGGTGTATAAAGCTAGGGTTAATTTTTGTGTAACTTAACACTTTCCTCAAGGTGAGGAAGACCTCCAGTCACCCTAGGTTGCCTTTTCCATTGGGTAGTATACCTTGTTTTCGATTTTCCATCCCAATGCTTGAGGTAAGCTAAGAGACTGCTTGCATGTCTGTCTTGTGTATAGTGCTGGTTTTTAAGGTTTTCCAATTTTTTAATATAAAAATAAAGCTATATTGGAGCAAAACAAATGTCTGGCCAATTTTTAAAATACCATGAGAATCTGTAGTAATAGTGACATTCAGATGGGTTTTCCTCTGGCAAACAGAGCAGAGTATGTGACTGGATGGATGCATGAAGCTTCTTTAATAGGACAGTTTTAAGGGCAGCCCTCTGGTTATGCTTGGGATTCCCCTCTTCAAGGCAAGCACTTAGCAGATACCACTTACTGTTAAGATAGTATCAGCTATTGTAGCTGAGCAACAATGGGGAAATTAAGGTAAATTTACACTAAAAATAACTATGTTTTGTGTTAGTATGTTACTCCTAAATATTGGAGAGAAGGTAGCACCAGTTCATACATTGTTTCTTCACAGTGAAATAGTTATTTCTTAACTATGAGACATAAATGCTTGTCTGCAGAAGGTTCATATACCTGACTTACTGTCTTTTGAATATTACTGTCTAAAAAATCAGGAATACCTGACCGTAATTCTAGACATTTCGTCTTGCTTTTTGGACCTATTTTAGGAATTGTATGATACCCAGTGTCCTGTGTAGTACTACAGCCTTTCTTAAGAGGCATCTCCATGCAGCAGTGTGTGTGTATAGAGCTGTAGGATGCAGAGGCAGGGACTCAGAAATTTACAAGGAATTGCTGTGATTGACCTATAAAAGACTTAACATATATAAATTGCTCAAGTGAGGTAAAAGTGCACAGAATGAAGTATGATGCAGAAAGCTCTAAATGTCAGCTTACTATTCTAAGTTTTTTACTGCTAGGATAGGGAGTCAAGCTTTAAAAGATTTACTAAATTTATGTATTTAATTACTTTCTCACATACTTCTAATATCACTTGAATAAAAGACTAACATTCCCACAAACAACACATGGTAAGAATTCCACATCCATTCCTTTGTGGTTTTATTTGTAGAGAAATACCATCATAGAAATAACTAACCTTTGAGCCTAACTTGTAGTTAACCTCTGGAGGGTCTTAGCATTGTTTTAGCAGGGTGGCCTGTAATAAACCCCTCATGGTACTGATTTGTAAGGACAGTCCTCCTCTGCTGCAGTGGTGTGGATTTCTCACAGAGCTGGACTGTAATGTTTTTAGTGGCATTAGAGTATTGCTTCAAAAGCAGCCCTAATTACAGAGTCCTGAAAGCATGCTTTGGATATTTTGATATTTTCTCTGAATCAGGATGTGATATTGAATGGCTTTAAATATTTTCAGCTTCTTTTCCAAAATCATGCAGAGGATGCCTACAACTTTTCCCAGCTCTCTCCATCCCACACTTGTTAAATTTAGTCTTAAACTTTATTCACAGGTGCCCAGGAATGACTTCTGGTTTCAATAGCCAGCACTGCAAGGTTCACAATGTGAAACTGCTCACAGAGCTACTCTGGTTTGAATACTTAATGGCTTTCTGTTGCAAGTCTGCCCTCGTCTGAGCAGGCAGACAAGCTGCTACTTCCTTGCAGGTAGTCTAGTTAAACTAGTACTTATTGAAGAGCTTAAGCCAGAAGTTCTGACCTAGGTATTAGTAACAAAACTTCTGACAACTTTTTCTATGTTGTTTAACTGACGGCCTGAATTTGGAGACTGAATCTCAGTACCTTCTAAAAGGCAACAAAGGTTTCACTCTCTCTTAGGTAACAGATTAAACTTTGCAGATGTTAAGCAGTATGTTCAAACTTCCCCATTCAAGTCTTCACAGTGATCTCTTAAGCAGCAGGACTGAGGGGAATTAAAAATAAACCAAAGCAACAAATAAACCAACTCAACAAATTATCACTAACTTGTAATCAAAGCCGTTCCAGAAATGAGTAGAAATAGATTCTGCGTTTGCTTTCCCTCTTCCCCACTCCTCAGATTCCTTTATTGTCTTTCCATCTCCTATCCTAAGGTAATCTTAGAGTCATCTGTTGCAGATTTTTATAACTTAGAATTTGGTGATAAAGATTTTTTTTCTGGTTGCTTTCCAACTAATTTATACCACTTTGTTGCAGTGAAAATAAGCAACTTCAATCGTGCCAAGCCAAGACCTGACATAATTGAAGAAGAAAAGATGTATGCCTACCCTAGTCATGTTACCTCAGAAATTGGATTTAGGTAAGATTTTTCTGTGTTAACTTTGTGCTGTGTTCAGGCATGGTATATAGGTAACACTAATGTAATTGCATTACTTCATGTAGACTTACGTAGAATCTTAAATCTCTCAACTAAGCCAGAGGTGGGAATAACAGTTGTGAAGGAAACTGTATGCTTAAGGCTGCCACTTTAGATGCACAGATGAGATACAGCACAGTCTTGTACCTTTCTGTGATACAGAAATCCTCAAACATACAGATGGAGGTGATTTGACTATTTATGGCTGGCTGCATGAATCTTTAATATAAATAACTGTGCTTAATCTGGTTTAGTTAATTTTATATGAGAGTTTGGGGAAAGATACTGGTGTCTTACACTGGTTAACTTTAAAAGTTTACCTGCAGAAGCCTAGCTGCTTCAACCAGTTTTTTCAGGGAAGGAAATATATTGTGGTCAATTAATAGATGAAGAAAATTTTGCAGCTCTGTTCTGTGCCAGCAGTTGGACATGAGATTCTAGCAATGGATTTGGAATATGTTTTGAGTTTGGGAAGGAACTTTAAAGGTGCAGAGGACACTTAAGGGGTAAAGAAGGTCTCAGTGAGACAGAGAAGCTGTCCAACAGTAACTGAAGCTATTCCAAGCACTGAGACTTATTTTTTGATTGTCCTTTATATACCTTCCGACTGCTTGAACATCTTCCAGTTGATGAAATCAATCTGGTATGACTTAACAAAAACGAGTAATTGAAACTATCATCAGCTTCCATATAAGAATTTAATTAGGAATTTTCTAATACACTATGACTTGCTTCTGTATGTTGTGCCTTGGTGAAAAGTTGAAAGTGCAGAAATGACTAATACTTTGGCATTTCCCCTGGTGTCACAAATGCAGCATGCACATGCTTTTATGGAACTTGGAAGTAGGTGTCCAGGATACAGGAAGGATTTAGGATTGTCTTGAATTTTGATACCATGTCTGACTTCCATTTTGATATAAACACCATAGTGATTGCGTGGTGGACCTCATTCCTTTCTCATTCAGCTTCTCCCCTGAGAAATTCTCAAATGCCCAGGGAATGAGTCTCCAACAATGACCAGCTGAGGAAAAGACTGATTATTTTTGATTAAGGAGTGCAAATTTCCTGTGAGAACTGATTGAAAAAATGTTATTTTAATTTAGCTCTATACAACTGTGACTCTCTTTCCCTTGAGAGTTAAGGTCTATTGAAAAGTGAATCCTGTCAGCCCTTCAGTTGACCTTGTTAGAAGAATGTTTTTTGAATATCATGACCTCTGCAACCTGAGTTACTACCAAGACATCTTCAGGAGCTTTAAGTTGGGAGTGCATATTATTGGTTAAAGTTGCAAGCTTTCTGTTTACAAAACTTGTGTTCTTTATTTTTTCCAGTTTAACTAAAGTAGGTTCTTAATTGGACTTAAGCTTTTTTCCACTTTAGGTATCTTCTTTAGCACTTTCTAAGAACTATGAAAAGGGCAGTGTTCCTCCACAAAAATGCTGCAAGGCTGAGGAGCAACTTTTTAAGCTCTAAGATGCTCATAAGTGTACTAAGAAGGCAGATTCCCAAGTCAGCTAGGAAGAAATTATGTGTAAGGAAAGAGTACAATACACTCAGGCATTGATACTTCATCTTGCTGTATTCTTAAAAATTCCTAATTAGGTTTGCTTTAATTAAAAATTCTGTATTTTTATAGACTTTTTTTCTCATTTAACTTGGCTTTATTTAAATGTTGCAATGTTACCATCCAAGTTAAAATGAGGGATATCTGAAAACTGGATATATTTTAAGGAGGAGGGTAGCAGTGCATAAGGTTGTAGATCTGAAATAGCACAACTTTTGGTACTGATGCTCTTTAGGTAGGGGACAGATATCACTGTATATAGTAGCATATCATGTATGCTACTCTAGGTTACTCAAGAGAGTTCTGTCTTAAACAGCTTATGATCCCTCACAACTGAACAACAATACTATGCATGCTCAAAATAAGCATTCTAATATATGTTTACAAGGTTCCATGGTTCTTAGGACAATTCCAGCATGTTGACTGTCTTAGTTTCTTAAACAGTAAGAATCCTCACTCTGTAACTGTCTACCAGGAAATATGGAACTTGATTATGTATATGTGACATGAAGTTTAGCCAAACTTTTTCTCTTCCTGCCTTCTCATAAGGGTGCTGTAGATTGCCTCTCCCCTCAAAAGTTAGTTGAGCTTGGCATAAATAAAACTGAGGGAAATTACTTGTTTAAGTAGTGTTTATTAGCTCTGACACTTCACGTGTTAGAAATCTACTGTCACTTATTGAAACCCATATTCACTTTTGTAACTTCAAGGGAAAATTCAAGTTTAGAAGAGATAGTTGAGAAGCAAGGAGATGTAATAGAGTATCTTCAGCGACACAATGCACTGCTCAGCAAGAGACTGTTGGCACTAACATCTCAACAAATCAAAACTTAACAGCATTTGGAAAACTGCTGCTGGAGCTCTGGAGGGAACACGAGGTAATGTAATATCCAGACTGATTTTTACAGATGACTCTTCTTCAACCGTCTTTCACATTTTGAAATAGAAGTTCAGCTGGAAGGATAAGCTCTGCATACACTATAAACCTGTTACAACTGGACACTCTTCAAATCATCAGTTCTGGGAAAAAAGTTCTACAGCTTCAACAATTTTTAATTCCTCATATGTTAAAGTTGGACCTGAGTTAACAGGTTAACTTTGCTCAGTTGTTTCTATTATTTTGTACTGCTGTAATCTTTAAGCTTCAAGCTACCAAAGTATTTTACCTTTCTAGAACACAAATCTGTCCTCTAGAAAAATCTGACTTTGCAAGGGATGTCTTTTCAGTTTCTATTGCTGAAGGTGGGACTAGATGTATTATGTCACTGATTCCCATTACTTCCAGTGACAGAGGTGGTGTACTTCACTAATCTGATACAGATACTTCTTTTCTAGATCAGTCTCCTTTTCTCCTTTGTCAAGAAAGTGGGGAAAATTGGTGTCCAATTTAGGATTTAAAAAAAGTAGTGGGTGTCCTAAAATTGCAAATCTCACACATAAGTGTGTGGTACAAAACAATGTCATGATAATTAATTTGAGCAGTTGTTCAGAATTCTGGCTTTAAAACTCTAAGAGGGATCTTCAGGGCTCATGCCTTTCCCATTACTAGGAATTTGTATCAGCTAATAACAAGATTCCTTCTCTGCTAACCGAATTCACTTAATACAAAAATACTTGAGAGTAAGCTTTTGCATTGACTTAGCAACTAATTTATGGTGAATGGGTTTAACAATTCTCTCAAAGATGCCCAAGTTAACGCATACTTGCTCTTTACTTTGGCTCCTCAAAAAAACAGCATCTTGATACAAAAGCTAAAATGGTGTATGTGGGTGAAAAAGCAACAGAAGACAGGTCTTTCAGAACTTGAAGAAACAAGAATTTTAATTTACGGTGAATAAAGGCTGGTGAAAGAAACCTCTTGTTTTGGGTACTACTTTGTCTACCAATGTAGACCAAAAATTATTTTAGAAGCCAATACCTCTGTGGGAATAGGGTAATCACTAATCAAAAGTGGGAAGAAGACTGTCATGAGGAGTGGTCTTACAGTCGAATATAGGAAAAGAAAATTAGTTCATCCTACTTTAGTCTTGGGGTATAACTTCAGAAATACCTGAACTGTGTAGTGTGCAACAATTATTGGTGTTGTCTCATTCAAAGGAAAACAATAAATAGTGGAGGTTTTGCTGCTATCCAGCACTAGACTGTTCTCCTTAACTGTTGTTTCTTGAAAATGCAGCCAAGTTTTTATAGTATATATGTAAGAAATAAAAATGTTTGGTTTTAGAACTCAGGTTTTGATGTGATTGTGTTTATCAATTTATATCATTTCTATGAAAAGCAGTAAAATGTGACTGTGAAGTTCATGCACAATAAATGCAACCAAGGAAGAGTGTGAATTCTGTCATTTCTAAGCTCATGTAAATACGGTTCCAGCAGGCAATCTGTGCAGGTTTTTTTTATTACAGTGAAGTTCTCACAGCAGTGTTGGCATTTAAAACTAGCAAAACTAGCCAAACAAAGATAGCTGTGCATTTGTTTCGAAGCTTTGCATTTAGTTTTATTTTCTTTCCTGGGTAATGTTTTTTTCCATCACGCCTCAGATTTTCCCTGCTAACTAGTGTTTCTCTCCAACATAGAGAAATAGGCTACATAGTGTAGCATAACAACTTACTGTATTTTGAGGTAATTTCTCAAATCTTCCACTTCCTTTCCTTGACTGCTTAAAGTAAAACTTCAATCAACCAGTTGTATTGCTTTCTGTGGAACATGGTAGCTGGAAAGCAAAGTGTGGGTTGCTGTGTGAGAACATTCCCATCTTCTGCCCTTTAATTGTGGCTTTTCATAAGTACACAAATGATAACAACCACTCACCCCTTGCTCCAGTTTTATATCTTCATCATAACCCTAACTCTGTCTAGTTTTCTTACTATCTTTAAGCTTTTTCTTTGAGGTGGTGGGAGGAAGGCTTCTCACATTTGTATGGGCTCCAGCTAGGAGCTGGCCCTCTTTACTATTCACACCTCTATACTGTGGCCCTGGTAGAGCTACAATGAGTTGTCCTTGTCCTGCTCCAGTACCTCCTACTTGACAACCTGCACAGCTGTGTGTGTCAGTCCCAAGGCCCTTGTCTGCACCTGTGCAGGCCAGCCTTTGCCCTGCTCAGAGGCAGAAATACTCCTCAGCCCCCTGGGTTCTACTGGTGCTACCTGCCCTGGTGCATGGTGTGACATTGCTGGGTGCCTGCCCCTGGCCTGCAGAACAGGACTGCAGAGCTGCTCAGGAAGACTTGTGTGCATTCAGGTGCTTGATATGCAACATGAAAGGGCTGCTGCTGTGCAAGAGAGATGAAGCTCAGTGTGTGTGAGCTTACTGAGTTGTCATGCCACAGTGCTGAAATTGAAAAATAAGTCCTAATTGTTTGTTTATACTGTGTCTTGCTTATTGGAAACCTCTGCTGGTGCAGGGTTGGGTGCTGGGTTTGGTGATGGCCAAAGCTGTCTGACCAGCTTTGGAGCAACCCTTGGTCCATATCACCAGTGTTGCAGCTGGGGTCGCTGCAGTGTCAGCACCTGTTCCTGAGCTGGATCTTTTACTGCCTGAAGTAAAACCCATAGTGTGCTGCACATGCAGCAGGCAGTGAAGCATCAGGTCCAAGTTTCAGGGCGGGGGAAAAGTGCTGCCTTGTGAGCACAGGGGTTTGCACATGCTCCACTGCAAAGCAGCGCTTTGCTAACCACCATCACAGCCCTTCTTGGGGGATGTGTGGCAAACATGCAGATAGGTGAATATGTGTGACTCTGAACAGCTGCAGTGATGCTCTTTATGTAACCACAGCTGCTGAACTGCATTGGTATTTGCAGGTTCATGGTCTTGGTAAGATCTACGGGATTGCAGCTGGGGCAGCAAGAAGATAATGAAGGAATGTTTCCTAATATATGTTACAACTGTACATTAAAATAATTAATATAATGTGTTCTATTTTTTATTATCCAGGTATTACCCCAATAGCTTTGTTTCTGTAGAAAAACAAGTTATGTGTTTCAGGTTTGGGGAAAGTATTTCAGACCACCTAAGAAACATAAAGGATTGGGGGTTGCCCAAAAAATGTTCACTTTGTGGGTTTTTAATAATTTCTGGGTAAAATGCTGAACTGAGCTATATATTTTGTACCTATGAAAGAAAAGATGTGATGATATCTTGTGAATACACATCATATATAAGGGAAAAACTCTCAGTATTTCTGTTTTGTCTTTCTGAATAGCTCATAGTGGATATTCTATATAAACACTTTAATATTTCACCTCACGAGGGAAATTACTGATTGTAAAAGATTTGAACAGGATTTTCCTGCTTTTAAGGTTCTACAGTAACATGCAGTTAAGTGGGCTTCCTCCACTGAGTCACTCTAAAAAACATTGCAGCAAGGACCAAAAGGACTTGGGCAGACAACAGTTTAACAGATAACTGTCAAGAGAAGAGGAAAAGCATCTTCAGCCTTGGAATGAGTTAGGCTCTTAGGCATTCTTTTAACTCAAGACACATATTGCCCTGTTTGTGCTGTTGGAGTGTTTCCCTCTTGGAACAAATATTTTACAGCTGATCACTAGTAACAAAGAGAAAGGCCATCAGAGTAGTGTCAGTATGCTAATTGTACTTGTCCGATGATAGCTGAACATTGGAAACTTATTTACCATGCTAATGTTTCTCCTGATTGATGTCAATATAAATCTTATGTGACCCTTGGCTTTGTGTACAGACACCGAGATATTTATAGCATATGTATGTCGCGCAAGGGAAATATTTCCAGTCTTTATTCTTCTATAATTTCCTTTTTTCCATACTGGAAAGGGAAGAGGTGAATTGTTTATTGTCCTTTGGGAACATGCTAAACTGCTGTTTCTCACTGAAGCCTTGCATTTACCTCTGTTTCCTGTTGACTTGCTGTTACAAGACTTAATGAAACATACTTTAAAATAAAATTTTCATTTTTCCAACGCAACAGCTGTAAGACAAAGAGTTAATTCTAAGTTTCAGAGACTCACGTTTTGCCCTTCAGAATTTTGAGGTCTGAATCTACCTTGGTATCAGGTCTTGATTGTTAGATTGCATCCATGCAAACATCATCAATTCTGATTTTCAGTACACAGCAATTTGTATTTGTACAAACTTCCTTTCAGTGTACACTGGTACACACGCAAGGAGAGGTCAGTCAACGCGCCTGTTGTAGCACTGTGTCCAAATGCTTCATGTTTGTATATGTAAAAACTCTTAAGCAAAACTGTTTTTACGACGAGCCTTACATGGCACACGTTGGATGAAAACAGTTTCAGTGAAGCCAAAGGCAAATCCAGCTCATCTGAAAACTAAGTCCTCTGAAGCTCCCACTGAAGGTAAAAGTCAAGGTAGTGTTGTGCTGTAGTAGGATGCTACTACTCAGCTCTCTTAATTCTACTGTGCAAGCCATCTAGCACTTAGAAATGTATTTAGAGTATCCAACCTTTAATGAGGGAAGTTACTGCACGTTTTAGCTTGTTATGCTCCAGACTGCTGCTAAGCTTGTTTTTCTCCTGAAAAAGACAATTTTTTTAATTTGTGAGAACATTCAGATTTTATTCTGAGAGGTAATTATAAATGTTGCTTGTTCTGGGCTCGGGGACAAAGCATAGTCTGGTTTTGCTGTAATCCTAGTGGAGTATCATGATGTCATGTTACAGCATGCTGTGATTATGCCAACCAGTAGTTTTAAATTAGTGTTCTTTGTACATGACTTTTATCAGCATTTTGCATTTTGAAAAATGTCAGGAAAATTTTTCCATGAATACCTATAATTTATTTGTGTAAAAAATTGAGTAAGAAAAATTTTTACACACTGATTCCATACGCAGCCACAGGAAAACTAGGCAAATTCTCCATTTTCTTTAAATGCGTTGACTTTGACAGCTGAAGAAAATAGATTTTGAGAAGTGTACGAAGTTTATTTAAAATGAGATATTATTTGAAATGCATACTGTCTTTGTACAAATTATACAATCAACCAACCAGTTGATAAACATATCTATCAAAGATCACAATCAATGTCTTTTTCAAAGATTTTATGGTATCAGCATGTCTTAAAGAACAGACATTTAGAATAATTTTGCAGACTGACAACAGGCTTCCTCTGTGAAGGAACATGCATATATAGCTTCTTATTAGATACATTATGTTTTTCTTACAATTTTATCAAAGTTATTTGAATAATTATGGTTATATAAAATATCCAGTGACACATTAGATCCATAAACTCATATATGACATAACTGTTAAACAGCTACTCTTTTCTTGCTTTCCCACACTCTTTACCTGTACTTCTAAACAGAGATAGCCATTGATACGGATGAAAGCCAAGTTAAATAAATAATTTTAAAAATATATTAAGCCTCTTTGGAAAACTGCTTTTTTTTCAAGACTCCAAAGGTTTACCTGCAGGACTGTTTGTTGGTATAGACAAGTTTGACCATCTTTTTATGATGGTTTTCCACAACTCTGGAATAGGGTGTGATGTTAATTTTTTTCTGTATGCAGAGAAATTTGAAACTCCTGTTAAGTTCTGAGAGTATGAATTCAATTAAGTTTTCAAGTTCTTAGATATAAGGGATTACATATAGACATTGATTAGGAAGTTTCAACTAGCCAGTTTTCTTGATTGCTGTTATTTCATTTATTAGAAATTATGTGTTGCAAGAAGAAAATTTTAATACTGGATTTAAACCATGACAGTGTTGATCTTTGCTCATAAGTTTTTTAAAAAATAATGACATTTCAAGTCTAGTGCAATGACTTAAAAATCTGGATATGTTTTATTTTAAGGTTTGTTTTAGTTGTGCTAATGAAAGGGCTACTACATTTTCTGTTATATGTAGGTATGTAATTTCTGCTGATATAAAAAGGAGATGTGAAACATGTATTTTTAAGAACAAAACTCAAAAGCTAAATGTCTTGTCGACCTACAGTACTGAAAAGAACAGTCTGTTTTCTGTCTGAAATCTCTCATTCATTGTAGTGCCATGTTCAAATATCCCATTCATTTAAATTACAGGAATAGAGTACTACACAACACTTTGGTTGATCAAACAAAGGTTTCTTTTCAATGGTCTATTTTTATGCTCTATTTATAATACCGCAGTGGGTATTTTAGGAAAACTACTAAGCAAACAGCTCTGTAGTACTGTTTTAACTGTCTGGTTTGGCAGCCCAGTTTAAGAGAACAAATGATAGGCTTTGCAGTAACAGCTCATTAGACAGGAGGATGGGCTTGACCTTAAGGCCTGACTTAAGAGATCTGAGTTATCAGTTTTGCATGACCCTTGGCTAATCTCTTATCTCTGTATGTTTCAATTCTCTATCTACAGAATGAGGAATAATACTCTCTTTGCTTTCTTATATTGTAAACTCTCACTATGCTTACTCTATGTGAAGCCAGTAGGACCTGCTGACTTTGGTACTATTACAGTAACACATTCTATGTTATTGTTAAGGTAATTCCATAAAGATGTAATGTTAGGTGTTAAAACACATATGTATATATTATTAATATATAAAACTATAAATCAAAAGTGGACACAGTTCTGTGCTGGAGTCTGACATTATTTCACCCTAAATATTGCCCTATATACAGGCTGAATTGAGTAGTTAACAGCACATCCAGTTTCATTCAGTCTGAACATTACATACCATTATGAGTCCCCTTGGATGGATCCTTTCTTCTTAATGCCACTGGAACCCCAGCTCAGGTTTGAGTTCGATTTGGTCTTTTAACTTTCACTAGTCATTAGGAGAGTCAAGGAATTTACATCGAATGATTCAACCCGGTAAGTTTCATGTACATCCTCCATCACCACCCTTCCCCCACCCCTTCCAGGTCCAGCAGAATGTGACAGACAGCATTGCTGAAGATGGAACTGTGGGGGCTGCCAGGTCAGCTGTTGTCGATCTGGACTTTTGACTAATTTAAATTCTCTATCTGTTTAACTGTTGCTCCTTTAAAACACTGAAAAGCCCATTATGAAATTGCTAGAGAAAAGAAAAAGGAGAGAAATAGTCATTAATGAGAGATTTGGTAGTCTACATTAGTTTCATATGAAACAGAATATGTTATTTATGAAACACATGGGTGAAATTTGGAGTAATGTTTCTTAATTTGGAAATTTCATCTACAAGGTTTAAGGGGAAAAAAAAACACAACAAAAAACCCCCAAACCAAAACCAAGAAGGCTCCTAATATAAAATTTAATTTTTTTCTCCTGTGTTTTGTTTATGTAACTGATAAAAAAAAAAAAAATCAAGTCCAACCCTCTCCTCATTTTAAATGCTGTGAGAGCCTGCTATGCTCATTCTGAGTTTCCAACCACTAGTTGAAATTCACGCTTAAGGGTCCGTCCTGTTTGCATCTGCAAAAAGCTTTATCCATATGTACAACTCCGCTGAGATCAATAAGATTACTCACGTGAGTCAAGTTACCCAGGCATGTAAATATTTGCTGAATTAGGACTAAAAGTGGAAGGGAATGTAGGTGGTAAATCCTACTTAAGATAAAGAAGCTGAGCACCCGCAATGATGACTCAAGAGACTTAGTTCAGGTGTCTGTTACCCCTTACTCCCTAGCCAAGCTTTACTGAGTTCTAAACAGCTTTATAAAGCAGAAGCATCTTTAGCTAAATGTCTACAAAATGTCTTATGAATTAGTAAGTACACTGTTTTGCTTTGTTATCGACTTGTTACAAGAAATCAACTCCCCACAGAAAAGGAGATAACCCTGCAAATACCTTTTATCTTGATATTCTGCAGGGAAAGTAATTCCAGTGTAACTGCACATGTATAATGCAACTACTGCAATCTCAAGCAAAATGCATTCATTATATGCGGTTTCAGAACATATAAGAGAAAATGAAAATGCTTTCTACACAGACAATTTCCAGATATGGATGCTGAATTGGAGGAAAAGGGAGTTAAATTTACTTTCCTTAGGAGCTGAAGCAAATAATTCAGAATCGATTCAAGAAGTCTCTGAGCCTAAATTCCACTGTCCCTCTGTCCATTCAGTCTCTGCCTGCTGAGAGAATTGATCTGATTGTTTATCTTTTTAGGTTTCTGCTTAAACTGATGATGGAATCTCATTTAATCTGTCTCTTGTCTAAATGTAGCCGTGAGAAGACATGGCATTCAGTAGTGAAGCATCCTTCGGGCATGTCCTCCTTTATACTTGCAGCTTATTTCTGCCACTTGGTATGCAAGCCCATCTGAGATTAAATTTAAAATATGTTCATCTTTTTTTCAGCTTCACAAACTTGCCAGTTTACCATCCCATATGCACAATCCACGTGATTATAGGCCAGCACCACAGAGTGGAATGGTACCTTTTGCACAGCTGTTTGGGGAGTGGTGTAGGCTCTTTTCACCAAGGCAGTTTATGCATTGACAAGATCCTTGGTATAGGGTTGTTAAAAGTTTGGCTTTGGTCTCCTTTTCACTGTTAACCACTTAGTAAATCAAAACATCTTGGTTCTACAGAGCGCAGGTTCTGCCATCATTTACTTAGCATGCTGTCATGCCTGGGGGTACAACATTATTTTAATATATAATGAGTTTAGAAGATGCAACTGACTACATGTTTTATTCATTCTTAAATTGCAAGAGCCCTGGTTTCCTTTTGATGCCACCCTATTTGCATATGCTACCTGTGTGCTTCTGCAGTCACTTAGTATTTGAATGTATATGCCCTCATCAGCTATAAAGCATTAATGTTTTGCACTTGTATAGCCTTTCATCCAAGGAGCTCAAAGTCTTTTGCTGACAATGATTAAGAATTACAATCCCCTTTGAAGTGGGTGAATGATACTACCTTCATGTTACTGATGGGCAGAGTGAGGTGACTTCGCCCAGCATCCAACACGAAGGAAGTGTCAGTGCTTGAAGCCCCGGAGCATCCTCTGCAGCTGCCGCTTACGCTAACTACACTCTTTGCCCCGCAGCTTTGCCAACAGCCTTGGAGGGCAGCGATCGGCCCGTTTAGCGGACTCGGTTGTTGTTCACCCTGCCTCACGAAGGCATTTGCGCGGGGGGGGGGGGTGGCCTGGAACGGGGACAATTCGGCGGCCGACGGGACCAGCGCACCGGCCCCAGGGCAGCGACCGCCCCGCCGGGGCCGCTCCAAAACCCCGTTTTCAAACCAAACGAGGGAAGCCCGGATGCAATCACACCTGTGGCTTGGCTTGGTTCCTTCAGTGTCTCGTGCACTGTTCCGAATGGCAGGTGTGAGTTCGGAAAGGCGCTCACTGCGGGGAGCGCTCCCGGCCGCGGCCGGCACACGCGGATTTACCTTGGCAGGCTCGGGCGGGGGTTCAGGGGAAGGGCACCCTGGAGTGGAGCGGCATGCAGCGCCGGTGGGAGCAGCCGTGCCGGTGGAGCTTCCTGCGCAGGGCCAGGTTGGCTGCGGAGAGAAGGACGGAGGGAGGGAAGCACGGCGTGAGAGGCGGCGGCTGCCAGTGTGCCCCAGCAGCTGCGCCGCGGAGGCGGCCGGTGTTACCTTCCCCGGGACGGCAGCCCCGGCCCCGCCGCTCCGCTCACCGAGAGCTACCGGTGTCCGCCCACCCTGTGCCGCCGGTGCTTCCCGGTAGCAGGTCTACAACAGCTGCTTACCTTGGGTCCCTGTTTATCCCAGCCCCCCTCACCCCCGAAGTTGCCAAACTCCTGAGATACCTGAGGCATCCTCTCACGCTGCTGCTACACGTAGAGATGATGCGCACAGATCGATACGCTAGGTAGAAACTCGTCTCGCGAGTAGAAACTCGGGTTGGGCGCGATGAGAGAAAGACGCCGGAGATGCCCACGGCAGGCACGAACCCCACGCTCCCGTCCCGCCACATCCATCACGCTGAGGCATCGCCTACCTGGCCGCTGTCCGTAGGCTAGGAGGAGGCTCGCCAGGAGCAAAAACACGGTCCAAAGGAGCAGTTGGAGTCTCATGTCTGCAGTCAGCGCGGAGGCGAGCTCGGAGGGTGCGCGTATGTGTATATAGGCGAGGAAATGTAGGAACAGCCGCCCGCGGGGCTGCAAGGGGCCAGCAGGGCGGCAGGAGCCCCTGCCCGCTCACATGCCAGTGACAAGCCGGGGAGCCAGAGCCAGCCGCCTTCACCAGCAGAGTTAATTATCAGGCAGGGGCAAGGTTCCTGGATGGCACTGCGGTCTGGGCCTTCCTCTCCTCTCTTCTCCTCTCCTCTCCCTTCTGTCTCTCTTTTTTTTTTTTTCTGTCACTCCCCCTTATTTTCCATAAGCAAACAGCGCAGGAATGAAAAGCCCGTGTAAACAGCAGCTCCTGTCAATGCGTAAGGGCAAGGAGCCTCTCGAACAATGCGGCCGCTTCACTTTAAATTCAAGCCGGGCAGGAAAAAAACATACGTAAAACAAGCCCCGATGTTCCCTCCCCCATTTGCAACTGTTTAAACTTTACATTGCCCATATTGATCCCACATGCAGACAGCAATGGCAGGGGCAGGAAGTGTTCCCCCGACCTTTGTTTCCCCCTCTACCCCCGAAAGCGGGGGCAGGGAAACCCCCCCAAGCATGGCCCTCCTCGCAGCTCAAATGCTTTCTGTCTTCTCTAAACTAGCTGCGAAGTTGTGGCTATTCAAAGTGCAACTGACAGTAGTTAAGGCTAATGGATGTCTTTTGTACCCTCCATTATTTTTAAAGGATCAGAATATTCAGGAATTAGTTTGTGAGATTTTTTTACCGCGTGGGGTAAAACAGATGTATGTTTCAGCAGTTTGAGGGGAGCAGTTTTGGATGGGACATTGGTTTGCAAAATCCACCTGTACATTGCAGTGTATTTGTTCTAGATCATGGTGAGAGCTCGCTTTAACAAACCACGCTGAAAACAGCTGGTGCAGATACCCAAGCCTGAAGAGAAGAATGGCAAAACTTGCGGAATGTGGGAGCAGCAGTGATGGCATTGAAATTCAGTTAATTACTGGCATCAGTTGAAATTCGACTGGTTCTCTTCTTATTTTCAATCTGCTGATTTCTTGTGATGGAATAGCACCTAGTGATTTGAAAAAAAAAAATAAATTAAAATTTGTTTCTTTTTGGGAAAAGTTTCTGTTTCAAAATATGCAGAAAAGAGTAAATTTCTATATAGATTAAATACTACTATCAGTAATAGATAAGTATTATTGAAAGTTTTATAAAGTTGTTATTTGCCTAATTTCTTAAAGAATGGAATATATAATTGTTGTTGTTTTGTTGTTTCATTGAGGTTTTTAAATTCAATTATCCCTGTATTTTTTCCTTTGTGGGCTTTCCCATTTTCTTTAAAAGTCTGTTTAACTTAATAGTGCATGCTAGTTGCTCCTCATAGAATTACACATCATTAGTAAGTTACTTAATTTGTCTGAGTATGTCCATATGACTTAAAAGACAACTTGCAGCTTGAATACATGGTGAAAATAATTATTAAAGGTTGTTAAGACTGTTGAGGAAGGTGTCTCAGACAAAGGAAAATCCTCCAGCAAAGGAAATCCTCTGCTGGTTGATCACATTCCTCCGTCATGAGTAGCGGATGCTTCCCAGTGTTCTTCTCTACAGCTTGGTGGTCATTAAGTTTTCTCTTTAGGATCTCTTATCTTTAAACTAGACTTCTCTTTAATACTGATGCCACTAGCTCAGCTGAAATCAGGGTCCCCATGGTGCCAGTGACAGAATTGTCATAAATAGAGTATAGTTTCAAATACAAAGAGAAAGAGAGGAATGCTGTGGCCAAATCACATAACAAGTTTGTGACAGAATCAGGGTTACATCCTCAATATCCTAAATTTTCTGGCTCCACCAGGACACATTTAGGGATGTGTTCTGTTGCTCACCATGAATGAGAACACACTGGCAAACTTGTTCATACATCCCTGCAAATGATGATCACTTTCATTCAGCAGTCAGCTATGTAAGGTTCAGACTCATAACCCTAAGGTGGAAAGTAATACAGACTTCAAAGTGATAGAGACTCTGTAAATAGCTAAAAGGCAGAAAGAATGCATAGACTGCTGTCAGTCCCTGGGGCTATCTAGGCCTCTTCTGCACCTGAATGTGGTCAAGTTTACCAACATTCTGAGGAGACATTAAATTTTAAAGGAAATTGAGTAAGATACAATAGTTAAGTGCGATATTTATGTCTCTTTTTTTGTAGTTTGTTTACTAGTGCCACTGTTACCCTGTGCAAAAGTTTACAAATGTTTATTTGACTGATAAAATCCAAGCCACCACAGCACGATAAATCACATATTTATTGCAATTTTCATGTAAGCTGCAGTAGTAATTCGATGCCTATCCACTGAAGAAATTTCTAAAATGTGTTACAGCCCTGATCTAGAACTTGTAGTTCTTTTCCAAGCACCTTTCCTTCAGGTACTTACTTTCAAGTGGCATACTGCTGCTTGAAATTAGGCAAATAACAACTAGCCAGAATGTAGTGATGTAATAGTTCTGCCTTTTTCACAGTATTTACTGGTGAGTTTTGTGTTGGCTTAAGAGGAAAGGGAATGTAAAGTATGTAGGAAAGCTGGAGGTCTGTAGATAATGCTTTATGAGCTAGAAGAATTGGTTCTTTGAATCAAAAGCTTCCCTTCTCTTGCAATCTGAAACGAACACAATAAAGGAATGATGATTTCAGCATTTATCACCTATGTCATTGCTACTTTTCCAACAGATATTCTCTTCCCTACTTCCTCTTTGATAGGATCAAAATAGTCAATATATCAGTTTACATCCAGAAAGCAAAAAAAAGAAAATACTTAGCATATTGCAGAAATAATTTTAAAAGTTGTGAAAAGGAATATTTAGAAGTGCCTTTCCTGAATATCAAACATTAACTATAAGTAACACACATGGCATTATCTTCTACTTAACACATTTCAGTAAGTACTGTATCACTTCACTGGATAGAAATTGTTCTGTATTAAATTTTCAGTGCAGAGTGACTGTTACAGTCTTTTTATTTGGGGAAAAAATAATTTGAAATCGTTGTGCCATTTCTAATAATAAAACTGGAATAAACGAAAAGTCACTGAGGGAATATCAAATTATTTTGTCATATACAGAAAAAAAGTATTTAGATAAATGAGAGAGCAAGTCACTGCAAGAACAAAAGATGAAATAATGTGAATAAACAGTAAAATTCACAGTACTAAGAAGTAGAATAAGCAGAGTTGCATTATAACAACAGGCAAGAAAGATAAGTGGGCACTTCCTAGTATGGAGTAAGAGATTAATTAGCATTCCCTATTAGGCTGCTGCTTAGAAAAATTGAATCCTACCTTTTCTTTCAAGGCCAGCAAATAACTATAAACTATAGTGTTTATTGTTAATATTTGAGAACAGCTTTCAAATGCTATCAGTATAAAATGTTAAGTGAAGCCTCTCAAGTACAGGAATTAATTGTTATATATGGCAATACTGGTTTCATCCCTGTATCTCAGATATCCCCTTGAATAATAGTTCTTCCCCTGCTAGTGGCCTGTAAAAATATATTGATCACTGTGTATCTCTACTGTTCTATAAGAAGACATGCTGAATGCTCAGCAGTGAGAATAACTGATAGTAAGTGAAAATTGTTAATTTTGACTTGGAAGTGTCAGATGAGATATAATATCAGAGTTTCTAACCAGATTTTCTAACTTTGTGTTCCCCAAATTAATCCATCCTGCTGATCCAGAAGAATTATTTCACTGACCAGACAAGATCTGGGATTAAAACCTTTACTTCAAAAGAATTTGGTGAAGCACATCATCAAGTCCAATTGCAAATATCATTAGGTAAGATTCTAGGCTTTTCCTTGTTCCTTTCTATTACACTGCAAGATGGTATGTCATCTGTGCAACAGACAAAATAGAAAAATGCAATAAGAATATGTAAGTTGCTGTTTGAGGGGAAAAAGTTGGTGAAGAATTACTCAAGGGGATAAATTTTGAAATAGTGTCTAGGCGTCTGTGATTTTTTTTTTAAAACCACAAGTTTCACTGGGATTATTATGTCATGGTTTTATAGGGTCTGTGTGCCCTCCACGAATAAAAAGGATGTTTTTTCTTCAGCCCAGGGTACAGCACCAGACGCCAAATATAATGTTTGCCTTCTTCATTTACTATAATCATGAAGGCTACTTTTTCTGGACAAAACTAATTAGCTCAAAAATTATGATTTTAGGAGAAATCTCTCTTTCTGTCATTATTTTAATCTTGGAAATGAAAACCGACTCAAAACCTAAACCCTATTCCTCCTGTTTGGCATTTTATGCTTTTTCTGGAAGAAAAAAAATCACTTTTCTGCCTATTAGTTCTCAGCTACCTTTCCTGCCTGGAGGGAGACAGGATTTTTCAGGAAGAAAATGGTGGTCAGCAAGTAGAAAGAATGCACACTGGTAACCTGACACTGGAGACAGATGTGCTCAAGGAAAGGAAATGGGAGACACATTAGACTAGGCTAAACCTTGTATAATTTTTTTTTTTTCCAGTTTGAGAGGTTTTCCGTGTGTGTGGCAGAGATGCATAATCTATAAAGTACATTTTTTGAAATTTTAAACTGGGAAGAAAATATGCTGTGTTCATGGCATCATCTCCCAAGTTCTTACTGCAGTATAAGTAATAATTATAATTATTACAATAATAATAGAAAAGGAAAAACATTCTCTGTAGACTTAGTCTGTCTCACTTCTGTAACCCTACAATCTGTAGACTTGATTTTATTTAATACAATGAAGTACCAGCCATGCACCTGAATAATCATAAGTTATGAAATCCCTCCTAGACAAAAGACGGTTTCATCAGTTACCTACACACTGTATTGATGAATTTTCCTTTTTACTTGAGGAAAATGCGTTTACATGGGCTTGAAGGTGCACTTATTTTTCAGTTCCCTTCCATCTCTAACAAGAAAATTTGATTCTAAGATTCATCTAGGCAATACATATACATATTTCTTTTTAATAGGAAAAGAAAGAGGTCAACTCTGGAGCAACAATGCCTGTGATCCCCACCAGTGTGACCACATGTTCTATTTCAGGGAACCCATTTGGGGTCAGATTCCTCTCTGCCACTGGTCATAATTTCAGAGCTTTTTTAATTTAAAGAGTAATTTATGTTGTCTTGAATTAATGATGTTCAAGGAAAAAAACTCAGTGCTTGAAAAGCACAAAGTTCTGTAATTAATTTTTATTTGCTGGTTAACTTTTAAATATGTAACTCCCCTACACAACCAGACCTTTTGTGCCCTGGGTTTCAGCAGCAAAAATCTTTTAAAAATATATTTTTCATGTTATAAAGAAAACTCTCATAAGTGATCATGTAAATAAACAAGTTTGTACCTTTCTGCTACAGCTTTAACATACTCGTTTAGGAAAGAGAGGTGCTTACTGCAATATTTAACGTACAAGTTACTGTTTATATTTGCTCGGGGAATTTCAGGAAAGAAACACAGATATATTTTTGTCCTAAACTCTAAGTTTTAGAGCTTCATATAATTTTCATGGAAAATTATTGGTCTTACATAAATGTGTCCATTTAGCTGTACAAATGTCAATAAATTTTTCAGACAGAAAGAGTTAACTTCCTGAAGATAATTTTCTACATAACTGATCTTATGTTTTGGATTTGGGCAGTCACCAGCCACAGTAAAATTTTAATGCAGGAAGTGTTAGGACAGGCAAATTTCTGTAGAGATTGGCTGAGTGATTACTTGAGAGAGAATTTCAAATGACCCTCCAGCTCTTCGCATATTTATACTTTTGACTTCAGGTACTAAATTTGCTTTGCAGCTTCAGTAGATCTGTTTTCTGTGTTGCTTGCAGTTTATCATTAGAGATATGGTGAAGCATGAAGGAACTCTGCAGTAACAGTGAGCACAAGTTCCCATAAGGGATGTTCCCATCTAATGTGATGTAATGTTTTAGTATTCCAAACAGTTGACGCTATTATTAACCCTCTGCAAGCCTGGTCACCATCTTGCAAAAAGGTGAAATGTACGCTTTATATATGTGTTTTATTACAAGGGTTTAGACCTGTCTAGTACAGTCCTTTGAACTTTGCCTCCTGGCAAAAAGATTGCAATGCTGCCTTGCTTTTCATCAACATCCAGGCTGTGATACTGCCTTCTCAGTGTTTCCTCTTTAAATTGTTTCTTTATCTGTTGTCAGCCTTTCTATTGCCATCACAACTGATGAGAGGTGGAAAAGCAGAGAAGGTATGAGTTCTTCACTTTTCTGACCATCAGGCAAGCTGAAAAGCAGGAAGTGCAAGCTTACATTCAAATAAAATATATCAACACATGAAAAAAGAATTAAGACAAGAAAGTCAAGCTTTTATTTAGGAAAATAGTGGATTTCTCACTGAATTCCTGTGTTGTTTGTCCCTTGACTGCTGTATAGGAAAGTTTTCCAGTTGCACATCATAGAGTTTTGTTTATTGAAATGTTTTGTGGTGTTCACTCTTAGTTAAGATAACAGCATCTACATGATAACTAGCCTTTTTGCTAGCTGTTCTAGATGTTGTATGCTTCTAACTAATAACAGATTTTTTCAAGGGATAAGATTTACATTGTAGACTTGTGAGACCTGTCTATGCCAGCATCTTATTTTTGATTACATACAACGGGTGATTGAACTACTGTGTTATGATAACAGAGTCCACCTCACTGAAGAGATTGCCTTGAAGAACCTATCAGTGCTTTAACTGCTGCACTTGCTGGGTGACTGCTCTGATCAATGCTTGCTGTGGATCTCTTACACTTATGATCTTACCATTTCTCCCACTGTTGAAGCTGCACTGATAGCAAAGGTGGAAAATTTTGAGGTAAAAAAAAGCCTACTACAAAACAGGGCACTGTAATCTGTCACCCACTTCTGGTGATTAGTGGCTGTACAACACCTATAACTATACCAAATAAGGTCCTATCTTTTTTTTTTTTTTTTTTTTTAATGGAAAAGTGCTATCTCTATCAATGGAAAGACCAAAGACTAAATTAGCAGGAATGATGTAGTGGAAATATTTGCAAAGGCTGACATTAGGTACAGGATAAAGTGAAAGAATATCCTGTAAAAGCTAAAGCAGCTAAGCACTAGTGCATGATTTATACTGGTCTACTTCTGCAATATATATATTAAATAATAATAATCTCTAATGTGAACAAAATGCGCAAACAAGACTCAAAATAAATTGTGTCGATTTCAGTGTTCACCACAAGGATCCTTGTGTTAAGCCTTCAAAGATCCTGAGATTCCAGGCTCATTAGAATTTTGTAGAAGATACTGTACTCCCTCAAAAATAGATGAATCCAATAAACAAAACAGCAGCCCAAACCACCAACCCTCAGACAAAATACATGCTTCATGGAAGAGAGGTTATGTTAGGTTATGTGCATAATTTAAATGTTGTCAGAAAGTGCAGTACATGAGACGTATTGCATCACTGCTTGAGAAATTCTCAGTTGAATTTGGCAGTGTGTTTATTTGCTTTTGAGGCTAGTAAATATTTTCAGCTTGCACATTTCTACAAAATAGTAATAAATATCTGATGAACTTTCCTTTTGAAGTGTGCTATTTTACAAGAGATGTGGTCCTTGCTCCATTCAACTTATTCCTCATTGCATTTGAATCCATTAAAAACACAAAGATAATGTTATTGTAGATGCAGAGGTGAAAATGCTAATGTATCAGGCCTTCAAAATTTGATTCATTTTGAAGAGTTCATCATTTAGGTAATATTTGCTTCTGTGTGGTTGGATATCCCAGTCATAAACTGCTGTATTTATACTGGAAGCATGCTTACACAGGGTGAGAAATTCTATTTTATGTTCAGTAACAACAAGTTGTTTATTAATGTGAAAAAATGGTGTGCATTTACTCACTCTCAGTAATAGTGTAATAGAATTCCAAAATTATAACCTGATCCTGCAAAAATTTACACACTCAGTGAACTTTCATACATCAAATTATATCAAGAATAAACCTTTCCAAAATGGAGACGAGAGTCCTGGCAATTGGACCAGTGTTAGTAACATGCATACTCCATATTTGTGCCACAGATAGCTAGTACCACTTGCATTACATTTCAGGTTGGATATAATGAGATGTAAGAGTATAGTGGGATGAATATATCCTGGAAAATATGTTAGTTGACCAGTTTAGGGTTTTGTCCTTCAAACTGCTACAATAAATAGGTGTAGAGGGTCAAGGAGTAACTAAAAATCTCCTTAAATTTCTTAACTATGTAACTTTAAAAAATGTTTAACTTATTTTAGCTGCGTGGACTGGTTCTGCAGTTGTATTGCTCAGTTGCGATAGCTTGTGTAAGATGATCATCTAATTTGTTTTCCATTTTTATACGTATAATATTTTCTCACAAAAAATAAACTTGCCTGAAATGCTGTTTCTAATGCTCATGAAAGCAGCTATATATTGTTTAAATGTTTTCAAGAAGAATTCTGTGTTGAAAAGAAGTTGAAATTGAAGGTAATTTTAGAAGTACATCCCACTGAAGGTTGACTTTTGGTGTGCCTTTGAAAACTGGCCTTCATATTTAGATGTTATTGTGCATATGTATGAATACTGCAGCTACTTTTTTGCCCCTTCCTCTTTTCTTTTTTATTTTTTATTCTTCTATCTTCTTTTTTTTCTTTTTTCCTTTTTCTTTTTTTCTTTTTCCTTTTTTCTTTTTTTCTTTTTCCTTTTTCCCTTTTTTCTTTTTTTTTCTTTTTTCTTTTTTTATTTTTTTTTGCTATTTGTTTTTAATGAGCCACTGAGGTGAGTAGTGCATTACTAGTAATGGACTTGGATATACTTGGAGACTAAGTGATTTGTATCTTTTTTTGCAGTTGAATAAATTTGCTTAATGGTTTTCCAGCATGATAGCTGTAGGATGGAGAAATCACAGCATGAATGTCACAGCTCAAGAAGATATTGTGGTTCTGATAGGTAGTAAATCACAGTTTTTCATTTTCATAAACTAAATATGGTGATCACAAAGCTTCCTTTGGCCAGTCCATAGTCCTTCCATGCACAGTAGGTGTGAAGTGCAGAGTTCTCTCACTTTCAGTGTGGAGAGTCCTGGCTGCCAGAGCTGCGTGGGGCTGCTTTAGCCCCTGTTATACTTACTTTTAGGTTTGACTGTCTCTAAAAGCCTCCAGGGAGCTGTTGTGACAACAGGGATTGATAGGTTGCTGGAGTCCAGGCTTGTGTCTGTCAAGGATTTTGAGTGGGGAGTGAAGTGGCAGAGACAACTATCAGTAGTTTTGCCATTCCAGTGTTGTGTGAGTCTCCAGATAGCTCACAGGGGCTTAGTAACCTTTCCCTCTCACCCTTGCTCCCAAAGGGTTGTCCCACTGCTACCTGGGCACTGCAGCAAAGGGCCACTGAGTATGAAATCACACAATGTCATCTTTGCAAAGCTGCTTTATAGAATGTGGGCTTGGCTTCAATGTGGCTACAATTATTCGCAGTATTTTTGTTTCCCTTTTATAACTTTTGCAATGAAAGAAAGAAGCCTGAAGTGTTTATCCATCCATCTCGTTTTGGGTCCAAATGACACTCATAGACTTATTCCACATCCACTGTAGATTTTGGGGATGCCCAATGTTGAAAGCCTGTGGAGGTCTCAGCACTCCACTATCCCGTGTTTGAGCCTCTGCAGAGGCTCAGATTTGCCAGTCCACACCTTCATAGATGGCGTCTTGGAGGCACTGGACTTTGCATGTAGCTGCACTGTCCATGACATAGGCAAGTGCCTCATGGCTTCCCAGCTGCCTTAAGCAAAAGTGGCCACAGATGTGGGCCACCACTGTCCAGGTATTTCTTGCAGCCTGTTCCTAGTTGTCCTCACTCTTGGGAAAGGTTAGGATGGAGAATACCAGCTGAATTAATTGGTTTTGTGCCCGTAGCGTCTTGGTTCTGCCATCTTTCCTGACAGGCCCTTTGGTTTCCCATCTGTTGTATGGTGGTTGTAGAGTTTTCTCAAGGTGTGAAAAGTACTGTGACCTGAAGACTGAGAGCAATCGAGAACAGGTTACAAGCTCCACAACTTTTTCTGGTAGACAGAAAATGTTGTGTAGACTGAAGCTTGGTTAACTTGCAGATGGCATTTCAACTGGAAATCCCAATGAAGAATGGATATATAGAATGAGTTTCTTCACAAGACTCTTATTATTGCAGTGATTTACCCATACCAGATTTAGATGTGCTAGTTCAGGTAACCATAGCAGTGCAACAGGGAAATAGCCATGCTCCTGAGTATTTGCTCAAGTCCTCTGATGAGTTTACAACCGGTTCTTAGGGCCATGCTGCCATGGTGACAGGGATAGCCTTCCTGAGCTAACTGATTTAAGGACATCATTGAATTAGTACTAATTTCATCCTGACTAACCAACATTAAATGCCATGTGCTTAGACAAATGAATTATATGAGGGGTATCTATATTAATGTGTTAATGTAAGTGCATTCACTTGAAGATCAGCAGCTACATCTGCTGTCCATCACTGGCATGTAGCAAAATAATAAGACCATGATCTACTCATGTATGATACTTCATATTTCTCTATGCCAACAGCAGGGTTTCAGGACTCTAAATACTTACAGCACAATGCTAGGCATATGAAAAGCTGTTAATTGAAACAGAAATTGACTGCAGTCATCTTTGGAAGGCACCAACAAACTTGGTATTCCTTGTCCCGTTTTTCAAAGGATTAATGTGTATTTACTTGGACCTTTGTTATGGTTTAAACCGAGCTGGCAACTTAGCCCCACACCACAGCTCAGGGTGAGAATCAGAAAAGTAAAAGTGAGAAAAATCACGGGTTGAGATAAAGACAGTTTAATAGGTAAAGTAAAAACTGGGCATGCAAGCAAAGCAAAACAAGGAATTTATTCACCACTTTCCATGGACAGAGAGGTGTTCAGTCATTGCCAGAAAAGCAGGGCCCCATCACACGTAACGGTTACTTGGGGATACAAAATGCCATCACTCCAAATGTCCCCCCTTCCTTCTTCTTCCCTTAGCTGTATATGCTGAGCATGATGCCATACAGTGTGAGATATTCCTTTGGTCAGTACAGGTCAGCTGCCCCGGCTGTGTCCCCTCCAAACTACTTGTGCATCTCAGACTCCTGGCCAGTGGGGTGGGATGAGAAGCAGAAAGGGCCTCTGACCTGTGCAAGCCCTGCTCAACAATAATGAAAACATCCCTGGATTATCAACACTGTTTTCAGAACAAATCCAAAATGCAGCCCCACACCAGCTACTATGAAGAAAATTATCTCTACCTCAGCCTAAACCAGCCCATCCTTTTATTTGAATCTCCACAGCAACAGGCTCAGCTTACAGTTTTATAGATAAAGAAAATACTGTACAATTTTGTCAGAGTGTATCAGTAATAATAAGAGGTAACATTAAGTTAAGGTAATGTTCATACTGCAAATATATTTTATTCCTCTGTGGTTTGTATAAGACCTGAGAAGAACCCAAATAAAAACTTGAGGTTTATTAAACTCTAAATTAAGCTTAAATGACTTATCATGTCATATTTGTAGCACTTTGACTACACTTTTTATATAGAATTTCTGTAGCAATTTTAAATAGATCTTAGAGGTTTACATCTATCTTGTTGAGATACATTATTTTCATGGTTTGTTGCAGTTGTTACACATTAACTTACAGTTTGCTAACAGCTAAGTAAATGTTTGGCAACTGATCAGAAGCCCTAAATGAGGTCATAACTTATGGAGAGGTGCTGAGAGGTTACAATTCCTGTGCATCTCAATTAATGTTGTAGCTAGTAAGCATTCTTTGCAGCTGATAGGCTCTGATCTCACAGTGTGCTGGAGTGTGTGTATTTAAGCCAATAAGTAGATCCATCATCTTCACTAAGGCTTCTCATCTGCTTAGAAAGATGTACAGGAATGAATAATTTGCCGGGCCAAGGTGTCTTGGAATAAATAAGTATTCGTTGGGAAAGTTTCAGTACAACAAGGTGAAAAACTTGAAAAACATCTTTGTCCTGAATGCTAAGTTGCAGCTCATTGATGTATGTTAGCAGAAACAGATTTCCTTTATGAAAAGTCTTGTTTTCTATCTGATTGAAGCTCATTTAAGCATAAATACATTTAATATATTCTTGATTTATCCTTGCCTAGAAGTTATCATTGTAGCTGGCATGATGAATGCAGAATTAGAAAAGTAATGATTTTAGGCTAATAGGCACGTTTCTTACAATGTCAGGCTTAATTGAAAGTTATTCAGCCCAGTATTTCAGAGGGATTAGTTTATATTCCCTTCTCATCATCTCTCATTGTTTTAATATAATTTGGATTGATGTATTGACTGCACTGCAGTGGCCACAAACTGGCATGGCATGATAAGTAGAAATGCATAAAAAAAGAAGTACATTCTTTTATTTTTCCTATAAAATACCTATGTATTCTATAGGGAAAATATCACCTGAAGTATTTTGTTGCAAGTAGAGAATATCTCAGTCTTTGCAGTTTGCACGGGAAAGCTGGGGACCAATTCTTAATACTGAGCAAACCTAAGAGAAATGAAAATGTGAGTTATTTGGACATTTGTGTGAGGTGCCTCTCCCAGTGTGTGGTAGAGACTATTAAGAAATGCTATTATGAAACACAGAAAAGGTGAAGTATTTTCTTGATTTTTTCTTTTGTTGAAATACTATCAGTTTATTCAAAGTTTTATCTGTTTATTCTGTTATCAAACAGGAAGTCCTCTCTTTTCTTTTAGTGCCCCTGAAAGGTAGTCTTATCAACCAACCATTCTTCACATTTGGCTCCCCAAAGTTTCTTCCACTTCTGGTATCTCACAAAGTGATTAACTCTGAAAGAGGCATGTAGAGCCAACCTGTGTTTAGCATTTGTACACATCATTGGATATTTTATTTGTGTGAAGACAGAAAAGATTAGTCTTGACTCAATGAGGCTGATAAAAAAGGTGGCCTGGTTTTTAGTTTGTTCAGGATTCCACTTACTGAAAACATAATCACTACTCAGAAGGGACCCTGCCTGCAGTGATGTCAGAACTGTGTTTAGCAACACTATCAGCTTTATCATAGATCACTATGATACTAATGATATTATTAGGTATACAAAACCTACTTATCTGAAGTTAAACATCTTGAGCTGGAATGATTTGGGGAATGTGTTTTGGTTTTTGTTGGGTTTTGGGTTCGGGGTAGGGGTTTTTTTTGTTGTTGTAGATTTTTTGGGGGGCAAGTCTTTTTGGTGAAGGAAAAAGAAAAAAATATCTTCAGTGTCAGGTCAGTTTTTGGACCCCCTTTTTAATAGATTTTGTTAAAATTGAGATTTTGTCCTTTGCTGAAGGTCCAGAATGTGTTTTGAGGGGGTTTTGTATTGGTTTGTTTTTTTAACCAAACTTAAGAAAATTGTCGTTGACTTACAAGTGTTTTTTTCCAACAAAATAATCTCAGTGACCTTTATTTCTGAGTAATTTTTCTGAGGATCAATTTGTAAATATAATCCCAAACTAAATAGCAACCATGATGCAATGCAGACTTCAAGGATGAAGATGAAGCAAAATCCTTGTAATAATTTGGTCGGGATTTTAGTAGGTAATGCTCATATTTTGTAGTTGCTTGTAGCTCCTTCATTCATATAGAAAGGCCAGCAGAAACAGAAAATTAATCAAATGTGTGATAGAGCATAAACTCATTGACTGCACGAAGATTGTCCCTTTACTTAAAGGAATTATAGAATTGTGATTTTCACCAATAAATGTATTTTACTTTACACTTGTAAATTAAAAAATATCTTAATTCTGTAAAATGGCATAGTTGTTTGCCCATTAACTTGGCATTTAAAAATGAGCTCATATCAGATTTCAAATACTCACAGCAAAACTCTAATTCTTTTCTTGTTTTCCCCCCACTCCCCTCGATGTTCTCCTTGTCTAGCCGTAAACCCAATGAGTATTTTCAGATAGCATAAAAATTTGCATTTGTTTTCAGTTTATCCTGTAGATGTTTCCAGGTGATGAAAGAAGACCTTTTGAAAATTACCTGCTCCTTTCTTTTCTGTTAAGTGATGAAAAGCACACCCTGATGCTGACAGAGACTGCTTTTGTCTCATTGACTTGTACGAGTAATTTATAAAGCCTTATAAATCTTGGCTTTATGGGACTTATATGGCTTATATTGGCTTTATGTGTCTTATAAATGAGATGAAGAGTGTCCCTTTCAGAATGGATTTGTTAATGCTGAGAGAGAGTGATATTTTCTCCCTTTGACCTCTTGACCACCCCTAGGTAAAATAGCATGGTTTAGAGTTAATGGATTAATTGCATGTATAGTGAACATCTTCATTTTCAAAGTCAGTGCAAGCTAACACCTGTATTGTCCTGTATTAAAAATAAGGTATTTCAGAGAAAAAAAATAGGGACAAAAAATGTTTGTAGGGTAACTTATAAAGAAAAGTATATGGTGTTTAACAGAATAAACTTTGAAAGGCCTTGATGTGTTTATATCCGTTATAGTAGTTATAGATGATTATGGGTATACTATACATTAGACAACTATATCCTTCTAAAAATATTTAAGAACTTTTTAGAAACATTTCCATTTCTTGGTATTTTTTTAGGTTTGTGCAAATGCTAGCTTTGTGTAAAGGGTAGTACTTTGGAACTATTCTTCCCAAAACCAGCTCTTGTATTTGAATTTTTACTTTACTCAAATCAATTTAGATCAATTTAATGATCATTCCATATGGAGACAAAATCTATCCAAATAAAAATGCACTTTTTCCTTCTTTTTTTTAAAAAAACCTAAAAGAACTAGGGTGTCCCTTTGTTTTTGCATTACACAGCCTTTTCTTTTTTGGCCAGAATTGTCTTTGACAAAAGTGGGGTATCCCAGCATTGCATACCAAGGAGAGTACCCAGTTAATCAAACACAACTATTTTCAATTCAAAATATGTACTATTATTTTTTGTCAAAAGAGATTTAAAATTAGTATGTTAAATTTGCCTCTGAACACCTACCCATTAACAAGCATAGTAAAAGACCTTTCCAATACTCTTTAATAAATCATAAAAAAACTGCTAGACAGGAGCTATCTCCAAAAAGTAAACATAAGTGAATATTTGATACCCTGTGTAAGCAGAAAATTAGAAAGAAACAAAATCATTAAACACAAGTCTTTTATTAGGAAAAAAATGCCCCACATCTAATTAGATAGTCAAATTGTCAAAACCTAGTTATCATTAAGATTTATTGAAAAAAGAGAACTTGGATTCATTTTCTCTATCACTTTTTAAAAATCACTTTGTTACTTTGTCACACTGCTGTGTGAGCAGATAAATATATTTAGCAGATATGTTCATTTGATGTGATCCTGATTTACCCACAGCAGTTGTTCTGATTTAATTTATTTAATTAATTTAATTAATTTAGTTTCTATTGTAAAGTGGCACTGCTCTTTTTTATGATAATAACAGATGACTTAATGTTTTCTCATAGCGTCTTAATGACAATTAGCTACTAATTTATGCAATTCCATGCATTTTGCTTTAGAGTAGGCTTTGATTTTTTTGTCATAGTTGTTGGTCTGTGGCTATAAAAACCCAGAAATTTTCATTTTCGGAAGCGGTAACAGATTTTGGAAGAACTCTTCCTCCTGACAGCATTGGTCCATCTAATTCCTGTTCATGAGAATTCTATCTTAGATCTGGAAGACCAATAAGAATTAGGAGAGAAGTGATCAATCAGTATTAGTTGTATTGGCACCACAGTGCCCAGGCAGCCTGGATGTGTGTCACTGCCTGTTGCTCCAGGCACCAAACAAAACCAAAGCCCGCTAAAACCCTGCTGTAGAATCATAGTGTTATTGTGGCTCCAGGTGATCTAAGGCAAGTTTTACTGTGAAAAGGATCTCTCATTAGATCAGTCCATTTTCTAAGAAAAACAGGTGTCTTTCAGGCACACAAGCCCTAATTCAGGTTTGAGATAGAAAACAAAATGTTGTATATAAGAAATGCAGTAGGTGTTTTCCCTACGTGTTTCACCATCACCTAACAGTTTTGCATTTTAGTCTATGTCCCACGAGAACTAAGAATCTTAAACTCTCTTCTCTTGCTAATACCCCCTTTTGTTACACCTATTCCAACTTCTTTATTTGCTTGGATTTTCTAGTTTATTAACATAGTTAATATAAGCTTAGAGGAAATTTTCTCAACCTGTGGCTTTTATTTAAAACCTTTCCTAAAGCTTGTCTGTTTCTCCCACTCACAACTGTCAGCCTTATAAAAAGGTATCGTCCTTTCTGAAATCCAGATCTTTTTATAATATAAATAAAGAGACAAACAATGAAACAGTATTAGTAAGTTTAAAAGGTAATGACAAGCAGTCTATTTATTATGTTGATTTTCTACCTCCTCAGTCAGTTTTGGATGAAAAAATTGCAGCAAAACTAGATTTTTGTGTTTTGTAAATGACAGTTTGTTTTTAACAGCATGAGTTGTAACTGCCAGAGCTCAAACTGTTTTGCATTTTCTAAAGCAAAAAAGATGGAAAGTGGTTATCATTAGTTTTTGTGTATTTAAGAAATACAGTACCTGAATATATTCAATGAGCATCAGGGGCATATTTGCTCTGATGTAGCAAATACGCAAGCCCTAGCAAAGACAGCTGAGGAGGTTTTAAAACTGTGATAAAACCTCATCCAGAGCAACAGCTCACAGCAAGGTCAAAATTTCTGATGATATTAGCAGCCTAATACCTCTTCAGCATAACATTTTATTACTGAATATTGAAATGTGGCTCCTAACTTTTCTAATTAGATGCAGTGCTCATCTATAAGTAAATGACATTACAAGGAGGCAACTAAAAGGACTAGTGTGGCTGGATGCAGCCAAGGCACACATGACTGGCTACCTAGGTCAGTCCTTCATCCAGTTCATCAAGGTCTACTTACACTTTGAGCTACTGGGCTAGAAGTGCCCTCAGAAAAAGAAGTAATGAAGTTCAAACTTCTCTGGCTTCCAGACCACTGAATCCTCTTCTTGACTAGATAAGGTGTCTTCCTAATCTGTCCTCGCTATCTCTATTTCATCTCTCTCATGTTACAAATTTTTCACAAGGTCTGCTCTGCTGCCTCCTTCATTTTCCTCTGGATTTGTCTTTTTCTGCTTGCTCTTTCTAAACTACTCCCTAGCAGTAGTTACAGCTAGTGCAGGCTCTGCTTTTTCCTCCCCTTAATATCAGGCAGCACTCTGCGGCTTGTGTCCTGAAAGCACTATAGCTTAGGTTATGTAAGCTCTGCTTTCAGTCTACTAATCCTCACCACTCAACTAATGTGACCTCACTACCTGTAGTTCAAGAGCTTGTTTGATCAGACCAGTGTTGGATACTTCTGCCTGTGTACCACTGCTCAGAGCAAACATGCTCTTAATTGAAGAGATCATATTCTATCCTTTAATCTTTTCTCCGTTGTTGTCACATGGACTTTTTTACTCCAGAACATCACAGTAGAGACCAGTGCTAGTCTTCTAACATGGCTGCAGTTTTATCAGTAGAGAAGTATTTTCTATTGACATTGCTGTTTCTTTATTCTTCAGTGAAGATATTTTCATAACAAGTTGCAATGTCAACCAAAATAAACGATAGCAGTAAAATCTGCTGAACAGCTTTCTAAACAGCTCCTGCAAGGTGGTTTCTAAGTATTTGAGATAAAATTATGTGAAAAACTACTATGTAAAGCAGCCCTGTAATCATCATCCATGCCAAAATGTGAAATACTTTCTCCAAAACTATTTTTAAAGTAGGGTATGATTTTGTGACTGTGTCATGAACTGTTCTATGTGTGATTGATTCGATATTTTAAATTTCAGATTTTCTTTTTTCAATCTAAGCATCTTCTTTGCTAGTGAGTGGCAGACAAGAAAAAAAATAATTGTGAGAACGAAGTGTCTTTACAGTTGTCTAGACTTTTAGTTACCCCAACTGAAATACATGTAGTTCTTAATTTTACCTTTTCTATATCTCATCTGACTGGAGATACATCTGAAATTTTCTGGATGCTTTTATTCCTACTCTGCACAACTGATATGTACTGGACAACACAGATTAATATAGAGATACATGAATGTGTTGGTAAACATATATATACTTGAGAAGTGGAAGAAATACTCATCAGTGACACGTGAAAAAAACCCCTATATCTAGCATCAGTCTGAAATACATTATACAGGAGTATAATTATTGGATATTTTAAGGAGATGAAAAATGTTAGAACACACAACCTGAAGCGCAGAGCAGAAGTAGAACAGGCATTTCAGAATAAGCTATGCTCATGTGTTCAGGAGTTACTGGAAATAACAGGAGTTACAGTCCAGCAGTGCTGGTCTTTAACACAGAAACCTCTTTTTAGCTTGCAGTAGGCAAACAAATGAAAAGATTTTGGGAATACTGAACAAAAGAGGACAAAACCAGCAGATAAACTGTATTAGGATCCTTTGAGAAGGACTTTGATAGGACTTAGCTGTAAGGCCATCTTGTCATGGCACCCACTTATGCTGGAGACAACTGATAACCTCTGAACATCTCAGTGAAGGTAAGATGAACGGAATCACCAGTGGTCAGTGGGCCACAGAAGGTGTTGTGAAGGCTGGCTTACCATAGACAGTCACTTAGAGGTCACCAGCCATATAAAAACATGCAAACAAACAAAGTCAAAAAAGTGAGCTGTGGAAGAGTATTATGAGAAAATAAAGTCACCTGAATGTGTTGGAGCCTACAACTTCAAGCCTATGCACACAAGCACATTAGAATAAGATAGAAGATTAAGGGCTGAATTCTAATTTATCCTATTTTTTGGTTACTGCTTTGTCATGAGTTATTCCATTCTTCTCATTGAGGCGACTGAAGGCATTGAAATAAAACACTACATGCTAATTTGTTGTTGTTGTTATTTCTTGTGCCTTTTGCAATCGGATATGTCTGTCACGTATTGGCCTCATAAGTCACCAACGTGCCTGTAACAAATGTGGATAAAGCCTTCCCAAATCTTCGTTCGCGAAGCTCAGCCATGATGATGATGATGATATTTCTTGAGCACTGTGATTCTGTCTTAGATTCCTCTTTAAAATATCACTAATAAATCCCTTAAACAAGACATATATATGTTTTGTGAATATGGATGAAGACAATGTTTTTATCCTAAAATTCTTAATCTACTACAATTACAAGTTGCAGTTCAACATACTCAAAAATTTGGTTTGATATCTTAAAAGCAGCCCTTAAAGACTCATTAGGTTCTCAAATCAATGACTGTTTGAACTGAATGCTTGGAAATGGAAGTAATTTAAAATAACCTTCTGTTCTTAGCAAAGAGAAGTAGAACTTGGCTGAAGGTAAAATGTATACATTTTCAGAGGTACCTCAGTGAGTGCTGAATCACTCTGGCACTGAACTTAATTTTGTCAGTGTAGGCAATCTATATAACATCAGTTTCTGGTAACTGCTGTTGCATTAATTTTTTTTAAATATAATTAATTTTCTCTGTTTTGCACATTCTGAACTTTTTAGGTTGATTGTGTTTGTTGGTTTCAGATTTTTTTGGTTTTTCTAATGTTCAACATAGACTGTAGGACAAAAGGACAGTAGCAGATGAAAGACAAGGATGCTTCAAAAAGAGTCTAAAGATGGGAAAACAATTTCAACCAACAAAAGGTAACTACTGAAAATCTAAGAATCCTGGAAACTACCACAGTTTCAGTTATAGAAGTACAGTTTTGTCATTGTCACTAGTGAAGTGTCCAGTTCAAGTGGAGCTATGGTTTGCTCTCAGGCCTCCTTTCAGTGAGCCGTCCTTGCTCAATAAGGCTTTTATTGTATACGTTCAAGGGCGGATTGCTGAAGAGAGATCAATTTAGGCACTTGCTTAACAGCTTTCCTTTATGAGGACTTTCAGTCTGAATCTTCATCTAGTCATCTGATTCCTTTGCAAGGTTTTGCCCAGTCCTAATTCCCTTCAGTGGCAAAGTTAAGGACATATTGTATGAACTTGTCAAATATGTGATACAGGCTCTTGGGGAAGACCTGTTAAGGTCTGTGTACGTTTCAGGTGGTCACTCTCCTAGTTAGTAATGCTTTGAAGCAAGGGAAAAGGATTCTGTGAAGAGAAACAGTGAGAGAGGAGCCTAAATTTGAAAAGACGTATCACAGATTGCATGAGCCTTAACCCCTTTTTAAGGAAAGGGGAGACTGTTCAGTATAACTCTTATCTACAGCCAATTCAGCTAAGCAAATACAGAGCAACTTTAGGTCACCTGTCACCAAAACACCAAATGCTACCTCCCTGAAATAGTACTGCTTTTTAGATATCCACCTGAACAAAAAACAAATACTTTAAGAGCAAACAACACACAAATACAAATTAATCACAACAGGAGGCGTAGACAACTTCTTTCAATATGACAGGGCATTGATAAAAATATGATGTAAGACAAATAATTGAGAATTGCCATTCATATTCCCACTGCACTTTTTATGTCCTTTCCCACTCACAAAGTCTGTAGAACAAATCTGGGAGGAGGAAGATAAGTGTAATAAGAGATGATATGAATGCAAAAGATAAAGAAAGCGACACCTTGATGAAAGGAGATAGCTAAACCACACAATAAGCAAGTTTTTGCAAAAAGCAGGGGAAAAATATTTTAAAAAAAAGAAATGTAGATAATTTGATGAGCACTAAAGAATGAGGGGATGTTTTACTTTCTGCAAGCACTGAACTTCTGTGCTATGAATGAGCAGCAGTGGATGCTGATGTCTACACCATGTTTTCTTCAGCATGCAGAATGTATGCATCAACTGCTCTTATCATATCCTTTTCTTTATAAGTTTCCCTTTCTTTTTATAGTGATTTGTTCTTCTGCTTGAAATTCTTCTTCCATATTTTTCAATGTTGCTGAGTGTGTGTTCTTGGACTTGCTGAGCTTGGTTGTGTTCATGTGACAAAAAGAGAAGCTGTTTTGCTTGCCAGTTGTGCTTTTTGCAAGCACTGTCAAGGAAATGTTATACCATGCTGAAACTTATGAGAAGCAAACCAAATGAGCATAACATTTTTCTGTTACATCTATTTAAGAGCAAGTGTTCAGCCAAGGGGGGTAGTACAAAATCTTTCACTGAAGACTTTAAAAAAAAGAAGTCTAAGAATTTAGAGATAAAGATTAAGAGGCAAGTTGGAAATAAAAAAAGTTTTAAATATCTAAGTAATTTAAGTGATGTAATGGAGAGAGGTAGTTCTTGTACTATACAGTTAAATAACTCCAATATAATGCCTTCTTTTAGTATAAGATTAGGAGTAACTATTGGTTAAAGGAATACAAAGTAAAACACATTTTGTTCAAAATCTATTTCTTCCTTCCTTGCTTTTCTACTTTCTCTTCGTGGTTTTTCTTCCTTCCCTAATCCCATAATACTTTTTATATTTCTCTGTTATTGTTATCCCTCCTCTGCTTTCCTCATTTTGTGTCTCTAACTCTCATCCTTCTTCCAGACCCCATCTTCTGGTCATGCCCTTGTTTTCTTACCATTTTCTGTAACTAGTTCAAATGTGTCAAGGCCACAGCAACTACAGTGAAAGCAGCTTATGCCATCTCCAGTAACTCAGCTTGGGGGCCTTAAAATGAGAAGTAAAACCAAATCTCCAAGTTAGTGTCAATTTTGGGCTTGTGGCTATGCAGATATTTGTACTTCATTTGGTGTTCATTCTTTAAGATTGCATGTTACCATTCAAAGATAAGCAGTGTTATATCTGTCAAATAGGGGAGTTTAAGGAATATTCAGGAAGAGTAAACTTTTGGAGTTTTCATTTTAAATTTAAGTCACCATTGACTTTTTGCTTTTAAATTTACAACTAAAAAGTGTTCAAACTCAAAAGTGAGTTTAAATCAAATAAATGCTGACTGAAAGCTAGTTACTTAAGTTTCAACAAATTTTCTTCTAAATAATTAATTAGATGTCATTTATAACAATTTGAAACATCTTAATATTTACAGCAGTTATAACAGCTCTACAATTTATTTTTTTTAATGCAAAAATACATAAATTAATTTACTTTTACTATCAGTCTGGATTTTTAAAGAAAGAAAAAGATGCTGTTAAAATAGGGAAATATTTTTCTGAGAATTCCTGCCTGCAGGAAGTTAGTGATTCATTGGTACTCATAGATGCTATGAGTGGGTTTGAGATAGTTAGCTACGAAATCTATGACTACAAATGCATCTGACTGAAGACTTCAGGTCTGAAAAGGAATTTCAGCATGTGCATGCATAATTGATTCAGCACATTAGAATGTCAATAGCGACATTCTGAAACAAGTGGTAATGGGTAATTTTAAGAAGTGCTAGGTGTTCTACCATGGTAAATATGTAACATGGAAAGAAAATGTGAATATTTGCCGTAGAGAAAGCTTTGTTTCAAATATTGCGTTTAAGGAGAAAAACTAAGTCTTGAAATGATAAATATTGCACACAATAATTAAATGATTGGCAAAAAAATTGCACGCTTTTTACTTAAGGGTTCTAAAATAATAAATTTTCAAGAATTAAAGGATAATAAAATTATATGTAGTATCATTTTGGCAAATGATATATTTTATATTAAATATATAACAGAAAAAACCCCTACATATCAGCCCTTTAAGTAGTGAAAAGTGTTGTAAATGTTAAACAAAATACATTCTTGTTGATTGGAAGAGGAAGAAGAAAGAAGAGGAGGAGGAAAAAAGAGTAGGAAGGAAAAGGAAGAAGAAGAAAAAGGAAGAGAAGGAGATTACTGGATACCCAAAAGCATCTATCCATATCATGACCCTTTAATACCTTTATAAATATGTTTTTGTTACCTTCAGTTCCTGGCCATAACTTGAAAGCAGACACCAAAATGCTGTGCCCTTAGCGCTGTCCTTTCATCTCTTCTGGCCTGGAGCAATAACACCATAGAATTTATGTCTGTATCATTGTCCTTCTGTTCTGCTAATCTTCCTTAACAGGGCTGTAAATAACACCACTCAGATTCCCTTTCAAATAAAAAACTAACTGAAAAAGAGAGAGGGAAGATCTGCAAATAATTCCTGCCAAGGCCATGACCTCTTCCATCTATCACAGGCAGAGCAGGTAGATAAGGAGGTTTGATATGAAAGCAACCATTCTGAGTGACTACATGTTAAATCAGCTTGTAGATGAAGCTTTGACAGGCACTGATATGAAGGGCTGGCAGAAGCCACATGAGGACTGTGTAGTACTTATCCATTATTTTCCTGTTTCCCCAGGGTTTTTGGAGAAAGGAGAAAAGATGAAAATCTTCCACCTCTATAAGAAGTTCTTTAGTCCTTTCTGTCATGGATGTGCAGCTCTTCTGAAGCACTGTAGTGTTCTCCAGCCATAATATTTCTCTCCGTATAATCTTTGACTTCAGAAAAAAGACACTGGGTCATACAGCTAACAGCTGAAGAGCTAAGTTTTCATTAATTATAATTTCAAGTATTATTTTGGACTTGCATCCAAGTATAAATGGCTAACATTTTATGCAGTTTCCATGTTAACAGATAATTAATGGCATATCTAATAAAACAAAGATAAAATTATTAAATTCATAAGGACATTTCTTTGATGTATAGTTCAAAACTTTCTATGCTTTTTTGTGATGCTGTATTGAACCATTATGACCTTTACTACAGTCATCATCCCATTATAGAAATGAGCAAACATGGGTAGTAATAAAGAAAATTTCTTATCAACAAACCCTGCCACCCAGAAAAAAATGTCAGATTTTACATACTTTTCAAATTCATCTGTTTCAATCAGTTGAAAAGATCACACCTTTTAATCTTATAAATTCTCTTTGCAGAAAACTTCTGTGAAGAAAGTAATAGGTAGATTAAAAAAATAGGAAATATACATAAAAGAGTAATCTTAAAGTCTAAATCCACAGTAGTAGCCCAAATGGAATATGCAAATAGAGTTTTAAACTTCCAGCATGACTGCTTCCAGGCCTAATTTTAATTCAACTCTTTAGAGTCAGAATATGTGAAGCAGAGTAAAATGTCAAATTTTAGGGCTGACTACTTTGCCTGAATTATGACAAAACAGGTAAGAATATTAAACTTCAAGTTTTTATGCTGCTACACTAGTATGTTCATTCATGAAATCATACCCTGTCCAGCTGCTTGCTCAATTTGGGATTTATATCAGCAGTGCACTTTAAAAATGAATCTCCCACTCATTCCCAATTATTGTGCTTGACTTCATGTCATGAAGCAGTATCAGAAATTGTGAAGTGGATTCTTTTTGCACTAGTTATGAATTGAAAGTGAGTACAAGATGAAGTCCAACTGCTAATCAACATTCAGTCCACATAAGCTGATTATCAAGTAGTCTGAGTAACCCACCTGAAACACATGTATTGTGGATGTTGCATTCTTGGCACCAACAGTTTTGCTCTGCACGTCTTCTCCCCTGGGGCTGTACTACTACCTTAAACAGATATCACTTCAATCTTCTGAGTTAGAACTTTGTCTTTTTGCAGTCAGTCTGGTTCTTGGGATTTAATGATGAAAGTGGGCATACTCCCTTATAGTCCATGGCAGCTCAAGAGTGATGCTCCAAGAAATGTAGAAAATAACAAGAAGCCTAGGTACATTATAGAATGCGATAAGAAAACCCCAGCAACAGTGTATGTTTTTCTCTTTTTTTTTTTTTTTTACACAGAACTCATTTTTGGTCTGACTTGAACAACCTTAAAAAATTGCACAAGTTCTAAGTTAGAAATAAAGGCCCATATGTGTGCTGCATGGCTTCAATATCACTGTACTTTGAGTGTTATTAGGAAAGGAATGAGACTACATCCTGAATCCTTTAATTTAAAAAAATAAGTGAATCCTATATTTAGCACTTTAATGTAACCTTTTTTTAAAAAACATGTAAACATATAGTCCCATATAATCTGTTAATTATAAGATTTACATGTATCATATAAAACAAAGAAAAAGGCTATATGGTGTATCTAAATCTTCCAAATAACTCACTCAGACTAACATACAAAGTTTGGTTCTTAGCTGAATTAGAGAGATATACTATTTGTGTCTAACCTCTTTCTTCTTTTGTGGCTTTTTTCTTCTGTGTTGAATTGCAACATCATCTTTGAAGATATTATTGCTGGAATTAATTACTTTGCCATATATCAGAAGACTGGCATCCTGAAATTTGTTACATCAAAGGATATTGACTGAGAAGACAAATAATTAAATGACCCGTAACACAGGTAAATGATACTCCTGGGATCAAAGGGATCCCCTATAAATACTATGTGCTGCTCCGTTCTGCCAGTCATAGAAAATGTCATTTGGTTGCAAAGGCTATAGTGAGGTGGCTTTTGTCAGTCCTTCAAAGTGAGGTGTTTCCAAACAGGATCTTCCTGTTTATTTTCCTTGTTTGCTAATTATTCAGAAAATACTAAGATGAATTTGAGACTTGGTCAAGTGTCAATTCGTATGACATGGGTATGTTAGTACTTGTGGGCCAGACTTCTGAACCACTTCCAAGTGAAAGAGAGGACAGTCACCAGTAGTCTGTAATGGAAAAGGATGGAGATGGCTGACTAAGAATTATCTGGTGCAAGAAAACAGCATGCAAAAGGTATTACCTTTAAGTCTTATATTAAACCAAGACCACTATTTTTAGTCTTCTTTGAAAGTGAGTTAAACTTAAGATTTCCCCTTCTTTTAGTGCATAAGTACTCATGTAGAAAGTTAGTGTAGAGCAGCTAGTGTAGCTGTCCCTTAGACTGTAAGAACTTGGTTGCATAGAAATGCTGTGCTGTGCCTTCTTTAAGTATGTTTTCCTAAGAATCATGGTTATGCCTGTCAGTGCCTCTGTCCTCTCTTTCTTTACTCATTCTTTTCTTTTTTTGAATATAAAGACCCTATTCAGCTGTCAGGGTTAATACTTTACGTATCATTGGCTTTGAACTAGGTTGCATATTTCACTGTGGTGCAAATAAATCATGAAACTAAAAATGAAATATTACTAAATGACTCAGTACCAATAATCAAAACCTATACATGTTGCCTGAAAATATAAAAATATTTCCATTCAAAATGAAATGGAAGATCTATGAAATACTTTCTATTATAGTAAAACATATATTCAGATGTACATATAAATAATAATCTCATATGGATTTCAACTGTTAATCTACTATATAAAAGTTCTATACTGCTGCAATGATAATCTGGTATGATTAATTCTTTACATGATTTCATGTAAAATAATTGCTCACACAACTTTTTTTATTTTCTTTCTTAGTGTTTTTTATTACCTCATTAAAGTTAATGACTTAGATCCACCTTTTTGGTAAGGTACTTTCTATTACTTTCTAAAATTAACTTTCTCAACTAAGAGTAGTGTTTCTTTTCTGCTTCTTACTGTTAGTAACCTAATAAAGCTTAATAAGGAGGACAGCAGTCAGAAGGAACTATTCGTGTCAGTCAGTGCAGAAATAGTACACTTCATGAGTAGAACTAAGGAGTAATAACCACTAAATCTCAGAACAAGAAAATATTTACTTCATGTCTATGGTATGTATTGGAAAGGGTTACTTCCCTTATGAGGAAATCACTCTTATGGGAATTTTTAATAAAAAATTAATTAACTTCAGTCCTGAGGATGTGGCCATTAAGCTGAACAAGTCACTTCCAAAATTGCAGATTCTCTTCCCTAACGTGTGACATGAGTAGAAATGGGCTAGGAAGTCTAAGTTGTTCCCTAACTGAATTCAACTGTAAAAATCTTCCTGACTTCAACAAAACTGGATTTACATCATTTGAAAGACTTGTCTCATGCCAGGATCTTTACTTGGGTCCTCTACAGCTGAAAAACTTTACCATATGTCGCAGAATTAATGGTATTAATACGGCAGGAGAAGGAGGATACTCAGCAGGGGCTGAAATTACCTGCAGGAAAAGGTACAGCTGTTCAAGGTGGTAGGTCAAGGTGTTGCTCTCTTACAGAATGTAATAGAGCATAATGAGAAAAATATCTTTGAATTGTGCATAATAACAGAAGACAGCACAGAATTTTAGTCCAGTAGTGTGTAACTGTCATCAAGGCCTTCTGCCTCTTTAACTGTGTGTGCATAGCTGCTTCCTGTTTCTTAACAGTTAGGTAAGTAATTAGTTGAGGATTCTATGATACCTTCAATGTTCCAATGTTTATACCTACAAATCATTAAAATTAGGTTTGTTGTGACTGGGCAATAACGTAAGAAGTGATTTTATCTCTGTATAGTGGTATCTGCCAACATGTCTGGGAAAGATTCAGTCTTTGCCTGTACAAGAATGCTAAGTTGATTTACTGTGGAATATTTTTAAAGTAATACAATTCCTTTGTAGATATTCTCATTTCGCAGTAGTTTCTACATGGTTCAGCTTAAACAGTTTTGCAATCAGATTCTTCACTAAGAAAGTGTATGGTGATCTGTTCAGAGGATCTCCTCAAGCAGACAGAAATTTCTTTCTAGTATTTGTCCTAAGAGAGCCTTCAAGACAAAGTTGAAAAACGTCTCTGCCTAATGACAGCTTCTGTTTGCAATAGTAATTTAGTAATAAGAACACAGTATTTTTTTACACTTACACCTCTTTTCATTGTAAGGCAACATTTTACTGCCTATACCAGAATGACCTGGTTCCCAGTCCTATTGTACTCTTCCCTTTCAAAGTGGGATTTTAAATCTTCTTAAAGATATGACTCACTTAGCAAGGAAAGTAGGACATAGGCTGCTGAAAATATGGATCAAGAAGGTACACATAGATTTTTTTTTTTTTTAATACTGTAATTTAATTAGTACACATGACATTTTTCAATAGACGTACTGTGCTGGGAGGTTGGTTCTGTATATCTTCTATTAATTAAGAAACTGGAAAGTTCACTTTAGTTTTGGTTAGAATGTATACAAAAACTTGGACTGTAACTGCCAAGAAGGATTGAATGTTCATGCCTGATCTGGCTGTTCCAAGGCACAATTCTGAGTTAAGTGCTCTCGTATCTTTGAGTCAACACCTAATATTTTTTTTCCTTGCGGTGTCTCCCTATAAACATGAGTTATTTTGGATGAGAATATTGAATGAGGAACAGTGTTTTCTTTTCAATCAAAATGACTGCTTTGTATATTAAACGTCATCAAAACAATAATTTAAAAAATAATTAAATTAATTAAAACCCAAAGAAACAAAGTTTATGACAAAATACAATTTCCTGTTACTTTTAAATAAAAAGTGTTAGAATAGAATGACTTGTAAACAGCTCATGAAACCACAAATGTCTAGTAGAGCATTTTCTCATAGAAAGCTTTGTTTACATAGAGATCTTCCATTAAATGTTTTTATATGACACTTGAAGTTAAAACCAATTATTTCTTCTGTTATGTTATATGTTCTTTAGTTACTGAAGTAGAATTGGCTTGAAGGAAATTATTAAAGTAGTGGGTGTTTAAAACATCATTCAGTCTGTGGGTGGTTTATTCACTATGGTGTATATGTTCTCTGAACGCAAATTTGCAAAAATAATTTGGTGTTTAAGCAAGGCAGAAGGTATTTATAGCAAACACTATTTCAATAATTTTTAAATTTTGCTAGTTTTTAAGCTTCACATATTATTTTTTCACTAGTTTGACTGTGATTTCAATATGTTTAATGAGCTCTAGGAAGGTTATACCAAAAACCAAACAAACAAGGAAAGAAGATAAACCTGAACTTGTCTTATCAATAGTATATACACTAAGAGTAACAGTTTCAGGGATTTTTATTACCAAGCCATTTGAAACAATGTAAGACATTTTTTTAAATTTTATTTGAGAAAACTTTACTAGAATAAAATTAAGTGGTTTATTATTTAATCTGTATTTAAAGTATAGAAAAAAATTTTAATACAAAGCTCTGTGAGCCACTTCCTTTGAAAGACAACAGCTACCAATGAAGTCCTGCACCACAGACGTTTCCATGTGCAAGACCAAACTGGACTCTTCTGAATGGTGGTTTTCTTTCAGTTCAGAGTTAAACAGGTACTGGCTGCTGAGGGTCTTTTTCTTCCCTAGAAGCAGGATGTGACCAATCACTTTTTAACTCACTAAGAAGAGGGAATTGGAATGCAGCTGGCCATGAGACACCACTCCCGAGCTCTTGCTCTGCACTTACTATCTTGCCTTCACAGGTTTCTGAACCAAGCTGCAGGAACTCAGTGTCAAAGTCTATGTGAGGCACAGGCTCCCACTGAGTTCCTACAAACAAAGCAGAATGTCTCCTGAACGTGTTGATATTTTCTGCTTATTATAAAAAGAGAAGAATTATATATTTTACTATAGGAGGCTTTGACAAGGGCCAAACTGGACAAGTGTTCCTGGAATTGTCTACCATTACCAAAAAGCAATGGTAATTTAGATATCAGTTTTCATAGGGAATTGATTTGTTTTGGGAAAATAATTTTTGTGCTAGCACTGTATACATATCAGACTTGGCTGACCAATGATGTCATGACAAAATATACTATCCTTCTGACAAATGACTCTAGCATTTATTCAGTCGTGGATTAATATGCAGATTGATTAATTTTTAAATTAGTGGTTAATATCAAAAGAAGGTATTCTCTTTACTTTCCTGAAAAACACTGACAATCTGAAAGCAATACATCATAATCAGGCTTCTCAACAACTGCCATCTGAAGCTTTGTGATGCAACAGGGTCAATTTTGTCATATTTTCACTAATGTTACTGCAGTGAGGAACAAAATGACTTCTTTCCTGTATATATTATTCCTTAAAGTCCATCCCAGAGCTCTTCCAGTCATCTCCTACTATGCCAAAGGGAGTCTTCTAACAATTAATCTATGAGCTACTTTGTCCTTCCCCTTGGCGTCTTTTTGCTTCTGGACAGAAGAAGCAATGTGGGTATGGAATTGGTAGTCGAGACCTAAGGAAATGGGTAGGATCCAAAAACTGGATAACTGCAGAAATCCTTTGTCTGTAAGGCAAGAAAGACCAGTTTCAACCTCAGGCTTAGAAGTTCAGCAGATCTTCTGGACTTAGGGGAGGAAGAGGTATTGCTTAGCCATACCTGCTCTGTGAAGAAATTGAAGACTTCAGTACCAAGGCTGAGTGAGGCATATTTGAAAAGCAGCAAATCAACCTGATTTTTGTAGAGCACACTATTTCTAAATATCTGAAATCAAAGGCAATATTGCATATACATACCATTACATTGGAGAAATAAAACAAAAAAAATTGCCTGGTACTTTTCAGTCATCCTCAGCAGCTTATTATGTTAATGTAACTAAATAACTATTATAACAATGCAGTCTTATTATACAAAAAACCATTATCTTCCTATGTTCTGTTGACTGAACAGATAGAAAAGTAAATACACAGCTGTTAAATATTCTTTATACATGACTGAAAAGTGATGAAGAAACCAAACATAACTTCTGAATGCAGAGTTTCTCCTTTGAGAATTTAGAGCAGATGTGCTCTGTAAAATAAGCCCTGGTACTTTTATTAAGGCCATGAAGTGGGGTTGTAAAAAGGTGCTGAGGCAGCTTCATGGGTCGTGGTTCATTAACTCTAATTGTCACGTCTGGATTCCGTCTGATGGATGATCAGGTCCTTCCTTTCTCACATCCGTTTTCTCACTGTCTTCAGGTGACCAGCTTCCAGAGCTGCCTCTTTCAGAAGTGTTTCCAACAGTGGACCTGGGTAGTATTCTAAACCACTTCAGTCATACTTGAACATTTCTTTTTCTTCTTGGATTTACTCCTTTTCTTGTATCCTTCCTGTGCATAGTTTTCCTCTGGAGAGAATAAAGCTATCATTAATGAAAACATTTTAGATTTTGGAGAGATTATGTTACATAAAAGTTTTCCTAATTGAGAAGACTTATTTTTGAAAGTAATAAAATTTTTACATAAATTAAAAATAGAAAATGCAAAAGGTGTATCAGCACCAAGTGCCTTCTGATTTCAGGCTTGATATAAGGGAGTGAAGAAGCAATGTTTTACATACCACCCACGTAAGACAACCGTATAATTTATAGTGTGTGGCCATCTGTGTGTTTCCCAAGTTCTTGGTTTTTTTATTAGAATTAACTGTGAACCAAAATCAGAATATTAACTCTACAGGCAGTGGAAAAGATGTGGAATAGATAAAGAATGTTCCTCTCTTCATTTCAAGCTGCTTGTGACTGAAAGTTGTGTCATGATTGTTTGGAAGAAGAAGGAAATTTAAATAATTGAATTAATGGAATTAATTAAAGTAATTAATATTTTCAGACCAATGTCAAATAGCATTTCTCTTTTTAGCAGTGAATACATTTCATATGTGCATAGAACTACCTGTTTTCCCCACTAAAAACAGTTGAAAAAATTTCAGAGCTTGGAATTTTTTTAGCAAGTCTGATTCCAAAGCATAACTAAAACCTCACGTCATGGTAGCAGAAGGAATAATTTTTCATTACCATGAGAGATTACAATTTGGTTGGTTTTTAGTGTGGTTTAAGTACTGCTCTTTAAAATAAGTAAAAAAAAAAATTACATTTTTTCAAATATTTATTTCATTAGTATGATTGGTAGGAGGGAATTTTTTGAAATTGCGAAAAGATCTTAACACATTTTCTGAGCTTATAAAATCAAAGTCTAACATTCCATAAGTTTGTATTCAAACCATCTTTAGTTTTATATCCCTGATATACTGTGCCAAAATAAAAAAATCAATAAACTCTAAGCATGTGAAACAGTTGCAACAGTTCACATGTAACTGGTTTTAAATTTATTGAGTTGTAGACCCTAAAGCTTTGAAAAAAATTCTCATAAATCCAGTTTGCCATTAAGTGCACACAGATAACTTTCTAGAACTTGCCAGCATTAAATATCTGTAAGTGTATTTATGTTTTCAATTTTTTTTTGCCAAGTATATTCAAATTTTGTTAATGATTTTTTTTCCTTCAGAATGCCACCATCAGGGGGTATGCATATCAGAATTGTCTGATAGTGAGTTCTGAAAATCTTGTCAGCATTTCTGTTTCTTTAAAAGTATTTCCAGTATTGTAAAATAGGAAGAAATATCACAAATAAACTGAGTATCCTACTTCCCACTTTTGTTAACTTGTTAAAAAGTTCACTTTAGTTATTGATAAATGCACTTCTATATAGCTATCTATATAATCTATGACTGTTAGCAGAGTGTTATTCTATTTGTTTGAGTTTATTATATGAGCAGCGTTTTAATACTTTTAGTTATAAACCTAAAAAAATAAAATATGCGTAACAAAATCAAACCAGAGTATCTTACCCCTGTTTCAATGTGCCTTGTTACTTTTATTAAAAGAGTCTTCCTATTTTCTAAAAAAAGCTTGGTGCCACTCTATAGTATAAACTTACTAATTTATTCTGAGCTCTATATATTTATTTAATTTTTTTGCAGCCTCCACTTTTTTATTATTTATTCTAGGTTGGGATCAAACTGATACTGGTTTAGCCATGGTGCGGTAAGTTCATTAATCTTTAAGTCTGCAGTTTTCTCTATAGTGTCCATGTGCCTGAGAGCATTAATTAGACATGAGAACTGGTGGATTATTAAACAGCATCTCTGGTCTTTTATATCTCTGGTCTCACCCTACTTTTGTATTTTTATTGCCTGAAAATTGACTTTTCCCCTGCATTTTATCTATAGATAAGGAGCTCACTGGCTTTATTTTCACATATCTTAACTTTGGCATGTTGTGGGCCTTTCTAATTTTCTTTAATAACAGAAGGAAGTGAGAGGAGCTTAAATGTATGTATAAACCATTTTTATGCAAAACTCTCACTTCTTCAATCTCTAGTGTTAACTTACTTCTTTGGTTTCTACTTTTCCTTTGGGAAGCTCTACTATTTTCCTTCATTTTACAGTTTCATATGCATCCCAGTCCATCTTTTCAGATGTTTGACCTTTATTAGCTGTATAAAATAGAATATAGTTTCTACTTTGATAGCATTCAAATCCTGAAATTCATCATTAGGGAGTTACTCCATTTCCAGCTCTTTTCTTTTGGACCACCACTAGTGGTTTTGAAATTGCAGTCTTTGCATAAGTTTAACATACTTTGATATCTGATCTATACAATCTGCCATCAAAGAAAATGAGGCCAACATATATTTGACCTATTGCATAAATTTACAGCTAGGAAAAATATTGTATTCCCTCAGAAGACTGCTGATGCCTTTAGATGTTGTGAAGTCTAGTTTGATTTTCTTTCTTTTCTTTTTATGTTATTCCCTCATCTCCTTCTACTGTTCTGTACTTTCTCCATAACTGACTGGTCTTAAAGTCCTTACATGTCTGTGTTCTTACCTTTAAAATATGCACTTTTGGTTTTGCATCCTTCAAAAGTGCTGTTATCCAATAATTAAAATATTTGTCTAACTTGTTCTTTAATTATCCTGTCCTGTATTTGAGCTGTTACTAGACTGATGTCTCTGCTCTCTCCCTGATAACATAGCATTGTTCTCTCTCGTTTGTCTTATTTAAGCTAAGGCCTGTATCAAACACGGCTGATTTATGTTAGCATAACAAGTTCCAGATGAACCATCCTACCTGTTCATATGGGTGTTCTTAACTTGTCCCACATGCAAGGAAAGTGCTGCTACTTTGCATCACAGTGAAAGAAGTTTTCAAGAACCCTGTGTTTAAGATACATGAGTGTAAGTTCACACATAGCAGGAAGAGGAATGTAGACTGATTCTAGAGGGAGCAGGTAACAGAGAGTTACAGAAATGTAGAATGGAAGAGGGTGCTTGGGATTACCTAATTCTAATTTCTAATGCCTTTGTAACTAATTACCTCACAGTGTTTCAATTTTTTATAGATATTTTTGATATGAAGAGATTACTGAAAAACATGTATGTTTTTGCCTTAACTTTGCCCAATTTTGCCTTTCTACTTTTAATTCTGCCTCACTCAGGGCTAGTATTTTCTCTTTCTCCTGCCCCTCCTAACACATTAGATTATCTTATACTGAAATTACAATAACAATCTCTTAATATTGTTGGGTCTGGGGTTTTTTTTTAGAACTCTCTTATCTTCCTTCAGGTTGAAAAGTGTTTTTGGAAAGGTTTCTGGAAGTCAGGAGCATCCTTTGTTTTGGAACAGGCAGTAAAGACATCTTCAGTTTAGAAGTTAATAGACTGTATTTTAGTGAAAGTTGCATGTAATTTAATCATAATGAGGACATATATGGATTTATTGACATTTTAAAATGTGTTTTTAAAATAATTTTTCTGCTTAACCTTAGGTATCATTCTTATTTAGTAGTGAAATTATCTAGAGAAAGGGTGATTTTATTTTTAATCAGTGCACCAAAAACTTACCTTTGTTATAAACCAGAGGACAGATTTATGGCATTTTCTCAGAAATCTACCTCCACCCTTTCTTCCCACTCTATCATCCAAAAACCAGTATATATATCTGGAATTCAAGGCTATATAGTGAAGAATACAGGGAACTAAAGAAAAAAGTAAATTTGAAGTATGTTTCCAAGAGTCCAGCCAGGTCATGCAAAAGCCCATCTAAGGTCACTTTTCTATGTTTCTACATTTGCCTCTCTACTTCACAGGTGCAGTTCAGCTCTGACCTGATGGGAGTTGCCTGCAGTCTGTGGAGACAGAGGTAGAACGAGAGCTCAGGGGAACAGAAAGGAACATGAGAGCCAAGCAGAAGCACGGACTAATTTCAAATATCACTCACATTCCAAGTGTTTCTAGGAACAAAATGAGTCTGAGTGCATGCTCATACATGTAGCTTTGCCATATCTTTAGCATTTTCTAGGGCACAAAGCCAGGAAAGATCCCTGAGATTGGTAAGCCCTTTTCTTTCTGTATTCTTTTAGGTATGAATTCTCCCATACATAGAAAACTGGGAAGCCTCCATCCTACTCGCAGAACATAGCCCTCAAAAAGTCTTTTCAAGACACCACTCACAGAGATGGGGTGCAAGAGTGTCATATTACTAAGGGGGAAAACAGAATTAGTAGACGGAGGACAGGAGCTGGTGGAATAATCTTATTTATTGCCTTCTTCCAACCCAAACTGTTATTTTTTTACTCTGGGAAGGACTCCTTAACCTTGCTGGCACTTACTCTGATATATATATATCTCAGCAACATTTACCTCACAGGGAGAGGAAAATGGTTGTATACTTCTGAGTTTAGTAAGAAAGTCATCCAATCCATGAGTGTTACCCCACAATTCAAAAGCAATCCTATGACAGCAGTAAGGACTTAAAATAATATATGCTAATTCCTTAGGGATTCCTGGGAAAGTCTTAATGTTCACTCTAACTCCCACATCATCAGTTTGAAAACATAGGGTTGTTTTTTTTTCTTTCTTTTTTATCCTCCCCTCTAGAGCTTTTCAAAGGTAAATTATTTTTCCTGAGTTTTGCCACAAAAAGGAGTTATTAAACTTTAAAACCTATTTGTTGGGAGGACAGGGAGTGACTGGAAAGCACCCTGGTAATGTTTTTGTGTGTGGGAAGACTTGCTGTAGGCCTATTAGTTTTCTCCATAACTTTTAAGAGAAATATATGTATGTTGTACAGAGAAGAACACAAAATATAAAAATACTCCCACAATAGCAGCTTTAATTCTCTACCATTTTTAAATGCTTCATTTTAAATAATGAAATTTAGAACATAATTATAATATGGTCTCCCACTTTCAATGTCTTCAAATGGTTCAATGTTTGGATGACTTAAATTTTGAGAATGTCCTATTCTTGTGTTGATCTCTATTAGATGTAATACTGATCTTAAAATACGTTACACCCCTCCTGCACAGTGGAGAACTGGCAGCAGCCGTTGGAGCCTGTTTCATGATCAGGTCTTATGGACTCTCCTGAAAAGGGTATCTTCATTTGAAACCAGCCAGGATTCAGTGGCTTTAAGCTGACTCATACCTCCAAAATCCTGTTTGGCTGGCTATGGTAGAAAAAGCATACTTTTCAATCTGCATGCTCACAAAGGCTGAGCCTTCATGTATCAAGCAGACAGTAAATGCTAAGACTGGAGAGACAATGAAATTCAGAGCTGTGCTTGTAGCTCACATCTCTTACTAACTAACTACCCAGACACTTTCTCTTCTGTATAGGTAGTGAGGCACTGAGTTCAGGATATCCCAAGTCCTCACACTGGAAGAAGTCATTGAAAAACTCAAATACAGTGTTTAACACAGTCAGTTTGCCACCTCTACTTTCACAGAAGGCTGCTGTTTACCTTATGGTAGCTAGAGCTTTTTGAAATACCATTTTTATTATGTGAATCCCACAACTTACTCTTCATGAATATAGACAAAATCCTTCCAATTTCTGTGTTAGTGGCAGAGTTAAGGGCTTTGCACCAGTGAGAAGGGAGAAGGCACCAGGCTGCCTGTATGAAAGAAGGCATCTCAAAGACTTTAAGTAGTTTTAATATAAGTAAATTTTTTAAACAGTGGTTTAGTATAGCCAATCCTTCCTTTATTTCCACTATATGTATAGTTGTTTTTTGTTGGGTTTTTTTTTGTAAAAAAAATATATGGAGAAATAAATTTTCTGGGGAAAAAAGAATTTCTTGCTGGTATCTTCCTTACTGTCCCACCATTTGGATTATGCTGTGTAAGTAGTGCAAAACAGTAAATTTCTTTGGCTGAAATTCAATTAGTGCATATGAAATCAAATTTCCCTGAGGCAAAACTATGCTAAGTAAGTAGAAGTCCCTTGCATGCACCTGTGTTTGGAATAGCTTGTCACGCTATGGAGATATGAGTGGCAAGACAGGCACTTTAATCTTCAGACTTGAGATTTCAGTTCTAACAGACACTGTTGAGAACAAGGCTTCCATGGAGTCATGTTTCTGGTCTTTGCAGGATCATTCTTCTACAAGTAGCAGAGCTAGTGGCTCATGGTGACTAGACAACTCCCTCCAGTGGGAGATTTATTGCATAAACTCCACTTGGAACTGTTCTAATGGCTGTCGCTCCTGGGCAGCAAATGCATCACAAGCCATTAATGTCTTGCTTCCTTTTACCTTTTTACTATAAATCTGTCATCTTTTATATTTCTTAGAACAAAACTCTGTAAAGCACATTGCACTTTTCTTCAAGAAGCTGTGGTTTTGTTCCTGAGAAGGATACAGATCAAATAGTGCAAGAAGTTGAAGTCAAGGATTACCTGCTACACCCAAGAAAGAATCAAGACTGCTTCCTGACCATTATTCCTTATATAAGAGCAACAATGGCACTGGAGTATGAAAATTGTGTTCCATATTCGTTGTGATAGTGGGTTTAGCCTCTTCTAAAAGGGTAGCAGGAAATACATGCTGCTGCCTCTTTCAGAATGACACATGACTACAGATTCCCAGTTTCCATTCTTGTCAGCTTTTATAATCTGTGTCTTGTATCTCAGTTTGTGCCAGATGCTGGCCTGTAGGCCTCTAGCTGTAAAGAACAATATGTAATGCCAACAAAAAAAGGTTTTGTAACACATGCAATGAGTATATTCTTGATCTTACATCTAGGTTTTCTGTAGGCTTCTGTACTGCTTCCAGTAGCTACTATTATGCATAGCATAATGATACATGCCTTATTTTAAATTTTGTTTTCTGAATTAAATTTCCTTATGACTAATCTAGTGAAGCACTTCTGTATTTTTCTGCAGTGTCCTTCTACTTGTTCTGTGCCCTCCCTTAGGTATCTCAGTTGCCTCAATTACTGAATTAATACTCTTGGATCTCTTTTTTTTATTTTCTCAGGTAGAAACAGACTTTTGAAGGAAGACATTGTGTTTACATTTCCATGGATTATTGCATTTTCCCAAAGATAGAATAATCTTATAGAACATGCCCTCATTTTGCTGAGGGAGGAAAACCCTGTACCACTGAAGTGGCACACTGAGCATTGGCTTTTCAGCTGGCACAGGAACTGCTGCTTTGCACTATATGTTCTGCTATACAATGCCATGATAAAATACTGTAATATGAGGGGAGATTGGGACAATTTCCCTCAAAAATTGCTTTAGAAGCTTGAGAAATACAGCATAATATTTCTGTTTCTCATTTTCCCTAATCTAAACAAATAACTGAAGGATACACGCTGTGTTCTGTGTTGTGGAAAAAGCAAATGACATGCAAGCTTACTGGCCACAAGAGAAAATAAAACAAGCACAGACATCCTCCCACAATTGTACAACTATCTCCACTGAAATAACTGAACTGAAATAACTGGATTATAAATTAGAATTCTTCTGTAGCCCTCCTTTTCTGTTCAGATAACATGTACGATGGAAATCAAAGGAAATTCCTTTCAGCTGTGAGTAGAATGTACTGGCCTAGGGCTGTATGAGCATGCTGAAAGAGCTATGAAGAACATCTCACCAAAATATCTGTTTCAGTTAGCTTTGTATTAAGACACATTTCTAACAAGACAGCCATCAATGTTAGCACAAAGCGGGTATATGGTTTTTATTCCCCTGTTGCCACTGCATCTTAGGCAGCAGGCTTTCATACAGATCCCCCGCTTTCCAGGTTTTCCTCTAAAGATTTTAAAAAACACTGTGGGAAAAGACACGAACATGGTTGAGGCTCTGTTATTGCAGAAGGACATTGCCTAAATTCAGGGGTTGTTTCACTAGCATAGTAAGTGGGATTTGTTCTCACAGCAGTTCTGTCCAAGATCATTGCATACAAGGTGCTTTGAATACTGGGAACATAAGAACCAGGCCTGATGAGGACACACCAAGGTTTTTGACGGATTTGGTGCCTATGAGCTCTTACATCAAGAGTCTACTCTCATATAGTGCTCAGCAGAAGACTTAGCTTTCTCTTTGCAGAGTGAAAGTGTGGCTGTGGTGATAAAAACAGGACAGTGAGAAGTTCTCATGCAGTTTTGACGCTAAGGAGACGCTGTCAAAGCTACTCACACTATACCGCTGTTGTAAGTTACTGTGGAAGCTGAGGGCAAGGAAGGATACCTAACCTTGTCTTTGCACAATGGAAGGCATAAGTTTAAAATCAATATGATTCCATTAACTCCCCTTTTTAATCTCGTAAAACAAGTGTGTCAGTTAGAGACCAGCGAAACAACATCTCATTTTCAAGTTCACGCCTATGCAAAATTTGTTAGTTGCCATGAGGACTGCATTCCTTATAGCACATGATTCCCCCATCCTCCTTGGAGCTGAGAAGTTGCTGTTCTTGCCATGTCAATACAGCAGACTTCTCCCAGGGAAAACTGCTTGTGTCCACGCTGTCCCAGTGAGGTCAGTTCTCATGGCAACCACACTTTATCTGCAGAAATATGCACTGTTTTTGAACAGTTTCCCCTTCTACGTAGAAATGATGTAAAATGCAAGGGAGCAGAAGAGCAAGAAAGAAAGTTAATTGACATGCAAGAAGCAAGCACTGCAACACTTCCTCACCTTTAATGCTGTTAGCTATTTTTTTCACAAATTATTAGGCAGCCCAAAGTTTTACAATATGACACAAATGTTAAGAGCATTCCATTAGGGTTGCTCAGTGACATGCCCATAAAATAAATATTTTTTTAATACGGAAGTCAAGTTAATGCAGGGTTGTTTACTGTCAGATATGGCAGAAACCAACAGCCTATATTGCTGTGTGCCTCAGAGTTTATTTCAGTCACTTTCTCCCTACCTCCTTTTGCTCCCACCTTCTCCAGTTTGAGGAAGCTTGGCAGGAGGCTGGAAAAAGAGAGGAGCTCCTTTTTTGATGGGGAAAGCCAGAGCTCCCTGCTCCTGCTCCGCTCCAGCAGCCCCAATGATGCTCCTGCCAGGAGGGGATTATATGGCATGACGGTGGCTGTGACAGTGCTACGCCTGTAACAAGGGAATTCTCTGCTGATGGTGTAAGGTTGTGTTAAATCTCCTTTGTAGAACTAGCAGGGCATCTGCTTGGGATTTTTTGGTCCAGATTTTAAAACCTTTTGAATGGGAGAAAGACACCCCCTGTGCTTTTAATGGTATTTTCACTCTCTTAAAAGGGAGCAAATACTTGCCTTCAGCATAATGGAAACAAACATTTACCTTGATTACAAAAACATCCTCAGTTTTGCCAGCCTAAGCATCTTATAACTTCTCAGACCATGAAGCAGAACTGCTGCCAGGAGAAAATCCTCCCCTACAGAGAACAGCGACTTACTCAGAGGTTACTTACAGTGCTGATCTCAGTTGTGTGACACAGCTTCATCTGAGTGAGCAGATCCAGCTCTAAAAGGTCTTGTTCCCATTCCTTATCTCAATTTCTATGCTTGTGACTTTTATTGATGCCTTAACTGATTACTCTCTGCCCTTCGTATGCTATTCCTAAACCAGTGTCAAGTAAGTCTACCAGCAAGATAAATCACAAAACCTATAATTAGAATATTAGTTAGTAAAACCTGTAAAGTACTACATTTATTTTAAATTATTACCTTCTTTGTTGTCATGGGAGTCACTGTAGATAGAAGCCAGGGTAAACAACGTGAAAATGACAAAAGCCAGCAAGATGAAAGCTAATTCAAGGTTTGTGAAGGGCAGATCCATGAACTGCTACTGCTTTGCCTAGGAAAAAGTGTAAACATTTACTTGCCGGACTGGATGTGGAAAGGGACTGCTCTCAATAGAGTAGTTAAATCTTTACTCAGGAGGATACTAGATCCTGGTCAAACTGGTTAAGTAACTTCAGCGGTTAAGAAGGAAACAATACTGCTGGCTCGTACAAGAATGTAAGCTCAAGCTCTTTTTACTGAGGGCGCAGAATGTGCTGTTGCTCTGGGGGACATTTATAGCAGTTATTAAATTAAAGCTGCACTTAACTGTATGTGGAAAGTTTAAAACATATGAGAGAAAGCCTGAACATTACCACCAAATTACTAATCAAATCACAATAAATAGTCCAGGAATTCTGAAGTTAATGGAAATTGAAAGTGTTAAATTGCCCACAGGATTTAGCTCTATAAAGCAGCCTCCCTGAAATCTTAAAACCAAGGAATCCAATACATTTGTACAGAGTTTTGTGAAAGATCAGAAGCATATATATAAAAAAACCCCAACTTGTAGTAAATAAAGGGAAGCCAGCACTTACTGATTGCCAGGGAATTGTCTATATATTCCATTGAAGTTTCTTCAAAATCATCCCAGTTCTATAAAATGGACTGAGTTAATTACTCGAAGCTGGAAGGATCTAACATAATGTGATTCCCTGATGCTTTTCAGTTGCTGCCTGGCTCGCAGCAGGCACAGTCCACATCAGGCCACAGGGTGTGAAAGTGGCAGGAAAAGGCACAGCTCAACAGGTTTTTTTCTTGTACCTGCCTACAGGATGCTGGTGATGTGCATGCAAACTGAAGCAACAGAGGCTATAGCATTGCCATTGGGGCAGTCAAGACTGAGGTTTGCACATTGTAAATCATGTTGAATTTTAAGCCCTAGTGAAATATTAACATAGTTGTAAACAAGACTAACAAGTATAAGAAAGAAACCCAGCTCAATAAATGTAGCAGCAAGAATTTTGAAATTCAGATACATACTGATGTAAGCAATAATTATTAGAATGATACAGCTGTGTCACTGAGAACCAAACCTGTATAGATGCAATTTATATGAAAAAAGATCCTTTTGAAGGACCCTACAGATTATGTTGTGAGGATTTTGTTTTCTATAGAGTCTTGGTTTGAAAAATACAAATACCCTTTATATAAACTAAAGCATCAGTCACTTCTGATTGCATTAGCTACATGTTAATTAAAGGGGATTTCTAAACTTTATTTTTTAATATTCTGATAATTCTGTTATTTAAAAATATAAAATATTTTGATGTTGCTATTTCTGGTCTTTTGTGTAGCGATCTAAGCAGGAATATTTCCACACCAGGCAAAGGATAGATGCTTATGAAACCACATGTCAATACACAGAAAAATAGAATATGTAAAATAGGATCTCCCCTAAATTAGGAGAGTGTGGAGATGATTTGAACTTTGTCACAGCCAATGTGTCTTCTGCTGGATCATTTTTGCAACAAACATTTTATTAGTAGCTATTATAAATCTCTCTTTATGTTTTCTAAGAGTAAAAACACAGTTACACATATCACAGCTTCATTCCCTATATGATGGATTAGTTACCCCAATAAACCAAAGAATCACCTGTTCCAGTCAGAGGAACACTTTCACCTGTGTATCCGTTGAAAAATATTTTATTGTCTGGATTTACACATGCTTGTTCTTTGCAACAGACAATATTTATGTATCTGCCTGAAGGTAAAAATGAATTCAAAACTTACAGCTTTTCCTATAGACAGAGTTTAATTCTTCCACTATCCCTTATGTCAATAAAGCCACTGCATCATTCACATTCTGCTTAACTGATACAAATGAAGTTGTGTGCAGTTAAAGAAGGGGCCTGTTTCCTGAAAACAGCTTACAGTTGATGAGAATTTTTGTTATTTTTTATTGCTGGGTATATGTGTGTAGTATTTTCATTTATGTAAATGATTATTTTATCTATACTCTATTAAATATCAATCAAAAAACCTTAAACATTAGGCATAACAAGAAAAAAATAATCTGAACAGCCAGCAGTAAAAGAATTGATGGTTGATAATGCTTTTGAAAGCTGCTAAGTCCTATTGAAAGTGTTGGAATATAAGCTACTTCACCATCTAGCTTAGCAATTTTTTTTTCTTGTTGACAATATTGGCTAGTTTCTGGCTGCCATCCTTTTAAGAGCGGATACAAGAAGAGCCATCTAGTGCTGCTGAAGTATCACTATCATTAAACAGAAAGATAAGCCATAAAGAGTAAAAAATATTTTTAAATTGTTAATTCTGAATATATGCTTATGTATAAAGACTTGTGTAAATTAAGACAATACTTTTATGAGGAAAAATATGCAGCGATCAGAATAAAATTGTAAAAGTATTTGATATTAAAAATCACAGACCTTTATAATTATTAGATTGCCATGTTTATCTATTTGTACATTGTCCATTGTACACTGAGAAAACACCACATCCTTCTTCCTGGTTTGATGGAGACGTATTCAATGCAAATCAGAGTCCTCTGTCTGTGTTCTGCCCTTGTAACAAACAGAGAAAGTATGCAATATTTTTTAAAAATAGAAGATTTGTGCCCCATGTAGAGATCTTATTATTACTTTGGGAAGGCTTTAAAAGCAGACACAAATTCTGTCTAGGTATCTACAATGACACTAAAGAACATAGGGGTTTACCCCCTCCAATTTGTCTGTACTGTGGATGAGAAAGTCACATAATCCTTTTTGAGTACTTGAAACTATGAAACAAACTTGAATTGAAGGCCAAAATTCATGAGCCATTTAATTCCATATGTTTATGTTTCATTTGATCCAGGTAACTTTATGCAAGGCTAACATAAAAAAAATTGCTTACTAACCCTTTATTTTTGTGGTGAGTAAGAGGTGAATTTGTTTGATATAAATCTTTAAGTGCCTAAGCCAATCTAATGAGAGCCAGGAAACAAGTCCATAAGGGTTTCCTACCCATGCTTGTTACCTTGTTTTGCCATGGAAAACAGGAATGCTGTCAATAGTCTCAGGAAAATCTGGCAGTTAAACAGAACTATTAAGAATGGACACAAAAGCAAACTCTTTATTCAGCATCATCATATGGCAGGGTATCTTCATAGCAGCACTGGAGGTGCAGAATAGAGTTACACCTTCCAGTTCAAAAATAACTGGGAAGGTGTTAATAAGTAAACTCTCTTTCCCATGGGTGTCTAATACACCACCAGTTTACCTGGAAAACTGTAGGAACTCTCTTCTTACCCCCATAGGATGCATTTTCTTCTGCCAGTGTTACAGGGGCTATTTAGTATAAAGGTTATGTGAAAGCTTCACACTGCCTTGGAGGCTGGCAAGTCTGTTGTATTTTTTCAGGTGTGGCAGACCTTTGTTTTGGGAAAATGCCTTTTAAAAAATACCAGTATGTCAAAAATAGCTGGAAACAAAACATACCTTTTGAATACACATAACCTTTCAAAACATAGGTTGTTCACTAAGTTTTTAATACTATTCTCCATCAATGAAAGCAAATTGTTGTGAGGTGGCTAGAAACAGCAGAATGTGCAGTTGTGGAAAGAGATGTGGTGGTCCCAAATAAAAACAAAGGTTGATACTCTTGTAGAGAAATCAGATTAGCCTTCACCATTACTATCTATTTGCAGGGTTACAATTAAAATACTGTAAAATCTCCCAGAGGTACAACTGCTGACATTTTACTGGAAACTGATGTAACCCCAGATCTTTATGATGAATTCTGATAGCTTTGGAATCAGAATAACTTGGAAAAATACAGGGAAGGTCAAGAATATTTTTGAAGTGCTGTTAAAAGTTTTGCTGTAAATATACCCATAGAAACACTGTAAACCCAGATGGGACTTACAGAATATTTGGGTTTAGCCACAAAAAATGATATGTCTCATGATTTATCAGTTTACTAGGTGGTTTACTAGAGTCAGCACCAGAGATGATGTTCAATGGTTTTGTAATTTTTCTTTGTCTTTCAATTAAATGTGTATGAAAATAGTTCAGTTTCTGTGGACTTTTGTTTTCTAGCTGAAATTCTGGCCCCACTGGGATCTATAGAAAGCTGATCCATTACACTGGTGTGGCTTGGATTTCACTAACTCTGTAGAAAGTTCCTCCACAAATATGTTGACTTGTGTGGGACGACTGAGAAAATAAGAAACTAATTGTTAGGTTGAAATGTATGTATTACGACCCTAGAAAAGATAAGAGAAAAATGTGAGACTGAAAAGAAATTAAAAATTCAGCATTTCTTCAAGTAGATCTTTCTCCAAGCAGAGCTTTTAACATAAGAGGTTAGAAAAAGCAGAATGGAGATTAGAACAAGAACCTAGCAGAACTGGACAGAATTAAATCCAAAATTCGAAAGTTTTAATTGTACTTATTTATTTATTTAATATATACACTTTTTTCCTAGCCTAGGTTGCTTATTGTCAACAAAAAAAAATAAATTCTTTTTCTATAAAAATGGTAAAGTAAAATTATAAGAAAAAAATTAATATGGGACAGGTAGAAAATATAAAGCAAAGATATTCTACATACCTACGTGCTAGTTCCTGTCACTTGAAGGAATGTTGCCAGTGAAGTGGAAATATCCTTTATGATATTGCTTTTATTTAGTATATGTTTTCACTGTTTTTGCAAGGTACCTCCTTATATGCTGATGCTGATGTCACAGCTGCTGGTGATACTTCTGAAACTGAACTGTGGACATGGCCCTATACACAGTACACTTGGACCCAAAAAGTATCAGAAAAAAAAGAGGAAAAACATTATCTGAACTTTCTGCTTTAATTAAAATCCAGCTTTGCAACTGACAGAAATAATTTGATCTCATAAAAACGGTTGACCAGACCAAACAAAGCATAAGTCAAAAAGTGACTTATGAAAGTGACTTTGTGACTTTGTGTCTACAGCTTCAATCCATTTATTGTTCCTATTGCTGACAACATGAGGTATCTACTTTACACAAGCCAAGCTAGGCAAATATGAGCTTTGTATGATATTAATTTTTTTTTCTTAATGCAGAGGGACATATCATTGGTCTCAATCAAATTTCTACTTGTTTTCATTTCTTCATCCATCACATAATAAAATTATGCCACACTGCCATTTGTTCAGAAAGATTTATCATGTGAATGTGGCCTTCTTTGTTTTAAAGTAACAAATATATTAATGAGATAATAATATTCATATATCTAATGTATTTCTTTTATATAAACAAGTCCTTCCATTTTTATAACTAAAAAAAGAGTAATGAGTCAAACAACGTGTTAAAAGAAATGTTCACACACTGGAGTGAATAGATACAAGGAAGATTCTACTAATATGGTTTTTGAAGCACCACCACTAAAGGCATTAAATGATTTGTTAGTTGTTACTGTTTTTCTATCCTTTGCTGCTTTTAACTGTCATTCAGTTCTTGGCAGGTCTTGCAATTGTCTAAATATTGAAAAGCTAACTTCTATGCTATGATATTATCTCTTGTAAGCTGGCATAATTTGCTAACTTAAAGCTGCTGAGATTCGGACGAATCACTGCTTCTTCAGTGATTTGTGACTTGATGAGGTATGTGCTGTGGGAATAAAGGAGTTAATTTATTTAAATCTCCTCGATAATTTATGCAGCATGTGTATGTTCCTGCTCATTAGCTCAAGAGTAAACTGAAACTGAAAAAAAATTATGTCAAATACAGTGAAAAAGGTAAGAGAAGGGCTGTGGAAGAAACAGAAGAGAAGTACCAAAGAAAAAAAAGTTGCCAAAGGAATAAATGACAACATGCATAGTGCATGTACATCAGAGACAATACAGCCTTTGGACTTATGTATCTGTAGCTTCCTAGTTATCTCAATATATCCCAAGTTCATAGTGGGCATGTTCTAGACTCTTGTTTACTGAATCTGCTCATTCTATTTCCTTAGCTTGTGTTTTAATCTTATCAAAGTATAATTTAAACCATGGATGTAAACTGTGAAAAGTGCAGTAAGGTATAACTTTATTATGGTATATTGAAAAATAGCTAGTTCCACCTAAGGTAAGACATTTGCTTCCTTCACAGGATCTATGTTTAGTAACAGTTATGTAAAAAATGTGAAATTATAAAGATTAACTTAAGCTTTATCTCTAGGCTTTGCTGCTCCTATGGTTAATGATTGACAAAAGCTCAACTGAGAGCATACATCCTTCTTTGTTATCTCAGTAAAGAAGTGAGCCAACAAAGTTAGTGAGTCAGCAAGGCACATAAAATAGCTCTTGATAAATAATAATAATAATAAAAATGTATTGCTATAATGCTGTTACAAAAATGCTGACGTTTCTCTGAGTCTGCCCTTTTCTTACTTATGTTTGCAGCTAAACTGTATTCAGTTCAGGGGCGATTTCTCTTTATAGAAATTGCCAGTGACAGATAATTTTTCTAGCTACCCTTGTTTAGCATTTTTTGTTGTGTTGGTTTGTTGAGGTTTTTTTGTTTGTTGTTTTTATTTTGTTTGTTTTGTTCTCTGGATATTATGTCCAATGTCTTTAATATTAATATACCTATATGCCTTTAACTTTGCTGTCCACATGTTGTTCCATGTTTTTACCTACCTAAGCAACTAGCACAGATTAAAAGGTGAAAGATCCTGCTGTATTTTGTATTTATTTCTGTGATATTTATGACTTCATAACTGCAGTCGAGTGAAATTTTGATTTGAACATTGAATCTAATACTGTTGATTTACAGGTACAATTCTAAATGTGAGTGATTATTTTTATTATTTTTTTGTTAATAAAGCTTGAAATCCTCATAGGTCAGAATGCAGATGAATTCAATGTAAAACTTGATTACTTTTCTTCTGCCTCATATGACATTCAGCTGTACCTGTAATGCTAAGCATACCTTTATAATTTTTTCATAATTCTTGAGGATATTTTATGTGCAAGAATATAATTATAAATAATTGATAGGTATTCTATTACAAAGGAAAGACATGTTCACTGTGAAATGTGAATGTGTAGCAAAACTTCTAAAGTGGGAGCAGGCCTTCCCTTTAACCAATATAGGCTTGAAATTGTTGGGATTTAAGCCATTTGAAAAAAAAAAAAGATTTGTCAAAATGGAATTTTCTGTATCCCAATGACAACCACATATTACATAAAATTTGGATAAACTTGCAGGCAGAACAACCCTAAACTACCCCCAATATTCAGAAAATACACCCAAGACCTTCAAATAAATCACAGCAGTGAGATTCTTTCTTTTATGCAAGGCAAGAGCAGAATCAGCGCACCAACTCCAAAGTCTTATGAGTATCCTATCATCCCATTTCAAGCTCAGCCCTTTAGATGGGAAGGAAACTTTCTCCTGGCAGTCACCAGGGAGCCTTTCAGTACCAGCATATGCAAGAGGTACTTGCATATGCAGAGGATGGATCAGCTCAGTCCATCTCAGCCAGAAGAGTGCAGCCCATCCCTGTGCCTGTTGTGCCAGAGCACCTCGAGGTAAACCAGCTACCAAATGGAGACTGTCATTGTAGCCTGAGACGTTCAGCTGGTTTTACCCCAGGAAGAATCAGCCTGCCAAGCTCTGCAACAAAATATCTGTGCAGGGGGAAGAGAAGTCTTTGACCTCTGTAATAAATAAAATTGCAATATTGTAATAGTGTATGTTCTAATATAAGTGACCAGTTTGACTGTTATTTGTGTGCTGGTTCCAGTAGTGTGTTTTAGAGTTATACTGAATCTGTATGGAGTAATAATTGCAAAAATATGTATACCAAATATCCTTTCCTTTAAAATAATATGAACTAAATAGCAGGCAGAAGAGATCTCTTTCAGGGAAACTACCTTTCAAACTTAACTAGGCTTAATTGGTCAGAATTTTCCCAACTGTTTGTTTTTGGAGTTTTCAATGGTTTTTTTGGGTTTTTTTTGGTTGGTTTGTTGTTTGTTTGGTTTTGGTTTTGGTTTTGTTTTGTGTTTGTTTGTTTGTTTGTTTGTTTTGGTTTTGTTTGTGTTTTTTGTTTGGTTTGGTTTGGTTTGGGTTTTTTTTCGGGCACTAGCAATAGGGATATATAAGTATTTTATTTAATCAAAAAAAAGTAACTTTATAGTGAGTGAACTATCAGGAAAGAAAGAATTCAAAATGTTCATCAAAATGTTCATCAAAATGTGATATTTTCTTTTCATTCAGAATCTAAACTTAAAAAGGAAAAAGAAAGTAGTTAAAAATGTTTTTAAAAATTCTTGTTTTAATCTTGCTTCTCTTTCCCTTTTTACCAGCAATTAGAAACCCTCTCTGCCTCTGTGCCTAAGCATCTGGATGGCTGTATTTCAGGAGAGGTTCCTAATGATTCAGTCAGCCTTTCTAAGAGAAGCTTGGTGATTTTTAATAAGCTAAGTATAAATTGTGGGACACAGAATATACTAAAACCAGAAAACCAGCAATTTTCCAATTGTGATATTTAGCATTGTTGAAGTATCCTCTTTCCAGTGTCCATTTCTTTGGTCCAGCATTTTTAGAGTGTATATATCACCCTTATCACACTACATTAGTCATGTGCTTTCCATTAAACAGCAGGACTGTAGTTTGTCCTCTGCCCCTCCCTTGATTAGAGGTGAATTGCATGTGCAACAGAGTCTGGGTAGGGCTTGGGTTTGTTCCTTTTCTCTGTAGACACATTGTTACACATTTCTCTTTAGAAAACTTATATTAGATAAGTGATTCTAAGTTGCTTCTTGGGAAAAAGTTGATAAGCTTTATAGTAGTACGTATGATCTCTTGGACTACATCAAGTAGAGAGACTAAAACAAAAACATTGCAGTTGCGTAAAGACAGCTTTCTGAATTTCCTTCAAGACCCTATGTGTTGGGATTTTTTGATTTTGATTCTTTTTTTCGATATATAGAGAACTGAGACCACATCAGAAAAATACGGATCTTATCTGTGAGATATTAGAAGATATAAAGATGAATGACATAATTTCCATTCCAAGTCACTGCTAATTGTTCAATCCTTTCAATATAAAAGTTAACAAACATAAAATTGTGACCTCATTTTGCAGTGTAAGACACTTCTAGCTTAGGTTGTAGGAAAAAAGGTTGTGGTGAGATGGGGAGTTGGCCTTGCCTCCCAGGCAACTAGCAAGAGGCTAAGGGAAAATGGCCTCAAGTTGCACCAGGGGAGGTTCAACTAGATTATTAGGAAAAATTTCTTCATTGAAAGAGGAGTTAAGCATTGGAACAGGCTGCCCAGGGAAGTGGTGGAGTCAGCATCTCCGTAGTGTTCAAAAAAACAAGTAGATGTGGCACTTAGTGATATGGTTTAGCAGCCATGGTGGTATTTTGTCAAAGGCTGCACTTGATGATTTTGAAGGTCTTTTCCAAACTTAATGATTCTATGAATAAGAAGCATATAGGAAGCATGACTCCCTTTCCAATAAACAATTTTTTTCAGCCTAATTCATCTGGATATGCAGTTGTATAGGCTGCACTATCAACAGATAACATCTTTACTTTGCCAAATCAGGTGGCTTCCTACCTACTGACATGACTAGGAAGGTTATATTTAATTTTCCATGGCCAGCCTGTTTATTTGTGGGGGCACATTGTGCCTGTGTAGTGGTTTCCTGTTTATAGCCACAGTTAGAATGAAGTTAGGACTTGGTAACAGCAAGTTGCACTTGGGTTCCTTTTTTCCTTTCTCTGTTTTCTCATGGTTGTCTAGAATTTGATTTTTTTTCTCACTACGATTTGGAACTAAAAACACTTCACAGCAAAAAGAAAACTCTGCAAGTATTTAACCACTTGGAATACACATTTAGAGATACATTTTCATATTCACAAGCATATCCATATGCAGTGCAAACGATGTGTTCATAGTACACAAAAACAGTATTGGAGTTAGTAAGTAGATTTATGTCAGTTTCAAGATTATTGTATCACTAAAATGATGAGGTAGAGAAGTAAAGCCTGAAAGGTGAACTTTCTTTAGAATTAGTGGCAAATGACCGAGGTTCAGTTTGATGCATCTGCTTATCTCAGGGGCATGGAGAAGACATAAAGTAACTGGAATTGGTCAGTAATGAATTCTCATATGTTGTCAAAAGAGAGCGGAGATAACATATCTGCTTCCTGCAGCCTCAGATCTCAACCCCAGCAACACTTCTCTGAGAGACCCACAGTCCAGTAACGCCTGTATACAGGGTCTGGGCAATCTGGACTCTGCCAACCCCTGACTCCCAATTCCTCTATTACAGCTGATTGGATATCAGGCTAAAGCACTAAGCTGGCCTTTCAAATATCCTTGTATGCTTCCACTGATGAAATGAAAAGAAATAAAATTTAGTTTTCTATTCAGTTAAGTATGTCAAGTGTGAATAAAGGTCTGTTTCTGTGACTTAAATTATTTTAATGCACCTAAGGAGAATTTCTGGAAATAATTAGGACTTGAATAACAAATAATGGGATATGCTTGCTAATTTGATCTTACAGTCTCACCTATATTTTTTCAGTTGAATCCTTCTTCTTATAAAACTTCATTACATCTGTCAATACTTTGATATTTTACAACTAACTCCAGTTCTGTAAAAGCATAAAGACGATATTTTGGAAACTCATTTTATGCCTTGTACCATTTGGACTCTGTAGATGTCACCCTTTTGACTATTTTAACGGTGCCATTTTTCTGGTAAATCAGTATGAAGGAGGCAAAATTATTTATCTGCTTCTCTGGGTGCTTAAAATATACGAAGATATGAATTCACATGCAGGATTGTCTACTGTCCTTCATTTACTGCTATTGTCCTAGGAACAGCAGGTAAAGTAATAGTTGACGTAAACATACACTTTAACATTTTCTCAGAATGCTAAAGAATCTGTAATTATTGGTATAACCCAGTCTTGTGTTTCTATATGTATTTTGGTATCTCAAAAGAAGGTAGGTCTGTCATTTCCACCAACTGAATGTTTTAAAAGTTCCCTCCTACATGTTCAACAATTAGTCTGTGGTGTTTAAATACAAATATATTTTATTTGTTTTTAAGAAGTTTGGGACAGCCTATCAATTTGGGCTTCCTTGCTCTCCACTCAGCCTCTCAAGACAATTATGTACATTGAAATCAGTGAAGTAAAAATAGAAACAGCACTCAATTATTTTCGTATTCCAGTCTTCCTCTCTTGCCTCTTTATAATTCATGTAATCTGTTGTGACCAAAATGCTTAGGCCTTCCTGGACTGAAACTTTGCAGCCATAAGAAACTTGACTGAGATAGCTGGGGCTTCAGATTGGCTCCAGTTTTTAGTTTGCCGCTGAATCTCAGATGACAAATTTATTCGGAGTTGGCTGCCTGCTTTTGTATCCCGCTGAGCAGATCCTACATAGCTTTTACAAAAATATGTAGCTAGCAATGTGTTTATAGAAAAATTACTACAGCCAAGTACACTTCCAAGGTATTTTTTAGAGATATCTGCTTCATTTTGACCCAATTTATAGATAATTCTGTGTGCAGTCAAAATTTGTGAGCTATTACTGTAGAAAATAATACCAAATAAACTAAAGAAGAAGTGGTAGTAGGATACATGTGTTGCAGGAATAAGCCCCTTCATAATTCTATTGTGAGAAATATCTATCTGGAACTGATAAAAAGTATTCTTTTTCTTGAAGACAGCATAGTCTAAATGTTAGCTCATTTGAGGGAGGCAAATCAATAATGACAAGATGTAAAGATATTAATATTTCATGCAGCCAGCTATTGGATTTTGGTGTTATTCTGGGAATGCAAAACTTCTGGACATTGATTCAAGTTCCTCTGAACTATCAATATGCATCTCTTCAGTTTGGCATTTATGCTGATAGTTTAGAGTTTATATCATATATAGTACCTACAATTGCAAATGATCAAACCAAAGTAGAAAGGGATAACAAACTTTGTATTCCCACAGTACTGACATGCTCTAATCAGCTGAAAGGGCAGCATGTATTCAAGTAACCTTCTGCCTTCGGTATGTAATTTCCATTTTTCAATTAGTTTACATTTCAGGCAGTGGATGAAGTTTGGGTTTGTAGCTGCCTACCAGACATCTAGTTTTGTTCCTTGGTTTTGACCTCTGAGAGGAGAAAGTGAGGAGTACTAGGAGAAATATTTATTGAGGAGCTCAAGTCTCCTAATGCCCACAGACCTTAGTGATTCTGTTTTCCCTAATCTTTACTTAGGGAATTAAATTAATCCAAACCAACATGGCAGTTTTTCCTATTTGAATGAAATGAGACAATGGCATTCTAATTATTTTTAAAAGGAAAGAGATAATTTGGTATTGATCAAAAGACGTATTCAGCAAAAACTTAGCAGAAATAATTCTGGTAAGTGCATGAAAGGAGAACTGAGTTGAAATAGAAGTAGTTGTTTAAGAACTCTCTCCATACATAACCACTTTGGAAAAATTCTAAACAAAGATGTAATTTGTAAACCTTCATGAGTGCAATTTTATATATTTATTAGAACATTCATATTATTGGCAACAGACTACTTTAATTTATAACCTCCTGACTTTTTAGTTATTGGATTATAATTTAATAAAGGTTTAGGACTGTCCTCATAATTCTCATAAAAATCTATGTTTATGGGAACAGTCATATGTTCCCATATGCACTTATTTTTCTTCCTAACTTCCAAACCTGTTACCAGTGTACACATCCCCAACTTCCAGAGAACAATCCTTTTGACATTCCCTGACTGCTTAGTGAAGCATTTGCACTCATTAACTAACCATCCAGTCTAAGGTCTGAGCTATTACAAACTAAGTCTGCTTTAGAACAGATCTGAATTCAGTACAATATCACAAGAGGGAGCCCTTGTCAACACCAAAAATTCAGTACGTGGTTTTGCAGAGCTATATGAATCATTTTGCAAGAAAAATGTAGGTTCTGTGTACAGGCAATAAAAGTAGTTTCACACTTGAAGAGCACCTTCTGAGGCAGATTATATGCAAACTGATTAATTGCATAGGAAAAAAGCCTAGAAACTGTGATCAAACATTTGAATTGGTTCGAATTTGTGATTTCTAAATTATTTCTTTTTCTACTTGTTACTGGGACATTTGTATTATTAATCGAATTTTATTGAGGAACTCAGGTAGAGCCTTCATTCTGGGAAAATATAGCAAGAGCCTTCATAAGAGATTCAAAACATTGTGTGAAGATTACCTATATGTTATTAACTTGTCATTGATCATTGTTTTTTTAAGTTAAAATGAGTGCAGAGGTCTGTGCATTATGGCAATAAGTTCAAAATGAAAAAAAATAATAGTAAACAGATCCACTTGTGTAAACTAGGCTGCTTTGTGCTATTTGTATCTTTTGTTCTTTCACAGTACAAAAACACAGGTAACTTCTTAATTCCTTTGGGAATCAAGGTGAAGAAAGTAATACAGATGTGGAATAACTGTGGGAACTCCATGTTGTTCCATCAACATTCCTTAAGGAGTTATAGATTCCTTGTATTTTGTCAGAAGTTTTGAGAAATGTAAGGCCCAGAAAATCTTAAAATTGCACCAGCAAATTATTTCCATAATGTCTCAGCAATTAATAATTTCCTTCAACCCTAGAAAATATTTATGTATTCTGGATTCGGACTTGAGCACCAACCTGAGGACTGAGATTGTGATCTGATTGTGATCTTGTCATGATGACACTTTTGGCTTACAAAAGATGGCTGGTCCACAAGGGTTTATGTCATGTTTGGAATTCATTTGTTTGGAGTGATGCATCAGAGAGACAAAAAGGAAGGGTGATGTTTTACATATTAAATCTGTTCTGAGCATGCATTTTACCCAATTTCAATAAATATTCTTTGGAATCAGTTCTTGCAGAATATATGCAAGGATGTAATAAAACTCTGACAGTTGAGCTATTTGTAGGTTACTAAATCAAATGAGGTCTGAGGCAGTGAGAGGTGCACATAGAAAAGTAACCCTTTATGGGATGATACTTCTGCGGTTCTTTCTTTCATCAGCAACTGTATTTACAAATGAATTTTAAAAAGAGATCACCTACTGAGGAGTAGAATTTGTATCTGGAGCAGTATTTCAAAATCATAAAAGCCAAATCGTGTCCCCCCCCTCCCCATTTCTCAGTCTTCCTAATAAAAACAGGAGGGAATTACAATCATACTCAACTTTCTTAATTATTATTATTATAAGTGTAAATATTTTGAAATTAAAAGTATTGTCCTGTCAAGTGCTCATTTTGCTTTTTTGGAAACAGTTGAGCTTGACTTCCATTGAACTAATTTATGGAACATATGTAATGTGAAACATGTAAGAAGAGAGGATTCTACTAAGTGTTCTTGCTGAGATAGGTATCCTTAGAACTACATAACTGAGAAAGGCGTGACCTTAAATTTTCTCAAATCTCCATATGTGAGGAATTATGTGAACTTTTGTATATGTATATGTGACAAATAGCCTATTGCAACTACCTGACAGAAAACATTGCAAATATTTTTGGATAGCAAGAGACAGGAGACTAGAGTATTATCACTGATTTTTTTCAGAGATTTTTTACTTTTATTCTTGTGAAAATTCAATATTACCCTCTTGTCAGTTGCAAACTATCAATGGGAATCTAATCTCTGTCAGTTTAAGGGATTAATACATTCTGAATTATGTTTCCTAAAAAAAGTCTCTTTCTTTAATTACTTTCCCCCCCTATTTTCAGGCGTTGCTTTGCCAGGGAAGGTATTCAGTCTGGTTTAACATTAAGTGTTTTGCTTTGTGTGAGAAAATTAAATGTCTTATAATGTTATGGCACTGTCATGATGTTGACTGGAGAGTAATCTTAAAAATAGAAAAAGATAGTTTTAATTTGCAGGTTTCTTAACCATGCGCATTTTACCATTTTAATAAATGAGGTCTTATACTAAAAATTTCTTTCTACTAAAGATAGTTTCCAAGTATTTTACCTTGTCAGAAGTCAGAACATTTCCAGGCTGAATTAGTAATGATTCTGGGTCTCCTTTCTGCTAGTTACATAATTATTGCTTCCTCATCACTGAGTGCTTCAGGAAATTAAGGCAAGGTTCTTCTTCATCTAGACCAGAAAAGAAAACTGTGCTTTTTCTTTCTGAATATTTTAATGTACTCTCAGGGTAAAAATGAGCACAAAGAAAATAAAAAAAGAAAATATTCTCCTTCAGAAGTTTGGTTTGGGGGTTTTTTTTGTTATTTTTGTTTGCCTGGGGTGTTTTGTTTTTGTCTCATCTAAGATATCTGAGGAAATTATTTGCTCACCTAGACAGGCCTCAAAATTACCCTGTTGCTTCTGAATGGACCAAGAATGTTGGTGCAAAAATCGTCAATAACAGAGAACAGTGGCACAGTCTGAAACTGATGCATTGCAGCAACTCCTGAGGAGATATTGTGGTGATTTCTTCTCTTTCTGAAGAAAACGTTATGATGACAATATGGTTATAACCTACAATAAAAATTTAAATAAATCATGAACAGTTACTCTGTGTTTGCAGTAGAAAATTTAGTTGTAAAACATTTATAACACAGCAACTTCATTTTTCTTTTCACGCTTTCGCACAATATAAGCAAATTTAGAGCACTGACTTTAGTGTTAAATATTCATTCTAAGGCAAGGAGACGTAGTGAAACAATTTATTTTACTATTTATTACAGATTACGTGGTTAACTCCTGTTCAGGTGTCAGGATTAATTTACTTTTCTATTTCTGACAGTGTCATTTTTAGTCTAGAAGGGTTAAAGACTACAAGTTGTTGAATTGAAAAGAAAAAGTATTAAAAATTACTTCATTTAGAGATAGAAAGTTGTAGAAAAATTGTTTTGACATTCTCAAGGAAATGCTGAGAACAAATAAATATTAAATAATAAGCCATTTTAGCTAAGTTTCTTGCGTGCAATTTTATATTTTCTCCTTTTCCACAAAATATATACATTTGTTTTCCAGAAAATATGTACATTTCCCTACCAGTTCTTATAAGGCAGGACTATTCAGATGTAGAATCTGATCCTTAATCTGAGGTTGAATTGAAACATTAAAATTCTTTCACCTAATTTTTGAGAATTTTCCCCAGTGGCAATTTTTTTACAAAGATCTAGAGCAGAGACAGGTATGGAGTAGGCAGCCATACTACTGGTAAATTTTTTGCTTCTTTCCCCCACTCTCCTCAGTCATGGGACTTTATAACAAGTATGACTTTTACACTGAAGATTTGCTTTGGAACCCAAGTATTTCCGAAGTGTCTAGGTGTCCTGGTTTCAGGTGGGATAAAGTTAATTTTCTTCCTAGTAACTGACACAGTGCTGTGTTTTGGATATAGCATGAGAAGAATGTTGGTAACATACTGATGTTTTAGCTGGCATTGAGCAGTTCTTACTCTTAGTCATGGAGTTTTCAGCTCCTCATATTGCCATGCCAGCAAAGAGGCTGGGGAACACAAGAAGCTGGGAGGGGACACAGCCAGGACAGCTGACCCCCTGTCATGTTTTAGGAATAGTACTCCCCAATTCAGTGTCCCTGCCAAGACTCTGCTTCTCTGGAAGGTTATGATTAAAGAATAAATATGAGGGAAACTGACTCTGTATCCTCAAGTCGAACTCATGATCTCAGAGTCTGGCCTGTGTCCCAGCTTGTGTTGTGAGAGAATAGAGCTTGCCTTGGCACACTGAATCTTGATCTGAACCATGCAGAATACCAGGAGAGCTCACACAATCTATGCCATTGACTAAGCTCCTCTGGAGAACAGGTTGAGTTGATAGCTTCTAAGGTGCCGAAGCTATCTGATTATCATGTGAGTTGTTAGCTATTTACTCCCACATAGCATAATAGTAATTAAAGGAACTGACATCTAAACTGTGCTCTGAAATGTTATCAATATTTTTCATGAAGGATACAGATTTTTCATTTGCTGTAATTACTGGAATAATGAAACCATGCTCTGCTATCACATGTGCACAAAAAAAAAGAGAAGCAAAAGTGGTGAGATTCCTAATCAAAATATTTTATATTTCTTCTTTATATCTGTGCCTCTGTGGAGGAATTTTGCATATGTGGGAGATGACAGAAATATAATATAGATGTTCAGCTGAAGGGCCATGACCAAACAAAAGGAACATCACAGAAATAAAGTACAAAGATTAATGGTAGCAGAAGGATGGAAAGGTCTAACTATTGTTATTATAGTTAAACATAAAACATTTTTCTTCTAGGTTTCTGTTTTGTGAAGACAGGGATGGTAACTCATTCCCTAGCCACTGTCACACTGGATAAAATGTACTTTTTATCAACTTCAGATCCAGCCAGTATATCTCTTGCAAATTTGCTTCTTGTTTGTGCTCTGTGCAAAATTATTTTCCAAAGGAATTACTTCTGGGAAGATCAAGTAAAAGTTTTTTGCAAGCTAGGATCAATTCAGTTATCTTTTCATAAGCTAGTTCAAAGTCATGCTGTGAAAAGCATCCCCTTGGAAAAATTAATTTTTCTTCAGATAAAGACTTAGTTAAAATTTTAAATGAGATACCTTGATCAGGTTTATAAACTACTTGTCAGGCAAAGGCAAAAATCTGCGGCCCAGATCTTCCATTTGATTTTGTTTTGGAATTCCAGGATACATATTTACTCTAAATGAGGGAGTAAATTGGATTTGTCCCAAAAGCTGCAGATTAAAACTCATAAAAATATATACATGTGGTTGGACCATGTAAGCCACACTTTTCAGTTTAATTTTGGAAAATTTTTTCCAGTTTTATGAACACATCAACTCAATAAAAGAGCCTGAATGCTGTCTCAGTATCCTATGTAAATCAGAAGGTTATGCCTCAAAGTTCTATCACAGTTAGTAAAGTAACTCAGCTTGAATTGATTTTTTGCTTTTCTTAAATTTGTTCTTGGTTTTATTAATATAGGTATTTCAAGTTACCTACCTTTTCCCATTACACAAGGACGTAAAACTTCTCTAACGACAACAAATTTAATTGAAGGAGTGTAACTGCATTAGGCACAGGACATATAAGATTTCAATCTCTCACTGCTGGGCATCCAAACAGTTTATTTGGTTTTATGATCTGCACCACTGCAATGCCATTCACATCCCATATTACTGTAACTTCACTAATCTGACTAATTACAACAAATAAAAGGGAGATTTTAGTAGTTGTGGATGAATCTCTGAACTTTGTGAATAGAAAACTAAACTTCAAATTCTTCATACCACTATGCTGATTTGCATTTTCACTGAAGATTCCAAATGTGACAAAATAGACACTTTTCATCATGAAAAGATAAGGTCTGCCATTTCAAGTCACTGTGTGGTAAGCCCACAGAAAAATCCTTTTAAGTTGTCTCTTGAAAAAATGGAAAGTAAAAATGGGGTTTACTGTGTAATTTTTATTTTTTTAAATATATATATTTAAATATAAATATATTTAGAGATGCTCATAAAAAAGAGTCTTAAGAAGCGATATCTTCCATAAGCTGCTACACTAATTTCCAATGATAAAAGTATGCTACAGTGTCAGGCCTTAAATATCAGGGTGAGGATGGCCAGGTGATTCTTATACACCAGGGTAGATAGAACTTCAAGAGATGATCTAAATACTCTCCTCTGGCATTAAAATATGAGAATCCAAATTATATATTCTCTTGCTCTCTAAACCCCTCCAAACACAATGTGAACATCTGACTGCACTTACGGTCTACTAGTGGTAGTAACCACCTATTAGTGGACCAGACATACATTGTATAATTAGACTTAGCTATTAAAAGAAATGCACACAAAAGAACAGAATATAATTTCTGTCATTTGATTCTCCCAAAATTGTGACTGATAGCAATTCAGAACATTCACTTTTCCTTCTAGTGAGAATGCTCAAATACTTCCAGTTTCTAAAACAGTGTTTAAAAAATAAATAATAGAAGAAAAAAAGCACTAAAGATCTATTAAGACATGAAACAAAAAATGGTTGGGATAAATCTCCCTGCCTACTGAGTCCTTGCAAGTTGGTACTTCTCCTCTGTCTTGTTCTACAGTCCAGCGGCTTTTCAGTGGCTTCACGAGCTGCACAATCCTCACACAATGCTTTATAGGTCCTATAAAAGGCTTCTTTACACTGATTCTGTTTTGTGAGTCTTTGCCATGTCACAATTAAGCCTATTTCCTTTAAGGAGTATCCCAGGTCCAACTCTTGTTGCAGTTATCCATTCTTCTTTGCTCCACATACCATAAGTGTCTCCAAGATGTTTGTACTTTTTGTTTGGTTGTCCTGTTGAGTAACCCTGTTAATACTCTGGGTACAACACAGAAATCAATTGAATTATTAAACACAGAGATGAATTCTGGAGATATGTGAGATTTGGAAAAGACATTTAGAAAACTGTAACTTCAATTATTCCATATGCTGTGCTTACTTAGGTATGCAGATTAGACAGGTGAAGGTCAAATGGATGATGAAAGTATTAAATTCCTTAACTGAGATAATCTCTTAGTCACTGTCTTAAGTGTGCAAGGAAGGACTGACAGTGCTTTAGGTAGTGAAAGGGAGTTGAACTCTTCCTTAACAGCCAAAGCATAGAAGAAAATAATGCTTTTCAGTAAGATGACAAAGGGTTTCTGAGAGACAAATATAGAACACAGTCCAAATTCCTTCCAACCATTTAAAAAGGGAAAAAAAGACAGTCTCTGTAAGAGAGAAACTTTCAGTATGGTATTCTCTTTCTACCTAACATAAGGGAGAGGGAACATGTATGACCATCCTCCTAACCAAGATTTCTTTGCTGTTTGTATTAAAATGCACAAAGAAACAGAAAAAACCATGAAAAAACCTTTCAGAAGGAAAAATACTTTAAATTTTATCTTGCGCTGTTTGTTTTCCTTGATTTACTTTTCCCATCTACCTCTAAAGGGTTGAGACGATTCTAGCATGTAACAGGTCAGCTTCGGAAACATTTCTAAATCTAATGCACATAGATGCTCATTGTTACCATGGAAGCAGATAAAACAGATGATTGAGAATATCAGCAGTTACCAGTGAACCTAACAGCCCAACAACAGACAATAAAACCAAGCAGCAGTGCTAGAAGATTATGAAATAAATGGTATCTGATTTGCCCCCTCTCTTTGTCTTGGCTGCTGTAACAGGTTTCAGGCACTTGTTCCAAAATGAAAATGATCTTTTGCAAAGTTACTTGTAAGTAGTGGTCCTTTGCTTGTGAGGACATAGGCTTCTGTCTTCCACAGCAACTCCTAAATTCCTGGTGGTAGCCTGGATTATATAATCTGAAGTAAGATTAAAGGAGCAGCGAATATGTTGCTAGTGTTGCATATAAATAGCACCAATATGCTTCTTGGGTTCTTGTCAAGATTGAAACGCTAAAAAACCCAGACGTGCGGGATATTGAATTTGAGATATCTGAGGATTGCTAAATACATATATTTTAACAAAATAGTTACAGATTTTTTTGTGTATATGTACAGGCAAACATGACCTAAGCCACATAGACACTATGGTTGATATAGCACCTAGTCTTGAGAGGTGAAATTTTTTTATTCTAATTAGTGATGGTTTTCAGGGTTTTGGGTTCTTTTGACTTGTTTCTGTAGTGATTTAATTCAAACACAAACTCACTTCGGCTTGGAGCACAGCAGGAATCCAAGGTAGGCACATCTGGATTTTTACATTAAGTCTTGAGTGAGGTTAGTGCTAGGTCAATATGATGTGCCATAGCTTAGGTTTTAGTAATATTTTTCTGTCTTGAATGGTTAATTCAAAATATATCAATTAAAATATGTAAAAAAATCTCTGAGAAAAGTAATAATGGCAAGAGGAAATTGAACAAACTAGAAGAAAAGAAGTTTGAATTTGAAATAGAGCCAGAACCTCATACTACTTTGCTGTCTCAGCTTCTCATTTCTTGTTCCTAAGATAATGAAGATGTCAAAACTTTTCCTTAAAGACATCATGTTCTTTCTTTCCTGCAGAAGTTATAAAAATGTCAAGAAAAATCAGAAACTGCTCAGAGCCCATAAAATAGGACTGCTACAAACATCTCTGACACATTTATTGAGAGAATTATTTATTTAAAATATTTATTTTGTCTCAGCCCAATTTTTACTCCACACGTGATATTATATCTATTTTTTAATGATTTCCCCATAGTGTCAGACAGTAAGGATCAGAAAAGCAACTACTTTTATCAACAGGCAGTGTTTGAAAATGGGAATTCAGTGCCTGGGCAGGTCAGTATCTCATATCACAACGTGCTACTACATGCACAGAGTAAAATGAGATTTTGCCTCAACTACAGAATGAACCTGTAAATTATTTTCCAACTGAATTGACTTTTGTGCTGAGTTGACCCTGGCTGGATGCCAGGTGCCCACCAAAGCTGCCCTGTCACTCCCCTCCTCAGCTGGACAGGGGAGAGAAAGTAGGACAAAAGGTATGAGTTGGGCACTCACTAATTATTGTCACATGCAAAACAGTCTCTACTTGGGGAAATAATGTTAATTTATTACCAATCAAATCAGAGTAGGGTCATGAGAAAGAAAACCAAATCTTAAAAACACCTTCCCCACCCCTCCCTTCTTCCAAGGCCTGACTTCACTCAGATTTCCTCTGCCTCTTACTCTCCAGAGGTGCAGGGGGACAGGGAATGGTGGGAGCTGCAGTCAGCTCATCACACATGCTCATTCCTTCTCAGGGGGAGGACTGGTCACACTCTTCCCCGGCTCCAGCACTGGTTCCCTTCCACGGGGGAAAGTCCCCCACAAACTTCTCAGACATGGCAAGTCCTTCCCACGGGCTGCGGTTCATGAACTGGGCTGCGGTTCATGAACTGCTCCACCCTGGGTCCCTTCCACAGCGTTCAGTGCTTCAGCATGTGATTCCCATGGGGTCAAAAGTCCTGCCAGCAAGCCTGCTCCAGCATGTGTGCCTCTCTCCATGGGGCCACAGGTCTCTCAGGAGCCTGCTCCAGTGTGAGCTTCCAACAGGATCACCCTCCCTTGGGGATCCCCCTCCTCTGGTGTGTGGTCATCCATGAGCTGCTTCCCAGTGGACCTCCATGGGCTGCAGGACGACAGCCTGCCTCACCACGATTTTCACCATGGGCTGCAGGGGAATCTCTGCTCTGGTACCTGGAGTACCTCCTGCCCCTCATTCTTCACTGACCTTGGTGTCTGCAGGGCTGTTGCTCTCACATATTCTCACTCCTCTCTTCACTGGTTATTAGTGCTGTTTGTGCAGCTTGCTTCCCCCTTTCTGAAATCTCTTATCCTAGAGGTGCTACCACCATGATTGATAGGCTGTGCCTTGGCCAGTGCGAGGCCCATCTTGGAGCCAACTGGCCTTGGTTCTATTGGACATGGAGGAAGCTCCTACCAGCTTCCACCAGAAGCCACCCCTGTAGCTCCCTGCTCCCAAACTCTTGCCACACAAACCCCATACAACTCTTTTGGTGCTAAACTAGCCAACTGATACCTCTTTAACTGTTAGGTTTCTCATTAACCAGGGTTTTGTTAATGGTGTCTCAACACATATGGGAGACCATATTCTGTTCCAAGATAACTTCTAATTGTGTATGGTGTGGAAGTGGAACATCAGTGACATCCTGTGGCAGCACACAGACATGCTGTGTTTCGTACACCATGAGGGATGAGTCTCATCAATTTGCCTCTGTTTTCCCATGATTTGGTTCAAGCACATTTTGGTAAAATTGTGGGGTTTGGCTTAAATAGTAGGTGAGCAAGCTGTTACTGCAGCATCATTTAAAAATAGTAAAGGATGAACAAGATTAATCTCAGTTATCAGATACCAACTGAAAGAATAAGCCATTGCACATACAGTGTTATGTCATCCTGTGGGATTTCTTCTTTTAATACCTGAACAGAATTTACCAGAATTGCCAAGCAATAAAGAAGCGGGTTTTACACCAGTGTGTAGGAGAAATTAACTATGTTAGAGTTAAAGTATTATTTGGCAATATCTATGGCAAAATTTTTTGTTTATTGTCTTAAGGTGGTAGAATGTGGAGACTTCAGTGCAGAGTATAGTAGTGTGCTATTTGAAAATGTGGTACTATTTTAATAAATAAAATTGTGCTTCCTTCACCAGACAGTGGAGGTTATTGTAAAGACAAGATAAAGCTGTACTTCTACCAAATTTTCTTCATTATTTTACAGCAAGATTTTAACCCAAAATTATTTTGAATTAATTATTTCTTGCTGAAAAGAATTGAATAGTAAAACTATAGGGAGTCAGGCTCTAAGTTATAGTATTTGAAAAAATAATTCAGTGTTAATAAGCTCTAACTGAAGGCAGCAGAAAGCCTCTTTTGTAGTATATACAAAAAAGTAGTTTTAATGTTCTATTGGAAGGATTTTCTCCTTGATGCTCTTCTTTTTCATTGTAAGCCAGTTCTAATCATTGAAGGTAACTATTTAATAGTAGTAAGTTTCTGGTGGAAAATGATCCTTTAATTGAGTAAAATATTTCAAGAAAACATTGATTAGATGAACTTTTGAAGGGAGAAGAACTAAACAAATTATGGTTATTTTCTAGTTTTTAAAATCTGAAACCTTTTTTGGTAATGTATTTTCATTTCAATAGAATTGTTGGATTCCTTTTAAATAATTTTAAAATTTTTGGTATTAAGCAAAAACCATTGCTCTAAGATTTTTTTCTTCAGAACTTTGTTTTGGAAAATTTTGTAGTTTATTCTGATTTGGAATGTAAAATTTCAGAACTTATGTTACGCTACCTATTTTCACTGTGTTTTATACGGGTTCCTCCAATTCAGTATCAGTCATTTTATCTTCTAAAATAAGAAAGCCACAAAAAATATGGCATTCAGCAATTAGTTATGTACTGTGTTCTGTCTGTCTTTGGAGAATAGCTGATTGTCTACCATGCAATCACAATGCAGTTTTGTCACCCTGTTTTCATTAGGAGATGTATCAGATACAGTAGTGTCCATACTGCAGGTAGCAAGTCACGACTATCAGATTTCCCCTCTCAGTGACAGCAAATGGCCTCAACCCACCATGCACTGAAAATTTTGTTTCCAGGAGTATTTCAGTAATTCAAAGTTTTAGCTGTTCTGGTTGGGGAAAAAAATGATAGTTTTGAAATGATCAGAAAAATGGGAAAACTAGAACATTTTTACGTCACCAGAACCTTTTGCTGATTCTAAAATATTGTGTAAGATACTTCGTAGTTTAATAAAATTCTTAGAATAAATCGTGCTGTGTTGGCCAAAAAAGTTGTTTGGCTGACATTTCTTGTACTATTTTTGCATGTGGCAATGCTGGAAAAAGTGATGTGTGAGTGGGAAACAGATCAAATTGGTTAATTTTATATAAATTAGTATCTTTTTAGATATCAGATTAGAGATGAAGAAAAAAATGCCTTGAAAGGAAAGACTGTGTAAAATGAAACGCCACATGTTTTTTCACTCTCTTATTTATATTGCAAAAGTATGTAGAAGGCCAATCTAAGGAACCAGCTCTATTTTGCTAGAAAGGTTCAAGCAGATACAAAAGATGGTTGCAGTATGGAAGAGAAAGTGAAAGAATGTGACCACAAGAATGAACGGGATAGTTCTGCAATATTTAAAATTTTATCCAAGCCAACATCGTAAAGGAAATAAGGCCATGAAAGTTAAGGAAATTTCTGATTTCTCAGGAGAATTCATGGTCAGATGTGTTCCATTCTTGCGCTATAAAGATAAATTCTTCCATTTTTCTGTGACTATTTCTGCCTGTTTATAGGAAAGGAAGATGTAGTCGGAAGCAAAATTCCATGTTACAGCTGCATTTGACAGGCTCTTTGTTTTATTCATATTTGTTTGGAAGAGCAAGGAAATAATGAGAGCTAAATTCACGTGAATATGATGTCACGTGAATGATACAGAAGAGAAAAGTAGAAAACAAAACAAAACAATACAAACCAACAACCAACAACAAAGTCTGATGCAAAGGGTGGTAGAAGTTTTTCTCAGGGAGGAGGAAGTTCATAAAAATATTTATGAAAAGTGTTATCCATCTGTACTTATTTCCCTAATCCAAGGAACTAATTTTTTTTTTTAATGTAAGGGGAAAAATCTTTGAAACATACCTGTCACATTGACTCTCCAACTAATTCATAGCTTTTACTACAAATGTGTAGCATCTGACATTCTAAATTTTCAGACTGTCACTGTGGTTTCCCTGATTTTCTCCCTACCCTCTGCTGAATCAACCTATACATATATAAAAAGGTTAATTTTGAAGGATTCATTATCAGTGCTACTTAGTTTTTCACTGTATAAAAATTCAAATTCTCGAATTTGCATCTCCTATTTTGCCTGAGAGTTTGCCCAGAGAGGCTGTGGGCTCCCCATTCCTGAAGAGGTTCAAAACCAGGCTGGGTGAGTCTCTGAGCAACCTGGTCTATTGGAAGATGTCTCTGCCCATGGCAGGGATGTTGGAACAGATGATCTTTAAGGTGCCTTTCAACCCAAACCATTCTGCAGTTATATAATTTTTTTTTTTAATTCCCACAATTTTTCAGGTTCAGAGCATAACCTGAAAAAAATCCATTTTTGAACATTTTGAAACGTTTTGTTTCTGCAAGCATGAGTTCCTTTGGACCTTGTGACACAAGGGAAAAGGGCTGCTATTGGTCATTTCTTCACAGAAAGCATTCAACACCTTACTCACACAGCAGAGATAATTCCCTACATTTTCCCAGGTTAAGACAAGCTATACCTTTACAGCTGCTGCGAGTGAGGGCATCTGACTACGTTGCTTCAAGAGCAAGCAGAAACCACACTTTAACTCCATTTTACTCTTTTTTTTGGTGTATTTCTTTTTTATGATCAGTGCTGTCAACCAGTTTCTCTGCTATGTGAATTGTCACAGCCAGAGGTGATCCTGTTCTCTGTTCCAGCAATATGAAAGCTGTGATAGCACAGACATTTTTATTCAAAGTTTGATACGATGATTAATCTGGATGAATTATTGCTGTTACCAGATAATTCCAGAAAATGTGCCTGGGAGAGATGTTTTCAGCCTAAAAATCTTTCTGTTCATTTTGAGGGGGCATTGTGGTGAATCTGCAGTCATGTTCATCTTTCTAGAGATAATAAAAATTATTGGACTGTGAAACTTGGCCTCATTAAATACACCTGTCATGGAATGAGCTGACGGTGTGAAAAAACTACAAAATCCCATTCGAATTTATCTATACCATGTCTTAAGTAGTCAAAGACAAAATGTCACAGCTGGAGTGTGAGAAGACCATTTTGCTTCCTGTAGGGACTCTTCAGGTTAGAACGAACAAACTCCGGATGCTTAATAGCACAGTATCATATGATTTGGGTTTTTTGCATTAACCAGATTTTACCCTGGTCTTTAGATATGGGCTGTTAAAGTTATTTTATAAACTTGAACTATGGAACACACTCCGTAGAAATAATGACAAACAGACACTTTTTGTCTTGAAAATAAGCACAACATTCCTGAAGTATATAAGTTCTAATTTCTGAGATGTTGAGGAATGTTCCTGTTATTTTTAAGAGCTGATAGAGTCTCCCTGCAGGTAAAAGAGAATACTTTTACCAGTAAATAGTCAACTGTGTATCTGAAAAATAGAGGTCGGAGTGAACTGGAAATCAGATACAAACCATTTAGGAAGCCTCTTATTTTATAGTAGATTATTGCTCCTCTCCTTCAAAGATTTAAATAGAGAATGGATTTGAGAAATTGCATTTTGATCCACCTAGCTTCCCTTTGGGGAAAATCATTTCTTTATGTGAATCTGTAAAACTACTGTTCTGCTTTATTTCATAAGCCTGATGTTTAAGAGATTATTCTACCATTTACTTTTTCTTCTAATGTTAAGTTTTTCAAGAATCACCTTTTAGTCTAAAAATAAACATTTTTAAACATACCCTTTAAAAATGTGTTCAATATTACATGAATGATTGCCCAAAATGAACAAGCTCTTGTTCAAGAATACAAGTGCTGAGCAACATTTCCATTCAAGATGTTTCTTCTGGTTACTGTAGACCATGTAGACAAAACACGCTATTTGGCACTCAAAAACAATGAAGTGTCTTCTCTGCTTTTACTAGTCTCCTTAAGATTTACCAGAGAAAAGGCACTCTTGTCATACTGCCAAAAGGAAGAAAAGACAGAACCAGAGAAAAGACAAAAACAGGTGAGAAAGGAAGGTTTATATTGACAAAACCCCCAGAGTAGATTAATAGCTTAGTGCAAAACAATATCTGTAAGTAGCCAGCACTAGGAAGAGCTCTTCTATAGCATGAGAGGCTTTTAGTTTGAAAGCAGGAATAGGAGAGGCTAAATGTGCTGATTCAGAGATGGAAATGGGAGAGGTTCTGTAATAAGAAATCATCAAAGGAAAAAATGTTCAGAAAGGCCAGAGTCTGGGCTAGAAGGAGCAGAAAGGTTCATTACTGCATTCAATATTCACATCCAAAACATGTATGTAAACACGAATTTCCAATTATCACCTCTCTGCTCCAAAAGAGTGTTTTTACTGTATGGAGAAGTAGTGTCCCATCGTCTTTTTATGACTGCTTTACAGTAAACCACCCAGTACTGTAAAAATAATAAAATTTACTACTTTTATAAGTTGCTTTATCTGATCAAGTAGGAAAGGTCTGTGCAGTGGTTTTAGAAGTTGCAATTATAGTAATGAAACATATAAGGTGTCAATATAGTACATGAAAAAATCTGAACTTTAAGTATAGTGTTTTGTAACAAATATGGTTGAAGACACACTTCATTTGAAGAACACATCAAGACTGCAAAGGTAGACATTGGAAAGCTATGAAATGCAGAACTCAGTATAAATATTTATTTTCCTCACCCTCTTTAATTATAATTACATACCTTTTCCTCAGGTCTTCCCTTCTTTACTGGAGAGGAAGACTGGGTCTAAGTATAATTCATAACTGTCTCTGTGGAAAAAAAATGTGCGCTGAATCATACATTTGTTGCAGAAAAGGCAGGAAAGAGCCCCCTCCTTTAACACTTGTCAATTTTACTAATAATGAGGAGGCAGAAAAAGTCACTTCTGATTCAGCAAGCCATGTTCTTCCTTATTCAGCACAGCCAATGGTACCAGGGCAGAGTTTAAGTTACTAATGTACTTCAACACTGTCCTAAGTATTTAATTCTTTAGCACTTAGATGGAATACCTAGACCACAATGTTTTGAGATGGTCATGTTATTGAACACAGGTTACATATCTAAAGAGTATTGTCTTGATATTTTTCTTGATTTCAACTAACGTGATTATTCAAAGACCTAGCCTAGATTCAAAGCCTTCATGTTCTGAGGCTGATACAGAAACCTCAGCTTCCTGATCCCCGTGTTATCCAGATAAATGACCTTCCTTATTTACCTTGTCCTCTGCAAGAAAGAATACCTAAAGGCACATCAGTGTTTCAGGGTGTGATGTACATAGATTTCCTTGTAGTTAAAATGGTTCTTTGCCACAAAATATCAGAGTTTAAATTTAAAATAACCCTTAAACATTTTAAAAAAAATTTCCCTGCTCAAATTTTCCCATGCTAGTCCCATCTAACTATAGCCTAATCCCATTGACTTCAATGGGATCAAGAGTAAGACCTGCATGTGGCTTTAAAAACTATATTAGTATTATCTTACAGTTATATGGCATAAAGATTCCCCAAATCCCACAGAGCTTTTCTGAACGAAACTGTTCTTAAATGCAAGTGCGAACAGAGCAACATGATGATATGCGACCTGAAGAGCTGAAAAGAATTAAACTCTATATGGTCGTGACAGTATAATGGTGCTCACAGCTTGTAATTTGCCATAGATACTGCTACTCCAATAAAGAAATAATGGTCTTCTCTTCAGAGAATACGATACCAGAGCAGAGCAGGAGGCTGTCACATAGTCCTTCTGCAAGATGTGGGGAGACTACCACTGAATTAAACAAGGAGCTGTAGGTACCTCAGTAATCATGCTGTGAGCAATGGCATTGCCCCTCAGCCAATATTGTGTATGTACACCGGTCTGCAACTTCCATCAGATCCTTAGAAACTGCAGGACTTTTTAAGGGTCATGATTTCATGGTGAAATATATTCAGTGAAGATGAAAATTTCGAATGCACTGCGAAACTACAAGGAATACAGATGTGGTGACTTCCACTGAGAGAGAGGTTTAGTATCTCAGCTAAAGTAAAATGGTGAAATGTTATGGAAAAACCACATAGAGAAGGATTCTCCAGAGTTTAGTAGTTTTTCAGTATAAATAGAATTTTGGGAGGATTGCAGAAGGGAAGTGTAGATTTCTTAAACCTTCTGGTGTAGTAACATTCCAATTTTTTTTCTTCTATATATCTATCAAACCCAGAGATAAAATACAACATACAAATACAGTCACTTTATAAGGGTGTATATATCTCTAAAATAGATATAAATATATCTGTAATATAGATATATCTGTAATATAGGTATATCTATAAAACAGATATGGATATATATGTCACTTTTATAAGAATAATTTGCTTACACAAGGTTAACTAATGATTACTTGATGACTAATACCACAGCCAGTCCCATTAATATCTCTTCAGAATATTTTAGAGGCCAAGTATTAAGTAAAAGTTTGATATAGCGTGGATTTATCAATGAGACATAACAGAAAGTAACTGATCAGAATGTTTATATCACAAAACCATGAAACCACAAAACCACATTTAGGTGGTTTCTATAGTCTAAAATTTCTAAAATTTCTATAGTCAAATTAGGATGCCTTTTTCACCCTCTTTCTGCTCTATTCTCTAGCATCCTTTCCAAATCCAGTGTCTCAAAACAGAAGTTAGACCTTCAGATTCATGAAGCTAGTTGAAAAGAGACATTGATAGCACTAGTTTGAATTTGAACTGTACTATAGAAAAAACAATAACAGTTATTCACTCCAAGTCCTAATCTGATTCCTCATTGGGTTGAGACATAGCCCTGAAAATAAGCCTTCATGGGACACATCTGAAGACATGCTTATGTTATTGCTTTGGTGGATCCTTCTGAATCAGTTGTTGTCTGCATGGCACCAGATTATCTAACTTATCACCCTGCAGCCTGGCTTTGATCCCTGCTTCCTTTCCTTTGGAAGTTAGGGACAATATTTCACTGTAGCAGCATGTTTCTGAGCCTGAAAAGGAGAGAGAGAGGTGCATCGTCTGTAAAGTAAGAGTTATTTTGGACAAATTAAGCCTCATATCTTACTGATTTTAAGTATCAAAAGCTTATTAATGACTGAATAGTGAGACGTGGTTCATAGATTGCTTTGAAATCACTTAGATAAGGCAAATAACTTTTTATATGCATTGTTTCTTGCAAGATAATCCCTAACATGCAAAAGCCACAACAAACAACAGAGTAGTAAAGCATCAGTTAAAATTTTCCTTAAAAAAAGCTGCCAGAAACTTACCCAAAGAATAAGTATTGCTGTTGGTGCAAACTTGTCCCAAAGGGGTTTGGCTAAATAGCAGAGCATTTTAATTATTCTGAAATTGATTTATACACAGATTTATGCAGCTGGGAATTCTGCAGCTCTCTGCACCGTGACAAGCAGTTGAATTTTGAGTAATTACTTCTCTATAACTAGCATTCTGAAAGAACTGGGTTAACTTTTCCTCAATCTCTAATGAATGTTTATACAAGTATATCTAGTATTTGAGACGAAATTCTCATTTTGAAAATGGAAGACTAGAAAAATAAATGTTTCCAAAAATTCACATGGTAGAAAAAGCAAATTTTCTGAACAATCTGTTAATTTCTTGGAGAAGCCAATTGCCCCTTTTATGGTTTTAATAAATGTTGAGTATACTGGATTCCCATTGTAATTTCTGATATAAAGTTTGTGTGCTATTATATTGATGTATATCTTCGAAAAAGTTATAAACAAAAAAGAATATCTGGATGAAGATAATACTTGGTTAAAATGATTATTGTACTTTTGTTTATTTAAAACCTAGATTCAGAATAGAGGTCAACACAAGTACAGTAAAAGTGTGTAGCTGACACGTTTCTAAATTATAGATAACCTTGTAAGAATCTCTGAAGCAGCCTTTTAGAGGGATTTTTCAGGCTTTTCAGATTGCTATTGCAATCCAAAGATCCTGAACATCCCTAATACTTACTTTCCAGTCTTCTTTTGTTCTATTGACTCAAGCTGTATGAATACAAGGGTTGGGGAACAAAACTCTTTACCAGCTCTCACAAATGAGACAGGTTCTATTCATGCATATAGCTTTGTCTCCAGGTACGTTGTAGCCTATGAGAGTTGAGAATGGTACTTACTGGACCAAGGACTATGTGGAAAAATACCCCAATATATTGATTGAATTAAAGCCTTTCAAGAAATTTTGACGATTGAAGAGTACAAATTAGGACTACGCTGGCAAATTTATTTCTGGATTTTCCTCACTTCTGAGTGCTAGGTTTCTTTTGATGATATCATTTTATCATATATTTGTGGGGTTTATTAATTCTCTTTTGTATAGACATTAATCTACAAGTGCTGCTTGCCATTGTAGGGAGAATATTCAATGGGAGTTGAAGCTGGGCAGAAATCTGGGGGACAATAAAAAGAGTTTTTTCAAATACGTTAATGGCAATAGGCACTATAGAAATATCATCAGCCCATTACAGGATGAAGATGCCACCTCAAAAACAGGGACAGAGACAAAGCAGAGGTGTTTAACCCTTTCTTTGCCTTTGTCTTCAACACAGATGATGGAACAAGGAGGTCTCAGTGCCCTGAGCTGGAGGACCATGACTGTGAGAATGATCAACTCCCAGTCAACCCTGAAATTGTGCGGGATCTGCTTCTCCAGCTGGATCCCTACAAATCTATGGGGCCTGTTGGAATTCATTCTAGAATCCTCAAAGAGCTGGCTAATGTAATTCACAAAGCCTCTCTTGGTGGTTTTTGGGTGGTCTTGGGAATCCAGAGAGGTCTCTGGATTCCAGATGACTGGAAGCTGGCAAACATTGTCCTGATTTTCAAGAAAAGCAAGAAGGAGGACCCCGGAAACTGCAAGCCTGTCAGTCTCATTTCAGTGCCTGGTTAGTTATGGAGAAGATTATTCTGGGAGGTATTGAAAAACACATGAAAGACAATGCAGTCATTGGTCACAGGCAGCATGGCTTCATGAGAGGGAAGTCCTGCTCATCAAGCCTGATTTGCTTCTGTGACAAAGTAACTCACCTAGTTGATCAATGGATGCCAGATGATCTAACATTTTTGGATTTTGGAAAAGTTTTTAATACTGTCTGTCACAGGATCCTTCTGGACAAAATGTACATCACAGAGCTGGATAAACACATCATGTGATGGGTGAGCAATTGGCTCACAGGTCGAGCACAGAGGGTAATAGTGAATGGGGGAACATCAAACTGGCAACTTGTCACTAGCGGAACTCCACAGAGCTCCATCTTAGGCCTGTGCTCTTCAACATCTTCATAAATGACCTGGATGTAGGACTGGAAGTTTGCAGGGATCTGGGGTTCCTGGCTAATGCAAGTTGAATATGAGTCAGCAGTGCCCTGGCAGCCAGGAGGGCCAACCGTGTCCTGGGGGGCATCAGGCAAAGCATCACCAGCCGGTTGAGGGAGAGGATTGTCCCAATCTTCTCTGCACTGGGGTGGCCTCACCTTGAATATTGTGCACAGTTTGGGCAGTTCTTAGAGAGTGCCTAAAGGAGGGCAACAAAGATGGTGAAGGGCCTTGGGGGGAAGCCATATGAGGAGGGGCTGAGGTCACTTGATCTGTTCAGCCTGGAGAAGAGGAGACTGAGAGGAGACCTCATCACAGTCTACAACTTTCTTGTGAGGGGAAGAGGAGGGGTGGGCACTGATCTCTTCTCTCTGATGACCAGTGACAGGACCTGAGGGAATGGCCTGAAGTTGTGTCAGGGGAGTTTAGGTTGGATATTAGAAAAAGGTTCTTCATCAGAGGGTGGTTGGGTGCTGGAACAGGCTCCCCAGAGAAGTGGTCACAGCACAAAGCCTGAGAGAGTTTGAGAAGCATTTGGACAGTTCTCTCAGACACATGATGAGACTCTTGGGGATGGTCCTGTGCAGGGCTAACAGTTGGACTTGATGATCCTTGTGGGTCCCTTCCAGCTCAGCATATTTTCTGATTCTGTAATCAGAACTGAATCAAAGTTGAAGCATGGCTGTCCATTATTTTTTACTCTATTACTATATTAAACTATATCTTCACGTCTAAAGTTAAAACAGCAATGTATGTTCACCATATTAAGTATAAACCAGGATAGAATATTCTTGTTACATGTAACACAAGCCTGTTATATTTAATTATATTATATTGTTATTATTGTTTATTATTTAATTATATTATGTTGTATTGTTATCTTGTATTAAATTGCCATCAAAATCCATAAAAATCATTTTGCAATAAAGCAGCAGCTTTGATTCTATGAGACACTTAATGATAAGTGTATGCATGAATCAATCAGTATTCAGCAAAGCTATTTCTCTACATGCCTACATAGTCAAAACACTTAATACTTAAGTGCGTTAACTTCGACACACATTTCAGTAGGAGTTTGCTTGAAAATAGACAGACAGAAGACAGACCAACAAAGGTCAAATAAATCCAAGTACTTCAACTGAGGAATTAAGGACAAGAAAGTAAGTGTTTCTCTTCAATACGGCTAGTAAAGTAAAGCAATGCAGGGACAACAAGATCATCCAGAAGGGTACCCTGAGTGGGCTGCTCTTATGTCAGCATGTAGCTCATTTTCATGTAAAAGTTCTTGGTTAATGAATAGTAAGAGGCCACTTAAAAACTATTACCATGTATTAAATGGATTGTATAATGCTGAAAATACCATAGTTTTGCATCCAAAAATATAAACTATAATGTCAGAGCAGTGAAGAATTGTAATTGCACCAGGCATATATTAGAATACAAATGAAAAGAGATAAATTATTACAAATCCTATCAACAATACAACACTACTGAAGTCAATTTCAAGGACAAAATTTTAATTAAAAGTAAAGAGTTGCTATATTGAGAAATGAATAAACTTATGGCTTGACATGTATAATTATAACTAATTGTTTTGCCAACCCATAATTCCACCATGGGGAACATAGTATTTTTATGCACATCACATTTAAAAGACGAAGATGTATGTGACTATTTGGAGTTTTATTATTCCTTCATTTTGATTGTAATTTTCCCAAGTAGCCTCCAAATTTGACACATACAGACTTTGAATGTGCAGATTTGTGGTAGTGAATTCATAGAAGGTGAGCTTAGTTTAAATGCTGGACACATTCCCCAAACAACCTCAGGAGACATTAGCAGAGTATTTAACAGAAGTTTGATTTGGTAAGCAGAATAGAATCTGCCTTGTCTCTTTTCTCTCTTTTTGAATGTAGAGAACAATCTGTTCTTACAAAATTTGAAATATCTAAATCTTGGCACACTGTTACAGAAGAAGGAATCACTCACTGTGTATTTGCTAGAAGTAGCCCTCCTGTTAACTCTCATGTGAAGTACCTTATATCCATTCACATTGGTTTAGTCTGCATCTATGACTGCTAGACTGGGAAAAGTTGACCAAAAAAAAGGAAAAAAGGAAAGTAACAGAGAAGATACAGAAGCCTAAAGCAAAATCTGAAATCCAGCTGAGGACCATCCTACTTATCTGTTACTGCTGCCTTTCTTAGTAGTCCCCTCCACACTCGTCCTCCTCCTCTTTCTCTTTTTTTGACCTTACTTCTCCCTTAGGTATCTATTACTCATCCTGCTTTGGTACCCATCTCAGTTCTTGCTACTCTCTCGTTCTTGCTCAAAGCCCATTTCCCTGCTCACTTTTCTCATTCCTTCCTGTTTCTTATCTTTTCGTGCCTTCCTGACACCACCGATATGCACTACCCCCAATTTTTTCAGCTGCTCTTTTCTGTTGCCTCTCAGTTTTCTCTTTTCCTTTTTTTTCTGTAACTTTTACTTTCTTCCTCACTCTGATTTTTCATTCTCTGTTTTTTATTTTGTGTTTTTATTACTTATCTAAATTCCTCATCAAGCTTCTGCCTGTTATTTTCCATTTACCTCCTTTATCAGCCCTTTATGTTTTAATTCTCTGTGCATTATTGTTCTCTACCAATGACTACACTGCTTGTTCTCATGTTTTTTCCCTGTATCTCCATTCTTCAGTAGAAAACATTGTTGAAATGCGGTGGTTTTATATCAGCACAGTGATGTTGCAGACCTGATCCACTCTGTTTAAATAGTAATTTCCATTTCAGTGTATGCAACTTTTTACTACTAATTCCTTTGAAGTGTGAAATCCATTGTTCTGCTAAAAATACTGGAGTAATGCATTGTGGGGAAAGAATGTATCTGTAATGGAATTTTAACTTGCTAAATCAAAATCACAATGCTGGACAAGTAGGTAAATGAGTTATTTATACTACCTGTCACTCTACCTTATCTAGAAAATAATTCAGTAGTTCTTATACACAATTGTGCCTGGCATGTATTTTGATGTGTGATAACTGGAAAACATTATCAGTGTTAGGAATTGTGCATATTCACGTTGTTTTTCACATTAATGAAGCTGAAAGTGCTGAGAATAAAACTTCACAACTGATGAAAGTCTTGTGCTTAACACAAAGTTTGAGGTATGTTGTGTAGGAGAGAGACTGCCCAGCCTTCTTTCAGAGAGTCTGTAAGCACATGCACTGGAATTTGTATCTGAAAACGAGAATTAAAAAATATCTTTAGTGTTTTGTAATTGATTAGGCCTGTATCCAACTGGTTGTAGGCATTATTTGTGTGCATTAAAACTGAGCATTCAGAGAATTGTAAGTATATTGCAGCAGTTTGCTAAATATTTGTTGTAACTACATTTTCTTTCCTTCTACTTAAAAAACCCCACTATAATCTAGACATTCTGCTTCATTTTATATGTTTGCAGAGACTAAAAAGTTGCTTCATTCTTGGAACATATGCTCAAACAATTTTATCATCTGCTCCTAGTTTTATTCTTTCCCATGTCCATTTACCTACAAATGTCCTCTATCCATATGAAGCACCAGGAAACCTCTGTTAAACAGGCCATGGAAAATGATAATATCCCCTTTCAAACTGTGACTATTATCAAATGCATACACAGGAACAGATCTTTATGCCTGCCTGTGCAAAGTGTACAGGCTATCTTGGCTCATTATGTCCTTGCACATGAGATGAGCTAATCCAGAGAGCAGTTTGTGCTGTGGAGGAGCATGCCTGGATGAGTTCCACATCCACTTGCTGGCATCAGCTGCAAAGCCTGATCCACATTTCTTCTGCTTCCCATTATCTAGCCTAGTACAGTTACTTTTCTCTTAACACTGCACCCATAAGCAAAAAACTATTAGGATATGAAGAGGTGATGAGACAATGCCAGGACTACAGATTTCTGTTAAAATTTAACAGTAAGGTGAATGTTGAATGGAATGGCAGAACAGAATTCCCATATATTGTCCTCTGGTGAAGGTAGTCTCTTTCCCTCAGTGCCCATTTTAGCTGCAGAAATATCCGGATATCAGATAGTAGACATTCAGGATCTTAGGAGTGTTGTATATCCCAGGGGACATATGGCATACATGCAGAATCTTGGGAATGTCATATATCTTGGGGGACCACAATCAAGATGGATTCAGTCCAAAATGCTCTGAATCCCCATAGGATTGGTTTTTTATATACACTCTAGCACCAATTTACTTTATGCAAAGTAATTATACAGTATTTTAAGCATCCTGATTGGACTTCTTCGGTGTCACCCCACCTACTATGCTAAAAGTATAGTCAAGGCAAAGAATATAACATGGAAAAAGAGAATAGACAAAGAAAATATATTGAAATTATAATGATCCTGAACAACAATCAAAATTGTTGGCTTCAGTAAGACAATTTTTACCCACACTTCTTATTATGAAACATACTTCTAGGTTTTTTTCTTTTCCCCCAAAAAGTTGACGTATTTACTGTGCAATATTTATGTAACAAAGAATTGTTTTCCTCTTACACTTAAACTTTCCATTATAATGGGAATGACACAGGAACTTGTCCAGCCCTCTACAAAGGGGTATTAAAATGGGATTTTCTGATGTGTGAAACATTTCTGAGATTTTGAAAACTTGTTTATTTGCCTCTGTACTTTTTCTCCAGAGAGATAAGAATGTCATTTTGGATGAATCAAATGTGGGCATACCAGGTTCCTACTATCTCATGGTGCATGGAAGAACCAGGTAGAGCAGAGATAAAAACTTTTATAGGAGGTACTAAAACACCTTTGGTTTCTTTAGTGTAAGGGTAGCTCATGAACAAACAAGAGAAGTACAGACAAATTCAGATGGAACTGTACAGAAAATATTTATTTTCTGGAATTAACATTTTGTTTTCCAAGGTCTAGTCTTGATCCTAGCCTGCCTTCTCTTATGTGGGTATGTAATCCTTTTCATGTAGGTATGCAATCCTACACAGCCCAAGACAGTGAGCCACTTGCAGAGTAAACAGGGTCTATCTTTTTTTCCTTTAGGTATCTTGTGTCTTTTTGCCTCCAGTCCAACAAAGCTTCACAAGAGTATTTCTGTAGATCACTACTGTAAGTTTTTGTCATTGTTTGAATTTTTACAGGATGGGTTTTGCAAAAAAATACATGAGTCAATTCTTTCTCACACCATTTTCACACTCATGAAGCAAAATTAAACTGTCACAAAATGTTCCTCTGCTTTCTCTGCTGATATTTTGTGCTCTGAAATGAAGAACTATATCTATTTCTCCTTTCATCTGTTGCGAAGATGCAAAACGCCCTGAGGTTCAGCATAAAGATTTAAAACCATAAGGAGTTTCTTGTGAGCTCAGAAATACTTTTTATGTGTGTGAATATATGTATGCATGTATGTAGGTGCATCCTGTGAGAAATGAACCTGAAGAAAAAACTTAGTATGGGATTTTCCGGGCTAACATCTGCTTTGCACAGAAGGGCAGCCTTATGCACAATTTCTTGTTTTACACAGATGCCTGCCTGTATGAGTTCCCATGCTCCCTACGGAACAAGGCTGTGACTTTAGTCATTTTCTTGTCAGTAAAAACTCATCACTTCATGTTTTTACTTCCTTTTGAAATACTGCCCTGCTATTTTTCAAGTGCCTGCTGCTATACACTAGATAACACACAGCTTTAAAGGTGATCATTTTGAACTCAATGACTTTCTCCTACCATCCTGTTCTACTTGAGATAGGAGACAGAACTGTTCTCATGTTTTTCTAACTTATTGTCAACTGATCACTTCAGGAAAGTTGAAGTTATTATAAGCACCTCAGTAAATGTAAAAGTCTCCTTGAACACACGAAGTACCAAAACCTAGATATCCTGGGAGCACCACTTTTGTTATTTCATATTTAGATTTAGGGTAGCTGGCTTAAGAAACATTTATTAGAAAATATGTGTGTGAAGTAGTTGTTGAAAAGCTGCCTACTGTTTTCTTCATCTATGCAAGATGAACTCTATTCTGCTTTCCATGATGAATCATTATGTTGCTTTGCAGTTTTTTCCCCATATCTCACAAGATCCCACGCAAGCTTTGAAAAAGTCACCAAGAAGAGAAAAAAGAGACAATTTAAATAACATACCCAAGGCTTATTTTCCTCCTCCATTTGCTATGAAATCCCAGCAAAAAAATTATGTATGAGGAGTTTTCTATAAATCTTATGCTAAATAGCTGTTAAACAAGAGCATGAAATTCCCAAGGATGAGAACATGCAAATACCCTAAAGAAAATACTGCTCTCTGAGGGGTTTTATGAAATTCAAGGAAACTTTCTAAAGTTAGAAAGTACTTTGAGACAGGATACCATCTTGAAGTATCCAGGTTGCTGCTGAGCAGCAATCGTAAATTGCAGAATGCATAGGTTTTCAGTCCTCACACCATTTTTATGTCTGACAGAATAACTCTACCTGTTATATCTTGTTGTTCCCCAAGAAGATTTATTGAAGTGAAAAGCATTGAATCCTTACTGAAAGAATAGCAGAGTACTATATATATGTCTATATATATATGTCCTATCTATAGCAGTTTATACTTGTGCAGGAGGCTTCTACAGTGTATTTTGTCCTGACTTGAGTGATAAATTTTCGAAAGTCCTCAGGAATAATGATCTGGAAAATGTATTTTCCCCACAAGGCTCTAATATTCTTTTAGCCCGTGGCTTCAGGATCCTATAAAGGGAACACATTTTTAGCAGGTATAAAGTGGTTTTGGAGACTGACTGCTATTGGCAAGTTAATCCATGCTCCAAAAGAAGAGATAAAAAAATCTTACGTACCCTTTTCCTAAACTTTTAGCAGTGTGATATTTTGCCAGAGGGCCTGAAAACAGACAGGACCACAATGTCTAAAGATATTATCAGGGCTGTGCCTTAGATGGTCAGGATTTTGATGATAACAGTCTGCACTAACAGGATTAATTTCTAGGAAAGAATTTATTAATATCCTCTTGTGCATTACAAAATGTAGCAAATAAAATTAATGTTCACAGCTGTACCTATTCCTGCCTTTTTCCTGTCTTAATAAGAGGTACTGAAACAGTACATTGTGGAAGGGAAAAATAACTGGGATTAATTTTTGACAAAATGTACAACATATAGCCCATACAGCTTGTATTGATCTCAAGATGAGGTGGTTAACACAGTTCAGAGACAAACATGAACTCTGACTTTTTTGATTAAACTATCTTATTTGAAAAAGTGAGGAAAAATATTTCCCCACATTTTGCAAGTTCTCCTATTGCCTTTTCAAAGAAAATATACTTCTCTTGTCTGGTACCCAATCCTCTTGTGCAGCAGCCACTTAGCATAAACTAAAGAAAATTAGAGAAAAGTCATTGACCAGAAAGACTAAAACTTCTTAGTTTTAAGAACACAGTTTTGTTAACTAATAATGTAGATGTGTCACCATCTCTGGAGGAATTTAAAAGACATGTAGACCTGGTGCTTAAGGACATGGTTATAGTGGTGGACTTGGCAGTGTTGTTTATGTTTGGACTTGATGATCTAAAAGGTCTTTTCCAACCTAAATGATTCTATGATTGTGTACAACTTATTGCACGAAGTCTTTTGTTTGTTTTTCCTCTGCACACAACCCCAAATATCACTTAGTTGTTAGGTACCATTTTAATTTTTATGCCTTCTTCAGTGCCTGCTTGCTCTCATTACTACAATACATATTTTGTCATATGAAGCATAATTTTACTGGAAATACTTAAAAACCTAAATGACAAAATGGTCTTGAAGAGAGGAAAGTTTTTCAACGGGACAAGTGTACATTTTGCATTTTTCCATCTCCCTCTCTTATGGAAAATGAGAATGTTAAACAGCAGTAAGAAAAAGGCCATACAGAATGGCTGTCTTGAGAATTATGCTTGAATAGTTTTGCCCTCATGACATATTGCTACAATACATCAACAAAACGCAATTTCTCTGAGGTAGCTGCTACTCACCAAATACTGCAGTCAAGGAAATAATCTCTGCTTGGTTTCAGCTGAATGATTTTGGGGGTAGAATGTTAGTAGGTAGGCTACAGACTTTCCAGAATTAATTTTTATAAATGCAATTGATACGAAAGGCAACTATTTGAATTTCAGACATATTCCAAGAAAAAGCATATAAAAATTTAGATGATTAAACTTTTAATTTTTTTTTTTAATATTTACTAAGCCATATTTCACATACGGTTCTCCAACATATGTTATAGTGAGACAAAGTCAAAGATAAATCTTTCCAAGCAAGTTTTTGCTTGAAAAATGGTTTGATGTGAAATATTCCCTGGAAAAAAATTTCATACGTCACCTTTTAAATATCTTATATTGAAAAGATAAATAAATTGCAATACTTTTAGTAAAATTGAGACTGCATTTCAAATGGCATATTTTAATGTGCCCTGAAAGAGGCTCTCGGTGACTGAGGTAATTCATACAATTTTACTCAAAGTAACCCGATGTAGTACTGATGTTTGTCTTAATTTTTAGCACAAACCAGAAGCAATGGTCCTGTGTCTTTTCTTACAACTAATTACTTGCAATTAATCTATTTTTGAAGTCTCATGCTTTCCTTCTTCCATATGCACTCTTTTCCCCTTACTATGCTACTACCCTATTGCCTTTTTCACAAGCTCAACATCAATCCTACCTCAGTCACAACCTCTGTTTCAGAGATTTGTTACTCTAAGCCAATCTCTATTTCAGTGCAATTACAGCATCGAGGAAAATAATAAAACTATCAGAAGACGTAAATTTTTTATCTTTTATACAGACCTTAGGTTTTATATCATCAATTGTCAGTTTCCTGTTAGTTTAAAGAACACGTACAATAATTCACCCTTACAAATACACTTCTGTTCTAGACTAATGTCTCATAAATCATGCAATTTTGGCATGAATCACGTTGCAATAATTGCTCAGCTGTGGGATCTTCTTCTGATAAAGTAATAGGTTTGAATTTTACCTGCACCTGTAGTGAATAAAATTCAGCCGTGTAATGTACTTAATCCTTACAGTCACAGTGTGCTGTTTGATAGAATATTGTTATTATTTAGCAGCCAACAGACAATGACAATCCATCAAACAACATAGGTCTGAAAAGCAAAATTATATATTTTGTCCAGATTGAATATATAGGGGCCCTAAGAAAATTACAGTTACCAGGATGCTGAGATTAAAGCACAACTCTATCTATGCATGTGATTTATTGATGCTTTTATTTATTTTGTGCAATTTTTAATATCGAGTCCTTATTTAAATTCCCTGGAAAAATTCTAAAATTCAATGCTCAATCTTTGGGTGACTGAATTCTGCAACTTAACATTTTTTGTAATGTATCTGTGTTTTTGCCTCCCTCTTTTTTTTTTTTATTGTTTTAATACACACCAACACAATGTTACTTTTAGAATACTTAGTGGCTTTACTTTGATAAATAACCTAGAATGCATAAACAATTAATAAATAACCTGCCATGCTGCTGGTGATTCCTTAAATTTTACTTTATATAGATTTTAGTATAGCTCTTTCAGAATGGCACTTTTAGGTCACATATTTGCATTAGATTCCTAAATTGTTGTTAACATTTCTTGTCAAGAATTCCAACGGACAAGGATTTAGCAAGTTGAAAAGCATCTTGTCTGCAGAAAATGTACTTAGAACAACACCTAACAGGGTCATACCATTTGATATAACCAAGTCAAAACTACTTAGAAGCCTTGAAGCCATTCCAAGGGGGATAGAGATGAAGAGAATGACGAGGATAGGAAGTAAAGGGTGGTCATTTTGGGACCACCAACTCAAATTCGGGAGGTGTGTCTGAGGTAGGATGAGGGAGGTCCCATGCAATGGACAGTTTTGGGGCTGGGTGTAATGGATGAGGTAATGTCCAAATATTTTAATTAGGAACTGAATATTGTAATTAGACAATTGTATAAAGTTGTAACACCTATGTAGTTCAGTATGCACACCTACTAAAATATTCCTGTTCATCTGGCATGCTGTAATAAATGAGTGCTTTTTGCTTTCTAATACTCAAAAAGAGTCTTAGAGAGTTATTTTCTGGCTTTTCGGCATCACTGGTGACAGAAGTAGTTGCCTCTGTGCCATTTTACTCTTCTGCAATTCTGCCTTCTTGTACACAGCTAGTAACTCCCACATGATACCACAAGAAGTACTTAAGAACAGTTAAGATAGACATGCACTTTCTTCGTTTAGCAGATTAGTTTATCAAACAAAGATGCCTGATTAGTCTGTCATAATATAGGAATGAAAAACTAATATAATATTTACTCCTTTTTTCTATTTAATTTTATTTCTAAAATTTTTTCTGCACACAATATATCCGACACTTGCCTGTTACTAAGGTTACGTTACAACAGATGCAGCTGCCTGGATCATGTTTCCTTTTTTCAGCTATTATTTCTGTGCCTGCTGTTCATTCATTCTGTGCCTAGTTCCTGATTTGGTAGACTTATTATTAGCCTTAATAGGTGATTTAAAATTATACTCGACTCATCCATTGTCCTGAGATGGAGATTATGTGATGTAGTCAAGAGATATAAAATTGTCTTCAATTTGATCTTACTGTTATTATAATTTAATTTTTAATATTATTAAACTGTTTGTCCTTGCACCTTTGATACCCCATTGGACACCATTATCCTTGGAAAACTGATGCAAAGCTTTCATTTCAATTCAAGTCATAAACCTCAATTAGCTTCAGGTTCTAGGCTGCCTTTACTGAAAAGATGCTCAAGTTCTTTTTTTCTTACTCAATTTTCTTTAGTAAATTGAGTATTTTCTTTCAGCTTCTTTCATGCAGTCCACTTGAGCTTGTTGCATACTTGCTCTCATTTCCCACTATGGCACACCCCTTTTGATTTTTTAATGTCCTTTTTTCCATTACAATATATTTCACTGTCTGTTTTTTGAGATTTTCAATCTTTGTTTAACCAGTTTTTGTTTTTTCAAATTTGTACTTCGCAAATGTATATGCTTAGTTAGACATTATTCTTTTACTCTTTACTAGTGTTGACAATTACATATATATTTCGAATACAATGCAAAGTTCTCTCTGGCTATCTATTTTATTAATAAAATGCACTTTTTCTTTCTCCTCCTACATGACTTAAAAAATGGCAAAACCAGTTGTCAGTATGAGTCATGAAACCATACATATGTTTGTATATTTTCAAGTGTAGTAGGACCTTAAATCAAATAACTAAAGAATGTGCATTTTCCATGTGCATGGTAATGACAATAAAAGGATTAAAACAAAAAGAGACACATTTTATCTTTATTCTAGTGACTGCTTGATTTTTTTCCCATGAACAATATATTCATGATACTTGATACCATCACAGGAGAGAAAATTCAAATCCCTCAGATCTATAAAATTTGTTTTTTTCTACAAGTACCCTGAAAAGCATTAGCACTATTTACCATTTTTTCTCTGTATTCTGACACCAGGAATCATTTACCTTCCCTAGGTCCAAATCACTTACAAACTTAATGAAATTAGTTAATCACTTGCCACTGAAATAAAGATAATGGAGGCATACCTGGGAAGTTTAGTATCAATGTCTGGGCTCGGATCAGGAGTGCGCTCTTGAAACACATCTCTTGCTCATGCTTCACTATGGAGCCTTGGCTCACATCTCATGGAATCTTGGACCACATGCAATGAATCTCTTTGGGATAAAATTAAACTGGAAGTTGTGACCTGTGAGCCCATATAATGCACTCCATATACAAGTGGGCATGCAATTCACTGCATGATTCAAAGCAGCTCTGGAGTGTAAAGAACAGACTTCATCTCTTATCTCTGTTGTTCGCTATATATTGGCCTACATTACTTATTAAGATAGGCAGAGCTACTGATCCTTCGGAAATTGTAAGTACAATACTTCTCTTAAAAAATTCAGGAAGGAAACATTTTATAGGAGACTAAAATAGTCAATATTAACTGCATGATCATAATTCTGTTCTTCCAGAGCACTAAGCTGTTTTCTAAGGAGCACTACAGGACTTTCGGAATCATTACTTTAATTCTGGTCTCACTGAAATAAACTGGAACTTTTCCTATTCAATTAAACAGAAAGATTGATAAATGAAATACTTTGTTGGTATCTGTAGTATTTTCAACATAGGCACTGGTATTTAATTTTATGTTTTTAAAGTGAAAATGCTTTTACAAACTCTTCAGGTCGATGAAAACATAAGAGTGAGTAGAAAAAGAAAGTGCAGGAAGGAAAACAAAATCTGTGATATGTTGTGTTTAAAGCTATCCCTATATTCTATAACCTCTGTAGCAACATATTACTTGAAAAAATGGAATATATGAAGCACCCCCTCTGAAAGGTATTTGAAGCCTGAGTATAGATGTTTGTAGTTTTGTATTAACTAAAGTGTGAGATGAGTACAAATAAACAGATAAAGAGTAAAAACATGATTAGGAGCAAAAAGATTTAATTTTTTTAGAAGATCATTTTTAGATTACCAATTTTTTTTCTTTTCCAAGTGAAGGACTGGCAGCTAGAGAATATTGCCTGAACTTAAAACACTACAGATTCTTTCATGGTCTGGGTAAAATCAGGATTGTATTGCAGTCTCATCCACCTTATTTAACTATGTCTGTATCAGTGGCATTCATGCTGTGAGATACAGAAAAAAAACTTGTCCACAGACTAGAGTTGTGACCTGTTGCAGGGATCAGATTTCTTTCTGGATTTTGAAAATGTAATATTTTGGGGAAATTCAACAACACTATTGACTGATCTTCTTTAGGACTACTGAGAAATGGACTGCAAGATCAAAGCAACTTAATTTTATGCTGATCAAAGTTTTAATTCTTCAGAATAATTTTCCTTTGATTGTGAGTTGTGCTTTTCCTTCTGTCGTGGGTTTCATAGGTTTACTAGTAAGAGCTGAAAAAGTGTACCAAAAAATCTTTCAAAAGTTTTAGTGATTATTTATAATGGAAAAGCTTCAGTGATTATTTACAACATATTCAATTGTTCATATGTACACATAGTGTATTATTTATTATTTCTGTGATCGACAGTCTTCTTTGCTGACCACCATTCATCAATGATTCTGCATTTTATTTCTACAACCTTCTAGGTAACAAAAAGCAGTTTTTAAACCTCCAGGATGAAACACAGCACCAATTCACGCTAAACCTCCCACTGCCATTATGGGGAAGAGGTGGGTGGCGGGAGGGGGTGAACGGCCTGCCCATGGATCTGCCCAGGTGAGAAGCAGCTGTCAGAGGAGATGGGGATCTTTATGAAGGCCCTGTGGAGAGGCTGACTCACATAGGTGGAGGGTCAGTAAGAGACTGGGGGCATATGAAGGGAGACTGGAGGTCTGTGACTTCTGGTGGCAGAGACGCAGCTGCTTGTCCACCCACAGACCTGTGTCTGCAGAGTGGGCTTGGAGACCTGTGAGAGCAGGGGGGAAAGGCAAGTCTGGGGCTGCAGACTTGGGCTGCCCAAGTCTGAATCATGCACCAATACCCAAGGAAGCCACAGTTGGTTGTGGGGGCGTGACTAATACCTGCAGGAGGTATGGTCCTCTGCAGACCAAATCATACCATCTTGAGAAGTATTTTTCTGGCCAGGGGCTCACATCCAGGACTCTGCAAAGAGACTGTAGAGGCTTGTGGAGCCCTCAGACTGCTAACTGTCCTCCATGTCTGTGTGGATGCCAGTGACAGTGCGTGGAGAGAGCTCGAGTTTATCAAGAGTGACCACAAAGCTCTGTGGGGTGAGGAGAGGTCGGGGGGGAATCTGTTTTGTTCAGCCTGGAGAAAAGAAGGGAGAGGAGTAACATCTAATAGCAATTGCCTGGTACCTACAAGGAGGTTATCAAGAAGATGGAGCCAGGCTCTTTGCAGTGGTACATAGTGAGAGGATGGGAGACAAGAGTGTAAATTGAAATGAAAGATTCAGGTGGAATAGATAGAAACCCTTTTCCCTCATGGTGAAAAGTCAAGCACTGGAATATGTTGCCCGTAGAGGTTTTGCAGACTCTGCCCTTGGAAATTTTCAACATCTGAATGTGTAAAGCCCTAAGCAAGCTTGTCTGACTGCGTAGTTCCCCCTTGCTGAGCAGGAGGTTGGATTAGAGAGGTTCTGGGGTCCCTTCCAACCTGCAAGTCTAGGATTGAATCATGAGCTTGTGTGCTGTGTAGGAGTAAAAATCTCTAAAACGCAACAGGATAGAGGTGATCTGGCATGCCAAGTGTTGTTAGCTGAATTTGGCATGTGTTGTCATATCACAAGGAGCCTTGACATGATATGACTAAAGCAATTCAAAGGTATCTACAATTCATATCACAGGGTGGTAGATTTGATGGGAAGTATGAAATCTAACTGGTTTTCTGGAAAGTGAAAAACATCTTTAAAACAACTTCTATTCTAAGTACTTTAAATACAGATTTACTGGAACAAGGTGAAACCCCCAGAAGCTGTTTGTATTTGCTGCAGGATTTAAGCTGCAACCCTCCCCAGTGTAACATGTTTTCTATGCTGGTTTAGCTACCATGGACCTTCTATCATCAAAATTTCTTCTAAGATATAAAAAATTTTTTCAGCTGAACATTTTGTTCTGTCAGTAAAAAAAGAGACGCTTCTCACAAAGTGAAAGATTTCTCTTAACTCTATGAGCAAAGGGTTACATAGGTTAACATTTGGGCTCCTGTCAGGAAAAAAAAATCAATTAATTTCATTGGTTTCACAGAAATACAGTTTGCATTTAATGTTCTTGTTGAATCAGCATTGCTCTGTCACCAGAGTTGCAAAGAGCAGACCTAGTACACTATTTGAAAGTCACCATAAATATATAGTGTTGAATAATTACTTTTTTCTTACCCTTAAAAGAAATGTCAAGAAGACAAGCTCAGGTTCTACATTGACCTTTAAATTTGCTTTGGTTTGGGGAAGTGAAATCCTGAGCAACTTAGTAGAGCCTGTGTCATTGCTTGGATCTGTCAGGAGCAGTTCAGGACTAAGGTATGAAATCTTGATTTATAGATGATTTCAGCTTAGCTACAGACAGACCAGAGTGTACATGGCTTCCTGCATGATAAGCTGGCCATCAGCAGTTGCATACCAGCTGGCCAGTTACGCTGTACTACCCACAGCATACCCATTCTCTTCTTCACATTAAACAACCAGGAGATACTTTGGCATGTAAAATATGCAAAGATCTTATGTGCCTATCCCTTACAGGTGATGGAAATTGAATTTCTGTGCATACCTCAATGATTAAATGGCCAGTCAAAGTATTATTATATTGTCTTATGTGTTTCTAGATGGTAGAACAAACTAACTGAAGTTGCCATGACTTACAATAACATGGAACTTCCCCCAGTAAGTTTTGCTTCTTTGTATGATAGTATATGGACATATACATCATATGCATGTTATTATTTACATAAAATAGAGAAATTATCCAGATAGGATTATGCATGCAGTAGTCAGAATTATCTGTTACTTCAGGAAACAGTTTTGATGACTCAAAGGATCAATGTACCCTGTATAGGCACATTACAACACATGCGCATCAGAAAGAAGTTTTGTCCACAGTGTTCTCTTAGTTAAAACAATCAGTGTATACATTAATATTCTTGTATGTATGGACAGAGATAGTGTAATAGTCCTGGAGGTCTTCAAAGCTACTTGTGTTCAGAATTCTCCTATTCATTATTTACTGATTCCACTATACGTATTTTAAATACATAAAATGGAATTTCTAGTAATTTAACCTTCTCTGATGTCTAAGTTTATAGGGAGCGCCTTACTCAAAAATTCTGACAGGGCTCTTACCAAAAGCAAAGGATAGCATGTCATATATTGTGTAGGTATGATGGGTGTGTGGGATATGTATGCTTTTTTATTTATTAGCACTTCACCAGTCTCAAGTAATTCTTTGACAATCTCAGAGCACCTGCTGACTGTTTCACAAAACCACACAGATACAAACCATTATTAGTCAGTAGCTGCTTAGTGTAATCACTGGCAATGCTAATGCTTTCTTCTTTCCTACATGACTGGAACATACCAGGAAGACCAGCTATTACTGCGACTTGAATGACTAAGCTGACTGGATCATCAGTTATGATCAGCTGCCTATAGATTCCACTTCTCTGTTTCTCCTTCAGTTGGGCATGTATGCATTTTACAAAGTGTGGTTAAGAAGCAACGAATGCTTATTGATTTAGCAGACTGTATTTACGTATTTATACACATATACTGACAAGTTCACAAAATGTTATTTAGAGAAACAGATCTTTTGGCATTTGTTTTGCATTTTAGTCAATTGAACAAGTTAGTTACAGAATTGCTTAAACCTTTTTTTTGTTAGCCCCCACAGGACTTCAAGTGCTGGGTTAAAAATATTTTCTTAATGCCATGCCTGTGCTAGAAAATTTCAGAGACAGCATAGCCGACGGCATATGCATACGCACATTACTATGGCATATATGTGACTGCTTTAGTCAGTATTTCATGTAGCAATCAGAATTTGTACTGGCAAAGGATTTGGCATCCAGTGTGTAGATGCCAATGTTCCTTGGATTACTGTCTAGCATTTTGGCTTTATGACGTTTTTACTGTGTGCTGTAGGATGGCAGCAGAGTACTCAAGGAAATAGGATAACCCAGGAATTAGTCACCCCTGTATTTTTTAAATCTATCTCATTTATTTTTTATTATTAAATTATCTCAAATGTGAATCCCAAGAAAACACCCAACCCTTTGCCGGTGCCTGGTTATGCTTTGGTTAAAATGAAACCAGGAATGCAGGACACTGTTAGGGCATCCAAATGTTTCATTTAGTGAGGAGCAACTCCAGCTGTGATAAAATGGTGTTTCTAATGGACAGTCCTATGCTCCTGAACAATTGGAAAATCAGAATGTGATGCAGTTTGGGGCTTAAGAGCCAGTCTGGAGAAAAGAAAGTGCCACATTCTGTAAATTTCTGCCAAAGTCCCTTGACCATTTAGAGCAACAGCTCCATCCTGTGACAGCTGGTGAGCGGGTCATGATTATGCTCTGGAAGTTTAAAACCTTATTAGCTCTTAGTCAGTGGCCAACTTGTTTGAACAGTCCAAGGCAGAAATGGTTATCCTACAGTTGTGCCCTCCATTGTGATGCACAGAAATAAGAATCTGAAAAATGTACAAGGCTGCAGGGATATGAAACAACAAAACTGTCCCAGGGTGCATAACCAAATTTTTCTCTCACCCCTGTTCTTCTCCTTCTGTACTGACCAGAACGGAATGCTTTTAAATCACTCTTGCAATCCTGTTTTAATTTCTTGTTTACCTATGATCCCTTTTAAGTCCTTATGACTTGTAACATCTTCTTTACTAAAAAGTTACATTGCTTCATGATGACTGTATGTGATAGAAAGAAACAAGGTTGAAGTCTGAGTTTTAACTGCAAAAATCCAAGTCTTTGGAAAGGATACTGCTAGAACATGTCAGAAAGGTATCTATGCATTTTTTTCCTGTTACAAAATACAAACATTCAAAACTGAAAATATCTGTGGATGTTTAATTGAAGGATTTCTCAGGATTTAATTCTAAGTTAAAAGCAGAACCAGAACCTCAAAGGGAACGAATAACTGCTGGGCAGTCACCATGCAGTATTGCCCACAGCTTCTGTGATGTGAACCTTCTGTAATGTGAAGATCTTATTTATCCCTATGATCCCCTTCCATATGATGAGAAAATTACATTACTGTAATTACATTACTGTAATTACATGCAATCAACCTGCATAAAATCTGCCTCATTCCTGAATACTGGAGCTGTCATTAAAAAAGGCGCTCTGAGGCAAACACACAGAAAGTAGTTTTATTTTTCCTGATGTTGTAAATTTATGTGGCGTGAACTAGAGGCCAGAAATTGTCTGACTTTTTTATTTCTGATAATCTGCTTCTTTTATATTATCTTCCTAGTGTTTTCTGTTTTGTACAGGAGGTAATCAGGAAAAACACTTCTCTAGTTTATTTAACACTGAAAATTCCCATTGAAAGAAAAAAAATTGCAATCTACTGAAAAGCATCCCCATTTCACTCCAAAGACAGGAGGTCAGTTCTTGAGGTAGGATTGTATTTTTATGAGACATTTTTCATATCTTTTATTCTCTTAGGGACAAAGAATCTGCAACACACAGTGATCTTTATCATCCAGAAGTAATTTACATTTAACAAGAATATTTAATTACTTAATTGCTTGAAAAAAAACTCCCACCCCAAACAAATTAAATACAGTGGTTTATGCCTAGTCTGCCTGAAAATTTTGCTTGCAGTTATTCCTTGTTATGAGACGGAGAACAATCACTGTTTTAAATCCTTAGTTTGTTGGTTGTTTTTTTTCCCTGATACTCTTTAAACGGTTTCCACTGTAATCAAGAAATGTAAAACAATTGAAAAATATATAATGGTTGAAACCCCTCCAGTTACAACTAAAAGACTGTAACTTTCAGAAGTTCTTAATCTTGTGTCTGAGGTAAATATACAACAAAGTTCTTAGTTTCAGATCTCTTTTCTATCTCAGTTATGTTTTTATTTTACTTCAGTAGAAGTTTAGAGGTTTTGCTTTCAGAAGGATGGATTCACCACTCATGTATTCAAGTGATAGCTGCACGGACTGGCTCATTGGAAATGTAAGATCTCAGTTGTCAGCAGAAATAAAAGGTCACCTTTCGCTTTAGGAAGCAGGATTTCAAGGGCTAAAGATGGCTGTTCTGGATATCAGGTGGTGTTTCCTTGTTTGTTAGAGCTTATGCAATGTGAAATCACTTGCTTTGACTGTTCTTTACACGTTCTTTGTGACAGTGACATTGATTGTAAAATCCTTTCAGGATATATAGGAGAGAAAATGGGCAGGGAGTCATGCAGAAAACTTCTGCTGATTGTGTTCCTGATGCGTCAGCATCTGTTAAAAAAAATCCAAACCAACAAAATGCAAACTTGAAACTGGATTCTAAGTTATAAACAAACTAATCTGTTTGTGTATGCTCATGTGCATACCAAGTAGGGATTCTTCAGAATTCTCCTTGAATTTGCCATTGAACCTTGCAGAAATACCCAAAGACTTTTACCAGAACGATGTTGGGTATTGGCATGTAAAAAAAGTTGACAAGTAATTCCTTTAGTTGAAATTTACATTATAATAGCATAGAAGACTCCCACCTAGGAGTTACTGACAGATATTAAAATGGAATTCCCATTCCAAATATTTTACAGACTAAGTGTCAGATTGTGAAATCATCTCCATACCACCTGAATTGGATCTTCAGCATAAAAAAAACTGTGCCATTAAAAAAGTGTAAGCATGCAGGGTCCATGGCTCTGCATGTGATGAAAGCCGAATCCATCCTTCACATGTCACACCTGGATATTAGGGCCTGACAGAAGAGATGTCCTATAGGACCAGCATTGTGGCATTGTGGCAGGCCTGGAGGTAGTGCTTTGATCATTTGCTTCAAACCTGGGACTATAATAGCTCCTGTTACCAAAGTAGCTACGATTATACTACCTTCATTTTGAATCTTTGTTGCAGAAAGCCGCAATACACTTTAGTCTGTATTGTGGTAATGCAAGTCACATTTTCTTAGAATAAAAATTATTTATGGATTCCTTTCTAACCTAACCTGTTTTTTGTTTTTATTGTGTGTGAATGAAACATTTTGATCTGATATAAAGCATGGTAATACCTTGGTGAGGCTATGCTGAATAAAACATTTTACATGGAGTTAAAACCCAGAAGATTTAAAGCTTTTGTTAGTTTGGTTTTGATAAAAAATAATTATGTGCGTCTTCCTTGATTTTTCTGTCACAATGAAGAACTTATATTTTGAATTTTCTAGCTGGACCCTTTTGTCAGACTGTGTCAAGGACTTTATTTATGATTGAAAGCTCTTTCTTTTCTGCGTTGGGTCTTCTATGCATAATTTTAACAACTTGCTGTTTATCGAACAACTTGAATCAATCTTTAAAATTGTTGTTTTCCTTGTTTATTTGCAAGGTTTGAAATCAAGCTCCAAGAGGAAAGGAAAAACCACATGAAAAAAATTTCAAGGTAATTCAAAACCAAAGGGAAGTGGTATATAATTTTCAGGTCTTTACAAACTTTGCTCTGCACTCCTGTTTTGCCTTTCAGTTACAATTCTCTGAGTTTCCTTTGGGCTGTGCTGGTGCAATATTCTTGGTGCTCTACTTTGTGTTCCACTTGTTTCCACCAAAGCAAGGGGAATTCATTACTGTGCTTCATATGCATATAGCCTTAAATCCGCCAGATAGTCTACTTATTTAGTGGGTCTTCTCACTGGTCTCCTTCCTCAGGACTCCTTGACTCCCTTATTACAAAGTTTCCAGTGAAGCTAAGAGTAATATTTTTGATCCTAAAAATATCCCTAAAAAGTCTCATTTGGTTTGGAACCCCATGCACAGTGGTGCTGCCAGTGGACTAATGAATAAGTAGCCGGTTGGATATTCTTTGGTCATAACTGAGTAAAATAAGTGTTTAAGGGTTCTTAACTTGAGATCTTTGAGAAAGCATTGATTCATGCACTGAGCTTTCATGGATTTTATTGGAACATTTCCTTCTGAAACAAGGATGCGTTCCTGAATCAGGGGCTCTGAAATTGCTTGAAGATCTGGCAACTGCAGGGTAGTGTAGATAATATGTTATTTATCTGTAAAAAAGATAGCTTGGCTACAGCAAGTATTCTCAGCCACAAATGCACCATGGTTTGTGCTAGTTAATTTATTTATATTTCAGAGCACATGCAACAGAGAGTAAATTAACTTCTATGGAGACCTAATCTGCCACAGACCAGTTGCTTCTGATGCCTAAACTTGTGGTTTAGGTATGCTCCTTATAAGTCCATGACCTTCAAGCTGTGTTTCAAAAACAACTTAATGAGGGGCTATTTGTGGGAGGCCAAAGTGGTTAAGTATTCTTTAAGGAAACAGTTGAGGGGTTTCATTATTACATCTTTTCTGTAGTGTGCCTGCCTTATGAAAGATCTGAAATAACATTGCATGGAGATTGGTTTTGGTTTTGTAGTTATGAATTTATTTCAACAGATGTATCACATCACTTTTGACCTAGAAGTTTAAAAAGTTATATCAAAACATGAATAAATCTGAAATCAATTTAAGGGAGGACTGACAGTTATATGGTAGAAACAGCTTTTCTTCATTTATTGGAGTAACTCTAAAAAGTATGTGATGACGTTTTTATACATCTAGAACTAGTAACTTCAAAGAGCATTCTGTGTATGAATCACACATATAGCCATTGTCATAAAAATGCATTAACAAAAAGAATTAAGTGCAGAGGATAGCTGCGGAAGTGGTACAACTCTTTTGCCCTTCACCAGATAAAAATTTATGGAAACTTAAGAGACTGACTCAAAGATAAATACTTGAAGACAGAGGCTAATAAAACTTTTTAAAGTCCATTTTTAAAACCATGTCCTTCCCTTAGGCATTTACCTGTCAAAGTCTAAGCCTATTGAGAAGTCTACTATAAAATAACAAATACTTGCAATTTGCTTTCCTTTTTGCAGTCTGTCCCTAAATCTATATATTTATAAAGACTAAATACATAAGTACTATATATAATAAATGACTAATAAAGACAGAAATTAATACATTATATATAACTAATAAAGACTAAACATTTTTCTGTTGAAGGAGAAGGGATGAGAAAGAAAAAGAAGGCATCACTGTTACTAGGTACAGCCTTAACCCAGTAGTTTCAAACTAGGTTTCATAACTTGATGTTGATACCATAATACAAAACATCTTGCAGCATCAGAAGGATATCAGATAGCTTTAGAATTGTTCGTAACCTGAGTCTGTTCATGCAGTTATGTTCAGATATTTTCTCATTTCTCTGCATGTCTGTATGTGTGTGCATGCACTCATGTATGTTTCTCAGTTTTTCATGCTGGCGTCAGCTCAAAGCAAATTTTAAGAGCTAGTACGGGCACTCTTAGAAAAAAAGTGTTGTGTTTTTTTTCCTAGTTCAACTGAAAAACTCAAAGCAATCTCAGATGAAATTCTGAAAAATTCTTACATTCTCTTATTTTATTTTGCTCTTCTCATAGTCATTATTTGATATCTTCCTGCATTACCAGACTGCATGCACTGAATCCTCTTCTCAATGTTATACATCACTGTGGCTTTATTAGAAGGAATTCAAGGTTAATCATTAGCAAACACTAACCAGTACTTCCTGCTTATAGAGTACATAGATTTCAGCAGTGGGAAGAAAATTCCTGACAGAATTGTCTGCTCTTAGAATGCCTCCCATAGAGAGGCAAGAGGGGGAGAGAGATTCTCAGAACAAAAGAAGGAAATCTGCTTTGACAGCTCCCTGTGTAGTAGTGTAGACCACACCACTTCAAAGCTGTGATGCTCTCTCCCATCAGCATCACTATCAGTGCTGCTGGGCTTTCTCTGATCACTCCACAGGGAGAAGATAAGTACCTGAATTCTCAAGTATTTTCTATTATTCTCACTTCCTCCTGGCTCAGGTGAAGACATGGTGCAGAACTGTTATCTGCAGTCCTCCCTCACTGACAAAGGTAGATAAATTTGTGGGATTAGCCTGTTAGCTAGTGATAAAGATTGTCTCTAGGGAGGCAAATAAATGATGGGTCCAGGACATAAACACTAATAATGAAAAAAAAATGAAAAATTTTTGTTGATGTCTATTATAATACGTATTCAGCTACCTATTAGAAAACATTATTTTTATTGTGAGATAGCTGTAATTTCTATTCTTCCCTTTTCTCTCTTCTGGGAGGAGAAAAAAAATATTTACTGGCAATTAATTCTTTGAGTGACTCTCCCAGTCTTCACAACTGTGTAAGTAAGGAAACTGCAGTGCGAGCTTCCAAAATTGTGCATTGAACCTTGTCTACTGGTTCTTTAAGTCCTTGTAGTGAAGTTATCAAAGGAGAAGTGAAAAATAGTCTAATGTCTTCTGAACTGCAAACACTGCAGTGGGTTCACATTACATCACTGTCATGCTCTGCATCCACAACCATCTACTTGCTTATGAAATATAAGAGAGACACAGAGCATCTGTCTCTTTCATCAACCAACTCAGCTCTCCCAACATTGCTGGTGGCATGAAAACAGGGTTTTTTTAAAAAAAAAAGGAACTATGACTGAATTTTAGCTAGCTGTGTGGCTGACCCTATTCCTGGCCTTTGTCAGGCCTGGGTATTTTCCAGTATAATTTTTCAGTATTTTCAACTCTATTGTGAATAGACTGGGTATCCCAGAAAAATGGAGATAGATATGGAGGGGCAAAAATAAGGGAGGGAAAAGCTCTGATTCAGAATTTATTGCTTTTAAATATAGATATGTAAAAATAGAGTAAGTTAACTGGCATGATACTCAGACTATAGAGTCTCATAGTCTCAATGACACTAATTTATTTCAATGGCAATGGCTAAGGAAATCCAAGATGATCCTAATTACCTTCTGTGAGATATGCTAGTAAGCAGAATAAATATTTTAAAAAAACTGCACAGCACTGCATGCAGTATAATCATAGAATCCTAGAATAATTTGGGTTGGAAGGGACCTTTAAAGGTCATCTAGTCCAACCTCCCTGCAAGGAGCAGGAACATCTTCAATTAGATAAGATTGCTCAGAGCTCCATCCAGCCTGACCTTGAAGTAAATATGAATAATGTGAGCATCCTGAAATTTTCAGTTCCTGGTGTCATTTTACTGTAGTGAAAGGCTGCCATAGCATATCTCTTCTGTCTGGCTCATGAGACTCTCATGTTAACAGAGAGTCAGGTTGGTAAGTCACCACATAGTCTGCACTGGGTTGAGGAGCAGTATATCCTGGTTTTGCGTGTAGGCTTGAGCATTTCTGGAACCAACCTTTCAGTTCTAGCATTAGCACTGACAACATCTTCTGTCTCTATATACATTAAAACAATATATGTCTGTACATCCAAGAGGCTGACAGGAAAATGTAACTACACCTGACAGAGCCTTCCAGTGTTCCACTGCTCAGAAGTGTTACTCAGAATATGGATTGTAGTAATTTTTTTCTTGATGTTAATAATGATTTGGAAATAAATGGCCATGTGTCATGCATTTTAAATAAAAATATATTTTCCAGTATCATATAATAATAAAAAAAATGTTTTCTAGATCATTACCATTGTGAAAAATATTTTTTAGAGATAAAGAGAGTGACTTCCTGAATGAAAAATGAATGTGTAAGGCAGAGCTTTTTCTTAGCTTTGTCCACTGAGTATAGTACTGTTTGTTTCAGTATACAATTGCTGTATTTTTTTGTGGTGTAAATGTATTTTGAATTGAAGATAATACATCACATTACACACATGCTGTGTGTAATATCGGTGTCTGTGCAGGGATATTACCTGGATATTACCTGCTTAGTGTTATTATTTAGGGCTTACAAAATATTTTGTGTTTCTGAATTTATTATTTCAAGAAAGCTAATACTTGTCTGCACTTTGCATGCTTAGAATGTGTAGAATGGGTATTTAACAATTGACAAGTGACACAAATATTGTTAGTAGATGCCATAATAGCGTGGTACTAAGTACAATGGGAACTGAAAAAGCTATAGCTTGGTGCTTCTTTTTTTTTTTTTGTCTTGGGATTCAGGAGATGTAGCTAAACCTGGGGTCTTTTTGTTTGGGTTTTTGTTCGCTTGTTTGTTTTCTATTTCATACATTATCTGTGTGCCTGGGCACTGTTTTTGAATCCAGGACTTTTTTTAACATCACCAAGATAAATGCAAGTGTTCATGTTATGTTGGCAGAGCTTTGTGCTTAAGCCTTTTATCTGTGAAACGAAGATGTTGAATACTGGCTCACCTTGTAGGTATTATAAGGACAAATTCTCTAGCCTTCGTGAGGTGGAGGTACATGGATAACTTCCGTTTTTAGTTGTAAAATATTTTTTAAAGTTCTGTGTATTGAAAACCTATTGTCTTAAAATGTGTTCTTTGGGGAAAAAAATAATGGTTAAGAGAACAGAGATAACACTCATTTGCATCGCCCTTGTATTCAAGTCCAAAGGATTCTGCAGCTACAAAGTGTAACATGATTATTCATCTTCACTGGATCACATGCTGTGATCAAAACATAGAGTTAGAACAATGTATACAAGATGACAACGCAGGCTGTATGACTAAATGCAGTAACAGAGATGGGATAGATCTGGATTGCCTCTGGTCAGCTGTAATCAGTAACAACTCACAGTCCTTTACTAAATGTAGTTTTCTGTGCTACGTCTTGCTCTTCCTTGGGACTACAGAGGAGCAACTGATTGTTTTAGCTTTAGCAAATATGTCGTGCAAAATTCCCCATTGGAGAGTAGACTAAGTGTATTTAAAGTCTGTTTCCAGCTGTATATTTTGATTATGATTGACTGAATCAAAAACCTTTCCTGGTTAGTGGCTGAGGCAGGTTCATCATGGAAAGTAGATTGTGCCCCCCACTACAGACATAAGCAAACCCTCCATTCACCCCATCATATGCACAATTCCTACAAATATATGTTTTTAACTTTTTAGACTTTTTGAATCTTGAATGTGTGAGGAGAGAACACCAATCTCATCTCTGAAAATTGTATGCCAAGAGAACCAGCAAAACACCCTACTTTCATTTCCTATCTCTACTTTACCATGGTTATTTCAAAAGATCAAATTCAGCCAGAAATCAAAATATAGGTCTATTTTGTGAGGAAAAGAAAACACGATTCAGTTTTATTTCAAAGCACAGAATAGCATGAATCAAGACACAATTACATTTTCTTACATGTTGTTTAGAGCTTGCATTTTCACTATTTGAGTTCGTTTCTGTGGTAGTAGAATGTTACTGTTCATTAATCTAAATTCTACTTGTGGCTGTAGTAAAATTAATCAGTAACTGGTGATAAAACTAATTGCATTTTTCTGATTTTCCTAATTTGTTAGAGCACTTTTGGCAGTTGTTAGCTGAGGAAGAACTGTGTTCTCAGAAATTATTCAGTCGGGTATATTCCAGTTACAAAAATGCAGTTCTGGGTCATCTAAAGGGCATGCTAAAATGAAGTGGGGGAGGAATACAAAAATTGCTACTGAAAAATAAACTTACTGAACCAGAATCAGTGTGATGTTCAGAAGCAGGGGGTTTTTTAAGTCTAACTTCAAACACTACTTTTCCATGGATCGATGACTAACTATTTTCATGAGGTAACACAATTGCTATCTATTATTTAACAAAAAGCATTATTTCACAGAAGGATTATAAACAAAAACAGAATTGTGCTGAAATTAATTTTACAGGATGCACTGCATTTTTTGAGTGAACTTTATTGAACAACATTGATATTGAAATTATATAAACTCAATTTTATTAATCTACTAAATTGTGGAAATCACCTCTCTTATTTGTGTAAAAAATTTCTATTAATCATCAATAAGATTTTGTTGTGAATTTGATGATATATAACAGGTGCACATGCCAAAATATGGGAAGAGACTCTCCAGAGAAAGAATCTATGAACTTTCCTCTCCAAAGGATTTTTAATACTGACAAAACAGGCTTTTTGGTTTTGGTTTTTGGTTTTTGAAATAAAGAGTATATTTCAGAGTTAGGATTAATTGATAACTTTTAGAGCTGGATCTTAAAGAATACAAGACTCTAGAGATCCTTTTGAGAATACAGTGGCAGAAAATTCCTGTAAAAGAAATTCTATATCTGTGTAAATAATTCTAAATGCGTGTTTACAAAAGGAACAGACTCTTAGGGGAACCAGAGATAAACTTGCAATTTTTTCACTTTGCAGCCTATTTTAATAGCTGTAAGTTATTGCTAACTGCCTTTGTGTGGCAACACCTTCATTTTGTAGTGAAGGAAGAAAATAATTTGCTACAATTGAATGACATCGTAAAACGCAGTGCAAGCTTCCAGCTTCACATGGACCTCTGTGCATCAAGCAGTTACATCAGATATTAATTTTTGTTTCTTGTTCATGATTTTTGAAGAACCTGTAATGATTAATGTCCAGTTTACCATGCCATTCAGTAGAGTCCAGGACATCTGATAAATTCTCTTTCTGCATCTTCCATGGACATATACTGAACAGATGTTGCAATAAGATTAGTAGCATAATTATTACAATCCAGATATGACGATTAATGTACTTCCTTTTTCTGTGGAACTGTCCACAATTCTCACAAGTTCTTTGGAAGTGCCTAGATATAGTGTAATATTCATGGAGTAAGGCAATTATAGTTATTACGTCTGTAGTACGAAAGAGAAGTTCTTTATTTGGAGCACTGAAAAACTGATGTTCGTGTTGGGGAAGAAGATGTTTTCTCCAATGAAGTTTGATTTCAATCTCAATATCTTGAAGCAAGTATCTAGGATCTTGAGACTTCACAAAGTCGCACTCAACTTCTTGTTGAGGAAGCAAATACCAACTTCCAAAGCAGTGCATAAAAAAATGGAAGGAAATTGTTGAGTTTAACTGATACTTTTACATAGATTCCCTTTTGGTTTGGAGGGAGGAATATTCTTGTAAAGTCTCAGGGCATCCTTGGCTCTGCCACAGTCTTTGTTTTTAAATTCTTTAAAGAAATGCTACTGAACAAATAACAATTAGTCCAAATGCATTAAATACAAATGATAGCTCCCAAAAAAGACCTTGGATATATGATATTTATGCAATATATTTTAACCAGTAATAACAAGGCTCTATAACTCGCTAAATATTGCAGCAGGACTAGTAAGGACACACTGTTATTTTATGGCCCAATGCAAGGCAAAAATCAACCAAACATTTACATTCTCATGTTCTTCTTTCTCTGCAAGACAAATTTCTGGTGTCCTAAAAGTACTCTTGAAAATAGCTGCCAGATTGCCATACAATATAAAATGTCGAGTTTATTTAAATTAGCAAAGGAAGTCATCACAGTAAGAAAGAATGCTTATAGGGAATAGACAGTATGAGACAAATTTCAAAAGCACTTGTATGAAAGGTTTGTACTAAGAGTATGCTAAAAGTACTAGAAAAACACACCTGGATTCCCTGGATCCTGTAGGACTGATCAAGATAACTCCGAAGGATTCTAAAAAGAAATGAGATTTTTTTTCTGTGGTATAATGGGTGAGATAGAAACAAAAGAGGGAGAAGAAGCTTACAACCCAGGAAGCATTCCTTCTCAACAGGAATGCAGGCTGTCTGGGAGCCTGCATTCAGATTTCTGTCTTAAAGCCCTGATGTCTTGGGAATGCAGAACATGGCATTTCCTCTGTTCTCACAGATAAGAAGCTCTTCTGTAAGGATTTATACTTCCTGTATATTTCCTACTTGGGACATGTGAACAAGAAATAAGTACAGTAGATATCCACATATGATGAATTCACAAGATGAACAGAAACGATTTCTTTAAGTAATCTAAATGTGGTTTGCTAACAAAGGCTTTTAATGCAATGATTTTGATTCTTTTCACATTTGTTGTTCATCACCAACCCTGGACTTTTGACATCCCTGGTATATATTTGACAATCAGTTAATCTTTTTTCTTACACAAGTGTAGAACACATTGTTCACATAGAACACATTGTTCAAGCCTCATTTTCAGTTTTCACTGTCTCATTTTTAACAGATGATCTAGTCCTGTGCAGATTCAGATATCTGAACACACCTGCATGAGGTCATTATGGATGAGTTTGCTTTCATCTGTTGAATCATCTTTCTCAAACCATATTTGGTAGGAAAATTACAGACAGAACTCAGAGCAATAAACTATGGCAAGTGTAATTTAGTAACAAAGCCAGGAAAAAAAAAAAAGCCAGAGGTGTACAACACCAACACCTGCCAGAAATTCAGAGTAAAACCTCAGTGAAGAACTTGGCCCTTCAGTCTGCTGAAAAGTGAGTTTATATTTTTCATTAATGTTTTTCAGAAGGAATTAAAATGTTTATGTTTATTTATTTGGACATTAAAGGGCCTAAGGCACTGACACAAGTACCTCAAGTTCTCAAAATTCATAGAGATTACAGATCAGGAGGTGCTGTGTAGATTTATGGTAAGGAAAATATATAAATGATACATTGCATGGCTAGTGTTTTCTTTCTTTTTAGAAAGCACCTATTATTTTTAATGTCTTTTACATTTCAGCACTCTTTTAGGTTAACATGTTTTAGAACAACCAAAGTTAGACTGTTGGCATCAACGCCGAAAGATCTATGTAGCACAGACAGACAATTTTCAGCTACTGCTTAGGTAATTTTTTTTTGTTTACTTGCCAAATGGTCCTACTTTCATTTTAGTTAGTGTTTTGGCAGATAGATTCTATCAGCTATCAGCCTACCATCATTACATTTTTTGGTAATGAAAGGCTTGCCAGTGCTTTAATATCAATGGCTCCTGTATTTTAGAATCTACTGGATGGTAGCTGTCCTAAAGAATGTTCCAGAAACCTGCAAGTGAATTATTTCGATTTACTGTCTTGGTCCAGTGCAGGTGATGCTTACTGTGTGGGAACTGGCAGATGTGTATGAGAGGGCTTGCCAGAGAGTTTAGAGCTCTCTACTTGGCAGAGAGAAAATATGTCCATGTTTGCCACACAGACTAGAAACCAGGGAGAGAGTTAATGCTCTTAAGTAACAGTCTGTCTATGACACAAGTGGTTTTCATTCAGATAAACCTATTATTCACTTCAAAACCAACGAGTTTTTAGTATCAGTTTTTATTCTGGCTTAAATGGAATTATCAGAGACTTTGCAGTAGGATGGATTTAATAGAAACATTTTTGTTGTTAATTTAGGATGGGGAAAACCTTCCAGCTCAAGGAGGGGATAAATATCTCTCTGTGAGAATGCCAAGAAAAAAAATACTATTTCCAGAACCTAATGTTATCAAGTTAATTTCCAGATCCTTGGGAACTCTTGGACTATAAGTTTTCTCATATTATGTGCAATTGAATCTAGAAGTCCCTTCTGGTAAAGTGCTTACAAGTAGTTAATATTTAAATACATGCCCTCCAGCATATATAACAATGAAAACTAATGAGTCAGTGGGTTTAATCCAGGGGCCCCTTCTTTGTGTGCAAATGCCTAGCAGTAACTGTGAACTGCATCACTATGAAACACTATTTTGGCTGCAATGAGCCAATTTGTAAGCAACTCATTAAACAGCATCTTTGCCCCAACTTTTGTGCTAAGATATTAGTCTACATGCCCTAGTCAAAGGTAAGGGAAGAGTGTCATTAGCAGTGGTGTTATCAACTATGAAATTCTAGTGCTTAGATCTCTGTTATTTGGGCCAAATCTATCTGGAAATGTGTTTAACTTTGGCAGATAGAAGCCATTCTCAGTCCTCGCAGAGATACTTAATGTGGTAATTTCACTCATGACCAAATATTTGTCAAAAACACTGTGGGAAAAATTGAGGAGTTCCAGGCAAAGAATAGGTCAAAAAATTGCTGTGATTTTCAGAATGGGGAGAATTTTTTTCCTGTTTAGTACTAGGAGATGTAAAATTTATAATCAAATGCACATTTTGTTTTGCATTTTAGCAGCCACGCATGCTAACGCTGTAATTTAATATTGCAGTCACCGAAGATTAAGTTTGAAATTGATAACCAGAAATAAACACTCTTGGGTTATATGCAGATTCCTATAAAGCAAAATACTTAAGCAAATATATATTTTATTACTTCTTATAGTAGATAAGACCTCCCATACATCCTCTACTTTTTGAATTTTTCACTCAGCTGAAGTAAAAGGCTTTTCCTTACTTCTCAAAAGAATACAGAACTCAAATCCCTGAAATGTTCCAAGAGAAGTAAAACACAGAAACAGTAGTTATTTGATATACATTTGTTATGCTGTTACTTTAAAATTAATCAATATTCATGCAGGAATGTTTTACACTAAATCATTATATTATCCAAGCATTATTGTATTTACAGCTAAATTAAGGTGGTGGAGGTGAAGGGGAAAAGAGAGAGAAAAATCCTGCAGAACTTCAGTGTATAATTTATAAGCAAATGTGTATGTGTCATGCATATCTATCTATCTATCTATCTATCTATCTATCTATCTATCTATCTCCAAAATTATTTTGAGATCAGATAGAATAGCTGTTGGAGGAAAGTCTGATTTGTTTTTTTGTATAGGATGTGGTTTTACATGTAACATCTTTTTTTCTATCTATACTAAGAGAAAACAGTCATAAAAGTTCTTGAAAATCAAAGTGAACACTGAGCTAGTTGTAAACAGATCAACTGTCAAAACAATTTGAAGATACCTCGCTTGATTTAATGATCAAACTCAAGATTTCATTTACATTCTAGCCCATTGTGGGTTCACAAGACATAGAATAAAGTACAAGGGGCAAAAGTTTGCTTTAGAGAATTTAACAGATGTTTCAACTACTGAAGGTCTGAAGTTATTGGAGGAAGGAAATAATCTATATCTTCAGGTTACAAAGTCATGGTAGTGCTCCTTCCTCTTGGGTGTATAATAATAATTTGGCACCTAATACCACTACTGTCAGTGTTCTGGCCTGCAAATTTTCTGTCAACATGAGTAAAGAGAACCCATGGAAATGTTCATAAACATTCTATAGCCTCTATTCTACCAGCTACAATGTAAATTGAGTTATAGAATTTTTCTTCTCATAAAGATGCATGGTGGTGGCGAAACTATGTTAGTAAGATCACTGCATTTAACAGATCCAGCACCTGCCTTCCTTTGCCTTGAAAAGAGCTTTCAACAACTGAGTTTTCCAGCTGTGTATGCCATGTATTCCTTTTGGGACCAGGGTAGTTAAAGATAGATTCTGTTTCCCAAGATGGTCTGTACCATCAGATCACAGAAACCCAGCTGTTGGCATTGACTGTAATTTGGGTGGGTTTGGGTTGCTGTTGTGCTTATTGTTGTTGTTGGTTGTTTGTTTGCTTGTTTTGATTTGTTGTTTTTTAACACTGAAAAATTGTCAACAATGAGGCATATCCTGAGTAAGTTGGCTATATGAGTATATGTACTATGCACCTATTGCTCATGTATTTCCTGCGAGAAAAAGATTTTCTGTCATCTATGGTTACTCAGTAAAATTGTCAGAGAGTTGTGCAAAGTTGGCTACAGATTACTCCTAAGCAAATAATACAAAGGTTGTAGAATCCAGTCAGTAAATGTCAAAACCTAAGGACCAGTTTGAAATAAGATAAATAAAGTTAATTACCAAGCTCATTAATTCAGGTGATTTTAGGAGGATTGTCTCCATGGCAATGCAGTTTGTGAATAATTAGTATGATAAATAGATTTGATGAAAATCCAATGTTTTTTCTACTTTGTAGGCTACTGTGTAGTGGCTGGTGTCACTCTGTGGTTTCAAATTGATCTGTGCATTAACAGCCAAGCGATTAATAATTCTGTCTTAGGTATTTGTCACTTTTATTAGATGCAAGACCACTAAACGAAAACAGATGATCAGCAGTTTTAAGGGAAAAGAAGGTAGTATAAAACTCTTTTGTCATGGTATACATTGAATTTTCAAAGCACTAGTAACATTATGACAGGGAGAACAGAGATGCATATGGAGGAGGGGGGGGTGTGGTTGATATCAAATACTAGCTGAATAACGGTCACACAGTTGATAAATCTTATGTGTTGGTTTAGGATTTTTCTAGTTACTTTGATATCCTCTTTATTCCTTTCATTACTGCCTGAAATCATACTTCTGCCCGTGCCAAAAGCATAGGATGCTAACCTTGTGTGCTTGTGGTTTGGGGATAAATCTTGCTGTGCTTCAATAAGAAATCCAGTTATAATGGTCTGTGGAGACTGATGGAGTGTCTATCTGCCACTCTGCGACCCTCTGTCTTCTCTCTGAATTACAGCCCATTGTTCATCCTCTCTGCTAGATTCATTCTGAAGGGAAAACCCTGGCACACCCACACCCCCACTCTCTGGAGCAAAAGAAGGAAAGAATGGGGACAGAAAAGTAGACTCAAGAGTCTCATCCCATCACTCAATTATGTGATTATGTTAGAGGGGAAAAAAAAGAAGTATTAAATGTGATTCTGTGGCCAAGATGATACTTCTCCTCCTCCATACCATCTGCAACATCTGAGAGCCAGGCTGTTTTGAGTTACAGAAATTTGAATTAACTATCTAAGATAGTCCTTGTTTTGAGTCTTTTATATTGTGACAAAATTTCTCACTTTTGCAGGCAAAAATGATAAAAAGAAGCACAGAAATTTGGCTTTCAAAATGTCAGAGAAAGGGAGCAAATACTTGGCTACAATTTCAGCTGGTTGAAGTAGAAGTAGTAAATTCATTGGAGTAATAAATACTTTTCGTAAGAATTTTTTCTCACATCCCATGTATTTGACTCATTCTGTTCTGGCTAGTAAAAGTAAACAAGAGTGTACTAATTCAAATTTCTGTGATATAGTAATATTTATTTAATGCAGAGTAATCTTCTCTGTAAATTATCAGCAGTAGGTACCTGTATGCATGCATTTTCCTCATTAAAAAAAAAAGTCATAAGGTGGTTACACATTTCAATGTGTTTAATTAAATATATTTTTAAATTTCTTTTTAATATTGATGGATACTTAAACTAGCTGGCCTGACTGCATCTTCTTTTTGGGTGTTGTGGTACTGCCTGGCGTTGCTGGGGCTGGTTACAGCCTTGGGGAATTCTCTCTCTTTGCTTCAACACCACACTGCCCAAGCCCCCACAAACACAGGTTCAGTGCCTGTCATTACATATATATATATATGTATATATACACAAAAAAAGTTGAAGCCATGGGTCTGTGAAATGGTACTGTGAAATTATGCCTTGAAAAATACTTTTTTCTGAAAAAAAAACCCCACATAAAAATAGGTATTTTTTAAGGTTTTTTTCTTGCCCAGTTCCAGTTTCAGTGATTGTCTTGTGGTGGACAATATTTCATGGTATTATCAAAGGACAAGCATTAGACAACAACCTCGTACAGGTGTCCTCCTATACCAGAGAAAATGCATAAAGTTGTGACTAGTCAGATACTCGAACACACACTTAGTTTGGGGCCTTATGTTGCAGAGATTTGAATTTAACAAAACATGAGTGTCCACAACAGCAGTTAACACAAGCCAAGTAGAGCACTAATGAACTGAAGTGATTTCTATAATGGCAGTGGTACTGATCACTGATGACAACTTGAAACTAATGGTTGTTTTTCCCACTATTGCACATTAAAGGTGTTCTTATAGCTTTAATTAGGCAATGGTAGTCCTTAAAATTTCTGATATTAATGGTTTAAGAGGTACTGAGAAGCAGAGAAACTTCCTATTTAAGCAGCAGTAATTATGAGGCCTCAAGAAGGAAAAAAACCCAGCAAAAAAACCCTATGAAATTTTTCCCTAAGAAACTCTGAGTTAGAAAATCTGTAACCTTAAAAGAAAGACCAAGGAAAAGATACTAGTTTGACACAGGGCCCTCTATAATCCTCTGTAAGTTGGACTTGTTTGTATAAAATGGTCTGTTAGTAAATAAGGGAAATGAAGCATGTACCATACTGTTTCTTTTACTAAAGTAACACCTTAAAAATTTAAGTTCCCTCTGTGATACTTGGAGTGTTTGCATGAAAAGGTAACTAGCAAATAGGTAGGTAGAGGCAAACTCTGAATGTCATAGGCCGTAGTATACACCAGAAGGGTACCAAAGACTAAGCAGAAGCGTGATATATTCCAACTTTTCTTATAGGTGTGGTAAATCATCTCTAGTTTCCCTGCTAGATGCAACAATGTGCTACTATCCTAATTAAGCAATGTAATGCAAGAGAATAAATTTATTCACATCTGGTTCATCTGCTAAAAATATAACCCGTAAGTGCTGCAGATCTTTTGACAACTGGGAAAATATTCCGCCTGTTAACAGGAGGATCTAATTCATTACAGTCTCTGCAAAAGAGATATAATTTTTGAATATGGGAAACATTTCAACCTCAATCTATGTCTAGAAAACTTTAATCAATGGCTAAAAATTAGGTTAAGCAGTATAACTAAAAATGTGCTAATCGCCTCGTAGATGTCACATAAAAATATAAAGTGACTTTTTATGGAAGAGGATTTGTAGCTCCAGTTGAATACCTACAGGGTACTCAGCGAAAGTCATAGCTGGAGATCACATTTCTGTTGGTCTTTAATCCTTTCCTCTTGCCACCATCTATGTTATACAGATATCTATGTGATACAGATTAGCCACAAATTAGTTTCAAGCCTGCAAATTCATGTTTCTGTGTGTGTACACATGGTTTAGGTACCAAATGGTCTGCAGTGATGCGATGACAGTCATTGTTCTTTGGAACTGAAGCACAGCATGGAAGACAGAAGTAAAGATGCTGTAACTCCTGTCATATTTTTATCTCTGATAGTAAATACATTGACAAGCAAATATTTATTGCACAGATATAGCAAGCGCAGCACTTTTCCAGTAGTATATGCTACAGTTGGTGCTTAAAACACATGGATCCTGGATCAGCTTAATCAGAACATGTCACTGACAAGGTACCCTTGCTAGTGGAAGAGTTGGATCCTGAAGGACACTTCTCTCTCTCTCTGATTTAGTAAAGATTTTCCCACTCCAGGGTGTTAGCCACTGATTGTTTTCTTCAGCAGGCTTGATGCATCCCTTGTTCATACCGCTCGAGTGTGTTTGATGTTTTCTTGGGGAAGCTAGGCATTAACTGCTGAAATATGCATTATTTCAGAAGCTTATGATGAAAAATCAGTGTTTGTGGATAAGCCATATTTGCCATGGCTATGTTAGGCCATGTGACACTGTGTGAAAATACCGATTTGGAGCAGTGAAGCATCTGCTTCCTCCCAAGGACTTTTACCCTTGTGTGGTGGGGAAAAAAAGCGGTTTTCCCCCTGGAGTTAAAAAAATGATAACCCCCAAGGGGTGGTGTCTCTCTTGGTGTTGACCCAATCAGTGTCCCTGCAAAATTTAAACATATCACAGCAGACCGGAAAAGAAGGATGATGATGTAGTTGGAGGAGAAGTGGCCATGTTCTTAGACCATGAGGAGAGAGAGAGGGGGCTAGGAGTCCCACTGGGGGCCATGACCCCCAGCCCCCCGGCTGGGGTCGTAGAAACTCGGAAACAGTGTTAAACTGGACTGGGTTCTGTGACTGAAGAGCTGGGGGAGTCTTTCTCCACTGTGAGTGGGCAGCAGGAGTGGCGGCAGAGGCAGTGCTGAGTGGAAGGCTATGGCCGAAAGCCAAGAAGATAAGAGGGAAGCAGCAAAGATGGCATGCGGCAACGCAGAGACATATCCTGCAAGGAGAGAGAGAGAGCCGGCAACAGAGCAGAGAAAGCTCAACAGAGACAGTTTTGGGGTAAGAACTGAATCAAGTCCCCCAAAACCCCTTTTGAGACCCCTCCTAAGAGGAGGGGATGGACTGCTACTGGATGGAAGTCCTAAAATGCAACATGCAGCAGAGAGAGAGGAGCTAAGAGCTCAGAAACATCCTGGAGCTGGACCGGGATGGCCGGATGGAATGTGGGGGAAGTGGCCTTGTCCCCCCTCCCGCTGCTGCCACGCTGGCAGTTCTGAGACAGAGAAAAGGAGCTCTGATAGAACACTTAGGGCAAGGACTGAACTGAAAGCTGCCCTAAACGTTCTGAATCGAGGGAACTCCGCCCCTCGAGGAAGGGACCTTCATGGGATGTCTTACACCCCACGATATGACATGGTGAGGCAAGCCTTTGTCTCAGCTATCGCAGTCCACGGGAGAGAGACCTTTGCTCAGAGCTGAAGGGCTGAGAGGGGTGAGAGAAGACCCCCTTCTGTGTAATGGAAAGAGATCCAACTACAACTCCAGCTACAACTGCTGCATTGGAGAGGAGAGACACTGCTGCCCTGAAGGTGGAAAGGATCTTTCCTTCTTCCCTTTTGGACTTTTATTGGAGGGAAAAGAGATTTGACCCAATGTAAATACTGCTTTATCATAGGAGAGATAGTTAGGATTATGTATATAATGTATTATAATATTTATTTGGGCAATTATTGTAGTATAATTCCCTTCCCCCCATATTGAGTCTTGTGTTTTGTCTGGAAAACCCCTCTCACAGTGGGGTGGGTTGTGGGAGAGGGACTTGGACTTGGAAATTGGATTTTTGGGGGTCTCAAACCACCACACCTTGTTATCAGATTATTTTTTTATTTCTCTCATACTCTCAGTTGCTGTTTGCTCTGTCTAGTTATTGTCCACTTAGTACAGGTACAGACAGCACCGACCTTGTGACTACAGGCTGTACTCAGATTGGCAGCCACAGGTTTTGGCATCATTAGTCTTGCTCACTGGTACATGACTTCAATCTGCAGGAGCTTTTATGGGATTACAGAAACTGTATTTTACATGGAGCTCCTCGATACAAAGTGCCAACCCAGGCTCTTGCTTGTGTTCAGAGGCTGAGTTACCACATTGACACACACTGTGGTGATATTGGCTGGCTGGGTAGAAGCAGTCAAGGTAAAAAATTGAAAAACTATTTTAACATTCATATCTGCCATCCCACACTCCTTCAAAACGTTAGGTAGAGAGACAGAGTTTTGGAAAAATGATCGCTACGGTAGCTAAGGCACAAAGCTTTGCATTTAGCAAAATTAATACCTTGCAGTCCAACATTCTGATCTGTAGTGGAAAAAAAATATTTGACAGTGTAGAAAACGTCTATAACGCTAAAAAAAGAAATTCATCAAATTGAGTACTTTAAAGATGGCATGATAATATGAGCATTTTACACAGTAAGCAAAAATAAACTAAATGCCTGTAGCATCAGCAATCCACATATTGTGTAACAGAAATCTCAGAAATATAATATTATTATTTATAATTGAATTTATTACATTAATTAGATAAAAATCTATTAATCCACCTATATATTGATATTAATACATACTTACACAATAATGTGCTTATATTCCTAATTAATTTTTATATCAAGATGAGAATACATTAATTAAAATCTGTAATACAGGAAAACACCTGAAAATAAAATATGCAAAAAAGCTTTTGTTGAATCTAGAAACAGTAAAGGACACCGGAATGTAATAATCTCACAATCATGCTATTTTCCATCTATTATGTTCTCTATCATGACTATGAACAGCTCTTATAATATTCCAGAGTTCAGAAGTTTGAGTAGACCGAATTTCTCCATCCTCATTTTGTGGTTCCTTAGATTTTTTATACACTGTAGAAGCCAGTGAGGAAGCATTGGAAACTCTTCCAGGAGTTATAACAATGCTTCATTAGTTTTAAGGCCATTTTTCACCCTCATGTTTCCTTGTAAAAAATAAAATAATCCTTATTCTCTGTGGAGTAATGAATGAAAAACCCACTTACATTTACAAGCTTGTATCTTTTTTTTTTTTTTCCCCCATAGTATATTCTCTTCTCAGCTGAAAGGTACAGAAAATTGTGGCTGTCTGGTATTCCACACATGCAGATTATGGCCTTAAATATAACGGGCATTCATGTAATTGAGAAGTTGATACGAAACGGCCAAAGACAAACTTATACTACACTTTACTGAGAAAACATTCACATTCAAGAAAAAGATCGTCTGTGAGCACTATGCACACATTAGAAAGGCAATGAATAACTCTTCTTTGACAGCTACTGCGGGGATCCTCCCACCTTCCCCCCTCTGCACCTCTGGCCTGCTCTGTGTCTGCTCTACAGTTTCAATAACTGCTGTCAGACCTTGACCTTTGCTTAAGAGCCTGGTGGTGAAGCATCCCTTGATTAGAGCAGGAGCTCTTGCATGGCTAAGGTGGGAGCAGCAGTGACAGTACCAGGAACTCCTGCTGCTTGGACAAGCTGGGAGATGAGAGCAGGAATAATCAGTCATATCCTGATGGAAGGGGCCACAGTGGGTCACCTGGTCCAACCTCCCTGCTCAAGCAGGGTTGTCCTGGAGCCCATTGCACAGGATTTTGTCCAGATGGTTCTTGAATATCTCCAGTGAGGGAGAGTCCACACCCTCTCTGGGCAACCTGTTCTGTTGTCTCTCTGAAACATGTTCTGTAAAACAATGCATTTTTCACTCTATATTATGGGACTTATTCCAGCTACCTACTGTTTAAATATCACCATCAGCATCATGCAAAGTAAATATATACCAAACTTGAAACTGCTATCAGAATTAGTTGTTTTATACTGCTTGACTCCTCAAACCTCAAGATGCTGCCCTTATTACTAAACTTCCTACAGTGATATTGATGCTCTGGAGCCTTGTAACAACTGGGCACCTGAGGCTGTGTTCATGAGGCCAGGCCAACTCAAAGCACAGACAGAATTCAAGGCTAAGTATCAACCTCTTCAATTCTGTGTGTGCAATGGCTTCAGACCGGACTGAAGATTTTCTTTGCCTTCTGTCAGCCATTCTCCTTTTCACCAGAGATTTTAGTCCTTCTTTTTACCTCAGCTCCCAATCCTCCTGTGTTTATCAATAATATAGTAGTGTCGTAGAAAAAATAAAAAAATATACTCTATATTAGCGGTAACTGACTCTTCAGGCTACTTCCCATGCCAAGACAATGCTACTTTTCAAGAATTCAGCCTACTTTTTGAGATTATGCTGGAACATCCCTGGTGGTATTCTCAGTCTTCCTGGTTTTCATAGATACCCTGCTTTCTCCCAGTAAGTATACAGTCCTCTTTGGCAAATGACATTTATAGTATCATATGCAGATCATTATCTAACCTTATAAACAAAAAATTCCAAATCTCTAACAATTAAAGGCATTTACATTCAACATCATTGCAGACTAGGCTCCTACAAAGCTGCTTGTGCTCACATACGAGTTCACTTATAGAGTCAACATCTGTGTTGAATAAATCATGCAGATTTGCCCTACCTTTTGTCTTCAGAAAACAATTTAATATAAAATGTAGTTCAAAGTGAATGGGAAGTGCCTCTGATTTTCTCTTTAAATGTTTTATTTTCTTATTTTCAAAGATCACGAGTATGATTTTTAAATTGAAGTAAAATATGAGGAATGTAAATTTGACTATGTGCTGCATATAGAATAGCAAAGTGACACTTGCTGATTTCTCACATGTTGGGAGATTTTATACAGTTTCCCACTACTCATAAGTTGCAAGTATTTGCATTACAAATAATGGACTAAAAGAACACTAAGCAAGAGTTGCTCAGAACAGAGGTCCTGCAAAATCCTGTGATGCAAAGGAAATTAATAAGCTTTTACAACTGCTGTGTCCTGCAATATGAAGACACAGTAGAAGTGGACTGTAAGGGGGAAGGAAGTTTTTTGTTACAGTCAAAGCATCATGCTCCTTTGAGCATAGATGACACTTTCTTTACTGATAAGATTTAATTCAGATCTTTAGGAGTTGGTAGTGTTCCTTTAACATGAGCCATTTTAAATTACTTCCCAGAAAAAAACAGTAGTATAGTAATTACATAGATGAGTGAAAAGACAATTGCTGCCTCTGTAATTGAATCAATATAGTCTTTATCAATTTCCATGCTTTTATCCATTTTGTTTTTAAAGCTGAAAAAGGGAGATCATATTTTCAACATGTGGCCTTGACTTATGCACACTGTAATTCAGAAATATGCTGACTTAAGTTGTTCTCTGTGGTGTCATCTCTTTGTGCAAATACATTGAAAGCAACAAGTAGTTTGTTTGTGTTGATTTTATTATGTTTACAAGAAATAATATGTCAAAACTGCTTCAAACAAACAAAAGTGCAAATATTTTTAAGGAAGAATATTATTCACATGTAAATACATGACAGTTTCTTTTGAAAAGATGTATCTAATGCGATGGTGTTACTTTTCAGCATCAATCATTTATGAGCCAGTTTAATGGATACTATGTGTTCCACTTGAAAAATATAGAGAGGAGTTAAGAGTAGAATATTAACAGATTTTTGTCTTGCAGTTTCTTCAGTAGGAGAAAAATAGCATAATATCTATATTTAATAAATGACTGACCTAATTTTTTTCAAAATAGGAATTTCATGCTGAGTATTTACTTACTTGCCTAGGCCCCTGACCCTTGTAATCAATACATGGCATCACCATTTGGATTCTTGATTGGGATTTGCTGCCCAGATTTTCATATCCCCAGTTTGTGGTTATTCTGGTTCGTTCATGCACATCTAGATAGCATTTGGCAAAGTGAGCAATGTGTGCAGCACTTAAGGTGTCTCAGACAGAATAAGTATGGCTCTGTTTTCTGGGGCTACTGTGGTAAATTTTCAGACTTGCTACAGGGCTGACTTAAGCTGATGAAGAATTGATAAGGCTGTTTGAGAAAAATGTGAGCTGAACCCCTCACTTATCTTGCACCTGGCTCAAGCAAGGCCAAAGAATGGAACGATGCTTGGAGGGAAGTGGAGGTCTCACAGCCCAGTGTTGTTTCAGTGGGGCACAGAGAAACACCTACCCCTCTGTACCAGCAATTTATAGTATAAAAAGAAGGGGGAGTTGGGGTGAAAAAGTGAGCAGGGGAAACACGTCTGCTCACTCGGGATTGGTAGACAAACTATGTCTCTCTTCTGCCCCTGAAGGAACATGTTTAGGTGAACTTTGCAACTGTATTAGACCAGACCTGGGAATATTTACGTATATACATATGTATACACATATATACATACATATACACATATATAGCACTAATAGATCTCTCTTAATATACGTACTCTTGCAACACATACTAACACTCTATAGTTAGTGCATTTATCACTGGTAGTCGCGAATCTGCTTTCCCGTTGCTTCAATAAATCACACTATTAATGAATCTGGATCACAGAAGTTCTTATTGAACTGGGTCAGACCGGTATTGGATGTGGTCTGCATGTGCAGGTTTTGGGGGGGGTAGAGTTAATTTTCATCACAGTAGCTGATATGGGGCTATGTTTTGGATTTGTGCTGGAAACAGTGTTGAGAACACAGGGAAGTTCTTGTTATTGCTGAGCACTATTTGCACAGATCCAAGACCTTTTCTGCATCATCTACCAGTGCAGACTGGGTGTGCACAAGAAGATGGGAGAGGACAACTGACCCCAACTGACCAAAGGGATATCCCATATAATATGACATCATGATTAGTATATAAAGAGGGGGGAAGAAGGAAGAAGAGAGGGATGTTCAGAGTGATGGTGTTTGTCTTCCCCAGTAAGAGTTACGTATGATGAAGCCCTGCTTTCCTGGGGATGGCTAAACACCTGCCTGCCCATGGGAAGTGGTGAATGAATTCTAGTTTTGTTTTGTTTGCATATGTGGCTTTTGCTTTACCTGTTAAGCTGTCTATATCTCAACATGCATGTTTTCTTACTTTTCCAAGTCTCTCCCCCACCCCACCAGTGGGGGAGTGAGTGAGTGGCTGTGCGGTGCTTGGTTACCTGCTGGGGTTAAACCATGACACTGAAGTATTTTCAAATCAGAGCTTGTACAAGTTCTTATTAAACTCAAACAGGCTGATCATGCTGAATTGGCTATAATCAGAAATTAAGCCCAGCCACACCCAGCCCCTCTGATTTCTGAGGAACAGCTGGAATGCTGGTGGTTTTAGTTGACATGGTGGTGTTCGGTCATAGGTTGGACTTGATGATTTCAGAGGTCTTTTCCAAACTAATTGATTCTGTCATTCTGTGAACACAAGGGCGTTTATTTTCTGCCAAATTTCAATACCTTTAATGCAACAGCTTCCATGGGTGAATTTTAGTGGGTCTACTGTAACAGAGGGACTACTGGACTATCTGAAGCACTGTCCATTCTGTGCAGTGGGACGGCTGGCATTTTCCATCACCTAAACCTCCTTTCTTCAAGGTCTATGGCTTCAGTTGTTCAGAGATTTTGATATGAAATGAGAAATGCAAAGCATTAGGAAAGCTGGTTATGCCTAGTCTCAGGACTGTTTCCTCAGCGCAATTTGTCAAAAAAAACAGTCTCTGTGTTAAAAAAAAAAAAAAAAAAAAGGAAAAATTCAGTGTCTGGATAGGATAGGATCCAAAAGGACACTTTCTTGTAAATGAAGGAATCTGATTAACAAATAATGGGTAATGTAGCCAGAAATTAAATGAGTTTAAGATTCAGGAAACAGATTCAATCATCTCAGACACTTTGCAGCCTGAAAAGACCCTTGATAATTTTGTAATGAAGTGTTTGTTAAACATCTGGTGTTTCTGTTTAATATCAGTGCTTATGTTGTTATATTGTGGTATCGCAGTGCTGTTTTTGACAAAATGTAGGTAATGTAAGTGAATAATAACATTGTAAGTTAATAACAATTTAGTTGGAAATTAGAGAAAAAAATTGGCACCAACTGTAAGAGAGCTAACATTAACTTCTCAAATAAAAAAATTGTTTAATTTGGGTTTGAATCAGGTTTTGACCTCTTCTTATATTTTTTTAAAAACAACTGTTTTCCATTCACCAGTTTTACACAACAGAAAAAAGATTTTCCATGATGAAATATAGAAAATCTACCATATTATTAATTGAATTTATAGTACATTAAAGCGAAGATGTTCTAATGAAAATAATTTATTTGCTTTGAAGCCAGTGTTCAAACTGGTGCTGGAAATAGATGGCAATAAACAGTGAAAACTTATCACTTTATCACTTTATTCATGAAAGAATTACTTTATCTTAGCAATTAGTAATTTCAAGGGGTGGCTGTAGCTCATATATCTTAAAATAGTTTTATTTAAATATAAATTGGTTGGAAGGAGATAAGGGCTTTTTCTTCACAGTACTATAATCTCTTATCCATAGGCAATACACAGAGCAAACATAGGAATTTGTTTTTTTCTTACTTTCTTTCCTAGCAGTCTTGGGAATTAGCCCAGGGATTTTGACATCAAAATGGCCATTTCCTGATCCAAATACACTGAATACTGTATAAGTTGATCCCAGCCAGCAGCTTAGCACCCACAGAGCCACTCACTCTCCTCACTCCAGCAGAAGGTGGGGAGACAATAGGAAGAGTAAACTCAGTAAATCTCATGGATCAATATACAGTCAATTTAATAAGAGTCTTACTAATAGTTATAACTTCTTCCTAGCAAGAATTTGGTGCTGGTCCCTAACTAAGTTTAAAAGGACTGTGCTCTCAAGTTTTTTGGTAGTTGTTGTACTACCATACCTGAATTTTTAAAACTAAAAGGGTATCATAAGTGAACAAACATCTCTTGATTTTAGATGTATATTAAGGGGAAGTAATTAATTTTGATATTGTATTCCAATTGTATTCCATATTGGATATGAAGCACTGCTGTATATTGCTTGTAGGCTAAGAAATCAGCTATAAATTTTTCAAATGAAACACGTGAAGTTAACTAGCACTTCGGACATTAATATCTTTTCCTTATCATGCACCTCATAGAACAGAGGAGTGTGAGTGTGCTAGTAGCAAAGTTCAGCATAAAGAACAAGGACAAATATAAGGAATAAAGTCCGGAACTGTAAATCAAATCTCTTCTCTTCTTCTCATGTCACTTAAACTCTGACTCTATAAATGCTTGCCTTTTTTTTTTTTTGCTTTTGAGGTCATAGGCTAACAAGAATATCAACCCACTCAAAACAGTTTGTCTTACCTCCAGCAAAGATCATGATAGTAGGTGACCCTCTTACCAGAGTGTTGATACAGGTCATCCTTTTCAACAAAAATGCAATGAGTGGGGAATTTGTTTAAGTGGAAAGGAGGGCCTGGGGTTCCAGCCTTGCCTTCAGCTACAGCTATTCAAACTTGCTTTTCAACACAGTCAGAGGCGACTTCGGACAAAACATTTCCTAGCACTGGATTTGAAGTACAACAATTCTTTAGTCTCTTGTTGAGGGAGAATGAAATCCTGGATTATGACTTCTGCTTCTAGTACTGCTGTATATATCAGACACATGGATAAAATGTATGCTTGGGCCTGGCATCAGTATGGTGTGGATTATAGCAGTTTGGTAATCAGATGACTCACATCAGCACTTGTTTTACTTCTAAACCTCTGCCTTTTAAATTGTTTTTTAACTGTATTGCAGATCTGGTGGTGTTTGTTTTTAAGTTTTTCATCCAAGACTTAGTTTCATTATAGGTCAGTTTAAAATCAACAATAAAACTCCATCTGCTGACAAGAGATGCAGGAGTTTCTTGTGAAGCAGCTATGTTCTGCCCAGACTGCATAACAGCCATCTTAGTTCTGTTTGTATTCAAATCAGAGTTCTCATACTGCAGTCCCCTATCAAGTGGTTTTTAAAGACACATCTGAGCTGTATCCTGAGGAACTTATTTAGAGCACGTGAACGTACAGCAAAAAAAAAAAAAGCATGCATGTCTCAGCTGCACAACTGAAGTTCGCCCTCTGCCCATTACCCAAACAAGAAGCTCTCATCTTTGGCTTTTATATACTACATATTGTTAAGCATGGAAATGTATTCTTATCAGCCTTTACTGGACACACGTAACAGAGTTTTACATCTTGATAGAAAGCAAATGAGACTGACTAACTAGTGAATATGTAATTCTTGTCTTCTTTTTTATCTGTGTGTAGTGTTTGGATTTTGTTGAGAGTTTTCTCCAAAAGAACTACTGTGATATTAAATATCATCCAAAGTAAATATAGATTTGAGGAAATGCTTTAACATTGGAATTTGGTTTATCCAAAAAGTTCCCACATAGTTTACCACAGTTTTTTTAATGACTGTAGAAGCTTCCCACTCTGCAAAGTGCTTGTTACACTAATTAGGGGGTCTGTTAGACAACTGATTTCCCCCATATCAAAACAAAGGAAATACTTCTGAGAACATGAGACAGTTTCTGAAAATCAGTATCTGTGCAGATCAGTTGCCATGCAAACTAGTACTATTGTACTCTGACAAAATCAACAAGCAATTAAGTAACTAATGTTTGTTTCTCAATATGTATTAAGCACGTGGATAGGAAGAAAACTGGCTACAAAATATTCAAAACAGCATGTGGTACGTAATACAAAACAAGCTTTGAAAGGTCTACTAGTACATAGAGAGAAAAATGTTTTAATTCATGCCATGACTGTAGCACTTTCAGAGTTGTTTCTATACAGCCTTTGTCTAGAGAAAAATTGACTTTATTAATCCTTCCATCATTAGGTCTTTACACCTTTTGTTATAATGCTGTTTGTGATATCTGTTGTTTTCTCTATATACTTTCAGTACTTACTTTTTAATTCTTCAAGATGGAGCTTTGCTTTGTAGTATATGCTTCAGGTAACTATAATTAATTTGATGTCCCAATCAAATAAGATACTTAGTAAGACACTTGGTAAGTGTGGTCTGCATTACCTACATGGAGATAACTTAGTGGCAGAGAGCAACTATGTATCTGTTCATCAGTAATACATTTGCAGGAAAGAAGAGTGGAAATTCTCCCTACACACATGGATGATGACATGGCATGTCTTTTGAATTAAAGGTCTGTTGAGCATAGGCTTAGTTTTGCATGCTCGAGGGTAATTATGTGCAAACACAGCCCACTGAAATCTTGAACATAAAAATGCAATGACTGTAAACTCTTTACGCAGAAGTCTTCTTAAAGTTTAAACCTTGTGGTGAGCAACCTAGGACCATGATGGATGAACTGGATCCGACATACAGACACATTAAAAAAAAAAGGAAGAAAAAATAAATACTTTTGGAAAAGTTTGGATATAGTGATAGCTCTTTTAATTGAAACACATGAATCCTAGTTCTTTCTGAATCAACTTGAGAAAAAAAAAAGTTCTGGTTCCAAGAAGCATAAATTATGTATCTGCATCTTTTGAGTTGACTCTGATTGCTGTTATTCCCTAAAACATATCTTTTAATGACTTTTTGAATTATCATTAGTGCATTAAGAAAAACTGTAAAACTTAAAACTGCATACAGCTTTGGATCCCATTAAAAACCATGTCTCTGTCTGAGACCTAATTCCTAGAAAATGTAAAACTTAGGGCTCTTTTCTGCAATTCTGCAAAATGGGTAATAGCTCTGCTGTTACATCACCCTCTCTGCAACCTGCTATGCATAATACCTGCCACATCATTAATCTCAACAACTCTTTGGGACCTGGGTTATGGAGCAGATCCCTCTCCAAGGAACCTTCCCATACTGAGTAAATAAGTGTCCTGGGTTACACAAAGACTCTGGTATCCACCTTATCTTTTCTCTTTTCTCCAAATATGCCTACTAATTTAAACTGCGGGGAGGGACTTAAAATAAGGATGGTACTCTATTATCCTAGGAGAAGAATGTATCCACCAGTGTGAAAGGACTGGAAGGCTGATGACTCAAAGGACATGCACGCTTGCCACCTCAGGCTAGGAGCTGAGTACTGTTTCTTTGTCCTTACACTAATGACTCATCTGTGATAACTCCCCTGGGGAGACATCAGGACAATTCACACACATGGCCTGAAGATATTCATCTCTGCTGATGGCCATAATGGATCCACCTGTGCTTAGAAGGTGTCAAAGACGTTTGAAATGTCCCAGTGATCCAGTATTATATCAACTCGCTGCCCCAGGGGAGGCACCAGAAGCATTCCCACCTACCCTGAGCACAATGAAAGACCACACTCCGATTTCACTAGAGGGATCCAGGGTTTCCTTCCCTGACTCCATGGGACTTCTACCACCTGGGGCTTTCTACCACCACTCCTTGGATCTAGGGGAGGACCAGAACTTCAACAGGACTGGGACTGCCACTCTCAAGAGGATGGCGATCATTACTTCAACAGAACTGTGACCATCATCCAGACCAACAGGTTTTCTTTTCCTTTTACTTCGCACCTGGGGGGACCATGTGGTGCTCAGCACAGGGGCTAAGGAACACCATTCTGTTCTTGTCCCAGGGTGCAAGGTTACACATCTGTCTTTGTGGGTTAAAACCAGTTTTCTCTGTATCACTGTATTTATTGTAATATTTTTAGTAAATTGTAACTCTGACTTGTAATCTCTCTCGAGCTGAGTTCGTTTCTCCTGCCAATTTACTTTTAAACCAGCACAATAAGTTTAAAGATCTCAGAGTATTCCAGTGTTTTTGACTTGGAGAGGAAAATGTTTACCTAAAAGCAATAACACATATCCTTTAGTACATTCTAATGATTGGAATAAAGAGGAAAATGGACATTGTATACAGTGAGGATAATTTTTGTGTTCTCTGGATGAACTATTAAATGAAATTATATTCCTAAGAATATCAACAACTTGCCACAATCACAGTAAAAATGCCTTAGTAAAGAAGCTACAAAATTGTTCTCGGAAATATTTATTTGAGGATAGTTGCTCTAGCTTTCAAAGACTTGAGTGTAATCCAATTTAAATATCTAACAAATTCAGCATCCTCCCAGTGGTCTTCAATAAAATTCAGGTATGACAGACCAAAAAATTAAAGAACTGGAGATGATGCCCACAAAATCTCAATTTCATTCTCTTTGAGCATTGCATCCTATGTTCAGAACCATGACAGTCTCCCAATCTTTCCTCTACAGAGACAAAAGTACCTTTGAAAGATTAAAATACAATACCCAATCCTCTTTCCTACTACACACTTTTGCTTACCTCTCAAACCCTAAGGAATTTCACTACTGCCAGAACACCACCTGGCACTGAATAACCTCTCTCTGTTACTGGGGTTTTCTATATGCATGTGGACATGTCAAGAGAAAATGGTGTGAGAATTGATGTGTTCTACCTAAAAAAAAATTATTTGTTTGTTTATTTTTATATGATTGTTTAAGCCTGCAAAGCTGGATACTACTGGGCAGTAGGTTTTTTTTGATTTCCTCTTTCATTGGATTGTCATTGTGTATTGAAATGATATGAATTTGTAGGGGCTGACTGTGGGTAAGACAGAACACTCAGATGGCTTCTTTTCTAAAATCTGGATTCTCTTTATGTGATATTTCACGGAATTACAGAATATGCCAAGTTGGAAGGGACCGGCAAGGATCATCAAGTCCAAGTCCTGGCCCTGCACAGGAACATCCCCAAGAGTCACACCATGTACCTCAGAGTATTGTCCAAATGCTTCTTGAACCCTGTCAGGCTTGGTGCTGTAACCACTTCCCTGGGGAGCCTGTTCCAGTGCTCAACCACCCTCTGGGTGAAGAACCTTTTTTTACTCTCCGACCTAAACCTGCCCTGACACAACTTCAGGCTTGGGTTCTGTCACCGGTCACCACAGAGAAGAAATCGATGCCTGCCCCTTCCCTTCTCCTTACAAGGAAGCTGTAGGCTGCAATGAGGTCTCCCCTCAGTCTCCTCTTCTCCAGGCTGAAAACATCAAGTGATCTCAGCCTCTCCTCATACGACTTCCCCTCAAGGCCCTTCACCATCTTCCTTGCCCCTCCTATGGACACTCTCCAACAGCTTAATATCTTTCTTATATTCTGGCACCCAAAACTGTGCACAATATTCAAGGTGAGGCCACACCAGTGCAGAGCAGAGTGGGACAATCACCTCCCTTGGCTGGCTGGTGATGCTTTGCCTGATGCCCCCCTGGACACAGTTGGCCCTCCTGGCTGCCAGGGCACTGCTGACTCAGATTAAACTTGTCATTGATTGGGACTCCCAGATTCCTTTCTGCGGCACCTGAAACCAGGAAGGAATAACCTTTGTTTTGTCAGAGCACATAACTAAACCTTAATTAGGTGCTAGACCTTTTGGGGACTTAGCAAGCAAAGCTTTCTTCTGGGTACAAACACCCTCCATTCTTTAGATTTGTTTTCAGGACTATGGGGAGCCGGAAGGCTGCAGAAGATCAGGGATCTGTGTTAACTAATTGAAATGGCAACGAACAGTTACTAACTTATTCCTGAAAACTCACAGCAATTTATGACAGTAGCAATTATGAAGACATTAAGATTGTCAGAAGTGAGAGCTACAGCAAAATTGGTTTAAAAGGTAGCCTGTTTTTAACTGGGTAATGTATGTTAGTACATGGTTATCCTTATAAGCAAAGCAAGATATATGAATTTGTCTGTGGATATATGAAGCCACAGATGCTGTATTTAGACTCTGTGAAATAACTCCTCTCTTAGTTTATTCTGTGAAAAATAAAGATGCATTTCATCTGTCTTAATAACCAGCTTGACTCACTTAAGGTTTTTGTTTTGATTTATAGGGTGATATTATAGCATTTGTTCTTTAGCATGAGCATATGTAGTTTCCTAGAGTTACTTGTGTGAGTGATATTACTACAATCAAAGCAATGAATGTGTGTCAGGTTGACTCTTCAGATAAATTTTTATTATAGATTTTTTATAGGGTTTTTTTTTTTTTACAGTTTGAAAATTATTGTCTCACACAGCCTAAACAGTGGATGAATCTTGCCATGTCAAATGAGGAAAGAAAACTGGTCTTTACACATTAATGCTCACTACAGGTAGACCTAAATGAAAATACACATCTGAGCATATTTAAATGAGATATTTACTGATATTTCCCTTCTTTTCTGTATTCTGCAAACTTCAGCAGAAAGTACTTTACATACTATTGTGTTTTCAGGCTTGATTAAATCGTCAACAGCAGGTAAAGATGGATGCCATACATTTTTAATTGAGAACTGAACCTCAATTATCTTTAATCAATTTGGAATAAATCAATGAATTGAGTTTCCAAGAGTCACATTTATATCCTGAGTCGGAAGAGACCCACAAAAATCATTGAATCCACCTACTAGCCCATGACAACCCCAAGAATCACATCATGTGCCTGACAGCATTGTCCAAACACTTCTTGAGGTCTGGAAGACTTGATGCTGTGACCACTTCCCAGGGAGCCTGTTCTAGTGACCAATCACCTTTTGGGTGAAGAACCTTTTCTTAATATCCAACCTAAATGTCTCCTGGCAGCTTCATGCTGTTCCCTCAGGTTCTATCACTGACCACCAGAGAGAAGCATGATTACACACATGTTCCCAGAATTATAAATGACCTCAAATTTAATTTCTGTTAACAGTTGTCGTGTATTCAGAGCCATTACTGGTTAACGCAATACCTTAATAATTATATCTAAATTGTTGTAGTAATGTGGAGAAAAAAAAGTGATTCCTGTTACATCTTTCAGTTCTGGAGTTGTGAACAAGTCAGATCTATGAATTCTGGGTGATAGTTATTAGGCTTCAATTACTACTCTTTCTTAAAATGAAATGAGAACAAGGCATAAAGGAACATGTTATTTAAGTTATCTCATCAGCAAGATGAGATACAAAAAAAAGCAAGATACAAAAAAGACTGAAGGGGTTTCTATTGCCAAAAAGACCCCTTTTAATTAAGGAAAACAAATATAATGAGAATCCAGCAATTCCAAATTATGTATCATAATGAAATGCACTAAAAGAGACAAATTGGTTCACATAGATCTAACAGTATTCAAGTCAGGAGAAAGAAAAACATCACAAACTGTGAATGCAGTAGCAGCATTCAACAGTTTAAATAAGAATGGCCTGTTGCCAGCATAGTAAAAATATCTACTTTACAGGATATTTATCTTCAGCAGAAGTACAAATGTGAAAACTAGAAACCAGCCAAGTGAACTACTGCAGAGTTGTGTAGCTCATCTGTACACAGGACAGTGATTCCAATTCAAATAAAGTTCAGTGGCCAGAGTTATACAGTGGAATTGGTCTTCCACATCAGAATGAATGGGAAACTGTAGTATCCAAATAGAGACTTAATCCTGATAATGTAAGTGCTTGAGAGAACAAGGCAGATGTGGCATTTACAGATGAAATTTGGGCATGCAAGTATTTAGCATCTCCAGTATAGTGTCAGCCTATAAAGAGTTATGAAGGTCTTGTAGAGCATTAATTTATTGTTTCAACAAAAAAAAAGAGCCACTGTTGATGAATTTTTGAATAAGCTGTGGTTGTAAAATGCACTTTTTATAGTGCCTGAAAATGCTTGCTCTGCTTTAATACAAAGAATGAAACCAACTGAGCTGCTGTGTTACACTACAGTTAAGCATCTAGAGAATATATAAATGAGACACATCTTTGATATTAGGGCATGGGGCAGTGCCCCCTTTGAGGAGGCATCCTCCTCCTTTATGGATGGATAGCAACATGGTGGCCAAGGGTTGTTTGGAATAGTGACCCAGGCGTCTTGCTGGTATGCAAATATGATTGCAAGCCATATCATCTTACTCCATAAATAGTGGACAGCCCAGGGCCCACCGAGCTCTTCTGTACAGCAGTGGGTTGCACCACAGAAAGTCCCCCGGAGCAGGAATGCCTCTCAAGGTACTACTCAAGGATGAGAGATTCCTTGCTGCAGCAGATACTTGGTAAGTGATTAATAGCATGCTAAACTTTGAAATCTTAACTAAGTGATATAAAGGGTTGATTGTGCATATATAATCCTTTAGACATAAACCACTGACCAAGTTGGGGACTAGCAGTGGATCCATCTGCACTTAGACTGCTCCTTAAGAAACATTTTAGAACTCAAGGGTCCTTTCTGAACCTCACGACTCAACGGGAGGGTCCCAATGAGTTTTGTCTGACCCTGTCCTCTATGTAGTAAATAATCGAGTGTCAAGTCTTGTTAAACTGCTGTCACATTTACCACTGAACTTTGTTAACTCTCTATTTTATATCAGTAAAGCATATTGTTGCTTCTCTCTTACAAGTGAAATACATGATTCCATCTGCAATGGGGAAACCATATAAAGCCTGGAAAGAGCTCAAAGAATAACATAAAAATAGGAGAAAAGGAACTTTCTTTGTGCCCTAAGCAATGTTTGGAGCACATGGAATGAATCGAGATGATTATCACCAATACCCAAACCATCACTTATGAGAAGCACAAGGAATAATCATAGCATGCCATGAATGTGTTAAACTGAGAGAAGATAAAAATTCCATAGGTATCGTACATGCTGGGCTTGCAGGGCAGGTTAAAATGCCAATATAAATGTGGATCTCCTTATCTTTTTAGATGAATTAGTGTTCCTGTTACAGGGCAGAAGTTTCAGGCTCAAGGAAAACCAAGCAGTATTACAGTTCCAATGAAGTTCTAACAGTTGGGTTTTTTTCCTTTTTGGCTATATATTGCTATTTGAGAAGAAGGGAACATCATGATGAGGGCAATATTGCGGATCCAGAATGCTTCCTGGATAGATTCATTGGCCCTTTCTTTTGGGAAACATAGCAATTCTTTACAAGAATGAAAACTTGTGTATACTTTAGTTATAATCTCATGATTGAAACTAACTGTTTATGAGTATGTCCATGTCTGTTCTGTAGCCTCTAAATCCTGTATTGATGTCTGTATATAAGTTCAGTTTACAACTGGAGAAGCTGTAGACCACAGACTGACTTTTAGCTTATGCGTTTAGAAATTTTGATAATTGAAACTTATTAAAAATGTAATGCATTATTATATAGACAATATGCTTCAATCTATTGCATTCATTGAGGCCACTTGTCTGAATTATTGTTTAACTCTTCCCCTTAAGCTGCTAAATATTATGTATGGGACAAACACATCTATTGGCAAAAATTGGTACAGTGTACTTGTTATCTACCTTACCAAGAAACCAAGATATGAAAAAACTTATTAGTATCTTTTGTAATACCTGACTTACCTCATTTATTAGACTGTAAATGTTACTTGGAAGAACATTCATCCTGGATTGTCATAATAACTAATTTTTTTTTCAGTTCTGTAAAATCTGTTCATTTTTATTCAATGTTTGAATTAAGATTTTCTTTCTGAAGGAAATACACGCTAGGAACTGCACATATCATGGAGTAAAAGTTCACAAGATGGAAAACAGTGCAAATACCAAAACAGTCTCTAGTTTTTACCTCATAGCATTGTTTTTGTCAGTTTCTTATTTTTATTTTATTACTTGGTTTTGGTGGTAGACAGCTTTTCATGCCTTTTTGTCCTAATATTCAGTGTTTTCATAGAATTGGTCATCTTGAGCAAGCATATTGGCTACTGAAACACTGATATTTGCAATTCAGTGGTAAAATTTCAGAGAAAATAACCCCTTGGTGTAATACTTGTATTGTGAATTCTGGTACGAGAGCAGAGAACAAACTGACAGCAGGAACAGCCTAAGGGATGAGGAGGTTTTGTGCACTCTCAAATGCAAGTAACGACTATTTAAAACACTTGTTACTGGGTAACCAGTATAACAACTTCACATCATGTGTAGAAAATGAAGACATGTAGGTCTGTATTAAAATCGTATGATAGGTAACTTGAAATGCAGTGCTTGTAGGCACAGTTTAAAAGATAAAAGGATAAAAGAGGGAGGCTAGCAGGAGAGGTAAGACTTTGTACTCATGATTCTAAATTACCAAAGCAGTTTTTCTGTTAGGAAATCCTTACATATATGGATTTCTGTGTGCTGTGTTTCAGTAGTACATTAATACTCATACTGTATCTGTATATTCTTTCGTTGAAATTTTTTCAAATTTTTAATAAGAATACTTCAGCAGTTTCATACCTTCCCCTATAGAACTACATACAGTACAGATTTTATATTAGCATAACAAAGATGACTCACTCCTTTTCAGAACAGACCATGCATTGCAGCACATGGCAAATATATCCTTACAGCCAGATATCCTCTAGTCCTCAGTTTGAAGAGCTCTATTTTACAACAAACCAATGCGTTTGCATTTGGGCCCTTAGGCTCTCAGCAGACATTTGTAGAATGAGAGAAAACAAATGTCTGGGTTATACAAAGTTAATAAAAACAGATGCTACTAAGACTTCACTGTATCCTTATATTCCATGCATCAACATAAGCACTGGTTTATGTTGTTTCAAGAAGAAGGGAAAGGAAGGAGCTAGTATTAGGATGAAATGGAAAAAAGGTATAACTGCGCATAAAATGTAGAAGGTTTATTTATGGAAAAGATAATAAATTAATTCTTCGCATTAAAAACACTTTGTGTAGAGAGATCTTCATTCCAAGAAGCACCATGAAGAAACCCATCAACCCTTCACAGGCATAGTGTCTATGTTCACATATGTGGGGACTTCACTTGCATTATCTGTCAAAGTAAAACTGGCTCATTAATGATGAGTATTCAAGATAAAAGTGAGAAACGAGTTATGCCTTAATATTATCATCCAAGTAGCTGGACATTCCCTGTTAGCATGGTTAGTTCAGGCAATGGGCAGGATGCTTTTCTGTTTCTGAGCGTATAGCAGGAAATGTGACATAAATTTGGAATGACTTTCAATTTTGAGCTTTTTACTCAGAGGAGGAAAAAGGAACAAGGAAGGCAACTTCTGTCCTTCCTTCATTATACCTTTACAGTCATTCTTTGTTATGTGAAATAACTCTGCCTTTCTGTCTTCTCTCTTATCTCCTTCTTCTTCTGACTATATATGAAACATAGCATACATATGAAACACTGCAGCACGGCAGACAGCAGGCTAGGAAAGCACTCCAGTAAAGCTGGAGTAAGCAGCTGGCTTCTAGGTTTGAGGTTTTTGGTTTAACAAACACATTTTACTCAGTCTTGGGGATATGCATTTCTAGCAGTGTTTCACCATGGCTAGCTTCTATTCAAAGTCCAATGAGGACTTCAATATGAACAAATGAAGCATCTTTTATTTTATCCTGAAAATCCCCAATGGAAATGAGGCTTTATTTTTCTAAAAGCACAAATTGAAATATAATGAAAATGATGATATTGTTGCAAAATTGTTGGAGATTCATTCAATGACAGGAAGACTTTTTCTTCTCTTTTTATCTGTTATCTCTGTGGCTAACATGCTTGTCCAGTCTAAATGTTAGACTTCAATTCTTTTTTCTGCTTGAAGAGATTAAAAGCTGTTTCTCATTTTAGCCTAACTACCAGGGTGTGGTCAGCTCTGAAAAAGCACAAGCTTAGCCCTTCCCATTTTGAGATGTTCTATTGTAAAGTAGGTTTGGTTACTAAGGCACCTATTTTCAACTCACTGAAAAAATGAACACCAAGAACATTGTAAATCTTTGCTTGTGAAGTAACTGCTTTATTTTCATGTAGTTTTTAGCTGGTTTGAGTTAGTGTTATCACATTTCTGCTGCACGGTTTCCCTCCATTTTCCCTCCCCCAGACTGATCTGAGTTCAGCTACTCTTGTGAGGGCATTCTTGATTGGTGACAGCTGGAGAAGGGGTTGTACACATTATTTTCTAAAATATCCAGATTTGTTGGCAGCCTGATAAGTAAACTGATCTTGCTCACCAAATCGGCTATATATTCATTAATGCTAATACTGTGAGGTTTGGGAATACATGAAAGAAAGAGTCACTTTTGGTCAGCACATCTTACCAAAGTTTGAACTGGCAGTGCACCACAGACTGCGAGTGTGGCAATGGCTCACATCATGAAGTTTCTTATTTCTTAGTAGAAGAGTCTTTAATTTCATGGATCAAGCCTGCAGAACCTGACTCAAATTTATTAATATATTTGGGAAAACTAACATAATATTCTTATGTAAATTTGAATTTTATTAAAAAATTATAATTAAGTACTTTTTGTAACTTTTCCTACCTTAATCCCCTTCCTAATTTTATGCTTTGCCTTAAATAATGTGCATAGCATGATTCGTTGTTTCTTCTCTTTTGCTTGCCATGTTCACCACGTTAAATGTGGTTTGGGGTTTTTTTTGTTTGGTTGGTTTTTTAATTGAGAATTTGACATAGGATTTTTGTGTCTTGTAGCAGTAGAAGTTTGTTGCTCTAGAACACATAGGTTTAGGAAAGGTTTGTAAAAATCATATTAATTTCTGACACTTGGAAGGATTAACCCAGAAAAGTTTACTCTTGTATTTAAAGGCTATGGTTCTGAACTCATAAAGCACAAACTCGTCCTCAACTTTAGTATCTCTCTAGAAATCGAAATATACTGGCTGCAAATATACTGAATATTTAATATTTCCAAAGAAAGAAATTCCAGGTATGGTAAGCAAAGAACTCAGACATCTGCTTGGTCGTTATAAATTGCTCTGGTGTGTGGTTCTTGGTTGTCTTAGCCACATGGAATCACAGCAGCTGTAGTTACAGGATTGTTACTGGGGTCAAGGTATGAAGGAATCCAAAAAACTAGCTAGAGAAAGCTGCAGATCCCTTTAAACCAGTATTTCCACCAGTGTTAACTGATACAGTAGCAGCAATTATAATGCGCCTTTCCCACCGACAGACTGATTCCTCTCCTGAGGAATTCACTGTGAAGAAATTGCTCTGCAATGGCAAACTGAGCTCATCTTTTTATATTAACTTCTCTGAATTAATTGTTTGCTATGCATTTCCTCTCCAGTATACATCTTTTTTTCCAGTTAAATAATACCATTCAAATGTCAGCCTGCCTCTTGCTTTATGTTGGTAGTGGCCTCATTATTCACTTAATATCAATCACCTGTGTGCGACTGAGGTATTTTTGTCATTTAAATTTTGTGTTCCACCTAATGAAATCATTGCCTGTGTCTTACTGAAATGAAACAGCACTGGACTCATGAGATCAGTAGCCTTTACTAGACCCTAGGGATTAGTCCACTTATGCAGTACAATGAGCAAAGGCTTGATATTACTGCCTCTGTCCGGGGCTTCAGGATCCCAGGTAGGTGGAAGACTTTTTGGAAGGAGAGTTCTCATACCAGCATGTGTGGTCTTACTGATCCAGTTTTATGCAAAATTGTTCTGCAGATAATAGGAAACAATTTAACACCCAAATACTTCCTTTGGAAGAGAGAAAGGAATGTATTTTGATACGGTGAGTAGCCATGCCAGTGTCTTAAAATGGTGAAGCAAAGCAGCAATAGTTGAGGCTGATGTAGCTCCATTTTTTATTTTATTTTCAGGGTATAAAAATTGCTATTACGAACCTGAATAGGTGAAATCTCACTAAGAAAAAAAAGATGAATAAGGTAAGATAAAAATTGCAAGTATAAGTGAAAACATAACTGCATATAGCTGAAAATTAAAAGAATTTTTAAACTAGTGGCAGAAGGTGAGAGAAGAATTTTGAACAGCTTTATTTCCTTTTAATTATTTATCAGAAAAGAAGAAGAAATACATAACAAGCAGATAGAACTTTAGAGAACCTCTCACATTTTGATCTTCAGGTCATATACCATGACCCAGAAAAACATGAGAAATAATAGTTTAATCTGCTTGAGTGAGCTCCATAATACAGAGATATCTGCTTAATGTTTTAATCATGATGAAGGTGACGCTTGCATACACTTGCCCTTATAGCAAGATTTGACAGTTGTCAGTCTTTGTAATGGACCCCTCTGGAGAAGCCCAAGGCTTGTACTTCCACTCCTTCCCCAGTGCAGCCCAGACCAATGTTTTATTTAATTTCTAGACATGCCAATCAAGCACAATTAGTAAAAAAAAAAAGTCTCTATGTCCTCTTCTATTCTTTCTGTCTCGTAAGACCACAGAGGCATAGTTTAAATCAGTCTGGAATGGTTTGGTCTGGTGATGAAGCCTTTATCAAGATAGGTAAATAGCAGATGTATCTTGGTTCCGGAAATTGGGTCTAAGCTAGATGTTTCATTTTGTTTTATTTTGACAATCCGACTCTGGCCCGCCACCTGAGCATGCTGCCTTAGGACGTTAGCTTGTTAAGGTATCTAAGCCGTTCAAACTTATTTTCAAACACGACATGAGAATCATGAGATGCATGTTGTCCTGTGCCCCTCCCGTTCCCCGCCCGCGTCGTGTCTCCCCCCAATCTTCTCCGCGCTGAACTAAAGGCTTAGAGATGCCATTTCTGCACAGCTCTCTGAGGGGATGGGGGAGAATCCAGGCGACCACTCCAGTTTTTAATGCGAAGGGAAATAAACCTGCAAACAACTTCTTTGCCTCTCCTCGTCCAGGGATTCCACGTGCGATTTCTATACTTGTAACATATTGATTTTTAAGGCTATTTCACGGGAAAAGCAGAAACGGGAGAGAAGGAAAGGGGGTGAATCCCCTGGCGTGAAAGCTTTGACCACACGGCTTTTTCCCACGTAGTCGTTTCCATTCCAGCGGCCGCCGCGGGCAGAGCCGCCCCTCCCGGCACGGCAAGGCAGGGGGCAGTGGACGGGCGCGGCTCCTCCCGCAGTACCCGGGGGTCTCCGCATGCCTCGGCCCCGCTGCCGGCGGAGGCTGGGCGGGGCGGCCCGGAGCGGTGACATCATGGGGCGGTGCGGGGGGCGGTGCGGGCGGCGGGGCGGGGGTGGTGGCAGTATCGTGCCGGGCGGGAGAAGGGATGGGGCGCTGGGTGCATCTCGGCGGGAGTCCGACCCGCCGCCCCGGCAGCGGGCTCCCCGCGGCACCTCGTCCCGCCGCTGGTGAGTGCGCGGGGGGCGGCGCGGCTCGGCCCAGACCGGTGGCGGCGGGGCACCTGCTGGGTCCCGGGTACGAGTGCTGCCTTTTTTTTTTTTTTTCTTTTTGGGTGGGGGAAATATGGGTAGGGCTTGGTTGGTTGGTTGGTTTGTTGGTATGTTTTTGTTTTGTTGCGGTTTTGAGGTCTTTTTTTGGGAGAAGCGCATCAGGGCATCCGCGCGGGCTCCTGATGCTGCCCCTGGTCCCTCTCCGGGCGGTGCCGGGTGCGGGAGGCACAGGGCAAGGATTCCCGGCAGATCCTGGGCTGGTTTGGCCGCTCCGTCGGGCCGGCGCTTGGGCAGCAGCCGCCCTGGCTACTCCGGCCCCTCGGGGGCGATTTCACACCCTCCTCCGCTTGACACCACCGTAAATGCCGCTTTAATGATCAGGGCTTTCTTAGTAAGTGTGGCATGTCGCGACAAGAGGGAACGCGGGTTTGAAAATCGTGGCGTGGGAACGCGGGCGAACCTGGCCTTTGTTTGTAATCAGTTTTTAAGTGATTTCTTTTTTAGTTGATGCTCTGAATGTGGGAGGGGGGAATAGAAGTACCAGCCTTACAAAAGGGGACACTAAAAGCTGTGGAAATGTGGACGAAGTTGTTCAGGTTCTCAGTGTTGTCAGCATGTCTTGCGGAGACTCACTGGCCAAGGTTTCTCTTTATCTGGCAGTTCTCACTTTTCCTCTTCTTGGGAACACAAGCATAAAATGCCTTATCTCACTTCTTCCCCGTCTTCTTTTTCCTTGTGTTTGCAAGTTGTGGCCAGGAACGAATTGAAAGAAGGGAAACACAACCTTATACTGTAATGTGATTTCAGTTGTCTTCATTGCCTAACAGAAAGGTAATGAACTGCCTTGTATTTCTCCTTCTCTTTGAAATACTGCGAAGTTCAATTATCTTACTGTGTATGGATGGAGATCTGTAAATCTGATAGTTATTGTAGTGTGTTTTCTTAAATCCCTGTGACGGGGCATGGGTTGAAATAAATAGACAAACTGATGTACTACTTGAGAGAATGAGCTTATCTTGCAGAACATTTCCTTTTTAATACTGAACAGCTAATATGTACTCCACCACAGCACTTCATTAAAAAGTTGGGAACTAATTAGCTGTTTCTTACAGCTAGAGTTCCCGATTTTAATTAGAGTTCCTGTCTTCGAGTTTAAACTGATTAAAGCAATGCCAGTGCCACTCTGGTTATTTTCATTGTTTGTTTAAAAAAAAAGGAAAGGAAAAAAATTAGTAGTTTTAAGCTCTTTAAACTTCTTGTTAAAAAACAAACCCTTCTGTTTGGGGTTCTGTCCCTAAGTCTCCTGGGTGTGGGGTGTGAGGAGATGCATGCTGTGTGTATATTGTGTTTGAGAGAGGAAGGAAACTAATTAATGGCAATGAAACTCACAGGTTGGCTGTTCACTGGGTATTGGTTTCAATGGGAAAAGGACAATTTAAAAAGTAAAACTGAAATGTGTTAAATAACAAAGATAGCAGTGGAACCTATGAGAACTCAAGTGAATTTCCCAATGTTCAAACCACATACAAGGGTGTGTTGGAGGCAGTGATAGCAGTTCCTAATAATGGTAAAAACTCTGCTAGTGTCAAATATTACTGACCAAAAGTCTCATGCAAACTTACATAAAGTTGTCAGGATGGTTAAATATTGCTCTCCATTATGTCCTGTTTTAATCTCATGTGCAATGTGCATAGTTTGTTCTGCTGAAGAACAGTTACTTGCAATAGACTTTAAAAAAAAAAAGCAACGTATGGCTCATTTGTGGGTACCCTACTATATTTTCAACAACTTCTTTACCCTTTTTAGGGTTTTGAGAAATTTGCAAATTGATAATTCCCAAGGGAGTTATTTTGCTGATTAGACTTGCATAGTGTCTTTATTCTGAATATTTCACAGCATTCTTGACACTCTTTATGGGAATAATTTAATGTTTTTCTCACATTGCTAAGTACTTGTGACAAGATTTAGCAGTGGGTGCTTTAAAATACAAAAAAATGAAAATTTTCCATGTGGAAATGCACATGAAATGAATGACACCCTTTTAAGGTGCATGGATGGGACAAACCAGCAGTTCTTGAAACTCTCCTATGGGCTGGCAGCTGACCTTGACCTTAACTCTATGAACTTGTTTCCTTTCAATGTTTGATCCAGGCAGCACTGTAATAATCCTCATATTATAACAGAAAGTTCTCTTGACTTTTCTGACATTTAAAGGACATTATTATTGTTATTTCATGAGGACTGAATTCTGTGCAAAGAAAGCTTGTTTGCAAAACCCTTGGTGTTAATTTGATGTTGCTAGATATTTGCATTTAAGGTGCTTGAATTCTCTGGTGTTAGGTGTACTGCCAATAAAACCTGTATAGTCAAATCTAAGTAACTGTGACTAATTTTCCTGTATGTTTGTTAACTACCGCACACATCAACTAATATGATGTCAGCATGGATAATGAGATAAACCGTCTTCTGTATTTTATTTTTATATTTGATGTGGGATTTCTATATGTGACTGCTGCAATTTTTAATATCCTCAGAATAGCTGTCTGATTTAGACAACTGGCTTTTCTCTTGTGGAGGAAGCAAGTTCATGTACTAGGAACACCTATGTGCAAAAATGAAAGCATTTATTAGATATTTTGAAGACTTTATTAGCTAAACAGTCCTGGGAAACCTCACATATGATCTAAGAGGAAAATGCCCAAAATATGTATTATACACTTCCATTGCAAAGGGCATGGAATCATAGATTGGTTTGGGTTGAAAGGGATCTTAAAGATCATCTAGTTCCAACCCCCCTGCTGTAGTCAGGGACATAATGGGAATTGGAAGTTTGGGAAGCATGGGAATTGGAAATTTCTCTGTAGTCTGTGGAGTCTTATTGAAATGGTCCAGCTAGGAGTTGATACATCTACTAGTAGTCTTTTCCGAAGACTACATCTCCTTGTAGTTTTGGTCCTTTTCTCTTTTTCAGTTCTCTCTGGTTTCTGCTGCCACAGCCATGCTGCTGCCAGATGCCTCTTTAATGTTTTTGCTGACTGTTTGCATTACTGCCTTACCCCTTCTAGGTTTTCAGTTTTGATTTTGTTTGGGGTTTTTGTAAGTATATTATACATTCCTTAATCAGGTAGATTTGCTAATTGTGTCCCTGCCTATGGCATGGGGGTTGGAACTAGATGGTCCATGTCCCTTCCAACCTAAATCATTGTATGATTCTACGTAGCATACAAGGCAATGAAATTATATGCCTTGACTTGAAAAAAAATTAGGATCTTTAAAGAGGAACATCTTGTTATGTGAAATTAAATCCAGAATAGCCTCATCATCTTAATAGCAGTGCAAATTCAAATAATGACTTAATAGAGGAACTTAAACCTTTAATATGATGAGAATAACCTTGTTAATTATCAGGGTTAACGAGGTGCATTCCTTTAAAGTGAAGAGAATGATCAGAGGCCAGACAAAAGGATATCTGTTCTACTGGATAGTATTTTTCCAATTCATTGGTAAATGAAAAGGGGATTTTGTTCCAGGAAGGTGTGTGATAATACAGCAATTTATATCAGATTCTTCAGGAAAGAGAAATAAACACCTATTTAAAAAGTAGACTTTATGATGCATTTAAAGCAATTTGAAATGGTAAAATAACTTTACCTGGTTTTGTGTATCCATTTTGATGGCTGCACTACTTCAGCAGGACTTTGATAGACTGGAGAGTTGGGCAGAGAGAAACATAATGAAGTTCAGCAAAGAAAAATGCAGGGTCCTGCACCTGGGGAGGAATAACCCCCAGAACCAGTACAGGTTGGGGGCTAGTGAGCAGCTCTGAGGAGAAAGACCCGAAGGTCTTCATGGATGACAAGTTGACCATGAGCTGGCAGCATGTCCTTGTGGCCGGGAGGGTCAGTGATATCCTGGAGTGCATCAGGAAGAGTGTGGCCAGCAGGCTGAGGGAGGTTATCCTCCCCTCTGGAGAAGGTCCAGCAGAGGGCCGCCAAAATGATTAGTGGTCTGGAGCATGTCTCTTATGAGGAGAGGCTGTGTGAGCTGGGCCTGTTTAGAGAAGACTAAGAAGGGATCTCATCAATACATATAAAGATCTCAAAGGCAGGTGCCAAGAGGATGGTGCTAGACTCTTTTCAGTGGTGCCCAGTGACAGGACGAGGAGTAATGGCCATTAACTAAAACACAGGAAGTTCTAACTCAACGTGAGGAACAGCTTCTCTGCATTTAGGGTGGCAGAGCACTGGAACAGGCTGCCCAGGGAGGTTATGGTCTCCGTCTCTGGAGACATTCAAAACCCACCTGGATGTGTTCCTATGTAAACCTGCTCTAGGTGACCCTGCCTTGGCAGGGGGGTTGGACTAGATGATCTCTTCAGGTCCCTTTCAATCTTAACTATTCTGTGAAGTAATAGCTTGATAGTTTGATAAAGTGTGAAACAATTGTTAAAACTTCATCTTAGTCATTGCGTGCATTTTTACAAAGGCAAGCTGCATGACCTCAAGTTGTCTTTATTTCACTTATAGCAGTGTGGTTGTGCTTGTAGACAAAAAAGAGTAGTCCAAACTCTCAGACATAAGTAGAATAAAATATGTAACTTAAGTCTGGAAGATTAAGAAGGGTACAATGTACTGGGAATGTTTCTACAATTGCCCACCAGCAACTGAAATCAAAGTTTGGTCTATTTGTACCTCCAAATTGACTTTCAGGCAGACAGAGTTAGATGTCAAACATGATTTCTGCAAAAAGAGTATGTTAAATTTGACTGTATTAAAATAGTGGGCAATGTGGGACATGGTGGAAAATGTGGGGTACAAAACATAACAGTCATAACACTGAACAGTTTAAGTACTTCTACAGAGGAGTTTGACAATCTAAAACCAGAGAACAACATTCTTCCTTTTCTGTTTATCTCTATTGCAAATTAAGTTCTTTAAATAAGGTAGTGGTCATTGACTGATTTCCATGTAAGGCTTTCTATTCTTCTCATAGGAATAGTTTCTCTATTCTTTTTTAATATCTTTATAAGTACTACAATTAACTGCTCCCTCATATTGTGTTATGTTTTTTACTTCATGTTGTGTTACATAGCTGTAGAGTGGATACTCTGGGGAAAGGAAATGGCACCATGGTTCTGCAGGAACTTTTGGAAATGTAATCATCATGGCATTTTATGGTTAGGTCTCCCACTGAGGAGATGTAGGGGGCAGCTGTGTATGCCAAAGTTGTTTTGGTTATGCTGCATCACTGAGTGAAAATGTGTTTGAGGTCAGTAGCGTACTAATCTCCGTTTTCCAGTTTCTGCCCATTAGCTGTCTAAAGCAGAGAAGAGATTCCAAACAAAAGTACTGTGAGGGAAAGCCAGGCCATCTTTGCAGTTGTGGGGGCAGTTCCTTGGCCTCCATAGAGTGTAGCTTACATTGTGATGGTTTGATGACTGTGGGTCTCATGGGAGATAGGGTTCTCCCTCCTTTCCTCAAGGTTGTCTTCTCTGGAGTCTTTTCCAGAAGGAAAAAAAAGTACCAATCATGTTATGGAAGAAAGGGACTTAGCATGGAGGAAAGTTTGAAGAGGAAGCCGATTACTAACACATTGCTTCAGAAGTGAAATTGATGTAGCATGAACCAAGTTAGATATGTATTGTAGGGACAAAACTTTGGCATGAGATAAAGTAGTAATAAAATAAGAACTAACATAAGATCTCTGGCCAGTGGAGAAGTGAACTTTTGGAGTTGTCTTCAGACAGGATAAGGGTGTGCATGTGTTCCATGCTGTCTAAAACTTCCTCATGAGAGGAGGCAAAAGGAAGGTCAGGCGCTGATCTCTTCTCTGTGGTGACCAGTGACAGAACCCAAGGGAATGACCTGAAGTTATGTTAGAGGAGGTTTAGGTTATATATTAGGAAAAGGTTTTTCATCCATAGGGTGGTTGGGCACTGGAACAGGCTCCCCAGGGAACTGGTCACAGCATCAAGCCTGCCAGAGTTCAAGGAGTGTTTGGACAATACACTCAGGCACATGGTGTAACTCTTTGGGATGGTCCTGTGCAGGGCTAAGAGATGGGCTTGATGATCCTTATGAGTCCCTTCCAACTCAAGATATTCTATGAATCTGTTTCACAGTTTTAAGGAGAAACCCATGTCTGCTCTAAGACATTGTAGGACTTAAGTGTGATGAAAGGAGACTGAGAGAATAATATGGACTGCAGCATTAATCCTTGTGTATTGCTGGAAACCATCAGCTAGAAGCTCTTTCTATAGCAGAAGGACATGGTGTGAACTCTAGATCTCTGATATTCAGGGTTGGCTCAGTGCAGAGGCAGTTGCAGTGAGCTCTCTGTTGCTCTTGTTTCAAGGACCTTGATGCCATCAACTGGAGTAAGGAAAAACCCTTGCTCAGAAATAGGCTTCAGAGTGAAAGTCCCACGTGCTAGCACAAGTCTAATCATGCTTCCTTGGCTGTAATAAGAAGGGGATGACTATGGTTCCCAAGGGAAGACCTTGTACTTCAACATTTCCAGTATGTGAAACTGGCATCAGGCCGTGTGACCAGTCCTTGCTGCGTAATTTATGAATGCAGGTACATTCCCATTCTGGCCTGTGGTGGATAATGTGTTACATTACATCATTGCTGCTTCAGGCTCAGAGGGCCTGTGCTGCTTCTTTGGAGAGAAACATAAAGCATGGCTTCTGAGTGCCAACCCCCTTCAAAAGATGTCTGCGATCTCCTCACAGGGGTGTGATCTCTTCTATTTAAAGTCTTTCTGCCAAGTACACGTCAGCTAATGGGACTGAGTAATAATTTCAGTGCCATGTAGAAAATTTCTCTATGTAGTAATGGTATCAAATTGTCTTTCTCTGTGCTAGCTTTATTTGTGGGTAAACAGCCTTAAAGAGTCAGCTGATGGGTATGGGTTTTTGTGAAGTCAGATGTTTCCATAAAGCTGGTAAGCATAACTCTACAGGATTGAAAATGTTTACTATGAACCTTCCTTGTTTGTATAGTACCTTCTTAAAACTCAAACAGTAAAATCAATGCCTTAAGTTAGTGGAAGTCCTAACAGGTGATCTGAGGTATTGGATGGAAGGTGGCATACCTGCAAAAAAATCCAAATTTAATTCTGTCTCAAATGCTGATCTTCACAGCTGGTGGGATGCAATATTCTGTGGAGCTGAGAGAAAGGGACTGCCTGTCTATTAAAGGCAAAATGCTTAAAAAAGATAATAGCTCTTTGATAAACTCTTGCTAGAGTGAAGAACTCAACTTTGCAATTTTATATGGTTATGTTGAAGTTGGTAAGCTGGGTGACTTAAGGTAGAGCAAAGCCTAAGAAATTAAAGTCTCACAAATTGTATTTTTCTCTGTCCACACACAGAGGAGAAAGGGAAAAGAAACAGATAACCCTTGAGTGTTTTATTGATAGGTTTATTACATGAACAGTCTCTTGCACTTTGTAACTTTTTTCTAAATTTTTTGAGTCTTTTGAACAGCATTCATAGTAATAGTGTACTGATTTCATTCTGTCCTCCCGTGAAAAAACTTTAGTGCAAACCCTGTTTGGTCAGTGTTTTAAAACAGCCCTGTTTTATTTAAGTAAGAAGATGAGGGCTTCAGTTGCATGTGTTTTGCTTTGAAAGAGAGTGATGTTACAAAGAACAGGTTTTGGCAAGCGGGAAGAACTCTGATGAGAAGTGACAGAATGTGTAAAGGGCAGTTTTTATCCCTACTGAAAAGGTGGTTGAGAAATTTTAAAGAGGAAACGATAAAAAGAATTTTATGGACAGGAAGAGAAAGGTAAGATTGTTGAAAATGGAGAAAGGCCTAAGCAGACTAGAGGAAAACAAACTGCTAAAATCTGAGATGGTGTAGGGCAGAAGTGAAAAGGAGGAGAGAAAATATCTATGATAAGAGAAGATTGATAGAAGTGGGTGAAATGATCTGAGTGGAAAAGTAATGGAAAAAGAAGCAGAACAGAGATACGGAATGAAGGATGATGATCGCTATGTGTGAAATGGGAAAAGAAAATATTGTTTTAAACGTCTGCTGTGTTTAAAATTTCAAAACCCCCTTGTACTAGGGGAAAATATCAGGCCAGTTCTGCAGCCTGAGAGGGGTGAGACTGCTGCAGCTCCATGCCCCAGGTCCAACCAGCAGCCAGGCTGAACACATATTCCCAGTACACATGCACACAGGTGAATGTGCTCCTTCACCCGCTCCAGGTGCTGCACTGCAGACACATGTTCCCATGACACAGCCCAGGCTGACCCTTGCAGCCACTTGCCCCAGTCTCTCTGGTGGCTGGCAGTCCCACCCCAGTTGCTGTGCTCAGCTCCGTGTGCACACCTGCAGAATGAACAGCGCCACTCACCCAGAAAAGAGCTAGAAGGGATTTAATAAGCAGATAGGACAGACTATACTGATCTGGGAGGCAGTGCATGACCAGGCAAGTGACTCAACCAGCAAAATATTTGCATGCAACTGGCCCTTTTTATCCACTTACTCCTCTAGTTTCTCATGCTTGTTCCTCCCTAAATCATGTGAATCCATCTCTGTTCCTGCCTTTCGCTCCTCCTGTAAACATCCCATAGCAAGTCTTGTGCAATCCCTGAGTGCCCTTCCCCTACATCTCATAATGTGTCCCACACCCCTGGGCACTCATATGATGGGTTTAACACCTGGACAGTGTGACTAAGGCTCTCCTGTGATAGCCCTGGGAAGAGTCTGGATGAAGCCTCCCTTCCTTCCAAGTCCCTAATTTGTGTTCCTGCCTGTCATTCTGAAGCCCTGTGGTCCTTGAGGCTTGTAGAGAGAGTTCTCTAATGGGCTAATTACTCCTGTTGTGGACCTGGGAGAAGATGGGCAAGGTATTATTTGTGTTCCCCCACCTGCCACTGTCTCCCTGTGCTCCTTTGTTGGGGTGCAAATGAGCTTTTATCATATAGTCTAACGGTATGCAACCATCTTCATTTGCTTATTGGAATTTTACAGAGTAAAATGATGATAAAAATATTTTGTTAAATAATATGTGGGAATGAAAAACATGTAATTCTTGCTGCCTCGTTTGGCTTTATGCTGTGGAATACAAATTGCATGACGTGTGAATCTAGTCAAGTTAGATTTTTATTTTAAAACTTGAAAGGGATTATTCTTCAGTTAAAGGACTAGTCAGTAGCAATAAGCTACAGTATGGTTTACAACATTACTTAAACATCTGTGAGGAATCCAGATAATGATAATTGTTAAAAAAACCAAAAACCAAGGGAGTGCTTTTGATTGCCTGTGGTGATGTTGTACCTAATTGAATGGAACTCATTTTTTCTCCAGAATTGCCAATAGTATTTCTGTATATGTCTTTCAGAACTTAGGCTACTTCTAAAGGCTGTAACCATTATAATTACTTCTTTTTAAACCACAGTTAAGCATATGTGTGTTCTGCAGAGCCATCATTAAGATACACTTGAACTCATGAAAGAACAACTGTATTCATCATCACAACTAAGTTTTTAGTGCCTTAGGACTGGAGTCAGGAGCTTGCACAGAGAAACTATCAAGCTGAGTTAGACCTTGCAAAGGGTATTGGAGCAAGGAGCACAAAGTTCATCAGATGTGTTTCCAAGAGTGGGAATGGGAAACATTAAAAGTCTAGGTTTGTCTAAAAACTTCACTGTGTGCCATGTTTTACAGAAGTAATTCCAGTTGCCTGCAGGAAAAGATGTAGTGTACTTTTTTTTTTTTTTTTTTTTTTTTTTTTTTTTTTTTTTTTTTTTTTTTTTTTTTTTTTTTTTTTAAGGGGGAAAAGTTAATCCAGGGAATTGCAGGATTATGGTTTTGACGTCAGTGTTAATCAAGTTCTTAAAGTGCTTTTGTAGGAAGGGGTATTTCTGTGTATAATAGTAAAAGAAAATTAGAAAAAGGTATTAGGAATTTATCGAGGAGACTGATACTGTAAGGAAGTGTGACTGATTAAGGGCCCCTTTGCCTCAGCTGTGCTTATATAGCTGTCTTTATAGCTAAACTGTAAATAAGATCAATTTTGTTTTTAAGAAACAAAATGTAGTGTCAACCTTTTTTGACTTGTATTATGTCATTATTTGGAAGCTTGACTTCTATGGTAAAATGAAATGTATAGAGTAAGTACTGTATAAATGTGTGGGGATAATCACATGGAAGGAATTACTTGGAATGAGGCAATGCTGATAGGAGACGAAATAACCGTGTTGGCTGTGTATAAATTTACTGTAGAAATTAGAGTTTCTAATCAATAGAATAGTCTCCCAACTGAAGGTATTTTATTTCAAACCGTATCTTACTGTGTTAGAGTCTGAGATTTATGAAGAAGTTTTCATAAAGGTCATGAGATGCCTATCAGAACAAGGAACTAAATTCATGGAGCAGGGAACTCTTTTTCTGTAGTATTTTCCTAAAATAAAGTGAACCAGTATAGTAAAAGCATATGTTACAGCAGATGCAGCTCTCTGTCCATGGTGGTGTTGGGAAAGGTTTTCAAACAAAAGCAACCAGTTTCAACAACTACAGCAAAGTGAAAACAATTTGGAGGTAACATCATTTTCCTTAGAAAGGCAATGGAAATTTTAACATGTGGAAATGTTAAATTTCTAAAAAAAACTAGAAAAGAGCTTTCTTGGGTAAAGTTCTGAAGTAGATAGTTGAAATGGTAGTTTAAGAATGTGATAAATGATGGATACTCTTCTTTTATCCTAATAATCTATTTAAAGTCAGGATTTCTTGATATATGACACTGGTCATTGTTACTTACACCTTTTGCTGGGCTTTGAACTCCCTGTGTGATGTCTGCCAGTCTTTTGAGTAGAAATTTTTGAAGTTTTCAGCAAGGTCAGAGAGCTGAGCTGGGGGGCAAAAGATAACTGTCAAATGCAGTTGAAAACTTAATATACTGACGTTTCAGGATAGGGCCCTTGAAACAGAATAGATTAATTCTTGTCTGAGGAATGAGTTTCTCCCCTTCCTCAGAAGATTTAGTTGCTTGTGGAAAATAGTAAAGCTCAAAAACACCTGTTTTTGTGCTAGGAAGACCTAGACTTTATTGGCTAAAACCTCTGTAAAATTTAATGGCTGGGCCAAAGTGGGATTACCCTGAAATCACAGACGTGAGTCCTTCAGTCTGTGGGAGATGAGGGTGTTGAGCAGCCCAACTGACCCTTGCTGTTTGCTGCCCCAGAGCTCTGGAAGAGAAAGCTGATTAGAAGTAGGAGTCCTGCAAAAGCAAAACTAGGAGGAGAAAATAACAGGGAAGGGAACAAACCCAGAGAGATGAATGCATGAAACCTGAGGAGTCAAACTGTAGGATGGGGAAGTGATATTCAGAGTCTAGGCTGGAAAAATGATATGTGCTAAAAAATAAGAATTGATCTGGTAGGATGTGATTCAGAAAGGATACTAATGAGAGAGAATAATAAGGAGCTAGTTAACAAGAACATCAGCTCAACACAGCATGTGTGGTTTGAGATGGTGAAGGCAGACAGGCAGGTGTGCCCAAATGAAACCAGGTTGATATGCTAGTGTGACAACAGTGTAGACAAAATGTCCCATTAATTTGAGTTATTGATCACACAGGTGATACCACCTCATCACTGTTACCTACTTTGGCTATTACAGCAGACCCCAGTTGCTCTGCAGGTTTTTGGTGTATGTGGGTATGTATTACAGATGTGTATAATACCTTTTTCCATACCTTTTGTCCCCTTTCTAGAACCGTTGCTCAAAATTTTGATGTACTGGGGATAAATCTGACCTGTATGACATTTTTATCTGTAGAACTCTAACCTCATTTTATACTACACAGTGAATACACAATAGGGGAGGAGGATCTTTTGTAGTTAGGCAGCTAAACGTTGCCCGGGATATATGGCGTATATCCTTTTCTACCCACATAGGTCCTGTTTGATGCTAGACCTATTTTTTATTTTTTAAAGTTTGTTTATTTATTCATTTTTAATTTTTTTTATTTGCAAATGTGTATTTTCACTGTGTCATTCTTCTCCTTTTCTGAAAGCCAGGATCTGATCTGCAGAAGAATTAGATGATTAGGAATTTTAGTGCTTGCTTGCTGTAGAGACTGTACAGCTCTGTATGTTAGTGTCTGGAGATATTTCTGAGCCAGGTATCATGTCTACATTTAAAAATGTTCAGTATTATTCAGGAAATGACATTACATTGTAATGGGTACCTTTTGGTTTAGCAAATTTGCAGAAGAGAATTCTGCTCTCAGTTTTAATAATTTAGCCTCAGACCTAGCTTCCTACTTAAATATTACTGGGGAGTAGTGTGAAGCTTACTCCAGTTCTCTTTCTGCTTCACTCTGTAGTGTTATGGTCTCCATAGGACTGCAGCTGTATGAGTTTTACTTTTATTCCTCTGAAATAGTTATTACAGAGCTGGAATGTTGTCCATGCCTTAATGCTCTGTTGGCTGTGCAGTTCCATAATGGTGCTTCATACATTATGTTGTCTGCAATTCCCTGTGCAATCGTCTCAGTTGTTGTGCATTACTTTAAATGTACAGAGAGAACGCAGATACTTTGCTGGAAATGGGAAAAAAAATCTGGGTTTTTTCCCTCCAGATATTAACTTTTCAATTTCACCTTTAGTTAAATAAGAATCGAAGCCTATTTTTGGATCTCTAAATTACAACTTTATGCCTCACTATCTCTACATAATCCTGTTGAAGTGTGCAAAAGTTCGTTGTTGCAAGGGCAGTGAATTATGCTCTTCTGTGCTGACAAACTAATAAGAATTATGACAGACAATGTTACTTTTTGGGCTAATAATAAAATAGTTTATTTCATGAAAGAACAAATAATATAACAGACATCTGAGAGCATGGTCATTAAAATTGTCTGAGGAAAAGGTTTCTTTTCTTAATGTTATGAACAAAAAAAAATAAAAATAAGAATAAAAATGCTGTTTAAAGTATAATTAATATCCTGTGTGATATTTGCATTTTAGGATTATTTAAATCACTTTCCAAGGGGGAAATACCACTAAACAGATGATGTCTTGCAAAATTGACAGAGAAACTAGGCAACTTCTGGTAGTGTTTAATTGTTAGTGTTCTGGGAGAGCACCAGTCAACCAACAGATAGATCCCTCAACTTTATAGAAATACAAATAGATTGACTATTGACATCTAAACAGCTATATGCTACTCCTGCTTGACTTTTTCTCTTTATTGCTTTAGAACACAGAGAGATTAATAATGTTTTTTGATCACAAAATATGTTATAGAAATAAATTAATTTATGGTAAGTTGTTGTAGAAAAACATGTTCTATATTTTCTTAAACTATTTATAAAGTAATTTTTTAAGGAAAGATTTTTAAAAATAATTGAATAAGTTTATAATTAAGAGAACAAAGGGATAATGTGGGTTTACTTGCCTAGGCTATAAAATGTCAACATGAAACAAGATGTATCTTCCCTAAACAGGCACATTTAACTTAAAATTCATGATCTTTTTTCCTTGATATTAAAAAAACCCCACAACTGCAGTTATCCAATTCTCATCCATCTTTTTTCTTTTCCCCTTGGTAGAATGATTTCTGCAGCTTGTGTTGCATAAAATAGTGTTAAGCAATGCTTATTATAAGCCAGGAAGCCTAATGAAATATTTACACGAACATTTAACTAACAGACATAACTTTTAAGATTTAACAGACCACCTGCTCTGCAACTGAAATAGAGCAATGCTGTTTTTGAAACTAGTTAGTTATTTATGGCTAAGGAAACATCCTGGATAGAGCTCCCAGAAAGTTGTTTGCTCATCCCATTGATTCTTTTAAGCCTTTTAAAAAAATTACTTGACAAACCATAAGGCTTCCAGAAGAAAAAGAAGAATGGGGGTGGGGGGAGAAGGAAGAGGAACAGAAGGAGAAACTGGTAAAGAAATGCAGTCTAGAGTAGCATTCAAGAGTACATTCTCTTAATAAAGGTCAAATCTTTTGCACCTCCACCTTATTTTAATAGTCGACTAGTTTAATACATTGTTCTTCTCCCCATATTCAGAGCTGCTTGTGCTCTACCTTCAGTCCAGAAGCTGCATAATGCTCTGTTACTGTCACTGTTACCCAATTTGCTGGCTCTTTTTCACGAGCCTGATTAGCAAAAACACAGCTAGTGCTGGCTCTGGAGCAGTTTGTGTGTATTCGTCCACGTAGATGGTTTTTGTGTGAAGGGGCATGTGCTAAACTGAAGTAAACCTCAGCCATTACTGTGATTAAAAATATCACCAGTTTAACTGCTGGCATCTTTTTTCCAGCTATGGAAGTCTAGGAGTAGACAGCCATATCAAAATATTTTTGACTGTATCTGTTCCAGCAGGAACTTTATCGGAGTGAAATAGATACATCTTTCAAGTATAACATCAGATAGCAACTAAATGCAACATTTTGCCTTACAGGGGTGAGTCTTCCTTGTCAGACACAGTTGCTACACTTCCATTTTTGCATTTAAAATTGTTATCAAGTTTGTTCAGTCTGTGACAGTGGTATGGCCTTTCCTCTGTACTTGTCTCTAGAATGAGATGAAATGAGATACAAGGAGTTAGAAGTCAATGCTGTTTCAACAGCTTTGATACAACACATACCTGTTTTTTTTGTAAGTTCACCTGCTCAGACAGGCAATGAAGAAAAGCTTCAAAATCTGAATAGTCACATGGGTTGAAAGACTCCAAAGAATTAAATACCTAGATATATACCCTTGACAAATTAACTGTTAGGCAGTAAGTGTGGAATTACAAACAAACTTACATATTCGTATTTTCACTCGGACTGGCCGCTTCTGTTGTGAATATGAAAATGAAATAATTTTTTTTCTGGTAAAATGAAAGTAATTGTTCTAAACTAGACCTGAGAGGGCTGATCTTCTTCACAGGCAAGGAATGTAAAATATCCTCCTGCTAGATCAATTTTTTTTTTTTTTTTTTTTAATGCTGAAGCAATGAAGAGCATGCCTTCCATTTTTTCAGTTGGCTGATGGTTACCCCTACTGTCATGTAGCTACTATATTAGTATGACATATAGCAGTAATTACACGATAATAGTAACTACGGGGGAAAGATTAGCTGTCATACTCTGCAGGACTGTACAGGTAGTGTTATAAGTGGCTGCTCTTTCTCTTGGTGGACAATTGTAGTGTCCTCACCGGGCAAACACACCAAGCCTTTCTCAGCTTCGAGGCTGGAATAAACAGGCACAAATACCATGCATCTTACAGGACATGATTAGAATGTTTCCTGTCTTGAACTTTGTGATGCTGAAAAAGTGAATATTGTGCCACAGCTCTCATTACTACTGTGTTAAGCAAGGTCTGGTTTTGACAATAGTCCAGTTGAACTAACTTACTGCTTATTTTTGGCATAATATTCAAACTGTTAGACAGCAAGTGATTTTCTCTGGCTTTCAGTCAACATTTTAAGCTTAGGCTTTGTGTTTTGTCCTGTAGTGAATGCTATAAGGATTGCAGAACTGGCAGGTACTGCAAGTACTTGGAAATAACAGAGGCTGTTTCAGGTAGCAAAACAGTTGACAATTGTGAGTATTTCTGCCAGGAAACATTGGTTCTCAGTTAGGGAATGTTCTGCAACAAAAAAATCCCCTGAATGGTTTTATTTCTAGGTTGGAAATTGTTTGACTGAACCCATACCTTGTAAAGAAAGCAATAAAAAATGGTTAATGTAGAGTTTTTTTGAAAGACCTGGTGGTCTAATCCCCTTTCTGCACATCAGTGTTTGTTTACTTACTGGAGGATTTTAGAATCAATTTAATGTTCATTGAGACTCACCTACTTTTGCCTTGATTCTCTGTTTCATCTTTCTATGGTTATTTTGGGTCAGAAGATATCTTCCTTCAAACTTCCTTCAAAACTTTCCTAATTTTGTTATTTTAGGTGCTGTATAGTAATTAGTTGTATTTGCTGAGAACCTATGTTCTCAGTGGAAAGCATTAAATGTGAAGCTTGCTTGTTAGCTGTTGAAAGTATGCATAGTTGATAAACAGTTGCTGCACAGAATACTGAAAACATTTTCTTTAGGAAGAAGGATTCCCTACCTACATATCAATATTAGTGTTGTGGAAAGTCCTGAGCACATAGTTGTCTCTCTGGTTCATGGCCAAAATCAAGACAGAGGAGACAAATGCTGTAAAGACAGGAAGTAAAACTATTCTTTATGAGGAAAAATATAAGCTGTTATCCATAAAGATACTGTGTGTTGGTATTTAATTATCCCTTGGAAACATACCCACATGGTACATTGTCATAATGAAAGACTAAAACCTACAGTTTATGGAATAATGGAGAATGGTCTTTGCAGATGGACATCAAGAAAACAGAACTTAGATAAACTCAGCTCTTGGCCCTGCACAAGACAACTTCAAGAATTGCACCATGTGCCTGAGAGCATTGTCCAGATGCTGGTTTTGATGGTCATCAGCTTTTGGCTTCTTTGCTGGGATTTCCAGGAATATGACAGTTTGTGCTGTTTGTGATGGCTTGACATACCTTTGCTAATAGTTTTTAGAGATCTGTAATAGGTATATCAGGGTCGGTATGAATGAAGTAGAAATGGTGTGTTTAGCAAACAGAAACAGCAGAAGTATTAAAAGAAAAGAATACTTCATTTGGGTTGAGACCAGGATACCCTCTGGAAGAGCAAGTGACTTGTCAGTGAAAGCTTGTTATGTGCACCAGTACTTTTCCTACGTGCCCAACAGACTAACAGGCTATAGACCATATTCCAAATGAAGAAAAACAGAATAGGAAACAAACTGGCCTAAGATTTATGGAGATTTAGTGGTTTGGTGTGGAGGATCACCCCACAATGGCTCCTGGCTCCTAAAAGCTATGAAGATCTGTCCAAGAACTGTTTTGTTGTTGCAAGTTCAGAATAAAACCAGAAACATTGTGAGGATTTGACAGCTGGTGCCTCTTGTCCTTTTTGTTGTGCACAGGTGATCCTGGCATCTAGACAGACGTGTCACTTGTGGGTAGGTGAGTTTGAGATTGGGAGTGAATGAAATCTCTGGAAGGATGAGTATGAGTGCGATATTTTCAAATTAATATCTTCTCCTTTTGTAAGAGCTGATGTAGAAATTTGCTGCATAGCTTTCCCTACTACCCGTTTTATGCTGAAATGAAACCTCTGTCCACTCATAGACTGGAACAGCCTTCCATTTCCTTGTCAACATGAGAACTGTTGGTAGGCTTAAGAGGTGTCAAAGGAGGAAACAGGCTAAACCAGTTTGTGGTTTAGAAAAGTCTTGGGTATTACCAGAGTACTAAAATTTAGTCCATAAATGAAGAATGAGTCAGAGGGGAAGGAAAAAGCCTGGATTGGGTTTCTTACTGAGTATCTTGTATTAATTAATTTATTTTTAATATAAACATCTGTTTTTATTTTTTATTGTAATATATCAACATTATCAATAATAGTAAATTAATGAAATTAAATTTTAAAATAGTGTATCAATGTATCAACACTACTAATAATTATTTTTAATACAGGCAATTTCGAGTGGTTATACAGGATCCTCAAAGGTACCAGCATCCTTTGATGTGATTAAGAAGCCTTGAGAGTGCAGGAGGCTGTTTGACCTTTGCTCTCCGTGGCTATTTCAGCACCAAAATGTGGCATTATCACTGTTGGGTTCCCTTTTTTCTTAAGAGAGGTGTTATCACTGATGTTACTTTCAGAGGAGATAATAAGCAGAAAATATAGAGAACAAATAGGAGGCAGTAAGAAGAAACTATTTTTATAGAGTTCAGGCAGTTGTCAGGAACAAGCCTGGTAAGCAAGAGGTATTTTGCAAGCCAGAAGAATAGCCGTATGGCACATGCTATATTTTTGTGAACTGCCTTTTCAGACTGAAGAATGTAGGCATCAAGATAAAACATTTGTACTTCTGTAGTTGAACATGTGTTATAGTCAGTATATGTTCAAGCTTATGCAGCAAACCAGTGGGAAAGACTGCGTAAGAGACAAATAGACTTGTTGTCTAGCAGGTTTGTTTAGGTTTTTTGTAGAAGGTGTTGCTATTTACATTTTGTTTGTGTTGTATCTTTTTTGAATGTTTAGTAGACTATAACATGGTACTCTTTGTGCCTGGAACCATGTTGTTTTCCAGGGCCTTGTATATAGTGTAATTAACTCCCTAGAGTGAAAGAGGGAAATTCTTGAATGTGCTACTTGATAAGAGCTATGCAGACCTGTAGGAAGAGTAGAAAGAGAAACAGCGAAGTACCCGATTGCTTCTATGTGCCCCTACAGCTTGGCTGGGGAAGAACCTAGGTTGTTAAATTGAGCAATGCTTTTAAAACAACCCCCCAAACTTTCCTTATCTTATTCTCTAATCTTTATTGGAAGCCTTCTTTAAAGTAATTGTGACTTTTTGTTTTGGCTTTTTGGAAAAAATATCATAATTGATTAAACTTAGTGGGTAATGATACTGAGTTGCAGACATACTAAATGTTTTTTAAGACATCTTTTCCTAAATGTTTATGTAGCAAACCTGGGACTTGTTTTGTGTGCTCTTTTTGAAGTGACACGATTGGAAGCCGTGTGGTAATTTCACTGTATTAATACTTTATTTGGATTTTATTTTGTATAGAGATGGTTTGGATTTCTTAGTTTCTGAGGGGGAGTGGAGCTGAATCAATGAGCTGGGAATAGCAAGAAAATAATGCCTTATTTCATGTTTACAGAAGTCGTGCCTCAGGTGAAACTATTGTCTTTAATTTACTTGTTGAAAGAAGTGGTGCATTTTAAGGGTTAACCTTTGACTTAAAGCTGGAACTAAAGTCTGTCCAATGAAAAAGCTGCTAGAAATGAAAGGTCATACAAAATGCGATGAATTTTTGAACTCCTCAAGAACGATTTCTCAAAGTACTGTAATTCCCTGTTGATTTGCCTAACCAGAGAGACATTTCTGTCACTGTTCACTGAACACAGTTTTACTTATCTCCATGCAAATATAAAAATTCTAAGCAAAATACAGCTTATGGAAACAGCAAACAGCCTAAACAAATGGTCTGTTTGATTACTTATGAAATATGTCAAATTGGGTCAAAAATTTTATCAGCTTGAATCAATTCAGTAACAGCTGATGACCTTGGATATATTATTTTCCTTCCTGTTTCTTAGCAACAGGAAACTTCTGTGCAGGATGGCTGCTTAATGCCCTATTCTGTTTTGGAAGCTTTTATACCTAAAGAAGAACAGATGGTCTAAGGAAATTTTATTTGTCACAATCAAGATAGGGAATATCTATAGATTATTTTTTCTCATTTTATTGTCCTGCACTTACAATTACAAAGTATTTCCTTGATGAAATACCATCAATACCAACAATTTCCTTGATGGTTGTAAAAAACTTTGGTCAGGAACAAAGAATAAAAGTAACAGTCTTCAGATGCTACAGGTTTGGTTTTCTGTTTTTTGTTTTTTTAAAGTCATGATGCTTAAAAGTACATGTGCTCTTACATCTGTGATTGCATTCATAATACCAAGTGGGAGAATATGTGTAATTATATTCCTTAAGTGATGAACTGTTCTTGAATAAATGAAGAAAGCACTATCTACGATGTGATTTTGTTCACTGGCATTTCCTTAATCACTCTCAAAATCTATCATGTGATGTGGTTTCCTTTCTCCTTTTTTACAGATTCCAAAAGTTCTTTACATTTCAGTGTGAAGAATCTTTTTTAAAAGGTTACTTTTATGTGACTTAGTGTTCACAAAAATATGATGAATCTGTAGCTTTTAAACACTATGTTGTAACACAGAAGAAATAATCTTGGTTGTTTTTCTAATGGTGTGAAACTTCTTCCAAAGAAGCAAGTTAAATGCTTGTAGGAGACTGGATAGTCTTGATTTTTTTCTACATTAACTAAAATAAGTATACAGCAGCCTTGATTATGACTTTATTACAGGCACCTGTGAATAAAAGACTAAGAAGACATGTTCTCTTCTAATTCTTTCTCAAAGTGCTGTGTAGTACCTTTCCTTCCTTGTTCCTGAAGTTCCTCATGCAAAGAGAAGTAGCTTCTCTCCATGACTTAGTTGCTGTCTTAAGAATCATCCTGTAATGATGCTTATAAATGCCTGACAGGGAAGATGTCTGGTTCTCTGTGATTTTTGGTTTGTCATGGAGAACAAGTCTTGACATGCAAGTTCTGATTAGCAGGTAGAGCTTTTTTAGCTGCATAGTGTGATATGAGACTGTCTTCCATCATGAAACCTCCTCAAAATCTTATGTCCCTGTTGCCGTGTTTCTGTGTTGTCATAGGGCTGTCATGTTTTAGGAACAGCACTCCTTAATTTAGTGTCCCCCACTGAGACTCTCCCAGCAGATGCTGCTCACTCTCTCCTCTCCTGTCCACTCCCCCTTCCCAATCCAGGGATGGGGTTGAGAACTGGAGGCACAAAAAGGTAAAAATTACTGGTTGAGATAACCAGATTTACTGGGAACAGCAATGAGATAAGAAAACAAACAGTGACAGCAACAATGCTAATAACAAAAGTGTACAAGGAGAGGATGATCTACATGCAAAAATACTCACCAAAGCCCAATGTGACATGACCACAGTCAGTGGCACCCCACCCTGATCGCTCTGTCTGCCAGGCTTGCTCCTGAATGAAAACCATGCCCTTTCTTCGTGGAAGTGAGAGAGTCCCCTTTCCCTGCCCCAGGCCGTGACATAAGATGGTATCTAATAACACAATGTCTTGGCCACACCCCCTCCCCTGACCTGGGCCAGAACTAGGACAGTTGTGAGCTACCATATTTTAAGAGTTAGCCTAGAAATATTTCTACTTGCAGCTTCTGCTTGGTGCAAGAAAAGAGAACGTCGTCTTTTTTAGTTCCACTAAAGTAAAATTTTTCTGACTTCACACATTTTCACATGAAATATTTTGAAATTAAACTGAAGCGTGGAACTTCACTATCTCTTTTACACCTTCAGAGAGGAGCTCTTCCATTTTGTTGTGCCTCCTTTCCTTGTATTTTGGTTGGACTGAATAAAATCTAGAGGTTTATGTTTTGACATATTCACCCCCATCCACTCCCTCATTTCTGGATTTTACATAAAAATTAATTTGAAGCCTAAAACAAGCTCGTCCTCTAAAAACAATAAAACTCTTTGCATAGGAATGTTTTGTGTCTCCCAGAGAATCCTTCCAAGCCTTGAATCTGTTATCAGTCATACATCTGGTGATGGCATGTTTGATCCAGAGAAGAAAGAGGTATGTTTTGAAGCATCATTACTGTGGCTGCAGGGAGTCTCCAAAGAAAACCAGGAAAGAAGGAGAGAAAAGGTGAAAGTAGGAAATATTTTGTTTTAATTTTTTTCTTCTTTCTGTTGTCTTTCCCACTATGTTTTAAAAGGAATGATAGCAAAAGATGTCTTTTACTAGGTACTTCATCTAATGTTAAAAATAAGCTTTAGTTCTTGAGATCTTTCATGGAAAATGGCCACATGAAGCTGCTTGAATAAGTGAATTGCCTAGTACATTATCTTGCTCTTCTGTGGTTTTGTCTTTCTGAGAGTTAGCTCATTAATGAGAGGAAAGGTGATGAATCTCTAGACTGTTATTATATCTGGCTCTTTTATGCAGAAATGATAGCCCTCCATATTTTAGTCTTTGTATGACTAAGATCAGTCTAGAAAGGAAGAACTCTTCAGTCTTAGTGGAGTATTGTCACAAAGCACATATGTGAACTTAGAAGGCCTGAAAAAGTAAAAATTTGAAGGATTTTTTTTTTTCAGGAAAAAAGACCTCCCTTATTTTTTTTTTCGGAGTTAAAGTTCTTTATGAACGTTTTATTGTGTAGTACTCAAGCACATCTGAATAGTGTGAGTGGCAGTGAGCATGTCTGCTCATCTGTTATGTTCACTAATAGATCTCCGTATTATTTAACTGAATCTCAATAGTTGCTAAAGGAGTTCAGGATTTTGAGTGGTTCAAATCACATATTAGCTGAGAATTTAATTTGATCACTGTGAGTGCTGCTAGAACTGACTACTAGTGAAATCAAGTTTATGATTGTGTTTTTCAAAAAATGATTTCTTGCTGGGACAGGTGGTGTTTGTTTTTTTTTTTTTTTTTGTTGTTGGTGGGTTTTTTTTGTGGGTTTTTTTTGTTTTGTTTTGGTTTTTTTTCATTTTTGAGTAAAGCAGCAAATTTGTGCCATTTCAAAAGACTTGACAGAAGGTGTGAGTGTACTCGAGTTCTGAACTATGTAGAAGAACAAACTCATATCACTATAACTGTCCAACACAGATTACTGTTTCCTGTTACATCAGTCTAATTGTATGTGCCTTTCTAAGGCACAAGATAAGCCTTTTATGGACACAGAGTCCTCATTTGACTATGACAAGTGATGTATGGGCTCTCACCTGTTGGTTCACTAAACTTCAGTTCCTCCTTTTCCTTTCCTGTTCTTCCTCTTTCTGGTCTTGCTGAGTCAATAAAAAAAACAGAAAACCCCCAAAGCCAAACATTAAAAAAAAACCCAAAGAAATTACACCTAAAAAACCCCACAGCCCCCACCCCCAAACAGAACACAACCAACCAAGCAAAACTCACCATAACAGAAGAAATAAACCCCTAAGAGCTTATTAAAAGTCTTGCCCATTACTATTAAGATAAATTCAAAATTAGGAGGTTGCTTCTGCATGAGGTTGGCAGTTTAATTTATATCAATGCATAAACTCAAACCAACCAGATCAAAATGCTAAAGAAAAGGAGAATATGGATTGATATAACTGTAGCATCTAGAGCACATTCTTTTCTTTTCATGTGTTATATTGCTCTTTAAACATGTTAATTCCTAAGGTGACCCTTTCTTACTTTGCTTATTTTAGATTTCTTAATCAGGAATATAACCTACTCCCACTTGCCTCTATAAAAATAACCTGGTGGTGTCACAGTTCACTTTTTAATTTGAAAAACTGGACACCATATGTAATCCATTGTAATATAACTCATCTGTCACATTCCCTTTGACTAACGTACCTTGGCATCTGTTAACTGGGTCTTGATAGATGTCATCATGAATGGAGTTTTGGATTCCTAATTCATGCTTCATTTTCCTGTATCAAGCAGACAAAACTTAGCTTGGTCTTGTTGAGCATTTTGTCCAGAAGAGCAAATATAATACTAGTAGTGTCAACAACAATAACGAAAAAAAGGATCCACTTTATTGATGCAGGTATATATTTTTTTTTCTGAATTCAAGTTCTAATTTGTTCTACATTATTTGAACTCAGTGTAGGCAAATATTGTTTTATCAAGCTGTTTGTTGTTCCAGATGTTTCATAATTTGGTTTTAACCCCTGCCGCCCCCAATTCCTCTTTTCATTCTTACATCAACTTATTTCCATATTATTGTCATCTCATGTCATGTAGCTTTTCCCCTTGTAAAGATTTATGAATTTTTTCTTGTTGTTCAATCTCAAGTTTAGGAAATCATGAATTCTTCGCAGGTACTCATACCATATGATCTTGCATGGTTATTTAGGTAATATAAAACAAATATAATGAAAATGAGAGCATTTGTAATTTGTCTTTAAAGCTAGATGTGGCAACATAAACCTGCAAGCATTTGATTTTCTGCAGGTGTCTCTGAGCAAGGCTATCAGATATGGATAAGCAGCAATTTCGTGCTATAAAATTAGATCATAATGTTACTAGCATGTGGTGGTCTGTTGGAAAGTTTTATAATACAAAAGCTCCTAGAACCCTGTCTGGAGAATGTTTCAAATTAAGTGTACCTGTGTTGTCCATTGCTGCCTATACTTTCAAACCTTCTGCTTCTCAGAAATGTAAATGCAGCATGTCTGTCAAACTTTATAAGATAAACATATTCATTGTTTTCACACATTCTATTCTAGTTCTGATAAAAGCATCTGAGGCATTTGTAGCAGCTCGTTAGACTTTTCAGAACCAGTGTAACCCTGTACTCCCTTGTTTTCACCTGCGCGTGAGATAAAATAGGTGGTTGGTTTTAAATAAGCAAAAGGGGAAAGTAGTCCACAATACTCCCAACCTAAACAAACAAACAAAAAAATTCCTTAAATCTTAACCATTAAACCTTGTGATGTGTCTTACTGGCTTATGCTTTAATTATTTCCCTTGAGGTTTTTTTGTGGTTTGGTTTTTTTTTTCCCTTCTCCTTGGGAGGAGAGCAAATCCAGTGCATCTGCCAACATTTTTATTTTAGTTTTCATATTAAAACAGTTGCTCAGCTATGTTCTGTGAACTCTCACAAGAGTAAAAATGCTTTAAATTTTTTAAATATGTCAGAATTCACACATACCCACATAGAAACTTAGAGTATGATGCGTCATCTAATCATTCTTCTCCGTTTTGCTCCATCTTACTTGAGACTGTTCCTCTCTCTTTTCACTTTTGAGTGAATATTGATGGAATGGATACGAAGATAAATGTGTACATTCTTGGCTTGTAGCAGCTGATCTGTGCCCCTCCTGGAATATTGGCCAATACTGAATTTGTCATACTTTTCACATAGAAGAAAAAACAAACAGAACTTGAGAAAGTTTGGGATAGTCCAAAATTTTAATGAGTAACTTCTTTCTCACAGCATTATGAGATTCTTTTTGAAACTTGTAGTATATAGGAGAAACACATATGAAGAATTATCATAGAATCATACAGTCATTCAAGTTGAAGGGCATCAAACAACCAAACACCGCCCCAGCATCTTGTTCACTCCCACCTCCTGTGGGACAAGGAGAAAATAGAAGGAAGGCAAGTGTGCTCATGGATTGAGGTAATGACAGTTTAACAGGAAAAGCACAAGTCTGATGCTTAAGCAAAGCAAAACAAGAAATTTAATTCACTAATTCCTGTAGTTAGGCAGATGTCCAACTGCTTCCTGCATGCATCATGAGTGCCATAACCATGACTGTTCCCCTTTTTTCTTCCTTCCCTTGAGCTTTTATTTCTGAGCATGACATTGTATGGTGTGGTCTGTTTGTCACAGCTTATCTTAGCTGATTGACTTGATACTGTGCTGGCACAGTTCAGCAATAGGTAGAACACTGGTGTGTTATCAACACTATTTTAACCACAAATAAAAATCCCAGCACCATAAGGCCTGCTGTGAAGAAGGTTAATTCCATCTCAGCCAGACCTGGTACAATCTCTGCCCCTTATTCCATACCATTTCTGTTTCATCTGGAATTGATCTGTCTTGCTGCCTGCTTGGAATGGGACTGGCTGTGAAGGTATACAGGCTGTTCTGGGCCATGTCTACTTGTTCTGGGTATTTTCAGGAGTGAAGATTCCTCAGTCTTTCTGGACAGCCTGTTTTGGTTTTTGATCATCTTTATGAAGAACGTTTTTTTTTCTTTTATCTAATCTGAATTTCTCTTTCTTCAGTTTACATTAGTTGCCTCTCATCTTTTTGCTGTGGATTTCTCAGCAAGTATGGCTCTGTTTTTAAATAGTTGAGTGTGGCACTGTGGTGTCCCCTCAGCATTCTCCTTTAGAGGTTGAACAGACACAGTTCTCTGAGCTGCTCCCTGTACATCCCATACTTTAGCCCCAAACCATCCCATTGTCTTTCCACTGTGTTTTATACTGGGGAGCATAAAATAGAATACAGTACTCAAAAGGTAGTCTGACAGATGTGGATTTGAATAACCATTTCCCTTTTCTTGCTGGTTCTGCTGTAGCTACTGCAGTCTAGTATGCCCTTAGCATTCAGTTTCTGCAAGGGTGCATTTTTGACTTATATTCGAATTGTCCACCAGACCCAGCACATCCTCTTGTGCAAAGCTGATTTCTGATCATTTATCTCTCACACTGGACTTTTGCATAGGGCTATTCCATCCTAGTTATAGTATTTTGGATTGTCTTTTGCTGATTGTTCGTGAGATTTGTCAGCCCATTTCTCTACTCAGTTGCGATTCTTCTGAAGCACAGCCAGGTACCCTGGTGTGTGTGAACCCCTCCCCTCAATTACCAGTGAATTTGATGAGATGCATTCATCCCACCGTTCAGGCCATCATGGAGGTGCTAAATAGAGAATCATGGAATCATAGAATATCTCAAATTGGATGGGACCCATAAGGATCACCAAGTTCAACTCTTAGCTCCTTGCAGGATTACCTAAAACTAAACCGGATGACTAAGAGCATTGTTCATATGCTCCTTGAACTCTGGCAGGCTTGGTTCTCTGGAGAGCCTGTTCCAGTGACTGACTACTCTCTGTCAATAACCTTTTCCTAATGTCCAGTCTGAACTTACCCTGATGCTGCTTCATTCTATTTCTTTGTGTCCTGTCACTGCTCACCAGAGAGATGAGATTGTTTCAATGATACTGCTCATTCTGTGCTCATAGGGTCAACAAGTTGAAGGGACTGTTGGGAAGTTGAGGCTTGCATACTATAATTTCTATTGCTGCTAAAATGCAGTCTGTTAGAAAACTAATGGTGACTTACAGGTTTAAATGTCATTTGGGTTTAATTTATAATCAAATGGTTAGAATTTATAAATTGTCAGTACTCATTCTTTTGGGAGATACTGAATGCTTGGGGAAAGGGCTGAATAATAGTAATATGGATAGTAGTAAGAGAAGGAAGGGGACTATGGAAACCTGACAACAACGTAACATTTCCCCGGGCAAAGCAGTATTTTAGATTTTTGGATATATTCCTCATTTGTTACTTGAGCTTTAGCAAATCTCTGTGTTTAGAATAATTCTTTTGCATTTGTTTTATTTATTTTGTCCAACTTCAGCAGAGGTACAAGCATTTTTGTAAAACTTCTAGACTCCACCTGAACAGATTCAATTTATACCTGGATAAGATACCCAGAGATAGCACTTGTTTTTCTAATTCCAGATAGGATATAACAATAGAATAAGATAAGACAGTTACAGGGAAACACTAACAAGATTTCATTTCCTAAATGTTACGTCAAATTTGATCTAATCATTGGCAAAATCAACTAAGCTTTGATTATGCCCCTTTAACCACTACTTTTTTCTTGCCATTTTTTTTTTGTTTACCTTTATACACCAGTATACAGAAAATATTGTTTGTAATGTGTTTTTAATTTCTTCAGCATTTTTATTAAGGGCTGTATATGTAAGTATTTTTCCTTCTGTAAGTTCTATGTCACTTATGAAATACTTTGCAATAGTATTGGATGAATTTAGTGACTTAGGCGGTCTTTGAAATAACAAGAATAACAAAAAATTTAATCACTAGAGAGATGATATTTATTTATTCAGAGAATTTATTAGTATATATTTCGGCACTTTGTCATTTATGGCTTGTGTTTATTTCCATTTCCCCCACCCCTTCCCTTTTCTGTAATTATATATCCTGAAGCAGAGACATCTTTCTCTTAATAGTTCAAACAGAGTTTTTTGGTGGGTTTGCTCTGCTCTGAGCCCTTGGAGATTCTAAATCAGGGCACCAAGAGATATTTTTTTTTCAGAAGTACCAAAGCTGGTTAAAAGCACAGAAACAGTTGAAAATTAATGGGCATTTTCCTGAGTCAAGATAATTTTTATACTCTTTTGATTTCTGTGTCTAATACATAGCTGGAAACTTTGCAAAGACTTGGTTAGCATAACTGCTACATAATGAGCGAGGTAATATTGGTAGATATCTAGTAGAGTCTACAAGATTTTTGTAGGAGAAGCTATACTAAGTGTGAACTGGTGGAAAGATTTTTAACCACAATATTATCTGTAAATCTCTGTCTTTCATTACCTGCTGTTACATACTTTAATGGTAATGTGTTAAATAGAGTGTTGCTATTTTTTGTTAATTTGTGTATTTTACATTCTGAGATAAAATGCTCATTTTAATTTTGGGTTACAGAGCTGTAAGATTTATTGTCCCTGGGTGTATTTTGCTTTTCTTACAAGTGGCTTAGAACCTCAACATTAAATCATAATTGACCTGATGAGTTCTTTCCTTGCTGTCATGGAACAAATGGGTGGGAAGAGCACATGTCAGCTTTGATGTCACCCCTCTTGAGCACAAGCTTGAGGAACACCTGCTGTTAAGGCTGTTGACTGTTATGGCACTTCATTGGAAGACTGAGAACTTCTTTGTTTCTACCCTATTTTTAAAATAGAAATGTCTTCCTAATACTACAGTTTATCATGTTATAGCAATAGTGTTAAGTTGCTATATATGTATGCAATTGGTTTTAGATATCATATGATTTCTGAATGATTGGTCAGTGAATGCCATAATCATGTTTCAAATTCTTAGTAGGCGGTGTGAAACTTTCATACTTCCCTTGCATATGCTTTTCAAATTATAGAGTAAATTTTGGTCCATCTGTTTGCAAAATGACTGTTGAATCTGAGAACTTAGAATTTAGCAGAAATGCACGTAACAAATAATGGTACAATGTATTTTTATGTACGTGTAAAATTCTACCTAATTTTTGACTCAAAATACTAGCAGCTTGTCCAAATTTTTGTAATAAATGAAGCAAACCTTGATTTCTGAAAGCTTTTCAGAGTCTTTAGTTGTTTCCCCATATTGCCATTATCCTTTCTTCATACAATTAAATTGGGAGGGGAAGGAAAAAACTCCAACAACCTCATGCCAAAGAAAACCTGCTAAGTTAGTTTTTTTCCTCTTCTCTGATGTCACTTATGTCTTTTCTTCCATGTTTTCAGAAGTTAAAGCTATTGCACTTCATATTTTTCTTTCCTTTCTGTCTTCGCTGTCTCTGCCTTGAAGTCTGTAAAGTGACAGAGTCCAAGCTTGTTTCCTCAGGCTTTTAATTCCTTTATCTGACATTTTGTATCCACTGATAGTATTAGACATTATTCCACTTCCTTGTGTTTGTTCTTCAGAATTCATGGAATTGTTTTATTTTATTAGAATTTATTTGGTGCTTTAGTTATGAACCATACATCTTTTGTTCAGTAAACCTACCAAAATGTTTTTCCTGTGTGGAAATTAATTATTTTTTTTCTTAATATATTGGAAGGATTTTCTGCAAAGAAAATTTTTTCTTGTTTGTTCTTTGTCTGTTGGTAAACATTGCAATGACTCCCTTTGCACTTCCTAGCTTTCTGAGCACTTATGCCAAGACCCGCTGTAATTTTCTGTGAATAGCACAATTTGAATATAGAGAGTTGTCAAACATATGACTAATCTTTGCGTACAACATTTCTGTTGTGCTTTGGCATTCAAACTTCTTGTTCGTATGCATGTAATGTGATATATCCAAGTCTGCAGTATTGTTAATTTGCAACAACCTTGGTTTTGGAATAGTTTGGATTTTCTGTTTGTGAAACTTGTAACACTTCTATTTTTTTTTTTCCTTTCCCTGTTCCCCCCCCCCCCCCCAGTTAACTTTATCAAAGTACAGTTTCCCAGAATCTTGACTCTAACAGGAGTGAATGGGATTTCTATCTCCAAGATGTGTCTAGGGGAAAATTATTGCTGTTGCTTTGATTTGTAGCATATTTATAATGCTTTATGATATAATTAGAAAAAGTAGGATTTACTTAGAGGTGAATTCTGGAATACCTTTTCCATTGAAACAAAGCACGGATATTTTTTGCCAATTAAAAGTACAATGTTTGGAGTAATTTTAGATTTGTTTTTAATCACAGAATATTTGATGTTGGAAAAAACCTCTGGAAATTATGTAGCTCAATCTCCCTGTAGTGAGTAGGGACAACTAGAACAGTTTTATGAGGCATGTGTCACATTAGGCTTTGAGCATTCCTAAGGATGGAGACTCAACAACCAGCCTGGGAAGAGCCTCTTACAGTGTTTGATCTTTACAGCACATCACCCAACACTGGGGACAGGCAGGAGCATGTGCAGGGGTCAAGAGGGTACAGAGGACAACATGTCAAGGCTTTTTCCTGTGTTTAAATGGATTTTACTGTATTTCAGTTTGTGTCTATTGACCTGTGACTGGACACCACTGACAAGTCTGCCTCTATCTTCTTTAGTTACCAGCATCAGGTTTTTAGATGGATTAAATCCCCTGAGCCTTCTTGTCACCAGGCTGAACAATCCCAGCTCTCTCAGCTTCTCCCAAAATGAGTCTGCTTTAAACCACTCCTGACAGGTTTTAAGATAATCGTAAACTAATACAATAGTAGTTACTTAAAGAGTATATTTGTCTATTTCAACTGCCTTGAAAAATATAATTCTGCCTTCTGAAGCCTCAAATTATATCGGGGAGTAGTCCTGCAGGTTATGTACATGGAAATACCTTGCCTGCATCATGGTCATGTTTAACCAAAAAAGCCCCACTTATCTCTTTGATTACTGCGTTGTTGAAAGGAGGCTTGTATTTGAAGCAGATGAAGTAGGCAATGCTTTCAGCTAAAGAGTAATTTTATGTTACAGACAGTGATTCCCTTAGAGTTTAGACAGACTCTTTTTAAACTGTTCTGTGGATAGAGCAAACCAAGGAGAAAAAATAAAGCATTCTTGCCCTTTATTATAATCTAAAAAGAAATTCTTTGTGGCAATATATTTCATTCAAATAATCAATGCATGGAACTTTGGAGGAATAAATTGATATCTGATTACCTAAAACTATAAAAGGAGAATACAGAGACACAAAGAGCTTATACTTCTAGTTCACCTCGTCCTTTCGTATGGGAAACCTGCTGTACTTGTTACCGATATGTGATGGTTCAGAACAGAAGAAAATTCTCTTGATATAATGACTTATTGTTACCCATTAGTTAATTCAAACTGGGAAATTTTCAGAGGCTCATAAACTGCTAGGGAAAATGTGTTTTTTAACGGTTTAATTGCGTTAACTAGTTATTCTTTGCCACCAAATGTATACTCAGCATTTTTTTATTCTATTCAATAATGTTCCAGCTTATTTTGTTTGGCGATACTGTTTCCCACAAAGAAACTACTAGTTACCCTGTTGAAGGAAGGAGTAGTTTATAGAGAATATCTGAAGCTCCAGAAGCTGCTGAAAAGATCCACAGCTCAAGTAAAAAAATCCCCCCATACTATGTAGCCAAGCAGCTTTTCTAGTATTGAAATGTTTGATACATCTTGAAGTTTGATTACTTTTTTCCTGTAATGTCTGTGGCTTGGTATTTTTGAAATGCTGTTGTAGGTGAAAGAAATTCTTAGCACTTCCTTTCTAAAAATTTTTTAAAAACTAAGATTAGAGGCCTTCAGGTGTATTTGTAAATTAAATTTCATAGTTTTCAAGGGATAAAGCAGTAATATTTTTCAAGTACTAGTGGGTTAGGAGAATTCAGTATCTAGCTTTGGTGTTTAATTTAGAATTTATCTTTCTGCAGATTTTTTGGTTACTGGGCAATCTCATTGAAAAATTAATTCAGAACAGGAATTAACCTGTCTAAACCTAAGGTCTGTGAAAAGCCTGTCTCCCAACTCTCTGTATGTAGATGAATTATTTCTGAATTGTTTCTGCATCACTGTGAGCAAAATCTAGTATCTGATTCCATCAAATGTAGGAAAGAGGAAGAGGCAAAAGCACTACAAACATTGTGGATAGGTAGCACAAACTACTCTGGGCAACCATTACAGCTGATGAATCCTAGACATATGTAGATTGGCAGGTGCTTGTGGAGGGCCCAAGTGCAGCCTCATGTTCAACGTGGTATTGGCCAGAAGAGGTGTTCCTCCAAGCAACTTTTGGGTGTCCTTTATGGGTGGAGATTATGCAGCCTCCCTGCAAAAGCTGTTCCATGAACTCTCAGCTGTCTGTCAAGGAGGAGGTTAACTACAGATAGACAGATTTGCCACAAAGACAGAGAATAATGTGATTGCTCCATTGTATTTAGCCTTGAAAGGCTGCTTAGAAGAAGTTGTATTTTCATTCTGTTACCCGTTGCATTTTCTAGAACAAGACCAAGTAATTACACGGAAGAGTAACTTTATCATAGAGGTTCCTCTGGACACAATAAAGTAGTTGTTCTGCTGCTTTGCTTTTGTTATGTTTGTAGTCTTCTGTGCTTTCTGGTCAGCATTCTTAGTGTAGACCGATGGTGCTTGTCCTATTCCAAGTTATTTCCAGTAGTTAGTGCTGACTGGTAAGATTCCAATCTCCATACAGTTGCCTTATTCTGCCTTAATCAATTCACATACACTCAGGTATTAAATTCAACCACAGCTAGTGTGTGCATGGATTACTCGATTTCACACTTGTCATGTAACAGAGGCTTCCTGACAGCAAATTCTAACCTATTTTATTTATCGTGACAAGAAATGTTTGTCTAAATAAAGTTATAGAGCACTTACAGATATTGGGTGTACTGGTAAGACTGTTCTTACCGTGTTCAATAATAAAGCAGCAAAATTCAGCTCCATGTGATGGCACAAAGCAACTACAGCACAGTTGTATGCATAGATAAAACTTCATACAGCAACATGTCAACCCATAATGGAGCACTTTAAGGGCTTGACAGATCTAAATGGGTTAGCGACTGATAAACTAGGATGATAGTTATTTCAACTGAGATCTTTTAAGCTAACTTGGCCAGCATTTTTGTCTAGTTGATAGGCGTTAGTGTCTCTCCATTTAAAGTTCTACTTGAAGGGTAGTAAATTCTCTGGGACAGTAAATGCTAAGTGTTTCAGGATGCTGTGTAATGGTAACAGAGGCAAAAAGTGGTTTCCTTACTTTGTGTGAAGAACTGTTAAAATTGATGATCTACATATCTTATTACAAGTTTTTGGTTGTTTTTTTTTTCCTGGTTTCCTGGAATCTGTCATATGTGTGAGAGTTAATCAGCTCTCAGTGGAATTCTCAAGTCTATTTGTGGAGTGGTTTGTATTAATAAACTGGCTTATTAGAGCACTGTAGGCTGCTCTGTGTTTGACAAACTAACTGAAGTGTTCGCAGGAATTGGTTGGTGTGTTTTAATTTGCTTACTGGTAGACACTGTCTGGCTTTCCTATTAAACAAAAATTTACAATACTAAAAGAGAAGCAGTCCTACTAAAAGTTGCAGCTCTCTGGGTGCCCATGAGGTATCCCTCATAGGTAAATAGATGTTCTCTTAAAATAAGAATAAAAATACTGTGGAGAAAGAGTGAGAAGACACTTTTGAATTATCTTACTTTCTGCATGGCTATATGTAAGATACTGATGAAAAAAGAAAAAAGTTTTAGCCCATCACTCTGTCTTCCTATTCTTTGTGCAACCATTAACAATGGAAAGATTTGGGGGGTTTTTCATAGAAAAAAACAAATACTAGTGTTCTGTCTGTCTGTTCAGTAGTATCTAACATGTCTTAGGTTTCAATTTCCTTTCTTATCCACTGAGAAACTTTATTCAAAGGATTTGTTCTTTCTGAGCCAACAAAGGTCCTGTGGAATGTAGTCTTGATTACTCCATCAGCCCTATTATTCATCTCTGAATCAAACCTCATTCTGGAGGTGAGATGGATTCTGCAGCTAGCTCCATATTCTACTGAAACCCTTTCCTGTCCTGCCTCCTGCTGTTCACGGGCATTGTTGTTGCCTCAAAATGTCACAAATCCCCTATAGCAGTCACTAGGGAAAAATAAAGTATTTATGGAAAATTGCAGTGGCTTTTCAGAGACTTCAGATTTATAGTCAGTATTAGACAACATTTCTAGGAACTGTAAATGGCTTCTTTTCTGTTTGTTTTTGGCAGGCAGAGGGAGGGAACACTAGTATTAATCTAGCAGCATTTCAGCTGTATGTACTGCAATTTGTGAATACCACAGAATAGGGTTGGGACATGCATAGACTCGTTGAGAAGACCTACAGCTGTAAGGCAAAAATTCTCTAGCATTATGAAATTTTGTCTTGAATTAATTTGTTACTTGGAAACAACCCAAAATAATAGTAATGTATTGTTCTTTGAAAAGTTAATTGTGATAATCCAGTTTGCCATTAAAATTGAAGTGTTACAAAGGGGTAAAAGAAGAAAAGAGTATCTAAAATGAATTGAAAATTGGAGTGACCATTTTTACTCTGAAAATGTTCCAATAATTTAGTGGTGGTTTATTCCAAATTAAAGTAATTTGATTTTTTTTTTTTTTTAAATATCACATGCAAAGGAAGTTCTGAGGAATATGGCTCTAAAGAGACACTGATTTTGATACGTCCCAATGAAGTCAGTCTATTGGCTGACTCCCTGGTCTTTCCTCATGGAGAGAGGAGCCACTAGACGCCTTTGGAGCCTCACAGTACGCTTTAGGGATTTTGTGCAGAGAGAAATATATAATAAGATTATACCACAGAAACGCATTTATTACCTCCTTGGACTGGGTGTGGAAAGTGGATGGCAGACAAGACAAGCAAACGAAAAACTCCTAAAAAAAATATAGTTGGGAAAGCAGCTGAAGGGAAGAGTTTTGGATGAAGCACAGAAAGCAAACCAGGTGGAAAATGTCTTTTTCAAGACAAGCTGACAGAGGGATGAGTATTTTAGCAGAAAGAATGACAAAGGAGGATAGACTTAGAAGAAAGAAGCAGTTGAGTTTACTGAAAGAGTATATGTAGAGGAAGAAAGAAAGGTGATGAAAGATGAGGCAGCCTGAGAATTTGGGTAGTACTGTCACGGAAGATAGTGGAGTTGCCTCCAGAGAGTGTGTAGATGGAAATTTTTAAGAACTCAAATAAATATTACATGCTTAGGCAGCTGAGAGAAACCCCTGGTTTTTATTTTTGGCACTACTGCCTCTGGGGAAAACTGCTAAAAAGTTCATGCTGTACATTTTCAAATGAACTGTGGTGCAGAAAGATGCTGGTAAACGTTGTTCAAGCTTCTGAACTACAACTAAGCACACATATTCTTCTGGACCTATTTTTCAGAGCATTCAGTCAGTGGGGGAATTGGTTCTGCTGCTATTTTAACTACATATACTAAAAATATTAACTCTATTACTATACAGTTCAGTAGCTAGAATCAAAACAGTAATGACATCAGATCCAAGACAAATATGGTTTGTGTATACCACAGGAAGCAGTGGAGTGACTTGAAGTTGCAGGGCTATCTGGTCCTATTTTGCTTACCAGTTCCTTATATCCACAGATATTTTCACTCTTTGTAAATAGGTTTTTTTTGTATCTGGTTTCACTTGTCTGTTGTGCATGAATCTTTTATCTCTGTGTTGTTCTATATAAAATTAAATGGAAGTTTACAGTAAAAAACAAATACATGTTAATCACCTTGCAGTTTTTCCACCTCTATTATTAAAATTACATATGAAACCCAATTAGCATTTGTAAGTTTTATCAGTATTTCTAAGCGAGATACTTTCTCACCGCAAGTTTAAAATTCTAAGAATAGACTTGGTCTTCTCTTTAAAAACAGCTATAGAAAGCTGAGCAGTTTACATATCTGTCTGGATGTTCTTTGTAAGAAAAATGAAAAGCAAATAAAGCTACAAAAATTAAATTAGGAAAAATGTTTTTTGAATCTTATGAAACAAAAAATGCTGTTTTTCAGAGAAAACTGTATAGTCTTCTAAATGTAGAGGCGATAGTTTTGTAAAAAAGGAATAAGTTGGATATGAAGAGCTGTGATATATGTGATCTTTATAAAGACCATAATATTTGTTTCAGGTAGTAACTTGCAATTTGTTTCAGATTTTTTGTTTTCTGAAAATCTCTACACTGTTGTGCAAAAAAGTTGTTGATAGAAGTCTTTGTGAAAATATGCTTAATTAGGAGCAGAAGGGCAGTGGACTGTTAAGAAATAACAACTGAATTGGAGCATACATACTGCAAGTTAGTCAGTTGTTACTGTCAGTAAAAGTAGGGGGAAGAAGTGGGCTCACATGCCAATTGTGGATTTTGTTATCTTTTAAAGATCCTGCAACTGTCAGTGCCTGCCATTTTCAAATTGTGTAAAAATGTACTGTTTGAATTTCTGGCACTTGCTGAATTCCATTTGTATATTTTCTATATATCCTCATCTAACTAAGATTGTATTTAAAACATTGCAAAGCCAGCAGTTGGAAGCTCTAGTAAAGATTAAGAAAGTAGAAATGTGTATTATAGTGATTTTTAACTCTCCATAACATATGTGATTGAAATTGATGTAAGATCAGTCTAATTCAAATAAAATAGATTAATATTAGTGAATCTTGCATGAAATAGTGATGCATAGGGAATGACTGAAGTTACAAACTGGAAGTGTGGGGTATTAATGACTGATTATCTAGTTCCACCATGAGGTTAATATTAAATATGTATTGAAAAACCATAGCTCATTGTTTTAAAATTGTATTTGTAAATCCAGACAAAGAAAAAAATTACTCCAAATTCAGTGTTATTCCTTTTCAGATTAGACAACTGAGATTCTTAAATTTTCTCCTTCGTGGAATTTTTATGAATGCATCCTAAAGAGATGATTCAAAATTTTTTCTTGTTGTTGTTCTAACTAGTGAATCTTGACAATGCTCTCAGGCATAAGTTGTTATTCTTGGGGTGTCCTGCACAGGACCACAAAGTGGACTCAGTGATCCTGATGGATCCCATTCAACTCAGCATATTCTATGAGTCTATGAGTCAGTAAGGAAAAAACCTGGATGTCTACATACCCTTTTTATCTAAAGGATTCAAGTGACAGAGACATTTTGATCAACAGCAGTGGTGGTAAAATAAGATATTGATATGAACAGAAGGCTGAAGTCTCTTTCAGAAAGCATATCTTAAAGATCTCTGTTTCAGGGGCAAAACAATGCAACACAAGCTGGAAGAATGTTATGTTGTATAATTTTTTTAACAGTGAAAGCGATAAATTTTTATACTGCATTGGAAAAATGTTTGAGTTTTCTAAATTGCATCCAGAGGGCCATTATACATGAAAAAGTGAATTTTTCCTGTAAGAATATTAAATACCTGTGGATTCTTCTGCATAAACTATGATGAAGTACCCAAGATTGCCATTCTAAAATAATGATAATTGCATATGCAAATCCAGATGGCCTTTGGGATAAGGTTCAAACAGATGACCTTTTGAAGATAGTTACAATTTGAATTTTGTTTTCATCTATGTATCAAGCCATTACTTAAATGAAAAATTTAGCTTGGCAGAGTTGCTGCAACAGATCTGAGATGCTTGTTCCAAAAAGCAAAGTGATTTGTCATTTAAAGACATTCCAATATAAGTCGAATATTGGTTTATACGAGGCATATTCTATATGTGTCTATAAACGTATTTGGAGAAGTATATTCAAAACTCTTTAATTTCCAATATCATGTCAGTTTAGTTTCTCAGGCATTCTCTACTAATCATTTGGCTTCCTAGGAACACCTGAAATTTAATATAGTTAGTAATGTATGGAAGTATATTCCTTTTCCTTCTTCCTGTTGCATGTGTCTGTGTCCATAAAACATTAAAGTCTTCTGAGTGTTATAAATGACCATTCTTATAGGGGTACTATTTATGACTTCTTCAGGAATAAATTGCAGTTTTTCTAAAATTGGTGAGAGACTGAATGTTAGTGTACTTGTAGATCATCCAAGATACACGTTTGTCTGCTTTTTCAATATTGAATTTGGTCGTGTGTTATTTGTTGGGCTGTTCAACTCATTTAATATTGTGATAATGAAAACAAATCACTATAAGACTTGATATATGCAATCTCCTAAATTTACACTGAAAACTAGAGATAAATTATCGAGGTGTTTTGAAGGTAATCAAGTTAGTGTATGATCTCATTCATATTAGTATTATAATGAGAAGCTATGTACATTCACAGAAGTAAAATAACATCAGTATAAATGTTTACAACCATGCTGTCACTTTCAGTGTTGATACTCTGGCTCCCAGAGTTTTTCCACTGGTTTTTCCACTGAAGAAAATGAGTTGAAATGCCAATCTATAACCGTTCTATTTCATTTGTAAGTAACGTAATAAAAGAACACAAGAATTTATCTTAGGAAATAGGACTGTATTTTGATTTCATGTACTAACAAAACAGTGATAATTTTTAACCTCTGGAAGAAAAAACATTTTACATGAAAATAAATATTTCAGTCTTTGAACAATGTTTTTGTGATAGAGTTTTTACTTTTTACAGTGCTACTTTTTAGAGTAACTTAAAATTTGCATGTGTATGTATTGTTAAGATAAACATCTTCAAGATAACCTACACTTTAAAAAGCTGTTTGGTACTATTTTTCCAAGGGAGAATACCAGCTAGTAAAAATAATGGCTTGCTTAACAGCTTAAACAAAAATTGTCTAAGAAAATGTTCCATATTTCTCTAGTATTTAAAGACAACTTGGGCAGTAATGTGAAAATTTATGGGAAAAATTTTTTAGTTTACTGTTGCTGTCATTTGTCTAAACCCAGCAACTTTTATATATTGTGTATTGATAGAAGTCCTTGTGAAAATATACACACATACACAGTCACACCCCCCTCCCCCTCAATACAGAAATAGAGTACATGTGTTCATTTATTTGTTAAAGAACACTGTACAGATCTTTGCTATTAAGAAATGTGGGAATAGCACAGTGGAATGTACCACAGTAGTAACACAATAGTACACAGTAGTAGTATGCTAGAAACATTGCTGGCCTGATTCAAACCTCTGCCTAAGATTATTGGTTCAGTGAACTTCTGATCAAGGCTTAGGGTAGGAATTATTACTGCCTTATGACTTGTGTTGTTGCAACACAAAAGCTTCGAAGGGAAATGATTTTTAAAAATCAGGACAAAGAACACCTGTAGTGTGGTTTCAGGATAGTTGGGATGCTGTGAATGAATTGTGAAGGGCTTAAAAATGCTTCACTGTTTATTGCTTACACTCATTTCTTCTGGGCAATTAATGATGTACCTTTAAAGTAGGAGGACTGCACTGTAGGGTATTTTAGGTACGGCTGACAGGTATGCAGGAATACTACCAGGAAAGGAATTTCTGGCATCTGATGAAAAAATCATGGCAAACTAGGGTATGGTGGCTCTTTCAAATACATGGGCATATATGTATATTTTGAATGGAATACACATAATGCTATGACAAATTCTGTTGGAAGATTCATAGTACCACATAGCTAATTAATTGCTTTAAGAACAATTAGGATGTTTAAAAATATGTAACCTATTATTTGAGGAAAAGGATGACTTGGAGGAAGAAAACAGGAGAAGGTAGGTAGCAAAAGGCTAGTTTTTGCAGTGTAACTTGAAATGTCAAGCGTTTTATCTAGCTGACAAAGATTGTCATCAGTGTAGAATCAATATTAAGTTCTGACATGTTGTTAGATGGGAAATTGGGAAGAAGACAAGACGGATGAATCAAAAACTTACCCTGCTCAAGAAATATTCTATTTTAACAGCAACAGTAGTCTACTTAAGATACTGCTTGACTTCGTTCTTCTGAATCATAATGCACATATGAAATAGGTGAATCTTTGTTAATGGTTTATTTGCATCCTTTATAAAAGCAGGTGGTTTTCATGGTAGCATTGTGGGCATATGTTCTCCACACGTGCATAACTTCTGTTGCTCAACCAGGAAGTGTGTACAGATTTTAAATCCTTTCCAAGGAGATGAAAGTAGGAGACATCATGAATACTGATGTATTACTGATTTATATCCTCTGGTTTTACTCATTTGCCACAGATGTGATTTCTTGATCATTTGTAGCAGTTCTGAAATCTGGCATACATTGTGTATGAAGCTTGTGTGCTGGCTTCATTTGTATAATGATATAAAAGTTCTTGATTATAGAGGTATCTTCTAACCTGTAAAATATCTCTTCCTAAAAGATCAGATGTTAGGTTAGTTAACACATCTGGAATTGAATTACATTTGCAATACTACCTTTATTCAGTTCATTTGACTTCACAGAGATGAATGGTAGAGGTTTAACTTCCTACAGTAGCAATAAGGAATGAGTAAGGATTAGTGAGGTATTTTTATTTAAGATGACTGAAGGTAAAAATAGTATAATCACATAATGGGAATTAAACTTTTTCACTGTAATTAATACTTCAATCTATGAAACAGAAATTTCTGTTCTTCCAATGCACAGGTTAGAGCAGCTGCCTCCAAAGAGTACAAAACCAGAGGAAATATCAGTACTGTCCTTCTGCCAGAGAGTGTGCCTTAAATGATACTGCCTTCATTTGTCATTTGGTCCCAGGAGGACTGACATCAATAGCGTTCGCAGCAGGACTGTGAATTAAAGTTTCTGGCCACCCACTTTCCATAATTTTTATCTCTGTGTGGTTCCCAGGCTATGTGCAGGATGAAACAGGACTTGAACAAAGAACAAAAGTAGGCATTTGAACTATACAGTCTTAGCATAAGAGGGGACTTTCCTGAAGACCCTCTTAGCTGTAACAGTTTATGGAATGCTTTAAAAGCTGGAAAGCTGCAAAAATAGAATTTAATTATTCACCTTTATTCAAGCATTCCAGTTTGATTTACATGCATATATGACTTTAGGTATCCAACAAGAAATATGTTTAAAAACAGTTGAGATGAAAGGTCACAATCTACCATGAATAACCTGCATATAAAACCTTGTTGAAATGGGAAGTTTCTTTTCCATAGGAAATGGATATTTTAAAACGTAACTTGAGTTTATTTAAACTCCTTTTTCAACAAGTCTGACTCAAAACAGTTTTCTAATATTTTATATTGTTAAATGTGATCTAAGGTTAGAATGTAAGGATATTTGTGTTGCTAGTTTTTTTGGTTGAAGTTCCTACTTAAGAGTGTAGACAACAATATTCCTGTCCTTGAAAGCTTCTTCAGTATTTTATAAATGTGTTTATTCTGTTTTAACAGGAGCTGGGTAGCTTATCTTTGAAAACGTATGTGTGTTGAGCTAAAGCTGTTTCATGGTAGATAGTATTTATAAAATGAGGTCATGCCCTGTAGGTGCCGAAAGCTGTTTCAGTGTCATTTAGAAATCACAACAGATTTTTTTTCTTGGATAGCTCATTGAAATGCCTCATCTGTGGAATTTTGTCTAGCGTGGCAAATTGTGGTTCTGTCAAAAAATTCTATCTTGGACACAAAAATTTTCCTGGTTAAAGCTTTCTTGCAAGTGTTCCTCAAAATTTAAAAGAGAGAATGCCATCCACAGGCTAAAGAGAGGTGGGCTGGGGCAGTGTTTTCGTCCTTGTGGATAAAGCTCTCTTTGGTTTGATTGCTATGCAGTCCCTTTCCGGGGGGAGGTTCTGCTGTTGAAATAATGGTCTCCTTTTTTGCCATCACCTCTGCAGAGAGAGGTGAGCTGCAATTCTGTAATCAGTGAAGGGAGTCATAAAGTACACCACACTTGAAAGATAATTCTAAATGCAAGGGAATCAGCTTGTAGTCACTGTAGTCCTGTGAATTGTCGTTAATTAAAATAGTTATGAATTCAAACGGTTAAAAGCTTAATTAGTTGATGACCTACGCTACTCAGCCCTGGCGAGGCCACATTTAGAGTACTGTGTTCAGTTCTGGGCTCCTCAGGACAAGAGAGACATGGAGCTCTGGGAACAGGTCCAGTGGAGGGCAACAAAGTTGATTAAGGGACTGGAGCATCTCTCATGAGGAAAAGCTGAGGGAATTGGGTCTATTCAGCCTCAAGAAGAGATGACTGAGAGGGGATCTCTTTGATGTCTATCAGTATCTGAGTGAAGGGTGTCAAGAGGTGCCAGGCTCTTCTTGGTGGTGCCAAATAATAGGACGAGGAGATGGGCAGAAATTGATGCACAGAAAGTTCCACCTGAATATGAGGAAGAACTTTACTGTGTTGGTGACCAAGCTCTGGAACAGATTACCCAGAGAAGTTGTGGAGTTTCCCTCACTGGAGATATTCGAGAACTGTCTGGACACAATCCTGTGTAATGTGCTCTAGGATGACCCTGCTTGAGCTTGGTCCCTTCCAAGCTTACCCACTCTGTGATTCTTTGACTTGCACAAAGTTTTCTGACAGAATAATATATTTTGGAAAGAGGAGGAAAACATGTAGAAGCATCATCTTTTCCCATAAAAATGTGTGCTGGAAGATCATACATTGTTCAACTTGTGCTGCAGTTTCTAAAGTGTTGAGAAATCTTACTACTACTAACGTTTCTAATAATTTCTACTTAATATAATTATCTCATCCTTCAGTTTTCAGAAGGTGGCAATCCATGGCTGGCAGTAACAGCACATTATCATCTCTCTAATCACATTTTCTATTTTTTGTGAAGAATGTTTCTTGATTCATATTCACCAAGCTGTTTGTTATGTTTCAAACATGAAAATTGTTGGTGGGTGGCATAGTCTCTCTTATTGTGCGTGTGTATCAGAAATCATCTGTCATCTGATTTAAACTTCAATTTAGTCAGCAGAGCATCTCAATTTAGAGAAAATTGGACTCCATTATAAAACAAAATTGTGATAGCATTATGGTTTTATGGTAATGTATGTAATTTATTGCTCTGACTATTATGCAACAGATTGTAGAGTAATGTTTTGACTTACTCCTTTAAAGATACTTTGGAATGTGAAATTATGAAATTATAACATTACTCTTATGTGGATTTTTTCTTTTTTTTTTTTCCTTCAAAATTTTAAAGAGACATACATTAGCCTCACTTTCGTGGGTAACATTGTAAGGAATTTTCAAAATGTATTTGTTACTATGAAAGAAGTAAACAAGGGATACAATATTTGAACAAAATATGGTGAAGGTGTTTATTCAAGAAATGAAGATCTTTTAGTTAAGTTATGGAATTCCAGCTGGTTTTATTTACCATAATCTCCTATTTTGCTGCATGCACTTGGGTGCTATCTTGTCTCTGAGCAGATTAAGTACTAAAGTTATGAATACACAGATGTTAAAACAAACAACCTTCATTTCTTGGGAGGAACTTCATAAAAGTTTTGCACATACTGAGCTATAATGGCAATTCCAAGTTTATAAAAATTTCTAAATGGACCTACCTACTGGCCAAATTCATGTAATCCCTAGGAGGCTGTGTTCTGTCATTTTGGATTTGCTCTCCTCCCTTGAAATACCAGAACTTGTACTATTGGTCAGCAAGTTATTCTGTTCCAGAAGTGCAAGGTCTGAATCTCTTGTGGCTATTGGTCAACTGACAGCTTCCCTGCAAAGTGAACGGCTTCTTTCCATCTAGAAATGTGGTTTGTAAGGGATGTGGCAATCCTATGAGACCTCTCTGCTGTTTTTGGTTATCAATTTCAGTCTATATGCCCACTGTTCTGTGATTAGAATATGAAAGATATTCACATACTTAAAAATTGCATGTAGCTTAGATTTTTTTTAAAGAGGATAGGAACAATATGCATTACTTTCCTGGCAGAAAAAAAAAAAATTGTGGTTTTTAAAATGCTTCTTATTTTGCATCACTTTGTCCTGAGTACAACTATTCAGTAGACAGCTATGAGGAACTGTGTGCATGTAGGTCAAGTACATGCATTCAGAGTCAACCTGGGTTTACATTTGTTTTTGTTTTATTAAAATTAGATACAGTGCAGACTGTATCTAATTTTAAATCTAAAAAAAATCTAATTTAAATCTAAAAACTTCATTTTCATGTGATTTTAAAGGGCTTTATTCTAAAAATTGTGAAGATAATCAGGGAATTCCAAGTTGCATATTATTAAAAAAATTAATAAATTTTAAGTGAGGTTGAAACAATGATTATATGAGCCACTGGCAACTTTCCTTTCCCTTCTATGTATGAGGAGTAGGGGGAACTCCAGGAGTTATGTATGGACAAAACTTAAATCTGCCTTAAGTAAATTAATTCTTAAAATTATATGTTAATTATTTTCCGTTGTTGACAGTCCTCTGGCATCCTCAGAGGAGTTGTTGATATTCATGCAGTTTTGTGCAGTGTCCTAAAGCTGGTGTGTGAATGAATAAATTATGTGAAATGTATTGTTCTTTAATCCTCATACAGCAAAATCTGTGATGTTGGTGATAAATCATAATCTGTTTGGAGGAGTTGTTTTCATTATATGGAATAGTTCAAGCAAGGAATTTGCAGATAGGCTTTGCTGATCCTGGAAGGCAGACCTGCTTTGTCATTACCTTGCAAAGGTGGGAGATCAGATGGCAGGACACTTGAGAGATGTACACTTTGGTGGTAATTTTAAAGAGGGGACATCATCAGTGGAGGAGAATGGTTGTCGAGTCTTTTTTTTTTTATATCAGGATTTTATGAATTATTTGACAGACAAAAAGGGAAGCTTCTGCTAAACTTTCTCAGAAAATATTTTGGTTATTTTTTTCATTCCAAAGATTAAACTTTGAATTCAGGTTTAATCACCTTCCTGATTGTTTTTAAATCTTTCTTCTTAATATGTGCTTTTTTGGAATACAGTTCCGGAAAATACTTTCGGTAGGGATTCAGTATTGTTATTGTCCTCCTCTCTACAATACACAAATGTGTCTGCATTTTTCAGCTTACCTCACAATTAATATTACTGGTCTTTTTATGCTTATAAGAATGTTTATTCTCTGAAAAATGCTTCATTCTGTTGATTTCCTGTAGTAAATGTTGTTTCTGCCGGGTTGCAAAGTAGATGGACACAAGGAGTAAGATCCTTACTGAGATAGCCAGAATTAATTTTCCAGTAGCAGAGGTGAACCACATAATGTGGTGCAATGCATGCCTTTTGTACTATAGTAAAGCACTTGGCTAATACAATGTTGGAGCTGTTTTTTTGATCAGTAATTAACCTAATTCTGGAATCTATCCTTCTTTAACAAAAGGAAACTGAGATTTTCTTTGCCAGTCTTTTTTGTGTTAGCTTCCAATTAATTAAATTTATACAGATTGTTTTGTTCAGATCCTTTTTTGTAAGTCCAATTATTTATTGCTTCATGGTTTTGCAAGTGTTTTTCCTGCTGTAAGCATTTTTCTCAAACCAGGAGATGTAACTACAGCTTTAATAGTGTCTTTCAGTGTAATGGATTAAAAAAGATTCTGAGGAAATTGGTGCAAGCAAAGTTATAATTCTTTGTGCTATTTTTCTTTGCTTATCTAATGACAGCTCTTTCTGCAGAATAGACAAGCTTTTATGTCTCTCTACAGCTATATCATGTGACTGCCTTACTACTTCGGGCATATTTCTTGATAAATTCTTAATATGAGGCAACAGCTTTTGGTCTAGAATAAAGGGCTAAAGATGGCATAAATGCCAGGCCAATTTACTGAGGATTTTTCTTTGTCTACATAATGCCTTTTTAACCCAAACGTACATCTTTTTGTCATAGCCATTTCATTTTGGGATTTTGAATTTAATTTATTCTAAGGCTTATCAGCTCTTGTAATGGCCAAGACCTTAAAAAAAGAAAAGTATAGAAAAGAAACCCAAGGCATCAGCAACAAGAACAAAAATAAAACAGCAAAAAAGAAAGTTTTTCTACCTGTAAACTTTGCAAACTAAATGAGGAACAAATTGATAGAAACAGACAGGTCAGAATGAACAAAAAGACAAGATGACAATATTGACTAAAAAAAGAAAAGGGGTCAAAAGTTGATTCAGTTATTTGTTGCAACCTCTTACATTCTCATATTATTAATGTAATTTCATACATTCGGTAAAGCATGTGGCATTAGATTAAATCTGGTTTTCATTTACATCCAAGAGATCTTGTGTTTAGACGAAGAAAAATATCTCCTAAGGGAAGGACTTTTTGGTTTTCCTCCTAAGATTGGGTCATTCATGGTTATCTTGTACTTGATCATTCTAATGCCACCTTTTCCTCAGTTTCACTTGTTCTTGGGAGAATATGGATAAAGGCAAAAAGATGTCAGTGTGACCATACAGAGTGATAGGAGGAAGAAACCGTAACTGAGAATGAGGCATCCATGAAAGCACTTCTCAGCTAAACGTGTATTGAATCGTAGATGTGTCTGTGAGAAAGAACTTCAGGGATTATCAAGCCTAAACTTCAGGCAGAGCTGGGCTATGGCCAGCACTAGGTCAGGTCTCCCTGGACTCCGTCTGGTCTTCAAGGATGTGGAGATTCCATATGTCCATGGACAAGCAGATCCAGACCTGCATTGCTCTTCTGTGGAAATGTTGTCTCGCTAATGTTCAGCCTGAACCTCCCAAATGCCAGTTTGTGGCTGTTTCCCCCTGCTTACTGAGAATTTGGCTTCCTTGTCTTTGTGGTTCCCCTTCACATCAGCTTGCCCCCATAGCCTGCCGTTCACCAGACTGAGCAAGGCCAGCATCCTTAACCTCTCCTTGTGCATCATCGGGTCTGGTCCCCTGCCCATTGTGACAGTCCTCTACTGGATCTCTCCAACTTGCTTTTGAAGTGAGGTTGCAAAAGCTGGCTCTGTAATATGCCAATCTCATTAGTGCAGACTGTAAGATGAGAATAACTTCTCTTGTTCTTTGGGCTCTCCTTGTTAATGATGATCAGGATGTAGTTTGCCTTATTCATGACTAGAGGGCACTGCTAGATGCTGTTTAACTTGATGTCCGCCAAGTGCTGGGACCTGTTGTTGACTGCTGGTCTACACTGCAGTTACACTGCTGGAGCTGTAAAACTTTGTGCTTTTCTGTGTTAATGAGGTTCATGACACTCAGTCCTCAACTTTGCTGAGATTTCTCTTACTCAAAGTTCTACTGTTTATGCCAGCCATTTCTTCTACTTCAGTGTCATTTGTAGATTTGCTAAGGATACAGTCCAGGTAGTACTGTGAAGTATAATATAATGATTGGTAGGGATGACCAGCAAGAGGAGACCAGAAATAGGAGACCAGCAAGAGCAAAAGGATGATGATTTTGCTATTAATAACATGAATTTGACCCTGATGAAACCTACTGAGGTAATCTCTTGAATGCACAGAAGAGTAGTTGCTGCTACTTTTTTCCAGATATTGAACTTGGAAAAACTAGCTTGTGTCTGCTTAAGAAAATATTTATTGTAGGGAAGAAGATAAAGATCCTGATCTTTATCCATAGGTTCTTATATAGTTTATTGTGTTTCAGAGAAACCCAAACTGACTCTTGGAAATTGTTCCTTAATGAGCTGCGTCCCAAAGTAATAATCTTCAGAGCAAGTGATGTAACTTATAAGTTGTGTTTTCTCTGACTCATGGTCTGCCCAGTCTAGCTAGCCATGTTCTTGCTATCCTGCCTCAGTTTTCCTTTTTTTTTCCTTTTTTTTTAAATTCTTACCAGTACATGTCCAGAAGCCTGGTGAGTAACACAGTCCGCAAGAATGTGAAATATGTGGTTAACATGGATTTAGTCTTCTCAAGTTCAGGACAAAGTTAAACATGTTTCTCTTACAAGCTAGACAAGTTGTCCTGCCTAGATGTTGTACGAAGTGAGGGTAGTGTCTTTTGTCTTCAGTGTTCTGTGAGTTTTAAAAATGGGAGTGCTTACTCCTATTCAACAGTAAGGATTCCTGGGCATGTGGAGCAACTCACTGCACCCTTGAGTAAAGTGTCTAAATTTTTTAGAAGATAAGTAAAACTGCACTCCTGCCCCTCTTGACCTTGCAAATACAGTGATGTGTGTTAAGAATGATGTTGAAATTATTTTATTATTTCAGAAACAGGAAGTCTGTTAAATCTCTCCAGGCTTGCTCATCAGTCCTTGAGTTATCATTATGTTCTCATGTGCTCTTCCATTTGATAGCATTAAAGCTCAGAGTTGACCTGAAATTTAGCAGTTATCCCATAGGTAAGAACCTTGTCTTCAAGCTTAAATTTTAAACCCATGAAAACTCGAGTACAGAAGTAGTTATCTATACAGCTTTTCAGCATCAGCCCTATTTCTGAGGGAGACTATTCTGTGATTGTCAGAACAGGATAACTGAGTAGCCAATATGTAGTTGCTACCATAATTGTTGAAGTCAAAGAACTTTTTTTTTGTGTATCATTCAACCATTCAGCTATCACTGGAGGGAAAAAACCCCCCACTTAGTAGCTAGCTCTGTACCGAAATTACAACTTAGATTGCCATAGTACTTTTTGAACAAGCCTGTGTTTGCCATTTCTGGACAAAGAAGATGCCTTTACAGTAGATGCCACCTGGAGTACTTCTGTTGCAAAAGGTTGAAATTCTAGTGTAAGCTACTCAGATGATTAACTTTCTCAGATATTTTCATTATTATTTACTGTTTCTATGTAGCTTTAATTATTTGTAAATTGTTTACACTTTTCTTCTAATGAGGTGTTGTCATTTGTTTTCTCTTTCTGAGCTGATGAAGGGCTTGTGTGCCAGAAGTTTCTCTGTGGACTTGCTTGCTATCAGCTGGTTTAACAAAAACGTGCCTTTCAAACTTTGCCTCTTTATAAAACAGATTATGATTTGCTAGGACACTGATTCAGTGGCATTGTAGTAGAATTTGTTGTAGTGCCACAGCAAGACAGTGAGAACATGCAAGCTTTGAGTGTGTGCAGTTAATTAGATGAAATGTATTTTGACAAGACACCTATTAATTAGAAATTAAAATTGATTTTCTTTTTGCATTTAATTATGTTTTATTTTAGCTCTTTGCTGGGAAGCTTTTCATCAGCTGTTAGGAGTTTGTGTTCCTGAATTTCACTGAATTTCATGAAGAAATGTAACTCATGTCTTCATAAGCTTTTATGTGCAGAGCTGTCAGTGTGATTTTCTGAAATTATTTCCAAGATAAGGATGCTACATATCTATGGAGTAACTGATTTTAAGAGCCAATTTAAGCTCAGGGGATAAGCTCAGATCACATGTGCAGCTAACTATGCTGCTGTACTGTGATTTATGCTTCCAGTGCTACAAAGACTTATGTTGAAATAAATAAATATAGCAAGTGTTCTACTACATCCACATTAAGTTATAATAAAACCTTCCACCAAAGTGTAATACTTAAATGCATCATCTCAGTTTGACAGGGTTTTTTCACAGAGATCAACAATTTTCTCTTGTTGCTGTTCCTTTTCCTTCCCAAATACTTGTTTTGAGAATTCGGTACTGAAGCTGTTGAGTTACACTAATGGTATAATTTTTCCTATTTAATGCACTTTATTTAAAAACAAAAACCTCACTGTGTGTAGGACTTTTTCCTCTTACCTGCTTTCCCTTAAGTGCTGACATGAAAATTAACTGTGTGAAGATTATTTTTAGTCTGGAAGAATTGATTTCTAAGATTGTTCTCTCACAACATCTGTCTTCCCACACTGTTCCCCAGAGAGTGTTGTGAGGTGCTCACCGTACTGTAAATTTCCTCTCTCAAGTTGTAACACAGCTTTTGGAAATATGTTTTTTCTTTTCGAGTACATGCTGTGTAATATTTTACTATCTTGATGGATGCAGGAGAGAGACAAAATAAGGGGCAGGGAAGCTTCTAACCTTCAACTCATTCCCTGAAATACCAAGTTTTCTTCCACACTTAATGTGTCAGCATTATTAAGTTCACTAGTATGGTTATGCCTGGCTGTGTGCTTTTGCGAGCACTTAACATGAATGGAAATTTGATGACTAATACCTTAAAAGATAGATAAGGAGCTACATGCTAAACTGCCTCTTCACTGTAACCAGGACCCTGCTCATTTTGTCTCTTCATTTCACTGCAGAGCACTGAAGGGCAAGTGCTCAAGAGGCCTGTCCCTTGTGTCTCAAGATCTTGCATTGAATTGGTTTACTTTATTGCTCTGATCCAAACATTTTTATAATCTTTTTCATACTTTTTTTTTTTTTTAATTTGCTGATCAAAAATCATGCTAGTTAGAGTATATAGTGAATTTAGGTTTTGGATATTGCAAAATCCTTCTACTGTAACAGTTCTTAGAGCAAAACAGCACAAATGGACCTGTAAATGCACAGTGTTTCCTTTGAGTTACTAGGGGAGCTGAACACTGGGGCTGATAAAGAACAGTGCTGGCAAAGAAACTGCTCTTCTGAGGAGTGAAAATAGTGCTAGCCTTTAATTAAAAAACTCTGTCTGAAAATATTTCCTGAGACTTTTGTATTGAGCTTGACCTGAAGAAGCTGAAGCAGTGGAGCTGGAAGAGTCCTCACCATGTTTCTTCTTCTGGGGAAGAGTGAACATAGAATGTGTTGTCTGGACCATAATGCTTGGGTGAAAGGAAAAAACTGAATGGCACCTGTGACACTTCAAAAATATTCTAATACACAGATTTGAGTGCTAGTACTGCCCTTGGTACTGGGGTGTTTTGTGGGTTTTTTGGTGGGTTTTTTGTTTGTTTGGTTGGTTGGTTTTTGTTTGTTCTTATTTTCTCTGAAATCCCAAATAAATTGTTTGTTTAGGTAAAGTACTCAATTTGGGAGTTTTTGTTTGTTTGTTTGTTTGTTTTGTAGTGGTTTTTTTTTCTAGTTTTCTCTTGATTTTTTGGGGTTTTTTTAACTCATATCCAGACACAAAAACAGTGTATCAATGGGATATACTTCTATGTGTGCACATGGCAATAGCTTTACATTTGTTTCTTTGTTATTTTTCACCATTCTTGACTCTGTCATTAACTTGTAGGAGGAAACTTAACCACATAACTAAAGTGCACAGAAAATGTACTTGATTGTACACTCATCAACTTTTTGTAGATTGCATCTATGTCAGGGTTTCTTGGGATGCTCTTTCTTGCTGGCATATCACTTAGTTCTGGTAGGAGAGAGGGAATTCAGCTTAGTCATTGAAAAATACAGTTGATGACTTCTTACTATTGTGGTCATAACCAATTTGTGTTTACAGTATTTATTTAATAAACTCTTAGTTTGCACAAATCAACACTATTATTTTTATTTTTATTTTAAAATGCAAATCACAAAAGTGTAACTGTAAAAATAAGTGAACCATAACTGACCACAGGACATGTTATTTGGCAGTAAATGTCCACATTTGTAAAGGTAAGATAGGGGTCTGATTTAAGTTATACCTTTAAATGTCAAATTTTACAAGTTTTCCTTGCAACAGGAGTAGAAAGACATGACAAAATTGCTAGAAAACTGGCAACCACACGAAGCTGACATGAATGTTCAGCTTTTGTCAACTGGAATAGTCTTTGAAGGAATACACCAGTGCATTAGTTTTTCCTTAAAACAAATAAACCAGAAAAGTCCTACTCCTAGCACTGAGACAGTTTTTCACTGTTTTTACCTTCTGCAAAAATGCAGTTTTACAGCTAGTCATATTTTTTCATTAGATTTTAGAACTCAGATCTTTGCCAGCCTTTCTTTGTTTTTACATTCCATGTTTCAGCAAAGCAGGTACTGTCTGAATTTTTAGTTTTAGCTGACAAAAGTTTTTAAGAGTAAAATCACCAGAAGCAAGAATGGGATAAAATAGCAAGCAGTATATTTCTAGCAGAGGCCTAGCTCTGGATGGGGTTGCATTTAGTATGTATCTTTGAATTCTGAATTATTGCTCAGACTTTCTTTTTTTTACCTGTTTTTATTTATTTAATTCACTAGGGTGTACGATTTGCTTTGTCTTCATTTGAGATTAACCTAAGATATTCAATGAATGAAGTTTTTGTTGTTTACTTGTTTCTGAAAGCTGCTCTTAGCCTGTTTCTCCAAGTCGATTTCCTTTTAACTTTTAATCAAGACTTTCTTAATAAGTGATGTCTGCTGGCACTGTTTTCAGTACAGTGTCTTTCAGCGAGATACATGATGTCTGTGGGATTTAATTCTTTTAGCAGTTCTTTTTTATCTTCTTTTTAATAGGCTCTCTCATTTTTGTGTCATTTTCCTTTTGGAAGTCACATACAACTGTGGTGGGTTTTTTGGCTTTTGTGACTCCTGTAGGGATATTGAGTCTGAATGCATTATTAGTGTGCCTTTCAATAGAAAAAAATTGAACAAGATCCTTCATGCACTCTGGGATTACATCTCTAATGGTTTCGCTAACCAGCTCTCTGTGAAATGATTATCGTAGCGCTAAAAGTTTCTTCTCTGCATTGTGTCCCTGTGTGATGTGTGCCTGATATTCATGGGTATCTGCCATTGCAATTGTATTTCTTTCCCTCACTGCCTCTCTGATCTCTCCCAGTGAATCATCGGTGGTCAGTGCTGTCATTCCACTAAGGCAATTGATAATCCTTTGAGCTCTTACATTCGGATCCAGGATCACTGAAATCTTCCTTCTTACAAAAATTCAGTCAGAGGCCAAATACTCCCCTGGACTCTTAATGTGGGCACCTGAGAGCTGAGACTTTCTACTTAGAAAACTTCATTCTGCTTAATACCCTGTTGTCATTCCATTGAGAGAGCAATGTATCAAGTTCCAAGGCTTTTATGGCTGGTCCACGAGATCTGGCATTTCACGGGAACAGGGCAATAATTACAGAATACTTCAAGTGTGTCCCTATTCCATCACGACTGATTATCCATTTTCTTTCTGAACACTAACTCCTGCCTTGGTGGGGAGAAAATGTACACGCCATGAACATCTCAGAGCTCTTCTCTACTGTAATCATGTATTTGTTGTTTTTTGTTGTTATGCTGAAATAATACAGATATCCAAAGGATGTACAAGGTAAGAGTGAATTGCATCTCTAATTGAAACTAATAGGAGTTCCTGGCTCTTTTTATTCAGCCATCTGTTGGTCTCCATGTTCTAGTTAACTCCACATGTATTTGTTCAGAATATTGTCCATTCAGAATGTTACATTACAGCTAGTAATAATTGACTTGTATTTTAATGCTAATCTGTACTATTTAGCTCCTGGGTCCAATTACTTATTGTTGAGGGGATAGAGAATCAATGGTGATTTTTCTCCACCTCTACCCTAGATTATGTGTACTACATTGTAGCTATTTAAAATTCAAAAAATTGCACAGTTCATGAATAGGGTGCTATTATTTTGCTGTTGACTACTGACTCTCAATATATATTCCTTTTTGTGATGGAATAGAACACTTTTTTTGAAGCATGATACTTCGGATAGGTTTTTTGTCTAGCCTCAGTTTAAAGTGATAATATTTGTAGTAACAGCAAAAACATTGAAATAACATATTTTGCTGAGAATTCTGTGATTCTGAAATATGTAAGTCGAACTTTATCCATTACCAAAATCAGCTCTTTGGTAGCATTTTTTTTGCTGCAAGACTGGTGAAATTCATAGGGTTTAGTAATGCAGAAGTTTTTCCCATCTAGCTTTGTAGATGAGTTTTATGAAATGCCACTTGGTAAATAGCTCGGTGAGAGATCTGTTGAATTAATTTTACTTGAAATTAGACAGCTAATTCTACTTATAGCACTGAATATAATGCAACTAGTTGTTGCATTGAAAGATAGAATTGTTTTTCTTTCTTGCATGGCGGAAAAGTAACCTTAAAATAAGAAAGACAAGGAAACATTGATTTTATATAGATCTAAAAGTCTTTTTTGTATATTAAGTGAAAACAGTAATACTCAGCTTTTATATGGTCCTTAACTTAATCAGTAGTTTTGATAACAATGAAGTTTATGTATTAAGTGATTATAATAACACAATCAAAGTACAGGCCCAACCACAGATGTAAATACTCTAGTTAGATTAGAAGAACCAGGTGGGACAAAGGGAGAAAGGTCTTACTGTTCTCCTTCTTACACTGCTGCAAGACTGTAAGCACCATCAGAGTTAATCTTAGTGCCTTGGAACTGTATGCAGTAAAAACTGTATGATCAGTGCATTTATGTTCTAGTTCAATCCCCTGCCTTCTAAGGTGCTGAGGAAGCTAAAGATATGGGGTGTGTTCATCTGTGTTCATTTTAGACTATCTCTCTTCAGACTGTGGTACTTCATCTTCAGCTCCCTCAAACATATGCATATTGAGAGATGCCTAAATTTAGTGACTGTGTCTTGGTTGAGATGCCTGCTGTTCAGGTTTCCACTCTGTATTTTGTCAGCAGTCTATGTAATATTAAATACATTTCTGTATCTACATTCTTATTCAATGTAGCTACACTGTAGAGTTTTGACTTCATAATTGTAGAGTATATTATTCCCAGCAGATTAAGAGAATTCTAAATATAAGGAAAGCAATAAGTCAGCAATAAGTTCTGTGTGGGACAGTGACTTTGCTTGCAGGTAGGCTTGTTGTTATAAAAATGCTATGAAACACTGAAATCTTGGCTTTACAAATAGTTACGGATGGTGAAAAATTGTTAAAAATGTAGGAGTGAATAGGGAAACTTGTACAGACTGAGCTTGAACTAGTCACAGAATAATGAGCAACTAATTCTCCATATTATAGTTATGTTTTAGTGCTGCTGTTATAATGGAATATCTGATTGATGCACCTGAAACTTTTACAGTCTAGAAGAAAAATTTCTACCTGGTGTGATAAGGGACTTCCTCCTGCTAGTTCCTGGTTTGTTTTATTACTTGTCTATCAAACTTACCATGAAGTTCTAGGACATGGCAGGAAAACAAAACATCATAGGAGAAGTTGCTTCCACATAGGCATAAAAATGACCTGTAATCTACTTGAAAATATTTCCTATTTTAACATTTAATTCATACAGAATTTGTAAATAGGACATTCCTTCAATCATAATGTGACATGAAGGGTATTGCCATGAAGGGGATTTAGATGAGGTGGTGAAGAAATTTTCCTATTAATTCAGTAGAAAGGACTGGTGTCCTCAACTGAGAAGCCAATACAGTGAACCAGTATTGTTGAGTCTACTTCAATGAATAGATAAAATAATATTTACTAAATAAACAACAAACAAATCAACAACAAAACCAACAAATTTAGAAAAGGCATAACGAACCTTAAATGCACACACAGTTTTAAGGCTTGGCACTTCTTCCTTTAAATGGCTCCATTGACAAATTCTGACTGTACACAAAAGGTAAATTGAGAAAACTCCAAAAGTCAATTGTTCTGCAGGATTAAGGGATGGGGTAACTTTTTCACAAGATTCATATTTGAGCTGACTGAAACTAGACATATATTTTCTGTCTTTAGCGATTTGTTCATTCCACAAGAAGACAGCCTACATTTTTCTGAGGAAGAAAAAAGCAAAGCAAAAAAGATACTATTTCATGCTGAAAATGCTGAAATTCTTTTCATATGAATGAAATGCCTAATTTGTCTCAGTCGAAAACAGCACAAAGCTTTGGCTTTTACTTCTGTGTTCTTGAAAAAACAGGCCCCATATTACACCATGCCAAATGGAAACATAACGTGCTAAGATGAATGTTTAAGAAACACTTGAACACTTCAAGAAAACAGATAATTTTTGTAATTTTTGGTTAACCAGAACTCTTTTATATTTTTGTTTTAACTGACCAAAAATGACCTATATTTATTTTATCCTTTTGGTAAACCAAAATTAGATGTTTGCATGTCTGTAGATATAAAATATTTGCACATTGCCACATCCTGCCCCATTTGTTCATTTCCCTGTTTACAGATACCCATTGCCTTATTGTCCTGCATAACATATGTTCTGAAGTTTGCACAATAGCGTATTATAAATTGCTTTATTTTGGATCCCACCTGTGTCTTTACTGTCATATGTCTTAATACATATTGAGCCCACAGACCTGCAAGTCTTGAAAAGAAAGGTAGAACTTCTGTATTTTTTGTATTTAAAATATTTTTAATTACTTTAAAAATAATTAGATATAATGTAAGTTTCTTTTCAAAAGGATATTATATACTGTTATTGGACTGCTTAAAATGCTAAATTTGTCTGAGTAGTATGTGTTTGAGTATGATAAGTGTTCCTGCATTTTTCCAGTCCATGTGTGTTATTCATAACTTTTTGAATACTTAGGAGTAAAATAGATATTTATTAGTTTCTGGAATAAGGAAAAATTTTGATTATTTTCTTTTCAGATATTTATTTCAAGAGAAAATGTTGGAGTGAATAATAGATATCAGAGGTGGAAAATAAACCTGTTAAGCTGTAATTTGCAACTTCCCCAGTATGGCATAAAAGTATTTCTTATATTTATTTGCTTTGTTACATTCTAAATGTCCTAGTTCTTTCAGGTTCATAGTTTTTAACAGGTTTTTTTTATAGCCTGATAAATATTACCATACAGTAGTTTTCCTTGGCATCCCATTTTTTTTCCTAACTTTGGACTATTATATCTAATCATTGTAACATCCTGAATAACAGACCATGTTTCTGTATATATATATATATATATATATATATATACAGTTTGAGCATATAACAGTAATCCTTTCCTCCTCTAATCGTCTTATTTCTTTTTGTTCTCTAAGATAGATTACTTCTTTAGATTACTCCTGAAACTTTTCTGTTTCTCTGATGACTAAGAACTAATTTTTAGCTTCATTCATTAATCAGTGAAACTCGTAGAAGAAAAAGATACATACTATATCCTTATCTGTCCAATAGTGAAATACTATCATTACTAATAGAGACCTTTGGGAGGCTAAGTTGAAAATGCATATTATTGTTTGGTGCTGGATTCACCATGCTTACATTTAAAACTGTAGTTGTGAAATATAAAGCTTTTGGAAGTGGTATCCTACGTGAGGAGGATTTTCTCTTTGTGAATACACCACTGTTCTAAAAAAATTTGGAAATTGTGGATTGACAAGAGTGATAATTTGTTCACGAGTCATTGTGCTAGTCAGATTCTTGAAATAGTTTTGATTGCTGCTACAACAGCATTTGTGGAGGACTTAGAATTTTTCAATGGCAAAACTTGCTCTTTTTCAAAATTCTGTGTCTCCTCTGGGAAATTTTTTCACTACTTGAAAAACAACCTAGCTGCCTAAGTGCTTTGAAGAAGCCTGAACTTTAGAGCTAAAGAAACTATGGGTCATGAATTATCTGTTTACTTCAAGAGAGCAGATTTTTTTTCTGAATTAGCCCTTTGTCTTAAGCCTTTAAAGAACCCTCAGCACGTTAATACGGTAAGCAATGAGCTCCCTTGGCAGTTTGCTTGCCTACCAATTTGACTTGATTATTATGAAATCATAACCATATAACCTCATATTATAACTATTTTTTATTCTGAAATGTCAAGTCAGAATCCATAACACAAAACTGAGAATGTTTCATAGCATTGAAATTAATTTTTTTTAGTTGATAAGTGTGATGGCAAATATGTGAGTAAAGTGAATGACCACCATGTGTATAGAAAGCAATTTTTTTTTAAAAAAAATCCCTGTTTCAGTCTTTGTCACGAAAATTGTAATAATCTGTTACAACAAAAAACGTAACTGTGCCCTGAAACAGCGCACAAGATTCGAGATTACTTTGAGAACTATTGATTTTAAAGTTCTTGAAGAGTGTCTGTAATCAGCATAGCAATTTGACTTCTTAATTAGACTAGTCCTGTGAGAATTGGCTCCCCATACAGTATATTTATGAATCTAATCAACTAGGCAGCAAAAAAAACCCCCAAAAACAATTATAGAAACTATCTTTATTTTAACTCACAAGGGAGTAAGAATTTAAATACTGGAGCTCTTGCTTCTGTGATAATTAAAACATGGATCTGAATGAAGAGAAAGGCAAAAAAAATATTACCCTGAAGAAATCTGTTCACCACAAAATGAGGTCCTTAACAGAAACAGGAAAAGGACAAAAGAAATTCTTGGACTGTGCCATAAAATACAAGCTACCTACTGGACTAGTGGGCATCAAATTTCAATTTCTTTTTCTTTTGGGATTTATCAAGGCACAATAAATCATATGAGAGAGTTTTTGGGTTTGTCATTGCAGGTCAATCAGTCTGTCATCTGGATTAAAAGATGAATAGCTAGAAACAGTGGTTGGATTCAACAATATATAGGTTTCTTATTTTCTTCATTTAGTTTTTCAGTGGGATAGTTGTTCATTCACCATTCATTTATGACTCCTAAGATTTTGAACTCTGTGTTTGGTATTACAACTGTGTTGGCAATTGAATGGTATATTGTGTTCTGCAAACACATAGCTGTAGTATTTGTGGATGTTAGTCTGTGTCTGTGGTCTAATTATTGCCTTTTCTTTCCTTAAGGAAGAGGTTTTGTGCACTGGATTTTTTTCTTGTCATTGATAGAAAAGACTTGGTCTTTGGTTTCACGCTTTGATTATGTTTAAAATTTGAGTTTGTAAATGTCTGTGAGAGAGTTCTGAGGAGTTCTAGGTAGGTCGAGAGTATGTGCCAGAGCCTTTTACAACTAGAAAGCTCTGGTTTCACACAGACAAACCCATCTCCTGGGGCAGGCAATTCTACTTTGCTTTTGTAATGGAGTTGTTAGTTATGTTTGTTTATTCCAGACATCTTTTACAGTCTTGTAGCTTTACTTAAGCTAGACCACTGAGTGCCTAAAGCTGTAGAGTGAAACCTTGCAGTCAATACTATGCCAGGTACAGAGCAGGAGAGGAAATTTACATTCTTACAGGCGTCATTTACCTTAGTGTAAATAGCCATAACTCCAGCTATGAATCTTGCCTCTGAGTAGTTTTCAATTTAATATCTTTTTTTTTAAATTACTGAATCAGTAGAAAGTATTTATAGCAGCCTTGATGTCAAAAGCCCATCTGGGACTTTTAAAAGGAAAGGTACTTACTACTTTTTTTTTCCTGGTTTACATCTTCAGGTTTTGCTTTCCTTATTTAGCAGTGATTTTTCTGAGGGACTGCTGGCAGTAGTGGGGCAGGTGTGTACACTAGGCTTACTGGGTCTTTTGGGAAATACCCAGTCAGAGCAGCAGTTGTGGATGCAGTATACTCTTTGAAGCAGTTTAATAGTCACATGCTGTCATTCTTTTTCTTGATCACACAAATAGAATTTGGATAAAATAAGGATATTCCTACTAACAGTTGGAGAGAGACTTTCAGAGTTTGAAACATGATATCTGATATAATAAGATGTGTTGGAAAGTGTTTACTGTGAGCAATGAATTCTTCCTTAACTAAAAGACACCTGATGGCAGCTCTAAGAATTAGAGGTATTTTGTTAATTTGACAAGATGTAGTAATGTACGACGTTAGGCACAGCCACAGCCACATGATCATGAAAACTAAATCCATTAGGGCATGTATGCACTTACTGTCATGCTTGCTCTCTGGCCCATTGACTGGACTCTGTCTTGGAGGCCAGAAGCATGCTTTTGTATATAGACTCTATAGGCCTTGCTGATTGGTGTTTTGGGAAGATTTGCCTTAGTGGTAACTATCTTACTGGATGGAGGTTTTTTTGTTTGTTGGGTTTGGTTGTTGGTGGTTTTTTTTCCTTTTCTGAAGGATGTAAATCTTTTTTTCTCTGCAGTTTGGCATCTCAGCTGGGACCTGGAAGATGATGATCATTTTCTTCCTCAATTCAGTTCCATTTCAAGTGAACTATAGTAGGAGGACAATTTTCAGCCTCTACAGTTGATATGGAAAATATGCTTGATGATGTATCTTGGGGATATTTACTGAAGTGCAGCAGAGTGATTGAGTTTTGAGATGACGAGCTTTGAGTTGCAGAACTTGATGTCTGAAGTAATTAATGACAAAAGCCTCCCAGCTTTCATTTTGGGATCCTTAAGTATATGTTAGCCGACCCCTACTGCTTCAGTGAGGCAAAGTATATTGGAAAAACATGAGTAAGTAGCAGAGAACAAATGCTATTTAGATAGTGGGAAGGGATCTACAGAAATCATATGTTTCTCATATGAACATTACCTGAAATCATTCCAAAATTGCACATCTGTAGAGGTGTTGTCTACCTCATCCCTTAAGAATCTGCATTGAGGTGTGATGGTTTCTCTGTGCAGTTTGTTAGTTTGTTTGCAGTTTATTACCTGCTCTGTATCTGCTTCTGCTGAAGGGGGCATAGCTGGAGCATTGTGGAAGGGGCTGCCTTCCTTCAGATGCTAAGAAATGGTCGGGGTAGGAATCTTGGGGAGGAAGGGGTGACTGCTCCTTGCCAGCAGACAGCTCCTAGGATTTGCCTGAGGAACGGCTCTGGTAGTGCTGGGTTGTGCAAGTGGTCAGAGACTGACTTAGCTGCTAGAAAGGCTTAAAACAGGCAGTAAGATGGGCTTATGAGAAGCAGGAAGGCTTCTGTGGGATCAGTTTTTAAAGATGATTAGAAAAGTTTTCAGGAAGATTGAAAAAGAACTGCCTGGAGTTCGTTAGAAACCAGGTGCTTGCCAGAATTTCAGCATTGGTTTGAGACCAGTAAAAGAAACTTGCTATTCAGGGATGGGGAATGGGCAAAGATGTCTGTGTGCAAAACTTTTCATTCCGCTTACCCTTTAGAACCAAATTTCTTTATTCCAAGGTTTCATTCTTGGTTCTAACTAATTTTCAAGAAAAACACGCTACATCAATTTCGATGCCCTTTTGTTGTACTTGATGACTTCAGCCTAAAGCAGTAATACAGGTAAATCCAGTGAAAACTCTGGCAAATTTGGGTGGCCATTGCAGTGTGCAGCAACACACGCAAGAAGCAAGTACTGCTTTGTTTAAGTTGCAGAGCTTACCTTCCCTCCCCCCCCCCTTCTTTTTTTTAAGATCTTATCACCCTTTTTCAATTCTAGTGAGGCCCCCCTGGTCTTCAAAAGTCAGCTACTGGAAAAGCTTTAAAGAGACAAAACAAGGACTGTATTGTCATGTTTTCAGGGACCAAATAATAACTTGAATTTATGGATTGTAGAATATCTCAATGTAGCAGTGGTTTGAAATGCTGGCATTCTCTGAGTATTTACTAGAAAAAAGTCTGAGAAGATGTACCTTCCTTGTGCATAAGTAAAATGGAGTTGGGCTCATTTGTTTGGTTTTTTTTGTTGTGTTTTGGTTTGGTTCTTTTTCTGAGAATGGGGATAATAAAAGTTTAAACTAAAAATGCTTTTGGTCCTATGACAGTTTCTTTTTGAAGATTTATCTTAGCACTAGCCATTCGCTTAGAAATTTAGGGTATATGTGTTGTCTGACACGTATGTTGCACAAATTTTGTAGGGCAATTATAGTTTTGGGATTTGGTTTAGTAATGTAAAGGCATAATAATGCACCCTCTAGTAGAGAAAAAAAGTTATGCAGTGGAGGCTTTGTGAATACAGTATACAGAGTTGTGGACTGAAAATGTTAAGTCAAAGAGGCTAGCACTGGTAAGACAGTGCTTTTGCATGTTTCTTTTGTTTCAGAAAATGTACTGCCTGAGGAACTGACTTAAACTTTTAGCTTCAACTTTAAGACTACAGTTTCATTATATGTGCATCTTAGATATGCAGGAACTCCACCTATGCTTACCTTAACTTGTTAAGTAAGACTTCATCAGTTTAGCAAAGAGGCACACTAGGACAGCTGGTCATCTAAATGTACTAACCCTCCTTCTGAGTGGCACCATCACAGATAGAAAATCTTATTTCCTCTTTGCAGAAATCATAGGATAGAGGTGAAAGGCTATGTTAGGATACCTCTCTATCTTACTTTTAAGATATCCCAATGTATTTTTTATCATACGGAAACAAACTTCAGATTCTTTGCGATCTAGTGAAGTTTATGCACCCTGTCACTGGTTACTTATCCTTCACTCTGTGCTATACTTTCTTTTGGTTTCTGAAGATGTAGATTCATAAACAACTCTAAGACAGAAATACCTCAAAAATTCTCCCACTTTTTTCCTTCTGCTTTTATTTCCTTTAATTCTAGAAAAAGGATCATCTGAGCAACCTCCTGGTAACTTAGCATGGAAGAAACCTAGGTTTAAATGATTTCAGCATAAATCCCATAAATTAGTGATGATTTTGATTGTGAAAAAATTCCAGCTGGATTCAAAAGTGGGAGAAAATGTTTCAGGAAAGGTTGAACAGCTCCTTGTACGGAATGAAGGTCCATAAAGGGAGACAGCATTTGGGGGCAGGAAAGTATGTACAGTACTTCTTCCTCATGACAGCTTGCTGGATGTTGCTTGACAACTAGGTGCTATGAATTCTCAAATTCATGAACTAAGAGAACTGAGTTCTCTTCAGTTAAATATTAATTTAAATGCTAGATTAATGTTCTATTCACAAAGTGTCAAAATAGAACATAAAAGGAGGTTATGGATGAGTTGACATAACTTTTAAATTGTAAAATAGTAAGTTGGGAATGCAAAATGAGAGATACAACTCACTTCATAGAGAATTACAAACTCTGAGATTTTTTTTCCAGCTTTCAGTGATATGCAATGTCTTCTTTGTATAGTGAATAAAGATGGCTGGGATTCAGATTTTTTAATGGCAAAATTTGCCAGGACTTGGAAAACAGATGGTACTTTGAAAAATCTACACAATAAAATTCAAGTGATCACATTATGAAATAATTTTAGTGTAAGGCAATTGAAACAAAAAATCACGGAATACTTATTCCTATAAACGCTTTTCCCTAGTTTATTTGTTTTAACTTTTTTCTTTTCGCGATTCATTGGGTGCTAGTGTTGCTGATGAATATGAGACTTGTTACTTTCAAAGCAACAGGTAGTCAGACATAATGAGAATATAGTGGTTCAGTTGTTTGTGAAGTCGACTCAATGCAAAAACATAGTGCATCATCACAAAACATTGTGTAGACACATTAATTCTCAGAGAAGCCTTTTATGGGTTCCCTGTTTTAAAAACAGAGATGTTAGTCCTTAACAGAATCACATAATAGTTGAAGTTGAAAGGACCTCTGGAGATTGTCCAGCACAACTTCCCTGCTTATAGCAGGGTCACCCATAGTAGAGTGAATAGGACTGTGTCAGGTCATTTGCTGAGCTTATACAAGGGTGAAGACTCCACAAGCAACCTTGGTGACATTCTCCAATTTTTGCCCAATCTGGTTTTCCTGATGTTTAACTGCAATTTCCTGTATTTCAGTTTGTACCCGTTTCTTTGTGTCCTGTGACTGGGCACCACTGGCAAAAGCCTGTCTCTGTCTTTCTTTTATGCCTCCCAGTAAGTGTTTATAAACATGGATAAGATCCCACTGAGGCTTCTTGTCACCATGCTGAATGCCTCCCATCTCTTTCAGCTTCTCATACAAAAGATGCTCCTGTTCCTTAATCTTCTTTGTTGCCCTTTGCTGAACTTGCTTCACTCTGTGCTCATGTCTCTCTTGTCCTGGGAATCTTGGGACTGGAGTCAGTACTCCAAATGTTTTTCACTAGTAATGAACAGGGGGAAAGGAACACCTCCTTTGAGGTGAAGTTGCTGTGGGCTGCCTTTGCCTTTATGAGGGCACACTGCTGGCTCGTGGTCAGCTTGTCCAACAGGACCCTCAGATCCAACTCTGCAAAGCTATTTCCCAGCAAGCTGGCCCCCAACCTGTGCTGGTGCCTGGTGTTATTCCTCCGTGGGTACAGGGCATTGCCCTTCCCTGTTGTTGCATTCCATGAGGTTATCTTTGTTCTTTTCGCAGCCTGTCAAGGTACTTTTGAATGGCAATACAATTCTCTGATGTATCTCTTAGTTTTGCATTATCTTTGAGCTTGCTGAAGTGCATTCTGTCTCACCTTTCAGGTTGTTGAAGATACTGAACAATATTGGCTCCTGTGTTGACAGCTGGGGTATGTCTTTGACTGGCCTCCAGCTGGACTTGGTGCTTCTGATCTACAATGCTTTGAGTCCAACACTGTGGACAGTTTTCATTGTTGATCGTTGTTGATTTTAGGAGGAAAACTTGATTGATACTAGCTGTTAGTGTGAGCAAGGATTTTTAAACACATATGGAAATGTGGAAGTCTGTGCATAGAGACCGAAATATTTTGCAGAAGGCGATATGTATTGTTAACATAATTCACCTAAAAAACCAAATCTGGCTTCCTCACTTCTGAGGCTCAAGGGAAGCACTTACATCTGTTTCATCTGCCTCTAGATCCACTGATCCTCCACTGTCCTCTTGTTTTCATGCTGGGCCAGGGTGGGGAAATGTTTGAAAGAGAAGAACCCTTCTCGTTGCTCTGTCTACATGGGAAAACCTGAGATCTGCAGGGTTAGTGTTCATCGGAAGAGCAACTTAAAAAAATTTGGCCAAGTATAAGTGAGAAAGATGCCAAACATACTAGATGTGGAAATGAATGCATCTATGGCAAAGTGCTGGATTGTCACAGATGTTTTTTGTCATTGTCATTCTAAGTTTAAAACCAGCGTGGAATCTTCAAGGATGTTGGAGAGATAAGGAGTGATACTGCTTTGCATATGAAAGATCACAGGAGAATATGAAAATAACCTTTTCTGACATTTGATCCCTAGTTCTAATGGTTGAGCTAGTGAGGCTTTGTGATGAAAATTTTGATTTACAAATTGTTTATATGGTAATAAGTGGACAGATAGGATGTTTTCATAACTCCATTAGGTCCCTTTCCCTGTTAGCATCATATCAGTGAAATCCAGATGGATTCTTGTCATCTCATTGTGTTCTCTTTTGATTTGGGGAGGAGGAAAGACAAAAGAAAAGTTGAGTGGCATGTAAGGCATCTGATCTAACAGAACAAACTGAAGGGGCTCTATTTTATTCTAATTTGTTAAAAGATATATTTCAAGTTATTCAATCTTTATTTTTTTGTGATAATCACATATTTGGGAGCTAGGGCAGTTTCTATGATAATGTTTGTGTTTTCATCTAGAGGAAAAGTAGGGAAAAGCGTTTTCCCTTGTGTATTTGGAAACTTCTGGAAGGGTCCAAGGATCCAACACTTCATTTGGTAAACACAGATTCATTTCTGATTTTTGAAAGTTCTGTTTCTTGTATAGATGCAATGTGTACCTGAATTTTATATATCAGTCAATAGACAGTAAACTGTATTAGATGAAGGATTTCAGACACAACACAGAATTCCTTCAAGCAGAGTTTTTTATATTCCTTATTCCTTAAGGGCTAGTCTGTGGGACCTCATGCAGAAATCCAATATATCTACTTTCATTTATTACGGGACAGTAGTTAAGGATTCAGTTAGAATCCTTAATTAGACTTAACTGTTATGGACGTGACACCTGATTTATAGATTGTCATCGCTGTGGTTTGTTTTTGTCATCTGTCAGGTTCAGGAGAATGGTTGCTGATCGTGTGTTTTGTGCTCATGATAACTGTGTTGAAACCATTTAGGGAAGGTCAATCTGTAAAATCTGTAAGAAGACTCAGATCCTGCTTACTATGTTGTGGTTTAGGAATTTTTAAGGATTTTTCTTCATTATTTTTGGAATTTGGAAAGAGGAAACCTGCTTACAATTGGATCACCTTCCTTTAAAACCATATAGATAATAATCAAAATGGCATTTCTAAATTCTTAGAGTATAATTAATGAGTTGTGCCATGGTTCCAGTTTCTATACTTTCATTGTGGCTGAAAGTTTGCAGTTCAGCAAATAAAATATCCAACCTTCAAAAAGAGACATTTGTTTGAATGTGCCCTGGCACCTGCCAATCTTTTAGTGAAAATTCATGGCAAAATTTCTGTACAAATCTTGAAATATTTTGCAAACTTGAAAACTTTGGGGATTCACTGAATGTGAGGTCACCACTCAGAGTGTGGTCGTGTAAAATGGTAACTATGGCAACTGCAGTGTGTTGAAATGGAGAGTAAACAGAGAGCTTTATATGAAAGAAGTAATATCCTTGGACATAGAAAACATTTTCAGATGAAAATTATGTATGGGCTTTTTTTTTGTGTGAGGTTGTTTTGTTTTCTAATGTCAAGCAAAATTAAGCTTTCCATGACTCATCTACTTCCAAATTTATTTTAATTGGTACTTCAGGTTTCAAAGAGAGGTTTAGCTCATGTTCCCCCATAATCTAAAGCTTGTGGAATATTCCTAGGGCTTTAAAGGCATTAACACCGTAAAGGCATTAAATCAAGGGAAAACTAAAGCTATGAAAATATGTGGCTTAAAGTTTTTGTGTCTCTTCTAGTTTAATGAGAAAAGGAAAGAACAATAGCTTTTGAATTTTGACAAAGACTGTATGGAATAAATGTAGGTGAATGGTAAAGTTACTTAAACAGGCATGTACATAGAGAATGCTGTGCAGTATTTTGATTTGAAGCCTCTGGGAACAGAAAATGACTGGTATTTTTCAAGGCATTCTAAGCTGTAGAACTTGCAAAAGCTGTCATCGGATTCTGCAACACTTGCAAGTCTTTTGAGAGCACCTACACCTCTTTATACTATATCAAATCTCTAGCTTTTCTGATTTGTTTTTTTAAGTTCTATTTTTCTGGATTCTCTTCAGAGCTGGATTTGATTTCTTGTGATTTGTCCCATCAGTGCTGCTTCCCATTATGAGCCCTTTTGCATGAGGAAGACTAGGTAGAAAAAGGAAAGTAGCTGTATATCTTGCTCTCTTCTCCTAAGATAAGAGTTCACAGAGTGTTCCGTCAATAGGGAGAGAAGTACTTTGTTCTAGAGCCTGAGTGGTCAAAATTGTAAAGTCATTGTTAATGACAAAGGTTTTTTTTGTCTTTAAGTAGTCAGGTTTGTGTCTTTGAGTATCTTAATGCGTAGGACAAGATTGAATCTGGGTCTCTAAGTGTCTTGTCAAAATGTTCTAACTGTTAAGAACATCCCTGCCTTCCTCAATATGCTTATAATGTTTTGAAGTAAAGGTGAGCCTCTGTCTGTTTTTGTTTGAAAGGCAGAACCAAGAGTATTTGGCAAGAAGCATTTTGTTCATCTTGCTTTGAGTGTTGAACTCCCAAAAGCTGTTATTGAGCTTTGTGCTGTGATTTCTAAATTTTTCTGTCGTTCTGAATTTGACTAGGGCCAAGCTGATGATCACAAAATTATTGAACAAGTCAGGTGTAGGAACTATGATGACATGACTTTGTCCTCTACCATGGTGATGGAGAAAGCATGACCTTTAATCCTCTGTTTTGTCATCGTTGTCATTAAATATACATAGGGTGAAATCTTCACCCTATTGAAGTTTATGGCACTTATGCTATTAATATCAATGAAGTCATGACTTTACAAGTTGTATATTATAGAGAAAAAGCAGAAGATTTAGATTCAGGTAATTCTCATGAAGTTGTTTTTGCTTCTATTGAATGCAAGTGTTATTTCATTTTGCAATTTTTGTGGTCTCTTAAAAATAATCATGCAGTCTTTATCTTATATGAACATGGCCTTGCCATTTTGTCTTGTTGTTTGTTACAAGAAGTGCAGTAGCAGGATAAAGAGCAAGAAAGCAGAAATAAAATACCAGTATGGATTCATTTTCTCTCACTAGTGGATATCTTCCCATCCCCCAGCCCAAATATGCACACTTCTTACCATGGCAGATATTTCCTTGAATATTTCTTTGAATCATGTTTGATTCTAATGTAATGCAGAAGTGAATGGAAGCAGAAAAATCAGCAGATGTTGAACTAATAGTTAAATAGCTGAGAAGTGAGTGGAAATTTTAAGTTAAGGAATGTGGTATCCGGTACAAAGACTCAAGGAATTCTTTATTTTTAAATTAGTGGGTTATGAAATATATTTGTACACTTGCAGATTCCAACTGTGGAATATATTCCAACTACTTGCAGAAAGATGTGCCTCCTAGTTACCAACTGTGGGAATGTCATTAGCTTAGTTAACCTGTAACCAGTGTCAGGGCTGAGCTGGCATTTGAAGTTGCTCAGGGTTGTTGTGGCTAAAACCAACATATCCATATAGGATACAGGATAAAGCTTATCCTAGTCTTCCGAAACATCTGCCACCTTACAAAGTTGTCTGTATGGAATAAGACTCCAAAATTTTCCATATCCTATTGACAGAATTCTTCTACAACACAAATACAACAGATTATTTGTATTCTGTCTGTATTGTCACACAAAAGATACTGTAGGAAGAAAGGTGATTTTTATCTTTTTCGTGGCCTTACCCAAATTGCAGTGCAATTCCTGGTCTCCCTTCGTAATGCTTACACTCTAGTCTGCTGTCAGAAAGGGAGTGAGATGGCAAGGTTGAAAGGTGATCTGTTGTGCTGTTTCATTGATGACCAGCCAGCAGCACTGACTGACTTAATGCAAATGAGAGCTAGTTTTGCTCAGAGATCCAGTTTGAGGTAGTAGTGTGTAATTCTTGATGGTAACCTAGTTTTAAAATTAATTTTGAATTTATCTTTTGATGTCCTTTTAACCTTTTGGTTTCTTTTGCTGTTAGGTATAAAGCACAGATATGCAGAAATTGCTTTTAATAGAAATACTTGTCACCAACAATCTTTTTCTTAATCACAATTTTTTTTAATCTTTGGCTTTGATTATGGTAGTATTGAATCCCAGATTGAAACCAGCTAATGGATTTTGCAGAGAAAAGGCATAGTTACTATGGCTACACAGCACCCTGAAAGCTTAAAAGGACAAAGGATAAATGAATACAGACCTGGCTGCTCAGCCATTTCTAGACTAGATTCTAATAATTTAAAGGCTTTATAGCCTTTTAGACACTGTCAGAAAAAACAGGATGTTAGTCCTTTAAGAGTTTGTATTTTATTTTTAGATTAAATCATTACTTTTGAAGTAGCATATTTGAAAAATATTTTTCAAAACACGCTCTGCTTGTGATCAGTTTATTTCACATGTATCTGTTTCTTGTAATGAAATTGACTATTACTGATCATTTCATCACTGATGTTTTTATTATGGTATTTCAAAATGAGCCAAAATCTAATCCTCCTATGGACAGGTAAACACAGAGTAAGTGTGGTTTGACGAAAACTTACAGTAATATACTTTTTATAGCTTTCACTGTAATTTTGACTGAAATGTTTTTGACTTTGATTTTCTTGCAAATCAACCTACACATTTAAGAGAAACATTTTGTATATAGTAAAGCATAATAAAGTACATCCATGGTTAGGTTTATACAATTAAGGATCGACTTACCAGTTTTTAGCATCACCCTGCTGACTGATGGCAGAAGTGCTACCATCTGTCTTTGCCTGAGAAATAAAATGCATTAGAAAACATAAACATATCCCTCATCAGTCAAGGGCATACTTTAATGGCCTATTAAAAATAATACAGAAGAAAAGTTTTTAGAGTGTAATAATAAAATAGATCTATCTGCCTACTGATAATTGTAAGCACCGTACTTTGGCTGATGGGTAGTAGAAAACCTTTGGGAAGGTAGGAGTTGAGCTTACAGGTGCTTTACTAAAGAGGTATTTAATGTGCTCTTATTTGCAGGCAAGAGGGCTCTTGTATTTGTATTTTGAATTTTTCTCTCCAGTAACATTTGCATATATTCATAAAGTGTACTAGACTTCCTGCATATGCAACAGACCTTGTTGTCCTCCTATTGGAGATCTATCCTGTGCTTCATAGAAATGCCACATTTGCTACATTAGAACATAGTGTCATTTATGTCTAAGACATGCAAAGAAGCCTTCCTAACTAAAAATATCAAAATTATTGTACAAAATTTCACCAGAGAGACCAGCAATCTAGACCAATCTGTAAAACCTGTTTGGGCCAAGTTTCAAGGGGAGCAAAAGAGAATGCTTGGGAAAACTCAAGAATAACCCAAGGAAATGTATAGGTGAAAGGAAGTTTCGTGGATTAACCCCAGCCAGCAACTAAGTACCAGGCAACCACTCGCCCGCTCCCTGCCTCTGCCCTCCAATAGGAAGGAGAATCAGAAAAAAAGTAAAGCTCATGCATTAACTGCAGTTTAATAATTGAAACAAAATACAATAGTAATAGTAATAATAATAAAACCAACAAAACAATAGTAATAGTAATGAGAAGAAGAGAGAGGAATGAGTCTGTGATTCTATGAATAAAACCCGAGTGAAACAAGTCATACACAATACAATTGCTTACCATGTGCCCATCCTATCCCAAAGCAGCGATTGGCCCCTTTTGGCCAACTCTCCCGGTTTATAAACTGGGCATGACATTCTATGGTATGGAATATCCCTCTGATCAATTCAGGTGAGCTGTCCCAGCTATACTCCCTCACAACTTCTTGTGCACCTCCTTACTGGCAGAGCATGGGAAACATGAAATGTCCTTGATTTAACGTAAGCACTACTGAGCAATAACCAAAACATCAGTGTTACTGACATTAACCTCATATTGAACCCCAAACACAGCACTATGCCAGCTACTAAGAAGAGTATTAACTCCGTCCCAGCCAAAACCAGGACAGGGGGTGATGCTAGTAGAAAATTATTGTGGGAATTTAATCCTGCTGTTTATTATGGATCTGAAATTGCTAAATTGTGGTGGGTCATAAAGTAGCTCTAAGTTATAAATTAAAGTATGGTGATGTAGAAGTGACCCAGAAAGTCTGATTACCATTCAGATCTCCCTAGGGAGATTTGATTCTGGTGGTTTTGCACAGACAAATCTAAAATAAAGATATCAGACTTTGAAATTCAGTAGGCTAATTTTCCTAAATTAAGACAATTCTTCTTTAATTTACAGCTTGAAGAACACTTGTATTGCAATTTCACACAGAATCAGTGTGCTCAAGACTAACATGATATTTACTGAGGGGTGTGGAATTTTTTATGTGCTTCCTTTAAGAGAGTTTTTCAGAAGATTTTCATGTAAAAATATATATTTCTGTCGTGTCTTAAATTCTCAAGATATAATCTCAGGTAAAATATGAGTTACTTTCATGAAATCAGTGTTATTCTTTATCTTGCGTGAAAATGTATTGAGAAATTTTCCTCTTATATTTCTTTGATCATTGTAAACATGAGGATGTAAAATTTAGGTGGGCTAATAATGAGTTGTAGGTGATATCTATCTGAAGTTGTCCCATAGTAAGCAGCCGTTGTGGGCCTTTCATTCAAAAACTTACTTTCCAGCATAGTGTAACCTTATTCTTTAAAACTTGTATCATGCACAATTTGTTTTGCTCCATGTAAGGTAATGATTTTGAAATTTTGATCAAGTAAAAACTACTATCATGTTGACAAGGTTTTTTAAATAACATATATCTCCCACCCTGCCTTAGATTAATTAAATGTAATTATTTAAATGAAATTATGGGATTTATTTATGGGTATTTGTTTCATTCATTTTTTGGTGCTTTTCATTTTTTCTTGATGAAATACTCCATTTATTTATTTACTTGAATACTGCAGAAAAATATACTGCTTGAAATTCAGAAGGGCTTTGACAGAAGACTGAGACTATATGATATTTGATGTTGCTATGGGAAACTGCTTTGCAAGAACATTTGCAGAGCAGATGGACCACGATAAATAAAACAGATACAGGTATTGAATAGATATTGTTTAATGTTCTGTGGAAAAACAGGAAAACAGGAACTTAAATCTATGTAACATAGTTCTTTGATTTGCCCTCTTTTTAATGGATGTGCTGTTTGATATGAGCAGTTCCACAGTGAAGTTTTCCTATAAATTTTATTTTCAACAAATCAAAGAAAATGTCAGGTTTTTCTGCTTCATTTTCTATGTTATGCAAAACAGTAATGTCCTAACTTTATGCTGTAATTACTGCTTTTTGGGATAGCCTCTAAAGATACATCTAAGCACACAAACACTATGGAATGAAAAATCCTTGTGTTTCAGATGTTATAATTTCGTTAGCTTCACATGCTCTTGACTGTTGAGAGCTCTTCTGTAACCTTATACACTAGCTTTTTTCCCTTGATTTAAAAAAATAAAAAGGATAAGATACATACCCTGTTTAAGAACTAGAATGTCTCTGTAATCATGTGTTTGGCACAGAAGTTTGTTTCCATAGCAACATGAACACAAAAGATATCTCTGTGACGATATAAATAAAATGTGCTTTTGTATGAGTATATATGTACAGAAAAATGCTGTTTGTTTAACATGTGTTCTTTGTTCTCCCTGGCAGTGAATAAAAGAGGCACGTGCTGTTTGCTTTTTCTTTAAGGAAATAGGTCATTAGAGAATTTGAAATATAATTTCTAGTCATATCTTTTCAACAGCTCAAATTCTAACTTGTGAAAAGAAAAGCTTATGGAAAAAGAAAAGCTTAATCTACTTCCTTGAAGATGTATGATTTGAACTGCTAAAGGTTTTTTTCCCTCTAAGTAATATATTGACTACAAAATATTTGAACTTTCTACAGTCTAATTACACTTCTTTTCTCATGGGTTATAAAACTTACTCTATGGGTTGATCACTCCACATGAAGTGGAACAGTTCTTTGGGTCATGCTGTCGTAAACCCATGAATGCTTACGTAAGTGTTGGTGTTTTCATTTACTATGAAATACCATGAAATACCATTCCACCAAACTCCATACAGTTGATTCACATTTTTAGTGTGCATGTTATCCAATTTTTTTGAGTAGTCAGAGTAATGTTTGTTTGCTTTTTCAGTATATCTTTCCACTATGAAACAAAATACATTTGATATATTTGTTGTTGATCCATTTTAAAAATCAAAAGTGAATATCTACCCGAAGTTCTACGTTTATGTATATTTACTTTCTCATGGGAAACTGGGAGAGTTAGAAGCAGAAATTATAGAGGAAAATTTTTGTCTTTTACAATCACAAAATCACAGAATCATTAGTGTTGGAAGGGGCCTCTGGAGATCACCTAGTCCAACACCCCTGCCAAGGCAGAGTCACCTAGAGTAGATTACAGAGGAATGCATCCAGGTGGGTTTTGAATGTCTCCAGAGAGGGACTATCAGAGTATCTGAATTTTTTCTGTTGCTTTTAATCTGTGATTGTAAAGTCTTGCCATTAATATCAGAGAGGCCAAAAGTCATGTTGGCATGACTATCAGGGTTACTATATGTTGCTAGCTTTCAGCTATAACCTTTTTATTCCTTTTACACTAGCTAAAGCCCAGTGAGGTTGATTGTACATTTTCTTCCCATGCATCGTGGAGAAGAGATTTCATGGGTGATTAATTTAACCTCTTTTCAATTTATTTTAAGCAAAGACCAGTTAAATAAAACACTTTACAGAATCATAGAATTGTTGAGGTTGGAAGGGACCTCTGGAGATTTCCCAGCCTCCTGGTCAAAGCAGGGTCACCTAGCACATATTGCCCAGGTCTATGCCCAGTTGGATTTTGAATATCTGCAAGGATTCAGATGTATCGTGGGCAACTCATGCCATTGGTTGACCCACCCTCACAGGAAAAAAAAAGCCCACAACATTAAGTGGATATCTTTTACTTATGCCTGTTCCGTCTTTTCCTTTCACTTGATACCACTGCCTTCCTTACTCTGCCCCAACCAGGTATTTGTAAGCACAGAACAGATTCCTTTTAGTCTTCTCTTCTCAAGGCCTCCATCTCTCATACCCTCTCCTCATACAAAAGGTTCTCCAGTCCTTTAATTACCTCTATGGTCTCTTGCTGGCCTTGCTCCGCTAAGTCTATGTCTCTGTTTTACTGGGTAGCCCAGAACTGGGCCCAGGTTCAGGGAGGCTTACCAGTGCTGAGTAGAGTGGAAGGATCACCTCCCTCAATATGCTGCTGATACTCTTCCTAATGCAACCCTGATAGCTGTGCGCCTTCTTTGTTGTGAGGGCTCATTGCTGGCTCATGGCCAGCTTGTTGTCCCTCAGGTCCTTTTCTGCCAACATGCGTGGAATTATTCCTACCAAGTGCAGGAATTTGCATTTCCCTTTGTTGAATTTTGTGAGGTTACTGTTGGCCCATTTCTCAGCCTGTCAGGGTCTTTCTGGTCTTTCAGCACAACTCTCTGATGTATCTAATACTCTTAGTTTTGCATTATCTGTGCACTGTGTCTCACCTTGCAAGTTATTGATGAATTTCTACTGAAATTTTTGTGTTTCATCAGTTTGTCAGGGAGAAGACAATGGGAGGCTCTAAGAGAAACATTATTTAAGTCAAGATAAGCAATGTTCAGTGTTCTCTCCTTGTCTACTGCGTCAGCCTTCGGTCAGCCTTGTTTTTGTGAAAGGCTATCAGGTTGGTCAGGCACAATTTCCATGCTCACTATACCCAAACAACTTCTTATCCCACTTGTGTTTGGTAATGGTTTTCAGGTTTAATTTCTCCATTCCTTTCCCAGGAGTCGAGGTGAGCCATGACTGACTTTCTTTAAAGTAGAGATGATATTTATTTTCTTCCAGTCCTCAGAGTTTCCTCCCTCCACCCTGATCACTGTGACCTTTTTTGATGTTTCTGTGGTTGAGTGCTCTCACGATGACATCAGCCAGCGCTCAGTACATGTGGGTGCATCTCATTATGGCTTGTGGATCTGTGTGTGTCCATTTTGTTTAAATGCTTCCTAACCTGATCCTCCTTCACTGAGAGGAAACCTACCTTGCTCCAGGCTTTCCCACTGGTCGCAGAGACCTGAGATTGCTGAGGGATGATTTTCTCACTAAAGAGTGAGATGAGAAAGTCATTCAGTGTGTTGGCCTTCATATCCTTTGTGAGGTCTTCATCAGCAGTGGGCCACCATTTTCCGTAGTCATCCTTATGCTGCAGACAACACCAGCAGAAACATTTTGTGTTCCCTTTCATGTTCATGTGAGCTATTTACCCATGTCTATGATCCCAGTGAAGTTGTCATTCTCCAACTGCGTGCACCTCCTAATTCCGCCTGTTCCCTATGCTGTATGCATTAGCATACAGGCTCTTTGGAGAGCTGATTTCCTGGAAAAGGTAGGCTGGTAGGCTTTTCTCTATGTACATGCACACAGTTGCAGTTGGACCCTTACAGCCCTGGTTTTTTGCTTACAGATTTCCTCCTGTTGACATTGCCGGATACTCTTTGCTTGCCAACCTGGTCCTTCACTTCCTCTTTTGATTGCTGGTCATCCTCTCCTAACCCTGTTATTCCTAGTTTGAAATTCTCATTACTGGATTGGCCAGCCTGTTGGCAAAAATATTTTTCCCCACTTATGTGGACAACATTGCTACTAAACAATCCTCTGTCCTCGTAGAACATCCCATGATCATGTGAAATCCAAAACCCTGTTGCCCACACCAACTGCTCAACCAATTGTTGACATGTGGGATCTGTCAACTCCTTCTTCACTCCTCTGCTTTTCTGAAAGCATTGAGGAGAAAACTGCGTGAGCTCTCCATGCTCTTGACACCCCTGCCCCCACATTCCCTAACACCCCCCCCACATACATGAACAGCAATGTAGTAAATGTTAAGTGTTTTATCTATTGTACTCTTTTGTGAGCAAAGTTATGTAAAAACATTGCTGGAGAACTAATTATATGTTTTGACTTTTTTTTTTTAATTAAGCTTTATTTATTCTTGAATGTTATTCTGCCAATGCTGTATGGGTTGGCTGGTTATAAAAAGGCTTTTTTCTCTAGTGTGGCTGATAGAGGGAAAATCATGTATGGTTTTCCTGTGCTCAGGAAAATCAAGGATTAATCTCAAATCAATCTGAAATTCTACAGAAAGATTAATGGTTATCAGTATCTGGTGAAGAATTTGATATAAATTGTTTAAGTCTACCTTTCAATTCCAGAATTTTTATTGTAGGTTGTATCATCTGGAAGACACCAGCATAAAATGTTGTCCCAAACTTTGCTTCATAGCATGTTTTAAGACAATGAAATAGACGCTATTTTAACATTCTGACTGGTTTCACATGTGTCTTGTTTCTGTTTGTTCTAGGAAATGAACCCAGGAAGTAATGTGAAGGGTCATGTGAAGCTCTGTCATAGCAGAAATTTTCTGAAAGATTGCTTTACCTGTAAGTTCTTCTTTTCTGTTGTTAAATGTTGAATTATATTGTACAGTTAGAAAAAAAAAAGTTTATTTTGAACTGGACTTGCAGCTTGATTGTGAAGAATGTCTTACCAAGTTTAACACCTACTATTATTAACTTTATATTTTAGGGAGGAGCAAGCAAACGTTTTTCTTCTTTTATTGAGGTTTTGAATCTAATGAGCAAGATTTTCATGCTGAGTCATTATAGGTTATACCTCCACTGTGATGCATGCTAAACTGCAAGAGTTTTTTTTTCAGAAATTCTTTTAAAAGCAAATGAAAGGTGAAAATCATCCAAACTCGTATGAGAGTGTGAAACTTTACCACTAAAAGTTCTAGATTGCGTGTGCGGATGCCTGTTGTGACTCAGACATCTTCAGTTTTCAGAGTTATTAAATTATATGATAGTGCTCTTTACAGTTGTGTCACTTGTGGCAAAGAATTTTCTTCAAGCTACAGTGAACTCGTTTAATTTTACATACAGCTCACAGTAAACTCCACTTAGGAATTTAAACTGTTTTTTTCATCTCAACTCCAATTGTCTACATCAAATATTTAAGTGAGATGAACTTGTCTTCCTAGCAATATTGCAAGAAAAAGTATTAAAAGATCCATTTTACATAAAGAACAGAAAACATTAGGCTGATTTTGACAGATACACGTAGGTGGGGGTAGAACTGAGAGCAGAATCTGAAGTTCTTAGTCCCCATCAAGTGGTATAATTCAAAAATATATAGATAGGCCTAAAAAGTGTATCACGAAGGAGACTGGGAGTTTGCAAGCTAGAATTTAGGCAGTATATTAATTTTCTCCCTTTTGTATGTAATTGTCATGATTTGACTAAACATCAACTAGATATCAAGATCTGAAAACTTTAAGGAAGAAGGTACTGATGAAAAATGTTTCAAATTTGATAATAACAGTTTTAAAAAACTTAAAAAAATAATAATTTCAGAATTTTTTCCTTATTTAGTTCTCTATTTTAAAGTAGCAGCAAAGTCTATACATGGGCAGCACAAGTAATTTAGTTTAACATAAAACCTGCAACGAAATAAAAACTTGGAAACACTAGTCTTCCACAATTCAAGATCTTTATGAGGTTTCGGAAAATGTCTTGATATTTATTCTGATTTTTTCAAAAAGTACTTCTTTGTCTCAGTATTTTTTAGTGCTCTGATGTAACTTGAGACAACCATAAATTAGGTACAAATACAAGAAAATCTGTTAGAAATTAGAATCTTAATTCTGCACTTTGACTTGTAAAGTAAAAACTGAACATTATTGTCTTTCTTGTATTAATATTCACACAGTACTGGTGCAACTTCAGCAATTGCCCTATGTTATCTTAAATGTATTAAATGACCGATGATGTGCATTTCCTTTGGTTTATCAAAGAATTTAGAGAAGCTATTTTAGGATAATTCAAGGAGACTTTTACAGTTAGTCAAGAAACTGCTGCTTTGATAATGCTGTCTTAATAACTGAATTTGTCAGATTTTCAGTATTATTTAGGACTAGTCAGACAAGTGGATTTCCAGCATCATAATGGTAGCCTTAAAAAAACCCTACACAAACTGATAAGAGCTAAGATTGAGTTAGAATTGTCTAATATATTTTAATTTTGTCTTCTCTTTCAAGTAATTCCTCTGTTCATGTCTTCATGTTTCTCTGAAAAATCCAAGTATTTTATTGTGTGTACCTGTAGATATAGTAGTATGTGTCTGCAGATGTGTATCAATTAGAGATATTTATATTCATTGAAGATAAGATAACATTTGGGACAAAAGTACAGAAGTGACTTGGAAAATTCTTAGGTGATAACATGGAGAAAAGTCTTTGACAGGATGCAAACATGCTGTATTGCACACTGAACAATAAAGCACATTTGCAGCCTCCCAGACAACAAATGCATTATTTGGAGTCCTGCAAATATGCTGATTTCTGTCTGATTTTAATACTGTGACTTCATTTGAGGACAAAATAGCAGAAAAAAGGATGATATTGTTACTACTACTATTATTATTTTCTGAGCACAGGTCACTACAAGAGAGAGAAATCTAACATTTTTAACCATCAGATAGTTCCAACTTATTTTTGTCAAGTCTTTTCGTTAGAAATAATTCCATACTGTTAATTGTTATATTGATTAAAAGTCTTTCTGTTATAAATTTATTGTACATGGTAATATTCTGAATGAATTAAATCAGTGTTGTAAAAGTGGCTGTCATGACATACAGACATGTAACTATATAACTCATTGAGATTTGTAGATCGTAGTGGCAATTACTTAATTATGATCAGGTTTGTAATTATTATATTTTTTCCCAAAAGGAATTTGCATGTATTATTTCTATTAATGTTAGCTGGTGAACAAATCATAGCATCATAGAATAGTTTGGGTAGGAAGGGACCTTAAAGATCATCTAGTTTCAACTCCCCTGCCATGGGCAGGGACACCTTTCACTAGATTAAGGTGAACAAAGCCTCATCCACTTGGCCTTGAACAATTCCAGGGATGGGACACCCATAACTTCTCTGGACAACCTGTTCCAGTGTATCACCACCCTTTGCGTAAAGAATTTCTTCCTAACATCTATTCTAAATCTCTCCTCTTTAGTTTAAAACCATTCCCCCTTATCCTATCATCAACCACTTGTGTAAAAACTCACTCTCCCTCTTTTTTATAAGCTCCCTCTAAGTACTGAAAGGGCACAAGTAAGAAAACAGGAATATTTTTCTACTTCTCCGCCCCCCAGCTAGATTGTTCTATGTTAAACTGGTCACCATCAAAATAATGTTTCTGTCCTGTGCTTATAAAAGATCAAACTTCAGGTATCTTAATATGTTCTTAATAAGTAGTAGCACAAAGCCTGCTTCCATATTTTTTTAGAAGAACCAGAATTTCAAAATATGATAACCTTTCACTGTGACAGAAATTTAAGAGTACAATCATTATGTTTACACATTAAATTATTCCTCTTTATGAAAGGCATGTTTGCTGATGAGTTCACCTTTTTCTGTGAATACTTCCCTTGCTGGATCTCTGGAGAACTTAGCTTTTTCTCCTATTCTTCCCATGCCCTCTGAAAAAAGAGATCTGAAATCTTCTCTTGATTCCACTGCCAGTACAGAATTGGGTCAATTGTTTGGAGATCCTGATGAGAGTCTAGTGCAAGTAGGGAAAAAGGTGAAACTAACCCAGTTAAAAACCAAAAACACCCTACCAAAACCAAGAGTAAGAATTGAAGTGATGTCTTTAGAAACTGGTAAAGAATAGCAAAGATTTTTTGTTGTAGAAAATTCCAAGACCCTAAGAGCACATTAATTTCCAAGGAGTGTCTTGCACAACTCTAATTAAGGTTTCAGTGATCTCTGAGGATTGAATCTTCCACTGCTCTCCCCACGCCTGCCTTTTGTCTTTCTGAACTAAACTTAGACTTGAACTTTTATATCATGTGTTGCCTGGCGTAAATTTTCATGTCCAGTTTGGTGAATATATTCAGGGGATACAAGTTATAACTGTGGCATTTTTGCATACTGTAAGCATCTTCCTGATCATAAGCTTGTATGGTGCTAACTTGCAGAGTAAGGAGAATAGAATTATTGTAAAGGTCTTTCATCTTTTGCTTTATTACTTATTAAGAAGATTTTTTTTTTTAATAAGGGGTCTATTGAGGAGATATAAATAGATATATCTGAACTGATGACACTTAGAAATACAACAGCTGTCCCTGTTGCTTGATAATTTGCTTTGCTGAGGTACAATTTCATGCTTTGTTAAAATCAGACAGATATTACCTATGCTTTGCTGAAGGTGAAATAAGAGGACAGGCTCTGTGAAAATTCTGTGTTTTTAAAAATATATGGTACCTAATACTAACTGAAAGTAGTGGTCAGGAAAAAATGTCCTGTAAGTTAAATATGTTGACATAGTAAAGACCACTGATGAAACTAAAACAAAATATTTTATTCTTTACAGACAGTATGCAATCAATGTTTTCTTTAGGCATAAACTTCCTAAATCTCAGGTAGTGTCAGAATGCACGTGTAGATATCAAAATGGTGCTAGTGAACATGTGCACACCATTCATAAGCCGCCAGCCATGGCTTTATTAGCTGTTGAACATAAGGAAAACTGGAGAATCATGTGAGCTGCCTTAGAAATTAAGAGGTTGATGGCTTCTCAGGGAATTAGCAGTGCCAAATTTGAAAAAGTGACGTGGGGAAAAAAAAAAGGCACACAAATAAAAAAAAATATTGCAAAGAATTCTCAGGAACTGAAGAGAAGGTACTCTGTTTTGATGGAAAAAAAAAAAAATGAGGTCCAGTGGGAGAAAAGGGAGGGAATGATACAAACCATGAGTACTTCTGACTAATAGTTGTTATTTTGTATTTTTGATTAGTCTAATGGTTTTCAAATTTAGCAGAAGACAACTTATTAGTTTATTTTCACTGTTATGAAAATATACATTAATTCTATATATATTTTTTTATAATTAATAATAAGTTTCTGGTTAATTATGTGCTGGTTTACAGAATGTATGGGTAGGAATATAAATGCTTTGATTCCCTCATTTAGCATGGTGTGGTTATATCATATGCTTCCAAATTACGCAACAAGATTTGGCTTCACAACTTCTCTCAAGACTGAGTTTCCATCTGTCTTGAGGTTACTGTCTTGACCATGCTGTAGCAGTAGCTTGGAAGGGAAAGAATGAGTACCATTATGTAGCCTGTCATTTTTACTTCACCTGTTTATTACACTCATTAGCTATTACTCTGCAATTAGTCCATAGACAGGAAACGTTATCTGGGATTAAGAGCCAGTGAAAATTGTTTTTGCTGAGTCTGTTTGCAAACAGTTGTTTGTCCTGCAAACAAAACCAATGCATTTTAGAGCGTAAGTCATAACGATGTTAGAAAAGTGCAAGAGAATTCCCTACAGTTTTAATTCACACCACTTTACAGGAACAACGATTTCAGGTGAGATATGTATTGTTAGGCTGTACGTCTACATCTCATACTACTTGCCTTTGGGCAAAAAACTTTGTTTCAGCTTCCCAACAGATAAAAAGTTCAACTCCACTCTCAATAATTTACACAGTGTGGAGGTGTTGTATTGTTGTATTTACACAGTGTGGAGGTGTTGTATTGTCAGAGAGATGCAAGGGGTGCAGCAGGACCTCCAGAATGCTCACAGAAGGACACTCATCTCTGAGAAGCTTGTTTGGACCCACTGAAAGCAGAACACTCCTAAGAAACCTCGTATTGGTAGAGAAACAACTTAAATTTTTGTCCTTCATGTTGCCTAGGGGTTGATGTGTCACACTGAGCATTGTGTCTCCCTCTTCTAAAGGAGACTTAAACTCTTCTAAAGTTTAAGGTGACTGTCTCAGGAGATGTCATTTGCAGGATTACTCTTGCCATAGACTACTGATACCGTCTGAGAGACTGTAATGATTGTTGCCTTCTAGTGTCCTCTACAAAGCTAGAGAGGATACTTATTAATGTAATGAACCAAAGACAGCACTGTTCTTGTGGGCACATTCATGTAAGCATCGTCTAACGATTCTCCATTTCCACTACCACCTCAGTAGTTTCCTGGAAAAAAAAAAAAGTGTAAGCTCTTGGCTCTAAACTTGAATGGGAGAGGCTAATTCATACTTCTGTAATTATTTTGATTGCAGTTTATTGTTGTAGTCTATTTCAGGTAAACCCACACTGCATGAATCATAAGAAATTGCTAGTTAGAAAACAGTTAAAATGTCAAGAGATGCTTTGCTCCTCAAGTAACTAGTTTAGCATTAATGTCAGGTCTGTGTGGCTATGAGTTGGGGTTGGGTTTTTTGCCTTTTTTTTCTTTTTTAAATCATGTGCATTGTAAGAGCATTGCCTTTCAGCTATGCAGTAATCTCTGATAGGTTACTTGTATTTTTAGATTTTGTATGACTTTTGTACTCGGCTTCAAGATATCCTTTTTATACAGCTATTGCTTTGTAAATAGGTTGAAGTGAGTATGACTATAAGTAGAAGGTTTATTGAAACAGAAAACAACATGAAGAGCGACATAAGATATTACTGACAAACTGACAGGAGGGCTGTAGGAATACTGATGTGCTTCCTATGTGTGTTTCTATTTTGTGATTAATCAGTGAAAGGAGTCAATAATCTAAAACAAGGTAAACAAGCAAAACTTACCTGTTCTGCTATCTGCAGCTTTTGTTGACTAGGAGGTAGGACATATCAGCAGCTTGTGTTTTTTTTTCCTTGACTGGCCCAGCAGTGTACATAGTCTATATTATATGGAGCTGCGTAGAAGATCTTGAGAAAACAAGATTTTGTGCACTATTGCCACCTCCCATTACTAGCATTGCATAGCTGTTGGTGCAATCCTTGGACTTCCAGGTTCAATTATCTTGTTATGGGTGGTAAAATTGGAAGAATACTGCTGATAGGTAGTATTTGTGTGTTTAAATACTTAAAATACATAGTTATAACTGTAGTTTGTAGCTAGAATTTCTAACAGGTACACCTTGCAATATACCTTGATTATTCTCTGACTGGGGACGTGGCTAGACTAGAGCTGTGTGTGTGCTTCCTGCCTGCATGGGAGGGTTCCTTGCTGAGGGAACCCTATGCGTAGGTCAGAGAGGTATGATGAGTATTAATCTTGTATTAATTTGGAAGGTACTGTTCCTGGAATGTTTTGCAGCAATCGTTCAAGAATTCCTGCTAAAGCAAAAACTTCTTTAATGCTCTTTCTTGTAAAATGTCGTAAAAGTTAATTCCTGAGGCTACATTAGCACTGACAGCACTGGCTGCTGTTAATTTCAGAGTACAAAATTCGTGCCAGCATCTGGCTTAACAGAGGAGAAAATTTGCTTTGGAGTGTAGACTGTGCACATAGCCACCTTGAGTGGCTACGGTTAGATGGTACATATAAACTCTTTCCCCAGTGTATATCAGTCAAAGAAAGAGGATTGCAACAACTTCCATTTTGAAGTGAACTTGGCTTTCATATTTAAATGATCTGTTGAAGAGATGGCAGTAGTGTGCATCTTAAAGAAGTAGGTTATATCATCTATATTTTGTCTCAATTGACATTAGAGGGCAGGAAGATACTGGAATGATCCTTACAGCCTTAGTTTCCTGGGTGCTCCCCTCATGAGTCTCTCATGGTTTCAGCAGGTCTGATAGCCTGGCTTTCATGTGCTCAAACATGAACACCCCTGAGAAGGGAGTGCAGCTGAGCCTGCTCCTGACATGGAGAAAGAACAGAGCCATGACACTTGAAGGTTAGAGCTTAGGAGTGCCTGGGGAGTGTCTCTGCCCTCACGTGTACTGACTTGGCAGTGGGAGTATATGTGTGTTGTACTGGAATTGTCTTTGTGTAAGATGCTACAGTGAAGATGTTTCCTGAGAGCTGACAAAATGTAACTGCATTGGTCACAAAGAAATTGAAAGCAAAATGTCAGCAATTCTTTTCTGACTGTAGATAGACTAACTGAGATTTTTGTTTTGGAAGAGATTGTATTTTATTTTAAATAATGTTTTTTTCTTCCTAAGCAAATCACACTATATTTAAATGGAGCTAAATATACAAAGTATATATATATATTCTGCATAAGCAGAGTTATAATGAGACAAACAGATACAAAAGGAAGCTGTTACTGGTTTTTTTCCTGGAAGATTTCTCTAATTTGCAATGTTTTTAATAGTCCACATAAATCAATTTTTGAAGATGTCTCCATGAATAAGGATTTTGTTATATTTGACAAATGCATTTAAATACAGTTATACTACTACTGCTATTATTATTAGCTGGCATGATGCCATGCTGAACACTTTGAAGCAGACAGATGTAAACTCACCTAGAGAGATGTAGTCATAACCAGTAACAATTAAAAGTATCTTATTAGCTCTTAAAAGTCTCATCTGAGACCTAAATTTGGATTTTGCTAATGTATCCTAGAAGCAATTCTTTCAACAAAATGTCTAATTGTCTTCTAATTCTTAATGTTACTATGACTCTAACTGCAACCTGTAACTGAATTATTTACTTTAATTTTATGCTTTATAAAAATTCTAGCCTTTTACAATTTATGAAATGTTTTCCTTACAATTTCATTCAATAGGCCCTTGTTTTCTGTCCTGGTAAAATTCTTCATCTATCGTTTTGTGTATCTTTCTTTACTTTATTCACTTTTGTTCTTCATCATTCCTCTCCTCCAATTTAATAGTCTGTCCTTTTCATCTGTCTTTCTGCCTGTGGAAGTTTTGTGGATTTTGTACTGTTGAAGTGAACCTAATGGGATGGGACTGTCGCAGTGAATGTTTATGACCTTGTTGCAATTGTTTCTGTGGAACTGGTGACACATCCCTCAAAAAAACAGAGAAAGCAAGTACAGTAACAGTTTTGGGGAGTTTTTTTCCTACTTCTTTCTTTTTATGTTGGTTATACAAAGCTTTGTTTTGATTCTATTACGCTGTACCTGTAATGTGGTTACTTTATGTTAAATAAGTCATAGCAAGAGTCTCTGTTTTTTGTTGCAATAAAAATACCCCAATAACTAATCATGCTTAGTTGTTTTCACATTTCTGATCTGTGAATGGAAGAAAAGATGGTATTTGCAGACATAAGTTGGGCACTGTTATTACTGCAAGAAGTGTGAGGTAAGAATGATTATAATGATTCTTTGATATCAGTGAATTTTTATCCTTTTGTCTTTTTCTTTTTAACAAGTGTTCCTATTTTAATAAAACTGGGTTTCCAATTTGCTAGACATGACATGCATATAAAGAAATATTCTTTTCCTGCGGGAGTGCCTACCATCTAAATATACAGAAAACACATGGGTTGAAAATAAGGTTTTACAGTGGTAGCTTTTTCTATAAGCAGAGCTTACTTGCTCCATCATTTATGCCTTATGTTCTGGTTGAAAGAAAGTTTCTTAGACTTCAAGTTTTTTACAAGGAAAGTTGTAATGAAGTGCTTATTCACTAAAAGTAAAAAAAAGAAAAAAAGTGATTATTGGTTAAATGAAGAAATTGCACCCGTAACTGAACAGACAGCATATGAAGGTTCATGCTTGCGTCATACTCATAGTCATACACTGCCTTGAGTAGACTGGGCTATGCAATTTAAAGAAGGGCACCTCTCAGCTTTTTGTTACTCATGTACTACCAGGGAATCATGCTCAGACGACAGCAGGGAATTTCAGTGCTTTTCTAAAGCAAACAGTTCCAAAAATTGCAACAGTAGGGCACTTGATCTAAAAACAGATTTGTACCTGCTATTAATTGGATCCGGGGCGGATTTCACAGCATGCAGCAGAAAGGGAAAATTTTTTCTCTGCGTCACAAGTGTAATGAAACTTGACCCAGTGCCACTAATAGTTGTGGCTTAGTTGACACAGTCTTGTAGCTTTTTTAAGTTAGTAGGACAGCAACGACTCAACTGTGAAAAGTATTTCATTCTAAGCTGAGTAATAGGAGAGAGCAAAGCTGCTTCATTCATTGCTTAGTGTCTCATAGACACCATCGTTTTAGTCTTTCTGGTAAATGCATGTTACAGTATTGTTATTATAGGTTTTATTCTGTCTCATATCACTTCAGTTTTCCTTGACGTTAGTGAGGGAAAATCGTCTAGCGAGGGGTCATTTTTTAATTGCATGTTCTATCTGAAAGGAGAATTTCAGTGAGATGAGAGAGCTCTGGGTTTTCAGTTAAGTTTGTTTAAGTTTACTACTTAGGCTGGAAAAGCCAGTGGGATGAGATTTAGGTGATAAAATACCTTTGCAGGCAACTGAGGAATACTGGAGGGAGTGAGCAAGAACTGACTAGGAGGAAGTTCTACTATCTGTTTATGAGATTGAATGTTATTTTAAGGTAAATGATTCTTAAAATACTAATACCTACTAAGTGTTTATCAATGGATGATATTAGAAAAAAATGGTAATCAGAACAAAATGTGCCACAATAGTTTTTCTGAATATTTAAAGGTGCAGGCTTTGTTCAAGGTGCTTTGAGGCTTATCTTTCTGGGAAACATGGAAATGTTATCTATGCATTCTTTTCTAAAGAAATTTCACAGTACTTCTTGAAATAATGTTTGCCGGAAGTGGAAATTTTACTAACTTCAGAAAATATTCAGTTTCAGCTTCAAAATATTTTATTTTTTAGATTTTTTCTATTTTGACCTGAACTGGTTCACTACTGTCATGAAACATGTTTGATATTTAATATGTCTTTTTATGCAGACCAAAATTTCACTAAATTCTCTTTGAAGAAAATAAAGGACAAATCAAGAATATCTTTCAAAGATATTCAGTGTAGATTAAATCCGTCAGTAAGTGAAAAGGATACAGTTTTCAAATGTGATCATGGTGGATTTTTGCAAGGAATTTGGTGTCAAATTGCCTTGGAAATTTAGCAGGCACAAGACTTTAAATTTATTTAGACTCTTCAGAAAATTCAATGCCTAATTCCAGGTTAAGGCGCTAAGTAAGCAGCACCCAAAGTAGAGGATCTTTAGGTGCAGAATTTAGAAACACTCTTAGGAGAAAGTTGATTATATTGGTTTTGAAATATTTTTGGTGGGGGTTTTTTTGGGTTTTTTTGTTTGTTTGTTTGGGGTTTTTTTTGTTTTTTTTTTTACTTTTCTGCTAGCATTTTTTTCCTATGTGCCTATTAAACTGACACAGTCTAGTCTAACAGTGGTATTGTCCAAGGTCTTTATTAATTTTCCCCAGTTTTTTTCTTTTTCTCCTCTTTTGTAACTGTTTTTGCTTCAAGTATGTGTTGGATTTCCTTAGGCAGTTTCAAATAATTTTGCACTGGTGTATTCAAGAGTTTTAAAATATCACCGATGTATATGCCTAGTTACTGAACCTGATATTTTTGTGCATTGGAGAAAGAGGTTTTCCACAGCTATTAGCTGAAATTTGTGTAATGTGGTCTGATATCTGCATATAGCGTCTGCTTTGAGACAGCTGCTACCCTTGCGTTTTTTCCACACTGGGTACCTGAATGAAAATGAAGATATATTCCCTGCTTGCAGTGTTTATTACTAGAAAATGTACTGCAAAGTACATTAATGGATTGTGCATGCCAGTTCAGATTGCAGTCTTTATTTCCCATTCTCAGCACAGATACCCTAGGTCTTAAAGTTAGGATTACACTGTAACACCTCCAAGATGTGAAACCACTCCCATCTGCTTCTGAACTTCAAACTTCTACTGAAAACATGAACAAAATCACAGCTTTGGCACAAATGTCACACATTTCTTACACAGCAAAGGTCCACCCTTAAAATTATGCTGGGCAAATACACAGACTGAAAATGACGGAACAGGAAATCATTATCTGAATTTGAATTTTAACCATTGCCCTCCCCCCCCCCCCCCAAGGACCTTTTTTCAGTGGGAAACTACAAAAAGCTGTCAGCAGGAGATTGAGAAATCTGACCCTTCATTAATTTAGGCTCCTAATAACCTCTTCAGACTATTTTAAAAAATGTAGTTATTCAGTGAGAAAAACAAGAAAAAAACTTATTTATGTCTGAAAATACTCTTGGGAAGGATGACTTCAGAATGTGTACTGGAGAGCAGTTGTAACCTTTTTCCTGATTGTTTTTGATTGGTATGGGTGAATGATGAAAAATTGTGCTCACTACAGGTGAAATTGCTGTGTGGAGAAGCTTGACACTCTGAAGTGCTTAGTGGAACTTAAAAGAACTGTAACTGGTATTCGGTCTTCTCAGGCTGGATTTTCTTCCAGTGCTTAAGTAGCGGTGTGATTACAGAACAAGTGCTTTTCATAGTCTTCTCACATTGCACAGGAGTTAACTCCAAAAAGTACTACTTTCACGTACTATTAAAGAGAATTTAGCTTTTTATTGAAGCCTGAAAGAACACATTTAGTCTTATCTTCCAAAGCAAAGCATCCAGGCAGGGGTAAGATAAAAGTATGATCAAATTAATCATGCAGTGTTTAGAAAGCTGATAATGGGTAACACAAAGGAATATGTAACTTAAATCTGTGGTAGAGGTGTGTTAATTTGGAATGAGTATTTAAGACACATGATCTGCATTAATTTGCCTGCATGTTTATGTTGGCGGGTGCTGTTCCTTTAGGAAATTATTTTATTGTCTTTCTTCTCCTTCCTTTCCTAGATGAATTACCACTGTTGGATGCTGAGCTCCATGGAAAAGTAAAAGACAAAACAACCCCCTCCAAACTCTTGATTTTTTTTGGTCAATTAGCAATGTGTTAAAACCTGAATAGTTCTTATTTCTGTATTTCTTCTCAAAAAATGTTCACAGGTTTGAAAGTAATCATCAGATCCTTCAGAACAGGAGCTTGAGGGATTTGTTTCTGAATCTGGGTTCGCTACAATTTAAAATGAGAAAGCTGTATTGCGATAATAAATTCAAAGCTAGTATTGCAATGTCCATCTAAGTGTAATAAATATTTACAGAATTAGGTAAGCATCATAATACCAAGCATTTGATTAGTAGTACATTTGTACTACTCTTGTGACTCTGCTTTTGATATACTTCCACAATTTTAAGATTAAATTATAAAGTTAATTCCATATTTTTTGTCTTGTAGTTTAACAACACTTTGAAATTCTTTTTATCTGGAGAAAATAAAGAGGGATGAAGAAAAAACTTGTTCATGTTTAGAAAAATGCTGTATCACACATTTCTATACTTAATTGTCTTTATTTAATCAGAAATATATTCCGTGTTTGTTAAAGAAGCAACCTTTCTGATTTCATTAAATTTCTCAGGCATGTAGAGTTTCACTCAGGGAATGTGTTTTGTTTTGAAGTCAGTCAGTGACCCCTGTAAAAATGTTTAATTAACTTTTGCCAATGTTAATGTAGTTCTATTATACTCAGCAGGCTGGATGAGCTCCCTCTGGTGGCTCATTTACATTGAGGGTCTGTTTCCTTTCCTTGGTATCTGTTTACTCAAGCAAACGAGGTTCTAACCCCAGGTATCAGCCAGGCATCAGTTCCTTCTGGTCTTATGCTTTATTGAAAAACATCAATAATTTTCTTACAGAATGAAACAACAGCTTTTAAATTCACAGCAGTTTCAGTTACTTTGCAAAATAAATAGATACTGGGTAACATTATAAGGAAATAAAATTTAATTACTTCCTTCTACGTATAAATCACACAATAGGTGGGTCACAGTAATTTAACAGTGGTGCCCACTTCAAATAGTTTACTTTTAAACTTAGGAAATATTTCGATATTAAACCAAAATATTTGGATATTGACCATGAGATTGTGGAGTTCAGTATCGGGCGAGGAGGAAGCAGGGCAGCAAGTAAGAATACAAACATGGACTTCAGGAGAGCAAATTTTGGCCCTTTCAGGGATCTTCCTGGAAGAATCCCATGGGAACAAGCCCTGCAGAGAAGAGGGGTCTAAGAGAGTTGGTTGATATTCAAGAATCACTTCCTCTAGATTCAAGAACTATGTATCCTGATGAGCAAGAAATTGGGCAAAGGGGTCAAGAGACCTGTGTGGAAGAATAAGGAACTCTTATCAATACTCAAGCATAAGCAGGGAACACACAGGTGATGGAAGAAGGGTCAGGCCACTTGGAATGAATATAGAGAGGTCAGCAGAGTAAGTGGAAATAGGACAAGGAAGGCCAAGGCCCATCTGCAATTAAATCTGGCCAAGGATGTCAGGGAAAACAGGAAGAGCTACTTCAAATACATCAATAACAAAAGGGAAAATAAGGGTAATGTAGGCCTCTTACTAATTGGAGGGGGCACCCTGGTAACAGGGGACACAGAGAAGGCACAATTACGGCAGAATGCCACCTTAACATCAGTCTTCACTGACAAGACCAACCCTCAGGAATCTCTGACTCAGGAGACCAGGGTAAAGAAGTGTTGAAAGAAAGATTTTCCCTTAGTCAAGGAGAATTGGGTTAGAGAACACCTAGGCAGACTTGACATCCACAAGTCCATGGGCCTCCATGAGCGCTGAGAGAGCTGGCAGACACTATGGCTAAACTGCTCACGATCATCTCTGAAGGGTTGCCATGATTGGGAGAAGTCCCTGAGAACTGGAAGAAACCAAATGTCACCCCAGTCTTAAAAAACAGCAAGAGGGAGGATTCAAGCAACTACTAGCCAGTCAGCCTCACCTCAGTTCCTGAAAAGGCGATGGAGCACCTCATTCTGGAGACCATCTGTATCCACATGGAGGACAAGAAGGTGACCAGGAGTAGTCCGCATGGATTCACTCGAGGTAAATCATGCTTGACCAACCTGATTGCCTTTTACGATGAAACAACTACCTGGATTGTTGAGGGAAGAGCAGTGGATATTGTCTACCTCAATTTCAGCAAGGCTTTTGATACTGTCTCTCACAACATCCTTGTAGAAAAAGTCAGGAAGTATGCACTGAATGAATGGACAGTCAGGTGGACTGAGACGTGGCTGAACAGCAGATCCCAGAGGGTCATAATCAGTGGCACAGGCTATAGCTAGACGCCTGTCATTAGTTGTGTCCCCAAGGTTCAATACTGGGCCCAGTATTGTTTAATTTATTCATCAGGTCACAGAAGGCGATTCTGCCCCTCTGCTCAGCCTTAGTGAAGTCACATCTGGAGTGCTGTGTCAAGTTCTGGGCTCCTCAGTGCAAGAAAGATATGGAGCTCCTGGGGCAGGTCCAGCAGAGGGTAACAAAGATGATTAAGGGACTGGAGCATCTCCCTTACAAGTAAAGGCTGGGGTAGCTGGGCTCATTCAACCTTGAGAAGAGACAGCTGAGAGGGGACCTCATCAGTGTCTATCAGTATGCGAGGGAAGGGTGTCAAGAGGATGGAGCCAGGCTCTTCTTGGTGGTGCCAAGCAATAGGACAAGAGGGAACAGGCAGAAACTGATGCACGGGAAGTTGCACCTGAACACAAGGAAGAACTTTTTCACTGTGCAGGTGGCTACGTACTGGAACAGATTACCCAAAGAGGTTGTGGACTCTCCCTCAGTAGAGATATTCAACAACTGTCTGGATGCAATCCTGTGCAATGTGCTCCAGGGTCTGAATCACAGAATATTCTGAATTGGAAGGGACCCGCAAGGAGCATTGAGTCCAACTCTTAAGTGAATGTCCCCTACAGGGATCAAACTTACAACATTGGCATTGCTGGCACCATACTGGATGACCCTGATTGAGCGGGGAGGTTGAACCACTCAACCTGCTGCAGTCCCTTCCAACCTTACCCATTCTGTGCTTATGTAAAGCAAATGATTCAAGAATGCGAAGTTTGTGTTTTTAAAGTGGGTTAATCCTGTGGATGAACTGTAATATGAGTTAAAATGAATCTTGGTACCAGAATTCATTTAAGTTATTTCATGGCATTAAAGAGAAGCATAATGCATCTCACTTTTTATAGTGTTCTTAAAATTATGAAGCCAGGGCAATTTGTGGGTCAAAACCACCAGCAAATTTAAAATGAATTCTCCATCTCTATAATGTTAGTTTCCACAAATCCTTTTTAACTCCATACTGTTGTAATTTAATGGGATCCTTATCATACTAGCATTGAACTGTCCTCTCTCTGAAGCAGTGGGAGAAGTTTCAAACCCAAACAGCCAATGCAAACTGGACATAAGGTTAAAAACTCAGTTCAATATAGAAGAGTGCATTTTTCAAGGTATTGTCAATAAATCTGGTTACGGAATAGAATACTAAAAAAATAGAGAAGTTATAGTTCTTGGAATATGTATTTAGCCAAAGATAAAATTTTGCTTATGTGTTTCTGAAGGAAAGGAGGAGAAAGGAGTCACAGCAGATGAAAATAACAATGTTTATAATATAAGGTAGACATGTAAAATAAAGGCAAAAATACAGTATAATCAACAATAGACACCTGTAGGAAGTTGAGGAGAAATATCTTATAAAAAGTGGTTTGAATGAATTTTCATTTGGATGTTTTAATTAATATCTTGCATTTTTCTTATCCCTTAAACATCCTGGCAGCTGACATTCACAAAACAAATAATGCTTAGCAAACATCTTTGTAGGCTTTCAGTATTCACACAGTGGACCTTTTTTTTTGATCACAAATTGTGCATGTCTTTGTTCTTTGTCAAATAATGATCCAGAGCACAGTTCATAGCATAATACTGTGCACCTGAATATCTGCATTAAAATAAACAATCTTGGTCTTCCAGTCTAATTACATGTGGCTAGTAACAGAAGCAAATGAGTTAGCAAATGATTTCCTTTTGTACAGGTCTTTTATAACAGTTTCCCACTGTCTTCAAGTTCAGCATCTCCTTGATGTTGGTGATCAGAATTTGAGAACTAAAAGGTCTAGTATTTGAGGAAATTATTGGTGTACTTTTTTCAGGACTAAGAAGAATTGGAAATAACTTGCTTGGTGCACTCTGGAACTGTGTTTACGTTCTTGCAGCTGATGATAACTAGCATTTTCCAGTCATCCTTTCATAAAGAAATACGCTGCTCCTTACTATCAGTCTGTGCTCCTGGCTGCTACCTGAGTTCTTTTTCCTGTTCTACCAGTGCCATAACTGCTGCTTGTACTATTAAACTTCATCCTGTTTCTAATACTCTCATCTGGAAGACTTGGACAAGTCTTCCAGCATTGTGTCCAGGTCCTCCTGTGTTGACTGACAGCTTTGAAGGTTGGCCAAGAAGTTGAGTCCATTCTTAGCAAGCAATGCTGAAAGTCTTTTAAGATTAATGGATTCAGGTTTGCAGCGTTTAACCCAAAACTGTGAGGGTGGATTCCACTGCTTGCTAAATTTTCGTGTTTCTATCATAAAGACTGTTAACCACCTTATGATAGAGAGCTGTTTAAATACCTTTTTCATCTATGTCATTAAGAAGTGGGAAATAATGGGAAAAATAGTGGGAAGTAATATTTTAAGTGGCAATATCTTTATTTACCCTCTATTCTGAAGAGGAACATGGACAACAGCATTTAAATTTTGTATGCTGTTGGAAATGGGCAGCTAGACAGCATGGCATGCAGATTAATTCCACCACTGCAAAACCAGGAATATAGTTTTATACAGTGTAATTTTATGAATTATTACTGCCTTTATATTGCCGAAGGTCAGCATCGTTTGTAAGCAAACTGATGGTTGAGAGGTTAATGTTTATCACAAAGGTAGATGTTCATCATACTTAAACTAGAGAAGTAATAGGACTTTTTAGTGCTTGTGGGCATACACACAGGTTGGGTACTGCAAATTAGAATGAACATAGGATTCCTGTCTGGGTAGTGAGTAGGTAAGTGTCACTGCAGTATAAATATTTTTTTCAGTGGACACTGATAATTTCAGTTCTTCTGTAATGTAAGTTCACTAAAACATAGTCTGCCCATTTTACCTAAAAGTTGGTAATTGCCTTTTTTTGCTTATAAACAAAAAAAGCTCCAAGTAAACAAAAATTCTAAATTGGCTGTTCAAGTTACTGGCAGTTTGTAGAACTTTGCAAGTCTTCCCTTGTTGCCTATTTCATGGGGACACTGTAGTGTGGTAAGTGAATAGTGCTTGGTTTAATTTAAATAACTTAGTGCACACACTACATTGGAGGCATCCGTGAAAATCTGTTTGGCAGTGAAAATCAGTTGGTTTTAATTCTGTTATCTAGGAGATAATGGAGATAATTTGTTTAACTGCCCGGGGCAACATTTTATCCAATTTACCACCATTCTTTCATTTCTTATCTCACTTTATCTAAGTTTTGGCTGGTTAAAGTTTTATTTGAGGTACTGGTGATATTTTAATTCAGTCTCAGATATTAGTTTTTGATTTTTTAACTTGCTTTTTGACTTGTACCCTTCCATGAACTTGGCTTTTCTGATGTTCTAAAAATGTTCTAGGCTGTTCTACTTAGGCAATATCTGCACAGAATATGCAAGTGGCAAATAGATTCTTCCATGTTTGCACTCACTTCTGTTTTAGCTTCTCCGTGGAGCAGAAGATGACCTGTGCTTAGTACTGTTGATGAAAGGATGTGTAATAATGTACAATATCCTGTGAATAGCAACACAGAAAAATATCCAGACATTAGTTTGAAATTTTCAGTTGATTACTTAATACCTTTAATACACCTATACTGCTATAACATGCTGTATTACATTACATGATACTTCTCAGCACTTCAGTCAATTGCAAAGCTGAAGGAGGCAAAGGAAAAAGCCACCAAACCTCCCTGAGGGTCTAGTAACATGATGACAACATTCAAGTTTATACCAACTCCGTGTAGTATTTAAAGAGTGACTTCTGATATATCTTACAGCCATTCATTCTGATTTGCGAAGACTGCAAAATCTATTCATGTTTTTAAAATAACTTTTAAATATTGCTTTGATGAAGATTTACTTGAATATGAGTTCTGCTGAAAACTCTTGCGTTTCTGAGGCTCCTCCATTTGAAGCCAGCCCACAGTGCAGAACAGCATTTAGGACACACTTGTCCGATGGCAGAGAACAACAGGTTTTCCCATTCAGAGGAAAAGATATCTGAATCTACTGCTTTGGGATATTTGTGTTGTAAAGATATCTTTCATATTTACTGTAATTCCATGACTAACTTTGAACTGTAGTAGCCTTAAAGGATGGGAGAAGATCTAAAAGATTTTTCATTTTTCTGAAAACTTCATTGGTTCTATCAGTCCGGTTTGGTATCCCCGCATTAGACTACTGCTAGCTGCACTTTTAAGTGTTAGAAGCTCTGCAATTTAAAGTGGCTGTCCTTCATCCTTGTTGATCATTATCTAGTATGCATCTACTTCCACAGCTGCTGTATGTTCAGACTTTCTTCTTTGTACCTAAACTGTGATTGTAAGACAAGCTATCCCTGTTAGATGGTAAAAGGAGCATAGTATATACAGTGTTTGTAGCTTTTCTGTTTAGTTTTTGAGGACGAGTGAAACTCGTTCCTAAATCTCAGGACTATAGACGATATGTCTGTAGCCTTTTGTATATTGTGTATTCATAGCTAATGTATCTTTTTGACAAATAATGTGGAGTCCAAGCTACCAACTTGTAAGTGTATTATGCCCAATGATTTCTTTTTTTAAATTCAAGATAGCTTTGGCTGAAATATCCTATGATAGGTACACTACATCTTATCTAAACATCATTTGTGAGCAAAAAAGAATTAGAATTACCTGTTTCTGACAGTGGTATTTGTGGAGGTAAACTTATTATGGTTTTTTTCAATTAAAGAATCTTGTAAAATTTGAGATTCCGTAAGTGATGGCAACAAGGCAGAGATCTTATATAAGCTGCCAGTGAACTGGCAGTACACTAGTACATTGTTTCCTTGTAATTGTGTTAAAAAAGGGGTTGTATTGCTGTTTTTCATTCTCTCATTGACACTTGCATCACCATGGTCGAACCATTGACCATAGCTGATCAGATTCTCTTAGTTTGATGCAATAGTCTTGTGTAAATGGGTATGGTGAGAAGATAGTGTGCTCCTTATTAAATTAAACTAAAAACATTGTGTGATTGTGTGTATATAGGGTTACAATTCTTATCCCTTTTTGTTGTCAGATTCTTATGGAAATGCTTCCAGGGATGGTTTGTGCAGGGAATGCATGTGTCCTGAGTGTGAGAGAGCCATGGGTAAATGGAATAGGTGAAGAGGTTGCATGTGTTTCTGGCAAGAGCAGAAACATACATGGTGGTCTACAGCTAGGGAGCAGACCTACATTGTGAAACTCCCAGCCTTAAAGGATGGGAGATCTGACAGTTCACAAAGTACGTACTAAAGGGAGTGTGTTGGGTGACTAAAAACGAAGTTGGATCTTTTGGCTTATCTGAGTTGGGATTAGTAGGGTTTCAAACCATAAGCAAGAGGAGGAACAGGTGACACTTCTCTCTTCTGTAGTTACTTACTTCAAGAACTGTGAATTATATTTCAAAATGTAAATCAGTTACTAATGCACGCCCAACAATAGATCTCTTCTCTGACAATTTCATTTTCACCTGCTCCAGGTGACCAGTTCTCTTACGTCATTGTTATCTTCTTGAGACTAAAACCCTATCATGCTGCTTTGCAAGGCAGCTTCATACTTCACTGAGCAGTTGTCATGCTGTCGTTCGGTGAGGCATGGCACTGAAATTATGGCGCTTTGGGTGATACGTTTGCCAAAATTAGCATTCTTTAAATAGAACACCACAGGCTGATCACCGTGGAGAATGAGTGGAAATATATTTTCTAATGAAGAGGGTTGTGTGTGTATATATAAATCACTTTTTTCCCAACTTTGAAGTATGTTGGGACTCTAGGAGCTAAAAACACATTGTAAATTGAAATTGATAGTTCCATCGTTTCTTCAAGATGTGCTCTGATGTTGTACTGCTGTTCTGAGATCATGAGTGTATTAACACCTGTGCAAAAGTTTTACATTTTATAATTCTATCATAGTAAACTTGAAAAAGCAAAAGTTTTCCATTCCAAAGATGGAAAAGTTTAGTGAAAAATGATCCCAACTTCACCTCTGCCACTGACTTTTACAGTGTGCATTTGGGTATATCCCATATTTTCTAATAGCTTTGTTTATCATGAAGCAGTGATACTCTCTATATTTCTAGATATAGCAGTATGAGGCTTGGTTGTTTTTGCCACTTCTTTTAGCACTCAGACTAAGAGGAGCCATGTCCAGCATATGTACAGTGAAGGCAATTGCATATTAATATAAAATCTGCACATGGTGAAGAAATGTAATTAGTGAAACAGTCAAGCAGAATGTGAACATGGACCTCCTTAATCTTGGAATATAGCCCTTGTTTTGGACTAGGTTTTTTATTTGTTTCATATGTATTAACATTATAGGTTCACTCTGGGGGGAAAAGAGGGGCCACAAGACTTCATAATTTTAAAAACAACTAAGCACATCACACCCTTTAAGGTCTTTATTCTGCCTAAAACAGACATAGGTGGGATTAAAGAGATTACTGGTTAACCTAGAAATCTCTGATTTAAATCTCAAGTTCATATGATTTATTGGCACAGTATCAAAAGGCAGGTTGATTTTTTTTTTTAAGCTTAACTAGACACGAAAGCATATATAAAGAAAAGTTCCATTTTAATACCACAAACCCACTACTTTTCTGTCAATGTTTTTATCAAAGAGGTGAGTGATTATCATGACAAAGCAGAGCCAGGTTTAGGAATTCTTAATCTGGTTGTGCCTCAGAGAAGGAACAGATTTTTCTGTAGCTTTAAAACTTTCTGTTAAACTGAAAAGGAACATTACAGTCAAATTTAAGAGTAACAGTTAGACTTTGCCTGCCTGGTGTATGACATTTCTTGTCTTTGAATACTTCTGGAATAAATTTTTGACTTATCGCTGTCTGGGTAGAGTTGGAGCTTGTCTTTTTTTCTTTATTTATATTCAAAATTCAGAAAAATCTCCCTGTATACATTGGAACCTATTTAAACTTACATTCAAACTAATTTTGAAATAAAGGAGATGAAAATGGAGTAAGCATGTAAAATACAACTAAAAATGTGTAAAGGGACTGTATAAATGGCAATAGACTTTATTTTTTTGTAAATCTATTCCATGACTATGGATATATAGAATATATATATATTTTATAAATATATAAATAAAAATGCGCAGAAATACATGTGTCTTGCAGCATCTGTAAACTCCTAGTACAGATTATGTTTCTTTGTTAATGCATTTGATAAACTCTTATGTTACAGCGCGTCAATATACCTTAGTTTAGACCAGTGATGTAAAACTGAGATGACAGCGTGAGCCAGATCCCAATTTATCTCAGGCTAGTCCCTTGTAAGCACTATTGACTCAGACTGAGAAATAATAACTAAAGTAGTGGAGTAGTGAATCAACAGTATTTTAAATCCTCCCCATGGCTTTGTAAGAGAATCCAAGCTGTATAAATGCTATTATTTCTTGTTAGAATTCCAAGTGCTACTGTGTACAGCTAGAAATTACTTAAATCAAGGCTTGGATAATGTTTTTTTTTCTTTAATTGACATATTAAAACATTGGTGTTTGTTCTGGGTGGTTTTTTTCCCATTTCATTCCTGTGTTATTTATACAGTGCTAAGAATTTGACTTCTGATGTAATAATTTCTTTACTATTTTTAATCAAAATCAGTTTTGCTGGCATTTCTAATGGTTGTCAAGAATAATAAATTTTTTAAGGAAGCATAAATGTTAAGAGTTTCCTTTCTTCATATCCATTTTTGTAATACAGCACCTGGGATATTCTTCTGTTATTTTACATTTTAAGGGGGGGGGAGATGCTGAAACAGTTTTTCTGGGTGTTCTGCTTCTTGTTAACTGAGAGAACTGAAGCTGTTGAGAGGGAGAAGCTCACGTAAATGACATTCTCAGAGTGTGTGAGTACTATAAAGGCACGTGTGTGTCTGCCTTTGGCTTGCCCTGCTGAGCTGGCTTCTCGTGATGTCTCGGGAAAAGACAAGTGCAACAAAGGGTTAACGTTTTACTATCAACCTCAGAAAGGCACATTTGCAATCCCTCCCAGTCTTGTCTTCCTTTTTACACCTCATTTGCTCACCGCTGCTATTCACTTCAAGGCAGATCCTTTGACCTAAGCAGCTTACTGTAGGCGCATGAAGGACACAGCAAGCTATCCTGTGCTTTTAAAGGAGGAGATTTTGGCTCCAAAATAGGACACTAAGCTTTTCAGCCTTCTGCTGCTGTACCTAGTCAGCACGAGGCAGTGTCTGGGGGTGCTTAGTGGACTCCTGTGGAATCGGATGGGAAACAAAAGCAGAAGTGGCGCTGCTGCAAATGTGGGAGCATGGGTCCGTTAGTGGGAAGACGATTGTAATAAAGGCCTGCGAGACCCGGGTTTCCTTGGTTTCCCATGACAGTTATTAGGTAACGCAGAATTGAATTGTCTCCCACAGTGCTCTTGGGGGATAGTGGTGTGAGGGGGGTGCTCCAGGGACACAGACTTGCAGCAACTCATCACTCTAAAATGGAAACTCTCTGGATTGTTGTGCCTTACTTCTTTGTTTGCTGGTCTCATTTGTGTTTGCAATTTTCTCTGCTTTGCTTTTTTTTTTTTCTTTTTCTTTTGATGGAAGACCCTGGCGTATGCTATACCATTTCTCAAATAATATTTTCCCCTTTTTATTTAGAGCTGAGCTTGGCAAAGAAAGGATATGAACAATTATACAGGTGGGCTACTCGGGGGGAGTGAAGATATAAGGCATCCAAACAGGTACTGGCAACCTGCAGCACTGTAAAAATGCCCCTCCAGCAGATTTCTGTAGTTCCAGCACGGGAGACTGCCAGCAATGGGAGAAGTTCAATGGGCACAAACAAAGAGAAGAGCAAGGAAGTCGAGGTAAGAGGAAGGTTTTGATTTGCTACGGTAGGACAAGTCTGCCTTTGGTAGCCAGTAGGTTTGGCCCCTCAGCAGGATGCAGTGTGCTGGAGCGTTGCACAGTACACATGGGTGCAGCTTTAGCACACTGCAGCGAGATTCTGTGATAGCATCATATCAGCACTACAGAAAGAAGGAGCCTATTTTAAAAACAAAATAAATAAATGAAGGAAGTTGGAAACTGGATTAGGGGGTTCTAACAATTTCATTTAAGTGCTTGCAGGTGGCTAGTACTGGCAGTCACTGTTCCCTATAAGCTGTGAAGTAGCAGTTTCTTTATAACAAGTGGATGAAAAGTAGTTTTAGTAAAATTTTCCTATCCTGCTTTAAAACCAACAAAATACCATTTTGAAGCTTGTCTTTCTAATGCACGTGTTATTCATAGGAAACATAGGCATGAGCTCTATTGACTTAGTCTTTTAGAGGCATCAGTGTTTAGATATTATCCCTTGACTGACTTTCTTTGATTCCTAAACCATACAAGTGTTGTTTCATCAGTAATATTGTATCCTGTTGTCTCTCAGTTAAGAAGAAACGTAGATTCGTATTATATTAGTGGTAGTTACAAAAAAATACAGAAAATCTGTGTAATTTAGTGGCATTTTTACCTACCTGTTGGAATCTCTTTTGCTATGTATAGATTAAACATGCATTGTGCAAGACCAAAAAAAAAAAAAAGACATCCCTTCCAAACCCAAAACATAAGTAGTCTGTTTGTAGATGTAGCAGTAAATGTATATAACATAGACATCTGCTTTTTACAGACATGTTTCTTGTCTCTATGTTTTTCTTTTCCTCTCACTGTATGGAAAATAAGGAACTATTGGGAAAACAAACATGATGTCTTTAAGTATTGTCTGAGAGGACTGTGACAAACTGCATCCCCGAAAGGAGTCTTTGTGTTTGTGGTGACATAGTTTGCAGGAAATTGTTAAGTTCAACAGATGGTTGATATTTGTAACAGGTCTGTGTTTGTGGAAAAGTATTGAGTCTTGGGGTTTTTTTAATTTGAGATAATTTTTTTCCCCAACATTGGCTATAAAAAGTTCACTGAATATGATTATTCTGTTTTTTGTTTGAGCACTTCTGTATAAGCAGCGTCCTTCCCTAGAAGTAGTCTCCAGGTTGTTTACTAGATAGCATTATCATCAGAGTTCTAATGTTTTGAGATTTGTGTCCTGAAATGGAAAACTTTTGCTTTTTTTTATTCTTTTGTTGACTGGTTAAAGATGCAGGTCAGGTGGAACTGTAATTAAGACTTGGGGCGCGAAAAGTGGAATATACAATGTTACTTGGCTTAAAATTGCTCTCTGAGATTCTTGTTTTAATTTGATTATTGGAATTAACTGAAGAATACATGCAGCATTCACTTGGGTCAGATAAGTGCGGTTGTTAATTTAGGGGGTGGAGGAAGTGCGGAGCTTCTGCATTGTAAAAGTCATCTCACGCACTTTTCTGTTTTTTTTTTTTTCCTGTGAGGGCTGGTTTGCGTCATTTCAGCAGGACTCCAGTGTCTCGGAAAACAAAGTTTCTTCTTGAATGTTGTGGAAGTCATATACCAGAAATTATCAAAATGGTATGGATAATGAAGTTCATGAAAGTTCTCATCTAAAATTAATATAAAAAGTACCAAACACCAACCTAAAAAACTCGCAACCAAACTTCGAGTACGTGGTACTCATTGCTAAACTGCTCTCTGCTGGGCAGAGCCTAATCATACTGCTTGAATATCTGCTCGTCCCTTAAGGTTTATGGCTGGAATTTATACAGTATAAAAATCCCTAATGCTATTGATAGAGATTGTAGACTGCAGATAGAGGTTGTAGAGACTAATGTTTTTCACATAATATCTGCAGTTTATGTAAATTATGATGTTCAGGTTTGTTTTATGGATGTAGTGTGGGAGTAGTGAACCAGCCTTTTTATTGGCTAAACAGAGATTGCTCAAATTTATGCAGATGGTCTTTTATCTCAGCAAATCCTGCACAGCATAGTCCTCATAAAGGGAAACTTCCTTGCTGGTACTCAGTGTTTGTATCTCTGTTGGTGAGGGTCTTCTGGGTTCATGGTATCCACTGCTATTGTTTCTGCAAGTACCTGCTTCCTCTGCCTTTCCATTACAAACTTTTTGAGGTGGAAGCTAAATAAAGTAGTTAAATGGGCCTCTAGCTGAGAGCATCAAACTGGTTCAGGTTCAGGAAGACACGAACAAAGGAAATGTCTGAAAGGTCTTCCAGTTGCTAGGATAACAATTGTTAGGATTGTATGCCAAATTCTGTTACTGCCAAATAATTTTATATGATGTCCATACAACAGCATTAAAATTAATGAAGAGTTCATCTTCTGCCTAATTGCAGAGCTTTCTGCAGTGAACTATTTCCAGGTTCATGGTGAATTACATAAATCTGCCTGACTTAATCATATACAACTGAGGTTCTTAATGGTGCAACTCGTTCTGTAATGCTTTTCTGTCATTTTTAGATGCTCATAGACATACTTTATCTGAAGGTTTTAATGTGTGTCTATGCACACTTATAGATAATTGCCAAACGTTGGTCTATCATTAAGAATATTAATTGTGATATTGATTTGGAACCACAAGTGCCCATAAAGGATATCTGACCAATATTAGGACTAGAGCTGTGATAATGGCTAGAGGGAGCTTTTACAGACAATCTTTCTATGCAGTATCCTTTGTGGGAGCAAAAACTTTACTGCAGTCTATTCCTACAATTTTTGAGTGATTTGCCTCAATCACTAGCAGGAAGTTGTAGCTAACCATGGAATCTACATTAGATTTAACTATAGAGCCTCTTTGAATATAGTCTGAAGATGAGGTAAGTTTTTTCCATAATGAAGCAATGAAAATGCTTAGGTGTTGAATAATCTGTTGCAGCAGCTGTGCACTACATTTCAATATGCAGGTGTAATCTTCTGCTAGTTTGTTTCGCTGATTTTGGAAAAGCTTAAGAGTCATTAGTGCTACTTGTTTTGCCTCAAACATTTAAGTGAACAGGCCTATCTTTCTTATTCTTTTAGTAATGCAGTTGGAAAAGATTGTTGCAGAAATGAAGTATAGAGTATAGAGTGCATTCACAACATGATGTGGACTTTGTTTTTTTTATTCAGTAATTAATTCAACTTTCTTCAATATTTGAGAAATATCATCACTTTATAGTGAAGTGTAGAATTGTGTTTCTGTGACAAAGAAAAACACTTGGGTGTCTGTTTTCAGAAGACTTTACTAATAGAACTGTTGTTCAGAGCAAATTAGGTCAAATTATGTCATCAGGACTCCAAATCTAGTTATAGTTCTGAAAACATAGACTTCAGTGCCTGAGACCAGGACCATATTAAATAGGACTCCTATTTTATATGTATATAGTATTTAACAGTTACGTTGAATTTCTAGTTGATTTTTCCCACTGTGATAAAAAAGGAGAAAGAAATGTATATGATTCCTGAAGAACATTGGTTGATGATATGCCTGCTGTGGCTGATAGTTTATTATTTGCTTGTGAGCATACACAGTGATGTTCATAAAGTAGCCTCTGTTTACATTGTCTTGTGTATGTATGAGGCATGGATTATTATTCTCAGTGTGTTAAGTACAGAAAGAAAATTTCATATAGTGAGAAAATTGGACAGGGCAAGTGAGTGAAGATTAAGCAAAAATACTACATAACACTAACCAGAGTTCCAAGGGTCATAGGATAAACGGCCATGACTGCCTGTGGAAAAATAAACTTTATTGTTGTATACTCCAAATGGTGTGAGTAATTTGTAAAAGCCAACAACTGATGTCATGATATGGAGGAGAAGATATTCCTTGCTGCCAAACTAAATTTATAGACACTACACACCTTGTCAGCTTAACCAGTTTTCACTATGTGGTACTGGAAAAATTTACATGTTGTTTTTAAAAGGATTAGTACAGTGAACTCTTGTCCATCAGAAGGAATATTAGATCTGTTTATCTGAGTGTAATAATTTCAGAGTACAAGATACTTGAATAAAAACCCACAGTGGCAGAATCAGTCAGTCATCGAGTTGGTTATCTTGCAAGATTTTCATTAGAAGAAAAAAAGGCCTTTTTAATATGGTTTTTGGACACATTCATATGGTGATATGACTTGCTTGTTATAGTGGTGAGTCTTACTCTGTTGCCCCAAAACCAAACCAAATATCCTAAAGATGTTACAAAATTTGATATTCTGTATTTACTATTAACAAGTAATAACTTAGCCATATTATTGTTACTTTACTTTTAGTTTTGATTCTTTGCTCATAAGTTACTGGTAAATGGTTTTTTACTTACACCTACTGTGTTTCTGTGGTCTTAATATATTTCCTTGTTCTGGCAGAGGTGATGAGGACTATAAGTTTCCTTCACAGAACTTCATACAATGTAGTAAGATACAAGAAGGAATCCTCCCTCCAATGTTTATTGTACTTTGACATGAAATTGAGTTATACAGTCTGTACAGTTTTGTACTGTGAAAGAAACATTGGACTTCTGTGTGTTCTTCAGCAGTGTTTTCAGGTTTTTGCCATCTCAAAGGCAGCAAGAAAGCAAGAGACCTGCAACTTTGGAGGCTTTAAATGTTACCGGGGAAATACTTTGACATTTATGGAGGGAGTATGGTAAATTAGATTTGAATTTCATGATTTTGCTGTAGTGTTTGTACCTTAAAAGTAAAGAAAGAAAAGAATGTGTTGCTCAAAATTATGTGTGGCTATTTATTGTGACGAGCATGCATTTTTTTTTTGTAAGCAGATCTTCAAGTCAAAATTGAGACTGAAACTCATTTTTTGAGTAGCTGTTAACATTTGTTTTAAACGCCAGACTAGAGTTTCTGCTAAGGTTACCTTAAGCTTGTAAATAGTTTTGGAGATATTGACATGTTTTTTAAAGGAGGAAGCAGTAGCTAAATGCTCTTGGTGGGAATTGTGTTATATTTACCTATGTTATCTCACTTGTTCCTTACTTAATTTTGAATAGATGTAATGATAGATGAAATACTTTAAAGGCATACACTTCTTGTGTGATACAAAGAAAATAGTGTTTATATTTCTATTAAATGATTTTCATTGTATTTGTGAAGTAAATACAGAGATATTTGATACTAAAACATGTCTGTAATTAAGGAAAAAAGATAAAGGTTTTACATTGATGTTGTTTATTGCCTTACAACAATAAGCCAGGCATATATTGGGGTTTTTTGTTGTGGTTATTTTTTGTTTGGTTGGTTTGATTTCATTTTTTTTTTAGATAAGGAGGCATAATATTTAGTGTAGTTAAAAATGTTAGTGGCTTTGTCACTTTACCAAAGGGTGAAATAGAATAACTCCTGATATGTAAAAATGTCACTTATACCAAGGCATGTGATACAGGAATAAAAGTCTTAGAACTGCGGGATATTGATGAAATTATGCTTAAGCCAGATAGATGGTTTTGGTTTTATAACTGATTATCTTACAATCTCAAATTTTCTTAGGTATAAATTAGGTATAATTTAATAGATAATAGATACAGTTGGATTTTTTCCTACAGGAAGGGTAAGGATGTTTGTTTTCAAAGACAGATGCTTGAAAAGAGTCATATAATTACAGTCTTTTTAGGAAGTATAGGTTTTTATTCAACAAGAGATATGGGGATGGGAGAATGGGGAGGGGAAGCTCTAGCATATGAATCCGATTACTAATGTACTCTGGCATGTATTGCTCTGCCTTCGTAGTTTTTTTAATTTAAAGCTCATTTGGACTTGATGTCACATGAAATTTATGACAAAATCGCTATCCTGTTTATTGTCAATGGATTGGTATTTCTCCAAAGGGAGGTTATTTTCCTTTTCTGACATGGACCATGGTTTGGACTTCTATGCTATGTTTGCATGGAAATCCCATTGTATCTGCAGTTATAAGGACACTGCTTCTGGTGAAGTTTTTATGTATTTTTTTTGGTGATATATTGCTTTTGTGTTCAGTGGTTGAAATTTTCCCAAAGTACAGCTGTAAATTGGACTGAGGCTTGCTTAGTTATCTTTAAGATGCGTTAGAAAATTAAGTTCTTTATCAATAAGTCTTCTGGCCCCTGTTTGGGAACTTTATTATTTTGATCTACCATGTGATTCTTATGAAAAGCAATTTCATGACAGTGAGAGAAATGACAAATGTGACCTAATACAGACTAGATTTTTTTCTAATAATTTTGGGTCCTTGTTCCTTTTTAATATTTCTGTGAATAAAAAACATTGCTACCCATAAGAAAATAAGAGATTGCTTGCTGTGCTTTTATTAGCATGCTTCGGGATAAATCAATTCTTTATAGGCTGCTTTTCCTGATAAGATTATGCAAAGGCTACAGGCTGCATAGTATTTTTGTCAGGCTTTTTATGGAAAGTCCGTAAAAGTATATTTTCCCAATTTGAGTTTCTGTGTATTGACTATGCATCAAATACAAGTATTGATTTTAAAATTGATCTTTTCACTGATAAAGGATTTGAAGCTTAAGATTCCATATCTCAGTAGTCTTATGCCTCTTTATGTTTGTAGCCAATGTTTACAGTCTGCTGGTGCATGTCTTATGATGCTGCTGAAGTACAAGTCTCATGAAGAGAGCTCTCATAATTCCTTTTATCTCTGGAATTCCCGGTTCCAGTAAATTGAAAGTTTGTGCTTGTGTTTGTATTCTCCCTCTCCTACTCTAAAATGGCTCTGAGTTTAAAATATTAGGCTTCAGATTTCATTTAATTTGGTTTTCTTTCTAATGTTATTAGAAACATCAGCTCTATGTTATTAATTAATGTTATTAAACATCAGCTGTTTCACATTATAGGATGGGATGATTTAACTTTAATAAGAAGACAGAGGATGGTTCTCAACCTACTTTAAAGTATTAGTAGATGTTTCAACTCTTCTTCTAGGCTTTGAATACACAAGACTCATGACTTCATTTCCCCATCAGTGCTATCTTTTAAAATTGTCACAGCAGGAACAGTCTGTGTAGACAGTGGAAGCATTTCCTTGTTTAGAATACATTATTCTACTGTATTCATGTTGTGGAATGAAACTTTTCAGTCATTAGCATGATGCCTATACCTTCATTTGTCTCAGTTATTAGCCAAATGTGCCCAGCTATGTAGTCATAGGATTATGTGAATATAGAATGTTGGGACTATTTTAGTGTCAATAATAAGAAAACTGTCTCTTGGAGCAATTAGATGATTGTCTGCATCCATTGACATGTGATCCAAAGGAAACCCTTTTAGTTTACTCACTAGATAAATTTGAGATTACAGCTGTATTTTACAGCACTGTCATGCTGAAAAGTTTAAAGTAGTTACAGTAATGTCTTATTGATTTTAAAGAAGTGTTTGCCTTATTAGAGAGATTTGTTCTATAGTGGCAGTCCAAATAAAAGAAAAACCCACGCTGTCATCATTTCTCTTAAGGAATCACACTGTCAGATGCTTAAAGGGAGAATTTTCCATTCTGTGCTGTACCATTACTGCAGTAGCCTGTTGCATTGGCTTTGTTGGTTTGTGGGGAATGAAGATACAGCTAGTACTTCACCCCCTTATCGTGCCTTATATTTCTGGGCAAGAAATCAGAAACCATCATTTCAGTATGGGATGTAAATGTCAAGTACGTGGTGCAAGAACAAAATGAAGTATAGGTAAGGGTCAGACAGAAATACTGTGTTAGTATTGCTGCATTAACTGTATTCCTTCCCTTTACTTCAGACACTCTCTATCTTTGAGAGAAAAATAAAATGCTTCTGATCACTTGACTTCTCCAGTGGTATGCAAGTCATTATTACAGTGCAAATGGTTAATTGGACAACTCTTGTGAAAATAGTGCATTTTGTTGGCGAAATATGTTCTGGAGATGTGTTTCACTTTTTGACAGTGAACCCTGCAGTGCTGGTGAGTAGGGACCAAGATGTCTGAGTATACTATATCACATGATGGATGCAGCTAGAAATGGTTGTGCTTAGGCAGCATACATGGCCCAAAGAGGAGTTGGTAACTTTGTAGACTGTGTGCCTGGCAGGACACTGTCTGCAGTGCTGGGTGAGAGAGTGAAAGATGCTGGAATTGCGTGGGACAGTGATTGCATGACTGTTGTGAAAGCTTTACTGCTCTCCCAGTTTTCTGACCACTTCAGACTTTTGAGCTGAATACAAGAGACCAGACACAGGTGGTAATGTGAATTGGCTTTCCCGAACTCTGTGTCAGGGCTGTAACACTGTTACTTATGGGAAGTGACCAGAATGCCTCTTAAGACCCTCCCTCTGATGCTGCTGCAGTCTCCTCCAGTGAGGAGAGGAGGTCACAGCATGCACTGGGCAGTGCCACTGTGAGCTCAGCCTATCCACATGCTGTGCCTGAAATCTGTTTCAAGACTCATTAGTGAGGAATCCCCACTGTAGCCACTGTCTGCAAGTAGTGTGCTTTGGCCCTCCTGAGCCACAGTGAAAGTACTGAATGCTGGTTCATTGATGGTCTTCTTCATAGGATCCATGGGCAACCATTTAATGCATGAAAATAGTCGTATTTTTTATGGTAGTTTTGCAGCTGTATTTCTTCCCCCTCCCTCTATCACCCATAAATGCTGTTATTTGAGTCATTAGAGCATTGTCCCTCTAAATTATAGTCCACCTAAATTTGATGGACACCTCACAGCACTCTGACTTTGGTTGTAATTCCAGATGTATTTTTCCGTGCTTTCATTTTTCTCTTCTGAAATTAGTGTGGCACTGCTCCTTCTGCTTTCATAGAACACTATGAAATCCCATTTTCTAAGGGATATGAATGTGATGTGTTGTGTTGTTTCCTGTAGGTGGATCCTGTAGGTAAAAAGTTTCCATGGAAACAATAAGCCCTTCAGCTTTTACTGTTTCCACCTAATCATGAAAGTTCTGTGCATACAATGCAGCTTGGATCAGCTTACTTCTCATGTGGAGGCTCCTTCTTTTTTTGCCATTTTAAGCTTTGTTTAAAATACAAATGTTAATCACTTATCTCTTGTGCATTTGTTGAGTGTGGTTGAGGTTTTGGACTACTTGTTTCATTGTCCATTCATAATTTTTGAATATTAACTCATAAGAACTAAAAATCGTAAGTTAGAAGAGGTTGGAAGAATAATAGTAGAGTTTGATGCAGAACTGTTGAATCATAAATAACATATCACTTGGTATTTGTGACCTCCAAGATAAAGCTTGTCTTTCTTGAAATTTTTAGTGCCTGTTTGATTGTATGAGTGTTTGAGGATTTTTTTCTTCAATAATACAGCCTTTATTTTGTATGATTTATATGACCGTGAATCATGTTACTGCTCTTCTGTGTTTTTAGCAGACAGGTGGATGGACAGTTTAATATTCCATAAATTATTTCAAGGTTCTGGTTTTCCAATCAGGCTCACAGTATTCCTTTCTGATAAAACAAAAACTCAGTAGACTGGTCAGGATAGTGCAATGCCAAATGTACAAGGAGTTAAAAAGAATAACCATATAAAAAATGATGGGCTCCAAGGTTGTCATTCAGAATTGTCTGCTTCAAAACATTTCAAACTGAAAAAAGAGTCAAACCATTCAGAATGTGTTTTGCATATTTTCACAGATTGTGTTATCAAGCTTTTTCTCTGCAATCGTAATTGTAAGACAGTGGCTTCTAAGAGAAATTTGGCATTCTTGCTTAATAACATGACTTAAGAATGAGTATTGCAGTCTTTACTTGCAGAGGTGTCATAGTCTCAGTGTCTGCCACCAGCCAACCTGGACAGAAGATTTTGAGTTAAATTAAGATCTTAATATAGAACTCCCTACTTCTGAATTGCTGCTGTCTGGGTGTTACAGGAGAAATATGACAGAATCAATTTTCTCTCTGAAGCTAATGTAACCATTATTGTCAAATAGCTAAGCTTAAATAAATAGATTATGACATAACTGGGAATAGCTACTCTGCTGCTGCTATTTGCAGTTAAGTCCACAATGCTGCCATACACAAGTGATGGACCTTGTGATGGACCTATAACACCTTGGGGTACCATTTTAGTGTCTGTTCAGAAAAAGTCATTAACCTACAGCATTTTGTTAACCTAATTTTTTCCTGAATTAGGAGAAAATGTAAAGATCTGATGATTGTATTTTGATTCATAAAACGTTTTCTGATAAAATGATTACCCCAATTCATATAGATATCTCTGTATGGTAACTTGATGTGCAGATACGTTAAATGCAGGTTAAATGTGTCTGACTAAAGTTTAACTGAGCTCTTCCATATGACATCTTTTTTTTCTTGTTTGTTTTTTTCCTTGAAAGCCCTACATTAGGACTTGATACTTTGTAGTGTGCACAAGCATATTCTGTTTGCCAGTCACTTTCTGGCAGAATAATGTTTGGCACTGGGTAGAATCAGAAGGGTGGAACTCTTAAGAACCAAATGCTGTACTTCTACTAGTAGTGAAGTATTACTCTGTTCAAAATAAAACCAAGCAAACCCTGCTGATGTTCTAGCTCTTCTATGAAGTAATTAGTCAAAGTATACCTAGCCCTTAAATCAAATGTTTAGACTGCAAAATAAGTTTTATATCTCCTTACATTACTGATAACCAAGATTTTGCTGACACTGAAAATAATAATGTAATATTATATGTCACATAAGTTTAAGTGGCATTATGTGACATAATAGCATGTCTGAGTTCTCACACTTGTAGTGCAAATACCTATTCCCAATTTTATGCTGCTTCAGTTTAATGAGAGAAAAACTAAATGGTATTTCTTTGGTCTTAACTCTGCCTGGATTGCTGCTAAGATTTTTAATGCTGAACTATTGTTTCAGATATAATTTATAGAAACAAACTCACTGTCCTTCCCATGATGAAGAAGAAAAAACCCCTTATATTATTTACTTTGCATATTGCTCTGTGTGGTGGGGGCTACTTAGTTGTTAATTGTGCTGTCTTTTGTAGTCTAGATTGACTGCTGGAGCTATGTTCAATATATCGTCTGAGTAATTAGTCTTTTTTTTAAACAAAGGCTTTTTTTTTTAAATTCTTAAAATGTTTATTTATTAAGAAAATTGAAAGATTGCAACTTAGTATGTGCAGAAGACTAATTCTGAAAAGAGGTTGTGTCATGGAACAGACTTGGGACCCTTATTTTGTCTGAGCTCATCTAAGTGCAACGTAGAAGCTTTGTGCAATCTAGAAGAGTATTGCAATAAACATTTACCTCTTAGCAGATGCTTTTTATGTTTTAAACATTTTATTAGGAAAAGATGTAAGAAGAACATGTAAATACAATGGTAGGAAACAATCGTGAGCATTCACTTGACATTCATGGTAAAAGGTATATGAATAAAAATATGAAAATATATTTAAAAGGTATACAAATCCCTAATCTTGAATTTTGTTGTTTCATGAAGCAACAAAGCACTGATTTTTGCTGGTTTTCTATGAGAACTTATCTCACTGTGTGCTGAGTGCTTCAATGAGATGCTAGATGCTTCCAGACAAGGAGACTTAAGAAATTTCTGAGGCATCAGACATCTTTTTCCTTGCTAAATCAAAGTCCTGGTTGGTATTTCAACTAAATAAATCTTAGCTGAAGATATGCTGAGGTCTTCTTTCTGTCCAGGAAGGTGTTTGGATATGAAGCACAAGCTTGTGTACTGCTTTGGTTTTTGTTCTTTAGGTACCAAGTCTCCCATGTTTCCTAGGGTAATCTTTTGACTTATTTTTCTATCTAAAGTTAGAAAGGTGTGTTGTGGGGGTTTTTTTGTTTGTGTTTGGATTTGTGTGTGTGTTTTTTATATTGGTTATTTCTGTTTTGTTTTTGTTTGGTTTGGTTTGGGTTTTTTTCACATGACGGACTTTGGCTGTTTTACATCATAGGTTATCTTTCCTTCATCTAATGGGCTTGATTATTTCTGGTTATTGAGTACTGTATATAGGAGCCATTTTGGTTGTAAAATTAGTTCTATAAAGAATGTTAATTCTGTTCTGTACCGGGGGTCTTTTTTATATGGGTTGTTTTTCTGTCTCTTTCAGCAATTTGTAGGGTCTTGTTTTTCATGGTAATCCCAAAGGGCTTTTTTTTTTTTTTTTTTTATGCCTCATGCCACTACCTGTGATAAAATTCCTCTAACATTTCAACAAATTGAGACTATCAGATATAGGCTGAAAGAACCTCCAAGGTGATCATTGGTCTGTATGAACAGTACTTCCTTGTGAGTGACAGAGAATCAAGTTTTGAAAAATTTGAACCTTGGGCAAAAAAATGTCCAAATTTACTTCTTTTTGGTGTATAAACACTGGCTTTGGAAAAAATGGAAGAAGGATGGCATTTCAGAGTAAAAATTTTATGCTCAAAGCAACAGGGAACTTTTACCAGCTGTTCTCATAAAGTCAATTGCATTTGGTTTAATGTTAGGGCTACAAAAAACCACATTACAAAATGCTGGCCTTCATTCTGCACTGAAAATTTATGTCTGAATAGCAATTATTTGTCATGATGTAAAATTGCGAATATGATAACAGGAGAGTGGGTCACTATGAAAATCAATTCTGAACACTTTGCACACTGAGTAGATGCTCCATAAAATTTATCTTAGACAAAAAGAGATAAATGCATGGGCCATAAAGAAGCGTGCAGCAGAAATGCCAACTGTAAATTTGCACAGGGGTTTTTTCGGTGTAAGAACAAAAGGTTTAAAGGAAATAGCTATCAAAAAAATCCCCACACTGCAGAGCTGAGCAATGAGGAGAAGGTACCCCTTGTCAAAGGTGGCCATACTGATCCTGTGTACAAACTGTGAGTTTGTACAACTTGGAGAGCAAGTTGATTTGGAGAGCAAGAATCTGCAACTTGAAGACACCAGATGAGTGAAGTGTGTGTATGTGCATATGCCTGCAAGTCTCCAGAGTCTGACTTCTGTGTGCAGAAGTCTCTGGCATAGGTCAGAGAATATAGTAATTTTCTGACATAATTACTTTTTCCCAGTGTCACAGGCATCTGAACATATTTCTGCAATTACATTTAATTTTTTTGGTTTTTTTTTGTTTTAATAGGAGACTTTCTTGAAGAAAGATTGAAATTATATGTAAAAATGAAGCAATAGCTCATTAAATAATAAATATTGAAGCTTGTGATCAAACATTTAAAATATCTATCATTTTTACCTAGGGTATGTGGAATTAATGAATGGGAAATTGTTTTCAAATATTTCTAAGCATCAAATAATTATTCTTCCCACATTCTCTTTATTCATTCTTCATGACTGCATAAAGTCTATACCTCTCTTCCCTTATGACATTTAGAAATGAAGCTTCATGATACCTAGTATGTTCTTAGCTTTCAGATTTGGAGTAAGAGATTCAGGGAGGAAGAAGTACGTATGATACCTGTAAAATAATACATAGCTGTTAAATGCAGAGTTGTATTACAGCAGGTAGCATTTGCAGAATTTTCAGTTAATACTAAGTACCACTTAATCAGTGTCAGATATGTTTTAACCTGCACAACTTAAAATAAGAAATTTATAGACTTGAAATAGGGAGAGGATGCTAGGGATTCTTGATTGTAGTATTTGACGGTCCAGTGGTTCCCACCTCTCAGTGAGATAGTTAAAATGTGGTGATGGCAAAATGTATTTAATTTAAATGATTTTTCAAGAAATGTATTATTGCATTTTGAGGTCCCTCAAATGCAAATGTTAATTGTTATTTCTTAGAGATATTAATGTGGATTTAATATGAGAAAGTTCTGCACATAATATAGGACCTTCTTAAGGGGAAAAAATACGTATTTTCACAGGGGAATTTAGGGTGTTGTATCTGCAAGAACAGGAGAACAATATGGCATAAAACCATTTAGTAACAGAATATAAAATAAATCACTAAACAAAACGGTAAAGTGGGTGGACAGCAATTTCTGTTGTAAGATTTCTTTTCTATGAAACTTGCACATACTATAAGGACACACACACACTGATCAAGGCTCCTGCTCCTCTGGCCCAGTTGAGTAGCACCGTAGACTGTGACAGGGGGCAGTTCTAGCTGCTCCAGAGGGTCTGTATGCTGTATCCTGGCTTGCAGCTGGCTTTTTTGAGTAGCCAGCTGTTTCATGTCAGACTCAGCCTTCTACATGTTTTTAGCACCCATAGATGGTTTGTCATTGACAGGCACCCTTCTTCACTTCTTATTGCTTTCTGACTTGGGTGGTCACGTTAAACTGCCAATTGCTTTATTGCTGGATAGCCCCCACTAATCTCTTTGACGTTTTCCCCATGAATCTGAAGGCAATTAGTGGTTGTTACCTGAGTTACTATGACTTTCTGGCCTCTCGCATGGAACATGTTACAAGGACATAAAGTCGTATGACTGCTTTATTTTCTTTTCCTTGCATAGCTAACCTGTGGAATAGGATAGACCTTCTCATTTGGCAGGGATTTGGGTCAGCCTTCCCTATACCATTTACATGTGTTTTCAGTCACAATTATATTTGGGTTTCAAATTGTCATCTAACTGGTGGGCATACCTATGGTTCAGACCTCGTTTTATCTGAGTGATACCTTCAAGTAAGCTTCGCCCCATGACACGCACATATACATGCGTGTATGTGCATATATTTTTTTAAGAAGCTTGCTAAGATAACAAATTGGCAATATTCATAGTTTGTGTTGCTCAACACTTTTCATTATGAAGGTGTTTTTTGTTGGTAACAGTTTTGCTGGGCTTTAACTGTTTGGCCCAAATGCTCTGTGCTGTCTCTCAGCGAAAAATATTCAGAAGAGATGATACAGGTATGCCCCTGAATAAAGCTGGGAAAAGTGCTTCCTTTGATTGTGTTAAAGATTTAAAATAAAAACATACTTGGAGTTCCTAGTCTTTGCTTAATATTTGTTAGTAGCATTTGCTAAGTAAATCTGCTAAAACAACAATAAAAAAATCTAAAAAATGATAAATTACTACTTTCTCTTTCTGACAGTATTTATTAAAAAACCCACTTTTCATAATACCTTGAGAATACACTCAAAGTATGACTTCATTTTTAATTTGTTTTTAGTTTCATTAAAAAATTTAATTCTGAAATGAATTATAGTGTTATGATTTTTCTTTTGATTTGAAGTTTCCTAAATAAGGGAGAGGAATTTAGATAGCAGACAGCTCAAAGTGTATTTTCTTTACTTTCTTCTGCATTATGATTTCTGCAACTTCTGAGATTATCTGTCTTTTTGATTAATCTGTTGAGTATTTTATGTGCTATCCCTTTACTTTCCTTCCATTTAATCGTAGTAGGTCACGTACCAAAACTTAATCTTTTCTTAAAAGTTCCTCTCTTCAGTGCCTGGTTTAATTTCAGTGTATTGGCTGTTCAGGTAGTGCAGACAGTTTTGTAGTGCTGTTAAGTCAGAATGGTGATATTTACTGTGTGAAGTATATATTGCTGGTTAATAAAGTGACATCCACCTGCAGTCAGTTAATGGATTGATATTATTTGCATACGTCCCCTGATATAGATCTCTTGTTTGACATGATTTTTGTACCCAGCTTTTCAGAGTTTTTGTTTCTACAGGGAGGCCCTTCATTTTCCATTTTGTCTAATGATACACTTTAATGCTAGTTTCTAGCACAGAATAGCAGTTTAAGAATTTATCTGACCAATGACACAAGAATGTTAGATTCATTGAATTTTGAGGGTTAGTAATTCAAATTTTCATCATCTATGAGACATGAAAGATATTGACTAACATAAATTGTATCTGATTCCCCTATCCTGTGTCTCCTTTTTCCTGCTGAGAAAGTCTGTACAGAAGGCTAGAAGCCAGCAAACATGTGGCATGATATACATTATGCATTTTTTTTTTCCCGTAGTAAAATCAGATGAAGATGTTGTAAACCAAGCCTATTAAAATTCAGAGTATGCAGATCATTGCAGGGAGTGCAGGTTACATTTTTGCTTCAACAGACACCCTGTTATTTTACACAAAAGCTTATTACAGTATTTGGGTAGTCATTTGGAAATACTGTATGAATTTTAAATTTGTTTCAGTATCACTAGTTGTAAAACTCCTGTCTTACTCTCCACAGTTTGCTATGCTAAAACTTTAAACATCTCCTGCTTCCAAAATGCAAAAGACTATGATGCTATTTAAGAGTGAACAATAAAACTATAGTTGGATGGGTAAATCAGCAAAATTTGCAGCCCTAATAAACTGCAAATACATTTGAGAGGCTTATCAGGTTTTATTGTCTTGCACTAGGCATGTAATACTGTAATCCTTACAGCAGTTCCTTACCATAAATCAGAATTGAAATAAACAAAGACAGAAGAGAGTTTTGGTAGTTTTGAGTGCCTTCTAATATTATTTGTTAAATATGAAACTGATAGTTCTCTAGAAGGCTTTAAACTTTTAAAGCAGATAGTAATAAACTTTGCTCATCTTAGCCCTCTACACAAAGAGTATAGTTTCTTAAATTTTCCATATATCCAATAACAAATATGATAATGTTGATCCTACAAATATTTTCACTGTTCTCTTTTTCATAATTACTATATATAACTACAGTGACACAAAGATAAATATAAACAGTTCTTGCTCAGAAACATAGAAGAAATTAATGAAGAATAAGGAAAAAAGTGGTGCAACAACAGTAAAAAAAGCAATTTGGGGAAAGTGGATCCATTACTGCAGGCCACACAATTTTATATATCTTCATTTTAATAAGATTTGTTTTTTCTTCCTACATGTGAATGTGTATTTATATGAAGACAATTCAGAGCATTTATACTAAGCATAGCCTTAGTCTTAGTGAATTTGTTGCTTGTACCATTTCTTTATAAGGATTTTTATTTTCTATTTAAAATCCAAATGGTCTTATGCATCAGGATATAATTCATGTTACTACTATATCATCCATTTAGTTACTTACTGTTCTAATTAAAAGAATTAAAAACATAAAAGTTCACTGTTTGTTAAAAGAATGAGTTTTGGCTGAGAAAAGTAATGATGTCAAGAATATTATGTTTCTTCTCAAAAGGTTGAAGTCCTGTTACAAAATAACTGTTAAAAAGGTGAATCATAATTAGCTTTTTTGAAAAGTAGTGAATCTTCAAACAGTTTATAAGATTCCTTTCATTCCACTACACATAGGGAGTTAGTGTATTGATCAACATCTTTGGGAATCAATGGCAGCAAGAATGCCTTCGTTCCCCTGTTGATTAACAGCATGGTTTTATTGAAGCAGATGAAGGGAATCTTCAGTAATCCCTGAAGTATCAGGGTAAGAAATCAGTAGAAATAAAGGAAAAACATTTCTTGATTTTTTTTTCTGTTGTCATTGTTTGTTTAGTTAGTTTCATTTTGAATTAGTAATTATAATACACAGTAATTTTTCTCATTAATATCCCATCTTCAGTAAATCCTAATTAAAATGTAGCAATTGGTATATTACTGTTACATTAAATATAGCAAGTATAACAGATTTTTGCTAACAGCTTTGTTATTGTGCCTTGAACATACCCTCTTAGGAAGTACAGTTCTACCCATGTCCCATCCTTCATGGGACCATACTCATTATTCATTGTTGTTTCTAACGTAGGCATGAAAGCAACTCTTTTTTTCTGCTCAAAACGAAGTGAATGGATCCCTGGCTGTTTATGATGGTGTGAACATGGAGTCAACAAGGAATGAAGTAACAGAACAGAAAAATGCTTGCACAGCTAATGCAGAATGCAGCTTCTGCAGCCTTACCAGGAGCACCAAAGTCCAGACTTAAAAAGTCTGAAGTTTGGGCCATGGTTGTGACAGTTATTTTGCAGCCTTAAATTTAGGATTTGATCCCAAAATCTAGACCTGAGTTAAGGTAATATAATAACACAGAAATATGAGGAGTAAATATGACCTGCAGTAGTGAAGATGCAAGGGTATAATTTGAATGTGTATTGGTAAATTGAGTCACTGCACCTAATTTTCAGGAACTGATGAGAGTTAAGCTTAGATGAGACAAATATTTTGGTGCCAAAATACCTTTAAGTGCTGTGACAGACATTTAGATACTAATTTCCTTTAAAAATCTAAAGTTTTTTTCATAGCCATAGTTATTTGGAGATGCTTCATTGTATTATGTAAAGGCATGACTTTTATTTGTATTTTCTTTCCCTTATTAGAATGTAAAGAACTCAATTCAGCAAACAAGTTCTCCAAGCCTAACAGTGCTCCAGATATACTTCTCTTTGTGTTTGCTAGAATTTAACAACTGGAAAGTCTGAACAGAGTGAATAATTTAGGATTAATATGCTTAAAAGGACACTAAGTTCTTAATTTCGAGGTTACTCTGAAATTCATTTGCTTCTTTGTTGAAGAAGAAGTTAAGAATGTAGATTGTATATTGAAGGGATTTTATAAGCAGAAAAACCAGTGAGAACCTACTCTAATTGGTCTGTGGTAGTATATTTCCAAGAAACTAGATTAGATATAATTGTCTTGGGAGGTTAAGCAACCCTCTTATCCCCATTAGTGTACTTACATATGTTTTAATACCATCTGACAGTAAGGCTACTGATAAACCATAGGAGATATGCAGATTCCCAGTGTTGCCTTTTCTTTCTCAAAGGCACAGAACAGATATGACGATTCCTGGAAATATGGTTTTCTTTCTTATCCTCTTTTTGTCTTAACTTATTATGGGCACTTGTAATTTTCCCACTAGCTCGGCCTCAGGTGTTTGATTGTTCTAAAGGAAGGAAAAAGGTGATGTGAACAGCTGAGAGCTTTTTCCATCCCTTGGAACAGGGTTGTGCAGCTAATGATATCTGGTTAATTTGATGGTAGAAATAAACAGTAGGAGGAGAAAAATCCTGATTTTACAAGTTTTGGGTCTTTTTCTGTAGTGAAGAAAAGTGAACTTCTCAGCAAAATCTTTTATGCCTGGGAGAGGTATTGAATGTGTAAAATTCCATGCTAATTGTAAAATTTCTGTATGATGTTACTATGTAAACATTATTAGTTAAAGAGCAGAGTAGGTTTTAAGATTCAAAAAAACCCTCATTAAATCCTATGAATACAGTACCTTTACTAGGTGTGTTTTAAGAAGGAAATAATTTTCTCCATGTACTTGACATGCCTCCAACAGTGCAACACTGTCAAAAATGTGTGAACTTCTTGAAATGTCTTTCAGTGGCTCAGTAGAATTTGTTTCATCACTGTCAGTTTTAGTTATTTGACAAACATGAGGACTTGGCAAGTGCTGTCTCCTTTTGTTTCAACTTTCTTGCTAGGATTTGACCTATTCAGAAGCTTCTGTTTCTGGTGTTTTTTTTACTTCTTTTTTTTGCTTGGGTTTTGGTTTTTTTTTTTCATCTCTGAGTCATGAATAAAATTTCTTGTATAAAGTTAGAGTATAAGAACCACTATCCAACACTGAAATTAAAAAAAAATGGCATTCAGGTTTAGAAATGTTTTGTTTCTTGTATACATTTTAGATTACATACTTTCCTGATATTGTACTTTACACTTTCTGATATGGCCAATGGCTGTGATAAAGAGGCTATTAGGGTGAATTGTGTTGGTCTGACGTGGGAGGACTAATAAAACCTATTTTGGTTTAAAAAGCAGCAACAGCAAAGACCACAACCACAGAAAAAAACCCAACCCAAACCAAAAACAAACATCCAGATTTGCTACATTTTGTTGTTAGCACATTTCACTAATTCCACACCACCTTAGAGTGCCTGTTTGAAAGGCAGTTCTTGTACACACAGTCTTCTATGATGGGTTCTTCCAGTATGTACTCACCCAGCTTAAAGATGGTTTCCTCCCCCACTAAGCTCTGTGTGAGCTGAAGTTATTTTGAGCAGTCTGGATTGGCAGAGGGTAAATCATTAATATTAATGCCTTTACAACTTCTGCATTTACAACTTCATGAATCCTTCTGGGGAGAAGTGCTGAAATCCAAGTTCTTGATTTTACCATGATAATCTTGAGCTTTGCATCTGTAATGGATTGCGTATGCTTATTTAAGAAGCAGGCAAGTTCTTGCAGGGTTGGACTGAACTTTTAAAACCATCTTGCTTTCTGAACTTCTCTGATAGGTCATAGTATACACATATACTATTGATGGCAATAGCTGTTGATAGTACTAGAAAATATAGGAGAATTGTATCATGTTGCTAACTTTGCTGAGAAGGGCTATCTTCTTTAGATATGCAGAATTGTAAAAGAGTTAGATTACATAAGTCAACAAAAATAATCCTCGGATGAAATTGCATATTTTTTCAGTTTGTCTAATTTCAGTGTAAGGCCTGCGGGTCCTTTTGTTTGACAAAACCCTGGATTTTGCATTTAATTTCAAGTTGTGTCTTTGAAAAAACCCCCTTTTTTTTTTTCAAAACAACTGTCCAGATATTAGTGTCCCAGACATTTTGTGTATTAGGAGCTACTGCATTTTTTGCTTCAGAATACAGTACTCTGTGTGTGTGTGTTTGAAGCTCTCAGAGCATTTTTGTAGACCCCCTTCAGATACTACAAGGCCACAGTTAGATCACCCTGAAGCCTTCTCTTTTTCAGGCTGAACAATGCCAATTCTCACAAGATTTCTGATGGACTAGGTTTTTAGAAGAGGAGGAAGATATGTGAAAACATATGACCGAAAAACTTTTTTAATAACAAACTTGTGTTTTTGAAGAATTTATTTGTAGCCATAGGTTTTACTTTTTGTTTGAATGAATAAGCTATATAGCAGTCATGATGATGATGTTATCTTTATTTTTTTGTTGTCTTTAATTCCCCACCATTGATATTCATCAGTGTGTGAAAGCAACCTAGAATTATCCTATCTTAAATATAGAACATAAAAAACAACCTAGGGAATTAAGTGGAAATATTACTCTAAATAGTTAAAGCAGTTTAATGTACTTGTTGTGCCTTTCAGCCAATTGCTTACCTTTTACTACGAGGTCAATATTGATAGCAGCAGTTTTAGAGATGCACAAGTCCAACTGTAGAGCTTACAGTATACATATATAGGGATGACTACATTGATATATTTTCCAGTCTGTACTTGCCTCTGCCCTTACCTGTGATGCAATCATCTATCACACAGTAATTTATTGTTGATTCACAAATCTCTCATTTCAACCCCACGTTTTGTGTTTAATTGGACTATAAGCTTATGTGCTGAGTTTTGCACTTAAACCCAAGTTACTTAATTTTTATTCATGTCTAATTACTTTTAATTGCACAGTAAAAACAGAAGATGGTGCAAAAAAATAGACTGGATTCTGATCTTAGTGTGCAATTAATATTTTTTTATTAAATTCCAAACACTTTTATCTGTGGGGGAGAACAGTGGAATTGCAAAGGTATGAAGAGAGAACATTCTGCAACGTGCTGGGATTTTTTGGATAAACATGAAAAGACAGGAGCTTCTTTTCAAAGCCTAAGCTGATTTGTCAACATCTGCATTTGGAAAATTTATGTAGTATTTAACATTTTATAGCAAACACTGAAGAAGAAATGCTGAACCTGCAGCACAATTTTTATTGCCACTAATCAGAAACAAATTGCTGTATATACTTTGTACTACTTAGTTTACTTTGTGATACTTAACTGAGGAACTTTTCCATTTGAATGCTTTCGTAGTGAAGTATCTCAAGGGGGAGAAGTATGAGTTTTTGAAAAAGTTACTTTCTCTATGGGATTGGTTTACTGCTGTCAGTGTGCCAAATTTGAAACCAGATTGCAAGTTGTGGAGTGAGTTACAGATCCTATTTTCAGCTATCTTCATCTATTGCTGAGAAAGTATGAGACAAATGCTGTATGGAGAGTGACAGAAAAACACCATGGAAAGCATCCACTAAATTGAACACTAAGTGAAAAAGCACACACCTCTACATTTTTGGACTAGTCAAGTTTTGTAGCCCTTCCTCGGTTTCATATTTCTTCATTCCTTACAAAATGTTGGGTAACATATTCACACAGAATATGCTATAAATTTTATCCATCTGTAAATCACTGAAGCACTACAGTGCATTTAAAATTTTAGTATGTATAAAAATTTAAGCCCTGGTTAGGTTATTTTTTTTCTCACTTCAAACTGTCATCTGTCACTGTGCGCGAACAGAAATGTTACATCTTTTTCCCCTTTGTCATTGTGCTGTGCCCACCCGGAGGACTGGGTTTCTTCCTTCCTGAGGTATGTGGGGACATAGTCATGAGTGTAAGGAAGAACACAGACAGCTTAGGCAACAAAGGGGAAATAGATCTGACCATATATACTGTTCCTGACCATTCCTCATTCCCAACTGGGCCTCTTGGCAAAGTATTTATTTTCCAGACCAGATCTCAACTTATTCTTTATTTCAAATCTAAGTTTGTCCTCAGCAAAGATGTGCTTTCCTCCTGAATCTCATCCTTCCTCCATTGGCTTTGAATTTGTTCAAAAAATATGCCACGATATACTGTGTTTCATTACTTTAAGGTTTTAAAACTTGAGTTAAAGGATTTCAAGAGAATGATGGGCAGAAATTGGGTATTAGATCAAAAGCTCCGTATTTCAAATAACAAACACTGCCTTAAAGAGTGAGACATTTACAATTAGGTGCTTTCTAAACTGCAGCTTTAGCTAATAGTAATTAGTAGTTTAGCTAATAGCTAATAAGATACTGTCTGAAGTATCACACAAGAGGTGTTATATTTTAGATTAGCTGGACAGAATGTTGATTTCTAATCTTTCATTTTTTCAGAGACTTTGTACCAGCAACAGTGTGACCAGCAGGACCAGGGCAGTGATCATACTCAGCGCTGGTGAGGGCACACCTCAAATACTGTGTTCAATTTTTTAGGGTCCCTCACTACAGGAAAGACATGGTAGTGCTGGAGCGTGTCCAGAGAAGGGCGATGGAGCTGGCGACAGGTCTGGAGCACAAATCTTAGGAGAAATGGCTAAAGGTACTTGGAGTTGTTTAGTCTGGAGAAAAGGAAACTCAGGAGGGACGTTATTAATCTCTACAGCTACCTGGAAAGAAGTTGTAACGAGGTGAGGGTCAATCTCTTCTCCCAAGTAACAAGTGACAGGACCAGTTGCTCCAGGAGTGGTTTAGGTTGGCTATTATTAGAAAAAATTCTTCACTGAAAGGTTAATCAAGCACTGCAGTGAACACACTGCCCAGAGAAGCGATTGAGTCACCATCCCTGGAGGTATTTAAATGATGTGTGTATGTGATGCTTGGGGATGTGGTTTAGTGGTAGACTTGACTGCTGGTTTACTGGTTGGACTTCATGACCTTAGAGGTTTTTCTGTAACTGTCAGACAATGTTGCAACACAGAAGACTGATGCTTCTGCTAATAATTAAATGTTATGCCTGTGCTATGCCTTCTAGTGTATGTTTGCTTCCAGTTCTTTTATCAAGAGAGGTTTACCATACAATGGGCAAACTGGACTTGCTGAGTCTTGTGGTTATAGCAGATAGAATATGGAATTCTTTGCTTAAAAGTGTGATACAAGTTCCTTGAATTCTTTAAAATTAATTGTATGATGCAATTTTTTATTTTGTTAAAGTCCTTTGTTCTTCAAATGTCGTTGGAATGAGGCAATGAGCTCACGATTGACATTATGGGAGAGAGGCCAATTAACTTTTTAAAATCAGCATTTCTATTTTTGATGTCTGAGGTAAGGAAGGCGTGTCATATGTGAGGCTATCAAGTTGACCTTATTCATGTCTAAACACTAATAGAGATGCCAATTCACAAACAATTATAAATGCAATTTTTTCATTTAGCATTTGAAAATATTTTTTCGTAACATGAGCTGAAATCAAGTGTAATGACAGGAGGAGTTACATTTATATGGGCATATTAATCTGTTTATAGAGAAATTATGCTCTCAGGAGATTATAATATGTGATGTTATTTGATCACTACCAAAAGAAATTAAACTATAGACATATCGTTTTGGAAACATGTGGTTTTTGGGTCTGTTTATGGTTTGTTTTGTTTCAGTACAGAACACTGGAATTTCTTAAAAATTCTGCTATATTGGATGCCTTTAAAAGTTATTGAAGCTAGAGACTATTCAGATTTGTTACTGGCTTTGTTTCTCCTGCTAAGCTGAGAAATATCTCTACAAACTTTATTGTGGTTTTTCTCCTTTCTTTTTTTTAAATTTCTGAAGCAGATGTTTTTCCTCTATGTGAGACATAAATTGTAGGATGTTGTAGAGGTGATGAAGTTTACACTTTTCATAGCCTTCAAAAGTTGTTGTAAAATCACCAGCTGCGTTCCCACGGGTTTATCACTCAAATGCTCTACTCTTGTGATCCTTGAAATTCAGTGAATGACAGATTTCACTGAGTCAATTCTTGAAACAAATAATATAGTTTTACTTAATTAGGTGAAACATAATCTTGAAATATGAGATTTCTATTTTTTTTCCAAGTCTTAGAAATCCTTCTTAAATGATTAAGCCCATATGTTCCTTATGCTGTGCAAAACTGTTCAGAGGGAACAAAGCCAGTTAAAAATTCAAGGATCTAGTGGAACTAAAAAGCTGAAGAACGTGCATAATGTTGAGTGTTTGCACCGAGATTTCCATCTAGAATTAGGGATTAATGGGATTTCAGAGCCACAAAACTTTAAATTTTTGTTGGTGAATGGAGGATTCCTGCCAGCTGAGATCAGATTTCTTACTGACATGTATACTGGCAAGGACAAAGCTGTTGGGCACATAAAACTGCAAGTCTACCGACCCCCTTTAGGCTCTGTAAATTATATATAGGACTGCTTTACCCTCTGAATATGGTAGGATTGGAAAGATATGAATGTTATTATGAGGCACTTTTTATTCTCTTTACATGTACTACAAAATACCTCATGTTGCAGAGATGAAAAACAAAGCTGCATATCTATGAAAGACTTCACAAAGTTTATGGATGTCACAAGTTTAAAACGAATGCTTAATGAAAAAGTCATAAAAGAATAAATGTCAATATATTTTTTTCCAATAAAAGAACCAAAGAGGAAGAATGCTTGAGGGAGGAAATTTTCCTTCCTAATTCTCACTCCATCCAGTCCCGGTAAAGGTTGCTCATTGCATAAATCCTGGAAAAGTGATTATTAGAAGCATTTTGTCTTTAAAAGGCATAAAGGAATGGAAAGTGGTAGGCACCTATATTTCACAGGAATCAGAACAATAAGAGAAGCTTAATTCCAAGCTGTCACCTAAATGATATTTGTGAAGTTGTAAAATTAATTTATGTTAACATAGACAAGTAGCAATCAGTTTCTCACTGGAATAAAAACCCAGATAGTATGTCTCCAGGGCCTAACAGAATTTGACCTGCAGAGAACTAGTAACCTCATCTTCACTCAACCTGATTTCTATAGAAATAATTGTGCATCCTTTCACAAAATCTTCTGGTGCCTCGAGTGTCAGATATGTTTTGCTCAGGTGCAGTGTGGCCCCAGCTGTCTTCTCATGTTCATGCTGTGGCTTTGCTAACAAGCCTTCACAGACTGTGGTTCCTGAGGAGGGAAATGCTCCTGTGCCTTTTCAGAAGTCAGCCTGTATGTGGACTTAGTTAATAACCATTTTACACCTAAACTGCTTTAACTCATATGTCTGTGGTTATATCATACATCAGCAAAAGTAGGTGTTTGGAGCCAGGCTGTCTCTGTGACTAACTCTGTGACTGCATCAGAGGCACAAGTAATTTGTAACCTGTATGGTGAGTGACATATGCATAATGCAGAGTTTTCTATGTGTTAATTAATGTTACAGTAAAACCTATGAGGAAATAAAAATCCATATTTTGAAGAAGGACCTGGGAAGTACAGTAAACATGGTTTCATGTTCTGGGGTTTTTTTCTTCTCTCTAAGTGATTATTTTCCACTGCCTCTATGAAGTAATGCAAGAAAAAGCAGCGTGTGACCCTGGAACTAATGGAGTTACCGTGCACATATAACAGACTGTTATAATTTTGATGCTTTTCTCAACTTATTATTTGATTCGTCAGCTTCAATGACTTCCTTCAAGCAATAAGTGGGGCACAGAATAAGAGTCTACCTATCTTGCTTGTCACCTACCGAGGAGTCTTGGTTTGGTTTTGACTAATTGACACAAATTGGAAGATTGACCTGCTGCTTCATTTCCAGAATAATATATAAGATATTTACCTACAGCTTGATGAATGAAGGTAGCAAACGAATTACTCTGTACAAAGACAGACTGAATAGTGAGTCTAAACTCTTAACACAGAGTGTAAATTGATGCTATGCTGGGATTGCTACTGATTGTTTCCTGTTAGCTCTTTGTCTTGAAAGAAAATATTGAAATTTTGGAACCCAAAATTCCCACTCCCTTTACTATAAGCCTGTGATAGCTTCCTGCTGACCTGACAAACTGTCTGAACTGATTAGTGGCTGTCAATAAAATATGTTTATAGAGTGTTGTTTTAACACAGATGTATTTATACAGCATCCCCTGACATGACTGTGGTAGCTACTGGAGAAAACCCAAATTAGTAACTTCCCATAGTGTTTAAAGGGTGCACCTTTTTCTTCTCTGTATATTTTTATTATTTACCAGTCTCTGAATGTGAAAAATGTGCATTATAGTACTGCAGCATGGGAGCACTTCAGTGGCAAGTGAAAAAAGAATGTATAATTTTTGCACTTTTGATAACATGCCTCTTCGTACTTGTACTGAGCTAACATGAAGCAAAACGTATTTTAATTCCCAGTATTGTTTCTATTCCAAAACTTCTTTAATACTCTTGTAAATTTAAGGACTGTATGGTTCTTTCTGTAAAACTGGAAATCCTTCTGTAGTAAAGCTACTGCTCTACTGAAGAGCAATTTTGAGCTGGCACCTTCATTCTACACTGCCACTCGTAGGCTTTTTACTTGGTGGGAAAAAAACTATCTGGGATGAAATTTTGCATAGTTGATAATAGAAAGATGTATTTCTTTCTGTCTTATGATGGAACTTACATTTAAATGTCATTTTTAAAAAGAAGTAAAAATAGAAACTATGTTTTACTCAATGTTGTGATCTTAGATATCAGCTGGAGTTATATTTTTAATGCAAATACATTTTTTATTACAGTGCAGGAAACATAAGACATAAAAAAATGCATAATGTTAGTCTGTATTAACAACAACTGGTAATTCTTCACTCAAACTTGAGTTCCAAGTCAGTGAAGACTTAAATAAATACATGTGCAGGGAATCAATATGTTCTGGATCTGAGAGTAGTCTGTCTGCCCTGTCCTGACAACACCATGTCATAGTACTCTGTGTTGGCATAGGTAAATTGATTGTTATTGTAAACATAGTGGTGCATCTCCACTGTTGCTCTGGGGATGTCCTGATGCTTCAAAATGTGACAGAGCTTCAGCATGAACATGAGGTTTACAGACTGTCCTTCACTGCTTAACCTGAGTGTAAAGATTTGCACAGAGGATTAATGAGTCCTTAAACAAGGAAGTTCAGCAACTAAAAAGTGCCCAGAGACCACTTGCATGTTGGGCTTGAAGATTCCTAAGCTGCCTTGTTCTATTGTGTGCTCTCTGCACATTTCATTTTCCCATTTTTCAGATCAGATGAGTGTGTTTGACCCAACTGTTTGAGTGTCTTGTTTGCACTTTGCTATTTGTCTTTTGCTTATTCCTACCACTTCCACCCAATTACCAGGGGTCTGACCTGGATTCGTTATAGCCCAGAGATTGCCTAAGCTGAGAGAGGGGTTGTGCTCTTCATTTTGTGCTTGGAGTCTTTTAAAATAAGTACTTCAGTAGCAACAACAAGCCAGTCTGTATGTAATTATTTTCACCAGCACATTTCTTTTCCCCTCAAGAACTTCTTGAAATGCTTCTTAGTTTTGTGGGTGGCTGACCTATGGTTAAATACAGCTTTTACTTTCAAAGTTAGTTTTTCTCTGCTTAGCTTTCTAAATAAGTGTTAAAGTTGAATATAGGCCAGCTACCTACACATGCTTTTGCATTCATCTGTTTCCCATTATTTTGTGTTTCCTGGGGCAAGATTGTTTTCTGTGGATCTATATATAGAGAAAGAGTCCTTAATAAAATCTTATCTGTTGAGCTAGTACTTGCAAGTGTGTTCTCAATCCACTCATGCTTTTGAGGAAGAGAATGGAATGGCTTTGGGAAACTTACTCCAGTTAGCTTGTTGAGACTTGTCTCATGGCATCTATTTCAAAATTTTAGACAGGTCCCCTGATAATGTAGTGAAAATTATTTGTTTAAGTTATATGATTTTTGTAGATGTGCTTTTCTGAGTGCTTACTTAATTTTATAAGTGCATTGGTTTGACCATCTTGCCAGAATTTTATTGGTGAAATTCTTATTTATTAACTTTTTCAACAAACATTTCTTCTTAAACATATTTTCCTGAAGATAATAACCTACTGCTAGAATGGAAGGTTGCTTTCTTGTTTACTTCAAATGAGAAAGCTTAATGTAAAAATGCTTTGATTAGAGATGTATATATATGAAAATAAATGGTATAACAGAGAGCTAAAAATGTCAAAGTAGTACAAACCTTAATAGAACCTTAAAGAAATAAAAATATCTAAATTGACTGTTGTAAAACCCCTTCAGTGAGCTCATAACAAAGCATATAAATATCTAAATAAATTAAATTTGAACTTCAAGGAACTGGGAAGCTAAAGAATAAAGGCATAGCCTATGTAGCAGCTCAAGAGACTATTTTATATTGGAGAAATGCTATATATTTTAGTGATTGAAACAAAAAGGATGCATAGATTAGTGCTGAATGCAGAAGAAGCCAGAGTTGATAAATGAAAAGGGAGAAATTTTCAGAAAACAGGAAAAATTAGAGTCTCTTGATGGCCTTTGGACTATGCATTGCAATTGCATTGTCATCAATGGTATAAGTTATTTTTGGAAAGCTAAGGCTTGTCTCTGTTCTGCCCCACCTGTAGACAGGGCAAATAAATGAAAAGTATGGGGTATTCAGGTGTTGTGGGTCACGGGCACACTAACTCATTAAATGACACTACAGAACTTGCACTGAGCTTATCTGAAGTGTCATGTGACTGCCTGAGGAGGTCTCATACCACTGTGCAATAGCTCTCATGAGGGCAAGGCTTATGGCTTAGCCATGGAGCTGCTCTTCAGTGCAGCCCCTAAGCAGCTTTTGGAGCAGGACCTTTGTACAGGACTGCACTAGCGAGTGTTCCACAGCTATGCCAGACCATGTGTCTCAGCTGCCACGGGCACCTTTGTGCTGTGCTCTGCGGCTTGCTCTTGTCTCGGTTTCAGCACTGGTATTCCGTATAGCCTAGAAGAAAGAAGTAGGGGTGATAGCAATGTCAGAGGAGGCAGAGATCAAACCTGGATGGCACAGGATGGGACTTAGCTGCCGGAGGTGCTGCATCACAGCCACAACAGAGTTATATATCTTTCTGTGTTCACTCAGTCACCAAAGGGAGCCAGGGAGCAATGCTGTGCCATTGAGCATTGAGGTTTTTTTCTGCTGTACACTCAAGATCTCAGTTTGATAACATTATGTTTTGTCAGTATCCTTGCCAATGTCATCTTCCTTTGAGGTTCTTTGGAAATACTTGCAAGAGGTGGATACCTATATTGTGCTTAGTGTTACTTTTAAAATAAAAGAGGGAGACTGGTGCTGTGGCTAATTTTATGATTTAATTAGCAAACACAACAAACTACATCTTTGATTTTTTAAAAATGGTTTGTGAAAAATGGCATATTAGAACTGTGACAGGCGTATGATCTGTGTGAATCTTAGCTCACTGAGAGCTGTGTGAGTTGTGGTTATAACTGCATGTACTGCATTGTTTTCATCTCACAAAGAAGCAAACTGCAATTTTCTCTATGGAGAATAATTAGTAAACCATTATGGTCTGGTATTGAAATAAATTTTAAGGCTTAATTTGAAACTATTGGAAGACACTCTTAAGAATCCCACTAATCTCAGTTTAGAGTGCTATACTGATATTCACCCAATCTACTTGCACCTCTCCAGATTTATTATCTATTCAGCAAAACTTTTCTTTTTATTTCACTAACTACAAACACAAAAACTAGGAGTACATAATCCTTCAGCTTTCATTTTCCCCGCTCAATTTCTCCAAGTATTTCCTAATTTATTTTTGACAGCAGCCAGAGCAACAAGAATAATTGCTTACAATAATTATACCACCGTTATATTGCCTAATGCGAACCCCATTTAAATGAAGCATTATTTTAGCTATTTGCGTCATAGTTTTGTACCTATTCATTCACTTCTAAGGCCTACTTTTGCGTTTGTTTTCTGTACATTGTGGTCAAAATTTATCATGGTAATACTATTCAAATGTTTATTCACATAATGATTAGATTTTAGATTAACATAGTCTTTACTTATGTAAGGGACTAGCTATTTAAGCTGTTACCAGTAACTGCAGCATTAGGCCAGTAGGCCAGTAATTATATATAACTTAAATCCGTTTATCCTGAAAAACCCTGAATAGGCCATCTGTCATGGTTTTCTGCTAGCAGAGGTCAGATCTTAAGTCATGATCTTCACAATTTATACCAGAAGGAGGGGGCTGTGAAAAAGAGTTAATTGCAACAGTATATTTTAGTTAGTTTAGTGGTAAACAACTATTAAATGGACTTATTTAATCTTCGTTGAAAAGGAAACAAAATTTTCTACCTTCAGTAGATCTGTCACAAATTTTCATTAATCATCATTTGGATTTTTCATCAACTTATTAGATGGTATATCCTGTTAATCCTTGATGACAACATAAACCTTCTTCAAACTATTTAGCAGAATTTTCTTTATTATAATACATACAACTTAACTTTAATAAATGTTCTAACAAGTACCTTCGAACAGAATATAAAATTTCACCTTCTGACTAATTTCAAGTCTGTAGTTATTAACAAGAAAATAGCTGCACCTTTGTTTCCAGAGGTGACTCTGAATTTTATGTCAACTAGCATTCAAGTCAACTATTTAATGATATTCATCAGTCACAGGATACCTACAGGTTTGTATTGCTGGATATGGCTGTAATTCTCACTAATCATAGAATGGTTTGGGTTGGAAGGGACCTTAAAGATCATCTAGTTCCAAATCCGATGCCATGTGCAGGAACACCTTCCACTAGACTGGATTGGTCAGCACTCCATCCAACCTAACACTGGACACCTCCAGGGATGGGCGTCCACAGTTTCTCTGGGCAACCTATTCCAGTGCCTCACCACTGTCACAGTAAAGAATTTCTTCCTAATAGCTGATTTAAACCTATTCTCCTTCAGTTTGAAGCCACTTTCCCTTGTCCCCCCATGTCCTCGTAAAAAGTCCCTCTTCATCTTTCTTGTAGGCTCTCTTCAGCTACTGAAAGGCCACAATTAGGTCACCCTAATCAGGAGTGCATTTCTTGCTAACACTTTTTATTAAAAATAAGCATAAGCTACGTGCAACCAGAAACCAATTAAACCAATTATGTTTTATAAAATTATCTAATGAAATATGAGGGCAAATGACTAGTGGTAATGACAGGTATTGAGATTCTGAAAACTATCTGAAATAAGAAAAATTTAAGAGACTGGCAAAGATAAAGTAGCAGTGTCATACAGTGAAGCTGTCACAGATTGTGTTATGAAAAGCAGTAATATCTAAATAACAGAATAAGCCTTTCTTTGCGGCAGTGATGGCCAGTGTCTGGTGTGGGTTCTGTATGACTGACCTATCATAGGAGCAGTATCTGAACTGCTCACTAGCATGAGCTTTCTATGTTTAGGGTTGTCACTGGAACATGGTTTGTGACTGCCCAGATCCTTGTATTTGACAGAAGAACTTCTGTTAAAAATGCTTCTCTGAAAAAGGGGAGATACTTCTGTTGGACCAAACATGCTCTTAGCACACTTTGGTGTGTGTACTTCTGGTATTTCAATGAAATCTGATTTTCTCTTTCTTCTTAAAAACTAATTTAAATTCAGTATTAACTATCCACCCTTTGACACAGGGATGTTTAATGGTTGAATTATGTCTTTCAGACATCTAACTTTTATAGGGTATAAAAAAATAGCTCCTTCTGTCTTTATCTTCCTATTTTATTTCAATAGTGAGCTCTGCCTGATTCAAAGTGAATTTTATCTTACACCATAAACATAACCTTCTTCTTCTGTAAATAAACCACATAAGAATGAGGAAATAGGCTTTTTTGTGAAATAGGCTTTTAATTTTACATAAACAGAACAAAGTCCATTAAAGAGTTACTGTAGCTTCTTAAGTACATTTGTTTAACTGCATGCATAACTTCATGAGTTAGTTAATACTTTAGCTTATTGTGGATTTTTTGCATGTTAAAATTTTCTACTATTTCTATATCTTCCTTGAAGGGTTTTCATCTGCCAAGGGCTGAGTATGGTTTATCAGGTGCATTTACCAGTCATGTCTTATTGTTGATTGAAGCTTTGATTTAAGCTGCTTGGCAATCATGTGTGGTTAAATATATGCAAACTCACAAAGCGAAAACATGTACTTTGTTCTTGTTCTCAACTGTGTTTGTTTCAAGGCTTTTCTCCTTTCTACTTGGGAGTCTCATGCATCTGGAATTTACATGGAGAGGTCCTGAGGGAAGGTTTAGGCACCCTTTCATCACTCACCTGTATCAGGAAAGTGCCAGAAGCACATACTTTTGCCTTGCTTTTTGAAAGTCTGAGGACAATTCAATGGAGGTGTTTAACCTTGAATAAGAAAAGCATTTCTGAGAAGAGTAGCTGTGAAATTAACAGCAAGAAGCTTTTAGAAAACAAAGTCATATTTGAGGATGGTATAGATGTTGCTTATAAAAATAGTTAAAAAAGAAAAAGTAGAATTAAGCTCTGCATAGGCAAATACAGATTTGTGAGTATCTACATGTATAAAGATTTTTTTTAAAACATTAAATCAGTAGCCATAAATATACAATTTTCAACATTTTCTTGTGGAAGTCTTTATAAATGCAAAATGGTAGAATTAAAATGCTAAAAATTTACCATGGGTAAAAAACCCCTATTGTGGTTTTTCTAAAGAGCTTTGAGTGATTTAAAATTTTCTGCTTTACAGAAGAGATGCTCTTCCTTGTGGAAAAAGAAAATAAAGTGTGACTATGAGGACAAACATACCGAATTTTTTTAAATCTTTAATAACCCAAAAGACTATTTTCTTTGAAATCTTTTAAAGATTCTTGTTGTGTTTTGGGTATAGTAGCTGTGAAGTGGTTAGACAAAGCAATGTTAGCTGAAATAATTTTTATACCAGTCATTTTAAATTGATTTATTTTCAATTATTGAATTCTTTTAAGTAATGAGTGAAATTTAGATTCTTAGTTGTGACAAAAAAGAATCAAAGTCTTGAAGAGCTAAGGACAACTTAAAATACATATTAGCAGTGTAACAGAAAAAAACAAAACAACAAAAGCTGTCTTTAGTTGGAAATAATGATATGGTTAATTGTGGTACAGCACATTAGAACCACATTATAGTTTCTGAAAATTGATTCGAAAATATAGGTAATAATTTAAGAAGATGCCATAGTTAACAGTTTACAGGCTTAAATATACAGTTGAAGCAAGTTCTAGAAAACTTGGTTATAATAAAATATCTAATGCTCTAGAGAGGGCTGCTGATACTGTGATGATCTTTTTAAGGAGCTCCATGGCTAAGTTAAATGACAACTCTGTTTTGTCTTTACAGCTACAGAAAAGCATTTAGTTGTGCATAATTGGGTTTACTCTTTGAGTAGTACTCTAGGAGTACTTCTGAAAACCATCACTAATAAACAGGACAACATGTTTGAATTCAGAGTCTTACATACACTTAATACAGAGGTGTTTGATTGTGTATATCCAGTAGCTATACAAGAAAACTGGTACTGTTATAGTCTTGGTTGGTATCAATGACTCATGTCAACTGAGTAATTTGTGGGCATGTGTGCTTGTTTTCTGTTGGTCTCTGCGTTGTTTATAATGAGGCTAGAACTTTAGGTATTTTATTTATATTTTATTATGGGTTAGGAAGATAAGGTTTTAGTAGCTTGATGGCCTTTCAAGCTATTTTAATTCAATGCTGGACTCACAAACTTATTCCTCTGTTTAGAGGGGCAGATGGTACTCAACACTTCTGATGAAAAAAAATAATTTTACAGTTACCAGATTTGTATGTGGAAAACAATTTTTCCTCCCAACTTGAACCACCGCAACGCTGAATTATACAGGACTTTTACAGCTGTTGTCACAATCATATATATTCTAATATGATTTTTTTTTTAATATTGACTGGCTGGTTGAGAAAAGCCAATGGCTCACCTGTGACACAAAAAGAGCAGAAGCTATCAGAGATTTCTACTGGATTCAGCCCATCATTCTTTACTAACCCCCTTTTTATTTAGCATTAATATTGTGCAAGATGAACTTGAATCCAGAATTGTGTGTGTCCCTTTGCTTGGCTAAATTATAAGTTTTCTCCTCTGAAAAAATATGAATAAAATAATTATTTTATTTTTTTAACAAATCTATAATGGATGAATTAAGATTGTTTTCAGGTAGTTTATTTGTGATGGTGGTTCTTCAGGTGTATGAGCAAGTGCAAAGTCCTCCTTTCAGTTACGATCTGTGCAGTGGTAGTCATCATTTTGATTGCTCGGGCCAAAAAAAGAATTGCTAATGTTCCAAAGGGTTCTGCACACTAAGAGGAACAGAACAGGACTGTAACTATAATTGGATGATTCCTTGTCTTCACAGCTACAGGCAGTGTAGAAAGGATTGACTGATCACTTACTGAGGGGTGATGGTTGTGTCACTTTTCGGAATGGTCTTCTTGCAAATCTTTGGGGGGCTGTTGCTTGAGGTAGATGGCACACACTGGTCTTGGGCACTCACTCCACTACATCTGTGGCTCAAGCAGACTGTGGAGCTCTAAACAAACATGTTTTTTAAAGGCTTTGAGAGTCCAGACTTCTTGCCAGCTGACATTACAGAGGATCCGGTGAAGATTGCTAAAATTATGTATACCTGTCTCAACTGTGTAGAAACTCAATGACTTCAAGTAGTTAGCTTTGTCGTATTGAACCACAGCTGTTGCCTGGGGTTTATGGTTCGTCATCAGTTCTGAGTAGTATCCAGCTGTGCAGTCATTTTGTAGAATATTCCCTAGACTAAATTATTATTTCACTTCATCTCTGATCAAACTCAAACTATGTAGTTTGCTTTACATGTTGTATGCTTTTATGTTATGTGAAGAGTTGTATTCTCAGGTTGAATTGGCTTATATCCATCCCAGGTGTGAGTTCTCCGTAACTGTAGCAATCGTGGAGTATGCATTACTTCTCTACACTAAGTACACTGGTGGAAGAATTCACTGTGCACTTAAAAATTCAGCAATATAGGCTCATTTCTGCTAAAAATTTACTTGAAAATTTGATAGACAATCAGAAACAAAGAAAGTAGCGTCATACTTAAAGCTATATTAAAATATAAGCCTATAATAATAAGATAATAATTCACCAGAACTAATAGAATATTAGAAAAGATCTTCAGTGAAGACCTGAAACTTTACCTCTTAATCAGTGATCAAGAGTGTGATGGTTCAAAAAGAAACTTCAGCTAACTACTCATGTGAGCTGCTGCTCATCAGTAGGTGTAACAGACTTTCAAACTCACCTTAGAGCTCTGGGAACTTGGAAAGCATAAGTTTTATTCACATAGTGTCTTTTAAATGACTTAAGTTTACTAGGTTACTTTTACCCTCTTTGCAAAAGTATGCTTATGTGCATTCTGGGGAAGGATGTCTGTGAGTGACCATTTAAGGGTTGGGGTTTGGGGATTTTTTTTTTTAGTAGTAGAAAGCTTGTCCAAACTTGGGACAATGGTCAAGAAGTTTAAAATCTGAACATTGTTCTGGAAAGATGTATTTTCAAAATAAAGATTGAAACAAAGTGAAGACTTCCTTAGAAGTTATAGGCTTTTGTTTTTTTATCCCAGGTTCCTGTTCTTTCTTCAGGAAAATACCAAAGCAGTAAATAGGGCTCTGAGGTAGTGAGATGCACCAGTTGAATGTGTAGCCACCTTATTCATAGTGTGCATTCAGAGGAACAGTGAAGTCTGTGATCTTTTCAGAAATAAAAAGCCAAAAACTTATACATACATTCCTCTGGGCTGTAACCTGTATTTAGTATTCTTCTAGAGGAGACTTAAATTATTAAGTTTAATCCAAATATGCATTTTGTGGTTTTGTTCTGGTTTTAATTTTTTTAAGGATTTTTTTTTCTCAACCCAATGTTATTAGAAGTCAGACTCCATTGTTTTTCAGTCTTGCTTAGTTGGTAAAAAGTATTTGAGCACATGATACAGAAATCATCTAGGATTTGCCATAGAAGCTCAAAAAACTCTGAAAATTCTGATTGGTTGTCCCATATTAATTGCTTATCATTCCAAGTTGCAGAGGAGGACATATGAATGCATATGATTCTCCTGATACTTTTTCTCCAGTTTCACCTGTATACTTCATGATATGTTGGATATACAATGAGAAACAGTTAAAACATGGATTTATTTTTTGTATCTGGGTACAGGTTACTTAAATGCACAAACTGGTACTTTCTTTACTCTCATTAACATCGAGTTTGGTATGTAACGGTCTAGTTGCATTTATAGAACTAAGGAAAATAAACAGTCTTGTAGGGCTTGCAAGATGATGGATGCTCTAAGCCAGTGGAAATTTTAACTGCTGCTAAGTTGGTGACAATGAGTTTAGTTGGTGCTTTAGTTGGATTTTTCATTGTGAAGCCTTTCCTGCATTGTATTTGTGCTCTGGAGGACTGAGTTCTTTTAAGTTGACACTGAAATATTTTATAATGGAAAAATGGCTTTGACTCTGCAGTCAACAGGCTGTGTGGCAGTCTTCATGTTACTATTACTTTCCTAGCATGATTTTTTATCTCATATTAAGATTTCAAGAGACTGAAAAATTATGAGTTCATCTGTAAACTCGCTCACCTAACCACCTCCAGTACAATAAGGCTAAAGCTAATTTCCAGTTATTCCTAACAGTTCCATGAGGTTCTATGGGGAATACAGCTTGGTGCATTTCCTACTTCAAAAATTATATATTAATGGTCAAGTGTGGAAATGGTAGATCTGTTGTTATTCAAGAGGGGGCTGTAGTTTGTCAGACTCAAGCATATTTTGTGTACTGCATGGAGATGTATTGCAGAAAAAATAAACCTACTTTACACGTGCATAATATTCAGTGACATTACATAGATGCTACTGTACCATGTAAGGTCTTTAGCATTACTGTATGTATGTTCCAGTTTTATTCAGTCTAATGCTAACCCTGTTTGGAATACTAGGCACTCAATCTGGTAGGTTAATCTTTTTGTTTATTATGTTTTATGATGGTACAGAGTAACAAGTTTTAAATTAAAAGCATTATAAACAACCAGATTAGAAATTGCTTCAGAGGTTGTGGAGAATAAAATAGCCCAAAGTTATTCTTTGTAATTAATTAGCAAAGTTTTGTACTGAATACTTCCATTACCAATTTCAAGTGGGAAAAATTAGATTGTGAACTTTTAAACATGTTTACGAAGGCTTCTTACACTCTAAGCCCACACTTTAGTAGTGCATTTCCCAAAGGTGTTAGTGTTATTTAGAAGGTATTTTTTTATTGTTACAAACTAAAAAATAAGTTTGCATGCAATTTACAGTTGTCACATAGCATTTATTGCTGTTGTGTGTACATTACTTTTTGCTATTTACAGTGCATTCTAATGAAACACTTCAAGATGAGCCAGGTATTCTAGTGTGTCTGGGCATAAATACATGTTTGTATGTTCTTACACTGTTGATTTGCGCTTAATATTTGCTACTGCTTTAGGGCTATTTCTAGTTATTTCAGGGAATGTAGGGGTTTGCATCCAAATGCTATGTTTTTCAGGATGGTGCTAGTCTCACAGTTATTTTGTAATAAAATCCCTCTAAAATAACACTTTTTAAATTAAAGTGACAACTTGAGAAAGATTTAACAGGGAAAGAAGGCACTGCATTTGCTGACACTGAAATGGTATTAATGCATGTAAAGTGTGCTGCAAGTGCACAGCTCTTTTCTAACCTGCAGGGTATCACTCTTCAGATGTTATTTTAAAAATATGTTTATTAACTTGTTCAGATATAACTTAAAATGTTGTTGTTAAAGGCATGCATCCAGAGACATGCACACAATGATTTCAAAGTGTCAATGTTTCAGGGAATCTAAATTATTTTCAGAATTTCAGAAATTGAGAAGGGATAAGTGGAAGGAGAAAATGTTGGGCTGGTGCCAAGCGATAGCTCGTAACCCTCACAGACTTCCAAACAGCACAAGAACACCCGAGGTCTCAGGTGATGCTTCACATAACTCTTCTTTGGTGAGTGAAAAGTTGCATTTCATGATGGTGGCATGTTCAGATTAACTTCAGAGGTGTTACATTTAATTTATTTTAAAAATTGTACTGTTTGCCATTGCTCGCATTGCCTTAGTGTGTGAAACCCTTTGATATTATAGGTATTTACTCTTTCCATTTGCTTTTTTTTCACCTTTTTTGTTATGCATGGTCCATTCTGACTTGCATGCCATCTATAAATCAATATTGGTGTTTTGTGAATGGTAAAGTCTTTAAGCGGGAGATGACCTAATATGGATTACTTACATTCTTTGTGATTTTAATCAGTGCTATGGCATTTGGTCCCTGATGAATACAGATGGACAATATCTAAAGGTACCTCATTTGCTCTTTGTTCCTGGCTGTAACAGGAACAAAGTACATTATGTCTAAACTTGTGTTAGACGGCTGAATTTTAAAATTATTTTCATATCTTAAACATGGTGTTGCAAGTGATGGTTGAGATAGCGTGCAAAGCTAGTGACAGTAGATGTTCAGGCAATGTAAAGTTGACAGTTTACATAGTGAAGTTAATGTGAATCATATGAAATTCAGTAAAGTTACTAATTGATAAGAATTTTAACTCTGCAGTTTTTGCTCATTAAAATAAAACCACTTGCCTCAGTAGACCTCCGCAGGTGAGTAAGAACTGATACTTGTATGTAAAGGCTTCAAACTGCCTTGCATCTAAGAGAAAAAAATTGTTTACTTGTCTACTTGTTTTAATTCAACTGACTTTTTCATACTACAGCAAGACTGATTATTTGAAACATATTCAGTTAAATATGCCTACTCCAATTTGATTAGTAAGTGTAAAATAGGCACTATATTTTTCTATCCTAAGAAGCATGAGTGGTCAGGAAGTACTACCCTCCAATTGTTGAAACATGGCCAGGATGACATCTAAGCTGAAAGGTGAATAATTATTCCTAAGCACTGATGAAATGTGGTATTCCAAAGAGTTATAAATAAAGAGACAGCAGTCTGCTTGAAAGTTGTTGAAATTTTGGTGAAAAAACCCCCATACTTAATGTGGCAAAATTATTGCGTTCAATGGTGAATTATATAGAATGTAAGTTTCTGCTACAGAAGAGAACACAAAAAGGTAGCATTAAAAGTGGAAGATTTTATAGTTTACTATATATCCTAGATTGTTAGTATAGCTCACTTTCATCTAGAATACTTTAAGAGAAAGGTTCACCTGAAAGACAACGCAGTCATTGGTCACAGCCAACATGGCCTTATGAGGGAAAAGTCCTGCTTATCCAACCTGATTCCCTTTTATGACAAGGTAACCCACCTAGCTGATCAAGGGAAGCCAGTTGCTGTAATCTTTTTGGATTTCAGTAAAGCTTTTGATACTGTCTCTCACAGGATCCTTCTGGACAAACTGTCCAGCGTAGCTGGATAAACACATCATGTGGTGGGTGAGCAATTGGCTCACGGGTCAAGCACAGAGGGTAATAGTGAATGGGGTGATGTCAGACTAGTATCTTGTCACTAGTGGGGTTCCACAGGGCTCCATCTTGGGCCCTGTCCTCTTGAACATCTTTATAAATGACACAGGACTGGAAGGAATAGTTTGCAGATGACACAAAACTGGGAGGTGTTGACTCCCTCGAAGACAGGGAGGCCCTGCAGAGAGATCTCAACAAATTAGAGGACTGGACAATCACCAACCATATGAAGTTCAACAAGAGGAAGTGCCAAATTCCACACCTGGGGTGGGGCAGGTCTGGATGTACCTACAGACTGGAAAATAAGATGTTGGAAAGCAGTGCTATGGAAAGGGACCTGTGGGTCCTGGTCAATGGGAAGTTGAATATGAGTCAGCAGTGCCCTGGCAGCCAGGAGGGCCAACTGTGTCCTGGGGGGCATGAGGCAAAGCATCACCAGTCGATCAAAGGAGGGGATTGTCCTGCTCTGCTCTGCACTGGTGTGGCCTCACCTTGAATATTGTGCAGTTTTGGGGCACCACAATATAAGAAAGATATTAAGCTCTTAGAAAGTGTCCAAAGAAGGGCAACAAAGATGGTGAAGGGCCTTGAGGAGAAGCCGTAGGAGGAGCCCTCTTACTGAGCGGAAGAAGAGGGCAGGCACTGATCTCTTCTCTGTGGTGATCAGTGACAGGACCCAAGGAAATGGCCTGAAGTTGTGTCAGTGGAGGTTCAGGTTGCCAATTAGAAAGAGGTTCTTCACCCAGAGGGTGGTTGGGCACTGGAACAGGCTCCCCAGGGAAGTGGTCACAGCACCAAGCCTGACAGAGTTCAAGAAGTGTTTGGACAGTGCTCTCAGGCACATGGTTTGACTCTTGGGGATGGTCCTGTGCTGGGCTAAGAGTTGGACTTGATGGTTCTTGTGGATCCCTTCCAACTTGGCATATCCTGTGATTCTGTGAAATTAAAAAGCAGTAATTCTATGAAAAAATAAATTTCATGTACATTACGCCCACATTTAATTACTATTACAATTTTAGTTTCACATTTAATTACTTTTACTATTTAGGTATTACTAGTAATATGAGGTATCATTAAGGAATTGAGATATGTGGAAATTTGCATATTTTGATTTCTGCTTGACTGCTAGTCCACATTTAATTTGGTTTGATATTCCAGAGATAAGCATTTCAATGTATCAGATGGAATTTAGAAATGATGAACTGGCAATATAGTTCAGAATTGTTGAATCCATAAGGTTAGTATCTTTTAACCTTATTAATACTAAAACTTGTTCAAAAATAAGTTTACGTGAAGCTATATAGACTGCTGCTTAGTTGATGAAGTGTGTAAGAAAGCCAGAGATATAAACAGCTGAGGAAGATATTGTGTGTCCCTTAATGTCTATAGAATTATAATCTTCTCAACAGGAAATAAAATGGTAATATCTCTTGATGCCTGCCAAGCTTTCCTTTTCATTTTCTTTACTTCCTACTCCTTTAACCATTACTTTTTCTTTCCCTCACTTCTGAAGTAAATGATATTCAGTATAAGCTTTTGCTTTCAATGTCTCTGCAACTTGCAGGCTGTTGACTGAAATTCCTTATTTTACTTGTGAATATTTTTAATCTGAAATCTTGTTTCAAATCAATTTTGATTTTGCTTAGTACTCTTTGCCTTTCAGTATTGAAATTTTGCCATTAGGTTTTGAGTGAAGATACAGACTTTAGCACTGGAAAAGCAAACGTAATGAAACAGCAGAAAGTAAAAAAATATAACAAATTATTTGTTCTAAAGGTGCAAATCCACTTCTGATGAGCTGTTCAAGTCCCTTCTTTCTGAATTAACCTTTCATTTCTCACAGCTCCCCTGTGGACCTGATTCAGCTAAGGCTTTTAAAAAGACTTTCCATTTAAAAATAATCCCTAAAATGGGTATTTCACAATCCCACTTTTCCAAAGGTAAATGCAAAGAAAATTACAAAGAAGTCTCATTAATTTTTCATAAAATCATAGAATAGATTGGAAGGACTCTCAAGGATCATCTGGTCCTTTCTTGGCATAATCACAGTCTAGATGAGATGGCCCAGCACTCTGTCCACACAAATCTTTAAAGTTTCCAGAGATTGTTTCAAAGGCTCATTGTTCTCATTACAAAACATTTTCCTCTTGAATCTCATCTGAGTGGCCCCAAGAGTAGCTTGTGCCCATTACCTCTTGCCTTTTCCTTGTGACTCCTCGTTAAAAGGGAGTCTTCATCCTCTTTGTAGCCACCTTTGAAATACTGGAACATAATGATGAGGTCTCCCCTAAGCTTACATTTCTCAAGGTTGAACAAACCCCGTTCTTTCAACCTTTTTTCACATGGCAGGCTTCCCAGTCCAATTGATGGAAAGAAATATTTTTCTCTCTTAGTGGAAGAAGGAAGTTTGTGGAGTAGGAAGCAGGTTATGATCATTAACAAATTGTTTTTTCCATTACATGGGTAAATGGAATACTGAACAGCAGCACAGGAAAAATACAAAAGAAATTGACTCATTAAAATATTTAAAGAGTTTGATCAAATCAGTTACACCATTTCCCTCCCCACGGCCACTTTCTCACTCACCCTCTGTGGGATGGGGAAGAGAAGCAGAGCAGAAAAGTGAGAAAAATCATGGGTTAAGAGAAAGACAGTTTAATAGGCAAGGCAAAAGCCACAAATGCAAGCAAAATGAGGAATTTATTCACTGCTGCCCATGGCCAGGCAGGTGTTCAGCCATCTCCAGCAAAACCAGGCTCCGTCATGCAAAATGGTTACTTGGGAAGGCAAACACCACTCTGAATGTTTCTTCTTCCTCCTCCTTCTTCTTTCAGCTTTATGACATGACACCATAGGGTAGGATTTATCCCTTTGGTCAGTGGTGTTCAGCTGTCCTGGCTGTGTTCCGTCCCAGCTTCCTTGCTGGTGGGATGGGATGAGGAGCAGAAAAGGCCTTGATGTAAACCTTGCTTAGCAATAACTGAAATGACCCTGTGTTATCAACACTCTTTCCAGGAAAAATCCAAAACATAGCCCTAGCTACTATGATGAAATTTAACTTTATTCCGGCCAAAACCAGTACAGGTTTTCCTCCAGTGATGATAAACTGAGAAGCTGGGGTTTAACTGTAAGTTATGCTAACTATGAGAAAGTTCTGAATAGTGTAGGTATGATGTATCACTAGATGATCTTTAAAGGTCCCATCAAACCCAAATGATTCCTTAAATCTATGATCTTTATATAAACCCCCAAATTTAATTTCAGAACAAGAAAGATCTGATCTAAGTTTGAGGTCTTTGGCTGCCTGATTTCCCTCAAGGTAATGTAATTCCTTGGTGAAAATTCTATGACATAGGGTCCATCTAGGTTTCCCTTAGCAGTGTAAGCCTTGAATTTTTAATCTGACAGGGAGAGAGGGGATGTTTAAAATGTGTATTTTAATTTGTTATAGAAAAACTGTGTAATTTAGTACTCAAAAACTAGATGTAAGAAAAGAGTAGTTATCTAAGAATATGGAGTTGGTTTCATCTGAATTATTTTCTTATTTGTATACCTATTAAGTAGATTTTATTAATCAGGTTGTAGAACCAGCTAGGAAATCCACAATATTATTCCTACAAAATTTTCTATAGACAGTGCTATTAGAAATCTAGTAGTGACTTTAATAGTAACCAAACAATGTGTATCTGTGAATGAAACTGTGGGAGAGATTTAACAGAGAAATGTGATTTTAAAAAGTGCATTATTATTCACCCAGTATAATGAATTATATGATGTCCCTTAATATCTGTTTATGTTAAAGTTATGGAAACTGTTCCTTGTAATGTAGATGTTCCACATCCTTCTGCACAATGCTGTATGCTGCCCCACAGGGCAATTGTTTTAACTATTTATTGCTTTCTAATTTACAGGATCAGCCTAAGCTGTCAGTGGCCTCAGAAGCCATGCCACCCCAGGCCAATCTTGTTGATTTTCCTTATATTTAAAGCCAATTAGCAGTTGTAACCTTGGTTACCATCACCTTCTGTGTTCTCACCACGAATGTAAAGTTGTTAAGAGTTCATTTGTGTTTCTTCCCTATTCATACAGAAACAATTAGAGCAGGGTAGATGTAGGCCCAAAGCTTTTGGGTAAGTCTCCCCCAGCGCTCAGTTTCTTCCCCAGTGCTTATCAGCATCATTTAATTATTTAAGAGCAGGGCAGATGTGGTCAAGTTTTTTCTTATTTGAGCAGTGATTTCAGTTAGGCTTTCCCTGTCACAGGCTTAAAATGACAGTCCTCACTTAAAGAATTTTCATTTCACTTTTTCTGACCAAAAACGAAGGCCACACAGAAAATTAATATTACTTTGCATTTGTAGACACAAAAATAAATATTGGAGAAGAAAAATAAAGGTTACCTGAATGCTGGCATCAATAAGACAATAAGTTTTTATTATTGTTGTTATTACTATTGTTATAACAAAAACTGTTATTGTTTTTGTTGATCATACTATATTGTAATGTTTTACTTAGCTTTATAGCTAAAATTATATTTATGTTTTCTAGGTATTAGATTTCTGCATTTACTATCAGTGAAATTTGCAAGAAATTTTTTTCTGTAGGTAAAATTACTGTAAGAGGACATCAACACAAAATATTTGTTAAATATCTGTGTTACTGTTTGAATAGATTGTATACAATCCTTTATTCTTTCCTCGGAACATTTCATGCATCTTGTTTCTCATAGCAACATGTGTTCTCAAGACTCTTTCAAATCTATTTCATATAAATTATTCATAATTTGTTTTTTTTCTGTATAGTTAAAACTGTCTCCTTAGTCTGTTTCACTTAGGAAAAAGTGTCATTTCAGTGTAGAATTTAAAATCTTTTTTTTTTTTTTTTTTTTAATTTTTGGAGAGGAGGGTTATGTCTGAATACATTAGACTTGTTCACATGAGTTTTGACTGAAAGTGCAAGAAATTCTTTTTCTAGCAATTTTTGATACGTTCATAAAATCTTAGATTTAGTTTAAAGTGTTTAAAACTCCAGGTTGTATGATGCTGGGTTATAGATACTGAAGCAAAGAGGGGATTGGCAGATCACCTGTTTTCTGTCTGGGAAGTGAGTTCTAGAAAATGAGAAAATCAGACAGGGCCAAGTAATTAACCTAAGTTTTTTATAAGGTGAAATGGGTTATTCTCATTCTAGCTCAGTGAAGCCTTCAGTTCCATCATTAACCGAACACCTTCACTATAGTGGGGAAGTCAAGACAGGAAGCATCAAAGAAATGTCTCTGCTCTTTCATTTATTGCCAAAGTAATACCAGCAAGGAGAGCTTTGAAAGCCCATCATGTTAAAAAAAAAAGGTAGTGGTAGATGATAATGCAACTTTATCTTATTTAAAGTCTCAAGGTAATACTAAATGTTTAAGTTGAATTGCAAGTTTACTTATTCCCATTCCTGAGGATTCCTAATTTTTGTAAAGTATTTTGCTGTCTATCATTTGCATGCTCAGGGGGAAGTATGTGCATGTAAGTTTGTGCATTGTATATGTATATATTTCAACCTTACTAGTTTAAATTGTACTAATCATATAAGTTTGTGCAGTTTCTGCAACACGATTCTTCCTCACTGTGAAGTGGTTTGCAAAGTAATTATTACTGCAAAATATAATCCAAAATTTATACTTTAGAGGAAACTAGAGTTGTACATGCACACAGACCATTTCGTGCATTCATGTGAGCACATAAGTTTTGCTACACACACGGCTGGAAGAGGAATAAAGTAGTAAAGCTACAGGGAGCTCTGTGTCTCCCTAGATGCATTCCTAATGTATTCTTCTTCTTTTCTATCCTCACTAAAAGTCTCCCCAGCACTAAAAAGGCTTTGGTGTTGGTTTTGTGTCACAGGAGGCTACACAGTGCACCACACTTCTGCAGCTGGCTGTTCTTCCAGTGCAATGCTACATCAAAGTGTTGTGGAGCCATTTCTGCCCACTTTCAGCTCCATCTTCCAACCAAGCTGTGGGCTGATTTTCCTGCAGCATAGCAGGGGTGTCTTGTGAGCACCTAGGCTGGGTAGAGACAGCCTGAGTCGTCATTGCAGTTCTCTGTTGTTCTTCCTCTTACCTAATAGAGAGGTGCTGTAGCATGAAAGATTAAGTAGGGCCTCTTGCAATCTGCAGCATGTATGAGTTTCCCTTTTTGTGAGATTTTGTTGGAGGACTGAGGTAGGAGAAGGTCTGGGGAGAAATCAGACCTTCAAATAAAAGATAACCTTTATAAGTGGATTCTTCCAAAAATACTCAGTGGGAAGATTCTGAAATCTAATGTTGTCTCTCTGTTTTCCAGTTGGCAGTGTCACTGAATACTTGCCATTGCAACTGGAATTGTGGTGTCTCCTTTAAACAAGGAACAGCAACAGAAAGTGCTGGAGTGCTGAACTGAAGCAGAAAAAGAATCATCATGTAGGTTAAAGCACTGACTTGTGTTTTATGTAACTTCTATGTGAGTTTGTGAAAGCCATTTCTACTATATTATTTCAGCCTCATTAGTGTGAACTAATGACCACTCAGGATGAAATTTCACTTAAAATTGTAAGGTGCTTAAATCCTGTAGAGATAAAGGTGTTAGACCTATCCTGGTAGATAGTGGAAGGATTAAAAAACTCTGGATAATTAATACAAGGGAGGAGGATAAAGTATGGCAGAAAACCTGATTTCTTTCTTGAAATGAATGAACAGATAGGCTGCAGTTTAGTGTTCGTTCCACAGGAGATAACAGCTTCCACCAGGTACCCTGCTGCAAGCTCAGAGGTGTTAGTTCAAATCTCGGTCTTGGAAATGCCAGTCCTGTCAATTTAATTAAAATGGCTATGTGGTCAAGGATGACCATATGTGGATACTGGCCATATGACTTCTGTTGACTCTTTTTACAGAGAAAGAAAACTGCATGTGACCTTGTTAGGCTAATTACATCTGGGGTTAATCTTATATTCCCTCCCCCTTGACCTTTCATAAAGTATGAGATGGGAGTAATAGAACAAGATTAAGAAGGGGAAATTTAGACTGAAGGTAAAGAGCATACTCTTGCCAATAACATGTCCTAGGCTGCTATGTGATTTTGTTTAGGGTTACAGGAATCCCACGTCTGTGATCCTTGAAATGTGGGGTGGAAACATTTACCCACAATATTTGTCTTAGCTTTTTTTCTGTCTCTGATTTTTTGTGCATGTAGGGTTCTTTCCTATTTCTAAAGGAAATACGTCCTAGATTTTCTTGCCCTGCTAATTCTTTTGAAAAAATCAATGGCACGAATGGTACAACTTCTGTACCAGATTAGTTGACTATGATTTGTGTAATGATTAAGCATTGTTTAAATAGAAGTGTTTGTATTTCATTCTTTGTGAAGATCTATTTTTTTTTGATAAAGCATCTGTTTGCTATTTCTGTGTCTCATATTTCAATTTTTTTCTCTTTTTCAATCTGCATTGACCCTATTTACTTCTTAACCACATAGGTTGTAATTTCTATAACTGAGGTATTGGTTTTTTATAAGGTATTGTATATAGATCTTAGGTTTGGCCACCTTACATTAAGAGGAGAGGCACCAAATAGTTTTAGGATTTTTATATCCAAAAGTTAAACACTAGTTCTTTTCATGATGGATGGGGAGAAAAATAGTGATTTTTTTCTTGTGACTTTTTCTCTTTTTTGTTGTTTTGGAGAAACAAAATTTTATGATGTGCAGTATAATCATGATCTGACAGAAAAAGATGAAAAGTAAACTAAAATTGACTTCAGATGTATTGATACTACAAAGTGGAGGTCTTGTTTTACCTTTATTTTCCACTTACGCAGAAATGATCCAGTTAAATTTTGGGAGGTGTTTGTTATTCTTAGCTTTAATGTGGTATTTATTGTAGCACAAGAAACATGTTCTAAGTTGCAGTGGGGTATGCTCATGTGTGTAGTCTACACTTTTATTTTTCAGGCTATAAATGCCTCATTCTAACAGTATGTAAATGTGATAATAAATGTATTTTGAGTTTTATAACTAAATTAGAATACTGCACCTTTTTTTCTGCTGTGAGAGAGATATTTTCATCCTACACATATGTTTGTTTGTTTTTTTCATTTAGAGTCATAGGATCATTTGGGTTGGAAAAGACCTTTAAGGTCATTGAGTCCAGCCATAAACCTAACACTGCCAAAATTAAAAGTTTCCCCAAACAACTAACGTTTCTGTCTGTTTGGACTATTCTTCTTTAATATTTACTAAGATACTAAAAGCAGTTCTGGGAAGGCTTTGATTTTGTTTGTTTTAAGATTAGGTTTCTAAAATGCGTATGAAAAAACCATGTTAAAAATTCTTACTTGAAAATGTAGTTGGCTATAAAATATTTGAATTTAAAATGATTATGTCATTTTTCTAAGAACTTGTATTCCTTCCATATAAATTAATCAGGTAGCTTATAGCAATTTTGCTTCCCTTTCCTTCCTATGTTTGAAATATTAAAAAAGGGTCAAAAATATGAAGGAACAAATACCAAGGGTAAAAAAATAAATTGAAGGATGTAGAAGATTGGATTCATTCCATGCAATCCCATTTTACTCTTCCTGGGTATAGTTTGGGTCCTCAAAGTGTTTGGAGTCCCAGACAAGAGTCTATTGGGGGCAATCTTTTTTGCCAATCAGTCCACAGTTTGTGTTTTCAGTACAACCATTGGAAGAAATATATAAGGGAAATGCCTAAATGAGGGGAAAGGTGTATTTTGGAAGAAAAGTGATTGGAAAAAAAGCTCATTTACTGAAAAGGCTATTAATTTGAACTTGTGTTTTCCCTAGACAAAGAACCCCCTCAAAACAAGCAAATAGTAGAAAAATCTTCAAACCCGAAGTAGCTGCTCCTTGTATTTCACAGAGTAGCTGTTGAGTGCAGGCTCTAACTAGTGTAAATTTGAAGGTAAGCAGAGTAAATTCATGTGCAGTGAAATTTAAAGTAACAAGATGATTGAACAGGAAGCATGTTGATGTTGGTCCATCTAATGACAAACTCACTGTAGATGAAGACCACAGTGGCAGTACAGATGCTTCTGAGGGCTCCCAAGGTACTCTGTTGATAAACTGGAGTGTGGTACATGAAAACTGTAGACTCAGACTTCATGTTTAGTGAAGAAATATAATTTTACCTATTCAGATTTAGGCATATGCTCTTCTTGGTAAGTGACACTAATTTAGACTACAGTAGTTCCTGATGCTGAAATAATTGAATTAATTTTTATATTATGGAAACTTGCATTTATTCAATCATATTTGATGTTTGCTTTCTCTGGATAATATTATTTCAGCATGTGCTAATTGCTTAGTGTAATCTTTGTATTCTATAAATATTAATGCTCATGAAATGTTAATAACAGCTGATAAAAACAAAATGCAGAAAAATGAGCAATTCTATTAATAAATTTAAATTATTTTATAATTGCATAGATAATTACTAAATTGTCAAAATATCAATAATTATGCATGTAGAAATACAGTAGTATGAAATGGATTGAGTATTTTATACAGTCTAAGTGTAATTTCCCTTCGGCTTTGTTGCTGTTGTGGGTTCAGGCCATTTTATTTAAAACTGAGGTTATGAAATCCTGAGGATCTTATCTTGTGGATAGCCAATTCAAGATAGTCATGTCATTTTAAAGAAGTGGTAATCTCCCAGTACTTTAAATGTCTAATGATGCTGCCTATCTGAAAATCCTGGTCTGTAGTCAAAAGAGGTGTTTTCCAAAAGTGTAAATGTAAAATTTGCTTTTAAGTAATTGTTTTGGGATTTCAATAAAAATGGGCTGACTTTTAGAGGCACCAATAGAAAGTATAAGTTTAGAATATCTGAAGCGATGCATCTCGTGAGTTGATGATTTATTAAAGTGTGATTTTAGGTGCAAGATCTAATTTAGATGGCATCAAATTATCTGTGGTTACTGAAATCAAGGTCTTACACTGGAACTTTTTGAAACAATGAGACGGTGATTTAGGCTGAACTTCTTTTTTGTTCTGTAAAGGAGAATGAAAATAAAATGAGGGAGATAATGGAGGAAAAATAGGATAAAAAGTGAATTCTATATAAATACAGGTGTCAACTCCACATTGGTAAGTATCTTTTACAACTATGAGTTTACTTGTTCTCCAAAAGAAATTTTATTTGTTTCCAAATGCTTTATCACACCATATCCACAGTTCACCTTGGCTTATGTATTAAGCAGTATCAATTAGCTGAGCATTCACTGTGTTGAGTCTTCCAACTAAGTGCATTGTTTGTAGTATTCCGTGGGTGCCTACCCTTTTATCAGGCAAGTATGTTTAAGATACAATGTAAAAAAAATTGGAGCATCCATCATTAATCTGGTGTTTTTGAAGATTTGTTCTAAGGAACCAAAAAAATTAGTTTTTACATGCACCATCATTGACAGGAATCACAAATAGTCATCTTGCTTCTGATTTCAGTATTTTAATCACTGGAACTTTAATTTTTCCTGCTTGATCTTGAATGTTGATCGTATTTTCTTTCTCAGCATAGACACAGAGCATATACAGTATAACATGATCAATATAAATGTGGTTTTTGGAAAACCTTTTTTCCATGGCTCCAAAAAAAGTGATTAAAAGACAAAGAATTCTGCGAGGTGTAACAGTAAAATTTGGCTTTAATGCTACAAGTCACCTAAAAGATTTTTGTTTAACATGTACAAAGAGCTTTCATGTATTCCATGTCTGTACATAGGGTTGAATCAAGAAATGCAAACTCCAGTACCATCTTGAAAGTATGGTCTGTTCTTCTTAAGAAAAAAAAATATCTTTTTACATGAGTTTTCTTAGTGAGTTCAGATATGAAAGATATGCAGCATTATTTTAAAAATCCGCTTTTGTGACATAAGTAACTACTTACATTATTATCTTCTATCCCGTGTTCAGATGTTATTGGTAGTTTTTTTTAGAAAGAGGAAACAAGGTGAATCACTGCATTCTTAAACCACTGCAGCATCGTGTTGCTGCTCCACAGTGTCCTTTCTGTCACTGAAGTGTGGAAAATACTGTGATTGCAAGTTGTATGGGGCTGCAGGAGAGACTGGTACATGGCTCTTTCTGCATAAAGTCATGAATACACTGCCCTGAATTTAAACTGGCATAAAGATCTTGTCTACCACCCACAATTTCTTCGGAATTTATTAATATGATAGAGGTTAGGTGTAGGTAGGTTGTTTTTTATATTTTTCAACTTAGTTTTTAGCATTTGAAGAACCATTTGCAAAGAGATACCTTCTAAACAATGTGGATTACAGTAGCATGAGTTAATGCTTTGGTCAGTCTGTGCCTGCCATGGAAAATGCATTGCTTATCAGCTTCTCAGATGCATGAGATGTGCAATTAGTGCAGCAATTTTGTATATTTATTCTGAATTCAAAGTGGTTAGTAAAACAATTGGTTTCTTGCAGATAAAAAAACTAATTGAAAGCAATTTAGTTTTGTACATGAGAGAATTCAACATGGTTTGGTTATCTCTGTATTTATTTTTGGGAGGCAATTAACTGCATAAAGGCCTCTCAGAATGAGAGGATATGTTTGTGCATATCTATGTATCCGTGAATTCAGAAGTGACTTACAAAATGTCTGCATTGAAAATGTGTTTTGGGGTTCAGAATGTACTTTAATTAAAAAAAAAATCACTATGAGTGCTTTGAATCTCCTTGTAATGAGGTCTGTAAACTATGAAATCTCTGATGCCATGCTTCATGATATATTTCTCTGCTTTTTCTGTCTGATTACAGATTCTAGGCAGAAGATAAGTTTTATAAATAAAAAACATGAGATAAGAAAACTGAGAATCCTTGTGATACAAAGGAGTAATGTAAAGTTTTGCAGTTTTTGTTTTAGTTATGAAGAAACATTTCATAAACCATTCAATTATCTTGGACTGATTCCAGCCACCAAGAAATGTAACCACTTCATGTATTAGTTGAGTGTTTACATTATTCCATTAGCCATCTGAAGCTGCTTCAAGGACAAGATGATGATTATTTTTGCTACTATTATTATTAATAATAATATTAATATTATTTTTCACATGATTAGCATTATTATTTCAAAAATTTATATATACTTTGGGAAAGTGCAAATATTTCCATATCAGCCACAAGAATTAAGTTTCCTGTGCTGTGATAAAGAATGAGGAGAGAAAATACATTTTACATAATTTTTTTTCCATCCATGGGGTGTGCAAGGGAGTCAGCAGTGTGAAACTGAAACCCAGGACAATTACACATTCACTACTTTGCCCTTCAACCCTATTGCTAAATGAAGTCCAAGACCCAAGACTAAGAAATGATGGCTTTTTAAACACATGGTTTAGAAACCTGAGAGTGAAAACCAAATGTATTCCAATGCATTTGATCTGTAGGTAATCTTCAAGACAATACAAAAAAAAAATAGATTCAGAAGGATGCCTGTGAATAACATGTCTGCTCAAGAAAGGTTATTAGTTTTCTCTAATAGCCTTCCAGTCACTGCCTCAAGATTTGGATGGCCTGAGATAGTTATATTAATGGAAGCAGTGTAGTTGAAACTGCTTTATAATCCTCAGTAAAACCTATGCTATCAAGAGATTGCTGCTATGAAACATTCACAACCATGAAGCTGTTTTTGACATTCAGGCAACTGCTGTTTTCTTGGAAACATGTATTTTTGTATTGTGTAAGGCTCACTAAACTGAACTAAAAATGAATTTTGCTTTGCTGTGGAAAAAATAAATTTATTTTTAAATAAAAGTCCAGTAATTTTTGAGTTCTTTTGCTTAAAAAAAGTTTTTTGAAAAATTTAATTGATGTTTAGGTATAAGTTTTCAGATTTTTTCTAGGTTCTTGTTTTAAATAGTAGAAATTAAAACCTTTCCGTACATTTTGAACTTGAAAATCACATTCAGAATATATATGTTACATTGTCCTTACTGTTTTCTTCCATGTCCCATCATGTAATACATTCTCAGGTGTGCAAATTTTTCTTCCCCAAACCTAAAGGTCTTTTCAGTTAGGAAGAAGTTTTTGCAGGATTTGGTCTTTCAAATTTCAGAACCTCAGAAATGGACAGCATAGATGTCGTGGGAGAAAGAGGGAGGAGGGAAAGATTTTTAAAACAATTTTATATTCTTTAACCTTTCACCTCGCCAGCCATGCATAAATTTTTATGTACTTCAACTCACAGATGTGCTGTTTTTAAGATGAATATGTTTTTAAATGAACCTCATTTGTAATTAAAGCTTAAATGCTACACATTAGAAAAATTTTTGTTCTGATTTGCAAAATGTTATCTAACATTCAGATTAGAATAGGTTTGGGCAAAACCAGTATGCATAAAAATCAGTTGTAGAAGGTTCAGTGATTAAAGTTTCGTGGTTGATTTTGATGGTGCACTCAACTCTTTCTTACCTGAGTAGTCATCTTGGTTGTGAGATGGTAATCATACTAGTTAATGCTTGGTGAGTTAAGAAGAGAAATCTAACCATTTTAGTGATGTAGAAAAGCATCTTTTCCAATGCATGGAAGTAAACAGGGTAAGTAAGCATGTTCATAACAATATTCCTTAACCAAGATTTGTTGAAAGTGTGTCTCTAAAATACATACCCACGTGTGAATAGAGGGGGGAGAAAAGCTAAATATACTTGGACTTACCTGAAGTACCTTTTTTTTTTTAATTCGTTTTCCCTGATTCATTTATCTCACCCCTTGCAGTAGCAATGAGCACATTAACAAAGAAAATTAACTTTTCATACTGCCATGAGTTGTGTTCTTGTCAGATCTTGTAAAATAAGCCAACCTGGGCCTAATCAGTATTTTAGAGATCCATAGGGTGCAAAAATGTAAGTTGGCAAAATAAGTTGCTCTTCTCTTGTCAAGATTTCTTTGTTTCTTTTTTTTTCTAGCAGATGTTATTCTTGTGTGGGTTTTAGTTTATCTTTTTCAGGTGCATTGTTTTGAAAATGCAAATTGTGAAATTCCACTCTTCATCACTCAGTTTTTGAACACACAGCAGTTACTTGAATTTGCTTGTTGCTATACCGAGTAGTGGATACAACTTTTAAATAAACATTTAAGAGTATAAAATATTAATATTAAGTAGCATGCAAATATGTTTGTAATTCTAATGAAGTTTACTTCTTGCTATAGCTGTAAGCATAATACCTTTATATGAGGCTGAGTATGATATAAAATAAGGTATACACTATATTTTTGGTGTTAAAGGATGCTGCAATATGACAGAAGTTAGTATTATTCACTCTGCTCCTAAAAGTGAAAAAATTGTGCTGCTATTGGAATTGTTTTTCTGTTTTGCCAGTGTTGAACAATGAGAAAGCAATAATGAAATTCAAATGTAAGAGCTTCACATCTATCTCCACCTAAAAAAGGTGGACATAAAAATGGTCATGTCTCCTTCAAAAGCAACTGATGCCTGTAGAAGAATAAAAATATCAATATTTCTGTGACATGCTCCCCCAAACTAAAGAAGGGATATTTAACAGCACATGATAAAAGTGTTTTATTTCATTAATTTCACCATTTGCATTTCTTTCAATATCCATTGAACATTAACCTTTAACATTGACTAATTTCTCTGGCAGAGTTCCAATGTTTAATTACTGGATTGTGTGAAGATCTACTGCTTGTTACTATTAATGAAATCCCTGGGCTCTTACTGAGATGCATATTGAAATACATTATCAAACCTTATATGGATTTAGAAAGAGTGCCCTTTATGCCTCTTTCATAGACCATATTAAAAAATTGCAAGAGTCCAAGAGGCCTAGCATGTATTTGTTGTTTCTGTACAATTTTGAGGCTGTGTGAATTTTACAAAGGAAAAAATCATTGTCATTTACTGATACTATCTCCAAAATTATTTCCTCTACCCCTTTGACAGTCACAATTAAAAAAATTCATCTCAGTGCATTAAAAAATCTGTTCTTGTGGGAAGGCTAAAGAACATGAAATACCTTCAAAAGCATTTCAAACAGAGTGCTACTCCTAATTTCAGGTTTCCCTGCAATGGATTCCAAATAACCAGAGCAGGATGAAATCTGTCAGCACATTCACAGGTGGTGAAAAACCAGTTGAATGGAGGAGGAGAAGGTGGCAATAACTGTTCCATTTTGGCAGATCCCACTGTTCAATGTAGTCTTGGTGCTGTGTGTAGTCACTTCAGGAATGAGAGGCAAGGACATCAGGATGAGTAGTCAGAATGCTCCCCCAGGATTCTCACCTAGGCATGTGACTTTCAGCTTCATAGAGGTTACTGTTACGTCACTTGCACTATTTTTTACAAGGGGTAAAAGAAGCAGCTTTTCTTGGGCTGATGACTTCATGATTGAGGAATTTGAGGAAGGAGCTTGGAAGTTCAACGTAAATAAAAATTGCTGACTTTAGTATAGAAATGATAAAAGATTTTTTTTAAAATTTTTTTTTAGTATGAAAGTGCTGAATGTGTTTGGAGGATGGTTTTGGATTAAAATTTAGGCAACATTTTTTGGGGTTTGAGGATGCTTAGGCAGAAAGGTTCTTGCAGTCAGGGCAGAAATTTTGGAAGAGTAGTTTGTCCTTGAATATCACTTCTTGTAAAGGTTTCTCTGAGTAGATGAAGAAGGATGTTAAATTCATATTTTTGTACCCAGATTAGTTCTTTAGGCATAGTTATTTTTCTGCCTGACATATTTATATGGGAAGTAGTCTTATTTGTTTTCATGAATTAGACAGACAGCCAAGCTACAATACAAATGTGGAAATGGCTTTATGTTTGAAGGCTGGAATCACATGCTGTCTTTGGAAGCTCTCTCACTGGAAAACCATAATTAACATTTTTTGTGTGATTTTAATGTGATGAAAAGCTAAAAGGGTGGAGATCAGGATGTACAACTGTGCAGTGAGAAAGGACTGAATACAGGCTGTATGTGAAAGCAGCAGAGAGTATTGTCAGACTAGTCCTATAGCCAGGGCTGCAGGTAGCCTGTTTAGTTTACACACTTTAACTTATTTATCCCTCAATTGGAGGCATGTTTTTTTTTTTCTTGCTAGCATTGCATAGACAAATCATATAGTGTCATGAGGCAGAGTTTTTCTATGATTCTATATTTTATGTTATTTTTTCTACCTGTGCTTAATTGTGCAGTCCTTTAACTAATATACTTGCATTTAGAAGTGTATTTTTTATTTATGCTTTCCATTAGTTGTGTGAATATTTAATTGTATCTTTTTGGTATCTTTTAACAGCAGCCTCAGAGTATTTTAAACTAAGGTTTTTAAGAGCAGTAATACATCTATAGAAATTAGATGCTTGGGTTTTGTCTCCAAATATTAAAGCACTTTTGAAACATTCAACCTGTTTTAGAAATAGTTTGGGGCTTGATATATTATGTGCTTTTTGCATTAAAATGTATCAATGCAGGTACTTAAAAAACTGTATATTTTTTAGTAATTTTATACTTATGTAATAATTTCTTGTTCTGTTGTATGCTTATTATGTGGAAATATGCTAGGTTTCATAACTTCCAAGTTAAGATGTCAGGGTTTTTATTAAATATAATACTAGTTTTATCAGGTACGCAGTAAGAGATTATAAAAAGATTATTAATTTCAGTAATTTACCGAGTTATAAAAAGATGTTGAGCTCCTGATAAATTGGTAAATATGAATATATGCTGGGTAGTTTGTGTATGTTAAAATGTCAACACTGAATTATACATAAGGCTATATCCAGCCATATGATCAAATGCCTTATATTTAAATTAACGTCATACCTTAGTAATTTAAAAATAACACCATAAATAAACTATTTGAGTATACATTACTTCTCTTTTTCATTTCTCTTTTCCAGTACTCAAGTAGTTGAAAATTAGCTAAGATACAAATTTTACAGTGCTTACAACTAATGGGAAATTTACAATTCTCCCATGGCACCAGCAAGACCATCTGTCCCAAATTCCCAAATTTATATGTGAATATAATGAATGATTTTTCCATATTATATGCTACTTTTTAAAGTTCAGTTAGTACAGGAATTTTCAGAGTGATTCAAGTACATGGCATTTTTGAAGAAGAAAAATTATGGTTTTGCATTAAGGAAAACAAAACCAATTACAAAAAAAAAAGGTAGGAAAAGGTAAAGATTCAATTTACTAGGGAAATAAAACTAAACTTTTAAATCAGTATTGTTATCTTAGTAACTCTAAGCATGCTTAGGCTATTTGACTAGGGGTTAGAGTATGTGCAGGGTTGCTAATTCTTTTTTTCTTAAACAGAAGTTGACTTAAAAATATATCTCAGAGTTTTTGATTGTGTTCCAGGCTTCTGACAGTAGGCTGGCACAGGACTCATTATGAACACTGGTGGTAACATTCACCTGGAACATGAGCATATCATCAAGTATTTTCTATTATTTCATGTGTTTCCAGTGACCTCATTACAATTTTGTGACTATATAGCCATGCCCACATAGCAGGATTCAATTTTCTAGTGAATAAATGAAACCAATATGATAGGCAATTTAGATTATTCAAGCTGAGGCTTTACACTGAATGTGTAGATTTGCATTAAAGCTTTTGATGTTACCGAATTGAATGGGAAGTTAAGGTGTTACCTTCTCTATTGTAACTAAAGTCTGAATGAATCACCAGTGGCACCATAGCATTGAGTTGATAAGGTTAGCAGAATGCTGAGCATAGAGAGGCGATAATACACTAATGTACAAATCTTCACGTGTCCTGCATCGCAACCTGCATCACAACAAGGCAGTATGTATCAACGGAGCCAGTTCTAGTGTTGCAGATGTGTAACCAAGACTCTCTTAAGAAACATAAAAACATCAGCCTTGCTGGATTTCCTTCATTTAGGGAAGACTGAAAAATGATTTTTTTCAACTTCTTGCCTTATCACATGTTGTAGAGTCATCACAATCTCATGTCAGCAGTGGGTAGTCCAACCCGCTAAAATAGCTGAACCTGTTTATTTATTAGAGACTGTAATTTTGGTATTCTGCTAGGTTTAAGGACTGCCATGATGCGTAGGCCACTGGGCGTGGTTTGATTTGGAGGGTAAAATTTACACTGCTGTTTATAACATTGCTCTGCTGTCGCTAATTAAGTGTGTTTCTCATTTCATTTCTGGTTTAGTTTGGGGGAAATCAGAGTTCTAACAGCATGGCAGGGTTCTGTTTTGGTTTTAATGGAGTGTTCATCATTGCACTCGAATTGAGCTAAATAGAATAAACAGAGATTAGATATTTACCAGTATCCTAAGAGACAGGGTTTATGGTATAGCTTGCAACTTAGGTATGTTTTATATTAATATACTGGTGAAATGCATAATGTTACAAAATCAAAGTAGATGTATACTGGTGTTTGCATCATTTATGAAATTTGAATATAAAGTGGTACAGATTTTGGAAGAGTTTGCATTTAGAATTTCATTTCAACTGAACTGACAGTTGTGGAATCATCTGTGTAGTATAGAAATTACTTGGTCACAGCACCAAGCTTGACAGAGTTCAAGAAGTGTTTGGATGATACTCTCAGCTGTCCTCAGCTGCTCCTCCTACGGCTTCCTTTCAAGGCCCTTCACCTTCTTTGTTGCCCTCTTTTGGACAGTTTCTAAGAGCTGAATATCTTATATTGTGGTGCCCAAAACTGCACACAGTATTCAAGGTGAGGCTGCCCCAGTGTAGAGCAGAGTGGGACAGTCCCCTCCCTCGACCGGCTGGTGATGCTTTGCCTGATGCCTCCCAGGACACAGTAGTGTAGACATGTAATCTGAGGTCTGAGAGGGTGTACTTATAGAGTTGCTTGAGAGCAGATGGCAATAAAATGCTTGTACCATTTTACACTTCATAGGAGTTTTAAAATCGAAACTTGGGTAATTTTTGCGTTGGAAGCACTGCTTAGGCCTGTCGGTATTGGAGATATTGGTGAAGTTTGGAACAAAAATTTTCATTTTGTTGGCATTAATAATTTGAAATTTTAAGAAATCGTATTTCCAGGGAATGATAGACTGTTTGAAGGAAAAAAAATTCCTACTAAGCAGCAATTTTGGTGAAAAAGTTACTCTCTCTAGTGAAAGCTACAAAACATTCTTTCCAAAATATATTATGTGTCTAGAGGGGACTTACTCCATCGAGTTCCAGTCCATGCTATTATAATTTTCATGTTATTCTTTAATACTTTAAGTTAGATATGGTAATTTAAAATAGGCTTTACAGCATGCAGAATTAACACTTTCAGAAAAATAGTCAGTGTGCTGTTATGAATTCTTCAAGAGAACCTTCCTCAGGATTAAAATCTATATTTATTGAAACTGTAACTGTGAGAACCGATAAATATGAGAGTAAACCACATGGCAGATAGAGGAATGAGACCACGTAAATCAGTAGTAAAATCTAGACAAAACTTGTAGAACACTATACATTTTGTCCACATTTCAGAAATTCTTACTCAAAAAGATTTGAGGTTTAACCCTAATCTTCAAGACCTGGGGAAAAAGAAAAATAGTAGCAAAATTTGAAATAGCATTTCAGAGCAAGGAGAGACAGAAGCAGGGGAAGACCGAATGCCATAGCAAACTGTTTTAGGAGTATTATAACTTTCTCGTAATGCAGTATTTTCTGTTATGATCTGAGTAACAATGCCAAGATGCTACTCCACTGGGTGTAGGACAGAAAGATTTAGAGTTCCAGAAAAGGCATGTTGACTAATGGGCTATAATTCAGTTTCCAGAAGAACAAATGTGAGGTATTGTATGGAGAGCATGATTTAATTTCATGGTTGGGCTGAATTATGATTTTGTCAGTAGCAAAATGTGAAGGTCTTTCCTTGCCTTATGTGGACTCACTCATCACTTTCTTTCCCCAGAACAAAACCAAACTTGGGGGAAAGAGACTGATGAGACAATTAATATTTGTCCATAGTTTTGATAATTCTCTTTCTTTTCCCAAAGCCACTGAGTCTGTTATCCTTCTTTAAATATTTCCTTAGAAGTCTCTTTTCATCTTAAGGGCTTGTGGGGCTATGAATTAAGACTGTTAAGTCTCTATAACTAATAAAGATCAGCTTATTCTTTTATTTTTATTTTATCTTGTTCTCATTTCACACTTGTTCATTTAGCTCCTTCAGATTTTCTGTACAACACTCAGTGTAGTGTCTAATGAAGTTTTGTGGTACTAATCTACTCATCAGGGTTTCCAGAATAATTATTCTCAGGAGTTAAAAAATGAATATGCATGGCATAACCCTTCTCCCCCTCCCTTCCACTCCCCTTTGCTGGCATCCTGTAAAATTATATTCCCACATCACTATTTGGCATCTGGTTTCATTTCTCAAAATGTATTTGGAAATCTTTACTAGGTTCATCAAAGGTCTTTATAAAAAAAATTGAAGTAATTAAATAAACTTTGCTGCAACTTTTGTTAGCTAAGTGCATTAAGAAAGGAGGGAATTACTAATATGCTATACACTAGTTTTCTCTATGTATATGACATGTAAAGAATGAAAAAGACACCTTGATTATCCTGCCCACTAGCAAGGAACTTATTAAGTGGATATAGTTTCTGATGATGTTTCTTCTTTATCTCATGCAGAAGTGATCTGTCTAACTTGAAGGTAGTTCAGAACTATAGTGGAGTGGTGAATAAAGTTTTTCAAAGCATACTATGGTGATAAAATATTGTGTTACAAGTATGCTGAGATGGTATCTTTTATTTTTTGCTACAGGTGTAATACAGGTGTAGTGACATATTGATTTTTTTTTTAAATTAAAACAAGTTTTTTCATAAAAAATATTCTAAACAAAGATTGAAGTATCACATATCTGCATTCTTGAAAACCTAAATGACACTGTGTTTTATCTCCTAAGAAATGGATATAGACATTCCGTAGATTTCTCCTACCAGTTTAAGGAAGTAGTAGTGTGGATAGTCAGGTATCCATCTCAGTCAAAATGTCTAGAATATGTTTGCTTACAAGAACCTTTGACTTATTTATAGTTTGTCAATTTCTTTATGACTTACTGTGCTTTTTTTTCTACTAATTGGCAATTGAAATAGATCTTTATATCAAGCACTAAGTAGTGGGACCATACTGTCAGAAGTCAAGTATCTTGTGTAAGAATATGCTTGCTGATTTGAAAAGAAGAAAATAAACTTCTGAAAGCCATGCTTTAAAGAAATGGAAAGCTAATCCAAATGACAGAAAATTAACTAGTCTGTTACTAAAGCTGATCTCTAGCTCTATTTTTTCCACTAAGGACAAATTGGCCAAGTAACTTCAAAGTAAAAATACAATCACAGATAATCCTAGTTATTTGTAACCTCTTTATATGCTTTTTTGCATAGCTGTGGTAAATCACTGAATTTAGTTTCCTTATAAATGGTAACAAATTTTCAAAATGTTATTCAGCAGCATTAAGGACAGTGTTTAATTTACTCTGAACTTATTCTGTGAGGAAAAAGTGTGGACAAAGCTAAAAAGGACTCACCAGAAATTTCCCCAAATACAGATGCATTAACAGTCAAAGATTCGTATCACATACGATTTTATCTTACCTTTGGATAGTCTGAATTCATGAAAGGTTTGTTGTACTGCAGGTTTTGACATTTACATAAAAAAATATATGTTCTCACAATTTTCAGGGCTGTTGAATTTCCAGTTAGTGGAAACTAAAGTTACTTCCAGTAACTTTAAGTTAATTTGCTTCGCATTTGTAAAGATATCTTCCAGGTCTGAATTAGTGAAATACTTTTATAAGTAATACTGCACAACAGTTCTACTGAATTGTGTGAAACATTCTCATTTATCCCCGTCTTGGTAATTGAAATGACAGATTTCAGTCTTACAGCTCTCCAGTTTAGGTCTCTTAATGTAAGAAGGTCCAAATGAAGACAAACTAAAGGCCCATGTAGCCGGTATGCTATTTCAGACAACGGCTCATTGTGAATGCTATGAGAAGGGTAAAGTAAGAGCGTGAGCTGTTAGCATGATTTCCCAGACTATTCCCCTAGCATCCAGGATATTGTAGTTCAGGGAATTCCTAGCCAAGAAATAATTTTTTATGTGTTCCCCTTCTGCTAGTATGTTCAGTCACTTTTTAATCCTCTTTAAGCTGTGAAAAAATTCTCATGTGCTTATTAAACATTATCCACTTATGGTATTTACTTTGTTCTAAATCTCTTGTCATCTAGTTTGATTTGCTGTTCTCTTGTTCTTGTATTGGTAGACTGGAAAATAATTTCTTATTTTCCATTTGTCTTATAATTTTGTGGCCCTCTATCACATTTCAGCTTATTGTCCTTCTAGTTTGGATGGTTATTTAGTTGTTTCTTGTGCAGAGGCCAGTCCATCTGGTGACTACACAAATTTTCCATCGGACTTTTCACTCCTGCAGGAAGCAAGAGGATTACTGTGAATGTTTGTGCCTTTGGCGTATTGTTTCTCACTGTCTTTTTTTTTTCTTGGCTCATATCTTTTTACATACAATCACTCAGAGGGTATATTCACGTTTTCATCCTATGGACGCAGCTTCAACTTTTTGTAGGTTCCCTTCGCAGCCGTACATTCAATTTTTTCAACATTAAAGGTACTGAATGCAATGTGAAAATTTACCTGAGTTTCAAGTTTTGAAGTCTGGAACAATATATATTTGTGAAGGCAAGAAAAAAAACATCTTGTCTAACTGCTTCATAAGCCAAAATGCAGAATAATTTGGGCTTCAACAAGGTATAAATGAATCTCAGTTATTTCATATAGATTGATAATATTATTAATTTCTCTGAACTTTTGAATAGATATCATTTTTTTGTTATATATATTTTATATCTATGTTTTATCTATATATTTTGTTATATTTGACTTGACAGTGCTAAACAGAATATGAACTGCTGCAGAGATGCAGACTTGAGTAGGTCATCCATTGCTCAACAATATTCTATCAGCTAAAGACAGAATAAGGCTTCAAAAAAGAATTTTTACTTGTCTTGGTTAGCTTAATTGATAAACTATTTCACAGGAAGCTTAGAGCCAGAACAGAGGCAAAGGCAATAGATGGTCAGTAGTAACAGGTACATAGTTTGTCATGGTGGCCAAGATGAATTTGCAAAGGTATGGCAAAGAAGAATCTTTGAGAGGAAAGTTCTTTTCTTTTTAATTTAGTCTACCCTAAGTATAAAATATCCTGTATATTGGAATTTCTATACAGTGGTTGCTACAGCAGAGCTGACAGTTTATGGTACATTTTAAATGAAAACTTAATAAACTAGCTATTAACCAACTAATGTTAATTTGACAGATACTAGTCTTGTCATAAGTCACTGAAATAAATAACTCCAAAAAACATTGCCTTTTAATGGTGCTTCTGCTTTGTATCCTTTTCATAATGAAAAACCTCATGCGCCATTTATTGTATATGTCATTCTTCACTTTTTATGCTTTTTAAAGTGCTTAAGAGTAAAAGAGGGGAAATTACCCTTACTTTACCAGTGTTTTTTTAGTTGCCAAATATACAAGCTTGTTGTCATGGAGATCAGTGCACAACTCAGATGCCTCAGATTCACTGCTGGTAAAGAGAGCACCTTAATGGATTATCAGGTAAATGTTTGACTATATTAAATAGCTAAATAAACTGCAGGGATTAGAACACATTTATTTTAGGATGCAAAGGAAGTTAGTACTATTCCAACATCTACTCTCAGATTCCAGTAAGTACTTGTAAAAGACACGGCTTTTCATTCTTTGCTCCTGTTCCAGGTCACATATTCCTAGCACCACAAAAGAACTTGTACCCATTACAGCCGTTAGAGAAGTGCCCTGTAAAACTGAACTGAAAAACTAATGTAAATATGAACTCAAAACTGCATCCTCTAGGGCATTTAAAGAGCAGGAGCAGGAGTGCATTGGAGTCGTGATTTGAAATGGTGTAAAAATATCTTTTTATGTTTAAAGTGGAAGAATAAATTCTTCATAGTGACTGAGCATCTCAGAGGCAGGATGGGGGTTTCTGCCTTGTGTCTTTCACATCTCGTAGCTGATTCAGGGCTGCTGGTGCTAATTTTTTGCCATCACAGAACTGAGGGACTGACAGCAAGGCTATGTTAATATTTTTTTACTGGAAGTATCCCCTAATATTTCTGCAATTATGAGCTTGCTCTCTCCTTACACTGTGGAGATTCTTACTGAGCAGCTCATATGCAGACTTGAGAAGGGAAGAAAATCCAGCAGTGCTACTTCTTCTTTCCAGTTAATTGCAGAGGCAAGTTGCTTGCACCATGAAAACATATCACAGTCAGAGGGTGACTCGAGGGATATAGTGTTATCTGTGCAAGGGAGAGCTAGGACATTTACATGATTTCTGTCCCACGTGGATCTCCTTACACAAAGAGCTGTTATACTTTGCCTTATACTTTGGATCACAGAGGCTTAACATTTTGTCTGTGTAACACTTAATCTTCTGCTTTTATCTGAGCCTTCTGAGCATATTTTAATCCAATTTCCCTGAAAACCTAATGTAGGGAAGGAAGTGATCTCATTTCATGCTCACTGTGAGTAGTGAAGGCTGAGACAATTTGATGGCTGAGATGTTCATATTCAGAGGGACTGTAGTTGTGACTGTCTGTTTGCATACACTGGGTAGGGGAAGGGACTTCCACTGTCCTGTCCAACTAGGCTGTGTTTGCATTGATTTTAAAAGAGAAATCATATCAGAGCTGTTGTTATTGGGGTTTATGTTTTCATCTTTTATTGGCAGTAAAGTTTCTCCATGTAATCACAGTATGAGGTTGTATTCCTCATCCTGTTAATTGGCACCATATTCAGAAGTTCTGTCAGTTTGTCCTTATCTTTCCTCCTTAGTTTGTCTCTAATGTGGATGAGTAAGCTATGTGCTGTAGTGCTTGGATGTATCACACTTCAGTGGTTTTAGCACATCTATTTTCTTTGAATACAAAAGGTTAATTTCATTTCAGTGTAGGTTAAATCTGGATACTGACCTTTACAACTGGAAAAACAGATAGAATCATAGTTTAATTAACCTTCCAACCAGGACACATATTTGAAACATACTCAAGAAACGATATGTTTTAAATACTACTGAGATCACTGATATCCAGAAACATCATAATTGTCCAGAATTAGACAAAAGTTTATTACTGAAGTGGAGAAGCATAGAGCTGAGTTTGGAAAGAATTAAGGTAAATTGAAAACAGAATATTGAAATTACGTCTTCATACTTTGTCTTTATTGTGAAATAGGAACAGCAAAGAAGATACTGAAATTGTGATTCTCTACTGACATTTTCCCTAACCTATCAGCTTTTCCAGCTCGCTATGATACTGTTCTGTTGCCCTTCCAAGTTAAAACACAAGCAAGTTCTGTAGAATTAGACTTTTTGTGCTGTTTTGAGAGAAACTAAACTCTGAAAGCAAGTAAGGAGAAACAAATATAGATTTCATCCCTTGACATTGTCTTTTCTTGATCACTCAGCATTTGTAATCAGTTAAATGCTTAATAAAAACATCAGGCCTTTGAACTGAATCTTTAATCATTCTCCGAGACTCTTCTCTGTAATAATTTCTTTTCTAGTATCTCTGATTGTGAAAGCTCTGTTTTGCTTCTTTATAGTAATAATTGGCAAGAGTACTGTTTCTGTATGAGGGAAAAAATATTCATTTGGAGCTAAAGATGGTTTTTTAGACCTTAAAATGAATCCTTGAATACCATCTGTATTTTTATATTTGTATATGCCAATGTTTGCATGAGTTGGGAGGTCTAGTTTCCAAAAATCTGAAAGGTAACATGTTGCTGAGGATGTTCTATGAGCATCAGATTGCAAAGTGGGGACCGCTACCTGAGATAAATGAGCCAGATCTTCAGTGGACAAATCTCCAGTTGACACTGTGTAAGTCACTAGTTAAATACCTGCTTCAGATACAAGTGGCAAAATATTGTTTATTTTCTTAAAATAGTATAACTGTGCTTGAAGTCCTTTCCAACACAGCCTCCTGGAAATATGGAATTGTACTGAAGACTAAAAGTCTAGACCATTTATCACACTGAAAGGAGAGGAAATATTTAGAAAATGACACTAGTGACTTGGGTGTAATGTTATTTCACATTGTGCTGTGACTAAGTAAGTAGGATTCCTTGGTGAGAAAGCACAGAAAAGAATAGAATGAAATCACACATGCTTCATTGTCGCCTGCAGTAATGGAAAAAATTAAACTGATATTGAAGACAGTAATTAAAATGTTTCATGGATAAGAGACTAGATAATTTCAGTGGTGTTTTTAGCAGCTAGAGCCTTGAAGACAAACACATGTAAATGTATAGAGTATTGTGTGCAAATACTCAAGTCAATCACAGTGCCAGGATGTTACTCCCAACACATTAGTCTAAATTCTATGCCGTAATTAACAGATGCGAATAACATAAATATATTCTATTTTATATTCTGGTAGTTATTTATAGCCACCCTGGGAAAGTTTGAATTATTGTCTATCCTTATTATGCTGGGGACTTTTTATTAAGCATGAAAGTCTGACTGAGAGGAATTAATAACAATCTACAATGTCTTTGCATTATGGTTAATCAGATATCTTGGCAGAGCCGCTTCTTATATTTTGGTCTTATTTTTCTGTTCATTCATCACATCTAGAATCAGAAATTGCAGTCTCAACAGTAAAATCTTCTCTTGCTAGGGTAATGTTTTGTCTTCCCCAGGACAGTACTGTTGTTATCTGTTTTTCCCAACTTTCCTCCTCCTTAGCCCTTTGGTGTTCCTCTTTGCATCTGAGAGATTTCTGTTTATAACACAAAATCCTCTAAGAAGGAGTAATCAGTAAATGCTGTGCTGTACGTGTCCATCTCTCAACACATCTTTGAGACTGAATATGTAGGTCATGTCTGTCTGTAGAAACCTGTCATGAATATGTATGACTTGCTTGGCAGATCTGCTAAAAAATAGGTCCATACCGTGTTCCTCACTTCTTTTTACCTGATTTATTTTATGTTTAAAATAAGAGCAACACTTAGCCTTTTAATTAAACATCAGGGTAGCTATAAGGAAAAAAACAAACTTTTGTATAATATTTTCCCTCCATCCCCTGACTGAATAAATGAATATATACCCATAGTTAGGCTTGTGAGTTCTAAGAATAAGCCCAACTTAATTGTGTTTTCTACAGCATGCTTTTATTAATGAATATAATGAATATTTCAGAAAGCAGAGGGGGAAAAAAATTGCTGTCATAAAATATTCTAGAGGTAACTGAAACAAGGATATAGCATTGGAACAGGATGTCCAGGGAAGTGGGCAAGTCACCACTCCAGGTGATATTTAAAAGATGGTGCTTGGGAACATGGTTTAGTGGTAGACCTGCTAGTGCCAGGGTTACGGTAGGACTCAGTGATCTAAGAGGTCTTTTCCAAACTAAACAGTTCTATGATTCTATGGTTTATGAAGGATGAATCGATGTACATAGAAAGAAGATTTGAATTAACTTCAGTGTCAGTTCTAAAACAGAGAAGTGGTTGTAGAGACATATTTTAACTTGAAACTGTCTTTTCTCAAATTTTCTACACCTGAATATATATATAAAAATATATAAAATAAATATATCACTCCAGGAACTCTCATATAGAACTTTGCTGGAAAGAATTTTATAGGAATTTTGTCATTCAGGCCCTAAAGTATATATTTTGCTTTGATATTTAAAGAGGGATGAGTTGCAATGTTTACATTTATGTTGAAAATTACAAACTTCATAATAACTAAACTAATTATATTAAATAATAAGCCAAAATCTGCTTAATTATTTGTTAACCTCAGTTGTCTAGCATTAAGATGAATTTAGGGATTTCCAGAAGAGGTAGGAAAGATACTAATGAATATATCTGTGCAATCTATGTGCATCTTGGATTCAATTGGCATAAAGCATCTTCATGTCCTTACATTTTTTTATTTTCAGCTTGTAAGGTTTCAGACATGCTAGGCCCATAGCACCAAGATTTACAGGGCCTGCTGGTACAGAATAAATTACTCAGTTGGTAATATTTATGATTTTTCAGCTGCATTCAGCAGTAGAAATCCTGACCACCAAAGTACAACATAAATTCTCTTAATCCTACTCTTGTCTAGTGTCAGTATTCTCTCTGAGCTCTGTTGTTCTGCATGTATTTCTGTTCTGTTCATGGAGATCTTTGAGATACAGGTTTGCTTCATATCAGAAGCCAGGCATATAGTCAAACAGGTTGTTCTTTGTCCAGTTCTGTTTCCATTTTTTTTTCTTAGCTTTATTACTTAACATATGGAATTTATGGTTAAGAACTTAATTATCTATAGCTTTCCTCCTATTCTTGTTGCAGTTGGAGTTCAGTTGATTCAGGGTGAATAATGAATCAAATTTGCCAGTGAAAGGTGGAACCTGTATTTTAAAAAGATTTGAATGCTTGGACATCCTTTAGAGGACTAGGGAAAGTGCTATTTCCTTTAATTTTTCCCTTTACTCAGAGGAGTTTGAGTTAAAGGGTCACTAAAGGCATAAAACTTGTAATCAGATAAAAGATATAAAAAATTGTGATATTTGAACATACAACACATAATCAAGTAATGTTTTATAGCTCTATTGTAATTGAGGCACTTTGTGTATTTAATCTTTTGTCCTTTCATAAATACGTGGCTGTTAGAAAACTGCTTGACCATCATGAGTCTTTCATCTCTGGTACTAATTGACTGGAATCCAGCAGGTCACAATAACAGGCAGACAGCAAAGTGACCCCTGAATTCCACCTTCTGAAACAAGTTAGTTGGTCCTTTCAATTAAAAAAAATCTGCATATAGTCATGTTTAACAAAGATAAAACTGAATGCATACCATACTATGAATTAAAAATAAAATTATACGGACCACAGGCTGTGTCTACTTTCTTGCAAAAAATTCGCTATCCCTTACTCCTTACAACTATTTGCTGAAATATGTGTATTGACCACCAAGAGTGTTCTTTCAAGAGAGGTTCATTGCAGACACCAGGTGTTTGGGGTAGCATCCTGAAGGACGAGAAAAGGATGTCACAAATGAGAGAAAAATCAGGAGTATTCAGACTGATAATTGAACAAACATTGATTGGAGTTCAACATGGTGATGAAAAGACTTCTCTTCAGATTCGCTGAGTCTTACAGAAAAGTAAAGTTTCATCTTGTACTGGGAGCTTTGGAAAATAGATAAGAGTGCCTAGTGTATGCAAGAGACCAGAGGAGTGGTTGACTGGCTCAAAACAGCAAGGTGGGAAGTGGTGGGGGAACAGGGCAAGCTCTGTGTAGGTGGGATGGCATGCTGCTCCCCCCACCCCCTGAGCCTTCTCACCCTGCACTATGTAGCACATGAGCGTTTGAAAAGTCAGCCCCAGCCCACACTGTAATGGGGGTGGACGAGCACGTGGGCCTGCAGGGAACATTGCTCTGTGTAAAATGCAGGCACAAGACTTTGTTGCTGAAATTAGTGTGAGCTCACCTGGGGGAGGGCCTAAGCAGACCTGAACTGGTAAAAGCTGTTCCACATGGTGTGCTCCACTACCCTAGATTTAAAAGCTGCTGTGACCACACTAGATCCTAGGGTGGTGACTATCTACCTTTCTCTGTCTCATTTTTCTTTCTCTTTCTTCTCCTATCTTCTTCTTCATATTGTAAACAGGATCATATATTGTAAGCAGGACCAAAAAATTCCAGTCTATGCCTTATTAAGTGCTCTGTTGTATGTGCGTAAATTAAAGACTGCCAAGTTAAACTTTGGCAAATGCCTTATTCTATCAGAATGTTCTAAAGTTTGTAAATAAAAGTTGTATTTTAACCTCCTAAGAATTTTGTTGTTTCTCCCATGCACTGCCCAGAGTAAATCCATTTACCCTCCCTAAACCCTCTGAGCAGACTGTGGCATTGCAATGTACTAAAGTGCTGTCATGTTGTACAGGATAGAATGGAAAACCAGGATAGAATGTACAGGATAGAATGGAAAACCAGATCTTTATTGATTAAGGATGGAAATACTTAAATACATTATCTGTAAATGATAGCAGTGTCTAAATGATAGACCCATTTGACTTAGGAGTGCTGCAGGGAAATTATTTTGTTCCATTTCTGTTCATCACAGAAAAAAGACAAAATGATAATTTGATGTTATAGTGAGAAAGATCCTATTTCACTTTTTGCTCTTTGTGTCAAACCCATTTAAGAAGAGTAACACAGTATGAAAAGAAGTGATAATTATCATTTGAAACCAAGAGATGTACAGTGACATATATATGTCACACCTGTGCAGAAGTAATGAAACAAAGGTGAACTGCTAGTCCTACATTAGCAAAGCAGATTGGCAGATTAAAACCTGCAGACTGCTGCATTTGTATTTTATAGAAAAAAGAATATGGAAATTAGTGTTTGTCTTCATTTTCTATAGCTGAGTAATGCCGAGAAAAAAAAAGCATAAAACATTTTCAGTTTTTCAAGGTGAGTTATCTTTATGAACCACACCCAAACACAAAATTCCCATACCATGACTTCGGTATTAAATGAATGTAAATCAAATGTTAGTGCAATCATGCAGGTTGTTTATAATTGCCAGGTAATTTAGACATTAGCAACCAAACAGCAGAAGGAAGAAGGTTTTGACATGTGGAAACCTATCACAAATTATATGGCTTACCTGTTTTAACTAAAGTGCTCTGATTAATATAGCAAGATGGTGCAAATTAAACATGGATAAAATAATAATTAAAAGCTCTGTGTTTTTGCTGAAGAGAAGTAACTTGGCAAATAGCAGTGGAAAACAAAAACATTAGTAAGATGTTTGTAGGTGAAGAGATATTTTTAAATGTAACAATTAAATCTACAGACACTACGTGTCAGAGAAATTAGAGCCTTGTACTGAGTGTCAATAACCACAGTTCTCTTGTGAAAAACTTAACAGTGATGGATTCATGCAATTGCTCTCCCTCTCTGTAGGATCACTTTTGTCTCTAAAGACCAAGCTTTTTAAAATGCCCGTATGCATAGAGAAAATGTTACTCTTTATAGGGTTTCATATCTTGACAAAACAGGGAAAACATTTTTCCATGTTTATTTTTCGTTCCATCTCTTTTCCTTTGTATTTGCCTTATTCTTTTTAAAATTTATTTATTTTCATAACATTTTCTTCAATTTTAATTAATATTATCCCTCTGCATTTTCTCATTCAGTTTCATTTGTGGATCGTACTTCATTCATCTTCGTAATAGCAGGGTATGTCACTGTAGACTAGCAGTTTACTGATTTTTAAATTATAGTCTTCCTATCTTTTTCCCTCTGACTTTTTAATAAGAAGGTAATGGCAAGTTTCACTTGTCCGTTATCTGTCTTTGCAGCTTTTAATTTTTGACTATGTGGTCAGCTTTGACAGGCATCACTTGTCTCCTGTTAGAAAAGTACTACTAGGAACTGTCATTTTAGCAGCCTTTTTTCCTCTTTTTTTTTTTTTTTTCTTTTCCCCCCCAAGGTATAATCTGAAGAGCATAGGCAGATAATTTTAGTAGATTTTTCATGCAGTGTTGTGCTTGATGCTTGCTGTTCACCAAACAGTTCTTGAGTTGACAAGAACGGATACTATTTTAAATGTGAATTTTTGCATACTAAGTATTTTAGAATATACCTATTCATAGAGAACAACCATGGATAAAATGCCTGTGATTTTTCTTAAGGTTAAAGTACTGTCAGCTGATGGATTCAGTGAGTGAAACTAGCTGTGAAATATGAAAATTTGGCATCATTTAAACAATGGAGACAATAATTTGAAATTATGGGTGTTTTAGAGTATGTTAACCTAGAAACTGATTAGGATATTGATGTCTCCAGTTCTGATAGATGTTGTCATTTGGAAGTGAGCTGCGTGGTATAACACTGATTTCTTTTTGAAAAGAAGAGTGCCATGAACCTCTCTGCTGGTAGGTTTAGTCTGTCTATTGCCCTAGATCAAGGAAACACAAAGATCTACTGGCACCAGGCTGTTGCTACACAACAGTGAACTGCTTATTGCCCAAGTCTATCCTTAGCAACACAGATGGTTTCTTTCTTCTTGCTTACCCTTATATATTGGTCTTCTGAAATCCTGGCCTTTTTCAGTTTAGTTCTTGTAACCTGTTGTGGTTTAAGGCCAGCTGGCAACTAAGCCCCACACAGTCACTCACTCGCTTCACCTGTGTTGGGATGGGGTAGAGAATTGTAAAAGTGAGAGGCCTTTTGGTTTGCAATAAAGACAGTTTAAAGACAGGTAAAGCAAAAGTCACACACACAAGCAAAGCAAAACAACTTTCTCTACTTTCACTACTTTCCATGGAGCCATTGCCAGGAAAGCAGAGCTATATCTCATTTTTAACAGTTACTTGGGAAGACAAATGCCGTACTTCCAAATGTTCCCCCTTTCTTCTTCCCCCGGCTTAATATGCTGAGCATGATGCCATATGGTCTGGGATATGCCTTTGGTCAGGGGAGTCAGCTGTCCTGGCTGTGTCCCCTCCCAACTCCTTGTGCACCCCCAACCTCCTCACTGGTGGGCTGAGGTGAGAGGCAGAAAAGACCTTGACTCTGTGTAGGCATTACTCAGCAACAATCAAAACGGGCCTGAACTATCAACACTGTTTCTAGTACAGTGAAAAACACAGTCCTATACTACCAACTCTGAAGAAAATTAACTCTATCACAGCCAAAACCAGCACAAACCTCATTCTTATTCGTAATAAGCATTACCGGAAATAATTTTCCAGTAAAAGCCTCTGACCAGCTTCTTACCTCATGATCAGTCAAGGGCAACTATGTGAGACCTTTTTTTTACTGATTTGTGTGGAACCAATTTCCAGCTTCATGGTTATTTAATTTGTAATTTTGGCAAGGATTTCTAGGAACTTTTCATTTTTGCTACTTATGGCACAACAAATTAAAATCTGCCTCTTTATGTGATCTGAGAAAGGAATTTCACTTATGTCAGGTGACTGTTTAGTGTGTGCTGTTTTCTGACTGTATTCTGTGCATGTCTGTGCTTTGTGTCAAGGTTGATTCAATGCTGGGTTCAGGTTTTTTTTTTTTAATGTCATGGCTGGGCTTCGCGAACGAAGATTTGGGAAGGCTTTATCCACATTTGTTACAGGCACGTTGGTGACTTATGAGGCCAATACGTGACAGACATATCCGGTTGCAAAAGGCACAACAGAAAGACTCCTTAGATGAAGTATTCAGCAAGACACGGTTCTTCCTGCGTTGCCTTTTCTCCTCGAGAGAGATCCTGCGTGTGTTCTCAAAGGCTTCCGCTGCGTTATAGATGCTGTGTCTCCAAGCCTCCCGATTTGAGGCCAGAGTGGACCAATTATGGTGATCAATATGGCCAAGGCTGAGATGTTGTTTCAGGGAGTCCTTGAATCTTTTCTTCGGGGCTCCTCTCTTGCGGCAGCCAGTGGTGAAACAAGGCTGCGTTCTCGCTCCTACCTTATTCACAATCTTTTTTAGCATGATGCTCCAAAGGGCCACAGCAGACCTCGACGATCAGGACGGTATCTACATTCGATATCGTACTGATGGAAGCCTGTTCAATCTAAGGCGTCTGAAGGCCCACACCAAGACCCTAAACCATCTTGTCCGGGAGCTGCTTTATGCTGATGACGCCGCCCTTGTTGCCCACACAGAAGCAGCTCTGCAACGTTTAACATCCTGCTTTGCAGATGCTGCTGAGCTCTTTGGGCTGGAAGTCAGCCTAAAGAAGACAGAAGTTCTCCATCAACCTGCACCTCAGGAAGTCTTCCATCATCCCCATATCACCATTGGCGAATCAGAGCTCAAATCAGTCCAGCAGTTTAATTACCTAGGTAGCCTCATCTCCTCGGATGGCAAGATTGACAGGGAGATAGACAACAGGTTGGCAAAGGCATACAGTGCTTTCGGAAAACTCCACAAAAGAGTATGGCGTAATAAACACTTGAAGAAAAGCACCAAGATCAGTGTTTTTAATGTAATGGTGTATTTATTGCCATTTTAAATCAGTTTTGACCTTGGACATATGTGCAACGTAGGGAAAGTAACTGAATGTTGTAACATGGAAGATATGCATGTAATTGCAGGTAGAAACATCACTATGAAAGCCTGAACAGCAAGCATGCTATTGATGCATCTTGGCCTGTGATGGAAATTGCTCTGAGCCTCATTAAATTGTAATTAGCATTTTCAACTCAAAAGGATGGTGAATCAGATTCTGATACATATATCATGCTTATTAGCAGCTTACACTGAAAATAACTTGCTACACTGAGACTGATATGATGATAGGAATCTAGCAGACTAGAGATACCAGCACAAGATGCAGCTGTAAGTAACACAGCAATGTGTCTGTGCCATGCAGTTGATGGCATTGTAGATTTTTGTTTAGAGAATTAAATGATGAAAAAGAAAATAACTTCCTAAAATGTTTAACTCCCTATTGCAGTGGAAGTACCAATGTAAAATTTTTATGGTTTTCTGTGCTGCAAATCTGGCCACAAGGATTTCTTAGGTGCATAATAAGTAACAGGGCCTATGACAAGTAAAGCATCTGTACATTACGTAGCCTATCAATATGTAGGTTCCTTGATCAGTGCCACATACTCTTCTACCCACATATAAATGTGGCAAACATGCAACTTCTAGGGTAATTAAACTAGGTTTTTTTATGTCACACTGGATTATGTAGTCTGTTTCCACAGGTGACAGTCAGAAAGGCATTTTGAAATGCTTCAACACCCTCAGAAGCTTTGTTTGTGTTAATCAGCTGGTTTTCCACAGTTGTGTGTTACAACAGAGACCTTCAGTCTGTTTAGATTTACCTTCTCTTTTTGTCTTTTCCCTGGTGACCTTGTAGGTGATTTGACATGACTGTTGAACAAAAAAAGTGAAGTTAAAATTTCTTAGAATGGCAAGTTATTTGTTTACAAAGAAGGGAGATAAATTTTGTTACATTTTCAAATACGGACTTACCTACCAATAATTTTATATTTGATTATTTAGTGGGATGATTAATTTATAAGAGGAATTATATGGCTGACTGTTGGATATCTGAAAGTATGAAAAGAATTAGATAGCACAGAAAATAATTACATGAAAAATAAAAGACAAGTGTCAGTTGATGATAGGCTGTTTTCTCAGTATTGTTTTAGAGCTAAATTCTGCTTTGACTTCCTTTCAGAACTGAAATTCCCCACATCAGAGCTGTTTAAGAATTGCCAGTTACTCTGAAACTTGTTAGCATGTTATCACCAGCACTCCCACTCCCCCCACCCCTTTCCCATAGAGAACAGACTGTACAGGTCCGAGCTGCCAAGAGGTTGTTTGCTCTATCAGTAGTGACATTGTCGTTATCTTCTTGGTGTAAATAGTCATAAATAAATACTAATATGCTTGTATTTATTTTAATAATTTAGACCCCAACACAAGAAACTGAAATAGTTTTTGAATAATGTAGCAATAGGTGCACCATGGAAGACTGTTATCCTGGCTCTGGCTATTTGCAGTAGCAGATGACTAATAAAGAGTAAATATAAATAGATAGCTATATAGTTTTAGATGTTTTATTTATTTATATGCAATACAGTATATATGGATAATAGAAATGGTAAATATTATATATATTTTCTTAATTTTATTAATAATTGTTGTTATTTATATTTTATTATTTTAATTAAGAGTTGCACCTGTTTCACAGTCTGATATTTCCAGTGAGCTTTTTTTCTGTGAGTTGTCACTTTGAATCTGTTTGTTAGTATTGAAAACATTCTGGGTTCCACAGTAAAATTATGCATGATGCCCAGTAATTACAGTGTGTTTGTGTTTTAATTAATTATGGGCATTGGAGTTTTTGTTTATCAGTTAAAGCAAATGTTGCCTGGTTTGTGATTTTGTCTTTCTGTTTTCATGTTGAGGAATTGAAATAAGTATATCAAGTCCATACATCAATTTTAATAATCTTAATTCCTGCTCTTTCAGTGACTGATGTTCCTATTTGAGATCACCTACATATCTGATAGCTCAGGCCATAAAATGAAAGCAGTTTCTGCTCCTGTTCTTAATTCCAGAAGTGAAAAGGTGCTGAGAGAAGCACCTTCTGCGCAGAAGGCACTTTAGGCAGGCAAAACCATTTTTGTTTGGCTTGTGTTGTGCTTACATTTAGGAGACATTTATTTTTATGATGTGTTACGACATGACTTGTAGATGAAAATCTGTCATTACAATCATATATAGAACTACAAGGCTGAGGACTGTGTGCAGATACGTGAAGCAACACATGGCACCACTGGGATGCAAAGATTAGAGCCCACAGAAAAGAAAACAAAGACAAAATATTCTCTACAAAGGGGTTTTTTGGGGTGGTTTGGATGTATTTGTATACAAAAGCTGTTGCTTAAGATTTTGCTGTGAACTGAGATATTCTGATTAATTCTTGATGCTGTTTTGCTCACTTCAGAGAGATGAAGTGCAATCCATTAGCAAGCTGCATGGGTCAGCCCGAGTGATGCTCAAAGCCAGAGCAAAACAAGGAGCAGCTAGGGAAAGAAACCAGACAAATGGATTAGTTTAAAATGCGCTGTGCTACCCAGCAATACTTAAAATCATTAACCGTGCGTATGAATATTGATATATGAGTCAGAAAGCAACCAGCTAATCTACTGCTTTCTCCTTTAGAATGGGAGCCTGAACTGTTCACAGCAGTGTTTTAGAAATTTATTATTATTAACCTGTTCCTCTACCCAGACAGAGTTTTATTCTCTTGCTTTAAAGAAAACCACAAAAACAACTGTTTGTTACCAATGCAAGGCACATTTCCCAACTGGAAAAAAAAAGCTGTATCTAAGCTTTAGAAAGTTTAATGGGCTTAAATTTAAGATGGTCACTGAAAATAGTTCAAGAACCCAATCTTGGGCTGAAGTTTTTGGAGGTAATTTACTGTCAAAAAAAGAGAGATTTTGCAATTGTTTTTAATTATTTTAATTACTTATTGCATACGGAATTCTTTTCTTGGTATGATGGGGGAGGACAGTGCTTATAACATTCCTGCAAAAGCACTTTCATGAACATGTCATAATCTGAAATTTTGTGGCATTATTTCCCCTTTGTCTTCCTCCCAGAATTTATATTGAAGGCTGAATTACATTTTCAATTATATCCTTCTAAATGATCTTGGAAAAACTGAATTCTTAGGAAATTTACAAACACAGACTGATTTTTCTTGATATTCCAGTAGAATAGCTACAGGAACTTGTTTCTGTGCCATCACATTTTTTAAAAGATATCTGATGAGTGTTTGCTGGATGTAACACAGGATAGAAGAGATGAGATATTGGTGGTACAGGATGTCTGGTAGTAAGGAAGGGCATTTAATTGACGATTGTATAATACAACATACAACCCAAAAAGCTCATACCTGTCCAGAAGGAGTCTTGTGAGGAGTTGTTTTGCTGTTTTGTTGACTGGAGCAAAACACTGTTTAAAAATTTTAGAGATCTCTCTGAATTTTTTTTTTAACTTTGCTCAGGGACCAGAACTGTGTGTGTGTAAATTTAGAAAACTCAGTCAGGGACATCAAAAATCCTCATTACAGACATTAAATAATTCCTGGTGAGAAGCGTAATTCTAAAAGGTCAGTGCTGCTTTCTTTGAAATAATCTGTTTGGAAGGATGTGATAAAACATTTCCTTGATACACAAAAAATTGAATAGATTTTTGAACATATATGTCTTTGGGTATATCCTTTGGATGTGTCTTTCCTGTACTCTGCACTGATGCAGCCTCACCTGGAGTTCTGTGTACAGTTTTGGGCACCACAATATAAGAAAGATATTAAGCTCTTAGAAAGCATCCGAAAGTGGGCCACAAAGATGGTGAAGGGCCTTGAGGGGAAGCTGTATGAGGAACAGCTGAGGTCACTTGGTCTGTTCAGCCTGGAGGAGACTGATGGGAGACCTCATTGCAGTCTACAACTTCCTTGTGAGGGGAAGAGAAGGGACAGGGACTGATCTCTGTGGTGACCAGTGACAGGACTCGAGGGAACAGCATGAAGCTAAGTTGGGGAGGTTTAGGTTGGACATCAGGAATAAGTTCTTCACCCAGAAGAACTAGGTTCTTGGGTACTAGGACAGGCTCCCCAGGGAAGTGGTCACAGCACTAGGCCTGACAGAGTTCAAGAAGCATTTGGACAATGCTCTCAGGCACATGGTGTGATTCTTGGGGTGTCCAACACAGGACCAGGAGCTGGACTCAATGATCCTGATTGAACCCTTCCAACTCTGCAAATTCTGTGATTCTTTGAATCTATGAAAACTTTTAAAATGTAAATTAGTATTGAATGTGTGCAAAAGAATCCTATTATCAATGTTTAGCAAGCTTGTAGGAAAAGCATTCTTCAATAAAGATAGTTTCTCTTCACTTACAGATATAACAAAAATCAATTACTCCTAACAATGTGAGTACTTTGTAAAGATAAATCATTAAATAGAAGCACAGATATTCTTTAAGGATACATTTCAAAAGTGGTTCTGCCATAACTTCTGTATTTTGTTCTTTCTTTGTGTGAATAGTCATGCAAGTTCAGTGGGAACTTCAATAAAGAATTCTGTCTGATGTACGGTTCTTTAGTGCCACATTTTGTGTTCTATTCCTGTGCTTGTCAGGATAAATCTCCACGAAATACCTGAACCTAGTAATGACAATTAAATTTATTTATTTGGTTTTCTAAAAGCTGTAGGGCCAGCACTCTTTCTATTTAGACTGTTTAATGTATGAACTAGTACTTTGCAGAGTGTGGATGCTGGGCGTTTTCAGTTAGACAGTCAGAAGCTCGTAACTCAAGTGAAGGAGATAATGTGCCAGAGAGAAGAATGAATTATGTAAAAAGCCTCAAGAGCTCTATTCAAGAGACAGATTTTGAAAATTAGTCTTGAATGACGGAATGGTAAAGGAAGTTGGAGTTCCGGAGTTCACTACACTGGCAGAAAATACAATGTATTTTTTTAGTCCAAGTGATGGGGGTGAAGGCTGCATGCTTTTAGCAGGGAGCTTCTCAACTGTGATCCCTGTTCATAATTTTGAACCACAAAATGGGAATTAATTTCATGGGTCCATAACTTCTATTATTTTGAGGTCAAAACAGAGTTCCTCTGAACATTGTATCCAGAATATCCAGGCTGTATTTCCTATGGTTATAAATGCAGACATTCAAAACTGTATATAATGTTGTTGAGAAAGGATAAGCAATTACCAGAGCTATAGTGGATAATATGTCATAGGATTAACATTTGAATCATAGGATACTGCAAGTCAGAAAGGATCATCTACTCCACTTCCCTGTTCAGAATGGGGGCAAACTAAAGGGCAAAGTGTAATAAATGAATGCATAACTTGAAGAAGTCATTTTTTTAACATTGGTCTTAAAAAAAAGATGAGACTGACAAACAAACCTGAAGGTGGTTGAGTCCTGAGAATTAGCTGCTATGATAGAATAAAATGGAGAGGACTGTGTGGTCAGAGAGTTCAGTGATGCTAGATTTTGAGGGCAAGAGTCTACTTAGTGCTAGTGAAGACAGAGTAGAAAGAGTTCAGTGTATTAATATTTGCAGTGCAAAAAAAATTATGGCATGAGAGATGCAATAAAAACATAAGCTACCTACAGTCTGAAGCAAGTGAGATGTGTAGGTATATGGAACAACAAGTAGTTTTAAAATTATTTTTTCATATAGGTGTGCTTACTGGAGTTAAGATCAAAGCAGCTTTTTTAATACAAAAATGACAAATAAAAGTGCTTTCTTCTAAATGTTTGCTGACAAATTGCCTAAGGGGTTTTTTTGGTCATTTTTGCAATCTCAAAGCTGTTCTGTGCTACAAATTATTTGGAATATGCTAATTCCTAGACTAGACATGAGCCTTTTGTAGCTGGAAGCTCCTATATTTTTCTTAGCTCTTTACACTCAAGTTGAGGGGAGATGGGTCATAGTCAAGTTGAAAGCCTTTTGTGGACATGTATGCATGAAATTATTAATGTATGTGTTTGCCTGCCACAGTGATGCATGAATTGCAAATTACGCTACAGAGGTGAAAGCTTTACTTTGGGTTTTGATCCCCTGTTCCCCTAAGTAGGTTATCTAACAAACCTACACACATGATATCTAGTTCAATTCCTTCTAGGTAAAAATCAGTCTTGTTGACATGAATATTTCACCTGACTGTTTGAACCTACATTCTCAGTGCTGAGAAAAATACTTTCTTGACCTCCTTAAGATACATGCATTTACCAAGGGGATGGGCCCTGTTTCTGAAATATTTTACCTTTTTTGTGCAAATTAAGCTGAATCTATTGTGAGAAAAGTGTAAATACTGAACAAATTTTTAAACCACTGCTTCATTCCTTCCTTTGGATTACTAGAAAAATTAAAAAAACCCAGAAAACAGCATGTGCTGTAGAAATGTAGCTCTTCAACATACACTTTATTAATGGATTTCAGCCTATGGTGTTTGATTGTATGTATGTGTTGTTTACAAGGCTGAGAGGGGATGGAGGAGTAGGTGTTAAATTGAACTACATCTCTGCCTGGTTACAATTTATTGTTCTCAGAACAAATCTGGCCACGAAGTAATCTAGTACAGTTAATTTTGTTGAGAGGATGAATTCAACTTTTTAAGCAGGAATGTGTCCAGTGTGACTAGGAGGTTTTTATTAGTTGTCCTGAAACATTCCTTTTCATACCTAAGTACCAGTTTTCGTGAGAAGCTGTGATGATACATTGATCTTTCATTCAAAATTTGTTTTTTTTTTTTTTTTAAAAACTGCAAAACAAACCAACAGTAGTTACATGCTAGCATTAATTTCTTACAGAAATTTCTTTCAACTTTTACTCATGTAATTTGAAAGAATATTGTAGTGGTTTATTTGTTGAGCTGTCTTTCATTGTACAGTCAGTAGCCAAACGGAAGAAAACTAGAGGAAGAGAAACTCTCTGCAGTCACAATCACAAAAACAATTATGTAGTATCCAAATGACATAACTTTTTTTCATCTTTTAATTTTGTTTTCCAGAATGATAAATCCCCAGGCCGTTCCACAAGTCGATCAAGTAATATTTCAAAGGTATGTGGAATCTATTTCCTTTGCAGAGAATTTAAAGAAAACTAAATTATCAAATATACAGTACTTTAATCCGCTTAACTATATATTCATTATATAATATTTTCATTATAAAAATCAGATTTTAAATTTTTGTTGCTGAACATTATGCTTACCATGTAAACTTCATCATAAAGTATAAATGTACAATTAGTTTTTACAGTAATATGTGTAATAATAATAAGCAAATAACAAATGCAGTTTTTTCACCTGCTTTCCACAAGAGTTTAATGTTACATTAACACTTTGGCTTATGATGGAATTACTGCTTGATTTTTCTCCCCCTGCCCTACCCAAATCATAACAGCTGTAATGTGTAAAGCTATGTATCTGTCATCATTTTGGACTGAATTCTGAATTGCTTTTACAGGGATTTGTGGTTCACTGAAGCCAGGACTTTACATCTAGATACTTTTTGGTTTCTAGGAAATGAAGAAGGGAAACTTTAGGAAAGGCAAAATGTGATTTATACTGGAGTTCTTTGGTTTTAACCCACTTTTTTCTGTATTTTTGGTTCAGATGTGGCTGAAATCTATGCCAAAAAGCCAGGATATACAGGAGGTAAAAGATAAAAACTCAATAACTGTTTGCATCCAAGCCTAAATATCTATCATGTATTATATTTGTATCTAAAGATTTAATATTTTTCATTCAGTGCAAGCACAGTATCTTTAAAACTCTTCCCTACAATATTTTTGTCTGTGGGGTACACACTGTAAAACTCTTTTGTTCTTGGAGCCATAAAACCAAAAAACCGAACTGTGATTTTAATTAAAAATACTAGTTCTATGTTAGGTTCTGCTCTTTTACATTAAGAAGAGAATAAAAAAAAAGTCAGGGAAAAAGATGTAGAATGTGGTATATTCTACAGCCTGTTATAGAATATGGCTAAATCTCTTTTCAGACTCACTGTCTATTATTAAAAATTATGTAGTTATAGAATTAAAAGCTTGATCACAGTGAATTGTATTTATTATTTTTTTAGGAGTTTTGAATGTATGTCTGTAATTACTGTAAGTCTGTATTGACTTGCTATTACTTTTTCTCCTTTTTTAAAGTCAGATTTGTGGGTTACACTGTGACAAATCATAGATATAATCACTGACATGAGAAACATGGCAGTGAGTAGTATTTACTTTAACATATTCTGCAATAATCAGTATAGTTGCTTATTAGAACAGGACACTTGCACTGTTTTAAGTTGCACTCTTTCAGTGTTGCACTTAACCTTTTTCTGATGTATAGCATCATTCATTGTTTTGGATCAATTTTTCTGTGTGAAGCTGCCTGCCAATGAAGCTTTTCTAATGCTGAAAGCCTTTTGATTGGAAATTCGGATTTGTTTGTTGTCCAGTGCTTTTTGTTTACCGATGCTTTTTTTGGAAAACGGGAGGTTATGTATGTGTGTATACATGGAAAAGCAAACATCTGACCTTGCAGGTTAATATTGCATGGCAGAAAGTAATAGTAACAAATACTGCACCTTAAAAAACAAAACTGAAAGTCAGGTAAACTATACGCGAAAGGCAAGAGCTGTGTTCTGTGCAGTGTTAGATCTTGCACACAGTATAAATTTCTATGGACAGAAAAATTAGAAAGTATTTATCTAAAAATATGAATTAGAGTAATTAAAACATTGTCTTTTACTGCTTTCATTTGCCTGTATGAATAAGTTAAAAAGCTTCGGAGTTACATCTGTGTGTTGTGTATTCCACCCTTGGTTGTACGTGGAACTTCTACCCCAAAGCAAAGTAAACGTTCCAAGATATCACTGGATTTTGTACCAACCTATTTTTGAAATTAGGTATAGCAAAGATTCTGCAAATACAAATTCATATTTCATAATTCTCTTAAGTTGTTTATTCAGAGGGGACACCTGAGGTTTGCAGTGTATGTTTGGGCAATCTTGCATGCTAGGTACATTAACTCTGCATTTTGTGCTATTACAAATTGAACGGAATTGTTGAACATTGAATATGTCTTATCTAGACATAATGAGAAGGAATAGCTTTGATTTGTTTGTTTTTCACCAGATGCTAGTTAGTATTTACCTATTCAATCTAGAGATTTTAAAACTAAACATTCCCTAGAGGAGTGGGGTATGTGTGTGGAAATCAACACTTCAGTTTTACTGTTCGCTTTTACTGTCCATTGAGAGTGCAGAAATTCAGCATGTTGCAAAGATTTTCTTACCTTGCATATAATTTTAACTACTTTAGGCAAATGAAAGGACAAACCTTAAAGTATTTAGATATGATTTCAATATGAAATTATTTGTAATAGATGTTTCTAAGTAAAAGCAGTGTCTGTCCAATATGTTTCTGAACATGTGCTATTATAAAATCAAGCTAACTAGAGTATTTAAAAATTATTTTCATGTAACTATAAAATTGGGTAGCTCTAGTTGTGAAAGTTAATTTTTTTTTAGTGTGTATAATGGAGTATTTCATCAATTTGGCAGGAGTATGGCAAAATGCTGCTCTTCCATTTGGTTAACTTGACTCGGTGCTTAATCAATTATAGTGGAAACTAAATGTAGGAGACCTATAGCTATATGCCTGTGGCCCTGCTGTGCCATGCCTACACCACTGTGGGCTCTGCTTTTTTCACATGGGAGACAAAGGAGGGAGAAAGAGCATTTGCTCAAACGGATTGCTGATCCACATTTGTGTTCTCTTTCACCTATTGCAGTGAAATATTCCATTAGTGGGGTAACTTCTGAATTAATTGCAGGTATTTGGAAGTAATGGTGCATTAATTTCTACTATCATTCTTCTGTACTGTACTCACTTCTGTCTACTTGTTTCCTGGTACTCCTGACTGACAGTGAGCTGTGGCTGTCTTCCCACCTGGGAATTCATACATTCACCCCTGTCTTTTATTTATTTATATCAATAAAACTGCCCTGCAACTCCAAACCAACTGCTTCAGTTGGTTTTCCAAGGAGAGACAATTAGGAAAACGTATTAGTGTTTGATTTTTGCTGCATTTCTGTTAATAACCTAGATTTTTCCTGTACAATCAATAAGTCAATAAGCAGGTCTTCTTGCTTTCTGCCTTGCTAGCATTGGGATCATAAGAGATCATATTTTGGACTGACCGGTATTTCACACTACCTTGTATTGACAAAGTGTAGCAATAATTACTAATTATGGCTTTCAAAACCTGTCTACTGTAATACACATGAAGAAAAACATAGAATTATTGGAAATGAACCAGCCTTACTGGTTTTAAGTTATTATTTTTTTCAGCATTAGACATTTTTTCCTACTCATTTCCTGTTGTGCTGGTAGAAGATCCAACTTTATTCTTCTTTGTAACAGATAGTCTTGTGCAGCGTTCTGGATTTCAGAATTGAAATTTTTCTACCTACATGTGTTTAAAATCTTAGTAAATTAAAAATTTGACTTGGTCATTACCTGTTCACCATTGCTTAGTTCTGTGCACTGTAAATTTTTTCATTAAACTTCTTATGTCTTCAAGAGAAAAGCTTAGTCAAAGGAGGATCTGGTTGATTCATTTTTTTTCTGTTGTGGTTAACCAATGGAACAAATCTTGTGTTTGAATTACAGTCCATAGAGGTTATGCTTTATATGTGTTTCTGAGGCTGCCTGGTTATGTTAAAATGATTTCTGGAAGAAATGTTTCTAAATATTGTAATTATCCTTCTGCATGTTAATTATGATTCAAGAGCTCTATGGAGAAGGATGCTTACTCAGCAGTAAGATTGGAAATTCTCTGATGGGAACTTTGGGCTTATTTTTCAATGCAGAGAAACACAGGCTTGGAGCAAATTGCCTGATTTTTGTTTTGACTCAATTACTTCTCAAAAGCCTGGAGCAGGTGTTAGAACACTTTTTCTTTACAAGTCTCTGAAGCATCCATCTAATAAAACTCTGTTGAGTTACATCAGGAAGTGAGGTGATTGATTTGGATTATTGTGTGTGATAATATTCCCTGGTCTAATTTAGAATATGAATAACAATAGAGAAAATACAGAAGGAAAGAATTGTTTTTACAGTACGTTTATGCAAGTCCTATACTGATTTCTTGTGTCAGGTTGTGGTTCTCTCAGTGAGGTACAAACAAAAACCAAAAGGCCTGTCAAAGTAGTGCTAACTAAAGTTCAAGATGAAAAATTTATTTTCAGTGTATTAACTGTTGATTTGAGCTACTCAGTTTCCGATTCTGAAACAAATTTCACAAACTGGAGATCAAGTTCTGTAATAAGTAATATAATATTTATTCTTTTGAATTATAAATTACCATCTAATTTCTTCCATTGAAATTGAACAATCTTTCACTTGGGTTTTGATATTCTCAAATTTTTCATCCTCTCTCAGTGAATATATGAAGAGTCCTGTATTGCAGTTTGGATGATTTACACCACTTGAAGCAGAACTCACTTCTACACACTATACTTTTTTTAATGGGTATACTTGCCATCATGCCTTTGGAAGCAATACCAACAGAGAACATGTAATATCTTCTGTCTGCATTATTGCAAATGCAAGCAAAAAGTATAGGTTTTTTGGTGGAAAAAAACATAAAGGAACTTAAAGGTTCTTTTAAAATAAGTTTGTATCATGGATAGCCAGATAGAGGACTGCACTTTGATAGCCAGAAAGAGGATTGCAGCATTTCCAAGATACCTGTTGCATGACAGAATCCTAAAGAGCAATTGTGTGATCCCTTGCATTTTGCTGCAGGGGACTGCACTGCTACAGGTTGATCCATAGTTCTTATTGTTCTTTGCCAATTTCACACTAATAATAAATGAAAATTCTCTTCCAGATTGGTGGTGGGTGGGTTTTTTTCAAGGAACCAAGTAGCTCCATCCTTTCCGAGCATAGCTTCTAGATTACTGTAGTGAGTAACTCAGAAAACTTAGGGCTTTCAAAAGAGAAAACAAACCAAGTAAAAAAAAAAGTCCTTGCTCTTCTAAAGTGTAAAATTCCAGTCTTCAAAAGTACTGTTACAGTGACTAATACCAGGTATACAAAACTGGCATTAAAATATGAGTGTAAATGTTATGTTAGTCATCTAAATGATTCTTCTTGCTCATAAACAGAATCATTATTATCAAAGGTGAAGACTAACCTGGCACTTAGCTCTCATTTACTGAAAAAAACAACAGCACAAAGTAAACAAATTAGTGAAAAGATTTTATTCACCAAAACATAATTCATTTTGAAGGCAAAAAACCCCCAAACTAAAACTAGATCAAATTGCATAGTGACTGTTTCTGCACCTTTTTTCCCTCCTAGATATAAATGTTTGATTTCTACTTGTAGAGAATACTTCATGGTTTGTCCATACCATTTATGCTTTATTTACAATAAACTTAACAAAAGGTATGACTGCAGAATTTGCCTAAGTCTGCCTAAAACTTGAACTTACGAATAAAATTGCATTAAATACATGTTGGTTCCAGGGGAAAAACATTGAAAATAGTACATTTTCAATATACTCTTGGATACATTTTCTTTTTTTTGGCCTGTTTTAAACTCATGTTCTAATGAGAGGGAAAACATAAAAAAAAGTGATTTTATGTATACAAAAATATGTACAGTTATACAGATTCTGTTTTATTAAATCACAGTTCTTACCAGTCGTGTATTCTGAGTGTACCTAAATGTGCCACACTGACACATCCAGACAAAATTGCATATATGTGTGAAATGTGTTAAGAGCCACAATCTTAATGTTTTTTATACAAGCTTACTTAGTGTGTAATGCCTATATATAATTTTAGTTTCTGTGAATACATTTTGTTATCACAGAATTCAGTCCTTCTTGTGATAGCCAATATCATACAGGAGAAGTAGCTTTGATTTGTTTTCAGTAAACAGAGTATGCAAGTTGTTACATATGCTTATTGTTTATAATTATTATTATAATAATTATGGTATGTAACATACCTACTGCATCCTGGAAATCTTTACATGGCATTTATTTTTTCACCATGGCACTCAGAAGCAGATTTCATGTATTCGTCCTAGAAAGAAATTCATTTAAGCAACCTTTATTTCTACAGTGGCACAAAATGGGGGTGGGGGGGACATAGGACATTGTGCAGTTTAAGGTTTATTGAACTTCTCCTGTTTTTCATAATGATGTATTGTCAGGGTTTCACTTCTTCTGGTTTAGTCATTTCAATATTCTTTCTACAACTCTTTTGATTTGGCACATTTAGGTTTCTCTCTTCCTTTGGGCTGGAATAAATAGATATCGAATGCACACTACAATAGAGTTGTTCAAATATAATAATGATATCCTTACAAAGTGGAATTTATCCAGTTTGTCTCCTGCAAAGTCCACCAGACCAAAGGAAGAATATGGTGGGTGTGTGCACTCACATACATAGGCACTTGTGAGAGGATGGCAGAAATGTCATCTAAATGAGATCTGTTTAGTATATAGGAACATTTTGAGGCTTTTAGTCTTGCAGATAGAAGGATATGTGAAACAGGTGCCTTCTTTGGAATAGAAAGTCTAAATGGTTCTCTGAATGCTAATACTGACTACCTTTAGAACTTAAGTGCTACAAAATCTAGTGACAAAGAAGATAGACATTTTGTGCTTCACCTTTCCTGCGGGTGAATTTCCATTTAGCTCCTCCCTCCAGCACAACTGCTGATCTCATGTTCTGCAATTTTTGTGTAAAAACCAGCACATCCCTTGTTCCAATTGCCTACATCAGAGTATTTTTCCTTAAGAAGTATGAAAAATTTTCATTAAGAAAGTGATAGTGGCTATAAAGATGCATCCTTGAAGAGAATCATAGATCAAAATTATTGTGTTACTCCGATACAAAGACTTTTGCAAACTGTAATCCATCTGGTAATTCAGAGGTTCACTAGCAGTGCTTCTGTGTCTATAGAAAGAGTGGATTTTTGAGTCAAACCTGTACCTTGAAAATAAAGATTAACATAAATCAGACAGGAGACAGGAGAAAACAACTTAAGCTGATTGAATCTACAAGTCAAAGCTGTAAGTACTTTTATTGGCTTCATTTTTTAAATAATAGGATAGATTTGCTGCTTGCAATTTTGATTTTAGATTTCAGACTATTTTATGACATGATCATACGGACTTTCAAAGGGGGCTGAGTGATATTGTTCAGCAGAATCGTAAGGATATTTCTGTTTGTTCCTTTTGTGTTACTTTTCGCTTTCTTCCTTCTCTTCAGAGGCTGGTGGAAGAAGGGGAAGGAGGATAGGAGACAAAGACAAGGTTTAGGGAAGAAATGTGCAAGGAATAATTTACCCTCAGAAAATCTGTGAAAACTAATTTAACAGAAATAGAGTTACCAATTAATTTAATGGTTGCTGTAAAGCCATAAATCAGACTATATATAACAGCTTTGAGATCTGAAACACAAAGCAAGAACACAATCATAAAAAACAAATAAAGAAAAGAAAAAAACCCAAAACTATATAAACCAAAACCTAGAAACCCTCTCCCCCAAACCCATGTGCATAAGTTTCAGTTGCCATCAAGACACAGCTTGTAAGATATACCCAACTTGGGTCACCTTCACCAGGTTTTTGAACTTTTTAGACCCGAGGAATCGTCCGCGTAGAGATTCATAAAGGTGATGTGTTTTACAAAAGGTGCATGGTTTACAAAGCAAATATTTTCAGATTAAAATACACAGTCTCAGTCTCCTGCTGAGCTTATTGCCATGCAAACTGCTCTCATCTTCTAAGGTATCTGTCCCTTTGTGTGCTGATTTTTAAGTAGGATAGAGTTTCATCTCTTTAACTGTAATGGCTGGTGGGATCTGGAGGATTCTGTGATGCATCACTGCTATTAGAGCAAACTCAATAGGAGAATAAAAGCATTAGACATATTCCCTGTCTGCCCTAACACCCGTCAGTTTTCTGCAACTTTCTACTTAAGCAATGTCATAAGTTGACCAGCTTTTGGAAATGCCTCTGGCCTTCCTTATTCAGGACAGACACATCAGAGGATTCATTAGCCTTTCGGTGATATCTGTGTGGCCATTTTATATAAGCTGTCCATTACATCTGGTTTGTTATTTTAAAACTTCACTCCATTCCTATGTGCATGCTTTGCACTTGTGGAACATGTTTTTACTCAGCTTTTCTATTAGGTCAAAGTAGAGCCCTTCTCTGTTCTTAAGAAGAGCACAGCTTGACTCATGTTCTTCAACTAGTTTTAACATGCAGGGTTAAGCAATGTATGGCCTATGAGTACTCCCATTTTTTGTTATTATCTGGAAAATTCTGTCAGATCCTGAACGCCAAAATAAAGGCAGTCTTGATTTGAAATTCTTATTGTTTTCATCAGTTGAACTTCTTTCTGTCCCCTGTTTCTGTCTTTGCTGGTCTTTTAACACAGACACGTGTGTGACACCGAAGTCCCCTTGTGTCAGGTACATGATTATCATCTCACTTGTCCTGAAAACTCTGTATTTACCAGTATTCTGTTTGAAAAGCACGCTAACTCTGTATTCACCAGTATTCTGTTTGAAAAGCATGCTATCAATTCCTGTTGAACATACCGAAAATAATTATGGATGAGTCCTCTGTCATGTCTGTTAATTGAATTGCATATCCTTGACAATAGATTTCATCTAAACTGGCCAAAACAACTGAAGGTGGTGACTGGGGAATCTCTCTCTACTAACAATGTTTTTGAAATGTCAAACCTAATCAGCTGGAGTTGGCATTATCCCTCAAACCTCTTCCTTGTGTTGATGGCATAGAGAAATGAGCTGCTTTGCTTATAAATTAATTGTGAGACAGCTTTATTTTGAATTACCACATTTAATTCTGCTGCTGATATAATTTGCTATGATAAAATTAGTGCTTGTTTAGTTTTCCCTTTCCAATAAGCTCTACAATATAGCTGTCTGAAGAGGACATTCATTTAAGAAATACTATTTTTAAAAAAAATCATTATTCTGCCTGCCAAGTGGAATTGGAGTCCTTCAGGATCAATCTGATCCCTCTATTCACTAAATACAGTATCTTAAAATATTCAGTGTGCTGCACAGCAATATAGCAATGGGATAGCAATTATAGCAATAAGATCTGTCTACCCAAGACTGTTTCCAACATCTGTTGCATATATATTCCCAAAAGAGTTGGACTGATAAGACGAGAGCAGAATACCTTCAGAGTATCCTATTCATGTTTGTCGAATATGCCTTGAAGATACACAATTCTCTGTAAATACACAATCCAACTAAATGCCACGTTAGGTATCTTCACTCTGAGACTGGATTCAAGACTATAATTTTTATTTTTTTTTTCAATTAGTTTGGGATGTATAGCTTGTAGAGGAGATGGTTAAGAGTGGATATTGCCCAAAGAATTGGGGTAAGCCTGGAAGAAGTGCTGGTAGCAGAAAGCAGATGCAATTAATGCTGTCAGAACAGGGTAGGGTGAAAAAGCAGAGGGGTTTGGGGGCAAAGTCTGGACTAGGCTTCCAGCTGAGTTGAATTTTACAGGTTTTTAAAAACAGCTTGACTAGCTGTGAATTATTATATGCATGTGGCATGTGGTAGCAGGGACAGACTTGACACTAACAGGTCACTCTACTCCTATATAATTTTCAGAGATAAGACTAGATTTATTTACAAAATAAATACCTGTGAGGTACACAACCAAGGATCAGAAGATTAATATCAGAAACACTAACTTTCTTGATTTTATGAATCACTCCATCAGTTAATTTTTATTTCTACAGCATCAAACACTTTTAAGGTTCAGCTGGACAGGGTGCTGGGGCATGTTGTCTAGACTGTGCTTTTGCCAAGAAAAGTTGGACTAGGTGATCGTTGAGGTATCTTCCAACCTGGTATTCTATGATTCTGTGATTTTTACCATTAGGACCTAATTTAAAGTAGATAAAAATCAAAATTTGTATTTAAAAGTTGTAGAAGTCAATTGAATAAACTTGCTCACAGGTAAGAATCTGAATTATCTTGTGTATAACTTGGCATTTTGGAGTTTTCTTGCTTTGTTTTTGAAGACTTAAATGGTGCATTGGCATTTTGTCTGCCCAGGTGTCATGTTTGCTCCAATAGGGATTAGACAAACAAGCTAAAAGCATTCATTTTTTTAAAAAGATTTTAACATAAATTATTTTTGAAGGACATAAACTTTTCTCTGAGTTATATGCAGCTAAACATAACATCATTATGCCAGTGCAGGGGAACTAGAAAGTAAATTTGACTGAGCAGGGCTGAAACAGTCCAGATCTTCTTACAGTTCAGAGTGATATATAAGATTTAGGTAATCAAACTGGTAATGTAATTTTTATTTTAAAATAATTAGATTTCCACCTGTCTGCAGTCCCAAATAGTAAGTGTAAAAGCTTTTCAAGGAATTTGTTTTAATTTTTGGCTTGATTTCAGCCTTTTTAAGAACTGTCTAGCTGACTTCCTGCTTTAATAACTGCTCAAACTTTCTTGAACCGGTGCAGACCTACTGTATGGTTGCTGGGCCAGCTTATCCTTTCTCCTTATCCCTTCAAAGGATGCTTGTGGCAAGATGATATAAAAATAGCTTTTACAGCATGGAGATGATCTGACCACCACTTAAGATCAAGCCAAACCCCTGTAGTACAGCAATCCTGAAAGAAGCAATGCTAACAGTCCTGCAGCTGTGAGGGGAAAAAAGAAATGGGAGCTCATCATGAGAGATGAATTCACATGAGAGATGAGTCCACACTTGACTTTGGGGCTGGATTGCTTCAGCAGTCCTTCACTGGGGGTTTAGTCTGGAGGGACATTTTTTCACATGCAGCAGCAGCAGCATATAGCACAACAACATGGTTCTGGAGATGATGTCTACATACTTTCTCATTAAGTAGCTTAAGCTATGCCTAATTACATAAAACTAATCACAGAGGCTGAGGTGGAAAAAGATTATATACCCAACCATATATATACCATAGGTTTCTAATATGCATGTAAGAAAAATTCATACTCTGTCACAGTACATGTGATTGAAATGTTGCTTTTGTAGAAAAGGAGATGTGAAATACAGTTTCTCTCACTGATACTTGTCCTTTTTTTCCAGCATTAGACTGCATGGAGGAACATTAATGTTCCTCCTTGTTTCTCCAGACATTGCAAAAACATTGTGTCCATATGCTTTATCAATTTAATTTCTCAAGTTGGCTTTGTTTTTGTATCTCCAAGTTTTATTCGTGGTAGTGAAAAATTAGTAATATTGTTAGTGGGTTTTGGTGTATTTTTGTGATATTAATCAATAGGTAAAAAGGATTACTTGAATTCCAAAAGCTAGAAGATTGTTTTAATGCAAAAGCACCATTCTTAAGTCTCAGCTGGTATCCGGTCAAAAGCAAAAATGCACACAGTGGTGACTGATGTTTCCAAAAGCTGTATGCATTAAATGTAATGGATATTAAGAACCCTGGATAAAAGTGAAGTGTCAGCAGGTACTTGCTCTGTGTAATTATTTTTGGCCATATTACTAATTTTCAAACACCTTTTTGACACCACAAAAATATCTGTGAAAGTTGAGCTAAAAATAAGTTTAATTACATACTCTACATGTGACTGAATTTTATTTGCTAGTACAAGAGATTGCAATGACAGCCTTTATATCTTCGTATGATTTGTAATTTCTATTCTTGCTTACTAGTCATCCTTCCCTTGCATCTGGTACACAGTCTTGTGGGACTCTGAGCCTTGTAGTTTTTTTGTCTGCATTTGGTAGTGATGCTTACAACAGGATAGGTTTCATACTAAAAGCTAATGCCTTTAGTCAACTAAGGGAAGGTAAGAGCTTTAACAATGATTTGTGTTGAACCCTCTTCCCACAAGACTGTGTCTCATGAGGGATCCTGAAAAAACAAAATGCCTTGGATTTACATGTCCATACAGCTCTGCTGCCAGTAGATGGTGAGGCAGTTTGAAATGGTTTGCTGTTAACACCATCAAAATATGTTTTCAATGAAAGTATTGAGTAACTGAATCTGCAAGTTGTAGCAACAATCTTATGAGCAAAATTTTGCGCACTAAATATGTTTTATATCTCCTGCTGTTTGAGAATGTGATCAGTTCTGTAGAGATGCAGCCTGCACTTTGGACTTCTCAGGCTCATCAGTTTAACATTTTCAGCTATTCTCGGAGATCTGATTGCCTTGAAAACCTTTCAAAACACACTTTAATTTTCTCACTGTTTGTTCAGTCCAACATAGGTTAGCTTTGGGTTCTTCATCACTTAGCATAATACAACTGTACTTCATACCATTTTGAAAGGAATCATCATGGTTGTTTGATTGCATGAAATAAAAACAATATCCTTTCCCATCAGACATTTGCAGTAGATCAAAATGAAAATTCAAATGTTAAAAGCTGCTTCCTCAAACAATGACAAAAAGTAGTCATGAGCGAATGAGAGCTCAAACACTTCAGTCATTCTTAGTTCCACAAATAGGTTTCGCTTTTGTTCAAACTTCCTGTATTTTGTGAGCTTGTACATGTTCAACAGGGAGCTATGAACAGCAGAAACAGTTACTTTAATTTTTTTATCATGTGGCAAAGCAGTAAAATATCTGCAATGTATTTCATGGACAAAGATTCCAAACTGTCTAACTTATTTCAACAGGCAAGCAGTCCTACAACAGGAACAGCTCCCAGGAGTCAGTCACGGTTGTCTGTCTGCCCTTCCACTCAGGATATTTGTAGGTATGTACTGAGAAAAGTATACTCTAACATGGCTGATACTTGTTATTTGTTTTCATTAAATATTGTATAGCTCTTGCTTCTGCTTAACTTTATTCATAATTTACATAGACTTTAGTTTTCTTTTGATCTCTCTGGTTTTGTTTTTGCTTTTGTTCTCATGTTTTTCTATTAAAATTCATGTTCTCATTTTCATCCTTTTTTTTGTGATTTCTCTCTTTCCACCCACCCTTACCATTTCCATCCCTTTCCTTTGCTTACTGCTTTGTCTAGATCTACTACCTTGCATGACTTGTCAGAAGATGAGCTTGAACATGCAACCCCTGTCATGGTGCTGACCCCTTCTAATAGGGAGTCTGGTAAGAAACACGTAAAACGAAGGTTTAGGCGGAAAAGAGAGACTGGAGACAATGGTGAGCACACAGAAAAGCAAGGAAAGGGGAAAGACTGTAAACTGCATCCTGAGCCTCCGAGATCCAGCTGGAATGCATCTGATTCATCATCATCTTCGGATGAGAGTCAGTGGGCTCAGGCTAGGAGGAGAGCAAGAGAAAAGGCCAGACTGGCCAGGAGAGGGAGAAGAAACAATAGATCATGCAGTAACCAGGATGGGTCCTCAAGCAATAATGCTGTTGAACTTGTCACCTTGGGGACAGTGGGAAAAAAGAAACAAGAGGTATCTGACCCTGATAATCCTACTTTAAACCACCGCCGAAGGGTTCCAAGGCTTAAGGAATCACAGTCTTCAGCATCATCTCAGGAAGCAAGGATTTCCTCAAGAAAATGTGGGAAAAGCAAAGGGAAAAGCTACCACAGAGATCGTCAGCCTGCACGTTTCTTTAGACACAGTAAAGATTTGAAGGACTCCTTTGCAGAGGCAGGCTCTGGCAGTGATGCTCTGGCAGTCCCAGATAATGGAGCACCTGCTGGGGCAGGGCCCACTGTGCCTCATGCTGTTCAGAAGCCTCCAGTGTTCTATGATGACTGGTCTGATGACTTAGAAGTATGCAGGTTAGTCTCTAATAAGAAAGATTTAACATTCTTAAGACGAATTTCTCACTGCCATGTTCTGAGTGACCTTCTCTTGACTGCTTTCTGTCACTTCTTAGTAATAAACTGCTAGGTAGGCCACAGGAAATAATACAAGAACCTTTGCTACAGAAAAGTTAGCATATCTCAATCTGAAGACATACTTCTCTTACTTAAAAACAGCAATCCTACAAGGGAAACAGATGTTTTCCTTTCCTCTTATCTATCTTCTTGAAGAGGGACCCACTGTGTCTTCTGACTATTGCTGTGTTTTAAATCTTGAGCTAGAGGCAGAGAATTAAACAGAGTGCCATATAGCTCAATACAGTGGGATATGGAGCTTTTCCTTCTTAGATGATCAGTTCAAATCCAGCTTTGGTCCCTATCTGTCATTTTTCATTGACTTATATGAAATAAATTTATGGTCTTGATTCAGTGTCCTCTAAAGTTGCCATTACCCTCAGGAATCTGATGGATGATGCCTTCAAAACATCCTCTCTGGTGTGACATAATTTGTATGGCACATTGCAGTGCCAACCACCTCTACACTGTGAATGTGTAGGGGCTGTTAGGTCAGTACCCATCACAAGGATTGGAATGATACAAAAGGATGATTGGGCAGCATAAGCGTTAAAATAAGCTTTGGGAAAGGAAAAGCAACACCAAGAGTTCTCTTTAGTTCAGAAGTTCAGGCTTCTGACAGTCTGATGTCCTTGTGTGAAGCGTGCAACCAGAAGGTGAGCTTTTTACTCTGGAAATGAGAGCAAGCTAGCCACTTCTGAGCTAACATCCAAATTTGGAGTACACAGCTGGGAGGTCTTGTGTTACTTAATTTAGTGGTAAATGAAAATGCACCATCCCGTAAGTTTAACAGAACTGAAACGGGCATTTCTTTTTTTTCGTCAAAAACCTGTGAGCCAGCATTGACTCTCATCTACAAAATGTAAATCAGACTTAGTTTCTTCATATGGTAACCCAAAACTTCTCACTTTTCTCTGCTGGGAAGAAATTAGCGTGGAAATGTAAACACAGTCAGGATGAGGAAGTTCATGATACCACATCATGCAGTTTCACAGTATACTTTAACCTCGTAACACGATACAAAGATCCTAGTTCTAAAAAGAAAAAAGGTAACTTGCAGGCTTTTTTTTTTTCATAGCAGAAGTTATAAGCCATTACTAATACAGCTAGTGCTATGTGCTCCTTGTTATGCTTACCAAGAAATAAATATACATTTCCATTGTCTGACCGTTGTCTGTCATGATAATTTATGATTCTTAAGAGTAAAGACCAGCTGGTTTTGTACATGAGCTTGTATATCAGGAACAGACCGCTGGCTTGGGACCTCTTCACCTTATGGAAATGCAAAGAAACAGCAACAGTGGTAACCGTATTACTTGAAATGTATATGCAGTATGATGTAGAGGTGTGCACAGATAACTACTTCAAAAACTTCAGAGTTGTCTTAAATTTCTGAACCACCAAGCCTGCACATATTGAAGATCCAATGTAGTACACACAGGACATGTATAACAGGTCATTTAATAATTATTAAGAATCTAAGCTACCTAAAACCTGAAAAAAATATTCAGCATGGGTCTTTATATGGGCTTCACTGTACAGTGTTATATATATATATATATATTAAAGTTTTGTAATATCTATAAATAGATAGATATTAAAGTTTTGTAATTGTCTCATGTAGATTAATCCTAACTGTTGCCCAAGTCACCAAACTTTGACTTTGCTTTGAGATGAAAAGTGGACTTGTCTTTTATCTGTCTTCTTGACCCATTGAATTTTATTATAATTATTCAGGCACTGTTTGTCAGGCTTTTTTTTCAAGGATGAACCTTTTGGGTGTGCATGCAGACTTTTCAGGCAGACATGTTTAACTGAGGAAAGTTGAAAGCTTTTGACAAGTGTGTGCCCCCAGGCTCACTATCAGTGGAGATGATAGTGGAGATGACTTGAACAACCAGTGTTAATATGGTTGTTTAGGCAGCATTACTACCAATTCAGTATAGGCTGTAGTTTCTGGTTTTCAGAACAGGTCATTGCACCTAATTGATTCATGATCTGTGGTAAGTTTTTCTTCAAATTCATGATCTCGCATCTGAAACAAACGAACAAAAAAGAATAATTACATGTCAATGTAGTTGAGCACAGAGACACCATTTTTCTGCATGAGAAATAGAAAAAGGTCAGAGGACTTGTGATGTTTATTCTAAGGCTGGATTAGCATAGCTGGTTGTGATGTGGAAAATTTGTTTTCATCCTAGCTGTTCATATCTTCTAGAGGTATGACAACACTGGGTGAGAGGAATGGCCCTCACCTAAGTGGGATTGTGTGGAAATAGCAGAGAAACAGGGATCTTAAACATATCTTGGTGCCAGTTATTTTGTCTTTAAGTTTTTGGAGAGACTTTTTTTCCCCTTTATTTCCTCAGTGTCAGTTGTTGACAGTGGAACACTACTGTAAGCAGTTTCTTCAATCTGCATTTAGCAACATGAGCAGGAATGTGGTAGGACACACCCAATTCCAGCTTAAGCACATTAGTCAGATATAGTAGCATGGCACAATATATTCTTCAGCTAGTCTAAAGTAAGCCCCTTAGTCGCTTCATGTGCAACATTTGCCCTTCTACTGTCACTGTTTCTTTGTTTTCAAAGTGATGAAACAATGTCATGGCATCAATAATGGTCTTTACAATCTCTTCCCTGAACTACTGATTTCTTCTGGAATCCATTAAAAGGCAAGGTTTCTGCTTCTGAGATTAGGGACAACATAAATTCTGCTGATGCTGAGTTGTTTTGGCACATAATTATATTTTATTTTTTTTTAAGATTCACAGGATAGGCTTTCTAAATCATACAGTTGGATACCCCTTTTCCTAAATTGCTCTGTGTCTGAGATTTTCTTCATATATACTTTATGCTGGAATTTGCGATGTGGCTTGAGGCACAGCCTCAGAAATAGCTTTCTTTCGTGTGCGTGTGGATAATCTCCCTGAAGGGAACAGCTATGTGTGAGACATGATAAAGTGAATGGATTGTGAGGATTTAGTCCCATGGATTTTCACATGGGAATTACTAAGGAAAGAAAATTGGTTAGTTGCTATTACCACTAGTGCATCATAAGTGCTTTGTGTTTTGACTCTGAATTAATCTTAATGGTGATCTTATGGGAGAGCTGAAAGATATTTTCTGTTTGACTAGTTGGGCTTCTGGTGTAAAATAATTTTGTAGTACTGATTCAGTCATTTCAGCAAAACCACATGCACTTAAATAAGGCAGAGTTTCTCACTTTGAAAAAAATGCTTATTGGAAGTCGATTTTTGATTTTGTTGAACTCTCTGAATCACTGTTTATGCAGTCAGGTAATAGCAGGCCCTCATTTGAGAAGTAACTAGAAGAGTACAGCATGCCAGAAGACAGGTAGAGATGGGGAGAAGAAATAAAGAAGATGATATTGATTTATGAGATCTGCAGAATCTATTTCAAGTATAATTTTCAAAACTTAGTTATTAAAAGCTAGTGTGCAAATTTAAAGGCCATTAAAAACTTTGGAAAAGAGTAAAATGGGCATTTCTATATGCTAACGCAATCACAGATAGGAAGAAATAGTGTATATTGCACATGACAAGAATCAATATGATTATGTAGTTTCTCTCTGGGAAATCAAGTGTTGTAACAGGTTTTTTTTTTCATAATGTTAATTAGTAGAACCTGCAAAAAAATAGTATCTTACATGAAAATACTTACATTCTGAAATATTCAGGTAGAGGAGTGCTCACACAATCAACAGACAGAAAGCTGCTTGGGAGGAAACAAGTCCTTGAGTTAAAAAAGAGAAAGTTGAACAGTTGATAGATATATTTATAGGTTTAAATTCTACCACTGATATTTAACACTCATTTAAAGTACTTATACTGAAACCATGATGTTGGATCCAGTGAATAAACAGTAGTGCAGAATATGTAGACTTGAAATACCAACCAGAGCCCTCTAAAATCCCTGTAAACTGGAAAATGCTCTACTTCCAGCCTTTAGTGTTTGGCTGAAGAGGGTTTCTGACCTGTTTCTCCCTGGGATGTTAGTGCATACCTTCTGGTCTCAGGATGACAGGTTCATTAGGAGCTAAGTCTCTGAATCTTGTCCTGTTCTCCTCACCCCTTCCTTCCAAAGAGCTGGGGCTGCTGCTTACTTTCCCATTTAGAGCCTTATTTTTGCAAGGTGACTTTTTGATAGGAATCTCCCGCTTCTTGAGGAATACCCTCCTCTGTATGATGCTCTGGTTGTTCATTAGTCTTTGAAGCAATATGAAATTCTGGTTATACAGTCTCTTTTGGAAGCTCTCCATGATTCACAAGGATGCAAGGAGAGCCAAAGCAAGGCAAGCATATCTTTGTTGTGGTTAGACTCATTTATCTGGGAGACAACTGAGTCCTAGCTTCTGCTTCTTTCTCTCAAAACCTATTATTTTTTTTAATGCAAACAGGTGAAATGGCACCACTTCCCACTAGAAAGCAAGGGTGAGAGGATACCCTTGGTTCTAAGGGTCCCATCACTAAATACTTAAAACTTGCATATTTTCTATATGGAGTTTAGTTCCTTAAAGCTTTGACTTTTTCATTAGCTGAGTGGGAGGAAATCTATATCTTAAGATGCAGTTTCTAGTTCTTTGAACTTTTTCAGTGCAGTTAATGTTGTCAGACACATATCTTGAGTGGCACTGACAGGGCATCTGAGGAGCACTTACTTGTAACTCTTCAGGCAGTTAGATATCCTATTTATCACATATAATGGGAGATTAATAGAAGGACAAGAAATGTTGACAAAATAAAATATTTAGTGTGCTTTTGCTAATGTTGTTTGCTTTTGGGTCTCATACAAATTCATATCACTTTTGCAGAAATGAAGAGAAAGCTTTCCCTGGGCCATTATGAAATTCCACTAGTGTGGTGCAACATTTCGAAAATGTGTTTTCCTCTAGTCAGGTAAAGACAGCGGACTGTATGGCATAATAGAAGGGCAGGAGTGACAGGAAAGATCTATACAAATTGATTACATTTGGTATGGAGAATTAATGTGCTTCATTTACACTGTGTTTAAATGGAGAGTAAGACCAATTTGTCATTTAGATTACTTTGTGATTTAAAAGTGCAAAGAATGGAAATGAGATTTAAAAAAAAAAAAGCTGGTAAAATGAAAGCAAGAGAAACATGGCACACTGTAACCTATTGCAGGCTGAACATATTCAGTGAATTTAACTTTTTTTTCCAATTGATAAATTATGCATGAGCAGAGTTTGATGTTTTTGTGAATTCTCTTTATGAATGACAATTACTTGCTGGGAGTTTTTAATAAAGATGTTTGCTTTCATTTTAGGTTCTAACTATTTAAAAGCACTGTAAGCAGTTTATAAATTGGCAAAAGAGAAAATGACCTTTTTTGGACAGGAGAATCGTTTTCCTAAGAAAAAATCAGACAGTAGTGATAGCAGTTTTGTGCATCCTTTTGCAATCCTGTGGAATTGGTTCCTTTTGGTCCAATTAAGATAACCTAGAAGCTCATGGTATTTCATGCTTGAAGCTAATAATCCTCACAGCCAAAAATCAAATCCAGGGATTCACTTGCTCCAACATTTTTCAGCTCTGCTGTTTCTTTCTGACTCAGCTCCCTTTAGCAATAGTGAGATATAGTGACCCACTGAACAGGATAAGAATTTTTCTTGCATAATCATTATGAGTCCATGTGTGCTTTCCAGTGAAGGGTAAGATTTAACTGCCTTTTCAATAATTTCTCACTAAAAATATTTCTGGAATAGGCATTATCTTCCTTGAGCATATTTATATGGAGAAAATATTTCCCTCTTTTATTAGGGAGATCTGTTAAAAGTTCAAAAGCATTTATCTTCTACTGGTGTACTTCCATCCTCAGGAAGATGACAGTATGGGTATTGGGCATCTGCATCTGCATTAATTTAGAAGTTGCATCACAATTTGTGTGAACATGCCGCAGGCTGTAGCTCCTCCTAATTTTGAGAAAAGGGGCCTCCATTAGTGCTTTAGCTCAGATAAAAAGCCTGCTTTTGAAGCACATCTGATCATCATTACTTTTACCATGGTGTAGACCATGCTGAGGATTGGTCTCAGGGTTCGCCAACTGTGTTCCCTTTGAGTGAAAGTAAACTGCAAGGTGTATTCCTAGTCCAACCTAAAATCAGCATCAAATCAAAGCAACGTACACCAAGATATGTCTGGGGTAGTTACCCCAGGTTTCAGCACTAGCTGGTTTTTTTTCAACAGATTTGCTACATTTTCACTGCAATGCTTATTAGCATGGACGTAGCTGTACACTACCCAGGATTATTAAAGAACAATACAGTTTTTACATCATTACATCATTTATAGCCCTTAAGCATTATTGTATATCATTATCAGTATGCCCAGGCCCCCATCTGCACTTCTATTTTTTAAAGTCACAGAGGCATTCCCCTAGGTTGTACATTTGTTTATGAGGGTGAAATTTGACTTCGTGTATTTTTAGGGAAGTCTGTAAAAGCTATCTGTGCTATGCTACGATAGCTAAACCCCTTGTCTATGTGTGATGGCCAAAAATCCTTGAAAATTTTATCAGGTATTCAAATGCAGTGCCAATTGAAAATATAGGATCCACAGAAAGCGTTCTGGTGATGCAGAATTCCTGCAAACACTTTTCTACCAGCGCTGCTCCTAGTGACAAGGTTACTAATGTGGCTTGAAGTGGAAACGGGGACATGCCGATTGATTCTTATCTTTAATCACTTTCCTTTGACAGTAGTCATCTATGGAATGATACAGATACTGTCATAGAAGAGCATTTGCCAGCTGGGTCGGAGTAGAGCACTAAGTCTCACAGTGCACACAGGCCTCCTGCAGAATAAGTGTTTTCTACTTCACTACAGAGGCAGCGAGATCAGTCTGTTTTCTTAGTTACTGAAGAGTCAGGTGGACTAGTGAAAGACAAGTTAGGGAAACTGCTATTTTTGCAATAGGGTTAGAGATTAGCAGCTATTCCCTTTAATGAGAGTAAAACTGTTAACTGCATGTAAAGAAAAATCTGTTCGAATCTACCTGTATCTCTTGGAAAAAGCAGCTTAGATGATAATGATCTAGACCTCAATTTTGGTTGCTATGATTTTGCCAGAATAAATCACTGTTAGGAAAACCTGAAAGTTTACCATGTGAACTCCTTGTTTCATACTGATTTTATTTAAGATTTTAAACTGAGATTATGTAAGAAATGTTTATATGGAAAAAAACCCCAACTTAATTTGATGAGAAGTGAAGGACAGTCATTCAAGATAGCTCTTGCTGGTTTTCTGAAAATAGGCTGAAATCCAATGAGCATATGAACGCCTACAACTTCAGACTTGTTTCATACTTACCTTTCTGCCTTCTATCTTTTACAATGAACAGGGCCATGGGAAACATGGGAAGATAGTTCATAGTCATGGAATTAAAGACAGTATGACAATACCACATTCTGAGGATGCCTCACTTCTGAGGGCTTTGTTTATCTGCATCTCATTGTTTTAATGAGACAAGAAATTCCTTTTGTTTATATATGTGTGGTGGCAATATGCCATTTAGTGAAAGAGATGCTATGCCTTAAACTACTGGCAACTTTACTTACTAATTTGCATGGTCATTAGGCTACAAAGTTTAATATGTCATACACAGTTTCTCAATCAAGCATTGCATTTACAGTAAGCTTTTCAGCATCATTTGAATGTGCTTTAAATTCAGTTATATTTTGAACAAAAATAAATACTGAAAAATTATTCTAAAATGTTCACAGTAAACTTCTTTAACTTTCTATTTTTACATACATTGTTCTCTAAAAGTTTTTTAAGTTGAAGTATTTGAACTATTCTGTTTCTGTTTGAGGTGTTGTTTTGGTTGGGAGAGTTTTGTAGGGAACATACAAGAGCTCTGCAACAGTTTTTATATGAATTATATCAATTCATAAATTCATAAAACACTGAAATGTGTTTTCGGTTTTAGCAATTTTTATTTTTTTTCCTGAAAAATATTTTTCTTAATTTGTTGCAATGTATGTGAACCTGCTGCTTAAGAACATCCTTTAAAGAATTTTTGTGGATTTTTTTTCGTCTGATATATGCACACTGTTGGCACTAATTTCTCTGTTTGGTACATCTGTGTGCTGAAGGTTGTAGAAACAATTCTCTGCTAGAAAAATCTGTGCTGGGTAATTAAAATATTGGCATATAAAGCAAAAACTTAAACATAAGGATGTCAGCACTGTTAGAGTATTATTTCATAAAGTTTCACAGTAAGCTTTACTTAAAGAAATATAGATATTCTGTGATCTCAGTGTATAGGGATATGTCTGTAGGTGTATATTATACACATACACACATAAAATTTTGTTTATCTGAGTTGGAAGATCAGCTAATGGATCATATATCCTGTGTTGTCTGGTGTACACATGATTTATAGAGCAAAAGCTCCTTTGGAGACTTGTGCTCATCTTTTCCTCTGGAAAAGCAAGGATGTTCATAGAGAGGAATCTTTAAAGCATTAAGCTGTCAAACCTAAAAAAAAAAAAGAAAAAATTTATGCAGGCTGAGGCTCAATTTGTGAATATAAAGGACTTTAAACTGAAAGGTCAAATAGCTGATTTCCTTCCCCTCCATTTCCAGATGGTCAAAAGTACTGGTTTATAATGAAGGTCATTTATCTACTAAAGGACTAGAAAGTTGAGACAAGCTGAGTATGTACAGTCTGTAGGTGTGTCTGAGCAACTGAAACTGCAGCTTTAAGCATGATCAGTGCTGTACTAGAACTTGTAAATTATATATTTTTTCTTTATTGTAGAGAGTGTTTTATGTTTTTTCCATTCAACTATTTTCTAAAGTATGCAAGCAAATTTTACTGTCAGAATAAGTTCAGCCCTGTAAATAGTCAATCTGATGCATGAAAGTTTCAAACAGTTATGATCATTTGACAATTGGAAACCAGAATGGAAGTTCTCTGCCTCCTACTTGGTTTAGATATGATTCAGGTAAGTCTGTGCTTTGTATCTCTACCTCTGTTCTGTTTGCACAACAAATTTCTCAAAACCATTATTTACAATTTATTTTCTATAATTTGTGGTATTTATGATGTATATTGTAGATGAATACAGCAAAGGGCAAAGACACGCAAAATTGTGATGTGGTACTAATGGCTGAGGCAGAAAGTACAAGTTATCTGGTCCAAGGCTTTAGAAGATGTTTAAACATTTAGCCAAGACTCTGTTACCATAGCTGTCAGAAACCCATATATTTTTAGACTGTCATTCTGAGTTTAGGTAGCACAAATTTCTTTTAAGCTAATTTCTTCTGGTTAAACAAATAATAAAGAGCTAAATTGCACCAAAGAGACCAAAGAGCATTCAAGCTAATGAAAACCATGCCTTTGGTCATTTTCTCTGGACTTTAATTCCTGTTGAAGTTTGTTTTAATTCCAGTTACATATTTCATGGTTAAAAAGCTAGAAGAGGCCATTAGATTATTTAGTCTAAGCTTCTGTATAATGTAAGTTCTTAGTGTCACCCTGTTATTTATACATTTAGCTTTTAACTTCTGTCCAAGGAAAGCATAAATGGAATGCATAATGCATATAGTGTTTTTCTGTGGAAGTATTTGGACTAAAGATTACTTCTATTAGTTTCAAATTTGCAGTGTCACTTTATTGAAGATCCCAGTGGAGTTTTAGGCTTGTATTTTTAGTTCTGAAAATAGTTTTAAACAATCTTGGCAGTAGTAGAAATAAAGGCTTTTGGGTACATAGCTTAGTTGTCTAATTTCTAAATAGTTTAAATGCTAAGGCTGTAAAATAAATTATGTATAACTTGAATTTAAATGAACAAAGAATACTGGGTTTCCTTTGGGGAATAGCTTTAATTTAAAAAGAAAGTAATGTTTTCTGTGTAACTCTCAGCTGGGAATACATTTGTTAGAAAAATAACTATTCGGTGTTTTGAAAATTCTGTTTGGCTTAAGCTAGAGGCTCAATAAGAAATCTCCATATAGGAGAACTAAGCTACTGATGCATGTAGCTTGGCTGGATTAGTAAAGACAAGTCTGCAAATTGAGTTCTTGTAAAATTTGTCTCAAAGAATGAGCATGTGTAAGAAGAAAATTGTGGGTATTTTTCTTCTCCCCTCCATTGCCATGGGATATGAAATCCTCTACAAGCACCATTGTAGACAATGAAACCTGGCTTTAGTGGACCAGGTTTCCAAAGCTTCATTTATTTGTTGGATTTTTTTGTTCTCTTTACATATCCAGCAAAGCAGCTTTGTTCTGCTTTCATGTTATCATAGATTCATTTTCTCATGGCTCGGAGCTACACTATGGAAGAATAGTGAAGATCTCAGTTTTGATTCATAGATCTTTCATGTAGACACTGGAATTTCCTTCTCCCCTGCTTGTAGACTTGGCAGCCTCAGAGCTTTCCAGGAGGTCTTTGCAGAGCTGCCTCCTGACATACACCAGGAGCTCCTGTGCTAGGAAGAAGGTCACCCGTCTTCCCTAACCTGACCAGTAGGAAGACAATCTCATCACAGGGCTCTCCCACCCCTTTTCTTACTCTAGGAGTGGTGCAGTCACAGTTTTCTCTGTAAAAGGGTGAGTTATTCCTCAGACATGTTCAGGCGCTTCTGCCTGTGTCTTGTCTGAGGGAACCATTCCTAAGTGTCTAAGGTCTAAGTTTCATTTGTGTGATACCAGGATCTGTGCTGTTACTGCTACTTCTCTATTTTGAAAGAACTCAGGCTTCAGCTTTTTTTTTTTTTTTTCTCTTGCATGCTACTTTAACACTTCAGGCACTGATCAGGGCTTGGGTGCTTTGGTGCTTTGGTGTGTTTTTCTGGGTTGAGGATGGGAGGGAGTTACTCTTTGTTGAAGTGAACCTCCTTAATTTCAGGTGTTTGATTAAGCCTTCTGCTCACCATAGAGCTTTCTCTGCCTTCACAGAGATGCTTACCTGTAAAGCTCCCATTGGTTTCAATGGGTGAATATTTTCCTGATATGATCAGGAGACTGTTTGGAAAGAGAATAAGATCAGCAGGACATTTGGACAGGTGTCAGAGAAGAAAAACATCAGATTATGATTTTAGAACACTCATTACTTTATGCAACATGAAAACCACAACATGAAAAGCTCTGTATCCCATCATAAGGTAAAACTGTTCTGGGACCAACCTCTATCTTAGCGTCTGCTTACAGCTGTAGTTTTTGTTTTCCAGATAGTACAGCTGTGTGCTTCAAAGGGACAGTGAAGAATGAAAAAAACAACTGTGACTTTTTAACACCTGCCTCCTAAAAAGCGTGTGCATGTGTGTATACACTGTGTCATATGCATGACTCCAGAGTACTTAAAACTGCTCTCTGATTCTTTTAACTGTGTAACTCCAGAGGTTTCCTAGGAACTTCTTATATTTATCATGCTTGATATTTTCAGCTTGGATTAGATTTGTCTACCTTTGAGGATTTGATTGGCATTGCTTTACAGACCAAGAACTATTCTGCTCTTAGAAAGAGCTCTGGTATTTGTCTCAAAGATTTTGCCATGCGTAAAAGGGAAAACCAGTGTTATTTCTATTGATTCACCTTCAGACCACATAGCAAATTCAAAGAGAAATAACTAAGTGAAGAGAAATTATGAAATGGCAGAAAGGAACAAGGAATATGTTCCTGGGCCTCAATCTGAAAGGTCATACACCTGGCATCTTTTGAATGTCAAGTCTGAAGATGAGAAAGCAGTGTAAATAAACCAAGGCCTTTGCATTGCTGGTTGGTGAGTTCCCTCACTCACTCTTGCTATCCTTCCTGTCAGGATCTGTCACTGTGAGGGCGATGATGAAAGTCCCCTCATCACACCATGTCGCTGCACAGGGACCCTGCGCTTTGTTCATCAGGCCTGCCTGCACCAGTGGATTAAGAGCTCGGACACGCGCTGTTGTGAACTCTGCAAGTATGACTTCATAATGGAGACCAAGCTCAAACCTCTTCGGAAGGTATGGTGCTTTTGAATTTAATTATTCTCAAGTGTCAGATGTCCAGAATGGCCGTGTAAAGTTACCAGCACAATTAAAGAAATATCTGCCTGTCAAAAATGGCTTTGTTTTTGCTGTTGTTAATGATTTTATTCTTACATTTAAGTTAGTTAATTTACAGCAGCAGAGGATTTGACTAAAGACTCTCTTTCATCACACATACAATATAAATGCACAAATAATAGTTTTTTTGTTCTATAATTTTTATCTTCGGCTTTTTGTTATTGGTTTATCTGCCTATTTTTAAGCCTGAAAGAAATCTTTTCACATTTTGCTCCTGGATAACGAAGGCGAGTTCACCCAGTAATTTTTACATTGAGCCAGTAACTTCTAGTTGAGAATGATGCTTATACCAATGTGGAGTCTGCAGTTATGAAGTAACACAGTCAATTCAGCTGCATCTGTTGTAACTGTTACACTCCCGGGCAAATTAATCACTCGTACATTAAAATTAGTTAATGGAATCTAAAATAAAGGGTGACCTTGCATCCTGAATGTCAGATGTATGTTATCTGCACTCATCTGTTTTCTAGGATAAATCAACATTATGCTACACAGGCTGTCAATACAGGGAAGGTAAAGGGTTTGTTAAACATATGTGGGCTCTGTTTTCTTTGGAATGGATCATTTATCTTCTAATTTTTATTTTAAAATGCTCTCATATTGGAGTTTTGTTGCATCTTTGAAGTTTGAGTCAATCCAGAACTGGGCAAGTTTTGATTTAAAATAAATTTCTGTGTGAGAGCCCTTGAAAAACATGTAGAAACTATTACTTATGACTAGCATATGCATGCACAGTAGTGTTTCTATGGCAAAAGACATCTTGGTTTTGTCAGCCTTGCACGGGTAGCAGCAGTTCAGAGAAATGATAGCACATGGAATTCCTTCACATTTCCCATCCAGAAAAATTTTCTACTAAGTCCCTGATGATAAACAACTTCTGAAGAAAGAATTGAAGCTGATTTGAAAAACAAAGCTTGTGATAGGAAATAAAACAGTTCTCAAATGCCAGGTAGATCTGACTAGGTAGGCTGGGAATCGAAACAGATGTAAATAGACAAAAAGATGGCTAAAAACTTAATTATATTGACTTGGGTTTTAGTAATTGCAGATAAATTTTAACTAATGTGACAGAAAAGAGATAATTGTTTAAAAAACCCTACCTGTTGCATATCTTTGGGGGATTCTTTTTGTATATATGTTTCTATTTTCAACCTAAATTGCTTAAACCTTTCATCTAACAAGTACTCTCACAGCAACTACTTTTCTTAAGAGAATACACAGATAGCAGTGTTTTTAACAAAAGCCTTTTCCTGGTTATGTTAGATAATACAGCATCTTTTAAAAAGATAAACAAAATTTATAGCTACCAAGGAGAAAAGGAATGGAAAATGTGCATAACTTGAAGTAGGCACTTTTAGTTCTGTGTGTTGTCATTTCCACCTCTCCCTTTTTTTTTAATTGAAAGAAACTAATGGAGAGACTTAGTAATGTAATTCCTGCAAGTCTGTAATTTCTTAATTGAATGATTGCCACCTTATTCAGCTTATCATTGGTTCTCAGGTATGTTTTATATTTCTGACACAGGAAAGATTAGCCTTTTCTTTCAGGCAGGATATTTTTTTTTCTGCTCAAAGCGGTGCTGAAATGTAGTTTATCTGTCTGGCAGTATATGCTGGCAACATTCCTCCCTTCAAGTGCAGTGCTAACAAATATTTGACTTGTGTAGTATGGACCCAGCATCTAATTATAGATCCTTTCTTATAAGTGACACTCATTTCAGAAACCAAAACCAAGGTTTCCAAGGTGTGTGCACTGTCATCACCACCGTTCAAAGATTTGTGAAACACTAAAGAGTTTATGAGAAGCTGTTTTGCAAACCAAGCATTTTGACAGCTGCAGTAAAGACAAGGCAAGGGAGGAAAGAATGATCATGAGACCTACCATGTGAGTAGAGCTGACTGCTAACTTTTCACCCAAGCATCTTTTATAAAAATCACTGAAAGTGCTTTTTTTGGTCAAAACCTATATATTTTGCAAAAGTGGAAAGTTCCAATGAAACACTGTCAAATTTCTTGGAAGGTTTTACACAGCCCAAAACCTCGACTGTGCAGCATTCCCTGGTAGTCTGTGTTTTCAGAAGATTTGCAGAAAGGGTGGTTACCAGAGACCAAAGTGCTATGGGAGAGGCAGCCCTTAACACCAAAAAGCTCTCCACAATCCTGTCTCCTTGATGCAGGATCTGAAAAGCACTACAGACTCTAGGATTTCCAGACCTTGAAAGCTTTGGGTTTTGCAAAGGGTTGACTCTGTAGTAGACCTCGAGAGCCTTCAGTCTCCAGCACTAAGTCTGGCCTGGCAGCAGCAAATCAAAATTTCCAAATGCCTGGTATTCTTTGGTCATAATGGCAGGGGCATTATGAGCAGTTATATCTGAAAACAATTCAATTCTTGTCAACTTTTTTGCATGCTGAGTGGAAATGGCCAAGTTGACCAAAAATTTATTAATTTTGCTAATGAGCTTTGAGGAATTCTGAAAACAGATTTCATTTCAATGCTTCCTAAACAAAGACCATAGATTTTGTTTCAAGGGAGGAGTACCTATTCAATTCCATAAGAAACTAATTTATTAAAAAAATAAAAAGGAAATTATTTCCCCTAAAGTGAAAGTTTCCAACCAGCTCCAGATGATGGCATTTCTATGGCCATTAGACCTGGATTTGAAGTGACATTCTACAAGTGGAAGGGTTGTATCTCTCAACCAGTTCTGATTATTTTATTTTTACTCTCTCATCACTCATGGTATGAGTTTCTAAAATTTGGTTCATGGCTGTGCATTGTTTCATTATGATGAATTTTATCATAATACCTTTCTAACATGCCTACTTGTGGTCTCCTGAGGAGAAAAAATTACAGACCACCGAACTTAATTACAGGTATCTATAATTTTGCTTTTTGCAGTATCACAAAAGCATGATTTAAATTTAAAACAATTTGATTCAGTAGTGAAAGACAATCTTTATTTATGCCTTAGCCTTTCATGCACCCTCAACATTTTATAACAAATTTTTTGTCAAAGTCTAAGGCTTTATAGCAGAATCACATTGGAATATCATGTCATACAACTGTTAGCATGCATAAGTGACAGTATGGAGCATACTAAGTTAACATAAATTAAGATAATCGCTATTAAATCAGTAGGTTTGTGCCAATGTGCAACAAGTATTTAATTAGAGAATCCCAGAAAGCACCAGACATCAAATAAAACTTAGTTTAATCATTTTAGTGAGTCTTTGCATTAAAGTAATCCTATTAAGCATTGATCAACAGGCATTGCAAGTGTTTCATATATGTGAGTAGGTCTAATGACTCGGCTCAATATAAATTTAGAGATTAAATATTAAGCATTGCTCAGTGTGTCTGGTTTATTTCTCATGGTCTCTGTTACAGCTGTCTGTGGTTATAAATAATACAGTTGCATTTGTAGCTTTACCTCAGCATTTGCAATCCATAATGCAGAATTTATAAAGTGACTTTATTGTGGAAGGAATTAGTGGCAAGAAGCTTGTGTGAGTTCCTCGTTGAACTCTCTCAGGTAGTAGCTTCACCTGGAGGAAACCGCTTCTTCTTTAAAAGGATGTAATCCTGGTATATTAGCACCTACATTTCATATCTCTTGAATTTGGTTTAAAGCGTAGTAGAAGCAGGAATTGAATGGAAATACTGTAGGTATGAAATGGATTAAAGTGTCAAAAGGACCTTAAAATGCAGAAATGTCTTCAAATGGAGATTTCTCAACAGTGTCTCACTATACTTCAAAATACTTTTCATATTTAAATTCTGCTATCTGTTTGAGATGTCTGGTATCTGATGTTTTGCTTTCATGCATTATCACAACAGATTATTCTGTGGTGTTGGAGATGAGTATTTTGTCTTCCAATTTTATTTTTGAAATTATTCACAAATAATGTCTTATTTATGTGAGGCATAAACAATACTGCACATTGTTACCATGTGGTTGCTCTTGGTCATTAAGGAAGACCAAGTCAATTTTTTGTTTAGGGCATTATGTACCAGTTGAGGTTAATTTTCTTTCTGATAAAAAGGGTATCTGAATGCATTCCTTTTAAAAATAGAAAATTGGGAATTTTCTTTTAGAACAGAGTGATATGTTTCTGTTAAATTAAACAGAAGCAATCCCAAATGCTGATAATGAAAGGAACTTGATCTTATTTATTTTGAATATCTTTTAAATGTTTACTCCTCTTCTATTCCGTATTTGCCTATGTACTGAAAATATTATACAAGGTCCCTCTCTTGAGTTTTACACCCTTGAACTCTGTGCAACTTCGTGTATATCCAGCTACTGTTATTAGAGAAGGACGGAATGCTTTCTGTCTGCTTGATATAATTTATTTTATAAATAAACAAGAGTGATAAAATATGCAGGCCAACTTTAACTGTCATGCAAGATTCAAAGATTCATGTCTCACTTGAGGATACATGTTTCACGGCTGCCCAGAAGAGGGTATTTAGGCCCTGGAGAGAAGTTAGGGAACAGGCTGGCACAAATTTCCATACAAAATAAAAGTCAGTTCAAGCTTATCAGTGCCCCTTTGTGGTCGGACTAGTGATAAAATCAGTTTGGGAAAGATTTCAACTGTTTGATATAATGCTGATTTAACTGCTAGATCAAAAGCAAATATTTAATAGTTTAAAGATACTCTGTTGCAAGATCATTGGATCAGCAGGAGCTATGTAACCAATTCAAAGGTAGGGTTTGAGCCAACAGACAACTTGTGGCTAATGCCCAGCTGTAAGGCAGAGATTCAGCAATTCTGCAGGCTCCTTAAAAAAAATGTGAATCATCTATGGAAGCAACAGAAGAAAATTAGAATGTTGCTTTGATCTATGATAGACAAAAGGAAAGTCTAAAGTGAATCTCTAAGTCCCATTTCACTCCCAGACTTCATGTATCACTAGGGATACATCACTTCTGCTCCCCCCTATTGGAGTTATCACTTCATAGGGTGCCTTTTTTTACAAAACAGTTGTCACCCGCACTAATCTAAAGTCAGTTGTTAAATCTCTTACCTAATGTGTGAGAGAGACAGAGTCATCTCTCTTCTCTGTGCTCAACACAGTTTTATAGAAAGAGTAAATATTGAAAAATATGACTGGAGGAATTGATTCATAATGGGATGCTTTGTGGATAAATTTTCTTTTTATAAAATCTGGTAGCATGTATGAAAAATTCATGACAGCAAAATACGTTAAGGGTGTTGTTTTATTTTTGGTTCAGTTTGCGTTTACATTCCTTATTTAAGAGTATGATGATCACTGCCAAAAGTTATATAGCCTGCAGAGAAATGTGCTATGAAATCAAAAGTGGTCATCATTAGAAACTGCTTCTCTTGACAGAGTAGACTCTATAAGCCAGAAGCAACCTGCAGAGTCTCCCAGGAGAAACAAAAACAAACAAGAAAACCAACCAACCAAACCCCAAACTCTGAGCAGTCATTACCGTATTGCTTGCTGTTTGATTCTTATTGCCCTGTGCTGTGAAGTATGAACCATCTGGCTTTTTCATCTGTTTTCTGACAAGGCTTATGATAAGAAGTGATAACAAATATTGCATAGGTCTGGTATCATTGACTTGCTGCGGAATTAGTTCCCTTTCAACCCAATTTGGTGTGTACTTTGCACTCCTTAATATAGAAGAAGATCCTACATTTCCTTTTGATTTCTGATGCAGCTACACCTGCTCTGGTGATTATCTTTCTTCCAGTAAACTGTCTCAAAACATCAGTAGCCTCAAATAATTTCTTGCAATATGTAGGGTCAGACAATTCACCCGTATGCACAAAGGCACAAAGCTATTACTTTCTCATTGGCTGTCAGTCATTATAGAGAATAACTTTGGGCTCAAGGGAGAATGTGTATATTAAAGCTTTTAAAGTAAAAATGATTTCATAGCATTTATATCTGATTGTGATGCCTTGCGGATGCAAGGGGCTGCTTTGTTCAGACAGTTGCATTCTTAATTTTTGAGAGTATTAATATATTACTGCTAATTTATCAGTATATAGAGAGCATGCTGTAGTTCGCAGAATAATTTTGTCTTGCATTTTGTGCCACAACAAGAATACTAGTTCTTAGCTTTTTCATAGTGGTAGAATTTGTGCTAGCTTGTCATCTCTGTATGTCTTTCTCTTCCATTCAAAACACAGCTTTATTCACACAGCTGTTCCAGTTCCCATGGACTTCTGACAAGAAATTCTTGTGCCTCCTACCTTGAAACCATCATAACATAACTTTAGGCTTTCTAAAAGCCTTCTAACCATGATACTTTGCTGGGGCACCCCCAGTGCAGCAGATCCTTCCTGGAAGTGGAATGAGATGTTTTTTACTGTCATTGCTTTGAACTTGCATTCTTTAAGAAGCAAATGAAAAATCTTATACCAGAAAATTAAATGAAAACTATGTCCTCTTCTAATTAGTTGCTAGTACCCAAATTGGCTTCTTCTGCTCATAGCATTTACAGAAATCAAGGGAATTCAGGAGATTGTTTAGGTCTGGGTATTAGCAGAGTTATCCACTATTTCACAGAGCCATGAACATGAGCTCTGGGAGGTACAAATCTTCTGTGCTTTCTCAGGCTGAAGTAAACAGTTTGATCTGAGCTATTTTACAGACGCAACTTGCATCAAAAGATTGAATTTCCATTTTAGTTAGAGAGTCCTACACTATCCTGCAGTTCATTAGCCTCTCGTTTTTTAAGAACTAGGGGTCTCCTTTTCATTTTTTTTGTTTCAGCCCTTTCAGTGTTTGGTTTTACAGCTTGACCTCATCAATAATTATAACCAAGGAGGGACTGGGTAGCCAAAGCATTGAAATTAATTAAGAGAATCTCTTGATACTGGCTTTGCAACTAAAGAAAATGTGAATGGATTGGTACCCTGGCACACAATGCATAGCTAGTAATATGAAATTTAAAGAGCATAATCAACCCAAACAGTGACCTAAACCAGTCATTTTTATTCATGCAGTTTTGTACAAATGCCGTTCTTACTGTTTAATTTTGAAGTTAGTAATTTTACCAGCTCCAATGGGAGTGGGCTGCTATTCATGATCTGATTAATGTATATCATTATGTGTCACGTAACTAACACATACAATTTTACAGTTGCTATTTGCCTCAAATTTATTTTGCCTGGGACCCATTGATGTGAGAATGATCTGCTCACAGGCTGATTCTTGCTTGTTGGTGGAATGAATGCATGCTAAAAATGGCTTCTCTTTAACACAGTGATGTTCTCTTGAACACAGAAATTTCAGTAATTGATCTAAATTATGTACAAATGGGATAATTATGAGTTTATTCGGGGGTTTTTTGTAAATTTTTTTGTTAATTTAATTTTATTCCTGTAGCATTTTATTAAAATTACTTGGAAAAAAAAGGAATTTTTCCCCAGAAATTATTCAAGTCTTTATTCATCTGCTCCAACTTGTATGTGTCAAAATTGGAACATATGGTATTAGTTGGAGGTTTTTCAGAATTAATAGCTTCCCTCAGGTCTTTACCAGACCACTAGGCTGTAGTTTTGTGTTAATCACTGTAGCTTTCCTCAGCACAAATTTCCTCTGTTTTGTTTTCATTTAGTTGCATCAAAAGAATCTCTCTCGTGGGAAAATTAAAAGACAGAAAAGGTAACTGTAGCTATTCAACTATGGGAAGTCAGTAATCTTGCTAAAGCCACATTTATAGATAATTAATAGTGTCAACTCCTTTTTTTAGTCTTTGTTTCATGCAATTCAGATGTGTATATACTGTATATATAACTGCAAAAATAGGTATGTCTAGGTATTTTTGAACAACAATGTATTTAAAAATAACAGGTTTTTGGTATACAAACACATTTAAACCAAGCCATGTCTTTGTAACAATTCAGACGAATTCTCAGCAGGCTAGACAATTTGACATTGAGGAAATTAAACAGTGTGATGAATACTGCAGAGAAGGCAATTGAAGCAAAGACTTTCTAACAAAACTGTGATCATATATTGTGACTATGTTTTAGCTGCCTAAAACAGCAGATCTTCAGAGAAACTTCAGTTGGACAGGACTGAAGGATTAAAGGAAATGGAGAGGTGTACAAGACTATGTAATGGAATCTTTGGCTCCAGCATGTTGCTGTATCCATCTTGCACTCTAATTTTTCTCCTTTTCCTATTTCTACCATGCTATCCCAGTCTTTATGCTACATTCATCACACCATTTGAGAACAAAATACGCTCAAATGTGCAAAGGGAACCCATCTTACTTGGTTTTCAAAGACAGACTCAGGCACAGACTGTTGGGGGATGGTTTTTTATGGCGACTGTAGTGGAGGAAGGACTTGTGATTGCTTTGACCACGGCACAATCCGTCTGAAATCCTCCACTGAGCATGTGTCATGGCTGCTTTTGTACTGTCTATTGAATACATACTGCAAAATGCAGCACCTCTCCCTGCTTTGGTTGGAAAGTGAAATCTCAGCACAACTGCCCTTGCAGCAAAATTATGGTCTGTGCTCATGTGGTATGGCAGTCAGATTGATTGATTCTTTTTTTCATGGTTTTCTTTGTGTGTGTGCGTGTGTAAGTTGTTGTTTGAGAACTGGACTGAGATTTAAAGGCATTTGCTAATTAGTGACTGGAGGAAATGTCATGCCTTCAATTAGATGTGTTGCTCTTTCAGAAATACAGAGTAGACAGAGGCGGGTGTCAACTAGCTGCAAAGCGAATAAAAGTGACAAACTAGATCTTTTTTGATAGAATGATGGTAGAAATACTGTAGGGAGAGCTGACAACAGTAGCATCTGTTTCTTTTCTTGACTAACTGTGATAAAAGTTAGTGGAGACATCGATTCTGTCCTGGTTTTCCTTGTTTCTTTATAGGTTGCCCACATGTCACTTCTTTTTTGTTTTGAGTAATAAAGGCATATGCCTGAAGTAAATCTTTCTAGAGCTCTTGATATGTGCCTCTTTTTCTTAGTACCAGACATAGTTTTGCATTCTGGTGATAGTTCAGTCCTGATCAGTGGTTTAATGTTTTACCTGCAGTTTATCTCTCAAGATTATCTTTTTAGATAAGGTAGCTGAAGCTTACTATGCTAGAAGATAATCTTTTTCTTAAATATCTTACAAGGCAAGCAAAGAAAAAGCAATTTTAAAAGAGAAGTTCATGATAGTACTGAAGACTCTATTGAACAAAAAATTGGTTAATGTTTTTTCAGTATTCAAAGAGGATGCTTGGAAAATAAACACTGTGTCAAGTACTTCTGCATTCTATATATTGATGTGAAACAATTTCTAGCTGACGGGAACTAGAAAGAGACGCCCAATATGGAGACATTATGCTGTAACTGTTTGCCATGGGGTTTCTTGCATGTCTCTCTGAAGCATCTGGTGTTGACCTCTATCCAAGACAGAGCATTGGATGAGAGGGACATAATGTCTGGCTATTCCTATATTTCCAAAGCATAGCATTTTTTTTGTTGTTTAGTCTATGTTGGGATGATTAGGATGCAGGCACTGAAGTTCTTTTAGTTGGTAAATGACAAGTGTTCTCAATATTACTTCATATTGCGAAACCAGCTACTTCATTTTAGAAATTAGATTCTTAAATTACTTAATTTTTATACTTTTTAATTTCTCAACTTCTATTTTACGCTTTTAAGGGTTTGCGAATTGATGTCATCCACAGCTAAAAACTGTATGTTTGTGAAGAGTGCATGCTGATTATATCACTTAAGTCCAGTGGTTTTAACTGTCCCTTAAAAAAAATTAGTGTGCGGTCTTGATTTTGATAAAACTGAATAATTAGTTCTTTGCAGATGATAATCTTAAGATTTTTATCAAAGTGAGATTTTTCATTATGTATTTCTTTTATTACTGTAGATATGCATATTGCACATAAAAGTGAATTAAATTGTGTGACTTAGAAATGCACTGGTTCAGTTTTAAATTTTAATAGGTGTTTTAAATACATCACAGACATTCATTTGAATTCCAGCCAGCTCTGTTTAGTGTCTCCTAGGGACAGAAATAGTTTTTAGGTAAACTTCGGACAGGTTTGCCAGAGAATGATTTGTACTAGCTCATCCAATGAGCTAATCAGATCAAGGTAAGGTTGTGCATAGATAGAGCCATATGATGCACCATGTGACATGGGATTTTTAAAATTTATTTTATTTCCTTGTTCAGTGATAAATGTAGCAGGGGTCTAATTATGGCCTTCTATTCTTGATCCTTACAAGAGTTTCATCTCTGGGATATATCTTTTGACAAAAGACAATGACAAATATGTTTTCTCTATTTTCTGTAAACCTGCTCAGTTATTCCTCTCTGAATGTGCTCTGAGATGTGTTTGGGAAAAGAACACAGCATAGGTGTTTTTATAGCCCAAACCCTTTTCTTGTCAGCCATGAGACCTGGCACATTCTGTTGGACTGTCTGAGGGGCACTTCTCATCTTGTAGCAGGATGTGGTAAGGTGTGTCTTGACCTTCTTTAAAATGCAGTGCCTCGGGTACAGGCTGTAACCACATGTTGTTTAGATGGCAGAGTGGCCCAGAATGCTTTTATTCAAATAACACAGTTTGAATTCTCATCTCTTATGAGTACTTCAAATCTGAACAAGGCTATTTTATTCTCCCAACATGTGCAGAGCCCTGTTGTCCTTTATTACTATTATTTCTTCCTCTTCCACCCACTGCACAAATTCCATTCCCACAAACTACCATGGCAGCTGCTTTCCTCCAGCTGGTAGGTTGATAGCAGTGAACAGTTCACTGTGGAGCCTCAGCCCTTTAGTACTGCAACAAGTGACCAGAAAACACCCTCCCTAAGATAAATAACTCTGAGCTATATGTTCAGACTGTTGACATATTTTCAGTGCTCAGCTCACTTCAGCATACACTGCTCCATTTAATTTTCCAAAGTGCTGGCTAGATTCTTTGGATCTGGTTTCAGATAAGAAAGATCTTTTTGTGTGTGTTTTTAGTCTATGTGCAGAGGGAAGTTTCTACAACAGTCTCTGGTTAATAATTTTAGCCTTTATTTTGCAGGAGTAATTACTTCAAGATAGAGGTTGGCTCAAACTATTTCTTTAGATTGTTGAAAGAATTCAGAAAATGTTGCATGACTACTACTACTAGGTGAGAGCAGAAGGAAGTCCTTCCAGCTGTGGGTGCTGTTTACATTACATACATAGTCATTTTTTTGCTAAATGATGGATAAGGAGAAAAATGTCAGAACAGAAAAAATATTTAATATTAGCTATGTCATACCCATACCAGATTCCCCTGTCAGACCTCCTTACATGCAATTTTTAAAAACAGGGTTCCTGAAAATACCCAGGAGTTAAAAGTCCAACCATGCACAGCATGTTGCAAAGCAGCCCATTAACTTCACCTTCAATATTTGGCATCCTCAGTGCTGAGCACCTGCAGGAGAAAGAGACCTTCAGTTGTAGAGTTGTGAATCTGCAAACCTGCAGTGGTTCTGCAGTTGCTTCACGAAATCTTGTCTAGACAAAAATTTGTGGCCAGTGTGACAGAAGATAACCAGCAGCAGGAGGCAACATGTGGACACAAAGTGGTGTATGGGGGCAGGCAGGCAGTAAATCTACAATGTGGAAGTGAGGAAAAGAAACCCAAGCAGCAGAGTTTGCACAGTGCCATTGTGAGGTGTGGGAACAGCTTTTGTGTGAGCAGTGTGAAGCTTTTTTGTGAGCAGTGTGAAACTTTCGGTTCTGCATTGGGCCATCATGAAACCACTTTGCAGAAAGCTTAATGTATGGAAGGGAATTAAAATTGCAAATTTGTTTCTGTTAAGAGAGGCTGTGTTGGAATTCAGGATATGAAGCAGCATACCCATACTCATAGGCAATGTTTTCAGAAGATACTAAAAAATATCCATATTTATTTGTTGCATATTGGTTAATCAAGCTTTTATTAGAAGTGACATAGAAGGAGGCAAATTGTGATCCTTTAAAATAAATATCAGGGATTTTCTCAAACTACATTACAGGAAAGGGAAGTGGCTGGCTACATATGATTTAGAAGTTCCCTGTATGTTATTAGGTTTTTTTTCTTTTCAATTTTTTTTATTTCCCCAGAAGACTCATGACTACATTTTGTAATTATAAGAGTGGGTTATGAAATCAGTAACTGTTCTCTTGAAGTTTCTGAGTGACATAATTTTTAAGAAACAAAAGAAAAACCCGAGGTAGAAACCAAGAACAAGGTACAGTTTTACAGCTGCCACTTTCAGGATTATTCCAAACCTCTCAGGCAGTAAAGTATAGGAATTCAGACTGAGGTGCACATCGTGTTTTAGAAGTAGCTGTAAGTAGTAGCTGGGGTGGGAGGTGTGTTTCTGATCACATTTACAATCCAGCTTCTTTCCTTTGGCAGTTCATTCTGGCTTCTTGGTAGGAACCTCTGAGGCAGGCAGACAGTGTGCTACCACCCTCCAGTGGTTTGCAGAGCACAGCGCAAGTGTCATGTTCGGAAAGCTTATTCGGAAAATAAAAAGGGGGCTGAGGATATTCCAAGCTTTCTGCTGGGGATACATATTGTTACACTTTGGATTTGTTTGGTGACTTGTGTCAAAAGTCTTTTCATTGTTGTTAGATGTTACAAAGTGTTTTAGCACACCTGTTCTGTGAAGCCTAATGATAGTCCTGCGATTGCTTGCATTTGCAGGACCTTAAACCATCTGCATCTGTGATGATTTCCAGTCAATGCTGGTACTGCTGCCAGATTAACAAATCTGTGGGTGGTGACAATTGGATGTACAGCAGTGAAGGGATGCTTCCTAGGGGGTTGTGCAAAAACTAGTTTGTCTATCAGTTTAGTGACTCAGTAATTTGCAAATTATTATAAATGTCTCCTCTGGCTGTTAGTCTTCCATTTCTTTCTCTCCTTACAGTCTCTGGAGCACCTTAGGAGTATTAACATGTAAGTTTCAAAAAAAAAATTGCATCTGTGTACTTACTTTTCTGTTATTTTTCTGTTCTTGGTGGCATCTTATATTCTGTGCATGACATGTTACAGTGTCATCAAGCTGATGGTTGCATTTTTCCTAGATCACTGATGAAGATAACAAAACATAATGCAATTTATTTTTGTCTTACTATCATGAATGTGGAAAGCCATGAGAACTGCATAAGCTCCTATAGACAGCAGGGATGAATTTATCAGTGGTTAAGGAGGCATTAAAGCGCTGTGTGACATGAAAGGTAGCACCTGCCAAACTTCCCCACTCAACTTCAGGCTGTATCAAGTCCTGGGCTGTAAAAATTTTCAATACGAGGCTATTGAAAAAGTCCTAAAATAGTGAATTGCACTTTTCTGCTCCAAGACAACATAAATTGCTGGATCATCTACTAACATTACTCATTTAGTACAGAGTGACAGGAGTCACACAGTACTCTCTGTTCAGCCAATCTAAAATATGTGAGTAGGACAGGAAAGTTATGTCAGCTACCACTGGGATCACCAGGAGTACAACACAAAGTTTAATTGTATTTCCCCTTCTGAGTTCAGCTCATCACGACTGTACTTGAGAGAACTGGGACTGCAGCTAGGGCAGGACAAAACCAAAGCACAGCTTTGGGACACACTACGAGCTGTTAAATGCTCCCGTATGAGACAGAGTATCTCCTTGGACCTTTTTCCTTTCTTGTATCCCAATCTGGGAGTACAAGGTACTCTGCAGTGTCTTCCAGTATCATAACCATGATGGTGGCCTCTTCCAGTCTCTGCCAGCCAGCTTATTTCTGGGGTGGTAATGTGTGTGTGGATAGAATACCCAGGCAGGCAGGCAGGCAGGCAGGGTGTCTTGTGGGAGAAGAAAAGGGGCCAGTTAGAGGAAGCAGAGTCCAGTAGGCCTTGGCTTGCTTTCTGGCTAGGTTTGATCATGGGATGTTAGCAAAAAGGCCTGCTTTAGCCCTTTTCTGCTAGCTCCCTCTCCTCATATACTTTCTTGTAAATCTTAGTAGAAGTTTGTGAGCTTGTTCCTTTACTTACCTGTCCTGCTTGTTGGTCATTTGGTTTTGTCTGGTTTTCTTCCACCTGCAAAATGTTTACATTTAGACTCATAGGACCAGCAATTGTTTTTGACTGGGCATTCAGGTCAACACTTTGAGGCTTTTGAGTTTGTTAGAGCATAAAATGGCTGCAATGAGACTGCACATATAACTGACAATGAAAATCTTGCACAGAATCTTCTCTCCAGTATACCAGAAAGTGTAGCATCACGGTTGAGATGACAGAAAAGTTCTGTTTAAGAACAATTCATTTTTCTTTATATTCAGTGTTGATCAAAGCATCTACAGGTAAGTGAGGGGCTAAGGTAAAACCCTTTCTTCCATCTGGACAAAGACAACTCTTTCTTTGGAAAGAGTCTTTTGCAAGACTTGCATTGAACTTTCACTGCAGAAAGGATGAAAGTCTCCAGGTCAAATGCAGTGTAACCTGATGACTGTAATAATATAAGACTGTGATAATAATGCCTCAGACTTTCTGGCTGGCCACTGAATATTACCTACATGAACTACAATGAATATAAGGTGTTGAGGTTTTATTAAAAAAAAATAATTTAATTCTCCTATTTTTTCAGACTGCCATACAAACCCCTGCAAGTTTTCACTCCTAAGTCAATGTATCAGAAATTGAAATGACGTCTCAGCTGATAAATAAACTGATAGCTCTGACTCTTTGTATATTACGTAGGAAATGCTTCCATTTTTCTAAGCAGTTAAGCCTTGTGATCATTAAGTGTGATCAGCAGGTCAGGAGAGGTGATTCTGCCCCTCTAGTCTGCTCTCATGACACCACACCTGCAGTGCTGCATCCAGCTGTGGGGTCCCTAGGACATGCTGGAGTGAGTTCAGAAGAAAGCCACAAAAAAAATCATCAGAGGTCCTTCCAACTCAAAATATTTTATTATTCGTTAAATTTTGGCAAGGAAAGAACCTAGGAAAGGTTCTAGAGACTATGTTTTGAGGCAAGAGCTCAGGCACATGCAAGCTTCAACTGCCATTAAAAACCGAAATTTGTTTGTCCTGGTATGTCCTGCTCTAAAACCAGTAGCAGGAAGAAGTATTTCTGAGAGTTATTTTTTGTAGTGACATGGCATTTACCCCCTCAGCTTTACTGCAGCTGTGCTCCTTCGAAACGTGACCTGACAGCAAAAAGTGTTCTGAATAGAATGGCCATATTGGTTCAGGTGAAAGGCTGACCATGTAGCTTAGATGCCATCTCCAACCATAAAGAATTTAGGAAAATTTGTTTTTTTCTCAGAAACAACATTTAAAAACAAACAAACCAAGTAAACAGCTGGCAAAACCCAAAACAATACAAAAACCTAAACAAGGAAAACAAAGCTAAACTCGTGCCTTCAAAGTACATGTATGGCACCTCAGTGCTCTGCAGTGGCCAGGGTTTCTGTCCCAGCCTTAACCGCTAAGGCTGGGCACTGATCTGAGCACAGCTCTGGTGTTCCCAGGGCCGCAGGGAGGTGGCACTCGTGTCTCGTGCTTTGTACTGGTTCCCCTCCTCAGACGCTAGTCTCCGATTCAGAGATTTTTCACTGGAATTGGGGCATTTTGCTTTTAAATGCCGTATTCTTCCATCTGTTTTCAAAGGCAAACGTTTTAGTAGAGAAGAATTTTGTTTTGAAGAAGTGCTAAAAAAAAAAATTATGTCCTCACAAGCAAGATTAGAAAATATTGCCTCAAGAGTTGCACTGTTCAAATGTAGGGAATAGCCTATTTAATCTTAAAATAGCCTTAAACTAAGATAGGATCTAGTACCATAATTCAGAAACATATGCTTGGAAGATTCTCCTTGCATCATTGAGGCTGAGTGCTATCATGTACGATTATTTCCACATAATCATCTTTTCAAGTTTATTGAATTTAATCCTCAATGGGGTTGCATTTCCTGTGCTTTTATGGGAAGACTGTTACATAACTGCATTCCTCGAATTTTAATAAGTACTACAAACTAATGTTTGGGCTTTTCTTGTCTCATCACCAGAAGCGCAAATTTAAAATAAGTATTCATCTTTTTACCTGTTTATTAACATGTTATGGCTGTACTGCAGTGAAATTACTTTAGATATCATTCACAAGCAGACAGAAATAGAACTCTTCATTCCTCCGAATCTGTGAAAATGAGATGATTGTGAATTTTACAGTGACAATGCACATAGTCCTGTAATGTGTATTACCAAAATAAAAGGATTTGTTAATTTTATTACTGCTTGGGTTTTTGGCAAAAAGAGCCAGAATAGTCTAGTCAGTTTGTTGCAAAATTTTACAGGTCTGATTTTTTTAACTCCTTTTTTTTAATTATTATTTCAGTGGGAGAAACTACAGATGACAACAAGTGAGAGGAGGAAAATAGTGTGTTCAGTCACATTCCACGTAATTGCAATTACCTGTGTTGTTTGGTCATTGTATGTTTTAATTGACAGAACCGCTGAAGAAATTAAACAAGGCAATGATAATGGTAAGTGTCTTTTACTTTCTTTGGTGTTGTTGATAATGCAGTGGCTGGCTTTGCAAGGCAGCTATATAACCAGTCACACTCTATTCTTAAATAACAGCTCACAGACAAATGGCTACATCAAATGCTTTAATGCAGAAGTTCTGAATGCATCAGCATTAAAAGCTTATGTTATGCCCCTGCAGAGAGAACTCTACTTTGTTTAATCATTACAAGAGCTTAACTAGCCTGCTGGTTCTTGCTAGGTTAATCTCCTATTATGTAGGTATTTCTAAAGCTCAGGCAAAGCGATGAGTCAAGTTCAAACAGCTCGGTGCAAGTTCAGGTCATTAAAATAGCAATTTATTTATATTACTCCCTTGAACCTTGATAGCAAGTAAAACACGATAGAGCCTTTTCATTAACAAGCTTCCTAATATGAAATTCCAAGAGACCGTGTTCCAGCTGTGTTAGTCCTTCCTGTGGAACTTAAGAAGCATGGAAAGCCATTCCTGTGTAGTTTCAAATAGAATTTCACTGTGAATGTCCATGTTCCAGTTGTGTGCATTGTGAGGATGGTTAAACACTGGAACAGAGAGGTTGTGGAGTCTCCATCTGTGGAGATCCTGAAAACCCAACTGGACATATGTAACAAAATCCATGTTTAGTGTAAGTAGGTTTCTTTTTGGGCCATACTTAGCATATGTGGAAAATATATGATAAACTGAACTACTGTTTTCCATTTCAAGTCTAAGTCTATTTGGTCTTAAATTTAGTCTTAAATGTGATCATGATGATAAAAAACTTTTCAGTTTTGATCTGAACTGACTTTAAGCACAGTAGGGGAACAAAGGTCTCTCTAGCTTTGTTCTATATTCTGAAGTTAACATGGAAAACAAAACAGGTGGAGCTTTGTGCCTTGCTAGTTAGATAAATATTTGATGATACTCTTGATGCTTGCCTTTCTTGCCTATGAGAGGAAAACAAGCAACAAGGCTCAATAAGTCACAGATGAATACATACTACAAAGTCTTGCTTTGCATTCTTTTGAAATGGGTAACCCTGTTTTTTTATCTCAAAAAACTGGCCCTGAGGACAGTACTAGGAATGGGTTTGAACTTTTATTTATGAGTACATCACCCTACTTATTACAACGGGGAAGCTATTTCTGTGGATTAGCTGAATTTTCATAACAAAACAGCTAACATGAATTTTTGTTGTTATACACAATGGAAAAGAATCACATTAATTATTCTTGGTAGGCTCAAAAAGTATTTATGATTTGTATAGAATTCAGTGTTTGCCAAATGTAATGGCTGATTTCTTACACTAAAAGTGGACAAAGAGATGCCTTGGAGCTATGTGCAAAAATAAGTGTTTGCGAAGAGAACTCTCTTGCCCCAAAATTTGCTTGTCACAGGGGAGTAGTTTTACAAAAGCAAACATGTATTTGGGGGGAGAAGGAAGAAACATGTAAGTAGTTTGCTTTCTGCTCCATTTTCTCTCTTTAAATGGGAATTGCTGGGAAAAAGACTGAAGACTGGAGAAAAAACACTTTATAAACATATTTTGAGGAGAAGAAAAACTGAAAGCCCAGAATACTACTAGTAGTGTTTGTTAATATTCTGTAAGTTTAAAAATCCTGTTTTAAATTAGTACCTCAAACTCTTTAAAGGCTTGGGGGGGGGTTCTCCTTATGGAAGTATACTGTGCAACTCTCTTAATTGCTGTATTGAGCATTATGCTTACTTCGTGAGAGTGGCCCTTGCATTTCCTATTTGACCAAATTGTGGTGAAGTCAGAAGTGGGAGGCAGTTTCTTGGCTGGCCTATGGAATAGGAAGCCCCTTCTGTTTTCTACTTGAGCCATAACTGCCCCAGTAGTGTGTACATACCTGGGGATTCTTAGCAAGTGGCTTCAGTACCTTTGATTGAAATTCAGTGCTTGATATTCAATGTGTAATGGTGGTAATAAATACAGTTTCTATTCCACAGGTGTCCTTGAATGGCCATTTTGGACAAAACTCGTTGTAGTGGCCATTGGATTCACAGGGGGCCTGGTCTTTATGTATGTGCAGTGTAAGGTTTATGTGCAGCTGTGGCGCAGGTTGAAAGCCTACAACAGAGTGATCTTTGTTCAGAACTGCCCAGACACCATCAAAAAACTGGAGGAGAAAAATTCTTTGTGCACTCAGAGCTCAGACATCAAGGATGCGGTGGTGGTGCCAGTAGCACAGACAGGTACAAACTCTCAGTCAGCAGCGGAAGGAACGACATCTGAGGTCATGCCAGTTTGACAGAGACCACATTGTTTCTTCTTTGCAGTGTCAGGTGTAGTGTATTCTACACTACAAATGCTACAAGAAAGTAGAAATGACTGCATTTTTTTCAGTTAAAAAACCAACCAAACAAAAAAACAACAACAAAAAAATCCCATATGAAAACCAAAACCCTACAAGGAAACTGGATCCAGCAAAGCAACTTGTTACTGTATGGAATGTGACCGTTCGTGGAGTAGTTTTGCAACTAGTCAGCAAGTGTAGTGAAAGTGGAAGTGTAGAAAGTGCAATAGAGAACAGGTTTAACAGACAATGCCAAACCAATGTGACAAAAGTACTTTTTTTTTTTTTTAACTGGGATGGATGGGAAAGTAGAAACAGACCTGATATAATAACTTTGTTTACAGAGAACCAAAACCTTTAATCTGTTTACTACTAAAAGCTGTATTTGCTATTTATCTTTTTAAATATATGCTTCAAAGAGTACCAATCCAATCATATGCATTAACAAATCCAAGTATAGAGAGCTCTATCACAGCACTCACTCCCTAAGCTTCATATGGTAACGCACGTCCATGTGACTGTAGCGGAGTCTGAATGCTTGGGCAGCTGTGTCAACTAAGGATATTTTAACTGTGCCTGTATTTTTGAAAAGTAAGCAATTCCAACCAGTGTAAGCTCCTGTCTCCATAAGCTTACAGGTATATTTTTAAATACAGCTGTCAGCAACATAAGTACAGGGAGGAGATAATATGTAGATATGCATTTAAAAGAGCAGCTCTGCTGTTTATTTTACTAATAAGAGTGAATTAGACATAAATTTGATATGCAAAGTATTGAGGCAGAATTGTAAATGGAAAAAAAAGCAGTTTACTGCACGATCACACAAAAGTAAATTGACTATTATCAAAGGTCTGAAAAAGGATGACACATACTGAAGATGGAAACCATTTCTGGTTTTATTTTTTAAGATTCACGATACAGGAAGGTAGATGTAAGAGAACATACCTACCTACATATCTTAAGAAAATATTAGTTTTTATCTCCTTTTTCTGAAAAGTTAGTTTTTATCTTCCTGGCTGAAAAAACGAATCAATGGTTTCCTTCTGTACAGGTAAACTTGAGGTGTTAGAGGTTCAACAGTTCATTTGTTAACTTCGTGTTTTGAGCATTGTCATATAAAAATGAAGTGTGAATAGCATTAAAAGGTGCAATAGATAAATGAATGTAGATATAATACTCTGTCCAACAGGGTGAATTATATATAAAGAACCAATTTTGTGATTCACTTTGCATACCTGTGGTGTTTACCATCAGGACGCAAGCGCAAGTATTGACTTGGAGTAGTTATGTACTGGTGTGGACAAGTCTGGGGCCTGAACATTATGTATATTTTAAAAAAAAGTTAAAAGTTTTGGGTTTTTTTAATCTTGTATTTAGGTAAAGGAGGAAAAGCAAACAAGTAGATAAAGAACCAGAGTAAAGAGGATTGGAGAGCACAAGTTCTTTCAGAGGGGGGTATCTGCCACAATTACAAGTAAACTAGAGTTCAACAGAAGGCTTGAAGTTTCTAATGGTAAATTTTCTCTTTATATACTCAAGTATTTACAATGAAAAAGCAGAATCATCCCGTTCTTGCAAATATCCAGCATGCTGGGCCTAAGATGTACTGGAGTTTTTATACTAGGCATTCCTTTGTAATGTTTACTGGCTTAAGGCTCAGGGAATACTGGAAGTAGCAGTATTAGCAAGAAATGTGTCTTTAATCAGATCATTATGTTCTTTTGTATTGCAATTGCTCATGTAATTTGGCTGTAACTGAGTGATTGTCATCTGGCTAGACAGGACACAAAATCTTGGTGCTTTTGAATGGATCCTAAACAGATGTCAGTATTTGCTGTAAGTTACTCCAGGTGAGTTGGATCAATGTTTAAGTTTTTTTATGTAATGATACACAATTTTTATATAAAATAACTTCCCAATTATACAACTGCAGATCACAATTGTAGCAGTTTCTCCTTTGAAATGACATACAAGAGAAACCAAACCATTTCTCCATTTAAAATTGTGGAGGAGACTTCAAAAGGTCTCCAGAGAATGACAACGGTACGAACAAATGCCTCATAACTGCACATGTTTAAGACAGTCTGCAACGACATGGTTTACAAAAAGTATAAAAGCTACTTGCTAAAAGGTAAATCTCATGATATCTGAAGTTAGACACTTAAAATTACTAACTGCATTTGAATGTGTGGAAGGATGTTTACAATAAACCTGATGAATCATAGCAAAATTTACTGACAACATTATTATGAAGGATAATTAAGAGCTTTCTGAAATAATAGTTTCTTACTCAGTAACAATAACCCTGCTCCTCTAGGCAGCTTGTTCTTTGACCCCACTGAAAGTACTTTATCCCTATTTTGTCAGTTTAAAGGAGACTAATTCACATTAGGGTTTTTTACTTGAACAGGTATAAAATTTAACTCAAAGAAGAAAATACCTGAGGCTTCCAAAAGCAGAATGGTAGCATCCAACAAAATTATTGTACATTTTTAAAAACACATTGAAGAGTCACCAACAGAACAAACAATGTGCAAAATTTTATACTAATGCCTTCCCCTTCAAAACACTGTTTTGGCATTCAACTATATCTGCAACTGAGTTTACAGTGAAATAAATAAAAGAATGGAGGAAGACTTCACTTGAAATTCCTCCTCTCCCTTTGAAATACTTAATGTGGACAGCAGGAAAAGAGCAAAATGGGACACTGTGCTGAGATGGACAGTGAGCCAAGGCATCAGCAAGAGAGGTTTCAGCAGGCTTGAAGCAGTCTTGAACCTTTTAAAGTATTACAGTATTAGCTCGTGCATCCCATTCTCTTCTTATGTGCACTGCAAATTCTAGAGCTTTCAGGGATTTCATGCAGGATTGCAATTTGTTTCAGAAGCAGGGTACAACCTCTTCAAGAGGGCAAGGAGCTATTCATGCCGCTATGCTTTGGATTCAGGTCTTCATTAATAAGGAAAGTGCACAAATACAGACACTAGAAAGATGCTTATCAACCAGCAGTTTTTCATTCCCACACAAAGTACAATTTTCTGTATTAATTAAATAACCATGGGATTCTATCTTAAAAACAAAACAAAACCAAACCCCCCCAAAAAACAGTATACTGAAGATTTTAAGATCCAGACTAAGACTTTGTAATAAAGATGACGTCTCAAATAAAGAACCATATCAAACTGCCTGTGTAGTCACAGTACATCTCAGGCAAATAAGCTGACAGTGGAATCTGGCCTGGCTAAACCCACAAGGGCAGAACCTTGCTCTGAGCTGCCATTACCAAGTAGAGCTTAATCTGCATTCTTGTTTAAATGAAGTTTTAATGAAGGTAGACAGAAATAATCTGATGTCAGGTCAGATCTGGAAGTTTAAACAAGATACTCCTAACCTGTGAACATGCACATTTCTGTTCCTAAGTTACAAGCATTAAAAAGTTTATTTCAAACTGGCATAAACATACCACTTTTGACTATCATAAGCATTACAAAGATTCTCAACTAGTCCAACTGTGCCATTCACACACTGTTCTATCTGAAGGCAGTGTTTATTTTTGTTGTGTAGAAAAAATAGTAATTCCCCATCACCAGAGCAGTTTTTAATTTCTAATAATGCAATGAAACTCTATGATGAAAATATTTTACTCTGTATAATATTCGGAACTACAAGTTTGTGTTACTTGTTTAACTCCCTCTCTTTTGCAAAAGAAAATGTGTATGTTTTTGTGGGTGAATGTGTACTGAAAGACAGAAGGCAAGGGAAACAAAAGTAATGTATCTGCTTATTGTTGTGAAAAAAAATGTATTTGTATTAAACAAATGACTCAAATTACTGTAGTATTCTACACTTGTCACTTTGTTATATAAAGCATCACATGCTGAACATGAATTGGCAAGACCACACTCTTGCAAGAAAGGTTAACAGTATACTCAGCTGCATACTTCATACTGATAAACCTTGCTAACTAGCAGGGGCTAGTTTTGGGTACCATGGCTAGGCAGAATGCTCAGGAAAATACCTCATGGTACAAAAACACTTGGAAAGAACTATGGTTGCTCAACTTGCAGGCATCAACTCTATAAAGAACCCCCTGAAAGCAAATGGTTTTACATCCGTAGCATAATGGACAACTAGTACTGGGTTTCAACTCCAGGAGGGTAAGAGGAACACAGCTTCCTAAGGAAAACAGTGCTTTGGAATGAACTGTTTGTTATAGTGATTTTGGAATGTCCAACACCAGAAACCTTTGAAGATGGGCTGGACAGTTAAAATACTTTAAAGCTAATCCCACCTCAGACTGTCAGAATAGATCTTGTTCCCTTTTTTATCATTTTAGACTTTAGATTTTCTCCTTTTCCAAAAACTTTAAAGATTTTTTTTTAATGAAAGAAATATTACATGTTTGCATTATAAAAAAGCCTGTGTACTTTGTCAGGTGTTATACCAAAGTAAGTATCCCACCTACAGAGTGTTCCAACCAAGGTGCAAATTTAGCTTTCTACAGAGGGTTGTATCCATCTATCCCATATCTTTCTCCTGGATGGTCAGCTGGGGAGAGAGTGGGCTGTTTTGAAACATCACAATTTTAGCTGGAATAAGTCATCATATGGCTGATGACTCGAAGTAAGAGAACAGACGTATAGGTCCCTATGCCTTTTTGCTCTGCATCAATTGCTTGATGAAGGGTACCATTAGAATAAAACCACATTTCTGTTTAGTTTGATGTCTGTAAACACATAAGCAAGGAAATATGCTATGTGGTATTTACTTACACCAAACCACACACAACCCCCACCCCAAAACCCCAGCCAATAAAATATTGAGGCTGTTTTGCATGAGCTCTCCTAAAAGTCAAAGAAATTGTAAGTTAACAAAGAACTTGCCAAAAGTACTTTGACTGGTGTACCACATTTTCACTGTCTATGAAACAGAGCTCAGAAAATAACCTTAAATGAGAACAGAATGATTCCAGTCTGTTGGAAAGTGTGGGCCCAGGGACAAACTTGCCCTTCTATTACTTGCAAATACTTATACCTGATGCTCACTGAATCACAGAACTTCTCTTTTTTTTTTTTTAAACACATAAAAGGTAATATATATGAAAATACAATAATCAGCACTATTCAAAATAAAAATCGAAGAAGACAGGTCAGTAATTTTTAAGTGTGTTAACTAAATTACTAATTAAATTGAGGAAATACATCTATAATGAAACATGGATCTATGTACACATATGCCTGGGAACAACACGATCTACAAAATTTAATCATGGTTCACAAACAATATAGAATGAAAAGCAAAGTAGAAATATTTAGATGGGTTAAACTCAGAAAAGAACAACAAACCTACCAAGTCTTAATGGCTCTCAGAAGAGAGACTACTTACAGAAGCCCTGAAGATAAAGTCAAAAGAACAAATCAGTCTAGAGCTTCAGGCAAAGACTTTAGTGCATCTTAAAGTGCCACTTTACCTCTAGGTTTGCTAGCAAATTTTGAAAGCTGGGGAAAAAGAATAGTGTTTTATTAGAAGTATGGGTAGGATTTTTTGAGCACTTCATTTCTTAGCAATGGGCATCATCATTTTATCAGTTTTCAAATCATCACGGTACTGTATTGGCTGATTATGTGTGAACTTGAATATGAGCTGACATTAGTAGGATGCTTCCACCTTTTGGTATTTATTTAGAAAATGCTTCAGTTTTTAAAGTAGTGCTGGCATTTTGGTCTAATAACTCAAAAGTTTAATTAGTTTTATTTTTCATTTATAACAGGTAACTAGTTACATATTAAACTCTTCCTTTTAACAAAACTGAGCAGTATTTGCAACCAAGCAGTTAAGGCTTAGGGAACTTGACTACACCTCATTAGCAAAGCCTCTTTACCTTCATGAAACTTACTTCTTTTGGAGAAGAAATTATAATGAATTTTTACTCTTGAAAGAGCTAGAAGATAGAAAGATAGTGTATGTATTGTATCATGCCAAGGCTGACCAAACAAGCCAATTTGAAGTAATTCTGTACTGCGGGCATTTTTTTGCCCTTTACTAGAAAACTAAACCTGGAGGACTCCTTAAGTGGAAAACTTTTACTGCTGAGGAAAAAAGAGCAAGCTGTCTAGCAAACCCCAGTTTTTAAAAAAGTTAAACTCCAATATACACATACTTGTACCCCATACTCTATCCTCACATGTCCCATCAGAGAGATAAGTAAATACCCTATTGCAATGAAAGACAAACAGACAAAAGCCCCCCACGATACTCTATAAGTATATTCCTTAAATTACTTACAAATGACTCAGAAAATGTGTCATATATGTTGTGCATTTGACTTGTTGCATCCCACTGCACATACTAGAGTTCCTTAAGGATCATCACATACTTCGGTAAAAGAAAAAAGGAAAAATACAATACTGAGGATAAGTTCTTCACTGTATGCTTGTTTCTCCACATCCCAAATGTTGGAAGCCTCATCCCTTTAGAAAAAACTTGTAGAGCAGATGCTGTGATGAACAGTTCCATTAATTTGGTCACAATGTTTTCCAACACTAAAGAATCATAAATTAATCAATTTACATTTACTGTATATAACCAGCCTTGAGCAGGACAGTGTTTTCTATTTCTTTTTAGTTTTGTGTTTTGTTTTTTTTTAGTCAACGTTTGCTTTGTCTACCTGAAAAAAAAAAAAAAATATTTCTACTGGACTTTAATTCAGCTGGTTCTTTCCAGCTGAGACCATCAACAGAGTATGTTCCAGAACCGGAGCACAACTAACAACTCAGCTGCTACTGAAGGTTTGAATGTAATTCAGCCAGTTCCTTAGAGAGGTCTTAGCTTTCCAAGGCTGGCTGGAGTAAAAGTATATCTTAGTAAGAACATTGCAAAGTACAGGGCAATGAATTGGAAAGTACATTAAAAACTCCTGAAGTTCTTATGTAGAATTGGCTGTACATGTAAAAATATTACTTTTTTGTTTGAAATGTTGTATATTTAATATGAGCCCTCATAATTAAAGAAACATGAATTTTAACTACTACAACTCTGCAGTTAAAAACTGAAAAAAACCCCCACAGGGACATAATGCGAAGCAGTATCTGACAAGTCAGAATGAAAAAAAATCTTCCCTAAAATTAATCTCTAACCAGAAAAAGGACCTATAAATTACAGAGAATTATAATGGAGGATGTAACATTAAACCCTGTAATTCTTAGCTACAAATGAACAGAATTCCAAAGTATTCCCTACAGCAAGCTTGTCAGAACAGAGAACATCACATAAATACTTCCCATTCCCACTGTTACCAGCATCTGCTTTCTAGATTTTAAAAAAAGAGAATAACAATTCAGAACTCCTGAGAGCATTCATCTTTTTCCCACCGTAGGGAAGAAATTCATCAACATACAAGACCCTAAGAGCTGACTTAAAAGCACAGGCATGACTGCATTGTGAAATTGATAGAAGAGATTCCATTACCTCATCTCAGTAACACGAGAGGCTAAATGCTCTCTCTACATCCCCTCCACTCCAGGCCTCTCAGGACAATAAACTCTCAGCAGAAAATCAAAATTAAAGAAATAAATACTTTTGTTGTTGTTGTTGCCACTGCTACATTAGTATTCTGCAACAACTTGTCTGGTAAATTGGTCTTGCACACCATCAGTTTACGCCTAGGTTATTTTCAATTCAATTATGAATACCTGGCAGCTACATATGATTTTTTCTGGTAATTTAATGGAAAAATTCACATGCAGAAATTGTTCTTTTTTCATTACTTGTGCAGTAGGTCAACAAGACAGTTTAAAACCCAGCTAAACAAGCAGTGAATATATAGACTTCAAGGTAGAAAATCCACAAATTCAACGAAGTCCAAACTGTAAACTTGTATAGAATCATAGAATCAACTGGGTTGGAAAAGGTCTCCGAGATCATCAAGTCCAACCCTTGATCCAACACCACTGTGGTTACTGGACCATGGCACTAAGTGCCACAGCCAGTCTCAGCTTAAAAACCTCCAGGGACAGTGAATCCACCACCTCCCTGCACAGCCCATTCCAATGTCTGATTACTCTCTCTGTAAAAAATTTCTTCCTAGTATTCAACCTAAACTTCCCCTGGCAGAGCTTAAGATTGTGCCCTCTTGTCCTACTGTTGGTTGTCTGGGAAAAGAGACCAACCCCCACCTGGCTACAACTTCCTTTCAGGGAGTTGTAGGGAGTGATGAGGTCTTCCTGGAGCCTCCTCTTCTCCAGGCCAAACAACTCCAGCTCCCTCAGCCTCTCCTCATAGGACTTGTGCTATGTACTTATAGTCTGAAAGACAAATGTTAAAGAAGAGATCATTTCAAATACTTGACTACCACATTACCACACAAGTAATAATTTCTTTTTGTAATGTCTTATTACTGGATTGTTTCAAGGAATATAGAACATCTCATTTTTCATAACTTTGCATGACAATCTTTTTTAGAGCATTCACCAGGATGTCAGCCTGATATACTGTAATTGCTATGACACCTTCTAGTTACCTTACTGCTCATTTTCCTTCTGTATTTTACACACTGTCATGGGAAAGTGACTTTTTCTGCAATGTTTTTACTTGCCATTTCAAAGCACATCAGACCTCCTATACAAGCAAAAATTTAAGACGAACTTCTGAAAGGCAAAATCTGTCAAAGCACTGAACAAACCACATACACCACTTTAGTTCAAATCAATTACCTTGGCTCAGCTTCCACCAGAGTTCAACACCTCAGATTTTACAAATCAAACAAGATAAATTCCACAACATAGCTCAAATTTAACACAGTTATAAAAATAACAAAGACCTGCCCTGAACTTCAGCACACTTACTTCTAAAACACAAACACAAAGCAATGATGTGACAGCCTAGAGATATGGCAGGTGTCAGAGGACAAGACCTCTATCCAGGTTTAAGACTTGCAGTCCATCTGAAGATGCATTAGATCACTCACACATGCTTCAGGTCTGTTAAATTTATTCAGGTTTCTTCTTGAATTTAAAGAGGACAATTCTATATAACTGAAATGGACTGGTTTCCTAAAACTTGAAAGGATAGCACAAGCCCATTTTGTAAAGAGGAAAAACCTTAATATACATGTTAGCAGACTTAACACTCATCAGTAACTCTTGCTGCACAGCTATGGAAACACACACCTGGATTGGTATCTGTAAATGAAATCTAGGAAACCCATGTAACTATTTACCATGACAAAAACTTGGCTGTTTAGCACGCAGAAGTGTACTAGATCAAGTACTAGAAAGATTATCCACCAGGAATAATTATTTCCACGTAATTAACAGGTATCTGAGCTGTGATTACTACTGTGTGTACAAACAGTACAACCAAACTGTGACTTCTGTGCCCAATACAGTACACACTGAGATGTCCTACTTAATGCCTGTTGTGAAATTACAGTTTTGCATTTGCCCTTTTTTCCTCTTTTTTTAATCTTACAGTTATTAAAGTGACAATCTACCAACAGCTTCCCTGAAAGACACATTTAAAGGCATCTAAAAAGTTGCTTCATAAAGTAAGCCTACTATTTAAAAGACCTGAGCATCTTAATTTTAAAATGCACACCTTAAGAGAGGGGTTAGAAAAAAATATGGACAAAAAATTCATTTAAAAACAGACTGGAGGGACTTTAATTGGCTTCTGAACTGAATTCTACAACACAGTGTAACTCTCTCAAATTCTCTTGGCAAAACATAAAATACTCAGTATCTTATTGAAGCATTTCCAGCTATGTTCCTGACAGAGATTCTCAGAGAAGAGAACATACAAGACAAGAGTACCTCATGTTTAACTGATTACTGAAATTACCAGGAAAATGTAAGGATTTCTGACCACAAAGTATTCTAGTCTGAATCTAGCCTGTTCCTATGACCAGGGAAGAAGTACTCAACCAGTCAGGACTTTAAGATTTTAAGTATTTATTTATATTCAAAAATTTTAACCAATAATATACAGCTTTACCCAGTAATACACTGTTTACTCTTTACTGTTTACTCTTTACCATAGGTACACAGTGAGATGATAAAAAAAGCAACTAGCAAAGACTTTAAAAATATAGTTAAATTTTATTTTTGTTTCTAGTGATAATTAAAAGAGGTTTCTTATAATTCCCTTCACTGTTTCAGCTCTCCAATCAGCTGGTGCTCATTAGGGCCACCTCTTCTCCTTTAATCATTAGGGGCACTTCTTCTCCTTTATTCAAGTCTTCTTTTGCTTCCGCATCTGCCACCTCAGGGTGACTGCAAGCAGCATCCCTAGCTGAGAGCTTTTTCATTTTGATGTTTGGCAGTTTCCTCAGATCACCATCCCATTCTCTTAGAAAGAAAAAGAAAAGTAATGAAAACCAATTACTAATAGAAAGGAAGGAACGGCAGAGTTAATTCACCTTTCCTCAGAAGATACTAACTCAACTGAGGCTGCTTTTCTAAATTACCTTATCAGTTCCACTGTGGTATGAATAAGCACCAAAGATTTAACCTGATTTTTTACACTACAGAACCTGTAATTTCTCTATGAAAAAATGAGTACTTTCAGATTTGAAAGATTTCTGAACAAAAAATACATGATTCACTTTATTCCCACAGACTTATTGTACCTTCAGTTACTTTAGGCCACCTGCTTTTAGGTTTGTCTCATTCAACTCCCAGTCTGATAAGGAACAGCAAAGCAGGTTGGAACAGTTTCTTCATCTGGATGCTTAATTTGCAGATCTGATATACCACATACATACATAAAGTCCCTCGTAAATCTATGGTAAACGTTAACATGTTGAACAACTGACTTCAAGGGGACATAAAGTGTTAGTCCATTCACATGGTTAAGTATGTTATTTCAAAAGGCTGCATGAAGGAGAAAAGGTTATCTAAAATATAAGTCAAATCCAGTACTCAATTAATAGAATGCTTTCTTGATTATAGTAAGTGCACTTCATGGATACTTTTTCTCAAGGGCAAAGGCAGCATTTGCTAGTTACAAGATGTTTTTGTTCTACCAAGGCAATACAACAACACTTCTATCTGATGTCCCAGGTCAAGAAGTCAATAGTGTATTTATAAACACAGCAGTGTCTCTTCTTAGAGATTTTTGGCTTTATTCTAACGTCCTATGACTTCAGGCTACGTACCACCCCTGGGAGTTAGCGATGTATCATTCCTTGCAATGTAAGCATGCCTAAGCCTTTTTTCTCTCCTTTAAAGCATTTAATTTGACAGAGCTGTCAGCAAACATGTTCATGCAGTCTATTACCAGGACATACTGACTTGCTGGCTCGGATGAGCTAGCAGCAAGTTTTGCAGTTCCCAAATCTTTTAACTGGATGCAAGTCATCAGTTTCCTTAAGACCTTCAACTCCTTTATACACATACCAACACTACTTTGAACAGCTGAGGTCAGAATTTTAGGTGAAGAGAAAATAAAATCTAAGAATATTGAAAAAAAGATACTTAAGTTATAGAAACGGAATTCTAACTGTTGAATCTAACTCTTCCGATGTTTTAATAACTGTCACCAGCATTTTGATTGTAACAGCTAAGAAATGCCAAAATAGCAATGCCATGCCTACTCCGCTTTTTCAAATGAAAAATTCCTTGACGATTTTGCATAAATTCTTTTTTTTTAACGAAAAAAGGCTTACAATATGTCAACTTCAGAGACACTGTTTTGCATAAACAGGCTAGTAGTGGTAATAAAAAGAACTTACCTGAAAAATTTGAGATGCTTTCTGTTCATGATGTCTGGAATTTCTAATAGGAATTAAATTAAGTTCTATTAGATGAGTTACATTGTTCAAGTGAGTCTCACTTCAAAGAAAGAAATGTGAGCTAAACAGCTGAACATATTAGTTCAGAGGAAAACAGCCCAAGAAAATGAGAACAAGGATTCATATTACAAAGTTTCTAGAGCAATATATAATTCGGAAGACCTCTCCTTGCTAAAGAAAAGGAAGTGAACTTTATACCGACAAACTGTTCCAGAATTAAAATGTACCTGTTACTGAAAATCCACTCCTGCCAACTAGTAAAAAAGGGTGCCCCCTTTTCTCTAAACCTACATATCTGAGAAATAGCAAAAAGCACACAAAGTTTCCCCTTAAAAGTGTTCAGTGAAGAAACTAGGAATATACATTATTATTTGTTCTAAAAGCATAACTAACTTCCTCAAACAAGATCAAGGCCTGTTTTAATAGACACGCATTCACCCACGTAATAAAAACCCCCAATTCTGCTCTGCAGAACTTATTATAAATATGCACAACAGATAAAAGGTAAAATAAAAAAAGCTTAGTTTCAAAACTGACCTAAATATACAAGCCTTACTCTAAATTAATGAGTAATTTAGAATAATTTATGAGTAAAGTAGTGGTCCATAAGTATTTTGAAATGTTTTTGGAAAAAATTTCAAAGAGCAGCTTAAGTCTCTGGTGCAAACAAGACAGATCAGCAGTACAGTTAGAAAAGTCATTCTGGTAATTCAAGTAAGAAAATATAAGAAACAGTTAAATACACTTTGTAAAATTTTCTATGCAGTACAAGAATATTCATGCATGTATATGATTTTAATATATAAACACTGGAAACAGTACAGTAAGACATCAGGCGTTTAAACAGAACACATTCTAGAATTTAGGATTTTAGAATATACAACTACTTCCTTCTACCTGCAATGAGACAGTCTGAGAACAAAGAATGGCTATTTGATAACGATTAGTCTCACTCCAATTAAATTATAGTTTCCATTGTTAAATACCTGTTCTATGAACAGGAAAACCAGCATTCCACGGTTACTGAAATGCCTATTAAATACTGCAGTAAATGCAACATAACATTTATAGACAGTGTTGGCACCTGTCTCCTCTCAGAAGCTGATGTTCCTCTTGACTGAACAGAAACAAACGTAACAGTTTTAATAACTGGAAGTTTTCAGTCTTCCCTATTAACAGAAATAATTAACATATCCTCACAACAAACCTGTATTGCTTTCGATAGTAAAAAGAAAGGCAAATACTTTTTATCGAGACCTACGGGACAGACCATTTTGCTTCCTGACTCCTGGAATACACAAAACTTCCCTACTAGGTGTATAGTACATAAACTCATGCAGATTTTTACCTAGGCTGCCAAAGCTACTTTGCCTCTGTTCAGTGTCATTCTTTTTTTGGTCAGTCTTGCAGTATTGCAAGCAACCCATGTTTAACATCTCCACTAATATAGGGAGATTTATGCCTTAGAAAAAGCCATAAAACTTTCCAGAGTACAAAATACCTCAGTACTGTCTATGAACTATGCAGATTTCACAGCCAGCAGTTTTCTCAACATGGCAGACACTTTCTACCTCTGTAACATTAAATCCACTTTATTTAAGCTTTTAAAATTGTGGCATTTCAGCAACTTTTACATTGTCTTTGAACAAACCCTGAAAATACAGTTCTGCCTTTGTTTATCAGCTTTCTCAAGTCTTACAGTAATAAACGAGATCATGCTATCAAATGCAGGACTATAGATGATTTTGCTATAACAAAATGTAGCATGGTGATACCTGCGTCACATCTTTGTGGTTAGACAGTCTTTATTATTCAGAAAACTATTCCCTCCTTTTACACTTGGTTATAAAGTTACCAGTTGAAGAACAACATATATGCAAAATGGTTTGGTAACAATTATACTGGTTTCTGCAGCCTACTTCTCAGTAAATAGATAATATGATACTGTTCACAGCTGAGCAAGGCAAGGCAATATTTACCAAATGCTTTTTTTGCCTGCTGATTCCTTGGTTCTGATACACATCAGTGCCACATTACGTCCATACTTTCCAATGAAGCCTTGAAACAAAGCCACGGTTGCACCCGCTTTCTTTGCAGTCCCTTGAACTGCACTCTTGGCAGCAAGGTGCCAAACACTGAAACATTCTAACTCTCACAAGAGAAAGAAGTTCTTCCCTTCTCTCAGTTATTTTACAAGGAGCAGTGCCATTCTGTTTGCCTCTAGGACAGAGCTTAGTGATGTTAACACTGGCTTTGGCAGAAGTGGCACCATGCTAATTTGGGCCAACTGTCCCAGAAATAGGCTGAGATTTGTATTTGTTCCCTCTATCAAACCAATGATTCAACAAACACTTCAGTGTTCTTGTCAGACAAAGTAGGACTAAATGACAAGACTTCCAAATGAAACCTTTTCAACTGACTTGTTTTGGGAAAGCACTTATTGGGTTTTACCAACTTAAGCAGAACCTTTTCCAAAGAGAATATTCTATCAATTTTATCTAGCCTGCCATCCAGGACTCACCAACATCACGAGAAAGCAGGTATTCTGAAGGGAGAAGATTCTGAAACCAAGATCTGGCACTAAATTGATCTTTACTACTTTGGCAATGGCAAAATTTTTAAGCTATGCTTACATGTGTGTTTGCAATATGTTGCACAATAAAAATCACTGAGTTGCCAAATTAAGAACAGAAGTAGAAACTCTAGTGCGATGTGTGTGGAAATCAAGTAACTCTACACTGCACAGTAACTGATTTTCTAAATTATGGTGAATTAATAAAACTTGTTTAACTCAGGTGCATCTCCTTAGCATGCACCAATGTCATGGATTTTGCTGCTACTCGTGAACTCCATTTGCTTTCAAATTTTGTCACAGGAGCATGTTTTTTCTGAATTAAAGACAGAAAAAATGGAAGAGAGAAATATGGCACAGGAGTTAGTGGAAAAGAAATGAAGACAGTCCTTCGGGGAACAGATACTGGCATTTCTAAGATGAACTATTCAGCAATTTATGTGCTTTAACAAAACAACAATGAAAAATTTAAGTAAGCATTTTTTAATGTTTCTGACCCTTTCAGATAGTTTTAGTTCTCTTTCTTCTGAGGGAGAACAAATAGCCTGTTAAAAAGAAGGAAACTGTAGATGCTCTTTAGACAAAGAACCATTCAGTTATCCGATAACGATCATTACAGAAAACAGCAGCTAACAAACAGTACAGCAGCTACATTAGCAGCTACATGGAAATGAGACAGCTTTCATCTGAATTAAATTGATTTCCTTGTAATGAGAAGTCTCAAGATTTAATAAAACTAGTATGTTTAGTTTTAAAAGCCATTTTTCCTCTAGACTACTATTATGCTTTTAAGAGAACATGCAAGGTGTTTAGAAGCAAATTATCAAAAATGTATGATGTTCAGATGAAATAATTATGATGCTTTTCCACTGAAAGCATGCTAACTCCGAGCTCCAAATAAGTAAATAAATATCTAGGGTTTTCTTTCAATAGCTTTGCTATAAACATGTAAGACCTCATTAAAAAAGACTAAATACACAAAAATGTAAACATGAGGAAGAAAACTTCAGTAAAATTAATGCAGATTTATTTAAAGAGTAAGTAAACTAAAAGCAGCTGATAACAAAACTCAACAACCTCACTCATAGACTAAATGTTCCCTATATAGGTACTGTTTGTTTAAGATGGACTAAATTTACTATATTTTTGGATATCTACCACTTTCATAAACTAATTTTTACACTGCTATAAAGAATTAATTTTTCATTTACATATATCTTCAATGGGACAAGAGGAAACAGCCTCAAGCTATACCCAGGAAAATTCGGGTTGGACATCAGGAAGAATTTTTTCACTGAAAGGGTGGTTAAGCATTGGAACAGTCTGCCAAAGGAAGTGGTAGTCACCATCCCTGGAAGTGTTCAAGAAACAACTGCATGTGGCACTTAGTGCCATGGTCTAACTGACATGGTGCTGTTCAGTTAAAGGTTGGTCTCTGTGGTCTTGGAGGTCTTTTCCAACCTTAATGGTTCTATGATATAGATAGCATCAAATTTTAGGAGACTTTCATATATGAAAACAATACATATTATGCAGTCTCTTCATTGAAAATGCACATGCACACAAAACCAACTGAGAATAGGGGGGAGAAAACTCCAACAAATACTAAGTCAATTATAAAAGCTCCACTCACTACAGCTTCCAGGAATAATAATGAGCTAGAGGCATAAAAGCACTGTTTCCAGCTGATTTCCATTTATGCCCAATCTCTAATTACAGTATTTAGTTGCTATAGTACTTAGCAGCAACTATTTTCTCTGAATGAATACTGTTCTAGACAGAGAGCAAAACCTGCAGCAGCTGTGATAACAAATAATGAATGGTTTGAAAGTGTATTTAATATGTGAAGTTGCACTGTGCTCTCTGAATGCTTTACTTACTAATGCTATAATAACCTCAAATTTTGCCTACAATATTTCTGGATTCTTTGTTATTTTTATGTTGTGCTTGTGCATTTGACATCTTTTTCTCTAGTCCTATTGCTTTTTTCTTTCAGCTTTCCACAAAGCAGTAAGGAAAAAAAGAACTAAAACTTAAAAGCCAAAACAAAAAGATTTTCTACAACTGAGCTATTTGATGACATTCATAGCATCTATTTTCCTATTAATATTTTCTCCCTCCTTCTAAGAAATCAAAGATTACACATCAAGTCATACAGATATTCCTGAACTCCTCTGCCTCTGCATGTTGCACCGCCAAAAATTTAAAGCCATTCATTTTCTTTATTTGTACAATATAAATCAAGGTTTGCTGGTTTTGGCTGGGATAGGGTTAATTTTCTTCACAGTAGCTATCACGAGGCTATGTTTGGGATTTGTGCTGGAAATGGTGTTGATGACACAGAATGTTTTTGTTATTGCTCAGCAGCGATTGCACAGATCCAAGGCCCTTTCTGCTCTTTACCCCATCCCACCAGCAAGGAGGATGGAGGTGCACGAGGAGCTGGGAGGGGAAACAGCTGGGACAGCTGACCCCAAATGACCAAAGGAATATTCCATACCATATGGCATCACACTCAGCATATAAAGATGGGGGAAGAAGGAGGAAGATGAGACATTCAGAGTGATGGCAAGTGACTGTTATGGGTGATGGAGCCGGCTGTCTTGGAGCCAGCTGAACACCTGGTCCACGAGTTCCTCGCTTTCACTCTTCCAATTCTTTTCCCTATCCCAGTGTTGGGGGAGTGAGCGAGCGGTCATGTGGTGCTTAGTGCTGGCTGGGGTTAAACCACAACATAGGGTAAAGGGGAATATGACATACAACCCAAATCTTGCTTTGTTTTGAGTCCAAGCCACAGAACAATGCAGAACTTTCATGTCTTCCACGACATACTTCTACTGTTAGAAGGACTGATTACGTGTGAACAATACTTTAGCATAAAAGCCAATTTCATCACTCAACTCCAACATGATTATTGGTTAAAATAAAATACGTCACTGCTATCTTGTACTTGACTCTCCTCAAAACAACTCTTTGCTTTTTTAGGCACTTTTGTTATCCCTTTATCTTTCTCATTTCACCAGATTATGGCTGCTTCCCTTCAGCCTAGTTCCAGCTATCAAATGAAGGTCCAAACAAGACTGCTGAACAGAATTTGTATGCAAGATAGGTGCATTAAATCTCGCTTTACTTTCAAAAATAATGTCTTTAAAAAGAAAAATAAAGATAATGCCTAGAAATTTCGCTTAGATTCTAGCCGTATGAGCAGAAGGTGTGACCACAGAATGATTTCTAATGCTTTTACATACCTATTCCATAGCCCTCATAGAGTTGTCTTTCACGTTCTATTGTCTGCTTGATGACAGTTTCCCGTGAACCATGCTGTCTTCCTTGTCTACCTTTAATACTGTTTTGTAATTCAATCTGCTCCAATTCAGCATTGAATCGACACATATAACTGAAAGAAATAAAATGTATTTATGCTAGATGCAGTCATGTAAAAATTTTGCAAACAGAATTACTTAGATAATCTAGGAAGTTATTTTTACTAATTGTATTTATTTTTTTCAATTAGAGATATTTCTTAGACTTGAACAATTACTTTAATCTTTGAAGTGGAATCTCCATGTAGAACTTCATTTAAATCACATGCAGCTTCCAGAAGGATTAGGTTTTCTTATTTGCCTTCTTTTTTTTAAACTGTGTTTGCATAAAACAAAACTCCCTCATTAGAATAGTTCACCTGCTTTGGAAGACCAGTGTTAAATCTAAGTATTCCTAACTTTTAATTGCTGGATTTTACCACCTCATATATTTTAAAGTAAAATTCTTCTTTGGCATATGTTCTGTATCTTTTTGCAAACTTCCAACCCAAATGCAAAAAGAAAGTTTTCCTGCTTTTGCTGTATTACTGGTGTTGATGAGCATGGAGAACATGCTGTTCATGAACAGTGTAGAAAATATGCCAGAGCTTCTGAAGGAAAACTGATATAGTACACCTGGGTAAGAATACATATGTTATTTAGCTAGGAGGTGAAAAATAGTGACAAGCCACAGGTACATATATCCAGCAGCACAAAAAATAAGTCAGATTTTTCTTAGCAGACAATTTTCATAGTTCCTGCCCTACAAACTGACCCACCTTGCTACTGTTTAATCTTCTCAGCAAGGAAAATTAAAGGAGTAAGTAGTATGAAATATGTGCATTCAATTGCCATGGAATAACAACTAGAAAATGTATGCCATTACTATTGTCCAAATAATTTAGAGTCCTCCACACACTGCAAACTAGATATACTTAAATAATTTAAAAAACCCCACAACACGACTTATTAATTTTACTGTGAATATATCTATCTTTTAATAGAGAATTAAATGTCAGTAGCAACACAACTACTTGATATTATTAATAGCAGAATATAAAAAATCCTTCTCTGAGGACTTCACAGATGTTATTTTAAGAACATTATTTTTAAAGACAAAACAAGCTTTTTAATCTTGTTTTTAACACCAGTCTTACTTTTCAATTAGTTCACCAGCTTCCTTCTTTGTGTACTCGATTTTGTCAGGGTCAAGGTGACTTTGAAACCATTGCAGTTTTTCTCCTACAAGAATAAATTTAACATTAATGACTGTATCAGCACTGTAGCACCAACACAGATTAAAGTTTCTCAAAGTTTTTTAAATATATCCCCCCCCCCAGTTTTTCAAGACTTTGAATGGTATCATAGACACTCTGATACTGTGGGTACCAGGCATGAAGGCAGCTGTAACAGAAACATTCCAGATGTATTTTATACCTTCCTTACAGAAAAAAAAAAAAAAAAAAGACTTTTACTTGAAATTAGTGTTTAAAATATCACTATATCAATTGCTTAGGAAGGAAACTTAGAAAGGAAAAAAACCAACACAATGCCTGAGTAAAGTTCTGATCATCACCATTTTTAAACAGTTAAATTGAAAAGGTGCAGTGTCATCACATGGAAAAGAAAAATATTCCAGGTTGTGTCTCAAAGTTTTGAATTTACATGCTAGCCCAATGTGTCTCTTAACCAACATATATCATATATAAAAAAAGCATGAAGACAAAGTACAATAAACATATGTACACATTTACAAAGAGTTGTTTGGTCTATATTGCCTTGTTGTCATGTACAGCGACCAAAGAGTAGGCTATACTCAGCCCAAGATTCAATCCTGTATAAATTACTTGAGTGAACATGTCAGGTATTTTAGCATTTTCAACAGTCTATTTGAAGATTGCAGAATCAGATTATAAAGAAAGAAACTAACTGGATTATTTATGAAGTTGGTAAAGCTTAGAATCTATACTAAGAAGCTGCATAGTGTATTCAGTAATAGAAGTTTCTGCTTACCAATGATACTTAAACGTAAAGCTTTGTCAGTCTTCAACCTAGCAGAGAAAAAACAGGTATGTCAGCCAGGAACGAGTGCCATACAGATAACTACCTTTATTTCATTCCCCCAAAATTATTTTTTTTTCAATTACAATGAAAGTCAAGGTAAAATTTCAAACAGAAATATTTGCCAAATTCCAAACAATGTAAAACTTATTCTGTTTCATCTAAAAGATATACTTTTTGGTAAAACTACTATCTGAAATTTGTCCAGTTTATCTATTATGCTAAACAGTTTGCTGGAAGAAATAAGGATGCAAAACTTTCCTCAGAGCACAAAAAAAGGAATTTCAGAGAAGAGCTGCATTGTAACAATTTCCTTAAGTACTTCTGATATTCTGCTGGTATGTTTAATGAGTTTGGAGATGTCACTGCACTGCATTCTTGCAGTCAAGCATGCAATGTGAAAAATAGCATTCTATTATCTAATAAGCTTGTAATCATTAAAGTTTGTGTTAAGAAACCAAAATTAACAACTTTATAAAGCCTATCTCAAAGTATTTTTAACTCTACCTCCACCTCTGGCAGGATACTTCAAGGCCTTCTGTACTCTGGGATGTGTGTACACAATTCTGTTTAGGATTCATTCTCATCCTATTCAGCAATTCTCAAAGAAGACAGGTTATACTGTGCCTCACACTCTTTTGTCATGAAGGTGTCAGATTCAATCTGCAGCAACGGATGTTGCAATTTTCTGTTGTTTCCAGAAGATAAGTAAATATGAAATTTGTCACTGGAAAAAATATCTTAGCCATGCAAGTTCAGTGTATTCAAGGACCTTTGATAAAACTGAATTTTTATTATTATTAAATAGGAAAATTATAAAGGATGAAGTAAATCATAAAGGATATAACTGACAAAGAACAAATAATGCCAAAATGCATCAAACTTCAAAACTGATGTGCTCCTTCATTAAATTTCTTTTACTCTATAGAATTTACCTGAAGTAACACACAGAAGTCTGACACCTGTCACAAAAACTGGAATCAAAAGATAAATCCCTCCTTTCCAGACACAATTATACTTCAGTCACTTGTCCACAAATCCACATTATTAAAATAAAGATTAGCTTTTTCAAGAAGTACTTTAGACCATCTAAAAGCCACATAAAAGCAAATGCACAGCATGTGTTAGCTGCTAAGAATTCCACTAATACATTCAAGAAAAGCCTTTTTTACTTCTATAGATACCCCACCACCAAGGGTTTTGCAGTTTGGCATACCTGCCAAAAAAAAAAAAAAAATCACAACAAGCTAGTGATTAAATAAAGTATTTTCATTTTAAAACAAAAATGACTCTTGCTTGTGTGGGTTAAAGGACAGACCTGGATAAGACTGTAAAAAAAAAACAAAACAAAAAAAGGACTTAGGAGTCAGCTATTTTTTTAGAAGCCTTCAAAAAAAGCTAGGGCAGGCACCTTCAGAGGACCTACTGCAGGGAGCTTTGGATATTAACAGCGACCAAGGAAAGGACACATACTCCACCCAGTGGAACTCCACGCCAGCAGTCCCTGCTGTGAACCCTCCATGGCAACACCACCAGCCGAGCACCTCTGCAAAGCGTTGCTATGGAGAAAACTACGATGCCGTCTAGAAAAGCTGTGTACATAGAACATGTCATGGATCTATGTTCTGAAACACTACACATTGCCACCTGCACCTGCTAGGGTCACTAGATCATGTATTTATGAAGGCAGTGAAGTATATAACCATGATTTTCTTATGGAAGAGAAACCTTCAGTCTCCTGATGTACACAACTTATTTCAGTAAGAGAAATGACGACTGATGGGCTCGGATGCTGCCTTATTATAGTTTTCATAAAAACCTCACCTCACTGACTGCCAGAAGACAATAGCATTAGCAGGGAGGCTAATCAAATAAGGTGAGTCAAAGAAACTTCCTCTCATCTCCTTCCACACAATGAGTAGTATCTTTTGCTCAAGGGAAGGAGAGGGTAAGGACAGGGATACAATCTTGTGGCAGGCTGTTGCTTCTTGATGATTTTCTCTTCCCCTCGCCTCCCAAAAATCATCTGCTTAGGCACTGAGTATGAATGATTTGTGGTTTTCTTGATGTCTACTAGGTACTTAAAATCTCCATGCTCCTTCAGCAGCTCTTTATCTCAGATGTTGTATTCAACTGTTCTACTCTAAATAATAACAATAAATATTTCCCAAATCAGTTTACTCACTCAGTATTTTTACCCATAATATACACACATACAAACGTCTTCTCTGGCTCTGAAAACTAAGATAGGCTTTTCATTAAGAAAAAAATAAAAATTCATGGTTGACAGGATGTATTTCGTTCTTTCAGATTGCTAAATACGTTCATTATTTCTCCATACACATGTCCACTTTTGTTAGCTTGGTTAAGTGTTTTAGGATACTTCCATATGAAAATCCCTCTATAAGACTTAAAATTTTTGATTTTTGCAGTTCGTTTTTTTCTGTAAGCAAAACAAATAATTTTAAAAGCTAACATTTTTTCAGTTCCTCATGAAGAATCTGCAAGACCACCTCACAAAGCACGACTGCTGCAAACAGCACAAGTAGAAGCATAGTGGGGCAAGGGAGATTAACAAGGTAGACAGTGTAAAACCTAAGGAAAATCAAACAAATAGCTCTACAAGGAGATATTTTAAGGTTATTGCTTACTCCCAAGGGGTCACTCCAAGTCCCTCTTTCACTGGAAAAACTCCTTAGCTCTCATATTTCAGAGCATGACAGTATTAGACTGGCATACTGGTAATGAAAATCCTCAGACTCCTAAAGAAATTACAACGTATGCACAATAGAAAGGAGGGAACACAACAGAAAAAAAAAATCCAGTGCTAGGTTAGCTTAGGTATCAAATCCTAAAGTGTAGAAAAAGCAGTGTTCTACTGGCACCAGTGAACCAGCTTTTGCTGTCTCATAAAAACATCTTTGTAATTACTTAACAGAGCAAACAAGTCACCTAAAGGAATAAGGTAGATTAAGAGAGAATAAACTGGTAGTAATATACTGGAAATTGCTGCTGCTCATTAGACCTTGAAGGAACCGAGAAGGAAGAGGGATGCAGGCAGGAAAAAGATGTAATTCAAGTGAACAAGACTTCAGATTGCAGTCAATTTTCCAAAAGCAACTGGTCTGTCTCCTCTTATTATGGTCAAGATTGGTCTTCTGTAGCGCAGCCACAGTTTCTGGACAGTAAGCTTATTACTGCTGTCATATTTCATTAAGAAAGCTTCCAATGAAGAGTATCTGGACAATGGCGGCTGTAAAAGACTTGTGCAACATAGTGAAGAATTTCTCCCTCCTTTTACCCAGTGCTGCATTTTAAGTATTTAAATTCCTTGTGGATAATGTCTTCCCTTTGTTATTATTTGTTTGGGCAAAAGATACTTGAATATGCATCTAATAACTACATGTAATTTTCCTTCCTATTAACATAAACGGGAACATTTACAGTAGTTACTCCTTTCCCTCCAACATATAGAAGAAAAGTGAATAATAGAAGCCTAAACTGTCTCTAGTCCTGAATCCTGTCTCCAGACAAGTACCAAAGGAAAAATAAACAAAAAACCAAACAAAACTAAACTAACCAAACCCAAAAGAAACAAAACACACAAAACCAAAGCAAACATTGACTGATACTTCTATAAAACATTCTCACCCTCCAGTAACATGCCATTCCAGGGCTTCCTACACCCAAGGTAATACCTTTATATTGAACAGAAATCAGAGAAAACATACATATGTTCAAAAAGTATTATTGCACAAATTTAGCCAATCACAATTAGAGCATTTTCTGGCAAGGAAATCCAGAGCTTAATTAAAATAATACAGATGAACTCTATGAACTTCCTAGATTCACTACTGCCCTGATCCATTTTTTTCATGCTGCAGAAGTGCACTAGCCTGCACAGAGAAACTATCCCCTTTACTCAGGGCTGGTGAGATCATATTGAGAATATTGCTTCCAGTTTTGGGTCCTACCCACACTTCAGACAACTTATTCTATATAATAAGAAGCAAGGTCAAAAAGTACCAGATTTGTAAATGGGACTGGGAAAGAATATTCTGTAGATTACAAGGCAGCTTCTCCTATTTAGCACCAAGAGATGTATTAACTTTCCAACTAGAGAACAGGACTGTTGTTCAAGAGAAGCAATTTGGAAAATTGTTGCAAGACATTTAATAGACCTGCAGAAGCAACGTGGAAGAACAAAATTGGTGTGGGCTACCTCATTTTCCTGAGTGTAGGAGTGGAAAGCTTTCCTCCATCCACAGCATCAGAAATTTATTTTGTCTTTTTCAGAGCTATGCAAAACAAATGCAAACTTCACCATTATATTACAAAACTGAAAGCTAAGTAATTACACTAAAAGATTTAACACATGTTTAACTCCCAAAAAAAGAAACCCTGAAAATTTAACAAGCTGATCATTAAGATAATAGAGATTCAAAAGAAACTGGAACCCTTAACAGTCTTTTAAAAACACTAGGGAAAAAAAGAAATCAACACTATTCATATCTTTCAATTTAAACTGCTCTTCAAGCGAAGACAGGACAGAAAATAGAATATAGACAACTGGAGAATGTTTTTAATCCAATTAATTTTTAAATGTATTTTTAGAACAACACAACAAAAGTGATCTACAAAGTGCAGATCTGTGAACAACACTAGTTAATTGTTTAGAACCCAGAAGTGTAAGATGCAAAAATCTTATTTATAGATAGACCACTTTACTATCACAGTACACTTTGGATGGTCCAGACTGACACACTACTCTTGGCAAACAGTTTCTCTATGCAAACTGAAAGGTTACATCTTTTGCCATCAGCCTGGAGGCCTCACACTTGAAATAGTAAGGACTGAGCTTCCTCAAATACAACAGTAACAAAAGGAAAACTAAGGTTAATGTTACTAAACAGAGGGGGGACTCTGGTAACAGAAGATACAGAGAAGGCAGAAATACCGAATGCCTTCTTTGCATTGGCCTTCACTGACAAGACCAGCCCTTGGGAATCTCTGATCCAGCAGACCAAGGTTAAAGAATGCTGGAAGGAAGACTTTCCTTAGGTCAAGCAGGGTTGGGTTAGAGAACATCTAGGCGAACTTAACATCCACAAATCCATGGGTGCTGACAGGATGCATTCACGAGTGCCGAGAGAGATGGCAGACCCCATAGCTGGTCTGCTCATGATCATTTTTGTACGGTCATGGCGTGAGGAGAGGTGCCTGAAGACTGGAAGAAAGCAAATGTCAACCCAATCTTCAAAATGGGCAAGAAGGAGGACCCAGGGAACTACCAGCCAATCAGCCTCACCTCAATTCCTGAAAAGGCAACGGAACATCTCATTCTAGAGAGCATCTGTATCCACAGGGAGGACAAGAAGGTGATCAAGAGTAGTCAGCATGGATTCACTCGACGTAAATCATGCTTGACCAACTGATTGCCTTCTGCCTGGATGGATGAGGGAAGAGCAGTGGGTATTGTCTACCTTGACTTCAGCAAAGCCTTTTAACTTTTTGCTGTTGCAAGAGGATCCAAAAGCTAACAAAGCCCTCTAACAAGAGATATCAACACAGGTGTCCATATCAGTACAACTCTAGCTACAGACACTATCACTAAAAGATTTGATTGAGTGTGCCATGTCATACTGAATAATCAATCAGTACATCTCTCCCTTGCTAAGTCTTCTTGTGCATGTTCTTCTTTATGGCAAAGTCACAGATGCAAGCACTAAGAATCAAGTAAGATCCAGTTATCTTTTGTGATTAAGCACTCTGAGTGGCTGTTATGGTGCAAGGTGAGAGAGTTAAGGGAAAAAGTGGTCAGTTTAGCACTAGGAAAATAATCTACAATAAAAACTTAAAATCAACAGTCAGAGAGCACAGTCAAAACACGAAGCAGCAGCAAAAACTTCTTGCACGTTGGGAAACTGCCCAATTCTCAACACATGCTACTTGTAAATTCTCACAGCAGCTCTGCTGGAGGCTACATGACACTGCTGTGCTAGTAAAGGGGCCCTTTCTAGTTAAAGCAACCCTACAACTTTGCTCTGGATAAGGTTGTACATCAATCCCAACAGTAAAATTGCACAGTCTCTGTACCAGGAGTTTCCAGTTTAACACCTTCAGACATACAAGTATTTGGGATCAGCTCACATGGTCCATCTAGACATTATATTTTATATGGTTTATATAGTACTATGCTATACTTTGACAGAAAATGCATTAAGTTACCTTTAATAACTTTCTAAATAAACAGTCACAGCATAACAACTAGCAAGCTGAGAGAATGTAAATTAAAGGCCAGTCTTCCCCAGCTATCTTTTCCCTCTGTGGGAGGGGGAGGTAAAACTTAAAAGCAGAAAACCAAACATGCCATGGAAGAGCTGGAAACCACCAAAGAGCAGTTAACTACTCAGCTTTATTCCCAAGTCTCTCTTCTGCCGGAAGGTTTCTGCCTTTTCTTTTCTATAAACTCAGCACTTCAGTCGAAGCAGCTAGATCCTTAGGAGGATTCAGTTCTCACTGAACTTGAAGTAAAGCCAAAGCAGGTGACTAACCTTCATTTGAAATCACCAGCATTGTGCTTTTCAGATTATAAAAAGCAAAATATTGCAATAACAAGAAACCTACCTTGTAAGGACAACACCCAAAATCAAGTAGCAGAACAATGTACTTTGTAAAGGCTGATTTAATGAATGTAAACCTGTCAGTTCATGTGGCCCAGCAGCAGACTAAGTTATACAGGCCTTTCTGTTGTTATATCAGCATACCAATCTGCTTTTGACTACCACTCTGCTTCCCCAAACAAAAAGTATCCTCTGTGATATCGTTCTTTGGTCTGTACACAGATTTTGCAGTCAACTTACTTTTCTTTCTTTTCCTGTTTGTGTACTTCCCTTGCAAGCTGTGCAGCTTTTCTGCTGTATGGATGGATAACTTTCTTCTCTTGCTTCCCTCCTTGGGTTTTTCGTAACTTTGGCTGAAAAGAAATCAAAGATATTATACACTAACAAAGTCAAGTAAAACTAAAAGAAAGGGATGACAGGCACATACATCATGATTAAGACTTAAAAGGTCATGTATCGATGTCCCGGAAAGCACTTAATTTATAGTATCAGGTCATCAGTTCCACCCTCTCCAACAACAAAATTAGCTGAGGTCAGTACATGCTGTAACAAAACCACTAGGGCACAGAAAACGCTGTAAGAAATCTTACATACTGTTTACTCTCAAAGTACCTGTTTTGTAGAACTCTGCAGCTAGGAAACTAAGATTACCTCTCTGTACCTTTGCAGTAAATGTCCCCATTCAAGCTTCTATCAGACTGTTGCATCTGGGTTTCTGACAAAGGCCATATGTAATTTGTACAGCATAACAAAAGGGATTTTCTTGCCCCTCCCAAGAGACCCTGAGAATGCCTCACACCACGGAGTAGCCAGGGGCCCTCCTTTCCTAGCCCTTCATGGCACATGGAGAGGGAATACTACTCACAAATTTCAAAACGCTGTAACACTACTTTAAGTTACGTTACTTTTTGTGAAAAAATGTCTGAACAGGACTGAAAGGCTTTATGAAATCATACGCAATTTAACTGCGTGCTAAAGTAAACACACGAAAGCAAGGAGGTTTTTCCTGCATCGCAATAAATGGCAATAAATAAACGGGACACTTTAGTACCTCCTATTACCTATGTTCGCATCAGTGCTTAGGGCTGTGGAAAAAAAGATTACGTCAAACACAAACGACTCTGAATTCCTCGGGAACACTCAAGCGGCGGCAGCTCGCATCGGTTCCACGCCGCTGCCCCCGCCCGGCACAGCCGCCCCCGCCCCGCGGCCGCCGGGCAGGGCCAGGCCAGAGGGACGCGAACCCCTCCGGGGGCAAACGCGGCAGCTTTTAAACGCAAGTTTGGTTCATCGCCGCCCGCCCGCCCGTCCGTCACCCAGGGGACCCGCCGCACCCCCGAAGCCTCTCCAGGGACGCGGTGAGGCCGCTCCCGACGGGAAGGAAGGGGCTTAGTGCGCCGCGTAAGAAGCCCCCGCCGGCCCCAGAAGCAGAGGCTACGGAGGCTGCGGAAACTGCACTGCTATCCCTATCTCCATCCTCATCCCTGTCCCTATCCCCGTCCCTGTCCCTGTCCCTATCCCCATCCCCGTCCCCGTCCCATCCCGACCCCGCCGCACGCACCATGGCGAGCGACTCTTTTTCCGCCGCCGCGGTGCAGCAGCTTCAGCGGTCCGGGCGGGCGGCGCGGCCGTTCCGCGGCGGGGCCGGGCAGGACAGCGCCGGTGCCACCAGCTCCGGCTCCAAACCAGGCTGGGTCTGCCGCGCAGACAAAGGTGCGGGCTGAGCCGCCGAGCTACGCAATATACCCAGGCCACTACACTAACAATAAAGGAATAAAGGGTGCTGTTACACAGCACGTACAGGTCTCCCTGGAATGAAAGCTGGATTGAGATACTAGATAGTATCTTTGCTGCAGTTGAGGTGGTCGCTAAGAAGTTACCGAAGAATTGGAAAAACATAAAAAATTCTTTGGCTCAAAACACTTAAATTAGGTCCACTTCCAATTTTTACTGCAAATAGTCCCAACCTAGATGAGCTTGACAGACAGGTATCTCAAAAAATCCCCCCAAACTCAACAACAACAAACCACCACTGAAGAATGCAGCTGAAACACTGAATTCAAGTCACTTAGGTGACTGAAATTAATGCTGCTGCTACCCAGAAGCTTGAGATAAAAGAGAAAGCATTGGTAGTCGAAGAACCAGGTGATAATGATGATGAAGAAATCCCACAGCTGGTGCCTGTGCAAAGAACGAGTTTAGGTAAGCTGAAGAAAATGGGACCAAGTCCAAAAAAAGGCGATAACCTGGGTGAGAAAACCAAAACATCCCTTGGTAAGAGAAAGAAACAGCCTCTACTTCTGGATAGTCCAAAATCAAAACCTAAAGTTACAGGAGAATGTGCAGACTTGCAGACACCACCAAAACAGAAAAAAAAATCCCTATACCCGGCACCACACTCCCGTGACATCTCAAAGAATGTGTATGTTAAGAATCATCACCTAAACCATGGGGCTATGGAAAAGCATTTGTTCAGCTTTGAGTATCACAGGCTCAATGGAGACACCATCTTTAGGCCTTAGTACTTCTTGCTAATCAGGAGATGATAACTGTTCTATCAAGTGCTTTAATTAATTTCTATAATATTGAATAACTTTTATATGGTTGAATGAGAGGCAATGGAGATCAGTCCTCCTTTGATTTGGGTTGCGTGGCTTCTCACCAGACTTTAGAAAGGGCTTTGTGCCCCTAAATTTCCCTGTCCTTGCCAACTTCATCACATAGGCTGACAGACCCCTCCCCACAAACCTCACCTCTCTGTGATACTGTAGAAGAATGAGACAAAGATATTACAGAAGGTCAAAACATTCAGCCAGGGTGGGCATCTTCCCCTAATGACACCTGGCACCTGTGAGCAGGCTGTCTTAGTTACAGCCCAGCCTCTGTGTAGGTCCCCTCCTTACACCTGCAAAAGGATAATAAAAATTATTTTCCAAACTGACAGTAGCTATTAAGACAGGATGTATTCTTTTACCATTGTGGCCTACCAAACCTCTATGTACGGTATGAAAGATCTGCTTCTAAATGATACTTAAAAATTCACTGACACCTCCATGTGCCATTATTTTCACATAGTAATGCTTAATACTGAAGTACTAAGTAGTAATTTCATAGTACGTCTTTATTTCACATTCCCTGTGTAGATTGGTGAACAGAAGTGCAGAATAAAAATTCTTTATACGATAGAGCGGTACCTCAAGATTCTGATGTTTCTTACTAAGATACAACTTTCTGCAGATATAGTTCATAATTTCTCTAACATCTCAGTGACACTTGTCAAAGACTCTCAGCGAGTTAAAGTCACTACTATTATGTTAAAATATTTTCACTTTTTGAATTAGCAGTAAATTGTTCAGCTTAATGATGATGTCATTTGATCTTTGATTGTATGAAAGGTCAGGGAATGTTGTCTTCAGCTCTGAGTACTGCCAGGTAATGTACCACCATTGAAGACTTGATATTCTTCAGAATATCTTGATATTCTGATATTATTATGATATTATTCAGAAACAGTCAAACATGCTTGTAATGTGTATCTTTAAGATGTGTAAGATGTTTAAATGTGTAAGAGCTCCAGTATTAGAAATGTAACAAATCTAAACATTGAGATGTCAGGCAAAACATTCTCATTACTTATTTTCTTCTCTTGTAGCAATTGCTCAAATCTGCAGTCTGGTCTCATAACATAGTGTGCTATTAATATTCTAATGCTTGCCACAAATGCATCTTTTACCAATTTATGCCCACATGCCATAAGTTCTTGTGCTAGTATCATCCCTTTAGGTTAAATAGTAGTTCTTTCATCTTTTCATTGTCTGTGAAATAAAGTGGAAAGAACAGTTGGGGGCCAAAATGTAAAGAAACATTAATTTTAAAGATTGTCCCTAAACAAGATGTCTCCAAATTTTTTACCAAAAATATATAAGGAAAGTGGGATTATCTAAAGCAAAGTCTTCATTCAGCTTGTATCGGAACATTACCTATTTGTGCACTTGCAATAAAACTGTTTCATAGATTTACAAAACTGCTACAGAAGGCAGTGACAGTAGCAATCTTAGGTTTTAATCAAATAATTTAAGATGTAGCAGTCATAGACAGGAAACTGAGCATGGAATTTTAAACAGTCCATCCAAGTAAATAGATTTAGAGTTATGCTGTCAAACAGCACAGTAATCATAGTAGGAAACTAAGCAATAGCTCTGTTTTAATACTTTTCAAATCTGCTTGTGACCAGCAACTCACATTTAACTGAGGGATGCTGAAGGAAGTCAGACAATATTATAAAATGACAATGAAAACAATATGAATGTGGTGTCCCACTCGTGAATACAAACCAAAGATGAAAAACAGTAATTTGTAGATTCTTTATTAATTTTGATGAGCAGCTTGGAGACTTTGGAGCATGCATAGCTGGACATGTCAGTAGGTATGCTGCTCCCATCAGAATACCACAGAAAAACTACTATGATCTCCATCTAGTTTTTGTTCCACAGAGAAATGCTAGTTGGGAAGCAGAGGGTTTTACTTCTGAGCTGGAGGACGTGGTTAGGACAGAAGTTCGAGTCAATAGGTACCCACAGTGCAGGATTAACTCATTGTACCTAACCTTGAATTTTTGGTTGGAACTTTAAGAAAGAAACATAGACTGTAGATATTTAATGGCCAGCTCCAAGGGGCTATTCTGTTTTTCTGTCATTGCCTGTAGTGAGACCCTTGGGTGATGATGCATCTGATCTAATGACCTAGTTACAACCCAAAAACTATTCACTGTAAATGTGCATTGCTTTCTAGTCCAGTCCTGTTCTTTAAATAGTTCATAGTCTGGAAAAAAAAAAGAATGTTGCTTTTTAACACATCACTATCTCCATCTACAAAGGATCTTTTGTAAAATGTCTTGACAGCTGTGTAGAATAATTGCTATGTAAGTTCTCCTCAATCATGTATTTATCCTGGGGGCAGGAAAAGACACAAAAATCTGAATTTGACGTGTTAATATCTGGATCTTAATTTACATTTTTTGCATTAATTTTACTGATACCATTACAAATGCATAAGTTAAAATGAAGGGGAATCTGCTTATGATAGTCTTTCCTATGTTGTTCGATGATGCAAAATAAAGTAGGTTTACTAAGTACAGATTAATTATTCTTTCATCCTTGAACATATTTGCTATTAAATTCTAGTTACTATGAAATAACATGTTAAATATTGTAAAGCAGTGACTACAGTATGGTACTTTGGATACAGTAGCCATACAATTCTGAGAAGGAAGCCCCATTATAATGACAATAGCATGTATCAGATTTTCAGAAATTCTGACATTTACATGTCATGTCTTAGACGAATTGACATGTAAGAGTTAGACTTTCTGAATATTCTGAAAAATCTCTTTTAAGTGTTATAACTGCATTCATTAGAATGGCAGTTAAAATTGTGGTTAGCTTAGTTTTAATAAAATACAAATTTCCTGAGTTCAGGGGAATCAACTAAAGGTTAAAGTAATTAAAAGCTGCATTTAGAAGTGAGAAAAAAAAAAAGCAGTGAGCAGGGGAAACTATGTCAGTGAGGGAACAGTGAGCAGTCAGACATAGCTTTGGCAGGATCTGCCTTAGTCTGAAATGCGTCTGTAGTAGAGCTTTAGTGGAAAAACACGTAGAGTTTCATGAATATATTCCATATTATCAACAAGACCAAGCAGTACAGTAGAAATAGAAAATTGCAGTTATGCTTACAGTTATTTAGTGAATTTCCTAAGCTAATCTCTCTTAAAATTGTGATTTTTGTATGTGCTATTATCTTATTGAATAAAGGATATAGCCACATGACAGTAAACCTAATAGCAAATATATCACTAACTTTAAATTATTTTGTGGTTGGGTTTTGTTGGTGTTGTTGTTATTGCTATGTTTGGTTTTTCCCTATTTCACTTAATGTATATTTATTGCAAACTTCCTGATGAATTATATGCTCCTAGGAATTCCAGTTTCTTTCTACATATGCAGAGTTCAGATTTGCTCATAGCAGTGAGGCTATGAATGAAACTAGTATCGTTTAAATATAAATAAATTGAGTAAGAATTATGAGGCACTGAAAATTGGTATGTAATCTGGGTTATTTTTAAATCAACTGTTGGGAGAATAAATCAGCTAACAACTGAGCTCAGTGTTGTCACAGTTGGGTGACTGACAGCTTCAGCGAATCTGAGGATACATTCACTGGTTTAAAAACATACCCTAATATTTGCTGTATCTTGATTTCATAAATAGAATGCCATTTGATTTTAATTTAGCCAGGTTTATGCTTTGACATTACATTCCTGTCAATTCAAAGCTGTTGTTTAGGTCTACATTTTACAGACTGTGAACATGTAGCTGTGTAGCTGAGGCAGTGTTTCTACAAATTTGACTTTAATAACTCAACGGAGCTCTAAATGAAGGCAAGAGGGCCTTGTTTTGAAACCTGTGTTCTTCATGTGGATTATAGCAGATTTTCTAGCATTTGTCTGAAATTTTCTTTAAATTGCTTATATTCAGCAAATTTGGCTTCTGTCATTGATACTGGTACTGTATTTTGCATTGGTACCTTAATTTTTCTGCTGATAAACTAAGAAAAGCTATGAAAGAAGTACCTATTTATGTAATTTACTCTTCCTTTCGTGGTTTACAATTATTTCTATACTATGTTTATGTTGCAGGCTACCTATTTCTGCATTTCCTGATTTTTCTAAACACTGCTACTATTTTAATTTTTTAATCTCTCCATTCTAATTACAGTCAAGCTCTTCCTAATGGATTCCTGTCACTAATCAGAACAGCAGCAGACCACTTATTCCTTTTGACAGAGCCTTCTTTAATCAATCTCTTTAACCTTTTAAAATTAGAGCTCTTGCCACTTTGTTTGTTTAGGTTTTTAAGAGTCTCTCAGGTGCACTATATGTTTACAATACACTTCACATTTTGAAAGTCCTTGGTAACACAGTAGCTGTGTAGCATGCTCTGCAAGTTTCCAGTTATAAGCGAGTGTCTAAGTGGCTAGGTTTAAAACTTTCTAGAGAAAAGAACCTGAAATGGGGATACAGATTAGTAGTATAACATGCTGTCACTGTATAGCATGGCATCTCCAGAAACAAAAAGAAACTCTTATGTATTAGATCCTCTAGTTGCTCTATTTTGCATACACTCTTCTGGACCAGATTCCACTCAGGGTGCATGTGAACACAGATTTTCAACAGATTCTCTGTTGAAAATAGTTTCCTTTGGGCCCTTGGTGTGCCCAGTGGCTTAATGCTCAGATAAAATAATCTAAATTTCAGTATGTGGGCAGATATATCTGGGAAACATGCCTGAAGCTGAGAGAATAAACTGCTTCTGCCTCTTGTCTGGGCACCCATTTGAAGAATTCCTCCTTATAACCATTCAAATGTACCTATTTGTGAAGGTGCAACCAAAATTCACAATTTTATTCTTGTGAGACTTTAGCTATTGTAACTTTTTCCTTCAATAGTGAATTGAAGCTATTCTCCAATAAATTTATCAGACCCGTCCTTGATATATCAGGGTATTTTCACTAGACATGCACTAGAAATGGAAAAAATAAGGAAAAAATTCTTTGACAATACAGAAGATGGTTGCTGAGTTAGCCTAAAAAATTATATTTCTGTGTTAAATGGAAAAACATGAAATGATTGAAATCTCAATGTTTTGTGTACCATTAAAGTTTGAGTGACAGTATATAATTTCTTATATATAAGATAATTCTTATAATATATTCTTTCCTGTCTGTCTGGTTTGAGTGGTCTCTTTCCTTCTTGTCCTTTTCAATTTTCACTTTAGGCCTTGTAGCTGCAGCAGTTGGGGCTATTACATGAACATATTGTATAATACTTTAGATGAGGTGACTTTAGAAATTCAGCCTTGTCTGAGATTCCAGCAGATGTCAGGAGGTTTTCTTCAGCTCCTCTAGCTTATTGGGGTGTCATGTGCCTGTGAGGCTACAAATAATTTCTGATTTTGCTATTCATACTGATTTTTTTTCTTCTCTTTTTTTTTTTTTGTTTTGTTTTGTTTTTTTAAACCTGGAATAGACTTTCTCATTAATGTCAAAAGATGCCACAGTATTATGCGAAGCTAAAATGTGCATGTACACAACCCTCTGATATTTTCAGTTTAAAATCATGTAATCCCCATAACTTTTGTACCAGCACAGCATGTCACTACTCTCCTACAGTGAGGGTTTTTTTCAGTAGATATTCTGCATACTTTTGAGTTTCAAACTAGGTCTGTGAGACTGATCTGGACACAGTCTAGATAAACATGTTCAGGCTCATTGATGTATACTTGTTTCACAAACTATGTACTTTTAAATTTTGTTTCACTGATTTGGCTGGTTGCCTAGCTTTCCTCATTAAATAAATATAACTTCTCTTTGTAAACCTTCCACTATCCTAATAATTCTTCTGGTTATCTGCTTAATCCCTTTAATGTTTTCTATTTTTTACCTATGATTTCATTAGTGTCTGTGTAAAGAAATTAACCTTTTAGAAGAAGAGGAAAATAATTATGAGCTTGGATTGTTTTCAGCTTTTGGAGCATGTAATTGCTAGATATTAAATCATCTCATCCTCTGCAAAGTATAAAAAAAGTCTCTAAAATCACTTGGACTGAGAAGTACCATGACCCATATTCAGTAGTGTGTTTATTCCTTAAAAAAAATCTTACCCTGTTTAATAGTAATATTTCTTTGGGAAGAGGATTTTCAATCAAGAAAATGCATGATTAGTAGCTCTTTATTAATAATATAAATTTAGAAAAAAAATTAAAATGTACATGGTTCATCAAACATAATTTTGTTGAACCCATTTTTGTGGATATGTTCAGTATCAGGAACATGGCTTGAACATAATGCTGTATGGAAGAACATACGGATAGGGTTTCTGATGGATAAAAGTAATTTGCTGAACTACACAAGAAAAGTTAAGAAATTGAGGTATTAGAGAAGGCAAATTACATTTCATTTCAGATTGTAGTAACTGGATTGGTCATTGTGGAAAATGTGCTAATTTTACCTTGAGTAAATAGATACAGAGATCTATCAGTCTATGAAGTGAATGCACATCTCCACCTATTGTAAGAAACAATGGGAGCACGGACTTACAGTTACTGTGATCTAAATCATTACTGAATGCTATCAGTGTGAGAGTTATTATGCAACACAGGGACTGCTGTGTAATGCACTTCTGTTGTGTGAAACTAAAGTTGTCTAAAGCCAAAGATGTTCAGTGAGCTCTGTGTAGTTTAACAGCACTGAATCATGGCCATGAAATCCTGTAAAACTCTCTCTCCACATTCAGGGCTGTTTCTATGTAGCTCTGTAGTGGTATAACTGCACCCACCCACCAAAGGCAATTTTCCCACTAGCTATGACCTGACAGCAAATTTGATGGCATTCTCTGCACTTTGGCTACCATACTCTTTGTATATTAAGAATTACTTTGGAAAAGAAAACTCACTGGAGTTTAAGTTGTTGTGTAGCTTCTGGTATTTAAAACAGAATAAAAAGAAATTATATTTGAGTATAAACACTTTCACAGTATTACAAGATAGCTGTATGCCTGATAGGCTATAGCTCTGACCTTTGGTGTTATTATTTATCATTAGTTCCCTTCCCTGTGAAATTATGAATCTCAAACCAAAACAAAAAGTTTCTGGAATAAGAAGAAGGAAAAGATATTTCTTTACCAAATAAAGGAAGTTATTTGAAAAAAAAATTTGAAATAATTTTAACTCATTTCCTTAGAAGATCTTCACATTAAATAACATTACATTCTAGAAAATCAGGCTCTGATGTTTGTCACTTAAATCAGAGGACTCTGAGTCCCCTTGCTAGCTGCTGCAGAGACTTGGAAGCTATTTTAGAGGGACTCTGGAAAACCATGTTCCCTGCCCCAGACTCCCTTGCTTCCAGCATACATTTCCTGCCATGACAAATAAAATGTTGCATCATATTTGTCTTTTTCTGGTTAAGTGGCCCTCAAGGTTGCAAGCTCAGGCAGAAGCCTTGCCATCAGTATTGACTTTCACATTATACCAATTGTAAACTGCATGACTAAGCTACGAACCCAGAAGTTCTTGGTTTGACATTGGTGAGAGAAAGGCAAAACATTGGAACAGAAATCTCTGTTCCTAAAAGCTATCCAGCCAGGCTCTCAGCTTTTCTAAGCTGGCACTTCTGTGAAGCTGGAATATGATTTAACATTAGCTTTACTTAGGGACAACAGTCATTGAAGCCAATATTTTAAGTTACAGCTCCTGAGGATTCAGGTCTTTATTACTGATCTTGTAATATGACATGCATGGGAAACATAGTTCTACTGCTTGGGCTAAAGCAAAGTGTAAATCCCCATTATTTTTAAAATTAAGTACCTCTACATAAAACTGTACAGAAATAACCAAATAACTTCTGCATTTTCTAGTAATTCAAAATGTCTTGAGACCTAAACAAACTAAAGGGCAGATACTGGTGACAGTATTTCCCGAGGGAATATAATTACAGATCCAAGTTGCTAGTTCCTTTGCCTTGCCTTTTGTTTTTGGATGACAGAAGAGGGAAAGATAATTAAAACCAAGAAGAAGAAACAACTAAAACCACATTAACTGAAGTGACATAAACTGAAATAGTACAATAGGCTCTTACATGTCTAGAAATACAAAACCATTTTTGCATGTCATTGTCACTGGAAAAGCATGGGAAACTGAAAAGTCCTTGACTTAGAGTAAGCACTACTTAGCAACAACTAAAACATCAGTATGTTGTCAACATTATTCTCTTTACTAAATAAAAACCAGCACTGTACCAGCTACTAGGAACAAAATTAACTCTACCCCAGACAAACTGAGGACTGTATCCACTCCTTATTCCATACCATTTACATCATGCCTATGTCCCACATTTTCCAATACGTTCCAGTTAAACATGATCATATTTCTCGTCATTTGAGATATGATAGATATAGAGATATAGATAGATATAGATATAGATATAGATATAGATAGATACAGATATGTACACACAGATATCATGCCCTTTGTCAATGGACCATCCCTATAAAAGTCCACTGAGTTCACTTACTCCATGACTTTGGGATCCATCTGCCATAACAGTGTTTCAGAGCAGGAAAGATGATGTGTGATTTTGGATTGTTGCATTCTGAAGCTCTGGTTCCATCCCTGTTGCGCTTGTCCAGTTTCACCAAAGTTCATTCTTTTTCTGGGTTAGTGTGATGTGAATTTATAAAATTAAAGGGTGTCTTTTGGAGCTGTACAAAAATATTACTAACAATTGTTGCATTGTATCACGCATGATACAAGTGGAAGTTATAAGCAATTGTGTTGTGCTGAATCTGGAGGCACATTCAGAAATGCTTATACATACAAGCATACAAGCATCCTTCCCCCCTCCATATTTAAGACCTGTTCATGCATAGTAGCTTTTCAGTGTTTGGATCACAGAGATCTGTTTTGTATGGCTAACAGAATGCTGTCCCATAACTACACACGTGGAAATCGAGTGCAGGGAGCTGAAAGAGATAAGTTCATACCATTAGGAAATCTTAATGCCTCACATGGTGATAACCCATAATCTGTTTTAAATATGACCATGTGTCTTCATGAAATTGAAATGTAACCCATAGGAAATGATCCATAGGCATCATCCTTTGGTCTGTAAGTCTCCTTACACCAGGAAACTATGGGACACTACTATATCTGGAGGTGCTGGCAGTTTACTCGACATTTCAAGGATCTGCTGCTATCAGGTACAAATAATCCACAGAAAAGCCCTATGGTAAATTTGCCAAAAGATTTGCAAATAGACTAGTAATTCCCTGCAAATGATGTTTTAGCCTTCCAATTAAATTCACGCCTAGAAACTTGTAACTGAAATTTGTTGTTTGTTTACAGCAAACATTTATTTGAAACCACATTGTTTATTTGATTCCTGTGTGAAGAGAACTGAAAACCACCTATCTCCAAAACATATTTACTTTCTATTTTTCACATACCCTGACTCCCATAAATCTAGCTGAATCTATGCATCACAATTACCTAAGCTCAAGTTGTAGCACGAGTCTGGCTTGAAACTTTGTCAGCTTTAAAATTCATCACAAGGTTGTGAACAACATATTCATCTTGGAGTGTCCGCCAGTCAATGACTGAGTTGTATAGTTACTTAGCTGTACTTTTGTCCTCCAGAAATCCTGAAATACTTCATGATGTTGGGCATTGTCCTCTTTGCCTTACTGACAAATGACCAGTCTTCATTGAAGTATTCACATAATCAGTTTATACTATATTCGGAATAAAAGAGCTCCTCAAAAGGGAAGCATTCATTGTGAAATCTGCCATGTGTGTCTAAATGTCTCCCAAACATGAAGTTTGTTGTGAAACATATTAATTGTAGAACTCTTGGTGTTTTTTCATGAAAAAAATCAGATCTAGTATTTGATTCAGTGTTCCATGTCTGCTTAGGTACATGAAGTGCAGAATCTACTCGAGCCACACTAATTATTAAATACTGTTGTTAAATAATGAATTATGTGGGCAAGTGTAGACATAGATAGATGAATTTGAATTTCACTTTTTTTTTTTCTGTGATTAGTAAGGCCAGTTACCTTGGCTGACCCTTCCCTTCTTTGGTTTACAGACAGCTATTCCTCCTGTTGAGCTTCTGAAAATAATTTTATTTGTATAGGCAGAGAAGCAAAACAGATCAACTAGTCAGACTGTAAGTTTGGTACCACAAAAATAATAAGAAAAAGCACTTCATCTCCTGATTTTCTTTTAATTTCCCCCCCCCCCACAAAGGAAACTGGAAGCATTTCAAGATGACATGGGCCATAGTGCAGCCTCGATTAGTTTATAGTGAAACAGGGCCAGAGCAGGGACATACAGCTTTACTGTATGGCATCATGTGGAATCTAGGAGCTAAATTAACCTGCTATTTAACCTGGATTTTATGGGTGGACAGTTCAGTGGAGCCATGAGCAAGATCTGTTGCCATGAACTAGCTGGGTTCATTCTGTGGTCGAGAGATTTGTGCAGCACTGGCCTGTGCACACCCAGGCTGTTAGGTGGACCACCTTGATGTACAGTGGTCTCTCGGACAGAATATATATCAACACAGAACATTTCTTGGTACCTCATTGTAGGTACATTTTTTATAACATCAGTCAGCTGGTTTGTCCAGATTTACCATGGGTTGCCAATGGAAAGAATCAGATGAATTTCTTATTGGTGTTGGGTTGGAGATGCTGCTTAAGTGAAAAGAAAGCACAGAGAAGGAGTATCTGAATTTATTTTATTACTACCATGAAATTCTGCATAATAGCGGAGAACTATTAATTAACCACAGATTTTATATAACTAGTTCTATTTGTCAGGCTTTCAACTTGATCCTATCCTCATCTTTGAACAGCTACTCCTAACGTAGCAGTTGCCAAATAGAAATAATCAATACAGAAGACTCGTGATCAAGTGCATGGATATTACTGCTTGTTGCACACATGTATGCACAATGGCTTGTGGACTTTGTGACTTTGCTATGGCTCCTGGCTTTTGAAGAGTCACAACCACACATAGAAAGTGTGCAGAGAGGCTTCTCTGCATTTAGGTTCCATGGCCATAGTAATCATTAGATTTGGCATATATTACAGAAAGAAGTATTTAAACATGCACTTGGGGGATTATTTTCTACAGGATGGTCTGGAGAACTGTTCTCAGGTCATAATAGCCATGTTTCTTAGGAAACAGGGAGGTGACATGTCTCTCTGCAAGCAGGCTGTTTGAACGAGATAGACAAAAGCTTTTGTTTATGACAGAAGAATTCCCTTTAAAAACCTCAGGTTAACTAACTTGAAAGAGAAGTTTTGCGCTATTTGGAGGGGGAAGGTGGTCAGAGTTTATTGCATCTGTTAAATAAAATCCTGTTGAAACAACTTATCTGCTTGATTTCAGGAGTTTCTGCTGCTAATCATAAACATAAAGGTATTGCAGGTGTTTCACTCAAAATAGCAAGAAAAGATAAAATTATCTTCTTAAAGAATAATGTCCATAATGTTTCACACAATGTTATGCAGCTTCTATAACTACGTAGTAATTTATTGGTTTTGCATATTTTTCCTTCTTTCAAATATTTATAGTGCAAAAATAAGGATGTTTGGGAAAGTTTTGGTTTTATCATCCTTGATAGATCACTGTGCTTTTCTTTTCAGACTTTCCAGAGAGATTCTATTCCTAAATGTGACAATTTCTATCAGGAAGAATTGGTTTAGTTTGTAAAAGTCTGATGTCTGGAAAAGCAGTTTTATACTTTGTGGGCATTTGCTGCTTTCACTATGGAATTGTTCTTTCAGTTCATCTGACACCCATTTATCAACAGCTATTACCATCCACTATTGCAACAGAAAAATTTAAGAAGGGTTACCTAAGGACATGGCAGAAGCAGGCACTTTAAAAGAAAAGCTTTAATGGATGGTATGAGCAGCATTTTACATTTAGGGTTGCAATTTTTGTGAACTAATAGTGAACAGATTTTAAGCAACTAAAATATGTCATAAATCCTTTTAAGAGCTGGTAGAGGGGAAGTCTGCACCTCCAAAATAAAGTGGATTTTTAAAATGAGTGCTAGGATAACTTGGAACATGAGAAGGAGGTAGCATTGCCATAATCAACCTGAATGGTCACAGAGTTGTAAGAAGCAGAGAGCAAGTTGGACGGCAGGGCCAAGGTTAGTGTTGCAGCATACTTATGAGTGCAAGGAGGCGGGGGAGCTTTATGACTTCCTTGAATCACCAAGGAATACCTGTCACAATAAATTTGAAAGTAAGAGGCATTTCCATGCCCACTATGACTTGCCTCAGCTTGGTCCTTGATGCTCTGTTGAGCAATTCAGTTACAGAGACACACTGCTAACCAGGTAGAAGCATTTCAGTGAGGGGAATGGGAAGACAAGCTGAAGCTCTCTCTGATATTACTTGACGGGGTACTGTAATTGGAAGAACCAATATGAAATGCCTGTCCACTAAGAAGTGAAGGTCTTGGTATAAAGAAAAATATTATCTACTGTGAGAGGCTCTCTCTTTGGAAAGCTGTTTTCTTTTTGTTTATGGTATTTTTTTTCTGTAATGAAGCAATTTTTGTAGGAAAATTGAGCTGTCTTGTCTGATATACACTTGATCGCTGCTGTGTGGACTTTCACAAATGGGTTTTTAGCTGGATCTTTGATAAGGATTTTTTTCGTCTCCACTACCATGTAGCTTTAAGTTATTTAAGATTTTTAGTGGAAGTGACAGATCTAGAACTTGTTCAAAAATATCCAAGGGATCTATTCATGTTATCCCTGTTTGAAAGTCTGGGTTACAGTGCCTAATGCTTACTGGAATAGAATTACTGGACATTAAATTTCAAATGTGTTATATTAGCAGGGTAATACCTTAAGCTAATTCAGAAATAGTTTGATGATAGAAATGAGAATCTTTTATTAACTTTCTTTAGCCAGTTCTTGCACTGGCATCCAGTTATACCGGTTTCTACAAGACAAAAATACTGCTAATGACATATATTTGTGCCCTGTTTTACTCTAGAACAAGAATTATTGTATGTTAAATTTTAAATCCTTGGAAAAACAGGCATTTTTAAGCTGAATAGCTGTTTGTTTATGGCAGTATCTGCATAATTGTTATCTTAAGTGAATTGGTACAGAGAAACTGAACTGGTAAATGCACACAGAAATCATTCATTATCATCATTACAATTTTTCTTTTGATCATTTGTCATTACCTTTCTGTAAACATTATAACATTATATCAGAAAGTATTAGAGATGGTGTGGTTTGGTTGGGTTTTGGGTTTGTTTGTTTGCTTGTTTGGGTTTTTGTTGTTGTTTTGTTTTGTTTTTATCATATGTTACCTTAAAATGTCCCCTTTTTGGGTTGGAGTTTTTTAGTCATTTCTAAATGGATCAGACCAAGGACTGTTGTGGCTCAGAGCCTTGCAAGCAGTAGTTAGAGAATATTTTATTGATACATCATTTTTATAAAAAACTAGTTAACAGCAACCTGTGATATGATTAAAGTCTTTTATCACTTAGCAGGTGTAAAAAGGGTTTTGTGTAAAAGTTCTGTTATGTTGTCATCAATTAATGCAGTTCAGATTTTGACCTTTCAATACTTTTGACAACAAATTTACAAGTGAATTATGCATTGTGTTAATAGTGTCCTTTTACAGACTACATTTTCTGTTCAGATGAGAGCCCATTTCTGCAGGTATCATTCAGAGGGATTATTAGGGATTTCTATTAACTTTTCATTAAAGCTGTCCTTTTATGAAATTCACCATCTTACCTGGTTTGCTAGTAATGTATTTATCAACTGAAAGTCATCTGATTCTTTGATCATCTTCTGTTTTGCTCTGTTTAAATACAGATGATTGGCATTAATCATGTGACTGCAAATGAAAGCATACTATTAATTTAAAAGGACTGCATGACACATTATTTGCCACACCTTAATCGATTAAGAATTATCATCTTGTATAATCCCTTCTAAAATAACACACCTCATTAGTTTACTGAATAAGACACAAAGTCATTAGTTTATTGAATTAGAGAAGGAAGCAAATCACTTTTTTTTTCTTTTTTTTTTTTTTTAAAACCTGCTGCCTATGTAAGCTCGTGCTTCCACTGATCTACCCAAAAAAATTTTACTAGATTAATTAAACTGGATTGGAACTAGTTTTCTTGGCTGTACTTAGAAATGGTACAGTGGGTGTCTGAGGAGCCATATCTTGTATCTTGATCTCCTGTTATTCAGGATCACCTTGTGTGCCCCAATCTTGCTCCAATATGGAATACGGGCATTATAAGGTGTGCACAGGCCTGGGATGTGCTCCCAGGTATTTCAGCTTAGATATAGTATCAACAGAGAGAAACAGGGAGAAAACTTCTACAGTTCTATCTAATTTCTTCATGGCCTCAAGGTAAAAAGAGAAGTTAACGTGCACCTTGCTTTACCTGCCTGCGAGGTGTGTGAGTTGAGACTATAAGCACGGCTCCAAAAGGCAAAGGGCAGCTGGCAGAGCCCTCCTCTTTCTTCACGACTCCCGAATGAAGATGAACAAGAAACATATTCTCTTTTTGAGGCTTTTCTTTTGTTTCTTTTGCCCATGATTACACTGGTGTCTGCAGAGCATTCACCACTTCTGGATTCTTGCCCCGAATTAAATTTAGGATCCTTAGGGCTCCTGTGATAATTAGTGACTTATTCAATATTATCAGTGACCTGTCTGTTACTTTTTTGATGCAGCAATGCTGATCAATGGTTGCCAGAAAGTTCTCAAGTTCGCTAACCTATTGATACAAGTCCTCTGTTGGATTTTTTTACCTTTGCAGGATGCATGTCCTGGTTTCCATCTTAGAGTACAAATGCTCTGAGGTGGTTTGCTTTGTATAGCATTTCACTGCAATTGTTCAGTTCCAGACAAGCAATGAGTCCTCTGCCTACTGGTGTCATTTGAGCTTACCCTTAATACCACATGATTTCAATTTTTTTTTTTTTTTTATTTAAGGAAAGGACTAAGGTAAAAAAAAAGGCACTGAAGAATGAAACAAAAAAATATCATCTTGAAGGCTGTTTCATATGGAAGTGCTTTCCTAGCTGTCACTTTGAATCTTTATAGAACATTTCAGCCATAGCAGCCTAGGATCAACTTAGCACTACTCTGCCTTCAAATATTACTTCTCCCAGTTGACTCATATGTCTCATTGCTATACTGGATTCTAGCTTATAGGTGAAGCTAGTAATAGCAGGGTTGATGTGCTTTGCTGATCTAAAAGAAATGGAGGAGATGAAATCTTATATTGGATCATCTGAAGTGGGAATCTAAGCTACATATTTATATAAAAGCATTTCCTGTTTCATAAGGAGGCCATATTGTATTTCAGCTTTTTGAGCTCTACAAGAGACAGCAGTACTAGTGCAAGCTGAATTGGGAGTGCTTGTTCCTGAATTCATGGAAGGTTCTTCAATGCGTTAATTCTCTGCTCATATTTTCCTTCTTGCTGAGGAAAACAGCAGTATTCTGCTGCAACTTCCCTTTTCAGGCAGAAAAATTTACATTGTGAAACACTTGTTTTTATAACTGATTGCAAATTGCATATCATAAAAGTTATCCAATGTGTAATAGTTTCAGTTGTATATAGCTCTTCTGACTTGCTAAAGTGCACACCACTCCTTAATCAACCATGTGTCAACATTAAGAGCAAAGTACATAATATTAAACTTGTTTTCTGAACATTTCTTCCTCTGGCAGTTGCTACACAGCCAACCTCTGCCATCTCCATGCAAACCCTTCAGATAAGGCAACACAATTTATGCTACTGCACAGAAAAACAGGCCCATAAACCTCTCTGGATTGCTTTTAACCTGGATAAGGCTCACCTTTCAGCTGAGATGAATTTGATGCAAGTGGTCAGTGAGTTCATTTTAGGCAGCCTGGGCCATCATTGCTTCTCAGAGAAACACTTGTGAAGCTGCTGTGCGGAGCCTTCTGCTCCCCAAGATGCGGGGGGGAGGTGATTACTGTTCTCGTGCTTGGCTCCCACTGAAATGGAAGGCTGTTGGTTGCCTCTGTATATTCTGAAGCTCTCAAACTAGTAACTTTGCTTTAAGCATATATGTATTCCTATTGTGATGACCTTACTTAAACTTCCTTTGCCTCTGAACTGAGGTGCTATCTAGATAGTAAGCTAGACACAAGTACACTTGGTAGTTCATTGACTTAGTCTGATTTGAACTTTAGATTGTTTGAACTTGAAATTGTTTTCAGGGCCTCAAAAGTAATGGAATAGAGAGGCACATTGTCCTTAAAATTAATACAATAAATCAAGCTACCTTAGATATGAAGATAAGCAGGAGAACAAATGCAAGTCATAGAGACTGGATTTTTCAATTCAGTGTTTCAACCTAAATTAAGTGTTTACTACAGGAAAAAGGGAGAGCAAAGAGGAGAATAAGCCAAATTTATGTTACAAGTGTAGTTATTAAGCAAAGTTCAAAATTTGATAATAGTAATTTAGATGGGGAAAGGTGGATGACAGGAAGATATATTGTGTTTAGTATACTCTCCTCTGATTTCTGAATAATGTGGGCAGTGTACCTCGCACATGCACTAAGAGTGAAGGGGAATGCATAGAAAAAGATACAGTGTTGATAGCATGAAAGAATAACTCATGCACTCAGCACATGCCCTCCCTTGTTGGTTACACTGAAGAAAAAAAAGTGCCCCTGCCTAGAGCCTTCCTCTTCACTGCGCATCTCAGAGGATCCCAGGGCTCCCTTTAGATGTCACAGGGTTTTCAAGACTTTGCTTGCTAGTTCATTCCCTGCTTGGTGAATGTATACGTACAACATTCTCAATACCTATGACTATATGAACAAATCTTTAAAGTACCTTTATGTACAACACTGAAATATTTCCAGATGGAAATCAATTTTAACCATGCAAAATTTGTACTGGTGTGAAAGTATTTTGAAGCTTTGCATTTGTTTGCAGATAGCAGGTTTTTGTGAAGTATTTTCCTTGACTTTCAGCTTCACTTTGTATGGTGGTATTTGGAAAATAAATCCTCTGTTCAGGGACTTTTTAATTTAAGTAAAGTATTAATAAATTAAAAAACCTTAAGAGTACATACAGGAGGGAGATAACATTAAAAGCTCTAAACACTGTCTTCTTTTACAGCTGGAGTGTCTGTGTCATAATCTTGGGTTGGCAAGCAGCAGCTGGAGGGAGATAAATTTTGTTCACCAGGAGAGGGCTCCCGCAGTCTTCTGATATTACTGGACTTGGGAGACCAAAAGGTGAAGCTACAGAAAAATTAGAACTGCTCAAATCAGTTTATGTTCACAAGTATGCTACAGATATCATAAATGTTAATCTTACATAAATTAGACTGATTATACATAGGCACTTTTTTTTTAAATAAGGATGCTGTTGCACCTCAGCTCTAGTTCTTCCCTAATAAGGCTGTTGTTAAAGAGCATTAAAATATTATAGAAATCAACTTTCTGAACAGCACCACCACCAATGTGCAGATTAACACTACTATTGGCTTTGCCAAAGAAATTCCAGAGACATATAAAGTTCCTTCATTTTGGGGTGCTTAATATGGTTTAAAGACTATTATGAAAACAGAAATTAATGTTTCAGAGAGGAAACAGGATTTTTTTAATATTGTTTATGACTTTTTGCTATACTTCAAATAACCTTATCTATCATGAAGGAAAAAATTATAAAGTGATACAAACATAGAATCAGCCTGGTTGTATCTCCTCTTATTATACCTCTTATTTGTTAAAAATGAATATGGTAAGATCTTTATATGAATGCTGTTGCCTAAATAGTGCAACATTTCTGTTATAAACAATCAAAAGCAACGTTATTTGTGTTTCTAACAACAGTTAAATGAACTCTGCTTTTTAGTTCTTGTTTATCATTGTAAATTACAGGTTTAGTTCTGCTTACAGACTACAGTAAGCATTATCTCATGAAATCCATGCATGCAAAGTAGATATCCATTTGTTACAGTGTGTGGAGTCAGTACAATAGCCAAAGAAAATAAACCATTATTAGTTTGTGTTGTGTTCTTTACATAAAAGCCTTTAATAGCCTGCGGGTTTTTTTGTTTTGCTGTTGTTGGTTGTAGAATTCTTTGTATAGTCTTGTCTTTTATAGGTGTTCATACTTAAGGGGATAGACTGGAAGTTCTACTTCAGCGAAAACAACCACCAAACTGTGGAAAAGAAACTTTACCTTTCACATATTTCAACAAATGCCAATGAAATAGGTTGCAATGTTCCTATAGTTTTTAGGGATATCTTGATCTAATCAACCTCTCATTTTGACAGATGTGCTCCATTTTAATGCCAGTAATTCAACAGAACCTTTTATCAAGGTCAGACCTGTTGTGCCATGTAATGGAATGTGCTGGTTTTGGCTGGGGTAGGGTTAATTTTCTTCACAGTAGTTGGTATGGGGCTGTGTTTTGGATTTGTGCTGAACACAGGGTTGATAATACAGAGATGGTTTTGTTACTGCTGAGCAGGGCTTACACAGAGCCAAGGCCTTTTCTGCTTTCCGTACTGCCACACTGGCAAGGAAGTTGAGGGTGCATGGGAGGCTGGAAGGAGACACAGCCAGGACAGGTGACCCAAACTGACCCAAGGGATATTCCATACCATACGACATCATAATCAGTATATAAAGTGTGAGGAAGAAAGAGGAAGGAGGGGATGTTTGGAATGATGGTGTTTGTGTTCCCAAGTAACCATTATGAATGATGAGGCCCTGCTCTCCTGGAGGTGGCTGAACACCTGCCTGCCCATGGGAAGCAGTGAATGAATTCCTTGTTTTGCTTTGTTTGCATGTGCAGCTTTTACTTTCCCTATTAAACTGTCTTTATCTCAACTCAGGAGTATTCTGGTTTTTACCCTTATGATTCTCTGTGCAATCCTGCTGGTGGGGGAGTGAGCGAGCAGCTGTGTGGGGCTTGGCTGCTAGTTGGGGTGAAATGAAACCTCTACATGGCCCAAGAAAAATGGAGTGAATAGCTCAACAGCAAAGGGCAGTTTGCTGTTGGAACAGTATTACAACGTGAAGTTGCTTGGGTCAGAGCACATGACAGAATGTAAGACTCCAATAACTTAAAATAAATTTATCTTAAAATAATCAAAACTCCATATCCAAATATCTACTTTTTTTCCCCCATACAATTAGTAAGGCTCTAAGATCCTGGATGTATTGAATTAATCATCTAGTCCTGCACAGACAGATTTCTTCATTCCACTTCATCTCTGGGAAATGATTCTTCATTCCATCTCCAAAAAGTCTCACACAGGTGTTTTCCACAAATTTCTGGAAGGTCTCCAATTTTAGACTATTTCAAATCAAGAGGGAAAAAAAGTACCAGAGAGTTTGCAGTCTCTTTCACTGCTTTTTTGAGCCATCTCTTCTCTTCTGTGAAAGGAAGAGCACTTGAGGGCCCCTGCTGACTGCAGGTGTGCAAGGGAGAGATTGGTGTTACGTGCCCCTGAGAGCTCCTGGGGACTAAATGTAATTTGTGTGACATAAACGGCCTTGCAGCAGCTTTTCTGAAGAACGGACTCCCACAAAACCAGTAAGAGATCAACTGTGCCCTGAATAAGCTTCATTCCCTGAATGGTCTTAAGGAGCAATCTCAAGTAGAGTATATTGCAATTTAGTTCTGCAGAAGGAATGAGGTTCTGAATTTTTTTTTTCTGAGTTATTTGCAGCCCGAATCAGATGAGGCTATGCTGTCTGAAATGTGTTTTCATGCTCTAGGATATTAATTGAGAGAATGTATCATCGAGGCTTCAGACAATTACCTTTATGAGATGTGCCTTGGAACGGATGGAGCCTTAAAAAATACATAATTGTTTTGCCTGTATTTGGTCCCAGTAGTTACATAAAAATAAGTTTAATTTTCCTGCAGTAAACAGCTTTTCCCAGTTGTGCTAACATCAAAAAAAAAAAATGTAGGGAAAAAAAAGAAACAAAGGAAACAAAAAAACAACAAAAAACCATCAGAAAGTAAAGATTTAGATTATATTCTGACCTCTTGCACAGCTTCTTAACGCTTTGGCCAAGAAGCAAAAATCCTTATGAATACTGAATGAATCCCAAGTTGGGGGAGAGCCTCATAAAGCCAAGGGAACTACTAGAAGTTAAAACACAGTTACCATCTTGTTCAACATAAGAAAGTCTGGATGTAAGTTACAAAGAGGCACTAAAATTACTTGTAGTAGGGATGGTTTTATTTATCTCCTTGCTTAGCTATTTTCCTCTCAATTAAAGAAACCCTAGATTTACAGTTAAAATTGTAATTAATAGTCTAATGGTCTGTCATAGAATGGGTTTTGTGTCTTTGTGGTTCCTACTGAGCCCGAAGAGATGAACAACTGTTTGAGCATCACTAAGCTACTTTGCTGGAGAAATTTTGCACCAGAAGTCTCTTTAAAATCCTTTTGTACATCATTTTGTTCCCAGAGACAGTAATAAATGTTTCCTCATAAAATGTTCAGTTAATGTGACATTCAAGTGATACAGATATGAGCCTTTTCCTGTTAAGATAAAGCAAATATTTGTTTAACTGGATGTAAGAGCAGGGCCAACCTTCTTTAGTCTTGAATGTCAAATCACAATTCTGACTACTGCCCAAAGGACCTTTTTTAAGTCTTATTATTAAAAGAATCATCTCAATGTGACTACAAGGGCAAAATGGACCATCCCTCCTTGTTCAGAAGAACTGAATTTTATTCAGGCAATATTTTATTTTGCAATGTTTCATAAGATTAGCATGGAATTAAATAATTTTTACAATATTTTCTCTTCAAAAGCAAACAAGATTAATAAATGTCTCACTTTTATAGTTACACTACATTCATAACAATGGTGCTAGTTGTTATTAATGCATAGCTCAGCTTTTAGAAAAACACTGTAATCACATCTTCCTGTCTGCAGTTATGTTCTTTCTGAGGAAATCAGGATTTTGACAAACTGCATCAGAATCAATAAGACTGTTTTTACCATGGACAAACTTTATTAAGTATTGGGTTTTGTTTTTTTAAAACTGAGATGAAGTCGGATAAGGGGGGCATGAGATCATGGTAAGCTTTGGAGTAGAGCAGATGTTTCTCGTATGCCTGAGTCTTGAGAGGTTTAAAAATAGGTGCTGTGGTAAGACTCACTGGCATGTGTATAGATTCATGGCCTAGTATGATGACACAGATTGTCTTAATGGCACAGCATGATGCATTATGAGTGAGCACAGGCAAAGCTATCTTTATCAAATGTTTGAAAAGAAAATGCTTTTGCATTGAAGAAAAATTTTGAGAGGGGTAATTTCGAGAGTACTTGTACGCATACTCAGTTATGAGCTATTACTTACTCAGGTTCAAAAATTTACAATAGGCTTCCTGGTCACATGTGGGATTAGTAATGTTCAATGGTACTATTACAAACTCATTGTCCATGGCAGATCCTTGAGAAAGGTCTGGCTCTGACACATTCCTTTGTCACTGGCAGAATGTGGGTAGCTAGCGTTAGTGTGGATCTGCTTTTATTTCTCTTTCTCTCTTTTGTTTCTCTTCCTTCCTAAAACTGAATATTAACAATAATAACAGCTCTACCTACCTTCAGTGCAAAGACAACTTTCAAGCAATATATGATAAAGATAGATATTATTGGATCAAAACCAAGCAACTTCTGGAGTTTTCATTACATATTGCACGTAAAAGGCTCTGGGGAAAAAAAAAAGAGGGGTTTGCATTCAACTATATATAGAAGAACCCTATGAAAGAAAAAGAAACCTGACCTCAGAGATTATAAACCACATATCATGGTCAAAAATGGTTCAAAAATTTATCTAATCATTTTTTGAGTTGTGGGGATTATGATTTTATACCATTACTGCAGTCACAGGAGGGAAAAAGGAAGAGAATTGTCTAGGACCAGAGTCCTGACACCACGCAAAGACTGTTCCAGGCCGTACTAATACATTTTCTGGCCAGGACTTTTTAATGCAAATAGTATAGGCATAATTTGGCTTTCATCAAAATCATAGGCTATATTCCCGGACCTCACAGTATTTATGAAAGAATCTTTCTGGAGACTATGAAATTTAATACTGTTTATCTTGAATGCTACAGAGAGATATTGGGACTACTGTGAGAATCTATTGATATTTTTTCTTTTCAAAAGTGCAGTGATGGCTGACAGATCCCTATGAATTACAGAAGGTTTTTTTAATGTATTAATAATCATTAGATAGAGAAGTTTTCCATGCTACCCAGCCTATACTTCTCAAAAGGAGAGCTGGAACCTATCTCAAAATGGTTGGGAATGAACACTTTTCTTCCTGACTGTGCTCCTCTTCTTGGTTCTCCTGCATCTTCAAATCAGTGGATTTTTTTCCCTTTTCTCAGGTGTTCATGCTGCTGAGAAGGGAATATTTTGTCATGAGAGCTTCCAGGCTCCAGGAACAGGGCTGTGCACCTGGAAAAGGCTGCAACCAGCAGCCAACACAGAAGCAATGTGGTTTTTGTCTCCCACTGTGTTCCCACCAGCTCTCCAGTGCACACAGCCCTACCCAGGGCTGGCTCTGTCCCACCAGGCATCTGCCTGGGATGCAGTTTCCCTGCCTGCCAGACCCCAGGCAGGGACTCTGCTGTGCCTGCTGAGATTACAGCTACTCTAGACCCATGGAAGCCATAACTGTCTCTCCCAGCCACTGTTGATGTGGCACTATGGAGAACCACAGAGGCTCCAGCCTCTTCACCACAACCTAAGTAAATGTACTCCAGTGTCAGCCCAATTTAGTTTCCTCATGAGAGTCTTCCCATCATACACAAAGAACAGCTGAGAGGTTTTCTTTCCATTTTTGTTTTTTTCTTTTTTTTTTATTAATAGTGAGGAATCACTATACCATTGCAATGGATACGTGGCTCTGCAGCTGGTGTTTCCTGATTGCATTTAGTGGATGCTATCAAGAAAAAACTCCTATCTTACTGTTTATTCAGATTTTTAGTTACAGAAGGGGTAGGCTTTAGCTGGCCTAAGGACTTGATTAAATGCACTGCTTGAAAATCCATTTTAATGTGCTGTGTTCTCTAGGAAGTGTGCATATCTGTACCTGTGAATATATCTGTCTACATATGAGAATAATAAAATGTCATTGGATATTGTGGTGAGATACATTTTCCCAAGAAATATTGACATATATGATGAAGACACCGCCACACTGCCAGTCACTGTTGGACATGAAGCCATAGAAGCATCTACTGCAGCTCAAACTAAATAAGGCCTACTCAATCAGCATGGGGTAGAGGGATCCTTGTGTTTAGAATTTTATTTTTTTTTTTAATGTTCCAGACTGGGAAAATGTTAAATGGATAGTTCAGTTGTTTCCTGTCCCATTCATAGAAGTTACTCTTTTGGGAATTGCCTTCTGCCTGATTTCACTTGCTACTGCTCCTGTTTGTTTTGTGTGTATTCCTTGCTGATACTGGGACCAAGCTACACTGGCTGTTGAAGTAAAGTTTAAGGTAGAAAAGTTATTTTATTTTTATTTAACAATTCAGAGGAAAGACAGGGACATTTTGGAAATTTCAAAATATAATGCTGATGATTGCTTTATATATAAAAAGAAAATATGCATTCTGCCATCATTGATTGACTTAAAAAAAAAAAGAGAAGATGACAGATTTAGATGGCACAGGACTAAAGAAGTTCAATAGCTGTCTTGATTTAATTCTCCATTGCCAAATTACAATTTGTTGTGCTTTGATCAGTGTAAAGAGTAGGGAACATGGTTATTGACTTCATCCAGGCAAGGAGATATAAATATAAAATCTCCAGTGTACAGATTAATATTTGTGCACCTCAGAAATGAGAAGAAGGCCTTATTCAAGTCCTAGCATGATTCTGTGTCATATAAAGTGAGTAGAATTTGATCTGAAAAGAGTAACTACTAAATAAATATTTAATTTATATAAAATAACAATCCTCAGTGTAGGAGTTAAAAATGGTTGAAATTCTGAAAGAAAGGAAGGAATAGAAAATAAATAGCAATTAGGAAGAAAGATAACAGTACACTGAAAAAAAAATAAAGTCAGAAGGAATATTTCAACCTTGTGACTGCTTTCTTATCCTTTTATACTGTTTGGCTATATCACACGGTATAAATAAGATTAAATGATATATTATAATTATGTGAAAATTTGTAGGCAGAAATAGGGCATAAGTTGCTGTAATTTCTGTAGAACTATATCACTGTGCTCTGGATGTAAATTTAGTTAACTTTCTCCTAATTTTATCTACCAAGACTAGCCATAAATATTTTTAAATTGAAGTACTTAAAATGTTTAAAAAGCTATTTTAAAATATATTGTTCCAGCAGTGTCTATTCTGTACCATTTGTACTCTATTTAATGACATATTGTAGGGTTTTAGGAGATAATAATCTGCAAAATGCAATAGTCAGTGTCCAGGAAGAAACTATTAAAGCATATCACTAATGAAAACAAAGAACAACAAGTTACTGAGAACTAGACTTCAGAAAAATACCTTAAGGGTAGAAGCTATTACCCACTAGTATGTAATAAACTCCTCAGCAGGTAGTAGCTTGGGGAGAAAAGGTCTCAGAATGATAGCACTGTGATAAAAATAAGTTGATGATTCCTCAAAATAAAAGAACTGCTTTCACTTTAAAGACTAACTGGAAGGGAAGTATCTTGAGGAAAAAAAATGCACACTGATCATTTCCAACCACCCATTTATAAAAAGAAAAACTTTATTTCTCAGCCTGTAGAAGCTACATACAAAGGCCTATTGGATTAAAAATCTTAGTGGAGAAAAGGAAATAATCACCAGCTAGACCTGAGGAAATGACTTAAATTTGGAAGGAAAAATACTGGTCTGGTTAAAAAGGAAAAAAAGAGAGAGGAGAGGGAGATGTAGAAAGCATGTGTGTATGTGTGTGTGTGTGTGTGTTTGCACACGTGTGCGTGCATGCAGAGATTCACAGAATGGGTGAAGTTGGAAGGGACCACAGTGGATCATCTGGTCCAACCTCCCTGCTCAAGCAAGGTCACCCTAGAGCACATTGCACAGGATGGCATCCAGATGGTTCTTGAATATCTCCAGTGATGGAGACTCCACAACCTCTCTGAGCAATCTGTTCCAGTGCTCGGTCACCCACACAGTAAAGTTCTTCCTCATATTCAGGTGGAACTTCCTGTGCATCAGTTCCTGCCTGTTGTCTCTTGTCCTATTGCTTGGCACCACCAAGAAGAGCCTGAATCCATCCTCTTGAAACCTTCCCTTCAGATACTGGCAGCCCTCTCTTCTCGAGGCTGAACAGGCCCAACTCACTCAGCCTGTTCTCATAAGAGAGATGTTCGAGTACCTTACTCATCATTGTCCTCCACTGGACCTGCTACAGGAGCTCCATGTCTTTCTTGTACTGAGGAGGCCAGAAGTGGACACTTCTGTACCCTCAGTACCCCAGCTGAGGCCTCACCAAGGCTGAGCAGAGGGGCAGAATCACCTCCCTCGACCTGCTGGCAATGCTCTTCCTAATAAACCCCGGGATACCACTGGCCTTCTTGGCCACAAGGACACACTGCTGCCTCATGGACAGCTTGTTGTCCACCAGGACCCTCCAGGTCCTTCTTCATAGAGCTGTTTTCAGCAGGTCAGACACCAGAAACACTGGTTCATGGGGTCATTCCTCCCTGGGGGCAGGACCCTGCACTTGCCTTTCTTGAATTGAAAAATAATCCACTCTGCCCATCCCTCCCACCTGTCAAGGCACACATGCACAAATTTATTTGAAAGCTGTTAAAGCTTTCCAAAGCAAGTGGGTCAGCTATAATGAAGTGCAGTAAGCTTTTGCTTTTTTGTAAAGGAAAAGAAAAAATCCTGCTGTCTTTCCATTTTCTTTTTCTTTCCACTATCACTTGCTTAGGTAATGAGAGCTTACTCTGATCAGAAGTATGTTGTATGTTCAGGGGTGTCATCACTGTAAGAACAAAGGCATAACTATAGATAAGTTCAGGCTGGTGGAAAATTACATAAAATGACAAGCCAGAGTGAAAACTGGCTAAGGAAATCAGGGATAGGTTGTACTGGGTAAACATTGGTGAGATGGAAACAATCAAGAACAACAACCCTCAAACCAAGGAGTAAGGTAGCCTAGGAACCAGCAGCAAAGCATATTGCAAAGATATTGCAAACTATGACTCAAAGAGCTAAGTAAAAATATTTTTCTAATCACATCCAGAAAGAGATGTTTATATTAGAAAACAGTCAAAGTTGGCACTGAAATAGTCTCAACAATAGTTATTTAGTAAATTATATGTATTTTATTATAGTTTTATGACAGTTAATACTGATATGTCTAAGTAGTCTGTCTTACATTTATTATTCATCATATATTCTGTATAATTCCAAAGTACAGATTGCCAACATTTCAGGTAATGAAAATGGTATTCTGGTTTTGTACACTGGGCATGGTTTCCTTCGTGTAACAGATAGAGAAATGTTATAACATATGTATATCATTCTGCCCAATGCAAGAAATACATGCAGCCATAGAACTATCTATTCACACAAAATGCTACTAATCATAACCAAGTCAGACTAACTAAACTAAACTAATTTATCTTTTACAGCTATGCACGCCAGTAGGCTTGAAAGCCATACTTGTTTGTTTTACGTTATCTTGGGGCACATAAAATCATAGTATTTGGCAGCGTGGGATAAGGGACATTAAATCAGCTTTTATGCTGTTGTTAAGAAACCCATAAAGGATGGGATTCAAGCAGCAGGACATCATACCCAATAAATGGCATATGCAATATACTAATTTAAAATGTCTGTTAGAAATGAGAGTGGCATTAAAATCTGTCACAATGTGGAAAAGGTGAAGAGGCATCCAACTGAAACCAAAAACTAGGATTAGCACTGTCAGTCTGCAAAAAACTCTCCTTGATCTTGTCTTAATTCTGACAATGGATCGGGATACTGTAATCATGTCCTGGATCTCTGTATTTTCTTCTGGTTTCATTTCAAAACAGATAGGAATCCCAGGGATGAATTTACTGGAGGAAAAGAGCTGACTTTTTTCTGTGCCAGAGGTTTCTGGGAGATCTCTTGAATGAGTATCCTGATGATGCCTTGAAATAGCTGGCATCACACTTGAAGTCTTCCTGCTGTATCTTCTGTGGTGCTTTTTGCCAAAGGCACAGTTCCACCTGGAGTGCCCAGAGGACTGCACCTGTGTGCTAGTGCTCTTAGAGGGATGAAGAGCTAGGTTTATCATCTCCTTTTCTTCAAACTTGTTTTCCTTGTTTGACAGTCTAGAGCCTATGCTCCTGCAGACACTCGTGTGACTAGCAGTTAAGCACGCCAGCGGCAGTATGTACTGCATGAACAGTAAGGCTATTGTAAAGGCAATTCGATAGGAATCGGAAGGCCATGACTCGATACACAAGAGTCTGTTCTCCAGTGCCTCTAAATTCAGAGTTTTGCTGAGGTCCACAATTTTGTGGAAAACTGGCAGAGGGGAGCAAATTGTGAAGCCAAAGGCCCAAATGGTCACTATTAAGAAATAGCCTTGTTTTGCTGTTAGATTGCTAGAAAGGGGATATTTTATCATACGGTACCTGACTGCAGCAATAGATATTAACATCAAAGTTGAAACTAGAACTGATGCGCATTGGAGGAAGGGCATTACATGGCACATGACAGTGCCAAACATCCACTGATCAAGCAGGATGGATGTCAGTGTGAAAGGCGAACAGAACAGCACAACCAAGATGTCAGAAAAGGCCAAGTTACCTATGAGAATGTTTATTATTGTCTTCTGCTTGCACTTTAGTAGGGCCATTAGTATAAGCAGATTTCCCATAAAGCCAGCCAGACTTATAAGTGTGTACAGCCCAATAAGAAAGTACTGTATGTCATCAACACTACTCTTATAGTCTTCCCAGGCAGAAAAATTCTTTGTAGTAGCAGAGGTGTTCCTGGTAGGTGTCCTGTTGGTACGGTCTTTTAATCCTAAATCCATTTTACAGTCCTGCTTAGAACGAGAAAGGCATTAATTAGCATCTGAAGGAACAATGATATTGCTGTTAATCAGAATGTAAAGGAACATAAATTTACCTGGTGTCACCTCAATGCAAATAAATTACTAGTCATGTTAGTCTACTGTGAGGCAGATCCTGTATAACTTCAGGTCAACATGAATTAGTTACGTAGGTTTTACCATGTGGTGTTCAGCATGCCTTGGCCTCCTACCCAGCTGCTCACATGGGAGAATGGCAATTTAAGTTTCTGCATTATAATGCTGGCTTTTAACTGTGCTTTGCTATAGACTACATTGTCAGACTTTCCATGAGGGAACAGTTAGCTATAAAAGCAATTCATCTCGAGTTGGTGAGATTACTCATGTGCATAACAGCCCATTGATATGGGTAAGGAAATGACAGTCACCATCTGGGCACATACCTAATCATTGTATCACAGCAAATTATAATGAAGGCACCTGAAAATACATATGCTAATGACTGCACTAGCATTTCTTACCTTGCTAGTAGAGAACTAACACAAAATAAGTGAAAGCTTTCAAAAATGACCAGGAAATCCACTGTCAATGATCCAAGATGGAACTCCTAATGTGGTGTATATAGAAACCATTTTCTATTAAGCGTTGAACATATTTTAACTGGTGCTCAAGCAGAAAGGAAAACTGCCTATAAAGCATCTAAAGTAACTGGATGTAATACAAAGAGGACAGTGTTAATTGGAAGCAAACCCCACACAGCCATTTGAAAATTCAGTGAACCACTAATTATTCAGCACAGAAACATCTAACGTTAAAACCTAACTCAGCACAAAGTTATAATGCCTACAGAATCTTCATGTATTAGTCTTCATTTTAGAACAAACAGAAAGACATGAGAATTTAGTTCAATCTTCAGTTTACCTTAAACACCAGCATGTATTAAAGTTTGTTTCAAAGTTCTCCAGAGTGCCAGTGCCCTGTACAAAATTGCTTAATGTTTAGAAATCTTATATAAGAGAAAATAGGAACATCTAAACAACACTAAAGTATATATAAATTGAGCAGAAGGCTAAATCTGTCACCTAAAAAAGGCAGGGCTCTTCAAGGCTCCTCCGTGAGCTGTATGGTGCTGACTTCTTCAAAGTGCAATAATGTTACTCAGCTTCCTGTACACATGCAGACGTGTTCCTTCCTTCACATCACGTGTGCTCCTCCTGTCATGTGCCAAAGGAAAGCTCAAACCTTAAAACAACCTCAGAACATTCACTGACAGTGTGTTGTGATGTTGTGATGGGAAGGTTCCTCATGTAAAAGTAGGAATACTTATTTAAAAAAAAAAAATCTTGCAAGCAATGTGTTGGAAAGAGGTGACAAGAAGTCAGCCTTGCCAGCTTCTCTCAATCTTAAAGTGCTTTAAAATAGCTAAAATAGAAGTAAGAACTGGATATGTGAATTTAGATAACCTAAATTTTATAATTGTGTGCATACAAGCAGAGCAGCATTAATACATATTATTTCTGTTCAATTTTTCCCAATCTTTAATGAAATGGTGGGAAACCATATAATAGACAAACAATGCTATCTGAGACTACTTTTGCCTCTAGATCAACTTTAAGGAAGCAGATTAGAGGTTCTGTAAGTGATCTAATCTCTCTATGTTGATATTATCAGAAATTTTCATTTTGGTGGGCTTCTCTTTATACAAATATTAGCTAATGAAGGAAATAGTTTTTTATTTATTTTTTCTGAGCTAATTTCTCTGACTTGCTACTAACCAACCAAAACCAGTATGATCTGCATACCATAATGACTTTCAAAATCTGCTGAAATTTCTTTCTTTTCCCTAAGTATGACTCTACATAACTTTTGTCTGAGGAACCCCCCCCGCAGAGCTTTGCCCTGGATAAGATACATCTCCATACCTCAGGCTTATGGCATTATGTCCCTGTTATGTCACACTTGTTTCATTTTTTTTCTCTTTGTTCAGCATGAAGGTGGATTTTGCTGACTGATGATTTTGCAGATTTCGGTGTGTGCAGGCCATCTCTAATCTGCACACTCTCTTTTGATTGATGAAAGCCATTTCAACTCCTTGTTGTGTTTCAATATGAAACATTACCTCCCTAATATTTTCAGGGTGAACATTCTATTATCTTTGTTCCACGACACTACACACTTGGCTGAGAACTGTGTAGGAAAAAACTTTGCATAACTGAAGAGTTAATAAAGAAAAGCCATTAGTGTCATTCTGGGCAATTTTTGTTTTGCTTGGACACCTTCCTTTTCCAGTTTATATCTTGCACAGATTAAAAGAGCTTTACTAATGGAACATCCCATTGCCTGATAGCATGATAGGTTTGAACCATATCAAGAGTTATTTGAGAAAGGGAAATGAAACATTATTCAAGAGCTGGATCTCTCCAAATCTTAGTTACTAATCACCTGAGAGAAAGACTAATAGAAAAGGAAATCCAGTACCATCTTGAGATTCAAAAAAACCCTCAAAAACTCTTACAATGCTCTCAGAGTCGTGATGACTCTGAAGAAATGAGCTTTTCATTTATTTTTTGTGCCTCCATAAGTAACTCTGTGCTAACAGCAATCATTCTGTGGAGTCTTCTATTTTAACTGATACTAGGTTGAAGGATGAACCTGTAAAAGAAGAAACAAACTGGCATTACTGTTTCTCTACCAGAAACCCAGAGATTAGGGTTGCTTTTAGTGTATCTACAGGTATTTTCAGTAGCAGTTAAATTCCCACACATCATGACATTTGAAGGTCATATTGAGTAGTAAAGATGCATACCAGTGTTTAAGTTATAATAGCAGCTATGCAGGTGTGTACCAAAACTACCACTCCCTCTCTAGACTTTTTGGTGATATTTGCTGTCATTGAAAAGGCCATAGGTTCATCAGTGAATGGAGAAAAAGCAGGCATTTCTATTGGTAGAAAAGGCTCTCTATCTAGTTAATCCATTCCATTTTAATTATGTGTTATGATCTGTAAAGAAATCTTTATCTTTTCATTAAGTTTTGCTTAGTTTTAATCAATGGATTCTATGAGGAGAATTGAAACAAATCTGGTGGTATGACTGTTATTTCTACCACTTTCAGCTTTGGGTGACTAAAAGTGAAAAGGAAGAGACTTTCAAGTCAGACTTTCAAGTCAGTCTGACTTTCAAGTCAGATGCACCATTATTTTATCTTCTAGAAATTTATATTCCATACAGATAATGCTAAGACTAGGGCCAGAGAACAAAATTTAAGTGTTGTTATACTGTAACATATTCATTAAATGAATGCTAGATTTCTGTAGATTTCTATACCTCCACATGGAGCTCCTGCAGTATGGCTTTAGCAGAACTGCTCATTATGTTTTTAATAGAATTATTTAAAAACAAAAAGTGAATATACTGGTTTTGCTGAAGCAGACATATTTTATTGAGAAACATCAACACGGAAGAGCTTAGTAGCCATGCCTCTGAAGTCCAGCATGGGCTCTCCAGCTCCATCCCTTCTGAGCTATGCCTGCCTTCTGCCTGGGGTGAGAGATGAGAAGGTCCCATCTTCCCTATCACATGCCCTCATTTCCATGAGGAAGGAGCTCTGGAAGAAGCCACAACATGATCTCTTAAGGCTCTAGCTGGACACTTGGGGCACCACAGGAGTCTATAGTACACTGAAGCCCCTCCTGCACCATCTCTAATCACAGTTTCAGAGTGGTAGAAAGACAGAGGGGAAGGAATAACACTATAATCTGCCGATTTCAGCAGAGAACTACTACTGTGCTGACAAAATTTGCTTTGCAAAATGCCCAAAGATGACTTTATTTTCATTTTGGATGTGTAAAATGAAAGCAGACTTTTGTCCCCAAATTTCAAAAGATGCCAAGTGGATCTCTTGTCTCCGAGCATCCTCTCCTGATCAAAAGAAACCAGTTGCTCTCAGCTTGAGTGCCACTGGCAGTAAAGGTGTAAACAAGTGTTCCTCCTGCATAATTGATCTTCATTAGCATGCCACTGATTTCGCAGGGCTATATGCACTTACCGGCATTTATCTTCCTGCTTTGTTTTAACAGCTGCCTCTACTTTGAGAGATTCACTCTCCCTCTTGACAGTTGGTCAAACCCAGTGCAGCACATGTGCAGCACATGGGTGCAGCTTTTAGGGAAATGGAGATTCATGAAAATCCCACTGTGGGAAATAGATTAAATAATATAGTCTCTTTTCAAAACCTTCTCCTCATATTTGAAGTGTATTTCTAAACTGAATGCAACACAGTGCCAGAGTGCTCTTGCACCTGTTTTCAAGCTCAAATTTAGTCAGTCTGAAGGTACTTGATGGAGATTTTCAGCTGTCAGTTCCAAAGGTTGGATCACTTTCGTCTCCTACATCAATCAGTCAAGCAAATGAGGTTCCATTTTGGTGATCCTAGTCTGTGTACACTCCCAGCTGTGCCCAGCTACACCTGTATGAGCTCATACCCCGTGAGCTTTATGTAGGTTTGCTTAGGTCTTCTTTAATTTCAATGGAATGCTTGAGACAGAAGGCTAGGCTGCAAAAGCAGGAGAGACTTCAGTATCGTGGCAGGGCCCAAGGTGGATTTGAATATTTACTGTAAGACTCAAATCAATGCAGTTAACATTTAAGAGTACAGTAAAATGTATTTTATAACAGATAGTGTACCATGCTCTTGAAAAATTTCAAGTAACACCTCCTTAAATTACAATAATTTATGGTATACCTCAGTGTGACTCTCTGATTACTGTGATTCTTATTTTCATCAAAAGCATGCTTCAGCTGCAGTTGGTCTAGGGCCTGAGATTGACAGGGAGAAATGAAACCATTATTCAGGTGTAGCTGAGTTATAAGTACCACATAACCCAAAATATCCTAATATTTTTACTATCTTGTAATTAATATCATTATTTCACTTAAAGCTATCACTTAAAAACCAAAATCTATAAATGACAATTCAGGAGAGTTAATAGGCTGGCTATTTCTCTAAATATTTAAAGGGAAATTTTCAAGAACACAAAAGTTAGACGGGTAACCATCATCCTCTGAAAGCAATTGTTTTCTCAGGAAATGTTCCTTCTATTAGATGAGGTACTTACATTAAGGTTTATTCATGGTTAAGAGCTTATATCCTACAATATTAATACCTATTAACTCTGACTGGCTGGTCTTTGTATAGTCTAATCAGTTCCATCTTTGTAACAGGAAAATTAATCTTTATAGCTGTGAATGATTTATAGTCTTAGGGAGGAAGCAAAATGTGAAAATTACCTAGGAAATACAGCCTTTCTGCCTCCATAATGCTGGAGTTATATCAAGACTGCATAGAAAAAGTCAGAGAAGGTCTTTAAACTTCTACACGGCTGTAAATAGTTAATAAGACAGGCTGTTACTGCCCGACTACGGAAGCTTAAGGAAAGCATTGAGCTGTGTTGTTACAACTTGAGAAATTATGCCCTCACATCATTAAAGACTGAGATAAATCTGAGACAAAATTTGAAACCACTCAAGTGTTGCATTCACAATACAAGCTAAAGATGAAAAGCTGCTGCTTCCGATGTTGTTCGTTACATGCAACAGCAAAAACTAGCCTGAGAACCTGGGAGAATTCAAAAGATTGAAATTACTTCAGAAGTCCAGAAAAATGGATTTCTGTGCATGTTAATGGTATGCCTCTTTCTGTGCCTGACTGAAAGAAGAACTGCGACATTATCCGGGACAAGAAGAACACAACTTCCCGAAATATGCCAAAGCCAACTAGCAAGAATATATCTCGAGCTCCGAGTAAACGTTATGGAACGTAACGGGCCATTTACTGGTCAGAATAGAAAACTTGAAAGGCACGGCTACATTTTCTGCGAGGGAGCACAGCAGTTCCTGGCTCTCAGAGGCAAAGGCACCAAACCGGGGACGACTGCTATTTCTGCCCTCTCACAACTCGCTCGGGATCCGCTTTGCCCTGCGCGCCCGCACCGCCCCGCGTCCGGAACCGCGCACTGCGCTTAGCCTGGAGCCCCGCGCTGCCCGCGACCGCCGAGATCCCCCCTCCCTGAGCCCCCTCCACCCAAGCGAATCCCCCTGTCCCGCGCAACTGCTGGCAAGGCGCTGCCCCGCCTAAACTTGCGCCAGCCCAGCCCAGCCCGCCGCGGCTCCGCGCCCGCCCCGCGTTACCTTCGCGCTGTCCCTCTGCGGGCGCCCGGCGGGGCGGTGGGGGCGGTGGGGGCGAGCCGGGCAGGGTAGGGCAGCCCCGGGCCGCTGTCACGGCTCCAGCCCGGGCGGGCACGGCGAGGCTCCGCCGGGGCGGAAGCAGAGGGAAGCGCGCAGCCCCCCGCCCGGCGGCGCACCTTACTCGGGCGCTGCGGAGGCGCCGGGTGTCGCCTGCGGCCGAGGGCCGCGCCCCGGGGCCGGCGCTCCCGCACTCGCCGCCCGCCCGGCGGGGCCAGGGCCGGGGCTGGGGCTGGAGCCGCCTCGCTAGCGCATTTCGGGAGGCCGCTCCAGGCGGCCCTGGAGCCCGGTATTCCGGCGCTGCACGGTGTGACAATTAGAGTTTCCATGGAAATGCAGTGAGTCGGTAAATAAACCCCGCGCTCGCCGGTGCTTACGGGATGCTCTCAGTGCCTCACCTGGCGCTCAGGACACGGCATTTTGCAAAGGTGAAACGCGCTGCGAGTCCCCGGGAAGCGGGAGCACAGACAGGCAATCACAGAGCGGTGACCTGAGCTCCCCTCGCTTCGGCTGGAGAGGAGCTCTGCAGGTGTTCATCCATGCTGCTCGAACACCCTTTAATTTTTATTTTAGAACAGGTGGGAGGCGATGGATTTCCCCCAAACAGTTTTCCTTTCCGAGTTGAGTAACTCGGTTCTTACAGAAGGAAATATCTGAAGGGTGGTTTTAATTTTATCTGAACAATCAATGGGAAGGCAGAGCATTTCCTTAAGTGAGCAGTATTTTAAAGCATAAAAATTGTCGGGTGTGTCATAGCACAAAGCATGAAAAGACAAATTCTGCTGTTCTCACCAGCTGTTATCTTCTAGCACAAGAAGAGTCATTGATCATAGTCCTATTACAGAGCTACTGGAGAACTGAGTGACATGCAGGTCTGTGGGAGCACAAGTGGCAGAATCTGACACAAAAAAGTAATGACTTTCCCATTTGCCAAGGCACTACTTCGACAGTTGATATTAACACAGCACTGCAGAAAAGCTGTCAGTATAATTAACCTATGAGAGACTGTACCACACAAAACCAAAACAGCCAGATCAATCATATTGTAGAATAACCTTTGAAAAGTCCAGTTAGGTTCCTTATTTAACATGGGTTAGAAAATACTCATTGAGTGATCAAGGAACAAATAACCTTCATCTTCAGCAGATGAGCTCAGGATGGCAAGGAATATTTCATCCTATCTTCTTTCACTCGCTTCTGCATTATCCACCACCCACTTCTGGTGAATCACTGCATGTACAAGTGGAGCACAGGGAGCTGACAGTGGAAGTGACGCGCCAATCCATCTCATCATTTTAAGACAACTTTCCCGTTAGTCACAATGGAGAACAGAATTAATCCTTTTTAGGCCTGAGCAGCTGTTCTTAGCATTTTCGACCATCTTCCCACCTAGCACTGATGGTTTTGAAGCCTTTCACGCAAATATTTGACTTGAAGATAAAAACCCACTCTGGTTCTAACATATGATGGAGGCTTCTAACATATGATTAAGGCTTTCTCCCAGGGTACCCACTTACCTGGATGTCCCTTGTTCCAGCAGAGCTTCCCACATTTCTGGCTTCACTGCTTGAAGTGGAAGCTGCCTTCTGGAAACAGTGACTTTTTAGAGACACTATATCTTTCCATCAAAACTTTTGTCAGCAGACTGACATTGTCTTTAGAAAGAAATCTACATTTGCTGGTAGAGCTCACAGGAGGGAAATTACGGTTTCTTACATTGCACAATTGTGATTTATGTGGGATACCATTGTACCTTCATAATGGTACAAAGAGTATACCTTCATGTTAGGCCATTTCTAAGACGGGAGTTCACCTAGTACAGTTTCCCAAGCAGCCTCCAGAAATCATGTGCTTCTTATCAAGAGCAGTCAGTAACACAAGTATTCCTCCCTCAAAGCAATTTTCTTTAAGAATTAAACATCATATTTGTTTTGTTGGTTGTCTTATTTCAGGAGGGTTCCTCAACCAGTAATGTATTGGCAGGTGTCGGCTTGCTTGTTTGTTTTCCCCACAGAGCTGTAAATAACACCAGATTTCTCTTGGCTGTTTTTGGACAATTCATCCCTGATACTTGCGCACATCAGAGGCTATTACTATTCAGACCATTATAATTTTTTCCTTTTTACTGTTTGTGTACCTCTCTCTTGCCAGTAATACTACTGAATAATAAAATTAGTAATCTAGAGATAGGAAAGGTCTAGAGGTATTGAATGTCAGAAGTGACAGCAGATCATAATACAAGTTCCTTAGAAACCAGCCACCATGGGGTTGTTGAAATCATAGAGGAGTCCTTGAGGAAGTAAGAGACGGTGATGATGAAAGATACCTGTTCTGGAGGAGCTGGGGAAGAAAAGTGGTGAATCAGAGAGAAAAGATTGAGATTCCTGAGTCAGAAGAACAAAACAGAAAATATAGCAGAGAACTCTGTGGTTATATGAATACAAATTAATTTTGGCATGTTTCTTACCACATTCTCATGTGTGTCTTTCTTTTGGGAGTATCATTCTAATATCTTAGAAAATTTAGCCTCTAAAGGCTAACTGAAGACATGAAGACTCAAAGCTCCAGTGGAAGTTGATGAGAAAACCAAGAGTCTAAGCCACCTAATATCCAGTTCCACAGCATGAAGTTGATTGTCTTGAGGCAAAATTTGTCATGAGTCAAAGTCTAATGTTACTGTAAAGTCTGATACAAATGCAGCACCTATCCATGGGGCAAGACAGTGTAAATGGTAAGACATAGTTGCTACAGAATTTGAGAGATTTTGTGAAATACATAAAAACATTTCACCCAACTCTTCATACCCAGCAAAGGTACTATTAAAATATTATTCAAAATACCACTAATCTCTGGCTTCTGTATGGCCCATCCCTTCCACAGTTCTTACCTTACATAAAGCAGCAAACCTTGGACTACTGAAGTTGTGGTAATGGTTGAGCTGTCTTTGTGATGAAAGGCAGGACATCTAATGGTTAACTTACTTCCAAGGGTGACCCTGTAATTAGTCATTTTTGTTTCCTAATGTGTCATCACATTTTTTGGCTGATATTCTGCACATTGACCCATCTGGATGATCATGCTGAACTGTGGGACCTATTTCTACTTCATCTGAAGCCAGATGAGAGCTTGTGTATGAGCATACGTAAGTTTGAATCCTTAATGGACAGCGCAGGGTGAGCACAGCACAAAACATGACTTAGTATTTTAGCCAGGTGAACATAATTTAGGTTATATCTCAAGCAGCCTTGTAATATTTCATGTGATCAGGATAGATTTGCACTGGTTAACTTGGCTGTATTGTTGAAAATGGAACTGCAGCAGCGAGACTGTCAGTAGAGATTAACCACATAACCTTTCAAGAAGCTCATTTGGGTTTGTGACATTAGCAGTCAAATGAAGTGTTGTTATGTTTGGTGTCAGATTCAGTTGTGTCAGAATAAACATGCTCTTATCCAAACACAGAATTTGCTGCTATTCAAATTGTACTCAACAGTGAAAGGCCTATTTAGTCTACTGATGACAGGCTTTTGTCCCAAGGAGCATGAGTTCCCTTATCTTTGAGTAATGTGAAATGCAAGTATTTCAATGGCACTGATGTTCAGTACTAGAAAATTAAAACAATAAAAAATAAGGTTAAAAAACCCTTCAGAGAGTGTTTCCATTCATTTTGGTAGTGGTGACTTCAGTTTGTTTTATACAGAATAGAAAGTACAAATGATTCTCCTAGTGTTCTACCTGGTGTATTTTAAGTTTTACAGAGTGATTGTGTTGCCTGAGCACATGACAATACATTGCAATGAAAGTGACAGCTCATTTTACAACACCTTTTCCATTTTTGAGAGTTGCAGTGAGAAAAAAATTTAATGGATTGATGTCTAGGTATATTTTTTCTACATGTTTCTTAAAAACATTTTGTTCTCAATGCTTTTACTTCAAAGCAATTCTATATTCGTTTACTCAGGCTGTTCTGTTTCCTTAGTTGAAATACTTGTGTTCTGTTTATTGTAAATTTTGCAATGTCATGCCTTCACACAAATAAACATATACACACACACAAACACAGCCTTCCAGTCCAGGGTGCCTTTGATGTACTGAAGAATTCATTCCCTGGAAGAGGATAATCTTTAACACAATGGTTATCTTACTACTCCAGTGTTCTTGTGTCCTGACAGTCATCACCACTAAAATTAAAGTTACTGAGAAATCATTTGACATCTTTGTGAGCTTGGAGCTCCAACTGGAGACTCTCAGCTTGGTGTTGAGACTGAAGATGCGCAGAATAGCCAGGGCCTGCTAATGCCTGATTTTCTTACAGAGAATACCTGATGCTACATGGCATTTGCTGCACAACATGTATTTTATATAGCTATAATGGAAAGTTTGAAAAGGGTCTATGTCTATTTATTAGAGTGATTATTTTTTACTGTGTTTAGTGCTCATATGTATGTAAAGTGCTTCAGAGAAGACTGACACAGCTCCAACAGATTCAGTCATCTGAGCTGGGCACACAGTAGTATGGCAAAGCAGAAAGCTTGTAGTAAGACTTGGGTTATAGCATGTGTGCATACATATGTATATAAACTCATAAGTGTAGCACATGTTTGAAAACTCAATGACTGAGGCAGCCCTTTCCATTTCTCCACTGCACTGTTCAAAGCCTGACCTTGTATCTGCCTGCAGTGTGAATAACTGTGAATATTTGTTGTCATCGCTGTGAGTGCAGGTCACTGAGTGGCATGTAGGCTCTATATTTGATCTATTATAGGTAATTATTATATTTACATAGTATAACAGAGGAATTGTGAGGTTTGTTTTACCTGTATTTATGCGATGTTTGAAATTCTTGTATATACTAACCATTAAAAAATGAAGTATTATGAATCACTTCATTTACTGCTCAAATGGAGATCCTCATCACTAATGACAAAATGGACAAGAAAGAAGATCATATCTATCTGAAAATTCAGAAATTTCTGTGGCAGAAACAATAGCATTTCACGAGGGGAGTAAATCAATGCCTCTGTGTTACACTAATCTATTTAAAATAGAGTAGAATGGTGAGAAACAAAGAAAAATGCACAACTTCCTACACCCCTGTCTTCCCAGGCTCAACACCACTCTTTTGTCCCAACTCTTCTAAAGTCCTACCTCCCTGAGTTGAGCAGGGGCACAGGGAATGGGAGTTCTGGTCAGTTCATCACGCGTCTCTGCCACTCCTTCCACCTTATGATGTTCCCCTTCTCCAGCATGGGGTCCTTCCCATGGGATACAGTTCTTCAAGAGCTGCTCCAGCATGGGTCCTTTCCATGGAGTGCACTTCCTCAGGATCAGACTGCTCCAGTGTGGATTCCCCACAAGGTCACGATTCCTGCCAGCAAACCTGCCCCCATGTGGACTCCTCTCCATGGACCACAGCATGGGCCTGCATGGGCTGCAGGGAAACAACTTGTGTCCTTATGGTTCTCACCACAGGTTGCAGGGGAATCTCTGCTCTGGCCAGGAGTGGGTCCATTTTGGAGTTAGCTGAAAATGGTTCTTTTTTTTGAAGTGAGTCATAGAATATTCCGAGTTGGAAGGGACCCACAAGGACCATCAAGTCCAACTCTTAAGTGAATGGCCTCTGCGGGGATCAAACCCATTCTGTTCAGCATGGGGACAGCTCCTGGTGTGCTGTCACAAAAGCCATCCCTGAAGCTCCCCAGCTTGTTATGCAAACCCAAGTCTCTTATTCTGAACTGGTCCTGAAAATGTATCTCTGCATTGGATACCTGTTGGCAGAGTACCACAATTCTGTATCACAGAATGCTGGTTTAATTTTTTAAATAGCCATCTTGACCATATGGGTAAGAGCATTACAAAGAAGTAGTGGGAAGAAACATCCTGACATAACAAAAAAAAAAAAATGCTTTTTCTCTGTCTAGCACTTTATCTATTGCCCTTAAAAATCTCTATATTGGACAATTTTTATTTTTTTTTGTAGTGTGAGTGAATCATTTCACATCCATAGCAATGAGAGGCCTCAGTTGTACATATCCTAGAGTGTCATTGATTCAGACAGAAATATACTCCTTATGAGACTTTCAGCTTGGATCCCTGGGTGAGTGTACCCACCTTTGCTCTGTTCAGTCAAAGAGCAGTGCTAATGACCCATGTATGACTGAAGTTCTTGAGATGCATTATATATAGCTTGCACTTACCTTGTGGCTGCTGCTGTTAAAATGTCAGCAGAACCACAGCTACTGGTTTATAGCAACCTGCACTTTCCTTTCTTACATCAAGGACTGCAGTTACAATGCAGTTGAGCTGAGCTCCTGGAAATACAGTATAAACATCAACTTCATTACTGGGTTCTGAAATCTTCCTATAAGACTCCTTCTACAAAAAATGTTCCAATCATTTAGTATGTGTAAGTATTTTTTATCTATAATTACCATAGTTCCTTATTTGAGAGTTATCCACGACACAACAGTGTTGCCATATAATAGGTGTATGCCTGAAGGTAAGAAGGTAAGAGCATGCAACTCCTTACACCAGAAAAATTAATCTGGAGCCTTGAAATAGTTAGGGAACTTCTGTTTTCCAAGAAATCTAAACTCCTAACACAGCCTGCAGATTTTGTCAGGACACTTTCAAAGTATTGCTTAAGTTTAGATGGGTAACTTCTCATGGACTTCCCAACTCACTGTCTTTTCTAACCATCAAAGTAGATCAGTGCAGTGCTTTTTGTGAGTGGCATAACAAGGTGTTTCAGCAACTTGACATTTTTTGTTGATCCAGTCATCACCATTCAGACCAGAGGCTGTTTGTGCTGGTTTAAAAAGCCAAACCCAAACTCTGTAACCTGCTCCTTATGCTTAAAATCTCTTCCTCGTCCGCTTTCCAACAGCTTCTATTTCCATCTTTAGTTTGGCCACAAGATGGCAATAACTTGCAGACAAAATGCTGAAACAAGCAGACCGATTTGAAACTGTTTCCCTTCCTGAGCTTTTCCTTGCGCTCTCCCCCCCTTCCCCCCGCCTCTTTTGTTTCAATATTTAATTGCATTTGTTTCGGAATTACTAGGCAACCCACCCCCAGATGTGCAGTTTAAAGGTGATGTGCTTGCAGTGAGATTTTCAGGATGTACTCAGCAGAGCACCATCATGTGATACTGGGGTAAGGTGGAGTTCGGCTTTAAGGGGGAGTCTCTAGCCTTCCTCACCAATCTTTAGGATCTCAGCTGGAGAAATACCAGAGAATGCTTCCCCTTTCCCTAATCCTTCTTCTCCATCCAGCCTCCTGAGTCAGCCTCTGAGCAGACCAAAGACGGGCAGAGCAGTTGCAAGGTGAGTTTCCCCTGCGATCGCTTTCCTATGACTGTGGGTGGTTGTGTGCCGGTTAGGCTGGTGTTTGCTTGCTCTCTTAGGTGCAGGTGACAAAATCCAAGGGAGGGGTAGGCTCCAGGTTGGACTTGCAAGTGGCTGGGTGAACCATCGGCTTGGGCTGACAGCATTTTGTGCTTGCTTTGGAATAGCTCCAATAGTTTTACAGTGCATTTCCAGTCACCTCACAGCACATTATTTCGCCCTTTCTGTCTGTTAGTGCTAAACTTTTGACCAAAATTCTCATGGAGAGTCAGGATGGTGTGCATGGTGGGGGAGACTGTGCAATCACCCAGAGGGGTCTGCAGAGCTAGGGGCTTTCCCCATCCCAGGCCAGCACTCCTGGGAGTGGGGAGGGTTCTCCTTCCTGACTTGGGAGCTGATGGGGTAGAGGACAAGGAACAGTGCAGCCGTTCAGGACATGCAACTTCATCCCCTCATGGTGTCTGGTCCATTTTGGAGAGGGACAGGAAAGAAGGACTTCTTGTCACTTGCCAGCAGTGCTGTGTTTCTGAGCTGGTTCCCAAACATGCTCTTAGGTTGCATCTCTGCTATGGGGAAAGGTGAGGGAAGAAGGAGCAGTAGCATTTTCTGGTTTTGAGTTTGATATTTAATAAATAAGCAAGAGCAGAGCTTGTCTAAGGGAGTAGAAAAAGCAAGAGCCTGAAACCCAGGACACTCTGTTGCTGGGTGCAGTTTGGTCCTGGCTGGTGAGGGAACCTACCCAGTTCCCTCCTTGCCTGTCATCCCATAAAATCACAGGGCTGGACTGCCCACCTCGTGCTGTACAGGTGATGGTGAAGATCATGGTTAAATCCAGATGTGACTTTCGAACTATGATATAGTCATACTGCAGGAATCGAGAAGCCCTGGCCCTCCACATCACCCACACGCTTTCCCTTCGGGTAAAGCACCTACTTCTGACTCTGGCTGAAGTGATGCTTCAGGAGGTCTTGGGGGTGGAAATTACTTTATTGGACCCTAAAACAGATTTGGTGGACTAGAAGATCCAATAAATTTAGTTCGCAGAGGCAGCAAGTCTGAGGGAGAATGCCCAGGTGTGTTCCTAGCTATCTTGAAAATCAGCGTAGCCAAACCTCAGAGATGCCTTTTGTCTGAAATCACTGCTGTTAACTTTCACTGTGTAAAATGTCACACAAGCTACATTGCCTGTTGTGGTTTCATTCAGCCATGTGGTGATTATAAAGAGCCAGCAGAGATGAGGTGAGCTCATGACGGCAGCAGCAGTGAGAAGACATGGCATTGGCATGGTCATCCTTTGGCTGACCCTCAGGAGGAGCTGGAGCTGCAAGCCCATCCCTCACACACTGGCTCTGCCCTAGGGAGGAGGCGGCCCCAGGTCTGGTCCCCAGCATGTGGCTGGTTAAAAGAGTGTCTGCCGCCAGTAACAGACAAAGACGATTCTTCTCCAGAGACTTAGATGGCACAGAGATTTCTATCGAGTATCGTTTAAGATCAAAAGCTCACCTATTCAGGGTAACTTTTAATGAAGTACATTTTAGTGGGCAATGTTTCTACAGCTTTTGTGATAAATGCCATATGGAGATGTGTTTGAAACCGATTTGTGTGAATTTTAAGTGGCATTACTTTCATTACCATAACCTAAGGTTAAGTGAACAATAAATTTAGCTCATGGGAGTGGGCAGAGGGAAAGTTCCAGGCTCAGTGCAGAATTCAGTGCCACTAATGGTGAGTTGAAGTAAAGGTGTGTCAGGTTATTGATTAATTGTTTATTAATTATCAATTTATTTGATTTTATATTTTAATTTTCCTCCTGAACACACATGCTTGAGTTTCAAGTTTTTAAAATCCAAGGCCTTGCAAAAGGTTGGTTATTTAAGCATGCTTATTTGTGTTGCATGGCTAAAGAAATTTTCTTCAGTGTTTAAATTTTGCCATCTTTTGTCTTGTTTTGTTCTTCCTGTGCTGCACAGCCCTGTTAGCTGAGATTAAGTTGTTCAGAGTTCCTGATTTGCCTTTGACTCGGTGCCAGTGCTGCTGTGGGCACTCGGTCACTTAACATCAAGTCTATGCATTAGTGAAAAAAGAATGCAGCAATTTTTAGAGTCATTTTTCCGCCCCTCACATTGGTCAGATGGGCTTTCCCCACCTCATGTGATGACTGGATGTCATTTCACTTAGAGCAGTTTGAGAAATCAGACGTTTGCAGATTAAATTTATGAAAAGGAGATGTAAAGCATAAAGTGAAGGCTGCGCCGATGAAGTCTGAAAGTGCTTCTCAGCTCGCTATTCCGTGTAACTTGTGCCGGCGGGAACGGGCCGGTCAGGAGTCGTGTCTCCGCTTGCAGTCCCGCGCTTCGGTCCTGCTTTCTGCCTCCTTCCCGCAGACCGCAGCCTCGCTCCCGCCGCCCTGCGCGGGGCCCTGGGGCCGGGCGGGTCCGACCGGGCCGGGCGGCTCCGCTCCCGCGGGACCCGGGGGCAGGCGCCGTACCGAGGTGACCGGCCCCGCTCCTTCCCTTCTCCCCAGGTGGTGCGAGGGAGATGCGGCGCTGAGGAGCGGGCTCGGCCCGGGCTCCGCTGCGGGACCGATGGGCGCGTCCTGAACTCGGAGCGGTCTGGATGAGAGCGGCGGCGGCGAAGGGCGGCATCGAGTTGGAAACAACATGAATACCTCGGTCCTCGCCCTACTGGGAAATATTTCCGGTCACCTGAATTTTTCGGAGACGAACTCGCAGATCTTGCAGTTTGAGGACGAGGATTGCCGTGTGCCTTTGGCCATGGTCTTCACTCTGGCCTTGGCTTATGGGACTGTGATAATTCTGGGAGTCTCTGGGAATCTGGCTTTGATTGTCATTATTTTAAAACAAAAGGAGATGCGCAATGTTACCAACATCCTCATTGTCAATCTATCCTTTTCTGACCTCCTGGTGACCATCATGTGTCTTCCCTTTACCTTTGTGTATACTTTAATGGACCACTGGATTTTTGGGGAGGCCATGTGCAAACTGAACCCTTTTGTGCAATGTGCCTCCATCACCGTCTCAGTCTTTTCTTTAGTCCTCATTGCTATTGAGCGCCATCAGCTGATCATCAATCCCCGTGGCTGGAGGCCGAACAACAAACATGCTTACATGGGGATTGCTGCCATATGGATTTTAGCCACAGCTTCCTCTTTGCCTTTCCTGGTCTACCACGTGTTAACAGATGAGCCCTTTAGAAACGTAACATTTGATGAATATAAAGACAAGTATGTGTGCTTGGACCTGTTCCCCTTGGACACTGCCAGGCTTTCTTACACTACAACACTTTTGGTGATTCAGTACTTTGGACCACTCTGTTTTATATTCATTTGCTACTTGAAGGTAAGATAGAATCCTCTTGCAACACAATCCTCTTGTCTGATGTTTGTTTATCCTTGCAAAGATGACAGTGGTAGGTTAATTTATTCCGTGTGTTTCTCTTTGTTGAATTTCCTGCAGATATACATAAGGCTGAAAAAAAGGAACAACATGATGGACAAGATGAGAGACAGTAAGTACAGATCCTCTGAAACCAAAAGGATCAACATCATGCTGATCTCAATAGTGGTCGCATTTGCAGTTTGCTGGCTGCCTCTCACCATCTTCAATATCGTGTTTGATTGGAATCATGAAATTCTGCCTGTTGCTACCTGCAGCCACAACCTGTTGTTCCTGATTTGCCACCTCACTGCCATGATTTCTACCTGTGTGAATCCCATCTTCTACGGGTTTCTCAATAAGAACTTCCAAAGGGACCTGCAGTTTTTATTTCATTTTTGTCATTTCCACTCCCGTGAGGAGGATTATGAGACTATAGCCATGTCCACCATGCACACAGATGTTTCAAAAACCTCTTTGAAGCAGGCAAGCCCAGTCACATTTAAAAAAATAAATAGTGATGATGATGAAAAAATATAAAGGAGTAATAAAAATTCCACACCAAACTGCTTGAAGTGTGATTGCAGGTGAAATGTGGCCAAGGACAAGTGAAATTACGTAACAAGTACAAAATGAGTAATGTTTTTCTTACTTTTCCAAGGAACTTTGATTGTTGTCACTTTGAAATTATATGCTGTGCATTTTTGCCCCTTTTACTGCTTTAATGTTCACAGAAGTTGTATCTGAATTTTATTATAAGACAGAGTTAGACCTGCTACTACCTATGGTTTTCATCTGCTGTCTTTTGTTCTGTTCTCTTTGTACAGCTATGTGCTTTAGCAGAAAGGTTTATTTATTGATTATATTTTTTCAAAGAAGTAGTTTTCAGGAGTGTCTATCTAAGACCATTAGAAATAACATGAACCACAGGGACACTGTCACTACAGAGGACACCCACCAAAGAATAAAATTAGGAAATTCTGATTTGAAGAGTAGTTTCTTTCTTTTTTAACTCAGCTTTTGATTGATGTTAAAATCCTCTAAAATCAGTGTAGGCATGCAAAAAAAGGATTCTGTGAGACCTGTAGAATATGTTTAAATGGTGACGTACAGTTTTCTAATTCACAGTGGCAATTCAGGCTATGATCACTTAGTTTCAAAGAAAGGATTAAGAAAGAAATTCTGTTCTTATTTACAAGAATAAAACCCTATAGTAATGCCACAGTGCACAATGGGATAACTCTGATGCTTCACCACAGCAAATGAAAACATAAATGGACCTTCAGTCCCAACTGATTATAGCTGGTTTTAATAACACAGGCTTTTTAATTTAAAAATCCTAAACCCCATTTTCATCTGCCATCACTGACAGGAGTTAAGTGTTGCTGGGATGAAATATACCATCTGTCCCTCGCCTATGAACCATGTAAATTTTCCTTGAGACCTATCAGAATCTAAAGGGAGATGGGACTGTTCACTGTATGGACAATGTGCAGTACCATCCTTGCAGGTGACAGTGAAAATCAGGTCTGGTATAAAAAAATATAAGCTTTAGCTACCTGAGTCTTCTCATAGTAATTAGTGTTGACCTATATAAATTATGTATAGCCTCAAAATATTCTGTGTTCAGATGCAATGGCATAAACCCGGATAATCTCAGTCTTAAGCTGTGCCAGGGGAGGTTTAGATTGGATATTAGGAAGAAATTTTTTACAGAGGGAGTAATCAGACATTGGAATGGGCTGCCTAGGGAGGTGATGGATTCACTGTCCCTGGAGGTTTTTAAGCTGAGACTGGATGTGGCACTTAGTGCCATGGTCTAGTAATCATGGCACTGTTGGATCAAGGGTTGGACTTGATGATCTTGGAGATCTTTTCCAACCTGGTTGATTCTATGATTCTGTGTTTCTAGTCTCCAAGACAATGGATGGTTAAATCAAGATCTGCAAAACTTAAAAGAAGGATATGGATAAAGTTTGGGTATAACTGATATGCTTAGCTTCCAAACTCACAGTTTCCACATTTGGTTGAAGTATGGAATTATTTGTCAAATATATACAATAGAGCTCTATGTATTACTGCTTAAAGTACGTATCCTCTAATTACACAAAATATTCATGACTAGATCCCCAGTTGAGGGAAACCCACATAACTTGACTGCTGTAAATGAAATTACAACAATATTAGCCAGCTGAGGTTCTGTGTCATACAGTGTACTTTGCTGTAAAATCAAGGTCTTTTTGAATAATCAGCTTTTTAAAATACAATATAGACCCTACTTTCTTTCAAGAGGATCATTTGAAATCATTATGGCAGACAAGAGGGTCTTTAAAACGGATATAAATGTAAATGCAGCATGAATGGAAATCTGATTTGATACATTTCTGAGCAAAAAGATCTCAGGATGTTATGGTGAATTTAATGTGTTCTAAATTTGACATAGATAAATGCCTAAGAAATTAAAATTATTTGGGTTGCCAGAATTTAAAAGTAAAACACTATGTCTTGTGCTGTCTTATAAATAGTGTAGAATATTAAAGTAGCAATGTGTTCTTGTGCATTATAATTCCATGTATTTCTCTACTGGAAGATAATTTAATTTAAAAGGTTTCTGTGCTTGAGAACAGAGATGGAATGTAGAAAATTAATTATAAGACAGAAGTTTCTTTCAGAGCTTTGGCCTTTTGTATTTTATGAGATTTCCTTTTTCTTTATGGTTCTCTGTGGTATGTGTTGCTAATAATTTGACAAGGGTCTCCCAAAATTATTTCCCTCTCACTTTGCAACAATTTTCACCTTCTAAACGACGTGTAGTTTCACAGTGAGATGCAATGTGGAAAAACAGCCTTTTTTTATATATTAAGAATGTCACAGTGGGTTTTTCCCATTACAAAAAGAATCATTATGAATTTTTGAATTTTACATGCTTTTTTCCTTTTTTTTCCTTTTTTTTTTTTTTAAAGCTCTTTCTTTCAATGGAATGGAAGAAGAAAATTCAATTATTTGAGAAATTTTCCATTTAGTTTGCTGGAAATTTTTGATCAGTCTGAATCAAGTGTTTATACAGAGTAGGTGTTGGAGGAACTTCAGAGGAGCCTGCCAGTGTTCAGGGACCTAAAATAGGTGTGTGCTAAAATTTGGAGATCTTCAGTGGGATAGCAACATATTTCTTCCTGTGCCAGCATTTCCCCTGCTTGAGGTACAATCTCAAATCCTGCAGCCCATCAGATACTGTCATACTGTCTCCTGAGAATGTGTCAGGTGTTTTTTCTCTCCCAACACCTGATAAACAAGGTGAACTGTAAGTGGGAGGATTCCTTCTGCTCATCTTTGTTAAGCTCAGGAGCCATTTTCCTCCTCACTGCTGTCCTAGAATCAGGCTTATATTGTTTCCTCACTTCCCTGCAAGAAGCCTTTCTGAGCCTCTGCTAAGGACAAAGGCTGGTGCATTGTCATACAAATAGCACAGTGTGCTCTGCCTCAAACGACAGTGTAAAGGAATACAGCGTAAAGAGTGTCCAGCAGGAAAATGCATTCGGAGAATTTCAGAGTCAAAATCATTGCTCTTTTGAAGAATTTATTAGGAGATAAAAGTAATCTCTCTGAGGTGCTGACCTGACATCCGCAGGGCATAGATCATATCTACTGAGAGCAGTATTTTTGTCCTTGTATTCGTGACTTGATGCTGGAGTTCTCAAAAGCCTCTGGAGACTTTCCCCTCCCAACAACCAGAGGATCAATATTGATCCTCTCTTTTATTTTTGTGCTCCAACATGGCTTCTCATCCTCTATATGCTAAATTTCTTTACAGGGTAAGCTGCTGAGTTTCACGTTTCACTATAATTTTTCAGTCATTCTGGTTTGATATTTATTTCTCCTATGTACTGTTTTGTCAAACATCCCACATTTCAGCACATAGTGATTCCTATCTCAAAAGCCTGAAGATCCCTTTTATTCTTTCAGACTGGTAGAGAAGTTTTACTGACAGAAAATCAGAACAGTGAGTGATCTATAATGTATCTTGTTATTTATGTGTCATACATTTCATGTCAAATCTATAGCCTTAAATGACAAATGGAACTATTTCATAAACATTATTATCTACTTCATTTATTCGTTATTTTAGCATCTTATACTTCAGTTTTATTGGCCACAGACATTTAAAGCTTCTGCATAATCTAAATAAACCAGCATATTTGTATGTCATGTTAATAAATACTTCTGTATTCCCATATTGGTTTTTTCAACATATCTCTTGATTGTGTCATTGTCACTATGTATGATAATTCACAACTTTCACATCAACAGTAAAAAAAAGGATAATAATAAAGGAAGCAATTAATTGGCAATAATACCTGCCTTTGGTAGGCCAGAAAAGAACTGGACATTAAAAAAAATATATCTATATGTGTATAATCAACCCTGTTTTTATCACCATAGAAAGAAATCAGATTTAAACTAGGAAAAGGAATCAACTTGACAGGACCCCCCAGATCCCTTGAGCTGATGCTGACTGTATCTCATCACTGATGAAAGTGTGAAGGGAAAGGATTCATACTTTCTGACTCTGTGGTCTTGGACTACAGTTTCAGCTATTATGAATGGATCCTAAAGGCATAATGATACTGATTCGTATTCAGACTGTGAATCAGCATATGTTTAAATCCAGGCCTGTATATCAGGTTCTCATTCTAACCCCAGGAAAGTGTTCTCAGATCAATTAAACTGAAAAATTTGCTTAAAGTTAACCATTTGCCTAGGCACTCTACTGAATAAAGGTGCACTGTTGGCTGGCAGCTCACACTCTTTCCTAAAAATCAGATTTTGGATATTAGCTTATTATAGAAATAAATTAATGGCATATAGTTGTTTGGCTTTTTTTTCTGGATTGTTCTATGAATTTTTTTTCTGGGGTACAGTGCCTGATAATGGTCCATTTTAAAGTTTTCCTTCCTATTTCTTTCTATCAAAGAATTTACTGAACTAGTGCATAGAGAATGAAGACAATAAGGAAACGTTTTTTCTTTTATTCTTATTTTTAAAGCGTACATAACAGTAGGAAACAAGAGCTTAAATAACATCTCTTGTTTGCAACAGATTACATTCACTCAGCTGAGTGGAAAGGGGGGAGAAATAACAATTATAACGAAATGATAAATTTTGTTGATAGTCATTTCTCAGTTGAAGGATATGTACAACTCCAAGATCCACCATGTCATCTTCATTCCTGTGTTCTTTAATATGTGGTATCTGCTTCCCTGAGTCATTACTAACTAGTCAAGTCATTACTAAAGTTGATATGAAAGAAAATTCTTTTCTTCTATCCAGGTTTTGTAAAATTTTAAATGTTTGAGTATAACATGCAAGAGGAAAAAGTGTGACCAGCTTTAGTCTCTAACACTTTAATTAACCTATGATCAGAAATTACTTCTATTCAGTATTTCTGCCCATGCAAAATACTGTTAATGGTCTAGTTGAAGGTGATATTTCAAATATTAGGGAGTGCATTCACAAAGACTGACTTCAGCTGAAGGATGGCAGCTTTACTGGTCTCCTCCAGAGGCAACCAGAGGGCATTCACACCTACACTACTTTGGGTGCTGTGCATCTACCAAAATGGCTTTCTCTCTGTTATCAATATGGGCTGCTAAGGGACAGCCAGCTTCCAGGGCCAGCACTAGGCCTGGTGACTACTGCTTCCCTTCCTCCACCTTACATGATGCTTCTGTTCTCACTTCATATTTCATCCTCTTGATAGCTGCTTTCTGAGGAAGCTGTAGGAATTTGCACTCTGATTTTGCGAGTGACTGAATATATGGTAAAAATCAACTCTATTCAGGGCAGTGCTTTAAATAGTTTCTTTCATTAAAATTATCTTCCAGCAAGTTTCTGGTAGGCAAGTTTCTCAAAATTTAGAAGTACATAATCTAGAAAACTTATGTAGGATATATGTTCATACAGAACATCCAGCTCATTGCAGCAAAACTGATAGCACATACAGTCTTGTGTTTTCCAAATAGACGAGTTGATGATCTGGTTATTTGACATAGGTCACGCTTAGTTGCAAGAAATTTGCACCAGATGCAAATGTGTTTGAGACTGATGCACAGGAGAGGGTCTGCATGGTAAACTCACATGCCACATATTATGCAACATTTCAGATATACAGGGAAATATATAGTTTGGAAAAGAGCTAAAAAGCAGATCTAGATGAAGCCTTGATGCCTTTTGCCAAATATAAACAAAAAGACTTGAAGTCAGGCATTATTTAATTTGAGGGCCAACAGACTGACAGGTAAATGCTTTTTTGAGCACAATGGTGGTCAAAAAAGTATGTATGTTAAACAGGTTCTCTACTTCCGTTTCCTGGTAAAGGATATAAAATTATAAATTACTCTGAAAATATAAGTTTTTAAGATTCTTCACCTTGGATTAATCTAGATCTCTTTTTGAGACAAAGGAAACAAAATTTTTTTGGCACAATTGAAAAATAACAGCTTTTCACTGTGGGCCCCCCCCCCACTGCACAAAAGTCCGTTTGCTTCTACTTCTGCACAACATGGAGAAGGTTTGTTTATGGCAGGAGTAACCTGATCAACAAAGCCCTTCTTGTCTCTCTTGGCTCATGTCCACACTGATACTGTGCTGCTGTTTTTCACTTTGCAATCTCCCCCCGCCTCCCCCAAGCTATGACATTTTTATTATTCTATTTATATTGTTTCTTTGTAAAAGCTGTCTGTGAAAGGATGTCCTTGAAAGATCCTATTCAATGTGTGCTTGAACATATGGGTAAGAGGCCACATAGGACTTGTACAAATGTGACTGACAATGTGGTGATGTTTCAGCGGATAGACAAGTTGAAAACGTATTTGTTGCATACTGTTATTCAGCCCTTTTCAATTAAAGTTTTTGTTATAATTTTAATTCATGTAATCTAAATGTCAGTTAAGCTTATGTATCTAGCCTTTCATCTTGATGATCAGCCTCTAGAGACATTCAGCAAGAGGAGACACTGGGTAACCCAACTTGTATTCCTTACTTAGCCTTATTGACTCTAATTGTTGCATGTAAGCTTCTCAATTTTGTACTATACTTGAAGACATATATGCAAAAGTGTTCCCTTCTCTCTCTTCAAGACTCTTCAAGTAAAAGTTGTATAATTAAGAGATATAATAGATAGGACTGGTTTATCTTTTCTGATTTTTATTTCCATTATTATTATGACTGTAAAGTTTGAGGCTCTTCAATTAAGCCTTGACTTATCTGTTTGGGCACAGGGGTAGTCCCCTGGATGACAGTTGCCATGCATATGGCTAAACAGGTGCTGAAGTAAGAGCCTTGAAGCTTGACCTAAAACACTGCACGGTTAATGAAAAGCCTCCATTGACTTCAATGAGCTTAGGGTAGGGTACTTGTTTCAAGTGACACTGAAGTGAGATATATATCTGAACATCGGCTTTCTAGAGAGGGCAGAAGGCCGTAAGAAGTGACATTATCTACCCATGTGGACTCAGCAGAGACACAATTCCTTAGTCATCCATGTCAGTCCAAGGGGCATATCAAAAAGTCATCTTCAGCTGGTATCCTCTTAAGTTCTTCTCTGAGTTTTACTCTGATTTTTTTTTCTGGACGCAGTTACAAGTTAAATGTAAGCCAAGCTACCTGGCTTACTGATTTAAACCAATTTGCTTCACAGAAAATTGAAGTTGGCATTAGCAATTCTTCACTATTAAAAGCGGGAGCTTTGTTTATTATTATTATTATTATTATTATTATTATTATTATTTCTGCTTTTTTTCACTTTGTAAAAAATAACAAAACAAAAAAGATCACTAACAGGCAGACAGCATAGTTTATTTTATATCTGAAATTCACTTCAGTCAGTAAGGAATCTCAGCCTTCAGCACAATCTGTGGATTTACCTCGTAGAGGTGATCCTACAGCAGAAACAGCAGCAATCATGAATAAAACCACTGCAAGTAGTTGCTTAAATACAATTATCTTCCAAATTAGATAAGGGCACCTTTAAGTCAATATATAGAAACTTGAATTAAAATATTAATGGTTTTGTGTTGGAAATGATGCTTTCAAATAAACACATGACCTCATGAAATTATAAAGCCTGAGCCTGGCCTCATTCATATTAGTCAAGTGCTGTGATAACATCTCTGACATTGTTCAGAAGGTTGTGGTGTGGATGAGGCAGGTAAATGAGATCAATTTGTGAAGCTGTCAGATTGGTTTTTTATACCTATAGATTTTATGTTACTAGGGTTAGGATAACATAAGGAAATGAAGTACTTTTTTTTTTAATTCCTCGATAATTTTCGCTCAGACCAAACAGGTTTGCTAAAGCTTTCTAAGGCTGAAATAGTATAGGATAAGCTGAGTACCTGTTATTTAAGTAAGTTTTTTCTTTTAAGTCGGACATACATGTAGGTGTTACCATCTGAAGCCTTATTTTCTACACAGTAGAATATAGATACGTATGTTTACTATCACATATAGAAGCATTTTAAAATGCTGACTTCAAGTGAATTTTATATATTTATTAAAAAAACCCTAAACATTCAGCAGTTCTTATGTTCAGAGAATGTTTGTAGAAGAAACAAACCAAGCTGTGACAGTTGTCCAGCTGTGCTGACTGTGCAGTTTGTTTTGGCAGAAGAGTTTTGGTTTATCTGACCATGGGACCCTGTCTGAGCATCAGCATCTGCTTGGAAGACATGGGATCCACCTCACTAAGTGAAGCAAAGGTGTCTTTGCCAGCAGGATGTCTGACTTGCTAAGAAGGTCTTTAAACTGGGAGTGATGTGAAATTAAGAGTATTATCAGCAGCCTGTGAGGGAATGAGGGACAGGACTGCCAAGCAAAGGGCCTGGGGTGGTGCAAGTGAAGGCAAAGGCAATAAAGAACTTAAATGAGGTCACCTTAAGCATTTGCAGTTAAGCAAGGAAGTGCCTACAAGATACCAATTTGGGAAAAATCCACAGACCCTTTCTGGGAAAATGGCATGCTGAAGTGTTCCTCAGAAGTGCCGCTCTCAAGTGCCTGCGCACTGTGTGCAGCATGGGCAATAAGTGTAAGTAGAGAACTGTGTGGGATTGCAGGGCTATGGTCTTGCTGGATCATGGCAGTGTAGTGGAATGGCTCCCATGACTGTAATGTTGCAATGGAGGGATACAGGCCCTTTAGGAAGGACAGGATATGAAGATGAAGAGGTGGAGTTGCCCTTTATGTGAGAGAGTAGTTAGAGTGTATGGAGACATTCTGAGGATGGATGAGGAGCCAGATAAGAACTTAAGAGAGAGGATTAAACAGCACACCAGTGTGGATGACACTGTAGTGGGTGTCTGCTACAGGCTGCCGGATGAGGGAAGCAGTAGATGAGGCTAGAAGAAGCCTCATGTTCACAGGCCCTGATCCTTGTGGTAGACTTTAATCACTCCTGATACCTGTAGGGCATAAGTAATCCAGGATTCTTGTTCCTGCAGGACATTGATGGAAATTTCCTGACAATGATCATAGAGAAATCAACACTTGCAAAAAAGGAAGAGCTTGTCAGGGATGTGAAGACTGAAGGCAGTATTGGTGCAGTTCTGTACTCCTACAAGTTTGGGGAAGATTGGGAGCTATGCAGGGAAAAGCATTTTTATCAATGCCTGAGTAAGATAAAGAATAGAAACTCCACTCCTGCCTGCTATGTTTGGCAGCAGCAATCTGATCAATATTATCTGGGTGATAAGAATGCTCTTATGTCCGAGCTAGGCAGTGCAACTTGGGAAGGAGGACTATGGGGCCCAAGAGTTATAGAGCACAACCAAGAGTTGTGGTAATGCAGTATTAGCTTGCATGGAAATATGAGGGGAGACCTGAGGCAAATTTGGTGGGCTGAAACCAGGCCATAGAGATATGGAATCCAAATGTTAGTAATTTTGTTATTTAGAATAACCTATGATAGGAAACGTATGACAATTATCAGTTTCTAGGCCAAGCTATAGTACATGTGTTTATCAAGATTTTTGTTTGGGGCATTTTTATTTTTTAAATAAAGCTCACAATTATTTGGATAGTTAAATCCAGTTTAGCATGGTTCCCATGTTAGAGAGAGAACTTGTCAGTGAAGGTGCTGACAGTACAAATTATTCTTTTTCAACTCTAAAGACATCTGAATTTGAAAGAGTTCTGATTGCTCTAATATGGTTTACTTACTAGGTACAATACATTTTTTTAAAAAAACTACAGAAGAAGCAGTGTTTCTGATGAATATATAAGCCATGCTACTCACTTTATAGTAAAGACACACAACTGATATTCATTCATTTTAACTAAAAATTGGTGTTAGCCCTGTCACACTGGGTATTGCCATTTGACTTCTTGGATGGTTTTCTTAGAAATGCAGTGATTCATACAATGACTATGATTGCAGCTAGGCAAAAAAGAAAAAGGAGCCAGACAAAACCTTTCTACTCAGAAAGTACAGTTTACGTGATTTCTTAAATCATCTCCCCACTCCATCAAACACCTCTCCAACCTGTATTTTTAGTTCAGGGTAGCAGAGAGAGAGTTTTGATGCTTTAAAAATCTCACTGAAAGCTTCTACCCATACTGACCCAATCTGAAAGCTGTGCTGATTTTTCAGTGCTCTCTGGAGGAAGATCTCTGCTAGGAGGAGTATTTAATCGGACCTCAAACTACTCTGCTACCGTGCCCTATAGTTAGCCAGAATTCAAGATCAGATAAGACTTGCTTTAATTAGACAGAAGCTGAGATAAACATGTTCTTTATGGAATGTTATTTAGAAACACCTTTTATACAGTACTGTTTCCAGAACAACAGGAAACTTGTTGTAAGACAAGTTCCAAGCGAGCCTGGGTTTAAGAAACAGTATCTCTGCTTCCTTTCAGTGCTGTGTTTGCAACTCTCTGCACTGACCCTCTGCGTTCACATCGCAAGCAGTCAATGTTGTAATCACAGAAATGACAATCACACAGACCTCTTGTTGGTATGGTACAAGATTAAGCAATCCCTCTCCCCACCTTTCTCTTTTCCCACACCTACACCTCACAATCACTTGTCACACTGAAGGGTAAACTAAGCTGCAGCATAGATCCAGCTTAAGAACAATAAACCTAAAAATAAAGAAGGGATTTGAATGAGGGAATTGGTCCCATTTATAAGCTGGTTACACAAACACTTGTTCTGGTGTGAAGGGCAGAGGTTAGTGGGAGGAATGAGTGAATGACTAAGGATGAGAATGCACAGTGCTTAGGCTGGCATGGCCACATAAAATGCTAGTCAAACTATGCCCTAATTTTGTAATAAGGAAAATACCTGTTAATCCATCAGTGTTAGCTCTGACCTGCTCTGAGGACAACTATTTTGGGTGGCCACCATTGTGTGAACAGCTGGTTTTGCCAAACAAAAAGACTTGTTTGGATTTTGTCTACAGCTTGAGTGCTTCCTGCTTTAAAGGAGTCTGCTCTTGTCTCAGGCTTTAAGCTTTGCGTTCTGACAACTATTATTGCCTTTCCATATAGAAACACCTTTCATGCACACTGTGCTGTAGAAGCTGTTAACTCTGACCCAAGAAACATAATAATCACAAAAGTATGCATTTTATAATAAACTACAACCATGTGAGTGATACATGGTGTGGGTCCTTGGATTTCAGAAGCTGCTATTTCTATATTTGCTTTTTTCTTCACCTGGAAACTGTGTGGAAGATTGTTGCAGGGCTACATCCAAATAGTAAAGAAGAAGTTATACCTCTGAGTCTACAGAACTGTATTCAGGAAACTGCTGTAATCAAGATTCTGTTGATTCTATAATTCTATGAATAGGCAAAGCAATATCATTTGCCCTGATATTTAAGCTTTCTCCAAACATGTTGTAGTATGCCAGTAGGTTCAAACTGTCTTGCTTAAATGAATGTGGGACACTTTTACCAGCAATTGCTGTGTTGAATCACTGTGAACTTTGATTTTCAACTGACTTTCAAAGTTTTAACTTAGAGGGATCTGATTTGATTTAGCTAAGCTTGACTTATGAAATCATATATGACTCAGCCTGTATCCCCCCTTGTAAAGTGTTCAGAGACTGTGATATGCTCAGATATGGGATACTAATAAAATGATAGAGCCTATTGACTATGTTCACTGAGGCTGGTTTGTGTCAAATATTTGTTTGAACAGCAGCATTTTCTTGAAAGAGAGATATAACAACTAAACTCTCAAATATGAAATTGTTTTAACTGAGGTTCAGTGCAGTCCCTATTAATATCCAGTCTGGAGATCTTTTAGCTGAGTATTAGCAACTAATTGCAAGGACATATATCTGGATTATACATTGCAGATTTTGCATGTAAATGTGTAATAAATGCATATAAATCCATTGTTAGATGTATTGGAAAGATTGCTTTGAATAAAGTGACTGAAATAAAAATCTAGAGGTTTTTAGAACACTGTTAATTCTAGACTTTTCAAAAGTTTCACAGTAATATTACTTAGACACAGTGTATTCTGTCATATACTTGAAAACACATTTTTAAAAAGAAATTACTATAGGCTGGTATTTTGAATAACAGCTTTTTTCTCAGTAAGTTCATTTTCATAAGATGGATATAAAATCTGAGAGATCAAAATGGAGTTCCTCTCTGGATTTTGTCAGAGGAAAGGGTAGTAGGAGGTGCTGATTTTGCTTAATGTTCCAGGTTGATTGGTATTTCGCTAACACTGATGTACTCCTGGGTGTTGTTGTTTTATTCTGCAGAGTTTGTTCCATAATTTACTTCTGTTCCGTTCCTTTTTTAAAAGTACCTTCCTTTTTTCTAGTGGGCCCTTCAAATGATCTCACCAGCTCTCTCACTTAAAACTTGCAAAGAATTTGATGGTCAGTTTTCTAAAATCTAAGTTTTTATGACGGTCATGGAAAGTAATCGTGTCTGATTTATACAATGTATGAAATTAATGGAACACACTTAAGTTATAACTTTTTAATAAAAGAAACTGATCAGTATTTTCCAGAAAGAATCTAGGTTTGAGTTCCTTGCTCTTATTTTGTTCTTGCTTTTTTTTAACAGTGCTTACAGTGTCTACAGGGTCCATTTCAGTTTCCTACTGTGGTCAGCATGTATATTGGAAAACCTAACCCAGAAACACTAAAGGCTTAGTTTTCAGAGACACAATAAATACAGCTAACTCTTATTAAAAGGCAGTATCTTATGCATTTGAAATTCTTTTTCTACATAAACATACTAGTGATGAAGATAAAGAAGCAGACACTAACCTGTGTCCAATGTCATTAGAAAAGATCATGGAATCCATGTTTGTCTCTGTTAGTCTCTAGCCTTTACTTATTCTGACTATTGTACTTGTGATAGCTTAATGGAGGTCAATGACCAAAATGCCATACATGGGATAATCATCCAGCTGCCTTTTCCATAGATCTTCCCTATTTTTATTGCATAACTCACACTGTTATAAGCACAGAGAACTATAATAAAATAAGCTGACATGAACTGCAAACACACCTTCAATTTCTTAATCACTAAAAACCGTGTATGCCTGTAGAAGCATAAAACCTTTTGACAACTCAAAATGGTATAGCTTGTCTAGAAAGAGGTGCAGCAGTATTTACCTCCAGCTCTGTACCTTGCCTGTCTTTGGGACAGTCCCATTTATGCTACAAATATGTTTCAGATAATTTAGGTAAGAGCTGCTATATTCGTCTTGTGTCACATGGGGGATTAAGATAACCAGCCTACAGACTCTGTCAATACACAAAGCAGTTGACCCATTTCTATTCCCATGCTGTCTTCAAATAAAAATAAGACCACCTTTACATTTCAAGTGTGGTAACTTGATGTACCATGATCCACACAATTGTCATCACCAGCCATTCATATCACAGTCCTAGGTTTTTACCTGCTGATCCCCTCTGGCAACTTCTTAGAATTGCTTTGAATTTATAATTTGTGATGCTGGGAATTTTAAATGTAATATTAGGTTACATTTGATTGACTCAGTATTAAATATCAAGGCCCTGCTGTGAGGCATACAAAAATCCATAGGGAAAAAATCTTCATTGCAATATGAGATGTGCATTCCTTACTGCATTGAACATTCATGCTGTTGCTACATATGAGCTGTGCTCAATGAATGCATCCCATATTATTTGTGTCCTGATTATTTCAGGAATCCTGCTTGGAATTTTGTTACTCCCTTTTGATGACAATTAGTCATTAATGATTTCTGTATTCATGGTTTTGGAAGAAAACTTGAGTGCCCTCCTCTAGACAAAACTGGGAAGGATGAATACTGTGAAAAAGATGAGAGATAATTCCTTCTGCTGTAAAGGCTGCTTAAGAGACTATTTATTCTCACAAGTTTTTTTATCTTGCAGAAATTTTTAGATATCTATATTTTTAATAAGGGGGCTGGTCATCGTATAATTGTATGTGTTCCCAGGGCACTGATAGTAGCCATGCTGGCAGGATGATATTCTTGGATTAGTCATGTCAGCTTGGTTGGAAACAGCTCAAATTTGTCAGAGATAAGATGCTGTGATATTTATACATATTTTCTGTGTTGCTGCACTAACACCACACACATTAGATATCTTAAACTTATCATGAATAATTCCAAGCAACCAATAATATAAGGCATAAACTATATTCTTAATATTGTGAAGACCAAGGAAACCATTGTAGCAAGTACTGGATAATAAAAATGGTTTTCTTACAGCCTAGTAACTAACTTAATTGTAACTTTGAAATCTCACCAGCCAGTCTGCTAGTTCTTGAAGTAGTACAGGTGGTGCAATTTAAGAAGCAAGCCTTCAAAACATGATGGAGGTAACAGGCAACAACTGGAAGCATAAAGATTGGAGCTCTCTCTGTACATAGATGGTTTACACTATCTTGTTCTGATGGACAGAATAGTTCTCCAAGGGACAGGTTATCCTTTGAAGCAATAGCTCTTTTAGAAAACATTTTTTCCTGAATCTGAAAGAAATAATTTTATACCCAAGTAAGATGAGTAGGGTCAATTTGCCAGGGTAAACACTCAACCCATAAAGTCACATTATGAAAATTCTGTCCAAAATAAGGCAAAAAAAAAATCAAAAGTCAGTGAAGGTGGCTATCAATAAGAAGCTGTTAGAGCACTGAGGATAAAAAGAAAAGTAGCTTTGGTAACGAAGTTACTGATTTAATGCCAATGTCCCTTTTGACTATGGGTTAGAGAGAGAAACAACATTTGCAGCTATCTCCCTACAGGCACAGATTGCTAACAGAAGAAACAGAGCTTGCAAATGCTTTGGTAAAGATCCAGTGTGGTGAATGGATGAGGAAAATGTATAATAGCTTCATTGGGCACTGAAATTGGAGTTGAAATAATAGCATATCCGTTTTTGTTCAGGATCAAAAAGAAAAAAAAATCAAGGAAATGTATGATTTGCACTGTATGTTAATACCAGCTTAGGACTTTATTAAAAAAAATAATAATACTGTTAAGATTTATTTAACCTTTTAAAACATTTTTTTCTTTTAATCTTGAAAAAATTTTGATGAAAAATGCTGTTGTGAAACAAGAAAATTACATTGTGCTATTAAATGTTCAAAAATAATTGTTTCAGCTGTTTTTCACAAATAAAGCATAACATTTTGATAACACTAAGAAATTAAGCACTAAGAGGCATTTAAAATCCTCTCCTCCCCTCAGAAAAAAAATAAAAAAGTGTATTAGTTCATACAATTCACAGAATTTATAGAATATTCTGAGTTGGAAGGGACCCACAAGGATCATCAAGCCCAATTCTTAAGTGAATGTCCCATACAGCTGAGAGAAGCCAAGTTGTGTGAATAACGTTGTTCCAAATAATGAAATTTTTGATTGTTTTGTTACTTTATCAAAATACACTGCTAGCACTCCTCGAGTTCTTACCCACTTGTAACATCCTGGAGGTTACATGTAACTTCACAATAAATAACAACCCTTTTAGTGTAAATGAAAACCATTTACCTCCTTTCATAATTTTTCTTCATGAATTATCCTGCATTCCATGTTTGTGGATGCTAAAATATTATTGCATTATTATAGAAAATGTTTGTTAAAAATAAAACTTTAAATAACTGACTATCCTATTAGAATCCAATCTCATCTGAATAATGACATGAGACGATAAAGTCCCTTCACAATAATACTATGCAAAATTGGACCAGAGAATTGAAAAATGATACAGAATGTCTCATTTTTCCACCTTCTCTTCCTAAAGAAAGTGGTGACTCAAGTGAAAAACAGCATAAGCAGAGGCACTGCAAAGAAGAAATAGTAGAGAAGCATCTTAGAAACTGTAATAATGTCTGTTGCTTTAAAAAGTAAGTTTGAAAATCACCTAAGATCAATATGACTTCAGGAAATCAGGAAAAAATAATTCATATATCTTCACTTCTTTAAAAAATAAGATGAAAACTAGAGAAATTCATTAATCCCTTGCAAACAACAGTTCACTCTTCAGTAAGTTAACTCATATCTCTGTACATTTTTCCGCAGTAACTGTGACCACACACACAGGTCACACTCTTTTCTGTGATTTTTTCACTAAAACATCAAAGTACAATACCTACTGTACTTATTCTGTGGTACTATGTATTAGAATGTTTATTTGAGGAAGAATAAGCAGAGAGATGTGTGGGTGATAGCTTTGTTATTGTAGAAAGACTAAGCTTAGAAATATGCTGTAGTCACTATGGCAATGAAATGAAACTTGCCATGTGCCACTGTAAGGTTTTTAAAATTCAGTTTTTCTTTTTTCCCTCTTTTTTTTTTTAATTAAATGTAACATATGAACAATGATGGAACAAGTGAGTGTTGATTTACAGCCCAATTCTCCAAACAACATCAAGCTTAATGCACAGATCCATAAGGGGCAAGAGGCAAAAATGAGAGGAAGAAATGAGAAAGAATAGATGCATAATACTTTATTAGTCTTTTTTGACAATAGTTTTGTTAGCTTCAGCTGTTTAAGCTTTAAGTTACTTTTATTCAGCAGATACTTAACATTTTACTTTGCAGAAATGGAATGCACTTTTCTACTCAGGGCTTAGTTTTTCAAGTATGGGACTGGATGGCATAACTCATCTACTGAAAGCTGGGATAGTCTGTTGGAACTGTTCATGGGACTACTGGTAAGCTTTCAGCTATTTAATAAAGTATTCAGTTGGATGAAGGCAACTGACAGGATGTAGAAATAAATGCATGTTCTGTCTTTAAAGCTGAGTCACAGTAATAATGAATTGTTAGTGGGACAACAGTGTCAATCATTAGTCAGTAAAACAGAGGTGACTATATGATTTTATGTATCCTTATAAATACCTGTGTTCTTGTTTGTGTATACACACACACACGCACACACACGCACAGTGTTATAGAAGAGTTTTTCTTGTTTTCTTCTAGTCTAATAACCATGGACACATAACCCTGCAATGTAAGGCTGTGCACAGATACTCCCTAATTGATTACATTGCCATTAGAAAAATGTCTTAAGAACAATTTGGAACCATAATAATTGTTTTATTAATTTTACTTACTCTATAAGAAAACTAAATGCAGTGCAGATCCTGGGCTAATTTACTACATCTCATTTATTTTTAGCCATACCTATTGCTAGAATTTAGATGTGTTAAATAACAGCAAAAAAATTGCAGTATAAGATTCCTAAAAATCCAGCTTCCCAAGCTGTTGTGCTTTCCTCTTGGCTCTTTTGGGGGCATACAATACTAGAAAAAAACACCTGGGATACCAATTCCAGTCCTCTGCCACAACAGAGTTGCTCTTTGTGAGCCTTTCCTGTTGACATAGGAATGAATTTCTGTGGCTGTTATAAATTGAACAATTTAATCAAAAGTAGTGGAAGTCATTGAAAGTAGCTAAAAGAGAAGAAATTCCTTTGCATTAACAATAATTTAATTTCTGTCTGTTAGATGAAAAGGAAAAAAAATAGATTAAGCACTGTAAACATTGTAGTTCATACCAACAAGAGAAACAAATCCTCGGTTTTACAATATCAGAAGTTCTTCCTCAATTTCTTTAACGGGAGAGAGAGAACCAGATTGTGCTGAGTATGTATACGTGTGGGGAATGAAATGTAACAGATTGGACAAAAATGTGAACTTTTCAGTCCATTCCTGAAATTCTGATGCTGGCACATGGTGATTTATCTTTGTTCCTAATGCAGCTCTTACAACATTTGGTAAGATCAAGCTCTCTAATAAAATATAACATAGCAAGTACTAATCACATTGCCAGTGAGCTGCTGGAAGGCATTTATATGCCATAATAATGCCATAATCAACACTCAAAAAGAACAGGTATAAACGTATAACCTAATTAAATCCAGGAAAGTACATATTTTTACAGTATTACTTTCTGCTCAGAACTAAATGAATATTTATACAATCAGAACTGTCAGTTACTAAAATAAATAAATGTAACTGGTCCTTCATCTCCTTTGTTTCCCTGGCTATTGTGTGTGCAGTGTGTCAGTAAGGACAGTTAATATCTGCATGTCCTCCCTACTTTTTTTTCTCCTTTTATCTCCTTTATTTGTGGAACCACAGGTGCTATTTTCCTTTTTTTCCATTGAACTACAGTTTTCATTATAGTGACAGATGCTATTAGGTAACACAGCATTGCTTAGTGTGGTGAAAATGATTTCTTATGAGACCGTAGCCCCATTTAGGGGAATAATTTTGTTTTCTCTGTTTATCAGTGCAGAATTCAAATGGCCAATATTTAGGCATTCTCATTTTTTTTAACTGAAAAAAATGATTGATCTGATTATGAACACCAGGAACTTTTCTGAACTAAAACACCCCAAAATCAATATTTTGCATTGGTTATGACAGAAATACATACTGTTTTTTAAAATCTAAGTAAAATAGCCATTGCTTTTCTTTCAACATTACGATTCCCGTTTCTTATTGTGTACCATAATATTTTAAATAGTTTCATCACAAGTCTTGTACTCCTTAAACATACACACACACATACGCACAAAACCCTTTGAACTGAAAGCAATAAGAAGTTCATTGCAGGCTGAGTAACATGAAATCCTTTTGTGATGCTGTTTTTGGGGCAAATAGCTCATGACTGATACATGGGAAATAGCAAACTGATAGTTGATCAGGGTTTAAAGAGACATTAAGGTCTTGATCTTTTTCTATTTTCCCTAATTAGTTTAAATTTAGCACAGATTCCAATTGGTTATAGTAGTCAAATGGTAAATTCAAAATCTTAAATTTTTGAATTCATAAAGATATTAACTAAAATTCAGCTAGGAAAGGGTAGGAAAGCATGCTCTCAATAACATAATTTGAAAAAGACCTCAACCCCCAGCACTTCCACAGGGATGTTTTCCTACTTTATGACTTTTCTGAAAGCTTGAATAACTCATAGAAAAGAGCAAAGCTGAATTTATGCAGATAATATAACTGTCTCACCTGCCTCCATTATAAATAGATTGCATTCCTCTTAGCTGCCCTCTCCTTGATTACATTTCATATTTGAAATTATTATTATTTTAAATTATTTCCTGTTTGAAATACAGATTTTGTCAGTCTGGCATGCATCTCACTGAGGTGCCTAATTGCCTTTATACTGGAATATATTGCTTGAAAAATTTGCGCCTTTTAAGCCCAGACTGATTCATACATAAGGAAACATCTGCGCAAGATTATTTTTCAGCATGCAACACAAGGTATGAAAGTGGTACAAGATCTGAAGACTGTAGAAATTAACCCTGAGCACCTAAAAATCTCCTCTAAATCCTGTAGGAAAAAGCCTTCTGTCAGGATTGAGACTAATTGCTAAATATTTCAGAAGAAAGAGTAAGGATTTTATGTGCTCAGAGACTGCGTTTTGCTTGATGACCCCAGCTGGGACTGTAACCAACGCAGCTGAAGACACCATCAGACAACAACCCAAGGAAGTCTGGATAGAGATTACGTGGGAAGTATCACCTTTTGCATGTTCTATGAATGAAAACAAGAGTTTAGGTCCAGGGCTAAAATATTTTTCAAATATTTAGTTCATTTGCGTACTTTCACTATTCCTCCTGTTATTGAAAAGCAACCACTTTCCATCCTAACTAAATGCTACAATAAATCTCAGTACCACCTGCTGCCTATTCCCTTCAGAATAATTGGTTATAACATCACAGCAAAATTAAAGGTGCAGCATATGCAGCCTTTTCTGTCACACTGGTGGGCTAGCATCAGAAAGGCCTGAGGTGCAGCATACATCAGCCCAAAAATCGAGTTTAGCACAGGGTATTTATGCCTCTGAGGCAACTTTTTTCTTATTTCCACATATGGAGGGGTCGAAAGGAAAATGAGTCCAGAGCAATTTCTGTTAGCCTGGGTAAGTCAGTGTATCTCAGGAAAGGAGAAGGCAGCCTCTTGTATTCTTTTGCAAGGTGTCTATAGTTGAAATCACAGTCTTGTGTAATACCAAGAAAAATAATTCTCCATGATAACCGCCAGAAGCACCTCAAGTTATCTTAAGCTCCAGTGAGACCTAAATATCTTATTAAATTGTATGAGTTTGTGGAATCATGAGAAACTCATGATAACTTGTTTTAAAAAAAAAAAAGAAAAAGTTTTTGTTCTCTAAGCGTGTTGCCTTCCCATCAACAAACATTTTTCACATTTGGTTTCTCATTAGTGTTTCTAGTATCCTAGCGGAAATAAATGTCATAAGATTGTTTTTTCATGCTAAGTTAATATGCTAGTTTTGCAGACTGGGGAATGTTTTCTCAGCAGGGAAATAATTATTCTGAAAACAATGGACTTTTCTTAATAACATTTAAATCTTCATAAGATATCCAGGGTTTCAAGCCAAACCATCCACAGCATGACTTTGACTCTCTTTTGTCAGTGATTGTGTTGGTAACTATGCATTAACAACGATTATTATTCTACTTACAGGTCTATAATTAGATGTATCCAAGCACTAGCACTAGCACTAGCACAGTTAGTGTTGAAATAAGCCCTTCCAGATACCTGCACAATACCCAGCACCAAGACATGCCAGATCTAATAAATTCTCAAGTGTATGGTATTTTCACAGATTACAGTGGAACATATCTGGCTTTGCAGGCTTTTGGGAAAATAAAAAGCTGCACAATTTTGTTGAATTTGTGAAGAAAAGCTACATTAGTTTGCCCACCCAATAATTTCTTTTTCTCCTAAGAGTTTTGGTATAAGAATGGCTTCATGCATAAATGATATAAATGGGAACAATTGTCTCTACTGTTATAAACTGGTTTTAATTTAATTCCCCTGCCCTCATCCAGCTTTAATGAGGTTTTAACCAACTGTAAACGCACTAGTGAGGACATGAGGCTAACCCAACATAGGTTCCACTAAGGGCAGCTTGCTTTTTGATCTTCAGCAACTTGGTTCAAACCAAATTTAACCTACATTGGCAGTTCAGACTCAATTGCTGAAAACTCTGCAGTGTAGGATAACCAGTCACATTGCACAAGCCTGTACTGCTCGAGCACAGGTTGTTCAGGCTGCACGTGAGCTGGGGCACCCTTGCTAGATAAGACTCACAATCTGTGCACTGGTGGGCATGGCATTTTTTGGGTAGGAAGATTGTGTAGTACCGTGTTACCTGTTGTGCTTGCAGTTGTGAAGCTCAGCATGGATTAAGGCTGTGTCATGACATGTGCCTTTTTCACTCCAGAAGCTGTGCTGTACACCAGGCGCTAAAACAAGTCAGAAAAATGCTATCTGACATTGTAATTTTAGGCAACATGCAATATGTAGTACATGAGGACTTGCAGTGATTTCTTACCAAGTTTTATAAATGCAAATAAATGAGGGAAGTCTCTAATACAACACTTAACATTTTCCTATATAAGAGCTACTTTTTATCTCAGTCTTGCCTCAGTCATTTAGCTTTAGGATGTTTCAATGCCATTAACTGGAATGAGGTAGGTTACATTAGGCAAACAGATTTCAGCAATTTTCAGGAAAAAATTCATTAAAACTTAATTAACACGCCAGAATTGAAGTTCTACATTGAACTCTAACTCTTCCTCTTGATATGCTTTTATAAATGTGAGACTGGCTAAATAATACTTATTTAGACCTTTAGATTTAATTTAAAAGTATTTTATTGGGAATCTTTTCATTTATTGTTGTAATTTATTCATGTTATTGTTTAATGTGAATATTTAACATGACATTTAAGAGACACTACTAACTATAGCTTCAATAAATTCCCTGAATCCAGCTGGTTTCATCACTGCCAAGCTTCTGTTATTTTTTAACCTCTGAGATTGACTGCTGTAGCTGCTGGAATTTACAACCAGAAGCAGGAATATTTTAAGTCCTAAGTGACGATAATCCACTATTTTAAAAACATTTTTCTATGTAAAATAAGTACTATTGCAATTTGTTCGCTCAGATCAGGAAAGGTCAGGGAATATCTTTGGAATCCTTCTTTGCCAGAAGAAATGACTTACATATTGCTAAAAATAATTCTAATAAAGATCCTTATTTTGTTGAGTACTTAATTCATGCAACACATCTCCACTTTTATCACCTTCTTAGAAAACTCTAATAGATTAGAATAACACAGTTTTCCTTAGAATTTTTTTTAAATGATTTTTTTATTGTTCTAAAATTTTACTTGAATTTTCTTATTCTACAAACTTCTGTCTTCTCCTTCACTCTTTTTCAAACAAAGCACAGGGGACTGTAACTCTTTATTAAAAACATAGCATTTGGAAGTCTCCTATTTCAGACCGTATTTCATGTTAAGACTTTGCAAAAAGTAGGTATTTTTTTCTTAAACGGGTCTACTCTCTGTTTTTCTGATGTGACCATTACATAGACAGAAGAATATAAAAGCATCCACGGGGTTTTTTTACCTCTAAGGGCAAGTCATTGCTTTTAAAAAAGTTTAGCCTCATAGTTTCTGGAAGTTTGGGGTTCGTGATTAACATGGACATCTAGTTACTTTCGCAAAATGCCTTTAATGCTAGGTGGTGTGCACTTCTAAGCAGTAGAAGGTAGAAGAGTTTTTAATATTATGTGCAATATATATCTGTATAAACCACTAATTTGATGGTACTGATCACTCACACAATTTTATTTCAATTAGGCTTTTTAATAATATGATATCCCTAAAAGCTCTTGGTGTTTTGATGTGTGGCTACAGCAAACAAGAATTTTCCAAGACTCTGGAATCTCTTATGCCTTACTCTGCAGTAATGTATTCAAAGGGAACCCACCTTTTAGAGCTGGTCTAAGAAAATTTGTCTAATTTCATGTGGAATAGTTTAGGTGAGTGTATGTAGCCAAAGGACCAGATTTGAGCATAGTAATAGTAATCTCCATATAGAGAAGAACTTTCTGAGCTGCAGTTGTCTGGTTTCTTGCTGTTCCTTAGTGCTAGAATAGAGATTAAGATACCTCCATCTGTATTTCTGCCAAAGTCTAAGTTCCAGAACTGGAATTAATTGTCATCTATTTAAACTGACATCTCTGTCATCATGTGCCCCTAGAAATTCCCCTCTATGGTAATGTTATAAAGCACAGTAGAAAAACACAGCATATACAACAGAACACCACATCACAGCATTATCAATAGAAAATGTGTAAAAAAATGTTTCTAAGGGTTCCAAAGAACCATGTATACACAGCTTGCTGTAATAAGCAACATAATTTACTGTGCAGAAAAGTTAATCTTTCCAATTTTTCCCAAACTGGGTATCAGTGTAACATTTGGAAGCATTAATCTCTCTGTATTACTTGATTGATAGGTATTGATAGATCTTGGGTGGGATTTTGGTTTGGGTTTTTTTTTTAATACATGTGCTTCTTATTTCACAGCAAGGATGCTTCTAGAAGAGCTGATAACATACCCATGGGGTTGTGGACATATAAATCACAAGTGTCAAGCAATGCAATGCTTTTTCTCTAAACAAAGCAGAAGTGTTACCTATAGTTTCTCCAAATATCTCTCTGGGAAAATTCTTACATCGGACCAATATTGGATTCTGTCAAAGAGATCTGCTGTGAATTCTGATGTTTCAAATCTTGGACAATAGGTCACACTAGTCCTTAACAGCATCTGTAGTGCAGCAGTCATCTTTTGCAATTAAAAAATACCCTTGCATCTGTCTTCTGGATTCCCCAGCCCTAGAAATTTAGAACCATTATTACTTTCTATTCAAAGATATTCAACCATCTCCAAATCCTGCTTAATTAATAGATATCCCTTTAAATGATATATGTCATCTGAATAGTAGAAAATATTCTGGAAAGTTATGCAGCTTAAGTCTGTCTGGGAAGGGGAACATTTCTCTCCATTAATCCTTCAAAATGCTTTTCAAGCTTCATGACTGCCATGTCAAACTTCCACGAAGATCTCTATGGGATGCCACTGATCATCCAGGGATAATCAGATATACAGTTCACTGCCATTTGTAATGTACTGCTGACTGATTTGTGCACACTAATAGCCTACAGTGGACACTGTAGGAAAGAATCTAAAAAATCTAACTTTTGAGGAAGAACAGGTTTTGCCTACCATTACTTTTTCTCAAAAAGGAACGTTGATGGTCAAACTGCACACTGATATGTCAGCATGCACCTGTTTGAAATGTGTAATGAATTTCCTTGGTTTTTACTTATCCCTTTCATTTGAAAGGACATTTGCAGGAAAAAATGCCATGGTTTGAACTTGGAAACTGAATGATAAGCATTTAATGATTAAAGTGATACAAACATACCTCGGTCTGGAGTGTTATAATGAAATAGGCAGTTTGTGTTCACATTTCATAACACACTGAAAACTTTCAGCTGATGATTATGAAAAAAAATTTAAATCATTTCTAGAACATTTATATCTGTGCAACAAAGTGCCCATTTGTCTTTCTAGCATAGCTTTAGAGTGATAATTTCTATTCAAAGACTAAGTGGATCATACTTGGGGTTTTTTTTCCCAGTCTCTGTGTGCAGAATTTTTGTCATAAATATTCTTGCAGCACTGATAGGAAGGTTCACTGATATGATGAGAAATGAGATAAGAAAAAACACAAGTGTTTTCATACAGAAACCTCAAAACTAAGAAACATATATTTTAAGGTTTGGCTTCTCTGATTATTGAATAAAAGGAAACAGTATTTTCTGCACAAATTCCAATCTATCTACATTAAAAAAAAAAAAGCATCGATTTTAGCTCAGTATTTAATTATCTGTTAAAAAAATGCTTCATATAAGTCTGGTATTAATTTTATAACCCTTAGGAAGAAATAAAATTTTCGAACAGTATTCTCTCCATCTAGGCCATAATGGAACATATCTGTCTGTGGTAGTTCATGTCATTATTACCATTGGACTCAGTGTAGCTTCAAAGTCTTTCACCCATATACATTTATTGCAAGCAATTAAAACTGATTAGGTATGAAATATATGTAAGGGAAAAAGCACATGCTGCCTTCAAATGTTTCCAAGGCTACAGAAAAGAAAAAAGATGATAGATGACTTCATATACTAAGTAGTTCCTAAAATAAAACAAACCATTTCTCTAAAAAGAGTTTTATCTTAGCTGAAGTGTATGTTTTTTTTTCTTATGTAAAATAAGGTCCCCATCTCAAAATGCCAAATCTTGACATCCACAGCACTCCACAGTTACTTGCCATTTCCCAGAATCTCAGGTAGCCTCCTACGAGCTTACTTGAATTTTGTTTACTAACAAGAAATAGGACCTGCTAAATAATACGGATCCTGAACACCAGCTGAGGCAATAGCCCCCCTCCCAGAGGACCGGGTCTTCATTTTTTTATAGGCATTTTCACTTAGCTACCACGTTTCTCTTTTTGCTGATAGAAGAAGGCAAAGTGAGGTAGTAAGTCTGCCATGATTTTGGGGGGAACACTGGGAGAGGAAATTACTGTCCTTACTCCTAATTGTTTGAGATCCACAATGGAGCCAAGGCAGACAGAATATCAGAACAGACAAAAATCCTCTGTAGTCTTCTTCAACACACTGCTGGAGCAGCCAGCAGAATTTCATATTTGGGTAACGCAGCACATTTTCATGTCATGAAAGGACGAGGCAGGTCCACTTCAGTGATTACCTACATATCACCAGTTCAACCCCATTTTGAAAGAAACCTGAAAATCTGAAAAGTTAAGCTAACTAAAACATTCTGTGAGTGGCTGCTGAACTAACATTTCCCATTATGTTATCAGATTTGGCTTATGGGTCGTGATATGAGACTGTATAGTCTCTATATTACATTATATTACACTATATTACAAACTGATATTACAATCGGATAATGTAATATAATATTATTGGATATAACACTTCCCATAAATTTCAGGCTTCACCTAGGAGTGTGAAGTATGAGTCTATATTTACCTATGTATAATTTAGCAATCCATTATGTACAGTGTCTGTTGCTGACATGAAATATCAGTGTCACCAATTCTCAGAATTCCACTTATATAAATTTATGCTTTCAAGGCTTTATTTGCTTATTCGTTTCATTAGAAAGCTGATATTCTCTTTCACGGGGTCAAAGATCAGTTCTTTTCTCAAGGGCTTTCCATAAGTCATTCTACTCAGGAATAATTTCTCTAGTATCTAAAACATCACTCATTTCTTCTTCTCTCTGATTTGACCATTAGTAAACGACTCCAGACTGTCTGTGCACTATACAGTGTTAAAAATATTATCAAAATATTTTTCATCTTCAACTACGTGATTCTCTCAGGACACAGCTCCATCGGCAAGATCTGTTTACAGCCTTGAGTGTTTGAAATTTCACAATGAGAAGCAAAGGGCAAGGCTTAAAATCATATATTGTGGAGACTGCACACAAACCATCAGATTATACTATTTCCAGGAATGAGAGGAAGGATAGGGGATGATATGACAAAATAGTACTAACAGCAGTGGATGATTATCTCAGAATTCTTTCAGAATTCATTGGGTTCTACTTTCTTTTGCACTATGGAAAATTAGGATATGAAAACACATTAATGGTGAGGCTTAACTTCTGAATATAAGCTGACATACAAAACAAAATTCCAAATTTCCTCTGGTGAATATTATAGGGAACAAGATATTACCCCCTTTTCATACTCACAAATGATGAGCAGAGCTGCATCTTTCTCTAACTTTCCACTTTCCGTGTTGCTTTAGGCCATTATATATATATATCTTTGCAAACACATAGTTAAGTCAGTGCAAAATGGAAATCTTAGGGGACGAGTATCTACAACTGTTTCAGATTAGACATTACATGCAAGCTCATTGTACTTGCTTCAAATAGGACACCACCCTTTTGTGTACCTCCTCCCTTCTCCCACTTTCAACCTCCCTTCTCTCTTCGTAATAAATTTTAATATCAATATAAAAAAAAATGCACACATTTGATTTTTTTTATAATTTATGCAAAGTCAGGAAAGAAACTTGCTGAACTTTGAGCTTCTGTTACATAAAGTATGTTAGGACTTAAGGGATTAAAATGAAGTTTTCTCAGAGGTCATGAAAAGGAGGTGTTTATTCGGTTTTCGTGGTAGTTTAACAAGAAAAAAATGTAACACACCAGTAAAACATAATACAAAATTCTCCCTTGATTTAGATAAAGCTAAAATAGCAGAAGAAAAATGAAATAATTTTATTTGATGATTCACAATACCTTCTAGTGAAATTAAACCCTGTGCCAGTTTGTCAAGTAAAAAAGTAGCATGTTTATCCCAGTGAGCTCTGGTCAAAGGATAACTTCCAAATTTTTTGACAGAAGTTATAGCTCACATCTGCATTTTTCTACAATCATTGCACCTTTATGAATTCACGGAAATTCAAGCTTGCTGAGGTTCACCATGGTTCCTGGGAACACTTCAGATGTACGTGGCCCTTCTCAGCCCACTTAGGCAGAGGAAAAGGAGCTGAAGTTGCCAATAAGATGTTACATGTCTCAGTAACTTTCACAAACTCACCCCTATTAACTTTCCCATCAGTCCAGTTACACCATACATCTCAAATTTGCCCCTACGCTGCAGCTAAGAGTCCTCTGGAAAATTGTCTGACTTTCATCCATTTATGCTATGAGACCATCTTACTTTCCCTACTGCATCTGAAAGATGAGCTATAAAAAACCCCCACAAAACCAACTATGAAAACCACCATTCCTACAGGAAAACTCCCCTGCCAAAAAATTCCAGACAAAAAAAAAATCGAAAGTAAAGTTTCATTAGAAACAAACTGCTAACTGACAACTTCCAAAATACTCCTGCGAAGACTAAGAAACCCTAAACCTACAGCGGTCAAAAAGAGCTAATAGTTGGGGCAAAGTTAAATGCAAATGTAAAGTGCAGTTCTGATGGCATGAGTTAAAGGAGAGTTACAAATTGCCTTGCTGTTTGCTGAGGAATGAGTGTGTTCTCCTTGGAGAGAGGGTAGATACAGGCCATTTTCCAGTACTTTGATATTAATGGCAATCTTTGGTACATGTACTGCATGGGAAACATCTATTGGTTTTTTTACCTTCCAGTGCTGAAACAAAGAGAGAAATCTAAGCTGGAATAAGAAAAAGGAATTTCAGGACACAGTTAATTCAAGCCAGCAAAGGGCCTGGAAGTCTGATCCAGAAATTTGCCAAATTTTCCCTTAGAATGAGACGCCCAGTTCTCCAAAACCTACCTGCTTACAGGGGGTATCTCCAAGCACAGGGGACACACAGAGCCCTATCAACTGGCTGATCCCCCCTGTTGCTCACAATGAGCATCAAACACCCCCAAAGTGGGGAATGCTGACCAGCTTACAGGCTGGTCACACTGCCCACCCAGAGACCCTAATGCCAATAGTGGAGTGGCACACCAGGAGAAAGCCATAGCAAACACTCAATGCCCTCTTAAAGCAAAGCAGTTCCTCAACCTGCCCTGTGGACATGGGGCAGTGAGGGGCCGTTCCTGTTTGCTGCCTTACAGGGCAGTAAGCTGCTCCAGGTGACAAAGAGCTCCACAGCTTGTGACACACATCATGACTACAGTCATGCTGAATGGACTCTGACAAGGACAGAGAGCCAGGCCAGCAGGAGCCTGAGCCTTGCCTATAGGGCAGCCACACTGCCAACCTTCCTAACAAGTAGGCTAATGCTGTCCCAAAGTGAGAAGAAACAAGTCTGAATGCTCCTCAGTGCTGGACAGAAGGCAGAATTGACCTGCAGGCATGCACAAGATTTGTCTTCCAGGCCGGTGAAGTCCAACTACTATATATTGCAGTGATTTTATGTAAAACAAAAGAAAACAAAATAAAAAACAAACACAAACAAACAAACAAAACAACAACAACAACAAAACCACAAAGCCATAGGCACACCACACTCACAAGTACATAAACAAAAAAGAGAATTCCAGGAGAGAAAGAACACCTCAGATAGCCAGAGACACAGGTCCAATCCTCCCAGGCCAGAGATCTCAACATATTGTCTCAAAAGGCCACTGCTGGGGTAATTCCCAATTACAGGCTTGTCATACTGGACATGGGACCAGCTGGTAGAAAGCTGACAGGTGAACAGTGCCCTCCTCTACAGGGGGAACAAGGACTTGAGGTGAGCTCTGATTGCCCCTCAAGTGAGAAGAGAGGGACTCACCTTCCTTACAGAGTTGTCACTCCTCACACAGCCAAAGGAGCAATGTGGCAAATGGCCCCTATACTACAGACCTCAGCCCTGTTTAGAGGGAGGTCATCCAGCTCTGAGTAGGAAATGGGACCAATAGGCCCCCTCCATGGGGATGCTCAACTGGACTGAAGCGCTCTGCCCAGAGCACCTCTCCTCTTCTGCCCTTCTCCACTCTTCATTATCTGCACTTCTTCCTCACTCTCTTCCCTTGGTCTTCCCAGTCATTCTTCCTTTTTCTTGCTTCTCCACAGCCTGCTCAAAGACACAGGCATCAGTTAGAGATGGAGACATATGAACTTTTAGTGCCCCTTCCTGCTACATGGATCAAAGGATGGACTCCTGGAGCAGCAGCATGAGTGCCTTCCAGCGTGCCAGAACAAAGGCAACTCAGGAAAGCCTTGCTCTGCCCTGCTCAGACCCAGATATCCCAGCTGCGTGCTACTCACAGAAGGCAGAGATCTCCTCTGCAGTTTCTTGCTCCTCCCTGGGCAGCACACCCAAACCCATGCTCACCACCACGGGGGAGCAGCTGCTGTCACAGGGCCACCTGTCTGGGAGGTGGCATCAGGCAGGGATTGTGCTCTCCCACCTTTAATTGCCTACCGGTGCAAGAGGGGCTTTGCTCCCTACCCCTCTCAGGCCTTCCCTTGCAGAAACAGCCACTCCCAGCTGCCTACCCCACCTCCCTACCAGACGACACCTCACCCTTAACTACAGGTGATCAGGGAGAGGAGCAAGAAGCACCTTTGTGAAAATCTTTGCTCCCAAGGTGTTTCAGTATGGAAATTTTTTCTTCCATCCAAGCATTGTGGTTTGTTTGGTTGGGTTTTTTCATGGTTCTATTAAGATATAGATTATTTAGTGATCATATGCATTGTATGTCTTATTCCAATAACCTTTCCTGTTTAAAAAAAGGTTTAAAATTTAAAAATCCATGTCCCAAAGACTTGTTTATGTGAATTATTGTCTCAGTCATTCTTTGTGTGGGTGTCCTTGCATTTTCTTCTTATAACCTGTTCCAAACCTGCATTCATAACTCTCTATTGACTTCTATGGTGGCTTTCCATGTAAAGCAAAAGTAACTCCTAAAGCAAAGAGGTTTTTTATATTTCCTACTAAAAGTTATTCTTTGCTTCTACTTCAGCACATTGTCACACAAGATTGTTTCTTCACTTACTATCATGTGGATAGACTCACTCCACTTGGCAGCCCTTTCTTACTTCAGCTTTTCCCACCTAATTTCTAACTCATTCTCAGTTGTGCCTTTCTCCGGTCCTCTGGTAGTGAGTCAGTCTGCAGTCCCTGTGGAACCCCTGAGGATGAAATGATTCTTTTTGAAAGCCTTTTAGTCTTTCTTTTAAAAATACTTCCAGTTTTCCACTAAATTTTCACTCTCCTCGCCACAGTAGCCATTCTGTTACATTCTGTTAGATTATTCCTTTTTTTTTTCTTTTCAAGAGCTAATTTACTGCTTCCCAAATCAGACTTCTTTCTTACGTCCTGCTACTGTGTATGTAATCTCAGATAGCTCAACATTTTTCCAAAAGTCCTGAGCAAGTTTACCTCAGAATTTCCCTCCAAAAGTCCCTTGCTGTTCACTCCAGGAACCCTGTCCTTTTCCACCTAAACACCCCTGTTATCACTTCTGAAGTAGTTCTACCCACCTAGCTAAAACCCTTCATTGCCCATATAAGGGTAAACCTCTTTTTGCTTCTGAAATCCTCAAAACGCCACATCTGGAATACCTCAGCATTTCCCAAAAAAACTTTCTGTTGTCCCCTCAACAAACTTTGGTGTTTCCCATCTGAGACTTTATCACCTCCCTTATGAATTAACTCAGATTTTACTAAACAAAACTGTTCGTTCTTCTTTCTAAGTCATATTAACACTTTTAAGTAAATCCTACACTGTTCCTTCCCTCTGAGGTACCTCAGTGTTTCCCACTCACACATGTGCACTGCTCTCTTCAGATAGCTCCCCCATTCCCACATTTCACTATCACCTTGAGGCACCCCAACATCCTTCCTACATATATTCCCTTTAAATAGGTGAACACCCTCTACCCTCAAGAACCTTCAGGTTCCCTCTGAGATACCTCAGCTTTTCTTCCCAAAAATGGTCTGTCACCCTGATGTACCTCAGTGTTTCCTGCCAAAAATCTCCACTGCCCAACTCTGACGTACTGGGTTGGATTGCGCTGCGCCCCTCCACACACTGCTCCCTCTGCAGGAAATCTGTGACAAACCTCACCCAAAGCCTCTGCTATCACCACTTGCCTTTCGCACTCAAATTCTTCACCAAACTCTCACACTTCTCTCCCAAGCCCTCTCAAGGATCTCAGTGTTTCCCACAGAACAGCCCCTGCTCCCCCTAGAGACATCGCAGCCCTTCCCGCCAAAGCTCTGGCCCTGCATCCCTGAAGTACCTCAGTGCTCCCAAGGTACCTGAGCACTCTCCTCCTCAGAGGTGACTCAGTGCTTTTGTCTGACAGCTCAGCCTCCTCCATCCTCCCCCGAGAAACCTCACATAAAGGGGTATTGTGGACTTACTGAATTTTGGAGACTAGAATATTAAACAAATTCTGTCTGTGGCACTGCAAAATGAATGCCTGCTGAGGTACCTCAGCACGTTTTGCACTGCTGTACCTCAGAGGCATATTGGAAGATCATCTACATAAAATACAGTCAAGAGTCTATAGTGGCCAGTAAGATTAACTCTGAAACTTTTTTACATCCTCTGTGAAAAAGCCTCAGGACTGTTGTTCCAGATTGCCAGCTCACCTACTGAGTGGTCATGGCTGACCTGAAGCAGATCATACACAGAAAATTGTTACAAATTCTGAGAAGCACTGGAAGAAAATGTTCCATTGCAGAAACTTCATCCATAAATTACTCTGCAAGAAAACACGCTTGTAGATTAGAAAAAAACAACAAACCTCCAAAAACCAAAACCAAAACCAAAAAACCAAACTCAAACTAAAAAACCCCAGGTTACATTATAAAATGTCAAAGAAAAAAAGAGGCATGGGGTTAAGTAGGTGCTTTTGATGCATAATATCAACACTTCTGATGGCAAATAGATCAAGAATCCTGTTTATGGAGATCCAGATGTCAAATGCCTTATTTGAGGGCTCAGAATATTGAACTTACACAGACAGAAACAAAATATGTGAGTTTTCTTACTGTAATATATAGAAAAGCTCCTACAGATGTCAGTGAATATAACATTTTACTGATCTGCTTGTGTGGCAATTCCTAGTATTTATGTTTAGCCTAAGTATGAGCTTTCTGTTGAAAAACAAATCAACCATGAGGACCACAGAATCCTCCCATGCCAGTGTAAAACATCTAGAAAGACTCAGATCTCCTGTTCATATAAGTGATCAGGAGGTAACAATCTCCGGTCAACAACTCCATCCTGGGCTGTAAGCAGACTAGGAGTTGCTTGCCTAACTTCCTTTTTACTTGGCCTTTTATTTGCAGCTGAATGTCAGTGAATATGTGACTGAAGTACACATTTTGACTTGTCAGACATGGAGAAGACTTCTCAACAAGCTTTTGTATCTCTCAAACAGAAATGTCCAGGAAACATAGTATTTGAAAAATCTGGAAAGTATATTAATATAGAAATACTGCCTTTCTTCAGAAAGAGATTAGCTTGTGCAAATTTGTTTAGAATACATGTTAACAAAATGGAGAACAGAAAATGAAACCTTTTATCTGTGAAAACGTTTTAATGAGAACAACCAACGGTAATTGGTGGACTTGTCTTCTGAACATGCTTCAGATAGGACTGTGCCATCTGGAGTTACCAGCAATTTGATGAAATGCCAAATTTCTAATTTTGAATTCACTGATATTGTTGTAATCTATTTTATATATTCTTTGTTTTGGATTCATGACTAACATCACAATGTGCTTTTTGCAGAACAAATATTGCCTAGCAAAAACACCTATTTCTATTTTTGGTACTATCTTATAATTAAGAAGCATCTAGGAATATCTAACTGAGTAATCACTGCATTATCTAAACAAACTCTTTTATCAATATGATTACTGATCCTGGTCAGCCTTACATATGACACCAGCCCCCCCAAATATGTTTTATTAAATATATAATACAAATATACAAATAAACACAAATAACAGAGTAGTTTTGCTATATTGTGTAACAACAGATGACAAAGGGATTGAATGAAAATTACATGCATGTGGCAATAAAGTAGTAAAGCAAAGAAAAAGTATGCTTTTTATTTCTTTTAGAAATTGTCCTTCAAGCATCCTTATATTTGATTTTCTTGTTTGTGTAGAAGTTGCTAAAAGTAAGTGCAATAGAAATGGATTTTAATAAAACAAACAAAAAAAAGAAATAAGCATTCAAATAATCTAGTTGCAAAAATTCCACTTTATCTTATTACTTCAAATTTACTCAGTCTTCCAGCTAGCTTTGATTTTTTAAATTTCTCACTACTATGGCTATGTGAACCACTGTATCATTGCCACCCCAAAGACTTGGTCATTACCTCCCAAAAGACTCTAATATTGCTCCCCTCTGCTCTTGTGTATTATCTTTTCCCAAATAGTTTATTAGGTAGCTTGAAGTTGGTTTGTCCACGACTTGGGGTTTGATGTGTCATTGTGACATACAACACAACGCCATAGACTAACGCTCCTAAATTACCTTCTCTTTCACAATCACTGCTTCTCTTTCAGCCTTCCCCAGCAGAGAGATTTCCCCTTCCTACCATGGGCATTGCCTTGTGCTGCTGCTTCATGTTCTAGCATTGCAAGTGCAGTGTTTGTGGAAACAATTGCCCTTTCACTCTTTCATTTATATCAGTCTTCTTAGGTTGAAGATACAAGGAAGCAAGTCGGAGGAAATGGCTTCATTATAAACTTGCCATCTGAAGGTTCTCTTCGTTTTCATCTGCAGCTGAAACTCCTTCCTCTACTCTGACACTGAACAAACAGGATGGTTACCTAAGAAGGCTGAAAAGCAGGAACACACAGCTCCCTTACCTTTATGTGTGTCCATGTATTTAGTGTACATATGATTTCAGCTTTGTGAGATAAAGGAGCTGGATCATTCACAATAAACAGGCAGACCCAAATGAATAGAAAGCAAATGAGCATCTCTGGATTGTATTTCCTTTGAATAAACTGAGTTATATGAGTAGGCTAATTCAGTCTTCTACCAGAGAGGGCCATGATTGTTGAAAGTTCTTGAGTCTCACTTTCTGACCACAAGATGGAGGACCACTAATCCAATTAAGCTCTAATTATTCACCAAGGAGTTCATCACAGTGTGTGAAATCAGATGTCCTATCTCTCTGATGTGTTGTTAATATTTTTTTCCTCTACTCCAATTTTTTTTTGTTTCTTACAGCAATCTGCTTTTGGAGCACCTTCTTCCTCACTTCTTTCTCTTCTTGTCCCCAAAGGAAACAGCACAAAGCAAACTAGTCTGGTTTCTAATATCTAGGAAAGTATGATCTTGGATAGAGGCAGTACACATTGGTTTGCAATGAACACATTGCTTTTGTGTGGGAGGGACTGAACTTCTAGGGAAGTTTTGCTTCCTTTTCCATACTGTCTCAAAGTTATGTTTCTCATGGAAGTATGCCAGCTTGTACAGAGGGTTTTACCCATATAATAAGGTAATGATAGTACTGACATCCATGTAGAAGACAAAGTCCTAAAACTTCTATGTTCATAATAACAACTTGATAGAAGATAGCATCTGAAGAAAAAATGGTGGCCTAAACTTCCAGCTGTTCACTTATTGCATACAGATGGTAAATGAGGACAAATCTGATCAATCGTAACTTTTACAGCATATGACCTTTTTTCTTAGCTTAATCAATAAAGAACCCAATACTTCTCCAGTTTTCTCTGAATCCATCTTGAACAGCAAAACCAATTTGTTTATGGCATATCTCCAAAATTCAGAAAGCAAACCTCAGATATCGACAGACAAATGGAACTTTGAGATAATTTAATTAATCCAAGTGATAAAAGAAATAAGATTATTAAGGGATATACAATAATTCCCAAAATAAACTGAAATCCAACCTGAATGTACTGGATGATATGTCTTGTAGCACTTTTTTTTTTTTTTATTGTGAGAATCCACTAAATATCATAATTAAAATACAACATGGAATGCAGATGCTACATTCCTTTATTCAATAAAATTGTTTTGCGCTTTGAGTGCCATAGTGTAATTGAAATTAACCTTTTGTCTAGGAAAAGTGAACAATTTCTTAAAATAATTAATTTATTTTTATTGTTGTTTAAGATTCCTGTATGTGTCTCAGGAATTTTGCACAGAATTAAGAGTAAATACACCATGCAGGCACATGTATTATGTCTGTCTCTTAGGCAGTGTCAAGCTGATTGTGCATATATCAAAAAACTGACTGATAAGTCTCTGAGTGTGTACAATAACTCAGAGCATCACCCAAGCAGATCAGGCAAGGTTCTGTGCAGTAGCCATTGCTTCAGAAGTCCTGGGTGTTAGGATGTCTCAGGGGAACCAGGCATCAGGAACTACTGCTCTGACGAAAGACAAAAACATCTCTGCTTGTTTAGGTCAAAGACACATCTAGCTGAATATTCTGTCTGCAGCAATAGATGATGGTGCTTATCTGAAAGAAAAACGTAATTAACAAAATTAGCCTAGGTGCCTCTAGCCTGCAGTAATCTGTGAGTAAGAAATTTTCTGAGGCAGTGACGTTATCTTTACAATTAATAGAAATTTATGGCATCTAAAACATTATGTGGACAGGAATGTTAGCTCAATCTTATATGTTGTGTGAAGGACCATCTTTTTTTTTTCATTTTGAGCTGCCTCATGAAGGTTTTAATGTTTTAATGTAATTGTTTTAAGCCTCTTGCTATTGCCAAGAGTTGTTTCCTATTCATATCCCTCATAAATCTCTCTGACAGTACATCTGGATTGTCTTTTTGCAGACTGAAAGAGGTTGTTTTTTCAGTACAGAATCTTCCCTACACTTGTTCCAGTTCTACTACATCCGTTCTGACATGAGGGATTACAGATGGTATTCAAGATGCAGAAGTACAATCAATTTATTCTGCAGCATAATATTTTTTCTGGTTTTTTTCTTTATTTTTTTCTTTCTCCTTCTGTCTTTGTCTTTCTCTTTTCCTTTTTTTTGTCCTTTTTTTGCCTTTTTTTTCTTTATATTTTTTTTATTCTTATTCAGCTAACACTTTCATAGACCTGTTATAATCCTAAAGTGTCTTTCAAGACTTGTAGTAAACATGTAAGAATATATTTTATATTAGGACTGTTCTGTCTCATATGTACGATTTTATAAGTTTTGATTCTGAAATTTTTCTTCCTTTTTATCACCCAACCACTCAGTCTTTCAATGTTCTTCTGCAATTCTTCACAGTCATCCTTACTTTTACTAACCTTATTAGTGTAAAGGCCAGCAAATTTTGCCACTTTGTTGCTCTCTAGATCTCTTTTGACAATAGATGAAGTTTTCTTGTATTATCCATGTCCATATATGTCCATTCTCATTCAAGCTGACAAGTCACAGACAGGCTAAGCAGTTCAGCTCTTCTACATATTCAAAACTCACTTCCAAAAATTAATCAGCAATAGGCTAGAGATCTGAATTAAGAAGTTCTCACAGAGTTTCAGGACACATGATTCAGGATGAAAATTATAATAATAATAATAAAATATAATAATAATAACAATAATAATAATAGAAGTAGTAATAATAGGAATAACTACTACTACTTTTTACTGGCTTAAATAAGTGGAGACTTGATACTGGCACTGTTGATCCCATTTGCACAGTACTTCTCCCTTTGCCTTACTAAGGTAATTTCTGTAACAAATAGCCATTCAGTGCTACAGGGAGAAAGGTTTTGACCATTTCATAAGGTTTTGATCATTTCTTTCTGAAGCACTGTAGTAGCATTGCTTTTCATCTTATTGTACAGTTCATCAAACAAAAAGAAATATTTTTCATTTTGTGATGTGGAGAGTGGATGTTTTTCTAGTCCTTCTGGACCAAACATGATTCACATGATTGTCTGAGATTGCAGGAGACTGGATATGATGAGTCATGTCTCTTCCATGACTCTTGTCCTTGGTTCTCAAAGAGCCTATCAACAACAATAAATTACTATCAAAAAAAAAAAAAGAATTAAGTCAAACAAACAAGAAAGAAAAGGAAAGAAACATGGCATGATAAGAGAACTCCTGGGACAGGTGGAGGGACTGCATGAAACACTTATTTCATGGATGGGAAACTGGAAGTTAGGAGGAAAGCAGAGGCAAAGAATTTTAGAAAGTCCTGTGCAATATGTATTCATTTTAGTTTCTATTTCCACTTTCTTTAGATCATTTTGGCACATTGAGTACAACTTGTGTATTTGATATAAAATGTTCTTCTTTTTCTCTTTCTGATGACTAATTTCAGAATAATCATTGAGTAAGTGATCTATCTTAACTGTGTCTGTGTCTTACTGGTAACATTATGAGAAGAAGATTCCATTTACAAGATTTTCAGTTTTTTCTGAAGACACTGAGCTCATAGGCACTGAAATTTCTCTCAAGAATAAGAGAATATTTCATCAAGCGGGTTTTCAAAATTACTTTTTTCCACAGACATAGTTTAACTTGTGAGGTTTGCAACTGACTTTTAGATTTCATGATACATAGCATGATGCAGGTCTTACCTATCAATGAGGAATTGATAACAAGAGTTGAGCACTAAGGCAATGTGCTTTCAGTAGTCATTTTTGCTAGGCAGACAAGCTTGCATTTCCTGAAATATTTTTATTTTTTTGTAAGGTTTAAGTGTTGGGGATTTTTTTGCTAGTATGGGGGTTTCTTAGATACAGGGAACTATAACTGAGTCAAAGGTCAAATGTACGTTGATTCCCTGTGGTTAAATCTGAACGCAATGCAAAGATTAACACATTCCAACCAAACAGATGAAAAAACCCCGTGTATTTTGTGGAACTAACTCTCTGAGTACCAAAAGAACTGTGAAGGCCAAATGAGTATTAAAATTCTTGAGGACATAATGATTTCCCAGAAGATGTTCAACAATGAGTCTAAATATGCAACTTTCTCACCTGCTGGTCTCCTGTATCTTCTTGATATATTATGCTAGACTGCTTTCTTCAAACTCCAAAGAAATGTCTGTTTTCCACACAAACCAGTTTTTGTTTCAAAAAGAATTTTTTATAGCGCTTCTGTTATTCTAATTCTTAACACTGATCTTTTGCAAAAAAAAAAAACCAACACAAACCAACTAGTTCTTCCTCATGACTGGGAGGAGGTAAAACTTTCAGTTTTACTTATGCCTGCAAGGACAGTAATGCTGGCAAAAGGAACAGGACAGAAAATAAGAACTGGGGAAAGGGTAAAATCGCTTGTTTTTGTGGCACTGAGGTTATGAAAATACAATGTAAGAAATACAGTCTGAGATGTCAAGTGTGCAGAAATCTACAGCAAAACATCTGAATAAAGGGAGAAAGATATTTTAGATTCATTTATGGCATAAGTGGATTTAAAATTACAATCTTTAATAACTTCATGGATTTTGTGCCTAATGCCTGTCATATATTGACATTTTAATGAGTGCCTGTCTACCCAAAACATTATTGCAAGCATGGGAAGAATGCTAGGCTCTGCAGCCAAAATGAGATGGATTGGTTGAGAGCATGTGTTGGGATGGAAATAAAGGTCTTCCAGACTTCAGACAGTTGGTAAAGTCCTCCAATAGCCACAAAAACTTCACTCAAGGTTGGGGGAGACATGCCTGAACCATGATAATCAGATAAACAATCAGTTTACTGAAACTTGTTCTATTTCTTATAAACAGGTCATTATAGGGAAGCCACAATCAGTTTTCCAGAGCATATTACTCTCTCCAAATATGACTCCCTACAAACTCCAACACACTGACTTCAGCTGTGCAAACAGTTGAAATTTCTGAGGTGTTTGTACATAACAGAATAAATCACATTTTTAGATGCAGCTTGGATCCAGTTGGTTTTGTAACTAACCAAATTAGGGTTATATTAGTATTACTCAAAATATTGGACTGAAATCAACTAGAAAAATAATGTAATAGACTCCAATAAATGAATTAGTAAATGAACCATAGAAACCCTTAGAATAATTGGAGGTGAACCTGTTCATAGATCTGTGAAGCGATTTGGATTGCTATTAATGAAATTGGTTGTGGGCAGCTCAACCATCAAAATTACTGGCTATTTTTCGAAAAATAAAGTAAAATAAGAATATAGTACTAAAGGATAAAAGTTATATATTTTTTCTATATTTAGAAATGTATTTTGGGGAAAAAGTTTTTTCTCCTATAAGTCATATTTTTTCTTCTCATCTAGTTATAAACTGCCCAACTCTTTCTGCAAAGAAAGAACTATGAAATTTGTGTAATTCAACTCTGTAAAATAATTTGAAGCTTTGAAATGAGTAAAACATTCTGTACTGTAGCTATTTTAATCTTGTTTCAGTACCAGATATCTCAGCTGTGCAAGCTACAATATTGATTCATCTGGGTGGAATGAAATATGACTAGCAATGGTGATATAGAAAATTCTGTTCATCTGGTTTCCTCTGCCTGCCACTGCTCCTGACCATGAATACCGTAACTTCCTACAGTTCAGCCAATGAGTGAAAAAAAATGCTCTGAGATAGGAGCAGTAGTTTCAAAACTACTGTTGTAAATTTAAGCTCACAGTGTTCCTATTGCGGTACAACTCCCCTTCCTCCTCTCGGCCACTCTAAAATCTCATAGAACCACAGAACAACCTGAGATAGAAGGGACCCACAAGGATCATTCAGTCCAGCTCCTGGCCCTGCACAGGACAGCCCAAAGAATCACACCATGTGCCTGAGGTCATTGTCCAGATGCTTCTTGAACTCTGACAGGCTTGATGCTGTGACCACTTCACTAGGGAGCCTGTTCCAGTGGCCAAGCACTCTCTAGAACCTTTTCCTAATATCTAACCTAAACCTCTCCAGACACAGCTTCATGCCACTTGAGTCCTGTCACTAGTCATTAGAGAGAAGAGATCAGTGCTTGCCCCTCTGCTTCCCCTCACAAGGAAGCTACAGACTGTGATGAGGTCTCCCACCAGTCTCCTCTTCTCCAGGCTGAATCTCAGCTGCTTGTTATAAGGTTTCCCCTCAAGGCCCTTCAGCATCTTTGTAGCCCTCCTTTGGAGGGCTAGTAGCTTCGTATCTTTCTTGTGTTGCAGTGCCCAAAACTGCACACAATATTGAAGGTGAGGCTGCACCAGTGCAGAGCAGAGCAGGACAATCACCAGCCTTGACTGGCTGGTGATGCTTTGCCTGATGTCCCCCAGGACATGGTTGGCCCTCCTGGCTGCCAGGGCTCTTTCCACTGGCCTGGACCCCCAAATCCCTCTCCATGGCGCTGCTCTCCAGCTTCTTGTTCCCCAGTCTGTAGGTACATACAGGGTTGCCCCATCCCAGGTGCAGAATCCAGCACTTGTCTTTCTTCAATTTCATATGGCTGGTGATTGCCCAGCCCTCTAATTTGTCTGGGTATCTCTGCAGGACCTCTCTGACTTTGAGGGAGTCAGTGGTTCCTCCCAGTTTAGTATCGCAGGCAAACTTAGTATACCTTCGAGTCCTGGGTCTGAAATGTTTATGAAGACATTGAAGAGCACTGACCCTAAAATAGAACTCTGCAGAATCCCACTAGTGACCAGTAGACAGCCTGATGTTACTCCATTTACTACAACCCTTTGCACCCAACCCATGAGCCAAATTGCTCACCCACAACACGATATGTTTATCCAGCTGTGTGCTGGACAGATTGTCCAGAAGGATGCTGTGAGATAGTATTGAAAGCTTTACTGATATCAAAAAAGATTACATCAACTTTCTTTCCTCGGTCATTTGGGGGGGTTACCTTCTCATAAATGGAAAACAGGTTTGTCAAGTAGGACTTTCTCCTCCTCAAGCTGTGCTGGTTGTGATCCACGCATGACTGCATTGTCCTTCAGGTGTTTTTCAATACCTCCCAGAATAATCTTCTCCAGAGTTTTACCAGTCACTTAAGTGAGACTGACAAGTCTGTAGTTTCCAGGGTCCTCCTTCTTGCCCTTCTTGAAAATCAGGACAACATTTGCCAGCTTCAGGCAAAGGAATTCCTGTTAGGCCTTGGCCTTTGTGTAATGAGTTGACTGGTGAAGCACCCCTTGACCATAGCAGGAACTCTTGCATGGCTGAGGGTGACACTGTCCATACCAGGAACTCTTGTTACCTGACAAAGGAGGGGAATAGGAGATATTCAGTCATTGCCTGAGAACCTCAGAATACTCCTTAAATGAATTGTAGTCTCAGTGGAATGGTACAACTGTTACTGGACTTTTGAAAAATTCCAGTAATTACTGACTTGGATTGCAACCAGGATAGAAACAAACTGACTGATGACTAAAGCTAATCATCTTGCAACCCTATAAATATTTGTCCTAAGGGAGGCCCTTTGAGCTCTCCTAGACTGCAGCCAGCATCTCCCTCTCAGAGCTCATGAACTCTCAAGTTTGTGATCATCGAAGAATCATCCCCGGAAGCTGACGACAGTGCCTGGGCTGATATACTCCATTCTCGAGGCTTGACCCTTGACCTCTGAGAAATGCTAGGACATTTAAAGTGCCTATTTGTCCTGGTTTTGGCTGGAACAGTGCTGTGTTTTGGATTTACTATGACAATAATGTTGATAACACACTGATGTTTTGGTTGTTGCTCAGTAGCCCTTACTCTAAATCAAGGACTTTTCAGTGTCTCATGCTCTGCCAGTGAGGAGGTACACAAGAAGCCGTGAGGGAGCATAGCTGGGACAGATGACCAGACCTGGCCAAAGGGGTATTCCATACCATATAGTGCCAAGCCCAGTTTATAAACTGGTGAAGTTTAGCTGGAAGGGGCTGATCACTGTTTTGGGACAGGATGGGCATCAGTCAGCAGGGGGTGAGAAGTTGTACTGCACATCACTTTGGTTTTTTATCTTATCTCAACCTATGATTTTTTCCTTTTCTTTACAGATTCTCCTCCCCAGTACATGAGGGGCAGGGTGGAAAGGGAGTGAGTGAGCAGATGCATGGTACTTTGTTGCTAGGTGAGGTTAAACCACAACAGTATTTCATGGGACTCAAGAAGATTTAACAGCTATACCTTTGCATATTTAGATATATTTTTCTATCTATCTATCTATCTATCTATCTATCTATCTATCTATCTATCTATCTATCTATCTATCTTTGTGTCCGTGTGTGTATGTGTGAATTGATTTAAATACCCCATAGCAAGCATACTATGAATGTTGCCATTTCAGATCCATAATTAAGTCACTGTTGTGACTGTAGTTAATCCCATTGAATCCCTTTGTAAATGTTAAATTATTCAATGATTAAGTGCTGCTAAATCCTTTAAATATAATCCATTGTCCAAGTCTGAGACTCGAATTGGACCTACTTGCAGTTAAGCTCTACCAGGTGTTTAGAAAGCACAATATAAATGAAAATACCGTGCCATATAAATGTCACAATAGTATTTGTTTTCATAATTCAAATATATTAAGAAACAAGGCTTCCTTTTTTATTCATGCCTTTTCCTCTAAAAACATAATTTAAGCAGCACACTGAAATCTCCAAGCGATTTTCCACATTCAAGTTCAGGAGAGATATCATGACGAAACTGTTTCTCAACAGATTCCTTTATTGCATCCAAAGAAGTTCAATAGAGCATTGCAATAATAGTTTGAGTGCTATCATTTCAGCTTTAAAGGTACGATGGGAACAATTATACACACCTGTCTTAGCAGCAGGAATAGAAAAAATAAATGTAGAAAATAACAACTCCAGAGAGCTTCATCAAAGAATTGGAGGCAGAAAACAGGCTTACAATCACTTTTATCCTAGCCTTGACAGATGACCTGGATTCCAGTCCCAGCAGTGACATTTCTTACCAGCTCAGACCGTGAAAACACACACTGGAACTACTGTGATTCAAGTGTTGATCTATGAAATGATTCTTTTCCTTTTCTAGAACATCTTCGTGCCTATGTTGTTACGTTGCAGATTACTTACAAATGACCTGTCTGAATAGATGACAACGTTTACCATGCATCAAGCCTTTCAGTATCCTCATTCTAAGAGAAATGTTATTTTATATGTTAGAGGCTAAGCTGCAGTATTCAGATGAAACAAAATATCTTTTTGTTTGAAAGATGCTGCCAGTTCTGCACAAACACAGAGGAAACTGTCAAAACACAATCTAGGTGCTACAGTACAGCTACAAAACACAAAAATCCTTTAAAAAGCATGGAAGACATGATTCATGAGACAGTTGAAGAATTTTACTTACATAAATGCAAGGTAGGGAGTTGAATATGCTTTTACATTTATAAGAGACTTATATTTAGCAAGTAGAATTAATTTTCATTCAACTAATCCATCCTACGTTATGGCATCAATTGTTCTACCATTTGTTAGGAAAGGATCTGGTAGATATAAGGACTTTGTCTGCTTTGGGGAAATTATTCTCTCCCCATCACAGTGCTCAACTTTCTCACAGGAACTCACAGACCTTATATTGTGGTACATTTCAGGTACATCTCAAGTCCCAATTCTGACAAAAAAAACCCCTAATAAAACCCTAATAAAATACCTACTAATAATAAACTCTCCTTGCTTAGTTTTAAAATGAAACCTGGGTTTGCAGAATCTGTTTTTGCAGGATTGGGTTTTAGCAGGATTCTCCCTCTACTCATTCTTTAGTTGAATATATTTATAATTTCTGTCACTTCACTAGAGATTAAAATACATTTGCCAAGAGATTCAATATTAACCACTTTTATGATCACACAATCTTTAATCTCTTTGCAATTGACATCTAATTGTTGTCGACACTTAACTGCATGAATTGCTAAATATCCCTTTTGTTAAAGAGCTTGCAGTACAGGGCAGTAATATTCAGACCACGCTTCTCATGTACCCTCACTTCATGATCCCAATGCCATCACTGGAGAGAAGATGATTCCTAACCAAGGTGTTCCGTGTAACTGTGCAGTAAGTGTTTACTGCTGCTGTTTACACATACAGCCTATACAGGCTCCTCACTTATGACAATACAAAAGCAACCAAATGCCCATAATATGCCCATTCTACTTGACCTATACATAATTGTAGATAACTGTAAAAACATAGTGATGAATTCTATTATATACATATTTGGATATGTATAATTTTCCTACTAAATAAATTCTGCTGGTTGCATCTCCTGTGTCATGTTGGAAATGAAGAATGGAACAACCAGAGAACGACACCTTTGGCCTTCAGATGCTCCCTTCAGCCTGCGTGAGGTACTAGTGAAGCACTTGTGATTGTTTGTTCAACATAGTCTGGACATTCTGGACAAGAATGAAATGTTTTGAGTGCCCTTTGAGCTGTGGGGCACATGGTTCTCTCAGAGCTGAAGGGGAAGTTTATTATATGGAAAACATATCATTCTCTCCTCTGATCTCATCAGATATTCAAGTCCCAGTTGTCTTTGGCACTTTCAGCATTATCACATGTAACTTTTTCATGTATTTATTTATGGGGTTCCTTGTCAGGCCTATACTGCATGCTGCTGCTTACTGTTGTTGCCTGGTACTGAAGACAGCCTAGCTCTTCATTTGGAAGCCTGTCTAAAGGACAGTCTGGCGAAGCTCTGTGGTGGTCAGGGACACAGTGTTGGCACAGGAGCACAGTTGTCAGGTTGCACTTTGGAGTCTGGGTTAAAGAGGCTAGTTTGTAGGCTCACCGTCAAAGTCACCTCCTAATGTTGTTTGTTTTTTGTATATCTTTTGGGATTTGGATAAGTCATGTTCAAGAGAAGACATTGTGGTTTTTCTCCTGTATTACTCTTATGAGGAACTTTAAGACTGCCAACACGCAGAGGTTGGGGAATGACAGGGGGAATTCCTCCCTTCTCTCCTACAAGACAAGACACTATGTATGCTGGATCCTGTATTTATGGTGAACATAGAACATAAATGGACATTTACGTCTAGGTGAAGGATGTGGTTAGATTTTGGAGAGCTTGGCATTATTATAGGGTCACCACGTATTATGTCATCCCTATCAGGGTACTACAAATTACTATTACTATAGTAATTTGATATTATACAGCTTTTAATTTTTAATCTTTTAGCTTTAATTACATGCATCTTCAGCACACTTATAAAATACCAAAACTAATCCAACCCAGGAGGTCCTCAACAAAGAGCAGCTATGACCTCTAGCTTTGTCTTTCAAGCAAGCCTCATAACCACAAAACTTCGGCGTTCAGTTTAAACTAACCACAGCGCTCACCGACCACTAAAACACGACTTCAACAACAACGACCACACTCCCCACTCGCCGCCCCTCCCCTCGGCCCTTCACGCACGCGCGCTGCCGGGGGGGTGCCCGCGCGGGCGGGCGGAAGTGGCGCGCGGCGGGGGCGGGGCCGTGGTCCGCGTGGCGCGGGCTCCGGGATGGAGGCGCAGCTGGAGGTCGTGGAGAAGCTGGAGAGCCTGGCGTTCGAGCCCAGCACCGCCGGCACGGCGCCGGGCGGGGAGCGGTCGGCGGGCACGGAGGACGCACCGGCCCCTCCGGAGGGCGGTGGGGAAGCCCAGACCCCGCTGCCCCCGGCCACAGGAGCGCCCCGCTCGCCGTCGCCCGCGGGAGCGCCCCGCTCACCGTCGCCCGCTCGGCTCACCACGCCCGCTGCCGCTGGGTCCTCCTCGGACTCGGACAGGTGGGTTCAGCCCTGGGGCTCCCCGCGAGTCACTCCTCGCTCGTTTAGGCCAGACCGCTGGTGCTGTGTCTGAGCGCTCCAGAGCCCGGTGTCCGAGCGCTCCCCCCTCCCCCGTGTTTCAGCCTCTGTAGCGCTGCCTTTCCCGTTAAAGACGGCATTTTCTATTATATTTTGCTGGGAGACCTACTGATGCATCAGGACTCCAGAACAGTGCCTGTAAGGGTGTTTGGTTTGATGGAAACGTGAGTTTAAGTGGCGGCCTGTGGAGCGCCTTGGGCCGCCCGTGCGAGTGCCTGGCTGGACGTGCTCCTTACGGAGCGCTCCTGCGGCACGGGGGGCAGCACCTGCGGTGTTGCTGCTGAAAGAGCCTGAGCGTAGGATTTCAGGTGAACAGTCTGCCGACTGGACCTCGTGCTCCAGTGTTGGCATCTCATTGCAAAAACTCATTCTCAGTCTGTATGATTTTTTTATAAAACATTCCGTCTTCTGCTTCTGTCAGTGCTTCGATGTTCAGTACAGTGTGTGAGAGGTAACTTTAGTTAGGTGTGGGCTCTGTTGCGGTGTTAGAAGCCTGCACACTTTGACAGTTTCAGTGAGTTTCGCGTTTTCTTCTTGGGCCAGTGCAGCAAGATTGGTATGTGCTCCTTTTAACTAATGGAAGCTGAAGTAAACTCTTAAAAATCTACTCTTAAAGATACAAAACTTCATTAATAATTAATTGGTTAAACTTTGACTTTAGTTGGTTCATAGTTTTACTTGAATATCATGAAGTGATAGTGAAATTCCTGACTTCCAGGGGCTTCACCTATATGTACTGTTTTTTACTTCGAGAACCTGCTGTGCTGATGAACATTAAAGATAAAATTTTGATAGTTTTAACTTAGCTGTCTGAATGTATCTTAACCTTTGGTTTGCCTTTTTTTTTAACTCCTTCCCCTGATTGGTCTCTGGTAGTCTGACTGATTCTTTTTTTTTCCCCCCATGATTTTTTTTTTTCTTTCTGCTATATAGATTTCGTTCCAGGAGGCCCGTATTTGGCTTTTTCAAAAGGTTTATTTGGGAAGGTGCTCTTATTTTTTTGTAATTACTATGAGCATTTTTTGGACTAAAGAATGCAACAACAGATAATTGAAAGCTTTCCATTTACTTGTGAAGGAGACTGTGGTATTACAAGAATGTAGAAGGGAGCATTTTTTTTATTTATCTCTGCTAAAAGCAACATGTTGACATGAATAAGTACTGGTTGCTTACTGAGCTCTTTACTTGAAATATAACTAGTCTAAGAAAATAAGCATCTCTTACTCATGTATCAGTGTGAAATACTGAATTACTAATCTGTGTGAATATGTACTAGGGGATTTGGGCAGGCCATGAATTATGAAACTAATCCCTTTTATTTGCAAAAATTGGAATTTTTTTCCCCTTCATCTTGCAGGATGCATTGCTTACAATAAGTATTTTCTTGCCTTTCACTTAGCGTTATTCTAATATTGGGATTGTACAAGAGCAGTGACTTTGAGAAGTCAGTATTCTAACTTCCATCTGTGTTTTATTCAGTGATACAGATTCAGATAGTTCATCAACTACATCCTCCTCTATATCTTCACTAGTATCTGATGAAGACGATCATCCAGATGAGAAGGGTAACAGATCTTACTATATTAAAACAAAAGATGAATTACCTATTGACGTAAGTACAATGTGATATCTTTTAAACCTTCTCCTACTAAGCCAACCTAAAGTATCTATTTTTCAGTCACTCCTACTACGTCAAGATGGGGGATAGAATCAAAAGAGTAAAAAAGAAAACTTAGGCTGAGCTAGAAGGACAGTTTAATATGTAAAGAAAAAGGCACACACACAAACAAAGCAAAACAAGAAATTAATTCACCGCTTCCCATGGACAGGCAGGTGTTCAGCCATGCCCTGGAAAGCTGGACTCCGTCACGTGCAACGGTTACTTGGGTATACAAATGCCATCACTCCAAATGTCCTCCTCTTCCTCCTTCTTCCCCCAGCTTTATATGCTGAGCATGATGCCATGTGGTATGGAATATCCCTTTGGTCACAGCGGGTCAGCTGTCCTGGCTGTGTGCCCTCCCATCTCTTTTATACCCCCAGCCTCCGTGCTGATGGGGTGGTGTGAGAAGCAGAAAAGACCATTATACTGTGTGAGCACTGCTCAGCAATACCATTTCTGTATGATCAGCACTGTGTCCAGCACAAATCCAGAACACAGCCCCATACCAGCTACTGTGAAGAAAAATGACTTTATCCCAGCCAAAACCACTACAGTTAATAACTTAAAATGTCTTATTTTTTGTGTGCATATATTAAGGAACTATTTCAGAAACCTCTTGCTTTGAAGTATAGGATTGGCAGATACCGCATATAGTATGGCAGAAGGTACAGTTTACCATTTTGAGATTTAGGATCAAAATTATAACTTCCTTTCTGCTTGTCTTTGGCCTTTGAATTGCTTTCACAAAAGTGACTCAGTTAAGTCTTAGCAGTGAAATTGATTTAATGTTGGAAAACTCACTGGTATGGGGGTGGTGAATACGTGTCTGGAGCCTAATTATGTGCTATAACATCTGGGAAAATGTTGGCCTTATTTATCTTTGAGTTGCTCTATATACCTTTGCCAAGCACTATTGTTAGAGTGAAGATTATCAGGTGAAGTTTTGATAAAACAGATTAGGATTCTTCTCTTTGAGTGGGATTCTGTTTCTGGTAGTGGCCTTCGAAAGTGCAGTTTAGTGCGAAGATTAGGACTCTACCTCTGAATTCACAAGATGTTGAATTTGAAAATAATGCTTATTCTAGTTGCTTTGTATTCTATATAGTTCATATTGAATTCACAGCAGTGTAGTATATACATACACATCTTAGTTTATGAGTAAGTCAGAGTTAGATGATGAGTTCAGTGTTAATCAGCCTTTGATAGTAGATTTTGATCCTTACATTTGAGGAAAAAGTTTAATTTGAATATTGTGTAGTACTCATTTTTGTATCTGAAGTTAGGCTCTTTTTTTTTCCCGAAAGTGTTCGGATTATCCTCTGGTAACAAATGCAACTTTTAGCTAAAATTAATTTTCTTTGTATAGGTTGTTTTGATCTTTACATCTTCTATAATGGTCCAAGTCATGATATAAATGGACAGATAACTGTTTTACCAAATCAGATGATACACATTTGTTGTATTTCATGCTATATTGTCTTTTGCTGTGTACATTTTTCTTCTACCATGCATCGAATATAATTTCAAGTTGTCTTATTTTTTGATTACTGATTGTGTTGTACATTGAGCTAAATTTATCTAACTTGAAAGTTCAAAAAATTGAATGAAATGCCTGTCAGTTGTTGGCTTTCTTGGGTTAAATAAGATTGGCTTCTACTTCAGTTGTGATGGAAATATGTAGAGAAGTGTCTCTGTAGGAAAGGTGTCCTCAAAAGTGGCATTCCCCCAAGAGGAGTTCATTTGGAATGATTCTGAGAGAGGCAAATCAAACTAGATTTTTTTAAATAAAATCTTCAGAACACTAGGAGATTTTTCACAATTGTCAAATTGCTGCAGTGATGAAGTGATGAATGTCTTGGTGTGATATTATATTCTGAACATTGACTTGATGTTTTCAGGAACTACCTCCTGTTGAAGACTTATCAATAATTCTGCCGGATAACGTTGAACTGAAGCTCTTCGGGACAGTGTCCAGCATTGTTGAGCAGCTAGGTAGGAAATATATATTTGCTTTGTTTTTAATTAATTTCTGTATAGCTCTGCCTTAATTGTGTACTTAACTGTTCCTGCATAGTGTCAGTACTGCAGTGTTGGATCTCTGCTGTTAGTGGGTTGCTGAATGAGAACTCAGACTAGCAAATGACATTTGTGTTGAATTACCTTCTAGTTGGCTTACGTGATACTAGGACTACTATGCTTGTGTTTCTGTGTGACTTTCACATTTACTTATTTCATTAGAAAGCCTTTTTTCCACAGTGTATTTAATGATTTTTATATTGATTCTGGTAACAATTATTGTATTTTTAAGAAAATCTTCCAGTGGTATGGGCTATATTTGAATTGTCTCTGAACATATAGGAGTTGTGTAACTGAAAGCACAGATGCAGTACAATGCAGTCCCGAGTGCTTGCTTGTTAATATACAAGGACAGGAAAAGGACTTGTTTCTTTAGTGATGCAGGTTCTTTTTATTTATTTTTATCTTTATTCATCCCACTTCTGGTACCTTGACCGAATGAAAGCTGCCCATGTTAGCAGTCATAGGATAGTATGACTAACATGATTTATAGGTGCTGGAGGGTAAGCTTAAAGGGATTGAGATACACAATAAATGTAAGCTTAACTGCAGGCAATAGACATTCAGGGATCTTTTCTGATCTGCATGGAACATCAGTATTTGGTATATGAAATCAAAGTTTTGCTGAAGCTGATATTATTAAAACAGCCATAGTATTCTTGTATTTGAGCTATTTCAGGTGTTCTGTTCCACTTGAACTGCTTTCAAAGCAATTTGCTTATGAAAATTAGAAATTAAATTCAATTTTGAAGTTAAAATATTTATGTTAAATGGAGTACAAAAGAAAGCAAATAACCTTTGCTATTAATTTTTCTTCTATTGTAAAAGAGTTCAGGTAATACAGGCAATTCTTTTACAGTATTTTTATTGGTGGTGTTAGTTTAAAGTTAAATTTAATTTCATTCATTTGCAGGAAGCTGCTTTGAGGGTATGGAAGGTAGTAATCAGGCTTTTTGTTCTACTCTGCCCTTTCTTGCTTATTGATAATAACGGGGACTTCAGGAAGGCTGTCTTCAGCTAAAATGGTAGTTTTTGAAAACAAGTTTAAGAAAAAAGTTTAATCATAGCTACTATTATTCTTATTTTTGGTCTAATATGTGAAGTTATAAACAAACCTGTTTTAAAGACTTCAGTTTTGGAAACTGTCCTTAATTTTAGTCCTCATTGGTGAGTATAATCTTTTAAAATCCTGTCAGTTTACTAGTAGGTGAATTCTTCAGTCTACATCCTACTTTATGTAATGAAAATATATGAAGTGTTGAATTTAGATTTGTTGGTGAAAGTTAGAATACAAGCTTATAATCATAATGAATTAAAGCCGTAAGAATGCCATAAACGTCCAGGATATCTGTGATTATTTTTCTGCTTTTACTACCTTGCTTTATGACTTCTCAGTCTACATATTTTTGCTTCTTTTCAGTTCTGTAAACAGGTGTCTGAGTGGCCTCAATTTCAGTTGATTTGTGGCCATATTAGGGACTCTGCCAGCTAATTGGGGATTGTTTTTTGATTTTTGAAATAGATTGATAGATAGATTGATTAAAAACTGTATACCAGTTTTTTTTATTTTTTAAACTAGATTGATACCTCTGTATATCAGGATTGTATCTAGGGTGAGGGAAATTGAGGTCTCATTTGGAAACAACAAATACTGTTCTGGCACAACAATCAGTATTCTGAACTTTTTCATTCCCTTTGATGTATCTCAGAAGTCTCTGCTGTTCTCCTTAGCAAGCTTCCAGGTTCATCAGTCTGCAGTGAGTGATACTTTTAAGTTTGGTATTTCATACTGTGAGGTAAATTTGAGGCTAGAACAGTATAGGTTCATGCTTGCTCTGCTCTAGCTAAAAGCAAGATGACAGTACTTTCTGTGAACTTCTGCTCAGTGTATCAGAATTTTCCAAAACTTTTGCTGTGTTTTGCTTCAAGGTACTTAAAGAGAAGAGAAATATTCGCTGTGTGAGTTATAGCCTAGAAAGTAAACAGCTTTGGTGTATATGAGAAACCTGCCCTGCGACTGCACTTTGGGCCCTGCAAGAGAAGAAGCTGAGGATTTAGGGTGGGTTGGGGTAGGGGAAACTGTAAGTCTGATAGGCTGTAGGTGATAATGCTTCTCCTAGGTTTCATGGGACTGGCATGACTTAGATTTTCAGAATATTTTCCGTAGCCTTCTGAAGACTGGAAGCTATGTCTGGTGAATCAAGGTGAGAACATTCTCAAGACTTCTTGGTATCTGGTTTTTTTTGTTTTGTTTTGAGGGTTTTTTTTGTGTGTGTGTGTTTTGTTTCTTGGGTTGTTTTTTTTTTTTTTGGATTTTTGTTTTGGCTCATGAAGTTTAAACAACACATTGAGTTCTTTCGCTGTGTATTTTATCTTGCAGGTAGGCAGAAAAGAAATTGATTGCCCAAATTCTCTTGAAATTCAGTGAACTACTAAGCCTTAGCATTGTCACATACTAGTTTGGTGTGTTCGAAGGTTTTTACAGATTGCAATTATAGCAAAGCTTGACTTTTAGCTTGGTGACATTTTAAGTCCTGACGTGTAAGTTTAGCAGTGATGATCTTGTTAGTTTTCGATAGAGTCTGAGTGGCACTAAGCGCTTGAGTGACCTTATTTGCTGATTGGGAGGCATTGAGAAGGCTTATGTGAGCATTCTATTGTTTTAGAGGTAGAGAAGTTTACCTTCAGTTTCAGAATTTTTGAATGTAATGCTGCTAGGCCTTTACATTGACAGCTTTAAGCACAGTTCCTCCTGAATGTAAAGGAAGACCTGGTATTTCTGTAGACTAAAGCAATAAATGCAGGCTACTACCAAAGAAGCGTGATCTACTATAAAGATTTCAGTCAAGAATATGAATTATATAAAATTATAAAAAGCCTGTATATCAGATCATGTATTTAATGAAGAAAGAACATGCCTCTGTGTCCATTTATAAGTGTTTAAATCCACTAAGTGTTAAGATTTCATATTTTGAGCTACTAGAATGACGTACTTGCTCTGACTATTCATACCATCATTAGTCATTGGTTAGTAGTATGAGACTTACATGACGTTAAATTGCAGAAATGTATTTCAGGTTGTGTATGTGCATATGTAAACAACATCATCAGTTGCTGCTGTGAATGAACTGCAATACAACTTCTGTGTTCCCGTTCTGATTCTTAGGGATAACTAGCAAAAGCTATAGTGAACAGCAATCTCCATTCTTTTTTCTGAGGAGAATTTGATTTGGAATACTATGGCGTAAGATATACCTGCATCTGCACTCAAAAACCCCCCAGATTATTTCTGCTATGCATTTAATGATGAAACATCCTGAGTAAATGCAACAGATATCTTGCACACACGTATCTGAGACTTCTCTTTTGTACCTGTCACCTGGTCTCTTTTAATTCTTTACACCAGAGAACAGTAATTCTGTAAACATTTTAAATTTTGCCATTCATATATCACTGGAGAAGGGATTTTTGATTTTAAGTAGTTTCGTGCGTGTGCAAGAATTTTCAGTGGTGTGTTTTGTTTTTTGTACAATTAACTACATGCTATTGAAACATAAAGTTCTAATTGATCTTTTTCTTTCCATTTTAGTAGTAATTGAATCACAGAGAGGCCTACCTCCAGTAAATGAGGACAGCATAATTTTTAAAGAAGATCGGCAAGCAGCAGGAAAGGTGTGTGTAAAGGAAAAGCCTGTTATTGAAAGTATTCTTTAGTGCTCCAAAAAGTAGAGTTGAAATTGATTAAATTATATAGTTTTTCTTTATACTTTTGACTCTTGCTATATTCAACTACTTTTTTAATCTCAAGAATTCCTAACCTGGAATTCATTGCATCCTTACAGAATTATAATGTCTGGTGAATTCCCAGTATTTGATGAGGGTGCTTGTGGAGAGGTAGGAGTTGCTTTCAGATGTATGATGTCTTGGAATAACAGGCTGTACTCTCTTACTGCCAGATAAAGGCGAAGGTTAGAGTGAAGTGCCATGAAAAATGGGGAATGTTTACAGCTCTGTGCTCTGCTGTACTGGTTTAAGGCCAGTGAAGAATGTTTGCTGAGAGGGGTGTTGCATTGAATTTTCTATATTTTCTGTGAAAGGAAAGCCATCATCTACAATAGTTACTACTATAATATCCTTGAATGCTAGATGGGAGTGAAACAGACTCAGCCTGAATTGTGGATGTTCTGTACAACATGGCAGAATTCTCTGCTCTCCCTGGAATTGGGGAACAAGTGGTAACTGATGTAAAGGCATCTTGAAAAGATGACCTTTGAAGAAAAAATGATCCGGAGATTATTCCAGGTGTAAGAGATTTGAAAGCAAAATGGACACAGAAGAATAGAGATTTGACAAAAGGAAGGATTACTAAGGATGTGAGAACTTACTTTTCCACATTATAACAAATGTGGAAATTAGCTGGGGAAGTATACTGTCAAACAAAATTTTTGGTAATAAAACTGAAGCATGAAAGGAACTTTATTTGATGCCACATTTTCTACAATGAAATTAGCTATCTATTTTTGGTGATTTATTTAAGCATTTTAATTTTTTTTCTTTCAGATATTTGAAATATTCGGTCCTGTCGTACATCCTTTTTATGTGTTAAGATTTAACAGCTCTGAGCATGTCAAAGAAAAAGGTATTAATGTGAAAGATAGCATGTATTTTGCTCCATCAGTGGAGGACTTCACCCAGTATATATTTGCAGAGAAACTAAAACAGTGAGTCTGATTTCTTTTCTAATCTCATTACCATGTGTTTTTTAATCTAGCTAAAAATACTGGATTAAAGTTTGGTCTTGGGTGAGATTGATACTAAACTGTTTATTTCCTTTAGATATTCTCAACCGTGTTGTAATTACAAGATTGTACTGTTTTGCCTTTCAGAACAGTAGAGAGTAGCTGTAAACTGCAAGCTTTCGAAGTGCTATAATTACTAAAGTTCAGCTTCTTGTTGAATTTAATATATTCAGTTTACTTTTTTTTATGCTACTGTGTTACATAGAATATCATAACCAGAAAAAAGTTCATTGATAATTCCCCCATGCCCCCTCACACACATATACATAAAACAGTTTTGCAAGCTGAACACATGTTGTTCTTTGGATTCTTGTTTAGTTCCAAAACTGATAATAAATTTGTTGGCATTCTGAACAACTTTGTTGTTATTTACTATTTTTAGTTCATGTTACTAGGCCAGAATTGAAATCTGTTTATCAATAAAACTATTAAAAAGTTGGAGTATAAAAATTCTAGATAAAAATTACCTACTGTAAATTTGTGAAAGAGGAGGGATTTGAGTGCCAGTGTAGTATAATGCTCAGAAATTCCTCAGTAGTGTTTGTGCATCCCAGCCTGCCTGAGGAAAGCAGCATGTATGAATAGGACTTGATGCCGTTTAAAGGAGAATGTATTCAAAGACACAGACAAAGAAATAAAGCATAATAAATGACAGCTAGATATTAATGTTCTAATTATTAATGAATAATTTTATATATATAGGTTAAAATCCTTTGTCATAAAGGTGACTTAGTTTCTGTTTGTCAGGATTCTCAGTTTCTCATCTGACTTGGGTTGGTTAGTTGTCTGCACTCATTACAACTCTGCCCATATTCATACTGAATGATTTTTTTCCTTAGTCAAGCATGTGTGGCCAGACCTGCAGGACTCTTTTTTTTTCTTTTTTTTTTTAATTTCTCATTTCTGTGTGAGCAACAAGCATATTTTTTTTCCTTTCAGTGAGGCCAAAAATAGATCAGTTTCTTGCTCTGATGCTTGTTTGTTTTTCTGCAGCATTTTGATGCCAGCTGGTCTTTGATTTGCACTATTAAACTTTGTTGCTTAGCACAGTAACTGCACAGACTTTAGTCATCTGCTTGCTGCATCAATAACTGTGTACTGTACTCAGCATCTGAGATAGGAGACTCATGTTTTAGTCTGTTGCATGCTTTGGAAAAAGTTTTGGGAACCATTTGTCTTTTGGTAGTACTTCATTGTCATACGTGGCAAAAATTGAACACTAGACAAGATATTTCAGACTGTGGCTTACTAGCACAGCTGAGCAGTGCATCAGACATTGCTTCTTGCCTCGATTAAAATGAGCAATGTGAACACCCGTGTAGTCTGACATGACCCATAATTTCTGAATCATTTGACTAAAGTTACATTTCACTGAAACTGTTTTATTTCTGGGCTTTGTCACTATAATTTCTTAAGCTCTTATGAGGCATTTGGTACTATTTGTTGAACATACCTTTTCACAAAGTAGGTATCATTAAAAATGGATACAAATTTTCTGATTATTTCTGACCTATGCTGTAATGTCTGTCTGAAGGAACCAAGATGGCATGGACAGTAGAAAAGTTGAACTTTGGTCAGGGCTTCACAAGAAGGCTTTTGGACCTTAGCAGATTGTAAATTTGATGACCAATAATTTTTATTTTCTACTTTTTATTAGTTTGACGGTATGCACACCAGATTGTGGAGTATTAAAGGCTTAAAGTTTTAAAACTGCTACTGAAAACTGTGATGGTACTTTGAAAATGAAAGGAATCAAGATAAAGATCTGAAAGAAACATTAAGTTTGAAGCTTTTTCTGAAATCTGAAATGCAATCTGCTTGCATTGTGCAAAGTTGAAGTGCTATGAATAAACCTTACACTTTATAGAAAAGTAAAGTGTAGTGTAAAACTTACTGAATGCAAAACAATTTGTTGCTAAAAATAGATAAGCTTATGTTCATGATTCCTCTGAGTCACCTTTTGTTAGACTTACAGATCTTACTTCAGAAATATCTTGACTGTGGAAGTCAAAGAAATACTATATTGTTCTTTAAAGAAGATTACTAAGTTCTTTGTAGTATGAAAAGTGGTTTGTGTTTTGCTGAAATGGGCAAGACTGCCTTGGGAGAGTGAGATAAGCTGTGTGAAATTAAAAGGTTTAAATTTTGCAGTCAGTCATTGCAGTGAACTGCCTCATTTCAGATTCCAAACAATTTAGGTTCAAAAGGATGTGTTAAAAGAATATTGATCAAAACTTAATACTGGCTGTATGAAATGCTTAGTCATCACTCAAAGCAGGAAGATTTTTCAAGTGAAGTAGTAAGTTGACATATACATTACTGTTCATTTAGGTCATCATGGCTGGGCTTTGTGAATGAAGATTTGGGGAGGGCTGTACCCACATTTACTACAAGCACGCTGGTGGCTAAAGAGGCCAATGCGAGATGGACAAGTCCGGTTGCAAAAGGCACAGCAGAAAGACTCCTTGGATGGTGTCTGCAAGACATGATTCTTTCTGCATTGTCTTTTCTCCTCAAGAGTGATGCTGCCTGCATTCTCAACAAAAGCAGCAGCATGTCTCCTTAGCGTGGCGTGACCCACCCGCTGTCTGAGCGCGGCGCCTATTCATTTATTTAGATATAATGCTAAGAAACAAATGCCTCTCTGGAAACATGCACTTCTTGGTGTACAAGATCTGATACCTTGAAAGTATTACTCTTCCTTCATGTGGATTGTCTGATTTGTGTTTGGGGTTGTTTATTTTTTTTTGTTGTTTTTTTTAGGGAGAAAGGTTCGGATGCATCTTGGAAGCATGACCAAGAACCACCACCTGAGGTAACTGTAGTGGATTTTTTTTGTTTATTGTTTTTTGATTACACAAGCTATATGTAAACAAAATTCTATGCAGAGTAACTAATTAGCAGGCTTATTTTTTTTTATGCAGATAGGAGTTGGATGTACCTTTTTTATTGAAAGAAAAGTTCATGCTTTTCTTGGAGAGGTCTTATAGTAAGTGTAAAAAGTACTACCTGTCTTTTTTTACTTGCTTTTTGCAGTTGGGAAAAATGTATATTTTTTATTCACTTCCTCTAGTCCTTCAGGCGGTTTTTCAGCCAGGGCACCATGAACCTGCCCATGCCACAGTTGGACAACGTACCCAGAAGGATACTGTGAGGGGCAGTACAGTCCTTATCTGAGACTGGGTGTTCTGGCTTGAAGGAGAGATGTTCTAACATGAACTTTTCTCTCAAAGAATGCTTGTCTGTCAGTTCTCACTGTAAATTGCCTTCCTTTCTTGGTGAGACATCATCTCACAGAGAATCATAATTTGAGAATTAGAAGTGTTGCTTAGGAATTGGACTGTATGTATGTTATCAGTAGAGCTTTGAAAGGCTATGTGCTTAGAAACTTTTGGCTAGTCTTAGCTTTCTTTTATTCAGCAATTTTCTAGTGGTGATGATACAAAGTGTGCTTACTGGCTAATGGTGAGCTCTTTTGTTGTTTCTTAGTCATGTTTTAAAAACTGCTCAGGACATAGCTTGTAAATGTGTAATTTAAGTTTGTAGGAACCTAAGAAACTTTAAAGCTTGACTAAATACAGTGAAACAGTCAGATTTTCTACGGGTACAGATTAATTGCTTTTTCCAAGGTTTGGTTTTTTTAATGATTTTTCTTAGTTTTACTTATAATACTCTTACCTTCAGGTTAGAATCTGAAGGTACAGGGGAAACTTCAGGTTTGCTGTACTTCACCATAGGAAGGTAGAAGGCTTGAACAAAATCAGTGAAACATGGGCAGGCAAACTTGCTTGCTTTTTATGACATCTTTGTTTTTGTGGCTGTTCTGATTTTCTGATCTGTCTGTGTACTCTGTTTTGGAAAAAATCCACATCTGACATCTTGTAATCCCCAATTAGAATAATCTTTGGTTAGTTCTAGCAGTCAGAGTGTACACCAGGCTATCTAAACTGTGACAGCTGATGAGTTGATAGAAAGTAGCTTTTGCTGTGAAGGTAATAGCTGTTGACAAGGGTGCAGATTAAATTTTACACTAGTGATGCTTGAAATTGTCTCTTACAGTCAGACTCTTTTAGACATCTCAGCTTGCATCTGAATTTGTAACTTTTCTGGCTAGCCCCTATGGTAAACTGTGTGCAGTTGCTGGAGTCAGTTTTTTTTGTGATATTGTGAGGCTTTATTTTTGTATGAATGTTAAATTAACCCATATTAGGCTTTTTTTTACTTGCTACTTTATATGGTGAGCTTTCCTTTTCTGACAGGCTCTTAATTAACCCAACTTAACTGTGAACTTGCTAGTACAGTCTTTTCCAGCCTTGTTTTTGGGGTCATAGGATGACAAAGTGTGATCTGTATGCTGCAAGGCTGGCAGGAGCAGACAACTGCAATTTTTCTGTGACACGGCTTTTATGGAATGTTACATGGAAAGTAGGTAGCAGTAAATGTACCTATTGCTGTTTATTATTTCTGCTCTACGAGAATATGGTGTATTGAAGTCCTTAGAAAAAAAGCAGGAGTTAGTGAAAGATTTTATGTTATGGTACGTATCATCTTGCTGTATTCCTTGTGGCTTTTTTTGAGTAAGTACGTAATGCAGTTATGTAGAAGAGGCAATAGTTGCATTCAGAATTAACTTTTATGTGGCTTTTTTTAGTAGTGTTCTGCTGCATGGTTTTTGAGACCCATGCTCTGTGCATACTGTAAGCAGTAAACCTCCGGCTTTCAGAATTGGGAAGGGTGGGAACCAATCCTACCCCTTTTAAGCCATATGAGTGAGCTGTTTTTCGGGAAACTAATTAATTCTGACAGATTTCTTCCCTGTCACTGATAACGCTTCCTCATTCTAAATGTAAAAGGTAACAAAACCTTGTATAACAAGAAGAAAATGCAGTGACATTGAATCTATTGTAAACAGCAACATTCCTCAAAGCCAAAAATTCCTTTGGAATAACATTGCTATTGCAAGTTTAACAGGAATTTTGTTATTTAATATACTACAGAAAATTCCAGTTTAGTGACAATTTTAGACCAGACCTTTTTTTTGATGTTTAGCTATGCTGAGTTATGTATTGGTTGTCAAGTTAATTTTTACTTATTTTAAAAATTCATGTTTTAATTCCCCCAGTCTTCAATTTACCCTTCAAAAGCTTTTCTTGGCAGTAACTAGCCAGCTCCTTCAGAGTTTCCCAATTCCTTTCTAACTAACACCAAGGCAATAAACATTTTTTTGTTCAGTACTTGAATATTGCTCTTTTAAGGAAAACTAGACAGATTAACTGAATCTTGTATTAATTGTCTTATGAGAAATTTCGTGTGCTGAGAAGCCAGCTGATCTCTTTTTTTTTTTGACCAGTTCTTGGATTTCAGTGATGATGAAAAAGAAAGAGAGGCAAAACAGAAGAAAAAGAAACCTGAAAGTGAAGGAAGGAAAAAACTCAAATCAGAAACAATTCCAAGTGAGTGAATGCTATGGGAGAATGCTTTTTGTCATTTTTCCAAACTGAGTTTGGAATGCCCATCTACATTTATCTTAATGATTGATTTTTCATACAGTTAATCAGTATTTGTGTGCTTTTCAAAGTTATATTTGTGAATTTGTGGCTACATTCTGTATTTTATTAGAAGAAAAAAGTTATTTTCTGTTAAAACGGAAACCCCGTAGAAGGGAAGCAGCAGAACAGTTGTCAGAAGAGAGTCAAGGGCTCTTAGAACAGTGTTAGACACACAGTGAGGATACAGAACAGGTACCATTTGGAGTTTAGAGATTGCTTATTACAGGGGTTGTTTGGGCCCAAGTTCACCTAAAGCCTTTGAGTGCGGGGCAAGATAGATAAAGGCCATGTGCAAATTTTGGAAACTCACTTCTTGGGAAGTCAGGGAGGAGGCCCAAGTCTTAGATGGGGAATTTATTCCTCTGTCTGAAAAGGAAGCTCTTCCTCCTATGGCATATAAGTACTCCTCTAAAAAAACTTAACTGGTGTAGCTTACTGAGAACCCCTCTGTTCACCTCCTGCAGTCATTAGATAAACAAACCTGTGTATAGGTTTTCATAATATGAATAACCTTCTGCACCTTCCTTTCTCCTGCTGTTGTCATACTTGTCCAGGTGTATGCTTGCATCTGTGCTCTCTTTGCAATAACCAAATTTTCCTTTCTCGTCCCTACTTACAAAAAAGCACCACGCTTCTGCCTTTGATTTTCTAGGACAGACTCCTGTGAGTTTGCAGCTCTTCCATTGTAAAGCTGATATACATTGTGCCCCACTCAAATCCTCTTCTCTTGATCTGGGAAAGGAGTAACTATCCTTTAATGCTTTTTGTACAGTACGACCCTCCCTTGTATCATTTAAATAAAGCTGCCATCTTCCTTGGACTGGCTTTTGCCATATGGTTTTGAAGTTTTCCCTTAAGAGAAGGATCTGAATTGTACTGTACTTTCTCTTCATTGCTGATGTGTTTTTTTCCTCCTGTTTTCTGTTTATCTAGCATATGGCGTGTTTTATACCACATCCTTGTTCTTCTAACTTATTGCAGACGTGTCTTTGCCTAGGGCTTGCTGAGGCTGTTACTGAGCTATGTTATGTTCTGTAACTGAGAACACAACAGGGAGAACTGACACACTCTGTCAAGGGAGATGTGTTATGATTTGTTGGCATATAAAGTGAAATTGTGTGCAGTTTGCTTTGGCTATAGACTTAAATAACAAGGATATGTGACAAATTGAGACAAAAACTCAGTCTCAGATGGAATTTACTTGGTTGCGTCTTCATAAAACTCTGAGTATATTAAAATTGTCTCATTGTTATAGTGTTCGCTAGGAGAAGAAAGAACAAAAATACCCATTCAAGTACTTTCACTTCAGTGCTTCCAAAAGGTCTCCTTGTACCAAAGGAGTTTTAAGTCCTAATTCCCCATGGAACTTAGTAGGAATTTTGGTATCCAGGTAGCTTTCCAGACTTAGCCTTTCAGAGATGAAAATGTTTCTATGTAGTCTAGTGCCAAGGATTATGTTCACACAGGTGTTTAAATTTCAGTGATTTTACGTGGTGGTATATCCCTGAATACCTTGTTGCTTCCAGCCCTAAAATACTTTCGAGTTTATGTTTCTGTTTAAATTCTACGACTTCTTGAATCTCTTTAAACCTTCTTTTTTGAACATTTGCAATATTTTGGTGCTCTTCATTTTATAACCCTTTTCCCATTAAAGTTTTTCTTATATAAAGAAACAGTACATTTGTTATGAACCTTAAATATATGCTTACAATGACCTGTAAAGGGAAAAATTAATCTTAAAAAGATGAATACTGAAAGCTAATTAGCTTAAGGGACAGGTTTCCCTTTCACTGGTAGAGTAAGTTAATTTTAATAATTTGAGCTTGAATAATTTCAAACCATTTGTGTCCTGTGCCTGTGGTGTAATACCAACTCAGGACTGAAAGCCATATACTCCTTCAGGGTAATACAGTGTTGAGTTATCTTTAGCTTTAAAATGTGTTGCTTTTAAATCTTGGTTTAAATGAAAGCTTCCGAAATACTCAAAATTTGAGTGTTCCTATGATTCATTTATACAAATGAAAAGCCTGGAGGGAAAGAAAGTGAGATTTCTTTTTTAATGATTGAATTTGCAGCCCTCAGGATCATCCTTTTTGTGTTGTCTAATCAATCAAAATTAGTTACTAAACAGTAGACTTGCCAGTATTATTTTGTTGTTTATGTATTAGTTTTAAGTATTTTTTGTTGATAAGAATACTTTTCAAATTTCCTTGACTTCAGCTTGGAAGATTTATGAGGACTAAATTGATCTTTCCAAAATAATACTACAGCTGTGTGTGTTTGTGGGGTTTTTTGTTTGTTTATTTTTTAGGTGAGAAGAAAGGATTTCACCAGTCAATGCAGCAGCCTGCTTCAAGTTATTCAAGGGGATATCGTGACAGAGGGTTTGCCAGACATTCACTTCGTCCTCCATCAGGCCCTCGAGGGTTTTGGAGACCACAAGTAAGACCACCACAGCTGTACTCTTCAGACAGGAGGATGCACCAGGAATCGCCAGTGTTTCCACAACTTTATAGAAAAGAATATCCAAGGATGCAGCAGTATCCTCCTCTGGGCTTTGGTTCTGTCAGTGACGTGCATCAATTTCCCCCTCCGCTTTCCCGTATGAATATGACTTGGACAGGCCCAAACATGTACAACTCGTCATACCCGTTTTTACCACCTCCTCCTCCGCTGCCGCCTCCCCCTCCTCCAGATAGCCATCCTTCCCAGTTCAGGCCTTACTAAGTTTCCATAAATGTGCACACAGAACATTGCAGTATACAGGACTGCCAAGACTGTATTCCCTTATTTTGAAGATACTTTTACTGCAGCTGTAGAACAAATGCAGAATTTTGTACTTTGTGGGACAGTCATAGAAAATTATTTTTTTCTATATATGTTTTCTGTTTCAAAAAAGAAAATTATAAAAATAACTGAATATTAAGTAATTGTTTATTTTTGTAATATCTGTTCCTTTGAAATTATAAATAAAAACTTTTTGGAGACTGGTATGTAGTGGAAATCTATTTTGTAATAAATGTGAGTAGTGATGAGGATATGTCACATAAATGGTATTGTAATACTTTTAGAATGGTTGTATGTTGCTATGCTAAACAATTTTTTTCAGTTTCTGCAAATTTTGAAACCTGCTTGCATGGGAACTAAAAAGCTGACATCTAAATTTAAGACGGGTTTGCCACTGTTTGTTTAAGATTGGGACCTGAGGTGTTGGCAAGTTCAATTCTTTGGGGAATGGAAATAAAACTGGGTATGCTTGATAGAAAAATGGATGCAGTGGAAATACTTCTTTTGTATCTTTAACTCTTTGGTAAAATGTCCTACTGTCTGACCTGCTGCTAAATCTGTCCACAAGATGTTAAAGCCTAAACTATAAAACTTGGGAAAACTGACCTGGTAATTTTAGTGGCAAAAATAGCTAGTTTTGTTTGGCCTCAGTTATTTTTGAGTCAAAGTGTTTTTTAGAAATCTGTGTTCCTACCTTACTGTGTTATGTCAAACATGTTACTACATTAAAGTGTTAGAGCAATATGCTTTAATAACTCTTCTGCTGAACTGCTCTCCTGCCTGGACACCAGTTCCTTCCTAGACACAAGGACAGATCCTTGGCAAATGAAGCACTTAAGACATCTTCCTTTTTCTCTGCCACTGGAAATTGATTGGTAATGCACACCAGCTCAATTCTTGATCAGTGCTACTTTGGAGCAGGCTGAGCTTTTTCATCTGAAATAATTTGGCGGGTAATGCACCCTCTGTAGAGGTACTCCAAATTAAAACAACCAGCCAGCCAACCAGCCAGAAAACAGAAATTGTGAAATGTGAATTGTGCAGACATCAAGTCCTCAGCATCAACATTTCCTCTGTCTGTTTTTTAGCTAGTCCACACTAATTGCTAATATAGATGTAATTTTAACATTCAGCATGTAGTGTAATACTTATTTTTTTGTAGATACTGCTTAGGCACTAATGTTTCTGATGCAGGCATACAAAGACAGAAGGACTTAAAAATCTCTGTTCATTCTGATTGTTGATAGTGTTCAATCCTGACGCCAGTTGCAAATACCAGTAAATCCCTGTTTGCTAGGAATTTCACTGTGACCTATGTCCCAGCAGTTGGTAAGCTGCTGGATTAGTACATTGATACCAGAAAAGGTGTTGAAGCCAGTGTCTTATTGAGTAAAATCATTGAATTATATCTGATATGCTTTGTTTAAAAACAAAGCCATCTAGCTTCCCTCTTCTCCTCTCCCCAAAAAAGCAACTGAAAGGGGGAAAAAACAAACAAAAAACCCCACAAAAAAACTCCTCAACAAACCCCAAATACTTCAGTTTCTGAATTTGACCTTCCATGTGTACAGATATGATTCTGCAATTCTTGTGGGCAGTCACAATGTTTTGAATACAAGAAATTTGGAATTACACTGTTTAGTGATCCTAAGTCTGAACTGGAATGAAGAGAAAATACCATCATGTGTTGTCTTCCACGTAGAACAGCTTTACTTGCAAATTTATTTGTGTGCCTTCAATTAATCACTACTTATGTTTGAATACTGACTGCTTTTTCCAAATAAATGTAGTTGTTGCAGGAATACTACTATCGCGTTTTTATTGACTTTAAGCTATTTAGTGAATTGTTAGGATTTAGAATTTACTAAATTGTTGGGAGATTAGAACTTTACAATAGTTTGCTTTCATTCAGTGAGGTATAGTTGGGAAATCTAAAAGCCTCAAAAGAAGAGAGCATTTCTTATTTTGTGTTTACTTGTTCCCCTCAAAGGTGCATAAAGCAATTTCAACATCAGAAAAGTTTTGAGTCCAGGACAGAATTTTCAGATGTGACTCCCACCAGCCCTCCATCTGTGCCAAAGGTAGCAGAGATTGCTATAGGCTCAGGGCTGGGATGGGTCAAGTCTTGAGTAAAGTAATATTTTCAGTATTGCATTCTGACTCATTTTCACATTAGACCTGAAAAGCTGCGATAGAGCCCTGTCACTTCTGTAACATTTTTAGTTATTCCACTCTTTTTTGAAATTTGGCATTTCTTCATGGGCTGCTTTCCAGAGACAGCTTAAGGCATGGGATGAGGTGAGAGACTCAAGGGAAAGAGAGGCTTATGGAAAGATTGGATATAATTTTTCAGAAGGCTGATGTTTATAAATAGAAGTATGGAGCAGTAAACTATTGGAGTGTATAAATTACTGTAACTGATAACATGGGAAATGGAAAACTGTAATCATGTAGTTGACAACATTCCTCTTAAATTTATGAACAAACAACAGTGGTACATTTGCTGGCCTTTAACTCCGGTTTAGACAAGAGTCAGCAGCAGGAAGGGTCACCCCCACCTTCTCTTGGGGGTGAACAGCAAAAGAACAAAAAACTTTCTTAATGGAAAATTCTGACAAGTGGCATGGGGTGCAGAGAAGCACATGCTGCCACAGTTTGCTCTGAAAGATGATGGAATCTACACTCTTGGAGGGATTCAAAATTTGACTTTGGACATGGGCTTGTGTCATGTACTGTCCGAGTTAGTCTTGCTTTGAGTGGAGAGGTGGACCAAGCTGTGAAAGCCATCCCAGCCTAAACTATTCTTGTTGTGTCTGTCATTCTTCTGTCTTCTCACCAGAGGATTTTTTTTTTTTTTTTTTTTGCTACCTAGATGCTAAAAGGCACGAATAGCCTACCCTGAATTACTGGTGTTTGGGAAGCCTAGCTTTTAATTTATGCTATTGTACTCTTTCATTATACTACAGATTTTTATATGTAAAATATCCATGCTGTGCTAAAAGTTGGACTTGCTGTGGGAAATAATGGCTGCTTCCATTTCACTGGATGTAAGATGAATTGAAGAATTTTTCCTTTATTAGTTGTTTAGAAACCAATGATAATGAGGGTCTCAGTTGCTGTCATTTTCCCTTATGGGGTAAAGCATTCTGTATTGTACTATTTATTTTGAGAATGATGTAATAAATAACAGTACCCAAAATGTTTTTTAAAAATGCAACAAAATATAAACAAAAAATCCTCCTGAGAATTATTTTTTAAAGAATGTTCTCTAAAGTAGAGATTTTTGCCTTAGTGAAGACCTTTTTAGTAGTGTGAGGCACTCATGCCAGAATGCATATTAGTGCCATGCAGATGAAAAAAGAGAAATAAGCAGGGGGTTTTTTGTAGGTTGTACTTAGATGTTTCCAGATTCCGTTTTCTGTTTCTTTGCAAGTCAAAGATATAGTCAGTTATTCTTGTTTAATAAATTTAGTGATGCACATAATCTGATTTAAAGGATCGATGAGTCTGCACAAAACTGTTGGTGACAGGTTGGTTATAGTGAGAGTTGAAAATATGGAAAACACTGCTGAGGATGACAAGGCTTTTACAGAATAGCTTACCTTTCAGGACAAATACATAATTCTGGAAAGCGTGTAATGAGCTTTCTTTATCTTAATCACTTGGAAGTTGACTCAGAGTTGTTGAATGTGGGGTAGTCTTCATTTGTCATAAATGAAATCTGTTGTAACTATGGAACTATTGTTGACTTTTCTGTGAATTTGATGCTCTGTGCTTTTTACGTAATGTTTTGTGAAAATGCTTTATTAGAATTTTCTGTATGACTTCTGAGTTCTAAAATCGATGGAAATTGTGAGTCATAGATTGATGAATGGTTTGGCTTGTAAGAAGACTTAGACATTGTCCTATTCCAACCTCTCTTAGTGAGCAGTAACGCCTTCCAAGAGACCAGGTTGCTCAGAACCCCACTCAGTCTTGCTTAATGCATAATGCCTGCTATTTATTAACATAAAGCCAGCCACCAGTAGAGAGAGAGTGAGCAACTGTCACACACACTAGCTTTGAACTTGGAAACAGAATTTTCTCTGGCTCTTCCGTGCCCACCTGAGTAGCGTGAGTACATGGGCATAAAATAACATGCTCCACCAAATGCGGAAACAACTATGGGAGGACTTATGGTTATGAAGTGTCTAAGTTTGTTTATATTAAGTCTCAAAGACTATTGTTTGCATTGTGTTCTAAACAGGAAGATTTCACTTTGCAAGTTTCCTACTGTGGGAAGTAGGAAACAAAAATCTAAGAACTTAATCATCAAGAATGAACTGCTACTTGGTATCAGATTAAGTTGTCATGAAGGTCTGTCTTTTGAAAGAAGTGATACAGGTAATATTTTCTTCAAAGAGAAGAAAAATGTCATTAGCTATATTAATTTAATAATATTTACTCAATTTTTAATATGTACATTATGTGATCTTAAATCTCTTTTGTAAGAATTGCATGCACGTGAGATCTGTAAAAAACCCAAATATCTTCTTCAACATAGACTCAAGAAAAGAGAGTATGTTTTGTGAGATTTCAGTTGATTCTTTTATGTGAATGTTTGACCTCAGGTAGATTTTCTATAGTATTCAATTTGAAAGTGAAAAGTATACCCAGACTATAAAGACCTGTTTAACCTGTCTACTTGATCTTCATACCCTTGATTCTACCACTTCTGGACTGTCCTGTATAACAGTATGCCCCCTTATATCCAAGAAAACTAATAAGTTTATAAAGAGGAGACATTTTTGGGAAAATCATAGTCAGCATTTAGTTTTTTGGTTGCACTCTGCACTGTGGTGTGTTTAATTCATAGACAGTTTTACATTTATTTATGTATCCTATAATCATCAATCTTCACAGCTTTGCTTTGCCACATGATCTTTGGTCTTGGTTAGCATGTTCTGCAATGTAGAGAACACATGGATATATTGCATTTTTTCCTGGTTCTTGGCGCTCTACAACACTCATCTCTTCTACTGTTATATCAAAAAGACGTACAGCACCATCTGCATTGATATTCTGCTTTTGGTGACTGGCTGTTTGTTTTTGCCTTGCAGTGTATCCATTACCTACCCATTATGTTCTTTTTGTGGTATACCTAATTTTTGCTCTCAGTGCCACTCTGACGCTGAAATTGCTTGGACTTTAAAGAGTTTCATCCCTCCAGCATAAGGTGATGAAATGGTGATATCAGAATTTGAGATGTAAACAGTTACCATACCCTAGAGAAAAATACAGCCCTGGGTAAGTTAAATAGGTCATAATGCTCTTTTGTTTGTGAGCAGAAAATCCTGTTTGCTGTTTGTTTTACAATTCCAGTGTAGTGAAAGAAAAATAAACTTACCGACCTGAGCAGGAAGAGCATTATCATACCCTCCCAAAACTGAGGCATCTGGGTGTGACAGCATAGGACATTTGGATCATTTTATTGTCACTGTCAGTCTCTTAACCAAATCAACCATTTCTTCCATTGAAGAAGCAGGAGGGGAAAACTAGCAAAAAGCTATGGCATTTATCAAGATTTGGATTCCTAGGCAAAATATTTCCTATTAAGTTCAAACTAATTCTGGTGGAATATATAGCACACTGGATGATGATTTTATTATAATTAACCATAAAGAAAGTGTCATTTTAAGAGAAGAGATTTTTCTAGTTCGATTCAAGTTAGGCCAGTGTCTCCTGTGCTCTGTAACTGGTTCAGAGATTCCATTTAAAAGCAATTGCAGACAGAATCAATCCATCTGGTATGGATGTCTGGAAAACATCCAACTTTGGATCCTGAGAGGAATTCAATTTGCATTTCAGAGAGAACTCAGGGGCAGACACTAGGTCTCTCCTGTCCCAGGCTCATGAACCTAAACTAGTTAAGGAATTTTTTAAAGACCCACCTTTACAGATCTATGTGATGTAAGGATAGCATAGAAACAAGTGTTTTTACTTAGCGACTTTTTTTTGTGATTTTATTTTTTTATCTTGAGCCTTTTTTCTTTAGAGCCAAAAACCTACAGAAGTGGCTTAGTCCTTACAGGTGGTCAATCACTAATCCAGTTAGGTTGTGATGTTCTTTTGCAGTCTAAGAATAGAGGACGTTGAGTAAACAGTAATCATGACTGACTCTACAATGTAATATAAGAGGAGACATAGAAAATCTTTGAAGCTATGTTTGATGTCTTGTTTAGATTCTAATTTTCATAAGTAAACTTGGTAAGCAAATCCCCTTTTAATCAAGGAAGAATTTTTCTTTATAGGGTTGGTCTTAAGTATCATCTGATGTTTTATTTTCAGGAAACAGTTGTAGCATGAATATAAAGAAATGTATGCATATACATGTAATTAAATAATTTATAATATATTCACTTTAACATATAAATATTAAATTATCATTAGTAATTATATATGTGAGTATATATGTATAAGGAAATATTTGTTAGTTATTCTGAACTAATATAACTTTACCTGCTTCATGCTAAATTTTTTGGCAGCGGACAGAAAATTGTTGAGTTAGTGCTGCTTAAGCAGTTACTGGAAGGCTTCTGAATCAAAACAATAGAGCCTGTTAATGCTCTTATTCCATTGCAATATATTGAGTAAAACGTTAATTTAAATTATCCCCTGTTAATGCTCTTATTCCATTGCAATATATTGAGTAAAACGTTAATTTAAATTATCCCCTGAGAAAGAGAAAACACTTCTTTTTTTGGGAGAATCTGTTAGTATTTTCCTCACCTTACCTGTGATGGTCAGATGGCTGTACCCTCTGTTTTCCCTATGTAAATCACTGAATGGAGGAAGCCATGCTCCTCTCAAGTCACTTTCTGAGGTGATTCACTGTTTTACTCCATGTGATATGTTGTCGGATCAGGGCTCTGCTGTCGTATGGGAGCTCTGCCTAACTGCATTTTAATTTTATTTTTTTAGTTTTCAGGGTGTGGTTTAATGAGTGGTTAAGTGATTGTAAAAATACACCTAAAAGGTGGCCCTGACCTCTCCACTATGTTACTGTCGGTTTCTTCGAAGAATAACAGTGGTCATCTTTCAATGGGATGAGTTTTCTAACTGAGCTGAAGTGCAAGCCTAATAGTAAGAGAAAAGGTCTTGAGGAGTAATGTAACTTACCATACTGTCTTGAAAGGCAAGGATCTGTTGAAGTGGGTCCAGAGAGACAAAGATGATCAGACGAGTGGAGCACATCTCCTATGAAGACAGGCTGAGACACTTTGTGTGATTCAGCTCAGAGGGAGACCTTATTGCAGCCTTCCAGTACCTAAAGGAGGCTTAAAAGAAAGATGAAGAGAGACTATTTAGTGTAACAATAGGACAAGGAGTAAGGGTTTTAAACTAAAAGAGGGTAGATGCAGACCAAATGTAAAGAAAGAATGTTTTATGGTGAGGGTAGTGAAACACTGAACAAGTTGTCCGGAGAAGTTGTGGATTCCTCATTCTTGGAAACATTCAAGGCCAAGTTGGGTGAGCCTCTAGGAAACCTAATCTAGTTGAAGATGTCCCTGACTGTGGCAGGGGGTTTGGACTACGTGAGCTTTAAAGGTCCCTTCCAATCCAAAGTGTTTTATGATTCAATGACAGTGGATGATCTTCTGTACTGTTTTGGAAATTTTCAACATCCACACGTCTTTATGATGAAACTTCAACTTCATTGTACTAGAATATTTTTTTTTCAGATCACTAAGTACTGTCAAATGTCAATGGTTAAAAAAATTAATAATCTGGAGCTTTAACCTTACAGCTACACCTTTGAAGTGGTTAATTTAATTCCTCTATCATAACTTGTTTCCCATATTCAATCCTTTTGGCATGTATTATTGCATTTCAAATTCCATTAAAGTTGTGATTATGAAAGAGTAGTGTTTTTTAAACTCAAGAAGCAATTTAATAACTTCCAGATGTAATTACAGTACCTCTTGATGAGCAAGTAATCTTAATTTTTAAAAACACCATTTGACAAGTATTTTCTTATCTTCACTTATATTATCATGCAGAAGCCAAAGACAGTAAGTAAAACAGATATTTTCTGACATGTAAGTAATGCACTTCAGAATTTTAACAGGAAAAGATATCTACTTTTATTTGAAAAAGAACAAACAACACCCCCCCCAAAAAAATCAACCAAAAAACCCACCCCAAAACCCAAAAAACCCTTTTCTTTATGTTGTTCATTACTTAGCATGAAATTTTGCATCCCTTAATATTTATTAGATTTTTTCTTTGTATGCTGCAGAATCAGAATCAAACTTGAGTGGTTTTTTTCTTTAAAGAAGTCCTTCTTCCTAACTCCTCTGGTATGGAAATAATTTTTTGAAACAATAGTATATGAGATTAAAAAAAGAAAAGAAAGAGGTCTCTGCTTGCATCCTATCTGAAAGAATTAACAGAATTTGTATACAGGTTTTCTGAAAAAGCCCCGAGGAAGTTGAGTATGACTTGGAGATCAGATACTTGTACTCCTTTGAATAAAATAAAAAACAACAACTGTGAGTAATCTTTCTTTGGTAGTACCTCCTGAATTCTTATTTGTATAGGCTAATAAATAGTGCTACACTACAAATGTTTTGTATGCAAATATCTTATATCTTGTGAAGAAGACAAGAAAGTGGAAATGAATTTTGAATGGAGTACATTGAATTGCTAATTAGCCATAAGCACAGTAACCATAATAAAACACTGAGGTTTTAAAGTTTCTATTTATAATCACAAATTTTCCAAGTATCTAATGGGATCTAGCTTTTAAGGCTTACTCTGGACCAGTTTTGATTTTTCTAAACAGAAAGGAGTGTGGTCTGTTAGAGCAGAATGACAGATTACTGTCATTGATAGCCTTGGCCAGCAGAGTTCAGCGTATACAGTCTTGCAGCTTCAAATGCTTTATTTCTTGTGGCATTTCACCATTCGTCTCTCATCTATGTGAGCTATACTTTACCTTTATGTTTGAAAACTGTGGTCTGGTCATTCAAGACATGACTAGAAGATTTATCTTAGGTAGCACTTCGTTATAATTCCATACATATGTGCTCACGCACAACAAAAATATTTTTGATTTGCAAGAAGGCCAAAGTTTGTTTTTAGATAGAGGAAACATCTTTTTCTCTATCTGATAAACCAAAATAGATATCTTAGATAGATATTTTTGTGATATATATATATATTAAAAAAATATATCTAAATATAATATATATCTAAATAAAATATATATTAAAAATATGTATAAAACCTTACATTTAAAATGTGTATTTAAAAGTGGAGATTGCTGAAAATACCAATCTTTCAAAATGGAAGCATCTACTGAAAAATATAAATTGGAGAAATTCCTGGGGCAATATTCTGAAAGAGAGCTTTGAAGCCCTGAAACCCATGTTTTGTTGCTCAGGGTTGTGTTGCCAAGAATGGGGCAGAGGAGGTAGAAGGCCCAAAGGAAGCTGTGTGATAAAGTTAATCTGGCTCCATTGGAGTCCTTTTGGAAGTTTATGCAAAGATTTTCAGTGTTGATAGTTGGAAAATTCTGGTTAAGGGAACTTTTGAAAATGTTCTGCCCATTAGTTTTACATGCCTTGCATGTGCTGTATTTGTGCGAGGTTGTCCCTATGTGTGGCTGCTGTCCTCTTTCTTGCCAGCACTGGCACTTAGTTACATGGAAGGAAGACTTCTTCCACACTGCAAAAGGCAGCAACACCATGGAGGTGAGACTAATTTGGGGATGGTATGCATTCTCTGCCTGTGCTGAGATTAAAATTCAGCTGGATGCTCAAGAGTGAATAAGAGTTACTTGTATGAAGTTCGTAACAATTTCCTATTTCATCCTAGGCAGAAGAAGCACATATGTAAGGGCTTGAGATTATCTATAAAACAGATACCCCAACTCCCAGCTGGGACTCTGATAGTTTGTGGTTGAGGTGGTTTGGTGTTGCAGAGCAATGTGATGTCTTAGCTCTATTCTGAAAATTATTAAAATGTGAGTAATTTTAAACCTAGAAGAATTAAAAACAAGGAACACTGATAAGAAAAGTTATTAAATAATAACAGAAAAAGCAAGGAATTAGAACTTGATGACTTGGTAAGATTGAGGATTATCCCATTCTGAGGAGATCAGTTGTTCTTCACTGAGTGATGACTGCCGTGAGAATGGAGTGCATATTAACTTCCAACTACTGCTCAGTACATCTAGGCATCTCTCACGTGTATTCATGAATAAATAACTGCTGTGTACTTCTGAAATTTGTATATCCTGATTTGTGGAGTCTCTTGGCACCTGGTAGAAGTTGCTGAACAGAGTGACTCAGAGGAGGATGATTACAGTGCTAACAGCAGAAAATGTCTAAGTATAGGTGAGCTTGAAAATGCCCATAGGCAAGATTTTGTTCTAAATAAAAACTCAGACCTAGTTAAAAAAAAAACCCAAACAACAAAGAAAACCATAATAACAAAATAACCAAACCAACCAACCAAGAAACCAAACCAACCAACCAACCAAAAATCACCAAAAACCTTCAAAAACAAACCCCTTGGACACTCTTCTAGGATTAAACTTGGCCTATAGCTTTTCAGGGGCAATTTCAATTTAGTGTTGCATGTCAATTATTTTCTTCTGCTAGATGTCCTTTTCAGCTTCATTAGTGCCCCAGTCTGCCTCATGCATAAGTGTATGAATGCCTGTGCTGGCCTAGTACAGAGCAAGAAGTAAACCAGGAAAGCATTTATGCATGGAGGGTTAGAGCTAGAGAAACCACAGAGGACCATGAGAGTCAGGAGAGGAGGTAAGAAGTAATGAAAACAGACCAGATTTTTTATCTTGACATGTGACTCTCTGGAGTGACAGCTTTGTGGATTTCTGTACACAGAACTACAGGTTGAACTATACAGATTGTAGATATGGACTTCTGGGAAATAAGATTGCATGCATTGTTATTATTATTATTATTCCTCATGTGGAAGAAATATTATGATCTTATTTTTAATATCTCATTTTGAAATACAATTATACTGTGTAATATGCCTGACTCAATATGTAATTTTGCTTTCTACTGCAAAGGAACTGGGTTTGCATATTAACTCTCTGAACTATAGGGAGTAATACAGCTGAAAATCTACGAAGTGTAGTAGCAAAAGTGTTAGCTCTACTGCTTTGTACAGAAAAGACTGGGAACCATGTAGCTTTAAGTGATAGGAAGAGAAGAAAAACTGCATTAAAGAAAAATACATTTTTCAAAATATATATTGAAATCTATTGTTCCTATTGTATTCAGTAATTATTTCCAAACACCAGAGTGGGGGATGGATATTAACGTCCAGAGGAAAGCAAAGAAAATAAACTACTACTTCAAGCTTGCTTAAGTACCTTTTAAGTTTTTGTGCAATACTTAAGACCTATACTTGTTATCTTATTACCTTATGATAATGCTCAAAGAAGTTGCAATATGTGCTGTAAGTCAATGTCTGTTCATAATACACATTTTTATTTCCTCTGCTGTTACTTACTCTTTGTTGAAGTCAAATGGTAGTTAGCTCTGAATGCAGTCAATACTCCTCTGGTGGGATTGCAAGACACATCAGTTTGAGTTTTGTCAAGAATGGTGTGTACTCTGATGATTTTGAAAAATGTGTTGTCTTTGTTCTTAGTCAAAATAAAATTTATTTGAAAAATGAGCATATTTTACTCTTATTCACCTTTGTAAATGAAGTGAGTGAAAGTAAAGGAATTGTCTTGCTTAGTCAGTTTGGAAATGGTGATGCATAGATTGGTGATCTCAGAGAACATCTTTGTCAGTTAAACCAAAGCTGAGGAACAACCTTCCACAAAAAAAACCTCCCTTCAGCCCATGAAAGACATCTGCAGATGTAAAAAAAGCAAAAGATGAAAGGGATGAAGCAGAGCAGAAGGCTGAAAAAGCTGAAAATCTCTTAAAGTTAAAAAAAAAATAGTAGAAGACAAGAATCTGAAGAGCAGAGAGTCATTGTAATGTGCTGTAGTTAAATAGAAGAAAAGGTAAGAAAAAATTAATTTGGCACCTTGCACAGGTGCAAAGAGATGTTAGAGTAATTTTAAAAATTAGAGAAGCTGCCTGACACTAAATAAGCTGCTTCTGGGTATTTACAGAAGAGGAGCTGCTCACCACGCAATATTCAGTGAAGCTGTACAGCTAACAACTAAGCATAATCCTGTGCATAATAATCTCAGCTACTTTCCAGAAGACAATGATACTTTGGGAAGTTATTAGGGAAATAATTTTAAGGACTAACCATAAATATTGTACATTTTTATGGTTTAGGATATGTTTAAAATGGCTCTCATTACAGCAATGAAGTCTTGGTTGGGACTTTGCTGAAGCGGGTGGCTTTCTGAGAAGATGGTTTAAAAAACAAATTTGGGTTAATAAGAAGCTTAATCCATAAAGGACTTGAAAAAACTAAGTTTAAACTAAACAATATAGATACACTTTTCTGAGACAGATTTTTAATCCTACTGAAGTAATTCCTCCCCCACCCTTTCCCAGGTCCAATTCAGTGTTATGAGCTTTTGTTCTCCCAGCTTCTTAATTTGTGATTTCTGTGTCTTCTTTTTTTCTAAACGATGCTTGCTATGCAAATAACACCCTATAAGTTTATGAACTGAAACTTTGTGTGTTTATATGTTTTACTGTCACCTCCAGGGGCCTAAATAGATGGTCATTGCCATGTGTTTGGATGGACAACTGTAGAAAAATCAGCAGTTAATTTATTGATGCCCTATTGCTGAAAATAATCCCCCTCTTTATATCTCACACCAATGAATCACTATTCATCTAATTTAGACCAAATATACAGATGTTTTTCTGCTCCTTTGGACTGTAAGTACCGTGTAGTATGTTGTGCTAATTTTCCAAAATAAGTTACTCAGTTTTCCTTTCTGAATGTCTTTACGACAAAGAAGACATCCGATTTAGGCATGAAGAGTGTTCCATAATGACTGCTATGTAGATCATGAAGCAGATCTGGCAAAAGAAGGATCCTCTATAAGATTAGTTTCTCACAGATGACTATGAAGAAAATTTGTGAAATAATAGTTTGTCATTTCTCTTCAATTCAGTGTGGCTTCATGAGTATGATAAATGCAGAAATACCACTTTGTCCCTTATCTGTTTGAGGTGAATTCTTCCACAACTTTGAATGGCTCAAGATGTAGTTGTAATGGCAGAGGATCAGTTAGCTAATGCTTTTAAAATATGTTTTCTCTTTTCCATGTGACCTTATTGTCATGACTTATTCTTTAAATTGTCTTCACAGAATAGGTAAGGCTGAAAGGAACTGCAGGGGCTCGTCTGGTCCAACCTCCCTGCTCAAGCAGGATCATCATAAAGCACATGACACAGGATTGCATGCAGACAGTTCTTGAATATTTCCAGTGAAGGAGACTGGGGAACCTGTCACTTGCATAGTAAAGAAGTTCTTCCTCATGTTCAGGTGGAACTTCCTCTTGTGCTATTGCTTGGCACCACTAAGAAAAGACTGTCTCCATTCTCTCTTCTGAGTCTTCTTCTGTGCTTGGTCAATATCCTGTGAATTTGTTAATTGTATTTGTTATTGTTTGACTGCTTATATGAATAAAGCGTTGTTCTAAGAGCACCTAGATTGAGTGTTCAGTGCTAGAAGCTGAAACTGTCAACTTTGTTAGCCTTCACCTGATTTTTATAGAGACTACCTTACTACTTGTTTGGAGGATGAGATGATTCCAAATAGCTTTTATTGACAAGCCTCAGTAACTTTTTTTTCTTTAATTTTCTGCTTTTCTTTTGCAAATTCAGAATGCATTACCCCATTTCGGGACATGCTGTCATCCTTGCAGTTAGATTTATGAGTCCATTCATGACTTCTGTTTTGTTAGGCAATTTCTGTTTTATATCACCTGGACTCCTAAGTGGAAAGAAGATGGTGTTTAAAGGACTACAACAGCAACAGAAATCCTGACTCTCTAAAGATAGAATAGATACAGTGTGCTTGCTGTTGTAGTTAGATGTAATACAGCAACAGCATTTAGGTGCCTAGCAGCTGCTGACTTGCATTATATTGCTGTATTGCAAGAAGCAACCTATTTTCCTTTTAAAGCACAGCTTCAGTCTGAGAGACGGTTCACAGCATGGAGATGAGTGGTGAGTGAATTATTCAGGGTTGTACAGCAGGTCAGAGGCAGAGGAGGGTATGAGAAGCAGCCTGATAGTTCTGGGAAGATAAGTCTTTAAGCACTTTATTTCCCTAGAGGCCACACTACTGTTCTTTGATTTTTGGTGAGTTTTATTTCAATAGGGTTAAGATTAAACCCATCATATTTACAAAAGAGACTTTACTATTTAGTTCTGAAGTGCCTGTCACTGTGATATTTTGGTTCCCACCTAGCTGATTCACTGGTATTTGATCTCTGTTAGAGTGGCAATGACATTATTCATGCTCTGCTTGTTCGTAATCTCTAAATTCCCAAAGGACAGTTTCTTTAAGTGGTACCAGCAAGTTGGCAGTTCCCAGCTTTCAAAGTATTTGTGAGTTGAATTATTCCAGCTCAAGCTGGTGGCTTTCTCACAATGACACAAGAATCTCCAGCTCCACCAGCAACCTCAGCCCTTTCCATGAAAGAACTCTTCCTTTCATCGTCTTTATCCTTGGGACTGCAGACAAAAACTAGAGGTTTCTGCTCATGAACTGAATACAGTTTTGCACAATTTGGAGAAGAGTGCAGAGAAAGTTTGGAATGGTTTCTTTCTCTCCACTGCCCCTCAGAGTTCAGCTTTTGCTCTTCTTTCTTCCCATTCTCTTTTGTGGATACCAGGCCTGGAAAGGGGCAGAAAGGATCTCTCTTTGAAGCAGATGGGTAGAAAAAAGTTCCTTCAGACACTTTTTGCTCTCAGCTCAGCAAAGGTGTGCAAGATGTTGTTGTTAGGAATCTGTAGACTGAAAAGACGTTGATGTTAAAACCGGTGTAATGAAAGCAAATGCAAGTGGTAGTCATAGAGTTCAAGTTAAATTTATGGACTTTTGAACATAGCATTTCTGTGCATGTAAATATAATTGTAAATATAATGTTGCAATGTGGTATTAATGTCACTCAAAAGTCAGCAGTAAAATTTATTGCACAATGTTATTTTTAACATTTTTCTGATAAACGTGGTCTCTAGACTATCTGCACTTTTTTAACCACTTGCAAGAACTCATAAATCATAGAATGGTCTGGGTTGGAAGGGACCTTAAAGATCATCTAGTTCCAACCCCTGTGTGCAGGGATAGCTTCCATTAGACCAGGACGCTCAGAGCTCCATCCAACCTGGCCTTAGACATTTCCAGGGATAGGGCATCCAAAACTTCTCTGGGTGACCTGTTCCAGTGTCTCACCATCCTCACGGTAAAGAATTTATTCCCAATATTTAATCTAAACCTACTCTCTTTGAGTTTATAACCATTCCCCCTTGTCCTGTCACTACATGCTCTTGCTCTTCAGGTCCTGAAAGGCCACAATTAGGTCACCCCTTGACCTTCTCTTGTCCAGGCTGAACAGACCAAATTTTCTTAGCCAATGTTTCAAGGAAATAATAAGGAATTGAAACATATCCTGAACTAAGATTAAAATTCAGAAATACAGTACTGTGGAAATAATTTCTTCTGAGGTCTTCTAGGTAACAATTATTCAGTGCTAACCTGAAAATCTAAGAAATCATAATAACAACAACAACTAAAAAGCAATCTTTTTTTTCCAGAAGTTCTGTATTGCTTTTAATAATTCTGAATTTTTTTTTTATTATGCTTTTAAATTGATCAGTGACTGTAGGTGCTGTGCTATCACTTTTAGCAGCAACCTCAGGTCACTAAGAGTTCTCTCCCTGAGGAATTAAATGGATGAAATTTTAAAGATTACTTGCACCACTGTTACCAAGCTACCTTACTCCTTTACACTTGCTGACTGGAGCCTCAAGTACCAGTATTTCCCTCTTGCTACAGCAAGATTGATTCCCCTCTTGCTGCTGCTGTTGATTCAGCACAGTTAGAGATCATTGCTTGGAAAATATAGCCTGATATCATAAATTCAAGACATGATTTTTTTTTTTTTTTTAATTTCACTTGTGTTTTTACAAGCACTTTCTCAGGAGCTGAAAACGGAATTTTCTGGCTTTCTGGCTTCACTCATTCTCTCTCATTAATCTCTGGCAAATATGGCAGTGTTTGGTTTGAAGTGTACATTATTAGACCTTGTTCATTTTTCATGAACGAATGTGTGTGATTTTTTAACTAGTCGTTAGTATTGATCAAAGCAATTGAGGCTGTCTGAAAACATTTGTTCTCAGTAGTCATTGTGCCCCAGCTCTACTCTATCCTGTGACAACTTTTACTGCTTGGCTTGTAAATGGTATCATTTTCTTCACAGAAACTGGCATTTATTTGGCATTTATTCAGCATGTAGAATGGTGGATCAGAATTTACATGATATTGTGAATGGCACTAAATTCAAATCCAAGTGTGTAGAAACAATAACATACTATCCTATATTGAGCCAGAAGACAAAAAAGTTACTTCAACTTGAGACACTTGATCTTGTATCTATAGCATAAGTCAAACAATTCAGGTTCAAACACTCAATTCTTAGACAAGAAATTGCACTTGGAAGGTGCCAGATAGACTGTTCTTATTTTTGCAGGTGAACATATTTGTAAAGTTTGTTCTGAATGTTTTCTTAACACTGTGATCTCACAGGACCAAAAACTACATTTCAAAAATACATCAATCTTTCTATCAACATTGCTTCAATATTCTAAACCTTCTGCTCATAAAGCTCTCATAGGCTTATTTCAGACAGTTTGAGATCTGGCAAGAGTGAACATGATTTCATGAACCATTAGAAATAGGTCATGAATCATGATATAAAATTTTTCCTACACGTTTTACTCCTAATTCAGCTGCAGAGGGCAGTTCAACATTATTAAAAATATTTAACAGTTTAACCATTTTTAATTTAAGAGCAAAGAAAAGTCATATGGAAACAAAAATGCTTTTTATAAAGAAAGATGTGAGAAATTTTGTTTTCATATGTTATTTCATAACCTTTCCTAAGAATCCATTTTGTGTTCTGAGGTGACTGCAGACAATCAGCAAGATTGAAAATGATCACTGTGAGAGTTTTAGATGCTAGCAAAACTTATTTTTTGCTGTCTTTTTTTAATTTTTTTTTTATTTGAGGAACAGACCTGAACATCCTCAACGTGAGAGCATTCCTGGGACCATATACACCAACACATGCAGCATGAGAAACAGGATGAACTGGAAGTTTCGGTCAGTTCCCAGAGCTATGACATCATCAGGATTGATGAGACATGGTGGTACACATCCCACGATGGAGGACTGGGATGGAGGCTGGGCAGGTGAGGTGGGGAAGTGGCACTGTATGCTAGGGAGAGGTTTGATTGTACAGCCTTTACAGTTAGTGATGGTGTGGGTGGGTGGCCTTCTTATATGCATGCTAAAGTTGTCATAAAACACGGCCCAAGCAAGTTCTTTCCTTTTGTTATCCAGAGACTTGAAACAGAAGTGATAATGATTGCAGATAAGCTGGGTGCTTGCCACAGGAGAACAATATCTTCTGTCATGATCCATATTTTCAAAATCCACTGCAGTGCATATCAGCAGGTACACTGGCAGTATAACCAGGAACAGTGCAGAATTATCATATGTTTCTGTGCTTGAAAGACATTTTAGTGAAAAAATAAAGGGTCGCTGAGAGAGCAAGTCCATTCCAAGCTGCCTTTCCTGTTGTTACCTTTAAAACTCTGCATGGTGCTCAGCTGATGCAACTTTGTTTTTCGCAAGCCTTTTCTGAACCATAGTCTGAACAGAAATCTGTTGCTTGCAAATATAAGATGCTTTCAGGAAGAAGCATGACTTTGCATTGAAAAAAAAATTACTAAAGCTAAATTCATGGTGAAATAATTTCAGCAGCTGGAGATTCTGTTCTAATGCTTTTTTGGAATTTGCAGTTAGCATCAATAATGGGCATGGTCATATCTTTAACCTGGACTTTCATGACAGAAAAATGTACTTGTTTAAAAAGATTACCTGACAGTGAAGCAATTAATGTGTGCATTATATCCCTGTGGTCCTCATGGAAATGAAATGAGAAGCTTCTTAAAAGCGACACACTCTTTGGAGCCTCAGCACACACCTAAATTACAGATCTGATCTAAAGATATATAAGATTAATGTAAGTAACGCTTTTACTTTGAAGGCTATGAATTGGCTTCTTGATCTCTTGGTGTAATTTGAAATAACTTTTTATTGGAAACATCAAAATGGAGTCTGAAGCTCTCAGGCATTGACCATCCCACAGCTAGGATCATACCGATAAATTGATAAAGTGAAGAAACACCGATTCAAATACCAATTTTTGTTGTTACATGTAGAAGAGGATTAACGTGTCTTCAACATTACATCTGAGATCCTAAGTAACCTTAACCAGCATTATTTTTGTATTAGGTAGCTGGTTTAAATGAACTGAAAACACACCAGACATCCTCAGTATTTCTAGTAATCAAGCTAAGTGGATTGTTGATAGACTTGAATTTAATTTTCCTATTCATCGTAAGTAAAACAAGTTCATTATTGCCTAAATGGTACCATAGAAGAAAATTACTATACTATCATGAAATGAGAGGGATGGAAATAATTTATCTATAGGAAGTAAGTAAAGCAATTTCATGGGACCAAAGGTCACATAATTTGGAATGTTGTCAGCCAATTAAAAAAAAAAAAAAGAAAAGAAAAAGAAGATTGACAAAATAAAAGAATGATGAAATTGTATTCTTTTGTGAGAAAAAATGTAAATCACTGAGAACCTGTCTTATAAAGAGCTAATTAAAATTTCTTGTTGCATGATTAAATCAACTGCTTTGAAACCTGAAAAGCTGCTTCTTTAGCTTTTGCTGTGATTTATGGCATGGCATGGGGCAGAACAACTTTTTAAAGCATTTCCACATAGACTTAAAATGGCTAAAAGCTTTGACACACCCATAAAAACATATTTGGTTTTCATGCAAAAATCTCAAGTAATGAAGAATTAGCTCCCACCAACACTTGTTTCAGTGTCAAATTACCTTAATTTAAACATGTGCTTCATCCTTGCAATTCAAACATTTTTGGTGTTTTTTCTGTTTAGCAGATTTTGTCAAAAGTAGGTTTGTGTTAAAAAAAAAAATCTGACGGAAAAGTAATCATAACGTAGGTTTCTGCGAGACACAAACCCAAGCTTTCATGCCAAAGTATGGCGATGAAAACGTAAAATGCTCTGATGCACAAAGACTGGCTCTGTGGCAGATGTTTCCCTTGGCTTGAGCCTCCCCTTTCTTCATCCTCTGCCTTGCCCTAGGGACCTGCTGAAGTATCCCATGACTTCTGGTTCAGGTTTTCCACATAAGGAATCTATTGAGCATGGGAGAATTTGTTTTTCCATATTTTGTTCTGATATGCTGTTCAGATATGGCAGCAATGACACCTGGACCTGAGAACAGAGAAATGACAACAGATGCCATTCTCAGCTGTGGCTGTTACAGCACAGTGTTCTGGTCTGAGTCTGAATTGTTTAAGTGGAATAGTACTGTTTGTGTTCAGTAAAATCTGTCAAAGAAGTTTCATATTCTGTATTTAATCAAGCTACTTAACAGAGCTTACTCGCAGCAATAAATACATTTAAAAATTTACGTCTTTTACACTTGCAGAAAATGGCCACATCAGGCAGTGCTCAGGTTAAGGGATGTGGTCTGAAATAAACAGCAGAAAAGGGGAGGTACTTTTTCCTATTAGAGATTTTGTCACTAGGGGTAGTGTTTTACAGTTTTGGCAGTATGAGTTAGTGTCAGATATGAGACTAAAGCTGGACTCAGTTAAGCAATAAAGAGTTCTTCCATATTAAATCTTCCCCCTTATTCTGCCCTTATTGCATCCATGAACAGTTGCTAAGGCTTGGGAAGAACAAAGGTGCTGTTCAAGAACAAAAGCTTCTTTTTATTGACTGTTTCTTGACATCAAGGAAAGCCACATGTGTAGATTACAAAGAAAAAACTCGGTGATAAAAAGAGATGAGATACCTTTATATGGCTTTGTTTTGCTACACAATTGAAATGTCATCTTAATGATTTATTTTTTTCCTTTCAAACTACTATTAAAATATCAAGATGGGAAAATTGAAATAGTGTAGAATGGCAGCATTTGATAGCTCTGGTAGTTAGAGTCTGCTTAAACCCCTATACTTCTACTTTTAAACTTCACTGTGACCTCTTTTGTTAGAATTTTCCTCATAGAAAGCCTTGGGAGACTATATGTACTATACTTTTCTAGTACCATAAATGTCTATTTGAATCTTGGATGCAACTGAATGTTTACGGTTTCAATCAACTGTGGCTATGCATCTATATCACATTTTATATATTTTAATGCATGAGGTTTTATTAATTACAGCCTAAAGAAACGCTTGGCTTATGTTTTCTTCTGACTTTCAGATTTTTTTTTTGTTTACCATGAATAGATGAAGGAAAATGCAGGATTTCAACCAGTGTTGTTCAGAAACATTCTCTCATTGCACTTTCAGTTTTGGAGAACGTACTTAACTGCTGGAACAGAGGAGACAAGTACTCATGTCCAGTGCTCTGCCACCAGGTGGTGGCATGGGTTGCATATTGGTCCTTGAAGTAGTTTTGTTATTGTGTGATAATGCATGTTTCAAGAGCCTTGAGAAAAAATTAGATATTTCAGTGAGTGAAGTAGCTCTAAGAATCTGAAGTTTGTCATTCATGCTAAATATTTTTTCCACTGTACTTCTTGGACTTGTAAGTTAATTAGCAAAAAACTTTATAGACACACAGATTTTCTGCTCTCCAACACAGCTTAAGCAGCATAATGAAGTTCTATTGTCACGGTAAGTTGAACCTATTGGTTAGCCCATTTAAACCTTAAAGATTTAAATGAATAATAATAATATAGATCCTTATTTTGCTTATTTTTTAAATAAGAACTGTGTTACAGAAAAGATTTTAAAACACACTCTCCCCCCCAAAAAACCCCCAAAAGCAACACAAAACCCCACAAATAATAAATTAGACAACAGATGCAATATAAGTGAAATGGTCTAACAAATTCAGACATCTTTCAGGAAACTCGCAAGACTTTCACTTTTCCTTAATAAGTCTCTGTTCTGTTTATCTGAATCCTGATATCATAGAATCACAAAATGGCTGAGGTTGGAAGGGACCATAAAGATCATCTAGTTATAACCCCTCTGCTATGTGAAGGGATACCTTTCACTAGACCAGGGTGCTCAGAGCTCCATCCAACCTGGCCTTTAAACACTTCCATCGATGGGGCATCCAGAACTTCTCTGGGCAACCTGTTCTGGCGTCTCACCACCCTCACAGTGAAGAATTTTTTCCTCATCTCTAATATAAACCTACCTCTTTCAGTTTTAAACCATTCCCCTTTGTCCTGCCACTATGTTCTCTTGTAGTCTCTCCATCTTTCCTGTAGGTCCTTTCAGGTACTGGAAGGCTGCAATTGGGTCACCTCTAAGCTTTCTTTTTTCCAGGCTGAACAAAGTCAATTCTCTCCGCCTTTCCTCATGGGAGAGGTTCTCCATCCCTCTATATGTTCAGAGTATTTTTATCTTGTCTTCTGACAGTAAGCTTTCCAACTGGAGAGTTAATGTAGTACAGGTTTAGCAGCATTAGTGTTCAAGGGGTTTTTTATTTTAGTGATGGTGGCTGTAGATGTAATTGAGGTCCATAAAACTGAAAAATATCACAGTCAAAATTAATGCATGGACTACACTTTTTCAGGGATAATGTATTTTTTATTTCCTTGTAGAGTTTCTTAATGTCTCTTTTTGAATTCTATAGAAATAAACTATTTTGTCAATGAGTTTGACAATAAGGATGAATAATATATCAACATTTTAATAGGATATGTAAAGAATCCCAACAAACCCAGTTATACCTATCCTCTTCCTCACCTTGTTCTGAAGTCTAAACATAAACCAGAATGGGTTTCTAGATTTGTGGGACATAGAGGTTTTTCAATGGCTTAAAAGAGCAGCACTTTTTTACCCCAAAACTCTGGAGTCTGCATTCTCAGAGATGTAAGTCATATGACTAAAACCTAAGGAATTTTACCTTGGAAAGTCTAATATTCAGTAATTTTGCCCCCTGAGGAGATAGACATGCACAAAAATAAAAAATACACAGCTACAGATTATTACATATAAAGAAGAAGAAACTCAAATTTATTGATGTTGTCTTTGAAAAGTTGTTTCCTTCATTGCATTTTATTTTATCACTAGATTTAGTCTCAAAATGAAAGACACAAGAAGCCCTGAATGGATGAACAAGTAGTTCCTGGACACACTCAAGCATGAAAAGGAAGTCTACAGACAGGTATAATGGAGAAATACAGAAAGATTGTGCGAGCAGCCAGGGATCAGGTTAGCTAAAGCCCTTGATAGAATTAAGTCTGTCCAGGGACATCAAGGGCAACCAGAAAAACTTCTGTAGGCACGTTTGTGGTGAAAGAAGGACCAGATGGAAAATGTGGGTCCTCTTAGGAAGGAAATGGGAGATCTGGTTGCCTAGGACACAAAGAAGGCTGAGGTACTCAACAAGTCTTTTAAGTCAGTCTTCACCAGCAGATGCTCCAGCCACACCACCTGAGTTGCAGAAGGCAAAGGCAAATTATGCCTGACAAATTTGGTGGCCTTCTACGGCAGGGTTACAGTGTTGGTGATGAGTGGAGAGCAACTGATGCCATTTGCTCCCTAGACTTGTCCAAAGCATTTGTCACTTTCCTGCATAACATCTGTCTCTCTAAACTGGAGAGACATGGATTTGATGGATAGACCACTCTGTGGATAAGGAATTGGCTGGATACCTGCACTCAAAGAATTGCAGTCAATAGCTCCATGTCTCAGTGTAGAACTGTGATGGTGGTGTTCCTCAGGGGTCAGTATTGGGACTGGTGCTGTTAAACATATTTGTTGGTAACATGGACAATGGGACTGAGTGCACCCTCAGCAAGTTTGCTGATGATACCAAGCTGTATATTGTGGTCAACTTGCTGGAGAGAAGGGATACCATCCAGAGGGACCTTGACAGGCTTGAGAACCTGTGCAAACCTCATGAAGTCCAATAAGGTCAAATGCATGAGTTTTTATGAGGATATGTAGGGATAGGACAAGGGAGAATTGGTTTAAACTGAAGGAGGGCAGCTTTAGATTAGACATTAGAAAGAAATTCTCACTATGAGGGTGGTAAGGCATTGGTGCCCAGAGATGTTGTGGATGCCCCATCCCTGGAAGTGTTCAAGGCCAGGGTGGGCAGGGCATTGACTAACCTGGTCTAGTGGAAGACGGCCATGGCCATTTACAATACATTCTATGATTATAAAAGCTTTAATGCTTTTTCCCTAAGATGCCTGCTCAGCAAAGTCAGGTACATGCAATTCCCTCCAAATATATAGGGCTTAAAAGAGAAAGACCATCTGAATCCACATCTGCGAGTGGTGATCTCAGAAAAGAAGTAACAAACTAAGCTACTGTTATGCGAAGAAGAAATGTTAGTGGAATTTCTCCAACTATTCTTAGCTCAAGTAACAGCTCTGACCATGCTTTGTTTATGAGGAGAAAAGGCACTTGAAGTCAAAAAGTACACAGAGGTCTTAAAGTTTTTTTCTAGAATGTCTACGAGGTTGGTAGGTTTCTTTTGTTTGGTTTTTGGTTTTTATTTTTATTATATTTTTAAAATGAGAGATTGCCTATGATGTTCATGATGATATTTAATGAAAACTGCATTTGACCCTTCAGAAAATGGAAGTAAGTAGTAGTAGTCAGAAGAAGATATGAAAACTGTTTCATTTTCCCTTAGTTTATATTATGTAGGTAAGAACAAGCTATAACAGTCTTGTACAATGTGTACCACTGAAACACAAACCTGATATGGTTTGTGTTTATTTGACTAGAATACCATGTTTTCAGTTACAAGAATTTGCAATCTAAAAACCTGGAAGGAGGGGAGGCGAGCAGTTGACAGTTTGCAGCACTAATGAAGAGGTCAGAGACAAAACTAATGTGGCAGCCCAGGACTCAGTCTCAGCAGTGACAATCTTCTCAAGTCATCTAGGTAAAAGTCAGGGTAAAGGTAAAGAGGACTGATCAGAGATTGATCTCTACTGCCAAGATACTTGCTGCAAGGTCTGTTCCAGACAGTGCACAACATGATTTCTTTTGGCCAGAAGGACTTCCTACTTGTCATGTAACATCATAATTTACTCCAGTGTCCTCCCAAGCATACAGTGTTTCCTCGAGATAGTAAATACAGTGCCATCTAGATATTATTTTAGATACTTTTGAAAAAAAAAAAGCGTCCTCCTTTGGGGCTGTAATGACATTATGCAAAATCTTGAGGAGACTAGGCCAAAGTACTATGTGTTGTTTTTACATCCTTTGCCTCCACAGATAACTAGTTCTGAGGAGTGGGAACACTGTAGATAGTGTGTCTGTAGCCTAGGTTTCTCTCTCCATAAGGCAGCTGGGATATAGCCTTTAAGCTACCTGTAGCAAGTGGTAAGAAAATCAAGGAGGTGAAAATGAACTGCGGACTATCATTATGTGAATGATATCAATGGGAATTTGTCACATCAGAAAGTGCTGGGAAAAAGGAGGATTTCAGGCTAAGTAAATGACTACCGGTAAACCACTTCAGGATCCTGGAGGTTTTCTGGGTGTGGGCTTACCTATGAGAGTCAGTATGACAAATTCTTATTGTTGAATATGCTACAAAATAAAATCTTGATCCAAATAATTTGAAACTGGGGAAACAATTCTGCTTCCCAGTGCTGATATACAGTTTACTGAAACATCTACCATACCAGGTTTGAGTAAGGTCAGAATTATCATAAGTGCATCACTAAAATGTCACATTTTCAAAACAATATGTGTATGATCACTGAGTAGTTTTGTTTTAAAATATACCATATTTCAATGTATATAGAAAAATATTGTGCACCAGGATGGCAACAGCTGAAGGAAGACTTGGGCAAATTGACCAGATGTAAATTGTCAGTTTTCATACATAAATTCTGGTATAATGCAGCTGATTAAACATAGAAAACTCATTATCAGAGGAAGAACAGCTATATGTAAAACCCATGGACTTCCAAAGCTAGCAAAATATGAGCTAGGATTCAAATCCTGAATATGACAAGAAAAAAACCAGGCTGAGAGCTGTAAATGTAGATTTAAAATTACCCATAACTAGAATCTTCTACTCAAACATTTTGATTTAGCTACAATTTGACAAACTTCCATTTTTCCGTGAATCACCATGGGCCCTTCTGTTAACTCATATGGCCTGTTGAAGCCTGAGTGGAATGCACCACTGAAGAAACACAATCCCTCTTCCTGTGATTTTTGAGTGATTCTTTCAAGACTAGTAATAAACTTCAGTATTTGCTGTTACTATTCTCCTTACCCTATTTTACTACTGATGTTCGTTTCTTGTAATTAAGGTACTACTTTTATCTCTTGAGAGTGCAGAAAGGAAGGGTAGGATCATACAGCATATGAGCACAATTTTTTAAGTGGGGTAACAATGGCTGTTGTTACAGAAAAACATGTCCAGGCTCATGCTGCATAAAATGTATTTGGACTCTTTATTCTTGGACCAGGTACTGTCAGTGCAACCTGCAGGAGAAAAGAAACAAGTAATTAAAGAATTATTATTTATATTATTTAGTTTTGTTGTATATTAGTAATTATATAATAAATAGAATGAGATTTTATATATGATTATAGATAAAATTATAGTATAGTAATTACATAATTAAATTATATTAACAAAACAATGATGCATCTAAAGAGTTATAAATTAAGCCCAAATTTATCTGCATCATTTAAACACAAAATTCATGTTAGCAGGTAATAGCTTATGCTGTATCATATTTCTAAATCTAATATAAGTTAAAAATGGCATAGATGGCATGTAAATGCTACAGGAGAAAAAAATCCAGTTCAATAGATGCAAATATTACAAGCTGATAAATGCTTAGTTTAAAAAGAAAAAAAAAATCTTAAAATTGCAGAACTGGTACTAACACACCAAATAGGAGTCCTGTGTGATTAGGAGGAAAGAGAGATTGGAAACACCCAATATAAATAAAAGGAATTTAAATTTAAACTTTACATCCTTTGAGGAAGCTGTTTGGGGATTTAAATGTTACTTGAAGATTGGAGCATATGCCTTTTCATGATAATCAGAAAATGTAGTCAGCTAATTAAGTTTGTCCTCATACTGTGTTGAAAAAAGTAGAAAACAAAATTTTTATAAGCTCTAGAATAAGTTATTTAAAAACATGTTTGACCTCTCCAGTGCCCCTTAAAAGATATAATATTGAATTCAAGAACTTCAGAACTGAATCTGTAGAGAGAAATTTTAGACAGTATTTAAGAGGCTCTCCTGTCAATCAAGAGAATTATTAGTATTTTTAATGGCCTGTTTCCTAGTAAACTTACTCTAGATGCTGCTGCCTATCTGCTTAGCTTTCTTTCTGTATTCATAACCAGAAAAAATATATGACACACCGTGCTCTTCCTAATGTTTGATGTATATAACATTATGGAAATTTGGCATATCATCATCCATAGAAATGAACTTTCTAATTTCAGGTGTTATACACAGGTCTGTTCAGACAACAATCTGTAACCAAATTCATTTTTTTATTGTCCCTTCTTGTTAATTTTAAAGTTATGAATATTGCTTTGTGAGATGTTTACTAGAGATTCATTTAGATTTTTACTCATTCAAAAATCTTTGCTTTGGTGGATTTTATATTGTTGCACAAAAGATAAAGATTACAATTTCTTTTGTGAATGTGTCAGATTATTGCTACAGGGGTCTTTTGTTTGTCTTCAGTTTAGTATATATTACTTACCTTGCTAGTAGTTGATTTTTTTTTTCTTCATTAATCAGCTATTTGAACTCAATTCCTTGGGTATTTTTAAGAATTCAGAACCTCTTATACTTAGGGTCTACTCACTAGACTAATGCCTGTCATGTTTATGGATCATTGATGAATCTCCTGGTGCCTTTGAATAACAACCTTTAAACCAACATCTGGTTTTCATTGCTACCCTCTGAACTGAGAGTTGTGAAGATATGCAGTTGGAGTTGGATTGTAACTCATTACTGTTTATTAAGAGATGCTGAGAGCCAAACTTCTTCAAAGACCTGAGAGAATAATGTTATATCTTTGTTATGTTTCAGGTTGTTATGAAACAATGGTCATATCTAAGCTTGAAAAGAATGTTAAAATAACATACAACCTTCAAAAAATGAAAACTAAAACTATAGATACTAGTACTTAACGGATGCATTCCAAAATTAGTAGCACGTTTGTTATTATTCGTTATTGCAAAGTTTAGGAAAAATAGAAGTGCAACAACTGCTGTATCTAATAGAGCCAGTTTTTTTATGCCTGGCTGCAGTAGCCACCCTTCTGCTGTGGCCATTATAGAAATGAAAAACTAACAGAACAGTTTTGGTTTTTTCCTCCACACTCTGAAAACTAAGTCTTTTGTGGTAAGCTTCAAATTTATCTTTTCCAGTGTGTGAGAAGTAATGATTTTAATTTTTATGTCTGTTGCAGTGTTGGTCTATTAAAAAAATAACAAAATCACTTAGTTTCACTGAATTTTATATATGCAAATCTTCCAGCATAATCTATGTTCCAACATAATCTCTCTAGAATCTTCTCACTCAGTAGCTTTGATCACTACTCGAGATTAGAAATGTACCTTCTCCTTGTAAAAAAAATTCCTTAAAATTAATTATGTTATGGTTTAAGGCTAACAAACCCAGTTTCAGATATGTTGTTCAAATAAATTTCTTTATTATGTTTTTCTATGAAGTAGATTCCCATATCTTTAAAAATCTTTAAGCTATCTCATTGAGGGTGTGAAATAATAGCTTTCTTCTTCTATTGGCATAGTTTTCTTCACAAAATAGAATTTCAGACTTTTGTATATTCTTGCTTTTTACAATATTTGTCTCTAAATAGCATTTTGTGCTGGAACAGGCTCCTTGGGGGAGTGGTCAGAACACAAGCCTGAGTTCATGAAGCATTTTGACAATGCTCTCAAGCAAATGGTATCCTGTACAGTGCCAAGAGTTGGACTCGATGATCCTGATGGGTCTCTTCCAATTCAATATATTCTATGATTCTATGAAAACTTTATTATCCTTTCCCTCATCTGCACAATACAATTAATTACATCTATGTAGGATATCAATTACACATTTGTAGATGACTTATTTATACATCCCGGGATATTTTTAGAAAAATAGGCCTGATACTTCACTGAATTAATCTTTTTATCATCTTGCTATCAATAGTTAAAATTGTGATGCTAAGTACCTGTAGCAGTCTTCATGCAATAGGGGGCAATCTTAACAGCACAATCAATATGCTCTTCCACTTCAGAAATTTAGACAATGAGTATGCTTACAGAGCTGTAAAATACTCAGCTCTGCTCAGTTTCACTTTGCTTTGACCCTAGAATGCAGATTTTCTGCCAAAGCTCCCAGACTGCAAATTTAAATTCCAGTTAAAAGATAGAAATGCAATTATCATGAATATTTTAAAGAGTAAGTCTCAATTTCGGGTGCACAGAAGAGTACTTCTTGGTCTAGGTGTATTGATTTTTCTCAGTTTTCAAGTATATTAATGTCTAACAGGTAATGCTCCTTTGACATTTCAAAAGGAAGCTTGAAAGAACTGACAGTAGTATGTGGCCAGTAAATACAGCTCAACTCTTTTCTAGATTACATGAACTTGTAAATAATGGTTCTGCTTTGAATACACCAAGTCTTCAGAGTTATGCTGTGAACCTCATAGAACAAACCTACGGCACAGAAACTGGCACACACAGCAGTCTTATCTTAGTTAACTCCTCATAGTGATGACAATTTTTTTCCAGTTGTCACCTATTTTTAGAGACTTAGTTTTTAGAATATATTCCATAGGTTATATATTAGTGGTGCAGTGCAAAACTGGAATGTGGTGCAGTAGCACATGTTTACTTGCCCACTATATAAAAGGATAATTCTTTTCTAATAAAAGTAGTAATTCAGAAAATATTTTCATCTGTCTATAAATATTGCAAATTAAATTATGGTGTGTTTTAAATTATGATCAATGTGAGTAAGGCCAGTGCCTGGCAAGGTTATGGGACAGATCATCCTCAGTGCAATCACACAACACCTACAGGATGGACAAGGGATCAGACCCAGCCAGCACGGGTTTAGGAAGGGCAGGTCCTGTCTGACCAACCTGATCTCCTTTTATGATCAGGTGACCCGCCTGGTGGATGAGGGGAAGGCTGCAGATGTGTCTATCTGGACTTCAGCAAAGCCTTTGACACTGTCTCCCATAACATACTCCTGGAAAAGCTGGCAGGCCACGGCTTGGACAGGGGCACCCTGTGCTGGGTTAGGAACTGGCTGGAGGGCCGGGCCCAGAGAGTGGTGGTGAACGGGGCTGTATCCAGGTGGTGGCCGGTCACTAGTGATGTCCCCCGGGTACCAGTGCTGGGTCCAGTTCTATTTAATCTTTTATTGATGATCTGGATAAGGGGATTGAGTGTACCATCAGCAAATTTGCAGATGACACCAAGTTGGGGGGTAGTGTTGATCTGCTGGAAGGCAGGAGGGCTCTTCAGAGGGACCTGGACAAGCTGGAGAGATGGTCTGATTCCAATGGGATGAGGTTCAACAAGGCCAAGTGCCAGGTCCTGCACTTTGGCCACACCAACCCCATGCAATGCTACAGGCTGGGGACAGAGTGACTGGAGAGCAGCCAGGCAGAAAGGGACCTGGGAGTTTGGGGGAGTTTGGATTGACAGGAAGCTGAACATGAGCCAGCAGTGTGCCCAGGTGGCCAAGAAGGCCAATGGCATCCTGGCCTGTATCAGGAACACTGTGGCCAGCAGGACCAGGGAAGTGATTCTTCTCCTGTACTCAGCACTGGTGAGGCCACCCTGGAGTACTGTGTCCAGTTCTGGGCCCCTCAGTTCAGGAAGGATATTGAGGTGCTGGAGCAGGTCCAGAGAAGAGCAACGAGACTGGTGAAGGGACTTGAGCACAAGTTCTATGAGGAGAGGCTGAGGGAGCTGGAGAAGAGAAGGCTCAGGGGAGACCTCATCAGTCTCTACAACTACCTGAAAGGAGGTTGTAGCCAGGTGGGCATCGGTCTCTTCTCCCAGACAACCAGCAGTGGGACAAGAGGGCATGATCTTAAGCTCTGCCAGGGGAAGTTTAGGTTGGATATTAGGAAGAAATTTTTTACAGAGAGGGTAATCAGGCATTGGAATGGGCTGCCCAGGGAGGTGGTGGATTCACTGTCCCTGGAGGTTTTTAAGCTGAGACTGGCTGTGGCACTTAGTGCCATGGTCTAGTAACCACAGCAGTGTTGGATCAAGGGTTGGAGTTGATGATCTTGGAGGTCTTTTCCAACCCGGTTGATTCTATGATTCTATGTTTTATACCAAGAATCAATAGTCCCAAATAACCCATATTTTACAATGCGATGAAGAAAGAAAGGTATTTCTTGTCTCTTAAGAAAACTGTAAGGTCTTTATAAAGCTTTTCTCTGTGTACATGTGTCTTAAGGACATAAAAGCTAATCCTGTGTAAACAAGGCTTTACCTTAACTCCAGTTGTGTTGTACTTTGAAAGTATAACAGACTTCAGAAATTATCAAACTCTATGGACACAAAGTCTTCATGTTCAGCTTAAATAAAGATCTTTGTTTCACCTTATGGCAGGCGTCAACTTAACCTGCTTTAGAATAAGACAGGTGAGACAGAGAAACTTTTCTGTAATTCTCCAATACCACCTCTCCATTCCCAGCATCCTCATCTTTTGAGTTCTGCCAGTTTGCTTCCAGTCATGAGCAAGTAAGACCAACAGGAAGATGGTGGCTCACTCAAGGTCCTGAGGGGTGCTGGGAGGTTTCCTGGGCAATGGGAAAGTACAAGAAACCACAGTGTCCTGGGTGAAGGCAGAGTAGTTGGCCCAAAGGTAGACCAACAAATGCTCTCAGGGGTTCCCATGCTATTTCAGGAGCTGGAGCTATTAATAAACAGTCATGACACTCAATCCTAAGCAATGTGCAAGGTCTAGCATTTAGATCCTGAGGTCAATAAGTAGCTAGGTCATCTCTTCAGAGATGTGTCCCCAGCAATTAAGGGTGGAGGGAATTTACTCACCCACCATTCAAGCTTAATAAATAGTATGTATGGCACTTGCTGCTTTCCATAGTGCAGAACTAAAAATTGTTGGAGATCCTGCTCTATAAAAAGACTAAAGTAAGTAGGTCAAGTCTCCACTGATCTGAATTAAAAATCTTTGGAGTTATATTTAAAAAAAACACCAAAAGAGAGAGGTCAGGTTTCTACTGTTCTTATTTAAAAAAGGAAAAGTAGGTTTCTACTGTTCTTATTTAAAAAGGAAAAGTAGGAATAGGGAGGCAAGAAGGCACTTCAGCCCCATTTCTCAGAGGTATTTAAGTATCTAGTTCTCACTAAATATCTGTGAGCATTAGGCACCGACATGAAATATCGAAGAGGATATGGACCATATTCTTCAAATCAGTTAGCTTCCCTTATGCTCCTTCTTCCTAAAACATCCTTAGAATGTAAAAGTTTTTAATTTTATCTTCAGTCTGTAGCACCCAGAAGACTAATCTTTTCTCATGCTTCTAAACAAATGGAAAAAAAAACCCCCAAATTATGCCCCAGCTTTTTCCTTCAGCTAGAAAACTGTAACATCTGACAGATTTTTTTTCAAGTACAGAACAATGTTTACACAAATTCAATCTTTTTATAGGAGGATGATAGTAGCTGGTACAGATGAATATATGTAAATGAGTTAAATTATTTACTTTTATCAGTTTTTCCACTCCCTTCATAATGATGTGACTACTTTTAAAAAATGTTCGGCTTTTTTGGGAGAAGAAAAAAAATTAATTGCACTAATACATTTTCTCAAAACAGAATAAAAATACATTCACATTGGGCTTCTGGAAATAAGTGATGTGATGCCAAAACCCTTTCACAGCAGATTTAAGGTATAATTTTGAATAATAATATTGTAACAAATAGGGAGAGCCTATAATTGACAGGTAAGAAAACTATCTGTAATAACAAGATTTAGAGTTGAAATAAGCATTGTTTTGTCAGTTAAACAGAGATAAATTTCTTAGAGGAAAGTTCAACTTGAGTTTCTTTATTATTACTGATGTTTCATTAACACGTAGAAAATGTTCTCACAACTTTAAAAGCTGAAAGAAACAGTAAATAATGTTTTGGGTTTTTTTACTGAAATGGACTGCCTATAACAACCAAATTACCTATAACAAATTGCACGAGTTCCACCTTACTATTCTTTTGGACAGCCAAAGATAATATATGGTACAGGCTTGGCTAATTGTTGACAGTGGTTTTCTTGATTTTTCACTGTATTCTTCTGTTTCTGTATATTTCACACTTGACTGGAACAAAGGGTGAAATTATGGATCATTAAAAAATTCTCTGGATCATCACCATCCAATAACAACTTGCTGGAGCTGAACAGAGGAAATGAAATTATCTATAAGGTAGCTTTTATTTATTTGCTCCGTAAAATATAAAATCCATGTTTGGATGGAATGCTCAATGCCAACTGCATAGCAGAATGAGCAATGACTGTAAGAATTCTTAGTACAAATGAAACTGAAATTAAGGGGTCATGAAACTTCCATCCATGCAAATAAGTGATATCAATATGTGTAATGTTTAATTATACATGACATTGAATTGTGCAAGATAAAATTTGGAAGATATTTGGAAGACATCAAAAGATCTTTCCTATATCTAGTACTGCTCCCACAAGTGAATACTTTCACTGCATACACAAAATCTTCCATTGCATTTCCTGGCCAATAGAAGAGCAAAAAAGGGAACATTACTGAAACAAACTTAATCCTGATTGCAGCTTCTGTAGGGTATTGAGAAGGGCATTTAGGAAGATCTTCTGCATTCTCAGCAACGTCCTGAGCCTTCCTCTCTCTCAATCTCACATTCACTATTCATACCCAAAATTCCCTGTCTGATATGACTGAATTTTTAATTAACCTTTTGCCAGTTTTCAATAGCTATCTGTCTTTAGAAATACTTCTTGAAAGTTCTTCTAGTTAGAATGTATTGATTAATTTAGCTTGATTCCCAACTGTGTTTATGCAGGAGAAATGAATGTCTGTCCCTAAATTCTATGAATACATTTCTATATAGTGTTGAGTTGTAGTACACATTTAATGATAAAATAAATGTTGTGTTTAGTTTATTCACTATAACAAAGCAGTTATGGTAGTTATAATTCTTAAAAAGGCATCAGTTTGTTGTACTGTGTTTACTCTCTGTACCTGACAGAGAAACTAATGACAATAAAGTAAAGCCCACATAAAAGCCCTGAGGCACAGTCTTTGTCATCTGGAAATTGTTATTATTTCTCTAATGTTTTGCAATGAGTGATGAAATGGTTTGAAATAACACAAAAGAGGGCATCTGAATTATCTAAAACTACCTAATGTATTCAGGGCTTACTATTTAAAATTACCTCTTGAACCACTGGAGGCACTAAATGTGGTGCAAATGCATTTCACGTGTCTATATTTCTCATGAAGGAAATGTTAGAAGTAAAGCAGAGATGGTTTTGTAACTCTTCGGGAATCTGAAGGAACAAGGAGAACAAAATTTCTTGCATTATTTATCACGTATGGAGTTGTGGAGTAAATCTTACTCTACAAGAGGGAATTGCATACTGTACTTTTAAATAGCAGTAAGAAAGTGGTTTTGGAATGAAATGAAATGAAGCTGCTCCTCAGGACATTCTTTTTTAATGGAAAGAGTATGTTTTTTTGAATCGGTTTCCTTTTTGTTCTAATATGAACATAATTATGTCATTGAGATTTTACTTTCTGTTCCACTGAGTGAAATTCTCTGTCTCTTCAATTGCAGAGTAGAATTACTACAATGTGGTGCAAAGAAACAGACGTTAAATTTTCAGACTGCTGGTTTGCTCGGAAGATCATAAAGAAAGGTATTTTCAGAACCATGCTTTTTAAAATCTGATTTTTCACTGTACATTTCAAGTGCATGTTATCAGTTCTTCTTTAGTTGAATATACTCTGCCCTCAAGCAAAAGCAATTGAACTAGTAAACCTCTCAATTACCCCACCAGTTGCATCCCAGTTTCTTCTGCAGATTTGCCAAAGTTTCTGCAGCATAGGTCAGAATTGATATGGGACTCTTGTGTCATGTTGCTTCTCAGCTGGGAGTGGTTTTTTTTTTCAAAACTGTGGAATCGATCCAGACTGCTATTCTGCTGAATCCTAAAATCAAAGAGGAATGCAGATGGCATGTGTACAGGTGGTATGTGTACACATAACAAAAGCAAAACAATAGTAAAACAGCAGGCTAAACTTCTGAGGGTGCTTTCTTGTACATAGCCCAGGTGATGTTTCTTCAAATACAATATTTAATTTTAGATAATAACAATAAAGATGAATTGATTTTGTCTGTTTATTTTGCTAACCCTCTCTTTGAATATTGTCACCAATATATAATTCATACGTCACAACAAAATGGGCTGCAACGAAAAAGAAATTAAGAATTGCTTGCTTTATCTTGTCAAAATACCCCTTCACCCTGAAGATTAGGAAAAAAAAAAAAAAGGAAAACCTTCTGATTTTGATCTTGACATTATGCTTCCTGTACCTTCCAGCATCCTGGAATATACACTATATACGAATTAAGAAACTATTCAGGGTTACTCATATCTTCATGTTTTGTTTAAATTATTTTTTTTGTCCAGTTCTATCTAGTATTTTTGCTGGATAATAGATAGGTTTTGTGCATTTATTCTTATTTAATTATTTTTAATCAGAATTTTTAGACAACTGATATTGGTCTTCTAATTCACAAGCATTCATTTCTGTTGATGGGAGTTTTAACTTCAGTGACAGTTGTAAATGATGTCATAACACAGAACTAAAGCAAGGAAGTTGAAGGATAGAAGTTTAATATGTGATATGATATTATAAAAACTGTAATAGCACATTTCATATGTGTCACAGCATGGTGTTTCTTTCCCTTTTTCTGTGTTATCACCTCTAAAAACATGAGTTTTGGTACTGAGCACCACAGCTTAGGAAATCGCGTAGTTCACTGAGGGGGGTTGTATTTTCTTCTTTATTCTGTTATTTTTTATTCTAGTAATTTACTTTTGCTGGTCTATAGAACTTGTACATGTCCAAGTAACAGAGGCAAAGCAAAAGTACTTATTTGTATTGTGACAAACTCTGGGTCCAAGGAACCCTTCCTGACCTCAAAAACAGATTGGGTCTTTTTGGATGGAAAAGCAATCGGTTGAGAAAATTGTGTTGTAATATTTACTCTGAGAACTTGCTTCCTGAAGAACCATGGGACTGCAAAATCACTTGTGTACTCAGGTGTCATGCATTTCCTTGCTTAACAACATGATTTCCTGGATTTAAAAATAACTACTGACAAATACGTGGCGAAATTTGCTTTTGCAAGGCATTAGATACACAGCAGTCAACAATTTATTTACTAATGTAGTTGACAAATGCAAATTTATTTTATGGTAAGAACTCTCTAGTTAAAAAATTACATGACACTACTTGTTTTGTAACCAAGAAAAGCAATTGTTTTGAAATTTATATGGCACAATGATTTTGAATTCTTCTGAATTGTTTTCCAACATTTCAGAAAACATGGACTATTATGAAATAAGGTGAGGTTGTATTTAAAATGAGATGCTATCTTCCAGCTAGCATGACACAATGGTATTCTGTGCACCGAAGGGAATTTTAAGGAAGTGATGGGAAATTTTATCTTTTTTTTCTCCTACCTGCTGTTCTAATTTGTTTACCATTGCAGGCCCCTTTAGATGACCTGTATTCAGTAGGAATTCATATTAAACTTAATGTTTAAGTAAATGACTTAGAAGATACACTTTTTATAAGGCATTAATGCAGCTGTAAACACAAATATGTGGATCCATGAAAATATGGACAAGTACCTGAATTCTCACTAGGAAGAAATAGCAAAGTGTGGTCATATGAAGTATCATATAGATATTGGTTTTGTGTTTTTATCAGATAATACTTCCAGGTACTTGTCCTTGACATCTATATAAGGTCTGTACAATGTTGACAGTTATGCCATATTTTATTAACGTGGAATAATCTTAATTTGTCAGTTAGCAGTGCTGTTTGGGAAAACTTTCCAAGTGACAAATATTTAAAAGACTTTATAATTTAGTTGTTTATTTTAAGTGCTAAGTTCATTTCTCCCTCTTCTCAGGCTATTGGTTTCAATGTTTGTAAGGTCCAGACAACCCGCAGAGAATTCTAAGTCTGCACATTCTTCATGAAAATGCATGTGGTTAAATTTATTGCTGCTTAATTAAATTATGATTTGTTAGTAGAAGGAAATTATTAATGCCTCCTCTGAGGACTGAAAAACCACTCTAACCAGTTGTTCTGAATTTATTCACTGTAAGTGATATCAGAAAAAAAATCAGTACTTCTAAATGGGTTTTTATTACTTGGGCAAAAATTTCCTTCCAGCATTGAAAAACTGTAATTATACTTCTATATTTCTTTTATATTACTTCTATATTTCACATACATATGTGAGTTATATACCAGCTGATATATATAGAAGCTGTGATTATATATAAGCTGACTTTGTAAATCTCCCACCACTTGGATGCCTTATCCTGCAGCCTCACCAGAACCATGCCAAAAAAGGGGCATTTTGTTTTCAATAACATAATACCGGAACATTTTTCCTTTTACTCCTGCTTAAATTTAAAGTCAGGAAGATGAAACCTCAGATGCATACAGCCCAAGGACATTCTGGTAGCACTCATAAGACTCACAATGTTGTGTTTGTTGGTGAAATGTTGCCTTCCTTGAGGAGGGGGACTTACCTTGGGAATAAAACAGTTTTAGTGGCATTAAGTTTTTGAAAGTTCTGTTTCCACTGTGGAAATCTTTTTTAGTTGTATGGGACAGTTGGCCACCATGGAATGATTATGTAAGGTCTCTTGATGTCCTCCCCTGTGGTGCTGCTGACTGACCTATACATATCTGTTGTCTGTGTGTCCATCCTCCGGTGCACCACAAGCAGTAAATTGCCTTGTCAAGGAACAGACAAAAACATACACCAGCTCTCAATTTACAAAAGGTTTGTGGGATTGAAATTTGGAGGGAGGGAAAGCATATTAATGATCAGTGTTCACTTCCTGTAACTTTTAAATTTGCCTGCTTGAGGACTGCCTCCATCCTCCAGCTTATGTGTGCAACACAATGTTTATTAATTTTTTTTCCTAGTTCATCACAGAAATGGACAATCTAATTTCACTGGAAGATGCTCTGAGACTTCCATGCAATACTAAGAAATGGATATATATGTTATCACCGGGGTCCAACAATTTCCCCAAGACAGACTTCTGACATGGACTGTGCACCCCTTATCTGCATTGCAGTTTTCTGTTGCATATTCTACTCTTGCTTCATGTTTGGGATTCCCAGGGATCTGCACCACTGATCACAGAAGGCACTTTTATCCTAAATGTTATGAGTGTTCCTGAATTTAAGTAAATAATAATAAGGGAGAATAAAATTGAAAGTTAATTTAATTCAATACAACAGCAGACTGTATAGACCGTCATATTTTTCTGTCACTATTTTATTAAAGCTGAAGCATGTTCACTTGAGAGATAGATGAAGGTCAACTAAAATGTATTCCAAAACAGGGGTGAAAAAAACCAAAAATAGATTAAATAAATGTGCAAGTAAGAGTCTAGGTGTTCCTGTTGGGTTTCTTTTTTTTTTTTTTTTTAATGTTCTTTATGTTTTTTATGCTGATTGCTTAATTTTAATATCAAGTGGAACTTCAAGGAACTGGAAATGAAAGGTGGTGGGAAATAATGAATAAAAATCTTAACTTTTAAATGTTTCTACAATTTTATTCATTGAGAATAAAGATGGTAACCAAAGCTAGTTGAAAGATTTTCAACTCAGTAAAAATGTCATGGGTCTCTATAATGAATCTGCAGATGTAGAGGGTATTAAGACTGCAGTGGCCTACTAATTACTTTTAGAACAGTATTTTTTTGGGTGAATTCCTCTGAGATTCATGTGTTTTAATTGTGATGAAGTCTTTACCTTGAAATAGTCCAGCTAAAATGTTAGTGATATGGCAGCATTTATGTGTAACTGTTTGCTTTCAACTGTACTGGTGGGCTACAAATTGAATGACTTCAAGAGTAATAGGTGCTATTGTGTCTTAACAAGCATTATTTGAATTATTATTTTATCGAAGACATTTTAAAATTAAAATAATGGCAATAAAAGTGTAAGGTGAATTTATTTCTTAACAACTGCACATCTTTCTGAAAGGAAGAGTTGTGTCAATAGGCACTGTGTGTTAGTCATTTGCTCATCTCAACAGTGTTCTCAGTGGTGCCTTGAACAGTCATTGCTTTTTAGCAGCAAATGGGGCAGTGTCTTCAGCAAGCCAATGTATCTAAATCACTCAAAAGACCTATTATCTCTGTAACAGCATGTATGGATAAGCACACTGCTAATAACTGTGCCTATCCTGTTGTGTGTGTTATCCCACTTTTCACAATGTGTCAGAGAGGAAGGAAACAAATTAATGGTTTTCACTTGAAGCTGAAATGTTTAAGGATAGTTGAATAGCACCTCTTTCTGTTAATATAGTTCTTCCTCCATGTATCATTGAATGGGCAGATATGAATGCAGCATAGATAAAACAAAAAGATCTGGTTTAAAAGAGGTCAACTTTAAAATTGTATCATAATTTTGGTTTTGGTGTAGGTGACGAGCACTTTAGCTGATCATGTTTGTGGAAGTCACTTTGAAAGCTCTGGTACCACATCTGTATTCCTTTTAGTATCCAATCTAAGATGGTTAAAGTTGGCTTGGGATTGTATGTAATATAGACTTGCACCTTGAGTTAGTTTGGGATTGTATGTAATACAAACTTGCATCTTTGGAACATACCACAGTTGTTAACTTCGGCTTTTGTTATTCTGTTTTCAGCATCTAGTGGAGTAGTTATCTGAGAGACAGACAGATAACATAGCAATTATATTTTTCTCTAAGACACAATCAAGAATTCAAAATATTCAAATCAAATACTTTTTTACTCTATATAAAGCAATGTCCTATTAAGTGATAATCCTTTATAGTTTATCTGCAGTAACATTTTTTTTTTTAACTTAAGGCACAAAACGGTACTAATATTTTTCAGTGCTGACATTTATCCTGCTGGGTATCAAAAAATATTTACAGGGCTACAAGTGATGAATTGAGAAAATACAGAGATTAAAAAAAATTACTTCTGCATATTACAGATAGGAAAGTATCTTTGAAAACATAACAAGAAGTGTACATTTTTTACGCTATGGAGGGTAAAAATCTTTTTATAGATTCCGGCACTATAAATGGTCAAGGTCATGCAGTCACAAATAGAAGTTTAAATAAAGTTTCAGATGCAGGCATGAGAATTTGGATACTATAGATATATTTTGCAAGGTAAAAATTTTGTATATAACAACATTCAATAGTTTCTTGACTATTATAAAATTTGTTAACTAGTAGGCTGAGACATCAGCAATAACTTAAAATATCACAGTGTTATCACCATTACCCTATTAAAAAATACTGCAACTAATACAGCTCTTTTCCAACTGACCACTGTACAAACTTGTCTTTGATTTTACATAGTAATCAAAGTGTCCTGTATCACCTTTCTTCCTCATATCTGTCATACAGATTCTTAATCAAAACCGAAGTAATTTTCAGAGCTTCACCTTCCTCCCAGTAGGTGAAACTTTTGCAGTGCCTGCAAAAGATAACTGAGATAATTATCTGCTAGCAATGTGTTATCAGACTGCATTAAACATACCTAAATATCAGTACTATTACCCGATTAAGAATTCAATAATGCAAAGATCCCTTAAATATTGTTGTGATTAGCTCTTAATTATCCCTTAGTAACTAAAGACTTAAGGCAGATGATATCTTTATTTATTTAGATATATAAACTCACAATTTATAATTTCAGAACTCTGCTACTATAGTTACCATTTAATGAGACTGAAGCAATCTGTCAAAGACAAATTTACTACAGTCATGGCTGTAGTAATTCAGCATTTAAAAACCAACACTGAATTTGGAAGTTATACCATCTTGGAAGAAAGATACCTAGTCTTTAGTGCTCTAAGTGTTTAAAAAATTGAATGATTCTTCAGAGACCAAGTGTGCAAATTATTCTTATGGCCCAAACAAAGGAAAAGTAATACTTTGTCCTATGCCCTCTCAGTTTGAGCAAGTGATTACTGAGGCTCAGACTTCTAATTTTGCTTCAGAATTATAGTTTTTATATGCATAATTTTTTTTTTGTTACTCTACAAATTTAGTAATCCCTAGGATATATTTGAAAACAATGAGGTTCTAAGGCTAGAGTACAGTGTGAACTCAGAATTGACAGATCAATAATTTATTTATGGAGTAATTGTAGGCACAAGCCAGTGGACCTGCTGCTGAAGGGCAGCATGAAGAAAAGCAGGCATTAATGGCTTTTGCCACCTGCTTTGCAGAATGTATACCGTGGTTGTCAATCAGCTCTCCACATGGACTAGGCCAAATAAAGTCACACTACTAAATTTCATCCGGTGATTTTAGAAGACCTGCTGTGAGGTTTTGTTCTTGAGTGACAGAAATAAAAAAAGAATTTAGGGCATAAGCAGAAAGCAAACTGTATCCTTTGGCTTTTCTAGATGCTTCTTCCATTGACCTCTTGGAGAAACTAAAATTTTTATAAGTCTTAACTCCTATAAAAGAGGAAGAGGATTATGATTGTTTTCACTATAGAAACAATTAAAGTTGTTATGCACAAAACTTGCTTGTAGTTTAGCCATTTTATCCTTTAATAACAAAATCCACACCTGAAGAAATAAACTCAAATTGTTAATAATAATGGTAATATTTCATCTGTTAAAAAGCCTTCACATGTTACACATTTAAAGGTGATAAACACTGAAAAATAGTAGAATATGAATCCTTGCTATAGTACAATTAGTCTATTTACTTTAAAATAGATACATTAGAAATATAATTTTCCCTTACCAGCTGCACTGAACTGAAATTGAGATTTATTCTAAGGGTTACCCATTCTGTGAAGTTTTTTTGTCCTTGAATGTCATATGGTTTTATGCCAATCTTGCCCCAATGGGTTTCTTTGATCTTTATTCCATTCATGGCAAAGCTGTATACTCAATATATTGAATTTTTATTTGAAAAATTAAAGCTGTTGCTGACACTGGATTTTGAGCCATCTCTTTTTGCCTGTGCATTACCTGCTAACAGAATTTTTGTAATTCTTATATGCTACAATGCACATATTTTACATGAATGTATTTTGGCATATAGTCTTACACCTCACAGTTAGAAGTACTCACTAGTATATTTGTTGTAGGCAGTGTGGTTCCTTTGATTTTGAGGGAATCTCAATGGAAAAGAAAAGAATTCCAGCTAGCTGTGAAGTGTTCATTACAATGCAAGCCTTATCTCTGAATGATTTTTTTATTTTTATTACTCCTGAAAGGCTGAAAAACACAAATAAACAACAAAAACAATGATTTTTAATAATTTCTCTTTCTTCTAGAAACTATGTTGGAATCACAGGGGCAATGTCCAGAAATTTCTACTTTTTATTAGTCTTAATTCTGTTCTATTCCTTATCATATTCTAAAACAAAATGGTATATTTCAGTAAGCATTTAAGAATGGGCCAATATCTGGCATGAGGCTTTTTATTTTCTTAATTCTTTTTTCTTTATCACTGAGGGAAAGTAAAATGAAGTGTCTTGTTTTGATAAAGCTTTTTTATTTATTGTTTTCCTTTGGTAGTTTTGATTTATATATCTGTAATCTGTATTGTGTTTGAGGTGAAAATTCAAGGGAATGAGCCTTGCACTTGGAATTTGGTTTGTACTGTCTCAACTGTAATAGAAGAATTAATTCTGTTGTCTGGGCCCTACTCTTGGGACATTGTATCTTTTCTGCTTGAAAGAACTACTGTGTCTGAAGAATGGAGTTATTAGTCACAGGCTCATGAGATTTTTAGCATCTTTCTTTTTCTCATGCTGCTTAGGATTGTGAAAAAGTAAGCCTTTGCTGATATTTTCTGATATATGCACAATCAATATTTTCTGATATATACATAATACATATTCTGAAATGAAGAACAAAAAAATTTCAATTGAACCTTTTTTTCTTACGGTGAAAAAAGCTTTTTACCTTAGCTTGAAAAATCGCTAAGTTGAACTAACACATGTGGAATACTTAAAAAATTTCAGGCATGTGTATGTTTACACTGTAAATTTACTTTGAGTAAGACACATGACCTTCCAGAGGTCAAAGGGGACAGAATGCTGCTATCTACATTATTACAGATGTGCATTAAATCTGCATTAAATATGGGTATGTATTTATTGCTGCTTGTGAAGTCCTTAGGTATTAGATAACCAGGCCTCATAGAAGACTGCAGTTACCTAGGTGCAGCATTTTGTGAATTGAATTTCTGCCCCAAATTTTTCCATTTTGCTATTTCTGTGCAATCTCACCATTTGGTGATTTTTTTTGCCGCCCCCTGGCTCTATCAATAAAAGTAATATCTAATTTAAAGGAGATATAAAGTACTATTTACCAAACTATGTTATGCATTTAAGCAGGGTTAGTTACCAAGGCTACTTCTGTCAGATTCACAGATTTTGAAATGTCATTTAAGGTATATTTTCTGCAGTTTTGACCTTGAGCAACAGTAAAAGTAAATTCAATGTAAACGGATTATGCAGAAGTGCCAAAGGGACATGACTGCAAAAGGCAACATTCCTGCATGTAATTTTTGAGAGAACTTGAAGCTGAACTTCTCTAACATATGTTGGTCATAAAACGCTGGCCTCTGTGTAATGGTGCACTGAATTAAAAAGTGATGAATATTGTTATCCCCAAAACATCTTGCTAGCAGAGGTTAAAGCTGGTGATAAGTTCAACACTTTATGGAACACACTTTCTTGGCAGTACTTTAGAGATCTGTGCCAGAAAAGTGTAATTAAAAAGAATATAAAATTTAAGTGACATATCACTGTTTTATTATGTTTATGCTAATGTCTACATTCACTGAACAATTTTCCGGAATCTGATGTTCACCCCATATTCCTGTAGAAGCACCATTGCTACAAATTAGTTAGCCTGTATCTGGAATAAATGGGTTTTTTTTGGGGACGACCACCTTTTACCCTACTTTATGAAAAGCGTACTGAACATCAGATCATTCTGTGGAATGAACTTCTTTGCCAAGTTCTATTCTGCAATCAATGTTTCACATATGAAGAATTGACATAAGTAACTACTATAATAAACAAAGAGTACCTGCTAAGGATGCCACCATAGCACAGTCTCATGTTGCTTTGCCATTTCTTGTGATAAAGAAGAATACACTCTAGGAATTTAGTGAAAATCTTTTATATTACTATTCTATAGTTAAAGAACTACACCTGTTTAACTGTCAATTATTGTACTTTATGAAATTTTTCGTCATGGATGAAAATCTTCAGAGAAAATTGAATCTTCAAAGCTTGCTCTCCTGGAGATTTGTTGTGCTTCTAAAGGGGAAGATAAAAATAATTTTAAAAGCAGAAAAAGTTAAGACTCCTTACACATGCACGTAGTTGCCCTAAGACTTAAATTTCACCCTGTGCTTTCAAGGTTATTTAGGGTGGGGATTATTGTGTTGAGTTTAGCTTTTCCTGGTAGAACAATCATATTTTAGGCTTCGTATTTATACTTGCTTTTAAAGGATTAAACTCAAGCTGCAGTTGAAGAGATGAAAGTCACCTGGCTTTTCCCACATTTAATTAATTAGAATTGAACCCTGAGGGTAAAACTTATTAATGAAATGTAAATGTAAAATTATGCTACCCTGGAAAAACAAATGTGATGTGCCAAGAAATGCATTAGCTGAGTTTCTTATTTTCTCCTGTTCAGAGGACATTAAGAAGGAAGTAGACATGGGGAGAGGACTCTGAATTACAATACTGTAGGAATAGAAGTTTCCAGCTATCATCCTGTAACCTCATCCTGTTTTCACATAATTTTGATTACATTTCCTTCAGTGTTTTTAAGGCATACTAGAGATGAGATGAAGAAATAAACAAAGATACAAACCCGTGAGTGTTTAGAAAAACAAGAGTATTCTAGTTTTTATTTTGATCTCTGCCTTTCTTCTTTCAACACAGTAACACATCATGTGTTCCAAGATTCAGTACATCAGAATGCGTAGCAGTATTAATGTAGAATAAGTCTTAGTATACAACACTGAGAAAAAGAGATACGGTTTTCTCAGGTTAAGAATTTAAAATTTAAACTGCAAACTTTCTCAGTGTGTTGGATTTTAGAACTGTTTCTTTTTCCTCTGCAGCTTCTGAAGAAGTTTTCCTGAGAAAGGACATAATGTAGGAAGGTGGTAGTTCCGGTACCCAGGGTACTAAAACATCCTTGATTACACAGTTTAAAATATTGCTCTAGGCCCATATGGCTTTTAAATGTCTCCTTCACAATTTGGGATGCTTCATCTACGATCATTGCAAAATCATTCTTGTTTTATATATTATAAGTTTTTCTTTCATAAGTTAAATTGAATTTCTTGTACTGCTGACTATGTTGTTGAATTAAATCCTTTTGGAATGGTTAATAATACTGGGTGTTCTTTTTCTACCGAATCAACTAACAATGTGCATCCTTAAATTTGGTCTGTTGCATATTCATGTCTTAAAAAACTTGAACTATACTAGTTTAGCCTTCATCTCTGGGACAAAATGCTATTCTACCTTTTCATACTGCCATTTATCATTATTTTTTCCTGACTGGTTTGTAATCCATCTTAAATGCTACTTTTTATTTATGGCTATTAATACTTCTTTTAAAACCTTTTTTCAAGGACCCTGTCAAAAGAAATTTGAAGGTCCCAATGAATTGTATATTCTTGTTTCCTTTCACATACCTTGTCTTAGCCTTCTGCAAAAGGAATACATGCCTTTACAGAACTCATGCTCAATAACAATTCTGAGTATATCAACAACTTTTGTTCATTTTCTTAGTATGAAGTGACTTTTTTTTTTTTAACTTTGTAACCCTTTACATTCCAGTTGGGCCATTTTGAAAATATCTAGAGAAAATACACTGTACATTTGACTAGAAATAGGGATGTCATGTCGTATTGATTCTGCTTAACTCATTTGCTGATTCACTGCTGTTAAGTTTTAACTCTGGGATCATACCTTTCTACAACAAAATCTTTTAAATTTATAAAAGATTTTTTTAACGTTTATTTTCAGGTCTACCAAGCTTTGATCTGTTCTATCGTGCTCTTTCATGTGTATTATTTCAAAAGCTAATTTCATGATATCAAATCTATTCATGGATATGGCTGTGTGATGCTTAGCTGCCTACTGAGGTTAAGCCACAATATATGGAAATTAGATTTGTTGCTGCTGTAAGGCTTGTGCTGCTCCGATAAGGGAAACTTTTGCTATACCTGCAGTGTTAGTAGGGCAGGCTTCCTTTATCATCCCAGCAACAATCTTAGTCCTGGAGAGGAGGTGCGGGCTTTTTTTGGAGATTAGCAGCTCTGTGTTTTGGCCCAGGTTATTTTTGCCATGAGTTCCCTAGTCAGAAAAAAGTGTGATTGTGTAAAAGATTTAAGCAGGAGTCAGTATATCTTTAGTAGTTGTTTGACACTTGACATCTGTAAAATGGTTGTTCTTGAAAGCTGTTAGCCAAGAGCTATTTTATTTAGAATTTGGTTTAATGTTGGTAGTAGTCATCAACAGAATCCATCGACCTATCTTTGGTGATTTTTTGTCCCCTCTTATCTCATTTCATTAAACTTTTGAAAAAGTTCTGTGATTTTTTTCTTTCAGGGGTTGAAATTTATGCTCTCAAAGATGATAAAACTGAAGTAGCTGGTACTAGCATTTTATCAAAGTCATGACAGCTGAAAACTGTTGAGTGCTTTCTGTTTTCATGCCACTTAAATGCAGGAGGACCAAAAGGATACTGAGTGCATTGTAGCTTTTACATAACTGAAAGTCTAATTCAGAACTCATTTAAATCAAGAGACTTAGCTACTGATTTTGATAAGCTGTAGTAAATTTCATTAGCAAAAAGCCCTCCTCTGCAGTGTTTAAGAGAATTAAAGTTAATATTTTGAACTGTAAATAACAAAATTGAAAGATATTACGAGACAATTGGAAAAGTGTTTCAAAGAAAGAAGAGTGAAATTCCAAAATTATGTGTAAGTACATGGCATGGATGAGAGACAGAAGTACAGTTCCATGTGACAGACACTGTGGAGGAAGAGATGTCTGCACCAACAGTTACCTAATTGTGTTCACATATTGCTTTAGAAAAACAGAAATCAAGGACTCCCTGAAAGACTGTTCTTGACAGGAACAAGCCTTTGTTTGCAGCACAGCAGCTCTTGAGCTGTTAGATTTTTAGTTTGAGACACAGTTATGATGAGCAGTGTTAATTTTACATAATCTTGTCAGGTTTTAAATTGTATAATTATTTCAGAATCAGTGCCTGAAGGATACATTGTTTTTTAAAAAGAAAAAAACCACCAACCCATCTGCTCACCTAGATAAGATGAACCAATAGTTAGTGTGTTTGTATTTGCTGAGATAATTTGTGAATATGGTCCCTATTTATTTCTACCAAGGCTTCAAAGTTAATTTTATTTCAATGGGCTTATAGCTAACATATTTTCCAAGCCATAGAAGCTGTTTTCTCCTTTGTGCAGTTTAGATTTTTCAATTTTTTTTTTTATTCAAAGTTTCTCCACCAACTCCATTTATGTACTAATGAGTAATCTGCACTCTTTTTGAGGGAACTGCCTCATACCAAGATTTTGGACTTGTGATTAGAAGTGCAAAAATTGAAGCTTAAGGCTGGAACAACTCAGACAATAGCAGTTGCATGCAGATGAGCCTTTGAAAACAAGGCTGTGGGAACAAGTAAGTAATCAAAAGCATGCTGGTTCCTGTCTCATATGTGAAGTATTAGAAGTGCATCGCTGGTGCAGAGCTGATTTTTATGTGTTGCTTTGAGTGAGCCATCACAAAGTTTCACAATCAGGACAACTTACACCTTGTTATTTTAGATGTCAGTGGGTTTAGTTGTTTCCCCGTTCATTATGGCAGTGTAGAGACAAAAGTTTATATTTTGCTGTAGTCTCTAGTTATGCTTCAGGTGTTTCTACTAACAGCAGAGGTTTCTTCTTTTGTCAGCTGTTTTAAGAATCGGAGAAGTCTGAACTCTTGCACTGAAACATTCTGTTTTATTTTTTGAAAGAAAAGGTATTATTAAACAGAAAGGGTCATAGAGGTTTGGGGTTTTTTTATTGTATTTTTTTATTTTGCCTTTCCTTCTGAAGATGTGCTAAGAATAGAACAATTGCACATCTTTCAAAGGATGATAGTTCAGTGCGACACAGGGATGTAAAAGTTTTTCCAGCTACCTTTGCCTGAACTAGATTGATAGCCAATTTGGTTTTTTTCCCTTTTTTCCCAGTTCTTCATCTGTATCAGAGAGCTTCCAAGATAGATGGCCTCATTGCATGTAAACAGTGTGAGGTACTCAGACATTACATAATCAAGAATACAATAGTATATATGTCAGATATATTTATATATAGATTACTTAGAAATTCTAAGAAACATCCAGGCATGTTTGTTATGCATGTATAAACAGTAATACAGGCTTTTTTTAACAGCAGAACATACTTGTTCCTTGTCTTGATAAGGAGGTTACTAAGAATGAGAAATACTTCAAAGTAATGTTTTAGTGTTGGCATCTGTAGTATTAAAAGGGTCTGTAAAGATGATAAAGCATACCGGTTCTGAACAAACACTCCTTTGATGTAGTACCAATGGGAAATCCAGTTAATTTTGAGTAAAATTCTAAAGGAAATTATGTAGGATGACTTTAGGAAAAAAAACATTACAGGTCATTATAAAAAATATTGATGTGTTTAAAAAATATAAGGCTGTTTTAAAAGAATGTTTGTTCATTATCAGATTCTGCTAAACAGAATCCCACTGAAGGACATCTCACCAGAAAAGGCAGACCTCTGTCTCTAAGTGCTATAATTGTACATCTAATGGTTTACTGAGAATTTTCTTCATAATTTCTAATTAGGTCTATCTACCTAATTTGTGCAAAAGCATTTCTTGTAGCTGTTCTAGAGGAAACAACCTCAGCATATTCTGTTATTCTGTGAAGTCACTTGTTGCTGTCATGTTTCAAAACTTTATGCTACATTGCACTGTATGTAAGCAGCATCATCTGTGTGAAAACTGTATATAAGATCTAAAGATAGTAGGAGGACAATACTGATGACTAAAAATAATTAAGAATACTTAGTGCCTACTAAATACCAAATTGAATTAATTTAAAGGAAGAAATATGCATATCAGTAATTGAAAATTTTCTAAATTTGATTAAAAATAAAGAACCCAGAAGCTAATGATAGAGAAGTGAAAAAAAAAAGTCTTAGAAATAAGTTCCTTAATTATTTATCACCATGTCCTAACATAAACTGTTAGACTAACATAGAAGAACCTGGAATGCAGGCTCAACAGAAAAATAGGACAGATTTCTTGAGATTTCTTTCAAAGGACTCCTGGGGAAATACATATACAGATTTTAATGAAGTATAGTTGCATTTTCCAGATGTTTTATTGAAATACATTCAGATGTAAAATAAATCAGTAGGCTGTGTAATGAAATCAAGCTCTGTAAAGCAAAAAAGAGAAAACCAATCTCTCCAACAGCAGAGTTGCTAATGGTCTTTTCTTCTAAAATTATTAATCCACCAAATTTAAATATTTATGACCTTGATGTCTAAAAATAATTCCCTAGCTGTCATCTTGCTGAACTCTGTGATAAAGATAGATACCCTTTGGCTTTATGACCCTGTTGGTTATTTGTCCTGGCTGGGTGATAAAAGAACAAGTTACAGCATGGATGAAAGCCAGCTATAGTTACAGTACAAACCTGGGGATCTAGAGCCTGGTGGCTGCAATTTGCAAGGGTTTAAGAAAGGATAATTAAACTTCAGAAGTTTCCTTTTAGGTATGGAAAAAATCCAACATCCCCCTCAACCCACCCCTTTTTCTTAACTATAATGATTACAGTTTATTAGTGTCATAAAAACCTAAGTCAAGTTATGCTTACGTGGTATTTCTGTCTCTGAGGCCACCTACAAAGATGGCTCAGAGATCTGAATTATATAATTTCTTTACATCTATTTTGTAACTAAGATTTCTACTCTATTCTGGTATTTGACTTCTACTTTGCTGCTCTTTTCATCTGTATTCTCCAGGCATTTAGCATTCACCTTGTTAGGATGGGCCAAACATCAAATATCTGTGTCCATTCCCAGTACATCCAGGTTAACTTGAAAAACAGATCAGGCATTTAGTAAGATTCCAGGGTAGGACTCAAGATTTGTCCCCCTGCAAACTCAAGGTTGCAAAGTTGTTTATGGTGTTATTTAAAGTTGTACTTTAAAACACGGTCCACTCCCTTCTTGATTCAAAATGTTCTATTCAGTCTTAACCACTGTTCTTTATACTCTATACTCTTACAAATGTAAGAGGAAATTATTAGAAATAGTGAGAACCAGCTGGGTTCATTTTCTCATTTATGCCAGTAATGCTACTGCAGGTCAAGCAATAGGCTGAATAGCTTATATTCTTTCAGAACATGCAATCCATTTATAACTAGATAGATCACTTTTCTGTAATGTTTTAGCATCTTTGTAAATGTAATGATTGCAGTGGTAGATTAGGAAGAAAACAAGGATGGAGCAGCTGACTCAGTTGTGCATGATTAGATTTTTTTGTGTGCTGTTAGTATAAATATGAGCAACCACTCATTTTGGGGATAAAGAAGCTGAATTCACTAAATATGATATGTCAGGTTCAAAGCGGAGGAGCTATGTGACATTATCCACCTGACCTTGCTTCTTTTAGCTTTAGTTCTTAGTACAACTGCACTGGTTACTTTTACCTTCATTTAATCCCATTCTTAAAGCAGATGCAGCTGGTAAGCCTCAAGCTTTTGTGGTTGGTTTTGAGTTGTACTTCATCAATGTCTGTCTTCAATGTATGCTAGCACATTTAAAATACATATATTTGACTTTAAAAAGAAAAAAACTGCAAAGACTTACCCATTATAGAGAAATCTATGTATTCGAAGTATTGTACCATAGAAAAATCTGGTCATATTTGATTTTTTTCTTGTTTGAATTCAGAAATTGTGTACAAAACTAATGTTTGTACAGATTTAATATGTCAAAAATCTGTTCTTTATTCTGTTCAGTATTTACTATTTCAGTAATTTTTCCCTGGTCCTTCCTTGGACTTGAAATACTCAGAGAATAATAAATTTTACTTAAAGGAATTACAAGTGTGTTGGCACAACTTCAGTAGCTTCACATTTAAAATACGAGAAAAGTAGTAGTTGAGATCTCTGCACTGTTACATCACACTGTTCATTAAGTCATTCGATTAAAAATTAAGTACTCCAATACAATAATCTTTTTCAGCCATTTTAGTAGTGTAATCTGACAAATGGATTACTGCTTGATAATGCTGTGGTATAGCAACTATAAGCTTTAGTAGTCAGGAGTGTTAATACTTTATATTCTTTTCTCAGCACTCTTGTTTTTTTCTTCCGTACTCATGGCAATTTCAGGACAAGGTTAAAAGCCCTGGTTTGTAAGGTTCTTTTCCTCCTTTTTTTTTTTTTTTTTTTTTAATAGTTACTACGGATATCAAATTAACAGTTATTTGGTGGTAGCCATATCAGGAAAATAAGACTGAAAAAAATGAACCACAGCATTGAGCTGGATATTTCACATCATTATTGGCCTAAAGAGGCCCAGATTAGGACCAAATTTTAATTTTCTGTAGCAGTGAGATACTTTAGTACCACATGTGCTGTAAAACTGCTCCCTGTGGTGTGCCATGTAGAAGGGCAGTGGCTTGAATTGAGTGGCATTTGTTCATCCCATCACACACAGACACCCAAGCTAGGAACATGGCTCATGGGATTTCTCAGCTCGACTTTCCGCATTACAAGGGTCATAAGAACACTGCTAGATTGTCTTTGCAGTTTCTTTTGTGTTTAAGTTTGGGGCTTTTAGGTAATAAAATAATTTTTCATTTTGACATTTTAAAAGGAATTTACTAGTAGCCTATTTGTTGGGTGTATTCTTGGGAAGAAGGTGATGAAAAGATGTTATCCTTTCTTGCTGGAAAAGCTTTTTAACCTTATACAAGGAGCGAAGATTTGTTTCCAAGCTCAATTCCAGTTTAAATAAGAATAGTTCTCTGTGGGTTTTATTTTCCTCCTGTCAAATTATTTTCTAAAGAACCCAACAGGTACAACTCCAGATCTGAAACTTTATATAGCTTTTTGCTATGAGAAATATATCTTTATTTTCTTTAAACTTCATCATTAGAAGCTTGGATTCTGATTTATGAGAGCTCAGAGAATTATGTACCAGCATTAAGGAGGCATGCAGCATGAAAATGCAAGTGCTCTCTCCCTTGAAATATAAAAGAATTTCATTTTAATTCTGTTTCAAAATCTTGTGCTCTTAGGAGAAAATAATAAATGGAAAATTATTTTCCTCCTTCACTTATGAAGTTATGTTACAATCATAAAAATGTTATTTTTTTATTGTAGGATTGAAAATTCAAAGTTATAAATATTTGATAGTAATAAATTATCTCTTCATCTTTATGATTATTTTGTTGGTTTCAAATTTTCTCATGCACTAAGAAGTAAATATGAACAACCTGGGATCAAACATACAGCATGATTTCTATTAAGTTAATAAGAAATGGGGAAAGGCAATAATCCCACAATGAGTTGTAAAAAGTACATTTATCTGATATAAATTTAAGTGTCTTTTGGATCTAACCAGATATTTTTCCAATATAGAAGTTTTCAAAAAAGTATGGATGTGTCCAATGCATTGGTTTTCTAGGCTATAAGTTGCCCATGTATATTCTATAATTAATAATGAGTGAATTATGTACATTGAATTTACTCAAGTGTGTGTATATATACATGTCCAAAACCGTCTCATGTGAGGAAGAGCTCATGTGAGTAAGAACATGTGGTGAAGAAGATTTCACAGAATCACAGAATGGGTAAGGTTGGAAGAGACCACAGGAGTTGTCACCTGAAAAGGGGAGATTTTCTTGACTCTTATTGTGGGGAAACTTCCTTGACCCTTAGTAATTTATCTGTCTGTCAGTAGCCCAGGAAAGCCAAATGTCTTGTGCCTGACCAGTGTGTCAGTATCCTGTTATGAGGACCATTCACCAAACAGTCCTCATCCATCCAGATAGCTATCCCGTTGCAGAAGGCAATCAGGTTGGCAAAACATGATTTACATTTAGTGAATCCATGCTGACTACTCCTGATCACCTTCTAGTCCTCCATGTGGATAGAGATGGCCTCCAGAATGAGGCTTTTCATCACCTTTCATGGGTTGATGAGTGGCTGATTGGCCAGTAGTTCTCTGGGTTTTCCTTCTTGCTCTTTTTGAAGACTGGGGTGACATTTGTTTTCTTCCAGTCCTCAGGCACCTCTCTCAGTCACCACGACCTTTCAAAGATGATCATGAGTGGTCTGACTATGGAGATTTTCATCTCTCTCGGCACTTGTGGATGCATTAATTTAGTGGCATCTAATTCTGGTCCTAACACTGATACCAGAAATTAGGAGCATCAAAGCTCTATCTTGTGTTCTAGATTCTCCAGTTCAAACCTGCTCTAGATTTCCAGCTCCACCTGGTCAGTGGTAGTTCTGGTTTGTGTAAAACCAACACTTCAATGAGATTCATTCTTCTAAATAAAAAGAAAGGGTATTCTTTTCAACCACTCAGGTAAACAACAGACTGTAGAAATAAAGGACCGTAATTCAAGGACTGCTAATGCTTTCCAAGCTATTCCAACATTATCTGTCAAATTTAAAAACAAAATAACTTATTAAGAGAAATATCTACTAATGGGCATGAAGTGTAGAAGAATATTATATTTCTACCTTTAACAATGGTCTAAGTGCTTTTAGAGACCACTTTTTCAGTTGCAAACCTCTGGGTAAATCCTATTGAAAACTAACTCATGGTGCTTAAACCAAAGCAATTTCTTGGAATCCAAATCAGTAGGGTCAGGACGTCATGAGAGATAATAATGTAGATCATACATTATGAATGAAAAAAAAATGCCACACATGTCCAATATTACATGGTTCCTATATAATTTTAGCTTTCCCATTCTTCCTTCTGATCTACTCAATTTGTTTCTTTATTTTCTAAAATCCTATAATGTCTGATTGTTGCTTGAAACTTCAGGTGTTAAATTACGAAAATATTGACATAGTAGAAAATTAGTAATAGAATTTTTTCGGGAAAAATTGAAATTGCCTTTGAAATTGAAGTCACACTTTTTGTAGTCAAGTTTTTGTCATCTGATACACATTCACACATATGCATACACATGTATATGTAAACTGATCACAGTATTTTTGTATGTTTAATCCTATCCCATACAATCAAATTTATTTTCTGGATCTTAATACAAATTGCAAAACAACCTCATTATTGTTACAGAATGCTATTCTGCAGCATGAGCAGTATCTAAATGGTGGTTTGATTTGTATTCCCATCACTTAACCTCTTAGAGACAAAAACATAAAACTCCTAAATGCTAAAAGGATTTTGTAACTTGCAGCTAAATGGCCACTTTAAAAGCTTTTTTTTCATATTAAAAGTGTAAGAAGCTTGTAGCTCATTGTGTAACTGAAGGTCAGTGTGACTGAATGATGGCTGCACTCTAGAAATTATTGTGCTATATAGTGCCATCATGAAAAGACAAGCACCAATCTATGTTTTGGCTTTTTAAGGTACATTTGTTTTAATAAGAACTTCATGCTCAAACTGGAACTAGAGCAAAGAACAGAGAGATAAGTGAGTGTTGAGGAGGACGGGATTCTGCATTTTAATAAGCAGTTTCTGAAATTATTCTTCCAGCTGCTTATAAAATTGTATGTGAACTTCATGTGTCAGAGAGCAGCAGGTGTAGACTGCTTTGCAAGGGAGGGTAAGCTGGGAGTGGAGGGTGAGAAATAGGGGCTGTCTTGCTTAAAATCTATCTGTTTTTCATATTGTTCTTCATAGTAATAATGAATGAGAGTGATCTAACTGCAGGGAATTTTGGAGATTGTATGAGAGAGATGTATTAAAAATATTTAAATATTTTCTTGTGCGTTTTTGTTTTCTGTTTTAGCGTTTTGTTTTTGGTGGTGTCAATTTGTACTAATAACACAAAAAGTTCCAGCAAAGCTTGTCACTGCAGAAACACACACACACACCTGAAATTAGATGGTATTTCTATCTGGGAATGCCGCTTTTTACTTAAAAAAGACCCCTTCAACCATAAATCATAAAGTCATAGAATGGTTTGGGTTGGTAGGGACCTTAAAGATCATCTAGTTCCAATATCCCTGCTGTGGTCAGGGGCACCTTCCACTAAACCAGATTGCATAGAAGTTAGACACATGATCTGCATGAGAGGGGTTTTGTTTGTTTGTTTTGGGTTTTGTTGGTTTGTTTGTTTTTTAATATAATTATTACCAGCATTTGGGAGAATTAGAAAACTTCTTGATTGTAATCTGAAGGATCCTGTTCATTATGTATTATTTTATTAGTGCATTATGTTACTGCAACTTCAAACATATTTCCTTGAAGAAATAAGGCTATTCTAATATTATCCTTTATTTCAATGTATCGAAATGTGCTTGGTGGACAAAGTCTGGTGGTCCAAAATTAGTTTATAGACAACCAAAAAGCAGCCTTCTAGGGTGGACATATGCCAATTATGTATTGGGGCACAGTGAAGATTTAGCAAAAGTACTGAAAAATGCTTGCTTTATTATCTGGGATATTTCTAGAGACTGGGTTAGAGATTACCTTCTATCTATCAGCCTACTCTGTATACATTACATATTGATATCTCTACTTCTTTTTTAAAAGTGACCTGTAGTAGTTATAAGTGGTTGTTATGGTATTGTTTGTCAGTAATCTTAAGGCTATGCTGAGATAGTTGTGAAGCTTTTCTGCTGCTAAAGCCATTCTTTCAAATTAAAAGCAAAACAACAACAAAACACCAAAACTTCTCACCAAAACCCCCAAGACAAAAAAAACTCAACCAACCCAAACCCATGCCCAAGCAGTAAAAGGGTGGTGTTCCTTTTAAAACTCTTCAGAGTAGTAGATCATATCAATACTACTTACCTTTTGAAAAGAGTGTCATGGGAATGCTGAAGGAATGAGAAATGCCCAAAGGAAAAAATGACTTTTTTTTTCTAACTAGAAAATAGTACTTAGAAAATATAGTGGATCTATCTATGTCCTAGTCCATATTTGTCAGTAGAATCACATACCCTACAAGTAAATCAAATTCAAGAATTCTCTCCAGCTAAGTATAGCAAATTCAGTTGTAAATCTGGTTTTCCTAGCAAATATTTTCTCTTAGTGACAATAGGGAATCTCAGCTTTAGCATTCCTCTAAGGTGAAGCATTTTCACCTGTGTTATACTGGTGTAACATAGACATAAGTAAGAATCATGTCTACATAATCCACATAAGTCCACATTAAAGTGATCAGTTTTCTCCCACTACTAAGTTTTCTCCCATCACTAAAAACATCACCAGAATGTTTCTAGGGGCCAGACTGTTAAAATAAGCACCCTAGCTATACCACTAGGGTTCTTCCCATATTAACAATATTTTGTCTTCTGGTAATATGCTGTGTAAACTTTTAAGTTTCTATAAATGATGTTTTTATTTTTTTTCTTCCTTCTAAATTCGGCCCCCCCCCCCCCCCCCGCAGTGACTCTCTAGAGTTATAGTGTGTCACAGAATCATAGAATAGTTTGGTTTGGAAGAGACCTTTAGAGGTCACCTAGTCCAAACCCCCTGCCATAAGCAGGGATATCATTAGTTAGATCAGATTGCTTAGGGCCTCATTCAACCTCAGCTCCAATGTTCCCAGGGATAGGGCATCCACCACCTCACTGGACAACCTATTCCAGTATTTTGCCACTGTTATTGTAAAAAACTTCTTCCTTATATCTAACTGGAACCTGCTCTCTTCTAGTTTAAAACTATTAACTCTTGTCCTGTTGCAACAGGCCCTGTTAAATGCTTGTCCACATCTTTCTTATACACCAACTTTAGGTACTGCAAGGCTGCAATGAGCCTGCTCTTCTCCAGGCTGAACAAATACAGTTTACTCAGCCTGTCTTCAAGTGCCCCAGGCCTCTTAGCATCATCCTCTGGACCTGCTCCAACAGCCCCATGTCTTTTCCCTTCATTTCTACCTATTGCTTGATTGCTATGTGAGAAAGCATAGTTTATGGAACAACATTAACCCTATTGACTAACCTGATAGGCTATTTCTGAGTAGTCTAAGGATCATTTGTTAATGAACAATAGAAGAAGTCTAGTTTTAAGTACCTTTTCTTTTTTTTTTGGAAAGCCTAGGCAGAGAAGCAGAAGCAACAATGATTTGCCAAGTTTTTCCTGAGTTATCATGTAGTGTTAACACCTTGATCTCATATCAAAATATGCTTCTATTTTAAAATACAGCATTTATCTACTGCTATATTTACATCATTCTATTAAATTCGCAGAATAAGCCTCTGTGGCAATAACACTAATAGAAAAGACAGGGTCTAAACTCAGGCTCTAAATCTTGTTTGCGTTGGAAGTTGATAGTTTTGGGGTATTCCTGCTACCTTTCTCTAGCATGAACTGCTTCTGATAAGACTCTACCAGGTTTTGTTTTCTGCCTTCTACAGTCCCTCCCTACTGTCCCATCATATTCTGTTACCTGAAACCTTCTTTACACACTTCTGTCAAATCCCTGAACATGAGTCTCCTAAATACCGCCACTGTCTTGCCATAAAAAAACCACTCAGAGTTGCAACGACTCACTTCTAGAGACTCTGAAATGAAACTCTTTTCCTTTGATAAACACACCAAGAGGTGTCTCTTAGGACCAAAACAGCATCACAAACAGATCAGGAGTCTCCTAGGGCCTTTGTACAATTTGTCCTCAAGTTCAGTCGTTCCTCTTTGGGTTAGACACTCTTTAACAAACCTTTTGTACTGATGGCTTGTTCTGTATCTACAATTTGTTCACTTGCATGGCTTTCTTAGAAGACATAAGGAACAAAAGGCTCTGTATATCACACTTTGAGCTGATGACTGGAGTGCAGAAAACACAATGATGTTGCTCATCTTTATGATTGTTAAAAGAGAAATAACAATGTTTCTCATTGACAAGCTAATGTGATCGTTACCAGTGGTTTAATTATGGTATTTGAATGACTGTTTCCAGCAGTCCAGAAAAATATAAAGGTCTTCTGTGTAAACATAATTATTTCTGATAACAGGTGTAAGCATTAGTACCTGATAGGTATGCATGTCATGTACTAGATGCTCTAGAAAATTCTAGATATTTCTTAATGTATTTTTTATTCATTAAAAAAATGTTAAAGGGTAGCAAACATTTTAGTATAGGTGACTAATATTTAGTATTTTCCATTGGAGATAAAAAGGCCTTTTTAAAACATGTTTCAAAAATAATTAAACAGTATGACATTTATATAAAACTTTTAGAGGCATGGGATTCCCAAAGAACCTTTGTTTTCAACCAAAAGTACATTGAAATAGATGTACTTTTGGAGTGAAGAGCCTTCTGCCAGCAGAAAGCACAGCAGAAAAGCTGAACACAATTGTAACAAAAAAAAAATGAAGACTATTCATCCAACTAGAGCTACAAGCAAGGCAATTACCCAACTAGATTTTGATTGAGGTCACAGTAACTCCACAGTTTTGAAAGTGTAATGACCAGTGATAAAGCAAATTACATTTTGTGGCCCCAATAATTGCCCTCAAATACAATTTTAATTAAAGTATAGATTTGAACTTCATGTTTCTTTGGAGATGTTATAGGCGTGGCATCTAAGTTCAATACATTTCAGTGTGTGGAAAATAATTTGTCTCATTGCTTCAATAAGATGTAAACATTTTGCCAATTAGGTGTTCCTGGAAAGGATGAAAAGACAGTAATTAAAGAGAAAAAGAAGCTCTTAATTGCCTCTCCAAGCACTAAGAGGAGAAAATGCCTCTTGTAAGCATTTAAAGGCTAACAATATATAAAAGGACCATCCATTTTTAATTAGGTGTTGTGGATTAAACCAGATTTTATATCAAAGATTAGAAATTAATTTTGTAGAGTAATGTTTAATTGTATACTAGCTCAATATGGGTGCCTCCAGAGAGGTTCCCTGAACAAAGAAATTCCTGGGTCTTTATACCCTCACAGTATGTGCACCTGATTTTCGTGTGCCCTGCATGTGCCTCTTGCTCTAATGGTGATTTGCGACCTGAGGTCTTCTAACCCCCCTTTGGATTCTTTCTCCATATTCACATGGGCAGGCCATTAATTGTTCTTATCTTCCAGCTTGGGCCAGCCTTAGGGCCTCTTGACCCTTATCTGAAGATATTCAGTCTTTCTGTGTTTACTCCTCTGCTCAGCTCTTCGTGCTAACAAACTGATTTCATTTAAAGTCCACCTACGCCAAGTTTTGAGAAAGGCCCATTAATACTAAGCTCTAAGCAAGTTACGATTGCACCTAAACCTACGCAATTAATTTGTAATACTTTATAAGTAAACTTAATTTAATTCCCAACATTCAAGTGTTGATTATTTTCTATGAAATTGTATTTATGATTTGGAAAACTCTATTGAAAGCTCCTTAGTTTGGAAATAAGATCTGAGAGGTTTATATATCTCAAAGACCAGACTTGTATATTCATTCTGTAAATAAAAATAAGTTGATGCATTTTAGTCAAAATTCCAAACAGTAATACAAGATGGATTTGAAATATTTCAAAATGGGACTTAAACTGTATGGAAAGATACTTTATTCACATGCTATGCATAAGACTAACCTATAATACCTCATAAATCCTGGCAATAGGAGGTATTATTGTGAGAAGAATCATATCAGACTTTCACTGGCTTAAGCATTTTGAAGCTTGAAATATCCACATGCTAATTATTAGGAGACAAAACATATGTAAAATTTCACCTGAAACCCTCCAATAGCTGCAGGAGGTTCTTAACATTTTTAATATGATTTTATTTCATCTCACACGTAAGAATACTTCTGCCTTAACTGGCTATTTTAAAATTAATGAATGGGCTGAAATTTTCTCCCCAGGGGTAAAGAACATTCATGCCTTGTGAGAAATGTCCTGTGATTCTTGATAGTAAAATCTTCTGAGAGACCTGGTTGACATATGTATCAGATATTGACAAACATTGCTTATTTAATGGCAATGAAAAATCTATACAGGGTTGTTTCTTCAAGCAATCTTGGAATTTAAACATGACTTGAGTCACTAGTGCATGACCATTTATGTTTGCTTTAAAATTGGATTTTTATACTTCCAGTTGATTCTTTTATTTCCCCATAGGAGAATTACTGCCTTCATCTCTCCTTATAATTCAATTTGATCTCGTATCTTAGAATAACCATATGTACATATGGGATCCAAACAGTCACAAAAATTTCATTTGGATAATTTCCAAAATATGAACTCCCAAATTTGTGTAAATTTAAAATAAATTATACCATTAATCAACGTGCATTTAAGAGAAAATGGGGAACGTGGTAACTTCAAGTAAGGAGAAGGAAATCCAGGTTAGCAAAAGAACCCATTTTTCTTGCTCTCTTAAGGCAGGTTACAGCGGCCTTGGCTAACAGGGACTGCCTAGTAGCAATGAAGTGCAAGAAGATATTTTTTTTCCTGGAATGGAAAGATGTTATATTTATTGCAATAGAATTCAATTTACAAAATCAAAAATATATTGTGATCCACAGTTTTAAAAGCAAACAACTGACACAGTCTAATGGTTATTTGATTTGGGTCATCATTATTCGGATGAAGCACACTATACAATCTGACATTTGTGGAGGAACTCCCAGCAGAATTCACAGTTGCAATCTAAATGTGAAAGTTTACAAAACTGCATTTTTTTCATTAGGCATCAGATGTAACATATTGTCCTTAGTTTGCTCAAACTGCTTTACTTCTTCAAAATACCAATCCACAGACTTCCAGTTTTCAAGCAATTTATTAGTTCCCGTTAACACCTTTTCCTGTTTTCTTTCATTACTAAATTTCCCGTCTCTTTCATTATATGTAATTGTTCCTTCTAACTGATTTATTTAGAAAAGTTTAAGATCTTATGCAGATATCTTATTGACAAATTAACTGAATTCCTCCAGATGTACCTTAATATGAACTAGGAATTAGCCTATTGTCTCTTACCCATCTCACTGTTAGGGGAACCTTTTATGAACTTGTCAAATTTACCATCACTGTCAAGAAACAGAAGATGTGACTATCTCAGATGTCTAAAAATCTCTAAAATGAAAGAGTTTTCTGAAAAGTCACTGATATAAAACATTTACTGAGCACTATATACCAGGTGGTGTAAAGATCAGCCTTAATAAAAGGAAGATAAAATATATTCTATATTGTGTAATGTCTAGAATTTTCACTGATGCTTAAAGGAAATGCACAACAGAGTAAGAAACTAATTTTTTTTTTCTCTTGGCATGAGAGAAAATAAACTTGAACTATTCTACTGATGTCTTCTTGATGCAATGATGCAGTTAACTATTCTTCTAACCCATCTGTCTTGCAAATGGAAAGAGCCAGAGTAAGTCTTCCACTGTTTTATATAATGGTTGCTGCAAGTCCTACAAACATTTATGAAGCAGATCTGGTAGATGCAAACACTGAAACTATTCTAATCAAACCAGAAAAAGTACAAACAAGATAGAAAAAAAAGGAAAAACACTCATTGCAACGGATAGAAGTACCTATCAAGAATATCTTGGTTGTACAGGGTGAAGGAAGAAGTCTCATCTCCCTGAGCAACATATTCACATTTTGCTCCTGAAACTGCCAGCTCTGTGGCTCACAACAGCTGCTACAAAGCATCAAATTTTTTTGTGCCTGATGCCACCTCATACTGTGATATAGAAGGCTTACACTGGATCATCATAGTCCAAAATGAGGAAAACCAATCTCAATTTCCAAATAAACAAGATTCCTAAAGCAGAAGATGATTACAATCTGCCTCATGCTCTGTGATGTGGCTGGAGTCCTGAGAGAACACTGACATACATTTGCAGTATGACTATATATTCTTGTGTCGTTGACCCAGTTCCTCTTGGCAACAGTTCAACTAAGGTTAAACTTAACTAAAGGCAGTGGAATTTGAAGATGTATTTGCTATCTGTACTAAGCTAGAACATGTGCTTTGCTGAGGTGCTGGGGAGAGCAGAAATACCACAAGCGAAGAAGGAGAGCTTGCATTATTACCTTTGTGAACATTTTAGAGGTGAACTGACATATACTCCCTTTAATTGCTTTCAAGGGTCAGATCATGTGAAAGCTTTAAGTTTTTTTTTTTTGTTTTGGTTTGGTTTTTTTGTTTGTTTGTTTGTTTGATTGTTTGTTTTTTTAAACCACAAAAATACCCTTCAGCTAGGTTTCTGTAGAGGGTAAGGTTAAGCATATTAGCATAAAAGGTTTTGGCCGATGTAAACCAGTCAAAACTCCACTAGGGAAAAAGTGAAAATCTGGAAATGCTGGTTCACAGGGCTGAAATGCCTTACAGCAAAATCTTCAGTTTGACAAAGGATTTTTGAAATACAGTCAGTTCTGAGGGCAACCTGTCTTTCTGTCTTTTGTTTAGCTGCGTTTCCCTCTTCCTCTCTTCTCTGCTTTGGGAACTGCACAAGAACCCTGGAGTGGATAGATTTGCTACACAGGTTGAGGATCTCCCTTGAAATGCTAGGATGGCTGCTGTCACTGCATATTTTTGTTCTGGGAACATTATGTCCCAGGTCTCAGCCCCTTTAGTCTCTTGCAGTTCAGGCAGACCTTTTCAGGCAGATCTATAAAACTACTTTAAAACTATCCTGCTTTTAGAAGTGCTAGTTCCTGCTCTCCCTAAGCACCTTTGTCTGAGGGGCTGAGATTGCAATCCCTGGGTGACAGAAGAACTTTTTTCAGTTTATACCTGAAATGTGCACTGCCAGCATGCATTAGGTGGTGACAGGGCAATAGGACTAGTTCATGGGCTCTTTTCTATTCAGTTTTCTGTGTGTCCTTGCATTTTTCAAAATTCCCTTTTCTTTTAGTATCAGAAATTCTTTACTAAGAGTGTGGTGAGGCACTGGAATAGGTTGCCCAGAGAGCTGGTAGATGCACCATCATTGGAGCAACCTGGTCTAGGGGAAGGTGTCCCTGGCCATGGCAGGGGGTTGGGACTAGATGAACTTTAAAGATCCCTTCCAAACCAAAGCATATTCTGTGATGCTATATTTATTTAGCTCATTTTATACATTACCTTATACACATAGTGCTGTTAAATACAGATTTTACTGCATGGTAAACTGCTTTGAGGGACATTTATACCCTTTCTCAGTCTCTGGAGATAATCATGCTTACAATGAATTTACTACTATTGTACTACATAAAAGGTATAAACCCTTTTTTAAACTTTCCTCCTAGGTCTAATATTTTGATCAAAAAGAACTTAGTCTTTTTCTACATAATTTTTTTTTACAACTTTTGCATTTTTCAGGTTTGTCTGGAGTATCTGGCCATGGTCATATTCTACAATAATTGTTTTTAGTAACATTGTATTTTTCAATTACAGAGGGTGAAAAACAAAAGAAAAAGAAAATTCTGTGTTTCTGGTGAAATATTTGTCAGCAAAACAATGTAGTCAAATACAGAAAAAAATATAGTTTTCCAAGAACTGTTGGGCATACATAGACATCTTGTTTGTTTTCCTATTATCCTTACACTCACCTCTGCCCCAAACATATTCCAACTATTTTAATATAGAAAATTATCAGCCAATATGTTTTCCTTTTTTAAAGGATGGCAAATAACTATTTTAGAGATGTGTTTAATTATGTCTATGAATCACATATTTTCCTACACTACCTGTGGCATGTTTCCCAAGTTTTTCTCTTGCAGAGATAGAAGCTTAGAAATTTGTGAATTCTACCCTGGACACATGCTTTTGTTTTAGAGGTGGGCAATGTTGTAAGCCCTGGGAGCTCCAGGAGCTCTGCTGCCTAACAGCCCTGGCAGCTGTCCCTGGTTCAGCTCCTTCAGGCTCTACTAAACAATTGTGTGTGGCCAACGACCTGGCCTTTTCCAGCTGCTGGAAATCTCCTGGGACATTCAGAGGAGGGGCAAAAAGTAGATCTCCAACATAGAATAAAAGTCATCCCATCTTGGTCTGAGAAAACCAATCTAAACAAATTTACTTATTGCCTTGAATTTCCAATTTCTATTCCTTCTTCTTATGGGAGTTTTAGATCCTAGTTTTCATCCTTTTCCCATACATAAAAGGCAATTTTTAGTGTTATAAAATTCAGTATGAACTCACATTCTTCTCCTGTTTTCTCTTGGCTGTCAAAAGCTAGTAGCTGAATAACAAGACTCAGAAGCATCTTCAGAAATAAATTAGTCTCCTCAGTATCTGTCTCTCTCAGATGTGATTAAAAAAAAGAGGAATACCTCTATGCATATTTCCTCTTGTCCATGACATATTATCAAAGCAATGATATTCCCGGATTTTGGGATGAAGTAAAAAAGTGAAGAATTAGGAAGCAGGATGTCTGTTCTTAAAGCACTAAGAACCTTTCCTTGTATTTCCCTGGGCACACATTTTAATCTTTCCCAATAAGCCTTGATAACCATCATTCTAACCAATTACTTCCAGCTCTGATCAGGAAACTGAAACAACTTGTGTCTTTCTGCCTCTGTTATGTCTTGTCAGCAGCTCTCACACATATAGCTGCTGAATGTAATTTGGTCACTTTATGGATATTCTGCTTTATGCTTTTTAGATATTCTGCTTTATTGGAGACATTGTTATTTTAGAATGTTTTCCATGCTCAGAACAGGTAGTTCTGAACCCTTGAATTCACTTTTTCTTTCTTCTCTTGTCTTTTTATCTTTCTTCTACTGTTTTAAAGCAGATATGCTCTTCAGGTTTATAGTAGCTTCCTCACAAAAATAATGTTCTTTACCAATTTCATTTACCAGCTCTCAGTACATGCATGGACTGCCAAGGTTTCTCTGGAGTTATGAACCCTCAGTGTTTAACTTTAACATCACTTGCTACCTTGACTGCTTAGACTGTGTTCAAAAGCTACAGAAATCAGGAGTTTGTAATTTAAAGAAAAATTTTTGCAGAGTGTAATTTATCATTGCTTTTACATTTGAGTTCATTGAAAGATGTCATGCAGTGTAAGTACAAAGTTATACTGATGACTTCTCTTAATAACGGTATTGTGGGCTGAGTAACTGTGGAGAGACTTACACAGGGAAAGAAAAGCACAGTATCCTTAGTGTTACCTGAATCTCTGAGTGGCTCAGCTTTTCATTCTTCCATAGACTATCTCAAACTATAGATGGTAGGAGGTTGATTTTATTTGTATCTAACCTCAACTTTCCTATGTTTTGATGTATCTAAGAGAATAATCTACAGCTGTATTCTAGAGAACTTTAAAGGAAGGAAAGACTCCAGAACGCAAGGCAATTAAATTAAAACTATTTACTTTTAGATGTTGCAGAAGAATTTGACTAATTTGTCTGACTAGCTTTTTGGTTTTATGCTTGCAGAAAAATTTTAAAAGTTTTAAAATTAAATATTTGTCCATGTCTGACTTTATGTATAGCAGATGTACATGTACTGTGCACTTGTAGAGATTTGTTATACTGGGATGGATATCATTGAATAGATACTGTAAAATGTGTATGTTAGAGGTTGGTCAAGCATGGAGATCTCAAATTGCTGCATAAAAGGAAACACAACAAATTTGTTGAGTTCAGGTATGCAAGCTGTCTGTAGGTTTGAAAAAAAATTTTTTCAGCATCTTTTTAGGATGGCTACTGCCTTTTAATTGTTTTTAAAGGGAGACTTAAGAGACTTGTATTTCTTAGTAGGTGAATTTCAAGGTGAACTGAAAGGAGAAAGAAGCTGTGAAAAGGCATGCAGAAATTTCCATTTTTTTTTTCTTCAAGAGCTCTTCTACTGATGCATTTTTAATACTACTTTCAGAGTGAGAAAACACATTTCCATGTGTTGTTAACATCAAGAAACTGTAAAATAATGAGACAAACTGCTTATTAATGACAGGCTAATGGTATGACATATTTTCCATCATTATACCAGATTTTTATTGAGTTGTCAATGACAACATCTAGCCTAGAAGAGTTATTCTTTTTTTTCTCCTCTGTTGAAGGGTGTTATCTCACTGAAATTATATGGTTGTTTTGTGTAAAAGTCTTAAAATAAAAAAATGGAAACAAAAGTTCCAATTTGCTGGATGTTTACTTCAGTGTTTATACTCCTTTCTTTCTTTTTTTTTTTTTTTACAGAAGAAGAAACCATGTACCTGCTAGACCTTGCTGAATGACAAATAAATCTGGTGTTACCACTCTATGACTATGCAAAGTTGCAAAGTCTGTGTATTCTTTGTTTTCTACCCACTGTTGGTGTGGGTTTTTGGGGATTTTTGGTGGAATCTTTGAAATGAAATCAAGGGTTTTTCTTATTTTTGTTTCCCATTCTATGAGATATACTTTCTTATGAGAGGTTTAACAGGATCTGAATTGGGAATTCTCTTTTTTTTTTTTTTTTTTTTTGTAATATGTCATATCCCTAGTTTCTGCTCCAGTATCTTTTTTTAAATCTCATTTTGAATAATTAACTATCTCAAAGAAACAGTTGACAGCTACTTTTTAAGGAAGCATAAACGCAGCTGTAGGAGTGTATTTCTTCATGATTGTATGCATGCTGTTTTTGACAGCCTGTTCAAAACTGTGTTTGCAGGAAGTCCTTGAAAGAGCTCCTTCCCTTCAAGCATCCTTGCCTGAGGCACTTCCAGGCATCTTCAGACTCATTCAGAGCCCTGTTGCATTTTCTCCAGTCTGGCCTAAAACTTCACAGGGAAATGTGTGTCAAAAGATGCTCCCACCATGATTTCTCCTTTGTATTCTGTATGGAATAAAAGGATTTAAATTTATTTGATTAATTAAATATAGGCTGCAGACTATTTTTCTGACCTAGTTATCTACCAGTCATAGTGGAAATATAATTAACACAGGTACAAATTATGACTGTTATGACTGTTGATTCTTTTGGCAGTAAAACATTACTCATAATGCACATTTATTGTGGTTGGGTTGCTATTACTAACCATATTGATTCCCAGCATACTTAAGGAACAGAGTGACAGACAATATTGTGCAAGGTGCCATACAAAATGTCACTGCAGAGACTCCAAACAGTGCTACAAATGTGCTGCCATTAAAAAAGCCCAGGGTTGTTTATGAGATGAGTGACATCATGGCTCATCTTTCTTAGTGGCAGGAGTAGCAATAGCGTTTACCTGCAATTTTTCTGAGAAGCTGTCTCTGTTTGTCATTAATACTTCTCCCGTACCTTCACTTATGGTGTGACAAGAGCATCAGCAATTTTGGTAATTTTCTCTGATTAGCTGTGTGAATTACACAAAGTTTACCAGCAGTTGTTTTCTTCACCTTTTCCTTCAGTTTCATGTGAGAGCTTGAAAGTTCAAGAGAACACTTTAAAAACACACGTGGAAACATATGGATTGGCTGGTTTTAACAAAAGTAGGTTGTGAATGTGTAGTAAGATTAAGCAAAACTATTAACCATATGACACTCAGATAAAAACCATGAAGAATATTAGCAGGAGTTGCCTGTCTATGGACAGACTCTCACAAATGTACTGTCTAGCCATGCATTAATAATTGCAAAATATTCAGACACATCTGTTATAAAGAATTTTTTTCTCTAACTTGAGATAAAGGTAATTCTTTAGAGTCATTACTGTAAGAAACTGAATCAAAGCAGCAATTGTCAGCTGAGACTAGAATATTCAGTTTTCTATCTTCTGAGTTATTTTCTTTTTGCTGTCACCTATCTGCCCTTTCTTCTACTGGACATAAGTTATTATGAAAAAAATATTAATCAATTTGGCAATTCATTTATCTGCACTTTACACTTGCACGGCTGTTTCTCTGATGATTTTGTCCATGAATGTATAATAAGTTTTCATAGAAAGGTTTGAAAACGTTCTCCAGTACCTAGATATTTAATGTTAGATATTTTTAGATGCTAAACCAAAGCCGAGCTCACAGGCTGAACCTCCACTTCTACTCCTATTACTGTACCTTACCAGAATTTATCATTCTCGTTTGATTAAAAATCTTGAATATAACTTTTATTGCTGGATTATGATAGAGATTTGACCATCAGCCCTGAAGCATCTTCTAGGATATGCTCTAGGTCTGAATACACATTGTTTTCAATTCCAAGACTATAATGATAAGGTCAATATGACTGCTATGTCTGTGACTTGCAGTTTCTAAGCATTCAGTGAGAATGATGTTTTACTAGAAAACCAAAAAATCTTACACTGTCATGTTTTTGTTTTCAACACATTACAGATCATGTTGTGGAGCTAAAACATTTTTCCTTGGTCAAAAGGATCTTCTCTTGATTCAAAAGTACAGATTATGTTGACTGAAATATTTACATCAAGAAAAATATTTTGTGAATTCATGTCAACATTGTAATATTATTTTGTCTGAAAAGAGATAAAACCCTCCCCGCACACCCAATTTATATTTTAAAAATGTTTAAATCAAAATGCCCTAACATTTCAATTCAAATGCTTTGTTCTGAACTGTAATTTACACTAAAGATTTTTCCCAAATAAAAAAGATCAGAATTTTTCTTTTTGGTTGAATCAGTAATTTTGTGATGATCTAGAAAGTTTACCAAAATGTTACTTTAATGAACTTCATCTTTAAAAAATATACTTATAAAGGACCCAAACAATAATTTTAAATGTTATGTTTGTTTGTTTGTGTGGGGCTTCTTTTTCCCCCCAGGAAACTTTTTTTATTGCCTAATTTTTTTTCCACTAAGTCTCCTTTTCATCAAGTTTTTATTTGGTCTCTTTTTTGTCCATTTTGCAACAATGTTTTTTTCATCTGGAAATCTACATAGCAGGTCTGAACTAGGTAATTTCTACAAAATACTTAGGCACATTACCACCTGAAATACTTCTAATTCAGATGATCATCTTCTGTATGAGAGACTTGTTTGAAGGTCCATTTTTAAAAAAAGTTAGACTAAGATGTACTTATGAGTTAAGCTTGTAAATCTATGATAATTTTCCTGGCAGTTAATGGAAAACAATTGAACTTTTGGTCTAAGACTGGGAAAGGAGATGCTTCATGAGAAAGCTAAAGTCAGGTGAGATACTATGGTGCTTACTGGAATAGCTGAAGAATCATCATGTTTCATTATTGTGTTATTTTTGGATATATAACAAAAATAACTTTGTAAGAAAAAATATTTCCAACACATAAGCTGTTAATTCTTTTTTTCTTTTCAAAATTTACTTGCAATTAGTGGCATTATGCAAGAAGGTTGCAACATTTTTTATCTGTCTTTGTCACAGAAACATCTCTTACTTAGTACAGGCTATTGAATGTTTTCTGGATACTGGAAAGAAAAATTCAACCATTTGTCTGAAATTTCCTGATGTATTAAATGACACCTGGAAATTTTGGACCAGTAGCTGCTCAATATGTGCAGATCAGTTTTAGATACAGAAAAACAGATTGGTGCATCTCTGATTGACTCTGTATGTGTTAGCTGACATGTGGTAAGTCAGAGGCATAAAGAGCATTGATTTTACTGCGTGGGAACAGTGAGTCATCAAACTCACTCTTCACAGCTATGAATCAAAAAGCAAATAAGTATGCACATTTTCATGCATGCAGTAAAAGAAACAAAATGAAAGGGATAATAATGTATGACTATTCAAGATTTACTATCTTTTTAATTTCTTTTATAGTATCTTTTTATCTGATTTATGCATAAAAGGCAGAAGTGAACAAGATGGTACACAGGTTTGTTGAGTTCTGTTTCTTTTCCCTGGTAAGAGTAGGTAGTATTTCAACTTGAAAAGATGCAGAAACACTGCTAGCAGTCTACACGCAGAGAAGTCACAGGATCAAAATCACCCTGTAGTTAAGCAACTAATGTCATTGGCTATCAGCTGTAGGTGATAAGTAATTTCTTCTTTCTTTGAAAATATAGGAAGATTGCTAATTTCTTAAATATATTTTATGTTGCACACCTCACATAGCTGCATTAGTGCTCCCTTCACAATGCATCCTTGTTACCCACAAATTGCTCAGACTAAAGAGTCTGATGTAAGTCTGGCTTTTCCAGTGCCCAGTTTCTGAGTGATAAGTAATGGCAACCACTGCAATGACATCTTAAGCTTGCTGCCCTCAGACATCATGTGTAATGTTTTAGTGAAAACAGGAAGAGAGAAAGATGCTAAGACGTAGAAAGACTTGGATCCACACATACAATAAACTGAAAGGTATTACTACACTGTCAAAGGGAAAATTATTTACCTCTGGGAAAGTGTATTACCCTAGAAACTAGAGACGTGGTGTGGAAGAGCAAATATCTGAATCAAAATCATTTCTGGAAGGGTCTGGACATAGCAACTAGTCAGTCTCATGAAAAGCTTAAAGTACAGGCTTGATCTGGTTTATGAAATAAGTGTTAGCTTGTTTTGTTTACTTGAGACATTCCTTGAGAATATTATAAAATCAAATCCATTCTTATGGCATATAATGGCTGTGTTTTCAGTGTATGCATGTGGGTGGGTAACTTTTTGAACTGTTTCCACAATGAAAGCTTTGGAACAACAGTAACTGCAGATAGCCAGCTATATTTGTTTAAATGAACTTCTGTTGCCATTAAAGTATTTATAAAAGCCAAAAGGGCTGCGGATGCAGCTTAGCAGATATTTGTTTGCATTTTAAGGAGATAATTATTCAATGTCCACCAAGCTTCTGTGCAATCTAGAATAGTAATTATAATAATTGTACAAAAATACAAATTACATTCCAACATATGTATCCCATGGCAAATTATTCTCTTCTACATTTTTAAACTACTTAGAATAATAATACTCTCCTACAGTATTACTGCTTGCATTGTTTTCACTCTGGTTTCTTTTGCTTTTGTATGATTGTTATTGATGTGCTCTCACATCGCAGAGCAGATTCACTTTTTCCTCCAGCTTGCGTAAGCAGCTGTTTCAAAAGGAACAACTGATGCAAGAGGCAGCAGAGTCATCTTAATCTATGTACCTATCTACTACCAGCAGCACATGAGACATGTACAGGTGCAGTACAACAATTTCCAGTTCTAACACTTGCAGTTGTAGGTGACATTATAGTGCAACACCACCATGATTTTTGGAGCTCTAAGTGCTTTCATCCTGCTTCTTCACACAGGCAAGCTACAAACTGTTAATTGCTTTTGGACACTGTAAGTGTCTGTAAGTGAAAACACAAATATATTGAAATTAATGCAGACTAGAAACTTTGCTATGTCAGAATTCAACTTGACTTAAGGAGAGAGAACTTTCTGACACCTTTCTGTCTTTCTGAACTTGACACTGGTAACTGCTTGGGATGAATCTACTCTACACTGGGCTACAATAGTGCTGGGACAACACCTCCACAGCTAGCATAGCTGTATCAAATGCCATTAGTTCAATGACATCATCTCATTTATCTCCTTTGTTTTTATTAGACTGTGGCAGAAATCTGATGACCCAACAGAGTCTTTACTAAGAGCATAATCTATCAATGCCCTAAGCACAAATAAACCACACTCTTGTGGCTATGTTAATCAAGACTGTGTACCAGTCTACAATATGATTTAAGAAAAAAGTATTTATACCTCAACCTTTGTAACTTAAAGTATTTACGGAACCACCCAGTTGGATCCTAGCTCACTTTCAAAACGTCTGGAATGCTAAGAGGTGAATCATGCAAAGAGTTGATATGAGCAGAATTCACATGAGAAGTGAGCACTGAAAGCATGGAGCATGCGAGTCTTTCACATGGCAGCAAATAAACACCTCTTTTCCATGAATCTCCTAACAGTACAGATCATGGAACAGTTACACTAGGTGTTAGAAATTAGCTCTTCTTTCACCATGCTGCATCTCCCTACTTACAAAATGTTACAACATCTAATATGCATATCTGTGAGTTTCCTTACTTATCTTTGGGAAAATGCAATTTTCCTCTTTCTTTTACATTAAAATAATTTCTGATTCTGGGTGGCCCAAATAATATGGATCCTTGTTCTCAAGTCTGGATTAATTTGGCTTTGCAAGGGAAAAAGTGAGTTGGGGCACAACTGACTGTGTACAGTTAGTGGGCTGATGTGGTCATGGGAATCTTAAATCTGGGGATGCAAATCAGAATTGCAACTGGCTGCCAGCTTCCTAAAGTTCAGTGTAGCAAATACAGCAATTTGATAGACATAGTCTCTAGCCTTTCTCTGCTTCATTGATACAACAGAAATGCTTGTATTTTTGCCCTTCACTGCAGGGCTTCTCTTAAGTATATTACTTAATTACGCAAGTTTCCTATGACTCAGACAGTAATTTCAGTAATTGACCAGATTAATAATCTTCCAAGGACAGGAATATACTGAGAAAGGATAGTAGATCACAGTCAAAGGGGATGATTTTTCTGATGAAATGTAGATTTCTACACTTGAGACAGATGTCTATGCTTCCATCACAATCAACGGAGAAAAATAGGAAAGAGTAGGATGTAGCTCCACTCCTCCAACAGGGCTAAAAGTGTGCAGATAAGTAGTTCTCTATAAATTCCAGTTTCTCTACCAACCATAAAAAGGAGGTTTGGATGAATAGTTTGGAAGCAGGCAAGCAAATCTCCTCAGTGCTTAAAACAGATCTTAAGGCAGAATAAATCTTTCAAGTGGGACACAGATGAAAAAACTAATAATTGAAGCTCAATAAGCTACTACTTTTAATGGACTTTGTTTCACTGGAAGATTTCTGTCTAGCTCTAAATAAAACTGCTAACATTTCACTGTACAGGGAACTGTTCTAAAGGCAAGGTCTCCTGGCAGCTCCATTCAAACTGAAAGAGGTTTCTTATTTTCCCAGTAAGGGCTTTTGCCTCCCCAAAACCATGCTATTTGCCTTTTTAAATAGTGTCAGCTTCATATAAACATGCAAGAAAAATTTAGTGTCTCAGCCTTCAGCGTGCAATGTGATTATTTTTCCTACATTAATATTTCAGCTAATTCTTCAGAACGTATTATTGATCTGCAATAACATCAGAGGCTCTATTCGTCCACAGAGTTCCAACTGGTTTTGCACTTAGTGAAAACATTAAGAGATGCAGAGGTTTTATATTTGTAATGTTGAAATGAATTAGAGATCAGGGCAGAATGTTTTGCAAATTGTTGAAAGACGTAGAATTGGTTTTGTGTTTGTCAAATCTTCTGATTCTATCCAGTAACCTCTCAGGCCTTTCAAAAACCTTGCAATTTTTGTCCTTTCAAAAGAATATAACTTCTGAAATATATTTAGTATAAGCTAAATGGTGAAGTATTTTGATAAAAAGTATCTGTCTTGCTTTTCTGGTGAAAGATGAGCATGAGGAAGGGCATATTTTTGCCCAAACCTAAAGTCATGTAGGACACAGTACCTGGGATTTGGGCAAGGACTCCCAGATCACACAATATGGAGTAGCCTGACAGTTGCAGGGCAGTCCAAGCTAACATCATCCAGTGAGCATGTGAGACACTTTACGTAAAGACACACATCTGTGTTGTTGCTTCAGACTGTGTACAGTAGGCACTTTGAGAAAGCAACTTCTATGTCTGCTGCAAACTTGGATATGTTCACAATTTGTCCCTAATACTTCCTGTTTATCTTATGTCGTACTTTATCACGGCTGTTATGAAACCTGTATTTCCTTATTCCACAAACATAAAAGTATTTTTCAAAAGAAAGAAAAGGAAGAAAAATAGCACATATATTCCCCTCCCCTCCCAGTGTCCATTTGTATATGTTCCTTGTGTGCAAAAGTGTAGCTTTTAAGACACATCATTTTGTAGGGTTTTTCTGACAGGATAATGTTTTAAGGTGAGTAAGCACAGTTTCTGCCTGCTTCACACACTGGTTGCCTTAGTAACTGTGGCATAGTGCAGCTGAAGTGTGCTAATACCCTTGAAAGGGAATTTGAAGGAAGCAGATGGGCTGTGATTATCATTGGTTGGATCTATCAGACCAGATTGTGAGACACTAAAAATAATATCTTAAATTGCTTAAAAAAATAATTTTTGCAAGTGGAACAGCATTTTTCAATGTGACTACTGAAGATATATATAATTGTATTTGCAGCATTTTTTTTTTCAGTTTGTATGATGGGGAAAGATGCTACTTTCCTGTCTTTTACCTGTAGATGTACTCTATAGCTTTACTTTATTTTTGGTGGTTCCTTCATTTCCAGAGAGTAGCTGCTGGTATGAACAAAGTGTGTTAATATGCTAAAAAATTAACTAATCTGTAATGAGCAACAGAATGAATTTATAAATGAGTTACAAAAGTTAAACTTGAAAACAAAGAGAAGACAGACAATACTAAAATGTCATTACAATAAAAAGAGGAACAAAGGAAAAATCTGATCCTTGTAACTTTGATATTTTTGTGGAATATGAGTTCTTTCCTAGATGAAAACTGTGATATATTGTACCAGGAAAAAAAAGCTGTTTGGAAAGAAACACAGAAAAATTTTGTAAGTTATCAGCTTACTGACTTACAGAGTGTAACTTTATTATCATAGCTTAATTTAACCTAAATGTATTCCAAAGGAAAGGAAAGTGAGTGACAAGATTTCTACTCTTTCCAATTTTAAGAGAGAAGTTCTCTTTATTTCTTAATAGGAAAATTTGCAGGCTCAGTGTTAAATATTCTTTAACATTTGAAAATAATTGGCTACTAATCTAAAAATTACTAGTAAGGAAATAGAACTCATGTAGCAGAAGTGTTCTTCTCGTATCCATGAGAGTTTAAAGCTCTCCCCAAATGCAAAAAAATACATCTAGCTTAACAGGAACCACATATATGAGAAGTGTGAGAGATATAATCCTTTTATTGGATCTGAATCTTTTGTATGAAACGTCTCCATTCTTTGTGTTTTAACAGTATCAAGTATCATAGACACATGGCAGTCAGGTTTCACCTTTAAACAAGCATGGCTTGTTACCTGGCTTAGTAACAGTAATGGATGACAACCACATAGCAAATGTTGAAAGCTGCAGTTCTCTAGGAAGGAAGTCTGAGATCCCAGGATTTTCTGACATGATCACTGAGAGGAGTGCAGGATCATTTTTCATTTTTCCTCAGATGCAATTCTTGCAGAGTTTTGTATAAGTGTGTCCTATCTTCATTCCTCTTTCATATTCCTGCTGTCAAAAATGCTCTGATTATAGCTTATTTTCACAGCTGGGATGCCTGACTGTTTGTACTGCTCCCTCCTATGGTCTCTAGGAAACTGAAAGAGTTGAGGGACTGGAGGAAAAGGATATGTATGAAGTTGGAAAAAGACAAGACTACATCAGCCAAGCTCCTGAGGGGCTACTTTTACTCCTGGAAGAAACAGCTTTTGGAGGATAAAATGCAACCACCAAGAAGAGTATGCTGTTAAACTAAAAGGTATTTAGTGTAACTTGCAATCGGACATGTCTATCTCATATTGGCCTCATTAGCCACCAGCGTGCCTGTAATAAATGTGGATAGGGCCTTCCTTAATCTTCATTCACGAAGCCTAGCCATGAAGATTTAGTGTAACTAATTAAGTTAAACTAAAGAGTGTGTGAAATCATGTCATATTTTTCTCTTGTCCATGGGCTGAGAAAGCTGGAAGTAGGTGAGAAATATTTATGTTTTCTTGTTTTTTTTCTATTTGTGCAACTCAGTCCAGCTGAATACATTGACATGTCTTACAAGTAGTGTAAATATATCATGCACTGTTATAGCTTCACTATTTGAGGCCCAGAGAAGTGTCCAAGGATTCTTGCTTTTATAGGGGTCAGCAGGTCTCATTGCTTTTTTTAATGGTTTTCATTTTGACATGGCTTTTGCCAATTAGCTGGTTGATCAGCTGATGAGCTGAGCAGAATAAAACGGGGCATGATAGACAGAACGTAGAGAATTTAGATAAGCAAGTTATGAAAGCAAACCATCGTGGGACTTTTAAGATTAGACATCTTAGTTGGTTAGATATCAGTCCTGGATATGTTCAGGGTGTTTGACAGTACACAGGATAAGAAGATTAATGACAAGTAAGATGAACCACTTCTTAAGGTTTCACTGGCTCACTTGATTAAAGAAGTATCCATGTTACAATCCACCCCAGAAAGGGAGGGTAACCCAGGTTCTTTTTGATGAATCCCTTGGGGTGGATTTGAGTGAAACAGCACTGAATAATCAATGTTTGTAAACATATATGTAGGGTTTATTTCAAAGGTAAACAGGTATGTTTACCATTTTGGATGTTATCATCTATAGTAACACAGCAATACTAAAGCATAAAAATAACAAGAACATAGCAATATTAAAGCATAAAAATAACACTTAAGAAAATATATGAGGGAGAGAAAGGGAAAGAAATTATAAGGGTCCTACGATATATGTAGTCACCATCTGCTGAATCCAGCAACAAAACTTTGTTGCAGCTTCCATATCTGCTGACTGCAGTGTTGGTCGCAGTCCTGTCTAAGTGATGGTCTTGATCTGTTGGGGCTGGGGGAAACCCCCCCACAACTCAAAGTTTTCATATGTTGTTATACACTTCATGGGTGGGAATGCCTTGTGCCTCCCCTGGGGCGGGGAGTTTTACAATGAACGGGGTCATGGGACTGTGGGGGGAAGCGGCAGGTCTACTGACCCCCTGGAGGTTGAACCCCTGAATGAGTATGACATATTAGATGCTATAAAGCTTTTCCCATGAGAACAGTGAGGTTATTAATCCATTCCCATGTACAAAGCAGCCTTGAGTATTAGGGAGTTGGCTGGGAAGATGATAAGCAGTGCAAGGACAGAGCTCTTGACTGTGTTTCAAGGTGCAGGTGTTAATTCCTAAGTGTTTTTGTAAAAATATATTTACGGTAAGTGTGTGGGAAAGTCGGGGCTAGCTACCTTAATAAAGCTGCCTGCTGCTCTTAGGTGGCAGACTCCCTTGTCTCATCTCTCTCTGTGTGCATGTCTACTTTCTCTACGGACCAAACCTAATGATAAGACACGGGACAAGTCATGAGTCTCTAACACCTCCTAAGATGTTACAGCTGCCTATTATGTCAGCATCAATCATGGTCAATCATGGTCCAACATTTGAGATACATAGCCCAGGGTAGATGAGAAATTTCTTTGAGGTTTTGGGAGGGATTTTCACAGTAGAGTCATCACTTAAGGGAGGAAATTGGCATGATGAAAAGGATTACCCCACCTCACAGGATTTGCCTCTTATTAGCAAAGAGGCTAATAAGCAAAGAGGCCTCTCTTTCCTTTACCTGGAAATCCAGTTGGTAGCTTCAGGTATGCATACCCTTCTGCACCAGGGACAGCTGAGCAATGGCACTCACTTATCCCATCTGAAGGTCCTTTCCCTGTAGGCATATTCAGGGAGGGATGGGCTTTGCTGGGTGAGCAGCTGTTTCTTTTCAGTTGACTACAGTAGACAAAAGTCTTTTGGTGATCTTACAATGTTTAAGCCATTAACTCTTTCAGTCTCTGACAATCCATCACTGTAATACAATAGTGATGAACACTATAAAAAATCCTAGAATAGAAAATCTGAAAGATATTGTTAATACTTTTTTGCCTAAAAGACTGAGGGGAAAAACCTCCAGGCCCAAATAGGTAGGAGATAAGATAAAAAAGCAGAAGTTTTAATGAGCCTCCAGGAATACAAAACCAATGCATATGTACTTTTCAACACAGGTGTTACAATTTTATAATGATGTCCATCCAGTCCCTGCTTGTCCACCCCCCTGGTTCTGCCCCTTGGCACACCCCTTCGGGAATTGAGTCTGGGGGAGTTTGGGACCCCTCTTTCATCATCTTCCTCTTCGTCACAGCACATACAGTCCTTGGAGGCCCTCCAAAGTCCTGGATCGAAGGTCACTGTGCCCATGTTTACATGTTTTAGTGTGGGCGTTAAGGTTCTTTCTGCAATTCGGTGTTGAAAAGAAGACTAAACAGCTAACGGACTTTGGAGGGATTGATATAAGAAGTTTGATATGTACAACCATTAGGCTACTGCCATTACTTCTACTGGAAAATACCAATAGAAGATAAAACATGATGAGAAACATACTACAGCTCCATTTAAAATCTACCTTCACTACATAACTACTTCTAAAGTCTATAAAAATTAAAAAATAAAAAAACTCTAAGGCAACACATATAGAATAATAGATATAGTTTCAAATTTTGTGTGGTTCCAAATGAGTGACAGAGCACAAAGGAAAAAGGACTGCACATACTATAGGAATTGGGGAACACTGGAAATTAAGTGTATTTTGGCAATCTTAATTACAGGCTTTTTGAGGATTAGGATTTGGCTTTAGTCTGTTTCCTTTGTTTCTGTAGTGTTTGAAAATACATTTAATAAAAACGGTCTGATTTGACATTGCCAAGTAACTTCTTTTAATTTGCAGTTAACATGACATGAGCTCACAGAGAGCTTTTTAATTAAATACTTCAAATATGTATCAAAACAAGAAGGAAGTTCTTCAAAGAACTTGTTTGAATTAAAGTGTCACTAACTGAAACTTAACTGAAAAGTGGTAAGTTTTTTTAAATGCAGTAGGTTGAAAGACCTTGCAAAGCTGCTTGGAGGTTGACTTACTGTAGTTTATGTTAATTATAGACAAGTTGTTATGGATATCAAGGTGAAAATGACCTTCCCTGCAGTGTGCTACCTCATTTTGTATGGTTGCTGATAGTTACCGTTAATGTCACAATAATTTCAGAGGAGATCTCTGTTTCTCTTGTGTGCTAGCAATAGCTTTTGTTTTCTTAGTCCTTTCCTTTTCTTGCCTCTGACTCTTAATTACATTAGTGGCTATCAGTATTAGCTCAATTTCGGGTGCAGCTGGCAATTCAGTCACAAGTGCTTGAGAAATTGGTCTTTTTCAATTATCCACATCATGTGTTCAAGTTAACCCTAGATGCTCTCCCTGTAGCTCTTTGAATCATTGGTCCCGACTCAGCACCCACTCTTTGGTTGCCTTTGATAGAAATCCAGATATGCTAAAGAAGGTCTCACCTGCTGTACAAAGAAGAGTTCTATTTGCTGATAATTTATTCATGTTTCTGTGTTGATATTAATAAGACTCTGTTAGTAACAAAGAATCGGTAAGTCAATAGCTTTCATACCCAAACCAGAAATGTATTTTTAATGGGATTGGTACAACTGAGCACTTATTCTGGGTTAAAAAGGCTAAAAGGAGAAAAATATATTGGGGAACATTCATCTGTTCCACAGATGAATATATTTTCATTCGTACACATTCCAGAAAACAAAGTTATGTCAGTTAAACCAGTTAAACTGGTACTCATCAAAAGCCAGGAAATAAGAATGGTAAAGGATGAGTTAAAAGCAAGTTACAAGCATTGACAAAACCCATCTGAAATTTCTGCTCAAGATACTCTCAATTTTAGGATTCATTCTGGCCTGTGAGGCATTCTGTACCACAGCTCCCACAGCAATATCAGTGTATCTTTAAAATAAACTCAAACCCACACTAACAATAGTTTTCGTTTTTAGTCATGAACTTCATAATAATCTTCAGTATTTTCCTTAGGCTCCCTGTCTTCTTCCTTCCTTTATAATGTTTTCTGAGGTTTTTTTTTTCTCTTTCTTGCAATAAAAGTAATTCAGCAAGAAAGTATATCCAGAGATTTTCTGTTACATGTCTTTCTTTCGGTGTGGATATGTATATTTACATGTCTGGTATTTGCTTATCTACACATATATATTTCTCCTGTGGGTTTTTTTGGGGGTTTTATTTTTTTTGTATATACCTGCATCCTCTTGGAAGAGAAGCTTTTGTACCTAGACATACTGCTACCATTTCTGGTCTTTCAGGGGAATGCCAAAGGTTTGCATGTTCTAAGGTCACAAGTTATCTCTATAATAATATACCCTAATTTCTGATACAGTGAAATTTCTGCTGCAAGGTTCAAATCATGACCCTGATTAAAATGAAACTCATCTTTTAGAAAGATATCCGGTCCCATTTAAAAGGCTTTTCACAATTAATCTGTGTTCTAGGGATTTTGTTCTGGCAATTGGCTCCTTATTAGGAGTCTTTGTCTAATCTCAGCCTTGCTTGCCAGGTTAGAGGATCCTCTACCATCCTTCAAGTTATTTTTGTTCAACCCTTTCCCATTTGTGCTCTGTACCTGTATGCCCCCTGCTCTATATGAGTGGTAGGAGAATGAAATCTATGATATTAATGATACAGAAAAATGTGTCATAGAATATTTTGACTTTTTGCAGCTTCATAAGATTGTTATGTTATCTCAGATAATTGAAGCTGTGTCACTCAGGTTTTCTTACCAGAAAATCCAAAGGTACAAGTGGTACAATATATCTACTTCTCAGGAAAAAAAGGGTTTTGGCAGCGTACTTCGGGGAAAAGTCAGTGAGAGGTCGATGCAGATAGAAAGGTCATGGACAGCTACATTAAGGCAGCTAGATGCTTTGGAACTCTCAGCAGTGCTGAGTTCTCAGGGATGCTAAAGTGCCTCTAGCCAGCTCTAACCACGTAGTTGTAATAGCTCAGTTCTAGGCATTTTGTTTATGGGTATAGGTAGATCTGTGTAAGCAGAGGAGAATTCTAATGAGCTTCTAAAAATGCAGAATGTCATAAAAGAAGGGCAAATGAATGTGTAAACAAATGTATAAAAAGCTACAGAGAAGAGAAAATGAAGAATTAGTTCTCTCAGTGGTTTGGATATGACACTAAAAGTGTGAAGACATGGTTAAAATTAGTGCAATGAAAAAGACAGTAAGACTTTCCAGCAAATCTATTCAATCCTTATGATAGTCCACAAAACAAGTAAAATAACCATTTTTCCTATGTTTTTGAAGGGTTGTTTTCAATAGATCATGCTATTTGGAGGGCTCATTGACTAGTTCATATCTTATGTTCCTTTTCAGATCCAGGACCTTATGATTCCTAAAATACAGTAACAACATACTGACATTTGAAACTTTGCAGTGATTAGTAAAGAAAAAAGTAAAAGTAAATGAAAAAAATATAAAGATGCTACAAAAGTGTTTTGTTTACGATATCCTGGATAAGAAATCAGAAACACATCTAAGCACCTAAAATGCTTCCTCATGAAGAGAAGCTGAGAGGCAGGTACTAATCTCTCCTCTATGGTGACCAGCAATAGGAACCGAGGGAATGGCATGAAGCTCTGTCAGGAAAGATTTAGACTGGGTATTAGGAAAAGGTTCTCTGTGGGTGGTTGGGTACTGGAACAGGCTCCCCAGGAAAGTGATCAGAGCACCAAGCCTGCCTGAGTTCAAGAAGAGTTTGGACAATGCTCTCAGGCACATGGTGTGACTCTTAGGACTGTTGTGGTCAGGGCCAGGAGTTGGAATCAATCATCTTTGTGGGTTTCTTCCAGCTCAGAATATTCCATGATTCTATAATGCAGACTGTGCTCTAACATTGGAAATTACTTGTAGTCTTCCTTCTGTAACACTGTGTTAGTGAAAAGTATATTCTGGGAAGACATGGTGTTCAATTGGGAATTGATGCCAAATGAAGTTTAATGACAGTACATTGGCTAATTCTGCCAGTTGTCTATAATTAGCTATTACCTTGCTGAACTTGCAGATTTTTTTTCCACTTATCCCCACACTGAATATTTTTTGTTGAAACAAGATAGAACTTCCAAATTCTTTCCCACAGCTCAGTCTGGGGGAAAAAAAGGATGAATGAAACCTTTGAATCTATATAAAAAAATATTGAGAAGAAAGAGAAGTCTTAGATCTTTATATATGACATTGAGATACTGCTCATGAAACCCATATTTTTTAAAGAATGTTGAAAAATTTGGGCAGATCAAGAAAAGAGCTATTACATGTTCCTATGATTAGAAAATATCTTGATGTGAAGAACTGAGCTCAATCTGTTTACTTCATCTGAAATAAAATAGGGATATCACTTGATTGCAACATATGAGTATATAGTGGTTAATAAAAAGCTCTTAAATTCAGAAGAGAAAGACATAATTAGTGCCTGGTAGCTGAGCCACAGAAACTTGCATCAGGAATTTGGGACAGCTTTTTAACAATGATGCTAATTAAATGCTGGAAAAAAATTACTATAGGATTGCTAAATTTACCATCTTTATGGTCCTCAGTACGGCTGGAAGGAGTCATAATGTAGGATATTCGGCACTTCTTCCAACTAATGTACTGCTGGTTAGGGGAGGAGGAGGGTGTTGCTCTCTCCCTCATTCTTCTTGTAGTAAATGTTGTGCCAAAGCCAAATTGGATTGCTTTATCAAAATTTTCCCTTAATTAAACACTAATTACTGCAGCTGAACACAGGGATACATGATTGAGATCTAATGACTTGTGTAGTGGGTTTGTAACCCTCCCTGGGAAAGAAACAGAACTAGGATAGGTCATCTGATGTATATTTTACCAATAAGGTATTCCATACCATGTTACGTCAGCTCAGAGAGGGAGGAGGAAACTCTTCCGGGTAGCTGCACGGTGGTGGATGGGCTGCTTCTTCGAAGGAAGAAAATGCCTTTTCGTGGAGAAGTAGTCTTTATTGTTAATTTTCCCTGTGTGTTTAGTGCTTATAATTCTTTTTTTTTTCTTCTCTGTGTAAATATAAAACTGCCTTTCTTGGTAAATCCCAGGTTTTTACGTTGTTTTTTTTTTTCATCTCCCCTTTTCCCTCGAGGTGGGGGAGATCTGCGCAGCCTCGGTGGACACCTGGCGTTCAGCCGAAATAAACTATTCCAGGATAACCTGTGATATGGAGCATGACAAACTAAATCAGTGGGTTTTTGCCTTTTGATTTGCAAATCTGCAGACTTCATGCAGGGTTTTGAAATCTAGAGTAGTGATGTAACTCTATTGACTGTGGGCTTGTTTTCTCCTCATTTTGTGAGAGTTGCCTGCCTTAATCAGTTTCAGAGTTGATGTTGTTTATAACCTGCATGCTTCTGTATTAGGGGTTAAATTATTTTTTTCCTATATATTGCATTTTTGAGTGGGAAGATTGTCATATTTTATGGTGTATAATAAGAAGATCTTAATACACATTTTTGTAGTTGTCATAGGACCATTAAATAGTTTGAGTTGGAAAGGATTTCTCAAATGTCTTCAAGTTCAAGTCCCCTGCAATGAGCAGGCACATCATCAACTAGACCAGGATGTTCAGAGCCTCATCCAACCTGACCTTGAATGTTTCCAGGGATGGGCACCTACCACCTCTCAGAGCAACCTGTTCCAGTGTTTTTCCACTCTCATTTGAAAAAAACCTTTTCTCTTTCTTTTGATATATAATCAAAATTGATACTCTTTCAGTTTAAACCCATTACCTCACGTTCTATTGCAACAGGCCCTACTAAAAGGTTTGTTCACATTTTTCTTGTAGTTCCCCTTAAGGTACTGAAAAGCTGCTATAAGGTCTCCCAGGAGCCTTCTGTTCTCCAGGCTGAATAAGCCCAACTCTCTCAGTATGTCTTCATAGGAATGGTTCTCACCTTCATGGCCCTCCTCTGGACTTACTCCAACCCTTCCTGTGCTGAGGACCCCAGAGCTGGATGCAGCACTGCAGGTGGGGTCCCACCAGAGCAGAGTAGAGGCTCAGAATCACCTCCCTCACCCCACTGACCATGCTGTTTTTGATGCAGCTTAGGATGTGCTTGACTTTCTGGGCTGCAAGTGCACATTGCTGGCTCACGTCCAGCCTCTCATCCACCAGCACCCCCAAGTCCTTCTCAACGGGGCTGCTCTCAATTTGCTCACCCCTCAGCCTGTATTGGTACTGGGAGTTGCCTGGTCATAGTTCTCTTAACATTCCTATTCTTGTTTATATTACTTTTAGAAAATAAATGTACCTATTATTACAGTACAGGTTTTCACCCAGGTAAAGTGTGAAATTGTCTTGGCAGTGTAAATATCAGAATTTCAGAAGGCATGAAATCTGTACTCACTTGTTCTGCATGAAGGCTTTAATGAAATAAGACAGACAAAGATGAGTAAATATCACACAAAAGCAGTTTTATGTACCTAAGATCTCCCACAATCAAGTGTCCCATGCTCTTGATTAGCTATATGATATGTCAAAGTCAATATGTTCTTCCAAAACAAAATGAATCCATGCCACAACTCCTAACCTTTACCAATTAGTGGGTTTTGCATTAATTCATTCACAGAGGTAAAATCACATCTTGTAAAGATCAAATTGGTGTGGTATTCCAAACACGAATGCATGTTTTTATAACTGTCATTAAAACAGTAATTTGAACTATCATAGCTCTGTATTATAATTCCTTGCTGCCTGATTTAATGGAAAATAAGCATACATTCCTTCCACTGCCATTACTGACATTACTATGTAAAAATATAATTTATGTTAAAAATCAGGATAAATACAAAAAAATTATTTCATTCCATAATGTCAAGAAAAGACTCGCTTTAGAAACTTTCAATAGCATATTTTGAAATTATACTTTTGAAATGCTTTGTTTCAGTGAGGAGTAAATGTTATGATTTATGACATATTATGTCATTAGACATAGAAAATATTTTCCTTTTTTATATAAGACCATGGACCTTAAAAAAATAAAATAAAATAAAATTGAAATATGAAGGCAAAATGAAGTCAAATTAAATAAAGCTTTTTGATCTGCTAATATAAAATGTTTTGATGATCTTCTATTGAAACACACAAGGAAACAACTCCCTTCCAATTAATTAACCTTAAATAAAAAGAGATAATATTAATATAAATTTATATGAAATCTAGATATTATCACGTATTTGGCACTAAAACACAAACTAAAACGTGGGTAGAGCCCTCCCCGGATCTTCGTTCGCGAAGCCTAGCCATGAATCAGTAGAAGACAGTACTATGTCAATTTTCAAATACTCTGGTTACGTTTTTGAAAAGAAATAGTAACAATTGGGGTTTTTTGTTTGTTTGTTTTTGTTTGTTTTGCAGTGAATTTTCAATGGTTGTTAGGGTAGGGATGCTTTTTCTTTCTTTAGTTTATGCAAGGATGAGCCACCAACTGGTATCAGTCTCGTAAGATCTAAAGCTCTTTTCCTAAAGATACTAAATATATCATGTTTTCACATATAATTTTTTTACAATCATTGGGTATGATTTTTCAATATACCACAAAGAATGACGGTATAATCAATAAGTTGTTCTGCTTTTAAAGATAATTCTAAAGGAGACTTAGTATTATATTTAATTTCAAGAGATACCACAGAAGAAAAGATGTGAAGAAGAAAACAAGAAATGAAGAATTAGGATTATAGCCATCTACTGTGAACTTTTCTACATAGTCTAAGAAATAATGCTTTAGGGCAATTAGAGTCAGCATGTAAAATACAATCATCACACACATTTTATTTCTACATGATCTACATTCAGGAGTTAAAATGCTAATCTCTTTGAAGTTAGTTGCAAAATTCTTATTAACTGTCATTAAAATATTCTCATTAGCAAGGTCAGGATGAGTTACTGCTGAGCACTGACTATTAGCAAGTGCAACATTTGAAAATATCCTTCTCTTCAATGTGAGGATATTTTTTCATTTGTACAGGCTTGTTTGTCTGCTTTGTGTGCTTAGAGTCCAAACTCTTGAGAACAGAAATTAGTTTAGGAATATTTTGTACAGTCTCTTAACAAAAGGATTTGTGTTTTCAATTTGAGCATCTGGGTGCTATCAGAATGCATAATAATTGAGTGCAAAACAGCTAGGAGGAAAATCACATACAGAAAGGCAATTAGCTGGAATATGATAATACAGGGTACCACCTACGCTGGCTTTTCATGGTAATGGCTGTTGAAAAAGACTGAGCACCTTAGTTAAGCATTTCAAAGACGGAACAGTGACAGGTGCTATACAGAATTTGAGAGCTATTGTTTAAACTTAAACAATATTGACTAAAACTCTGATTTCACCCTAGGAAGCCAGTTAATTATAGCTGAGGCTTTATTCAAAAGCTGACATGACATAGCTGACAGAATTACAGAGGAAACTGAGCTAGTCATTGACATCAATGATATAAAGTACCCTGGTGCTTCTTACCTCATATGAGGGAATAGTTACAAATTGCTGGTATGGCTGATGATGCACAGCAGTTAATGACATATATAGTGCATTTACTATGGAAAAAAAATATTCAGATCTAATTTATATGTATCTGACAGTTTTAAGGCTTTTACAGATAATGGTGCTGTCCTGAATGGAAATAGGTATATGAAATGAAAATTGCATGGTTAAATCCTTTTCTGCAAGGTAGATCTGAAGTAATAAAAGCGGGGGGGGTGTGTGTGTGTAGTGTTGCATTTTGATAAATTTTAAAATTGTTTTCTCTTTATGTGCTAGTAATTCAGATTTTTTTCTTCTCTGATAGAAGTTATTTTATCTAAGCTTCTGTCTCATTAATTCAAAATAAAGGTTAAAGTCTTATAACAGAAAGTCTTGTACCTAAAGTGTAAGGCCTTCTAACAGGAAAACAGATATGAAAAAGATAAAGTATAGATACGTAAAGAAACAGATATTGCAAGTAAGGAGAATATGTGGCTTCATTCAAAATTTGTAAACTAGCTAATCCTGACAAAATAATTAAGGACAAAAAAATTACCAATCCTCAGTAGAAGACAGATTGCCAAACTCCAAGTAGTCCTGTGGCCTACGTCCCAAGAACACAAGTGCTGGTTCAGCAGCAAAACAAGTGATTGATTAAAAAAGCAAAGCCCCTAAAATCTCCCTGCAGTGCTGCCTTATTACTTATCCACTTTTGAGACATGCAGGCTTACTTTCCTGGACTTTGAACCCACATCTCCTATTGATAGGATTGAACTTTAATGCTAAATTAAATTATATTCTGGGACGGGGGGGGCATTTCTCTGTTCTTCACGGGGAAACTGCTTCTTTCTACACAAATTACATAAATTCAAGAATTAGAAAGAATATCACATCTAATAATTGGGAAAATCACCTGGGGAAGAGAACTAGGAGTTTCATGTTCCCATTCTGCTGAATATGTAATATATTAATTTAATCCTTGACCTACTGAAAAATTGGAAGACCAACATGTTTATATGATCATCTCCAGAGGATTCAGGGCTTTTGGTTAGAGAGAAAGTTCTTTGTTAACCTCCAATGTTGAAATTAAGACATCCTATAGGACTTTCATGGTTTTGGTCAGTTTTTGGTGCCCTGTAATGCAGATGTTGGTTCAGACAATCCCACTGTACCTAGCAGAGCTATGCCCAGTCATAGATCCCAGGCTATTGTCCCAGCAGCAGTGAGAGTCTAAGTTGCACTCACTCGCATCTTTTGCTCCTTGGGTTAGATTAACACTTGGTAGAATCCCATAACCTCCCCACCTGAGAAAAAGGTGGGGAGACAAGCAGACTGTTCAGTTTGCAAGCTTCTTTTCTTGACTTCCCACAGCATTCTGCAGACTACCAGTGCTGTTTGCATAACTACAGGTCTGAACAGGTGCCAAAGCTTCTGGTGCATTTTACAAATTGGCAACAAGATAAGCTCTGCCGCCACACTGAGAAATTATGCCGTGGGCCAACATGTACTTCATCAAACGGCTTGGTAGTCACTGCCGGGGATGTTTTTCATTATCTGAGCCTCAGTGAGAGATCAATAGAAATCTGTTAGCAAACACTAGAGCCTAAAAGAAGTCAAAGATCTGAATCACTTTTGTTTTTTTAATTTTGTAGACCCTTAAGTACAGCAAAAAATCTTGGCTACCAAATAGGTCTTATGATTCACTGATTAATTTTATATAGTATTATATTTAGTATTAATTACTTACTTTGTATATTACCTCACATCCAACAGGTACATAAAGCAATATTTATGAATGTAGGCAGGAAATGATTAGTGCAATGCTATCAAAAAATATCTCAGAGTGTTTTGGAGGTTTTAGATTCTGGTAAATTTATTCATATTACAGAGAATGCTACTATGTGGACCAGTACCTCAGAGCTGAGACAATAAAGCATACCTGAGGTTTGAGAAATATTCAACCTAGTTGATATCAAGATATCGAGGTATCCAAGCAGACTTTATTGGAGCAGTCAAAAGCAACCCTAACTACGGTAAACTAATGAAAATTGGTGGTAAATGTAACAAAAACTAGATAGTATTTATTCTCTATCAGAGATAATGTCTTATTGCGAACATTCCTGAAAACATAAAATTTAAGTGATGCATTAAAATCAGAAGAAATGTGTTCTTGCAGTAAAACTGCAGGTAGTAAATTTGCCAGTGATATAAAAGTGCAACCAGCCTGGAAGAGCTGCAATCATTACCTTCTTTCATAGTCTCTTCATTGCTTACATGTATCTTTTAAATATAGCCTTTGTAAAATACTATCTTATCTGGTTTTAAGACATATTTCTCTGCTGGTGCTGTTCAGAGTTTTGCCTCATTTTACTTTTACTACATTGTTTCAATATTTGTTTTCGCAGTTTTCAGTCATGGATATCTTATGTTTATTTTATTGACAGATTAGGAAAGAAGAATGTTGTGAATTGGCATACAGCAGATGTTCTTAGGAATAACGTAATTGCTCAGCTATTTCAACAATATTTCCCCCCCCCAGGACATGTTGGTCTCTCTCTTTAGTGTCATAATATGCATACATTAGCTTAAGTCATGTGTTTACCACACACCAGTCTGGGCATGTGATATCTCTGTGAGCTGGTGTACCAAATATTTACACAAAAAATAGAATTCATTTTGCTAAAATATGAAAATTGTTATGACAAAATTCCTGATACTATCTCATTTATTTACTCATTTAATATAAAATTATACAAGTAGAATTTCCTGAGATATCAGTCTTGAGAGTAGAAGGCAAATGGCTTTACCCTATTGTCCATTAATTTAACAGAAAAAAGGGATGTCTGTTGATAAACATTCCTGTTATATAAACCTGGAAGAAAATATGGAGGAAATTATTTTTTCTATAGAGATTTTTCTCAAAGACTTTCATAAAAAGAAACTTTTTCATGAGTTAGTAGCCATTAGTGGTATTGGCTCTTTGCATGTTTATGAGAGTCATTCCCTTAATGCAAACAGTCACTTCACAGAAAATTGACTAATTTTCAAGGAATTTGGATTAGAAATTTACATATTCAGGTGGATTTTCAGGAATTATGATTAGGTTAACCACCCACATAATATTTAAAAGAACAGTTCTTTGTTTAATTCAACAGCATGACGATGCATTTTTAGTTTAGAAGACAATCGTTTCCTTTTCTTTCTGAAACATGAGAGAAAGTGGCTGAATCAGGTCACTGTGAAGTTACCATTTAACTCAAGTTCAGTTTCAGTGGAAGCACAACATTAAGTCCACTTGTTTTGGCAAGACCTGGAGGAGGGCCTTTCTCAAACTCTGTAGAAGTGTTTTTGAGGAATACATTCAGTGCAGGTAGCTTGATGTGCAGCTGCAGTAAGAGCTGCAGGCTGAGCCCTGGGTGGCCCCCTCTGCATAACAAGGGACATGGATACATGGACCAGACACTCAGAGGCAAGGCAGGAGACAAGGACCCCCAGAATTTGCTGTGTTCAGACTGTGAGGGTATGTCCGGGTATAGAAGCCCAGGGGTTCCTTGTCTGGGCAGTTCAAGTTGTTATTTTGTTATTGCACCAAGATTAAATTATTTTAAGGATCGGGATGTTTGAGACACTGCTATAGGAAACCTGGGGTCGAGCCAGATAGGGTACCTTGTCTGACTGTGTGTATGGGATGTGTAGTTGTGAAGGGGCTTTGGTCCCAGCTCAGGTGATGCGAGTGTGACTGCCAGAGTGGCTCCTGGATGGTCAGACAGGGAAGTTTCCCTGACACTGTCTGTGCAGGTTCAGCAGACTTTAAATACAGGAATCTCTAGTGTATATGAGACTTACCCACAGTGTGCTACTGGTGTGTTCAGTGTTGTGTAGAATGAAGGTTTTAGACACCCCTGGTAGAACTAGCTCATGAAATGGATTTTGTTTGCCTAGGATAAGGACAGCAAATGTAAGTGATAATCAGGATCACTGCTTGAAAACTAAAGCTCTTGTCTGGAGCAAAGTAAGAAACACAAAATGAATGGCTTATGCTCGTGTCATCACCACCATAAAAGAATGATGATGAAAAGTGCTTGAGCCGATTATTTTTTTTTTTTAACATATGATTTTTCAGTCATTTGTTTTACATCCTCTGAGCAGATCAGTAGTGTGACAGTAAGGTCACTAACAAAACTAGGTCTAGCTGGAATGGGGTTAATTTTGTTTATAGTCACTTGTAAGGTGCTGTGCTTTAGATTTGTGGCTACAATAATCTTGATAACATACCAGCATTTGGCTGTTGTTGAAGAGTGCTTGCACAACCTCAAGGCTTTTCTTTTTCCCATTCTTCCTCCCAGCCCACCAGTAAGGAGGCAAGTGAGCAAGAACGTGAGCGAAGACACGGCCAGGACAGCTGATCCAGACTGAGCAAAGTCACATAACATCATGCTCAGCAATAAAAACTATGTTAGAGGAAGAAAAAGGCAATATATTTTTACTTCAGAGGTGGGTATTTTTCAGAGAAGGACTGGACATTGGTACGCCTACAGGAGCTGGTGAGCAAGCTCCTCTGCTTTGCTTTTTTAAATATTTTTTTTTCTCTTTCCTTCACCTATTAAACTGTCTTTAACTTCATCCACAAGTTTGCTCACATTTGCTCTTCATATTGATTTCTCTTGTTCTGCTGGAGTGAGGGGGACTGAGCGAGTGGCTGTGTGAGTGCTCAGCTGCTGACTGGGGTAAAATCCCTGCACCTGAGAAAAAGAGATTTTGCACTTTTGTAATGATCAATGATTTTATATAGATCAGGAAGGAAACCAATAAATATTCTAACTATATTTCATACAGTGATGAACAGAAATGCTTTTTCAAGTACCAAATGTGAAGCATCATGCAATGAGAGTGACTCAGAAAAAAAAATTTTGGCAAATCTTCTAAGAAAACAACACTTGAAACATCCTTGTTTTGATTACAACTGGAATTCACATCATATATCTGTATGTTCATTTGTCTTTGCACGACAAAAGCCTTGTGTATCACTATGAATATAATAGAATCTTTTTCAGAGAAAGAAATTGAAAAATTATTCCCATAAAAAGCCTACTTTTCCATGTGCCTGCTCACTTCAGATCATGGACCTATCCAGGTGTAAAAACATGCATTATTTGACTTATTTTCAAGAAGTGCAAATACACTGTATGAAGAATAGAGGAAAAATAATTCTCCAGTCACATAGTTTGAACTTTGATAATTTATAATCCTTTGAGACTAATGAGAAAACCCCTATGTTTTGGGACCCATCAACAAATTAATAAAAGAAAAAAGAAAGGAAAATTCTTGTATACAGCACATTCAGTAATTAATACAGCAACTTGTGCATCAAGGAAGTCATAATTGGTTCCAAAGTTTTCAATCATCTTATCCATCTGCAAAAGCATTACGAAAGTGTTTTAACAGTTTCTGGAACATGTCCTTACCAAACATTTGTCTTTCCATCTGCAAGTAGATTTTTTAGGATATACTTTTCTTAGTTAAGAAAATACTTACTCATTTTATATTCTTACAGATGATAAAAGGGAGAAGGTAAAAGGTGTTTTGATTATTTTATGAAAAGTTGGAAGCAATTCACTTGACAGTTTAGAAAGATAAATAAAAACTGTGTAAGGACTACTGTATATAGAAGAAGACAGTGGGAATATATGTGTTTGAGGAATCTCATGTCGTCTATTGTGCTGTCTTCAAATCTTGTTCGTTCTGTTCCTTAAGCAAATATTCTTGTTATTTGTTAAGCTAAATACAGGAATAATAGGAACTTTTTGTTTTTCATACAGAACACCTGAATTGATTCCAAAAACAATGCAGTACTGACTTGGTTAAACTTGACTTTCCTTAAGAATTAACTTCCCTGTATGGGCACTCATGCAGCTGTGAAGTAACTCAGTCTTAAAAGTATTTTAATATATGTTTCCAGACTTGCATCCAAGGGAGTACAAGTGCCAGAAAAGAGGAAGTTAGAAATGGGATTTAGTAAGAGGAGTGGGCCACACTTTTGGTGGGGAAATGAGCTTAACCTGAGTGAGAAAAAACCTTGGTAATCACTTTTTTCCCCCCTTTTTTTGTGAAAAGTAGATGATTATTCTTATAGATTATGAAAGCTAGAATAGTCTAAGCATTTTAATTAGTGTACCTAATGAGATTAAAAATTTCTTGTGTCTCACTCCGTATTTTTGTTCAAATTTAAAAAAAAAAAATCTAAATCCAGACTTAGAGAGGAGAAATTTCAGAATGGAACAATAATGCAATGCTCCTGGCCACGAGGGCTTGGGATAAGACTATGAAGGTTGACAGACCTTCACAGATTGTGTCAGAAATGAAAATTTATTAAATAAATAACACCCCACAAAAAAAAATGAATTTATGTTTTTCTAATTCTTGTAAATGTTTCACTTCTTACCAGGGTTTGAATGGTCTATTATTGCAGTTACCTAGGATCATTTAATAATTTGTACTGAAGCCTTGCTTTAAAAATGTTGATGATTAAAGCAATGTATCTCTTTGTTTCAAGCAATGAACAGCCACATTACATTAAAAAGTCTTTAATGCAGACAAATAATAACTTTCCTAGCTAAGGTATATGCAAAACTTCTTAATCTAAATACAGTACACTGGAATTTTAGTAAAATGGAATACATATTTTATAATTTACATTTTTATCATTTACTTCTCTTCTGCTCTTTGATCTTCTCAGACATCTGTCTTTCACTTTGGAAACTACTCTGTTTGAATTCTTAAAGTTTTCATTTTAATTAATATTCTGCATTCTCAATTCAGGAAAGGAGTTCCAAGATTAATGCTGGCTAATAGAAGACATAGTTCTAGATTTAAAGTTGTGTTTATGTGTTTGGAATTATCTTGGAGACAAAATGATTCTTGATTGTCACATGGAAACAAAGAATATTATGGTTTTATAAAAACAAATAATCTTGGTAATGCCCAAAGCCAAGTTAGTAACCTTTTGCAAAACAGATAAAAATCCCAAGATATATAGCAGATTTTTAAGAACATTATTAACAACTCCATATTTATTTAATAGGTGATTAATGCAGGCAAATGTGACCCTTCGGTTCTCAGTTTCTTATTCTTTCGTGATGTCGGTTTTGGCCAGTCACTGGACAAAATGTATTTCTCTAAAATGCAAAATTAGAAATTAGTGTAGTGCTCTGCAAGTTAGAATGAATCTGACCTTTCACAGTTTGGAGTAAAAGTAAGTAGAATTCGAAAAAAACCCAAACACAAAAAAACCCAATCAAACCAACAAAAACCAAACCCAGAAATAGGTCACAGTATTCAGACATTGCTGTCTGCAACTTCAGCATGATGGGGAGGGCACAAGTTGGTGCTGATTTCTTTCTGTTGTCTTAAGGAATGGCAAATATGCCAGGGAAAGTTCAGACTGGATATTAGGAAAAAATTCTTCACCGAGATGGTGGTCAAGCATTGGAACAGATCCCCAGGGAAGTGGTCTTGGCACCAAGCCAGTGTTCAATGTTTGGACAATGCTTTTGGGCATTTGGTTTAACTTTCTCTGTGTGCAGCCTGGAGATGGAATCAGCGGTCTTCATGTGTTACTTCCAACTCAGGCTGTTTTATGATTCTATTCTGTATTTCAGATTTGGTCATTAGCAGCCATTATTATACATATTTTCAAGATTTCTATTGCATTCAGCAAAATTTCTTAATTGAAACCTCCTCATCTGTTGTTCATAAAATAATTCACAAAATAATGAACACTTCATAACGATGCATGTGTAGGTAGAATAAAAAGGAGTGTGGGAAGCTTATTCCCAGGTAGCAATGAAAATGTGAAGAGACATTTTAACTCCTTCTACTTTAAATTTGCTGTGTTAAGTTTGTCACATCATTATCTGGACACCTTCTGTGACGTTCACTCACAAAGTGACTAAAACACATCTTAGAATCTCTCTTGTTCTCCTCAAGGAAGAAATCTGTACGGTAGAACGTATATTTATGGGGTTTTTTTGCTGTGTTTGGGGGGTGAGCATATTGATTTTTGCTTGGAGGCTTTTTGGGGGGTGGTGGGTTTTTTTTTGGTTTTGTTAAATTTTTTTTCTCCCAACTTTCACAACAATTTCTATTAATGGTAAGAAGAAAAATTCAAAGAAACACGCTTCACACCTGGATCAACCAGAGTGAGCTTTCATAATACTTTTCATCTAAGAGAGTATGTCTTGCAGTACCAGATGGCTTCTGTATATACCTGTATTTTTATGATATATATTTTATAACCTAACAAGCCACGTAGCCTTGAACTATGAGGTTATGTTAGGACAAAGAGAGGGGAAAGGCAGTACAGAGAGAGAACTGAGCGATGGGAAGAAGGCCAGTCCTGTTTGAGATGGGGAAAAAATGCTATAATCATCAAGGTTTTAGAGAACAAGTAGATATAAAGTCAGTGTATTTTCAGAACAAAAGGTTAGAAGAAGGGCAAACTCAATTTTCAAGGTCTCCTTATGAGAATTTTAAAAAATCTTAAAAAACATTATGATATTATTGACATCATCATCAACAACATCATCAGTACCTTACTGTAATGAGAAATATGCTCTCTGCCTCTTTTTATCTAAGTCCAGACCTCAGGATCTTCATTATGAAAACACAGCAGAATGATATCTAGCTGAATGGAGAGGGAAAGGATTCAGTTCCCAATTGCATTTCCCCTGTGGCTGACTTTCAGTAGAAAAGTTTTTCTCATGATGTCAGAGAAAGTACTTATGCAAGAAGTATAAAAAACTTCAGACCTTCATGTTATAAAAAGCTTTCAGAAAGTAGCTGGGTAAAAGATAACAGACAAAACTTCAATCCATATGAAGAAGTAAGTATCTTAAATGTTTGAAGAACTTTCAGTTGTACATTCTCCTGGAAATACGTCCTTCATAGTAAAAAATTCATACAACAAATGTGGTTTATGATAAATATGTATTTAAATTTTTGATGAGAAAACATGAATACGAATGAAAATTCTTTACTAGTAGAGTAATACTCAGAGTTGACATTGGTAATCTGGTTCTACTGCTTAAGATTTATTGTTATATTTGATCAGTTTCCATAATCAGCTTAAAGATGGTTAGAGTTACTTTCACACTGTTGCGTTCAGAGAATATTGTAGTATATGCATGTAGCTTTGATCAGATATTTTATTAACTGATTTATTCAGACTGTCTGGAAAAACATATGAGTAAATTTGTTGGGTTGAACGTAGAAAACAGCATTTTACACATATTCTAGATGCACATTTTAAACTGATTTGCTTTAAAAATTTGTGCTATGCTTATTCTTCTGTATCTTGGAAAATGTACAGGTGATACTCTTTTTTTCTTCTGTGTTTTCATAGATCTATTTGGTTTTTTTAGATCTATTTTGGGTTTTTTTGTGTAATTTGTAAGTAACATATATGGCTAATGTAAGGAAAATAGTTCAAAAAGAAAGACATACGTTTTGCAGGTGAAAAATCAATGTAACAAAATAGCAGTCTGTAAGAGTAATGCAAAGAGGTTCTTTTCAAGGATATGTTTCCAAAGTATATTGATTAAGCGAATAACTAAGGCATGTTGTGTTTCTTATATGCATTATAGTATATATTTTATAGAGTGGACTTTTCCCACTGACTCAGCACCAATTCTTCAATAGCTCTTTTGCTTTACAATAAGAATCTTACTACTTAGTAGTTCTCATATTTGGAGTGCCATGTAAGTAGTCCTTTTTCTTAACTCACTTTTAATCTCATGAGTTCAACGTTACTCATCATTGTGATGCTTGTGCTTTCTGGGCATTTAAAATATCCATGAATTGACTTTAAGAGACACAAATTTCTATTAAAAATCTGTGAAACTAGATTTTTAAACTAGAAACTACATTTTTTCAGTATGTTTGCATTCTGTATTCATGACAATGCTAAACAACTCTATTTTCAATTTAATCAGAATAGAATCTTTGATTTTTAAAGGTGCATGTGTTTCTATTTTTTTTTAAACAAATAGACAAAAATGTTTAATAATACATAAATGATTAATCTTTTTATTTATATTCTTTCCCAAGCATAAATCTATATTTTTTCTGTGAAGATTTATTAAAAATACACATTCATGGATGATAAAATGGAACATTAATTTCACTTGTCTGTATTATGTAGCTTATAGGAGAATGCTGATTTATACAGATGATGGTCAAGGAAAAAATATTTTAAGGAGAATTTAAATTTTACAGTGTTGGTAGTTTTAAAATGCTTAGTATGAGGCTATTAATCTATGATGATCTGCAAACCATACACAGCTTTTTCTCCAAAAGCTCTGAAGCAAAAAAGTGGGTTTTGATTAGAATTCAAGGGTGAAGAGGATCGTTCCTGTTTATTGCATTTTGTTCCCTAATAACAGATTAGGAGGAGCTGCAAGCATCTCTGTCGTCTCTAGGGCTTTAATACAGGAGATTTAAACCTGATAAAACCTAAACAAACCCTCAGTCGATGAGGCTCAAGCTGCTGAGGGGAAGTCTAGGAGGAAAGAGCACAGGTGATTTCCTGAGTTCAGGAACCCTTGCAGCTCCCCCTGAGCCTCGGCACAACCTGGAAGTCTTCAGCAACCTACAACTTCTCTGCGGTGACCTGAGGGAATGGCCTGAAGTTGTGTCAGTGAAGGTTTAAGTTGGATATTAGGAAAAGGTTCTTCACCCAGAGGGTGGTTGGGCACTAGAACAGGCTCCCCAGGGAAGTGGTCACAGCACCAAGCCTGACAGAGTTCAAGAAGTGTTTGGACAACACTCTCAGGCACATGGTGTGACTCTTGGGGGTGGTCCTGTGCAGGGCTAAGAGCTGGACTTGATGAACCTTCCAAGTCAGCATATTCTGTGATTCTGTGATATATTTTGTTTAAATTAATTTTTATAGCAAGCATTTGGAAAATGGTGTCAATAAAAGTACTGGTATTGATAATGACCACATTTCATTAATTTTCACATAGAGTTACCTTGTTCTTATTTAGGACTTTGACGATTGCATCTTTGAAATCTAAGTAAACTTTCATGAGTAGGTTGTCTAAGGACTTGAGTGGATCTGTTTACAGTAAATGTAGAAGATGACAAATTCCCTCTCTCTGAATCAAAGCTGAAGAAGTAAGTTAGCTGTCATTTCAGTTTTTTAGGTGGAATATCTGACGTGGTAAGTACGAATGAATCCACAGAAGAGGGCTTCACTTTGCTTTAGGAAGGTCTACATTTGAATTACCAGTTGCATTAATAAACACCTGTGTCACACAATAAAAGACAGTCAGGAGTTCATCGTAGTGGAGATAACTCCATCTTCAAGCCAAGATAGCCATGGAAGGCAATTTAACAGTAAGAACATCAGTGATGCTCTCTCTTCTGATAGAAATTATAGCTCTGGAAGGTGTTGATAGAACATACTATAAATATGACTAGAAAATTACTTGAAACAACAGAAATATTGATGCATCAGTTTAATTTTTTTGCTATTTTCATTGTTTTTGCAAAGTGATTGTTAATGTATAGCATATTTATATTGTCTCAAATCTCTTCTAACCCTATTTTCTTAAAGTATGTGTTTGTGACTCACATTTGATCTCTAACAGTAGACAGTACAACTTTGGTACTGTTTTTTATTGAGTGAATTCTTCTCTCCATCAATCCTTTCACCCTGAAGTCTTTTGGAAGTCCTGTTGTCACTCTCCCCTCCGTTCTGAACTTTAAAAAAACCAGTTATTGGATAAAGTAACTGTGCTTGTCTTAATGAAAATAGTTTTCATCAGATGTTCCAAACTAGATTCTTTAGACTTTTAATGATGCTAGTCACATATTTATTTCCTGCTGAAAATAAAAAAGATGGAAAAGAGACTTGATAATATGGGCACTGACGCTTTAATGAGACAAGTCTGTGTAATCATGCAAATCACTATTTGGCTGGCTTTTTTGGATGAAGTAGCTCGTTCTCCACCTGCTAAATGGTAACCTTGTGTGGCATAAAAAAAGAATTCTTCCTTTTTTATGTCATCACAGTTCAGTGGAAATGCTGTGTCACCGGCATTTGCATTTTGCTGTACTGATACTTTTTTTTTAAGTTAGGCTTTTTTTTTTAAGTCAGGCTTCTGTTCTAACAGAGATGCCAGTCAGAACATTCATTTTTTTTTTCAATTTTTTTATGTTAGCCTAGTACTAACATAAGAGTATAAAATTACTGACTCTCTTTGATGGATCTCAGAGTAGCAATTATAATTGTTCTCATTTAACAGTCCATTGATACAGGAGGTTGAATCTCTTAGGATTCTACGATATTTTCACTTATTAGGAATATCCTAAACTATGTTATACATTGAATCTACATTATAGTCTATATCATAAAGCTGGTGAAATTTTCTGGACTCTATACAGTAGCTTGAAAGGAATATCTGTAAGATTTCATTTTAGTCAACACTTCCACAACAGGATATATACATAATGTCATTCTACTAATGTGTTTAGCTTTTCCTATTTCAGACAGGTTTTGCTAATATAGCAGATATATGTATACATATGTTCATATATACATATTCATCTACAGGGGTTTTTTGCTAACACTATTTAGGTATGATTTATGACTTGATATGAACTATGCTTATGTTTTGTTTTCTTGGTCAAGTCTTGTTTATTAGAAATTACTAACTTTGGAGAACTATTCTTATCTAATCCAAAACAGCATTTACTTAAATGATATGACTTCATTAGCACCTCACTCACTATCCCAATTAAAGAATAGTCTTCAAAGTTATAGGCATACCAACCACATATTCACAATTACTGTAGCAAAATACAGCAAGATATCTTTCTTTTTGCATTCTTTTGCTTTCAGACTGCAGCAGACCCTGATTAAAAACCTGAAGCTTATTTGTATTTCAAACAGTTTACTGAGAACTTCCACTGCAGTTGCATACTTAGCAATGTGTTCCTGGCAGACCCTTACCATTTTCCCTTGAGGGTAGCGTTGCCTGCTGGAGTGCTGCTATACTCCCTTCTGTCTATCCTCTCTCTAGCTTGCTATGTAGACCAGAAACCTGTAGAGGAGGCAACCAGCTGTGACAGGTGTTTACAGTCCTGGTGCTACTTCAATTCTATTCTATTATTGGAAATAATGGAACTACTGTCCAAGAAAATACAGTGTTTCAGCCTATTCTTACTTCAGAATGGTGAGTATTAGCTTGGCCAGGCTGCTAGGAAGCCTCTAAAGCAGCCTGGTGTGTACTGCAGCTAAAAGAAGCACTTACTAGCTTAGTCCCACTTCTGTGCTATGACTTTTGTTTGCACAAGCTTTTGTGCATATGTGCTGAAATGAGTTTGATCAAAAATCCCTGTTCAACTTAACAAGGAAACAAACAGAAATGGTTACTTTAAAATCCAGCTGAGAAGGTCAGGCCTAATAATACTTACAAACTCCACGATCGGAGCCTTTCCGAAGGGAAATTATTCAGTATCATCCATCATATCTATCTTGAAGGTGAGACCTTGTTAGGATGCCAGGTCTCATCTGGCAGATTGCTTAGATCTTCAGTAGTGTTCCTGAAATGAATGATAAGCATTCAATTGATGTTATACCTGACATTAAAGGGTATATGCTGCACCAGGTTTAAAGAGCAGATTTTAGGAGAACCACGAACACTGAACCACCTGTATTTATGTTAAATCATGTATATTGCACCTCTCTGAAATAACATTCACAAAGAAAAAAGAACCTTTTAGCACTTAATGGGAAACAGCATAAAAAGCCTTGGACCATTTCCCACGTTAATTGTTTGGAGCATTTCACAATGTAGTTCTACCTTTTTATTCCTTATGAATCAAAAAATGTGATTTAACAGATGTCTTCCCTTCTTTGCAGTATTTTCAATATTGAAACACAAACCAGATATTTGGTCATAGACAAATACATATTTTTTATAAGGAAAAAAGAGCATTAATTTTGGATCCAATTTTACAAGAGAGTAATTCCTGTCAAGATATACCCCAATATACTCTGCTCAATACTCTGCTCTGTAAGGTAGGTAGGTAGATATATGAGGCATACTCTATATAAAGGTAGATATATATAGAAACAGTGGTTTCTATATATATCTACCTTATAGATATCTATATCATCTATATCTATATCTATATCTATATCTATATCATCTATATCTATATCTATCTATATCTACCTTATATAGAGTATACCTGAAATCCATATGTACCTTGTATAGAGTATACCTAAAACAGTGAATAGTTTATACATATTATGCACCAAATAAAAAATGATTCACATTTTTCAAATAAAAAATGATTATTAGAGTGTCACTTTTTAGTGTGCTATTTGTGTTGTACATATCACAGTATGTATAGTAATGAAGAATACTGCATGAGAATAAAGCACCCTTTGGGATCTTCCAGACAAAATGTGGAGTTACCTAAAAAGATTTCAATATATTTACTTTAGAAATGGCTGGCAGCTGCATGCCCCATTCAGATTGGCTGCTCCACAGTATTATGCAGAAGAGATGAGATGGCCGCCGAATAAGTGTTCTGATTTACAAAGTCCTATGACTAGTTTATAATTATTTACAAATCATCTGTCTTATATGGCTGTAATGGACTATTTTAAAGCAGCAGATATATGGTTGTTGAATGCACACATGACAGAATCTTACTCTGACCTTGTATTTGGTTGAATTACTCCTTTTGTCATCTGCACATTTTTTCATTTATTAACAGTGGCCTTCAAGACAGTACTTACTGTTATTTTCTTCTGACTCATGTAAATGGTGACAAGAATAGGGGTCAAAAGGCTTCATGACCCATGTTCTCTGAAGTGAAGAAAATATTCAGATGTGAGTTGTATAGTTATGATCTTCTCATTTACGTTTTTAAAAAGTTGCTGGTGAGTTGTTTTAATTATTTATTTCTCTTTCCACCATACATTATTATAGTTGAAATGCCGCCTTGTGAAAACTAAAAGTAACTAAAGCAGCTCCATATAACAAATCGAAGTGTTTCTTGTTCCAGTTATAAAGAGTGTTTTTGTAATGTGCAAACCTAATCCAAATTCCAATCAATTCTTACTGATATTTTTAGTCAGGTTTACTAATAAGTACATGAGTAAATGACTAACACTGTTGGGTTAGTTCTTAAGTCTTTAAACTTCTCTTGACTGGGACTAAATCTGGAATATTTTCATTTGGAACAGCTAAGCAGTAATATTTGATTGTTGCTTCTCTATATGGAGTAATAAGCAAAAAACATACAAAGAGGTTCTTCATCTTAATGCTGACCTCAGCCATGGTTTGTTGTTTCTGTTTTTTGCTTTTTGTTATTGTTGTTGCTGGTGGTTGTTAATTGCTTCTTCTAGCATTCCAAAAGAATGTAATTTTGGCTGAGTGCATTTTCTTCAGGTCCAAGTCTTGTTTTTCATGACTATGATAGTGAGGTTGATCCAACTGCAAGGGGGTTCAGGGAAAATTGAGTCCTTTTTGTTTTTTCCTTCTGATATTTATTTCTGCTTTTTTTCCCTCAAGCAGGTTACAAAACATGAAATTGGTCAGATTAGTTTCAGATTTAAATAGGGAAAATTAAACACTTGTTATTTAGCTGTTTGTGCTTTCAGGTACTTAAACCCCACAGGTTCATATTGCTGAAAGGGGAGGTCACGTAAGCCACTTCCTGGAGCTTTAAACATTCGTTTGCTTAAATATTTTTCCCTATTTTAAATATATCCTTTCAGATATTTTCTAGCATAATAATTAGTACAGCAGGAGCCAAATTCTTACTGGCTTTACAGATCAATCTTTTATATTTACATAAATTCTACATCAACTGTGGTACCACGGTTAAATAATTACAATTTAGCCTTGCAAATGGCTGGTGCTAAACCAGTGCTGGGATTGAGTCTACATATCCCAACTAAACTAGTATCATATTCTTTGTTTTTCAAATAGCTAAAAGTTCCTCTGTATAAAAATAGTATTCCTTAATCAAGAAATGTGTAATTCACAATTCTCAGGCCTGAAATGTCTGTCTTTGTTTTTCCAAAAAGCTGAAAGTACTAATAGAACTATTGGCATGATTTTGTGATTTCCTGGATTAACATTACCAAAATTTGATTTCAGTAAAATTGTCTTTGTGATGGTAATCTAATTCACTTTCTATCTATATTTCAGTGAAACAGGATTTCAAATGGATTTCTTTACTTTATTGATCATCTGAGAATAAAGATAGCAGAAAGAGTTATTATTTTTCAAGACTGAAGAGAAACTACTGATGTTTATCAGTTGGTGATGTTGGGATGAATTGCATACCATTAAATTGTCTTTTTGAGATGAAATATAATAATGCCATTCAAGATACTCTCCTGGATTTGCTAAAAAATACTTTTTTTACCTTTTTTTTTTACTGATAAATGAGAGACTGCAAGAGGAAAAAGGCAAAGGACAATCCTTCTAAATTTGTTTTTTTTTTGCAAAAGAGATGAAAAGACCAGTGACCACTTGTGAAAGTGATCAAATGGTGATCTTTGAGTTTCTGTTATTTTTCTATATATATATTTGAGGATTATTTTTCAAATACCCTTGGAAAAATTATTGCTACAACAGGTTTTGCTTAGATGTGTTTTTTCCCTATTTCTATGACCTTCTACAAAAAACAGTTAAGTATTCTGCTAAAATGAGAGATAAAGCACATGCTTTACTGTAGTAGAGGTACAGATACTATGATGATAGATGAGTAAACTGAGAATCTGTTGATTGTAAGATAATATTATGTTGTAGGTAATCTATCCAGATGCTCAAGAATACTAGATCTGTCATTTGATGTTTTACTTAGTTTTATTATTCAGGGGTTTTTAATTTTACTTTGCCTATAAAAAGTTTTCTTATTCATAAATTCAACAAAGTATGCAGAAAAAACCCACTGAAACAGGATTTCAAATGGCTTTCATTACTTCATTGATCTTCTGAAAAGCACCTCTGATCACCAATCATGCATTTCACTTGTTACTTAGATTTTCTAGTAGAAAATGTTTTGATTCTTCTTGTTTTCTTCTTATTTTATTGTGATGTGCTGTTTTAAAAAATTTAAATATAACATTTAGATGCAGACTGTGACAAATTCTGGTCTCACTTTATATGCATGGATCTGGATTAAGCAAAACTCCCCTGGGAAACTGAATGGGAACGCAAAAGGGAGTAGGACTGTAGCTGCCTAATGCTGTGATCTCCTCCTCTCTGTATGACTGGTAAGCTGTATCTTGCTCAGTAATATCCTGCTGCTACTTGTCTTCTCCTAAGTTGGACCAAAGTAGTGGGAGAAAGTTACATACATTGGAGAGAAAGGTGAGGTGAAAAGACCAGAACATGGACCTGATGCAACTGACAGCTCCATCCACTTTTTATTATTTCAGAGAATAAGAATTCACAAGGTGAATTTCTCATTACAACTCATAAAATGTAGCTGACTTCAAGGCTGGCAGAATTAGGGGTCAATATACTATTCCAGAAAAGTACTATACAGGCTCTTTTCCTTCTCGCATCCCATAGTTAACTATGCAGACATAAAAATGAAATAAATGTGATTCTGAGTGCATACAGGTGTTCTTGTAAAATATGAGTATTATGGATTCAACTTCATATCATTACTCAGCTTTTTTAAAATACAGAAACTCTGCTGAGATTAACATTATAAACTCTCATTTAATAGTTCTGTTTCTTTCCCAGGACATTTTTCAGTGCCTGAAAGGTTAGTCAGGGAGTCATGTTTGTGAAAATTTTTGGTTTTCTTGGTCTTGGTTGGTTTTTTTTTTTTTTCCCCTCTCCTCTCTCCTGTTTCACTCTCTTTAGAAGAGGTAGCAGGTCTCAGTGTTTTAATAAAATATTTTTATGCTCATTCTCCTGACCCCAATTTGTTTAAATTTTTAAGTCTGGAAATATTTTTACATTGTTCTGTATACTTCCCTTTGTAAAAAATTAAAAACAGGAAAAGAATCTGCTAGGCTGAAATGTAGTATTGCAACATTAAGACAGTTAACAAAATAAAAATGTAACATCTGATGCCTGAATTACTTCCCTGTTGATCATTCTCAGCTGATGAAATAGTAATTAATCATGTATTTTATAAAGTGAAGAATGACAAAATCTCTATGAAGATTCTGAGAAACCCTGCAGATGGTAAATTATTTGCTTAAAATTAAGACACTACAGCATAGCATTTCGACTAATGCATTTCTCATAGCCTACTGCACATATTAGTACTTAAAAATTATGTTGTTGGTAAATCAAAGAAGATTTACGTCAAGGACATTGTTTTGCCTCATAGTGTTTTGGAAATACATGACTGTTTGGATCAGGGGAATTCTGAATCATAATGCTATATAGCATCCTACTTTCTGGAGTACCTGTGTAAATATGAAACTGGCCTTCAGTTTTAAAAACAAGGGTTGCCAGATCTCTGTGCATATTAGGTCCCTGTCGTACTAAACAATATGAGTGAATAACATCAGGTGATCATCCTACTTCTACATGTTGAGTATTCCCAATGGTCCATCATAGCCCAGTATTATAAGTCAGCTTTCTAAAACAGTCTGTCTCATCCTTTATGTTTGCAACATCATAAATTAATTATTAGTGGTGAGATCACATTAAAATAAATGAATTTGAAATTTATACTTTGCTCTCTCAACCCCAAATGCAAGACCATACTGAAAACTTCATGACCTCTATCATGTAATATGAAATATCCATTCCTAACCACCTTTCAGCATATTGCACTGGACAATTTCTGGTGAAACCAGACTGTTGTTGATCCCCTAGTGGAAAATAATGTTAATGAACTCAGATTTAACAATGTTAATCCTTATGAGGAGGTTGAAGGCTACTTTAAAATCATTTCAGTGTCCATGCATTTCTTATAATAATTGATACTTTTTCTGGGCTCACAGAGTAATTGTTACAACAAAACTATCAAATTCATTCTTGGATAATTGATTTCAAAGAAACAAAGCATCATAACACCACAAATCTTGAATGTGGAAAAAAATGAACAATGTTCAGTAATATGACAAGCAAATTACTCCAGGAAAATACCCCTTAAAAAACCAAGACATTACATAACTAAGGAATGAACGCCAATTGATACACAAATTGTGTTTGAATTCTCAGGAAAACATAATCCAATAGGAAATGTATTGGCAGGAATTTTGTCATGAAATCATCATAGAATCATACAATGTCCTGGCTTGGAAGGCACCTCAAAGATCATCTAGTTCCAACCCCCCTATTGAACAGGGACATCTTCTACTAGACGAGGTTTCTCAGAGTACCATCCCACCAGGCCTTAAACATTTCCAGGGATGGGGCATCCAGAACTTCTCTGGGCAACCTATTCCAGTGCTTCACCACCCTCACAGTAAAGAATTTCTTCCTCATATATAATCCAAACTTACTCTCTGAGTTTGAAGCCATTCCTCCTTGTATGGTCACTACGTGCTCTTGTAAAAAGCCCTTCTCCATCTTTCTTATGGTATTTATCATCAAGCAGCATCCAAACTTCACAGCATTGACTACAACTGTCATTAAAAGAGATGACATTTAATGCTTGTACATATAATAAATTACTGGTGCATGTTTTAACTCTGAAAATGTCTATGATTATTCATGCATGTTTGGCTATTTCTACTGCTGCTTAGGTGTGCATCAGTGTGGGAGAAGTATGATTAGGAAATCACTATGTCTTAGCACACTATATTTCTTAACAATCAACACTTAATAGAGCAGAGTAATTTAACACAGAAAACCAAAACTCAGTGTGAGACCTGTCAATAGAGGTTTTGTCTCAAACAGCTGACACTTGCTACAGACAGTGAAATCTAAAGATTAGATATCTGGGTTAGCACATCTCTGCCTGGTTTTTTTAGTAGCTTCAAGCTATTCTTCTTTTTGTCCTCCTGTTCTGAATAAATGTAGATGTATATCAGCTTTTCTTTCTCACAGTTTGGTGCTACAGACTCTCATTTTAATAGGAGATTTATTTCTAGTGCCTAGTTATCAGGAACATTTTTGCAGGTTTCTGAATCACTGTTTGAGACAGCTGCTTGCACTGTCAACCTGAGAGCTGTTTTTAAAATGATACATCCTTGACATATACAATTAACTAGCCTGGAGAAAGATGGTTGACTGAAAGCTGCACAGGGTCAGAAAAAAAGCCCATTACTTGGCACATACTCACATAACCTGATTGACCTAAACTGAGCAGGAGAAATTAATCATGCTTTCAGCCATTTCTCCTGCCATCTGTGTCCCTCCTTTATTGGGTTTAATATTTTCATTTTTCCCACACAAGCATCAGGTACCTGTCTGATAAAGATGACCACAGGTTTGTCTGCTTTTTTTTTTTTTTGACAGTATGTAATTGTCCATCAGGAATAAAGAATACGAGGACCACCTTTCAATAGGTGGAAAATAGTTTGAAGAGTTTCAGCAATGGTGTTGACAACAGATCTGAAGAAGTGCAGGTAGTAACCACTGTGGATGTGGGGAAAAAAACCCTAAAATATTTAGAAGGCCAAATTAACTTCAAGCTGTATTAGGCATCTGGATTGGGGCTTTATTGACTGGAAATCACTAACAATATGAATTTATTTTAATTCAAATATTAATATGTGTTTTGAAAAACACAGATATTTTAAAAAATTGTATCCAGTCCTTGATTTAAGAATTTTTTGAAGTAAGCCATGTGTAACTCATCTTCAATCAATTAATATTAGAAAGTAGTTGTTAGATTTACCTAAAAGCCTTTCCTGTCACCAAAGTAAACACATTTTATGATTATCAATGGAATACCATGCTTCCATATTTAAACATGGGCTCCCCTTTCTTCAGTGAAAGGAATCAAGATGTTAAAAAAATTAATTATTCTAAATCGTAATTTCTGTAAATTTGCACTTCTTCTAATATATTTGGAAGAGACCTGCATAATATGAATTAAGCTAGTCTCATGTTTCAAACAAATCCTGTGCCTGTTTCCTTTTGTGATTTAGATTGTATATTACATTTGGTTCTGCTTGAAATTATTTCATCCTCACACACTATAAACATGAGTTTTGCATGTATGATTGCACATAGAACACTTCAGTGTTCTATGTGCAAACGCTGTGGTAGGATTCTTAAAATGAATCAATATGTCAAAGTTCTGATTGCATGTTTTGCAAATGAGGCATACAATTTTGTCAGAAACATGGCAATAAGCATATATTTTGTCAGAAATATAGTTTATCCTTTGTATAGATCAAGATGAGTCTGGGCAAGGGAGAACCACTGAGAGGGTTCCTATGAAATAAACAGCATCAAGCTCAGGATACTCTTTGAGTTGGAAACATTTACATGGTAATAGATAACTTCAGAAACGCTTCAAATCAACTTCTTACACGTTGATGCAACCTGATCACCTAAAATATTTCTACCTAAGTATATATTTTTCTGTTTGAAAACTGGGTATATTCTAATACAAATCAGAACTTCAAATCTTTGAGCATACACATAAATTATCTTCTGAAATACTTCACCCACTCTGAGAAGATAGTGGCATTGCACATACTTCTTATAAAGAAAGAATTATAGTGAAAATTATGCTCAGGTAATTCTTAAAAACATAAACACCGTACAAAGAAAGCAAAGGTCTAAACGTTGTTTAGCGTGATCTCCTCTGCCAAAAGGAAATTTTATAACAGATTTATTTAAAAGAGTAAAATATACTATCTTAAACGCCAAGATTAAGAGCGCTATACAGAGGTGAAAGTATTCCTACAGTTACATAGCTGCTGATGTCCCTTGCTGGGACACAGTAACTCAGTCTTCATAGTAGATTCTACCATAGACCACTTTTACTGTCTGTGCTAGACCAGGCCTAGAACAGTAGATAACACATGTGGAACTTTTGTGCAGATTATACACATGCTACAAATTTAAGAGGGTTGCTATATTGTGATGTGTTCTAATATCACAAAAAGAGCACTGGCTGTTTCTGTTTTCATAACCCAGGTGAGGAAATAAAGTGTGATGAATCTGTTCTACAGTTTTCACATGTGATCAAGTCTACCAGCCTGGAGGGAGACTGGAAAAGTGGCTGGAGAAAAATGTTATAAGTGTTTAGTGCTCATTTCAGTTGAAGAAGTTCTCCTAAGTTACTGGACAAATCCTCTGAATCCCAGCCTCTCAGGGTACACCGGGAAAAAAAGTAACAAGATTCATTACTTCAATCTCCCAATTTAATTAGGTGAAAGAAAAGCTCATGGTTGTATTTTGTAATTTATTCTCTGCTTTTTACTTCAGGTCATATACAAAAATAGTAACATCTTCTTGCTGTACTTTGAATCTACAAAGCAATATGTGTAATAATTTAATGGGGAGAAAAAAAGAAAGTAAACCCCTCATTTGTTTATTTTGTCCTGAGTGTAAGACCTCAACTTCAGATGAATGTACAGTTGCTGGACTGTTTTATTATGCTTAAGACAGCTTTCTAGTAGTAGTTGCTGTATTAAAATATTTTTAAAATTTAGTTTTACATTAGCTTGTAAGTATGAACTATTCTCTAAAAAAAATTCCATGAAAATATAAAGCATTGTCTTTAATTATGTAACTAAAATTTGTGTTCTCATTTAGAAGGACTCAGTCTGATGCGATGTATACCAAGAGAATTTACAATGATACAAGAGTGTCATCTAGTGAATGATTTGGGTGTAGGACAAATGCCTCAATAGTATCCAGATTTTGAGTCACAGTAATAAGTGCAGCTGGTTAGACAGCAGGAATACTGAGAGCATTTTAAAACTTTCCTTCGGATCAACACTGCACACTAATAAGAATTATTTGAAAATTGTACTATTAAAAGGAAAAAGATAATTTGTCGTTTACTGCTTCAAGACATGCTACATATCCTTCCTTAACACCTCATCTCGTGTACTAAAAACACAGTCCAAACTTGCAAAATTCAGAAACTAAATATGAAGCAAATGAAATTAGAAAGTTAATCAGAATTTTCTTTTTCTAAAACTAATGTAACATTTTTCTGAGTTGTTGAAAACCTTAAACATCAGTTTGCTTTAGCTTAGGAAAAAATAAACAACTGATTTCTGCAGAAAAGTCTGGAAAAAGTAATACAGGATTTATGTTAAAGGATCTTTTATGCCTTTAAAAAAGTTAGTTAAATTCTGCAGTAGTCTATTTTATTAACTGTACCAATATGTTATACTTCAGTGGAATAAAAAACTCAAGGTGAATGTGAATTATATACCTTCTTGTTCTTCTGTGGTCAGTATATCAATGATTGACCTGCAAAGATAATCAGGAAATAATTACAGAGTTGTAGCTAAAAATTGCTATTTCCACTAAAAAGACAATTTGAGAGTTTTCAGTAATGAGAAATGGGAGAATGAGGAATTAAACTGCATATGAGGGAAAAAAATTTACTAGGCAGTGATTGTTGATAATTTTTATCCTACAGATAACTAAAGACTGAAGGGTGGAGGGAAAGAATGATATTTTGAGTATCATGCCTTTATTTTTAATTATACCAAAAGAATTCACTTTTGGTATTACATGTGCATATAAAAAGTACTATTAAAAAGTATTATCAAAAGAGCACTAATTGAAGTTTATTAGGCTTCTAATCTGAAAGATTAAATAAAAAATTTATTGTAATGAAATTAAATTTTTGTCTGAGACACCTATAGTGATAGCAAATTCTACTATTATCTAGTCCAGGAGAATGGTTCACCTGATTAATTTTAGCTGTTCCTTTATGTTATTCTTATTTGCAATAATTTCCTGGCCCTTTCTCTAGATTCCTTTCAGTTATAGATTCCTCTTTTAAACTCAACCACTTTTTTCCCCAATGCTCCTTTTGTTGTCTCATTTTTATAAGCTACCCTTTCATTTTCAAACACATCTGCTTTTCTTTTTCCTTTTAGTCTCTAGATATCACTTTTTAAAATCAGCATTGTAGGGAAAAATAACAATGAAATGCAGTAGCATTTTCATTATTATAACTAAACCCTATTTTGTTGGCTGAATGTTCTTTTCCTCAGCTATGGATTCATTGTGAACCTAGAATTACGACCATATTTTTAAAAATCTTTCAGCTTGTCTTTAGTTTCTGTATGCTGATTACTCTCAAAATTGCTTTGGTTCTTATCCAAGCTGTGGACAGCATTTTGTTATCATAATAAAAATCATATTCTATTCTCTGTGTAATATATGGTTCTAAATCTCCTAACATATTGAAGTTGGAAATATCCTTTAATAATTCAAGGATTAGAATTCTTTTATTCTTTCATGCTTTATTCATGAAGGAACATTTTTTCAAATTATGATCATTAAGGATCTTCCCTCCAGAGAGAGGATCACTCTTGGACAGTGCTGACAACATCTTGTCTTCTGTTATTTTTCAGACTATTTCCTACCCCTGTTTCTTATTGTAATGGCTTATGTGTTTAATCATCTTCTGCTTCAGGGAATGTATCTCTTTTCCAATGTAGGAGACAAACACTGTGCAGTCATAAAATCAAGTTTGCCTAGAATTAAAGGGAAAGATTTTAAATTGTACTGTTAAACTCATGCATAAAACACTGTAATCTAGCTCTAAACCAAAATACTCTCTGAGTGCATTGTCAGAGGCACTGTAGCAAGATCTATCATGGTGCACTGACAACATGGCAGATTTCATTAGTCTTCCCAAACAAAAGCCCATACAGTTTCTCTGAGTTCTGGATGTGCAATTTCCCCCTTGGTGGGTCGTAAATAAACTTGTAATATTTTACGTATATCACTCTAAAAATTGCATCTGCTTATACCAAATTTTCTTACAATCTGCTGTATAGATTGCCATCTCTTTTAGAACAAAAAAATCTATTTAGAAGTTTCTTTCTCATGGTGCTAAGTTTCCAAGTATATTTTCTATTATATGCTGGCAGCATGCTCAGAGCTGCATTTCCTACCTGTTAAAAATCTGTAGAAGATAAAGTGTTCTCTGGCACTACTCTGAGATGGTCCTAGTTCAGATACCCACAGGAAAAATTCAGCAAGGCAGTACTGCTCCAGATGCACTGTGTTCCTGGAGGTCCTGCAGCACTAGGGACCACAAGGTAGCTGGCCCTCAGCAAGAGGGAAGTGACAAGGAGAAACACCTATGTAAGTTTGATCCAAGGACCTTACCAAAACAATGAGAATAGCACCCAAAAAAACCCCATTTGGAACCGTTGTAGAGGTCTTCCAGCTGTTAGTATCATTAGGTGCCTGGGTTAGTTTGCTAGGTTCTATTCTGTCTTTTTCCATTTGGCCATCAACTGGCCTGTTAGCCCTTTCTTGGGTCAAACAGCTGCCAGGCTTTTACAACAAAGAGCCAGATTCTCTTTCAAGAACCCTACTGGGCCCTTCAGCTTACACAGCTGATAGTATTTATGGCAACCTCTTCCTGGGTGCTTGTGGTGGTAGTTACATATAATGGAGATTTCCTGAAATCATCTTGGTTGGGGATGTAATGCACTAGGGGTCCAGGTTTCCAGGCTCTATCTTATTTAATTCTCATAGAGAGGTGAGTAGCTAAGGCTTTTCCAGAAAGATTTGAAAAGGAGGTTGAAAACAACGACTTGAAGCTGCTTAGAGAAGCAGGGTAATTTTTATCAAGAGGCCAGTAGCTGTGCTCCCTCAACTGTACCTAACAGAAAGGTCATGCTTGTGTGATCAGGTCATGATTAATAGCAACTTTCCTCTAGGTGAGCTCCATCCTAACAAGATGGGATATGCTTCCTCATGGGGTTTTGCTCTTTCTCCCAGAGAATGAACTGGTGCTTGGTTCTTGACATGGTCATAGTTTGTAACAGTGTGCGTGAATAATCCTTGCTAGTTCATGAAAATAAGAAACATACTCTGGGAAATTTAACTTCTTTTCAATTCTCTTTAGTCAATCACTTCTAAAAACAACTCCAGGTGAGGTAGTTCCTCATCTTAATCTTACCTCCTCATTTATAACTGTCTCCAGGAAATTGAGATGATAGGAATATTGAAGCAGATGGGATTCAGAATAAAATAAAAATGATCTCTCAGAGCAGAGGATATTTCTGGAAGACAGTGTCATTTTATTGCTATTTTTTTTTCTACACTAAAGTGAGCTGAAAATGCCCGCCTTTTATGTGTATAATGCAAAACTACAACACAGGAAAACAGGAAGAAAGAGAGAAAACGTAAAGGGCTTTTTCACGAGAAAATTTAATTAAAGGCTTCTATGTAGACTACTTAAATTCTGTGGTGATAACAAACATTAAAAATATTTGAGAAAAATATTAATTTCCTGGAAATAAGTTAATTGGAATTCTTTGAACTGTACTTCTATTTGAAGGGTATTTTGTTCTGTTGCTTCTTAAGCACTGGGAAAGGGAACTGTAAATCAATTTCACATTTTTTGGACTAAGTGTTTATGATGCTGGTACTTTTATGTCTTTACTCTTTCCTCTGGTGACCAGTTTCCTTAAAAAAAAACTAGGCTTAGATAATTACTCTACTTGAGAGAAGTGTGCAATATAAGCACAGTGGGAAATCCCATAAAAAGAGGCTTCTGACTTGAAAAAACTTACCATTTGAAATGTCTCACTTTCTCCTGTAATATGCACACAACTTTTCAAAATGAAAAATTAAAATATCTATATTTACATAATGTACTGTGGAGATTTTCTTTGTGGAAGAGAAAATGATGCCATTAAACTAAATAATACCCCAGAATTGCAGCTTAGCAATTGAAATGAAATTCAGTCAAACTGCAGTAACACTGTGAGAGTTAAGCTTCATATGGGGGACTATATAAGATACTTTCAAGTCTGAGGTATTTTAAGATTCATGTATTTCTCTTATATGTATCTGAGTCATGTGTAAATATGTACTGTTTTCCGGTTTAACTGGACTGACTTTCTTTCTTTTGAAGCTTTAGTGACAGATAGAGTTGTATTTTAAAAGTGTCTAGGGTTCCTATTTTTTTTTCTCCTCTGTCTCCTTTCTAGAGTGACTTCCCAACTTGATTACTATGAGTACACACTCATATTGAAATATGAGAAATTGAAATACACACAAATAATGAAACTTGCTGTTCTGGGTGTAGATCTGCAGCTGTAGACCAAGCTTTGAGCTGTAGACCCCTTCCTATTAGTACATATTTCTGCAGCTGAGTTTTGAATACTACCAGTATCCTTACATGAAGATACTCTGTAATGTGCTACTTTAAATATTTTTAAGCATATTTTGAGCATAAGGTTATAGTAGAGGTGTCCTGAGGTCTCCAGCCTCCATTATCCTGTGATCAGACAGGTGTTGTTTCTGAGGAAAAATTTTTCACACTTGGTGAAATACGCTTTGCATTTTTCATAAAATCTTGGAAACCTGCATCATGCTTAATTTTTCTGTTTTTTTTCTAACAAACAAAACTACATTTAATAAAACACTCCACACATTTCAGTTTATCTAGTAAGAGAAACTGTTTTTCAAGATTTGTTTTGATATTTTTTCATGGGTTTTGTGGGGTTATTTTGGTTTTTGTGGGGTTATCTTGTTTGTTTTTTGTTTGGTTGGTTTTTGTTTGTATTGTTATTTTTTTTAAACCAAATTCCCTAAAAACATGTACATTTTGAGTAGTTTTATTTTAATCCATAAAGGAGGCTAGATGTGATTGCAAATTCAGTATTATTTCTGCTGTGAGAAATAACTACATCAATTTATCTTCAGCCTAGATGTTTTAAACTTTGTATTTAGACATTTTGCTACAGGAGGCTCTCCACTCAGAGTAGTTATTTATCAGTTCATGTCCATTAAAATACTTCATATAGATATCAGAAGGAAAGCATGCTTGCTGCTTTTCTCCAAGCATCTAGAAGTCTCTGAGGATTTTATGTAATTCATATCACACTGAACTATTTTTCCTTGTTTTATTTTGTGGTGTCTATTCTCAGTGCCAAAGGGAAATATTATATAGTTCATCATGTCTGTTTAAAACCCTATAGTTATTTTTTAACTAATGGCCTGAAATATGTAACATTACGTCTGACAAAAAATAAAAGGGCTTGGAGTTTGTCTTGTTTTTCAACATGTAACATTTTAAATAGATGGCAGTACTGAATCAAAACTGTTCTTGTAAGAAATCCTTCAGTGAATCATCCTCAAGCTGATGTAAAACGCAAAGATCATTACTTAAATCATAGATTAATTTCAGTTGGATGAAGTCTCCAGAGGTCTGTGGGTCCAAAGCCAAATTTAAATTCAGCTTTTTGCTAAAGGACATTCAGCTTGACATTTATTATTTAATCTAAGCAGCAGACTATTCCATCAGTTCAAAATAATCTTTCCAAAATGTAAGATAAATGCCTACCTAACAAATATATATTGATTTATGCATGCTGGGAATGATAACTTGTACACTTTATTTTTTTTTAAACTGCAGGCAGGTTTTAACTCAATAACAATTGTGCAAGCAAATTACTTTTTACAGTTTGTGGTAAAGATAGACTGACAGCTAATATGCACAAACAGCGGGATCATGCCTAGCTTATATGCTTTAAGTACTGCTTTTTACAGTTCCAAGCACCTGTAGATTCTGGGTGTTTTGAGTTTATTGCTAACTTTAAAAGCTTTACATTTTAATGTATCCCATTTCTCCAAGTAGTCATTTTCCTTCAACTGGGGGGAAAAAAAAGAAAAAAGCATGAGTCTGAACTATATAATCTTTCTACTAGAAGATGATAGTTTTGATCAGGCTAATTCTTTATTTCTTTAATTTTTTTTTAATAAACACCTGGAAAAAAACAGGTAGGATTTTTGTAATCATATTAAAAAGTCTTGTATTTCTTCTTTCAGTGTTATTTTGGCCGTATAAATAATTGATATAACCTAGAAATAAAAATAAGCCACAACAATAAAGGTGACAAAGGCACCCACTAGGATAATGTAAATTCTCTTTTGCAAAAGAATAAAATCAGGTCGTAAGTATAACTGTTTTCTTTTTCTGATCTGGGAGGGTAAAGAAAGATTGTTCTGATAGTGTACCATTGTTATTAGTTGTAATAAACCTCAGGAACACCTCAAAATGGAATATATTTTTCCCTCTGATGAACAACCTAAAGTCTGACCATCCTGTCTTGTTACTAAACTCATTCACTAAGTGCTGAATTTCCTAAGGCATGAGTGTAGCAGGTGTAGATCATTGATTGACTGTGACATACAGAAAATCACAGAGATGGGAAATAGGTGTTTCTCAAAGAAAAGAGGAAGGAAATGGGAGAAACACATTTTGAAGGAAAAAGGTGTACATCAGCCAGAAATTTTAGGTTTTAATCGATGACACTCTAGTTTTAGATTGCAAAACAGAAGCTGACTTTCAACTATTGCGGTAGTCTTAATTTTGGTATTTTTGACCTGCTGATTGCAACTTTATTGCATTTCATGAAAAATTGATTTTGTTTAGTTCTGTTTTAATTTAGGTATATAAAAAAAACTTGTTGTATATTTGAGAGCATTTTATGATTAGGAAAAAAGAGGAATACTGCCCCTGAAAATCAAAATACTGATGATATTATATTTACTAAGCTAAACTGATATCATAATGTATCTTTGAGATAGGATGTTGCAGCTTTGGAAAAAAATGAATAAATTTAAAGGAAGAAACCCATTTACAAGGACAGATTTTCTGAATAAATAGTCATTATCTCTTTCTTCTCCAAAAAATGAAAGCAACAAACCCAGAAAGTTTTCATAACTAAGAAAACTAATCTTTCAAAAGGTTTACTGCAAATTGAATGTTCTCATCTCACAGTGAGAGCCTACCCACATCTGGATTGTAGCTCAGTTTAGCAGTTTCAGTAATTCACACATGCCTCTGTATTCTGTTGAATTAGAACATTAGATTATACAAGGAGTCTTATTTGCATAAGTGCACTCATATGTGGTTTAGAAAACAGTAATTAAATATAGAAATATCCTGTGGATTTTACATTAAGTAGTGCTGCTTTCTGTAACATGTGATATAGTAAATACACGTCTCTGAGAAACAGCTATTTAGGTGTTCACAATGGATGTAAAACTTAAGAGAGTAGCTAAAGACTATCAAGACATCAATCTGTGGCATCACATCTCTTGATGTGAATTAGTAAATATTAGTTTTCTGTGAGCAGGCCCATAGGTGACAAAAGCATTTTCCTAGAGGCCTAGAGAATATGGTACTGAACTTCTTTTGAACTAAAAAATACCATGAAAGTGGCTGCACAGATGGCCAGCCTGGGGAAAGGACCACATTCTGGAAGAAAATGGTGATTAAAAGGGGCTTGGGTACAAAGCATATTATATTATACTTGTTCTGAGTCTGCTTTGAAGTTGTTTGTCAGAGCCATGTGTGCTATTTAACACCACTTTAGCCATACTTTTTTTGTGGTAATGATGTGTTGTCCTTATCAAAAGGTATCTGCTCCACTTGTCACTTGTTACTTGTTCCATTTTTGCTGCCTCTTCCTGCTGACTTAATCCCCATTCATGCTTCTGAGGAAGTGTCCAGTCTTGCACCAGATTTGTCACCTCTTTGCCTAGAATCTGCCCCTTTTGTCTAAACATAGTCCCTGTGGTGTAATGTAGTTCCTGGCTTCTCAAGTTTTGTGGATGGTTGGCTTGGCTCCTGTATCACTTTCTTGCTTTAAGTGCTTGGTGACACCTGTGTACTGAAAGAGGATGTATCCTGAGGCAGGTGTGACAAAGGTCCATCAGGTCTGCTTTGCATGGGCAACAAGACCAAAGAAGTGTTTCTGGTGTGGCCTGTACTTCATAAACACAAAAGGATAAACAATAGGTTTATACTCAGATGGAAATGAATATGGAGTTTAATGTGCAGTGGGTGTTGTACAGTATTTCACATGATGATTCTTAAGGTAATATAATTGTTCTCAAGGGCCTGACTTATTGAGAAGCAGGAATGATCAACACCAACAACTTTTACAGGTTCTGAGCCTCTGTATAAAGCAAGGGAAGGACAGAGATTGTTCACCAACACATCAGTTGTTTGTACCTCTCCTTTTTTTGCGTTTCAATTTCTATTTTCTTTTTTAATTTTGGACTAGTAGTTACATGTTATAATAATTTTAACTGGGGTTGGTAGGGTTCTATTTAAGTTCTGAAAGTACCACAGTTTTCTTCTGAGATAAAGTAAGAAACTGTTATAATGTATTCTGGGCTTAGAATGCTGTAGTTGAATTGTACTGCTTAAGAGTCTGTTAATTTAAAAAGAACCCTGTTGTGAAAAAAAAATTAATGTTATTGTTCTACAGTAGCTTTACTAGTACGTTTGCAGACTCAGTGACTTATGAAACTTTGTTTTTGTTAGGATAAATATGTGAAGATTTGTGTGTCTGTCAGTAAAACTAAAATGCTAGGACTTTTGACCTCTCCAGTTCTTGCTTCTTTAACAGTTACTTCGAAATCTTATAGTAGGTTATACTGGAATTTTTCTCATTGTTTAGGTGAATATATAGATATGATTAATTATGTAGGAACAGGAAAGCTCTGAACTTGAACTTGGAAAAGCTCCACTGATTTCACTTTTCTCCACGAGATTTGCAGAAACTGAAACAAATTTAAATTTGAATTTTGTGAGTTTGAATAAATTCAGGATATCCAAGCTCGAGTTTAAAATATTTTGAGTTTGCCAAACCCTGTTTTTATTATAGCAGGTCATAAATGATTTTGTTAGCAACTTCTTATTGCTCTAGATTTTAAAAAATGTTAAGATTTATATATAAACATTTACCTATATATGCTACAAACATTGTATATGTTCATTATTCTGATGCATATATGCATATCTCATATGGGCAAACATCAGGAATACATTAATATTTTTGTATTCCAATGCAACAATGGTATTGTTCTTTGTTTGCTGTAGATTTCTGAAATGTTATGCAGAAAAAAGAAATGGAAAACACAGATGATCCTGAAAATGGTAAACCCTCTAGTTAAGGACTTTCCAGCAGGACAGCCCTTTGCTTTTGGTGGCTGGGGAGAAGAGGGGCAGGAAGGAGACCCACAGGGAAATAGAAAACAGGCTCTGCTTGATCCTGGATCTGTAGAAGCTACAAGAGCAAGAATGGCATAATATTGGGAGCTGCAAGCTCTCAAGAAATTGTTTTTATCTTACAGATTTGGAGGGGAAAAAAAATATTTAAATTGGGCCTTTAGCTAAAGTTTTGCAATATGCCATTTTTAAAGCAATCTACCAGAACTCAAAGTAATTGTGGTTATTATAATTGGTCCTTAACATTACTAGCTGCACAACTGTTCATTATTTCTTAATTTACTGGTATAAAACACAGCTTTATCAGGCAGAATAAGTGACTGTGAATGCTGAATTAAGAGTTAAGGATAGGTTTTTTTCACATAGTTTTGCAAATAAAGCTAACAAATGACTAAAAATGACATGTAAGGACTAAGCCATTTCTCACTAAGACATTAAAATTATTCCAAAATGTGAGTTTTCATTACAAGTATTCCTGACACCATGACTTCTCCAAGGTCCCAAGATTCTCGTAGGGGTGATAAGCAGACTCGACCACACTGTGCATTTTTTTAAGTGAACATCTGGTTACACAGAATATTTAGAATATTCTGAAATATAGAGAAGCAAACTATAGAAGCATGCTGCTTAGAGAAGCCATGTCTCGTGTTGTCGAGAGCAATGCTTTTTTTAAACAGTAATTGGCTTAATTGTGTTTTGCTTGGGAAAGGACTGTGTGAAAAAGAAATACTTAAGAAACACAGAAAAATATTAAATAATAGGTTTTCCTGATTTTAACAGGGAGGGGGGGGGGAAAAGCCCCAAACCAAAAAACCCAGTGGTTGCATCTTGCTCTGGAATGAGACATATTTAAAAGAGTGTGTTTACAGGATATTTTACCTTCGTTATTATGGGAATTGAGATACAGGAACAGGGACTGCAATAGCTACTGTTAAAATTCTTTTCATGCTTGAACTTTATATCATTATTAATATAATCTTTATATAATACTCTTCATATAATTAATAAATTACTTTAATATTATGAATATAGTTATGCTTTGTAGTCAAACAGTAATTAACTGTTAATGGAAAATGCATTCATTCATTCATTCATTATGTCAAAATTCAAGCAAAACAGGGGGGACAAAGAATGACTTCCTGCTTTTCCTGAATAAGAAGCTCTCTTTTGAATGCAAATCTGTCATAGAAAAAGGCACAAGAATATCTCATTTTACCAGACAATTCAGGGAGTTCTAAAAAAAGATTAAGTGCTTTACTGGGTCATTTCTGTGAGACAGTCAGAAAAAAGATCAGTAAAAAGAAGTGATTTTTTTTTTTAATGACATATGAACTGCTTAAAACATCTTGTCTTTGACCTGAAGCAAGTAAAATTTTTATAGCAGTAGAACCTCTATGCAGAGATGGAGGAGAGCACAGGACTTGCATCAAGTCAGATAATTTAAAGCTGTGAAATCATAAACTGTTTTCAACCTGTTGAGATAAGAGAGATCTGATTATTGTTGAATCTACTACTAATCATATTCATTTTATTGAAGACATTTTATTACATTTTATTTTTATTGTTATTATAGAATATTATTACCATATTTATTATTAATTTCTAAGAGTACTAATCAAATATTAATTTAATCTCCTTTTATTATAAGATTGCAAACTTGCAAGTTTAGGAGCTTCAGGTTGGGAAATCCTTGTATTTAATTTTCTCCCCTACTTCCACTCACACTATTTATTTTCCCCGTCTTACTATTGCTTTGCTTTTATGCTCTGATATTCATCACTTTTGATCAATTTGCTCCTCTTTTCAAACATTGTTCAGAGATAAACTTCTTATGAAGATTTTGCATAGGGAATACTGATATCTGTAAGCTTTGCTGTTTCTGATAAGTGCCATATGCTTCAATATGGCAAAGACCCACTGTTTGAGCTCCAGAGATAAAAGAATCTGGTTCATGAAAAACCCACAAGCTTGATGTTTCTACTCTACTCAGTCTTTGAATTTCTGTTACTTTTGGGTGGCTGGTACAGTTGAGCAATTAACCAACTACAGGTCAGAGAGGAGTGAAGGATTGGCTAAATCTTCCTGGACAAAAATGGAAAAAAAGATTTCCGATTTGCATTAAGTCTTTTATACCTGTGATACCTTCTATTAATACAGTAGTTTCCTATATGCAGAAAATAATGGTGGCTGTTGTTTCAGAATTAAAACAATATCTTGAGCTTTTTCAGAAAAGAATCATTTGCTTAGAAAGACATTCTTGCTAGTCTGTGGTAACCAACTGTCAGTGTACACAAGCTTTTAAAGCTATCTGTAGCACTTCCTGTTCCTCTCTAGAGTTCAGATGTAAACAATGACAGCAAATCAAATTATCTACAGAATATACTTTCGAAAATTTCAGTGTTTTCAAATTCCTTAGAGGGGGTCCGACGGTACTTCACATTCAATCAAGTCATATTTACATTCTCTCCCGTTTTAAATTCAGCCTGAAGATGTAGGAGCTACTAATGGGTTAATGCTTTTGAAAAACCTCAGGCTAAAATAATAACAGTTGGGAAAAAATTCCAGTTTGTAAAGTAAAAAATGTCATGCAATATTGTTCATTATTAAAATCAATGCATAATTCAGCCTTGTTCTTCTTATGAAAAGAAGAAAAAATCGTTTCGGCCTAATTTGTTTCCAGGATCCACATCTGTGCACTTGGAGTACATTCTTTCTCATAATAGCAGCTGATGAGACAACTTATGTTTACTCGAAACAAGTCTCGAAATTTAAAAAAAATTTAGATGATTTTTTCCCCCTTACCCTAAATTTCACACACTCAAGAATGATGTCAAGTACTACTTTGCCTAAAGCAATAGCTACTCGACATTAGGAAAATGTGAAAGTCGTATTTATAATCAAGAACTAAGAGTGTGGGAACATGTGGTTTCAAGATGTGTGAAGAATGGCCCAAGCACTTGAAATTTAATGAAGGGGTTGCTGCAGATTGCAAAGCATCCTTTCTTCACATCTTCAGTCTTTCTGGTACACCTTTGATTTCCAACCTCTCTCGTGAATCCATCCTAGTGCAATTTCTCAAGAATATCTGCTTTTCAAACATATTTTGCTGGCCTTTAAGGAAAGTAGTGTCTCTTTTGTGCACTAAACCTGAGGGACCACCTTACACAAAAGTTCCAGTCTGGGGGTTTCCCACTATTCTCTCTTTAGTGGAATACACCTGGGGCCAAAATTCTGGAAAAGACAGTTCTTGGTACATCATGGATGGCTGACAGTGTAAAACAGTGATGTATGCAAAAAGCACAGCATCAATTCCACTAAAGTTTTTGAGTATTTTGGGGGGGGGGGGGCATTCTCAAATATTCACTGGCTAGCCACAACTCTTCTCCTATCGTTCCTATTTTGGTCATCCTCTTTGGAACATGTGTACCCATTTTGGTTGTACTGTAAATAGAGAGGACTGAGGATGTTTTTTTTCCTTGCATTGTCATAGTTATGGAAGCAGGCATTTTTATCTTCCTGACAAGTCAGAAAATAAACAATACAGCAACTTGCAGTTCTTCCTAGTAAGAAGTGAGAACTGAATCTGTTGTCTCTTTGAATCTATCCATAATTTAATCAGTTTACTTTATACTAAATGAGAGAAGGATTCCCAACATTGCTGCTGAAGGTGGAAGAAGCAACACCTGCACCCCATCTCCCACCCTAGTTGATTACCCTATAAGGTAGAGTAGAGGCTACAACTTTGTCACATGACACTGCCATACTCATTTTCATTAGTAAAATCAGGAACAGCTAGAATTGTCTCGTGAGGTGCCAAGTAGCCAGGGACTCCAAAGGAAAGGAAGACTATTGCGTGCAGCAATCACCTGAGGAGGGAAAAAGGGCATTAAAAGTTAGCAAAGCACTAGTGAAAGGGACTCTGCCTGAGAATCACCTCACATGTATGAACTGAATGTCGGAAATCATGTAGTGTTCACTGACTGTACGGTGGAGATTCTCAAACACTCAAAGGGTTTTGGACTCTGAAACTAAGTTTCACGAGAAAAGACAAAGAAATTCCAGTTTAGCAGGTATACTTTCCATCGTTGATTGTTGGACCTCTTGGGAAAAATTCATGTTTCCCTGTGTTATTCTGCAGATCAGTTTGTTGGGGGACTGACCTTTTGCTTAATCTTCTTTTGTTTGTTTTTGTGCTTTCTACTGTGTAGGCACATTCTTGCACCGGCTCAGCCTTTGTTGCCACTGTCCTTTCATGTCATCCTTGGTATGAATCTTGAAGTTATGATGGCTTTGGTACAGAGGTGATTGCTGTTCCTGAACATGCTCATTCCACTGAGGATTATATTCCATTCAGACTTTTGTTTTTTCCCCTTAAACATTGTAATTCTTAATCTGTACAATGGGAAATGAATAGAAGCTGGTGATTACTCCTATTACCATTTGCATTTTTTTTAAATACAGATATAAAATAATTTTTAATAAATTATCAAAATAGAGCTTCACAGAACACACAACATCCATTTTTATATAAAGTAATTTCTAAAAATACCTGTCTTATCCTGGAAAAAACGTTTGACTAAATATTGAAATGAAATGTAGCAGTTGCTACAAATAGATATTCCCCCTTCCTCACTCCTTGACACTGAGGTTAGAATTTGACTATTCAGTCATTTGGGGAGAAACTGAACAGAAACATGGTGACAGTTTAATTTTTAAAAGCTGCCATACCTTTCCAGGTAGCACAATTGGATAATATTTTAGCTAGGGAGCTTTAGGAAGCTTAAACCTGACAGATATCCAAATGCAGTAGATCAACAAAAAGCTTTTTCCTCTCAGATCTCACATTTAGGTGGTTTGCCTTCAGCTTTTTTGAAAAAATACTGAATTTTTCCTTTGCTTTTTATTCCATTTCTTTCCTATATTATTTTATCTGCATTTCAGCCTCTGTAGCATATTTCTTTCAGTAAGACAGATTTTGTTCTCAGTGATTTTTCAGTTGTCATTTTCCTCTAGTGTAACTTATCAGGAGGTTCATGTTTCTTTTACAAAACTGTATGAAGAAGTCAGGCAATTCAGCATTGAAATAGTGATTTTTTTTTTTTTAAACACCAAACATTTCAAATTCTTTTCTTAACAAAATAAAAAAGCAGATTGTATGAAAAATCCCACAGTTACTTATCAATAGAATAGAACAATATTCAAGAATCGGTATTGTAAAGAAATTCAACATTTTTTACATTTTTGACATAATTTTTTCTTTTTTCTTTTTTTTCCTAGCACTTGCAGCCGACTTCTTTGTAAAACACATTTAATTTTGCTTAAAGGAGCCAGAAAGATGCTGGTAAAAACTGGGGAAAGGCTACTGAAAGAACAGAGGGACAAATAAAATTTTAATCGTCGAAGTGTTATGTGATTAGAAATAATTGACATTTCCACAGAATCCATGTGGAAGTACAGTTCTCAATTTTTGAGAAGGAGCAAACTAACTAAATAACACACAATAAAAGTCATGTTCACAGAATGTGCATTATTCTGGATACATATTGACTGATCTAATTGAAAAAAGAGTAAGAATATTGTTAATAGTTTGCAAACCTGAAAAAGTAGAATTATATCCTCTGTTCTAACATTTTGTTTGTTAGTTATGCTAGTTGAAGAAGAGGTCCTATTTTCTGTTGTTTAGATCTCTAACAGAAAAGAAAATTCACACATTTGGGTGTTATGCTTTATTTAATGAAGGTAAAATTAATGGAGACCTGAATGCTACCAGACCTTCTGGCCTAATTTTTGCTCTTGCTTCCTAACCTTTTCTTTCCTTCTTCTGCTTGCCATTAGTTTTTGTGATAAAATCAGCTTCAGCTACAGAAGAGAAATACCCACAGCTGTAACACTGCCTATCCACATCATTTCACATAACAGCTTTGCCATGACCCTCATTTTGCAGATGCAGTTTGGGTGAATCCTTGTGGCTTCTACAAAGCAATGGGTAAAGTGCCATTCCTTCTGCTTGCCTAGGAACATCTATGTGATAATTTGATTGTAAAATGTATTCTTTGCATCCTAGAAGAAAAAAGAATGGCAAAGCTGTTTGTGCAAACTTATTTGTGATTCCTGCATTAGAAGTACTTATTCAATAACAGGCTGACAAACGCTCCCAAGCAGTTGCATTTGGTGAAAAAGGGATAATGTTGTGTTAAGAAACAGGATATAATTATTCTACACTCCATCTTGCCAGGGACTGTGAATGCAATATTCTCTGAAGAGTCTCTGCTCTGAGTGAATTTCAATGTACAGTACAAAATCAATATTTGTTCAAGCAGAAATTACCTGGATGCATATGTATACACACACATACACTCCTAGAGCTAGAACCAGAGAAGAGAGAGATCAGCTTTTTTGGGTGATATAGAACAACAGTTTTCTGAATGAAGGCTCCCTGTTTCTGCTACAGACTAATTAAAGCACTCCACGCTTTATGGACTTTGTCTCCAAATAATTAAGATATTAATCATTATCTTGACTGTCCTGATTTCTCTTCCACTGATGGCTCATCTTGCTAGTATTAGACTATATATCCTTTAAGACTTGATGTTTAGCAATTACTGGTTTACAGCATAGTGTGCACTTTGAGGATAAGAACTCTAAAAGCTTTTGTAATTGCCTAAGTGTAAGAGAAAAAAAGTATTTTGATTTAAGCTATTATCAACTATCAGTGAAAGATGGTTTGCCATATCCTTTCCTACAGAGAGAATATAAATATGGAATGTTTGCCTTCTTAGGCTCATGGATATGTGCCTTGTCTACTGGCTTTCCACTAGCACATGAGCCATTTCCCATCTGGAAGGCATTAATACGGCACTGTACTGGTGTAATGGAGGTTTAGTGCAAAACCAGGCTTTATCACTGTTAACACTGCCATCTGCTGATGTGGCTAAATGATTTCTTGGCTCATATATCTCTGCAATGGCCATATATATCTGCAATAACCATAAAGGAATGCACACTAACAATCTCACTTCTATGACAAATGTAGTAGAGCATGGGATAGCACTGCTGTATTTTCGCATTTTATCCTATATTTTCATTTTTTTATTTGAGAGGGGGATTGTGGTGTGTGTGTATAGGATTTCGAGATATTTCTTCATGGAAAAAATGGTAAATCTGGAACCTGGAACTGTAGAACTTTATCAGCTGTTTATAGATGGAGTATTATAACATACCTTTTTCTCTGATGCTGAGGTTGACAAACAGGAACTATGTAAAGGTTATAGATTGAAAGAAATGGGGTTTAGGAACAGCACAGTTGGTTAGAGCATGGAACTAATAATGCCAAAGTTGTAAGTTTGATCCTCATATGGGCCGTTCATTTAAGAGTTGCACTTGATGATCCTTGTGGGTTCCCTTGCAACTTGGAAGATTCCGTGGTTCCTCTTGTGCTGGCGCACAGCTTTACTAACAGCAGAACTGCTGGGCTAACAGCAGACTAATTTGGAAATGAAACTGTTGATTTTAGGGGGAATTTTTTGGTTTTGTTCATGGCACAGAGTCACCCACCAGGTTAACCTATTCATCTTAATTAGATGAGAAGCATAATAATGGTTTTCTATAATTCAAAAGTCTTTGAAGCTTTTGTGCAATGGCTAGCCATGTTGATTGATTTGCAGAGATGACTTGATGCACGTAACTTTTCTTTCTGTTAAACTTCTTTCTTTCATATTAAGAAGTGGCTTAGATTGGTAGCTAATGTCACCCTGTTAGCAAGATCAAGTGATTGGCATCATCATCTAATCCCTTTCAGCCTGATTTTGAGATGTAGATATAGCTGGGATTGAGACGCATGAAAAAGAAGAAAGGAAGTTTTTAAAGTTTATGGACACACAATTGAAATAACAATTTATCTGTTGCAAGACTCAGTAATAACATGCCTACTTTGCAGAGCTCGCAAGCAGCTGCAACCAAATAATCAAAAGTTGTTGTGTCAGATAATTTCATGCTAATATGGTGCCCTGCTGCCTTTTTGAAGCACAGAGTAGGATGTGGCACAATAAAGCATCCTTGTGTAATAATATGAAGAGTTTTTGGGACCCTTCAAGGTACTTGTTTAAATTATGCTGAATAATTTATGGTAAGCTAATTAGTTAGTGTTCTATTCCAGTGGAACTTGTGCTGTCTCTCTGAATTTGGGTTTCTCATTTGCTCTCACGTTACATCCTGAAAAAAATGCCAATAGAAGTTTTATCTCTTGCATCTAAATTATTTATCTACAGCATTTTTCTCAGTTTGCAATAAATATTTCTTCCATTATCTGCCCTATTTTTATGTCTTGTTTTGTATCTCCCACTGCATCTGTAACAAAAATTCTGAATGCGGTGAAATGTATCCTAACAGTGTAGGATTCATAGTGCTGACAATAGTAGCTAAGGGTACAAGCTCCTGCAGGAATACAGGGATATAAGCAGTATAAGCTGATACTGTTATTCATGGTGCTATAATGGCACCTAAATGGGACTCCTTAAAGCAGAAGCTGAAGTGGATTGCAATACCTTAAGTGGTGCACTCCTAAGAATTCCCTAATTTTAAGGAGGTTCTAGTATTTACAGTTTTTGAACAACTCTGACATCCTGTTTAAAGTATTACCACACAAGCAGAGCTCAGTGACTCCATATTTTTAGGGCCAGAGCTGAAGCTTAACTGATAGACACGAGCTTTGTAAGATTCCAAACAAAGCATCATGTTTATGGGTATGCACAGGATGAAATGAGCACATGCACTTTCCATGTTGTAGTTTTTTTAATTTTTTCCCCTGGGCTAATCATCTCCTCCTTCAATTTAGAACCTGAAACCTTTTTGAAATTGAAAGCAGAAATGTAAGAACTAAAAATACTGGTTTAGTCTACAAAATAACCAAGTCTATCTGTGGGGACATCCATTAGATTACTTGATCACCATGGTCCAGCAGTCCTCTTTGGTTATCCTGAATTTTATCATCTCTTAGATCTTTACACTGAGTTGGAAAGAGAGAATGGCAAAAAGCAATGATAATAAACAGATTGGAATTATTTTATTAGAATTATTTTAAACTAATATTTAAAGGTATTTCGTTTCCACAACTTCAAAATCTTAAAAAGAAAAAAAATTAAAAATTTATTTTTTAAATTTTTTTTTTCAATTGCATGTTTTAAAATTAGCTATCCCTGATTTGGAAGGGCATGTGGTAGGAATTAAGTACGTCATGCCCATCATATTGCATTAGTATAAAAAGAAGTGAAAGACCACTGTGCAGTGAAGGGTAGGATCATTTTTCATGCTTAGGTTTGAGGTTCATGATTCAGTATCTCTTGAATTGTCATACTTGTCATGCCCAGGTTTGTACTGTCAGACATGTTTCAGCTGGAGTTTGGCAACTCTAAGCTGACACAACAGACAGGAGAGCCTTTTGGTGCTCCTTGTTGCTTGCTTTATTCCACTGCAAAAATAAGCAGGGCTGTTTGTTGTTACAGAACAACTATCCATAATACATAATTAATCAGTACCACTTCAGATTAACAATTAAAGCTAAGGACTTGCTTCCCAAATGTCTGGGAAAGGATCACGTAGTCATACAGAGATCCTTTAGGAAGTTACTGGGCTGTGGTCTCTTGAGTGCTTCTCTACTTAGGTAAAGTGAAATGGTCTGTCTTAAACCACTAGTGGGTGAAGGGTCTGAATGGAACAGAGACTGCTTGCTCACATGGCCACTACGTCTGATATACAGAGTGAAAGTCAGATAGGAAGGATCAACTGCTTCTGAATTCTGTCTGACTTTGTCTGTGATCCCTTCCCTTGCTACTGATCCTAAACTCTATTTTCTGGGTAAAAGAAATCATAAAACCATGTAGGGAAAATACCTCAATGTAGCGAGTTGGTTTTTTGGATTTTTTAGGCCTTCCTTAGCAATGGGGTCAGCGATCTAAGAAAGTATTCCATATAATTTCTTTCCATAACACAACATATAAAAGGCGCAGATAAGGTACCTTCGTTCTCTTCGCTCTTCCGGTGGCTGAAGACGACAGGTCCCTCTCGATATGGTTTTGCTCGTATAGGCCAAAGCCTGCCTGCTCTGACCTGCCGTTATGTCCATTCCATTCAGGAGGCGTGGGGAGTTAGCTCTACCGCCCCATTAAGGGAAGTATTTAATTTGTTTTTGTATTTATTCGCTAACTCTCTGTTGAAGGTGTATATTTAGAAGATATTTGTTTTTAGTACTTTTATCCCTGTTTCTCTCTCCCTTTTCCCCCTCGGGAGCTCGCTATTGTGTATAATATATTCAAATTGCATATATAATTGTAAATATATGTAATATATATATATTTGATAGAATCCCATTTTGTTCGAACCTCTTTAAGGTTTTTTTTCCTGTGGTTCATTTTTTTTTTCCCTCACTTGGGAGAGCGGGAGTGGGGAGAAGACAGCTTGGACTTGGTGGGAGAGCGAGGCCAAACTGATACACTTAACCAACCAAACAATAAAGGGTAGTGTTCAGAAAGCTGCCTTTTTCCCTTTTGGGTTACCACCTCCTCGTGTATCCAGCCAGGAGGCAGTGTGCATGAGACAGTAGCTGATCAGTCATGGGTAGGGGGGCCAAACTCTTGGTACACAAGGCAATGACAGAAGAAAGATACCTCTTTAGAGGGGATAGCAGAGCAAGAGGTGAGACTTTCCTGAGTTCTCCAAACTCTGCTAAGTCTCAGACTAAGAACAGTTCTAAAAAACAACAGAAATGAGAAATGTCACATAGATTATTATGTGTAATATGTGAAGGATTCACACTCCTTTTCTAGGCCTGTGTGTTGCCCACCTGTCTCGATTTGAGGCAGTTTGGAGGGGCAGAAACCTCGGATGGAAGTCTCTTTCGTCCAGTTCAATACTTCTGGTTCTCTCCAATAGAGAGAGAAAGACCCCAAATACATCTGGATGTAAGTGAAAAAAAATAACTCTTTACCAAGAAGAATGCTAAACAACAATACTGATAAAACTGGGTTAAGCTAACCATTGAGGAAAAAATTCCCAAGCTCCTACACAAAGGACCAAAACGAGATGGCAGCCAGCCTCCCCCCACCCATTGAAACCTGACAGGAATTGTTTGGAGGGTCAGTGCTGGAGTGAGGTTGCAGTGCTGGCACAGGCAGTTGGAGCAGGGCTGCAGACCCCCCAGGTGACTGGAAGGACCCACAAGACACCTGCCAGATCCAGCCAGATGAGACCTGGTCGCTGCAACTCTGATGGTGGTTGAAGTCCTGATCTGCTGAGGTAGTGGCAGAAGTCTGGGCAGTAGAAGTCCTGTGGAGTGAGGGAAAGAGACACTCAACCTACCAGATGAAGTCTGAGTATGGTCTTTTATTAGGATCAGTGTAGGTGGGAATGTCTCTGGTACCTCCCCTGGGGAAGGGAGTTCTTCACTGGATGATTAATATTGAATCGTGACATTTCAAGAGTTTTTGACACCTTCCAAACACATGTGGATCCATCAGCAGAGATGAACATCTTCAGGCCATGTGTGTGAATTGTCCTGATGTCTCCCTGAGGGGAGTTATCACAGATGAGTCATTAGTGTAAGGACAAAGAAACCATACCCAGCTCGTAGCCTGAGGTGGCAGGAGTGCATGTCCTCTGAGTCATCAGCCTTTCAATCTTTTCGCACTGGCGGATACATTCTTCTTCTAGGAGAGTACCACCCTTATCTTAAGTCCCTCCTCACAGTCTAAATTAGTAGGTATATTTAGAGAAAAGAGAAAAGAAAAGGTGGATATCAGAGTCTTTGTGTAACCCAGGACACTACCATTACTTGCCACAACATGGGAAGCAGAAGGGAATGCATATGAAGAGGGAGTTGTTGATAACTGATGGTTATTTTGAAAGTTCTTGTAAAGAACTTTTTTTTATTTGCTATTATTGCCTTTAGCAGGTGTGCCTAATAATAGGTGAATGTGTTATCAGAAGAAAAGCTTGCCTTGATATCTTTTTACATGGTTGTATCATTGGTGAAAAAAATAGGTAACTATGGAAACACAAAAACATCACTCAGTGTCTTCTCCACTCATGTTTATTTTTAACACTATTGAATCTTGTAAATGGTTCTTCACATGCTGAAAAAGATTTTTCTGAATGTCTTTCCTTATTGTGTTAAAAGTGTATATAGGATTTGACATAAACCTGCAGTGATTTAGAAAAATTCACTAAGGATATATAAGGAACACAAGATATTTCTATTGCATGAAATTTTCCCCAAATTTTGAGAAAGTTCAATCTCTCTTTCAAATTTTGCAAAAGGAATGAGTGGCAGCTCAACTCCTGAAATGAGGAAAAGATGGTTATGGATTTTGGTACAAGAAAGAGAATTTAGGGGGTTTGAGTCCATAAGCACATGCTATTGCACTCTTATATAGACAACCATAATTTTTGCAAGTGCCAGCAACTGAAGTTTGTAAGAAATGTTTGATTTCTATACCTTAAAAAGAGTAGAAAATTATAGTTACATATTTAGATTCCTAAATAGTGATTTAGAAGGTGAGTATTAGTAACAAATCTTGTGTGCCTTTCTCAACTGCTTTATCTAAAATTTAAACACATCTGTAAGGAAAATTGTCCATCTTATTGGGCTGTACAAGTTCATGCTGCTGGTGAAAAACAGGGATGCTATCAAAATGCACCTCTTAAAATTAATCTGAGGTGAACAGGAACAAATAAATAGTGATCAACGCCATCAGTAAGAGTGAAGATATAATCTTTACCTACGAAATGAACTGAAATTTTACTCTCTGCCTTTCCCTTTCCTCCTCTCCTTTCTTCCCTACCCTTCCAAATTTTCACAACAACAGTAGATTTCATTCCACTGGTTACCTACATGTAATTTGAATCCAACAGAATTTTGTAAGCTAGGCTTGACAGAATGGGGACACACATTTAGGGGGGGAAAAAATAAGAAGACATACACCATGCTTTATTTTTCCCCTCTAAAAATATTGCTGTTTTAAATCAAAGTAGCTGATACTTAGCATATTCATATGCCCTGAATAGAAGTTCTTGTAAAAATCATCTTTCTCTAAAGAACATCCATTGCAGATCTCAGACACTTGTCGCTTGCATGTAAAGCAAGATCTAGTGAAATCTCCGAAAGTTTCCTGAATTCTGCTGAACAATTATTTCTAGGAAAAACAAACATTTTCCTTTTACAGACTTCCATACCAGGTTGCCACGCTCTTCTGTTTTGATCCTGCAATTGTTCCTGTAACTTAGGTAGACTGGGCCTTCCAGATTTTGTAGAAGAATACATATAATATCCTAAGCCAAAGACCTTGGAGTGTTACTAAATTAATGAGCATTGTGAATAATACAATACTCATAAGTTCGTATAGATTAACAGAATAGTAGACCAGCTAAGAACTGTATTCAAATAATTACTTGAAAAAATTTTGGAAATAGAACAAGGAACACAGTTTACATATGAGTAAGTGATGTACCCCTCAGTCAGACTTCTGAAACTGTTCATTTTAAGACAAGATCTCTCAGAGAAGAGGGGGAGAAGGCAAAACATTGAATAAAGTTTTGAGATAATCGAATGTACCAGTCCAGGAAAATATTTACGAGTTTTACCTTAAATCTTTCTGAACAGAGACCTAAATTACAAATCTTTTAACTCTCTGTAGGGAGTGGTGTTGAATTTTTAGTTTTAAAAAAATAAAAATCTTATGAAGAATAGTTTCCAGGTGCTGGTTTTGGCTGGGATAGAGTTAATTTTCTTCACAGTAGCTGTTATGGAACTGTGTTTTGGCTTCATGCTGAATACAGCATTGATAATAGAGATTATGTGGATAATTAGTTACCGCCTTTTCTGCTTCTCACCCCACCCCACCAGCAAGCAAGCTGGAGGTGCATAAGAAGTTAGCAGAGGACACAGGTGGGACAGCTGAACTCCCTGACCAAAGGGATATTCTATACCATACGGATTTATGCTCAGCATATAGGGGAAAGTTGGCAATGGGCCACAGCTCTAGAACTCGCTGGGCATTGATCAGTTGGTGGTGAGAAATTGTTTTATTTCTTTCTTCCTCTTGGGTTTTCATACTCTCTTAGAACTAGTCAATATTTGCAAAACATTTTTAGGAGCACCTAAAAAATGGAGAAATTAATTAAAATATCATCTTGCACAGTCATGGCAAGAGGCTCTACAGAGGCTTTCAAATCTCTGACAAGGGACTTTAATACCAAGTTATTGATATTCTTTGCATGATTTGTCTCTGTTTCCATCTGAAGCTGCTCTATTTATGTGAACCCACAAGGTGATCATGTCATCCACATCCATGTCATCATGCTGATCATTACTACAACTGGTTTTGGGGGATGATTTACTTCTCAACCCATTGATTGTTTAGTAAATATCAGCTCTATTCACCTAATAATGCTTGAGGAATTCCCTTTGAAAGTTTACTAGTGGCCGTGTGATTAAAACCCTCACATGCCATGTGATGCAACCTGCATTCCTATGTGGGACTGTTTAAGACTTTCCTTCTCTGATCTTGACTAGAATATTCTCCCTGAGGAAAAAAAAAAAAAGCTGTTTCTAAGAAGGGTTTCATTGAATCAATCACATTTTGGCAAGGATTTTTTCCTAGTCAGTCAATATTTGCCAAATTAAATAGTATCAACAGAAAATTTTGTCAGATCCTGATCTAAAGGTAAATAAAATTTATATTTTTCCTGTTATGATATGAATATTTTTTCCTTTTTATTGTTTATTTATTTATTTTTAACTCAATCCTTATTTTTTTTCTCCTCACTCTGTTTTGAAATGGGGGAAAGAAGTAATATATGCTCTGTATATTGAGGAAAACATGAAATGAATTCAAATAAGTAATTTTACACTGGAATGGCTAAAATTAGATTTCTTGATGAGTTTATGCATCTAACAACAGCTTTGTGGGGAAGGGAAATTAAAATGAAACTGTCTAATTATATTGTACAGGACAATATGTATATGTCCCATTTAATTACTAGCGAGAATAATTTATAGGTGAATGAAGAACAGAATGTAAATGAGAAACACAGTATTTTTGTCTGGTGATACCAGTACATCAGACTGATATGTTAATGTGACATATGCTTATTGTGGTAGATTTTATTGAAGTGTTATCAATTTGTATTTAACTAGCAGTGCAGAAAAGTGGAAGAAAAATAATAATGAGCTGTCTTCTAGCACTTTTTTTTCTATTTTCTGAAGAGGATATAGGTATAGTGACTTCACAAGTAGAATAAATAATAGTTTGAGGACAACTATATATAGTTTTGCTTGAAACAGACTATTTCTTGTCTTGAAACAGACTATTTCAGACCATGTTTGTCCCAGTCCCAGACCTTACTTTTTCTGTGTAGGTTTCCATGAAATTCTATAGCTGCCATCATTGTTTCGTATTAGCACACAGTACCTGCTTGTAGTTTCCTGGGAAATGTTGAGTGGTCTTTAGGGGAGAACAGAGAAAACTTTAAAAAATAATCCCCAAAATCAAGTCAAGCTATTAGATCTCCATTTTTGTGAAGGATCTGAGAAACAGCAGGGAGCAGGGCATACAGCCAGATTACCCCCTGACAATTAACAGCGAAGGTAGAAGAAATTTTGCAAGAAAGACTAGGGACACAGTTGTCACTGTGTCACTTGGCAGGGTGCTAAATTTTCTACTTGTAGAAAACTGACAGAACTGTCTGTTTGTGCCAGAATTCTGTACTCTTCTGAAAACGGCCTTTGACTGCACGTGAGTCATCACATTCTAGTTTGTTCTGTTGTTTGTTTGGTTGGTTTTTTTATATCATCAGTGAAAACAGCCTTGAAGGAGGCTCAGAAGTCTTGTAGATGTATTAGATCCAAATATCAAAGCTCTTAATAGTTAAATCCTGTTTCTAGAGGGGGAACTGGCCCTTAAATGGAAATAAAGGTGAATTTTTGTCCAAGGAAGTTCAAGATTTCTCTCAAAGGTTGTTTACTGAATGAGGCTAAGGACAGATTGGTTTTGACTACCTACTTCAATGTAGCATATTGGTAGATAATACTGAAACATTTAATCAATTGTGTTTACTGTGAGTTGTTAATTTTTTTTCATTTTTTAACAAAATAACTATTAGAATAGACTGGAATCTAAACCTAATAAAAGGCTTTATATGTGTTCCGGAAAAGATATCTGAAAGAAGGTTTCAGCTCTGTCTCTATAGAAGGCCATGATTAATCTAAAAACCAGGGGGTTTTATGATTTCAGAAAATTTAAAAATTTAATTGCAAGTTCTAACTCTAAGAGAAAACTTGTGTTCTGAAGAAAATCTTTGTGGCATTAAAGTATAAGGCCAAGCTGAGTTTGTAATCTGCATGTGCTTTGTCTTTTGAACACAAGTCTTAGAGGGCAGGAGTTTCTTTTTCTCTTTAGCAATTGTTCCTATCAGTCACCAGCACTAGTAGGAAACCAGCTACTTGTGTCCCCTGGCCTCCTCACTGGTAGGGTGAGGTGAGAAGCAGAAAAGGCCTTGACTTTGTTTATATCTGGCTTAGCAACAATGAAAACACTAGTGTGTTATCAACATTATTCTCATCCTAAATCAAAAAAACACAGCACTGTACCAGCTACCTGGAAGTAATTAACTCTATACCAGCCCAAACCAGGACACTGATTATGGCTTTCCAGGATTTTGCCAGAATCTTTGTAGCAGAAACAAAAAGTGCATGCAGCCTTTTAAAATGTTTTGAAGGATCACTTTTAAAGCACATGCAAGTTTTGTAATCCTTGCTTTAATCTCTTACATTTTTATTGACATGCGTCAGGTTCCAAACATGCTGTTGTGGGCAACTACTCTCTGCCCCTGGCTGTCCTGTGACACTCATCATACACTTTTCGAAAAGAATTCAGCAGAAATTCTGGCAGATTTCTCAATTTCATTAAGATGAGCAGGCGTTGTGCTATCTTGTCATACTGTGTTTTCTAACGTTTGCTCAGGAGAATAGATAGCTGACAGATTTCTTGTTGCATATAAAATCACTACTGATTCAACAACAAGCTTTACTCCTGAATCTTACCCTTGGTTACTAACACACATAGTTAATTGAGTTTCTGAAGATGCATTCTCTTTGTACTATTAGGAAAGGAAAAGGCAGCTAATACTACTTTTTATAGCTAATTCGCTGGGGAATCTCCAAAGTTTCCAGTTTTCCATGGAGTCTTTAGTAGTGAAAAAAACCAAATCATAAAATTTTATTAAGACTATTTGACTTACAAGATTTAAACATCAGGACTTGAGGCTGTTTCCTTTCTGGATCTCCTTGTTTTATTTTAATGTATACCTGGTTTTGTTATGGTTTTGTTATGATACTGTCTTGGGGTAAGGTCTGACTGTGTATTAGCCTTCCCACTCCATGATCTCCATCCTCCTCCGGGTTGAAAGAAAACCTGGGAGTAAGAGGAGCTAGGAAATTATTGGCTACCTTCTGTTGTAAAGTGTCTAGTCTTCAGTGTGAATGAAGCCAAAGACTACACTGGCTGTGGTCTTAGGGATGTATTTTTTTTCAACTCTTCTTAACAAACACAACAATTACAAAACAAATCAAAAAGCTCTCTCTGACAAAAGTTGAAAGTTTTCTGGTGTGGTTTAGGTGGCTGTTTAAATCAGCAGGAGAAGATGACAGAGTTGCACGTCTTGGTAAAAAGCAGTTTTCAATAGAATTATGTGTGAAATCATGTTGCTCTTAGCACAGTAGGAATTGATAAAGATAGAAATTTCAAGCTGTTAGTAGAGAAAGTTTCAGTCAGTGCTCAATGTAAAACATATTTCTGGGTTTATCTTTGTTAAGTTAATAAGGAAGCAATCAGGTTTGAGCCCATGACTATTTCTAATGTTTCTATTTCCATGGTGTTTGCTGCTTTCTTCCTCTTTTGTCTTCACACACGCGTGCACACACACACACACATGCACTCACACACATACCAAGTTGTGGAAAGGAGGGGAAATAAAAGAGACAGCATTGGCAGTCCCTCCTTCACCTTGGTAGGTCTTGTATATCTTTTTATTTTGGCAGATGAGTGACTGTATTAACCCTGGGGAGTCAGGAAGGTGGAAAGAAGTCTGATGCTTTGCTCTATCTACCTTGACAGACATGTGGTGAAAGACATGTTGACTATTAACCATACTGTGTATGGTTAGAAAGGCAATAAGCAATTAGAAAACAAAACAGAAGATTCAGTATAAAGGTATAAGAAATAAAAATTTCAGTCAAAAGCTTTTCTTTCCTCCCTGACCTGATGCCTTGCACCTATCTCTAGAATCTTTATAGCATTATTCTCATCCACATACTTAGTTAGGGATAGTGAGTTAACCTTGACAAGGCTGGAAAAGGTTTCTATAATAGAGCTAGCTTTGAACAGCAATCTGATATCCTAACTTATGGTTTTGCAATTTCATGTCTGTAATTTCCATCTCAAATTTACATGCCTTTTTTCGAATTTTGGAGCTAATATTAGAAGTCAAGGCCACTTTCCATTCCTACTTGATTCTCAAGAATATACAGACAAAACCTTGTTGCTCCTTTCTCCCTGTTGCAACAGCCTTAAAAAGAATGGGGTGTTATCCAACTCTATCCAAATACAACAGAAAATAGTAACTGAACAAAACAAATATTGCATGGTGAATTACAGAGAACTCAACATCTCTTTCTATACAGCAAAGAGCAAAATATTACTTATATGTGTGAAGGTACGTGTGGGATTTGGTTTTTATGTTTGTTTTTTTTTGTTTGTTTTTTTTTTTTTTTTTGTTAGTTTTTTATTTTTTTTTTTTACTGGAATAGTGTGATATTGAACAAATAAACAGAAACTCCTAGGAAGAAATTCTTTACAGGGAGGGTAATCAGGCGTTAAAATGGGCTGCCCAGGGAGGTGGTGGATTCTCCATCCCTGGAGGTTTTTAAGCTGAGAGCACTTAGTGCCATGGTCTAGTAACCATGGTGGTAGTGGATCAAAGGTTGGACTTGATGATCTCGGAGATCCTTTCCAACTCGGCTGATTCTATGATCCTTCCTAGAAACTAAATTATTAGTAGAGGAAAAAAAACTCAAGAAACACCATCTGTATCCCTTAAGTATGAAATCAGAGGCTTAAATGAGGGACTGTTCTGATGTTTGAGAATATTGTAATTTCTTACCCTATTGAGAATAACACCTGTCTATACTCACACACTGTTCCCAGGCTAGTGTGATACTGAGAGATCTTACAGCAGATTCTTGTCCCCATTTTTCCTCTGGAAACTGGAGGCAGAGAGAGACCTTCCAGACAGCCTTTTTTTTTTTTCCCCCCTTAAAAATGACGGCAGAATAAGGATATTTTGTCTTCCTTTCCAAAAGAGGAAGAGGCCTTCTTTAAATTTAAAAGGAAATTAATTCCTGTCATCTGGAATGTTCTAGCTCCTAAATACCTAATGTACTTGTAGAAGTACAAACTTTATTGTAACATATTATAGGAAGATCTTTCCTCAGTCATATAACAGATGTGGACTGTTCAAAGATTCGTAAATGGATGAAGTAATACATTATAACAATTACACATATAGTCTAAATTTTATCAATAGTGAATCATTAACAATAAATTAGACCTGTTCCTTTTATCTGAACATTGTCTAAAATAGTTGTGGCAATGTATGGAATCTCAAATTGTTCTGTTACGGCATGGAGACTGCATGTTATCTGCTAGCCTGGTGTATGGGTATAGTAACGTCTTTTTGTAGTTTTAGAGTTTATATTGAAGGCATTCAACACAAGATTGATGAAGTCTGATTTTTATTTTTTAGCCTTCAGCACATGGGCACAACTACTTTCCACATGTTCAATGTATACGGAGCTAGGAGGAAAGTTTAAAAATTAAGAGCTTCAGAAGTTAGAATGGCTTGTCTGAGAAAACTGCAATATCATGAACATGTCTCGTGACTCGCTCTTTTTTTTCTTTATCTACTTACTTACATTATAAAACATGAAAGACAGAATTTGGATAGAAAAGTAGTATCAAATTTGTATGTTTTTTTTAAGGGAATGGAAATTAGTGCATAAGATTAAAAAACGTCTGTAAGAAAATAACCACAACAATACTAGAATGAACATGACTGAGTAGCAAGAACACCTACCACCCTGCTGCCATGTGAAGGTTGTGATGTTGTTGTTGTTGTTGTTTTTTGTTTTTTCCTGGAGCCTGCTCCTGTAACTTTTACTATGAAAGAAAGTTATCTGGTGGCAGTGCAGGCTTTTTACTGTATTATTATGCACAGTTCACAGAAGGTAGTAAGAATATAGTCTCTTCTTTATTCAAATTTTTCTCCAACAAAATTTTAATAGAAGAAATATTTTTCTAAACCTTAAATTTTAGTGCAGACTATTTTCCCCACTGTTTCAACCATATTCCAGCATGCTGCTAAAAACCAAAATGCAATATGAAGAAACTGTTTATACACTCTAAAAAGGTTCAGTATTAAGTCTTTGAACAGCATTAATTACTACCAGCACACTGTACATGAATTTCTTTATTAAAGCCTTCCTTTTTTCTTTCCCAACAGCTATACCTGCATTCTGAATAGTTGCAGAACAAATCCACTTCACCAGAACTCAAAGGGGTTGTAGTGTTTTTCCAATAGTATAACCATTTAACTCTGAGTACTGTTAAAAAGGAAAAAGACCAAAACCAAAAAACCAAACCCAAACAACCAAACAAAAAACCATGCACACATAAAAAACAAACAAAAAAAGTATATATAGACTAATAAACCAATCTGTGGAGGAAATTGTTAGCTTCCTATTGCTTGAAAAGCCCATTAAAAGTCTGTTAAATTTGTAGGTTGGCTGGTTGGCTACTTCTGGTGCTTTCCCAAGAGAACTTCAGCTTGCTGTTGTTGCTATTCTTCTGAATTCTCTTCAAGATACAGCCAAATGTTAATTTTACTTCCACAAAGTTTAGTGATTTGGGACTTCAGAAGCAACTGCTATGAATGAAAGACTTTCAGAGAATGATGATGAAGTCTGAGGTAACAAAAGTTTAAACATTATAATATTACTTATATAATCTTGCCAGATTACATGAATAGCAAAGACTGTGGGAAAATACAGCTGTAAGGGTATGTATGCATTTTAATATTTATGCAGAAAAATGTTTTGATTTAAACAGAAAAACGTTATGGGGTCTAAACTAATCTTGCTCCAAAAGGACACTTGCTTCACCTATTTTTCTGAACTCCCCATGTGCTTCTTAAATATAACTGTCAGTCCTTTTCCATGAAGGTGTACAGCACGCTGTATATACTTGGTTCTAACAAATACACCTATTTCCTGCAGAGCTCCCAACCAATCTGTCTATAGTAGCTGTTGTGGTCATTGCTCCAAAACTGAATCACTGCTACTTAATAGCTTTAGTGTAATGGATAATCATGCAGCAACAATTTTATGAGTGGTCAGAGTCAAGATCCAGTTGTTTAAATATCTTCTCTCCCCTGAAAAATTTTGTGCTCAGAGAAACATGGGAAAGGGGAGTGAGCACAAAATGGTAAACTTGAAGATATCTCCATTTTAGGGGGATTTTTAACATCTTGGAATGCGGTGTTGTTTACAGATTTATTTTGCCAACAGATTCGTTTCCTAAAAACAAGACTATATTTTAAGATGCTTAGAACTGACACGTTTGGCTGAAAATTGTTGGGTGTCAATTTCAATTGCTTAAGGCACTTGGTTTCCATAATAAACACAGAAACACTGTGTTGAGTAGAGGGTGACTGCAGAAACTGCAGTATCTCAAAATGTATAGCTTGTTGGGATGAGGTGAATTTAAACATTGTCATTGGTCAATAGAATGCCTCATTTTTTTGTATCTTTGTTTCAGTTTTCTGTGTGTGTATTTATAGGGGTGTACATGTATATAAATCAAGTGTATCTTAAAATATGCCAGCTATACTGGGTATGCTTCGACCTAGAACTGGATAGCTCTTGCACTGAATTGCTCTGGGGGGTCTCAGGACAAACCAATCCATGATGGACACAGGTAGGCTGGGGGGAGAATTTTTTCCAATCAATACGGAGAGGGCAAAAGTGAGGATGATAGGAAGAAGATAATAAGGTAAATTAAGATTCTGAGAACTCAGAGAGACTTTGTCATTAAGACAATGCTCTTCTAATCTCAGTTCTCATTTCACTTCAGGGAATAAAGCTTATTTGGGAAGCACGTCACATTGCCTGCTCGCTGAGGGCGAGGTTCCTGGCAGCTCACTAGCTGCAGTCTGGCTAACAATGATTATGAGCCCATAAATGTAACGCCAGTTTTCAGTGGCTGGAAGACTTCCTTGGATGGGGAAAACTGCAGTGCTAATATATGTTCTTGATTTTGGCTCTTCTAAGAGGGGTTTTGAATTAATCTTATCCAAGATAAGAACTGTCACTAATCTTTTTAATTTTTGATTGTGAAAAATTCTATAGATTCTGAATTTTTGAAAGCTTAATTTTACTAAGGCAATTAAAAAAAAAAAAAAGGAAGCTTTGTATGCAACCACAGGAGGGAAGAATACTTTAACTGTTTGACAAAAATAGTTAATTCTATTCCTGATATCACTCACTTCCACTTTTTCCAGCTTTTGAGATTTCAGAGTAAGAGGGGTATGGGAAAGATCACATTGCATTCAATCTTCTAATCTCACTGCTTAAACTGTGTATCTGTAACTAAACCAATATATGAAAAAAATCATTCAGTTAGTCTCTACGTAATTAGTATGAAGTGACTAAGGCTGGATAATAGCTCTTCCTAAATTGCTTCCAAAAGTATAGAGAATGTGTTTGATAGATTTTTGTTGTTCTTCATTTTGTCAAGGCAATATAGTCTACTGTCTTATTCCACCTAAGCCTAAACTGGCCCAAGAATTGTGTGCTAAATTTAAAAGTGAAGAGTGTTTTGACAAAACCAATTGGAAAGCTAAATCTGCACAACTTATTTGTGTGGTCTGGATAACACATAAAACAAGGAAACAAAACCAGACTTATCTAATGAAAGTTGTCAAAAAAATTGTATCTTATAGCAACAAATAATACTAAAAGAAGAATAGTACTTGTCTTTGTTCAGGACCAGAACTCAACCAAATGGCATGAAGAAATGAGAAGTTTCTCAGCAATAAAACTAGGCAAAGTTCTTATTAATACAACTCCTTAACTGATCTATTGAATATTTTAGGGGAGTAAAAGCATGGCAATTTTTATTTAGGCAAAGTATTAATGTTTTGAAAACAAAAAAAAATGGAAAAAATATTTATTCAGAAACTCACTTAATAAAGGGGGAAATCTGTCAATAAACTCCCAAACAGACAGCAAATTAAACATTCCATTTGGTCTGAGACTTTTTTCTTGTGATTCAGACAGTAAAGTAAAAAATCCATTATTCACACAGCTCAGCTCTGCAGTAGGCTCTAATACAAAAATACACTACATCAGAACTGTGACAAACTGAGACAGAAACATTAAACTGACAAAGCAGTTCCACACCACAGGACTGTACCTTAAAAGTTATATTAAACAGTTACAGCCTTACATGCAGAAATTACAAAATATGTAATTTTTCACTGTGGGTGCACAGCATTATTTTAAGGAAGGCCTGTGAAAAGCTGCTTCTGCAGTGGGAACCCAGCAGTATCACTAGCACGGTAGCTCAAACAGAAGGCTGCAAACAATTTTTGAGATATTTTGACAGCTTCTTCTTTAATCAATATCAATGGAAATCAAATCCTTTTTGTTCCTGTGTGGTTTAAAGGGGAAAATGCAGGCATGAAAACCATCCTAAAGTATTTAAAAGCTAATAATGTCATATTGAGAAAACATAGGTTTAATTCCCACCTTTTTTCCTGTAAAAAAAGAATACCTTTTCACTGGGTTATAACTTCAGTGTGTCTCTTTCCTTGTAAAGTGCTGGAGTGTTTTTGTGGTGTGGGTTTTTTTGCTTTTTTTCCCAGAATTTTGTTTCTGATATAGTTTTAAGCTTTAAGAAATCCACTTTTCTAACTAAAAATAACTTTGACAAATCCTCCAACCAACCTCTGCTAAGGAATAGTATTCCACCTGGTTTTAAAAGTCTATTTAATATTCAAAGCATGTTTTATTTTTTTTTAGTGCACTTTCCTGCAGAGTAATAAATATCAAAGCACCATAAACACTTTTTATAGCTAGCATATTGATACTTTTCTTAACAGTAACATGAATATTAAAATTTCTGTAAATTTTAAAATTATTAGATTCTAACAGTCGTGCCAATAACATAAAAGGAGCAAAACATGGCACTATTAGTAATTGTTATCTGAAACAGCAGAGTACAATCGAAATATCCTAAAGCCATATTGTTGAATTCCAAAGAATGACTCGCCATATTAATTGTTTGATGAAAGACCAGAAGATATCTGTCTGAATGCGCTCTAGATGAGTAGATGACTTAGCCCAAGCGCTGGAATCCTGAATGGATCTCACTTAAAACTTTAAGGTTTGAGTTCATTTAGTACTTCAGAAGATGTTTATGAAGACATAAACAGCAGATTTGCAGATTTGCTGGTAAACTTGAAATGTTGACCATATACATTAAGTTAAAGATCAGGGTCATTGGAAGTTTAAATTGTTACAGTGAAATCAGAAGTCTCTATACTGATAGAGGGTAGGGAGAAGGAGGACAAAGAAATCCTGGTTAGCTGGCTTTTTTGAGGGTGGTTTTTCGTTGTTTTGTTTTGTGGGTTTTTTTTGTTTGTTTGTTTTTGTTTTTGTTTTTGTTTTTTGTTTGTTTTTTTGTTTGTTTTTTTTTGTTTGGTTTGTTTGTTTGTTTGTTTGTTTGGGGTTTTTTGTGTGTGCATAGTGTAGTGTTCCTTTTTTTCTGTTCTAAATCAGTGTGAACTCTGAATGTCTAAGACCTGTGAGGCAACACTGAGACTCTAAATATGGAATATTATGATAACATCTGTTACTACTGATGCCTTATCAGAAAGTAATTTTTTCTCTCTGTTACTACAGCCAGCTTTTGCACCATTACATTAATGATATAATGAAAGAACACAGGAAGATACAGACTTAAAAGCAGCTTTGGCGTTCTCTGGTACCCAGCAGTCTCCTGTGAAACAGTTTCTTTCCAGCTTCCCCAACTCTTACACTGGGCAGATCCTCAACAGGCAGAAAATATGTACCTTTTACAAATCTGAGCCTAGTGGATCCTGAGGATGCAAGAAGTGGCCTGGTGTTTTGAAGAAGTGGCAGTCTGGTTTGGATGCTTTACCTAAGACAAGCTAAGGGACTAGAAAGTGCAGGGAAAATAGTACTAATGGAAAAAAAAAAAGAAAAATCATGGGTTCTTTCTAGATTCTACAGCTACTGTGAACTATATTAAGAGGAAATTGAAGGCTTGTGGTTGGTATGGATTTGCTGAGTGACGTGCTTAGTGAGAAAGGATGCCAATAACTTCAAAAGCCTATAGACCTCCCACAATATATTTTATTACCATTTTGTTTTCACTTTCAATTCTCTGTAGCACTTACTGGGAAAAAAATCCCAACAAACAAACAAAAAATCACTTCCTGTTTTATCTGAGCTGTTCATCAACGTTCATTTTATGATCAAACTCAGAACATTTTGACTAGTGTTTTATTTTTAGACTTTCAAAGGGAATAAAATAGCAAGTCCCTTCCAGGATTTTCTGAGAGACTACTTCCACATCCAACTTTGTACTTTTTTTACAATTGCTTGGGAGATACATTTATCGGAATGTCTTTTGATGTGTCACAGAAATAAATTAATACAGAGAATTTTATTAGAAAAACTGTGGCAATTTGGGCTCCAGGATAAAATTTCAGCACTTGCTGACAGCACTAAATGCAAAGAAAACAAACTATTTTCTGGAAAGAAATATGCAAATGACATAAAACACAACTGTTGTTTTTAAAGCGAAACCTAAAGTATGTGTACTTGTGCCTGAAGTTGTGTCGGTTTGTATGTGTAGTGTGTGTGTCAAAACCCATTAAATGTTAGTACTAGGTTACTAATATTTTTCATGTTTTGAAGCAAAATGTATGTAGTTCCTTTCAGGGAAATAAAAAGTATTTTTATTTAGCAGAATGAGAATATCACATTGTGGTGAAAAAATACGCATCATGGTGTGACAGATGGTGAGGACTGCAAAGCAGCCATTGGTATTAAAATTGAATCTAAAATGACTTAGTGGCTGTACAGGTTTTTCTCTGTGTGAATGGATGAGACATATAAGTTGAATTCAATAGCATTTGCCTCATGCAAATGTTCTCTTGTTGGTTTGGATGGAGCCATTGGAAATGGACTGATTCTGGTTTTGGGAGATAGGCAGGTATGTGTTTAAAAGCCTGCCCTCTGCCTCTGAAAGGATTTGCTTTGTCAATGCCTTAGGGGAATGTTGCTGTTTTGTGCCTGCATTCTTAAGACAATTGGTTTGTAAATTGAACTATGTAAATAATGCTGCATGGGACACTTTCTACCATCCATTTTATGCACGGTGGAGGGATGTATCTGGGAGTGAAATGAATTTTTTTTTCTAGGTGAAAGGACAAAAATAACACTTCATTTAACGATGTATTTTAAAAAGGCTAACCAGAATTTTAAATGTTAGATGTTTGCATTTAAGCTTGTAAACCAGCGCTTAAATATACATGGTTTGATTTTTTTTATTTTCTGAGGTATTCAACATTTTTAATAAGTTTTAAAGGATATATTAGATGCTGAGTGCCCTTAAAATTCTGATTCTTTCATTTAAAAAGCACTAGTGAGATGAGAAGCTTAAACTAGACTGACTTCTAGCTTTAAAAATTGTCCTCTGATTTAATTTTATAACCCTTGCTATACAAAATATTACATATGCTTTCACAACTTTAATACTTGAATTTAATGATTTTCTTGGTGCGTTCTCATTATGTGCTTTATCCATGACAGAATGGCATGAAGAGAAAGATAGTGTCAGTTCTGTTAAAGCAGATCATTTTCTGGGTAGTTATACATAGGGGTCAGGTTCAGCACTGAGGAGGATTGATGCTGTGAATAACACATAGCTGAATGGCAGAAGCTAGACACGACAATATACTTCAGAAACTGGTATAAATTCTATTTAAGGAAGGCTAGGTCAGCTCAAACTGTAATGGCTCAAAATTGTGACCACTGGCTAGATGCTCACTAAAAAAAAAATAAATAAAAAAAGAGTCATTTTAGGAATGCTACAATTACATCTCCCATTTCACAGTTTTTAATGTGCAATTTATAGAAACCTAAAAAATTATATTCTTTTAAAATCTGGTCATATGCTCTCTGAGGCAATAAGAAAGCTTTTGTAAAATTTGCATAGTTATTCACAATTGCCTTCATCTCTGGGGTCATATTATTTAGGAATATTCAAGCAAACACTTGGATGTCAATTTTTAATTTGTACTCTCAGTTTCAATTTGTGCTTTCCATGTGTATTTTACAAATAATAGGATACATTTAAAACACACAGAAAATAAGTTTTATTTCAGAGACACATTTATTCAGACATTTTTATATTGGTAGATTCCAATCTAAAAAAAAAAGGAAGATATTTTAGAAAGCCGTTGACGTGGGACTCTTTCAGGAGAGTTGCAAGAGGAACACATATGGATGAGGCCATATGTTCTTAAGATGCTACAACACCTTCAAATTTGCTGACTTTCTGGAACTTTTAGATCTATTTCTGTCCAAGCGCAATGTGAGTGGAATTAGGATATTTTACAGTGAAGAGACCAGATCTAACGACCTTTTGGTGATGTGCCAGATGAGATATTAGATTTTGAACTCTCAATGACATTTAACTGGGTTTTCATATCTGGTTTCTGTAACCTGCTCTGCATAATTTCTCTAAGGATACATACTCCCACTGTTTAAAAGTTTTGTAAAATGTACTGGGAAGTTAGACACTTGCTAAGAAATCAATTTTCTATTCCAATAAGTGTTCCAGTTGCTGAATTTCATACAGGAAATGAGATACATTAACCATTTACCTTCAAAACCAGTCTTTAGTTGTACCAGATTAAGCAAAATTTAAATAAATTATGTGAATGCAACTTTCAAATTGATATCATGTTTATATTTCTTTAGAAAAAGACATCTGTGAAGAAAAGCAGGGTTTTGGTTCTAGAATTTAACTGGCATGGATAAATCCTTAATGGACTTATTTGGAGATTCTATCCTTCAGTGAATGTTTTCTCAGACTGTTCTCTGAGAGAGAACCATTTCTTATCCTGGTTTATGCATGCTGGATTTTATAGCAAAAGCTTCCTTGAAAACCTTCAAAAAGTCCAGGAAAATACATTCCTTTCTGATATATATTTACATATAGATATTTCAGAAAAGAGTTTGGCACCCTTTTAAGTGAACTGAGGAATATGTCACTCATCTGGAATTATAGGCAAGATTTTGACAGAATTTGGAATATCTCTAGATAACAATTTCTTGGTTTGACAAAGGGTAAAACTGTATCCTAACTTTCAAGAGAATCATTCATGGTGAAATATCTTCCTATATTAACTTTCTGTTGTATATAAAATTGCACATGATCAAACACGCTAGGTGCAAACACCTAAATATATGAATATACTTTATGACTGATTTATGTCAGACTAACTATGGAGGCAATTCACTGCTCTCTAATCCCAATAAGTTTGAGCTGTTCAGAGAGTAGTGCAATATTCATCATTCTTTAATGAGCAAGGTGGTTTCAGTCCCTAATAGACACCAAGAGACAAATATAATTTGGTTACCTAAAGGACAACTAACTTGCTGAGTTTGACACCCACTGGTTATCTCAACCAATTCCTTCCATTTAAAATATATGCCACAATTTAGATCAACAAAAGGTAGCAAAAAGAGTTCTAAGTAAATAATTTAGCTAATACCAGTGAAAAATTCTTCAATTATGTGTTACTCATAAACCTTCTAGCTACCTCTACCATGAATAATGAATATTGAATAGTTGCCATGAATACGTTCCTAACACACTGTAGCTAAAAATTGTTCAAGTTGCTGTAGGAAGACTCAAAGTATATTTCTTTATTCTCTTATAGATTTCTTAAGTTCAAAATTTGCACAAAACTTCAGCAAGAAATAACTGCATGGTAAACGAGTTGACATTGAATCCCTGTACATTTTGTATCCATACCATGTGAATAGAGGATTTCTCCTTTCTTTCATGCTGTTGTGAGCACTGAGAAATTACTAACTCACATGACTATATTGTATATAATTTTATAAGGCTCACAATTTTTTCTGAATTCTCAAAAACAAAAAAAGAAAACATACAGAAAGTATATATTTCCTCATTTTTTAGAAATGCTTGTAAGATACTTACACATACTTTTTATCTTGATTATTTCACTGTGCAGGGTATCAGTGAAGAATTTCACTCGGCATACTGTGGGAAACAGGAATGAAAAAGAATAGTGAGAACCCTGGCCCTTTGTGTCTTCAACAAGTGTTGGATGCTATTTTCCTTTTTTTTCCACATAGACATTATTTTGACACTCTTTACCTGGTACCAAGTAGAGATTAAACTTTGTAGAAAAAGTACCTGAAAGTCATATGTCACAGAACGTGAAACAACAGGATGAGAATTTTTTCCTTTGCCTCTGGTCTGTTGTGATTAATTTTTCAGACCCGTTTTCTTTTGGAAGCTCAAATTTTTTTGCCTTCTTGACCAGAGTGCTTCTCTTTGACAACTGTGGAGTCAAAATAATAGTTTTGATACCACCTATCTGTGAAATCACTTGGAAAAATGAAGATGGTGAAGAAAATAACAGCCTATTACCAAAAATTCATGCTGTAAGTTTATATATATATTATACATCTGCAGCAGTTTCTGCAAGAAGTTTCATGTATTACTGTGATTTAGGTCCTACCTGCCTAAGAGAAGTTTCCTAATTAAGCATATATTCAGTTTCTCAACATCACATTGTATGGCTATACCCCTCCATATTAGTGATGGAAACCTATGGTAGATTATGTATCTTTACATCTCAAACTTTGTAATTGTCATCAAATCCATATTCCCATCTTTAACAAAAGAGCCATAAGTGAGTAATCACCTCAGAGAAGGATTCAAATTTGCACTGTGGGCTAGATGATACATAAACTATCAAAAGCTAGAAACTGTGATTTGCCAAACAATCGTAGACCATAAAACAAACAAATCCATGAACATAGGCTTCTGACGTAGTTAGCAGACTTTGAACACTATTAGTATCAAGTACCTCGTCAGGAATTTTTTCTCCTATTTTTTTTTTTTTTTAAATGCAGATGCTGTCACTTTGTCTTGTTTTAATCAAGAAATTCCTGTCATTTACTGCTCCTGTCTACCTTCATGTTAATGAGTCAATGTTGTGATGCACATTTATGTGAAAAAATCATTTTGACTGAAGTTATTGAGAGCAACAGCAAAAGTAGTAAGAAGTTTCATTTGAAAAGAGCAAGAAAATATTCTTCTCTCTCCTATCAGGCAGAATATTATTTGATGTAGACAGAAGAGAAAGCTTGACAAAAATTATCTATGATAACAGTTGGTAAACTCATTTAATATTGTAAATAGTTCTGCATCTTAATACCAGGTGTTAGTCTGATGGGGAGTATCTGCCACCTGGTGTCTAGATGTGCAGTGCAATTCAAAGGTGAAGAATTAGATGCTCAGGTGTCAAGGGCTGCCTTTATTGTCTCCAAGCAAAAAATGTCCGGGTTTCTACAAGGTCTGCAAAGTTAATCTAATTTTGCTTATCCCAAAGAGCTGTATCAGTTACAGCAGACATAATCTCAATGAATGCAGTTTGAGGGGAGGGGGTGGAAGAAGGAAATCCACCAAAATGCAGCAATAAACATGCTCGATTTGGTTAATCCTGAACACCAAAAAGTGAGATCTGCCTACTGAACAGTGATAATGGTATCTTGCTAGGCTGCCAAAGACAAAGAATGGTTAAAACTCAATATTTGCCAAGAAAAGGAGGACTGCAGCTGAACGTCTGGTTGAAATCACACCCAGATATAAAACATAGCTTTTCATCCTGATTAATATGTAATTTACAACAAACTAGACATCCTGGTATTTACACGTGTATGTAATTAGACTGTGAGAGATCCATCAAAATTGGATGGATTTTTATTTCTTTTCTCCTTCTTTCTTCCTGTGGCCTTTAGTGGTTACTTTTAAAATCTCTCCTTTTATCCTTTACTGCTATCTTGTGGTGTGTGGTGGAAGCGTTGTTCAGTGTCTTTTTTTTCTTCCCTTTGCTTACTGATAATAAAAATGTTTAAAGAATTTGCTTTAAAGCAAAAAACAGCAATTAATTTTGTTTTACATAGGCTTCCATTAAGCCTTAATTTATATCTAAATATTTTTCTGCCTTTAAAGTACAAGTGGACTATGAACACCACCGAGATATGTTTAAATCCAAAACCTGACTTTTTTGAGATAGAAAATGACAATTTTCAGGACTACTACTTGTGGCACAACACTTAGAGTTGTTGACTCAGGTGCTAGCATGGGAAATTATTAAGTATATATCCTTCAGAGTACTGTTCATATAATTCATATCATACCTTCCACTTTTAGCAAATGAAAACTACACCGCAATTGCTGTTTAAGGTGTTCCCCTTCACACTCCTTCCATTGAGGAATACACCTGGTGCAGGTAGTCAGGTTTGGAAGCTGCAGTTCAAGATGCAGAATGAGATGCAGAGTGACAGAGATGCAAGAGAACTGCCGTGAACTGCCAACCCTCTACATAACAAAGGGCACAAAGACTGGTGGCACCAGCCAGGTGAATGGACACTGAGAGACACAGCAGGAGCCGAAGACTCGAGGGGAGAGCAAGACTTGTGCTTGAATATAGACTGTGAAGTATAAAAGCCCAGGAGTTCCTTTGTTGGGGTTTTCGGAGGCACCAGCTCGGGCTGTCTCTGTGTTACTGCATCTTGAATAAATTTCTTAATGGGACGAGACATCTGAGAACTTAAAGTTTATGGAATGGATCAAACCGGTAAGGAAACCTGGTCTGACTATGTGAGTGTGGGGTGTGCAGGGAGTCAAGTGGGGCTCCCCTGACTGGAGCCGCCCATTCAGAAAAGGGGCTTCGGTCCCAGCAGTAAAGTCTCTGGCCTTTGGAGTATGTGACTGCCAGAGAGTCTCATGAAGTTTCCTTAACAACCCAACACGTTTACCCTCCATCTCTTGAAGGTAGACTGTGAAGGTTTACCATCCATCTCTAAGGTAGACTGTGACACTGAAATCTTCCAAAGAGTTAAAGTAAAAATCTATAGGTAAGTCAAAGTCAAGGGGTCTAAAAGAGTAAACGGGAAGGAGGAGTAGAAACCTAAACTATAACAAACTTCAGGATGGATAGAAGAAATGAAATTAGTAGGAGCAGTGGTTTATCAATACTTTTAGTTTTATTTAAGATGGCTATAGGATCTGACATAAACTTTATTGTTGAAAAGGGACTTTTCCATAATCCACTTTTTCAGACAATATATATATTTCTTTAAAAAATCACATTTGCAGAATGTAATTCAGAAAAAAACAACAAATGCAGAGTTCTCTTTGTTGCCAACTTTAGTGATAAATTAAATGCCAAAATTTTCAGATTTCTACCATTTCTACCCATCCAGATGCTTCTACTATTGGCTTTCCATTCCTTTCTCCTTGATGTATATAGCATTTATCTAGCTCTTCAGCTTTAGTAATCAACAAAAACAATGTAATGTTTATCCTTCTACTCTTTATTTCCTATATCTTTTATATGTAATTCAAATTTTTGCTTTCTATTTTCTGAATTTCCTGTGCTTTCTGCTTAGTTTTGGAAGAGAGAGACTGTTTATATGACACTGTTAATTGAAGTTACCACATCAAAGATGATTGTTGTAAGTAATACGAATCTGTACAACATTTGTTATATTTGATTGGTTTGTCTAAGACTACTTCTGTAGTCTGGTTTGTAGAAAAGACACCTTTCTGTAAAAATTAGGAAACTAAAAACAGTAGCCTAAACATGTCCCCATCAGCTGTTTTTCCCTGCCCTCCCTCTGTCCCCATCTGATGACCAGTCCAGGTAAGATTCATTGACACTGGAAAAAAAGAGATGCCCAGTACTTTTTGTGTGAAGTCTCATGCTTTTGGTAGATGCTTCAGGTTCTTATTTTACAGTAAATAACGTAGAAATTAAAATTCTAATTATTTGATTTTATACACTAGTTAAAACTGTCCACAAAAGATTACACGCTTCCATTAGCTTCAGTGATGCTACTGCTTCTGCATTTTTTTGGCTTCATACATGTACCTTCTAGAATTTGTTATTTTAACAAAGACTGGTCACCATATGAGAGCTCGTGTAGCTTCAGAAATGCAGAATACAGTGGGTACCTTTCACGTCCATTTTTTTCTAAGCATTTGTCACTAACTATTTGAAAAGGTATTAAAGTTACTGGCCAAAAAAATCCTTTAGCAGTAGAGATTTAAAACAGTTAGTCATATACAGAGATGAGCCAAGTTTAAATCTAGTCAAACAGTAGTTATAAAAAGATTATTCAGTTGTAAAAGTAACTCAATCTTTTAGCATAAGGGTTAATGTACACAATATGTGAAAAACTCGGGTAGTTGTAATAAGGTACTTAATTAGTGGTATGTTGTTTTGTTCAGCAATGACTAATAATTAAATTTGCTATTTTTAAACCACTGCCTGATTACAGTATTCATTGATAGCAGCACTAGGTCACAAATCTTTAGGTCTGTTCTCTATTCTGTGTGTAAGCTTAGTCTATTAAAGTTATTAATTTTCTTCCTGAATGTGCATAGTTCAAACCCAAAGATTCAAATATTAATGACCCTCTTTACTTCTTTTAGTAAATCTGCTGTGATATATGTCAATTCTACTGTCCTTTTCCTAAAAAAGTAACTTGGGCTGCTTAAAGTGGTGGGAACATCCATAAACTGCTGTCTGTCAGATGCCTCTGCTGAAGTCTACGGCTATTTGGCTACCACTTCCAACAATTTGGGCAACAGATATTGCTTTCCCTAATGTTGTACTGACTTTGGTCGCTTTCTTGGCCTTCTTAATTCAGGAAAAAGGTGGCTATGCATGTGCAACCAGCCTAATGTTGTTATGCAATGAGTTAGATCACCCAGAGTGTGAATGATTACTCTTCCTTCCTCTTTATCTCCTGTGAAATGCTGGCTGGTATGCCCAAAGTCTTCAATGTGAACTGAAGGAAGAATATCTGTACTCCCTTACTACAGTTCCCTCCCGGGCTTGATCAGAGCCCTCTCTAGGCACCGAGAAATTATGAGGAACCCTGCCACTAACCCTCAGGAAGTCCCAACAGGTCACTGTCCTTTGGTACCACCTCTTCTCCTTACAGTTTGGAGCAAGATGATCTATACCAGAATCCACTCCTCATAGCTGTTTTTCATCCCTGTTTAGATGGAGATGAAAAATGCATTTAAAATGCCCAAGTGTCCTATAATAAAAGAATTTTCAACAAAAAGAATTGTGAGTTATTGGGGCGATAAGTAGTAGAATAGCACACTTTAAACCAGTCTTTGAAATGGTTTGGATAGTCAAAGTGGAAATTACAATGTATACAGTGGAAGGAACTCATGCAAACAATAAAACCAAACTACTGGAAATCTAATGAAACAATTCTGACCTTCAATAGATAGTAGCTGTTAAAGAAATAACATATCTGATGTTTTTCTTATGTGTGTGGACATTTGTCAAATTTATAGAAGAATAAGCTGTCCAATGACTGAGAAATACTGGAAAGATATAAAACATAAACCTAAGATTTAAACCAGTGATAGGATGTATGTATGTATATAAATGAAAAGAAGATGCATGAGAGGTTTTACATAATATATTTTCAAATAAAATTATAATTTTTTAATAATAATGATAACTTTTTTCAAGTAAGATCTAAAATAGTTATATTAACAGTAGAGTAGTTCCCACAATCCAGGCATGGATCATGTTGTATTGTCTGAAAAATATTCTCTTCATACTTGTCATAGAAAAGGTTGTTCCTGATAATGGATTTCTCATATCAGATTACATCATCCACACAACAAGCTTTCTCATTAACTGCAGTAAAATGCCTCAATTCTACAAAGGAGTCAGGTTGCCTTTTTGCTCTTTGTTATCCACACTTATTTTTCTGAAGCTTTCCCATAAAACTATTTCTAAGCTGTTTCATATTTCCTGCTTTGATGAAGCATGTAGTTACTAGTTATACCCAGTGGGACATGTCATTTTCTATACAAATTCATATAATTAGCATACCTGGAGGAGTTCAGTGCTTGAGTGAACAGCACCTCCCTGAAACAGAATGTGCTCTGGGAGTAAATGTCCCACAAGAGAAGATTCTCCAAAGCATATCTGATGAAGATCATCACCCAGACGGTAGAAGCAGCAGTCTCCAAGTTTGTTATTTAAATAAAAGCTTGCTGTTTGAATGAATCCTCTCTAATTCACCACTACAAAGGGTTTGTTAACTGGAACATCAACATTTTGCTAGGATATAGGAAATGATGTAATTCCTCCCTGTGCTTCCAAGTATGTCAAATATGTTTTCCATGTGTATGAAATCAAAATTCTTCTCTTCTAACACTTAGCTAAGTCAGTGTTATAAAGTTATAAGACTTTGGTCTTCACATATTTTTTGTCTCTACTACCATTTAAGTTAAAAACTCCTTTACCTGAATAACTTACTTGTCTTAAATAGCATTGCAGAAGACTATTTTCATGTGCAAATTCTTGGTTATCATATCTTTTAGTAAAAATGCTAGACTCAAAGGGAAATGAGATTTATATCAGGGTATGAATGCAATGATATGAAAGAAACATATATGAAATGAAGACCAGAATGAAATCTTTTGAATGCAAAATCCAGAAGCACAAAATGTATTTAAAATAAAAAGGGAAGTTTGTCATATATACTTGTATCAATGGTTTTGATGATAACTGAATGATCCTTAGGATTTAGAAAGGTGAAATTTTCCACCCTTTTGTGGAAGGAAAGTTATAAGAGTGGGGAAGGGAACGTGTGGCCAGGTATATTGCTAATGTAGTGTTATAGGTTAATATGTTGGTATAGAAGCATGAAAGTCCTCTGGGCTGTGGAGGGCTTTGCAGGCTTTGAAAGTCTGTGTCCCTTCTGGGTCTCGGCTGAGCAGTTGCACGTTCAGTGTTTCTCCATTCCAGTCCCAGTATTTCTTGACAGAATACTCTCTGTCATACTCTTCAGGATGTTGCCTTTTTCACTCCTTCCAACCATCAGACATTTCCTCTGGGATGATGGAAAATGATCCCAGAAGTTAGTATGTATGCCTTGGTGTTGAGGGATAGAGGAGGAAGACATTTTAAAACAAAGACTGATAAATATTGACCAAGATCAAAAGAGCTGTACCATTTCAGAAGATTGCAGAAACTCTTCTAGAAGCATATTTTTCTTGAGTTTTTCTTATTAGCCAGGATTCTGCAACAAGTGCCAATATGATCAAACACAGAATCTATGTTAGAGGTAAAAGAAGTGAGGTGGGCAGGTGAAAGCAATAGCTCTCTATTTTTTTGAAGTAGGTAACCCCTTGTGACTATATTATGTATTTTCTCTTTTACTAGACATTAGCCAAGTCCCTGCCTCTTTTTAAAAAAAAATATTAGAAATCTGTTTTTTTCAAACCATTATCCAATCGGTATTTTTCAGACCTTTAGTTTGGGTAAGATCAAGAGTATGTGTAAAAGCTGTTAATTACCAATATTTTTATCATCTTTTTCTAAATGGTGTCTAAAAGTCCCTGGGTGATTGTGGTGGGTTGACCTTGGCTGAACGCTAGGTGCCTACCCAGCTGCTCTATCCCTCCCCTTCCCAGCTGGACAGAGGCAATGAGTACCTCCTGTCCTGGTCTGGAATATCCCTTTGGTCAGTGTGGGTCAGCTGGCCTAATTGTGTCCCCTCCCAGGATCTCACCCTGATTGAAGAAGGAATGTCACAGTGCTGGGCTCAGCAGCAGCCCAAACATGGGTGTGTTATCAGCACTCCTCTAGCTACCAATGCAGAGCACGGCACTGTGAGGGCTGCTATGGGGAAATAAATTCTGACTCAGCCAGACCCACCACAGTAATACCTTTCAATATTCCAGATGATGATTTTGGGTTTTTTCCCCATAAATGTGGATGTGTGCAAACACGGTAAGAAAGAAGTGGGGAATAAATAAAGCTTTTTGAGGCAGTTTTTGGAAAATGGCAGTATTTTCCTCTGACAAACTGCTTTACATTTGTTATTGTTTATCTTCCCAGTAGATTTTCGTGTCTTTAGTTTGAGGTGTTAGAAACTGCTTCTCTATAGCAGGACAGATATATTTTTGGCTCCTAATGAAAATAATTTTTTGCTAACTTGGTATTTGTATTTGCTGTTAAATTTTAGCTGTCTCTTGTCGAAAACTATTGTATGAATTTTTTTGCTCTTGTAGAATGTATTCGAGGTAATGAAGATATTGTGCATTTCAGGTCACTGAAACTATGTTGTCAGTCTTAGTGTTTTCCTCTTGAAATAACTTCCTTTTCTGAGCTGATACACTATTTTTCTTTCTGGCTCAGTTTATTCTGAAATTACGTGTGGCAACCTCATCATTTTCTGCTTTCTTTCAAATCAGGATTAAAAAAATTTAATTATATGCTGTGTGAAAGCTATTACAATAGTTATAAGAAATCACAAAATTGAACCAAGTTGATTATATAATTTCTCTTTATTGTGGGTTAGTTTTCAAAATAAGATAAGGGAAGAAAAACCTTCTACTTTTATACAATGTATATGGAAGTTGTGAGAAATAGCAACCCAATCGGGCAATTTTCAATCAGAATTTATTATATGATAAAAGCAAATTCAGAGCTGGGTGATCATGGAAGGGGTTCAACAACTCCCAACGCCTGTCACCCCCAAAGAAGACAGTTGTTCTACATTTATTTCCAGCTACTACATGAATATTCATTATACATAAGTATAAACATTACACATTGTTAGGTACATGAGTATAAACATTATTTCTTAACAAGAATGTTATCTATAAGCATAATATATTGTTAAATCAGACATTCAGCAGATGTTTGCTTGTTATCTATAAATTTTAAGAAAGGTGCTATTATCTAGCTAACTAAACAAAATTCTCTCACTATAAATCCTACACAAGGTAAAAGGGAGGTAACTTGTTTTATCTCTTTGTAGGGGCCCAATTAAGTTTTACAATTTGTTTTTCTTTTCTCTCTCCAGGTCATATTGACCTTACACTGTTTTCTCTTAATTAGCTCGAATCATTTTCTCAGTTTATCACAGAAGTTGTACAGATAATACGAAGTTTAAAAAACCTCACATATTTCCCAAAGATGTCTCACATTTCCTGTCATCAAGACAGTCTGTTTCTCTTACTTTTTGAGTTGAAAAATTATATTCTATGGAATAGAGAATGAAAATACAGAAAAGAAGACAAAGTTAATGTATTTCCTTCCAAACTAACAGCTTCCAAAAAGAAATTATGAACTTGAAATCCTTCTGTAATGCCACTTTCTAGCAGTCTGTAGAAATTAATTTAAAATTTATGATGTGCCTCATAAGTATTCCTGGATGTCCTGTTGTTGCTATAACTGAAGTGTTGATAAAAGATACTGTTTATTTTAATGACAGACTGTGTTGCTGGCCAAATGGCATCTATTCTTGGTCAATAACAGGCAATTGCACTGTCTAGTTATGATACCATTTTCTGAATCACAGGTTGCTAATGATTTGTATTATATCAGCATTTTTGGCAACCCACAGGACTTGAATTAGTGCAGCACATAATTTTCTTATTATTTTTGAGTCCATTACATATTTCATTATGTCTTTTGAAAAATATATGATAGACTTCAGTAGACAGACATTTACAGATAAGGTTGTTGTGCTTTGGGTATTTTTAGTTTGTTTTGTTGTTTTTGTTTTTTTTTTTTTTTTTTTTTTAGCAGGGTGGTTGTGTTTTGTTTGGTTTTTTTTCTGATTACAAACAAATGTATGTACCCTTTGTACTTTTACATATTTGCTGTTTTTTCAAAAGTGGAATATAGACATTCTACCCTTATAACTTTGCCAGCTGACACTTTTCCATGGTTCATAGGATTGCAATTGCTGGGTGACTGTGCCTAGTAGTTTAGAATCACCTTCTGTTCACGGTGGACTGAACTGTAGATGCCAAAAGCCTTGAGACTTGTTGCCTGTAACAGAGTGGAGACTTCACCTATCTCTTTACCCTGAATATCACATCCTTCCAAGAAAATGGAGAAAGAGTGCTACTTCTCTCAGCTTCTTGACGTGTTATTTTTGTTTCTTAAAGGTTTATGCAGTTTTTGCAGTTGACTTTTTGCTGTTCTAATATAGTCAGGTATAGTCTTTTTTCACTGGCTCTTCAACCAGTGAAGTATCCCAACCAGCCTATGTTTATGACTCTTAAAACACAGACTGGGCTATGGTTGTAAACTGCAACATCTGTATGCTGGAGAGGAGAGGCTCTATAATAAAACTTGCCGTCCTATTGGGATAACTTTTCAGAGTCTACAGCATTTACAGCTGTTCTATGAATTCCAAGTTAATAATGATAGAATGCCATGGTTTGTAAAGTATTCAAAATATTGTGCACTGAGGTAAGTAGGGGTTTAATAGTTTGGTGAGTGCAGTAGTAACCTCTGTTGCGTAGTATCTCCTGGAGACATAAAGTTTAAACAGAATCTTTTGTGTATACAAAAAACCCCAGAAAACAAAAAAACAACCCCAAAAAAATCAATTCAACTAACTAAATAAATAATCTAGAGGAAAAGGAGAAGGCAGAGTTTGGGAAAAAAATGGCGATGATGCAAATGGAAGAATTATTTTATGGAGCAAGATGTTGAAATTCCTCCAAAGAATTGAGGTAGAGGCTTTTTGTCAAGAGAGAAAACTGAATCATGTTTCCTCAGAGCAATACAGAGGATTCTTCTCTTGACATCAATAAAACATCAAAATAGTAAGAAGTGTCATGAATAAAATAAGAAAAAAGAATATATTGTACTATATGGGAAGCAGAAGTTTTAGAGAATTGTGGTAGATGGATTGAATTTTGGATTTTAATTTATTTATTCTGAAGGTTTATGGGTATGATTGGCATGACAGTTCCTGTGTTCTTACTCAAATAGTAAAAACTTTCTTGAATTGTCCAAGAAAATGAGTAGTTAATAAGACAAACTATCAGTATTTATTTATTATAATTGAAGGGGAAAAGCAGTAGTAGTATAGCAGAACAACAAAAGCTAATAACCCCATTCTATGAATAGTGTTTAGTGAAGTCCGGTGATTTTACTACTACACAATAACTTTGAGAAATGGCATTTACTAGAGGCATATGTTTGTTTTCTAGAACATGTTATTACCACAAATTACCATATAATAAAAGCTTTTATTCTTTCTACACCAATAGATTGCAAATAGGGAAAGTGAGGAGAGCAGAAAAAAGTGGATGGGTTGGAAAGGTGGTATACAGAACACTGGAATAATACTATTGAAATGATTTGGTCTCTTAACCACGGGTATAAAGATATTCACCTTGAGAGCAGTCTATCCTTAAAACAGTGTTATAGAGCATCCTCTGTGAGACTCTGAGTCTCACATAAACTGGAAAAAAATGACAGTACAGTAATAACTGTGATCAGTTATTTCATTTATTCTGCAAAATATGGCAATTAAAAATATAAGAATTTTTATTAGTTTATACTAAGTATTGTAGGTAGACCTGTATCTGTCTTCCAGAGTTGCCTGAAAGGATCTATAAGAAAGGGACAGCAAACTGCCAGGAAAGATGACTTTTAGTTTTTAATAAACATTATGAAGCTATCAATTGCATAAATGATAATTAGATTATACGTTAAAAGGCTAGCCAAATATTAAGCTGGCAGGCTTAAATGAGTCTAATACAAATAGAAAACACCTGAATGTATTGTTCTTTCATAATAAAAAGCCCACCACATTGAAGAGTGTACTATCTAAACTCCCTCAGACTGCCACTAGATGGTGACAGTAACTTTTAAACAGTGTGGACTTGATCAGCTATGTTGAAGTGCAGTACTGAAAGTTGTTTTGCAGACTGGTAGATATAGTCTGGAAGTAATAATATCCACCAGCTCTGTAAAATCAGAGAGACGTGTAACCATTTTTTATTCAAAATAATTTTTAGAGTCATTGCTGACTAAAGGCGTAAAATATTTTTCTGCTTTACCCTCTTATTTCAAAATGTTCCGTGTTGTGCACTGTCGTGAGGATGTAAATATCATGGACATACATTTTATAGTTCAGTTTCAAAAAAGACAATAACAGTCATAGTTTGGAACACCTAAAGCATGATTTGGAACACAAATTTATGGAAATGTTCTGTTTGAGCATGTGTGTTTCCATATTTCCTTCCATCTTAGCAATAGTTTCTGATTTGCAGATTAGAACTGGAAGTTTTGGCATTGAGAAGGGTGTGTAATTTCATGAAAACACTTTTCATGTGGAATATAAGTTGCACTTTGGAAATTCTATTCTGTAAAACATCTTACCAGGCATTAAAGTGCACACATACATGTTTTGCTGAATAAGGGCTACTTTATAGCTTTGAGTACTGTTAATAATTACAAACAAGAATTCTACTGATTTCAGTGACCTCATCAAAAAAGCACCAAATTACATTAATTTTGAACCGCATAGAATTTCATCTCTGGAGATTAAAACACTTTTTGGGTCAAAAACAATGCATGATTTGAAATTGAAATTTAATTTGACATCTTTCAGAAGGCAGACAAATTGTTCCATGCACTTTGTCCTCCTTCTGCCCCGTTCTCTTTCCTCAGGTATTTAAGGCTACACATAAATCTTTCCAATTTGTATTAAAATCTATGTAAGGTAAATATCTGCAACTGATGAGCATTTTCTGTCAGTGCCATTTTCTAGACTTTAGTTATCTATTGGTTGTTCTTGTTAATCAGTGTGTATACAGCATCATTCATCATCAAAAATTTTCTCAAGGTGCTAACTGTGAGGCTTCTGATCTACTCATTTGTTTAATAGAAGATTTAGTAGGCTACCCAATTACCTCTCTTAGGGACATGCAATCAAATGCATGCCCATTGCCTTTAGCGTACCTGAGGTCTAAAGCCCCCTATTTGCATTAGGGTTCACTCTGTTCCTATTTAAGTGTAGTTACCTATCCATAAATATTAACATGTAACTGTCTTAACAGATATTATTGAGTCTTCCATCACTTATTTTTCTTAGCTGAAGAAAAATTTATCAGTATTCTTAAAAGTAGTAGGCCATTAAATTGTAAATTTAAGACATGGTGAATTCAGGTTGAAGGTCCTGTCAAAATCACTGACAGCAAGACATAACTCATCTCAGGTTTGCTCAGTTTGCAAACTGATACTTGGAGAGATTTAAAACTCTGAGAGTCAGTCAATTAATATCTATTTGATAAAGATGACCAGATGACTGTGATTTTCAAGAATAGCTACCTTCTACCATGAATAAAAATATTTTGTTTTCTGATTCTATGTTGAAAGTTTATTTCCTCTAGGGCAATGTTCCCCATTGCTTTATGTTTCTTAAAATCACTAGCACGATCATTATCCCTTAACAAATCTGATTGTTATCAGATGAACAGCAATGTTGAATTCCATCTTATGAAAAAGGCTGATACATCTGGCAGTGTCTGAGTTTGATGAACATTAGTGGTTTAGTTTGGAACAGAAGTCTCTTTTTCATGTGAATAGTCTGGTTGTCTTGATTTCTGTGCTTTGGTTGATGTTGTGGAGAAGTCTCTTCGTACTTGAACTGGATTACCCTCAGACAAAATCAAATTACAGATGCTTTACAAGAGTGCGCTCGACGCACATCAACTGTCAGTGGGCAATTGATCCCTTGGGCCATAGTGGAGCTAGTTGAAATAACCTATAAAATTTCTACAGTGTGGGTAGTAAGTTCTCAAACCATTTATACAGATACACTGATCTTGCTTGTCTGTACTACCCACTAAAACATGGTCTTATGGTACCGTACTCCAAAGATTTTTGCCCATTTATATAATTGTGGGTGTTGGGTTTTGGTTTGGTTTGGTTTTGGTTTGTTTGTTTGTTTGTGGTTTGCTGTTGTTTAATTTTTGAGGGTTTTTATAGCAGTACTAGTAACACCAAATCCCTTAACTTTGCCAGGTAATGCAACAGTATCTGTGGGGGCACAATTATAATCTCAATGGCTGAATAAAAATATTCCTGTTGCCCAATAAACCATATATTCAGAGGTATAGCTAAGGATCGGTAAGAGTGAGGTCTTATACCTATAAAGTCACTTCTTTAAGTTATGAACGCTATTAAAAGAAGACCAGATGTTCCACTGAGCTGATTTTGCTCCCAGTATTTTTCCTATAGGTACTATAAGAAGTAATTATTCTGGCTTCAAATTAGTGAAGTCAGCTTGGAAGAGGACAAGTTTTCAATAAATATGCCAAAAATTACCTCTTTTTGTAAGTGCTGTTTCTTCAAGTTAGCTGAGAAAGTATTATTTTCTTGTTTATTTCTTTGTAAGAAAGCCATTACAGCTAACTAGTTTGTCAAGATTATTGACCCATGAGAAAACAGTACTCATTACAGAAACTGAACTACTGTACAAGCTTTAGATAATTTGATGTGAACACTGATCATAATTCATGATACTGAAAATTATTTATGCCAATAAATATGCTGACACATCCCTACTTCATTTATCAAGTCTGCCTCTGCACTGGTGGTGAAAGTTCTCAAACCAATATTTCACAATATGAAACAAGGAATGAGCCAAACTATGCTCTCCAAATACCTTCCAATGTTTAATATAATATTTCTATAGGTTTTTAGCTCACTTTACAAAACAATATGAGCTTTTAATACCTTAGAATTACTTTCTTGAAAGGTATATGAATTGAAAAATCTGAATCACGAAGTATAAATACTACCTTCTATGTTTGTATCTTCTATATATTTCTGTATTCCTGCTCTGTTTCATTGTGGTCATGCTTCATGTGTTTACATAAATTCAAGTGTTTTTCACATAGAATATTTAATTTCTGCTCTTCACTTTCAACCGTCGTATTTACTCAGAACTGAAGTTTTTGTTAGTAAGTCAACACAAAGCTTTGCAAATTAGCACTCCTTTATTTATTTAATGTATGCATCTGCTAAGCAGAATGTTTCCAGCAGGGAAGCCTACAGGAATTCCTAGAAACAGTAGTTTGAATCACCAGATAATGAGACAAAAGATATAATAGATCCTCTTTTGCCCTAAAATGTATCTCAGTTTGTTTCTATTGATGCAGAAAGACAATTGCCATTTCTTTTATACAGTGATGGAAAAGCTGGTTATATGACCACGAGTGGTGCTGTTGATGGATGTTTTGCACTGTATGTACTTCCCTTGCTGTTAGAAAAATGTTTTACTGGAACCATAAAGTCTGAGAACTGAAGTTATTTGTTTTAATAAGAGAAGAATGTACTAACTTTGTGGTCATAAAAACCACTAATAATAAAAGACAGGCCTATTTTACTTAAAAATAACAACAACACACCCGTCAACAGCCCCAAAACTTTTCCTGTTAACTTTATTTATCATACCTTATGGACTTTATTTCTCCCTAGACATCTACTATTTATTATTTAAGAGATGTTTTCAGAAGACATTAAAGGAAGAGAGAGATTTAATGCTGCAAAAAGGAAGTGACATTCTATTACTATATGGTAGGAATTACAGAGAAAAATTATTCAGAATGGTGCTGAATAAGTGAGAAATAATGCTAACTGTATATATTACATTTGAAGCATTGCCTGCTCCAGTTGCTTAGGATAAATAAATCAACCTCCTTTAGTTAGAACTTTTGCAATTATTTTTTTTTAGTCAACAAGACTTATATGCTTAAGCTATCCTTCAAAATTGTACTTAATTTCTTGAAAATTGAAGATTATAACATAAATACAACACAAATATTATTATAGGAGTAAAATGAATTTCAGGGACAAAAATCAGGGAGGAAAGGGTCATAAAATTTAATAAGTACTTGATAAGAAACATATTAAACCTCAAAGGTGTGGTTGCAGAGAACAATCCTGAAGTTCAATAGGATGACAGACAAATAAAAAAATTAAGTTCACATATGCTGGCATGTTATGTTGAAATGCAAGATATACCAACAGTCCAGCCTTGTGGCTTCCATGTGGAACTTCAACACTAATGCTGGTAAATTGTTTTGTGATTGTTATTCATGGCCTATATTGCCAGTAAGTTGAGTTCTACAGCATTCATTTCATATTTACGCTGTGTTGCATAATACATGGTCCAGTTGCAAAATGTCCTTTATTCACAAAAGAAGATTTTGCAGGCTGACATGTAAAACATTTTCAGGTCTTTCTGCCTAGAAGATTACATGCATGTGCAAAACATGCAAGAATTTTGTATTGTATGATGAGATATAATGGAAAGACAAGAGGAAATATAAAAGTAGCATAATGAGTTATTACACAGACTCAGAGAAATAGAGAGAATGATTGCCTAATGAATTTTTCAAACTATGTCATCTTTTGAAAACTGCTCTATTTGTAGAGCACATGCAAAGAGGAGTGTGGTTATCATGTAGCCTGATGAGTCTTCACTAGGCAATGGGTGCGATTTAGAGCAATAGAGCTTGTTTTATGTTATTTTCATCCAGACAGATACAACTTACAAATTGAACAATAACTCTACAAAAAGCCTAGTGGGAAAGAGATATACTAACTTTGCATTATGAAACGTTGCCTGTGACATGTTGAAAAATAAAGGAACTCTCCTTAAATCTTTGTGGAAAACCACAAAGAATTGCAGTAGCCAGCAGCACATGATTGTGGTTTCTCTACTATTAGTATCAGAAATAGCTGTACATCTCATCTAGATGTTTCTACCGTGATGATGGACGAACAATGAAAGAAGAATAATATGGGATGTACTTTTTTTAAAAAAAGTGAGATAAGACTACCTGCATGTAAAGTACTGCCTTTCTAATTGCCAATACCACACAAACATGCACCCCACGTGTATTTCAGAAATTTATTAAAGATTCGTGAGTTCCCTCACTTAATTCTCTTTGCATAGCTCAGGAGAGTAGATATCACTGCAAAATGTGGCCATTTTAGTTAAGACTAAAATACATCTGTCCTCTGCAATTGCTGATTTTGGTAAGTAGGAGTTAGTGGGGTTACATGTGTTTGTAGGGATGGAGTGTCAATATTAATTAGTAATGCAGTTGCATCAAGAGTACACCGCAAAGTAGTGCTAATTGGAGATGTGTCATCTCCTAAATATGATGGTGCCAGACATCAAGTAGGTGTAAGTCTGGGACAAACTCAAACCTGTAGTATGCACAAGTATCAAATCTGTGAGATTCAACCCCAAAAGAACTTCATATTTTCTGCACACTCAGTCAATACCTATATTCCTCCTGGATCACTTGTCCTTGCTTCCACGTCCCGTACCCTTCATTTTTATATCCATTTTTTTATCAGGAGCTCCTTTTTCACCGATGCATGCCCTCTACCACCTTTACTTGATTTCCTGCTCATTGGGATGAACTATTCTTGAGCTTGGAGGAGGTGATCCTTGAAAATCAACTAAGTTTCCTAGTCCCTTCTCTTTAAAACTGTTTCTCAGAGTATTCTTTCAAGCAGAAGCCTAAACAGGTCAAAATCTGCTCTCCTAAAGTGCCTGTTTGCCTTACTTCCTCTTCTCAGTACCCTTATCCCCATCATCTCATTATCACTGAAGCCAAGGCTACTCGCCCACCTCATATTGCCAAACAGTTCTTTCTTGCTTGCAAGTGTGTAGTCTAGCAGAGCATCTCCCCATATTGACTACTGGATTACTTTTGTCAGGCCCTTGCCTTTGCCTGCTGTGTTGTCTCTCTTGAAGATAGTGGTGGTTCAAGTCCCACATGAGGGCGAGAGCCTGTGAACATCAGACTTCCAATTGTTTAAAAAGGTCTCATCTACTTCACCCTGATCAGCCAGCCTGTAGCTGACACTCACCTGATACGTTACCCATATACACCTGCCAGTCCTGGCCCATAAGCTCTTAGCTAGTTGATTGTTTCAGCTTAGTTCCATGCATTCCTGCTGTTCTGTGCAAAGGGTGACCCTTCATCCACACCTAACTGGCCTGCCTTCCTAAAAAGCCTGTGTCCTTTATGGTAGCACTTCAGGCCTGTAAGTTTTTGCACCACACAGCTGTGATCCCATTGAGGTTGTAACTGTGCAACTGCATGCAGGCTTCCAGTTCCTCCTGTTTGTTTTCTGTGCCATGTGCATAAGTGCAGGCTCTTTGGAGAGCATCCAGTCATACTGACTTCCCTGAAAAAGTATAAGAGCTTTTGCTGTGATGCTGTGCTGAAGACTTCCAAATATTTGTGTGCGTGTGTTCAAAGTGGACCCCTTTCAGCCCTGTATCCTGTTCTTGCCAGCCTTGTCCACCACTGTTATTCCTGGTTTAAAATTCTTCCTATAGTCTGCCTGTGGCAAACATGGTTTTGCCCACTTGGTCTGGTGGGTCCATAAGAAGTATTTCCCTTTTGTTATGGAAATATAATCATAATGCTAAATCTTAAAGGTAATTTCTCTGTTATCTCTGTCATTGCAGGATAAATCAGTGCTCTGTCAAACACTGAAAAAATGTTAGTCCATCATTTTTCTGATACACTAAGATGACATTAAAGCTTTAATTCATAAGAATCTGTGTGGCAATCAATTCAACAACGGTCATTATGTTGAGTTAATGTTTGTCCCAATATGTGTGTGAGAGACTGCAGTTATATCAGCAGGCTGACTAAGGTCAGCACGTATGTATTGAAAGCCTACCTATTCACAAGAGAGAATTTGGGGGTTTAATACTGATAGGAAAATGGCTGATCAATTTGTCTTTGGGGCAGAATTATGGCAGCCCAGTGTCATTTAAGATTCTTGGTTTATTGTCCTTTTTATCTCTGAAATTTTTAGTGGTCTTGATATTCAAACAGATTGCAGATTAACCTTAAGCATAACAGCTTTTTGAGAGAGAGTATCATGCCTCGATTATGTTTCACGGTACTTGTATCTTTCTTTCCCTCCTGTTGCCCCCCTCAGTTTCCTGATGATTATTTTCTCTCTCTTCTGTCATTGTTCTTTTAAATTTTGTTTTCCTGTTTTGTCAATGAACCGGGAATTTTTTAAACTATATATTAAGTGAATATATTATAATTCAAGGAGAAGAAACATCTTCATCTCCTAGTGTGTTAAAAATATTGTGGTGCTGTAGTTTTTGTCAAGTATAAAATTTTGGTTACTATTTCTGTAAACAAATTGATGACAGTTAATAGAAGAAGTTAAAATAGCTACAAAAGGTGCAAGATAAAGTTTTAAAATAAATATTTTTGCTTCTCTAGGACTTTGAAGTTTACATAGTTATTTGCACCTCTGTGAAGGCACTGAAATAATCCCTGATGATAAAATTCCTATCTTGTCACATTGGAATATAGCATTTGCCTGAGCTGGGTCATGGAAGAAAGAGAGTCATACATCAGTTCTTCTCCACACTTGCTACACTGGTTGCCAACTAAAGATATTTGAAAACAAAATAATCTCCTTTTTATTTTTTTACTTGATTTTTTTTTTAAAGAGCAGCAGAATCCCTTTCAACATGTACATTAAAACTCTTGTTATTCTTTGTGATTGTTCCCTTCATTATTTAAAATCATCTTCTTGCTTAATCAGACTTACCTGGGCTTCATTGTGGTAACTGTTATTACTGAGGAACTTAGAGCAAGTTAAAATCATTCAAAGAAGCAAAAAATCATTCAAAGCCAAGTCCTAACTGTCATAAGACCATAATTGCTACAATTAACTTATTTCCAGCTCTTCTTTTCCTTTGAGGCAAAAAAAGATACCATTCAATTTTTTTTATTCTTTTGATGTAGTGTCACCAAAAGTGTAGTGATGTCACACAGAAAATCTTGCACTTTGTAAACTTTCTTCCCTTCGTTTATTGTGGTAAATGTGTTTCATAACCCTTAAATTTTCATTACAATTAGTTTTTGGAATTCACAATACGCTTTATGCAAATCTTATTTGGACAGTCATCATTTACACATTTTATAAAAGGAAACAAGCAACTTGTCTTGCTTTCTTCTCCCTTTTGCAGTACACCCTTGAAAAATGTTCCATCATCAATGTAGCTACTGTGTCTAAAAGCTTTTTAAAAGCCATATAAAACTACTTGAGACAGAAATAATGGTCCTTTCTTCACCAGTAGTGAGAAGAGAATGTGCAGTCAACAGCAATATAGCAAAAACAGGAAAAAAAAATCAAGAAGTTTACTAGATTAATTTTTTGTACTGTCAATCACATTGTACTACCTGAGCTTTTGGGAAATGAATGTCCCTGAAGGATTTGGTGATATGTGAATAATGTTGCTAAGTTTTTTAGTATTCTCTTTAATATACAAGTAAGAAAAGTTAGCTATCTTAAGATATGTCATACAATTATGAACATAATCCTAATGCAGAAGTATAGTGATATTGTCCTGAATAGGCACTAGCTGTACAGAAACATTTTTTGCTTCTATAAGTCTCCTTTTCCAACTGGGAACTGCTGAGAGTAAGCAAAATCTATAAGTGTATTTAAAAAAATAATTTTGCTATTATTTTTCAGCTAAAGTATTTTATTTTGTAGCAGATTGAGGTATGGTCTCCATAATTGGGGTGTATACTGCTTTTAATTTTTCTTCTTTTGTTTAAAAAAAAACTTATGAAAGGTGACAAGTGATTCAGGTGGGGAAAGTGCTTATGTATGTATAGATAAAGGACAGAACTGAGTGCAGCAATGTTGTACTCTGAGTATATTTGGATTCTGGATTATTAGATATCCACTTGGAATTTGAACCTTTTGCAATTTTTCTACTTCGGAGTATGTATGGAAGAATGAACTTTCAGTGGCACTCCTGACTCTAGGGAGAGTTATCAGTATGACCACACTCCTGTGCATCTGCTACTTGAGCATAAAAGCAGAAGTAACTGGCTTAGCCATGCATCTAAAAAGTGTAATGAACTGTATTATAGCTTGGGTTAAGGTTTGACACACATAAGCAAGAAGAGAAGATATCTGAATGGATGGAAAAACACTTGGCTTGTATTTATTCTTCTGTGACATAATTTTAAAATGTCACTTAAGGTAGAATGTATCCTTGGGCTAATCTGTAAGTATGTAATTCCAGATGGCCAACAAATGTTGTGCTATTCTAGTATCAAAAAAGAGTATTTGTGTATGTCCTAATATGACAGACCCAGTGAATATATTTGTTACATTTAAATTAGAGAATTTATTATGGGAGAAATTGTGAAAAAAATATTTACAACACTGAATAGTTAAACAAAGTTTGTTCTTATTCTGCCAGGACTTCCACAATTCAATAGCCTAAATTAAAAATGAAAATCTGAGGGGAAAAAAAGAGGGAATAAAAGTCTTTTAGCAGATGGGGTAGGAAAGAGCATGAAACATTTGGAGAGTACTTGGAATATAACAGAACAGAATATAATAGAACAGAAAGCCAGCTTCAATAGCTTTCCTGTCAAATAAGTACCTATCTACATGAATTACAGATGTGGCTCTTGTTGGGGTATGTTTTTGTCTCTGTGCCACACACATATTTAGTTTAAGACACTTGTAATTCTGGTGTGCAGCCTTTAACATTTATTTTGTCTTTTCTCTCCTGTGGCATCAAGCAAACAACTTTTTAGCTCTCCTGTCTGCCTTTTTGCATCTGCTATAGCTTTGCATGTGATGTGACTGGCTGCCTCACTGGAGTCAAAATGGTTCTGGAAACCATGTCTTATGATAGGCCTCCATAGGTCCCTTTCCAAAGGTTTCTAACCAGTTTTCTGGGTTATTCTGTCATTCCTAGTTCCAGGATACCTTTTCTATCCCCTACTTCCCATTTTTATTTTCCTTTTTTTTTTTTTTTAAACAGTGGTTAGGACAAAAGGTTTTTGTAGGATGGGGACTACTCTATTTTTCTCATTATTTCTCAAACCAGTAAATACCTTCTTCAACTAATCCATCTTCCAGAACAAAGTGGACTTAAATGATTTGGATGTGTTAGCTTGGTTTACCCTGGCTACGGATCTTTCTGAGGTTTCTCGTATTTGCCTGAAAAACTGAGAGACAGAAGAGATATCAAAATTGATTTGCCATGTCTTTTTTTTAAAAAATCAAAAATCACTTGCTCCATGTAACTCGATAGAAGTAATAACTAGCTCTTTGTTTTGGGTTTTTAGAAGGTTTTTTGTTTTATTTTGGTTTTAATGCTAATTTCATTAGTAGGTCACAAAAAAAAAAAAAAGTCATTCTATTAGTGCCTTACAAACACATGCAATAACATTCTCCAGTTTTCTAGATGAGAAAAATGAAATAAAAGGAAAAAGGAACAGAGTTGCTTTGCCTGATGTCACTGAAGACCACTTTAAATTTCATTTTCCTCTGATAAGGTCAATTTTTCCCAGAGGGATGGGGTGTCTGTGTCATAATGATAAACATATGGGAAAAAAACCCCAACAAACCTGACTTCAGCTTCATAGGAAATTATTGCTTCATCCTGGTAACTAGGTTTCCTGAAGAGTTCCTGAAGAGTTTTGAACCTCTTCCTGTGCAAATGATTTTTTTCAGTAGACATTTATATGTCTCAGTTTACTGTGATGGAGAAGTAAAGAAAAAGGGTTTTCTAAACAGTAATCTGTGCTGCTCATTTAGACATGCTTACCAGATTACACTGAGGACGTGGAATATAAAAAAGTATGGCAAAGTAGTGGTATTTTATCTTCACCAATTCACTAGTTTACTTCTTATTCCAGATGCTCCCTCATTACATACCTGGAAGGTCAGTCAGAAGCATGGGGGTTTTCCTCTACTTCTCTATACATAGCTAGGCTGTCAAAAATTTTTCTTAAATTTGCCCTGTTTGTTTTTTCTGCTCAAAGCACTTGGTTGCTGAGGAGGGAAAAATGTTTTTATTCATTCTAGGAATAATTGCGATTATGAATACACAGCACCTGGTGAAAAACACAGGCAATTCTGTTAAGAAGTAGTAGAACAAATTATTTGATGTTTATATGGGAAGTATTTCTACTTATTGTTGTCAAGCAAATCTTCTCAGTAGAGATCACAGTATTTCAGAATCTGTGCTAAATGGCACTTGCAGTGAGAGGCAATACTAAGATCAAAGGCAAACCTAGGAAAAAAACAAGATGAACCCTAGGAAGCAGATGATTTGAGATTAACTTTAAAAGGCTGTGCTAATCTGAATGTTTCTGAAAGTCTAAGATAAATCTCAATGTTAAAAAATCATTAGCTAGTATAAATTATGCATAAAGGCTTCGTTTCTATTCCATGGAGAAGGATGTTTTGTTGTTGAAAGCCTATTCGGGTTTTCTTCTGGAATGAAAAGATGTACATCACCAATGAAAGGAAAACTTAAAATGGTTCTCACACTTTTTCCATCATGTGCAGAAAATAAAAATTATGAGGAGGACACTTGCTACTTCTGTATTGTAAAATTCACCATAGGGCAACATTTAGCATCCCACATGAGATTAGGATGATTGATGATCACAGTCTTGGCTCATGACTGGAATCAAATAAATCTTAAACAGCTTCCTAAATGCTGTTGAGCTGACCTCAGCTTTGTATAATTCTGTGGTCATTTGGAAGGCAACATTTCCTTTTTTTTTTTCATTATGTGTATATTTATTATTATAGCACCTAAACAGAAATTAAACTTGCTGATTTAAAGATTAAAAGAATTAAACTGATGCAGTTCTATCTTACTCCATATAACATATGCAAATGGCTTTACAAGATGATTTTATTTAGTTTCCCAGATTATGATTCAAGTAATATATGTTGCCTTGAGAATAAAAAAGGAGTTGAGCTCAGTGGTCTTTCTGAGTCCCTTCCAGCTCAGGATATTCTGTGATTCTGTGGCCATGTTGAGAACCTGGGATACTCTGATAAAAGCATGAAAGCTTAGCCTTAAAAGTTTCTAGATTGAGTAGATTCCCTCTCAGTCTGTGATTTTAGTGATGGAGAAAAAAAATAGAAAAAAGAAAATCTGCTTAATATTTGAATACATTAGCTTTTTGATTTGCTAACTAGCCTTTATTTCTACTTTCACAAACATGCTTAGTTACAGAGAAGACAGGCTGGCAGAATGTCTTTAAATCTTTTTTTGATGAAGATTAAAAAGCAAGTCACTAAGATACCGAAATTGTTGATCAGTTGCTTTCTGGGTGCTCATGGCTTCAGACTCTTACTGAATACAGTGCTGTTGGCATAAATGTTGCACCAGCTGAAGAGCATTACAGCCTTAATCTCTGACCTAACAACTCAACAGGTAGGAATCCTCTAAAACTGTATTATTAGAGACTAGGATGAATACAGTTGGGATGAAGATGCATATAGTTCTTATATTTTTTGTGGGTCAGAGTACACGCCTTTTTAATTCTGTAGGAATCTCTCTAGAATAAATGAGCTCTAAACTGTAGAAATGTAAGAAGCTCCTTCAATCCTGGCGTCCTGTTCCTTTAGCCAGAGGGACTAGTCAAAATCAGATGCATTAGAACAACACTCTACTTGGATTTGCTTAGTGAAGGAAAGGTGCAATGCTGACTCCACAGGTGCTACATTAGTGTCTGCAAAATAACAGTGATGCAATAAAATCCCAGTGATTAGGAATGGAAAACAGACTACAGAAATGAACAGAAATTTCTTCACTGAAGAGAGCTTGTCTATCCCAAGCTTGTGTATATATTGTAGCTATGAATGGGAAGACTCAGCTCTATGTCTTGGCTACCTATATCAAAATGAGGTACTTCTGCCAGTAAAGAGCTTTATGAGCAACAGTGAAAGCTAGAATCTCTAATGTGCTCAAGCTGTAAAAATATGGGGCACCCTTCTGCCACTGCCATGAATAGCCCATGACGAATATTTTTTTCTTGTTATCTTTGAAGTTTTCCTTTACTTAAATGATGGAATGGTTTAACTGGTTTAACTGGTTTAGCTGGTTTAAATGGTTTAACACACAGGTTTTGATTCTCAAATGGAAGAAATGACTAGTCAAAATATCAAAGTGCTTTAGGAAACCATTCATGCCTTGAAAAAGTGCCAACCAGAAATACTGGGACTATTCCGTTTCCCAGGAATTGTGTGATGAAAGGATCCAAAAATCAGTCTTCAGTCTTACCTGAATCTTTGCCTTACACCTGAGAACTGAAGCATTTCTTTCCTCTCTGTTTTAATCCAATGATAAGCAGGTTAATTTAAGCCATCATGAGAGCAGAGCAGGAGCTCTCAGATAATTGCCTTGCTTGCTGTAGAACACTGCTTGCTAATGAGTTCTGTGCCTCTTTACTGCAATCTGAGCTCCTTCCCTATGTGTGGACACAACAGCAGTGATGTCTGGAGAAGTTTTGATGTGTTTTCTGGAAGAAAGTAAAATGAGAAGAAACAGGTTCCTATCAAGGAAACCTAGCTTCACTGCTATCTCTGAAATGGGAGTTTCTATGATGCCCTCATTGTAAATAGTATGGGTTTTGTTGGGGTCAAATTACCATTGATGGTTGTTTTCCTTCCTTTTTCGTTCTCTCATATCTCTTTGTGGTGTACCTCATTAATCTGTTTTTCCCACTAACAATCATCTCATCTGCATTATCTCCTTCTTTACTCTTCCTGTTAGTCACTAGGGCTGGCACCAATCTGCATTATACAGCTCTCTAAACTACAACCCCTTGCCTTCATATCTTTGCTTCAAAGCTTTGAAGTTCTGAAATGAAGGTTACCATTAGCTAGAGCAAGACAGTAACCAAACAGTATGGGAAAAAATGTTGAAATAATGCCTTACAGAAAGGTCACTTCAAGCTCAGATACATTTTTCTTATTCACCTCCAACAGGGTTTTGTGCAACATAATTGATATTACTTCTATTCTGAAGGTGCTTCGACATTGTATCATCCAACATTTCAGATTAGCTGTCCCAAAATTTGTCAAAATCCAGTACGGTATTCCTTTTCCAAGGTGTAGCTGCAGTTGAAATGTTTACCTGACTCAATGAAGAGTGGGAAAGAAAGTGGATATCTGCATTAAAGAAAGTGGTCCCATTTCTTTTGCTGGACGAAATGAAAACTTGGGCTATCTAAATCCGGGGCTATCTAAACTTATCTGGCAGTCAAAACTTGAGTATCTTAATAATCACCAGAAAATTACAGAATAAACCCTGAGTTATCCACAGAAACAACTTAATTGATATAGGAACTACTAAATAAGTATTTTCACAAATGGTAGGCTGACATTTTTTATGTGGTATGTTTTGTGTCAGAATGGGGTTTTTTTTTTTTTTTTTTTTTTTTTTTTAGAGAAAACAGTTCTCATTTAATTGTCAAGTGATATGACAGTTTAATCTATTTTACATAGCATCTGGAGTGATATCTTATATCAAATCTAGGGGCAATTGCATTAGAACCCCTTTTTTTAGATCCCCAGAATTAATTTTAGCCCAGGGACCAAGTAGTGACTAGTCATAAAGCTAGGAAATTTATTTCTAGGTGAGGACTAACATGCTTCTTGAGAATAACTCAAAGAGCTTCACTTTCATTTATTATCCTGTATTTGCTCTTTTGGAGTCTGGGAACCTATCTTCTATCAGTAGTAGCATGCAAGTACTCAATCAGCTTCTTGAAATTAGAGGGTGAAGAACACAGAAAAGGGAGGAGGATTACTTTCGTATCATTTCAACTACAGCTGAATAATTAATTCTGGAAATAAATTGAGTGTTATTCATTAGAGTTATCAGCCTGGAACTTTCCTTTAGCTATAAAAACATTTTAAAGATGTAAGAGAAAAATCTCTCTGACTTGGAGAAATAATCTGTTGATTAAAGATTCTACTGTTTCTGTATGAAGCGTGTATTTCAAGTGGTTAAATTACAGATGCCACATTTTTATTTTTTTTAGTGAGATAAAATCGTAACTTCAATTATTTTTTAGTTACAGGGCTTTAGTCTACAGTCTTGAAACTCTAAGTGTAAAAATTTGGATTGAATTGCAGATTGAAAGTACTTGTTAATTGCCACATAATGAGACAATTCCTTCTTGCATGAAGGTAGATTATAAGAGCAAGAAAATTTCCAGTATAAGTAGGCCAGAATAAGGAACAATAAAATGTTCAGTGACAAAAACATACAACAGAAAAATATTCCTCCAAGTTAAAGATGAGGCATAGCGTTTGCTTTGATCAGTGACCAGAATGGCAGAGCTGTTTCTTAGTGGATGGCGTGGCCTCTGAGCAAGAAATATAAACAATGTGAATAAGAGATGGTCTTATTATACTGCTTTACATATCTTACTTACAGAAAAAATTCTACACACGCACATTATACAGGATTTAACATTTTGTAGAGAATTACTAGTTGCAAGATTTCATTTTTGTTTTCAGCATTGTGAAATGTAGAAGTAAGGAGGTGTTAAATCTGCTTTGTTTTCCGCTTTGAGGAGATCTTTAGGTCATGAAAAAACATTCACAGGAGTTGGAAATGTAACTTTCCAGGGATGATAACCTATCTAGCAACTTTGAAAGCAAAATGTAGCTTTATATACTTCATTGCTCTAAAACGATTGTACATGTAAGTTGATAAAATAATATGAAAATAAACCTAAATCTCATCTGTAAATAAACAGAAATATATCTCACCCTCTCAAAGTTGTAATTTTGAATGAAAATCTGGGTTTTTTTAACAGTTTTGTGGAAAAAAGTTAATAACTGCTTAATTCATTCAAGTGAACACCAACAATATTTGGAAGTGAAGTTGATCAAAACCTGAAAGACTTCTCAAAACAATAACTAAAAAGGAAAAGCTACTTTAGCTGCTCTTTATAGCAATGACATGGACCTTCAAGGTCACTCGTACTAAGGAGGCATATATTTAATCTTTATTCTTCATCTAAAACAGCTTACAATTATCAAAATATGATTTCTTGCATACTTTAGTGCAATCTCACATTTTTCAAGCCAGAATAATAAACAGTTGTTCAAATTAATTTTCTAAGAAATTAATGTGAAATCCTATTTTTTAATTATAACACACATTATTGATATGTCAAAAATTGTAGGAAAAATAACAAGTAAGCTGCAACAAGAAAACACATAAATGACAGAAAGAAGTTACTTATAAATCATATTCCAGTTATCATGATTTCCCAGCTTGCCTTTTCTTCATGTCACTGTCATCATGATTGTACAAGTAGGGCCATGTTTTCCTGTGAGCCATTGCCTCTTACTCTCCTTAGCTGACCAAGTGTATATAGACCATTCAATTTTAGTATTCTCTGTGGTTAGGTTAGCTGCTTTTGTTCCTCAGCCTTATGGGTTTGTTGTTGGATCTTATGTCATATGCTTCCTCAACGATATGGCATATTGCAGAGATGATAAATAGAATAAAAAAGACATTACTTTGAAGGTTCAGTTTTGATTATAATGATGATTTGAGTTTTTCTAAGTTCTAGAAGTCTGAGAATTTGGCACATAAATACTTATTTATTCACCACATTTTATTCTTCCTTCAAGTTTTCACCCACTTTTCTCTTTCCTCAACATTTCCCAAATGTCTGGTTGTTTCAGTTGTCAAACAATTAGAGCAGGAAGGGCCATTTATTTACATATGTTCCCTTCTGGGAAGTTTCCTCTCTTAAAGACAACTTCAGCAAAATGCTAAAAGTTGAAAAACAGGTATTTGAAATTTCATACACATTTGATCGCATTTGAACAACCCCGTGTATCCATACAGTTTTTTCTTTTGTTGTTTTAACTAACACAAGTAGAACAGTCAACATGTACTAAATTTCTTGTTGAAATAGAGGGTAACAAAACCGGAAAGAAGATTTGAACCAGCTGATCTTCGCTGGTCTAGGCTGATAGAAATTTTCGTAGGTAAATTTAAAAAAAAACAAACCAACATTTAGTACATGTTAAAAGATATAATGATGTTATTCTACAGTTAAGTAACTTGTCTTGGCAATCATACAGAACAGAAAAAAGGTAACAAGTAATTTAATAATTGTCTTGCTTTCTTATATGGTATACAAAACCTCACTATAGTAATTTACTAGTTATTATATTTGACGAAATTAGTCAATATATTTTCTTGGTGTGTTACGACCCACCCTACCAGGCAGGAGTAACTTTTGTTTTATTAATAAATCCTTTGGAGTGAATTAAAGTAAATCTATACCAGATGATCAGTGTTTCCACATATGTGTATATATATGTATATGTGTATATATATATATGGTTTATTTTAGAACAATTTGGTTGCAGAAGAAAACAGATATGTAGCGGTTTTGGTTGTTATTATTTATAGTAACATGGCAATATAGAAGCATAAAGGTATTGCAAAGGAGAACAGGTTTGGTTGTTTCAGTGGTAATATAGTAATGTAACAGCCCAAAGATACTACCCAAGAAAAAGGTATAAGGGAAAAGAGAGAAAGAAAAAGAGAGAGAAAAGAATAAGAGTTAAAGGGAAAAGAGAGAAGGGAAGAGAGAGGAAAAGGGAAAAGAGAGAAGGGAAGAGAGAGGAAAAGGTGTTTATAGTCCCACCTCAAAGGTCTCTGGGGAGCTTGGTTGCTGTAGTTGTTGCTGGTGTCTTGGATCATCAGGGAGTGGTTGGGGAGAGAAGACCACGAAACATAAAATTTGGTGGGTTTATATCCCCTCAGAAACCCTCATGGTGCCTCCCCGATCTGTGTTTGGGGGTGCTGTTTTTACAGTTACACTGGTTTTGGAGAGAGCTGGAGGTGCTGGTTTTCGCTCAGTCATTTATGCTGGGGGTGGGGGCATGCTTTGGAGGCACCCCTGCTAAGAGTCAGGCCTTCTCCAGGGTAGTGGTGGGTGTGTGCGCAGAGGGCCCTCTTTGACACGACCTGGCTCATAGGACATAAGCACCACACATGCAGAGAGTGCCACTGGTCTCCTTTAGTCAGGCATCACACACCTAGAGAAGCATCACACACACACAGAGTGTCCCTGGGTCTTCACAAAGCTAAGAGTTTGTGGGCTACAGCCTCTTCCCCTCAGCCTTTGTCTTCATTCTCCTGGCTTCTTTGCATAGCTTGCTATAGTTGTTTTAAGGCAATTAAAACTGTGCAGTTCCTCACATGGTGAGGTCCACTTCCTCACTTGAAAGACAGAAATAAAGTTCTACAGGAGACAGATGGCAAAATAATTGCATGCTGAATTTATTAATATTGAATAGAAAGAGCTACAACATCAACAGTTGTGAAAGATGCTGTCATGGCCAGCCTTACCTTTGTTGTAACTCACACATGCAACTTTGAAAATGTATCCCTCAACAGCTGTCATCTTAAAGGGTAGCTGTAGTGTGAATTCTAACTTCTTTGACTTTCTAAAAAATGAGTCAGTCACTGTGTGACTTATTAACATAATTAGTTGTCATAAACATGCAAGCTAAAAGATGTACTTGCTAATTAGGCATCTGAAATGTGATGTTTCTTCTCCTTCCCTTCCTTCCCCCCGTTATTGGTTTTTGTTTGTTTGTTTGTGAGAGGGGTTTTTTTTGAGAGAGAGAGAAGTGAGAATTGCATAATTACTACCCAAAATCTTTGATCTTTCATCCTGAAGCATCTGACCTGGGGGATTCAGATAAAGTGGACAATTTCATATTACACAAATGTTCCTGACTGTGGATTCAGTGGAAAGTAGAATTTTTCAAGTTTTTAAATTAATCTTTTCGCTCTGTTGAGAAGACATCTGAAAATGTCAATAAAAAGTTAGAAGCTATGGTCTTGCTTTCCTTTTATACATTACAGAAGGCTTTCTCCTGGTCAGATGAGTAAAATATCATCTCTGTCATCTTGTGATAAAATCTGTAAACAAATTCATTTACCCTGTTATTAGTTATGCAATACATAAAGGAAACATATCCAGTTAAGTGCAGAACTCCCAGTGAAATCAATAGGAAACTCATGTTTTTGGTGCCTATTAAAATTCCCTGGTACCTAAGTGAATCTTGATAACACAACCACCTTCAAATCTCTGGCTTTTAAGTAATGCTTTTGTACTTCTGCACAGGGGTAGGGAAAGTAGTCAAATGTTCAGGATAACCATCCTTTAACAGGAATGCGATGTTCCTTTATTGCAGAGTGTTTTGATTGCTGCTATCATTTTCTCTTTCAGTCTTTCCTGCTACTACTTCTAAAACTCTTTTACATATTGGCATATTTTTTAGTATAAATTCCCAAACACTGGTTACATGATGTAACACTTCTTGTGATAAGCATAACATTGTGGAATTCAAAACAAAGATTTTGACTGCTGGAACAATCTGGAGTTCCAGATGTTTGTTTTACCCAGCTCTAAATGTTGGGGAAAGAACAAACTGTGACCGAATAATACATATTTTTAGTTATCTGCTCCTGATGAGAAGAAATAGAGCCAGAAATGGTAAAACAAGCTTCTGCTTGAGCAAGGTGTCTCAGAAGGAAAATCCCAAACTCCTGCTTATTAACTGCATATTATTACAGTGCATATGTCTAGAATTTTTGTTTAAATTACATCAACTTTATTTTAAACACTGCACTCATCATCTTTTACACAACTTCATGCAGAATTCATGCAGTAAACAGTAAATCTGGGACTTGCACCATTTTTTACTCGAGGGTTTAATGCCATGTCTCCTAGTGAAGTATCTTAGTGGCCTAATTAAAAGACAAAGTAGAGTCTGCTGGCCTCTGCAATTGTGTAAATGTCATTAAAGAGAAGCTAACAGAAAGGAAAGGAATTGTAGGATGGTCTTTCTCCTTCTTCTTGCTACCAGATTTTTTTTTTTTTCATTTTACACTTTAGGATCAAAGAAAGGAAATTTTCCTCTGATTAGGGTCAGGAATCCTTAGTTTCAAATGTGTAGACTTTTGGTCTGCTTTTTGCTTTTTTTTTGGTTCCATTAATATTTTTCTCCAAGAGAAAGCTGGAGGCTAGCACTCTGTGATTTGGCATATAAGTTGCTGATTAGGGCTTTTTCGCCTGTTTAGAAATGGGACTTGCAGGATCTGGCCACTGAGACAGTGTTCTATATGCTAAAGAGTTTCGCAAATTTTCCTGACTGTTCAGACTACAAATGTTTTGATTGTGTGAAGACACAAAAACTACACACCCAAAACATTTTTGAGCTGAATAAAGTACTGACTTGCAAATTAAAGCCCCCACCTCAGCTTAGGAGACAAATGCTGAGCAGGGGGTTGTGGATTCAGTCTGGGGTTTATATAGGATAACACTCAAAAGCATAAATCCTGACTTGAATTAATGTGTTGATGAACACAGACACAATGCCAGAGAAGTTTAGCACCAGTCTTTTAGTTACCACCACCAAGATTCAAGGCCAAAAAGTTTTATCGAATTTTCTGTGTAATACTTAATATGAAACTATTACAGATGCAGATACTGCAAGTGGTCTTGAAGCAGTTAACAGCTCAGAGTTTATGAACAGTAAGCAAGCAGCAAATTGGCTACAAGAATAAAAATAATAATAAAAAAAAGGCAGCTGTGACTGTAGACGTTTGTAAGTTGGATACCTGTCTACTGTGTCAAATTAAAACATTGGCAGCTACATTTCTTCCAGCATAAAGATGACCAGTATTTTTCAGAGTATGATTAGGCTGGAAGTGAAACCTGCAAGTATTACAGTCAGCAATAAGATTTCTTTAAAATTATTGTCTTTTGTGACTAAGGAACAGGAGAGTAATTTTAGACTGAATTTGCTGTATGGCTACTTTCATTCCACTGAGAGTTAAAAAGTCTGACAGAAAGAGCCCCTCAAAGTCTTATGCAACACAAACGTTTCATAAGTACTTTGGCTTACTTTTTTACTTTATTGAAATTAATGCTTGGCAATAATTAGCAAACATATTGACAGTTTTCCAAATCTAATGTATTCTATACCTTTAATAAAAACAGTAAGACAGAGGGGATTGAACTGATGAATTACCCCAACTCTTTCTCTTTTTGATACTGTAAATTTTATTTTGACAGTTGCTTAGAGGAGAAATGGTTGACAGGATGCGCAATTTGTATTCAAGTAATACATTAATTTAAAAAAGAAAGAGAAAAAAACAATAAAAAAACCACCCCCCCACTAAAGCAAACACCTCCAAGCTATAGAACTCATACAGTACAATCTAAACAATGTACAATGTTGTCCTTGACTATTCTTAGTAAGAGATATGAAATGAAGCTTTAACACTTAAAGAAATTAAGAACTTGATTAGGAGAGTCATATTCACCTAAAAAAGGTGAAAATGAAAATTGCATGGTAGGTATCATAGGAAATCAAGAAAGCTCTGCAAGGGGACTAGTAATTACCTGGTTACACCCTTCTGGATTTAATCAAAAGGCTGAACTGCATATGAAACTGTATCACCCAGAATAACTATGGCAATTGAATTACATGTGTTTCTCCTAAAAGCAGAGTAAAATTTTACAAACTAGTTTTTGAGGCACCAAAAAGCTGACAAAAAATCCCCAACTAGAAACCCCCCTCACAAAATTGAAATGAGTTTGGATTTTTGTTGCCATTAGAAAATTCAGTAGTGATAAGAGCGTGGAATATAAATATGGTAGAAAGTTTTAATTAACATTTAAAGAGATGTACATGTACAAAGATGTATAACACATGTTCCATGTACTCATGTTCTATCTACTATATTTCTCAGAAAGGGTCAAGTACTGAACTCGTATTTTTTTAATTCACACAATATTGCAGTGTACATTGGTAAATGAACACCACTGCTTATGCCCCCAAATTATTAGCATACGAGCAGAAAAGTGGATGCTTAAAATTACTGACATACCTGGTATTTCAAACTAGAAACAACACTTGAAAGAGAACCCTCTGTTTTACATCATGTCTTGTTTCTCTGTGCACTCACTACAGCTCTGTTTTCAGTGTGCTGTCTGCTTATTTTCCTATTTTCAAAGTAACTTACGGTTTTAGATTCATTAAGATTATAGTCAACTCCTAGCTAACTAGTTTATTTGAAACAGTTATTAGCAATTAATGTGTCTGAGTATATTTTAATTTTATTATCATCTCTTCTCAATTTAACTGGAAAGATATTAACTGAATTTGAAATGATAGAGCATTGAGTTAGGGAATTTCAAGATGATAACTCTTTCCAGCCATTTTTAATGCAGTTGTAAAATTAGAAAATATGATCGCAAGTCTTCTATGGTAAGAAAGCAAAGAGATTTCCTTAAAAATCCTCCAGTATTTTTCAAAACAAACAAACAAACAAACAAGTAGTTGTTTTAGTTTTTTGTCCGGTTCTGGATCTTTTTTGCCCTTGCAGTTTGGATCTGAGCCATTGATATGCTCAGAAACAATTCCAAGTTTTATTCTATAATCATGAGAGAGAAAGGTTTACGCTAAAATAAATTTATAAAAGGAAATTACGATTTTAAGAAACATGTAGAAGACAGAGAAGGAATGTAGCATTTCTGTTTCTCTATTTGTTTAATATTATCCTTGCAAGTAGCTCTGCTTGAGTTACTTTCTCTGAAGTTAATAGGAATCTTTCAAATGCAGTTTTTCAACAGAATTTTTACTGAGCTTTGGTTTAGGCTCTGAGGACCCTATTTCATAGAATCATGGAATGGTTTGGGTTGTAAGAGGGCCTTGAAGATCGTCTAGTTCCAACCTCTCTGCCATCTGCAAGAACACCTTCAAATAGATCAGGTTGCTCAGAGCCTCATCCAACCTGGCCTTGAAGGGGTCACCTCCAGAGATGGGGCATCCACAGCTTCTCTGGGCAACCTGTTCCAGCTTTATAAAGCTTTTTGTTACCTAAATGTGTAGATGAGCCACTAATGCAGGCAGTTTTGAAAACTCTAATACAACTGATACAGCTTTAAAAATGTGAACATATTTACTGTATGAAAACTTAATGCCACTGAAGGTGTTTTGCATTGAGTTGCCATGATTATCGTCTGTAGAGAATAACAGACAGCAAATCATCTTAACTATGCAGCCCTCCCAAAGAAACATAATTAAAAATGTAATTTTCCCCTTTGCATGAAATGAGTTTTAACGTGAATACTTCAGTAAACAAATCTACCTACACAATTAAAGGAACATACAAAATCTACTTAAAGCTCACTGAAGGAGAAATATGATATAAGGTCAGCTCAGTGTTTCATCCTACAATCATTTTCACTGCCAATTAGACACAGGTGTATGCTACATAAATAAGAAAAACCATGAGTGTGATAGATGTGATTATTATTCATCTCAAACATCCTTTTTCTTTTTAATTCTCTGTTCTAATTAGATAGTTTCCAGCTGTTCAGCATTTGCTGCTGAGATAAGCCATTGGAGAATCACATCCCAAACAAAACACAACCATTCTGAATGCAGCATTCTCTTAAAATAATATTGGAAAAATTATGGTAAACATTTAAAAGATGTTAGACAAAAAAAGTCAGGACTGTAACAAAAGCAGGGAAGAGAAAAATGCATTTAAATTTAAAAATGGAAGACCATACTGAAAACCATATATACAGTGGGAGGAGAATGTAAGGTCTTTTGGGAAAAAAGAAACTCTTGGAAAAAAAATGACTTTGTGTGAATGAAAATTACTCATGTATAATTTTGTAAAGGCAAAAAGTGTTAATTGTCATCACCACAGAAAAAGCTGCACCTTTCTGCTGATTAGCTGTAGTTGAACCTAACTACAAAACCTAACCCAAAAATGAGCTGGACTCTTAAAGTCAAACTGGAAAAATGGTAGTGAAATACTTTACAAATTTTGGCTTGTCTGGTTCACAGTTTTATGCAATTCTACATGGTATGATGGACAAATATTGCTACCAAGTCACTAGGGCAGGACATGAAAACAAAAATCGCAGGCAATTGATGTGGGCTAAAGAAATGCACCTACCCACAGAGCCATAAATTGATTATTAGTTTACTTAGTCAAATGAAGTACAGGAAGGTACTTCCTGTACAGGTACAGGAAGTTCTTGACCAGAAGTGTATGATTTGGAGAGTTTCTTCCTCCTCACTCTTGGGTGAAGCTGTGTTTTATGTTTATGTGCCTTCTAATACAGTCTGTTTACTTGTTCTTTCTTCGTTGGTCTGCAAATTCCATGCTATGCCCGAGTCTTACAATCTATGGGATGTTTCATTTTTGGTGGATAACTGCTCTTTTTTATCTTTCTTTTACCCTGAAAGTGATTTTTTTTCCTTGTTACCAGGGTTGCATCTGTCCAGCAACAGCTAACTGACCCTTAAAGATTTGTGATCACAGGACCTCTGTGCTCGGACTGTTGGGTTCCCCTGTTAAAGGTCAGATTTTATTGTCTTCAATGGTCAAGATATAATGTCCTGATGATGTGAAAAGCATTTTATTAGCACAACCTGTTCACACATATTTGACATATATTTCTATCCTAAAGTCATTGGTTAAGTTGTTGACTCTACAAAGATAGACTAGGTGCCATTAGGACATACACATACACACACACACATTATGTATATATAATGCTTTCAGAACTACTTGGTATTCATGTCTAATAGTTATGGCAGCAAGACTAGCACATAATCAAAGTTGTTTTGCAACTTGAATAATGAATGGCTTTTGTTGTTTTGTTTGCTTTAAAAGTCTGGGAAAGGCATCATACACGGTAAGACACTGTATGGTAATTTTATTCAATTGTCTTTAAACTTCTGATTTAATTTCTGTATTTAAATACATGAAGCAGTGTGAAGTACTTATTTTGGGTGGTCCATGGGGAAAAACACAAAAAGGTAACACTATGAGCTTCTCTGTCACTTTCCAACTACACGTGCTGTCAGCCTGCCCCTGTGTGCTGGCACCTGAGGCATATGGGATATGTAGGTGGGATGGCAGGAGACCCTCCAGCAGCAGCCAATGGGCTGCACAAACACTCTGTTTCTGAAGGTGATGGATATGGCTGCACAGGCTGCCTGTGGCCAGAGAATTAGCACACAGTAGTTGATTGCTGGAGTAGTCCCTGTTGGTCTCAGAACCTGATAATTAGGGTTAGAGGCACCTGCTGCAGCTTCTCCCTGTTGCTTTCACCCAATCAAGAAAGTAAGTTTCTTCCCCCAGGGCACAATATGAGCTTTTTTTCCATTCCCGATGTTTTTCCAAAGGATCAAAAAGGTTTTAAAAGTGTTCTTCTTCTTCTTCCAGCTGTACAACTTGTGAGTATCAAGCAGAATATTGCTGTTTTCTTGAGCACTAGTAAATACATATAGACCTGCAACTTGGAAAGTCATCTGTAAGTGCTGAGGTTTTATATATTAATGAATAAAATCCTCTCAGTGTTTCAGTTATACAGCTTGAGAAACCAATGTAAGCACTGAAATACCTTTCTGCTTTCTGTAATTAGAAAAAAAGGGTTTAAAGACTTAAAGATTTATTGCTAAGGAAGATGTGCAGGAAGATTCAAAGTATACAATTTGAGCATTCAAAAACTGTAAAGGAAAACTTAAAAGTTATTGCTGCTGTTGGAAGAAATTTACACAATTCCGAGTAACTTGTGATGAAATGGTTTTGGTTTTTCAATCCTGTTTAATTGCTATTAATTAAAGATTGTTTTGTGATTTGCTAGATTACTTCTTTATTTGTTTTCCTATTAATTGTAGATAAGTATGAAAATTTATGTTTTTTAAGTACTAGGTTTTAAATTTTGCCTGCTTCTTGTAATGTCTTTTTCGATAATAAGCTTCCTCTTTCTTTAAACACTTGGTTTGTCATATAAGCTGTAATTGTAAGTTAATTTAGTATTTCCTGTTCTTAAGAGATTTTTCACCGAGGAGAAAGCATAAATAAAATGCTATGATTTATGACAAAAATAATTGCAATCCAAATTTCAGGGGAGAAAGAAATGATCAGGAAGACTTCAAATTACGAAAGAATACTTTGTATAATTTCCCAGATTTCTCAGGTTTCTGCTATTTATGATGACTGGGAGATGGGGTATGACTCTATACCCCATGGAAGTTGTTTGGAAGAATTATTATCCTTACTGTTATGTGTTTGAAATTCCAAATGTTTATCAGAGGCCAGTAGGAAATTTAGGATAAGGTTTTGAGCTATTACTATGCCTATGCTTTAAGCATATATGCTGAAATTGGACAGAAGTGAATTTGAGATCCTTCCCTTTCCTCATGCCTAGAGGTTCATGTATCTTCCAGCTTAAGCTTTTGTTGAGGCCTAATCTTAATACTATTTTTTCTGTCCTTTCTTGCCTATAAGCTTATGCTCATCTATCCTCACAGCTTCTCTTTCATACTTTCTTAAGAATTATATTAGCTCCTAGCCAAGCTTGAGGATTAAAAAAATATTCAAATAAATGTTAGTTTAAAAAATATTTATGTCAGGCTAGGTGATTGCAGGTTTGAAGCTGTTCTAACATTCCCGGTAGTCACACACAATAGCTGTCTTAAACAACCATACTTTTAGTGAGTGTTTTTCAAGTCCCACATCCTTGGCAACAGTATTTGATTTATGTACAGCTCATTCCCTATAATGATGGTTGCTTTGGCTTTCAAACAAAGCAGATTGTGGAAGAGAAGTGATAGAAATTCAGAAGTGCTAGCATTTAGAGAAAATCACAACTACTGTCTTTTATTTGAATTAATTTTTCATCTAAAGTTAACCTATGCATCCACGTACTACATATTTTTTTAATTGCTTTCTATATCTTCAGTGATAGCAAGGATAAACAGTGAGAAGCCAAAACTCATGGTGATGGGAAGGGCAAACACAATCAATTGTTGTGTTTCTTAAGCAGAAAATAAAGGATTTAGCTCTACTGACATCATTAGTAGGGGATAGGATTAAGACTCTCATGCTTATGCCATCCTACCACTCCCTCCAAAACAGCAAATATCAAATGAGATTTTGTAGCAGCTCAGATTTGGGTTAATATCTTAGGTAAAAGCTGTTGCTTTTATTTATTTGTATAGAGCCATAAAACAGTTTGCTAAGAGCTGCAGAAACAAAGTTGAACATTCCTGCTTGCAGAGACTTGAATGTGAATAAGGCATATTTGTAACTGAGTTAATAAAACACAGCATACTCTGGCATATTTTACCAATGTTTTAGGATAAATTTTTCAGTTCAGAATTTATGTTTCCACTGACTTGTTGGAAGAGAACTTTTAGGGCTGGACTTGGCTAGGTTAAATAGAATATTAATCTGCCCCATCAAAGAGGTTGGGGGAAAAGAACCCTTACTGTTATTTACTATTCTTGAAAATCAAATTTAAATTAGTTATCATGACTCATGGAGATGATGGAAAAAAAACATGAAGGTTTCTTGCTTCAACGGACAAAAAGGATTAGTTTGGACATGTAAACCTAAAGCAACTTGTAATACATGCTAAGATGCTGCTTCACGCATACAAAGGTGTGTTAACATTCTGTGTTGTGGACTGGGTATATGGACGTATATATTCTATGCATGTGTGTCTACTGGGAACAGGTGCTTAGACTTGCTACTGGTTGGAACTGGGGGCATGGACTTGTGTTGGACTAACAGATCTGGGCCTATACCTCTAATAAAGAGGTTGCTTCTGGATAGAGATGATTTTTATGTATACTCTTCTGAAAATACTTTTAATTATTGTTCCACATCTGATCAATTTCCCATCAAAAGTAGAAGCTTTGTTCATTGTATTGCTTTCCTGAATATTTTCCTAAAGTTCATTTTTCTAGGATCTGGCAACTTACTTAGGTGTGCTTGTTCTTATACATCTGAAGATACATCAACCATTAAGAAATTCCTATTACTTCTTACAAACTCTTATTCATTACCTAGAAAGAGCTTCATTAGTGTAATGAAATGATAAATGTTGTTGAACTTCTCTGTAGAATTCCTGGCAGTTTCATTAAATATGAATAATTTAGTGGTCTTTTAATTAAACTTTTATGCACTGTTCATGAGCATGATAATCCTAATATGTAAGCCTAATTAACACAAAATATTGTAATATTTATTGCAATGAAGAGGCTTTTTTTAAAAAATACTCTCTCTCCAGTTTAAATGTCAAAATACCATAGTCGAAAAGCTAGCAAGAAGCAAGCTTATCAGTTATCTGTTAAATAAATTCTCTCACTCTTTATTATGAATATCTTTCACAAAAATCTTGTTACTATTAATTTTCTCATTATTTTAGTGATCACCATCTTCTTTTTCACTTTCTTGCAAATAGTTGAATCTAACAAATAATTCCTATCATACTGTATTTTTTCTACAGCAGTCTTGAAGGACCTAGATAGATGGTGTATGTAGGGGTTTTTTCCATTTATGTGTAACACAATATTTGTCTCTGCTAACACCTAACTCAAGCTAACAGTTATCTGCATCTTGAAGACTAAAACTGGTTGTTTTCCATATGTTCTAATTGCTTGAGTATTTTAGGAGGCGATTATTTTTGGAAACCCAATATAAGTAAAGGAAGAAGCAGCTGTCATATGTCTAGTGGTGTACTAAATTTTCCAAACAAGAGTTTGAACTTGATGTTCCTTCCACAAAATTTCTCATTAGCTAAGCTGCTTTATTTATTTATGATTTTTTACAGGGGCATATAAGCTACAGGACTTGAACTGGATACTTCTATACCTCTTGCTTCCAACAGTGTAGCTGAGGTGAAGGGCTGAGAAAAATCTCAGTGCCAGAACTTTAAAACAGATTCATAAGGAGATTAAATTTCTGAACTGAGTATAAAATGTTGCAATCTTTATGCTATCCCATTTTAGGTGGTCTTGGCTACTGGGTAATGACATGCATTTGTTTTGGTTTTGTGTCTTAAGCTAGTAGATGTGATGCTAGATGAAAATTCTTGCTCCAACTCCGAAGAAACAAAGTACTATTTTTAAATACTTGCATATTTTTCATATTTCACTTTTATTATTTTACACTTTTATCTTCTGTCCCTCAAAAAAAAGTTTGTGCATGTTCAGTCAAACACTGAAAACCAACACCCTGTGCCTTACAAGGGCTACCAGTGCAGTTTGATGGGGAATAATGAAGTGAAAAGTAAGGATCTGCATTAAATGGTTTTTTTGCTTTTGTGCACATCGTGTTAATTCAGGTGTCTGAGTCACAGGCTGATTTGCTGAGTAGATTATTGAATCACTCTTCAGTCATATCCTCGTTTCACCCATAATGTGTTGCAGCCAGAATTGTGGAATCACCTCACACACTGCGGTCTGCTTGGCCTCTGTCAGCCTAAAAGTCTATGAAATTTGAGTCATTGATCTGAGCACAGTGGATATGCAGTGTTCAAAGAACTAGATGTATATGTATTCTTATAAGAAGAAGTTAGTGATTTGTGTCTTATTTTTAATACTTCTTTTTAGCTATAATTTTTCCTGATTAATATATAATTGCAAAGAGAGATTAACCGTGCACAGTCTGAATAAATAATTGAAATACTTAGTTAAATAAAATCTAAAGATCTTTGTATGAAATTTATTTATACTTCTAGATAGAATAATCAGACTACCAGTAAAATGAGGTATAGAACAAAATCATTACAAATAGAGACCTTATTTGTATGTTTGCAAGAAGAAGGTGACTGAACAATATACAGAAAATTGCAATTTCAACAGCAGTTTAAAGGTAAAAAGTCTTTATTTCTTTCAAACACAAAAAAGATAGATGTGGTATTGTTGAAAAAATTAATTTTATTTACTGAAAGATTACAGAATTGCTTCTAATTTACAAGGATAATGTTGAAACTGAAATGTAAATGGTTCTCAAGGGTAATTCAAAAGGTTCTTGAGCATTTTGAATAGCATTCCTTTATATTTTATGCATATTACGCTCTTTTTGCAACTGACCCATACTTCTCTGTCTTGGGTAAAATAATTCTTCCTATAGAAGAAAGTATCATAAAGACTGATATCTTTTGGTACTTTAAAAGGTATTAAGACAGTGACAGAATTATCTATATAATGCAGAAATAATAGGAAATTATCCTTCTTGTAGCATAACTTTTTTTTTCCACTCCTTCTGAGAGAATGTGGTTTTGCCGATGTTCTTTAAACTTCTCTTGTGATGATAGGGCAATGACTAGGCAGTCTTCAATATAATTAATTGTTGTACCCAAAATGGAAGTGCTGATCAATTAGCACTTGAAAAAAAATGACTGGAGTACGTAGGAAAGGGAGGGAATGCTGTCACAATCTAAATTTTCCATGAACCTAAAATTAAAACCTCAGCTGATAAGAAAAAAGAAATATCCAAGATGAAAGTAATGCTCACTTAAGATATTCAAGTACTGCTGACTTCAAGAAGTATTCCACTGAGCCTGAGTGCTTGACATAAAACAGTTGCAGTCTTAGCAATAACAACAAAATAACCTTCTCTCCTCTCTCAAAGTCCGAGGTTTCATTACAGAAAACATCCTTTGAGAAGGATTTTCTTGAACTGTCATTTCATGGAACTTGTGTAAAAAAATCTGCTTAGATTAAGTACTGGCAGTAGTAGCAGATTAAAGACTTTTACTGAAAATTTCCTAATGAGGTGTAGTGTAAACACCCTGTAAATTATGGGCTAACGTAGGTATCTTTTTACACCGTTGTATTGATGCTTAACTTTTAGTTACTCTCTGGTCTAAAGCAAGCTGTACATCATTAAGCAAGCCTGGTAACATCATTAAGAGAGGTTATAGAATCTCCATCTCTGGATATATTAAAAAGATAAAAAAGCACATCAGTGTCTACCTGGCAGCTGTTGTGGTGGGAAGCAAAGATATCTAACAAGCAGTGGTTCCACATCCAGTGTGATAGTTGCCTATGTGGTTTATGAAATTGATTTTATAGGTTTTTATTAGATGCTACTGTATTGGTGGTTACAAATTCTGACTTGTCTCTTGGTCATGTTGTTTCATCTGACCCTCTTCCTCTTTCATGCTGTTTAGATTGCTGGGATCTACCAGGTCATTGTCCTCATTTCAAGAGGTCTCTCATCTATCTCTTGCAGTGCTTGCTGTCTTCAATAGTAGGGATGTTGTACTTATCTAGCACTCTGAGAACAGCTGTGGAAAGACAAGGGAGCTGTAATTTTCCTCAGTATTTCAGAGCTATAGCCTTCTATTCATAAATACAGAGGCCTCAAATTTTTTAGCTATTAATACTAGAGTGGTCCATACATTCAGAGGAAATATAAGAGGTTTGAGCATGTGTGGCTTTTCCTCCAGTAAGCTTCAACTGAGTAAAGCAGATTTTTCCATGTTCCTTCATTTCCATTAACTATAATAGTCTAAAATTCTCAGTGTTATTCAATTGTTTTTTCATTATTTTTTTTTCTAAGACATTTCTATTAGTAATTTTGAAGAGTAAAATCACTTAGCCCTTAGCTGAGACCATTTTCTTTGGACAGAGAGAAAGGAAAGATAAGACAAAAATGTTCTTCAGCTATACAGGGATACGTGTGTCCTATTTATTGCAACATTTCAACTGATCCCTGCCATCACCTTAGATCAAGCACCTGCTTGGTGGGATAAATATGTCATCTTTAATAAGAGGTGACAAATAAAACCAAATGCTCTGGGTATGCAGTTACAAGGGTTTGGGAGTTTGCACTGATCTTTCAGTGATATGTGAAGCTGTCTATTAATATTTTACAAACTATTTTCATGGTGTGGTTTCAGATAAACTTCAGTATCTATTTCAGTTTAATATTGTTTTCAGTGAATGCACCAGAAGAAATCTGATTAGGTTGTGTAGAAAACTGATTCATAAGCAATTAAGGAATCTTTATTTAAATCCCATATTTTTGCATAAAATAATTCCACATACAAACTGAATATATACTGTAATTTACAAGAAGATTGTTGTTTTGGGATTTTGGGGAGGGTATGTATGTGTATGTGGTTTTGTTTTTTTCCCCCTGAGAAAATGTCAATGGTGATATTTGCCAGCACCAGGACAAATTATCATTATTTACATTGTTGTATAATAGCACCATCAAGCATTCAAATGCAAGTTAAACCATAAAATAAACAGTGTTTACCTTGTTTTTAAACTAAAGATTTCCTGTGCACCTTCAATCACTATTATATCTAATGTGGTCTTATTCATTACATATTAGGGCTAAGGAAATTACTTTATTATTACAATTTTTGTACATAGGATAATATTTTGCTTGCAGGTATTTGATTTGACTGTATGCAGTTTTGTGTAGTGAAGCCTCTTGGGTCCACTCTGTATACCAGTTTCATTAAGAATTACTCTGCACAGAACGATTTATCATCTTGAAAATGATCTGCACAGAGCTGCAGCTAGACTCTTCCTGCTGCTTGATTTGGAGATAGCATCTTAGTGTAGACTCAGCCCAGGTATTAGCAGCTTTCAATGCACATGTAAAATCAAACCCACTAACTAGGCCAGCGGAACATGTCTGGGTTATAGATCTGAAATTGCTGCTGTCTGAAATCATTCCTGTGCTGTCTGAGGCTATGCTAGGGTCTTCATTAAATGCCTCTGGCTCTGAGCTTTGCATCTGTCAGAATAGATACATGAAATTGTATTTGAGCCTTTTTGAACCCTTTGAGATTGGAACCTTGTTTTAAGCCAAAGAGTGCAGCAAGTACTTTTCTGTATTTGAGCCTTAACACATCATGCATTTTAAAGGAATAAGCTCATGTTTCTGTATATGAGAATAGATATGCATAGTGCAAACTTTGGCAAAGGTTACTCAAGCAGTCACTAAACTTTAGAAGTTTGTAACTAACATCATGAAAGTCACTTTTCATCTCGATCTGACATTATAAGAAATATCCATTATCTGTATTAGTTTCTTAGTATCTTCAAATATTTGATACAGAAACACTAATGACACAAATATATTATTTTTAGAGTAAGGATTTCCAAGATGTCAAGTTACAGCTTAACAGAAAAAAAAAAATCTAATCAAAATGACACAAGTTTTTTTACCGCAAAATCTCTGACATGCAGTTGTATAATGTACCTGCTGTGACCACAATCTCTCCAAATCCCTTTATCTCCTTCTGAATCACACAATTACACAATTAGCATTCAAGAATAATTTGTGAGCCTTCTGACGTTTCTAGAAGTTCTATATGCCAAAAGTCCTCCCTCAACCTTAACTCATCTATTCTAGAAACTGTGTTGAAACAGGACTCTAGAGAAGAAATACTTTAATGAGCTCAATGCATATTAAAATATTCTTTATTTGATCCTCTCTGGAGATGCTGCAAAAGAGCCTTCCAGTAACGTGTAACATGATAGTGCTTTGCAATTTTTGATAGAAAGCATAAGTTTCTACATACTGAAGACAAAATGAAATCTTCCAACACTCTGGGTATGCTTAATTTGGGCTGTTAAATTTTACAGGCAAAATCTGTAATACTCCCTGTTGGGTGTATATATATTTCATTCTGTGCTAATTAGTGCATAGCCAAATTCAATGAAGAAGGAACTCAATGGAGTGATAGGAATTGAGCTATAGTATGTGAGATGGGCAACTGACTTAGTTTGTGTAGTGCAGGTTATGTTAAAAAAATACTATGTGCATAAAACCTGCAATCTCTGGAAAAAACCCCCACCCACAATCAGAAAAAAACTTTCTTTTATTCCTCTGAGTGCATATTAGATGAAGAGAACATCTTTGGAAGAGTTTTCTTTGTTCATACTTAGTTAACAACCCCATGACATACTCATCAAATATTCTCTGGTGGTGGAGGGAAGGGGAAGTATTCGATGTTTTTGATTCAAATACAAATTTAACCATAAAGTATATATCTGTTTTCAGACAATTTTATAGGTATAGAAGCTGCAAATTTAAGTCTGATTTTCAGAACAAATATTAATCTTGAGGTTTTTATGAGTTTGCATAAAAGAAGGAAAAAACCCCCAAAAAGTCTAATTGTCTGCTACAGTACTGTGAAATGAGAAAAGCAATGAAAATTGGGTAGAAGGTGGCAACACTTACCTAGAACCAAAGTGCTAAAATATATATATGTGAAAATATGCCGAGTCTTTTTTGCTTGAATAGAATAGAAAGTCTCTTTACTGACTCCCATTATTTTGATTAATATCTAGATTACTATTTAAATAGTAATTAGACAGTGTTCTAGGCATAATTCAACTGTTGATCCATGATCTTGTTATTGTTATGACACTTAACAAAGATAAAGCAAATGTTATGCTCAAAATCTTGTTACAGGCAAAAGAGAAACACACCTTTTAAGGAAAGTCAGAATTTGCTATTTTCTTAACTGAAATCTCAACAGATGAATCTAAGAATTATTTTTAGTAGTTCTTATTCAACTATTACAGGAAAAGAAACAATAATAAAGCAAATAGTAGTGTAGGAATAAGACCTAGTAAAATTAAATAATAATAGAGTTACACATTCCTCCTAGTAGTTTTTAATATTTCGTTGCAGCAAGAAATAGTGAGGAGGAAGAAGGGAGAAAAAGTCAGCATCCTTTTACTTCAAGAAGTTTGACCATGAAGTTTTCTTCTTCTTTGCTCTAGAACATAAAACTTCAGGTATTCTTATATGTTTGCTAGGATATCTTTGCATTTAGTTTCTTTGCTGTTCTGCAAGTGTGCTCAATGGTGTATTTTATCTATATCAGATACTTGTTTAGGTATGCATATGTCAGGTACAAAACCCAGTTTTGTCTGAAATTGGATTATTGCTTCTTTAACTGACAATTAGTTTGTAAACCCAGGAATTTCCATTGCCAGCCTGTGCCTCTATTCTTGACAGGTACACTTCTATCCAGCATTGCCACTTCTAGAGGCCTGTGTTGCCATGCCAGGTCTCTATTAAAGCCATAAATAGCCCACTCTACACAGAATAGTTACTTGCTGCTACTACATGTATTAAAAATATATGTGCCCCATACCAGTATAAGTACATGTAAACCAAGTTAAGTATGTCCATCTGGTTGTTAACAAATTCCTGTTATAGCTAAACAAAGCAAAGAAGAAAACTCGAGACAGGTGAAGCCAAGCTCAAAGCAAGTAAATCTGATAAGCCTTAGTCCAGAGGCCTTGCCAACCAAATAGGAAGTACGTGACCTACTACTAGTGTTGGAAATACTTTGTTCATAGGACCACAAGGCTACACATATATTGCTAATTTCCCTTTGAAGGGACAAATCTGAACAATGTTACTACAAGGCAAGTGTATATTTTTATCAGGTATTTACATCTAATTTTAATGTCATGAAGAGTACGTTATTGGTAGTCAGTCCAAACATTGGCACCAACAGAATTATTCAGGTTTCTAGTCAGAATAAATTGTTAGATTTTTCAGACAGTTATGTCAAGAAGGTTCTGTTTATAGTAAAAATATTCTTTCACATCATTTTGCTGTTGGCATGCATAATAGCAATAGCTAATGTTTGTAGGAAATAACTTTCACTTATTTCAATATTTACAGAATACTTTATGAATGTTAAACAATATTTGTTTTCTTGGTTTTTTTGTTTCTTTTTATGAAGGCATAAGAATGTTAATTGACAGCATTTCAACTAAAAACCTGTAGCTGTTCAAAACTCCTAGTATGAAGACTTAACATTACCCCGAGGATCCAGCATATCTGTTTTTATACGTGAAACACATTTGAAATTCTAAGTCTCTGTAAAATTAGCCCACAGACCTATTTTTGTTTATCTGCTGGTTTGGAGTTTATGGATAAGATTGTATTACTTATTTTCCAGTAGTATTCTTCACTTAATGAATAAGCTATAAATTGTTAATATGTTTTTAATGTGATCATTAAATATAATCAGAAAGCTTTAAGCTTAAAGTACATATGTTATAATTTCCAGATTTTGATATTTTGGTATTTTTCATGTTTTGATAACTCCAAAGATGGGTCTCCAAACTCTCGGACAACCTGTTTCAATGTTTGACAGCTCTCACTGTGATCTTACAAGTAGCTGGAGTTTCTCCTGCTGCAATTTCTGCTTGTTTCCTCTCATTCCACTGAGTGCTTCTGGAAGAGACCAGGTCTATCTTCTCTCTAGATCCCTATTAGGCAGTCAGAGGCAGTAATTAGATATCCCCTGAACTTCTGACCTCAGACCTCTTTCAGCCTCGCCTTGCAGAAGTCTGCTAGGGTATGACAGTGGTGGTAGTCTCGCACCTGTTTGCTTGAGAGAGTGGTGACCTGCCTGAATACAGTCCATCTAGTTACTATTCTGATGCCGCTTTTCAATGGCAGAGACAGATGAAGTAAAAAGAAAGAAAAGAGAAAAATTAGGTGACTTTAAGTTGGTTATAGAATGTAGTTCAGCATTGCAGATTTTCACTTTCTCATGTGACCTAAAATATGAGACATTCTTTTACCTACAACAGTGTTTTTCTGCACACATGTCTAAGGCTGAGATATTTATTAATTTAAGGTTTTCATCCCATGAAACAAAAGTCACATTAAACATTATGTTTCATTGTTTTCAAAGTACTGTTACAAGGTTCCTAAAAGTCAAACTTACTTGTTTTTTATTGAAATTGCCTAAAAACTGGCAAAGAACAACAGGAAATAGGAACATAGGAATAAAAGAAGCCAATCCCTTAATAGATTACTGAAAGACATCTAATTATTCATTTCAAAGTAGGTGGAGTGGGGAGACTTTCTCAATCTAAACATACATTCAGTGTTACTCCTGGGGTTGTTAGATTGAGTTTTGCTTTGGCATGAATCTATAAAGTGTATACTGTTTACTGTTTATACCAGTATTATCCTTCCTTTAATACGGAACCAGAATTTTGTTTGCTTTGTTTTTTACATAAGGTTTTTTTAATAAATTTGAGTTATTTTCCCAGGTCGTTTTTTTGTTGTTGTTGTTTGGTTGTTCTTGTTTGGTTTTGTTTGTTTTGGTTTATTTTCGCTTATTTTTTCAAAGGTAAACAAGCCAAGGTCCTCTCCTTTAACCATTGAGCCTGCCAACTCCCAGTCTAGGACTCATTTATTTGCTTTAGTTGTAGTCTGAATTCATCTTCCTTGAAAACAAGTTATTATGCAGTCTTCATGTGGGCCTGTGTGTGCTACTGACTGGGGTTTTGTGTGTAGAATTAAACTTGTTTCCACACAGGAGCTGTAGTTTTCTGCTTTGTTTCAGAAACTTATGGTACAAGAATATAATGCACTGGTACTTTCTTCAGGCCTTTGTCTCTCTTTTCAATGTTTATATTTATATTTACTTTCCATATATATGACTCTCCAAATTCCTCCTGCCAGGTTCCTTCAAAGTATCCTACAAAATTTGTTACGTGCAATTTTTTATTTAACACTAAAACATATATTTTTTTCTACTTGCTCTTAATCTTCTTCTAGTACTGTTCTTTAGGTTAGTACTGAGATAGGCATTGCATTAGAGCCAAGCTTTGCAGCTCTTTTCCCTAATTCTGAGAGTCTCAAAAAGTTGGCTAAACTCAAAGGATTTGCTTATTAACAAAATAGACAATTTCAATTTTTTTTTTACATTTTTTACATAATATTTCTTGGACTTGCAGCAGCTTTGGATTCCCAGTTCCTTGCTGCTGCTCCTGCTGATCTCCCCTTGGACTCTCTTACTCCCCATGGGAGAGTCAGTCTTCCCTAGTGATTTCCGTTAGAAAGATCAGTGTTGTCCAAACAAAGGCCTTCAAACTAGCACAAGTATAGTGAGAAGAAATGTAAAAAAGAGGCACTAAATCTGTGGTTTAGAACATTTTAAAAAAAAAAAAGAGTTAATTCAAACAAAACTTGACAGTCATAGAACAGTGATATGCCTAAGTGCAACAGTAAATGAACATGGTGACTGTAGGGCTGTTTCTATTCAGAGTGCTTAAATAAGCTAAAATAGATATTCACATAACTCAAAAGAGTTTGGACTTCCAAGAAAAGGATAAAAGAAAATGATAACAATTATTTGCAACCCACGTAAATTCCATTTAACTCTAATCAAAGAATATTTATGATATTGGGAGAGTCATAAATTATAGGGAAACATATTTTTATATATCGAGTTTTGGAAGAGTTAAGGTTTGTTTGCAATACCTGTTTCAATTGGATTGAATAATAATATTGTAATGCTTACTACATATATTTGGAATTAAAAATAGTTTATTGACTATTTAGACAAATATGATACTTGAAAATATTTTGATCATTTGAAGGGAACAAGAAACCATTAATGTTTTGTAAAGTTAGTTTTCTTTTAATCAAACAACATATATATTTAATTTGTTTGTGAGGACTTTTCCTTCCTTTACTTATACTGGTTTTAATTTTAAGCAAAATATGAGTCTTGTCAACATAATAAAAAAACGTCCATAGAGTAGGTGCCAAATTTTCAGGTTTTTTCCTTTTAATGAAGGAAACTTAAGAGATCACTGGAAGCAGCTTTTAAGAAATTATGTGTAAGCCTGCTGAGCAATCAAGTCTGTGTGAGAATGAAAAGATGGGAAATTTGTCGCTGACTTGGGGTTATATACTACATGAAAAATAAAAGTAGTATGGTCTTGCATCTAAGTTTCTTTCAAGGAAAAGTTGTAGATCTTCATGTTCCTGAACAGAGTTGTCATCCAACACTTTGGAAAGCAAAACAAAAGTGATGTGGTTTGCTATATTTGACTGGAAACCACTGGGCATGTGCACAAATGGGCTAAGGAAGATCGGATTTACAAGCGAAAAATAGTACCTCTTTTTAAATAAATTACTCTGCAACAGAAATATTAAAAAAGAATACCATATTTCAAATGGTGATTTCTATACTAATTTTTTATTACTTTTTTAATAGTTTTACTATTAATAACTATCACTGATTGGTTTTCTGGGCTAGTTTTTCTGCACTTTCCATTATCACCTTTTTATACACTTATGGGCAAATTACTTTTATTTCTCATTATAAGATGGAGTCATATTTTAAGTTCATAAGGATCAGTAACCCTTTGTTGTAATGACTCAGAGAAAGTGAAAAATTTTTCAGATAAAGTCAAGTGAAGGACAGTATTTGAACTGATCAGAGCAGTATTGACTCATGAAATTCTTTTTATTTTGTGATTGGTCATTTAATAGGGATTTTTTGGATAATTTTTGAATATCTTCTGCCCTCTCACTGAGCATAGTATTGTTTTTAGTTGTTTCAATTTTTAACAATATGTTCTGTGGTTATGGGGTGGCATGAGTACATGCAGATGTTAATCGGAAGAAGAAAGGATACTGAGATGAAACTGGAGTGTTATTCTGGATTATAGGAAACTAAGTAGGTATTGACCTTAATAAACTGCCTTATCAATTATGTCAGACTTCTTAGAAGAAAATTGTTTGATGGAGAAATACATTATGAAAGCAATTATAAAAGCAGATATTGGTTAGACAGCAAAGGGATAAGGGAGCTTATCTGAAATAGGAACATTTCTTGTAGTTTCAATTTTCTTCATCTCTCTTCTGTTCTTGTGCTTCCTCTTAATGGTCAACTGCTCTGACCCTCTCACCCATCTACTAGAGGGATAATAGCAAGCAAATAAGGAACAGTGCTGAGCCAAAACCCCAACTTGTTTCTTACAAATAAAAGCATTAATAACCTATTGGTTTGTGTTTGTTTATAGTTACCAACAGAATAAATAATCAGACATTACCCTTGATCAGATTTATATATCATTATTTACACATTCCTTAGTTAAATGTTGGTGTTCAAGTAAAGAGAAAACCACCGAAAAATTTTAATAGGACCAAGATTAATGCTGTAGGCATTGATTCAAATTAGTCTCTTGATAAAAGTTGATAAGCTTGGAAAAGTATAAGATATTGTCTTGTTAAAAAAATCACAAACCAAAACATGCTAGTCATAAAAGAAATCATACCAAGTTTAAGTGTTCTGAGATACTTGAGTACTGTCTTTTGTTAAGGCTGTGATAGCTGGCTCCCTGTCAAGTCAGTCCTGGTGCCATTCCCTTATGTATGTTATTATGTATGGAGTTATGAAGAAAAATATGATGAAAAGGAGTAAGAAGTGCATAAGGTAAAGTGAATTTATTAAAGGTGGTAGTGTGGTAGTAGAATGGCAGCCTGAGCTATGGATATTGATGCGCATCATAGACAAAGCTTCTGTACATAGCCTTAGGGAGAGTCAGTCAATACCTGAAAAATCCTCTGGTGGCACAGACCTCGTGCAGAAGCAGCTGGTAGGTGAGTTCATTTTGCTTGTGTAATCTTGAAGCAAGACAGCCCTGCTGGCACTCCACTGACTCCCAACAGCGGCGGAGAGAACCTAGAGGTTTGAAAAGTTTCTCGCACAACATGAACACGGTAACCAGATTAAAAAGAGAAGTACTTTTGTAGGATGGTTTCCGTAATTACACTGAGTATCACGTAGCTATTTAATTTTGGGAAAATATGCATGTGTCTGATGTACTCATGAGTTAAACACAATTATTTTAAGTAAGATCACTTTCTTGTGCAATCTCTACTCTTTAAAGTTTGAAAAAGGGTCAAAAGTAGATTTAATTTGACTAGGATTTCTAAAACTGTCAACAGACTCAAACTTCCACAAATGTAGAAATTAGAATCAAACATACAATGTATCCTAATATTTGCCCCCCAATGGAAAAGTTATCTTATTTTTTTTTTAAAGGGATGATTACTATGATCTGAAAAACAAATAAATTTTGTCATCAAGAGAAAGTAAAAACAAATGCACATTAGTAAATTTTGGCATGAAAAATCTTAAATCCCATGGAGTTTTAACGTTTATAGTTTTTACCTTGTATTGATGTTCATACAGACTTGTCTATGAAGATACATGTATGTAGTGTATGGGTGCATATATCCACTACATGTATATACACACACAAATACAGTAAGGGCTGTATTTGTGCAAAATAGCTTTTATCTTGATGCTGCTTTTATGAGGAATTTGTTATTCTAGAAGCTTATGATATTTTTTAATCATCTGCATCCATATTTTTGACAGTAATTTTTGTTATGCTTAGTAACCTTTAACTTCAGCTAGTGAGGTCTCTAGAAGTGCTTTGAAAATGCTTTGAGTTGGCTTACTAATGATGACTTTTATTTCTAATGTGAAAGAAATTAGTCATTATTGCTTGTGCCATGTAAACGCATAATCTTTATTGCCCACAACAAGCTCAGAATCAGAACTACTCTGAACCATGGTAACTTGTGTTTTTATTTTGTGTTTGTCTTTATTAAGTGAATGCCAACATTTTTGCAGGACTCCAGAGTTCAAATATTGATAAAAAGTTTTTAACCATTGTAAAATTAATGAAAAATCCAATGGATGTGGTTATCTGAGCTACCCAGCTGGCCTTATCTATCTCTGTGTTACTTTGTGATATTCCATGTTCAGTGGAATACTGTACAGTGGAACACAAGTACGGTCTTGCTCTTGGGTTACAGCAAAACAATACTAAAGGTAGAGGAATACCTGTATGACAATGAGCCCACTGTCATTATCTTGTGTATCTGTTTGTGTGTATGTGAGATGGCAAGCTGAGGGCTATGGATGCTTTTCTTCACAGAGAAGGCTTTCAGCTGTGGTTCCAGCAGTGCTATTAAAGCTGGCATTGCTGGTAATTAGATGCACTCATCATATTTACGTTGCAGTTTTGGATATGGAAGTAACACTGGTATAGACATTGATGATCTAAGTATATATGTGCAAAATTAGCTAACTCATTTAACTAGATTTGACTTAATTTAATCAGTGACGTGTTATTAAAAATATGTTAAGATTTCTCTATCAATCAAGGCGAGATAAGCAGACATTACAGCACTATTTTTACAGTCTTATATTGTAAGAGATATTAGTGCAGTATCTCCCAATTTGTGGAAAAAACCAAAGCATGTGGAAAAAACCAAATGTCATGGTTTGAGACCTCCAAAATCCAATTCCCGAGTCCAAACCAGGACAAAGGTTCACCTCACCACGTCAGATCACGAAGTGCAGGGGTCTTTGTGATGGTCCCTTTCCGCAGGGAATTTACCCCTGAGTCAGAACATCTCGAGCAGCTTTCAGTTGAAAGTCTTTGCTTCAAGAGTTCTACCAGAGCTCCTGTGCTCTCTCTCAGGCTGCCAACGTGGCAGCAGCAGTGGGGGGGCAAGGTCACCCCGGTCCAGCTTCCAGGACATCTTGAGCTTCTCAGCTCCTCTCTCCAGTACTGCTGCATTCCAAGACTCCCCTCAAGTGGGAGTCCACCACCTCTCCTCTCTAGGAGGTCTCAGAGGGGTTTTGGGGAATTCTGATTCAGTTCTTACCCCAAAACTCTCTCTCTGTAGGGCTTAGTCCTCTCTCTCTCTCTCTCTCACTCCATTAGACATCTCTGTGTCTTCCTGCTTGGCTGCAGGCCGCCTTTGCTGCTTCTTCTTAGCTCTTGGCTTTCTGCCACAGTTCTGTTCACTGATGTCTCTGCCGCTGTTCCTGCTGCCCACTCACAGTGGAGAAAGACTCCCAGCTTCTCAGTTACCTTGGCCCAGTTTAACACTGTTTCCAAGTTCCTGCAACTGCCAGCTCGGGGCTGGTGGGTGGTGGCCCCCCAGCGGGGCTCCTACCCCTTACACGTGGCTTCACAACCTGGCCACTTCTTCTCCAACTACATCATCATCCTTCTTCTCCAGTTTGGTATGATATGTTTAAATTTTGCAGGAGCGCTGATTGGGTCAACACCAAGAGAGACACCACCCCCTTGGGAGTTACTATTTTTTTAACTCCAGGGGAAAAACATTCTTTTTTCCCCACCACATGGCTATAGCTCGCTTGTCCCCAGTTTAAGTCTCACATTTTAATCCACCATTAGTTTCAATGAGTTACTTAAGTAAGTAGCTACTGGGTATAAATGTACCCCTTTACCTGTTTTCTTTGTTGAATAAACTCAGTTTATTCTTATATTTAATAAACATTTGTAAGTGCTTAGCACTGAAATTGTGTTCTTCTGCCAAATCTAATTTTGCTTCCTTCTACACTGTAGTATCTATACTGGTATTTTCTCTCTTTGAGACATATAATCAACTAAATTTTCTTCTTTCTTTTTAGGTAGGACCTTAATTTACTGTTTCATTTCCCCAGTTGAAATGTAGCTTTCTGTTTTCAAATTTTCCAACAGTAAGATTTTTTTTTCTGTCATAATATTATTTTAAGAGTGTCTGCTTCAACAACACAATCTGTAGCTCAGAAAAAACCCCCCAACATTAAAGGAGAAATAAAATCTGAAACAGTGAAAAATTTGGAACCAGTATGTCTCTACCTATCTACAACTGAATAGTGTTGTTTTGAGGGAAGGAGACTATGGGAGAAGGCTACAGATTGTAAGTGGCTGGGAGCAAGCACAGGTAAGCACAGCTGGGGAGAAGAGTGTCTTTTTTGGGCCTCATGTACCAAAGATGCATCCTCCAATCCCATAGAGAATATCACAGATCATGTGGGTGCCATCAAGTTAAAACCTCAGTTAAAACGTACTGTATTTCATGTTTATAGTGTCTAGGTTTTTACTGTGTTGCAGGGGCAGGGTACTGATAACAGTAAATCAATGTTTATTTTTCCCTCTTCCAGGCCCTAGGTAATGTATAACACCAAATTAAAGAAGCAGCACTCATTTTCAGGTATCCAGATAGCACAGTTCTCATATTTAGTCAAAGCTGTCTGAAGGCTGAAAACACTAGCGTAATTATAGTTCTTAAAGTAGAGATTATTTGTGAGCACAAATAATACCAAAAAAAAGCAAAGATAAGAAAAACGAAGATAGGTCCTTGGAGATCTAAAAGTCATGATGGAAAGAGAAAATATGATGCTCTGAAGTGGTAGATTTTAATCTGATGAACAGCAACGTGTTGAAAAGTATGAGCAATCTGTAGCAGCCATGTTGTTTTGTGGTCAACAGTCTTAAAATAAAGCCAAAAAATAAAGGGAAATGAAGGAGCAATCTCAGCATATATAGCATTCAAGGCATATCAAGTGCATGCTTCAGAAGAATAATAGGAATAAAAGAAAGAAAACTGTCGGAATAAGCCCTTTTGGTACCAATACTTAGAATCTAAATTTACCATACTTCTTTAGAGATTTAAGATTAAAAATGAAAAAAAAAAAGATAATTTCCCATTTTTAAAACCACTCTAAATTATACCTTTTGTACTAGAAGGTCCTTATTTCACAAAAAAAAAAAGGCAGGGCAAGCTTCAGAATGGGTAAAATCCTACCCCTTGAGGGTGTAGTGGTTGTTTTTCTCTGAATTTGAAAGAATTATGATTTCATAAAGTCTCCCTGATAGACTGTACAATAATGTTGCCCAGATGAGAGGATTTTACATAAAAATCCTCACTGATGCTACCAGAGCTTTTCCTGTACAGATGGGAACCACTGAATCATCTGGCCATTATATTGTATTGCACAGGATTTAATAAGATTGAAGAGAGTTAAAAAATATGGGATAAAAATAAGAGACGCATAACTATATGCGGAAAAGAGCTTAAAGAGAGGGAGAGATGACAGAGGCTCTCAAAGCAGCTACTGGTAAGCATTCATGTAAAACAAGAAATGATTGATCTAGATGAAAGGCAACAAATTAAACCTAGCAAAAATAAATGGTTCGTACAAGGCTTGGAGTTTTATAATTTATATGTCCATGGTATGACATATAATTTTACATCTAACAGTTTATAATATTAAAGCACGATTAAGTATTTAAGTAAGGAAAATAGTAAAAAACAACAAAGCAAAACCTGCAAGTATCAAAGTGCAATTCTGAATTCTTACAGGTCGAGATATGGAAAAAGTGTTTTTCCACTTTTCTGTTGATTTAATGATTTTGCTAGTATGAGACATCAAATACTCTGTGCAGGATGAAGAAAATGAATGGTATTAGTAAAGCTGGGAGACTGCAAACCTGGTCTTGTATAATACTCTTAGCTGATGGAAGTTTCCATGTATTAACTCTAAAATTAATTTGCTAAGTCAGTTAAATATTAGCAAATTTAGAGCACGTTACCTAATCTAGAGATTGAGTTCTCATACAAAATTAAAGCATTCTGTTTCTTTCTCAAATTAGTTCCCCAGGTAGCTGCACTAAAAACCAGGAGGACACAAAAAGTATCACTCTTAAATCAATTTGACACCAGAGAAAGTTCATATTTCATAAGGAAGAATTGATAATCAAAAACTCAGGCTGCCTGTACCTGGAAGCTGGATTTTCACCAGGGAGTTGTATTATCACAGGCAAGTTTGAGGTTGCAAGGGAATTGTTTACTCATAAGAGGAAGATGGATGAGTTCAGTAGATTGCATTATCATGTCTGAAAACATTAGATTACTTATTGTACTTGTTGAACTAGTTGTAGTGGCTTCCTCAATGCTCTGATTCTTCTGCTGCCTTTCTAAGGCCTTTGCATTTTCAGCGTTGCTATGACAGGGACTAATGCGAGGAAGGAAAGAGACTGTTTTATTATGGTCTCCAGGTAATACAACAACTCAGTAACAAACAGAACATTGATCATCGCAACAGTACCTCAGCAAACTTAACTACAAAACAAAAGCCTAGCAAGTGAAACAAACAAATGCACAACTCTGAATAGTTAAAACTATCATTTAGTAATAACATGTAAATCTTAGAGTTTCTGCATCAGGATACAGGAACTTATCCCACCACAGACTGTATTTTTTTCTCCTAAACTGTCTCAAATAATAATATTCATATTTATACCTTTGGCTGCTTTTTCGGTAACTGCTAGACACACTTCAGAGTCTTTGTGTTAAGCCACTGACACTTCAGAAACATCAGCTATTGTTGGATAATATAGGTGAGATAAGGAGTAGAATTATTATCACTGATGTTTCTGTAAAACTGTGTTCAAGAGTTTTCACAGGTACTTTGTTCTCAATTCAGACTTAAAACGGCCCTAAAATTTTCTGTATACCTCTGTATAAGAAATAGAACAGCATGTTAAACCATCACTACCAAAAGTGATGATGTTATGGGCATTTTAGCCAAAATCATGGTCACTGTATTGTCACATGTTTGAATGCTGCCTTGTATTTATCTCCTACAATTTTTGACACTGACTGAATTCATTAGGTTCACAATTTTTATACCTCCTTTGTGTTGGGTATACTTTGACTAAAACTCCACACAAAATAAATCAATCAAGATCAATTTAAAGTATGTAACAAGAACTTTATTTGGGGATAATCAGATTCTTGAGTTTTTGATGTCAGGATAGCAGCTTTAAAACACCTGGAAAAAGGCAAGATACTCACTATTCGAACGTTAAAATGAGGTCTGTATAAAAGGTGTCAAAAACCTATAAATTAAGAAGATGAAAGCAGTATAGGTATAATTTTGAGGTTTATATTGAATTTGTGAAAAAAAACCCCATTTCTTAAATACAAAATAAAAAGAAATATAATAAAAAATACAATAAAGCAAAATAAAGACTATACAACTAAATACTATAACTATATAAATGATTTTTTCTGTATTATGCAAGTGTGATGCTTTCAATATTTGTGAGTTTATTAAAATTTTAATAATTTAATTATTATTACCAAGACATCATCAAAGTTAATAGTGATTTTTATAGCCCTGTTTGTTTTAACATAGCTGGACATAAATAGATTGAAAACTTCCTTAATTCTTCAGTTAGCTGCAGTCCACAAAATGAGAAGAATTAATCATCTTCTATAAGTAAAGAATACGTGATTAGAGTCTTCTTTTAAGTATATGTCCAATTCTAAAAAGGAAACAACTTCATTTTTTCATCTTAGTTGGGATTAAAGATGAAATTTGAAACACCCACATCTCTCAGGAGAATACTTTCTGTTCTAAAAATTCTGATCTGAACTGTGCAGTGGAGTGCACAGCTCTCCATAAGATCATTTTATGTATGCTATTCACATTCTGAGTTATGCAAACTTGCAAGGAAAGGAGGAAAGCAATACAGAGAAAACGTTTATTGTTTTACAGATTGCTCTACTTGTTAATTTTTTCAGTAATACAGATTACATTTCTGCACTTCTACATTTACTCTTCAGAACACTTCATGTGACAGATATGATATAGCACACCAAAGGTTTTCTACTGTTTCATGTTTGATGGAAAAGGAAAAAAAGATAATGGAAATAAAAAGCACAGCTGCTAGTGCCAGTATGAAATTTTCAGCTGTATGGGGCACAACAAAATAGAGTATGATAAGGTGTGCTAAAATATAACAAAACTAACATTGAGAGTTTTCTAATTATTTTATGTTTATCTAATCAAAACAAACACTGCTGGAAGAGCTCAAGTAGAACAGGAATGATTATTCTTCAAGTCTTGATGCTTAAAATTAGGTATCTAAATCTTCAGTTAAACTCTAAGGGAGTATATCAAAATAATTGCCTCATTGATTTACAGTTCACTGAAGGAAACAACATAAAAGTCTCAGTCATATGGCAAATGAATACCATTGCTCTACATTTAAAATCACTAGAATTGTCCTTTCTAGGAGATTTGGAAGACTGTAACAGGAATATAAAATAATGATTACTCATAAAAAGAAAAATGTTTGTTTGGTGCAGAAATATCTGTAGACTGTACATAGTTGAGTTCCAAAAGAGTGCAAGACGGAACCAGTTGGAAAAATCAGTTACAGCTCGGATCAGTATTAATTTTACTTAATTCTTTTAAAGACAACACAGGGAAAGAATCAATATAAAGTGAAGTGTGCCTTATGATGGCTTTGCTAATACCATGGAAAAATCTATTTATCCAAAACAGGTGGTAGGAACTGACCTGTACACAGTATACTATCTGCAGACTGGTCATTAGTATGTTAAGAAGACCTGTTGGGTATATATAAAGTTTGATGAATAAGGGGAAGTTGCGCAGTGATCTTGCTTTGGGTTTAATTACAATCAATTAATTGTTTCAGATGGGTAATGAATGAAGGATTTGAAAGCAAGATATGAAAGCTAGGATAGAATTTTAAGCACGTTGGCCATACATTCAGGTGAGGTTTATTGATCGATCATTGCTTATAGATTTGAAATGGCACTTCTTCGTCCTAACATGAAGGGTTAGTCTTTGATGAAAGTGAACTTGGTAAATATTCCACAGAACTGGACAGAAATAAGGCCCATGCATCAAAATATGTCTAAATAAACTAAATCTTTTTGCTACTTTGTTTATATGACAATGCACTTTTTCATCCTTTTCTGGCTATGATTTAATTTTGCAGCTATTGCTCTGCTTCATATGTAGTCACACAATGTTTCATACACAGCCAAATAGATCCACTGGACTGACTGCAAACTTAGTTGAATGGATTCACAAGCAGCAAATCAAATCACTTGCTATACTACTTTTAATGTTTGAAAATAAATATGTTCCACTACTTTCATTTTTCTATTTGTTTAACTCTGTGTCTTCTTTTTGTTCTGTTGGAATGCTTTAGCATACTCAGAGTGTAATGAACTTGGCTTTGTTTTTGCATATTTTTTTTAAAGTAAGGCTACTCCACTGAATATTACTGTACCACCAAATTAGAAAAGAGAGCATAATCTCCACAATAATACTGTGTTTTATTTATAAACTACATTTCAAAGATTCCTTACACCAAATAAATCTGCACTATGAATAGGTTGTATATTATCTTAGTCTGCTTTACTACTACAGCCCTGCCTTGGCAAGGGGGTTGGACTAGATGATCTCCAGAGGACCCTTCCAACCCTAACAACGCTGTGATTCTGTGACACCTGTATCTGATCCAGTGTTAAAATAGCTACTGAGGTATTTCTGTGTTCCATGATGGGGTTAGCAGCCACAGCTGGGATAGTTAAAACATCACACTTACTAATTTTGTCTTGCATCCACATACATTTAGACTATGGTTCTATGAGAACAGCAGTTTTAAATAAGAGAATGTAATTTTGCTACATTTTATGGCTGGTCTAGGTAATTCTCCTAACAGCGCTTTGTATTGCATGGCATGTAGCATAGGTTTGAATGCAACATGACTTTATTCTAAAGACCTTTGGATAATTATCCACTATCCAGGTATCATTGCTAATTCCACTATAAGCTCCATTATGTCCAGTAAAACCTATACGTAGTGTGAAGTACCGGAATGCATTTGAACAGATGTGTTGTGCTGTTGATCTCTTTTTTTCACCTGCATTTTTAGAGTACTATCTAACTGAACTGAGCAAATATATTGCATAAATAACTCATTAATTTTGCTATTTCTCTATTTGCCAAATCACTTGTTCACAAATATGTCCATTATTCAAACTTATGTGAGAATTTATTAGGTGAATAAATCTTCATCTGTAGACAACTTTTAATAGAAGATTATCAAGATTACCAATTTACTTTGGGTTTATTCTGTTCTGCAATAGATAAAGACATTCTAGCATGACTTACAAATTGTTATTTTTAAACAGGTATTAACTGAGTTTTCCTAGTCCTGCAATTCAGAGCGACAGTTTGTGTTTACAGTTTCCCATTCTCTGGATGGAACCATTAATGAAACCATTCATGATTCATCTCTCAAAGTTTCTCCCTTACTTCTTTCATTTTGAACAAAATCTTGCTGAGTGCTTTCCAGAAAAAAAAAAAATAGCAGGTGAAACATGAGGTGATCTCTTTTTATCTCTTTTTCCTTTCCTCAATATCCTATGTACTGAGTTTTCTTATCCATTCTTTGTCTATAGCCCTTCCACTTGTTCTAGAAATTTAATTCTGTTCTCCTTTCCTCCTTCTCATCTGCTTTTTTTTCTATTCCTTATCTCTTTAGTCTCCTAAGTCACTTCTTTTTTTTCTACTTCCTGTACTCAGCTGTCCAGAGAACCTTTTTGTCCGTGATCTTATCCTGCCATTTAGCCTCTTTGGTTGTTCCATTGGTGTTTCTCTCCGGAAATACCCTTTCCTAGAAATATAATGCTGAGTTCTATGTTTCTGTGCTTCAACCCCATGTCTTCTGCCCCTGTTTTTAATATTGCCAATTCAATATTGGTTGTTAACCACTTTACCTAATCCACACCTCTCTGTCTATATCACAATTTCAGTTTTTTCTCTATCACCCTTCAAGATTGTGAAAAACACCAACACATTGTGAGAAAAATACTTCCCATAGAAAACATGTTACTAGTCGCAGAAGACTAAATTTATGTTGTACATGATTGCATGTGGAGTAAGGACAGGCTGGCTGGGTTTATCCACCTGGTTCCTGCTTTGAAACTTGACTTCTCCCTCTTTATTGCTTAGTGAATCACTAAGAACAAACACCTCATAGGTGATTAGCAATTCATATGCCCAAAGAAAACAGCTTTTGCAAGCAAACATTGTCTCACCCATATTTATTCACTGAACAAAGAGCTTCTGGAGAAAACCAGTTTTGGTATATGTGAACAGAAATTGTGCTAGAATATAGATGCTTACAGAAATGTGCAAACTGACTATGCATATTGCACCTGCATTTCAGACCTGGTGATTTATTTAGCAACGTATTAGTCTTTTCTTAAAGCTTTCTAATGTAACCTTATATGAATGTCACTTAACATCTTAAACATCTGTACTTCCAAGTAGCACCTAATGTATTTTTACAATGTGCACTATGTACTGTGTAAATCTTTGAATTCTGAAACTTTAGAATGATGCTGGCTTCCTGGCTGAAAACAAGTAAATGATTTAACAGAGATGCAAATGTAAAAGTATGGCATGTATTTTGACCCTGTGTCAAAATATTGACAGTATAACTGTACTGTATGTATCTCTGGACTCTTTTAGTGAAATAATATTGTGCTTGTATATTCTGTAGCACACGCTAAGCAAGTGAGTACAGCAGGGGTATTTTACAGAGACTATAAATAGTTTTCTTGAGTCAATAGTATTGGATTATATCAGGCAACCAGTACCATTTATGCTAAGAGGCATGCATGCTGTGATTTTTCTGAACTCTCTCTGAAGTTCAGTTGTGTGTCTTTTCCCATTATACTAAAATATTAGATCATCACTACTGATGACTTGTAATCACTGCTTTTAAATTGACATGCTGATTGATAAGGCAGGATTATCATGTGATTAAGAACGAATAAGAAATAGGAAACTTCTGTTCCCAGCAGTGCCCCAGATTTCTGTTGTGACTGCTTAAACTGCTTAGCCTCTCAGTATTCTTTTCCCCATTTAAATAAAAAAAGGGCATCATTTTCTTTTCTTGTGGAAATATACAGGAGTGATGTCTCCTGTATTTGTGAATAGTAAAGCAATAAGATAAACACAGAATAAGGATAAACACAGAAATTTATTTTATAATGACTTTCAGCAACTTCTTTGTAATTTCTTTTAGAAACAAAATAAGATCTTATTTTTTCCCAGCATTTCACTTCCAAATTTCATTATATTCATATGCGACTGGGTAACCTTTTTCAAACAAATTTCTATGAATTCACAGAAATGAAGAACAAGGGCCTACTTGGCCTGTTTCTGACTCCAACAGAAATGTCATGAAGGGTATGATAAACCACAAAAAAGGTCTTTAAACTAAATATTTAACAAGCTGTAAAACACTATATTTTCTCTTTTTTTTCCTTCTTGAGTAAAGCACTTAGAGAAAATCTGATTTTTTGGCAAATCTCAGCTTTTCAAATATTACTGTACCAATGAAAATAGATTTTCTACATTTAATTGGATAGTATGTCATATGTAATTAAAGATCCATCACTTTAAATTAACTAAGTTTTGGAGGAGAGCTAGCTGAGTCCTGAATTGAGTTCATAGAGATGTACAAGAACTGAATAGTTTTAAGCAGCTGTTCAACATCCCTCATATTATATAAGAAATGTGTGCCTATTTACACTTCACACCATATTACTGGCAGGAGTAAGTTGGTTTCTTGTGAGAGTCAAAATTTCTAGAGTTACCTATGAAAAAGAAAGGAACGTTAAATAAAATTTGTGCAGAATATAAGGCTACAGCTTTAATTTTGTCCCAGGAACAAAAGGAAGTAAGAAATATAAAGATATCTTTTTTTTTTTTTTGCGTTAGGATTTGCCAACATGACTTTACCACACTATCCCTTTTATATCACACCATTCCTCTGTGCAGGAGCAGTGGCAAAATGGTTAGAAATTAGTTGCAAGGGCAAAAGAAGAGATTAGGATGCAAGGGATGAAATTTCTATTTTTCTTAAATGAACTGGCTTGTTTGTTTGGTTGGTTTGGTTGGTTTTTGGGTGCTGGTTGTTTTGTTGTGTTTTGTCGTTGATCTGATTCAGATTGTTATAATGTTGTCTGAACAGACAAAGGAGGATCCTGGCTGAGTAGAACTGTGAACTAACTGATGTGTAGAACAATGACATTGTCTCCCAGCTGAAAAGTTCACTGCATTCTTTACCATATCTAGTAGTTGTAATATCAGTATGAGCCTTTGATGAAATTTACCTCCTAAAGAATGGAAAAATTCTGCAATATCAAAATCACATAGACAATAAGCTGGAATACTTGCCTAATTTAATATTCCTTTTGCTCTTCTGGGACAAGCTGATCGCTCTCAAGGAGAAACAGGGTGAGATGTGCCTATGAACCTTATTATATTCTCCTCTTGTTCTTTAGAACTGTAGGAAAATGTCTCTTACCCCGTGCAGATATCAGAGTTCACAGACCTACCTGCTTCAAAGTGACTAAGTGCATTCTTTGAAGAACTGGTTCCTTTATATTCTTAGTACAACTTGGGATGGAATCAGATATATGATGAGATACATGGCTAGGAGTGAATAAGGCTACACAACAGTGTATAATAATTTAGACTTTTGTTGCAGACATGCCATCACTATTTTGATTGGCTTATTCCTTAGCAAAACCCACTTGAAAAGAAGTGATCATGCTTCATCTCCATCACACAGATTTAGGACAAATGCAGGAACTTTCAGATTTTAGGAGAAATTATTCTCTAGTGCTGTAATGTTTAGACAACTCATGGATGCTTACAAACATTTTGTTTTTATGCACATTTTATGTTTGAGCATTGCCACAGAAGTCTGCAGGGCTTTATAAAGTTTCTTGTGAGGTTTAATTCCTACAATAATGCATAAAATAAAGGATGATACTTATCCATTGCTGCTCAAGGGGATTTTTATTGGTTGGGAACAGGTTACGTAAGCTACAGTGATAGTGGACATTAACAATTTGTTAATGTGTCTCAGCGTCAGGTTAGGTGTGCTATTGTTTTGGATTTGGTGGTAGTGTGTTTTTTAACAAGGTATCAGACAGATCTCCCTAGAGTTTTCACGTAACTGTTACAGGTCACTGTCTCTTGGAAAACATAAATATGTTAAGAGAAGAGAGAGAGGGCCTTACAGAACTTATACTTAAAAATAAATCCAGCTTTATAAGGCTGATATAGGGTTCTTGCTACTTCATCCACTAAATTTCCAAAGCTATCTTTTCAGTAAAATAAGTTAAACAACTGTTTTCTATTCTATCACAGTCCAGCTAAACCCCTAGCTATGCAGCATATGTCTCCAGAAATCACTCATGGGGGACTTTGAGGAAACGAGCTTCAAAATAGAGAATATTCTGTATTAGTGGACAGAAATAAATCATGGAAAATGTGTACTGATGTCAGGATTACTACCATAGAACTTCATAGGTAAAAACTCAAAAATCAAAGTATCTAAATATGTTGGAACCACCAGCTTAAAGAACAAGCAAGCCGAATCCAAAGACTTTGACACTCTGGTTAATATATAATTCGTATAAATTAAATTTCTCATTAAGGTTTTAATAAAATTTTTAATGCAAAATATCATGATACATTTAACTTAATACACATTTAAATACTCAGGATTGAATGAGCTGCCAAATTCTGAAATGTAGAGTTTTAGCTCTTTCATTTGCATCAGTGAATACTTTCAGTGGCAAAGTTTTCTCATTTGATTATTTACTTTAAATACTCCAGTCAATCGAACAAGGACTGCCCAGCAGAAGAAAAAAAAAGTTTGAAATAATGTTCTTGTTTAAATCTGGCACAAAAAAAAAAGAGAACTTATTCCTTCTTTCTTATCCTTTTTACAGGCTCCTTTCTTTGACATGCAATACTAAGGTTCCCCAGTAGATGCCCTAAGAGTTCTCTTATAAACGTAATGACTAAACTCTGAAATTGAGTATCTGCAGTTTTCTCTTTGTGTGGAGTTTTTTTTAATAGAATCTGTATTATCTGCTATCGAGTGGTCTTATTCTTTCAGATTTCAGCGACAATGAATAATGAAATGATTTGATCCCAAATGAAGTTGAAAAAAGCTGGATGATAAGAAATTAAATATTTATCCTTATTGCTTAATTATTTTTCAATAGTAATTTTTAATGTGGATATTAATTCTGTAGTGTATTATCTCTTTACTGTTTAATCAGTTGTTACTTTATATTCACAAGATGAGAACGGGGACAATGTCATCTTGTCAGAATTACTACCACTGCAAAGCTGCTACACGCTGAAATGAACTTATACCATTTATTTGATTATAAATAATGGAAAAATCTACAGATCTAACCTTAGAGTCTAGGCTTCTTTCCCCTCCTGAGTTTACATCTGTTGTTTTGTGGTATAAATTTGAATTATTTTGATGAATTTCAAAGATAGGTTTCTTGTGTGTGAACAATATTGCATATTCCTTTTATTTGAGTCCCTTTGTGAGAACCCACTTTGAGGAGATATGGGAAAAACCTTAATGTGCTTTTATGATCCTTTTTGTCATTTGGGAGATCTCCTGTGACAGATGGTTGGCACAACCTTTCTCCAAGCCACAAGTAAGCTAATTTTCTTCTATGCCATTTGCCAGTGTCTGTCATTCTGGTGCTTATGATGCCCTGCTGTTATAAAAGCACCGATCCAGGTCTAAGTACATTCTTGTGCTTTTTTTTCAGGACAGAATTTATAGTGGATGCATTATCATCTTTCATTAAAACACTGAACAGACATTGAATGAACTAGATGAGTGGAAAACGAGGGAAAGATGTATGTGTCCAAACTTCATGCCGTGTGTGTGCAAGAGAGAGAGATCTGGAGGATTATTCACGCTATCCCATATCAGAGCACCCTGAGAGTTCCTTTGCTGTCATTGACTTCAAGCTAATCAACGATCTTCACCAGTAACAGCTGCACTGAAGGGGCAGCTGCTGCTGTCTTCAAAAAAAAAAAAAAAAAAAGGCATAATTTGTTAAGAAGTGGAAATTAAACCCTACAAATGGCAGTACTTTGGATTGCATATTATGACATAAGATTTTATTGCTGCTTGAATCTATCAGTGCCTAAAACTATTTTTATTAGTAAGCGACAAATGCAAGTGTGCTTAAAGTGCTGTGCATATTCTTGATTCAAAGAAAAAAACATATTTTTTTTTAATCTTGTTTACTACATTATAACTGTCAGGTTAGTTGGGACAACAAATTAATTAATACTTGATAGTATCAGATTTTAATATCTTAAATTCTTCAATAAGTATTCCCAGGGATGCTTTTCCGAATTTGAATGTTGAAAGACATATCACAGAAAAATAAATTGAACTTGCAGGTGGTGAGGGGTACCAAGCCACAGGGAAGTTACTGAAATAAACTGAAGAGTGATTAACAGTGCAAGTTTGTGAAATTTCATATTTTTCCCCTTACTGATTGTTAATACAAAATCCCAAGAACAAATTAAAAAAAATTTAGCTTTAGAAGTGCTATGAGTAGAAAAGCCAAGAAAAGAAAAATAGTCACTTCTGAAATACTACACTTACTCTCTAATTCAGCATTTATTTTGAATGCAATGCTGTTTACAAGGAATGTAACCCCTTCTCCAGAATTATTTGCAGTAGAAAAGGAGATACAAATCAGTCAAAGAAAGTGACTAACTGAAAGTTAGTCAACGTTGTTCTAACTTCAGTGAGTTATGGATAGGCTGTAAAGTATGAGAGCATATGTTTTGGACTGCTAGCTGAAGTTAAACCACAACATGGACAAATACTGAATGTGTTGCTAAACAATTTTTACCATGCGTTATTTGCATTAACTTCCCTCTAACATATTGAGACTTTGGCCTTCTATTTGTCTTAAATAAAATTTTCTTCTTGGATCTCATGTTAAGCAGCATCTCATAAATACAAAATAGGGAATCTTTGTTATTAACACCTATAGTCTTGAAAACATAAGCCAGCTTTGAAGTTCCTCTGTGTTTCTCATCTTTACAAGAAAACATCAGTACTTGCTGCATGTGTTCTCCTTTGCCCAATGGCAATGCTTCAAATTGGGGTACAAAAATAAAAACCAAGCATAACTGATTGTCAAGCACATGAGACTTGAGTATACCAAACTCTGAAAATTGTGTGGCATGCTGTATGGGATCTGTAAGACACTATCATAAAGTATCCAAAGTAAGGTTATGGAAACCAGAAACATACTACCAAGCAGCAGCAGTCTCTCTTGACTAACAATTAGTGGCTAAACACAGTATAAATTCTTCATTAGAGTAGAGTATGTTGGTTTGCATTATATCAAGTGAAGTAATATCCCAGTGCAATACTCTGTGGATGAAAATGTTTGAACTGCTAAAAATGATGATGTAAGGTATGGGTCACAAGTCAAAATAATTAAAAAATTAATTCATTAGCATATTTTTTTGTGTGTGTAAAAATAGAGTCAACATTGCACAAAATGGAGCTTGTAAATAGTATCCATTTAGCAGAAGACAGATGTCAGGATATGAATAGGCAAAGTTTATTTTCCAACTAGAGTCTATGACAGCTGATACAGATCTAAATTAGAGGGAAAATTAGAAAGAAAGTATTCACTACAAATACATCAAAGTAATTTTAATTAAATATGAGCTTTTAAATTGAATATCATGGAGAGTGGACAAAGAAGAAAGATAAGCACGATCAGATAAACACCCTCAAAAATGCAAGAATGCCAAGATACATTAATGTATTACTCTGTTGTATCATTATTTACACTCAAATTTAGGAATGCAAGTCCTCCCAAGATACAGAGATTTTCAGATTTTTTTAAGGGTCTTCCATGTGCTATTTTTGGGGTTATTTGTCTACTAATTTGCAAAGCCAAGCAGTAAGTTATGGTATGTCAAACCTTTCATAATTTGATAGATTTCCTAACTACTTCATTAATTGCGTTATATAAAACATTCATGTAATTGTTGATTGTTTTATGTACTTTCATAATGGCCAAGGAGAATGGATGTGTAAGATCCCTGTTCACTTTCACAATGTTTCAATTTCCTCCTAGTTTTGAACAAGTTGGTTTTGGGTTTACCTCTGTCCCAAGGGAGTTTCTGGTACAGCTGTGCTAGTAGACTCAGAATCAGTTTTGTATTGCAAAAATTGTCATTAAGGAGTGGAATTTTATTCTGTCTGTACTTTGCAAAGAACCTGAGAGGGGTTAAGAAAAAAAAAGAGGGGAGAAGTAAAAATAGGCATTCAGAAATGCTATACAGATACCAGCCAAGCTGCCTTCACGATAACTGGCAATTTTAAGGGGTTGGGTCAACGCAAGTCTGGTTTATTTGGCTTTATATTCTACACTCTGTGTGTCAAAGTTAATCATGTTTCTTCTTGTAGTGCTTTGACCTAATTAGCAGTGCACTAAGAACTGCCTCACAAAATAGTAAGAAACTAATGCAATCCAACTTATCCCATTTCCTACGTTAACTAGTTCAGGTTTTTAGGTTTTACCTAGTTTTTTTTCTTACTACAAGTTTGTTCCACATGTTGCCACAAGTGTAATTAACCTAGAAAGCTGATGTACGTCAGAGCAGCTGACCTCTGCCTGGCTTTACCCTAGTCATGGGTGATTTAAAGACAGTTTAATACTTTAATCTGTAACGTATTTCCCAAAAGGCACGAAACAGGTAACCTATAATGGCATGATGAGTAGATACTTAATTTTCATAATGATTTCACACTGAAGATGAAGTAGCTACTCTTTAGAAGTGGTGGAATGGATTAATTTAAAAGTAATAAATCAGATAACTAAACCTGTTATCTCACAATAAAGCAGATTCAAGTGAGGCTACTGTTTCTTTGCTTGATTTCACACATGCATATTTCTAATTTTTTAAGCCACTAGCTTCCAGTTGGATTTTTTGTTTTGTTTATTTCTGTTTGTCCAAAGGTACCTCTTTTATTGCTTATAAACAGAGCATATAATTAATGGTCTTATCTCAAGGTGCTTTTTTTCCTGTATGTTTTTCAGAACTAAATTATGATTCCCAGTAACATGTCACTATGTCTGGCATGGGTTACCAGTGAGCTCTACCTCGACACTCAAGCTCTGAAATTTGGTACGGACAGCAGGGATTATCGACACAGGCTGTGCAAAGCCTCCAGCATACTTGAGCTTTCAGATAGCCCGTTGATATATTAAAGCTTATAAATATTGCATAACACCCACCCTGCTTGAAGCGTGCAAGCACAACAACCCTCTGTGCTTCAGCGAGGAATTACTCGCTGTTTCACAGCAGTTGCTCTTCTCGCTGCGGCGCCCGCGCTGCCATCTGCCCGGGGCGCTGGGTGCCGCCGCCCGGGGACACGGTTCTCTGGGGACCGGGGGAAGGGAGAGATGCGGAGGGGAAGCCAAAGGAAGGGCACGGTGAACTCTGCCGGGGCAACAACCCCCGCGTGGGCTGGGAGCCCTTCGGCGAGAAGGGGTGGGGAAACACGGAGGCGTTGTATTTTCCCGTCCCATTAAAAAAAATATAATTTAAAAAAAAAAAAAAAAAAGAAGGAAGCGGGAGGCGGCAGTTGAGAGGAAGTTCGGGCGCACGCGGGGAGCCGCGGGCAGCCCCGGGGGCGGCGCGGGGGCGGCGCGGGGGCGGCGCGAGCGGCGGCGGGGCCGCGCGGGCGGGGGCGGCTCCCGGCGCTCGGCGGCGGCAGCGCGGCCGGTGCTGTCCGCGCGCGGCGGTGCTGAAGGGCGCGCGCCCCGCGCCGCCTCCCCGCGGCGCCTCGCGCCCGCCTCGCTGCTCCCCGCGCCCGCTCCGGCTGGGAAGCGCCGCGCTGGGAACTGCTGCTGCTGCTGCTGCGAGTTTCGCTCCGGACTGCTGGCTCCGTCTCTGGATCGCGGCGGGCCCGCTCTTGGCTTTGTTAAAGGAAGAAGTGTTCCTCTCTTTGCGATTTACACGGGGACCGGGCGAGCTGGTTTTTTCTTCTTCTTTTTTTTTTTTTCCCCCCCCCCCGTGCGGATTTTAGTCACTCTTGGACAAGGTAAGCAGCATTACTAATACCTATCTATCTATCTATATTTCACGTAAATGGGTGCCAGATGGGATGGAGGAGCTGGCAATTAAAGGCAGAGCAAAGTTGGAACCCTGTCAGCCCTTAGGTCGGTGTAGGGGTGCAGTTTTCAGTGAAAAGGGCTCCGTGAACAAAAGATGAATATGAATGAGAAGTTAAGAGGCTTATTTTTATTGAAAACTGGCTCTTAGGGTAATGTTTGGATGTTTGAGAATATTTTTTTTTAGAAATCTTGAATATTATAAAAATGTCTCAAAGGACGTTACAGAACCTTCTTTGTATAAACACCGGGTTTGGGGGACTAGACGAGCTTCGGCTGATTCTGTCTGAGGGAAGAGGGGATATCTGAGGTCATTCTGGCAAGTAGAGAGTAAAGTAGGAATTAACGAGGATTTAAAAGAATAGCCCTATGTTGCTCTGTGTTCTTGTGCGTGCCTGTGTGTGTGTGTAACAGAAGGACGGTGATACCTTGTTACTTGATGGGCAATTCATCAGTGTAACACTGTGAACTTGTGAAACAGCACCTTTATGAAAAGGATCATCACCACCTCTGCCTCCAAGGTCAATATGCTCTGTGTGTATCTGCGAAAGTTGTGGGTTTTTTTCCTTTGATGTTGGCTGAACATCAGGCCTGCTTCCAGGCTGCAGCTAGGCTTAAATGCAAATCTCGTATTTAATAATACTGTATTATGTTGCATTTCTAGGACTGCTGTTGTTGGTAATTGAATAGAACTGAGAAACGTGGGTAGATAAAATGTTCTTTCAGCACTGTTTAACCTTTCACAAGCTTGGTAGGGAGCTCTGCTTCAGTGAGGAGTTTGCTGCTGCTTCTGTGAGAGTTGTCAGAGTTGTGCACATGCAGAGCTGAGTGCCACACAGGGATTTCTGCACAAGTGGAGCTGAGTGCCATGCAAGGATTTCTGCACACAAAGAGCTGAGTACCACACAGGGATTTTTGTCTGAGATTAAGGCTGATTACAGAAGGAATAGGCTGCTGCCGGTAGCCAGTGCTACTGTGATGGTTGAACAGAACATGCAGGCAAATGAGGTCCCCACCTTGTATTTTTTAGGATTATGTAGCACTTCATACTCCCTGGCTGTAATAAATTTTCTTGGGAACTGGGACCTAAACCACAAGTGTTTCTCTGCACAGTTGTCCTGCATAAGTGCTAGCAGTTGTAGGAACTGTGAGCGTAAGGTAACTTTTGCTGATGAGATGAAGCTGATGAAAAGAGGCTGTTTCATAGTGTTGTAGCTTTTTTTTTTTTTTTTTGCTCCTGCATGATTTACTTAATGTTAAGGTGGGTTGTTTATACTCTAGCTGATGAAAAGCACACAGTAAAAAGATAACCATCGGGCAGCAGCACAGAGCTACTGATGAGTAAAATTGAAAGCAAGCAAATTAGGAGAAAGTTGTTTAGGTTGCCAAGGCTTTCATTACATTTGGGTAGAATTAGGAAATATGTTTTACTGTTCTGTCCCTCTGTCCCTCCCCCTCTCTCTAATCACAAAATAACTATTTCTTTCCTCTCTCAACATTAGGGAAAGAAAGTTTATTACAGAGCACTTACACTGTGTACAAACCTTCATTAATAACCTATCCATAAGTTAGGACAGCTCTTATCATCTGTCATTGACATGAATATTAATTTGCTTTGAAATATTTTGATATAATTTTGAGTTATGCTTTTTAAGGTATGGAGATTCAGATGCTTACTTTCTTAAGTAGACATTACAAAAATATTCTGAAAAAGTTATTTTGAACTATGTAGAGTAGACGGTAGAATAACTGAGGGGAACCTCCCCCCCCCAACAGAATAACTCCCAGCCCATTAATTATACGGCCAAACTTTTGATGTTTATACAGGACCTGAACCTGCAAATCCTTGTTCACTTGAGTAGTCTTTATTCATACATATAGTCCTGTTAACAGGAAAAAAGACTATCTCCATCATTACATAATTAAAAGTCATTGACGTTGTACAGATCAGTCATTTTACCAGCATCAATCACGTGATAAACTTTGATGCTAAGACATTAATCTTGTGCTTTTAAATTTATGTCTTATATCTGATTTTATTTTCTATGTAATGTTTTGCCTTCATTCGTATTAAGATGCTTTACTTTGTAAATCATGTTTTAAAAAGGGAGATTTTAAATGGTATGTAGACTCAAAAGGGAGCAAAATGGCACTGCTATTTTTCAACAAAATGGTGTTCTAAATATACATATACATCCAGTGTGGTCCATAGACATTTTGGTCACTGGTTCTAATTAGAAAAAGTCTGTCTTCAGTAATAAACTTTCTTCAAGCATATTTGTAAACTTGTAAGGATATGATTTGGTATAAAATGCAGTTCCAAGACCTTTATCATCACCACACAACAGTTGAGAAAACCCCACATGTTAATGACTTGCCAAACAGCTCACTGCAGGACTAATTGAAAATCAGGGAAGAGTTTTGTTATAAAAACAGCATTCAAGGAAGCTCCCTGTTTAAAGAGCTACTTTACAAACCCTGCTTGTGCTGAGCAACACACAAAGATGTGGGTGTGAGGGAATATACCTATAACTAATGAAAATATCAACACATGCACAACCTGTCAAGGTTCCAAAACTTACTTTTGAAAGTGGATCACTTGGTTATTTGCTGGGTTATGGCCCTTGACAGCAAATGGTAATCAGAAAAAGCCCAAACACCATGGTTGCTCAGTTGTAGGTGTGTTCTGGACTTACCTAATCATGTCAGTGTGTCATTCAGATTTGTGTGTGAGTTTACCTAGTAATCCTCAATATTTGTTTAAAAAAGCAAAGATATTCATTTTTAGAAGAAAAGAACTGTTACAATCACACAAATTATGTCTTTAATAAATACCGAACTTTTATTGTCCTTAGATAAATGCATGCTGTTCATGTGACTTTATATAACATTTTAGAAAATGTAAATTTTTTGTCATTCTTCTCTGACTTTTAGAGACTAAAATAGTAATGAAAACAAGGCTCTGCTCAGTTTTGTTAGTTATAAACCTAAATATAATTTGGAACTCGAATAGGAATCATTCTGCCTTTTAATTAATCTGAACTTGGCTTTGATTTCTCAAAGGTAACAGGTCAAATGAAATTTAGGAAGTCAATTCTGAATATTTTTCTCCAATCTAGTAAATATTATGGGATAATTCTGGATGTTAAATGTTGCAGGAGTAATTCTGGACATTAAATATTGCAGGAGTGAATCACTGGCTCAAGGGGAAGCAATGAATTAAATGCCACCCTTGACTTTGTTTTTCAGGCTTTCTAAGCAAAAGTGGGACAATAATCATTAATTATTCAGTGTAGCTTGGCCTATTATGGTACTTAATTTTAAAGTAAAATAATTTGATTAGCAAGTTTGTTTGTAAATCTGTTTAATCCCATTTTTCACTTCAAGCTTTTTTTTTTCTTCTGAAGCATAGGGAATAGCTGTCAGCAAATGAAAAGATTGGAAACTTGTTTGCATAAGATATTATACATATTTAATACAGCATGCTTTTCCTTGCCTCTTGGTAGACAGAAAAGGCAAAGAATATATTTATATTATTAGAAGAGCAGTAAGATGAAATTTTTCTCTGTAGTAAGGAGACATTGAGAAGGCTGTGGGTTGACTAGGAGTTGTAAATATTGCTGTGTCAAACTCCCTCTAACACCTCCAATATCAAGGATTACTAATGCCCAGGAAAAAATATTCAAGAAAAACCAAACCTACAGGCTCATTCTCTTTTCTGCTATTTTACAAGATCTTTCTTTAGATTTTGGGTTACAAAGTCTTGTCTACTAGAAGGTAGGTTGTGTTCCTTTCCAACAGTTGCATTTATTAACAGATGTATCTTCATTCGGATGGACCAATGCAGATCAAGAATTTTCTGTACAATTACAGCTGCAGAACTACTTCAAAAATGTTCCCTTATTACCAGTATCTCTCATTTCCTCTATGCCATTGTTAATTCTGTTTGTATTGGCTAAATGTACTGATCAAGGGAGGTTGCTGTGGTCCAGCCAGGTATGAGCCTTACCAAGTGGCTATGGGAATGACTTGAAAATATGTATTTGTTATCTATTTTTAGCTTTACTTGGTAGCCGTGTTTTTGCAGGTATTTACCCTTGCTACCCTATTCAATTAATCACTCTTTTTTAGCGTACACTATGTGTAATTAGTGGTGAATTATGTGGCTGCATTGCTGAGTTGTACAAAACTTAATAAAATAAGAAGTTCTAAAGAGTTAAAAGACAGGAGAGCTGGCAAAGCTTGCACTGACTGCTTGAAGTAGGTTGAAGTTCACATCTTATTTGCATTTGAATTAACTGAGGTTGGTGTCCAACAGTGCTTTTCAGAGCAGATTTCAGAAAGACTTTTTTGTCTAATAAAGTTCTTGAAAATGTTAGATGGAAGATGAAGGATATTTAAAATACTTCTTTCTTTTCCTGACAGGGAGAGCTTTTTTCTCATTTTACTCCAAGTGAGGCTTATTGTAGTCTGAAATATTTTTACCACTGAATAGGCGGTCTTGTGGTAAAAAGCCACTATCATTTTTAGATCAGCATATTAAAAACTTTCTGAAAGTATTTTTAGTTCCTTCATAGAGAATTTCTTAATATCTACAAAAAGAAATAAAATAGTCTGAAAACAGCTCATAACTTCAATTAGATAAAATGTTATTCATTACTAAAAATGTTCTTTTATTAAGTGATAGGAACTTCTAGATTATTACTTTGCATACATTTGCTTCCATAAGGAAACAAAATGTTCTAGAGTCTTTTTGCATTGTAACTCTGAACTATACATATTTCCATTATTATAGCAAAACTTTGTCTTCCTAAATAATATGTAAGTCATTATACTTCTAATCACACTTAAATAAATGAATGAGCAATGAAACAAAAACAGGTAGAAAATTCTTACATGATGGAAATAAACTTTGTTTTCAAAGAACTTCAAAGTTCAACATTTCAAGTTCTGGGTTTTTTAAAATATATTTTCTTACGTAAACTTTACTTAAAACACCACCATAACTGATAATATATGTTACTTATGGGTTTTATTAAATTTAATTAAAAAAAACACTTTCACATTATTCTGGTAGATCCATGGAAATCTTAATTCGTAATACGTACAACTTTTGATTATGTTACAGACTGAATATACTGCACTAATATTACAATTATGCAAATAATTGAGGACTGTATTTGATGACAGTGGTGTCCTTTCAGTGATAACAAGAAACATTCAAGATTCGAACACATTTAGTATACAAACAGAAAAGACTAGTATTTACTTTCTGACTAGTATTTACTAACTTTAGTGTAATGGAAAGGTAGTGCACATGAATGAATGACTGATTCACAAATGCCTATCTTTTAGAGTTGCAGAGTCCAAATTTTTATTAATACAAATTTTTATTAATACCCGTCGTACCTAAGTAAAAGATGAGATGCACCATGTTGGTTTTGAAAATGCCTTTTGCATTTATCTTTTAAGAGAAGGATAATTTTTTTGTCACATTTTGGAGAGGTTTTTGTCCCTTCTGCATCATCATTTCTAGCAGAGTCTGTTTTTCCCTCCTAAGGGTCTGTTTTGAATCTTAAATTAACAAAAAGCAGAAGCTTTTAAAAGACATGAAGTTTGCACTGCATCTTGGTAACTATTCACTTTTTATGAAAGATTTGAGATTGTTGAACCTGTAGAAAAAAATCTGAGTGAGGTACCTTTGGTAAAGGCAGATTTTCTCAGTGTTTTCCAGATATTAACTCAGATCTGAGAAATGAATGCTCAGAAAACTGTCAGAAAGACAGTATCAGTGCAAACTCTGATGTTATCAAAGAAAGACTGGTTTGCATTGCAAGGGATCTTAAAGCTCCTCTAGTTCCAACCCCCTGCCATGGGAAGGGACACCTTCCACTAGACCAGGCTGCTTAAAGTCCATCCCATTTGGCCTTGAACACTTCCAGGGATGGAGCATCCACAACTTCTCTGGACAACCTGTTCCAGTACATCACCACCCTCATAGTGAAGAATTTCCTCCTAATACACACAATCTAAACCTACCCTCTTTCAGTTTAAAACCATATACGCCTGTCCTATCACTGCATGTCCTTGTAAAAAGTACCTCTTCATCTTTCTTGCAGCCCTCCTTTAGGTACTAGAAGACTGCAGGCTGAACAACCCCAACTCTGAGCCTGGTGAGATGCTACATAGTAGAGGTGCTTCAGCCCTCTGATCACCTTGGCAGCCCTCCTCTTGACTCACTCCAACAGGGCCACATCCTTATGTTGGTGTCCTCAGAGCTAGATGTAGTACTCCAGTGGGGTCTCACAAGAACAGAATGGAGGGGGAGAAGCACCTCCTTAGACCTTCTGTCCACAGTCCTTTTGATGCAGCCCAGGATACTGTTGTCTTTCTGGGCTGCGAGTGGATATTACTGGATCATGTTGAACTTGTCAACCAACATCCCGAAGACCTTTTCCCCCAGGCTGCTCTCAATATATTCTCCACTCAACCTATATTTGTGCTTGAGATTGCCCTGACCCAGGTGCAGGACCTTGCACTTGGCCTTGTTGAACTTCAAGAGGTTCTCACAGGCCCACCTCTCAAGCCTGTCAAAGTCCCTCTGGATGGCATCCCTTCTCTTCGGTATGTTGGCTGCGCCACGTGGCTTAGAGTCATTGGCAAACTTGCTGATGTTGCACCGATCCCACTGTTCATGTCACTGACAAAGATGTTAAATAGTGCCAGTCCCAATACCAACCACTTAGGAACACCATTTGTCACTGCTCTCCACTTGGACATCAAGCCATTGACCACAACTCTGGGTATGACCATTCAGCCACTTCCTTATCCACCAAGTGGTCCACACATCAAATCCGTTTCTCTCTAGTTTAGATAAATAATTTAAATTAATGAAATTTAAATTAAATTGAGTTATTTATTGAATAGTAGCATCTTATTTTGACAGCAAGCCCTTCTTTTCTCTCCACTCTGTTTCAAGATGGAAACATAAGTTCAGCTCGTCATCTGCTTTTGCAGTGGAAAGGCCACAGAAAAAGAATGCTCTTCATGACAGTACATTTGGTTTGTCCTTGTAAAATGGAATTAAGTTGCGTGGGTACTCCCTCTCCTTGCAACAGCCAAGGTTAGCCATAACCTCAGCTTCAGAGAGAAATCGATGTTTTTAATCTTGAGGGCTGATTTTTAAGTTGAAATACAGTTCATCATATTGCTGTTCTTCCATATTATCAAGTACTTTGACAGAGGTAATTCTTATTTAAAATAAACTACAAGACACACAGCACCAGGTTAACATAGTTTGATGACTGATTATATTTCTCAATTATTTCCTAGGCCTTTTAAGGTGAATGAATCTTAGCTAGTATAGAGGAGACTTAAAAATATTCTTTTATAAATTTGTTGGTCCTCTAACATACATATTATGCTTCTGTCTTTCATTAATACTACCTTTATATTCTCATGTAATTCAAAAACCCAGCAATAATTAGTGCTATGGTAGTATTTCAACACAAAGATTGTATTTCTGTTTTAACTTTTATGATTTTTTGCTCAAGGCTGCCTTTGATAAACTGTAATATTCTGTAAAAAATTTTCTACACATTGATGCACATGGACTGATTTAGTTCTTTCCCTGAGACACTGAAAGAAAAAAAACATAATTAACATCACTCCTGAGATTTAACTTTTGTATTATGCTAATTATTTTTTGAATTGGAGACAGTTTTTCAAGTGAATTTAAACTGTGTTGCTTAGCTGTAATTGCATTTTAGTCTACTGTCTAATAATAGGCTGATTCTCTTATTTTATGCTTGGAGAATTATTGTCAGAGAAATATTTCAACAGTCTGCATTTGGATGTTCTTGTTGCAGTCAGTGGGGTGGGGGGAGGTTAGCTGCACCTTCGGGATTTCATTTGAAACATTACTAGAGTGCTTCAAGCATCAGATCTTAAAATTGGTGCTCCCAAAAGACCAAAAATCTAATATTTTAATGTATTCATATGCTTTATATCTTTTCTGTGTAATAGTCATATTCATCTACTGCTCTAGGCTCTCAGTAATCTCTTTCATGCGTAAGTAAACTTTTAAAAGAGCTGCTATGCTTGTATTTGTAAAAATGTACATTATATACACATAAAACCTTAATAAATCTATACTGAAAATTTGATTTATATTTCAAAAGTCTCAGACATCAATATAAAAAAATAACAACCCCTGTTGTTATGATTTCTTAGATAGAACAACTCTCACATTAATAAAGAGATATAAATGAAAGTTTGTGATATAATTTGCTGCTGTAGTGATTTAGACTGCTTTTATTAATTTATGCACTACATCTGACTCCTTCATGAGCAATATGAAATATTATGACTAATAATTTTGTTTTTATCATTCTCTGCTTTCCTTTTAAGAGACAAAAAGTCCAATTTTAGTGAGTTATTCTTGTATTTTTGATAACCTGGGTATGCTCCTGGAGTTATCAGACCTAAAGAGGTGATCATGAAGCTCTTAATGTTTAAAACAATAAGCAGAGAGTCTTGTACCTTTGTTCTTTTTTTTTTTTTTTTTAAATGAAGAAAGTGAACAGAAACTGAACTTCCATATATGCATGAAAATTCTCAGTTTTAAAATTTGTGTTATTTAAGTATTAAGTATTACATATTTTCCATGAAGAAAAATGTCTTCACTGAAAGGGTGGTCAGGCATCGGAACAGGCTGTTTAGGGAAGTGGTTGAGCCACTGTCCCTGGAATTGTTCAAGAAACATATGGATGTGGCACTTCAAGATATGGTTTATCAGGGAACATGGCGGTGCTGGGCTAACCATTGGACTCAGTGATCTTAGGTCTTTTCCAATGATTAATGATTCTATGATTCTACTGAATTTGGGCTCTTCCAAAAAGAACTACAAGAAGAGTTGTAATGTTATATATAAGTATTGCAAAAATCATTAACAGTTGATGGGGTTTTTTTTAAAGATTAAAAATAAGTAAAGACTAATTTTAAACTTCCCATACACCTGAGATTCTTAAGGTCTCAGATTATTATTTTGATTTTCAACATTAATTTTCTTATCCCAGCATGCAGCTGAAGAATGCTGGGGCATTTTGATTTGTACCCATCAACAACCCTGCAAAAACCAGTTTGATGTTTGTAAGAAAGGAAAAGGTTTGGTAATTTGGGGGATTCTTAAGCACTGGTTAGCCATTTCTGAACAGAAGTGGATTTCTGAGGCGACTGTTGGTAAAGTCAACTGATCTACAAGCCACAGCTAATATAGGAAGTCAAAAAGGAATACCTCATGCTGAAAAGAGTTTATTGCAATAATTCAAGTCAGTGAATATTTGAGGACAAGTAGCTTCTCAGTATACTCTTTGTTTTGCCTGTAGACAAGGTTTGTAAGCCAATAATCATTATGAATTTTTCGTTGATTTTGACTAGTGTCTGAGGGATCAGTTCTCTTACAATCCTGTAATAACTGCATCAGAATTATTTGTGTGGGACAGATGTAATGCATTCTAACTTTCTTCTATTTCTGGTATTTATGTCCAGCAGTAATTACGCATTTAGTTTTTCCTTTTAAATTGTTTTTTTCCTCCCTATTTTTGATAGTTATCTATTTCACAAATGGCCCCTTAGTCTCAAAAAGCCAGCTTTTTTTGTGTTAAAGTTTGCATACTTAATTATTTATAACAGTATGTAAAACTGTTCATCATGCAGCCCTGCATAGAATACACAATGTCAACTTAGGACTTCACAAGTTAAAACACCTCCTTTAGGAACTTAAACTGAGACACAAAGAAATAGAAAAGTGCTACTGAAAAGAGTCAAACTGTTTTCAGTCAGCATACAACACAAATCTAAAAGAATATGCAATTTGCAGTGGAGGTTCAGCTGATTTACAAAGGTGAGTGATAAAAGTGAAGCTTCAGAGTTGAAGTTTCCTGATTGAAAATGGTGCATCTAGGCAAATAGATGAATCAGAAGTTTGTTAATAAGTACAACTGGAGGAGAAACACCCAGAGGAAGGCTTTTCCATAGTAAATATTTTTACAATATATTTATAATTATTTTACATATCATATTTGTTTATAATATATACATATATATTTACACTATATTATTTATTGTATTTACAATAATTTTATCATATAAAGCCAGTGATAAAAAGCTGGTATTATCACTATCTCTCTATCCATATCTATGTCTATATATCTTTGAGTTTTTGAACATCAAAAAGTACCTTTTAATAAGTGTTGCTCATAAATTTCTAATTAAGGACATTTCTGAGTTTACCTAGTCTCTCAAGGTTATCAAGAAATGAAGTACAGAAAATAAAAGGCTATGTTTTCTAGGAGCTGGACAGTAAGAATACTACTACTCCATTTGGCTTGTACTAATATGCATCTATACCCAGGAAATCTCCTGTAACTTCTCACAAGTGAAGGGTCAGAATTTGGCAGATCTGGGCTTAAAAAACAGATCAGAAAGTGAAGACAAAAATCTAGTAATTGTGTATATAAATTAACAAAAACTTTAGAACGTGTTCTTAAATATTCTTGGAGGGGAGGGCATTATGGACTGAGAAATATTTTTTGTGTTGCTCCATGTTAAGAGATAGTGTCATTTTTCTCTTCAGCTGGAATTAAATTTTAGTGTAAAATTAGGCAGGGGGCAAAAGCCTTTGACCTATTTAACTAGAGAAACTGTTCATGTTTGCTGGATATCACAGCACCTGCTAGGAGTAAAAACATTGATGAAATAATCCTAAAGGAGAAGAACATTACTCATGGTCCACCAAAAGAATGAAGTTATGAAGTAGCTACTTCCCTTAAATACACAAAGGAGAGAAGTCTGCAACAGCTTAACTTGTGACATTGTGGCTACTTTTCTTGCTACCAGTTTCTAGTGGGAAAAAATTGTGGAATTACTAGTGGAAAAATAGAAGAAAAAAATAGCTTTTTTGTGCTCTCAGACTGACTGAAAAGTGGTATGGTTACGTTTACATTAATATTATCAAAGCAGGTTTCATTAGTGAAAACATGAGGATAAATCAGACGCCATATATGCAGCTCCACACTTAATTACTAGAAGACCACTTCTGTAACTAAGATTATGGCATTGTTTTGAAATTTGCTTCCCCCTTTTTATCTTTGCATGTATGTTATTTCTGGCTGTATTCAGGAAATATTATAAAATTAGAGCCAATCTAACAACAGAAGAATATCAGTGGTAAAAGTCTGTAATACTAAAGAAGACTCCTAAATTACTGGATGCTCATAAAGGGCTGTTATGATGCATAATATCAATTTTTTTTTTTGTTATGTAATGAAACAAAATAAAACACCCACCCTAAAACCTAGAATGCTGCTCTAGAATGGATGTTTACAATAGATAAAATAATAGACAATTGAGAGTCCCAATAGCCAAAATATCCCTATAGTATTATTTCTAGTGGGGGATGATAGCCTTATGGGAATGTTATTCTAGAAAGAGATTGATGTAAGGCAAACAGTGGCTGTGTTTATCCTCCTGGGCATGTTTCTGATACCCCATTATGGTTTCAAAAAAACTCAAACCCAAACTCAAACCAAAAAGGTGGAAGGGGCTATCTTGCCCAGCTTTGTAAATGGTTCTTTTTGAGTAGATTTTAAATATTCTCTGTCTAGATTTGTATCTCCCTTAAGCTTTTAGAGTAGCCAAAACTGGGGTAAAATGTAGACGCGAATCCAGGCTATCTTTCATGGATGATGTTCAAAGAAGTCAAGTAACTTTGGAAATAAGGGGGATACCTTTAATGGCACCTACTCTCTTTTCTCCCCAGTGTATATCGTGCATTAACTTATTGGTTACTCAGAACTGTAGGGAACTTGGAGGCTGTAGTACCCTTGTAGACCATGAATAGGGAACAGTACTCAAATTGGAGCTTGTTTTGTTTCCAAGTGTTCAATGTGGTAATTGCAGCCACTGGCTGCAGTGTCAGTGCTAAGGGTTGGCAATCTTTTATTAAGTGAAAAATTAGGGAATATGAGCAGCATGCACTGGTACCTGGGATATCCCTGCTACTTCCTTAAATTCATCCCCTTTTGCCTCATCTCCCACACCATGACACTAAGATAAACAGTGAACCTGATGCATCAGTTTGGTCCCTGAATATACTGCCTTTATCCGTCTTTGACACTCTCCTTTTCTTCCTGCTGGAACTTTCTACTGATACAGGACAGAGTCCAAGGCCTTATTTTTGGAGGAGCCAGACAGAGAAGGCTGGCTGACCTGTGTTTGCTGCCAGCTGTGGTTTGAGGTGATCTGTGTGCTGTCTTACTCTGAAGGATAGAAATTGTTACCCACTCTCTTCATTGAATGTGCAGATTCCTTCATTTAAGCAATTTTAAGTTTTAAGACATTGAAGATAGATGAGAAAGAAAGGTAGATTTTCCCCTCTATATCTAGGCAGGGTAATCCTGATTTTTCAATGTGGGCCAAATCTGCAAGACTGTAAATAGTTTTCAGATTCCATTACATGTTGCTGAACCAGATGAAAATCTTTTTTTTTTTTTTTTTTTTTGCATATATAACCTCCTGCAAAATAACTTTTGAAACCTTTTCTCTGTTTTGATAGCTTTCTCTGTTTTGTGGCTTACAGAAAATATCATCTGCTTAACAAGAAATGTTTGAAATTGCTGAAGGGTAGGCATTGTCAGACCTTCAAAATACAGAGCAAGAGACATTTCAGTTCTAATAGCATAGGGGTACTTACGTGAGTCAGCACCAAGGATGCATTCGTGCCGACGGTAACTGATTCATCAATAAAGAGTCTGTATGTAGCTGCAGCACTTGGACATTTGCCACCAGTCATCTGATCAGCATTTGACAGAGCAGTTGGAATGCAATGTTCAGCAATGTCTCCTGACTCCTGTTCATGAGTGTTGCACTTCACAGAGGTATCCTAGACAATCCCAGAACCTATGCGGTTAACTCAAAAATGGGGAATAGCGTCAAGGTGGGATGACAAAGGGAATACAGACTTACATTTCAGGGGGGTGGGGTGGTTACTCTTGAGGCTGTAGCTTCAGAGAAAGATGGGATGTTCTTGCCCCTGCACACGGTTCATACCAGATGTGATATAGAGAGTCTGGTGGTGACATTTGAGCTCTAATTTCCTGCTGAAATATACTTTTTTTTTTTTTTTTTTAAAGAAGCTCCTTCTGGGGTTTCCTGGTACACTGATGATGAAAAGTTCATTTCAGTTAATTTTACATTTTTTTTCTGTATTTCTATTGTATAAGTAAAATTGAAGATATTTACCTTTTTGCCTTTCCAAAAATGACCAAAAAACACCAAATAAAGCACTTCAAAAATTGAAAAAAGGAAAATATGTACAACTTTTTTTTTTAGGTCAATAAATGAACACAAAAAATTTGTTTTCAATGTATGATACAGTGGTGGTTGAGGAGAGACAAAATAATTTCCTTTCACATACTACCAGTTCATCACCGCATACTGTCTGCTCCTTTCTTTATTTGTGTTATCATCATTCCATTCTTCTTAGAAGTAACAGTTTTTTTAGCTAATGAATTATTGAAAAAAAAAAATCTTATTTTACAATCCTATTTAGCTACAACCTAATCAGAACATTGCAGGTTTTCTGATTTGCTGTCAGCTTTCCAGTATGCAGTTGGAAGGTTTTTCTCTAGTAGATATAGTAGAGCAACCTAAAAACATAAACAATAAAATCCAGTAAAATAGTATAACACAGTTAAAACATAGCAGGAAATGAAGTTTCTGATCCTATTAAACAGGATTGTGAGCATTAAAATAAGAGAAATGTTTTTTTAGAAATACCTATGCAAAATTTAAAGAAGGCTGCAGTTTTTCCATGGATAATTAGTATGTCCTATAATGATACACTAAATTTACTGTATATAGTAGAATGTAAAAGACCAAGTCAACTGTCGCAGTCAATTTTTTTTTTTCACCAGGTATGATAGGGTGAGGTTTTTTGTTCTATAAAATCTCGGAACTGTATGTGTTTCCTTCCTACTATGCTCAGTCTATTAATTTCATTTGCATAAGGAGAGAAAGTCCTTCTTTTATTCACTTGGACTTTAATGTCCAAGCACATTGCACTGGGAACTCATGCCAGCTTTATGACTGATTGAACAAGTGTGATTTTCTGTATTGTGCTGAATTCAGGCTCATGAAGAAAGTTGACCTTTCTGGCAGTAAAGAAGAAAGTGAGTCAAGTCATCACAAAGCAGGAAAGAAGAGAGGCGAAAAACTCCACAGAAGTTAAATTGAAAAAGGGAAAATACTTATAACTATTTTGGCTATTCAAGTATAGAACACTTTCCTCTATTTGTATGTTTCTGTGAACTGTATGAATGGAGATAGGTTTTTGTTTCCATCCTTGTGAACGTTTTCACTAAATCCTATAAATAGGGTAAAATTCTGGACCCAACATATCACATGTTGTTTTTTAGAGTTGTTTTCATGTTGTTAATTAGGTCAGGATTTCATCGGTAGTTAATTATATTAATGTGGGCCCTAGGGGAGAGTACTGGAGGGCAAAAGTATTTTTGGTTCAATCCTGATAAGGACAAACTGCCCTCAGCTACAAATAGTCCTTGTTTATTTAAATAGCTGCAACATTCATCAGTCCTTTTGGTTAGTGATTGAACTGTGCTTCGATCCAATTATGCCAAAATCTGTATGCATCTTTATTCTCTGCAGTTTGATAATTTTATATTTCTTATCAGTGTTCGCACTGTCGTGTATACTCCTCTCTGTCATACCAGAGTGCGTCCTTCTGTGTTTGAGGAACTCATGGTTTCTTGCATGTCATAGGCTTTCCCATGTCACATTTCTCTCTGATATGCACTCTAGTAATCTTTCCAACCTTTGAAGGCTGCTGAAACACTATTTCCTCTGCTCCCAGCTACCTTCTATCTTTACATTTTAGTGGTTTAGGACTTAGTTTTCTTTTTTAGTACTTTATAATTCTTTTGTTACTTCAAATCCAATTACAGGTTAAAAACCCAAACCTGTCTATTCCAGTCTTTCCATTTTCATGATGATCTTGAGCAACAATTTCCAGGTGGGTTGACTTTAAGCCAGCTGAGTTATTGAAAGACGTCTTTCACTGGGTGAAAAACATGGGATCTATGACTCTTGGCTAGAGCAGTTCAGCACAGTGAGTTTCAAAGATGTAAAGGGATAAAATCATAACATTAAACAGAACATTTAATAGGAAGAGATTATAATGGCTGTTTGAATTAATGGCAGACATATGGTTTAGCATTCATTCAAGGAGTTCAAGAACACAGAGGTTTCAATGGTTTTGTTGGTAACTACTGTTTTACCGAATGCCAGAATTTCCTTGAATAACAAAAGGGAACATAATAAGAACCCTTGAATAACATAAGGATGGTAGATTAGCATATCATAGCAAATATGTAGAATTTCAGTCTTCAATTTAGCAGTTTACCTCTTCAAAAAAGAAGTTGCATCTTAAGAGACCATTTTGCCTTTTCTAGGATAACTGCCCAAAAATACACAACAATTTACTGTGGAAGTGTCAACAACTGTTGTTTCTTCTTCCATTTAATTAATAACAGCATTATTTTATTTAAAAAGACAAAATTAAAAACTTGAAAACCAAAATATTTATCTTTTCTAATGTGTGCAAGGTAAACAGTTACATAATAGTATATTAGGTGTTAATTTACAAATTTTGTAAAACATTAATATTATCAAACTATTCACATGAGTTCTAAGCTGGCAAGTTTTCTGTTTCTGATTTCATAATATGAAGCAGTTGAATTCCCATCGGTTCAGATACTGCCATGATGGTAAACATTAATCCTCTAGGATATTAGGGAACCAGCTGTGACAAATTTGCTTAGTGAGGGAAGAAAGAGACCACCTTGCTAACAGTATAACTTTCACAAACTAGCACTTGCATATATCAATGATGTCAACCACCCTGATGTTGATATTGAAGTCTTAGGAAAAAATTAGATCAATAAATGCAACACAGATCCATTAAAAATATTCCTCTGAGATGTGTGAAATACAGTACCTTCATTTTGTTCTTCTTTCTTTAATATTAAAGAAATTAAGAGACCATGTGAAGAACATACTAAGAAAGGTTTAAAATTTTCATTTCTCATTTTATTATAACTAATTGAAACTTGGGTCACAAACAATAAGACATCTGTGAGTCATCCTTTAAATAAATAAATAAGTAATATACAGAAAATGGTAAGATTAAATTAGAACATGAAGTTAGCAGCAAAGATTTCACCTAATAAGTGTCCTCGCTGCATCTGTGTTTTAGATGTTTTGACCTTTCACAAATGCCCCTGCCACACTCAGGCCACTCGTGTACAGGCTCATGTGAGCCCCTGTAAACCTCCAGAGCCTATTCCAAAGAAACTCTTCTACAAAAGCCCTGGGCAAATGAATCCTGCTTGCATCACCCCCACAGACACTTTGCTACCTTGGCTTTTACTGTTACCCACCAGCACCTGGCAGTGCAAGTGGTGTGAGGGCAGAGAGAGAGAGTAACACTGAAAGGCAGGGAAACCCAGCCCTTGTCCTGGCTGCTCACCACGGAGGTGCCTTGAGGTACTTGCCTTGGAGGCACCTGACATGTTTGTAATGTCAACACAAAGACCAAGTGCAGTAATACAGGACCAAGAGTGCAAGGGTCTGCACTCCACCTGATGCTCGTGCAGTATGATGGTTTTACAGTTTAAATTAGGACAGAAGTGAGGGAGAGACGGGCAGCAATCAGGAGAGGCAGGATTCGTCTGGCATGGCAAGTCCTTTTTATGAGATTTTTTTTAGAAGTATTTTGCTACATGTGTGTTCCAGCACATGTGCTGTCAGCAGCATTGCTGGCTGTTCCAAAATGACTGTGCCAGCCTCTTTTCGTGGGTGAAGGATGAAGAGCATGTGCCTGCGCAGTCAATGGCTGTAACCACATAAAGTCTCAGCTGAGAGACAGAACAGATTGATACACAGATGCACGAATTGTTGACTGCCATGGCAGAGCTGCACTTCACTGTTGCAAGCCCTGAGCCTTCTGTACACAGTTAAGGTGACCTAACAACTCTAGTTCAGAGCGTGGCTGCCACTTCTGGAGGAGAGCTGGAGGGTGACAGCATGAGGTATGCAGTGCGCAAGAGCTGTCAGCAAGTCCTGGGGGCGAGAGCTGCTGTCACAACATTGTAATCTGCTTTCCACATAGCACTTCAACAAGGACGAACTTTGCTTGATATGGGTTATAGCTGCATTCATAGAGAGACTATGATACTGTCTCTAGTATGATATCTCTCATAAGGTTTTTGATGACACAGGCTGTATGAAGATATGGGGCACTAGGGTACAGTAGAGGCCGGCTAATGGGAAAAGACATGCTTTTAGCTAAAACTTCTACTCGTTCGAAGTCAATGCAATATAATAATCTCTATTTAGACAAAAAAATGCTTTGTTTGCAGGTGCCTTTCTGCCATGAAACCATAAGAGTAGATAAAAGCATCTTAAGAAATGGTAGCAGTGTATTCTTTCCTGGATGGTTGTTTGCATCCATCGTTATATGCAATGAAATCCTCAAAGTCAAGGGCAATGAAGCATGGTTCATATTTATTACTGTAGCTGTATTATAAACCTATTAATAACGTTGAATATGGTGACAGAGCTCATGGTCTTTTGCTGATCCACACAAAATAGACAATTAATTTTATGCTTTTTTTTTTAATTGAGATTAGTAGTATGTAAAAGACAGAGACTGACATGTCCTGAGAGTATACAGTACTGCTCCTTGAAGTGTTAAAAGTGACCTCTGAAATAATGTCAGGTTAATATCTGACATGTCTTCTCTTTTAAAGGTAGGAAGAATGCAGTGATCGAACAAGTATTTAAGATTTAATTTATTATACTTTGTAGAGACATTGAGTTGATCAGATAAGTTTATTGGGGTGGAAGAGTTATATCTTCAAATGAATTATATTTCTGTTCTTGATGCCAAATATCCTGGCTAGTCACAGAGTATAATAGCTGAGAAATTTTGGAAAAAAAATCTTCAACAATGGGAAATTTATTAATTTTAAATATGTATACATTTTAAAGTAGGACATTCTCGTAATTGGTACATATTTTCACTCTTCATATAAACTCTGGCTAAACCAGCTTATATTAATTAGATTTTTTAAATATACTATGTAAATATACATTATCACATTTGGAACTTGTTGTGTATAGTATGATATCTTTTCAATCTTTTCTGTGAAGATTACAGCATGGAGACAGGTAACACAGTGCTTAGTATCTACTTGCTAAACTCTCATAGTAACAACCTCTATCCTAGTCCAACAAAGAAGAGTCAGGCAGAGAGCAAAATTTATGTTATCAATGAACTGCTGAGAAGATTAGAAATCATAATAACTTTGAGAAGCAGTACTCACTATGGTGTTGCGAAATATATTAATCATTATTAGATATTCATAAGTAAGGTGTCAGAACTGGGATTTAGGTTGTTTTTCACAAAATATTGAACTTGCAAGGGTGAAAAGCATTAGCAGGAGAGAAAAGGGCGATACAGGTTTGCATTGCATTGTCTCAAGGATTAAAAGAAATTGTCTCCAGCTCAGGGGTGAGTAGTTGATCATCAGGGATAACGGTGGGAATTCAGTTAACTTCTCATGTAGTTTTCTTTGTTTAAAAGAAAAAATTGCTGAAAAATATTTGAGGGTTCCAGTTCCCTTGGCTAAAGGAGGTGAGTGAGATGCCCTCAGGTATTCCTTCTGTCAATTCAGAAGGGATAATTCTCCCAGCAATACTCCTCACCCAAGGGTTTTAAGGAATAAAATTGTCACAGAATAAAAGAATCCTCTCATAGATAATAACTTACCAAAAAGTTTTAGAAGTAACTGAAATGGAATGAAGTCAATAGTGAGAAAACTGCAGAGTGCATCAGATTCATGAATGCTCTGGAAATGTGCTAAAAAGTGAGATGACAGACCCTTCTGAAAATCAGAAAGAAAAATCTAAATTTGATGCTGAAGAACTTACTGCTCAATGAGAAGTAAGGCATAACCATTATCTGTCCCACATCCTCCACTCTGATGCCTCAGGTTTTAAGGCAAATCTGGGGCTGACTAAGAACAACACAGAAGACTCCTACAACATAGATCAGTTTAATGTTAAAATAGCACATTAAGGTAATTGTTAGTAAGAGAATTAATGCACATGAGGAAAGAAACACAGCATCCTAAATATTTGCATGCAGTGAGGGGAAAAAAACCCCCACACCCTACTTATTTACGTGCACTGAGTAGCTGTAAATTAGGCGTTTACGGAAGATATGGAGTTATTGCTAGTAGTTGTTTAGGAAAGTCAGTTCAGTGTTTATTGGCAGACAAATCGTATATAGAATAAAAGATGTACTGGAATTTTTTTTTTCTCTCTACATTTTAACCTATAGGCTGTATTATAAATGAGGAATGTGCAGAGAAAGAAACAGGAAAACAGGAAAATGCAGAGGTACAGGTTGGTATCTGTTTAAAGAGAGTATAAACCAAATAAATTCATCAGATTTCTAAACATGGTTATATAAATATAAAGAAGCAACACTCCATACACCAACATGATGTTATGAAAATAAAAATATACATTTAAAAATGAAGAAGACAAGTTTAAGGAGCTAAGACCCCATCAGTGGATATCAAATTGGTTAGCTGCAGTTTCTAGCTCAGGCAGTAAATGGACTCAAGGGAATATACTATGTTATCCCTGCCTCTGTACTTCTTTTAAGCAACTACCATTGGCCACCAATGTAATATTAAGTAGTTATTAAACAATATTTGCCTTTATTTACAGTATCACATCAGTGCTTAGTGCAAATAAAGAACTGAAGCAACATTTATGGAAACAACACTTTGATTTATACATGTTTAATGGCAGAGCCTGGTGAAGTTGGGAAAAAGTAAAATAAACATTTTAAACACTAGGGTGGTGAAAATATGGAGTGGAATTACTTCTTACTTCTGTAAGGCCTTAGAAATAACTTAAATAATTTCAGAATTGAGTAGAAAACAGCAGACTATTCATAATTATATTAATCAGCACGTAAGTTATTATCTTGTCTTGCCCTGAAATCCTTACAGGTATGTAGGAGATGTATTGTAATAAGTAGAGCTTATATTTTGTTAAGTATGTTACATGAACAAACACATTACTGGAAAAAATGGTAAAGGTCAGACTGCCTGACAGTCTGATTTCACAACTGTCATAGCAAAACCAAACTCATTACACTGCATTCAGGGTGATGCCTCAGCAACGTGACAAACTCACAAAGAAAACTATCTGTTCAATAGCATTTCACTGAAATTGTCAAACATAATTGAATAACACTTATTTCTTGGAACATTTCTTTCAAAGCTGATCTCTCCATGATCTTTTCTGGCTGTGCATTTGCTTAATTCAGATCCTAAATTTCAGTCTGTGCCAAGTTCCCTGAGAGAGGGAAAGTGAGATTAATGCCTTATTCATCTTTGATTAAGCCCCCACCCCTTCCAAAGTTCTCTGTAACATATATACTGTCTGGGACATTGAAGTAGAACTCTTTCTTCCACTTTTCCAAGCAGTGATAGCAGAAAAATACAAAAAACTAAGTTGCTTATACTCAAGAGCTCTAAATTTAAAATATTTATTAAAATCTGTATTAATATTGCTTAAAATCTTTTATTTTCAGCGTTTTCCTGTGAAACATAGTTTTGATTCTAACATTTAATTACATTAATCATTTGTTTGACCCTGAAATTCCTTAAGCCCACTTATCTCCAATTCTAGTGAAAAATGCACTACTTAATATATCCTGTGAACTTAATAAAAGCATACTAAGTAACTGTAGTCTTTTATATGTTCAAGTTTAATGATGTGGAAAGTTTGACAACTTGAAACTCAGTATGTCCTCCATGATTTGAAACAAACTAAAAAAAAAAGTGAAGATAAAAATAGTCATATAATAAAAAAATAAAAGCAACTGCTTTACAAATATATAATTAATATATAAATATATAAATACAGAAGAATGTTATCTAAACACTGAAACATTAAATTCTGCCAGATTACAATTATTGAGTAAACAAGGTCTAGATCATATTGCAAAACTGAGCTCAGAAATACGTCATTTTGCCCTAGAATGCATAGGAGAAGCATCCTTCAAAAACACAATTTCTGATCCATTGATAATATAACATTAAAAAGAAAGTACAGAAATCCTTTAGTTATCATTTGCACTGTACCTCCAAGAAGAAAAAAGAAGGAAGTAATTTTAGGTAACATGAGTATATAGACTTGATAACTTATTTCTTTCTGTTCACCTATGTGCAGCAACAAAATCTGGAGTTGTAGTAAAGCTTTGAAAAGTAATTTTTATTCCTGCTCTTTAGTTCAACTCTTTAACTATGTAAACCTTTAAGAACAGATAATAATTTTTCTTAAAATGAAGACGTAATACTGTTTTAAGGAGAACTGTGGTTTTGGTAGTAGTTTTAAAAGATGTGCAATAAATTCAATTTATGATACTTGGAAAAAAAGTGGATTTTTTATTTCTAAAAAGGCAAATAATAGCTGAAGACACTCTGTATACTTTGGGGATTTTAGGTGGCATCTGTCCAAAAAGCTGACTTTTTAAATTTATGTTGGAAGTGTTCATCCAAGTCACAGCAATAAAATCAGAAACTAAGCATGTAATAATTTTTTCTTCTTCTGTGCAAGTGCAAAGAATAAGTCTTTCAAGGTCAAACAATTTTCAAGACTATAAGGACCCTATTCTTTTATACCATGAGGCTAAAATATGTACAGTATAGATGGGAGGGTGGTGGAATGTGGCTGCCCTTACCATCTTCTGTGAAATGACTGTTCTCCAACCAAATTTTCATTGTACGGAGAGATATTCCACAAGTGCATAAAGGGGACAAAGCTTCAACTGTGCATAGCTAGTTTTAGCGTGCACAAGTGCTAAACTAATCTAATTCTGACCTTGAAAGTCAGAAATAAAGTATTTTCAAGGTTTTTTTTTTTAACAAAAATAAAGGTATGTTTTCTTTGAGATAAAAAGTCAAGATTCTGATCTTTCTTATTTCATTTTAATTTTTTTTTTCATTAATGGAATTATTGTTCCAACAACAACCATACTGAGAACCAACACAGAAACAGTGAAGGAAAATGCCATACCACAATGTACTTGAAACCTCAGAGTTCTGTAATAAGCCTTTTTGTGTTTCAAGTCAGTAAGCTTATTGTTGTAATAATCCCATAGTAAAGGTCCACTGGTACATCTGATTAGCAGTTCTGTTTAGGTGGAAGTATGAGGGGAACCCAAGAAAACATATTCACTGTGTCATTTCCTATCTTCCCTATAATATCCAGTTATTGAACAAGTGCAAAAGAACAAGCCTCAAGGTATTTATGTAAAATACCTCTCTGTAATAGAGCTTGTTTTCTGTGTTTCAAATTATTCTTTGCTTAATATATTCTGTTAGCTCTCTTAGGAGAGAAACTTCTACTATGTATATTAGAAAAGCTGGAGCACCAAAAAAAGGGAATTGAAGTGGAAACTCTTGGAATAAGCAATAATAAATGAGAAGAAATGTTAAGTTTGATTACTAGGGAGACCCAGAATGAGATGGGGTTTGGTGGAACAAAAGGTAAATGATGTCAAAGTAGCATGGTGTACAAATGTCAAGCTTTGGTTTGAGTTACAAGTGAGAAAGCAAGGCAAGCTGGTAAAAAAATCGGCTGGAATGAGAATGAAACAGACAGCAACCTTTAAGAGGTTTTACCAAGTTTGGAGTAATAGTCCCCAGAGAAGTGTAGCAAACTAATGTAGGATTGTGTTACTGAGGCTGTGAATAGAGTAAGACTAGAGTCCATTTTCTACCTTTAATATCTCCACAGGAACTAATTCTATGCAGTCTCTGTCTTCAGAGGCAGAGACCTACTGTGAGAATTACTGCTATATGAAGAATGATAGGAATCAAATCCACAGTGTGTGTAACAGTATTGCCAGGAGCATGACTGTAAACGATACAGGATAATAAGTGATCCCAAATTTGTTCACATTTTATGCTCAGATGATTTTCCATAGAAAAGAAAAATGTCAGTCAAGACTTTAACATTCTGTACACACTCTGTGCTCCTAGGGCACACATAGGATGTTTTGTGCTTATTCTTGTATATCTTTATGTTTATTAGAGACTTCTATGTTGGTGGGGTAAGTGAACTAAAAGCAAGGTAGAAATGGGAAAAAAAACAAACCATTCATGTGTAAGTCAGCTTGCATGAAAGTTCTTCATCTCTGTCCCATATTGCAGGTTTAAATAATATAGACTAAGCAGACTGACTTGGGAGTGTGTTGAAGTGATGAGAATAAGTTTGCTGATAGTTTTAACACAAATGCTGAATATCAATAATATATATTGCATATTTCTAATAGATTCTGAAACAGCTTACAAAATGCACATTTATAAGTCCATTGGGAACCACGTAAAGAAACTCTCATGACATATATATCTATAAATGTGTATGATTGTTATAGGCCTTTAAGGATATGAACAGTGCATTGTAAAAGACTATATTTAAAAGAAAAGATTGATTGATGATAATTTTTTTTCCTTCATCTGAGAAAATGTTTTGCATTTTTCACCACTGCTTTTCTAGTGTGTTCCGTTTTGTTCTGTGGCTTTTCCTGGTTATTTCCTCAGTGACTTTCTCATATGATAAGAAAACGCTCCGTTCAGCACAACCCAATTGATATTGTCATCCCAACTGCTACTATTTTTTCTCTTTGCTGTTGTGCCAGATGAACTGTCTCATATCTACAATATTTATTCAATTCCGCAAATGGAATATCAGTATTGTAAACTTTTATTACATGGCTCATGCCAAAGTAATATGACATCACTGAACTCTTACATTTTATTTTGACAGAAACAGACCTGTAAAGATGTTTATGTGGTGGTCCACTGTCTTACTTCTTGGATGCATTTTGCTGGGAGCAGAAGGGTGGCCAGTCAAGGAAGGATACGACTTTAGGCTCTATCAGCCCCTAGTAAGATTACGCCACAAGGTATGGAATATTCTCTAACACTTCTTGCTTTTCTTCCATGGTCAAGGGATAGATTACACTCCAGCCTTATCTTGTTTTTTGGAGTAATTTTCAGAAATTAACTTTTACAATAACAACATCTGCAAAATATATACTCGATTTAACAAGTAAACGAGAAAACAAGGTGTTTTGACTTGAAAGCCCAGAAAACTTTCAAAGAGGGTGAGCTAAGATCTGTTTTAGTTTCACAAACTGGAGATTATGTGTATCAACATCAACTGAGAGAGAGAGATTCAGGAGAGGCTGTCTCAAAGCAACTGACAGCATCTGCTTAAGGCAATGACATGTCCCAGTCCTCACTGAATTTCAGACCAAGCAGCAAACAAGGGAACTGCCCATCAAAGAAGCATGGAAGGAAAAGGACTGTAATATTTCCATGGGCTGCCTAGAACTAGCATAGAGCTGATCAACTTAATTCTTCTTGGTACAGTAGTAATCATGGGAGCAACATCTGAGGAGCCTTAGGGCCTACTGTCAGGCCAACAAAGACCCTAAAAAAACTTCACCCTTCTGAATATGTGTGCTTCAACTAAAAAAAGTCTAAGTTATAGCCAGAAACCCTAAATGTTAGTTTTGGTTAATGTTTCAAAATCTGGCTATTATTTCTCAATACTTTTTATAAAATATGAAAAATAATTATTGTTAGTCCTCAGTTTGAAAAAAAGACCCAGTATTGTGTGATTCTATCTCAGTGTATAAGGGAGAGAAACTGATAACCGAGTTCTCAAACAAATAAAATATTTGCCTGTTCACTGACTATTGTATACTATGTAGATTAAATGCAAAAATTTTCTAACAGATGGAAGATAAAATATTAAAATTTAGATTTTATTATACAGTTATGTAAATGGGCTATAATGAGCATAATTTCTGAGATTTAGATGCTCTCTGACCTTAATGAATGTATGTGGAACTAATAATATGTTAGTTTCTCTTAATAATACTTCTAATCCACTGATAATATTCGTATAATACTTAGAATAGGTTGTTATGAACATTTCAAGTTTAATATTGGGAGGGATCACACATACAAGTATGTAAACAACATAAAGAAAAAGAATATTGAAAACTTGATATAGAATTTATTTTGAAAAACAAAGAAGATATGGTGAGTTTTTTTCTAGGCAATATATCTAAATGAAAAAAATGGTTTAGCGTACAGTTAAGATTTTGGTATTAGGGATATGTGTTAGTACAAAAAAACTAGGAATGCAAAACTTAAGTGAATTTTTAAAATTAACTTTGGCACAGATATGCATATTGAAAACATGTAAATAATATGGTAAAGAAGACTTTCTGCTTCAATCAAGCACTTAATAAATCAAGTGCTTAGGTTAAATTATGCAAGTAGAATTCTTACTACAAACAGATGATAATGAATATCAGCAGAGTCATATTTGCTTTGATCAAGCAATATGTATGCAAGTTTATATGTGTGAAGATTAAAAAAAAAAAAAAGAGTAATCACTCTTGCTCTAATAAAGGGGAATTTACCTGACTTGGATGATAGTCCAACCAGAGCAACTCCAAATGTCAGCCTGCAGGGAAAAACAATCCTGTTGGTACTTCAGTATTATCTTAAAATAATAATTGTGTTCATGGTGAGAATAGGCATTCATATCACAAAGATTTTGTTGTTTTAAAAGGGATTATGAGCAAATTCAGCTTCTCATGCATGGAAATTACAAGTAGGCATTTAGTCTCTATATATGATAATCTGAATGCATAAGAAAAGCGTTCATAAGGAAAAAACTTTATAAATAGGGAAAATCTCTCTGTACAAGAAAACGTTATTTTACTATGAGGGTGACTGAGCATTGGAACAGATTGCCCAGTAAGCTTGTCAAGTTTTCATCCCTGCAGATAGTTAAAAACTGTCTGGACATGAGGCAGTTAAAAACTGTCTGGACATGCCTCTGTCTGAGACAACCTGTTGTAGGTGACCATGCTTGAGCAGGGAGGTTGGACAAGGTGACCTCCAGAGGTTCTTTACAACCTCAAACATTCTTTGATTTTGTGCCTCATTATAATACACATTTAATAATCACATATAATAAAATATAATTAGATTTTTTAATCAATTTATGTAGTCAACCTAATAGTTAGGGAATTTACTGATGAAACCTCAAAAGGTTAAAAGATTTTTAGGTCTTTGACAAAAGATTAAAAAAAAGTTTTTACAAAATATTTTAGAAGAGATTTACAAAATTTTTTTAGAAAATATAAATGTCATCATAGTGAACAAGATAAAATATTCCTTAATCCTCTCCTTTAATTGGTTGATATTAAATATGTGATGAATTAAATTGGAGAGTTTTTCATTTTGTAATATCAGTTTTGATTTCAAATATCAAATTTTTAGCACAAATTTGGTTTCCAGGTTGTTCAAAACCTTTTGAAATAATTGTACTTAGGAAATCATTGTTATTATCTGTCTTTGTTCTGCCCCTTATCTTCCCCCCTCAACTTCCAAAAATCTTCTACATCTTTAATAGCTAATTAAGCCTTCTCTATTGAATGATATTTATCATTTACCTGCAACAAATAATCCATCTTTCATAACTTGAGATGGTTGACAAGTTCAATGTGTTTCAGAGGACTAGTACAGACAATTTAGCTCAGTTGGTTAGAGCATGGTGCTAATAACAAGATTGTGTTTTTGAACCCTGTACATGTACCATGCACTTAAAAGTTGGACTTGGTGATCTTTGTGGGTCCCTTCCAACTCAGAATATTCTGAGTACATATCAGGTTTTATTAACTGTTTTATACATCCTTCCTCCACATCTGCAATCCACTGTTCTCATACAAAACTATTTAGCCTATAGCTTTTATTTAATTTTCAGACCCAAGTGGTTGTTTGGTAAGTTTGTGTTGGGATGTGATTCAGATATGTGTGGTTCATAGCATCCTGATTTGCAGAGAAAAACAAACCATGCAGGTAGATCACTATAAAGTCTCAGCACATTTTGCCAGGTAAGACACCTGGTTTTTAGGGAGCTCTGAAAAATTAACTAAAGATCCAATTTAGAGATTAGAAAGCCTTCCAATTAAGGAAGTGTCTTTATGACTATTTGGGTTTCTGTGTGTACCTATGATGCATTCAGAAAGGGACTATGAACATACATTTTTCCTGTAACAGAATATTGAGATATATCATTATCCTCCTCTACAGACGGCATCATGTGTGTCCCTGGTTTCAATAGATTTTTGGGGTAGTTTTTAAGTTATTTATAATAAATTAAACATAAGGACAGATACTTGAACAATTACATGATGATATCTCGTGCTGTTTTAAATACAGTAGAATATATAGCTGAATTATTTCTTATAGCACAGTTGTACAGAACTCATATTCTTCTTCAGTGGTGGAAATAACTAGGAAAATTGGCATTATTGATAGAAATATTCAGTGCTGCAGTGTGTGATAGCCTGCATCCAGTTTTTCCCTTAGAAAATAATTGTGCTGCCTTTAAGACACCAGCATTTTTATTGGTAATTGAAAGCACTATTTTTCAGTCTTCAACATTACTTTTTTTTGTTTTTGTTAAAACTGTGCAGAAAATTATAATGGAATGTGCTTTAAGTATCCTAATTTCTGAATGTGGACTGCGCTGTTTCCTTGGCTAATGTCAGAGCAGTCTGGTGCTACATGAAATATACATGTTTTGACACTAACCAAAACTAACTAACTAACCAAAACTAACTAACTGGATCTAGTTCTATGGATATTGCTGATTTCCCAACTTTGCTCTTCATATCCTTTAATTATGCAGCCATTTCTTAATGTGTAGAAATGTATTTTTTTTGTGATTACCTTGATCTATAGGAATCATAGGCTATTCTTCCTCAGACTTTTTAATTTATCATATGCTGCATTAATGAAAAGGTTTTCTAATTTTATTATACATTAGTTGGAACTGCTCTAGCATTACAGTGGAATTTTTAATAGCTGGTACCTAAGAGGAGCTGCTGACTTGCAAGTATTACATTTATTTTTCTGTTATTTTCTAACAGAAATCTGCAATAATTTATAAAATATAAGTCTAAGAACTTGAAGCAGTTCATGCCTAAATTACAATTATGACCCAAACTATAATTATAATAATGTTCATTATCACGACCATTATAATGGCAATGGAGATCAGATGTTTGACTGCATTGCTTATATATGAAGTATTCAAAACCAGGAAGAGATGAGTTGTCTTGAACCAGAAGTGAGAAAGAATATTACAAAGCACTCCTGAAAGTTTTATTTTCACTCCCCTTTCCTTGTGTAACTGCCATGGCTTAAGCTTACGTGGTTATGCTGGAAAATATTAGGCTGTGTCTGAACAGCATGTGAATTTCCTGTTAAGCCAGGTAACCATTCATTCTTCATTTGTCAAAACACTGGAAAAGTTTGTAAGGTACTTTCCATTTGGGAGTCTTCTTGCATTGCTGCTGAAGTATTGTAAGCAATTTGTTAATACCTAGGTTCCCACCTGATATCATTAGGAAGTATTTCTAGCATTCTAATGAATTTTCTTCTTGTCATTTGCATGCCTCTGACACCAGTGTTTTCAGTGAAAAAGTGAATGCTCTGAGATTTCCAGGTATAAACAGGCAGGTGGCAGCCAACAGAAAGCCAACTGTTGGCTGCTGATTCTCTGTCAGAGTCTAAGAAATATGGAATATAGCCTGTACATCCATATGTATACTCCAGAGCATGCCAACTCTGAGTATCTAACATGCACACACAACCCTCCTTGGCAAGCGAGGTGATTCACATGGTTTAGCAGCGAATAATACTGGCAATAGCGGCTGGTTGCTAATGATCCCGTCATGGGTGGGGAGCTGTTAAGTTTTAGTCTCAAGAGACAGTCAGTGAAGGCACTAAATTAGTTATTGTCCCCTGGACTTTGGCCCAATTCTGAATATTATGGAATTACACTCATAATAGTCAGGGCTGTAGTGCCTCACTGAGAGCAAATTCTGCCTTGGCAGTATGGGTGGGGGTAGGACCAGGGGAACCTGAGAACAGTGGGGAGAATTGAGGGAATTCAGACTTTGGACTGGGCTTGACCCTCAGCCTTAGCCTGGGCCTGTACCCTGGCCTGTACAGGACCCTCCATCTGGAAAGAGATTTTATTGTCCATCTGAGCATGCAGTGTACAGAGGGTGTGCAGCAAAGGGGATGTGCTTTGATTTTACCAGCTTTCATGGACAACTGTTTTTGCTGTGTTGGTTCAAGCTGTTTCCAGTCTTGTCCTGATTTTGTCTTGTGTGACCAAAGGGCTAACAGGAACTGAGTCAGATGTGCAGCCTTCATTCTTGTCTGTGGTATTTCTCCAGATTAAAATATTTCTTCTAACTTCCTGTGAAAAACCTACCTCTCTCCCTTTTTCCTTTCTCCTTCCCTTCTTACTGTTGCTGTTCACTGCATAATTCAGCAGTTCAACCCCAATTCTCATTAATTTGCGCCTCGGGATTAGATCAGTTTAGAGGGGTTTAGGTTACATTAGAATTAGGTATAATTTAGAGGTGTTTAAGCAATAAGGACTTTGTCTGAGTGGAACAAAGCAAGGGAAAAACATAAATATTTCTCCCAGTTTATTAAATTTGAATGTATAAGCACAGAAAACATGTTTTGCTTTTAGTTTTTTTCCCAAAAGTTATAAAATATTCTCCTAACCAACAGCGCAGTGAAACTCCTGTAGAATGTAGACAGGCTGTGTTCAATGATTTTATTCTCATTTAGAGTTTCATGGCCAAGAAAGAAACACACAGAAAGTAGTACTTCAGGATTCAAAAATAGCCTGAGCTTTCTTTGTGTGGTCTGGTCTCCAAACAACCTGAGTTTTTATCGTTTACAGTGTCTGTCTGGAAAATCTGTTTGCTTGCAGGATTTGAGAAGTCATAAAATTTGATCATTTAAAATCCTCTCCTAGAGGGAGAGACTGCATTCTAATTTACTTTTTCCTGTGGGCAATAGCATTCGAAAGGCATAGGTAATTTTTTTTTAAGTCTCATTACAATCATTGTACATTTATAAGCTAATATCAATTAAATATGTTATTTTTGCTCTCACTGTATGCTCAGAGCAATTTTTAAAAAGTCTTAGAAAAGTTGCTTCTATAATCTCCCTGTAAAATTTCTTCTATAGTCCTTCTTCCAGCTAGTCAGTCATTAGGGGATGGAGTGTCAAAATCTGGAATTAAGGTAACTATGAAGTCCTCCTTCCAAGCTGCCTACTAATACTCATTAGCAACACCTGTCTGTAAAGTTTTAGTCGATCAACGGGGCTAGTGAGGGAACAAAGGTGTGTCTTAACTATCACACTGAACCTCTTGCTGGATCTGTTCCCATTGCTGAACATCATCACTATGGAAGAGGTGAATCTTACTCAAATATTTTAAGGAATTATGAGATTCACATGTATTATCTACCCTTTGATTAACATCGCTTTTTTAATCTCATATGGCAGGGTGGCAACAAAGAATAAAATACAAAGTAGTGGTATATGAGGTAGTGTGATTATCTTCTTCAGTACTCAGCTTGGCCTTCTTACATTGCTTTCTAGGAAAATGATTTCCAGTTAGGCTCTGAATAGATAAGACAATGGTTTTTTACTTTTCTGGTGTTTGGGAATCAATGCAAATACAATCTATGTCAGCTATTATTTCAGCTTCTTGATTAGCATTAAGTTTTTTCATATTCTATTGTGATGGCAAATCATCACCACAAATTGCAATCACAGTAGTAACAAAACAAAGCCCGATGAGATTTGTTTGATATATTACATGGGATGATTTGCTCCTGTTCAAATTTGTGCTGTTTGGATTTCTAAGGTCATGAAAGAGGCCAGGCACTTGAAGTTTGTGTTTATGAGATACGGCTCTTTTCCATACCTTCCTTGCTGTCTTTTATTCTTCAGGTCCTTAAGACTTCTCTGTATATAATTCCATCTTTTTTTTTTTCCCTCTCACTCAATTGCTTTATTTTTCCATTCTTTTCTATCATTTCTTTTTCTCAGCCATTTTCCCTACGGATTAAATACCTATTTGCATTACCTAGAAGATGTAGACTTTATTATCTTCACTAACCTTTATTATCTTGGTTTATTAAAATGAAAGTTATATCCTGTAACATAGACAATGTTTATAATATGAAAAATAATATGCACAAATCAATATAAAATATTATTAAATAATAAACATAATGTATAACAGTTTTATTGGTGTGCAGACAAACTAGGCTGTACCCTAGATTCTCTTTTTTTTTTTAAATAAATAACGATCCACTTAGCTTATGGTTTATTTTTAATCTTTCTGATTCTAATTAGATATTTAAATTCACTTTTAAAATGAAAATAATGATGCACTTTAAACATTTGGGTTTGTGGCCAGGTTTTGGCTGGGGAAGCTACAGAGGTGGCTTCTGTGAGAAGCTGCCAGAAGCTTCCCCCAAGTCCAGCAGAGCCAATGCCAGCTGGCTCCAGGATGGACCCCACTGCTGGCCAAGGCCAAGCCAATCAGGAATGACAGTAATGCCTCTGGAATAACACATTTAAGAAATTAAAAGTTACTGTGCAGATGTAATTGCAGACAGAAAAAAGCAGAGTGAGAACATGTGAGAGGAACAACTCTGCAGACACCAAGGTCAGTGGAGAAAGAGGGGGAAGAGGTGCTCCAGGTACTGGAGCTGAGATCCTCTACTGTCTATGGTGAAGAGCATGGTGAAGCCATGTAGCCCCTGTGGCTGCTGCAGCCCATGGAGGACCACTGGGATGCAGAGATCCACCTGCATCCCACTGGAGAAGGTGGATACCGAAAAGAGGGCTGTGAACCCTTTGGAAACCTGTGCTGGAGCAGGGTGCTGGCAGGAATCTGCAGACCTGTGGAGAGAGGAGCCTGTGCTGGAGCAGATTTCCTGGTAGGACTTGTGATCCCATGGGAGACCCTCATTGGAGCAGGCTGTGCCTGATGGACTGCATCTGATGAAAAAGTGACCCACATTGCAGCAGTTTGTGGAGAGCTGTTGCCTGTGGGACGGACTCATGTTGGAGAAATTCTTGGAGGACTGTCTCCCATGGGAGGGACCCCATGCTGCTCCCTGAGCAGCAGCAGGAACAATCTGTGGTGAACTGACAGTAACCACCATTCCCCATCTCCCTGTGCCTCTTGGTGGGGGAGGAGGTAAAGCTTGAGAAGGAGAGAAGGGTGGGGAGAACATGTTTTTAGTATACTTCTCTATTGGATTCCAAGATATGATATCTGCAGAGAGATATTTGAGTAGTCTCTGCAGAAAGCCATGGGCTCTGCAGAAGCTGGGAAAACGCCTCTTCGCCAACCTCATCTCTGTGGACTCTTCCTACCTTCTTCAGCAGGATGTAAAGAGACTCCTTGCATGATGTTATCACATGCCCTGCCCGAGCCAGAGAGCCACATCCCGATCTCATCAGACCTGTGCAGAAGAACCATTGTACCTTATCTCTCCCTCTGTGTTACCTGTTCCCCCCCTGCAAAATCCCCTAAGATAAAATGGGTTTTTCCCATGAGGTAATTCCTAAGACCCCAAGATGTGTTAACCTGGGTTTTTCCCTTATATCATCCTTGTGAACCCCCCCAATTTTAATAGCATGAATATGCAAACCCCCGATGGATATGTAAACCCTCTGTTAAATGTGTAAACCCTAAACCCTTTAAAGATGAACTTGTGAGTCCAATAAACCATTTCAGTTTTCTGCCTCCCCTGGGATCGTCTTAGTTCCATTGACCTCCGCACTTCTCATTATACTGCTCTGATTTTGTTATTTGTAAATTTTATTAATATCCCCAAGCTGAGTCTGTTTTGCCCACGATGGTATTCGGTGAGTGATGTTTCCCTGTCCTTAGCTCATGAACCTTGCCTTATATATTCTCTCCCCTCTCCACTTGTGGAGGGGAGTGATAGAGCAACTTTGGTGGGTGCCTGGCATCCAGCCAGGGTCAACCCACTACTGTTTTAAACATTAGTATACTGTGCATCTATACAGTAATGTATTCCCAACTGAGGATATGTAACATTTATATACAGCAATAATGTTTTGTAAGACAACTGTTTGTTACGTTGGGCTTTAGTATAAAATCAAAGCATAATATTTGTGGACTATTAGACTCCTTCTAAATTGGGCCCATCAGATTGGCTAAATATTAGGTCTTGCATCCATATTTCTTTTCAATATCTATATTTTGAAACACCCTTAATACTTTGTGTGGTAGAAGAAGAAATTATCTTTTTAGCATAAGGAAAATATCTCACTCATTTTAACTCTTTCTTCTTCATTGCTTACTTTGTTCTATTGTGTTTTCAGTAGTAATTTTGAACGGTGATAATTTTACTAAGAGTGTAATGTGCAGTGGGAGCCCAAATCTGGTATTTTTTAGATAAAACCATATTTGATGACCTTATATTATACCTTTTTTTCTTTGCTTTTACAATATCCAATCTTCTGATTTTGTGTTACCAAGACATCAAGTTAAACAACCCATCTATACTTTGTGTGAACCATGCATTTTTTTCTCTTTCAGTATCAAGTATTTGCTAGCACAATATTTAAGCTATTTCTTTGGCATTTATTTTCCTGATAAGTTTAAATTTTTTCATTTGAAAGCTTTGCAGGAACCATGGTAAGAAACATTGATCTGTGTTTGTGTATATCAGGTTTAGGTATGTTTGGTTTATATTTCTTCAGCAGCCTTTTCTTTTGAGAGTTTTGTAACTGGAAAATTCTAACTTTATCTCCATTGTTTATAAAGCAAAATATCAGTGAGAAAGTCTCTTAGACTTCTGTCCTCTCACCTTGCGGACTTACTGAAGTATTCTATGCTTACCTTAAAATGTCTCCAGTTCTGGGTAGGGTGACTGCTAAATTACAGTAGTTGTCATGACATCTTATTTTTACTCTTTCTCTTTTATATTTGTTGATGGGATCATATAGATAGTTCAGCTCAGAGCATTGTATTTGTTTCTGATAACTTATTCCATGGTAAATCATACCGGATGAGAACATACATCCATCATTATGCTCAAATCCCTTCAACCAAGAGCTAAGGGAATGGGATGTCTTTCAGCTTGATTTATTTTCCATATGAAAAAACCCCAAACAGCAGCATCAGAAACAACAACAAAAAAAACCCCAGCCTCCTTTCAAATAATGGAGCTAAACATCAAGATGTCCATTGAAAGCATTAAAGGTTTTGGTAGCTATACTTAGGCCTACACAAAGAAAATGGAGAGTTTAATGACAGCCTAATTAAAAGATGTCTTAATTATACCTTTTTAAAAATTATTATGCATTGATACAACTATACTTAAATGCTTTTAAGAACATGGAAAATTAATACCTAAACCATAAAAGTCAAAAGAAATATTTTCCAAACTTTACTAATACAAAAATGTTGCTTTGACTTCATTAAAAATGCTCAGAGAGAGGTTTGGGCTAGAAGGTATCTTAAAGATCATCTAGTTCCTACCCTCCTGTAGGGATGTGTACAGGGACACTTTTCACTAGATCAGGTTGCTCAAAGACTCATCCAACCTGGCCTTGAACAATTTCAGGGATGGAGCATCCACAACTTCTCTGGGCAACCTGTCCCAGTGCCTCACCACCCTCATAGTGAAGAATTTCTTCCTAACGTCTAAACTAAACCTAATCTCTTTGCATTTGAAGCCACTCCTCCTTGTCCTGGGACACTATATGTCCTTGTGAAAAGTTCCTCTGGCTTTATTATAGGCCTTTAAGTATTGAAGGCCACTGTAAGGCCTCCCCAGAGTTTTCTCTTCTCAAGGCTGAAGAACTCCAAATCTCTCAGCTTGTCTTCATAGGAGAGGTGTTTCAGTCATCTGAGAATCTTTGTGGCCCTCCCCTGAACTCCCTTGAGCAGGTCCATGTACTTCTTATGCTGGGGATCCCAGAGCTAAACAAAGTACTCTAGGTGGGGTCTCATGAAATTCAAGAGATGAGTAAGAGATTTTTGTTTCACTTGACATACCTTTTTAGTTTTTTGTTATTTTGAAGTTTTCATTTAATGTACTTTGTTAACTGCAAAACTGCATTTATACTATTCATATAAATGAACACATAAGGTATAAACAGTATGTTTGTACAAATGAAGTATAATAACAAAAAATATTTCTTCAATATTGCATAATGTTAATAGCATCTGCTTAATGTTCATTGTTAATTCTATCATATAACCTTATGCAATTGAATTCCCTGGTTCAATGGATGTAACAAAATACTAATTTGAAGTGAGAAAATCTAACAAGCTTATACTATACCACTTCTTCCAATAAAAACAAACCAAACAAAAATTATTAGCCATTTGTTTAATTTATTGCTTACAACTCTGGCTATGTAACCTGAAATAAACAGCCTATAATTCAAGTGTATTTTCTAGGGAAAAATTTTCTTGAGGCATCAGTACAATTTTCAATTCGCTAGTGTTTCATGAAAATGCCATTACTTTCTATTACTCTTACCTGAGGATTATTTACATACATCAGTGCAAGTAATAAAACATTAATATTACATTATCTTAACAGAATTTATTCAACTTGTTGGTATATCTAACATTATTTGGCGTTACATCATTTGATGTAATGATTCTGAAATTATTAGTAACTACTGTAAGCTGATCCTAAAAGTTGAGAAAGACTATTATTCCCTTTGCAGCTGATATTTTTTTGGGTTTTTCTTAAAGGTCTGAGAAACCATTACATTGGCCAGTCTGGCTTTCCATATAAAGGTTATGCATTTATTTTTTTATACCTTCATTCCTCCCCTAAGTGGGGCATGAGTAAAGCATTCCTTTCAAAGACATTACTATATCTTCAAATATTTTCTATACCTTAATATTTTCTAATAATTTCTTTTGGTGGTTTATTATTAGCAATTAGTAAAGAACAGAGTTTATCATTTCTTGTTTTTCCAGTGTCGGCTTCCTGATATATACTCCACAATTAGATGGAATACAAAAAATATAATGAAAGTCATTGTTTTGGTACAAGGAAATATTTACAAGACATAATTTGCAATTTATGATTCATAACAAACCCTATTTTATTTGTGCCTACTAGTATCAGTCTAAGGTATGGAAGAAAAATAGATGTCTTCATATATATATATATGAAGAAGGAACTAAAATTGAAAATACATTATTATCCATTAGATTAGAACTTCAGATATTTACTGAATTGTTATTTCAGCTCTCTGCACATTTTTTTAAAAAATACTTCTTTTCAACATGTATACCGAGAGAAAATAACTAAAAGCTTTACAGTACATTGCCTAGTTCACAGCAGGGAAACTGTAACCAATTGTAAGTATATCTGTAGTGTATAGAGCTGTACTTCATAATTCATTTTGAAAAATTAGTTGAAATACAACTATCAAATACCAGATTAATCTTGAAATTTCAAAGATTCGGTAGAAAAAATATGATCTTAATTTCAGTTTCTAGTTTCCTAAATGTCACACAGTGGGTAATATTATATAAGCTTTCATCAAATCTCTGGTTTATATGAATGTATTCCTCCAATATGGAGTTTAATGCCTTACACAAGGACAGGTGCAATCAATTAATATTCATATAATGAACTTCTATTTTGCTCTGCATCTTTCCTTATCTTCATCTTTATAAAACTATTATTCCTAGAGATGTCTCAGCATATTGGTTTTAATCAATACTGGTAGATAGATTACAATTTTACCCATAATTACATCTTAATGCAGACTAAATGTTACTTGCATTCCTGGATTGTAAGAAGGTAATTGATATTTATGCTTTCATTCCTATATTCTCTAGCCGTCATTCTTCCTGCAGATTTTCTTCTATCTGGACAAAAATTTGCAATGAGGGAAAATAAAATTTGAATGAGCTTCAGACAGACTGAATAATAAAATGCAAAGCACATTGTGTGGGTTTTGGAAAATTACACTTTAAAACCATCTCTGAAATTTAAAAAGAAAAATGAATAGGGGTTTTAGGCAGATTACTCCCGTTAATGTCACTGGGAATTGTGCAGCTAAGATCCATCTGTACTGGGAGGGTTCTTTTTCTTGAAAAAAAAAAAAAGCACTATATTGTTAGGAAATATACCACTTTTCAGTAATTGTGAGGGTACCTGGAGTTTTAGGAGCTCACATAAGGGGGAAGATAATAGAATACCCATTAAATACTATCTCTTAGAATCTCCAGTGATAATTCAGTATGCTAAAACGTTGCCTCTTGGAGCTCTCTTTCCCCCTTCTTTGCCTACTCAAATGTGGAGCGTTCTCAGATAATTTCAAAATGAATATATGTGCTGAATAGGAGTACCCTATGAGCAATATGAAATAAGTATATTCATCTACGGCACCTCGTCAACTGCCCTGTGTTATTACATGTCTTACTTGGTAGGCAGGAAGAAAGTACACCTTTTGCAGTCTATGCATGGGAAAGTAATTCTACACTAAATGTATGAGCATTTAAAGTTTAATGCAAACTATGCACAAATAGCGGTAATTACTTCTGCAAAGTCATTATTTACGTAGCGCTCATAGCTCCTCCAATTTAGCTAAGAAGAGCTGTAGCCTGGATTTGACTACATAAATTGCCTTATACACTTCAGTATATGAACTGTTTTAGTCATAGTGGCACATGTTTTAATGGAAAAGTATACTCTTCTTCCACCACTCAAGCCATGCACTAAACATTTTAATGATTAAAGTGTTATAAAACCAGCAACACCTAACAGCAGTATAAAATTGGTAGAAGTTTTCTGTCATGTGCTATGAAACTGCTTATGAATTTTATATGTATTTGGTCTGTCATCAAAGAACAAATATGAAGACATCACATTAAAGAAGCTATAGTTACACTGTATTTCCATAAGAGTCAGCTGCCTAAGAAATTTACCCAGAGTAAGCTTTAGTTCTATTGATTTTTTTTTTCCTATTCAACTCAGGCCATTTTTTTTAGGACAGTTGTCCTAATGAAGTCCTAATGTTACCATAATGGGTAACAGCCAATGGAAGAATTCATCCTTAAAGTCGGCATGAAGATTTTATTAGTTTTGGGTTTTTTTCCATTGTGGAAAAATGGCAAAATTTGGGAAACAGGCCTTTCTCTACTTCAATAAAATTAAGGAAAGACTGTATTTGGCCTTTCACCACTGTTTTATCGGGCCTGTAGAATTGTTACAGTTCCTCTTGGACAAGGTCTTACATTCGAAAAAATAATAATAATAAAAAAAAATAAAAAACTTTACAGTCCTATATAAAAGAATTTCTTTAGTGAAATCAGAATTCTTGAATTTAAAGATAAGATAAAACCCAAAAGTACTTCTCAGCTTTTTTTCAACTACAATAGTTATCAGGGCCTTCAGGCCTGACCCTAGGGTGGTTATTTCTCTTGGGAGCTACCTGTAGCCCGCTTCACACAGGTCTTTTTACACTAGGCAACAATTTTAGGAAATGTGTCCATATGAATCATGAACAATCCTACCAGAAGGAATTACTGCTTTGAAAATGCATTAATGTGTCTCTCTCTGCCTATTTTGAAAAAGAAGTGTTATTTTGTAGAACACAACACATGGCGTATACATTTGGTGTAAACAGTGTTAATGTGTCGTTAGCAGGAAGCTACTTCGATAGGTACTAAAGAACACTGGGATTTAGACTGTAACTTTAGCTCAGAACAATTGTTTCACCTTGTGGACAAAGGCTTTGTCTGCTCTACTTTACGTGGTCCAAGGCTGCCTTTAAGACTAATACGTGCCCTTGCACCATCTAGGTGATTTGCTTTTGTGTCAGACAGGCCTGAATAAAAAAACCTGCGGGTTACCCTTAGTGTAGAACTTTTTCTGTCCACTTTCCATACATAGAAAGCACACACTTTTTTGAAGCCTGGTCTAGAGGGAGTTTTTCTTCAAAGTATGTGGGCATAGACAAGATTATTTTTAACTTTTTTGTATCTTTATTTCTTCTCTACTTCCACTTTGCTTTTAAGGGCTTGTAATCTGCTGCATGCAAAGAGGAACAACTGCTTCATATGCACCATCCTGGATCTGCCATGATCGTTCTTTGTGTTCCTCAAGGATCTAAATCACCAAAACAAGAATCAAATCAGCACATTTTTCAGCTGCCACCCACCCCCAGGGGTTGGGCTTTCTTTGGTTTGGTTTTGGTTTTAGTGATACAAATCTCATATATCTAGGCTTCCCAAATACTGTTGGGTTCTTTTCACATGGGTTCATGAATTCAAGACTTCATCAGATTTTCTCCAAAGGCCTGTAAGGCTTATTCTAAGACTATAATATCTAGTAATGTCTACTCCTGGGAAAGTCATTAATTCTGAAAACTTCAACAGCTTTATATATTTCCTTATGTTTACCTAGTAACCCAACACTACATATTGTTTCCCTCACACAGTCTTATATTCATATGATGCCTTAATCAATACAAGACCAACCTGTAGCATATTATTTTCTCAGAATTTATTGCTATAAATGGTGGCAATCTCTAAGAAGACTGGTCTGTGTATGCAAAATACCAGTTCAAGAATCCTACCGCAAACATTAAACTAAAAAGCTCTCTGCAGTAAATAGTTCTGACAAGAGCAACAGAAAAATGGTTCACTTTTTGCACATTCTTTCTTCCCTACCACAGTAAGCAAGGCCTTGCCTACTGCTGCTTAACAGAATATCTTTACAAATGTAAATGTCATTGCTTTTGCTTTGCATACATTTTTAGTTTAAATTGCAATTGTATTGCAGTTGCTAAGAATCTGATGAAGTCTGATTCTGCGAAATTTCTTTGAAGACAAATGTTCAGTCTAATGGCATTGATCAAGCTGGTTCTGAGAATAGTTTACCAGATTGCCTTGCGCCGTATGTGCACTTGTACTCTGTGGCTGTGACCATGCTGCTATTTCACCCATGAAAAAAAAGTTTCTCTACAAGTGTAATTCAGACTTCTTGTAATTAAAGTTGTGTTAATATAACTGAATATATTATTCAACTACTATAGCTTAACATGATAGAAATAACTATCTTGATATCTCTCTCAATTAAATATTTTCTTTAATAGCAATTTCTTTAATTTTCTAATTATTATTATTTTTAGTTACTATAGAGTAACAAAGCACCCCTACTGCAGAATTTGCATTAAAGGTAATGAACCCCAAACTAATTTTCTGCATTTTCACTACATTTTATGATATGACTAATGATAATTTTTCATTATAAAATTTAAGTAAATAACTTTGCACTCCTTTTTTCAACAGAGCTTCTGTAATTAGTGATTTATATTTATTAAATTATTTAAATTTTTGTCACATATCAAGGACAATCTACCATATATTTTACACTAATTAGTACTTTGTTATTTCAAGAATTCCATTAGTTCAGCAGCTACTGTTTGAACAGAGCCAGTATGGAAGAGGAGATTTTGCCTGAGTTTTGTGAAGAATAAATAAGGTGCTTCTTCTTTATAAGTAACCCACTGTGGCTGACACATACCCAAATCCTCAGTAGATAATTCAGATAGAGAGACAAGTGAGTTCTACAATACAATTATGTAGTTTGTATTTAAAAAACATAGAATTAAGTGGAAGTGAATATATTTCTATGTGTAGCATCCATTGGTTTGTAAATATTATCTTTTCTTTCAAAAAGAGAAAAATAAACATAATGCACATGATACATATTTAAATGGGGCTAAGAAATGAGCTTTACTGTTTCTAGCATGGCTAGAGTATTTTGTTAATCCTAGAATGACGTCTACCTTTACAGATCATCTCTGGTCTTTCTTATAAGTAGCTTTGTACTTTCTTGGGAATCACTGTACATTAAGAGTCCCCTTGGCCATCATTCTCTACACTTCTTATTGCTGATATGAAGTCCTTCTAAATAAGATTTGATACTGTGCCAACCTTATTTAGTAAACACAACATTTCTGAGCAATGATGATGTCCAAATGCAAGAATGTTCTAATAGTACTTGTGTATTCAGACAAAAAAAAAGAAAATACAATCAGAAAAGGAGCATTTATACCTCAGAAAAACATTTGTGAATATATAAATCAATTTCTGTGCAAAGCCTTGTTTGATATATATTCCAAATAGTTTATAACTTATGATTTGTAAAAATAGCAATTTGTGTGGTCAATCACCCATGATCTTTTCTTAGTTCACAGACACGACAGAAAATTCAGAAAATTTGACATTTTCTGCCTTTTCATCCACTGTGCTTTGATAAATTTACTTTAAATTTAGTCTGTTGGACATATAAAGCTTCTTTAGAGTTCTCATTTGTTCTGCATTGATACATTTCATCAGGCTGATACAATATAGTGCAACATAAAACCATGCAAAGCCATGCAACTTGTCTGATTAATTTGGTTGGAGACTTAAATTCAAAACTTTTTTGCTATACTGAAGCTGATAAAACTATCCTGGGATTCAAGATGATTTGTTCTATTTACACATGGCTTCTAGCAATAGGTAACAATATAGTATTGTAGATCATGTAATCATTTCAATTTTATTTAGATAGTAGATATGTATATGTAATTTCTTTGATTGTTAACATGTTAGGTGAAAATATTTTGTTTATATATCGTAGTGCAATACAGGAGAAAAATTACAGAAATATGTGTAAAAGTGGGTCTATAAAGGCCTCCACACCAGTTTTTATACAGAATTAGTATGTTTTACTTCATACAGTGATATTTGTACATTTACATACATTCTAATTGTATATGGGTAGATTTTTTTTATTTTCAGCATGCTAGGGTCAAAACCCTAGCATGCTGAACAAATGCAGGTGGAAATAAAGGTCATGATAAACAATTTTTTGTTTACCTCTCTGACATTCCAGGACCCTGAGAGGTTTGTTTATTTTTTTATGTGTTTCCCATCAGGATGAGCAATTCCTATTTCCCTGAGAATCTGAACTGAATTTTCCTAAGTTATAGGTGTTTATAACATTTACTTACTAACATAATTCGTTATTTCTTAGTAGTTTTCTATAGAAATTAATTCACATACTTTATCTTTCAATAATGAGGAAGAATTTTTATTTAATGTACTTTCATTATAAATTTTTCTGCATTTTTTAACTCTTGTGTTTTCTATTGAGAAGTCTAATATAGCAGGGTTTCTCTAGGCAGAAACTTAATTTCTGAGTTGAGAGATGCTACACACAGTCTAATCACAGGTTAATTTTGAAATAACTTGAGGTTTATGAATGTTTTTTTCCATCTGGATGCTGCTACCAAGCATGTTGCTGTCCCAAGAAATATCACACGAAGGCCGACGTGTGATATGCTAACAGAGTTTTTTCTTAGTAGTTTTAATGGCAGCTCAAAATTAAAACTTGAGTCTTTTGAGAAAAGTAAGCTGTGAAAACTTAAGCAAAAATCTTCCGCTGAAATTTGAGAAAATAAAGATATTAGAAAAAATAAGGTCTGAAAAGATATTCAGCTAATGCCTCCTTTCCTTGAAATCTTAACACATTCCATTAAAAAAACCCAAACACTTTTTTTAATTTTAAAATTTCATCTGAGTGATTTTCTTTCTTCTCTAAGCTTTGCCAAGCTTGCTGTACTCTGTTCTCCCTAAAAATTAATTCTCATCCTTTTTAGTGTTTCTCTTCTCCTCTGATACTAATATTTGATTTTTAATATTGCTTTCCTACAAGGTTCTCTGATCTTGTAATCAATTCTTGAATTAAGTCTTCAGGATCTATTTATTGTAGAATAAGCAGTAGATATTATAGGCTTTGTAGCTTTGTTAGGAAAAAATTCCATTCCTCTGATTTCAAACTAAAGGGACAAACTAGTGAGTTTTGTGGAACTCAGCAGTATCTGTGGAGCCTATAAATTGCAGTATCTGAATGCTAACATAACTTGGCTACATTGTGACTCTAAATCCTGGTGGTTGACTGATTGATATTTTAATCAGCACAAACTGCTTATTATGAATGAGATTCCTCTGCATTTACACTGGCCTATTAAAGTCTGTTTCACTTCCTGACCTTGAGAAATTTGACAACATTCTTTCCAGATAGGTACAGGTTTTGGCATAGTTGTTTGTTTAAAAAAGACAAGGAAAGAGTAACTGACTTAGATTTGTAAGACTGGGTTTCAGGGAACAATATAGATATTGCATCACTGCCCATATTATTTCACAAAATGTGAAAAGTTGAAAAAATACATTTCAGTTGTAGATTAGATGGCCCCATTCCTTAAGTTAATGGTACCTAAACATTTCTATGTCCCTGTAAATTAGAAAATACTTTTACATTATTGATTACATCTTTATTCTTCACATCAATTTCAAATTTTCTTGGTAGAGTTTAAACAGCTATGTGACTGCACAGAATTAGTTTGTGATATTTTTCTATGTTACTCAGATAAAGATAGGTCATATTCTGAAATTATTTGAACAGTAACCGAGCAAAACTATCAAAAGATATACTATTAAAAGACATGTATTGGCATAGAAGTATTAACTCCTTTCTGTAGATTTATATGTCTGGATGCATTTAAGACTAAATAAACCTGTTTTGAGCACAGGAATAACAAATTCTTGGTGTATATAGATAAAATAAACCACTACAATTAGTAATGAAAGGTAATCAGTACACTCTGTTATCAATAGGTTATAGCATGTTAAAAGTAACTCTTAGAAATTGTAACAAAAGAAAAAAGTTATTTAGTTTCCTCTTTTTGTTAAAATTATAAAAGAAAAATCTATCTTATAATACAAAGTAAATCTAGAAGAGTTTTGCATTTAGCCTATTCCTAATGCTATTTTTACTGGCATAAACTTGTAAAGCAGCAAATATTTGAAAAATTGCAGTACCCAAAACAAAGAGCATAATTTTGAGCAAATGTTGTGTGAAATCAAGGTTTGAAATGTTGAGGACAGATTATTGCCTTGAGTAAATTCTCATTCTTCAAAATTACATCATTTTACAGGGACTTGTGCAGTTGAACATGAGCATCTCCCAGGATAGAGATAAAGTGACAGAGACTGAGTGGCCTCTTTTTGGATAATGTATTCCAGCACTTAATCAAAGTCATTGTGAAAAAGAAAATGTGAAAAACAGTAGAGGAGTTTAAAAACAGTGTGCTGATTTTACCTTGGAGTAGGAAGGAGGATGAAGTAGATTGTCATATTTGGATCTGTATGTCTATGATTTTATGATTTTTGTGATAACTGATTCTGCAAATAATATATTTTTCTACTTTTAATTACAGCAGGAAAAGAATCAGGAAAGCTCAAGAAATAAAGGTAAGTGACAATTATTTAAAAAATGTGCACATTCTTATAATTATCACAAATCTAACATTCATTACTGGTAAGAAATATCCAGATTTTTTTTTGCTGAGTATTTTGGTATTTGAAATGAAAAACAATACATCCAGGAAGGAGGTTGAACTGTAGAAAGTATCTGTATTAGCTACTGTTTTTGGAACTCTGAGATGATCAAGGCTGGCTACTGTAGTCTGGATGGGATAGGCTGCACACTTAACTTATCACAAAGTTTGTCCCTGACTATGGATGCTTATTATACTTCAATAAAACATCAGTGCCATTGATTTATTGTCTTCCTTCCAGTTCAGTAAATCTGTAACTGGATATGATTCCAGTTTATGCTCAAATTAATAATTTCCTTAATAAATTACCTTGCAACATGACTATTGTGGGTGTTTTTTGCCTACAAAATATTTTCACTGTACCTTACTCGGTGCTAGTGACTAAGCAATATGTGAAATAAAATATCTAGGTTAAAGAAACAGCCTCGTATCAAGAAAATTAGGACTTCATGCTTCTTTTTCTAATATAAAGTCTTTTGAGAGACAGAACATCGAAATCTCTCAGTTAAAAATTTGCTAAGCAACCAATGAAAGATAAAATTGCCAATAGTGGCAAAGATTGTTCTCTTGATATTTTACTTCTTCATAGAGGTAGGATATGAGATACTTTAAAAGGGAAAACAGAGGGAAGGTAGGAGAAAGAACACCAGTTCTATGTTACAAAGAGAGGAGGGAATTAAGTGACAAACTAACCTATATCCTTTGTATTGCCTTAGGAAGCAATGTGTAATCATATCACCTGAGTTAGCTGTTCTTTATTCAGTTATTTATGTACTGCAGTACCCATTTATCTCAATTGGCTTGTTTTCCCCTCATGCTAAGGCTAGACACAAGCATCTAAAGACAAACTAAAGCTAATGTTTGATTGGAGTTGTGTCAGGACAGTTACATTGTTCATGATGATACGATAATTTACATCATCTGAAGAACCTATAGTCCTTCACTTGAAGAGTTTGCATGGAAAAATAACTGAACCAAAAAATCCTCTTCAATTTCAGCCGATTTGTGATTTATAATTTTCTTTTCTGAGTTAATACAATATGAAGTTATATCATCTCTACATATAGTGAGTGTATCCACGATATATTGTTCAAAAACCATTCATGTCTTATGACTTAATACAAATTATAAAAAAGACTGTGAAAAATCAGATGAGATTACAGAAATAAGATATTTGCTCTAAAATTAAGTATTCACAATTAAAAAATTTAAGCTTTTATCTACAAAGAAGGATCCTGAAATGGGCCACTTTTTTGGTTTTTATGATTTACTTCAGTTAGATTATGATGTTTGACAGTCTTTCTCCCACACCCCACCCCATCCTGTTGCCAGGTGGTTATTATGGTATGTATGTGAGCAATAAGCAAAAGTAGGAATAAACTAATGACCTAGGTGGGAGTGCCTATCATATTCATTGACTGTTAGTCTAGTTAACTAATCACAGAAACAATTTTCAAAGGCTTGTAAAATATCACCCACAACTACATCCAAAGGAATGCAGTAAAGTCTGCTTGAAGGAAGATATCCATTGTCTCCAAACAGTCAGTGAAATTGGTGCACAGCTGCACAAAGTTTGTTGTGATTTTATATGGAACATCTCTTGTGGAAATTTTCAACCTACTGAACATCCTGCATGATATGCATGTCTCTACCTAAACTGGCAATTCAGCTTGGAAGATTTTAGTGGTCTGGAAGACTATTCATGCACAGAGTAGGCCTTGCAACATAAACATATATCTACAGATATACTTTAATCTGTAATGCTTTTTTGGGATGCTTTTCTAATTGTTTTTTTTTGGCATTCTCTTTTCATATTCTTTTAACTAATTTTTTTTTGTTCACATGCTCTTTTTCCATGTTATTGCAAAGTTTCAGAAATATATTTTTTATTTCACTTGTAACTTACAGCATGTAGGATCTTTAAACTCTTTCTACTTAAAATACTGATTGATATGGATGAAACAAGACTAAATTAATATTTCAGCATAAACCTTCTTGTGTTTGCAATGAATCACATGCAACATCTAAAGGTTTTGTGCTCTGCATGTGTTCTTGTGAGATAGCTAAATTATCCTCAGATTCTCAGGACAAGGTTCTAACAGTATTCCTTACACTCTGCATATTGCAGCCACTCTATGTGGTACAAGGACTAAATGTTTTCTGCGGTTCCTTGACTGCTCTGATACTTTCAGAACCAGTGTTGTCTTCTTAATTCAGAGGAAAATTACAGCTCATCTCTGTCAAGTGAAACGCTGGAGTCTCTATTGTGCCTCATAAATTCCATTTATACCAGTATTTCAGTGTCTAATTTTTATTAATAATTTAATTACATTGTATATTTATAAGAGGAGAGGATGTTGCAGCATAATTACAGTCAAATGCTTTTTGACTTCAGTGGGATAAAGATATTAGTAACAAGGACCATTCTGTACCTTTTATTATATTACAAATGCCAGTAATTTTTCATTTTACTTTATTTATTGCTATAAAATAAAACTGATTACTATTCATATTTTAGTAAAGATGTTCTTATTTTTCTGTAGTGTTTGTTTTTTCTCCTGCCATTTTTCTGACCTGTTTGTTTTTCCCGTCTGTTACTTCTGCTGTCAGCCTCTAAGTCAATCACACCAGAAGGGAAGCCAATACTCAAACATACCCTATTCTGACAGTAACCCCATCTCTCTCTGATCTGTGATATTCTTTTTCTTGGTTTTTTTTAAACAGGTAACAGATCTTTTTGTATACTGTTCGAGAAAAGAAACACTGCTTTTATGTAAAATAATATGTTAACATTATACAATTTTAGTGTATGCTGGCAAACTTACACTTCTGATAATTTTTTGTGCATGAAAATGAGTATCACCAGTGCAAAATACAAATGAGATTAGTTTCATAACGCTTCTGTAGTATGAAAGAAATAACATGGCAAATAATCACCTACTAAACTTCGCTGAATTTTGCTTGCTGGCTTGGAGTCACAGTTTGACCTTCCTTACCTCTCTTTTCCAGTGTTAACTCCTTCAGACAAAAAAATCCATATTATTCCAAACCTATAGTGAAAGATAAAATAGATATTTTTGTAATGAATTGAAAATATCAGAAATTGTATTACATTTAAGCAATGTGAAGAATTTTCCTCACAGCCTATGCTTGACTTTGGAGACATTCACATGCTTTTAGTAAAGAACATTATGAAGTATAGAAATGTATGGAAATACTTTCCATATTATTATTATTATCCATATGACAATATTATTCTAGAAAACTTTTTTTCTGAGGTACCAGAAGGTTGATTAGTGAAACAAATCAACTATTTGCCAAACCTGAAAGGCATCTCTATTCCTTTGATCAGAAAAAACATTAGCACACAGGAAACAACAAGCCACAAAATATTTCGGTGAAATGGTAGCATTTCAGATGATCAGTTCCTAAACTCAGTCACAGTTTGAATTACAGCACAATAGTTTTGTTTTTTGAGAACTTAGAATTCAATTTCAGTATAGATATGCAGTTTGAAAGACACATTTCCAAAGAAACACAGCAAAATCAGAGAAAACAAATTCTGACTTTCTGCTGAGAGTCAGGTGATTGTTTTGTTGATATTGAAGAATGATATGATACTGAACACAAGTTGTGTTACTTTAGCTATTTATTTTAGTAACGTAAAGAACACTCACTGAAAGATATAAAAAGTGCTCCACCTAAGATTTGGAAAAGATGCACTTTTCACAGCATTTTCAAAATGTGCATGCAAATAATTTTACTGATAGTAACTCGAAGACTTTTACTTTAGTTAACTGCACTTTAGATACAAACTGTATAGTATGCTGCTAAAATGTTTGCTAGCTACTCTTGATCTGAGCTTTAAGTGCCACTAACACTCAAAACTAAATAGATTAGAGAATTTTGACTGACATATTTTTAATTACATCTTGAGTTTCTAATTATACTTAATATTTCTCATCTTTTGCTTACCTTAGTAATTGGAATGTAAAACCATTGTTGACTCATAGATCAGTTTCAAAAACATAATTCTCTATGATTATGAACATATTGCCAGACTTTTCTGATATCATTAACAAACATCTGTTCCTTTTATAGTCTTAAGCTACCAAAACTAAAGGGGAAATCATAAGGGCACCACTTGTATATCTTACTTGCTTTTTACTCCTTAAAAAGTTAACATACCTGCACAACACTTGTGGCCCTGTCTGGGATTCCAGATTGGTGTAATCTTTTTCTATACAATGATAAAGGTAAGACAAGAAGGAGTAAGAAAAGCTTAAGATAGTTCAATATTGAAAGAATTTAAGGGACAAAACCAGTAGGGCCTTAATTAAATCAATAAGTTGTAAAAATGAAATTGTATCTGGAGATACTCTCAAAAGCCAGTGAGTGAACAAACAGATCTATCCTTCAGTATGTCTGGCTGTTGTTATTTTTGATGACAGACAGAGCTATGTATGTTCTGATGTAGAATACATGCCATCAACATCCTTTGTCATGTTAAACCAATTAGCTGTGGCAAAAAATACACTTCATTATTTTCTCTAATGTATCCAGTGACTCCTTATGTTTGCTCAATCAAATTATTCTAAATTTGTATTTCACCAGTCATGTATTAATTACATATTGTTAGAATATGAACTGCAATCCTCCTGGACTGAACTGATTAATGTTTTGGTTTGTTACACTGTAATAACCCTTCTGTACTAGAGCCTTACATTTCAGAAAAAAAAAGTAGTATTTTAGAGAATATGTGTAACAGCAAGCAGGTTAGTAAATGTTTGTTCAAGAATGTTGTTTTCATTGAAATGCAGCTGCTAAATACTCTGACCTACAGGTTCTTTGTTTTGAAGTTTTTTTACTTTGTCATTATGTTCCAACTTATCTGAGTGAATAAACTTTCAAGAGTTGGTATGAGGTTTGTTTGAATTAAGTGTGCCAAATACTATCCCCTTTAACTGTTCCAGTCCCCTCCAGAGCCTAGTCAACTGAAACTCAAATCTCTTTTCTCACTTAAGAATTAAGTAACATAAGCCATACAAAAAGCCATAAGAAATACCGTTCTGTTTTCCACCCGAACTGTTCTCATTTCCTTTTTGTTTCCCTGCTCTTACAAGAGACGTACAGATATAATGTTATTAACTGAACGTTGTGGTTTTTTTTTAATTTATTCTCATCTTGGAGTGGCTTTAGCATGGTTAACATTTATAAAAATGCCCTTTTTTTTCCCCCTGGGTTCAATCAATTCAGAGTCAGATTATGAAATGCATTGAAAAGAAACAAACCTCTTTATGTGGGAAAATATTTTTAATATAACAATTAATCTTAAAATATTATATTTGAACAGGCCTGAAGCTCGTTGTGAGAAAGTAAAGTATGTGGGTCAGAATGTCAGATGTCAGTTCCAGATAATATCTTTGATAACAATGTGATTACTCAGACACAGAAAGTATACATTAAGAGCAAGGTCTGTGTTGTACTCTACAGCTTTGTAAAAGGTTATCTTATTTCTTTTCAACAGAGCATTATTTGATGACACTGAATTCCAGTTTTGATATCTATCTGTAAACACAACACAGTATTTGTGTAGTAGTCTAGTCAGGCTTGCTACCAGTGTAATGCCATAAACAGTGTAAATGGCACAAATATATTTGACCTGCCAGTTGTTGGCTTGAGGTAAATGTATTTCATCTTAGTCAAGAAAGTAACTAAAAGTGCTCAAGTAATAACAGGGGTATACAACATGGTGCAAGTATTTTACAGAATTGCAATATTTACCTCCCAGACATTTCATAAACTCCAGATATGTATTCCATACCAGTGAAAACTTGTCTGCAGTTTTGGTATGGCAGTGTCAGGGAAAGAACAGCATCCTATAGAATTTCTTAAGTGTTATGTTACAAATTATGTCCGCATTTCTGCATAGGAGTTATTTCCAGCTTTATGTTGGTTGGCTCCAAAGTTTCTAAGTTCATTTTTGCTAGAAGCAAGTATATATACTAAAAGAATAGTAACTAAAACCCAAAAGAGTTGGAATGAGTCTGAAAAGCTTTTGTAAATTACACAAAAATTCACAGCTGTCAGTGTAAATTCAAAAGATGAATTGGAATAACGAGAGGTGTCTGTAACTTTTCTTAAATTCACATGTCCATTATTTTTGCCACTAATTAGAACTGTGTAAGGGGATCATACATAATCTGATGATCACTACAGAGTCAAATATTGATCTTTATTATATATAATCATCATATGCATATGATAATGGAGAAAATGTGAAGGCAAACGTTCTACAACTGTGTTTTGTTGCATTCATAAAAGGATGAAATTCATGTGAGATGTGTTTGACTTGTTAGCAGCTTTAGGAATTATACATACAAAGAATTTCTTTCTTCTTTGGATTTTCTTTATGGCAGAGAAATGGCCATCTGACTTTATTTTTTGTTCTCATATGTATGGCCTGTGTCAAAATTCCAGGCAAGAACTCTTCTGCAAAATGGTATCTCTATACTAGAAAGAGATATAATTGTTATTTCTGTATGTAGTAGAATAATAGAGGTAATGTAAGAGATTGGTGTCCCCATCTAGTATTTTTAAAAAATTCATCCATGTCCTCCTAAATTTTAGGTTACATTCTTTTAAATTGTTAAATCTATTTCAAAGTGGATATTGTGAACATAACTGGACAGAATATGTTCAGAAGTATTCACAAAATTTCTCTCTGTAGTGCGCAAACACTTAATTTGAACAGATACAGCAGAGAAGACATTCAACATTGGCAGGGGAGGGGAGTGCTGAATACTGACTGGAATACATATTCATTCCTAATAAGACTTATGTAGCTTTAGTGAAGTAGCTCAGAAGATGAATGTTTATTTAAATTTAAAAGTAAATGTATTAGTAGTCTGAATTTTAACGCTGTGTGACCCACAAAAGATTTTGAATAGCAGTACAGTTTGATTTTTTCACGTAATTTTTTTTATAGCTTCCCTTTAAAAGTAGCTACTGTTTAACTTGAGCATTATATTGAAAATGTTTTAGATAGTTTCTTGTATTGTTTCAGGAGTAGGCTGAGAAGAGTAATGAGTATGACTTGACTTTAGGTTAGTCTATTCTTTTATTATTAATAATGTTGAGGTTTTAAAGTCAAAAACTAATGATAAAATGTTTCTATTTTCATATATTAGGATTCTCATTTGTGCTTAAGACAATACATATTTTCAATAATACTAGCTTTAGTTTACCTCTTTCATCTTAAAAGAGGCACACAAACCATAGAAGAGTTTATGAAGTAATTTGAATTAACTCTTGAGCACTGAAGACTTGCACTAAATTCAGAGAGAGAATGCAATGCAATGCAGTGCAATGGGAAAGTATGTTTGGATCCTTTAATACACATATATATACATTAGTGCAATGTCTGGAGGCTATGTGTGTCATGTTTCTCACATGTAGTGAATATTCATTTGATTACACTAACAGCAGAAATCTAAATGTAAAACAGGTCATTCCCTGTGAAGCTTATTTGCTTTAAAAAGTTACCTACCTCTCCTGTGCACCCTACTCCTTTGCAGAACCTTTATTCTCAGAATGAGGAACGAAATATGATTTGCATCAGCACCACAGGTATCTTAGTTAAGTTTGTCATATAATAGCCAGGCGGGACAGGTTATTTCACAGCACTTGTCATGTAGAAGGCAATTGTTATGGTCAAAAACAATCAAATGAGAATGATAGTGCAATTCATGTTTTGTGTAATAGACTGTTGAAGCAAAATAATCTTCTTATCTTAACAACTTGAAGTTTTCCTTTTAGAATAGATCTTCAAAAAGAATAGTGTATGTCAGAAACTATCCTAATGCTGTTACACTAGAAACTTACATTTTATTTGTAAATAAGTATAAAATGTAATAGCTAAAAAATCCATGTTAGTATTTTTGGGAAAGCAAATTATGTTATTTGTTTTTATTTGCCTATAGCATAACCCTTTCTTTATCATCAGATCTGAGTATTGTCTCAATATAAGCTTGTATAAAATATTCTGCTGTGAGAATACTTGTTCTTGTTACTGAGCAAAAAGGAGGCTACGATATTTATGTCACTTAAAAAGAATTACATAGAGACCCTTTTAGAAAGCCACAGAGATCTTTACAAGCTCTACAATAATTTTTTTAAGATATAAACTTAAAACCCAGTATAGGCAATAGTTTAATTAGACCATTCATAAAGAAGTGCTTAAAGTTGAGGAAGGGTTGTTCTGAAAGAAAAAAGTAAAGTGCAGGAGGAATACATAACATTCGGAAGCAAAAGATCAGGTATTTCAGAAATAAATTCTATTTAATTTATATTCTTTAAAAAAAACCCCTTGTAAATAGGTGTCTTTTTAACTCAGGTACCTTGCCACTGGTTTTTCTTGTATATTTGTAACACTAATAGCTATCAACATAACTTGCATATAGGTTTTCTGCGCTGTTTATAAGCTATAAACTTTTAAGGACAGTTACGCAGAGAAAAACTGACACATTTGTGTTACATAGGAGAAATTTCTATACTCATGCTGTCTAAAACAGAATTACTTTTTGCATTAATTTTGAATTCTTCAGAATGCTATTGATTATATATTAAGAATATATTATATCAGATATCTCTTGCAAGCCACTTAAAGGACAATCAGAACTTATATAAACTTGAAAGATGAGTCTGTTGAACATGATTTCCACCTCAACCCTCAATCCCAATAATTGCAGCACTGTGTGTCATTCAGATGCTAGTTGAAACAATTACAGTATTCATTTTCTGCCTTAGTCTTTGAATAGCAAGGGTTGATGTGTTTCATTATCATTAAGGTCATGTTCTAGTTTACTTTAAGCACACTCTTTTGCCACTTGCTTCAGACACTAGAACACAATTAACAGTGTCAGATCCTGTTAATGTTTACATCATAACTGGAAGCAGATATTACAGTGAAGTGCAAATTAAAGACTGCTAAAATGCCTGCCACTAACAATTATGGTGGGGCAGTATAAAATTTCTCATTTGTTTCCAAAGGTCAGATTAATAAAGCTGCATGTCACATTATCATAAAGGGTGGATCCAGCTGTCTGTTTTGATTATGCTTAAAAGTCTAACGTTTCTAAGGAAACTTTGCAAGGAATGAATACATCCATTTTAACTAGCAGTTTAAATGTGGGTAATTATTAGACCTTATTCTGAAGGGATCCAAATCAGAGGTTGTAGTCACTCAAATGTCTTCCTGCTTTTTAATTTACAAATATAGAAATTAAATTATTTTACAAATTCCTTTCGGGTTTTAATCTTTAAATTTAAAGTAGCTTCCCAAGTACAAAAAGCTAATTCCTCAGATGAATGAGCTGTAAAACTAAACTGCATCAAATATTGAAAATAGACCTATCTATATATATTCCTGCATGATAAAAATTAGAACTAGAAGCAACTGAACTCTTTAAATTAAAGTTGTTAATTCTATTAAAACAATGAAGAAGTATATCTTAAAATTTAATACTCTAGAGTCAAATTAAAATTACATTTATATTGCAGCTATTCAAGTGATTATGCAGTTGCATACATCTTTATCAAATGAATACAACTTTCTATGCTTTACTCCTAATAATAAAAATTCTGGGCATTTTTCAATATAGCTTTTTAAAGGTTTGCTGAAATGTAAAAATAAATTTGTGATTAAAAAAAAGTGTTTGATTTTTTCTTTAAATACATATAAATTAATTTAAAAAATCAACATCTTGTGAAGGGAAAGGAGACTACTGATTTGGCAAGAGTTTTTCAATAGAGTTACTAAGATATAGATCTGAATATATTACTGAAAGAATTGAATGATTTTGAGGTTTCTGTTGAACATAAGATTAAATATGATGGCACAAATTTCAAGAAACTAGAATAACCTTTTTGCTACAATCAGGAAACAACAGAGGAAAATTAAAAAAAAGAAGTTTATCAACTGTATGATAACTTGAGTAACCAAAATATCATAAAACCCCAGATGTTCATAACATATCAAGGAAGGTTTTCCTAGCAGAGATTGAAAAATAATAAAAAGTATTATATATGACATTACTTAAACCTCACCTGGCATACTATATCTATGTCTGAATGTTCTAGTTTTAGATTGAATTCAATTTAATCACGAGCAAATACAGAGAAGGGTTACTCTAATGATCAGACAGTATTTTGTAAGTAAAACTCAAGAACACACTTTGTTTTTCCTAGCAGAATGGAATACCTGAAAGTATGTTGGTAAAAATGCTTGAAAAGAGCATGGAACTCCTGAAATGAAAAGTGAGCTAGATTATAATTACTTTAAACTAGAGACAGCACTCCTTGCATGCAGCAAGACATTTCTCTGTGTGCAATTTATTCCTCTTTGCATGAATTAGTAGAGTATTTGAACTGCTTTGTGTGATTGTGTGCAAAGATAAAGTAAAAAACCCGTTTCAGGAAGAATTTCCCTCCTTCTGTGAAAATAAGGAGGGGATTTGATGCTTTGCCTATACACAAATTTGTTTGAGTTCATGCTAAGCAATGCCTGAAAGAAAGAAAAACCTCAGGAAATTGCCTGAAAGGGGTGATACAAGGAGACCCTCAGCCTCTCCTTTACATTGAAGCAAGACTTCCCTTATCTGGAAGACTCATCTAAGGTGTTTATAGGGCAAGGTAATATGTTTCATTTGGATTATGATAAAAATTTCTGGGTTTTTGCCTTCACTTTCCATTGTAAGGATATCTCTGTGCAGCCATGGCCTGGATCATTTGCTATAAATCCTTCTTTTTCAGTGTTCTTTCCCACCTGTACCCTATTTTGCATAAACTCTGTCTCCATTTTTCATACCAGCCATTCATATCTTTGATGATTTGACATGGCAGAAAGTAATTTGTGTTCTCAGGGGAGAACATGTGTAAGGCTTAAAATGCAACCTCCCTTGAATATCCAAGGGTAGGATATGCCTTTGAACTTTCAAAGCTTTTTAGAGATCAAGTATTTGAAGTAACTTCCAGCTTTTTTCATAAACACATAGCTTTTAGTTTCAGATTCCAAAGAGGAGTGGACTTTATGGGACAGTCTGAGTGAAAAGAGATAAGGTGAATGCTCACTTTGGATCATGTCTTTACAGCCATATTTTTTGTAATTTGATCTATGCTTTCATCACCTTGGAGGGACTGAGGAATCTTCAAGTAATAATTGTATTTTATTAATTAATTGTGGTTAAAATATTTTCTAACTTTTAAAATATTGTCTGAAATCATAATAGGATAAACTCTTATGGGTCTTTTTTTGCATATGATGTATAGGTAATTGTTTTGTTTGGCTACTGAAAGGATAGCCATATACTATCATTGCAATGACAGTAACAAACTGTAGTTCTGTGTGGCCCTGAATAGCTGCATAAAGGGAGGCTTTGGCTGTTTAGGCAACAGTTATTGATCAAAAAGCTGTTTATCAGAGTTTCCAGCCTGAGACAGAAATACAGTAGGACAGATTTTTGCCCAGGCAGGGTTAAAAGGTAAATCCATGGTTGATAAAGTAATGGCTGATTGTTGGTTAAATAATCTAAAAGATCTGATGTGCCTAAACGCCATTCTATAAGCAAGTGTCTTTGTATTCAAAAACAAAGTGGTAGAGTAGGATGCTTTCTTCTCTTCATGCTTGCTGGACTTTGTGGCACATAAAATTTACTTGCACATACAGTGCCCAGGCTATAAATTTTTGGTTTTCTAGTATTTGGCATCCTGTCTAAACTTAAACTAAACATAGGCTTAGATTGATATGCTGTCAGTATCTCAATACGAAAATTCTCAATAAAAAGGTTCAAATTACTTTCTATTTAAGTTATGCACGAAGAACAGAGATACAATTGTGAATGCTGACCCACTAGCAATATTCAGACAAATTTTGATGTTTTTGTTCTCTTAAAACACTGTAAAAATCAATGATGGCATTGCTTTAATGAACATTTAAGGAAAAATTCATTATATCTTAGAAATAAATAAATCCAAGAATATTAAAGCAAACATTTTTCTTAATTTTATAAAGACCTGCATAAAGCTGATTAAATGAAGGTTCTCAGAAGGAAGGAAAGATTAAAGATATTTAGTAAATAGAAAAGCATACAAAAATCCCATTTGTATTATAAATGCCACCAAGGTTCTAGTAAGCACATATTGATTCTTCCTCATAAAACATAAAAGCTGTGATTTTTTTAGCTTTAAGGATAATTTCCCACTAAAAATGCATTATAAATGGGGGAAAAAGCCCAATAAAAATATTCTGGTAGCATAATCATAATTTCTATGCTTAAAGGACAGTGTATATAGCTTGTGCTTTGGTCTAATTAACAGTAATCTGATTTTCTTTCTCCAAAAATATTAAAAAATCTTATTACTCTTTTGTAACTGACATCTCAAAATAAAGGTAATACATAGAGTTATGAGTATAATTAATGAAATAAAATTGGAGGAAGTCATACAGAATGACAAAAGCTAAAGAGAACGTATTTATGCTTCTTAAAGTATTTCTAGGGTGGTTCAACATTCCACTTTGTACATAAATATTCATAAACATATAGAAATATGTGTATGTGCTCACAGACATACACATAAAATGTCACGACTTATATACAGTAAAAAATATGTAGAAATAGAATCTCTACTCAGAACAGAAATGAGAATCTAAGGATAAAAGCATTTCTTGTGAGTCTTGATTAGCCTTTAAATACATATTTTAAACACCCATTTGTAGATATCATGTCATCTACTACAAGTGTAATAAAAATAGTAGGAAATCCTGACCCTTCTCTCATCCATTTCTTTATTTCCACTCCAAACTGAAATGCTGGATTAGAGAAGAATAGGAAGTGTAATGTAGTTCGAGATTTCTTCTTTTAAATCTGCTTTTATAGAGTATTTTATAGGGTGTTTGGGAAGGTTTTTGGTAAGCTGTGTCATGTGACTGCACACACTCGTTCTGGATCAATGCACTTTGAAACATTTACATTTTTCATTGGTCTGTATTCTAACTTACTTGCTGGTCATACTGATTGTTGACTTTGCAAGGTGCATGACCTGTTATGATCCTCTTTACTTGTTTATTAAGAAAAAGAAGTCTTTTCATGTGCCCACTTATCTTTATAAGCAGTCAATTGCAAATGGCATTTATTCCTTTCCTTGTCTCTCCAGAGAGATATTATGAGATGTGAAGCCTGTTTACCTTCTTTCAAGCTTTTCTGTACTGACTGAGATTGCCCTTTTCCACATGTCTACTTTATTCTTCCAATTGTGGAAACGCTTAGAATTTAGGGGAATCATAAATGCAAGCCAGCTACATGCTTGCCATACAGAGCATGAAGGTCAGTACTATTTCCCACATTGGGATTGCGGTATCCCATCAGACACTTTAGCAATCTGATCTAGTTGCTATCAGAAAAGTCAATATTTGCATTTTGTTGAATATGCATGGCCACCAGTGTTTGGAAAAAGAGTTATTTGGTATCTGTTCTTGTATGATTATCTTGTTTGCATTCACAAGATACTATCTGCAAATCCTCTAATGATTCAAAGACAATGTTGTATGAAGTTATTTCATTATTAGGATTAATTCATTGCTATTCTAAATTAAACAGGCTTAGAATTTGATGTTCTTTAATTTCAGCTAGGGCACTGGAAGGACAACTTAAAGAAAAATGTCATAAAGTGCTTTAATTCATAGAATGTTAAGTGTACACAGAGAAACCATTTTAGTTCATGTTATGTTTGTCTATCACTTTTTAAAAAACTTTTGAATTGCACTAGTTGCTGAGAAACATTGCAGGTTTGCCTGCAAACAGTAGCATAAAATAGATTACTGGCTTTTAAATGGTCTAAAAATTAGCTAATTGATGGAAATTAAGAAAAACCTAATTTGAGTATGAGGATTTTTTAATCTAGAGTGCAGTTGTGTTTTCCAGGTCATAAAGTCAGAAGTGTTCTCTATTGGTAAATTCTTATAAACGTATATTGAGCTTGATTGACTTCAGTGGAATTCTGCAGGTGTGCTTGATTTTGATGGCAGACAGAGACTTAAATCAGAGCACATAATTCTGAAAGATTTAGGATGCAGAAAAAAATCCCTTTAAGAGTACCATGAAAGTCTCTTAGCAGTACATTTGCAAAATTGCTCCCTTATGCTTTGGAAAATATTGGGTAGAGATCAGTCATTTAGAAATTTGTAGCTCTTTTCAGGGTGATTCAGTTAATGAAAGTGCTCTTGCTTTCTTTGCACAAAGTGCTACATTCATTGATTAAGTAGAAGAGGTGGGGTATGTTTCGCACAAAAACAGGGGCCAAAAAAAATCCTGCTGTCTTCCAACAGACGGAAACAATGCATTTTAAAGTTTTCTTTTGAAGGGAATACTCCTCTGTTAAACATAATTTTGATCAGCCAATTTACTCATGCTTCTGGTCATCGAAGATGGCATCTGTAGAAGATGGAGCTGGACATCAGAGCAACCAGGGAAGTGCTTTAAGGCAGTAAGAGGGAGACCTGGGCACTTCTTCTGGCACCATTCTCTAAATAAGAGAGAAAATCTGGACATAGTGAACCAATTTAGTTGATTGTGTCTTAATTTTTCTTTTGGTTGACTCGGGGCTTGTGATCTCTAGTGAGCTTTACATTGAGTGTGTGAATCACACATCATGCACACAAAGAAAGCTAACAGACTGCTAACTTTTTATTCTGTCCTGAATGTTTTATAACTTCAAATGGTGTAGAGGCCCAGAGAAGCTAAATTTATTCCTGGGGTGGTTTGCAGTCATATTACTTTTTGAAATGTTAGATTTTCTACTAAACAGAGGGGAAAGCTTTTCTAGAAGTCAGTGAACAGGGGAACCTAGGGGCTAAATATGCTATTATTTTCTAAGTAAAAAGTAAACAGTAGCACTTTATCAGCCACAACATAAAACAGCAGAAGCTTCAGGGAAAACATTAAATTTAAAATTGTCTATAGGATGTATGTCCTCTAATTTGAAGGAATGCTTATGTAATATTAATATTTGGTTTTGTTAAAATTATGAAACATATATGCAATCCATCCAGCTATTGGAAAATGACCTTTATTTGCAGTATCTGTATGCCCTCAGTTGTTACTGGTTCTTTTATTCCCAAGAACTCCATGAGATAAGGTAGGTCTTTCAGAAATGGGAACTGAAGTCCATAGTACATGAACCGAATTTGTTAGTCTTGAGTCTGTTAGTCTTTCCACAGAGATACATGACCAAGAGCTTGAAATACACATTTTATTCATTTAAATGATTTCTGAAATTTTTTCATGTTACATAAACCGGAAACATTTTAGATATGTAGAATTTTTCCACTCAGCTTTAAAACACATACAGAAATGCTTTACTTTTGGTATATTCCTTTTCATTATTATTTTCTCATTGCTAAATATTCCATAGTTTCATAATTTTTGTTTCTGTGGATTTCTGCTAGGTTGATTCTGCTTTTTTGTCCTGAGAGGAGAATAGGGTATATCTTGCTCTTGTTCACCTTTTACATTTTGACATGTTTTTCTGGAGTTAGAAAGAATGTCCTCTTGAACCATATCAAAGTGACTTTTTGACTGGTGGGTTGAAAATATTTGGCTACTCCTATATTAAATAAATAAGCAGCAAATGATAAATAATGAAGTAGTCATTTTCTTCTACTAAATAATGAAATTCATATAATGAAAAAATAAACCATTCTATTTTATGTTACCTGAAAAATTGATAAGTAGTTTGCAGGTTTTACATTATTCAGACAACAGAAAATGTGCAATATATTTGGATTTGATCTGCTTCTTCCTTTTAGCAATACAACTACAAGATTTAGAAGAATATGTTTTATCTGCTCACTTCAAAAACCAGAAATATTTATAATATAAAATAGGTATTTGAAAAATCAAAGTATATTTTTTGGCCTTCAGTGGAGTAACAGTCTTTGAATACAGCCTAAATGGTAGTCTGAATAGTCACTGAGATTTCTTCAAAGATGTGACTGTATTGGATAATTGCGTGGTACTAAAAATATACATACTGCTTGTATTTTAATCAGAGAGCTTTAGGGATGATAAAAGAAGAAGAAAATAGTAAAGCAAAAATTTTGTGTCCTGAGAGAGCCAGAGCTAAGATTAGTGTGTGTGTGAAAAAAATCACAAATTCAAGCTGGAAAGCCGCTTGAAGCATGGTTATTCTCTGTGGCTGGAAGCAGTTACATGGATGTGTGTGGTATGTGGGGAGATAAGGAAATATCTTGCTGGCTGGAGAGCTTGGACCCGGGGTCAGTAGAGAGTCTGTATATAGAAACTGAGTAATAAAGTTACAAGAGAGTTCTTCCTGGACAAAGTCTGTCTCCCATGGATTCATTCACCGCAAATGGTGCAGAGCGAGGACCTTTTTTCTACAGTGTAGTTAATAGGTGGTACAACGCTGCCTGCCTTTTCAGTAATAATTAATGTTTACAAAATTAGTACTACCTTGATTCCAGTTTGCACAAATCATCATATGATTGTTTTGACAGAGGGCTCTGTGATTGACATGCAAATTTACACAGAAATGTCTTAAGGGGATGTCAAATGATGTCTCTTTTATAGTAATTGTGTTTAAGACAATGTGTTGTGATGAAACTGTTGACTGAACTTTTGCAGTGTGGTATCAGTGAAGAGATTTGGCACCAAATATACAGTGTAGCAAAAATGTATTCTCTACTTCCGTTGTTCACATTTCACATAGGTTTTTAGAACCTTAAAAGTAACTTTATTGCCAAAATGGTTTACAGTTTAATCCAAATGACATAAAAAATTTCTGGATGAACCTATGAGATAAAGTCTGTAACACTACTTTTTTGATAGATTTGTATTTTTTCCTATATTAGTAATAATTTTATTAAACTAAAATACGAGGAAAAATTAATATAAAAGAAAATTGGTCCATTGCAGTGAAGACTTTGTACTGTAAGAATTGTAAAACCTCACAGTTTTATGCCAGGTGAACAAACCTTTCTTTCCTTTCCTTTTCTTCATTTCTCTTTTCTTTAATATCTTAAAAGTTTTGAGCAGTGCTATGAAAATTCTGTTAAAAATAATTGATTAAAAGCCAGCAAATTGAAGCAACGATTTGTGTTTGAATGTCATAAAATAAAGCTAGTAAACTTTTTCCTTTTTTTTAATAACTTTTAACAGTTGTGAAAAGTTAACAAATTTTGACTGTTAACTATAACTGTTGACTAACAAAATAAATGTTTGAAAAGATATTGAAGTTAAGGAAATAAAGCATTTGAATTTGTTTTAATTATTGTAATCTGGCTTTCTGAGCTTATTATTTGGACATGTAAATTTTATACTGCATAAAATCATTTCACTGTTAAGGGAGTAGGAAACTTTAAAGAGAAATTAGAGTGTGTAAAGGTTACTTTTCATATGCTAAATGACTGATAAACTTACACCCCTATTGACACTGTTGAAAAGACGTTTGTGTACTGTCTAATGCTCTTAATACAGTATTACAAATGAAAAAGAAACTAAATGACATGGAAACACATTTTTTTTCACTCCAGTCAATAACATCATTTCTAATAGATGAGGCCAAGGTTACAGAATTGCATATTTTAGAGTACTTAAGCAAAACACATCATCCTGTAAATGCGAAAGGGATTTACATGGGAGATATAATTTAGATATCTATGCAAGCTTTCTGAGGAAAACTTCTGTACATACAGACTTTCAAGCATCTATATAAGGGTTAACCTTCTGTTTATATTCTTTGTTTGTAAACCCTATGCAGAATAAGAAAGTATCTTCCTGTGCTGCAAGATTTCAAAAGCAAAAATAAGTTCTAAATTGGTGGGGTGAAAGTTATTAATGGTGCCCAATGAAATTTTTATCTGTAACACTCAATTTTTTAAAATCTCCATAGCAGCACTGAGAAGACAATCTGGTTCAAATCTATTTTGCTACCTTGTGTAGTGTAACTTTTCAAAGACTTCCAGAAGAGATCTAATATCAAAAGCTATATTGTCCATGATCTGAAAATGTGTGTGAATAAAAGTTGTGGTACATGCTAGTAGCAAATTATAATATGCAATACAGATTTATTTATATTTCTTTAAAAATAGAACTTGACTTATGAATTACATAAAATTACAATAGAAGAGAAAGTAGTCATTACAATTATTTTTTGATATTTGGGAAAATATTAACCTTTTTTCACTACAATAGTTGTTTGAGTGAAAAATCTTTTCAGTTAGGCTGAGCTTGAAATGTTAAAATATCTTTAACTTATGATGTCAAAATATAGAAGACAGTTTAGGAGCAGTAGTGAGAGACCAAAAATATCTGATAGGATAAAACATCAGTGAGACAGATGAGTGCCTGTGAAAATTGTAAACCATCCACCAATAAGAAACATATGATGAATCTGATTGGTAAAGGTTGATTTTATGGTTCTAATTAAAAATTAAATAAAGATACATTTCTAGTGGCATGGTTACATAGTCTGGCAAGAAAAAAACATTAACTAGAGACTATAAATAGCTAGAGCTACAGGTTTTGAGTAGCTTACTCAGAACAACTTGCAACCCTCACCCCTGACCAAGACTGGGTAGAAGTCACCTTCTAAAATGAAGATTATGCTTTTATGTTTGTCATGTAGAGGTTAATATGCCCTTCTAGGATGTGAAGGATCTGAATTTGATTCAGATCCTACTGATTTTACTATTGAAGTTAGATCATAATACAGCTCAGTAAGTTGGGCAAGACTCTGAAAGAGAACTTGAGCCTGTAGGTTATCAGATATTTTATTTGTTTTAATTCATCTTTAGATTAATTAATTTTTTAGGCAGCAGAACAACCACTGAGCTTCCTTCTCACACATGAGCTACCATAATTAATTTAAATCCTCTAGTCCAATATGCTCTTGAATGCACATTCGGCTGATGCAGGTGCTATCTGCAGTTATAGCACTCCACATACATCTCTGTACCGAAGATTCCCTCAAGTACGGGTGATCTAACCACAGATATTAGGATCCAGTAACCTAAAATGAATAAATTAGTTTTAGCCCATGCAGTACCCTTCTGTAGCTAGTTCATGCTCCAAGGGTTCTGCTAAAGTTACAGACTTTGTGTGTCTTTATTTTTGGCAGTAAATGACAGTACATATTGCACATGCAGCACAACGAAACAGATTTTCATAGAGAAATCTTGTATCTCTGAAAAAATGAGACATTGACTGTACTTCTTTAATATCCTCAAGAGCCTTAACCTGAAGACTTCTGTACTTTTCTGTCAACTTTTCTCGTGGTACTTCCTTAATCTAGAATATACAAAACTACCCTGATTTATAAACACTTGGTGGATCACAAGTCATATTTTTCTATACCTAACAGATATTTTACTGGTTTGGCAGCAGAATTTTTGAACCGAAGAGCTACCCTCAGTATGAGATTACATTTGTAATTCCTGCTTACATTAAAGGAGTCCAGACTTTTTGTCTCAGAGGAAGCCATTAAAATATTGGTAAACTGCTAATCTGTTCTGGGATTTTCCATTGTTTATCTAGGGCAAGTCTACTGGGTAGTAATTGTGTTTGATATTTCCTTATTTGGAGGAGACAGTGATAAGACACACAGAATAAAAATAGTATACAAGATAGAAATTAATAATTAAAAACTCAAACCAGCATGAATGAATGAATCCACATAGAGTCTAAAGTTGGTGCATTCATTCAGAAGTAAAACAAATATCAAAAAGCAATTTAAAAAAGTCTAACTTTGATCTTGAAGTAGACATCTCCTGTTACTTGAAATTGTCTTTCTTGACTCAGCTGGACATGCCTAATTACAATAGAAAATGGCTGTGCTATTGTCAAACATTTATATTACATTTTAAAATGCCTGTGAATGGTAAAAATTTATATTATTTGGTGACATGATTTGTAAGTTTGCTTGGAAATCACTAATTTCTGTTTGAGATAAATGTTGGAAATTTAAAAGCATGGACAACAGACATTAAAAAACATAGGCAATCAAGACTACATGCTTAAGGTATTACATTTTCACTGAATCTAGTGTGCAATCTACAGGAGAATGTGCAAAAGAACTAGATTTATATCAATAGGCAGGAAGATGATTGTATTCATATTGAGGTTGCCTAACATGACAAACAGTGTTCAACTTGAAGAAATTAATCTCATATTTGTTGATTTGTCGTTTCAGTAGCAGGAATCTATTTCAGTATTTCTATTGTTCTGGGATGTGGCACTCTATATAGAGAAGAGAGGCAATTTTTATGTCTCCCAAACCATCTAAGGTTAAAATTGGGATTCTACCTGGAAGACAACAGAACTCAGGCAGATCACAGTTCAAATTCTGATGTGAACTTCTCTAGTAACAATCAGAAAACAACAGTCTGTATCAGCCTTTCTCTTTCAGAGTTTAGTTCTGTGTATAAGGTGCATTTATATACCATAATAAAAAAACCCCACAACTGGCAAATGCAACTCAGAATACAGGTAGGGGAGGAAAGACTCAAAAAATTAAAGGAATGCTCCTAGCCACTGTCATGACATAGACACAAAGTATTGCCAAGAGTCTAATAATAAGGAACATATATTTTGAATATTAATGTTACTACATAAGTAAATGTTACTACATAAGTAAATGTTACTACATCTCTAGCAAATTATCGTTATGTTCTTGAGTTTAGGGAGAAAATTAAAGAATTGAAAAGCAATTATTTTCAGAACATAATTGTAGAATATGTTGGATTAGTGAATGCAGAGCATTTTAGTACAATGGAGGGTGTGCTTCTGTTGACTTAGTTCTGGTCAACATTATATGACACATTGAGTGTATTTTGGAGAGTTTAAAAAAACCTAACAAACAAGTAAAACCAGAAAAACACCAGAGTTTAAATTACCTAGTCTTCAAGGTTTAGAGGCAAAGGAGAAATGCAACAAAAGTCACCAGACCTCAAGCCCAGTGTATCATACCTTAGACAACCTGTTTTAGAAACATACTTATATCTAAAGGTATTAGAAATATCAGTAGCATAAAAAACAGTGGGAAAAGCTGAAGACATGAAAACAGTGTTTCCCTTTTCTTTCCAGAATTTCTTTTGATATGATTTCTTGTAGCTAAAGTTGGATTGGATATTATGGAAATAAGAAAAACTTTAATTTCGATAGTTAATGTGTGTTTATATGATACTAATTCCCTTTTTTTCTGGGGGCTGTTCACATTATCCACCACAATAGGAAATAAACTTTCTGTGCCACATTTGTAGTTAATAGAAATTTTATGTTTTTATCTGCTATGCTAGCAGTCACTTTCCTTCCACTCCCCATCTATCTGAACTGTCCATAGAAGACAAAATTTTTGAGAGGCATATTCTTTGAGAAGCATATTCCTTGAGTATTGGTGCTATTTTTTCTGTATAAAAGATTTCTCTTTGGACTTTTTTTTCCTGAGTGCAACATAGTGAAAATGCAATTAAACTGTAACATGAAAAGTACATACACTTAAAACTAAATGAGATAAAGCATGAAAGAAAGATTCGCACATTATCTGCTTACTGCAGAAAAAAATTAGGTTTATTTTTAAGTCCCTGAAACTTGAGAACTGGAGCTTGTTTAATACATACTGGGACTTCTTTAGGCAAGTTTTCAACAGACAGCATGAGCTCAGTATTCCTAGTTAAGGCATATTAAATAGGAAATTGTGACCTTAAAAAGGAAATGTTCTAATTTCTGAAACCCACAGAGCCTTTTTAGTAGTAGTTGTTCCAAGGTACCATGCAGCAACAATGTATCATTATTAGGAGCAAAAAGAGCTAATACCATAGTAACATCATAATGTTGATGTTGATTTATTCAAAGTACTCAGCGCACTCTCATGCATCGCACAACTATAGGCAGCAGTCTGAAAACCCTACCAAATTCTCTGGGCTCTGAAAAAAAAAAGAAAATTAAAAAAGACAAATGAGGAAACACGGAGGAACTTTCACTCTTTCACTTCTTTAAAGCAATGTTTTTTACCTGTAATTTTTGTGTGTTCTGTCATTTACCCTAGTAACTCTGGATTTGCTTCTGTGTCTTTAAGCAGGTAGGGTATTAAATCCACTGTACCTATAGAGTAGAGGTACACCCCTAAGCCTGGTTATGATGGGATCACAGAGAAAAAAGAACAATTCTAACCCTGAGGAGAAACTACAAAGATTGGGAAGGTTTTACGTTGGTGTGCTGAGAAATATGAAGATCAGATGAAGGAGATTTGATGCTGACACGTGACTTTTAGCACAGCTTTCTGCAAATTTAACCTATCTGCAATTTCAGACTTCAAAACTTTGATGTCAGTGTTGAGAACATGAACCGTTCATGTTCTTCTAGTGCCATATTAACAAAAATGACATGAACATTGACCGAGGTCATCTGTGATTCAAGTACAAGTTACAAACAGAAATTAATTTTGAGGATTTCATATGATTGTGTTTCTGTATCTCTGACCTTCTCAAACTTGCAGTGAGCAACAGATATAAGCCTTGTACAAACTTTTATAAAATTTAAGATTTTATTTTTAATATGGAAATTAGGGCTATTTAAAAGATGTTGCAGGTGATTAAGCCTTAAGAAAAATGACAAGCAAAATTATGCAGTAGTGAATACAACTATCAACGAAATAGCAAAAAAAGGCCAGTGGCAGTGCTAAAGTGAACTCATCTTGCATTCAAAAGACAATGACTACCCTTGATGACTATAGTGAAACTATTTACTAGCATTAGGAATGTGTTTACTTACAAGACATCTTATAGACCTATCACAAGGAGTATAACTGCCTGATGAATTTTAGGTAGCATTAAAATTGTTTTGAAACCCTTTCACTCTTTAATAAAGCTCCTGATGGTTATTCTACTTCATATAGGTGGGGTTTTTGCCTTAATTATCACCTCTGTCCAAAGACAAATTAGCTGCTTCCTAGTCAGTACATAGTTAACTACTTGTTAGCTACCATCAGATTCTTCGTATTTTCCTCTTCCTCCTTTATAGTCTGCATTCTTTGGAAAATTAAGCTTTTAGGGTCATCTTTTCCTTTTTTTGTCCCCTTTCTTCTCCTGCCAGTCTCTGTGGCAATGGATTTGCCATATGCAGGATGGAAGAAGTCCTATCAGAGATGGACTAGTGAAGAAAATGAAAACAGTTCAAATGTTATAGAAACCAAAGTTTTTAATGTGGTTTAAACAGGTTCTAAAATGGCTTTTACCTTTTTGCAGAGTCATTGATCTTCTTCCCGACACCCCCTGTGCTCCCACACAGAGTGTCCTGGGAAGGTGTCCTGAGGTGTTTCTCATTGGCCTTTTGTTAACCCCTTCCTATTGGCTGTTGACCCCTTACCTGATTGTTTTTTTCTATGTGACCCTGAACTTGTGATTGGTCCCCTTTTGACCCTCCTGAAAGCCTTATAAACCCCTACCCCACAATAAACTCTCTCTTTCGTCCGTCCCTCCCTGGTGGTCTGTGTGCTCCTTACAGGGTCACAGGGCCATGTGCTGGGGGGCAGGGGGGAAGAGCATTCACCCTCCAGGTTATGGACTGGCACCCAAGAGCCTGGAGGTCTCCCCTGTCCCACTAATCCGTCGTAAGTCTCCTCATAATAACTTTTTAAGCATATTGATCAGGTTGAGTAAACATGGAAACAGAAATTGTAGGTGTAGAAATCCATTCTACCATGTTTGTCCTAATCAACAGCTTTACAAAATGAACTATCTAATTCATATCTGGCAAAGAGGAAAGAAGATGCTTTCAATATGTGCTGCACATGAGCAATATCAGGCCAACCACTACTGACATACCAGCATGCCATTTGATTTATCTATTTGGTCAACTCATCATGTACTCTGACTATTAGCTGGTAGCGTGTTATAGAGCACATGGATTTACTGTGAAAAAGGAGAACATTTTGGAGCAAGGAAAAGTAAAAAGCAAAGGCAAGAATTGAGAGATAGAAGACAAAAATCTGTGAGAAAACAAGTTCTATTAGCCTGGTGGCTCAAAAAGCAATCTATATCCTTTTTTTAATCCTTATTAGATGCAACCAAATTATTTTCATTTTCTCACTAATAAAATGTTGTAAGTTTATAAAAGAGATGGAAAAAGGCAAACTGAATCACAGACTTCATGTTTCTGTAATGGGAGGACTGAGTGCCTTCCACAAAGAACACCACAGATTGTCGTATTCTCAGGATTTAAATAGAAAAGTATCTCAAACGTTGACTCTTAATCCTTATGCAAGCAGATATGTTGACCTTCATGCTAATTTTTGTCCGTATATCTCAGGGCTGAATCATGTGGGCTTTGAATACCTGAGTCATATTAGTTATTAGCCAGTAGAGGGTAATATGCATGTGTTTTTTCTTTGGCTTCCACCTCTTCCTTGGAGGAATGGGTGACTTACATGGAAAGTTTGCTGTTGATGCACAAAGTGCTGTGAACTGCTTTGTTTTACTGCAGTGACCAGGAGAGTGCCTAGTGTTTAGCGAACTAATTTAGTATTAACATGGTTTAAATCTGTCTTCTGACTGATTTGTATTAAATTAAGCTTGGTTATCTTAGATAAATTTTACAGAAAGTCATCCAGTATCAGTTTGCATACAGTGCCTTTGTAATAACACTACTTTATGAAGCATCAGTATTATTCTGTGGTGGTAATTTTTTGTTTATGGGAGCATTACTGTGTAAAAACAGCTACAGTGGTATGATATTCTTTGGGAGAACTAAATTATTACAATTCCTTCTTCTTACCTTTACTGAAATTCAGCAAATGAATATGAACATTATCCTTGGGTAGCTGAGGATTTTTTATGCTTTTTTAAAACTTTATCTCAGAATAGCACAAGGCATTCAGAAGATACCGTTATTTAAAGCTGGAGTAATAGAAATGGGAGAAATGAAAAGAAAGAAGTTCTAAATTCTGTACTTTAGAAATAATAAGACAAAATGCTGTTCTAAAGTGTTGCAAAGGACAGCAGAGAAGAGAGATATGCATGTGTATTAGTGTGGAATGAGCAGTATTCATCATTTTCCTTTTCTGAAATGACACTAGAAAGAATACTCATTTCACCCCAAGAAGATAGAAGAGATGAAGTTTCTGAACAGATTATAAGACTTCTGTACTCTGTTATCTGTTGTCAGATTTTTATGTAGTTAAAGCTTAACCCTAGGTGTACCCTCTATAAAGAAGATTTTTCCTACTGAGTACCATTAATGTGAATAGTATTAAGGGAAAGCAAGCTGTGAAGGGAACAGGAATTGCTTTCCAGAACACTACTGCACTATATCAGATACATATGGTGAAGACTTTTTCAATATGGGGAAAAGCCGAGGGGCTTTTTACCCTCAGTAAATTTTATTGCCTTCAAGAATTTCAAATGTGAACTGTTTTAGTATCCTGTACCCTCACCAAAAATCAGGCTACTGTCTATTACAGTCTCAACCATTTTTCCTGGTCAGTTTTTTCAAGTAAATATCTTTCCATGGAGAATTTTTTTCAACAAATTTATATTTTCTAATAAAACTCTATGTAACTAAAAAACATTTTCTGATTCTGGTAAGAACAGTGTCTCCATTCAGCTTTATTCCATATGATCATTATTCTCTCAGTATCCATAGCATCAAAATGCTTACTGGTGCATTTTAAACTCTTCTGTGACACTGAGGTATATTGAATAGTAAAGAAAGCAACCGAGATGACTTTTGCTTTATTTTGTGTTTTTAGCACATGTACGAAAACACTCGATGTGGACTGAAAATATGAAGTTAAATTTCTCTCTAGCAGAAAATTGTATTTATCCTTATTTGTTCACTAGAATTATTCATTCCTTAATAATTTAGTTAATTACCTTTGATTTTATGAAGTACTTGAAAAAAGCATGAAAGATCATAATGATTTTTCCAGTGTTCTTTTTCAGAATCCTTATGAAAAGGAAGAGTTTAGTTATTCCTTCATGTTACTAAGTGTGCCATATATCTTCATAGCAAGTTCAATTTTGATTTTGTGGAATCACTCGTAGCATATTATATAGACTGGATTGATCAGAATCCTAGCAAATATAGCATGAGGACAACTGTAGTACAGTAACATATTATTTGCATGACAGGTTGACTTTCTCTAATGAAATATTTAGCTTTAATATTACAGATGTGCTTGAGTCTTTTTTAATAGCTTACTTATAGACTGAATTAAGGCAAAACTGGATTTTCACAGAAAATATTAGAGAAGTTAGAAGAGGTAAGAAACATAACCATGTAAAGCAACACACACATCCTTGCTTTACTTTACATTGAAAGTTATTTTTTTTTTTAGTACTGAAGTGGAAAAAACCTGTAGTTCAATACAAGGCTTCTGTGTTTTGTTTTGCAAAACAGTTACCTTATTTAGTTCCCTCATTTTCTTTGAATAATTGGATCACTGAATGCTTCAATCAAGTCCACTCAGAATCTTTGAATACCACAAACCAAAGTGGAGAGTTCAATAGAACTCTGAGAGATAAATGTTTCAGATAACAGAAGGTTAAGACATGAATGGTCACTGTTTTGGTCTTCAACATTTACACCTTTTTTCATGTATAAGTTATTGGGAGCAGAACAGTACATCATATGAATAGAAGTATATTCTTACCAGTGGAAAACATTTCAAATAACTTGGTATTGAAAACAGGTCATGGTGGATGTGTAGATTATTAACACATTTGAGATCATAATACAGACATGTCTTTTTTCTAAATGCTGTCTCTGAATCAAATAAACAAAAGGAACATGATGTTTTACTATTTTTTGTCTGTGGGGTTTTTTTGCATTTCCTTAGATGTGAACTTAGGAACCAAAATCACATGCTTAAGATCTCTCATTAATTTTTTTCCTGTCTTTGTGTCTTCCATCAAACTTAGTTTGGTCATGACTGTAAAATCTGGCTTCCCATGGTTTGAACAGGTGTATTCTTGTGCTGGCTAAAAAAATGAATGACTGGGCCCGTAGAGTGATGGTGAATGGAGTTAAACCCTGTTGGTTGTCAGTCACTAGTGGTGTTCCCTGGGTCTCAGTATTGGAACCAGTCCTGTTTAATATCTTTATCAATTATCTGGACGAAGTAGTAAATGCACCCTCAGTAAATTTGCAGATGACACCCAACTGAGTGAGAGTGTTGACATGCTGGACAGTAGGAAGGCTCTACGGAGGGATTTGGACTCCCTGGGTCAGTGGGCCGAGGCCAATTGCATGAGACTCAGCAAGAAGTGTTGGGTCCTGCCTTTGGGTCATTACAGCCCCACTAAGGGCTACAGGCTGGGGGAAGAGTGGCTGGAAAATTGCCTGGTAGGACCTAAGGGTGCTGGTCAACAGCAGCTGAACATGAGCCGGTGCTTAAGTGGCTGAGAAGACCAGTGGTATCCTGGCCTTTATAAGCAATAGTGTGGCCAGCAGAATTAGGGAAGTGATTGTCCCCACTGACGAAGCCACACCTCACGTACTGTGTCCAGTTCTTGTCCCCTAACTACAAAAAAAGACACTGAGGTGCTGGAGCATGTCCAGAGAAGGGCAATGGAGCTGGTGAAGGGCAATGGAGCACAAGTTTTATGAGGAGCAGCTGAGAGCTGGGGTTGTCTAGCCTTGAGAAAAGGAGGCTCGGGGGGGGCCTTATCATGCTCTACAACTACATGAAAGGAGTTTGTGAAGAGGAGGGTATCAGACTCTTCTCCCAAGTAACAACCAATAGGACAGGAGAAAAAGGCCTCAAGTTGAATCAACGCGTGTGTATGTGTGTGTTAGATTGGATATTACGAAAAACTACTTCACTGAAAGGGTGACCAGGCATTGGAATAAGCTGTCCAGGGAACTGGTAGAGTCATCATCCCTGAAAGTGTTCAAAAAATGTGTAGATGTATGTGGCACTTGGGGACATGGTTTATTAGTGGACCTGGCAGTGCTGGCTTAACTGTTGGACTCAATGATCTTAAAGGTCTTTTACAACTTTAATGATTCAATGATTCAGTGCCAAATTGATTTTTAAAAGCATTAAACTGAGTGTTTTTCCCAAGGTGGTGGTTATCCCTCAAGAAGTCTAAACTGAAGTGAAGCTTCTTCCTCCTACAAATTGGAGTAGAGAAAATAAACTTTAAGTAGCCTGAATAGTCTTGAGTCTGAATTCAGAAGTGAAGAATAGGAGTGTAACCCTTTCTGTTGACCATTAGATTCTAGGAACTGAATTGAAAATTCAGAAAAAAAGTAATACTTTCTTCATCTGCTGTTTCTTATGGCATATCTTGTCTTTAAAAGGGGTCTGTTGGATATCATTATGAGATAGCACATTATTTTACAATCAAAAGCACTAAATGCTCTATGAGAAACTGTCAAGACAGATTTTTTTCCTTTTTATTAAAACATAATATTAAAAGATAAGAATAAGGTTAGGAAAATCATTCTATTTGCTAAACACATTTTGTCCATTATTTTTTTATTTATACATTTGTTCAGTATGAACTTACTGTTTTAAAAATCTGCTGTTCACCATGCAGGTCCAATAAACTAGGAAAGATCACTCGTGTGCTATTTGTTAATGTCCATATCATAAAATGGTATTTCCCTGATTTCGCTAAACAGAAATTATAGAGGTACAAAAAACCATAGACATGACTTCTCATTTTTACAGTACTCAAGCAAATGCCAAATTAAAATGACAAGTAGTCCATTTACAGGAAAAAAAGGCAACCCAAACAAACCAAATAAAACCTAGACTTTGAAAGTCCATGAGTTTAGTCATGAGCACTTAGTATGTTTTCTGTGTGTTAGCTGCAGGAATCTCATGGTACTGACACAACTTCAGATGGTGCACTTAACACTCTGCTCAAGACTTTGCACATTTTTATCTGTTTCAGCTGGCATGACTGCTCTGGAAATCTTCAACATCTGTTTTACAATAGCACACAGGTATCACAGGAAAGTGTGCCTCCCTCTATCTGAAAAAATCAGTTTGACTGATGCAGAATCCACAAAACTTTCACATATTTTTCTTACTGAGTTAATTTTTGGTGCACTTGTAGTGTTTCTGTGAGTGGAATATTACTGTCAAGACTGTTGTCTGTTCAGAAACATTCTTCAAGCAGGGAAACCTGGATAGGGAAGGCATATAATACTTGTGGGGTGAGGAAAAGAGAGGAATATATATTCAGTACTTGCACATTTTAAGCATACATACTCAGATAAAATTACTGCACTCCAATAAAGTTATGTTGAAAAAAAGAAATAGGCCACATATATTGTGTTAAATGGAAAACATTCTTTCTAGGTGATGGGCTTTCCAGCTCTTTCAAGAAAGGTATAAGAGAGCTCCAGAGACCTTTACACACAAATACATTATCCATCATTCTGCTGTTTTCTAGAAATTGTAGTGCATACTAGTGCTACTGTGAAATCTGTTTATGAACACACGCGTAGCAATGCTATTAAATTGCCTTTTAGCTTTAGTTAGATATTCAAAAAGTGATGCAGATTAAATTTTGTATGAAATAATGAGTAGGTTTAAAGACACAAGAAGTTCGTGTTAAACAGCATGACTAGAAGTACGCTGATGTTCAAATTATTCAGAAATAGCTATGGTAATTTATGGTTTAAAGTGCTTTAAAATTCATTCCTATTCATATTTGTACCTTATGTGTTTTTTCTTAGACTGTAGTACTGTGCTAGTTCATCTGCATACAAAATGAAATTAAGACACTAAAATAAGCTCCGCCATGACTTTAAATGAACATAAGAATTATATGATGTTACCTTACAATGCAGTAATAAAAAAAACCAAACCAATTATAATTCAGTTATGCTTGTGTATAAGGATAAATGTATAGAGTCAAGATATAACTGGTTTTTGGAAAATGAAGCCGGTTACCTGGAACATTCCAGGAACTTTAAACTAACTAATAATTAATTTAAATTATTTTCACATAGATATCATGTAGATTTCTTTGAGAGTTTTCAAACTGCTGTAAAGGCGGCCCCTAAGCACAGAGAAAAAAATATTAGGGAATATAATTTCAGTCATTTAACTAAACTGTTTATGATAAAAAAATTTGTAAAAATTTAGTTATAAAGGTATTGTTTTTTTAAAAGGATTTGTGATGAAATATTTATTGCTGCTGCAATAAATAATTTAGGGTTACCAGGCATAAACAGGATTTGTTGACCTGAAATAACTTTCAATTCAGTAAAATATAAAAAAAATAAATTAGTAGCTCAAAATAGTTATTCCCATGGCAAAATTTATTTCTCCAGTTATAACAAGTAAATTTACATCTGCATGTCTCATTTCATAAATTGCTTGAAATTACTTGAGAAAGTATGACATGTAACAAACTATTTAGCTTTATTAATGACCATAAAATTAGTCTTCCTTTTGGAAATTCTGTATACAATATTATACCAGGATTTTAATATTCATTCATTTGAAACATTTCTTCACTTGTGTAGCTAAGCCATTGAAACAATTGACAGGGACTTGTTACCTATGCTGACCCTAAGCTTCAGTTTAACTTTCTACCATTTTCTGGTGGGAAGAAATGCAACAGCTGAACCAGATGTGCGAAAGTTACGAATCACTACAAGTGTTCTTGTAGACAGCACTGTCTTGAATAGTAGTTTAATATTATTTTTTATGTTTTTGTGCAATTAGTTCTGTAGCTTGTACTTCTGAAATGCTGAAGGATCATCTATTACTATAGCCCTAGGTTAATCCATATGTATTAATGCTAGTGGGTTTTATCAAATTCTAAAATTATCCAAGAAAAAAAGTACTATTTTTTCCATGTTTATAAGGGCAATTTGTCACTAGACAGAAATTATATCAACTAATACAAAAAACATGACAGTTGGAATGTCTGATGAGAATTTTTCTTTCTGTTGAAACTAAATGCTTTCTCAGTCATAAAGATATATACACTCTTCTCATAAGATTGATTTCCCATGATGTAGGAGATAGGATTTTGTATTTTGACTTTAGTTTGCTTTTACATATTTATTAGACAAGAATAATCTATTCTATAGTGAACTATTTCTACAAAGACTACCAGATATAAAATTGAAACTGTGTTTCTGTGGTTTAGCAGCAAAACTATACTTTAATTCTTTTTTTTTTATTATTATATTTCACAGAAAACATTATTAGTTTAACCTCAGAAAGAGAAAATTTTTTTGGTAGTCACATTGCTTGAGTCATCTCACTAGGGCATTATATTCTGTGAAAGAAATTAGTTTTATGTTTGCATGAGTGGCCATCTCTGGTGTGTCCAGTATTTTTTAATAGACTTATACATTAAGGTGTAAAAATAATTTTAAATGGGCTTTTATGTAGATTATTGCTTTCATAAATTTTTGATAAAGAAATAGTCTCATATGTCAAGATGAAGTTTTTTGATACTTCACTTTTCCATGTATTTTTTGTTTTCATGGAGTGATATTCTCTCCTTAAAGAGATCTGGAAAAGCATTTTGCCTTTTTGTTTTAGTACAGTCTAGCTTTCAGCATGATTTTTAATAATTGTAGATATTTTGAGTTAACTCTAACACCTTCAGAAAAAATCCCACAACTTTGCTGAATGTATGGAGCAGACAGGATCAGTCCTGCTCTGAAAAAAAGAGAGATGTATACACAGTGCATTGTGCTATGCATCACTTTTAGTTTACTTAAAATGGCAGAATTAAGTCATGAACATTCAAGCATATTTGAAATTATTTTCTTTTAGCAAAGTCCAGAGGGTGATGGTGTTGCTTCACCATGTACATGTATATTCTTCATAAAAACATTGTTTTTAAGGCTCTCTCTTACTGTATTTAAAAAATTTACCTTTTATAGGTTATTGTGGGAGTTTTTTAGATAATTTGGTTTGCTGGTGGTTTTCTTTTCCTTTCAGAAATCCACACATTGGTCATTCTTATCAGTTTGTTAGCTGTGTCTCTGAGACTCATATATACAAATGTGCAGTGTTTTGCCTTTGTTCTTTCTGAAGGGTTTGTAAAGATCATAGCTCACCTTAATAACACTTACACTATTAACTTTCATGTTCCACACAGGTAAAGGACATGATAATTTTTAGTATCTTACTACTTTTGTAAAAGAAATCAATTAGAAATTCCATATATCAAAATTATTATGATATTTTTCTAAATATACTTTTTCCTGAAAAGTTCCACTGATTAACAGTTTAGATTATAACACACACCCTCACACTTCCTTTGCTGGATTTACTAATGCCTGAGAAGCTTTCAAAGCTGCTACAGTGTTCCTGTACTGAGTCTGTCTGGGATAAAGTTAATTTTCTCCATAGCAGACCCCAAAGAAATCTCATTGGTGACCAAGACCGTGCTGAGTTTTAGCTATCACTGAACATTCTTGAACAGTGTAAAGGCCTTTTCTTTTTCCCACTCTACCCCACTCAAAGCAAAAAGTTTGGAGAGGACATGGCTGGTACAACTGGCCCAATCTGGCCAAAGCGATATCCCATACCATATAACATTCTGCTTAGCAATAACAGCTGGGTAAAAGGAGGAGGATGAGGAGGATATTGGTAGTTAAGACATGGCCTTGTTACTTGTGGTGGTTTCTAGAAGATGGTTGGACATCTGCCTGTCAATGGAAATTTAGTGAATGAATTCCTCATTGAATTCCTTCTGAATTCCTGGGAGACTGAGTAAGTGACTGGGTGGGCAGGAACCTACCATTTGGGGTCAACCCACCACAGTCGCTTAGTAACAACTAGAAAAAAATGGACAATGTAAAATTTACTAGGAGCAAATGTTTCACATCAGTAAAACTGAAAATACTTGACATTTCTTTTTTAGCTTTCCTTGAACAGTAATGATGCTGCACTTTAACCATATGGTTTAAATGCTGCTCAATGTCTGTGCTACTTTTTCTAGTAGAGGTCCCTGGGGAAAGTACCAGAAAGACATCAGAGCTCTGTAAGGGAAGCTTAGAAGAGGAAAACTCAAAAAAATGTCTAACGCAGTAATTACATAGTATCTGTATTATGGCATGCTAGTTTGGACCATGGATAATTGAATGACCTTTTTTAGTGACAGCTACTTGATCAGGGGATGAGTTAGATTTTCTCTATATAATATTGTTTCATATATAGAGGCATATTTAATCCCAGGGAAAACCACATATTCCTATGGAGGAAACAATAGTCTTTTACTATACTATTAAGTCAAAATGGACAAATCTGTTCTTCATGCGAAAAGTTGCCAAAGAGGAAAATTTAATATTACTATGTGATACAGCAGTTACTACCTTGATTCTTGAAACCAAATCCTAATAACCTTTCTAATTTTTAACTAAGTAAAAGGAAAATTCCTGTCAATAATTTAACTGAAAATTTTGCTTATTTTGACCATTGTTGCTAAAAGTAATCAGTTTGTTTTTTGAATAACAACTGAGCAATACACAGGTTGTTTTGTCTAACTGAGAACTAAGCTAGCCCTTTATGATATTCAAGCCTTACTTCAAATAGGCATTAAAATGTGTGAAAGGTTGTTCAGACTATGACCTTTTCAAAACTGTTTGTCGCTGTGATGCACATTTCCTGCTCTTGGTGACACTGGGTAACGTGTTTGGCAGAATAGAGGATTGCCTGCTGTGCTGCAATTGAAAAGCAATCAACCATTTGAATAAAGGTCCATGTATCTGTGATGAGGCAAATATGTAATTTGTTTCCCAATTTGTTTTAAAGAAACTCTTTTTGCCCTTGGTTTGATGTTAAATGAATAATAAATATTTTTCAAAAGATAGAGATAATATGTGAGAAAGACACGCACAGTAAATACTAGGTACAGCTATGGATTTAATTGAAAGTAATGAATTGCTGGCTTGAAACTGTTCAAAGGACATCAGTCTATACTTACGCTTAGAGCCAGCAGTACTCTTATTCCAAATTTATCCAACTGTTTATGTCAGACCTGTATGCATTTTCCATTCCCCTGTGTAAGGCAAGTAGGATGTTTGGAGCCCACAGATCATTTTACCAATTTAATGGTCCCTGATCAAATGTAAGGTGGGTGATTAAGGAAGGGGATTTTCACAAGGCTTAGTATTGTGCCCAAGGATCACCTCCCAGCAGTGAAAGAGGATTGGGAAACCCTTTTTCTTGGTTCTCACAAGCATGTGAACCACCCTTGCAAGGATAGTAATGTCACCTGAGGGAACTGGTAGGTCCTTAGCTATGAGGTTGCGCAAGACGTTGCTGTCTGGGCCCTGGGCACAGGGCCAGGGCACTGCCCAGCACCACTTTCGTGGTAAAATTGATTTTGGTACAGGCAGGAAACTGAACAGGATACCTCACTGGAGGACAGGCTGTGCAGTGGAGTTGTCACAGTCATTTATTATGCTCTGATATCAAAGCAGGGGTTTAATAGCTCTATGAATGAGCAAAGAAGTTTATAGAGGCAGGAATCTGCAGAAAACCTTTTTAATTGCAGGAGGCAAGGGCCAGGCAGCTGCTGAGCCCCCTGACATGGGCACCTGGAGCAGAGCAAGCCCATAAAAGGGTTGCTACCAGGAAAAAGAGGAGCAGGTGAAGGCTCTGGAAGGTGGGAAAAGTTTCAGACTAATAAGCAAAAGATATTTTTGTGTAGTTCATGTTGCGTTATGATTTCTCCTCATTTTCTTCTATGGTGTTTTTGTTCCCTGTCTTCAATTTGATTCAAGTAGAGGAGGTGTGATTTGATTTTTCTCTTTTCTGAGGAAACTAAATTCTGTGAATTTTGCTGAAGATGGCAACTCAGTGCCGGTAAGAGAAATGGATTCACGTGGGCAAAGATGCTAAACTGATTGTTTCTTGCTTACGGGTACACTTTTTTTGGAGATTTCAATATTTCAGGTTTACTAGCTGGGTGTTCAACACTTACAGATCTTGGTATTATTTGGTATCATTTTCTTCTCCTTTTTGTCACTGTAGTTTTACCTTTGCAAGTGTAGCACTTTGTCCTAATTTGTTCCAACTTACCTTTACAGGACAATAAAAAAGTGACTTCATTTGAATAGCGATCACTATTCTCTTAAGTGTATTTAGCCTTGACTTTGAAGGTTGAAAAAAGCCTGTACCGTCATACTGTCTGTGTCTATTTCTGCTAGACAGTCCTCACCAATAAATATTAAGCATACCAGAAGATCTGTCAAATGATGTAGAGGTGCAAATCTTTACAGTACTTCTAGTATCCCTGCAAGAAAGTGGGGAAAGGGGAAAAGGAGGTAGGGGGGGCATGGCACTTTTTTTGTGTGTGTGAGTATAGAGGGGTCGGGCAGGAAAGAATAGAGGAGAGGACCTCCAGGTCCAAGACCCAGACAAAAATTGATTTTACACACAGGCAAAGTAAACTGTTGTAAAAAGCATTTACTTGACGGAAGCTGAAGGAAAACTATGACACAGCAAGCTAATGGTCAGCAGTCTATATGATTTTCTTTCACCCCTACAAGTGGGAGCAGGACTGAGGGGTGTGAGCTGCAAGGGGCTGTTGCTGAGGGCCGTGGGCTGAAGCTGCAGGTGCTCATTGTACCCCTGCATGGCTGTGGCGCTTTTGTTTGTCCTTGTTTTTCACTCTTCTATCTTTGAACCACAAGTGCAGCCAATGCAATCTTCTGTTTTGTCTCTGACTCTGAGGAAACTTTGAAGGAGATCCAAATTAATGCTTTCAGTGACAGCAGAGTTTAGGAAAAAAGTATGTGACACAGAATTGCTTGACAGAGTTGTTAAGAGAAGCTCTTTCTGGAGTGGAAATGGGAATAGTTCACTCTTGTTTTATCTTTTTCAAAGCAAGTTTGCACTTCTACTCTTGAAAACCTCCTGGGAGGAAAAACAATATTCTAACAAAAGTTTATTCCTGCCCCTGAATTTTTTTAAGCAGTCTTGCTGTACAACTATTTTACACTTTTAAATAATTAGAAAATAGAAAACATTGATTTAAGTAAACCTTGAATTATTTTACCTTTCTGTAATTATTATCTTGAACTCCATATTTTAAATCCTACTTTTTGGTAGGATTCCCTCACATTTTTTCCACCAATATTTATTTTTTTGGCAGCTGAATATGTGCAGGCATTTTGCTGTTGCTCATCAGTGTCATAGCACATTCTTCTGGCTATATATTGGTCATCTTTTGAAGCTCTTTGGTCTTCTATCTCATTGCCAAACATTACAAGGTTATACCTTAACAGTATGAGGCAGGAGAGACCCTCAGACTTGTTCATCTGTAATTGAAGTGCCAATGAACTCATGCTCAGAATATTTATTTTCATGATCAGCCTTTTGTGAATACTCTTTGTGAATAAGGATATAGTTCAGGTGTTTCTCTATTTTGTTAATAATAATTGTATTCAAACTATGACCATGTTTAAATTGGTACTTTAATGATTTTCCTTGTGGTGAACGACAACAATTTTACAATTTTTCTCTTCTATAAAATTTTTTTCTTCATACCTGTGATGCAGCAAAAATTACTACTTTCTCTTCTACCAAATTTAATTAGACAAATGGCTCTCTATTTCTTTTAAGAGGAATGACCTTTGTACCTCACTATTGTACCTTATTTTTTTAATTGTCAAGTTTGTTATTGTGCAGTCAGGAAAAATTTTTCTCAGCTATAATTTCTTGCTGTAGTTTCCTCTTTCTCTTTGTCCTTCTGCCTGTACTACTCCATGTAGACAAACAACTTCAGAATGTACTGGACAGCTAATTAATTTTTTTTTTTCTTCCTATGCTTAAACTTAAGCTCCTAGAAAAGCTGAGGGGAAAAAAATTCTTGAACATGAAGAGATGAGAAGAGACTTTTAAGTGTAAAGATGAGACACCTATGACTTTAATCTTAATTTTAAAAGAATGTGAAATTGGTTTGTGTTTTTTGTTTGTTTGTTTTTGTTTGGTTTTTTGTTTTTTTTGTTTTTTTGTTTGTTTGTTTGTGGGGTTTTTTTGTTGTTGTTTGTTTGGTTTTTGTTTTTTGGTTTTTTTTAAGGTAGAGTTTTTAAATTTAGAGTCTTGAAGATGATTTTTTGAGCTCTGGGGGTATATGTCCTTCTACCTGTATGAGTTTCAGGCTGCAGTTAGTGGTAGGAAACACTATTTAAATTGAAGTAAGAATTTTTGTCACTTTAAGAATTTGCAAGAAATACTTATATGTCAGGATGTAATTTATGGAAGGTGCACATTAAAATTACTTTACATACAAATCCACTAATAAAACCAGTTGTTTCAATTGTTAAAACAGTATTGTTACAACACTGGCTCACATAACAACCAATTAACCAAAGATGCTATAGTTTCAAGTCAAGACACGCTAAGGTGAGGCCCTCTATTACCATATTTAGAAAATAGATTGGTAAGAAGAGTTTGAAATCCTTTATCTCTTTAGTTTATTAAGATATGTGCTGTTAGTTATATGGTGGAAATTTATTACTACAAGCATTATATTGACAAATTTTGAATGTTGTTGGATTTATTCTAAAATAATCCACCTTTTTCTTTACATTTTTCCCCTGCCCAAAATATTCCTAACCAAAATAAAAAATGCTAAATTACTGGAGAATTTCATATACCAAGAGTGCTGGATAATGAGTAATGCAGATTTAGTGTCATGCTCAGTCCATGTAATTACAAGCTGTTCTTGCTACTGAAATCAAAGTTTGTCAAAAAACTGCTGCTAAAATACTATAGTTTAAGAATTGCAAAAGTCTAAAGCTTTAATATTTATGAGCAGATACTCACAGTATCTATGAGTACTCACAGTATTTATGAGCAGATACTCAGCAGATACTGAGGTCATGCTCGGTGTTAATGTTCTATGAGTGTTGGTAGGTGGTGATCAATCTTATTGGCTCCTTTTTTATTTTCTTTTTTTTTTTTTCCTTCCTTCTTCCCACTAATGTCCCTGACATATTTTCTGTTTTATGTGAAACTTGAGACTACACTGAACACTTACCAAAGTAATGATTACAGTCTTGGTTGGGCCTTTCATAAGTAGTGTATTAAACAAAGATATGATGGTAGAGTTAGAATTGTCATTTACAGAACGTTTTTAAATAAAAGAGGGGGGAATAGGACACCAGTAATAACCCTTTGTTATTTGTACACAATTTGTACACAAATATCGATGCATTATTTCCAAAAACAGCTGCCACTTTGTTTTACATGACACGTAGGTAATGCAGCAAGTTGTGATGGAAGCCATGAATGCAAATCATGTTGTTAGACAAATAAAAAACCAGTAAGTCTGTGAGAGAGGTTTTAACATACAGAAAGCTTATGTGTGTTCCAGCCCAGGGCCAACTGTAGAACACAGTGATTCATTCTCTCATGAATTTCCAAAGTTTCCATGTGGAATGTTTCTTTAAACTGATTAGTTAAAAGGGAAAAGTGTAGATTTCTGTGAGTCTTTTGCATGCTAAAACATCCACTTAATTCCCAACTGTAAATTATTCAAGTGTGACCTAGAGCTTGCTGAACTCTGGGTGCTGCAAAACTAACCTTTAAACAGGAAACCTGTATGAGGAATCCCAACTGACAATTTGAAACTCTATTTTTTTTTCTTAAAAGCTAAAAGAGTTTCATTTTCTCGCACTTTTTAAAATAAAAAACCTTTTATTTTTGTTTGTTATCTCATTTTATATCTGTTTAGAGTTTTAAATTTCAAGAGAATCTGAAAAATCTGTGGGACTGCTTTGGCTGTCTTGGCCATAGTACAGTTCTACTGATAGTTCTTGAATAAGATATTTCTTTTTAACATAAGGCTATGATAATTTAAATATTTTCTACTTTACTTTCAAATGGAACAAAACACATTTTGTTTCCTATAGTACTGTAGATACTCTCAGAATGTAGTTTTTTGGCTGAAAATTTTTATAGTTTTTTGACTGAAAATTCAGTGTACGTTGCTAATATAGGTGCATACCTTCCTATTGTTGTGTTGTGGCATTTGACAAATATAGACTTGTCTATCATCACATAAGCAATAACAAATTGCTGGAAAAATACTAGCATTCATGGCTAGATTATTTGTCATCCTGACTGGTTTTCGTTCTCCTAATATTGAATATGCTGGACTGCTTGCCTTCTCTACTAAATTATTGAATTATATCTAAATATAGAAACTGAAGTTCAGCTTTTACTAGTTCACTTTCTAAATTTAAATGCTTAGATAGAAGAACAACCTTCAGGAACACTTGGTGTTTGTGATGGTGATGGTCTCCTGATTGGGTGCTGCATCCTAAACAGTTTTATCCCAGGATACTTGTCTACACTGTCATTCAAAACACTCAACTAAACAAAAAAAAAACAAACAAACCTCCTAAACCTCCCAGAAAAATTAAAAACCCCAACCTTTTTCCATTATCATGCTATCAAAAGTATACCTCCATTAAAAATAATTCCAGGAAGGAAAAGCAGTAGTCTTGATTTCCTGAGAGTCACTGAAACAGTCAGACATTTCATGAATGGGCTGCAAGTCATAGCCCATATTGGTTGAAAATATGGGGGTTTTTTGTTAATTGCAAGATTCCTGTAACTTTTTAGCAGTTTTATTCCAAGATGAAACTTATGGAAATATGGTTTTTTTAAATATAAAATAAAAAGAAGGATTTGTCAAATACAGTGATTCTTGCAAGTTGAGCTGGAGCAGTGAAAAGCAGCAGAAGTTGGTTTTACTTAAGTTGGGTTTTTTGTTTCTTTGGTTTGCTGTCTAAACTTGTTTATTAGTATCTCACAGTAACTATTTAGAATTTATTGGTTTGTTTAAATTTTCAGAATCGGGTGCACTTTAGTTCAAATTTATGTTTGTGAACATTTTGTCACCTCATTTGCAATTGCATGAATTTTACTTATTTTTTTTGCTATGAGTGATCTGATAATCTGATAACCACTGGTTGGTGGACTGTTTCAGAGTATACTTTTAAACTCTTTCTTCTTAAATATATACTGTATGTACTATAAACCATTTGATAGTCTATATAGCTGCTCCTTTTTGGCACAGAACAGTGTTTCTTAAACCTGTTAAACCTGAGGCTATAACTTAAGACCTCCAACTATGTCTGGAGGAAGAATCCTGCCTCTATTGAGATCAACGGGAATTTTACCACAGCCCTCAATTGAAGAAGTTGAGTATGCAGATATGTATGAAAATATATGTATTGTTTTTGAATAGTTAATGGTGTAAAATTGAAATATTTATAAAACATTTCATAACAAATATAGTTTTTCATTAGGGCAAAAATATTGCTTGTTTATTGCTGTCCATAATTCATATACATTGACATATACCAATATTATAAAAATCATGTACATCATCACCATCATGGCTGGGCTTCGCGAATGAAGATTTAGGAAGGCTCTATCCATGTTTGTTACAACCACACTGGTGGCTTATGAGGCCAATACGAGATAGACATATTCGATTGCGAAAGGCACAACAGAAAGACTCCTTAGGTGGTGTATTCAGCAAGACATGATTCTTTCTGCGTTGTCTTTTCTCCTCGAGAGTGATCCTGCGTGTGTTCTCAAAGGAAATGGCAGCGCTATAGATGGCGTGTCTCCAGGCCTCCCGATTTGAGGCCAGAGTAGACCAGTTATGGTGATCAATATGGGCAAAGCTGAGATGTTGTTTCAGGGAGTCCTTGTATCTTTTCTTCGGAGCTCCTCTCTTGCGGAAGCCGGTGGCAAGTTCGCCATAGAGCAAGATATTAGGGAAGCAGTGATCTTTCATCCTTGAGATCTGCCCTGTCCAGCGCAGCTGTGTTCTCAGTAACATGGCCTCAATGCTTGTGACTGCTGCTTGTTCTAGAACAGATGTATTGGTCACATAATCTGACCAGTGGATGTTTAGGATTGTACAAAGGCAGGGTTGATGGAAGCATTCTAGGAGACGCAGGTGGTGGCGGTACATGACCCATGATTCAGGTCCGTATAAGAGAGTAGACAACACTATGGCTTTGTAAACACCGATCTTGGTACTTTTCTTCAAGTGTTTATTACATGTTATATATCATGTTATATATCATGTATATCGTGTATATATTATGTAAATCATTCTCCCTTATCTGAAAGAAGCTGTTTTGCATTCAGGCATCAGATTCAATTATAGTACTAAAATGAAGTCCCAAGTGTAGTCTTAAATTGATTGTATTTTCATAGCAACATACAACACAGTGTATTGTTGAGTCACCACACACTCGTCAATAATTCAGAGAGGTTGTCAGATTGAGATCTTTATTTTCCATTCAGAAAGCAGAAACAATAAAGATTTATGGACTTTGGCCTCGAACCCTAACAGTTCCATCACTTCAAAGTTGTTCTTAAATTCTGCAATATGTGTACATGACCTATGCTTTAAAGCACTCTTGGACATTGAAGATCTTATTTGAGGTTGGCACTAGTAGAAGAAAATTGGGTTTACATTAATTTCTGTCAATTAATGTCTGTTTCTTTTAATAGTGGTGATACATAGGCACAAGAAGAAATATTTTCAAAAACTTATAGGAAATTTTAATGTTGAATTGGGTTTGCCTATTTCAATTCAGTTTGGGGCATGAGCAATTAAACTCACCATCAGTCTGGGCTATACATGTGAATAAAAATCACTGCAGTATAGCTGTATCAGCCATATAACACCTGAGATGGATATGTAGTCCTCTTAACTTTGTGCTGAAATTGTTATCAAGTAATATAACGAAAGCATGTCATTAGACCCAATTTTATGGTTGCATGCTTTCTGTGGTACATTAAGTCTAGAAAATTTGTGCTGTATGAGAAAGCAAGAAATCAAAGCACGGTTGTCTAATAGATCTGTAAGCTTAAGAAGAAAAAGTGGTAAGATTTTTTTTCTGCTACTAAAATGAAGAACATAAATTCTCCATGGTTACAAGAAATGTGCGTCAAACTATGGTACTAACGTGTTAGCACTTCACTACAGGAAATTAATCTAATATGACCAAATAATTACGAAATTATGCATTGTGATTTGTTTGCTCACACTATTTTTGTATGGGTTAGCCAGGTATTATTCAGCTAGGCTGTGAGGATAAGGAAAGTATTGCAAGGAATCAAAATGCTGGGTGTTTATTCTGGAGATTAGGAGTGTGGAGTGAGAGAATAAAAGGAAGTAACTGTGAAGGGCAGTGTCTATTTCTGTATTTGGAGGCATTTTAGTATTTTTATGCTAATTTTAGGACACAATTCTGTTATCAGAACACCTTGTAGTTGAAATTTTGGTAGTTGCAATTGACAATTCTGTTTTTGTTTTTCACATCATACCCTTTCCCTTGCCAAAAAGCCACAGTTCTGTGGCAGTCAAAATGGAAACTGAGGATATAATGAGGAAGTATTATTGTGCACTGAATTTGGTCTTTCACCAAGAGATCTGCTCCTGACAAATAGTCCTTATCTTACATGGTGGTAGCAACACAGACAGGATAGAAAGTGGACAGGTGGCTTTGGTAGCCTAATGTAGACAATCCATTTCCATGTTTTAGGAGCAGAAGGAACTGGACGTTGTGGCCAGCAGAAACTTCTTTATCTTTACTGCAGCACTCTTATAGCTCTGTTTGCTATCCAAATCACATTTGTCTTCATTGAAATTCTGCTAGAGGGTCATTTAACTCCTAGTCACTATTCACTTGAATGTCCTGCTCATCCATGCTCTGTTCCCTCAAATGTTACTATGTTGCTGCCACAGAGGTTTTGTTGTTTTATTTTTTTTTAATTTTGTGTGTTGGTTAAGAGCCTTGTCCCAGCTCTAGTTATTCTCGTGTTCAGTCTTCTTGTGTGAATGTCTATTTTATCTTCCTGTCAGAGTTTGTGGAGCTTCTGGATGATGTTTTTAGTCATATGGTTTAGTTTTCGGTTGTCCTGTGAGAAGCATAGTGTTGGACTCATTGATCCTTATGAGTCCCTTCCAACTTGAGATATTCTATGATGTAAATTCTAGAGAATGCATTGTTCTATTACATGCAATAGTATAGCGATCTTAAGGCGAAAAACTTCAATACACATTTAAAAATACATGATTTACTGTGTTGTTTTTTTTAAATGAAGAGTAAATCTTGTTACTAGATCATGCTCTTAATTACAGTTAGTATATGACAATGAATGAAAGGATAAAAGTTATGATAAAGAGACTAAATTTGTTTCATTTCAGGCTGACCTATGTTAAATATTAGTCAAGGATGGAACAAAAGACATAGTATCACTTTATGTATACAATTCAATCCTTTTTATATCTTGCATGCAGTTAAACAAAATGTAATTAATTAACAAGCTTTTTTTTTTTTTTTTTAAGGGTATCTTGGTCAGGATGGCCATTTTGGATCATGTGAAAACAAGTACTGTGGTCTGGGCAGACACTGTGTCTTGAATGGGAAGACTGGTCAAGCTGAGTGCCTGTGCATGGAGCACTGCAAGCCACATTACAAGCCTGTGTGTGGTTCTGATGGAGAATTCTATCAAAACCACTGTGAAGTGCACAGAGCTGCCTGTCTGAAAAAGCAAAAGGTCACCATTGTACACAATGAAGATTGTTTCTTTAAAGGTAAGTGTGGCTGAACAATACCTGGAATATTGCTACTGAGTATGTGTTTTCAAGCAGTTCAATTAAATCTCTATGGAGTTTGCACTGAGCGTACGGTGAATAAATGACCCAAAGTTAACACGGTAAGTATTGCACTCCAGAGATATCTATGGATTCTGTTTTTTCCTTTTATTTATACTCAGTCCTCTGGGCAATCACCCCTTTTTAACCTGAATAAACCAGTTGTCTGGAAACTAATCTATGGCAGCTTACCTTACAAATGTTGTTGCTGACCTCATTCATCTGAATGCACTTACACTCCCAATGCCAGAAGGATGTTAATTTTTGTTATGGGGAAAAACAGAATTTAGGATTTCAGAGGCATTTTGGAAAGTATTGAAGTTGATAGACCAGCAGCTTGTTCGTAGCTAAAGGGGTCTTCCTTGTTTTGAATTTGGACAATGAAGAGTTTACTTGTATTCTTATGACAGCATGCAAGTTTAGTTACGCTTCAATCTTTTGAATGCAGAGAGATGGCAGCCTGAATGCTGTCAGATACACCTTGTATTAAGTATTTTATGCTGAAGATGTCAACAATAGTAACTTGCCTTTTTCTGTGTAATTTGAGCACACCTTGCAGGTTTCTGGAACTCTGCCAATACAGACATTGATTAAGCATATTTATGAGTACTTTGACAGATTTGCAGCATGTTTTTACTGGATAAAACAGGTGGATGGTTTTGGAGGGGAGGGGAAATGTTTTTAAATAAGGCCTTTTTTAATTAGTCTACCTGGGGATGAATTGATTCATATTCTTTTTACAGACTACCCTATTTTTGTTAACATTCTTCAGTGATGTGGATATATTTGCACTCTGAGTAATACCAACTAATAACTACTATCACCACAGAAAGAAGTCTACTAAAATATTTCTGTTAAATGAAATTAACCTTTGTAGGGAACATTCATTTAAATTACAATATTTCACTTGAATACAATCTTGTAAATTCTGGTTAAAATATTAATATAAGGTTGTTCAAATGAAACCAGTTTAAAAATTTTAAAAGCTGAATTTTTCACTGCATTTATCATTGAGGAATTGTCATTTAAAAGAAGAGTTGGGCTTTTTTTTACCAAATTCAAGCTCCGATGCACAAACACAGCTCATTGTCCATGTGGAAACCAGTGGTGAGTGGTGTCCTGCAGTGGTCATTACTGGGCCAGTACTGTTCAGAAGTATCTGATCTTTGTCAGCAACATGGACAGTGTGGACAGTGGGATCAAGTACACTCTCAGCAGCTTTGCTGATGACACCAAGTGGTGTTATGTAACAAATGTGCTGGAGGGAAGGGCTTGAGAGGTGGGCTGATGCAAACCTCGTGAAGTTCAACAAAGCAAAGTGTGAGGTCCTACACCTGGGTCATGGCAATCCCAGGTACACCTGCAGGTTGGGTGGACGAGTGATTGAGGGGGAACCCTGTGGAGAAAGACATGGGGGGAATGGCTGATGAAAAATTCAACATGAGCTGTCAGTGTGTGCTCAAATCCCAGTAAGCCAATTGAATCCTGGGCTGCATCAAAAGAAGCATGGCCAGCAACTCGAAGGAGGTGATTCTACCCCTCTACTCTGCTCTGGTGAGACCCCACTCAGTACGACTTACGATTCCTGTGTCCCCAACATAGGAAGGACATGAAACTGTTGGAACAAGTCAGAGGAGTACCATGAGGTTGATAAAAGGACTAGAGCACCTCCCCTATGAAGACAGGCTGAGAAAGTTTGGGTGTTCAGCCTGCAGAAGGTTGCATGGAGACTTCACAACAACCTTCCAGTATGTGAAGGAGGGCTACAGAGAAGCCAGGGAGGCATTCTTCATCAGGAACTGTAGGGACAGGTCAAGGAACAATGGGTACAAACTGAAAGAGGGGAAACCTAGGCTAGATAGTTGGAAGAAATTTTTTACTGTGAGGATGGTGAGCCACTTGATGGTGTCAGAAGAGCACTGCCACCTGTCTTCCTTATTAGTTTAGCAGACATCCTCTAGCACAAATGATCTCACTTCAAAGAGCTGCTTCTGAGGCCAGAGAAATACAAAAAAGATCTTGCATTCAGAAAAAAATATTCTGAGCATTTTGTTTAGGCTTTCACAAAATTCTTCAATAGAGGCTAATCTGCACTGTGGCAGGGCGTGAGGGGAAAGAGATTCCTACAAGGATGCCTGCAAGATGATAAGGTAGTCACTGTCAACAATGACTATATTATGACAGCAATTAAGTATTTTTACTTTCTGGTTTATTGCTAATCATTGATTTTCAGATCAAACCGTTGTGAACTTAGTATTTTTTTTTATATATTTTATCTGTTCTAAATTTTATCTCTAGCAAGGTCATGCTTTGTGGTTTTTGGGTTTCAAATCCTCCTACTGGGTTGATTCCTTCTTCTCCCCCCTCCACCTTCAGGGGAAAATATTTCTTCTTGCATAAATTTTAAGTTTTAGATTGGCTATGGAGCTCAAGATCAGCAAAGCTGAGAAATACACCTTATTTAAAAGAGTAAGCTTACCAGAAAACACTTTAGTATTCTGCATGTGAAGAATAAAATTTTATAAGCAAATGTTCTATATACCTGATTAACATTACAATAGCAGTTAGGTAGCTATAATTATTTAAATAATACATCTTGTAACTGAATGATTTATAGTTGATCTCAAAAATCATGAGTTCTACTTAATGGTTTGAAAATTGCTCTTTTAAACACTTACATGATAAGTGGAGTTTAAGGATTGACTTCCTAAATGAGAGAGATCTTTGGCTTATATGTTGAAATTGCATTAGCATCACTGAGAAATGTATGTCTTAGCTGAGTTTTGCGTGGAACAACACAGAAAAAAACAACAAATCCTTCACAGGGAGCTATGTCTGAAACACTTGATAAATGTATTTTAAGGTAGCAAAAGCTAGCTGTTTCAAAGCTGTACTCTGCTGACGTGCTGGGTTTTTTAAGCTGAAACTTCAAATTCTTGTCCATTACCTGCCTTTTATTTTAGATTATTTATCACCAGATTCATTAAACTCCTTTTTTTCCTATTTTTCATTGTCACTTGCTAGCTTTATTTCCTCACACCAAATTAAATCACCCATTTTTCCAAAATGTGTACAACACAGGCATAAAAGGTAATTGAAGTTGAAAGTTTTAAGTATCTCTTTGTTTTTCCTGGATGATTGAGACTGTTATGCAAATTGTACATTTTTGACATGGATCAAGATAATGGCCATACTAAATTAGAAATTACTTTTCCTCCACTCTTACTGTAATTTTTCCATCAGTTACTTATTGGCATGTCATGATGAAATGAATGCAAAGATTTTTCTAATGGCTTGGTTAGAAGTTGACTGTGACCCTGAGAGTTACTTAATAAGCTGTCTCAATTTCTTCTCATATAGAATCAAAATGTATTCTGCAGAGAAGATATTTACTTTTAATTCCCTTTTCTATGTATCTAGATGAGAAGTATTTTGTATGCCTGTAGAGTCTTCTATTTCCCACCAATAAAGTCCAGTGTCCTGTAACTGGATGTTAGTCAATGAAAGCTTTGCAATCGCTTTCAGAAGAGCTCTTAGGCCTTAATTACCTGAAAATGTGAAGTATTTAGGATTATTCTAATAACATAAGGGAACTCTGTAGAAAAAGTTTTGTGATCTAAGGAACTTTCTAAGAATATCAATGAGAAAAAAAAGAGATGGTCAACCACCAGGGTGCCGAGTTCAGTGACGGGAAGAAGAAGAAACATGAATGAGGAACTAAAGGAAATATTAATGACAGCATTCAAAGTTCAAAGGTTAGATTATTCATTAGTTCTGATATTGACCACATGAGCTGGGAATTCTGATATGATGATTGTATTGTAGCTTGGCACTGCTTTTGTTTGCTTGGTGAATAGATAGTTCCTCCAGGGCATGACCATAAGAGCATGCACAGGCTAGGTGGCCTCTGTATGCTCTCTACTTCTTGCGTCCTGGATGTTCCCAAGCCACTCACTTTGTGTTTCAGAGCAGGTTCAGTTTGCTGTAAGAAAAGCAAACCAACTGTCTGACTCACACTGGGCTTGATGCATTTGTCTGACCCCTTCCTGGCTGTTGCTACCTGTAGCTTTAACGAGCCTCAGAGGGTGGTGACTCAGAAGGATGCCTCCACCCCTGTCTTTACTATGTGAAGTGGCGCTGAGAAATTAATGGCTCTGTGGGAAATTTAGAAGGCTGGAAACACCATTCTTCAGCTTCTATAAAGTTCAGTTGGACTCTTGTGTGGGACAATGTATCGGGTAGTGAATGTCACAATCTGGATGTCAAATAAGCTTCAGTTATATTTTCATTTTTTTATTTACTTCTTTTGCTTCATTTTCTTAAACCCAGGCCAGTAAATATACATGAGAGACTAAAAAATTCCCCATGACAGACTTCATCTCGTATTTTCTTTGCATGTTGAGCTGTTTACACTATATATTTATTTCTATTCAGTGATGCACTCAATCATTATGACAAATGGCAATTTGCTTGGAATCTTCGGGAATGTAACAAATACTCCTATATGCTATGAATTTTCTAGAATATTTCTGGAATAAAATTTACTTCATATGTAAGCTTTTTACTTATAACTAGCTTCTGTAGCATTCTTATAATGTTAACAATATTTAAAATTCTTCACTTTCTATTTTTGTCTCATTTTTCATTTGGTGAATAGTTGAATTTGTTAAATAGTCTGTGAGCTTCAGATTTCTTACTACTATTACTAAAATGTCTAGATTTCAGAAGACTGCTATAACATTTGATTTTCAGGCTGTTCCCAAAGAGAGAGTAGAAGCTTAGGCAAGAAAGTTTGCTCCTGAGACTAAGCTATTCAGGGCAGTGAGGATAAGAGCTGACTGTGGAAAAATTCAGAATAAGTATGGGCAGACTGGAAAAAGTTCAGAAGACATTAGCAGGAATGACCAAAAGTAGCAAATGGCTTGAAGGGGATATGGAGGCATCTTAAATAATCATCAGGGCATACTAAGAGTGGATATGAGTAGGCTGCCTTGTATTCCAGTGAAACAAATAAAAATGATTGAATAAGTAAGTGGCAACAGATTCAAAACAAACTTTGGTGTTTGATACATAGCAGACCTCATGAGTAAAAGCAACATAGGATTTCAGAAGCAGAATGTAAATACTAGGGAAAAGGCTGTAGGCTTTTCCTTTTGAAAAAGGGCTGGAGGGAGTGAATTGAAGTGAACTAAATCCCAACAGTAGCCCACAGAAAAGATCTAGAATACTGATGTAGCCTCTACCATGACTTCAACAGGATTAGTTCAAAGATTTTAATTTTTTGTGTATATATGTGATTTGTGCCCTAGGTGAGTGTGGTCTTAGACTGGGTCCTGAAATATTGACACACTAATTTAGAAGCACTGACATTTATTTAATCTCATTTGGTGTTCATATACTTCAAAAGCAAGCAAGTCTCTGTCATGTTGCTAGTTTCACTGCAGGACATATCTCATCTTGTCTTAAATGTAAATTTTGAACAGTCATTATTTAAAGTTGATTGTTAGCCAGTCTTTCAAAAGAAATTTATGACATTTTAAATTGAGTTACATTGCGCTGGAGTATTTTCATTGCAAAAGATCTTATTTTTGAAGATGTGTTTGCTTTTTTACTTTGACTATTATTTGGCTTCTCTGTTGAAATTCTCAGAAACATCATTATTACACTCTTTCTGAAAGCTTGAATTCCTGCAGATAGCATACACCCTTAAGGTTGCTGCTGATAAACTGTCAAGCTTCAACTATCACTCAAGTTGTGTGCTAAACAAACCAGATAGTGAAGAGAAATACCAAAAGTCTTTCAGAGCCCTATCAGAAGACTAAGAAGTAAGAAGGATTCTGGTTGATCTCAAAAGGAGTTTAATAGAGCATAGGAATTATTTGACTGAGATTAGTAATTCAGCTGATGATCTCACATGTTCACTTAGTGCAACACTTAAGAAATTAATCTTAAATACTGAATTCATGCAGGGATTGTATATGTTTTTAACTATTAACATTAGTAATTGTACATTCACAGAGCAGTGAAAATCAGTGTTAATGGCAGGTGTACTGCTTCTTCAGCACTTTGTTGGAAAGTGATGCTCTAACCAATGGAAAACTGGTCCTTTTTGATGTGCTTTGAAGCCATGCTAAATTTTAGCACTGTTACTGTAGTCTTCTCTCCCCACATGATTCATTTTCTTGAGCTGCATTACTCATCAGATTTGGAAAACTGGCTGGTTTTCCTCCAACATCTGTGCAAGATTTGACACAATTTGTCTCTCTTAAATTCCACACAATCATCTTGAATTGTGTAAACTAACTGTCATGAAAGACCTACATATGTAATACCTGCTATTAAATCTTTAGAGTGAAGCTAAGTTCAAGATATTTGTGAGAACCCGCATCACAAGCTTAATTTAAAAACTAAATATTCAGCAGACCTTGTGTCATTGCTCTTGGAGATATTGTACCAATTTGCAACTAGAGCTTGGACCTCTACTTTTTCTTTCCTCCTTTGCATTAAATTCATACCCCCAAAATGCAGGATGGGGCAATGACAAGCCTCAAACATGTTATGAATATAGACTTGTGTTTTTTGACTACCTAAAGACATCCCTTGTTTTCAGTGTCTGAAGCAGTCCCAATCTGTATATATCAGTTCCTTCTATGCTAGAGTGTGTTAATCTGCTCTAACCTGTCATATATTCTGCATTCATACAGTGATGAGGAATTGGTGTTCTCTAGATTATATCTGTACAAAACGTACAAGAAATTGTAGATTTCGTTAAGGTCATCAGTGCTGTTTGACACCACACAAAGAGATAGATCTGTGGACATCACAGATTTTCAATGGCAGAAAATTTTAAAACTTTTAATGCTTCCAATAATGATGATGTAGCACCAGATGATTTCTGAAGGTCTCTTTCAACCTCAACCATTCTGTGGATAAGCATCTCTAAAAATCATTCTTACTTATTCATCTTCAGCCTGGTTTTGAAGAAGCAGAATGTAGCACATGGTGCTAAAATTCAACCAGTAGTTTCCAGTACTGTTGAGGAAGAATTGGAGAAATCAGAAGTAGAGTTCTGGCAAAAGTATGATCAGTGGAGAAGTGGCATTAGAGTCCTACTAGTGCACTTGCTTCTAACCTGGTAACTTGGACCTGCAGCTAGGACAACCCTGGTCATAAGAGAGATATTGTTTGCTCTCTTCCTGCTTTTTCAGTAGCGTCATAAGTGTTAACACGTTGCTAGCAGTACAAAGATTGTACAAATATGGTTCAAGTCATCTCTGTATCCTCAGTTTTTAATATCAAATTTGGTACTATGGGATAGTGAAAATTATTATGCAGTAAATCAAACCAAATTCAAACTTTTGTCATAAATTTATAATAAGCAAAGGAAATCTTTAGGCAGATACATAATTTTCCAGTTTAGAGTAAGCACAAAGTGTTAATTCACATTGGCTTGTCTAATGTAAACCTTAAAAAGTTTCAGTTAATAATGTCAGAATTATCATTAGGTCTTGTGGGAAATATTTCTGATGGAACATATTGTTGGCCTTTAAAAATCATTAGCAATTGGATGCATATACAAGGCATTGGCTTGATATTTGTAATTCAAGTTGGCTAGTGTATGGTGTACCAACTTGAAAAAAGCTGTAGCTTCTTTTACAAACACTGAGGAGAAGTAGGCATGAAAAAAAATGACTTTTTAATTAGCTACTCTAGTAGCTAATAATGGAAGGGGTAAGTAAATCTACAGTAGATAAAACCTGTAAGCTAAAAGCTTTCTCTTGTGGCCTGCTCTTGTGGCTCTCTTTGAACAGGCTCTCTTTGTGGGTTTATGGTAAACTAAAACTAGGAAACTAGTGTTGCCTTTTCGGGGTTATTTGCTTGTTTTTAACATGTAGCACGTTAGTGGAATTTGAGAAATGGACTATGGCTCAAAGAAACTTAATCTGCTCAGTTGATATGCCTAGTTTAGGTAAATTCTGTCAATATCTGTCAATATTGTTTTTTTCAGCTTTCTTGGAATCTAATAGAAAGTGCAGAGTATAAGTAAGCAGATGCAAGAGCCAGATACTTCCAAATTCAAATTCTTAGTAGATCACTACCTAGATGATTTTCAATTTTTCCTTCTGATTCATCTTATCTTGTGACTAGAACACGTTGTGGTACAAAGATAACTTCTTAGTACCATGCTTGTGAAGGCAGCTATCAGGTTATTATTATGCTTTTAATTTTGAAAGTCATGGCATGAACAAGTGCTAGAAGTAATCAGAAAACAATTAACTACAAGGAGTTTCTACAGGTGAAGACTTGGGCATTATACTCTATTGCGTCATAGACAGGTAAATAAATAAAATAGCACAATTTTTATGAACACTGTAGTGTATATATTTTATTTATTTCCAGGACTTGGCAGGTTTTGTATAATAAGTATATTACTGTAGTTGAAAAAATAAAGTATTTATATCACTGTAGCCAGTGTTTATATTGTTACTATATTTACAGAAAGCATTGCAAGCAAAAGACAATAATATAAAGTGTGGCAGAGAGCTTAATAAGTGATTCAATGACAGCATTTTATTTTTTATGGAATTGTTGATACTATAGAATACTCCTTTTGACATAAACTGCAATTAAAATGGAGTATATTGTCAGGGACAGATTTTGTTTTGAGATAAAACAGACATGGCTCATATTTAAATTTATATGGAATGGCCAAAACGGTCCTCCAGCTGAAACTGATTTTAAAAGACTACAGGAAATCAAAATAGTTAATTTTTGCCTCCGTGTAATTTAGTTCTCTCTTTGTTTGACTCTGAACTTCTTCCTTTTGCTGTCATTGAAGACAGAGCTTTGTTACTGACTATTTATAATTAATTTCTATGAAATGTGTAAAATTTATATTATTTGAAGTTTTTACTTTTCATTAAGAAACTAACCTGCTCTCATGGTCCTTAGCAAATGTACTTTTCCTGATACTCAAGCACAGAGTAAATAAAATTTGATAAATTGGGTGATGAAATCTAATTAGATCCTTTAGTCTTCTCTTTATCTGGAATGATAATATGTATTTCATTTAAAATTGTTGAAAGCAAACAACAGAAATAAAGAAAAACAGATTGCAGTAAAAATAGGTTAAGCTGTAGCCCAAAGAAATAAACTGAAGTAAAATTATACAAAACTTCCACTTACTAAGAATGATGTTTCATATTTTTGCATGTATTTGTATTGGCTTTGGGTGCAATTAAATCCTGAACTGTATACTGCCAGGAAAGTTTGTTTCCCTCAGGGTGGGAACAGATGGTGGAGATTTTTTTTTTCTTTTCACCATTTAGAGACCAAGTCTGTTGAATCTCAACAAGAAAAAGTATTTTTACCAAAGGAAACTGCTGATGTTTGCCTTAAAGCAGTAGAACTCTTAGCTATATTCTCTATAGGGTTATTACTAAGACTCCTGGTAAAGAGGCAGTCTATAGAAGTTTTGCTATTAGCAGTGTTTTGATACAGATTTGATATCAAACTAATAATGTTAGTTGTACAGAATAGAAAAAGAGCTATTGACTAATAAAATTGTAAGTTTTCATTTATTATTCAGCCTTTGTTTGCCAGGATATTTCACTGTGAAGTGGGAAGCTATGAATTAGCCTCTCCTAGTGATCACTTGGATAATTAGAAGAATAAAAATATAAATGCACAGAGAATAGCAGAACTGTTGTTAATCATGAGCACAAGTAAATTCTATATTCTTAATCCCACCTGGAAAAGGAGAAAGAAACAGTCTTGGAATCCAGTAGAATGGCAAGCCTTGTATGTTGGAAAAAAAAATCTGAAAGTAGGAAAAGTTATCTTTGCAGTGTTAAATACTAATTATGGTCAAGAAGTTGTTTCATTAGTGCTTCTAAATTTAAGACAACTCCTGAATGAATCAGTTCTATGTTATTTTCCTATTCCATCTTCTCTTTGATAAAGGTTCTTGATTTTCAAAAGGAGCATAAAGATTTTTATTGGTCTCTAATGATGCAAACTATAGCTGTACAATCATAATTTTAGAATATGAGCTCTGTGTGCTCTTAGATTTGCTGTTGCTTTATCACAATTGTAGAAGCATCTTTAAGTGTATTTGCTTAAACAGATGGTGAATGACCACACTGGGAATATATCTATCTTTTTTTTACTGTATGATGAAGTTTTAAAGCAGACATTTTAGCTATGATAGTTGGGAAAACATATTTTTGTGATAAATCCTGTAGGAAAAAAACTGGTAAAAGGTTTTAGGTCCCTCATAATACTGAGTACATGACATTGATATAGATTAAATATTTGAGCGAACATAAGTGACACATACTCTCTACAGAATGCTAATGCTTTCTTTAATTTTAACAGTACTTGAAGTATGTTTTTAAGAAACTAAAGACCATGTGTTTCAGACTTTTGTTTACAAAAAACTCTGAAGTACCAAGAACTGTAGTATGGATGTTTCTCTGACACTACCATTTGAGTGAACTCAGGATCTAATTCAGGATCTTCCTACTGAGTCTAATGAAGATTAGGTTCATTGAAGCCAGTCAGTTGAAGAATATTTGTTATATTTACAAGCATGAAAGATGTGAAAGGGAGTCCAAAGGAGAAAATACTGGGTTAGAAGTTTTGGGTTTTTTTAAGGCTTATTTATTTCAAACCAACTAACCAAACAGAAAAAAAAACCCACCAAAACCCAAACCCCAACAAAACAAAACCCCAAACAAATGAAAAACTATTAAAACCACACTGGTTTTACCAATAATGTGATGTTTGTTGTTCTTTTACAAAATGCAATCAGGTTAATGTTGTGAAGGCTGTTTTCAGATCACAGTTCTCAGGCCAAGTCTAAGTCTTGAGCTGCCCACTTGTCTTGTTTGATAATTTTAGTACTCAAATGGAAGGTACAGAACAACAGTAAAGAACAGCAGTAAGGGGAACCACTCTGATCATTATAAATACTCTTTCACAGGCCTCATAGTTTGGGCCCTAAGATTCAAAAAGAAGCTGTAGCCTAGGCTTTTCATAAAGTTATCTGGTATCCTGCTGCATACCTGTTCCATTGACACATTAGGATCCCTGGACAGTTTACAGAGATGCTGGATGTGTCTAACATCAAAACAAAAATGTATACTCAATCTTTAAAATATTTTTTCACATGGAAAGTAACTCATTGACAACAAGTAGCAACAGAGAGCTGACAGTAAGGCTCCTAAATTAATGTATCATAGAATGCCTGTATGCTGAGCTGGGACTTTTCCTGTTGGTATACCCTACGATTGTCATCCCTAATGATGCATGTTCTGATTTCTCCCTTACTTGCTTAATATATTCCACAGAAAATGAGGATTAGAGAAAAGGGCACAAGATAGTAAACTTGAATGCTCTTCTGAAATGGTTTTAGGATTTGCCTGAACTGTAAATCGAGACCCAGAAACCATGAAGAACTCCCAGCTCCACTGTTCTAGACATAGGCATAGTGAAATGGTGCAGCATTTTGTTAAATTGTCTGTCTCTGACAGGTTGTTTGTTCAGTAAATATAGCAGCTGGTGTCAGTTCCTCACTTACATTGAATGTGGTTTACCTACTCTATATGTTTTAGAAGTTTGCCTCACAATTTACTAATTTTTTTAAGGTTTTCTTGTATGACTCCATTAAAGTGTTAAAAAGTTTAAAAATATACTAAGAATGTTGATACTTTTAAAAAATAAAGTTAGACCTGCTTTGTTTATGGCCAGTATTTGTAGAGAATAGGTAGTTGAAAAGCAAACAAAGGGAGACATCAGAAGGAATTCTTATGACATTTCATGTGCTTGTTGTGGTGGTTTGGGTTTTTTTGTTTGGTTGGTTTTTTGAGGATTTTTTTGGTCTTAATTCTGTTTATATTAGACTAAGAAATAACTTTTGAAATAAAATAGAGGCATTTCCATTAATCCTTTGATCTCTGTGAACTTACAATGTAGTATAGTCCTGTTCCTAGGCAGCAGGAAGTCTATATAGACCAGTGATAGATATTACTATTAAGTCCTGAGTTAACATGGGAGGCTCAGGGATTCAACTGAAATAGCTAATTATAACAGCTTGAAACCTTTATTAATTTTTTTAGTTCATAGATAAATGGACATGTGTCTAGGCACAGTATGTATAGTCATTAGAGTTGTCTTGATATTCTCTGTGTAATACCAACATGTACGTCCATATATTACTTTGGGATAAGTTAAAAAACTTTCCACTGCAGCCTCAAAAATAGTGTTAAAAAAAGAAGTTCATTTTGTTAGTTGTTTTACTCTACTTGCAAATAGAAGTGGTGATGGTGGCAACAAAGACACTTTCAAGCCTCATGGGGCTTAGATGTGCATCTTTACATTTCTTTCATACTATGAATGATCTGTAGATGGGACCAGTCTATGGTGTCCACTTTGCATACTTGGTTCTGGAATATGAAAGCCTGGGTACATAGACTAAAAAGGGCTGTTTTCCTGAACGATGCTGTTATTTAGATGATCAAAGCATTGGGATGCTAGGATACATTGTAGATATTTTCAGTCTATATGAACAATTTTCTTGAGTTGTATACCAATTTTTTACCAAACATTCTGGACCTTGCTTGAAATAAAAGGAATTTTAATGAAAAGTGAATGGTGGCACAGATAAATATGTAATTTTGTGCTTGTTTTTGTTAAACTTCAGGCAGTGCTTTATTCCTATTTTGAGAAAAGGAATGAAACTCTGAAACGATAATGATAACACAAAAAATTCCTGAAGAGTTCACCTGATGAATGGTTCAGTATTTGCAGTATTTAAATGTTCTTTTATAACGCATAATTTAAGGACTTGGGTTTTCAGTGCAAAAGACTGAATGGAGTATTATTATTTCTAAAAGCCAGAGAATAAGTCAAAGAATAAAGAATCTTAATTCTCTGTTTCTTGTAAGAGAAAGTGAGTCATTTTAATATGTATCCCTTTTTATTTGCTTATTGGACTGGTAAGGAAGAGGAGATTCACTTTACAAGAAGTTAAATGCAAATTTTACAGAAATTATTTGTGCAAATAAAAATTAAGAGGAATGTTTTTGGAAAATTCTTTCTGCTGTCACAAAAAAAAATATTTTAAAACAGGTGTTTTTTTTTAAAATTGTAATAGGGGCAGGAAACAGATGGATTAACTTTTCTTTGTCTAGAGCTGAGTAGATGCAATACTACAAGGCCAGGTTGATCAATTGACACATGTAGAATAAAGCCTAATAACTCCCCAGAAATGACATCAGTCTAAATGTATTTACAATATTTATTATGAGATACTAAAATGAAAATAAGAGTAGAGTCATAGTCCTTAAATAAAAAAGTCAAAACCAACCAACCAAAAAAAAAACACAACGAAAGAACACCCTACAAAGTAAAGAAGCCATCATGCTGGAATTCCTCTCAAAATAAATTGTAAAAATCTGTTCCTACAGGCATTTCACTATTTTTCTTGGCATAAAATTGTTGGCAACTCCAGTCTGTGAATTGGTTGGCCTTGCTCTCTCCTTTCTCTCAGACTTAAGAGATCAGCGGTACTCAGTCATGATAAAAAGTAGCCTGGAATGAACCACCAATATAAATTTCAGGGTGGTTTATCTGAGTACCAGATTACTAGATTAAAAAGCATCCTAGAAATAGGGGTCTTACAGTAGCACAAGTATTCACAGGCTGTGATTGTTGTTGCCTCTTTAATCTTTTCCTTGATATACAAAATTGAACTAGGTTATGATGATCTCTGAGGGCTGAAAATGGGCAGCTGCTCCTTCATTGTGTGTGCTTTTTGTTTTGATTTTTTTTTAAGTATCTTCATATGAACCATGGAAAACCCATGGAGCAGTAGTTTCTCTTTTGATCTGAGCTGTTGGAAAAATGGAAAATTATCTGTGTGCAAATAAAAGGCTGAACAATTATCTAATAATATTTTTTCCTGCATTTCTCACGTATTGCTTTCCTAACTTCAGGAATGTAGGAAGGTTCTGTTAACAAAACATATTTCATAGATTATTAGAATTTTCAGAATGAGTTATGCTCTCAGAAGTACTTCTGAATGCTGAGATGACACTATGCACAATTTGGTCTGCTTGTTTCAACAAATCACTGTGTTTTAAAGTTCAGATTTGCACATTCCTAACATTAAATTTTTAGTGTGTGCACACTTTAAATACTCCTAAATTGTTACTCTAGGAATGATGGCTCAGTCCTCTGAAATGCAGACTCTATTACAATTGCCAGAAAAGTGAGTTCTCTTCTTCCCTTTAAATTCATATGCTTATTTGTAATTGAGGAATAGTGATGTTCAGCAGAGTGTGTAGGTCTTTTAAGGTTCACGTAGACCTAATACTAGTTTGTGATGAAACAGCATACAGGGACAGAGATTTCCTGAGGAATCCCATTTCCTGTTGACAGACTTTATATGTCTCAGTCCAGAACCAAGTCTACTGGTATATTTTGTGCGTTTTGTTCCCTGTGAGACACTCCTAAGTTTAAGAATTTTTCTGCATGAATGATTTGGAAAGATTTGTTTTCTCTCCTGCAGAGGATGCGCATCTGTTATGTGAAACCTCCATCTTCCTTTATATTTTAGAGAGTAAAATACAGCAGACATATTCACTGAGTCTTGATATTTTGTTGTTCTGCTTTGTTTTGCATTTTTGGTAACTGCATCAGCAAGTTTTTTCCCCTTTCTTACATGACAACTGTGACAGCTGAGACAAATTGCTGTCACCTCAGTGTTCTTTTATTTAGTATTCAAAATCTACTTGATCTTCCTTGAAGTATCCTTGGTCAATGTTTTTTCTAAGATTGAATGTTTCTTTCTCATCTCCATCGGAGTCTCTGTGACTGCAGAAAGAATTGTGATACCCTTAGATTTCAACTGTTGTGGTCTAACCTGCAGGCAGCTTAACACCACAGGAAGGTGTGCATATAATAAACTCAATCCCAGTCAAAACCAGGACACAGTGAACTCATTTTGCTGTGCAAATTGTAAGGTTTTATTCTGTATCACTGTTTGTAATGCAGTAGTTGAGGAAGCCCAGGTTATCTAGCTAGCTTCTTTGTGCCAGTGTATATAGCCACTGAAGAACACTCTTAGATTTTAAGGTTAGTCCACATAGGTTCTTGTTTGTATATATATTTGTATTGCAAACCAATAAATAATACTAAATTTATGTGTTTATGCATATTAATATGTTTACAAAACATATTGGCTGTGAAATTGTGTCTTCACAGAAGGAAGATTTACCATCACTAATTATGCATATTTTTTTTTAAATCCAGAGTGACAACTATGTAACCAGAAGAAAGTGATAGTAATTAGCCAATGTTCAATGAATGTGTGTTATCACAGTCCTCTGGACGTACCAGGGAGATGACAGGTACAAACAAAATGTTAGTATAGGGAACTTCAAAGATATTTAAAATAAACAAGAAAGAAACAACCCCAAGGCCCCCCAAAACACCTTCCCCAAAACCCCAAAGTACTGAATTTTAGCTTAATTAAAAAAAAAAAAAAAAGGATGGGGGCAAATATTTTGGGTGGAGTAGAAATGAAATGTTTCAAGAAGTGAAAGAGGGAAAGAACATTGTAAATCTCAGAAGTTCTTGAGGTTCTTAAGGGGAAAATGAAAATTGTCTCATTCCTTCTGCCTTTGCTCTTACTTTCCACTTTTTTATGCTGTCTCAGGGTTCAGAAGTTGCTATGTTATACCACTTCCTTTTAGTAGATACCCATTTTTTTTAAAAATAACCTTCCAAAGGAAGTATTTATTTAAAGGAGCCTTGATAGTTTTTCCTTGTGCTGCTGAGACTGAGTTTTCATCTCTGTTTTGAATCTCTGCAGGGAGTATTTTCATCTGTATAAACACTAAATTACTGTTTCAGACTTGCCTATGGAAAAAAGTTCCTTGATTACCTGATAATCATCTCTGCTCACAATAAAAATTGGTCTGCTCTGGGCAGCATTTTTAAATGTTTTGGTCATCTGAATTTTCTTGACTACTAATAAGATACAGGAAGAGACATGAATAGTTTTTGGATGTATTTCAAAGTACAGGCATTTAATAGCATTTTAACTGCATTTGCAGGCAATAGCACCATTTTCTTAATAGCAAAGAAACCTCTTAAAGGTAGAAACTTATCAGTTGAACTGTTTTCAATTTCTTCCACTGCCATCCAGTATCAACTCTCAAATACATCTCATACTGTTATGAGAGTCATAGCAATTTGGCCAGTCTAATAAATATACAATTATTTCCTTAATTCACAATTTGAAAACAATGCCTTTGCACAGTCTTCCAGACATGGTTTTTATGGGATAATTCATAAAATTTTTATTCATATCTGTAAGCCTTTTGCTGCCTTATTATACTTTGGGAATGCACAATAATTTGCTTGTGGTTGCAAATCCAAAAATGTTTTCATTTTAATTGAGTTTACATTAAAGAAAAAAAAAAAGAAAAAAATTAGATTCCTGGTAAATTATCTAGTATGTGAAAGTTTGTCTATAGATATAATGTGGATATAAGTGCAGCACTACTTACAACAAGGACAGGACTCTGTGGTATTTTTGATTTAAGGCCTAATACAAAAGTCATGTGAGTGGCTCTTTAAGCTGACTTCAATACATACTCGCACAACTCCAAAGAGTGTTAGACAACAACTAAGAACAGTGACCAGTTTAAATGACTGTGTTAACTTTGTCACATCATCAGTTTGTGAATGTCTAGGATCGAGCTGGACATTGTGTACCAAGGGTCAAGCAAGATGTAAGCTCTGTAGAAAATTGCTACTGTGTCATAGAAACAAAACTGTTTGCATTTACCAGTGCATAATAATTTATGTAATTTTTATGATGGCATAAATCTTCTTTAAACTCTATTTTCTTCACTGGGAATATGAGCTGTGTTCCATGGTCTGCCTGAAGTAACATCCTGCCTGAAGTAACATAATTGTTATGTTTCTGTTCTATGTTATTTGTTAATATAGAGAATAATGGAAATTGTACTTATCTGGTGTAGTTATATTAGTAGTAATTAGTGGAAGAGTCATGTGGCATAGCCAACTAAAGGTAAAGTTGTTGGGGGAGAGTTACACCAGTGTGTGTGTGTATATTCAGACACCCTCTCTCTTCCTCTCCTTATTGCTCTTTTTCATAGAATCATAGAATGGTTTGGGTTAGAACTGACCTTAAAGGTCATCTAGTTTCAACCCTTCTACCACGGGCAGGGGTGCCACTCACTAGGCTGGGTTACTCAAAGCTCCATCCAGCATGACCTTGGACACCTCTTATTGCAGACAGGCATAATGCACCAGTGTCACTTAGCAGGTCTGCTTCTCTTCTGTCTTTCTGTGAAGCACACTTTATTTATACTCTACAAAATCCACTGCTGAGGATAGTCTTCCTGTAGCTGCTTGACCAGATAGACGCTACCAACCACCTCCAAAAAATGAACACAAAGCCATTAAGTGTCTCTGGTTTTACCCACATGGGGTTTTCCAGAGTGGAACTCACAAAAGTCGTATTTAAATGCAAGCTAATAAGTCAAATTAAGTATCTGAAATGATTTGAACCAGTGTGCCCAATAAATCAGTTTTGCTGTGCACGATATGGAATTCTAATGGTAAACTAGTAGATGGTTTTGGATTTACAATAGTAAGTCAGTAGACATTAAAAAAAAGAAGCCTGAATGAAGTACGTTTTTTGATAAGACAGGTACTCAGCAGAGTAGAGTACTTGCATGTGCTAAGAAGAAAAGATTAATACCTCTCTGGTCATGCTGAGAACAATGTCCAGCAGGGGGAAAAGAGAGACTGAAAATAAAGTCTGAGAATGACTATCCGTGATGGATGAGTGGAAAAATTCCTTAAGAAATATAATCAGAGCTCTATCAGGAGGAATAGATGAACCTGTGACTCAGGCAATTCTAATGCAAGTAGTTGTAAAATAATGTATCTCTGTAAATCAATATCAGGAGAAAAAAATAAAAGCATGCAATTTAAACCTGGAAAAAATGGGAAAGTAAGAAGTCATAAAGAAAATAATTTTGGATTTGCTGATTGCAACCTGCAACACCGTTCATTTTATGAATGCAAATAGCATCTAAGCCTTGAGCAGGGAAAGGGATTTTGGAATCTCAAGACAAATGTTGTTTTAGAGTACATCTTGTGATTGATATGTGGAGTTGTTCTGTATTTAAAAGAGATATTTAGAAGATCTATTTCTGAACTCTGAATCCTTTATGTCATCTTTCAAGAAGAAGGAGCAATACTATTTTGACTAAATAGTTGAGAGCAATAGTCATGGAGGTTATCTAAGATGTCCCTTGGCAGATCAATGAATATAAGATCCAAGAGGAAAAACGATTGCAGGAAAACTACATGAGATCTTTAATTGAACAGCTAGTCATTCTCTACACTACCATAACCCTTTAGCTGAATTTGTATTTTATGTGCTAGTGATTCTTCCAATAAATTAATTAGATAAAGCTCCCTTGAGTTCCTACTGCATTTATCATCAATAATTTCTGAAACCATAGTCTGCTGTTGTGCAGTGCTGATTTGAATTTAATGCTGGATGGCAAAATGGACCTTGAAAATGCAATGTGATGTTCTTTTTATGCTTTTCATTGTAATTTAGACAAGTGAGAAGTAGGTATGGTCACACTCAGGCTTAATTATTTTGTCGAATAATTTTTATATGGAAACTAGTACTGCCCAAATCTAAAAATTACTAGACTTACCTTCTTTGCAAGTATTATAATTTTATACATTGAAAAATATTTTTTAGACTTGTGTTTCAGGAAGTAGACAGATATTTGACTAATAAGTACAATATATTCAAAGTATATTTTGCCAACATCTCTTTCATATTCTGTGTACATTATGCAAGGTAAAACTGAGTTAACTTTTGGAGTTTGGGTTAATGATTCTCATTATTTCTAAATTATTTATGAGCTGCAAATATCCATAATGATTTGGCTGAAGTTTTGTTTTATAAATTTGAAGGTAAGGTACTATTTGACTTGAATTGGTGATCAAATGCTTAGATTTTGCTTGTTTAGCATTTTATGACCCGAAGAATATTACGCATGATGTTTCCATATGGAATATACTTTTTCATCATGGAGACTTAATGAACCTAAAGACCTCTGTGCACGGATTTTGTGATAATGTGATGAAGAATGATTATAAAATGTGTTTGCAGATATCAGTAGGAATAATTGCACAGGAAGATTTAGTTCTGTGTTTCTGCTTAATACTGTGTTTCTGGCTCACTGTTCCAGACACAGTTACAAGTGTTATCTGTCATTTTTATGGTTTAGAGAGAAGCTTTCAATTTTGTGTACCTACTTGTCTGTTTCATGTACTTTTCAAAATTTCACTCAATTTTGTCTGAACTCGTTGGTTAACTTGCACTGTTGCATGCTCAGTGGAAGTCAAATTTGGCACAAAATAGTCTGCAAAGTTTTAATCTGAACTGAATGCCCTGAAGTCGAGAGATAGAAGATTTGTACGGAGATCTATTTTGTTATTTAGTTCCTGCTGGAATTTATATAGAATAGAAAACAAACAAGGAGATACCTTTACCACTACGCAGAGCAATACAGAATTATAGAATATTTGGATTGGAAGGGACCTTAAGATCATCTAGTTCCAACTTCCCTGCCACAGACAGGAGTGCCATTCACTAGGCCAGGTTTCTCAGGACCCTATCCAACCTGGTCCTAAACACACAATCACTGAATCTGTTGAGTGAAGAATGTTTTTCTAATATTCAACCTAAACCTTCCCTGACACAACTTCAGGCCATTCCCTTACGTCCTGTCACTGGTCACTACAGAGAAGAGATCAGTGTCTGCCCCTCCTCTTCTCATGAGGAAGTTGTAGGCTGCAATGAGGTCTCCCCTCAGTCTCCTTCAGGCTGAACAGACCAAGTGCCCTCAGCTGCTTCTCATACACCTTCCCCTCAAGGACCTTCACCATCTTCATTGCCCTTCTTTGGACACTCTCCAGTAGCTTAATATCTTTCTTATATTGTGGTGCCCAAAACTGCACACAATAATCAAGGAGAGGCTGCAGCAGTGCAGAGCAGAGTGGAACAATCACCTCCCTTGAAAGGCAGCATGTAAGTTCCTTATTCAAAATGCCCTCTGACTTTTGCAGCTTTAGAATGTAGACAGTAGGTTTGCTGTTTCAGATATGTAAATATTATTGTGTGATTTTTGGGTTCCCCAAAATGTATCTGAATCTCTCCCGTAATGGACCTGTCACTGCAGTGAGATTTAATAGACTGTTCACTCTGTCTCCTGGCCTGCACTTGAAGTCACGAAAAGCTGACTCAGCTGAAGTTGCTGAGCGTTTCTTCATTGGCTTTGTTATGGCTGGTAAATTTCATCACAGAGGGAGGAAAGGAGTCATAAGGAGGCAAAAGTAATACCATGTATCACATCATTTGTTTCAATGTCAATTGGCACCACTTTATAAGAAATACTTAATGTATTCTATGTCCTTATCTTACATCATCATTTTATAGGAGTTTAGGTTTTTATAACTTAAATACAATCTCCGCTGTTAAACTTAGAAATTCTTGGGCTTTTTCAGGGCAGAGACTATGGTTTTGGGGGGAAGGATTTGGGTGAGAGTGTAGAAAAATATTATTTGCTAAGTTTTTAATTGATACTGGCTTAGAAGTCTCTTCCAAGTAAAGCAATACTTTGGTGTCATGGCCTTGTCATATGTACAAGAAAGTTACCCTCTGATTAACTCGTGTATGGCTTGGATTTTTTCCAGTTAATTTTGACTTGAGTTTTCATCAGAAAACATTAACTAGCAGGAACACTGAGTGTATATAAACTTCACTACAACCTGTTATTTCGAGCAACATTGTAGGTACATGTTGAATGTACTGAAGTAGTAAATTCTTTGGAACAGAGAACTTTAGATTTGGCATAATGGAATCTTGTTTCACTCTTGACTTATAATCATTAAAATGCTCATTGACACTGTTAATTTTATTTTAAATAGTGAAACAACAGAAAAACCTCTTGGGAGTTATCAAGAATATTTTACTAGAAACTAATCTTTTTCATCTTATTTAAAGTTATTTCATGAGTATCTGTCCTCAGATTAAAACATAAAAAAAAAATAAAATGTTGTTTTCCTTCAACAACTTCAAGTTTTAAATCTTGCATAGCCAATAGCTAGAAAATATAGAAATAATCAGGACTCACTTTGGCTCATATATTTAATATTTCATCCTGAACAGAACCATCCCTTTTACAGCTACCATATGACCTATGCTTCTGATACTTTCCTAGTGTGTACTTTTGTAGTTATCTAGTTGTAAAAGGTATTAAGTAGCTTATAATTTTACGCAGAAATTTAAGGATAGCAACTGTAAACTTCAGTTCTTTTAATCACATTTTTAATGCTCTCTCACACAGGCATTCATAACTATGTTTCTTGAAATTCCAAGCCACTTACTCAATTGTTGTCATTTATAGCTCCCCTTCCCTTCTACTTGGGCATTAAATATTAGTATACTATTTTCAAAGTAGAACTGCATACTGAGGGAGGGGAGAGATTGGTTTTATCCCTATATGCACTTATGAAATTAGTCTCCTTGGCTGTCTTTTTTTTCCTTTATGATAATTTCTTTTTCATTTCCCTTGCTTATTGCTTTGTCCATTTAGTTTTACATTATTCATCAATGAAAAATGTACTTTGTTAAGAAACTTTTATCTGTACTTTGCTCTTTTACAGTTAACTTTCATGTCTGTGTAGCTTCTTTCTTTTTCATTTGGCTTAATATCATCTTCAATTTTTTCTGAATCTGGACATAATCTAAAGTAGCAGTGAATCTTCAGTGCTGACAAACATAAACCTATAATTGCTGAGTCTGGGAAAGCACAGACTTTCAGATGTATCTTTATTTTTTTAATATTGTTCCATGGTTAGCTATTCTGGTCGATGTGTGGGTGCTACAGTGAGACACATACCTCACCAACTTACTGTAGAGAAATTCTTCTCACTGTATATAATATAGTAAGACTAATTAAGTCAGATTATACATGTGCCCAGTTTGATATCTTGTTTTTGATGACAGCCAGTAGTAGACAGTTCTGAAAAAAAATCAGGCAATAGGATAAAGTCATTCTCCCAAAGTATGTCTTCTCAAATTCTGGTAACCAGGAATTTAAGGACTTGGAGCTTCCAGCTGACCTGTTCTGCAGCTAATCCCATTTATACTTTCGTTTTATAAAAAAAAGGTGTTCCTCAATTGAATTGTAGCATATATGAAAAGCTTGTGTTTTTAAAATGTACTGTTTAGAAAATTTATTTTTAATTCTGTTATTTGATTGAGACAGATAATTCATGGCATCACTATATGTAAATCTGGGGTTTTCGAGCTGCTGAAATACTATTCCTATAGCAAATTTTTCTGAAATAAAGTGTAACCAAATGTTTTCTCCAATCCTAGCCAACTCCACCCCAGTCCCTCAGAGAGTAGGACTAAATGAAATCTTTGGCTTTTTGTTTCATTTAATTGTCCCTCTGTAATCTTAGTTTAACATTTAATGCCAGAAACAAGTATGCATCTTTCTTTAGACAAGGACTCAAGAGCTTGTTGCTGCCAAAGTATGTGACTGTCACAAATGAGTTAAATCACTTGGAATCTGTCTGGCATAGAGTCAGAATTTCGTTTTTCGATGTATTTCGCCTATAGGGACTCATTTTCCTAGGTGTATTCAGAGCTCTGTTGAAGCAATTGTAAAGCTCATTGAAAGGGGAGTGTTGGTGTCCCTCTTTCATTACTCGTGTGGTAATACGGGAAACCTGAATCAGATGCCCCTTCAGCTTCATTTGGGGTGGAGACTAATTCAAGAATCATAGCTCACAACAACAGTAATTAATTTTGAGAGTTGGTCTATTCTTGTTGAAAGAGTCTTACAACGTTAGTATACCAGTCAATGGGTGGAAAATAGTCTCTAGGTTACTAGTTGGAGCACTAATGTGGGAGGATCAAGCCCTAGTCCTTATTCCAGTTACTGTTTTAAGCTGTAGAAATTCAATTGAAGAGATAAATAGGTAAATTTTAATAATACTCTCAATTCTCACGGCTGAAGAATCTTCCTGGAGATGTAGTATCTGAGAAGGAATAATTTGTCTAAAGAAAGCTTCAGATTTTTAAATTTTTTTTATGTGAATGTCTCAATTGTAGAAATATTCCCCGCTGTTTTAGTTTTTAAAGTCACACTTCATTTCCTGTTACTTTGTGTGTCTGAAGGCTTTTGTAAACATCATCTACACTAATTTGGAGAGCTTAATACTGATTTGAAATGGTGTAACTAAGGGCAAAATGTGGTCCCAAATATGCTTTGATATGAATGTGGTGGGTATGATAGAATTTCTCAAAATTCCTTAACTGTGGCTATTAGAGCTAAAAACTTTAGGGATACAGTTAGCTGCCTTGCCATAATTAAAGCAATTTCTCATTGTAATCTGCCTTTAATCAGGCGTACTTGAGAGCTGAAATCAACCTTTTTAAAATTCTCATATTTCATGCCTGAGAGGTCCTTGAAGTGTGAGTATATTAGAATGACTTTTTTGCTTATTTTATTCTGCAGTAGAGCTTTTTTTTTTCTTTTCATGGCAAGTTTTTGTTTAAATCAGTCCTCTCTGAAGTAAGTCTTTTGCTTCTGTACATTTGAATCTGTGTGAGCTAATTAGTTTCAGTGTAAGGTAGATTCAGTTTGTAAGAAAGTTAGACTTCTTGATTTGGATTACTTTTCTTAGTTCTCTTCTCATTTACACTTATAATAAATATTTTCTATAACTGATAGAATTTCCAGTCAGAATGTCCTCAAATATACACCCACAATTGAAAAATATGTTTTGTAGAAATAGGTGCTACAGATACAAACTATTGAACAGTGGAAGTCCTGAGATACCATTTCTCAGTGCTTTAGGATTTTCTAGTATTTATACAGTCTCTCTGCTTTTCTCAGTGATTTCCTTTTCTCAGATATTAAACCTTTGCTGATTCCTGCTATATCCTAATCTTGTCCCTGCCCTGGGTGCCTCTTGGCTTCTCATAGTGGGTAAAGTTCTGGACTATCCTAGTTTCAAATTTCCACCAAGTACTTTTACTCTTAGAATATTTTCCCAGTTAGTTAAATATTCCATTTTTTTTCTTTTAATATAATTATTTTTTTTTAAAGTTTCATACAACAACTAAATCCTCTACAACTGTAATATTTAACCTTATAATTATATTGGTATTTTAGCAGCTTTTTGGTCCTTGCTGAGGTGAGCAGTTCATACTCAGTTCACCTAAATCTTGGAATATAAAACTCCCTCAGGCATTTAAGTTCTTCAATGTTCTTCAAGTCTGTTCTAATTTGACAATAATTTTCTGGTCATGTGCCCAGAACTAAACATGCTGTACCAGAAGCAGCTGTGGAAGTGCAGGATACCCAGTACTCAAGCACTGTTGTATGTAGCTTTTGATATACACAGCCTAACACAGCAAAAAGTTTCTTGCTACCAATTCACACCAATCAAATATATGGTTTTCTCTCTTAATTCCCCTGATTTGATGTTGCTCTGGAAATTTTGTCGTTTACTTGAAAAACTGCTCTAAATTATTTTTCCCAGTCTAAACCAATTTCATTATTTTTAGATTATGTTTTGAAAATCCTTATCTCATTGATATTGCATTACCCCTGGCATGATTGATGTATTTCTTCAGCTTATTACTTATTGAATCTTCTAGGTCATTACTGAAAATGCTGAGTACTAGGCCTAGCAAAGTTCTGTATATCACCCTAGATGGGACCTTTCACTGTTCAATACACACCATGTCTTAAAACTCTGTTGAGTGTGGATTATTAACATTTTTTCCCTTATGAATTCTAGTAAGTATGAGTTAACTTTGTGACTGTGCTAAATCACTCACTCAAATAAGAATAATTCTCATTCATTAGATGCTTTTGTTTTCCTTTTCTCTGTGTTTTTCTGAATAACTATGAAATTCAATCAGAAATTGTATTTCAAATTAAATTATTGTTTTCTTTCCTGAATTGACATTTTTCCCCCTTCCATTTTAAAATTAACTTTTGATATTGCTTTCTAATACTCTTTTCTCATATTATTAATGCAAACTGCTATAGGCTGGTTTAGATACAAATGAACTAATACATTTTATAGATCTAATTCTCTAAAGTGAACAAACATCCCCTTACATCAGTTCTAAAAAAAGAAAACATGAAAAGTCCTCCTAACCAGTGTGGTATGTCCCCTTTCATAATATGCAGAATGTAGTTTTCAGGGCCCTTATTTATTGCTTCATTTTTCATCACTGAAGATGCACATATGAGTGAGACTGCAATGTAAGACATTTAGTTACAGGTAAGTGAGTAGTCTAGCACAGAATTTTCTATTTGGACACTTTCCTGTGGCAATAATATGTTCTCTTCTCTTCTTGCACGTGCCCTCTCCGCGCTAATTCTTCAGCCTTTCATGAGGATAGGTGGAAAAGCAGGCAATACTAAAGTGAAAAGCCAGCTCAGGAAAGGACCATACCTTATAAGATGCCTTCTGAGTATGTTTTGATTTTTATCTGAAAATGTAAAACTCTCTAATATATTATATTGAGGCAAAAGTGCTAACCATTTATTTAAGCCTGAATATTTTTTCCTGAGCCCTGTCTGTATTTAGACTTAATGATGTGGGTTAACACTTGTTCCTTTAATATTATATTGGATTGAATATGTCCACTGAAGTCAAATTACATTTGAACTAACCAGCATTAGCTTACACTTAAATTTTATAGCATGCTTTATAATTTTTTCTTATTTCTTTAATATTTTAAACATTTTATTTCTTTTTAAGAAATAAACTAGAAAAAGTTAATGTGTACTGCCATGTTGTTCCTATGTAGCTGGGCTGGAGTTCTCAGGTGCTTGAAGGACATTTCTCTGCATACTTAGAGTAACAGTAACAGTGCAATACAACCCCATCAGGCTCTCACTTAGGAAGGATAAAGTTGTGAAGTATGCTTGTTGAAGTAGCAGTCTTGTTATTTACCCACCAGAGTTAATAAAAACTGTGTTGAATATATTAATTTTTGTGGATTTATATATTGAGTATTTCTGGAAGAATTATTGACAGGAAAATGTACCCTTGTAGTTGCAGAAGGAATACTCTATTCTCAGTCAGGTTTCAAATGAGTGTGCTGGAGACAATCTTTGTATTTATGGGCACAAAAAATGCTCCAGAAATTTTAGGAAAGCTGTAACCTTTAAAAACTGTGGATTTTGCATATATTACTAAATGAGGCATCAACTGGTCATTGTTAAATTTTTTAAAGGAGAAAAGTGACAAAAATATTACAGTCCAAATGCTTAAATTTTGACATGGTTAGAATAACATAAAGCAGGGCATGTCATGGAAAATTCTGAATTAATAATTCTACAGAGAATGACCTTAATAGCAGCTGTCCCTTGGCAATGAAGTAATGGCAATAGTATTTAGCTCTCACATAGCAATTACTATTTTCAAAGTAGTGCTCCTATTTAATAGATTTGGTAGATGGGAAAACAATTCTTGTCTAAAGCTCTCGAATTACTTTACATTATCTCTTAGGACTGAGTGAGTGAACCTTTCACAAACGAGAAGAATTTAGAACTAGAAAGAGTTACTTCAGTCCTGTAGAAAGAGCTGACTATCTCCTTTTGTGTATTCGGATTATAAAAAGGACAAGACTAGAAGCAGAGACATTTTCAGAAGGATGGAAACTGGAGAATACGAAATGTTTCTGCCATTAACTCTTTCTAACCAGCCAGATATGTCATAGTAGAGTTTTCATAGAATGAAACCATAATCCCGGGTTCTAGAAGCTAAAGGCAATTTTCCTTTGTATCTCCTCTCTCAGCGCAATATGCCTTACAAATTTTTTAGGTTTTTTGACCACTCGAAGTCGTGCAACTCTCAAAGATCTTTTAAAAATAAATTTATTTATAGAACTGAGGAAAAAAACCAAGAATAAATACCCTCATGAGATCAGCATTGACCTTCAGAGAGTTAGTCCCTACAAGAGAACTAGGCTTTTTGCCATTTTTTTATAATTTTATAGTTCAGTGGGAAAGGTTTTCTTCAGAAGCTTTTTCATTGCTACTCAAGAATATCTGTAATTAAGTAAAAATGAGATGGAATGAATATGCAGCAAAAGACTGTAAATATGTTTACACATTTTGATAAACATTCCTGCATTTTTTTACTCTTGTAGCATTGATTCATCTGCATCATACTAAATGGAAATGAGCAACATGTAAAATTAATCCACCCTTGTAACTATCTGAAGAGAGTAATTATCTGATGCTTACAAGCTGTTTCTAGAATAGACCCTTCCCTAGCTACATTAAATTTTATTTTATCTGTGTTTGAGTCTGAAATTACAGTGGATCATGTCTTTTAACAACATAAATACTGTAGATCCACTAAAGTCAGTGGAACTGTAGAGGTTTTTCTTTTACAGGAGCAGTGCCCCAAAGTTTATAAATCCCTATTACAATTTAGGCATTACAATAAATGATAGCAATTTATGTCTGTTTATTGTGAGAAATCAGTGTACAGATAACTTACAATGCTGGGTTAATTGTGTTCAGTTCCCATAGCACATATATTCAAACTGTGGAGCCATGGAACCAAGCCCTTAACAAGCACCACACTGTTTGCGAAACAGAAGCTCAAGAACAAAAAGAGAAAAACATTCAGATTCGACAGCTAACTCTGTCCTCTCCTGGAAAATCAATTTAAGACTTTTGGGAAATGGGGAATGGGAAATTGGCAAATTAAAGGATAAAAAGCTAAAGAAGGCAAAGGAGGTTTTTTGTTTGGTTTTTTTTGAGCAAGTCATCATTTTTTGGCTAAGTCACCTGAGGCAGACCCAGACAAAAAAAAAGCTAAAGACATCTGGATTTAGTCCCGAGAAGCTGTTATCATGATACTAGTACCCTCTACTAATATCCAGTATCCTGTGAGCTGGGATTATTATCAAAGCTAGAAAGCTCTCTTATGTAAATTTCTGAGATAGGTGGGAGATTGCTTTTATGATGAATGTTCACATGCTTGTCAGAAATAATCAAGGATAGTTTCAAGAAACTGTAGGAAATTCAAGCCAAGTCAGGTCAACACTTGTAGAAACATTACAAATTTAAATAAAATTTGAGAGTTAGTAATTCAAACATCTAAAGATAGGTTGTTTTTTCAATTTGTTTGCAGGGTATTAAAAATCTAATGCTGACAAATAGTAAGAGGAAACCTATTGACTGGGAGGAACAGGAGAATATCACTTTTTGCAGCAATTTGAACTTATGTTGACATAAATATCTCATGAAACTGCACCTTTACATTTTTCAAGTATTTTCTTCTACATCTGTGCCATAGTTACTTTAGAATACTACTTTAGAATACTACTTTAGAATACTGGAGAGAACTGACAGAAGAAGCTAATACTAAGCCAAGAGTTTGAAAACTTTCCAAAAGATGTTGACTTTGTGTGAGTTAATCTCAGTTTGTTAAACTTGTAGCACATTCCAAACCTGTTTTTCAATAGTGCCATAATGATTTCCTGATTTTGTGAAATGTGCGTGATGTGAGTACATTATCTGTCTCTGAGCATAATTACTAATCCCATTGTATTACAGAAAAGAAATGCAGCTATTAATATTCTGTAAATCAATGGGATTCTTTAAGTGGAAATAGAGTCCATTTGTGTTAAAGAAATGATGCATAAAAGAATTGGAAATCTAAGATTTTTTTCTTTTAGTTTTCTCCCCATAATTTATATTATGTATTTATATTTTTGGTATTAAACTTCATATAGTATTAAAAGATAGTTTTGTTAGCAACATAAAAGCTCCGCTTTCAGCAAATACTTATGATTAAAGTGCCATTGGAATATCAAATAGAAATAAAAGTTCTCAGTCAAGGTTTTTCTAGATTTTACCACGATCATGTGCATTGCTTGTGGCCTGATTTGGATCTCAGTGATCTACTCTTCAAGATTTTTGTTCAAAAATTTTTGTTCAAAATTTTTTGTCTTAAAAATACTGTAAACTCAAGTTTGAGATTACAAAAGGGAACCCCCCAGAAGTCTCATTTGTTTTGTCATAGATTCTGGCCAAATCAGCATCTGGAAATCAGTGAGTTCTATCTTTTCAGGCCCGCTAGATCATCATTCTCCCTCTTCTGAGACCTAACTGTTGTTTCTGGCTTTATTTACCATGTTTCTGAATTGAGCTGGGGTAAAACTGGAAATTAATAGCTTTTGGGAAGCCCTAGTCCCAGGAGCTACTGAGAAAGGTAGGAACTCTTCCATTGGTCTCCATAGATATCTAGAAAAAGCATGTTGAGATTTTGCAAGCCTTTAGGGTTATAGGAGTTAGTCATCAGCACCAGAACCTTGTTTGAAAATTCTTAGGTGATTCCAGCCTTGAGAATCTCTCTTGATATCTGTATTGGGGTTTCAGTTTTGTTTTCCCTACTGTAAATGGAAGAAAACTTATACCTTATTTCCTCTGTGAAGTGTTATAAAATCCATCAATAAAGAGTGTTGTATAAAAGTTTTTCCAAGAGGATGGAACTGTGAAAAAATGTCTCCTAGTGAGGAAGATCATTAAACTTAGTAGTATTCATTTACTCTGTCTAGCTGTGTTTTCTAAAAAAGAAATCAAGAGAAACTTACATTGAATTTGAGCTTTTCCAAGACAGTGAGGGAAAAAAAAATAAAAAAATCTGTTCTTTCCTCTCTTAGAGACTGTAACACTGTAGACAGAGACTCAATACATTGCTTTCTCTAATTCTTTTATTATTGTGAATTATCTTCTGCTGACAGCTTATAACCTATTTTTACAATAAGAATAATTCTTGATACTTGATTTATCTGCTGCTGCATCAAACTGGAGAACAAAGTATTATTCCTAGATCTTCTCCTCTTGGAGTGCAGGGTTGCTTTAAAAAAAACAACTTTCATTTATTGCTTTATAATTAGATATCACAACAACACCTGTCATGTGAATTTCATTTTTACCATACTGATTGTTTTAGAGGAAATGTAAGAGTAAAAACATGAAGAAAAAAAAGAAACATAAATTGTTCATAATATCATAAGCTTTTATTGTGGTTTAATCATAAACACAAGTTTGACACTATGTCAGATTTCCCTTTGTCCAGTTTCAAAGCTGGTATTTTTATTATCACTTAAGTACTTGTTGTGTCTTTGTAGGAAATAGGTCAATGTTGAAAAATTTTCCATTTTTCTTATGAATGGGATCATATAGTTCATCATCTTCTTCATCTCATTGTATGTATGCTTATCCATGCTATTACCCACTCTTACAGCCTTTACTTCAATTTTGAGGCCAGTTCCTAAAATATTTGTTAAAGAACCTTTCTTTCTTGACCTGGTATTTAAAAAAAAAACCAACAAAACAAAACTCTGCTATATTTTATGATAACTGCCTGATTCTTTCTGGGTTTGATAAAAGATGGTAGGAGAATCTTTTTCAGTGGAAAATGACATGTTCCCCAGAAATATGTAGAACTCTGCCTTAATACTACTTATTGTCATAGCCAGATGAGGAGGTCAAAAAGTCCCATAATTAATTTTTCTGGTTATAATACATGGCTTTGGTAAACTCTGGAAGATAGCTTGTTTAAAGAAGACACTGTGAACCATAAGAAATGTCATTGAATTAGATTTTTGCTGTTTACTTTCCTAGGAAGTGCTGTGCAAAATAAACCCTGAGCATGTGATTTTAAAAATGCATGAAGGCTTTTGTCCCTAAAATAAAACAGTGACCAAAATTTATAAAGCCATATCAAATGCTTTTCTTTCATTGCTAACTGAATGCAGATGGCCTTTTAGACTTGAGGAGTACTCTGTGGTCCATTGTGAGATGCCATGCTTGACATTATGGGAGTAGGAAGGAACTGTGACACTGTTGGGATTGAGCCTGTTATCAAGGCTGCTGTGAATACAGGGCACTGTTAAGCATTAAATGAGTAGCTGCTGCACACGATGGCAGCCTTTCTGCTGCCTCATGGCACTGTGCACTGAAGCTGTTGAGCAGGTTGTGTATGGGATGGTCACTACTGATGTCATCATGGAGTAACGAGCGTAAGAGAGATGACAGTGTAGTGCAGCACTGCAGTGTCTCTAGCCCTGCTGGACTCAACAGGCCCTTAGTTATACATCCCAGCACTGAGAATGGTGAGATTACAGGGTTAGCAGAGTGAGAGTGTGAGGAGCATAACCACAGGCCACATGAGTAGCCATGATATGACTGACAGTTCAGTGCTTGCGAGATCTGATTATTTGTTGAATAGCTGAAAACATCTCTATCAAGGTTCTGTGATGAGTCAGAGAACTTCAACCCTTTGTCTCCACTGAAGCTAAGCCAGTATCTGAGCTTACTGTCTATTGAAGACAAATTGCTTAATTTGTTTTAAAATATCTATAAATCATGTCAGGATTTATTAGTAACAGTTGTTAGTGTTAACATAATGCAAAAATACTGTGCACCTTTGTCCATCTGAATCCACAAGCTTAAATCCTTTCTGCAACATATATTGGTCACCCAAATGTTTATAATTTGTTGGTCAATGGAAACCGTGTTCAAAAAAAATTCAGTCCAAGATTTATAATTCTTTTTCAACCTGTGTATACCACAGGTTACTGTAGTAGCTGGAATGGCAAGAGTTACTTTTTAAGATATGCAGGTAGCATACAACTTTATTCTACGACTTTGTTCAACCTGGCTCTGAGTAAACCTGAAAAATATTAAGTTAAAGATTGAAAGGACTTTTTTTTTTTTTTTTTAAAGTCACTGAGGAGTTGGGATGGGATGATACAAGTGATTCAAGATTCTTCAGGGATGTTGCTATTTGAGGACTTCAAGTCAAAGAATATACCTTTATCTAGACAGGAAGGATTGCTCCCTCCTGCCCAAATAATTAACTTTTGGTGTGTTTTTCTTTAAAGTTTAGATGTCACATTCTAACATATGATTGTAAAAGGGAAACTTGAGTATATACTAAAATCCAGAGGCAAAGTTTTGCTTCACTGTCTTGTATATCCTTAATCTATAACTAACTACCTAATGATCACAGGTGGAAAGCAAGACCACTAGTTCTCCCTCAAGCAAAAAGTAATTTAAAAAGAATGATTTGGAAGTCTTAGCTATGCAGGAAGGAACTCTGTTTGGAGGCCTGTTCGAAACTTTAAATTGAATTCTCTCAAAGTCTATGGAAACGTGACTGTGTTCTGCTCCAATATTTGGCTCTTCTCTTGAACAGTACTTTCTCTAGCAAGAGATAAATATATACGACAGCAGAGATACTTACTGGGAAAGAAAAATGCTAATGAAGTATATCAATTCACTTCATGCATCTTTTGATGAGGATAGTGTACAAAAAGGTGCATGTCATGTAATTTTTGTTGTTTAGTGCACATCCTGAAATGCGATATAACAGTTTTGGGCTTAGTATGAATTCTAAAGAGGCAAATTTCAGTTAAGAAATACAGAAGCAAGTTCTATAGAAAATTATCACTCATCTCCAAGTCATAGGCCAACTCTTTATGCTTTTAATAATGTAAATACTCTAGAATTAAAAAAAAACCAAACAACCAAACAAAAAAATCCCATACATATGTCTTTGTACCAGAAAAAGAAACTGTATTCAAGTTTTCAAAGCATACTTTCTTTCTCTGTGTACTATATGATTTTAGTTGTATGGCTAAATTTAAGTCTAGTGTTCTGCCATCTGTCTTTTAAAACACTGTATTGTGTTAATGATTTTTCCCTTAGTCCCTCATTGTAAACAAAATCTGTTGTTGGTTCTTGTTTGAGTAATTTTTCCTAAACTTTTTACAATATGTCTTGGCTGTACAGTCAGTTTTAGATATCCTTTCACCACATGATAAGTTAATGACCAGAGCTGATGAAATTCAAAACAATATTCTTACAACATATCTGCTAATGTACTGGTATATTGACTGCAGTAAGGCTTTTATAATCCGACTGTGTTTAGTGAACCACTATGCTATCTTAAAGAGATAAGAAATTTAAAGTTTAATTGTGAGTTCTGAGGCCATATTTGGTTTTGAGATCTAAGGAGAAACTATTTATATTTTGGTTTGTTTCAATGCTAATCCTGATGGTATTTCTGAAAGAACTGAATAGAAAGCACTCTAAAACATATATGTGTGCAAAATAAAATTTAAGAAGCATGTATAATTTTATATCAGCAGCTGGATTGTATTCCTTTGAAGACTGATAGGGAAAGTTACGTGCCTGTACATACTGTCTTATACAAGAGAGAGAATATGGAGATAAAAGACAAAGTGTTTCTTTGTCTTAGAGACACTTGGAGTTCTCCATTACAATTGCATTTGATATTAAAAAGTGCTTCAAATTTTATGGGAATATCTCTTAGAAGTGCAAGCCTAAATTCTTTATGTAAATAAAATAATATATTGAATATGCTAGTATATGCAAGCCCATTCCATTTGTATTTCAAAACTATCTTCAGATTTGAATGTTTCCCCCTATAATACTGTGAGTACTAAAGTCAGTTTCTAGTTAGTATTATTTGCTTGTGAAAAGTCAAAACTACTCTGCTTAATAATTTTGCTTTCAAGTGTCTTATGAATTTGCACAGTCATAAATAATTTCAGCAAGATTTTAGTGATTTTTTAAAATAAATATATAATATATTCAATGAAAACTTGATAATTAAATGCATACAAAATATATGAGCTTAAACTTCCACATATGAATTACCTTAATAAAATCAATATAATCTTACGTAACTATTATAATATACTTGTTATATGGGCTCATGTTTTGCTCAGGGTTTTAAAAATTTTGATATCAGCTACTTTTTGGAAATGTTGAGAGAAAAATGAAAATTACCTCTAGCTGTACTGTTTCAAGTATTTTGCCAATCTCAATTTTATTATCAGTTAATCTACTATAGGTAATGAGAAGGTAGTAATGCTTATATGTTTATGGAATTGTAACGTGCCCAGCAAGTCCTGCCCAAAGTCAGGACTGGAATGTCTATTAAGTGTTTTTTAATGTGCATAAAATGATTCTTTACTGACTTCTGCAAATATTGAGGTTTGCTAAATATGGGGGACCCTAAAATTTCTACTGTGCATAGCATTGTATTTTTTATAGTAATTTTATTCCAGCAAAACTTTATTTAAATTTTTTTGTAGAGGGAAACAGACAGTTGATATATAGCCATTTCACTTCCTTGGACATGGTGTCAGCATTTATGGAATTAATATTGGGAACATGCTTAACCTCCTTTGAATTCCGATTATCTTAAACTTATGGAAGTCCTGACACCAATTATAAGGAGCAACCACATTTGAATTTCTCTGGGATGAACACTCTTGGGTCCTCCCACCTGATGTAATAAAATGCTCTCATATCATATTTCTTAGGGTCAGGAAAGTGAAATGGCTGCTGCATGTGTATGACTGCTGTAACTATGATTTAGAGACTATTCATAATACTTAGAAAATGGTAAAATCATATAAAGATTAAAGCTAATTAAAAAAAAAAAAAACACCAACCTAATTTATTAAGAACTTAAAAAAAATACTATATATACTACATATATTCTAAATGTTGTTTTAAAGTTCAGTTTTACTGACTAAAGATTAAGCAAGATTAAGGAATGTGCATATATTGATATACAAAATAGTGCTTTTCCATTACACTTAAACAAGCCTGTTATTAAAACTACTTGAAGTAGTTAATCCCTTTAAGGAGCAATGTGGTTCAACAATTTGCTGTAGTAATTCAGCAGGAAGACTGAATTGTTGCAACTCCACCATTCTGTAGGATCACAGATGCAACTGAGGTTTGAATCATACTGGTTCACAAAAAATGCAGACAACTGTTTGCACAGTGCTGATATACCATGGAATAAAATGAAAATGTTCTTTTAAGAATAAGATTTATACAACCTCAACTGCACACAGAATCCAGTCTTAGAAAGAAGCAGATCTCTTGGAAAGAGGATTGTGCATTTCCTTTATTTATCCTTAACTGAAATCCTCGTCTTTAATTTTACAGGCTACCATTTCTCTAGGAACATATTTCTCTCCCCTGAACAAAAGGGTATGCAGTCCTTCATATAGAAGCCTTAACTTCTCATGATAGCTAGAAACCTTTTTATATCTTTTTTTTGCTCAAATAATATTAACTGGCTTTAGAGTACTGATAGGTGTAGCAGTCAACAGGTGTGACTCTTGAAAGTTATTTGAGGGGTTTGGGGCTTACATGATAATATTTGAAGGATTACTGGTTACCTCTATTCCTAAAAAATCCCAGATTTGTATGCTTTTAGTAATTGCTTAACTGAGATTTCTAGCATTACTACATAATTACATTTATAAAACTACTAACTGTATACAATCACATAGGACCTACTCCAATATTTTTATTTCATCTTACCAATTTATAAAGTTGCATTGTTGATTTTGACCTGACCTTGTTACAACTAATATTGTTGACTGTTATTGATTGGCTTATCTGTAGAACTATGGTGTATTCCTTTGCTGCGTATAAACATATTTCATACAGATGTTCAAGGGAAAGTGGAAAGATAGATAGAGGGATTTTTTTTTTATGCTTTCTGATTTTATTACTCAGTATATTGCCATGAATATGCAGGTGGCAAAATGTGAATACAGGGCAGTAACCATTATGTTCATTTACTTTGCCATTTAGGAAGCACAGGTGTTGTCTATATAATAATAAAATGCTTCTTGTTGCAATAGTTCTGCTGTTAGGTCCCTCTGCTATTACAGTTTGCTGCTTTGATGTGTGTGAGACATCTTTTGCTGGGAACTTGTAACCGTATTGTCTATTTTTTTTAATCTGTTTTCAAATTTGTAACTTACCTAAAAACAGGGGGAAAAAAAGGAAGTAAAGTAAGTTCACACTGTATGTTCTTCATAAGATATTTGCATTTCTAACTTTTTATTCTTTAGGAGTGTGTTCCCTTGCTGTACGAACAGATGTACCTAACATGTATTTGGAATATTAGACAAGAAGTGCTGCTCTGACTTCTTAAGTCTTGCTTCTTCTATTACTTATAGTTCTGTGAATTGCTGTTTACTACTTTACCTAACAAATATTCATCTTGAATGTTCAGAATGCCCTGCTAATGCCACCTTTTTTTTTCTTCCACTGACATAACCTGAGTGATACCCATTTACTGATACAGTTGAATCCATAAGTCCCTTACAACTGCAATCTCCGTGGCTAAAAGCTCTTGGCTTTTGGAGGACAAGCAGGAAATTAAAGCTGAAGAATGAAACAAAGGTCAAAGCTCCAGGGAAGATTAAAACTCCCACAACATTTAGTAGAACTACCTATATCTCTAAGGTCTCAATTCATCAAACATTTCCTGTCTTTGAGTTGCTAAGACTTCAGGGCAGCTCTGGAATCCTCAGTGACACCACTAATCACGTAGTTATGTCTGCTTAAAGTTAAAAAGGAAAAAAAAAAAAAAAAGGAAAAATCTATCCGAAAGATGAGATATGTTGTAACATAAGGCTGCAAAGTTGATGATCAATGGTTCAAGCTCAATTACTGATAACTGTACATGGAAATAAAACTCTCAACTCTGAGAAATGTTTCAACATGTTTAAAACTGAGCAGCCTGGTTAATGACAATAGTCAGCACTATTGCCCCTCCTCTGTTGAACTGTTCTTGCTACACCAGCTCACAGTTTGAATATAAATTGAAATTCAAGGTCTAGGTTTTAACCATCAAAGCCATTCATAGGATTAGTCTAAATACATGGCTATGCCCTCCCATAAGAGCTGCATTCCTCTGGAACAATGAAACTTCCAGGCACTTTAGGACTCCTGAACACAGCCTGTCAGCCCAAAGCTATTCAGTTCACTTCTGTTGTAAGAGAAAATTGCAAAAGAGGAGGACACAAATACTGTCAGCATTGTTGAACAGAGAGATTTCATAATATAATTAACAAACCATTCGGATACTGAATAATTTTCATGTTGTAAGCATATGTTATTTTTTTTTCTTCCTGAAATATATCTTTTCTCTTGGTTCATTTTAGCAGTATTGCTTTAACTTTTCTGTATTATAAGTAGAAGAAAGTTACGAAGCTTTCATCCTTTTCCCTATTGCTGATCCTGCACAGAGAGTTTCAGTTGTTCTATTTCATGCTAAAGTCTTTGAAGACACTCATCACAGGCATTTAAAGCAGCACAATACAGAATATGAAGTAATTCATAAAAATCTAACTGAACTGAATATTGAGAATATTGGACATATTGAGTTTGTCTTTTCATATGCCAAAGTGATATGCAGATCTTGCTGAGTTACCAACACTGCTGTTGGCTGGGTACAATTTATTCATAAATTTTGCTGAGTATTCATGATGGCACAGTACATCTGGACCTAATGAAATAAAACAAACCAAAAATATTTTATTTGCCTTCAAAGAAAAATGCTTTAATCTCTCTGGAAAGATGCTTCCTATATTTTTGCAACATGCAGCTCTCTCAAATAATTGATACGATTTTAAGAAAAACCCAAAATCACATCTAGGTTTTCTTCTCCTGCCATATCTGTTGCTTCTTAATCTCTCTACAGGTCCACAGAGACATGGACATTAGTTTCTAGCAGAGCAAACATTCCTGTTGGGTTTGGTTTGGCATTTTCTGGGGTTTTTTGTTTTGTTTGTTTGTGAGATTTTTTGTTTGGTTGGTTGCTTTTTTGTTTTGTTTGGGTTTTTTTAATAAAAAAGTATTAAAGTTACAAAGTATTAAACTGGTATCCTTATAGCTGAAAATAGTCTCTGGGAGCCAGGATTGTCCTGACTTTTTTGGTAATAAACCCTCTGTGATCAGTCATACAATGAAGTCACCAAAAAACCTGCTACTTACATGAGTTTCTTACTACTATGCCACAATGACATTCATATACACCTTTTTTTCTTCTCTTTCTCTGGTAGCAATCATCTTATTCTTGTATTCTTTTAGGCTCATGCACAGCTACTGCTCTGTAGTGCACTTTCCAGTACTGTTGTTGCTTTCAGATCCATACTGGTTTTCCCTCCTGAGTTTAGTTTACAGGCTGTGGAATAGTAAGTTATTCAGCAGTTGGTGGCTTGCTTGTACTCTGATTAGTGTTGTCTTTTCCTCTTAATCAATAAAACTTTTCTTACTTTTTTTGGCCATGCTGAGCATGTTATGCTGAAGCCTTTTAACTGAGGAAAAGTGACATAATTGCTACCTTTTTGTCCTATTTTTTTGTTTGTTTTAACCGAGTGACATGTTTCTGAGTTCCTCACTGTGTTGTTCTGTGTTTTTTGACATTGAATTCTACTCAGTTGCCTTATAACATTCTTTTGGTAGCCTTTTGAATGCTCTTTTATGACTCAACTTTCTCTGAGAATACCTTACACTGGCAAATTCTAAATGCTTGGTGAATTATTACATCATATTCTTTCAAAAATCTACTTTTATCCTATCAGTCTTTCCTCCCATAATCCCAAATGTAGCACATTATTACAAGTTGTCCATTATCGTGGGTTTTGTAATCTTTAAAAAGATTTTTTTGGGGGAAGTTGTGACTATTGGGTCAAGATTTTGTTGTAGTTGTTGAATTAAAGTGTGTCTCATTTTTTGTAGTTGTTCCATTTAGCTTTATAAGATCAATAGAAACTGATTAAAACATCAGCTTCTCCAGAGAGTACAATTACCAGAAATCAAGTTACATTTTGATGTTTCTGTCTGACATATATTACTGCAGATACATAGTGTACCATAAACTAAGTTGTCTCCACTTGTTCTGCCTAGTTCCAGAATTTTAATTCTGGAATTATAGCTGAGGAACTTTGCTTGGTAGCAGATGTGAAACTGCTACCATCTAGTCTCTGACTGCAAAGACCCATTGCAGAGTAGATTGGACAAGGGGAAGATGCAGACAACATCGTTAGACAGAGATCTGCAAACAACCAGAGACTGAGAGATAGAAGAAAAAATATTTTTGCCCCCTTAGCTTCTTCTGGGATTGACAGACAACAGGCTTGTCTCGAGACAAAATTGTGGGCTGGGCACACTGATCTGAGTCAATCAGTACAGATGTTTTACTGTTCTTATTTTAGTTTAGCTAGTAATCTAGATAGATTAAACCCATCAATTTTTGTAGTCATGATAATTTTATGTGAATCAACATTGGTACCTCAAATCTTTTGGACTACAGAATTAAACCCAAGAAAATTAAAAATGGTAAATTATTCAGAGCCCATTTTCTTGAACTGCAAAGACTACTGTGATACTTGAAATAAAATAATATCAGTGCTGGGAAAAGCCTAAAACAGAGAGAGCTCATCTCCCTCAGAAATAGTCCTCAGAAGGAAGAGTTTTAGGAGGTTTTGATTCTGTGTTAACTTTTCTAGTGTTTTCTGCTTTTGAGTGATCTTCTATACTCTGTAGAAGTTCTTAACATGGATGAAAATTTTAAGCAATCTGCGCATATAGCACTTGCAGCATTTCTGGTGCAAAACCACATATCTGCCTCATGTAGAGCATCATTGAATACTGACTGTCCAAATGCCCACCTAGACCTACACTTAAATATTTGAAAGAGAAGTGGCAATAATATAGAAGTATGGCAAGCAGTAAGGAATCAGGTGTCTTGTAGCAAAACTGGTGTCAGTACAGGGACAAAGCACTTTAATCACCTGTGTGGGTGATTAAAGACTGAGGCAGTGTGTCCCTTCTTCATAACAGAATGTGTGTCTCCTTCAGCAGCTGAAATACCAGAATCTAGATTAACTTTTCCATCCGTGTGAATTTTTGAACTAATCCATCTACTCTCAAGATGAATTTCAAGCCAAGGGTTTGATTTATGAGGAAATTGCATATGCAATGCAAAGTGTTCTTTAAGACATACTGTGGACACTATTTAATTCTAATATATAACTGTAATATAAAGGTTGGGAGGAGGAGGAGGAATATGTTACTTAGCATACTAGAGAAGAATACAAAATACTAGAGAGATGAAATGAGAATGGAAAAAAAAATTAAAATATATTTTCAGGAGGCTTGGAGGTTTTGAAAAAAGTTAAAAGGATATTGCTCTGCCTGTGGAAATATTTCTTGAGTATTTTTGTTGAGGATTCAGTGCAAGATAAATTACCTTTCTCCATAAATTCTCTCATATTTCTTTCTTGAAATAACTACGTCCTGTAATTCTTACTAGCAGAGGTTCAATGACAACAGTTGTGTTGAATTTTTTTTCCAGTTTATTAACAATTAATTTTAATTAGGAATAATAAGCAACTTTAGTTGCTTGGTTTTGCTAGCATCAAATAGTTTGACTGAATGATTTAAAAAAACTCATTTACACTTTCCTGGTTTATATTAAAATATAAATATTTATATATTTATATATTTTTGCTCCCTCATGCCATTGTTCTAAGCTTCTCTTTAGGAACTTCATGGTCAATGACTTGCTCGTAAACGAATTTGTTCCAAATAATTATTATGCAGGCTTGCTCTATTGAAAAAAGTGTGATTTCTGGATTTATTGATTTTTAAAAAATCAAAGTTATCTGCGTGTAACTTATATAGAATTGGCTTGTACTTATATCTCATCAACTACCTTGAAAAAAATAGAATAAAGTGGTATTGCATCTTACATTTGGTACTCTCAGGAGAATTCTACTCTATGGAAGGAAGCTAGTTATTATGTTTTGTCTTGTTTAGACTAATCACAATTTAATGCAATTAATTATCACATTTTATAATAGTAAATTACAGAAGAACTTGACTTTTTAAGATGCAAACATTCAAGTCAGAAAAGCGATCTATTTTGATTATTACAGAGAAAAATCATTACAATGCCAACACGACTTTCAAAAAATCAGTTAGGTGTATTCAGCATGAATATTCCATGAAAACATCTTTTTAGCATGGAGCAGAATTCCGGCTTTCATCTGACACACACTTGTTTAAAAACTCATTTAAAGTTCATCAAGTCCAATTAAGTATTAAATATTTCAACTGTTTCACTTCCAACTTTCTTAATTTTTAAATCATTGAAGCCCATAGTAAATATAAAATAAAAGGTATAACTTCTTTTTAGCTGTACTTGAAAGGTAGCAGAAAAGTCTAAATTTTTTGAGTTAAATTATTTATCATTTAACTAGGTTGATATTCAGTTAGACTTGGGATAAGCAACATGTATCTTCAGATGATATTAGTGGGACATAATCCTTAATTTTCTAGCTAGTTTTCTCACAAACCAACTCTACAGACATTTTCTAATAATGTAGCTCTCACTGTGGGCTAAGAACAGGATATGGAAGACAGCTTTGAAATCTAGCAGCAGTAAATATATGTGACAAATTATTGACTTCACTAATTGAGTTTTACCCGTGGAGCCTTTAAGAATTGAAAGGAATCCTGTAAACTGACTCTTCACTTGGTTGGATAAGTTTGTAGAAGTTTGTGGTTTCTACCAAAACTAAATTTTCTCTGTGAGTTTTGGTTACAATAATTTATCATGACAAGTAAAAAACAGAGTGATATTTTTTCTCCGTTTAATTGCTTTTCATGAAGTTATTGCATTCCTGTTGGATTTGTAAACCAAACATGCAAAGCGAAACTGTTACTGTTTTCAGCAGAACAGCAATATTATTATTGACTGAACTGGATGAATCTCGTTTTTATTAAATGCCTGATGGGTCATGTCCTTCAATTTGCTTTTGTGTATAGCCATTCAAGTTCTTCATCTGTCTGTGTTGCATTGCTAAAGAAAACTGTTTCTAAGTACACATCACACTTGAAATCAGGGGTGACAACTTTCAAAACTGCACAGTGTTATGCAGAATGTACTCATCTACCAAGCAAATCACAAAATCCTGGTTTTTAAATTGCTGAATAGATTTGGACAAGTTTAATAATGTTAATAATATGTGTGTTAATAATTATAGGAACAAAATTTGGGAAGAGCTTTGCTAGTTTTGGAAATTTTTCTGAAATTATATGTATGATGAGGTAAGAATTCTTAAAGGTCATTTTAAGATAAGTTTTGCAATTTCAAGTAAGGCTGATTAAGGCAAGCTTCACCTAAAGTTTAGAACATGAAAATCCATTAACATTTTGGAATTGCAACCAATATTACTATCTAGGCAGAGTTGAAATACCCCAGTAATTATAATTTTCACTGTTCACATAAATGCTTTTTCTTAGTAAAAGGAACAGATTCCATATAGATTGCACAAATATCTAGGCTATTGTTCTGGAGGGGGAAAAAATGCAAGCAGTAAAACAGTGCCTAAACACCATCATCTTAATCTGTTTCCAGTGTGCTTTTAAAAATTAAGTGGGTCATAAAATCAGAAAAAATATTAAAAGATAAATTTTAATAAAATGCAGATATTGGTTAAATACTATTAAGTCTTGACAGAAGATATTTTTATTTGGTTTATTGTTTCACCAGAAACAGGGATTAACTCTCTGATTAGTTTCTGTAACTACAACAATATAAAATGAGAGGGTTCCTTTTTTTAGCTGAAGAAACATAAACATTTAATGGGACCTATAAATAAGTTATTCTCTTTTTAATGTATAATTTCTGAGACTTCAGAGCTTGTAACTTAATATTACACTGGGTCATCAAGACCTTTATGGATGAGAACAAAAAATGTTGTTATTATTAGGATTATTAGGATATTTAATAGAATCTACTTAAATTGATTTCGGATGAATATTCTTATATCCTCTTTCTGTATACATTTTTATCAAAGAAGAAATAAATTTTTTGCATAGTAGCAAAATATTCTGAATACATAAAAAATGTGTGTTCTAAAATTTCAGTCACAGAGTTTTTAGACCCAGAGCTGTTAGATTTTACACAGTCATGGAAAAGCAACTCTGCAGAGAAGGAGCTGGGGGTACTGTTGGATAGCAAATTGCCCGTGACCCAGCAGTGGCCAAAAGGCCATTGATCTCCTGGGGTACATTAGAAATAGCATTGCCAGCAGGTTGAGGGAGGTGATCCTGCCCCTCTTCTCAGCCCTGGTGAGGCCATATCTGCAGTGCTGTGTCCACTTCTGGACTCAGTGCAAGACAGACATGGAGCTCCTGGAGCAGGCCCAGCAGAGAGCAACAAAGATGGTCACTTATGAGGAAAGGCTGAGAGAGCTGGGCCTGTTCAGCCTCAAGAAGAGGTGACAGAGAGGACCTCATCAATGACTGTCAGTATCTGAAGGGAGAGTGCCAAGGGGATACTACTCCCTCATCATGGCTAGGCTTCGCGAACGAAGATTTGGGAAGGCACTATCCACTTTTGCTACAGGCACACTGGTGGTCTATGAGGCCAATACGTGACAGACATATCCGATTGCAAAAGGCGCAGCAGAAAGACTCCTTAGATGGTGTAATCTGCAAGACATGGTTCTTTCTGCATTGCCTTTTTTCCTCGAGAGTGATCCTGCGTATGTTCTCAAAGGAGACAGCTGCGTTATAGATGGCGTGTCTCCAGGCCTCCCGATTTGAGGCCAGAGTAGACCAGCTATGGTGATCAATATGGCCAAGGCTGAGATGTTGTTTCAGGGAGTCCTTGTATCTTTTCTTCGGGGTTCCTCTCATGCGGCAGCCAGTGGCAAGTTCACCATAGAGCAAGATCTTAGGGAGGCGGTGGTCCTTCATCCTTGAGACGTGCCCTGCCCATCGCAGCTGCGTTCTCAGTAACATGGCCTCAATACTAGTGACGGCTGCTTGCTCTAGTACAGATGTATTGGTCACATAATCAGACCAGCGGACGTTAAGGATTGTACGGAGGCAGCGTTGATGGAAGCGTTCTAGGAGACGCAGGTGGTGGCAGTAGATGACCCATGATTCGGAACCATGTAGGAGAGTAGACAACACTATGGCTTTGTAAACACTGATCTTGGTGCTTTTCTTCAAGTGTTTATTACGCCATACTCTTTTGTGGAGTTTTCCAAAGGCACTATATGCCTTAGCTAACCTGTGGCCTTAGCTAACAGGAAGTCTTCCATCATCCCCACATCACCATTGGCCAATCAGAGCTCAAATCAGTCCAACAGTTTAACTACCTTGGTAGCCTCATCTCCTCAGATGGTAAGATCGATGGAGAGATAGACAACTACTCCCTCGTAGTGCCAAGCTATAGGACAAGAGGCAAAGGGCAGAAACTGATGTACAGGAAATTCCACCTGAACATGGGGGAGAACATGTGGGTGACCTGGGAGCACTGGAACAGATTGCCCAGAGAGGCTGTGGAGTCTCCCTCACTGGAGATATTCAAGAACTGGACGCAATTCTGTGCCATGTGCTCTAGGACAACTCAGCTTGACCCACTGTGGTCTCTTCCAACCTTCTCCATTCAATGAGTCTGTGAAATAGAAAGCAAATTTCATATTCCTTAGCCCACTCTTCCCAAGCATATGACTTATGGAATAAGCAATGCTCAACTGTGCACTGAAATACTGGGCTGAACATTTGCTGCTAATATAATACCTGTCTTGTACAGAAGAACATTCACCAGCCTGTGTTATGGCATTTCTCAGGAGCATGATGTGGCTAAAAAGAATCCCCTCTATTATGCCTGTCTTCAAGAAAGCAGTATTAAAAAGGTTTCAGCAGTGAGGAAAATGTAGGACAGAGAACTCTATGTGCCTACAAGGCTGGTTTCCTGTGGTACTCTACTATTTGTACAGATGGTATTGAACAAGAGGTAGTTAGTTTCCTGTGTGGGTTTCCATAGCTTTGCTGATAGTTGCTGATGACATTGAAGCTTCAGAACAAGCAAGATGTACCTTTGACAGACAATTCTATTAATCCACTGGTATCCAAACTTAGCTGTGAAAAGGGAAGTGATGACAGTTATCTTCAGATAACAAGTCAGTTTTCCTAGAATTGTCAATAACTGTTCCAGTATGATGTGTACTAATAGAAGTTCATATCTGGGGGAGATGGGACAGCGCTGCAGCAAAAAGCTGTACTGTTTTTATGTTTCCTTCCAGCTGTTTTTACCTTTGCTGTACTCGTGAGGAACACAAGCTAGTGGAACTTGTTAGTAGACAACGAGGAGGCTACAGCTTGTGAGGAGCTGGGACAGCAGGAGACAATTTCAAGTACATACACAAGCAGCAGCTATTTTAAATCTGAGCATAGTCTTTTATCATGAGTGTTTCTATGGGCTTGTTCCCAAGAATGCAAAACATGCCTACACTATGTATGATGATCAAGAGACCATTAACATCTTGATGTCTTAGAATGGTCATGTCTGGCAAAGTATAAAAGAAAGCATTTGCTTCCTTTTAACATCAAAACAGAATGCTCCTAATTTAATGCAGAAGTGACCTCTTGTCTGCAGCAAGAGGTTGAATTTGCTTTTTTTGTGATTTACATGAGTCGTACCTAAGCAAAATCCTTCAGCCATCTGCCACCAGTCAATAAATCCTTTTTTAATTTCCATTAATTCTTGTTAGAAAGATTGAAGAAATCCACCCATCTGTTTGATAGAAACATTATGTCCACAGGGAAAGTACATCAAGACTTTTATCACTCTTTGCTTTAAGGGTGTGGGAGAAGATAATCTAGAGCTACTGCAGTAATGTGTGGAAATGTTCAATGTGTGCTTTTGAGAGAATATTTGCATATTAATTCATTGCATGATTGAGGAACAAAATATTCTGATAGTGCAGAAATTCAGTTCTGATACACTGAAGAGCAAGGTCTCTTTTGCTTTTAACAGAATTAATTCTACCATAGTGAGTAAACCAACTTGTTCAACAAGTCACAGAAAATTTAGGGGTAGAGAAATAGAATGGGGTAAAGGAAAAAGGTGTGTGATCATATTGTGTGAATTTGCCTTTAGCATATAACTTCTTCTGAACAGATAACATTTCTATTTGCTGAGCATGACATAATTTTAGCACAGAAGAAATAATAATCTGAATAAACTGGAGCTGATTTCAGCGTCAGATGGCAAAAGGATAATAATAAAAACTACATCTATTTTGACACCTGCTCTTTAAACAGCCCGTTCTTGTTGTTGACCAAATATTTCTGTTCTGACAAAATATTTTTCTTCTTGTCCGACAATATGCACACCAAGAAATGGTTATATGACATATGCCTGATAAAATTCTCCTTAGAGGACTACCTTCGGCATGAAAAGTCATCATCAGTATTGTGTGATGAGAAAGAGCTTTGAAGGAAAATATTTACCATAGACTCTGTTCCAGGTCATACCATAGCAGCATATATTGATGTGGAGATAAAAGAAGGCTCAAATAACTGGCTAAATATATACCCACTTGTGAATGCTAAATTGGAAAATTTTCTGCTGAGAAGGTTCTGACTGTTCCTCAACTCTTTTGCTGAGATGCGTAACATAAAGTTAGTTAATACTCAGATTGGAATTTAGATTCCTACATCTGACCCTTTGCAAGAACCTTTGTAGTAAAGCAGAGATAGTGTTTTGTTCAGCATGAATTACAGTATATAATTATTTTTAATGTATATCTTCAATTGGTAGATGTCAGAAATGTTTGTTATTGGTATGTGTTTTGCCTTCAGCAGTATCTATTGATGATGTTCTGTGCTCAGGTATGGATAAAGAAGTGGGTATGTCCACCCACATCCTTCATTTTGTCTTCCTGTCCTGATTTAAAATGTTTGTCAAAAACCCCCAAATTATTTGTTCTTGGTTTTTTTTCAGCCAAACATACTTAATCTTTTAAATATTTGTCCTTGCCATTATAATTTTCATTTTACTTACTTGATCTCTCTTTCCCCTGGGAAAAAAAAATAGAATAACAAATTTGTTAACCTGCCTGTGGCCTTCACAGCTCCAGAATTGCTTGGTCTATTGTTCATAACACACCTGCCATATTTTAAATTTGTTCTACTAAGGCTTTTTTTTATCTGTCTATTTTTAATCCCTTAAGACTGCCAGAAAATGGGAACCTCGAAGATTATACCCAGTTAAGATATAGATGGATTTCTCAGTTTATAGCCACAATGTCTGCTCTCAGCACCTGAAATATGCCTGAGATCATGGCTTGTAATTAGAAGTTTCCACTGTGAAAACTAAGGGGGTTGATCCGAGCCAACAAATGGGTTAAGAAGCCTTTAGCAGCAGCAATGTCAGTGTTGTGCCATGATTATCACCCACTGCCCTGGTAAGGAACATGATTTGGTGAGGTGATCTCACTTTTTGCAGTATGCTTTAGTGTCAGGCCTCTCATATTTAAATCTTTTCCAGTTCCTTTTCTTCAAATTCTTGATGTCCTCTGGCACCTGTTCAGTATCTGGGACTGAGCCTGCCAAGATGCCTTAGGGATGTCTCTGAAGCCTGGGCACTTGTTCAGGCCCAGGAAGGCTGTCCCCACCTTTAAGTTCAGATCATTTGTATTTTCAGGAGTGCAGGCTCTGAGAATAGATTATAATTCACTTCGATGACACACACTAATTTACTGAACATGAGAATTAAGACTGTTAAGGCAAAATATTCTCTTAATGAGATAATTTCTCCATTGCTTGGCATAGGCTGGAGTTTGGGTACACGCCTCCTGTCTCTGGTGATACATACCATATCCAAATTATTTTTAAGCATTACTCAAAAGGATTAAAAAAAATTTTTTAGGTTAATCTTAAACTTGAAAGGGCCTTCCAAAAGAGGCCTCTTCAGATCCATAACTCTTCAGAATTAATACAAGCACTGTAGTTAGCCTAGGTAATAGGTTCATCTTTAGTAACCAATTTCCACCTTCAGTAGCATCTTCTTATATTACTGATACTTTTTTCATAAAGACTTGTGGTGCTATGAAGCTGACCATGTATCAGGTATTTGATCTCAAATACAATCCTAAAATTCTTGACCATTTGTCTTAGTGGACTTTTGAAGAATAACAGATTTTTTGAAACCTCTTATAAGTCAGAAAGGGTGAAACTGCCTTATAGGCTTACAAAACACTTAGCTGACCTACAAATGTAACTAGAACACCTCTTTCTTGGAGAGCTGTGGTTTCTTGCAGTTTCTGTTTACTCACACAGCAGTGTATCCTTGCTGAATTAGCTATGTTTAACAGCTCTTAATGAATATTGTTATTCCCAGGAAGGACTCAAAGTAATTTTAAGTGGTCATGGAGTAACTAAAGTTTTGAATTGACATAGTGGAAGTACCTTACAGTTTTAAAGAAGCATTAATTTAACAAATGGGGAGTTATTAAAGAACTGAATGTCATGTGTACTTGCTTTCCATTCTTTTTCTATTTAGTTTAGTGTTATATTATATGCAGTGTTTGCCCAAGGGATCATGTTCCAATTTGCATGTAGATATGTTGGCCCATTTAGTACAAGGCCAAAAATATTTCTTAACTCATTGCAGTCACAAATTATAAATGCACATGTGGACTTGGCATCTCTGAGAATTCTGATTACTGGTAATTAAATCTTCTTAATATTTACTATATGTTTGAGACTTCAAAAATGTGTTTCGACTATATGGGAGAGGACCTTAACTATCTCTTCTGATAATAGAGTGAGTAAAGTTAGAAAGTGAAATAAGCTTATTAATTTATAAAGGTGAAAATCTGTATCTTAATGTGGTTCATTTTATGTCCTGACAATACATCTAACGGAAGAACAATGAATTTCTGAGAAGTATGGAAGTGAGAATTTTTGGATTTCTGCTTTCCTTTAAATCAAAACAGAACCCAGGAACATTCTCCTCGCAACCCAGAAGTGAAGCACAACTGTACTTGCAACTCTAGAAAAAGCAACAGAGTGATATTACCAATGACTTTTAACATCTTCATATTTATAAAATTTAAGGGTAATTTTTTCATTTCTAAAAGACAGTTTTATGTCTATTCTCCCCAGTTCCTCTTCACTAGATATGGAATGTAGAAAAAAGAAGAGAAATAAAGATTCAGTTTCATTCTCAAGGTAATTTGCATAGTAAGTCTGCCTGGAAAGCCTGCGATATATTAGTTAGTTTGGAGGACAAGCAGAAAATCCAGCTTTTTCAGGGGGCAACTGGAACTATCTCATAAAAAAATTACTCTTGCAAAGCAAATCTGTGTAGTGCTTTAATCCCACTCTTTTCTCAGGGTAGAAGTAGTAATAGTAGCAATAATAATAACAACAAAAACAACGTTCCTTGCTTCCATTACGTGAATGTTGTGGTACTCCTTGTTTGTAAATGATAGAATTCAATTTCTGAGTTAGATAACAGACTAAGTCTGGGTTACCTGTCACTGGTAGAAAGCTCTGAAAACTACTTAACTTGAAAACTACTTAACTTGAAAACAATCTTTATATTAGGGTAATATGGAGCTCTTTTCTGCCTTTTTTTCCTCTTCTTCCCTTTTCAGTTAGAGTCTAGAGGCAAATTTAGGTTAAACCTGCACAAATTTACAAATTCTTAAGATCAGGGTGTCATGCATTCACACAGGGGGTCACATGTCACAGTATAATTTTCTTTCCAACGTACTCCTTTTTCTAAAGACTTTAGTCTTTAAAATCAGTTTTGTGTAGCTATGGATACTAGACTTAGTAGTCATTAATATATGCCTTTTATTTCCAGGTAGAGATTTTTGAACATGTACTTTGTGTGTCTAACTAGTGGCAATAGTAAACGTCTGGTACTAATACTCAGAATTCAGTCACACTGAGTCACGAGAGATTTTGTTACCATTATTCTGTGCATATACATTATGTTTTTAGACAGTACATGAGCCTCCTGTGAATTCTTTTTACTTTACTTTTGAATTAGGGTGAGTTTGCAAAAATAGAATAGTTTGACCCAATCCACTAAGTAATCTTGTAGTAGTAGTAGTACAACTGTATTTGTGTATTTTCTCTCGTGTATGAAAAGGAAATATCTTTTTCAAAATATTAATTTTTTATCATCGTGTTGTTTGGTATAAGAAGATAAAATGGACAGAATTTTATTTAAATCAAATATATGACTGCTATTTCAAGCAATCAAACAAGATGAATTTATATAAAGTTTGTTTGTAGAGTTTTTTAAATGAGTTTCCAGAATTAAATGTTATTTAGAAAAAAAAATAACTGAGGACAATTGTTGTGTATAACTATGGCCATAATTATTTCTATGCAACTGCTAGTACTTTATTGTAGCATGCTACTGTATTCTTACTTTTCTGTAACAATAAAAACATAATAGCAGCCAAAATTATTCTGTTATGGATGTAGATATCTTAAGCAGTATTATGCAGATACAATTTTCCTGTGGGTAATTAACAGCTTTCAAAAGATTAAATGCTTTGAACAAATGCTTATCTGCTATCTTATTCACAATTGAACTTAGCTATTGCTTTATTATTTTTAGTGCACATAAATATACCTATTTCTATACGTGCTCTGTTTGGCATAATTTCCCAGCATCATATTTTCTACGGAACTGTAACAGCAATATCACATGTCAGGGGGTGAGTTTTAATGGCATTTAATGTTTAATCTGTCTACTCTTATTTGTTAACTTGTTTGACATTAACACCTGTAGTTCTGTTAGCCGGCACTTCTGCTAGTGTCCTTTAACATGGGTAACTGGAGTAATGCATTTGAAACTGGAACTGATTTTATTCTAAAATAATACATTGTATCTGATAATAAAGTAAGGTATTTTGAAAATTAGTTTTTCCATTATGTTAAGGAAGAATTTGAATACAATTATTGCTTCAACAATTTTGAAGAAAAATGGACCTTTTTTTGCCTAAATTATTATGTTAGAGATTTATCAGTTATATGAAGAGCTATTATTAAACATCCACGCTTATTTGTTTTCTTAATATATATAATTTTATTTCATAGTTAAGGGTCACTTTAGTCTGTAGATGTTAGTTTAATTCAGTCATTGAAAGATTCTCTGCTCTTGCTGTACTCTTGGCATTTGGACTTTGGCTAAGTAAAACTTCTTGGAGGGAGAACATGTCTCCTTCTCCACAGACCAGCTAAGCCTGTATGGCTTAAAGACTTGGCACAAATATAACAAAATTTATGGTAGGGCAGACCATTTTAGTATGGTTTGAGTTTAGAATTCCTCTAAAGAGAAATACTGGGAAAGCAACCTATAATGTTGCCCTTCTCTCATTCACTATTTGTTTATAGAGACGGGAAGCCTATTTAATTTAAAGTCAAACTTTGGAAGGAGGAGAATAAAAATGGCAGACATGGATGTAATTCTTCCATAAATAGACAAGAATTGTATCTGTTTTGCAGATTCCATATTTTTAAATCTTGGACCACCTCCCTTCATTTATCTGTGAAAAGGAGATTTATAGAATGAGAACTATCAGTTTACATGGTATATTGTGAGGGGATAGATGTACCCAAAATTACTCTGTGGCCCATATTAGTTGACAGGTTGAAAGTCCATATTTTAAAGTCTTAGGTGTTATCTTGTTATCACTGTAAGTTCATACAGATAAACCAAACCACCTATTTTAGAGTCTTTATTTAAAATATAGTAACTATAAGTATACCTGTTCAGGAAGACATACATGTGTTACAAAGTACAAAGACAAATTTCCACAGTCTCTTAGGACTCTGCTCAGTGATCCCTGAAATGCTCTCAATAAAAAACATTAACTAGACAACACAAACAAATAAATTTTAGTATTATCATGGAAATATTTTATTTAATTGAAAGCTTTCCACTATAATGCAGATCTGGAATATGTTTTTAACACATAATAATTGTAACAAGAGTCATTATATGGTATTTTCATCCATAAATGGTCTTTCAAGTCAGATTTTGGCCTTTAGTAAAAGCATAACTTGATTTTTTAAATATATCTATTTTTATCCTAAAGACTTAGGATAAATAAAGACAAGGAGACTTTTGCAATTAAAGAAAGGTGAAAACAAAACAAAAAGTACCGTTCAAGGAAAGACATGATTACAGAATCATTAAAACTATTTAAACTCTAGTTTCACTACATGCTTACTTTGAAAGTTACCTCTATTTGGGGTATACAAAGCCTAATATCAGAATTCATAAGCAAAATTAGGTTAATGCTGAAATAACATATTTAAACGTGTTCTCCTTGGTTCAGATGCAAAAGCTGGCCTGCATACACCTTTCTTTTGGCATGTTAATTGCAATGGTTGACACCCATGTAGTATTCTTTATTTAGACAACTTGGTATGTCTAAGACTTATCTTTAGTTATGGTTAGGATACAGCTGTCATTGGGCTTGGGAGCTAACTGCATTAACTAGTAACAAAACACTATCCAACAGTCACAGAGAGAAAGCAAAAAAGTTATAAGAAACCGAAATTGGAACTAGGACAACTTAAAAAAAAAAGCAATCCCCTTCATTCTACTCTAATCAATTATATAATAATTTTTTTGGCAAAAAAATAAAGCCACTGAGTTAGCATTATATGACACCCAATTTCAGCAGCTTTCTAGCCTAAATTTCCAACTTTTTTTTTTTGTATAAAAACATATAAATCTTAAATTTTGAATACGTATTTCCAGTTGTTGTCTATATACACCTGGTTGGTGTTTCTATATGTTGTGTGTATATCCTTCTGTGTAGAAATTCTGTGCTCTTTATATGTCTCATTTTTAAGCTTGCTGCAAGTATTTTTAAAAAAATCCATTTCTATTTAATTCTTGCTGGACTTATAAATTGTGATAGTTTAGAAAGGTTAGAAAGACAGTGTAATAGAAAGCTGGGAATTTAGATTTTTGACTTTAGCCTTAGTCTATATACAATTATAAAATGCTGAAGTTTCAGGTAAATTTGAGCTTTACTTGCTCTGAGGATTGTTGGGGGGGTTTGTTGATTGTGTTATGGTGAGGTTTTTGGGTTTTTTTTTGGTTTTTCTTTTGTTTTTGTTGTTTTTCTTTTTCTTTTTTTTTTTTTTTTAGAGATCCAAACCCATCATCTTTAAAGTAAGCCTTTTTTTAAATTTTATAGCACTTCTTCCCTAAACAGTAATGGAAAGATGGCTTTAATATATTTTTAAATTTCGTCAAAGTTCACTTAACTGCTTCCTAGTTTGAGAGTGTCCTAATTTAGTCATAATCAGTAGACGTTTCTTTTTGAAGCGTCTGAAAGATTTTATCTAGAAACACAGAATTAATATGAAACCAAATAGAAATGAGACTAATTTTTACATCGCTAAGTCTCTGTCATTAAGGACATTTTCTGTGGAAGATCAAGTGCTGAACAAAACACTTAGAAACAAAGCTTCAGCTGTAGGAAAACAAAGCTAAGAATTTCACTGCAATTGCCGAAATGCCAGATCTGCATCAAACCACAGATGAGAAATATCTCTACTGAAACAGGTATCTCTTTACAGGGATTCTAGAATAAAATTATTGATCTATTCTCTTTAGGTAGCCTTTTCTGTGATTGTGAAAGGAAATAATCAAAATACTGTTTAGGGATGATTGGTCAAAATACATTTGTGTATAATCCAAGAACTTGCAAGGTTCAAGTAAATGAAAGTCAGTTTGTGTAGACCTAGCTTTTCTCTTGGATTGATTTACACAACTCTTATTTCTAGTATAAGCAAATCTATGGGGTCTGAAGAGATTCATCCCAGAATCCTCAAAGAGCTGGCTGATGTCATCGCACAGTGTCTCTTGGTGATTTTTGAGATGTCTTGGGAATCCAGGAAGGTCCCAGCTGACTGGAAGCTGTGAATGTTGTCCTGATTTTCAAGAAGGACAAGAAGGAGGACCCCAGAAACTACATGCCCGTCAGTCTCACTTCATTGCCTGGTAAACTTGTGGAGAAGATTATTCTGGGTGATATTGAAAAACACCTGAAAGACCATGCTGTCATTGGTCATTCATGAGAGGAAAGTCCTGCTTATCAAACCTGATTTCCTTTTATGGCAAGGTAACCCATCTCGCTGATCAAGGGAAGCCAGCGGGATTTCAGTAAAGCTTTCGATACTGTCTCTCACAGGATCCTTCTGGACAAATTGTCCAGCACACAGCTGGATAAACACATCATGGTGGGTGAGCAATTGGCTCATGGGTTGAGCACAGAAGGTAATAGTGAATGGGGTGACATCAGACTGGTGACCTGTCACTAACAGGGCTCCACAGGGCTCCATCTTAGGCCCAGTGCTCTTTGGCATCTTCATAAATCACTTGGACACAGGACTGGAAGGGGTACCAAGCAAGTTTGCAGATGACACAAAACTGGGAGGAGCCGTTGACTCCCTCAAAGGCAGGGAGGACCTGCAGAGAGACCTTGACAAATTGGAGGACTGGACAATCACCAACCATATGAAGTTCAACAAAGGGAAAGTGCTGGATTCTGCACCTGGGATGGGGCAACCTCAGATGTTCGTACAGACTGGGGAATGAGATGCTGGAAAGCAGTGCTGCAGAAAGGGACCCGGGGGTCCTGGTTGACAGCAAGTTGAATATGAGTCAGCAGTGCCCTGGCATCCAGGAGGGCCAACACTCTCCTGAGGGGCATCAGGCAAAGCATCACCAGCCGGTCGAGGGAGGGGATTGTCCTGCTCTACTCTACACTGATGTGGCTTCAACATGAATATTGTGTGCAGTTTTGGGCACTACAATATAAGAAAGATATTAAACCGTTAGCAAGTGTCCAAAGGAGGGCAACAAAGATGGTGAAGGGGAAGCCATATGAGGAGCAGCTGAGGTCACTTGATGTGTTCAGCCTGGAGAAGAGGAGACTGAGGGGAGACCTCATTGCAGTTACAACTTCCTTGTGAGGTGAAGAAAAAGAGAAGGCACTGATTTCTTTTTTGTGTTGACCGGTGACAGAACCCAAGGGAAGTGCCTGAAGTTGTGTCAGGGCAGATTTAAGCCGGATATTAGAAAGAGGTTCTTCACCCAGAGGGTGGTTGGGCACTGGAACAGGCTCCCCAGGGAAGTGGTCACGGCACCAAGCCTGAGAGAATTCAAGAAGCATTTGGACAATACTCTCAGGCACATGATGTGATTCTTGGGGATGGTTCTGTGTGGGGCTAAGGGTTGGACTTGATAATCCTTGTGGGTCCCTTCTAACTCAGCATATTTTGTGATCCTGTGAAAATCCTTTTTACATTGTCTTCCCACCCAAAACTGATCATTTTCAAAATGTTTGAACCTCAAAATACATTTTCAAGCCTATACAACATAAGGTAGAGAAACACTAAACCTGGAAATGATATGTGAAATTGGTAAGAATTATCAGCCTGATCAGATACTTATGCTGGTGCCAGGCAAGTGTGGTTAGGTTACATTCTGGTGTGGATTCAAAGGCAAATTGCATACTCCTTTACTTGAGTTTCAACTTATAAATCTTCTTTTTCTCCTTTTATTGCCAAACCATCATATTCTTATATGTGGGAAGGATGGAGAAAGCAGGGAACAAATACAGAATTATGATGCTCAGCCTGGGAAACACTATTGTATCTTAGGCTGGCTAAAACCGAGTTTCATCACATACACCTCTTGACCTTGGTCCACAATAGGTCACATTTCTCTGAATTGCTTTAGCTTATGCTGTATTCATTCCTCAAAAGATGAATAGCCCTGTAGGATTTTTTCCCCCTTTTTTTTCTGCCTTTCCTCCCGCTTTAAAAACAAACAAACAAACAAACAGACCACAAGCCCCTTTGTATTGACCTTACAGGGCAGGGAGTCTCAAGACTTGCCTGGTCTTGCCTTGGACTGAGCTGATTTTGTTGATTTCAGAAGTTGCCTAGTGGTCAAATGACTATTGCCTATCCTGTTTGAGCTCTCTCAAAACAATGTATGGGTAATTTATTCTTATCAAATAATAGCCTTGTATTTCAACTGAGGGTTGATTTGTCCATTTTTCTACTTAACATTGTTCCCCAAGAGAAGCAGGTTCTGATAGTGAAACATATAAAACTAAGCCACAGACAGGCTGAGACTAAGTAGAAAGAATCTCTCACCATATCTTCATGTTCCTCCTCTTCCTAAGGAAAAAACTGAAACCTTAGTACTCAGAGAAAAACTGCAAGAGTGAACATAAGATAAATATTTCAAGAGAATACTAGAAAAGGTTTTTAAAGAAATGTTATCTGCATAATTAAGGCTTTTCTGAATTAATGAAATAAATGGAGGTAATAGACTTAAAATTTTAATTGGATTAACAATAGTAAATTTTTGGTTCCATATATACACACACACACACAAAACTAGTTCTATTTTTCCTACAGCAAAAGGCTGAACATAAAAACTTCTGTCATTAGCATTAGAACTCAACTGTGCTAAAGGTGAAACAAAGGAAGTAGTGGAAATAGGCTACGGTCGAGAAGAAATAGAAATGGAGCAACAGAACTGTCTTTTTTTTAACTGTGGTACTGTTTTAGTTAGGTTTAGGCCAGTCTTGACACCTCATCTTCTTGAGACTTCATCTTCATAAACCTGTTAATACTGGGCATCTCTTGGAAGCTCTTGGAAAAAGGAAAAGAGTGACTTAATATTGCACCTCTTTCAGTAACTTTTTGTTTATTTGTTTTTAATAAGAGAGCCTTCTGACACATGCTTCCCAAGAAACAAAAGTGGAATTCTGTATAGATTTTCTGGCAAAGCTTACATCCTATAAGAGTTTCCCTGCTGGATTTGGAATACTTTTTCATCTTTTTTTTTCTTTTTTTTTAATGTGAGCCCATAGCATTTCATAGTTTTCAGAATATCACTTTAGATATTCCAAGTCAAAAATTGTTTAAGCCCTGTGGGAGGAAGACTAACATCAATGGTTGGGTTAACTCCACTAGAGGGGAAAATAAAATGCTGCATTAAACTTCTGTCTCAGCCTTCATTTTTAGTAATGCCTTCCTTTGGGACACAGTGCTGTTGTCTTTTTGTCTCTTAATTTTTCTTTTAAAAAGGACAAGCAAACCCAGATTATTTTATTAATGTTATACATTAATATTTACTTACAAAATGAAAGGTTTTTTTTTTTTAAGTTGTATGAAACAAAGAGAAAAACTGATCTGAAAGCTCGAGCTGGATACAAGAAAATAAAACATTTCATTTGTTAAATGTACCTATTTTCATCTCTTCTTTTTCATGGTATAATACCCTGAAGTAAACATCCAAAACATCAAGAAATTCTGAGAAATGATATAATTGATTAAAAGCAGTGTGGATTTATAAGTTTTTTCAAGATAGGCGCAGTCCTGTAGAAGAGTCTTGCATTTGCCAGTTACAGACTAGCACTGCTTATGGTGTTTATGACACTAACATGCAGTCCACGCAACTCAAACATTCAGTGTTTTCTCATCTGTGGAAAACGATGTTTTGCTCATTATTGTCAACCTGTTATTTCTTTCAAATGTCATCTTGAAGGTGAAAGTTTATATGACCTGTTTTATTCTGTCAAGAGGTCTGTGGTATGACAACTACTCTGCACTAAAAACTAGAAGACCAACACATGCCAATACCCCAAATGCTGATTTTGGTATTTTACTTCATTTTCTAGTTACTTTTTTGATTTTAGTCTTTCTCACTTCATATAATGTTTGCTCTAACTGGTCCTGAAAAAGAAAAAATTGAAATAGTATTACCTATTTTTTTCTATTTTCTTCTTGAAAATTTATTCAGCTTCTACTGTTATTTAACCTAAGTAGTATTTGTATAAGGAAAATCTGAATAGTTTATCTGATCTGTTGATTGTTTAAGACTGAAAAACTGCTTCTAGGTGTCTTGTCTCCCAATAATTATTACTTCTGTATTATGATCTTATGATTTTTATTTTGGAAAAATCAGAATGATTAAGAGCATTTCAACTGGTAGTATTTGAGGAAGGACAGCATTATTCCTTATTTACAAAGTGCAACTAAGGCTTTTATAAGCTAGCTTCATTTCTGTTTTATATACCAGCTATGGTATTCACTTAGAAGTGTTTTCCTAAGCACATTGACAGATATAACTTTAAAATTTTGTATTTGTGTGCCCATCTCTGGATAGTTGTTTTTTTGTTTTTTTTTTATGTGGGAAGTATTTTTATACATGTATCACATAAAAACAGACAACCATGTCAAATGTTCTTAACAATTCTTGTATGTTCTTAAACCTATTTACAACAAGAATTGAATAATAGAAGTCCTTAACATCCAAGTATCTAACTTTGACAGTAATGTGAATTTAGACTTAGATGATTATGCATGCCATTGGAAAGTACAGATGCTACATAACAAGACGAAAAGCAGCACATCTGCTGATGGAGTGCTGTATAATACATCTTAGCCCCCCCCAAAAAAACCAGAAGCCAAACCTAGAGAGATTCAAATTGTAATTTTTTTTTTTTTCTCTCTCTTATTTTTTTTTTTTTCCAGGCACTCTTAATGTGTAAAGCTGAGAAGCTGTATGGTAAAAATTTGCAGCCCTGAACTCTCATGTTTTTAAGAAAATGGTAGAAAATTCTCACTTTTTATCTAAAACATAGCTACAACAGGGAAAAGTTTTGATGTTAATCCCCATTTATCTGGTTTGAGCATAAAGCTTTCCTCTCCACCTGCCTGAAGCTATAGACCCAAGGTCAAAAGTTACATTTATGTACAGATGATATTGTTTCTCTTTAAGTGTGGTTCAAGAGCTTCAGTGGAGGCCAGGGAATAAGGGTCAAAACTTGAGCTCCAGATTTGGAAAATGAGAGTTTGATATTGGAAAATAAGATATTGTGAAATGATATCTGAACCTAAAGTTTCTCTCAGATAAACCCAAGCAATTTTAGTGGTTTAAAACGTGTCTTTATTTGTTAGGGCTACAAGTAAGATTACAACCTCCATGCTTCATCTATAGATAGATCGTGAAAAATAGATGAATGGATGAAGACCTTCAAGTTGTTTCTAGTGATACATTAGAAATTGAATTGATATCAGATTGCATCTGTCGTGATTTCTTCATCCTGTGCATGTGGGGTATATGTACATATCTGTATTAGTTTACATATGTGTGTATGTATGGATATGTATACTATCTGTGATTAATTTCTCAGTTTTGCTCCATGACATATAATTTGTAATTTTACAGTGAATCGTTTTGGCTAATTAAATCCATGAGAAAAGTTAAAAGTAGGCTTGTTGCTTATCAGGTCTATTCCATTTCCAAAAAGCTAATTTATATATATATATTGGTTGTGGATTACTTAAAACTGTTCATATGTGTTATGGTCCACTGAAAACTAGCTGCCATTTCTGGTAGATCCAAAGATATTTTAATTTTAAAAGAAAAATGGCTTTTTGGAAACCATTTGTGCTATACAGACAAAACTTAGCTCAAAATCATAAATATCTCAGAATCCAGTTGTATCTCAGCCACTGATTACTTTTACAGAGGTAGACACGCCATGAATATAAATGATTCAATAGCTCTCAGACATAGGAGTTGTTCCTGCTATGTAAATGGGGATTCTTAGGAAAGGAAAGGTTAAAGTGCCTGTATTAACCATAAATGTGGTGAAAGAACTGAGAACAGATTTACTGTGATTTTTAAATGATATATTCATTCTTCTCTTCATTTTTACGAAAACTACAAAATACAAGAATCTGATATCTGGCTTTGGATTTAAGGAGTGTTCCCTAAACTATTATCTTAGCTAATTCTTTAATATTTTTCTAAGAATGTGTATATTCATTTGCCATATTTTCATAAGCAACTAATTAATTTGCATTTATAGCTTTCTCTTACAAATTAAATAAGACTAGTTGTCAAACAGAATTTTTTCCTGTTATGGGCAGATACCATCTATTCAATACTGCCTAGAAGGACAATAGCACACAAAATCTAACTTACAGCTGTTTCCTAGGTAACAGAGATACATCTACAAAACTGTTGCACTGAATGGAAAGAAACAGCAAATGTTTTCACTTTTCTACTCTTTTTGCCCTAGGAAAATCACTACTTCAGCAGTTGCACGATATGAGACCAGAGAATTGCAGTTAGATTCCAATGTGTTTGTTTTGTCACTTTTAGGTTTGTGTACAGCTTCTATGATTGCACAGACAATGTCAGAAAACTTGTGAAATAAATCATAGCAGAGGTTTTTTACTTAGTTTGTTCTTTTTTCTTTTTTTTTTTCTACAAAAAATGCTGTGTAGCAGAATTGGTCCTTTCCATGAATGAAACAAACAGAAAAGCAAATTTTATGTTTTCTTGGTCTATTATTGTTTATAGTAATTTTTCAGAAATTATCTATTGTTTTTTGTGGGAAGCCTAGTTCAAAAATGGAAGAAAAAAAACCTAGAAAACTGAATTAAGTTAGTAAATTATGCACAATGTGTTGGTTACTCTTTCATGTATGTATGTGATTATATAGAATTTAGTAGGTCTTTTTAGAAGTACTATAATTGCAGTATATTCCCAGTAGTTTCTTTCTCAATTATGTTAAGCATAAATTACTTTTCCTCGCTATAAAAGTTGGCATATTTAATCCCCATTTGCCATTTTTGTGTCATTGAGACAACTATTTCACAACTAATGTTTACTAAATTAGAACATAAATAAAGCAGCTGAGTTTTTCTCTGTGCTGCTACTCCAGCCTGGGGGAGATCTCCTGTAAAGAGAGCCTCATTCTTGTTTAAACATCTGCTTCACATTTACTCAAATATTGCAGTAAAAGGCAGTCATGACAATGAGATAAGAGGGCGATTTGTCAACAAAATTATGCATTGTGTTGACTAGGAGTGTCTCATTGCTTCCTTGCGATCCCCTTATCTGTCTGCAGCATCCATTGATCGTGTTTGCCCTTACATTCAAAACGTTGGTGTAAAGACTACTCTCAATTATGTAGGAAATGAAAGTGTTTAAATGTAGAATAGCTGTGGAAACCTGATTTACAACAACTGTAATTAGCTTAAATCATAAACTAAAGGTTCATCTCTCACCAGCCTGAAGTGTATTGTTAGAATGCATAGTAATATTTGAAAGGTGGGTGATAGATCAAAATATAAGTAATATAGTAATTCTGTTGTAACAGGTTACAAGATGAAAACTAAAGTGGTAATAGGAAAGAAATAATGGATGTATATATCATGGTAGAATTGCTATACTGTGTTCATGCTCTTTTTGAGGAGTGTAAGTTCCTGCACTTATGTAAGTATATGTACTAGAAGTAACAGACAGTGCTTTTCTCTATATTCTCTCTTTTTCATTTGCTTCAATTTAAAAAAAAAAAAATCTTTTCACCATTTTCTTAAACAACTGGTATTTACAAGTGATGTCTACTTTTACTTACATACTTATAACAGCTAAGCATATCAACTAGCAAACATTAAATCTGGATATTCTCCATCAGTATCATAAGGCAGGGGAACCAGAAAGGTTCACTCCTTGTGTGCAGAATGTACCCTATGTCTACCCAGACCCCTGAACATCTATGTTTCCCCCAAGATTTATCAAGTGGATAACTTTTACACTGTGTTGGAAGGAAAAATAGTTCAGGTTATTTTTGCAGGTTATTATTTTTCCACCTCAGGTTTTCAGGGCATTTTCATCATGAGGACTTGCTTTCAAACAAGTTAGTGAAGCACTAAGAGAGTCACACTGGGCTCTAGCAGACATAAACCCTCCATACTAGAAGCCAATGATTAATATTTCAACATCTATTAAAAAAGCTACATTCTACATAATTAAATATAATCTTCCCTTAATTCTATTTTCATTAGTAACATTAGTGAATATTTTCTGTTAGTAATCAATACAGTATATTGCTAAGTTTAAGCTACTTTGCAGGTTAAAAATATTTCCAAGGGACATAGCAGGAACAGGAAAAATAAAAATGAAAAGTTATCTTAGTGTAGAAAACCTGTGACAGATTTTAGTAACTTAGTCTTGGGAAATTGCATTTTTTCACTGATGAGGAAATAAAAACCTTACATACACTAACACAATGTAATTTAAGATATTTTGTTGACACAGCTTAACTAGGTGGAGTGTGTGAACTAAATGCTTAACAGCCTTCTGTTCTTAAGTTATGAATGAAGTTATTCTACAAGAAGCACTCTAACTTGTGGCAATAGCAATCTCTCAGATGATTTTGTATTAGACAGCATTTATGTTTTATATTTAAAAAGTTGGTGCAAATACTCTTCACTTCTGGAAATACATAAAAATAGTTGATAAACATGTAATATATAACTGTGTGTTCTTATAGGACTATAATACTAGTTACAGAAGTTCATGCTTTGCAGTGAGAAGCATACAAAAATGAAATGCTGTAGAAAATATGTTGTCTGTATTCTTTCTTGTCTCTCTGAACAGGCAATGTGAGAGAATACATTAATTCATTTTTCCTTAAGCTTGAGATCTGAAGTGAACATCTAAAGTGCATTAAAATGTCTTTACTGGACTATGATCAAAATTCCTTTAAATTTTTTTTCCATTATCTCTGCTTTGAGATAAAAGTAGGAAAAACAACTAATTATTACAGTGCTTTTTGTGGTCATGTCGTACAGAAATTCTAATTTTTTCCTCTATATTTACAGGGTTTGTACAATCATTCATGGAGATATTTGTTCAATTCATGCAGAAGTTGTCCAGAATAACTAACTAACTAACTAACTAAATAAGTAATTGTCAATATTCTAATGAACATTAGCATGATCGTTACCTTTGCAGAGATGACAACCTCTTTTCAATTCCTGATCAATCGTTAGAGACATTGTCCCTTGCCTCAAGGAAAAAAAATTGTCAGTGTAAATATTTTTTTCATTTTCCATTTCTTTTTTGAACTCAGACATGTAGCATCTCATCAATGTTGCTGTTACAAATCCATGATTTAGTAGATATTATTAAGAAATAAACTGTTTTACTTATGTTGTGTATCTCTAAGGTAGAAATAGCTCCTTGCAGTTTTAGAATTGCAGAATGAGATTGTTTGAACAGGAATAACTTACAGGGCGAAAATCTGAATGTGGTAACTAGGTCTGAGCACTATACTATCTAAGAGGATTTGTCTTGTCTTCCCCATTGCCCAGTCCCTTCCAGGACCATAGACAAAATGGTCTTAGTCATCAGTTGCAGCAGAGTGAAGCCAAACTGTCTCTCTGAGGATAGCACAGCCAGAAAAGTTATTTAGGGGAGACAAAGATGATACTTGTTTTCTGGCCCAGTCTTTTGGAGTTCACCCAAATGAATTAGAGTATGTTAAAGTTAAGTGCTCTTTTCCCTCCCCAACACCTGGAGCCTGCATCCATTCAGATGGAAAGGTTTGCTCACTGCAGCTTCAGAATGCCTGAGGAATAAACATGTTTCCCTACTGAGTATTTCTGCATTAGACCCCTGAAAAGCAGTCACACAGAACTCAGCTCTTACAAATTGTATGGCCTCAATCTCCATGCCTCTGCCAGGTGAGGACAAATATGCAAATAGTGTGTGTAGCTTAATCTATCAGTTAAATACGACTTGGATTGGTTTATTTCTGTTACTTAGATAGCTACGTAACAGTGGTGGCTTTTAGAAGAAACAAGCAAACAAATAAAAAGGCTGGAGTGCTTTTGATTCTGAAAAATATTTTGTCTGCTTTCTTGATTTAATTTCTATCACAAATCCTTCCCTTTTGGATCTGAGTCTCACTAGGATAGTGAGAAACATTTAGGAACTTTTTCTCTCTGTACCTTATGAAGTGGTTATGGAGGTATTCATGTGGTACAGTCACTGTAATAATACATATACCATTAAATAGACTAGAATAATAAATGCCAGTCTCATAAATGTAAGTATGATGTTTAATAAATGGGATCCACTTGCAAAACAAAAGAACTACCTAAGCAGTTTTGGTGAGATAAATAGTTGTTTCTCATTAATACTCATGTCTTCAGCATAGTGTCTAAAAAGAAGAATGCAAAATAGCTTTCTTTGCTAATCAGTGTATTACTCTAGCCTTGACTTCACTACTTGAAGTAGGTAACTGTAAATATATATTTGCAACAAATACATGGCATTTTGCTGGTACACATTTACATATCTCATTTTATAAAACCGTTTGAAATCCTAAGGTTATCTTAACAAAAAAAATCCCAAGCCCTTCTAAACTGTTTCTCTATTCAATTTAAAATATGCAGCAACTGATCTAAGAGAATACTAGGCATGCACTATTTTGTGCTTCAGTTTAGAGTAAGTATTGACTGTAATTACTATATGTAGGACACTTGCTGTAGCAATTTCCGCTTTATAGAAGACTTGATAATGAAAAGAATAAACCAGATCTTGTCAAAGATATCCTTTCTCTTCCTCTGGCAATACCACTTTTCTTGTTCAAATAAGTTTGGTATGTCCAGTAAATGAAAAGGTAGAGCTAGCTTATGAGCATTCAAGCATAACTTCTGCTTTCTGAAGTAAAATTTTATAATGAAATATGTAGTGTTTCATTTTCTATCATATTTGCACGTTTTCCTCTACATATTACATTTCCACTGTTATGCAAAATGCTTTACCAAAGGTAACGCTTCAGATTAACCTTTCCAGAATGGTCTAAATGAAAAAAGCATGGGCTTGGAAACTGATAAAACTTTTCTTAGTTTCTATACACAGAAAATTTTGTGTAAGAAAGTATCTAAAGCTGCAGTAAATTTTTTTACCTTAATCTGAAGACCAGTCAAGGAAATAGTATGGATCACACTACTACAGAATTAATTCCTTATCTCTTAAAGCAACCCTGTTGGTATTGTTATAAGAAGTTAATAGCCTTTGCTTTTTCAATTTTTTTTTTTAATTTATCTTTAAACTCTTAATAGGAAATCAAATTCAAAATAGTCTTGTTTTGTGTATTTTCTTTTCAGGCGATAAATGTAAACCTACTGAATACACTGAAGTGAAAAATATGTTACTGGATCTGCAAAATCAGAGATACATTGCCCAATCAAAAGATAAAACCATTGATGAGAAAATGGCTTTAAAGAAACTTCTTGTAGATCAAATGTTCAATTATTTTGATTCAGACAACAATGGACTTGTGGACACTAATGAGTTATCTCAGGTAAGATTTAGATTTTGTTTCCATTAGCATAGTAGCTATTCAGTTGCCTTTGTCAGGACATACACACATGGAATATTATTTCTTAGGTTGCTTTACTATAGAATATGTTTGTGAGTCTCTGAAGTGGAAAACTTCATTTGAGAATTATTCAGAAATTCTGCATTGATTACTTGGAAATTTTAATATAATGCTTTGGAATATAGTGCAGTGGGTTAGAACACTCTAGGCTGTTGCAACCATGAGTTGTTTTATTATCCACAGCATGCTATCGTACAGTCCAAGAGTATAGCTGTATTGTAGAAGTTGAAAACAATTAAAATGATGTGGTAAATAATTTCTTTAGTAATAAAATATTATTGCTTCATCTAAGTTAGGGCTAGAGAAGTACAGAAGTAGTCTTGCAAAGTTCATGGTAGTCTCTAAACAGTAAACTTTAACTAATATAGATCTAAAGCAGTAATTGTTGCTCTGCTAGGCACAACAGCACTAGCTTTAATCAACCTAAAAGGGATAATTCTATTAAAGAGTGTTGTTAGGGCAAATGTGCTTTGATTTACTAGAGGTCTATGTTTGAGGAACCTAATCATGGCTAAACTATATTAATGGGTCTGATATTAGGCAGCCAATTAAAAATTTAAGAAAAGTAAGATTTTTTTAGATGTGACTGTTGATCATTGTGCTATGTTTTATGTGGCGTGGCAGTGTTAAGAAATATTTACAAGTGAATATATAATGCCTAAGGTGTAAGGCTAGAGTTACCATTTCCATACAGACAACTTTTAATATTTTAGGGGCAATTTCCAGGACCAGAGGCTGGTTGCAAATATAGGTATCATGTCAAATACTAACAAATAATCTGTTTCAAAAGACTAATTTAAAAATATTATTTTTCTGTACTTTATAAGATTTGATTTTCCTGCTGCTTTTTAGACTCTTTCAGAAACTCAGCTTTCAAGGGAAATTGGTGCCTGTATATATCTTACAAATAATACTTTTTGTGTGAATATGCTATATGAATAGATAACATACATAAGAATCACAGATACTGACATGCAAACTATATTAAATACTTTTCTATTCAGTTGCTACATGTATACTTTTCCCAATGCTTTTTTTTTCTTGTGTCAAACATAGTTTTAAAATAATAAAAAATTCTTTCATTATGGTATTTTCAAACTTTCTATACATACTTTCCCCACATAGTCTTTTTTTTTCTATAAAAATGAATTTATAATAGCAACTGTAAAGTAGTGCTTTTCACAAGTATGGAAACAGATCAAACAACCTTTAAACCCAGACATGGTACTATGTCGTATTACTGTAATTCATTGTAGAAACATGGAATTATTCAATTGAAAGATTAATGTAAAATAAATTCATTGTTAGTGCCATGTAGTTTGTTATTTTATGTTTTGACAAGAGACACAATAATTAACGCCATGAGGCACCCACACTGGAGCATTCTGTTCCCGAAGGACTGCACCCTTTGGAAGGTACCCACACTGTAGCAGTTCATGAAGAACTGCATTTGATGGGAAGGACTCATATTGGAGCAGTTCATGGTGGACTGTCTCCTGTGAGAGGGGAAGAGTATGAGGAGTCCTCCCTCTGATGAGGAAGGAGTGGCAAAGATAACGTGATGGAATGACTACAGCTCCCATTCCCCGTCTCCCTTCACTGCTGGGGAAGGAGAAGGTAGAGAATATCAGGAGTAAAGTTGAGCCCAAAAAGAAGAGAGGGATGAGGGAAAGGTGTTTTAATATTTGGGTTTATTTCTCATTTATTCTACTCTGCTCTTGGTAATGAATTGAATTATTTTGCCCAAGTTGAGTCTGCTTTGCCCATGTTGGTAATTGCTGAGTGATCTCTCCCTGACTTTATCTTGGCTCACAAGCCTTTCATTATATTTTTTCTTCCCTGTCCAGCTGAGGAGGGGAGTGACAGAGAGGCTTTGGTGGGCACTTGGTATCCAGCCAGGGTCAACCATCCACAGGCAGACATTACTGTACTCCTGAAAACATTTTCAGGATTAGGAGAATTTCTCTCAGTTGTGCTCACAATACAGTCAAAATTTTGAAATCTGTGGAGTTGTGATAAATGATAGTGCCTGTCTACATTTTAGATGTAATCACATTAAGGGGAGATGAAAAGCAACGTATTTGTTGTAGAAAGCAAGGACTCCTGAAGTTAATTTATGTTCACATAAATATTGAAGTTCAGTTTTTAGTGCCTCTTAAATTTTACATCTTGTCAATCTTGTTGTGAAATCAGGCTCTTGGATTGCATTTATTATCTCATAGGTGTCCATATAGTCATCCTACCTAATGGAAAATTGAAATGAATCAGTTGGAGATTGGAAATGGTGACAGCAACACTCCAATTTTTGTTTATGTATTTTGGATCTGAAGTCATAAGGTTCTTCAATTTGCATCTTGATGCAAGAGAAATGAATATTCCTCTCTAGAAAAAGCAAGAGTATTCTTTTTATTAAAAAAACTATTTCAAGCAGTGAGAAAGTTTTTGTTTGTTTGTTTGGTGTTTTGTTTTTTTTTTTTAGCTTCAAGTATTCTAACAGTAAATTAAAAATTGGTAGACTATTTTTTTTCTTCTATTTAAACAATTCTAACACCTGGGTATAATATTTTTCATGGCTTTGTGGACTAATACAGAATTGCAGTTAAAAGTAATTTTAACTCTGTTACACAGTGTAAATGTAATAGAAAAATGGTGGGATTATGTAGCTCCATGCAGGTTGAATGAAAAGGTCTTTTCTCATATAAATGCCTCTCTACCTTGACTGCTTTCATTGCTGAGCCTTACTCATTTAATGTTTTAGTTTCCAAATCCTATGTCGGCAAGTGAGATGTGGCTTGATTTTAAAAGGCCTTACTTTGGAAGTTAACTTTTTAGACCACTCTGTTTTGAGCAGTAGATACTAATCAGAAAGAGAATATGTCCTTCCAAAAGTGCAGGGTATGAAATAGGCAGGATTTTCATCATCTTCATCACCTCTGGTCAACATATCTGCAAGTTTTCTAGTACAGTGAGGTGGTTCCTTGAAGGGTTTGTTTTGCTTTTAAACACTTTGAAACAATTTAAATGAATCCAAAATAATAGAAGATAATTGAATCTTCCTGTTAACTATGAATATTCAGTTGTTAACAGATTCATTTTTTTATCTATTTTATCTTATGCAAAACCAAACAGGAATTTAAAAAAAGTTGTAAATTAAATACCAGTATTTCTATCACTGCAGACTACCTGATTATTCTATATTGTTTTTGTTGTATAGAAGAGAAAAAACAGCGGAAGTGTTATGAGTAGGCATGGGAATAAAATGTATTTTTTCAGTGATGAATGTAGTTATTCCTGTATGGTGGAATTGCCTTTTTATAAACAGTAAGCCTTTTCTGGCAACAGGGAAAGATGCATAACCTCTGAGAGTGCTTCATCTTGCTCAACAGTGAAATTCAAGTTCCTTCTGTATGTGAAGTGAAATAATCTATACTTGATTAGACTTAGAGCTGCTTTTCTTCTATTTATTTCTTACACTAGTAAACTAAGAAAGTAAAATTTTATAGAAAAGGGAAGTGACATAGCCTGAAAGCAAGTTGAATATATAATAATAATAAATTTTCCTCTTCCTTTCCTTAATGATCTGAGTTTTAGATTCAAAGAAAGAATTTAACATCCTTATTTATGAACTAGTATCTGTAATTTTAAGTATCTGGATGTATTTCTTTTATTTACCAGGTTAACATAGGTCAAATGAAAATACATTACATTTTCATAAAAACTCATCCTCACTTCTGCATTTTATTTTGAGTTTTCTTGTTGTCATTCAATTCCAGTGAGCGGGACCAAATAAAACCAATTAAGAAACAGGCAAAAGAACCCCTCACTTTTAGGAGATGTACTAAGTTCTTCACTGTTTCAAGGAAAGATAATTGGAAGTTACAGGAACTACTATAAGATTAAGTATGCCATTTTCAAATAGCAGTTCAATATGCTTCTGTTACAGGTGACATCAAAAATTCAGACTTCTCATGAAATATAATGAAACTTTGAACAGTGTTATGGATCCATGTGTGTTAGTAGATAATTACACAGGATTGGGGTGTGGGTGTGTGTATGGATATAAATCATCTTTGCATAAAGCATCATTTCAAAAGTTCCGATTAAAAATATACTAAATAAGAAACAAATTTTAAATAGGAAATTAAGTACTATTGTCTTTATGGCTGTGTGTAGATACGTGTACTTACCTCTAAATCTCAGGAATATGTCACACCTTAGAAGTACACTCTCTGTAGATGTGTAGAGCTGTATCCATAAATTACTTAGTTTTGGTAGGGTAATTTAAAAAAATGTAGTCTGAAGGAATTATACGTTTAATTGGTTTGTTTAACACAACATTAATTGCAGCCAAATGTATAGGGTAAGAGTACATTTTAATTAGTTTCTTCCTGTTGTTTATTCTTTAAGTTGTTTTTTTTCTCAGATTTGCTTCAGTCACTGTTAGTTACTCTGTTTGCTAACAAATGCTTGTTTGTGAATTGAGAACAGGTGTGTCCTTTTATATGCAACAATAAATTGACCTGAATTGTGGCTCCATCTTATATGTCAAAGATTAAGATTCCTAAACTAGGTTCTCTATGTTGTGCTATCACTAATCTAACAAAAACTGAATATGTGCTTTATTCAATTCTAGATTCAAAATAAGAACAAGAATTCTACAGGAAACCTTAAGACTGGGGAAAATTAAGAGAGACTCTTTTAGGGACTAGTAGTGAGTGAAAGCTTACAAACACTGTGATCATCATATTAAACTCTTAAGAGCTTGGCCTCTGTTGCCTTTGCTGTTATCAAGTAGAAGCACTTCCCATTATATTCTTGCATAATGGATAGTTGAGTTACACTGCTGAACTAGAAATTAGTTATTTAGCTACTGGAAAGGCATATAAGGAAGAAAAGAAAAGCTACTAAGAGATTTTAAAATGACATTTGTTCTATCCTATATCTAGCTACTAGATTAATAGCTTTGCATATATATTTAAAACATACGAATATTTCATATACCTGGGTAGACAGCCTTAAGTCTTTTCATCAGTCCAGATGGAGCATTTAGCGTCTTCGGAGATATGTAAGCATTGCATAATCTAGCTGCTGTGTGATTTCCAGCTGTGAGTTTCTAATTTTCTTGCTAGGGACAAAGTCCATGCCTAAAGTCTGAGAATTAATGTTTTTTAAATGAGAGGACTTTTAGGCACCAGATTTTGTGAGTACATCTAGTGACTGAAAGATAGAAGCCCCCAGTTTCTGAACCTGGTGTTACCTAGCATATTCCCTTCTCCAGCCAACGACTGTGAGGTTGGGCAAAGTGGTTCTACTTCTTCAGTTACTTCTTTCTGGTTCAATGATTTCTAAGTTCTGTCCTGTGAAAGTGTTCCTTGCAACACAAGCCATGAAGGAAGCAGGACCAAGCTTCATTTCCTGGGTAGGTTCAAGGACTGGTGCTAACTGGAAGTGGACACAAGTGCAGGATTTTGCTTGCACTCATTGTTTTCTCTTGTTTAAGTCCAAAGCCACAGGCTCAGTGCTGGTAGTTCTGGGTTTAGTTCTGAGGTGTGGAATTTTACCCATGCCATCTATGTGGTCCTAATATCTATTCTGGTCTTATACTGTGAGCTAGACATCTATAACTTCAGCATTATAATTGCAGACACCTTATATCTTCTGACTCAGAGTAGGTCTTCCCTCTGCTAAGTGTGGAATTGGAAAGGCAGGGAAACGTACTTCTCTTTGAAGCAGTTTGCGGGGGTAAATCTCATATCTGAGCTGTGTAACTTGATTAACATAGGATAGTATTGAGATAATACCTTTAAATGAAATTTAGTCCATGCCTTTATGTGCCATTTTGTGTGGTCTTAGCAGTACAGATATCCGTTTGCCCGGGGATCTCTATGTCTGACCCATTCTGTGATGCATAGAATCATAGCCCTGTATCTTTACTCACTCTACATCAAATTCTCAAAGGAAACTGTCTACTATAGACATCAAATACCAGATGGTGTTGCTGCCCTACAGAACCTGCTGGTAAATTGTAAGAACACCGATTTAACTTAGATTAAGGGAAGTTAAAGCAAGAAACAATTTGCCAACCTTTATTATCAATTTGCTTTCATAAGTGGTCAATTCTTTCAATTTACACTACGTTATACTGCTGTGGAAGATGGGGGAAAAAGTAATTGAATCCCCCCTTGTGCAGTTCAGAATTAATCTGGAGCACAGTTTTCACAGTGTTTGGTGTTTGATATATTTGGTGTTTTATCAAGCACTGAGTGATCCTGTTGTGATGAGATACCTTTAGGAAAGATGAACACACGTTAACTGAGTGACCATATTAGATTTAAAGGAAGGTTGTGTTTGTAGTTGTATTTCTGTAGCATTTCCTTTGGGGAGGTATGTAAAGACCATCAATCACAGGCAGGAAAAAAACCTACTGATTGATAACATTCCAGGTAAGGTGGACTAATAAAGGAAATGTTATGTTATTTGTGCTCTATTTTCATAACAGCTGCAGATTTTTCATTGTGACTGTCAGAAATCAAAGGGAATAAAACAAAACAATCTATTCTGATGTGCAGTTTGCTATTTTTAATCAGATTACCTTTCCCAGTCTCCTAAAATTTGGAGTTGTACTGGCTAAGTTCCTGAGAGGTTTTGAATTTAGCTAGCAGTATGTTATTTCATGGGAAGTAGATAATTGTGTGCTATACCTTTAAGAAGTACAATATTTTCTAAGTAATGCAAATCCTTCTTTCATGTTTCAAAGAGTATTGAATTCTCAAGGATAAGCTTCATATTTTTTAAAAGCCATATTTAATTTGAAAATTTAGATAAGTTTCTAAGTTTTCAGTATTTATGGGTTTTCACAATGTGCTATGGACAGAGCAGCACTCTTGCTGTATATTTTGCCTTTTACCAGTTGATGATATGGAAAGTAAATACTTCACTGCCTTTATGGAAACGCAAAGTAAAAATTGTGAGCATAAATATTTGCAAACATTCTCTGGTAAGAATTTTCATCTTAGAAGTTTGAAAACAAATAATCCATGTTTGATTTGTATGGTACAATCATAAAATTGTGCAGATAATTTTTATGAGATTTCAATTTTTATAATAAGTATTTTATTTCTAGCCTATGACTTACTAAAAATTTTACCAGTTTCTATTCTCCCTCCCTAATGAATTGTTGTCTGTTTAGTTTAACCAAGCAGTAGACAAGTTGTGTTTAAAGAATTCTCTTAAGAAACAGTTTCTTTAAATTTTACTCTTCTCTCCTCCAGAGACAGAGATTAATAGATTAATAGAATTTAAAATTTAAGGCACATTGTTGAATCATCTATGATATACAAGTTTGATTAGATGATGGTGTATCATAAACATTAGATTTTATTCTATTTATCCTATACTTTTAATTAAAAAAATAATGTCTTGTAGAAAAGGTCTATAAGGAAGTGTGCAGCCTTGATTTGAAAACATGAAGGAGAACTTAAAAGACACAGTATTCAAGGTTAACTCTTCCTATGGCTTTTCTTTTCCAGTTTTATAGGTGTTATCTGTTTTTTTTCCTGTCCTATTAATGATTTTCCAAACTGAAATATTTATTTCTTCCCCTGAGAAATTACCTATGGAATGTGATATGGTCAAGTCTAAGTCTCCCTTACAAACAAACAACAAACAAACAACCCAGCAAACCTTTCCCCCCCCCCAAACCTATAAAGATTGATTTTTCTCAGTTCACTTAATGTAAAGTGTCTCAGCAGACTTTGGTTTGTTTTATGGATACTTTCTAACTTGGTAAATTCCCTTCTAGTTTCTCAACATTAAATTTTAATCTGTGCAAGTCAAAACTGAGTGTTGTGTTTCAAATTCAGTCCCACCATTGTCTTTCTAACCCTAGTTACCTTGTTACACTTCAAAAAACCATGCTACTTGGTTAGGTTACAGAATGATCCTGGAATTTATAATGCTTCTTTATCCCCAGCAAATCTTGCCACTTTGTTTTTCAGATAAAATGCTTTCCAGAGCCCATTAATCCTCATTAGGGTATGAGGTTCTTACATTGGGTTTTCACGAGGTTCCTAGTTTTAGATGTTATATTACATTGTACAAAAACACAGGTACTTTTTCTGAAAACATTCAATCATGTGATCCATTTCATTCCATATGCTGCCTTGTCCTTCTCCTCATTATTATTCACCTCAACAGTACGTACCATCTACCAATTTTATTTTTTTACTTACTTTTAAATTATCAAAAGAGATTGGGATGAGACACCACATTTTAAAAATCCCACTGGATTGTTTTAGCTGTTGATAATTCCTTACAGACATCTATTCTTTTCAGGTTTTGCAATAACTGATGTTATTATTCATGCAGTATATGCCTTATTGATACTGCATATTATTTTTACCTTGTGATTACGTAGTGTGTGAAATTAAAAATACCTATAAGAAAATATTACGTTTAGTAAGCTGCCTTTGTAAATTAAATCTTACATAAGTAAAAGGAAATTAAATTGGGTTTGTCTGACAGGCTGTATTTCCTAGAAGATGGTATTAAAATATGCTATGCCAGCATTTAGAAACAAAAAAAATCTTCGCAGTCTTAATTTGTGAATTCCACTGTTTATTTCTTGATCCAATACTAATATTTTTTCTTGACCTGTTTGAATATTTGCACACCATCATTATATATCCTCTTCCATGGAATTTCACTGATACTGGAAGATCTGTTGAAAGGTAATGTCAACATGAAAAATGTCTCAGCTGACTTAGGGACTCTTGTGAGCAGGCCATTTGATCCTGATGATTGTAGAACTTGATGCCAACATAAGTTCCTAAACAACTTCTCTGTTGGCTGATGGCTTGGTAACCAGTCATATTTACTTTGCTAGAGTCTCATACAGGTTATAATTTCATATCATAATTGGTCTGATCTAACTTCAAGATGCTACAGAAACAGGCAATTTTTCAAAATCCAAACCCCCATACTCTAAGTTGTACCTGGTTGTGAGTCATATCTCATGTGACAGGATATTAATCTCCCATCCCTTCAAAAGGAAAACCCAACCAACTGATCAAAAGCTCCACAAAGATTAATTTTGATTTTGATCTCAGAGTTGATCTGATCCACAGGTCCCATTGCAGAGCTGGGAGATGGCTAGGTCCTGCACAAGAGAATTCTGATTGGAACAACTCTTCTAGCAGCAAATTACAGATAATTAAGATTAATCATGATATAAAATCACTTCTGTACTTTTTGAAACCTGTCCTCACAGACATGTTTGGAGGATTTATCAACAGCAAGTGTATTTTCAAAAGAACCCCAAAGTATATCACCAGCATAAACATGTCTGTACATAAACAAATATTGAATCTGTAATCAAAATTACAGGTTTACTGAGGATGAAAATGAAATAACTGATAAAATGCACAAGATGATAAAATGCACGTGTCTGTAGTATCTTTATAGCACATTCATTCTATCTAATATTTTTTAAAATTATTATTATTCTTATTTTAAATAAAATTGACCAATTATAAATGAAAAGCATCATAAGACAGATTTCAGGTCAAAGAATAGAAGCTGAGAACACTAATTTGCAATTTAAAATGTGATACTATAGAGACAGGTGTTTTGGGACTTTAAAAAAGGTTTTCTTACACCTTAGGTGTAACGTTTCATTCTTATTTGTACAGTTAAAGCTAGTGAAAGCAGGTGTTTAAAACAATTTCAGACAATTAAAGGAATGACTCTTCTCATCCTAAATGTGCCTTTTCCATGAACCAGCTATGATTTTAAGAACATTTCAAGGCCTTGAAATCTCAATGAGTTCTTCTAAAGTTTTCATTACACACCATTGCATATTTAGTACTTCTTGTATAACAGTAATGGGCTTAGAGTTACTAATTTTTCCCAGACTACATTTTTGTCCTTTATGTACCAGCTGCATGATCTACACAATCTTATTTTTTCTTAATTCAGTTTAATGTGAACTCAATAAACAGGCTTTTAAAGTGTGAGAAATAGCAAGCACTAATATTCAGGTAGTGTAGTATGTATTTTTAATTAATAATAACAAAAGACAGTTTTGTAGTGTTTTTTCTTGTCTATGTATATGGTTTTCATACTCTCTAATGTACAAACAAGGTGATTATCTTTTATAATGCTTTTATATTAATACATAGCAGATTATTTCTGGTAGCATAAAATGTTTGTGTCTTTTTCTTCTACTGCTCCTTTTATTCTCTATTATTCTTTTAGCTATTTTGTATTTGCATGAACAGTAACTGAATCAATTCCTTTGCAGAGCAACTGAAACACAAAAGCCCCTGTATGCCCTGTTTTCCAGAAGTTATCCTATGTTAATACAGATATAATCTTTTAACAATTATTTTGGGAGACAGGTTATTGGAAGAATAATTATTTTACCTAGGAATTACCTAAGACATATTCCATTTTTCTGTACCAAGTACAAAACTGTAGACTGTGCAATATTACAACAAAGAGTTGCATTAGTTTTGGTTCTTTCAGTTATGTGATAATATTTTTAATATAAGCATCATGTAAAATGACAATTCTGAATCACTATCAGCATCTTAAAAATTCCTCAGATGGAATCTAAGCAGATGTCTACTATATACATAGACTTAAACAAAAATGCTGCACACATTAAAGAACGTTTCTCTAGGGTAAGTCCATTGGAGTTAAAAATCTAATAGCTATTAATTATGATCTATTTACAAATTTTATGTACCCCCATTAAGAAACAGAAATCTTTTCAGGTCAACTACTTATATAACAGGTCTTTAGGGAGATAATAGGTTTGTCCAAAGCCTATAACAAATTGATATAATTAGTGCGATAAGAAGAGTTTATATTAGTTATTTTTGAAAGTGTCTGCACTTGGTTTCTGTGGTTAGGAATTAGACTGAGAAGAAAAAGACATTCTGCCATTTGTACTTGGGAAATTATTATTTCAAGTATATTTGAATGTGTCTTAATCACCATTCCAGCACATATAAAGTAAGATCAGCTTTAAAATTCCCAGTGCCTTTATAGTGCTTCTGTCTATCCCCATTATATATATTCTCTGTATATTCTAAGAAGTTTTGTGTAATTTCAGAGTCTGTCCTAAAGGTATTAACTGTTAAAACTGTAATAAATAATTGCAAAGTAACTGAAAATCCCTGACTTTACACAGTTGCAGTTCATTGCCCCACAGCAACCTTAAAATGATCTATTAAATGATTATTAGAAACAATTAATTATACCAGAGAACTCTAAGAGCTCAAATGCAATTTCATGGTTATAATTTTCTTGTCAGGTAATAAAACAGGATGAACTTGGCAAGGAACCATCTGACTGCTCTGTGTTCGATTTGCTGAAATACGATGATTATAATAGTGACAAGCACCTGGCTCTGGAAGAGTTCTATAGAGCTTTTCGTAAGTACCAAGTCTAGCCTATTCTTCTTTCAGTTTTCTCTTTCTTGCTTTGCTTTTGTGAAACAGCATTTTTTATTTTTTGAATCTTGATGTATCCAGATGCTGTACAACTTAACAGTCATGATATAGCAGAAAACTTTGTAGCAGAAATCAATGATACCCACTATCAAAAGTTCCAGATTTATGAGGGATTTTGGTAATGGAGAATTCATAGATAATCTTTTTTGATGCCAGCTTGCATTGGTAAGTCTGTGTTGCGCAAAAGTGGCAAGCAGTGTGGTCAAGATATGATCAGCACAACCGAAATATTTCTCCACACCCTGTATTTGTGACTGCTGATAAGATCATTCCTGACAAACCCAGCAACATATGTACCACATCTATTACATGTCTTATGTCTTCATAGGACTTGGAATGAGATAAAAGATTTGTGGTGTAGTTTTCAGGGTATTTGTTCTCTCAGTGCCAAAAGGATGTCGGAACAATTGTGTATAGGACTTAAAACATCTTGACCAAAAACACTGGGATAAGGTTCAACATGGTAGTGAATAGCAGAAAGAAGAAAGATGTTGAGAGCTTTTATACAGTGTGTTAAATCTAACATCCTTATATTTTGTTATATCCAGATCAGAACTGATGATTTTTCTCTCTTATGTACCTTGAACCTAAGACTGAATCTTGAAAACTGGCTTTGGTTTCAAAAGCTGTTGCTCTAAATTCAACAACCTGGTAACATAGAAGATGAAGTTTGTGCTCAATTCTTTCTATAATTATTGTTTGAGTATACATTGACTAGTCCATTAATGTATGTTCAATGAGTCATCGCAACCTGTTGTTTTAGTCTTCTTGTACTTTATCTTTGAGTAGATGAGAGCTCTCAGCCACTTTAAGTTATGTCAAATGAAAAAAAGATTCAAAACAACTTACAGAGTTTAAACTAAAAAGTAATGAATTTTTACTAAAAATGGCTGCATGACAAGTAGAATAAACATGAAATGGATAAACAAGACAGACTGCCTGAAAGTTTCTTAGTTTTGACAATTTTTATTTCCCTAAAAATCTTTCAGAAAGTGTGATTGATTTTGTGATACCGCTTAGCTGAACAAATGGCTTATTGCTCCTACAAATAACTTGATCCTGCTTCCTGAGGTTATCTGACTGCCTTTCTTGCATTGTCCTGACACTCACGCTCTGTCCTCTGAGTCACTTACTAAGTCAGCAGAAAAATACTCACCCTCCATATCCCACCCCCAATCCTGCTGAATGACCTGAATTGATGAAGGGAAGGGTCAGACCATGACTCATGCAAAAGAGGTGAGAGTACAGCCAAGAAATAAGGGCAGGGGGAGAAAGTGGAAGATGTTAGGACATTGTGACAATGAGATAAATTAGTTCATCTGCAGCAGCAAAACACTAGGAAATACCTTAATTTCTTTATTTAGAGTTGTATTACAAGTCTGGCTTACAAAAATGTGCAGAATTATACAGCATCTATAGAAAGACATCCACACATTATCTATGATTATATGATTAGGTGCTCTGCTTCTAGATTTTGATTATGTGCATACCGTGTGGAAATTTATATGGAAGCATTTACCATACATAGCAGTCCATGAGGGTTAAAGATATGTTTAAAGCATTACCATGCTTTTTAAAAACACTGAAACCTTGTAACAAAGGAAGCATAATATTTTTGTTCCAAATAAGATTTTGATGTGTCTCTGAGGGATTATTCTGTCTTGTAAAACTTCAGACATAAAAATAGCATTTTCTTATATATTTTTAGTGAACTTTTGAATAATAAAAATAATTTCCATATGGCATGTTAAGCATTGCCTTATTATGAATTCTAATGAAAATATTAGATTACATAAGATTAGGAATCATTTAGGTTTCTTTGTTGAAATACAATAGTGGAGAAGACCCTATTTATAACTATAAGGCTATCTTAGAAGATAATTTCTAGAGCAAGATTCATTCTATGTGATCAACAAAATGCATTCATATTCATTACATTGTTGAAAAACAAAACCTAAAAACAGGTGCGCTTCATTGTATGTTGCCCAAAAAGTGAAAGAAATGTGACATAACATTAGATTCTGTAATTAAGATAAAATAAATACTCTTTAAATAAATTTGAGGTAAATACACTAGTTCCATTGCATTTGGTCTCAAGATGGTTTGAATTCAGTCAGTTTGACCTACTTCACTAGCATTAACAAAAACAATATATTCCTGTAAAAGCTGAGCAAAATCAAAACAACTTAAATGAGCCACCCTGTCATTTGACTACTGCTCTTATGGCTACACAAGCTGACCCAAAGCTGAAACCAAGCTCTCCACACAAGCCACGCTAACCTAAGGTAAAGTGAATGTGACAGAATCTGTCCAGAGGCCTGTGTTGTTTGCTTAGGGCAAAACTTGTGAGCTGTCACTAGTAATGGCAAGTCTGGATTTATGAGGATACAGGCAATTAATATAGACAGGGAACCAGATCCATGTATGGAAGTATACACAAGAAGCGCTCATGACACATCTTCTACACACTGTTCCATGCAAAAGTATCTCTTCAATTAAGCATTCACCTGCAACAGAATTAAACATTTTAATTTTCTTCAATAAAGTGACACAGGAATGTTCAAAATATTTATTACAGAGAGAAATAAACATGATTTTTCCAGAATTTTATTTGAGAACTTAATAATTTAAATTTTGCATTCTATTTGGTTATATTGTAATGATATATTATTAATACATTATATTGTGATCATATATTATAATTCTGAAATTGTCCCTTTTTACAATAAGGAAAATATTATTTTTCACCAGCTTGGACACTTTCAAACACGTAGAACAAATAGAAACCAAAATAGGAAATTTTTTTTTCAAATTATTTTTTAAAATTATTTTTATATATAATGAAAGATTATAACTGAGTAACAGTGATTGCAGGGGATCATCTTCCAAAATGTTATGGTGTTATTTGATGTTTAAAGACATTTAAAAGACATAACTGTTAATTTACTTAAAAAAATACTTATAGAATTTTTTTTTACCTTTTGAACAGTACCCCATCAATATAACTTGACTGTGTGGATTTCATGGGGTTTTCATTCCTTTATCTCCACCGTTTTCATGTATATATGAAACCTAATTTCACACTAATACCTGCTATTCCCAGTGCATTTGCCTCTATCCCTAACTGTAGTGGAGTAGTGGATTTGAAAAATGTCAATCTCTCCTCACTGAAGTTCATCCAACCGCTGGAGCAAGTGTTACTGACTTGTATTGCCTCAGAATGGCAGTGGAGAAGATTTGGCTTTGCATGATGAAGAAATTAAAAACTTCTATTCAAGACTTCTGCACAGAATTCAAAGGAGTTATTTTTGGGGGGTTTTTTTTTGGTTTGTTTTTTTTTTCTTGTTTATTTTTGTAACAGAAATGAGAGTCTATTTCATTAGCATTTGCAGGTCGGATTTTTTTTCATTGGTATATTTAATTAGAAATTTTCCTCACAAATACCAGGAATTCTGTTTTTTCTCCAGTAGTAGAAAGGGAACCACCCTAAGGACAAAGATTAATCATTGGCTGTTTTTCAGGTATTAACATGCATGTAAATCTATATCTATGTACATACATATGCATGCTTGTTTGTTTTCTGTGATTTACTTTCAACAGTGTCATTTTATCTGACAAAATGAGTTCACAATAAACAGGACAACCAAATGTAGATAACTGTATGCAATGGAATGAAAATCCCTTTCACCCTTCAGAAGGTCAGACGCTGAGGTAGTAACAAAGAAAGAAAATGCCTGAGAGGGTGTTCTCTGCTGTGAAGGTTTGTGCCAGGTCCAGGTTCACAGAATATTGCAAGCTGATGAAGATGCTTACTGGCTTCTGAAGGGTTTTACATACTGACAAAACTATTGTGGTTTTCTGGGTATAGGCTGTTTTCACTCATACCATGGGTATGAGTGGTAATGAGGGGTAATTTTTGATGCTATAACATCTATCTGTGAGTTATTTGTCTACTATATGCCATAACAGTTTAACTAAATCAGTAGCATGTGCAGAGGGGATTCTGAAAAATTGTTTCCTTTAGCATAAGAAGATAAACTAGAAAGTTTAGCTAGGTTTTGGGAGCTTGGGACTGAAGGAATCATCTTGTTCAGTCCTCCACTTCTTTGGTCACATAATGTAAAATTATATCCTAAAAGTGATCCAGTTCCATCTTAACGGTTTTTTTGCTTTTTTCCTTTCATTCCTCAGCCAGCCTCAAGACAAAGGGTTTTCTATCACCAAATGTGTTTTTTAGACAAGGAGAAATATATTTAACTTTTTCTGAAAGGGCAGGTGAAATCATAAGATGAATGAGCCAAACAAAATCTAAAAGGGGGGGGGGGAATACAATTTCTTGAAAGCTTTATCTTCTACAATCTAAATTTCAACCAGTGTACCTCCTTTATTTTTCAAGGGTTTTCTTTCTTTGGTTAATGTCCCCTATGTATCAAGAGAATTTTGTGTTAGCTGCAAATGATTTCTCTTTTTACTTTTCATCTGGTGCTCTTTTCTAAAACAAATAATCTTGTGTTTTCCTTCTTTAAAGTACCATCTCAAATGAAATTTCAAAGCAAGTACCTCAGGTGGCCCTCATGGTGGGTTGCAATAACTCAAGGCACACTGCAAGCAAGTAAATAGTAATAAATTATTTTATTTTATCACTCAGTAGATGCAGATGTATACATATATGTAAGCACTTCCCTTTCTGATTTCAATAGAAACAATGACATTAATTTAGATATTTGTGAAAAAATCTGATTGAATAGAATTAATATAAATACCAAATTTACTGTACATAATCAAATTAACTGCTCCATGTAACAACTGATATCCTGCATAAAAAGAAGAAAAAAATAACAACATCTTTCAGAATCATTTTCTATTGTTAGTGTAGAACTATTTTAGATGTTATCTTATGCTTGTAGAAGGGGCCACAGAAGGTCCTCACACTGATGACTTGACTGTAAAAATTACCTCTAGATGTGCGAGAAATTGTCAGAAAGAATTATCTAGACAAAACCAAATATGACCCAATTGTATAATCCCTTCTTCTATTAATGATGCTTTATGGTTTCACTGGAATTACTTGTGCTTTCAGGTACCACTCAACACTATTAACAATATCTAATCTGTTGTGCAGCTGTTATTCAGGATGATGTATGCTGTTACTGTACATGCTATTGCTTTATATATTTAAAAGTACCTTCAGCTTTGAAATGCCATTCAGGTCACATATATCAGATTTGGATTTCAAGTACTTCTTATTGCCCAGGTGTTTGTATGAAGTGATTTATAAAACTCCAGTAACAGCAGCTATTACAGGAGTTTTTGATCTGTTCTGAAATTACAGAACTTGTCTTTGGGCTCACCTTTTAGAAGGAAATGTGAGGCTATTGCCTAATATGACTGTCAAACTCAGTGCTTTGTTGTGTCTGGAATCAAAGGCAAGCAGCAAGAAGTCCCTATAAACACAGGGCTCGTTATGATCACATATGCTTAGTTATTACATTTTCTCAGTCCTGAAGAAACATTCTGAAACATCACTGCTTTCATTATATAGCTTTACTTCTGTTTTAATTTTTCAAATGCAATTATTACAGATGCATGTTCAGAAATCTTTTTTTTACAATATGTATCTTTGGTTTTGAAGCAAAAGAGACCAGAACTTAAAAAACCACTGATAACAAAATCTAAATTAAAAAAATCTATACAGAATTACTCAATGAAATAAATGAGACTTCACACTCCGTTGAGTTATCCTCAAGTCCACAAAACTTAACTCAAAAAAATACTTATTGAATTTATACTTCCAATTAATTCAATATTGTGTTTAGTGTAGAGTGTGAGTCAGAGCTTTATAACTGCGATAAGTCTTCAATAGTAAAACATGTTAACAAATAGTAGAGGAAACATTTTCTGAGGGAGGAAGAGGTATTATTCTATCTCCTGTTACCATTAATTCCTTTTCAGCAACAACTTGTGTGTATTAGAGTGTTCCAGAGTGTGTTATATTTCACCACTAACCTCTGAAAACACCAGTTAACATCCTACTGTGCAGGAGCTATTGGACTTCATGGTAATGATTTTTAGCTCAACTTAATCTATCTTTCAAATTATTACCAGTGCTACATGTGTTTACAATCTGGAGAACCTCAGCTGGAAAAAGATGCACCCTCTTCTATTGAGTGGGCAGAGCTTTAAACTGAACATTAGAAACAAGGAAATATTTAAGGTATTAAATATTGTTTAATGGATTGAAGTAGTGTGCCTGAAATTTTTCACATGCCACTAAGTCAATTCATTTTGATGCCAAGTGATTTTTAAATCATGATAAATGTGTTTATCTGGTGCTTCCCCAGTAAGACCATGAGTTTTTTTGTTGGTTGGGGTTTTTGTGGTGGTGGTTTTTTGCTGTTTGGGGTTTTTTTTAGAAACTTTTTTTTTATTTAAAAGTCTCTGAGTAAAATGGGTCCTTAAAAAAAAAAAAAACCAAAACCAAAAAAAACCACCAAAACCAAACAACTTAATTTTTCTGGTTTGCAATGTACAAATCCTCTGAGAAATGCTGAAGTGTTGATGTAGTTTGCCTGTTCAGAACTGGATCAAAGTAGGAGATAACTGATTTTAACATACTTTCTTTGAAGTGCTATCATGCAGCTGAAGGTTTCTATTCTTTTAAAATTTTACCTGATTTTTGCCTTTCTTCTGGATATACACAAAATGAAATAGTTTATCAAAGTACTGCAAGATCAGATATTTTACATGCTTGTCATGAAGCTCTGATGAAGTATGATATTCATCACTTTATGTAGCCCTATTATTGTCTCTCCTAGGACATAAATGTTTGTGCTGACTTGGTTAATTTAAAACCTGTATAAAAATCTTGAAAAGGAACCAGTCACCTTTAAGTGTAAATAAGCTCCTTTATCCTAAGGCCAGGTAAGTAGAACTGGAACACTAACCATAATAGGCTGGAGAAAAGCATTCAGCTTACCAGCTGATAAACTCTTCCTATTATGTCTGCATTTGTTACAAGGGCACTCAAACCACAGTAATTGCAGTGATCTTACAGGTGATAATACACTTTCACTGTGTTCAGAGAGAAGGACCATTTTTGTGTCTGTCTTGTATTTATTGTATATACGCCCTCATTTTTATTTATTTATTTAGTTAGTTATTTTGAAATAATTTATATTTAGTTTTTCTTAGCTGATGTTTTCAGGCCTTGGTTTGGTCTTTCCGTCCTCAGTCCTAAGTCAACAAAGATTAATTAAATGCAAAAGTTTTGCTCATAAAGGTCCTCCTGACCCACATGCTGGACAATGCCATAGAATAAGGGGAGAAATTCACAAAAGCCATGAGGTTGGAGACTACAAGGAAGAGAGACTATTTACAAGAATATGTGACAGTAGAAGGAGAAATAGTTTAAAAATGAAAGAGGACAGGCTTGGATTAGAAGTTACACAAAAAGTGTACTCTGAAGGTGATGAGGCACAGGAACAGTTGCCCAGAGAAGTTGTGGATGCCCCATCCCTGGAAGTGTTTGAGAACAGGTTTGATGGGGCCTTGAGCAACCTGGTCTAGTGGAAGAAGTCCCTTCCCATGGCAAGGGGGATTGGAACAAGGGGATCTCTAAGATCCTTTCCAACCCAAACCATTCAATGATTCTATGATTTCCAAGATTTTTTTACCCTATATTTGGCAAAATTTTTGTAGCTCACTCATAAAATGTGATAAGGGAGAAAAATTAAAAAGGCGGTGCTTTGCAAGGGGCTTCATGATGCATCCCTTTGGAAGGTAGAAGCGCATGTCTATCCTAGTAACTTGCATCTCCTGAACTTGTTTGTCCTAAAAGGAGGAGAGACGTGCTTCTATATTAAAATCATCTCTCTGGTAAGTTTCCAATGCTCAGCTGATTCTAATGACCCAGAGATACAAAATTTGGAGAGAGCACGATAATTGCAATATTAGTTAAATATGACAAATGTATTATTTCTCTGTTCAACCTAATTTGTCTATTAAAAAAGTGCATTGCAGTTACAAATTGATTTCTAACTCCAGAAAGATAAAAATAATGACTATACTACCAGCCCCCAGTGAAACACATCAATTATCTATAAATTCGTTTTTGTTTTATAAAAATGAATAGATTAATCAAATAGCTAGGGGGAATACTTAATTTTTAAAAACATTCTTAGAAGAGGACTTTTAGGCTTACCTTTTTTTTTTGGAAGAGGAAGGTCTTTTTGTGATTCTTACTGTAATCTCAAAAGCATTTGAAGAAAACACTTGCTTTAAAAATATATATGAAAGTTTTTTGGAAGGCTGGATATTGTTCTTTAATGTATCTGTTAATCTGATTAGTCTAGTCTGTAACAGTTGCTAGTACACATATTAGATAATGCCAGTTGTTTTATTGCATTCACAAGGTGCTTAGATAAAAGCATTACATTTTGACAAATTATTAGTTCTAACTAGTATCTAACTTCGTATTCTGAAGTCATATATTCAATGAAGGAAAATATAATTTACATGTTATTATTTTAAATCAGGAAAGTAGTATTGTTTTAATCCTCTAATGATAGAACTACTTGGTATGTTTGAAGACATGCATGAAAAGATCCTTTTTGTTTGTTTGTTTTTTAATTTTATTTCAATAAGTCTTGATCTCTTGTCATCAAGCCTTTGCTTGGTTAATATAGCACAGATCTCTTAAGTGGTTTTAAGTAACTTCTCATGTGCTGTCAGTGCTAAAAATATTTGGATGTGTATAGAGTTGAGTATGTCACCTCAGAATTTAGGTTGCTACAACTCCATTTAAATATTGAGAACAGTATGGATGAGGGGAAAGAATATCAAGTACTCCAGTCAGTTAAAGCTATTTTAGTGGTCTGTGATACTGTAAACTGTGAAACTTCTTCCTTCTCATCACTCCTGGCTTTCTAAATGTTCAGAAATAAACACCTCATAATTGCATATAATAATTATTTATGTATTCATTAGAGAGTTAGATGTGAGCTGAGTTCAGTAGGAATATTTATGTATATGTGGGTTGCATATATTTGATAAAATTGTCTGTCATGATAACTCACTGTTAGTGCTGACTTCACCCCCTCTGGTGACTGGAGCCCTTTTATAGTTGGATGAATATTATCTGAGGTGTGTGGATGTGGCACTTAGGGACATGGCTTAGTGGTGAACTCAGCAGTGCTGGATTAACAGCTGGACACTACGATCTTATGGGTCTCTTCCAACCTGAATGATTCTGTGATTCTATCTACAGCCTAAAATCATGTGTGCAATTATCCAAATGTATTATAGATGCCATTGGAGTTAAAGAAAAAAAACCAACAAACAAAACCCCACTCTTTCCCCAATCCCCAACAAAGAACCTGACCATTTTCTACCAAAGGAAATAAGGAAATAGGCTAACAAAATAGCCCTGTGCATGTGTTGTATACAGAATTAAATGGTCAATAGATTCTCAGGCTGGTTTTCTAAACAGATCCTGCTCTCAGAGTGTCCAATCTTATCTTAAGAAGGTATCATACAAAGGCTATGAAGCAGAGGTATACATAGTTCAATATTGTGTCAAAATGTGTTTAAAAAAAGATGCAAAACCATGAAAACCAAGAGGAGAGTAAAACCACATAAGCCTTCTCTACGAAGTTATTTAGCATAAGAATTGGGAACCTGATTGCCTAAGATGGTAGAGATCCAAACAATTCATCTGGTTGCCACTCTGGCATAATAAATGATTGGAGAAATTTTTTTTAAAAAAATTTGTTTTGCATTATGATTATAATTCTTCCCAGCTGAGATGTGGTAGAGATGTATTTGTTGGAGGGAAAAGTTATAGTGTTTTTAAAACTTGCTGAACACTCTATTTAAGCAATAGTTGATGCTAAACAAAGATTAATATGTTCTTGCTTATGAATTATCAAGTTAATATCTACTTTGAGTAACAACGTATACATGTTAACAACTTCTCTGAATTAGTACAAATGTACATCTAGTCCAGTATTTTTGTTCTGAGATTGCCTAGGGAAGATTGCAAAAGAAGCAAAAGTATGTAAGATTCCTCTAACATACTTTCTCTTTAGTGATTTTTGTCTTGCAGACTGCTTCTCTTTAATAGCTCTTGATGGATGTCTCACTCATAGATTTGATTACTTTTACCCACGTGAAATTAGTGCCTACAGCATTCTGGTTCAGAGATATTCACAATGTAATGAATCCTGGATACAAGTGCTATCTTTTTTATTTCATAGTGCACACCTCCTGTTCATTTATTTAGTTCTTGTAGGATAAGAAACCATGAACAATTGTTCTATATTTCTAATCTCTGAAATACTTTTTTTCCCCTTCAGTTGCTGACATATCTTTGTAGCCAACTCTATTCCATTCTGGAAATCCCCCAGTCACTTAATAGTTGTTTGTATGGAAAAGCGCCCAATCTTTGGTCATTCTTGTTGTGTTTCTCTGTTCTTTTTGAAATTTTACTGCAAATTTTTTTATAGGGAGAGGCACAAAAAGCAAACAGTCAAGTTGCCCATGCAACATGGATTTATACAGTGGCATAGTAATATTTTTCTGTTTGAGTACCAGTCTTTGCCTAATAATTCCTTTTATTGTCATACATTGTCAGGACTGAGTATATGTTTTCAGAAAAGTGCAAATTATACTCTAAAGGTCTCATACCTAGGCAATGATAACCAGTTTAGAACCCACCATTCTATAAACAAGGTTTGGAACTTTTTTATTTCCTTCATGTAATACTTTGAATACTGAATTAAGTATATTGAATTTGACATACCAGTATCTTAACTAACGTCTTCAAGCAAACCAGCTTTTGCATTTGCTACCTCAACTACCTGATTAATTGTTCTCCATAAATTCTGTTCCAGCAAATGTTATCATTTTATTTTCTTTCTGCTTCTCCTGAATGATATTGAACAATGAATTGAACATGTGAGTTCCAGTGGATGTCCAGGTGCAACTCCACTGGTGACTTTTCTTCAGAAGAGGCCTGCAAACAGATTCCTTCAATGGAGAAGTGAAAGAAGATAATTTCCCAGCCCATGGCAAGATCTGATGCCCGTTGTTAGTGAAAAGGTAGATCAGAAAATACTGTGAGTAGGACTGTAGTATACAAGACCAAAGTGCTAAGAACCATAACTTAATCCAGTCAGTCTTTAGGTTGTCCTTTAACCTTTTTGCTGATCTTCTTAGATGCATAGCCCATTACCTGCTTTGATCTTGGGGAAACATACCAGGTATGCAAAGCCGAGAGTGGAATACCCACAGTCCTTGTTCTAGGAATACATTACCATGTTCAACATGAAATTATAGACATTTACAAGAGCATCTATTCTTAAGAGGAGTAAAATACTACTCAGTGAATAACAAAAGTTAGAAGCCTCTGTACAGGCAGATGACAGAGCCTATCTTGAGTTCTGCTTGCAGTATTTTTCCCTCTAAACACCAATAGTTAGTTCAGCCAGTCAGTAGGTTTTTTTCAAAATCTCTTTCATACTAAAACTGGTCTCATTTTCTGTGAGGAACTGCTTTGTAACTCTAGTCTGCAGATTTTAGGGAAATCTTGAATAACAGTTGCATGGACACCTTTTTTATTTTGTGGAAATATGGTATTTCTGCTATGCTCTAGGCTTTCTAACGACCTTTGCAGTTCAGCTAATTTAACCCTGAATTAGTGTTTCAGAATACTGTCCTCTCATTCTTCTAACAGAATTGGATGAGGAGATAGTTTTTACAAAATTGGGTTATTATAAAACTCAGGTTCAGAGATCCTAAATGTTTGGAAATTCTATTACCATTCTGGGAAAAAAGCTTTGAAATTTGAAAGTGAAATGAAGGTACACAGTAAATAAAATTGGCAAAGTATTATATCTATAAACTGAAAGCTTCATGCATAAAACTATGAATTACCAAGGCTGCCAACTCTCCTCTTAAAATTCCCATTTCATTATTGATTAGTTCCAGAAATACTTCATAGATTGAACCACCGCATTTTAAATGTTTCATTTAAGGTAACTGCAAGTATGCGATATTGACGTTCATCATCTGTATTTGCAATAAACAGGAGCATTAAATTTGGATCTATATGAGCAAAATTACTTGAAAATATTTATGCTAACTCCTAGTATTTAGATAAAATATTTTTACTTGAACTAGTCATGTCCAAATACAATAAACATATATAAATTGATTTTTGCATAAATTCCTTTTTTTTTTTGTTTAGACAAATTCAACAACATTCGACAATAAATAAGGTCAAAACCAATTATCACTGTTACTTTAGTGAATTAACACTTCCATGTTCTCTGGAAAAGGAAGCTATATTTAACACATAATTTAATTTCTTGTGAAATTTGTTTTCAAGAGAAAACCAGAAAACATTAGAAGCAATAATGGGCTAAATGCCTTTTTTTAATTGTGTGTTATTCCTGATGCACATTACTGGCTGTTCTTACCCAAATACCATTTTTATTAATTTATTACCATAGATGTAGTTCACAATATACAGTAAAAGCATAGCTTATAACAATATTTGGTTCCGTGCCTATTTTTTAATAATATAGTGTTATGATTTTTTGATTTATTCTTCATTATGACTGCATTGAAAACAGGTGGTCTAGATTTACAGGTTTTTTGAGGTTCATTTTAACCATTCAGTTGTTAATCTGAAAAACAAAACAGGGAAGAATTCTCTGATCATGTACTTTGGAATATACCAAACTTCTACAATGATGGAATTTTTGTATGTGAAGCAAATTTTTGAAGGCTACTGGGAAGAGGACATTTGATTATAGTCAAGGCATTATGTCCTCTGCTTTCCAATGATTTAGTAGATCCCACAGAAATAAGGAATGTCAAAAATTCATTGCATTTTGGACACTGTATCAATCAAGCACTGGATATTTATGCTGCTGGTTAATTAAAAAATCTGAGTGATCTTTAATTATTTTAGATAAAAAGCTGAGTTCTGGGAAGTGCAACATGTATTTTACATGATCTAACGCACAGCAATCTGCAGCAGGAAATGCTACTCCTAACCAAACAAGACATTTTGGATATCTTTATATTCCACAGGGAATACACTTTGAGCATTTGACTACTAAATTTTTCTGAGATCATGTGTTATTCAGTGAGACAGTCATTAATTTCAGCTGATTTCATTGACAGTAACTAGAAAGTAGGTAAATGATAGCACTGGTGACAAGAGTTGTTGAAGAGAAAACACAAAGAGTCAGTTTAACACAGTGATGGACAGAGGGTGAAAGAAATTTTCTAAGCAAAAAGATGTAGAAGAGTTTATAATCGACAAATTCTCCCTCAGAACCTAAAACTGAAAAACATGATCCTTGGTCATTTCTCTTGGCTACCTCTAAGCAACTGGGGAGTCCACTGCAGAAATAGTGAATGATGCTTGTAGAAAGACAAGAAGCTGTGGCAACTCTTAGGCCTACAGTTTCTAAGATCAGTTTGGAGATTCATTCACTCTGATGATCTAAATCCGTGTAAGCTGGACTTTCAGTAGTTCTAGATGTTGGATTTTTATTGGCATCAACCTTTTAATATAACTAAGCCATTAAAAGAAGTTTGTATTAACTTTACTTGACTTTTTGTTGCATTATGAAGCAAATTTTAATTATATTTGCACATATGCCTTAGTGTTCTGCCTTATTTGATAAAGAGAATGGAGAATGAATCATAGGTGTAGTGCAAAAATAGCTTTTGTCTGTTAAAACTTCTGCATCTTTTATTATTGGTGCTGAAAGGTGTTTAGTGAATAAGACAGATAATTACAATAAGAAAAAAGAGAAAAATAGTGGTAAACAAACATGTGTTTTTAAGTGGAAAAATTGCCTTTGCTTTTGCATCAAAGCTCCTAACTAGCGTAATGCATCAAACTAATAGTTCATTCAATTCAGATTAATTGTTTAGCTGAACATGGTTGCATATTCCTCATGCTCAGGATAAAGGATGCATTTGCCCAGGTTCTGAGTACTCTTAGATGAAGCTGAAGTAAACCGAAGCTGTACTTTGAAGAAATGAAATGGTTACATACCATTTCATAAAAAAGAACAGTATCATGTTAGGAACCTAGGCCTCTTGAACACTTTGGACAGTTTAAGCTTTTTTTGCCTCACTTCCCATGTCTGTACTATATGATGTCAATATTATTGCTCCCTAGACTTACCCTGAGACATGAAGGCATGCTGGTAGAGTTTGCAAAACACGTAGCTGTCCCTTCAAAGCTCTTGATGAAGACTTGAGAGATACTATTAAAAACTTTTCAGAAATCCCTCTAGACTACATGAACTGGATTGCCTTTGCCTTTTGCAACCCATACCACTACCATTAGTAATTCAGATTTATCACAGACTACTTTGTAGCTGAGATTATTGAATCACAGAACATGTCATGGGGGAATTCTGGCAGGCACTTGGCCAAGCTCCTTTATTCATGTTCAAATTGTGGTCTACCTGAATCCTTATCTGCAAAGCTGATTTCTAGGCAGCTGAATTTCTATATTTTTATATGGAATTACTCTGTCCCAAGTACAAGACTTTTCATTTGTCTTGGTAGAATTCCAGAGTTTGTCAGCTACTCCCCCTGCTTATATAGATCCCTGTGAAGGGCAGTCTTGCAGAAGTATGCTTGCTGATCCTCTGAATTTGATGCCAGTTGCAAGTTTTCTGAGTGCATTTTGTCCTGTCATCCAAGTCACCAGTGAAAATTAAACAGTATCAGCTCATTATTGAAACCCCTCGTAGTGAGCTGACCCTTAGTCTGTAAAATGCTGACCATGGCCCTTTGAGCCTGAAGGTATGGTAAGATACTTAAAATCCACTCATGCTATCCACACTTCCCTAGCTGGGACCCAATAGTGCTCTGAGTGACAGAATCAAAACCTTGCTAAAGTCAATGATGTTCACTACTGTTCTAATAACCATATGGCTCATCATTTCATAACAGAAGCCAGTTCAGGCTTAAATTCACATGTATACCTTGCAAAATGTTCCCTACATATAGATGAATAAATACAGCTTTTTTACTTCTCTGTGAAGTCCTCTGATGTTAATGTTGCCTGTGTCTGTCTTTGCTGCCTGCGGATTTGTTGACACTGTATTTTAAAAACCTTTTTATAAAATCATCATTCATTCATTACCAGTCTCTGTATTTGAATTTGCCATGATCACAGGGTGCATAATTTGAATAGATTTATTTAAAGTTCAAAAAATTAACATGTAGTTTTATCATATAACACCATTCATGAATACTTATGTGTGCCACTGTTTTGATGGAAAACATTATTTTCAGTTTTATGGCATTCCTTTTTGATAATTTCTAATATCCAGTACTGGGGGAATCTCATGCTGGTGATGTGCTAAATATTTACAATTGGTCTTATAAAGAATCGTTATTGACTTTATACCTCATTAGATTTCCTGTAAGGATTTAGAAAATATAGTGTATAATCCTCCTTTTATGCATTCTTCAAATTGAGAAGTCTTTGTTTCAAATCTTTGATTAAGAACTCAGTCATCACGGTTTATTATTTGTATCTATCTTAAAGTTTTTCAGATGTTTTAAAGAAAAATACCATCAGTGGTTCAGTCAATGAATATAGTTGATAATTAAAGTGTCAGTGTGATAAGGTGTCTTTTAGCTGCATTAATCCTGAAGGTGGGAGTGTTTATTTCATTCTTGACTTTTTTCAACATCACCTTTTAACCCTATTAATATTTAGCTACAACCATATTTATTACATGAAATTCAGTTATGTCCCATTTATATAGAATGTAAGGGCAAAATTATGACTGAGAAGTTTGTGAAGATTAAGAAAAGAAAGTCTGTTACCAGTAGCTTATAGTCACTAATCATCAGCTTTCATAACAGCTGCAATTTTGTAGGATCCTGCAAAGTAAAAGCTGTTGAAAGTATCCAAGGTAGAAACTGACACACAAACTGGTTTTTCAGTGGCTGAATTTTTGACAGAACTTTAGTTAAAAATTCCCTGCGCGGAGAAGACTTTGTCTCTTGTCTGTCAGATGAGTAACAGCTGACCTTGAGAAGATCTCTCTCCAAGAAAGGTGGGAGGCTGACAAAACTCTAATGCAAATGGTGGTGCCTATGATGTTGGAAGAAGGAGAACTTAAATCTGCATCTGCAATATGCGTTGGTTTGTTCTATGCATGACTGAGAAGATAAACTGTGAAACTGCACTGTCCTGGATGGGATGCTGGGAAAGCTTGTATTTCAGCTGACAGAGTGTTCCAGAGATGTCAGGATTTGACTCCGTAGACAGCAGAATGGTGTTCCAGGTCTTGGCAAAAAGGTATACAGGAAGATCAGAAAAGAGTGATCTAAGAAATGGTTTCTAGAATCTTTGTTTTATAGAAATTTAAAGACTTGGTGACCCAATATCTGGGTCCATAGCAGATGACCTCTACAGGATACATGAGGAGAGACATAATCACAAATATTGCTATGTATTTGATACACCAATGGAAGAATCTGAGTAGGTTTTAGTATTGATTTATATTGGCTAATGTATTTTTGATCAGTGTCTTGAAAACGACTTTTTTCTTTTCTTGGAACAAACTGAAAGGTCAGTTGCAATAGAAGACAATCTGGTTAATATTTCTGTACTTGAGTGTATATACTTCTGCTATTCTGACAGCAAATTATAGTCTGGGAGCAACTTCTAAAGGGTGTGCTACTGTTTAGGTTAAGCTCTAAATCTGAACAAAATATCTGAGATAAATTGTTGGATGAAAAATAAAGTGCTCACTGGCATGATCTCCCTGTTGTCCAAACTATTATACTTACTGGAATATTACAGCTCCCGTCTTCCCATATATAAGGAGATGTGTGTTTGGGAATAGATGGAACTTGCCCAGAACTCACGCAGGAGGTGGTAAGAATGCATTCCTGCAAACTGACATGTTAGCACACTAATTTGTGCTGCCAAGCCATGGCATAACCATGAACCCTCCCCCCATCACCTTACTCAGTGATGAAGCCAAATAAGTTATTTACAGGTGTAACAGAAACCAGCTGATGCTGACTTCAGTATCTAGAGTTGTTTCCGAAATAGCATATGTGAATACATTTCAGAAGGGATAAGAACTAACAGGATCAGTGGATGTGAGTAGTGATGTAGAGAAGGTCTGGGAAGAAATAAAAGGAGATGAGAACAAGAAGAGATGAAAGGAAAGAGTGGGAAGACAGAAAGAAAAAAATGGAGGCTATTTTAAATGCATCTGAGATTCTGTGTAGTGATTTTCTGTAGGGAAAGCAGATAGAAGAAAAAGCAAAGACTTATTAACAGATTTTAAATGGAATTAAATCAGAGAAGCTGCCAAAATACTAATTTTAAATATAACAATCTGTGTAAGACTGTGTATACATACAGACTGAATGGGCATTTTTTTGTGTGGTTATTGATTTGCAGATAAACACTAGGGTCACTGAATGTCAAACTCCATGTTATCTTTCTATGAAGTGTCATTTTCATATATTCTTTTTTTTTTTCCTGAAGAGAGATGCTTTTTGAAGCTATTATCAAAAAGTAATCTTTTTGTCTTTTGAATGGAATAGATGGAATCATATTATAAGTATTTCTGAAGCATTTCCATGGGGAAAAGTATCCTAGTTTCAAGAGTTTTATCTAACTTGATGAATTCCACTTTAGTTGGGCTATTTAGAAGCATTGCTTAGGCTGCTCACAGCTGCAAGTACATCCCAATTGTGGAAATTTGTGGCTTGAACTGGCCTCTTTGCATTTCTTCCTCACACTTCTCTGAAGGTTTTGTTGCTACTCATTACAGATTCTGGTACAGCAGCAAAACATTCAGTGCTCTCTTCAGCAGAAGGATTCCTTCCTAGTGCTTTTTTCTGTCTACAACATTCCAAACTGAAAAGTAAGCTACTAAATTTATAAATAACCCAAAACTCAAATGAATAAATGCAATGTTGTTAATAATTCTTTTTAAATTATTTTCTTAACAAACGAAACCACACTGATATTCAACAGAAGATAGTAGATAAGAAAACAAGCAAAATAAAGACTTTCACTTGAACATTTTCTGCCCTGCTAACTAAATAAAATCTGAAGACAGTGATATCTGTGCAATCACATATATACCCATGATGCAAGATCAATGGAGTTTGGGCACCTTTCTCTGTTTTTCAAAGTCTAATGAATATATTTACAGTGACTGTAGAAAGCAATAATATCTTTCTTTGCTTTTTCCCTTATGTTCAGCCACTATAGTAGGTAGCATTTCCAGAATCTACAAGAAAAATTGTTCAAATATATTTTAAAATATGTATTTCTGCTGTAGATAATTTCCAGTGCAGAGAAATACGTCACAAAAGAGTTGGTGAAATGCACAGAAGCTGACAGAATGCATAGAAGTAACAAATTGAAGCTTTTCAGAAACTTGGCGATGTGCATAAGTTGGTGTTCATGTGATTTTACAAGCAGCACTAGAAAGGTGTTTTGGAAATGGTGCATTGCATTTGACAAAAATGAACTATCTTCCTTCCCCAGAAGAAAGAGGATAGGTCATGTTAATAATGACATAGAAAATTTCTTTCAATGTAAGTATCTTCCAAAATTTTTCAGTTAATATCTTTATATATATATATATATATATATATATATATATATATGCCTTTTTTCTCCCACTTCTGCATTTTTTTTTCTCTCTTGTACATCTTTCCTAATACCTTTCTCACCATCATTGCAAAGACTCGGCACAGCAATTTTGGAAGCTCATAACTGAAGCTCAGTTATGTGCATCTAAAAATGTTAAGTTCAGAAAATTAATCCATGAGATTCCACAAAAATATCTGAGACTAAATTTACTATCTCATCAATACCTGATACCCTTGCTTTGTGCTGATATTGGTTTTAAAAACTGACACATTTCAGTCCCATTCTTCAATAGTCATTGTTAGCAATAAACTATTATAGCAAGAACTGTTTTTCTATTTTAAAGAAAACATCTAAAACTCAAGGGCAGACAGTACTTTTTTACTGTCAATGTCAGTGTTGTTGGGGAAAGTCATCTTATTCTCCGTATTCTGAACAAAGCCACTTATTCTCTGCTGAGTTTATGGTGGATACAAGTGTAGAGTGTTAAGTGTTGAGCACTAAATGAGAAAATTGGTTGCAAGTCTATGAGGTTTTTTGAAATTCTAATGAATCTCATTTGAAGTATGTATGCTAATATTGCACTATGATCTGCTATATTCTCATTTCTGCTTTATTTATGCACAGGTAATTTTTAGCGCATGCTTTCCTCTTATCTTAAAATTAATAAAGACCTTTTTAAAGGTTTTTTAAAAGTAACTATTTCTGCAAGAACAGCTGTTTAAGAAAATATATCAGAAAATGTTGTAATGCTATGCATGCACGGTCATTATTCGTATGTGTCCATACAAATGATCAGATGGGTAAGATGTCCTAGCTGTGGGTGTTATATCATCACATATCAGGACAGGTATGATTAGAATAGGTAATCTGGCATATTTTCTTAAACAGTGATGTATCATTTTAGGTCAGAGGACTTCTCATATTTTCAGGACTGAGAAATTAATATTTCATTTACTTTGATTTTTTTTTTAAAGCATATCTTAAAATTAACGTTTGCACCAATTTATTGGCTAGAAATATATTGTTGTCTAACTTGGAATATTGAGTCTATAAAAGCTGTGAGTTTATATACACACAAAAACCTAAGATACCGTATCCGACTACTTTCAGATCAGCAATTCCAGGAACATGCATCAAATCAAATTTTAACCCATCATAATAACTTTGAAATTTCCCTTAGGATTCCTTGAATGGTGCATGAAATCAGTTACAAAACATACTGAGAGGATATGTTAAGGTTGAGCAGGCAGTTCAGTCTACTGAGATGATAGTAGGAACAGGAGGGAGAGAGACTTATTATCGACCACTTTGTTTACTGTCTCTTCAAGAGATGTAAATACGTAAAAGCTGGAATTACATTCTTCTTCATAATGAGAAAGAACCAGTCTGTCAATCAGGATATCCAATGTTTGTATTATTTTGCTTATCCCTAATAAATAGTCTGTGAGAAACAGCCTGTGGACATTATGAGTGCAGATTACTGATTTCCACCGCAACAGAAGAATTTGAAGCCATATAGATTAGGAGTTGACTTTCTTGGCCTGAGTTTTCCTCTAGGCTGAAAAAGCTTTCATAACAATTGAATGGCCTCTGCAACTTCAAAGGGTTCTCATAACAACACAGTCTGTAGAATGAATCCTTTATCTGCACTGTTGTAAATATTGTTAGCATATGTAGTAGTGATACTTTTCAAAACACAATCAGGTTTACCTAGTATTCCTGTGGTACTGATACAAGAATATAAGGCTAACTAATACATATAGATATTTCTTTATATTTTCCAAAGTGACTTTAGCCAGATTTGAGTGACATAGCTTTACAGGTTTTTTTATCTCATGTATTTCCTGTCTATTAAGTAATTCTCCAGCTGTCTGATATGGTTCAGGTTTGATACAAAGTAACCATGACACGGTTGAGAAACTGCAAAAATGTATTTGAATTGTCAGTCAGTGCTGCTAATACTGCACTTCTGGTAATTCTGATCTTGAATGATGTATTCAATGAGGTGCAGCCCACAGCTTCATGAAAACATTCTCTGTTTCTGTATTTGATGACAAGAGAGCCTTAAGGAATCGATGACTCCTCATATGTCTATGAACTGTGCTTCTGAACTACTTTTTAATGATCCTACTGCCCTGAAGAGCAAGTGAAAGTATACATTTTATTGATTTTTGTAAAGACTTCAGTGAATCATTATAGTGCGTGTTTCACTCCTTTATAACTTGAGTTCTGTTGAGTGCTTTGGGCTGTGCAGATTTGTGAGAAACACAAGATCTTGGGGAGAAGTTGAATTCAGTGGACATAGCAAGTGAAATGCATTTAATTGAAGTAAGAATTAAATTTAAAACACGTGCATAATGAGCTCTGAAATTTTGCTTTAGCATTATCAGTTTGTGAATTTGAAACTAACAGAAAGTAATTATCGCTGATTTTCATAATGATTGCCATCATTAACATTTTAAAGAAGTTAAAACATTTGTAATATGTAAGCAATGACGTTCAGAGGAAATCCTATTAAAAGCAATGAAAAATACCAGAAGGGTAAAACTATTTTCAGAAAGTAGTACACACTGTTTAATAATTCAGCGGCATGCAGTTAATTTACTTTTTTTCATTAAAAAATGTTAAGATACCTTAAATTATTTTCCCTTAATTTACTAATAAACTTAAAGAAGCTTGCTTTCTTTAAAAAAAACCTTAGAAATCATATTTGCTGGGTGATTTCCATGTACAATTAAGAAACATGCCTTAAAATTATAAAAATTACTGTATTGGTCCCAGGTCCAACTAGTCCAATGCTTTCTCTCCACGTGAACTTAAGCTGATATCTAGAGAAGTGTAAGAATCACATTAGTATAATTTGTTCTTACTCTCCCAAGTGTTTGCGTAGTGTCTTCGTGCACATTTAAAATTCTAGAATCCACAAAAACATTTGAAAAATATTTTTTTTAGATCTATCACTTCAAACATGAAAACTACTTACTTATTTTGATGGCTTTCCAGTCTTAGAAGAAACAATAAGACATCAATACCATGACAGCCAAGATTTTGTTGACTCCTGCAAAATCTCTCTGCATTATCTGCTTTGTAAAATAAAAATTCAAACCTATCTAATTTTTTAAAAATATTTAAACTGATCTATACCCTTGTCATACTTGTTTTCCTCTGAGCTTTTACCCATTTTGCAGAGGACACAGAGCTGCATATGGTATTCATGTGGACAAATCACAGAGCAAAATTACATTGTTTTTTGTTTACTTTTAGTTCTTTTACGAAGAACTTCTAATCATTGATTTGAATTTTTCTCTGCTAGAGAGGACAGAGTTGATAAAACTGCTTATTATGACTCCATTGTTTCTCTCCTGACAAGTCAACTTACAGCCCATTGATCTAGATTCAAAGGATTGCTTTTGCTGTTGTTTAATGCTTTTCTCTCCCATTTAATTTATCTACCATTTTATTGCTTGAGTTCTCAATCTCATAAAGTCCTTGAACTACTTCTTACAACCTACATTCATTCTTACTACTTCAAAGAACCATTAAAATATATAGACTTTGTTTCAGTGGTAAACAATTTATTAGTATATGCATCTATAAACCTTTGTAAGATATAATCATATATAATTTATTTAGTAATTTGATTTACTTCAGATGATATTTTAAGAATTTTCTTAAAAGATATTTGCTTATGCAGTAATTTTTGGTCCTAAGAAAATAAAAGATGAAACCTATTTCACCTGTTTCAATATTAAAAGAATTTGATGCTAAGTTCACTGAAACAAGAGGTCAGCTGACATATTCTAGTTTATCCTTTGTACTTTTAAAATCTGAAGCACTCTTAATGTTTCTAGTTATTTGAATAAAAAATACTCTATCCTTGTGAGAGGAAACAGAAACCATGGGGTGTTAGCTTCACATTTGTCTTTCAGAGAAGCTGTAAGTTCTCTCATAAAATAAATATTTCCTAGGATGACCTATCAATCACTCTTCATTAAATCTATAAATAAGTGCAGAAATTATTCTGTTTTCTTTCATAGTTTCTGATAATTTTCTTATGAAATTGTTTTATGCAGGACTTCCTAACTTTCCTACAAAAATATTATAATTTTCATTAAAAATGTTTTTCTAGTCTCTTGTCAGCAAAGACAAGAATGAGGATGATGAATAAATAGTAATCGTAATGGTAATTGTTTTCAGTTTTGAGTAACAACCATATTGCTGTTATACAGAACTAGAATCCTCTGCTACCCTGAGCATAAGGCTGAAAATAAGACTTGAATTTTAATCCAGACTGTGCAGCTAAAACATTAAGGAGTTGTGAAAAAGTTATTTATGCCTTTTTTTTTTCTTCCTTGCTTATGTGTGTGCTGTTAAACAATTTTGGGAAAAGAAAGACTTCTTTGCTGGCATAAGGTCCTGGAGAACAACCACTGATGAATCATGCTCTGTTACTTTTCATAATGAAACATTCTACTAAATATGTGAATAATATGTTTACAACGAGTTCAAAGCAGAAGATACTGCAGAAAATGACAAAATTAGTCATGCTAATGGTGATGTGTGCTGATTTTAAAATTGCTGTAAAAAAAGAGCAAAATGACACTGATGAAAAAGCTTTTGTTATGTCATTTTGAGTAAATTGAGATCAACGCCAGAAGAGCAAAAGGCACATTACCTGAGTTCATTTCAGCTATTTCAAGCTAACAAGTAATGTTATCCATTAAGTACAGAGCTTACTGTAGTTCATGGAAAAAAGGCTTCTTTGTTGGGTTTTAAAAGTTGTTTTATTTTAAATTAGGTTTGAAATAGGCAAACAATATAAATACAGGCTTGATGTGGTCTTAATTTTAAATGGTGGGTACTATTTGGCATAATGTTCATTGAAGAGTGTTTTGTGGTTGCTAGGAATAAAGAGATAGAACTTATGAAAGTTAATAAGAAAGTTCAAATTGCACATGTATCAACAGAATTAAATTAACCAAGGCAGTCTACAGGTGAGTAAGATCTTCCTCCTTTTACAGATGATCAATTATAAAGTGATACACAAACTACAAATGTGACATCTTCCCATACTTTTTAGGTTTCAAAACTTTATTCAGCGTGATATTGTGGCTGTTCTTTACTCATCTTCATACAGTAAGGAATTGCTTAGTCTTAATAAATTTCATATGCTTTAGTTTTTCTAGTAGCCTGAAGTGGTATTCTACGATCACAGATGAGTTTTACGGTGTGTACAGACCCATACAGACCATTTTGGGACATTAAAGGAGTTAAGATTAGATTTTTTTTTCCCATGTATAGGGAAAGAATTGAAATAGCCCAGCTTTTACTATCTATTCTTTAACTTCTTCAGAAAACTCAAATCCAAGTATAACAACTCTTTTCATAAATGTGCTAAATTTAGAGCATCAAAATGTTCCATATTATGCACATTGACCCAATGCTTAGGATTATGAAAACAGAAAAATTGGTCAAAGCACTGTACAGATATCACTGTCTTTTTTTTCCTAAGAGAACCCTATCCCCTTGTTATATTTTAGAAGTGCAATGATACAATTTTTTCTGTTGACTTACAAGAATATTGATATAGCTTGACTTATACTACAAATGGCAACCCAAGATGTATGACTCTTGAAAACATAATTGTTAAAATAAAGATCCATTATTGATTTATTTCTATTGCTGTTGGGATATTTTTAGAAATGTCAGCTTTGAAAACTCCTTTTTCCCACCTTTCTCAGTTTAATTACTAAATATTGGTCAAACTGAGAAAATTTAAATACTTACACTCTAAGTATTGTAATACTTTCCTCAGAGTTATTAATGCTTAGCTGCTTTTGCTTGTATTGGCCAATAAATTTTAAAACATTTTCGAAAGACAGCTGTATGTGGAGCTAAAAGCCTTATATGTGAACAGACTCACTGTATTTGTGTTCATGTCTTTTGGACTGTAAGCTATTTAAGGAAAGCTACTTGAATGCAATGTCTATATCTTCCAAAAATTCCTGTCTATGGGACATGTACCAGAGATGAACTAGCACTTTAAGCTTGAAAACAGAACAATGGTGTATGTAGTAGTGATGATATGACATTGCAAAACAAAGTGTACCCCAAAACCAAAAGATGTCTGATAGTTATCCATTTTATTTGTTGATTCAGTTGATATAATTTTGCATTTGATTTCAGTATGTACTGAAGATATTTTAGAAAGTGACCAGCAATATATTTATATTAGAAAGTACTTAGAAATTTATAATAGAAAAACTGTTCTTAATTTGATCTAATTTTAACTGAAGGACGTGCAAAAGTAGGTCTATAAGGGCAGGCAAAAGTAAGTCTATAACATATATTCTAGATAACTAAAGAGAAGCAATGAGAAAAGAAGTACTTTCATAATTTGCAGTAAAGCATTTGGTATGATTACACATTAAAATTTGTTTAGTCAACTAAAATCTGGGGAGTTAGTAATGATAAAATGAATAAGGAGCTGGCTGAAAGGGAGATGATATGGGTTCAATGAAATGGGAAAATACCACTATGATGAGTTATTATTGAAGTTTTCCAGAGACCACCTGGTAAAAAGCTTTTTTAATGTTTAGAATTGAATAACAGTGAAGCCTGACACATTAAAAGGGATATGAAAATTAATGTTACAAAGTACAAGATCTTATACTTGGTTAGTAGTAAGAAATTATACTTTAAGCTGAGAAGTAATCTACTGCAAAGAGCACAGTAGAAGAAAGTTGCGTGGACCTGTCATTCAAAGGGCAACTGTGAGGAACCAGATGAGATCAGTGTGAAAATGGCAATTGCATTCTACAGGCATATTGACAGAATCCATTCGGGAAAAGATATGGATTAGTTGACACATTGCACTTTATTATTCTAACTATTGTGTACAGTTTTCTCTCTTGTGTTTTCAAGAGAGTTGAATTCAAGTTGGATGAAATACAGTGATAACTTCAGTAATGAAAAACATGGTGGGAGGAACCAGAAGAACTTGGCTCAGGATCATTAGGCAGGATGAAGGGTAGTGGAGTTTGCAGAATGGCTGCAACAGCCAGAAAATTTCTCAAACCCTTTCCACCATATAACACACATTCCTCAACCAGTGCAGAAATATCTTATATTTAAATAATTAGTTTTGGTTTGGTTTACTTGTTCGAGGTTTTTTGTTTGGTTGGGTTTTGTTTGTTTATTTGGGTTGTTGGGTTTGTTTTGTTTGTTTGTTGGGGTTTTGTTTGGGTTTTTTTGTGGGTTTTTTTGTTTTGTTTTGTTTTTAAGGTGCTTTGCTTTGTTTTGTTTCATTTTGTTTCTACATTTTAAAATCTTGGATATTTTTGAGCCTCTTCAGAAAGAGTTCCTTTTTCCTGATCAGTGTTAGAGTTTGAAAATGTCTTCCCAATAGTTAACACTTATTCTACTTTCTCCCTTTTTGTCCTATTTTATAATCATCTCATTTTATGTTATTTCCAACCAGACATTTTTACACAGCTGTCTGCTGTCTTCATCTTCTAACTACACTTCTAGCTTTTATTTAAATGTTTGGGTTGTTTGGGCTTTTTTGTGCATTTCTCTCCTTTGTCTGAATGTATCCAGTAACTGTTGTAATTAAGAACCAGGGATGCATGTCAGATTGATATTGCATCTGGAAGAGTTACAAACAAGCTCACTAATAAGGTACACCGTAGCAGAGCATTCACACTTCTGATAATGGCAGCATAAAAGGTAATATGTTATATAAAAGGTAATATAAATATATATATTTATATATATTACTGCTGTGTAACCAACAATATCCACATTTACTTTTTTGCTTGGTGATGGTGTCAGTAAGCAGAATTTATTTCACTTCCATTTTTTCTAAACCTTTACTCTGTCTTTACATTTAAAATTAAATAAAAAAAAATATGTGTGACTTAACTTCAAATAATTATTATTGATCTACAAAGGCAACATGGATGCAAAGCTACGAGTTGTCCTAGTCGGGGATATCTCTCAGTGACCTGATATCACTATCTGTCAAAAAAGTATGTTGTCTCAGAACCAGGTTTTCATTTCTTTCAAGGAGGAAAGAAGAGATCGTAAATGCATCATTTAGTTCCTGGGCCTATCTTTCATGTTTCCAAAGGAATGTCATGGAGCCTGGGCTCTGAGAGAGGTGCTGCTCTGTGAACCTGAGAGTTTTTTGCACAGACCACACCCTTCCACCTCCAGCAGCGCCTGATTCTTTTACCATGGCTGCAGACTGTTAATGGTCAGGGATTTTCAGGGAGTGACCTGTCAAAAAGCTCTGTACTAGGTACTGCCCTGTAAGCTTAGGGCTTTTTGGTTTGGGTGGTGCTTTTTTTTCTCCAATAAGGAGAAAACATATACAATAGTTTTCCCCTTAGATAATAAGAAAAGCAATAATGCAACCTATATATGATTTTTTCTGTGAAATAATAACTTATACTAAAAGTAATTTTATAATATATGAACGTTTTTCACATAAATGTTGTTCAATATTTTGTGGGAAAGCAGTGATTCTGGTGCATTTATTAGAGTTTTTTTCATAATTTGTAAGAAATATGTAACATCAGCGCATTGGCCAGTTCCAGGTAGTACAACTGTTTCTTCATTTTGCAAAATTTTACACTTGTCTGTTTTGTTAAAATGTAAGCATGAGATAGCTGTTGTAATTGACATTTAAATATATGGTATTGAAAACTGAGAATTTTTAAAGAAATTCTTAGGGAATTTCTCTGGCAAAAATTTTATTATCATACATTATTATTATTATTATTATTGTTATCATGTTTATAATTACTATTTAAAAAGTTTAAAAAAAGTAGTTGAATTATTAGTGTCAACAACATGATACAGTAGTCTCTTAGTTTTGATTTCAGAATATCATTTTTGCTAATGTAGTAAATTTTTAGTTTTACATTTGGTAAATGTTCTCGTTTTATAGCATTGAGCTCTAATTAAAAAATATAAACATGTCTATAATAGTGATTGGTCTTATGTATACAGGCATACATAATAATACTAGAGTTAATTTTATTTAAAATTTTATTGAAATCTTGTAGAATTTAAATTGTCTGTGTCAGTTTATCATGTGAGACTTAGCAGTTTTCACAGAGGGCCCTATAACACCAGATGATTTCATGATCACTACTTCATACCTTGAAGTATACTGAATAGACACTTCAAAAATACAGATAATTATCCCTTTGTAAATGGAATATCAGAATACTTCTCTACCTTTTGAGATCTCTGCATAGTGAACTCAGTAAAGAGGCAAAATATGGCTACTATTAGTTGGCTACCAGTTTTGAATCGTTCAGTAACCATACAGTTGTCTCTCAGTAAGTCTGCATGATAGTGTCACTGAAAAAACATCTCCTGTAGCATAGAAGCTGCAGTGCTTCTGAGAATGCAGTAGGTTTAAAAAACTACACTAAATAGCAGAATAGTCAATTTAATTTGTACATATTCCTTTTCTTAGTGTAATGCATTGTGTCAGGTAATGCATCTACTTAAAAAAGGTCAGTCTCATTTGGGCATGTCTGGTGGGTACTGTCACTTCCATTTTGAGTCATAGAACAATCCTTCTAAAAGAGAAAAGAATCAGGATGGGCTCTCTTTGGATCTAAATATAAAATTATTATTTCTAATCACATTTTTTAACAATTTAGTTTGATTATTTAAAAGCAAATCTTACTTTCCTGAGGATGTTGATATGCTTTTTTAATGCTTGCACATTAGGGGGTATGAAGTATTGCTTTTATGAGGCTAAAAAGAACATATAGGGGATCTTAGCTTCCTTGTAGATTTCTGCTTTGTTATAATGAAAGTACTAATGTCTCTCTTATATGAAAGTATTTTGGTAATTAAAAAATAATAGATACACGATGCATTTTGTAGTTTACTTGAAGAATGAAAGATTAAAAAAGTAGAGATTTTTCATGCTTTACTGGCTGAATGGAAAAATTGCTATTTGGATGATATTCAATTCCTATATAGTTCTTTTGTCTAATATGACAAAATCCTTACAAATATAGAATTTTGGTATGCTGTGTTTAGTCAGGCACATCCCAAATGAAAAAGCCAACTCTCAGCTGATCAACCTGTAACCTAAGGCAATTACACAAGAGGGAAGAGTATACAGTGTCATCAGTTTGATATGTATCACTCCTTTTTTATCCAAGTGTCCAAATGAGTTCTGGGACATAGAAGTGAAGAGGCCTTCTGTTAATATTGGAGTTATTTAGTACATAGATGAGTGGAGAAAGATTCAAGGTCTGTACTCCTATCACACATCTAAATTTTTTAAAGATTTTTTTTTTTTTGAACACTGAATAATGATGAACTGTTAGCTAACATGAAAAAAGAATAGAATGAAGTTTCTGACTACTCCACTGCTCTGGCATTAACTGTCAGATAACTTCCGGTGTCTGACTTTGGATACACCATCATGTGTATTACAGTCTTACCTCTGAATTCATTTTCATGTTAAATACTTCTTCTTACAGCATGATACTTGTCAGTCAATGTAATTGAAATGTCATGCTGACCTTTATTTGAAATCCTCTGAAATTCCTGGGGTTTTTGGAAGTTCTTTTTACTTTCATTCCATTTAAAATACTTAAATTACCCATGGTCAAAAAGTGCATGCTAATTGACTGTATGAAACTACCTGCTAATTGATCTTGCAAACAATATGTCTTTTGCAGATGTAGTTCAGCTGAGTCTGCCTGAAGATCAAAAAATAAGCACCACTGCAGCAACAGTGGGACAAAGTGCTGTCTTAAGTTGTGCCATCCAGGGAACACTGAGACCTCCCATCATCTGGAAGAGGAATAATGTCATTCTGAATAGACTAGATTTGGAAGATATCAGTGTAAGTAGCAGAAAGTTCTATTTAACAGCTTATTATCAAGACTTGTCATAAATAATAGAAAAGCTCCTTACTCATGGTGTTTCAAAGAAAAGAAATGGAAATGATATGCCTGCTAAATTCTGTCTGTTTTTATTTTGCTTTGTATTTGAACCCTTGCTGTTAAATATAAAGAAAAGATGTTTCACAGACCAACCATTTAAAAGAATAAATATACCAATAAAAGCACATGAAGATCAAATTGCAGCCCAAAATACAGTCAGCATTATACAGTCAGGGTTATACATTCTTCAAATATCTAGAAGAAAAGAGATATTTATGAAATTAACATTTTAAGAAATGTATACAATCTGTACAAACAGATCATAATAATAACAACCATATCTTCTAATAGGTCAGTGGAAATGTATTTTTTCCAAAATAAGTATTTCATAATAAAATTGATTCTTTTACTCATTCCTCCAAATATTCAGCAGTGTGTATGGTACCTCTCAGAGAATGAAAAAAGGGATATCAGTATAATTTATAAATCTTTCTTTTTTAGTAAGGCATATATTTGCCACCTAACTTAGCCTTGACCTCAAAATACAGAGAAAAATAGAAAATGAGAAACATGATTACATCTTCTGACAAAACTCTAAAAATAGGTTTTCGGCTGTATTTTCTGTGCTTTTGGGTGTGCTTACTTGGCTTCTGCCATTTTGTATTAGCAAAGTTATAAATGTGGACAAGTTGACACATTGGGAGTTGTGATTTCTGTCTGACCCCAGCGAGTCTGAAATCCCCAGAACTGTTATATGTGTGGAATACTTCCACAATCAAATATCTAGTTTGTCTATTTTTATTTCTTTTTTTTTTTTTAATGAATATTTTATTTCTAAGGTGGCAATAGTTCTCATGCATAATCTTTGTTTTGGTTTGGTTTTTCTTAGTTCTGTTAGTAACCTGAGCTTCCTCACAGTGGTGCTCTGTAAAATAAGGGACAATTTCAAAGCTCATCATGCTTGAGTTGTACCTTTAAGTCATTTGAGAGGCTTAGGATAAACCCAGTATCATCTGAAAAGTTCTCTTTTAAATAAAGGTCTGCAAAATCTTACTTGAGCTCCAGAATTATGTTAGTCTGTGCATTTTGTGTGCAGGTACAGTAAAAACTTTTAAGGGAATAAAAGCTTCTAGTGACAGGAGTGCATAATTCTGATGATGACTGTATTTATCACTTATTTGTTACCTTAAGAAAAATATAAACAGACTGGAATGCTTGGAATTCTTTTTAAGCAAAAATTATGTTATAGTTCAGTCCCTTAATATTAGGAACTGTTTTGTTATGATTCAAATATAGAAAGAGAAGGTCAGTTCCAATATCCATGGAGTGAGGCACTAAAATTAATAGAGCTCAAATATATCTATGTGATATTAATCTAATATCTTTTCTTCAAAATTTATTTTATGACTCATTGTTTCCACAGATTTGATCTCTATATATTTATTTCTAGATTTTCCTTTGACTTGTTTCTTTTTTTTTTCCATATTTCTTTGGTCATTTCATATCTTTCTGAACCTGTTTATCATATATTCACTTTTTTGGTTCTTACAGTTTCCTATTTTTTTTAAAGACTATTATGTGATCATAACTGAGTATGCATTCAGGCAAAGTAATAAAAATAAAACCTTGGGGAAAAGAAAAATAATTGTGCAAAAAAAAAAGTGGTGTCTTATATTTCACTATAGAAAATTAATTTAATACTTAAATAAATATTACTTCAAAGGAACAACACAGAGTGTGCACCAATGGATGTCACTATTTAATCACCAAAGAATGTGTTAGATTTATTCAAGCAATTTTAAACATTAAAAACCCCTTAGTCCTTGTACAATTTAAGATGCCCCCAGAGGCTTTACTATGGCTATATTATAAACTACAATGATATTTGCCTGACCTGGGAATTCTTAATTTACTCAGTTATACAAGAACCATGCCTGTGCATCTCAAGACTTACAATGTTGTGGAAACAGTAGTACATTTTGTGAAAATAACAAAACAAACACTGACCTGAGAAGATAGATAGTTTGGGTTTGGGGTTTTTTCTTCAACAAAATGCATCAAAGATCAACATAACTGGAAGTCAGCACAAATATATGAAACCAATCAGACTAAGCAGTAGTGACAATGTGATTTTGTAAATCATAGCAAGCGCTCATACTTATAAATTTTTTTCACTATCCAGTTCCCAATATGAATTAAGCTATATGCTTCAAGGAGGACAAACTCAGAACAATGTAATGTCCTACTGTTTTGCCAGATGGAAAAATGCAACACGAAGGAGGAAAGGAGTCCAAATCTAAACTGAAATTGATAGATGAATTTCTATTTATTTCTTTTTTTAGTATCCTACTCCTCTACTGAAAGTATACAGGATATATCTCTAAAGCCGTCAACTGCGGAGTGGCTAAGAGTGCGTCTTAATGAGTAGTGTTTTATACAGTCTAAAATAACTTAAAGAAATATGAGGAAATACTGTTTCACTTTCAAAGGATGACAATAAGTAGTGTATTTTAAAATTTTCTGTTAGGTGTGCAGTCAGATACTAATAATGTAACTGTTAATACTCAGTTGATAATTTTAAAAGTTCTTAGTACTCCTCAACTCTTCTTGTGGTACTTATCAGTAGCAAGTTGCAATACTTCCAAAAATAGTAATCTTTCTTTTACTGAAAGTAAAGAGAGTCGGGAATAATGAGCATCCATCTGAGTGAAATTATGAAAAATTATATGCCTCTGCAAGTTTTACTTTACTTAAATTGTAATATGATTGGTCTGTGACTCACTACAGAATTGATATCACAGGACATTTTGCTGATATTTTAGTGCACATATAAAAAGGCTTCTGTTATCCTGTATCTTAAATTTAATATTTGTCTTTCCACTTACCTCTTGGAATACGTTTTAGCTAACCTATTGTGAGAGAAAATAATTCCAATGTATGAAAAATAGCAGATATATTTCCCAAATGCAATACATACTACTTTTTTAATGTTAATTTATTCACTTTTTAAAGTTTTAATTTCTTATTTTACTTCATTGTTTTTCAGTTATTTTCCTCCAGTTTTGCCTTCAGATTATTCCCTATACATGTGAGCAATACACTTCCTTACAAGACCTCAGTCCTTTGTTCTTACATGTATTCAAGATCTACTAAGATGATTTGTCCATGTGCAAAGTGTAACAGTAACTTCAAAAGACTGTAGTTCAACTTTTCCTTTTGATAAAAACCTATGGCGTCTTTCTTCAGCTAGCCTTCACAGAAAGCACGTAATATTTCTAGTTTGGGATTCTTGAAGTTATGTATAGGTTGTCTTTTTCTCAAAAATTCTCATTTGTTCATCTTGTTAAAATTAATTTCCACATTATAACTGTCACTTGTTTTGGTCTCATTCAGCGTTGGCATTCTCTTCTTGACATATTTCCCCTTTGCCCACCAAGAAAAAACACAACCCCAAAACACCATAATGGAGAATGTCACTTAAAGCTAATGTTCTCTAAAGAACATGATACCTTATATTCTGTAGAGTTCTGCTCAGCAATTGATTACAAAAAGGTTTCCAGATTGTCCTAAGCACTATTATTTTTTCTAGAAAGGATTCCTGACATCTGACCTCTTCTTTTTCTTCCAATTTCTCATCCTGTATTCCCCCTTTTTTTATTCTTAAGAAAAATCTCAGGAGAACTTAATGAACTATTCCCTTCCACATTGTCTTCTCCCATGGGAGGCTATGGGCCTACATACAAGCTTCTCTTTATGCATGGTTAAATTGTTCTTAATACAACACAGTTATGGCTTTAGAGCAATGGTCAGAAATATAAATGCCCTGTCTGCCAAGAGAGAGAGAGTGTGTGGATGTGTGTGTGTTTGTACTTCTGATAAAATCCCAAGTGAACCATAAATGTCAGGGAAATATTCCTCAATCTTTTTTATCTGCTCTCCAAAAATAACAACTCTTAAAAGTAAAAAACGAAAAAAAATATTATTAGGATATAAACTAGAGGACTTAAATTTAAAGAAAGTGAAGTTTAATAATCAAAACAGAATAGTGTCATAGTTCTGTCCAGGACAGGGGCTGTTTTTGCAGTAGCCAGATGGGAGCATGTCTAGTACCTGGAGGTAATTCTGTGCCACCTCATGTTTTCTGGTGATGAGGAAGGGGCTCCCTTCCAGGTCAGGTAGCCTAGCGGAGAGGGGGGTGGGTGAGCAATCCATGTGTGAATCACTTGCCTCTTTTTTCTTGTACAATCTGTCATTAGTATTGTTGCTGCTACTGTTCATTCTCTTGTTTCATTGCTATTTCCAGTAAATTGTTCTTATCTCAACCTCTGATCTTTACCTTTTGTGCCTCCAATTCTCCTCTCCAGCCCTGTGCGGGAGGGTGAGTAATTGAGCAACACTGTGGTTTGGAGGGTTTCAGTGGGAACACTAAATTGTGGAATACCATTCCTAAACCATGACAAATAGATATTCAAAATTTGTGTAAATTTCTTTATTTATGAGTGTGCTAAAAGAGGGAATGCCTGCTTGCAGGGATGGCTTAGTCAATGCACTGACTTTCGGATTTGCTGCAGCAAGCTCTGCATGCTCTTGCTTCATTCCTTAGGAGCTTTTCCTCCTCTCTGATGTTTTCCCACTGGCCCTCTTACTCTGCAGAGTCTTTGATGGGGGTCTCTCACCCTTATGTGAGGAAAAGTGTAGGAGTTCTATGACATAAAGGGAGCACCAGAACCTCAGAGGTGATGCTCCCACTTTTTGGAAGACAGTAACTCGTAGTCCAACAATGAAGAAATCAAACTGTTCAGTCATAGTACCATAGTCAAAAAGCTAGCAATCTTGTTCAGTACAAAATCTGGGTCCTGAGCAGTTTATTTTGAGCTTTTATTAGTAAATTTCAGTGCAGCAATTACAGTGTCAGATCTTCTGTGTGGTCCAGCAGTATTCATTCTATGTGTTACAGTCAGGATATATGAAGTTGACCTTAAAAGCCTACTTGCAGGTTTTCCTTATATATTATGCTTATGACACCTCTGAAACATATCTGTTACATATTTCTCATATATTTTCTACTGATTTTTTTTCTTATGAGGTAGTTTGGTTTGTTTAACAGTGACTCATCAAAGTCAGCACATTTCTATTTTTACCTGTATTGAATTGTCCTTTATGTTTTACACAGTTTTTCTTTTAAGTAGGATGTATAATTACCTCTTCTATTGAATGGGTCAAATAACGTTTTTGTTTTGTTGGGTTTTTTTTTCTATTCCACCTTAGAAGTAAAGTGAAAATAATTATTGTCAAAAATGCCAATCACCTTTATCAAATACCTAATTTTTTTTGTTTACTTATAGTTAAGCCAAAAGTTTTGACCACCAGTGCAACCATCTCATTCAGTTCCCTTCCATCCTTCTTTTTTCTCTTCCTTTTTTTTTTGAATCTGATTTTGAGTCCTAATTAATTCTTTAGTGCTGGGATAAATCACATGTATGACTTGCAAGATATGGTATGTTTTATTTTGAATATTAAGGCTATTTTAATATTTATTTTAGTGATGGTATGATGAATGCTACTTTGGACTTTACATAGTGTTTTCATGACACTGTAAAGGCACATATAAACCAGGTACCAAAGCTGATCTGTAGGCTTCTGGGTTAATGAAGTACTGTGAAAAAGATTGGGATGAGATTTCATTCACAAAGTATCAATTCCCATTAAAATAATTTGGATATGCCAGTTCTATAAATTTAGCCTAATTGAAGTTATAATACTTCAGAACTTTATGATACAGCTTATTATGTACATTTTTTTATGGTGGGGACTATTTTAACTTTGAGCTGATGATTCTCTTTATAAAGAAATGTTAAGATCCTCATAGGCTTTCTCTTCTCTTGTGCTCAATCAGTGCACTTCATTTTATCTTTATTACAAATGAAAGTGTTTGCTTCAGAGGTGAACAGAGTCATATTCTGTGGGCCATCATCTCCTCTCATGCTTTCAGCAGTGTAACTGAGACCAGGATCTGGTCATTTTTCTATTACAGAGTGGGGCAAAGTAATTGTTTCTTGCAGAGCGGAGTCCCTTGTCTTACACTACTCATAATTTTGCATTCTAGAGCTGTTTCTACCGTTAATATCCAAAATAGCTGAATCCATTAGTATTTTTCTGTTTGATTTTCTGCATTTCAAAATAAAAGTCCTTGTGACAGTGAAAGGTGATGATATAACATGTAAATCCATTTTCCTTTACCATGAAGAAATCCTTGAAAATAACTGCAGGCAAGCCATATTAAACAACCTCGAAGACAGTGTTATACATTTCTGACATTTACAGACAGAAATTATTGATAAAATGAGAAAGGGACACTGTGGATTTCTGAGTTACTTGATTCTTCCAAATGAATCTCTTAACACAACACATTGAGCACATTGTTAGAAGAGTAGCTGAAATGGTAAATCAGTACTCCTAGATCTTTAAGAGGACCTTCTGTGGGAGCTGAAATATATAAATACCAAAGATGTTCAAAATATTGTTATCCTTGTTCTTCATAGATATATCTTGTAAAATGCAGTTACTTCCATAATACATCAGTGATACTTTAATTTCTATTTTATTACTGTTGGCATTGTACAACATGGTTATATTCCCACCTGCTTATTCTAAATCTAAATTTTAAAGTACAGAGATAGCAATTTAATTTATGTTAATGTTTTCCTTTCAGCAAGCTTTTAGATGTATCATGATTTTTCTACCATATTATTCATTCAAATGCTGTTTCTTATTGTCCTGCTATAGTGACTCCTACTCCTTTTTTTTTATTCAGAGAAAACAGAAATTTTATCACACTTACCTTTTTTCCCCTTTTTCCTATCTTCCCTGCATTTTAAAATTAGTGGAAATCTGTTTAATATTCTGTGTTATAAGCTGATTTCAAAATTTTTATAGGCATCACTTTTTCATCCCCATAGCATCTTTCTTCTTCAACTCTTTCTTTTCATTTCAAATTCAGTTTTCTGTGTTCTTTTCTGTATATGTATATATAGGGATGCAGGTTATGTCTACAATCAATATTTCTGTTACTAGCAAATTCAGTTTGAGCTATTAATTTCTGATTAGTTCATGAAAAAGTTGCAGCTTGATTTTTATGTAAAGTTATAGACTTACTACGCTCACTTTTTCTGCTGTATGCATTCCATGAGCTGGATGAAACCCAGAATCATTTCTGAATAATTTTATTACTAGTTATATATTTATTTCTCCAACTTGTCCAGGTCATTTTGTAGCATATTTTCTATCCCACTAGATTTAATGCTTTTCACAACTTTGGTAAGAAATATCTGAAGGGGTTTTATAGTACAAAAAAAAAAAGATTACCAAGCTTTTCAGGTTATTTTTTTAGAAAAGAAGTCTCAAAAGAGCAACATGTATTAGGCTACAGCTAGCAGTAAAGGTCATTCCTTCTTAAAAGCATGAGAAAGATGCTTTGTTAATAATGGCCTCCTGTGGTTCACAGCCCTGGCTTTGGAATCATTTCTGTAGTACATTAAATAGGAGGGCCATATCACCAGTAATAAAAGTACTTTGATATCTAGGAGTCTGTTTCATTGAACAGAGAGACACAATTACTTAAATACCAAAAGAAAAAAAAAGAACTCCTTTTTTCCCCTCCCTTACAAGCAGACCAGAAAGAAAAATTAGGATGGGTAGGACATAACTGCCTTTTGAGAATTTGGCTCAACTGGCATTTATATATTTTAAAAAATAATAATAATTAAAAAGAAAACTGCAGAAGTGTACCAAGATATTACTCAGTACTGACTCAGAAAGAAAATTGCTACCCACCTGAAAAATAATCGATACTGCTACTTGTAAAGGTGAACATGAAGCAAATTACTTATCTAGATCAAGCTTGATTAGTTTGTGAGCTCTGACTGGATAACAACAGAAAGGGTATGCCTGCCATGATTTTCAGATTATGATATGCAAGTTTTCTCTTAATCAAACTGGTCAGTGATCTGTCTACCCATACACCTGGTAGTATGTGGCATCCATTAATTTCTAAATTTTATTGAAGATCTACTTTAGCTCAGACTGATTTCTCTTTCACCACACAAAGTCATGTGCCATATGTTAATTTTATCACCTTCATGTGTATTCTTCCTTTCTTTTTCATGTTTACAGCATTTTTACACAGTTATCTTAATAATCTAGAGCTCCTTTTTCACAAATTTACATCCAGAACCTTTTCTGTTTGGATATAAAGAGTATTTGTATCCATAGCAAAGAGTTTTCATTGTTCTGTTAAAAAGGAGAGATAAAATAAACCAAAGATTTTTCTAAATTTAATATGAATTGGGGAACAGATGCATCAATGCCGTCCATCTGATTCTCCTTTCACGTATGCCTACCTATTGTAGCACTTCAAACTACAACAGAAGTAGGAAAGTTGAAACAGTGCTTCTAAATAATACCTAGCTTGGTTTGTTATAACAAAATTGTCCTACCCTAGAGGAAAAAAGGATCAATGAATCTACATTCTTAATGTACTTTTGCGGATACAATGAGATAGAAGTGACTGGATTTTTTGACAGTTACCCAAAAGTACTTACTAAATGTTTTGGGTTTGCTGGTGATTAAAGTTTTTCCTCTAGAGCTTTCCAAGGGAAATACATTAATGTTTTCAAATAATAAGTCTTGGCATATAGATACTTAAAAGAAATATTGAAGAAGAAAAAAATATTTTTTTTAATTGAAAATAAATTTCAGAGTACCTTAATAATAGAAAATGTTCTTATCCACTCTCATCTTAAGTATGTTATCTTGTCTGGTTTAAATCAGGTTTATGAGTCCATTTACTCTTAAGAATTTTCATAAGAACAATTTTTATGCATTTAATTTCAAATAGTCCTGTTAATTGAGAGGAGGCTATGTCTTCCTTTATAGTGTTTTTGCTCCTTCCAGGCAAATGTCTCTCTTTGCAGACCTATTTATGTTAATGACAAATAAAATAGAATTGCCATGTTATGACACGGTAAACTATCAATACCATACCACTTTTTTCTACGAGATATTTTTAATTTTGTGCAGCAATTTGGTAAATGTTAGAAATTCTGTGAAGTCCCTGCTATTGTCATCTATAGTTAATGAAAGATGACTGAAATCCTGTTTTGTCTTTATATTTTTCACATTATATACATTAGTTTTAACATCAAACAAGAAATCAATTAATGTAAAAAGGCTTTGAAGTTTAACCTGTGAAAGTTAAACAATTAACATTTTAAATTATAGCAAAAGGCAGGCAGATCAAAAAGCCACCTTTTCTCCTGCCTATTATTATTATCTCCCATCTCCCTCTCTATTAATAAAGATCTTATTTCTGACATGGATTCTATGATCACAGAATTGGCAACAGTTAATGATAGAGTTATAATTGGAGTAAAAGATAATTGAAACCAAGGGTTAGCTAAAGAGATCAGCAATAGAAAAAGAATCTCTGTACCTCTCAGTCTTGCAAAGTAAGACTGTGCTGCCTATAAGAAAAAATATGTGATGGTGTTTCAGTAATACTGTTACATATGGTGACAGTAGTATAGAAGCTTTCCAATGAATAGTGCTGTCCCATTGTTCAAAATAATGACATAGAGCAAAGTGAAAAGAGAAGATTTAGTGTATATAGCTTCCTAGTTCATAAAGGACTTGTATTTCTAAAGAAATTTTGAGTCTATTACAAAAAACAGTACTTAGAGAAGCAAAAATTAATTACAGTAGACAAATATAAACAATAATGGTGTTCTGAGTAGTAAAATTATTTTGGTGTATCTTGTAGAAAGTTGAAGTGTGTTAACAAAGTGTTAGCTGTTGTTGCAACGGAAGAGAATTGCTTACTGTGATTGGCAGAGTAGTTGTAAAACTGAAGCAATGTATCACAGAAGAGAGGATCTGTTACTCAGTTCAAAGAGCACAGGAATATGGTTGTGACTCACTGTGGTACTCTCATTTGCATACAAATCTTATATATAAGTGTTTTGTTTAACTGGAGTTTATGGTCTTATTTTTAACTGGGCAACTGAAAGTACTTCTGGGTTTTTTTTTAATGTTCTAATGCATAAGAAACAATATACCTCAATTAGGCATTTTGCTCTTAAGTAGTACACAGCTTATACTACAAGTAACAGAATATGGTTAAAATTATATGTATAACAAATGTGAGTGTTTAATAAGAACAAAGTTTTAAACATCAGCAAGATTTATGTACTTTGTTAATAACAGCAAGAAAATATTTATGATCACTATTCACAATTCCTTTAGGAAATGGGGAATTTCCAGCCTCACTTTCTGTGACTTGAACACAGACTAGATCAAAAACAAATATATCATTAGTCATAATGTGTAGAAAATAATGGGATTTTTTTAGTTCAGCATTATGGTATTATCTTTGTGCATGAACAGCTATCAAAATATATGATACCTGTAGGCTTATCATAACATCTTGGCTTCATATTAGTAAAAGGACAGAAGTTATACTTGGTACAGCTCTAGAAAATCTGTTCGTCAGTGCCACTGTATGCAGAATTTTATTTATTTTTTTTTACAGACAATTTTCTGAACACTGTAATTTGTCTTGTTTTATACCAGGATGTTCTTGCAGCGGCTTACAGTTTACCTGACCAGAAACCATAACCAGGGAATACAAAGGCTATCACTAAAAAGTGTCATCACAATTCATTTCTGTAGGAAGGCTAAATAAAACTAAACAAACAACCCCCCAAACCAATCAACAACCAAGCAAAACCCAAAAAACCTGAGCAAAACCAAAAGATTCTTACATAAGTAGTTTCCGTGGTTACAGTGAAAGGTGACTGCGAATGACCCTGAGGGGTCTTTTCTATCATTGATATCTTGCCTAGTAAAGCTGTCTTGTGATAAAAGATTAGACTGATGGACATGGAATGTTGTATTAGTGGTTTGAGCAAAGGCAGTGTATATGTGCCACTTAGATAACTAAGGCTGGTAGTAAGTGTAAATTATCTCACCTTTCACTTTTTTATTAGTGGAAGTTCAACATTTGCTTGTAGTATTCCTGCTCGTACTGAGTGCTTAGTTCAGGTTGACTGGGATTTTCTGTTTGTTTAAAAGGTTCTAAAAAAAATATTTTAGAAGTATTGAGTGTGTCAATCTGACTAGATTCTTGTTAAGTGAAACTGTTGTGCTGGCATTCAGACTGCCAATGTTTTGCTTTTATAAGCAAAGAAAAGGAGATGGTAATAAATGGATGTCAATCACTTTGTTGTATGTAATCAGGTGTATACTTAAAAAAGTCTTTCATATAGGAATTCCATTCAAAATCTTTCTATGCATGTATGTCCCCATTTCTTGCATAACATATTTGATAACAAACTGACACAAGTGGTACTGTATTAACAATTCAAGTAATATATGACTGACCCTCTTTTCTCTCTGCTGTTGTTGGTAGATCATACATTAATGTTGCATTTAAAATGAGATATCAACTTAAAGAAAACTATTCAAATCACAATATGATTTTGTCCCTCTTGGTACATTAAGAGTGAGCTAAAGCGAATCATTCTGATTTTTATATCAGCTTTGAAGGTACTAGGTTTATTTTTTTCCCTTTTTCCTTTTTTTTTTCTTTTTTTTCCCCTTATCTCCTCTTTGGTTACCACACAGTAGGAGATTCCCAACTAGTCTCTATGTTTTTGGTTTAGGTAGTTTTGTCTGCAAGATATTTGAAAGTTGTATGTGTTTGAAAAAGTATTTTGTGACCCATTGAGTTTATCACATGTATGAAAGGGATTTTGTGATAACCCAAAATTTATCCCACAAGGCTTTTACAGATTGTATAAAGCTTGAAGACACTCTACCTGCCTGTCTATCTCACTCCTGGATAGTTCGGAAATACATGGGATGGACTGGATGAAAATTGGATGAAAATTTTTGTAATACAGAAGTCTAAGGGTTGTTGTTTGGTGTGGTTTTGGTTTTTTTTTTTAATTTTTTTGTAGATTCTCTTGAGTTTGTGAAGAAACATCTGGAGAAATTTCTATGAAATAAAATGAAATATGTTTCTATGAAATAAAATAGGTTCTTTTAGTGTAAGGTGAGTGCAGTTCAGGAAAGAAAGATATGAATTATTGTCAACATCGGAAAAGGGGTTCGCACTCATGAAACTAAAACTGAAATCCAGTATTTTATGCAATAGGAAGATCAAAAACTTCAATAAACTTTATAAATTTAAAACTAAAGTGTTTGCAATCTAAGTATTTGAAAACAGATTAAATCTTACAGTGTAATTATGAAGAGCTGATATTTTTAGAATCAGGAAAGTTAGGAAAATTCAGTGATTTCTTTGCACTAATCCTACAAATATAATATCTTTAAAAAAAGAAAGTAGAAATAGAGTTGCTCTTGCTTAGCTCATTCCACAAATCTGATCCTAAATTGAGACCTGAAGCATATATTGAGTCAGCACTGCTTCTTTAGGGCCTCCTGGCACTTAGATACACTTTGGAATGTGATCCAAGTAAACTGCACAGTGGAAAGCTAGTTTCTCTTTGAAGAACCAGCTTGGAGTGTAATAATAAATACATCTACAATTAAAGCTGATTTAAAAAAAAAAATACAATTTGGGGAAATTATGATAAACTGTGTTAATTGGGTAGTTATAAATTCATGTCACTGATTATGAGGTGAACTTGAAAAATATATGAGACATTAATGTCAGATACTTTATCTGATTAAATCTGATTATACAACAATTTGTTTTGTTAGAAAGGAGTAGAAGTTGAATGGTTTATGAATGATTCTGAAGATTTCTGTGTAACATGAAGCAATAAAAAGACAGCTGTATCAGAGCATGCTGAAATTTTCATTTAACATAAGCTGCATCTACTCAGTTGGAGATTTTGAATGTCTAAATAAATTAGCAGTCATTATTGCAGATTCGTAGCAAGATAGCATAAAGTTACAGAGTTTTTTGGGAAGTAAAAGGTTAGTGATGTTTTATGACTACCCTCAAGAGCTCTAGTACTTCGACAAAGCTGTCACTTGTGTCTAGTGACTCCCATAAACAAGAAAAAAATCCTAATTCTCTTTACACATCTACATATAAAATGAAGTCATTATTCTCACTGATGATCTAGTAGTAAAGGGGTTTATGGCACTTTTCTGTGTCATCCCTCTTCAGATTCTTAGGAAGCTTGTAACATTATTAGATTTCAAAACAGCAAAACCGTGTTTTAATCAACTGACATGTTTTTTGAGAAGCGCGAATGAGTTTCATGTTTTCTGTAGAAAAATGGATGTTACCATTTATTAGCTGTTACTATTTCCTCAGGAATTGAAACTGCAGTCCTTACTGTATACAAGAGAATAAAGAGAAAATCATACATCTCTAACAAATTATTTAAACAGGTGCAGTGTTATTCTATGCATTTATAGTCAGAGAAATAATTTTTTTCTGAGATTTGCTGAATACAAACAAATCCTGCTCAATTCAACCAATGGTCTGGGCTCATCTATTATTTCAGGAAGAGAGAATAGAGGATGATCTCTGCATTGACCATTTTTGGGAAAGAGACTTTCTCAACATTGGAGATTTAGCTAGATGTTCTGAATTGTTCACCAGATGATCACCTTTTTACCCAGGAGCAATAGAGTAATGCTAGTAAAGCTATTTTGCCTTAGTAAAGCTAGTAAAGTTATTGTGATGAAAACCAGCCCTTTGTAAAATTCACTCATGATTTGTTTTTTTTCTTTACATTGTCCCCAGTGTCAAGAAACAGAGGGACCAATTAAATGCCTAGAATGTCTAATTGTAGCTAGGAAGTTTCTTTCCATGGTCAGCAGAGAGAGGTAGGTGGTAACTAAAGCAGGGAACAATGATGGAACCACTGAACTGTCCGATGGAAGGATTTTGCTACCTTTAGCTTTCTCAACTAACTGCAAAAGAAGCTTAAAAAGATTAATTTCCCTTGACTAAAGCTAGCCTGCATTAATAGCCATGAACTGTTGTCTAGTGTTACATCCTTCGGAACAGAGCTTCCTTTAAGATCCTGTCACTTTCCACTGTAGATACTATAGCTGTGCTTGTTTTAGACTGTGCATTTTCTTTTCTTAGATTTTGACGTGATTTATAATTCTCTGTAAGGCTGGTTCTTCAACTAGTGGATTTACACTAGATTCATGATTTGTTCTTATTGCAGCTTTGAAATATGAAACTGAGAGAAGGTATGCAAAATTTGTGCTTATGAAATTTAGGGTTTGTTTTCTTAAGAGAGAAACAAAACTAAAAGAACCTTTTGGATTTGTGCCAAATGCAATTATTTTCAGACTTCATTGTGTAATTTAATTTCTTTCTGACAGACACTAACAAACTGCAGAGTTGCATTGCTTTGCCAATGTGAATAGAGAAACTGATTACTTGGAAAATAGAAATTGTAACATTGGCATTAGCATGAAAAACCTGAACTGAGTTTATCTGGCAAACCATGCATACATAAATAATTATTTTAAAAAATGTTTTCAGTTAACCCTCAAAAGGTAATCTGCTCTCTGTGTCCTTGTAATAAAGGAAGTTAAAGATACTGAAAAATATGTAAAATATTAACAAGAATGTGACATTAGTATTACTGGTACTCCTATGAGTTGATTGAAATCAAATGCAGAAAACTTGGAGGGAGGTGTAGGAAATAAAGGGAATTGTGGTATACTGGCTTTGTTTTATAAGCAAACAACCATTGTTTCAAAAATATCTGGTTGTCTGCAATTATTGATGCAGGTTTCTCTCAGCAAACCAATGCAAAATTTTAATCCTTAGCTTCAAGTTTTTTAACTACTCAGTTCAGAGGCAGATGATGGGTTTTTGGCCTTTTCCCATAAAAAAATCAAGACTTCCCTTTGAAAAGGATGTAAACACCCACACTCAAAGTGTGTTATCATTATCATTGAACTAGTATTAACTATCAGTAAAAAGGAGTCCAAACAATATAATTTTTTTCTTTTTTGCAGATTTGTCAAAGACTGCAAATAGAAATACAGGTCATATGAAATCTAAGAGCTATGAATTCAAAATATGGGATACTTGCTAATTCCATTTATTAAGGCTCCAGTAAGCTTTTTTTTTTTGTTTCAGTATAATGCAAGTAATAATTCACATCTCCAGTTCACATAGCCTGTATTATTTCCTTATTGGTTTTATTTTTCTTTTTTATTTCATTCTTCATAATGTGGAGTTTTGGAGTTAAAAGTAATATTTTGAAGTTCTTTAGAATTTGAAAAACTAAAAGCCATAAGATTGTATTTTTTCTTCTGACATACACGAAACAGGTACCATAAAATCAGTATTGTGAAAGTGTATAAGTGTAAATTTTGGTGCATGAAAATCACTTTTTTACTATGTGGAGGTACTGGTGCTTGCTGGTGTTCTAGGAAACTCAAAGAATTAATCAGCTGCCAGAAACTGAGCTTACAGGGAGAAAATTTTAAACCAAAATTCTTAGCCAGTTCATAGCTCTCTTAAATGCAGTATGTTCTGTTTTATGAAATGTTTATATCACTGCGTAAAAAGCTGAGGCTGGAATGCTGGTCAGAAAGTTATCATCTAGGCCTGAAAAAATTGTAGGGATTAAAAAAAAGAAACAAAAATGAGAAAACAAAATCACTTATAAACCAGAAAGAAAATATTTCATATTTTTTGAGTTTGGGATGAACCCTTTGGATCACTCTGTCACTCAGAATGTGGAAAATCCAGGAACCAAACTCTAGTTTGAGTTTTGTACATTAATGAATTTCCTATTGCATACCTATATTTTGTTTGGGGCTCTAAGCACTAGATCTACAGTTATTTTGTGAGGGAGTTAGACTTTTTTTCTAGAAAAATCATGTTTTCTGATTTAAAAAAAAAAAAAGGAAAAAAAAAATTAAAAAAAAAAGGAACGTAAACTAAAAAAAACATAAGAAAAATCTTCTGCAGTTTTGGGTATAATGCCTACAGACCACCTAAATGTAGTCTGCATTCCTGATCCATTTTTCTGAACTACTTAAATCTGAACAGAATTCTCAGTTATACAATACTAGTGAGATTTGGGCAGTGATCAGTGTGGATGGACTTAGTGAAAAAAAAAATAAAGACATGTCGTGGTTTGAGACACTCAAAATCCAATTTCTAAGCCCCCCACACTTTGCTTCAATGTGAGAGGGGTTTTCAGACATAACACATCTACTAGCATGAGAAAATTATATCAAAATTTATTACTAACACAATAAATAGTATAATACATTTATATACAACAATTCTAACTATCTCTCCTATGGTAAAGCAATATATTTACATAGATCAAATCCCTACTTTCCCTCCAAAAAAAGGTCAGAAGGAAAGAAGAAAAGGTTTTTTCCACTTTCAGGGCAGCAGTGTCTCTCCTATTCAAGGCAGCAGTGGTAGCTGGATTGGTCGTAGCTGAAAAAATATCTCTCTCTCTCTCTCTCTCTCTCTCTCCATTAAAACACATGGTTTTTTTCTCACTCCTCTCAGTCCTTCAGCTCCAACCGAAGGTCTCTCTCGTGGGCTGCAAAGCAGGGACAAAACTCTTCTTACCATGGTCATATCATGGGGTGCAAGGCATCCCATGAAAGTGCCTTCCTCGAGGGGTTAAATTCCCTCGAGTCAGAATGGTTTAGGGCTCTTAGTTTAGTTTTTTTTGCCCCAAGTGTTCTAACAGAGCTCCTTTGCTCCGTCTCAGCTGCCAACATGGCAGGGGGGAGGAAGAAGGCCACTTCCCTTGCATTCCGTCCTGGTCCAGTTCACAGGACACCTCTGAGTTCTCAGCTCTTCTCTCTTCCTCTCTCTAGCTGCTGCTGCATTTCAGAACTCCCTAAAAGTTTGGAAGCCCACCCCTCCTCTTCAGGAGGTCTCTGGGTTTTGGGAAGGAAATCCAGTCTTACCCAAAACAGTATCTGCTGAGTCTTCTCTGCTCTGTTGCCAGCTCTCCCTCCTTGCAGGACATCTCTGCATCTCTCAGCCTGGCTATGTGCCATGTTGCTGGTTGCTGGCTATCTTCTTGGTTTTCAGCCACAGCTCTCCACTCAGCCCTGCCTCTGCTGCTGCTTTTTCATCTTCTGCTGCCCACTCACAGTGGAGAAACTCCCCCAGCCTTTGGCCACGGTACTTAATTCAGTTTTAATACTGTTCCAGGTTTCTGCAGCCCCAGCAGGGGGCTGGGGGCCTTGGCCCCCCCTGTGGGGCTCACTGGCCCCCACTCAAACACTTGGTATCTCAAACCATGGCTACCTCTCTTCCAACTACGTAATCCGGTTTCCTTTTCTGGTCTGTTGTAATATGTTGATTTAACAGGGGCAAATTGTAGCTTCTGATTGGCTCTACACCAAGAACACCACCCCCTGGTATTAACCACTTTCCAACTCCAAGGGAAAACCCTTTTTAACCCACGACGGACATGATATTGTTTATTTGGGGGAAGGTTGTGATTTTAAGGTGTGTATTTTTTGAGGGGAAGGTTGTGACTTTAAGTACAGAAAGTTTTTGCAAAAAAAACCCCTCAAACAAAAAGTTATTTAAGAGAGAAATATATTGGCAAAAAATGCTGGGAAAAAAGTACCCACAAACCAAACCAGAACGAATCCTAGGTTCTATGATGGCAAACAAATTCAAGCAGTCTGCTTCATTGTACATTCTCCTGGGGGGAGAAGTTGGGAACGGTCTTTGTAGAGCTGTTGATGAAGAAGTGTAGTCAAATGATCATAAACTCTCTTATACTCAAAGAGTTAGCATATGAAAGCAAGTTATAAAACCAAAGGAAATAACTGTTGATTTAAAAACAAAAATCACCTTTAGGTTTCTGTTGTATAAACACTAAGACAGCAAAGGAAAGAGTGACTAACAAATTAAAGTTTTCTTCCTATATTATTTTACTCATTATTCATGACATATATCATGATTCTTAACATTTCAAGTTCTTAAACAGAACAGAGTTGCGTTGGAATCATTGTTAAAATAATTGTTCAATTCTATCTTTTTATGTATGGCAAAAATAATTAGAGTTTCTCAATGTAATTCCAGAAGTATCTTGCCATTTTTATTTGAACAGTAGGAGACTGAACAGAAATTGAACTTATAGCAGTTTTTTACCATCATCAAATGTTCTCTATTTATTGCTGTTGGTGTTTGAAGGCTCTGTCTGTTTCAACTATGTTTGTGTGTCAGTACAGACTCAGGTTTTTTCAGGGACTTAGCTTGTGAGTTAGTCAATAAAACACTGAATATTTGTCAACACACAGTTTCAAATAACTTTGTTTATATTTCACCATCCCTTTTCAAATGCTGCTTAGAACATCAAGTTCTATTTGTATTGAGTAGTAATTAACAAAACAAACATTGAACTGCTATAACAATAAACTAGGGATATTTATTTTGTAGTTGTAAAGGAAACCCAAACAAAACAACCAGATAAAACCCATACTACCAACAAAAAAAAAGCCATCCATAAAATTCAGTCTCTCTGAGTGATGAAATGATGTTGTCATGTGTGAATCTTACTGAAATACTGATGTCTTGGTTAGATAACCACAGGGATGTTTTATCCATGGTTTCTAAGAAAAAGAGGAAAAAGCCATAATATTTAATTCATTTACTTAAAAAATAGCTATGGTACCTGAAGATATCATATGCCACAGTGAGTCAGTTAAAGTGTGCTTCAAAGAGGTATCTAATAATGTAGCATAAGGAATATGTCGTCTCCAGACTGCGTTATAGCAACTAAATTTTTATAGACTCCATCCTATGTCCTATTTTGTTCACAAATACCTTTGGCAGAGATTAGACAGAAAATTTTAGACAGCAACAACAATAGCCATTTTCTAGATAAAACATAAGGACCTAGCTCTTTTGAACAGCTGTTCTTCCATCTTCCACTACTAATGTTGTTGAAAATAACACTTAGAAAGCATGTGTTTATCTTGTAAGGGAAAAAAGTAGATCAAACTTTTGTTCATACACTTTAGAAAGAGATAAAGATCAAAATACCCAACTAGGAAGTCTGTTGAAGTTAGGTGGACTATTTTGAAGGAAAATCCAGTTGTATTGGCTCATACTATCAAAGTTAAAAATTAAGTCTTAAAGAGGGTTCTTTTTCAATGTTTGCAGTGGTAACATGGAATGGTATATTGAAGAGTTAATAGAACCATTGTCTGTGCAACCAAAGTGCTAATACAGAAAGCTAGAGTTATCTTAAGAAAGGCGAGTTATTTACAGTATTACCAGGTGGGTTACTTTTTAGGTGCTTTGTTTTCCTCTCTCAATGAACAACTAGCATAATCATCTGAAACACAGAGTTGTGCAATGTAAAATTCAGTTTTTCATCTTTGGATGAAGAAATACAGTGAGACGTATGTTTTCTGAATAATATTTTTGAGTGCATTTAAAGCAAGAAAATTGAAAAATTAAAGGGAAGTTCATAGAGATTCTAGTTTTCATGTTTAAATTTTGGTCTACAGGAAGACCCAAGATGTTATAGTAAAAGTCATCTTAAATGAAATATGTGCATAAAAACATTGAGATTATGTTCTCTGGGTATGAACATAAACTGAAAAGGGGGGTCTTAAAAAAAAAGTCCCAATAAATTGGGAAAGTCATAGATGATGGAAGAATGCAGGAATAGTCATAATGGATGAGAGGTTACTCTAGCCCGGTATTTTCTCATTGATAACATCCAAAGGATAGACTGTAAGAATAACAGAGCACGTAGTATTAATTTTCTATCAAAGTTCTTTTAATGTGCAATTTACAGATTTCCTGAATGTATTGTAGCTGAGGTTTTTGTTTTTACAGGCTTTTGATAGTCTTCTGTGGATTTGAGGAATTTATGGAGAAAGTTACAAAGTTTATGAAGAAACAAGGAGGAATTGGTTGGGAATATAAAAGTCCTTTGACCATGAAATAGTAGAGATAAGGAGCCTAAGTGGAGTCAGAAGGGCAAAAAGCTGGAGTACAACCATGGACTTCAGGGCAGCAGACTTCAGCCTGTTCAACGATTTGCTTGGAAGAATCACATAGAAGATCATATTGAAAAGAGAAGGGGTCTAAGAAAGATGGTTTTCAAGGATCACATCCTCTACTCTCAAGAACAGGCTGCCAAAATGAATAGTAAATCAAAAGCAGCTAGAGGCCTGTATTAATGAACAAGGAGTTCTTGACAGAACTCAAGTAAAAGGAAGAATGGTGTAAGGAAGGACGGGTGTCCCAGGGAGAACACGGAGTTACTATTTGAATGTGCTGATTAGGAAAGACAAAGCCATCCCAGAATTGAATCTGGTGAGGGAAATAAAGGTCTACAGAGTTTCAGGACTATATCAGCAGCAAAAAGGAAGACTATGGGGAATATGGACCTGTTACTGAGCTGGTCACAGGACCTAGTGCCAAAAGTTTGAGGCTTATGCACTAAAAGCCTCCTTTGCCATGGTCTTGACCAGAAATACTGGCTTTCAGGAATCCCAGATCCCTGAAATCAGTTTACAACAGTAGTAATTCTGTAATGTATCACTGAATCTAATGAGAAGAATTGAAGAAAAAATGAGGATTCTTTTTTTTTGTGTGTATCATTTCGTGTATCATTTCAAAGGATGACAACACTTCCATAGGATGTCATTTAACTTGTTCATTTTTGCAGAGATTTAATTTTTTCTTGCTGATCAGATCCAATCCTAAATATCTTTTCTTCTGCAAATAACTATCATAGCTAAGGAAACATATTGCTTCTGCAGAGTTTAACTAGTTGATAAAATAAAAATTGTATTTTCTTTTACAGACACAGTATATGTGGAAAGATTAAACAACACCATTCACAATTAGAATGTTTGAATTTCAGATTACTGTCAGATATTCTCATTTAATATTTGTGATGTTTGATATTTGCATCATGGCTTTATTGCCAAGATGATGAACATAATTACTGTAGAGACGCAGGCTTAATTGTGATAACCTTGTTTTTAATGTTTCCTGGTAGGATTTTGGAGATGATGGGTCCTTGTACATTACTAAGGTTACCACAACTCATATGGGAAATTACACCTGCTATGCTGATGGTTATGATAAGCTCTATCAAACTCATATTCTCCAAGTGACTGGTAAGGAAAAATGTTCTAATTGCCAAGTCATAAGAGACTTGGGGTTTGGATTTTGTTAAGCAGATCTGCTGTTGCCGTTTTACTTCTTTTTATTGTGTTACAGCTTATAGAAAAAAGAAATATAATTTTTTCTTCATTTATTACCTTTAAATAACCTTCCAAAACAATAAAATATAAAAATTTTCATTTATTACTTCCATATCAATTATAGTTATTAAAAGGTACAAAGATGGTCCAGAGGGCTTGCTTTGCACATGTCATGTTATAGAGAATAATATGTGGTTTTATATATACGTATAGATATACACAGATAGAGTAGGTTTTGGTATTAATTTATTAATACTGGAACACACTGGAAAAAATAAGTGTGTAAGTCTCTTGTGTTAAGAATGTTTTGTTTAATATAAAATTAAAAATATGCACTTCCCTAAAGGTTTTGTAATTGATGTAGGCTTCTAAATTCACATTTATTATTTTGAAATCTAACCATGATTTTATTGGATGAACTTCAGGCACCTGGACTTGAAGTCTTGATCTTTACATTTTCCTGCATCTGTTCAAGTTTTAGGGAACATTTTGTTAAACTCTGTACTTGGACAAAACTTAACTGGGCAACATTGTTACTGGTGCCCTGAAGACAGGCCTTTACTTTCTCTAAAGCTGCTATATCCTCTCCCAGCTGTTTTCCCTATATGCAGTTTTTTTCTAATTTGTTTTAAGCAGTTCTTGTTGTCCACTGATGAAAGGTCTGCTGTACTTTATCACCACTGAGGTTTAATGTATTTTTTTTCCTTTGAGTGATCCTGTGCTTTCATGTTTTTTCAGTTCATATTTGTCTTTGACTCTTAAGTCTCCCTTTCTGCAGTAAACTACCAGTGTCTGTCGTTTCATGTTGCTACTTAATCCTATCCAGAATCATGTTTGACCTCAATCTTCTCCTCCAAATTTACTTTGCGTGAACAGGCTCTATTTCTCTCCTTAAGCATACAAACCCTAGTTTCCTGGCTATTCTTTGTTTTGTTAGTTGTTGCTCAGTTGCACAAAGCCTTATTATAACTGACTTTTCTTGATATTTCATCCAAGAATGCTGAAATATTTTGTTATTCTTATCTTTCATTGATATGCACATGAAATACAGCTTCCAAGATTAATTTGACTTTTAATATGATTCATTCTTCTTTTAATAGCTTTATTTTCCCTTTTCTGTTGCTAATATCCTTCACACTTTAAATTACTTTGACTTTTAGTGCTTGTTTGCAGTTTTATAAACATGTTGCCTCTGCTGTTATGTTTCACAAGAAGCTGGCTTATGATATTTATCCATCCATATATTTTTATTTTTTTTCTAATTTCGTCCCCTCCCAAGACTTTACACTTTTCTTCCTTCAAATTTTTCTGCTGGGGTCATTTTCTGTCATTTAAAAAGCCAGGAGGAAAATACTAGCTAAACTAGTGAGAAGACTGAAGTGCAGTTTGTTCATATTTTAATTTCTGCAGACATAGCAGAATTAGTGGTGAGTTGAACATATTAGGAGGTCCTTGACCAACATTCCTCCTCTGTTTTATGGGTTTTGGTTACCCCAAAATATTAACAAAATTATATTCTTGTCAACACATTCCTTATCTATCTCAATGTGTAAATAATCCTGCAGAGGTGCATTGCAGCACTTAAAATAGTAGGATTCCTCACATTTGTCTCAGTTCAGCACACAATGAGGCAAAACTCCACTGAAGCTGAAGGTTTTCTACAAGACTAGAAAATCAAGGAACCTAATTTGAGAGAGGACAACTCTAGATTTTTTTCTGGTGATGGAAGTGTCTGTCAAGATATTGTTTTTTTCATCTGGAAACCACTGTAGACCTCAGATAACTGCTGTTCCAAAGGCTGGCACTGGAATGGTACCTTCTAACATGATTTTGGTTGTTGATATTTTGGGGAGCAAGGAATGAGAAAAGAAGGCCCTTTGAGCATTAGAATCATTTGCTGTGCATGTTGTGGATAAACAGAGTTAAATCCATTGAGATTAAAGGTCAAATGAACAGCTCTTCCGCAGTTTAGATCTGTACTTCTAAGCAATAATCTTCTTAAGCACAAGCATGATGGTCAGTACTTGTAGCTGTGATAATGACTAATTAATATAATGATACTTGTATTAACTGGAGAGTCAGTCAAAAGGTTAATGGGATAATGAGGCTTCATTGATCACAAAGATGTAATGTGAAGGTTCAATGAAAACAACGTAATTAGATTTTAAGTCCTTTCTTGATTTCCATTTATGTACAGCTATATATTTTTAGAAAAAAAAATATTTTTTACATTGATTAGTATGTAAATGTATATATATATATAAATCTGATTTATTTTCAAGATTAAAACCTTTAAGATTTTTTTTAGTTTTTAATTATCTGGTACAGTAGTAAAGAATAAGAGAATAAGCTTTCTTTAGAGTTACAAAAATACGGTTAAGGAGCATTGTAAAAGACTTGTTTTATGGTGAAAAAATCAGTCTACTCTTATACAAGTAGTATGGTAAATATTGTAAGCAATATTATAATAAGTTGATATTTAACACTTTTTCATAGAAACTATAAAAAACCCCCAAAATACAAAGTCATAATGGAGCAGGAATAACTGTTTCATAATGTAATCCTAATTATTAGCATTTACAAAATACTTTAAAGTTTCAATTTGTACAATTTTGAGATTATGTAACTCTGAGACTATATGACTATAAAATCTGAGTCTGTAAGTTTGGTTTTTATTTTTCTTTCAATATATTAGTTATATTTAAATTAATTCTATCAGATATTTTTCCTTTACTGTGGACATCACATGACATGAGTCTCATTAATTAGAAAGTCTGATCTCTGATGTATATATAGTTGTATATAATGGTCTTAGTATCACTGAAGACAAAGAGGAGCTCTGTAACTCAATCTTCCATAAAATATTTATGTCAACTCCATAATTAGTTTGCTAGAAACTGTCTTAATTCGTATTTCAGAAGAATTTATATAATCTCCCCTATGCTTCTTTATTAGTCTCTGTGTTTTGTCCACAGCAGCCATTCAAACTTTTATAGGTGAATGCTGGTAAATGCTGGAAAAATTCTTCGAGACAAATTAATAAATGGTGCTTAGAGAGAAAAAAGTCTGTAACAAACACATATATTCTTGTAATGTGTGGTGTTGTATTTGGTAGGGGGCCACCTGTCTCTAAAATGCCTTTTGATGGTATGAATGTATTCAATTAGCCACTTTATAGATAAATATTCAACTCTTTAATACAACAGAAGTGTATGCATCTGTTAAGTGAAAAACCAGAAGTTTATTAACAAAACAAGATTGTTTTTCCTTATGTCTATGTTATTGCATATGTTAGTTAAGGTGTTAAAAAGGATAATAAAAATTAATACTGTTATCACCATTCTTAGGATTACATTAATGTGATATCTATATCTGACACCAAAAAAAAAACCCTTGAAAATTACTACTGAAAAAGCTGAAATACCTAGAAAGTTTGTGTTTTCTCAGCAACTCAATGTTTATTGTGTTGCAGATCCATGCTGTCCATAGCCAGAAATGTTAATAGTAATGATCACATTGACAGATATAGACATGATACCTAGATGAGTTTAAATATCTTTTTCATAATTTAACTTCTTCTATTTTTCAAGCATATACAGAGCATAGCCTAGATTTTCCAAATTGACAAATTTCACTTTTGGAAGGTTGTTTCTAGACAGAGAAGCAAGATGTCATTAGTCACATTATAAACAAAATGGAAGACTGACTTCAAACTGAATCCAAAAATGGTACAAGGTTATGGTGTATCTTGCAAATCAACTTAATATATATGTAGCACCTATCTGATTTTTTTTTCTGTTTATGTGTGGTATCCTACTCACTGAGATTTTACATTGATTTTACAAGTCAAGATCTTTGCAGATGGGTGACAAGAATTTTCCCCACATTGTTTTCAAGACAAAAGGTTAGCAGTTTGGGTACCTTAAGATAAAGAAAGGAGACCCCAGTCCCTCAGCCTGATGTAAATTGGGTATTTATTATGTCTGAAGAATTGTTTACCAGCTTTGTTTTTCCAAAGTGTCTCAGTTTAATAAAAAAGAAGTGCTATTATAAACAGCAATAGAAGAACCTAGAGCACTAAATATATTTTCTTTTTTAAACACATACATTCTCCTTGGATTCAAGAGAGCTTGAACAGACTATATTTTCCCTCCCCCTCTGCCATCCCCCCATCAGACCCGACTGAAATAATATTCAGGAGGTTTTATAGCCAATGTAATATTTATTGAATAGTTACATTTGCAGCATATTTGGAACCAAAACTCTCACATAGCTTTTTGAACTGAAAGATAAGGATTATAGGATTCACTCAATTATGCGTTATACATTACTCTGCTAAGTGCAAGCATGCAGTGTCTCCCCACCCTTTTTAACCTATATAATGATATCTCCCTTATAAAGTAGTCTAAGTTAGGTTAGGACATTAGAATATACCTCTTTAAAAGTCATTGAGAACAATCACATTAACTGTGTACTGAAAATTTGACTACTGGTAATATTTATGCTCAGTTACACACACACAAAAAAAAGTTATTCAAATGAACCCAAAGAGTTTACATCAAACTTGTCATACCAAATTAACTTTTTAGACTGAGACCACAACTACAGTAATATTTCTCCTGTCTGTATGCCTCAGTTGCACAGTTCTTTCTTAGTGTTATATAGCAGGTAGGCTTCGGGGTAATATGAAATAAAAAGTATAATGCAAAACAAGATCTGAAAAACATTTCTAGCTGTATAGGTAACCTACCAGACAAAGATTTGCTGAGGACGGTGGGAAATGGCAACTAATGGAGGAAAGATAGTGCAAGAAATGAACTCTAATGCAAGAACGTCTGTGCCTGGGAAAACACTGCTAAAGGGAAAAGGATCTACTACAGAAACAAGAGATAGTAAAAGAAAACTCAGACATGTTTTCATTTGAGCAGGTCCTCACTTTCACATCTCCTAACAACACCCAAGTAGTTAATTTAACAACAATAGCATCTTGTCATGTAGGATGGGATTTTGTTTGTTTATTTAGGAAATATTTGATTTCAGTTATAATATTTTCTAAAACTTTCTTAACAACAACTATGCCCCCAAAATATCTGCCTTTTGTCCAAATGAAACTAATACATTGGACCATTAAAAATGTCTGTTCACAAGTGCTCAGCAGAAATCTGTCAAGGTGTGGTAGTTAAACACCCATAAGCTTTTGTATGCAATAAAAATATTTCACTGACAGAAAAAAAAAGACAAGAAATATCCTGTCATAGGTAGTCAGAATGCAATTAATGCAATGTCTTACTATTGGTCCTAAAAGTTATTTCTGTTGCTGAGATGCTTGTGAGTGTTCAATTATGGCAATCTGATTTCTAAGGAGATGGAGCTCCTTGCTTTTCTGAGACAAGGCGGAGGAATAAGCTATTTGGCTTTGCTGCAGTGGGAAATCTACAATGAAAGGTAGGCTACCTAAAAGACCTGGTGTCAAGGAACAGGGCAGACATAAAAATTGGACCTTAGGAAAAGAGGTAGAGTGAAACTGGGAGCTGAGGTGCCAAATATGTTTAGACTACTGAATGTGAAATTGAGTGGGGCTTAGTCTGAGGAGCACAGTGGGGAAGGCAAGGTCTCATTGGGGAACACACGGATGCTGTGAGAGAGGAGATAGAACAAGGAAGAAGTGGAGGGGAAAAAGGAGTGGGAATACCAGTCCTCGGATGAAAAGTAGAGATCCAGTAGAGTCCCTTCCAGAAACTCAATGGAAATCTTAAATCTCTGGTTTCTGTATGCTTTTTCTCTCAGCTGGTATTCTAAGAAACTAGCAGCCATAGTTCTCCAAATTTTAACCTTTTCCCTTGTTATTTTATTATATTTTTACAGTTTGCATATTGGAGTTATGTGCAATTTTCTGTGTACATTATTTGAAAAGACCCTTCTCTCTCACTGGGTTTAAAATATCCCTGAGACTTACTGATTTTTGCATCCTATCTGAGATAGACTACATTTGTGTATCTTTTTGCAGTGTAGAAATTTAAAGAATTTCTATGCTCTAATAGGACAGCATGCTGGGACATTTCTTGTAAATAGCTGGATAGCATTTTAAAATATTTAATCTTGTGCCAAAATAGACACAGTTAATTTTTGATCTTGTTATCTTCTTTCATTATTAGCTGATACTTCATTCTCTACCCAGCTGTGTTTTCTGACACAACCTAAGTATTCCACATTTTTAGAGCTGTATTAAACAAAACTTTGGAGAATAGAAAATATACTTCTTTAATCTTATTGCAGTTAATTTTTTTAATTGTTGAAAACAACTTCAAGCAAGTTCTCTTTAATTCTATAATTAAAGATATGTAGTTATTAATCTAAAAAATTTACATAGCAGGATTTTTAAACTTGCTTAATCATTGATAACCGATAGGAATATGTCCATTGTGATATCATATGTCCTCAATCTACCAATACAGATTTGTGGTAAGTAGCAGATTTTTAGTTGGCAAGCATATACTGCAGCAAGTTTTCAAACCTTGCAAAAGTGATGTCAACAATTCCTATCTTATCCTTTACTAATAAAGAAACTCAGAAGACTAGTCTTGTAGAATCACAGAATCTGCTCAGTTTGAAGAAACACATCAGGATCACTGAGTCCAACTCCTGAACCTATGCAGGACACCCCAAGAACTGCATCTGAGAGCACTGTCCAAATGCATCTTGAACCATTCCTGCCAGGTTTTCCAGGCATGGGGAAGGTGAACCACATGGAAGGGCAGCCATCTTGTCTCTGTCCTGTGGCCACGTATGTTTTTTTCCAGGTGGGGGAGGCCAGTCGCCATCTCAATTTGGTCCTGTGGGCAGGGCTTGGGAAGTTTCTCCTCATCAGTTGATTTAACCAAGCTTTATCAGAATTGCTATTAGCATCTCCTTGGTAAAGAGTTTTTTGGTTTTGGGGGTTTTTTTTCCACTTATATCTTGTCATATTTGATCTCTCTCTCTTTATTGGAGAAACCATAGGTATTGAATCTGAGGGAGGAGATTTCTGTCTGAGTTCTCCACCCCTCCAAATTGTCTCAAACCAACATAAGAAAGCAAATGGTATCCTGGGCACAGAAGGTCCCGTCTGAACAGGTACAAACCTGAACAGGTTTTGAACGATGGATTGCTGATAGGTGTTTTACAGAGAGGGGAAAGGGGGGACATGAAGTGTTAAGGTTTGTGAAACAGGACAATTGCAGTCTCTTTACGTCATATAATGACTTACTGGTTGTATATTATTCATATTTTATAAAGAAATCTAAGGAAAAATAAAAATCTTATTATTAATCACAAACTATTAAACTAGAATTGAGGCTTTTTTCTTTCATACCACAGAGAGTGAAAACAGGTTTTTCTCATTGAACGTTCCTTCTGCTTCATAAATTTTCTGAGACAGAGTTCCACATTGAATGTCCCTGAATTTCTGACTAATACCACATTTGTGTGTTATTTATAGCTGCAGGAGTCTTTAGAATTGCTTGTAATTATTTTTCTTAAACTGAAGATAATGCTGTTCTTCACTAAATTAGAATTGTTCTCTGTCTTCAGTTCCACCAGTTATCCGAGTCTATCCAGAAAGCCAGGCAAGGGAACCAGGTGTGACAGCTAGCCTTCGGTGCCATGCTGAAGGTATTCCTAACCCACAGATTGGTTGGCTGAAAAATGGAATTGATATCACTCCAAAGTTGTCCAAACAGCTAACTCTTCAAGGTAAAGGGGCATATTTATTGCTTTCTGCAGGTTGCTAGTACTTTATCAGTGTATCCTTTCCATACTAGGTGCCCTTCTTGCATAGATTTAACCAAGGGTCAAAGTCTAAGCTAAAGCTAAAACATTTCAAAATATGTCTTTCAGTTACTCCTCAAGGCAGATATCTTCTCTACTTTCTCTTTGTTAGAATAATGATTGTACTTACTGACAGGATTACGAGTAAATTCTAATATTCTCTTCTCTATTAAAAAATGTGAAGTATCCAAGTGGAGTGAGTGGCCCACGACCCATTCCCAACCAGAATTTGTCACTGCAACTATATTAATGTCATTCAATGGGTATTCAACACTAATAATTAAATTGTTAGTCGATGTTTTTGTCTATAAATATTTATTCTAATACATCGATATAAATCTGACTATTTTTCACTAATTTAGGTTAGAAGATGGACCTACCTTTACCTTTATTGCAGATCAATTGAAAACATCAGGTTTTTTTGACTGAAAAGAATCTTAATCAGATTTGGGGACCTGATGGTAAACAGGATAGGAGGAGAAATACCTAAAATGGATGCGCTGTTGTCTGAGGGCTATCAGTACTGTCAGTACACCTCCAGGGGAATGCAAAGACACTGCACACACACACACAAACCCTGTCCCCCGATGCCCTCCCCCAAAAAAACCTGAGAAACCAGAACCCCACAAGCAAACCAAACCACAAATAAACCCTTACCAAAACTAAAGTCTTACCTTTAAGTGATCAACAGTTAAGATTAATCAACAGTCAATCTATGAATCTTCAGGGCTCAGCAAAAGCAGTGGACCTGTCCAGCATAAAATCTTCATGCTTCTTCAGTGCTTCTGGTGATTTCTGATCAGCCACAGAAAAAAAATTCTGATGCTGTTAATGTTCCCTTCAAAACCTTCTCTCATTCATCTACAAAAACAGTATGTGTCATTAGAATAGGACAGAACTCAGCCTACAGTGGAAGAAGCAGTGGGACGAGTATGGAAAGTGCTTCTCTGAAGAGTTACCTTCCCTTCAGGTGTCATAGTTTTGTGTTCTGTCATGGACAACTCTCGTGGATATTTGTGAAAAATTACCTTGCAGACACACTTTCCACTATGACAGAAAGTGATGGAATCCTCTTCAATAGCAGCACGTTGTTAATTTTTCCTGTAGGGATTATAGTGGAATTTTTTTCCTTCATCTCTGTTTCATATATTTATGATAAATAAATAAAAAGAATTCTTCTCTAAGCAAAATACACTTAATTCAATTTTCTTGAATGTACTTAAGTGAAATTAAATTTCAAAAATCTCACTACAGTTTCTTAGATATTTTCCTGGGTTAAACTATCTATGCATTAAGTTCAAAATAGAAGGGATATTACATTATAACCCTGTATCCCTTCTAGTCCATACTTTAGAATACCTACAAAGATGTTTTTTGTATAGTTCCTACAGCTGAACAAGTATACTATACTCAAAATGCAATGAATTATTTTTCACGTCATTATTCACATGACCTTTGCCTGTGAAGCCTAGACTGTTTGTTGGCATTCCTACACAAGCTAATGTATGGTTCCTGAAGTGGTTTCCATAGGCTCCCACATTGGTGTAGGTGTAAAATTTCACTGCACCTGTTTTTCTGTTGTTACACTGCATTCACACAGAAGCAAAAGTAGGTGCCTCTGGTTATGAAAACCAAATAATTTTATTAAAATTTATTCTTTACTATGAAATTTTAGCCCATTCTGTTCCATGGAAAAATGAGTTATTTTGTGTAAAGCCAATGATATTTTCAAATGACCAAATGCAACATAATAAAAACCTAAAAATTACCCAATTTTAGAAACAATCGTAGTAATTTAAACATATATAAAACCTTGGACTGATATGTGGCTCTGAAGTGCAAAATCAGCTGAGGTAGTCCAGATATCTGTGAAATGAATAACAGTGCATGTAATTCACTAACCAGTTGCACACCTTTGGACTAATTTGGCATACCTCCAAGTTATGAACTCAGGAATGAAAATGGTTTAATTAGTATGAGCAGAGAAACCCTTTTGAATTTATAATCTGAAAGCAATGTACCATGTCTGCATGTTGATTTTTTTCCTGTCCTTTCAGCAAATGGTAGTGAGGTTCACATCAGCAATGTGCGCTATGAAGATACAGGAGCATATACTTGCATTGCAAAGAATGAAGCAGGAGTGGACGAAGATATTTCTTCTCTTTTTGTGGAAGATTCTGCTCGAAAGACCCGTAAGTATTATGAGAAGTAGAAAAATACATGTAGCTGTGACTTAAATTTAATTGGTATGAAAACTGTGAAACAATAAATAAATTAAAATCAGCTTGTGTAGATAGCTGATTTAAAAAACCTGAAGCTTAAATAATGGTATCCAAGAGTCACTAAAGGCAGAGTGTGCAATCTGATGTTTGTTTGGAAGTGGAATGAAATCTCTGATTCATTCTGTGAATCAACATGTTTTTCACATTGCAGTTAAATTTTTGATAGTTTCCTCGTGACAGATTTGTTGCATATGAAGGGAATGTGGAGGGAAAGGAAAAATATTAGTGTGGTTTCTAGGGGTTGATGGGGGTGTGGGAGGAAGACCTTTTCCAGTCTTTCTTCCTGTATGTTCTTGAGATATATCATGAGTCAAAATTGGCCCTCAGGATATGAAAGAAATTACAAGTCTTGATCTCACCTGCTGAAGTGGCAGCAGGTCCAGATCAGTTCCAGCCTGCTCTTGTGCCTGAATGACTGTCTCTTCAGAAATGTGGAGCAACAGTGACCACATTCACTTACTAAGTCAGGAGTTCAATGTGCCAAAGAAATCTCTACCACTGCCAAAAAGTGGCGTTCTTCTTCCTCTGTCAAATGGTAGTGGGATCTGTAAACCTTGTTAACCTATTATTTGTCTACCTTGATACTTCTTTCCTCTTCCCTTACATCCCTCTGCTCAGAGAAATCCATTTCTGAGTTTACACTTCATCTGTTTCTTTTGTTTGGTTGGGTTTTTTTCTTTTCTTTTAAATCTATTACTTTAATGGATACTACATATTCATTAGAACTATATCTGGCAAAATGATAGATATTTTACTAGTGAATCTGATTGCATTAACTTAAGTCATTCCTGTTTATCTCAAAGCTTATTCAGCAGTGCCGAGTACTCGGCAGAAAATTAGAGGCAGAATTAGTAGTACTGCAAGTCTACCTGACACTTCCAAGTCACAGGACATTGAGTTCAGTTACATATAGGTTTACTACGCTTTAAATGTTTCAGAGGAAATCTTCCATGCAGGAAGATTACCAAATGGTAATATCTTTACTTAGCTCATGCAGGAAGATTACCAAATGGTTATATCTTTACTTAGCTGCTTTCAGTGACACTAATTATAAATATCTTTTCAAAAGTCTTATCATGGGGTTTTTTTAAGAGTCGTGAAAATGACTGCTCAGACATTTCTGAGAAGGCAGCTGAGGATAAATAATTTGTTTGATTATGCTAAGTTTCTGGTAATCTGGTGATGTGAAGTAGCTTGGCCACTTCCATTTGCCTTTTGCATCGTGTGAAAAATGTTATGGATGTTGCCAGATTACAAACCCTGACAAACGCTAGTGTGTTGATGTTTTGTTAAAACTTGTTTGGCCTTAATAACAAAAATATTTATATCCAACTGTCCAGTTTCTAAGTGTTTTAGCTAACTTCTTGTATCTTTTGAAGACCTGATGTGCTGTGATCATGTAGGGACATCCGCACCTATGCAAAATACTTTTTTCAGGACTTGTGATGTAATAATTTTAAGTCAGCTAACTTTACAGGATTTGTTAAATCACATGCCATGCTGTGAACACTGCTTGCAACAAATGCTTTAATATCTACCAGCACTAAGTAGTTAGGATGACCATTGGTGTCATCAAAGATGTAAATGAAAGAAGACAGAATACAAACCCAATTATTTCTAAGACAATTCATCTGAAATACAGTCTCCTTCCTTCCTATAGAAGTAATTTACTCTACAAGTTCTGTGTTGTATGTTGAAGAAAGGCATTTTACCATTATGTTCCTTGGTGTCTGAACATGGTTTCCTAAAAATTGGTGCACATGTAAGTACTTATATAGTCCACAGCTGCATAATTATAACATTCAAATGTAGGTCCAAAAGATATTCATGTGATAAGCTCCAGTTTGCTTACTTTGGCTCAAAAACCCATTTCTGTATATGTAAGAAGAACTGGGTGTGTACTAATAGAAAAAGCAGTTACTCTCAATATCCTTATCACAACTACATAAATAAATTACATTCACAGGTACAAATTTTGATCGATGCAGTTTAAAAAAATGTTGCCATTTTTAAAAGAAGTTCCTTTACAGGGAGGAGTTTCTAGCATTAGAAAACTGATATTAGGAGTGGAAGGACCTCATTATTAACTAATCTCTGCTTGTTTTCATATTTACTCTAAAACATTGGTTCATGCAGAAAATTAGGGATTATTAGGGAAGAAAATGATATAGGTAAAACCACCTGGATAGGATTCTGGGCTTTTTTTACCCCACCCACACATATTAAGCACAATGCTACTGCTACTTTAAATTTAAGCCTGCTGATTAGGTCACAAGTTACATTCTAAAGATAGCCTCTGGTGAATATAAATGTGATTCCATATGTTCTGATATAAATTATACCTGTCATTGATGACATTTTTATAAATAATTTTGCTTTTGTCTTCCTTTAAGAGAATTAAACTGTCGCATTTACTTTTCTAATACTTTTTTTTTTCTTTTTTTTGTTCCTTACTGGAGAGCTCCCTTTTGGAAATCTTAGGAAATTGTTTTGAATAAAATTAGCACAAATTCTCACTAGCTTGCCAGTTAATCCAGACTTTTCTCCTTTGTAATGTCACATAAGGTAAAAATCAAAGCAAACTAAAAGCATTTTCGAACATTGAGTTGATTTGCTATTGAGAGGTTAGTGAGAATTTTACAGTTGAGCTCTAAGACATAAAGTACAATTGCACTGCCTGGAGCATGACAGTAATTTTATAAGCCACATAAGGAATACAGAACATGATTCCATTATTACAAGTGCATGCCTTTTATTTCCTAAAAAGTCTAATAGTCAAAGTAAATGTTCACTTTTATACTTATCTGACCCATTGTTAATGTATATATGAAAACGTTCAGGTTTTAAAGCTACTTTGCAAAAATAAACTAAATTTTTATTATTTTTTCTGTGGAATCTCACTTTCAAAACATTCTGAATTTACAGAAAACTCCATACAATGCTTTGAGAAAAAATTAATATATGAGCCAGAAAGGGCATAGCAAGTTCATTTCTTTGTGAATAGGTAATGCAAACAGCTCGTAAGAGAAAATATTATATTTTCTGACACCTCTGACTGAATTAAAGCCAGTGCTATTGTGAATAAATAGATTAATAAATAGTAAGCAAAGCTTTCCCTCACCTGTGTGTCCAAAAATGTTATCAGATTACTAAGTTTTCAAAATTTACAGAATTGGTTACAGATGCCTGTAACGCAACAGAAAAGCAATTGAATAAGTGGCAAACCTATACTGATGCTAGTAGCAAAAATAAAAGAGTACAATGAAGAGTATGATTTTAGGGTGTCAGGGCTTTGTTTATTTCAAAGTTTCCAGTTTCAGAAATTTGAAATCCAGTTACCAAGAAAAGTCAATATACTTTGATGATAATGGTTCGTCATCAAGATGGTAATCTGAGATAGAAGTGAATGGAAAATACTCTGAAAATGCTTTGTCATCCAGATCTGCTCAGTAAATGCCAGCACTGAACATGGAACTATTGTTCTGTCACACATAGGCAAAAATTTGAATAGTGGATGACAGTCTCAAGAGTAGTTTGGCCTCCCCTTAGCACATCAGTCTTTTTCAATGTGTACTAAAAATAAGACTTCTGAAAATATGCTTTCATTTTCACATTACCTTAGGTGAGAGGAATGATACTATTTTCTTTAAAATACCTTAACTTTAAATATGTCTTTTACCAATTAACTCACTCTGCAGTTGTAATTTTATATACTTAGTAATTGTGTCCCAACACATGGACACTTTTTGCTAGATTTGTCAAGTTATAATGGAAATTTTCAGTTTGTATTACTATATAAACACCTCTTAACTGGCAGTAAATGTCTGCTGCTCTCTATTATTAGATCCTGTTTAATTCCTCAGATGTTCACCATAACAGTACCATCTAAAATATTTCTGAATGTAAGAACTGTGCTGGTTTGAATCTCTGGAGACTGGATTTTTTTTTTCCTGTGAATTACTTTTCTCCTCAAGCTTGCAGCTAAAACCATCAAGAATGAGATAGGTGGTCTGGGTGATAGTTGAATAATCCCTGCAGTGACTGGTAAAAACATTCTGGGGATTAACGGCCTGGTCTAAATCTCATTGAAGACAGAAGAGTATCCCCTACTGTTATGATCCTCTAATAATACCTGAGAGAGCTCAGCTGTGTTGGAAGGAGTCTTTGACATAATCACATTTGTAAATACAAATTGCGGTTTAAAATCTGGTTTTAGTTTCATTCCAACATATTTTGATTTTTCAGAGCAGATATTTAATGAATTCGTAGATTTAGGCATGATGGAGCCATTTTATCTAAATATTCTATCTTCTCCATTTCACAAGACATTAAATTGCATCCTGTTCTGCCTGAATACAGATCTAATGCTTTGTTTGCCTGAAGTGTGTCCTCACAGATATGCATCTACCTAGGTCAGACATGCAGAGTCGAAAAATCCCTCATTTCTCTTGGTATTTTGTTTTACTGTTTCACTAATACAGAATAATGCTTAGTTTCCATTCTGAAGTCAGCTTTTCCTTCAGTTTCCTCCTTTGATCTCTCTTCCCCCTTCCCAATAAACTGACTTCTTAATAATTCTTACCCTATGAATATATGAATATTGATTAATTTTTCTCACGTACACTAAATATAAGTTTCTCATAATAAGACAGTTACCATAGTACTCAGTCTTTTTGGCTTGAGGATTCTAATTGGTTTTGGTACAGTTTTCTCAAAAAAATGGGAACTGCTCTTTGCAGAAGCAAATGTTTTATTTGCTTCTTGAATGTTCTGTGTAGAGAAGTATATATTTGGTAATTTTTTTTTCACATCCACTGATTTTTTGTAACATTTTTCCGCTAGGATCAGCGGTGGAAGTTTATGTTTATATGTTTATCTCCCAAATGCCATATATCCTATCAGAACTCACTTTCCAAATCCTATTCTTTCTCACCTGTCTCAGTTAAACATAGTCTGTATTGAGTTTTCCACGGGATCTAGATTTGCATTTGGCTATAACAAAATTTAATTTATTTTACAGATGTACTTAACGAATTAATTCAAACAACTTTTTAGAACTGTTATTTATCATTACAGATAATTCATAGACTTCTTAGGAAATGATTTTTTGTTTGTATACACATCATTGTTGAAAGTGCTTAAGACAAAATTCACTAGCTGTTTCTCTGGATGCATTCCAGAACTTTCTTCTTCACCTTTTACTAGTGATTTAATGATGAAAACTATGTTTTCAGATTGATAATTTTGGCAGTTTTTAGCTCAACCTGTACTTTACCACTATTTCATCACTCTAATATTTAATCAGAATATTCTGTGTTTAGCAAAATTCTGGGTTACAACTATATAAATGTTTACATTGTCAAACTCCTAATCACACTAAAGAATATAATCAGGTTTATGTGGGAAGACCTGGTCTCCATTAGAACATGTTAGCTGACTTATAATTATGTTCTTGTCCTTTGATTTCTTACTCAATTTAATTCTGTGCAAGTGTTTTCTGTTCTTTTGTCTGGGATATATACTCCAGAATAACTAGCCTACAGCTACTTCAGTTGTTAAGTTTCAGGGAGTAGGGGAACTGCTAGGGGTTTATGTAATGGTGCTTAATGGCACTATTAATATTTATGTATTCTGCATTTTTTTCAAAACTAGTGGCACTGGACTAAACGTCTGAAACAATTTTTAGCAATTATTTTTATGCGCTGCTTTTGAACATGGTTATTTTAAATATTTGTCTTGGCTACACACTATTTACCCTCCTTTTTGTTGCTTTTTAAGGTAGAAAGTATTTAATCAGTCTCTGTTTTCAATTATTATCCTGCTCCTGTTCAAATACGGGACAAAAATATATATAGAAGAATATTGGCAATAGACCATTTAAAAAACCAAAACTCGTTCATATCTGTACAATTTAAACCTTGAATATCTCTGATATGACAATGTTTTTCTTTTACCTTTAGCTACACTCTGTGACAATTTTCAGGGCCTTTGCTGCTGCAATGGTGTAAAAGAATATCAAACTACTGGAACTCCTTCTGTTAGCAGAAAAATGGGATGTTCATTGTAACTAAGGCTATTTCTCTTCTTAAAGGCTCCTATTCCTTTCTTTTTCTAATCAGGCTCCTTATTTTAGCATCTCTACAGCAACTGGTAAAGATGGTTTTTCATTTTCTAGCTTGTAGTACATACAGACGCATTTTAAGGAACTCTCAAATCTTTATTAACGGAGAGCTTTCTCTTCCATACCAGTAGATTAAGCATCATTTAGGTCAGGGACACACAAATTTACAGCTGCATTGTAGATTTATGTTAATGACTATGTTTGATAGTCACAGACACAGATTGGATCAACCCAACTCCTACAAACCATAAGGCAAACCAAAGTCATCAGCTTGCTCTTGTTGAAACGCTGTGTGGAAGCAGAAGAATTTAAATATAGAGCAAAGATAATTTGACAGTGTATCTTGACAACATATTAATGAAAAATGTGGAGTGGGCAACATGTTACTGCCTTTTTTGTTGATACATAGTACAATAATAATCACAAATAGAGGAGGAAGAAATTACAACTTCCATCTGTGGGATTAATTTATTTAATCAGATTCCATTCAGGTAGTATTAGGCCCAATGGAATTCTTAATCAAAGTAACATTAACTGTTATTATATGGAATATAATACATAAATAAATATACTAAGTAAACAATTTTGTTAACTTGGAAGAAAGATAGGAATGAAGACTTACCCTAGTAGGGGGAAATTTAGTAGAAACAATGGAGTAGAATGTATCAGTGTAATCTGAGACACATATGGAATATCAGATTACACTGACTATAGATATTTCTTTCTACAGAAGAAAATCTGATAGTAAAGAAAACTGGAAAATAAAAAAATATTCATCATCAAAGACCAGGGAATATTTTCAAGAGTAATTTTCAAGTACTTAGAATTCTTATTTTAGCTATTAATAAAATATTTTGAAGTAAAATAACTTCAAAAATCCATTTTTTTTCTTTCTTGATGATTTTGATACATATCTCAGTTGTGCTTCAGTTTCTTTTCTGCTTCAGTTTATCATAATCTCATCAAACTAGTGTCATAGATCATGAAACCACATTCTGTTTCCTTTAAAGCGAAAGAGTTTTGTGGGTTTGTTGTTAATTTCTATTTTTTTAAATATTTTTATCTCTTAATTATTTCAAAAAAATCACTTTATAAAATGCAGTTAAGTTTACCATTGATTAATATGACTTCTAAGTTGTTCCTCTGAATTTTATCGAAATATATGTATGCACCTTGTTGAGACACCTGTCACGACAGAAGTTATCAAATAATGTTATTCAGACATTTTCAAGACCAATCTGACAGTATGTGATGATATTTTAATGCTTAGTAGCTTTTAATTTTGATCATCAATCATAGGACTCTCATGTTACTCAGTTCACCCACTATGACATCATCATATATGACAAAGTAATTTATCCTACAGACTCTTTCACGTAGTCACAAAAAGCAGGATAAAAGGTCTCTGTCTCATGCACTGTGTCTTGAGACTAAATTTAAAAAATAATATACCTTTTCCATGCCATTAAGTAGATCTATTTCTAACTGCCTTTTTTTACGTAATATCATAGTTGTATCACCTAACAAGACATTATGTGATCTGAATGCTACTGACTTGACAGGTTTATGGCCATCATGAGCAACGAGGCATTTCCACTGTCTTGAGATGGGAATGAGACTAAAAGCCTTTTGATGGTGATTTATGGCCCAAATTCTCTCTGAAAGGCTTTATGCAATTTTAATAGAATCTTCCTGTCACATCTGATACTGAATGGTACCTATTTACCTAATTTCCACAGAGATAATTTATGCTGGCATTTTATTTCATGGCACAGCTAAACAAGTTTATACTTGTTGACAGCATGGTAGGCAAAGACTTCATTTCGAACTTGCAAGTAATTTAGCTCATGAACTATTTTTTCTTCCTGCTCGTGTAGAGTGGATTGAGTTAATGTGCTAAGGGAAAGGACTTACACATGATTCATTATAAAGATTTATAAAAAATATAGAAAAATCAGCTAACGTGTTCATATTTGACCAAAACCAAAGTGTTAACTCTTGACTTTTAACTGATAAATAATAGTTTAATATACATAAACAGATACTTGGTTATTGTATTACCCAATCTGAAATGAAATTAAAATGCATGTCACACAAGAACAGAATGAAATTTTGACAGAATTTATAATGACTTAATTATTTTAAAAATAGTTGAAGCTAGCAAGCAATAGATAACTTTGAAAAAAAAAAAGCTTCACAAATAATTTTTTACATATTTACATTTGTATGTAAAAACCAACAAATCTGAATTTCTTACAAAATAAAAAATTGAAGCAGATATGTGAATAAGAATTTTCGTTCTGCTTTACTGTGGAAGCTGAGTAAAACTCTGACTTAACCTCATCTTCACTTTGAACACAATTGTTTTTAATATACAAATAATAATTTAAAACTTGTGTGGCTCAGCAAACAGATCGTAATGATGATATAATTTACCCTGTAACATAAGGGCACATGTTTATACATTAGAGATATGAGAAAAGAGTAAGATAACAGATACCCTGACTTTACAATGTGTGTATGATTTATCAGAACAGTTGACAATGGTGGTGGCTATCAGTGAAATAAGCAGACAAAATCCCTTCGAACATCTTGAAATTACTTCTTTTATGCAATTGAAAGTACAGCAGATTATGACAGGACAATCCTGAGAAATAATGTTGAACTACATATTTTGTCACATGGCCTTATTGCATCTTCCTCATTGTCCTGCTTTCTATTATGTCTATTTGTGACCTCTTGCCATCATGGAGTTGAAGGCATGGAAAGGGACAGCGATTTCCCATCTGATGCTGCAAAGCCTTGTATGGTCAGCTGATATGTAACTGTTTATTTTTATTTATCAACTGTTAAGTTCGGATAGAAATTCAGGTAAAATATTTAAAGACCTTTGAATACAAAGCTTGTTTTTTGATAAGACAAAACTTGGAATTAGAAGCAGTGGTACTATATTTATGAGCAACGATTATTCACATTTTTCCCCCTGTTTATTGGAATAATATATAATGCATAGAATTGACTTTTAGCTGGTTTCCCCTATTTTTAAAGCCATTTTAAACTACATTGTTTTCTTACTGCAGCAAACAAAGAAATTTTTCAGAAAATTTTTGAGTGTCAGTGCAGATTTTAAAAGCCCACTGAGCATTTTCTTGGATAAGGACCACTAAAACATATGATAGAAGAGGGAGAACTGTTTCTGGAAAAAAAAACCTTACTGTATTTCAATAAGGGGTTTTTTTCTGAATATTATTACCCTAATCTTGTTTTTCTCTGTGTATAGTATTGTGTGCTGATTACTGAAAATTTGAATAGCTGATAATAATGCCAAAAGGAAGCAGAAGCATTTAATCTTCAAACTCACTGAATGTCAATCTTACACACACACACACTTTATTTCCAAACGGCCTTGAATGTTTTAAAGAAAGAAAAGCAGGGAGGAAGAACACTGTAATGGAAATCTTTGAAATTGTCTGTTGAGGCAGAAAAGTAAGTGTAATGACATTTATTACTGATGTGATAAGAAAGAGAAGGATACAGAATTTATTTGGAAAGTGATATTGTTGTACCCTCATTCATTTACTAATAAAAATAACATGGATTTTTGCAGTTGTTGTTTCCATCCAAAGTGGGTAAGAATTTATACTGCTGTTAGTCTGCTGCAGATTTTCATGAAGTACTAAGGACAGAGTTTAGTGAAAAATGTGCAACCTATTACCACTTAGCCAACATAGACAATGAATAACAAAGATGAAGAGTAGATTTTCAGATGTTATGTTAGCTACCCATAATCAAAGGCTAGGATTGAGCACAGAACCACAGAATAGCTACATAAGGACCATGAAGAGTGATTTTTATGGAGCTGTAATTGTGCTTAAAAAAAAAAAAGAAGAATAGGAAAAGAAAGAAAACCTAATTCAAAAAACCCTTGTTCTGCACTGCTAGGAGAGGGGGGAGAGAGAGAGGCACAATGCAGGGTTCTTTTTGATGACAATATAAAAGGCCCAACAACAAATGCATTAAAATAGCTGCTTTAATGTGATATAATAAAAAGAGGAGTATAGACAGGAAGTAAATCTGCATCCCTTCACGTGCTGTACATCTCACATTTATGCAGTCTGGGATTAGTTGTGGATGGATTTTCCCATGGCAAGCTGCACAGGTCCTGTCCATGAAGAGGTTCCCTCTCCATCCCATACTGTGGTGGCTTTGATCTGGAGTAGCAAAAAACCCTATACATCTTCTGACATGTTGCAGTGTTATATTTGACCTCCAAGCGTGCAGCACAGACTTTTTTATGGGCATTCCAGCATATACCCCTGCAGCAGCTCCCCATGTTAACATGCAGGCCTCCCAAGCCATTAGTACAAGGCCCAATATAGCAGATATAGCCTGCTCTAGGTCACAAATTTCTTGAATACAATGTCTTCTGCAAGGCTCCCAGTACATCTCGTGTGTATGCCCTGTATGGAAACAGGGCACAGGAGAAGATGGTATTCTGTCTTGAAACCAGAAAATTTTACTGAGATCTATCAATAATTATGTATTCTTACATCTTGAAGTTTAAAAATGTTTGTGAATTGAGTATAGGGCGTGGCTGAAAAATCTTAATTTTACTCAACCAAACAGGAAGGCAGACAATATGTTCCTTAACATACTTTCTATCTGCAAATGTTATACTTGTTCTAGCATGGAACTCTTTATCTCAAGACTTGACATCTTTCCTGAATACAAGTTATAGGACTTATTAAAAAAAATAAGTGAGGTTTCTTGATCTGTATTAGGTGACATGATGGCTGTTGTTTATGATTTTGTATTGCACTCTTAAATTATGTCTCAATTTTCTTCTAACTGATTTGTTAATTTTAAAATTAATACGTGTGGGGCTTTTAAAGCACTTTTTTATCCTGTTCTTTTTTTATCCTACTCTTTTTTTAAGCAAAGCTCAAAATCATATGTATCATTTTGCATTAACACAAATTAATATATTCTGTACTTAGCATCTTAAATCATTTCATTTGATGCTGGGCCGTTCAACACAGTTACATAATTTTAATTACTTTTCGTTTTCTTACCTGTGTCGCCCTTACAAAAAAAGACTGATAAAAAGTAGAACTTTATGGCTGAATTTATGGGACCTCAAGTGACATATATTACATGGTTATTTCCTCACAATGTGAAGAGAAAAGTAATCTTAAAGAAAATCCTCCAGGTTGCCCTGGGGAAATTAATTTGCTGTATTACATAAAAAAATCTGTGTAAGATGAAACAGGCAAACACACAACTGTGACCTGCATGTAGAGCTATTGTCTGGGCATGCAGGGATAAATTTTGAAGTTCTAGAACCCACCTGGAGCTGAATTTGTTGAGGGATACAAAGGGCAAATGATAGACTTCTGTAGAGACACCAGCAGCAAAAAGAAGGCTAGGGCAAATGTGGCCCTGCTGCTCAGTGGGGTCAGGACCTGGTGGCAACAGATATGGAAGGGGCCAAGATGTACTAAAAGTCTTCTTCACATCAGTCTTTATTGGCAAAACTGTCCTCAGGAATGTGACACCAGTGGGAAAGTTTGGGAAGGAATTCATCCTCTGGCAAGGAAACCTTACCTGTGGTGCATAGGACCTGATTGTGACTATTTAAACAAACTGGATATTCATGGGTCCAAGGGCCTGGATAGGATGCAGCCACAAACACTGGGCACGCTGGCCTGATCAGCCTGACTGATTTCTGTAGTTGGGTTACTGGCAGGGTGCATGAGGGGAGGAGTGGCTGTTGTCTAGCTTGTCCTCAGAGATCTTTTGGACACTGTCTCCCGTGACACCCTCAAAGACAAACCAAAGAAGTACAGGTTAGATGCACAGATGGGGTTACCAGCTGTAGTATCAGTCCCACCAGCTGTGCCACAAGTTCCACACAGAGGCCAATCACCTGTGTCATACCCCAGCTCTGTTTCTTTCCCTCTCCTGTGTGTCGAAGTACAAACGACCAATTAACACTTCTACAAAGTGAAACAGCTCTTATGTTTGCATAAGCACCTTAGCATGCCCTCTTTGAAGTTGTCATCTTTTACACAGAAAGACTTGACTGCATAGTGCTTGCAAAGCAGGTGCCATGTTTAGTTGACAGGAAGAACATATTGTCCCAATTTCTTCTCCTTTTGATCATGCAGTATCTTGGACGAGTCTTCACTGGCTTCCAATCTGCAGTGAAAAAAAGTTATCTTCTGTAGCTCCAAAGTAATAAGGATATAGTTCTCTCATTAATTTTCTTTTTATAAAAATCAACACCTTTTTCTTCTTACCTAAACTAAAACAATTAAATATGTCTTAAACCTTTCAGTCCATTCTTTCTGTTGTTACAGTACTGAGGATCTACTGGTTAGGTCTTCATTTAAAAAATAGTGATGTTAGCACTTTAGTCAACAAGAACTTTCTTTTAGAATGGCTGGATATCTGGAGGACACATGCTCAGCCAATGCAGCCAAGATGTCCTTCAAAGCTAATGTCTTCTGAAAGTAACAACCTTAAATCAGAAGAACATGTATAATGGCAGTTGACTGAGAAATAGTTAAAACCTATTGACTTCATTTTGATCTTAGGAGTGGTTCAAGAGAAATTCTACCTCCTGATTTAAAGGTTTACTTACTAAGTGAGAAGATGGCACACTCCATTAATCTTGGCTGTTGGCAGGTCAGATATTGCAGAAAAGGCAAGTATTAAATTTGAAAATAATGCAGACAGTAGTCCAGAGAATAAAGCTCTTTTAAAGGTAACAAAATACAGACTGACCATGTTTGAAAGCTGCATGGGTGTTCTCTGTTGGGAAAGAATAATTTTTTTATTCTAGTATTCAGTATCACTTCAGCAGTATTACTACTACTTTCTGCTTGTATGGGGATCTCTCATTTGTTCACTTCAAAGCACTGAAGGTAAGAAGTAATAATAATCTTCATTTTGTCAAGGGACAATTTAATGACAGTTTAAATACTGTGTCTAAGGTCACATAATGAGGTAGCTCACAAATTAAGAAAATGTGTGACAAAAAAGATCAGGAGACGAAAAACAGTACGAGAGGAAAAACAAAAGCCCAGTAGCTCTGTTATCCCAAGCCTCTCAATTGTGAGCTTGTCAGAAAGTAGATTGATGCATTTTCAAGGACCCTTGTACATATTTGGGACACTGTATATTCTTTCAAAGCTCAAGAATGAGAAAAACACTGCAGTACATAAGGCAAAAAACCCATCTTCATACTGTCTTCAGCAATGCCCAGTAAAAGATGTTTGAGAAAATCACTATACCCAGGTCTTTTCCGGAGTGATAGTTGTTCTGTTTTCACTCACAGCCTTCAGCTCTCGGCAGTTCAAGGACTTTTTCTTACCAATATACTTTTCAATAATATGTCTTTCATTACTTTTTAAAGCACACTAATGTTTTTAGCTTTTGCAACATTGTGTTTCAGTGAACATCACCATTTTATTATATGACATGTATGTGTTTTCTGTGGTATATTCTTTTCCTTTAATTTTTTTTTTTTTATTATTATTTCTTAAGATCATTACTTTACAATAAGCTTTGGTTTTCAGTTAGAGTGCTTTAAAATTTTTATTTTATGGCAGGCTGAGTTCTAAATATTTAAAATTTGTAAAATTATACTTGCTCTCTTAATCTTTCTCCCAGGTAGAAAAAGCAATACTAGGATGATATAATTTTCATTGGTCTCAAAGGTCTGAAATTCAATTGTAAACAGGATGGCCAAATAAAAACTTATATTTTTTTATGGAAAAAACAAACATTTGTTAGTTACCATGCCATCTTAGAATTCCCATCTCGGTATTCCAAAGATAATGGCAAACATTATGCAGCATGACAACTTTGGTAGCATGGTATTTTTACAGCCATACAGAAGAATGAATATCTTGTGTGCATTTTGGTTTTGCATGTTTCTCTCAAAACTATGTCCTGAAATCTATCTCTTTGAAGTCCAGTGCTTAAAGGCAATTATGTAAATTTCATCACCTGTCATTAATATAGATCATTTCTGTGTGTGCAAACTGCGCGTGCTTTTTGTAATGGATTATGAAACACTATTGATAACAACTGACAGAGTTAACTTGTGGGGGATGTAGTAGAAGTGATGGAGTTTATCCTATCTCCTGTAACTGTTATGGCTAATTGCAATTTTGTCATGTGACACAGAGAACCATTGTTAATTCACTGTTTCCATTGATTTAACTGTGGAAGTGTTTTAGTGAATCAGAGGTTAAAGCATCATAATTATTTCAGAATTGAGATATCATTTCATGTTTTCTTCTTGTTCATTTATGTTTTCTGTTCTTTCTCTCTCTTACATGCTGCAGTTGCAAACATATTGTGGCGAGAGCAAGGTACTAATAGAGATGATTTTGTTCATGTTTTCTATATATGATGAAATGTTCATCTATTGTTTCTTTTGTGTGTGTTTGTGTCTGTGTTTGTTTGTACTCTACACTTACAGTAAGTACCTTCCCTCTTGCATTATTTGAGGGATTTGATTTAAAGAAAAATTAAAGTGGAAAATAATCCTTTAAATGCTCATGCTTTTGTGAACTGCTTTTGCTTTTGGGGCGAGAGAAGAAAATAAGCTGTTCAAAATTTTTAGACAATTGCTCAAAAGTGTACAACAAGAAGCTCAGATTTAGAATGCAGACCTTAAACTTTTGTTTGTTGACATGATAAAGATTCCAACCAGTCAGGCTGCTTGCTGTTTAGATTGATCTTCTTATATGAATAAATCTTATTTGGGAAAATATAATCATAAAGAGTTTAATTAAAATTGAGATACCTGTTGTTGTTTAATGAAACTAAACATTTTATTTTTACACTCAGGAAGGATTTGAAATTAAAGGTTGGGAGGGGGGATGGATGCTTGTGATTTGTGACAAATTGAAGGATGAATGTAAATACAGACAGAATCAAGTGTTATTAACATAGAAAGTATGGAAATTGTATTTTACTGGCAAAAGATAGGTATTAAATTTCATATATATGGCATAATCTCATAAAGATTAATCTCATAATCCAGAAAAATACAATAATCTAAGTGTCATAAACTCCCACTTTGTTGCTCTAAGTAACCTGTTCTTCATTTAAAATTGCAATTTAGGAATTAATATATTTCAGGAGTAAAAAAATTGTTTCAATTATTTCCGTTGGAAGATTTATAATGGATTAAATGGACCAGGCTTTGCTGTGAATTCATGCTACAAATGGTATTTCTGCATATTTCTTAAAGATTTGTTTAAAATTAATTTAAAGATTCAAAAATCTGATGTTTCACTTGCCTAATTATATAGTTACCTTTGGCATTCCTGATGTGTTTATAAATATGAACTAGTTGGGGTTTTTTACTCCTGTTTTACCAGTTGCTCAGTTGGTATAAACAATTAGCTCCCTGATTATAATGGAGCTCAGCTGTGATCCTTCTGCTCTATTGGCCTTGCAGAGTAGAAATTATGTGTTCAGAGTTTTGTACAATTCTACTGTTAATAATTAAACTAATGTGCAACAAGATTCTAACACCAAATTTTTCAAATGTATGGTGCTCTCACCTCCTTCTGGGAAGGTATCACTTGTGTTTTATCTCAAATGAAACTGAAAACATGATTGGTACCTTGAATGTCTTTTCAAGTCAAGCCCTTTGTTGCTTTCAGTGGTTAGAAAGCACTCAGGAAAACTTAAATTCTGCGCCAAAAAACCAGTTAAAGATAATAGCTTACCAAAGTGCTTGTGGTAAAGACATTCAAATTTCCCTGTGACTATTGTGAAACTAAACAAAAAGGAATTTATAGTAGCAGATTTTCTATCTTGTACTGCAGATTTTCTCAGTCTCTCCTGCGTTTCTCATTGGCCAGTCCTTGTACTTTCAACAAATATTGTTACTAGTTGCAACTCTGGAAATTGTTTACAAGAGAGCAATACCCTGAGGATGTTAATAAACATCACCATTAACTTCTCTAGGCTGTACATACTCTGTCATTTTCTGTCATCAAAGAATTAACAGATAGCAAGGGAGGGACGGTTAATTAGCAGGACAATCAAATCATGAAACCATAGATAGTCTTTAGTGCCTATAGTGCATATTTCTATATGGAGTACACAAAGAACTTATCACAACTACTTGTGTCAGAAAATGTGTCAGAAAACCTGAAAGGATTTGAAAGTACATTAGTATTACAATTATAATACAATATATAAACAAATGCTAAAGACCCAAACCACCCCAATTTTTTTAAAAATCGGTGTTAATATCAATTTTAAATATCAATTTAGTCTAAATTAAGCAAATATATTTGCATTTATTGTTATTCTGTCACTGTACTATAAATGTGCTGAGTTGTATTAAGTGGGAGAGGGTTGTAAAATTAGGTCTTTACAGGAATAACTCCTGTAGTTGTGTAGTAGCTTGCCTAGCTGATTAGATATTTGTGCAGATTAGATATTTGCACAGGTATTTTGTAGCCACTCACTCAGATGAAGAGTTTTGGGTCATAATAAATTGGAACGGGAGATTGACTAATTGGATCCACAGGTAAAGGTTCTTTGTGTGACCTGAGTTCCCTAACTCAGTATTGAAATGGAAGGACAATTCTTACTGTGTCTCTTTCACTGATTTTAAAGAACAGTTTGGTGAACATTACTATCCAGACTTTGGAAATAAAGCCTGAAAAGTTTGGGCTGGGTCACTATACACCAATATTATCTGTACAACCCTGCCTTGGAAGTTTTAGGAGCCTGTTTATCAATGTCTGGGTCACCTGGGGCTATCATCTGATTTACTTCCTCATGTTCTAGTATTATTTATCCTGCTAATAACTATAATTTACTTTAGTCAATGGGTTGAAGGAGAAGGGAAAACCTTTGTTTTGTCCCCAGTCAGCTTCACATATTCATCACCAAGACACAATAAGCCTGTTGCTCAGCTACACTGTGTTCACTCGTAGGGGCAGTCTAACCTCAGTCAGGCTTACCTACAAATTTCAGCTGTTCTTATAGGATACAATATCAGGCATTTTCTAATGAAAGCCCTTAACATATTATCTCATACAGGCTTTATGATTTGCCTGCAAAAGCACACAGAAGTGCCCATTGGCCAGAGTGGACATATTGCCCTGAGTACACCCTTTGCTCTGAATAGACATGGTTGCTGAGTTTTCTGTGAACCTGAGCCTGCTTCTGTGCTGCACCAAATGCAGCATAGACAAATTTCTGTCTCAGTTTTGGTAACCTGTTAATAAATAGATTCAATATAAAGTGAGGAAAACTTTGCCCGGAGACTCTCCTTTCTTTCTTTCTGAGAAAACTTGGCCAGAAATGGGAAATGATTCCACAAGATTTCTCAAAGATAATTGAACTTGCTTCTTTTGGGCATAGCCTGACAGCCTTCTGCATAATACTACTTTATAAGTGACTGTAGCTTATCACATAGCTAATCACGTTAGATATGTGATTCCTAACAAGGACTGGAAACTCTTATGTATGTGTGTACACACATAAATCTATACACAAACATGTATTTCCCCCCACCCACTCCTAATTTTCTCATTATTTAATTTTATATTAAGTCATTTTCTCTCTCTATTGATATAAGTTTTCCTTCAGAATTTAGGAGAAACAGAATTTCAGACTCTAATTTCTTTTTCCTGGGTTTCACTGCCCTGTGTTCCTATACCAAAAATTGTTATGTCAAATGGAAGCTTAGGCTCTGTACCCGGGATACATATACATTTTTATCATTGTAACCCACAGTTTAGCTGTCAGAGTGATTATAATTTTATGAGTACTGTGATTTTCTTAATGGAATATTACAAATATGAGCACAGAACAAATCAGCAACTGTTGCCTTAGCTGATATATCGTAAACTAAAGAGACCGTCCTTTTCTGTGGTCATGACCACTATCACAAATATTATGAGATTTCATCCTACAGATCTGGTTCCCACCTTCTCCACAAAACTTTACATCATGCTTCTCATTCAGGAACACTGTGGTAGAAGGATTGAATAGTTCTGTAAACATTTGTGGCCCTTCAACCTTGGAAGATGCATCTACCCAACTTTGTCTTTCCAATAAAGTACAATAGAGAATATTTCCTTTTCTGACTGAAATATCAAATAAGGGTTTATAACAAAGATTCAGGTCTTCCTTTTCAGTGTTAGGCAGAAATTATATTAACTCTTCCATCCCTCAGCAAAACCAACAAACAAACAAACAAAAATGCATGAAGAATTTATATTAATTTCATTACAGTGTAGATGATTTCACAAGGTCAATTTTATTACTGCAGATACCAAACTGTGTATTTCTAGATCTGTATTCATAGAGACACTATCTTGCCAGTGGAGAAAATTATGTGAAATTCTGAATAATGTAACAGTTTTGTTGTAGTTTTACAACAAAAGATCCCATAGGTTTAGCTGTGTTACCACTACATGCATTAACAAATTGATCTCAAACCAAAACTGTGATTAGGTTTTTAGTTCAACAAGGATTTTCTTTTTTGTCGTTATTTAATTTTATACATTTCAATGTGTTTTTGTTCCTAAGGTCTGGGAATTGGGAACATGTTTTATGTTTTTTATGAAGATGGAATCAAAGTAATACAACCAGTGGAATGTGAATTTCAGAGACATATTAAGCCTAGTGAAAAACTCCTCGGTTTTCAGGCAAGTTATTTTTAAAAATTTATTTGTAGTGTTTTCTCAATTATAATTTTCTTCAGATAAGGATTTATTATTATTGGTTTAGTGTTTTCTGCTTGATAAATTCATGTCTCCTCAATTAATAAATAGCTTATAATGGTGAACTTAAAATTTCCTGTATTTTCCTTGATTGAATTCAAACTTTCAGTCTGTCTTTTAGATTGAGTATTCCCTCTATACTTTTAAAACCCTTTATTTTCTTTGGCTGTCTTTCTCCTTTCCCAGTCCTTTAACAGCTCTCTACTCTTTGTTTTCGAATTTGTTGTTGCTGTTTTTATTTCCTGACCCCCAACTGATCAGTTAAGTTCATCTCTGTTAATCAGGGATTGATTCTTTCTCTAGGAAACATAAGATCTAAAGTTATTATTTTTAAAGGTTTCTTTTTCTCCACTGGATGTTTTTCTATATTAACCTGTCAGCTATTGTGAAGCAAATCCCTGTACTGATAAACACTCTCATAGATCCCAAAAACTTAGTAGAGATGATTGATGCTTTGACTCTGACTTAAAATTCATGTAAGTAGTTTCAATAACTTTATTGTTAACATATTTATAGCTGATTTCACCATATCCCTGTGTAGGATACTAAGGCACTAGTGTATTCTCTATTTCCATTTATTCTCGTGAAGTTTTTCCTTTACTACTAATCAAACTGCTAGCTGACATCTTGCGTGTTCTCACAGGAACACTTGGTACTAGCCATTACATTATAACTTACTCTGTATGATCTATCACCTTTCAAAAATAATAACTTTTTCTCATTTGTATTTGAATGAGTGACCTTGAAATATGTACTAACCCACGATTTGTACACTTTGGGATTTTTTTCTAATTTTTTTTTTTCTTTCATGGCTAAAGCGCACTCAAATAGCAGCAGAACTCTCTCAATAGAATTTGCCTCTTCAGTTATCATTATTGATGTCAAAGGATGCTATACTCAGCAACAAGATTTATTTTAGTGTGAATAATTATTCTTTGAACAGCTAATCATACCTTGATTTGTGCTGCTTAAGTGAAATTAGGTTGACACAGCCAAAAATAAGCCAACAAGCTTTTTTTATGCCTATTTAATTCAAAAGCTGATTATTTAGGAAGTCTTTTAAAATTTTATTGGTCTAAAGTGCAACCTAGATTTTAGGTGTATTTTTATTGAAATGTGGCAATAATCAGGATGGATAAGTGAAATTTGTTTCTTTTTTGAACCTTTCAAACCTAGAGTAGCATGATACTTATATCCTTTGGGAAAAAAAAAAGATACCAGGAAAGTAGGCTACTTGCTAACTTTAATTTTAAAGCGGGTACAGAGTAGTCCTTCTTTGGATATCTTTGGTTTGTAGGTAAGACTAATAAATAAAATTTAGTGCTTTACTGGATCATCATGGTTCACAGGAAATTGTAAAGACCCTCTTCCTCTCCTTCCCAGAATCTCCTAAATTACTTCAGTCTTCCAAATTAATGTCAAGTGAAAGCAGAAATTTATTAGCCCAATAGTGGCAATTCTAGATGCATAGGGACAGATCTCTGTTTTCTGATGCAGGTTATTGCTTAGACCAGCTTCAACAGCTGTTTGTTTAACCTGTTTAACTTGATTCTCATGTAGAATCTTTCACAGGTTAAATGTCTCATCATTCCCAAGTGTTTGGGAGATTTTCCTCAGTAACGTGCAACCTCTGTTTATCTTCTGCAAATTAAGGACATCCAAAGCCTTTACATTCTAATTCTTATGCAAAAGTGTTTTTGGTTTGCCTTTCTAATAAATCCCAGTTAGAATAATTATTTCAGGAGACTGGGAAAAAAGCAACTGAAAGAGATGTTTTTTGTGAGACTAATGAAAAATCCTTTTGGCTCTAACATAAACCTGATTTCCTCTTCATTACAAGAACTAGAACATAATGACCATATTTCAGTGAACTATGCCATCTCACATTTGAATATATGCTAGAGGTGGGAGCAAAATACTTAATTTCAAAATAATGTGACTACATGGCAGAGCAAAGTTTCCGCAAGAAATTAGCTCAAACGTACTTGGTAATCCACAGAAGTTGCTTTGATTTACACACAGTACAGAAAGTGTAGTAAATGCTAACCTTTGTTTGTAAGAAAAAGAAAAATTAAAAAGTCCACAGTCTGAATTTTAGTAGAGTGTCAAGTAAACCGTAACTTAATAAAGAAGAGGTGATACATAAGTTCATGTCTTAAAATATGCACTGTTGTAACCTGTTGATGTCATCTCACTCCTTGACAATCATCGCACAGTCAGATATTTCATTATACTTCTTAAAGAGTTTGACTCACATCTTATTAAAACACTGAGGACCCTTGCAGTAAGTGTAAGTTAATAAACATAGAATTTCCACATATAAAGCTACAAGTACGTGTTTCCTATTGAGATTTTCTTGCCCCAGACTGTCTTGAAAAAATTTCTCCAAGGATTTTCTTTCTTCCGTCTGCTAACTTGTTACAGAGCAAGTCACTTTTTGATTAAAAAGTCTGGCGGGAATACAACAATGAAGTAAATTAATGTTTTATCAGATGTTAACTTTTTTTTTCAGAGAGAATAAATTAGGAAAAAGTAAATTGCTCACATTTTATTTAGAAGAAGAAAATGGTGGGTTTATGCATATATATTAAGGAGAAATTATTTTAACCAATTACTCAGCCACTTGGGAAATTAATATGGAGCCTCAGAATTACTGCCTGTAAAGTAAAAGAAATCCTAACTCTCTAATCGGATAAATATTAAGTTTTCAAAAACAAGATTTCGGCTCTGTTGAAACAGCTTCAGATAAATGTAGGTTTGAATAACTAGAAAAGAACTGCGTAAGCTGACTCATGCTGGGAAAAAAATATTCTATTTTTGGTATGAGAATTTTGGTGCATAATTTTCACTGTTACTTTGGAAAAGTAAATTTTTTTGCTTTTATTTTATTTATTCATTCATTTGGGGCAAAGTGAGAGTTGGCATTGGATTATAGAAATTTATGATGATATGAACAATATTTTAGGATCAGTAAAGTGCATTTATACATGTGGATTTATATTTTACTTCATATTTTTTACTTTAGCTCTGAGAAAATATCATGCTTTCTGCTTGCTGTATTTAAAGTGGAACATGAGGAGCAAGTTCTGTGAATCATACCCTAATAAGAATCACGGCCTTTAGATTCTAATTTAAATGTGTATGTGGTTATACATATACATGAAAGACTGTATTTGTATTGGGTTTACAATGAAATAATCTCTAGAAATATGGTTCAGTCAGTATTTTAGACTCAGTTTCAGGGAAAGGTATAAGGAGGTAGCTTATCTCTGGATATAATTTTAAGGGCTTAAGTTAGAGTATTTTGCTGCTCTGATATACTTCCACAAGGAGAAGTATTATTAGAGTAATCATTTACACTAATCCATATGATGCCATGTGAGAGAAACCCAGATTTCTTCAGCAGGACTCAGTGTTATTTTTTAATAATATATCGAATGTGCCCTTGTAGAATTCACAGTTCTCAAAACTGGTATAAACTGAGTCCCTGAGAGACATGACTGAAAAGAATGACACTGCATAGACTTGTTACAAACACAGATGCATTGTTTGAAGAAGGTGTTCTCTCTGAGAATAAAGAGGACTGTGCAGAACTATATCTATAGTTATCTGTTTAGATAAATATGGAAGTAAGACAAGGCGTATTTAGAATAGATATAAAAAGTAATGAGATCAGTGAAACAACCTTACAGTTGAAGTGACAATTACCCAGAAGGCAAGCAAAAATAGATCATTGATCCGATGATTGCACATCATATTAGAGACATGTTTATGTTTACACCTCACTTTATGCAACAAAAAGCTTTTAGTCACTTTTAAGAATGAAAGTCCCATTTGTCCCATGCTTATCATTCTTTAAAAACCAGATTTTAAACTTAATCCCTTTGAAGTGCCTGACTTTTTATCAGTGCAAAGTAAATCTTCCTCTTGTTACTTATTTCTAAATTCTACTGAAATTCCTGAAGATGCGCCATTCGATGGCATCTGAGTTTAGTAGAATGTAATTTCTGAAAGATCTTTCCTTTTTTGAGGGTTAAGAGCCACATAGGAGCAATCAGTGGCTTTTGATCTTCTGTAAAGAGACTCCCCCTGTTAAAACTGGAAATTGATTTATTTTTTATTTTGGCATATAAAAATTGAGTGTATTTTCTAAAACATAGAGGCACAGCAGGCAAAGAATGTTGACGATACAGAAAAGTTAGTGTTGAAATACATCATCTTCTTGAAGAGCATTGCTTAGTACCAGATATGTTGTTTTGTCACATAATTTTTCCTGTTCCTTTTAAAAGGACCCTGATGCTTAGAAACAGAATTAGTTTAAGATCTCATCAGCTCCTGCTGCTCGTTCTATATTGAAGTCATCATCTGCTGACATATCATAACTATTTTCACAGCAACCAGTTATGATGTGTCAGACAGAACATTCTAAATTAGAAATAAGCAGCAGATAAGTGGTAAAAAGAAAGAATACTTATGATTTGGTGAAATTATCCCTTGTGATGCAAGGAATTTAAAATAAGTGGGAAAAGAAGAAAAGGTCAGGAAAATAAAAGAACTTGGCACATGCTGTACCTCTTCAAGGAGAGTATTTTTCAGTTCCTTGGTTTTACATAATTTTTATGTCCATTAGAGGAAAAAAATAATTTTATTTCAGAGATTTCACAGAATATTGTGAGTTAGAAGGAACCCACAAGTATCATTGAGTCCAACTCTTGAATGAATGTCCTGTATGGGGATCAAACCCACAACCTTGGTGTTGTTAGCACCATGCTCTAACCAATCGTGCTAATCTAAAGGGAATTTCCAAATATAGTAGCATATTTGACTAAGTAACTTTTAATTTTGATAAAAACAAGCTTTTGCTGGGAGAAAAATATTCACAAATAAGTAGATATATATAAATATATATATGATGATTGGTGCATATTTATATGAAATAGAGAGCATGTAACTACATTTAGCTATTTGGAATGAGAATGTATGGTTGTATGTTTTATGAAATATGAATTTACCAATGTCAACAGGAATTTTTTTTTTCTTCCAAATTCAACCTTTTGCAGGAATGGAAGGGTAGAGAGGAAAGAAATGATAATAAGGTGCCATTTGATTTCTGTTGGGTTTAACACTAGTAAGATAGGTCATGAGAATGTCTTATGGCAGAAACAGACAAGCTTCTTGGTCTTTGAAGCAACATATCAGTGCTACAGGTGACCAAAAGAACAGTTCTCTCTAACTGCTGCTGCTTTGCCCCTGTGCCATGTGACAACTTGCAGCACACCTCCTCCTCTTTCTCTACATTTCCACATTGTCATGTTCCCAGTTACGTATTTGCCTGGCTTACTGCTGTGCTCTCAGCTGGAATGGTAAGCTATATCTTGCACTGCCTTCCTCTCCAAGGCATTGTGATGGTGCACAGGGGAGAGCTGCTAGTTACTGCATAGGAACAAGGTATTATGTGTCTGATTTGATCTTCTGGTTTTAAGGTCTCCTGGCTCTTGCTTGCTTTATTTCTATGTGTATTGTTATTTCAAATTAATTTTCTTCTCAGGCCAACAGGGCTAATTTCTTGAATTTCCAGAGAACATCCAAAAATTTGGTGTATAGTTTGCATTAAAGTGCCTCTGAGTTGTGTAGTACTTAAAACATGCAGTTTAGTTAATTTATGTCCAAAGGTCAACTGTCCTTATTCCTTCCCTACATTTTTTGAGATTTTATTTTACAGTTAAAAAAGAAGAAAAAGAGTATAATTTCTCTATTTATTGTGTTGTTGACTGTTTTGATTCTTACACTTTCCCTGTTTGTTTTGAATTATAGGATGAAGTTTGTCCCAAAGCAGATGGTGATCCTGTTCAGCAGTGTGTATGGGCAACTGCTGTTAATGTAAAAGACAAGTTCATTTATGTAACTCAGCCCACACTTGACAGAGTTCTTATTGTTGATGTACAGTCTCAAAAAGTTGTACAGGTATTTATGTCTCATTTTTTAAGTCAAAATCTAATTTGGACACGAGAATTTAAGACTCATCTTCATATTTCAGAAACAAAATACAATTAGCTTGAGAGTAAATACAATATTTGGAAAAAAGTTCATCCACTTTCAACATTCATCAGCAGTTTCTGTTGAGTGACTGTTCTCAATAGACAATTGGGAGGGAGATAACATGAAAATAGCTCTTATAAATATTAATCAAGAAACCAGTTCTTTAGGAAGTTTCTACCTTGAGTACTTTCAACTTAAAAATGAGCATTAGTTAAAATAGGGTCTTGTCACAAGAATGTGTCTGTCAGTTTTGACAGGAAAGATCAGATTTGGCTACAGAAGGTGGAGCACTGTTACTCTGTAAACTTTTAGACAGAGAAATTACTGAAACTGTAAAAATAAACACCATCCTCAGCTGAGACTGGAGAGTATGAATTCAAACTTCTCTATTTCTCTTTCTTACTCTCTGGGATCCTGAAGATACTCTGCTTAGTGAAAATAATTCACCGAGTAAAAGAGAGAAATCAGTGCTATGGTACAGGGATTAATGCAGTCATAGAGTTTATGGAAGACAGGAGTGGCGAGTTGACCCTGGCTGGAGGCTGGATACCCACCAAAGCTGCTCTGTAACTTCCCCCCGCCCCGAGCTAGACAGGGGAGAGAAAAGGCTTGTGGCCTGAGATAAGGGCAGGGAAAGATCACTCACCAATTACCATCACAGGCAAAACAGACTTGACCTCGATAATAAAATCAATTAATTTCCTTATCAAAATCAGAGCAGGATAATGGACAGTAAAAACAAATCACAAAGACACCTTCACCCCAGCCCTCCCTCCTTCCCAGGCTTAACTTGTTTCCTGAAACTCTACATCCTTCCCCACCAGCAGTGAAAGGAGATGGGGAATGGGGGTTACAGTCAGTTCATCATATGTTATTTCTGTAGCTGCTTCTTCCTCAGAGAGAGGAGCCCTTTTGCTGCTCCGTCGTGGGGTCACTGCCATGGGAGACAGTCCTCCAAGAATTCCTCCAACGTCTTTCCCATGGGCTACAGTTCTTCATGAACTGTTCCAGTGTGAGTCCCTTTCCACGGGGTACAGTCCTTCAGGAACAGGTTGCTCCAGCTTGAGTCCCTATGGGGTCACAAGTCCTACCAGAAACCTGTTCCAGCACAGGCTTCCCATGGGCTCCTTCAGCCACCCACCTGCTCCACTGTGGGGTCCTCCATGGACTGCAGGTGGACCTCTGCTGTCCTGTGGTCCTCCATGGACTGCAGGGGCACAGCCTACCCTCACCATACTCTGCACCATGGACTGCAGGGGGATCTCTGTACCAACACCTGAAGCATCTCCTTTTCCTCCTTCCTCACTAACCTGGGTGTCTGCAGAACTGTTTCTCTCCCACTCTTTTCTTCTCTGGTCACAATTACTTTTCAACAATAGCATTTTTTTCCTTCTTAACTATGTAATCCCAGAGGCTCTACCACTATCTTGATTGACTTGGTCTTGGCCAACAGCTGGTCCATCTTGGAGCCAGCTGGCATTGGCTCTATTAGACATGGGGGAAGCTTCTGGCAGCTTCTCAGAGAAGCCATGTGTATAGTTCACCCCCATTACCAAAAGCTTGTCATACAAACTCAATACACCAAGGTACAAGGCAGCACTGAAACGAATATTAGGGGTTTTTTAACCATACAGATACCTCAGGAGAGCCTGAGAGAGTCCAGTATGCTCCAAATGGTCAGTAGTCTTACTGGGACAGTGTAAAAATTTGATATTTAGTTGCCACCACTCAAATCAAATGCTATAACTCCTGTACTCTTGTCTCTCTTTTTTTCATTGTTTATGTATCCAGTGATATCTATGATATTGTACTGTAAGGTTAAATATGGGATTTACATGAGGACAGATTTTAGTTTGTGGAACTGTTAAAAACATGAAAATAAACTTAGAAAATAGCATCCATAAACTCAATAAATTCCAAAAATAAGTTTTCTGAATATTAAGAGAACATTTACAGTCTTAAAATGGTTTCTAAGTACACTAAAATCTTGACATTTACTTTAAAAGCAGGATAGTTCTTTTTCTGAAATAAAATTATTTCCTGGGCAAAGAGTTCTGAAGCTAGTTAATAACTAGTTGACAATCCTGCTCTGATTCTTAGAAGAAAGGACACTTGTATATGAAACTGATGAAGGAGTTTTGACCCCACCTTGAGTGTTCTGATTCAAATTTTAATCATACAAACAGGCCTAACATCTACAGGGTTACTTATAGTATTGTCATATTCATAGGGAACAGGAGTTCTTTAGCTAAATAAAATGTGTTTTGTTTTTCTTTTTAATTAGAAATCTAAATAAATTGTTAAAAAAAAATTAAATAAAGCTTTCCCTCCTGCCTATTGTTTTTTCCACTGATCAATGAATGAATATCTTTAATGTATAGATTATATATGATGTATTAGGGAGACAATATGGAAGCCTTTCAATACCTGAAGGGAACTTATAAGAAAGTTGGAGACAGATTTTTTGATAGGGACTGTAGCAATAGGACAAGGGGTAATGGTTTTAAACTAAAAGACAGTGAATGTAGGTTAGATACTGAGAAGAATTTTTTTACAATGAGATTTGTGAAACACTGGCAGACGTTGCCCAGGGAGGTGGTAAATGCCCCATCCCTGGAAACATCTGAAGTCATGCTAGACAGAGCTCTGAGCAATCTGATCTAGTTGAAGATATGCTCACTGCAGGGAGCTTGGACTAGATGACTTGTAAAGGTCCCTTCCAACTCAACTGTTCTATGATATAAGTATGCACATGTATTATGTATATTAATGTAAAATTTTAAAATGCGTAACAAAATTACAATTATAAAATTACATTAATTTCACAAATAATTTTAATACTTTTACATTCTCTAAACATCTGCCTTCTGTATTCTATGTCAGTTGGCTTAGTAGACGTAGATTACTCAAAACCTGAACTGTCCAAATTGTTACAGGGACTCATAAAATATTTTATTCAAAAAGTTAATAATAAAAAGCTATTATTTTTTTGTTAAATTCACCTTTGCATATTAAGCTCTGTGTGTTATGATTTTTTTTGTTCTGAAAACAAGACTTTTCTTACAACCGATTTGATACATTTCTTCAGGAAGAGGGACTAAAACCCCTAGTCTTAGTACAATCCACAAGATTTGAAAGACTGGAATGTTTTCCATGGTCTCTAGCTGACATTCATGTGTCAGTTTCCTTTCGTGAAGATGAGGGATGAAATACCAATGTAATTGCATTTATTAGCATTTAGACTTCAGTCGAAAAAGTACATTATGCTTTTTGAGTAAAGAAGTTGGAGGTTCTTTTTAACTTAGGTTTTATGAAATAGTTTGATTAGCAGACTCTTTAATTTGTCTTCAGTTACATCAGTTATTGTTTTACATATGTATAAATATATATTATTTTACTATTAGCAGACTGTTTAGAGATGCTTGTCACAAAGATATATGTTAATTAGAAAGATATATTCATTAAATTAACCACTAATTAAAAGTGCAACCCTCCCCCAGAAATATGTAAAGCAATTGTCCAGTTTTTGGACAGTCAGGTAGATAACTGTTCTATCACATAAATATTCAAATTTCTGTAATGAGCTGAAAAGCAGAAATATAGAGTGTGTAGGTTTTACACAGAGCTTTGTACACTCTGTAGTGGTTAGGATGCGGCGCTTTCACCGCCGCGGCCCGGGCTCGATTCCCGGTCAGAGAAGAAGTCCCCCGGGCAGATGGAGCTCGTTAGCCCTGTAAGGCCATCCATCTAAGAGAAGGTCACTCTAAACAAACCTACGTCCTGAGGACCTCACTGCCACTGTCCAAGCTTGCTCGGCCCCGGCAGATGAACCTCAGGATTAAAGGGTGGGCTCAGCTCAGCGCACACTGTGTCTCACCTAAAAAATCCACTGCGCAGGCTCGAAGGGTAAAGACCCTTCCCAAATCTTCGTTCGCGAAGACTGGCCATACTGCTACTCAGCGAATATATTGAGCTAAAAACTGGATACTGCACAACCTTTCATGCAAGTCCAGGGGAAAAAAAAAACACTTTCAAAGAAATTTTATTTGGAGGGATAGAATAGCATTTCTTTTCCACTACTTTAGTGATATCCATATTGAAATCTTAGGCAAATATAGAATAAAATTTATCTCCTCTATTGAAACCTTTTGCAGGAATGAAAGTCGCTATTTTGATGGTTCCAGGCAATTAAGTATTCATAATAAATAATCTTTCCATTTCACAATACTTAACACAGACATTTGATAAGACAATACACCTAAGGGATAACAGATGAACCGGATAAATAAATTAAAAAGGAGTTTTGGACACCTGAACAGAATTTCTGCTAGTTTTTTACTGATCTAAATAATATTTCCTAGCATACATGTAGCCAAATACTTGGGAAAAGTACAAGGAGACTTGTTCTGTGTCCAGTTTAACTATGCTATTATTCAAAATAGACTTAGAAAAGAAACAGTAGTTGCAAACAAAACAAATTAATAATGAAGGCATAGATCCTACACAACCTCTTTACACATAACATAAAACTGTAAAAAGTAGAACCATTGCTGATTCACAGATGGCTTTTAGAGTTGAAGTTATGCTAATTTGGAATTTAGAGACAAGTCAAGAGATATTTTCTTCAGCATTTCTTATAACAAGCACGGCCCTGTCTTCTTATCCTTTAAAAATAAGCATTTATTTTTTGGTTTTATTTTTTGCAAGCAGCAAGAATTTTCTAGCCATTAAATGTTGCTTTACTCATATGATATGCACGTATACAAACAGTCGTACAAACAGGAGGTACAGAAGGGAATTTAATTTTTCAGTCAGATCAGTCTATTTTCATTACTTATAGTACTTCCTAGCACAGGAAAAAAAGGTAATTGATTTTTAGAAAATAGAAACTAAGCTGTTCAGAAAGGAGAGCATTTTTCTTGTTAGACTGCCTTTTCTGTAAGTGTCACGTTAATACAGGGGATATTATTTACATATGTGTACATGTAACTATTTGTAGTCTACATCTTAAATAAGAAACCACCTTCTGCTCTGTAAATGCAAGTTTAAAAGACCATATATGCTAGTAGGAACTAATGTGGAGATAACTTCATATTCTGAAAGTGAACAGCACTTTAATGAAATATCTGTCACTGTGTAAAAAACCCAAACAAAACTCAAAATGTATTTGAAAGGGCGTTAGGTCATGTAACAGTGCTGTTTTTCTGTGTAGAAATAATGTTAGTTTGGTTTTGCTTATTATGATGTGTTCTTGGAAGTACTACTATATATGTTACACTTACTCCTTTCTACTATGGAAGTTAATGTAAAAGATGTGTGCACATATGTAACAAGTAGATTTGAGGATGATTTATTTTTATGACTGCTAGAATTATCAAAATAAGTACTTTAGAGGATTCTGGAGCAGATTAAAATGAAATATATTGAACATGTGGATGGTGTATCTTTAGAGATATATATAGAGAGAGACTTTTTAACTTATCCAGGTAATTATCATTACAAAATGAAGGGAATTATTTGTTTTCATTTGTAAATTTTTGAAAGCAAGCACTGTCACCTGCAATCATCCAGTATTGCATAGCAGCACACCATTAACTCAGATGACTGAGAGGTATGGTGAAGTCAGCAGTCATTATTGTTCAGTCCATAGTGTGCTGCTGTCAGATCATCCTGGCTAGCTAGAAACAGCTGTGAAAGCCAGCTTCAAAGATACTCAGCTCATTTTGCTGCTGGGTCCTCTCTTGAGAGCTGTTCTACCTGTGCTCGACCCTACAGGTAATTCTTTATGCTCCTCCTGGCTGTGCCATGACCCCGAGCCTGAACACAGCTGGCAGTCCTTCAGCAGAACATGTTTGGGTCAGACCTTTGTCTGGGGAAGCCAAAAGGAAATTTGACACGCCTGAACAAATTAGCTATACAACAGCCCAAGTATTATTTTAAACAACTTGTCTTCTAGCATGCAGCAGAAAAATGTTATCAAACACACATGACCTCTTTCAAGGGGTAACTTCTGATTTTAAATGAGCCAGTAAGCAACCTGGCTTCATTTTCCATTTTCAAAAGGAAAAACAAATTCTGCTTAGATGAAGCGGTCGCTTGCAACACCTCAGGAGTACAGTTAAGTATCATCAGCAGTCTCAGACAGCCATTAGTGCATTATCTTGAGGATCTACATCATTAGTTTAAATTAGGTTCACTTAATTAGCCAGCTGGTACTCTCCTTGACACACTGATAAACAAGCTGTGCTTTACAGTTCCATAATGGTAAGACTAAAAACCAATTTCCACCTAGTTTTTCTGCTTTAATGATGAAAATAAAAAAGTAATCCCCCCAGTTGTTTACCTTTTGCAGAACGTCTCTTAATCAAATATGTTGTCCTCCTGTTCCACACCTCTGAAGTCTTCAGTTCTCATAACGAAGTTGAGAGCTCAGCTGTCTGAAAGGTTCATAATCTCAAGAGACAGAGCACAAGGTTGTAGGGAAAACACTTTGGTTCTGATCACAAGTCCAAGAAAAGTAGCAACCGTAATTGGAAAACGTATGAAAAAAATCTTTCCAACTTCAACAAAATAAACCCATTTTAGCTTTGGGTGCAGCAATATCGTGTTCATTTTATGCAGTAACACCTTCCATTGATTTCAGTACGTGGCTTGAGAATATGCTTCCTTTTTAACCATTTTCCAGTAATTGGTGTAGTTTTTCAACCAATATGTATAAAGTGAGAGTGACGGTAGGGAAGGGAGATAAGTACTTTTTTACTTGATTTAAAACCTTTGTTTTCATCTTCTTAATAGCTTCAGTATAATGCAATTTTGATGCCAAGTGTTAGAGCACATATTGAATAAAACTCACATTTTCAGCAATTCAGTAACTCTGAATTAATCAGAGGGCTGTTTCAACAATTGACAACATAATTTTTAAATATAATCTGAAAACATCAGGCAATGCATGTCTACTCATCATTTTAATTCAAGCATATAAATTGTTTTTCCTTTGAAAACGTGACAGAAACTAAGGGTTTCTATTTTCATTATGCTTTAGGCAGTAAGTACAGATCCTGTTCCAGTGAAACTACACTATGATAAATCACATGATCAAGTCTGGGTGCTGAGCTGGGGAAACATGGAAAAGAATTCACCAACTTTGCAGGTGAGGTGATCAGAATGATTATATGTAAGAAAATCTAGGCAAGTTGAACCTTTGTGTAATTGCAATGTGTTGTATGTTTTCCTTTAAGTATTATTACCATGAGCTCAGGAGGGGCAGTGAAGAGATTTCAGGTAACCCAAAAACAAGTTGGACAACTGACTGCTAAAAAAGTTAGTGATTATTTTCAAACCCCTAGTCAGAAGTGACAATAGCAGATCGATAGGATAAGGAATGCAGCTGAAAGCAGCAGCATGTTCTGTAACTGCCAATCTTTTGAGAGCAAACTTACTCTTTATGATGGTTTTGTTTTTAACTAGAGGGTAAACTGGATTTTAGATATATTTCTATTTCACTAACTTTATATTGATGTTCTGGAGGTGTCGAGCTCTATCTTCATTGATTTTTTTCAGATGTAAAATATTAAAAATCTTTACTTTTCGCATGCCTCTGAGCAGTAACAAGCTTAGGGACGGTCACTAAAGAAACATCTCAAGAAGCTATTTATTGTGCTTACATTACTCCTTTTTCATTAATTTCTGTTCCTTATTTAAAGTAATCCATTGATACTATGATGATCATCTTTATGTCGTAATTTAAAAGTTCACTTTTATTTCAGTTTGTTTTCCTTTTCTTTAAACGTTAATGAAATCCTTATGTATTTAATATATATTTATATATAAGAAAAAGAATAAGAGAAATTCAAACAGAAAAATTAGTAACTTTTGAAAACACCTTTTCAGCACCTGCAGACTCTTATTAACTTTGAGCATGCAAGTAATTTGTAGGAGTTTAGCTTTCACTCCTCCCCAGAACTGATACCTGAGTCAGTCTCACCATATTTTAAAGTGATTGATCACCCTCACTCTCATTTTCTTACAGTATAGATGATGGATTATTTTAATTTTTTAAAAAACACACTCTTAAGTGCATGCATGTGAATATCATAGTGGCTATAATATGGAATTTTCTTTTATTCATCCATAAACATTTACCTCAGAGAAGGTCTGAGATTCAAGGTTCATAACAACGTAAGGAATATTTAAACTCAGTTCAACTTGCTCTTCTGAAATATGTCTGTACAATGTTGAATGACCTCATGATTGACAAGAATTGGGAGTATACGTAGACGTATGTTCCAGCGGATCAGTTGATAGCATCTTTTCACTCTGGCCGAAGTGCTTAAGAAATTTAATCTGACTCTGGAACTTAAAAAAAAAAAAAAGGAAAATAAAAAATTTAGTTTGAACTAAGAACTGCTAGAAACTTTAGTAATATAAATGAATAAATATGGATTCAGGGGTGATAAAAAAGAGGGAGAGCAAAAGTAAATATGAAGATTAAGTGGTCAGGTGTGTAACAGTTCTCTCAAATATGTAATGCTTATTAACTTCATTCACTGTAATTTCCATTTGTTTTCCTGGTAGCTGAAAGATAATACAAGAGAAGGAATACAGAGGCAATACTGTATTAATTCATTTAGATAGAGATCAAATTTTGAAAGGAAAGGTATTTTTCTAGTTTATAATGATGTTACTTTACGCAGGTGATAACACAAGCCAGTGGGAGTGTTTCTCATCACACAATCCATACTCAGCCAGTGGGAAAGCAGTTTGACAAAGTGGATGACTTTTTTATTCCAGCTACAACCCTCATCATCACCCATATAAGGTAAGTTTCAGCTGAATTATAAATAACTTTCAAATGAATATTTCTTCATAAATATTTCATAAACATTTCTTCATAAACAAAATTCAAGTTGATTTGAAAACAAGCTATATATAAGAATATATACATTTATTAGCATTTTTCTTCTATATTTCACCAAATGTTCAAAAGTTCAACTGCTCTATGTAGGAAAATTGAGGTGCAATATCATCTGGGGTTTTCTTGAGGAATTGATAACTGTAATATTCAGATAATTCTTTGAGTTAGAAGCATACATCTTAATTTGTGAACAATACATATTAATTTCTCCTACTGCTCAGAGCAGTTGCCCTATATAATACTTACCACATTGTATTACCTATATATTCTATTAGAGTTATTATTTTCATTAAAGAACCAAGAAAAAGAAAAAAAAACCACTTTCGGAGTTTTAAATGGAATTGTGATACAACATAACTTAGAACTAAGTTCTCCTGCTCATTCAGTTCTTTCTACCTGTTTTTTTATCAGGCTCTCTGTTTTCAACACAAACCATGACTGAGGATGTAACATGAACTCTGTTAAGATGCATGAATAAAATTGGTCATATTTCATGGGTGCTGAGTGATCATTTTAACATGATGTTAAAATGGCTCATGCTGCAGACATGCCAGTAAATACTGTAAATTCTTGTGACCTTATTATTTCTCTCAGTGAATGTAGGATTGTCTTTGTGTTTGACCAAAGAACAGACAGGTTCTGGCTTTGATAGAAATCCTCTAAGTGTGGAAGAACTGAAAAAATTAACCAGCTGGATTTTAAAAGACAACTGTGAGAAATGCTATGGGAAAATGAACTCAGTCAGACACAATACAGTGGGACAGAGAAAGGGAGTCTGAGAAAAACAGGGCAGCACTTAACACAGGTATAAAGCAGAGCTCTCCCCAAGACCTCTTAAATGAAAATCTATCTTTCTTCCTTAAAACACATTAGTAAGAATGCGATATGTAATTTTCTTTTCTTTTTTTTTTCCCTGCAACTTTTCTACCTGTAGGGATTGAATATCTCTGCAGTCTAGGACTTGTACATCGAGTGTTGCATTAATGTGTATTAGCGCTTTATATGTTTAGGACTGTTAAGTTTCTCTGCAGGCTGACACAGACCCATTTCATTTCAAAAAACCTGTCAACAATTAACTCCACTGTGTATTCTGATATTTCAAGTTCAAGTTTGTATAGAAATGCCTTCATTAGATGTTCTTAACTGTCCTACAGCATCATCATTCACATTTAGCAAAAATCTCAAATCATGAATGTAAACATGCATCCGCATTAAAAAGGATATAATTTCTGATTGTTGTGGAGGGTAGTCTTTGAAATGTGAAAACATGTAATTTAGGTTGCTTTTACAATTGATTTCAGAATTCACTCTATACATACCTGTGAAAAATCTGGTCTTCTGTATCAAAAATCATTTGGTTTCTCCTAAAGATGGTGTCGATGAGAGATAATTTTTAAAAATTTTCTTCAAAACCCTTAACTAACAAGTAAATTAGAAATCATCCATATGCAATTTAAAAAGAAATGTGTAGATTAGTATAGCTGAATAATAAATTGCCTCTAAGTACCATTATTACCACATTTGTTGAATTGAGTAGATAAATGCATCATGCTCAGCCTTACAAAAGCATTAAATATTTCTGCTGTATTTGGAAATATTTTGGAAGTACTTGCATTGTGAGAGCAAAAGTTACTGCTTTATAAAGTAGCAAGTACTAGAGGTACTATCCCAGCAGAACTGCCATTTAGATACTTGAATTTTCATGTAAATAGGAAAATAAAAACTTTGATAGGGATAAACATCATAGACGGTTGGGAAAAAGGAAAACAGGGTCAGTCCAAAGCTAGTGTTGAACTCATCATGTCTAACTCAAACTATTTTAAGTTGCTATTTTGCCTAAATAGGTCAAGTAGGCACTTCCTTCTTGATATATTGAGTCACAGCTGCCTTCAACTGATGAGTCATTTCACCCATCCTATACGCAACTTAAGAGAAAAGAGAAATAAAGAATAAAAGAGAACCCACAGAAATAAAAAAAATAATATGAAATTCAGTTGAACACTGAAAGAATAAAATTGGATAAGTGACTGCAGATATAAATAAACGTGTACATCAATTCAGGCCTAGTGAAATTATTGTTATTTTTGAATTTTTTTTCCTTTTTTACCACTCACATGCCAGATAAAGACCAAATAAAATTTCTAAAGTCTGGGGAAAAGCCTGCAGTAGTTTGCCCAATGCTAAAATCATAGATTTGTGGGGTTAATGAAAAAAATCAATTCAAGAGCAATTACCTGATTCATGAGCTTACTTGAAATGCTATCTCATTCTGAGTACCGTTTCTAGAAAAGACAAAAACCTCACTTTTTGTACACATAATTTGTGTTTTAATTTTTTTATATATTCTTTGAAGAGCTATTTACCTTAGTCACTTGTTAGAAGAATTTGCCTTCCATAAAATGTCTGGCCTGCAAGTAATTTGATTTTTTTGTTTAAAAATAATGATCTCTGTGAACAGAGTGTCAGGAAAGATTTTAAAATTAACTGTATTCATCAAACCAGTAGTGATATAGAAAAAAATCTCTATTGAATTTAATATCACCAGTCAACAAAAAGCCACTCAGTAACAGCATGTGTTTCTTAAGGATGTTAACAAACATGAAAGCTTGAGCTTATTATTCTTTGGAGTATATACCAACAGGGGAGCAATTTATGAGTGTGAATTGCAAAAAACAACTACTAGAGAAATAACACCACTGGCTAAGTTAGCTGGCAAGTTTATTGCCCAAGGGCCCTATTAACTCTTTGTTAGAAATCCATTCCCTTTGACCATGCAACACCAGCCCCTTCAAGAAAAATTAAAGCTTTTTTTATCTAGGTGCATTTGGCATGTGTAAACTATAATTTTGAATGATAGAGCAGAAGGCAGAACCAAACTTACTGTCTGAAATGTGCAGTTCTAAGCAAAAAAAGACATAGCATTTAAAAGAATGAATTAAGTTTTGTAACACAGTTAACACAAACCATCTGCTACCATTTAGAGTGTATTGCTATCTACTGCATATTCTGTCCAATTGGTTATTCTTTAATTACTATAAAGATCAAGGGAGAGAAGGTAAAGATAGGTTGGCTTGTTGAAACCAAGGAACAGAAGTAAGGTAGAATAATTTAAAGCGATAGCGAGTCCTTAATTTTTTTTCATTTCAATAGTAGCTAAGATGGTAATTCCTAGTAGTACACATATAAGTATTTAAAACTTTTGTAATTATTGAAAAATTTAAAAATAATTTTATTTAAGAAGTGATGGAACTATACATTTGCTTTACCTAGGTGAGTTATTTTTATGTATGAAAATGCAAATGGGCTGCCCATTACTAAAAAAGAAAACTCCACACACCTTATTGCTGTCTTGGGCAGCAGATAATTTGGGACATACTTCCCCCAGACCAGGCATTTTAAAAGATACTATAAATTTTGGACTATGGTAAACAGTAGTTCTTCCTAATGAAACAAATATTTTCCCAAATTTTTCCTACCACTGATTGAGACAATGTTCTGTTTTACTTATTGTACAACAGGAGTCAGGGCAAATAACCTTTTGGTTCACAGCCAGCAAGCATAACATTCATGCTCTGAATGACTATGATGCACCATCAAAGCAGCAGCTAAACAAAGTAGGCATGAGCCAAAAAATAGAGGAAGAATAGACCAATTCTGTCATCTTTGAACCCTCTTTTATAATTGGTTTATAGTTGGTATATGTACAGAAGAGGACAAGCAAAGAAACTTGATCATTTTGGGAAGAATAATGTGGAAGGTTCAGTAGCATCAGTTAGTTGTGGGACATTAGGGAGGTGATTTCCTCTCTTTTATGTTCCAATCATACTATTTTCTTCCACTACTGAGATGAAGGAGAAACAGTTTTGTGCAAATACCATTAGGAATCAAACAATATTTTGGCTGTCATCCTTTTGTATCTGCTAACTATTTATAAATATATATAAATAGATATGTGTATGTGTGTGTGTTTATAAAGAAAAGAAACTATCTATTAGTTTTAGTGCAAATCTACTAATTATCTCTGTAATTATGTGTAGAGCCCCCCTCTGACGTTTCCAGATAGCAAATCCATGCTTGTACAGAGACCCTGAGCTGCAAATAGCTCTGATTGACATCCCATGATAATGCTCTAAAAATATAGGTGACTTAATTCTAGAATTTCTGTGTGGTGGTTTTTTTACAAGACTAATTCACCTGCTGACTCTAAGAGAGGGGATGCCTCATGCCTTTAAGCATTTCTTCACCATGGAAATAAAATTCCTTCTTTTTGTCACTAACCAAGCTTAGAGTTTAGAGAAAGTCACTTTCACTTGACTTTATTGGGTTTTTTGTTTCAGCTAGTTGTAGTGTAATGCACAAAAGTTCTTAGTCAATTGGTAACCAAAAAGAGGCTATGACACAAAACAGTAATAATTATTATTAGAAAGAACCCTAAAAGAAGTTTACTCAGTCTTGCTGTTGGAAATCTGAAGATCTGAAGGGCACAAATCATATATTCTTCTTACATATCTTGAAAAATAGCCTATCTTGCTATTATCATTGGCTATGTTTTACCTCTGATAAATGCACTCACTGTCAATATACATTGAATTATACCAAGAGAATGAGTGAATATAAAGCATTGCTTTCATGCACACTGTCATGCCCATATTGTCAGTGCACACAGCTCAAAAAAAGTCTCCCCTTCCTCCTAGTTCTGTTGAAAATTATCAGACACTGGGTCCACAAAAGTAGATAGAATGAGGTCTATTATTCTCTAACAAATGGTACAAATCCCATGGTGTTTTTCTTCAGTTATTACTGAAGCTTTTTTGTTTTATAGATACACCCTATAAGAATTGAGTATATATTTTCAAAATTTGGCCTTACACATTTACTAAGACAATTTTATTCAGTGAACTGTTTTCTGTGCCAAAGCAGTTCAGCACAACCAATGATTTTGTCCTTAATTATCTGCTAATACCACTCCTTATCATAAAAATAGACATTTGGAATTAATATGTCTGATGGCTGCAGAAAGATGACTTGTACAATACCCATGAAAATATATTCTTGGAAGCCTAAGGAGCAAAAGGGATGATTATTTCAGCTCCACTTTTCGTAAATCGAAATGAACAAAAGATAATTGGAATAAATTAATGTCTGTCACTGCACTGCTGTAAAATGTTTCAAAAACAGTATTAAATGAACTCACTGTAATGGGGTAACTCTAACTTTTTAGATGTTTTAATCTTTTAAAAGTATTATAAATGTCATACAGTTACCTGACCTAACAAGTGGAAGAATGAGCAATCAATTCACTGGTGAGATGGCTCAGTGTCTGAATAGAGTTAACATTTTCTCAGTTTGTGTTTTTTCTCTCTTTTATGTCTCTGTTGTGTATGGTAATAAGGAAAGCAGTCTTTCCAAAATTGCACTTATTAATCTGTAGAAAACAGTCCAAAAACTAAGCCTCTCTTTAAGAGGTAATTGGAATGTACTGCCAATGCATTCCTGTGAACCTTCTTAAATGAAACCCATGTGGGGAAGTGATTCAATAAATTCACATTTCATTCCAGAGTTTAAGCCCCTACAGAGGTGTGAAGTACCTGACATAGAAAGAGCATTTTCTGTATTTCCATGCAATTAAGCAAACAGAAAATATTATTTTTTGCTTCAAAAATCCTACATAATCAGAAAAAACTTTCTATTCAGTGGTTTGCAAGTGAAACAATGGAAGTGTTAAATACTGAGTCAACTGTAGACAAAAGCATGAACAGAAGAGGTAGATTTAATTTAGGGGTTGATTTTTTCACATAAACAATATGATTTAGTGCAAAGATGGAGGAAATTTATTATTTTACAAATTTAGTTAACAATGCATATTAGAGGAGCATAAAGTTTGAGACAGTCATCAAACTAGAAACATATAAAGTGCTACTGGGAAAATAGGGAAACAGCTTGAAATCTTGAGGAATCAGAGAAAGCTCAGTAGTATCAGGGCAAGCAGAGAAGATCTAGAAAGTTCTCTGCAATTTCTAGTAATGGCTGTAGAATCTGTCAATGAATCCTACATAGTGGCACAGCACACAAAGGAGCTCCAACTGAGTTAGGGGTTCATTCTGCAATCTCTCAATCTGTCTTAGTGAGTGTAGTGCTAAATGGAAACCTTATAATCATTCTTTCCCCTCTCTGTGTATTTACCTCCCAAAAGAAGGACCCTTCTAGTCTATAAATATGTTGTTTTGAAAAAGAAACTCATAGGATCTTTTGGGAAAGATAGAGAGGAGACACTAAAAAGTCTTTTTCTGCATATTTTTTGCTTTAATAGTGGAATTTAGAGCATCTTTGTTCCAGAGGGAAAATGGAGAATGAGAGATTCAGCTCAAAGAGTTTTAAAGCATTGCAACTTACTTTGTCCAAAGACCACCACTGGCAACAGCAACAACTGTTGAAATAAATGCCTTTTTGAAAATGGCAGGTACTCTTCAGTGTGTCAAACCTATACTCTTTAGTTCAGTCCTTCTCTGTTCACATATCCCCACCCAAAAAGCTAGGAGTCCATAAATGTAGCCATGGGATATCTTTAAACTAGGGAAATCTCAGTCCTTTAGGTAAGATATACCATGTGTCCAAATTAACACTTCACCTGTATCCTGCTTCATCTTTACTCCTATATTCTAATTCAAAAAGACTTTAAAATGTGCTAGGCAGTTAGGATTCCCAACAGTGCCTGTCAGTGAGCACCTACTGAAATGATGAAGTAACTGCCATCACTCCACAAATGCATTTAAGATTTGCTGTCACTGAAATGATGTTCTGAGGTGTACATAACATTTTTTAACCAGGGCATTTTGGATTTCATGAAGAAAATATTTTCAAAGTTCATTATCAGTGCAGTATTATGAAATTTAATTAGTAATTAATTGCACATTTAAATGTAGCTAATATAAAGTATTGTAATATTTTTATTCAGTGCATTTTTATAATGCACTGAAATCTGTGACTGTTTCTAACCTAGCAAAATATATGTATGTATGTGCACATGGACACACACATATATAAAAATCAATTTGGAAAACTATCCTATTTCTAGTTATTCCACATGCCTTTTCCCATATCAGCTGACAATACAATATTGCTTGACCAATTTATTTAACCCATGCCCAAATCTTTTCCTCTTACGTAGCTTGAGTTAAAATTCACAAAGCTCTCAAACAAAAATTCAAGCTGTTAATACAAAAAAAAGATTGTATCAAAAACTGTTTCCAATTCAGTGTGGCTATTTAGAAATGAGAGTTCCCTTCAAATGTCACATAGCATCAGTAAAAAAAAGAATTCCTTGTGTTCTACTTGTCTTTCCTTATTAGCTCAGAAAATGGCTAGAACCTGGCTTAAATCTAATCAGCTCTAGTGCAGCCAAAGATAGTTTTGCTAAACTGTAAATGTTTGGGTTTTTTCATACTGTAAGTTTTTTTCTGAAGTCATTACAGGAATACTTACTTTTAGCATAATACCATCTGTCCATCTGAAGTGGCTGAAACATTACTATAAATAAATGTTGAACCTGTCTCTTAATACCTAGTTGCTTTTAAAAATTCAGCATCTATCAGTGTGTGAAAATACACAAAACAATGAAATGTATAAAAATGTAATCAACTATAAGAGGAAGAGAATCCCTGCAATTATGGCACATAATTTGTTGTACCCAGTGGTTAGAAGTTATATTAGTGATGTCTTAATTACTCATTGGTTTTCAAAAAAAGCCCCAAATTATAAACATTCATCTATTAGCTTGGAGGCAATCTTAAAATGATGTAATTAACCATTTTTTGTATCTTTGTTAGTAAACAACCAGAGCACAATTATTTTAAAAAACTGTGCCGTGTCTGGCTTGGATGGAGCTAGTTTTCCTGATAGCAGCCAGAATGGTGTTGTGACACTGGAATAGTGTGATCTGTGACAGTGAAATTGTGAAAATTTTATTGGAAATTTTCATTTGTTCAGTTCTACTTTTTAATGTTTAGATTTTTTTTAATTACATTTAAGCTTCCTTTTTGATGGTACAACCTATTGTCATGGTTTAGGAATAGTATTCCCCAATTTAGTATTCCCGCTAAAAAGAAAATCATGAGCTGCTCCCCTCCCCCACCCTCCCTGGTGGGAGACAAAAGGCAGAGATCACGAATTGATATCAGAAGAATTTACTGGAAACAGGGATGGCATAAGAAAAAGAGCAGTAACAGCAACAATACTAACAATAGAAGTGTACAAAGAGAGGGTCATTTACATGCAAAAAATGTTCATTGTGGACTCTGGGTGACAATGACGGACGGGTTCCCTACCTTGCCACACTTTTTTTTGACCGGAAGGCACACCTTTCTTCTTGGAAGCAAGAGTCCCTTACTCACACCCCTGGCAGTGATGTAAGGTAGTACCAAATAACATTAGGGGCTTGGCCACACCTACTCAGTGCAGTGCACCTCAGCCCAGAATCCCTGGGCTCAAGCAATCTGTTGGGCTCAGCCTGCCTGGTAGCTGGGACTACAGGTGTGTACCACCAGGCCCAGCTACTGTAAAAAAATTAACTCTGTCCTGGCTGGAGATAGGACACCTACTTCAAAATTTTTAGTGATCACACGAATCAATGACTTAAAGAAGACTTCCAAATCTACACAAATGGACTGTTTTGTCTGAGTTCCTTCCATGTGTTCTCAACAGTCAGCATGTAATATCTTATGGTGAATAAAATGCCCAAACTTCCATCTTAACAAAGCCACCCCAACCAACCCTCACCTCCTGTATTATCTACAAATTAGAACGCAATAACTTGCTATGATAATATTATATTTTTAATTCAAATGTGGTCTCTGATGCTTTTGAATGCACAAAATAATATTAATCATAATTTTTTCATAAAAAAAGTGTCTTTTTTTCTTCGGTCTAATATTTTCTTAATTTAGGTTATTATTAAAAAAAATGGAAGAGAAAGGAATTTTGGTGAAGTTTAGTATTTATTCTTAAAAGTATTCACATATCCCCAGCTATAACAGTACGTGAGCTTCATTTTTAAAATGAAGAAAAAAATCTTTTGAGACTGTTTTGACGCATGTAATTTATCACCTTTGTAGTCCCTATCTCTGCCTTATTATTCATTCTGTACTAGTGCTGACTATTTCTTTTGACATATATGAATTTGACTGTGCATTCCGTATGACATCTGCTCACCCTGATGCTACCACATTTTCTGAAGTGCCAGATCCTCTTAATCCTATCCTACCTTGTACTGACATTTAGGAGCATCTTTAGAATGTCTTTTGTTCACTGTGTCTGTACAGCTAGTCCTTTCTTTGACTTTTATTGCTTTAAAAATGAAGTGTTGGGGTTTTTTTTTATTAAATTGCTAGCTCTCCTTCCCTAGAAGGTACAAGAAAGAAAAACACATTTGCTGCCAATACAGAAAATAGATTTTTGCTGTGCAGGTTCCTTTATGATATAACATGAACATTCCTAGATTCTAAAAATGTAGTTTCCTTTTGTTCTAAAATTTCTTCATTTATTTCTCGCCACCTCTGTTATCATGGGACAACAATTTGCAATAATTAAAAAGTGTATTGTATATATACATCTTGCAAATGCTCCACAGAAAAATTACAGAAAATTAGCAGAGTCCTGCATCACTAGTACCCTGAAAATTCAGGATTTATCCCTACCCTGTGCAAATGTGCACTAAATGTGAGCCAGAAGTCCTGAACTCTGTCGACATGTTAAAACAGGTCAGCTCTTCCTGAAAGATCTAAAAAAATGACTGAAGAAGTCACCATAGTATCTGGCCAGCTGTGGGGAAATTTTCCTGGTAGTTCTTTACCCATGGGTCATTTAAACATATTCTTTAACATAAATTTGGGGTGACAGTCTGTTTTCTTCTCTGGATCTCTAGTGAGGTATAAAATGCTCTGCAAATCTAATCTTAAACTGAAATAGAAATGTAATGAAATAAAATTAAAATAAAAGGAAGAAATCATAGAATATGTTAATATAATTTTAAAAGTATTTTAGGGAGTATGCTATTTTCATTATGAATGTGAGAAATTAGTTAAGAAGTTTTTGCCTTTCTCTTGTAAGCACTTAAATGATTTATCCAGCTAAGTTACAGAAGACAACTTGCATAGAGTCTTTCCCACAAATAATATGTGAAAGATTGTATCCTTGTGATTTTTCCACCCAAGTAAAAACTATCACAATAAGAATAAGGATTTTGCTGGTAGCACTTACAATATCATTTGCTTTGGCTCTGCAGTATTTAATTTGTGATGTTCATTTTTCAGCCCAGAATTAATCTAATTAAATATGATTTAGGATAAACTCAGAAACTGAAAGCTTACTAATGCTCAAAAACTATTTATTTTATAGTATTCATTCCTATCCCTTTTGCTTATTGTTTAGGAATGGAATTTTTTTACTATTCAAGTTCTGAGCACAAAGTTTAATTTTAGGAGATCCCTTTAATCTAACAACATATCACTTGTCAGGATTCCTTCAAGCCCTTGTAGAAATATTTCTTCCCTTTTGTCTTGCATGGCTGTTCTGAAATCCTTGATATCCTTACTTTTCAAAATAATGGTCAGTATGTGCTGAGAGAGTAAAAGGAAGAGAGAAAGAAATAATCATTTTAGTATGTTTGTTCATCACTGACTGCAGTCTCAGGCATCCAACTTTATCGTCCTCTCTACACTGAACTCTCCAACTGAGAATGGAAATAGAGAAACCGTGTTTACTTCTATGAAGTATATAAAAAGCAATATCAAAACAGAACAAAAACTTCAGAACAAATCTGTGAATATCAGTCTTGGAAATCTTGGAATACTTACCTAAAAAGGTCACTTCCCTTTCATTCAGATCTCTCAGGTGGTGTTCAGCAGTTGTTATCCCCTCTGTGTAGCACAGCAGGCCTTCTGTGGCACTTTCTCTTTTGCACTGAGCCTATTTCAATGCATTTTAGGATCTAGTCAGCAATTTTATCATTACTAAGACCATCTGCTCCCATAGATCTTAAAATTGAATATTAAGTTCCTTTCTGAATTAATCTATGAAGACCTGCATTTATTTGTATCAATATCATTAAGTAAACATATGAAGTATATATGACTAACGATGGGTTAGATCTCTGCTGGCATCTATTTTTTATCTCAGAAAGGTATTCCTTAATCCACATCCATAATTAAAAATAAAAATAATATTGATATTAATGAAGACAAGTTATGTCTATATGTTAATGTTCCTGTTTCATCCCACATATGGTATAAATTTCAAAGAATACCTGTTATTTTATGGACAATCTTTTCTTGTAATTAGAAAGGTACAGATGAGATATTTAGTGTGCAAGTCTCTAAGAACTCAGAAATCCAAAATTTTCAAAACCAGAACTTCTTCCCAAGCAGCAGTATAACAAAATGGTCGATATTTTTAGAAAATTAGTTCTGCCATCAAATTCCATTTTTCATCAGAAATGACCTTTTAAATCATCTAATAGAACTGATTGTGATGATCTTGTTTTACACTAAAATTACTCATTTTCTATGAGTGGCCCGACAACCTTCTGTTCTGTGGTTTTTCATTTTCTTTTTCTTTTTACCAATTCTTTCCCACTCTTATTTCTTAAGACTACTATGTTACTACTTTGCAGGTGCATTATCATAGTCACATAATATTGCTGCAAATGTTATTTTTCTAAGTGGCACTTTTAAATATTTCATTTACAATAATTGCAGCAGCTAAATAGGTAAAATGGTGAAGAAGGCAGAAATATTTTTCAGATGCGTGTGTGTGAATGTATATATTCACACCTAAAACCACTTAAAAAACCAGAGAATTATCAAAATTTTCTCCAAGATGCAAATATTTCCTTAGATAGGAATATACTTTGTGTTTACTGCTGTTACATGCAAATACCAAAGAAGAAGTAAAAAAAGCCTTTTCTGATGCAAAAGAAAACTACAAAGGGAGTGTTCTTAATGTTGTAAAGAGCATCAGGAACAAAATTAGGAAAACAAACTTAGAAGTTCAAAAAGTGTTATAGTACCCAAAAGAAAGGCACCATTTGTGCTGATGACTAATACCTGCTGGGTAAAATCCACTCAGTTTTTTGTTGTCATCCAACAACCATTTTTCAACTGCAAAAATTCAAAAAGGGTCTTTTCTGAGCAACCTACCAGAAGTGGACTATTCTAGGCAACAATAATTTTGTAAGTCCTCAGAACAAACCTGTTATACCCTTGCAGTGCTCAGTTTTTGAAATTAGAAACACTTCCACAATTAAAAATGTGGGGTAAATATTCTATTAGAAGTAAATATTTTATTACTGTTTTATAGTACTGTAATTGTAATAGAAAATGACAATAAAAAGTTATGCATTTTAAAATCACTTTAAATAAGAAAAAAATAATTGTTTGATGATTTGAATTGTATGAATTTAAGCCATTTAAAGTAAAATAAACCAGTGTGAGCAGTCTTCCTTAGAATCACTTGTGTATGACTATAAATGAAAGAGTAATTCTAATAAAGCAAACATATTTAACATAAAGTGTTGTATGTTAAATATGTTAAATTCTTAGAAAATCCTTAGTTGTGCTGGTGGCAAAAACACAAAGTACTGGTGACAGCAATTGTAAAAGTAAACAGTTCTAACAACAATTTTCCTTTTTTCCTTTCCTTAATTGTTAATATTTCCTTCTCCAGAGCTACTGTGGATAACTTCAACTGAAAAAATATTTGGTATATAACACAGTACTCTCAGAATTTTGCTTAAATGGTAGTAGTTTTCCATGTTGGTAGATAAGAAGCTTTTTATAGGATCAAGGTGGTCTCTGAACACTAACACACTGTTCTTGGGCAGTTAATGACATTTACTTTTGAGTTCCGGAAGACTTTTGGTCAGCAGATTTGATAAAATTTTGTAATAATAGAACTTTATTTTCCTGGGTTGATTTTTGCATAAATTTTGAAAAAAAATGGGTCTAATGCATAGAATGTAGAGTGGCTTTAAGCACAATTTTTATTCACTCAGGATAACATGGATAGTGTTTTGGTTCTTTTTTTCTTGAATTAAATTATTCAGTTCATAAATTTTCTCTTTTGTATGACAATAGTGCTGTATACTTCTTGTACAGATAATTTTGATTGTAGCTCATTTCAATCTCTTTTCTTTGCTTTCTGGTTTTGAGAACAAAAATAATTTTCCTGAAGCGTTTGATTTCAGATTTTAAAAAATATCTACTGACTTCATGGGGGTAACCTCTGGGTGCATGGCCAAGAACAAAAGGGAAAGGGGACATCAGTTTTTACCTCATCATCATCATTTTCTATACTGTTGATCTTTCTGAACTCAAGAATAAATACAGTTTTATGATAATATATTCATTAAAAGAAAAGTAAAATGAAATTTATCCTCATTTCTAGGTAAAATTTTCCTGAGTTTTCTTTTTTTTTTTGTCTTTTTTACCAGTCCTTAGGTATTTCCTCTTTTATGGTGAATGCAATTGCAGTGGTAAGCAATATATATGGCTTGTCTAAAGGAAGAAAATAGCATAAGGGAGGGCAGGCTGCTAGTTTACCGCTTGTTGGCAGCTCCGCATTACCATTTTGCTTGGCTATTCTTTGTGCATAGGAGATGCAAAGTAACTTGCTCTATCTGAAGAGTGGAAAAAATGATACTTTGCTAAAACAATTTTGAAGCAGCAGTGCCAGAATTCATATGATTTGGGCACTTTGTATGGATATATCCAGTTAATTATTAATTCATCCTTTAATTGGCTAGAGCTTCCCATCAAAGTAAGATTGCATCTTTACTATTTTTTTTTAGATACAGGTCTCAGTCTTATCCTTCAGTCTGAAGAACTGCTGAAGATGTAGTATTGTTACAGGATAAATTGAAAGGTTTTCAAATGCAGCAAATGAATATAAACTTTGTTCATAGAGGACTGCTCTAAGTCTTGCCTTGAGTTTCTTCTACATGATTTTTTTCTCTTATGATCTTTGCTTTAGTATGCTTTAAACAATAATCTAGTGTACAGCTCCCTGTATTATAAAGACAATAAATAAAGGTAAGACATTTTGGACCTGACTGTGGTATAATTAATTCAAATAATAGTGCCTCAATAGGCTTGACTTTCTTCCTGTGTTATCCCTTTGGGAATCCTGCTTTAGAATGGGGAAAATTGTGTGACATAGGAGGTGTGCAGTTCCCTTACACAGCTTTCATAGTTCCTGTCCACAGAAACACTTAAAAAAATATTCTTTGAAAAACAGGAAATTTCCTAAACTTTTAAAATCAGTACATATAGCATGGTTACTAGCCACATTCCATTATATTTAGTATTTCTTGAAAAATAGTTGTTATCATTTGCAAATGTAGTGTCTGAATCTGATTCCATCTGGATATTTTGTAGTAACTATGATGTTAGTTCTAATAGACTATGTCAAATATTTTGATAATAACATGACAATACAGTTCACTAAGATACTGTAATAAACAAAGTTGTTTTTGGAAAAGTCACATATAAGGTTTGCATGCACTTCTTAGAGCTCTGCAAAACCCTAAGAAGATAAAAATGAAAGGCAGTCTCTGAAGAGTTTTCATTTGTCTGTTTGATGACTCTCTAGCCTTGAGAAAATATTGAAATTGATTGTTATGGCTGGAAAAATACACCTTTTGTGGAAAACAAAGTGAATTAATGGGTTTCTGTTAAAGCTATCCTTTGAGAGCTGTGAAAACCATCTTCAGAGATCCCTGAAAATTCTGGAGGGGCATCTCTGCTTTTTGGATTGTTTTGCTTGGAAACTTATATAACATTCTTCTCTCTATCCAGGCACTTGCAATAGTGCTAGCTGTTCCTCTAAGCTGTCATTTTAATTTCTGACCGCTAAGGGCAGGTTTAATAGCCTCAATAGCTATATGATACCTGAACTTATTATAATGGCTCAGAGAAACAGTCACATTTAAAACATAATTGTAGCTCTTAGTCATATCTCGATATAGTGTCAGTCATTTAAACTTCAGTTTTCAAAATCTATGCAAAGTTTTATAAGACTATATTTGAATGTTTTCATGCCAATGGGATGCTTATGGTAAGTGTGGTGTTCCGATTGCAGGCACCTAGATTTAGGTGTGAAAATGCAGTGTACCCATGGGCATAAGCTGCCTGTCTTCTGCTATAATGAAGATCTAGTCTATACAGATAATGGAGTTTGGAAGGCAATTTTTTTCATCCTCTGGTGACAAAAATACAGGTCTCTGGTACTGATCGTCTTAGCAAACCCTTTGGACTCTGTTGACTGTATGGACTAGATTTCGGCTGTCAAAAATAGCAACTTAGATGTTTAACTCATATGCAGATATGCATAGTTGTGAATAGAAAGGTAGGTGTCTACAGGAAAGAAATATTACCTGTAGAGGGTGATTTTTGTAGTGAGGAGTTGTGGTGAGGCTGTACAGTCGTGATGGCAATTCTTCAAGCTCCTAATTGACTGCAGATATGATCGAAGAGGAGGGAAGCAGCCGTGTTTAAATAGCACCACAGAAATATGTGTTTTCTTGTTTATTTCAAAGCAGAAGGCAGTAACTATAAACAAATTGATATGTTTATCTGCTCTGGAAGAGATTCAGTTAAAACATGTATTGGTTTTGTAATTGTTTTAATTCCTGGTTCATATATCAATTTTTAATAAACCACTGAAAAGACTAGATTATAAAAAATACAGTATATAAAATTAAACTGGCCATTTCATCAGCATGCTCATTTTGTATATGCACTTATTCTAAAGTACACATTTTTTAATTTTAAGAACTAGGTAAGTCATTAAAGATTTCAGTAAAATTTCTGTCTTTCAGGTTCACTTACCACTACCAATACATTCTACCAGTGATATTTCTACAATACATTTTGTAATTTGTTTGTTGAAATCTAGCTTCTTTTTATAGAACATACCCACAAAAAAAAGAGCAAGAAGCTGTACGTAGTTTAAATTTTTTAATCACATTTGAAGCATTTTTGGTATAGATAGAAAGAGCAATGATGTAAGAGATATATAAGAAGAGTAATGTATTTGAGAGGAAAAATACGTTCGTTCCCCAAAAGCAAAATATTCCCATTGAGCTATGCAAAACTCAAAGCTACTTAGGCTGAACAGACTTGATAAAAATCTTGACAGGAATTTTATATAAAACCAACATTACTTTCTCAAATAACTAATATAATAAACTAATAACATAGTAAACTATTTTTTTATATTAACAGGGAGTTTCAATCTGGTTTGAAAGTAGCTCACCACCTTAGAGGATAGTGATTGAATAATTTATTTTGCACAGTGAAAGGGAGCCAGTTATATAAATCTTGTTGTGGTATGATAATCTGCACTTTCAAGCTTTTTCATAAGAGAAAGTTGTATAGCATATAAGGAAAAAAATTGTTTTTATCCTTTATACCTGTCACAAATAATGGAACTTAAGGTGATGGAAATTTTGTGGGGAAAAAAAATATGAAAATTGGAATGAAAAGTGGGAAGAGAGTAAGATTTGTAAAAACTGGTAATGTGGATGTCTAACAATAATACCTAGTAAGATTTCCAAAATTAATATTTTTTAAAATATGAGTTTGATGTTAGTGCCTCATGTCATAAGTTACTTCTCAGTGATGACCAAGTACTTGTGAGCACGTTATTCTACTTGTTGAAAGATTTCCCCTAGTTTGAGACATTTGATATTCTGGTGAGAGAGAGGAGTTTTGGTATAGCATTAATCTTACTTGCTCTATGGATTACTTTTTCAGTTCGACAATGAGAGTTTTCAGGTTAATAGTTTGGCAGTTAGTTTTGTAGTTAGGGAAATAGGATAGTGGTAATTATGACAACTGTTTTGGGAAAAGAATGATGCAATTCCTAGGCTTACTGTTCCTTCTTGTGTTACATACAAGCTTATGGTTCTATAAAACTAAGAGCAAAATCCCATATTTTAAATACTTTTGAAGTGCTTTAAATAAAAATAGTTTAAAAATCTACCCTTGAATTAGTTTTGTGACACAATAACAAAAGTAATAATTTCTAATGTGTTGTTAACTTCATCACTGTGATTATGCTACTCTTAAATATGTGAACATGTTTTATCATTAAAATTAGAAAAATAAGGCAGTCATCCATAGGAGATGCACCTTTTTTTTAATGACTTTTAGGACATTTTTCCTGTCTCTTTTAAATTGGTTTGGACAGTTTCTTTAGTTTCCCTGTGTCTGTGTACTGTAAAGCTCATTTTATAAAACTAATGACTCCCGTGGTGGTTTATCCCCAGCCATCAGCTGAGCCCCCACCTAGCAAGAGCAACAGGTACTTTGGAAGAAATTTTATTGTTGAATATAATGTTACACGGCATGGCTATCCTTTGGGTAGACAGTTGTGTCACCTCTCAACCTCTTCCAAATCCCCAGCTGACTTGTGGAGAAGGCACAGTAAGAAACAGGGAAGGCCTTGATTCTGTTGAGCCAACAATGCTCAACAGTAACTAAAACATTAGTGGGTTACTGACACTTTTTTTTTTTCCAAATTTACAGCACCATACAGGTTGGTATGATAAAAATTAACTTCATCCCAGCCAAATCCAACATACAACTCTTACAGAAAGTGCTGTAGAGTTGATGAATATTATTATTCCTATTTCTCTTAACTGTTTGTCACAACATATGGTTGAAAATCCTGAAAATCTGGAATTAAAATCTTTATTATTTATTCATATGGAATAAGTGAAGAAAGAAACAATCACAGATTTCACAGTTCTAGCATTTACCCCGATTGGAGTGATATGCCCCCAGTCTACAGATTCTCACTTGCATTAGCTGCAAAATAAATTATTGGAAATGTGATGATTTGCTTTCAAGTCTGTCAGGCTTACATTACATGTGATTTCTATGTGCACTATGACAAATGCCTTTATGTGCTATCTGATATTGTGCGTGATTTCACTGCATAGAAGAGCCACGAGGGTTGAAATTCTCATAAATATTAATCAGGAATTAATGAACGGTGGGAGGCTTCTACATATCAGTCTATATGAGAGGAAACTTTGCATTAAATATTCCATCAACTATCTATAAAACATTCAGGAAAAGTGAAGGTAACCTCAACTATCACTTGTTATTTTGCAACAGCCTAATCATAAAAAGCAGGCTAGCTGGACACAGGTGACAGACACAATTTCATCACATGATTATGAATGGCTGTATTTTTTTAATCCTTTTAGATAACCAAGTGCTTTAGAAAGTTACAATATTATGGTAACTTAAAGTTGGGTTCAGCTGCCTATAGAACACTACTCAGATTCAATAAGTTTGCTTTACTTTGAATGGAAAAATGAAAGCTCAGCACATGCACTTACTGATTTGGTTTACACAAAATTCCTTCTAGTACCAATTTTGTGAAATGTCCCTGTTTAGTGGATCTATAGGCATTTTCTTACCCTTTTTTATTGCATACAGCTTTTTTGAATCCCCCAGACTACTAACCTGAGCAATCCAAAACTGTCATCTTGGTGACTTACAATACTGTTTTCTGACAGATTTGTGAAGTATTTATTTTTTTCTTACAGTTGCTTTTGCCTCTTCATAAGAAAGATGAAGGCCAATCTGGCAATGACAAATTCCTGAATTTAGAGACTGGTGTGTTGTCAAGGGGACGTTTGTTTTAAAAATATGTGTGTGCGTGAAAGATCAGTATTTGTCAAATTATTAATATCTCCTGTGAGAAATTTAAAATTAATTAAGATCAGAAAAAGTGTAAGATAAGTTTTAAAAACCAGCTCCTTACAGTAGATAGAAAAGTGGTGTCACAACCTCAGGCCTGCAGAAAGACAGATTCCTCTTCATACTACTCGTGAGCGTGCATGTGTGTTTGGGGCTGTGTGTGTGAAATAAGGTATCAAAACACAATTATTTCATTATATTTGAAACACGTGGCTGCTTAAAATCTCAGCAAATGAATGAGTAGCATAAGATTAAAATCTACTGTACTTATACAATTTTGGTTGTATGAGCAAAGCCAAAAAATTGGTCTTTCATATATTCACAAGCTGGAAAAGACCATGAGAACATTTTGTCTGACTTTTTTTCTATACTGTAGATTTTAAACATTTCAAATAGTCATCAAGAGATTCAGATAATAAATCTAATACTTCTGAATCTACATCTACTTTGATAGTAGATATTAGTATAGTCTTCACCAAGAGATTCCCACCACAGAAAATTAATCACCTCTCTGGTAGTTTGTTGCAATGGTTTATTGTCCCCATTGCTAGAAAAAAATTGCATATTCCTAATTTAAATTTATCTGGTTTCAGTCTGCAGTCATTATTATACTGAATTCAGACTTTTGAATAAAATAATTGTCTCCATTCCTCAAATAATTTTCACATTTTTCCTTGCCTCTGATTTTTTAATATTCCTTTTTAAAAGGGCAGAAATGAAATTATATAAAGCATTCTTAGTCTCATCTCCCCAATATAGAATACAGATATGAGTCTGTTACATTATTCTTACTCACCTCTCTCTGTATATACCTCCAAGGACCTCACAAAGGCTTTAGGGTCTTCAATTTTTTGACTCATTAGACTCAGATTTTATATTGACCTGCATGTCTGCTATGATCCTTAAATCCTTTCATAGTCACTACTTTTTAGGATATTATTCTATATGCATGTCCTGTATTCCTCACTCACATGTCAAGTTGCTCAGCTTTACACTTGGCTACCTTTGAACACATTTGCTTAAATGAGCAGCTGACTATAATAATGATTTTTTCTGTCATTATGTGTATCCTTAGTGTCATGGACAGGTATTTACTTTGAAATCATCAATGAAAATTTTGTGGAGTATCAGTATTTTTACCAAAGAGAAGCAAAAGTGCCCTGCAAAATGATGATTCTGCATTGACAACTACATTTTATTGCAAAGAAATTATTTTTCCTTCAGGTATCAGTTTTTATTCCAAGAAAGGTATGCTCTCCGGATATTAAGTTACCTTTAGATGGTTTTCTAATAAAAAATTAAATTAGTTTTGTCTCACAAAGTTATTTTTTCATAAACCTATGTTGACTGTATTATATTAATGATTTTCTGTATTTCATCTTCATATCATCTATTTTATTATTTCCCTTGGATATGCATCAAGCTATTCAGCATAGCTGGGATACCTGACTTTGTCTTATGAGAATTTCAACAACCCTTTTTTAAGACTTTCCAAATTTTTCTTTTATTCTGAGATTTATTAAAATGTTAACAGCTAGTCAACCCTTTCAAAATTATTTGGAAGAAATTATCTAACCTGACAGATATATATTCCTATAAAAAACCTGTTTATCACCTTCCTCAGTTACTAGTGGCTTGGAAAATACTTTCTCATCTTTAGGTAGCAAATATATATTTTCTAATTCTTTGTTGTGTTTTTTTTTTAACTATACCAGACATGGAATTCTCATCTTTCCTCATAAGTTTTCTTCATTTCCCCTTTTCCCTTCTGTATCTTCCTTCCAAAACTTCATTACTTTTCCATCCTTACGCCTCTGCCTAGCAATTCTCAGAGACTAAGAATCAGTCACACAAACCTCACAGGCACATGAACAGACCTCTCTTAATTTGTTCAGCTTCTCAAAACTCCAGCCATACATCTCTCACTGAAGCAGGCAGACAAACGTATCAAACACACAGCTTGCCAAATCCCTTTACATCCAAGAAGACTGGCAGCCTTGAAATGATTTTTTCCCCACTTCTTTTTATCTGTATTGTTGGGCTGTTTGGGTGTTTACACTTCTGTCCAGCTTTACTGAATTTTAATTGGAGCACAGAAATGTTACAGGCAGTATGACAGCCAAGAAAGAATTGTTTAAACAGTAGTATTGAAAAAAATCCTATTTTTCTAATGAGTTCTAATAAATTCCTTTTGGGCAGCCGTGCATCTGGTTTTGGAAAGGGTAACTCCTTTATGAAGGTTTACTAACTTCATGCTTTCCCTTTTCTCTCACAACCAGGTCCAAAATTCTATCTGTTTTTAATATTCAAAAATTTATTTTGACAGGGTGATTTCCTATGCTCTCATTCGAAATTATATATTTTTGGTTTATGTGCTTTCTTACATGTCTTTTTCGTACCTCAGTTGCAATGGTACCTTGTAGTGTGACAGGCTAGAAACCATGTAGGGCCATAGCTAACCTGTATTCTTACCCAGGCCTTGTCAGTGGATCATTATACAGCCTTAGGCCAGTCATTCAGCTTTCTTTACTTGCTATAATATCTGTACAGTGCTTTGAAACCAGTAAGTAAAAACTGCTACTTAAATTCAATGTATTATTCTGCTCACATAGGTTATCTTCTAGTGTACTCTGCTCCAAAAACATTACCTTCTAGGTTAATCTTACATCTGTGTCCAAAATAGTGACTTTTTAAAGCTTGAACTGGAAAACATTATAAAGTTAAAGGTGTTCTGTGTGTTAATGTTATAAGAAAGTGGAAATATATTTTTTCAGGGGTAGAGAAGTTGATACTTTAAGGAAGGAAAGGAGAACATATCTCGCAAACCCCTGTTTCCCATTCAGAGCTAAGTAGAAAGCAACAAATAGCACGGATAGCTGTAAATAATTGTAAGTGTACGAAGTTGAAAAGAAACAACCACAGGAAAAAAAAATATTAAACTACTCCTTGCACAATTTAAAATACATTGTAAATGGACGTTCAGGTATAACTGATTATCAGAATACGTATGATTATCTGCTGCAGTGTATAAAATGAAGTTTCTTAATAGCTTCAGAGCAAGGGGCGGTAGACCTCCTAAGTGTAATAAATACAGCATCAGGATAAGATAGTCAGAATCTTGAAGCCAGTTTCAATTAAACTCAATTACCAAAGCTGAAGCGACTGTTTACATCGCAGGAACAATCTGCCCAAGATACTGTAAGCTTCTTACTTGTGGCCTTTTGAACTGTGAACTAAATGTTACAAAATGATAGACAAAGCTGCATAAGAAACCAGAATGCTGAGGGAAGTTTTGATCGAAGTGCTTGAGACAGGATATGTTATCAGCTGATTTATTTGCTGATTAGATCTACAATAAGAATGTGATTAATCATAGGGATCTGGAGTCCCATGCTGTGGACAAGCATCCTTTATTTTAAAATCTGCCTGTGCTAGTCAGAAGGTTTATACCCACATTCTTCTGTGACTCCTAAACTATTTCATTCACACCAAGTAGGTTATTCAAAAAAACATTTAGAGCATTTAAATGATTTCACAGTGACTAGATTCATCTTAATGACATGCATTGTGGAATGCTTATGCAAACCTCTTAACTGGCAGAGTTTAGGGGATTTGTGTGGCAGAAGGTACCACCAGGTAATGAGAAACTAAAGAACAAACCAATGACTGTGCTCCTCCGTGGGGAAAGCTAGATGTCAAGTGTGAGTCTTTGCACACCTTCAAGTATGTTACCCTTAGGGAAGGTATACAAGACCCTTTCCTTCACTTCAGAGAACAAACTCAGTTCCAGGAATCAAGGGGTTTACACAATCGAAGTTATCATGAGCTGTGGTTCAAAAACATGTATGCTAGAAATAACATTTGAGAAGCAAATATTAGTGAATTATGTATTCCTCTTGAAATCAATAACATTTGAATGCAAAAATATCACATAAATTGATCACTAACACTGCTTAATCAAATAATAATAAGCAAGGGAAATTTCTTTGAATCAAATTGATTTAAATCCTTCATTTTAATCACATTTTGAATCAGCAAGTAAGATTTGCTGATTTAGATAATTGATGCTAATCTTGTTTTGCATTTGTATTTTACTTCAGAAAAAAAGAGTAATTTTTATGAGCTGGAATAATCTTTGGAAAAAAAAAAAAGATTGGCAGGCAGCATAAAGATTTCTTTTTCTTTCTTGTCCAGGTGGCATATGATAAATGAAAACAGTTCTTTTAGGGTTTGACCAGTTTAAAATATATTTTTTTAGATTCTTAAACTTGTTTTGTGGTAGAAAATGATTTAAAATTTTTTAGGTTTTTTTTTTTTAACGATGACTTGTATTTTCTCTCAAATGGGATAGAAAATAGAGTGCAACTCAAAACATATAGTGAAATTCTAAGTCTTCCTCTATCTTTGTTACATGAAGGTACCATATAATATGATAGACACATATATACAGTAAAATATATCAAATATATTAAAATGTTAAATGACTGATTTATTACAGAAAACAATTTATAACTATGCTTAATACAGCTACTGAAAACAATAGGCCAAACTTTCAGAAATATATATTTAATCATATAGATGATGTCTGGTGAGATTTTCAAAATCACAGTATTGATTTTATGTGTGTTTATGCATATTGGAAAATTTCACTTGGATGTAAGTTTGTGTTTTAGTGCCTACATAAGCTAAAAACACCTCTGTGAGAGCCCTTTCTTTCCCTTTTAAATAAGATTTCCTATGCTTTCCCATTACTATATATTGGTACACTGAAAGAGAAAAATAATGTTTTCAAACCTAGTCAGCTTGCCAAACTCAAACAAAAAATATTTTCTCTGTGTTTGCTTCTGAAACTGAGATCAAAACGAAAAAATGTCTATGCTGTGTACTAATATTAAAATAGATTAAATAATATCATAACAGCTGAAAATAAAGTTATTCAGTACTTGTCATCACAATGACCTAAAATTAGATATTTTCCCTTTTTCCTATTGTGAGTGTCTGTGGATAGTTCACTGATTGTTGCTCTACAATGGAGGTTGTTATGTAAAAGATAATCAATAAACCAATTCTATCATCCTTTTGCAGCCACTGCTCATGTGTAACATTTAACAGTTATTTAACATGGAGACATTTGAAATGTCAGTGGTGTTTGCTATTTAACATTTTCTCTTACAGGATGATTCTATACATAACACAACACAAGTCTGTTTCTTATAACTGAAAAATGCTTACTAATTAATAATGGAATCAGGAATCAATGACTTTATGGCTACCCAAAAAGATTAAGAAAAAGATGTTAGGTTGTCAAAAAAGCTAAAAAAGCGTTTCTGCCTGATGACCCTAGTCTTTCTCTATGGTAGAACAGCAGACCTCATGAATAGGAAAGTAACAGCAATTGCTATCTTGATGTAACTTCCAAAAAAGACTCACTCACCCTTTTTCTAACCAAGATGATTGAATTCAGACTACATATATTTATAAGTGGCTGAATAATCAAAGACAAAAATGATCTCACAATCAGCTCAACTTGTAATCACAGGTAGACTTATGTCAGGGGAACTGACAGAACAGTGTTTTGAAACCCTTTTCGCTTGTTATTTTGGTGATTCACTGATTAGTAAATACACTGGGGTTGCAAGTATAGTGTGAAAATGTTGTGTTATTGTCAACTTAATTGTTGGAATATTCTATCTGACATAGGGATTTATATCAACAGAATGTGAAAGGTATTTTCAAATCATGTATATAAGCATGCAGCTTCATTCTTAGATCAACGATTCAGAGGAAAATGTCAAGAAATGTGCCAAAGGAAAATAGCTTTTTGGGAAAAGTGCTGTGAGAGCTACTTAGATAAGCAAAACTAATATACATGACTCCATAATATTTAGAATTATGGTTTTTTGCACATATATATATTGTCAAATGTTTGTGCAGTCAGAACTTATACATCAACATTAAAGAATAGTCATATCGTTTATATTTAAAAGGTAATAAACAATCAGTTCTAGGATTTTAAAGTTTAACCATATTCTTGTTCAGTGAAAGTTTTTTTTTTGATGTATGGAAAAGCATAAAGGGTCATTTAAATTGTAAGAAATATGATACTTGAATAGTTAGGGGGCATAAACTTAAATCCTTTTATGCTATTAATTTCTACTGAATTAAAATAAGGAAGATTCAGGTAATTATCTGAATAAAAATGAGCACTGGGTTAAGCTGATGTTCTCAAGAAAATCAAAGAACTGTATGAAGCAAATTCAAATATTTTGGATGTGCTGTCTATTGATACTCAGTCTTTTTCTCCTTCCTGGTTTTTGTAAAAGTTAGAAGTGAATAGATATGCTAAGAGTAATATTTACCTTTTCCCCTATGTCAATAGGAAGAAGAACTTTTCCAATTAATCCGATAAATAGTTTTTAGACATTTTATTTGATGCATTCTAAATTACAAGAACACTAAAAATTAAATATTATAAACTGCTTAATATCTGAAATATCTGAAACTGAGATTTATATAGCAATACACTACTGCACATATTAACTTGTCTCCTTTCCTTATGGAGGCCTTCCTCATTCGTATATTAACTCACACAGTAGATCTAACTTTCTTTGATTTTGTGCTTTTCCTTTCAGGTTTGGATATATTCTTCATAAGGATGAACCTGTGCTCCAAAAAATTGATCTAGAAACAATGTCGTACATCAAGACAATTAGTTTAAAGGATTATAATTGCATTCCTCAGTCACTGGCTTATACACATCTTGGAGGTTATCTTTTTATCTGCTGTAAGCCTGATACTACTGGGGCTGTCCTACCACAGCTCATAGTGGACAGTGTTACTGATTCCGTGATTGGTTACAATGGCGACGTAACGGGCACACCACATATCTCTCCAGATGGACACTACCTTGTCAGCATTGATGATGCAAAAGGTCTCATGAGGATCCAGTCCATAACGATGAGAGGAGAAATACAGGATGCATTTGACATTCACACTAATTTGCACATATCGGATGTAGCTTTTCAGCCATCATTCACTGAAGCTCATCAATACAATGTCTACTGCAGCTCCAGCACACAAACTGACGTTCTCTTCATGGAGCTCTCCTCTGGCAAGGTTAAGATGGTGAAGAGTCTGAAGGAGCCCATCAAGGCAGGCGAATGGCCTTGGAACAGTAAGAACCGTCTTATAAAAGACAGTGGCCTTTTTGGGCAGTATCTCATGACCCCTTCCAAGGAATCTCTGTTTATCCTGGATGGACGGCTCAATAAGTTAAATTGTGAAATCACTGAAGTTGAGAGAGGAAACACAGTAATTTGGGTTGGAGAAGCATAAGGTTCTGTGTTAGATATTTACTGAATTAATAGTTTACAGTACACTGCACTTAAATTACACCCTTATTCAAATTTACACCATTTTAATTTTAAATTGCAGGACCCTTCTATACCATTATTTCTTTGACTTGAATGCAATTTGAATCAACTTCCACATAAAAGTTACTAAAACAGTGGCTATTTGATAACGGTACTCCTTATCAATTATCAGCTGAAATTGTGATGTTTGACCAAAATTACTAAATACTGAAATCAGAGGTAAGTATAATAAATTATTTTAAAGGAAGTAGGAAGAAAAACACCCCAAAAAAGCTTCAGACAATTGAATATGATACTTTGCGTTTGTAAATGGAAGACTTTAATATGATTCAAATTTTTGTTTGGTTTGCTTCAGACACAAAATAATAGCTGTTGTACAACCTTTGACTCCTTAAACTGAAATGTTATGTCCTGTTTTGTCCAGTCCACTGTTAAATTTTTTGTGCCTTGAAGCGAAAGTCTCACAAGAAAGATAAACATAGAAATTATAAAATTTATTCCCACCTTGGCTACAGGATTGCTTCTCATTGGAAGGAAAGTTTTGGTATCAAATTTCTAGTCTCAAGTTGTGGAACATGTATGGAGAGAAGAAAAAAAAAAGAGAGAAATTATATTTGCAGTGTTTTCCAATCACTGCATTTTGGAATTTATTTTTATGGTGAGTCTTAGTGAGAGAGCTGCTTGCAGAGCTTAACCTTTTTTTTTAGAAAAAAATAGATATTAGATTTTTCAGCTATCACAGGGTTGCATCAGCAAGGGATTTCAGGTCTACTGAAGAGAAATATCTCACATCCTTTCAGAGTAAACCACATCCTAAAACCTGGCATCACAAAGCTTCACTTATATCATTGAGGAAATTGTTAATTAAAACTAAAGAAAACGCATTTTAAGAAAATGAAACCACAGAGACTGAAGTCTACAAGTAGATAACATTTTTCCTTATTCATTGTACCATTGATCCACATTTTTTAAACCATTTGGTTAGCTCAACAGGTTTTCTATTCCATGCATCCAATTGGATTAGCACAAAAAAAAATCAACAAAAACTTTGTATCTTTTATAGTTTGTTTACTTAGAATTCTAATATTTACACTGGTTAAATATGTAAATGGAAAAAATAAGTTTCCCAGAAGTAGAGTAACAAATCAATAGGATCAGAAAGCCAGCAGTAAACAACTATCCAGACTCAGAGCAATGACTTAGAAGTTTGGAGTATTTATTTTTATTATGGTTTTGCTAAAGAATGCTTATAAGCTTAAACTGAACTCTGTTTACTGAAGGCAATCAAAAAAAAATCTTTTTTTAAACAAAATTTTACTCTGATTTAGATTGTGTAAAATTGCTTAGAAATCTGGGATTTTTTAGCATTGTAATCTTGTGTGCATTTATCATCCTGCCCTGTGTGGTATAGTAGATCTCTCTTTAGCTTGAGCAAACCTCCTGGTAGGTAGATTTAACTGAGATAAGAGTTTGCTTACATTTCTAGCTACTGAATCTTTCCTTTTTAACAGCTCTTCTCCATTGTGAACAAACAAGAATCATGTAAACTGTCTGTTACTCACTTAATTGCAGTGTAGTCTGTCTCATGCATTTTTTGTTCTGTAATTTATACCACGGTAGAAAACAACCCCATAAATTTTAAAGAGTACTGACTTTGGTGAATGTTCCGATATAGCCACAATGAAGTGGCAAGTAGCACAGATTTTATTTGAAAGTGCCTATTATTTATATTATATATATTTATGTATAAAAATAGATGATTATAATAAGCAGTGTGGAAAGAAAACTTTTTAGAAAAACTTAACTAACTGGAAAGGTTTCCTTTGGTTGCTGCAAAGAAAAGCTCATCTATTAGCACAAGTTCATCTATTAGCATATCTAAAGCACAAGTACAGGCTGGGAGGAGACTGTATTGAGACTAGCCTTGGGGAGAAAGACTTGGGTGTGTTTGTGGATGAAAAGCTCAGTATGACTCATGTGAGTTTCAGCCCAAAAATCCAACTCCATCCTGGGCTGCATCAAAAGAGGCATGACCAGCCGGTCCTTTCCAAACCTAGCCATTCTATGATTCTATGAATCAATTAGGCACAGAGTAATCAGAGTGCAGACAGATGTCTATTCTAAAGTCTAGCCTCTGGAGCTAAAAACCTCTAATACAGAAGTTGTACCAACATACAAACCCAAAACAAGAAGCCTGCACTCTAGTAGCATAGCTAAACCACTCTCTGTCCAGTCTGCTCAGCGTAAGGGGATTCTACACTTACTGTGCCCTCTCCTTTTAACATTAAACATTCCCGTGCTGTACATGATCTCTCTTCCAATCTCTATCAAAGACCAAGTCAGTTTTCAGTTTTGGCAGCACCTTATTCTTTTGTATTAGCAATGTTTGGCAGCTGGAGCAGTTTGAAAACTTGGTATGTTGCTCGTTATGTGAAAAAGGAGACAAAACCCTCTACTAATAAACTTCACAGATTTAACTATGTCAATAACATCACAGTAATTTGTGTAGTATAGAAACTGTCCCCATCAGCTTTGAATTCTTGATTGAAACCAATTTCTCTATTCCCAAACCAAGAATATTGTTGACTTTAGCTAAAGCTCTTTGGCAAAGGACTACTGCCAATTCCCAGTACTTTTTTTAGCTAGTCCAATGTAATAGCTCAAAGACTGCAGTTTGTTTCTGTCCCATTGTTCGGAACTTAAAAAGGTTTCTGGTGTATATGAGTCATTTGATCCCATTGAATAAATGAAAAATCAAACACTGTCTTCAGTGTTTCCGGTTTCCAATTATACAGTGCAACAGTTGGTTTTGAATCCTGTCTTTCCTAATTCCTAATTAGGAAAGCAGAGGCAAAAAATGCCTTCTCTTAGCCTGTAGTAAACACTCTTTTACACAAGCTATTACCAACTTACAAGATTTAGAATTTCCTTGCAGAAATACATTAGAGAACAGTAGTGGAAGATAATGGAACAGCAATGGAAGAAGCCAAGTGTACATTACAACAAAGCTCTGTCACAGCTGCTCAAAGGTTTCACTATGTTCCTGTACACTAAAAATATGAGAAGAACATGTGGGGACAAAACGAGTGCTCTTCACCGGGGATTGTGATGATAGAGCTGCTTTTCTTAAGGTATTTAAAAACTATAATATTTATGACACATGGAGAAAAGGCTCTCTCAGGCTGTTTTAAGAAACATCAAAGAGAAGAAAAAGTGGTACCAAAGTTAAAAAATATCCTAGTTTTTCCTTCGGTTTGATAGTAGACATTTTTAATAGTTCATGCCCAAAGGTATCTTTAAAAATAAGATTCCATACTGATAAACAGCTAGTTATTTGCTGCACTACTTTATGTATGTCAATCAATATACGAGGGATTAAAAATAGAGATTTAGTGCTTGGGTTTTTTTTAAAAAAAATCTCTTTTATAAAAAAACTCTTTTATAAAAGTCTCTTTTATAAACTAGTAGAAATTTTTATTTCAAAATATTATCTTGCAATTTTTCACTTTTTTCATGTGGTCCAGAATATTTTCATCTGTCTTCATTTGTATACTTTCCATTTGCTTGGTTTATAATATCAAATTGTGAGAGATATTGCTAGTTAAACAACTGCATAAACTGAGTTTTTATGGAGCCTTTCTCTCACACCATATAGTTAAGTAAGGCTGTTTATTAAATACAAGTTAAAGGGTGTGTGGTCATTTATGACTATCATAGTATCATTTAGATTTTAGATAGTGACTCTTCATCAGCAGTTTCAGCTACTTTCAATTAACAGAATCTTCTGAGCTTGACTGTGGTATTTCTTTGTGTTATTGAACAGCTGGAAAAATGAATCAATCAGTTGCTACAGGAACATGCCTAGTGAATACTGTAAAAATTGAAAACTGAATTAGCTAACATTTTCACTTATTTTCCTTATTGTGTCAGTCATTCTATCAAGCAGCCTTATGCACGACCAATACTTTGCAAAATATCTTACAGGTCAACAGATTCCAATTTTGTCTAATTTAACTTTATTTTGTAAATGTGGATTTGAACCAGGCTATCCTGTATCCTGGACAAGACTACAAAAAGGAGGAAGCCTTCTCCATTCTTCCTGAAGGTACATTTCAAAAAACAAAAGGAAGGTCACATCTTCAAAGACATTTTTAAAACATCTTTGCAAAATACCAGATTTTATGGAATGGTTATCACAAACTTCTTTCTCACATTTATTTATAAAATCCTTCAAAACTTTACTAAGTTCTCTGTTAAAACAGTAAAAGTTTCCAGCATAAATTAATTCATTACTATGCTATTTGTTGTGATGTAATTGCCTTCAATAATTCTACTTCTTCTTCGATAATAACCAGGCTGTGTGTGTAAACAATGGTCACAACTACTCACCATTTTTTTCAGTGAAGTTAGACAAATACTTGTTCACCATGGTTGCTTTCATAGCTGTCACAATTGAAGTTCAGCTTTCTCAAATACAGATGGCCAGACTGAAAGATTTAATCTGAATGAGGGGAAGAGCTGGTACCTGTTTCCATTTTTTGCTAGCAGCCCGACAAGGAGAGCTGACAAAAACAGGCTTTTCGGTCCAGAGAGGAGACATCTTCAAGGATGCCTAATAGCAGCCTGCTAGTACCCTTTAGAGATTATAAAAGACATGGAGCTAGATTCTTCACATCTGTGCATAGCAGGAGGACAAGACACAGCAATATATATTGAATCAAGAGGTTTAGGCTGAATATAAGGAAAAGCTGTGATGACAGTGTAGCATGGGAGCAGGTTGCTCAGAGAAGCTGTGTTTTTCAACATCTGTCTGGATTATACCAATCTAAATTTTAGCTGAACTGGCTTTGATCAGGATGTTGGACTATCGACCTATCAATGGCCCTTCGAACCTGAATTGTCTTGTGATTCTATGATTATGACTTGAGGATGGAAACAATAGTAGATTTGATTTGTTTCAGTTGTTTAAGCTTCTGAATGAGCTTGCACAGCAGATATTTAAATGTAAACCTGCAAGTGTTAAGTTTGGGCTGAAGTATGGCCTAAGCAAAACTCAAGAAAGAATATGTTTTGTCACTTGAAATCCTTAGCTCTGAATATCCTATTTTAAACGAAAGATATTATCATTTTGAAATCTGGAACACATTTCTTGGCTTCCAGGAAATGCCAAGATGATAATAGAACTTGCAAAGTTGATGAAATATGCAAAGGTAAGTGCTCCTTTCAAAATATATGAAAAATAGCTTTAGCAGGGAAAAGGAGGATTTGAAAAAAAACCCTATAGACAAAATCTCTTACTGCTCTCAGTATATGTCCAAGCGTGACCATAGCCACTTAAGTGTATCCTTGGTCTCAGGTTTTCAAGTAAAACTGTTCTGGCCATTTATAATATGGTTCAGTAGTGGAATAAAAAGATTTTTTAACTTGCTGACCAATTTCAGACAGAAGAACTCATGTCTTAATGATAGGTCATCCCTTCGAAGGAAACAAATATGGAGAAAGTCCTGTTCACCTCTCATCAGTTTGTACTTTGCATTTTGGTCTTCATTTTAAGCAGGTCCTTAAAAAAGCTATGAAGACTTTTGTTTTGAGGTTAGCAACTAAAATGTAGAATATATAGGAATTAAAAAAAGACATATTTAAATATTATTCATCTATAATGCCCCATAAGTATGAATTAAATTTCCTGTGAATACAGTTGTTAAAGAGGGAAAAGCATAGGCTTAACTCTGAATCTAAAAATCCTAATTTCAGCCAAATTCAGAAAAAGACAAGATAGAGCATACAAGGTGACAGAGAGGAAAAAATAATTCTGTACATTAATATCTACTAATTCAAGAGATGTGAGACGGATTCCAGTAGTTGAGAACCTTTGAACCTGTACCACATCGACAGCGTTTCACTGTGACTGACTGCCCCACAGTGGAGGAAGACTCGGAGGAGAAGGGCAAAAATAATGAACTCGGGGAAGAATGTCAAGAATGACCACCAATTATTAAAAAGAGAGCTGCACTTTTAGGGGGACTGGAGGGTAAACTTTGTTTTAGATACACAGCTGTACAGTCATAAGGCTTTCCCCAAGATAATTAATAGAGTGTACTGCTGAGCTAGCCAGAGGAGTACGGGGTGAGAAAGTGTAGAGGTGGCTTAACCTAATGCTAAATTTGAAAACCGGTTAGCTATTGAAATGAACTTTGAAGAGAGCAATAGGCTTGTACTGGTTCAATCCTCGTACTCCTCTGAGTGACTGGACACACTCAGTACCACGATGGTGTGAATACACAGACTGGTAATGAGATCATGTTTTTATGGTGATTCAACTGCATATTGCAATAGCTGCACTGTACGTCTCTTATGATTTCAGTGTACTGCTGTAATACTCTACTAAACGAAAATTCCGTGCAACACTAATTATATCAAGTAAATTTGACATTAAACTTAAACCCTCCTATGTGGAAGGTAGTTGGACTTGTATGTTTTTCATAATAATGAAAATAAATAAAAAGTCGTGCTCATAGTACAAAATGATAATTAAATTTTGGAAAAAATGGGCAAAATCTGAGTTATGCCAGTACAGAGTTCTTTCATAGTCAGTATCACATTAAGCAGAACACAGTCAAGGCAACAAGACAGTGGTGTGAGCTATCTGTTCTTACCATTGAGGAAGGAGAGATTAGGATGGTCTTAATCTAAGAGTATAAGAGTAAGGCGAGATGTTTCCTTTGCAGAGGTATTGAATCAACTTCCAGATTACCCAAGGGGTTTTTGGTATTAGGGGGTTTTTTTTGTTTATGTTGGGGTGATCTTTTGGCTTTATTTTTGGGGAGAGGGGATTGTGTTGTATTGTTAAATAGTAACCTAGAAAGAATCATTAGAGACAGTACTGAAAAGACTATGCGTTCAAACAAACCCTATTGACATCATTTTATACAAAATTCATAAACAGGAGTTAAAAATATATTTCACTTGAATATCTCCTGTCCGCACCTTTGAATGGGTAAATGCCCTGTTGGTGTGCCGCCGCTTAAAAGTGATTTTGAGCTGTCTCATGGAGCTATCTATTCACAGTATGACAAATTCAGTACTGATAAAAGACTGAAAGATACTGAAATTGCTTTTTTCTATTTAGAACTAATGCATGAAAAATTGCTTCTTCTAGCTTGAATATTAAACTTGTGGCTTATTTAATCTAATAGATGAAATAGCTTCTGTTATTACGGTGATGTTAACTTCTTATTTTTAATCTTCCTAAGGTGTGTCCTTTACACAAGGAGAACAATCTAGTTCTCTCATGCACTATCTTTTTACATTTTTCTCTAGTAAGAAAACCAGGTTATATGCTTTCCTTTTAATTAAATGTCATTAAATCTACAGCAAAAATTTATTTGTCTGATATTTTTCAGTATTTCCTTGTATGAGTTTCGAGAAAAACTTATTTTAAAAGAAAACACCAACCCAATCCTCCTAGAATCTTCCACAAGAAGATTCCCTTCCCCCACTAGCCCCCTCAGTAGACTTTTGCTAATCACTGTTAATGATGCAGCCATATACTGTGAGGAAGTAGAAGCAACAGCATATATTTAAAGAATACATAAGGAAAACTTATTGTATAAAGAAAAGGAAAGAAGAGCTAAGTCTCCAAGTTATAACAAAATTAGTTTTCAAGTGTCTTAATTAAAATTGTAAATAATAGCCATTTTCTCTATCTTTACTGTAAAGATTAAGTAATGAGATGCACTTGTAAACTGTACTTGCTCTTTCCAAATAAACCTTCTTCCATACTTTGAGAGCAGAATGACATATTTACTGCTGTTTAGGCTGGACCAGCAGACCTCCATGTCCTCTCCTCCACTGTTTGGTGCCTTCTGGGTTCTTTGTACTTTCAGTTAAGTGGACACCTTGGGTGGCATTCCTGCTATCTTAGAACCATAGAGTTGTAGAATTCTACTAGAGTTGGAAAAAAACCTTCAAGATCAAGTCCAACCTTTGAGCAACTTTGTCAACTAGACCATATCACTAAGTGCCACATGCAGTTGTTTCTTGAACACTTTCAGTGATGATAACTCCACCACCTCCATGCACAGCCCATTCCAAAGCTTAACCACTCTTTCAGTGAAGAAATTCTTCCTGATGTCCAACCTGAACTTCCCCTGGTGCAACTTGAAGCCATTTCCTCTTGTCCTGTGACCAGTTGCCTGGGATAAAAACCCTCCTGACTGCAACCTCCTTTCAGGGTAGTTATAGAGAGCAATAAGGTCACACCTGAGCCTCCTTATCTCCAGGCTAAACAACCCCAGCTTCCTCAGCTGCTCCTCATTGGACTTACTCTCTGGAACCTCCATCAGCCCCATTACCAGACATACTCCAGCACCTCAATGTCTTTCTTGAAGTCAGGGGCCAAGAACTGGACACAGCACTCAAGGTGAGGCCTCAGCAGTGTCGAGTACAGAGGGACAATCATTTTCCTAGTCTTACTGGCATTAGTATCTTATCCTCTTTTACCGTGTAAGCTTAAATGCAACATTTAGCACTACTTTGGTAGTGAGTCTCTTTCCCACTAGATCAGCATGACCTTTTGAATTTTATCTGATACTCAAAGAAATTTTGGCTGAAATGATTCATCATTTTTCTCTCAAATCATATTAAATATCTACAAAATACTGCTTTTACTTTGCTTTTTTTTTTTTTTGCTAAGCTCTGTTTACCTTGGCTAACCTCAGTCTTGTAATGAAGAGACATTTTCCTACTTCTGATGGATTGTTTTTAAACCCCAAATCAGATATTTTTCATTTAGTATCTTTGTAGAGCTAGTCTTTTATATCCCCTACTAGCAGCACTTTTTGTGTACTAAATAGGAAAGCCATGAAAAAGAAACATCACATCAGTCAAGATTTGTGTAGCAGGACACAAAAGCAAGAAGTACTACAGTACTTTCATCTTATGTTTTCCTCCTGCTATTTCACATGCTGGATGTGCCAATAATTACAGGGAGATAGAGTAATGGATGTTCAGTGCAGTTTGACTGTGGCTGAGGGCAAGCAGGTGGAATATTGACTTCAGTTTAGTACAGGAATCTTCAGCAGTTTTGGACTCAACAAATGGTAAAGACAAACAAACCTCGGTTCTAGATTTAAAACCAAACATCCCACACAATTCTCCAAAACATTGGGTCTAACAGAATTTCAGTCAAAGCCAGGGCACTGTTGCCTTGTGCTGAGGAACTTTACTCAGAGTTAAAAAGTCTTTAATGTTGCTTTACTTCTTGATTATTATTTGTTTTCATTGTCACTTTTAATACTGGTTTTGGCACCCAAACCTGTTGTTCTTTAACGATATTGCTACTTTTTGTCACTTGCTATATGCTGGTAGCAGAAATGATTACTTGTTCCTGGGTTTCATGGTGCCCTCATTCTGTTTACTGATATAAGTAACTGTGCCATAAGATGCAGTCAACAGCTATGATAGTCCAAGGATAGAAGTTAGGAAGGGATAAACTGCTTTTTAACTACTTGCCATAACTGGGAAAAATCCAGAAACATTTGTAAATAAATGCAGCCCTTCTCAAGAAACCTGTCTGATAAGCTTTATCTAAAAAGTGAAGGAATTATTTGACATCACGTATACATGAGAGTGTCTTATATATTACCTGGGTTTTCAGAGAGAATTTTTCTGGTTTCCTAAACATTTTACATGTGGCAAGGACTGAATATTCTCAGTTCAACAAATGTGATTGTTCTTTAAGGATTTTCTTAATACCATAATACTGCTATTGCCTTTTATTTTTTTTTTAATTAGAAAAATTATTTTAGGATCTGCTAAAACCTTATTTTATTTAGAGGTTCAGTTACTGGCGTGAGATTTTCATTCACTGAGACTGATCATTATTCACACATCTCACAGACAGATGATAATTTAGTACTATTAAAATTACAGAGCTAAATTCCCTGTTGCTCCACCAACTATTACTTCCATTTGAATTACACGTGGGGGATTTGAGGGCATGTATTCCCACTTTCTCCCTAATCTTTTCATATCAGTAACTAATAGCAAACGATTTTTCCATTCTCAAAAATCTTACTTTTTTTCCTGACACCCTTAGACATACGACAGAAAGAAGGGAAAATAGAGAACTTTTTCCTCTTTTTATTCTACGCTTCAGTAATTGAAGCATTTTCCAATTACTCGTTATGACAAGTGAACTGCATGGTTGCAATTCAACAGCTGTCATGTTCAGATAGTGCTGTATTGCTAGTCACTCTTTCTCTTGTATTCAGCAATCTTTTTTTTTTTTAACTTGTGACCCTCAGATTCTGTTAGTACTTACATTATTATTGTACTTGAGAACCAGTTAGCTTATAGAATGAGCAAAATTTTGTAATATTACTTTTCACACTGACCAGAACAACTGTGAAGTCTTTCATCTCAAAAAAAAAAATACATTTAATCTGAGTAAAATGTCTTTTTAGTATCTAAAGTTATGATTTCACAGAGTTCAGTTACATTTTACCTGTAATATGATTTTTCCTTTCACTGTCTATTGAATAACAAAACATACTCTAGCACCAAACAATGAATAGGGATGATGATATTAATGTTGTGATTAGTGGTGGTCAACAAAGATTTCTTAACAAAGAAAGTAAACTAGAAAATAGTGAAATATTTTAAAATTTCAGCTATACCCAAACCATTCCTTTAGAGTGCCTATAGTATAGGTGGAAATCAAAGGAGAAAATGGACTATATGCTTTTCTATTGACCTTTCCCCTTCTAATTCAAATGGTATCAGGTAATATTGATTTTAAAGACTGTAATTCTTCTTGCTTTTTCAACCACACAGTTTTAGGGATATCACAGATGACTAGATAAGTGCCATAAAATGCTATTAATTAAGTGCATTTAATTTTTCTTTATAATTTTAAACAATGTGTTAACTGCTTCTTAGAGGTTTCCCTTTTCAATGTTCCCTCTCCAATATTTTACTTTGTGCAATTAGTTTGACCTCTGTCTTCTCATCAGCAATGATTCCATCCAGAATAGTTGTTTTAGTGATTTTTAACTATTAAGGAATATTTCTATCCCTGTGCAGAAATAATACACAAGCAATGCCTTGCTGCTTAAGTTGAATGAAGTCATTTAGTTCAAAGTTCTATGGAACTCCCTTTCTCTTTACTGACATGCTGATAATTTTCATTTCAAGAAATGTCCCTCTATCAGGAAATTTTTGTCAACAATGCTCACAGGAGTAGCTTTGGCCTTGCATGTAAATATTTGAAGCAAAGAATTGACAGATAAAATTGAGTTTCTGACGGTGTTGAATATCCAAGGTTTGTGGAGAATGAAACAAGTCTGTTGTAATTTTTAGAAGAGTGCTACAGAGCCACACACTACAGAGTTATTACAGAGAAGAAACAGTGGTTTCATTCAAAGTAGACATGATGTGAAGATGTCCATGTTGTCTCCAAATGAATTGAAACTGTAATTTTAGTCCTCGCTACTGGAGGGGAAAATCTGTTACCAGACTTAACTGTCATCTCGGTGTTTACATGTGCTTAATACAGTTGGAACATTTTCTATAAAGAAACAAAGATGATGGAGGACTGGACTGAAACTGAACTTAAACTGCACTTTGAAGGTGGGAGTGGCATTCACAACCCACAGGTAAAAGCCCTGGTTCCTCTAACACAGCATGAGGAGAGTTCGGTATCTCAGGAAGAAGATTGATAGAATCATCAAGCTAGATGGGCTACCCATCCCAACACAAATAACTAAGTGGTATTCTATCATAACTTCCAGGCTTTTTTATTTGTGTGTCTTGAATATTGCAGATGCATTTTTATTAATTTCAATCAGATTACTTATGTTAGAATGGCATCAAGCACAGGGTAAGAAGACCCTACAGAATTAGACCTCACTGTTCGTCGACAGAATGAGCCTATGCTCTGTTACATAGGTCTGAAATAAATCCTCAAATTGCTTAGCACTGTTGAAATATAGTCAGATCTTGATATGCCAGAACAGATACTGTTGTCTTCCAGAAAATATGATGGAGGAAGCGACATGCCACAGAGGAGAATTTAGGTTCCCAAGTTTCGGAGGCCAGGTAAGCACAGTTTTTATGGATCTAAAATTTTGTACTCAGGCATTTTATGTGTTTTGTAGGTTTAAAACTTAAAATTATCAAGAACTCAGCTGAATTCACAACGTTGTGAATGGAAGTTGTTGTGAGAAAACATAGGTGTTATTAAGCACCATAATATCTTGTGCCTCAGGAGCCCTGTCACAAATGAATGTTTTTTCAAAGAAAACCTGTATAAATTCTAATCAATATAGTGGACAGTGTACTATGACCATAAATGAGGCAAATATTTTCTTCCGTTTATAAGACACACTACTGTGGTGATCTCAAGGCAGGTCAAGCAAGCCCTGACCACTTTTCTGATCCGTAAGTTTTTAAAACATTGAATGAAACAAGTACCTGGAGAAACAATGACATACTGGGAAAATAATTTACTTTGTTTTCCCTTTGAGAGCAATATAATGACAATATGAAAAAGCTGAGAGAGCTCTGCACTATTTCACTGCAATAGCTGCCATTTAGTTTCCACACTTTGCAGATTATTAGCAAATGCCAGAGTTGCTAAGAATTGCTCCTTTGCTACACAAAATGACTATTGGGCTTGTTCTTGTCTCTGGAAAAACATGCAAACACGGCCCTGCAAGCAGGAAATAATGGGACTTCAGTTGTTATATTTATATTGTCAGACTCTGGTTAAAAAGCAGTATGACTTGGACAAAAACTTTAATCGGCTTACTGGAAGCCTCAATCACAATAGTGGCAACTGTTAAATTCCTTGTTTTATAAAACCTGAAAGATTTATCTTTTTCTCCATATATTCTCTATTGCTAATACCTGAATTGGAAGCAGTATGTAGCTGTATGCCATATCACATTTTTATGCTAAGCAATACATTGTGTGACATTCTGAGGCAAACACCTTTATCCTGGAACCCCACAAGAATGCAGTGGGATCCACTGGCTTACTCAGCACAGGATGCCAAATTGTCTCTGAATTGTCAATAACCTTTTGTCACACTTCTCAGGACAGATGTTACAAGTTACTCCCGCTTACCATTCTTCTTTAACATACAGTGAATAAAGTAGTGAGGAAGGGAAAAAATAATATTGTACTGCTTCCTGGGAAGCAAAGATCTCCTGCACACTACACTTTGGTGAACCTATATATGGTTGATTTTAAAGATCTTTTCCAATCTAAATGATTGATATTCTTAAATGAGAGTTTGAACTCACAATGGACCACTGTGTAAGTAGTGCCACAACCATGTATATGTTCTGCTGAAACTGACTTTCTAGTCTAGGCATATTACAGCTGCTGTGGAACTTGTCAGGCACACAGAAGGTCCCTGGGATGAGGCCACCTTTGCAAACAGACCTGAGGCTCAGTCATCCAACTGGAGACCTGAACAAAATTCTTCCTACTCAGATGTGAAAGCCCTGGGAACTTCTTGCAGTGGACACACTGCTGACAGGATTTCTAGTTGAAGGAGGGTCACCTGAACAACTGAGGGTAGAAATACAGGTTCTCAGTGGACTGAAACATTTGAAGATCTAGTTGTGTAACAGAGTGGTTGCAGGGCTTGCCCTTGAGCAAGAATACTGTAACTCTGAAGCTATTTGATGGTTTCAGGTGCCCAAAGTCCAGAAATGCAACCTTCCAGCTGCAAACAGAGGAAGTCTGTGGATCTTCTTGCCTTGTAGTGGCTAAGACTAGCGTTTGAAGTAGAGGGGGCATGAAGGAGATATGAGTGCAACAGCACAGTGTTTTCTGGACCACTGGAGCATGTCAACACCCTGAGGGCACCAACAGGCAGTGCAGCCCTTCCATCTGTTGCCCTAGGGCTGCCTGCACTCAGAGCCTTCCTGCTGTGGTACAGGTGTGTGGCCTTGTGGGCAAACTGCTGAGAAATCAGTGAAGGGGTGAGAAACAAGCTGTGAGAAGCCCCTTTACGGCCCTCCTCAGCCTGGGAACAGCAAACAAGCTCAGATCCTTGCACAGACTCTGCTGCCCGGCCCTTTCTGACCCTGGCCTTTCCAGCTTGACTTCAGAGCTTGTTCTAGCTGTTTAGAAGTTTTCCATACTGAACATATTAGGAATAAATGGAGATTTGACATAAGCATTAATACCTTGTACAATGGCATTAGTATCTTCCTATATCTGCTGGAACACCAGCATACTATATTTTAGAACACTGTTTGCCTTTTGTATAGCTATCTCCACATCAATGAATTGGGCGTAGCCTGTATTCAAATAGTGTTCCTCTGCTTTTCTGGCTTCAAGCATCCACTGCTACTGGGTTCTAAGCACCACAACATAATTGTAGACTGCTAAAAATTCATACTGTTTACTGTTCATACTCTACTCCAGTCATTGAACTGTCCATGGTTTTTCTATACAAACCTTTAATCAAGTCTGCTGGATTCACCTTTTCAAGAAAGCTCAATGAGGGATTTCTGCTTTCTTGACCCAGATTACGCTGTCATGACTGAAATATTAAAAGCTCTTCATTGCTATCAAAGCTGAGGTTAACCTTGCGAAAAAGCATAATTTGGGACATTTCAAGACAAAGAAAGCTGAAAGTCAACCCCACATGTGGTTAGCTATGCTATACATTAACTGGTGTTTCTAGGATTACGCTTTTAGACTTTACTAAAATACACTTCGTTAAATTTTTTTTGAGTTATTAGGTCTAAAGAGCACAGTTCCCATTTTTCTTGTGTGAGGTTATATGAGGTAATCATCTGGAGCCATGTCAGCAACACTGCTGTCAGTCTAGAGTTGGGTAGACTTTCTTTTAACATCTCTGTTCTCTGGGGCTTTTGCTGAAGGAACTGAATGACGGAATAGACTTCTCTCCATCTTTAAATTCATGTGACACTCTTTCGGTGCTTTTAGATTTGCTAAAATTTTGTAACTGTCATCACTAAAATGAATTTGAATAAAATATATTCAAAGCAAAGGGCTTTCCTGCAACTGAGTTTTTACTTTTTACATAATCTATAATTTCTCAAGGGAATTTGCCTAAATGACTAAAGCATGTACAATTGAAAGTGTTTAAGAATAGTTGTGTTTCTTCAAATAATGTTTTTTCCCCTGTCATTTTTCCTCATTCTTCACTGATCCATTTTTCATAGAAAAGTGTGTTCTAAGAATAAAAATTCATAACAATTCATAACAATATGTCAAGGACAGGTTGGATGGAGTTCTGAGCAACCTGGTCTAGTGAAAGATGTTGTCTCTTCCCGTGAAAGGGGGTTGGAACTAGACGATCTTTAAGGTCCCTTTCAACCTAAACCATTCTATGATTGTATGATGAAACATGTTCTTCTATGTACCAAGTGTTTAGAATAATTCTTTTAAATCTGTACGTAGAATTAAAACACTTTTTTCTTGTTCACTGTGAACTCACATACAATTCTGCATGTGATCATTATGTGATTTTCTAATACAATTTTCCTTTTTGATTGGACATATCAAACATGAAATGCATTCAACAGTATCCAAGCTTCCAAATTCATATCCATTCTATATAGAAATTAATGATTTATGATATTAAGCCCGGGGTGTTTTTTTTCCCAGATATGCATTTCAGTGTAGCCATGAACGCAGAGATAAATTATTGCTTAGCAAGAATCAAATGTACCACTGGAGAAGGTCTTTCCACACCAAGGCTTGAAGACACACTGATGAACAACGCCACCACCTAGCGGTGAAATCGTCACCCAGCCTCTTGCATGGCTGGGCGTGAAACTTCTGACACCTGTGGCACTGCAACATGCATCTCTTGGATTAGAATCTTGGATGTGAGAACTTAGAAAGCAAATTCTATATCTAAGTTACTTGTACGGTGATCCATATGTTCAGAGAAAATTCATCTTAATACTTTTAAGGCACGAAAATTTGACATTCAATTCATGGTAGTTTCTGGAAGTGTCAGGTTGTGTAGGTTTTTTGTTTGGGTTTATGGGGGTTTTTTTGGCAGTACTACATTTTTTTCCCATCTACAAAGTTCTTTAACTGCCATAATACATTTTTACCTAACTTTCTGACCTCACAGTTTTAATCTCTTATTCAAATCCTTCCATTTTTTCATTGCATCCTAGTCCTGTTCAATTATTTTCCTCTTTTCAAAGCTTAATGACTGAACAGTCAAATTCACCGTATGATCTACTAAAGCAATTTACTCTTTAAGTGAACTTGCTCTGACCATTATGGCCATATTTCTCTACCTCTTGGATGGTAAGTATGACCTTTTCGATGACTAGATGACTAGAAGGCCAGAAATTTTGTGTTGACCTGATAGTGAAGCTCTCAGGACTCATCTGGACTTGCCTTAGCTTGAGCAGCTTTTAGCTCATTTTAATAATTCTCTTTTGGTCTATTGATAATTCCTAGCTTGTTTTAGTTACCCCCTGTGAATAGACTTCACCATAAAGGTCTGACAGAAGAGGTTATTCATTCTCTGCTTAAAGAGCAATAGCCCCTTATGGCGAATAAAGCTGAGGGAGTCTGTGGTACAACTTTCAAACTTAGTTGGGAATCAGTGAAAGAAGCGACTGTGATAAGAAAGCATGTAAAAATAGCCCTGAGTGAATACCAACAGTGAGGCAGAAGGGATCCTGTACACACACCTAAACCAAGCCCTATTTGGAAATAAGTCAGGATGCTGATGGCCCGCTGAAACACTGTTTGTTTTCCACCCCACTTCTTTGCTTTATGGAGATAAGTGCAATGAACCTTGTGACCTAAGAGACATGAGAACAGTGAGCATAAAACTTCTGAAGAAAAACGGTAGTTTTTTACTAAGTGTGAATAACAATCTTAAGGACATCACCACTAAGGTTTTTCAGTATGAATTGGGACTATGAGTTAATATTACTAAGCAGTAGTTCTATTTTAATTAGACTGCTAAGATTATTGTTAGGTTAAAAATAAGTTCTTGGCTTTGTATGTAACATTCTGTTCTTTTTTGGCCCTAACATGTCTTTGAGTATAACATACCCCTAACAGGCACTATCAGCTCTACATCAGACCAAGATCTATTTCGCCTTCATTCATTTTATCATTTCACTGTTCCTGAAAACACAATTAGTCTGCAAGACCTTGTCCATAGAAATTTCCTCCTATTGAATAGTTAAAATTGATTATATACACCTCAATACTAAAAGAGAACTGACTGGAAGAACATTTTAGACTGTAAAGCACTTGTTGTGAGGCTTATGAAATCCTTGGAATAAAAACTATGTCATCTATGATATCTGTAATGCCAATTCTCTTCATTTGAGGTACTTTTCATAATACATACAAAAAGTGACACTGTCTATATCTACAGACATGCTACATGTTTCTAGTTCTTACCGGAAACTGTCCAAAAATTCTCAGTACTGTAACACAACTAGAAATGGTGGGTAGTAGTTCTCAAAAATTTTCATTACAATAATTATCTGTCTATATACCTACCCACCTTTTGGTCTTGCTCTGAAACAAAGATGGACAGAAGGTAGGGAGGAGATGGAAGGGGGTGTGAACAGCTCAGGATCTTTTTGTGCTGTTGAGATGAAATTGTGACTATCTGGATTTTCAACTATCTGTAAGTTACTACCATCTGCAAAAAAATAGCCACTACAAATTTGTATAAGAAAGAAAATCAGCCATTTTCCTGGGAAAAAAAATACTTTTGTCCTCTGAATTATCTCACTCTTTCATAGAATTAGAAATTTCTGCAAACCCCCACGCTAATCTGTAGCTTAAAATGATGTATATGTAACCATACCCCAGAATTCAATCCAGCTGAAATCAACTGCCTCACAACTTTTCTGTTCCAGTTAACATAGTCCAATACCTTTTCTAGAGGGGAAAAAAAAAACCAACCAAACAAAAAACAACCAAACAAGCCAGGATCTTTGTCAGAAACACGGTTACACAGCAGAAGAGTCACACTACAGATGAACTTTCAAGTCTCCTTCACCACTAGAAGACAGGATTGTTCTCTTAATCTAGTTAGTTGAGGTCAATTTTCTTCTTACTAGTGTAGTATTATCCAGACTTTATTTGGACCAGTGACAAGTGGAAAATCTGTTTGGCAGAAGCTGCCTGAGTTCTCAAAAACCCTTTAGGATTTGTGGAGTGTCAAAGAGAAGGATTAAATCAGGCATTCCAATATGCTGCAGATGCTAGCTGTAATGACAACCTGCAAATCTCTCACTTAGATATTCCTTTAGATAAAAGTAAATACATACATATTTTAGAGTGACATTTGTAATAATCTCCTCTTGTTCACAATCATGTATTTATTCTGTATGAGCCTAACTTCTTTCTTTCTCCAGCTGTTTTTCAGAGACTTCTGTTTCCACTAGCAGTTTTCCAGAGTACTGTCTTTAAAGAAAAATCCAAAATTCTTAAGTACTTTACCAAGCTGGTTAATCCTACTTTTGTGCAACAGATACCAGACAATTTTAGAATCAGAAGGCTTTTTATGGTAAAGGCAAAATATTCTTTTCTAACCTGATTCAGACATTAAATGTTTATGTATTGTTTCTAGGTCAAATCTTCAGAACAGTTTGTGAAACAGCATGGAGAATTAACACCCCTGTTCTCCCAACAGATATTAAAGTAATTTCTAGATCAAATCTCTAGTTCAGAAGTACCCTAAATTCTCATCAGAAGATGGCAAAGATTGCTCTACTTTTCCTTCTTTCTTACATGTTTCTTAACAATACTACAGTCTTCTGTTAAAGCAGTACATGAGATTAGATTAATTTTTGCTTTGAGTCTGTAAAAGTCCTTACAGCCACTAGAACACAAGATAAACTGACTTAAGTCTTTTAGTGTAAGTGTGTACAGTCTAAAGTATGATACACATATGACCTTTGTGTTATCAGCTATAAAAGTATCATATCTTTATATACCATGGTCATATTGTATTACAGCATACTCAAATTTGAATTTTTCACTAACAAGTGGAGTTTTTTTAGCAACTATTTTTACTCTTTATTCACTGTCTTTGAACAGTGCAGTAGGAGAGGAAGTATCAGACCTACTTTCTCACTAGACCCCACAATTTCTTAGGCTATCTCTTAGAAATTATTTCAAGCAATAAGGCTTATGTTTCAACCCCATTCAGTATGACCAAAGTTTTAACAGAACCTTTGTCACTGACAACAAAAAAAAAACCCAGAGGAAATTCTTATTCTACATTACTGATTCCTATATTTATAAAATATTTTATTGTCCTGTTGGGATGTCAGTGAGATGCTTCATAAATTTCCATAATGATTCCCCTACCCATCATTATGATTAGCAGTGCCAGTTGTTAAGGTATTTTCTTTTAAGACTAGTGCAATGCTTTGCTCCTTAGGAGTAATTTTTTTTTATAACATTCCTAGGGCAAGGCACAGCTAAAAATATATTTCCCCATAGGTAGTTTTCAAGATTTGATATTTTTTTTAGAAGACATGCTACCAAAAAAGCATTTTACAAAAGCACTTCAGAAACACTCTATAGTCCAGCCTGGTCACCTCACAGACAGGGACAGAGACAAGGCAGAGGCATTTAACACTTTCTTTACCTCTGTCTCAGCACGGATGATGGACTAAGTAGGTCTCAGTGCCCTGAGCTGGAGGACCATGACTGTGAGAATGATCAACTCCCAGTCAACTCTGAACTTGTGCAGGATCTGCCGCTCCAGCTGGATCCCCACAAACCTCTGAAGCCTGATGCGATTCATCACCGAATCCTTAAGAGTGGGCTAATGCATCACAAGCCTCTCTTGATGATTTTTAGAGGTCTGGGGAATCCAAAGAGGTCCCAGCTGACTGGAAGCTGGCAAACATTGTCGAAGTTTTCAAGAAAGGCAAGAAGGAGGAACCCAGAGACTACAGGCATATCAATCTCACTTCAGTGCCTGGTAAACTTATGGAGAAGGTTATTCTGGGAGGTATTGAAAAACACCTGAAAGACAACACAGTCATCAGTCACAGCCAGCATGGCTTCACGAGAGAGACGTCCTCCTTATCAAACCTTATCAAAGCTTAGATACTGTCTCTCACAGGATCCTTCTGGACAACCTGTCCAGCACAGCTGGATAAACACATCATGTGGTGGTGAGCAATTGGCTCATGGGTTGAGCACAGAGGGTAATAGTGACTGGGGGAACATCAAACTGGCAACTTGTCACTAGTGGGGTTCCACAGGGCTCCATGGTTGGCCCTGTGCTCTTCAACATCCTCATAAATGACTTGGATGCAGGACTGGAAGGAATACTAAGCAAGTTTGCATAGGACACAAAACTGGGAGGAGCTGTTGACTCCCTCAAAGGCAGGGAGGCCCTGCAGAGGGACCGCAATAAATTAAAGGACTGGGCAATCACCAACCATATGAAGTTCAACAAAGGGAAATGACACATTCTGCACCTGGGCTGGGGCAACTCTGGATGTTCGTACAGACTGGGGAATGAGATGCTGGAAAGCAGTGCTGTGGGAGTCCTGGTCAATGGCAGACTGAATATGAGTCAGCAGTGCCCTGGCAGCCAGGAGGGCCAACCGTGTCCCAGGAGGTATCAGGCAAAGCATCACCAGCCAATCCAAGGAGAGGATTGTCCTGCTCTGCTCTGCATTGGAGCGGCCTCACCTTGAATATTGTGCGCAGTTTTGGACGCCATAATATAAGAAAGATATTAAGCTATTGGAGAGTGTCCAAAGGAGTGCAATGAAGATGTGAAGGGCCTTAAGGGGAAGCCGTGTGAGGAGCATCTGAGGTCACTTGGTGTGTTCAGCCTGGAGAAGAGGAGACTGAGGGAAGACATCATTTCAGTCTACAACTTCCTTGTAAAGGGAAGAGGAGGGGCACTGATCTCTTCTCTGTGGTGACCCGTGAGAGTACCTGAGGGAATGGCTTGAAGTTGTGTCAGGGAAGGTTTAGGCTGGATATCAGGAAAAGGTTCTTCCCCCAGAGGATGGTTGGGCACTAGATCAGGCTCCCCAGAGAAGTGGTCACAGCACTAAACCTGACAGAGTTCAAGAAGCATTTGGACAGTGCTCTCAGGCACGTGGTGTGACTCATGGAGACGGTCGTGTGCAAGGCTAAGGTGATCCTTGTGGGTCCTTTCAACTCACCATATTCCATGATTCTGTGATAATGTGTTTGCAGTTGCAGTTTGAGAGCAGTCATTTTTATCCTTGACTCAGGGGTGCATACTGACCACCAGGTGAGGGAGTCCTTTTCTTTCACCCAGCTGAACATTTTATGTAGCAGCTGCGAAGGTAGTAAAAGAGCAACTGTAACACGAACTGCCTGAGACAACAGCTCGTAGCTTTACTTAGAACTATGAAAAAGCAGATACTTGAACTACAGTCTTCTGTAGCTATATGGAAATCCTTGCCTATTTCTTTTATCTCTGTTGAGTTTTAAACTGCTATTTATAACCCACAAATATTTGTTCTGCTGAAACCAATGAATTTTCATTGAACATTTGATTGTAAAAAGATAGGGGTTTATTTATGTATTCACAGTTTTTCTTAATTCTAGCCATTTTCTAACCAATAGGGTATCTTTGCATGTCTAAAGAGTTTCACTTTTTACTGACAATCATAATTAGATTTATGTCCTGTTTTTAAGGATTCCACAACAAAAGTGGATTTAAAATTATTTTTTCCCTTGGTAAAACAAGTACTTTTAAAGAAAGTAAAGGATATACTGAGACTGCAAATTAGACAGGACTTTGATCTACTTGAAGTTACTAAAGCTAAACTAGCATTCTTTAAACATCAGTGGTAAGTATTTCTTTCAACTAAAAACTTCAAACAAGATATAAAAAAAAATAAAATTATTTTCCACCCAAAACTCACCCTGCTTCTTCTTTCACTCTGTTTATTAGTTATGATCCCTATTCCCAGGATCTTCTTTGCAAATCTCCTTATCCACACCTGTGATGTGTTTGTTTCTGGGGTTGTGACCACACACCTGAAGTTGTTCAGGCACTTTCAGAAGAAGGAGGACTTCTTTCTCTCCAGGAAAGAACCTTGTTCCACAGAAACAAGATTCTGTTTAATGTCCAAGAAGAGACTATACCACAGGTCTCTTAAGATTTCCTGCCCCAGACTCAAATTGACTGTTCTTGTTCTGATCATCTGTTATATGAGAAACAAAGTACTGAGCTACAGGCGAGTTATGGAGGACCCTTTCTGTCACAGCAGGATGCTAAGGTAATTGTATGATGGATTTCATGTCTGTTCTTTCAAAAGAAAAACTAATATTTAGCTAAAACTAGAAATTTCAAGTGTATTTAAAATGTGCAGTGAAGTCTATAATGATGGATAGACCTTTATGTGTGTTTGATATGAGCCTGCTGACTTTAATGACATGTGTTACTCCTATTAGTTCTGAAAAGATGATCGAGGTGATATTGTGAATAGGATTAGATAGTCTTTGCATTAACCTTTTTTCTTAAACTTTGTGCGGCTCCTGGAAGTTTTCAGTTTGTTTATTTTGCTTTCCATGACTTAAACTGAAAAGTGGCAGCTATGAAATGTGCCCTGAACAGGCTGTTCTTAGAAGTCTTTCTGCTTCCAAACCCAAAGGGTGTAGCAACCTCTTAAAAAATACAGCAGTTACTCTACAGGCAGCTTGGTGTTTCAGAGTAGAGTCTGAGAGTGGAGCTGGTAATCTCTCTGCAAGCAATGGGAGATGCAAAAAAATTAATAACAGAGAGAAAAAATATCAGCAATGAAATTGTTTAGCGTGTTGCTGGCCTAAACTTGTCAAAAAGTGAATGCTTTGGAAGTACTAGAGGTTTTTTTTTGTGTAGGATTAGAGCTGGAAGAATGCCTTATCACAGAGGACAGAACATAATTGTCTGGCTTGTAATAGCTGAATAGATATCTGAGAAAGAAAAAGCACTGAAAAAGTTTATTTTCTCTTAGCTTTTTAAATGTTTATATCAGTTTGCTGATAGATTGCATTTCTTGCTTGAATTCAGCTCTGTAGAGGTTGTGTTTCTATTAGAAAACTAATTCTGACTTCTTTCTTTTTTCATATGCAATGTTATCTCAAATGTTGGTATAGCAGTGGTTCACTCAAAGCGCCATGTAGATATGGAATGATGTTTTGTAAAATGTTATTTTTAACCTGAGATTATCAGTCATGCACCTGGACATAATGTGCTACTCCAGAAAAAAGATATTTTTATTTTTAATATACAACAGGCTACCCTACATGTATTCTGATATTCCTAACAGAGATGTCTCCTTGGATGAACAAAACCAGAATAGGCTAGTATGGAGTCTGTTGCAGATCCAGCCATAGCTGTGGGCAATTTAGAGATGAAAGAGAGTGAAATTTTCGAAGGTGATGATATGCCTGTTGAACTCTGAAGTGGTACATGTGATCACAGAGGTGGTCTATTTCAGGGAACTGTGGAGTTCGGCGTAGAGTGTGAGGAGTTATTGGTGTCATGGTCCTAGTAGTGTTCTGCTAATATCTGCATTTCAATAAAAAGATTAAGAATTTATGATTGTAAAGAATAAGCAAGATGCCTAAGAGAATATTCTGTAGAAAATGGAGAAAAAAAAAAAAGGTGTTGTAAGTTTGCTTATTTTTAGAGGATATAAATAAAGAATGAAGAAAGAATGGACAAAATGTATTATTTAAGTTGTGGAAATCAAAATAAAACACATAAATCTTGACAAGTAAAATGAGAATGAGGAAATGCATGAAGTCGTTATACCAGTGATAACTGGGATCAAGATCACACATAATCTGGATCAAATCAAAACAAGTTATTTTTGTGTTAACACACTGATGTGAATAAAGGGACCCAGGCTTATTGGGAAACCAATTAGGAATATTCTTCTATGTAACTTGTTAGAAAGGATATTTCCAATGAAAAAAGGCAGCCTTAAAACAGTCTTGTAGGTAACTCATGAGACCTTTTGTGTGTACAACTTGCGAGTTGAACTTCCAAGTTGAACCCTGAAGGAAGACAGCCAGCATAATAATAAAATTGTATGTTTATATTGTGGTTTGAGCGAAAAAAAATTATTTGTTTTTTAGCTTGGTACAATAACACTTAAAGGGAGATGTGGATTCTCCTAATTTCCAAAAGCAGAAAGTTATGTGGTGGTCAGGGTAAAAGACAACAGTTGATGGAAAAGCTAGCAGTTATACAGTCTGCACAACAACATTTAGGCTGACACTGGAAGTTAGTGAAGAAGGTGGTGAAATGGCTTTGTGCATGGAGTTATGAGGGCACATATCTTAAATATTTTAAGTTGGTGTGAGAATTTTTTGTTAAGGGATTATGAAATCTGTTTGTCACATCTGATGAACTGGATTAAATGATCACAAATGTAACACTGGATAAATGCAAATGTTCTCTGTGATGTTTTGGAGGCTAATCATGCTCCTTTAAGATCTAAAGATAAACCAGCTTCTTAAACATTGTGCCAAGATGATATATATATTCCACCAGTTTCCACAAGTTTAGAATTTGTTTGTGATATTATTATAGTCTGATTTGTGATTTTGTTCCATTCTTAAAGTAGAAATGTTTCCATTTCCTCCTTTAATATTTTTTTTCTTTTATACACTTTCCCATCCAGAATCACCTGCTTATAGCTATGATGAAGGAAATAATGAACTGAATTCCTTTCATTTGCTTCTTCCTTTGAAAGTCTCTGAATAGGATAGATATTTAAATATGTCTTACTGAAACACTTAGGTTTTGTACTGAGACTGCTCTCTCCTTGCAGAATATTGATATTCTTTTCATGAGTGGAGGCCACAGCGCTTCTTGTTTCTAAAGAAAGTATTTCAATTTCACAGAGAGATGCATAATTCCAAGAGAATATATTCTGAGAATTCTTTAAAGTTCCAATTAAAGATATGCCCCTTAACCACAGGAGGCCAAACAGTATAAAGCTGCTTTTCAACAACAAAAAGGAGAAAAAATTCAAATATGAAAGTAATTCCAGGACTTCTATATATAGACAGTATATTTTTTGCAGAAAAATACTCTAGCTCCTATGAAAAAAACCCACAAGAGCCTCAGAAGGTCAATATTAATTTTTAAAGCATGCAGCTTAATCTTTCATTAAAGAACGTGAGGAAATGTCATGTTTACACCCTGTATTGCCTATTCTATTTGAAATATTTTTCAAGGACATACATCTAATAATAAAAATTTGAATATAAACTGTGTTTGTTTAAATTACATAACATGAAGTGTATTTTAAATGTTTTCAGAATGGAAAAGAGCTTGAGGTTTCTGTTCCTATTTGTTTTTTTTTTTTATTTTACCGTTTGAATAAATCCTCCCATGGATAAAGGTTATGGATTACAACTGTAGAGCAAAGTAAAATGATAAAAACATTCACTGGTAAAAAGTGAAATGAATAACAAGTCAAGTAAATATGCTCTTTGTCAGAGATTCCAGTATCTATGTGCTTGGGGGGTGGTTTGTTGTTTGACTTTTTTACCTTTGCAACACCCTGGTTCCCAATGTAAATACCTAACTTTGAGTGATGCAATCTCCAGATGGATCTTGTCCCAGCTAAGAATACTGAAAGGACTTGCAATCATTTAAACTGATAGGTAAAGCTGATATTATGGGCACAGGTGGACTTTGTTAACATGGATTGGTTTGTTTGTTTGATTGTTTTTTATAATACTATAATGTTTAAATGTTATTGAATGTTTTCAAAGTATGAGAAAATCATGGATGTTATTCTGAAATTTCTGCATTTCACAGTGAAATTTTAACAGCAGAGGGATAAAAAAAATCTAAAACCGAAAAAGTCCCACAAAAACCCAAATTACAACAGGAAGGGACATGGCAAGATTGAAATGCTATATATTCAAACAGCAATTGCTAGATGTCTCCTACAGTAAGAGCCAGTCTGCTCACTTTTCAAATTTGAAACCAGTAAATAGCCACAGAGTAATTCCATGATCTATCATCAGCAAACAGGACAGAACTTGTACTTCCTCTGAGTCAGTAGACAACTGCACTGAAAGTCTGACTTTATCGACAGAAAAAAAAATGCTTTTTTCAGGTTAACTATCTCTTTTGTTGGAATGCATTATTTCTTGCAAAAACTGGGGAGGTTAGTGTGTAAAGGGGGAGGCAGGATGCAGGGTGAAGTCAGTCTATTAAAGCATTTCACTTGGAAACAAAGAAATTGTTCTGATTTTTTTCTTTTTTTCTTTTTGGCCAGCATGTGCTTCTGAACCCTCAGCACACCAAATGGGTGCTTAAACCATTGTGTTGATGGTAGCCTGGACTGTAAATGTTTTTCTTCTCCTATATCTTTTCTTCAGAAGTTCAAAGTTATCATTTTTGTTCTAATATGAGATGAAAACTTTGATATTTTCTCATGAAACTATACTCCTGTCCTCCAGGCAGCCCTGGAGGACAATGAATGATTGGTATCTCAAAATGTTCAAAATAATGCACATTACTGCTGGCAGCTCTGACAAAATGAATGTTGTTAGCTGAGTCCCACAGGACAGGCTAGTAGACCAGCCAGTCCCATGCTGTGAACATATTATCATCTTCATGTTTTTGAGATTATGAAATGGACAATTCCAGAGGACCATGGGTTCTGCAAACAGTAACTCCAGCATTAGGGTCACCTCAGTTGCCCAGTGCACAAAGGTAAACATCCATGTAATTTCTGAACAGTTCAAAATTTAAGTTAAAGAAATGTGGTTTAAAACCAATTAAAAGAATTCTTCCAAACTCTTAGAGGAGTCACTGGAGAAATTAGATTTTTTTTCTCTCTCCAGGTTTATGTTGATCACTTTTCAAGAAAACCATCCTGAGCTCTTAGTTGGTAAAGAACTCTTGAAATCAAATAATTTTATTCTTTCCATATTCTTCTAATTATTGCTAGTTATTTGTTTTGTTGCTTTCATTAGTGCGTCAAATTCTGCTTAGCTAGGGTTTTGACGTGCTTTGCTTGATCAGAGTAAAGAATTTAATAACAAATAAGGAAATAAACCCAATCCATTCTGATTGTAACATACGGAAGAGTAAACAATATTCTGAATAGCCAAAAATTTTTAGTGCATGACACTAGCTGGAAATACCAGAAGAACTCGTTAGATCAATGGATTAGCAGAGATCACCATGCTTATTTGCAAAACCTTAACACTTCTATTTGTTGTTTCTCTAGTAGAACAGAAATTCAAGGCTAAATGGACCTACTGTGGAAAAAAACCCTCAAACCAAACATAAACACCCAAACCAGGCCCCCTTTACAAGAAAACCAACTGTAAAATAAACAAAACACCCTGAAGTATTCAAGTCTGTTATACTTAAGAAGAACACACACACACATACACACATACATATAGAAATTTGCTAAGAATTTATGAAAACATTGGGCTTGTCAATCTTACTCAGTTCTTCAAGCTCTAAAATACTGATCAATTCTTGTCTTTTAGGACTTTACTTGAACTGTCTGTCAAGCTGTATTGCAAGTTTAATACTAAAGTATGATTTTGCTGGAAAAGAGAGCCATGAACCGGCATTTCAGAAGTTACTACAAATACCATCTTTGGACTATCTATATAAAAAAATTCTCTATGGAACTGTAGGTATTTTCTTTTGACTTATTCTTGTTTTATATTAGCAATTGATACATCAGAGTTGCTAGTGCATATTTAATTCTTCTCAGCCACTTGGGAGCTAGGCAATCTTTCCTTATGCAGAGAAACACTTATAAAAGATTTTTGAAACATGTAGTTCATACAAATGCCATTAAGGGAAGGCATGTTGTTGCTATTTTCTAAGGGCATGTTTAGGTTTCAAAAATATATCTGTGAAGTAGTTATAACCTGATTGCAGTCATTGAGCATATGTCATAGTAAAATGTCATTGTATAATGATAGCAAATTATTTTAGTTAACAAGATACATGATATTGTAGACATGAATAAAATTTTAAGTTCAACAAGGAGACATCCACTAGGGGATCATAAGTATCATTCAGTGTAAAAATGCTACTCCATTCTGCTGTATTTTCATTATTCTGCCTTTGAATCCTGTCATCAGAACCACCTTCCTTTCAGCTAAGAACAGATGCCTCTCCCATTGGAGTACACCTCTCTTATCCAGCCAGAAAGATCACTTTTAAGTTACATGAGGTAAGAGGTAGTCTCTCTCCCTATGAAGTTAAGTGAGCTGTCAATCTCGGCCCCTGATGATTGAGGAGTAGAGAACTGAGATCACAACAGTGCTTCTGATACACTTGGATGTCAGGAAGAGATTCATTAGAACTAAAATGCCACTCTTTAAAGCACTGCCTTTGGTGTGGCAGTTGCTTTTGTTCTCTGCTAGCCTCGTGCTTTCGTTCCTTGAAAGAGCTAGACTGCATATCCAACAGCAAAAAGGATTTAGCTTTCTTATGTAGACCAGACAGACCTTGTGAGGATAAGTCTTGAAAATTAGTGGAACAATAAATCTGTATAAATAGCTGTATCGTAGTGAGATTAGAAATAATGCACTTTGATGCTTCTGTCTTGGTGGGTTTTAACAGATTTGACTGAGCATGAGTGTTTTTTTAACAGATTTGACTGAGCATGAGTGTTTTTTAACAGATTTGACTGAGCATGAGTGTTTCTTACAGCTTTCAGTGTTTGTTAACAAAATTGGAGGTGCAACGAAGACTATTTTGCCCTTTTAATTTCCTTTGCCCTGTTCAAATATCCCATTAAAATAATAATCTTTTAATAGTACTCACACCATCAAAAAAAACCCTAAGAGATCAGAGTATATCCAATGTTTCTGAGAATTTACAGAGCCCATGCAAACTGCATTTTTAATATCTTTTCACTTCTAGAGGGTTTATAGAAGGACAGATTTTCATGTTGAGACTTAATAAGACTGTCTCTCCTTCCTAAATGCCAAATAAAGCTGCCACAGCACAGAGGAAATAATATTTTAATTTTGTAACCATGCAATATTACACAGTATTTCCTTTTAGGCAGCTGTGTTTTTAGCAATGGAGTTTTGAGAAACCTTTAATTCTATTATAAAATTAATAATTCTTCCTGTGTTTAAGGAATAGTCATTTAAGTCAATTGTGTACTGTGGATTCAGAACTCTAGTTTTCCATGTCTCTCCCATAAAAAATCAAGATAATAGTCTTCCACAGATATGACATAAAGATAAATCCATTATTGTTGGTGAAGCTGCCCTACCTTTGGAGTGGGTACCTATGGATATCTAAAATGGACTTATAAGTTCTGTAACAAAATCCAAACTTTTCACTGGAGTTTTGCTTGGCTTGTAAACGAGGAAATTTGAAGACTGCGAACTGTAGTAACCTTGCTTCTGTATACTAGTGAATTGCTGATCATGCTATATATGTAGCTGCAAAACAGCGGTACATCAAATAACTTTATGAGTGTGCCTAAGCACAAAGAGTCTTTCATTTCTTTGAAGTGAAGGAGTGAAACAAGTTTGCAGCAGTTTTGGGGACACAGCATCTTGGGGAAAGCAGGAGTATGAGAAACTGTTGGCAGGTTGAAGTTGTTCAAACACAGCTGTCTCTGCTGGAGTTCTGAAAGGGGCGTTACACCTGTGAGTTGTAAAATTTGCTGCTGATGACATCAAGACACCTGCTCAAGAATGCAAATAATTGTGAATAAATCAACCTGGGGTATTTTGTATTCTCTGCTGCTACCCACCTACTTTTTTCTCAATGAAATAATTGCAGCACCTGGAATCAGTTCTTTTCCAGTCATTAGGAAGTTACAGCAATATCTCTTTCCCCAGAGTTTTGTACTATTATACTGTAAGTGTCCTGTTCAATGTACTTTTTATATTTATAATTTTTATAGTTTTATGTATATGGTTTCACTATTTAATGTATGTGGAGTTCTCCTATAAAAGTAGGAGAACCTACCAGGTCCTCTTTGTTACAAAAAAAAAATCTATTCAACTTCTGACAGCCTGAAGGAATGTGATAAGAACCCTAGGAAGGAGAACCACCAGTTTAACAGTTTGAGGGGTTTTGGCTAGTAATGTAAACACTATCAGAAAGATTCTCTTCCTGTACTTATGCCTCACTCTCATCTTTTTCTGCTGCAGACAATCTAATATGCTCTACAGAGACAACTGCTTGACTTTATCAGAGGAATCCTTTACTTCAGGTCTTACAACCAGGAAAGACTTTTATGGCTCTTTTTATCTGGAAGACACTGGATGTCATAGCACTATGAGAACAAATTGTTGTAGAAATCAGAGTTCTTCCCTCAGATTAATACTCCTCAGGATATTTGTATATATTTGGAAGGTTTTATTTACATTCTACCTTCATATGGGTATTTTTTAAAAACTTCTAGAATTTTCTGTTGACATGAAAAAACTTCTTTTAATTTCCTATTATTCTTACTCCAGTGGTCATTTCAAATACAAACCATATTCATAACCATTCTTAAGAAGGATAATTTTTCATGTTGTCAATTCAAACCTATAACAGGGTAAGCAAGAAAAGCTGCATTACAGCTCAGTAAGGCAGGACATTTTGTGCTCCTGAACAAGAAGGTATTAAATTCAGCAGTTAATAATTTTTCACAGAGCCTTTTTTTTAACCTGTTCATTCCTGTTTGCTTTCCTTAAGCTAAAGTAACAGCATCTTTGTGCTGAGAATTGCTTCAAAGTAAAAACTGGCATGGTAATTCTGAAAGTGATTTTATCAAAGATGTTTCCAGATATACAGGACATTCAGACAATAGTGAGTGCCTGCCTTCTAGAAATCATACTCAAAATGATTTCAGATTGGGAATCCAAAATCACTAGTAGTGCTTGAAATTGTAGGCAGGTTAAAATAAAACTATGTTTTCTTTCATTTAGGTCTGAATGTTATCAGGAACAGGTAACTAGCATTCACTTGCTGCTGTTTTCTAAAATGCTAATAACAGTTGTAACTGAATAAATTTCTAAAGGCATTTATCTAAGGAGAGGTGTAACAGGTCTGATTGAAAGGTCTTATATATAGCACAAGACCTTGTTGATATCCTGTGTCATTGCTGCGGGAAAGGATATTGTATCAGCTCTTTCATAAAACAATTAACTTCTATTTTTAGATGACTCTGGAAGGCTGTTCCAGAGTCCTCTGTGGCTAAATAATTTTTGTCCTAGATCTACAATATGGTGGTGGATCAACCTTGGCTGACTGCCAGACCCCCACCCAGCTGCTCTCTTGCTCCCTCTCTTAAGCAAGACAGGAAGAGAAAATGAGGTCAAAAAGCTCAGGAGTCAGGGTAAGGGCAGGGAAATCACTTGATAATTACCATCATGGGCAAAATAAACTTGACTGGGGAAGATTAATTGCCAATTAAAAATAGAACAGGAAAATGAGAAACAAAGACAAAAGTAAACCCACTTTCCCCTCATCCCTCTTTTCTTCTCAGGCTCAAATCCACTCATGGTACTTCTACATCCTCCCCCACCAAGTAGCAGTGTGTGTATCTTCTCCGTGGTCCTGTCCATGGGTTTCAGTGGGATAACCTCTTTCACCACAGTCTCTCCATGAGCTGCAGGGAAATCTCTGGTGCCTGGAGCATCTCCTCCCACTCCTTCTGCACTGACCTTTGTGTCTGCAGGGCTGTTTCCCTCACATTTTTCTCATTCCTCTCTCTCACAACTGACATGCAGCACTTCTTACCCTTTTTTAAATGTTATCACAAGAGCACCATTATTGTTGATGAGCTCAGCTTTGAACAGCAGGGAAGCTGGCTGGGACACGCTCTGTCTGACATGGCAGTGGCTCCTGGTCTCTTGTCACAGAAACCACCCTTACAAGTCCTCACAATCATAACCTTGTAGCACAAATTCAGTACAAATATCCATTAACAAATTCTACTGGGTAGTATAAGGCTTTTCTCTATCTACTTTTTGTTGTGACGCTTTCCCTGAGGAGCAGTAAAAGTGAACTGCCAAATACCTATGTGACCTGATGTTTGTATCCATGCTTAAACAGAAAACTTTTCAAAGGATATTTGTCTTGGATTTTCCTGGTTCACGGAGGAACTGTTTAGTACTTCCTATAAATTAGTTTTAAGTGCCACTGAAAGGTATGCGAAAAAAGAGATACTGTTGGGATTAAACATCACATCTCCTATAACCATAGTAAGTAAGATATACTTAGTTAAATTAAAGTTGTAGGTTTTCCTTTGCCTATAATTAGGCACTTCTAAAAATGTAATTGTGTTCAGCTTAGGTTTGACTTAAAAACTTGCAACAATTTTCTTAACTTGAAGTTTATGGTGTAAATATATATATATATACATAAAACAGCTTCTTGTGTCATGATATTTCTTCCAACTTACAGATTTCACTAAACAAAACAGTTTTTCAACTAGGAAAATACAAATTGTTAAAATTATCTAGCATTTATTAAAAATATTCTATAGCAGTGGAAGAAATTATTTGTAGTTTATAAATGTTATTAAAGTAAACCAAATATGAAATTTTGAAATTCATTATACCACTTCCGCTTCAAATCAAAGAGTATGTTCTTAATATTGTAGTCACACAGAAGCACACATTAGAACAACCACCCGTTGTTACTAATTATTCAGGAATAATGGAAGCTTTACAAAGTTTTTAGGTATTGTAGCAGAAAGTTTCATCAACTGTGACAGTTATGAATTGCTAAAAACACTTGCAGATTGGAAACTGAAGGTCATGTCAGCTATTTCACTTGTGGTTTTGGAGCATTAAAGAGACCTTCTTCTATAAAATGTTTTTATATGATATGCATCACTTCTTGCTCCAGTTAGGAGTGATAACCTTTATTTGATTAGATGAGCCTGTTAGAGTAGGATTTCTATTTCACTGAATATACTGAATATTGGCATGGAATTGACACTTAGTGCCATGGTCTGGTAACCATAGTGGTGTTGGATCAAGGGTTGGACTTGATGATATCGGAGGTCTTTTCCAAACCAGTTGACTCTATGATTCTATGAGTGCCCATGCAGTTTCCCTACTACACAAAGCAGTCCTTAGCCATGCTGCAGAAAACTCATACCATGATGCTCTGCATGTCCTTTCTTTTATTGGTTAGTACTGTGCCCTGGGATTTGCTTTACCACTACAATGAGTTTACTGAGCAGTTATTTATAATTCTCTCAAGTGTGCCCTGACCCTAGGGAATTGAAGAAAGAAGTGAATTGAAGAAAATACCCTGAGTTGGAAGAGACTCATAAGGGTCATTGAGTTCAACTCCTGGCCTGTACAGGACAGCCCCAAGAATTGCATGTATCTGAGAGCATTGTCCAAATGCTTCTTGAACTCTGTCAGTTTTAATGCTGTGACCACTTCTCTGGGGAGCCTGTTCCAGTGCCCAACCACCCTCTGGTGGTAAAGCCTTTTCTTTATATCTAAACCTAAACCACTCCAACACAGCTTCATGCCATTCCATCGAATATGGCATTATATCTTGTACTTATTAGAGATTTTAATTATTTATTATGGCAGATAAGATAAAGTCTTATTCTTTTATGAAATCACTTATTTATTTTCACTTTAGGAATGTAAAAACTTGAATTCTCCTTTGTATATGTCACAGGATCTCTATGATACAAAACTTTATGTTTTTATATGTATCTCTGAAACCCTATGTCAAGAACAGTTTTGACCTCTGGAGCAAAAGAAATGCTTCCTCTTTTTATTTCATTCCTTTTCTGTCTAAATCTTTCAGCAAATATTTTTGTACTTTCTGTACTGGTTTATGTATCATTCAACTTCTTTTTGACTAAAGGATGAATAATAGCCATGGCATTCATACTGAGGTCTCCTCTTTGGCATCAAGTGAGGGTTACCAGTAACAGCAGAGAACTGCTTACAAAGAAAGCCAGTCATCCTTTTATAGTTTTTAATTTTCACTTGGAATGAGTTAATGAAGTGTTTCATTTGACTTTATAGGCAAAAGAATTTAAATCAAAGACTCTTTACTGGCCAAGAATTCTGAATTTTTTGAAATGTGTAGAGGACCCTAAAAAAGATGCTTATTGTCACGTATTTTACGTGTGACTGACAAATAAAACATTTTCAGGTCCCTGAATAGTTCCACTCTACCAGCTATATCCTCTTCTGGTGACAACATGCGAGTAAACAACCACATTTAATTGCTGTTATGGGATCTCCATAAATCTCAGTGATGAATGACAGTAAACATATTCTCCACAGAAATTCTAAGCATACCATTATTTACTATCAATGATGACAGCAACAAAAGATTCAAGACTAATTGAAAATAAAATTTCCCAGGACTTGACACAACTTACTTTAGCCCAGCTTTCCATGAGAAAGGAAAGATAATACTTGATTTTTTTTAATCAGTGTTCTCCACTTAGAATAAGTGAAAGCCCCAGCTCTGCTTCTAGTCTTCCAATGGGCTAAAGAGACAACATTCTTGGAGTTTTAGCCTGTCATGGAGGTGAGCATGCAGAAAAAATTTGCATTTAAAAATGAAGTTGGGAGCTTGACAAATAAATACAGAATAGATTAGCCAGATATACTGCTTACTCATCTTACTTCACTGGTGTCAGTTATCACACCTCATGTGATTCCTGCTTATTGATAGTACTGGGAGTGGGTATATACCTCTGTCTTGAGATGGGTTCTCCCACCTCAAAAAAAGTGAAAGCAATGCATCTGTGAAAACAAGTGGAAGAGATAAAAAAATAGTTACCTGGAATATTGCATCATGAGAGTTCAATTAGGATCTTTTCCAGGATCTTTTCTCAAAAACAGGCTCCAGTGCGTTTAGCTCTTTTCCAAGTAGCATCAGAACAAGTACCATGACCAGGCTGTTATACCTAAACTGCTACTAAGTAGAAAGTTACCGAATCCCCTGGCTTTGGTAACCTGTCCACGGAATTTGGCCAATTAGTAAGACATGAATTTTGTGAAAAACATATATGAAAATAAGGGGGGGGTTATCTGTACAAACTTAACACATTTCAGATCTCCACAAAAGCCAAATGCAGTATACTTGAAATGAAAATATATTCTTCCTTATATAAAGAAAATGCAATTTGAAAAAATGTCAATCTTGGAAACTATGAGATTCTTTACGGGACACTGTCTTTAAAGACTAGCACATACAAAAACATAATTTTCAAGAAGCAACTATGTAAAAGAATCCTCCCCATTAGATGTCATAATATATTTAATAATAATTTAATAATTTAATAATAATAGCTTTGAAAAAGCACTTATACTAGATATGAAGTATGACTGATCAAATAAATTTGCAGGTTAGCATGTTTTCTAGGTTTGATTGAGGTTTCTGCTAGATAATCCAAATTCTTCTGGAGTACTTGCAGAGGTTACTGTACCTAAAATGGCTGAAGAAACTGTCTTATAGTTAACACACTGCATAATACTCTATTCTACTAAGGTTTGCCTTTTTTGTATATTTCCTTTGATGTTCAGCAAAAATCTTTACAGTTTTGTCTGTTTGATAAGTCTTTACAGTTCTTTCAATACTGAGGTGCATGTGTGACTTTATTTGTGCTCTAACTGTGGATCATATTCTAGGATGATTTATTTGGGGTTTTACTCAAAAAATGTGTACCAGAATTTGTTACTTCAGCAGAAGAGAGAATAAAACTGTAGTATATGACTGGTAGAAAATCAATGAGTTTCTTGTTTTGCTCAAAGCTACTCACCAAAATGCTCAGTACACTTCTCAGTGTAAGATGGTGGATGCCATGTCCTTATGTTCTCTAACGAGGAGCCTTTTAGCCCATAGATCTTTAACACTACAATTTACAGGGTCTGTCTAAAATTGTGTTTCACTTGAAATATTTAAGGGGTTCTATTATTTTTGAACGTATAGGATAATTTCAGAGATCAAGTAATATTCTGTTCCTTTTAATTATTTCTGCAACATCAAAGTAGGAAGTAGAGTTGGGCAACAACACAGATCTGCTGGGTAAATGACTTTATGACAACAAAGTAGCAAAAAATTATTAGCATAGAAATAATTCCATCCTACTTGGAAATAAATTTACAAGAACAGACCCATGAGATATTTTACATTCAACTACAAATATTTTTGAGAATATTTAGGAATGTGACAAATTTTACACCAGAACTAAATCTATTCAGAAGCTGTATTATCTCAGAAGGGAAGCCCTTATGAGGCTGCCCTGCTCTTTCCTTTACTTAAGGGCAAATTCTCCAGTCTTAGGCCAATTCGTGGTGCAATGGTAACAGGTACCAAGTAGAACACAAAAAGAATGCATCAACCTCTAAATTCTAGTGAAGGAATGTAATATTGCTCATATCAGTTTTTCTACTGGGCACTATGTAAGCAGAGCTCAGTTAGTATGTTTAAGCTTCTGTGCTCAGAGCAACCTCTTTGTTTCACTTTGTTTCTTTACCAATCCATTTCTTTTGGTGGTGATGTTGATACTGTGGTTACTGAGAAATCATTCCACAAAACTAGCTTCTAATATGGTTTGGAGACAGCTGCCTTTTGACCATGGACTTTTTTGAGCACCTAATTTACACTTTGTCAGCTTCTGTCAGTCAGTACTGTTTTGGTAGAATGTAGCTCAGCAAGCTGAGCAATGATGGTACTGGGATAAGAACTGATGTAGTTACATTACAAAAGTAATCACTTTTGTGCTTTTGAAACTGGCTCGTATATCCAGATGAGTGAGCTGTGGTTGCAAATTGACCCCACAGTGAAGAAATACCTGGGAGCTTCCCTTAAGAGGAGATTTGAACCTCACCTTCAACTCTGTAGAGAACTATTTCAGCTACTGAGGGAGCACCAGCTGAGAATGTTGATTTGTTTGTTTGTTTGTTTACACAATAAACTTTGGGGGCTAAGCTTTTAGGTTTCTTTACAAGTGGGAATATGCTTTTTACCTTTGAAGAGTATTGTGAAAATATACTTAAAATCTATACTACTTATATAAAAGGAAATTACACAGATGCCAAATTAGGATTATTCAGATATTTGGAGGGTGGTCAGTATGTCATCAAATAAAATTAAGAACATGCCTTTATGATGTACACTGGGTTTTTTTCCTCCTATTTGGTGGTCACAGCCAGTTGCTCAGCAACCTCAAGGGCAATTATCTATGCTATGAGTCTTCCTTTATATGACAAAGAAGAGAGCTGAGGAAGCTGAAAAGACAGGTTCATCTGACAATTCATATCCAGACAAAGGCAACGAAGCTGGCAAAGTGTCTGGAGCCCAAGTCTTAGGACAAAGCTAAGGGAGTTGAGGTTGTTTAGCCTGGAGAAAAGGAGGCTCAGGTGTGACCTTATTACTCTCTACAACTCCCTGAAAGGAGGTTGTAGCCAGGTGGGGATTGGTTTCTTCTCCCAGGCAACTAGTGACAGGACGAGATGAAATAAATAGTCTCAAGTTGCACCAAGGGAGATTGATATTGGATATTGGGAACAAATTCTACTGAGAGGGTGGTCAGGCATTGTAACAGGCTGCCCAGGGAAGTGGTGGAATCATGCTTGGAAGTTTTCAAAAAATAGGTGTGTCACACCTGGGGACATGGTTTAGTGGTGAATGTGACACTACTAAGTTAATGGTTGAACTCAACAATCTTAGAGGTCTTTTCCAACATTAACAATTTCATAGACTAGCAGTGAACAAAACACATTTTTGTGAAATGTCTCACATAGTGTTTTGAATATCGGTGTGGAAGAAATTGACTGTATTTTATTCATGAGACAGAATGTCCTTAGCAAATCCAGGGAAACAACTGGATTTGTTTCCAGATAAAAGGAAAAAGTTGGTGAAGATGCTAAACAGCCACAATTTTGTATAAGCTGATTACAAGTAAAGTGCACCTCTCCACTTCTTTTTACATGTGTTAGAGTTGCTGAGAGATAATGTAATACTTTGTTTTATCACATCATCTTAGTCTAGTGAAAATTCAACTTTTCTTGGCTTGGAACTTTTACCATACAAAGGCTTGAAAATGCCTGTCCAAAAATAAAGGTATAACCACCTTACGTGGTCACTATGACAAGTTTTATGTTAGGAAATAAATTACCTGTGCTTATGGCACAGATCAAAGACCTTTTTAAGGTGGGATACCAGTTGTGTTGGGGATTTGATTATCAAGGCATTTGGCACTGCATATCCAAACATGATTTTATTTTAGGACAAAGTTGCAATGTTTTTGTTAAAATTGTAAAATAAGATTTTGGCTGTAACCTTTAAATAGGATTAGTTAATGAAGTTCAAGTGTCCTTAACAAACTTCCAGCTGCTTAATGCACCGTGTGAGTGTTTGAGCTAGTAGGATAAAGTGTTGTGATCTCTCTTACTTTTCACTTATGACATTGATATGGTTTGAAGCTGGCTCCCTGCCAAGTCTCCAAACCTTACCACCAGAAGCACCCCCCCCGCCAAACCTCAGGGAGAAGAGGGAGAAAAGAAAAAAAAAACAAAAACAACCAACTAAGAAAACCCGAAACGAGAGAGACAGCTAAAGTGATATATGTAAATATATTTACACTTATGTTACAATTGAAATATATATACAATTTAAAAATATATAGAATTTCACAAGGGAAGGGGAAGGGGAAAGGGAACAAAACCAAAATAAAATATATATATATATATATCCCAATCAGTAGCCTGAGATCTAGTAACTAAGAGTTAGCAAAGAAAATATATCCCACCACTCTCCTTGGGACAACCGAGAGTCGCTCCGGTACGATCGCCGGCAACCTCCGCCTCCCAAGGTCGACAAGGCCCTACCAGGCCTCACTCCCCAACACGGCAGACTCAACAGCAGGGAACCTGCACCTCCAAACCGCCGGAAGGAAAGAGAGAGAAGGCCTCTCCTCCTTTCTTCTTATAATCTGGTTTACGTAAAAATCGTAGGGAATACTGGGTAAATCTGGACCCTTCCTTGGTTACAAACTGGTCACCAAGGAAGGCCTAGCCCAAACCACCACAGACATGAAATGAAAAAGAATTACAATAACAATGAGTTGAATGATTTCAAGTAGAGAAGAAAAATGAAGTAGCATTTTAGCTTTAACTACCATTCTGTTTATTTCCTAGAAGCATTTTGAAAGGAAAACTGTTTGTAAGAAGGGATTTAGGCACTGAAATCCAGAAAAGGATTCAGGGATAGGAATCACGAGCTAAGAGCTTAATTTCTCTACAACCCACATTAAGAAGTCAAGGCACTAGAGCAAAATAAAATTTAAGATTCTCCTTTCCTTAAGAGCTTTTTCAAACTTTTCAATAGTGTAAGCCATATCTGAAATTCACTGGCCTAAGAATAAAGAGAAAATAACTTAGTTATTTCACAAACCTTGAGGGAGAAAAATTTCTACCCCACAGCAACAGAAGTGGTTTTGAGGTTGCTAACACATTTGGTGGCTGAGTCAGAGGAGATTGGACAGGGGCTGTAAAATAACACTGAGATGTTTGAGGAGATTGGAAAGCTTTAATGCTTTGTCGAAAGTATTAGATCCCTCTCTTCCACCACCTCCCCAGCACTGTCAAATTCTTTGCTCACTACTCTACAGTTCCTCTCTCTTAAACCTACCAAGTTCATACTTCTATAAGAAGCTCTTCTGCCATAGAAATCGGAAGTGTTTTGGGAGATTGTGGTTTTTTGCTGTTGCAGCAAGAAGGACTGAGTCAGTAATGTTACTTATGGCTGGCAGTGCCACAAAGGAAATGTAAGCTTGAATCACTAGCAAATTTTAATCATATTACTGCCAAATGGCTCCCTGTACATTTCCTGGAGAAACTGGTAAATAAATAAAAAAACCCCAACCATATTTTTTGGGTTGGGGAAATGACGTATCTACATTACCAGTGCTCTGTCTTCTGTAATTGGGCTGCTTTGGGTTCTGTTTTGTGGGGGTTTTTTTCCTAACATAAAGAAAATCTATATTTCACTTTATCCTGTGAGCAAATATGCAAAGTATTCAGCTGGTAAGCAGTCTGACTTTTAGAAAACCCCATTTTAAGTGCCAAGTACTTGGTAGGATGATGATTTCGTTGGTGACGCACCGCAAACACCATAAAGCATGGGCACACATTAACAGCAGAATCCTGAGCACATAGGAGCTTAGCTAACTGCAATTAGATAACTGCTGAATGATTCTCTGGTATCTCTGTGTTGAAATTTGCAAGTCTTTATGTAGACCCAGTCTTTTATTCTTACTTCATGGTTTATGCAATGATTTTATTTTTTTATTATTTTTTTAATATTACTATGAGACATAAAGATGTAGGGATAGACAGAGAAGGACATGTAAAACAGCTGAAAACAATCAGAAAACACTGTCTAGAACTGATTATAGGAAAACCTTCCTTAAAATCACATCCCTGTCTGTTTGGAGTTGCACATATGTAGTGGACTGTGGAACTGTGGAGGAGAATCTGAAACAAATGTCTGTTCTGAACAAGTCTGTGCTGCCTTTGATTTATCAGCTCCATGCAGTAGAACTTGTCTGCTCTGAATAAGTGTGACCTGAGGTGATCTCCAAAGAGATTAATTAATGAAGTTAAGGCAGGCAGTGAAGAAAACACAACTGTAGAAAGGGGGTAACAAGTAAACAGTCAAGTAGGATCTTTTCAGCAGCGTATAACTCAGTTTAGGTCCTTTGGTTAAAATATTTATATGATTTCATAGTCACTAGAGCTAAGAAACTTTTAAACTTTTTGTGAATCCTCTCTTATCTTTCATCCAAGGAGATAAATAGTAAAATACGAATCTCTGTAGTTTATGCATTGGTAAAAACCAAGAGATGAATTAAAGACACAGCTATCTTGATTTCAGTTAAGATAACTAGCTTAAAAATCTTTAAATATGTATTAGCTGTTGTGTTACTGAAATAGTAGAGAAGTAAAGGGTTTTTCATGCTGAGAGCTTATTCATTTAGAATAAAGATATGAAAGTGCGTAGAGGCAGAAAAAAAGGGCTAAATATCAAAGCTCACAGAACAAGACTTCCCTAATCAAATTTTCTTTTTTTCATTCAAATGTGAGTATTTAGGAAGAGAAGGAGTTAGGAAGAGGTACAGTCACACTGCTATGGAGTCAGTATAGTTCTGTATTTAGAGCAGGTGACTATCTTCCCTGGGAAGAAAATGTAGTTTTAACATGGTAAAGTGGAAGTCTTGGGCTGAATGTTTTAATAATAGCAATATGGCCAGGTTTTTATGAATAATTTTTTTTCTTAATTTCAAAGTTGCTGATACTGTATTTCCTGTATTGCTTTCTGCAGCTCCACCATTGCACCTTTCTTTTTCTATAATTTTCAGTGAATTTCAACGTCTAATACACCTGCCTTATATCTTATTATTCACTCTACCACCATTTGATATCAGGCAGCAATTTGAGTCTAGCAGCAAATGCCAATGCTAAACTCAGAGGAAATTAGGGATTCAGTTTTGATTTAAGCAATAATTCAGTCTTAGGGAAGCATAGCTATTTGTTCTATTTTTATATACTTTTCATGAGGTAAAAATATAATCACAATCACACTTGTGAGTATACTGATACAATTTAAGCAACCTGAGGGAAAAGGTAGAGGGTATAGGTTTCAGCTTTAAGAACATGCTCTTTGTGGAGAGCCTTGAAAAACTTTATGCAAATACTTCTGTTTTAGGGAAACGAGATATAAATGGAATAAAGTTTTTATTATCACTGGTATTACTTCTAGTTCTAAGAGAGTTTCCTCTGCTAGAATATACTTTTTCTTGAGAAAAGTGCCATTAGTGAGTCATACATCTCTTTCTGTCTCCTTCCAAAAGTAACCTACTTCAGTGGTTGGAGTGGGGTGTGTTGGGGGAAACCACACAAGGTTTTTCTTCTTCATATTGCCATTAGTTGCTGAGCAACAAAGATGGATTATATTATATTCGGTAACCTTAAACAGAACAGTAACTTGGTAGTGTCTGGAGTAAAAACCAATTGTTTAAAATTCAACATTTTTTTACAATTTTTCTTTAGTAAATTTTATTATTTTTAACATTAACTAGTTCAACAATTATGCTACTAGTTCTCTACTTAAAATTCAACATTCTTATACAATTTTTCTTCAGGAAATTTTGTTATTTTTAAAATTATTTATTTCAACAGTTATACTACTCGTTGTCTGTAAGACATAGACATATTTGATTCCTTGCTGATCTTGTAGACAGACCTCATACAATCAGTTTTGAACATTTACATATCCAGTATTTTGGTCACACAGGTCTTAATTTCCCTGGTAGTTGATTGAACTTTACTGTATTTTTTGTATGCTCTTGCAATTCTAGTTGATCAGAGAGTTTTGACTGTTTGTTTGTTTTAAACTCTGGCCACGGACAGTGATGTTCACATGCTTCAAAATCCATTTACTGGAGTGAAAGCTTTTGTCTGTCCATATTAAATAGAACTTGAAATGCCTTCTTGGATCATTAAATATAGTTCCCTACTGACACAAAGCATGATCTCTCTAATTTATCTCTAAATTATTATTTTACTCTCTGTGAGGTAAGAAGATTTCTCTTACATGTAGTGATAAACAACAGTCTGGACCTCTATAATCTTTGGGCTTTTGACAGTGACTTCCATTTTCTGAAGACAGTGTTTGTGAATTTTATAGGTGATCATATTGAGATATTCACAGTAAAAACATGGTTTCAGCAATGCTGCTTTGTTCATCCTATGCTGCAAACACTGTGCTATTAAGGATAAGATATCCCCAAAGGGTTTTATCATTAAAACCTTGAAGAATGCTTGGCAGATGAAAACACATTATACACTTTTCAATTAAGCAGTTCTGCTTAAGTTATAAGTAGCATGTGCACGTTACTCTTGAGTATTTCTGTTCAAAGATGCTTTGAAATTCCTGCTATTCCGTCTATCGTGACACATTGTCATATCACATTTACCACCTGGGGAAATTCAGGACCAAAACTAGAACTTTAATAAAACTTTGGTTTTGGCATCACACTTAAATTAAAATATTCAGATGAAGCCCAAGAGTTGGTCTATATGAAGGCATTTCCATGCTGGAATAAGTGCTCCTTCAAAACACGTGTTCTGTGATGTGGCTATCTATATGTTCTGGGGTTGCAATGTTGCTCTACTATTCTGTAAAATGCTTGGAGATCAAAGAAAATGCCTACATCGTAGTAGCTGCAGGCAACACTAAAAATATCTCAGTGGAAAAGGTACCGTGCATCCAAAGGACTTCAGCTAGAAAGACTATAGGAGTAGTTATATGCAAGTTGTACGGAGGAATGTTGAGAGGAGGGAAACCTTTACCTTTTCTCTATAGTAATTTGAAAAGTACTTTGTTAATAGAGAACGAAGGCTGAAGAAATTTGAGAGATATAACTGAACTGATTAAAAGACTATTGTGTGTTTTACTAACTTCTCTCTGCTAAATGTGGTATCAATAAACTGGACTTGTGTATCAGGAGAGTAAATAATGTGCTAGCATGGAAAGACATCTTGAGTACTGTAGTAGAAGGGACAAAATTAGATGAACAAACAAAGGTAGAATTTAAAGAAACTAAGAAAAATCATATTAGATAGACAAATCTGTCAGAGAGTGCCCAAAAGTTTTAAAAACATGGGATCATGTTACAGCTGGCAGACTTTTCTTTTTCTCTCTTTAACCTCTTACCTCAGTTGCTTCAAAATACTTTAACTTCCAAGAAGACTTTGGGTTAAATATCTTACTCTATTTAATTTTGAAACTGGTATGTTTAAAAAAAAATACACTGTGAAAGATTGTTTTCATGGGGAAAAAATGTACTAATAACAAGGGAGTCTAGAACTATATATTGTATCTTGTGACCTGTTAAAGCTGACAAAACACATAGTACCCACTCTGTCCCTTGATAATTCCAGTTGTCTGTAAAGAATGTCTCTATATCACCTGAAAATTGAAAGTCATCAAATACTTCCTAGCATCTCATAAAAGACTTTAAGGGGTGTTTTTTTCCATTGAAGGCCTAAAGTCACAAATGAAGAGGAAGATGAGTTTTATCATGATTGTATTTGCAGCTAAAACTTGTGCATGTGCTTATTTTTCTGCTTTCTATAATTTTTCTGTTTTATCACTTGACCTGTGACCACATCAGCTTGATGTTATGTAATCAGTATGATGTTAAGTAATCTTAAGCAAGATTTCTTGAAACCATAAAATAATCAACTTAGATTTTAGAATATTTATTTAAATTAATGAAATGTGCAGGCATTATCATGTTATTTAAGTTAGTGTTGCTGTGCTTTCTTCAGATAGGTCATGTTATTTATATTTGGTGAAGATCTGGGTCTGATTTATTTTTGTTTTTTTTAAACTGAACCTCACTGCATGGAATTCTTTTTCCACATGTGTTCAATTGCTGGTCTACATACAAAAAACTGTGAAGATTTTAAATTTTTTCAGTGCCGTATGATTAGTTCTTTAGTAATCAAATTTGATGCATAGATCAGTCTTTAAATCTTTACTTAAAAATAGTGTGTAATGATTTTTTTTCATGACTTTTCTTATGTAACCTCACTGTAGGAAGTGAACTAGGAGAAAAATGAATTAACAATTAATTTTGAACTATGTTTATTTAAAAATAGCTCTACAATTAAAATATTATTTGCAATGTTTAATGGAAAATATAAGCCACCATAAACATAGGGTTAGTAGAGACTATACATAGAAACTAAAAGAAATACCCAGTAAAGTAATGACAAATTAAGTTTGTGTCTGCTTTTACTGGTGATAGAAGAAATATGAAATTCATACAACACTTAAACTACAGATGAGTTCTGAATAGCTTTAAGATTATTAAAATTTGTATAGAAGGTAGGCATAGAAATAGAATTCTAAGAATATGACAACTTAATGCATTCATAGAAAGTATGCATTGATGTACATAATATGAAACTAATAAGCTAGATGGGATACAGTTTCTATGAAACTTAAAATACTTTAAAAAGTTCAATTCTGTTTTTAATTGCTCAGTTAAATAGGTAAATGTTAAACTTATTGATTTTATTTCTTTACCCATTGGTGCTAGGTACACAGCAATTTTAATAACTTAGTTTTGGGGAGTTAATTTATTTTATTTAAATATAAAATATTAAGCACTTCCTAAATTTTTAGGTACTATCTTACAATCCATGATAAATCACCTAATTTCTCTGATTTTCATGGCATCATATATGGATTCAATGTCATCTTACAAAAGGTTATACTGTTGGATGTTGCTGAAGAGATCAGGATTCTAAAGAAGGTAAAATATAACATGCAATTATATACTGCCTTTAAGTTGAAAAGCATGTGTGTGCTAAAATGTTCAAGTTACCTTATGGTAGTTGAAAAGATATCCATAATAAAAATAAAAATAAAATTTACAGGGTATAGTTGATTTATTTCTGAACTACTGAGCATGTTCCTGGAGTTGGCTAACTTGCTCTTGAAGACCTGTGCCAGACAAGTGAAATGTAAACCCCTGGCTTAGCTGACTTCTATGAAATTCACTTTAGCCAGTGTTTCAAGGAACAGACTACTGAAGTGAAGTAATGCTTGTATGCTTGTAATGCTTAAGAGAGTGTTTCAGAAATTAAAATGAAGTTTGGAGATTTAAGGAGAGATACTGTTTTATTTGACCTACATCACAATAAAGTAAAAGCAGCCCAATCATCTTTAGCAAAGCTTGATGAATAACCTGAGCAGGGATATATATATCAGTATCATAGTTAGTGTTTTATGTGTACAAACAACCTACTAGTGTACATTTAGCCAAGTGAAGATTTCAATAAAAATGAGGTCTTAAAATTCTTGTTTAACCCCCTGTGCTGTATCATACAAGTCCATCCCTATAACCTCTTTCAGAACCAAACAGGCCTGTTAGAATCATCTAGATTTAATTCTTATCCCTCTCTAGTAAGATTTAAAAATAAAAATGATCATGCTTTGTGTAACTTGCTGCAAAAAGCACTGGTAAGAAGGAATGTAGTTACCATTGTGTGGGATTTTCTCCACAAACCACGAAATGTTACTTGGAAAAAATGATGTTTTTTGTCACTGACATGTTCTTTACTGGAGCTATTTTGGGTAGGTGGGCACAAAACCCCTTCTGTATTTGCAAAGATGTTATCCTACGTGGATCAATCACAAGGTTATAACTTGCTATGCTCAGAAGCATTGATTCTCAAATATCTACTAAGGTTAAATACATGTGGGTTGGTCGAAAGTTTTTCTTTTGTGGGGGTGGTTTTTTTAAAGCACCTAGAGAAGGGAAATGGCATTCTGCCATAAACACTGATATTAGCATTACATTGCACCTAGTTCTGAATTCAGTGAGAATGAGTTCCTAAAGGAAATAAATCTTCAATGTTCCTTAAAAGAGGAACAGACTACTGCAATATCTTTCAGAGAGAAAATATATGCTGAAATAAAATCTCCCTATATCTTTGGTGAGATGCACTTAAGTAGTGTTCCTGTAACACATGTCAGCAATGGAAAGAAAATTTACAACTCCTCTGGAAGCTTCAACAAGATATCACTACTATTAAATAATGAATAGAAAAATATGGACTCATATCTACTTGATTCTGTTGCAGTACAGCAGATTTAAAGGAAGAAATACAGGATAGTAGAATTCCTCTGTGCAGCTGGGTGTTAACACTCAAATACCATGAAATTGCAAGAACTGTGGAAATGACAAATTTCTAAAAATTGACTCCATAAAATATACAATACCCAAGACAATCCGAGATGAGAAGCAACCTTTATTGCCTCCATATGTTACCACTGGTAATCCGGGGATGTTCCACATATGAGACCAAAAAAGAGTACTTGTACAATGTAAGACTGATATGATGCTTAATAATGAAATCTTGGTAGATTTTACACATAAATTATTGACTTGTTTCTATGTTATTTTCTAACATTAATAGCCAAACTCTGGGTGTATATAGTCAGCCATACATAAAGACACACACTCACACACACACACACACATATAGGGTCCTAATTTTATCCACCTAAAGAAATTAGTATTTCCATTCACCAGCAATAAAGGTATCCAATTTGAATTGCAACAGCAAATGATAACTAACTTAATGTTCAGTAATCCCCCTTCATCTTATAAGAGAAGTTATAGGAATTGATTACTGTTATTACATACATCATACAGTCCTTTAACTTTCCAAGATAGTGTGAATAGATGATGTTGCGAGTGACTTAAGATCTATATTTTGTAGCTTGTTCTAATTAACATTTTTAGAGTACTATTATTTTGAATCAAGATCAGTCATCTCACCCATATGTAAATAAATGGACCTTTTGGGGTATATTGTATTAATGGAATGCTGCAACTTTAAGTAAAATGTTGTTTCCTTCATTCCTGCATATTTAATTGTGAAAGTCAGCTTATGTGCTCTTTTCATGAGGAATTCCTCTTGTGCAAGCTGTTATGTAAATCTATGAATCAAATGGATTTCATGGACATTAAAACATATAGAGGAACTATTTAATTTTCCCTTTAAGGATACATATTTGGGTTTTGATGCCGAAACACCTCAGAATGAAAGAACTGCTCAGAGACTTTGCATCTTTAAGCAGCAAGGTTTATTGCAACATTGGGAGCATGGTGGTTTGCACCACACAAAACTTGCTCGGCTCAAAAGTGCAAAACCAAGCCATTTTATACACTTTAGATACAAGGTTGCACTTTCTAACATACATATTAATAAGTAGGCTGGTCTCTGGGTGGAAACTTTCGGAATGTTCCTTGGCACATGCGTAGTTCTTTACTAGGGTGGTCGCCTACTCGAGCCTTCACTCCCTGGTTGTTGCCACGTTTGTCAAGGTGAACTTTTTAATTTTATTTGTTGGGTGACCTAGAATCCTCAAGCATGCAAAATCCTGGCTCTGGGCCCGCCCTATATCTGCTTAAAACATCTGGTTTACCTGATTTATTACCTTGTGGTTCATTCCCTAGTATTGAGACGTTGGTCCAGTAAACAGAATAGAACAAGACGTTAACCAGTATTCCTAAAATATTCTTCTAGGGAGGCAGGTAGAACAAATATTTTTAAGCAATTACCTTCTCCTGGCTCAGCAGGGCAAGGTGTACCAGCATTAGCTGTTTTTGTGCCTTTCCACCATCAGTTTTGGTGGTTTTTGCTGGTTTTTTTTCAATACAATACATTTAGTGATGTAAAATTAACCAAATACCTTCAAAGGGTCTTCAGTGCATTTGTAATAAAACACACTGTAGCTTTAAACAAACTTTTCTCTTGTTCTTTGAGGAGATTGATCAAAGGACACCAGAAGAGTTGAATGTGAAATTTTAAAGAGGAACGGGTTTTGTTTTTTTCTAAGACAAAAAATTCATAGAAGCCCAATTTAAAATCTTGAAAGGTGGAAATAATTTAAAAGTATCATAATGGAGCTGCAGTACAAAGTGCCAATAGAAAGGACTTGATTGCAAAGATTTAAAAAGATTGGAAGAACTATCTCTAAGAAATCTTGTTATTGAGAACTTTGGGGTTTTGTACAAGTTCCGTCACTTGTGCCATCAAAATCATTTCTCAAAATCATAAAAAATGCATGGTAGATATTTTCCTTTTGCTCTCACATAATTATTTTTTAATTATATATGCACATTTCATTATTTGTGGTTGAAATAGGAAAAAAAAGACAATATATTTTCATGTTAAGGATTACAAATTTTTAAGGGTTAACTAAACTTCTACAACTGTCTTGTTATAACCTATATTCTTGGGACTTGTTTTGGGGGGAGAAAGTTTTTCTGATGGCAGTTGAAAATCTGGAAACCAGCGAGGTGTTTTTGGTGTGTGTGATAGGAGGATTATTGATAGTGGTTGTAATTTTTGTGTGGTGCTTTGTTTTGTTTTGAAAAAACTGCTTGTATGGTCCTTAAATGTATTTCAAAAAAACCCAAACTGGTTTATGGTGTAAAATTTTGAGAATAGTTTAAAAAAAAGAGAGGAGGTGGCAGAACAGATGCAATGCTCACAGTTCTGAGAAAAGAATGTTAACTAATATTTCTATGATTTGGTTGGTTGTTTCCTCTTCCACCTCTGGTAGTTTATCTTTTCTTTTTTTTTTTTTCTTTTTTTTTTTTTTTGGAGTTATACTGGGAAACTCTTGGGAATCAAAGACCTTCGATTTTCCTAATGAGTAGTTAATTGATATTTTTCTTTCCCCCTTCATAGGATGGCTCTAATATCATGACATTGCTTTCCCCAGTGTCCTTGTATAACATACTCTCCTGTCTTGGTTCAGGAAAAGGAAGTGGATAACTGGTGCTTTCATAGGAGTAGGTTACTTCTGGTCTTTCCTTGTAAGCTTTATCAGTGCTGTACCCGGTGAGTCTTCATCCTGTTCTCTGCAATAGCCACAGAGGGACAGGATTCAGCTCATGAAATGTAGTAATCTTGGACAAGGAGATAACTAGAATTCTAATCATGGAAACTCTTATAGTACTTAATTATACCAGAAAAAAAAAGACGAAGAAGGAGTAGGTAAGGTCCAGATCCCTTTAGCAAGTTTGTCCCATTGTCCTGTTCCAGGAGCCAATACCCAAACACCACATAAACTAATCCCTCCACAAAAGATTGTTACCCAAGGAGTGGCCAACTTACGCTGTAGTTAAGATTCATCAGTTTTCAGTCTGTTGTATATTACAGACACAAAAATAATCTGGTAAACTTTGGCCAAAAGTTTGGTGAACACCGTTAAAAGACAGGAAGAAAATAAGTTTTGGTTTTTTCCTTGTAGCATGAAAATCCCTAAAATACTTTACTAGTGCACAGAAATGCTTTAGTTAAGAGGCATTTCCTTTACATTTTATAAATGTAATGTTAAAATGTTTTCGGCTGTGTTTTTAACTAATAACTGAACAATACATTTAAATCTCCTTAAGTGGATATTTTGAGTGCTGAAAATTACTTTTGATTTTTTTTTTTAGTGAAATAGGTTATTAGTAATGGCTTTTTGTCTCCTAAAATTCTCTTTATATTTGGAGTTTTTATTATGATCATGAAATACTGAAAATGGCCTTTTATGCATATTCATGTAACATGGAAAACTATCTAAAGTTTTAAGAAAAAATAAATTTTTTAAGGCAAAGCAGCAAATTATTTTTCTTCTTTTTGCTAGAGTTAGTGATTAGATCTCGCTTCTCTTGTGAAGAAAAAATCTATATCAAATTGCACAGAAGGCTGAAGAAGAGAGGACCCTGGTGTGATGCAAATTGACCAAAGAGCTGCTGAATGCTGAATTCTAACAATACTTTAAAGAGCTATTTTCTTTTGGGAGATTAATATTAAAAACTGCAAGTAGAATAAGACTTGACAGGACTTGACTCCTGGAAAATTTTAGGCAATTTGCGATTACTTAGAATTACTGAATAACAATATAGCAATATTTTAAAGGCATATACTCAAAAATTGTGACCGTTTTCAGAATAATGCAAGATTATTGTCGAGTTTGTCAGTAGGGGACACGTAAAGAAGAATTTAAATTCCTAAATAATATGGGTTTTTTCCTGACAATTTCTCAGAAATACTAGAAGTTGAAAATTTTATTATTGAAATTGATTTAATCTGTTGATTTATTTAGATTAATGGTGGTATGTGAAGGTGAACTAATATAAAATGATTAAAAATGCTTCCAGTTTGCAAATTTGAGTAATAGATCATGTAGTTCCTAATAACTGGTTACTGAAAAGTCTCCCCTGCCTTGTTCAGGCATTCAGGGTGGCAGCATATACTCTATATTCATAGAGTATAACAAAAAGCTTTGAACATTGGTTATGAGTGGAAATGACCTGTCTGTTGCCTTAATAGTTAAAATGCTATCCTGGTAACAGGATACATGTGGAAAGAGTACATGTGGTTCAAAAATTGCATGTGCTAACTTTGAGATATAATGAATATCTGCTTTACCCTGGCAGTAAACCTATGGCAAAGTGATAGGTCAGCTTATATTTAAATTAATATAAAAATTTTCAACTAAAATATTTTCAGGAGTGCAAACTGTATAATAACTCAAAAAGACACAGGATTGTTATGGTAGATTTTCAGAGAAGTTGGTTTTGGAAGCTTCTAAAATTTCTTTTTTTGTTTGTATGTATATTTAAAACCTAGATGTTTAATTTGAAATATCCTGTATTAAAAGAAAGATTCTGAAACATTTAATTTAAACAATTAAATTTAGGAAAAAAATCAGTTTTTCATAATAGGTAGAAATCTGATCTGAAATCTGATTTTCAGATGTTTTTGGTTGACACATGGTTTGTAATTCTCTGTGTGCAATGACTGAGCTGAAAAACATCTGTCAAATGTTGTGTCATTAAGAGCTGAATGAAGTATGCTCTGAAGTGATCATAAACCCTCTTCTTTCAATGAACTCCCTAAACAATAATGAATGGGGAGTCAATCAGAGGGTCTGCTAGCTGTTGATGTCGATTCTTTGTGAGTTGATTTTGTTTATAAAAGACTTCAAACATAGTTGGGGAGGAAGGAAAGGTACTTAGAAGGAACTTTTCCTGGGTTAAACAACAAATCATCAGTATATTTGACACAGTTCTTAGTAACAGGAAAACCGTTGCTTATCTAATGGAAAAATAATGATGCAGAAGTTTCTGAAATATAATACTTGGACATTTAAAGCTGTTTCTTTAAACCATATCTAATCAAATCTTCCATGTTTGTACAAGCCCTCCAGCTATTCATGTTCACAGTTGTTTGAAATTAAATGTAAATGTATTTAGTTGATATTTTCTTGGTAAAGAAGCATAAAATTATACCTTGCTATTAAGTCTACTCTCTGTTCCTGTATTGGGTTTTCATGTCAAGGTTTGGTAGTAGGGGGGCTACAGGAGTGGCTTCCTTGAGAAGCTGCCAGAAGCTTCCTCCATGTCCAACAGAACCAATGCCAGTTGGCTCCAAGATGGACCTACCACTGGCCAAGACTGAACCAGTCAGAGATGTTGATAGCGGGGAAAATACTGCTGCACAGCAGTAGCTGGAGAGAAGAGTAAGAATGTGAGAGAAACAGCTCTGCAGACAGCAAGGTCAGTGAAGAAGGAGGGGGAGGAAGTGCTCCAGGTGCCAGAGTGAAGATTCTCCTGCAGCCCACGGGAAAGACTGGGGTGAGACGGGCTGTTCTCCTGCAGCCCATGGAGGTCCACTGTGGAGCTAACATTCACCTGCAGCCCATGGAGGAGACACACACTGGAACAGATGAATGCCCACAGGTGGCTGTGACCCTGTGGGAAGCCCATATTGCAGCATGCTCCTGGTAGGGACCTGTGGAGAGAGGAGCTCACCCTGGAGCAGGTTTTCTGACAGGACTTGTGACCCCGTGGGGAAACCAACACTGGAGCAGTCTTTTCCTGCAAGACTGCACCTCATGGAAGAGACTCACGCTGGAGCAGTTTGTGAAGGACTGCAGCCTGAGGGAAGGGAAGTTTGTGGACGACTGTCTCCCATGCGATGGACCTCACACTGGATCAGGGGAAGAGTGTAAGGAGTCCTGCCCGGAGAAGGAAGGAACGCCAGAGACAGTGTGTGTTGAAATGACCATAAACCCCATTTCCCATCCCCCTGTACTGTTAATGGGGTGAGGTAGAGAAAATCGGGAGTAAAGTTAAGCCTGGGAAGAAGGGAGGGAGAAAGTGACCTAAGATTAGTTTTATTTCTTGTTATCCTACTCTGATTAAACTAATTGCCCTGAAGTCGAGTCTGTTTTACCTGTGAAGGTAATTGCCGAGTGATATCTTCCTGTCCTTTCCCAACCCACAAGCCTTGTGTTATATTTTCTCTCCCCTGTCCAGTTGAACAGGTGATTATTAAAGAATAACTGATGGAAAAACTTTCTTTTTTGCTGTTGTTTTTGTTCGTTTGCTTGTTTTGGGTTTTGTTGGTTTTTTTTTTTTTTTTTTTATTTTGAATATACTGAAATCTAACTCAGCTACAAATATAGACATTCTTCTGAATTCCAGTGAGGTCAGCAGAGTGATTTCATTGTGGTTTAAACCTGACTCCTATATGTGGGAAAGGCAAAAGCATAGTCATGAATTTGAAGTATTTACATGCTACTAGCCAAGCAAATTATTCTTACAATATAAGCTTAAAATGGAAACCTCCACCCATAATTACATAGAATTAAAATGCAATTAAATCGTACCTTAAGGTATAAACTGTTCATTAATTAAAATTACCATTAATTTTAATTCACAACATCCCTAACTCTATCACTATCACTTTGTTTTGGAATTTTTTTTTATTGTTGCAAAAGTTGTGTTTGACTAAATTTTATAGTCATTTATCTCACTGGCTTTCTGCCTGCACAGATCTGATGCGTTGTAAAAGTGGAATGGGATAGAGGATCTGCAGAAAAGAAATAAAGAAATTCAGAATATTATAAAAAATTTTTTTAAAAAAATTCAAGTAGATCCATCAGTTATTCTTTAATTGACTTAAGTAAGACATGAGAAAAAAAGTGCTTTACATTTCTACTTTGCCTAGCAAATTATTACTTGCAGATTATACACAAGGACCAACTGGATTATAAGAGTCAGTTTTGTTGTTGTTGTTGGTTTTGGTTTGGTTTGGGGGGGGGTTGTTTTTGGTTTTGTTTTTTTGTTTCTTAGGGTTTTCTGGCTGGTTGGGTTTTTTTGGTAGTCCTTATAAGAAACTGCTTATTCTCACAGGAAGAATAAACGTCATTTTGTTCCCTAGTTCATCAGCAGAAAAGCTGACAGTTAAAACATGGAACTGATTTTTTCTTATTCCCTAAAGTCTAGAGCCTAGGCAAAATGGCAGTAAGAGCTTCATACATGTATTTCAGTGGTTCATAAAATGAAAGAAATGTCCTGTATGAAGAGAATAGTTGTAATCATTACATGACTGCAAATGCTTTTTCTCTGCCTGGAGCATTCTAGTGTCCACCAGTAGAGTTCTTTAATCCTCCAGCTTGCTGACTTTTCTCTCAAATTCCCAGAGCTAAAAACCATTTCTGTATTAGATTATCTGAGGCTACTTCATTTTCTACATATCTTGTGCTTAGTGCAGTACATGTAATGCCCCTCAGCTATCTAGTTCATATTATGACATACAAGAATACCTATTGTTGCCTAAAATTGGCATGTAAAAGAAACCTCTAAGACTCTGTAGGTTTTAGCAGGCAGGCGTTCTTTTATTACAGTGCACTGGATGCTCTGGGAATCAGTTTGCCAAAGTGCACAGAAAGGTATCTTCACTACAGCTTACATGTTTGCATTACACGATTATTCATTTTCACTTCCTGCAATCCTTTTACATATTTATTACAGTTCCCAACACTTGTTAGCATATATCCATATCCTAATAAGATCTCCGAGGGACTTCATTAAGGGTCTCTGATGGTCGTTTCTGTCTGGAGCTCCCAAAGTTATTAGCAACCACTTTATGAACTCCTTCAAGACAATGCATTGGGTTATACAACAACTTAGTGTTATCTGCTTGGCTACTTTGGTTCCTTCCTTTACTATTTCTTACCTTTGCTTGGCTGATTTCTTTAAATCAAGGCTTTGGTTACACAGTAATTTTCTATGGCACATTCTGTTGCACTATTAGTGCCTCAGTAACTTCTGTTACATCTCAAAACTGGTATTACTACCATCCCTCCTTTTCTTTTTCCCTTTTCAAAGCCTATCTTTGGATGAGTAGCGAGTCAAAGCCATTCTGAACTTCTTATTTGATGTTCCTGTTTCTTCTTTAGTGAATGTAGTTTTCCATCAGTTTTCCATTTATCTTTCACTTGTGTATCCAAACAATGCCAGCACATTACCTACTGACATGGGAACGGTTTTTTGCAAAACTACAGTATGAAAAGTGGTCTGAGTGACAGGAAGGGCACATTGTTTGTTTTCTGCCTTTCACCACAGGCAGCATGTAATGAAACTATCTATACAGGGAAAAAAATTAGAAACGTCAAGGCCCTACTAGAACTATGGCTACTGCCATAAAAGATGACAAAACACGTCTCTATAAATATATCAGAAACAAAACGAGAGATAAGGATACTCTTCATTCTGTATCAGATATGGGGGGAAACAGAATGACAAAAGATGAGAACAAGGCTGAGGTATTCAATATTTTCTTTGCTTCAGTTTTTAATAGCAAGACCAGTTGCTCTTTGAGTACCCAGCCTGGAAACCTGCCTGCCTGGTGGGAAAGGATCTGAGTGTGTTGGTCGACAGTGGCTGAACGTGAACCAGCAGTGTGCCCTGGTGGCAGGAAGGCCAGTAGTATCCTGGATTGTATCAGAAATACAATCTGATTGTATTTGATTACTGCCCTTGCCAACAGGGTCAGGACAGTGATTGTTCCCCTGTACTCAGCAGTGGTGAGGCTACTCCTCACATCCTGTGTTCAGTTTTGGGCCCCTCACTCCAAAAAAGACATTGAGATGCTGGAGTGTGTCCAGAGAAGGGCAACCAAGTTGGTGAAGGGTCTGGAGCACAAGTCTTATAAGGAGCAGCTGAGGGTGCTGGGTGTGTTTAGCCTGGATAAAAGAAGGCTGAGGCGGAACCTTGTTGCTCTACAACTACCTGAAAGGAGGTTATAGCCACGTGGGGGTCAGTATCTTCTCCTAAGTAACAGGACAAGAGGAACTGGCCTCTAATTGTATGAAGGGAGGTTTCACTTGATATTATGAAAACATTACTCACTCAGAGAATTGTCAAGCCTTGGAAGATGCTGTGCAGGGAAGTGGTAGAATCACCATCCCTGGAAGTGTTTAAAAAATGTGGATATGGCATCTGGGGAGAGGGTTTAGTAGTGAACTTGAGAGTGTTGGGTTAATGGTTGGACTCAATGATCTTAAAGGTCTCTTCCAACCTTAAGTTTTCTTGATTGTATGGCACCATGTCAATCTTTACAGTTCTTTAACACATCCTAGCTGAAGGAAGTGCAATCAATGCTAAAAGAATACATGAAAATTCAGATGGTAAGAAGACATATTTTTGAATTCCTATACCAAGCCAAAATAAAAGTCTTTTAGAGATTTCCTGCAAGTGACCTGGTAGAGGTAACCTCTCTCTGATGTCAGTTTTGCTCAGCAAAATGTGAGGAAACAGAGGTCATTAGGGATGTGGGTTTTTACTGATTATTATGGTCAGTCTTGGTCTTGACATCTTTCACAGTCCAGGTGACTTGATAAACCTTTTTTCCCTGTGCAAGCAGAGAACACAAGTAGGTTCTAAACAGCACAGAATTCCAAAGCAATTGTTTTCTGGTAAATGCTCACAATTGATCAGACTAATCTAACTACTGCCTAAGCATTAATGTTTGTCATTCCTGTGACACCAGAGGTGTCTTTGTTGCCCAAGACTTCATTTGTCGTGTGTGGAAAGGTCAGTCTCTATTCATCCTTGGATGAATCATATGGCTTTGCATATTTGTGGTTTCCTCTTAAATCCCTGAGCTTAGCTTTGACAGCAATTTTGCCAGTAGCTTGACTTCAGTCTAAATATTTTCTCACAGCTTAGCTTAGGTTTGACAACGTGAAAAATGTGTAGCGGTGTTCCTGTGGCAATGGATTTGCCATATGTAGGATGGAAGAAGTCCTGTCAGAGATGGACTAGTGAAGAAAAAGAAGAAAACCGCTCCAATATTATAGAAACAGAAATTTTTAATGTGGTTTAAACAGGTTTCAAAATGGCTTTTACTTTTTTGCAAAGTCATTGCCCCTTCTTCCCGACACCCCCTGTGAGGGACTTGTCTCCCATACAGGAGTGTCCTGGGAAGGTGTCCTGAGGTGTTTCTCATTGGTCCTTGTTAACCCCTTCCTATTGTCTGTTGAACACTTACCTGATTGTTTTTTTCTCTATGCCCCTGAACTTGTCATTGGTTCCCCTTTGACCCTCCTAAAAGCCTTATAAACCTTTACCCCACAATAAACTTCCTCTTTCGTCTGTCCCTTCCTGGTAGTTTGTGTGAGCTCCTTACAGGGTAGCAGGCCACAAAGCGGGTGGCAGGGGGGAAGGGCATTCACCCTCCAGGTTATGGGCTGGTACCCAAGAACCTGCAGGTCTCCCCTGTCCAACTAATCTATTCCCTCAAAACTAGACCTTGCAGTGGACAGAACTGTGCTCTGGAAGGAAAGTCATGCAGGCATTCCACTTGCAGCATTTGTGGGGAGATGGGGAGGAAGACAGCAGAAGAAGGTTGTCTTCTATTTCATAATGTTTGCAGAAGTAGAAGAAATCTGAGGCTAAGTGATGTTAACATAGAGTTGTAATGGGTCTGGTTGCAATCAAATGAAGGTATCAGTACTCTTTGCTGTTTCTGTCTCAGAAAAGTATAGTCAAGATGCTTTCTGGTTTTGCTAAATGCTGAGGTAATGCAGATATTAAAGGCAAATGCTGAAGCAGGAACAGAGGATGAAGATTGGAATGGAGGAAAGAATAGAGGAGAAGGGGCTGTTCAAATGTATATATGGATATATACAACTGCTGGTAAACTGTTGTGTGAATTATTAGTATGAGTAACTTTACCTTAGGATCAGTAAGTAGAAGTCAGACAAATTTGAGCATGGACTAAAGAGAAGGGAGACAAGTAGATGAACATTTTATTTTTTCAGATATAAGAAAACAAAGATCATACATATGAAAAGATAATTTCAACAGTAAGAAGATGAACTTGGTATAGAATTATACTGAAGACAAAGAAGGAAAACGGAATAAATACCTGGTAGAAGTGAGGATGTGTAAGGAATATCAACCTAATATATAGAAGAAATAACTTTATTTCTACATATTTCTCTGGGAAATTCTGATACTTATCGATTAAAGTATACGGGTCTATTGATGAAAGAGGCTGATTCCCTTTGACTAAACAAAATAAATAAATGCCTGGATCAAACTTTAAAGACTTAATAAAAAGATGGTTTTCTCTGTTTTCCACCTATGAAGTAATTATACTTTGTCAGTGACAGCTGTCCAGTTGTCTGTCCTAAAGTCTGTTGCAGTATCTTTCTATTGTATGAATCACAAGACTGCCATATTATCTGGTTAGCATCATATTTTGCTAAAAGGGTACAGCAATTCTTATCACTGTGCAAACTAAAGAGGACACAATTTTTCAAATAGATATTAAAATCTGTTTCCATTTGTCATCAGGAAGTTAAGTATAGTGTCAAGATATCTCAGAAGAAATAATTGCAAGTGTCATGGCTGATCTTGCCTCTCAGTCATAATACTGTTGTAGGCTACTTGACTATGTGGTACATATTTATGGCTACAAGCAGGATGTCATGGAAGTGGTATGTGAATGTGATCATGTCAGTTCAGATTTGTAACTCATTCATCCAGAAAATCCCACAGCAATGACATAGTCAACAGATGATTTTCACTTTCATGAGGAAGGCTCTTCATGGCCAAATGTTAGGATTGTATCTTCAAATAAGCTTCTACATTTTACCATCTATATTATGGAAATTCCTGTCTTTGTTGATTGAATTCCCCTGGTAATTATTCTAATTTCTCCAATATTAAGACCAACTGCCCCAAAATTATAGAGGTTAGAAATGGAAAATGTCCAACAGCAGTAAATAAGCTGCAGGACTTGGCATTAGGCAATGAATGTTCTGTATGGAAGGGGACTTCTGAGCATAAGCATATGAATAAATGTCCTTTAGAATGATTAATGTTATTGGAGGGCATATCTAAAAGGCAGCAGCACCAGTAATCTATTTGCCATTCATTTCTCTGGAACTTATAAAATTATTACCTTCTTGGAATATTACCTACTTCTCCATGTAATCATAAAAATTTATGATGTATATCTTTCAATTGCTTGTGTAGGAAAAAATACTGAGTAACCATAAAATACGGTTTGTAGAGTAGAAGCCACATCCTCATTTTTAGAGATCTTTTTATTTTCAATTAAGGTTGTGTGGTATTGAGGTAAATTGTCTGCCTCAGTTTAAGAATATATGGTCTATCATCTAGTTTTCTGTTCTTGTTATCTGCTTAATGGATGAAGCATAGCAACTCTATCATATAAATGTATGCTTTATTACAGTAAGGCTTTTCAGACACTATGAATTCTTCAGAAGTGAATTTTGTTATTTCAATGAAAAAAAATCTACTTGGTTTTGTTTTTGTTGTGTTTTGATTTTTTTGTTTTGTTTGTATTTTTTTCAGGTGGGGTGTGGAATAGTTTTGTTGAGATTTTTTCTGTGGAAGAAGTACTGTATCCATACATTTGCTAAGAATCTGTACAAAGGTGGTATTGTATAGGAAGCAAAACGCAGAATTTAGCTGTATCTTTCTTGTGTTAACTTTAAGTGTTCTGGACTTGGGGGAAAACAAAAGAAAGTAATAAAATATGGAGACTGTTAATGTACCCTTAGTGAATACAGGTAGATAATATAATAGAAGCACCCTGCATGATTTTGAATGAACTTACCCAAAGGTATTCTTAGAAAGAACTCTTTAGCAATTCTTGTATCCCATGAAATTATTTTAGTATCAAAATCAGAGACAGGGGGTGAACGTTCAAGTCTTATTTCTCTTTGATTCTCAGCTTAGTTTTTATTTCCCAGTCCTATCTAACCAACCTTCTTGCAGCCTTTAAGAGGTAAATTAATTAAAACTATCCCTTGCTTTACTCCATGAACTTCCAGAATAGCAGTTGAAAGCTCCTTAGAAATCAATTCCATGTGCTGTCCATAGTGGTGTAAACAAGTAACTGAATTTATGTGGCTCTGAGATCATGAATATGAAAATACTCAGTGGTCATGGGAACTTTGACTTTCTCCTTCAGACTGGCTTGTGCACTGTATCCTGCGACATCAGCCTGTGCAGGGCCTGCTACAGCTACAGCGTCTCCTCCCATGTCCCCGCGAAGTGTCAGCCCCTCTCCCTGTAGCCTTTGTGAATGAAGCAATCGTGTGTTGCACACCTTCACAATTTCATACCTATCATCCTCTATATCCTGAAAACTGTCTTCCTCACAGCTCTAGGTCACTGGAGTTTACAGTCTGTTCTAATAATGTCAAAAATAAAAAGAGCTACTGGGGTCAAGGATCTAGTTCAGTTTTTAATATGAACATCTATCACCTGTCATAGCAAATAGAAAAGTAAACAAAATATTGTCAGAGACCAATCTGTGTTCCATCTTCAGAAAGAAATCTAGGAAGAAAATGGGAAGAGCATGGAAAAATCAGTTAGCCATAAATACCAGATAATGAAAACTTACAGGCAACTAATTTGAAAGTCATTGAAAGAGAAAATAATAGACAGAATAAGTCAGATCACAGCTTCCCACCCTAGCTATTTAAATTAAGTAATTTTTCCTCCTCACAGTTATTTAAATCACAATTGGTAAAAGTAAACATGTCTGGAACAGAGGAACATAGTAAGGAACTACCCATACTGGTACTGCAGCACTGTAGTCTGGGAAGTAAAGCAGTGTGCTTTCCTAGCTGTGGGAGGGTTAGTTCAGTTTTAATAAACCATTTGGGAAATGGTTCCCTTTTGTGTAACACAAGGAGGGGAAAAAAAATGGAGATATCAGAAATCGCTAAACTTCTGTCAGTCAATCATTCAAGTTGTTCCTTTATCTCAAAATGCACAGAAGTGAATTTTACTTTCTCAAGCTATACCATAATTGTAGCACTTTAACCCCCATGATCTTTTTAATTTTGTTTCATCTTAACTTTGCTCCATCAGCTTGTTGCTATGTTTCTTCTCACGCATTTCTATTACTGTAATTTGGAATTGAATTTAATTTGGGGCAAACTCTTGTGAATCACTTTTCCTTAAATTGAGATTATAGCCTTTCATTGATTTTTAGGAATAGGTAGATCAGTGGGTTTAGTTTTCATGCCTGTAAGGAACTTGGGTAAGATTATTTTACCTGTACGTTATGAATCCGAAAAACCGGTCCAAGAAACTGCTTAGAGACTTTGATCTTTTGAGCAGCAAAGGTATTTATTAGCAGCGCTGGGAGCAAGCCAGCTATTGCTGGAAAAACTTGCTCACCGGCTCTTCAGAAAATCAGCACTTTTATACAATTTTCAGATGTGATTAAATGCATATTCAAACGATTACAACATCTATCAATACATATTAAAAATAGGCGGAGCATAGGCAGAGCTTGGGGCGGTGCTTCTCTTGGCACCCCATTTCAGAGGGGAGTTCCCATCTTCCTCCATGAGGCAGGGGGCTTCAACTCATCTTTCTCAGCTTGACCCTTCTTCTTTTCCATTGTTCTTGACCCACTCACTGAAGCTTGGAAAAGGCCCTGGCTCCAGGCCTATTTCTCCTATTCAAATGTCTACCTGATCCTGCTGCATTTCTAATTTGTTGCTTCTAGGCCTATTACATGTTCTTGTACTATTCTCTTAAGCTTTGGTCCAGTAAGTAGAACAGAACGGGTACAGATCGTTTTGGATGTTGGTAACTTGTTTGCAGGCCCAAATTTCTTAGTTAACTCTTTTGGGCCTAACCTCCTGTATCAGTTAAGTATTAGCTTTGCTTGATTTAACAATAATTTCTTTTCCTATGCAGGAAGTGCAGCATAAATCAGTCTTCAATAAATTGCTCTCATAGCTGAGTTTTGTTTACACGAGAACTACAGGGCTTTCTTCGTTAGCTTATTGCCTTGAAGGTTTTGTTTAATATAAATCTGGTTTCTGAAGTTGGCATTGTAGTAAAAAAAAGTAATTATTCAAGTAGGGATAGGAAAGATACAATTCACTGTGAATATTATTCTAAATAATGAATAACAACTAAATAAAATGAAGTTAAATGCACTTTAAGTCACTTACAATGATGAAATCTGCTGTTACTGAAAAGGTAAGTTAACAGTGTACCTTGACCAGCTACACTGTTTACTTTTCAAATATCTTAACCAGGGAAAATTTAAGCATTTTCTTTTAATAATTTCTTCAAAAGGACACATTTCAAGCAAATGTAGTTTCTAGTTGAAATCTGCTTAGTTAATAATATAAATAAAAATTTCAGAACAACCATTGATTTCTCTTTACTGAGAATGCAGATCCAGTTACTTTTATCTCTAGAAAAGACCATTTTTATAGGTCAGGATTGAAGTGCAGTGGTGCAGCACAAGGCAGAGTTACTAAAAGAATAATAAAAGGTTTTTGTCTCTGGAATTTCATTAGCAAAAATAAGGTTATTGTGGAATTCTAGAAGTTTCATCATCAAATGCAGAAATAAGGAACACAAGCAAGATGTTTTCTAGTAAATGTTTAATATCCAAGGAACTACTTTTCCTAGGCTTTTCCTGTTTATGTCTCAAAACTTGTGACACTGGTTAAACTAGAGGTTTCAATGTCTCATGGCTATCATCAGCTGAAAAAAACCTGAACTTTTTGGTGTGGTTTCTTTTGGGGGTTGTGTTTTTCTTTGGTTTTGTTTTTGTTTTTGTTTTTGTGGTTTTTTTCTGGTTTTTTTTGTTTGTTTGTTTGGGTTTTTTTGTTTGGTTGTTTTTTAAGTGGAGAAATAGACTTTTTTTAGCTTATATGTTCTGTTCAATTGTTTTGGTGCTTTTAAGTCATTAAACTTGTTTCTAGATAATGTTCTCATGGCCATTACTATGGTTGTAATTATAGTACAAGGAAAAAATCCCCAGACTATCGATGCTGGTATATTTGTACTATTTGAAAATGATTTGTTATTGCTTCAGACTACAGTCAAATGAAAGCTCTGAACTTAAATTTTCCGTTCAAACCCTTTGGTGATCCGCTACTCTGCTGTCTGTTTTTGCCTAGAGATCACAATCATCAATGTGAATGAATGCAACTGAAAAAATATTTGACCCCAATTTTAAAAAATGGGTGGGGCACCATAATTTCTCGTGCAGTCTATGTCAAAATAAAATCTCTTACTTCCGGAAACAAGAAAGGAAATTACTTATAAAGCCACTGACAGTTCCTATAACTTAATTTGTGCTGGGCAAGTGAAGCTGGATCATTTGTTGGTTGTCATGCAATTGTATATATTAATCTTGCTTTGTCAAAAGTAGTGCATATTTTGACTTTGCAGTGAAGGGGTGAATCTCAAGCCTGTTTTCCCAATTATGGAATTTTACTACATAGGTGAAGGAAAGACATGTCAAGAAGTTTGTGTTTAACTAAAGAAATAACTCAATACTTTCTCAGATAAATGAAAACTGATGGGTAAGTTGGAACAGTTTTTCCAAGAGGAAGTTTCAGGTCCCAGTGAAGCTTGTCCTCTACAGACAGAAATTTTTTTTCAGCCTTGTTTCAGTAAAAGGGGAAAGAGAGATAAGGATAAGTGAAATACTGGAAATACGTGGCAGAAATCAGATCTAGGATTTGGCTGTATTCAAGCTGAAATCTGGATGTTCTCATTCCTCATTTCGCTCAGATAAAAACCCAAATGTTACATTTCCCAGAAAATAAATGAAAGACCTTTAACTAGAGAATAGTCAACAGCAGGAAACCTTACTCTTTTGTACATCAGGGTTTTTTTTCCAGAATCTACTACTTGCAGAACACGAGGCAAAGGGAATATAGAAAGTGAAAGAAACAAAAACATTGTGACTAATATGTTCAAATACTAAATGGATTATATTAAGGAAACAGGAGAGATTTCTGAGGCCTCATACTTCAAAGAGGTTGTCTCTCCCAGGTAGATACTGGGACTGCTCCTTCAGGATGGCTTCTTATGCTGAAATTTCTTAGTACTTCTGGGGTCTGGGGCTTCACTTGCTGGTGTGATTCAGGAAAAAACCATTGCTGCTGTTAACTAGTAGCACTGAGCAAATATATAACACAAAATACAGAAAAATATGTTTGATTTCAAGTAGGAAGGATAAAATTCAAAAAGGAGTTAAGGGAGTTGTAGTTGCACAGAGCTGAAAATGCAGACACTTATTCAGTATAATTGAAAAGTGGCAAGTTTCAATTAGGTTACTGTAGAAATCTTCTATTTCTGAAGGCCCCGTGAGTAATTGCTTTCAAATGACTTTAGACTTTGATTCCACCTTATCTAGAGAAGAGAATCTTATAGAGGACTGGAGGATTTGCCTAGAGATTCTACAGGCAATTCATAAAAAATGAGACACCTAGCTGAAGTTTTTTGTCTTAAAAGTTCTATGATTAAAATGAATAACTGAAATCTAGTTATATATTTCCTTTTACCTAAGCTGGTGCATGTAAAATTCAAGTACCTAGATTAGGCTTGTCATGTAGATCTCTATAAGCAGCTTTGAGAGTGAGGTCCAAGTCAGAAGCAATCCCTCCTCTCTGAGGTCAGTGACGATAATTTTCCTCTGAAAGTGAGGTTTAGGCTTCACTGATCTGGTGCAGTTATCTCTTAATCAGCTGAATTCCTCCTAAGTGACTATTTTGCAGCACTAAGCTGCTGACTATTGAAGAGGATTATAATGTATTTGTGCATAGTTCTCATTTAAGCATTCTTATACCAATCTTGATTTTTCTGAAGTGATTTAAAATAAATTACTTCTGATGAGTTGTAAAATAAGTTGACAGGTTTACAAAGACACACATGTTGAAAATTGATTTTTAATTAGCAACTTCATTACACTTGATCAAATATTGGTCACTTTCAAAAATTAATAAAAGAGTATTTTTATGAAAAGAAGAAAATAATGGGAAGGGTGTAAGTAGATTAAAAAAAAGTCAACCCTTCATTTTTCCTCTGATTACTACACTAAAGTACAACCAAATACACTAGTGATCAACATATTTAGATTGTGAATTCTGTATAGTTATAAATTAAAAATAGTTTTTATTGCTTAGTGCTGTGTTTTGCATCAAAATGCTGTTACTAAAAGGGTTGTTGGTATTTCTTAAGTTCTTAGCTGTCATGTAAGCTGACCAAATCACTTCAGCATGCAATGTAGTCGGTAAAATTCTGCCTTTGGAATTTATCTGTTTTCTGGTAACTAGGTTTGAGACTGAAGGCAGTTGCAATCAACAAAATTAAATTAGTGTTATGTTTGAAATTGAGTGGGTGTTAATGTCTCTGTTCATTTATAGACTCATTTGCAAAAGTATCACAGCTACAGTCCCAGAATAACAATATGCCAGAGACAAAGTTACTTTAAATACTAGCTTTGTTGAAAACAAACATATAAAATACTATCTTTTTTAAATGATTCCTTTTTATTTAGAAGGGGAAAAACATCATATACATGGATCTTTTTTCTCTAGTTTTTATTTTTAAAAAAGTGTATTCATGGTTTAACATGCTGCTCTCATTTAGTTTCACTGTAGATGCATTTAATCAGTTGAACCAAAGTACTTTATGACAAGGTGGGGAAGAATACATTTTCATTGTATTCTTTAATACGATACTTGAAACTAATGCCTGTTCATTTTGTCTGTAATTACTATGTTCTAAAGAATTTCTTGCACAGTATTTTACATTTAAAAATGGGTAAAATTCTTTTTTTCTTTTGAGGGGTGCAAGGGCAGGGTGCACAGGAAAAGAAAAGAATAGCTAAAGAAACAATGAAATTAGAATTCCCTACAGTGATGGTCACTGAGATCATTCCCTTCTCCGGTCTCATGAATAGAAGAAACAGGATCTTGATCTTACCTCCTTCTTTGCTGTGGCATTTTAAACTTCTGAGACTTTTAAAAAGAGAGACTTTTAAAAAGAGAAGAAATATGGATTTATATTTTAAATGTTTGAAAGGTACACTAGAACTCATTTGCTCTTTTCAAACTTTACTGTGTTTTCCTGAACTTGCATTCTTCCTCCTCTCTATTTGGGGTAAAAGTCAGAGCTTATGTCTCAAGAAGCTTTATGGTCATTCCCAAGATCTCAGTTTTGCTGTGAATTGTTATTTTATGGCTGTCACAGAAACTCTGACAGTAACAAAGAATGAACACATTGAAATAGTAGGTAAAGGTGATTTAGTTTGTTTTTGTTTTTTTCCAGTTTACTTTTAGATTGAAATGGATGACTTGTATTTCTTTTTGTGACAAGCTAGATGATATAGTCTAATAGTTCTTTCTGAGAGCTGTGCTAGGCATGAATAGAATTAAATAAATCCAGGAACTATAACGAAGCCTGATGGGAACAATATATTATTACATTACTAGTACACTGTTCCTAGGGCTAGCCTTTGGCTTATATTTATTTGCTTTAAGTGACACTTTATTAGTTGCTCTTTCATATTATAAGAGTTAGTTTGGTTCTTATGAAATAACACCAATGTCCATAGCTATCTTATTAATTTTGTTATTTATTATCAGTTTTGACAAGAAGTCAATGTAAAATAGGTGGCTGAAGAATTCAAACTGTGAAATAAGCCTTTTTTCCTTCAACAAGAGTTCATCATATGCAGATACTGCAATTTATTTTTTTATTTACTTCATGTCTACAGGGAAGAACTAAACAAATAAAGTTTTTTTTTAGCCAGTCATGAATTCAGAAGGCACTGAATTCAGGAACCACTAAAATTGTTTATATCAGGAAGATGAGGTAATGTTTTGAAATGGTATCAGATAAAAGATAAGCATGGCCCAGAAATGTCATCATTAACACTGGGTTAAAATAATTAAAAGTTAATTTTAAGAATCTAATACAAAATATAAAACAATATTTGCATACATGAAGCATAGGTTTTGACCAATCTATATGCAAATAGACCATATGTTAGTTGGTGAAAATACTTAAAATGGAGAAGGGATATCTGATGATACAGACCTAATACTATTGTATGGCTTTGAAAAATTAGAAGGTAGGAGGTAACCAGGATAATTGGGGTGTAGCTGATATACAGGGGTTTTTCATCTGTATATGTTGGGTTTTTTTTTATTTTTGTAGCAAAGATGAGAATGTTTACAAGCAACTTGTGTCAAATACTGCCAGTGTGTGTGATGAGTCTGAGAAAATTAAATGCCTAGTAATCAAAAATGCAGTCTAGTGTAAAAGGATATACACTTCATTAGAAAAGAGTCAAAATCTGTAGGTTTCAGACATTCTATAGATTCAGCAGTACATTAATATAACATTTGCTTTTTAAACATTTATTTACATTGTAATTCATATAACAGATCTCAGAACTTGGATTCTGCATCATTGACTTTACAGGAAATTCTTTCCTTCCCCAGAACTGCCCTATATTTTCACTCAGGTCCCAGATGAAGAAAGGAACAGAAGCACTTAAATGAGTGAAAACTCAAACCAAGTTAATGTTCTGTGGTTTGGGGTTTTTTGGTTGGGGTTTTTTGGGGGTTTTTTTGGTTGGTTTGGTTTGATTTGGGTTTTTTGGGTTTTTTTTAAATGTAACAGAAGATTTTATTCTCTCCATTGTCTGATGGCTTTTTACTCCCTTACCACTTGTTCCTACATTACAACCATGCTCCAATCACTATTAACCATCCTCCACAGACATCTTACCCTGCCATCATCCCTGCTCTTTCCTAGTCACATGCCTGTTGTTGCATTTGCATATTCTGTGAATTGATACTGTGATATCCATCTCCTTGTGTTAGACATGTAACACATGCATAGGTTACTCTTTCAAATTCTGCGATTTCAGAAATCGTATATAAAATATAGGAAGTAGGAAATCGAAAAGTAACATGCTTCCTTTACTGACAGGGAGGTGGCTCGTGGATGTTGAGGTATTGGCACTGGTCAGGTGTTGCATCCTTAGCTGCAGAAAATAATGTTGGACTGTCTATGCTCTCCCTTGGCTCTCATTCTCATGAGGACTGTGTCTCTCCTGCTTGTTTGCTTGTTATATCTTTTGTATTATCTTTGTACATGACTGTTTCAAATTTCTTGAATATGTTATTTTTCTTGTTTATATCCTGTAAATCAACTTCTGTACAGCCCTAAAGACTACATTCATTTAATGACCAGTAAATAACCTTCTTGATTTATGCTTTTACTCTGAGAGAGCTCTGTTAGCATACTGGGCTCCTATTAATAGGGATTTCTGTTGAAGTAATATTATTCTTGTTATTCTGAATACCCAGTAAATGGTATCCCATGTTTATCTCTATAGGACTAACATCGTGTCCTTTTTAACCTTTTGTCACCATATTACTTCCCCTCTTGTTTCTGAGCCCCATCATCAAGTGTTATTGAAATTGGAAGTCATATTAAGGGCTCTCACCAAAAAGGGTTTAGAAGGAGTATGTTTGCAGAATGTCATAGGAATGCTGTTCCCTACAGCAATCTACTTGCCTGTACCCCAGAGTATTGCTGTTATGGAACAGAACCTGTGACATATACACACTGTTTAGCTGAAATGATAGGGGAAAAAGACATCTTTAGATAAAGTAAGAATGTTCATGACTGAGAGGATTTACTCTAGGATTTACTTTATTCTTTAGTCACTTCCACAGATAAGCAATATATAAACTTCATTATTAAAAACAATGATCTCCTTTATTATTTTGTTATACTTTATTGAACAGTTTTCAACTAGCAGCTAATGAGAGAAGGCAATCAATAGCTCTGAGAATACCTGAAATTGATTTATTCTAGGCTCCTTCTATAGTAATTTATTTTTGATGTGTGATAAAATCCACAGTAAGCAGGAAAATGCATAATGCATTTGCAAAATTAAATCCCTGTATTAGCATAACTGTAACAAGAATTTAACAATTACTGCAGAAGCATAGCCACAAAGTGGCTATTTTTTTCCTGGATTATTTTTTCCCTTCTTCACTGAATATATGTGTTAAAGGGAGTAGTATTTTTATAGAGAAAAGTAATTGCTTACATTTTGCTCTATCAGTGTTGTTCTGTATGAACACTAATCAGTCTCGGTGAAACTCACTGTACTTTGCCTGATCTCAAGCAGAGCAAATGAAATACTCATTAGATGTGCATTATCTACATTTTTCAATACATAACTGTTGGGAAGAAGTAGGCAAAAAGGTAACAAGTGTTTTCCTACAGCTCTTTATGCAGTTAAAATGGCTTAAAAAGGAGATAGAGAAGATAATATTTCCAAGAAAGCCTTGGATTTTATCTGTGCTGCACTGCTTGAGCTCCTGAACTTGATGACACTGCCATAATGTGCTTTTACGAGTAGTTCCTTGCAATGATAAACACTACAATGTAACATTAATAAGCTATGGGACCATTCTATTATTCTTTAAAACTGGTCTAATAATATTCTTTAATTCATTAAGTTGGCTGATATATAGCTGAGTATTTCAAAGACTAACAGTTGAAAAAGGTTTTCAGAGCCTTCTCTTTTCTTCTGGTCATCAACATAATAATTTTGTAATTTGACATGCTTATAATCTGTAGGTAGATGTCACTGTCATGTTTAATGATCCGCAGTTTGCTTTTTTCTTAGTGTGTAAACCAGAGTTTGGGAAAATTGGCTGTGTCACTTGCCCAACTTGGGCTGTGATCTGTCTGCTCTCAAGGCAGACCTCTGAGAACTGGCAGCTGCTTGGAGGTTCCTGTTGCTTCATCAGAACTTCTCTGGATACACTAGTGGGACTATTTGTTTTTCTTCTCTGGGAAGCTTAGTCCAACATCTTCCAACAATTTTCAGATGTCAGAAAACTATCACTGACATTCAGGGGATGTGACATTATCAGCTGACACGATGTGGCCATGCCACGATACAGAACATTGTGCTGTCAGCTACATTAAACTAAAGTTTCCCTTAAATTTTACCCAGAAGGAGTGGAAATAATTATATTTTTTTCCTGCTCTGGTGGTGATGCAATAGATAATTAATAGGATGTATTTGACCTTTATAGGGCTTGTCGACTCCAAACAGTGGTATTTAATGTGAACAACAGTAATTTAGTATCCTGAATATTAAGACTTATGATCTATAGCAAGACTAAGGAGATATCACATCCATGGGCAAGTGTAACATCTTCACAGGTGGGAAAAGGGGGAAAAAAAGCCTTCACATAAAAGATGCTCTTAGGGGAGGTGAGACTGTATTGACAAATGACTGCATATATTTATGACACCGAAAAGAACAGTTAGTAGGATGATCTTTGGTATGAATAATAGCTCTGACACTGGAAAAGAAACATATTCATGGCATAGTAGACATGTTGATTTAGATTTCTCCTTTATAAGAAATCTAGAGAAGTTATATTTTGAAAAACGTAACATGCTTGATCAATGGGTTTTTTTGTACCTTTCATCTTTTATAATTTAAAATCTGAAATGCTCAGTAAATTAAGTCAGTGGTTACTAGAGTGTGTTCTAGTTGAATGGATTTAATTAACAGTTCTAATTGCAGTAATGTCAGAACTCTGAAACAACACTATAAGGAATTTGCATCAGTTGCCTTACTCCAGAGTGTTTCAATCACTCAGCAAGTAGTTATATTTTCAAAATCTCTGAAAGGTTTAATCCTGGTTTTCAAGATGATTCTTAGATGCCACAACTTTTTGATATTGCAAGTATATTTCCATTCAGAAAAATAATTGTAAGAAGGATGATATCAGTTGCGGACAGCTAAAGAAAATGGAATGAGCAATAAACCCATCCAAGCTAAGTTCTTCCAATATATATAGAATTCCTCTAAGGAATATATAAACATAGATTTAGTAAAATTGTAAAAATGGGTATCTGAGTTTTCTGGCTCACTCAAAACTTCCTTTCAGACTGTAGAAGGCACCCACCATAACCATTTGTAGAGAAAGAGAAGGAATGTGTCTGTCCTAGCGCTGAACTAGCTGAAGCAATTGGGTTTTCCATTCTACCTGTGAGCATCATAGCAATAAGCAGTGAGGATGACTGTACAGCTTCTTTTGCCTCTGTGCTGCCTTGCTGTGGGCCAGTCTGACTCCATACCACCAGTGTCTTACCTCTTGACAGTGATGAGACCACTAAGAGCAGATGAGTGACTCTGCATTTTGCTCCTGCTTTTCCTGAGACTATTCTTCTGTATGGTGGAGCTACACTGGTGTGTCTGCAAGGGGGCTTGCTGCTGCTTTAAACACCTGTACCCAAATGCCTTCTGTTGGCACAGCTGAAAAAGTTGACACACAAACTTCACCCTTCTCATAATTTTGACAGGAAGTATCTATACATCCCAAATCTTTGTTCGCGAAGACTGGCCATACATACATCTATACATCTGTTATTTAAATGATTGCATTGTCATGCATCTTAATGAAATCAGCAGTAGGATAAATCATTTATACATGATGCACTTTCCTGAAACACTCCTGATTACAGAAGTGCCTACTTAATGGTAGTTTGGAGGGTTGGTTTAGAATGCTTACCTGTTTGGCTACATTAACAAAGTAGTTTTTTGCCTGATAAAGGCTTATTTTTTCCTAGAAAAATTTGAGACAAATACAGAATTATATATTTTGAATATGCTGTTGCATTACATGTGTATGTGCAGCATTACCATTCCTCTCTTGGTACGAGGGGAAAAAAAGTTAAAATGATAAGGTGAGGTCTTACCTGAAACTAAATTTTCCTGATCATCTTTGCCTATTATACATCTCTACATTTCAAGTAGAACAGTATAAAATTATGTAACCATCCTAATTACAGAAATAGAGAGGAAAAAACTCTTCACAATTTATTTTAGTAGATTTCAGTGATTCTAGTACCTAATCGAAATACCGTAACCATGAAATAAATGCTCTCATCACACTGGAGCAGATGATACTGCCTCAGGGGCTGTGGTGTCTGAATGAGCTGTCTTAAGTATTCAGCAAGGGAGATTTCTGTAAAATAGTTATGACCCTGGCTAGAGTTCAGCTCTCTTAGTTAAGACATAATGCAAGACTTGGCTAAAAACCTTCACACAAGAAAACAAATATTCACTATTGCTACCAGTGAAAAAATAAAAGTAGTGGCATAGAGTTATCTTTTGGACATCTCAAATAACATTTGCTCAGATTTGCCGTAACAGAAAGATGGATACCAGCCTTCAAATTGTGGAGATGACCTCCTTTCTGAGTGCCAGGACTCTGCTCAAATGTTCTAAGCAGTCTTGGGTTCTCTGCACCCTGGAGACGTAACACAGCCTAAGGCTTTCCCTGAAATCTCTCTCAAATCAGTTTTCGTACTGAGTATGGGCAAACCAGCTGCCAAGTTAAGAAACTTTCTCTGACTTCTCCCAAGTTCCAGTAGAACCATGTGAATGGTTTTCTCAAAGTTAAGATGCCTGCAAAAAATCCCCAATAAAAAATAAACAAACAACAAAAAAAACAAAACCAAAACAAAACAAAGCTAACCAACCCTAACCAACCAAAAACAAAGCTAGAAAAACCCTAAACAACAAAACAAAATAAACAAAAAATCCAACCCAAACCAAAACAACAAAAAAACCCCCAAACAACAACCTAAGGCTTTCTGGGCTGATGATGAAATGTTACAATCGTTCACCTATTATTTTGAAGTCACTCTCAGTGCAAGGAAGAAAGGGAGCTGGAGAAAGTGCTGAAAAGTCATAGGAATAGACTATGTTTATTTGCACAGGTACATCTGCACATACCTTATTCCATATATTTATGTGGATGTATTTATGTGGATTATGTCTTTATCTGTCTTCCTTTTTGACTAAAAAAATAGGTCTGTATCTGTTAGTGTGGTCTCAGAACGGCCCAGGATAGACAATTCTGCCTCAAGACACCTGAGGAGTCTGCAGAGCTTTCCCAGGAAGGTAGTGCAGCCATAGGAGTTGGGATGTGTAGAGTTAGTGGGTACTGAATGGACTTGAGGTACATCAGGGTGGTACTGGCCTTTGCAGGATGCACAGCAGGGGAGGGAGAGTGAAGGAGCCTTTCCCCACATCAGTTTTGTGAAGGCCTTTGTACTGGCCAGTGTGGTGCTTTTTAATATCATTGTCTCATTATCCTGTAATGGGATGTTGCTGTTCGTGTTCCAGCATCACCTGCATTGAATAAACATGATCTATGCTTAATTGAAGAAAAGATACAGTTAGATAGATATATGAGTGCATATAGATTGGGAAATGAGTAATAAGTGAATTTTTCTACTTTATGTTCAGGAAGTTTCTGAGTAGCTGCTTAAACATATTGTAATAATAGCTCAATTCATGACAGGCTATATCTACTGTAATTTCCCAGAATATAACTTAAAGTTTCAAAATTATGGAAGACTACATCTTTGAAAGTTTAAGGCCATCTTTTTGAGGAAGAGAAGTGTTTGCTGGAAACTCAGGCTGGAGAGTAATAAATCCTTCAGAAGCCAAGAAATGCTTGATGTTAGGAATAAAACTGAGGGTCTCAATTAGAGGAAGTAGCAATAGGGGTATGCTTTCACCTGCAGGAAGATTACATCCTTTAAATCAAATTTCATTCTTAGGGTTTTTTTTCCTCTTTGCTAAGAAGCAGAATTCATTCTAGACTATAGGAAAACCCTTTCTGTTGTTTTGATGTAAAGCCTTTGGGAGCCTCTAAATCACAAATAACTTTGCTATTTCACTTCATAGCTCCCATATCCACAGTTCCATGTATTCAGTATGTCATTCAAGGTGGATAGAATTTCATCAATCTTCAAAATGTGCAATGGGATAAAGTCCCAATGTTTATTTTTTCACTGTGCTCAAAACTTCAGTCACAGAAGAAGAAAAGGAAGCCCATAAAACACATGAATATTTAGAGAATATAAAGATAAATCCTTACTCATACCCAAAGGAATCAAAATTTTGACTAATAACAGAAAAAGAATCACTTTTGTACCTCATCTCAACTCAGTTTTTTAAGAGAAGTCTTCAGTTAAAACAAAAAAATAAAAACAAAATTTAAAAAAACAAACAACAGCAAAAGAAAAACAAAAGAAAAAAAACCAAACCAACCAACCAACCGAAAAAACCCCCAAGAAACCCCTCAAAACAAACAAACAAAAAACCCAAAAAAAACCACCAAAACAAAACAAAAAAAACAAAGAAAAAAGCAAACAAATGCCAAATAACAAAATCTTTGTTGTGAAGCTTCTTGTATCTCCTCTTTGGAAGGAGGTTGGCTGAATTGTATTTCCTTTTCTCTTTACTACTAAATGATTTTTTTTTGTCATTTAAATATCCTTCATACTTTAGAGATAGAGGTTATGATCAATGATAGGGCAACATTATGTGCAAAATAATTAATTTTAAGCTGTTAAGAAGTTGACTAAATAAACTATAAGAAACAGGGTACTGGCCTATGCAATAGGAAATCTTTCCAATTTTCGTAGTAATACTTATTTCATTTTCTCTACAACTGAAAATAAATCATGTCTTTAAGGGCCTGTTTGTTTGTGAAAAGTTACCTTCATTTACTTTTGATAGTAAAACAGCTATATCTGATTATATTTAGATATGTTATCAAACTGACTTGTGTCTGTCACCAGCTACCATACTATTTGATCTTATTCTTCATTATGGGACACAGTACTATTCATTTTGCCGTTATCCTCACACTTAATATACATACTGTGTATGTAGTAGCATAATTTACTGCTAGCTAATAACTGTTGTCTGTAGAGCTATAATCTTATATATAAAACCGATGCTGGCAATTTAGTCTTTCTACAAGCATGTTCTTACTTTATCCCTAATATCCCTATGATTATGATGTCAGAAAATGTGTCATGGATTTGTTTAGAAAAAAAAACAGCCAGAAATCATAAAAATAAATAAATAAACTTCCCTGAAGTTCATTTCAATATACTTATTTGCAGCTAACTCCATAATAAGAATGTACTGTGGGGAAAAAGCAAAACAAAAAGTTTGCTATGGGCTTTTCAAAAGGTATATGGTTTTAAAATTCAGTGTGTCAGAACGGGAAAAATAAAAGTAAAAATGCAATTAAGAAAAATACAGGGTAAATGTGACCACACCTTCAACAGACAGGAATTTATTCTCATCTGCTGCTGGGCAAGTGGTTGGTGTAACTACTTGCTCAGTTTCTATAGGTAGGTCATCATTTTATTCCATGACCATGGTTTATACTGCTCTTGAGTAATTACTGTGTGCTGATAGCAATCTTGCATTCAGCTGAGGAAAGAAAAAGAAAGTGCAAAATTTGCCCTATTTGAGCAATATCCAAAAAAAATAGTATCTAGATTTTATTTTTTTAACTTATAATCTCTCCCAGGCTCTGTCACAAGCTCCAGAGATGAAAAAACTTTTAAAACGCTTATGAAAAATATTTTCATAACATACTATTATAGTTGTGTTATGATTGTTCATCTGAAGGTCTATTCTGCACCCCAGTTTGCTGCCTCCCTTTGTGTTTAATAGAAAGAAAGTAACTTTTTGAAGACCATTTTTTGTCTTTGCACAAACAGGTGCAATATTTATACCAAAAAGTGACTGTCAAATTCTGTCAAATTGGCAAAATGAAAAAAAAATCTATCCTCCCTTCTCTTCATAGCAACATAAGGTTGCTCATACCAGTTATTAAAGCTAGAATATGGATTTTATCATTTATAGAAAGCCATGAGATGAAGTAGGTGTACTGTCTCTATAACTACCTGTATCAGGGCTTAATTAGATGTTGACACTTTGGTCTGTGTTAATTATATAAAAAACAGATAGCTCAGGCTGGGTGGGACACAAGCTTCACATCAAAGGACAGCGTTGCCTTTTGCGGGGACGCCCACCACCTTGTGAGCCTGCCGACTCCCCGAGAATGCAGCTTCTGCTATGGGGAATTCCAGGCATTCTGGGTCGGTAAGATAACTTCATAAGCAACACCTAGGGGACTGAGGGAGTCATACTGAGGGCTTATTTTTCCTACTCCTTCCTCTCTCTCAGATTTTTGTTTTGTTGGCCACCTCTTGGTAATAAATATTGGTTTTTGTTGAGCTTTCAACGGTGTATGGTTTCAGCTTCAGCATCCTTTTGAACTCTCCCTGCTACACTACTTCATAGTACTGATTTAGCATTTCCATTCTTTTCTACCAAAAGTATGAGCTCAGAAACTACTAATTAATGTATTTTGTAATTTAAATGCGTGCTACTTAGAAACTGTCCAAAACTCTATTTAGACTCTCTGTCATACACTCCATCACCAGCAATTATTTTATTCACACAGCCAAGACTTCAGATCCAATCCAGCAACAGTTGGTGGTATAATCCATTTTCTCTATTAATCTCTATGACAGTAAACATTCTCATTAAGGCATCACATCATCCATTTGCTTACTTACTCACCCGTACGTATTAAAAATGATTGTAACAGGTGAAATCTCATTACAAGGATCAGAGCAAATTTTAAGCACAGATTAATACCAACTAAAAAAAAATTAAAAACACAAAACCAAAATACCCCTGAAACAAACCCCTCAAATTAGACATGAGCAGATTTGGCTATTGAAATTTCTCGGGGTGGGAAAGAGGCAATAGTGAGCACTGTTATGCTGCTACAATTTAATGATGCAAGAGGAATAGAACAGATATAAAACATGTTCTTTAAGCATTCATCTTTTCTTTTGAGTCACAAGAGCAAGCATGCAGAATTGGACCAAGACAGGACTCCTCAAATGCTAGTCTAGCTCTAGGACTACTCTGATTCTGCAGCAGAGTTTGGATTACTTGCTTTCAGATTTTATTTTTTATTTTGATGTTAGAGTCAAAAGGAATTCAACCTGCACACTATATGGGATGGTTTGTGGGGTTTATTAACTTATTTTTGGTAATGTATGTTATTAATTTATTTTAGTAATGCATTTAGTATGCATATTTTATGTGTACTAAAGCTTATCGAAAAGTTCATATTTTCCTGTATGGGAAAAAAAAATCCTCACATTTTATGTTTTCTGAAACCCTCTGATAAGAAATTACTATTATAGCATTGCTGCCAGTTATAACAGTTTTTGGGTTGAATTCATTTTTAGTTTTGTAAAATTAATAAATTTTTTTCCAGTTAGGGCTAAACACTTCCTGGTAGGTGACTAAAAGAAAGTTAATAGTCTGGGGTACAGATAAATAACTTTAATTATTGTTCTATTTTCAACATACTGCATACTGCCTTTGTTGCAATAGTATCAGTTTGGCTTGTTTAAAAGAAAAAAAAAAGAAAATTAATCCAAACCCAACTCACAATAGCCTTCATCAAATAAATATTTCATCGGATTTCTATCTTCATTTTAAAAACCCCTTAAAATAACAAAGAAACCAAACAAATCCTCCACAAAACATTATATCAGCATATTTTTCAAAAATGTAAGGTCAGAAGGTACTATTGGATCATCTAGTCTGTGTATCAGAAACAACTGTCTGCTTTGCTATACTGTCAAATATATAATGAATAAAAAACCAGAAACACAGAATCATATACCTTTCTGTAAATTACACTTTGTGTCATAATTTCCATAAAGCTACCCAAGACTTCAAAGGATGACTAATCCAATACTTTTCTGATAGTTTGCTCTAATCATGAGCCAACTTTAATTTTTGTGTTCTAGCTGAGCTAGAATTTTGAACTTAATTTACTTTCTTCATTTTGGGCACTTTTTTATGTAAGAGGAAAAATACCCTTGAGTCTGAAAATTAGCCTTCCCCTCAGAGATAATCAGGGTTCAGTTTGAGACTTGAAAGTCCAGTGTTTCAATGTTTATAGTGGTTTCAACTTTTGCAAAACTTGTCCTGATCAGCTGGCAGTAAGATGTTGCCAGTAAAACTCAGTTTGGGGTAAAGAATTAATTAGTGATGTCATGATACAGCCAAATATTTATTCCCCTACTTGAATATTTATTTAAAATTGCCTACTTCCAAACGGGTGGCTGAAATTAATTCCAAAACTGTCATAAATGAGTGTGATGTGAAGGTGAGTGTAGTGTGTTTTGTGCTTGAAAATGGGTATTTTGAAAAGAGTATGAAATATTAAGTCTTACTACTGGTAAGAAAGTGTGTATCTCTGCAACTGTATATGTCCCAAAGGAAAGTTCCTGCTGCCACCACAGCTCTTAAATCAGTGCCTTGCCTATGAAAGGTTACATAATAATCTAGCTTGCTCTATGCATGGGTTTCGGTCATCATCAAGAGCCAAAGGTATCATCTTCTTGGCTTGTACTGGTCAACATGGCCCATATTCATTAGGGATCCTATGTACACTAGGACATCATAACTTTATCACTGACAACACCAAGTGGTAGTTCCCACCTCCTTTACTCAGCTCCCTCTGCACAGAAAGTTAGTTAACATTTGCCCTGTAAATCATCCACCCCACTTCCAGTGTTGACAATCCCTATGAACTAGCACTGAGCCTGCTACCTATTATCCCTTTACTGATATTTTTGAATTAAAAAATAAAATCCTTTTATGTTTATTAAGACGTTCTTTAATGATAACAGAATGACTATTTTATCTGGTTTTGGAAAAGGTGATATTTTAGAGCAAGTAACCACACAGTATACAGGTGTGATTTTTTTCAGGAGATAATAATTTTTATGACAATTGGGATTCTTGTGGTCTCCCTTTACATGAACTAAACTTTCTTGTATAAGCCCAAACAGAAAGGTTCTGCAGAGGTAAGCACTGCAAGGAGCCCAGCTCCCACCTCGGGTCTCCAGTGGAAGCTGTCTGCTACACAGAGCAGGAGGACAGAGAAAGCAGATAAAATGTGCCCTCTGTCAGAAAGGGATAAACAGATCATATGCTCAGAGAAATTAAAAGTCAGGGATATGAGAAACCCTTCCATTGACCCCAATCTTAGAGAGCAGCTGAGTGCCATGAGGGAATATTAAGCACAGTGCAGTGCAGCCTTACCCAGGCAATAGGTAAAAATGCCAACCTAAGATTACATACATCTATTTAAAATAATGTTTCAGCACAATGTCATGAATGAAAATAATTTTTTCTTCTACAAACCAGTTTACCCCTTATCTTCACAAACATTTTGCTAACTGATTCTGACTCATAATTTCAAAGTTATTTATATGCTTAAAATCTCTCAAGGAGGCAGGAAAGGAGTTGTATAAACTATCAGTGAATTTCAAAGGTAAGTGGGTGGCTATCTCCCTTGTAAACTTCCTTTAAAAACACAGGCTTGTAAACCCACTTCACACAGAGAGAAATCAGGGTAGGCAATTAAATTCAGAAAGATAACCATCACAGATTTTTTTTTTTTTCAGCAAATGTACCTTTAAATGAACTCTGTTTCAAGTAATTATGTTGAAACAAACAATTTTTTTTGTGGTAATGAATATTTCCTATGGATCATGATAATGAAGCTTGTAAGCAATGTATTGTTAAATTCAACCTGTGTTCTTGTGGATATGGTGTGGATGGTATGGATGGAACAACAAATATTTTCAAAGATTTCTCATTTTTCGGATAATTTAGTTACTCTTTGCAGGGTGCAAAGTAATTAGACTCCTTTATAAAGGTCTATGTTTCTTAATATACAAAAGCCTTTCTTTACTCTGTGCGGTACTCCAAGCTGCCTCCTTGTAGTTATCCTGTGAAATTCTTCAAGCTTTTAAAAAGTCCATTTGGCCACTGAAATAAATCATGAGCTCTGAGAACAGTATCTGGGGTTATTGCCAACATAGCACATACTAACATCTGAAAAATTTTAATATTTTATATTTTTCCTACTTTCACTGATGCAGCTTCAAAGAAAAAACAGGTACACAAACACTTTAAATACTTGAATATATTGCTTGAATACACCATAGGTCTTGGAACATCTGTGAATACTTTTGTTTGTATCTGTTAGGTAGCACCTGTAAGTTTTTTGTCTCTTTTTTTAAACCGTGTATAAAAATATGATATGTATTATTTTTAAAAATACAAAATTAATACATATCTATCATTAACATATGGGCAAATAATTTATGTATAAGGGCACACATTCCCCTCCCTTCCCTCTCACCCTGCTCTCCAGTATGTTTCTGTACTTGTGCTACTTAACAGTTTTCTCAAGTTAATTTCTTGGGTATGTCTATAACGTGCATTTTAAGATATCATACAGACAAACTAAATGAAGAAAAAAAGTAGCCACAGCAACATGACACATCATGTTACTGCAATTGCAGTTTCCAGTCCCCATTCTAGCTTGTGTAGGGATAGTTCACTTGCTTTGCAATACTTTGTCTTGCATACTATAACCTCAGTCTCTCTGCTGTCTTGATTTTTTTCAGACCTTGTCTTTCTACCACAATAAAATTACTGAGAAAAAGAAAAATCTGTATGTTTATGCATAGCAATATGATAGATATTTATATAAAAGACACTTATATACATGAAAGAAGTTCCTATTGTGGGGGAGGTTATTTCTTTCCTATATGCTTGACTTTACCAGGTGGAAGGTGAGCACTTCTTTTAGTGAATATTCTCTCTATAAGCGGGATACAATCATGATTTATAGGGTTTTAATTAAACTATCTAATGTTGTTTTCCTCTTTATTTATTTACACACTATTTTTCACCATATGAAAATCCAAGTACAAAGACAAAATTACCCTCACAAAGGTGAGAAGGTAACCCAGCTTTCAGTTAAGTTCTCAGTCTGGATGTGTAAGGCCCTGGCAGGCTGGCACAGGAGCATGAACCCATCTCACGGCAGAGAGATGGGTTCATGCCACTATTTGTCTCTAGGAGTTGTCAAAACTGGCTAAATCCAAGTCAAACATGTAATTCCACTGATACTCTCAGCTTTCTGGAAGATTAACATTTTGATGTATTTGGTAATCCTGGAGTGTTTTGCTTTATGTCTGATTAAGACTTAAGATGAACTCTGAAACTCTGAAAATCCAGCATCTTGTTTGATGTTGCTTTACCATAAGCTTGCTAAGTTTGAATGGCTGGGCTGATGCCAAGCAGACAGCCTTGGCTCAGTTCTTCCAAAGCACACGTGGTTGTTTATCTGCAGGAATATGGTGAATCTCAGGATTTCCTGGCCCCAGTTGTGCCTGTCCTCAGCTCATGTTGGGATGGGAGATGGTGCCCTTGCTGCTCCTCACTAAAGGGTTTTTTGTAAGGGGAAAAGAGGAAAATGTTCAAGAGGAAAATGAGGAGGATGTTCCAGGCCGGTCTCCAATCAGGGTGATGGTAAGTTCACATGATGGAGCACGTTTCAGTTTATACCTGAAGTTCATAATTAGAATGAAAAAATTACTTCAATATAAAATTTTTCAGACTTACCGTGCATACTTTCTGGTAAGGAAGCTGAAAATATATTACAAAAGTGCCCCCAGAGTAAGCTGTTTTCAGAATTCTTAATGGTTAGATATTAATATGTAGCTTGTTCATAAATAGCTCCTTCAGTCTTTTTTTTCTCTTGATGTATAAAATCCTTGTTGTTTTGATCAGTGATACAAATAATGCAATACAGTTTCTGTTCCCTGGATAGCTGAATATATCTTAGGATCCAAATAATATCTCAGGTGTTCATCACTATAAAGATGAGATTGATTTATCATAAGTATTCAGAAAAATTAATTTAAACTATGCTTTTCTCATGAAATTTCCTATCCTTTAGCAGAGTCAGTCCTTCAAATGTCCTCTATATAAAGAAAAACACCTTTAAACCAAATTGAACACAGTGCTAATAAAATTACAAAAAAAGCTTTATTAAAAAAAATTTCATGATAAGGCCTCAATTGATTTGTCTTTCCAGGCAATAATTAAAGAAGTAGGACTTTGGTTCTTTTCCATACAGTTAACTTAACTTCTTTTACTATTATTCTTTAGGCAGGAAAAAATTGAAAATGTAGGAAATAACATTAGAATATATTTGATAATTTTTTTTTTACATAATGTTACAAAATTTACCTGATTGCACATTATGGGCTAAATGTTATTTTCATTTAAATAGCAGTGCTATTAAATATGAAGTTAACAGACCAAACTAGGCAATGGTTGCAGATATCTTAACTATTTCAGTATCCTTTTTTTAGTTGTTAAAAATTGCTAATATGACAATTTGTAAACTGTAGTAACTTAAATGTATAGATTTGGAGTTTGTTGTGGGTTTTTATGTTTGTTTGTTTTATAAAAGTAGCCTTATTTTAAGGTGGAGATAAACATAAAGCATTAGACTCTTCAGTGTTCAATTTTGTCGTGGATTTTCAAGAAAATGTTAACAATGTGTTTCTCTAATTTTATTGATGACAAGATTTATGTGAAATGCAAATAACATAAAAAAGGTAGAGTTTAAGTAAATAAGATTATAAAAGACTAAAGTTAAATAGCTGCAGTACAGCTTGTATTATCTAGTGGAATTGAAAGCCTAGTGACTTTAAATATATATTTTATATCTGTGGATATTGTTATGGAACTAAGAGATAAACTGCAGAAGAAATTATAGCAAGGAAAAAGAGACAATCATTGAATTACATCTAATATCCATTTGAGAGTTGATTAGACAAGTTATAGAATGATAGTTGAAAAACAGACTGTTCTAGCTAATATACAGCCTTAAAAGTGTTATCTGTACTAGGGCAATTTTATGTTTTCTTTGTTCACTGGAAAAAGCAGCTGTGCACCTCATGCCCAAGATTCCTGGTTTGTGGGTAAGCAGAATAAGAATGGAGAAGGATCATTTTTATGTAGGTCTTGTACTTATCACATACTAAAGCAAACAAACAAACAAACAAACAAACAAACTTGAAAAAGAAAAAAAAAACGAAGACACCTACAGTTCCTCCCCCCAACAAACCCAGCACCAAAAAAAACCCACCAAACAAAAAAACAACTTACAAAACACACTTCTGCAGTCTCAGCCTGTGATGACAATATGTATTAAAAAAAATAAAGGAGTAGATTTAATTCTGTTAGACAGTAAGGATCATTTAGAGCAGACAAAAAAAGAGTATTTTCTATGAATTGGGAGTCATCTGAGTACATTTTTTACTTGGCATGAACTTATCTGGCATCATCATATCACACTGTATTGTTTCTTTCTTACTTCTCAGTTTTAATTTAATATATTTGATAAGAAAGGAAATTTGTTTATGTGAACCTGATACAAAATTTGTAAAGAAAAATTTTGGCAATGTTAGAAGAGGTTGAAATTCTGAATGTAAAAATTTTCTTTTTTTTGTTTTATACACGCACAAACAAGAACAAAAAGACAATTTGTAAACAAATAAGGTAGAAGTTGAATCCCTATATTTTTGGGGATTTGTCTTTTATATGTGGAAGCAATGTGTAATGTAGAGTTCTTCCATCTTTGGTGAGTGTCTTCCACTGTTCTGGCTCTGGTACTTTCCCTTGGTGCCTTTGACTTCAGAAACTGTGCAGTTCTGGGAATTAGGCTGTCCCATGCAAGCTGGAAAGAACCTGAGCATTTAAGGAAACACCACATCTAGGAGCAAGCTGCCTAGACACCCTGAAATCTTCTCTCAGTCTGGAGATGTCCCCTCCTTTCTCCTCCACAGACATGAGGACACTGAAAACTGCAGGTCTGGAAACCTTAAAAGCCTTGGTTTGAACAATGGTTCCCTGTCTGTCCAGACTCTCTAACGCAGAGCTGGGGTGCCCGTGGCTTCTGGACTCTACTGCAGGGTGCTGCTCTTGCTTTTAGTCATCTAAATTTATTTCACAGTGGAGGACTGATCCAGAATGCTCATCTCAATTAAACTGCACATAGCTGAAGTTTGACATAACAAAATAACGCACTTAATTTCATTTGAAGCACATGTCAGTGTTGAAGCCTGCTTTGAAACATTGATGTCTTCTTACCTGGTGAATACGCACAACCAAATTGTTCAAAGCCCTACTCCTTTGAAGATTCATGCTTGTGCATAGGCTCAAACAATTACTAGTCTTGCTGAAATCAATCAAACTGCTGACTTTCATCCTGGCTCCTCTGAAGACAATTTCAAATTTCCACTTCCTAGCAGTAAGGCCAGGCTGCTCTCAAAGTATTTTATGGGCTGCATGCTGGCTAATAATACAAAGGGGTACAACCCTTGTGAAACTAGATGGATTTCTTATCATGGAAGTGTGTTTTGGTTTTGTTTTGCTTTCTAAAGATATTGTGATAATGTGTGGTATTCAAATAAACCTATTGAGAGGAAGGCCCTGGTCCAACTTCCATCTTTTTTTGATTTTGTAACCTGTACTGCACATTGTTTCTTGTTTCTTTTTAACAGTTTAGCTCTTTGTCTTTTGTACAGGGATTTTTTCTTTTGTCCCTGTATTAAAAGGCGTTCCCTACCAAGGAAAATGGGTCTGACTTCACATTATGGCCAAATAGAAACTCAGATTCTTCAATACAGAGACTCCATTCTTGTTTATACCATTGTTACTATTTATTCTTGTTTTATGTCTTCCTCTTCAGCCAGCCTTGTAGGTGAGACTTTGTCCAAATTCTTCTAGATTTGAAGTATACCTCACTTGTTGAGATATCCTTTTTTGTTTCATCTCTGAAAATGTTACATCTGTGCTGCATATGCTACATATCACCTCTGAAATAGGCCTTTTACAGTCTGGACTGTGGATTTGATGTCATGCTTAAAACCCTTGGTCCCCTTCCCATAAATGAAATAATATTTCCAACCTATCTTGCAAGTACTATTCCCAGGAATAAGACTTATATTTAAGTGCTTGTGGCAAGTCATCCCATTCAGTGCTTTACTGGATATCTCCAAGATCTCTATCAGACATACAGCCGTACCACAACTTGCTGATGTTTACTCTTTGTGCATAAATATACTGTAAAAAATGTTCTATTTTGTTCAATCTTCTAGTACTCATGACCACTATATCATCCTCAGCTTATCATGTGGGGAATGTTGCAGAGATTTGATCAGAAGTTTTGTGATGAAATGCCTTGCAATATGATTTCTAATCTGGTTTTGCTCCAAAGATGAAAACTAGATTTTTCACTACCAAAATTTATGCAGCATGTTGTACCTGTCTACTTGATCATAATCAAGTAGAACTGTTTCTGTCATGTCTCTTTTAATTACTACAAAGAAACACAGGTTATGCATTAGTGTTTGTCCTCATGTCGTTTTACAAAATGACTGTATGAGCACTACATCATTTTAAAATTCAGGGATGGGAGTTTTATTTACAATTTTCTTTATCAAACACTTCAGCACACAAGGCCACAAGCTTCTGCATGTACCTACTTCAGATAGGTAGTTTATCGTTACTCTAAATAATTTCTTTCATATGCTTTAATCAGAGCAATTTGCTTCTCCTTCCATCTGACCCTCTGCAAAACCCAAATAACAATTTGTTAGTAATTTTGTGGGTAGGAATTTACTTTAGAGTGGTCACACTACACTGCAGATGCACTCCAAGCGCTCTCAGGTTCTACAAGGATGCAGACTTTCTGGTGGGAGAAAGAATTCTACATCTGATTCCCCAATGGATTCCACACAGTTTCTAGTGCAAAATGGCTTTGAACATGTTCAGTTACTTAAAGTATACCTTGATAAATATTAAACTATGTCTATGGACATTCATCTCCCTCCTCTCTCACTTGGTGATAATTTTGCTCAAAAGTCACAGTGCTCATTCTATGAAGAAGTACAGGAATCTGAATTAACTACATTTCAAGTATCCTTTGTTTTATGGAATTCTTGCTTATACTAGGTATTTACAAATAGACATTAAAATTAAACCCTTGCTTAATATTTCTGGAACCAACATGGTGACAATGTTTCCACTACATCAGACTTCACAAGATAGAATGCTGTCTACTAGCATTGCAGAAATAAGGTAGTCAAAGAGACAGCAGCTACTTACATCTGCAGTGCAAAGCTAAAAAAACACACTACAAACTTCAGCTGTTTGATTTCAAGCGTAAATTGTTTGTTCTTTTCTTTTATTGGAGAAGTTATAGAATCAGAGCATAAACTTTTCATATCCTTTGTTGACAGTTGTGGGGCATTATTTTTGCCTTTATTATATTTTCCACTGCACATGTGGAAAGATCATAAGACTTGTAATTGATTTGTCTTTTCCTCTATCTTGAGTCCTGGTAAGTTTTACTTTAAATCTCTGAATTGTTCTGTACAAGTGGATGTCATAATTTCAAACTTCTACGTAAACAGATAGACTACCCTTGCTAATTACAGGCATCTTTCAATATTAACTCTGAAAACCTGATGTAGCAGAGCCCTAAGCACCTGTCTTCCATTAAACATCCTTTAAGGTTTCCAACACTGAGTGTTAGTCAACACTTGTTTGACCCTTGGTTTTAGTTATAAAAGTAAATAAGTAAATCATCTTCGTTATCTCTTTGGCTCACTTTATTCAAAATTGCAATCAAGCCTTTTATTGATTATTATAAAGCTGCAAGCAATTTTTACATAAAGAATGTCTTGTTGAGTTCTAGTTAATGTTAAACCATATAAAATTTCTCTCTCTTTTTTCCCCATCTTTTCCTTGTCTTTTTTCTCTCATCTCACTGACAGCTCTCAATGTTGGATGAAGTTTGATTCTGCATGTGTTACAAAATATTTTGTTCTGAATATTGCACAGCCCTTGAAAGTACTGTGCTCAAGTTTTCCAGATTTTTCTTTCCCTGCTAAACATTTGGCAGTAGTACTGGATTAAAAACGTCATGCTCCATGAATCTTTCAGTGACTGAAAACTTGAAAATACTATTTGTTCATAATATTGCATGATTTTTTTAACAAAAAATATGTTTCCGGGTAGGGATGCTGTAAGTGCAGCTAGTATTCTGACCATGTGCATACAGGAACATTTCCAGGTGCCTCTTCTCTACCTACACTTTTATTGCATTGACAATGTTCTCAGGCACATGATCTGATTTTGAGTTGATCACGTGCAGGGCCAGGAGCTTTACTTTGATGATCTTTGTGAGTCCCTTCCATCTAAGGATAATATATGATTCTATGATTTTCCGTAGTGAGTTAGAAGCTGTAAGGCTTTTGCAGTATTAGGACTTAAAGTAATCAGAGTTCTTGTTTAGGTACAACTAGAAATATTCAAGAGAAATGGGGGCAAAAAGGAAAATAGAAAGAAATTCTAAACAAAGTGCGTGAGTTCTTTTTCCCCTCTTTCATTTAATATCCCTATAAATAATGACGCATAAATATTGTGGTAAGAGGTATATTCAAATGCCGTTAATTGATAGATATAAGTGTCTTTAAATTATTATTTAATAGTGTATATTTTTTTATTTCCAAATTATCATGAAGATTTAGGGGTTTTATTGTTTCCTGTTGCTTACAGATCAGGTGTTATTTTAAATTCTAATGGAAATTCTTCCCCAGAAAACAAGAAGCATTACCAGTCCCCACACTGAATCTTAGTTTGATTTAGCAGGATGCTGCAATACCTCAAACAGCACCTAAGGTCTTTAAATCTTTTATAGGTATACATACATGTGATATGTATACATCATTTGATTTCTGAGGAAATGTGCTGCAAATTTATTACCTTCACCTAAATGCTTTTCTGTGATAAAGTGTACTGTGAGTTAGAATCAAAACAGAATTATTTTAGCAAATCAAAAGATTGTGGTTTTAATTATGAGGCTGGAAACCGGGTGACAAAGAGAAAAATTAAATAGTAAAATTATCAATATTTAACAAGAAGAATACATCCTGGCTACCCTGGTATGTCTCATCCAATGTTACTGAGATCTGACCTAGATAAATTTTTAACTTGGGGATATCTATTGCTTTTCAATACTGAGCCCTAAGGTTTTGTTGGACAATTGTTGAGAAGTTTTCTTTTTGCTAGCCTCAGCCTGCCTGCCTGTTTTTTCTCATGGATTCTGGGTTCTCTATTCCCACCTCTTTTCCAAGAGGGATTTATGGGTCCCTTAGTTTCAAGCCTTTCATCTTTCGTCTTTAGTTGCTAGGAATGCAGTTCTGGTGGTTTTATTTTTCTTCTTATGTTTGTTTCCACTGAACAGCGATGGTACACAGACAGATATGGTAGCTGAGCCATTCTCCATCAGCAGAAACAGAGAATTCAAGGCTTATCTCGGTAATTTTACTTTGTTACAATAATTTTAATACAGGAATAATACCATATGTATATGGTTAACACACCATATCTAATAAAATGGACAAAACCATGGATAAAACCATGGCCTTTCTAAGACATTAATTTTCAGCATAGCCTTAGCTGGAAATACGCTACGTCAAAACGTATTCCAAGGAGCTGGTTGTTGCAGATGGCTGTAGTGGGCAGCAATAATGTATCAAGGATTTTTTAAGTGTCTTTCCATGATGACAACCATTAACAAGCAGATTAATTTGCGGCTTAATTGTAAGAGGTTACCAAATAGCATGGCCTTCAGCCTGTCTTTCCAAGTACAGACTGCTACAGAACAATTATTTTGGCCAGCACACTGGAGGAACTGGAAGCGTCATCTCATTTGTGATGCTGGGATCAGTCTGTGGTGATCCTACAACCCTTGCTTAATTAATCCAATTTTGGCTTTAGACTTCTATCTCTGTTTGGCACAGCAAATACAGCTGTGCTGTGAATTTTATTGGAAGCAGACATAACTGTGCTATACGCTCAGAAGGTTTTCATGCTGAATATTTATTCTTTTGACTCATTTCATAGTTAATATGTGCAGGCACTTGTGGCAGGTTGCTACTTGCTGACTGATTGGCACAATTAATTTCCATGTTCCAGTTGAGATACAATTCTGAAATACAGTTTGCTCATTCATTATGGGCTATTGCACATAAATGAGAAAAAAAAAATCTTTCAATTTTAAACTGACCTTTCCATCAGAGACTGTCAATCCTCTGGCTCAAATTTTTAAATATTCAGGGGCCCTTCTACATGTTAATTGGATAGCAATTTTGAGAAACAGATCCATATCTTCAGGAGGGACTAAGAAGCATAGAACACAATTCAGACTAATGAATTTGGAGATCCAGTGTTGTTAAATTTATAGAGAATTCCAGTCTGTGTTCTACATTTTGATGTCTCTCATAGAGCATTCCACGTCTATTCAGAAGGAAAAGAACAATAGTTGTCATCAGTGACTTCCTTCTGAGGGAAACAGAGGGCCCAATATACCAACTGGAACAAACTCGTATGGAAGACTGCTGCCTCCCTAGGACCTGGATAAGGAATGCCACCAAGTCTCCAGCCTGGTGTGACTATTATCCATCCACTCTTTCATCAGGTGGGCAGTGGTGAAGTCACGACAAGAAGTCTGAGGACCATCAATAGAGACCTCAGGATCTTAGGATGACAAGTTAAGGGATCAGGAGCACAAGTAGTGTTCTCCTCTATCCTGTAAGTTACAGGGAATGATGAGGGAAGAAGCAGGGAAATCATACAGATGAATACATGGTCAGAGCCTGCTGTTACCAACAGAATTTTGGGGCTTTATGATCATGGGTCAATTTACATGCCATCAGGCCTGCTGCTGACAGACATGATACACCCATCTGAAAGAGGAAAAATAAGATCCTTGATCAGGAGTTAACGAGTCTCACTGAGAGAGCTTTAAACTAGATTTAAAGGGGAGAAGGAGTAAAACCAGGACTGCTAGAGATAAACCTGGGAATGGTTCCTAATGTGAGAATTAGGATTTGTCCCCCCAGAAAGGTGGCAGGATCAATACCCTACTGAAGTGCATCTACACCAGTGCACACAGCATGGGCAAGTAACAAAAGAATCTGGAATCCACTGCGCAGAACAAAAACTATGACATAGTTACCAACACAAGAAACATGATGGTGTGACTTGTGCAACTAGAGTGCTGAGATGGGTGGCTATAAGTTCTTCAGAAATGACAGGAAAGGAAGGAGAGGACTTTATGTTGGAGTGGTGTTTGATTGTCTGGAGCTTAATGATGGTGATGATAGGCTTGAGTACTTATGGCTAAGAATCAGGGGAAAGGCCAATAAAGCAGAAGAAATATTCTATAAGCAGCTGGGAGAACTCTCACACTTGCAAGCCCTTGTTCTCATGAGGTACTTCAGCCTGCCAGATGCCTGCTGGAAATCCAACACAGCAGAGAGAAAGCAGTCTAGGGAGGTTCCTGGAGTGTGTGGAATATACCTTCCTGACACAGCTGGTGAGGGAGCCAATTGGGGAAGCTGCCCCACTTGACCTACTGTTCATGAACAGTGAAAGACTGGTGGAGATGTGGCAGCTGGAGGAAGCCTTGGGCACAGTTTTCAATTCTTGAAGTAAGGAGTGGGGGTCTGCAGAACTGTTACCTTGAGCTTTCAGAAGGCAGAGGTGACTGGTTGACAGAGTCCCTTGGGAAGGCATTCCTGAAGGGTAAAGGAGTCCATGAAGGCTGGACATTCTATGAAGGAAATGTTAAAGGTGCAGAAGCAGGGTATCCCCATATGCCAAAAGATGAAAGTTGGCCTGACTGAACAGAAGGCTTTGATTGCAACTCAGGGAGGGGGAAAAAAGAGAGTGTATCACCTTTAGAAGAAGAGGCAGGCAGCTCAGGAGTGCTACAAGAATATTGTGAGGATATGCAGGGAGAAAATAAGAAGGGCCAAAGTGCAGCTAAAACTTAATTTGGCTGCTGCTGTAAAAGCAAGAAAATTGTTTTATATTATTTTATTGTTTCAAGAAAATTGAAAATATATCAACAACAAAGGAGCCAAGGAGACCATATAGCTCGCTACATGGTCCTGAAAGGAGGTTATGAAAAGGTGGGGATCAGACTCTTCTTCCAAGTAACAAGTGGCAGGTTGAGAGGAAATGGCCTCAAGTTGTGCCAGTTGAGGTTTAGGTTGGATATTAGGAAAAAACTTTTCACTTAAAGGTTGATCAGATATTAGAATAAGCTGCTTATAGAAGTGGTGGAGTCACCATCCCTGGAAGTGTTTAAAATCATGTACATACAGCACCTGGGACATGGTTTAGTGGTGAACGTGGTGGTACTAGGTTAACATTGGACCAGATAATCTTAGAGGCCTTTTCCAACCATATTAATTCTATTATTCTATAAATATTAAAAACATCTCTTTGGTGACGTGTTTTGGCTCTAAGCAGGGCTTTTGCAAACACAATCTTGTGCTAATGCAGCTTTCTGATTCCTAGACATGGTGATTCATTTCTTTTCAACCTAGAACATAGACAGGTCCTATGTTGTTTACAGATTTTACAAAGTAATAGTAATGCTAGTTTACAACTACAGCAGTCATGTTTTGCTGTCACTTCCTGCATAGTGAAAACAAGGATGAAATGCTGGAAGATTGTAGGGAAAACTTGAAAATTAGTCATCAAATGCTCTTTGTTCACTGCTCTGAAATCAAGTATATCTTGCATTTAGGAGAGGATGAAGAAAATGGTAGTTGTATGAAACATGAGGAACTATCAAATAATAATTTATAATAATTTTACTTGATCTGAATTTTGAAACCCTGATATTATGAACTGTTTCTCTTTCATGGTCTTTATTAATAATTGGAGTTTCAACTGATCAGTGTTCTTTTGGGCCAGACAGTCCAGTACAAGAATAAAAATCCTATCTAATGGACTCTGGAAGGTGCATGGTTTACCCATAGTTTCATTTAGTCCATGAAAGTGTGCCTACTCCAGCTCATTACGTTACAGAAACAGCCTCAAAACTGTAACAGTTGCAGAACAAAAAGTTCTAAATGTACCTTAGTCCCTGAAACTGATTTTAAGTACATTATTTTGCTCATAAACCTAGTATATATACTGAGAAACTTATTTTCTTGATCACTTGGAAGAGTTAATCCTCTTATTATTTAATTACTAAAAAAAAAATACTTGAATGTTTTAATTCGCACTTCTCCTAATTAATATAATTACAGAGATAATGTAATACAGTTACACAGAAGATGTAATAGGTCATGTAAACAGAAAATTATATCCATGACATGAAACCTAATCAAAACCAAGAGAAGCATAGGCAGTGTCATTGTTTAAACAAAATGCATTCTTAATATAGCACAAATGAAATCTCTGCATTGCGACACAACCCACAGGAATGATTAAACCAGAGTTAAACAAGGAGATACAGTACTGTATAGAATATGTAGTGTACTGCAAATATCTAGGATAGAAATAAGTAGCCAAACAAGTTTTTAATGAGATGCAGGTAGCATGTAGATTTAAAACATAACAAAGGTTTACAGGGAATTTTGTACCTAATGAAAAATACTATTGAATAATAATAATAAAAATATGTAATATCATGTAAATAAAAAATATTCCTTCCTGTCTTGCTTTTGTGAGATGATGACTTAGAAATACTAATATGGGTAAATGTATGAGATAATTTCACTCTGTAAACCAAAAGAATCTTAATTGTTAACAACGTCTGGGTAATACTTATAATTACATCAAAGATACTACATCCTAATGAAAATCTCTTAGTGTTTTATACTTACTACATAACTGTATATTCCAAGGATATAGTTTCCATTTTACTATTTTTTATTTTATATTTATTACTTTTTTTTTTTTTCAGGAGAAGTAATGTCAGATTGGAAATTCTTGGATCTGAAAGAGTTTTTCAGTCCATCCTTCTCTTCCACAAAATATAAATTAATTTCTAGGCAACACGATCTCAAGCTCCACCCTAGCTGTTTCCTAGAGCTTCCATATCTTTGCAAATGAGTCATTCCTCCTACATTAACTGAGTTCTGGGACAGTGTAGTAATTGTTACTACTAGTGGTCAGAGACGACAGTGTTGTTAAGACTAGTACTTAACAGAAAGAAGTCACTTTGACTGAGAAGAAAGTAATAATAAAAAAAGTATTTGAAAGAAATCAAATAAAAGATAGATTCAATATGGTCTGAAGTAGGATAAAAATGTGGTAAAAATTTTAGCACAGTTCTTTGCAGTATTTTTCTCCTGCTTATCTCAGTCAACTAGTAATTCTTAGCACATCTTGGTGCTAGCATTGTGAGGGTGTTTTTCCGTCAGTAGTTTTTCATAGTAGCTCAAAATAGAGGCCTGTTCTTGACTATTGCAAAGGTTATATATTAGATGCAAAATGATCAAGGGGGAAAAAGGTTAAAGATGATTTAGAGAACAACTGAAAGCTAAGCTTAAGGGGTTCTGAGAAGAGTGAAGTATTGATCACCACCTCTACACAGTTTTATCCAGAGAAAACTGAAAACAAGAAAACATACAGGGCTAGAAATTATTTTTAAAGTCAGTGTAAGAGGAAAGTGTGTAATCTGGGGACTCAACATCCTTCACACGTTGTAGAAATCATGCGGAGTGAATCTATAAAAGGAATCAAAAGCACTGAGATGACGTTTTGCCTGAAAGATCTTCCACATAGAGAAGATCCACTGCAGATGTTTTATGCTCAGCAGCTGTGGGTTTTTCCAGTGTCTGGAAGCAACAAATAGCAGAGTTGATGCAAGGTAATGCACAGGTCTAAAGAGAAGTGCAGACCGTGCTGAAGGCTAATTGATCAGAACCCAATAATGTCACATAATTAGCAGAATGAATTTAAAGATCTGGTACTGTATGTAACTATAATAATTATCAACATTTATGCATGTGTTGTGAAAGGAAAGGAACAGGTTGGAGTTGCTCCTTTACAAGCCTCTGATATGCATAAATTGGAATTTACTCTTTTTGGTGTCTTGCATTGTATGCTGCCAGTCAACTAGAAAGCAGATGGTAGATTAAGAAATCCTTTTCCATGTTGCCAGAGTTTATAGTTTCTATATATCATTAAAAACACTCATTTAGTGCTTCAACTGACATTAAAATGATAATCTGTACTATGTAAGAGCTCCTAAAATTTATTTTTGGAAGTTATATCAACATTCAGGAAGGATATTGAGGTGCTGGAGCAGGTCCAGAGAAGAGCAACAAAACTGGTGAAGGGACTTGAGAACAAGTTCTATGAAGAGAGGCTGAGAGAGTTGGGGTTGTTCAGCCCGGAGAAGAGGAGGCTCATCACTCTCTACAACTCCCTGAAAGGAGGTTGTAGCCAGGTGGGAGGTTGTCCCAGGTGACCAACATTAGGACAAGGGGGCACGGTCTTAGGCTCTGCCAGGGGAGGTTTAGGTTGGTTATTAGGAAAAAATTTTTCACAGAGAGAGTAATCAGACATTGGAATGGGCTGCCCAGGGAGGTGGTGGATTCACTGTCCCTGGAGGTTTTTAAGCTGAGACTGGATGTGACACTTAGTGCCATGGTCTAGTAACCACAGCAGTGTTGGATCAAGGGTTGGACTTGATGATCTCAGAGGTCCCTTCCAACCCGGTTGATTCTATGATTCTGTGATTCTGTGATTCTATGATATGATTAATTTACTAAACTACCTTTCACCTTCAAGCAATAATCTCAACCAAGGTCATCTCAGATCGTAACAGAAGTGCACACAGAATAAATTTTTAGTAGCTTCTTGTGGAGGAATGATAGTATGTCCATGTTCTTTGTAATCATGTTTCACTCTTCTAGACACACTCAGTAGAGATACTAAAAACCTAGGAGGACAAAATACACCTGTTATTTTGAAAGCAAGTGCTCATTTCAGGGTCCAAACAGCCCAGCAGACAAATAGTTCTCCATCCTTTTAGAGAAGTGTAGCTACAAGTACTGTTACACTGACTCAAGAAAAAACAAAAGACTTATTTAAGGAATTGTATAAAGTATTATTCATATCCTTGACTCATTACAACTACATCCCTTTACCTTGTGACTGCAAGGGGTACAATGTATTGTATAAAAACACTTAGACTGGATGAGGTCTTCAATGTCTAAACTTTTCTGTTAGTCTCCTTGCAGCCCTATTCTCTGAGTTTTCTCTCATTTTCAAGAAAGCTTCAATTTTTTTCTGTCTAATGCTCATTAGCTCATTAGTGCAGATGATACTTGGACTTGCTAAAAATATGTCATCTCATTTCCTGCATTCTTTTATCTCTGAATTTTCATTTATCGTGTTCCCATTTTTTCAAATTACATGTATTAATTTTCTTCCTACTCCCTTGACTCTTTTTAATATATCTCTTTGCTTTTCTCTGTCCATTTTCTTTCTTATATTCTTGTTCCAATTTTATTTGAGAATACTGTTTTTCTACACAACATAATTTACCATGAAGACCAAAAATTCCTCAAAATACATATGACATCATTTTGAAATACGTTTAGGAACCACAAGTCTTATACAGTTTTGGATTCAGCACATATACTGACTAAAGGTGTAACTTACATGCTACAAATTGATGTAATGAGTCACATTTCTTAATATTAGTATGAAATTTTTTTAACATGAACTGAAAAAAAAATTAACGCAATGGCAAAATTTGCAACTAGTTTGTTAGTAACTCCCCCCAAAATAGAAATGGTTTTTACAAATTCTTGTCGAGCTTTCTTGATAGAAAAAGAAAAAACTCAGAATCTGTCAGCCTCTGGTGCTCTAAGCATTGTGTCTTTTTAGTCTCCAAAGCCACTTTTACTAACACAAAGTCATCTCTAGTGGGAAGGTTCTTTGAAAACATTTACTATATCTTAAAAAATGGCATCCCATTCTTTGTCCTTTTTATTTGTGACTTTTTGATGTAACTTTGAAATTTGTCTGATCTCACTTATGGCTGGAATCTAATGGAAGACTTTTCATAGGAACAAAAACGATTCTGTGATTCTGTGGTATTAGAACTACAGAACCAACCAACCAACCAACCAACCAACCAACCAACCAAAAGAACCTTGAAACCCCCACCAAAATTGTTTTTATAAATTTACTGGAATTCTTTCACACTGACGTTGAGAATAAATACATTCCATTCTGAATTATTATTAGAATAAGACTGTGGGTGGAGGTCTTCACGTATGGTATATTATATGTTCTTGAGGATCTCTATTGAACATCTACAGTTCCTTGGCACTATAATGAGTTTGGATTAAGTAATTTTTTATTTAAATTGAGGATTTAACATTATTCTTTTTGGGGCTCATGTTTCATTGATTATAGACAGTAAAGAGGTTAGTCACTTGTTCTTTATTTACTGTATCATATTGGGCTACAGTAAATAATTTTTGGACAGTCCTCATTTTCATTTTTTCAGACATGATTAAAAAGAAAAATTGTTGTTTATTTTTACTTTCAAAAGTTATGTTGTGTAGTCAAATACCAATGTCAGGTATTGCTCAAATACACAAAACTGACGTTACAGAGACCAAGATAATCTTTTTTTTGCAGACAGTACTATATGCTTGGTATAGGCATTTTTAGCTATACAAAATAGACTACCTGGTAATATTTTAAGATTTTAGATATTTTCTGACCAATATAATCTTTTGTATACTGAAAAATATTGTAATTTTGTTATCAGTTATGAGGCTTTTATTTTTTTCATTGTGGGACTGGGGGGAGACAAGTGTATTGGTTTCTCCTTTCTTTGGTTTATATGGGATTCTTTGATTGGAAGTAGGTGATAAAGGAATTAAGCACAAATAAAATATACAATTACTAGAGCAAAACAGCATCAGTAGAAACAAACATATCAACAAATTGACCTGGGGCTAAATAGCTTCATTTTGCTCTTTATTAAACTTTGTGTTCACTGTAATTGCTTTTCCATCTCTTTAGTTGAAAAAAAAAATAAAATTGAAGATTTATAAAAGAATGTATTTTGGTAATATGATATACAATGAAACGGATGTGCTATATCTGATATTGCTGACTGCTGTAGTTGCCACTCAAAGGGTAAATTTCTTTCCTCCTTAAACAAAGCTGTAGTAAATGAACCTGGGGAGATATTTCCTTGTAAGGTTTAATTGGGTTTACTTGCATAGAACGTAAATTTAATTTAAATAATTGAATAAAAGAGGACTGAAACAGGGCTAACAGGGACCTGTTCCTTGTGTTCTCAAGAGAGAGAATTTAATCCTTTGTTTGACTAACAAACAGTGTTTGCCGCTGAGATGAAACTCTGTCCTGCAATCATAGCTACATTATCTAGCTCAACTATATTCTTGTTTGATTTGTACAACTGCAGTTCTGCTAAAAGTCATAAAAAAACCCTTAAATCACCATCTATGGCTAAGTCAAATAGTTTCTCTTAATACCTCTTCACTTATAGAAGAATATTTGAAAGGCAATTAGAAGGAGCATATCCAAATCCAATACCTGGAAGCTGTTTCTTTTTTGGGTTTCTTAAAATGGATTTTTATCTTACTCTTTCAAAATTGTCTTTCAGGATAATAAGAAGGGTGTTCTTTTGAGTTTCCACAAAAATTTACTGTCTTCCATGCATTCATCTGTGTGGTGCAGGACTCTGGGAATTGACGGTGTTTTTTGTTAACTTGGTATTAGTTGCATTTTGAACAGAATAAACACTAGGTTGAAAACTGACTTGTGTATTATCCCAGGAGATGCATGTATTATTAAATTAAAGAAACTCATTGTTTGCAATTTCATTGTAAAAGGACCCTACGAAATACTGCAGATTGGATGATCAATAGTCTACAGAGCTATCAATGTGAATCAAAGATTTTTCTGTTTTCCATTCTTTTAGTGACTTAAAAATATAACAGCTGAAAAAAAGAATAAAGATTAGGTTTATGAAATTACATTAATATAGTTGACCTGAAAAGAATTTATTTAGTAGAAAACAGAAGAAATAAAAGGAATGAAAAAATGAAGAACAACATGGGCCAAATATCAGAGAATAAAACCTTGTCAAAAGCTTTTTGAAAATCCAAATTAATTATATCAATTAATCAATGCTCATTAATGCCTTCAAAGTAATCTGTTAGATTTTGGGGGAATTACTGCCTATGAAAGTTTTTTATTCCTCTTGCCACAGAATCTGATATGAGCACTAGTTTATATGCTGCAATAGTTTATATGTTGAGTTGGTAACTCACCAACTTTATATAAGACTTCCTTCACTCTTGAACAAATTGCCAGGTCCTGGCAACTGTTACTGTTCAATTTGTTAATTTGCATTAGAATCTCTGCTACTGATGCTTCTTTTTAAAAAAAAAGAAGATTTATCCATCTTATGTCTTGTGAAGAAGGTAACCTTCCTGACCTTCTCCATAGAGAACACTGATGAAAGGATTCCCGTATCTTTTCTGCAGTGGTCTTCCCTTTCTTTAGTGCTGCTTTTGTACTTTAATAATCTACTGGCCCCACTGACTCTACAATTGTCCTATTTCTTCTGTGCTTGAAAATATTTTTATTATTATCTTTTCTCCCTTCTGCAAATTTCATCTTAAGGTGTTACCCGACTTGCTGTACTGTAGTCTTATATTTAACTTGCTAGCTCTTTTTTTTCATATATGAAAGTGAATGACAATTTCTGTCCTTTCAGACTGCTCCTTTAATGTCCTGAAATTTAAAATTAATGTGGTTATTTTTTTTATTGTTGACAAAACTTTGTTCAAAGATTCCAATATGTCATGATCACCACTCTTCATAGTTACCCCAACAGGCATCTGAAAGTTTTGTACTGTGTCACTCTCAAAAACTATGAAATGGAAATTTGGAAAAACCTAATAATAAAGAATCTATGATAGATGTGTATGAATTAGTAATGGGTCATTGAGATGTACAAGATCAAAACGTGGTTTTGTCAAATTTTTATGATAGATGGACACTGAACAGTGATTTCAGGATTATACTTTCAGGTAGCTTTTAACGTGTACATCTTTTTCCTTTTATTTCAATTTATCCATAATACTTCAGTTTCTTCTTGGTAAAATTTTCATCTTCATAATGAGCCATACCCTTAAGTTCTTGTCCAAATATGGCTCCTTGTACCTATTATTTTATATTATGAAGCCTGACATGACTTCTTTCATCCAGTATGTGCCTGAGGTACTTAGTTTCAGTGGTATTTTAAAATCCAAGCCTTTTCAGCATATATACTATTAAGTACATTAGTGAAGATTTAGATAGGAATAGACATTATGAGCAGCATAAATTTCTCATGTATTTTGGGGGCATTCATTTTAAACAATTCTTTTTCTAGTGTTATTTTCTGGCTGCACATTTGCAATGTTTGTTTTATTCTATAGTTATTTGCAGATGGTGTTACATAATGTTTCTACAGTTATCTTTCTAATGCAAATGATCATTGTAAAAAGGAAGGAATTTAACAATATAAAATGTACCTTACATATCTTGTAACATCTTACATACATCTTAGTAACTGAAGGTGACAATGTTTTAGCATAAGTATATCTTGTTGACACCTAAAAGTGCGCAATTTTCTCATATTATTTTCATTATGCAGCTAAACTAAATTGATTCTAAATTGGTGCTATGAAAAAACGAAAACGATTTACCTCTTCCTTTCCCCCCCTTTTATGTAGTAAAATGTGAGAGTTTTGTCTGGGAGGAAAATACCATTGCTACTATAATTTATTTGTTTAAATTTGTGACTGTGCTAAGGAAAGTGCCTATCGTATGCTCTAGGCATCATTGCAAAATTACTTTTCAGGAAATTAAAAGAAAATCAGCAGTTTTATCACACCTACAGCCCAACCAATCAAAGCAAGTAAAGACTATGTTTGTTGGTAGTTATTCATAATGATGCATTTGTTTGCAAGACCAGGGGTATAAATTCTATATTTTAGAGAACATCTTTCTCAGGTGTCTCTCTTATTTTTGTTGTGTTTCTTAACCAGAATGAAATTTCAAAGGAATTTCAATATGTATCTTGTTTGTTGTTTTGTTTTTGTTGTTGTTGTTGCTGTTTTTTAAATTACATTGTTCTCAGTCAATGAAATTGGTCTTAAACTACCAAGAATGAGTTGTAGCAGAGGGACTCTCAACAAATGTCACTGGAATCTCAGGGACTAGAACCTCAGGTACTAGAGAAAAAAAAAAAGGCATTATATTCAGTAAAAGACAGAATGAAACTCCCAAATAAATGTAGTACAGAGTATCTATGGATAGATCTTAGCTGGTATGTGTAGAAATACCTGGGAATTTTGCCTATGGTTACACCACATATGAATTATTTACCCTTTCTGCACTTGTGAAATAAAAATCATTTATAGTTTGACATTTTCCATATCAGTACAATGAGAGTCTGTCACATATACCTGTTTACAGTCCTATACAAAAATAAATGTGCAATTAAAAGTAATTTATATCCAAAAATCCTCTATTAGACTGAAAGAGAAACCTTGGACTGTTCAAGAGCGTGGTTTGTTTCTTGAGTTAAAGGTAAAACTCTACACAAGCACAGTATGCAGGAAATCTTTCATACTTGATCTACAGTTCATTTCTTACCCAGTCCCAGTCTGCTATTATTCTTCACCCCATGTTCTGGGGCTGAGATCAGCATTGATTTCCATTTTTTGCACTTCCATCAACTGTATATGGAGTGCTCCACATAAAAAAAATCAACCGTGAGTTTCATCATTCAATGGAACTTTTCTTATGGAGTAGATATAACATGGCTCACTTCTCCCATATCAAAACTTTTAAATAGAATCAAATGTTTTGGGGATATTGCTATGCAGAAAGGATTTTTTTTCTTTCATTCTAGCCATAAGATGAGAAACTAACCTTTTCTACCTCCTATGGAAATTTCTTCCCATGCTCTTGTACAGTTTATTTTCCTAGACAGAAGAATTTTTTTCCTTGGGAGGAGAGTGGGGAAATAATCCTTTAAATAAAAAGTAGTACCCAGAAAACCAGAAAACAAAAACCTAGATTTATTGTATTTGACCTTCATGTTATAAAGACAAGACAGTTTTCAGAACTGATACTCAATGAGAATTGTTTCCCTGAAAAAGAAAAATAAAATAATTAGAGTTATCTGAACCAAACATGATACATGACAGAAAAATGCATGGCAATTTAGAATAATACAAGTTTAATCCAGTCTGGGCAACCTTTCCTTCAGGCACATCAAGTTCAAAATATGTGTGCTTGTATTCATTGACTGTTTTAGACAATCAAGAAGAGAAGGGGGGAAATAGCAGTGAAGAGCACAATACCTTCTTTTCTGTCCTTTAGGAGATACAGAGTCAATAACAGTTTTAAAACCTTACTAAAAGACAGTTCTTACAATGTGCAGCTACTAGCTGAACAAGTCTGTAGAATGACAGAACACATGACGGTAAAATCATCAACGTTAAAATTTTTCATTTGTGTGAAACCCTTTAATATTAATTCTCCTTTCCAAATTTATGCTCACAGGAAATGTAGCTAGTTCTGGGATGCAAGGAAGAATGTAAAGACATAAAGCATTCAGGTAGAGAAAAATTACACTGGAAAGATTAAAAGAGAAGAGTCTATGTAGTCTGCTGGAAATTAGTTGTCATCATATTGGAACGATGCTGGGTAAGAAAGCATGATGAACTACCACTGAAGTGCACCTGAGTTTGGCATCATGCTGTTTCATCAACATTGATTTCTCTTAGATAACAGTTTGGAACCCAAGAGAAACTTTAGGAATATAAATGAAGGGGAAAAAATATGTAGTGAGAAAAAGTAAGTAGCAAATACATAAACTCTATACATCTAGTGATCAGGGATGTTTTATATCTGTTGCTTTATATATGCCCCTTTTATTGAGGTGTTACTAGCTTGCACAGAATAATTAGAGAGTAGAGAATTTCGTGTTCTAATTCCTGCCTGAAACCCACAGTTTGCAACTGCTTTATACTTGAAGAGAGAATCAGATTCTGCTGTTTGAAGTAGCCATTTTTCAGAACAGCACTGGCTGTGGGTGACAAGTAAAAAAAACCCGTGGAATATTTCTTGAGGGAACTGTTGGAGATTGCAGCTTCTTTGCCATATAGTCCCTTAACAGAAAGAATGAAAATAAATGTACGTAGATTTTTATGGTTCTTTAGGGGTATGTGCTTCTTTCCAAATCATAACCTGACTAATTTCAAGATTTCTAGGAATGTTATTGTCATCTTAAGGCAAGGAAAAATATGCCATCACCTAAAATGACAAATTTGTTTTGTTGATGGAAACCCTTATATGTGTTCATTTTAGTGGTATCTGATATAATTACTCATGCATGATTAAGGAAGAAGGAAACAATATGATCATAGCTGTCCTATAACACACTAAATAAGACTTCTGTATATCCCTGAGTGGCAATATAGCCTTTTAGAAAAAAAAAAGAAGCTATCTCATCAGATATTATTAGCAGTGTCAGTGACAGAGAATCAATTCCAATCACTACTAAATTGTTTCCATTATTAGTTTATTATCATAAAAAAAGTGTACTGTGTTGCTAGTTTGAATTTTTATGGCTTGATTTTCCAGATCTTACATCTTTGTTGCATCCTTGTGTGCTGGACTCATTATAAATAAGTTTTGTCCTGCTGTAGATACTCACAAACTGAGATCAATTCACTACTTAACCTTGCACTTAAATAGCTTGGCCCACTTCTTTCATGGTATGGCATATTGTCCAAGTCTTTATAGGTTATCATTCATTCCAGTAAGACAAGTGAGTCTAGCTAGAGAAACCAAAAGAAGCTGAAAATTGCTCAAAGAATAGGAGTCTTATTTACTCTCCCTCTCCTCTTTTCCTTTCTCTGAAAAATAATGATCTACCCCATTAATCTGTTTTCAGTTAGAATAACATCAATTTTCCCCAAATTATTTTAGTAATTAATTGAACTGGTGTAACTTTAACCCAATACCAGTGCAGAGTAGGGTGGGACAATCACCTCCTTTATCTGGCCAGTGATGCTGTGCTTAAGGATACTGTCTTTAGGTGGCTTCTGGCCTACTGAGCTGGGTGATTTGTGTCACTTGGAGTTCCTGAGTATCTAACACAAGTTTCCAAATTTTTCACTGAATGCGTGTGACCTGAACATTGTGTTTGCAAAGCTTCTGTTGGGCTCCTGAAGTTCACCATACGACATCCCATTACAGCTGCATTGCCTGAAAATTTCAACTGGAAAGTGAAGCTGCAGTCCAAAACTGAATGTCTCCATTTTGAATTGCTTTGTTTGGATGATCCATTTCCTTTCAATAGTGCTCTGTGGGTGGACTGGACACATTTCAAAAGCTTTCAATTTCTTTTTATTTTTCACAGGGGTTATTCACAGGGGGTTTTTTTCAATGGTTGGAGAAATGTCTGACTATAAAATACAATTTTTTTTTCTCAGAAAATTATCTTCTATCACATCCTGTGGAAAGAAAGCAGAAGGATGTTCCTTCCACAACTTACTGTAAACTTCCTGTAACAGTGTCATTTTTGCAAAATGCGATCTATGGTAAACCCCATAAAGTGTTTGATGACTCATATTAATGAAGAGACTCCAAGTACATGAGAGCCAATCAACATCTTCACTTAATCTACTTCACTATGAACAGCAGCTGAGCAGCTCTATTTTAAACTATCTTTCCTATTTATCTTTCTGTGCAAAATGATGAGCAGTAAAATATTCAATTTTACTTTCTTTCTTTCATAGCGACAGGTTAAAATAAATCAAGTCTCTTAATGAAAACTTTTCAACATGTTATTAGCGAGACAAGAGTTAAAAGCTAGTTTTTATTAGACTTCTTGACAAGTAAAAAATCTGAGAGAGAAGTGCTTAATTTTTTTTCTCTTACTCTAGAAAAAAAATTTTGTTATCTGTTTTTATCCACACTTTTGACAGCAAAAGGCTACTAGCTGACTCCAAATAAGAAAACTAGATGTGGCTGTAAAGCAGTAAAGTATAATGATGTAGCAAATTTACTCCTAGAGCTTTTTTCTACGATGGTGCTAAGTACAACAGTTGTCAAGAGAATTCAAGTAGTATTTCCTTTGTATAAAGAGCAAAACACATTAAAAAATATGGTGTGTTCGAGGAGAGAGTTTATTGTTGAGATTTCAACAGTTTTCATATTGGCAATTCTGCTCATCCCTTTGCAGCACGGTGTGACTACCACTGACAATCTTAAACAGAAAATACACTTTGCATTGGAACAGGACATGTGTATTTTCAAACTTCAAGATAGGTTAAGGTACCTCAAAGAAAACTCTTCTTTGAAAAGTGAGAGGGAATTCCAAACAGGACTTAATCACACTAGATATATTACAGAGTACTTTTTACTATTACTAGACATATTGCATAATACTACAGAGAAAGCTTTTTATTGTACTAAAATATCCTTTTTAAAGATTCCCTTTTCCCTAAACGGCTTCAGAATCTTCTAGCTATACTTTTGGCTCCTTCTGGGATTAGTGCTTGTTGTCAATTACATTCTGCTATAAAAATCAGAAACAATAATGGAGCTAATGGTAAATGTTAAATAGGAAATAGTATCATGCAAAGACAACCATCAATCTGCTCCAATCTCCTTTGGAAAAAAGCATGAGGATGTTTCAGAATAAATGAAATCTATTTAGTAAGACTGCACTTAATGCCTGTTCATCTTTGTATTCTGTACATATCTGTGTTGAAAAACCTGGGGAAGAATATAGGTTTCTGCTTATTTGCAGTACTATTGCAGTTCTTGTTTTTTGTTTCTCCAATAGAAAATTATTATGCTGTATATATCTGAGGTGTGTATGTATTATTTATTAATGATGTTAACAAAAGCTAGAAGCAAGGGTTGAAATAGATCTCCATTATTCCCTTGAAATTATTGTATGAGAGGTTTAAGGAATTTCCATAATCTCGCATCTCAGACATTCATAGTTTTACTAATGTAACATTAGTTAGTTAACATTAGTAAAAATATTAAGATATATCATACACAGATTTTTCTCATCAACATGTTATAAGACTGTTGGATGTGAACAGAAAGACACAACTTTTCTATTTTACTATTATTATTATCATTATTTAGGCCGTTAGCATGGTTGTGTTTCAAACTTAAACATGTCAGGAACTTTACAAGTTTAGGAAAAAAAATCCCACTTAGTAGTGTTATTAATCAAAATGGGGGGGGGAAGTAAGAAATGGAGATATAGACAGATTTTTAATTTCAGGGATGAGTTACACTATATGTGTTTTGCAGCAGGAGGTTTTGGTGATGGGGGAATGGAGGAAAAGTACCTTGGCAAGACTTACTTGATATAAAATATATCAATATAGTTTTGTAAAAGACGGCATCCAGTTCGGGTAAAGGGAAAACAACAGATTCCTTTTTGGAAGTAACCTGTAGTTTCCTCACAGTTTTGACAGAAAAAAAGATCCATAGCTTTGAGTTCTGTCATACTGTTTTGTATTGAGGTTGCAAGGGCCTGCAGATACCATAAAATTAGATCTAGGGTGAATTTTGCCTTTTGTATAAATTACTCAATGAACTTTTGTTTATATTCTATGCAATAAGAGGAAAACTAAACTAAGAGAATGAAGCAGGTTGTGGTTTATGTGCATAATTAAGCAGTGGGAATACTTGAGTGGTTGAAATGTGGAAGAGGGGGTTGAAGAGGATTGTCAGACTTTGTGGTTTGACCTTGACAATAGAGCATTCTGAGTGGCCCACCACATGGCTCTGGTGAGTGGCATAATTTTAGTAAAAGTACATAACTTTTGTGACTGCCCTAATTTTAGTAGGAAATCAGTGATTTTCAGCTTGCCTTTGGGCATCAGATCCCAAGCCTTTTAGTTTGAAGTTAAAAAAAAAATCTGAAACTTTACTCTGCAAAGAAACATTTATAGGACTACAAACATGAAAAAGGAGGAAAAAAATTAAAAACAACAACAAAGAAAAGACAAAAGCTGAAAATAACCATGTCAGAAGGAAAAGTCAAGAATTGCAGCTAGCAGATAGAAAGCAGAGGGGTAGATTCAGAAGGTAAAGACAGCAGTTGCTGTTGAACTCTGCTTGAATTATTTTGTGTTACTATTCTAGTAACTTCAGATTCTCTCTCAGTCACTCTCACTTTCCAATACCTTTTCTAAATCTATGTGGTCAGGGCGAGGTGAAATCTGTAGAAGTCTTAGTCTGACTACAAAGCATAATGCCTCCCCTATCCACTGCTCATCTAAAGGATGTTTTTAATGGGTTGATCTCAAACTTGTTCTATATTTCTTTTCCACTGATATAGTAGTATCTTCCTGAACTGCTTTAAGGGGATGTTTCACTAGATTCATAGTGTTTGGTTCTTCTGTGTAGTTTCTTTTTCAAGCTCTGTTTACTTAGTGAAAGATAGCAAATAGGGCTCTACAGCAAATCCTATACCACTAGATATCTGTCCTTTTGTAATTTTGGGGGGAAGGATGGAATAGGATTGAAGAGTGAGGTATGAAATAGGGTTAAATTGCATCTACTTTGTCCCCTCTGTTAAGCATACCTTATGAAGTTTAATTTTGGGTGCTAAACATCTATTTGTCAACCATTCCACTCCCAGTCTCTAAAATACTGTTCCTTTCATCAAGGGTTTGACAATTGCTACACAGTGTTTTTCTGTGGTTTTGGGCTCCTCGGTGCAAAAGAGATTTTGATAAGCTGAAGAAGGTTCCATGGAAGACCTCTAAGATGACTGGGAGTGCTGAACCACAAGACGTGCAAAGAGAGGCCAGAGGACCTTGATTCATTTAGCCTGGGAAAGAACAAGCTCTGGGAGTGGGGAAAATCTAATCATAGTCTGCCACCACATAAAGATGGGTTGTAGAGCAGATAGAGCTATATTCTTCTCAGACATCCACAATTAAAGGGCAGGAGGTGTCAGTCCCAATCTATAACAGCATGTAGGCATGTAAGGAAAAAAGTTCTTCACTGTGACTGACCCTGCTGGACATCCTGTCCAGAGATTATCTGGAGGTTTTCAAAACCTGGGTGAGGTTTAGAGAAACCTGGTCTACCCGTGCGGTTGCTTCTACTTGGAAAAGACTGCTGTAGTGAGTGGCATCCTGAGTCTCCTCCAAAACTATATTTTATGTAGTGCAAGTAGCACAAGTATTACTGTTTGAGTGTTATAAGGAGGGACTGCTGAAAAACATACTAAGTGTAATATTTGATATCCTGGTGGGTGGAAGGGTGTTGGGTGGTTGAGCATGTACATATATGTGGAGGGAGAGAATTAAAGATAAAAGGATCTTTGATTCTGTTACACTAAGATTTTTAGAAACTAATACCATTTTTTCTGCTTTGTAATGGATAGTGATAACATATGTACCTGAGAAGGCTTGGAGTGAGAAGGGATGTTACACAGTTGAGATGGAGATTGCTCATCCTCTTTCATCAGAAGAGAAATTTGGAGCATGTTGGTAGTACAGATATAAAAACACAGAAGCTGAGATTAGTTTGACACTAGTTCTTCTCATGTAAATGACTTTTTCAAGGGAAACCACCAGTTCTCTGCTCCTAAGTGTAAGAATAGAGTGAATTTATGGTATTTGACCTATTAGGAGACTGATGTTCTCAACAGACAATGTCATATACGTGAAAAGTGAATGAATGTAGTGGGTCTCAACAGGGACCTGAGCAAGTATCACAAACATATGACAAACCTTGTTCACTCTGTCCATACAATTTGCTCCAAATATAGGTTAAATAATTTTAAAACTTTTTACAATGCCTCGTGACACCTGCTAAGTATAGAAGATGACTAGTAAACTATAGAAGATGCCTGAATGACTATGAGCTCTGACCAAGAGTTCAATTATATTTTCTTAAGAATATGTACTGTCTTGGCCACATATATTCATCTTATTACTGTGATGCATAAAACAAAATTAATCAGATAATGTTAAAAATTATGAACATTGGCATCTGGAGACTTCTATTTCATCTAAGTTAGTCTGAGGAGATGTCATCAAATAGAGGAGATTTACTGAAGACAGTTTCTTTCATACTGGCAATACAAAATATCTGACAATTTTATGTATTTTTATGAAGCTCTTTATAGAAGCTGCTTTGACAGGATTTATTTACTATTGTCTGTGTGTTCTTGTCATGCTATGTAACTTGAATTTACTTATGGCAGCTTATAGGTGTTAGTGGCAGGCATCAGAGGAGTTTTCAGATTTCATGAAGTCAAGTTACAAATAGGATTATAACTCTTCCCTCTCCTCCCTCCAACCTCAGTTTCAGGAGCAAACATTATATATCATATTTATACCTGGCTAATGATGATTGCAGGGCATTACAGATCATTACTTCTGGTGACAACTACGTATTGAATATGTTCTGAAGCCACCAGATTTCTTTATTTTGTTGGAACCAGATATGAACAGATCTACTATAGCTAGTAAAAATAGATAGAAGAATCGGTTAACATAGTTTGAGATCAATATTGCCTAATTCTCTGGGCTATTTGTAAGCAAAAAGAAGGCTTTCAGAACATGTTCCAATGTGACAACGTGCAGTCATTTGGAACCACGGATGCCAGCACACAGCATGAACACTTCCAGTCTGTGACAACCTGCTTTCTTAAGCCAACTGACTTTTCTTAAGCTAATTCCTTTTTTAAAAAGGAATGCAAGACTTTCCAGTTTCTGGAAGCAAAGTGTATTTCAAAACCTGCTGCAAAAACAATTGCCACTAATTTTTTTCTCATTATAGTTTATACCAATTGATGTCTCTTCACTTTCTATGTTCATATAAAATATTCTGCCTTTGTCTCCTGTACACAACAATTTATTGTAATTGTAGACCTTCCTTTGACATCATCTGATTGCCTCAAGCAACCATAAAGTACTCATGCCCACATGAGCCAATCCCAGCAACTGAGACACCACACATAAGGAATTTTTTATTTATTAATCAATTTTCAAAAGTGATTATGTTACTCAGACTAAACCAATGGTGTTTATTCTGTTCAATGCTTTTTGGATGAAGGTTTTGCCTTCTGTGTCCTCTAAAGACTATTACTTTATTCTTTTGAGCGGTTGATTTGAGCTTAGGTAAGAGATGAAAAAGTTGATTTGAATGTCTTGGAGCATGCATAAACGTATGTCAAGTGCTAGTTATTGAATTTTTCTGAAGGCTTTGTTATGTTTTATTTTTGTAACTAACCTTCAGATGCTTCTGTAAACTTCCTTGTCTGTGAATTCTGCAAATGTAGAGAAACTAAGTATACATTGAAATTTTTCCATCTAACGAAAAATTTTCCATGTACGAGTAGTTCAGAGGGCTAGATGACAATCAAACACTCAAAATAACAGATAAAATTTTGACAGTATCACAGTCAAGATTTACTTGCTTAAGCTACTAAACACTATGGTGTTTAAAGAAAAGCAGTATTTTTGATTAATTTTTTATTGCCTAAAAACTTGAAAGTTTTGCTAATCTTTGTAGAACAAAAATGTAAGTAGTAAGACTGAACAGACTATTACATGTCAGCAGAGTAGCAAACAGCTCCCAGGAGCCTGTTCCAATATTAGATCTAATATTAGTTCTGTTGGGCTGTTTATTTTTTTGTGTGCTTTAAGCTATGAGTTTTTATCCCAGTGCAAACACATTGCTTTTGGAAATATTTCTTGAGAAATCCTCTTTGTACTATCTTCTGTTCTTGCAAGCTGGCTATAAAACAAACAGAAGTGTGGTATGCTAGCTAGTTTAGCTAGCTAAGTCATTAATGTTTTATGGTATGAGATCAGCAGTTATCTTCTTCCAAGATTTCTTTCTTTATCCTCTCTGTTCATCTTATATGGATGTAAGGATTAACAGAAGTTCATAACAGCTTAAGACTTCTGGTCTTTTTCCTAATGATTCTGGTCTGATCTTTTTCCTAATGATTCTGGTCTGGTTCATAATAAGGAAAAAATTATTAAAGGAAAGACCAAGAGTCTTTTCCATTCATTATTTTGCTTAAAAAATTTTGTGTGCCCTCCTTTCTGTCTCTAGAGTAGTGGCAGTTAGGAATTTCTCATTAGATTAGGAGGAAACATACAAACAAACAAACAAAACCCACCAAATAAAACAAAACCAACCAACCAAAAAAAAAAACCAACAATAAAAAACCCACCCAACCAACCAACCAAAAAAAACCCCAACTGATTGCATTTATAAGTTTGGAATAAATGGCATAGGAAATTATTACAGGTACTTTCCATGAGAGTTCATATATTACTCTCTCTGTAGATATTTCAAGACTCTGTGAGAACTACTTTACCATGTGCGTTCACTGTTAAATAACTGTAAGAAATTACACACTTGTAGTGTTTTGCCCACAGTATGCTAGCAGAATAGATTCTTGCTTCAAGGCTTGATTTCAAACAGTTCTCTGATTTTCTGTGTTACAACATACTCGGTTCTCACCACTAGTCCACAGGAATGTTCCTTCTGTCCCATTCTGACACTGGGCTGTAAGTCTTTTTTTCTTTCTTTTTCTTTTTTCTTCCTTGCAGGCTTCCTATTCACTTACTACACTCTGTAACCTCTTAATCTTCTGTCCCCAGGCTCTTAGCTCTTATGTAACGCAAGAGCAATCCTCAAGGAAGTTCTCTTAACCCAGTCACTCTCTGTAAAGGAACTTAAAGGACAAACTGAGAGCAAGTATACTATGTCTATCATAACTTTTCAGGTAGGTAGATGGAACAAGGAAGGAGAAGGAGATTACAGAAATAAAGAAGTTAGAGAGAGAGTTGTATGCATTGATAGAGATTCAAATGTGTTAATACCTTTAACAACTTTTTTATGATAAATTATGGGGAAATGTGGTTGAGGCAATATGGTTTTCAATAAAGGAATTTCTCTAAATAAATTAACAATTGAAGGAAGTGTGAATCAAAGAGAAATAATTCACTGATCACACTTCTTGGTGTTAGATTTGTTTTTTTGAATGTTACAGAGGAAATTGTGTGATCTATAGAAAAATGTAGCTGGATGGTCTGTGAAAAAAACTACTAAACGTAAATATAAAGATAACCAAGATAAAAATGCCCTCTGTTATGAGACTTTATTGCCCTAAATGCTGAACCCTGAAACACCTTCTGCATCCTTCTTTCTTGCAAAGTGTAGCTTACCATTAGGAAAAAATTTCATCTTACCTGCACTGGCCAGATTTATCTCATTTTAGAGGTGTTAGTATGATTAACTGCCGGCATTTTGCCTTCGTATTATAGCAAAGTATCCAAGAGTAAAAAGTGAATGTGGTATTTTTGCTGCTTTCTCAGAACTTGATTAATAGTAAATAGAATTAAGTTTGAAGAGTTTCAGGATGTTATGAGAGAAACATATGAGCCTAGGCAGAGGAAAGCAACTGCAACAGACATGAGCCAAATGACTCTCATCTACTTTACGCCCTGCCATTTGGCACGACAGTCCAATTGAAGTTGACCACTACACTAAATTGCTGTACATTTCTTCAGTGATAGTTACATCCTTTCTGTAGTGACTGATGCAGTTAACAAATGTTCCTGGAGAATGAAAAACAGCTATGAATGTCTGTAAACAAATCATTTAATAACAGCCAAAAATCTAGAGATACTTTGTATGAAATTCCTCTCAAGAAACTGAAGAATGAAGATTCCTTGTGCCCTGTGAAAAATCATGCTCAATTCAACCAGTTTTAGGCAAAAGAGGAACCAAGGTAAAAACATATGCAGAATTGATTAGGCCAATATTTTGAAATATCCTTCTTTTTCCCCCTTCAAAAAAATACAAGAGCCCCAATCCAACAGGCTGGATTCCTCTTATATCTAACTGAAGAATTTGAGCTGCTTGGGTGCCAAAAAGCAATGGGGAAGCTGTGAGTAGCTAGCCCTATCCCTGACAAAGGAATCTGGTCTGTTATTTCTGTCATTCCCTCTCCCTCACTCTGAAATTTCCGGGCATGCAGTCGGTATCCTTTACTCATAATTCTGAGAAACTCCCAGTCTCTACTTCTTAGTGGCTTTATTCTAAACTCTAAGTATCTGGAGATGCTGGTCTTTATGCCTCAGTTTAAAAACACTTTCATGCTGAGATTTTATGAGAGGCAGTTGCCTATTGCATCTTACCAATACAGGTACCTGTACAGTGGCGTTTATAATTTCCTTGTTGGTTACAGGAAGGAAGAAAAGAAAACACAGCACATTCACTTTAGAGTTATACATCAAGTGAAAAGAATTGCTCTGAGGCTGAGATGATCCCCAGAGCATACTGGATCAGAATAGAAAAAGTGATAAAGCCTTGCATCTTGTAATGTGAACAGCATTCTTATGATATATTCTGTTCTTCTTTGACAATTCCACTTTTATTTCCCCTTTCTACATAAATAATTTATTGCTTTCTAGTAGGTGGAAGCGTGATGTTGCATAATTTGTTTATATTTTCCAGGGGAATAATAAAATAGACTTCCTTCCTTTGTTTTATGGATAAGTAGTAATTTATGTTTTTAACAGAATCTGAGTGGCACGTAGAGAATTATGTATGATCTCCATCTATTGCAAAAAGACCCATAAACCGTGCTCCAAAACCAGCATTCCATTGTCATTTGCAAGATTATATGCCAGCTGCAGTAGAAGCAGCATTCAGTTGATTTGTAGCAGGATTTGCAGCTAAGACTGTTACTTAACCAGGCAGAATCTGAGCCCTGCTCTGAGTGGTAAACTGCAATATCTCTAGTTCACATACTGCAACTGTACTGGAGCTTAACATGTTGCCTTTAAAAAGCAGTATCTTAATACTGTGGCACGTAACTCAACTACTTACTTAAGTCTGTTCTTTAGGAAGATGCAGACTTAGGTGCTCATTTATGCTTGAAATGCACCAGCTTCAAAAGTGGTGTGATTCAATAGATCCAGTGAAAGTAACTTGGTTCCTGAGTTTGAAAAGCCCTTATTGGGAAAAACCTTTTTAACAGCTTGGAACTATTTGTCTCCTGACAAAGTTTGGAGTTTTCAGCCAGCTGAAGGCATGGCTTACTATAAAGTAATATGTTGCATCAAATTAATACTGAAACACATATGTATAGATAATACCAGGAAAGCTGTGAGAGGGTTTCACTTGCTTTATGTGATGAAAGCAATAATGGGAAGAAAATGTGAGCTATGCAGTAAACTGCAGTCTGCTTCATAAATAGCAATTGTCTGTCTAACATGAAAATTCATCTATATAATTGTTTATGTTACACTTCAAATATACTGACTGTGGTAAAGAGAACCCAGTTGCTGATCCCATTCCTACTTTATTTAAGCTCTGTGCAAGTATTTTGGAATGAAGCTTTTCTACACTTTCACACTTTTTGCCGCATCTATGCAAGACTTACAGCTGCATATTTAATTGATCTACAGTTAAACACTTTCTCTGAAGTGAAAAACATTCACCCTTGGTGTGTCTCTTCACAGCTTCTCTACTAAATGTTGTGCAGATTCTGCTATGCAGTTCCCAAACTGACAAGCTACTACAGAGGAAAGATAAGGAATTTTTTCAATAGTTCACAACTGAAGTTCTTATGAACAAATTTATGTATTCAGAAGAGAACTAAACTTAGCTTTCAAAGTATTCTCTATATACAGCAAACTCACAAATTCAAGCTGTTCAATGGAAATGGAGTAAAATTGTCTGGTTGAGTGTTTTCCATTAATAGCTGAGTTTCGGTCATTAAATTTATTGAGTGGAAGTTGTCCCGGTATTTGGTCAGTCTCTATAGATCTATTTAGATTTTAGAAGTTCCAGGTTAGGTTGTAATTTGCGAATAGAGGTCATACAGAACAAAATGCTTATCAGTATGTTAGGAAAAAAAAAAGGAAATAATGAAATGGAGGAAAACAACTCATATCTTCTGTTTCCCTCAAAAATGTTTATCAGTTATTTATTAAATCAATACGGGTTGATAAAGTTATTTAATCATTTTGTTTCTAATATCTTTAAAAAAAAATCAGTTTTCTTGGCCTCTGTTGACATGCTTCCTGTGTTTTCTGGACAGATTCTGTTCTGCACTAAGGACAAAACTTGGATTGTTTTCGTATTAATCGTAACTAGGACAGCATTAATGCCATGTTGCTATTTAGGGGAAAAGAAAAGAAAAGAAAAGAAAAAAAAGGAAAGAAAAGAAGTGATGATTACCACTTCTGAGTGATTTTACAAATGCCTGGGAAGATGAAAAATTTTCCAGCAGTCTCTTGGGGTGTCAAACATTAATTCTCTCAGTCATAAGCACACTGAGTCTTTTCTGGTTTTAATCACAGTTGCAAACACTTCACACCTCCTTGGTGCTTTTGAAATTAAAACTGCATACAGATCTGTCAAAGCAGGTATGAGATAGAACAAACATTTTGGGCTTAGAATCCTTAACACTACCTTGTGTATCCTTTTTTTTGTAAAGAGAAACACTATCTGCAGTGTCTGTGAGAAATATATGTGTCAGAAATGTTCCACTACCAGTTTCAGGGAGGATGGAGGACACTTGCACTTGCTTTTAAAAAACAGTTAAGAAAATAATAGATTTGAAGAAAAAGGTTGCTTTTGTATGTAGAGGAATGTATTGCTGCTTCCTGGAAAGGTATGGTGGCTATGAGTAGAAATGCCTATCTACAGCTATGAACCATTCTATTTGAAAGAGAATCTTCCAAAACAGTTAGATCTCTTTCCATGGTCAAGTTTTAAAGCAGTGATTTTGAAGTGAGAGAGATTGTATTGTGTTAGTATTTACTTATTTCTGCTAGATGGGGATTAAAGTTCTCATTTTCCTTATTTTTACTAACAACTGACTCTATCAGAAAACATTATTAAGTTGAAGAAATGCTCCATATACTCAGTGTGAAATCCGAAAAGGTTATCTGGTCTGATTTCTTATGCCAGCGTCATTCTGTGAACACAGAAAAGAATGAAGTTAATCTTTGTCATTTTCTCAATCGCACATATAAGTAAACAAACTCAGTTCTGGAATGAGGAGGTAGTATCTTCTCTTAGAATTTCGAAATTCTTATGCAGTGGAGAGGATTGGTAACACTATATTAGGAAAAAAAATATCTGAAAAGAAGAAGGTGCTTGCAGTATATGCTCATGATCTTTTTCAGTAGTTCTGAATGGACCTGGAGGGAGGTTCAGGTGTTGTCGATATCTATTAGCAGCCCTGTTGTGAGCTTACATCAGTTACTTTTATGTTAAGCAAAATGCTTCTTGGGAATTAAATATACATATATATATATATATACATATACATATGTAAAAGTGAGTGTCTGTGATCATATAATTAAATACTTACTGTTTATTTTCTCATTCCATGACAAATAACAATGAGACAGCTGCTGTTTTATTCATCTCTGCTGTTGGTCCCCTTGGTCACTTTACAAATCTCGTGTAAAGTCTCAGTCCCCAGTATTGCTCATCCACACCTCCACTTATTCATTGTGCTCTACCATTTCCCTAGTGTGGTGGTGAAAAATATTGTCTTACTAAGAGTGAAACCTTTCCAGAGACTTGGGTAGGCTGCTACAACATTTTCATGTTGTAGAAGTTATACTCAGATAACTTTGTTACACATGCAATGCCCTCAAAGATTATCTAATTCTAGGAGAGCATACAAATAAATCTTCTGTTATTGAATCTTGTGTGCTGAAACAGAATGGATTGTTCGCTTGTTTGTTTTTCTCCTTGAAATTTTAAATGCTGCAATGGACAGATAGAAGAGAATTAGTCAAGAAAACATTAAACAGAGAAGTAAGTTAAAACTTTGTCTAATATGATTGAAGAATTCCCCATGCCTGAGTGCTTCAGTCACTGATTCTGTTGTTTGGTAGGGTTTTTAAGCTTTACTAATGGAAGAGATCTTTTACATCTCTTCCTTTTGAAGTTTTCACAGATTTTGTACATACACTGTGGATGGGAAGGTCTGCAAATTCGGAAGTTCTACATTTGCGCAAGCAAGTTTTGCAACTGTAAAGAAAAAACGCTATGTCTGATATTATATTGAAACTTCGCTGTGCATTTGTAAATGGTGAGTGTTTTGACAAATGTTTTGCAAACATAAAAGAGCTCTCAGAATGAAAAAAAATATGGCTTTAGATAACACTATAGAAAGAAATATATGGGAGTCTTAGAAGTTATGTGCAGCTGCAGCTTCTGTCAACAGAAGTTGCTGATAATAAATGAGCAGAATGTGGATGATTGATTTACCTTACAGGAGGGACTGTTGTAGGTAGGTAGGGTGCTTTGCAAAATAATAGACCCCGCATCTGTAATAGATCAGAGGTAAGTCACAATAACAGGTAATGAGCTGTGGAACCACTGTCAGGTGCTTAACAGGTAACAGAGGAGCAAACAGAACACTTGAATCTTTAGGCAAAGAAAAAAACCTGTATGTATTATGTATTAAAAAGTCACCATGCACTCATAATTCCCTGATCAAATTGCACAATCTGATTTCAAAACCAGGGTAACATTTCTGTTGGACAGAAACCTGTCTGTATTGATACAGTTCTGAGGTTTCTGCTTAACAGAGAGCCTTATAGAAGGGAAAGATATTTGCCATTAAGCCCTCAAAAAAATTTGTATTGGGATAATAAACTCAGATATAACTTTTTAAGCTTGTAATTTGAAGGGAAAAGTGTTCTAAATAGCTTTCACCTGCAAACAGATTTGATAAGGTGCCAGAAAGTAGAAGTTTGGCTGCATAAAATGAGTCACCAACTTTAAGGGTATAAAAAAAAGATGAATATGATGCAGAGATGAGATAGGATGTGCATGCCACAGTACTGAAACTTGATCTCAATGCAACTGGAGTCATTTGCAACATGCAGCTTTGCTACCTAATTTCCCTTGTGTTGTCTGAGAACAAGTAAGAGGTAACAGACATTCTCTAAACTTTGAAGTGAGTATGGTATGTTTTGTGATCTTTGCTTTTCATATTAGCTAGCTGATCTTGACCCTGACCCAGTCAGGTGCTTTACCTGAAGCAGCCTCACAATTCTTATCCAGTCATGGTCAAAGTCACATATGAAGTGAACAAGCAAGAGGGGAAAAGAATGGATAAAAATAGAAATATTAAGGATCAGATTTGATTAATATGATTTTATTTACTTCAGTGAAATTACTTAGTACAATTTGATCATACAGTAGAAAGAATATCAAAGTGTGTCCATGTGGAAGCCTGGCTTATTAAGACTATATACAAATAACCATATCGTGCTGGTTTGGGCTGGGATAGAGTTTATTTTCTTTGCAGGAGCTGGCATGGGGAAAACTGTAATACAGAGCTGGTTTTGTTATTGCTGAGCAGGGCTCATACAGGGCCAAGGCCTTTTATGCTCCTCACCCCACCCCACCAGTGAGGAGGCTGGGGGGCACAGGACATTGGGAGAGGAAGTGGCCAGGACAGCTGAAAACTATTGACCCGAAGGATATGGCATTATATGGCATCACTCTCAGCAATAAAACTAGGGGGAGATCAATGGGGGTCCTACTGCTCAGGGACTGGTTGGGCATCTGTTGTTTGGTGGTGAAGAATTGTTTTCATTTTTATCACTTGTCTTTTCTTTGTCTTTGATATTTTCCTTGTCATTAACAGTTGTTATAATAATAATTGTTGTTATTATTATTATTGCACTGCTTTTGTCTCAACCCATGAGTTTTCTCACTTCTACTCTTTCAATTCTTCACCCTCCCACCCACTTGCTTTATATATCAATACCTGGCAAAGGGAATGGCAAAATTATTTTTGAAGGCAGATGACTGAAGTTGTATTAATGGAAAAAAATGTATTTATATTTTTATACTTAAGGTAAGGACAGACTTGTGGAATACTTATGAGAGAATCAGCTACCTAAACACTAGCATTACTAAATATTCAAATGTCAATGTTGCTGGCATTGAATTTGTCTCTACGACAAATTTGCTGCATTTGCTGCATTTGCTGTTCCAGACATGAAAAGGCTCTTGCTAAACAGCACAGAACAATTTATAAGTCTCTATTTGTACGGAAATTGCTTATTTTGTATGTTGGAATGAGAGGGAACTTTTTTCTTTCATTAAGAAGTGCTTTTTTCTTGTTGCAGAAGACTCGGTGTTCCATGATAGTGAAATAAGTAAAAAGCAGAGAGAAAAAAAGCAATGGAAACAGACAGAAGGGAGGAAGAGGGAAGATTTCTTATGAGACAAGAACCATTTATTAAATTATGAGTAAAAAAAAAAAAAAGCTTAAAAAAAGAATTTGCATGTTATTTCAAATGTGCTCACAGCAATACTATAGAGGAGTTTTTATTACATGTCGATTTTCAGAACTGAGAGCTCTTAAGGAAATGAGTTGCTACCAGAGGGAAAGTACAGAACTACAGAAAAAAAAGAAACTACCTCTCTTAAACTTAGATGGGATTCAAAACACATTTATCTTATTACAGTGTAAAACCAAAATTGGATTCAATCTTTCAGCTCAAGAGACCTTACAGAAGACCTTTATTCACAGGTGATTCAAACTGCATTTATCTTTTAGCCACATGCAAACTGCTCAATCCAGCTTTTTGGACTAAGTGACCCTTTTCAGTAAATTACAAACATCAAAGAGCAGAATAGTATTTCAAATAACTCCTGTTGCAAAGTGGAAGCATATGTCTGGATCAAAAGTCAGCCCATTGTCAACTAGATTCCCCACCGCTGAGGACAGAAATTATTGTCTTCTGAAGGATGTGTGAATGAAAGTCTTTTCTCAAAAAATTAGATAAATGTTTTTCACATTGAGGAAACTTTTAGGGTTGTAAGTAAAAAGCACAGGTAACAAAACACTCAAGTAATGCACGGAAGTGTGTACTGAGATGACACAGAGAAAATAATCATACTTGAAGCTGGGTTGGTTGCATAGAGAAAAATAAAATTACTTTAAGTACTGAAAATAAAATACTATTAATGTAATCATACGAAGATGATTGTAAAAGTAAAGACTAAAAGAGTTTAGAGAGAGAACAAGGGTTATATAAGCAACTCCTAAAGAATTTTTTATGGTGTTTGCTTTCTTAAACTGTATTGTACTATAAAGACTGTGCTTTGAAACACTTCACTAATATTAATGTTGGGAATCGGTTGGGGTTTTGTGTATTGGTTTTTAAGTTTGTTTGTTTGTTTGTTGAGTTTGTTCCTATTTTAATATTATGCCTTTTAATTACAGTATTACAAATTAGATGCACAGAACAAAGCCAATATATTTTTCTGAGTGTTCTGGATCATAGGACAAAGTGATGATCCTTTCCCATAAATTTCTCAAGTGGACACAAGAGATAGATATATATAGTGAGGAGTTAAAGAAAGTAATAAGGAAATGGAAAAACATTAGAAAACATAATGTTTTTTCTTAAATTACTATTTACTCACTATTAAATTCCAGAACATAACTAGGCCATTGATAAACCTAATTGATCAGTTTGTTTTCTCAGGGCAGCCTCATAGTGTTTCAAGCTCTGTGTGTTATGGCAATGAGGCAGTTGTTAAAATTGGTATAATTGTCACACAGTAGGGGACACATCAATGAACTCAAGGCTAGTTTTCCGGATCTAATCAAGAAGGATGAGAAGAATGCCCATGTACCCATATTAGATGGGATCATATTTCTCTTTTTCCTCTTTAATAAATCGGTCTACGTCCTAAAAACAGGACTGTATTTCCTGATGGGTTCAGTTCATCAGACACAGAGAATGATTATTATAGTTGTGACTTATAGATGCTGAGCCACTCATGAAAGCCACTGGTTTAATAAAAGAGAAAATTATTCAAAAATGTTTGCATGACTTTCAGAAAATCATGCATAGCCAAGCAAATGTCAGCTTATTAATTAACACAGTTTTTCTTCCTTATGCTCTGATTATTTTGAGCATCAAAATGAAATTAGTGCTTCATGTTTATATGCTTTCTATCCTTGTTTTGGCTGGCATGGAGTTCATTTTCTTCACAGTAACCAGAACAGTGTTGTGTTTTTTGGATTTAGTATGAGAATTGTGTTGATAACGTACTGATATTTTAGTTGTTGCTCAGTAGTCCTTGCCTCAAGTCAAGGACTTCTCAGTGTCTCATACTCTACCAGTGAGGAGGTGCACAAGAAGCTGTGAGGGAGCATAGCTGGGACAACTGGCTTGCACTGGCCAAAGGGATGTTCCATACCATAGAACATCAGGTATAAACTAGGGGGAGTTGGCCGGGAGTGGTCAGCTGTTGCTCAGGATGGGATGGGCATTGGTCAATGTTGTTATGAGATGTTATTCCTCTCTCTCTCTCAATGTCTCTCTCTCTCTCTTTCACCATCATGATTCTACTTTATTTCAGTTATTAAACTGTTCTTATCGCAACCCACGAGTTTTCCCTTTTTCCAGTTCTGCTCCCAGTCCCAGTGGGGCAAAGGAGGGAAGGGAGAGCATTGACTGATTCTTCATTGCTGGCTCTGGTTAAACCACAACAGTGCCTTAAACTTCGGTTTCTCAGACCTTTGGAGTCCAATGCAGAAAAAAGTCAAGGGAAACTTTACACAGTACACCTTTAAGGGTAGACTAGTTGTAGCCATTAAATTGCTTCTCTAGGATCTCTTGTTCATCTGGCAGAAAGTAATTTGTTTCAGAGGTCAAACATTACTGGTGGCACCGACCACAGCATGTATCTTTCACTTAGTTAGGATGGAGGTACCTTAATTGAAAGGCTGAAAACACATTCATTTCTGTGTTTTCTCTCTAGCCTTATAGATCTTCATTCCTACTTGCAGGAATAGGAATGCCTCTGGTTCATCTGAAGGAAATGTGGAAAATGCCTGATTAGCTCCAGTTTCTCGTGATGAATTGGACTACCTTCTATTGATTTACAGGTCAAACCTTAGAGACAGTCTACAGCGATGACTAAAAATTTCCATACTCCTAGTTTCCATTACTTCTTGGAACTAAAATTACAGATCTCATTATTTTTAATACAACTTTTATTGCTTTCCTTCTAATTATTTAAAAGAAATCTTACAGAAAAGTAGAAGAATAAAAGGGGTGTAAAAAAAGGTTAAGTTTTCAAGTAATTTTGTTTTCACGTTGGGATTATTTCTATCTCTCTTAATGATATTGTTTTTATTTAGTCACATCTATATCAGTCACATCTCATCTTTCTTCAGTCTTCCTTCCCTTGAGCTGACTCCTAGGTTCCTACTTTGCTGTTTTTTTCTTTCTGTCTATGTAGTTTATTTCTCTGTGTCTTAACTACTACCATCCTATTCATGATGTCCATCAGGACTAATTGCTACCCAACTTTTAATTATTTAAGTTTTGACATATTTCATGAAGTCTCAGATGCATCATTTTTGCTGTTGCCTAGCAGGTTGCTAACTTTTCATCACGAAAAAAACCCAATTTTTTTCTAATTTTCATATTTTCAGTTGAAATAATATCTTTTTCTTTTCTTTCTTTAAAAAGAAAGCAGTGTGACATGCAGCAGTGTTACGTGATGCAGTGTTAGCATGTTGAATAGTCATTCCCCTTTTGTTCTTGGTATTTTTACTTATTGCTTTAGCTGGATGATACATAGAAGATGGGATTGGGTCTAATGTATGTATATATTATTCATGTGTAGTGTACTGATAGAGAAAGTGTTATTTGTCTTCCGATTGTATATCATATATGAGTTATCATCAATTCCTTTTTCTTTCCAGGGTTTTTACTCTTGTCTTAGAGATGACTGCTCATTACACTGCTCTCTATTTACTGCTATCTGTACTTCTCTGCTTTTGTTCTATTATTTAGTATTATTGTGTCAAATCATAGCTTTAAGGCAAAATTTGAAGAAACATCCACTTTTGAAGTATATCCACTCTGTTTCCTGATATGCAGCTGTAAATCTAATACTTTAACATTTCCACCTTCAGGAACTTCTGTAATACTTACTGAGCTTATATGGAAAAATATTAATGGCAGATGTTATCCATTTAGCTTGTTACCTATATGTTGTGAAACCACCATGACACTTGCAACTTTGATGCTTTTTTACATATAAGATAAAATGTTGGTCTTAAGTATCTATCAGTAACGAAGATTCTCAACCAGGTTTTAAATGTTACTTTAGCTGATTATTCATGGTCCAATATTGCATTGTATCGAAGTTTTTTGTAATTAAGAACTAAGCTTGTTTTCTAAAAAGTATTTATAGTTATGGAAATAGCACAGAATAGCACAGAATGTGTTAGCCAATTCTTATTAAAAATATACTTGGACTTCACAGTGTCGAATCGCTCTTTTCACGTAGGAAAAAATTATTTTCTGTTAATTAATATGCTGTGTAAGCGGCCATGTTGGATAGAAAAATTTGAACAAATCTTGTTCTTAAAATAATTTGCTGTGATCTTAAATACTGAAAAGTGGGCAGGATTCCAACATTCCTAGTCCACTTTCTACCGATGTATAGGTAAAGGAGAAGTCTGACTAAACTACTCCTTTGTCCCCAAGATATGGTTAGTCCTAAGCAGTTAGACTGTGGCTTCTATATTTTATAAAAATCAGTAAAATTATTTCAAGAGACCTAGATAAGTTCTGGTATTTCACTTGTTCTTTAGAAAGTCAGGATATCTCTACAGGATGAAAAAACCAAAATTTTTGTCATAGGTAAAATGATGGTACAAGTTTGTTGCCAAGAATTAAATAGAACCCAAAACTAGTAACATGGTCTGAATTGGTTTAAAGGAGACACCTCCTTTCTAGAAATTATCCATCCAGCCATAAAGATATACACATAGAGTATTTCCTATACTTTTTTAAAGACTGCCAGGTACAGGGGAAGCTCAACTGCCATTCCCCTAAATCAGCTAAACTAAAATTATGTGTCCTAAGTTTTGGCTTCTTTACAGAAGTGATACGCAGCCAGGCTTGCAAAAGAAGTAAGGAGTTCATAGGAGTTCAGGAGTTCATAGGAGTTCAGGAGTTCAGAGTTCCTCATTGTTGTATTGTTAAGTATTTTTGTTTGTTGGAATTTTTTTAGCACATCAAATTTTTCTCTCCCATTTAATGTAAGATCTACTTAACTTCAGAGTTTCTGTACAGAAACTCAAATGTTATGTGCCACAGAAGAATCCACAATTGTCTTTATTCAAACCTGAGCATGAATATATTCTGAGGATTTTAAATCCCTCGTATTAACAAAACTGAATCTCACAGAATTAAAGAATTTTTGAGGTCTGGAAGCGACCTTCTGAGATCACCTAGTTCACCCACATTTTCCACCTCTCAGGCAGGATCAGAGGATAAGATTATTTAGGATGTGTCCAGTCAGTCTTTAAATGTTACCAAAAGTGGAGAATCCACAACTTCTCTGGACAAACCTGGCAAAGACTGGCCATGAGCATGAGCATTCAAGCAACAAAATAAATCAGTGCTAAAAATAGAAGTATTTCAGTGTATTAACTCTCATAATAGGTACCAAGGGTTTCACACATCATCCCTTTACTGATCCCTCTTTCATGCTTTCTGAGGGAAAGGAATTCCAGAAATGAGTAAACCTTCTAGCTGCACAACAGTAAAACAATCTCTTCAAAATTAAACACATGTTGTGAGTGCTTCTGACAAAGTAGAAACCAAGCAGGTCTAATGTCTTTAAGCATGATTCAAAATCTCAACAGAAAAAGAAAAACAAAATTATTATAAAATAAGGACAGGATAATATATTTATTTTTGTACTTATGTTTCAAATTCAACAAGAGATCTACACCAAGGCAATGCACATCTTTTTCTAACTCTCACCCCACACTCTCCAGCCCTTAATCTTCATTGTCATAAATCAGTGTGTCAGCCTAAAATATTGAGAGTGACTTTGGATATTTGTCTAGTCACACAGCACAGATGGACAAACTAAGAGACTTGGCAGTTAGCAGGTGTTGATTTATGCTGAATTCAACAATATTGTTACAGGCTTACTGCTGTAGTTATATTTAGGGTTAATATGGTAAAAATCTCTGCATCTCCTTTTGTCAAGGCAAGGCTTTTCAACCGATTTCTGAGGGAGCAAGTATGAGCCAATGCTGCAGTTTTCTAAACACAGAGACCTACCCTGGAGGTTATGTAGGATTAGCAGCACAACTTGAAGAAAAACCTTGAAGGCGGTAATGGGTTTCATTCTCTGAAACCATGCATGTTCTGTGTTTCTTTCCATCCATGCAATGTCTTATTGGGGCACTACAGTGGTTTGGTAGAGCCTTGTGCTGCACAGCATGAGGGAGTAAGGGCAGTAAGGATCATTCTGCCTCCCTTTATATATAATGTAGATCAACTACCTTCCCTATCAACCCTGGTAAAAAAGTATGTAATGTACATTTTTCTTGGTTTGTTACTCAGAAGTAATGAAGCTCTTCCAGCTCTCTGTTCCTCAACACAATTAGCATTATTATTTGGTGCTAAGGTTAATGTGAGGTCTGAAATCTCACAGGGCAGTGACAATGTGTGGGAATCCCATTTTTTGGTGGAATTAAAGACTGATATCCAATGCTTAGTGGTGCTTGACTCTCCATGGCAATAGTAGGAATCAGATAGCTAGTACATGTGTAGACTCCGAACTGTAGTTGTTCTAATAGAGGATGTAGTCCCATCCCAGAACTGGTTGTCTGTACCTTTTTATATATGTGGCTTGCATATGACTCCTGAATCTGGTTTACTACTGCTGGTGACACACATTTGTGTATAACTTTCATGTCATATATCTCACTTAGATTTTGACTTTCTGAGGAAAAATCTTTTTTAACTTTTTCCTATTATATTATATTGCATTGTGTCAAAATACACTGTCATAGTCACTTGCTGCTCAGCTGCAATAATAATTAATTCATAACCTGCTTTCATGACTTGGAAGAAAACTATTCAGGCACAATCTGTTCTCCCCGCTTTTTTGGTCTTCTAACATCCGGATGAGTTCCAGTCAAAAGATAGAAACGGATACTGAAGGTTCAAAATCCAGAAGGAAATGAGCTGAGACTCCTAAAAGCTGTTTCAAAACAAACAAAAAATCTCTTGCATGAAATACCTGATATAAAATGGAAAAAGACTTGAAATATATCCTTGTGGCCTTAAAGTATAACTATTTCTGTGAGAAATATATTTATTTATAACTTGTTTTGAGAATGTGTGTTTTTGAACAAGTAATAGGCAGATAAGAAAAAATGAATACTCTATTTTTTAAAAGATGGCTTCAGATATTAAACTCTTTTTTAAGTAAAGATGACTTCAGATAAAAATAGTTTGATTTCCTGTAAAGTTCGCAATTCTTTCAACATTTCCACATGTGTAAAATAAGGAGACACATACCTTTGAGGATCCTTGTGGGTCCCTTCCAACTCAGGATATTCTGTGATTCTACATAGCTGCTTTTAAAAGACTGTCTGAAACAAAATGTCATCAAATTTGTATAATTTCAATTTCCACGTATTTTATGCACCTCAGTAATCTTTTAACCACCTGACCACTCCTGAATGTGACTAATCTGCATATAGATAGTCTAAATTAACATGCTTAAATATCTAAGAGCAGATTTCAAAGGAATCATTCTGGAGCTAGGTACCCAGGCTTCAATAATTTTCACAGGCTAGTTTGGAAACTCAAATGATACATTTTTCCTTTAGATTATTTCTTCCAGGAAAAATAGTTCCTGTATATAACAGTATTTCTCAGATATTTCCTCTTTCTGCACAAGCCCATGAGATAACATGACCTTAAGTTCCTAATCAATAAATCAAAACTACTTTCAGACATCTTAAACTTTGTGACATTTAGAGAGGGTGGCAAGATGAATATTAGGAGAGAATTCTCAGTATCATTTCTATACTTACGAGAATGTCTTCCCCTAGAAAGGAAGACAGATAGCCTTTATTTCTGTTTCAGACTTTAGTTCTCTGTTCACCCTTATTTCAGTTTAAGAAGGGCAAAATTATGATGTCTCTTTTGAAGTCCCAATTACCCTCACTTATATCAATGGCAACTTTATCAAGGTTTCTTTGTGTTTTAAGCCACTGAAGCACAATCCAAACAATTAAATCTATGCTGTCAAAAGCCATGTGCCTTTGAGGAAGATGTCATTCTGTCTGTAGCTCTGAATGCAGTCCAAAGGCTTGACCTTTCTTAGACAGGTGCAACATTGTACAGACTTGTCTGTGTGTTTCCCACTGGGAGCTTTAAATAGGAGGCAACTAATTTTCAGTTTCCATTTTTAATTATTCAATGCTGCAAGTTGGATTCTTGTGGCATAATGTCAATTAGTAGGAAACAAAGTGAAACAAGTGAAATGCAAACTTTCGACACTGCAAGAATTTTTCCTCTGTCCTCTGAGAGTTGGTAAGCACCGTAGAAGAAAAATGTTTCTGTCATTTAACTTTGCTTGTGCCATTTTTCCGTTGTACAAACTTAAACTAGGGAAAGTCTGTGGTTTCATTTTAGTGCACAGTAAAGACAACAGTGTCAAAAAATAATGTTTAGATGTTAGGTTTATTCTAAAAATGGCAATCAGGGCACACAAACCTATTAAAAGACAGCTAAATAAATTAAATGTTACATTCTACATGCAGGGAGTTATTCTGACATTCCATCATCATCTGTCATCAGAGATCTGGGTTCGAAGGGACCTCTTGAGATCATCTGGTCCAACTTTCTTGATCAATCAGGGTCAGCTAAAGCTGGTTGTCCAGCATAAAGTCCAGTTGGATTTTGATTATATCTACAGATGGAGACACACAACTTCTCTGGGCAGTCAGCATGTACTGGTGTATAGGAATATTCCTCTACAGGAAAATTGAGGATGATTCATGTCACATCATTACAAATAATATAGACTGCTGAAAAATAAAGACATCAAGCAATGAATATAACTTTTATTTGGATGTTTCCCCAACCCAAATTAGAAGATGGGGTGTCTTTTTTCCTCATCATTCAAAATAAAACAGAATATCCCACTGTCTGGAAGGCAGGACATTTAAAGAGGTTTAATCAGTTTCTTTTTCATTGTGTTTTATGTTGTCTAATATCCTGTTCATATGTAATTAATACTTTAGGTCAAAATACATATTTTTTAGGCATGAGCAGCTTTCAACCAAGTCATGTTAGGTAACTGTGGGGAAAAATACAACTGAAAAATTATTTCACTTCAGTTACTAATGTTTGCTTTAGTTGGGGTATTTTCAGTTAGTATTATTAGCAAGTGATTGTATGTAGTTTTAGATTTATCTTATTCTGTAAAAGTGAAAGTCATGTGCAATATGTATGATATAGAAAGGTCATTTGGCATGCCTATACTGTGTTATGGTGTGAAGGAATACTTGTATTGTCCTAGAAATAATAAGAGGGAGTGGTATACAGTTGTGCTATCAGTCTGCTGTTTGGGATAATCTGTCATGTCTGCTTAGATGCAATGCAGCAACAGCCTTTGTTTCTGTCCTATGGTTGAAAAAAGTGTCTTTTGAATTACATTCAGTAAAAGCCAGGATTAGGGAAAAAATAGAAGTAATTTTTTTGTTGTTGTCTTTATTTTTGTACTGGTTCCTCATTCCTCTGGTGAAAGTTTTAGGAGGAAGGAATTTTTGAATTCTTAAAAAAATCACTGTGGTGAATATTAACACAGCTTTCATATGGGATTTGTTTGCTTGAGAGGAAAGTTTTCTTTTTCTTGGGCTGGTTGTCATGGTTTGAGATAGCCCAAAATCCAATTCCCTAGCTCCCTTCCCCTCTCACATCTCAACCCAATGTGAGATGGGTTTTTCCAGACAAAACACAACCAGACTCAAAGTGGGGGAAAGGGAATATATTACAGTGACTATACAAATAAATACTACAATACATTATATACAACCTTAGCTATCTCTACTATGACATAAGTATTTACAATGGATCAGATCTCTTCTCCCCTCCAAATAAAAGTCCAGGAGGGAAAGAAGGACAGATCCCTTCCAGTCTCTCAGGGCAGCAGCTTCTTCAGAGCAGCAGTCATCTGTCCTTTTCTCATGCAGCAGCTGATGGCTGGATCTCTGCCAGCACACACGAGGGAGGTATCCAAACTCTCTCTCGGCCCCGTCGCCAACCAGCCGAGGGGTCTTTCGTGGACTTCGGCACCCCAGACAAAGGTCGTTTCACCACGTCATATCACGAAGCACAGGGGGTCTTTGTGACGGTCTGGTATCTTCAAGCTCCTTGCAGGGCCTCTGTGCCCTGTCTCAGGCTGTGAGCTTCTTTGTAGCTTGCAGCAAGGGAGGGCCCCCAAGGCCAACCTCCCACACACCGTCCTGGCTGAGCTCTCAGGACGACCGAGCTTCTTAGCTCCTTTACCCATTTAGGACTTCTAATCAGTAAGAGTCCACCCCCTCCATTTTTGGAGGGATCTCCAACGAGGTTTAGGGGCGTTTTGCAGTTCTTACCCCCAAGCTTTCTCTCTGTAGAACTTAGTTCTGTTCTCTGCTACCGGTTCTCTGCCTTGGCTTGAGCAGCTCTGAGTCTTCCTTGGCTGCATGCTGTTTCTGCTGCTTTCCTGGTTCAGGTCTTATCAGTTGGCTTTTAGCCATAACCTCTGGACGCTACCACCACTTCTGTTCTGTCTCTGCTCACTCACGATGGAAAACATCCTCCAGCTTACAGCTACAGACACATAGTCCAGCTTAACACTGTTCCAAGTCTCTGTAGCCCCCAGCTGGGGCTGGGGGGGGCAGAGGCCCCGAGGGGCTCAGAGCCCCTTCCTTGTGGCTCACAACATGGCTACTACTTCTAACCTAAAAACTACAACTCTTCTCTTCCGTTTGGTTGTGGTATGTTTACATTTTTGCAGGAGCGCTCACTGGACAGAATTTCAAAACTTCCAGGGGTTTCCACCCCTTGGGGTCTACCACTTTTCTTATCCTCTGGGGGAAAACAAAGTCCAAACCACTACACTGGTACAGGGGAGCAAATCAATCATGTCTAATGAACAAGTGCGTCCATTTAAAAAGGACTGACTTCTTTTGTTCTCTTCCAAACTGGAAATGCATTGTGCATTTTAGTGGTAGGACAGGTCAGGTATGACAGCAGAAATTCATAAGTTACTTTTTTATTGACCTTAAAGAAATATATATATTTGAGCCTGAAATGCAGATCATGTTTCAGATTATTTTGTATAATTAATTGATATTTCAGACCCTTCAAAATAAGGATTTAATTGGTAATGTTGATCAAAATTTGAATGAACAGTCACTCATCGAAGTTGCAGTAACAGATAGGTAGTAGTTTTCAGATATCTATTGAACATCCATGTTCTGTTATTCCATCTTTTATTTTCCATGTTTGGTTTTTGGAAGCTTTCAAACATAAAACAAAAGTCCAAAATAAAAACCCAAATAAAACTACCTCTACAACTTCTTCATAAACATCTCTTCATAAACTGATTACATTGCAAACTTCGTCTACATGTGTGTCTTATATGAAAACTACAATAAAATGGAATAAAAGTGTATCTTGCAAAATAACTTGTAGTTTTTTGAGGGTGCAGTTGAAATAATAAAATAAAAAGAAGATTTTTTAAAAGTCCTAAAATGGACAGATTAATTAAAATACCATGAAAATGTTGCCGTGGGATTTAGGTGCTGAAAAAATCTCCCGGAGCAGTTAATTAGGGGTGAGATAAGAAAGGGTTTATTTTGCCAAGGCAAAAGATGTCACAAGACGCGTGCGCCCCTCTGCCCGAGTGGTTACATTTTATAATACCATCCATCCAATCCCAAATGTGTCCTTCCTGTGGCCTTTACTCTGGCTCCAGGTCCACCCCCTGAAAATGGGTCTGGGGTGTTCATCCCATCTTCATCTTCTTCAGAGCACAAAGGGTACATAGTCACCCAGTTTTTGACCGTGTTCTGTGGTTTAGGCCCTGATATGCTGTTCTGCCAACAATCTAGGCCTTGCCTTGACAAAAGACTAAACATTTCTACTGTAGTCAGGGGTAGGAGTGATATAGGGAGCATAGAATGGGGTAAGAGGGTTAAGGAATGTGTAAACTAAGGGTGCTAGAGGGGAAGGGACAAGGGAGGGAGGGTTGCTGCTTTTAAAATCTACTTATCAAACGTACAAGGTTTACAAATATTAGAAAAATAAAAAGCCATTAGGGGCTTAAGGCATTAAAGGAAAGGTGAATTTAATTTACAGGTAAAAACTCTCATGAGTGAAAGGATGTGGTTTTTAGTGGACAATATTAATGGGGTCATAACTTACCTGCTTCTATTTTATGTTTATATCAGTCTTCATTATGTTTGATTTGACTAAATGGCATGATCAAGTCACACAGATTTAATCTGGCTTTTGCTTTGCCACTCCACTCTAAAGGAGGCACTGAATATATCTGGCACTGAGCCAAATTTTGAACCAATTTTCCTGGACAGACTTCTATGTTTTCATGCTGATCCCAAACCAAATACAGAGAAGAGTGGTCCTCTACCTTTCAATAAAGCACTGATGCAAAAATGTAGTTCAGGAGCCAGAAATTCTTTCTAAGGTTGGGGTGGAGGGGGAAGAGAAGGGAGAAGTAATGGAAACTTCACTGGAAATTCATGTGAAAATGCACAATACCCTCTTCACCACAGAGTTAATCAGATTAATATCTCTGGTGGAGTCATAGATGTCAGTACTTCTGTTTTGTCGGGAATTTTACAGTAAGATAAGCACAGCAGTTACTACGTCCTCATATATTCCATACTTCAAAATAACAGTAGTGTAATAATGTTAATCAAATATAAGAGCATTAACATTTAATTTTTTCTAAAATCTAGAGGTTATATTTGAACACACACTCCGCAGTTATATGACTGCCTGGTTCCCTTTATATCAATGATGAACTGGGCTAAAAAAGTATTTCTTTTGTGGTTTAAGCATATATAAAGTTATCTTTGATAGAAAATAGCAGCAAATTATCAGGAACAAAATGCAAAGTGAGACTGGTATCCAATTTTCAACAATTTTTCAAGCTCAACACATGAAATATATACTAAAAATTGGCTATTGATTACATGTCTACATATATTATGTATAAAAATTAAAGCAGTGTTTTTATTACTGTGTTCATATGCACAAATAATTGTGTGTGTAAAAAATGTTAAATTTAAAATTGAAGTATTTGTCAATTTGCTATTATAATGAGACAATTTTTCTCTAAATTGGTGGGAAAATTTCCATTAATATTTGTGAAGCCGTATGCTAATATTAAGTTGTTAATTACATTTAATTTTTTATCCATCACTGTAAATGTTACCTGTAAATTACTGTGAAAAACAGTAAGAGTAATGAATAATGTACTTCATTGTGACTATTCTTTGAATTCTTCAAACATAGAAATGTTCTTTATGTACGTTTGTCAGCATAAAACTGTTAGAAATTTAACATTAAAAATTCCTGCAAGATTAGTTGTAACTTCTCCACTACAAGCAGTCAACAGCTCTCCTCTGTCAGAGTTGCAGGCAAATGTTATCACCTTTTAGGTAGTAATAGAGGTAATTTTGCTTCATCATCTCTCTCTTTTCTCTGATTCTTTCCCCAGTGTAGCAGCTAACACCTTTGAGAGCACCAAAGGTAATACAATCACAGAATCATAGAATCAACTGGGTTGGAAAAGACCTCTGAGATCATCAAGTTCAACCCTTGAGCCAACACTGCTGTGGTTACTAGACCATGACACTAAGTGCCACATCCAGTCTCAGCTTAAAAACCTCCAGGGACGGTGAATCCACCACCTCCCTGGGCAGCCCATTCCAATGTATGATTACTCTCTCTGTAAAAAATTTCTTCTTAATATTCAACCTAAACCTCCCCTGGCAGAACTTAAGACTGTACCTTCTCGTCCTACTGCTGGTTGTCTGGGAGAAGAGACCAACCCCCACCTGGCTACAATCTCCTTTCAGGGAATTGTAGAGAGTGATGAGGTCTCCTCTGAGCCTCCTCCAGGGTGAACAGCCCCAGCTCCCTCAGCCTCTCCTCATAGAACTTGTGCTCAGGTCCCTTCACCAGCTTCATTGTTCTTCTCTGGACCTGCTCCAGCATCTCAATATCCTTCCTGAACTGGGAGATCCAGAACTGGACACAGTACTCAAGGTGTGGCCTCACCAGTGCTGAGTACAGGGAAGAATCACTTCCCTGGACCTGTTGGCCACACTGTTCCTGATACAGGCCAGGATGCCATTGGCCTTCTTGGCCACCTGGGCACACTGCTGGCTCATATTCAGCTTCCTGTCGATCCAAACTCCCAGGTCCCTTTCTGCCTGGCTGCTCTTCAGCCACTCTGTCCCCAGCCTGTAGCGCTGCGTGGGGCTGTTGTGGCCAAAGGGCAGGACCCGGCACTTGGCCTTGTTGAACTTCATCTCATTGGAATCAGACCATCTCTCGAGCTTGTCCAGATCCCTCTGAGGAGCCCTCCTGCCTTCCAGCAAATCAACACTCCCCCCCAGCTTGGTGTCATCTACGAATTTGCTGATGGAACACTCAATCCTCTTATCCAGATCATCAATAAAGATATTAAATAGAACTGGACCCAGCACTGATCCCTGGGGGACACCACTAGTGACTGGCCATCGACTGGATGCAGCACCTTTCACCACCACTCTCTGGGCCCAACCCTTCAGCCAGTTCTTGACCCAGCACAGGGTGCCCCTGTCCAAACTGTGGGCTCCAGCTTTTCCAGGAGTATGCTGTGGGAGACAGTGTCAAAGGTTTTGCTGAAAGCCAGACAGACACATCTACAGCCTTCCCCTCATCCACCATGCGGGTCACCTGGCCATAAAAGGAGATCAGGTTGGTCAGACAGGACCTGCCCTTCCTAAACCTGTGCTGCCTGGATCTGATCCCTTGTCCATCCTGTAGGTGCTGTGTGATTGCACTGAAGATGATCTGCTCCATAACCGTGTCAGGCACTGAGGTCAGCCTGATAAGCCTGTAGTTTCCTGGGTCCTCCTTGCAGCCCTTTTTGTGGATTGGCATGTCATTTACCAACTTCCAATCATCTGGGACCTCCCCAGTGAGCCAGGACTGTTGGTAGATGATGGAGAGCGTCTTGCTGAGCTCTTCTGCCAGCTCCCTCATCACCCTAGGATGGTTCCCATCTGATCCCATAGACTTGTGAGGATCCAAGTGGCTCAGCAGGTCGCTAACTGTTTCCTCCTGGATTACAGGGGGGCTATTCAGCTTCCTGTCTCTGTCTACCAGCTCCGGAGGCCACTTGTCCTGAGGACAACCTGTCTGACTGTTGAAAACTGAGGCAAAGAAGGTGTTAAGTACCTCAGCCTTTTCCTCATCTTTGGAGACTCTGTTCCCCCCCATGTCCAACAAAGAATGGAGGTTTTCCTTGCCCCTCCTTTTGCTATTGATGTATTTGCAGAAGCACTTGTTATCCCTAGCAGAAGTGGCTAGATTGAGTTCAAAGTGTGCCTTTATCTCTCTAATTTTCTTTCTACATGACCTAACTATATTCCTAAACTCTGCATGAGTAGCCAGCCCTTTTTTCCATAGTTGGTAAGCTCTTTTTCCTCCTAATTTCCTTCAAAATCTCCCTGTTCAGCCATGGTGGCTGTCTTCCCTGCTGGCACACCTTTCAGCACACTGGGACAGCCTGCTCCTGTGCGTTCAAGACTTCCTTCTTGAATCATATCCATTCCTCCTGGACTCCTTTGTTTTCAAGGACTATTTCCCAAGGTACCCTCTGAACCAGTCTTCTGAGCAGGTCGAAATCTGCCCTGCAGAAGTCCAGGGTAGAAGTTTTATTGATGGCCCTCTTTGCATCCCTGAGTATTGAAAACTCTATTATTTCATGGTCACTGTGCCCCAGATGGCCTCTGACCACCACATCTCCCACCAGTCCCTCTCTGTGAAGAGCAGGTCTAGCAGGGCCCCACCCCTGGTAAACTCATTTACCAGCTGGAGCAGGAAATTATTCTCCATGCACTTCAGGAATCTCCTAGGCTGCCTCTTCTCCACTGTGTTGAGTTTCCAGCAGATATCCGGCAGGTTAAAGTCACCCACAAGGACAAGGGCTGGCGATTTTGAGACATCTGCCAGCTGCTTATAGAATAATTCATCACCCTCATCATCCATTAGAAAGGAATAATGAGTCACACTGGCATAGTTAGGTTTTACTTTGAGACTTTGATGTTAAAACTAATATTGTCAGTTATTGTGACTCAGTTCTGTAACAAATGCAGGTAATTCAGCATTGTAAAATACCAGATATTTTTAACTAATACTGTACTCAGAAGGTCGTAAAATTTTATTGAATAATGTAACCTATATAAACTGCTTTTGTATGTTTTGGAAAAGCACAGCCATAAATAAATAACCCTAAGGCACCAATACAAGCTGATTAGCTAAATGTAAATGAAGAAACTGTAAATGCAAAGTACAAATAGCTGTATTATCATAAAAAGAGCAATATCCTTGGTACAGATTATGCACTGATCACAACCAATACAAACATCAAAGCATGTGACGTTCTGTAACCAGCTTTCTATTCTCTCTGAAAAGAATTCCTAATCAATTCTGATAAGTAGACAGTGCTAACTTAAGCAAAGTAAGTCTCAGGTCTTTGCTAAGTTAAACCATTTTGACTGAACTAGGTTAATATATGAGAACTACAGCTAGCAAAACTATCAGGAGCAATAGCTTGTGGTGTAAGGGTGACAGCAATCAGCTGTACTCAGGCTGGAGGCAGTTGACAGAAGATGTACAACCGTGTTCAAGCTATAAATACAGGTTATGGTTTTCTTTCAAATACTTTTCCTTCTCTGACATTGCTTACAGGCATTTAAGTTGTTTGATCTAACCTCTGACTCAGTTTTCCTAGACATAACTCACATCTACTTTCATTGATTTTTTTCTCCTGGTTTTATTTGTTTTGATCAGAACAAAATACAAAGTTTCATTAATAATACCACAAGATTTTTTAAATCCATATGGGAATAGTTGTACACATTTTACAATCAAAAGAAAGCAAATTGTGTATTTCAAACTGCTACTTTGAAGTAATTTGACTAGATTCTTTTTTTCCCTGACATTTAAAGGTGCAGATAAAGCATTAGGCCTAATATTATAAAAATAATGTGTTCGGAAGAACTATTTCAATCAAAAAATTGCACTTTTCCACAGAGTAGAGAAGGTGAACAGGTCTTTAGATCATGATTTATATATTGCCCTTGCATTGTATGATTAATTGACTCTCATGTAACAATTCTAATCCTCTCTATGAATAATTTTCTAGGTAGTCTATGCAAAAAAATGTGTGAAGTATCTTAAGATGGTGGTTTTATATTTTTTTTGTTTGTTGGTTGGTTTTAAGGTCTATCTCTAACAATGAATTCTGTACTACAGAAATAAAACATTTTTTTCTTAGTTTTCACAGCCAATATCAAAATGTGTATGTGTTCTCCAACAATTACTAGGACATGAAAAGTCATTAAGATATAATGTCTAAGTAGCATCAATAATTCCAGTGTTCTCAGAGAAAGCAAAGCAAGAAAATAGAAAAACTAAATTCAGAAGATTATATTTGTTCAGTTTTGCGGTTAGAGAAAAGACTGTCTCACCAAGCTGGTAATGAAATACAAGATCAAGTGAAACAGCCTATTTTTAGGTATAATATTATTGGATAAAAGATATTGCTTTAAGACAGTTATTCTTGTAAAGACCTTAAAGGAAAAGAAAGTGAGAAATCCAAATCTGATCTTGGTAGTATAATACATATTAAGATGTGTTGCACTAAACCAAATCTAACACCAGAAACAGTCAGGGCAGACAAATAAAAAATCCCCAAACCCTGTGTTTAGAGTGAGTTTTTATCTTTTATTAACAGTACTCAAAGTGACCCTTAGGTAAGTTATATGCATATTGCTTGTAGGAAGCAGTTTGTGTTATTGTCAACCCGCTTATTTTACTTCTATTTTCATAACAGGATTAAGACCCGAAATAAAAAAGTGAGGCTCTGTATGGGTTGTGTGGAAAGCTCAGGTGTTTTGAGCCTGAATCAGGCTCCAAGCTAAAACACCAATGTAGATCTACTCACACAGATCAGGATCAAGACACGTTTTAAGACTGACAACCAGACAAAATCAGACAAAAATCAGACAAAGATTATATAAAATCAGAAGCAACCTGTAAAGATTCAGATCTAAATAGAACTAGAACTGGATTTGTTCTTGATGGTCATCTTAAAGAGCAAAAGTTTTCATCCTCTAATATTATGGCTGTAGAAAAAGAAATTCAATTTTTTCATTTGTATATCTTTGCACCTTTCCAATTCAGAAGAAAATCTGGCTCAGGCTTTTGCTTTGATATCCCCTGGATAAGAATATAATCCCAGTCCTCAAAGCTAATGCACATTTTGGTTTCCCCTGAACAGCAGCAGTTACGGCCATCTGTTAGACTGGCATTACTCCTAAGGCAAAATTCTTCTGCCAGTTTAAAAATGGCAAGGAGGAGCAACTGATGGAAAGAATCAATTTTTATCTCTTCTCCCTCCTGTGATAGCCTTCATCAGATATTGCTCTAAAATTTACGGGTTTTTTTAAATTATTTTAAGTGTTTCTAGTTAACAACAATGCTAATTGCAGAAAGTTAATTGCCCATGTTAACTCTTTAACCACCTTTAATCTTAGACCTCTACCAAATTAGTTTTTGTAAGATTATGTTTGAACTTTATAAAAGTAAAAAAAAAAAAAGAAAAAGAAAAGAGGATAAAGTTTAATAAAATAAGGCAATAAGGAAAGCACTAAAAAGCCCATGAAATGTTTTTTAGTGGTTCAAGTTGTGTGAAAGAATAACAATTTTTTCTTTTTTTAAGTAAATTAATAAGTCATTTTATATTAAGCCATTCTGTGGGAAACATGGCCCTCACTTTTACTTCTAAGAAAAGCCATTAGCTTTAGTAGTATTCTTCCAGTTGAGCCTGGGATATCACATGCAGTATAGCTTCTAAGTGAGTAAGCACAGTGATTACTGAAGCATCCAAAATAGTTTACTTCTCTGTGACTATCTGGAAAGAGGTATGCAAACAAATTTTCTCCAGAGGTTGCCTCGAAGAAAAATGTTTATTTTAGACCTATAGCATTGCAGCACTTCAGCTATAAAGTTTTCAGCTATTTCAAGCACTTCCAGAAATTCTTGTGATTATTCCTTAATGCGGGAATCCTTCAAATGGTCATACACGGCATACAGTGCTAAAAAATATCAGTCAGGAATCCACTATCCTCTGGCTGGCTTAGCACTTAGAAGTAGTGAACGTCTGCCATGCACAACAATCACAGTATGGCCTCAGACTGTGGGCAGACAGACAGCCACCCCTAATTCTTCTATGGTGGACACATCGCCAGGAAAAATTGTATTGAAGGAAACGCTGGTAACGCAAGCAACCAAAAAATGGGTGGCTATTGCTGATGAAACGGTAATTCAGATTAAAAAATGCTTTCACTATGAGAAACTTTTCCCTCTGTGAGAAGAAAAATACCTTATCTACAAATAGACTAACTTAATGTATGTTCCATGGAATTTGATAGTATCAAACATTTGTTTGAGACTAATTCAAGGTTTTGTCTTCAGCTGAAGATACGCTCTTGAGAGTTTCTTTGTGCAGGAATCAGTTCTACGCTAAATTAACTGCTCTGTTTGAAGAGCTTCTGTTTCCAGTTGCATTGCATGCATCTTTGGGGAATGCATTTATTTTAAACTGTTACGGTTTCCTGGTTTTATTTTTACAGGGAACTGTTCTGCATTCTTAGAGTTTCATTTTCAGACTATTATGTTTGTTCATTAATGCTTTTAATGTTCCTGCTGAATCACTGTTGCACTTTTACTCTCTAACATGCACCAAGCTCTCACATCTTGGAATTTATCCCACTGTAATGAAAATTTGGGACTGTGACCTAAATTATGCTGATACAAATCAATCTGCTGTTATCTTGTATACACTGGCATTAATTGATAGGTTTGTTGGCATTACTTTAATTGCTTGAGTTATGCAATTAAGACGGATCTTGTGAAATGGCAGTAGGCTTAAACAGAACTGTTAAGAAAATAATGTCATACTGAATAAAATCAGGAAAAAAGTCTCACCCATAGGATATTTTATAGTGTGACACTCCTAAAAAACCCAGAAACCTGGTCACTACAACTAGCTGTGTAATTGGTTAAGTCATAATAATTAAGTAGTTGTCCTGTGATAACTTTGTTTATCTTTAATTCTGTGAGGATTGTTTGAGGTTTTTTTGGGCAATGAGTTATTTATTGAGTACAACTAATTTTTATTTGTAATTTGCCTTCACTGTTTCTCTCTTGATATAATCCATTTTAAAGTACAAATGACACAAATTATCTTCAAGCTGAAAGAAATAATAACTTTCTATTATCTATTTTTTACCAAGAATGATTAAACAAGTTATGTTTTCCATAAGACTTGCACTGGGACAAGAGGGTTGAAAGTGAAGTATAAAGGATGTAGTGGAGACAAACAAAGTCATGACTAAGATTAATATTGTTTTCAGTGGAGAAGATATGTGGAGCCTGGGAGAAAGACTAGAGAGGGACCTAGACGAGAGGACAACTACTGAAGCTAGATGCAAATATTGCCTGATGTATATATAGCAAAATACTGATACATGTAAGAAGTTCTGCTTGCAAGACAGCACAGATTCATAGCTCAGAAATCACAATGTGATGAGGATCAGTTCAGTCAAATGTGATGAATGTGATGGACTGTTAATTCTTATGGACTGTGCTTATGCCAGTGTATGCTTATTTCAAGCATTTGTTATTTCAAAAGAGTTGTTATATCATGATGAGCAAAAATTCCAGGATGCTCAGCTTTACATAGCAGGATATATGGTAATCTAATATGACATACAAAAACATACACACTTTGGAAAATCACTTTAGCCCTTCTGTTATCATGTATGGTCTTCAAACTAAAAATTAGCAACAGAATATTTATAAGTAGCTATCTTTTGGAGTGAGAAACTGTCAGAATTGATTCTAGTAATTGAATATAAGTAAACTCAAGGAGAAAGTGATTGAATAGTTGAATAGTGCAGGTGGATAGAGACAGCTCAAAGTAATAAAAGTGTAATGCAAGAAATCACTCCTGGAGGGGAGGAACCATATTTCTCAACAGTACCTTGAAGCTGAGCATGCAGAATAGTTGGTGTTCTAATGATACTCATAGCATAAAAGTTGCTCACTACTGATGTACCTATTCCCTCAGATGAGAAACCATTACTTCCAGTACTCCACAATAGCTTTTATATCACCTTCAGTTAGTAAGCGAGCACTTTCCAGCCATTTGTCTCATTTGCTAATGCTTCTTCTTGGAAGACAGAGAATATGAAAGCTGATTATCAGTTTTAATGTTTTAGGTTCTGAAAGACTGAAGGGATTTCAGATGCTCAATCACTATTTTTATGGAAAAAATTAACTCTGTCTGCATATGGGCATAGGGATTCTGTGTAGGGAAAGCAGAGAATGAATTTAGTCTTACTAACACGAGTAGTTACACTGTCTGCATTTAAATATATAGACAAAAAAGGCTGCACTTTCTCAGATATATCTTAACACATCTGGTTTTTACTGTATCTCAAATATTTGTATGTACACATGTGTGTACCTTTATATCCTCCTCAGAATAGGAACAAAGTAAAACACTTCAATTTTTTATATGATCACGACCAGGAACAGACGATGCATAATTCTAGTCTTCATTTCACCCAGAGGAAAGATAAGAATGTAGTAAGTTGTGCATGTCTCTCATGTCTATATCCTCAGACATCTTGTGTATCAAAGGCTTCCAAGAGATCTAAAGAAACAAAAACTAGTCCTGCCTTCTTGATGATTGTAAAAAAATAATTGAAGTGTGAGACTAGTATTAATGCTGTATGTTACTGCATCTGAAATCTGGATGTACAGAGGCAAAAAAGTCTCAGGATGTCCAAGTATAGCCCAAAATATTGGAATAAAATTTTACTGATAATTTTCTTATTAAGAGAAGATAAAAGTGAAATTATTGATGTGAGGAGACTCCCTGTGGCAGCAAGATGCCAAAATAATCACTCATTTGTGAATGAATGTTACAGTCTTTAACACTGACTGTGTCATTGTAACAAACTCAAAAATTCCCCTAAGGATTCAGTATGTATGTAATTCTGCTTTTGGGTAGCTGATTTCCTTCCTTCCTTCCTTCCTTCCTTCCTTTTCATTTGTCCATTTGTTTATGTATTAATGTACTTTCACACCTCTGCTGGTTATGTCTACAGATTTATTTTACATGTCAAAGGAGAAATGAGTTTGAGTTCTTTAAACAAAAGATGCAGGAGAGGAACTGATTTACTCTTTTGCTCTTGCTCATGTACATTTGTTTTAACCATAAGATAAAATGTATTTAGACAGATTTCTTCCACTCTCTCATAAAGAATAATGCTTGTGTAGAGTAAAATTGAGAAAATATGGCATACTATACCACACTGATTCGAAATTATTACAGAATTTATATTGCAAATACCTGTTAACAGGAAATCATACAAATGTTTGGTAATAATGCTATAGATCTTTTAATTTTATGTACTTCTATTATACTGTATTTTAAACAACCACACATACTAGAGAGATGCAACACACTTTTGATGCACTTTCTCTGATTTTGGTGCTGAAAGCAGCAAAATATTTACCTTATTTGTTTGTTTATATTGTCCTTATTTATTTTGGAGTTCGATGAATCTAAAATGGCACACCCTTGTGTGATGCCAACAATAAAAATGTTTCTTTGAAAATCTCTTTTCCAAGAAACAAACCAGTGGTTTTCCAAGTGTAGTCCCTATGCAGCGAGAAAATATAAAGATGAGTCTTACATATAAGCTTCCTTTTTACGTTTTTAATGTATATTTATAGAATTTAGTGTCAAAGTTATAAATCCCAAATGAGACATGCATTGTGTAACTCTGTACTAAAAGTGTTTTTGGTTTAAATCCAAGTGGGAGGTGAGCAAGGCATCTATAGCTTTTTAAAATCTGTCCCTGGTTTCATAATGACTTTACATCTTCAAATTCAATTTTGAAATAACTGTTACATTGCTATCTCTCTACACAGTACACTTCTGCAACAACAGGAAGCAAGCTGAATTCAGCAATCAGATAGCTTGTTCTCTTATCAACAAAGCAGACTTCATTATGAAGCATCCCTGTTTATCTAATTTCTTTCTGTACATACTATCTGAATGCAGTGTCAGCCTCCACTAGCTTAGGATGTCTACAATTTCCTGTGGAAAAATGGTGTTTACAAGTAAAAATTATTTTATAGTTACCTATATACGAGTGTGTGTTTGTTTGTATATATATACGTGTAAAATACTCAAACATTTATATGAATATACATTATACAATGTCATGGTTCCGGCCAGAATAGAGTTAATTTTTTGCAGTACTTGTGAGGGGTGGAGCCTGTAACCATGTGGGCATGGCTATGTGATTCTTTGATACCGCCTCATGTCATTGCCAGAGGCAGAGGAAAGGTACTCTGGATTCTGAGAAGGGTGGGGCTTCTGGTCCAGAAAACATGGTAGGAGTGGAGAAGCCATCTACTGTTGTTCATTGTTGCCCAGGGTCCGTGGAGAGCATCTTTGCATGTAAATCATTCTTTTGTAAACTTTTGTTATTAATATTGTTACTGTTACTGTTTGTTTTCTTATCTCATTTCTGTTTCTGGCAAACTGTTCTTTTCTCAAGATTTACATGTATGTAAATCTTAACTTTCTTATCTTATCATATATCTTATCTGTATGATCAGATAAGCTTCTGATCGTCCCCCTCTTTTAAAGCAGTGTGAGATAAGAAAAATCAAATTTTACGGAGGGACCATCATATAGGGGCTAAACACTATTCTATCTAAAATTTCACCTCCTTCAAACTAACAAAAATCAGGATGGTGAGCTCTTTTAGCTCCTAGCTTTTTTCCCCACTTGCCACTCGTTCTCTCCAGCCTTGCTGTGGCCGGGACCAAACAGGAGAGAGCTGTCAAAGAATATCTCTGCCCTGAAAGACTATGAACATAGTTTGTATAGATTATCATAATTAGCTTTGCACAATAATTTCTAATGATGTGGCTAATCAAAATGAATTTTTTTTGTAGTGTGTGCCTCAGTTTTAGTGGCATTTCTGTCTTGAAAGCAAGTTTGAGTTTATGTGGTTCTTCCCACAGCAGTTATCCAAAACCTAGGGAAAAGGACTTGTATTGCAATTGTGAGAAGAGCAAGACGAGGTCACTGCTCTGAGTCAGGAGAGCAGGAGCTGTAAGGATGAAAGACCACCAAGAGAGACTTGTCTGTCCTTGAACTTCTATGGTATTCCTCTGCTTTTTCATCAACTTTCTTTCCTGTATATATAAGAATAATGTTTTCTTGGTGCTTTTCCCAGCATTCTCAGTGAAGCACTTGAACACTAGTGAAGGGAAGAAATTGTCACTTTTCCTGTATTTAATAAGAGAAAGGCAAATAATTTTCCTTAGTGTAATGAAGGCTTTAGAAATGCATTGGGTATCTGAAACTGTAGAATTTCCATTTTCAGTGATTTTATCATTCTGGGTTATTAGACACTCCATATTTTCAAAGTAATTCCAAGAGAGCAGTTTTTAAAACCTCCTACATCAAAATCTAGGATTAAAAAATACTTATTCTCATTACTCAAAAAGAAGAGATTAACCTCTATCTGTTACAAGCTAACATTAGACAGATGTAAGAGAATATTATTACTGTTATTTCAATATACGCAAATCTTGAGCCAAAATTTCAGAAGAAACCCTCCATGAGATCTAGAACCCATAAAATAATTCTGTTAAATGGTAAATATTTGAATCTAGAATGAAGAAAGGACTACAGAGACCATTTATCTATTTGAAGTTCCACCTGATATGCATCATTTTCCTCTATTGTTTGTAAGGTAGTGGTAGATTTCTTTAGCAAATGGGTATCTTTACCCTGTTTTAGAGTGAATAATTAGAAATAATTAGATTGCCCAAATTTGAGTACTTAAATTCCACTTACCTGAGCTTATTTTTGGCTATAACAGTGTGTGTTTGAAAACATAAACCTTTACCTTCCACTTTCATCTAGCTGTATTTTGATGTTACTGTAACTGCACTTTCCTCCATTAAATATATTACTGTACTTTCCCCTCAAAACAACAGTCAGATTCTTTCAGCAGGCTCCTAAGCTGCTGTTTTAGGCAGATGTATGTTCCCTTTTCTGTGACTTGGAGACTATCATTCAACAGCCACTTGTTTCTGTAAAGGAGCACAAAGACCTTTTACAACAATATCAGATGGAGAACAGCAGCTACTCCCAATAGCTTGGAAGTAATTTCTGGTCTGAGAAAAAGAGACCTGTATAATGTGAAATTTCTAGAATGAAACTGGTGATTGTATATTAATATTACAATACTAATACACTATATTAATTTTATTCATAGATATTAATGTGATAGGGTGTTACACAGAGTTAGACCTCAAGAGAGGCAGGAGGAAATTTTAGTGACTCATGAGAAATCAAGTATTTCAGGCAAAGTAAGCTCATTCAAAACAGAATTATTGAATTTCTCTTATGATTACATTGTGTGAGTCTTACCTATAACTGTTTGACTCTTAAAGCAGTTGTAGATATGACAAAGTTAACTTATTTAAATGGGTTAACAAAGGTATGTGTTTGTTTACTGACATGTAGGATTTTTCCTTAGAGTACTTGGTAAAAAAGGTGTAGTTTATCTCACAATTTCCATTTCAGTAGCAGAACAGATACATGTTTGGTTTTTCTGTTGTAGTTTGTGTTTTCCTAGCAATATTCTGTAAGGGTAATTTTCTACCTTATAATATGTTGCACACAAGTTTTCATTTTACAGTTATTACAGTGGTCCCCCCAAATGTGCAATGTCTCTTATTAAAACTGCAGGAAATTTCTCGGGTTGCCTTTGCTGTACTAAATTAAGGTATAACTTCGGTCAATGTTCCTAAAATTTCTGACTGATAAAAGACGATTTTAACTTTTTATTTTGATTTTAACTTTGGGTTTCTGATGTGAAACTGTTATCGTGCGTGCACGGATCTTCTATTTAGGGACCAGATTTTATTAAGAGCTCTCCTGTTCATGTATCAGGCATCAATCATCTATCACCTGTGAGACTCTTCCAGTATGACTCAGGCATGCATCAGTCAGGCATATGAAACACAAAACGGTTTTAGATATGTGTAACTGTTTGTGTTTGTATGGGTAGCTGATATTTAAATACTAGGCTAGAATTATTTTGCCTTTCATTTTAGCTAATTCTAGCTAGCAATACTTTGTCTTTCCTACCTCTACTTGCATTTTGATATTTTACAATATCAAAGAAAGTCTAGATAAAAATAAAGAAAAAAACATGTATTTTAATCTTTTATAAGATTCATCTCTCAGGCTTAACTTACATATTCATCCAAACTAAGAAAATATTTTACCTTATTAGAGATTATTTACTTATCAAAGAAAATATTTAAAACACACAAGGGAATCTAATTTTGGTCTAGTGGAACAGAAATTAAGTGACTCTTTAGAAGTAGTTTATTGATTTAAACAGTTGACTAGCTATAATTGTGTAGAAAGTATTACATCATAAATTGTATTATGTCTCCACAGAAAAGATATTGCACTGGAATCTCTGAACTGGCAAAGAGAGTTCATTAGAAATAATAGGCACTTTTCCCAAAAACTCTGACTCTCCTGATTAGTTTTGTTGCTTTCTATATATTGTTGCTGCCTCAAAGATATGAACTACTAGGACTTCATAACAGATAGAATCTAGATTTTTAATATCTTCTAATCAAAAATTTCTATCTTCTGCAGTGTTGTGTGACTGTGCATATAAAAGCTGAATTCAATATATAAAACTTCAGAATGATGGTAAACAGTAGTAGCTTGAATTCATTAGTATTAAATAAACATTTGAAAATTTTATAAACATACTTGAAGGCTTCTTAGGGTTCCTAAAATGCTGTATTGTAAGGACACTTAATATTGTTGCTCATTGTGATATGGTGCTACTAACAGTGAAGGTGTCTTGTTGGTGAAGTAATGGCATTTTATGACTCAAAAAATGGAAGCAGAATGATATAATTAAGGGAAAACAGGGTTTTCCTGAGCTAGGGCTACAGGAAAGCTTTCAAGTCATAAAATGTGGATCATGTAAGTACAAACCTTTCCTCTCCTTCCCTACTTATAGAATTTGGAGACAAAAATGCAAGTAACCTCTTCTTTCCTACTTATAGAATTTGGAGACAAAAATTTAAAAGCAGGATGATGTTTCCAGGTTTTCTTACTTAGTTTAAAAAGGCTTTACTTTTGGAGGTATTGGGCGAGATGATTTTTTCGTCATTCTAAAGTATCAGTAAATATGCTAACAATCTTTAATTATTATTTTCTAGGAATCATTTAAAGGACTGAAAAATTCCAAAATTCCAAAGAGTAAAGGTAGACTAAAAAGTCCAACACAGTATAAATTGAAGCTCATACCTAGCTAGAAGTATGCAGCAGTCATTACCAGGTTTTAAAACACACTACTCTAAAAATGTATTTTGAGTTTCTGAGTTCATTAAGAAAAAATCAAATATTAAGAGTAAATGAAGCTAGACTGCCTAGTCTTTGCAGTTGTATTTTCCTGAGTGAGAGTGGATTCACCAACTTGTCAGAAAATCAATTAGAAATATTTCCTAAACTAAAACAAATTTTATTTTAGGAAAAAATTGAGGCTAACAAGAATTTATTTAGTGCTCAGTTAATTGCTTTATTCTGTGACTTAAAGCAATTCACCAAAAGACGTGAATTCATCTTTCTTTTTTTTTTTTTTTAACTTGGAAAATGTTTCTACCAATTAAAATAATAGATTTATCTATAGCTGAAGTCATTCTTATCTGCAGTGGTCTGGAAATAAAAGTGAGCTGTTTAGGGAAAGCAAAGCAGTCTAATTTCAGGCTGAAGAGATTATTCTGGGCATTTTATGTATGAGTTAAACTCCAGTAGAGGCATAATGAATTCCACTGTGTATTGCAATGAAGGTTTTGGCTAATCATCAGAATAAACTGATAATAAACTTGTGCCTTGAATAGTTTGCCTCATATCCTGCATAATTTAATGTGAGTTGTAAAAGAAACTGGTGAAGGAAAGAAATCAGGATCAACAATTAATCATCAGTAAATGCAGATAAGGGCATAGCAGACAGCATCTGTCTGTTGGGACTACGTTGTATTGCTTTCCTTGGTTACTTCACTGTCACTGAATTAAACTTTATCAGTGTTTACTCATCCACTGGAGAAATGCACTTGTTTTTCCTAGGTCACAATGACCTTTAAGAGTCTGATATTCACAGTATTCACTGTAGATCTTATTTAAATGAATGATTGGGAAGGTATTTAGGAGGAGGGACTTGAGAGAGAAAGGTGCAGTTTAACTCATAATTCTGTATTTGTAGCTAATGTTAGGTTCCCTTGGCCGTGAGAATATAATTGTGAACAAGTGCATGAATTATGTAACTCATATTATGGAAAATCCAAAGTCCAACTTCTGTGTCTCTAAGAAACTCATTCAGGTTTGAGTAAAAGAGTAAGTTCCAAAAGTAAGTGACAACCCCATCCAGTTTTCACTTTGATGACTTTTATGTATAAAAAGGATAGCTGCAAATTATGCATCAAAGTCTGCCTTTATCCCTGGCTACCAGTTCTAGCCTGGATTCCACGTTTTGCTGCCTTCCCTATACTTTGTTTATAAAAAAGAAAAGAAAAAACAACAACAACAACAAAAAACAAACAAAACATTTGTTTTTCAGGCATTTGGTTGGTTGTTTTTTTAAGTGGAATACTTCACATAAAAATGTGATAATATTTTTTAAACATTCACAGCTAGGTGAAAACCCAGAGTTGCTATTTTAAAGCTATTGCAATAGAAGACTTTTCACAGATAAAATCTTACAGGTAAAAACTCCCAGACAAAACCCACACTAAAAATCAGTCTCTTCATTTATAACTCTTAACATTTAACTTGAAATCTTCTTATATTCCTCAGTACCAAATAAAGAACCTCCTGTAGCTGGAAACCACCTCCCTATGAACCTGCTTAACAGGTAGCTACCATGTCACCTTCTGTTGAAAAGATAAATAGCATAAAGAACAAATACTAATCAATAATACTGTGTGGACCTCTGTCACAAGTTCTGCAGTGATCTCAAGTCACTTCTGAGGTACTATCAGATCATACTTTACCTTTACAACCCTCACTGTTCTTAAGACCCTTCAGATCAGGTCATGCTGATCACTGTAAGTTTGAGAAACCAAAGAAATACAGCCCAGAATTTGAGAGCGGTTTGTTATTTTTCATTGAAACAAATCAGTGATTTTGTGGAAGAGAAGGTTCTATGGGTTACTTCCAAAATATTTCAGACTTTTCTAAGTGAGGAAAGGAAATAATGGTAAATGCAAAAAACTGAGGTCAGGGAAAAAAACTTAAAAACTGTTTCTCCATCTTCCAGAGAGCTTCCCTAATCAGTTATGCTTCAGTCATTATTTCTTCTTCATAGTGATTAAAGTGGATATTTTATAGACAACAGAGGAACATTTCACTGTTCAGAAGCAGTTAAAGATCTGAATTGTGGGGGTTTGGAATTGGAAGAACATGCAATTTCTAAGGAATTACTTAATTTTCTGGTAGTTTTAGGCAACTGATCTCTTAGAGATTTTCCCATCCAATCCTCTGAACACTTCTGGGAGGACGGAATTCACGCATTTTTAAAGAATAAACCAGTTTCACATCAAACATAAAAAATTGGGAGCTTTTTGCAATGTAAATATTTATCTTCTTTTTATGTAGGAAGGGAATCTGTAAAAACAAACCCTCGGGTGATATTTTTGATGACATGTATTTGGAGTGAGTTTCTCCGACTTACCAGCTCCTGTTCCTAGTCAGAATGATCACTGCAGCTGCTTGCATTTTTACTGTTTTTTGCCAAAGGTTGCTTTTTTCCCTTCCTAATTTTTAAGTCAAATGGAATGTTCCATAGTTTTACTTTCTTGTGTTAGTGAAATTATAACAGTCATTAGTCATTAGGGAAATCAGTGTGCGACAGTGATTGCCTTGTGCCTGCTCTAATCTATTGCTAAGTACTGAAGTTTGTATGCTTGGAATATTAGTGCAAAAGTTGACAATGTTCCTAAGACTCTGAAAGAAGGAGATGTTATCCCTGTTACTTATTTTTCCATAGAGCTTGACAGAGGTCTCTGTGCTGATGGAGCTCTTAGTGTGGTTGTTTCTGCAGTGGTGAAGTTTGGGATTTCTTTAGTTTTGAAGAATGTACTGATAAATTCAGTTGAGACTACCAGGATTAACAGAAATTAATAAACCTTTATTGAAGGTAATCCTTAGTTGACTGATGTCAGGTGAAGGGCACTGGAGTCTGTAGCTAGCTTTGAAAAATCTTCAGAGAAAAATGAAGTGAAAATTGAAGTTCCTCACAGACCTTTTTTTGCAGTATGGCAAACTTCCTGATATTTTGCTTCATATTAAAAAAAAACAAAAATAAAAACAAAAAACTGAAACCAAACCCAAAATACTGAACTGTAAGACTATATGTGTTTTCTAAATTACCTTCTTTGTTAACAACCTTGACTACAAGCTTATTCTCTATTTAATGCTGTTCAGAGTTGTTGGCAATGCATTGTTATTCCTAATGGAGCCATTTCAGTTACAAAATGTGGAAAAAATACAAACCAGGTCCATTGTTCTTGGTGGTTTTTTGTGACAATGAAATATACATACAGTATGGCTTATTTAGTATTTGCACAGTGAAGGAAATGTTCCAAGTTCTAATGTTGCATATATTGACCCAAAGCTACTCAGTTCAGAACTTTCCCCTGTATCCTGAATAAAAATCTTAAATTATTTATTATGTTTTGCTTAAAAAGGGAGAAATACCACCAGAGATTCCATTTTCAGAAACATTTATGTTAATTCATACTTTCATGATAATTTTCTCTTTTGTTTAGTCAGATCTACATCATCAGTAGAGAGTTAAAATTGGAAATAGAGGCAAGTCTATAAGAGGATGTGCAATATTTATAATTAAATGAGTCTTTAAAATTATTTTGTTTTGAAGTTAAGTATTAGTAGTAAGTATTTTACGTTATCATCATGTTTGTTTATGAAGTTAGAGGAACAGAAATATCTTGGATTGTTTTAATTTCAAACATATCAGATTTTCTGGCTGAAAATAAAAAATCAGATGTAGACCTACTTAAAAGTGCATAGAGTTTGTGTTTTGGGAGTCCTGGAAAACAAATGGCACTAAAAAAATCTTTTGCTTGCTTCTGGTGTTTCTGTGCTTTTAACTTTCAGCAGTACAATAGTGTAAAAGTACAATACTCCTTTCCAGTGTATTATTGTTCTTTGGTTTTAGTACGCTAAAGTTTTCTAAACAGATCTGAGTTTAGAAATTAACATGAAAAATTAGTACAAATTAAAGACTTTTCCAGGTCTATATCTTGTTTGAATTCATACAATATTTTCTTGGAAGTGTTATGTCTTCCAGTGAACCACACAGTTTGCCAATGTAATAATTGTCAATTTTTTAATCATGAGTAAGAAATTATGTGAGAAAAGTTTTAAGGATGGAAAAGATATTAATATTTGCTATTTATTTTTCAGATTATTCATTAAATGAAATCTGATGAACATATGAAGCAAAGTATGTAAGTCCACTACAGAAAACTTTTGTTGGTAACAATTTTCTCACTTCTTTGCTACTCCAGATTTGATTCTATTGATGAGTTTTATAACTATGACAGAATGCCACAGTGTATTGGTTCCTTGTATTCAGTCCCATACCATCTGTTATATTCTAGTATGACTACATATCATACAGTATAATACATTTCAAAACTGATGAAAATCTGTATTTTTGCACGAGACATATACTTTACTATCCTGTCTTTGTCCAGTTGATGTCCATTAACAAGAAATATCTGACATTGAAATTTCTGGTACTGTTTTAATTGTTTTAATTATTCCCACTGATTTCAATAAACAAAGTTAAATTGTGCCTGCAGAACTAATATAATTTATAATCTTGCCTATGTGTTTATGTTTTATGAAATGTCTTCCATTGGACTGTATTCTATTTGACATCTTATTAATTTTTATTTCCAGAATTGAGAGAAAATAGAATAAATTGCATACACATGATTTATACATGTACTACACATGTATTGCATCACACAGATCTCCACATATTAAGATTTATGTTACATTTATAAATACACTTTATAATTCAGAATTTTTCACATGCATTTTACAGGAAGCTTTTTCATTAATCTTATCCAGGAGTCTTTCTAAGACTGTAGCATGTGTTACTCTACATCTTAGGATTGATTTATACATTCCAGGTTTGTTTTTTCCCTTTACATTGGTGAAAACTCATATGAAAGAATTTTCAGGCATGGAGCATATAAAAAAGCCTGACTACATTGTATTTTGCTGGCTTCCAAGTACTGTACAAATCATTGACATAAGAATAGAAATTACATTTATACTTTTTTTACATTAAAATATTAAGCATAGCTAGGATAAGCTAGGAGAAGGAGGAGTTTAAAGGAATCATGACTTTGGGGTTTTTTTGCTGTGTTTTGTTTTGTTTTCCACTTTCCTTCCCTTTAATAAAATATATGTTCTGAGAGAGAAATCTAGTGATTATAACAAGATTTATAGTTAGATATTTTTGTGACTCAATTTGTTTCAGTTTTGGTTTTTGATACAAGCTGTGTTATATAATCAATATGCTTGTGCACTATGTAAAAAATATAAAATAAATGTGTGGTTTTAATCTGGGAATATTTTAACAACCTAGAAAATGACTGTGTCCAAACTACAGGAAAAAAACTTCCAGTATTACTTACTTAGGGTGTAACAGAAGGTTTAGTCTTTCACTTAATCTAAAGAATTACTGCTATTAGTTTATCTTTTCTACTTAATAGATATTAGCAAGCCAAACAATTATTATCATTCTCTCACATACGCAATTCATATCTTCAATAGAATACTCAACTGATTCTTCAGAAAAATCCTGAAATATCTTTTTCCATCTGATGCTTTGTAGGGATCAGAGCTGGGATGAGAGGAAATGGAGGTATTAAGTAAACTTCTTCCATTATTTGCACTAATTTATAGCATATATTTCTACTTAATGACTAGAATGCAACCTACCAATTTACTAATAGCTCTGTATGTAAAATGCCTTATATGTGATATTGTAAACAAAATATTACCTTCTTCAGAAATATGTTTTGTCTTAGAAATGGGACAGGGTAAATAGGTAAACTAGTGAAAAAATTCAAAAGCTGTGATTTTTTTGTCTGAGACACTGAGGATGTCTGTATTTTCCATTCCTACAAAGATGCTACATGTAATTTGCATTCACAGCATTGTCGTAGTTTCTTTTAAGTCAGGTGTTTCACTGAAGTAGAGAAAGAAAGGCTGCTAATACTCAAATTCAGAAAAGACTATACTTTTATAGTTTCAGTATATTGATTGAATCATTAGTAATTTAGGATTCTAATGCTTTGTTCCTGTACAGTGGTTCAACCTTATTGTTAAAGAGAGGAGCAAAAATTCCAATTTAGAACAGAATAAAAATAGTTGTTCCTGTTAGGAAATAATAACTCAGCTTATCAAAATTTCATTACACCAGTATAAATACAAACAGTCCTATTGAAACTAATAACTATTCTAGATTTACACCAGTGAAATGGTGTGAATCTCAGACTCTGGACCAATGCCTCACACTATCTTATTAGCATAAGTTTATGCATGAATTTTGATAGTAAAAGACTTGAGGTGGGAAAGAAGGTATCTGAAAGTATATTTAGGGATGTGCATACACTGCATAATGGGAACAGAAGTAGTATACAATGTGAATTGCTGCTAAAATTATCTATTGTCTTTCACGGTCTGTTTTTCTCATCAGAAACATTGGATGCTGGTGTTAGAGCAAAGAAAGGTTCAAGAAACATTTTGCTATGTAAATGAATTCAGGAATTTTTTTTCTCTTTTCAGAGAAGACAAATTGTAAGCGCTTGATGCAGTATAAAAATTTGCTTTTAGAGAGTGAACACACACTAACACACAAATAGCACACAGTCAGTTTCAGAGACTTGCCAGAGACTGGCAATTTTCAAATCATTTTCTGAGCTATTGCTTCTGTATGCATTTAAAATTTTCAGCATGATTAAAAATTTATAAATATATTAATCACTAGGTGCACACCTTGAAGGAGCATGAGATTAGAATTATGAAACTGAGGTCCTGATTCAAGGAAGTCATTAAGTGTGTTTTATCTCACTGAAGTTCAAACCTAAAATTAAGCCTGTATTTGCATGTTTGTCAAGGTAAAGCTTACATTAATATGACAAGTCCTCTTAGAAAGAGGAGAAGTGTGTTTGACTGCCACATACCAAAAAGATAAGTTATTAGAGTCAAACCACAAAGCTAGGAGTGAGAGAAAAGCAAAACTGGCTCACAGAAAAGAGAAGCCTGTCAAACTATATAAGCTAGTGAGAAAGAGGTATGAATTATGGAAAAAAAAAAAAAAACAAACAAAAACCATCCTCAGAGAGACAGGGTACTGCAGTCCCTAGGGAAAAATATTACAAAGAGTTTGGAGATCATGGTGGAATTGTCTCTAAATTGAGCTTTGGAAGGCAGAAAAATGTGGCTGGTGTCCTCACATCCTGATTCTTTTCCTCCAGGCCCTTGTTATATATTCAGCCCAAGTAGTGCTCATTTTTCCTTTTTCTTCCTTTTTTCTTTTTCCCTTTTTTTTTCTCTGCCAACCTTGCTCTCATCCTGTATGTGTCCTGCCCTTTCTATGTTTATTCTTTGAATTGTTTATATAATCTTTTCAGCCATATTTTACCCATGCATGATTTTGGACAGCTGAACATCTAGGATGTATTTAAAAAAGGGAAGGTTTCCTGCCCGTGGCAGAAGGGTTGGAACTAGATCTTTAAGGACCCTTAAAACTGTAAACATTGTATGATTCTATTATATGCAAAGAGAATGCAAGATATTGTGACACGTCATTGGCATTTATCAGGAAAAAAACTGGGGAAATAATGGAAGCTGCATTCCTAAATGTAACTGCTATTTTCTAAGGCAAAATTACTGAAGGGATTTTGGAAAGCTGCAGGGCTACACATAACTTCCCAGAACAAAAAAAAAACACCTTATCTAAAATCCCCCAAGCACACAAACAAAACATTATCCATATCTAAGCAAAAATGTACAGTCTAACTACAAAGAAAATTATTAGGAGGGAAAAAAGAATCATGAGAAGTTCTTACTTTGGGTATGGCAGAGTGTCGTGGGGAGAAACAGTTTTGCCCCCTGCAAAATGGTAAAACCCCAGGGGGTGGTAACCCCTGAAGTTTTGAAGTTTTAGCCAATGAGCGCTTCTGCAAAATATAAACATATCACAACCAGAACAGAAGAGAAAGTTGGTGTAGAAGTGGTAGCCATGTTGTAGGGGCCACGAGGAGAAACAGCAGCAGCAGCCCATTGGGGGCTGGGCCCCCCCAGCCCCAGTGGGGGGCTGCGGGGACCTGGAACAGCATAAAGCTGGGCTAGGTGCCTGTGGCTGGAAGCTAAAGAAGTTTTCTCCATGCTGAGTGAACAGCAGAAAGCGGCGGCAGCGTCCAGAGATTGTGGCTAAGAGCCAACAGATAAGAACTGAACTGGAGAAGCAGCAGACACAGCACACAACTGAGCAAGGAAGACAGAGTTGTCTGGGAGAGCCAAGAAAGAAAGCCAGCAGCAGAGAGACAGAGTTTTAGGGGTAAGAACTGAACCAGACCCCCCCAAACTCCTTGGAAACCCCTCACGTCCTAGAAGGGAGGGGTGAAGTGCGACATGCACTGCAGAGCAGAGCTAAGAAGCTCAGTCGTCCTGAGAGCTCAGCCAGGACAAAATGTGTGGGAGGTGGACCTTGAGCCCTCCCTCGCTGCAGCTATAGAGAAGCTAGCAGCTTGGACTACAAGGGGCTTGAATCTCCTGAAGATACCAGACCGTCACGGAGACTCCTGTGCTTCGTTGATATGACCATGGTGGAGCGACCTTTGTCTGGGGTGAACGTAGCCCACGGAAGACCCCTCGCTTGGAGACGACGGGGCCAAGGGGCTTGGATATCCCCTCGTGTGTGCTGGCAGAGATCCAGCAACAACTGCATGCATGAGAGAGAGATAGACTACTACTCTGAAGAAGCTGCTGCTCTGAGAGTTGGAAGGGATCTTTCCTTCCCTCCTGGACTTTTATTTGGAAGGGAGAAGAGATTTGATCCATTGTAAATACTATTATGTCATGGTAGAGATAGTTGAGATCGTGTGTATAATGTATTATAATATTTATTTGTACAGTCATTGTAATGTATTCCCTTTCCCCATTTTGAGTCTCGTGTTTTGTCTGGGAAAAAAACATCTCACATTGGGTTGAGATGTGGAAGGGGGCTTGGACTAGGGAATTAGATTTTTGGAGTTCTCAAACCATGACACAGGGTCTAAGATGAACTTTGAAAACAGATGCTCATCCTTTTATACCTGCATGTCCAATGTAAATCTGCCTGTCAAAGCACCGCTTTCTCATAAGAGCAGGGTCAGAAATATCTGGCCTGTTAGTACCTGCCAAAATTACTACATTAGTAATTGTATTAAATCCATCTATTTCTACTAGAAGCTGATTGAGTGTATTCCCTTGTTCCCTTTGTCCTCCAAGGTTGCCCTTTTCTCTCTTCCTTTCTACTGTATCTATTTCACTAATGAAGAGAATGCACAAGGTATTTTTCCTAGCAAGAGCAAATAAGTCTCTAACTTGAGCTGGAAGGACACTAACAAATAGCTCTGAGAACTCTGAGCCATTGACTGTGATAAATGGTACATTAACTTCTCCAGCTGTAGCTTTAGGTAGAAGAGTTTCCCCAGTACTGCAGGACTTGTCAGAATTGCCCCCTTTGGAGTTTTTGCTCCCAGATCTTCATATTGTTTGGGATTTTTCAGAAAGGTTGCAAACTCCATTATCTCTATTTTGGTCTCCTTATATCCAGCTACATTTTTGGATTTAACATCTATTTCCTCCTTAAGGACTTTGGCTGTGGTTTCACCCACAATGAAATGTCCACTGATTCGACACCTTGCTGAATCTAAGCCTGCAGGACCCTTCTTAATGTGCACAGTAAAGAACCAGTAACCAGGATCATATACAACAAACTCTGCAGAAATGATCCAGACTACAGGCAATCTGTTCTCCACAGATCTTGCTGCACCGTTTCAAGATTTAATTCAAAAGCGCCCACAGTATCAATATTAAATCAGATGTACCCTTCAGGAGGATACTTTCCAGAAACAAAGATCATGCTAACAAAGTGCCTGTTCATCATTTCAGATCTGTCCACCACTCCTTTAGAAAGGTAGTTATTCACGAAGCCTTTCCAGGTGATTTCTCTCCCAGGAACCCAGAACTTCCCTCTACACATATCCAAAAGTCCCTGACAGCCTGTGAACTGTCACCCTTCTGTAGTCTGGTTCATAATTCAGTTTCTTCTTTCTTGCCATGTTTTTTTCCACTGCTGCCACCTCCTCTGCTACTAGTCCAACCAGGCTGCTGGGCAGTAGCCTACATCTTTTGTTTCTCCAGCTGTACCTCTAGTTCCATTATCTTTCTTCCCATTGGGAAAATATTTTTTGAAGTCTTATGAGGAGTGGATAGGGGAGCTGCGGTGGTTTAGCCTCAGCAAAGGAGGCTCAGAGACCTTATCTCTCTCTACAGCCACCTAAAAGGAGGTGGTAGTGAGCTGAGTGTCAGTCTCTTCTCCCAGGTAACAAGTGACAGGACAAGAGGAAATGGCCTCAAGTTGTGCCAGGGGATGTTTAGATTAGATATTAGGAAAAATTTCTTCATGGAAAGGGTTTAAAGCATTTTTTAAAGGAACAGGCTGCCCAGGGAAGCGCTGGAGTCACCATCCCTGGAAGAGTTCAAAAAACATGTGGGTGTGGCACTTGAGGATATGGTTTAATGATGAACAGGGTGGTGGTGCTTGATAGATGGTTGGACTTGATGATCTTAACGGTCTTCTCCAACCTTAAAAACTCTATGATTCTAAGGCAACACAACCAAAACACGAAGAGTATTCAAGCAGGAGGTATGTTGTGCTTGTCCAGTCACCGTTAGTGGGAGTTTTCACAGCTCTGCTCAAGATCACAGGGACAAGCCTATAGTAACTGTGCCAGAATGCAAAACTGTCAGGTAGGAAAAGATTAGAAGGCCCCAACACCCTGCCCATCCTGGCTTTTTTGCACAAAATGGTGAGAATTTATTCAATAACTTCATGATTTAGACTTGGTTTTTTTTCAAGAAGTATGAGCAAAATACTGGGGTTTAGAGGGTTTTTTCCCATTAAAAAATGAGTTCAGCAAATGCATCGAAGAGTTTTCAATACACATATGTGCCTGCACAATAGTCTTCAGTGGGGATTTTGCTGGCCATTCCCAAGCTCAGAGAGCTGAATGTGAATGAAAGCGTGTCAGAGAAATTTAGATCTTTCAAAAAGTAATGATTATTACTCTTGATTTCCAACATGTAAAAGCTAAATATTTTCATCTTGCTAGAGTTGTCCTGATAATAAAAAACCTAGGCAGATTGTGTTTTGTGTGATAATTTTGTCTTAAACTTCTCTTTTATCATATGCATGTGTGTTCTCAAATGTAAGCACCCATTCACATATCTGGTAAATTTTTTGTTGTTGTTGAAATCTCACCTGGTTAAAGGGTAAAGCTAAAGGCAATGACTTGGAGGCACAGTCTGTCAGTACAACTGAAGAAACAGCAGCTCCTTGTGGTAAAACCAAGGAGAGATAGTGAGGAGGTAAATCCTCGTGAGGCGTGGCAAAGCTTCTTGTTTGCACAGTAATACCAAACTTTCTGAACCTCTTGTAGCGCAGGTGCAATGATCACCAAACAAAGGCATACACAGGTTGTCTAATAGTTTCCAGGGGGACTAAGATTTATTTGCTCGTAGACTGGGATGCCCTTTTAATTCCCAAGTGTGAATGTTAATAGGCTTCCTCATTAAAGAACCTCATTAAATTCAAAATCCCACTGAAAATTAACTGTGCTATGGTGATGCTGAGAAGGGAAGCTAATACAAAACCGGTAAATATGTTTTGAATGTCCTGTTAATCTAGTGAAATTAGCTGTTGAGCATGTTGCCTTGGACCTCCAATGACCATCATAATAGGGTCACTTTAATTCCTTAGTTCTATTTTCACCATTCTACTAAGGGAGCAACATGAAAAAAGCAATCTGATATGTATGCTGTTTGCAATTCTCTTTTTTGGAGACTCTCTTACTCCTGATTAACAGTACTATTTTTCTTAAGATTTTTTCATGTCTACCCTGTTTCTGCTTGCATCAGCATTTCTAGTAACTTCATTTATTAGAAGATATACGATGCAATAGAATATTTCATGATTACCAAAGTGTATGAAAACAAGGCCAAGATATAGAATGAGTAAAATATGAGAAAAGCAAGAAGAAAACCTGGCAACATTTGACTCCATTAAAGGCTGACTGACAAATGAATAAGTAAGTTAATCATAGGTACACCTCTATTCCTGTTTATTTTGAGTTTTGAAATAATTTCTTGTTACCTCCTTTCCTCAATTACTCAGTTTCCTCAACGGAAGATCTTGAGTCCCACCAAGGTATATGTCTTCCTTCTGTGGTCCAGACTCACATAGATAGTTCGTGATATTCAATTCTGTAGGATACGACAATTCCTTTACATCAGGAAAACCTCTTCCCTACAGAAAAATGTGGAATTTGAAAGTGGTAGTGGTTGCCTTACGCTCCGACAGAAAAGCTGTGTCTGATTGTGAGGCAGGAGTAGTGTTTGTGATGTATGGGTTCACGCAAAAGGGTTATGTCTAGCATCTTTCTCTCCACACACTTGCAAATCCAGTCATACTGTGGCCTGTTCTGTGCATTTTAAGATTAAACTTAATGTGCTTATATTGCAGCTAATGTTAACTCTATACCCCGTGCACACTGTTGTGATAGGAGGTGAATTATGGCTGGAAGAGGCACAGCAGTTATATTTGTGGAGGTGGAAGACCACTTATTAGACAGGATAGTGTTGCTGTAGCAGCAGACACTGTCAAGCAGAGCAAAAAGGAATCAGGTTTACAGTGGAAGCTACAGCACTTTTAAATAAACACTGCATTTTTTTTATCCTAGTGGGAAGCGATGTATTTAAGGACTCAGGTGAAAACCTCTGTTAGTCTGTTCCTCTGGGACAGTTACAGGACTTATATCAGCACATGCTGATTGACAAATTGCAAGTTCCTGAATGAAAGAAGGGATGGAATACCAAGTCCCTTTGTTTGTTAAAAAAGAGAGCATGATTTGGTGCCAGGATCCTACCATACCATTTTATATATAATCAGTTATTCTTCACAACGGACAACAGTGGAGACATTATGGTTTCAGTTGATGCATGAGTGCACACAAGTAGCCAAAGCCTTTCTAATTTTGTAAGATTTTCTGCAGACTGACCTTTTAGTGCAATGAGGTCACTTATGTACTTATGATTAAATATTTGACTAAGAACCATGCTGGATTGAGATGTTGTACCTCTCCTTGAGGGCAAGCAGTGGTTTCTTGCTCACCACATGAAGAACTCTATTTCCCTACCACTAAAATAATTATTAAAGAAGTCTTGCTGTGACAGCTATTATGTATTCTAATCCTTGTGGATGCATTAGAAATTGACAACAGTAAGTCCTGCATTAGAAATGGTCCCCATACTGAGTAAGCATGCTGCTAGCTAAAATGGTTTAATCTTCTGCCACAGTGATTTTTTTCCCTAACATTCTTATTGTTGCTTAGTTCATAAGTGAGATGCAGAGATCACTTATACTTTTATGGTTGATAATATGCCCCTCTCTGGGACATAATTGACATCACTGCAGTTGCAAAACAAGGAATGAAAGGCTTTTATTCGTTCCAGGTGATTACTTCATGAGCTTTTTTCAATCAACTCTTTTAAAAATATACAAATAATAAAGGAAACCAGGAAACTTGTGACAACAAATTTATGTTCTAAAAGAAACATTCTGTATAGTTAACTAAAGGGAAAATAGGGCTCATTTTCTAGTCTACCCAGAGAATCAAAGGGTCATTTATTTACAAAACAGTCCTTTCTAAACTTGTTTGAACTTGTCAGAAGACTCACAAAACTATTACCGCTGTACAAGTTGTCCATGTGTGATTAGCTTGTTAATGCAGATGGGAGAATGATTATAAATGAGAATGATTCCCAGTTCCTCAGCACAAGTGAAACATGGACATACTGGACAAAGTCCAGGGGCTGATGATTAGGAGACTGGAGCACCACTCCTGTGAGGAAAGAATGAGGAAGCTGGTATTGTTCAGCCTGGAAAAGAGAAGGCTCAGGGTGGCATCTCGTCAGTGTGTATAAATACCTAAAGAGGATGAAGTAAGGATCTTCTGTTGTGCCCACTGTCAGGGCACAAGATAAAATGGACACAAAGAGGCTACATCTATAGGAAACACTATTGTTTTTAATTTGTGAGCACTGGCACAGGTTGCCTAGGGAGGTTGTGCAGTCTTTGTCCTTGGGCACATATCAAACGATGTCTGGACATGGTTTGGGTCAACTGATTTTAAGTGGCCGTGTTTGAGCAGGGCAGTTGTACCAGCTTGTCTCCAGAGATCCCTTCCAACTTCACTTATTCCGTGACTCTGTGATGAAAACAGTCATTAAATAAAACTCAGGAATGAGACCAGCTGACAGAGCCATTTAAGAAACCAGCCACTACTCTAATAACACTTATACAGATTGTAGAGACATCACAGAGATTATGATGTCTGGATTTTTTCTTTCCAGGGGGCCGCTAATCACTGTTGTCTTTCATGGCTTTTACCGTTAAATAGCAATGAGAGCTGAAAGTAAATTCTGTTGTCATTTATGCCACTGGAGCTGAAAGCAGTATTTGGCCCACACAAAGTTAAATTCAATTTTAAGCTACATTATTATTATTATAATTATTATTATTACTATTATTATTTTGGCCTTCAAATAAAGAATAATGAACAATAAGGTCTTGGGTGTTTTTGGAGTTTAAAAAACTTAGGACAGTTTACTCCCAAACAAGCTACATCTCCTGAAAGGGAATAAAAAGTTACATTTCTGATACTGATTTTAGCAGCACTACACTGGAAGGAAGGATTTGGTCCATGGAGAGAGCTGTAACAGATGAATGAATTTAATAGATTTTTCAAAGGCCTATACTGGTGTGACAGCTTGTCTTTATTTAATTTTAACTCTCTAAATTTAAAGAGCAATTTAAACAAGAATGATAGAAGCTAGAGGGGAAAGACACCTATTAGATCATTGAGTTAATCTCCTGCCAGTGCACAAATGTTCCTTGTTGGCATTTTCAAGTACTTTGTCCAAAATTGTTCTTAAAATCAAAAGCAACAGGGCTCCCACCCCTTCAAGAGGATTAGGATTTTCTGGCCCTAGGGACATTTCTCAGACATAGTCTTTCTTTTCCTTTTCATAGTTTAATTGAGGTAGGTCTGACATTTTGTGAGAACAGTAGGAGGTTTAATAAAGAACCCTTATTACCTGCTTTTTTTGCTGAAAGCCTACAGGAAAATGGGAACTACAGCTTTTGGAGCAATGCAGCTTTTTCTGATGCAGCAGAGCTGCAGTAAAAGTTCAGCCCCACCCTCCCCAATACTCAACCTGCTCTTTCTTATGCCCAATAGAGAGTCCTACCTTCTGGCTTTTTTTTTTTTTTTTTTGTCTCTGCTGCTATCTACAGAAGCTCTTCTAGCTTATCTCTTTCTTTCCCAGAAAGAAATGTTCATTTATTTCCTTACTGTTTAGTGAGAATGTCAAACCAAATAGTGAAGATGTCTCTCTTGTCTATTCCATAGTCAGATATCTCTGAGCTTTTCATTTCTTTGCTCCTTCTCACACAGATAATTTTGTTCATGTACTGTCAGTTTTCTTTTCCCAAAGACTTAGATTCTTTCTAGCTGATAGCTGTTGAATTTTTTTCTTTTTCTGCTGTTTCTCTGTGGTGACCTGTTCATTATCTGGTCATTACCTTTCAGGATTTTCTTTTGCTCTCTGTTATTCCCCTATCGCCTTAATTCCCTTTATTTCCCTTTCAAACTACTCCATATCTCCTGCTGCAGCTTGTGGAATTAGTTCCTTCCTTCTAGACTTTGTTCATGCCTAATGACTCTTGCAAATTCTGAGGAACCAGGATATTGCATGGTGGAGATATTTATATTCAACCTGTTGAAGCTTTTTTATTTCGTAGGATATTGGGTTTGAGATCCAATACAAAAGACTGTGAAATATAAAATGTAACAATATTCACAGAAGTAATGAACTTTATATGTATTTAGTAGTGAAACAGTGCCCTACTGCTAAATTGAAATCTATGTTGAGACTGCAGATTCTTAGGCTGGCCATTAAATTTGGAACAGCTTGAAGAGGAGGAGCTGACAGGCTCCAGGGCCACCTTTGCCATAGAAACTGAAGAGCTCACATGATATTTGGGTAGAGTAGTGAATGCTATCTGGATCTTAAAATGGGTAAGAGAATAACCACTGGCACATTGGATTAGAAGACATCCCTTTTAATGGGTGGCCTCTACCACAGGAGCTTGATGTTCTTCTGAATTGGCTAACTTTGGTGGCTGGTTGCTAATTGTTCCTTTTTTTTTTTTTTTTGATTACAAACAGAGTCTAAAAACCTAAAAACTTGGCATTAGGTTTTGGTGTGTTACATTCTGGAGAGCAAGTCACCTAAAAATTAATGCTGCTATTCCATATTTCTTACTGGGATGTATAAATTTGTTTCTGGATCTATACTTAGCCTGTGCTATTATAAGGGTTTATCTCATCACAAATGTAACACCTTTGCCTTTGTTGCATTTGCCTTTGTTGAACTTCATAAGGAATCTTCATATATTCAATCCACTTTTTGCTCCATCCAGCACCTCTCTGAATGGCATGCCATCCTTTCAGTGTAGACCAGTCCACCCAGTCTGATGTCAACTGAAAACACGATGCACGACCCTTTTTTTAGGCTGTCCAGGCCCTTAATGAAGACTTTAAGCAGTATCAGCTCCAATAGGAAAACTTGAAGAACATTACTTGTTACTAGCTATCAGAATTCACTTGCAACTAGAATTTTAAAAACTAAGAGTCTAACCTAATGCAAAAAACAAACACAAAGTATTTCTAAGTATGAATTTAAATTTCTCATTTGTGATTTTAGGAATTATTACAAAACCAAAGCCTGTGGTGTAAATACTCCTGCAAATTGGACAAAGGTAATGAATTCACAAGCTATACCTTCAGGGCTGGAAATCAGGCAACTCTGAATATCACTCTGGCAAACTGAGACAATACACATCTCTATTTTGCCTTGTTTCTCGTTTAATATCTTCAAGAGGCAGTGTGCTTTGGAAGTAGACAGACATCCAGCAATTTTTCTCACACCAATAGCTTTGAAATGTCTTAGTCATATTTGTAAAGAGACATTTCAAGGAAAGTAGCCACTTTTGAAAGTAGGTCTTTAAAAGGAAAAGTACAAATAATTTTTCCCCATAAAAACAGAGAAACACATTTTTTTGCCAAGGTATTTCATATAATTGCTTCAAATCTTCATTATCCTAAATGGAATTCTTCTCCAACATGCCCTGCATTTCCAGAAGGTGTTGAATGGGAGCCTCAGTAAGAGATACTGAGGTGCTCTGAACTGCTACTCTCAACTGAAAGGGAATGAATACTTCCTTGCCTCTTTGACAATCATTTCCATTAAAAGCCTGTCATGGTCTTCAAAAGAAGCTCAGGACATCTTATTATACATTTGCTGGGTAGTTGTATCTGTCATTTATAGCTTATTTCTTAAAACTAGCCCAGTAGAGAGTAGAGTGTATGAGGGTAGATATAAGGAAGTTCTTTGTCTTTGCTTGCTTCTTTTGATAGCACGACCAGATCCTTTCTCTGCTAGCCCAGAGAAGTCAAGCAGGCTCCAATGAGTGGTTCCTTGAGGACTATGCATGAAACATAAAGCTGAATCTCTGAAGATAGATAGATGGAGAGATTCTTGGCAAAAGTAGTGTTTAAAATAATGTTAAGTAGCATTATGCATTACTTACAGATGAGAAATAGGCAGATTCTACCTAAATTCATACAAAGGATACATCTGAAGATACTTTAGACCGCTGAATAAAGATGGCATGTTTCCATGAGCTTTTGACTATTTGTGGTTTTTGTTCACTACCCATTGCATGTTTGAATTCTGCTTGGACCTCAGGTAGATTCAAGACAAAACCTTTGCTGCCAAATGTCTGACTTTTGTGGCTTGGATCAGTTTTCATTTGCTGAAGAGACTTGATGTGATTGGAAATCTAGAAAGTAAATTATTTTGTGAAACACATAGAATAACAAAACTAGTATGAACTTTTTGTTCTGTAGCTGACTCACTGACACATTAAAGTAATTGTTTGCAAAAATAAGGAGAAAGAAAATTCTTCAAGTAATGAAAAAAAATTGAAAGAGAATGTGCATTTGAATAACATCCAAATTACTATTTACCTCCTGCCAGTTTCTGTTTTTTGTTGATTTTCCGTTTTTTGTTGATTTTCCTCTGAAGTGCTATATATTCAATGTAAACAAATGCAGAGAGGAAACAGAATGCTATTGCTTTCGTTGTGGTTGTCTGTTCTTGTATCTCTGCAGACTCAAGATGTGAAAAACTGTTTGTTGGTCTGCTACATTTCAGAATTTCATGAAGTTATTAAAAATATCCTGTTTAATTTCAACAGAAGCATATAACAGTTATCTTTGTAGCTGTCATTCCTAAGAACAACTGCTGAATGAAATGACTTGAAGCATGAGTACACATGTAAGTAGTTACAAATCAAATACAAACAAAATTTGACAATCATGCAAACAATGAATTTTACTAACCAGACAAAATAATTAAGTCACTGTTGAGGAAACTGTCCTTCAAGGAACAGACATGTACAAATCAAGCTGCATTCAAAAATGGAATTAGTTTTATTAATTTTTCATTTTATTTTAAAACCTGTTAGGCTACGTGATTTTTCCTTTATGCATATATCCATATATCCATAATTCACTTTTTTGCTTATCAGGTCACAGAGAGTTTTTCTAGTGGAGTGGGGGTTTTTTCAGAGCTTAAACCGACAATAAAGGCTAGTTTTAACTGAAGCGTTCATAGTGTTGTAAACCTGCACAAAGTGATAGAAATGTGAAAAAGGAAAAAAAAAAGGTATTGATTGAGATGATTCAGGAGTTTTGATTGAAGCATTCATGTAAGTGCTTTTCTGAACATGTGCCAGGGCACTTAGTTGTTCTTTTAGTGACAACTCTCCAGTAAAGCAGATCTCTCAGACTGTTTACAATGCTGTTTATACAAGTCATTCTTACAGTTTATCATGGTAATTTGAGTTGGAATAAACCCAAAGTTTTTAATTATCAGAAATATCAGAAATAGGATTTGAACTTGGCTCTTTAGCTCACCTCATATCCTGAGAACTGCTGAGACTTCCTGATGGACTGGCTCCCCTTCCTGCCTACTGGCACCATCCAAATGAGCTACAGAACAGTGCAGTGTTTCGTTATCTGAGTGGAAGTGTAGTTTTTGGTTGCATTTCAGTGATTTTTATTTTATTCACAGTATAATTTTTCATGACCTTATGGCCTAATGTATTTTGAGTATGAACTATCTTTCATTTAAGCAGTTGAGAAAGATGTAAAAGTCTGTGTGCTTCACTTCTATTCAATTAAATGTGAAGAGATGGTAAACCAATGTTACATCAGAAAAATAATTTCTAAAAAACAGGTAGTATTTAAAAGTATTTGAGGTATAACTGCAGGCTTTTCTTAAAGAAAGGAACTTGAACTAAACCAAAGGAACTTAAGTAGAAGCTTTAAAAATTGAATATGTGACATCTTCAAAAGCAACAGAGGAAACTCTTGAACACCTGTCAAATGAAACAGAGACTGTACTCCACTCCAAGGATGACTGAAAGGTTTTAGAGAGATGAGAGTTGAGACTGTGTATATATATATATATATATATATACACATAAAAGATTTTTTTCCTTTTAAACTTCTTTACCACTTCCTTTTAATCATAAGTAGCAAGATATTTTTCATAACTCTGTAGGAGCTGACAGATTCTTTTCTACACATCTACAAATATGTGTTTCCATTCTATTTGCCTTTGCTTCAGCTATGCTACTTTTCCTGCACTATTTTAAATTCTGATTTACAAAACAATTACAGTCTACCAGAATTTAAATCATAATGTCATAGAAATACTCCACAGGATACAAAAAAATAATTTAGAAAAAAATCAGGAGGCAGAATAATTTTCAATAATAAGCATGAAAATTGTACAAAATACTCATAAAGTGAAATGCCTGGAAATGCAAATCATGATAATGTGGTTTCTCTGCTAGAAAGTCCAAGTTGTTTGAGTATGTTAACTTTAAATGCCCTTAAAACTCTCTTTCTCTTCTAACAATACAATGTCAATAGAAAGAGAAAAATGTTTTTGCATTTTAAAATATGCTGCCATTATTGCCATGCTATGTAACATTTTACCGTAAAATTACTTGTTTCATGGCAGTGGATTTTTTTAACAAAGTCAGACATTAGATCTCTGGCTCCTGAATGTTGCAAAAACTTTTCTAACGTATTTCAGATACGATATTTCCAAAAGAGCCCTCCAGCTCTGTCATTTCCACAGTAGTCATTAAATTAATCTATAAAGCTTATAGGTGAGATCACTGTTCCAGTATGTTCAAGATAGCAGAAGTGAAGAATTGTTCATTCGTTATTAAATAATTTGCAAGTTAGTATTGGATAAATGTAAATCCTTAACAAGAATTTTTCATGTTTAAAACTTTCTTCTTTTCGTAGTCTGAAAGATATAATTTTTATCTTGCTGATAAATAACATGATTATTATTGGAATTAATACAATTTTAGCAGGACATAATATTCCTAAACTATCTTGAAATAAATATGCATATGCGGGTCTGGATGTTATGAAAAATTCAGCATGTGACAAGAAATACTTCGAAAGGTAGATATGTGCTGGCACTCCAGTAATTGGGTTCATGAATTGCTTCCAATAGAAATATGAAACTTGCTTTTCCTCTTTCCAACTAATTTCACTAGTGCTTACGAAAAAAAGAAGTAATTTTTAAAGATAGTTTAAGAAAATGAATCTGCTCACAGAGTTGAAATACAGAATACTGACATTTTCTCCCTCAGTGATCCAGGTATTTAGTGACACATACAATTTGTCCACTACTGATCTAACAATACATGCAACCCTTGGAAGTATACTATCAATATTTTCCAAGAGAAATCCCACAACTCTGTTTGTCTTCATTTATAATAAACTTGTAGAAGGAAATTGACAATTTCTTGTCAGAGAAAAGGAGAAGATAAAGAGGAAATGCCTTAATTTTTTTTCTTCCAGCCAATTGAAATGTTTTTACATAATGAGAGAGAATAGCACTACTTGGTAATGAATGCCTATTAAATGCATCTTCTCTAAGTATTCTTGTTCATTTTTGAGAAAAATTATACCAGTTTCCCAGTTGTTAAAGATCAGACACTAGTTGAGATTGAAGTATCAAAAGCAGAATTTCTGTTAACAAATTACAAATCAAACAGGATAGATTAGAAGATAGTGAAAGAGGTTGAGTTCCTATAGAATAAGCAAATGAACAAAAAAGCAAACAAAAAACTACCTGCCAAACCAAAAACTACCAAACTCAGCTATTCATTACAATGAGCTTCTATAGGAGAAAATATTTTACCTACCTTTATGAGAGGAGCAAGTGAGATTCTAGAAATCACTGAATCTTCCCTAAATAATTTAGTTGAAGTAATAATTTAAAAATAAAATTATGAAATATTTAATTTTACAAGGAGATTGGCTTCTATAAGGGGAAAATATATGCTTCTAATTTAATATGGTATAAGTCCTTAAGGATGTCAATGAAATGGTGATTGAAGTAGTTGGTAGACATGTTTGTCTAAACTTTCAAAAAATCTTTTGAGAAGTCTTTCACAAGAAGCCTTAAAAATTTATCAGTCTTAAGAGGAGAGCTAATGTTCTGTCACAGGTCAGAAGCTGGATGAGATTGAGAGACAAAGAGTCTGAATAACTCCTCATTTTTGAAAAGTGTGAAATGTTAACAGCAGCATGTCTGAAAGAGAACTACCCTGGTTTAATGTACTGTTTGCATTAATGATCTGGAAAAGATATGGAATGAGCAAACCCCTGATTAGTTATGATAGAACTAAATAAATAATTTGAGAAGTTCCAGGAGGATTTAGCAGAATAAAGTCACCAATGTGTGACAGGAAAATGTAAGGCTGATCACGGTAGAACAATGCCCAGTGCTGGTAATTTTTTAAATGTTCTTGAGTTTCTTTAGATCTGTAGTTAAGATAGCTCTTCATTAAAGAAAAAAACAAACTCTGATATGTGTTTCTCAATGATAGCTCAGCTCCCTGTCATTTCCCCAAAGAAGAGGAGGAGGAAGAAGAGGAAGTAGAGGAAGAAGAAGAGGAAGTGGTAGAACAAGAAGATCATAAAGAAGAAGAAATTAGAGATGATTGTGACAGGAGCATTTGGAATATGGACCTAAATTAGTGTATAATACCACAGAGCTGATTAGCTCTGATGGCAATGGCCCTTGCCGATTGTAGCCATCAAGGTGGTCAGTCTTCAGGGCTCTTTCATAAGAAGAAGAGCAGAAGCCAAATCAGGCATCTGCTTTTTCTCCCCTAATGTCTGAGATCTGGCCTTTTAAAAGACAGCTGAGTTTCTAGGCAATTTGCAGCTCTTGGATTATGTCCCTCGGCTAAGCATTTTCAGGGGTGTTACTTTGTCAGGGCAGTTATTTTGTGCTGTTTCTCAGCTATTATTTCCCTTGCTGAGCTGCTGCCTTTTTAACCAGCTCCAGTCCTGCCCTGGCTCTCAAGGCTGGACTTCTTCAATGACCCATAAGTGACCATTAGTGAGCTGCTTACAGTGTCGGGGCCTCCACTTCCAAGCTATGCCCACATTGTCAAAGCCTTTGCTGCTATCCTGCTGTTAAAATGCGCATCGTAATAAGACACCCACTATCACATTCAAGTTCACACAGCTGATGAGAAGCTGACAAGAAGCCTGCAGGTCATTGGCACCTGGCACTGTGGGCTGCAAACATGCTAGTGTAGAGCTTCTGACCTCTTACTGGCAGATTCTGTAATGTTTTTACAGGGCACTTGTACACACAAATGCACAAAAAAAATATAAAAAAGTTTTGCTATATCTGTGTCTTTATGCTTGGGTTCAGAAAAAAATAATGTTAAAATCTGCACAGTGTGCTTCTACTTTTATGGGTAAAATGTGTTTCTGCTTTAGCTACATAGGATACAGATTTCCTAAAACAATGTGTTACTTTAATGGTGAATATGCACGCTGAGAGGATAATAGGCCTGGATTTGAGTCCCTGTTGTAAGAAGCCATTATGCTTTTTTCATGACAAGGCCATTACGTCAAACATAAGAACTGTTCTGATGTTAATAACTGATTAAATTAAAGAAGGAAGGCTTACTTTGTATGTACAATGATTTTGGGTACAAAGTGATAGGGACTAAAATTACTGTAAAAAATGGAGCTTTCAGAAAATTATTTAACTTTCCTCCAAATCTCTGCCTATTTTCAGTATAACACATTGAACTACATTGATGATTAATTTGACCTGATGTGATTTCTTTCCTATAGTGATCTGTCTCACAGGTATGGTTAGCAATATCATTTTCTACAGTGATGTCGACAGCTTTCCTTTTCTAACGCTGACATCCAGTCAGTCAGTCTCATTTATTATTTAACTTAATTCAGGTAACATCAATTAGGGTGTAAGTCTCTGCTGAATATTAAACTTATAGTAGTAATTCTGTCAAAAACATAAGAACTATATAGTAATTCAATTATTCTAAAAACCTTTCCTGCTGTCAAAAATAGGTACACATATATATGTTGTAATCAGTGGTCATTTGGTGCACTGTATCTTACTGCTAGCTTTTCCCTATAGAATTTTCTGGCACATTTTTTTACCTGTCAGAATAGATAAAGAAAACTGTAAAAATGGGAGGAAAACAGTGCATGGAAAAACTTTTCATTTCATGTGATTTTTGTGCAGCGCCAGAGCAACAGTCTCAAGCAGACCATTCATAGGAAAAAAAAAAGAGGTTTGAAAAGTCACTGGAGCTCCTAATAAGCTAATAAAAGTGATTTTCAGTGCTGATTGAAGCAATGTATTAACTAAAATTTAAGCTTAAATTAACTTTAAATTCCCAGCTAAAGGGAAATATTGCTAGATCTACAACTGCGTGGCATGATGTGATAAAATCCTTTGGCCTATTAGCATCCTGCAAGAGCTAAATGAAGCATAAATAAAGAAGGTAGCTGACCGTAATGAATATGCAATGGTAAAAATCACTGTTTACATAGTGCTGGATTCTTACACACTTGCCTTGCAAACAGTCTTACTGAGCAGAAGTTTGATACCAATCTCCATGAAAAGCAGTTGAGAGTCTCCTCTTGCCATTTGTAGTGTGAGCTGTGGGGGATTAACTCACTGTTCACTAGTAACCAAAGGGTTTGCAGTTGGGGCTACAGGAATCTTGTCAGTGAGAGGAAATTACTTGGAGCACAGGAGAACCTGAGTACCTCTTATGTGCTTTAAGAGAGCAGTAACATCAGCTTTTATTTCTTCTCAGTTTGTAGTCCAATAAATAATTTTTACTTAAAAAAGAAGGCATTTTATTTGGTTAAACAAGACTTTGTACAGTGCATGACATGGGATTTTGTATAATAGAGAGGAAAAGGCAGGCTACAGAAAATGAGTTTTAATCATGCTCATCGAGAGTAAATTTTATACTTTAAATTCAATTATTCCTTCTTCTTTTTTTTAATTCTTTCTTTTACAATAAGTTCTGGTGTCTATGCCTTGAGCCCATATATGTGTATGATAATGACAGAGATGTTATACAAATTTATGTTTTCAAATTAAATGTGGAAATTAATGCAGTCATATTATTTGTAACTGAATAAGACATAAGACATACATATTTTGTAGATATTTTAAGTAAGCAACTTCATTTTGAGTGCTCAGTGCATTTTAAATAACAAGGAAAAGATGGAGGTCTTACCCTTAAATCACTAAATGAAGATTTTGCATTATTATTACTATTATTTATTTATTTACTTCTATAAGCAGAATGTGAACTCCACTGTTGTATATGACTAGCCTTGAGTATTCTGGGCTGTTTTCTTGTCCCGCAGTTTCTTTTGCATCTTTCTGCAGGGAAAACCCTCTCAGAGGTGACTTTTATGATAGAAGTTGCACATGCAACCAGTCAGAACTACGCTGTTAAATACTGTAAATCACATCTTTCTTGGACATTCAAACCACACACTTGCCAAGGAGTGTCATGCACACAGATAAATATGGCTGAGAAGAGCAAGTGAAAACTCAGAATGATCCTTGCTGGAAGATGTGTCATTGGTAACTTGTCTTCAGGAAAAGGTAAATAAGTTTTTTATTATTTTTTTCCTCTTATACTTTATAAAGAATTTTAACTTTTTTTTTTTTTTAATTCACTTTGACTTCAGCCTCTTACATTACCCTGTTGTAACTTTGATGTTTCCTCTTATTTCAGATAAATATTTTACATGTTTTCTATTTTTGAGAGGGTTTTTTTGTTGTTGTTGTTTTTTTTTTCTTTTACGTTGTGGTCTAGACTGTTAACAGTAGTGGATACAGAATTTCTGAGAAGTGCAAGGCACCCAAAGTTAAGCAAAATTTTTTTATTTTAACGGGTATTTATCTTTGCAAGCTGGAAAGTTGTGCTCTGCAGCTATTATACTGTACATATAAAAAATCTATTCGTTAAAACTTATCAACATGTCATCATAATATCATTAAAGAGCCAGCACTTTGTAGCAAGATTAGTGTTTTGCACTCAGTGAGAACCAATGCAAACAATACAGGTACAGATGTAAAAATGCTAAGTAACTATCATCCCCCTGGATCAATACGCAAAATAAGGGAAAAAAAGTGGACACACATTTGAAGCTTGACTGCTTGTCTAGCATCTGTTTATGATGACATTTGAATAATACCAGATGCATGAGAAATACCAAAAGTTAGAGACACAGTAGCTCATGTCATCACTTAGGCCAATGAGAGTAAATACACACAAACAGAAAAAGGTCCAAATCAAGCTCAGTCACATGTATAATTTCTCAAGATGTTTTTTGAAATTCAGCTTAGATGACACTTCTAGAACAGTCCATCTTTTCAAACTGAAGTGTTTTTTTGTATTTTGTCTAACTGAAAGGAGATGTTCTTTTTTATCATTTTTGAAATTAAAGTTTAGTTTCTATTGAATAGCAGCTTTGATTCAACTGATCAAAGAGAGGGACCATACTACCCTGATTGTCCATGCTAAACTCAGCCTTTTCTAACCAGAGAAAGATTTAAGGGATACCCAAATGCTTTAAATTATTAGAACAGGGAGAAGGTTATCATTTTTCTCAATTGAACTTTTTCTTTTATTAAACCAGGCACTTTGATCACTCTTACTGTTCATCCACAAAATAAGAATAGCTTTTATTTTTGACTCTACCTCAGAGTCTGCCCTTTCCTCCAGTACAAACGACCGGGGAGGCTTGATGATGACAGAGATATTCTGGCTATTTTAAGGATAATTTATAGACCAGATAATTCTGTCACTTTTTTCCCACTACCTGATGAGAAACAATTCCTTCCTTTGAAGAAAATCAGCAGCTCCACTTATAGTATTTCTTCTACTAATTCCAGCAAACAAGCATAAAATCATAACATGGTTTGGGTTGGAAGGCAGCTGAATTTGGGAGTTTTTCTTCATTTCTTGCTATTTAAAAAAAATACATGCCTCTGCTTCCCAAAAGCCTTTTCCTTTACGAAGCATCAGTTTTGCTTACTGAAGAAGAAAATAAAGCATCAGGCTGAAAAAGAGGACATTAGCAGTGAAATTTAGTTTTGCATCTCTTTGTCAGTATCTCTGTAATAGAGAAATACCACTGCAGTGAACTTCTTATCTGAATGTGAATAGCTTTACTGTCAGCTGTATACCTACTTTATATACTAAGTGACAGCTTTTCTGGTGTTCTCATCTTTCTCCCCTCATTGACCATTAGAGGCATTCGTAGTGATATGTTAAACTAGTATTCTATTAAGATTTTGCTAGTTATGATGCAACAATTGAGCAAGCAATCCTTTCTAGTTTTTCCCCAGAGACTTCTGTTAGTGTCTGTCGCACACAATAAATAGGAAATATTTTAATAAATGGCTGTTCTTCCAACTCAAGTTATCATTAATTCACTAAGAAAACAAAAGACAAATTGAACTGCAATAGAAGAGTCAATTAAAGTAAATATTTTGATAATGCTGGTACAAGGCACAATCATGTTACCGTACCAAGCCCAAAGAGTTGAACTTAGTCTTCTATGTACATGGTAGATAGAAAGAGAAACAAAACCGGTTGGTTTTATACCAAGAGGTATAAACAGTGAATTTATGTAATAGATGATTTGCAACTTATAAATCCCCAGAGCTGTATCTCTGTATCTCCTACAATGGTGCCAGATCTAGTGCTCTATGGTACGTTCTAGCCCATGCACTAATATGACAAGTACACACAGTGCTTTCACATATGGTTTCAATTTACTATTTCCTGGGGATTTTCTTCATTTTAGTTGGCTTTAACCTTCTCTAATATTTCTTCCTCTACTAGTTTTACCTGCTCTGTCAGTGGAGTAATTTCTGGTTTACTTTCATAGGTGCCTTTGTAGGGACTTCGGAGTTAACTTGTTTGATACTAGTTTGCACATTCTGTGTAACTTATCCATGATATTGGCCCCAGCTGTTCTGTAGCATCTGCAGCTATGGAAGAAGGAGTTAAATCTTTTCAGTGGACGCTGCCTCCGTGCAGTAGATCTCTTCTGGACAGTTATAAAGGTTGTTGTAGACCAACAACTATCATGAGTGAGCTACTGTGTGCTGAGAACCAGTCATGCAGTTCCCACTTACACTAATTATAACCACTGGGATCTTTTTTTTTTTACCATACTTGCTGCTGAAAGCATAACCCTTAAAATACAATCATTTCTTGGAGAAAACCCTTATGGATATGGTAAACTTCCTATAGCACATCTTAGAAAATTACCTTCTGTCTCATGAAGTACTCGGAAAACTCCTAGAGCACACATTTCATATATGTCATAGACTAGTATATCCATTTCTACCTATTAAGAATTTTTTCAAACACAGTGAGTTTTAAAGGACTTTTCAAAAAGGAACAGTTAAAGGATTAGCTGTGATTATGTTGCAAGGACTGCATGGGGATTTACTGTGCGTTGGTTACTTCTTCCCATGCAGTTCCTGTGGAACAAGCCCTGGGGATTTATACTAAGGGAATGTGGTTCATTAAACACTTCAGGTGTAGTAAACTACTCTGCAGTAAGTCTGCACAAGCTCTCTGTGCTCTACTTTCCATCTATAAACAGTGTTTGAGAGTTTTACCCTTTTCTGTAAGGGCAAAATTCAAGGTTTCTGTGTTAATCCTGACAGGGATTTAGTTTGATGTATCTGACTGTGTATCTCCATGTGATCTCTTCACTTTCTAAACCAGGAAGTAGCCAAACATTCACATTAAAATAACTCAAAAAGAATTCTCTCTAATTACATCTCTTTGAACATTTATTATAGATCTAGTTTCTACTAAAGTATTGTTATGGTCAATTCATTGAAAGAAGAACTTGTGATGATTTAGTCATAGCAACGGCCAACCACCATGTTCTCTTGTGAGACATGCTTTCAAACAATTTAGAAAGCAACAGTAATTACAACCATAACTCAGCGAAGAAATAAAAACAATGTAGTTCAGCAAAACCATTTAAATCAGAGAAACTACATAGCTGCTTTGCCCACACTTTGGGACATCTCTTCATAATTGATTGCACCTGTATAACCATAACAGGTTAAGATTATCTCTACGTAAAAGCCTTATTTACCTCTATAGATTACCTTTTCAAAAAATTAAAGACTAATGTCTTCATTTTATTTAAGCCCAGGAAGAGATGGTATTGGTACTCTTGTTGCACATGATGAAGAATAAAAGCACAAAAAAGGATAATCCTTTGAGTAAAATGCTTTTACCCTGGAATTACTGTTTTAATAACTTGGCATTTCCAGTCAATCCTGAACAAAGAATTTAGGTACTCCTCTGTTTCTTTCTGATCATCACTACAATTGCATATAGAGTTAACTACTCTTGCTGGTATTACTATTTGCTGAGTGGTCTTCTTTATATGGACCATGGCTCCAAAAGGTTTTGTGATTTTGAGTGTGATTTTAAAATTTTTCGTGACATATATCTGTTTTTTTTCAATTCAGTACAAGACACTGAGTGCTGACTGCATGAGCAATGAATGACTTTGCCAACTGATTCAAAGATGAAGCTGACTGGCAGCAACTATGATGGAACAAATGAGAAAAATATAACATTGTCTGCCTACAGGTTTATCTATTTATTTATTTAACTTTTCCATGTGCCCAAGATGCTCTAATCTACTTGGCCAGTACATTGTCACGGTATTTTTTATAAGGGCCAGACTTAATCCATAACTTTGTTTTAGAGTGAGACTCCGTTCTTCTGATATGCTGAATTAGAAGTAATCTTTTTCCCGTGTTTGTAGGTTTTTTAAAGAAAATAAGTTCCATAAATTTACATAATAGAATGTGGGTTAGGATACTATAGCTATCAGTTCATATTAATAATATGTATATATAGAGAGACTAAACCAGAAGAAGGTTTCAATTGTTCTTTGCCGGTAGTAGATATACTAAGGTGTCTGTATGTTTGAGAAGTGTGCGTATGTTTGAGGTACATTGCTGCATTTTAATATTAAAAAAAAACCCAAACAAACAACAAAAAAATACACACCCCCAAAGAAAAAAACACACAATGAAAAAAATGCATAATCATTAATTTTCATTAATGTTTTTGAACATCTGCCTTCTACAAAACTAAAAGGGCACAGATCATACTTCTTTTGATCTGGTAAATTGATATCCACTTAAGATCTGACAAAGTCAATTAAAAAAAATAAAGAAGTTATTTTGAGAAAAACTATATGGAATAGATCAATTTTTTTTCTTCCTCAGTTAATCAAATATGGCTACTAAAAATGCATTTATTATGTAGGGTTTGTGAAATAGTTTTCTTTTAAATATATGAAAAAATAAGATTTGGACTTAAAACTTACAGAAAATAGTGTAAAAGGACAAGTTTAATATGAAAAACTAAGAGTTTTGTGAAAACAAATTTCAAATGTAAAATTTTAAGTATCACTTGGTGTTTCTAAATTCATTCATTTTTACGGGCTAAAGCTGCAGGTTTTGCCTCAGTGTGTTTGCAGTTTATAGTTTCTGTTTTCATTTTCTTAGTTAATGGCATAGGTTCTTGAGCTTTCAGATCTCCTTAAAATCTTGTCTAACTTATTATAATAGGGGATTACAAATTTTCTTCAGTTGCAGGAGCACACAGTAAGTCAATTGCAGCTCTGCATTAGCAGAAGGAAGACTGCTTATCTGAGAGTAGAACATGAGTAGGCTCCTCTAAACCAGTCTGACAACTTCAGAGCTGGAGTCATGAAAAGCAAACTAAAGCACTCAAATATAATAAAATCCTCAGCTAATATTTAGTTTGCAAGCCTACATGACTGAAGATAGTATTACTATTTTTAATACCATAAATAAATAAACTTCCACCTGAAAAGTTCAAAATATTAATAACCCCTGGTGTCACTCCCAAATTATCTTACGAGACTACTTGATCTTGGTATTTGTAATGTTTCTCTTGTATTATGTACACATACTTGTGTACTTTCTGTCCTACAAATATTAATATATTATTATTATTATTATTATTATTATTATTATCATTATATAAAAGCATAAAAAATCTATTAGTAATTCTACTACAATTGTTATATAGGCAAAATATAAAAAACGATAATAAAGTATGATTTACTGAGATGATTTTTGTTTTTTAACATAAATAAAGATGATCAATTTATGGTCAAAGCATTTCTGAAATCATTCCCTAACATAAAACAGAAATTTATGAATCATTTGTGACAATTACAAAATTAGGCTATGTACAGCATGACATTTCTCCAGTTACTCTGAAGTAAATCTGTAATGAAGTCAAAAGTCAATCCTTTGGTATTTATAAATGCTTGCCATTCTGCCATAGGCATTTTGTGCATTTTCCCATCAGCATAAAAAAGGCTAGCAATGACTGAATGGCTTTTTATTATTATTTACAAGGGCTGGGTATCTAGGTGGTTCAGTGGTATGTGGCTTCCAGCCTTCTCTTACCATTGAAGACATGGATGCTCTTCCTGTCCTATAGCAGCCCCGGGCTCCTAAGCACATGACACAAAGAAAGCCGTTTGTGCAAAAAGATGGGTTTCTTTCCCCTGAGCAATCACCATTCTTGTTTGTATTTTTCCTTCATTTGATAAAATTAATTGGCCCTTTTTATTGTTTTTCTCCCTTCAAGCACTTAAATCTCCCCAATTATAATAATGTTTTATGTTTCTATAATGGCTGTGCAGAATTTATTTGTCCAATTCTGTATTTCTCAAACATAATTAGCACTTCTATTTGGTATTAAATATTCATAAATTTGACCTCAAGCAACTGGTGACTCTTAACTAATATAGAGATTGATAACAGCCCTCAGTTCTGAAAGCTGATTTTTTAAACTCTTTTACAAGAATAATATGGGTATACCAGCAACTGCAATGTGAGGAGTAGCTGCAAATTGACTTTTTTTTTTTTTTTTAATATCATCGGTTTATTTTGCTCAAGAATTCTTTCATGAAACAGAAAAAGGAAACAACATTCTATAAATGTTTCTAATATATAAGCTTTTGTAAGAGAACAAAATTGCTCTGAGTGACACAGTACTGCATGGTTGGGCAGCATAATTGGTTTTGTCTATTCTTCGCCAGAACACTCCTTGCCACCAAAGTTAATTGATTAACTAATATTGAAATATCTGCTGTTCAAATGTTAATTTCCCAGACATGAAGTCTAGTTTTTATATCAGAAAATACAGCAAGTAGCAATAATTCTAGAGAGCACAGTGGTCTTGACCAATTCCTGAAAAAATGTGTGAGACTTCATTTTCTTTGGCACAGAAAGTCAAATTGTAAGTTGGGAAATGTTAAAAGATTGAGAACCATCTTCTTCTCCTCTTTCACATTAAAATATGCTTACTGAGACTGCTTTCCCTGTGCTGAGGGATTCTGTAACATATTTCCTCTCTCACCATGACAATATTTAGTTAGAAACATGGACTGAGGAAGCAGAGTGGGCTAGGGGCTAAGAAGAGCAGTTTTGAATTTTCTGAGCTAAGAGTTTCAGCTGGAAAAGGTCTCCTACAATTTTTTGAATCTTATATCTTGGGTTGTTTGGTTGTTTGATTCTTTGAGATTTTTTGTTTGTTTGTTTCACTTTTGTTTTGTGAGATTTGAAGCAACTAATTTATTGAGTAAAGACCATCAAAATTCTTCCTGAGTATGACCTGTGTTCTCATCCCAGCCGCAAAAGAAACTGGTTTGTAGTTTTGGGCTCAATGAAAGTTTAGTCCTATTTTTCTGGAAATTTATTGATGGACTGAAGATAGAATTAGTTTAAGCTTTTCCTAAATGACATACAGAATTCAAGTCAATTATGATCATTCCAGTGTTAAACTTCTGATACCAAAGGTATTCTGTTAGAGTACCAGCATTAGAGAACAAGGCAAAAGCATTTTTGGTTTCTTTCTTAACTATTTTTGAGCCATTTTGAGATGGAGCTATTTGTAAGATTTTTATCTATATAGGAGAAGATGGGGAGCTCTGAACATTCTTTCAAAAAGCTCCCTAAGTCAATCAGTAGTGAAATTAAATAACTAACTGGTGAGGTAACAACGGATTTACATGATGATCATGTCTTCAAGGTTGTACAAAGATGTAAAGGACGTCTTGTAATAAAGAGCTTTCATTTGAGAGGGATGTAATGGAAGATTAGAAGACATTTCTAATTTTTCTCTATTTAATTTATTATATATTTTAATTAGATATTAATGTTTAGTTATTAGACATTAATATTGTTTAGCAGTTGCAAATTCAGAAAGAGTAAATTTGTGAGCTAAAATGCCTTCATGAAACTGGCAAACAGAACCTAACCTGTACTTTAAAAAAAATTATTATTATAATATCAAAAAAGAGATGCATAAAAAGTAGAGGGAGCTTTCTTGAGAGGAGCTGTTGACTCCCTCAAAGACAGGAAGGCCCTGAAGAGAGACCTTGACAAATTAGAGGACTGGTCATTCACCAATCATATGAAGTTCAACAAGGGACAGTGGCAGATTCTGCACCTGGTGTGGGGCAACCCCAGACCCCAGAAGTACATACAGACAGGGGAATGAGATGCTGGAAAGCAACGCCATGGAAAGGGACCTGGAGTCCTGGTCAATGGCAAGTTGAATATGAGTCAGCAGTGCCCTGGCAGCCAGGAGGGCCAACTGTGTCCTGGGGGGCACCAGGCAAAGCATCACCAGCTGATCGAGGGAGGGGATTGTCCCGCTCTGCTCTGCACTGGGGCGGCCTCACCTTGAATATTGTGTGCAGTTTTGAACACTACAATCTAAGAAAGATATTGAGCTACTGGAGAGTGTTCAAAAGAGGGCAAGAAAGCTAGTGAAAGGGACTTGAGGGAAAGCTGTATGAGGAGCAGCTGAAGTCACTTGGTCTGTTTAGCCTGGAGAAGAGGAAACTGAGGGGAGACCTCATTGCAGCCTACAACTTTCCTGTGAGGGGAAGAAGGGGGGCAGGCACTGATCTCTTCTCCATGGTGACTGTAAAACTCCAGCATATTCTGGTTCTGTGAGATACAGATAGTTTATGTAGTTGAGTAAAATTTGCTGGAATGTCTTATGAATCAGGAATTTCATGAGTAATTGATTTTAGGCATGAGCACCCCCTTAATAGTGTATTAAAAGACGTGGTATACTACTGGATAAAATCTCTTTCATTACAAATGGGTCCTCTAAGTAACCAGTTACACAAACAAGCATTTCTGGAGTCCTAACAGCTACAGCTTTGTACCAGGAAAAAAAGACGAAAGAGAAGCATATGACTTGGTCTTAAAACAAAATGCATGTGCCAATGAAATAACGCTAGAGATAACAAAAAAAAGGACTCTTATAGTTGTGTTGTTTTGAAAAAACACATCTTCTGTTATGTCTTAGTTTGCTTAACTGGTTGTATCTATCAAAGATATTTTATGTAAAGGTAAATCAAAATCCTGTTTAATACAAGGTACAGACAAAGGACAGGTATTTAATTGGGTTAAGTGCACTGATGGCTAATTTTACTTTTTGTTTTTCCTTAGTTCTAGGAAGTGAACCTATATGCATTATCTGATTTGAAAAATATTTCTTAAGAATTCACTTAAGACAGTATAGGATCAAATGCTCTATTTACTTTAAATTGATGGTAAGCCAGTCCCCTTCAATAAATAAAGAAACAGGGGAAAGAGGTTATTGCCAAAGAAAACAACGGTATCATCAGTATACTAAAACAGTCCTTTGCTTTATTAATAAACTATATTTCTATATGCACTTTATTTCCAACCTCACCACCACCCAAATTCACTCAAATTAGTGTTTTGTATCATGTTAGATTTTCCACATGGAACATATTCTCTTTTATTTTACCTGAAAACACCTCCCCCATATTAATATTATTCCATATACTAGTAGAGATTGTGTTTCAACCTCTTCTAGCCTTAGAGTTCTGTATCAAAAATACGCAGGTTTTAATTTTCATTTGTTTCATTAATGTATAGATTTGTAAATTAAGAAAAAAAATATGTATTTCCCTTTTGTAACCTTATATTTTTACCTCTTCTAGTCTTCCCATACTTCAAATGTAAGTATTTTGCCATTTTTAAAGGAACTCTCTAGCATTACTTATGGATACAAGGAGGGGAGAAGGTAGTTGAGAGGAAATGACAGGCCTCTTTTTTTCTGATGTTTCTTAGAACCATAAGAAAAAGCCTATGAAACTGATAAATCACTAGGGAACACCAGATGTGTAAATACATATAGAGATTAACATGCTTATGCACATATATCTGTTTGCTTATACATATACATATAAATCCCTCTGTATATGCTGTTTTGCTACGAATGGTATAGATATTAAAGGAATATATGCTACAGATAGAAGCCTAAACACAAAAGGTTCTCTGTTATTTGCATAGTAGTCAGTTCACTTGGCAAGAAAATGTAGTACAAGAAACTATCACTTTTACACTGCAATTTTTCAACTTTTAATCAATTAGGTGCATGTTGGATTACTTATTTACAGCATATAAATGTAATCTGTAGAAAATAAAGCTCATCAGTTCTTTTCTGAATCTGGACATAGATACTAAATTGAAGCTCACCAAGATACAGCTTGGTATTGGTGTCAGGACTAAGTGTATAGACTACTGAATTCCTTCAGGTATCTAAAGAGCTCATTTTCTCCATCTCCTCAACAAGCAGAAAGATGCTCATGATACCTTTCCAAGGTGTATATTTAACACTTCTGGAAAACAGGAAGACTGTGGCATACTTCCCCTCCAACCAAGTCTATAGCATTATTATTATTTAGTACTTAGATCCTGCTAAGGATGCGTGAATGTTCTTCATACGCGTCATTTTGGGGGAAGCCTCTTTTCAGTGACTTTGGTAGTTGTTTAACTAGCTCTGCTGTCTTATTTTATTCTCTCTACAATGTTTTCAAGTGGTATATTATGGTTTCTGTTTCACGATGCAAATAGTTCTTTGTTTTATTTCCTTCCACTATGTTTTATTCTTTGTCAAACAGTACCAAAGGTTTAAGACTTGATTCTTGACAACATTAATGGTTCTCTGTAGAACTGAGTGATATACTGTGATTTAGGTGACTTTGATACATAGATGATATTACAAACTAACTGCACTACTTTGGAAGGCTTTTATATCAATAAGTGGCAGTAGGTTGTCATTTTGCTCTTGACATCTTAGATATGTGTGAACTAATAGTGTAGGACTAGGATCTGTAAAACCTGTGAAATTTTAATTTTGCTTCTGACATTGACATCCCTTTACCTCAAGTAAGACATTAGCCCATCTCAGAATTCCCTATTATGATATAGTCAAGATACTTAACCATATGTAAGCATATTTTACATAACATCATTAAAAGTTCATGTTAAAGGATACATCATGGCATTGTTCTTTACTTCAAGAAGTTTGCATAATATTGCATTTATTTCTTTTGGGTTTTGAAAGGAGTGAACTCCTTTGGCAGGAGTTTCCCTTTGGGGTTTAGTCTTTTTTTTGAAACCAATGCTATCAAATCAGGGAAACCCACATATTGAAATATTTGCTTATTTCATTAAATATTTTTAAAAATTACTTCTTGTATCCTTTCTTTCGATGATACCAATATATGTGCAAAAAATTACATCTTACTGACAGAAAGGTCTTCAAGTCTAAACTTTCCCAGTTGTTGTTCTTTAGTCTTAGGTGTGTCTGTTTGACCATCTGTTTTATTGAAAGCTGTCTTATAAAAAAAGTAGCTCTAGGGGCAGCTAGGGCCTGAGAACTGTCAGTTCTTGACCTCTGCGCAGGTGTTGCCTATAAAGGCTCTTATTTTGACAGTGTTTCCTTTGAGGCAGAGGAAATAGGTATACCTGCACAGGAAAGAATTAACTCTGCAGAGCATTCTAGAGGATAATTTCCTACTCTGTGCTACAATACATTACAGCTTTGAGAGTATCTTTCATATGGGGACAAAGCTGTACCTGTAAATGCCTTGTGATTCAAATCTTTTTGTCCCCAAGGACAGCTGAGTGCCATGGCAAGGGCTCACCTTCCCTTGTGCTGAAAAGCAGCAGCAGAGGCTGTTTGGACTTGATGTGAATGTCTTGACTTCACACAGGCCCCAGTACCGGTTTGGTATGTGGGACATAAAAGACAGAGCCAACAAAGGAACTGTGCTCAGGTCACAGAATTAAGTGGTGAAGTAGTAGGACAGAGACCAGCACAGCAAATTCTCTGAGGCAGTAAGAAACTTCCAGTTATTCCCAGTTCCTCCCCATCATGTTGTCCTTGTTCCTTCATTACTATTAACTCTGTCTGCTCTCCTAACATATATTAACGTACATTACATGTATATTAAAAAAGATCTCATGCCCTGCCAGCATACATCATGTATAGGAATTTTTGACTTATTTTTTCACAGAATCAAAGAATATTCTGAGTTGGAAGGGACCCACAAGGATCATCAAGTCCACAGCACCTCTTTTTTGTGCTTTGATTCGAGAGAAATTTCAGAGGATGAAGAAAACAGTCTTAAATTAGCGTTTAAGACTAACAATTAAGTATCTCATTACTAACACCTGCTGCGAAATCATATTCTCCTATTGTTACTTTGGATTGTTAAGACCTCTTTACTTATGTGTGTGTATATATATATATATATGTGTATATATATATATATATATCTCAATCATATACTTGTATGTGAGGTCATGATAACACAGGGAAAATTTCTTCTAGAATTCTGAAGCCATTAACAATCAATTAAAATATTGCCTTAATTTATATTTAAAGGTATGTTTTAACATTCTTTTCTGAAATTCTTTTACTTGGTCTATTATTGCTACTAGTCCATTGAAGATTTCAAGTCAACTAGTTGACCCTTGATTAGCATATCCCTTTTATATACTGATTCATAGTCACATATCAGAATCCTTCTCAGTGATTCAAAGGTTTCAAGTCGTATTTTAAATCAGTTTTGTCTCACTTTTTCTTGAGTAACTCTTGTGGTTTTCCTCTCATAAGTTTGAGTTTGAGGAATTTTTTGGGCAGGGAGGGGATGTTATTTTTTGGTGGTTGGTTGTTGGGGTTTTTTTTAACTTTTTGTGATTAGACAGATCAAATGCATATCTTGGAAAGCTTCCTTTGGTTATGGATATATGAATTATATTATTGTTGTGTTTTAACCACAGCTGGCAGCTCACCACCCCCACCAGCTTTTGGGATGGGGAAGAGAATCGGAAAAAAATGTCAAACCTGTGGGTTGGGTTGAGACAAGAACAGTGTAATATTAATAATAGTAGTAATAATGATGATGATGATGAAATGGGAGACAAAAAAAAGAGAGAGAGAAATAAACCCCAAAATGACAAGTGATGCACAATACAGTTGCTCACCACCCTCTGACTGATGCTCAGTCTATGAGCAGCAATCATCAACTCCTGGCCAAGTCCCACCAGTTTATAGACTGAGCATGATGATCTGTGGTGTGAAATATCCCTTGGCCAGTCTGAGTCAGCTGTCCTGGCCCTCCATGATCCCTCACAGCATCTTGTGCACCTCCTCACTGGCAGAGCATGAGACACTAAAAAGTCCAAGATGTAGAGTAAGCACTACTGAGCAACAACCAAAACATCTGTGTGCACAGTAGCAGCTACTAGAAGGAAATTAACTCTATCCCAAATGAAACTAGGACAATAACGAAAGAACATTCTTCAGGCAGAAAAGCTTTGGATGTTTGTATGGAAATCTATAGCACGCCTAATCTTTTCTAAACCAAACAAAATTAATCCAAGTATACACAGTCTGTAGCCTTTAACTACACAGTGAATGTATAAATATATATAGTTTTAGAAATAGGCCTTCAGGGATTTAGCTGCAAAATTTATCTAACATGAAAAATTTCCTGGATCAGAAACTGTTACATTGGGAAGCCTGAGGGGGGGACGAGTGCAGGAAGGAGAGAAAAAAAGAAGTGGAGGGAAGTAACATAAAACAGAAATGGTCTAATTATAGTGATTAAAAAGTAATATAGATGAAGGATTTTCAACAACTACAACAATAAAACACCACAATTAATGCCTGAACCAAATATGCTGTTTTGGTATTTTCTGTACTGAAAAAGACTAATAAACTTCTCAGATAGTTTGCACAAGACAAGGCAAAGTGGGTTCCTATCTAAAAAAATAGAAATATTTCTACAGTATATGATTGTACCAAGTATTTCATGTGACTCTCTCACAGGTCAGAGTTATGCAGCTCTTCTTCTTTTTTAAACCTGTCATTCAATTTTAGAAAATAAAAAGGTAAGGTTAGGGTTTTTTGGTTTTGGTTTTGTTTTGGGGGGGGTGGGGGTGTTTCCTTAAAAAAGAATGTTCAGAAGAAGAATCATTGGATTAGCAGCCCTTTGCTTTCAGTCATTGCAGAATAGATGTTAGGAGGCATGCCTGGAATGTTAAGCTGGCCTTTGGGAAAAAAGGATAACATTTTACATATCTCTAACTATAGGGTACCCTGGAGCAAAGCTATATTTCTTCAGTTGGAGGATATATCCTTGTTGATTTTTAGGTAAATTACATAATATGTATGCACTGAAAAGGAATTTGTTACTGTCAGTTATTAATCCTGATGGTTATTTCAGCACAGGTAGTAAAATCTTTTTAAGGAATTATTCAAAAACTAGAATTGGAAAAGAGAGTCATTGCCTCAGAAAATTATCCTATCCCACTAAATTAAAATTCTCAATAGCTGAATAAGAGATAATAAATTATCTCTTTCAATATATGTTCTATTTTAGATATACAGACTCACTGTAAGAGGGGACCACACTAGCTAAGACTTAAAGAGTTTTTTATTGTTCTCGCTTGAAATATTATGGAATTATTAATCTTGCTTTACCCTACAAGCCTTGATATATTTAGTGTAATATTTTGCTTTTACATAAAGTAATGTCATATATTGACGCAGTGTGAAAGTATGGAACACACTACCAAAATCACTTTGCATCACAGCTGGTGCCATTGACTGTTAAAGGTGGATCTGCTTTACTGTGGGAAGGTCTAACTAAGAGTTTCAGTATTGTTAATTGAGTGGAGATGTTCTAAGCTGTCGATGATTTATTGCTGTTCTTAAAGGTAAGTTATTAACAGATTATTGAAAAGTAACTTGACCAAATACCTCAATCCAGTGAAAATTATTTTCACTGTAACATGCTGACATCTGATAACAGCATAAAACCAAAACTGAACATGAATATCCGAAATTTTTCTTACAGGTCACAGTAGTTATTAATTCAAATTAAGAATCTAAATTTTTTGTTATCATAATGACATTTGTCACGTTAAATATCTTTGTTGGAGACATCTGCTTGAGACAAATCTTTGTTTCCACAGAATGAAGAGAACTCTTCATTCCTAGTAATGAGTTTTCTTAGATTTTCCAAAAAATTAAAAGGAATTTATGAGAATAATACTGAATTTGATGAAAAAATCTGAATAGTTAATGCCCTTGTTTTCTGAACTAATCAGTTGTAGTAATGTCATAGAAGTATTCTTATGTTTGGAAGTTCTGACTTGGGACAGCTCAAAACTATATAAATAGATATATAAATTATGACTGCCATAAATATAGAATTTTAGGTCATCTTTTTTTTTAGAAGTTTGGCCATTAATTTAGTATCAGGGTGATAGATTCACTGAGTTGAGCTCCTGCATATATCAGATAAGTATTTGCAACCGTACTTTTTTTAATTCCCCCTCCCCTACTCACCCCTGGTTTGTAACAGTAATCACAGTCTGTATGTGCAGTAACAATTGGGAATATTAAGCAGCTAAAATGGGTTGTTAATTTTTTTTAGTTAATTGTCATACCAAACAAACCTATCTCCTGGCAGTAAAAAAGAATTTGTGATCAGTAGTTTTCAAATTCACAGTATCATTTTGAACAAAGTCATATATAGGCTTGTCAAGGCAGGGCAAAAAAGAAGATGAAAAAAGAGAAATACAGACATCCTTGTCATCAATGCGTTAGCAGTTAAATAGATCAAGCCTCCCTGAATAACTGAGTTCTTGAATTATTAAAACATCTTCTTACTTTCCTTCAGAAGATGATAGACCTAATTTAAAAAGAGATATTAAATTTGAAGTGATAGTTCTTAACATCTTTTGTTCTACATTAATATGATTTAGTGATATTCATTCTTTCTACTATAGCATGTTATCTTGCTTAAACTATATGGAAAGAAAATTACTTAATTCAAAAAATGTTCAAATTTCAAACTCCTCTGATTTTAGTGGTATCCATATCTGCCCAAGAGATTTGTCTCCCTAGGTTTCCCCTATACTTAGAGAAGTGGAAAGCCCTTACCAGAGGGTGATTTGTATGCTCCAATTTGTCCTCTAAAATAATGTCTCTCGTTTTGCTACTAGTAGAAGGAGCCTCAGGAAACCAGCTTAAAATTAGCCTCTGTGAATAACCCATATTTTCAATGGAACTCAGACAACTAACAGATTGATTTTATTGAAATGTACTTATTGAGTTGCTTTTAGTGTTCTCTTAAGCATTTCACATCTTAAGAGGAAAAATTCTTGAGTGGAGCAGTTAATGACATGAGTTTCACTCAGTGTTTCACACAACTTGTGTGAAATGTGTGGCTTGTGAAATGAATTATTAAGATTTTTTTAATAAACAATTATTTTATTTAAAATTATACGAATGGTTTAATATTTAAGATTATTTTTAATAATTGCAGGAATGATATATGAGAGAATAAACAAAGTAAGCAGCAAACTCACATATTGTCTTAACTAATGCAAGCTAGACTTTTCTTTTATCCTAAGCTTAGTGTTTGTACATAGATTTTACAGGTTTTGGTTTTGCTTTCATAAATGTGGAACAAACATAAGTGATCTCTGTTGAAAAGAGAACTTAAAAAATTACAAAAAACCAAGGTAAAATTCTGTGCTGCTTCTATGACAGCAAGCAGTGAACTGAGTATAAAATAACTTCCCACCTCTAAAGCAAGGAGAAGATTTAACAAATATACATAGTATAACACACAGAACATAGTGAATACGTATATATTAGTAAACATTGTCACATCACAGTGGTCTGAGGATAATATAAAATATTCTAATATTACAGATCATGATAAAGAAAGTAAAATTCCTATCCAGGAAAAGATGAAAAATTAAACCAAGCATGTCTGTGTCCTGTTGGTCAAAAAATATATGAAAAAAAATGAACAAAAATGTAAATATAGACAGCAGGGTCATAGTTTCATATATTTTCACAAATATCTGGAACATATAGTAATAAAAGTACTAGTTATAAGGTTAAAGTTTCAGCAAAGGTAGGATGAGACCTTCAGTATACTTTTGGATAAACTTCTTTAAAAAAAAAGACAAACAAAAAGACCAAATGATAGAAACAAAACCAAACCAACAAAACCCACTACAGACCAAATTTAGCAGAAGATGTGACTGCATAATACATTGAGGATATTTTGTAATCACAACATGACCTCATAGCAATTTTCTTATGGGAAAGATTATTTTGCTCCTTTAAGTAATCTTGTGCTGACATAGGTGGTGATTAGTAATAGACACAAGGAATAGAGACTGGGGAGAGTAAACAGTGGACCACAGAATGGATCATGTCTTTGCAGTCTTTCATTTGTGATTACTAAAGACAGCACCTAGAATTCAGTCATTTCCAGTAGCACAAGCAGAAGATGTCTCCCCCCACCCTCCTCAATGTGACTGGGTTGTGCTGATTAAAAGATTTGTGCAAGAGGTGAATGTCTTTGCATGCCATTAAACAGACCCATCATTATAACACAGAATTTTTTAATACTTTGATCATGTTGAACTATCACGATACATAGCAGCACTCACCATCCAGTTATAGAAATTCAGAGGAGAAAACACGGACAGGGTGAAGGAACAGGATGATACTTCCAAGGAGTACTAATCTACCTTTCAAGGTTCAGAATGTTTTTCAGTCAGAGATGGTATTTCTATATTTAATAGTCACTACAAAGCCAATCAAGTTAAATTGTGCAGAGTGTTATCCTCTAGTTTTAAATGTAAAAATGGAATTGCAAACATTGAAACAGTAAGCACGGTCTGTCAAAAGAAATTTGTTTGTTTCACTGGATCTTTAATAACAACAAAAAAAAAAGACTTTTTTTTAAGGTTGTGGTATCACATGTAACAATATTTATTCCTCAGATTGCCAAAGCACAGCTCAATCTGCAATAAAATTTAAGCTACTAATACAAGGGAATTACACAAAATTAATCACTACTGAAATTACAAAGATGGTAAAAAGATCTATTTTCAGTGTCTCAACCCACTGAGAAAACTACAGAAGAAGAAGGGAGCAGGAGGGAAGGAAAGCAATACAACATAATTGCACTTTACCATGCAGCTAACATATAGACTGCCCAGAGGAAAACTTCCCGAGCTTTAGAAGGCGAAATATGCTCATTTGAGCTCTGGCCTTATATTAAAGTTGTGACATTCTTGTCCTATACAACAAAACAAAAACATATCAAATTCCTCTTTGTAGGGATGATTCTTTTTTAGAAATTAAAGCTGCTATATTGAAGATTTGCGAAGGTGCTTAAAGAACACCACAGATTTTAATGAGAGAAAGAAAGATTAATTTTATTGGCTGAAAAAACACCTTTCTCATTTTTTTTTTCTGACACATTGGAGGTATATGTCAGTTTATTAAATTTTCCTTCTTATTCCTCCATCTTTCAGCAGTAGAATCTATGTGCGTGAGGTACTTAAACACTGTGAAAAGGATTTTTCCAGTCAACAGATTAGGTAAGAGTGTTTAAAGGTTTTGGCTCATGCTGATGAAATAGCAAAGAAATAAATGAAAATAGAGAATAGAATGGCTCTCACGGAATATTACTGATGGAGTGGACAATGAGAAAGGGGTGGATAAAAGAAACAGTTTGATCAAAAAAAAGTTTTAAAGGTGATAGAAAAGGGTCTCCTTGAATATTGTATGGACTACATGTTCTTTATTCACAGAAGTTTAAAACAGCTGGCCTGTGAAATTGGCAGTTATTAGCAAGGATTTGTAGTGAATCTGCCAATTTTGAGTGGCACCATATGACAGGAAAATACAATATCTAGCTTACAGGAAAAAAAAACATGCAGCTGCAAGCTGATTAGGTTATCCTCTGTAGCATTCATGACTTATGAATAAATACTGAAAGTAAGTAGTCAAGTCATGTCTGTAAATGAATAATTGTTGGAAAATAATGCATTGGTTCATCAAAAATAGATTGTGTCAGACTAACCTTGTATATGTCTTTGATAAGACAAGTGATTGACTGTCTAGACAGGGAAAGTCAATAGTTTTATTCTAATTTCGGTAAAACATTTGATATAATACCATGTAGAGAGCGACAGTGATGCAAGGTGGCTAAGGAAGTTGCATTGCATGATTTTAAAACAGAGTATTATTATTTTAGAAAGGATTATGTAACATTGGTGACTGATTCAAGTGGTTCCTTCAGGTTTGTGCTCATTGAAAAGTTATTACATTTGTTAAATAGATTAATCATTGTTATTAATTTTTTCTTGGTCTAAACTCTTTTATGCAGGCCTGCTTATGGAAACAAGGAAAAGGAGGGTTAGGGATCATTATTAAAATATATTGAGCAGAAAATTTAGTACATTCCTTCAAGATCATTTTTTTTTGTCTTCTTGCATCATCTTCACCTTTTATAATTATGAGTTCTGTATGTTTTACTGATAAACAAAAAAATAAGAAGATTTTGAATGTTCTGGCAAGCAGGGCTAAGATTTGTGAAGGTTTACTTATAAGTAACTTTGAGGTCACTTGAGGATCTGCACAGTAAAGATGGCTGTATCTGTGAAAAAATCTGCAGTATCCCACATTGATTTCAGACTTTGCTTAGTGTCAATCATTATAATCATCATATGGGTCTCAATAAGAATACTTAACTTGAAACTTTTTTGTGAGCCATGTGTAATTGAGTTTTTTGATATTATGGTTTATAAATTACTCTGGACTCAAAGAGGCAAGACTGTATTAAATGAGAAACTAAATTATAATAGTAAGCCTTTTGGATTCTATGCTCTTCTTAGACGTAGATTTAAGCTACGTTCAATTTTTTTAATTATTTTTTTAAATTCCATTACAGTGCTAACCAATCTAAATTTTTTGCTTTTAGACCATAAGAATTCATTAGAAAAACTGCTAAATCTAATGGACAGATTATAGAATCATAGGGAATTTCTGTAGGTATCTAACTGGGCATATATGTCACATACCTCATCAAATATGGAGGGATTAGGGATGAGAAATGGAGGAGGGAAATGATAGTGGAAAAGGGTCAAAATATGTTCACATCAGAAACATGTGAAATAAAGAATCTAGATGTCACGAGCTTGATGTGGTCAAAAAGAGTTATTTGAACGTTTGAGAAAATAGTGAGTTCAAGAGCACAAATTTGAATGACATATCCCACTGACTTGCACATTTTTCAAAAGATTATTTGGGGCTGTAATTGTATCTTCAATTTTGCATATGTTGAAAGTAAAAATTGCTGCCTATTAATGTGTGGTTTGTGGTAATAGTTGTCAGAATATTCATAATTACTAAAAAAAAAAAAAAACAACTAAGAAGCATACACAAGTTTTCTGTGAGTTTTGTGGCTTATGCCTTTGGTCTCTAGTGCATCACAGTGATACATTAGCCCATTTCATGTGGTTATGTGTGACTATAAAGTTGTACTATGCTGTAGAATAAAGCTAAAAACTGACACTAATAACAGAATCACAGAAACATTTAGCTTGGAAAAAAACCTTTAAGATCATCAAGTCCTATAGTAACCCAGCATCTCCAAATCCCTAAGCACCATGTCTATAACACATTTTTCAAATACCTCCAGGAATGGTGACTCCACCACTTCCCTGAACAGCCTTTCCTAATGATTGACAATCCTTTCATTGAAGAAACTTTTCCTGAATATCCAACCTGAATCTCCCCTGGCCCAGTTTAAGGCCATTTCTTCTTGTTCTGTCACTTTCTACCTGGGAGAAGAAACCCACTTTGCCACAACCTCCTTTCAGGTAGCTGTAGAGAGCAACAAGGTCCCCTCTAAACCTCCTCTTCTCCAGGCTAAACAAGCCCAGATCTCTCAGCCTCTCCTCATAAAACAACAGGCCCTTCACCAGCTCTGTTGTTCTTCTCTGGACGTGCTCCAGCACCAAAATGTCCTTTCTGTAGTGAGGGGCCCATAAATGAACACAGGATTCGAAGTGTGGCCTCACCAGTGCCAAGTACAGGGGGATAATCACTGACCTGGTCCTGCTGAGTACACTGTTTCTGATACAAGTCGGGATTCCATTGGCCTTCTTAGCTATCTCACCACATTTATTATGAATAGAAAGAAAATCATAATTAAGAAACACTTTATGATTTCAAGTTTAAATATAGTGCAAATTCATTTCTTTTGCATAGTGTAAATTGTCATCAAGCTATCAGGACTGTCAGGTGGGCATAGGAGCAAAGAATAGACATTTCTTGCAATGGTGGAAATAAAAAAACTTATGCCAAAACTCAATGCAGGTAGAAACTTTTATTTACATTATAGGGCTTCTCTGTCTAACTATTAGACATATCAAGTTCAGATCCACAGACTTCTCTATAACCTGTCCAACTATTTACAATTTTTTTCCAAGATGTCTACTGGGCTATGGGCTTTCTGAATTTCTATTTCAACATTTCAGAAATATAAGATTGGCTTGGCATTAGTAATTCTAGTTTATAATTGCTTTCTTGTGCAATATGCTCAAGATACCAACAGTCAAGCGGAAAAAAAAAAATCCTTAAAAAATTTCTATTGAGTCCTGTCTCGCTCTATATCAAAGGTGAAACAAGTCCACTCCATACTTTCCTTTATTCCACATAAGTATTAAAAAGTTGTTTTATAATAATAACTGACAAAGTTATTAAAATTAGTACTATAAAAATAAGATTTGTACAAGATTAGTTCATAAGAGCAAATTAGTTTAACTTTCCTCAGTTGTTACGTGACTGGAACGCATTACATTAGTGTGATTTTTCGGTATGAGTAAATTACAAATGGAAGATTGAGTTATTTGTGTAGAATGGAGGTACTGATTTAGCTAAATTTACACTTTCTCCTTGATAATACTCATCCAATTTATATCCTTGGGTGATTTTCTATGTGGTCTAATATTACTCAAAAGCTATTCACTCATGGAAAATACATGGATGAATCTTCACCTAGAAAGAACTTCTGCCTGTTCTCTAAATTCTGAAGTGTTCTCGGTAAGAACTGTTCCCAGACTAGGCTTAATTCTAATTCTAATTCTATTCTACTTCATTATAAGCAAAAAAAAATCTTGACCATTATTGTGACAAAGTAAAAAATTCTCAATGAAGAAAATGGTGGGTTTTTTGTGAGGTACACAAAAGCATCACATGACAAATGTTAATAGTTCTTGTAAAGCATTCAGATAGTACTACACCTGCACTACACTCCAGTATGGTTTACTCTATTGCCAAAAAACAAACTGAAAACTTCCTGAGAAAAGGAACAGAAAAAATCTGAGAGATAAAAAAAGTGACTAAACCCATAACTGGGATAACTTCCCACTGAGTTTGCTTACCTAGCTTGTAATAAAAGGGAATATGATAGTGTTCTCCATGTTAAACATTAAAGTTAAATTGAATAGCAGGATAAAAAAATCCAAGCTCCTGTCAGCATGATGAGAAGGACTTGGATTACACAATATTACTTTTTTGAGACTGAAAACACCATTATTGTAGCTTCTTGTGTTTCAGAGAAGTCTAAACTTAGTGTGACAGAAAACACTTGTAGGTCTTCTCTCAGGCACAGCTATCCTAGTAGGATGGAGAGGTAAGTCAGGTCTCTTGCAGAGAATAATTGCGTCTTTTAAATAAATGATAGAGAAGATTGAATAGACTGTCAACAACATGCTAATCGCCTTCAATCTGCTACCAGTAACTGTTCCCCACAGACCACAAAAGATATTCTGATTTGACTTTTAGATGCCTGGCCATCTGTTTCCTGAACATCTTGTATTAATTGTCTGAATGGATAGATATTTGGCAAGCACATGTAGCCTACCTAACCTGCCCATTCGTTCAGATGAGATGGATCATTAGCAGTGCACTATCTATAGTCCACAGTTGTTTCTCCCTTTGACAAGTCCATAGTAATTATGTATGCGTAACATGCAGCCTGTCACACCAGGAAAGTCAGTTGTCAATGCTGTCTCATATTTATGTAATGTGTCTGTCAAATGATTACTCATAACAAAAAGAGACAGAATGAGCATAAGTAGGGGCATAAGTCTCTTGACAGTTAATGAAACTACACAATATCTTATGTGACAGTGATGTTTTTCCATACGGAGGTAGCCCTGTTGTCTTCAGCAAAGCTGTCTATTAAAATGGAAGAAATACCACTGTTGCCATTAGTATAGTTAGATTAGCATTGTGGAGTCCTGACCATTGATTTCATATGCTAGATGTTACTGTGAGAGGAATAATCAGTAGCAAGCTCTTGTTGTCCTCTCTGACTGTTTCAGCTGAGTTTGATGCTGCAGTTAGATATAAGACATAAAACCACACTGAAATGAACATAATAGTTTTTGTTGGGGTTCCTCTCTTTTAAATAAAATTATTCACTTCTCTAAATGGTTATGTGGATCATAAAGCTTCATTTATGAATTCAGCAAAGCATTTAGTAGAATTGTCTATTTACTTTTAGAAAAGGAAACAAATAGGGAAAGCTTGAAGCCCAGAAATGTTATCCTCACAACTGTATTTGGTAAAATTCATGGCATTCAGATTATGGATACATTAATGTATAACAAATCATGTTATAATCATGATTTGAAATAAATTAATTCTTCTTCCTTGATCAGTGCTAGAAGACTTGCAAAGTGCTAATGCAAGTAGAGAAGTCTGGTAACAGAATTTTTGTTAGCATTGTTAGCAGTACACCAGATTTCTTTGAACTAAAATAAAACTTAGGGAAAAAGATCAGTCAGGTTTATTTCACAAATATCTCCTGAGAATTGACATAGTGATAGAAGTGCAGATAGTGAAAAGATTCTATAAGATCATAGGATTGATTTAATACTTCAGGACAAAAGGATTGCTTCTATGCTTTTCTTGTTGTCGATGAACATGTGCATCAGTTTTAAAAGAAAGAAACAAACCCCAGCAAACTGCAAACCGGAAAAAATGCACTGCAGACGAAAACCAGTGCAAATATAATGTCTCTCTTCTTCATATTTGTTATTAGTGACTGTCTTAAAAGTATTTTCTGCAACTTATTTTATTTTTTTAGAGTTTGAGAACTGTATGTGAGCAAACTGTTCCCTGATTGGCTTAACCTTGAGATCTGATTTTTAAAAGCATGGTGTGTAACACTCCACATGAAAAATCCATAACCACTACTAATAATTGATATGAAGGCTATTGCGAGTGTTGAAAACAATTTTGACCTGAGAAAATGTATGGTGATATATGTGTGTTTTAAGGGACTTCTTAAAGTTTTTCTTCAAATGTTTATTGATTAAGGTATTCTCCCAAAGGCCACATTTAATATTTTATTTTGGTATACACTTTGCATACCTACAGTCATGTCATTTGTACACATCATATTCTGTTGCTGTTATGTTGTACTATTTTTTAAATACTTTGCATTTTAAAAGAAGAACTCAATACTGATTAAGTATCCCTTAAAGAGTTTTTACACTTTTACACTTTTACGAAGTTTTTAATCATATTGGATAATTTCCCTGTTTCCACTGATTTCTCTTCCTTCCCCTCTCACTCTGTGACCTGGGATCAGCTTCAAAGCAAAAGACTTGTGAGGGACTGAACAATGGTGTTATGTTACTGCAGGTGTACCTGATCTCTTTTAATTCAGTTGAAATACGTCCATGGTTGTGCAGACGAGAAGGCAGGCTTGTTTTGAGCAAACCTTTCTCTTTTATCTTCTTTGAAGTAACTTCTGTAGGCAACAGCAATGAAGTCGAGGTACCAAACTGTGCTTCATGGGTGAAAATAATCCTGAGCACTTGGGCCAACAAATGCTGTCAGGATTTCACAGCATCTGAAGGCACTGTCCATGCTGTGTTCACAAAACCAGCGTGGCATCTACATGAGTGATCTCTTCAGCATGGTAGAACCTATGATTCTTTTAGGTAGTTAGTCATCATCAGCTAAAAATAAAACCTTTAAACCAGTTTAAGAAAAAGATGTAAACACAAATATAATTTTAGAGATGGAATTTGAGGATAAGAATTCTAAATTTTCATGCATTTGGGAAGTAGTTACTGAAGGAAAGCACATACCTTAAAGAGAGTATTTTCTTTCACTTCCACATCTTTTGATGGAAGTCTTACAAAAATAATCTTAAGACATTTTAAGTTGGAGATAGTAGCAGGCAATACCATACTGGAAGAGTTCACCATGCTCACCTGGAGTATTTGCATCTCCCTCAAAAACACAGCTCTTTGTAAATTTTCTGTCCTTTCTTTTATTTTCATCTCTTCTTCCAGATATAGACAAAATTCTTTAAAATTATATAGTCCTTTCATTCTTACATGGATGAGCTGGCATTCACTGACTGACGGTATCTTTGTGCTAGTCTCAGCAACAGAGATCTAGAAAGAAAGACAGTAAGAGAACATACTGTTTTATCACGAATGTAGTCTCCATACAAATTGTTACACTTTTTGTTCTGATTTACAAATTCCACTTCTGTATAGCTTTCAATTTCTTGAGGCAGTCTAGATAGATAAATGGAGAAGGATGCAAAGCAGGAAGGGAACATGGATCAGGAGCAACAGATTAGTACCAAATATGCCTCCCTTATGCTTTAGAAGATGTGCATGCTTGCAGAAACAAGCTCATGCGACTTCGTGGAGTGAAGCTTGGAGCACTCTCGTATCAGGCATAGCCTAAAAGAAGCAAAGAATGACCATACTGGACCATAGAAGTCCAAAACGATGCAGGGTACTAGTAAAAGAACCTTGGCAGAAAGTGTGCCTCAGGAATGCATTCACACTAAGTTCAGTGGTGGAAAACATCCCTCATGTCAGTGAAACTGCTTTTCCTTAGGGCCAGAAAATCATTTGCACAGACTAAATGACACACAGAAACATTTTGCCTGTGGATTAAGGGTGTTCTGGCATAAAAGAAGTCAAAATGGCTCTCTGCAAAGTAGAAGTGTAAACAAAGACCAAACATGTCAGAAATACTTGTTTTGAAAAGCACAAGCTTATAATTAACTTGTTATAACCGCTTAACTAAATCCATTTTTTTCTGTAGCCACATGATTATAATTCCACAGAAGTTCCGCAGGAACACCATGATTAAAGCATAGTATGCACATGTATGTATGTTTTGAATTGGTATGTATTTTGTGATCTAGTCCTATCTTACCATGTTACTTCATACGGGTAATACAGACAGTTTCAATTTTTAAGATATTACCTAAACCCCCAAATTTTCTGTCGTTTTAGAGCTGGAAGCCAGTCTCAATAGCAGTTCAAGTCAAGTATAGACACTCTCTTGGCATTTCCAAGGTTCACCTTGGTAATTCGCAAAGCACTTCAGGCTATGAGCCTGACAAACAAGAATCACTATTAAAAAACTGATAAAATTACTGATAAAATTACTGTCACACTTGAAAAAACCCAAACAGACACTGTTACAGTAAGTTTTAAAAAGAAGATGCTTTTTTTCTTTCAGAAAAAAATAATAAAAATTCAAGATTCTAATGTTAGGGGGGAAAGGAGAAACTAGAATTTATGTGGCATTTGTAAGATGTTTCCATGTTTCCTTTTTTTTTTTTCTTTTGGTTTTGTTTTGGGGTTTTTTTTTTTTTTTGAAAGGGCACTGATTGCTCATTCTTAAAAAGCATTAGGAGCAGTTATCCTTATGGTTGGGTGAAAGAATATATAAAAAAGTCCATCTCAAGGTAGAAGTAAAAAAAATCTATAGAAAAAAACCATATTTGATTTCACTTTAGTACCATTTTCTTTCTCTTTCTCGTTCCAAACTTTGGGGTTTAGATCAAATGTATAAAACCCTTTAATATCTTCCACATGAATTAGCACTTAACTAGTTTTCCTTTTTTTTTTCAGCTTGCTTTCTTGTATTAGTTACAAATATGTTTCTATGATAATAAATCTGTAGTTAGTTCATAATCTCTAGCTCAGGAGCATGACATCTAGTGAAAAAGATGCTTAAAATTTTAAAGAGGAGGACAATCCCTTCACATTGATTGTTTGCACACTGTGCTACAATGATATAGTATTTGTATCAAATTTTCTGTTAGTTACTATAGCAAATTTGAAATTACAACCATCTCAAGAAAGTGCTGCTGATTTTGAATTTATTAAATAACCACTATTTTTCTAAGTATTACCAATAGTTTTGTCAGGTTGTTTCTACTTAAATAGATTTTTGAAGTCTTTCAAGTCCCTCATACTTTCATTTACATAATATACTGAGTTATATACCTGTTTCTGTCACTAATTCACTACTGTTTGTAACCTTTCGGTGGCATATAGATATGAATCAATCATGCAATCTGAGGGAGTTTGGTTTTAAACCTCACTATATAAAAGGCAAGGGACTTTAAAAAGAAAGAAAACCATGAAATTAGGCTGCCTGCACTCTGTTCTCTGTTCTGGGGAAATACTGACAAAACAAAGGATACCTTACTAACAGCTGTTCAAAATAGACACAAAGAGAAAGCAGTGATCAGAGAAGCAGTAATGAGTTGGGAATCTCAGCCTCTCTGAATCAAGTACTAAAACTAGCAAGACTGATAGATCTCAGTCTTTATCCCGAACAGCTAAGCCTTTATCCCTGTTGGAAAACCTGCTGTGGTGCTTCCACAGAGGAATGCTGCACAAACTAAGGGGATGACTGCATAAAGGTGGGTAGGACATACTAGGGGAAACTTGGAGAGGGGTGGAGAGGGGCACTCTGGCTTTGAAGAATTTGAAGACTGCACAGAAATTATTATTGGATGTTTAAGTAGAGAAAAAGAAGCTTCAAAGTGAAGAGGTAGGAGTGAACTGGGATGGAACAAATGCAGAGCAATGAGAGGAAAGGGGCATAAAAGAGGCAGGGAATGTGTAAGCAGGCTCTTGGTCACTGTGCTTGTCTCACCAACCCTGCAACTGATCATCACCTCTCATTTCATGGTTAACCTCCCTTTTTAACCATTGTCTGAATGTGCTCTCTATTCTGCATGTGGACTCAGTAGCAAAATTCAAGGCAGTCTGTCTGGCAATCAGGAGAAGTCTGGATGATGGTTAGCGGGGAGCTGGCTAATTGGAAGCTAGATCTGATAGTAGGACCCCAGAGAGATGGAGAACCTGGGAGTCAAACACTGATGAGATCTGGGAAGGGTTTATTCCCCAAGAGCTCTGAGAAAGGATTGAGTGATTATTCATGCAGTCTCTTTTTAAGTGGGTGTCTGTGCCAATACTTTTCTCCTGTCTACTGATCTGTTTGTAAGTTGTTGTGTTTGCACAGACCTTTTGTGTGCCCATGAGAGATTAGTGTTCAGCTTCATTCCTAGTAAGACCTGGAAATGGGACTGGAGCAGATCCTCTCAGTCAGCTCAGGAGGGGATAGACCACCTGCATCCTTCAATCCACTGGATTTGGCTATGTATTATATGCCTATTAAATACTCTAAGTTTACCTACTAATCTTAATATTTCAAAACTGTAGGGTCAAAACTCTAGGAGGTCTTTCTCACAGTGGGTGTGAGGGTAGGAAGGGGTGTGGGGTTTTGTGTACTTTTTTTAGGGGGGGAGTATTTTTTGATGGAGTTTTTTTCCACTTATTGTATCATTAGCTTGGACCATAGCTGGATAGGGATAAGAGAGGAAGAGTTATTTAAAGGTATTGAGCATGGATGTGCAACTATGTGTTTTGTTATCTCAGTGAAAAATTCATGTTACACTTGGACTCAATACAAATCTTGATTGTTAGGAAGTGACCTGAGATATCCTGACTCATCTCCCTGCAGGTCATGTTTTGGCTGGCTTTGATGTTTAGGGTACCCAGCCTGCAAACCTGGACTGAAGTTTTGCCTTTGGAAAAGTGATTCTGTTTCAGGATTCCTTTACTTTTTCAATAATTCATGGTTCACACATTACAGTGTCATGTCTTATACCACAAGTCTGAGGTGCAATTTTGTTCCCATGAAAAGTTGCAGACCAAAGCACTTTCTTTCATGACTGTGATAAAGATAAAATACTGCAGGGCAGGTTATCAAGGTATTGAAAGGATTAAATGAGGTTAGAAATAGCTTTGGGGTTTACTTTGTGCAGGAAAAAAACTTCTATGAAGAAAAGAGACTAATAAGTTGTATCACCTGCAGGAGAGCACATTCTTTTTTGAGTCTCTTGAGGCTATCATAGAACCTTACTAGGGCAAAACAATAAAGATAGAGAAAAAAATATTATTGATTTAGATTTGAAGGGAAACATAAAACTTGAAAATATTTTATATCAATGTTTTTTAAATCCTACTACCTATTTTTTGACATAAAAATATTTTTTATTACAGTAATATTTTTATTTGCTGTTTTTACCTATTGATAACATTCTTACTTTCCTTAGTAGTTGGCCAGTTAAAAAGTACTCCTCATTTACACTTGGTGTTTTTTGCAAATGTTTCTCTTTCAAATGACTTGCAAACTAATGATTTCAAGAGATTTGCAAAGTAGAATAAAATTTCAAGCAATAAATTTCTAACTCAAATATTCACTGTAATATCAACTAATTTACCTAATCAACTATTTAACTAATTACTAACACAATGAGAATTTACAAAATCTACTCCTCAAGTTTATGTTTTGCCCAGATGGATATTGTGAGAGGATGTATCCCATAATTAGAGATGTCTTCCTGGGAAGAAATCTTGCATAAGGTTGCTGTTATGTGCCATTTTTTGACACAAATGGAAAGCACTCCCATTCTATTTAGATACTAGTTCTCAAGTGTAAAAATGCATCAAGCAGCATTCAGGCACAAAATGTTGATCTAACAAGATATACCATCATCTGATCTTGCAATATTAAGCTTTACTTAATACTTTTCCCTGGCTTCATGTCCTGTGCATCAATTCACTTCTAACCAAATATGTTTCTAGTACGTCTCAAAGTCCTTACATATACTACCCCTCAGAAGTCCAGAATTCTGGAATTCATCATTCTCCAACTTCAGCACATTCAAATACTGTTGTTGTCTATGAAAATGTATAATCCTGAATAACTATTTCTCCTGGTCATATACTCCCTTCTTCGTTCTTTGCTCTATGCAGATATGATCATATAATTTGAGGCCTGGAAAATCGTTATTGATTTCAGAGATTTCTCTCTTATTATTTAAGAAAAAATAAAATTTCACAGCTGATAACATATTTTTAATTGAATACCTCCTGCTATGTCTTGTCTTAATCTAAGTTAAAATGCAGTAGGTGTTACTGCATAACCTTGTGCCTTATTCCTTTACTTGCAAAGTACTGTCTTATTTAAAAGACCAAGATCTCAGTTCTGTGTGATTTTAAAAATAAGTTTAGTTTATCTCCTGTCAGTGATGATCTTTCTCAGGGAAAAATCCTTACTGTTGTACATGGAGCTTTATAAATACTTCCTGAACCGTGGGGTTTTTTTAAACATTGAAAGAGACATTGAGTCAAAATAGAAACTGATCACAAAATGGAAATTGAGTTTTAGTGGAGGCAATTGAAAAGAAGATAGAAGGACCTCTGTACAGGAATAATTAGACAATTACAGTGAAATATCATAAATGAACAAACCAAGTGACAAAAAAATCATGTAAAAATGTCAAGTATCAGTGTAAGCTTATTCTAGATTCCTCTTTTATCTCTTAACTGCCTTCATTACTGTTGCCTGGGACATAACATCACGTAACAGAGGATCACAAATTTTTTGCATACTCAACCCTCATAGATCAGGAACAACTCTAGTCACCCCAAAGTTTAGTAAAGAGAGGCCATCTCTGCAACAACAGGCAACACTTCCATGATATTGTGGAGAGATAAGAACATTTAAGATAAATAAAATTATATGAAATATTCTTTTTCATAAATGAAGGCAATTTAGAATAGGGGAATTAATGAACTGTAACAGGTCTGAAATTAGCAGTCATATCACACTGATGCTGTGACTGGTTGTGGTTCAACTAAAACAATGTTACTGAAATACTAGCAGGAGATGTAACTGAAAATCAGTGCTAAAAGAGAAAAGGTACCAAGAAATTTTGACTAGAGAAGAGCGTTTTTTTCTATGGCAAGAGTTCTCAAACAATCATGTGGCAACAGCTGACATTAGGCAAGCTGGTACACAAGGAAGTCTTGATACACCATATAGTGTGAGCTCTGCTGTCTCTGATTGATGTATCCACTAAGGTAGATAAAAATATTTTCCTGCTATCGCTTTTCTATGTAAACAGCTGCTGTAATTGATAGTGATGACAGCTAAGTTGGGAAAACATTCATGAAAATTTTCTATTTAACAATTAATCTATGTTGCTGCTAAATACACCTGTTCCTGCTGCTCTAAGTTGGTTTTCTTGGTGGTATGCTGATTGCAGGTACAACTTGAGAGGCTTGAGAAGCTAAGTTCTGCTTCATGTGTATTTTTTGTCCTTTGGAGTTTGTGAGAATAATCACCTTTGACTCATTTCTGCGATTAGGTGAACAACCTGCATTACAGTATGCCAATAGAGACTTTACTTACAAAAGGATACAAAATGTAGTTAAGTAATCAGCATGTATTCACTGTGCTTAGTCCTCTAAGCTTCAGGCTGAAAATAGCTCAAAAATAACAGTATTTTGTAGGAATTCTCCCTCTTTTCAGTGTCTCTATTGCTTTCTGATAATTACCGAAACAGCAAATCTGTTTGTCTGAAATACTGGAAGGATTTATTTTTGCCTGAAACCTTGTTGATGTATGCAATAGGTATCTAAGGTAATCTGCTAGCAATATTTTCTTGTAATATACTATTCTCTCTCTTTCTTTCAGCTAATTTCTCCAACCTAGTAGTTTCTGATATTATTATTAGGCCTTGGGATATTTTACCAGTGCAAAATAATAGCTACTAGAGAAAGAAAAACAGGTCAGTTTGCTTCCAGTTGCATTTGAGGGGAGGGGGGTAGAAGCAATGCATTTTCTGGTGCTTTCATCAAAGCATATTAATTAAAGGTCTCAAATGATATAATTTCTTCTGATTTCCTTAAGAGGTTGTTTCAAAGTTAAATATCTTGCATGACCACATGTTTAGTTTATTTTCTTTCTTTTATTTTACTTTTCTTTTTTTCTCCTCTCCTGGGCCCTAGTCAGTCTTCCTACTCACATGGTCCTCTTAATCACTTCCTTGCCTTAAGCAGTGAAAGATTTACTTCCTTCAATAACAGTATGTTATTGTCCTAAGCCATTGCTTTTTAATTTCTATTTTAGCTGTAGTATATGTGTCTTCCTTTTTCCAGTTTCTAAAGTAGCTTTCATATTTTGGCTTAATGTCATTTTTTGAATTCTCTTTGAACTGCTAATGACTTATTGTCAAGGTAATAATAGGATTGTACGTGGGATCCCTGCCATGCCACGTATGCAATTACTGTTGTAATCTGCACCTTATATTAAAATCTAAGAGAATTATCTGGCTTCTATTCAACAAAAGAGGTTCATTGCCAGTTCTATTACAAATCTTTCTAAGTATCTTCTTTCTGTTAAATAGCCATTTCTATTAGTTCTGTATAGTGGATCAATTCTTACAACACTGTAGAATGCATGGCTAATGGAGTGGGCCTTGTGAAAAGATCATTTATTCAGGTTTTACAGGGAATCTTGTATGTTTCTTGGTGTGTAAGATATTTAAAATAAAAGTAACAGTAAATATTAGGAAGTTAGCAGAGAATGTTTTCAGGACTCATGAAATTTTTCTGATAATATAATCACTAAAGACTTTGTAACTGTGATTTCTGAGTGTAATTGTTAGAGGTTAGAATCAAGTATTTATTTTAAATTTATAGTACCTAACAACCTTATTTTTCTAATTATCAGTTTTCATGGTACGTTCAAAACACTGATAAATACTTGCACCATATGGTGCAAGTACATACCATATGTATGGTATTACATACATATTCAAACTTGTATCCCATCAATTAATGATAGGTTTATATTATATGATAATCATCATAATGAGATTTTTTTTCCTCATTTTGATACAAGACAAGCAATGTGAACTTCCATACATGCCTCACTTCAAGTACTATTAATTTCCACTGATTTTCTTGTTTTATTCATATTAGACAAGTACTTTTACTCTTTATAAAATGGATTTACTTGCATTTTAAAAAATAATTAAATAAATGCAATTGACAAGATAATTGTTGTAGATTCCAGAACAATTATTCTACTTCATTATAAATAAATAAATATTTCCTGGTCCAGTAGCATTTTACAGAAATAGTTGTGTCCTGTTCCATGCCAGTTCATGGAAAAATCTATTTTCTTAAGACCATTTTAAAGGAAAAAGGTCCTTAGGCCAAGATTCAGGCTGAGAGTTTAAAAGAAAAGAAAAAAAAAATTGAAAAATCATTTGTGGATTTTCTATGAATTTAAGACGTACTCTTTGGATTGAACTGTGTAGAAGAGTCGACTCTGTACATCTGTGGAATTTAGGGAAGAGTTATAAAGAATTTCTTATTTGTAAAGGAGACCTTTCATGATAACCATGCTAGTCTGTGAATGAAAATTACAAATTCCCTCCTAATGATCCTATTCGTCTTCATAAAACTACAGGTATTAAAGGCAAAGGGAAGATGAGCTGCTTCTGGATTTATAATGTCAAGGAGGGAGACATCTAATGTCATGGAGTAATGGATATAAAAGGTTAATCTGGATCCAGAAATCCAAGTAGCATAGTAAAAGCAATGATTGCTAACTTCAAATATTTCAAGAATTATGTGTTTCAGAAACTTTTGATAATCTTCATCTTCTTGCAGTGCTCAGTAGAGAAGGCAGCAATCTTCTGTGTATGTTAAAGCAGCTAAAAACACTTCATGGTGAACTACAGAATAATTAATCATACCACAGGATTTGGAGTTTTCAAAGGCGTGTTTCTGAACCAGTAATCCATACCTGAAAGAGTTTTCTGTGGGTTTTTTTCCCTCTGATAAGCTTGGTTCCTAGTACTCCAAATCCACACATAAAATAATACAACTTTTGTTTTCATCTTGTGTATTTTCTGTTTCAAATTCTTTTATACAACTATTTTTTAATTAAGTTGCCTATTGAATTACTTTTTGGCACAGGATGATTTTGGATCCTGATTTTTTTTCAGGTTAGTTTATATGAACATAAATAGCAGGGCAGCACTGGAGTGAGTGGACACTGACTCAGGACTTTAGATCAGCTTGCTATTTTCTTAAAAACTCCAACCCTTCTAATATAAAGGGAATAAATTTATTTCTGTGTTTTATGTTCTCAGCATATCCGTCTTTATTCCATTTAGTCTTCACCAGAGGTGTTCACCAGTTGATGCACTTGCTATAAAATGTGAGAGTGTAGTAACATCCACCAAAGCAAAAGCTCTGATCCCTTCACTCTGTAATGGGTTGTTGAACTCAAATACTGCAAAAGGTTTATTTTTTTTTCTCTCTAAAAGTAATCATGTTCCTTATAACTGAGAAAAGAAACCAACCTATGTGACAAACAAGCATAACTTCAGAAATTCACTTCAGTCTACAAGTTCAAAATCCCAAAGGGACTCAAAGTGGGCCTGGAGACAGCAGAGGACCAGTGAACTAAGATAGGAAGCATTTTTGTGGTAAGCAGTCATTTCAAGCTTTTCTTTCCATTTTTCATACTCTGGGTTTTACGTTAAAAAAAAAATCCACAACACATTTTCCACTCAACAGATCCGATTTTAAATGATGTTACTGCTGTAGTGGATGAGATTTAAAAAACTGCCAGTACCAGAATAACAGAGGTGTAATGTCACAATGTTCATATGAAAATAATTTAGGTATGCTTTAGGTCTTTACTGTTTCTATAAAATGCTTATAATTGTTCATCCATTGTTTCTGCAGTTTAAAGAGCAAAAAATTGATAGAAACTAGAAACATTTGTCTGGGAAGAAAAGCAATGCCTGGAACACTTCCATGGAATTAAATTCAAGACCTGATTTTGATGGAAGATATCACAAGGTAACCACAACAACACTGGCTAATTGGGAATGTGGAGATCAGAGGTGCAACCAAATATCTCTAAGCCTTCAGGGACATGAAAGTGTATGGTATTCACACAACCCTAAAAAATTTAAATTGGGAACTGGCTGAACAGCAGGCACCAGTGGGTCATAATCAGTGGCACAGGGCCTAGTTGGAGGCCTGTCACCAATGTTGTCCCCAAGATTCAATACTGGCCCAATAGTATACTTTAAACTGCAGAGGAAACTCTATATACTTAGAAGTAAATAGGTTTTTAACATCATAGAGTGATAATTAGTTTTTCATATAATGCAACCTATAGAAAAATAAGACTCTTAGATTGAAACTTAGATTTAATCTTAAATTGAAACAACAGTCATAAATGCTGCCAGACTTCACCAAAATAAAAGCAGTAGGACAGACCTCTAGGACAGATTTCTGACAGGTTGAAAATCTTTTTTTAAGCTCAGTTGATTTATTTTGTTTCAGTTCAGGTTGCTGTTAATAGACTCACCTCTATGCTACCAATTTTCTCTATTAAGTCCCTCCTTTCATTATTTTTTAATAAAAAGTACATTTTAATTAGAAAGTCCATTAGTCAGAGTAGAATAAGAAAAACTTCATAAAACATTTTAAAATTAATAATTTAAAATTTGTATCTCAGCTGTTGTAACTGTACCTGAAGCTATTTTTATTCTGTGTGTCCAAGGTATAACCGTGTACCTATTACCTTTGTACACAGCATGTATTTCTTGTTCTCTTAGGAAAACCATTATAGAAACTTAGCTCTACTTTGACAAATTTTATTTTATTTTATTTTATTTTATTTTATTTTTAGGTTTAGAACCTTCATCTTTCCCAGCAGAGGGAACCACTTACCTGCTCTGCAATCATTGCCTCTCTTAACAGCCCTTACCTGAGAGATTGTTGAGTATGCTTTCTCTCCCTCTCTTTTTCAGTTGTGTAACTTAAAATTGTGTCTCTCCTTGGCTCTTAATCTATTAGGAGAAATTGGAAGTTTGTGGAATTTCAAATTACACTTGATTTAGTTTCATTTGTAGTTTTACTATAGCAGTTGTCTTGAGATGTTATAGTGAAGGTATATAAAATATTAAGCTCAAACAAATGGAAAAAAAGGTAGATCATAGTATGCATGATTTATCCTGTTGCTTATTTTTCTTTCTGTTTTTGATTTGTACTACTGTTGCAGAAAGTTTTATCTCCATCTCCATCTCTATCTCCATCTCAACCTCTCAACTTTAGCAGCACTATTCCAATAGCTAAGATTGTTTACTTCTCTGTTCATTAGTTCTTTTTAAAAAGAATAAAGCTATTTACTTCTTAAATTTCACTTTTAACCCAATTATCACCAATGCCAAATCAGTGTCTTTAGCAAAATTCAGGGGAATTTCTCTTTATTACAGCCATGCTTGATATTGTAATCTAAGGCATAAGCCTAAAGGCCAATCAAGAAATGAAGACGTTTAACTGAATTGAATAAAGCTATTTATATATGTTTACACCCAAGTATAAATTTGGAAGCAAGGATATTTCCACGGCAAAAGTCATTCAGGGAGAATGTTTAATTTGAGTGACAATACAGCCATTTGATTGGGGATAAATTATTCTACGAACAAGAGTAGAGTACTAGCAGGTTCAATCTTTCCCTGTACTGCACCTAACAGAACAATGGTGGTGTGGTGGCAATTAAAAGTACTTCCCACAACTCATCAAGAAGGAAATAATAACCTAATCTAACCTTTACAAAAGGAACAAATGGTCAAAGTAGTTTTGTTACAGCAAAACAGTAAACTAGACAATTGGAGAATTATGTCATGGTAATTTTTTAGGTGGTTAATGTGATAAATTTTAATTATCAATATTATAAAAGTTTCTTTATTTCCATAGAGAAGGTGCAATGTTGAATACCAAAAGATACTCAGCTATACTACTTAATTGGAGATGACTTGGAGTAGAATATTCCTGAAAATTTGAAAAGAAATAAAGAAGCAGATGGAGATTTTTCTCTGCAGAGGTCAGGAGTTCAAAGTAAAAACCCTTCTTCAAAAGGTGAGAAAAAGTAGACAGGATTTTCCTTAATTCTCTAACAAGAAGTGGCAGGGAACCAGAGAGAAAAAGAAGGAATTTTTAGTGATAAGATATAAAGGCAGACTGAAATCAACAACCAGGATGTACACAGCAGCAAGTGGGTTTCTTTATGTGTTTTATTTATGTCTTTGTTGTTAAACTGAATTCTAGATTATTTCCATTTTTGCACAGAAAGGAAACACAGCTAAAAATGGTATTGTGCTTGTTGGGAAGATGAGAGGATGAGAAAATACAGCAGACAATGGATGGATAAAAGTGAATTTTACAGTGGACAAAAACAATAGTCAGGAAGCAGGCTTGGCAACTTCATTGAACATGATGAAGTTACTAGAAAAGGATAAGAAGGATATCAATGGAAATCAGACAATACCAAAGTAAGTGAGGTTATCAAGCTAAAAAATAACATCAAAGGCATAAAAAACTTACAGAGGTATGTCTGTTCTAGAAGCTGAAATCAGTTAGTAAGGTATTAAAGGGACTAATTTGTAGCTTTTATGCCAGAGTGATAGTTACAAAACATATATTTTTAGGGCAGTGAAAGTGCTAAGAGTGCTATTTCCAGTATGGAGAGTAGGAAAACATTACAAATCATATTTTAGCCATCCAGAAATAATATGAATGAGATGGAAGTAATAGAAGAGTGGGAGGAGTAAGTTGATTTTTATTCTATCTCCTTGTTCTGTGATATAAAGTTGAAAATGTCATTTTACCTGAGCATCACATTACCTACAGAAACATTGTGATAGTCTCTATCTTCATTGCCATCATTTCATAAGGAGGATGATTTTTTTTTTAAATCCTTTGGTGAGCACATTGCTGTAGCTGTAGCTGCAGCTGTAGCTGCAGAAACAGAACAGAACAGAAATAGTACGTTAATGTGCTGCCCATTTCATCCCTGTAGACTGCAACTTACTTTTGTGTTTCAGTTCGATTAACTTCTAACTGAACAGCAGCAAAATTTGATCATTTACCCTCAGCTCCAGAGAAGGTTTTACTCTGTTTTTGTGGTCTTACTGCCAGACTCATCCTCTGTGCTTCCTCTTAGCCTCTGCATGAGCTCCAGCCTTCAGGCTGGATCTTGTTTACCAGCTCAGCAATTTTTCCATCCCTGAAGATATTCAGCAGCTCCTGGTACCATGAGTGGCCTTTCCAAAGGGCTCTGTTGGAACCAGCCTTTCCTTAAGGTAAGGACAGACATATGTTTGGGAACACTGACATACAGATTGACCAAAGATGGTCAAGTGAGCATGTAGAGTTGTCTACTGTGCATTAAAACACTGTATGTTTCTTGATAGATACTTGATGTATTTTAATAGATTTGTTTCTATTTAATTCTTCAGTTGCCTTAAAATCACATTACCATACCCTTTACTTATTGGACAAGGCTTGATTTGAATTACTGGGAGGCCATATTTTATTAATAAAATGTAGCTAGTAAGTGATTCAAATTCATTTTAGCTTCTGGCTAAAGTAACCCTGATTTCACGGTGGTAGTTTTGCATGCAGCAGCATTGAAATTCTCTTCCTTACTGGAAACATATTCTAGGACATGTATCATAGAATTAAAATTTAGATGTCTGGGCAGGTTTTCTAATGAAGGATTAATACTGTACTCTTTTATTTCTTTGGTTTGCTCTTATATTGCATCCTTGCTAGTGCTCCTTTGTAAATTTTTTATCAAATGCTATACTGGTAATCCCCTTCCCACATGTCCTTCACAGTTTTGAGTGCTTTGCTTGTTTTGTGCTCTTGCAGCTTCTCTTCCTACAGATTAAGCCCATTACATAGAAGCAGTGGATAGCAGTACCTGATGGTGATGGGAGGACTCAGAAAAAAAGAACATTTTTGTAAAGCTAGGAATCTCAGGCAAGAATGTAATTTCACTGTTGAAAAAACATCAGTACAACAACCCAAACCCACAAAGCAAAACAAACTGAAGAAATGGTAGCAAACTCAACAAACCAATACTAATCTAGATGGATAAAGAACTAACAGTATGTAGACTGAGAACAGTAACTTTGCTATAAATTAATAAACTACATTCTTTTAGTTTTCTCTTTTAAATTTTTGTTTGATGTATTCCTAAAAATGGTTCTCTATAAAAGTTCACTGAGTTGTAAATATTTGGCATAAATTGCCTCCTTACATGGTTCATCACAATGGTGTAGTTGAATGGTGAAAAATAAAAAATTTCTGTTGCTTCATGGAACAATCTCCATGTAAAATGACTGACAGTATAGTTATAGAAAAAAGAAATAGAGGAAAATAAAAACTGAATTGAGTTGTCATTGCTGTTAAAAGTGTTGCAGATAATATTTATTGGAAAAATAAAAATATTTCAAAGGGTTATATTTCACTACGTATTAAGATACAGTCCAATGGTAATAAGAGAGACATAAGAGCATGCTCTAATTTTTGTAGAATGAATAATTCCCTAAAACAAGTAGAAATTATAAATCTTTCTCAGCAATATGTTTTGAATCTTGTAGATCAGAAAATGCTCTTTAGTTGGATGACTTCAGTGCTAAAGAAGCTGTAAATAATGAAAAAAAAAAGGAGTCAGGGAGTAGAAGAAAATAATAAATAGGAGAAACTCATCATTTTTCCTTCTAAGCCTGAATGAGGGTTGGTGTCTATCTAGGAGTCAAGGTGCTCGAGTTCTCATGAGGTAAAAGAGAGTAAATTGCCAGTTGCAGACAATGTGAATGCAATTTTACAAGAGGTGGGTGAACAGGGGACTCTCTTTGTGATTGATTGCTTTCTAAACCATCAAAAGGGTCTGAAATAGGGCAGCCCAGGGGTACATTTTGCACTTTACACATTCTGTTTGTGACTGTCTCATTTTCATATAAAATTCATAGTAATGTATATTCAATGTTTTTGTTAATTTTGTTAAACTTTCTATTGAATTTGTCTGGGGTTTTATTATTTTATTAATTTTCTTTCTCTGAGGGAGGATTTTCTGGAGTATGGCGGTTCTCTGCTCTTATTCCTGAAAACAATGGGAAAAATGCAAGTGTTGCCCAAATACTGCATTTCACCTACTTGCATGTATAAGCAGCCAAAGTCTCCAGCCTGCTCCACAGCCTCATAGAATTTCTACAATGTTTGTAAACTTAGAAAATGTATGTTATTGTTTACAAATTCAAATATGAAATGCAGATCACATCCTAATCGTAATTAATAGTGTTTAAAGAGCTATAAGGTTTATTTGTAGAAAATCAAGTGAATGAAATTGAAATAACTTGGACTAGCTCACTTTCACTTGTTTACTTTCTACTTCTTCTTGGACCAACTGTTCCTGGAAGTTTGGAGGAGTTAATGAAATTTAAATTGGAAGTGCTATACTTGATTAAGCAAAAAAAAAAAGTCTATGTTTTCTGTGAACTGGATTCAGAGACAGTTGTGGTAAATACATTTTCACCTAGTTGATCCAACTTTGCACATTGCCTTTTAGCCTGTTCATGGGGTTTTTTCTCTACAATTAAGCAAGTGTAAAATTCTGAGGACAATTAAAACAATACTATAAAAATAGAACTACAGTTTAGATTTCTGCACAATTTTAGACTGCTGCATAATAATTTAGAAGGAAAACTTTTATCATAACGATAATAACACTAATAAATGGGGAGAAACGATCTAACCTGGTTCACAAATTACAATGTGAGACTATCATTAGATTTTACAAAATATTTCTACCATGTTTTATTTAGTTCAATTCTTAAGGAAAATCGTAGACAGTGATTTGGAAAAGCTCCCCTCAGCAGTATAAACACAATCAATTGTCTCCTAAACAGAAATAAGAGCTGTTAAGTATGTTGTCAACGTATAATTTGCATTTTAATAGTGAAAGTACTCTGAAAAATTACAGTTTTCTGTACTTTTAAAGTATGTATATAATACTTAAATGTTGTGTAGTATTATTACTGGATCATAGAGATTTTCAGTTTTCTCTAATATCATATGTTATAAGCATTAAAATTGTGCTTCCAGCTCTTGCTGATTAACAGTCATATTTCTTCCTTTCAACAGCTAATGTCACTATGAAAATAAAATTATTTAAAATAAGTATCCCTTTGAAAGAAAAAAAGAAAGTATTTCACTTTGACATATAATTTTCTTCTTGCAAATTTTCCTTGATGCATTCTTCATGGACCATGCTGTTCTCTTTCTCTTGACACAATGCCTAACAGTTTTCTACTACAATATTTCACTCCGTAACATAAAATTAAAACGTATCTAGAAAATAGAATGCATTCTTCATGATTAAACATTGTCTTTCTCATCCTAGAATTTCTCCCTTTATTCATATTCATACATTTGAGATGACTTCTACAGAGCCTATTATGGCAGCATAAGATAGTGTAAATGGTACAAGCACAGACTGAAAGCATTCTACCTGGCTACACATGCTGTCCTTTTGCCTGTTTTACTAACACTTAAATTGAAAAAAAGATAACAAAGTAGAAAATCATTACTTTAGACTTAATGTAAATGAAAATCACCACTTCATCTAGAAAAGGTCAAAGCAGATAAAGTGGTGAATGTTTGGAGGGAGTAAAAGAACAGTTACCTCTCTCACAAGGTCTGACACATCTTTTGTGCTCATTCAGGAGAAACATGTAAGTGTATTCAAGTTGCTTTTACTCAGAGGACAACTTTTCTATGAAAGTTTCTTTTAGCACAGTTCAAAAAAGGCAGCTTTTTGCTTTTCTTTAGCAGTCTGGGATGGGGAAATCATAACTGCTGGTAAAATGTAGTGATCAGCTCCATGTTCTAAGATTGAAATGGTTGCTAGCTGCTCAGTGGAAACCTATAAATACAATACTGTCTTCATCAACACGTTCCAAATAGCTCAGGAAATCTGTGGCACAGCCATATCTAAGCTTTCACATATGAGACCTATAACATAAGAGTAGTTTTCTTTGTGACACAATGGTTTTCCTCATCCTTATTGCTTTCTGAAAAGGTAATAATACAGTTTGAGACAATGCAAAATATTGGTTGCTGTGCAGTTATACAAGAGTAGAGTGAATGCTTTCAAACAGGAAGTGATGTTACTGAAGATAAGATATACCACTGTGTGTGTTTTTAGATCCTGTGTGAATTTAAAAAAAAAATCAAATTTAAAAAAAAGGTACATAGATATTTCACAAATCATATTTCTTGATTAGGAAAGTAGAGCCTACATTTGGAATAGTTAACAGCACTTATGAGCAAAAATGCTTCTTAATCCAAAGAAAAGATCAGCCAGAGAATATGATAAAAGACCTTGGATGGCACATAAAAACTGATTTATTCTTACCTGCTTCTAAAAACCTTGCAGCTACAGTTGTATAGCAGAAATATTAGTTTATTTTTATTCAAGAAATGACACATCTGCACTCCACTTTATCCCCAGGCTTAAACATATTATGCTTTAACTATCATTACAATGGCTCTTTCATCCCACAGTAGACATTACACTTTCATTTTATTTAGTTTTACTGAGTGCTTATTTAATGACGGGTTTTTGTTTTTTTTGGATTTTGGGGAGGGGGTCTAGAGGGGAAAGGAAGGAGTCATGAGAGTATTCTCCCCTGCATTCAAACTGTTCTGTACTTTGAAAAGGTGATGTTAAATTCCTTTTAAAGAAACATCATTTTCAACTACAAATAAATACTCTTTTCCATGACAAAATAATATTTCACCTAGGGTAATAAAAGAATGTTTGTGATAGTGAGCTGCCTTAGAATGAAATATTTCTATTTCTTGTTATAAATCTGTGTGTATGTTTTAAAAATATATGAGTTTATTATAATAATGGCACAGGCATCCACATTTTTACACAGAAATTGACAAATATACTTGTGTGTGTAAACAAATTCATTCATCCATGCACAAAAAGACTTCAGATCAATAATTGTATCATCCTTTGGTTTGTTACACACACACACACACACACACACACACACACGCACACGCAAGTGTATGTGTATATATAAAAACAGAAGACTGAATATATATTTGTTTGTTTTAACAGGTGGTTGTTTGTTAACTCAAAATCATATGTAATATGCTGCACTGGAGTTACAGTCAGCAAAGCCTTGTTGTTTAAATGACTTTAAAGGTTAGGGAAGGTTCAAGTCCAAGGATACTTGCCAGTGCAGGCTGACAATGAATATTTTCATTTTAATGATAATTGTTTATCATCTTGTAAATATTTTCAGATGCCACTTTAACAGGCACTGCCTCTGGGGAAAAAATTACCTTGAAGACTCTATGGTAACCCAGAATCTTTATTTCCCAGTACTTTTAATTTAACATGTTGAGGTGGATAGTAAACAAGGACTCTAGCTTATGCTTACAAATTGTTTGTATGTGATACTTTGGAGCTGTTTTTTCATGATGTTTATACTTGTTGAAAAGCAAAATCATAGAAAGAGGTCCAAATAATAATATGCTAATAATCTTTGCCACAACATCTAGGAATTCAAATATTATTCTCCTAAAGTCTCAAGACACAAATAACATCTATCAGAAATCAATTTTATTATAGACAAGAATAATAATCTAAAAATTCCAGGTTGCAATGCCTAAAATGGAAGAAAAAAATTCTCCAAACAATATTAGTGTAGATAAGGTAGAGAGCAGTTCTTTAATGATAGCTTTTGGGTGCACGGAGTACATAGGTGCACATCCACATACAGAATTCTCACACTTTTATAACTGTAACTAATTATTCATATCTAGTGGGTACATCCAACCCAAAGACCACTCTTGTCCTGGTACCACTCCCAGAACTGTCCCGTTGGAGTCCCTCTAAGGGTTCTGGGCCCTCTATCTTGTTTTTTTCTGCAATATATCTTATTATTCTGGTTCAGGTGCATGTCTCAAACAGTCCTCGCTAAAATGTCCTGCCTTGAAAATACTGTTAAACAGAAATTCATTGGAATGTTGCACAAACTGTGAGAAAAGACTTTAGGAACTGTGTGAAAAAAACTATTCAGCTATATTAAAATCTACAAAATACCTAAAAATCTTTAGGCATCAGTTACACTGTCTACGAGCTTGATAACAAACAAGCAATATCTCTGATCTTCAAATATAGTTTTTGCTCTATATAAAACTTTATAGAAATAGAAAAAAACAATCGTGCTCCTCTTTTAAAGCTTCCAATCTATTTCTCTCCCACCTGAGTCTTATTGCCAGAAGTGATCCTGCAATGAATAAGGACAACAGCATTGCAATGGTAATTGCAATTTGCATGGTAAAATATATGAAAAAAGCAGTGAAATAAAAATAAATGGAAGTATTGTTTCACATAACACAAAGTCAAGTTGCAGGATTTATTGTCTTATGGTTCCGTAAAGGTCTGAACATATAGGGGCTAAGAAGTATCAAATCCTCTCAGCGACCATCAAACATGACAGTGTGGATGAACCCTCCTGCTTTAGAGAGCCTTACAATCTGCTCATAATCAGTAGTGCATGGACGCTGAGAATCTATGTTGTTTTCTACCTTTATTACGTATTAACAGATGCTTTGGAAAATATCAGACACATCAATGGGCAACAAAGTATAGATTATAGTTTAAAAGAAATTATAACATAAATTTTAGTCCAGGAGATAATGCTAACTACTGTGGAATTTTTCCCAAACTGTTGTAAAAATGCTTCTAAAGTCAAAGATGAAAATGCACCAAAAAAAAGCTGTAAAATTTCCTCCTGGGCTTTTAACTTGAGAATGATATATATGTGGAATAATAAGGAAAGAAATTCATCCCTAAAAAGCAGAATGACAGACTGCAACAGGTTTCACATAGGTGCTATTACTGTGGGTGAAGCCGTGCTGAACTTCGTTTGAAACCAAACATTCATTATTTTATATGTGTATAAAGTGTATATATTACTTTATAGTAATTATTATATCCCAAATCTTTGTTCGTGAAGCCTAGCCATGATGATGACATAGATAATCAAATTAAATTAATATTTACAAAAATTTCTAACTAAGTATTTGTTTGATTGTGTGAATTTAATTTCTTGTAAGGAGTTGAGCTTGGACTTGAGCAAACTCCAACAATCTGCATTCATGGTCACTTCAAGATAACTGGAAGAAACATTCAGTGAACAAGTCCTTCCTCTAAAGATTTTTTCCCTTTTTGCAAAAGTAACAGAGACACTTAAGGTGATGACAAGTATCTTTGGGTTGGAATGCTTAATTTGATTTTTAAATTTTCTTACACCATTACTCAGTCTGCTTGTTATTCCAGTCTATATTACCGACTCTTAACAGAAAAACTCTGCTTTCCCTGCAGGTTAGAATGAAGTGAGATATTGAAAACATACTATAGAAGAAAGAGAAAAGAAGAGAAAAGACAGGATAATATACAATGTTTCAAAGCTTATTTTTTTTAAAGAATGTTTCTTAGCTGTAAAATCATCATACCTACATGCAAACTGTACCACCTATGTTAGAACCTTAAAGCCCTTGTTCATTGATTAAAGTTTTCTGGTTGAAATGACAAAGTAAGGTACGAAACAGCATTTTCCTTCAGACTGCTTCTTGGAGAAAAATGTATTGCATATTAGAAGTAGATTGCTGAGTTTACTAGTTTATCCCTATGCTAATTCAAAAAACATATTTCTCTCCATGCTGCTACAATGCCTGGAACAGCATACATTTCAAGTGAGTGAAATTAATTTCAGTATCAAACTTTCATGAGTAAGCCAAGGGGAAAATATAACACAAAAAAAATAATTTTTTTAAAGTCGAATGCAAAGACAACAGAGGAAATTCTAAAGATTTATATAGGATACAGGTTCATAAAAAAAAAAAAAATTTAAAAAGTTAACTAACTGGGACCAAACAGTATTTTCTAATTAAAAATAATAAACATTGAAAATTATCCCATATTGTTTTGTCCATGAAACATATTTTGCAATTGTTCTTTTCTTTTTCTTTCTGTCTTTCATATCGAAAGCAATTCTCTGAATAAGGCCAGGGTACATTTCTTAGTTGTCTTAAAAGGGGTAAAATTTCTCATACAATTCAGAAAACACTCTGGAAATGTGCTTCTTGACCAAAATTTTAAACAATCACATTTTCATCTTCACTTATCAGTAAAATTCTTGTAATCTCAGAAAAATTTGATCCACCACATAGCATCCTGAGTTGATTAAATCTGTTAAGTATCCATAGTTTGTTTGGGTTGGACCTTCATTCTGCAGTTTTGGCACCACCACTAAGATGGAAGGTGGTTTATAAACCTGCTATCTTGCAAAGTTGGCCAAGTTTCTTCAGAACACTTTTAGTGTCTGTTCGTACTCACTCCAGTGCTCTTAAAATTTGGTAATAATAGAGTGACAGGTTATGGATACAGTGGTGGAAGACAATCTTTTAAAATCTCACAATTGTTTTTACCACCTGCCTCATCAAATTTGTTCAACTTCTGCAACACATATTCAAAACAAAAATTTCTAAGCAGACCATAAATCATATTTCTATTTATATAATTCACTTCAATGCTCTGTATATTGCAGCCTTCTCAGCTTATATTCAGGCTAATTTCACAAGGTCTTCCTTACAAAAATAAAATCCTTATTTCTAGAATGCATCAGGCACAGCATCACCAGCTGGTTGAAGGAGATAATTGTCCCACTCTACTCTGCACTGGTGAGGCCTCACCATGAGTGCTGTGTACAGTTTTAGGTGTTACAGTGTAAGAAAGACATAAAGCTATTAGAAAGCATCCAAAAGAGGGCTATGAAGGTGATAAAGGGTCTAGAGGGGAAGCCATACAAGGAATGGCTGAGGTCACTTGGCTTTTCAAGCTGGAGGAGACTGAGGGGAGACCTCATCACAGTCTACAACTTCCTTGTGAGGGGAAGAGGACGGACAACTCTCTCCTCTGTGGTGACAACTGACAGGACCAAGGGAATGGCCTGAAGTTTTGTCAGGGGAAGTTTATGCTGGATACTAGAAAAAGGTACTTCACCCAGAGGGTGGTTGGGCACTGGAACAGGCTCCCCAGGAAAGTGGTCACAGCACCAAACCTGACATAGTTCAAAAAGCATTTGGACAATACCCTCAGGAACACAGTGTGACTCTTGGGAATGGTCCTGTGCAGGGCCAGGAGTTGGAGTTCGATGAGGGACCTTTTTAACTCAGGATAATCTATGACTCTATGTTTTTCATTTCTCAGTTAATTCTTTCATCAAAATACCCCATAAAACAGAATTATCATACTCTATTTCATTTTTACATAATACAATTGCTTTTTCCTTAATTTCAGATTTACTTACTCAGAACATTTCCAGTCCTAGGAAGATGCTGTAATTATCATAGCAAGACACAAAAAATAATAATGTCACTGGAAATAGTGACATTATGAACAAATTATTTTATTCATACTTCTATGTGTATGATTTTAAACCTCAGCTTTGAAATCATGTTAAATTCATATTGCGTGTCATTTGGATTGGGTGGACTTAAGACTTTGTCTATTTGCAGATTTTTGTGAGATTTAACAGTGTATTTTATGATTATTTAAAGCTTTTCCAGGCATATAGGAATAAATAGATACATAATTTATGACATTATGAAGGATGACAAAAAGACAATAAAGCCCATGCCCATCAACCCAAAGACCTAACTATAGTCAAACATCATGTAAAGTCTAAATTTTCTCATCCACGCTTGTAAAGTATACTGACAAAAGTATGAATAAGCTGAAAAGAAGAGAATATATTTACAATTTTTTGCCGATTTCATAGGTATTAATCTTCTGGAATATGTCTCCATCTAATTCTAAATAATTTAAACATGATTACAGCTTGAAATAATAATCTCAGAGTTAACTAGTAATGCACAGTTTGGGAGGTCAGTCACCGATAAGAATGGCTTACAGAGAATGGACAGTTATGGACAGAAGCAGACTAAGTTAAATTAAATTAAATAAAACTTATTATTTTTCTATCTGTCTAAATATTGTCCACATTATTTTTAAATTCTATGCTAAGACTCCATTTGAGGTATTCTGTGTGACAATTTTCATATCACTATATAAATCTTTTATTTGTGGAAAATAGATGAACCCACAGGATAAAAGGGCCTGCAAGTAACTACATATGTGAGATATTGTTCTACATGTCATGACTAGACAAGAGTGGCTCCAGAAGTTACAGTATGTAATGTCATGCATGTACCCAAAACTTAAAGCGTAACTGAGAGTTTTTCTATTGATGATCTTTTTTCCATTTTCAAAGCTAAAGAAAAAATCAGATGTTGATGACATTTTGCAGGAAAAGGAAAAAAGAAGAAACAGAAAGTGAAAATAGTAACATCAGGGATTCCGATAAGCTTTACCATGGCATCTACTGTACCACAGAAAAGGTTGATTAACATAAAGTTGGAGATTAGGATGGAATTACAGTGGTGTCACTAACTCTCTTCTTCCCTCCCACCAAGGAAGTTTAAATGCCAATAGATAGTTGTCACCAATAGATATCTCTTTCCTCAGAAAAGCTGAAGATAGATATATAGAGGGATATAGAACCTTTTATTATTTTTTCCCTATCAAAATACAGAGAACCAGAGAACATTTTTCAGTCTGCCCCTGTGATGGTACTTGGGTCACTCAATTTGTTCTCTGCTGGATGTGTCAATAGAAGTCCTGCTATGTCCTATTTCTGTGAGCTATAAACTTTGACAACCTTATGAAAGCTTGTATAGTAAAGGACAAGTTCTAGACTAAATCATCTTGAAGACTTATCTTGTCCAGAAAGGCTCCAAAGTTTCATCCAAGGAGGTAAATTGTTGGTTTTTTTCAAGGCAGGAATAACCTTCAGATAAGAATGCATTTCAGTTCTTTTGAAGAGTTTGCTTGAAATAATTATGTCATACTTCACCCCTACTTCAGGCTTTCTGTTAGGTACTTGATTTATTTATGGTGATGACTCTTTAAACACCTTCTTCTATGTTTAAGAATTTAAAATGTTGGTGCAAAGCTAAATCTATATAATAGTAGATGAATAATGTAATATATTACTTTTACTATGAACACAAATAAATGAAAAGATTTTTGATGCTGATAAATGTAAATACAGCTAACATGTCTTGATAGTTCATTCATTTAAATAGATGATTTATTACAGCAACTGCAGGCACACATCACACTCTTAGAAGTGTTCTAGCTGCAGTGAAGGGTATGGTAGTGTGTTAATCTAGTGGAAGGTGTCCCTTCCACTAGATTAACAGGGGACGTTGAAACAATTAGCAGGGACGTTGAAACAATTAAAAGTGTCTCAGTTGTATTACACTAGCATTTTAGGTACATGTGCATGGTTCTATTCCTGATGCCCTCACCTCTGATTATGGCTTTTTAATGATCACAGTTTGGACAATTCTGAATCAAGTTTACTGTTATGGGCCTAGTTCATAAATATGGGGTATTTAAGTCTAGCTAGCTTACATTTTCAAAGTGTAACTTAGAACATGCTGTATATTAAATATTATTTTTCTCACACTTTTAGTGGGGGAAAAAAAAGTAAATTCCAATAGTTAGACTGAAAAAAATGAGCAGTGTGGAGAATAAATATTTTTAGATTGCAGAGGTTTCAGGTGGATGCTGCAAGAATTTTGGCAGAGGTCAGAGGTACGGCAGCAGCAGTAGTCTGCTGATTACAATGTTTTCTTTTCTGACCCTTCAAAATGTATTTTTCTAAGCTCTTTTTTGCTGAAGTGCATCTGACCTATCTCTTCCCCTAGATGCAGAAAGTAATTCTCTATAGAAAGCCATAAGCTATACTAGCACATGGAACAGAATGTAGATGATAAAATACAGTGCTCCTGGTGGGCCTCCGGGGATAAAAAGAGCACAAAAAACCTAAAAAAACAACTGATAGTTTTCCAGTCCTAGAAATCAATAAATACAATGCTAGTTAAGAAAACTAAAGTAAGCATAGAGCAGAAAGATTGTGTAAAAAATTATAGGTTTACTGAAATTACATGATTTCATATGCAAAGGTTCATTCCATGCTGCCACTGTAGATGTGAAAAAGAAGTGAAGGCACAGTTATAAAAATAAGCTCCCATTCTGAAATCAGAACATATCCATTGAACACATCCAAGCTGTTCAATTTGTCAAAAGCCACCAAAAAAATGTTCACTGCTGCTAGCCTATGCTTAGGCTTACATATAGCATCAAAGAGTTGGAGAATGATGCACAGGGAAAGAGACTCGGGAAGTGGACTTGAATTCTAATTCAGCCTCTCACCTTGTCATTGATTGTTTCACGGGATGGATAGGGCAGCTGAAGGCAAAATTGTGTTTGCTTTTCATCCAGCTCTGAGGACAAACTCCATCCACACTTGTTCAAGTTTCCTCAGCTGAGGAAGACTTACAAGGGCTCCAAACTGAAATAAACTGTGTTCAAACTGTGTTAAGTCTTCTCCAGCTGGATTAGGAATCCTAGTAAAAGGATAACCTGAAAAATTTTCTGTTGTCTTTTCCAGCAAAAGAACACCCCCTTCCCCAGATTGTAAAAGTTAAAATTAAATTAAAATGCTATTTAAATTAATTTTTTTTTCTGTATTTTTATTTTATCTCATCCCTGACTCTTGTGCCATGGTATACTGAAATTTTTTCCAGGCTTCAGAGTTATACAAGAACATCAGCAATGACTGAAAGTGTTTTGCTTTAATTTTTTCTGAGAGCCATTTCACTTAGGATGACTAATGATGTTGTGGACACCTGCTCTGACCAAAAGACCTTCATTGAAATGAGGAATATTCTTGAAGTCTGAAAAGATGGAGTCTGTGATACAGGTGGAAAAATTTTCACTAATATAGTAGCAAAATATAGTTATGCTTGTCATGGCATAGATATCCATGAGATACTCATAATCTGTCATGTGATGAAGCCCTTGTCAGTCAAGTCAAGGTGGTTAATTGGTATGGATGTATTTCCGAGTAGAATGATATGGATTTAAGCACGAGTATCTGACTGTGATGGGTTAACCTTAGCTGAATGCCAGGTGCCAACCACAACTGCTCTGTTATTCCCCTCCTCGAATGGACAGGGGAGAGAAAATACAACAAAAGGCTCATGAGTCAAGATAAGGACACTGAGAGGTCACTCAGTGATTACCATCACAGACAAAACAGACTCGACTTGGGGACAAGTCAGTTTAATTTATTGTCAATCAAATCAAATAAAATCAAATCTTAAAAACACCTTCCCCCATTCCTCTCTTCTTCCAGGCCAAACCTCATTCCTGATTCTCTCTACCTCCTCCCACCCAGGGCCACAGGGGGATGAGGAACTGGGGCTGTGATCAGTTCATTACACATTGTCTCTGCTGCTCCTTGCCCTCAGGGAGATGACTTCTCATACTCTTCCCCTGATCCAGCATGTGGTCCCTCCCACGGGAGACAGTCCTTCATGAACATCTCTAAGATGACTCCGTCCCACAGGCTACAGTTCTTCACAAACTGTTCCACTGTGTGTCCATTCCATAGGGTGCAGTCCCTTGGCACAGCCTGCTCCGACATGAGTCCCCCACGGGGTCACAATTCTGTTAGTAAATCTGCTCCTGAGTGGGATCCTCTCTCCATGGGTACACAGGTCCCTGCCAGGAGCCTGCTCCAGCATGGGCTTCCCTCAGGGTCTCAGCCACCTGTGCCCACTCACCTGCTCCAGTATGGGGCTCCTCCATGGGCTGAAGGTGTCTCTCTGCTCTCCCAGGGACATCCATGGGTCTACAGGGGCACAGCTACCTCACCATGGTCTTCTCCACAGGCTGCAGCTGAATCTCTGCTCCGTTACCTAGAGCACCTCCTTGCCCTCCTTCTCCACTGACCTTGGTGTCTGCAGGGCTGTTTCTCTCATATACTCAGTTCTCTCTCTGGCTGTTGTTGTGCAGCAGCTTTGTCCCCTTCTTTATCATATTATGCCAGAGGAACTATCTCTGTCATTGATGAGCTCGGCCTTGGCCAGTGGCAGGTCCATCTTGGAGCTGGCTGGCATTGGCTCCATAGGACATAGGGCAAGCTTCTGGCAGTTTCTCACAGAAGCCACCCCTGTAGCCCCCTCCTACCAAAACTTGATGTGCAAACCTAATACACTGACATATATTTATCTATTTTTAGGTATAGCAGTACCTTGCAGAGAAATTATTTATTGATACTATATGGTAATCCCCCAAATGATCTCTAAATTAATTTATCTCATAAACGCCCACATTTTTTGCCAATAAAAAAAGACTGAAGGACTGAAAATATTGCCTAACATAGCTTGTGGGTTTTTTGGAATTGAGTTCCCAAGATGTTTAGAGCATAATTTAAGCTGCATGGTGCTACCATAAGGAAATACAGTTGAGGAATACCTTTTTCCCAGGTGTTCCTAAGCATTCATTTTAATGCTCTTCTTTTAATAACCTCTTGAAGATTGCTTTGAAGACTTTAATCCTCAGAAATCTCTCAATTTCCAGAGGTCTATTAAAGATATATAGTAGACATCTGGAAATCTGTTAAAGATCCAGAATTTAGACAGAATGTATGTGCAATAAACTTTGTGATTCAGTAAAACAGTCTAACAAGAAGCCCTTCAATTTATCCACATATGGAAATTTAAAAATAAAGTTGCTTTAAAAGTATTCTATCACTACAACATCCCTACAGCATAAGAGGAAAAGAAAATATATTTCATGTTATGACTGAAAATAAGTACAGAAATTTTGAAGGATAATGACTTCTAAAATATTTAGATATGTCTTCTGAAAATATTCCAGAAAATCAGAAAAGGATGTAAAAAAGTACATAAAGGCCTATGTTTAGTTATTACTGTATTACATGTTATACCTCTGTGCTGGAATTGAGTGTTTGCATTGCAAACTGCCTTTTTCACTGTGCCTGGAGGTTAATTAAGGTAAGAGTACCCAGAAAATTTGATGCAGAACAGTTGTTTATTCTTCATGAGTTATGCAATTTCTTTTTCTAGTACTTAATATGACTTACTGTGCTATAGATACTATACTATTGTGTTGATCATAATGATATCTTATTGGTTTAGGTAGTCCTATGAGCAGCAGGGACTTAACTTCATGGCCCTTATGGGTTTCTTTCAGCTTGAGATATACTATGATCTTCTATATATAGTTTCTTAATTGACAATTGCAGGATATATGAGCTCAAATAAAAATTACATGAAATACCAAGTTTCTTTTTCTGACCTCCTCAAGGGAGGAAGAATGACAATCTGAAACTGGGACCTGAACAACCACTCCAAAACAATGTTTTAGTAATTATCTGCATTCAGTTTTCACTGTCATACTTTTATATTGATGCAAGTATTAGAAAGGTTAAAATTTTGATAGCCATTATTATTCTGCTAACCAACAAATAATATTCTAAACAATGAAAGGAAGAGAAAGCTTACAAGTCACTTTCAAAAAGGAGAATATGTGAAAACAGTTTGTGTGAAGATTAGTTGCACTTAATATAAAACATACAATATAATAGTGCAATATCATCAAAATATTAGGTACATTTTTCTAATGAATATCAAATCCTCATAATAGCAGTGTTTCTGGCAGTATGTAACAGTAAAAATCTAAAAGGAGGAAGCAAAAAAGCAAGTTACATTTTAAATCTGTTTTCTTCCTTATCTGGAGCAAGCTGCAGGAGTATTTTCCACTCTGCAGGACACGACACATATGTGCCTTGCTTAGGGAGTTTGCCTGTCGTATAACTCAAGGACAGTGCATAGCAACATCTGTTATATATGCCTAGGTCTATTAAGCAATTCTATCATGCTGCAAAATAGCAAATCTGCATTACCATACATAAAATCTATTTCTTATCTTTCAGAAGCATGTTTTCCTAAATGTTTGCATAATATCAGGTTAATGTAACTAAGCATATAATTTTCTTCAGATAGCATAATCATATTAAATTTTCCTTTTTTTTTTTTTCCTTCTTTCTTATGGTCATGGAATGACTGCAAACAGATTATTTGGCTAACTTATTTCAATAATATTTTAGGAGGAGTGATGGGACACTGTTTTCTTTTATTTTGGAGATTTCTGTCACTTATTAATGGATTTGTTTTTCCAAATATTGTTCTAGATCTTGCTTTTCCTGAGTCAAAGCTTACAAAGAGAGTAATTTAGATGTATAAATTCAGGTAAGGAAGAAAACACAAGTCCTACCTCCTCTTAAACTTTCTGATGCACAACATACTATAGAATGTCTAAGTTTATGAAGGGGGGAAATAAAAAAGAAACTTCCTTTTGAACAATAACAGAGCTTCATGTACTCAGCTAGAAATGTTGTTGACTTGATATAGCTGATTGGAAAGGTAGATAGTTCTCTGATTCCCTTTACAAACCAGAAACAAATAATTTTCATGATTAATTATATCCAGGATCTGAATTTACAAAGTGTTCTTGAAGCATAATTAACATACGCTATAGGAAGTGACTCAAAGTTCTATAAAAGAAGCTTGATCTTGTAACTTGAGCATCTTGCCAAACATTAAGTTTTTGCATTTTCAACTCACATTGCAGGATCATGCTTAAGAGGTTTCTTAGATGTAAACCACCCTATTCCTCAGTTTGAAGAAAATGGAAGTGTAGCCCAGGTTGCCTGAGTTGTGGGGACTAAAAGGAAACATGGGAGAAACTCATTAAACATAAAATTCATATCTGAAGACAAAAGGTCTTGACATTTTGATTTCATCCTTCACAGCCATATATCCTAATCCCGTAAGCCGAAGGTGAGACCACACCGCAAAAGAACCACAACCACCACTTTAACAAAAGGCATGAGGTAGTTGCCCCTGCCTTTTGTTTTAGCTACACTGCTTTCTGAGCAATACATATGGCTTCAGGCTCTACACAGACTCACTCATGTTCTTGCAGTGGAGAACAGTGCTTCACTCACAATCTTATACAACAGTCTGATATTTCCTACAAACTGACTCTGGTCAGTGATGATTGCTATGATTACCAGTCCAGGTTAACTACCTTTACCATTTCTGTAACACAAATAAGCATACCGTCATTGCCAATGACTTTCTGAGAGATAGTTGCCCATTTCTAGGTTTCACAATGCTAAGGATTACAATGCCAAAGTCCCATTTTTATATAAAACTTGGTGTTTGGTTGTTTTAAGCCATTTAAATCTGGCATTGTCAAACGGAACAGCCCCTGCATAACCTTAAAAACTAGGTCTAGGAATAAGTATGAGAGAAGGGCACAAAGATTAGTCATGTTTCACATATAACATGCAACTATAAAGAATTCAAGATCTGTCATGTTCAGAACACGACTCCTAGCAACAGATTCTGGCAAGAGAAGGGTCTTATTCCTTTGATTATCTTTCTGGTAAATGAACACAAAGAGCAGGGGTAGCTGCTAGATTATTCTGAGTAATATGTGTGAATGAGAACCTTAAAGGATTAGCCAAGATACAGACTACTCCAGCTAAGTGATTTACGAAGAGCCAGGATAGTGGAGAGCTTAGAATGGCTTGGAAGATCAGGCAAAGCTGAGAACAAGCTGAGGATGGGTTGGAAGATTAAACAGACAGACTGTTCCAAATGAGTTAAACATCTTTGTGATGAAAATGAGACTGTTTTTTACATCTTTAATGTCTGATGTCAGGGTTTCCAAGAGAAAGCGTTTTGTATTCTTTCAGGGTGAAAACAGAAGATGCTTCTGAGAAACTCCATTGTGATGGGGGGTAAACTTAGAAAAAAATCTCCAGAGGAGGAACAGTCAAGGAGAGGTAAAAAAAAAATTTGTTTTGGTTTTAAACATTATGATTTTTATTGTCTAGGGAAAAACATTTTAGTTTGACTAGTGTCTATACTGTCACTATAAATAATGTCCCTGAAGAAGAGACTTCAGCGATGTCCAGAGGGATGTAGTTAGTCTTCCTATCATAGAATGATTAAATGACCAGAACACGTCTTTCCTTCTGAACCAACTTGGTCCTGCATCTAGAAACAAACACCATGAGAAAAGTTCTTATGATTTATGAGGTATGGTTCATCTGTGTGAGATGCAAATCTAAGTAGTAGAATCTTTTCTACAGTTGTATTTCTAAGACGTTCCTTGTGTTGACATTTGCTTTAAAAAACTCGAATTCCACAAGATAATTTTCCATCTAATGCTGGGAGTTGTAAAATAGATCTTTTGTAAGAAAGTGACATTTTTCTTTGTAAAAAGAATAAATTTTTAAAAAGAAAGGTTTGAAGTGGCAAAACTATTAAAAAGTCATTAATATGAACTTAAACCTTCAACCCAATGTACATCACGGACTATGGAGCGACTAGTAATTTGAAAAATCATTACATATAGTCATGAAAGAAACAAGGAAGTAAATTTTAAAGAGATATTAAGGAAAGGTCAAGGATGTTAAGAGGTGTGAACACCTACATATAAGTGAAATCAGAAAGAAAATAGAAATAGACCCAGAGAGAAATGGAAAGAAAAATTTAAGTAGTGGTCTTTATAAGATATAGATGAGAAATTATGAACTTTGTATTACATTATTAAAAAAAAAAAAACCTAGTCTCCATCTGCACCCAGGAAGGGTAGAATGTATTTAACTGTATGACACTAGAATAAAGTCTTAGGGGTCTAACAACATGCTGTTGATATATATATATATGTATGTGTGCGTGTGTGTGTGTGTGTCTGTGTGTGTTTGTGTAATCCAAATATATGCCTGATTTTGAAATAGTTTTCCTGTTATTTTTATGATGACTAAAATCTTAATGAACTAAGGCAGAGATAGAAATAGAATGACCTCTTCTGTAAAACATGCTTTTTTGATTGAACAGTTGTAGCTGGAAATTTCACTATCTGTTTCTCTACCCTGTTTAAAAATGCAAATGTGTATTTATTGTTTTGACTAGCAGTTTTTAACAAAATGCCTAAATCATAAAGAATTATTATTTATTTTTCTTTTTAGATTTCACAGGTTGTTTTTGCTGAGAAATTAATTATATTCCACTGTGATGAAATTTTTATTCTGATTCCCACAGAAGCAAGAGCCAGGAGCTATCTGATTCTAAATGTGTCAGGAAAACTAAGTAGTAATCTGTCAAAACTCTCAGAATCAGGCTTTCCTGTACCACCTGATGGCAGTTCTATAAAGTTTGTAAAATTGCCAATGAAATTAAGTAAAGTCAAAGTCATTAAAGAAAATATTTTTCTAAAGTGGAAAGAAAACGTATTTGAAAGTAGACAAACTATTTGGACTTAGCTATTCCCTCTTAATATGCTAATTGTTGGTGTCTATGAAGACAAATTCAATTCCACTATTACTGTCAGGTTTATTTCAAGTTTAACATTTTCATGTCTTCAAATTTGACAGTTTTCTGCATGATTTCATAATATTGCTGAAAGTTTTTGCAGGACATTTTACTCCAGACTTCCAAACAAGTTATATAGTTAACAAATGTGCATTGCTTGCCCCTTAGATTTCAAAAAGGACAAGCTTTTACCTTCCCCCTATCAATGCCTGTTTCAATTAGACAAATGATGTAGACATCCCACTTTGATTTTCACTTTACTGGCAGGTGTAGGCTTCAACACAAGGATCACTTGCTGCCAGTATGCCTGCTGAGGCCACCTTGTGTGTCATAGTTGGTTATTTCCTGATAGGGTCCATCTGATCACTGTGTAAAAGATTTTCTCCAGAGGGCTGACCTTCACTCTCACTTTTTACTGCTTTTATGTGTCAGCTGAAGTTTGGCTGTGTATTTATTTAGTCAAGAAATTGATTCTGATCTGAGGTGGAAAATGCTCAGAAGACTTTACTGCCTGTTGACCTTAGATCAACTCATAATCCATATTTCCCAAGCTGGCCACTCTGATGCCATGCTTAGAGATTCATGTACACATTTATCAATCAAACTATATTGATATTTTATATTATTAATGGGATGAGTGGGCAGTAAAGAGGAGTGTTTTGAAAAGACACTGAAGATTAGGTTGGTGAAGCTGGATAAGTGTGAGAAAGAAAGAGGAAAGCTAAACATATAGTAGCTTAAATAACACACCTATAGGTTTCTCATAGTGCTGAAGTCTTGAAATCACAGTGGGAAAAGGAGAAACATTCTGTAAGGAAAATCTGCAGTTTTGATGGCAAACAGGAGACTTGTCTACTCAGTCTTTACCTTTAGGAGATCCATATGGAAGGATTTACACACTAATAAGAAACAGAAAACCATAGGAGATAATGATGAATAAAGCTATATTTTCTGCATCTGCAGAAGTAAAATATGAACAGAACAAATTTGCTGTAAATGGTATATCCTGTGATATGTAACCACTGTCATTATGAAGTCCCCAAATAGATGCATCAGAATGTTGAAATGAGTCTACTAAAATGGACGGGAACCACTTCACTTTTCACCTCAGTCATCTGCTTGCTTTAGGTCTCTTCCTATCACAAAAATGAAGAGATGATCTAGACTCCAGCCAGCAATCTTGATCTTGGCCAGTATACATATGTATAAAAATGTATTTTAATAGTAGAAATTAGTAATCACATCACATCCTTTGTTCCAAGTCTTTACAATGTACTACTGAAGCATAGCCTGTTAGATGTGTCCTTAGTGATGTTCTTTGAGACAGAATCTGTTTGAATGTAGTATTGTCAACCCTGACAAGGAAATGCCCTTCTGACACTTCAAAATGAGTGTGCATGAATAACCCAAAGTAACAGGAGTTTTTCCAAGGTACCATGATAGCTTTTGTAATTTGGGTTGAAATTTAAAAAAGCCTGTGTCTTTGCAAAGTCTTGCTGTAGTTCTAGTCTTATGACTAGGCTGACATTTTCAGACTGTTTCCTCTTTTTTCTCTACATTTGACATGACTGAAGATGTGGAGACTACCATCACTCTGCGTGTAGCAAGCTGAGATTTTGACACTTCAAAAAGACACGTGCCAGAACATAAAATGAGGCCAGAACACAAAATGAGGCATAAGAAATAGGTATGTTATTTTGTTAGCCTACTTAGCCCCAATATTTGAAGTGCTATAATCATCCCAATTTTAGTCAGGTATATGTATAAAAATACTTTATAACTATATTAGAAAAAATACTTATTTCTTGTTTACCACACCCTAAAGTATATAAGAAAGCTTGGAATTTAATTCTGAATTCTTCCTTTAAGAAAGGATGTCCTCTTCTTTTCTTTTTGTACAGGAGATGATTGCATCCAGTACATAATATAATGTGGTATAGCTGATTTGAAAATTTCTACTACAGCACATTTGAGTGGAATCAGCAATAGCTCATAGATTAAATGCTGCAGGAGGAGGAGTTCAAAGGCTGCTGGCTTTCCTAAACAGTTAATAATCTAAGGATGGATGGAAAGAGAATAATTTACTAGAACAAATATATAGAGGGGAATAAGAAACCAATGACATTATACTGATAAGCATTAAAAACAGTGGGCACAGAACAGCATGCAACTTTCATGCTGTCATAACTAAGAAATGCAAGGGTTTTTTCAGTCTTCTCTCTACCTTTCATAAGAAACTGTTTACGTTGGTGAAATGAAAAACAGCACAAAGGGGAGATGAGCTGAAATGTGAATGCCTTAAGAATTTGATAGGTTGTGTACTAAAATTATTTTATAACTTTCCTCTAGATCAGGTCCTTCTATTTGCAGATGTCCACTTTAAATCAGCATAACAGACAAATTTCTTTTTCCTAGAGAGGAAAACAACTAATTCATGCAGTGGCTGAGCAAGAACTGATGAAAACAACGTATGTGCAAGTTATTCTCTCCTGCAGCATCAAGTAGCCAAGGACGCAGGAGCTCGGACGTGGCATATCTGAAACTGCCTTCAGTTTCTCCCTGTCAGTGTTAGCTGAAAATGCATATTATAACATTTCAGCTATAGAAATGCAATGACATTGAAATAAACAGAAGCACTCAATGTGTCTGTAACTGCTGACTTTCAAAAGAAGTCTTAATTTATTAACTCTGAGCCACTAAATGCATCTGTTTTCAGTGTCAAACCTTTCAAAAGAGGAAGTTTGATTGTACTTCCCTTTAGCTTAAGTTCTGTATTGATCTATGGGATCACTTGACAGGTTATAACTATACAAAATGAAAATTGTTTTTCCAGTATAAAAGTAGAACAGATACTGTACTTTAGTAAGGTGATATAATGTCTGGTAATATTCATTTTATGATCAGTCTAAATGAAATCTGACAAATCTATCAAATATTCTTCTTTGTAATAGCCGGGAGGAAGCATGGCTAGGACATGGAGGTTATTGAATACCACCTCACCTTGTTGCCAGGCATGGGGGAAAGTGATTCTCCCCCTCTTCCAGGAAGAAGGGTTTCCTTTCAGTCAAGTAAACATGATGGATCGAGTGGTGGGGTGGCACCAACTGTGGTTGCCTCATGTTGGGTTGGGTTCAGTAAGCATTTTGCATGTGAATCACTCTCTCTTTCGTAGACTTTTGTTGTTAATACTGTTGCTGTCACTGTCCGTTTTCTTATCTCATTGCTGTTTCCAATAAATTGTTCTTATCTGGCCACCTGCCAGGGAGTGTGGAAGAAGTGTCGGGGGGAAAGCAAGTGACAGCAGCATGGTTTGGAGAGTCTCAGTGGGAGAACTAAATTGGGGAGTACCATTCCTAAACCACAACACTCCCAAATCTGCTCATAATTTTTTTAAGAAGTTTACTTTAATCTATTTTAAATACTTACTACTTCTACAAGGAAGAAACTAAATGCATTCAAATCTCAGTAAAATGTCAGAGAGGAGATAAAAGTAAAATAGCTAAAAGTCAACCCAGGAGAGGGGGAATTATGGCATGGATTCTCCCATCTGCTAATTTTGGTGCACTTCCATATTTATTTCTCTTTGGGTCAAATGCAGATTATGAAAGCTTTAGATTTTACTTTACTAAAGAACTTTAGCAAACACAAGCCAAAATATCCTAAATCAGGAGCATGATTAAAAAGTCGTCTCTTAGCCAAAAGAAATCTTAAAAGGTTGCTTTCTTATTGACTTTCTTAAGTATTTATTTCGAAAATACTATAATCTGAACAATCTATTCATTATTGTGGGTACATTAAAATCCTTGACCTTATCATAATTTCTGTTAAAAATCACTAAAACAATGTTTTAATTAGTTTGGTAGCACAGACTTCTCAAACTTGTTGTTCTTGAGGCTGACCAAATACTACATCTGCATCCCTGTAAATATGTCAAACAGCTAAATCAGATGGTGGGAACTGAAACTGTGTTGGCTGCAAATGGTAAGCAGAGACTTTGGTGATGGTGACAATAACTCTATTAGTGCTAATCCTAGACAAGAAACTATAATTTTCTTTTGGTACTTCTGATAGCTAAAGTAATAACAATAATACCTTTGTGAATAGCTGCAGCTTCCTGATTTGCCAAAAATGATGAAATTTCTTTGAAGGTTTTCAGGATTGGTGGCCTTCCATATAATGTGAAAAGTCTTGCTTCAGTTCCAAACCCCTTCTAAGGAAAAAGAATTATGTCATTTTCAGCAATTCTGAACACTAGTGGTATTATGTCAGATCAGTGGCTTTGTGATAGAAACCAGCCAATTTCCTAAATAATCCTGAATAATCTTGACTAATAAAGAATTTGACTATTGCAGAGATTGCTTTTATGGTGTGTTTAGCTCTTGGTTAGTAAGAAATTAGTCCTGGAGCTTCCAAAAGAAGTCTTCTTTTTTGTTAATAACTTTTAGACCATCTGCATATTGGTAAGAGTATTAAAGAAGTTCACAGGGTAGGAATAACTCAGGACATTTTCAAATAAGCAAACTCAAAACGTAATTTGATTCATCAAAAGAACTTAAGAACAGAAGATTCCTAGAACCTAAATTGTAGTATTCACTTTAAAGACAAGTGCAGGATTGCCTGTACTTTGATGGACCTTATATACCTTTCTATGCAGAAAATATAGATTCAGCACCATGAGAAGTCTCTACCCTAACTGCTTTTATTTCTCACTTTTGTAAATGAATAGCACTTACATTGCCATTATAGTTTCTGGGTTCCTTTTCAAAAGATATGTAATGATTAAAAAGTATAATATAAATATGAGAACAGGTATTCTGTGTTATATTAGAAACCCATAAAGACTTGGGATATTTCTTTTGTTTCATGATTGACATTTCAGTATGAAGACATATTGAAATATATTTTACCATATTTTTTTGTCATTTTTTGTTGTGCCTTGTGCCTCATGCCTCCCCCAAAAAAAAATTATTAGTCTTATTAAATGAGTCTCTTTGACATAAGAAAACCCCTCCGTGATGTCCCACATGCACTCATGAGGTGTGGGTCCCCACTTGTTTCACCCTGGACTGAGAGTCCCCTATCCATATGTGGGCTACTCATAATGCCCCACCAGTGGGTAGCACTTTTCTGGCCTAATGCTAAGACGTACATTTTGTTCATTTTCTCATCTACTGCTAAAAAGATTATTTTAGAGTTAAGTTACTGTTATGTTTAAATCTCACACAGTCAAAGGTAAAACAGTGACTTATTTCTCTGAATTTATAAGCAAAAAACCCCCAAACCAAACCAAAACAGAAGTGTATGTGAGCTTAGTATTTCAGGTTAGGACTGAAGATTTCTGAATTTCAGTTAAATTCAGGGTCTAGAGATTTATATATGTATAATATTTTCTGGGATTTAGATAACTTTAACTACTGAGAAGGATCCCAGACTGATTTTTGTCTGACCAAAGACCACGTTGGTTTTGAGGACGCACTTGGAACATTGACTGATGCTGGTTTCTTGTTCTTGGGTAAGGGATGGGTTTCATTTTTGACTTTTTTTTTTAATTTTTTCTTCTTTTTATCAAATACTACTGAGAAAAGGAAATGCGAACATAGATGAGAAAAGGGTACTGGTGAAACTTATTTCTCCTCTCTTAAAATGGATTACAGCTTCCTCAGGAAAAAGAACCAAACAACCAAACAAAAAGCTATACATTAAAGGAACTGAATGTTTAATGTTAAGTTCTTTACATTTAATTTCTTTCAATCTAAAAATTCATTTCTAGTTTCAAGAAACTGGCGTTTTTCAGGTGCAAACTAACCTAGTTAGGAGAATTAAAAAAGTTAGCCAGTCTTACTTGTTTCAGTTTACAGTTACTTTTTTTCAGTCTTACAGTTTCAGTGGCATTTGATAGCATTGATATTGGACTGTATTACCACAGCTGAGTACAGCTGGATTGCTTCATAGCTTAGCTCTGCTAAGTACTGCCAGCTAGTATCAGTGGCAATTTTTCTTTTGGGCATCCAGAAACCTATATGGTTCCCCAAGGAACCATGCTGACCCAACTGTTTCTGAAGTTGCTATATGCTGCTTCTTGAATAGCTCTATTAGAGGCTTAGACAGCTGCATGACTGTTAGGAAAGTGATCTTTAACTATATATCTTATGCTCTTTAACAACTGTAGGAGGCAATAGACCTCAGACTTTACACTAGAAAAATCCCAGAAGAGCTGCTCACAGGACTGAGGCTTTGAATTATGAGCGCTTCATCAGAAGATTACAGCTTCCTAGAATCAGCACAAAATCTGGTCAATTCTGAGTAACATTAGTATTAGAGAATTATATGCTGCCCATAGAAAAACATTCTATTGGAAGTGCTTTCAAAACATTGTTTCAAAGTCAGGAAATTGTGGGATTTTCTGGTGAACTGTGAGAGACAATGTCATGCAACTGCATCAGTTGATAGAAAATCACTTTCTAAGAAGCATATACACAGAGCTGTAATTTTCTAGTTAAGTTGTTGGGGGGAGCAGAGGTTTATTGTTTGTGGTGCTTTTGCTCCATCTTGATCACCTTCTAACTTATTATGTATTAGTGAAGCTTGTCCTAAAAAACTATTTACACACTGTTTAGTCTCCGATGGCTATTATTCTTCTGTTGCAGTGTTTCAAAAAACACTAACTCTGATGAATGCTTTAACCAAACACAGCACTCCCTTCTTACCCTGCAGTCCCTCTTACACTGACTTTCATCCCATCCTCATCCTAGTACCGCTCTACCACCTGATGTTGAAACTTCCAGCACAGAGCACACTCTGTCCTTTTTTTCCAAAGGAATAGTACACTGCCAGAAATGACACTAAACCCCTTTGCTATTCCATATCTTATTCATTATAAACTTACCTAATAATGAATGCACATAGTTACTTAATGACAGTGTATTACAGCATTCATTTCTTCAGGTTGCTCATTTCATATCCAGTTCTCCCAGTCCCCATTAATTCTCTCATCTCCTTAATGTTCTTGCTTGATCACCTTTTATTACTAGTGTTTCTCTGACAGATTCCTCCTTCTTTGCTCAGACAGAATAATTTCTTCTTTCTTCCTCTTTCTCACCAAATCAGTTTCTCTCTTCTTTTTTTTTGTGCAACCTTTTTTTTGTGCCAGGACTTCCTCTGTCCTGTTTAGCCCATGCTCTTGTTTATTTGGGCACACTTCTGTATTCACTGTCAGGGTCTGTGGGATCTCTCAGTCTTTATGCTTCCCCCTCTCATGGATCCACCTGTCTCACAGCTGAATTAATGCCCACTACCTCAACTGCAATTCTCACTTCTCTCTTACCATTTCCTCTCCTCTATAATGAGTAGTGTATTCCTGACCAAATCCTATCAAATACTAGATATCTTTCTTATAACACAATGATTCTATGCTCAGAGAAATCCCTAGAATTTCTTAGGACCATTAAAGCTTACCTTTCTCTACCTTACAGTGACTGAATTAATTTTACTGAAGTCTTACAAAAATTTAGTCCAAGTAAAAATATATTTGTGAAATTCCACAGAAAATAATTGCTTTTTAATTACATTAGGATTCTATTTGCATTCTTACATATCACAGTTGAACAATGCTACAAATGGGTGATGCTGTAGACTACTGATAATAGAGACAATATTTGTAATATTTATAAACATTAAAATTTCCATAATTGCTTTATTGTATTCTAAACAGAAACACAGAACTGATAATTGCCAAGCAGTAAAAGAAAACTGTTTTACAGAACCTAAGAAATGAATATCAAGTTTAATGACTTTTGTTCCTGTTTTGACAGATTTTTAATTTTATCATACGTATTTTTTTTTAACATGATTTCTGAAGCATATATTTGTAGTTATAGTAAGAATAAGCATAATCAGAAGCAGATGCTTGAAACAGCAGCAGTAAAAAATAATAAAAATAATAGATTTTAAAATTACTTTATTTGCCTAAAAATTCCTAACAAACACATGAACATTTCATTAAATAAACATTTAGCGATTAATATATTAACATTGGTATGGTTCAAATATGTTCCTAACTCATACCTCAACAAATATTGTAATTTTATTCTTTTAGCAGACTTCAATTATTGAAAGACCTGTTATTTTAAGAATTCTCCATATAAAAAATAATTTTAGAAAAATTATATAATAAAAACTGCTCTCAAAATAATTTATCATTAAAAGTAATATCCATTCAACTCCACAGCAATACCATTACAAAAAAAAGCATTCTCACGAATCTTATTGCTCTTTGTCTTCTAACACTTGGCTATATTTCGTGAGACAGATGTGAAATGCAGTGCTGCAAAAGCAAAAGGTAACATATGCCAAATATCTGGCAGGAAAGCATCAGGAAATAAAGCTCCTTTCAAGACAATCAATTATCTAGAACAGTGCAGCAGAAAGAGCTTACAGATAAATTAATCTTAAGACAAGAGGAAATAGTGCATAGGTAATTGGAAAAAGAAAGATAAAGAGGGGAAAAAAACCCACACACTTCAACTTTCCAGAAGAAGGGGTTAGGAAAGTTTAACCTTGTTAAGCATGTTGTCTTAATCTGATTCCTAGATAGTCAATAGAGATAAGCCATTCCTGAGAAGTGTCCAAGATATGAAAAGGTAAGTAGACCTGCAAGCACCAAGTGCTCCTGGAGAGGGAACTACGAGGGTAATCTTTAAGGAAGGATTAGTATTGGAGAAAAGTATTATATATTAATGCAATAGAAAGAGACAATAGATGTTTGAAACCTGATAGAGACTTGAACCTTATGCTGAAACATAAAAGAAGGTCATGGTCAACTTAAATTTTGTGCATTGCAAGACTGCTATGATGCCACTAATGAAATAGAGTAAGTAAAAAAATCTTAAAAGGCCCATCACCAGGAGACTTAATAGCAGGAAAAAACAGTTATTCTTGATGAAAAGAACTTAAAAACTGATCATTGCGACAATTAAAAACTGGTTTTATTTTGTGATGCATTTATAGAGATGATGCAATTTGCAGTGCAATATCATGTAGGAACAGCCATATGGCTTCAAGTGAAACACACCTCTGTTAGTTGAAATCTTCATTGATACTCCCTTGCCATATCATTTATTCTCTGTACCTCATGTCTTTTCAGGGTTTATTTGTACTCAAAATCAGTTTACATCCCCTTGTTTCCTTTTTACTTAATGTCCCAAGAGCATATTCAATGCTGTGGTTCCCCATTTAGCTGGCCATTTATCTGACCTCCCATCGTGCTCCTGACTTGGTCCTCTGGGTTGCAGTACCTGGGTTTTCTACCACACTTTGGCGTGCTTCTAACCACAGCCCTGCTACTCCTCCTAAGTTGTTGCTTTCCTTCTCTCTGCAGTTAGACATTAGTTCATATATCAGTTGTGATGGCTAACATTCTCTTCAAAATAAACCCAATGCAGATTTAACCAGTCAAAATGACTGGAAGGTCATGTTACTTTCCTTTCAAAAAATGACATCCCTTTAATACTCTTGTGTAATATGAAGAAGCATTGCACCCTCCCATTTTAGCTCTAAAATTATTCTTGAAGAAATACAGAACATAGATAAAATATGCAGAAGAAAATTGTAGACAGCAGTAAAACTTTTTGAAGATTTGTTTTACCTTAGCCATAAAAAGTAAATAAATATCAGACACAGTCCTTTGTAAGCTAATTGCAAATTTTCATCTGGTTCACATAAATAAAGTGATACATGTCACAAAGTACACAGTCAGTTAAGGGTCAAATTACATATTTTCACATATTAACACACTGATAATGGAATTAAGAGCTTCAGTAACTGAAAATCAAAAGTATAAACTAATTCTAAAAGGATAAAGATTTAGATCCAGTTTACAGCTACTTAGCTCTGAAGTGCTCTTCAGCCTTGCACTTACACATCTATATAGATAAATTGCGTATTATCCATTATCACCTCATCTAAACCTCTGAAAATGCAATGAATTAATGTGTTGACTCTGAGAGCTGTTTGCATGAGTTACCTTTGTGTTGGCAGCTGATTCAGAGGAAAGAAAGCTTTTTTCATCACTAACCACTTATTATTAGAATAAAATTGAATGTATTTCACAAATGCATTGTCCCTATCTCTTTATGTTAGAAACAAAAATATAAACTACTGAGTTGTTCTCCAGATCACAGAATGTAGCTTGGTAACTACTTAATGTACTTTAATAGCTGCTTCCTAGCTAACCCTTATATCCTACAAAGCATCAGCCTAGAAATGGCTGCTTGTTTAGAGCTAGTGACACTTGTCAGATTTAAATAGATTCTTTTCATTTTCAGCCATATATTTCCATTAATAATTCCCACTTATATGAGTTATGAATGATATATGCTTGCTTGTTTGATTTTTTCCTCTTTCACATTAGTACAGATTTTAAAACTCTAAGTGTTCCTTTAAATTAGTTTTCTATGTAAACTGTGTTAACATTCAATGCAGAAAATCTGCAGTTACTGCAATTGGCCACAACCTGCTTGGAATAAAAAGGAACTAATCAATCAGAAACTCATTCTCCTCTCTATGATAAAGCAAGTTGTTTGCATACATTCAAAGTGGATATGCTCCACCTGTTTGTTCAATGAAATACCCCACATTTAAGTACCAATTAAAACCCATGACTCTTGCCTCAACATCAGCTGCCAGGAAATGCCCCACCCCGCATGAAATTTTTGCTTAATTAACAAAAGAAAAAATGTTCTATGAGTACTTAACACATGGTTACATTGCACTGAGGGCTTTATATTTCCCTTTTTATGGGAACAAAATCATTCAATTTTATGATTTTCTTCACTCATGAAGCATTCAGAAACATGAACTTGGTCTTGGAAGATGCTGAGCATCTGGCCCAGGTCCAGAAAAGCACTCCAGAACATCTTTAAGTATGAAACTAATCTTAGGGTTTAACTGATAGTTATCCCAGCTGCCACTGTGCTTTCATAAATCAATAGGACTGGGCAGGAATGATAACGCTTTGGAAAACAACATTTATACTCTTTCATTTAGTTCACTGCAGGCTTGGTGGCAGCCTGGACTTTTCCATAACCTGGAGGACTACTCCTTTGTTGTTATGATTATCTTTTATTCCTTGAGCAGTGAAGCCCTGGCCTTATTATTAGCTGCGATGTGATAAATGTTGTTAGGTATAACAACAGATGATGTGAAACCAAGTGATTCTTGTAATAACTGGGAAATAAGCCAGAGCGTATTCATTGTGTGGTGAAAAATATACCAGAAGTGATGATGGTTCTGATTTCCTGTGGGTCTAATCATAGTTCATATCCCAGTGAAAAACTATGGCAGTTGCACTGTCCTTATCGTATCACAAGGACTCCTTACAGACACCTTTGTCTAGCTTAAGAATAGTCCTACTATTTGAAAAAGAGTTTGATGAGAATACTTAGGTGTATTATTGATTACAGACTTAAGGATGCCCATTCACTGCCCATCTTTTTGCTAGTGCAGCATTTGATCCACATGATCCACAGTCCATCAAAGCTAATGGTTTTGCTAGGCTTCAATCAGGCACAAGATTATGAAAATCGTTTCACTGGCTGAGGCCAACAGTCAACCTAACCTAACATTATTTCCCCAAAAGTGAACCTCAGCAGATGTCTAGAGAAGACTAGTAACAGCGCAAACTTTTCACAGAATCACAGGATCAACCAGTTTGGAAAAGACCTCTGAGATCATTGAGTCCAACCTACGACCAAACCACCTTGTCAACTAGACCATGGCACTAAGTGCCACATCCAGTCTCTTCTTAAACATCTCCAGGGATGGTGACTCCACCACCTCCCTGGGCAGCCCATTTCAATGCTCAATCACTGCCAATAACCATTCTGAGTGAAAATATTTAAATGGTCTTTAAGGAGCATGTTCACTACTACACAAAGAATTTTGATGTCATTCCCCTTGATATAACCACAAGATCGATACTCATTTTCTTGTTGGTATTCTTCACAACTGGTGTTAGATGACCTCTGAATTCATCTAGGATGATTATTCTTCTTAGCATCACACCCGGTCTCCTGATCAAAATGATGCACAGTCAATCCTTCATTAAATCTCCAGATATTTGTCCTTGGTTTTGGCACCTCACAATTATTCCAGTAGTCAGTTATTCCTTCAACATTGCTTTACGTTTCCATATCACATGCAGAAACATTACCCCTCAAAACTTCTAACATTTCTGCATCATGTATTTTTTCATCCACCAAAGCTTGGATGGTAGTAGATTTTGTACCCATTTTTTCAATGTTGCAATGGATGTCAGATCAAAGTAAACCAGTTTTCTTGTTTGGCTCAGCAGATAATGAAGTAAAGGGACAGATATGTTAAACTGAGGATCTTTGCCACAGACAAAAAAGTACTGTTGTATCATTTGAACACAACACTCCTCATTGATCTTGACTTCTTGCTGTGAAAAGTTTTGTACTTGTGCTAGCTCTGATCTTTCGGTTTAATCATTTTCCATGTATTCCAGTTTCCACCTCTTCTTTGACTATGCACAAATTATACAACTTTGTTCTTACTCTCCATGGCAGTATCCTCTTATTGGTCCAATTGGGTCAATTTAGAACATAAAAGCTTCCATTTTGATTGTTTCAATATTCTCACATTTTATTCTGTCATTATATTTCTTCTAAGCTTCAGAACTCTAATTTTTTTTCTGCACAGATTAGCACCGTTAGTTACACAATACAACCATTAGTTGAAAATTTGCATCATACCAGCTTCCTATACCTTTTAGCACACTAACTTCTGCTCTCATGCCTCTCATCTCCAGAACAGTCGCCCTTTGACAAACAAATAATAAAAATCAGGGAGATTCATAAGGCTGGTACAAATACCAGTGAAATTCTCTGAGCTACAGCAGGTCACTCAGCTGTACCAGTGAGGAGGTGAGGAAAACAGCAGTAATCACAGTCTCTTTCTATGCCACCATCTTCTTCTAAGCACATGTGATATGCATCAAGTCAAGGCATCAAGAGCGGCTAGATGGGATAAGGAAAATCAAACTTGAAGATTTAAATTATTTAATGCTTTTCTGTAGTCCAGTTACTGAAGTTTGAATGACAGGCTTCCTAAATTACTCTAGTGCCAGAAGGAAAAAAAAAAAGGATAAGTAAATCTACCTTTGAGGTCCCTGGATTGAATAGAAGAAGCTGTAAATTTCCCAGCAATAGATGACATAAATTGAATCTTCACTATGTGGTGAAGCTCTTAGGTATCTTGAAGTGGTAATACCATTTGACTCACCATTTAAGTTTAAAACCATTCTAGCTCCACCAACTATTTCAACAGCATAAATGAGGTTGAAGTAAAGGTCCTGTCTTGTGTATGTTCTGTAGAGTTTAATTCATCTGTTTTTATTCAGTGTCAGCAGATAAGGAAAAGATGGTGGCATATATATTTGTGAGTATTAATCAAACAGATACAAGAAGTGTTTTCTGGTGAGACTGGAAGCTATAACAAAAGTGAAGTGTTCTTAGCAAATCAAAGAGATTTCCATAATGTGTCTTGTTTCTGAGTATAATAAGCAAAACTTTTTTGTTAAACTAAAGCTGATGAATTGTCTCTCTTCAGATATCTTCTTCAATCAGATGTTCCTCGTCTGATGATTAGATTTATAGTGAGAATTTTATTCTCTCTAATGGTTTAGAGGTTGAATCTCTCACATCTTTCCCAAAGACATATATTGCACTTAAAAAGACTACTGGCATTTGATCTGTCCTTGGGACAGATTAAAGACACAATAACCTGTATATTGGCTCATTTAAATGAATAAAACATTTCAGTATCTTTCTGGCCCTTCTGATATACTTCAGAAAATACTCATTATTCTCATTAAGAATTCAGTCTTATTGCATAAAAGATATAGTCCTGTTTCTTAGATGCTATGGTACCTATTTGAATTTGAATATATGGTCTATTCTTCATACCAACACGATAGAGACAGCCTTTGCAGATTTCTCTTTTTCTTTTGTCCTTCCAAAGAAAAAGAAGGCACAGAAAAAGAATGGTAAAAAGGCATTACTGGACATTAATAGCAACATGAAATATAAAGCACTATTTTGTCTGCTGGGAGATAATTCTCTATTTATAGACTTGATGTCAGAGGTATATTCTCTGTTTTGAATAATTGTTAATAGTATAGACTTTGACAAAATGAGCTGTCAAAATACAAAATGTTTCACTAGTTTGGAAAGACAGAGCTCAGCTTTGGTTTGTCTATTAAAAACCTCAGTCTTTCTTCTTCCTTTTTTTTTTTTTGGGTAAGAAAGTGACATTGATGTCAGCTAATACCCAATGTGTCAAGGTTGCCAAGTAACAGGCTAGATATGTGTCAGTGAAGGTTATTTCTATGAGAGAAATTCAGTAGGTTACAGTTTCAAGTACTTGGAAATAAACTTACCCTGTCTGTCTCTCTATTGTGCTCAAACCAATGAAAATTAATGCAGTCAAAGGATACAATACATGCTTAAGACACAAGTTTGAAAATGGGTAGCTCTGGTAATAATTTGTGTTGCCTCTAAATCTTAAAAATAGTGAAATAACTAACATAACATATCCAGCTGCAATTTCCAGAAATGAATGCCTGATGGAAAAATTATTTGAACATATCATCATTCCTGTGAAGCTACATGGATTAAAGATCTACTATAAGCAAAATTTTAATTGAATAGAATAAAAAGGTGTCCAAATGTCAAATTCTGGATCTCTTTCCCCCCATGGCGTGGGACGGCCCAGTTCTAGTCCCATTTCCATCTGAGGAACCATTTCCGACGGCTTAAGTGGATAGGGAGGGGGACTACAGGCCAGGGGTTTCTTCAGGTCCTGAGTCTGGAGAGGAGAGGTGCTCCCCCTTCTCCCCACCCACGTGGCTCCATGGCAGGCACGGAGACAGCACACTGGCATGGAGAGGAGGCAAGAGAGAGTTTATTGTTGGGGGGGTTACATTTATAGGGTTAGAAGGACTCACGGAGTAACCAATTAGAAATCTCAAGGGGCTTACAGGAACACCCAGTCACAGGAAGGGGTTAACAAGGTCCAATGAGAATACCTTAGGACATCTTCCCAGGACATTCCTGCATGGGATAACACTTGTCGTGGGGTGTCTTGGGAAGAAGAAAGCATGAGTTAGCAAAGAGACTACAAAAAGCCATTTTGAAACATGTTTAAACCACAGTTTTCTCATATACTGCAGATTTACTGCCACATCAAATGACCAGCAAATTTATTAGGAAGAAATAAAATCAAAACAGTGTATTTTTTTCTTTTTCCTTTTTAGTTTCACAATCTGAAAAAGTGACTTGGACAACAATGGGGAAAGCTGTAGTCATGAAACCTTAGGAACCACTACTTTTTTAACATTGACTTTACTGATTCATAACTTACTCTCAGGCTATGTTAGAGGAGTTTTTCAGTGGTCTGTACTGGACAAGATAGCGGTCAACATCTCCATTAATGCTTTTCATTATGGAATAAAGTATTTCCCTATAAAATTCAGTGGGAATGTTTGCAAGCACTTTGGAGGATAGGATTAGAATTCACAGTGTTCTTGATGGTGCAGAAACAGACAAATCAATAAGATAAAATTCAATAAGAACTAAAGACAAATATAAAGTACTATATGCAGGAAAGTAGAATCAAATATCTCCCCCCTCAACAATTACTTCAACACAGAAAGAAAGAATTAAATCATACAATAAGGCAGTAGGTTCTTCCAGAGGACCAGTTGCTTGCTTTGCATTAATCTGTGGATCCTTTTGCTGTAAGTTATGAAGAAAAGATACAAGGACTCCCTGAAACAACATCTCAGCCTTGGCCATATTGATCACCATAATTGGTCCACTCTGGCCTCAAATCGGGAGGCTTGGAGACACAGCATCTATAACGCAGCGGAAGCCTTTGAGAACACACGCAGGATCTCTCTCGAGGAGAAAAGGCAACGCAGGAAGAACCGTGTCTTGCTGAATACTTCATCTAAGGAGTCTTTCTGCTGTGCCTTTTGCAACCGGATATGTCTGTCACGTATTGGCCTCATAAGTCACCAACGTGCCTGTAACAAATGTGGATAAAGCCTTCCCAAATCTTCGTTCGCGAAGCCCAGCCATGATGATGATGATGATGACGAGCAGTCTTTCTGATAGAGGAAGTTACAATGAAAGGCAAAGTACATATGGTTGGACTCTTTACTAACAGCTCTGTTACTGTCTGTTACAAAAAAGAGCTCATATCTAGCCAATATGGCCAGGATGGTTTTAGATCCATCCAAGTCTGAACTCCATGGAGAGACCTAAACTGTATACTTATAATGAGCATTGCAGAGCCAACCACCTATGATTTATGCATGAAACAGCTAAATTAGGCAACCTGGATTTTTGCTGTGTATCTGGCCAAGAATGTACTCTGTATTCAGACATTCACTGTAGTGCAGGCCTGAATTTTCATAAGATTTAAATATATTTTATGTCAAACCAGCAGTGGGCCCAGGTGGCCAAGAGGGCCAATGGCATCCTGGCCTATATCAGGAACAGTGCGGCCAGCAGGAACAGGGAAGTGATTCTTCCCCTGTACTCAGCGCTGGTGAAGCCACACCTGGACTGCTGTGTCCAGTTCTGGGCCCCTCAGTTCAGGAAGGATATTGAGGTGCTGGAGCAGGTCCAGAGAAAAACAATAAGGCTGGTGAAGGGACTGGAGCACAAGTCCTGCGAGGAGAGGTTGAGGGAGCTGGGGTTGTTTAGGCTGGAGGAGTCTCAGGAGAGACCTCATCACTCTCTACAACTACCTGAAAGGAGGTTGTAGCCAGGTGGGGGTTGGTCTCTTCTCCCGGGCAACCAGCAGTAGAACAAGAGGGCACTGTCTTAAGCTCTGCCAGGGCAGGTTTAGGTTGGATATTAGGAAGAAATTTTTTACAGAGAGAGTGATCAGACATTGGAATGGACTGCCCAGGGAGGTGGTGGATTCACCATCCCTGGAGGTTTTTAAGCTGAGACTGGATGTGGCACTTAGTGCCATGGTCTAGTTTACAAAGTGTTGTTCGATCATAGGTTAAACTTGGTGATCTTAGAGGTCTTTTCCAATGTGGTTGATTCTATGATTCTATGCTTCTAAGCCACATTTGGATTTACTGATAGTTTTCCTAGACTTTACAAATTTACGAAATTAAAAATGGTGCATACCATCTGCAAAATACAGTAAAGTATGTATTTTGGAAAGCAGGTTACAAGCTTATTTCAGTGTATTGTGAGTATGCATGTCTGCCTGCTGTAAAATGAACCACCAAGGGAATAGATTAAAAAGGTTAACCCAGAAATAATATCCACAAAAGTTTAACTGAAATCTAGTAAACTCAATGCATACTACCCTTGCAAGAGGTTGTCTACATACCTCTAGCAGCAGAGGGTTTTTTTTTTCCTTTCCCTGAAAGAGTTCCACATCAGCATCTTGCTAGAAATGTGAATTATTGCCCTTCTTGAATACTGCAAATTGCAGTATTCAACTGCTGCCAAAAAAAAAAAAATAAATCAAAATTAAAAATTAAATAAATTAATACGGTAACTTTTTTTGAAAAAAAAAAGATAGTACTATCAAAACTTGTATGGATGAAACAAAAGCTTTCAGGACATTCCTCCATTTTAAGAATGAGAATGACTATGGTGTAACACCTCATAGCTTGGTTCAGAACTTTTATTTGTCTGTGTGTTATCCAAGACTTATTCAACTCTCAATTTGCCTAACTCAGAGAAAAGGTACACTTGAATTTTTCATGGTTTAGAACATTTCCTTTGTTTGAGTTTTGAGTAGTGTTGTTTGGGGTTTTTTTTCATCCTTATACTTCCTTCTCTCTATTTTCAATATGTGTCTCTGAAAAGCAGAATAGTGGTGATAAAAAAAACCCAAAAAACCAAATCAAACCAAACCCCCAAAAAAACCAAACCAAAAAGAAACAAATAAACTCACACAAACAAAATCTACCTGGATACACCAGTACATTTGCATACCCTTTCTTCTGGTATATGTTTTTCAGTATTGAGGGAGGGGAATTTAAAAAAAAACATTTTCACAAATGTGATAACCTAAATTTATCTAGAGCAAAGTTAGTATTAGCCACATACCAAGTAAATAAATACCTCTGTTGACAGTGCTTGTTTGCCTCTTCTAGAGAAGGAACTTGTTCTTTCAGCGGTGTCTCTACTCCAGACAATCACCTGTTGCCTCTTCCTTTCAGAATTCTCTACTGATGATGATCCCGAGGGACACACAAGAAACCTTCTAAAAAGAGGCAGAGCAAAACTCCTGTGTTCTCTTCCAGTGTTTCATCTTCAAACCCTGGCTTCCCTAAGGTTCCAGGCCCAAACCTGGTTTCTCCCAACCTCCCCCGTCCTTACCTAATACCAATCACTAACTTCAAAAACACACAGGAAAAAACCCTTTATCCTCCCTTTTTCCTATCTGCAGCCCAAATAAAGCCTTATTAACTTCTTCCAGTGTCCCTAGCTGGTCTCAAAGAACTTCTCTGAAAATCTTATTGACCACTTGGGCAGTCTTGTTTCTCTGCTTACCCCATTATAATCATACATGCCATTGACTCTGGTTGGGAGATAAGACATCATCCACCTACTCACCCTCCCGCAACTGACTAGGAGAATGATTTCAAAGGGTCAAAATGAGAAAAACTCATGGTTCAAGATAAGGATAGTTTAATAAGTGAAGTAAAACTATTTGCACAAACAGAGCAAATTAAGGAATTTATTCATGATTTGTCTTTGGTGGGCAGATGTCCAGCTAATTCCTGAAAAACCTCAGTCCTGTCAGCCCCAGTCTTATTAACATACTAGTTTAAGCTTCCTCTGTTATGATGCTGACACACTGTAAAACTCTATCCTCTGTAGCTGCTGGAATCACTATATCAGCTGTGTGAGAAGTCTCCAGCCAGCCAGATCTGTTGATGGCAGATGCAGCTCTCCTGGTCACAGGTTGCCAGGAGTACCCGACGCCTCTCTGTGCAGCTGGGGCAGACAAGTAGTTTTTTTGCAAAAGGTGTGCCATGGTTGAAAAGCTGTATCACCAGGTGAAGGAGCTATGGGAAGAAGTGAACAGGCTTTGTAGTATTTGGGTGAAATGAGCAAGAGGGAGATTGATTATTTTCAGAGATGCTACAGTCTGAAGACTCTCAGGAGTCTTGAACTTCCATTGTAGTGGAAAAGCAGGTGGACTCGGAACCCTGCAGGGTAATTAGTCAAAGGACTGTTACTCAAGGGTTTGTTAAAGATGAAGACTGGAAGGTGGTCACCATATGTACCAGGAGGAAGGTTCCTCCTCCTCCTCAGAATTTGACAGGTAGGATGGCGCCTTCTACAACAAGTAGAAGGCTGGACAATCGTTAACTTCTGGAACTAGAAGGCCAGACAACTGATGAGGTAGGAGAAGGTCTTTCTGGGAGTAGTGGGACCACCTGTACCCAACAACAAGATCTTCTCTGTTAACAGGAAAGGAAGGGTACTTGTAACAGGAAGCTGCAAGAGGAGCAGCTGAGGTCACTTGATCTGTTCAGCTTGGAGAAGAGAAGACTGCAGTCTACAACTTCCTTGTGAGGGGAAGAGATCACTTCTCTGTGGTTACCAGTGACAGCACCTGAGGGAACAGGTGTGTCAGGGGAGGTTTAGGTTGGATGTTAGAAAAAAGTTCATCACCCAGAGAGGGTGGTTGGGCACTGGAACAGGCTCCACAGGGAAGTGGTTACAGCACCAAGCCTGACAGAGTTCAAGAAGTATTTGGATGATACTCTTGGGCATATGGTGAGACTTTGGGGATGGTTCTGTGCAGGGTCAGAAGTTGGACTTGATGATCCTTGTGGGTCCCTTCCAACTCAGCATATTCTGTGATTCTGTGGTTTACTTGGGAAGGTGAAAGCCATAACCACAAATCATCCCCCTTCCTCCTGTTTTTTGTTTATGGCTGAGCACAATGTTGTATGACACATCCCTTTGGCCAGCCTGGGTCAGCTCTCCTCCCAGCTTCTTTCTCTCTCCCAGCCTACTACCGTAGAGGAAGGTAGAGTGAGAAAAAGAAAAGGCCTTGATGCTGTGCAAGCACTGCTCGCCAGTAGCCTAAAAATTGTATTTTTATCAATACTGCTTAAGTCACAAATTCAAAACACAGTAGCATACAAGCCACCATGAAGAAAAAAAAATCCATTACAGCCATACCCACTCTATGGCAATCTTCAATGTTATCTATGTTACTGGAAAGTGTGGAGTGAGGTCTGGCCTGAAGTTTCAAAGTTTAGAATGAAAGTTCACAACAGTTCAAAACAAAGCTGTGGAAAACTTAGAATTCTACAAAAAGAACTGATACTTCTGCATTACCAGTACATTATAAAAAAATCTGATTATTATTACCAACCTTATCTGTTTAAATGAAACTTCTGCCAATTTATTTTCTACATTCTTCTAAATTATAGTATCTCAATTTTAAAGTATAATTCCAAAAGAAAATAGAATATATGTATAACATGTACATTATTAATAATGAAAATAAATATAAGGGTAATATATGAAGGAAACTACTGGTTTGATTTCCCAATTTAGCTTCAAAACCTGTCAGCATACCTTTTTCAGCAAACAAAAACATAGCAGAAGGCAGTTTATATAAGATGCTACTCTATTTCCATAGATATGAGATAAAAATTATATGTACTGAACAATACATTTGAAATAATGGCAAATAACTACTCCTGCCTTTTTCAAATATTCAAAAATATATTAGAGTAACACTTTAACAGCTCTTTGTAGAAATAAAACACTTGTCAATGATATTTCAAAGCAGTCATAAGCTCAGCAATTACTTACTATGCTGTCATTCTAATTTTCTTTGAAATTTACAGAAACATCATGCCATTGAGTAAAGAATGACAATTTTTCATTACTTTAGCTAATGCTAAAAGGAAGTTGTTCTCAGCTCTCACTGCTGATCGTTCTCCATTAGGGAAAACAGAACTTTAAAGGCAGCAGTTTGCTAGGGAACATGCAATGTCTTCTCTTATTTAAAGTGTACACGGAATTCACCCCTCACAGCAACGGTGTGAACAGAGACAAATCATTGAAACCAGTCTACTTAGGAGAATGAGGAAAGAAGGGTGAGGAAAGAAGATAAAGCTTTCTTTGCTGTAACTCCTCACAGGTGACTATCCTCTTTCTGACTGAAATGCGGGATTTGAAGGAGTTAGTAACTATGCTACTATGTTCAGAGTGCTGTCTAAGGTTGCTTAAATTACCATTTCTAATCAAAACAAATCACCAAAAGCTACTTTAAAAAAACCACTCAAAACATTCCTTTTTCCCTATGTATATATAGTTATACTTGATCATTTCAGTCATCACTGGATTTTGCTTCCTATGGTTATCTAAAAGATAAGGCAATTTAGTCAAGTTTCTTTTTGGTTCCTACAGTAATTCAGTGTTTAAAAGTTGGGAGTAAATAATATTTAAACTGGAGATTATTCTTCCTACACTGTTCAATTATTTCCCAAGTAAAATTGTATCGTTTTATCTTTCACGATGCAAAGGAGCTATCACAGTTCTTACACATCCTTCTGTGCAAAGCACGATCTTTTTATTCATGGGGGTCTTCTTCTCTGATCCACATAGCAAACAGTATTTACTATTCTGAAAGACATATCATATTAATCCTCGTGAAGGCTGCCAGTATATGAGACATCAAAATGTAATGCTGAAAAAATAGCTCATTTGCATGTTCTTTTTATGCTCGGTGTATTCAAATAACTTTCAAATAACTATAACGCTCAATAGTTGCATATCACGCAGCTGGACTTTCAATTCAGCTATTACAAAATCAGCAAGCCATTTGAAAACCATGACTTCCCATGCCCAACTGAGTCCATATTCCCAGTTGTGTTTGTATTAATCGCTATGTTATTCTACATACAGTGTTTATTCTCAGAAAATGTTCTGTAATCAGTAAACCCTCATAGTTATTCAGAGCTTGAGGTGCATATACCCTCCCTGAATAAAGACTAGCAAAGCAACTGTCCAGATGGCTTCTCTGTATCCTGGGAAGAGGATCTATGAGGAGGTTCTATCTTCCCATCATCTCCATGCTGTCCTTAGGGCCTTCTGTGTTCTCACCCTGACTAATGTTAGTATTCCACTGGAGAACACAGGAAAAAAGCTTCAAATGTCACAGAGACTGATTCCTTCTCCTTCCATGCAGCCTATTATCTCCAAGTTGATCTGTAGCTTTGATGCCTTTGGCAGGAAGGTGAAACTTTATTAATCAGCTCAGTACTGAAATGATGGGGGGGCATTTTGTAACATTAATATTTTCAAATTGGAAAAAAAAAGTTGTAATGCAGGGTTTTCTGCTGACCTTCCATGTTAAGAGCACTCTGCAGAGCCTATTCCCCAACACCACACGTTGGGAGAAACAACTGCAAGGTATCAACAAGCAACCTGCACATCACCAGGGCAGTTCTTCCTTTAGGCTCTGCTATTTCAATTACCTTAGTAAATATAGATCACATAATTAACAGAACACCTTTCTGTGCCAAAGATTTTGAGATGTACGCAGCAAATGACTGTGGGTTTTTTGTCATCTTTCCCCCAGGTACACTGATTTTTTCATCTGTTGTGCCTAACCATATACTAGTGAATTTCCAGTTCTTATATCTCCTGCTGCTTTTAGTTTCTGTTGGTTTTTTTTCATTAGCCTTCTAGTTTGTCACCCAACTGATATTATTTATTATATCTCTGTCTTTTTCTCATAAATTGCTTTCTATTTCACTTTATTCTAGTCTCCACTATTTTATTACTTGATCTTTCACTTTCAAAAACTACAATCTAGTTTTTCCACTCTGTGAAATTCTTTCCTCATATAAAACCCAAATATGTCGTCAGTTGAATTCAAGAAAGTTCTAAGTTTCTCCACAAATTCATGATTTGAACATGGGAGTGAGGAATTGGCTGTTTGGTGTCTACTTATTTAAAGGCAGGAGACCAAATGCCCCAGTGTTCATTTAAAAAGAGTATATTCACTTATTAAGTTTCTATATCAATAAATCAGGGTAGCATCAGTAAATTACAAACAAGTGCTTCTCCAAGACATATGTGTTTTGTCCTTTCTTTTGTTAGACTGTTGGGGCATAAGATTGAAATCGGAAATAAACAACAGAGTTAAGCTGTTTGAGCTAGATATCTGAGAGATTTTAACTTGAAAAATTCTTCATTTTGATTGGTTTGTTTGAGTCTTAGGATTAATTTCTAGGGGAAATGAGCTGAAATGTTGATTGATTGGGAAAATGCATAGTTTCCACTGAAAACAAGTAGTAACTCTCCCTTTTTCTTCCTGCTTCAGTCTGATAACAGTGGCAAGTCAATATCATCCCCAATAAACTAAAGGAGTTCAAGTGATCTTGTAGTAAGGATAATCATCTTTGAGTGGAATTCAGGTATGTCAATATATTTTAAAAAATAAATAGTAAAATATCTCTATTAGAAGCATTATTTGTGCTGTACTACTTCTAAGAAAAAAACACATGTACTTACAATGTAATTGTATTTAACATAAAAAGCTTAAAGGAAAAGAAATAATAAATCAGACTAGGAAAAGTTATTGTTAAAAGCACATTGGTATGTTTCCCTTAGTCCTTCTCAAATTTGAACCTTACCTCTGGTAACAGATTTTGTAGTTGACTGGGATATTGTTAAGGAGACTGTATTGTAAATGGCACAGAATTTTCATCTATTTTCCAAGAACGCTTTTCTTAGACTTTAGGATTCTCAGACATTTTTAAAAGGAGATTAAAAAACTATCTCTCAGGAACAGTTTTGATGTAGTGGATCATATCTTTTGATGGAGAAATAGCTTAGGCAGAATCTTAAGGTGCCTTCCATCTCTATTTTCTAATTTTGCGATCTCACAAAAACATACTTTAATTTAGAAGTAGCCTCTCTTTTGTGTACTTTGTTGATTTTCTTTTGGTATTTTTTGTTAAGGAACTACATTCTTAAACCCTGCTCTTTTCTGACAGGCAGTGATTGACCCATCTTTTTTTTAAGCTATCAACTGGTTCTTGACACATTTTTAATCCATTTCTTCTTTCAGACATTTGCATCTTTTCAAGAAATTACCTCTGAGGTTACCATGGGTCTCCCTTCACTATCATGTTTCTTTCAGCTTTCAGAATACCACATTAGGAATCAACCAAACCAGTTTCATCTCCATTTGTCTCCTATATGCCCTACTTAGCGTTTTGCTTCTTTATTTTTTGTTTGCTTGTTTGTTTTGCATTTCCCCTTTTTTATAAATACACTGTATTTTATCTGTTTTCTGGTATTCTAGCATGAAGTTTTCATCTGAAATAATGGAACTGTTTTTATTTCTTCTTTAGGTGGATGAGGATGACATTTCTATAAATAAAACAAACGATCATCTATATATTACACAATTTAATACTGTTCCCAGTGGGGGTGTGGGCAGGGGAAGTACCTATTCAGCAAAGTCTTTGAAACTGAGCTAACACACAATATTCCTCCTGAAGTATTCAAATGCACATCAGTAGATCTAGCAATGACACACAGTCTTTGACATTGAAGAATTGAAAAAAAATCCACATAGCTACAGAAGGCTGTCTCCCACACAGTAATTACCTTGTCATTTTTCTTTTAGTATATCAGTACCATTTTAAACATAAAATAAAAAAATTACATTTTGCTGCTGTGTTTCTGAGTTAATGGAAATAAGCTTTCATGGAGTCCCCTGGGAGTTTAGGTCTGTGTGTGCAGAAATGGTAAGAGAAATCATAAAATGGGATATTTTTCAGATACTAAAAAAATTTTTTCAAATGTTATTGTTTAATGACACAGAAAAAAGAAAACCAAAACAACTGCAGCAAAAGAATTGCAAATATCCTGTACTAACATATTAATATTCCAGGGGATTTAGTGGTCTGACTACTGACTCGATTTCATTGCATGTGATTTGTAATTAACACCTAGAACTTTATTTGCTAATGTGGACTAGCTCTGAGAGTTAGGACTTAACACATACAGGAACTTTTTTCCCTTTGAATAGTTAGCAAGGATACCCTCAGTTGTTCTAAAGAACTCTGTTAAGGAATGTGAGATATAAAAGAACACTGAGTGGAAGGATGGCAGAAATGATCTGACACCCCTTTGTATGGCTCTGGACAGGAAGCCTACACGTCCTGCTACATCTCCCCACCCAGAGAATCACTGTTTTCAAGCTAAACCAGATTGCAGAACAGGGCTGCTTCTTGTCCTGTATGTCGTATAACAGAGGGATTTTCTAATAAAGTACTTCAGAGCCATGGACAAGAAATAATTTTTCTGACTGAAAGCATGTGTTTTGATTTGATTTTTTTTTCTCAGTATGAACAGGTATTAAAAAAGATTATACTATTAATGTTTAATTCATGTTGTAGAATTGTGCTTGGTGCTTCTAAACAGGAAGTCTGTCCTAAATGCATTTTCTGAAAGTAATTAGGAACTCGAAGCAGGGAACCTAAAGGAAGCGAATCATAAACCAGTTCTTAGTGTGGTCACAAGTTCCCCTGAACAAGAGAAACACAGAGTAATAATACTGTACTAGAAATATTTTTCTTTTATAACATGTGTATACAAATTTTTATACAAGTTATACAAGTGCAACATAGTAGAAAGTTCCATTAACTCTTTCTTTTGGGCCTGCTACCCAATCATGTCAGCAACCTGTTTATTCATAGTTTTCATGTGATCACTTTCAGGGCAGACTGCCAGCACTACTTAACTTCTCTAGTCTAAAAGCGCTTGAAGAGCAGATGGTATTGGAATTCATCTTTCACAGGAGTATTTTTTCACTTTTTTAACTTGCATCTTCTTAATCCTTGATTGTCTTAAGCATCAGTTGGTCTTCCTAAAAATGGAAATCAAAGAAAACAAGATTTGCTCTGAATCAGACATATATTATAAAAGACTATCAGAAGATTTACTAGAATACTATAATGCTTTGGTCTGACCAAAGATTAAGATAGCAATTTGAAAAAGACCTGAATCACTCCAGATTATTTATCAAACTGACACTTCATGCATTAAGGGTGGCCCTGTTCTGTGAAATAATGTATTGTGAGTACTTTGCATTTAGATGTGTTCACAATGATTTTGAAACACCTCTAAAACATAGGAAAAGAAAATATTATTGAAATTCTTGGAAAAAAATAATGAAGAATTGAACTCTTAGGAAAATTTTCCTCACTCAAACAAAGATATGGTTTTCAGTAAGAACTGTTAACATGGAACAATTAGTCCTAACTATTGATAAGTATAGAGTAGATTAGAGTGAATTATTTAAGAGATTAATGGTCTAGTACTTTTCCTTAAAGGCTATTAACTACTATATTAATGCGCTTCCCACTGCACTAATATTAACTAGTCAAATTATCAATCCTAGTATGTGTTAATTCTTGGCATGTTGATGTCTAGACATATAGTCCCTATGAAGGAGGAGACAAAAAAGGCTATGAATATTAGAATCTCATAGAAGTAAAACAAATATTTCTAAAATTATTTTTTATTTCAAATATCACCGTGTCTAAATTCTCAGTTTATTGTATGCAGCATCATGAGCCTACACATGTTTTTCCCACTAGCAAAATCTGGGGTTTACCTCTTTCAAAGAGTTCTAATATATTGAACTTTTATACCTATAAGGTGATGGTAACTGCATGCATTTAAAGATATTTAACATAGTTAAATGCAAATGTGCAACACCTGCATAGGATATTTAGGAATTATATAACTGATTATCCTCTTTGTCCTCCTTTTTCATTGTGATCTTGTTTGGGAGATACCAGCATTTGAAAAATGTTGGAAACAATGTTTTTGCCTTTGACTATACCTTGCTTTTCTTGATCTTCAAATAGTATTTAATGTTCTTCATCACTGTCTAATTCCTCACCTATCCTGGACTGGATTCAGTGGGCAATTTAGGCTTGGAAAAGTTTGGAGCTGTTGTTTTGTCTGTAAAGTAAAAAAAAAAATCATCTGCAGGTCAATAATGAAGTTAATTGATTAAATTAATTAAAACAGATCAAATAAAACAATATAAAAAGTTCTACAATGGAAAGTTCTGTTCTACTTTTTGTAAGTTTATGTGAAATTTTGTAACAATTCTCATAAAGAAAAAAAAGGAATATTATATAAAAGAATAACAAACTAAACCACATAAAGTAGTTAAAGAAAAGAGGACTAAAGTAGAAAAATAAAAACTTGCAGCAGATATCACAGGTTCCTGACAACAATTAACAGATTTCCTTTTGTAGGGGGCTTTACAGCCTCCAAGAAAGATGCCCTCTTTTCAGGTATAAAGGACAGATTAGAAAACCATCACAGTTGACCAGCTTGCTTCTTATTTACTTCTTATGTTGATGCAGGTCTCCATTATGTGGCCGAATGCTGTCAAACTCTGGTTGAGAACATCTATAGAACAATATCTGGAAAAATATCTATAAAAAATTATAATTGATTTGTATATAATCTAAATGGTTAACTGTTGGCCCACTACCATTGCATTTGAATGATGTAAGTTCATGTGAAACTCCTTGCAAGCCCCTTGGTACAGAGTGTAAGGGTCCAATAACGCTAAAACCATCCCAGTTCAGGGGTAAAAACTGGAATACCTTACTGAACACATGAACCACTATTTAAGGGTCTTGGGGGCTTAACATGCTAATAAAGAGGCAGGATGCCAAATAGGGGATTCCACAATCTATTAGTATTTCCAGTAGCAGGGTTGGCATAAGGGAAAAAAGGGATTTACATTTCTTGTATCCAGTATTTACATTTGGGGGAAAAAGGATTTGATATTTCCAGTAAGCAAGATTATACTGGGGAAGAGTGGTCAGCTTTTCCCGAAATAAGGATTGCACAGGAAGGGGAAAAAACAATGGTATATCTGATAGCATCGTGTAAAGTCTCTCCACATCCTGGTGGGGGAGGCAGGTCAATGGATCTTGTCTGGCCTTTTAGATGGTGGGTTTTTCCCCAGCCCCTGTGACCCAAGGTTTCCTGTTTAATCCTAGCAGTTCTTTTTCTGTTGGTATCCAAATTTTGGACTGCAACAACAGGGAGCTGAGGTCTTGCTAAGGCATAGAGCACAAAAATGACAGAAAGGGAAAAGAATGCTATATTCCAACCAGCAGTGAGATTTGGTTATGGAGATGTATGTTTGTCACTTTCAGCATTGCAGGAGCCCTTCAGATAGTCACATACTGACAAGCATGAAAACACACTGACGTGGAAAGAATACTTAAGAGAGAAACTGAATAAGCAATCTTATGAGCTAGTCCTTTCCAGAAAGTTTTCATGCATTTTTTTTCAGATTTTTTAAAATATAAACTGCTAAACATCAAGGAAAATGGAAGATCTACGAACTGTCGGGTCACCAGTACATTAAACAGATGTCTTATTTCTACTCCCCAGGCCATGATTTGCTTATGCTTTTCACAGATGCATTTTGCAGTGAATCTCCTGATTGTTCTGACTAGGTGTCATAGTTTCTGACCTAATTTTTCTTTCCTTCCCTTTAAAAAAATAATAAAATACTTGATAAATCTGTTTGATACAGACTGAACAGAAACTCTTTTGAATTCTCTGGCAGAAGAGTTTTATCTGAATTTCAGATCACACATATATGTTCCTGCCTGGTGTGCTATTGTGGCACAGAATAAATCCTTTTCCCCAAAATAGATAGGTAAGGGCAAATCTAATGGTAAAGCAAAGTGTAAGATTTCCCACTGAACCTGGACATGTTGTCTTGTCTTTCAGCCATATAACTTCCTGCATGAAATAGGAAATGGCAGTCAACAGCAGTATGTTATATAGTAAACCTTGGAATCTCAGAGACCACATTTAGTTGCTCCTCTGTGTGGGGAGGAGGATGATCCCCAGCACATTACAGTGTACTGTGGAAGAGAACGTTATTGCAGCTCCTTCTCTAGCTCAGAAAGGTGCACTGGCACACACCCGATGAAGTTGCTGGAAGTTATAGCATCGAAACACCCAACAAAGCTCTGAAATGCTGGCATTTCTGCTGCTCAGGATGAACAGCAATGCCTACACTAAAGCTGCCCTTTGTCTATGATGCATCTCAATGACAGTGGGATTCAGAGATTAGACCTCCAGGGTAGGATCTTGCAAACGAGCTCAAAGCAATCTGAATCCCTTGCAAAAAAACCACAGAGAAGTGTCCACTCCTGCCATGGAGCACAGCTGCAGAACTGACAGGGTGCTCAGCTGGGACTCAGTAAATGTCTCTTCCATATCTGATTGCATTTTGATGAAAGTATTTTCCATCTCAGCAGAGTGCCCTAATTGCAATGTTACCAGACAGTCAGGGACATATCTCTCTTGCTCTAAATTTCTTCAGCTGAAGGTATTTAATTAATTTCCCTACCAGAAAGTAATGAAATAGTCACTGGAACAAAAAGAAAGGAGAGGGAAGAAACAAAAGGTTGATTCATGTGCAGACTCTAGTCCTTGCTCCAGTGAGCACTGCAGCCTCTTAATTGAAAGGTAGCATTTCCCACAGCAGAGAAATTTACCCTGGAATGCAGCTCAGCCCTGTGGTTAAGTTATTTGGTCATGTATTAGCATAGGCCTGAGCTGTGCTGACTTACTGGAGATTATAACTGGACTGGTTTAGCCAGGTACTAGGGGACAGGGGAGGCAAAGGAGGGAGGCCCTTCTTGCGTATCCCTGTCTATTTATTTTTGGCTGCTTCCTGCTCCCTAAAAGCCCAAATATATTGTTTTCTATTGAGAACTTTAATAAAGTGGTAGAACATATATCAGCAGTCACTGCTTCCATTTTCTCATCAAATATAGCACCCCATGAATTTGAGAAATGCACAGTTTTTTGAGTAGTGGGAGTGTGGAGCTAGTTGTGATTATTCCCCCTCCAGTCTAGTAGGGGTGGTTACACCTATTTATTCAGCTTCTGAAAAGGTAATTTCAAAATGGTATGAAAATGTATCAGGAATTCAAAGTCGTACTAGAATGAGAGAGCCATTAGATAGTGTAAATAAAATCTGAATCAGACTGCATTTAAAGCAGTATTAAGGCACTGTGACACAATGAAGTGGATGTCAACACTATCTCCTGGTTGTTGTAATTCTGTATAATTGCTCTTAATATTTGTATATAAAAATGTTTTTTTGCAACTCAGTAATGAATGAATTATATATGGTCAGGATTCAGTAGGCAGTTAAAAGATGCAAGTTTACTGTGTCCTGTGGGCTATGTATAATACTTGCAATATTCTTCAGTCTGAAGGCTACATTGGACTGTACTCATGTGAATTTAAAGGCAGTCTCCCAGTTGCGTCTTCAAAAGTCTCAAATCACCTCATGCTTCAGTGGAGTTGTATCAACACAATACCTATTTTTTTCTGCTGAAATCACTCACAAAGAGTAATCACTGTGTAAAAACATTTCCATTTACAAATAAAATACAATGTGAGACAACGTGATTGCATAAAAACTTTAGGTGGTCCAGTTTGCCACTTTATTTATTTCACCTCTAAAGTTATATGTGGCAGATCACAAAACATATGAATAGCTTTGAAAGTAGGTAATGCTTACCTACAGAATAAAAAACATAGTGAAAGTAATTATTTTTTTACTAGGAATAAATAAGCATTAGCTACTAAGGTGCACTTGCTTCTCAGCATTACCCATAATCACAAAAAAAGCACCACTCCTCTCAAGAGGATCTCATGCAAGATCAAAATTCTGTGGCTCTACCAGGCATTCTTGAAATTGTCAGTAACTGTAATAGTCATGACTGTCACAGAGATTAATTTCTTTCTATCTGCAAGGATCTGTGATTGTGGAATTTGCATTGATGCTGCGATAGTGTGAATCAATAAATTAAATATACTAGCTATTATATCTTCATAACCAGCGTGTGCATATGTAAGACAGATAAAAATTAGAGGTAGAAAAAGAAATGGAATTCAATGTTCAGTAAAGGAGCAACAGGTAAATGAGTTATCATTGATGTCACTTAAGTATTAATAATTAGAGGGTCATGAAATGAAAAATATTGATAACCAGTTAAAAAGCCTTTTAACACTGTGCTAAAATGAAGAATATAGTTGATTACATAAAATACTGTTATGGGAAGAGGGAAAGAACAGGGAAGAAGATTTTCTCATTATGTATAGATATATATTGACACCTGGGAAAGAAAAAAAATCCTCTGCATGTTTTGATTTGTGCCCCAGAAATTTTTCTATGCAACATTTTCTTGGACATGATGACGATAAGATGGGCAGCTGTCAGTCTTCAAAAGTCTCTAGAAGTGTCAATTTGATTGTATGACTGTACAGAGTGATAGAAAATCAAACTTTTTAATTTTCAACCTTCTGTGTGGAGGTAGACCCTTAGTTCCGATTTCTGTTTAAACATACAATTATTAGCTACAGTTAGCATTCAGATACAATCAGAGTATGCCTGTCTTTGGAAACAAGACAGAGAAAAAAATTACTTAAATAAAAAAGATGAAGTAAAAAGCCTTCCATAATAAAGACAGTTGCAAGATTATCCACAAAAAAACCCCACATGCTGGACAGTGCAGTCAATGAAAAAGTAATAATGTGAGGATTTTTGCTGTTAAAATTATTTCCATATCTATAATACCAGTGACAGGTACAATATTAGGAACAGTTGCTTGGACTGGAATACAGGTCATCACTCTCTATTCAGGCACTGTGTCATAAAATCATAGAATGATTTGGGCTGGAAGGGTCCTTTACAGGTCATCTAGAATAAGCCCTCTGCAATGAGAAGGGACATCTTCAACTAGACCAGTTTACTCAGAGCACCATCAAACCTGACTTTGAATGTTTCCAGTGGTGGAGCATCTACTGCCTCTCTGGGCAACCTGTGCCAGTACTTCACCACCCTCATTGTAAGAAATTTCTTCATTATATTTAGTCTGAATTTACCATTCTTTTAATTTAAAACCATTAGTCCTTGTCTTGTTGCTACAGGCACTGCTAAAAAATCTATCTCTATCTTTCTTATAAGCCCCATTTAAATACCGGAAGGCTGCTATAAGAGCTTTCTCTTCTCCAGGTTGAGCAACTTCTCTCTGCCTTTCCTCAGAGGAGAAGTGTTCCAGCCTCCTGATAATTTCCATGGTCCTGCTCTGAACTCACTCCAACAGGTCCATGTCTTTCCTGTGCTAGGGACCCCAGAACTAGATGCAGTACTCCACACGGGTTCTCACCAGAGTGGAGTAGAGTGGTAGAATCACTTCCCTCAATCTGCTGGCTGGTGGTATCATTCCACTTTTCAGAGATCGGAGCTCCCAGTGTGACAATATCAACACTTATCCATTCGCTAGCATTTGTGTAACTGATGAAAGTAGTGTAGAGGATATTGCGTAGGAGAGGAGGGAGAAGTGGTAGGAACATTTGCCATTTTAGGTTTGGTTTTCTACATTTCTTAGTATGCCTGGAAGTAACCATTTATCTGACAAACTGAATATTGATTCTGCATTTGTGATCATTCAATCTTTCTTGATATCATTTGTTATGTGACACGAAATATCCAATATCTTCCCAGGTTTGCATCAAGACCAACTCCTTTTCTAATGTGCACGAATTACATTTTTCCAGAAATGTCTTGGTTTGGTTAATAACTAGTTAATTCAGTGCAAATATATGTTTTGTTTTCTTTCCTGCTAATATTTTCACACCCCCTGCTTAAGAAAGTGCATTTGTTTTACATCTAAAGATGATTCGACAGACTACTGACATTTAGTTGCTTTCAAATGCTTCCTTAAATATTGCTGTGACTGTTTCTTTCCAGTCTCTTATGTCTATAGACCAATCACATCTGCTATACTGGTCACTTATCTCCAATTCCATCAATTTCTTTTAGAAAAATCAGCCTTCTTATATATCGTAGTCTACACACATCTTCTACTTTTTTAATCTTCTCTAAATATATATATTTTCTCTATTGCTCCTATCTTTATAACTGTTTTAATTAATTTATTTATGCTGGTAAGTCTCTCTTCTCCTAATGCTGCTTGAGTAATGCAAACTGATACGTAAATGAAAACAATGACTTTGGCTCACAGTTGCTTGTTAAATCTTCTCATTAATGTTTTTTTTTCCATTCCCTGGTTAAATTTTTTCACCCTGACAATTCAAATGGGGCATAAAGTACTAATTATTTTTCTTGTTACATCATTTTTAAATTGTTGCATTCATGCATATCAGAATTAATACCACATGACTCAGGGGAATGGTTCTCCACAAAGGGTGAAATAACACCATCAACCAAAACATTGCTCTGGAGTCTGTAAATACTTATGTAAGTAGCAAACGAATTATTAAAGAATAGGGTTAATTAATGAAGAATTTTCACTTGTGAAAGCTAAGTTTTTACCCCTATTAAAATATTATAAAAAGCATAATCAAGTCTACAGAAACATAATTGGGATCTGCATAATAGATGCTATGCTAGCAAAGGGTCAACTGAGTTTTCACTGGAGACAATTACAATATTTTCTTTGTTCTAATGAGAATAGCCAAGGATGATAAAGACATTTCATTGTGTGCTTGAGTAATATGTTCCTTCACGCTGTGGGCTTGAAAGAAAAAGCTGCTCTTTTAAGAATGCACTGATTCACACACAAGAAAACCCAATCTTTTAACTGCAGTTGCTACATAAACTCTTACTCTGCTTAGTATCTGGCAGGTAGTATTAAGAAGAGTATACAATAAATTACGTTTCTCATATATTTTGTTTTCTTTGATTTTGAAATCCAGAGAAAAGCTTGTAAATGTTATAACTGTGGAAGTAGAAGTGATTCTTTGTATGTGCTACTGTTGATGTCACATTTGTACTATCATAAAGAGGGATACACTTCAGTTTCTCTTTCCAACTCATTAATTACAAAGATGTTATAAGTTAATTTCTGCAAGAACTTATATTCTAAATCAAAATCACCACAAACTAAATGTAGATGCAAAGAACTTCGGTGGGAGCAGGGAGTGGGTCTGAGAGTAGGGTTCCTATCACAAGGCAAATTAAATGGCTATTCATCTTTATGAATAGGTGGCTGTGAGTCCCCTAATTTTCCCCCCCTTTTCTTTAATATATACTTGTACAGTAGTGCATGTATAGATTACCATATATTTATAAAGCAAATAGTTAAGGCTGACACAACAGACTCAAAATAACAGACAAAAGCCATTCTCCCCTCTTTATGGGTATTCTAAGCACTAAAGAAAGGCCTTACTTTAAGGTGTTGTTTACCATATCCAGTATGTAATACAGCCTCTGCATCTAAGGGCTGAATATATATCTTAGTTTTCTATTGAACGATTCCACTTTTCCCCATTCAAAATGGCAATGTCTCATTAACTGGTTGGGTGATGGGTATAAAACTGGTAACTATGTAATTGAACAGCAATTGAGCACAAACAATGTGTGTATATGTGTTTGAGTGGGTGTAAATTTCTCCCTGACACGGTCTCCCTCACTTAGTAAACTCAATGAACTGGGCTTAGCACAGTCATGATGTTTGGCATGTCACTGTTGAAGGGCTCACTTGTAAGGGTCGTATCCTGTATGAGAGCTGGGTGCCATTCTGTAAACTGAAAAGTCTTCCTCATGGCAATATTTTCTGCAAGATTTTAAGCAAGATGGTGATTTTTTTTTTTTTTTATTTAAGTGCCAGAAGACACCAATGACTACATGAATCATGTTAAGAAAAAAAGCTGGTAGACACATATGGCTGGGAGCCTCTGGCTTTGAAGACAAATCCTGGAGAATGGCTGCATTCTGTGTATCTAACACCAAATTTCCTGCAATACTCCTAAGACATGGTAATCACTTGTGTTTGTGTATATGTGTCTATGTGTTCAATTGAACGTATATGAAACAATATGAAGGCTGTACAGGCAGTTTCTGAAAAGACTGTCACAGCATGAAATTGATGGGGGTGTGATGCAAGTGAGAAGGATGGAGAATGCAATGCCTCCTCATCTAGTGTTGGGAGATTTCTGTTTGACAAGAGAAAGAAATAAACCTGGTACAAGCTTATCCCTGATGTCTACAGTGGGGCTTCCTTGGCCTGTGCTATAGGTCCAACCCAAGGATAGAGGCTACAAGGACCAAAAATCCCATACGTTGCTAACCACTGAGCAGTGAAGACATTAGACATCACGCACAAAATTATTTAGATATCACCAGTGGTAGCTGGGACTAATGATATTAGGAATGTTTCAAGTACAGAGAAGAAAAAGGAGAATTCATACTCCAAAATATTATTTAAACCTTTAAAATTGAGAAAAAAAGCGATATAATCAACTTTAAAAAAAAATATTACAAACTGCTGAAGCATTGCTGAGTGACTCCCCATAAGCAACAGGGTAAAAAGTCGTAACTCTCCTGCATTCCAGGCTGTAAGTGCTTATTTGCACACTAAGGCAATATTTTATGTATCATTATGAAAAAGAAACATTGTACTCCCCAGTTTTATCTATGTTTTTGTGACTGATTGGGTTCCCACTAGGAGACAACATAAGACCATAACGAAGGACCCTGAAAACTCCTACACACCAGAACTAGACCACACCATACTCTTAAGGACACTAGTTCTAATGGTAATGCTAGGACAGCACATTTCATTTTAGTAAATAACTGATAAGTACTAATTACTAAGACTCTAAAAGATTTCTTATCTTTGGGGTTTTATTTCCCCTACATGTCAGGGGAAAAGTTATATCTATTTCTAATTAATATAAAAGCTTTGCTTCTGCATACCCAGTGGCTTTGTAGATTTAAATTTTTGGAGATCATTTGCTGTGAATTATTCATGTGAAACATTTGACAGTAAATGTAATGAATGGGAACTTATAGAATGCTCACTACACTTCTACAATGTAAAACCAACTGAAAAGGGATCTATTTTCACATGAGCTTTTTTTCAGTTAACAGAGAATAGCCTACCTGAGTCATAGCCAACATATATCATTTTCTCAGTCTGTAGTTATTAAGTCATTCTTATTACATCATTCAGGTAAAATATAAAAGCAAATTCTTGCTTCTTCAGTGAAAAGTAGCTCTTCCATCCTCTGGCAGCCAGAATTTAAACTCTAATAACTCAAAATTAACTTTAATACAGTTCAATTGCTATAATTTAAACTGCATCAGAATTAAGTTTGTCTTCAAATGCCATTTTGTGACAAGAGCTTGCAAGTATCCTTATCTTTTTGCTTCAACCTAGCACTTTCAAACATGTTTCAAGGCACTTTTTTCTTACCAGATCTGAGATTGTGGGCTGATAACACTGTCAGGCACATCAATATGGGTGATGGTAAGCCACTGTGTAAAAGATGACTGCTCCCCAACACCTTCCCTTTCATCCTTTGAAGGTGCATCTTCAGGACAATGTTAATCTCAGAACGTGGACCATCAACAAGGGGAGCCACTGCAAGGTTGTGAACAGAGGCTGTCAGCCTTTCAGCTGGGCCTCCTTTGCAATTTGAAACACTTACGGCAAATCACCCAAGCCCGGAAGGTGAAGTTCTGGAGTTCTCAGCATTGGGTTTTTTTCACAGTAGGACATCATGATGTGTGTCAAGAGGGATGAAAGCATGGGTGTAGCAGTGCATAGGGGGGCAGGCTATATTGAGGCCTGTGTGGGGAAGAAAAAGGCAGTGTAGAAAAATTACATGGCTTTGGCCATACTGCTCAGGAGTAGCATTCTCTACCTTAAGATATATCTCCTATGCCAGAAAATAGGAATTGTTCTCTACTGAAAGTCTTAGCTGACTTGCATCAGCCACTATTCTAAAAATGCAACAGATAAACATTTATGTGCTGGGCACATGTCATGGCCTTGTCACATTCCCTAAGGTAATGTAGCCTTTTCTACTAAACATTACCTTGAATTGCAAACATCTATGTTACATAAGCACTTGTCTTGACACCAAATACACTGAGGTCACACACTGACCTGCAAAACAATGGAAATGAGATGTACCAGGCAAAATGCTACATGAAGGAATATGGACTTTCCTACCAATCACATGCACACATACGAATCTTGGTCTGCTAGAAAATTATACAGGCTTATGTCTCCAGTATGACTACAATGTCTATTTTCATTCTTTCACAATCTGGTGTCAAACAGAGGCATCTCTTTCATCTGATTATCATATTTTCTTCTTCTAGCCTAGTAGTTTATGCTCCATCTTATAACTGACTTTTATGAAGTATTAGGGCCAAACTTATTCAGATGCTTATGTGTTCCTGAATACAAATGTGTTCTTGAATTAAGACTGAACAGTGATAAAAACTGAGTGCATAAACACTGAACTTCAGGCATTTAAAAAGCATTCATACATATGTATTTTATATATAGTGTGGCATTCCGGTTAGTCAATTAATCCCTAGCTTTGATCATAGTTTAGCAGATTGTGTCAGAACAACAACTCCTTTCTTCCAATCAAAATGCTAGATAAGATAGAGATCTATCTTAGCAGGAGACCTTTTTCATATGTGTACGAAGCTATAATTTTGTTGAACAGCTTGTTCATAGGAGGATTGTACCCAGCAGAAAACCAAGTCCTCCAACACAGCACTTTTTTCTGACAGTTGGAGGTCCTTTGCTGACTTAGCCCATAATGTTTTAGCTATGCAAAGGCTCCCAAGAGACACACATAGTTTATTGTGCAGAGAGTGCAATATTTTTTGTATGCTTATTGCCAGAGTAAATCAAAAGACATGTCAGACAATTTCATTGTCATGGCAATCACTGGCAGGGCAGGGCCAGTTTCAAGCAAGAGAAAAAAAAAAGAATGCAAGCAACTCATCTAACCGGCGAGTATGACAAATGGAGTCTAGTCAATTCTATGTTTTTTCTGCCAGAACAATTTCTTCTTTAGAATGCTTATTCATATACAGTAATATAAAATGTGTCACAGAATCACTGAGGTTGGGAGATTTTCTACTCCCATATTCTGCTAAGAGAAAGGTCAATGTGCTCAAAGGCAGGTTGCTCAGGGCCATGTCCAGTTAGATTATTAACAGATCCAGGGATGGAGACTCCACAACAAGCCTAGGCAACCTGTTCCAGTGTTAAATCACCCTTACAAGGAATGAGGGGGTTTTCTTTTGATTAAATGAAATATTTCAGTTTGTGCCGCTCATCCTTTCACCAAAAAGAGACTGACTCTGGTTCCTGTACTCCCCTGTCAGGCGTTTGTAGACATTTATAAGATCTCTCTGAACCTACTCTTTACACTAAACAGTCCCAGGCCTCAGCCTCTCTGAGAAATGCTCCAGTCCCTTAATACACTTTGCATAATTATGTGAGAAAAATACTTTTAAATAATATTGAGTACATATTTACTCCTTTACAATTATGAAGGTGTCATAATTTATAGTAGAAAGTATTTATAATTTATAGTAAAAAATATTTATAATTTATAGTAGAAAATATTTATAATTTGTAGCTGAAAGTATTTTTTCCTTTATTCTTTAAAATGCTTACTCAAATTCTGGCATAGCTATTTTTAGAAGATTTTTATTGTTTTGTAAACCATGCCCTTGAACCTACTGAGAATAGTTTTTTTTTTTTTTCTTTTTTTTTTTAATCACAAAAGGTGCAGTTTCAAGTGGAGTTTCTCCTAAAAAGGTACAGTTCTGCTTGCTTATATTTCTGTTGTTCCTGTGCATTGCAGAAAAAAAATCAGCAATGGAAAAAAAGCAACACACTAATCGCTTTTCTTCTAAGAGCTCAAGTTTGTGCCTGGAACAATAGGTCTAGTCATCCTCAAAGACTTGGGCATTAATCATTGAATTCATTATTATTTTAGGCTGCTTTATTTTCATACAAAAATTAGTCCCAGTTGCACAAACACATTTGTCACTCGTATGTTGCAAAATTATGTACATATGTAAGAGTACATATTTTCCTACTCTGCTCTCCACTAAATCCCATTTCTTTTTCTTTTAGGTCCCTAAAATGATCACTGTTATTATGTCTAAACTCATGTCCAAGTCACTGCTAAGGGATTACTTATTTTTTAAGCACAAGGTCCTATAAAACAGTGATATCCGGTGAATACAAAGATTTCTTTCCAGTTTTCACATATGTATTGAACCTATTTCCTGATTTAAATCTTACCTTAAAATCTTAATGTGCTCTGAGGCTTGTGGTGGATTCTATGCAAAGCACATTGTGATGACATGTAGGATTGATGATGCAAAAATAACTAATTTGCATTCTGTTTATGACCGAAATTCTTTCCAGAATTCAGCTTGCAGCACTGAGAGGTGCAAAGGTAGCTAAATTTGGTTGTTGATTTTTTTTTCCTTTTGGTCTCTTTAAGGCAAAACTACAAAAATATTTAAACATAGTTTTAGTCTTATGTTTGAAAATCAAAAGCATGGTTTCAAATAACAAAAAAAAAAAAGAGGCAAGTTTTCACATCTTTACTCTGTTTGATGCTGACTTTCCTTGACTATTGTGTTGAAAATGTTAGGAATCAATATTTTGCATAATCTGCAAAATATATACTTTGCAAAATATTCTCAATATGTTAAGAAGATGGTATGCTCATTGTGCTACCTTATCTATGTAAGGAAGGAGTAATGGGAAGTTGCTGCCTATATCTTCTGATAAAATTCAACATTATTTCCTTAAAGTTCAAGTATGTATTTATTTCCCAATACTCATCCATGAGTGTTAACCGTTGCAGAACAGAGCTTTTAAGGAACCGTAGACAATAAAAATTTTAGAAAGTACAAACAGTTGCCACTGTCCACCCATCTAAGCATTCTGGGGATTCTATCCAATCACTGTCATAATAACAATTAGATTCAAATATTGTCTTTTTAAAATTTAAGAGCTGCTTTCGCTAATGCAATTTGAATATAAATTCAGCTAGAATACAAGAGATTTTTTTTCTTTTTAGTCCCTTCAGCATATATATGAACAAATGGACATTTTAGATCAAATTTTGGCACAGGAATTTGGAGATTACATTTAAACTGAACTCCGTTTGTATATCTTCAACACTGATCATGACTATAAATCGCACCTCAAAACATCACCCTAATTATTTGTCAAGTTCTCATCAGCATATAAAATAACCATCAGCTTTATAATCAGCTTACATCTTCCCAAGTAACTGTTTTGCAGAGCTATAACTTTGCTTGATCAGTACTGATATTTTCCTTGATCAGTACTGATATTTCTTTACACTTCACCTCAAAATTTAAACTTTTAAAATGCATCAAATTACATTCTCATTTCACAAAAGATATTACCTTGAGACTGGTAGATAGTGACCAATTCATATTCCTTAGTATTGCAAAATTATTTAATTACCAGTGTACATTAATGAAGATATTAAATCAGTTTGTTATGGATATGATCACTGTGATACACAGTCTTCTGTGTATCAAAATCAAATTTTGAGGAGACACATCTTTACCTTTCAATGAGTAAATAACACACAAAAAACATTTCCTAAATGGAAGCTTCCACCTTCTAGGTAATTTTCAGAAGAGATTTTTTTGTCCATGATTACCATGTCATTGCACAGAGATTTGTTTTGAGCACTGTGAATAATGTTACATTTTAAACTTAACCTTCAGTACTTAAATTTCCTGTCAGATTTCAGTGCCAAAACACATATGGTTACAATTAAGGCATGAAACCCAGAACTTCATCTAATTTTACATCTTGGAAAATGATCCATGCAATCTGCTTGATGTAGAACTTCACAGGACTATGGTTGTGCTCATGGAACTATTAGTGGCTGATAGTGAAAATTGGGATCAATTTTGCTTTAATGCAATATATTTAAATCTGTTACATGGCCCAGAAGAGGGCATCGCATATATTTATGTCACTTTTACTTCTGGGTATGTAACAGACTTTAGCGGTGTTCAAAACACAGAGGAAATTTTACTGGCAGTATAGCATTTCTCCATTTTTGTTTTTAAATAAAAGCCATTGCAATTATGAATCTACCTTAATATGGTTTAGTACTAAGGGAAACCTATTTATCATTTTTGGCACCATCTCCACTGCTTTTTACATTATGCTAGGAATAAAATCAGTATGTCAGTACACAGACAGCTACAAATATGTATATTATGACAAATAAAACCAATCCCTCTTTTCCCACAATCTCACCTTATTTTTTCTTTCTCACGAAACTAGTACAAAGCTAACAACAAAAAGGAGGGAAACAAGAGGCGTCATTTTTAAAATTGGAGATGACTGTAATTTTCTAAGCTAAATACTACAGTAGTAAGAAAGTTTGATATTTACTCAGACTATCATAGTTCATTCTATTTGCCAACATTTCACACAAAAGTGCTAACAGCCAGGAAGGGTCAACTCTGTGTTGAAAGCTTAGCACAATTTTTCTGGTTTATCTTCATGGAAAGACTATTCTAGAAACTTGAAAGTGGCTGAGCAGAGGGCTTTGTAGAATATTGAGCTGCATAATGTTCAGCAAACATGAAATAAAAGATTTTTTTCTTATGAAATTCTATTTCCTTTTGCAAACTATACAAGTGTGTAATTAACAATCAGGTGGTATTTAATATTTCGGGAAAACAAGAGGCACTCAATTTTGTCCTCAATGATCATGTTATGTCAAATGCTCATACAGTTTTGTGCCATCACATTCCCTTTATAGTTGTTACTTGTTCCAACTAATATTTTTCCTTATTACTGTAAACTGAAATATTTCCCTTTATAAATCAGTTAAATATAGGGAAGAATTAAAAAGTTAACATTCATTTTGGATTGCAACACCCATCTAATTATTCTTAATATGATTTTAGTTGTATAATGTCACTTATTGCAGAATCATTTTTAATATGTGCTATAACTAGTGGAAGAATAAATTAATTCCTATGTGAGTATTCTTTAGAACTACTACATCATAGTAGTACATGTTACAAACATATCTTAATTTGGTGCCATAAAAAATAGCAGTTTAAGTAAATATTTAATCATTCTGTTTAACAGAATTTTAACATTGGCCAGAATGAATAATACTTAAGTATGTTTGCAGTTCCATTATCATATGGAACATAAGTGCAAGCTAATACATTATATATAGTAAACATGATTAAATCTTTTTCTGCTCATTTTTATTTCAGATATTCTTGCCTTATTTTAATTTTGGTATTTTAATGGAATTTCCATACTACAAATGTATGCAAAAGTATCTCAAATCCAACTCTCCAGTTCAGGATATATACAGACATTTATTCAAATGGCTCCTACTCATAAGTGTGCAGACGGAGGAGCAGGGAGACGTGTATAATTAATTTACTTAGAAATGTCATAAAACTCAATGATGGATAATGAAATAATGCAGCAGCAAATACATAAATATCACTTAATTCCATCATAAACTGTGATGTGATGGAAATAATGTTGAATAGTAACTTAGGATGAAGTTTATGCTTGATGATAAAATACTTTTATCAGATAGGTCAACACATTCAATGTGGCATATTTCTCTAAGGTATGTATATGGTTATGTTCATATTCATTAACATTTCAAATTTGAAAGATCCACTGATACTTGATTGTCCTAAATAACTTTAAAATAATATTCTACCATGATGTAAATGTAAAAACATTATTGGTAAATAGGTATAAAAATTAGAAGAAAGCTTCCAGTAGTTTATTTCAAATTGTGTTCTTGTTCAACATCATACACATAAAAACAAAGCATCAAAACCCTCCCTATACTTGAAATATTTGTCTTTATATTGAAAATACTGAATCATGTTATGAGAAATAAAAATATGATTTTTTAGAGACATATCGCAAAGTTGTAAGATACCTAAGTTCCAAAAAAACCCTAGACTTGAGTATCAAGGTCTTTGTCAGCTGGATAAGGGAAATGCAAGAGTTCTTAAAATCTTTTGGGGCCATTTTTGTACAAAAGGGTTCTTTTCTCTCTTTGGGCTAAGGACAAAGGAAGATCCATCAGCCTTGACAGTGGATGCCTTGCAGCCAATCAGAATAAAAGGAAAGCCCCTTTCAGAGAAAATAAACCTTTTTAGGTAAAAATGAATATATTAAACTTATCTGAAAAAGGGTGGGATTTTGTGAAACTATAAAATGTGTGAGATGTAAGGCCAAAGGGTCTTTTCCCCCAGAAACTCAATGGGGGAAAGACCCGGCATGCCGAATAAATTCTTCTTTGTTTCTTTGTTCCCTGAGTTTATGCCGTTTTTCTAAATTTAAAAGAGGGATTTTTCCCACAATGTGGTATTGCAAAAATAGTATGATTCTTTCTTGTAAAATGTAATCTAAGCAAGCAAGGAGAAAGAGCTTTAGACCAGAATAATCAATAGTTTTTAAAATTACACAAAAAACTTTGTTTTACTTAACATGTTAATTTTCCTCTTAGATGTTTTATCTTGTACATTTTGATCATACAGTGTAATAATAACTAAAAATTATCATCAGGCATTAGAGAGTCTATCATAAGTATATATTAACAGTGTGGCACACAGAATTTTAACCGTATGTTTCTCTGCATGGAGTCTTCTGTATATCCTTGCAGTCTTTGGGGTGAGAAGAGGAACTGACCTCTTGAGATACTTGTCAGGCTTTTTCTTATGAATTCATGTGAATCAAATCAAATAAGTATCTATACTGTTTCACGTAGTGCCTGGACTAACAGAATCAAAGTATACATTAGCTGAGGTGACAGCTATTCAAAGGATGCACTCAACAGCCTTTTCTCAAATCCTAATGTAGTCTTCATGTACAGCATGACAATTACAGTGAAAAAAGTGTCTGAACATTTGCTATGAAAAGGGAACTGCGGGATTATATCACTACAGATACATACCAAAATGCAAAAAAGATCCCCATGGGACTGCTTTAGAATTACAAATTGGTATAACTTATCAGAGTTCATCTGCAATATGGAGATGCAGGATTGAAACTGCCAGCATTAGCACAGTATCTGTATTTTCATTCCTGACCCTCTCACACCTTTCAGCAACAAATAAGTGTATTAAATCTAAAGCTCTCAATCTGTGTATTGGACAGTTCATGTTTGTGAAGCTAGGAATCCTTTACTAAAATTCAAGTTTACTTCAGAAAGGTTTAAGACATGATTATCCTGAAATGTCATAAAAATTGGTTCCACTTAAGAACAGTGAGAAACGATATGTTTCTCATATAGCAATTATAACAGCAGCATGCTTTTTCGAAATAATTGCAAGAACTCTGAAGTTATACTGACAATAGTTAACCACCACAAATGCCCCAGACAAAGTAAAGAAAGTGGTGATATTCACATGATGAGCTTTCAGTGTAGAATCAGATAACCCAAATGTCTTATTTCCAGGTGTTATCATTCAGTTCTTTAAATTATTAGAGAGATGCCTCTGCCTGAATTAAGGTGCAAATGAAATCATATACCAAAGTCAATATTACAGTTTTTTATTTAACAGTAAATGTGAAGTAGAGATAGAAAGAAATAGGAAAAAGAGAGAGTGGGGGAAGACAAAGAGAGTGACAAAGAGACAGATTAAGTAGAAAAAGTATCACCATTCCATGGGTTCCAGCAGCATCCCATTGATCTCTTCTTGTGGTCTTCTCAGATGTGAGAGGTCCAGTCTTGTCAAAGTGATTGTTGCAGTCTGGATACATCGAGGGAAGCCCAGGGTGTTGAGGGAAGGCCCCGTGTGGTGAGGGAAGAAGTCTGTTGTGGTGAGAGAAGAAACCTATGTGGTAAGGGAAGATAGTCCGTGTATTTATTAGGCTAAGGCTAGGTAGAAATGTCCTGGTATGTCCTGTGGAGTGGGGAATTTTACAATGGATAATGTAATAGCAGATCACGGGACATTCCATGAGTCTTTGACACCTTCTAAGATATTAGAGCTGCCTGTTGTGTCAGCACAGTTGAGTCCATCATGGCCCATTATGGTCCAACAGCAGAGATGAATATCTATCTTCAGGCTTCTTGTGAATGTTCTGGCAGTTCCCTGAGAGTTATCACAGCTGAGTAATTTGTGTAAGGACAAAGAAACATTAATCCATCTTGCAGGATTTACCTCTCTCCTTGTCTCATTCAACACCCAGGTTGTAGCCTGAGGTGTTGGTTGTGCATGGCCTCAGCACCTGGGTAGTTACTTTGCTCATTGTCAGCTTGCACCCTGATTGTTTGAGCCGATAGCATTCCAGTCTCTCACAGCTGTGGATATGTTCCTCTCCTGGGATAACTGGACAATAGTATTGCCTTTATCTTATCCCGAGTGCCCCTCACAGTCCAAATTACTAAGTATATTCAGGGAGGGGTGGGCTTTGGTAAGCAGTTGCTTCTTTGCACAGTTTGCTACAATGGACAAATGGTTTTGGTGATCTTAACAACGTTTAAGCCATTAACTATTTCAGTCTCTCACACCTGGTTAAAAGAAATAAAAGTAAATAAACCATGATTTTAAATCTAAAACTCACTACTGGTACCTTTATTAAGATTGCCAGGCATATAACATTTTCATATTCTATACACAGTTTTTCTAGCGTGAAGAAATTTGCAGTTTCTTGAACACTCATCATCTTTTGAATTTGAAGACCTTATATCACACAGCCTTTTTCCACTTACTGAAATAAAAAAATGAATTAACTTCATCATGGCTGGGCTTCGCGAACGAAGATTTGGGAAGGGCTCTACCAACGTTTGTTACAAGCGCGCTGGTGGCTAAAAAGGCCAGTACGAGATAGGCACGACCAGTTGCAAAAGGCACAGCACAAGGACTCCTTAGGTGGAATATTCTGCAGGGCATGATTCTGCGTTGTCTTTTCTCCTCAAGAGTGATCCTGCGTGCTTTCTCAAAGGCATCAGCAGCGTTATAGATGGCGTGTCTCCAGACCTCCTGACTGGAGGTCAGAGTAGACCAGTTATGTTGATCAATATGGCCAAGGCTGAGATGTTGTTTCAGGGAGTCCTTGTATCTTCTCTTCGGGGCTCCTCTCTTGCGGTAGCCGGTGACAAGTTCACCATAAGGTAAGATCTTAGGGAGGTGGTGGTCCTTCATCCTGGAGACGTGCCCTGCCCAGCACGGCTGTGAATTAACTTACTGTCACCTAAACAGATGTTATCTTCACTCAGTAAGTCTTAGTTAATTCTGACCAAAACTGAGTCTAATATAGAGTCATCTCTTACTTGTTCATTAATGTGAATAATTAAAAAGAAAACAACCTGCCATGCTTTTTACAATTTTTTTACCTTTTTAAAATTATTTTGATCCAGGCTAATTCTGCTATTACTATATTTTCATTCCATTTTTTTCTGTGGTTTTTTTTTCAGCTCTTCAATACTTTTTCCCCCTTGAACACTTTTATAATGCTTCTTGATTTTTTAATTTTTACTAATTGAGTTCCACTTAATGACTAGTCCAGTATGTTTCAAATATCTATATAATATCCACTTCACCCATGTAGTTCTCGTTCTTCCCTTTGTTTACCCACCTGCGTCTGTCTTTGGACTTGTTTGTAAACTTTTCAGTTACTTCTTCTTGACTATACAAAACTATCTATGTGCAATTCTTTCACGAACATTTGTCACCTAATTTGATATTGTGTTACTAAATCTTCCTGCCTCACAATCATTCTCTATCTATTGCAATGTCCCATGTGACTCTTTTTTTCCTTTTTTTTTTTTTGTATGTTAAAAGTAGGCATGACAATGGCATAGTGAGTGCAAACTTGCACCCTTTGAATTTCAGGATCTTAGAAATCATGGCAACTTGAAGGCAGTTTTTCTCCAAAATAGACTTCATCCACTCACAGTGTTGTGTTTCTGAACATCTATATATGGTTGAAGGTCTTGAAAATCTAGTCAATGTTATTTTATCTCCACAGTTATCTATCTATTATCACAGTTTATTCATCCTTCCACCTACTTTCTTTTTTTTTTTTTTGGATGAGAAAATTACACTTGAAATCCTTTCATATTCTGATTCTTTTACTACCTCACAGTCTGGCAAAGTAATTCTTGATACTTTAGGAGGAATCTGTCAAATCCACCATGATGGATGAATAGACGATTCCAGTGTGTTCACTTTGGGATTTTATTCAGCCTCAAATAAACTCCTGCTGCTCTGTCTTCTTTCATCTGACTTGGTCTCATTTTTCCTGCTTCTCCAGGCTGCAGCTTTCTCCACAGCTATTCCCTTGTAATACTAGCTTTTTTTTTTCTTCCTATTCTTTTTTTTCTTTTTATATTTTACTTGCATACTCATCATCTTATCCCACCCGTTTTATCTCCATCATTTGAGTACTTTTCTACTCCATTTTCTGTATTCTTGGAGATGCTTTTCCATGAGCTTCTCAAATATAAACTCCTTCCACTTACACAGCAGCTCAGTAGCAAAAAAAAAAGTCTCATTCTTTCAGATGACACAGGATATACAATATAAGGTAGGAGAAGAGATATGACAGGGAAAAGAAAGATGCTGAGACAACCAGGGGACAAAAAGGAGACAATGTCTGAATCTGTGCCTACCACAGCACTTGAATCAATAAGAACTAACAGAAACAGGAGAATATCTGATGGAGTTCTGTATGATTCATTCACAGTTTCCCAATTTGGTTATGAATAAGAGTCACAAGGAAAGGAGATGAATAATTGCAAATTAACTATTTAAAACGTAAATCAGAAACAAGATTACTTCAACTAATTTGTATTCTATCTAGCTCTGGTCAATTGACTTAACTGGATCTTGACTTAACATTGTCTGAGAAACTTCTCTGTTCCTGCTGTACGGCTTTAATTTAAATAGGATGCATGTCAGATAGAGAAGCCAAGAATTTGAAATGCATGACAGGTTATCCTGAAATATTTATTGTTGTCAATGTGTAGTTATTATCACTTTCAAAATCATATGCAACATAATTTCCCTTCAAACAAATATCAAGTCTGTTTTCATTTGCTTATGAAGACTTCTTTTTGAGAAATATTAGAAAAAATATTTTATAATTGTAGTTGACACTGACATTCAAAGGAATTTCAGCTGGTATGAAAAGTTAGGAAAATTCTATAATAAAACAGTATTCTAGGAAAAAGTTTCATGGTGTTTTTTGTGAATTTGAGGAGAGTGCTTGGTTGGTTTTATGTTTGTCTATCTTCTGGTTTGGTTTGGTTTAGTTTTCAGCTAGGATTCAAAAGGCCAGCCAAAAATTCCAAGATGCTTCACAATATTATGTCTTTGCCTATATCTCCCTAGCAGTAGCTTTGTGTTGTTGTTGATTTTATACTGAATACTGAGTTACATTCTTAGATAAATACTTACAGAAGTATCAATATAACACATCAATTTCCCTTTAATAAGCTTAGGTTAATCTTAACTGCCTCTGAAAACAGGCCAAGTTTTTTTCCAGTGTTCACTTCAGCTCTTCTTAAGCTACAGTGGAAGGGCAGACGTGCCGTGGTAAGAACTGATCAAGCACTGAAGCTGGTCAGTCTCCCCAGGACTGAGACTATAAGAAACACAGTGCAGAAACACCTACATGTATTTGCAAATGCCAACCTGTGTCACATATATTTTGTACTAAGACAGAGTTAATCATATTGTGTTGTTGAACCGTACTGACTCTCTTTTGTCAGTATCTCTGTTCTTGTCTTGATGAGTCCTATAGTATTTATATTGTCCTTGTTATAACTGAGACATTAGAGGCTCAGGTTATGGATAGTCAAAACACTAGAAAGACTAAAGGAGGGATTTGGAATCTCCCAATGTGCAGAAACAGCACAAGAAACTTCTGAGATTGATTCAGCTTGTTTCCTTGCAGCCAATGGAGGAACTTTGCTCCCATTCATTTGGAGTCAATATCATTCTGATGTTCATGGGTTCAGTTTCTGCATTAATATCAGACTCATATCGTCCTTAAATAAGAGAGGTGAAGAGCCAAGCTGATCCATCCTTCTACAAGTGGAGGAAAAGCTCTTTGTATCTCTCTCTCTTTCTGAGCCTCTTTTATTTCCCCCATTTTACCTCCTACGGTTTAGGAAAGGAATTAGAAATTTTTCAGGGTTATGTTCAATCTTTCAAAATCTACATTTTTCTATTCCAAATTCTCTCTCAAAATATCTTGTTCGGGACACTCACTTCCTATCTGCTTGATATTTAGTCATATAGTGGCCCTAATTGAGAAGATACAAGTAAACTCACAATAACAGCCAACAGAGGGATAGCAAAAGATAAAAAAAGTCTCTATTTGTAACAACTTTTTAACAAATTTTTGAGTGGACTTTCACTTATTACCAGTAGACATTATCAGATACATCTTAAAACAAAATTGCCTATTCATAAAATTAAAATATTAATCTCCTAAATAATTATTATACAAGTTTCTCAGTTAAGGGTAACTAATGCCTGGAAGCATCACAGACTACTCGAAAAATCAGAGATGACAGAAATTCTAGCAACATTTTTTTTCCTAGCAACTCTCTTCAGTAAATACTGGTAGATCAACCACAATGATTTCTTCTCATAAAGGGATTTACATATTTTTCTGCAGATTAACTATAAAATAGACATAAATTTTCATGAACTAAGTGTTATTTCTGAATTATTTTGTAGATGTTTCCTGTTTTTCCTATATGTATGTAGAACAGTACACATTTCCTTTAAGAAAAGGAAAAAGATGCCAGAGTAAGGCAGTACATAGAGATCTGGTGTTTTACTAGGCTTGCATGAAGGGATGGAGCTTGAATTGTAAGAATAGATTGATTCAAAGCTACCCAGAGATGCAAGGTTTGGTCTCCCAAAAGAATCTTTCTTTTGCTTTATTCACTACTTTTGTGCCAGTACAAGCCACAGAAAATTTGCAATCTGATTGCTGGCAAAACTCTCACATGACAATTAGAAAAGTGCCCCACGCACTTTTTACTCCTAGCTAGTAGTCTGAATCTAATTTTTCATAAGTATGTTTCTATTGCACCACATGGTCTCTAATCATGAATAATACTTTCCCGATAGATGTATAACCAGACTTTCTTCATATAAGAGTGCAGAAAATAAAAACCAAAGCCTTTGATAGACATTTTACTGTTTTTTTTTTTTCCCAGAGGAACCTCCATTCTGATAATTCTGTTAAAACTCTAAACTTTTTGCTGAATGTATGATCATTAAAGTGGTAAAAGTGTAATCTTCCTACCACTATTGATTTTGCCACCAAATTTTCAGCATGAACATTCTCTGCTACTGAAAGCACTCCAGCTGTTTCCTTGAGACACCGCTTTCTTTGTCTTCTGACCTTTCTAACTTTTCTAACTCTAGTTTATATTTTTTATACATTTATGGATTAAATGTGAAAAAAAAGTAAAAAATAGCCAAATGAAAAGGACATAACTGAAGAAATTACTTAGAAGTTCTCAAGACTTTTCCAAGATTCAACTGAAATAAGTTTTCTATATTTTACCTTTCATTTTCAAGGCGAAAAAGGGCAGTTGGAGAGTTGGAGTTTTTGTAAGAAAGAAGGATTTCTGTTTTACAGTGATTCCAAGCTATTGACTACCTAAGGAAGGCAAAGAAAGCAGAAAATATTGTGATATGGGTTAGGAGTAGGCTTTTAATGTGAAGATGTTTGAGCTTTTTTTATTCTGTCAGAGTGTATTTTTCATAGCTAACAGACACATCTCTCCCAAATATGAAAGCACTATGCTGACTGCATTTTCTCTAAGCAGTAGGTCAGATTTTTTTTTTTTATTTCATGCATCATTCAAAATTTTTTTAGTTCTTCTGTGAAGTCAGAATACATTTTATCCTGTGAAGTCAGAATAGATTGTATCCTCCCTGCCAAAGAGAAAAAAAACCTCAACAAGCACAACTATTTTTGTCTTCTTTCTAACATCATACACTTGATTAGCCACAGGTGTTTTTTTTTGTCATTAAGCTCCAGTGCCATGAGTTTCACCAATTTATCCATGAATTAGAAAACTGAAATTTTATTGCTTTACCATGAATGTTGTCTTTGCTGTTCAGGAATGCAGAACATGGATATCTTACCCCTGCAAATTCACATGCAAAAATGGCTCAAACTGAGTAGGTTTTATTATTAATAAATATTACAAGTGACTCTGGAAAGAAATATAAATAGCTTTGTGTAACAGTTATATATCTTCTATGTAATCTCTATTTCCCCTGGTTGCTCATGCTAGGATGTTAGCATTAACTACTACCACGCATTTAATACATTTAATTCAAGATATTGCCCAAAAAATATTTTCAAACTGTACAAAATACTTTTAATTTTTATGTTTCAGTCTCTGTAGTATACAGTGAACTTTATGATCATTAAATTATTTAAAAGCTGGTGTTAACGTATAATGCAATGTTTGATCAGACATAGAATCATAGAATCAACTGGGTTGGAAAAGACCTCCGAGATCATCAAGTCCAACCCTTGATCCACCACCACTGCAGTTGCTAGACCATGACACTAAGTGCCACATCCAGTCTCAGCTTAAAAACCTCCAGAGACAGTGAATCCACCACCTCCCTGGGCAGTCCTTTCCAATGTCTGATCACTCTCTCTGTAAAAAATTTCTTCCTAATATCCAGCCTAAACCTGCCCTGGCAGAGCTTAAGACAGTGCCCTCTTGTTCTACTGCTGGTTGCCTGGGAGAAGAGACCAACCCCCACCTGGCTACCACCTCCTTTCAGGTAGTTGTAGAGAGTGATGAGGTCTCTCCTGAGACTCCTCCAGCCTAAACAACCCCAGCTCCCTCAACCTCTCCTCACAGGACTTGTGCTCCAGTCCCTTCACCAGCCTTATTGTTTTTCTCTGGACCTACTCCAGCACCTCCATGTCCTTCCTGAACTGAGGGGCCCAGAACTGGACACAGTACTCCAGGTGTGGCCTCACCAGTGCTGAGTACAGGGAAAGAATCACTTCCTTGGACCTGCTGGCCGCACTGTTCCTGATACAGGCCAGGATGCCATTGGCCTTCTTGGCCACCTGGGCACACTGCTGGCTCATGTTCAGCTTCCTGTAAATCCAAACTCCCAGGTCCCTTTCTGCCTGGATGTTCTCCAGCTACTTTGTCCACAGCCTGTAGTGCTGCACGTAGCTTAGCAGAAGTAGTCGAGATGTGCATGAAACATTTCCTCATTGTTTTTCAGTAGACGGGGACATTATCTATCCTTAGTGACCTGCAGTTAGCAGTAAAACATAGGTGGAAACAATGCTATAGGAGTTTTTTGTAGTTTTATGAATCCCAGAACAGACCTTCATGAGTCTTCAGGTGATGTGTTTTAATATATAATCAAAATTACTATTATTTCATAACATCTAAATGAGAACCACAAGCATTTTCATGAAATTAAGAATCACAGAATCACAACATTTTTGAGGTTGAAAGAGACCTCTGGGCATCATCTTGTGTGACTCCAACCTCGCACACTCAAGCAGGGTCATTGAGAGTGGAGGTGGTGGTTCTAGAGAGGACTGTGTCCAGATGGCTTATTAACACGCGGTTCGAAATTGGTAATTCTTCCTAGCAAAACTGTGGGGACACAGCTGGAGTACAGAGATATTACTATTAGGATCACACAGAGTATGATGACACTAAATTGCACCTGTACCTACGCTTTTGTTGTCCATGCCTTAAAAGTGAAGCAGTGACAATGTTTTAAAGATAGCATAGTGGTACACTCCGGATTTTAAGCCATAGGCTGCCCAGAGTGATTACACTTATTTAAGACTTTTTAAAAGCCTTTTGGTTCATTATAGCCTCGACTTTGTGTCTGGACAAAATGCAGCTACGCTTTATCTAAGAAAATTTCTTTTAATTTAGTGAGAAAAATATGACGTTTTGGCAAAATGTTTTACAGGAATAAAATACAACCAAGAAAAATATTTTGCTAAAACAGCCAGTACAAAGACCCATTCCACAGAAAACACTCACTATAAACAATCAATATGTCAGCTTTAGCAAAACACAGTTCCTTGGTTTTAAGTTACCCCCAGGAGAAGGAAAAGAGTAAAGAAGAAAACAGATTAAAAGAGTAAAGAAATAGGGAGAAAAAGAGAAGGAGAGTGAGGAAAGAAAAGTAGTTAACGGTGCACATGGTGCACATGGTGCAGGTTGGAATAGGTGGTGAAAAGGAGAGAGCGCTCATATGGAGCTCCTGTATTTATGCTGTTTGGTTTTCCCTCCCATGCAGGATATCCAGTCATCGACCACTCAGTGCCTTCCAGGCCAGAGGGAAGTGTGCCGTAGCCATCACAGGCTCCAGGGGCGTGGTGTGGGTGGGCTACAGGCCGGCCTTCCTTGACTGACAGCCCAGCTATATTCAGTGATACTGTGTGCTCTGCATGGGCACAGCCGTGCTGGCTGCAGCCCTTCCAGCTCTCCATGTGCTCTCTGGGGCCTGACCTTGTTGGCTGCAGGCCATGTGCTCTCAGCAGGCCTTAGGCCCCTTCCCCACACACACATACTCACTCACAGTGAGTTGGATCCAAGCCGTATCAATAATTCAGTTAGATTTGAATCCAATATCTTACACATAATGCAAGAGCTTTCATATCATCTGACTTTGGGCACCAAACTAAAAAACTAAGTGAGTTAAGTACTTTTTCCAGTGGTTTTCTAGTCATTTGAGATATTTATTGTACTATTAAGGAACCTACAAGAAATATTCCTTGGCTTAACATCTAAAGGATGTTAATCCTTTAAAGGATGTAAATCCCTCTCTCTAGTTTGCTTGTAGAGGGAACCTAGGGAGAATAACCACCTGCCTTAGTTTGGTAGTTATGACATTTCCCAGTCTAGCCAGAGAAAACAAAACACTGTGCATCATGTCTGCAGCTCCTCACTCAGATTAGCTAGGAAGCACATTGTTCACCTCTGTTCCACTAGTTGTCAGTATTCAGAATTAAAATGGTCTCCACTTCCTGGGGTAATACGAATAAAACAGAAAAAACTGCAAATGTCATATCTGAATGTAACAATCTCTGTTAATTCAAAAGGTCTATGTTTCATGCTTATATTAATAACCTATTTATAATCCCTTACGATGAGAATAAACTCCATCAGAAACAACAGGAGGGCTCTCAGTTGCAAATGCAAGAAACACCTTTCCATAAACTTTTTATAAACAAGTTTTATTTAAAGTAGCAAATTAATCTCTGATTCTAAACGTACTTAAGAATAGTAAGAAAGATGTCAATGTACATGTCTTATATTTCTCAACTCTTATGCCATTACAGTGATTGCATTGGTCTTCTTTTAACTTTCATATATTTAAAAGACCACAAACCAGATCTGTTTCCTTGTTAGTAGCTACTGAGTAGATCTTGTTGAGCTGTCATGGTTTCACCCCAGCCAGTAGCCAAGCCCCCACAGCCACTCGCTTACTCCCCCACCAGCAGGATTGGGAAGAGAATTGAAAGGGTAAAAGGCAGAAAACTTGTGGGTTGAGATAAAGATAGTTTAATAGGGAAAGTAAAAGCTGCACACACAAGCAAAGAAAAACAAGGAATTAATTCACTGCTCTCCATGGGCAGGTGGGTGTTCAGTCATCTCCAGAAAAGTAGGGCCCCATCATAGTCAATGGTTACTTGGGAACACAAACACCATCACCCCAAACATCCCCCCCTTTCTCCTTCTTCCCCCCATTTTATATACTGAACATTATGTCATATGGTATGGAATATCCCTTTGGTCAGTTTGAGTCACATGTCCTGGCTGTGTCTCCTCCCAGTCTCCCACACATCCCCAACTTCCTTGCCAGCGCGGCAGCATGAAAAGCAGACAAGGTTTTGTCTCTGTGCAAGCACTGCTCAGCAGTAACAAAAACATCACTGTATTATCAACCCAGTGTTCAGTATAAATCCAAAACACAGCCCCATACCAGCCACTCTACTCCAGCCAAACCCATCATGCTGTGCTCACGATGTTTCAGGATCCCAGAATTAAATTTACCAAAATCACTTAGACCAACAATTGATAGTGTGAAGACATCTCCAGTTCAAAAGTTAACACTGGAAAGGGCTGACCACACTCTGATATTTTATGGGGAGGTAAGAATGGGATACTTGAAGGCATTGAGGGATTAATTGCAGGGTTTCTGCAGAAAGTGGAAAGCCTACTCTTTCGTGCATTGCTGATTTTGCTCAATAAAATTTACATTTTAATCTACAGGGGAGTTCATGTTGTTCAGTTAGAGCATCAGCAGATATTCCAGAAAGTGTTTGGTTTACTAGCATGACTACCCTGGCAATATTTTCTTTTCATGTAATAAAATCTAATTTTTTTGCCTTGAAATAACAGAGCAATCACATTGAACTTGTTCTTAAATGTTATAATATGTTGTCAAATCAACCCTTGGACTGTCCTAGAGGCACAGTTCTAAGCCCCTTTTTTATCTGTGCTTTCCATTTGTTCCTATGAAACAACCATTTTACACAAATGTCAACAGACTCCCTGAAAATGTGCTCATCTTCATATGAGAAATGTAAGGCATACTGTGTCGCTCACTCTCTCTCTCTCCCCTCTTCATGCAGAAAGGGAGTCAGTGTAAATATTTTACATGTCAATATTTTTACTTATTTACATGCACTCACATTTTTCTTTGATTATTACTTAATACATGTATTTAGATGCATTAAAATATTTACATGTATGCGTTTTTACATGCCATGTAAGTGTAGAGTGAAACTCAATTTGTTAGCTGGTATGCTGGGATTAAAGGTAGCCTCTCTGACATATCCTCTCCTATTTCTTCTTGTTCTTTCCATTTGGTTTAAGTCTATGCTTTGCCCTTCACTATTTCAACCCTTCCTCCACTAGACTACCCCGTGTCACTTTTCTCTCCCTTTTTTTGGTCTTGACACTCACAAGCTTTCATATCTCCTTCTTAATGTTCTCTCATCACCCTGTGTGTAAAACAAATTGAGTTCTCTGTGGCATGGCACAGTCAGGGCACAAACTTTAATAGCATAATTTAAAAAAGGTTCAGAACAGTACTGCAAAAAACTATGCTTGAAAACTCAGAGCTACTGTTCTCATTAACAAGATGCTTTTTCTGAACCGAGAGAGAAAAAGTCAGTGGATCTTTATAATCAGGTGCAGAAACATTAGGTGGAAAATGCAACTGAAACAGCAAAATGTTGAAATTTCTTCTGGAATTGCAAGATGTCAGTACTCTGCTCAGACAGAACTCAAGTCAGTGGAAGTTTTGACATAGACTTTAATGGTAAAAGTCCTTGGTTCATTGTCTATGTCTAAAACTAATGTCTAACTTTTTTTTGTCTTTGTGACAAGGCTATAAAAACATATTACCTGCTGTCTGGCCGTGGTATATATATATGCTATTTGCATTAGAATGGCTCCCTTTCAAAGTCCATACAGTGTATTTTGTGCAGTTTATGACTTCAGCTTTGGGCAAGGATATGACAGTTTCAAAAGCATAACATGTGGAACACTTCCAGTTTTCATTAACAAAATTAAACAGTTTTCACTGGTTTGAATCCGTTACTTCATTTCTAAATTTCAGTAGCTGAACATGAGGAAAACATACTTGTCTAAACTGGTATAGCTTATCCTGAAAGCACAACATAACAGCTAGAAGGCAGACTACCTGTGGTTAAATCAGAAATGACGTGTGAATGCACTCAGTAATTAAGACACCAAATTTAAGGAGTTTTTATTTTAAATCCCTAGTTTCTTCACTGAAACAAACAGACATCCTAACCCTGCAGCTTCAACAAAAAGAAAAAAAAAGTAGCACTGTGGTGACTCTTTTCTGTACTCAAAGAGGTCCTCTGGATATTTTTCACTTCATGTGCTTTATATGCAGCGAGAGGGAAAGTGAGATAACACCCCACAAGCTTGCATGTGACTGTGACATTCATCAGAGCTGTTACATTCAAAGACAGCTGAAAGGTGTGCAGCCATCTAATTGTGCAGGCCAGTGAATCCCCTTGTCATCACTCTAAACCTGATTGGACCTATGCCAGAAGCACTGCAGCTTTAGCACATGCAGCAGCTTGATACACCGATACTGCTAACACGTGCAGGGTTAATGGCAGCTGCTCTCTCATTTGCTTCCTGATGCAGCACTGTTTATAGATTAAGGAGTAACGGTAGGGTTTAGATAGTTTATTGGGGGGTATTGTATTTAATGTTTTTCTGGTTTTGTTGGTTTTATTAGTTTGTTCACTATTTTGTTTAAGCTAACATGAGGAAAGTGGTAAAATATACTTCTGTGTATCACAAAGAAATTAAGAGTTGTTGCTATTAGGACTTTTCGCTCCACGTTCACTAGTCTGGAGTACTACAACATGATTCTGTATTAACAGTTAAACTATCCAAGAAGACGTTTAAATGCACACTGTCAATATTTTTATCTAACTTAGATGATGGTTAAAATATTTGCTGAATCCAAAGAAGGACAAAGGCTTATTCTAACATCTGATTTAGCTCTGTATGTGATGACCTCCTGCCTTTACTAAATCAAGCATAAATATTTCATTGACTGCAATGAAGGCAGTATTCATCCTGCTTATATCACTACAGTACAGCAAAATATACTCATTTTTTGACAGATTCTTTATAGTTTCATCCTTCCACAGTTAATGTCAGAACTGAACTCCTTCTGTATAAGATGACACAAAGTGTTTATTCCTCTGGAAATTTCATCATATCATACCAATTGAATCCAGCAGTACCATTGCATGATCCTACACATACAATTTCTTCCTAAGAAGATGTGAATGTAAAACAAGATGGAACATTCTGCAGGGTCTCAAGCAGCCCACAGGGAGCTGCAACATAAGCCAGACACACTGGCAACCCAAGGCCTCAAAAACACCTTTTCATCTCTAACCCCTGCTGTGCCATCCTTCCTTAGAAATTTCAATCACTACATTGTCTGTCCTGTCTTAAATCAAAATCCACTGGGCTTCATTCAGATTTGGTCTATCAGGTGAAAAAACTTTAGCAAGCAAAATATTTCAATCTGCAGAAAAATTAAAACATGGGGTTCAGGTAGGGTACAGCACATACTAAGGAACCGCTGGTACCTGAGCACCCATACAGACAGAGAATCTCTGCTGCTGTGCCCGCCCTTCCCTTTCAAGTTCTGCAAGGCCAAGAGGGCCTCTCAGTCTTGACATTTGTTTTCTTCTTCTGATCTACATCTCTTCCTGAATTCATATTTTTTATACCTCCAAGCACTAACCAGGACATCTGAAGAGTAAAGGGAGAACAGTATTAGCCAGATATACTGACCTCCTACATAAGGGCATTAAATAACGTCCCTTTGGAGCTGATTTTAAAATGTCTTCGAAAAATCTTTGAAATATCTCATAGAGAGAGAACAAAGATGACATATGACTTCAAATAACCAACACAATCTTCTTTTTTTCTTTCTAGGGTTGCTCCTAAACATTTTGAGAGAATTAATAGTTGTTACTGTCCTATTGGTTATAGGAAGAAAGGACACACACAGAGAAAAGAGTAATGGAAGTTCATCACCTACTCAGTTGAAGCAGCTTAAAACTCTACTGAATTAAAGACACTAAAAATGTCAATTTGAAATAAAGTAAGTTTTAAACATGAGAGCTTTGAGTTTTTTTATTTTTATGCAATCCTCATTTCTAGTTTGTATTGGAATGTTTGATTTTTATGGTAAGAAATAGTGCTTTTAGTATGTCTGCATATGTCTGCATATGTCTACAATCATCATTGTGCATTTACCAAAAAGGAAAGAGGTGCAATTAAAATTGGATTTTGAATTTAAGCAACAACTTCCACTATGTTTAAAATGTGGAACACTACAAAAACTTGCCATAACTTTAAACCTAAGATGAAAACTTTCCTATCCTTATGTAACACCCCGGGCTCTTATCATGAGCTCATAGAAGCGGTTTTACATTAAAAATATACAAGGCTCCCAAAACTTGTCCGATGGATCCATTAAAAGGGGCCTTCAGTTCTTTTATACCTTGAGGCTGTCCACAAGAGAGATGTTACAATACCTCTCAGGGGGTCAAAATAACACGCTTTATTGGCAAACTTTGGAAAATAAGGGAACTTGACAAAAGTTTAAAACACACATTTAATCAACACCAAACATGGTGTTGGACTAAAAGCTCCAGGGTCAGGGGGGATGGGGTAGCACTCCTGGTGTGCCAGTGACTGAGAGCTGCACCAGTGGTGCACTGGTGGCTCAAGGCTTATGGTCAGGCAGTGCAGCATCCTGATTTGGCAGAAATTGTCCTGCCTCCTCCCTACCCAGGATTGTTTTGAGCCATTTACAACTTTTTAATAACTTTTTCCAGTCCCTCACACCTTAATGTCATGAAATCTATCAGATATGTTTTTCCTAGGGCAAGTATCTAATTTTCAGTTTCATTCACGTACAACTGGAGGAACAGTATTGCAAGAAACAAAACCAGCAGTTCCCACTTGACCATAGGAGAGCTGGAGGGAAAAAAAATTGACCAGTTCTGCTTTTTAAGAAAATTACTTAATACAGGATTCAGAAAATAAAATTGTGTATGCAGTTGAGCTTGCTAAATACTATTTATGAAATGCGTTACTCACTAAATTTGTCATTTTTTATTGACTAATTTATTCAACAAATGCTTCTTATGATAGTCAACCAATTCTACAGCAGTCAAAATACTGTTTGTCAAATTATTTGATAAATAATGACATTATTATTTAAATTCCTTAGTTAACTGTATTTATTTATTTATTTATTTATTTTCAGCTAGCTGCAATCTCTGCCATGGAGTAAAGCTGCCTAAATGCAAATTGATGATGCACATTAAATGCTAACAGACAGCACAGACAGTGCTGTGTTTTACATCAGTTTTAATTCTTCTTTAAAAAAATTGTTAAAGAATAATTTTTACTTGTTCTTCCTTTTAATTGTTCTTTAATTGTGTTTGTTTCCTCTAGTCCTTCCTTCCTTACTCTTTTTTTTCTTTCCAGCTTACCATATAATTTTCTAGATGATAATGATTTTTTTTATAAAGTTCATATCCAGGAGGTGACTTGCTACCATTTTTGAGAAATGCTTTTCACTCGCAATCTTTAGTTATTTGTAAATATTTAATTGCAATTTAACTACTCGGATATGACTTCATAAAAACAGAATTCTGGGAATGACTGTTATTTGTGTACTAGAGAACAATCTTAGCTATGCTTCAGTCATTGCTGTGACTGAGAAAGAGGGAATTCATGGTGCAAGGACAGGAAAAGAGAATATTTTGCAATTAGGAAAAATTTAGTATAGACAACTAGACAGAAACCTTGTCCATGAACAGGATGCTTAGCAAGTGGAACATGAATTATCATTAATCTTGTCTTCCTCCTTTTCTATATGCCTAGTATGAGATATCTGGAACTGCATTTGTAGAATTGGTGAGTATTCATGACTGCATCCAAATGTAACCAGAATCAATTTTGAACATGTGCAGCACTGCAGAATTATTAACCTATCAAGGGGGAAAAAATTTTTAAAAAACCACAAAAACAAACCAAACCAACCAAACAAAAAAGACAAAATACCCCCCCCCCCCCAAAACAAACACACACACACCCCCAAAAAAAAATCCCCTATAGAGGATTTGGTTAGAAATGCGAGGACATATGAGCATGGCTAAGGCCATGGACGAACTGCTAAAGTATAAGACGCAGTCTTACTAGGCCCGTGAGAACTCTGAGATAGCAGGGCCGTGAGAAAGCAGCAATGTCCTTGGGTATTCTAACTTGAGCTGAAAAACAGGAGCTTGGTATTAACAAAACAAAGACCCTTAACGAGCCACCTGTGTAAACAATGAAAGGCAGTTAAGATGATATCACCACCTAACTGTGTACCAATGAGGAGCCTAATCCCTGTAATATTCATGAGTCTATTATAGAGTGTATATTAAGCTGCTGTCAATCTTCAATAAAGGAAGTTCCTGGATTCTTACATTAAGCGTCTGAGAGCTTTCCGTCGCCACAATCCCCAAAAATACTACATGCCCACAACACAAGAGTAGGTTTACCAAATTAAGCGTGGAAAGTTTAGATGCCACTTGATAGTTTTGGCCTTTGTCAACAGATGCCTCAGTTTTCCCTTCTTGAAAAGAAGCTGTCAATGTTCCTATGTGCTTGGATACTATGCAATAAATTTGCAATATTTATAAAGAGCTTACATCCATGAATATCAACACAATACTTAGATATTGTTTTCTTTAGATCAAAACCTTCATAGCAGTGATAAATAACATTTGCAAACAATGAAAGAACAGATTTTGGCATATGAGATGTGTCTTCAAGGAAAGATGTTCTAAACAAAGCCAAAGTTATTTCAAATGTATTTGATCCACAACTTAATTTTTCCTGTGTGAGTAGGAACATGATCTCATATAATTAGCAAACACAGAAAATCTCATGCAAGCGTCTTCTCATAGCAGATGCAGTGTTATTATATAAAATAAATAATACAAAATAAAACCTTGCAGTTTATGTGAATACCTAAACCACACACATAATTCATGATGTTACTTCTTTAGCACTCTAAATATGGTGTTACCCTTGGTGCAAGGCACAAATGGTATCCCTGCTCCAACACCCTACTCCACAGAAGCACCAAGTCCCAAATTATCCCTACTTAAAAGCCTCACTCTGAGTGACTAAGCTCTTGATAGAATCTGGCTCTTGATAAATAACTAGACTGTTAATGATTCAGCTGCATGTAATTACAATCCCCATCTGATATATATATATATCTATCACTTATAACTCACCTAGAAGTCGTGATGGTAGTTTTAAGGATAAAAGTAACTGCATTAACTGAAAATAAGGAGATGTTTAACAAAGTTTCCAATAATATGATTTAACATCCTAAGTTGTTCTTATAGATAACTTAGAAACCAAAGTAATCTACAACTGTAGTATGATTTATTTACGTGCTTTCAATGTCTTTTGATTATTGTTAAACATAAATAACAATTTTAATTCAGCAAGATAAAAAACTTTAATTCTGTAGTACATTTGTTCTTTATGAGTTGCTTATCTTTAGTTTAATGAAAAGAACACCTTAACAAATCTGAGCCGCAGTATGCCTGGCTGGCTTGTTTCAGGTGTGGGGGATAACATGCCTTGTCTTTTTTCCTGTCCTTTTTTCCAGCATATGGGCCAGACAGAATTGATGCTTCAACTCCTGATCTTCTCTGAGTCTGCATGCTGTTCCAAAGATGTAGAGTAAGGGGCAGTACACTGGTAAAGCTATAGAGAGGGAGAGACATTGTGCGGAAGGACAGTGCTGCACCCCACTGTGAGGTGTGAGTTTGTGCACAGCCTTGTAGACAAATGAGCTGCAGGAGGCATCACCTTCCACATGACCCATGGTTCGTCCCAGCCATACAGCTGTATGCCTCAACACGTTCTCGCTCTGGTGTTCCTATGCATATTTTTCGTATTTTATGCAGTCTTTGATCTGTACAGGCAACTTATGACAAGAGAGGGAGAAAAAAAATGAGCAATTATACCAAGAAAAAAAAAATAACAAAGATGTGTGCTAATTTCCTTGGTGGTAGTTTGCTGTTTCAAACATAAGGCAAATTAAGGGTCTCACTCTACATGTTTTGAAGAACCCTGCGCTGCAACCTAAGTACATGCCCAATTCTGCTACCCTACACTGATGTGAATCAGTGGCAATTGTCCTGATAAATGAGATGTCTCCAGATTTACTTCAGTAAACAAGGAGAACAGAACTTGAAGTTGAGGGTAGTCATCATCTTGTAGGAACAGAGCCAAAGCCTGAGCATTTCCACAGCTGAAGGAAGGAGACAAAGCATATGCTGCCTTGTATGAACTAAATGTCACTTGTCTTCTAAAGCTGTTTTTACTGTAAGGTTGCTATTACTTGTTTCCCCACAGTCCCCATAGTAACTATAAAAATTTAATTTCTACTCTAAATATTTAAATCCCTGTCAGACCTGTTAACATTTTGAAGAGTAAACACAAAGGAGCCATGTGATTGTTCTGAACTGCTCTGGGCCCTTGTGGAAGGCTGCATCAGCTATCTTGCTTTTTGGGTTATAGATATTTCTTAGTAATTTCAAATGTGTTCTGGTATAATTTAATTGTTCTAAGGGTACTGAAGTGTTATTTCCCGCATGGAGGTTTTTTGGGGTTTGTTTGGTTTTTATAAATTGAAACATTTATGAATCAGGGAGCATCACCTCATCAAGCAGTTAGACTTCTACAAACATTTTCAGTGTTTAAACTAGCATCAGTTTAATTATTAGCATTTGTACTATACATTGCCTTTTTCTTTTCCTCAGTTGTGGTTAAAATTAAACATAAAAATAAAATCTTTCCCAGATCACTGGAAGTTGGAATTTGCTAACAGTCACTACAATCATTGTGTAATTGATCTTACACAGTGAGATCTTACAAGTGAATTCAGAAGTTCTCATCCATATAACAGTACCATTGTGCTGATACAAAAGTATGCGAAGACATGGTGCTGATCATAAAGATCTTATAGTCTAAATGAAAATAAATATGACAAAAAATGGTAAACAAACAAAAAATTATCAATCTGAATGTTCATGTTGACAAGAAAATATCAATTTCCAAATTAAATATAGCCCAAATGAATCCAGATCCAGATGTTTCTGTATTCCAGGAAACTTAAAGCCGTTTCCATAGTTGCATTTTCGTATAGAAAAAATTACATAATTTGTTGTATCAGATGAATAATGAATACCTTTAGTGCTAATGATATTCTGTTTTCCTTCTCAGAAAATCTGCATGGTTTAATATTTTTTTCTTCATGCAATTTGTTGGCTTAGTTAATTATAAAGCAAACAGTCTGAAAACATCACAGCTGAAAGTCATGAACATTGCTTTAAGTGTTTTCAAATTGATCTCAGACCACTCTTATCGAGCACATTAGCATAATATTAGTGCCATAGGCAGGCAATATGTGTTGATTGGTACAAAATCAATTTTATCAACTTTCATACTTGAATTCATATTTTATTAATGAGAAATCCAAGCAAATACTTTTTGAAACAAAATAACTGATCCCTCTTTGGAGTTTCATTAATTTATAATGTTCTTTAGACAGTGAAAATTGTTCTGTTTTATCCTTTCAATGAATAGGGGTTTGTTCCTGTCACTATAAAGAAAAATTTCTTCAGGCAAGTTTCCCTAGATTCCCTAACACCATAAATCATTACAGAAAATTAAAACATACTTTAAACACCCTCAGCATGGTTATACCCACAGGCACAATTTGGCCAAGAGAAATTTAATATCTGGGAAAACATATAAATATTTCTGCTTGTTATTTGCATGAAAGACAGCTGAAAAGAACCATATGTTTATTTAACATGTTTTAGATTCAATTAATAATAGCTATGAAATTGGCAGCATTAAGTCCACTTTGTCTATTAAACAGAAGTGCAAATCTATTGTGCCAATATTAAAAAAGTAGTGACTAAGAAATCATGACATTTACATTAATTGTACTATTTTTGGTCTCTTAACAAAATACTGTTATAAACTTGCCTCTTCCATAAAATACTCAAGAGACATGGGATTCACTAAGCAACCCAATGTGGAAAGGTGGAAGTTGAGAGTAACGCAGAGTTGTTAAGGCAGCTTTAAAGTCCACCAGTGGCCTCCTGAGGGACCAACAGCTTTGTAATAAGAATGACAACTACAAGTGACACTCACTGCTCTGCTGGCACCACTGCTCAGCTGGCCCCTCTTTGAACTGCCAAAAATATCTGGTTTGTCCAGTGCACCAAAATTACTGAGAAGCTCCCTGGAAGACAAAACTGTATACATTATCTCATACAGTTGCAATATCTATCAATACTATTGGTTTTGCCCAAAAAACCAACAAGCACCTTTTAAATCTGATGAACTGCACCTGATGCAGTTGTTGATGTATTGTTGACTTTTAGAAAACGAGGGAGGGGGGCAAATTCCAGCTTCCCTTGCTGTTCTCACATATTTCTGCAACTGCTTTTGCTCCATATAGTGCTCTAGTTTGAGTCCAAACTAGGCTAGCAGCCAAGCAGCTACCTGGCCACTCACTCACTCCCCACTCTCTGTGGGACAGGGGAGAAAATGGGAAAAACGTGAAGGAGAAAGTCTGTGGGTTAGGATGAAGGCAGGGAAAATACTTACCAGTTATTGCTCTGGTCAGAATAGGTTCAACCTGGAGAAACTTTAATTAATTTTGTTGGTTTGTTACACCAACATCTCCCCCTCACCTGACAGTGGCCTTCATCAAACTTTTTATTCTCTCCTTCTCTCTCTTTTTGGTGATTCTTGAACATTTTCCAAGAAATGTCATGAGTGTGGCTGAGAGGTTCAGTTGTTCCCTGTGGTGGGTCTGTTGAGCTGGGCTGTGTCTGGTACAGGGTAGTCAGAGGTCTCAGGGGCCACCCCTGCAGCTCCTGCTGCCAGCTCCTGGCACAAGAATCTTACCTAAGGATTTCTCTCCCAGGTACTGGAATATTTGGCTGTATGCTGCTTCCAATTTGAAACAGAGCAGGGTTTTTTCTTTTGAAAGGCAGCAACCTATACTTATCCCTTTTTTTTTCTTTTCATAAAACGAATAAATCACCAATTTAAAAAAAAACAAAACAAAACAAAACAAAAAAACTCATTATCTGGCATAACTCAATTTGAGACTATAAAGTCGCTCATCTTCTACTCATTCCTCCATCCATCCCCAGGCTAATCTGTCCCTATGTTTATGTGTGTTCCTCTAGGAAAACGTAAAACTTTTGATGGTTGCCATTGGAAGGCTGTATGTATTTGAGTGCATTGTTTTCAACTCAAGTTATACTGTCTACAGAAATCCCTTTTTGGTGTAGTACTCAGTCAATGAAAGAATTATTCTCCCTCACCTTCACAGATTATTCTGAGTGGGAAGGAGCCCATAGGGATCATCGAGTCCAACTCTGAAGTCAGTGGCCTGTATGGGGATCTACCCCACAACCTTAGTGTTACTAGTACTATGCTCTAATCAACTGACCTAATCTCAGGGTTACTAAACTACCTATGTACATTGAGTAAAATGTCATTATCTGTTTATTTGGAGTCTACTAGGCCTTCATACAAGATCATCATTTGCCAATTTGTAGAACAGGACAGAAGATCACACACTTTAATAAGCAGACATCAGGATTTTGTAATATTTTAAGTATTCTCAGGCAAAACAGGAAGTATAGATTAAATATCTAAATAAATTATAATATAGAAGAGGTAGACAAAACCAGAGAAAACATTTTATCTTAATACCTTCTCCTTAGGGTTTACTCATAATGGAAATGGTACACTAGAAAAGGAAACCTAAAGATAGTTTGTGGAAGGTATGTAAGATAACACAAGGACAAAGACATACAATAGGATGACTAAAGAGTAAGCATTTACATTTACAATTATAATCAGTTTTTTATCATACTCAAAGCAAAGGAGAGAGGGAGGAAGCTTTAGAGTTTTTCTAGGTGCTATTTGCTTGAATCAGAAACTACTGCATTTAAAAAACCCCAAACCCTACATCAATTGCTCAAGAGCTCCAAGTCAGGCTATAGTAGATGGGTCAGAAAATTGATAATCAGGAATGATTTTTCATAATATTCTCACTTGAATATTATTTGAGTTGGTAATGAAGAAAAACTAATTTCATTTTATGGTTGTTTAGTGGACTGTGAGACACATATAGAGAATCATTTCATATGTATCCATTCTGCAGTGGGCAGTATTGCACATGAGACCTGTAGACAGCAATCCCAGCAGACCAGTGTCACGGTTCAATCCCAGCTGGCAACTAAGCATCATGCATCACTATCTCACTTCTCCCCAGTGGAATGGGGGAGAGAATAGGAAGAGTGGAAGTGAGAAAATTCAGAAGTTGAGGCAAAGACAGTTTAATAGGCAAGGCAAAAGCTATGCACACAAGCAAAGCAAAACAAGGAATTCATTCACCACTTCCCATGGGCAGGCAGATGTTCAGCTATCCCCAGGAGAGCAGGACTCCATCACACGTAAGGGTTACTTGAGAATGCAAATACCATCATCTCAAATGTGCCTTCCTTCTTCTTCGTCCATCTTTATATGCTGAGCATGATACCACATGGTATGGAATATCCTTATGGTGAGTTGGGATCACCTGTCCTGGCTGCGTTCCCTCCCAACTTCTTGTGCACTCCCAGCCTCCTCGCTGGTAGGGTGAGAAGCATAAAAGGCCTTGTCTCTGTGTAAACAGTGTTTAGTAATAATTAAAACATAATTGGATTTTTAACACTGTTTTCAGTACAAATTCAAAATACAGCCTCATACTAGCTATTGAAAAGACAATTAACCTTTTCTAGGGCTGACTAGAAGAGCTGACTTCAAGAGCTCTCTTCAAGATGTCCAGAGAACCTCTATATCCAGCTGCAGTCACATTCTGTTATGCCTTAACTTACAAAGCATCACATGTGTGGTAAAATGAAATGGCACTGGACCAACCCGTAGGATTCATGACCTCCCCCCTTTTCTCAAATATTTAAGTCATAAGAATAGATTAGGAACAGTTCTTCCAAAATGTTGTGGGAAAAAAATACTAAAAATAAGAAGAAAAATGTATTGGGAGCTGAGAATTATCACAGTGTTTTCCACATATGAAAAACAAGGAAAGGTACTGGCTTTTTTTTTAATTCATATGTCTATTTTATAAAATATTTATATCTTCTCCATATTGAGACCAATACAAATATTATACATGCATACTCATTTATATTGTAGCCTACAGCTCAGGTTTTAAAATCAGGAATTTAGGGAATCTAAATGCAAGATGGCAGTCTAAAATCAGGGAGCAGTCCAGAAATATTTGGAAGGTTATGTATGCTTTTATTGCACATAAAAAATAACACAAAAAGAATCAAATACATTTCAGTAATCCCTTCAAGTACTTTGCTAAAAGATTACAAGATCAAGTATTCATTTGCCTCTGCTTCATGAAAAGATTTTCTGAAGCTACTTAATAAAAGGAATAATGGGGGGGGGGGGAAAAGGAGATCAAGACTACAACATGAGAGAAATATCAGCAACCACAATTATATGAAGTACATGCAGAGGTACTGTGTTTGAGGAATGGTTACAGTTAATTTGTGCTAAGTTTAACATGAACAGTTTGTTTCATAATGCAAATATATTTTTGAGGGGACATAGAACAAATAATATTATATTTTTTCCAGTTATTTACTGGAACTTACAGACATTTACATATAGACCACACAACATACATGCATACACACATACACTATGTCTGTGTACACACAGGTACATCCCATTGTAATGGAAACTGAAAAAAATATTCTGATAGTAAAGATTTCTTGATAAAATGGATATAACCCCACAGTTCAGATTACTATGCAATTGCATTTTTAAAAATACACTAAGTAAATTATTGCAACAGTGCAGCAGTGCTAGTTTTGCTCTAGCAGTGGATCACACAGAGCACTGTAAACTTGAGTAATATTTTTTCTGGCCTGCTAGTCCATAATGCCAATAAAAACCGCCCCATCCCTAAAAGAAGATTTGATTGATTGACAATACTCTGGAACTAATAAGAAACAATACATTTGATTTGCGACTTTTGAAGATGGAATGCTATCCACATCCCTTTTCTTTACTCACGCCCCACATACCTGTTCAAAAGAAGAGAAACACCTCTATGGAGTCAAATTTGTGCTTTCTGCTATGGATGGGTACTTTTACTCATCACATGCCAAACATCTTGCACCACTGTCCTTCCTAGTGATGATCCACTTTTACATTTCCAAGTAACACCAATATTCTAAAAAGGAGGGGAAAAAAAGCAATTTGAAAAATAGAAAGAGGTGATACAGGCTCCTTGAGCATCTAATGCCTAGAAAAATTTTATTCAGGCAAGTAATAGCTTCCTTTCGGTAGCCACTGAATTCCATGTGTGGCAGCTTCCTTATATCCTGAGATATATGTAAGTATATATCTGTTATATATCCTTCCTGACAACCTATGACTCTCAGAGCAGTCAATGAGAACAAACAGATAAGTAAACAAAGAAATAAAACCTCCCTAATATGAAATTACTGTTTCATTCATTCAGCTTTAATTATATTCATAGGTTCATAGAACTATCTGGAAGAACACTTCTAGGAAGTTGAGATTTTTACTCTTAGCTCTAGAAGGTACTATTTTCATAAGCTTCTGTTTTCTTAATCTGATTTCTTTAATGGAATGAGTCATGAAAAGAAACATATAGGAGTATAGACTTACTCCATCCTGAAATGGGTCTTTTAAAAACTGAAAGAACCAGAAACTTGCGGATTTTCTGCTGAATGAAATTCATTAGAGGATTGCGTGTGATCCATGAAATATTAATAGTCACCTATAATCAGTTTATAATTTTCTACATGTAATAAGGAACATTTAAGTATTGTGTTAGTAATATGAAAAATGCACATACATTAAATTAAAACCCTACTAATACTTATCTCTTTGCAACAGAAAATTCAAAAAAAAGAAACAGCAAAACAGGATAATGACTCAAAATTCCAAGTAGTAACATGTTTTACATATCTGCAACATATTTCACTGCAAAGGTCTACATACCACAGCAAACAGCAAGGTCACCTTCATTGCACGTAGTAGAAAACTGACCAGAGCTCTGTCATATTTCAGATAATATACTCATAGCAAAACAGTAGCTCATATTTTCACTACATCAGAAACTGTCTCTTGACATCAGCCAGTAGGAGCTGGATATAAGTAATTATGCTTAATAATAATGAAAGGAAAGCAGATCAAGAGACGAAAGGGAAAATAAGTTTATCTTTAGGTAATTATGATATCAAATAGGCAGCAGGAAATGTAGAGGAATTTATTGGAAATTACAGTAAATGAGAAGGTTTTGTATACGTTTTCAATAAGATAGTAATTACTATTTTATATTCTCACTGATTCAGGTCCATTGTATGTTTTGGAATACTTGTCATTCCTTAAGAAAAACAAAATGTTACCATTTCAACGAGTGCAAAACATAGGGTCTTTCAAGAAAATAAAGGAAGAAAGAAAGAAACCTTACTTTACAGTCACCTTAGCAGCGACCTTCGCTCCATAGCAACCATTTCCTGATGCAATGGCAAAAATGCTTACAGAAGTATCAGCTCATTGAGCTCATTGAGCTCATTTTGCTGCTTGGCACATTAGAAAGGTTCTGTTCTCTTTAGTGTCTGAACATATAAAGGGAATGCTATGTTCATCTTACTCTAGTTTCCAAGAGAAAAAGTTATTTTATTAGGTTTTATTTCGAGGATGACTGGCTGGTGAGTGAAGTCAGTCTAATTTCTCCTTAAGAGTTCAGTCATTAAAATGCTCAAGTTCTCCAATGGATACCAAAAAGGATTACTTTACCTTCAATAAGAATAAAAATAACAGATGGGGAAAGTAGAAGGCATAGAGGATTCAAAAGGAGTAATTCCTGCTAAATGTGTGTCTCACCAGCTATAGTGGAGATTAACTATTCATTGCTCCTCAACTGCCATCTTCAGCACTTAACATCTTTAGTCTCAGTTTAGACTGTATCTTGTAAATACAGAAGCAAATGAGTATGAATTGTATCTCTTTATGCTGTGAGAAATAGAGATGAAAAAAACAGGGCTCTAAACAATATGAGCATGTGCATGAGTTCTTGGAATAATACCCATTTTATTGGAACTTGTATTCTTACCATAAGGCCAGATAAAGAGAAATGCTAGGAGATACTTTTGGTTGTTACAGTTGTTTTTTTTCAATCCACAAGCCTAGAAAATACACATTTGCTATCAGCTTTTATAGATGAGATGCAAAATTAGGATCCTGAAATGAAGTCCAAAATACTGTAGTAAGATTTATCCCCAGAAAGATACGTGTAGTCCTACCTTAGCTGAAGCAAAGAGGAGAAAACAGTACATACTCAACCACCACTCTTTAAAGGATGTAGAAGTAGACTCTGGTATGGTAAAAGCAAATATTCTGTGAGTTTCCCCAAATAATCTGCACCTTATGAAACTTTTCCAAGGGCAAAAGTGTAGTAGAAGGCTTGCAGCTGAATATGCTTAACGTGGGAGAGAACAATCACTATGATTCTGATTGTTTCCCACCTAGAACCCTCACAGAAGAAAATAGTTCAAGATACAGTAAGCATATACACAGGCAAGCAGACAGATCTGAGTTTATGTGAGCACCAAGTGAGCAGAGCATAAACTTCTTACGACCTGGAAAGCAGAGAGAAGATTGCTCTGTATTGACTGAAACAATTCAAAAGTTTAGACTTCTGAGCCAAAGAACACTGGAATGACAGTTTATTTTGAGTATTAAGTAAGATGCTTTCCTTGCAACGTAAGAAGACACAAGAAGCATGTTTCCTGTCATGATTATGTCTTTAGTGTCTGTTTTGGTTCTGTTAAAATCCAGTGACCTTATTACTGCTGTAATAACATACCCTTGTGTGTTACTACCTTTTGCTGATTGCAGAGATCTAGTTAGTTGGACAAGCAAAAATTCTGTTCCTGAGTAGGAGTGATTGCATGTGAGTTTGAGGAACTGAAGAAGAACATGACACTCTGAGTAGAACAATTAATGCTGTATCTTTTAAATTATTTGTTTTTATATAAAATTGCAATGTTGGACAAGGTAGGAAGTTTTAACTGGAGATACTACATAAAAATCATTGGTCGTGGTATAATTAAAAGAGCTAGGAGGAAGAATTAAGGGAACTGATATTTACAGTATAACTTTAGGTTGCAAAGCTAAACAGCTGAAAGGAGTAGAGTACAATACTTCAATACGGTACCTTAAATACAACATTTCTAACTCTCTAGGTTCAGGACTGCAATCTCAAAAAGATAGATAGCTTGCCTACTATTCTCATTTTCGAAATAATTTTAGTATCAGAAGGAGCGCAACAAAGGTTTTCCATTAAGTGTATTTTTATTCTTCTAAGCTAATTTCTGAGTTAAAACTTTTCAGCAAGGCCTGGGTCCTAGATAAAACAAGAGGCTAGAAATCAAATGGAAACCTTAATTAGTGAGAATTATGCTGATAAATTGGAATAAAAATGGATTCTATAGTCCACAGAAGCCTAAAGTTAGAAGTATTAGAGCACTGCACAGTTGTTATTTTAATTTTTAAAAAGTGCCCCAGCTATTTTAAAGAAACAAGGTCTAATGATCAAACAGCTAGACCTAAATTGGAAAAAAACCCAACCTGGCAAAGTTTTTGTAATTCAAAGTCAAAATATAATAAGGTTAAATTCAGGCTATCGATACCATTAATTGCATGTATCATCATATATGGACGAACATCATCAAATGAAGAAATGTTCCTTCTTGTCACATTATAATATGTCAATACACATAGATGACTTTCCAAACTTGCACATACCTGAATTTTTCTAGTAGATTTATGCCAATAATAATAGAGTGCTTTCCAATCTGTACATATGTTTTTTTATAAATATAGTAAACTGTTACCAATTGACAAGAACTGTTGAGGTTTGTCCTAGCAGTAATATAGAGCCCCAACATACGAGAGAAGAGATTTTTAGATTTGTAATAGTGGTAAAGTACAAGCTCTGTGATTAAACCACTATAATAGTTTTTTTTAAGTGAATCATGGTTGGAAGCACAATTTAGAACCAGAAATTTACTCTCAGACATCTCCATTCGTGTTATGCATAGGTTTAGAAGTACTTCCAGTGTTTAAACACAAAAAAATATAACATTTCCTCATTAGGCGAAGACAGCTGAGGGGACAGAGCCTACCTTCTGCTCACCTGCAGCCATTAAGACCCTCACAAGGGATCATGTCCACACAGGAAGAAATGGTACACTTGTTGCTGTTACCCAGCAGTCTGTACTGTCAACAATGATCATACTTTCTGAATCAAAATACTACTTCTGAAGTAAAAATAACAGAGATTCAAGAAAGAGAACCAAAGAAGATGGGAAAAATAAAATAAATAAAAAAAGCAGGAAACACAGATCAGACAGATCAGATCAGATCTATTTTCTACTCTTTATATTTAACAAAATTTTCTGTATTTTCTGCTCTGAAATTGTAAAAAGCCATTTGTATAGTAAACGAAAAGCTGACAGGAGATTTTCAAGACAATCTAATACATCCATTTCCTTTTTCGTTGCACAAAGCCCGTGAACTTTGACAGGGAAAAACCTTCAGGCTAAGAAAGCACCTCCCTCCCCTCACTTCCCCAGTGGAAGAGGCGTTTGTTTCCTTTGCATGATAAACTCCAACGTCCTTCTGTGCAAGCATTTCTGAAAAAGCAGAGAATAATACTGGATGCTTTAATGTGACAAGTACACAGCAACACAAAAATAGTAACATCAATAAACATAGCACAGGAATTCCATGTTTCCCCCAAGATGCTCAGATCTTGTAAATTTAATTTAGTTCTACATTACATTGGAGAAAACACACTCAGGTTTTCAACTGGTTTTCATTAAATGTCAATCTTAATCACTTACATAATCCTTATACAAAAATAGTTTAAATTAGGGTTATCTAGGTTGATAATCTCAAATGTTAAGACATGAAAGATTTACATCTCCTTGGAAAACTGTAATTTCTTTGCCATTATGCTTATGCAACATGACATGATTTTCAACTCAGGATCACATACATTCACCACAAGGTATTGTCTCACTCAGGATTAAAGCTGCATAAGAAAACAAAAATACAATCCTTCAAGTGTCTGCCTTTGCAAATGAAACATTTCTGACCTTCTCTTATGATTTTTTTTCAGTTTTGTTTAGCTATATACTTTAGTGGTTAGCAATACAGCATTTACATTATTTAAATCTAAATATTTTACACTCGGGATACACGAGGAATCTTTGGTTTTTTTGCTTTCACTCCATAGTGATGCCTTAAGCCCCTATTAGTTTTTTATTTTTCTAATTTTTATAAGCCTTATAAGTTTTATAAGTAGTAGAAGTAGATTTTAAAAGCAGCAGCCCTCATTCCCTTACCCTGTAGCACAAGCAGTTTACACATTCCTTAACCCTCTTACCCCATTCCATGCACCCTATATCAATCCTGCCCCCAAATCCAGTAGAAATGTTAAGTCTCTCATCAAGGCAAGGCCTAGATTGTTTAGAGAACACTCATATCTAGGCCTGAACAACAGAACAGAGTCAAGAACTAGGTGTCTATGTACCCTTTGTGCTCTGAGGACGATGAGAATGATGAAGAGGTGGTCCCGAAATACACCCCAGACTCAATTCTAAGGGGGTGGGCCCGGGACAGACCAGAGCAAAGGCTACAGGGTGGACATACTTGGGATTGGACAAGTAGTATTATAAAATGTAACATCTCGAGCACAGCCAGCGTGCGTCCTGTAACATCTATTGCCTTGGTATAATTAAACCCTTTCCTTATCTCACCCCCAATTAACTGCTCCTGAGTTATTTTTTAGCATCAACATTTCACAGCATCAGTAGCAAGCTAGCATGAGCCTACAAATTATCTTCACGTCTCTCTTAATGCCTCCATAACTGTGCCTGAGTTTGCACGCTTAATTCGATACAGAATAAATAGACCTAAACCATGACCAGTCAGTACTCTGCTTATTTTCCCTAAAATATTTCTTCCATCTAAACTACATGGTTTTATTGAAATTTGAAGGTCATTTCAAAGAACCATAAGAACTTCTATACAGAAATTTCATATGAACTGCTTTTCCAATCATTTTGTGTAGCTTTCCACAGATTTTACATAGATGCAAAAATTTAAAAAAACTTGTCATTGTTCACCAGGTAGGAAATCAAAACCATTAATTAGTTCCTGTTGTTAAACTTATGACAGTTCAGTGTTGCCAGGCTCTTCCTTTAACACCAACAGGATACAAGATACTTAGCAAGAAAATGTGTCCTTCTCGGGATATTAGAGGTGTGATCATTCAGAGGTGCAGACAATAGTTTGAAAACTGACACTGCTATGTCAGTATAGTATCAGCAGTTTTCTTCTTTCTTTGCAAAGAGAGAATGCAAGGAAATGACGTGTGCTAACTTACAGCTTGCCAGCATGAATATCATTGAGAGCATTTACTATGAAATACCACAATAACATTTCTTTTCCTGTAAACTGTAGTGGAAAGCTACCAAATGCTGGTCTGTTCCTGTGCATAATGAATTTGTGCTGCTGTTATATTTTTCTGACTGATGTAAGGATTATAAATTATTCCTAGGCATGTACTCTTAGCTTTGTCAGTTGAATGTATTCTGGAAGAGTTTTGAACATTTATTACGCCCATAACCTAAGCTCCCTAAGTTGTTCATCACCTGATGGGAATAAAGAGTCTGCGTAAAAGTAACAGAAGGAGCCTCTTTGTAAATGTAGACTTTCACCTGTAACATCAAATTGAGTTAGCTGTTTGTTTTATCTGCTCTCTTTTCCATAGTTTATAGACTTCATGAGTTACTCACTTTTAATCTTCTTTCAGTTTACCATTTATAGCTGCCCTTATGTCTTTCTGATGCTGGAATTTTGAAATGTCGTATAATAGCTTGCTCCCCAAAAATGTTTTCCAAAATCTATCCAGGCAAATAAGGCCAAAATTCTTCAAGTCAGACATGCCTTGAATTTTGCGTGCCTCTTTATGATTGATTTTCTCAGTCACACAGTGTCATGACACTGGTAAATACCATGGAAATTGTAGCAGTATGGCGCTTATAGAAATCAGAGATAAGTATCTGCCAGTCACCTTTATTGCAATGGGCGTTTAACTAGAACCCACTGCAGCGAACTTGGTTAGCTTCAGAAAATTTGGTTATCTCAAGATAACAATGTGTTAATGAACTCTTAGTTTACAATTTAAAATTCACACTGTAGGAAACAGAGTTCAGGCATTAAGATGTGCCTTCCAGAATATTTCTGTCCTTTCTGGTACAGCCTTCTAGATCACAATCAAGATAATCAGGATAACCTGCACTTGACTCTCTAACCAGACACTGCCAGCTTAGTATTGGTAGTTGTTGCAACATTGGAGTACTGCTTGTTTCCCTTCCCCCTTCAAAGTGGGAAAACAGCTCAGCTGTGTCTCAGGTTATTAGATTTGAAACATTTAGGTTTGGTAATATTTTTAGGGTTTTTTTTTAATTCCACGAACACTGTAGTCAGCTCTTGCTCCCTCAGCAACCTGTTAGCACAAGTAGGAAATATCAAGTATCAACATTTCACTCTTGTTCAGTGAGGATGTTTGAGTGGGAAATAGGGTACCAGCAACAGAAACTGGTTTCATCCATCTTCTCTGTCAAATTAGGCAGTTTTGAAAGAGATAAAAAAAATCTTCTCATTCTACTGCTAAGCTTTAAAAAAAGAATCAGTTGTAGGGAGCTGCTGACAGATCAGAACTATGGTTACCTTATGGAAGCTGCTACTCATATAACTTGCTCACAATGAAAGAGCATCTTCTGTGAAATTCAGACATAGGGTAATTTGAACATAAACCACCCCTTTCTCATTCTGTGAATCTTCATTCAGCAAGGCTCATACCACAACCAGAGAACAGATCTTTTCCTATGAAATCCAACAATTTTCTTCGTGGTCAGTTTCAGGGAGGTCACCAGGTGATGTCAGGTATTTAGAGCACTCCTGGCTGTTTATGTGAGGCCCAGAACAGTCCTGATGAATAAAAACAAAAGGAGTAACATTAGCACCATAGAAAATAACAAGATGATTGCTAAACACAGCACGATCAAAGAAAAGAAATATTGTGTCTGCCTATAAACCGCTCAATAGCACAAAATTCTTCACACTGTTCTCCTCAGCTATAGGCCTGGAAAGCCCCAGAATTCAAAGCTCTTCAGCAGTTGCTTAAGGCATACAAAAAGTCTAAAGGAGAATTAACTGAAATTGGTGGACCATTTTAATGAAAAATTTTGGTTCTGGTAAAAGCATAGGAGATTTTAATTTTATTTTTATGTTTCATAGTTTAATGATAATGCAGGAAAAATAAATATTAATATTTTTCTGTTTAGTCCTTTTTATTTAACCCATTTGTTCTCAGTATAATATTGAAAGTAAATTATTTTAAAGCTCCCATATATAACTAACAAGTAGGAAAATTCAAGAGTGATTAAGGGATTTTTTTATTTTCATTGATTCTTTGCCTTTATTTTCTTGTCTAATCTAAGAACGCAACTTTAAAATGCATCTTTTTCTGGAAGGCAAGCTTTTAAAAATACAGGGATTTACAAGCTGCTGTGAAATACACAGGAAAAAAATGGATAATTAATATTACAATTGAATGTATGTTATCAGTACTTTGGCTGAATGCTCAGTGTCCACCGAGACTCCGCCCAACCACCCCCAGAGAGAGAAGGAGGAGGGAAGGAGGGGGAAAGAAAAAAAAACTTGCAAAACCTATGCTGCTAAGAAAGGTGGTTTTATATTTACACAGAGAAGAAAAAAAACTATAACCACTATACACACAGGGAAAACTAACAGTGAAGACTACTTCCCCATGAAAGGTGTTCTCCTCCTCTGAAAACAGCCGTCTATGCCGCGCAACCATCCCAGAAGAGAAGAAGGAAGTTGTTTCGTTCTCGTCTCTATATCTGAGCTGACGTAACATGGTATGGAATAGCTTATTGGTAAAATATACATCAGGTGACCTATCCTAGTTCTGTTTCCCTCCTAGGGAGGGTTACAAACCCACTACAATGTATTACATCTGCTGTAATTATCTGTGCTAAAGTATAGATAAAAATATTACCTGTTTATTAATGCATTCTCAAAGGTTGTTACTAACTTTCCTGACTCATGACAAAGTATAGGTGACCGTGGACTTTTTTTTACTATGACAAAGTTGTGTGAAAAAGATCAATACATAAGTATTCAAGAAACTGAACTTTTAAAGGTCACCCAGGCAAAATTTTTCACAACAGTTTCCAGGACTAAAATAGAATACTATACCTTGTACCAGTTATACATCATGTTCTTTGTACAGGCTCTGAATGTTCTCCTGATGAGTAAGACTATTACACAGACAGATAAGATTTTGTTGTGTTTTTTTTTTTTTCCTGTACTGCAGAATTCTTTTCTGAAGAGAATTTGAAAGCTTTGTGTATTTTCTATACTCTATGGACATCTTGCAGTTTGATTGTTTTCCTGGATTCCTGGAGGTAATAGATAAAAAGTGACATAAGAATTGGAATGTCACATCTATGGTAAAATAATTTTATGCACTCAAGATCCTTATTAATTATAGTGAATGTACACTCCAGACGTGTGCCATGAGGAGTAAGTCAGACACATTAGATTCACAGTAACTGTGTCACACCACATGCATGCACATAATTTTATCCTGAAAACCCTAGACATAAAAATGTCAACCATTTTATTTAAGAGGTACACTGTAAAAGATCTACTTGCCCATCATTTAATCTTTTGTGCAAGGGAGTAGTGAACCTGTAGAAACTGTCTCTCCACTGGTTTTGGGGTTGGGAGATATATCTATATAGAGAAACAAGGAATATTTTCACGTGTTAGGGACTGTTGAATATGACACTGGAAAAACTACTGTAATTGTTGATTTTATTTGATTTTTAGTAATTTTATTTAATTATTAATTAATTCCTTTGTTAATATTCCATATCAAACTCTCAAAACAGTCATTTCCTGGAGTCACAAATTTAATCACCAAACTGTTAAACAATGAATAAATATGAGGAAAGTGTTACTTGCCTCAGCAGCAAAAGTACAACCACTTATTTTCATCAAGTCAGTACCGGTCAGAACAGTGCAAATCATATTATTTGCTCTTGTTAAAGAAAGCTCTTCACATTTAGATGCACAGATATGATGTCAAGGATTTAATCTAATTGGAACTGAGATCTTGCCTTTCTATAATTAACCAGTTGAATTTTACTTACTGAGATATATTTCAGAAACAAACTTTGTTTAGACAGCTAGAACTTCTTCCAAAGGAATCTTGAATTTTTATGTGAAATGCATATCTTTTGTCCCTAAGGATTTTTTAAGGTTGCTGTTATGCCTTTTTTTTTTTCTAAAGTAAATATTCATACTGTTCCTAGTATCTTGTGTATAACCTTTTTTTCCATTTTGAGATTCAAATCCACAAAATGCCATGTAAATCTATTCATTAGTTTGTGAAGTAAATTCCCTGATGCTTCTGGGGCAAGCTAGGTGCGTTTTCCTTCAGCACAGAGCAGGGACAAGGATAGTAGATGAAACAGCAGAAGCAAAGTACAGTGGAGCAACCTTCTTCTGTACATGAATGTAATGTTCTCACTCATATGCCTAGTACAGAAATCATCAGTCGAGCTGTGTTTCCTTTCCCATTTCACCATGTCACTTGGCCTTGAGAAAGGTGAAGGAGGGTTGTGATAGTGGGGATGCAAAAACGTTTTCTCTTCTTTTGCATCCCATAAAACATAAAGCCATATGGCCTACCTCATTTTAAATCCTTACAAGACCTATCCTTACATAAAGGAAAAAACAAGTATGTGCAGTTATAATACTATTAGGTTCCGTTACTGTGTAACAGCAATAAGGGTTCTTCAAGAATATCAGAATCAATAAGACATTAGGTCATGAGTGTCTGTTGCCCAAGTTGGTATAATTACACTGGGACATAGAACAAAATGCCCTCTAGGTAATCTTGTTCTCTATTCACTATCAGTTTAACCTGGATGCAAACACACCATCAAGTGAGGAAAAAATGCGATTCAGGTAGGCAGTGGCCAGACGAGAGGAGTAAGAACAATTAGTAATAAAAAAATATGTAAACTGCCAGAAAATACTGAAAAAAAAAAGGTTTTATTAAGCTCAGGGAAAAACAAACAAACAAACAAAATCCCCAAACCAAAACACAAACAACCAAACAAACCAACTCCCCCCATCTTTGAGCAGACATGATCATAATTTTCAAATCTATAAAAAACTACTGTATAGCACGCTCACTTCTTTACCTGCCAGCCCTCAGAGAAAGAGAAATATTGGGTGTCAGAAAGATTGTGGAATCACAAAGGAACCACAGGGAAATCCTTTCTAAAAAGCACAAGGATAAATTTCCAAAGGACCCTAAGCATTGAAGAACAGCTTGTCAGGAATCTCAGTCCATCTGTCTGTCTATCTGCTGCCTGTCTACTGGAATACAGTGTAGAAAAGAGAATGAATAAAGCTCTTTTCTTCCCTCTGACTCTGAGATTTTTCCGTTTTAACTCTCTTTTATATGAAGAAGCATTTTCAGTCCCTGCTGTCCCTGCCTATCAAAGAAAAAACTTAGGTAACAGCTGGCTTATCAGAAGTCAATATGACAATCAGAACAGAATGGCAATCAAGAGAGCTACAAGAGAGCAAAGCCAGAGTAAGATGAACACTGCATTCTGAATTTTGACTTTTCTAACCATAACATAGTAGACTTTTACCTAAGGCTTTCTTTAGGATCAAATGAAAATATGAGACAATGGAAAATCTTTCAAATGCTCAGCCCTTACCTAGGGAGTTTATAAGACTGCAACAGAAACAGATGGAAACTCAAGCTTTAAAAAACCTAACTTCAAGATTTAAGAAATTTTTGATTTCTTATTCCTATATTGCAACTGTTCATCAAAAAAAATAAAAAAAGATTCAGAATACTTCCACACAACGGCCATACCTCTGGTTAGATCAGACTGATGTTCTTCACTGACTTTGACATATATACCTTGATCTGCATCAGGTTGAAATCTGGCCCTTTTGCTTTTACACTTCTGTTGCAAGTACTTGTGCTAATAATAAATTTTCTAAGTTAAATCAGATAGAAAGTAATAACTTTTTTTTCTATTTCAAATTCCTATATTGGATTTCGGTTTTTTTCTGCAGTCTTGCTTTATAACATAACTTGAATACAAATGCAACACGTGTAATTACAATTCAACAGAAGAGATGAAAAAAGGGATGATTTAACATCTGAAAAAAGACCATAGGATAAGAAGTACAAATATTCCTAATCTGTTTTTGTGACACTGCGTAGCATTGCTTGAAGCATGAAAAGTATGCATGTGGCTTTAGTTTTACTCATTCTGATTTAAGGATACAAGGGAGATAGAAAAGGAAATCAGTTATGGACACTGTGTTTACTGATTATTGCTTTGCAGTCATATAGGTCAATCAGGGATGGCCTTTAAAACAGTCAGGTGAGATAACCAATAGAAATACAGATGAATCAACCTAAAACTTAAAATATAGTATTCAAAACTTGTGGGTGACCCAGGGTAAATACTTGAACATTTGATCAAATATAGATCTCTATAATCTAGATGTTTTTGTCTTGCTAGTCATCTGGTTTTCCTTCATAACCAATGAAGACACATTTAGAATTTGCCCTAACAAGGATGTCCAAAATGTCAGATGAATTACACCCTGCAAATGCCTGGTTCTCCTTTTTGACTGAAAAAATAGCTTATGTTGATTATTTTGGATCTACATAATACTAATCTAAAATTGAGACTAATAGATGTAATCCATACAATTAATCCATTATGATTACTTTAACTAACTGTTTAAAGCTAGCTACAACATCTCATGAGGCCTGCAAGACATACAAACAAAGTTTGTCATGCAGCATCATCTTTCCCACAGTGGGAAAACCAATAGACAGAAGAAGGTCACATCTCTAAAGTACACTGTCTGGATAAATGTAGACTTTGAGCAAAAATTGGTAGCTTTGCAACTCACCTTCAACCAGTGAGACTGTGAAATATCTGCATATAAACCCAAGTTTTCTTCAGTTTTCTACTCTTTCGGATTAGTAGACAAATTGTAGGAGGATTTTTGGTAGGAAACAGACAGAACATAAGAATAAGCTTTCTAAGCATGAGAGAAATATACACTATAGCAGTAACTTATTATCAAACACAGATGATGTACTGTATTTTAGAAAATCAGATAGTCATTTCCAGAAAAAAAAAAACAAACACGAAAAGGGACATTACATAGTCAGTCACAATCAATACTTCTAACATGTCTTGGAAACTCATTTTCCATAGAAATCTGTTATTCGGATAGTTATTCAGACAGTTCACAGTATGCTTTGCAAATAAATTAAGAGTCTCTGATAGTAAATTAATGGACATGTGTAAAAAGGTACATAAATATTTATTAAAAAACAAACAAACAAATCATTGCCGACTTATTTTTGTCATATTTTACCCAGATGCTACAGCCATTGTTTCTGCTTTGCAGAGGGCTCCTTATTTCTGAAGTATGAAAGTCTGTTTACCTAAACCCTTTGATTTTATTTAGTTGTGTCACATTTATGTGTAGCTTTCTTATAATACACTTAAAGACAAATACTTGGGGAATCAGTCACTGAAAACCTGCTGCTGCTTGATATGCACCTTTATAGTCACATCTAGTTTCAGACAAAATAAAGGAAAGAAACAAACAACCTAGAAGTCCTAATTTAGATGAATCCAGTGCCCTGAAGTATCCAAGAAACACAGGTCTCACCATCTCTCGGGAGTTATACGAAACTTGTGCCCTTCTGGGTCATCAATTAGAGCTTGGGTCACACACCCAACAACATCTAAAACACTTGATGGCATCTCCATCAAGCCACTGTTCTAAACAGAGAAATGCAGTTTATTTTGAGGAAGAACAGTTAACTGTCCGCTGGATGAATTTCAAAATTAAAAGAATTAATCTGTCTGAAGTCTGTGGAAAATTTCAAGAGTGGTGGACTATAAAGACTAACAGAGGTATCAGATGGAGGTACCTTCTGGGAGTGTTCTGTGGCACAGGTTAGAAAGGGTAACACTCTAAAAGATGTGACTTGAAATATAATATACACTCAAAGAGGAAACCTTAACAAATTTTTTGCTAGAAGAAGAAAAAAAAACATCTGAAGGAGGAAGAAAGGAAGGGAAGAGAAATCTTTGTTTGCTCTTATTTAAAGCAATTTAAACTATGTCTTTTATAAATATTCTTAACTGTTTGCCTATTTTCGATATTCTAGACAAAACAAAAATTTTATCTTAATCTGGGTTAATTTTAAGATAAACTGATAACAGCAAGGCTGTATTGTGATGACTGTATAAACCAAAACACTGAGGCCTCCAAGTTGGCAGCAAGCTGGAAATGCAGGAGACACAGAAAAATTTTTCTATGTTGAAAGGTAATTTGAAGGACACTCCAGCATGCAGTAAGATATCAGCTGCAGAGTTATCTCCACACCAGCACCCCACCACTTTCCCCACCAGTTTTAAAATGTGAAGGGATAAGGTATTATTTGGATGTATCATCTGCGAATTTATACAGTACAATACGGTATTCTACAAAGACAAGAACAAAATCTCAATTGCAATCAAAACAGGTTTTTAATAGATTGATATTTTGACATTTTTTCATTGTCTTTTTTTTCTTCAAGTCTTTTCAGTAACAGCATATTTGCAGGTACCATATTTCATTCCTTCATTTCTGTGTCAGATCCATAACACTCCTTCAAGTTTCTTCCTAAACTCCAAGACTAAACTATTTTTAAATAATAAATTGTTCCATGTCTATTCCATATGTAAGCTAAAGTTCACGCTTGCCTCAACTGCTAAGTCAGTCGTTTGCTTTCTTGCCACAATCAAAACACCCCTGTTTCAGGCTGAGAGAGTATAAGCACCATCTCGGTTAACAAGCTGCCAAAGTTAAGTGTAGCTTAAATCAACAGTTGTTCATTTACTGTAGTTTTTACCTATCAAAGATTTCTTGGGGCACTATTTTCCCAAAATTATCACCTGAAGAGTTTAGGAGGAAGCTTCTCTGTTATAAGCCAAAAAGCAAAGTGGTGTTTGCCCTAAAACTGACTTTAAATTAGTTTGGGCAGGAAACTAAATGTAAGCGATTATGGTGATAGAAAACAAGAGAAAATTAAAATGAGAAAGATTCTTAGTTGGCTGATATCACAGAATCTGCCAAGCTGGAAGGAACCCACAAGGATCATTGAGTCCAACTCCTCGCCCTGCACAGGACCATCCCCACGAGTCACACCACGTGCCTGAGAGTATCATGAAAACGCTTCCTGAACACTTCCCTGGGGAGCCTGTTCCAGAGCCTGTTCTTCACCTCTGGGTGAAGAACCTTTTTTCCAATATCTAACATAAACCTCCCCTGACACAACTTCAGGCCATTCCCTCAGGTTCTATCTCTGGTCACCACAAAGAGATCAGTGTCCACCCTTCCTCTTCCCCTCACGAGGAAGTTGTAAATATCATATTATATTAATTACAGATGGGTCAAAATTTCCTCTCTGTCTTGTGCTGAAGTTTTCTTTACACTGTAATTGAGGGTGGTTTTTAGGACCGAGTTTCTCTAAGGGTCCTTATGTGCTCACAGTATTAGTTTTAATACTTCATTTCTTGTCAATAAGGATATGCTCTTGAAATTAATTTTATTTTGGTAAAGAAGGCCTGAATTTTATTTCATTTGTTTTGACATTAAGATATTTAATTATATCATTAGAAAATAATTATTTTATTACCCTCTTACCCATTCTAAATTGAAGATTAAACTTGCATATGTAAGATATAATGACACTGTATCAACATATATTCTGTAACTCTGATCCTTGGACCTCCTTATGGTCCAAGTAGATTTGGTTCATAACATCTTGCTGAGCAGCAAATATTTACATTCACTTGATACCTTCCTGTAAGAAATACCTATTGCTGAAAAATATTTTTTTTAGAGATTAACCTCATAATAGGAGTAGAATGAGATAGAAGTATTTCTTTTTCTTTTAGGAAGAGGATGAAAAATCATGGAAAACAAGAAACCAAGAACAAAGCAAAGTATGAAAAATGCCCCCAAATTAACATCAAAATTTTTCCCTGGTGCTTCTCAACACGTACTAAATATATATCTATGTTTAAAAGCTTGATTTTAAATAACCTAACAAGATAAATTGGTAAGTGGAAAAATCCTCAAAGACTAGTATGAAAGTGACTTGAGATATTAAACAGAACAATTCTTCAGAGAATCAAATATGGATTTAAATATCTGAAAATAATAATAATTTGGAAATCCAGGATTATAAATTATGCAAACATAATAAGATTTCTCTAAATATATAAAGTAAATTTCTAATTTGGCTGTAACTTCACAAGTATTCATGTTCATTGCAATGGTACTGGCAGTGTTATTAGCAGAATTATGTAACAATTTGTTCCTTCATAAAATGATAGGAACCAAATATGTTAAAAATTAGTCAAAGAAGTTTCTTGCATGTTAAATGTTAATATATTGTGTGTAAATTACTAGTTACAGACACTGAAGATTTTATATTTTATGAAATATTTGTGATTTATGCAGAAGACTAGACGTCAATAGAAAAAATAACTTAAAAGGCAACAGGGCTCAGTAATATGTTTGCTCAATGCACTAGTAACATGAGGTTCTGGTTATCTGTAAATGCTTATAAGAGATTATCAACTTAAGAAGTTCTGTTATTTTCTGTACCAAGCTTATATCTGAGTGTCTGGTTCCTCTAAGTGCTCTTATAGCTTATCTGGTAAGTATGAAAAGTGCTAAAGTAGATCTTAAGGGTCCTCTTTATTAGAATAATAGAATCATAGAATCATTAAGGTTGGAGAAGACCCTAAGATCATCAGGTCCAACCATTAACCCAGCACTGCCAGGTCTATCACTAAACCATGTCTCCAAGCACCACATTACACCTTTTCTGAACACTTCCAGGGACAGTGACTCCACCACTTCCCTGGGCAGCCTGTTCCAATGCCTGGCAACACTTTAAGTGAAGGAATTTTTCCTAATATCCAATCTAGATATCTCCTGGCACAACTTGAAGCCATTTCCTTTTATTCTGCCACTTTTTACCTGGGAGAAGAGGTCAACCCCCACCTTGATAAAATCTCCCTTCAGGTAGATTGTAGAGAATGAGAAGGTCTCCCCTGAGCCTCCTTTTCTCTGGGTTAAACAGCCCCAGCTCCCTCAACCGTTCCTCATAAGACTTGTGCTTGAGACCCTTCATCAGCTTTGTTGCCCTTCTCTGGACAAGCTCCAGCACCTCATTGCCTTTCCTGTAGTGAGGGGCCCAGAGCTTAACACAGGATTTAAGGTGTAGCCTCCCTAGTGCTGAGTATACAGTAAAGGGGAACTAGGTACAACATGGAATATGAAGCTCGGGGCCGAAGGAAAAAGAAGAAAAAGAAAGAAAAAGCAGCTATACTGGCTTCCAGCTCCTCGTGCAAGAATTCGCAACAATCCAGAATCCCTGAAAACTGCCCACGAGTTTGTTGGTTTGGGGTTTTTTGGGTTTTGTTTTGTTTTTCTCATATTCCACTAGCATGAGACCTACAAAGGAAGCTGGGGAACAGGTCTCCAGGGAAATGTTCTCCTTGCAATTGTGGTTTGTTCACATCTTCCAAATACTTTACAGTACTGAAAAGGGATAACAGCAGAAAAATAATTTGCACCTTTCTTAAATGCCCTCAAGTGACAAAGAACTGTGTTTCAAAACCAGTGTGATATGAATGTGTTATAGCTATCACAATTACTGCTAATTGCCAGTTATGGATCTTTTCCCAGCTTTATAGTTTGAGCTTCTGCCTGCTGCTACGCTAGTGTACAAATCTGAAACAAATCAACAGAAGAGTTATTTCCTCATATCTGTTGCATGAGAAAATACACTGGCTATATCTGTAAGACAGCAAAGTACACCAGGAGGGCTCCCTAGCTAATAAACCAATCCAGCCAATGTCTGGCATCATCTCCTGGCAAACTAACATAGAGTCTGTTGCAAAGCTATCTATCTTACTGCCAAAGGTATCAAATCAGCACTGCTGTGGAGGGATCTCTGCCACCACAGCAGAGACATTTTGCTATGATCTAGTGCCACTCAACTATTAGATACTTAGATTAGCTTTAACTTTCTGTCCCACATACACCCATCATTGCTTTTCTCCCTTGCAACTTTTCTCCTTCCTCATATTTCAGACCTAAATAATGCGAAAGAGTTTGCATTTGTTAACTAATCACTCAAGTCAGACACCAATCTATTAATGGAAAATTAACTGCAAATATGAAATAATCTTTGAAATCCACCATCTATACACAGGCTGTGCACATTCCTGTTATTGCTTTTTTGCAAGTGGTTGAAATAACTTTTCTAAGTAAATAAAAAATATAAATCTACTTTGTTCTAATGCTGATACATTCCATATCTTCTTGATATTATAAGAAGCTGAAAATAATTTTGTCTAGCAGAACTATCTGAACAGAGACTTTATGACAGTTTCCTCTTTTTTAGTTTGAGTTCTACAAAGACAATTCATGAAATACCTAAAGCAGATTTGAAACATACATCTAAGTAATTCTAAAAACAACTGCCATACCTATATTACAGCTAAAATTCCAGCTTTAGAAATGCCAGTCCATTTGAACAAACTGAAATGCCATCATTGCATGGGAACTAACAATATTAATGGATAAAGGTCATATCTGATGCAGATAAACTTTAAAGAAATTTGACTGAGACTGTTGTTACAATGGATGCTATATGAGCCATATATCAATCTGACAGCATCCTACATGTCAGAGGGAGAGGAGCAGTCTGAAGGTAGCGAAGATGATGACACTAAGGCTGATGGGCCTAAAGATAAGAAGACACCTACTGGAAATCTCTTTTCCTGTAGCCACAACTCAAGATTTATGTTTGGGTCATTCATTCATCTTTTTATCCTGCTTGAGAGCTTCTTTTCCCCTGCCTCTGTCCTTGATTGAAGAAAACTCTTAGTATAGACACAAGTCCCAGTTACTCTTTCAATTAATAAAGCCAGTTTTCCTTCATGTTTCCCATGCAAAATGTGACTTTAGTAAGGCTTCATTTATTAGAAGTTGTTTATGGGAATTATATGCAAACTCTGATTTTATTGCTCACAGTTTTAAAAAATAACTTCCAAAGCCAAGACTTTTTACAAGGCCCTCCCAGGACTTCAGATCTGCTTCGTTGTCTTTCTGAATGATATCACCTTACTGGGAAAGTTTACTCTTTTCCTCCCAAACCTGATCAGAAACTCCTCATTAAAAAAAAAAAAAAAAAAAAAAAAAAAAAGTTTTGCACTTGGCTAACAGGTATATGTCCTCAAATTCAATGAAATCGTTTAGACCACATACTGCATAGTCCTCATCTGAGTCTATGGCTTCCTCATGAAGGGAAGCAGAGGGACAGGCATTGTTCTTTTCTCTCTGGTGACCAGTGAGGGAACCTAAGGGAATGGCACAAAGCTGTGTCCAGGGATGTTTAGGTCAGATATTAGGAAAAGGTTTTTCAGCCAGAGGGTAGCTGGGCATTGGAACAGGCTTCCCAGGAAGTGGTCACAGCACCAAGCCTAACAGAGTTCAAGAAGTGTTTGAACAACACTCAGGTACATGGTGTGATTCTTGGGGCTGTCCCATGCAGGGCCAAGAGCTGGACTTGTGGGTCCCTTCCAACTCAGGATATTCTGTGATTCTGTGATAAGATTAAGGTTTAAATGGTGTTGATACTGATCTATTTAATCACATACTTAGCATCTTTACTGTCATTCACTACTTTAAACACATTAGAATTTTATGGTCTTTTACAATTAGAAATAATTTGGTTCTCCTGACAGCAAATGATCATTTAAGGTACAGCTAGCATTAAATGCTGTGTTAACAGTTTGGTGGTTTTGATACTTACAGTGTGGATATCATCCTTCTAAAATAGAAAATGAGATGAGATTAGCATTTTTAGATTACTATGTACTGAATTAGCTACATTGCATTACAATTTCTGCTAAAACCGACTATTTCAAGCTAAATGAATATTTGTTGTGCAAATTTGTATTACCTCTGAGACAACACTTTGTGCTGTGTGGTGGGGATGGAGGAAAGCACCGATTGCATAGGAGAGGTCACAGGCCTTCTGCACTGCACTTCTGTGGACACCAGGGAGGATCCTGCACAGAGATGCAGCTGGCACACTATCTCACGCAGCCCTGAAACCCAGCAGTCAGAAGGAATATCGTCTCTTAGATGTAACCTGTTTGAAAACTCAGACTCCCAGTGGGATAAAAAATGCAGCCCTTCTCCTCATGTTCTGCAGTTTATACAACAATATAAAAGTGGTCTAATCTCAAGGGGGAAAAAAAAAATCTTAAAGATCAGTTTGGGGAAAATCTATCAGAACTCATTGACTTAAAACTCCCTGAAAATCCTGGGTAGTATAGGTAAATGTCCTCCCCTGTCTCTCTACCTCACACACATACTCTCCCATTCACTAGCAAATCAAATAAACCAGCAGAATGCATTAATATAAAATATGAATCAGAAAATTTTCTTTCCTGCTCCCAGGTTATATCTCGTCCTCCCCAGACTCTCTTCACTCTAAGAATCTCATTGCTGCTGCCTAGTGCTCCAAGTTCAACAGTGAAATTAAAGCATTTCATATCAGCTTAGTGATTACAACATTCTCAGGAGAAGAAGCATCTTACTTGAGCAGAGGAGGCCTAAAAACTAATACTTTATTTTCCAGGGATGTACTCTTAACTCTTGTTTTAAAAAAATCCGATGCTGCTTTTGTATATATTCTGAACCAAAGTCTGATGCCTCCACTTTGGCTCTGGTCACTTGGTGAAGTGCCCACTCTGAGAATTCCTGAAGGCCAAATATCTCTAAAGAATTTAACAGTTCAGGTGTAATGGAGTATAGCTGTCATCTAACTCTATAGCTGGTCAAACTCCAAATTATGTGGAGATACTTAATCACAGACACATAGAGAAATATGCAATCTAAAATAGAAACGGTAATAGAAATTTCCCAGGTAAATGATAAAGGAAAGTAGGTGGCCCAAATAGCTCTCTTGATCTAATGTTCCACCTAAATTTGTGACAAAAATTAAAGTTAGACCACCTGCATATTTGTCAGTTTAATTTAGATTAAACCCTATTCTATAAGTAAACAATACAAAATTTTACCTTGTCACAAGTAGAAGAAAATGTCTTTTGACTTTCCAGAGATGCTCATACACATGTAAATGTACCTTCAGCCCTGATGATAGGCTTCCCACAATTTACCATACACTTGTGCTTTTTGATATTTACATTATGTTATCCAAACACTGTTCTAAATCCTTTCTTCATAAAGCCTTTTCCATAGGTCTTTTTATTTCTTTATTTGTATATACTAACAATTTAATAAATGCTTTTGCTGAGATTAAATTGTATTTCTCTACATGCTAATGGAAGAAGAAGCATATTTCTGAAAACAAACAGCATTTACACTGCCTGCAATGAGACAGCAACATGTCACTGTGTCTTTCTGAACAAATAGCCCAGCTTACACGTTTTTTTTCTTTAAAGATTTTGGTAATCCTGTTAAGCCATATGGAAACAGACCTTGTTAATAAGAAACTTAATGCTTCTCCATTTCAGAGGGTAGGTTTATATGGTTTATTGTGAGGGTGGTGAGGTACTGGAACAGGTTGTTCAGAGAAGTTGTGGATGTCACAGCCCTGGAAGTGTTGAACACCATGTTGGATGAGGCTCTAAGCAACCTGATCTAGTGGATGGCATCCCTGACCATGGCAGGGGGGTTGGTACTTTAAAGACCTTTCCAACCCAAACTATTCTGTCATTATATGATTCATTGCAGGTATTGCTCTCTCAAATGTGCTCATTTCTTTAATTTAATTTTTTCCGCTAGGAGAAAGTAAGCAGTTAATCATGCATAGCACAGCCAATTTCCAAGTAGCAATTTATAGTATGTCCTATATTATAACCCTTGACTGACAGCCTTCACCTTCCTAAGCTTAAGTATTTACTGGTAGTAAATGCCTCACCTAGAATTTCCTAGAGGTACCAAGTGATTCTATTTTATGTTGCATTCATTGCAATAGGTATGTTTACTCCCCTTTCAAGCCTTAAATATGACATGAGTCTCACAAGAGCCTTACTTGTGTATCCTGGCAGGTGATTTAACTAGTCACCTTCTGCAAAACTACATCATCAGCCCTGCAGCAGTCATATAACGCAATCAGTCAGCATCGTACACCCAGCAACAAACAGCTGCAACTTTTTTACAGCACATCAAAGATCAAAAATCTACACTTCTGAGCTTAGATATCTTATTTATTTTTCTTCTCCTTTAGAAGTACTCAGAATGATCCTACTGAATGTCTACCTACTGAGGTAGATACTCATCTACTTTGGGTAGCAGATAACCAAAATAATCCTTAAAAACTTAAGTTTGATTTAGATATAAAGAACTTTCCTTGCATAGGATGATTCACAAAATAATCACTGCTTGAGAATCTGAGCATCCTTCCTGCAGGTTTGCTACAAGGCACCATTAGATCTCTCAGATTTTGCCATGTACGTGCCATGGTGCATTATATTCTTCGCTGAGCTGAGACATACATCAAGCACATAATCACATTCCTATGTCTGAACAAATTACCAAGCGTCTTTTAATCCACTAAACAAACGTATGCATTTACTCCAAGCTTAAGGTAAATATGAGGAAACTTGGCTATGTTATTACACAAGAACTAGACATTATTAGACAAGAATTTACATCTGTTGTCAATATCACTTCCTCCATTTAAAAGATGCAGTGAAGAGGTCCTACCTAACATTACTGGAACTGCCCAGGAGAGATGCAAGAGAGAAATCCACAACCAAGAAAATCAGGGTTGCAGGTGCAGGCCATCAGCAAAAGGGCACCCAGAATTAAAGCAGGTGAGACAAACAGGCCCAGTGCTGTTTGGGTTTCACACATATCCTAAAAATGCTACCTATTTGAAGGATGACATTATCTTCCCACGTGATAACTAATCTCAGGTCAGAGGGTCATTCAGAAAAGTTACCTTTTTTTCCTAGAGATAGGAGGTAAAAGAGGCCTAATAGAGCTTTCATAAACATGTTCATGGCAAAAACTAATTGCTTTGCAAATCCAAACAAGAGTGATTTTCATCATTTAGATTCCAGTGCAATAGATCTCCTATCTCTAATGACGAAGGAGATATTAGTGGTATGTCTAAGACCACTAACAGCCAAAGCACCCCAGTCAGGTGTTCTCACAACAAATATTTAGACATGTTCAGAGGCCTAACTAAGGGGAAATTATTTGAATACTCCAGGATAAATGTTGTAGTTATAAAGGCTGAATCCACAAGTGAATTGCTATGAAGCCTTTTAGAAATGCTGTATTATACCCTAGCAGTGTTTCAGCAACCGCCCAGCTGTGAGTTGTTCTGATGTCTCTCAGTGCAGGCTGCCATTTTAATGCAACTTCCTCAGCAGGAAGTCTGTGACGCATGTTTTGTGACAAAGGAAATGCTACAGTAATCACCACATGAGTAGATCGGGGAATCAACAGATGAAGCATGGAGTATTTCACTGTTGGTGTTTTCAGATAAACTCTGTTGTTGACTACACTTCCTACACATTTTCCTTACTGTTTTCACGGAATAGCTTGTCAAGAACTTAAGCTGCAAAAGTAACCAAGAACCATTTTATTTCTTTCCTGAATTACCTGCATAACTTCCCTATTTCTGCCTAATTTTTTGCTTTATATTTTCAGAATTGCATATTTATTCTAATACTTGTAAGCTGAATATTATACAATCTCACAGACAGAAATACAGACCTGTCTTGAGCTGCCTCCTCCACCACCATCTAGAAATGTAACAAGTAACTGAGATGAGAAGATACATCACAGAATCAGGGTATGCAACACTGTAATAGGTCTGCAACAGGACTAGGCGCTTTAGGATGCTTTTAGTGCTTATATCCAACATGGATGAGTGGCTGTCATTCAAATAACTTTCTTCTTAAATCATTTAAGCCCGGGGCTTGAAATTCATTAAGATCAGATTATTAAATTATGAAATGACCAGACTGAAAAAAAATTACAAAGCTGGGCAATTTGGTGCATCAGAGGGAAAGCATACCCACATAATACAGTATACTACAGATGTTTCATAAGTTATGCACTGGGCTCACCTCTTACAAAGGCAGGAAACTAATATCAAAGTAAGTTCCAGAAGGGGACAGCTTGATACCTGCATCTCCTCTTCTCCCTAACAATTATGCAAAACAAAATAAGAACTGTACTGAGCCATACCAAAAGGTTCATCAAGCCCTATATGCTGCCCAACAGCACCTACAGAAAGTTATATGAAAAGGACAAACCCAGTACAGACTGTTCAAGCTCCCCATCATGGTGCCTATGGGTACCATAAGGTGACTAAGCGTCATAGCAGGCTTTGCTTCCATGGAATGTTCCAGGAACCTTTGTACCAGACTAGTGGTTGTCCACTGTAGAATGTTGAGGAGGATGCATGAGCCAATGAAAATTGCAGCTCATGAGAAGAGGAAGGTAACAAGATCCTACACAACATTGCTGATGATGTCTTCTCACCTAAATAAATTATTCTTTCTCTGAACGTGACTGAGCAATATTTTCAGTAAAATATATGACATTATAGGCTTGCTGTGGCCAGCTCAACCTTTTTAACAATGAACACATTTCCATACTTTATTTTTTTACCCCCTCTAGATCACCTTACCTTAGATCTAAGCTTTCTTCAGAACATGTTTATCATGCTTTTGGTTGTTGCCTATAGGTACCATTGGGATGTAGCTTCATTCAGAGCTAACTCAGAAAACAAAAGTAGACTTTTGCCTCTCCATGCACTCTTAAATTCAGCATCATAGCAGACAAATGACCTCAGAGATGATGGGTTAGACCCAAAGATCTGAGGGTTTCAGGGTGAAATGTGAATGAAGACACTAATAGCCTAACTAATGGCCCTTCTGATACTTTGTTGGCAACTTTCAAACTCTTATGTGATGAGAATTCTTTTCACCTCAGGTCAGCAAAGAAACCTGTGGGTATCCCTAATGTGATCTGATCCACTTCCTCATAGTGGAGACAAAACAGCAAACTGAACAGAAACATCCACTGTTATATAAGAGTAATCCCACTTTATCTCTCTGAATTTTTAATAACTTTTAATAACTTTTTCTCAAATACTTCATTTTGGCTGTACAGAGTTTGCTAAATGTCTACACTAAAAAATAGGGGCAGAGACAACACAGCACCTCGTACCATCTGAAATGAAAACCAGGAGGTTTCCTGGTATAAATATTTACCTTTGCACTCTGAGCCGGTTTTGGACCTTAACCCAGTGTGACCTTGAAGTGTGATCTTGCAGGCAATCACGGCTCTGGCTTCAAGGTGAGCTCTGACTATAGTTTTGGGGTTTGCTGAACATCACTGTTAGATTGTGAAATGAACAATACTGTCATTTTGGTATATACAGACATAAACCAACTTCATAGAAAGACTAGGATCTTGGAGCATTGAGGACAAGAGACATAGGGGCAAAGCAGATAGGAAAAGAAAAAAGCTAAAAAAACTATCTCAAGGGAAGTCTCATTAGAGAGACAGTTCAACAGTTTGTAAGACCCCAGTCCTGAAGCCATAAGTTTAACTGGGACTATTACTTTTAAAAATATACAAGACTCCAAAAAATTTGCCCATTGAATATTTTGGGAGTCCTCTGTTCTTAATAGCTAGAGGTAGCTTAAAGAGAGAACACTGACAAGTTTTCTAAGGACACACTTTTAATATGGGAGAAAATAAGCGTTTTGGCAAAAGTTTAAAAGGGGTAACATACAACCAAGCAGAGCATTCCACAAAGCACTGAGCCAGCACATGCCAACCCATACATCTTAGCAGAATCCAACCCACTGGTTTTAAGTTACCCAGAATAGATTAAGAAAAAAGTAAGGACGGAAAAGAGATTAAGAAAAGGAAATGGAGGAAAGATAAAGAAGAAGAGAGAGTAGGAAGAGAGGAAATTATTAAATAGCTACCACCGAAGAGTCCTATGGAAGTCTGGCTTCACATGGCAGTGGCAGGTCCCAAAAGAAAACACAAAATACAGCCCATGTGCTCCAGTACTTAAGTGCTTTGGCCACCCCTTTGAGGCAGGACATCCGACATTGACCACTCAGTGCCTCCTGGGTGGGAATGAGGGGTAGTGTAGCCAATCAGAGGCTGAGTTAGTGGTTCCGGGGAGTGTGGAGTGGGTGGATTCCCAGGCTGTCCTTTTCATTGACAGCTGCTCTGAGGCAGCCATGTGGACTCCATGAGACTGTACCCCTGCCATGTGAGTTGTGGGGCTGGCCCTTCACCCCACACGCACTTTAGTTATTTCCAACCCAATAATAATATAACAATCCAATGCCTTACAGGTTTAACACTCTCAATGGCAGGAAGTCAGTTTCATTACCTTCCCCAGTAGCTGGGGTTTTTTTAAATGTTTGATGTGTGGTGGTTGTTTTTTACATAACCAAAGAAATTTACATCACACAGAAGCAGTGTTTCTAACCTTTTGGTTGCTGCTCTACAATCAGACGTTCTACAACTGTTGCATTATACTGAAGTGAGCTCTTGAAAAAATAAGTTTTCAAAGACATTGAGACTGAGAGAAGAATGCTATTGAGAGTGAGACATTACTAAAGTTCTTTGGCAGTGCTGCAGAATCATGGAGAAAATTTATTCAGGCTTTTGAACCTATGCATGACCACCTGGACTTAAAAGTAATCACAAAAAGGTATTGCTGTTTTTCGAATAAAGCAGTACCTGAAGTTCTCCATTTCCTTGTTAGTTCGGTACTAGCAGAGAATGAAAGATGCCTCTGAAAATGTGCAGGAGAAATATAGTACTCCTAAGAAAAGTGAAACTTTTGAAGGATATCATTGTCATCACATGCACCTCTCAAAGAACAGAATTGCTTTCATTACTCTAAATTTGACGAATCTTTGACTGACAGTCACTTAACAAGTCAGCCATGTTATTATGGCATACTGACTGATTCTATTAGAACAGATCAAATAGTGATTGGAACCAAAGATATAAAGCTACTGGAATGACAACTACAGGATAGAAACCTAGATCAGGAGAAGCAATAAGGACATGTCAAAAAGATGTTAGAAGAAAATTGAGATGCAGTTACACTGGATAAACAGATTATCACGAGGGGAAATTGGAAAATGGAAAGACAATATAAAGTTAGAAATCTCTTAGAACTGCAAGAAGCTGTGATGGACAGAAAGTACATTAGCTGTAGAAACATGTATAGATTCAACCATCCAACACACATATTTAGAGGCTATGAACTTAACCATTTTATAATATTTTTCAAGTTGACAATATTAAATATCAGCATACTAGTGCTCTGTATTAAGAGAAAAAAATGGCAACAAAAAAAGAAATCTGGAAAGGACTTCTAGAGAGAACCTTAATCTTCAAAAGCTGAAAGCAGGGAAGACAGAGGGCTGACATCTTGCCCTACACACGAGGGAGCACTTCTGAATTATAGGCTGGATATTGATACCAAATTGAATACTGGACAGGCAATTGTAGCTGGGAGCTTTTGTATGAGAAAATAAGGTCATTAGAATCCCCACCAAAATAACTGCAAGAGGAAAAATAGTTCTTCCTGAAGAATAACATGATCTTGAACCTAAAAGCAAAAGTGAAAACAAAACTGGTTATATTTGTTTTAATCACTAAGCCCATAAATATGCTAAGCATTTACAAGCAGGTTAAATTCAAAAGACAAAGAGAGATCCTGAAGTCTGTTATAGAGTTAGAAAATTAGCCCATATTTACAGATACTGGATAAAACAGTTTGATGCTGTATATTATTCAGATTTCATTGAGTTTACCTCAAGCACTGCATTCAGTTTTGGGCCTCTCACTTCAAAAGGGACATTGAGGTGCAGGAGCATATGCTGAGAAGGGCAACAAGGCTCATGAAGGGTCTAGACTTGTCTTATGAGAAATGGCTGAGGGAGCTGTGTTGGTTTAGTCTCACAAGTACCTGAAAGGAGGTTGTAGTGAGGTTGGAACCAGTCTCTTCTGCAGTACCTGTAGTGAGAGGACAAGAGGAAATGGTCTTAAGCTGAGCCAGGGGAGATTTGGATTAGATATTAGAAAAAACATTTTTCATAGTTAGGGTAGTCAGGCATTGGAATAGGTTGCCCAGGGAGGTAGTGGAGTCACAAGCCCTGAAAGGTGTTTAAGAGGCATCTGGATCTGGTGCTGGGCAATATGGTTTAGTGAATTAGGGGTTACAGTGATAGTGCTGGGTTGATGGTTGGACTGGATGATCTTAAAGATCTCTTCCAACCTTGATGATTCTGTGGATTCTTGGAGAATCAACATGAAAATCCTAGTGTAAGTTTGTAATATAGTTAATAGAAATAGTGTAATATGTCATAAATGTACATTAATTCTGTATTTGCAGGACATTAAACTCCAGAAGAGTTTTCTCTGGTTTTGATTCACGGTTTAATGAACAAAAGGACCATTGTCTACTGTAAACTGTTCAAGCTTCTTTTTCAAGAGAGTCTGTATTTCAGCATTTAACATCACAGATATCTGTGATTGAACAGATCTTGATGAACAAAGAATCGAGACAGTTAAAAGATAATTCAAAAGGTTACAGAGGTTGGAAGGGTTTAGTTCTGCTAAACCTAAGGGCATCGCCTTTACAGCACAGTACATCACTATTGAAATTGTGTTTAGCAGGGGAAAGCAAATTCCTAATTTAGCAGAACTGCAGCAGACTAGAACAAATTGTAACATGCAGCAAGGAAAACTGATAAAGACATAAAAAAATGCATGGTATAACAGAGATTCAAAAGTATGAAATCCGTTATAAGGTGAAGCTCCAGTTCATTTCTACACAGATAAATCACGAACTTGAAAAGACTACAGCTATCAGAAAGGTTACTCCTCATTTCTGTGAGGTACAGAATCCTGAAGGTGGGGTTTTGAGGAAAGCAAGAGGTAGGCAACAACCAATTCTTAGCAATAAGCAGATAGACAGGTAGAATTTGCAGACAGCTCACCTCGATTCTACAGTGACCCCAAAAGAAACACTAGCAGAGACAGTAAAGTAACTGAAACAGGAATGTTTCGGAGGAATTCAGATGGAATTCAGAAAAGATTCATTGAGATGTCTAAAACATTTAATAGAGCTGTAGTAGTGTTTGATGAAAGGAACATACACTGTCATTTTTAGTAACTGAACCACATAATCAAGGATTCAGACACATAAGTAACATAAATATATGGTCTATCTGTGTTGCATTTTAAGGAATGCAGGTTGCACATTTTACAAATAAAGAGACAGGCAATAGCCTCTATTCCTTTGCGGTTTTGTGGCATCTTCATAGCATGTATGTTACGGTGTTGTTCTCCATTAGTCAGTTTACTGCATAGTCTCATAGGCTTATCTAACTACCTTGGATAACTCTTTTCTTTAGATCAATAAGGTCTTGAGTTTTTGAGTCAAATGTTCCTCTTTCTGCTTCTCAAGATGTGAATTGCTGCTGCATCTGCCCTTTGGCTGCTGCTAACTACCAGAACACTACATGGTTGCTGCTGACTCCAGGCAGGCAGCTGTGTTGCTGGATCAGATTTTCTTGCCCTGCCTGTTGTTCAACTATGCTGCTTGGTGTGGCTGCCTCAGCTCACTTTACAATCTCTGTTGACTCTTACTGATCTCTGCTAAAGTGCCCCCAAATTTTGATTTCAGCTGTAAAAAAATGTAAATTTTCCAAAGAAATGTTATATTAATTTGCATTATTTTTGATCATGAGTTATGCAAATTATGTAAATTACAAGGAGCTTTAAAGCCCTTGGAAATATGCTCTAGTGTTCTATACCATCACAATATTTGCTTGACCTAGGCCTCAATATGTGTGAAGAGTCTCTATGAAATGTAAATTTATCCATAATTCATTTTGCAACATGGACAAATTGAAACAGCATGAGAATATCTTGATTATGACAACAACTATGCAAGATATTCCAACATTCACCTTCCAAAACCTTCATCTTGTATAATTTATTGCACATTTTACAGGTTCAGAAATTTATAAGCTTAAATGTATAAGCTCAGATTTACAGATCACATAGTAAATGTTAATATTCATCTGGTAATGCATACTTAGACAATAAAGGAATTTACCAGCCCTGCAGAACAGGTCTACTTTTATACAAACTGTAATATTTTTCAATGTGACTGTCCTCAGTGGAAAGGACTGCAGCTGAACTGAGAACACTAGTGAAAAGTTCATGTATGCCTTCATCTCTGTTCATTATAGTTGCGTTAGAAGCCATGATATGGTTAGAAATTACTGTAGATCTCTCCTATCTAAAACGTGGGCATAAAGGGTGATACTTCAGAATACTGAGATGCTACAAATTATTAAAATTTATATTTTAATTGTGATCACTCTATCGCTGCATTAGCTGTGACGGGGACATTCAAAATCACACTTTGAGTACAGATCCCACAGGCATCCAAGTTGAAGACTGATGTAAGTGCAAGTAAATGAGTTTGTTCTTTTCTTCACTTTCCCTGGCTTGACATTACTTATTTCAATACCAAGCCTAGGTGTTTAATCTTAGGGGTTTTTCCTTTAACCAAAAATACATATGGCTGGTGTTTTGAAGAAAAAAATGAACCTTTTTTTTTTTATAACACATTTTGAAGTATTTTATTTCCTTTATTTAGTTTACTCTAAAACAGACATTCTAAACACAGTCTCAATAATTTTGCAACTCCAAAAATTGAGCAAGAGCTATTATAAGCAGATTGAAACCCAATAATATATATTTACTGAGCAGTGCATGTTTGTATGGACATCCACTGTGGGTAAGGATTCATATCCTGCAGTGACTGTAAGGGAATGTCATACATCAATGATACTTTTTCAAACGTTCTGCTATAGGCATGTGTCTGTTGTGTTTTAAATTCTGGACTGTTGAGGGGATCACAGAATCATAGAGTCTTTGAGGTTTCACAGGTTTCACAGAATATTCTGAGTTGGAAGGGACCTATAAGGTGTGAAGGGATCTCAGGAGATCGGGTTCAACTACTCCCTACTCATGCAGGGCCACCTGGAACCAGCTGCCCAGGATTATGTCCAAGTGACTTTCAAACATCCTCCCTGGACACCCTGTACCAGTGCTCAGTCACCCTCACAGAAAAAAAAAGTGTTTCCTGATGATCAGACAGAATCTTCTCTGTTTCATTTTGTGTCCATTTTGTCTCTTGGACTAGGCACCACTGAAAAGAATCTGGCACCTACTTTCAGATATCTATAAACACTGATAAATTCCCTTCTGAACCTTATCTTCTGTAGGCGAAACAGTCCCAATTCTCTCGATCTCTCCCTGTTCAACAGATGCTCCAGTTGTGTAATCACCTTTATGACCCTTTGCTGAGTGCATTCTAGTAGTTCTGCATCTCTCTAAAACTGAGGAGTCCAGCACTGGACGCAACACTCCAGGCGTGACCTCCCTATGTCTGAGTAGAAGGAACGAATCAACTCTCTTGACCTGCTGGAAAGATTCTAATGTAGCCCAGAACACTATTAACCTGTCTACCAAAAGTGCAAAGGGCAGGGAAGTGTACTTTTCTGTCTCTTTTTCAGCTGGGTGTCCAAGCTGCTTTCCAGCTAGTTGGTCTCCAACATATATTGCTGCATGAGAATGTTCCTCCCTAGGAGCAGGATTTTACACTTCCATTTGTAGAACTTCTTGAGGTTCCTGTCAGTCCCTTTCTCCAGCCTATTAAGGTCCCTCTGGATGGCAGTGCAACCCTCTGGTGTATCAACCACACCCCCCCGTTCAGTATCATGAGCAAACCTGCTGAGAGTACACTCTGCCCCATCATCCAGATCTTTAATGATATTGAATGGGATTGGACCAACTATTGATTCCTGCTATTTACTGGCTTCAAACCAGACTTTGTACCACTGATCACTACCCCCTAGTACAGGCTATTCAGCCAGTATTCAGTACACCGTCTGTTCATCCAGCCCATACTTCAACAACTTCTCTGTAAGCACTGAAATCCTTACTGAAATCTAGAAAACGCCACCTACTACTCTCCCCTCATCTACCAAGCCAGCCATTTTATCGTAGAACATAATCAGGTTGGTCAAACATGACTTCCCCTATGTGGATCCACACTCACTATTCCTGTTCATTTTCTTGTCCTTCATGTGCCTAGAAATGGTTTCCAGGACTGGGTTTTCTACCACCTTCCCAGGGACTGAGGTGAGGCTGATGAGCCGAATGTTTCAGCCTAGTGGTTTTCCTCCCAGGAGCACAAAACTGTTCTTTCAGTGATTACTGTTTGCTATTACTGAACATGATCCCTCAATTCCAATTTTTCTGCTCACGTTAGTTCACACCAACAGCTTATTTATTTCTTATGTTTTAAAACACTCTTTGTCTCTCTCTGATTGCTAACCCATAACTCAAAAGGCACAAAGCCTTTTTATGTTGGGGCTAGTTAAGAAATTTCAGCATGAATACCTTTGTTTGCACAAAAAAAAAGAAGAGATCATTCATGCTCCAATAACCTTATTCACACACATAGAAGCTCTTCTCCAAATATTTGTGTGAACAAAAGGAGTTTGCATCAATTTTTATTAGAAAATTGAGCAAATAAAGGTGAGTTCCTTGCTGAGCCATAGAGAAATTAGCATTTGTAAAAAATATATGATCAAAATTATTCTTATTATACCTCAGTCAAAGTATTGATCCTCTAAACTTAACCATTTTCTATAAGCTCTGGAATTGATTTCCATGTATTTATCACCTCAATATCAGTAGAAATTGTTCTCTTACCTGAAAGAATTTGATAATTCTAATTCTAATTCTCATCCTTGGCATTTCTAAAGCCAGAGAGATTTGTCTGTCAAAAATTGCCTGTTAGGTATTAAATCATTTTATTCAGATCTCAGCTCTAGATCAGTAAATTTGTAAATATTTATTAATTTGAGAAAATTCCATTGTTGTGTCCATCCATTTTGCCATGCAACTCCCAGACCATAGAATTTCTTAGTGTATGTTTTGAACAGACATTCAAAGATTTATCTTACTTTGCACAGCTCAAGAGATGCATGAATTTAAGGGGGAAAAAAAAGAAAACCACAAAAAAAAACCAAAACACCATGCCTGCCAGAACCAGTTAGGAAATCATTTTTATGATTTAAAATTATTTCCACTCTCCGTGAAATGAAACTTTTAAAAGTGAGGCAAGACAGGAAGAAGAATCAGAAGAAAGAGGGGGTCAATAAGAGTTGCTCCACCTAATTCAGGGAAGCTGAAAGTTCAAGTCAAGCAATTTCGGGGCTTTATCACATACTGAATTACTTACCAGAGGTGGAAAATCTCCAGCAAAGATGAATGAGCAGATTTTACTCTGTTGTGATCTGTAAACTAATAGGAAAAATATTTAGTTGAAACAGATGTAAGAGATTTAAGCTGCTATTATGAGTAAAGCATGACAGTTCCAAGTGTGATTCTGACCTACAAAGTAAATACCATGAACATCACTGCATTAAGTCACAGGTTAGTCTGAGTCCTTACTCTTCTCTTCATTTCAGATCCAAGCAAGCCTGCTACGTACATAACATGGAAATTACTGACATTATTAAAATTATTTAGATATTTCACTAAAACAACAAAAGATTTTCCAAGAAAATTCTTCATTTTCTCTCCTGCATGGGAACCTTGTCTCTGTGCTCCCCTTTTTCTTAACAGACATTATCATCCTGGAGAGGGAGGAGATCTCTGCCACTCCTCTCCAGAAAATAGCTCTTTTTTATTTCGTAAATCATGAAGTTACTTACACCTCTTTAATTATCTCCCAGTAATAACTGATCCTTAAGTCTACACTTTCTGTGATCCTAAAAGCAATCTATTTTTCATTCACTGAAAATCCTTCTGGGATTTTTAATACTAATAAGAAATTCAGTCTTCGCTCTACTTTTGAGGAGCTTCCCCAGTTCCCAGTGCAATGAAATTTACACCATTTGTTCTGGGCATCACCTTCAATGATCCCACATTCTAGTCTTCTAATGGAGACAGACATGAAGCACAGGTCCTTGCATTATGCGAATCCCTCAATCTTGAAGCGGAATACTGGGCACTGCTGACAAATTTACAGCAGCCTTAATGCAACAATTTTCCTTAGAAACAGTTTGGCACTGGGAACTACCATGCTTCATGCAAGGTTCATGAACCCCACAGCCAATCTCAAATGCTGGCTTTGAATGTTCACCCTACATAGTTAGTAGGCAAAATTACTAAATTTTGCTTTGCCTTAGCTGAATAGGAGTCTCTGAGTTCACAGTGGTCTGGCCCAAATCAGTGTTGAGAAAGACCATTTTGGTAGCAGAGTTCATAGAGACATAGCTTGGGAACAGCTTGTAGCTCTTGGTGTATTGTAACATTGATTAGTGCTAACAAAATCGATTGGCCTTATAAGGGAAATTAATATGCCTTGAAAGTAAAGAAAACTATACACTTTAGTTAACTAAAATAGACTGAAAGTTCCTTCTATAGGCAAAAAAACACTTTAATGAAGTCTTCAGTGCTAAAGGGTGGCAGATGATTCAGAAAAATAAAAAAATAAATAGTACAGATTATGGTAAAACAGACTCTTTTAAGCTTTCTAGGACATTTTTCTCTTTTTTTTTTCCTCACAGAACTGTGAGTGGAACTGTAAGTGCTATAATGTATTGCAAAGTCCCTATGAAACACAGTATTACATTGCGTATTTCTTGAACTGCGGAAAAAAATATTCTAACGGTTTATCAACAGTGGTCTGACACACTGCACCATGAAATACTGTTTAATTCCAACTAATACCTCTGAAGTCAGTAAGGTTAAGATAGACGGATTAGTTCAAGAACAGGTGGTCCAAGGTTTCCATAAGCAATGACAATAAAATATTTTGATTTTGTCTATGTGATGAAGGGGAAAAAAAACAAGCCAAAACTAAGTTAAATATTTTTTACAATCTTGTGATGAAGAGGTGGCATCTGTAGTACCTTACTAAAAGGGATTGGAAACCACTGTATTTAATGCTTGCCTACAGCTCTGAAATGTTGCATTCAATGACTCAATGGCTAATTTCTTCCAGACTCTGTTCCTATAGAGAAAGCTAAAATAATATTTTTTCACAGAATAATTATTACCAGTGAGAGGAATGAGGGATCTTCATGCTCAATAAAAAAGCACGTATTTTGATGCTTAAACATTAAGTAAAATGTTTGGTTCAGTTGACAAGTTGAACATCACATATGAAAGCACTTTGAATAGGACCACTTTGGCAGATAGATAGATCTAAAAAGTTTATCTGCCTATCACCCAACAGTCTGTGCTCACCAGTAAGTAAGCAAGATCTTAGATCAAACTGTGTCGTTATGGGCACAATACATCATTCTAATTAGCATATAATTCTAGGTAGTTGTGTTCATTTTATTGTATTTCTTAACTGCTATTGCACTGTTACACAGACGGCTTTTATTTGTTTTCTTGCAACTTTCCCTCATTACATACCCCTAAAATGAATGCAAATGTGGTAAAGGCCATGATTTTTCATACTAATGAACAACACAAACTATTCAGAAACATCTGAATTGTTGCCAAATTAATTTCAAACTCAGTGTTGGTTAATTATGTTTTATTGCATTATGAAAACTGTTTTAACGTTACAGAGAATGCCCACTGTATGGTGCCTGAGGGGAGACTAGAATTCTTTCACATTTTATCCAAGATGGGGCAACCTATCAGTACCACGGCTACCACAATTTGGTTATGTTAACCTTTCTATGCATACAGGAGTTCCTTCACTCTGCCCAGCTTCTCAAATGTCTCAAGAAAGTACCTGAAGTTATAGCAATTTCTGCATTCTTCCCTGATGCTCTCAACATCTGTGAAGAAAATCCAGCAATAGCACCTACTAATTTTGAATGATGAGGAGCCCATAGTGAGAAAAACTACTCCCACTGCAGAATCTTCCTTCTGAAGCAGGAGACTTCTCAACCTGTCACTAGGTTGAAAAGCACAACGATCTGTATCTAAATATTACTCATTCAGTCCACTTCACCTATTTGAGGTTGGTATACTTGTCTTCCTGAAGAAACCACAAAATTCCTTTATAGCACAATTTAAATTTTGCTGTGCTGGCATTAAAGCTAAGGAAAGCTCTGTTTTGCTGAGAAGTTTCTTGCTTACAAGAGCAAATTCCTGTATTTACTGCTGGTCTGGCTCACTTCTTTCAATGAGTTGTAACTAATGATATCATATTGGTTAGTCATTAACTTCTGTAGTTTTACAGCATTCACTAAAGCTGCTTAAAGTATTTCCATCATTTTCCCCTTTTCATCTCTATGACCTTTGTATGGTTACATCACATACAACTAGTATATGCAGAAAACATGAAAATTCTGAAGCTTAACCCTAATAACAAACATATATGAAAGAAATATATATCTATGATCTTTGGTGCTGTATAACAAAGCAAAAGTAAATAAATTTTCATTTGCAAAAATACGTATGCAGCAAGAACATGAATCCACGTCCATTTAGACTTTTTTTAAAGTCTGAAAATCAGTGATTAGAACTGATGTTAAAATAAAAATCCCACCTCAGATTGGCATTTGACCTTATCTTTCAGCCCACTGAGTCTCAATATGCATAAATATGTGTCTAACCATGGTATCAGAATTGTGACCTGTTAAAATTCATACTATATTTAGATTTTTACAATAAGGAAGATAAAACACCAGTATGCTGTATCATTTAAACAATGACATATTTCCTTCATTTGTACAGTAGAGATGGTAGACTTACAATATACTAAGGTAGTTCCTCATAAATTTGCAGCATTTGTCGTGAACACCAGACTTATGGACTTTACTTATGTTTCCTGTTCTCTGAAGTCTTTGTTTTCATGATGAAGTAATTGCTTCAAAATCTTGTTGCTATGGAAATCTGGAGGGGGGTAAAAAAGAAGTCACAAACAAACTAAAAGTTCATAAAATCTATAAAATCAGTGCTTTCTTAAATTATAAGGGCTACCATTAAGTCACAGTTCTACCTGGTGCTCAGGTAAACAACTGAACTTTTCATTCCTTTGTCAGGAACACAAATACTAGACCTGTCAGAAACTCTGATGTTAAGAGCTATGTTGTGATAGATATGACTAGAGCAGACTTGTTACCATCATCTCATTTTACTGCAAAGTCAACACAGTGTCCATTGTATAGAAATGTTGTCCAAGTCATCTACTTTTGGGCAACATGCACAGTGAGGAAATATTCCAGAATATTTCTACTACTCAGTGTCCAATAGGGCTTCTATTAGCATCAATGTCTAAATTCTCATCTACTTCAAAACAGCTGGAACCATGATGCATTAATGAGAATAAAAGGAGCCTAAATGTATCCTGAGGGGAAAAAATTACTCTGGGAATTTGAGCTTCATTCTTTGTTCCTGGTAGCACTCAGGACTACATAACATGTAAAATGATTCCACACTCATGGAACTTTTTCTCCCCACCGCCTGCAAGGCATGAGTAGATCTGCAATTTTTTTTTTTATTTTTAATGCAATGTTAACATTTAAAATCATTAATTAGAATCAAATGAAGTTTTTTAATATAGTGTTACTATATGTTACTGAAAGAGGATGTAGTCATTACAAAAAAACTAATAATAGCTCTCTATTCCTAAGAGAGAACCATTTTAGGGGTTTGGCAGAGGTTTTTGAGCATTTCCTCATTTGGGAGCAATCCCAAATTCACTTTGTTGTATCCAGATATTTATTATGGAGTTGCTAAAAATGCAGTAGAGGACAATGACAGCAGGATCTGCTACAATGACAAATGACATCCTATTTCTCATTAAAAAGACAGTGGCTGCTAATCAGTGTGTATAAATACTTCTTGGTGCCTTTGGCAAAACAACATTTTAAGGGCCCTTTCTCCGCTTGTAAATGAATCCTTTGTCACTCCATCTCAAATTACAGTAAATGAAAACACCCTGTACACTAAAATATGAGCCTGTATGGACTAAAAAAAGGCAAAGTTAAAATAAATGAACAAATACATAAACCCCAAAGATATTATTTGTCTTTGTTATCCCCTTTTTGATTATTCTCTGCCCAGGTCACTTCTTCCTTGGCGTGGAACAGGTTAATAGACATCCCCAGCTTTGGTCAAGTTATTAATTCTGACATTCTTCTCATATCTGGGATGATGTGTACCCATTCCTGCCCTCACACCTTTCCTTCTCCCAACCTAATCTATTGTTGAATAAACAGTACAGTTCCCTGCTGTCAAACCACAAAGAATTATTCTGACACCATAATAAAGCAGGGAGAAGAAAACCACTGCAGAGTTTCAAAGAACATCTAGGAACCTGCTAATTCAGACTAGCAAGTCATTGGCTCTGGTCATGGGTTATTGCATATAACAGAGACAGCTGTACATGTAGAAGGGTACACGGTGGGTCAGACCCACTGGGGAGGGTCAGCATATGTGCTGTTTAGCAGCAGTGGAGACACACTGAGGGGCTCAGTCCCCATCAGCCACTGGAGCATTTTCTGCAGCACATCTGAGGTCTTGACTCCAGTGCAGATGCATCTCTTCAGGTCTGGGGCTGCAGGGATGCCTGGGCTCTCTTGCTGAGGCTGGGGTAGCAGGAGGTGAGTTCTGTGCTTGCAGGAGGAGTGCACTGACAGAGGGTCTGTCTTGCACAAATGAGTTGCGACAAGGGATCAGCATACTGCACAGCATCAGTTTTTCGCCTTGATCCTGGTGGCGACCCATTGATTGTGTGGGTCAACAGCCAGCTGCATGGCTAGTGTTGGAAATATTCACATGTTTTTTGTGACCATGGGACTAACCAAGGATAAGAACTGTTGGGAAGAGACAGGACCCACCTTTCAAAGTGGGACAAAAGGATTCTTATTAACAGGTTGTGCAAGCAAGTGGGAAGAGCTTTAAAGTAGAAACAGGGCATGGAGTCAACAACCAGCAATTAAGTGAGGAAATGGTAGACTAGGTGGGCAAGCAAAGGGTTCAGGGTGATGAGAACTGTAGCATTCTCATTATCAAGAAAACAATGTTTAAAGGAGTTCATCTCAAGCATATGCACAGAAATAAAGGAGTACCTGCAAGAGAATACAGTATCGTGGGGAAAACGCTTGTACATTTTCTGGGAAATGAGCACAGCTTGGTGCCTCTCTGAAGTTCCTGTACGCTAATGCATGCAGCATGGGGAACAAATGAGGAAATAGAAATCAGGGTGTAGTTGCAGGGCTATGAAGTCATCGTAGAGGCGTAGTGAGAAATCACACAGCTGAAGTGCTGCAATGGATGGAGACATGTCCCACTCTAAGGACATTTAAGGACAGGCCAAGATGGCATGAAGGAACTCTTTATGGGAGTGAAGCAGTAATATGTGAAAATCTGCCTTGAGATGAATGATGAGCTAACTGAGACCTTATGGGTCAGGGTTAGATGTCAGACCAAAGCAGGCGGTATAGCTGTGTGTGTCTGCTGCAGAACACCTGATCAGGAAAAAGTAGATGAAGCCTTCAGATCATTTCAATTTTGTAGGCCATAATACACATGAGAAACCTGAATAACCTCAGTATCTCCTGGAGAAACAACACAGGAGGGCAGCAACAGTCTGAGACATACGTCATTATCCCATTGGATAATGGGACAGGGTTGCATTCTCTGTAAGTTTGAACATCATATGAAAACTGGGAGAAGTGATGGATAAATCACTTGGAATATGATATAAACCACCATACAGCGGTGCTGATATTCAAAGGGACCTCAACATGCTGAAAAAGATGGGCTGACAGGAATCTCATGAAATACAGCAAAGAGACAAATAAATTCCTGTACTTGCATGGAAATAACCCTACACACCAGTACAGGCTGCAGACTGGTTGGAAAAGTTGAATATAAACTGAGGCCCATATGCCCTTGTGGCACAGAAGGCCAAGAAGCTCCTTGACTGTATTAGGAAGAACATTGCCAGAAAGTGGAAGGCTGCTCAGCTCCAGTGAGATGGATCTGCAGTACTGTGGCTAGGTCTGGTATCTCCAGTACAAGATAGGGTCATACTGGAGTGATTCCAGCAAAGGGCAACAAAGATGAGTAAGAGACTGGAGCATCTGTCATAACAAAGAGAGGCTGAAAGCGCTGGAACTACTTAACATGAAGAAGCAATGGCCCAGAGGAGATCTTTTCAATGTTTATAAATATCTGATGGCAGAAGTAAAGAAAATGGAGCCAGACTTTTCTTCATAGGACCCAGTGACTAGACAAGAAGGCACAAACTGAAATAGAGGAAATTCTGTTTAGACAGAAGAAAAAGGTGTTTGGGTTTTTTTGTTTTTCACAGGTTGCCCAGAGAAGGTGTGGAGTTCCTCCTTGGCGATATTCAAAACCTGATCAGACACAACCCTGGGCAAACTGCTCTAGGTGTTCCCACCTTGAGAGGAAGTTTGGACTAGATGATCTCCAGAGGTGCTTGCCAAACTCAGCTGTTCTGGGATTCTGTGATGTAGTAGCAACAGTGATATACGTTGGCTGCCAAGGTACACATGGAGCTGTGTACACAGTACAAACAAATTTGGTGCCTGAAAAACAAACATATCTACATCTGTAAATCTGTAGGTATGAATATAATATATCTGAAAATTAACACAGTGAGAAACTGATGTAGATTCTAGTGGTAATTTGTTTAAATTATTCTTAGAGGTGGGGGAAAGGGTAAAGGGAAAGTGCAAGGGGAAGAAAGTGTTACAAGTTGTCATTGAACCAGACACAATCAGCAGTTTGAGTTTGTTAGGTGTCAGGACAGCAATAAAAATAAAGGATATAATGGAGCATATTTTATCACAGGCATTTTAGCTTATATAAGCTTTACTATGTAGAAGAGATGCTGACGGTCAAAAAAAGATGCTGATTTCTCTCTTTGTCCTTAAGCATGCCTCTATTTTATGAATTTTCAGTTCTTTTGTCACCAGTCCCAGGGCTTCCCTTATGCTCCCTATTACTATGGAGAGTTCAAGGAAGATGTCAAAAAACTCTTAGGGGTATTTATAAGGCAATAAATGTTTATATTTATATATATATGTGTGTATGTGGGTGTGTAATGTATGTATATGTATGACAAGGATAATCCTAAATCTTATTTACCAGCTAAATTTCTATGAGACATATACTTTCACATACAAAACTTCTAAAAATCTGTGGTTATAGTTAATTTATATAATGGAACAAACTTCTGAATGTTTTCACCATCTGTATAAGTATCTGATTCTTTTCTGAATACCACAACTCTCTTTGTTCTAAAAATAATTAATGATGGAGTTTCATAGGCTAATGTGTACAAATAGAGTGTTTCCCTTCTTTCACTTCACTTTCAGTCTTACTGAAGTACAACCTGGTACACTATTACAAAAGGTACATCAAAAGACCTTTTCCTTTTCTTTATCCTTTTGTATCTCCACCATACAGTCATTACTGGAACTTCTCCCTATCTCTTTTTCCACATTTTTATCTTTTTAATCTGTCTGTCATGTTCTTAAGGTCTTTCATCATTGCATCCTCTTGCCTAATCTCTTTAGAGACAGGATAATCAGAACCGAATGTAACATTCAAAACAACTTGATAACATCATAGAGTCACACCCCTTTTCTTAGGAACAGTAGCAGGATGTGATTTTGAGATCAACTGCTACAAATTTTGTCGACACTTAATGAGTTGTTCAGGTATTTTTTAGGAATAGATCTAGTGAGTGTTAAAGCTAAGAATTTCTATGATCTGGAATCTGCAGCTGTAAACCTGTTACTGGCCTTAGAGTTGCATCACATGCATTCATCTTGCAGTGTACAAGCACTGCTAATTAGCCTTGAAAACTGAAAATCTTGATAGAGTGACACCTGCACTCTCTTTGCCTTTTGTGCCTCTTGTCTGTGAGTGTGCAGTTGATGTCCTAGCAGTCACAGAGTTCCCCTTAAACCCTCTACCCAGTTCAGAGCTGGAGGAACTCTCCTAAAGCCACTTGATGCCTGTCCATGGCCTTCCCAAGTTCCCAGGCCTCCTTTTTGTTGCTTGCACATCCTAGAAGCACTTTGCTTGAACAGGGAAATGTTTGCTAATTGTCCTCAGAGGGTGTATGTGAGCACTCATAAGTTGAATGACATTGTGCATCTTGGATCTATGTGTGTGTACTCTACCTCACCACTGATGGCCAAAGCTACAGCATTGATCAACGCACAAAGAAATTAATGCTCTCACATTTCCAGCAGTCTAGGAAATCATCACATAATAATGTGTTCTCTCAGCAGTATGTGGATGTTTGATGGAAAGCTATGAACAGAGACAGTCGATGTTGCAGGAAGAGGAAACCAATTAAGTAAGGTCCATATGGATTACACTGTGAGCATAGTGGGATGCAGAGCAGAGAGACTGAGTGCCATATGGAGCGTAGATGGTGAGCCCATCTGGGTGTTTACAAAGGAGACCCACAATTTCATTATATCCATTCTGAGCTTCCAATTTCAAGCATCTTAAAAATGTTTGGATTATTTTTATTTGTACAGTAATTCATTTCTATCTATACACATCACTTGAAAGTATGTGGGTTTCAGTTATTAAGAACAAATCTCTGCTAGTGAGATTCAACAGTGTATGGCCAGATTTGAAAGTTCCTTCGCAGTCAGTAGCAAGAGACAGCAAAAGCTCTAGTAGAGCTATAGGAACAGAACAGAAAGAAAATAACATAAGAGCACAGCTATGTCCCTAATTCTTTTTAAACTCCAGGGGGGAATTAATCTGCAGTTTTCCTTAACTTAATACCTTTCTTACTCTATTAATTTTCCAGTTTCAGTATTTCAGCTTAGTATGTTGAATTCTCCATTCAGCTGTATAGTAAGGGGAAGGGAAGAGGAGGAAAAGATGACTGCTGTGTCCCACTTGGATGCCAGAGGCATAATGAAACCTTACACAGCAAAAGCCACAACCATTGTTTATCAAGAACTCTTTATCAAGGAGTGTAGTAATAGGACAGGATGAGGGGTAACAGTTTTAAACTTAAAGAGGGTAGATTTAGGTTGTATATTAAGAAGAAAATCTTCACTATGAGGACTGTTATGCACTGGAACAGGTCACCCAGAAAAGTCGTGGCTGTCCCATCCCTGGAAGTGTTCAAGGCCTGTTTGGATGGGGCTTTGAGTAACCTGGTCTAGTAGAAGGTGTCCCTGCCCAACGGCAAGGAGGTTGGAACCAGATGATCTTTAAGATCCCTTCCAACCTAAACCATTATATGATAACCTTTTCCTCAAATAAAGAAGGGGAATCCTGTGTCTCCAAAACCTGGAATGTGCTTTTTGTACACAGAGGACATTTTTTGCAAACCTGTTTCATTTTGCACTGCAGCAGAATCACACAATTGCATGTCTTAGCTGAACTTTTAAAATCACCATATCAGGCACTCAAGCACTTACCTGATCATGTCCTGAGCCTTATTTAGTGCCTTTCGTATGGTTGGAGGTGGATTTTTTCTTAAAATATAAATAGGTGTGTGTACCTAGGCAGTTCATCATTACAGGGGCTGAAAAATGTAAATTTTTGTGTTTCAGCCCAGAATGCATGCAGCCTATTTTAAAACATTCAGTTCTTTTAGCTTTGTCCATTTTCATGTGCCCTATCCACCATCAAAGAGAACACAGACACTGAACCAACCTGGTAATGATTACACTTATTCACTCCTGTGGGTTACCACGTAAACCTGTTTCTATATCTTCCTGATCTACCTTCAAGGAATTAGTCAGTGATAGCTCAGAGACCTGAAGACATGACAACAAGAATAAAATGGTTTTTGTGGAGTTTTCCAACCAAAAATACTTGCATCTGTGATACATACTTTGTGTTGAATTGAACAGATTTATCGTCATTCACCATATACTAGGACTTTCCTTTATTTTCCAGCATAAAACTGTTTTCTCTGTTTATGGATCAAAATATATGCAAATCAATTCACTGCTTAAAAACAAAACCACCAAATGAAACTGTAATATCCAGCTACAAACCTTATTCTGAGTTTCAGATGACCAGACCATTTTTTACCGCCCAAGGACAACAAGAACTTTCTGTCTTGCACTTGTCATTTCAGTGTGCTTGATAAATTGGACTGGACAGTAACAAGAAGCTGGAGCCTTTGGAATTTGGCACTATGATAACTTTGAATACAGTAGGAGAGTCAAATAGTTGACACTTTTGTAGACATAAATCAGAAGAAAAAATATATCTATGTTCAACATGGCAGCAATTGCATCAGTGTTGCTTCATATAAACAGATCTGCAAGGACAGTGTCTAGCTGTGAGAGGTATTATAAGTTTTGTGTCACAAAAAACAAAACATTTATTTTTTCTTTCATGAAAGAAATAATGGGTTTCTAAACTGAAAATAAATATGTACTGAAATAAGAATGTGGACAGCATTCTTTTTTTATAGGTTTGCTGTAGCAGAAAAGAGACATAATAGCAATTTAAGGCATGTTTATGCAAATATAATAATAGAATGTTATTTCTATTCTGTTACAAGAGTGACCGCAATACCACAGAAAATCATTTGAAGATGAATTACACCAATAAAAACATCTGGCATTCTCAAAACATTGAAAGTAACTTATTTTCTGCATCTGTATGTATTGTTTTAAGATACTTGCTAATCATGCTTTTTAGCCTTTCAGAAGATTTCATTGGTACAGGACATCTCTCCCATCTGTGTCTTCACCCTTAAGAAGTGATCTACCTAGGGTAAGTTTTTCCTTTATCAGTGTTGGTCTGATGTAGGCCAGAGGCTTATAGCTTAGCCTGAATCCTTTGAAGTAACTGGAAATAAACTCTGATGGGATTTGCATCAAAGACTAAGCATATTCTCCATACAATAATTTGGTACTGTATTTGTACTGCAAGTTAAAATCTGCATGTTTTATATTTTCCTATAATTTTCAACTACATTATTCAATAATTTCTCATGTAAAATATATTTCCAGAAAGTCCCTTTCAGTTTTATTAGAGTTTTCTTTACCATTTGAAATGTCAGATGTATCTGTCTTTTTCTTTAAAATTTATTTTCATACACGAAACTTTATTTATGGGTTATCAAGAGAAAGTAGCGAAAGTAGTTACCATGTCAGTATAGTGCCCCCAAAAGGGTAACAAATATTTTCTGTAAAAATATCATTTTTTTTTATTCTGTATGGTATTTTTTCTCACTACCTCGCCCTAATCTTTTACATTTACCATTGATTGTTCTTTTTATTTCGTATTCCCTAAGTCTGGCTGCCTAGGTGTTTGTTTCCTTCTTTTTTAAACTACAAAACAAAAAGAAATTCACAGCAAATATAGCTAAACAAGAAATCAGCTGGATCATTTTTACATCAAATCTATGACAATGGAAAAGTAAGTCTGCAAAAAAAACAGAGAATTGCCTTCTGAGAAGGCCTATAAGGCCTGAAAAATACTCAAAGTCTTTATCTCAGGCTGCTTTTAATAATTTTTTTTCTGGTAAGCAGGTGGTGTAGGAGTCAGCTGTATTCTTTCTATTTTGAACCCTTCTGTTCCATGCATTGTTGGGACCAAGAAAATAAGTTTTCAAATGCCCTCTTCCTCAGATATGAAGCATCTTTCTCCTCACTTCTCAGGGTGTATGTTTCCTGCTCTTTGTCTTCTGTATGTTCAAGAACTGGTTGTCTGGGGTTTTTTTGTTTGGAGTTTCTTTCCCAAATTTGCTTTTGTTTGTTTAACATGGATCTCATTTGCCTCTCTCCATGCCTGGTTAAGTATATTTACTGTCAGAGCCAAATTAACCTTACAAATACAATCTCTCTAAAACAAATCTGATTCTACCACACTACAACAACAGTTGGAATTTATGAAGACTTCTCATCTTTTCATACTACTTAAAAAAAAAATAAATTGTTATTGAAATCTCTATTGAAGGAAGGGATTTTGCTGAAAAGATTTAGTACCAGAACTTCTACTAACATTACTTCAATCAAATCATAGAGATCTAAAATGTGATTACCATGAAAGCTTCTTTAGGGTAAACACAGCTTCAACACTGTAGATGTTCTCCCAAAAATAGGAATAATCAGTTACTACCTTCTAAAGTTATTGCATCTTTAAATCAATATGTACAAGCTAGACAAAGTATTCACTAAATAACTGTTATACAACAAAGATGAGTTGATCAAAATATATATGTCATAATTGGAATGAATAGCAGTCTTTTTCTTGACTAAATGCAGCTTTCAGTCTTTTCAGTCCTTTTGTTTGAACTTTCTGGCTCTTCCTAACACTGGGCTATATATGAAGTCAAAAAAAAAATAAACTGAAGGAAAAAACAACAACAACAAGCCAAAAACAAGAAAAGAAAACTTTGTAATTTGAAATTTGGCTTGATTTCTTGGCTATCCTTGACCATCCATAGTCCAAAATGAAGCAGAAGTATTTCATTAAAGGCCCAAAACCATGAGTTTTATCCTCAAACAACAAAAAAAATCCAAAAAACCCACCTCGCTTACTATGCAACATTACATACAACATAGAGGGCTAAAACTATACTTTTTTTAGCCTTTTATTCCTTTTTTTCTAGCATGCTTTACAGTAAATCATTCCAGCTGTGGTAAATGTTGCTCAAGCATGGATCTGCAATACATTTTGCACTTTGATATTCATAAGCACACATTTCCTTCCAAGCTGAAGATATTTATCACAGTTTGACTGGCAGTTAGAGACATATTTTCTAGAACAAATATGCCATACATTTGGCTTTCTTTCCCACTTTTAACTTTTGCTTGTAACTAGATTATACTCCTTTTTTCCTTATGTTGGGGGGGGAAATTCCAATTATTTGTAGATCTACTGCAAACTACTAGTCCAGCTCTTTCGTTTATTTTCTTCGGATGAAAATGTGAATCAAATTCTGTATCTTTATTCCAGTAATTCAGTACTTCTTCAAAGAACATCAAAGCTCTCTTTGATCAAATGGGAAATGATCAAAGACTAAGCTTGTTAGGAAAAAAGAGTCCACACAAAGTGGAAATTCTAGTGCCTTTATTCACTTTTATCTGAGCTCCCTGCTTTGATTATGTGTTTTATTGTATGAAGAAGGTTGATGGTAGAATAAAGTAAAACAGAAATTGAGGGCCAATGGAGGTGTAAATATTAGTGAAGTGCTTGACTGTTCATGCTCTTGTATTCAGTGCAATGCTAGCTTCTGAAACAGGAAGTTATACCTCATTGAGAACTCCACTCTCATGTACACACATAAGTGTCCACCTCAGGTTAAATAGGACTTGGAATTCAAAAAGGATCTGCCAGTAGGAAAATAATGCATGTTCCTGATTAACCTGGTACTGCGCTAGAGCTGCAAGTACTCTGAGAGGCTGATACAACTCTTTTCTATTATTAATTGAGACTTCATGTGTAGTTCTGTATGTATTTTTGCACTGCTACCACTTACGCTACACTAAGGTGACTCTAAGATGCTAATTTAAATACAGATAGTTTGAGTTATTACTGAACTGGAGATAGCTATGACACTAAAAATGACTAAGAAGTTGGGGAGGGAGGGGTTATTTTCTTTAAATTCTTAATATATACTGAATCCTAAATTAGGGCCCCATATTTTTTCTAAATTTGCATGACATCGAAGTTGTCATCATATGGACTGTACACAACGCCTAAATGTATACGCTACAAGGAAGGTTTTCAGAGGGGATTAAAAGAATTCCTTTAAAATCATAATATCATCATATATTTTGAGTGTAGGAATTTAACTTTCAGGCTTGGTTTATGCTTTTATATACTTGCCATCTATATCTGTATGCTTTCTTACTATATATTTTATTAATTAAACCACAAATAAGGAAATTGAGACTTATATTTCAGGGATATATGTCAAAACAAAGTCTTCAGACAGGCTCATTCACTTTCTGAAAATTAAATGAAAATAAGAAAACACTTAATTTTTAAGTCTTTGAAATGTTAAAGAAATCTCATTTTTTTAACAGGTATTACCTACATAATAAATATTCAGCCAAGCCAGATAGTAAAGAAAAAAAAAAATCTTTATCCTTGCACTTTATTCACACTCAGCATAGGAATTCCAATTGCCTTACTCCTCTCCTAGCTTTTCCTCTCACATTTTTACCACCACTTATCTTCAAGGAAATTTAATATTGGATAATTCTGAATATCTTCCTCTTATACCCAGTGACTACTTGTTGTTGGTGAAATCCAGAGATGATTGGTTGACATGTGAAATACTGTGATATACAGAAGTCAACTAAATGCATTCATAAGTAGGAAAAGACCCGGGAAAGTGTAAATTTGGTAATAAGTGGAGGGGGGAAAAAAGTAAGTAACAAGTGATGTTGAGAAAGCTGAAATGTTTGTTTCACATTTTTGCATCAGTCTTCATGAAAACAATTAAATGGAAGCATGTAACTACTTGGTACTAATCAAAGGTAACAAAGAAAGTATCAGCCTAGAACAGGGAAGAAAATGTTTACAAAGTAACTTCCACATCATATATTTTCAAAACCTTGAGATTTGATGGACTTCGTCCTGAGATACCTAAAGGATGATCTGAAAACTCATAGAAACATTCTCTTTGCAAAATCATCAAGGAGGAGTTAAGCACCAAAATACTGGAAAAGTATAAAACTAATGTTAGTAAATGTAGTAAGTGTAGTGTTTATGGAAAAAAACCCTAAGAAGCAAGTAAAATGGAACTAAAGTAATATAACCAGCTTGTGCTTAGTTCTGAGAAAAATCTGAGCAAACCATTTACAAACATTCTGCAGAAGTAATACAGATCATATACTTCAACATCGTAATGTAGGCTCATAAGAAACCAGAAAGTTCCAACGCATTTAATTGTCAGATGGTAAACACAAAACTACGTGGATGACCTTAATCCAAGAACAGTTAGCATAATGAAATTTGGAGTGTTTTGGGGGATATACAGAAGCCTATACTTAGTTAGGATCTATTCAATGACTTCATTACTGGTGTGGATGGTGGGGCAGGTGATGCTTGATGAATCTGCACTAAGGTAAGGGGAATGACATCTAAATTGTAGGACAGTGTGTAGGTGAAAAACTGGAAATTGGTGCAAGACATTATTTTTGTCCAACAGCAGCTAAATACGTACAGGATAAAGGGGAAAAGATGCGAAAGAATGACCTAGGTAGCAGATCTCAGTCTAAATACCTGTTCCCTGCTCTAATTATCGTGGTCACTGACCTCATGAACTGAGCAGACTTAGTTACTGCAGTCCTAGAAAGATGGTAATTAGCTGAATACAGCTTTGAGATTATCAACAGGTGGACACCTTCTAAGACATTACAGCTGCCTATTATGTCAGCACAATTGAGTCCATTATGACCCATTGTCTCCATTTGAAGAGACTGGAATGTTTGCTAAGGAGGATGAGCTATGAGATAGACCAAACTCCTCTCTCTCAGCAATTGTAAATCCAAAATTAAGGGGCTCCAATCGAGGAAGTATGGAAAAAGGAAGAAATAACAACCCTTTATTAAAATATATATGTATGTTGGCAAAGACAGTAACAGCACACAAAAACAATTAGACAATAGTCCTGTACCCAAAAGTCCCCTTCAAAAAAAAAAAAAAAAAGACACAGTCTGACTACTTCTCTGTCCTCTGGCGCGATTCTAATCACGGTTGGCGGGGGCGCTGTTGGATCACTGGAGGTGCAGAGCCTGCAGTACGCTGTGCTGGCCTGCAGGGGGCACTGTTGGGCTCTGGCGGTTACCGCGCAGGAGGTCTCGGATCACGGGAGAAGCTGAAAAAATGAGGACCCTCCACCAATGGAAGAAGGGGAAAAGAAAAGTCCACCCCCACAGAACTCACTGTTGTCCTCGGCTGACAGTGTTTCAAGGCTCCTCCCTTTCTCCCAGTGAGCACAAAACTCTCTGATGAAATTACAGCAGGTTCAGGTTGGAGGCACGGGCAGCGTACAAGTAAGCCGAGGCGAGTGGTCAGGAATGACCAGGTCGAGAGCAAGAAAAACAGGCCTCAAGGCTTTTTTTCCAAATGCACACACAGACCCCATCTCCGTTCAAGAGAGAAACCCAAGCTGTTCTCCCCTTTGTGAGGAGGGCAGCAACAGAGCAAAACTCCTCCTCGCTCACTCCAGTCTCAGATGGGCCATCAGTCAGGAACGCAGTTTTGCCAGCCAGGTCTTTTGTAGAGCTAATTTCCCCCCTTCCCCCTCTCCATTCAAACTCCGTCTTTCTTACAGTGGGGCAGGGGAAGAAAAATTCCCCCTTGGATTTTATAACCTATTGTCATGGTCTGAGATTCCCAAAATCCAATTCCCTAGTCTAAACCCCCTCCTACATCTCAACCTGGTGTAAGATGTGTTTTCCAGACAATCACATGGACTCAAAATGGGGAAAAGGGAATATATTACAATGACTGTACAAATAAATATCATAATACACTATGCACATAATCACAACTATCTCTACCATGACATAAGTATTTACAATGGATCAGATCTCTTCTCCCCTCCAAATAAAAATCCAGGAGAGAAGACGGACAGATCCCTTCCGCATTTAGGGCAGCAGCTCCTCTTCTGTCTTCCATGCAGCAGTTGCAACGGGGTTGTTGTAGCTGGATCACTTTTCAGTACATACAAGGGGGTCTCCAAGCCCCTCGGCTCTCCTTCAACTCCAAGCGAAGGCCTCACCTGTGGACTGCCAGCAGGGACAAGACTCGTGTCACCACAGGTATATCATGAAATGCAGGGGTATCTTCGTGAAAGTCCCTTCCTCAGGGGATTCACCCCTGAGTCAGAACATCTTGGGCAGCTTTCAGTTGAAAGTCTTTGCCTCAAGAGTTCCACCAGAGCTCCTGTGCTCTGTCTCAACTGCCAACATGGCAGCAGAAGTGGGGGCAGCAAGATCTCCTCTGCATTCTATCCGGCCATCCTGGTCCAGCTCTGGGACGTCTTTGAGCTTCTTAGCTCCTCTCTTTCCGGTACTGCTGTACTCCGAGACTCTTCTCAAATAAGAGAGAAGACCTCTCTAGGAGGGGTCTCCAAGGGGTTTTGGGGGGTCTGGTTCAGTTCTTACCCCAAAAACTCTGTCTCTCTGCTGCTGGCTTTCTCTCCAGACAACTTTGTATCTTCCTTGGCTGCATGCTGTTTCTGCTGCTTCTCCGGTTCAGTTCTTATCTGTCCTGGCTCTTAGCCAGAGACTCTGGATGCTGCATCTGCCACTGCTGTCTCTGCTCACTCACAATGGAGAAAACTTTCTCAGTTCTCATCTGCAGGCACCTAGCCCAGCTTTATACTGTTCCAGGTCCCCGCAGGCCCCCCACCAGGGGCTGGGGGGTCGTGGCCCCCCAGAGGGGCTCCTACCCCTTCAGCTCATGGCTTCAGAACATGGCTACTTCTTCTTCAACCCAAAACTACAACTCTTCTCTTCCGTTTGGTTGTGATATGTTTATATTTTGCAGAAGCACTCATTGAACAAAACTTCAAAACTTCAAGAGTTACCACCCCCTGGGGGTTACCACTTTCAACTGCAGGGGGAAAACTTGGTTTAAACTACTACACCTATGACACCCATTGTGGCCCAACAGCAGAGATATCTCCAGACCACCCATGAATGTTTCAGTACTTCCCCAGAAGGGAGTTATCACAGCTGAGTCATTTGTGTAAGGACAAAGAAACATTGGTTCACCTTGAGGGATCTGCCTCTCTCTTTACCTTGTTCAACACCCAGCTTGTAGCCTGAGGTGTTGCTGTGCATGCCCGCAGCACCTGAGTGGTTACTTTGCACATTGTCAGCTTGCACCCTGATTTTTTGAGCCATTAGCATTCCAGCCTCTCACACTCATGGATACATTCTTCTCCTGGGATAAATGGACAATAGTACCACCTTTATCTTATCTCAAGTTCCCCTCATATTCAAAATTAGTAGGCATTATAAGGTAAACCTATGCAGGTATTCTTCCCAAGAATGCCAAGGCAGTGGACGGATTAAAAAAAATGGTTTATTTCAGGTGCAAGGACCACTTTCTTACAATGTGGTGCATCGGGCCTTCAGGGGCAAAAGGCGAGTTCCTGCCCCCTCAGGGCCCCTTTTATCCTCTCTGTTTCTGCCCCACTTTCCTAAGGCCTCTATGCATGTCTGTTAGGGCTCTCTCTCATCTCTCACATATCAGAGAGAGGCTGAGAACTTCTATTGCTATGCAGGGCAGGGCGGAAAACATTGAAACTGCCTTTGAGAAAGAGTTATCATTTAGGCAGAAAGCCCTCCTAAAGAAAATCGAGTTCCTAACTTTCTGTTACAAATTCTTCTGAAATTATATCTACCCCTACAGCATATTCAGGAAGGGGTGGGCTGTGGTGAGCAGTTGCTTCTCTTCGTAGTTTGCTACAGTCGACAAAAGTCTTTCAGTGATTTTAACAATGTTTAAGCAATTAACCCTTTCAATCTCTCACAGTTGGATAGGTTTTAATTATGTTAAAGGCTGTGAAAAATGAGAAAATAATTTTTTCTTACATTACTGAATGGGGACATGGGATAGGTTTTAATTATGATAAATGCTGTGAAACAAAGGAAAAATAATTTATTCCTGCATTAGAGTGACATACCAGACAAGAATTAACAGGTTTCACTAACAGCAAAAAGAACAGGATATTAGGAAAGAATTGGGATTAGAAGGACTGATTTGATGGCATAGGCTGACCAGTGAACTAAGGGAATTTCCACTATTTGCACAATTCACAGGCTAAGCAACACAAAGGTCTGGGTAAAGCAGAAACTAATATTGTTGATATAGGTGAAACTGATATAGCTGATGTAGTTGATACAAGTGATAATCCATAAAAAAACCCCTACAGTACCTAGGAAGATGATGTTATAGAGGTAGAGTCCCATCAAATGCTTTTAAGCTTATGTAACAAGTAGAGCCTGGGGCCTCCTTTGGAAGGTGAAATGTCATTCTTTCAAGCTTCTACAGCATGTAAAACATCATACCTGATCTTCCTATGACATTTTCTCAGAAAAGGAACTTGGAAAAATAAATAATAAGTCTATAAATTCATATTATAATGTCTTGAAGAAAAGACCTCTATGTGGTTTTCAGCCACATTTTCTAAAGCGCTGGTTTCACTCCTCTGTATTTTATTAACTGAAGATAATTTGATTTAAAACAGTCTACTTCATTAAAAAGTTGTTTGAAATTACTATTCAATAAATCAAGATTTCAGAATTCTTAATAAAACTGTGAATGTTTGACTTTGAAATTCCAAGTACCAAAATTATGAAGAGATTATTATGCTTTCCTGGAAGTTTTTTGCTGAAGAATTAAAAGACTTACAAAGTTGTATATGCACCAAATACTTGACACAAACCAATTCAGTATGATTGAAGATATATTCTGTTGGGTTTTGCATTAAAAATGCAAATAAGATGAAGAAGGTGTGCAAAGGAGATTAAATGATGACCAAGTGATTTTTTTTCCAAGTACATGCTTGACAATACAGAAAACCCAATTATTCCTCCCAATCCACATTTCAGACTTATATACACATAAAATCCATTGTCTAGTGCCCTCAACGGTTTTCAAAGTTGTTATTTACAGATTTTCAAGTTGACAGTAATGTAGCCATAACTTTTGCTGGACTTCACTTCATTAGTCTGTTCCTCCCTGTGGTAATTTCATTATGTCTTCAACCTGCATTCTAACTCCCACTGCTACAATTAGTCGTGAAATTTAAAGCTACCAGATTGTAAAGTTATGCTACCTACTACCTACTACCCAAGGGTAATTTAACTATTAATTACTGTAGCACCAGCTAACATTCCTCCCTTCTAGTGAATGAGATCCTCAGAGCTCATAAACTTTCTATATCCCTAGGTGTGTACTTTGTTGATCTGAGTCTGAATGTCCACACTAATCTCACAGTGATGAACAGGACTTAAAAGCACCCCTTAAATTGCCCAGTAATTTCAATGAAAATAAAACAAAAATGGGAGAGCTGGATTAGAAAAACACTACAGAAAACTGACATAGAGAGCAGGACCTCTGTGATTCTGGATGCTTTTATTTGGCTGCATTTTTCCATGGATGAAAAGCCAGAAGGGGCCGTATACTGAATAAACAAAAACATAAATTCTACTCTTGAGTTCATTGGGATTATACTCATGGAGCATAAGTCTTTGAGAATTGGATCCTTCAGCAGTCAAAGGTAGGGGAAATGATGGGAAGGCCAGTTGTTCACTCTGTTCTGATGTCATGGTTGATCATCAATATGATCACACATGAACCTTCGTGAGAGGGAGGTTGAGAGGTGGTAGTAACTTGGGTTCAAGTACTTTGTCATTTTATGGGGTTCACAGTCTCACCCAGTCTGTCTCAACCCTGGGAACAGGAATCAGAAAACCCAGTGTCAGGTTGATAAGGAGGAAGTGATGAGGGAGAAAGGGTCTTACATCTCTTAAGTGAGGTATCTAAATCAGGACACTACTCAGTAGTAACTACTTTCTATGCAAGTGTAAACCTTCTGCTGGATTTAGGCATTTCAGCGTCCATAAAGAAATGCAGGTTTTTGACCAGGCACTAAAGTACTCCTTAAACAAAGAACCTCACTTATTGCTTAGGCTTCTTTCCTTCTCAGATATTCCTTCCTGAAGTGTCTTTTCTTTTAAAGGATATCCTCTAGGTGTAGATATATATGAAGTTTTGTCAGTTGTTTTGTTTAAATATCTGCCATTCCATTAGTGCCTTTTTGTACTACCACACTGGGCATCAGAGGGCCTAGTGGAGCCCTTCTTTTGCAGCATACAGTTGTTCAGTAAGGGAAAGAGGAGGAGACGCACTCTTTCAAGTGCATGGAATATCACAGTATGCATTGTTTAATAATAACTGAAACACTGATGTCCATCTTAGTCACAAATTTAAAACTCAGCTCCATATGGGCTACGATGAAGAAAATTAACTCCATTTCAGCCAAATCCAGTACAACCAGTCATGAAATTTTAGGTTTATTGCTCCTGCTCTAATCACTGGCAGGGCAATACAGATATTTCCTACTTCAAGCGTTATGCTGATGCAAGGGTCTTGGTTCTTACTTTTTCTTTCTTTTTCTTACCCCTTCTCCTCTATTTGTTCTTTCTTAAATCCTCTAGAACCTATATTGGCATCTGTAGAGCCAGTAGAGGCATATAATATATTGTTTAGATGTTGATGATGATGCTGCAAACAGGCACTAAACTCAGACACAAAGCCTAGAGGGTTGTGATCTTTCCACTGTTTCTGTGGCAGTAGTATTAAACCTAATATCATCTATTTGAGCTGGTTTCTTTCCTTTTTGATAGAAACAAAATCTTACATTAGTTTGAAGGTAGTACATCTCTTCTACCAAAATTCCCCTTTACCTACATCTTTTTTTCTTCCCTCTGTTGTATACAGAATATATATATAGGATATATAAAACACAAAACTATCAATTGGCTGATACATTATGAATGTTTCATAGTTTGTACTAAAAAGGTCTTGATTTCATACAAGGAACAAAACTGTCAGAAGATGGTAATGAGGACACTTTATCTCTGAACACACAAGGGGAGTGTCTGAAAAAAACATATGAGGGTGAAAATATTCTCTAGGCAGAAGAAAATGAAAACAAATTTCATGCTCTCTGGGTACCTGAGCCCAGGATGCTTGCTGTATTAAGGGACTGAACTTACTCTCCATTGCCAAAGAAGAACTAAATCATTGAACTACAGGAAAGATGCAAAGTGCAAAGTGCAAAGAAAAAGACTTAGAAAAGTACTAAGCACATAACTTCCACTGACACACTACCACAGAACATCTGCTTTTTCATAACACAATTTACTACCTTATGTTCTAATTCAGAAATTTTTTTCCTCTAAATTTGGAAGCTCCTGTAAAAGGTCATTTGTTCAGGTCAACCTGTCGTTCGATGTTACTTATTAGGAATTTATTTTTCATTCTGTCCCAATAGGGTTGTTTTCTGTCTGACTCTCTATTAGCATTGACATTTTCTCCCTAAGGGTTTTTTCTCCTTTTAGAACTTGATTGGGAAAGTTTCATGGAGTTTATGCAGCTTTTATCTCAAAGAAAATGTTCTGATTTATTTTGTAGTTGTTCTGCTGCTGACATTTGGCGACATTTTCTCTTTTGTTGACAGCTTTGTATGTCATTAGAGAGCAGGCTACTCAAGTGAAGTTATTTAATTTGCTTTGTCCAGCCTTTATCATATCCAGCATATAAAGTACTCTTATATTTCATTCCTGTATTAGCTTTCCCCTCTGATTGCTTCTTTTCTGCACTTTGTTTTCCTCTATGCCCCCTGTGTGAAGTATTTTTTCATTTGTCAGTGGTTGAATATGTCTTTGCTGAATTTTTTTTAAATAGTTCAGCACTATTGGAGCTGTTTTAGACAAAATACTTAGCACTGATTGAAATCCAAGATTTTTTTTTCTAATAGCTGCTACACAGGTGACCTAGAAGAAAAGACTTCTATGCCAAAATGGATGTGACTAGAACTACAACTTCACTGCTAATGGCAGGAAATACAAAATACTACCAAAAAGCTTTCAAGAATGATCTATCCCTCAGTCACCAAATATTAAATACCTGCCAAGCTGCAAATAGCATTATCTTACAACTGTGGGATCATAAAAGACTTTTATGTTTTTTAACAGCGTTTTCAAAAGCTGTTAAAGTATGAGCACTAAACAATAAAAGTAATTGGTTAATTGCAGCTCAGTTATTGAAAATTAGAAGCTTTAAGGTTAAGTTTTCCGGAGGTGATAGACTCTTTCTTCTCAATCAGTGCTAGATTTCAGAATAACTTTGGTGGTGAGAGGGAAGATGAAAATTTCAATTAGCAGTGCTAAAGAATAAAAGAAATTATGTTTTCTGAAAGCAAAGACTTAGTGGCACAGCTGTATTCTGGACCATGTAATTTAATTTTTAACCAATGACATCATGATTTTGCAGTTTCAACTTTCAGTCAATTCAGAGCAAGTGATCTCTTGCAATGTATAAGAGAGAGAAATGAAAAAATTGGAAAGGAGCTGGATTTCCCACATGATTAAAATCTTACAAGATTTTCCAGCTCTTGGTGAGGGGGTAGCCAAGGAGGCTGTAGGGAGGCCTCTGTGGGAGGAGGCCAGGGGCTGCCCTGTGCCAGATGCAATCAGCTCCAATGAACCCACAACAGGACACAACTGAGCACATCAGCCAACCTGATGACACCTCCATGAAAACATATTTTAAAAAATTCATAAAATGCCAGACAGAGAGGGAGGAAAAAAGAAGTGTGAAACAACAGAGAGAAAACTGAAGTCAGAACAGATATTCCCTGCAGCATGTGGAGGGTCCATGTTGGAGCAGAGGAGTGTGAGGAGGAAGGAGCAATACAGAGGAGCAAAGAAACTGTCATGTACTCACTGTAAACTCCTGCACCACTTGGAGCGGGGTTAGAAGAGTTAGAAATGGAAGAGTGATGTCAAGCATGGGATAGGAAGGACAGAGTGGGATTGGGGGGGAAGTTGTTGCTTTGACATTTGTCTCTTCATTTCCCACTACCAAAATTAAAAAATATATATTTTAACTAGCAATAGATTACATTGATATTTCCAAGTTGACTCTGTTTTGCTCGCGACAGTAATGGTAAGAAATATCCCTGCCTTTATCCTGATCCATGAGCTTTCCCCCTTCCATTCTTCCTCTTTTCTCCCCTCTCCTGCTGAGGAGGGGAAGTGAGCAAACAGTCAGGTAGGTGTTTGACTGTTAGCCACCACAACGTGCTGCAAGAAACTCAGAATGCATAGCCCAGACTCACACAGAGCATGATTTGAATGTTGGCTTTATACAAAAGCGAAATAAAATGAGCCATTTGTCTTGCCTAAACCCATACTTTCACTCACATATTCCCTTCATCCATGGATCTGATAATCATTTCTCAATGAAGACTCAAATCTTCATCTGACCAATCAACAATTTCCTTTTCCTAACCATAATCAGAATGCTTCAATTTCCTAAAATTGTCTAGCAGTTACACAACATCTTTCCATGCTTATCATTTTACAACTAAAATAATGAGGATAAAAATCGAAACATTTTTTTATGCAGTAGGTTTATCCATTTTCTGGAATACTACAGTTCTAACCAAGTGTAACTAAATTTTGAAATGTGTGTCTATGTGTTTCCTACTGTGGATTTACAGGCCTAAAAGGCTATGAAAACAGATTAGGGACTTGAGCATGCTGCTCAGTATTTGAGCTCTGTTTTTATTTCTGTTGCTTGTTTGCTTGTTTGTTTAAATAATTTCCTGAATTTTAATCATTTTTATGTGTTTACATATTTTGGGTTATTTTCTGTGCTTTCTCAGTTCCTGGAATACTAATGGCTCTGAAAATGACAGCACCCATCTGCCTTGTGCTCCTGTCTGTAGCACCAGTGGTAATACTGCATGACTGTCAGCATCAAAATAAATCCCACAATCAGATTTTGACACAGACAGCTGACACTGAAAATTAATGCAGTGTGGTTTTGACTTAAACAATAATTTCTACTAAAATGGATATTTTCTTACTTGTATAAGTTCACCTTTTGAATAATAGCTTACCTGTTGTGAAGCCACCAGCAACTGAAGAAGTTACAGGTACCAATCTCAGTCTCCTTTGCTGGTTGTCATTATTTCTGGCATACATAAAAGAAAACAATCTCTGTGACATTGTGGAATATCTTTTCTACTCCAGTAAAGTGGTAGAAAAAGGAGGAGTTGAAGAGTTCATATCCTGGGCCTTCTAGAAATGAAGATACGCTACCATCCAACAGGACATTGAAAGCATCAGGAGGTAAAAAATCTGTCAGAAGTTCTGCTTCTACAGTTTCATGACAATGCTGAGGTTATTGCCCAGGTTTGTCCCATCCACTGATAATTTAACATTCATTTGCTGAGGTGCAAGGTCAGATATTGATGATCTGTCCCTTTATATAATGATTTGTCCCTTTATATAATTTGTTCATGTGGATCATTAACATATTCATAGTTGCAGTCATGTTACCTGAGACCTATTTGCTACTCAGCCCTCTCATCAAGAAGAGTGGCTGACAATGTAAATCTGTACTGATAAATGAAGTACTTTCCCCCACACAAACATTTCTCTATACCTTCACATACATTCTCACTCTGAAGATGAACTCTGAAATAATGCTGTTCCCTTTTATACTAGTTTGTGCTACGAAGTTGCTCCTAGATATATGATCCCATGAAGTTCAAAACCACAGAAATATAATGAAATGTCCAATGCTAGTGTAAAAAAAAATAAGTGCAGTGAAAAGGGACTTTATACAGATATTGTGAGGACGAATGGATGACTGGAACATATGACGTGCTTTACACTCTCTTGAGCTTTATCTTTGTTTCTGTTTTCTCATGGGTAGTACAAATTGTATCCCTGGACACCATTTAAGTGACATTTTGCAGATCATATAAAGCTAGATAAAGAACTTATAAAGTGCACTTTTGGAATGAGTTTAATTCAGGCTTCATCCATTTCAAGTAACTGCATGCTCTCGCTATAAATCATGATTTATAGCTATTCCTGTTGAACCTTAAGGTTTCCACAACAGCTGTCTGGTTTTAATTGCACTGCCTTTTCCAAATTAAAGCATTACAGCTTGCTTGTTTTCAATTAATCTATGTTTAAACTGATCTTTAATTTATCCTATTATTTTTGTGATGTTAATAAAAGCAGTCATACTAAAGAAATATCCAATGTTTACATATTTATTATACCAAGGGTTGTTCTAGAAACAATCACAAGAATTTTCATCTTAAAGTACTGCTTAAAGTCTGTTACAATTAAATTGCCACAGATAATGGAATTAAGAAAAAAAATTAACAGAATTAATTTCTATGATAATTCCAATAAAACTGTGTTAGACTGGATGGCAATTTAACTGTTTGGGAATATAGAATTAAATCTTTCCAAAGTGAGTAAAATTCTTTTAAGCCAAAAGTTGATAGCTCAAAAGAGTTATAGGTTTAAATCTTCTCTGATTTACACCCTGAGTGTGTTTATGTCACTGCAACCTGAGGGTAAATAGGGTAAATGAGACAAAAAAGTCAGATTCACATTTTAGAATGAATATAAATTTGGTCCAGTATTCCTTAACTTCGGAGATTTATTAAAAAAACATAAAACACTACCCTCTGCTGCATCATCTATAGAATAATATTTCCTAGCCCAGAGCTTCAAGAGATTTATATTACTTCTGGGGCACAAGCGAACATATTTCAATTTCAATTCATATCTAAAATTATCTATACACTGTCTTTAATTAGCTGGCATTACTGTGCTTAAATAAGGGAACAGCAGAGTATAAAAACAGCCTTGGGATCATATAAGACAGTGGTTTGATGTGCTTTTTTTGGCTGCATCTGAGCTGGATAAAGGCAATACTGTTCTCCACTCCTTGTCACTCTTTCCTTTCCTTTCCATTAACATCCCCTCAGGTCTATTGGCTTAACCTAGGTATCAGGACTCCATATTGGCATAAGCTAATAGTAGGTGTGTTTTCTAACCCAGATAACGCTACAGATGCAAATTAGTAATATGAGTGAGTGGGCTCCTAGGTTGTCAAATATAAGTGCTGATAACTCTTGGAGGTTATGGCATCATAGGAGAAGCTTTTTTAATCAGCTGAACTGCATCTGGAACAATGCATCTGAACTGCAAACTCAGAAAGGTTATGAGTTTGAGAATAGCTGTCAGATGCAATTAGAGATTGTAAAGGGTCATATATGTTCATTATGGATAATACATAACTATGCCACTAAATGCACTTATTCATCTTTTTTTTTATTTATTATTTGAGGATTAATTATTGAATGAATTTAGGTTTTTTGTTTTCAAACAGTTCCAGGGTCAGTCCTGACAACTTCATATATATTTTCTGAATATATACACTTCGAATGTGAAACACCAGTCATTTCCAAAACCTTAATATTAGTAAATTACTTTATGAAATAAGTGTCGACAATAAATGATTTGGCTCTAGCTAAACAGTCATTTCTAACCAGAAAGAAAGGCTTTAATTTTTGGGTTTGACTTTGACCCTCAGTCATTAACAGCTCTGGTACTGAATGACACAGATGCTGTGGGTTGTTTATTATTTTTGGTTTTCAGTCTAGACAGATGGCCAGAAAATGAAACAGCTGTATTTGTTCTGAAAGCCTGAAGGCACTGCTTCTTAGGTAGCAAAAATTCTTATGATGGACAGGTTCAGAATTTAAGGACAGTTACAAACTCTTGCAGCAATAAATGAGCTTGGATTGACCTACAGACCCCAGTAATGTCAAAGAAGATAAGGACATGGCAATCATTTTGTACCAGAATGAGATTTTTCTGCTTCCTCTCACTGTAAGGGCTACTTGTTATAAACATTTTATTAAATCAAAAAAGGTTTCAAGGAAATAAAAAGTAATTTGAGGTTCAACGCGAATTATTTTTTTTTACACAGACTGAACTAGAAGATTTTATGAGTGATTGAAATGCTTGAAAAATGATGCGCATGCACTCTTCCTGTTCCAGAAGAATCTTGCAGCCAGAAAGCCAACCATGCCCTGGCTTGCATCAAAAGCAGCGTGTCCAGCAGGTCGAGGGAGGTAATTGTGCCTCTCTACTCTACTCTCATGAGACCCCACCGGGAGTACTGCATCCACCTCTGGGGTCCCCAGCACAGGAAGGACCTGTTGGAGTGAGTTCAGAGGAGGGCCAGCCAGATGATTAGAGGGATGGAGCACCTCTCCTATGAGGAAAGACTGAGAGAGAAGAGAAACTTCCAGGCAGACCTTATTTCAGCCTTTCAGCACCTAAAGGGGACTCATACAAAAGATGGATACAAACTTTTTAACAGGGTCTGTTGTGATAAGACAAGATGTAATGGTTTTAAACTAAAGGAGGGGATATTCAGACTACATAACAAAAAAAAATTTTAAATGAAGGTGGTGAAACACTGCAACAGGTTGCACAGGAAGGTGGTAGATGCCTCATCCCTGGAAATATCAAAGTTGGGCTGGATAGGGCGCTGAGCAACCTAATCTAGTTGAAGATGTCACTGCTCATTGCAGTGGAGTTGTTCTAGATAACCTTTAAAGTTCGCTTTCGACCCAAACTATTGTATGATCTCTATTTGCTATTGGATTACTTTAAAATATCTTATTCTCTGAGATCATTTGCTGATGAGACAACACAGACATTAATGTTTGACCTTAATGTTACTTTTCTTCAGTCTAGGTATGACAAATTTGGATGCTACAGAAATGTTATTCTGAAAAATTTGTGAATTACACATGATAACACTTTAAGGGATTATAACCTTTCCAGGAAAAACAGCTTAACAAGAACCTACAGGGCAAGTTTTATATAAAAAGTATAGAAAATACTTTTTTATTGCAATGAAGTGGCAACAGTGATGAAAAAAATCCACATGTTCCAAAATGTTTTTATGAAAATTTCGTAAGAAAAACACCAGCGCTAATGCTTTGTTAAGGCTATAACTGCATGGTATAATGACCCCTGGTAAAGTATGACATTTTAAATTGAATGCATTTATTAAGATCCATATAGTAAAAAAATTGTTATACTGTGTAAGAGAAAAAAGGGGCATTTCAGAATATCGAAACCAGTGAAACTCATGGTGTAGAAGAGGAATTAATGCAGAACTTAAAATAGAGTCATAAACATATTATTGGTGAGAACATCTAGATTACAAATTGGTGCAATAGCAATGACCTAAAATTCTAGTTTTTAATGAGAAAATATATGAAATCATAAAAAATTCCATCTGCCCAACCAGAAAAATCATTCTTCAAGAATCAACATTGACTCTCATTATCGTATGGGCATTTTCAATTATAAAATGTCTGTGTTTGAAAAACGTAATTTTAAAATAATTTTCTTCTGAAATGGTCCTCAATTATCAAACTCGTGTAGAGATCAGCAGGTTCAAGACACACAATTGGACATTTGGGGTGATTAAAAATGCAATTGCTGATGTGCAATAATTACGTACATTTTCTGAAGTGCATCTTGTGTAGACCATTTGTGAAGTTAGGTGTAGTTACCCAAACTGTTTAAGCACTTTTCTCAGTGAACCTTCCAATTTGTACAAGCATAAGTTTTGCATGACAGATAAAAAACCAGAACATTAGGATCTGCATATGACCAGATGAAAGAGGACTCTAGAAAGGTAGCACTTGGCCTAGTTATAAACTCACAGATGATAAAGCTACAGTGATGAGGATATTGTAAGATGAGATATAACCAACTGTCAAAGCAATGGAATAAGACACTCCATAGAATTTTATGTTATAAAAAAAGACAGTGTACAAGAACATGATGAGAGTGTACAACAAAGAATGAAAAAAAAGTTAAGGTCTTGGTGTTTTTTAAGAATAGTGAATGTACATTTTTTCTATCTGAACAAAACTTCACAGTAGATTATGATATCCCAAATACTGTGTTGGATACTAACCAAGCTCATAAAATTGTACTCAGAAGAGTGTCCCTCACGAACACAGTCAGAATATTTGTAATACATTTAGGGGAGATTGCAAATAAAACATCAGCAAAAATACAGAACCCGAGTTGACTAGTATAAGAGAGAAAAGAAGTATAGAAAATCATTTAACCATTTTACTGACTGGTATTACACATGGAAGCTTGAATAGCAGTAGAGAGACTCCACTTATCCAAAATTTTGCTTCTCAGAGAGAGAAGTACATCTTTCTTCTTTCATTATAATTTTCAATTTTGTAATTCCATTGATTTCATATCTGCATACAGTGAGTATGTACATCAAAATCCTCTGACGTGCTTAAGGAAGAAAATTGTCTTGTATCTTTTAAATACTAATTCAAACCAATATAAAATACCTATCAAGAGGAGTCTTCAGTATTATTACTTCCACCATAATATGAATTCTCATGTATATATAGTTGCATATGAACTTGCATCTTGTGGATGATAGATAGGCCAACCATGGACCAAAAATAATTTTGTGATAGAAGCAGTCATTAAATATCACAAATGATGGATAGCAAATACTAAAATACTAATGAATAAATAAAACCAGTTGTAGGCTGGAATTGCGTAAGAACAACACTTTGGAAGAGTTTTCCATCTACTAAGTGTTGAATATGATTGTGTCAAGCACCAAACTAATTCATAAAAATCAACCCACTCATGAACAGAAGAAAAGAGAACTCACTAAATAAAATACTTTTAAATGATCATTTAACCTACTTACATTTAAGATTTTCTTCCCGGATTTCGTATTTGGAAATGCTATCTAATGAAGCTTTATTGTTACCACTTTGTGCTGATTAAATACCATAATCCTCTTATTTGTGCAGATCCCTAGTGTTCCCTACTTTCATTAAAAGCAGGGTTCTAATGAAGCTCATGAGGTGTCACTAGGTAATTACTACTTACAGTCTGAAATGGAACTCAGTTCCAAGCCATTTGCATTTATGTGCTAAAACTAAATGATTAATGTGGATTTTTACACACTTTTAGGTTTAATTTTTCAGTCTAATGAAACCATAAATTTCAAGCTTTCAAAAATATTCCTATCTCTTATTTAATTCAATATGTAATTGAGAACACGCTTTTGCTACAGATGGAAAGTCCTTTTCAAATTTGAATTCATTTGGTGTTTTGCTGAGCTAGTAGACTAAGTGTTACAGATTGCCCAATGTTCACTATGCTGAATCTTAGTTTTCAAATTAATGGAATGAAATTTTGGAAATTCACGAGATCAAAAATATTTTCTGCAAAGGTGATTGCTATATTTTCTGCCCATATGGAATGACTCCCACAAAGTGGTAACAGCTGGAAACAGGTAAAGGCAAAATTCTACTACACCAAAGTGAATAAACTCCAAGTTCAGTTACATATTCACTATATGCATTGTCTTCAGGTATAATATCTCATTTTAAAAAAGTGGATAAGTTATATTTAGCTAGTGGTAAAAACACTCTATGCAAAAATATTACAACAGATTTATCTTTGAAGTTCAAGGTAGTATACTAAGTTGTGAACATCAGGCTGACACATTGGCTTCAGTGAGAGAGTTTTGGGAGGGAATAAAAGAATTCCAAACCAAAATGGATTTTAAAAGTCCACGTACATAATTTTTTTTTAAGTCTAGTACAGTTTCCTCAAAGCTTGCACAAGTAATTCTGCCACTGAGATATCTCTCAGCCAAGATGGAGAAAAAACCTGAACACCAACAATGCAACACTCTTTCTACACCGGTATTTAAAACTGTTGAAGAATGCTATTTTGTACACATTACATAAGCATTCCTCTAGTCTTCTGCTCTTCTGAGCTAGGAAGGGTAAGGATATGTCATTACCTTGGCTATCTCAACTTTCTCTGCCAGTTTCTAGTGGCATGTTTCACTGAGCATGATGAGAGGTACAAAACTGCTCTCTGCCTCACAGTGTCACTAATAAAGAAATGCCCAACTGTCTAGTATACCTACTACTATACACAGTGTATATTTAAGAGCTATTTTATCTATCAGTATTCAGAGACTAACTCACAAATCTTTCTTTATAGTAATATGTTACTGTAATTATTTTGCAAATAAAGCAATTGCTTGATATTCAGTGCTATCATATTTTGTCTTTGAAGGAAGAGAGTAGTTATCATTGAGATGTTAAAGCATTAATCGTTATACCTAGTTACAAAATCTATAAACAAAGTGTCTCGAAAATGCTCGTAGTAATAATTGTAGTTAACAAAATTGCCATTGATGATTACAGCTAAATCCCCAGGTTCTAATTTTCTAGTCACAGCAGTGTAAAATTCAGGGCAATACCTCGTTTTTGCTCCATAACATCTCTGACAAGGTATAATGCATCACTGACAATCTAGTGATTCATGAAATGAAAACTCCTTCCTGTTTACATCACTGCAGACATTCCCTGGGGGTTTTTCACAAAACACCTGTCCGGCTGTACAGCATGCAAAGCATGAGACATTAGCTATCTTATAAAATTTTTTTATTTCTTGGTAGTTCAGTGGTTTTTTTTCAGAAGCACTAGCCTTAGAGAAATTGCAGTATCTATTTCATTTTCTGTCACCAGAATTTAAAGATGCTCTCAGTGGGTGGAAACAGCAGACTGATAACCTCAGCACTGGTGTTCTCTACAAGCCTTTGAAAGACATATACAGCATCACATGTAATTCAAGTGGTTGCTTTGCATTTATTTCACCAACCACTTCAGATTCTGTCTTCAAAAAAAACCGTCTTACCTTAAGCAAAACTATACGTCTGAAGCATAGATCACACATATGAAACTAAAAATGTGCTAGTTGATCCTAACCCAGAGAACTCAAAGACTTTCTTGGCTTCCTATAGGCAGCATGGAAAGAAATTAGCCACCTGCTGAGAATAATCCTAATGCATTAGCTATGAGGAGAAAGTAGTCTGGAGCAAACCAATAAACTCATGTATATATCTAACTTCCTACCGTGCCTTCAAGCATGGAGCCTGTGTCCGTTTTGAATGCAGGCTAGAGCCTATTCTTTAGAATGAAGGTCTACAGACACTGTTTTCTTCTCTTTTTCCAGAGGGGTTAATGCCATGACTGCTCCATGATGAGTGGTTGCTGAATTCCTTCTGACTGAGGAGATGCTGCAGTGCAGCTCTCCGGTACCCTGCAGCTTCACCAGTCACACGCAGTGTGGGGGACCATACCAGCAACACTGCATCAGTCACAGATTGTGTGACAGTTGCTGATGCATCCATTTGTTTTGGAAAACACTTACTAGATTGGGTTTTTCAAGGGACTGCAGTCCTTCTCTGGTCAGGTTTTGGATAATTCTTCCAGAGCAGTTCTGAATATGTACGCAGAGCGTACCAGGGCTCTTGCAAATTCCAGGTCAGAAAGGTAGATATCTCCCAAATGGAGGCATTAGTGAGCAATTTTCATTTTAGGGGGTTAGCACCCACATAAACCCCTTTAGATGCTTTGGCCTCTTACCAAGTTCTGTGCTATCTAGAGGTGTTGTACAGTTGAACAATTTAGTGCCATGTGCACCGTAAAAATTGTGCCCTACATATGCTGTATAGCTGACTGACTCACATAGCTCATAAAACAACAGAAAGAGCTCGTTAAAATTTTTGCCTACTTTTCATTTCTAATGAGTGCTCTCTCAACAATGCTTGAATAAATGACTGAAATCGAGAGCACTGTTTTAATTCTGAAATATGTAGAGATGGAATGATTGCAAATAAATGATATTAGACACCATTGTTTTGATCCAGTTCAAGAGCTCTTGCATTTTTTTCACAGCCCTGTGAAATAGTTGAGAATTCATTCTTTGGTGCAATGGGACTACTCTTCATATTTGTGACAGTACTTAGCCCAGAGGGACAAATTTCTGGTAAAAACATGATTTCCCTGAAAATTAAGATTTATGTTTCTTTAACATAGAAAGAAATATCAGCATATTTGTACCATAACAGTCTGTCTCTGAGCTACCTATATTCCATGGACAGTAAATTAAAATATTAGGAATTTACTCTAAGACAAATTACTTTCTCTACCATATTTCTAATAATGTGCAGCATGGAAGATGACTGAAAATGTAGCATGAATTGCTTTAGCCCCCACACAGAGGTGCATTTGAACACTTCTTTTAATCTTTTTCATTCCTTAAAGCACAAAAGCACTCTCTTCCCAAAGCATGAGCTGCTATCTGAGCTTTGTGGCAAGTATCCCTAAATCTACTATAACAATAAAACCAAAGTTTTACGTGGGGTTAGGATTTGGGATAGTAATTATATCTAGATTTAAAATTATGTGATAACTTTCACACTCTGAAAAAAGCAGAGTTTCCACTCATAGAATAATGGACTTTAAGAAAAAATTTTATAAAGGACTGCACTGAATTTTTTTGTCATAACTGAAAACGTCTTCGTGTGAAGACCTTAAGAATAGGTAAAATGCTGATGGGACTGAGAAGATCAACAGTTAAAACAGGCACTACATTCCTCTTGTCACCCTTGTTCTCTGAATTTTAGCACTAGCAATTTTTTTTTTAGTTTTAGCTATATGTTATCATGATACATTAGGGTAAAACACAACTGGCAAAGCCACATTTTGCTGGATTCTTTTATTTCTATTCCTTTTTCACCATTTATGTGCATGTGCCAGGAAGACTGCCTGCAAATTAGAACACAAACAAAATATGTCACTTTCTTTTTTTCCTTTCAGATGAAAAAGTGTTCCTATTTTCTGCTTTCTGTCTCCATTTTTTTAAGAAACAATTATTGTCCTTGTTGAAACTGTGAAATGACATTTCTAATGTCATTGGATTTTGAAGTGCACTCTACTTGTTTAGTTGTAAAGCATGTTTTAAAAATATCTATATCTCTCTATTTTGTATAGTTTTTCAGGCAGACGACTGTAGTACCTTTGCAGAAAGTCCACATTTTCTGAAGGACAGTGTCAGATTTATGCCTCTGGAAAAGTCAAATTGTATTTTAAAGTGGTGATTTTACTCTACTGCATGCATATAAACTAGAACAATATAAAATTATTTTCCTAAAATATTATAATTCAATAATTTTAAAGTGTTACAGGAAAAAAGGAGGAGAAAAAAAAAAAAGGATTGACCTTTAAATTGTAGTAAAACTTGTACAAACCCCATGTGGGGACTATTTTCCAAAGGGCAGTCTTAGGTATGCAGCATCAGTACCAGACATTCAGGTTGGGCTATTCAGGGAAAAAAATGTAACTTTCCAAAGACAATTGAGCATTTGGGCATCATTCTGCTCTTGAAACATACCATCAATCCTCAATATGTTACAATAGAAAATTAATACTTAGTCAATTATATTTTCAAAGTCTCCTCCTACAATGTGTGCTGCTTTCACTGTTCTGCTCATTATATTGGGTGGAAAATCTTCTGACATAACAGCTTTCCTCTGGAAATGCTGATTCAACAAAGCCGGAACCAACTGATTTCCAATTTTTGAGGCAATACTGACTGACTTCTTGCCAGTCACCAATCCACCCGTGCTAGAAACCACTTCCTAAAAGTGGAGCTCCTTGACTTCCAGGTTCCCAACAACTTGTTTTATGGTGTGTTCAGGGAGACACGTCTTCCTGTGCTTCCCACCCCGCCAAACAGGAGTGACAGCAGGATGCTGCTGAAGAACTGACCTGCCCTGTCTCGGAGTTCTCAGGCATACCATTTGGCTTGTTAGCTGCGTCAGTAGTAGCAGCCTGCACAGAGGCAAGCTCTGAAACCCAGGGCACAGGAAGCTGCCTTGTGAGAGGTTTTAATGCCTGAGTAGTTGCAGACATTGAAAACCTGGATAATGCCAGTTTTGTGGCAGCTTGTTTGTGCGTGAGGTGCTGAGGGACTTAACTTGCTCCTGCTCCTCTACTTCCCTGCTACCTGGCTATCTAGTGGGATACCAGTGTGATAAATGCAGAGGAAGTGTTTGGACAATCTGCTCTTAAAATCAAACCTCATGTTTATGTCTTACTGGTCTGTACTGAAAGCTAAAAGCAAATCAGACATTACAGATCTGATTATAGGCATGAATTGTGAATCAGTTTTATGAGAATAGACGTATATACTGCTATAACAGGTGAACATTTTGTGAGCAGTGAGAAATTCACTTCAACCAGAAAAAAATTTTTACAGATGACAATGCAATTACAAGCACAGGGAAGTCCTTGGAGCAGGTATTGACTATGTCTGCAAGAGGCCACAGGCAACATGAAAAGCGTAAGTGACCTCAGCCATAGCTGTGTCTGCACTATGGCTAGATGAAAAGTTTTGAATAAAAGCAGGGCAAGAAGTATGACAATCTTGGAAAAAAGGAAAAGAGTATGAGAAGCCTGCTGTGCCTATTTCTGAAAGCTGGCGTGCAGGACACAGGGTGCTATTATTAGGTAGATATCTCAGCTGCAAGTGTTATCTTAAAGGTCAGTATAACTAGACATTAGGCATCCAGGGTAAAGCTCTTCCAACAAGAATTAATTAACTGGGCTTCAGAGCTGGTGACTGAGTGCCCTTTAGGCAGTAAATTCCGAACAACTCAATTGTCAGCGTCTAAGAAATTCCAAAGCAAGCCCTAGATGTCAGCTTGTTTTAGGTGCCCAGCTCCTGGGTTAATTGGTTCCTGGTGCTCTCAGGCAGCCCAGGTAGCCTTGCAGCTTAGGGTGCAAGCCATTGTCATTCACTGCAGGTATTTCCAGCAAGCTAAAAAGTTCCACATCAGTTGTTAAAATATCAGGAAACCCTATGGAAGACAATGTGTGAGCTGACCTTTTGTTCAGATTTGTAATTAAAAAACCAAACCAAAACAAAACAAAAAACTCTAACTAAATCTAACTAAAACATAGACTTCTTAACAATAAAGATCTGCATTTTCTATTTAGTTCTATTGTCCATCACTTCAGAAAGTTACATCAATACTCAAGGCAATATCACTCTACATATTTGTGATAAATCCTTTAAAAATGAAGCTTATAGGGAAATCTAGAGTGCATATATTCACAGAGTACATTTTACAATTTCACTAAGTTTTAGTGCTCTCGTTGCAAAACAAGGCAGTGATTAGATAAGGGACATCATCTACAGCTTCTGCCCCCAAATGGATACATCTTGAATAAAAAGCTTAGCATCATTCATTATATGTCAGTGTAACTCAAGACCCTAAGGCCAACCACTCCTGGGGAGGCAAATCCAAAGCCAAAGAGAGAATACATAATATTAACTTCTGCTTGATTTTTCACAAAGCTTTTTGTAGTGTGTAGTGAGCAGAAACAGAGCTTTCACAAACTCAAGAAATAGAAGGAGATACAATTTGAGAAGGAGAGTGGGACATGATGAGATCTGAGCTTGGGAGCCATTCCACAATTTGCAGAGACATAACTGTCTAGCACATATAAGTTACTTGCCAAGCTTTTGTTTAACATCTCTTAAAAGAACCATTCCCAATGACAAGCATGTGCTCTTTCTCTCTCTCTCCATATATGTATATGTATAAATAAAACTCTGCAAGACTTTCCTCAGCAGAGGAGGTCAGTAGGTTCAGAAACCTACTGAAGTGGCGGTATAAATATGATTTATATAGCCTATAATAATAAAATAGTATTAAACTTGAGTACACTAATTGCAAATTTCCTACAATTCAATTAATAAAAAAAATATTAATTTTAACATGACATTGAGTAGGGTAAATGTTGTTGGCCGCATATGCATACTTTGTATCTTTTCACTGTTTCTGACCTGTAGTTCACAAGCAAACTTGGGAGCAAACATCCTGTTCCTCATCATAGGTCAGCACTTTGCACAAACAATGGTCCATGCTTTCCTTCTCCCCTGCCTCCTGGGTGATTGCATCAATACATAAAATACATCTTGATTTTCTGACAATTCCACAACTTACCTCTGGCTTCTTCCACCTTTCTAGTTGACTACTTCTCAGTCACAACTGGATCACATTGTATTGCTTTTATATTCAATAACGTGGTATGAATGTCACTTCCAACATGTTTTCAAAGGTGTTTGGAAACTCTTTTAGCCTCTTGTCTTTTAGTTAGAACCAAAAATAAAAAAATTTCCAGGAAACATTTCTGAAAGTTACAACATCAGTTTCTGTTCTCATGGACAAAGGCAAGGTATTTCAAAGTTTATCACTGGGGAAGAGGAGACAATTACACTTCATGGTTGCTTACAACTAGTGGATAAATCATCAAAACACATCTTCAATGTATTGAGGAGGCTTAAGTATGGTTGAATGGAAAACTGGCGTTTCCAGAAGTTCAGTGCTCTTCTCAATCAACCAGATACCTTAATTATGTACTGGTTACAAGTCTAATGAAACACCATGGTGTTATATACATAAATACTACATATATAAAATATTTTTTTGACAAAAATCAGTCTTCAGAATATTGTTGTAGTACAGAGGGTGAATTCATAGTCCAACACTTATAGAAACACAGAAAAGCCCTTGTACTGGCCCTAAATTTGGAAGTGGTTCCTGCATTCAGCTAATGACTGAATTTGGCTTATAAATTTAATTACTGCTTTAGAACTTGGTGTGGAAAACAGTTAAATAAAACAAGCCATTAGTAATATAAAAGCCCCAAATGCGTTGGTTTATATGCATTTATGTGTGAAGATTTAAAAGAATTTAAAAGAATTATTAATCGATCCTCTGCCCTTTCAAGACTTATTTATTTCAAATAGTTTCTTTTTCCCATTGTGTCCTGTTCAAAGACATTATCAAGTAACTATGCTCAGATATTCACTTCATCATATGAATGCTGCTCACACAGTACAGCTGGGAGTAGGATTTGGCCCAGTACTTTTAAGACTGAAGGAGAAAAGCCTCTTCCTATGTGTTCAGCATTTTTTTGCTAAATGTAGATTTCATCTGGATACTACATAATACCTGGTGGTGAGCATTATTGTTCAGCAAACATCACAAGGGGTAGTGTGGTTAGAGGGAACAATCAAGGTGGGTGCAGGGTATGAAGGAATTGCGCTCATGTATACTTGTTTAAATTTTGCTCACAGGACAAATCCAGGCTAATGTTCATGATCAAGCTGAATAAATGATTTTATTGTGCCTTCTGAGCACTGAGGACAAGTTTTTCTGGGAGCAGCAAGGGCTGAATTTGGCTATCTTTGTGGGGTTTGGGGTTTTGGTTTGCAGGTTTTTTTATGTAATCATACAGCTAATAGGTAGTTTTTCATAAAGATTGAAGCTGCATTGAAAAAAGAAATTAACGTGATTTTAGTTTGGAGAGAAACTTTTAACCTAGATCAAAATGGTTTTGTTACTTCATTATACCACTAAAAGGAAATTAGACCTTAATATTGGCTCATTTTCAACACTTTAAAGTCTATTGTTATAATAAAGAAGAAACAATAATGAAGCAAGGAGCCTCTGTTAATTTGACAACTTGCCTAATATAGGCAACATGATTTCAGTATAATGATCCAAGAGATTTTTTTCAAAATAGGAGATCTTCCAATTTTCAGTAACAAGGTGAATCGTCTTCATCTTTCATAAATTTTCTAAAACCATTTAATCATAAGCTAAATGTGTTATTTTAATTTCTTTTTCTGTATAAAAATCTTGACAGGAAATCCTGCTTCACCAGCTAAAAGTGGTATAAATTTCATAGTTCGTTATGCTTTAATTGCCCAGTCTGAGCCACTTCTTTACTCTTGGCTTTCTACTAACACCCACAGTTTACAGAATATAATTGTTTGAATTACAGCAGTGTAAAACAGCTACTAATTCCATTTATCATGACAGAACAGTAGAGTGAACACAAATGCAATCAAAACTTCCATCAAGAGGGAAAACATTTGGACAGTAGAATAAAAAGGGAATAAATACTGACCAGAAAGTCTGTTTCTAAGAAAAATGAAGGTCTTACCCTCACAAAAATAATTAAGAAAAGCAGTCTTCAAATCTCATACTCTGTCAAAACCAGATTTCAGTGATGCCAGGCACTTAAAACACTTTATCAGTCTAACTTGAACAGATACTTTGATATGGCTAGCTACAGTTCTAAAACACGTTATGTACATTTTTGCATAGAGGTTATGATATGCATGAATCTTTAAAATATGTGTCTTTATTCTCCCTTATATTTGCACCCAATACTTAGTCTTGTTTCTCATTTTGACATGCTACAGATTTAAGCTGGTGGCTTTTGTTTCACTCCTGCTTGCTTGACACAACCAGAAAGAAAGTACTCACGAGAGAGTGTTCTGCGTGAGGAAAGAGATCAGTGATGACAAAAAATTATCTAGAGCTGCAATAGTAAAGAAAATTTCAGTTTTGTAGAAAACAGCCAAATACTCCCATCATCGTTCATCACCTTGCTACCTTAAAAAGGATTTCAGACATGATAAGGAGGTAAAATTTCCTAATTGGTAAGTATATTTTAGCACTTATTAAAACTGTAACACAAAGCATGGCTTGCTTCTCAACATAACCTAGTTTGCTTCTTAACAGAGCCAAGACCCTCTGAAGACAAATTGGCCAACCTGATGTGACATGCCTTAGAAAAACCATTTCAAATGTTACAATTTCCACAGCCACTCTGGTGTCATATGTTAATCTTCTCTACTCCGTATTATGAGATAATGAAGTAGTCTTCTTTTACAAGGATATAAAAATAGCACAGAGATAACAAGGGCCTAAGACATTATGACTGATACATTACAGATTCATCTTGAACTGTACTGTTTTTAATACAAGCCACTTGGATTTGTTTTCACCTTCAACTTATGGTTTCTTTTTTTTTGAGTGCCACTTGTCTTAGACCAGTCTTTAAAAGCAGGAGAAGATTTTGGTCTTGTCTATTTCTCTTCCTAGACAATTTTCTATATCTGTGGAAAACTTCAATATATCCTACAGAATAAGCTGACATTGCAGGAGCTAAATCAAATCAATTGTGTACTTCGCCTTATTAACCACCAAATGTCTTTATTTTCTCTCAGGTAACAACACATTGGCCCAAAATATCTTGTGGCTTAAATAAGGACAGAATGTTGCAATGATACTTCAGTTTGAAACTCATGCCCATATATCTGATTTGGAAATAGAAATGTGAATCTAGACTAGACATTTAATACTAAAACTAAACATTTTTAACCTTAAAGCTGGGCTAAAAAAAAATCAAATCAAAAATGTTTTGATGAAATAAACCCAGAAAAATTAGAAACCACCCTCGGGGTCTTTGCAGCCATGCTAGGTGTCTTTTCATAAGATTCATGGAAGCAGCAGTTGGAAATTTCAAGAGAGAAAAGCAAATAAAGTAAAATTTTCTATGTATGTGAAAATTCTTATGGGAATAAACATTCACGGCTCATTCACAGAAAAAAATAAGTGAAAACATATGTTTATACAGATATATGCAAACTTCTTTTGTGCAAAAACACACTTAAAGACAGTTACAGACCATAAAAAATTTTTTCAAACTTGACACCATATTAGAGAATTTACTCATTCTCCCTTGTTTTCTCTTCTTAGCTCCAGAGAAGACAATTTCAAAGAGGTTGCTGGTTCAAGGACAGCAACAGTTGTTAGAATACACGTTCTCTTGGTAAACCTTGTTTCATTATTCTAAATCTGTTGTTTTGACCAACAATGCTTAATCCAGCAATATTTACTGTCAGTAGAAGATAACCCTTAATTTTTATTAAACATTCTTTTTCCATCTTCTAGATGCTGTACCACATGATCATATAGCTTTAAAAAAATGCATCCCTTATATATTCAGCACAAAAGGATTATGTTTAAATCATTTATGTTCAGTCTAGCACACAAATGCCCCTGAAGTCATATGACATGAGACCTTTAACAGTCTTGTCTGTAAAGACTGATGGTACTTACAGTCTGGAATTGATGATACCAGGTCCTTGAAATAGCATGGCCTCCAACAGTTGGAGCAGAAGTTCCAGTCCCCTAAAACTCAGGTAGTCATCACATTAGTTAAGCAGACACAGGCAAGAAAGCAAAAATGTGCTTTACCTGCACCATTTTATGACATTAGGTTTTAGAGAGAAATTCAAATAGGTAATTTTAAAAGTGTACAGTGCTTTTACTTTTAGCATTTTCAATGTGTACCTTCTTTAGTGAATGCTGGTATCCAATTCCTTCTTTAAAAGGAGCCATCTTGCTTTAAAAAAAGTTATTATATGCTCATCTTAAGCTGGATATAATCAGCCATTACTGTAGAAGGATGGCAAGGGCTGATGAAGGGATGATAATGATTATTTCTGCACAGCTTCCCATATTACTCATAGGAAGGCTTTAGGCTGTCAAGAATCAGGATTTACTGGATTGGAGCTTCTGCAACAGTTCCCAGTAATAATCTTTAGAAAGGTTCAACTTTGCAGGTGAGAACAAGTTTATCTGTTGTTATTCATAATACAATGGTTTTTAAATTATAACTTAACAATAATAGAATAGCAGTAGATAAAAATGTGCAACATTGGAAAAAAAAAAAAAAAAAAACACAAAAAAACTCCCAAACCAAACAAAAACCCAAGCCCCCAAAAAAACACAAACCAGCTGTTGAAAGTGATATTATATCTTAAAATCCTTACCTATCAGAAAGATTTTTTTTTCCAAGGGAGAGAAGATCAGGTCAGTTTCATAACAATAAATTAATGTTTTTGTGTATGTAACATCTGGCTCAAAATCATGGATTTACAACTATAAGTAATATTGCAAGTCTGGTGCATGGATGGAATTATTATGGTTATCTAAAAGCACACAAACTCATCTCTAAGAAATGTGGCACTTATGGATATTTCATTGCTGAAATGAAAAGTAATTTCTTGTGAGTGAAGGAAAGAACGTGAACATAATGAGAAAAAATCAGTAGTCAGCAGAATTATTTAAAGTAACTGAGTAAGTACCTTTTATTTTAAAAAGGTATTTTTAAAAGTGTAATTCAATTTGAAGGTTTTAACTGAACAGCAGAAGGTCAAGAATTTTACTATGATTACTTACAGTATGCTGCTACAAAGTCAATAATCTTTAGTACTGACACCTATTATACTGGAGCAAAGAAAAAACTACCTTTCTCCATCAGTAGTTCTTACTATAATCTATACTATTTCTTTTTAAAAAGGTTTAGCTATTAAAAATATATATATTTATAAAGAAACCCCAGAAATCTGGTGCCATTACAGAATGTTTTACAGTGTTTAAGAGAGTGTCAGCACTTACTTTATAAACCCTTGCCTTCAAAGGTTTATGGTTGAGCCATAAAAATCAGTTCATTGTATAACTTCACTTATTAACTCTCATTTTAGGAGTCTGTTCCCCCACCCTGCTCTTTCCCCCTCACTAAATAGCCAGAATTTCTTTCTGTGCCCATTACAGGTTTACTTTCAAAAATACTCTTTTATGAGTGATTTTCTTCCAGTTACTTCCCTTCACAATTACACAGCATGACTTTTTAAATATAATGTAACAAACCCTTTAATATAAATGTAAGATGATCTCTCAGCTTTCAAAGACATGGATTATTAATAACTGAGTAACTCTAACACATTTAATCCACAAGTCTTGAGCTTCTATTTTAGCTCACCTCCTTCATTATTGAGTAAAAAGTCCCTTAATTGTTGCTTCTCTTTGTTGTCACCGCAAGCCTCAGCAGCATTCTCACCTGATTCTCACCTGATTCTCTATCAGTCTGCCAACATATGTATAAAGCTGTGAAATGGAACTACATTTTCATGAAATATTTGCAGAAAAAACACATCTTGGTTCTTGTCTTATTTCTATGTCTCTGTGATACAGACACAGACCACAAAACTAGGCTAACATATTCTTAGAAAACTGGTGTTCCAATAGCGCTGGCATGTCTAGTAAGAGTGATCCACTCCATATTGAGAAAAAATTTCATTAGATTTCATATTTAACCAGAAATTCTTAACATTTCAATTCCTCAGCAGCAAGCTGCAAGCCACCATAATGGATGGCTGCCAGCCATAGCTGCAATAATCTCCCATATATATGTTCCTGCACATGTAGGATCCCAAACCTACACTATTACCAATCACTCAGGTTCTCATTATCCAGAACTCCCCAGCAGCCCTCTTTGACTACTCTACCACAATCAGCACTGAAAACAAGAGACTGACCTGATTGTTGCTGGCTCAGTTGGGAACAGCCCTATGGACTAGCAATGGTAAAATAACTACAGCACCCACACTTTGCAGAAGATCTGCAAAGGATTCATTTGTCAGCAGCGGTCCATTCTAATCTTCTGAAGGAAGAAAACCAAAGTGAATAGCCTGAAATACAGAAAAAGCTGCCTGAGGTGGAGTTGGTGAGGCAGTGGAAGGGTGAAAGGAGAAAAATGTTCTCGTATAAATAGATCTCATGAAAGACAGCTGCTCATCTGGTAATCCTTGTCCACCTTGTGCAGGCTCTAGATGAGTCAAGCTTTCTCATATCTGCTGCTGGGTGAGAGCTGCAGAGAGACCCTGTGGGTCTAAAGCAGGACATGGCTGAGCTTTATGGTGCAGTTATTCCCATTGCTGCATTCCTGAGTGATCCAACAGAGCAGAGGTTCTTCCTCAAGGAGTATGTTGATGTAAAGTAATAAAAAGGATTGTACTGATTTGGCTGTCAAACACAAAGATAGACTCACTGACATTCCCAGAAATAAAACAGAGTTCTGTTGTCCCTTTATATTTGAAGAGAAGGGAAAACACACCACATTTCCACACAGTGAAACTTCCTGTTTTCATTCTTTCTTATATATCTATCTATTTACTTGCTCTCATCCATTGTGTTGCCTCAGCTTTCTCCCCTGAGACAAGATGCTTTCAGCTGGCCTGTTGAACCTAGTTCTTTTCTTAAGAAAGTGATGACTGAAAGCTACCAAATATAGGCTGTCTATTTAGTTGTTTATGACATATTGATACTCTCCTCAATTACATTCTCTTAGGAAAGAGAGATTCATATGTCTATATATGTCTCAATCTTTCTAAATAGCTATCTGGGGAACTGATATAAAATCAAATAGGCTGACTGTTCTTAGTTTCTCTATCATTTTCTCTTCATGTAGTCCATACAGAGTTTAAACTCCTCTGTGAAGGTATCAGATTTGTATATAGTATTTCTAATAGCACACATACTTCTCAGTGGAAAAAAAAAAAAAAAAAAAAAAAACCACAAAAAAACCAAACAAACGAGGTATTCTTGATTCTCATTGCTTTTCACTTAGTGTGATCTAGAGAATCTGCACACCTTGGATTGTTTTTGCACAAGTACCACTAAGTTTCAGAGTAACCTTCAGTAAGTCACCCCACTCCCTTTTCCCTTAATTATGAAATGGTAATAGAAATATTCCATAAACTGCAAGGGACTTTAAGTCTTACGTGTGATCATGATTATCTAAATAACTTAAAATTCAGTCATTCCCCTCACAGAAATACATGCATCCCAAAACAAACAAACAAAGCAAAACAAACCACAACCAAACAACCAAAAAAAACCAAACTGCTTATGGCCTTTTTTAAGGCCTTTTCTCAGTAAGTGAAAGACACCAATCCATCAGTCTTTATCATGTGGAACAAGGGAACACAGTTTCATTGACAAAACATCATCAAGTGGCAGGGGAGGAATCCAAAGAAAGCTACTTGTTTCAGAAATCTTTGGATGAGGGTACGTATTTCCATTCAAGTACTTATCAGGTAATAAGAGAGGGTTTCCATTTGTTTATAGAGTAAGGATACTTGATATTCAATTGTATCCTCCATTCTGTGACATTAAATTACTGAGCGAAACTGCTCAACTATAGTTGCAAGGTTACATTCTTTCTAAGAGCACAAGAAACCTAAACCTGTGCCTTTCCACTAACGGATCTGTACAGTGATTACATCACAACTGAAAAAAAGTCAAAATTGAAGCTGATGCTAAATTTTCATATCAACACACTGAACGATCAGATTTCAGGATGAAATGCAAGCAAAAATATTTTCTATTAATTTTCCCATCAAGTTTAAAGTTCAAAGGTAGTTTTACCTCAAGATAATCTCCACTCTTTAGAAATGCTAACATTGGAATCAGCATTTCTGGAACATTTATTAATGGCAGCTTCTTTTCTAAAAATAATGCTATCTGTGCTCTAGAAAAACAGGAACTTGTTAATCATAGAGTCGAAGTACACATCAGCTGGCTGGAATACAACAGAGCTTACAAAACAACAGTTTAATTTTTGAAATATTTTCCTAATTGCAGGGAGTAGTAAAGCAACAAAGGAATCAAATTTCACAGCTAAAATTTTAATGCGTTAATATCAATGACATTTTTCTTTTATCAAGTCAACAACCAAAAGAAGCTTGTTCTGTTCTGAGCCATCTGCTTTATTGTATTTAAAATTACACATAATGATTATATGAACTTGAACATTTAATGTTTCTGGCTACTCTGAGAGAAAAATGCAATTTCATAGCTCAGCTTTTCATTTATAGTTTGGCTTATGCACTCACAAAGGAGAGAACAGTTGCTCTGTAGCAGTTGTTCAAGTCCCCAGTCATTAAGTTAGTCAAGATTTTGGAGAATTACATAGAAGTCTTTCAGGATTGCTTCAGCCTACATTGAATTACCAATAGCAACAAATGAAAGCAGCCACAAATTAGATAATTTTGCCTCCTTTGCCAGGGATATGACTCAGGATCAGTGCTCAGTTCAATCAGATAAAATAAATTTATGGTAACCATCATTAGGGACTTAGCGTATGCAAGAATGTGATTTTCAAATATTTATTTCTACAGAGAAATCATTGCTTTGAAGTCTAGCCAAGCCCAAATGACAGAAAACACTATCAGGCATTATATGTGAGTCCTCCTTGTCTTCATTTTCTTGATTTCCATTTTTCTTTGTTTTCTTCTCATCTTCCCACTCTAAATATTATCAAAAGCAACAAGGGAAGGTAGCTGAATAGAGAACATGGTCAAAAGAAACCTATTCAAGTCCATTGGCAGGAATAATGTAAGTAAAGTAATTACTAGCCACTTTATTCTTAAGTTTTAATTACAGCAACCCTAGAAGTACAGTAAATCAAAAAACTTTTTTTTAATTGAAATGTTTCTGTGAACATCTTTAGTTTTAACATTTACTTTGATTAGTGTAGTTAAATTCATGATTGGTTAGGTGTCCTAATATTTCTTTGGATCTCACCAAAGCTATCCTTACTTTTAATTCCATGATGACTTTGATGAGGTATTACTGCAGATTAATAAATTTACTGTGAATGAATGAAATGAGCCACAGCACAAGGAGTTTCACTGTATGGATGTAGTGCCAGTTGGTAACTTATTTAATCACTGCTTTGACAAACTTTGTTGGTGAGTCAAAGCAGGCAGAAGGAACATCAATAAAAAGCCTGCTAAAGAGATATGTAGATTATGGCTAGTTATTTGTGAAGAGTTTGAGGAAGGTTTGGTACGAGAACTGGTGCAAACAGGGAACTTTGCTTGAGAAACCTTCTCATCAATTCAGGAAAGATATATTCTGTGAAATACTGCCAGTTGTATGAATAAGGGGAAATTTTTATTCATGCATACACGCTACAAATCACTCCCATATTTTTCACATTTTTATGATTACGTTTACATTTCCTGTTAAACATTTCCTTGTCTTTATAAGACTAGTGTATTTCCAAGAGGAAGTTTTTTCTGCTGCAAGGAGGTTACAGAGTACAGTTACTTTTGTTAGGATTGTGAGATACAATGCAGTTTATTTATTGATCAGGAATCAGATTAAAAATATTGAACTAGAGGATTTTTTTTATGCTTCTACGGGACAAAAGAACTACATATATGAGCTTTTCTCATAAAATATGTATTGGTAGAGTGTTGCAGATATTATATTCATTATAAAATAGTATTACAATACAGTAGTAGAACTATAATATCTTTTGACAGAAGATAATGACTAGAGAAAATATATCCACTGCCCATTTTAAAGTGTTTAAGCACTGTTTTGGAAAAACCTTATGATCTTTATCCTGATATGCTGCACACTATAAATGTGCAAAGGAGTTATAAAACTTCTCTAGATTAGCAGCTAAGGGAATCCCTTAATTATGAACTGATGACAGAGATGTGACTACAACATCTGCTTTGTGGCAATGAAATATAAATGAAGACTTGATGGCAGAGGCATGCCAGAGTGCCACTTCACTCTGGCTGACTTCTACCTTGTGTAATGACACTTTGGTTACACTTTCAGACTGACATAATCTACTATGATATGGTACCAAAATGAGGCTAACAGAAGGTTAGAACAAAACCTTTGCCCCCACCTGCATAAAGTCAAGATGTGTTGAAGCTGTTTCTGGATTTAAGGCTTTGTAGTACAAACACAGTAGAACTGAGTTAAAATTCTAAGCACTTCTCAGAACTTTTACCAAAATAGTGTTACTTGAACTTTGTGCTTGATGTATCTTGTTAAAAGTATTCAGTACACATTCAAAGAATTAGGATAGTGATGACCGTGTAATCTAAATGCAGGAACAACGAGGAAGTTTTCTACACAGACTAATCTATAGGATTAATGAGTTGTTTCCTCATTTTATTTTTGTAATCTGCTAATGTATCATAACAGGTTAGCAAAGGCATATAGTGCTTTTGGAAAACTCCATGAAAGAGTTTAGCGAAATAAACACCTGAAGAAAAGTACAAAGATCAGTGTTTACAGAGCCATTGTGCTGTCTACTCTCTTATATGGATCCGAATCATGGGTCATTTACCGCCACCACCTGCAACCCCTAGAATGCTTCCACCAACACTGCCTCTGTGCAATCCTAAACATCCACTGGTCAGATTATGGGACCAATACATCTGTTCTAGAACAAGCAGCAGTCACAAGTATTGAGGTCATGTTGCTGAGAACACAGCTGTGTTGGGCAGGGCACATCTCAAGGATGAAGGACCACCGCCTCCCTAAGATCTTGCTTTATGGTGAAGAGAAGATACAAGGACTCCCTGAAACAACATCTCAGCCTTGGCCATATTGATCAGCATAACTGGTCTACTCTGGCCTCCAATCAGGAGGCCTGGAGACACACCACCTATAACTCTGCTGATGCCTTTGAGAAAGCACGCAGGATCACTCTTGAGGAGAAAAGACAACACAGAAAGAATCGTGTCTCACAGAATGTACCACCTAAGGAGTCCTTCTGCTGTGCCTTTTGCAGTCGGACATGTCTATCTCATATTGGCCTTTTTAGCCACCAGTATGCTTGTAACAAATGTGGGTAGAGCCCTTCCCAAACCTTCGTTCACAAAGCCTAGCCATGATGAATGCATCATAGCACCTAACTATCTCAGGGAGGCTACTATTTGCTATCTCATCTAAAAGAAGTTGAAGTAAAGAGTAACTTGTAAATGTTGCTTAGAAAACTGAATTATATTTCTCTTTTGGAGATCTTGTCAGTGCTTTTACAAAATGTTAATCTTCTGTATATTTTCGCATTTGGTACACAATTATTATTTACAAGAAGTACGAATTCATTATCTTTATGAAACTGATAATTGTTATGCATGAGTTGCTTCCTGTTCCTCGGGACTGAAACAAGAGGACATACTGCATCTCTGAAGGTTTCCCTTTAGCAACTTCCATAAGTAAATAGCATAACTAAATGTTTGTTAAATCTGCACTAGTGTATCCTGACTCATGTCTTATCTAATTTGAAGAAAATCTTAGCAGAATTTCAAAGAAAGGATGACACTGATTCCAGTGTCAGTCTAGAAGACCTACATGTAGTAATGAATTTGCTCAGAATGATTTTTTTTTTTTGCCTGTGACTGTAGACTTGTTGGCACCAGAAGTCCCTACATTGTTCTTGTTATCAATAAGATATTTATCAAAGCAATGTGTTGTTCAGAGTTGTATCAATTTGGAAAGTTTCTAACTAGAAAGTTTCCAAAGTTGGATGTTTTCTGAGGAGAGGAATATAGAGAGAACTGAATAAGAAACCTTTCTGCTTGCACAATACATATTTTGACTTGAATCTTTCATGAAAACAATTAATTATTTCTATCATTGAACAAAAATAAATGCGAGAGATCACAAAAATTTTACAGCCACCTTTTCCAGTGATTAGTCTTGTGATGAATGAGCAGGTAGTTACAAATAAAACCTCTTAGACAGTTGACAAAAAATCACTGCTGGTACACTCCTTACAGCTACCAGGAAATAAAGTTTCATGTAACATGATAGTTTATATCTTAAAAAAAAATATTCTCCAATCCCAGTTAAAATAAGTCACTACAGTCTGAGGAAACTTGTATTACTTGTATGAATTAAGTCTAGCTTCCAATTCTCAAAACGTCTTTTACATATTTTTCCATTTCCCTTAGCTTTTGTTCAGCTATTGTAGCACAGGAATATATTTGACGAGCTCGTATGGATCTTGAAAACCAGGACTACTACCTCTCTGAGATGCTGTTAAAGAAAAAGCCATTTAGCTAAGTGTTTTAGAAGCTGCCCACACGACTTAAGACAGTAGGGGAAAAAGAATATTTCTGACTGCTCAGTTAAATTAGCAATTTTAATTAGGTGCAGTAACCTGTTTCCCTTATGAGGCATGTCTGCTGGTCACATAACTGAACAGTGTGAACAAGACAGGCAGGAATAGTTGTCTAGCAGGCTTAAGAGCATCTGTCAGCTTCCTGTCACATTCAAGCAAGCACCAACCATATCTCCTAGCCTACACTCTCCTGTGCCAGAAAAGGAAACAAGTGCAAGAGTTTGATGAGATGTAAAGTGTACCCCAGTTAGGTCCAGAGTCCTGATAAACAGTGAATGTAGACTTGTAAATCATCCTCAGATGTCCTGAAATTTATACAAAGCCTTTTCTTAGTTTCATTTTATTTTTGAATCCTTTGTCTTATTCTTAGTGTAACACTCAGCATCGCAAATATTAATTGCTTACCTTCATGGACATTTACTAGCTCGTTAATGATCACAATACAACCACGCTCAATGATGCAGTGGAAGAGAGCAAGCAAAACAAATTAAGCCCAAAAGCAAGCAAGACAATCAGATAAACTGGGTACTGATAAATCAGTACCACATCTTGGTGACTGAGTGAGTTGACAACTGACCCTGATCGTATAAAAATTGATCTCGATCTACTATTGCTAATCTTATTTCTAATACTTCAATTACATGGAAAGAGTATTAAAAATATTAAAACTTGCATTTACACTGGGCACATACTCAGTCACATATGCAAAAGGTCACACTAGCTGACCAATTCAGCACTCTACTTCTTCCTGTCCACCAGCCACACTGTCTAGCAACAGTAGGACGTCATGGTCCTGCAGGCTGACTGAAGGGTCACTGGGAGAGAGTACACATGCTCACGATGCTTGAGAACTGTAGCTGACCTCAGGAGACGCTCTAATTGTCCTGGTTTCAGCCAAGGACAGGGTTAATTTTTCATAGTAGCCATGAAGGGGCAGAGCCTGGAGTCGTGTGGGAGTGGCCAAACCCTAATGCTATTTAATACCATCTTACATCATTGCCAGACACAGGGGAAAGGGACTCTCTCACTTCTGAGAGGAAAAGTGTTCCTCTTCTAGTTGGGAGCAAGATTGATTGGTGGACAGAGGGTGAGGGTGGAGTGCTGCTGGCTGTGATTGGTCACATCAGGTCAGGTTCAGTGAGCATTTTGCATGTAAATGCCCTCTCCTGAGACAACCTATACCAAGGTTATATGGGGTCTCTGGCCCAGTCACATGGGGTGTTTTTGCCATTCATTCCCAATCAGGCTCAATTCAGCTTCCAGTGCAGTCAGCTGTTGGGGTCCCCCTCTTGCCCCAGGAACAGAGATGGATTCTGCCCCTACGCATATAAGATTTTCAAGACTTGATTGGGTAAATCCCTGAGTAACCTCATCTCACCCCACAGCTGATACTGCTTTGAGTAGGCAATTGCACGAGGATGACTCCCAAGGTCCTTTCTAGTCTGAAATATCCTAACTTATGATTTCAATAAATTTAAGAATTCAGGAAAAATGTAATTGTTAGTGTTTTAGTGCCAGTATTCTCTTCAACAGAAAAGCCACATTATAGAAAAAAGTACAGCTGTATTGAAAGGCAGAAAATTAAAATTCTGCAACAAACTTTAGCATATATTACAGTTAATGGGGTATATTTTGAAACTGCTAGAAGTCCATCCATTGTCACTGTAAGACTTAAAATGGGTAGAAGATAAGTTGTAACTTGGTGAGATTTCAGATGACTAGCTAGAGGGCAAATCTTAGACCACAGAACTGTTCCCTTTTGCATTTGGAAGGAAAACAGTTGAGTTAGCTTGTTCAATGATGGCTTCATTAATAAAACTCCAAAGTGAGAAACTTGCTTGTGCACTGATCCAAGGGTAAAGTAAACTGAGAAACCAGGCTGTCCATGAAATAAACCACTTTCACATCTTGTATAAGCAGGACTCATAAAGATCTATTGCAGTTTTCCAGTGAAGGGACAAAATAATTCTGTTTTGCCTCTTACCTGCTTTTTTTCTCCCTGCTCATCTTAATGTTAAAGGGTAAAGTTAAAGTAGATAAACCAACTATGTTTCTGCTTCTTATTCTAGATTTTGCTTGCTTGGTGGCTTTTGGAGCTCATAGTAGGAATTTGCAAAATCTGAAACCAGTTCTTCAAAAGTCCATAGCTGCTTCCTCTTCTTTCCAAGCCCGTTCATGCATCCTCACACATTTTGCTCTTACTATTGCCACATTCACTTTGGAACACAACATCACACTCCCATCTTACAGTAAAAGACAGAAAGTGACATGAATATTATCAGCATAAGTGGTTTTACTGAATTTAGTAGTTACAGTATCTATCAATAGTCATATTGCTACAAAGAACTCAGTAGTACAATTCAATATGTCTCATGAGGAACGAAGAGGAAAAGATTTGATTTTCCCCTTCTCTGACTGACTCTTTAATAAAACTAGAATTCATCCTAATGCTCTGCAGCAGCCCCAGTTTAATCCACAGCCCTAAGAAATTTCACATTATTCATCTACTTTATACTAGGTTCAAATATGAGTTAGGTTCAAAACAATACTGGGTGATAGAGAGAAAACCTGTGGCTTCTTTCAAATCCAGAATATAATATCCCAAAGTACCTCTGATTTTGAATACCAGCATCTGTCCTTGCCGTGTCAATAGTTCACTCTAAAAGGGTCATGACTGAAACATTTATATCAACTACTTTATTTCCCCTAGGAGTGAGTCACAAGCTGGTGGTAAAAACTGGTGTCTTTCCATTGATTTTAATGGAGCTATGCCAGCTGGCACCACCTAAAAATTTCATGCCTTATCTCCGATTCCACACTTCATATGACTTAATTCATTATGAAAGTAAAACCTTGTGGGAAGAAGCCATGCCTCTCTGCTGCACTGTCTCATTACTAACACTTATATAGAAGATTAGATTTTAGAATTCATGACCTGCTTAGTCCTTCAGGAAGAAACAAAGTTAGAACAGTAATGCCAAAAAAAAAAAAAAAAAAAAGAAAAAAGAAAAGTTTGTTTTATTGTTTTATTATCTGGCTTCTGTGTGCACCGCATGTGCAGCATCCTGGCTTCTCTGTCCAAATGTCTAGAAATAAACAGATGGCAAATAAAAGTAAAACATCTTTGAAATATTATCCTTACATTAAAAAAAAAATATTGCCCAAGGTCACCTATGCCATAAAACATTAAAGAGAAGCGAAGAAATTGCTTGGAAGAACCTGTATAGGAGCCCAAATTTTACACTTCATTTTTACATAATCTCCAAATTTTTAGGAAATGGTAGAGAAATTTGCTCTGTATGCCATTTTCCATGGCGTTTTTTCTGATTATGATTATTCATGTAGAATTCATTATTATTCAAAGCCTTTATATCCGAGACAGATCTTAGATTCAAATATAAGAGGGGTTTTAATTCCACAGCACTGAAACCTCTATTTTTTCTTACTTGTTCCCTTTAACGAATTCTATATCTTTGACTTAGTGTACTAAATTCAATTTAAGAATCACAAGGACAAAGAGGAGTCTCAAAACCCACAAAAATCACAGAGTGTAGCTGGAAGCCAACTCCACATAACGTTTGTAAAGCAAGTTGACTAGACAGCGGAAAAGGTACTCTGCAGCCTAGAACATGGGCTACAGCAAGGGACAAATTTCAGTCTATATTCTACTTACTTTAAGCAAAATCAATGAACAGGTTTCAAGGCTGCATTCCTGTCTAAGACCACATCCTCTAACACAGCAAACACCCAACCTTAAGAATGCAGCTATGCTCACATTTGCTCCAAATCTCTTCTCTCCACCTCTCCTGCTTTTTCCTCTTCCCCTTCCACACATGCTCAGGAACTCAGACTACAAAGCAGTGTTCCTTTAGGGCTACTTCCACCAAGTTAATCAGGTATACATCTGATACACAGATAGCACAAAATTCTTCAGCATCTCATCCACAAGAAGTAAAACACTCTCAATGCACAAATTATGCCTCAGCATCTGATCACAGAATAGGGCCTTTAATACAAAAGATCAAAGGCCTTTAAAATGAAAACACACCAGAGGAGGAAGGCTGCAGTGATTAAGGATACTGCCTACATCCAGAGATTCTGTAATAGAAGGGAACTTTTTAAAGAAAACCCCCAGATGATGACACAATATCATATCAAAAGCTACAGGCTAAAAAAGTCTGACAAATGGGAAAATTCCTTTTTCCCCTCAAATCACAGAACAGGTTGTGTTCGAAGGGACCATGAAGATCATCTAGTTCCAACTCCCCTATCACGGGCAGGGAGCCCTGGTCATAGGTTTAATCTAGGGCAGCAAACTAGAGACTGTCACACTAACCAGCAACAGGTAACTTAAGAGTATAAGAGTGACTGCAATGAAAAGCTTTCCTGGCATCTGTCCTTGCCAACCCTTTGTATAGCTCCACTCTGGCAGAGGAAGGCAGTGCAAGCCCTTACCCCAGCCACCATCCCAGAACTTCTTCCTAGACTAAATTACTTGTCAAAGGAGAGGATATTCTTTCTAGCTGGGCCAGAAAACTTCAAAGACAGCAGTAATTGAATTCAACACTGATACGGAGAAAGAAAATAAAAAAGAGTGATCATATCTCCTTTCAATTTCTGTTTGGTACTCATATACAGAGTTTGGAACAAGTTAGACTGTGCCTTCCAAACTAAATGACAATGAAAAAAGAGAAAAGGAGGAAATAAAAAACATCAATTTCTCAATGTACCATTACAGTCAAGAAATTACCACATATCCGTCTAAAATGCCATCTCCTCCAGAATAATATGTGCAGCACTGATCACAATGTTTCAAAAAAAATGCTAAAGAACTGGCAATGGTTCAGAAATAGGAGTTAAAATCTCTGCAAAAAGTTCAGAGAAATTATCAAATGGATGGAAAAAGGCTCAGTAAGGTTGGAATTGTTTTATTTAAAAAACATAGGAAAAGGTTACTTGGTTTAAAGCTATACCCATCACAATAAAACCATATGAACTGATAGCCTGGAAATAGTTGGGAACCTCTCATCTCCATTTCTTGTAATAAATAGCCAGGAAATAGTGCAATTAAAGACTGGCAAACTAATCATAAATACTTTTTAGCAGAACATACACGGCAGAATAGAAGCCACTGTTCCTCAAAGCTATTGAGGTCAAAATCTTAGATATCCAGAAAGAACATATATATCTGATGAACATCCAGAATTCCTACAAGTGTCAATAAACTTTATTTTGGAACATGTATAAAACTTCAGAACAAAGGCTAAAAGCTTCATATCCAGCAGAAGTCAGTTTAAGACCTAGAGGAACAGAAAGGAAAAAAAGAAAATTCTTTCACATTAACCAACCCAAAAATTCTCACATTTCTTTTTTTATCTTTCTTTTTTTTTTTTCTCTGTAGCTACAGATACAGTAAATAATATCCTTCCTAAAATCATATGAAAATACTGGGCTAGACAGACTCCTGGACCACCTACTCCAGTATTGCAATTCCTGAAACAAAGGAGATTACAGATATCTAGAATATATTGAGTGACATTACATTTTTAAACAGAAATAGATCAATAGAAACAATAGTAACCTTTAAAGAATCCTACTGCTAAAAAGCCATGTAATAAACTGTATGGTCTCTTGCTTATGTGATGTTTAGTTTTTTTATTAAGCGATACTTTTTATGTGATTTCATTCTTGCATCTTCAGATATAACTGCTTTGGGATTATTTCTTTTTTTTTTTGCATTTGAGTTCACCCATAGATCATACACTTTATCTTTACCTTGGCTCTGCTTTGATGCAAACTTTATCCTAAAAAGCAGCTTGGTGTATGATTAGTAAATTATAATTCATGGTGCATACTTTATTGTACATATTCATCTATGCATCACAGATATTGGGCTTTTCATTGTTTTAATGGCAGCATAGCTATTGAATAAAAAACAAAGAGATGTCTTTTAGTAGGTAAAGGAAACATTTATGGTCTCACATCCAAAGTTATGTCATAATAAATATGACAAATAGAAGAATAAAGTATCATGAATTCCCCAGTCACTGGGTGATATTACAGTATGTCTGTGATAAACAAGGCTAACCAGACTGTTGAAAACTCTATTTTTGTACTCTTCAAAACTGTATGCTTTTATATACTGATTCATTTTAATGAAATGCAAATTTAAAGTCTTATTTTTCCATTTTCTAGTGTATCACTAAAGCATTTTTCATACATCCATTGTAATCCTCTACTTCCTTTGCCATTAAATCATTCATTCTTCATTCGAGTCCAGGGGAGATCAGTGAGGATGACTGGAGGACTAGAGCATTTATCTTATGAGGAAAGGCTGAGTGAGTTGGGCCTGTTCAGCATCGAGAAGAGACAACTGAGAGGGGGCCTCATTAATGTGTATAAATATCTAAGGGGTGGAGTGCCAAGAGGATGCAGTCAGGCTCTTCCTGGTGGTGCCAAGCTATAGGCCAAGAGGCAATGGGCAGAAACTGATGCACAGGAAGTTCCACCTGAACATGAGGAAGAACTTTACTGTGAGAGTGACCATGCACTGGAACAGATTGCCCAGAGGGGCTGTGGAGTCTCCCTCACTGGAGATATTCCAGAACCATCTGGAGTCAAACCTATGTGATGTGCTGTAGTATGACCTTGGACCAGATGATCCCATGTGATACCTTCTAACCTTATCCATTCTGTGAATATATCTGATTTTCCTCAACAAGTTTATTTCCTTAAAGTTTTTTATTTTGCTTCCACATGTCCAAATTGGTTTTGTTATTGAAAAAGACATAAAATAAGCCCACTGCACCAATTTTCCAAAAATTTCACAAAACAACTTTTTTGTTATTATCATTATTATTATTATTCCTGAATTACAGTTCATTTCTAAAATGGCAGAAGAAAATATCAAGAGTTGGTGAGAGTTTTATATATCCTGCAATATCTTATAAAATTAAGCCACTGATTTTCTAAAAAAATTAGAGGAAAATAGATGAACATTGCTATGAAGCTTTACTCTTTATAGATCCTATTTGAAATCAACTAAAAGGAAAAAATCTTCCTGTGCAGCTGTTATTACATAGAACCACAATCTTTCTTATGTTAACATTTAAGCAGGTACAACTTTGACTTTATTTCATGCCACATTTCTGAATGTTTAGTAAAGTACCTCAGTGCTTTTTTTTCTTTCATAGAATATCATAAAGCTTTCATTAAAAAAAACCAACAAAACAGAGCATTTAATGACCTGTTTTAATTTTCTGTTTTAAACTAGCAAAGTCATCTCTGAGACTTGAGAGATTAGAAACTGAGAGGTGTTTTCTCACTTTTTCCCTGTTAATTTACAAAATAAAAAAAAAACCAGTAACATCTTATAAATGTCATTTTATTGTTAATGTTAATTTTTAAAATTAAATATTTTAAAGGATTTCATTTTGAAAATTCTATGCATGATCCATGCTAAGTTTTAGAAAATTAAGCCTGGAAAATTATACTCAGGTATATTTGTTAACTAACATTTTAATATTTTTTTTAATAAATATATGTAGATACATAACAAATCTTCATTGTATCCACAGAACTTGTCTGGGATACTGCCATACATAACCTCTGAACAAGCACATGAGTTTCAAGTAATTTGGTCACACTCATATGATGAGAGTTACAAAGTAATGGAAGGATGAGAGCATCTATTGTCTCACAATGGCTGTAAATGAACCTAGATTGGACGGCTGAAAAAAAAAATCTTGATCTTACTCTAATCAGTGTCAAAATTTCCAGTGTAGTGATGAGACCACAGTTAGTCTTTGTTGGTGTAACATAAACATAATGTTTGTGTGTAATAATATGCAATTTGCATAAATAGAGTTTGTTCAATTTTCTTCATATTGTGTTGAAAATTATTTCAAAGATATCTTTCTAAAGATCCCTACCTCTATTTGTAAGTAGTATTTCTGTCTCTGAGTGAGAGTCTCTATTGGTAGACCTTCCTGAGAGACCTTATTTTTCCCCCATGTTGACACTCAAACCATTCAAATGAACTCAACCTGAACCTAAACAGCTGATAGGTTTCTGCAACTGTAAAAGAAGTATGCCCAGTACAAGAATGACTCTCTTGGAAATAAATAACACCAATTTATGTTCTACTTCCATTCTAAAACTCCCATTCTCCTGCAAGTTATAACTCAGTAATTTAGGTACATAAAAATCAACAGGGCTCAGGACACTCCCATTGCTTGCAGGATTTCAGGTCAGAATATTCAACACTGTGGGGTTTTAAGCTAAACTCTCTTACTATGCATTTGGGCCATATTATGAACATCCAAACTTGTTAGTTATTACATCACAGGTATAAGAGAGGACAAGATTTTCTTTGCTGTGGCACTATGCCAGAGTTCTTACCTTGCTCAGCACCAAAGCACTCCCACACCACGTTCAGAGAGAACAACATCCTTCTGAGGAGACTGGGCAAGGGTTTCTCAACGTCTACAGAGAGAAAGAAGCACTTCTGTGACCACAGAAGGCTCAAAGGGACTTCAAATTTCACAGATGAGTCTTCTGATCATTCTTGCTACAGATACAGAAAAAAGATATAGATATGACAGAGAAAGATACTATGGGAGAGAAGAATCAGGCTCTTAGCCTGCCAGAAGTTCAAGGTTTGATATGATTGCCCTCTGCAGACATATCAAGAGGCACTGTATCAAAAAAAGAGAAATGTTATTTCATAGCCAGGGTAATATGACAAGAACAAATGAGTATAAATTGGGCATGAAGAACTGAAATTGTTCTGGAAATTCAAAGCAAGTACCTTGTTACCACAATACTGGGAAGCCCAAACATCAAAATGCTTTTATATGGACTTTAATAAAATGACTAATGGCATCACTTCATGAAATGTCTTGCAATGTTAAATAAAATTTAAAAAAAAAGAAAGTAAAAGAAAAAAAAGAAGTAACCAGTATATCAGAATATAAATGGGAATATCTGATATTTCATTGTTTGCCTCACAAACTACAATAATTAAAGTCACTGATTCAGGCACCTTTACAGCCAAGTTGATCATCCAGCTTGTGTGAGACACCACTGCAGCAAGTCATCTGTTAGTGTCCCTATTCTGATGTGCATCATCCTTTGCAGCACAAGAAGGATTCATATTTCCATTCTTCTATCAATAACTGCCAAATAATATAGAAAAGTACCCATATTGATTGTGTTTATCACATGCAGAGGACAATTACCCTAACAGGTAATTAAAATACACTAGACACAGAGCATTACACTATGCTCATTGTCTCAGTAATCACTATTTTATTGGTCTTTTGCCATGAGAAAGCCTTGACTTTTGGCATCTGTAAAATTATAATTTTAGAAATCACTGCATATATGATCCAAATGATCCAAAGAGTGAAACCAAACAAATGTATGATTAAAAAGGAAAATCTTACATGGGGAGAATAATGGCAACATCTTGGTTCAATAGCTGATGCCTATAAAGATACCTAATCCAAAGGAACAATTACATTGACATAAGTTACATAAACTTAGAGAGAACAGGACAGGCATACAGAAACAGAGATTTGTAAAATTTTATAATTAAAATTTTATATAATTTGCAGACAAAACTCCCAAAAATTGATTTTCAAATCTCTGGACCAAATCTAGAAATAGACAAGTTGGCAACACATATTAAAATCTCTGAAAAATGAGACATTATATTTTTCACCCAAATTGTATAATCTTCATGCAAATTTATAATCTAGCTTTGAAAGTGGCATTCATTTGCACTGATACAAATAGTGATTATCGATAATGTTTACTGACAAGTTGGAGCATTGAAAGCACTTGGTGCCGCTTTTTTTTTTTTATTCTCTAGGTTGTACAGTATAAAAAGAAAATCTCTGCTTTGCCAGCAAATGCAAAATACATGACAGAACATCTTTAATCCGCATTTGTAAAGATGATGTGCCATTTGAATCTATTCATCTTGTGTCTTTTACCCTATCAGCAAACCTGATCTTCATGTTTTCTTTTGATTTGGGGGAGTACGGATTGAATTCATCATGTCTGATATAAGACACTTGTTATCAAAAATTACCTCAATTGTTCCTTTAAGGTACGTAAAAATGTGAGATTTTGGGGGTTTTCAAGTCAGCAGCCCAGAATACATGTCTGACTTTTTCTGACCTCTTCTTTCTCTATCTTAAAACATTTACTCACAGAATGCTTTTCAGGGACAAATTGAGTGTATACCATGCAAAAATATTTTCAGACTCAGGAACTGCTGCTAGTTTTAAGATAAATTACAGGGGCTACAGTGATCTTACATAATATTTTGTAATAGGAATTAAAGTTACATCTATTCATTGGATCTATTTGGAAATGCAGGTAAAGTTATGCAAGGAGAAAATAATTACACAAATTGGAATAGGAATACAGTGATAACAACTCCATTCTGTCAGAACAATACTAACATCCTTTTGGTTTTGTCACTCATGAAAAATGTAATCACCTTTATAATATGGAGATCCTTATTCACAGTTGAGCCATAGATTCAAAATTGACTCAAATAAGTACAGGGTTTTTTTTAATAAATCAGTAACTCCCTCTTGATTTTCTTTCTGGTTTTCTTTCCTGATTTTACCAGGAGGAAACCAGCATATCTGGCTAGTTTTTGGTTTTTTAATTTTTTGTTTTTGTTTTAGTTTGGTTTGATTTGGGTTTTTTTGTTTTGATTTGGTTTGGGTTTGGTCTTTGTGGGTTTTTTTGTTTGTTTTGTTTGTTTGTACAGGAACCAGCCTGTTTGATTACAAAACTGAAAAAATATAGCCCAAAAAGGTTTTTGACAATAGAAAAACCATTTTAGATGCATCTCAGCAGTTGAGCCCTGTAGCAGCACTAACATTACTTTTTTTCGTTTTTAGAGCAATCCCAGGAGCAAACGCTCTCTGTACATACTGTGCACAAGAAAGACATGACTTACGTGTCTGTACCGACTTTTAGGGCTGTCAAGGTTGCTGTGAACTGTGGACTCATGGTCTGACAATGATTGTCAAAAATACAGGATTAGGTGAAGAGCTAGGGTTCAGGACTTTCGTATACCTAATCAAATTAGTACAACGATCAACATAGAGATATGCGCAGTTCAACAAGGTAAAAAACAGGAGGGTTAGCCTGGTAACAGCTTAGCTGTAAAGAATTTTCTGCCCAACACTGCAAACACTCTATACTGCTTATGAATTTCCACATTTTTTTATGTGCAAGGTATTAGCTGTGATTTTTCTACAAACACTGATTGTAATTTAAAAGACATCAAAATTCCATAAAATAAATCAAAACTTTTTTTGTGTTTTCTTTTAGTTTTACTTTTACCTGAACTCAAGAATCATTCCTTTCATCCAGAAGAGCCTTTGATACTAATGAATACCCTATAAGAATTTTACATGTGTATTTCACAGAATGCTAAAATCACATGGGTTTTTCTGCGTCACTGAAAAACCATAACTGTAGTTAAGGTCAAAATTAACAAAATCTTTAAACATTACCAGCAATTATATTGAAAAGCTTCTTATTGTGGTGGTAATCCACAAAAGACCTAGGCATGTTTTTTTAGTTCCCTTTTGTCAGTGGTCCTGTCTGAATTACATACACGCATCACAGTTATCCTATTCATGATAAGAAATACTGGCAAGAAGATTCAGCCTGAATACAGACAACATATATGATTTAGAAACAGGGCTTCCAAGATGTGAGTACCAAATAACTGGAGATTCTATACCATGCCTCAATTGGAATCAAAACAATGGAGGGCAATATTACCTCCTCATCTATCTGTTCATAGGAGGTGAAAATAAATATATCTATGTCTCTGAACTATTTTCTGAACGCTTGAGAACAGGTGTAGAAGAGGTCAGAAATAGAAGGAGTTTGTCAACTTTTTTATTAACCAAAATCAGAAGACACATGTTTCCAACAAGGTAAAGCATGCTGAGATGCATCAGCAGAAGCTCATACTCATTTCTATTAATCCCATTTTATGATTGGATTGTCTCACCATGAAGAACCTATTGTAATCCACTCCTCCTCTTTACTCAATGGGACTAGGACCCAGCAGGTGCTCTTTATCTCTGTTGTTCCAGGTCATGAGGGAACTTTGAGGCTGGTGCAAGCTCCTTTCAAAGGAGTTATGTGCTCAGGGGTTCACCAATTAGTGCAGGAGGATGGAGCACAAAATAGAAGAGAGATTATTATGAGCTATTATAACATTATAATTGCCTCTGTCTTTTGTAACATTTAACACAAGACATTTATCATTAAAATATTATTCAACTTTCGTGTGCAAGCCTTCAGATCAATATTACCGTAATTCAAAAAATTGTAACTGTCTACCTCTGTTATTGTCCTTCAAGATTTTTGCATATTTTTGAATCATCACATTAAACTAACCTGTTGACTTGAACAGTTAATGTCACAAGTACTTTTCTTAACAAATTAACTACAACTGCACCTTTCCTCCATTTTTTCTATTGTAACAAGTCTCTTGCCCTTTCTTTTCCTTAGGATGATTTGTGCTCTCTGACCTTCATCTGTTTAATATTATTTCACTTAGACTGTCCTTAATCTAACTTCCGTTTTTAATCCATGTTTAAATTGATATTCCTATGTTAAATATCAACACATGACAATACATGTGTTTCTTTTAAAGTTGTTATCTTCAGTGTCTTGCTTGTTCTCTCATCTCCTCATTTAAGAAGTAAATAAGAGTAATTAACAAGCAAAACTGATAAGAAATTTACTTGTGACTGACAGGTGAATTCTGCAACTTAATGATGATATGATTTCTGATATAAAACGGATAAGAGTGAAGATTTCAATTCTCTTCCCAAGGATTAACTCAACAATGAATACATATTCTATAACAGAAACAGCTGAATCCCAGTTTAAAAGATTTTTCAGCTAGATAGAATACGTTAAATAATTCTAACTAATCTGACACTCAGAAGATTAGCCCTCTAGTACAGATTTCTGACCTATGCTATACATTCATCTTATGTAGAAAATGTTACTACTAAAATCTTTCTTTAACCTCCTGTCTTTTCAGTTTGGAATTGTGATAATTGAAGTTAAGAAAGATCTTTTGATTCTGGCTGTCCAGATATAAACTTCAACACAGCACACTGTAATTAATTTCTGTGTTCCAGTTTTAGGTTAACATTTTCCAAAAAGCAAAAAATTCTACATTTTCGGCTTGACTTCATAAATGCAAATGACAACTTCAGAAAATGTTAGGCTGAATGCAAGGAAAGTATTTTTTCTTTGCAATTACAGTACAAGTCTCATATATGCGGTATACTCTTTACTTCATTACACAACTGCAGTTACATAAAGTACTTTACACACAGAAAAAGAATAATTTGGATGTGATTTCTTGCAACAGAAAAATTGCATCTACAAAACATTTTCTATTTAGAATAAGTGCACTCTAAATGGATTTAATTTTGGAACTACAACTTCAAAAGCTGCTGTTTAGACATTATTTTCTAAGCAAAAAATATGCAGTATATATCCCTTTTTTATCTAACATATAGCAACTGAAATGTATGTTTTATGTATGTTTTATCACCTCTTGTTCACAGTACATAAAGTCGAAGTACAGAATGAGATTGCCCTTGCCTTCAGACCCAGCAAATAAAGAAATATAGTTCCTGAACTGACAGAAGTATTTGTCCTTGCCTGAACTAATCCTAGCAATTTCCTGTGGATCTACTGGGAGTCAAAACTAAAGTCCTCCATAGATAAGTAATTTCCAGAGTTCAGGTAAGATTTGGGAAAATTAGGAAAAAGGTTCTCTGGAATACACTCAAGTGGGACATTGTAAGATGTGTTAGTGAAATTTATGGCTGCGGAGTGAAAAATGAGATGCTTATTCTAAGTCAAACCTAGGCTGGATTCAGAGCAGACATTTTTTTGCTGACATTCTGTATTCCACTTGTGGCCAGAGCTGAGTGATGAACACTTAAATGGCAAAATCAAAGCTCAAGAGGTAGACACATATAATAGGTATGTCTCAAAATATGTATAAGAGGTTTTAAGATACATTTTTATCCGAAAGTTTCAAATTAACTACAGATAGCTTGCTATAAATTCTTAAACTCAAGAGGAAAAAAATAGCGGTTTGTAACTATGAAAGTAATTCTACAGCACTAAAGCAATGTAATAGAAAAGGTTTTGGCTTTTTTTTTAGGTTGTTGCCATCACCATATTTATTGGCCTTATTAACATGCTGGAAAAAACCTATCATGAATGCTAGAGAGCTTTTAAAAAAATCATAAGTTTTTGAGAACAGTATTAAGTCCTCTGGCAGCTTGTGTGTTTGCCTTTTGATTTTTCCTTTAAAAATTACTCTCTTTCAAACCTGGATAAAAATTGAAAGACCTAATTATAGATCATGAGGTTAACATGGGGCAAGAAAGAAACCAAAAAAACTGAAGCTGACGGAGTCTTTGGTAAGTAAGCTCAAAGAAGATTTAAGGTAGAAAATGATGATATGCTACCACACAGACAAAATGCTATCTGCTTTCAGACTCTTCTAAATAGGTTGATAGAAGTGGTGCACCTTTTTCATTGACCATCTCCAGAGGGCACAAACTGAGAAAAGACAGGTTAAAAAACTTTATTGTTATCTAAAGGGCCTGTAGTTAATATATTTGTGGGGATTATATTTGTGGGGAATCTTCAGGTTCTGTGCTGAGTATTGCTAAAGAACACACAGCAAAAGAGAAGGGTAGAGCAGTTGAGAAAAGAGATGTCTATAAACTTATGATGACCATCAGTGCCCAGCGTGATCACCTTTTCCAGTTGCCTTTGCAAGACACAATCCTACTGGTAGTTATCTCAAACATACACTCAGCAAGAAAATGTCCATGGAAAATGGACAGTTTTGGTGGGAAGTGGCCTGTGTTCACTGGAGTGTGTCTAAATCACCACAGGTCACTAATGAAACATCAAAAAGTCACTGAGATCTAGTTCAGAAAAAGAATCTTGTTGATTACTGCAGTTTAACCTAGTCCCTATTTAGTAGCGCAAGTATAAGATAATTTAGGGTATAGTTCTAGCAGTGCAGTTCTGCAAGTCTCTGCTTCACAGTTATGAAAAAAATTTCAAAAGCTAAACGTGCAAAACTATACATTTGTAACAAATCTATTATTTAAATCAGCCAGGTTCTGTCAGAACCTGTCACACATTCTGTAGTATGACAAAGATCTACTGAGCATTAGCTGGCAGGTATATGTAACAAACTTTTGCAGAATGACTAACTCCAAATGGCTCAGGCAAGAGCCTCATAGAAAGATAATCTTCTACACCATCTACCTATCGCCTATTTCAGGCTTAAGTGCTGCAAAGGTCATACAGTTTCTCCTTTAATGAGGAATAAGTTACCTTATATACACATCCGTTCTTATTCAGTTAATGAAACTGTCTTCAATTGATTTTCTTGTTGACATATCTTTAAGACCTTACAAGTGATATGTCAAATTGTGAGATGGACACATATAAAAAACACACTGCTGGCAAGAGTGAAATACAAACTTCAGGGCTAGAGACCTAGCTAGACACGATAATTTTTAACTCCAGTCTTAAGAAAACATAGTTTTGGATATGGGCCACAAGCACTATTGAATTTGTCAACATTAATTATAAAATATAATACCATTACTTTTAGGATACAAATGAGAAGAATTCAAAAAGTGAACTGGGCACATCCAATGCTGCAAAAGAAGTAGAAGGTAACATCTTATATTCTCCACACTTTTAATATTCAGGAAGGCAAATATCAGAGGAGGAATTTACAGCCAAGGCAGCTGCACTTGAACAGGCAGGCAGGATGCACAAGCACGTTTGAAAGCTGTCTGCACTAAAAAAAAACCAGAGGGAAAGAGGGCAAAATATCTCTTGAAAACAAACCTACAGGACAACTGTACTTTGTGGTCATTTAAGTGATGAGTGAATTGTTTGCACATAAAATAAATATACTGTCAAGAGCCAAAGTGGCATGAACACTACAGGTCTAATTGAAGGGTTTGGAAAGGATGTGAAACCTCCAGAACATCATGTTTTCACATTGCTGAAGCAAATAGAATTGTATTCTTCCATTTCCATTTCCAAGACACTTGTAACTTCTCCATTCCAGACATCAGGCCTGTAGACAACTGATTTAAGTCAACTGATTACCTACTCACTACTTAAGATCTACTTTGCATTTCAGTGGAAGTACAAAGAGGACATAAGGGTTGTGTGAATCCTTTTAACCCAGCTGCTCAGTGGGGCCCACATAGCAGAAATGAAAGCTGAAAGAAGTGTGCGCAGAGTATTTTAGAGGGTTACAGATCAGTCCAGTGGAGGCTACTGATTTGTACAGTCTCAAGCTATCAAATTGTCTGTATTGGGAGCAATAGGTCATCTGCCTCAGGAACACATCAAGAGCCAGGGCCTGCTGTCCTAATATGATTTGGTGGTTCTCACAGAGTTTTGAGTGGTGTAAACATTTACAGTGTACAGCAGTCAGTTATACAGCTCCTCTGGTAATTCAGCAGGACCTGAGAGCAATTGCTTCTTATAAAGGCAAGAGGATGGCCCATTAATTGGTAAATCAGTGTTGCCAAGGTAGGAAAATGACTATTTTTAAGGTATTGAGGGTAGCAAAATATCTCACACTCGCCATTCTTTCTCTTCAACTGAACATTAGGACCAAAAGCACATGCTTTTGAAAGTCTGAATGGACAAAAACTACAGAAAGAGTGTACAAAGGTGTTTTTCTTATGTTGAGAAATTATACCATGGGGAGTTTTCTAGGAATAGTTACAGAAACCTAATTCCTGCAAAAGTAACAGAAGTTAATTTCAGCCATTATTGGATGCAAGCACACTCAATACACCAAACCACAAAATTACACATAACCATCATAGTGTTGGCACCTAGTCAAAGCTGCAAAAAATAACCATTCAGACTAATCATTGTTTAGGATAATTGTCGTTTATAAAAGAGTATAAATCCAGCGAAGAAGGTCAGGAGCTTCAAGTTTTAGCAAGGCCCAGCAGAGAGTTAGGATTGTCATTATAGGTTATTATACATTAAAATAATCCAAGACATACCATGTTAATTCCCACATCTAAACTATTCTCTTAGCTGGAGGGTTCAATGCTTAGCAATCTCTCCCATTGCTCTCAAACCAACCACTTATTTAACTATGTTCCAACATTTTCTGTACTGTCTGAAAGTCATCTACAAGGGGAGCATTGCCTACAGTGACTGGTGGTGCCCAGCAGCATGACAACACTGTTGGTTTGCACCTCATTCCTTCAGAACTGCTGAGCTGACCACTGAGAAGCAATATCACAGCTGGAAGTTGCCCTTTGCTTCCATACTACCGACTGTCTCTGTATGAGATTTAAAAATCTTATTTAGATCTTAAGAAAATATTTCCACAGACAGCTGGGGAGCATTACCTAATCTGCATTTTATTTTTAAATGAAATCACCACACTGAATTCAACCAATTCAGGTTTTTCAGAGCTGATAAAAATGCACCCAACTTTATTACTGGCACTTTTTTTATATAGGAAATCCCTAGACACAAAATAAGGGTAAAATGGAAAGGGGTAAACCACAGGCTTACCTTGTTGCCCATAAGATTCCAGGAGCACAGGGAAGTTGACACTTAGGTCTTCTAATGCAAATGTACATTCCTGTTGTGTACAAGGCAGGTGCTTGGTGACACCAACTGTGTCACAGATGGCACAAAAAACAATATTGCACATTAGCCACTTTTGTTCTTTCTTGCTGATAATGCATGTGTATGACACCAAGTTTTGCTGTGTTATTGATAAAATTTATGTTGCCACAGCAGTCACAGCTTGCAAGACTGCATCCTTAGACATGTCACATATACTTTTACCACTCTCAGGATAAATTTTTAGTTACATTGTACTTTACCTGATTTATTAATCCTTTCCTTACTATGACTATTGTATTCACAAACATCCAGAGCCCATTTTTAAGTTCTAAAAAACATTTTACCTCCTTGTGCTCCCTGGATATCCAGCTTGTAAATTAAAAAGTAATATAACTGCTATTCATTCAATTCTGAAGATATTAAAGTTAGACCATTATGATTGCAATTATCAATGAATCCATTTCCCAAAATTACTTTTTTTAGGATGTACAGGGAAAAAAAGCATATAATAGCATAACAAATAGGTGAAACACATAGTGAGTGGAGCATGACCAGCATTTGATTCTGATAATTAAAAATACTGAAGAAGAGTTATTTATCAAACTAGGGGGGAAAGCATGGTATTAGAGGCCAAAGTACCTTCATATTTGCAAGAGAAGCACAGAAAAAATTCTGCTGCTGTTTTGTGTATAATTTGGCTTTCAACAGAGGTAGTCCCAAAAAACGAAGGAAAACTTCATTCAAAGGGCTGCAATTGGCATAGGAAGCTGTTGCCTTTAGAAGTGATAGAAATTTCACTGGATGCATACACTCAGTAGAGTCAGTTTTCCTCATTATAATGGCACCTGCTGAAAGACTTCATTATACTATGTTCTGTCATAACTGCTTTCTCAGAAAGGTGAATTATGGTCTGTGGTACAATGATAGGTAGTTAATCACTGGTGATATTTTGCACTCAGTATTTTCTATACATCAGTGCACTGCACTGTCATTGGTTTATTACAGTGACTGATTTGACAAAGTGTGATGATTTATTAATTTTTTTAAAAAAATTTCAGACTATATTTCAATGGTTAGTGACCTATTCAGTTGTCATTACCTTCATCTAATTAGCATATCTGAATTTATTTTTTTACGCAACTGACTGAAGATGAAGCACAATACTAGCAGAAAATTGCCCCATTCCTGTATGTTTTCAAAGCCTGGTCCAGTGGAAGGTGTCTCTGCCCATGTTAGGGGCATTGGAACTAGAGGATCTTCAGTGTCCTTTCCAACATAAATCATTCTGTGATAGATGTGACACAAATACGACTGCAGTTCCAATGCTTTGTACTAAATTGAAATCTTGTATTTTAGCCACTGGAAATCTACTGGGGAAGCAAAGATCCACTGAATATATCACATCTGAATATGGCTTCTTCATATTAAACTATGCAGTCACTCTTGACTTTTTTTGCAGAAGATCTCCACTCTGGATAAATTTCATCTCAGTGCAATAGGTCAACAAAAAGTCTATGATTTAGTTCAATTCCACTTACATGTTGTTCAAAATAGCACTATAACATAAATGGTCTTTTAGTCATCCTCTATAGAAAAGCAAATTCTTCACCTCCACTACTCCCTGCCAATGTCGCTCTGGGATATTCAGAGGTGTACTTTTCCTAAAAATAAATATTGGATTTTCCATGTTAATTTATATAGCTGAATAATCTATGACTAAGGACATCCAACAACAATGATCAAATGAAATGCTGAAACAGGCATGTTCAGTATTTGACAGGGGAATAAAAGGAAAGCGGTAGCAATATCTTGAAAAGTGTTTCTGTCAGTAGCAATAAAGAATCTGTCATCATGACTAGTAAATTCTTCATAGCTGAAAATATTTTATATCTCCCTCTCATTTCCACTTGTATCTGTATCATCAAATGAACTGTTGATTCCAAAGGAAACATGATCAAAGCCTAAACCTGGAGTTTGCATCTTATCTTCCATACATACTGTGTCATTTTCTCCAACAGTTGTGGCAACTGCATTGCGTTTTGTTTATGTTTTCTTTCAGAAATGTATATTAACATATTTAAAACATAAAACCTTATATTTTCATTATATTGCTTTTCTTGTCCTGTTAACTCTTAAATTGGCAAGAAAAATAAAACATGCAATAGATATTTAAGCTACTGTGATCAAATTCCTTCCTTTTCCCATTCTTGCTTGCTCACTCTTGCACAATCAAGGCATGGCATCATACAGTCAATTTTATAATCTCTAAGTATTTTCTTCTAAAGCTGCAGGATGGCCACAGGCAACATACTTAAATCCACAGGCAGTATCAGATCAGTAGAATACACTTGATATACCAGTTTTATAAATATTTTTTTAAATAAATATTCCACTAATATAACTTTTTTTTTTTGATAACATTTAATTAATAGATATACTTTATTACAGTAACATTCTAAGCTATGTTTATATGTAGTATTCATGACATTTTATAGATATAGGAAACCTTGACCTTTATTTTCAAAGTTACTCATAATATTTAACAGTAGACGGTACAAATAACATATTTACGATCATAGCAAATATATTTTTATCTCTATAATATACTCTCTGACTGCAATGGCACTGTGATGGCGTCTTTTACCAAAGCCAACATCAGTTGCTGTTTTTTTAATATTAGAATTATGAATGAGAATAAAAAACACAAAAAGAAAGAAAACAAAAATAAAGGATAGTTGGGAAACAAATGCTTTTTTGATTCCTTTTTTTGATGACATGAAATATCATGAAAGGACTGAAAGGTAATGCTACAACTTAACAAATGTAAGAACACAAAGAGACTTATTGTTTCAAAGCTGCTGGTAAATTACCTTTAGCTCAGAATCAGTTTCCATACTGGAAAAAACTGATAATATTGTGAATATTTCTGATCCCTTTTTGTTTGAAAAATGTAAATTTAGGTTGGCATGGTTTTCATAGCAGGACTAATAAAATTACTAGATCTCTGAAAACTTTTTCTTTAGTTGAAAAATAAATTAAAAGAACCTGGATTTTTTAGTCTACAGAAGTAAAACTGGAAAGAGAAACTGATAAAGACTGCAAATATTGAAGGAAAAGGAGCAAACATTAAGATGAGAGAAGAATTATTTCAGTTATAAGATGTAATTGTCTATGGTCACAATAATATAAATTTTACTTATAATGACTTAGTAGAAATGAAGTGCTTTCCAGATCTTCACAGACAGAACTTTTAAAATGGAAATCAAAACGTGGACGTATCACTTATGTTCTTTGCAAATGAGAGAAAATATGACAAGTGATCACTGAGCAAAGCAGAAAGCTTGAATTTAAAACCTTTCCTAGCCATCTTTTTGACCTCAAAGGTAAGGTTTGCAGGAACGCAAATGCTGTTTGAATGTCTGATCTCTCCCACTTTAATCTTGTGGAAAATTATGGTTGATGTTTTTGCCACTTTCTGTAGATCTCAGGTTTATCAAAGTGTATTTTATTAACTGTGATGAGGGGGAAGTAAATGTTTAGTAATATAAATGTATGTGAAAACACAAGAGTGGGGAAGGGAACAGGGCCTCAAGTACTTCAAGAAGCTCACTCTATTTTTGTTCTTTATATCATCTTTTTTTTCCCTTTCCAGCTGTATACCCACAATTTGTAATCTTAAATCACCATCCCTTCCTCCCTCTCATACATGTATGCTCTAAAAGTTTGGGTTTGATGTTAGGGGTTTAGAGCTACAGGAGGAACCAACACAAACCCATCAGTCTCCATCTCACACTCAGTACTAGGAATCCCTAACAATTTACTAGTCTTATGAGAGGAAAAAAAACCCTTCTTTCCTTCTAATCTGTGAGCAGCTGACAAGTTTCCCTTTCCTCCTACTGTGCAGTGGTGTGTGCAGCTGTGATACAAAAAAAGTTACGCATCCAACTCAATGTTAGCCCAGCTTATGTTTACTTACAGGGCAAATAATCAATTATCAGCTCTACCAAGTTTCCCAGTCTCAGCATCAGTGTTCACAAGCCTCACAAAAACAGAAGGAGAATGGTTCCTCAGGTCACAGGGAGAGATTGCACAAACTAATTTATGGAAACACAGAGACGTAAACCACTGTAAGGCAACAATATGCAATTTCACTGAAACAGAAGGAAAGGCAAAAGTAAATGGGCTTTTTTGAATCTGGCTCAATAATTGGCTTCTTCAATATGGTAATTATCAAAGATATCCATTCTTCTTCTTGCCATATTCTCTGGCAATTGGAAACTGAAGCCAATTCACAGTACTGGAATCGTTACTCTTTTCAAGATTGGAGACTAGTGAAGTAGCATCTCTAATTTTCCAACAGCAAACCGAGACAAAGATAGTAACGCAAAAACACTATTTATATAATACAACCCCACAACTCAAAGCAAAAAATCCTCTCTAAAAGAGCATGAACAAACTTAGGGTATAATAGATTTATCAGTCCATGCAATTGTATAGGAAGTATTTTCTTTTCCCTAAAGATACTTTTTTTAAAAAAACCACATAATTTAACTACTTTTTGGATTAATTCCCTTCAAGAATGTATTTATAGTCTTTATGGCAGGACAAATGACTTTTCTGACTTAATCTATGAATAACATAGACTAATGTACTTTAGCGTGAGATATGATGGAATACACAAAAAATACGGCAAATATACCAGGAACAGATAACAATTCAGCCAGATTTTTTTCAGGGAAGTAGAAGGCACATTTCCTTTGAACATTGCTTAATATTAGCCTGATGAAATCTTTTATGGAGAAATTATTTGGATTAAGAGGACTCTTTTTTTCCACCTGCAGTTTACCATACTACTCAAGTAATTTCTTTTCTAACTGTCATCTTTGTGGCTCTGAGCATTACAGCTGTCCAGGATGCAAAATGCCAGAAGCTAATTTACTGCTCTGCTTAATTTAAGTAGCATTTACCAGTCAAGGTAAAAGAAAATAGCTCTGTTAGCTGCCATGAAAAATGATAAGACGCTTGCATTTTTGTACAAAAGTGCTCTTGCTCCCCTAACTGTTGCTATAACTTGCTGGACATATTTTAACAAATGGCTCAAATTTCCCCATCCAACTGCCAAAATATCAACAGCTGGTGCTTCACAGGTGATAGACTTCTGCTTTAACATGAACACCATGTTAAAAATGTGGCTAAAATAAATGTACAGAAAAAAGTCACATTGCTGGAAGACCGACATGTTCACAAAACACTCTGATATGAACATGCTTAGAGTTCCATGTTGTGAATTTATTTTCTGAGTTGAATCTCTCTGTCCTTAACAATAATGAAAAATAAATCAATATGAAAGCAGGAAGAAGATACAACAGGAAGGCTTTTACCTTTACAAATATCTATCCAATGTTTGGTCTTTTCAGAATTATTGTAGTTTGCTTTTTTTCTGGATACTTCCCTTAGGCTTTTGTGGGATTTGCAAACAGTCACTAAATACGCGGAAAAGGATGCTGCCACTCACAAATAGATGTATAATAAAAACATATGACAAAATACAAGCTTTGAGAACAATGTATTATCACAGAATCACAGCATATGCCAAGTTTTAAGAAACCCAGAAGGATCATCAAGTCCAACTCCTGACCCTGCACAGGACCATCTCCAAGAGTCATACCATGTTCCTGAAAGTATCATCCAAATGCTTTTTGAACTCTGTCAGGCTTGGTGCTGTGACCACTTTCCTGGGGAGCCTGTCCCAGTGCCCAACAACCCTCTGGATGAAGGACCTTTTTCTAATATCTATCAGTCTCCTCCAAGCTGAACAGACCAAGTGACCCCAGCTGCTCCTCATGGTTTCCCGTCAAGGCCCTTCACCATCTTTGTTGCCCTCCTTTGGACACTCTCCAACAGCTCTTATAGTATCTTTCTTATATTGCAGTGCCCAAAACTGCACACAATATCCAAGCTGAGGCCACACCAATGCACAGCAGAGAGGAACTATCCCCCCCCCTCGACCAGCTGATGATGCTTTGCCTGATACCCCCCAGGACACAGTTGGCCCTCCTGGCTGCCAGGGCACTGCTGACTCATATTCAACTGGCCACTGACCAGGACCCCCAAGTCCCTTTCCATGGCACTGCTCTACAGCATCTCATTCCCCAGTCTGTCTGTACATCCAGGGTTGACTCAACCCAGGTGCAGAATCCGGCCCTTTCCCTTGTTGAACTTCATATGGTTGGTGATTGCCCAGCCCTCTAATTTGTCAAAGTCTCTCTGCAAGGGAGTCTAACAACTCCTCCGAGTTTTGTGTCATCTGCAAAAGATTCTTTGCATCATGTTCTTGTTGAACACTGGTGGTATTAGATTCTAGTCAACAAGGATCTGCCCACACATCCTCAGGGACTGTTGATAAGGCCAAATGAAAAAAAAAAATAAAACAATCCCTGCAGTACTACAACAATATTCAGAATATTTTTTCAGATTAAAGAGGAAGTAAATTTATTTTCTGGATTTGCTTTTACTCATTTCTTGACACCAAACCCACTGACATTTTATGATACTCTGTTAGCTGTTGAGAAAGCAGGAGGATGATAGACCTGAGGGATTATGAAATCCAAACTGCTCGGCCTGAAAGGTTTATGGTGACCTATGGTCTTCCTTGTCTCCCACTTGCCCCAGAAAACAGTATGAATAACAAATACTGCTTCATAACTGCACGTTTTTGCAGGTGTTTACAAGGAAAGAACATAGCAGCAGAGCTAGAAGCTGAAAGCAAATAAATCCAGAAGCAGTCAGCGCAATAAAACTATCTCTGAAGCATGATTTGAAGATTACTATGACAGCAGCATTTAAATAAATCAAGAAGGAATAATTGCACCTCATTTTTTCTATTTCTTTCATTATTTCTGCTAGCAGGATCACAAATGTTTACTATTATTTCAGCAAAACACATTTTAAAAAATGGATGCTTGAACCAGTTTAGTGAACTTCACATAGTGTGAAAGGTGTTTTAGACAGCAAGAATTTCTTTGATTGAGGAAGAATCCTGTAAATCAATAGTTCAGAAATATGTAAAATATAATTAGAAATACAGGTGTATATTTAGAGAAATAGGGATCTCTATGAGTTATATTTTTTATTTATTTTATTTTGAAAACCCAGTGTATTTACCAGTCTGTGAATCTGTGCTGATTTGCAGGGCAGAATGTTATCCTCATAGGAGGATTAACTGCAAAAACTTCAAGCCCATCCATGGCCTCCAGGGATCACAATCACACTGGAAGTATTTTAGTGTAATCCCAACAACAAATAAAGATTCTGTAATAAGTGCTATTGCTCTTGAGAATGGAGTGAATTATTTTTGTTTCAAACTCTTCTGAATGTCAATTTAAAATTTTAAACTTGAGTGTTTCAAAGTCTTACTATTCTACCAAATTATTTTATAGAGTTCTGAAACTTTGCAAAAAAACCATAAAACATTCTGATACTAATATGGTTAAAATATCTAATCTGAATCATTCTCTTTTAATCTGTTGTAGGCTGTAGAACTCTTTAAATTTTTAAATATATATTTTAATATCAAATTGAAGACAGGTTGTAGCTTTTCAAAATTTAGGAACTGCTTCCCCAAAGTTTTTAATGTGTGCTATAATGTAAACACATGTTTATTTTCACTGGTTTAAATTGAAAGGTAATGAATTTTACAGCAAATTATTCCTGTGTTTGTTAAAAATTGATTAAAATAAATTTGAGCCATCCTTAATAGTAAATAATAGCCATTTTCTCCCTCTTCACCTTCTTTCTCCCACTCACCCCTGCTTCACTCCCAGTTTCTGAAATAAGGTAGGTTGTCATCTACCACTTGAAAGGGTTTGTGGGCTGCAACATGGGCATGACTAGGTATACATTGCTTCTTACAGTCTTCTGGAGGTGCTAAATCTCTGTAGGAAATTTCCTGCAGTCTTCTGTAGAACCTAGGTTTAAGACATACCTCTGCCCATAGTATTTTCCATTCTCTATCAGAACATAGTTTATTTCTGGGCCATGTAAGACTGTCAGCACTGTTGTCTCAACAGTTTTGAGATATCCTAGCTATCTGTGAAGGAGCAGGATAATTTGGAGATTTTAAGATCAGTGCTGCAAGCAAAATACTAATATCAGTTTATCCTTATTGGTATTACTTTTAAACCCATGTTTGCTAGGAGACTCCTACTTGAGATAGCAAAGATCATCCCCAAGCAAAAACAAACCACGATAAAAGAGGTTGCTAACAGCACTTCTCCTTCAAATTTCTTTCATAATAATAAGAAAGCTAAGATGCAGCACATTGAATCTAAGCCTAAACAACTCAGGGCAGATGATGGGGGTGAGATATGACAGCTCTAACCCAGCCAGAACTTTTGAAAGGTAAAGTAGATCCTATAGAGAATTTAAAAAATCCTTGTTTAATTACTTTCATAAAATTATGAAAAATTAAATTAATTAAACAAGGACAATGAAATTATTGCTGACAAAATCAGACACTAGAAGGATCTAAATATGAAAAATGGGAATAAAAGGACCAAAATTCACATTATTTGTTATCCATTTGTTGCCATTATGCAGTAACCCAAATAGAATGAATTAAAAAATGAACAAATAAGGCTCAACAAGATTATGAGAAGAGAATGAGGGGCTTAAATTATCTGTATGCCAAAATTATAAAATATTCACGTTTCTGCAATATCAGAGTGCATAAGACAATTCTTGGCTTAATGGAATTTTTCTTTCCTGTAATTACTTCAGTGCCTGGGTTCACAGAGAAAATACTTATAATACACGAGTATTTTGCTGTTTCTTTCTTATTCCTTACAGTTTATTGTTACTTGACTATTTTTATTAGTGCTCTACTTTCTACTGTTGCTTGTTGGTTGGGGCTTTGTCTTATGCAATAGTATAATCAAAGGCAAGTCTATTTCTTGAAGTGTTTTCCCTAAATATAAATCAAAGAATTTCACTAGATTAACAGGTGATGTTGACTTTCTTAATAATTCTATTTTTTTATTAATTACAGATATTATTTTAAAGTGTTGACTGTAGCATGGTTCATTATTTCCTATTAAATCCTGCTCTGTGTTTATATGCTATCAAATAACTGCTTCATTTTAGTACTGAATAAAATGATGCTGCTATCATTTGCACCCCAAATGATAGGGTTGAGTACAAGTACTGGAGGGTTCCTACTGCATTGGTAATCAGTTCTATGTTAATATTTAGACTGATTAACAGACCTTCTCTAGCCTACACTACTTGAATAGCTGCCTCCTCTCGTTACTGTATCTTGTACCCTGCACAAGCCAACTCTTGCTTTTCTGATTCACAAAGGAAGTTTTTGCTAGAAAGCCGACTGTGAACTATATTCTACCTTTCTATGTACTTACAGAGGGGGAAAGAATGGGAGCGGTGGAAACCTGAAAGCAAGGTTCATTGCTGACAACTCCACGCTGCACAAATAGATTAAATGTCTATCATTTCAAAGAATCAACCTCCTCCCCAGAAGCAGAATACCAGGATTCTACTTCTGCTGGGTACTGAATGTAAATGTTTATACTACGGGTAGTTGACGATCTTCCATATGATCTTATGTGTATGGCAAAGCTATGTAACAGGGTGACTGGGAGCTGCTTAGGAACTTGCCCTGAGAAACACTGAAGAGAATTTCTTAAAAAATTCATTTTTTCTGTGTTTTGAAGTGGGGGTTTTTGTGGGTTGTTGGGTACTTTTATTGATTTGGTAAATATTGTCAACACCTTCATATTACATTCTAAAAGAAGATTCTTTGTATATTGTGAGTCAAGTTAATTCAGTATCAAATTGCATCTCCCTAAGACACAATTGGTAGAAGTTACTTTGTATCTGAATTGACATCATCTTCTCTCAAGCAATGTGATGAAATTAGAAAGCCATTTATACACTGTAAGAAAACTAGAACAAGGAGCAAAAGTCTATGCAATCTGAAAAAGAATAAAAATCCACTCCTAAGTTGGAAATAGGGTTCTAAAAAAATAGACATCTTAAAATCATACTTAAGCAAGAAAACTGTTTTGATTCATTCACTAAATTGGACAAACATATTATGGTTCTGAACTCTCCTCACAGTCTCTATCAAAAAAAAGAACAGGTGTTTTTCAAAAAGTGTGCAGTATTTCCCCACATTGAAAGGCTTGTTTGAAATAAAAGGCACTATAAAAAATAAATTACCAATTATTATTTCTAAGGTCAATCAATCAGCATTTTCCAAAGGGAAAACACACAGGTTTCACCAAAGTATTCCTTATTACATCATGATCACAGAATCAGAGAACGGTTACCGTTAGAAGGGAGGACCTGTGTAGATATAATTTCTCCAAGGGTAATTCTTACTTTTGCCAATGTAAATGATAGTAGCAACTGATCTTTGCATTTCCAAATAATAAAGCATAAAACTCAAAATATGCAGCTTTACCAGCCCAGGTAATTTGCCTCAGAGTAAGTTAAGTTTAAGAGTTTATATACATTGACAAATAGTACTGTTTTGAAGCACAACAATTGATAAGAGTTCCTTAGAGCAGTACTGTTCAGGAGGAAATATTTGAAGACGAACTCTGCTCCCCAATAGACATTTCTCCTTTTTTTTTTTTTTCAATTCATCATGCTACTTCTCATCTTTTTTTTCATTTATGCTCTAGATCCACAACAAAGTTCTTTTTCATGACGTAGTATTTTATGAGTGAAGAGCAGATTACAGTGGAATTCATAATGTTAATGATTATCATAAATTTTACTGTTCTGTGATATAAAAAAACCAGATAAATATATTCAAGTCACAAAATGGACAGTAAAAGATTAGATGAAAGTGCAAAATATAGTAAAATAAAAGGAAGTGTATTAGACAGAAGTTTCAGGAGGATAATCTCAGTGACAGGAAACAATTTTTCTCAGCTGTTTCAATATTGTATTATCAAATCGTTACAGTCATATGACCATGTTTGCATGGTTTAGATTTTTGGTTTTACTACCAAGTAAAGTTAGATGTTACACTATTGGGTAAATTATTGGGGCAGATCACCAATATTTTTATAAATGGAAACTTTTTATTTAATGTAGCTAAAGAAAAATAATGGCTATCTTCATATAAACTGAGCATTTCATATGCATATTTCAGATGAAGGTCACCTTAATGTTTAGGTCTATGATTTTATTACACTGTAAAACATTATTTGTAGAATCATTTAATAAATCAAATTGAATACTACCCATAAATAAGGCTGATAATTCTCAGAACAGTAAAATCAAAATGTTCTGAAAACAGAGTGATTTATATTTCCTATCTGCTTACTGAAGCTACAGACCACAAATCTTTTGATACAGAAATCTTAATAAAGGTGTGTATTGCTATTAAATTTTCAGCTAGTTAAATTTCACTTTCACATTTTGTCTTTTCAACTGTAGATCTTAAAATCAAAATAATCTGAGAAATGTGTCCTTTACATTATTTTTATTTTAAGTTCATCTGCTGACTCCTGCTTACTAGCAACAAAATTTGCCAATACATATAGCTCTGTAATCAAGCAAACCAGAAGCTTTTTAATTTTGGTACCAAAATAGGATAACAGCACTTGCAACAAATATTTTATGGTTAAATAGAAATTTCACTTTGGTCTCTGAATATTATTCAAATCCTGTTGCGATTCTTAAATATGATTACCTTTTAGAGGGATTAAAATAAATTATGTGTCATAATGACCAATTAAAAAATAAATTACACAATACTTTATATTATTGCACAGAAAGTTACTATCACTCTAGCATCGTTATTATGACTGGAAGAAAAGGTTTTAGAGCTTCACATTATTTGAGATTGTGACAGGATTAATGGCAGGTTCAGTTTCCACAAGCAACCAGACTCTTCAGACACCTTTGAAGCTTGCCCTGGTCTGACCTGCCAATATAGTTTATGAGTGTATGGGATTTCTACTCTTTTACAAAAGCAACATCTGTTTTACTATGTAAATTATCAAGTTATAGAAAGTTCTACATTAATGTGAGAAAACACCTTTATTCTCCTGTAGTGGCATGCTGTAGACCATACAATCACATCTCTCTGAGAAATAGTCCATGGTTCATTTTCATTTCTTTACTGTCTGGAAAAGAAGTCCTAAGTAATCTCATAAGAATTACATCCTCTATGCTCAGAAAGCAGACTCAGTGCTTTCTGCCTGCGATAACGTCTTCAGCTGCCAATATTTTTTCTGGTTTTATGGTCAAGCTACAAAATAAGAGAATTTTAATAACTGATCTGTGTTTCACTTCTGAAAACAGTAGATCTGGGTGTTAAAAACCTTGATGTCACTTCTATGATGTATGTATGTTTGGCTGTATAATCTAGCCATAGAAACAAGTGTACATGCATGATACACTGTCACAATATGATGTGCAACAGCAACATCAACAGAAATTAACTTCTCTGAGTTCACTGCTACATGAAAAGACATAAATCAACATTAAAAGGATTCAACATTACTTCATCTAGCTCTAACAACCATGTTTTATTTTCTGAACTACTCAATTTCTGGAATTCAACTGATACATAAAAATAAGCAACCAACCAGATACAGTTAAACTGGGTTGTTTACTTTGCAAAAGATGTAGAAAGACATCTTCAAGGCCTGATAATCTGAAGACTCAGAAGAGACCACACTGAAATCAAAGGCTTCAGAAGGTAACTACACATCCAACTGTCTGGAAGAAAAAAACCCACTCTTCCTTTATGAGCAAGGGTAGAAGGAACTGAGACACCTTGTATTTCCCTCATTATCCTGTTCTCACCCTGCAGAAACTGCTATTGTGCTGGAATAACCTGAGACAGTGAGGTAGTAAAATACAGGAAAGGGACAAGGACAATTCCCCTCTCCTTTTACTGTCTTCCCCTGAGGGAAGCAGGCACTAAGCTTGTTATCACCATACACTGCAGAAAAATGTTCTGAAAACCATTTAATGGCTTTGACTGCCTTCAGCAGGAACATAGATTTAGATGCACCCGTTGATCTGAGCAACAAAAGTAGATCTTGGTCTCCAAGTAAGCTCATAATTTAGGTAGAATTGGGGCATAGTAATTATTTGAGTTAATTCTGCAATGGAGATTCCACTGCTTTTTGGTATTTGAAACAATATGAGTACCTACAGCAAACTACAGTCCTCCATCCCAAATATGTAGTTTGCAACAGGAAGCAAGCATCTCTAACTCTGTTTTGTGCCATTTTAACAGCATGTTTCAGCTAAGAAAACAAAAGAATATCAAAAATTATTGAATGTACAGGTACAAAGTTCACCAATGGGCAAAATACCCACAGTTTGACAGGATAGTGAAAATGCGATTCATTTTTTCTTTTTAAACTTAAAATTAGTTTTATTTTAGAAAAGGGACTAATGGCTAAAAGAAAAGAAAAATGAAGCCCAGAACAGTAAGTGCAGTCTATATTCATCTTATAGACCTGAGTGAAAAGAAATTAAATTTTTGGGGCACATATCAATTATATGTCCCAGTCTCCATTTAGATGGAGATTTATAAAAATGATCAAAATTTCCTTTTCCTTCTAAAAATTACATTTTTTAAGCTCAGTTAACTTTCCAATGAATCATACAAGTTTTAGTCCTTATGAAATTATAAAGCCTTCTTTAAGGAATCTTAGAAATCCATTATAATTTAAGAATTTGCTATAATGCTTCTCATCAGTTCAAAATAAAATTAGGTTGGACAAAAAACATTCAAATTGGTTAATGTGAAGGTCTGGATCCTTTCTTTCAATACATAGAAGCAGTTCCTCCGAAGACAATATTCTCCTAATAACATAATTTTATGTTCCCATTAAATCCTCATCTTAATCCACCCTAAAACATTACCATACACCTTTAGACTGTAGAAATACTTGGTTTTATCTGGTAGGGTTTTGAGAGCACACAGATGGCTATTATAGATTACTAAAATGGGACTGTGCAATAACAGTGCCATCTGTGTAACAACTAGTCCATCTCTAAAAGAGATTGCAAATTCAAAGAGGGAATCCTTTCAGTAAAGGGCTGAGAGCTGCTTCAGATGAACTGAGACTGTTCATTAGAAGGACAGAATTCAGGTTTTACAAATAGGATAGAATCCTTCCAGCATATTTACCATTAAAACTGTGTTTCAATGAGTTCTTTAGGGAAATGAAAGGGCTTAAATACTCTCCTTTATATTACAGCAATTATACCGCTCAACCCTCAGCTCTGTTTTATTTTAATCTTTCTAATCTGACCATAAAAAATTAATTCCAGAGAGACTAGATCAGTGGAGAGAGTTACTAGGGGGCAAGCTGATTTCTAGACCATTAATCCTATCTGAGATGAGGTCCACAGTGCCTGATAACTATGTCTTGAGGAATATTTGCTAGTTTATTTGTAAAGATATGATATGTTACATCTCACTGAAGTAGTGGGAAAAAAAAAAAAAACAAACAAACAAACCCAAACTGCATTCAAAAACTGACCCCTGAATACTTAAAACTGGAGACCATTTTATATGTCTTTCAAGAGGCAGCAACTCCCCACAAAATTTGTCTTCTCCTTCATTTCCTTTCCCATTCCTTTTGTTCTGGCTCACTGACGCATTTAGCAATTTGAGAATCACATTTTACTAAACGCCTTTTAAATAATTACTGAAACAGTTGTTGTATACATTTGGTATCCTAAGATTCAGTGCAATAAAGAATGACAATAATAAGCATCTTGCAGAGTAGGTGCTTTAATATCAGCCACGATTAATTAAAGTAAAACTTCAAATAATTCTATCATTACTATAAATACACGGCCATCTTCACAGAGGTGTCCATAATGTCACATAAGACTTTGCACAAAGAAGAAGTTGGTATTACAGCAGATACTACTTTCTCAGCTGAAAGACTCAAGACCAAATAAAATATACAGTCAGTTTTTTCTCTTATATTCAGATTTAAACAAAGCTTACTTCATACTGAACCAGTGTAGTACTGTCACTATATCTGTTGTATTGATACTTAAACAAATACATGAATGATGCAAATCACCTTCCAGTCTTGTTGGCTTCTTTCCTCTATCACAAATAACTTGATTCAATCGTTACTCAATACAAGGGACTTGATCCTGGAAAAGGATCAGTATTAACAATAAAAACAACTGGGTTAACGATGCAGTTTTCACAAGAAGATTAATCAGCTGGGGTTTTAAAATTTTTACTGTTTGCTTGAAAATCTCAAGTAAAATTTGTCCTTCCAGAAATTAAGGAGAGTTTTTCATGAAATTTGAATGAACAAAAATAACTGGGTTAAGGCCATAACATGGAGTATGATTCTATCCCTTCAGAAGCTACAATTCATAAATGTATGTATCAAGCTAAAGGTGGAAGACACAACCTAGTTAAAAATATCCTCATCAGATCATACATAAAATACATGGCTTGAGGGGATAGAAAATGTTCTTACGGTTGGCTAAGCAGGGGAATTGCTTCAACTGCCATCATCTCCTTCTAGTAACAAGAGATGGTAATAAGCATAAAACCTTTCAATACTTCCTACAGCAATGTCAGCTGTAGTTCATGCAGTAGAAGAGACTGCTGGAGTGTCCTTTACGCAGCTAAGTTACAGTCCTGTTAATGATCTGTTGTGTTTTCCTGATAATGTCATTTGTCCTGGTTTATGTCTGACTTATACCACTATTAAGGACTAACATCATAGGTATTTGCAATGATATAACATGGTCTTATTCCAAAAACTCATGTATTTTTTTGGTAGATGAGGTCATTATTTAGTGCTTCTACAAGGGTAGACCCAAGCTTCTGAGCTGAGCTTTTCTTGTTCAGATTTAATGGCTCTTTTATAGGCAATTGTATCATAAATTGTTTTAACTATTCTATTTGGTCCTTTTTTCTATTAAGAATTATTATTGTGCCTCTGGCTTAGGAGCTTTACTTGCTAATTCTCCAGTTTTCTTACATCAGTTTTAGGACTTCACTTTCTGTAAGGATCCTAATATTTTCTGGGGTGACATTTCTCATGTTCCAACTTTCATCTGAGAGATGACCTCTTTCTTATTATAAGGTGAACTGTCTAACTGCATCAATAACATGACAGATACTGAAGATCGATTTTAAAAAAGTCCAAGGCACTCAGTTATTCCCTTCTAATCATCCCAGAGGGAGAGTTATCAGAGCTGGAATTACAAACAATTTTTTGGAAGTTGCATTAGATTCATACCATTAGAGTATGATTTTTTGTTTTCATGCGGGTGCAAACCAGTCGTTGAGTAACTCTCTAGTATTCTTTAGAAGTTTTTCATTCACTGGGCATGATGATAGAAAAACCTCAAGAATATGAATTGGAAATCACCATATAGTATATTCTCTGGCTATGACAACTAGGGAGATGGTAAGAAAGACACAAAGTAACCAGCTAGATAATTAAAAGCTGGCCAGGGCACATCGAGGGGGAAACGGCTCTTGCAACAGTTTTTGTAGCCTAAGAGGTTAAAAAACACTGATTATTCCAATAGAAAATCCATCTAAAACCAGAGCCCACAGAGAAATACTGTTTTCTGTGTTGGAAAGGTTGGAAAGTGAATATCTTTTCGTAGACCTTGAAGGAAACACCCATTCTTGTAAGACTGCTTTCAGAAAGAAGCAGGGTGGGAGACAGAATTAATTATTATTTATTCTGTGGAAATAAGAAAGTAGCACCTACTTAGTAAAAATTAAGTTCTTTATTTGAGGGGTGATATTTGTTTTGTGGAGTTTTCTTCCCAGAAAATGTGTTCACTAGCCTGTTTAAGTTTGGCTAGCCCACCTTACATATCTATTTCCTTTTATCTAGATTGTGGCATTTAATTGTCTCCCCTAGCTCGATTTCTAAGTGAGGTTGGCTGCCATGTTCTGCGATTTCATGCATTTATATATGTATATTCATATACACAAATTTCAAATATGCTATAAATTCCACTTATCTTTTATCCACTAAAATAGAGCTGTGAGATCAGAATTAGACTCCTTCTGTTTATGTCAGAATTGAAAGGCAATTTTTACACTTTTTATCTTCTTTTAATGCATGTTCAAATTCAACTGAAAAAAAAAATCAAACCCAAACCTGCAAAACTTTCTGGTTTGCTACTTGCATTCTTATTACAAAGAATAGAGTAAAAATAGAATGTATATTCACAGGACAGAGACTATACATAACAGCCCAAGTAAAGAGGTGTTTTCTTACAGCTTAGATAACAATATTATACTAAGTGATAGTTACTATTTTCATTTAGATGTTGTCAAAAACACTGGTCTCATCTCTCTTTGGAAATAATGAGACTTTATTTTGTTACTGTTTGTGGTGGATGAGAAGAGAGAATGGGAAAGATATGTTGCCTGGAGAAGCATAAATGGGATCTAAATGGACCTGTTACTTACTGGATAATTCACCTACCAGACTGACAGGTTTTCCCCAGTTTATTGCTGTGTGTTTAGGAAATCTTATGCACCCCAGTTTATTGTTAAATTTTATGAATTCTGTTATACCTCCATATTGTCCCCATTTCTCCCTTAGATTTTCCCTCCAAAAGTTGTTTGTCACCCTGTCCTCCCCTGTTTTCCCGCTCCTCTGCCACTGATTGGTTACAGTTTGCCACAGTGCAGAGAGAGCTACCACTGGCCCATTCCCTTGGAGACCCAGGATTTCCACCCACCTTTCCCCTGTCTCCCTATCACACTTTTCCCTGAGTTGTCAATCTCTTGCTCCTCCTCAGTTTAGAATCCGCCCCTCAAACCTATTTTATTTAAACCTTTGTTCTCCCTGAATAAAGCAGCATTGATGCACTAACCCTTGACTGTGCCAAGAACCCTTATTGCAGTGCTCGGTCCCATTTCCCTTTTCCCCGCTGACCGTGGCAACTGTTTAATTTTTTGTATTGACATATATAGAGGGCTTTTAAATTATAAATATATTCAGTATATTATGTACCAAGGTATAGACCTCACCTTAATAGTCTCAGCTGGGCATAATGTAGGTCCAGAACACTATCAGAAGCAGCTAGCATAAATGGGATTCTAGGAAAAGAGCCAATAATTTTCTCACATGCATTTTTTCCTAGGTCCAGTAATCAACATTTTTGAGCTGAATAAGACTGCAACATATTTTAATGAATTTAGAGCTTTGGCCAACCCTCCCAAAGTGCTTTTATTCCAAATTTTGCAGAATGACTGCAAAAGTTCCCAAAAATTGCAATAACAGCAGTGACAAAATTTCTTCCAATTGTATTCTTATTCTGTAATTCTGGGTAACAAGTTTGCAGAACAACCTTAATGGAAGAGAAGAATATATGCTATTATTGGTGACAAGTTTGGCAATTCCTGGATGTGCCCAGGTAATGCTAAAAGAAGTGACTTAAACAAAACATCCTGCAATAAAGATCCTTCTCTTTATGTTGTTGCCTTTTGAACTACAAACTGCTTCAACTGAACCAATAGTTTTGTCCTGACTTCTATTTCTAGTTATAACAAGTCAAAAAAGGAATATTCGGTGATAATTTCACGTCTACACACATATGTACACACGTGTATCACGATACCCATAGCAGGATGAAATAGCATCACAGTCACTGTAGCAAAGAAGTAAAATCAGAAATGTTCAGCCTTATTGAGACATTACTTTTTTCAGGCACCTTGGACAAAGAAAAGCAGCACCTACCCTGGTTAATTCCCAGGGGAAAAAAATCCACAAATCTGAATAACTTCAAAACTTACTGTATATGTTTCTTTGGTCCCAGTTAGCCCTATGATCATAGCAAGAGCAGCAGAACTGAGTAGATTCAATAGAAAAAGAAAAACTTGCTTGAGGAGGAAAAAATAAAAATTGGGTAAATTTTCAAAATACATATGAAAAATTTTTAGCCAAATTACATTTTTTCCTAATTGTTATGAACAGGTATGATTTTTCAGATGGTGAATAGGTAACCTACTACAAAGGCAAGCCATGAGGCAAACAGTTGTCTAGCTTTTACTCTTTACATCTGTGCTAACATTTCTGCCAATGCAGCATTAACAGTCATGATCCATCATTCGATCTATCCTGGGTGGATCCGGAAGGGAGAAGGCACCTGATTTCAACACAGCTGATGAGGGAGACTGGAACCCTGCAGGAATATTTGAACATCTTTACTCTTAAGAGGTACATACACCTTGATCCTCCCCCTTCCACTATGACTTTTCTCCATCCTTTCCTCCCTTGCAGCATTTTACTAGGGAGTGTTTTTGTACCCTCACAGTAATAGCAGTATGCTTTCCCAGGATCTAGCAGCTTGTTGAAAGGCGAGTCATTCAGCCCAGAAATGATGAAGGGAAAATACAGGATTACAGCACTATGTGGTGTCCTGCAGAGGCTCCAGGGATGCCTTATTTAACAGTGTGCACCAGCTGTAGCACAATATTGAGTTCAGATTCATCTGCCTTCTCCGCAAGGAAAATTAGCCAAGACAGAATATCATGCAGTCACAAATCTAATGCTTTAAACTAAACTCAGAAATACGTCTACTAGATGCAGAACAGTGTATCCACCTATCTGGAAGCACGAGAAACCTCCTTCATCAGTATATCTGCAAAGGTGTCACCTCCAGTACTTGTGGCAAGGCATTGCATACTTTTCTTTCTCTTCAGCCATATTTCTTCAGCCATATCTTCCACCAACAGTATCTATAAAGACCAAAATGGTCTACTTAGATTCTTTGAAAGCCCTTTCTTTACCCTATTTTCATTTGTTGCATCACAGAAGGCTGTGTCTATCTGACACAAGAATAAGGGAAAACAATATCCAAGCAGTTTGTATATTTAAGGGCTATGCAAACCATTGTCGTTTCTTTTTCATGTGTGGCTAGGATGTTTTTATGAATAGCTCATAAATCATAGGAACACAGAATGGTTTGGGATGAAAGCAATCTTAAAGATTGTCTAGTTACAAACCCTCTGCCATGGGCAGAGGGACCCTTTTCCTAGACCAGATTGCTCAGATTTCTGTCCAACCTGACTTTGAACACTACCAGGTATGGGACATTCACAGCTTCTCTGGACAACCTTTCAGTGCCTAAACACCTTCACAGTAAAGAATTTTTTCCTAATATCTAATCTAAACCTGCTGTCTTTCAGTTTGAAGCCATTTTCCCTTGTTCTGTCTTTACAGGCCCTTGTAAAAAGTCTGTCTCCATCTTTCTTGTAGATTCCCTTCAGGTACTGGAAGGCTGGAATTCCCAAAGCCTTCTCTTTTCCAGGTTGAACAATCCCAATTCTCTCTCAGCCTTTCCTCGTAGAGAGGTGTTCTATCTCTCCAGTCATCTTTTTGTCCTTCCTCTGGACTTGCTCCAACAAGTCAATGTCCTTCCTGTGCTGAGGACCCCAGAGCTGGATGCAGCACTCCAGGTACAGTCTCACCAGAGCAGTGCAGAAAGACAAAATCACCTCGTAAACATTCAGTAGACTTTCATTTTAACTAGGAGATATATCTTTTTACAAATCAATTACAAATTTTTCCCAACTGTATAATATCTGAGAAAGAATCACACAGGTTTTGTGCAGTGTGTGGTATGTCCTCTATTGGCCCTAAACCCAAAACCCAAATATCTTCCATAAATGTTGGCAAGGCTAAGCTGGAGCCATTGCTCTCATCTTACAATGCCGGAACAAAAAACTATTTTATAAAAATGTTTATGCCTTTGTTGACAGTTTACAGAACAACCAAAAACATTATTTCCTAACTTTCTCATATGTTGGTCTCCTCTTCCCTCCATCTCTGACAGCTCATTAAGATTGGTTAAGTATTGGTAGATAATAGTTATTTAGGAGAAGCTAACAGTTGCACCGCCTGTTTAAAGGCAGATTATTTTCTCGCTGTGAGATTCCTTGGCCTGTTAAGGATACAGAAGCATATGTCCTATTCAGTTTAGGGTTTGGCTTCTCTTGGCAATGTGAGAAGGTACAGATAGTTTATATTGTAGCCATCTTCTCTGAAGGATGAGCTGTTACTATTAACGATGATATAATAGACTCACACTGTTATCCTTACCTTGGTAGAGCTATAAATGTCGATTAAAAAAGTCTGGTTACGTAAATTATGTTCTCATTTTCCATCCCTCCAGAACTCAACTGGTCAAAGAAGATGCCAGTCAGAATGACTCTTTTCTTCCTGGCAAATACAAAATCCCTTCTAAACGTGCAGTCTGTGCTTACTAGATAGGAAGTATTAGATGTCAGTAAGACCATGCTAAAAACTGCAAGCCAGAGAATGATCACTTACCCTTTTAAATCATTCAAAATTTATAGTTAACAAGTGTAGTCAGACATTCAGTTTATAAGCCTTTCGGATTTACAAAAATCATATTTTTATGGTTTATGATGCATATAAATATAAATTCTCAACTACAGAGAGAGAATACAGTCAGGAAACTGAAGGGGTTTTCAAGGAAAAATTCAAAGCAAAATTTCCTTTCCCACTGAGCACTCCACAAGAGACAATACTATACTCAGGTTGTAGGTGATATAGAAGCATGGAAGATTACTTTAAAAAGCTTGTAATACTATTAAACTACTGTGTTTTAAAATTTACAGTCCCATGTACATGCAAAGATATTCTTGAATGTATTTTTTAAGGCAAACAAAACTTTTTGTAAAGATACAAATTTTGTATTTAATAATAAATAATAGAAAATGTATAACTCTCAAATTTTAGTTAAGTGAAATATTTAATACTTTGTAGAGCAGGTATCAAAATTTTCAGTTTAACATCCAGTTTTCCTGTAGCTAGGAAGTTTAGCAATGAATATGAATATGTTGTTGCACATAAGCAACAATTTTTGCTACAACAAGGGTTCACCAGGAACCCAGGCACAGAGAAGTAGCAAATGTTTTTCCCTCCCATATATTTTATTTTACAATCAGCTGCTAAACACTTATTTCAGAGGTGAGGCATATCACACTAAAAACTTAAGCTATACATCTAAGTTTCTGGCCAAGTTCTTAGGTTTTCCATTTTCTTAGGTTATAAATAACTGCAAATGTAGTAACTTCTACCATCTTTGATTTACTTCCCTTCTCCAGTAGTGACTGCCAGCTCTTGGACTAGTTCTAGCCATTAGATGACAAAAAAATCCCCATATATTAGATTTATCTCTTCTATACTTTCTCCTATATTCTACTCTTTCCTCAAAATGAAACTTTCAGCTAATGACATTTTTTCCATTTTAATGGAAGTGGCATGCCTAGTGACAACCTCCAGGTTACATGAGAAATCACGTGGCTTTAAAAAGTTCACATGAAAATAGGGCCTTAGTCAAACTATTTCTTCCCAAGAAGATTTCTTCCCGAGTCTTCTGAGGCGAATTGGAGAAAAACCTTAGCCATCCTTGCTGTGCATCTTTTAGGACACTGGTTGCATATCAATAACCTAAAATATCTCATTTGTCTTAACACAACTAATTTATGATGAACGTGCAATGTACACCTCCAGAAAACAGGGATATCACAGATTTCACTCTATTTGATTCAGTGAAGCTCTGCAAGATAACCACTATATCTGTGTTTGTGCCCATTTGGTAGTGTTGATTTAAAGAATTTACAAAGAGGAATTAAGATATATAACCAGCATGAAAGGAGAAAGATACACTTGTTCACCTTGCTACATCAAAGAACTTGATTTATTATGCTAATGCTTTTTATTTAAGTAAAAGAATTTGAATCTAGATGCTGTATCTTCTCCTTAATGAGCTAGTAAAAAACTGACATCCAAAATGTTTGTTTGACAAAGCATACTTTCAGGTAGGCTGTGATTCCAAGGCAGTTTAAAAAGTCCTAGACTCTTCTAATCCATATAACCAGCAACAGAAATACAATCCTGTATATAATCTAGAAATTACACTTTCTAAGATGAGTCTCAGGTAGACATAATCTTCAAAAGTACCTGCAAAAAAAAAAACAAAGCAAAAATTGCTGACTTTTCCTCCTTCAGTACGTCATGATAAAACATAGGCACTATAGATGGCAGTTACTCTGCAAATTCATTTCTCCTCAGACTCTACTGTCTTTCAACAATTTCTACGCAGTCTTGATTTCCTCCTTGTTCTTGTTTAATGCATTTCACTTTGCTTTGCAAGTATTTTGCTGACCCTTTCCCAGCAAATTCTTCCATCCTAAAAGGCTTTTGTGGTGATCAGATAGGAGCAACCTAAGCTAAATTTCACAAAAGTGTATAACAGCAGCATTTGGCTCACAGATTGTCTCAACCTATAGCCCTGTTGTGACAGCTGCTCTCACAACAAATGATAGGCGCTTACAAACAAGGTAGATTTGCAAAGGACAGTGGATTTCAAGGAACCATTCACTAAGTTATTTGCAGATAGAGCAGCTATTTACAATGTCTAGTGTAGTATATACAGTGCAAAAATGGATATGAGATCCTTTAGCATTCCCTAGCCATACTTATATTCTCACCCATTTTCGCTCATCTCCTCTTCTCTAGTTTCTTCTCTTAGTTCCTCCCAACACACATACACTGGCACACATAAAACTCTCTCCTGCTCGGAAATGTTTTCCTAGGAAGTTTCAAAAGGACAAATTCTGGATAAACTCACAAGATAAAGAAGTTAATTACAGGAATAAGAAGAGTGCTTGTTAATTGTTTATAGCACTGGTGTTGGATTCCAATGAAAACTTTCTACTCCTTTCTAATTAAAATGTCATTTAATTTGTTAGTGTAATAACAAATCTTCTGATATGAAATCTAATTTAATTTCCATGTAATAATTTATTTTTAATTTTTTTAACCCTTGTACTGTTCATATTTTGATGAAGACTGTGCATAGTCTTAATAAATGAATGATAATAAAATAAAAATTTCTAAATTTAAAAAGAATTACAGCAGCACTGTTCGCTAGTTAAAATCCTAGAACAGACTTGAGAGTTTAAAAAATATGTTTTCATTTACTATATTCTAAACTGCAAAATAAAATATTACTTAGGTCTAAGAAATACCAAGTGGTGAGATAACCTGAGGATTCAACAGGCTTGCAAAACTTTCCCCCTTAGGGAAGTACCTGTTAGGATTTAATCTTGCATTTATCTCAGATTTAAGTGAACACAGTGTTATTTCCCAAATGGAGATTCCTAAAACGTAATCAGCCACAGGATTTCATTCAAAGAGAACAAAAAGTAAAAAAACCCAACAAACTACATGTTCTCTCTTAGGTATGTGTGTAATCAATCACTTGAAAATGCCAAATCCTTTTATAGGATTTAAGGCAAATGGCACTTTTCTTACAAATTACACCAAAGTGTTATAAAAGATTGCTGACTGTTAGCCCAATAGAAAGACTTATCTGTTGTTTATGGCTTTATTGCAATGAGTAAAAGTAATAAAATTATTATCTCTTTATGATTGATCATGTTACATCCAACTCTCCCAGGATACATTAATGTTGGCGTAAAAACCCGTACATAACCTTCTTCAGAATTTCCTGATATCAAAAATCCTGCCAGAACAGTCAGACAAGCAGAACAGGGTGCTACATACTCTTCAAAATGTTACATTAAGCTTCCTTGGTTCCATCTAGCATTTGTAGATGTACTAACATTTTCAGATACAGAATAACTGTGTTAACTCCAGATGCTGTCTTAAGTAGGATGGCGGACTTTGTCAAATGATTTTTTTTTTCCCCATGACATGAATAAAGAAGTAGTAATGGAAGTTCAGAAAGTATCTAACATTTATGCACATAGAGCAGGGGGTTTTGTGCTTTCCTATTTATGTTTTTTCTCTCATAGACGGGGTTACAGCCACTAAACATGAGATAATTTCCAAAAAATAGGAGAAGAAAATCACAGTATTCACATTTTAAAAATATTAACAAGGAAGTAAAAGTCCCATTTTAAGTAATTTTAAAAAATATTTTATTTTTTTTTACAAAGAATTAAACCTATTTTTAAGAATTGCTTTCCTAATAAATATGTGCATTTTTGTTCATTATTTAAGGCACTGAAATTTGAGTTAAATCTATATTTTGGCTCATTTTGATCTATATTTGCTGAGTAATTAGTGAATTGTTTGCTCTGAAGGGGCTTGCTCAGAAACTGCAGGTTATTGTGCAGTTTCATTTAAAAAAAAATATTTTCTTCCGAGGCTAACAGCAAAACTGAGAACTCTGACTGATAGTTATTTCTGATGGAAAAACATGAGGGAAGACCATGGGAACAAATTTGGTTTTCCTTTAGAAAAAAAATTTCTTTTTTTTTACCTTGTTGAGGAATACATAGAATTATTTACCTCATTATCTTTCTACCAATAAAAACAAGAAAAACATCTTTGTAAACCTTGCAAATATGAAAGGGAAATGCAAATTGTTTCTGCAGAGGAGCTGAACACCCATACAGAGGTTGTGTGATACTGATCCCTAGGAGGGCTTTGATACTAAATCAGTTGTACAAAATCAACCATCTCTGCAAACACAGCTATCCGGGAGAGGAGAAAAATCTTAAATGCTTAAATGAGCAGTCTTAGAAAAGCGTAAGAATCACAGCATACTTATGATTTGAAAATCCAATTCTTTTCATACCTCTTAAAACTCTGCAGTATCCAGACTGGTAAAATGGAAGCAAAGCAGATAGGAAATGCAAAGAGGTCAATAGGGCGATGGCTTCATTTGAAACCACTTGGTGAACAGATCAATAAGTCAGTGAATCAATAATGTTTTGGGGTTTTAAATTATAAATTAGGGCCAAGATGAATAACAAAATGAAAAGTGGCATGAGAATGCAGAACTATATCAGAGCTGACATTGTCAGGAAGGCAAAAAGACAGACCAAAACTGGCTGAACTTTCAAAACTAAATATGACAAGTTATATATTATTAGGAGCATTAATGACCCATCTGTCATTCTATCACCAACTCAGCAGGGTCTGTGAATCCTTTTTTGACATACTAAAACAATAATGACTTAAGACATTCACAGCTTTTACTATTGTTCTTATTCCATTGGTATGGAATGAGAATAAGCATAAACTTTGCATGTGAAAAGAAGGATAGCAGGTAGGAAAATTGTCTGAGTTGTCCCAGATTTTATACAACTGGAAGTAAAGTCAGTGATTTATTTCACATTTCTGTTAAAAAATATATATGGTGAATATTGTGAGAACTAGGAATCATGCAAACAGATATCTGGTTCAACCTCTAGTCCAGCAAGTCTTAGTATCTTTAGTATCCCTATTATCAGAAGAATAAAACTGATTTAAGTGGGTATTTAACAGAATATAACTATTAGAATCACAACCAGCTTAACAAAAAGACTGTAAGATCCAGTTTGACAATTCACAGTGTTCTTGTCCTAAAAGACAGGTTTCCACATTATCCTTAGAAGCTCTGCTTTAACTACTCAAAGGCATTGCTGGGGGGTTTTGAGCTTATACATATGAAGAAGTTAAAATACAGTGATAACACACTTCTAAATTGAGGAAAAAAATTATAGTTGACGTTCCTGTGGTGTTAAATACCTCTGAAATATATCTGAGAGGAAGGTATATCTATCGCCTGGTCAGTAGAATCATAAAATAAATAAAACTCCAGTGCTATCATGGAAATTCTACCATGGAAAGATAACATTCATGGCTATGAGATTTCTGTTAAAAAAAAAAAAAAAAAAGAAAAGTTTGAGAAAATTAGTTGAAAGTTTAAGTCCTTTCTGAAAAAGAAATTTACTATAAACTTGATAAGTTGGACAACTTTGCTTATTATGCTAGTTTCATTCCTTTCTTAATATTTTCCAGATGAATTCATGAAGATCAAATATTAAGATCAATAAAACCTACAATGGAGTTCATAAAGAAGAAATCTGCTATCAAGAAACAAGCTATGAAGAAATACATGACAACATTCCACACCCTTGCAGAACATGAAGACCACACAGGATTGTGGTAACACGTGAAAAGCTATTCCAAGAAATGATAAAGGACAGCATTACAGTCTGCTCATACATTAACTAATATATATGGAAACAATACTGGCCTAACCAAGGAGTTAGGCAGAACTTTGACAGAAAGTTCTGTCAAAGCAACAGCCTCTATTTACAGGAAAGCATGAGCAGTGTTAACATACATTCTACCTGCCATTCCAGAAGCTTCTTAGGTGACCAGGTGAAAATAGATAATGCCATCAAGTCAGTATCCCTTAGGAGATATTCATACCTCCTGGGGAAAAAGGAAGGAAACATGAAACTAGGAACTATGTACAGCAAAGCAAAAAGGACAAATTCAATTAACCCCTGCCAAAGAATGCATATTTTCCCTGTTCCTTCATTATCAATTATAACACTTTCAGTTCATATTGTCAGGACTTCAGCATAGGAGATTTTGGTAGGCAATGGTCAACACCTGCTTCTTATTACCCTCTCACCCCCAAAGCAGAAAGCCAACAGAGATTGCAATAATGGTAAAAGCAAGCAATATGGTGCAGAATCAGCTACTGTAATCTTGTCTTGTAAAACAACTGAATGTTTTTCTTCACTTCATACTTAACTCCTGACATACATTTCATATTGCTCTGTCATGCAGCTGAAAAGTATAACCAGATTTCACTGCACCTGAAGTATGGTCAAATGAAAGCAAAGCGTAGATGTAAAAATTAAAATCACCAGCCAAAATAAAGCAACAGAAGTATTACATATAGATCATCATAATCAGTTAGAGGTTTGTTGGTTGCTATGAGATGAGTAATTACAAAGTCTAACACAGCAACAGGCACCCTTACTCTCTGCAACTGTGTCAACACAGTAAAATATAAGCACACTCAGAAATATTTTTGATCAGATCAAATTCATTAGTGTGTGTTATTAGGTGTACAGTCAGTGTCTCAGTCTATGAACTGTAATTCTTTTTGCAGTTATACAAGTTTTAGCTTCATTTTGGGGTGCAATAAGAGGGATGGCAGGAAACGTTGAGGTCCATAAATTATGCTTATTCAGAAAATCAACTAATAGTTTTAGAGACTATTGGATTATTCAGTTCACTATCTTATTCAGTTCACTATCATTTGGATCATATATGATTACATATGGATTACATCCTATATATATGGATTACATCCAATGATGTATTATGTCATAGGATGTGGCTATAATACTTAATTTTTAAATAAAATTTAAGAAATAAAAAACCACAAACAAACAAACAAAAGAAACCAAATCCAAACCAAATAAAACCAGAAGCAACCACTACTGTGACATCACTGCCAGAACTGTGACTGGAGGTGGATGTCCCTGTTCTGGAAGTGCAGCACTGTTTCAGCACATGGCACTGGCAGCAGATCAGGTACCCCTCCACACAGCATTTTGTTGATTTTGGTGGAGACTACAACTCATGCAGCTGCCTGGAAGCGCATACCCCCAGCTAGCTTGGAGGATCTCTGCACTGTGCTACTAGGATGTCCATAGTTTCCTTAGGATCTGCAGCTTGCCTATAATTGTTGCTCTCACCTTTTCTTGGGAGCTTCAGGAAGGTTCAGGACATTTTGGATGTTTCATCAAAGTTTCTTGGAGGCAGAGAATTTCTACGTGTCCACTAACACCGTTTCCTGAATATAAGTGAATTTTCTGAAAAACAGTGAGTGGTTTTATTAGGCACAACTCTCCACTTCTGCAGATATCACATCATACAGTGAACCTGCAGGACTGTGGTACAGATAGTTTTTATCCTGAGCTTATTTGCTCCCTCTATCTTCATGTAGGCCATGGTAGTAGAAGAAAGGTTTTATTATGTCTGTGTATACTGTGGTGGATTAGAGCACTAGTTCCAGGTATGACCTTCACATTTCAGAAAGAATAACAATAAATTGGAAAAAAAAACAGATGAACTGCCAAAACCAATCAAATAATCATAATCTTTGAGTTATAGAGAAGTTTAAAAGTTAATTCAAATTAGTTAATTGCAAAGAAGCATATAACCTAGATATAGCAGTAAAAAAGAATCAAACAAACTTCCAGCAATCTTTGTATCCTATTTTTCTATCCATGAGAAAGCAGCCAAACTCAAATAAGTCCAATTAATTTTACTTGTGAAGTAACCTGTGAATTTCTCTCTGTGAGAAACGCTCAAATGTTCTGACTTATCCGAGCTCTCTGGCTTTGAGCACGTCTGATAGATTTCTTATTTGCATACAAGGAAACCTGTATAGAAGTGAATCCAACATGGCTAGACAGATAATTTTTTTTCCAAGAGTTGACATCTCCAAAAAAGCTCATTTTGGAATATTCTCAAAGTACTTTCTCAAGCAATGACATTTAAATGGCCTCTGACATTTCTGAAGATAGGTTTCTTTGTGAAAAGTAACAAAACTCCTTCTTTTGGTATGCAGCTGCGATCAAGGATTTTTACTCACCATAAAGCATGTCAAAATAATGGATGGCATTCCCAGAAAAGAAAATTAATATAAACAAGTCAGGTAGAAACACATACCTTTCTGCAGAGAAAAGATTCTTTGTAGAGGTTCAAGCTATTTATTGCCTTTTTTTGGAAAACCGTGCTACACAATTGCTTTGGACTTGTTTATTTTCCCAGCACATGCCTTTGAAATAAAACAAAATTCCAATACTTCCACTGGTAATGTTGCTTCTATCAACCTCCACACACACAAAAAAAAAATCCCTTTTGACTTCCAGCTGGCCTGTTAGTTAGTTAATTAGTGCAGCTTATTGCAAAATCAATAATAACATGCCTTTGTGGATACTTTTCCCATTTACAAATGTGAATATACAGGGCTTCCAACTACTTCATTATTGAATTTATTTGTTGGAAAGATTCTTCAGTGAGTAATACATTAGGCTGGCCTGAAGTCTCTCAGTGCCATTCATACAGAACACGAACAAAAGTGAGAATCAGAAAAGACTGCTTGCTACATTTCTAATTCTATAAATTCTGTTTAGTTATCAGACTGTTCTTTACTGTAGGAAACATCAATAAAATACAGTATTAAAAACCCACACACTCTTCTATATTCTTTAATACAACTTCCTCTAACAATGGGAATAAAAAAGACAGCAACATTCCCTCACTCTAACTCATGTAGTGCCAGGAGTATCAATTTTGTGTGCTACTGAACTCAACAACATTAGATGCACAACTACTTCAGGTGCTGTAAAACACAAAAGGGCGCATCTCTGGTCAGATAAAGACCTTGTTAGTACTCAATAGCAACAGAGTAATTCCAGCCAAACACATTTTCTCATAGCCATTACAGTAATCTTTTCAAAAAAAAAAATCTCCAATGCTACTGCATCAAAAACAGTTAGACATACTTCAAAAAGATAGTAAAGTAGAGGTTTTGTCTTCATTTTTTTTAAGATCTCATAAATACTTTAGGTGCCAGACAAAACAGGGGGGGTACTCAATATATTTTAAGTGTTAGGTTATCAGTAATCAGTTTGGAAGATCTTAGAATCATAGTGTCCGGTCAAGACTTGCCCTTGGACATCTCAAGGATAGAAGTCCAGAACCTTCATAGGCCAGTGTTTGACAACCCTTGTGGTGACAGGAGGTTCTCTTTATATCTCTTTATTTCCAGCAGTTAACTTTCACTGGCACATCAAGCTATCAGAAGAAGTTCCCAGAAAATGCAGCTCTCATATGTTTCCTGAGGGAGGAACCTGCAAACTGCTGTGGCAGCTGCTCATTCTCCATTAGCTGCCTTGCTGTTAACCTATCCTGCATGACAAAAAACTTACCAGCAAGGGACACAGTGAGGCTTTCAAATGCAGGATGCTACTGACTAAACTTTGCTTTAATGTATTTACCTACAATTTTTTTCATTATGCTTAACTGAAGAGCATCTTGTCTCAAAAGTAGGTCTCTGGCTCTGTTGTTACTGTAGCTACTTTTGGTTCTATATAAGACCAACTTTTTCCTAAAGCAGTATGTATTTTCTTTATATGATTTTTACTTACCATAGCAAAGAGTAGACATGTTACATTGCTGCCTAAGCTAAAAGATAGCTGCAGCATGTATGCAAAGTTTCAAAATAAGCATCTCCGCTGTATGCGGTAGCAAGCAGTTTAGTGGCAGTTTAGTGGTAGAACATTTATGTGGAACTGGACACTGAAAGACAAATTATGGGGCCTACTTTCTCTGCTGCAGGACTAATATTGAATGCAGAAACTAGCATTGAAATTATTAGGGGGGGAAAACTCAGGATAATTGTATCTAGATTTTTTGCCACAGATAAAATGCTCAGAATATTCTGATCAGTGTTCTACCTACCTGTTTTGTTGGGTTGCCAGCACACTGGATGTGTATATTCTAAGTTTAATTTTATTTCACAGTGTTGGAACATTATTTCTCTTTTTGACCTCTATGACACATTTCCTGACCACTGGCACTTCCTCTTTTACTTCTTTATGGGAAGTAGGAGATCCGCAATGCATGTACTCAAGGCCAGGTTGCAGGACTGATCCCTCAAGGTTTGTTAGGACTTAAATTATTCTAGATGTGTGATGATACTGGGTTAAAACTTAAATCTTCAGTGATACTTACAATGAAGTGAGCAGGTAGGATTTGTACTTGTTCACAGTATTCCACTTAGTTCCAAAAATACAAAATAATGAAAATATAAAACCATAAGCCCTGGAGAAATTCAACTTCATTCATTTTGGCTCTTCTCTAAGTTACAAAGTGTTTCTATGCATTGTTGACCTAAATAAGCTTCTTATGTGGCCAATTAACAACTTCTCATACTTATTTAATTTAGATGATTTTTAATTTTGTTCATATATTATGATTTATGACCAAGATAGTTATCTATCTAGTGACTTACAGTTGCTTTTCTTGGTAGCTGGAAGTCTGTGTGAGTGGTTAAATGCCTGGCTGATCTGTTCAAGTATTGCAAAGGAGCAGCCTACATGCAGTGGTGCAGTACATGGTTCTTACGCATCCTGCTAACAGCTCATGGCTGACAGTTGTAATGTGGAAGCACAAATTCCTTCTTTCAGCAGCAAGAAATATGCCTCTGGCATCTTTCTTTTGCACTTGTCATTCATGAAACTGTACTATACAGATTTTGAGAGCAGGAGAGCAGCAGTGGTAACACAAGATTACAAAAATACTGGTATTCAGGGATTTGAAGGGAGGTTTGGTTTAATGAAAAATAACTGAGAAAATGCTTTGCAAATATTCCACAGACTCTGTGGCACTTCTCTGTTATGGCAATGTTTTGATTGTGCCTGCCCTGATGGCAGTCTTCGATGGTCTCCTTGTTGCTTTGAAATTAGTGCAAAGTCTGACTTCAGTACAACTTGATCTGCCCAGGCTGGATTTACTCTCTCATCACAGAACTGACAATGCATACATGATTTCTTTGATAAAACCTTCCAGATACTTTCATCATTTTGCCACAATCATTTTAAAAGTATACCATAATGAACCAAATTTTTGAAAGCTTTAAAAAACCTTCACTCCATAGCCAGATGGTCCATGGGAACAGGCTGAGATTTTCCAAACATAACCTCTCCAAATTTGGTGCAACTTCTTTCCCTCAAAACTCTGATACACAGGAGACACGTGCCTACAGAGATGAGATTGCTTATAAATCAGTCTCAAAGGTGTTCCCAGATCACACTTCATGCTGCACTTTCTCTAATTTCAAACACATTTTTATCTGTATGCCCCACAGAGGCCCTTCTGGACTAGGTGTTGATATAAACATTTTCCTCTGAAAGAGAGAAAGCTTGTTTAAAACTCCTAGCTGTACATGGGGCTTGGGAAGCAATGTGGTCTACAGAATTGGTTTTATTCCTGATCTTTTTTCGCAAAGAATGGAAGCTAAAAAGATCTGACCATCTTCAAGGAACTTATCTCTCCCTTGATAGTGCACAATTTTTCCCCAATGTTTGCAGAATAATATACTGTGATGAGAAAATGCTACGCTAGACAGAGGATAGAATAAAGTTTATGAGAAAGTATATATATATGTATATATAAAGTAATTCAAAATATCTCAGAAGAAATTCCTGACTCATCCTCTCTGGGTACTCAATGTGCTTTGTGCAAATAAAACACTCCAATATCTGTTTGCTCCACGGTTTCAGAGGGACTGTGAACAATGATTTAAAAAGCAGATTTGTCTGGACCTTATATGATACACTTGCCTCAAGTATACCATGGAGTCCTGCTCTTTGCACTGCAGAAGTGGTCTGCTGTCTTCATGTATCACGGTGGATGCAGGTACAAGTTAGCAGATGTACAGAGAGGAGTGCTCCATCCAGAGACAGCATAAATTTTTAGTGTTTGTGAAAATCAGGTTAGTAGAGACAGAGATGAATGCAAGCAAGAAAGCAAATAAGATTTAACTCTTTCTGGTAACAATGCACAGGAGAATACCATTGTGCAAAATTGTATCATCAAAGCATGAAACACAAATACTTAAGCAGATGACTAAAATGGTTCTCAAAATAATTTCCTTATGCAGTACTACATGCTGTGCCATAACATGCATTATTAATTTTTCCAGCAGAGTAATACAACAATGTTTTCTATGTCATGCCACAGATCAAAGACCTGGATATTGTTCCTATTAAAAATGACAACTGTGATAATCATTTTTGTTAACATTCCAATGAGCCAACTACATTATTTTTTTGTTGGGAGCAAATGCACAGCATTATTAAACCTTCCTTGTATTTTCCCCTTTGATAGAATGTAAATGGAATGATAATTTTCTTTCTCTCATGGAAAATAGGAGAATTTTAAAGATCTGTTTGCATTGTAAAAGCACTGAAGTAGTGGAGTAATGTATTGTAGTCCATGGAACATTTGCAGAGCATTTTCGGTTATTTCCATAAAATCAAACCTCTATCTTCAGTCCCTAAGGACCAGGTTTTTAATGAGTTTTGTGTTGCCACTTCTGCTCTACTGCATCATTTGCTTTTAAGAGTCAATCAAGAAACAAAGCAAATTTTTGAGGCATTGAATAAAAAGCTTATAAATAGCAAGAGTAGATAAGGACAATCTCGAATTATTTCCACATTTTTTTAGAATCTCCCTCATACTTAGACAGTTCTGCATGGTGAGACATGTTGGGATGTAGGTGATGTATATAACATATGGCAAAAGAAGTTATATGGAGTAACTCGTTCCTTAGCAGTAAAATCTACTGCCATAAGAATTGTAAATCTTAGGGGAATAATGCATGGCATAACCAGACATCCCCACAAAGTTCATGCTTTGCAGGGTTTTCCCCTGCTAGGATCTCACTCCAGAGCTGCAAGATAAGTTACGAAAACCTCTGTCTTCTACGCAGCTTTCTCACTGTACTCCTTTCCAAAGTCTGCTCCTTTTAGTTGCCTTATGCTTTGTATGAGTATATGAGACCACACAGCTTATAATTAATGCCTGAGAATCCCTCATTTCAAACTAACATAATAAAAAACTTGAGTGCTAGGAAATCTTGCTGTCTCTGAAGTCACATCAGAGACCCCACTGATTGACTGACCTTAGGAGGTCAAATGACAGTATTACAATCAGCTATGAAAATCATTTTATATGGAGGAGGTACATTAGAGTTCTGAAATAAGATCTCTTTAGAGAGTAGAAAGTTATGAATTTCAAAGTGGTATCCTGATGACTTTTGCTCATAGGAGAATAAAGGATTAAATATATATCAATAGCTTTGATCTACATAGTGCAGGTGAAATGACACATTATACCAGTGTGGCTTTAAAAGAAATGTGTCTAAGTGTAGATCTAGTTCATTTGATACTTCCTATTTTGTTTTTTTCAGTTACCACAAACTTGTGGGCACAATGGCCTGTTACAAGAAATTAAAGACTCAATTCTAAATAATGTCTTTGAAAAACTTTTCGGCATATGGTGAATTTTGTTTGCTCTTGCTGTTCATAAATGTCTGTGTCTGCAGATTTTATATTCACATGTTAGATATGTTTGTTATGTGGGCTGATAATGAGAGGCAATCAGAAAGTGACCATATTAGTGTCTACTAATATGGTAAGATTTGAACACAGATCTTAATATCTTTTCAATATTTCTCAGGTAGAAGTACATGGTAACCACTGTTCAGTCTGTTTTTCAGTACTGATTAGAATTATTTGAATATAGCTGATTAAACATAAGGAACTATCTTTTGCACAACATCACAATTCCCTTCACTATGTTTTAATTTGAAAGAAATTGTTTAAGAAGGAAAAAAAAATCTGTATAAGCTTACCACAGATGCAGATGCAGACGATTACACCACAATCTCAGATGATCCCTACATAGAAGAAGAAAAGAAAAAGAATATTTCTATTTAGTAAGTTCACTACTGTGGAGAAATCTCAGAACGTGAGCACTGTAACAAAGTAAAACTCAGTCACTACAGAGAGTATCTTGGAGTCAAATGTTCATGTTTAAACTGTGGGCACAAAGCTTTTAGCTCTTGACTTGGAGTTCTCACAGATTGTCATGGGAACTGAGGTCAGAAACTGGGAATGGTTTTTAGTGAAGGATCATAGATAAAGTTAACTTTCAACTTGCATGACAGAGTTTCCTTTGGTTGGATCAGAGGTTCTACATCCCGTCTAGAAATCTGGAAAATTTCTGAACACTGAACTAATTCTCTCTATAACTGAAACCTTTAATGCTCTACACTCTACTGTATTCTCATCCTTTCTTTCAGAGCACTTTTGAAAGCTGCCCATCAGAAAGTTAAAGAATAGCTTAAGCAGAATATGAACTGGACTGTTAAAGCTTTCAAACAATGTTCTCTCAGTATAAATCAATATGTTTATGAGAATCTAAAAATATTATAAGAGAATTGTGTCTCTGTGCTCAGTCCCTCTTTGATAATCGAACAGGGGATTTTATGCACATGAATTAAGGAAAACAGTAGAATTATAAGGAATGAATGTTTTGACTCCAGAGAGCTTCAGTTCATTTCTAAGTGTCACTTTCTAAGGTACAGCTTGACTTTAGACATCGGTGATTCAAACACACACATGCATTTGAGTAGTTTCTCAAAATTTTGGGGATTGTTCAGGTAGAAGAAGGCAATATGAGCTCTAATAAAAACAGACACTATCCCAAGAACTTACTGAATAATTGGGAAATGGATGGTTCTTGCATTTTCTTCTTCTTGCACTGCATCTGGCAGAACCAAATGCTTGGAAGCTTCCTGTCTTTGGAGCCATTATGTAGTTCCTGGCTTTTGTTATAAGAATGTAGGAATCCAAATAGAGAACTAAATTGTGTATTATGTTATATTCACTCTTTCTTCTCAAGAGTTTCTCAGCAACAGTTAATTTCAATGAGACATTCCACAACCATTTTGTTTTTAAATAAATTTAATATTGGATTTTCCTTATCAATTGAGTTGATAACACCTAAATTTCAGGACTGAAGATGTGCATATGGTTGATAAATCTCAAGTTGAGGAAAAAGTTCTAAGTTCTGATGAATCCCTGAAAGTGCAATTTTACACTATACAAAAAATAACTTTATTAGACACTAGCTGTTGCTGGAACTATCTTCAAGTGCAAATGGAACGAATTCCTAGTAAAAGAAATTTTATGTGAATGTGTTGAAAACTGGGAAATATTTAGTGAACAGTAATAATCACCTTTCCACAAGACAGATGATAAGGAACAGTAGTCAATACCCCATTAGAAAGTCCATTATAATCTTGGAATAGAAACACACTTTATTTTAGAAAGCTAAAACAATTGTAAGTGAATTTTAACAGCTGAATAAATGTATGTGCTAATCTACAGTTACAAAAGTTAAATAAATTAGTCCTGCCATCACTTCTACTGCACAAAAAAGTCTGTAACTCATTATCAGACCCATTATCGAACTCTTCATTATGACTACACACACTTTTATTGTTAATGTTATGTCAGCATTTCCATTACAAACACCACTTTCCAGAATCTTATGATTTAATCATTGCTGAAATTCTGCATTAGATCTTTCATTCTGGAATGTGTTTATATAGATGATTTTAGCATTGTTCTAAAAAACTTAGAGAAGTGCAAAAAATAATAGTTATTATCTTATATAATTATTTAAGGTTAAAAAATTTCTCTGCAGTTATGGACATGCAAGTCTCTAACCAGCTCAGATCAAAACAGACAGCAAAATCCCAGACAAACATTTTTCAAGACTGACATATTGAAAACATGAGGTGAATATGAACTCCCTCACTTTTTGTCTAAATTTAACTCCCTGAAGTTAATGGATAGGAACATGTTCCTTCATGCAAAATCCTGGTACTTTCATAATACTACATTTCAATTAATACAACGAGAAAAATAGAATATATTTCTGCTGATCCAACAGGCTTACAGCATCTGACTCCTATTTCACATACGCTCTTTTTCCACACTGGTCCTTTGTGGAAGTATGTTATTGAACTACCTACTCACATGATCTAAAAGAGTTACCTTGTCTCATTCCAGTTATAATCAGGAATATGAGATTCACAAATTCAGGTTTCATGATTTTTTTCTTTACCATAATTAAAAATGGATCTTTGGAGTTCAGGAACATTCCAGACATTGAGAGAAAAAGGTACAGGAAGAAGTCAGGAAAGTATATTGCACTGTGTCCTCTGGAGTGGTCTGTCATGGAAGAGTATGTTATTATTCATCGTTTTGTGAATCGGAGTGAAAAACAATTTCTGCACTCCCCTACATGTCTGAGAAATTAAAGCCTCATATAGGACTCCTACATTAAAAGTGTCTTTCATAGAACATTTTTTTCAAATTTCTGGTCTAGGTCAGTTGTTCAAAATGTAACACTACCAGAAAAGAATTTAAAAAAAAAAAAAAACGGCAATCCAGCTACCCAGCATCTCTTGTTAAACCAAGTTTGGTGTTGAGGAGGGATAGCTTTTCTAAGCCCTTTAGTTTTACATAGTTATTCTTGCCATGTCAAACTGTTCTACATCTCAAGATGATGAATAATAATAGTGGATCGAGCCTGGTCTATTTGAAGAGAAGGCTTCTGATTAAACCCTATTATAAAGAGCATACCATGAAATGCTCCTTTCTCACTAATACATAAGACCAGTTGTGTGACAATTACTTATGTTAGTACATGAATGTGCTCCTTTGGACAGGAAATTTGAAAATACTTCAGTGGAGGGTATAGGTCTCTAACACAACTTATGTTAAGCACTCTCTTGCTAGAAGGAGTCAAAATACATGTATGTAGAAAAGTTAGACAGATGGATTTTTAGCAACTCACATAGCTTAAGGGGTTACTGCACTTTAAATACACCTACCAAATTTTGCTTTTGGCAGACAACCAAATACATTATGCAGTATACACATCATACAAGTTCATTCAGATTTCATGGTGGACGGAGTCACAGACACGAGTGCATCCTCCTGAGAAATGCTTTACAGCAAGTATTTGAACCGTATGAGCTTTAAAGAGGTGTGTGAGGTTGACTGCTAGACGTGTTGCTCCCTTTCCACCTGGAGAGCACTGTTTACTCAGTTAGGGCTGAATATATCACTGAAGATGAAAGACATTCAGGAGAAAATGTGGTGGTGTGAGGGGTGGTTGACAAGTACAATTGGGCGTGTTTGAAAGATCAGGGGATTCCTAAAACAAAAGCCTGTGAATGTAGGATTCTCCTTTGAGAGATGCAAAAAATTCAAAGGCTAAGCATTGTAACACATATAGAATGAGTAGCAGGAAACAAGGCACAGTGTGCTCAGTCCAAGATTCCTAAACGAACCTAAAGGTAAAATAAGTGGAGTACAAGCATTTAAAAACTTCTTGGTTCTCCAGATTTCAAAAGAAGTAAATGTGACTTTTTTTCTTTTCTTTTTTTTACCAGAGAAGAATTGGAAAAAAAAAAAAAAGGTATGCCACTTGACTTGTCAAACTTTTAGGCTCTAGTAACTACAGTCCAAAATCCATTTAGCAAAAAATTACATTTTCCTGCCCTTACTGTGTCCCCTTCTGTATCTTCTCAAACCAAGACTGAAAAACAATGTAACTGTGTTCCTCAGCCTTCCACTGTCTAATTCCAAAAACTGTTGTGTTTTCTCTAATTCCTGGATACAGAGTACAAAACTCCCCAAAACGATATTTTCACAAGCATTATGTATATTTTAAGCAACACACAAGTCTCTGAATCCCACTGTCAGGAGGCCCCTCTGACAGTAAGAACTGTACCATACATCCCTGCAGTGCCAGAGTCTCTCTTAGGCTTTGGATCTATTATGCCACACACTGCTTCTCAATCCAGCTCACCCACAGCTTCTCAATCCAGCTCACCCACAGCTTTGCCCAATAGTCAAGATCTCGGAAGTGGGAGGAAATGGAAGAGTGAGAGAAACGTTTCAGCATGGCTCAGGGTACCGTTGTCTCCACAAAGACTTTACCAGAATTCTATTTCTTGTTAGTAAAAGTAGAATACACTTTGTAAGCAGAGTGAAAAATTTAGCTCAGTTAACATCCAAATTATCCAATCAAAGTACAATAGTTTTCATTTATATACAATAAGATCAATAGTCTATTAATAATAGTAAAAGGCTTTAAACTGTCATGAAAGAAAACTTACTATCCATTTCTCTCATGTTGTGCTCTTGTTTTCAACATCCTCCTGTGTCAGAAGGTTGGTGACTCCTGGTCTTCTCCAGGCAGAGATGTCCTGTGAATGTCACTGTGGGTTACCAACCCCCCCCTAATTATTCCCCAGGAGCAGCACAATGCTGGTGTATGGGGCTCTTTTCCTCCTTACTCTTGGACCCAATTGAATCTATTTTTAAATATTTTCTCATCAGAGTCTACTTTTCTTTTTCCCCCACTGATTTTCAGATGAATTTTGAAAGCTGCAGAATAAATTCCCACTGTCACAGTTTGCACAAAACACTGTTGCTTGCTGGGCTACCATACTACCTGTCATGCTAAACCTGCTAGTCTACTCCCTACGTATGTTTGATATTTATGATGAGCTTGAATTACAGCAGATAAACAAGACTCAACTCTAGAAAATTGTTAAAAGAAGTTAAATTCAGTCCCAAGTCCTGTCAGGTCAATACAAAGTCTGTCTATTTAAACTAGACATGGCAACATTCCTGTTTACTAGGTTGTGAAAGATAACAGTTTGTTGCCTGGATTCTGGTTTCCACCCTCCCTTCACATGTTCCATTGGCCAGAGGACAAGAAAAGATGGGTAGAGAAAGTAGTGGGCATCAACTCTAGCTTCGAAACACCTCCAATAGAGAAGGTGTAGATTACTATCACAATTTTTTTTACTAGAACTATGTTGTAGTTTCTGAAAGACAAAAAAACTCCTCCTTCATATTTTGCTTTTACAACATTTCAGACAATTCTATTTATTTTCATTCCTCTTGGAATTTAATAATGAAAAGTCTCCAGGTTTAGTTTTAGTTTTGTACTTCAGTGTTAATTTACCATTAAGAACTGTTTTTCTGATTGTGGCCTTTAATTATGTATAGTCAAAGCAACTGTTTAGATATCCATCGTTATTTTTTTAGCATGACCGCAGAAGCTACTAAGTAAATGAAGTAAAACTCAGAAAATTAAGGGACAAGATAATTACTGTATTCCACAGATTCAAAACAAACCTTCACATTTGAATTTAGTTGTGTCTGAATAAAGTATTATACTGAATAATTGGATGTCTTAAGGAACTTTGGGAAGAGTTCTGAGGCATTACAGACTCCTATTTATTAGAAAATTATCATTGCAAAATAAAGTGATGGTTGAGTGGTTCTCAGGCTCATTATTTATCACTTGTAATATTCTTTTTCCAGTTCACTACCTAGAAACTTCCATGCAGAAAAGTAACTCATAGCTGCATGAATTGTTACTATCCCTTCATTTGAAATCAATGTGACTCCAGCACCATTTATGTCTTGGTTATGCTAACGCATTCTAACAATATACAGATTAGTGAAGTAAAAGATCACTTTAATGCAGACTCATGACAGTAGCACATTAACTTTTATGTTTTAAAATGGTTTTTGTAGACTATTATTGAATATTGTCACTGAGAAGTTACTACTTTGAACAACAACAAAATAAAACAATAAAAATATTTTTTGAATTGAGGAGGTAGGTGGAATGTTTTTCGAGAGAAGAGTCTGCTGCAAATCTTGAAATATTTTCAGGGTCTTTTGGAAGTGATTGCAGAAGAGTGTTTCTGAGACACCTCAGAAAACTAACATTATGCAGCTCATGTTATATTTCTTTTTATTTCTTTACATTCTTGCTCCTGTTATGAAGCAGAACCTAGAAATTGATTTTGTCAACTCTGAGTCTGAAAAGGATGACCTCTAGATACCAGGTAATGATAGTAACATCAATTTTCATTCTTAGAAAAACAAGAGCATTAACAAGAACAGTAACAGGTCTCAAGGAAGGAAATAAAATGACAACACTGAAACCCATTGGTAAATGATAAAGTGCATTTAAAATACAAACTAACATGACAAACACAAATAGGAACATCTGATGCACTAAATTCATCTTGCAGGTCTAGGGAGGCTTCCTTACCTCTAAGTTCTAATGTAAATCTTTTATCATGAATAATCCTTTGGTTTACTTCAGCTTTTTTCCAATGGACACCAAGTTGATTCAATAACTTTCTTTGTGCCGCTGTCACTGTCTGAATATGTCTTCAATTACTTTCACATGAATTGAAGGATTACAGAAGAATTTTACAGAGGTGAAACAGTCTCAAAAAATAATTGCATTTCTACAATTTCAAGGAAAACAAAGGCAAAAAATCCTTTAAAAAGGAAAGGCTTCATGGTGACTTTAAACCTTTCTAGACTCCAAAGTCAAACCAATCTGAGAAAAATCCATAGGAAAAGAGACTGCCTTGGATTTGATATTTTAGGGAAATATTTGTTATAGAAAGAAATAATAAAGTAATTCTAAATCTCTACCACTTGCTATTTCCCTTCCCATGTTATTTCCATAATAATAATAAAACATATTAATTGGTACATCAATATATTTTCTATAACTTTACTTTAAACCCTGGTGCATAAATCACAGACAACATTTTTTGTACTAAGAAACTAGAGAAAGAATAGGATGGAGGATACAAATAAATCTGGGCCTCTTTCCTAGCATGAGTGAGAAAATCTTTTTTTCTTTTGGTTTACCTCCATCAGCTTAAAAGAAAATTAATGATACTGCAGTGAGCCATTCTAGGAAAAATGTTGCTATGTATATTTCTCATTTTATTGCTTCTATTAGTGTACAAGGTACAGATAAGCCTTACCCAGCTCTACTAGTTTCATGAGGCACTACTTTACTGTTTTACCTCTTCCCATGCAGTATTTTTAGCAATAGCTGTTTAGCGGTACTTACGTAAATGTGACATGAATCAGAAACATGGTTTGAAAGCAAAAAAATAAGTCAGTGCAGTAGAAGGTAAAGCCTATGAGAGGACACTTTGAGTTTTTCTTAAAAAAAATATTTTGCCAACAACTATGTCCTAGAGAAAATCCCCATTTTTTGTACACATTTATTTCACAACCATTGAAATGAACAAAACATTCAATAAGAATCTGCATACAGCACATAGCCCAGCTGTTGAGTACAACTTAGAAGTTACATTTGTTCTGTAGTATAAGGTGCCTTCAGTATAGTACAGACAAATCGTGTAGGTGATAAGGACAAGGGGTAAATTAGGTGTGTCTTCCCACAGAGAGATGCAGAGTTATGTGGGTTTGGGTTCTGATTCAGAGATTTTACTGGGCTAAAGTAAGGCAGATGTTTATGCACACACGCACAGAAGTGATATATGTTATCTTGCTTCAAGTTAACTCCTTATCTTGACAGGTTCTGCATCAAGTGTATCTGCAAAGGTGTATGTTCTGTTGAAGAATTAACCAAAACGTATGCTGAGAACAGCATTAAGTTCTTCAAAACTAAACATTGCTGCAGATATATCCCTTAATTTGTCACTTCTTCATTGATGTGGAACACACACAACCTGTCTCGCTGTAGTACCTGAAGATACCAATTATGTCAAAAGCTCTAAAATTATTCAGAAAGGGTTGATATGAACCAACTTGAATAGTAGGTGTATTGATCTAATTGAGAAGCACAGCTAGACCTATATATATGCAAATAGACCTATATATATATGCAAATCTACAAAGTTTCCTCTTACAACAACATAGGTTAGACTGAATCACAGAATATTCTGAGTCAGAAGGGACCCACAAGGATCATCAAGTCCAACTCTTACATGAATGACCATCCAGGAGATTGAACCCATGACACTGGCATTATTAGAACCAAGTTCTATCCAACTGAGCTAATCTGAAATGTTAGTAAAGCAGGGTGAGGGGAGGAAGCAGGAGCAACTGTATGCAGAAAAAGTTGATTATGAATAATAATTGCGGAGAATACTTCTGAAACTTCTGGACCAAGACACTAATTCTCTGTAAAACTTCTCAAAATTAAGTTAGGAATTGTGAGCTACATGCTATTTTCTGTCCTGCTGTAAATCCAAACCAGCTATTGTCTTCAACTGAGTAACATTATGTTACTGAGATCAGTATTTTCCTATAACCTCTTTTTGTCCTTACCCAATCACAAAATCATTTTATAAATAAGTAAATCAGTGTTTCATTACACAATCAGTAGCTACTAAGTTTGTAGCACTGTGGAAAATGTTATTGACCATCTGTTTTTAATTATTGTAAAAATACCTAAAGCAATTTTGGAGGCCCATTAGTAGCTCTTTTGCACAGCTGTGTAGAGGCCTCAATAAAGTTCAGGTTAACTGTGTATTATTCCCCATAAAATTATTAAACATTAAGTAAATCTACGCCACTTTGTCCAAGTTGTCCAGACTAGAATTCCACTATGGAAATTTTGAAGTATCTTTCACATAGTCTTCAGTAAAATCATAGAATGATTGAAATTAACAGTATTACAATTATTTTGATATTTTCAAGACTAAGCCCATAAAGAAATCAGTCACACACTTGACTTTCTCAGGTTTAAAGATGTAAGAAAGCAAAATAAGTCAAATTTGCCACTTATTATATTTTGAGATAAATTACATATTTAGCCCTCATTAGTTTAGTTTTTCAAGTATGCCCTTAGTATTTCATACAATGCTGTCAATAAGAGAAGAACTATCTAATGAGGATGTTAACTATTTGAAGAAAGGTTGTCTCCTTTGAATTTGGCATTTGGGAATTAAGTTTGGCATTTTTGAGGAATGTCAGTAAAACTACTTAGTGAAACCTAAATCTCAAAAAGAGATATTTACTTAAATATTTTGGGTTTTGATGTATGTTAACATAACTAAGAGAAAACCATTTTCTCTTTGTCAGTATAATTTACACTAATTCAATACATTTGAGAAATAATTTAAATGTAATTACTTTGTAATATATAATAACACAGATGCTGGAGGGGGTTAATGATCCAAATTTGGTGAACTCCTCATAGTTCTCTGTTATTACTAGACTTACTGGCAGTAGAGAATAGTTTGCATCTAGAATAATAACATGTTATTGTTTGTACTCTAATACAAGTCTTGACCAGTGTTTCACTGTCATTTGCTGTATTCTCCCAGTGGTCACAGTGTTTATCCATGCACCTGCTCTGAAACATAAGAGAGACCTCAAGATTATCAAGGAAATTTCACAGCTAAGTAAAGCTGCAAAGAAATTTACATCTCAAAAAAAAAGCTTTGGTAATATGGAAAAGTTAGCAATCCAAAATTAATATCAGCCCTTATTCAAATAAAGGATGAAATGCCAAATATTGTTTAGATTTTCAAAGTTACTTTGAAAAGTTACAGTTACTTTATTAAGTATATGAGATCTGAATCTATTTATGAACTCATTTCTCAAATAGTAAAATGATGAAAATACAATATCTAATATGTGTTGGGCTTTGGTTTTGGTTTTTTTGTTGTTTGTTTTGATAATGTTCAGATTACAAGAAATAAAATTACGGGCAGTGGCAGTACCTTTTGCTGTGTCATTATTGAATAATACTTTTGCATGAGTTTAGAAAAGCATGCATTTTCATTCCAATTCTGAAGGAAGGTATTGACAGTCATCCTCTTTCTAACACTAGCTAAGTTCCTGAAGGGTAGGAATTTTGGTCTTATTTTTGACATTTCTAAAAAGTAATTCTGAATTACATTGCTGTAAGAGAAAAACTCTGTCTACTGTTTTGCAAAAACAAAGTTTCTGACACTGTTTACACTGCAATATCACATTCGTAGCAACTAATTCTGATATTACGACCAGTGAGCTTATCAACCACACTTTGCATACCTTATTTGGTATTTGCTTCTCTTTTCTGGCATAGTTAAAACTGAATTCTTAGTAACTTCCTCCCTGTGGAAAAAGACCTCTAGCAAATTTGAAGAAAAACATAGTAAACAACGACAATTCTTCAAATGACACCTCTAAGAGCATTCAGTTATGGCACAAATGTTTAGTAGAAATTATAATTAATAACTAATGGTTTTGTTAGCTGTGTTGACTTTAAAAAAGTATTGAGAGAAAAGTACCAATAAAAAATAAAATAGTGGCATATAGATAATGTAGTACTTTGGAATTCCTCAGTTTCAAAGAGTGAATAATGCAGCAAAGTCAAAGATTTGTGTATACACAAAATAGAATTATATCCTAGGTAAGTCCTTCTTTCTTATATAATGGCTATCAGAACAGTACTCACAGATCATCTTTGGTAATATAAAAACTAGAGTTTAGGATTTTGCTTTCAATGCTTTCCCGTACTCTGAACTGACAGTTATTTTTTTTCTTTTTTATCATGTTGATCTCAAGCCAGAAGGCTTTTTCTCTGATTAGTAACGAGTGTAATTTCATTGAATTCAAGTGCTTTTGCTAGAGGGTACGCAGGCATAACAGACCACGATTTAGCCCATGGCATTTTAAGATTAAAAATTTTGAAGTTATACCCAAGACACAGTGGTAGACTGGCATTTCAGATGTGCCTCTATGTTAGCCTTACTATCACCGATTTCAGATTATTACACATCCCAAATTAAATCCTACAGTGCAACAATTGCCATATGATAATCTTCTCCTGACTTCCTACCCTTTTCACACATCTCTTTGTTCATGTATTGAGATCTGACCTCTCCTTCATTATATCTTCAACCTTTTCTCACAGAATTCTCCTTTCTTTGTGTTTGGGGTTTGGTCTTTTTTTGTGTATATTCTCAACTTTTATTGTTATATTCCCCATATCATTTTATTTCCATTATGCCATCAATAAGAAATAATGTAAAAAAATTATGTCATATTCTGTAGAGTTTTCTTTTGTTCCTGACTTTTTTCTAGTCAGAAATCGTGACGCAAACTGGCTAATTATATCAGCCATGTTAGAAAATTATTTATACGATATAGGTTAGGGTACAAGTCAAAAGGGGAAGTCTTTATTTCATGATATCAACACAATCAGTGCATTGTTTTCTAGTCATTAACTAATGGTGAATGAAGATTTAGACTGAGATGCTAAACTGCCATGGGGAAAACAAGTGCTCTGTATCTTAACATATCTTTGGATGATATAACTTAAACTCAAATATAAATAGCTCAGAAATTATCCTTCTTGATCAAATATACTTCTTTTTCTAGGAAAAAGCAAGTCTCAGAGCCATAAAGCACCTCACACCTGGCACCCTCCACAATATACCACAAAGGGGAGTGAAGCTGCAGGCCAACTCACACGCTAGATGTACCTCAGGAGAGCAGCAGAGATGCAGAGAAGTGCTCTTTGAACTCATCTGTTGTAAAAGTGTCTAGAACTAAAAACTATACAAGATCAAACTGTTGATAAAGAATGAGGAAGGTCTAATAAAAAGACAGTTTGTCAACAGCTTAGCAACTATGAAAAAAAGAACAAGTAGAAAGGATCACTGACCCAAAAGAGCAAAAGCATGTCAAAACAGAAAGAATGTATTGGAATTCAGGACTTTCCTAGCTTTTACTAGTGAGAAGCTCTTCCTATTCATCCTTCACAGAGAGCCCCTCCTTACACAAACCACACAACAGTACATAGCACTTACTGCATTTACACATTTTAAGTCTATCCAGATATATAACAAGCCATGTGAATATGAAAATACTTATCACAACAGAAGCCATGTCTGGAGAACAGCCCATTGTGCACTGGCTGGCTCAGTTTTCTGGACTGATCCTGCAACAGCTCCTTCTTTGATGATATAAATCATAAAGCTATGCTTCTTGCTATGAATACATGCCTTTCTGTTTCTTCCCCAAATTCTGCATAATTTTGCAGTAAGAGGCAGGCAGGAGACAATATTGCTAATGAAAAAGCAATGTCATAGCAAGTAAACTACCCTCCCTTAAACTACATGCTGAAAAAGTTCTTGGGAAGACCTTTTCCTCCTGTTTTTACTTACTTCAGAATCAGTCTCTATTAAATCAAGTGATCTGCCCAATGTCCCTGCTGAACAATGCAGTCAGAACCATGAAAGAATCTCATCTTCCTTATTCCACCACGATTCCACAGTGATTACAAATCCAAAGACTACAGTTCTACTAGTTAACATTCATGCTTGAATATCATTTAAGCAAAATTGATGAGGCTTGAATATATTAAGGACAAACCTAGTTATGTTAGAATTCTATCCCAGGAGTCTTCATAGGCTATAATCAAGCCATTAAAGAAAAATTCTTGACTTCAGAAATGAACTATTCTACTCTATTCAAAACACAAAAAAAAAACCTTAACTTGTGAGAATTCAAGAAAGCACTTTTTAGGTGTCATTTTACTTTCATTAGTGAGCACAGGGTTAAGTATTAGTTTTTCATCAAATCTAAGATCTGAACTTTTATTAAGAACACACATAAAACACTGTTAAGAAATAATATTGTCATTTTTCTCAGTGATAAATTGCTTACTTAAAAACAGTTATTACAGTTTTAGTATTGAACAGAAAATGCATAAGCTCCTTCAAAAAGAAGGAAATTTGCCGATGCAGAGAATTTGTGATTACATTTCTTAAACATCATGGTCCGTCACTATTTTGCTATGTAAGACACAAAGAGTAAATATCTGAGCGGTTAAGCTAGAGGAGCTTGCTCTTGAATATAAAAGATGAGCACAATTTTCACTCACTGAAAGCCTGCTGGGAATGACATCTGTGCTACCACATGAATCCTTTGCTCATGGTTGCCTTATGCTCTTTTTCTCAGTGTTGATTACCAAAGAAATTGCTTTAGGTCAGAGCAGAATAAATATAACTTTTCTACAGCAGGATGACCAAAATATAACAAATAAATAATCCTTTTTTCTTTCTATTATCATTTCTCTTTTCATATATACTCTTGGGCACATTGTCCATGATATAAGACTGCCTGGGTCCCCTATTAAGTCTTGACTGCACAGGAGTTTTAACATAAAATTTTCACAGATGAGACAAGTTATTAAGTAATTAAAAAAAAATAAAAAATAAAAGCTAAGATCAAAGAATGAAATGATAATGTAGTGAATGCAGTTTAATCCAGATGGTGGCCAGTCACTAGTGGTGTTCCCTAGGGCTCAGTACTGAGGACGGTCCTATTTAATACCTTTATCAATAATCTGATGGAAAGGATCAAGTACTCCCTCAGTCAGTTCACAGATAACACCAAGCTGGGTGGGAATGTTGGTCTACCGGAGGGTAGGAATGCTCTGCAGAGGGATCTGGATAGTCTGGATAGATGATCTGAAGCCAACTATATGAGATTCAACAGGGCAAAGTGACAGGTTTTAGGTTTTACATTTGGGTCATAACAACCCCCCGCAGCGCTACAGACTTGGGGCAGAGTGGCTGGAAAACTGCCTGGCAGAAAAGGGCCTGGGGGTGCTGGTCAGCAGCAGCTGAACATGAGACAGCGGTGTGCCCAAGTGGACAAGAAGGCCAGTTGCATCCTGCCTTGGATTAGCAATAGTGCAGCCAGGAGTGATTACGTCCCTGGACTCGGCACTGGTGAGGCCACACCTTGAATCATGTGTTTGGTTTTGGGCCACTCACTACAGGAAAGACATTGAGGTGCTGTAGGGTGTCCAAAGAAGTGCAACAGAGCTGGTGAAGGGTCTAGAGAGTAAATTTTATGAGGAGCAGCTGAGAGAGCTAGCGTTGTTTTGCCTGGAGAAAAGGAGGTTCAGGGGAGACTTTATCACTATCTGAAGGAGGTTGGGGTGAGGGGGTGTTGGTCTCTTCTCCCAAGTAATGAGCAATAAGACAAGAGGAAATGGCCTCAAGTTGCACTAGAGAGGGTTAGATTAGATATTAAGAAACATTTCTTCTCTGAAAGTATTGTCAAGCATCAAAATAGGCTGTTCAGGGAAGTGGCTGAGTCATCATCTCTAGACATAGAGATGTGGGACTTGGGGACATTATTTAATGGTGGACTTGGTTGTGTTGGGACTATGGTTAGACTCAACAATCTTAAAGGTCTTTTCCAATGCAAATGGTTTTATTATTCTATAAAGGTCCAGCCCAGTATCAATTCATTTCTCTAATCAAAATATGCAGATCTGAACAAACTTGAGACATGTTCATAGTATTATCCAAATCATTAAAGGTAAATCCAGTCAACATAAACTTCATCTGCCTTCTTAGGAAAGAAAAAAAAAAACAAACTCAAAAACAAACTAAGCAGTTATAGGCAGTAAGTATAGTTTTTGGTTTAATATTTTGGAATTGCAGTCACTCACTTCAAACATTCAGGTCATTAAGGAGTTTTATTTGTTTCCCTTTTTTTTTTTTCTAACATTCAGGCTCCGGCATCTTTTAGCTCACCAGTTCTGTTTTTGCATTGTAGCTCTACTACAGCTTGCATAGATATTGCTTTGTTAGACTAACCCTCTCAGTGTCTTTAGTGCCAGATCTCTCATCTACAGTGAGCTGTTTAAGTGCATCCTGGTATGCCTGAGCACGAATGTTAGTTAGTACTTAGTCTTTTAAATTATTCTATAGAGGACTACTCCTGGTACTTCAGATCACTCCCTGCACTAGGAATCATTTGTATCTTTCAAGGCATACTTCATAAGACAGCCCAGTATGGCTACTGACACCAGTATAACTATCCATGCCCTACTGCCAGAATAGCACAAAATGAGTGTAGCAGGATCTTACCTCTCACCTAAAACCAAGACCTTATAGAGGTGGAGCCACATGGGTGCACTCATAGACCCACCGAGTTCTTTGAAGCCTGCAGACAACATTTCCCTCTGCTTAGATCTCAAGTCTGACTCTCTCAACAACAAAATGAGAGAGCTTCATCTGGAAATTAGCAACGCAACCAGACTTTGTTGTGACAAGGTCCAGTCAACACAACACAATATGTGCCGTCTCTCTACAGCCACATGATGGTGGTTGCTCTTCTCTCTAACCACATGTCTTTGTATCTGAGACATCAGCCAGAAGAGTCTGACCATATTGGTCCCTCTCTGCTCCCACAGGACTGTGTAGCTCTGGCTACACAAATTCAAATCCTGTGATTTGAATTGTCCCAGGACAGTCCACCTGTGCCTTTGGGATGCATAAGGCCTGCAGTCTATGTCCATTACATCCCTTTGTATTTACTGCCATCCCCCATGTCCCAGCTCGACTTATGCATGTCAATCAACTTATGCAAAGCCTATATTTCAGGATGGTTTGGGCATTCAGTGTAAAATTATCTTTCTGTGAAGGATTCCTTAGAGAGAAATGTGTAAGCTGCAGGTGGGAAGGCTGCAGGTGGAAGCTTCCAGCTGGAAAGGCTGGTTCAGGTATCCAAGACATGACAGTCACAGGCAGGCTCGCATTGCTTGACAGTACACCATTTTTCAAGACTTCCTCAGGGACACTCCCTGCAGCCTGGCAATCCTAAAATAGAGTACCCATTGTCTTCCAGATGTTATCCAGCTCTTCTGCAGAGAGAGCTGCAAGAGCTCATCTAACAGTTTATCAGCCTGAGCCTGACATTTTGGAAAGAGCAGGAAGAAATCCTGAAAATTAATGTTGCCAAAGATAAAAGCAGGTATTGATTGAGGGACTATAACAAAACAAACCTTTAGAGAAGATTTGGTGAGGACCTATTTTTTTCACAACATGGCAAACACTACCCCTTCTTCCTATTCTTCTAAGATGTCAGACCATCTTCCAGGATTAGTAACCATGAGGGTCATCCCAAAAGGCTTGTGGAATACCAAAAACTCATCGTCGTTCAGACTCTCATTTTATTGAGGAAAAAAAAAAGGCTCTCTGTACCTCATTAATCTAGTTCTTCCAAAGATTCCACAAGGAAGTGGAGAGTTCAGTAGATTTATAGAATTACAGAATATTCTGAGTTGGAGTACAAGTATTTCTGGATTGATGAGTTTAGTGACCATAAGAGGTTAGTTCAGCAGTTTCCATATCTACTTTATCTGCACTTTAAACTGTAGATCCCTAAGTGCTCTGATACCAGTTTTTAACAGGAGAAGGTGTTCTACTTTGCAGTTTCAGATTGATAAAATTGCCAAAAGGTAACAACACACACCCTTTTTCTGCTGTTCTGCTATTTGACAGCACCAAGGAAAATATTAAAGGATGAGCTGAACAGGTTTTTTAATGGGTCAGATAGGAAATGGCTCATCTCATATCTCCTAAACTCCAGTGTGAACTATTATACAATATAATTAATTTCTGATGAAGATGCATTTGATTTACACAGCACAGATTTATCTGTAAATATGTATTTCTAACAATGAAGAGAGAACACCAGCCCAGAATGAATGCAAGGTAAAGAGGGATGTTTAATATTTTTTTTCTAAGTGCTAATACATTTGTGCATACATTACTTCAGCAGCCATTTTTCTGGAGCTGTCTACAGAACTGTTACTCTTAAACTACTTAAACTCTCCCCTATTCTTGGTGCTTGAAAAAGGAACATTATAAATTCTTTAGTATCAATCTTCTTGGTGTATAAAACATATTTTTTTAAGATCTTTCCAAGTCCATATCACCTTCTTTTTTCCCTGTTGTGATATTCTTCTGCAGCTCTTCAGGTATCTTTCAACAAAATCCTCCTTAGTAAAATACTTGATTGCCTAGGGATAATAGTCTGTTTTACCACTTAGAGGATATCATGGTGGTAGTACTGGGGATCACCCCCCGTTTTGTCTTTGCAGGGCAGGTCTGCCTGCTTCCTTTGCATCAGATGGCCAGGTATAGAACCTAGCCCTGGAGTCTTACCCACTTGGTTTTGTCAAGTAGCCTGAGAATCTGTATCTCAAACTACCCAATTTTTCCTCAGGTCCTGTTTTCTGAAAAAGCATGCATTTGCAGCTGAAAATGATGATTCTATTCACTATAGGCTGTTGTCCAGGTAACTTTTGGCAATGTAGTAAGTGGCTTATAGTCAGTTTCAGCTAACTGACTAATTATTTACCTTCTGTAAATAATAAAATAAATGAATCAAATATTAAAAAATAATAAAATCAAACTATTTTTATTTGGAGAGACTAAGGTCAAAGACTTTTATTCTATTTCATTTTCCTTAGTGCCAGTGATGCATAGGCCACACATCTCCAGGGCTGCCTTATGAGAAAAGGACTGTACCAATAAGTTCCTTTCAGACATCTGTAACTACAGACCTGATGGTCTGTTTAATATGGCCTGTATGCTCATTTTGCTGTAGAGGATTTTCCAAGTATGTTATCTTCACTTCAACTTAACATTTTCCTTAGTATGCTTTAATTTATCAGATCCACCTCTTCCACAGCTGCACTGAGTCTGTAGACATGCTTTTCTACCATTCTTTCACCTTCAGATATGTGCACATTCTACCACTTTTGTTGATATGCCTTAGCATGACCAATGGTAGCCTGAGGGAACTGTCTCTCTCAAAATGCACACTGAATGACTGCATGAATGAGAGTATATATATAAAAATATAAAAAACCACCAAATACCAAAACCAAACCACCACACTAGTATCCACCTTCTCCTCTTATTGGCATTTATCTAATTCTTATGCACACATTAAAAAAAAAAAAAAAGGATTAGGAATGAATAGGGTCTCTCACTTCTAAAACAGTGACAATGCTTGCATTCTACTTTAGGTAAACAGCAGGAGCAGCAGTCATAATCTCTGTGGAGGAAACTGTAAAAGTCTATGCTAATATTTGAAGAAAAGAACTGTAAAATTTTTCTATAAAGCTTGCTTTTTTTTTTTTTTCACATACCTGCTTCATGAAACTCAGGGAAGGAGTGAAGAATATTCTCAAAACTGGTCTGGCTTCCTGAATCTTAGGAGTTCACATAGGTCTGACCAAGTCCATGTTCAGATATGAAACAATGTCACCCTGCAGTCTTCCCTTTGCACACACACGTGTCCTTCTTCCTCCCCCTTTTAGTCAGTGATAAAAAAATGGGAAATAGGTAAGAGTGTGTTGCAATGCCAGGCATTTCTACTTGGGAAATTACAGTGTTGTATTTTCTTTCTTCTCCATGGTGCATACCAGTATGTAGGGTATAGCTGGAAAGCGAGCTCTTGAAGCCAATTATGAAGCAGGATATGCAGAGCTGACCAACAAAAAGATGCTATAGCTGAAAGAGTTCTGTCTGTTTTTCAAGGTATCTTCAACACACCAGGAGCTTTTCTGATTGCATCTGGGACAATGACAGGAGAAGTAGCCTTTAATATGCACTTATGAAAGCACACATGCAAGAACATATATATTTACACATGCATGTACTTTTCCATGAACAGCCTAATTTTTTCTTCATACACGCGATGAGTCTTATCTTGTGCTGAGTCAGATGTACCTGCAGATTTCTGAAGATGCCAAAGAACCCTGCCAGATTTCCTCATCCACAATGAAACTTGAGAATCAACCAAGGTTAAAAAAGTTGGTTTCAAAGATATATAAATATATTACAACCACACTTAATTTGTCATTAAATAAGCAGAATGCATGTTTTTATCTGTCTATCTAGATATCTGTTGCATACAGGCACACACACATCATTTACACAGCTATAAGAAATAGAAACTGTATCAATTATGTTAGTCAATAACCTCTTCCTGGCAATTATAAAAGATGACCTGATCATTCTGCCTCCTCTCTTTCTGGCTATCTGTGTTAATAACTGTAAGGTGTTTCTGAGACATCTCTGGACCCTAGAGGGAAAGGATGTTTACTGGAACATGGGAATTTATCTTGTTGAGAGTATCTGAGTAATCACAATGGACCGAGTCATTTCCATGAGGAACCACTGTTCTACAATGTATGCGCATGTCAGCTGGATGTTTTTTCAGTGTGTTGATTTATGTTGTCGCTATTTTGTGCTGCCTAGGTAAAATGGAATAATACTGGTTTGATCCCTTGGCTTGTTCTTTCAGAGTACAAATTCTCAGTGGGCTACAATAAACCAAAAATCTGATGGCATTCAGTGCCTGAGCTGAAATGGTAAAAGATAGATTAGATATACATTGTGGATATATTAGTAAATTAAATAGTATTTGCCACAAAAGGACTGGCTGAGTAAAATCACTATCTCATTAGAGTTGATCCTAAAGCGGTAAGTGTGCTGCAGATACTCTTATCAAATATTCCAGACAAACAAACAAAAAAACAAGTTACACTTTGTTTGCTTTTATCTAGTTTTTTAAAAGACAGTCACAGAGTCTGAAATTCACATTTCCAACATGAAACAAAACTAAATTCAGCAACAACCCCTACCACATGTTCAAGACCTTTCCTGAATGTTCCAGATTAAAATAGCCTTGGGATTTAAATGTCTTATCCTATTCTGATTAAAGTCAACATCTTTAGACATCAAATGAAAAGAACCCATGGTATAATTACTATTGTAAGACTGAGAACAAGCAAAATGAAAAAAAAAACCAACCCACAAACAAAAAACCAACAAAAAATATTTTGAAGGAAAAAGAAACATTAAAATCACAATAGCCAACCAAGATCAGTTTTCCATCTGCCAAACATTGTTTCAAAATAAAATAAAACTTGCTGAGTTCATCAAAGTAGAAAGTGCTTTACTGCTACAGCCTCCAGATCACTGTAAATCTAATCACTAGAAAACTAAAGATGAATGCAATGAATTAGCTGGGAAAGTGATAACTGGTTTTCATTTCTTTTACTTCTTACAGCATCTTAATCTGAATAAAGTATCATAGAACCCTGGTTGAGCCTAAGATTAGAAAGAAATGTGTTTAATGCGTAGTTTAGAGTCAGGCTCAGCTGTTAGCAGCTAAGATAATTGCTTATCAAGGAAAAGATGATGAAGAAGAAATATATAGTAGCAGTGCATAGTCAAGAAGGATGATTGCAATGTTAGAATCCACAGAGGATAAGCTGATTTGCTACAGCTTTAAAACTGGCTTTTATGCATGCTGGATCTTTTATTAGGATAGATGCTAATGTTTGTTATATTTTTGTTCTCAGTAGCATTACAGAGATCCTTATTTACTAGAGGCTCTGCTGATTTCACCCTTTTCAAAGGTTGGGGACAAAGCTCTTTTTCAGTAAAGTGACAGGAGGAAAGAAAAGCAATAATTGCAAGTAAAAAAACTTCTCAAATGTTGTTTTTAATACTATTGCATGAAGTTGCATAGTCCCATCTAGTGGTCAAAAATTACTTTACTCAATAGACGAAACAAATACAGCACCTAAACCATAGTCCCAACAGATCTGCAAATGTTGTTATCTGTTTAAGCATTGTACCAATATTTCCACGCATTCCAGGCCCACTGTATTTTGTTGTATAATATCCTAAGGCAGAACCTTATACAGTGAATGCTCCCTGTCCATAGCTAATTCCAGTGAAAATAGATACAATTACATCTCAAAACTGGACACATCTAAAGAAAGAGAGCTATCACGGATTTTATTTTGAAACTGACTCTGCTTCCTGAATATTTTCTTATAGTAAATATCACTCTCTAATGGTATTCTGCAAAGTGGCAGCTGATGGTAGCATCATAAACAGCACTTTACAGATATTGTGGATTATATCACAACTGACACAGCAGAATTCCATTTTTCCTGCTATCATAACATCTCTTTCACAGTCTCCAGAACAGTATTTCAATGAAGGCTGAGTCCTACTGCTAGAAAGATGCATATTTTTATTTGTATTTATGTGCCATGTGCCATATTTATGACTATTTAGAAGTCTCTAGCATTTGTTGAAAACTGACTGGAAATTTTTTTAATAAAGCTCAGAAACACCCTTCTTATTAAGCTAGTAAGTAAATTAATCCCTAAGGGCATTCACAGTTTACAGAGTTAACAGGCTGCTGTTTTGGAAACAAAATCCCTGGTTGTTGTGATACAGCTGGATTTCTAGTAATGGCCGCAGTCAAGGGTTAGTGTATAAATTGCACCCCCTTGAGAAGGAATGTGAGCAGCCATAACATTCTTAGGAACAGTTATTTCTCTCTTTCGGGAAAGAATAGGAAAAATCTTGTTATTTTTTTGTGTAAGTAATGATATGCGTAACATGGGTGGGGTGACAGTCATGTCTTTTTCTCAGAGTTGATACAATTACTGTCATCACTGCTGCAACAATGCCTCAAAGGAACTCAAAGAGAGTAGAGGGGAAAGGGACTAGAAAATACTCTTAGATTTGAAAGTGGACTACTCACCAAAGCCTCCAGTTATAATTTTGCAAAGCAAAGGTTATGTTGCCTTACCACCTCAGTGACACTGCCCATTGCACAGCAAGCCCTATGCATTTTCTCAGCATAAATCCCATTCATTCTCTCTGGAAAATGAGATGGCATTTTCTTCTGTAGTTCTGCAAATCCATGTATTACCCTAAAAATATTTTTGTCAGCCATTTTGTGTTGTACATGCACATTGTCCAAGTAAAAAGTCCACCTTTTCTTTTAAAAGCTTACAAGAAATTTCATTGTAAGTACACCTGATTCCTTTACAACATGTCATACCTCTTCAACCCTAAACCACTGCATTATTACTTTGGCTGATTGAGTTACAACCAGTCAGCAAGAGGTAGGTTCCCAAGCCTGGCTAGGAGGCTACAATATATGGGAAGCACAAATGTGTTTCAAAGTTCCCAATTTATTTAACTTTCTCTGACATTTCAAAGCAAGCTTGACTGAAATTTTATTCAGTCATATTCAGAATAAAAGTGGAGGCAACCTACCTGGGAAAAAATATATTGTGGTGCATCAAGAAATCCAGATATGTGGGAAAACCTATGTTTGTCAGTTGCAGACAAACAATAGGAGAAATGCATATTGCAGGATGATTGCACGTGGGGTAAGAAAAAGCCCTGACCTCCTCCTGTGTAGTTCTGTATTGCACTAACATACTCTCCCTATGTTTATGGGAACAGAGTTGATTGCAAGTGGGTCTTAAAGTTATAATTAGATGCAGGAGCCAAAGAGGTCTTAAGACTAGAAATGAACTTCAATTAACTGAACTGCAAGACAATATAGATGATAGCTCATCACTGTACATCTATCAGACTTAGGATATAGTCTGTGTCTTGTTCACTTTCACTGTTTACACAGCTAAACCTTTTCTAACAAATCTGCCTCACAAAGTGAAACCTAATACTGTATAAAAATGTAAGGTAAAGCAGTAAGTCTACCCATAACAAGGCTTAGATCATGTTATTTACCTCAATTTTAATTTAAACTGTTGATGTTACTTGAGATAAACGAATGCTACAATTAAAGGAATAAAAAATTACCTGCTTACTAAAGCCCTTTGAAATGTTATACAAACAAAGCAAATGACAAGTATTCCTAGCTGTCATGTAGTCAGCAGAAATGTCTCTGCACGCGATCAGAGAGAAAAACAGAAAATGAAAGAATAAACACAAAAGAACCCACATTATACACACTTCAGTGCTATCTGTTACCAGGATAAATAAAAATGGAATAAGGATCAGTTAGTAACCAAGGTAAGTCCTTCAAACATCACAACAGTCTAAACTACAAGATCTTTCCAAGCCACAGACTGATTTTGGCATAGGAGAAAAGATGGAATTGCTAAGAGAATTTCAAATATTTCCAACTCTGAAATATTGCATGAGGTGGGAACTGGGAGAGAAGGATGCAGAGTTACTTAATATTTTAAGTTTTCATTAGCCCTTCTTCCTCTGAATATGTTCTGTAGTAGCTATTTATATCTTGAATGGAGTATTGAGAATAAAGAAAGAACTTCCTTTTTGAGCAGCATGGGGATAGGCAGTGTTGTAGAAAGTGGGTAGAAGGCAAAATAGAAGTTTTTCTTCTTAGGTCACCAGCTTGGAGGCCATACAGGCCATTTAAAAGACTGACATCAGCAGCACAGTTCTTTGGCATGAGGAACTCAAGAAGGTTATCTTTATCTAATTGCTCCCTAAGCATCACCAGAAGCAAGATAGCTTTTCATTACTTCCACTGTAGTTTTGCGATTAAATGCCACAGCTAAGACCTTTATTTGTCATTGTATTAGTTTCCTCCTATCAGTCTTTAACATCTATCTTCTTCTAATTTGTTCTTTCTCTCACTGTGCTTTTTATAGACGTATAAAACATTTGGGCTGTGAGAGATTCCTGCAAGCAATATGTATTTCAGAACATATTAGGTGGGTGTGGGTCTCTATAGAATTGCTTGGTCTTACTTTTTTTTTCAGAACTCCTGTGAGACTTGATATCTGAAAGTTCCTTTACACATATACTTTTATGTTATCTGTTAATCATACTTTTCATTTTAAAAATAGAAAATATGAGCATTTCCTGACTACTACAAAAACTTAAGTACCTCTTAAGAGTTCAGGTATTGAAAACACAATACTCGCATATTGTATTTTTTAAGAAACTGAGAATGTAAGAGGCTTTATTTGTTTTTTAATAGCTTTCTGTCAGTGTAGTGTGTTTTGAATTGTGTTGCATATAGCTTCCTAAAACAATAACAAAATCCCTTCATAAATGGCTCTCTTTGGGATATTTTCATTGTAGATGTCACTGTAGTTTACTGCATAAACAAAGTCTGGTGAATAGATAGTCTTGCTGCCCATGTGTTTTCAGGATCAAACTTTTTATTCTAATGCAACAGCTTGAGAAAACAGATTCCTAAAACCATGAATATATTTTCACCTCATTTATTTACAACGTATGCATTGAGTGAGCTTTATGAATACAAGAAATTAGTCTGTCCAAATAGGAGTTACAAGCCTCCTTTTCTTTTTCTATAGTTACTGCAGATATTCTAAAGATAATTTAAGACTGTGAGGCTTGGGAGTTTTGTTTTTAATAAAGTCATCTTCACTGACCCTTAGAAAGTTTGGGTTCATGTAATCTAAACCGATTATAACTAACGACTAGTTACAGTTAATGTTTATCACATTTACTTGTGGCAGTCACAAGGACTCTATAAATGACAACTGCCTGGTGAAACTGCTGTTATTCTATTTATTTTCTCTTCATTACATTTCATTCCTTCCCTTAAATACCATTTGCGTTCTTAATTCCTCTCACCTTTCTGTTTTGTCAGTAATGACCTCAGTAAGTCTTTGGAAGCATACACTTATTCAGCTGCCCTTTAAAGTCATAAAGTACATTTCTGTCACATAAATAAATAACAATGGTGGAATTTATTGTTGCAGACATCCTCGGCTTCCAGAGGGTCAGTAGGATTAAAAATAATAATAATTAAAATGAACATTTTTATGATAAAAAGATCGAGCTTATAAAACAAACCCATTTGGCGGAAATATTAAAATTCATGCCTCAGGGCATAAACAAACATTTAACTGATAGGTTGCAGAAAGAAACTTTTTCCTCGGGGCAGATTTTATAATTGCTTACCACATGTCTTCTTCTAGCTTTCTTTAAAACATGTTATGGCACTAAGAGTCACTGCTAAAAACAGAATACTAGAGTAGATGGAGGGCTGGATTGTTTTTGTATGGCATTTCTTATATACCTCCCACATAATTTTAATGCTGTTTTTATTTAGAGTTACTCAGTCCCAGAATTTACTAAACAGATTCTAAGATGACCCTTTTCTCAGCTATCTTTTTTTCCATTTTTTATTTTCTGTGTAGTTTATTCAAAGTTAACTTTAGCAGACTATTTGCAGTACTTATAGCTTCAGCTATGTTTTTCACCTTATAGCCTCATTCACACATTCTGTTTTCAGGCTACTAGAGTTCTGTTTTGTTTTGTCTGTCAGTATTCTGTCCTTTCTGGCTTGATTTCTATCTTTTCTTGTGGCTTTTCAAGTCTTACTGAAAGCTTTTCTCCTTTCTGAACAAGAATAGTTGGCATACTAGCACTGCCTTACTAAAAAAAAAAACCAAAACGAACAAACAAAAAAAAACCCAAACAGACAAAACCAAAACAATATAAATTACTGAAATTGGTAAAGGATTCTGGTTTTCCTTCTAGGAGCTTGATTTTCATCATACAGTTATTTTTACAGTAACAAAGTCTTTTAATTCACTCTAAATTGATAAAAGATTAATTTTTAGTTACTACAGACTAAGTCTATTAACACTGTAATCACAAGTTTGAAACATGTTCCAAAAAATTGAACCAGCTAAAAAGACTATAAGAAAACAGCTTCTCAGGAGTTCTGCGTTAAGATGTGAAGGAGGAAAAAATAGGGGAGTGTGACCAAAATAAATAGAATATACTTACAGGCTGAACTGAGTGGTCCAGTTCTGATAACAAAAAGCCTTTTATTCTTCTGAATTTATATTATAGTATACAAAATTGCTGTTGTCTCTAGAAAATGCAGCAGTGAACAATGTAAATTGACCTACATAAAATAAATGAAATATTTTTTTCTTTTATAGATAATAATTTTACATGCACTTTTTTTCATCCAGATATGAATCAGCTATTTAATTTACGTGTCATAAAGTATGCAGCTTAAATAAATGGAAGTTAAAACAGATGCAGACAAACTGACAGATGCTAAACCTTGTATAAATTCTGCAAGTATGATACACTGTACTTTGTAACCAGTTACAGCCTTTAGCTTTCATAAGTAAAAATTTATTCCAGAATTTGCTTTAAGATACCATTTCAACTAATGAGTTTCAGTATTTGTGTGATGATCCAGTTAGGAGGCGGCAAAACACAATGTGTCATGATAAATATACTTTTTTTTTTCCACTTCTGTTTAATCTACCAGTGATTCTTGCATATCAACCAGATCTTTACCAGGCTTCCTAGTGTTCCATATGATATTCAAAAATGGATATTGTTCTGCTGTTGACCTCGCTTACAAGGTTTCCTTTAAACATTACACATGTAGCATTTAGTACAGAAGTGTCCTCCAGTATTTTACTCTGTCTATGATCTGGTGCAAATAAATATGCACAAAAATGAAAAAGTGATGATGCTGACAGTCTTTCTGTGATTATATTTAGTTGGGTGGTTGCTATGAATAGTAAAATCCCCATACATTCAAGAACAAGAAGTGCGAAAGAACCAGCCTGAGGATACCAGTAGTAAAGTAGTTGAAAGTTAAATTGAGTGAGAATGTTGGACTTACATTTTGAAAATGAATCTTCTATTCATCTCTAGCATTTGCATTTCTATTCTTTTTATTCAAAGTTATAGGAAATTATGATTAAACCATAAAGGATTCAAATCAGAGACTTAGGGAGAATAAGTGTTCCTCTAGTTCAGAAACTTAGGCAGGTATTCTTTGCACTAAAATTTGGTTGTATGAAAAGTTGTTTTTTTGATGCAGTAGTTAAAAAAAAAATCACCTCAGATCATATCAGGATTATTAATTTTTGAATCTTTCTCTGAAATATTTGTTTATTTCTAGCTCACTTGTAAGCAAATCAGTGGAAAAGAGGTCTGAGATTCACAATATTACTGGAAGAAGAACAGCTATCACAGGACCTCAAGAGTTACTGCATGCAGAGGGAAGATATTTGAATTCAGGCTTTCACAAATACAGGGCACTCAGAAGATGATAGTCTCTTTTTATGACACTATACTAATAATTAAAATGTCCCTAGAATCTTCATCTCTTAATGTCCTAATCATGAAATCAGACATGAGCCTCTAACATGTTTTCTTTATCAAGCTCACTCAGTCCCAGACAGAAACTCCAATAAATATTGTTAGTGAAGAGCTGGGACCCACAGACCCAGTGGTGCTGAACTCACGTCTCTGGGCAGCAACTACAGTGCAAGGCTCAGCGCTGTATTGGCACCTCTTCTTGGCTCAGAGCAGAAATAGCGCAGGAGATTGCAGAAATATCTTGTCTTGCTCCTATTCTTGATGCAAACCTTTATTGAAAAATGGAATAGGTTTGCCCTCAAAATCTGACCCGAATATTTTTATTTTTTCTCGTCCATTCACAACCCCTTCATGGATCAAGATCTTCTTCGACATGTGCATATGACAACTATTTGAAAGCTTCCTCCTGTATAGACAATGGTGCTTGTCCCAGACATCTCAGATTCCTTGCACTTAAATTTTTCCACCTATAGGGTGGCAAAAAACATTTTCTTTGTTCTTTCAGGTTCTGACTCAGCTTAGTTTCACCCTGCCAGCCATCCTGTGGAATTTGAGGAGCAAACTCATGTTTTTAGAGTCAAACCCCAAGAGGCAGAAGGAAATAAACCTCCTCTAAGAATTCTTTAATTCTTCTACTTTAACTGCTATGTATAACCAAAAATTCATTTTCCTCAAATTAAATGTAATTCTTCTAATTACTCCGTTTACTAATATATCAACATTTCTGTTGTAACTCTGCCTTACGAGTCAATAATCTGAATGCTTGAGCAGTTTACTATATGTTACTTTCCTATAGTTCACAGCTAGGGGAATTAATTTAATTTTGTCCAGACCCAAAGCAAATGTTTGACTAAATGCAATTAGTTTACTGTTACATGAACAAACCTAGCACAGGATTTCATTACATTTACAGAAATTTAATCTAATGCATCAGGGTGGGTTTTTTCTAGTATTTAATGGACCTTACCAAGATCAGTATAAGTAAATCACCCAAAATACTAAAGCAATTTCTTCTACACTCCTCTTTGAAGAAGCAACATGTATAGCTAATCAACAGCTATATACTGTTCGTACAATCATATGAAGGAAATCTTTCTTTGTTCTTTTTTTTTCCTTTTTCTATATCCTAGATGATAATCAACTGGCTGCCATGTAACAATAATAACGTGCTTTGGGAAAATAGCTGCATAATGGGCACATTAAGACAGGATTTGCCACATTGACTTTCTAATTCAGTGTTCTGTCTCCAACAGTGGCCAGTACTGAATATAGCAAAAGAAGATAAGAGATTTATTATACTGTATAAACACATGACAACTTATTCAGATAGTATTTATTTAAAAATATTTTATTTACTGTCTTGCATCACAAGGCATTATTTCCAGTCTATCCACCAAGTATAACTGTGCTTAAATTAACCACACAAACACATGTATTTACCTCTTCTCCCAGAGTAAGACTGTAGTTTTACTAATATCTCATGGCAATGAATTCATAATTCTAATATTTTATTGAGAAGGCATTGTTTCTGGAGCTACATAAACATGGAAGGCTTTTTTTTCCTGTGCAACTGACTAAATATGCAGCCAATTGAATTGCCTGCAGTATCCACTAATAATAAGCCATGGCTACCCTATGTTCTTTTACAGGTTCCACTTCAACATCTTTATTTTGAGCCCTTTTGATGTTTGTAGTAATTTTCCTTCTACCTTAGAGGTGTGACTCTTTATGTTAGTTTCTCAGGCTATAGTCTTCAAACTACAGTGTTTTGACTCAGGCAACTTTTTGAACTCCAATATTAAGTACTTTTTTAATGTTAGAATTTCTTTCTATCTGTCTGCTCTGACTTTGTAACCTCATTAAAGTAGGAAAAAAGCGTCAGTCCTGTACAAATCCCTCTTCAGACTTTTTCACGTTTACATATATCAGTTTCATAATAAATTTTCATTATGATAAATGACAACTCAAGACTCAGTTTTTGTTTCTGTAGTGAATTGCTGTAATAATCAGAAGAAAAATGTAATATTTTGCAGCTTTAGTAAAATATTTTGTCTCTTAAAATTTTTTAAAATGCAAATGCAGTACAAAAACATTTTTAACAGAGACTTTTTGGAATTTATTTTTTTAATCAGATTCTAAACTATTGCCTAGAAGGTAATAGTGCCTAGAAGGCAATTTCTTCAATCAGGATATGTTACAAGTCTTTCATTTTTATGTTAATTGCAAAATCATACATTTGCAAAGCAAACAAGCATTGTCTAGACTTGAATCTTATTTATAAGATATCAACAGAAAATTTAACAATGCCATGTAAAACTTCTGTTAGCAATTCTTCACTTTCAGAAGAAAGCACTCAGCAATTTGGCTTTCACTCGGAGGTACATTGCCTGTGTTGTCACAGAAATAACATAATGACTCAATTTATCAAACCTTTACTTGATCTTGTTAACAATCTATTGTATTTTAGAAGTAAAAAAAAATTCAGATGTCATTTCTGTGTCCTAGATTATTTCATCTAGCAAAAAAAGATTGATTACAAAAAGAAATTATTCTCAATGTAGTGAGCTAGTGCAAACCATTTATGACCTAATTACTTAGAAGTTTTTCAATTTTGTAGCTTTTTTCTCCTGGATTTTCCTCTGTGTTAGGTGCCATTTATTTTCTCTAAGGCAACTTAAACTCAGAAAAAACCTATCATGAGTTCTGACTAAAGAGACCAATATATGCAAGTGCGTTTAGTTGATGTAGTTCAAATTTATGCACATAGACTATCCAGAATTAACAACAGCAAAAGAATTATAGCTTACCTAAGAAACATTTTTGCAGCCACTTTGATACATTGTAATGCTATTCTAAATTTATTCTGATTTCTTCTTCCTTTTGGATTATTTCAAGGTACTTTTACATTCTCAGTGAAGCTTTGTTCTGCAAGCAGTTATTAGAAGCAAAGGGAAAGAATTATATCTTTTGAAAGTTTTGTGGTGTAAGTAAACAGGCAACTGAGGAAAGAAAATGGATAAAATAATCTTAAAGTGTCCCGGATAAGAAAAAGGAAAAAAAAAATAAAAATAATTGTAAGATATTTGGTACGCATGCGCACACACACACAACTATCAGTGTATGTGTACAGTCACACATATACACAGGCACAAATACACACAGATGTCACCAGAGAATAACAGAAAAGTTATACAGCTTCATGGATTTTCATTTTCATTTTTTGCCACTTTCAGACGTCTTTATCACTGCCTCAATTGCAATAATGTTACCATATTTTGTCTTATATTATATGACTTTAACAGGATTCTCAGTGCTTTAGAAGAAGTTCATAGAGAATTACATTTTATTTAAACAGGGAAAAAAATGGAGATGAAGTTTTATAGACTTCTATTTTCAGTGCTTTTTCCTGAGGAAAAAACATCTTAGTTGAAAACTGTGATTGGTTTCATTCATAAGTAAAATCACAAAAGTGCTGCTATAATAATAACACAATCTTTACTGGTCATTTTACAGTAAAAAAATCTAAGGAATGTTGACACAACAGTTAAACCAGCTGCAGATCTGAATATCCACAAAAGACTACAAGAAAGGAAAAGTAAGGTGTATATGATAAATGTCCTAAGATGAGTCAGGAGTTATGTGAGTTCTGATAGCTGCATGGATACTAGTTATCATGTACCTCTGAGTCCAAAGTAGCTATATAGAATACATTGAAGGCACATGATTAAAAACAGCCTTAATCAGAAATATTCACCAATTATGGCCATATGTGTGCTTCTGGACTGATTACTAAACTTAGTAACTACAGATTAACATCAATTCCAAAACTATGTGAAATTGTTGTCCATGAACCAGAATTAAATAAAAAACCAGTGCTGATGAAATGACGGGTCACATGAAGGTTTGTAGACAGGCAACTGGAGTTGCCAAGGAGGCTACACTGGCCTCGGTCAGGCGCATGGAGGAGAGGGAAGATGGAGCTGCTCTCTGCCAAACCAGCATGATCCATCCTACCACTGAGCCCCTGTGGAGGAGGTAGAATATTTACCAAGTGAAAAAGCTGTAGAAACTGATCTTATATGTGTACAGAGATAATGGCAGGAGAGCAAACATATGTTTTCCTTCAGAAACACAGAGACAGAAGTAAATTTTAGTTGAAAAATTAAACTTTTCAATGTTAGATTACTTGGAATAGGAAGTTCAAATAGAGACTCTTACAATTAGCTTCAACCTAAGTGCTGCACATACAGGAAAAATTAACTTATAAGAAGTAAAATAATGATGACTGGGATCTCTGCCCTTTTACCTGCCAAGTGCAGGGTCTCATCCTGAATTCTCTTGTATCTAAGTGTTTGAAAAACTTTATGGAAGAGCAATTAACTTTAGCAAAATTACTGTTCATTAACCCTTTTTGACATTAGAAAATAAAACACTTTAATGAATTGACACTGAAATTAAATTTAATTGAAACCTAGAAGATACTGTACCTCCTTGAAAAAGATTTTATCTTTTATATCAGCAGACACCTTTCATTCTAGTTGTCAGATCCTTCTTCAGCCCACTTTTTCTCTGTGTAAATGTGAAAGCAGTATATACAAGCAGTTGATAACCATTTTATTTATGTGACCACAGCAACAATCCATGATAACAGCACATTTACCTGGAAAATAGAATTAAATTGATCCATGTTGCTGATTTTAAATAGCAGTCGTTCAATTAAAGTGTCTTATTCAAGTCAAAGACATTACTTTTGTGGGAACCTAATTCTGGTAAATATATAGTTTTATGTTTTATATACTTTATACCAGAAACACCCTCTAAAATTCAGACCCTCTTAAAATAAAACAAGATTTTATGGTCACGAAACGGAAAAAATAGCAGCATGAAAGGTAACGAAAATTACAAAGAGTTAGTGCAGTGAATCTTGATCCTTTCATGTCAATTAATTGGAATAACTTCCAAGGAAAACTGGTTCCCTCTTGTTGAAATATAACAAATTCATGAACAAACTCCTTATTTTCAGGAAAAGAAGTAAGATCAGTGTGATTGTATGATATTTAATTATGTCAATTAATAGGCAATGCTAATAAATACACAGAAATATAACAGAAATATAACTGAAATATAGAACTAAGATCAGAAAACCATTTTTCAAAATCCCAAATTACACTGTTAAATCACAAATCTATTCACAGCTAAGGAGTGCAGACTTCAAACCAATATATCTAACTACTGATGTTTATATGCAACATCAATGTGATTTAGACACCCAAATCCAACAACCATTCTGAATATACCAGCCTGAATTACAAGCTTTTGGAGCAAGATAAGCCCTGAAGTAATGTAATGCAGCCACATTGACAACATCTAGAATTTTACTGTATATAAGGCATGCCGTACATCTGAGCTGAAAGAGAATAAGAGCAGCCACCTGTAAATAATACCCAGGCATGGTACAAGGTGCTTAAGATACTATATTACAAATAAACCTATGAAAACAGCTTCCGTTGTCATCATGTCTAACTCCTTGTTTCCTGAGGCAATCTGTATCTTACAGTCCAATTCCTTTCAGAAGGGCTCACTTATCAAAGGGGTTAGGTGACACAGACAAAATGGACTTAAATGAAAACCTACTTCAAAAACTCATTCTTATGATGGCTGCCAGGTCCCTACTATTCTAATTTTTGCTGCATTTGTTTCCGTTGTCCTTGATCTTCTGTGTCATGTGCATTTGCTCTTTGACTGGGACAATTTCTCTGTGGTGTTTGACCACCATTGTTTTTCCTTTTGATAAATTTCTAGCAAGCAATTATATGATCTATGAGCTAGACAGAAAAAGACAGTCTTTCAGCACTCTGGTAAAATGACCACCCTACTTTTCTGATTACTCCGGCAGCTGCTGTCTAGACTTCATCTATATGACTAGAATTGAACAAAGAATTCAGGTCAAGGGCATAACAGTGACTTTTGTTTTATAAGGGTTTCAGTATTTCAGCAATTAAGTGGAGCACTTTCTATTTCCACAAATTCTTGAAATTTATTGGGTTAAAAAAGGCAAAGCTAAGTGTAGCAGCAGCACTTGTGGTGGAAACATGGTCAAAAAGCAGAAAAGAATTAAGACACAAGATTGGCAGTATGCCTTTGTCAAGACTGTTTTCTTTAATTTTGGTTGTTGTCTCAGAAATGAAAGGACAGTGTTAACATAACTCACAAGTCACCATAGTACAGGCAGAGGCTGCCCCAAAGAGTTCCCAGTTTCCCACTACTTTGCTGAGTTCTCGCTTCTTGTACAAGTGTTCAATGGTAACAGCCCCAGAGCTGCTTTGGTGTCTCATGTTTTCACTAAAACAAAAAACCAAACAAGCTTTGAATCTCCCAAGTCCAAAAGATTGCCATTCTGATCAAAGAGCCTTATGTTCAGATAGTGTAGCTCTTGTCTGATGCCTAAAACAATGCATTAAAGGTCTGTCCTACACTCACAGAAAATTCTGGAAGCTTTGCACAAGATAGAGCCACAGACGCCGAACCATCTGACTGAAGCAAAGTAATATCATATGTATATATATATATATATATACATATATATATATATATATAATGTATGATGTATGACATTATATATTAGAGTCAGAAAAAAAATGTTCCATAATTTTTGCCAAAGTTCTTGGTTCACAGGGAGAGATGGAGTTCTACTATTTTTTGAAGTAGAGTGGTAAGACTGCTGATGCCACAGAAAAAGAAAAAGTACTGAGATACCAGTATTTTTTCCCTGTGTCTACTGCATCCTTTATGCTTACATTAATTAGTTCTCAATACTGACTTGGACAGTTTTCTACCTATCAAGTTAATCAAGGTTGACTCCAAGAAACTGATTAACCCAAGTAGTTAAAAGTGACTCTATGCAGCTGATCATCTCAAGTAGCTAATAAGAAAAGTTTTCATTCCCATTTAGTTGTGATGAATGGAAATTATGAGAATATCTGACATCTTCTTGCAGACCTTTCTCTCAAACTACTGAGAAAAAAAAAGGAAAGAAGAAACTGAAATAAGGTATCAATTCCTCTTCACTCCTCCAGGACATATAACAAAATAAAAAAATAGCTGCCCAACCCAGTCTCTATTACTTATTTTATGCATTATATAGTATTTCCTTTGAAAATTAAATCATTTCTCCTTGGATATCTTTTAATATAATACAAAGGATTGTTTTTAATATTCTCACCTTGAACCCAAGATCTTTCCTTTAACTGTATCATCAAGTGTGCATTCATGTGTCCTACTGTAAAACTCAAAACAGTATCTCAGAATGAAAATGGATTTGCTGAGTGCCATACAAAACCCACCTAAGTAGAGCAGATTGGAAAAGCTTGTCTCTCAGCCTTGTCTCCAATAAGCCAACGAATAGAAAAAGAAACTTTCTTCCTTTGTGGGATATCTTCATGTATTAAAGGCAGAATAATAATTTAAAAAATGTATAGTTCCAAAATTTGGAATTCTGTCCCATTTCAAAACTCTTATTTATGGCAAAATAGTCATATTTATTACTGTAAAGTAATTTCAGAAAAGTTTGATGTATAAGGAATTAAAATTTTATTTTCACTATTCATTTATGTATTAACATTAGTTTTTCTAATATTATCTTTCTTTCCTCTGGAAGGACTTTCAGTATGTTCAGATATGTGAAAAGGAATGAAGCTCCTCTGAACAAAAGTTTTTCTTACTCAAAACATTCTTATTGTTGTTAAATCTGGCAGAAAGACACATGAAAATGTATCTGAGAAAAAGTATGAAGCATGATTGAGGAAGTTACCAAGCAACCACTGTTTAATGATAAGACATAATAATATTTTCTATACAATTAGTGAGCCTATATGAGAAAAATATCTATGTTAAATCATAATATGCTTCAGAGAAAAAAATTCCAATACAAAATGCAATTTTAATTGTAACTATCAGCTGATGAAGATAAAGAAATAACACCAAATGCATGACGTACTTACTGGAGGCATTGAAAACAGAGATAGTTTTATTGCACCATCTTTTCCAGAGATGAGCTACTACAGTCAATAAGAGATATTGCTGACCTTGCAGTGTCTATAACATTCAATAAATATCTAGTGCAATCTACTAGCAGTTTATTAAAATGTCTCTATAACAATATAACTGTATTGTCTTGCAAAATGAACACATCTGATATGACCACCTGCTCACTGCTCCCAAATTTACAAAAGAGAATCCTAAGATAGCTAGTTGAACAATTTCATGTCTGTAGTGTCGGTAAATTAGCATAGAAATGGTGCCAGTGTAATTAGTTCATTTAAGGTCTTTAAAAAAAGCAATAGCAATATCAGTATACTCTCTGATGTTGCTACAGTAAAACCAAAGTAAAAGCAGTTTATTGTTAATCACTTCTGTAAACATATAAGGAGGGAATACACACACACACAGAAGATGCAGGGGGTTTGTATTTTTAACCAGAGCAGATTTAAGCAAGTAGAATCTGTTAGATTAAAAACTATTTTTGGATCCTTTTTTTTTTTTTAATGGAATACCTTCCTTCCAGAACATTCATTGAAACAAAATTTCAAAGAGAAAAAAAGAGGAAAAAAAGAAAATGAAAAACCAAACCAAAACACACAGACACACAAAACAGCACAAAAGTGTGAGAGAGTTCTTCGAGTTAAAAAGTAGTATATATCCTGGCACGTGTGTAGTTAAATAAGAATGTCTGAAACATTACAAGCAATATTTATGCTCTTATTTGCAGGATTCTGCATTCTAGCTTTACAAGCACATATTCAGATATGTTTACACAAGGTACCTGACTTCAGAGAAAAATTTTTCAATATTTCTTACAGCAGCAAGGAAGCAGGTGTTAATGAGGAAGAATAAATTGTTTATAGGCTGCAGAAACATTCTGACTGCAAAATATATATTAGTATTAATAATAATAATGACCAATAGATCAGCTGTGTTCAGTGCAGTCAAAGTGAGATTTCTCTTCTGTTTTACCACTGCGCATAAGAATCAACTATCTATTCCATCACTATTACCAGCTTTGACTTTTTCATTTTGTTTTTATGTTGCTATTTTTCAGTAATCCATAATTCTGAAAGTACTCCTAGCAAAGACCATAAGGGTATAACTTGACTATCATGCAATTAATTTTTGATCATTCCACAGAGGTGGTTTAATTCAATGTGCAATTATTCATATGATAATTTAAGCAACAAAAATGCAAACATTTGTGAATCTCTCAAAAGAAACACGTCAGTTCTCTTATTGCTGTAAATAGTTACTACAACAACAGATATCTCAATGTAACTTGAATTTCAGAAGGAGGTTGTAGAAGAACTTGGATTTTAAGAACAACAAATGCACAAAGACAGTGTTCATCTTTCATAGAACAAATAAAGCCCAAAATATTTTGGTAGAGCAGGGCCTATTTGCTTGAGTTACAAACACATTTATATTCTTTCAACTTAATGTTACTTCTTTGCTTGCACTGCCTCATTGTACATTGTTCCTTGAATCTGTTGCAGACAACATACACAGAAAGCCAAACTACTCAGCCAAATATGCTCTTAAACACACCACTAATATCAGTCAGTGTTCTTTTTATTCTTTACAGACTGCCACTAAAATTTTGCTTTTAAAATGTCCCTATTCCCTTCACTGCTGTTATACAGTCTATGTTACATTTCCAGTCTGCTGGTAAATCTGCATCATTCTTACCAACATTTTCCTCTGTCTTTTTGTGTTATCAGAAATTCTTAACATACATGTTTCTGTAACTGTATGGTTAAATAAGATCTTTGTTTTTTCTTTTTTTTTTCTATTGGTTTGTGTTTTTTCTGTTGTTTGGTTTGATTTTTTGTTGGACCTGGAGATAGTTGGATTTGGGGGGTTTCACTTAGTTAGGAGTAGATTGGTACTTTGAATTGACAGTACTAGTTAAACAGTAAGGTACTACTTTTTAATTGTATTGAATTTTCCTGTATTGTATAGCTTTGTATGGAAGTGTCATCCTTCTACCATAAATTTAAGAATTATACTGCTGTAATTCCACTGACTCCAGTGAGCTATTCTTGTTCACACAATCAAGATGGGTGTTTTTCAATTCACTAGATTTTTTAATTATGCGGTTGGGCTGAAATCCGTGACTTGTTGACACAGTTCATTTCTTCCATAGGGTCTGGCTCACTGAGTAAAATACAATACAGATAACAAAAACAATCTAAATTACTTACAGTCATCATGTTAGACAAGCCTTTTAGCAGTTTTAATTTGTGGTGAATATAATGTTCAAATGAAGCCAGAAAGCTTTTTGAGTCTTATTTACTTCTGTTGGCCTTTTCTTTATGAGTGAAACAAATCATTAATAATGATTGCTCAGAAAAAGATTTTCCATCAAGAACTTTGGTGTAATTGTTCATGACTGCACAAGTAAACACAAAGAAATGTGTGTATTCTTACTAATGGATCATATCTTACTTTATCAGTGATGAGACAGTTTAACTCCCAAAGAGTAAAAATAAAAATATTAATTTCCCTGAATATTTCCATATCTCCCTCATTTGACAAGAAAAAAAAAATTAAAAAAAAATCTATTTGGAAATCTTTGTTTTCCAAGTGGACAGAAACAGGTGATGAGTCTTTGCCCATCCCAGAACACAGATCTAAGATTACTAGGGTGGGCAGAGTAGAAAAAAAAAACAAAACAACAAAAAACAGACAATCCATGAAGTTCTGGATCTTTGAAATTCTGTAGCTTCCATATAATTCAAGAGCTGCCCCAGGGAAGATGCAACTAATGAATAGGTGCATGATAACTACAAAGCCTTAAAGAGAAGTAACAGGCTAACAACTACCCATAGGGTGGACAGAAAGCTGATCATGTACCAGTTATACTGTGCCATCAGTTGACAAAACCAAGGAGGACAAATAAAAGAAACACATTGATTTTCAGCCACAAAGACTATATTTTTCCAGTTGCTATCTTTTTTTTTCAGAGATTTTAAAATTGGTGTCAATTATTTTGAGGCAAGTTTCTAAATATAATAGTTCAAACCAAAATTTAAAATATTTAATTCTATCTTCTTTTTACTTCTCTTTTTCTGGATGAAATAATTCTTTTCAGCCCTCAGGTTACAAACTAAAAGGTCATAAATGGTATCCATCCTTTTTCTCTCAGCTTTTACCAACAAATAACATAATTCCAATTTTATTGAAACCTGCCCCACAAGATACCTTTCATGTTTGCTTCTAATCTAATATCGCAGCAGGAGGCAGAGGTAAAAATCTTCGTGTCATCACTATATCAAGAACTATAAAACCAATATGTTCACACAAAAGAAATACTGTAACAACAATAAACGAACACATATTATTTTTCAAAGCACCTATGTAGTAATTTCCATTGTCTCCTAATTAGTTCAGGCAAATAAAAGAACACATTTGTCCTTTGAATAGTATGCATATATATCTCGGATACATATGTATCTCTGATAGTTTTATTACACATATTATGTAAAGCTATATTTGAATTATCAGTTATTTGGATTTATATTTTAATTGATATTTATTAAATATATATTTATAAGCATTGACTTCCGCTAGGAGGCTAGATCTACAGGAGAAGGAAAATGCCAAATCTTGCACAAGCAAGTGATAGGAAAATACATACATTCCTATTTCAGCTGACCTTTAGATCAAGGACCTTCTTTTGCCCTAGAGCATCTGTCAACAGGCACTGTCACAAAACACCATTGCTAACCCCAGCTTTCAATTCTTCTCTCTTACTATGGCCTACAGTTCAGGTTACACCCACCATTCCAAGCCATAAAAAACCTGGATTTTGCCTGCAGGGCACTTACTGTAGCTCTAACTTTCTTTTCTCTTCAGTACTTAAAAAGCCAGCTGGTAAGGGTAACACTCCCTTTCTCTGATGTAGTTTTCTTGGATAAAAATAACTGTCAGTCTACATGGTTTTTAGCAGTAAATAATGAATTTATTCAGTGCTACAGACAAACCAGACTGAGTTTTAGACAGAATCAACAATTTCAAAATCTGCTTAGTTTTAAAATACTTACAATTCTGCTTGTCAGCAATGAATTACAGATTGCCAACCTGCCATTTCAAATGAAAAACACCTCTGACATTCTTGAATAGTGTTAAAGAAAGTTAGGGTTTTTCCTTCTTCTCCTTTTTGTTGTTCTTGCTGGCTTATTTTGTGGCTAATACTTTATTAGAACCTGACTTTAAAGTTCATCCTGGTATTCATTAAGGATAAATAGAGATAATAGAGATATACAATGACAACCTCGACTACATTGTCATCACTTGCACTGGTGGGACTTTTGCCTAGCAATTTAATCTTGTCCTGACTAACCACCAGGCAGCTACTTAAAATTTGTGAATAAAATAATAAATTTTAGATTACTTTTGTATTAAATTTTGCTTTATAAGCAAGGGCACAATTTCCTGAAGAGTCAGCTTTGAGTTTTACTCTCAATAGGAACATAAAAACCCAAATAAGAAAATAAAGATGTAGACTCAGAGAAAGACTTGTCATAAAAAAGATACAATTTTTTTTATCATGTGTAGGTGAGACTGAAAACAGATAAGATACAGGATTCCATATGACAAAATTGAAGTATCTTGGACCCAAAGAAGGCAAGGGATGTTATAACAGCCCTGATCTATAAGCAGAGCAGTATTATGAGAATTCAGGACAGTAATTATGCTAAATGACTGAATGTTTTCACTTTGCTGTATGGGTTTTATCCAGTGATGTATGTTTTCCTTATCATTAGGCAACTTTCTGTCAAATGACTTACCCATTATAGAAATTAATTGCTCTGCCATTCTGAGGTGTATTTATAAGAATAAAGAAAACTGTTGAGTTTATTGAAAGTCTGCAAGCATAGGCACCCAAAGTAAAATAGATGTGCAGCTGGGGAACAACAACAAACTCTACACATAAATTAAGCACATAAATTTTTTACACAACTGCCTGTACAGTCCCCCGTATATCTCTCTAATGTTATTTAAATAAATTAATATATATATATATAAAAATACCTAGAAATTTATTTGTCTTTATTTTGTTCTAATTTCAGCAAACTGGACAGCTGGTATGCAAAGAAATGGAGAAAACTTGTGAAACTGGATAAACTGTGGTGAAATTTGCAGGCTGGCTGACCTGACACATTACCCTTTCTTTGGGGGAAGGACTCTGGCAATCTGCGTTTCATAACTGATGAAAAAGCAGCCATATTTTGTGGTGTTATAGCCTATGCATGATAAGTTAGTTTACTACTGCTACTGTATGAGGGTGTATTGTCATGTGCTAAATCTAAGTGCTTTGCTTAGAAAAGGCAATTTTAAGCTGCGACTGGGAACCAGGAACTCAAACTGGAGCCTGCTAACTCTCCGTCTGAGCCACTGTAGTCATTGAGGGCCCTGAAAAGCATCTTCCCATTGCCATGTCTCATTACAGATGCATTTGCTGCACATCTCTGGCTGCTGAAGGTCAAAGGCGTGGTTAACCCAAGGTCTGTAGGACCAAAAGTTAATCACAATATTTCCTAGTGTCTGCAAGTTCAGTTATGGTAGATAAAGACTGTAGAGAAACCACTGAAGAACAGGGCAACAATGACTAAGCTTATCCTCTTGCACTTTGGTTGCTTCTTGCTATCTGCTTGGAGCCCAAAGGTGGATTTTTAGCAGAGCTGTTTCTCCCTGTACCTTTGATTAAGGGAGGTTCTCTGAACATTGTTAATGAAATAGTTCACTGATAAGGCTAATACAGGGCTTCAAGGCTTTTAAGGATGACTTTTTTTAAGGTCTAGCCCACAGGAGTGTGAAAGCACAGCTTCAGTACAGAGAGCATCAGAATAACATGTTGGGGAAGAACTTTTCAGTTAGTGTGTGAAGAGTGTTCATCCCTTGCCCTAATTAACTTGATTTTAAAATGGAGCAATATGTAATAGTTATTACAAATGCTTCCTAAATGGAGGTTTAAGGTAAACAAGAAGTGGAGTGGAGAGGGTAAGGGCTCTCCCCCTTTCAGGAAATCGAAAGCAGCTACACTGCACAGCAGGATTTGGCTTAGCTTCCATCTTAGTGTTTTTCTTGTTTTTAATGTGAAAAAGAGCTGAGGAAACACAGCCTTGTGCAAAACAGCAAAGTATATGAAGAATAATAATAGGATTTTTTGTAAGTGTAGTTCATCCCGCTGTTATCATTTGTTAAACCCTTCGGGGTAGTTTGTTCTTCAAGTCTCACTTTCTGCTCATGTGCCATGGTTCAACCCCAGCTGGCAACCAACCAACACTCACTCCCCTGGTAGGATGGGGTACAGAACTGAAAGAGTCAAGTGAGAAAACTCGTGGGTTGAGATAAAGACAGTTAATAGGTAAATCAAAAACCACACATAGAAGCAAAACAAAACAAGGAATTTATTTCTACTTTGCATCAGGAGGTAAATTGTTATTTATAACACATGAATTGTTATTTATCAATTTTGTAAAAATCTAGATTTAATTTTTAAGAAATCCAAACAGTCATTAAGAATACATCTATAGTTCTGTCCTTCTTCTGTGATGTAATATGAATATGGTTTTGTAAGCAGAGCTACACTTTAAACAAAGATACGATAAGAAGGTTCAGAAAAATCCTATTCTGCTTTGCTTTTAGATACATGTTAAAATTCCAGACCCAGCTATTTGCAGAATATCCACTGTGTGTGTGTAAAACAAGACAAATTACTTCCTGTTTTGTCGATTTTTTTTTTAATATTATAAACAGTTTTAATCACAACACTTGGAATTACTTCTAGAGTATCTTACAGAATCTCAATTCCCTATGTTATGAAACTTTATATTCAGGCAGAATTTTTCCTTTCACAGAATCTGTCTAGAAAAGCAGATGCTTCACTAGAGCATTCCTGTGCCTTGCCATGTGATAGTGAAAGGGATGGTTTTGGTCTTGCATCACACTCCAAAAAAGAGACAAAGACAATTAATTATTGCAATCAAATGAGCAGGCTGATCTCTTTTTACACAAATCAGAATAATTCTTAAGTTTACGTCATGAACACCAAGACAATATTTTCATAAATGCCCACATAGAAAAACAAGAGGGTTTGGTTGGGTTTTTTTCACACAGCAGTATGCTTTACAGTTCTAGAACATAATTTACAAGGGTGAAAAATGCAACTAAGCTTCCCACTGAAAAAATTTTAAAACAAACAGTGTAGAATACTCCTCCAAATTTCACTTAGAAAAAAAGAAACCAGGACAGCATTTAAGTACTACTAGTGCCAAACTGTTAGCTCCGTGAAAATGGGTATATGTAGCAAGATTGGTCACATCTATTTTACCTTTTCTGTAAAACGTTTTTAGCCTGCAGAGTGTGCATCTTCCTCTCTTTCTCATTGTCATGAGAGAGAGATAAAGGGAGCTGTTTAAGAGTCTAACCAGAGGTTGCCCTTGCTAAAATTGATGCAAGAATCTATTTTAAAAAATTATGTATCTTGCCTGATTATTCTACCTCTGCTGATGTAGCTTTTTTTTCAGATAACTTCATACTTCCAGTAGCCAATTTCCTCTGGAATATCAATTTCTGCAAGCAGGAATAAAACATATATTGAAATAAATAAAAGGGATGGATGAAGCTTTTAGAATTAATTGACCACTACACACTGATGGTGAGTTTAAGTCTTTACATCCAGGTATTACTGTCTGTCTCACTTTTTCACAATTAAAACAATGTGCAACAAATCGTTTTTGTTTTTCATTCAAAGAATTTTTAAGAATATCCAAATGATGTAAGATTAGACCTGATCAGGAAATTTCCAAAGCAAAATAACAATTCTTGAAAACATAAACTCTTCAGAAGAAAAGATTGCAAAATCTTGTACCAGAAAAAACACCCCTTGACTCCTAGACAGTCTTGTCTGAACCAAGATGAGACACTATAGTATGATATTAATGCTCAGTGTACTTTCAGATCATAAGACTGAAACTGGTAGCCCAAACGAAAGATGAGACCATAGACTTCTATGAAGCACGTCTGGATCAATAACTCCTGTTAAAGGTCTTGCATTTTGCATAGAAGAATGACAGGTTAACTCAGCCAGACAGTGGAATTAGACTAGGCCTCTGTTCAGTGCACATAGACTGACAGAAACTGGGGCTCCTCCAAGAATTTTTTCTGTAGTGTGCATTATAAAAAAATTATCAATATTACATAAATCCTGCTCTGATCAAGAACAGTAAACCAGTTCTTCCACCATTTCCACATAAGTTTTGTAACCACAGAGCGTTAGCAACAGGTTCCTTCATTTTTACTGGAGATCACTTTAAAACACTGTAAACGCTTCAGTAAATTTGCTTGTAATCTCAGACACTGTATATAAAATGTATTTAAAACACTATTTAAAAACCTTGTTAACATAAAACCTTCAAAATAAAAGGGGCTGTAAAACACAACTAATAAAAAAAACAAAACACTATATTTCTACTCATGTCCCAACGTAAACAAAGCATAAAATTTTAAAAAATATGAAAGCAAAAATATACACATTTAGATGATATGTATTTGTGGCTGAAGTGCCTGAAAAGTTTAAACATACTACTGAAAAGTCCATGTTCTCCATGAAGTTTCTAAGAGGTTTTAGTGAAATATTTTCCAAGTTCCATATACCCAACAGGAAAAAAGAGAAAGTATCACCATAGAATTAGTTGTCAATTGCAATAATGGAACTAATATTGAAAACAATTTAACAAGACCATTCCCATCTTCTCATGCCCTGTTTTCTTCAAAAACAGAAACGTTCATCATTTTTGTTTCTCTACTCATTTTGTGCCAGTCAAATGTAATACAATCCACATAATTGTTTTCTAACATTTGTGCTTTGTATTTCAGATCAAGTTAATGCTGCAGGTAAACAAAGAAAGGGAGCAACAAAAAATAAAGCAGAAAAACCATTGACTGGTAAAGAACTGTCTGAAGTAGTTTTATAGATGAAATTTATAGAGAATTATAGACCTCACTGGAACAGAAACACTGAAGATAGGTGGAAGAAAGACTGTAGGAAGAGACAAGGTTCAAGAGTTCTAGACTGAGAATCAGAAGGTATTTCTTAAAATCTATGGCTAGAAAATACGTTCCTGTGTAACTGTGACACTTTATGTAAAATCCACCAAAGGGACACAAATTATTCCAAAACAGCATGAAAGGTTTAGGAGCAATTCTCAGAGATGCTACATTATCTAATTCCCCTAGAAGAATGAAAACTTTGCAGGATACTAAGAATATAAACACAAGCATCCAAAGACAGACATAAATATTCAGATGACTAATGTGGATAACTTCCAAAAATGCCATAGACAATACTGTCACCCTACAAACCTGTAGATATGCAGTTTCAGTTGTACTGAGACAAATGTACAAAATGTACTTGGATAGCTCAGTGTCATGGTTTAATGTTGGTATTCTCCAATTTAGTACTCCGACTAAAACCATGTGCTGTTTCCTGTCCCCCTCTCCAGATGGAGGCACAAAAGGCAAAGATCACAGGTTGAGATAAGAACAATTTACTGTAAACAGCAATTAAATAAGAAAATGAACAGTAACAGCAACAATATTAATAACAAAAGATATAAGCATAGAAAAGGATTCACATGGAAAGCCCATGACAACAAACAACACCAGACGGGTTCCTCCCCCAGGTTATCTCGATCAGAAGGAACCCCTTCTCCCAGGAAGAGAGGAGAGTCACTTTCCCCTGCCCCTGGCAATGGCATGAGGTGGTCTCAAATGACATTAGGGTCCTGGCCATGCCCCCTTCCTGGCTACTGCAAAAAATAAACCCTGTTCTGGCAGAAACCAGGACATTCAGCTATCAATATGAATGTATTTTCTCCCCAAACTCCAGCTACAGTACCTAATTTCTGGAAGATAAGATTATTGCATTAATCCAGACATCATTTTTTGTGTAGAAATGTGAATTCCAAAACCAATGTGCCTACCCAGATCTCAATGAAATGCCCAGGCACATTCAGGTAGTGGGTACAGCTTGCAAGAATGGTCCCATGCTTTTCTTACAAATCATTCTCCTCTCACAATTTTAAGTTGTTTGTAAATGAAGAACAGAAAAAAAAAGAAAAAAGAAAAAAAAAGAAAAAAAAAGTCCAAATCCTAACATATATATATATATAACAAATATAAAAGCAATTAAAAATTTGCTAACTGTGCATTTCTAAATTCAATCAAAGCTGAGAAAAACCATTACTTCAAGAAGTAGTAGACTTTAAATACATTTATGCATGCACTGTTTCTTTTTTGAAAGGTCAATTAAGTGTCAAAAGTGTAACTAAAAAATGAGAAATTATTTAATATTCAGCAGTTACAGCTTCCCTGTTGGTATACATTATATCTAATTATGTACTTTACAATCATTTCAGAAAAGAAATTCATAACACATTTATAAAATATATTCAACACATTAGTCATAACTAGATTTTTAAGAATACTTTCAGAAACACAGTTAATTGGAAATTGACTGTACTTATATAAATTGTTTTTATTTAAATGTGTAAAGTGTCAGCAGACAAAATAGCTCCAAAATCCCTGGAATACACATGGTACCTTGTAAGATACTATCATAAATGAATAAAACAAACCACCACGTATTTATGAGATTTTTTTTCATCCTTGACTAGCTCTATTTGCTATTAAAGGATTTTAAAAATAGTAAATACATTCCTGAGAAATCTGCTCTATGAAAAGAAAAATACATATTTTGAAAATTGTGATGCAACTTCTGGCAAGCCGGCAGTAAATGTCACAGCAGAAATCACAGACCACTGGGTGTTTGATGCACAGTAGTCAATAATACTGTCACTATTCAAAAAATTGTCTCACCTGTGTTTTCCTACTTGGAAATATCTCATGAATCATGGACAAAAAGATAATGTTATATTTTATAAATTGTCCTTTTCAAAGTTACACTCTGTAAAAAACATATTACTGTGGCCCAGATCCTCATATCCCCATTCTCACCAGATACCTTTTTGGTCAGTCATGCAGCAAGGTGACATTAAAACAAAAGAAAGGATATTGAAACCTTTCCACAAAGGAATGAAATTGCTGTAGCAGCAAGACAGCCCTCAAATGGGCCTGCAGTAAGCCAATAAGAAAGTAGATCTTATAAGCCAGCAAGATAAGTCAACACACGTATTCATTTTACTAATTGCAATTTAGTATTCCTGGATTTTTCAGAAGACTGTTGTTTCTTTTCTAGCCCTTGCAAAAATAATTTTTCACCTTTTTGGTTTTGTACTTCTGGAATTAATTTAGCAATACCCTAGGGAAAAACCTCTATTATTTTATAGAAATCTATAGGCAACAAAATGCCTTTGTGTTGGTAACATGTAGACTCTTAAAACCCCAAAGGTACACAACGGTCCCCCAGGAGTCTCCCAATTCTCCAGGATTTTGATCAGCAGTTCTGTAAGTTCATCTCATCTTTGAAGAGGGGTCATCTACATGCCCCTTGGACTTATTGGAGAAATCGCTCCTAATTGGAGCACAATATTAATTATGACAGAATACTTGTGACTTCATCCCTCATAAAAATATATACAATATGTAAAAAGATAAAAATTGATTAATGCTCAGATCTGTGTATGCTTTTAGTCTTGTTCCTCATTTGTTTTCCTCTTAGAAGGATTATTAGATTGGTTAAAAATCACCCCTCTGCGCAGGCTGAAGTGCAGAACCATTCTCTTTCAATAGAGGTATTGAAGATCATGAAGTTGTCTGTGGGCACTATGACAGCAACAGTGGTGATCCCGTTGGTGTGACACCCTTTTACCTGAAGCAAGATGATTCCTGGGTATGCAATCCCATGCAATGGCAGCCCTTTACTCACTAAATATTAAAGCAACAGAGCAGTGCAAAGAAGTCAAAGCCTGAACCAAGAATCAGTAATACTTGGGGAAGGATTCCTCAGGGCAGGGAGTGAAAACAGTTTCTTGATCATGAATCAATCATTTTAATTATGCATTAGTGGAAATCTGTATTCTTCTATGTCTTCACTCTTCCATATCTACCTCATGATCATCAGTAGCGAAGTGAATTATTTTGTTAGCTTGCACAACAATCAAATCCATGTGCATAAGTCACATGTGCAGGTTTGGTAGTACAGGGTGCCTGTAGCTTTGAGTTTCTAAAATGTCATTGACATTTTTCTATCTTACTGACCGTAGCCACAAAGGAAGCTATTTACAGTTTAGTCTCAGTGAAGTCTTCAATATCTTTGTTTTCTTGTGTAAAGGATGTCTTGCTATGAAAATTCAGTATAAATTTTAGAGGTTTAAAGTTGAGATATCAGGAAAATAATTATTCTAGTAAAGCACAGTGGTGAATACACAATTGGCTGATAACTTGCATATGAGCAAGTGAGATTGAGAGTATATTGATTGCATTTTAATTGAGACAGAAGACCTTTGAAGCATGAATAGTCTAGTATCTTTATATTGATGGATTTACTAGTGCACCTGAATGTAAGAGCAATTAACTGTTAAGTTAAACTTATTGAGTTTGAAGCTGTTTGGTATCCAAGGAGAAAGTTTTGCATTCATTTGACTGTGTGGAAGTAAAGTTCCAAAGTACTTAAGAGCTTCCCATACCAGCAAGCAGGCAAGAGGGTACATCCATTGGCTTTTTACCACCCGCCCTTTTCCAGTGACCAGCTATGTGAGCTTCACAGCAACTTTGCCATATTTTGATCCTCAGAATGGTACCACATATACCAAAATCATAGTAACTGATTTTTGGCATAAAATAAAAATCTAAGTTGAAGAATAATCCAAGCAAGGGTGTTTATAAACACTTTCCATTGCTGAGCCTCTTAGAAGTCACTCCAGGATGTTACATTTTCCTTCACAGCATGACTCGGGTACATGACTCTGATACTTTACTAGAGTCAGTGCTTAAAGCTCCTTTCTTCAGACATGATGTCTAATGAAGATGTAATTTACAGATGGGGTATTTCATGTCAAAACATCATCAACGAACTCCACTGACACATATTTCAAGCTGAAAGTATGTATTAGGTTTGTCAAAGCATTAATATACATAACCTTTTGAGACCTACAGCATCAGTACAGTACAGTACAGTGTTAAGTGAAGCAGACATACTCCAAACCATCATATACTCTACACACTCCTGTTAGCTATATAGGTATAAAAGTTACTGTAACTTTAAAAGTCATAATTAAAGCTTTTATAAAGGCTCTGAAACTTTCAAGGAAGTTTTAAGATATACTGTGACAGCAGAGTTTGCAGATATAAAGGCCAACTTCCTGTATATATTATTTTTTTGCATGCATTAAACTTTTAGATTTTGAAACTTAGAAAGCATTTAATTGTGTCTTTCCTTACTAAGCTACAATAGAAGCTATATAGAAGTTATAATTATTTGAGTGCAAAGTAGTCTTTTACTATGGAAATGTGAAGGAAGTAGAAGGGAGACAAAACCAAGATGCAATTGAGTGTCTTGCTGCAGAAAAAAAAAACCAAAACAAATGATGAAAACAGCTTTCAAAGATAGATACAGCATGAAAGAATTTGTACGAATTTCTTGAAGAAAAACTGCCCACTACTGGCATACTTTATCTGTATGAATAAGAAACTCTACATGCCAAGATAAAGTTGCTAACAAAGCAGATAGTTAATATAATTTTAAGCGAGAAAAGACACAGGCAAAAAGTAAAAGCAAAATATTGAAGAATGTTCCATTTATATGACATACAAAAACATCCATGTACCTCAAGAGAAAGGCAGTTTTACAAAATCCTCAGTGCCTGCTATTGTCTACTACAGGTTTCATTATATGGAATTATGTGCATTATATTGGCTATTCCTAAGGACAGGAAATCCTAAAATAAAAGTGTCCTAGTTCTGGCAAGGACAGGGTTAATTTTTATAGTAGCCAGGAGGAGCATGACTAGGACCCGGAGGAGTCTCTTCCATAGCAGGGAGCACTGGGGGTATCAATGGGCTCTGTGTGGTGTGCAGTCGCTTGTGAATCATTTGTCTCTTTTGTACACTCTGTTATTAATATTGTTGCTGTTTCCAATAAATTCTTCCTATCTCAATCCGTGATCTTTACCTTTTGTGCCTCCAGTTCTCCTCTCCAGCCCACCACGGGGACATAGGGAGGGGGGAATGAGTAAGTGACACATGGTTTGGCCTGTTTCAGTGGAAATGATAACCATTTCTTAACTAAGACAAAAGAAAAGAAATATCTGATGACTCTTAAAAAGCAGAACATCTAGGTAAAAAAAAATCTGTCAAAAATTAAGAGGTTGACGAAGGAAGAGAGAAAACATTGGAAAACATTGGAAATTTCATGCCGCTCATCAAGCAATTTCTTTAGAATTACACAACATAAAAATAAAATATCTCAGGTATAAAAACAGATCTACAGCTAAACAAACACTTATTTGACAGTTTGCTTGCACTTGCATAGATGAAGGGACACTAAAATTTAATGAAATTTACTGAAATAATGAGTCTTATTTTACTGAGAGGACGATCTTAAAAAAAAAAAGGAACAACACCTGCAATAAAATATAGTTTTTAAGTGCATTTTATATTCTACAGTCTTCCTCAGTATCAACACACATTCATCAATCAGCAAGTGCACACTCTGAAGTGTTAATATGGTTTTTAACTTTCTTCTGATACAAACCCACCTTTTTATCTGTTTCAAAGGCCTGCACCAAGTCTATTTGTCCTTTTTCACATGGCAGTCTCAAGATCCAATGAGCCTGAGGTTCTTTCTGTTCTTTAGACTGATAAAATACAGAGTTTCTGCACGAAAATACAGAGCAAATTTTGCCTTTAGGAAATTCATTGCTATCCTTAAAAGTGGGAACAATTATAAGAAAAAATATCTTATTAAGGAAAAGTAATGAGTTTCAGATGGAGGTAATAGGTTTACCATTTCGGTTTTTTAGCTGTTGATTCCAAGATGCTCTGTATTGGAAATATATGGGAGCTGCTCCTTCCAAGACCTGAAAATAGTGCAAGATTGCAATAATTATTGTTGTAGTAGTTTGGCATGTACAGTTTGGCATTTACAGTTAGTCCTCTTAATCAAAGGTAATCTTATCTAGTCACTAGTTTTGCAAAATATTATTGTAATTAAAAACACCATACACAGAAGTTTACTTTTGCACATTTTGGATACACAATGCAATTTATCTAGGAAACTTCGCTGTTAGATGGCTTTAGGGGCTTGTCAGCTAACAATCTTAATAGTATTCAACAACTTCATAACAATACTACACACTTGGTAAAGAGCTAGATGTAATATGTCTTGAGATGATGCATGATTAGACAAATTTTTCCCTTGTATTTGTACTATATTGTTTAAAAAAAGCTTACACCCTCACATATGTTTCTAATTCAACAATAATTTTTTTCAATAATTTAATTCAACAATAATTGGCTTGGACTTTTGCAGTTAATAGTTCTAAGCAGTCACCTTCCCCTACTTTGGGCTCCCTGGTAGATGAGCAGCTACATTGCATTTTCTCTGATCCCTGACCAAATGGATATGATTATATTTGTAAGGAAGACAGAAGACAACCAAAAGTAACATCTGTGCCTATATTATTTACAGCCTTCTGTTAAAGATTTTAATTTTTCCAAGCAAGCCTAAGGTGACATGGAATTACAGTTTTGTTTCCAGTCAAAGAATTCTGAATAAGAAGAATCTCTAATTTCTGTGAATATCTACCATTTACTATCATTATATCCATCTTTCTATTACCACCACTTTCTGATATTATATTATTATTATTCCCATTACAAATTTGCCACTATTTTGTATGTAGTACTTTAATGTACCAATGTCACAGGCATGTAGATAATTAATATGCTGGAAATGTGAGGGATATTAGCATCCATGAAAGCTTCTAAGTCATATGAAAAAAGCTGTGTATGAGGGGCTAAAACCTAGACAGAAGACTATACCCCAACAAATTAGGCAAGCAATTCCTATTCTAGCCCTGATTCTCCTACATGAGCAGAGACAATCATAGCTTCTATGTATATGGGTTTTCTAGCTGGGTCATGTTTTTTTTCTGTAGAATACAGACAGGATTCCTCAATGATTTGCATGATAAGCAACAAAATTCATTCAGATAAAACTGCAGTGCCAAGCAAGGAATTAATCTGAGGTGTTTAATGTGCTGGACTATATCTCCAAATAAGTCACGTATGTCCCCAGCCCCTTCTATCAGCCATGAGGCAAGACTATTTTGTGCTATAATAATCAGTGATACAGCTACCTGCCAACACCATCAATACCCAGGGGCATCAGAAATTTGGATTCCAGAGCAAGATCCCATATGTATTAAACAAGGCTCTGTTGCAAGTAATATTCTAGACCCATGATATATTAAAGCAGTGCAGAGAATTTCAGAAAAAAAAAAGTGCTGTTAATTTTTTTTTTTTTTGCTACTGTTAAATTGTCTGCTATTTGACTGGCTTTTACTTTATTGTTTACAGTTGTTTATCATATATATAAAGCACACAAATTTCAACCTGTGGATTGCTTATAAATGTAATGACTGTAATGACTTTGGTTTAAATAGGTTTTATTCTCATGAATATTCAATCATTTGGTTTTTTCTGCATTATATTGTTTTCTTTCTTGTCTGGATGACATAAAAATTTGAAATGGTTCTGCTTTCTTTCATATCCAATGCTATTTTATGCATAAAACTTGGATATGTACCCAAAAGTGCATTTTCTTGAATAAATTTTCCTGCATAAATATGTGTGCAGGGGATGGGGCTAATTAAAAAGCCCATATACACAGTCAAGCCCAGATTGTATTGGGGAGGTAATGTAATTGCTCCCTTGCTGCACACTGTGAAGTGATCTAAAAATGGAAACTGCTCTACTACTCGGTTAATGGAACAGATTACAGTACAATTCAAGACCTTCCTCTCTCACTCAGAAATGACTGTGGACTGACTGAGAGAATTATCTCTTTGTCCTGAAATGCACATATAAAAAGTGTGATTTAATGACTTTCTCTCCATCACTACAAACATGTATGGATCCCACTTAAATCTGGTAAAACCTAAGATAATCACAATGGAAAACATTAGGAAATGGCAGGTACATAGCCCACTATGTTAATGCAAACCTCAGACTGTTTTTCCAATGGGTCACTTTACATTTAGCTGTATTAGATTTTACCTACCATTTCACTGTTACCTGGGTCTTGTAAAGTCCTTCTATGAGTCTACTCTGCCTGCCACTGACCGCCACACTACCTTCAATAACACAGTATCATCTCTCACACACTCTCTCACTGTTTGTCTCTAACCAAGTCATTCTTCTGTTTATCTTTCAGCCAATGACTAATCCATGCTATGGTCTTTCATCTTGCCCCATCAATACCTTAAGCACCCTTGGAGAATGTTTGCCTTTTGGAAACCTTAGTACATTGTTTTAGAAGACCCAACTATTCCATCAATATGCTTGCTGCTGCTCCAAAAGGACTCAAAGAAGCCTTACAAAGTCATGACATCTGCCAACAGAGCTGTGTTGAACTCTAGCACCGCCCCACCCAGAGTCTGTCAGACCCTGCCCTTCACCAAAGCTTCTGCTAATCTGCCCAGTACAGAAATGAGAATGACCAGCCTGTGCTTTCCCACATTGCTCCCACCAAAACTTTTTTATTTAGAATGTTAGAGTTGTCATTCTGTCTCTGGATACCAGGGCTACTCCAAAAGGTGACTACAAGAGTAAGGTACTTCATGCTTAAGCTGTATTTGAACTTCTATGTGAATATAAACCAGACCTGATTATTTCGAGGGGCTTCCTTCCATCTAATTGTACCACGTCTTCTTCTGCAGTCAGTGTGTTTTCAAACACGTCCTATGCTGAGTGCTCTCTTCCTCTGTTAGAGCCTTACAGGGTGCAAATTTTTTAATTTCTTCCATAATAAACATCAACGCATCAAACTCATGTAACTTCCCTGAAATGGCCTCATGTTCTCTGAGTGCTACTTCTAGAATCTAGTTGTATAATATTATTTATGTTTCCATTTATTTTATTCCTGTGATGGTTGTTCAGCTACATCCACTTACAGATTCCTTGCCAGTGATCACAATGATACTAAATGTAAGAGTCTGTGACAAACGATGTTATATGAAATCATCCTCCTGACCAGTTCTGTTCAATGAGAATTGCATTCTCTTTGTAGTTATTATCATCATCTCAGATAATCACCATAAGTAGCATCTCAAAGCTTTTTCTTTCTTTTTGTCTACAGAAATATTTTTATAGCTCTATCTAGGTTTTCCTACTATCCAGTCATATGAGAAAAAAACTTGCCACCATGTAGATTATATCACATAGCCTCACAGAGAGGATTAGAGGGGCAGAATCACCTCCTTTGACCTGCTGGCCACACTTCTTTTGATGCAGCCCAGGATGCAGTTGACCATGGCCCTGTTGGCTCATGTCCAGCTTTTCATCCACAAGAACACCTGAATTGCTTCTCCACAGGACTACTCTCCATGACTTCTTTTCCCAGTATGTACTCATATCTGAGATTTCCCTGACCCTGATGCAGCACCTTGCACTTGGACTTGTTGAACCTCACAAGATGGGTTCACTTTTTCAAGTTTGTTCAGTTTCCTCTGGACAGCTGATTCTCCTCTTCTTGATCTTGACTACCTATCATGGATTCATCTCCTTCCAGCATCAAAGAATCGTATGTGTTTTGTATGAAAAACAATAAGGGCATTGGTTTCTTTGCAAATGACTGTTTCTACACAAATGCCAGGAATACATCTGAGGTATACTTGTAAATGCACTAGCTATATGTTTATGTATTCACTCCATAAAGGGTTCAATATTCTGTCAGATCTCTCATTGCATGTAATAGCAACTGGCATGATGTCATCACACTGTTGGTTAAAACATTACCGAAAATAAAGGACTGTTCTTACTCATTGGCATTTTTGTCCTTTAATGATAATGCTTTTTATTTCCCAGTTTTGCATAGCATCTTGTGATTTTCTTTGTAACTATGGCAACTATTCATTTTTGTTCGAATAAAAGTGTGTTGTAACTCCATGAGACTTGCTGGCATATAAATTAAGACTGCCTGCTGGAACTAGGATGCCAGAGTTCAGTTTTCCCACTTAGCTTTAAATTGACATGTTCACTGTTGATGAAGAAAGTGCCTGTCTCTGCTGAGGAAAAAAAAAGATTTGTCCTGAGTAGGTGGAAAAGGTCATTCAGTTCAGTGCACAAAGCACAGGTGCTGATGACTACTGACCAATGAGTGAGTCAGTCAGGCTGAGCAAAGAAAATACTGGAATTACCTTTTGCAAAGCTATGGCATCAATACGAGTCAAGAGGAAAGGAAGAGGGGAAAAAAAGGATGAGATGTGAAACCACAGCTGAAACCTATCTTCATCCTAGAGAGAGCAGCTGAACTCCTAGTCATGAGAACACATTTCAGCAGTGCTGGTGGTTCACAGGGGGCTGTGGTGTGCAGAATCACTGATGTAACATACCAGGGTACTTGTTGCTGACTGCCCTGCTGTCATTCTCCAGGCCAGTGTATCCCTGCCCCTTAGAAAGTACCTGCTAGCACCTAATTCCTCCTAAAATAAAATTCCTGAGCTTTTATTACTATATTTTTGGAACGACATATTTCAATGGATTAAAGTATCACAACAATAGATTTTTCACTTCCTAATTCAATCTCTGTTTCTCCTCTTTTGATTCCTCAGAAAAGGAGATTTTCATCAGATTTTTCAGTCAGTTAACGCTAGAAGGTACAATTTTACTTCTGCCTGTATAGTGGCATTCAGAGTGGAGAGTCAAACTGATTTCAGACCAGGTTACTCAGTTCAATTTCAGCAGCATTCCTCATGAAGTATCTGGGTATAGATGAAAGAAGAAAATGCCTGCAGCAAAAGTAATAAATGGATCATTTGATGAAGGACATTGCAAAGCAAGGTTAACATAATACTCGTATTTCTTCTTAATCCAAACAGTAGTTTATCTTGAAATATTATCTCCAGAATTACTTTCAGAATTCCCTACCCAACCTCAGTACCAAGTTTCATAGCATTACTTCTCCAGATAAAGTTCAGAGTGTGTATAAATTTCATGTGAATTGAAACCTGGAAGATTTATATCCTTTGATCTTTGCAAGCCATCATTACACCATTATCTTCCCAAGCATTAATTAATAATAAATGCTCCATCCATCATGAAGCTAAGCAAAGCATATTTTTTCACATCCTCCCAGCTCCAGGATCCAAATTTTGTTAAGAAAGCTTAGCACTAGCACATCTTCGTTTCCAGATGCTTGAGTCTCTTAGATACAGAATTAATGCAGGAGGATGTTTTAGTATTATTATTTTTCAGATTAAGCTAAAACAAGTATCTCTGTTTGATTTCCTTTTCTATGATACTACATTACCACTAGCTCTTTATTGTGCAGAAAAAAAAAAACAAACATTGGTGTTTCAGTAAATTATTGCAACACAGCTAGACTAAACATTAGATCTCACACATACACAGTTTCCAAGCTGCTACATTCCCATGATGTCAGGTTGAGGTCAAGATGACTGAAATCATTATTTTCTGAATTTTAAATTCTGGTATATTGTTCAGTGGAGATGCATTTATTATGTGTCAATGAAAGGTAAATAACACACAAGTAAATTTTCGGAAGACTGATGATGGATTAAAGCCAGTTTTGACATATCTGCTAATCTATGTATCATGCTCTTGGGGAGAGCTCTGACTTGAACAACTTTTCTTCAGAGTCAGAGATCACTGCTTCAGTGATTCTGCCTTAAATCTTACAAAGCTTAATGGAAGTAATATCAAATGCGGCATCCCTTGCTTCAATTCACAGGAAAGTGCCAGAGCAAGGAGAATTTTGCCCACCAAGCACGTAGGTGAAATAGGAGCTAAAAATTCTCCCCTACTTCCCTTCAGTGGGGCACTACAGCTGATAAAATGCAGTTCCAGTTATAAGAATTCATCACAAAAGGAAAGGTAAAGGCAGGAGAGAAAGTATGGAGAAATTTTGGAAAAGCATAGGGATCCTATGCACAGGAAGCAATCTTGTCTCCTGCTCCCAAAGGTCAAAATGACTGTCCTTGACACACCTCCCAGAAAAACTGTCTCCCCATGGGAAAAGCTTCCCCATGCAGTGTGTGTTTGTATGTCTACAAATCAAACATCAGCTCCTTATAATTTTTTTTCTGAGAAGGGTCTAGCCAGTGAAAAGCCCCAGTGGCAGATGAAGACTGGGACTAATAGATGTCATGTCTTTGGTAGCTGACTGAGAAGATGCTTCAATCTACCAGATTCCTCTAAGGAGTAAAAGAAGCAATGTTTCACATCAAAAGTATGAGCATCACCACCTGGAAATGGCAAATGTTACTCTTCGTCATATTCGTTTTTCAGATTCACACTGCCAACTGGAATTTATGTTATGCATAATTCATGCACGGTAAGTATAAGGTTATTTTAGGATTATATGTTAGTACTCAGAATACCTTTCCTGTCATCTCAACATACCCTAAGTCACACTATCAGTTGTTTCCTTAGTCCAGCAAAGTAAGTAAAGAAAAATAGGAATTAAAGGCAATGACGTTATCTGTACCATTAGTCAAGACACAGCAACACCCGTAGTGTGATTTTTAAATTTGGAGAAGATCTATAAGAAGTCATTTTATCTGCAGGAGAGAAAACCATGATCCAAACCTCAAAATCAAGTACTGGGTGACAAGACAAGACCACGAAGGGAAAGCCTGGTTAATACCTGGTGCACGGAAGAGTCCCTAGAAGATAGGATTAAGCAGGCTTTGAAAATCTTTCTCGGATTCAAAGCTGAAAAGTGCAAGTACACATTGAATCAATTAGAAACATTGTTAATTTAGTTTTCTGATTATATCCACTTAGGACATTGGATTTACATACTTTACTCAATATGTTTCCTTCCGAACCTCAATTCTTCACTGAACGTGACTCTACAAGATAAGAAATAAAACAAGCACATTTGGATCTTCAGTACTGCAATCTCAATTTACACAGTATTTTCGTTGATGAGAGCAACAATAAGGTGAAACACAGCTTTCGGCACATTTCGACATCTGCCAATAGGTCTTACAATTCAGGGAGAGAGGAGTTGAAACTAAAACTGAACTACCCAGAAAAGAAAAATCAAAACCACAAAATCTATTACTGACTCGTGTCTCAGTAAAAATGCTTCAAGATCTTCTGCATCAATATGTGATCAGATCAGTTATTTTATTATTCTGAACACAGTGAAGATCTATAGGTCAGGCATAATAAGCATGTTTGCTTTATATTTTCTTGAGAAGTGGAACTTCTCAACTGAATCTTACACTTAATCATTTCCAAATCCCAGGCCATATCTGCTGATCCCTGTTTCGATTTAAAATAAAATTCATTTTCCGTTTTGCTGCATGACTTTTATTTCAGATTTGACTTAGAGATTAATGAATGTGATATAGCTTTTCTTGCTGAACACTTGAACAATCTTGGTCTCTGTGGTGACTTCCACATTGCCGCAAGTGGGAAGAAACACTCACTACTGTAAAATAATATGACTTCCCTACTTCAAAAGCCAAAACAAATTTTTGAAGGCTGAAATATTCAGTTGTAGGAGGGATAAAAATCCAAGGAAATCTAGCTCTTCTAGTATTTTGAAACATCAATGTCAGTTTTCAATTCATAGCTTCTTAACTGAGAAACAGAGAGAATCTGGGTCCACAATGAATCATTGTTGGTATGGAAATGGGGAGACAGGAAGGCTATTGATTGAACGCACATTTTCTCTTGTTGCCAGTCACATTGAAATTTGCCTTTGACTCAGAGTATAATGATTTCCCCTAAAGATAACTGCTCCACACTGCACTGCACAGTTTACCACAAAGGGTAAATATATAGCAAATGGACCACAGGATTCTGAAGACAGAATTGAGCACAGCACAGCATGACCCCTTGCAGCCTGGCATCTCTACTGTCACACATCCTGGAGCAATGCCTTAGGCAATGCTGACTACTTGCACACCCAAAATGTTTGGTACCTCAGCTTGCAATGTCCTTCCCAGTGCAAGTGACAAATACAGCAGAGCTGATCTTTTCCGCTCACCCTGGTACCCAAGTACAGGTGGAGGTACAAATTGATCTGGAGCAAAGGATTCAAAGTGTTCCAATTCAAACTGCAATGCTGAGATCTCCTGCTTTGGTGGCTTGCTTAACCCTAGGGGTTTTGTTCAATGCCTGGAAACACTCTGATTTTTACAGAGCAAACTTTATTCAGTGTACAGTTCACACTGACTGTGACTTTTAATAATGGGATAAATACACCCAGTGCACCCCAGGGGCCTGTTTAGTGTGCCATACCAAGAATCCCATGAGAGCACTCCACATCTCCAACCCTGCTAACCTTCCAGAGGAAAGTCTCCACAAAAAGAAGTATGTATCGTAGTATGTATGTATAATATATATCCATTTAATACACATTGAACTGCAGAAGTTATGTAGGCATTTGGAGTACAACAAATGCAAATTACTTTGAGGCCAAATTACTTTTCTAAAATAGGATTTGATGTCTAATATCATGGAGACAGTGTGGTAAGGGGCAGGGTTTTTTGTTTGTTTGGTGTGGTTAGATATTCAGTGTCTGTAATCATTAAGGGAGTCAGATGACTCAGATCTCTTTAAAATAAGACACTAGGAACCTATTCAAATATTAAGGCACTTCAATGCTATTAGAGATCTTACCTCTATGCCCTTATACTTTTAGCTTGGACACAGACATCTTAAAAAGTCATAGAAGGAACAAATTAAATGAGGACTGAAAATTATTCTTCAAAAATCCATTTGAGGGAGAATTGTCAAACAGAAAAGGCAAATCTGTGGGATTCAGTTCTAAGTTCAGCTGGAAAATACACAATTTTCAGAATATCAGGTAACTCAAAACAGTGAAATCAATGTTCAAAGTAAAATGAGAGATGAAATCCCTAATGAGTAACTAAACTGCATCTTCACAGAAGATGTAGTTTGAAGGCTTTGTATGTTGGAGATAGGTGTACATTAGTTTTCAGATATTGTACCTTATAAGAAAATAAAATGGGACATTAATCACTAATACTCTGATTAATACAATGTGGGTCACATTTTAATAAGCCAGTTGAAAATATTACCTCCTTTACAGTTCTGCTTTGCAAAGCACTTCCCAAATAATTAATTTCAAGCAACTTATTTTATTCTTACCAGTATCTTCCTGACTATCTGGCATTGCTCATATACTCAATTTCCAGAGCATTTCACTTCAAAATGAGATGAACAGAAGTGTGACTCATGTACACCTAGGAGCACTGAACCATTTGGCACTTCCTTTATCACAAAGCAAAATCAATGTACTGAAAACCACTCTTGTATTACTTCACCTGGTTCACAGTAATAGCAAATTCTTTTTCCCACAAAACAAAAGTAACAAAAACAGCATAATAGAAAGTTTCATTTATTTGGTGGTTTGCATTTTCAAATATTCTACAGGTTTTAATCTTTACAAAATTTTTTAGTTAGAAAGTACATACTTCTAGCACTTGGTGTAAAATTCAAGAAAATAGTCCCATCAATCTCATGTACATGTATGTCTCCACAAATTTAAAAGTATTTCCTTCATTTTATATGTGACAAAGGAATATCATATTAGCCTCTTTTTAACACAAAGCACTGAGACATGAGTTCTAAAATTCAACACATTTCAGATTAGAAACCAAGACAGTCTGGACTCCTGGTTTAAAATGGAGATAAATTGGCCAGTCCAGAAGACAGTTCACATTTCCAGTTAACTGAGTTGCATTCTGAAAATTAAATCGTCCTCTGCTAATTTTAGCACTACTTTATGGTAACGAGAATACTTAGGTTAAGTGTTTTAAGATCAGAGTGGATGGATCAAAGTCACATCATAACATGTTTAGTAGAAGAAGAAAAGATGGTTCAACATCTTTCAAGACCTAGCCTAGCCCACTCCACCTGCAAAGATGGACTTTACAAAAGCATCACAGAAAGTGATCATTTATACTTTATTTGAAAACTTCTCCACTATGACTGAATTATTCACATGTATCTAACAGCTTATATGTGAGAAAACAGGGACAATCTTTTTAATGCATAAGATAAGTAAAGAAAATCTCAGGGGACAGAGCAACCGTAGAGGATCAGATGCTGTTCTCAATTACACGGATATAAATCTGAGATAAGTGCCACTGACATCAGTTTCAAACACACTTGTTTAACTGAGATCAAAATCTGGCTAGTGTCTCAACTAGACCTGACCCGATATTCTGTCTGCACTATATTCCCAAGAAATTTGAATGAATAGGTATTTCAGGCAGACATTTGTGTCATCTGTCCATATGTGAAAATTCTTGACTTTACTTGATAAGTATGTGTCACACACAAGTTACATTAAGTCCTGTTAAGCTAAAATTTGATGTGAAGGGAAAAACAAAATCGAAAGAGGAAAAGCAAAAAGAATGAAAATGCTGTAAACAGCAATCAAAAACCATACCAATCCCAAGACTTTTTAACACTGTATGAATAAACTCTCTTACTTGAAGGGGCTAATCAGTGTGGGATAGCAGTGATAGTTACAAACCTTAGTTTTCAGCCCCTAGCAATGCATGGTGAAGAAAACAGAGCTTAAAATGAATTTTTAAAGATTATCACCAAAGGCATCTCACAAATACAAAGAAGGTGCAAACTCTACAGAAGCTGTAGTTCTGCTGCTAATGCTGTGATTCCTGAGGTCGCCTCGTTATTTTTCTCTTATGCAGTACAAAAACATTAAGCATCATTATCAAAGATATTTGTACCAAAGTTGATTTTTAAGCAAAGGGAACCAAGATCATACAGAAACATTTCCTAAGAACAGGATACAGATGTATTTACAGCTATACTTTGAGTAGTGTTGTATCACACTCAATGTGCCTCTTAATAAAAAGATTTTGAGAGAGTTTGAAGACAAACCACAAAACCAACCTGGATCCAGATTCAGATAATGAGGCAGCAAATAGGATTTTTTGGACGCTATTTGCATTTCAGTATTATTGCAGCTGCTACTACTATGATAACACAGAGGTTTGTCTGAAAGATTACGAACAGCTCGCTTGATGACTCTTCTGCATATTATCAGATAACACAGGTAAATAAACACAGACCTTAACATATTTTTAGGTCCCAGTAGCACAGATGCAAAGCCTAGCACACCTGAACACTTCATTCAGGGACTGTCCCTTTACTTACAAGTTTGTACTACGTCTGGCACAAAGAGGACCCGTGGCTCCCATGTGCTCTTGGATCACAATACAATTGCTCAGTAAAAGCTGGGGCCAGGGAGCAGACCCGCACCACACACCGAGATAGCGCACTTGTCTAGCAGTGGGATTTTCTGTTTTATGCAGCTTTGTTTCTGGCTCCTCTGTTAAGGGTAAGATGAGTTTTGTGCTTAAAACAGCAATTCCAGATCTTTGCAATGCATCAAGACATTCATTTGTCTAGTTTTAGAGCACTTGTGCTGACTATCTGTGAATATAAAGTGGATACTCTGAGATTACAAAGTAACAGGTACTCAGAAAGAAAATTAGTTTGAAAACAGTTCCTTTGAGACCATAAAGAAAATCTCTTATATAATTTCTATTTACCTTAAATGATCCAAGGATTTCAGTTCTCCTTGACATGTATCAAAACCAGCTTCAGTGGATTAGATTGGCATTTAAATAGGCAGGCTTCTGACAACCTAAGAAAAGAAAATTGGTTTAAAAATCACAAAGTTATTTAACTCATATAATCATCTCAACAATCATAGTGGTTACAAGCTTCTTGTACTTTAGTTTTCAGTGCACAAAAGGTAAAGCTGGGCTAGAATTTTAGAAAATGCATGTTTTAAGAAGTCAGAGTTTGGGCAGCTCTCCAGTGAAAGAACACAGATATAACTGTTGGAACAGGAACATACTGAAGATTTGTTTGTAATACTGATTAATATGCTTTCAATACAACTTAATTTCCTTCACAGTTAAGATCCTTTTAGTTAATATTCACTAAAGTAATTTGAATCACTTACATTTTTAATTTACTTGGGTTGTGTACAAGTGCTTTTTTACCCCATCAGTCTCAGGAAATTTTAGCCAAATGTATTTTACTGTCTCTATTTCCTACTCATCACTACCTTGGGGTGGCATAGCTACTGTCCTGTTTCTTTCCACTGAGACTAATATGAAAACATGTCTATGTTGAAAAAGGGCCAACACTTTGCAAGTCTCTTTTAAAGAGATAATTATATTCCTCCTTCTGTCTACTGATATCAAAGTTTTCAGTTTTGAAGGCAGGTAGCAAAATGAATAATCGATCATAAATATTTCTTTGCTTAAGCTATTCTTTTCAGCAGAGCTAGTCTGCAGAGATGGTAGGAAGCAAAGGGTAACAGGGGGTGCACGAATGTGCCACAAAATACATGAAAGAGCAGGTGAAGCAAAGGAAACCCTTCATACATTCTGGCATCCTTACCTTCCTCTCATGAGAAAAAAGCAAACATAGCTTAACTGCAGGGGTTTTATGTCTGTTATGTACAACTCTTGAACAGTAGGAAACAGACAACAGAGCAAATTTCAGACAAATTCGTTCCATCTGCAGATTATTAGATACATTAAATGTTAGCATTTTCCTTATTTTGCATTGGTTAGTGCAATATCCTTCCATTAAAAATCAAAATCATGGGAAAACAAGGTGAATTTCAATAGGGGTTTTGGTTTTTTGTTTTTTTAATCTGTCTGTAAGAGGTCCATAGGAGACATACTTAATTCAGGAAACAACAGGACAATAAATGAAGCACTTGTTTTTTCTGGTGGACAAAAAAACCCAAACAAATAAAAGAGACAAAAATGGATATATTCACCATAACCGTGCAGGAGAGATTAGAACAGTCCCTATGGCCTCCTTTCCCACTTTCCCTGTCACTGAAAACAAAAAACTTTTACTTCTGCAACAATCTCTCACTTACTGCTTAGCCATTCAGTGGCAAAAAAACTACACAAGAATTTCAATCAAAATACCTGTCTGAGATTTGTTGGCAGTGGAACAGCAGAGTTTGCACACATTTCTGAATCTCTGAGGTACTGATTCTTATACTGATTAATCCATAAAACTTGTATGAATCCACATTTCTCCAGTTGTAGGTTAGCACCAGCTAACATTGTAAAAGCGACGCTAGAAACCAGGAAAGCTCTAACAAGCAACACTTCAGGTGGAATTCACATATGAGATCCTTACCCCATCAGCCAGCTGATTTGAAAATTCTGCTTGCAAATATGTAGACCAAATTCTGTGTAGTGAGTGCTGGTTAATTTCTTTTAATTATATCATTAAAAAAATCTCCAAAACAGGAGGGAATAAAATATTTCTATTTCAAACATTTTCATTGCAACTTGTTTCTAATTAGAATGCATATTCTGTTATGGAAAATGCACTAAAATATTAAGTCATGATCAGAAAAAACCTTAGTTTAGAGAGGCACAGTCATCTACTCTTCCTTGGCTATTTAAGCTCTCTCTGCTCATTATAGGGAAGACAGGGACCTCATTTGGAGAGAGCTTATTCATTATCATATCATAAAACACAGCACCTTCCACTGCACCAGCAAATGTTTGAGTTTCCTTTATAGACTCTCTCCCTCTGTAAACAGAACTTTTGCTTCTGTGCTTTTACCTTGTGCTTCTGAGCAGTCAGTCATGACTACATCCAACAGCTGCATCATAAAGGTTGTCTATTTAAACTTATTACAATCAAAACACACAAAACAGGTCAGTCTCCACAGTTACAATTATGAGCAGGGTTCATGTTCAATGAATGGACAAATGAACAAAACTATCTTTCAGAATTTGGAAGATATTTACAAATGGAAAAAATGGGAAAATAAATGTTTTAGATCAAACCAAATATATATCTTTATGTCTACCAAGCCAAAATGCCACATCCAGAAAAAAAAAAAAAAAGAAAAAAAAAGATCAACAATGAGAAGAAGGCTTAGAAAAGGAAGTGTAGGGAAGGAAGCATGGAAACAAAATCTTCAAAACCACACTATCTATCCACTCAGGGCTTCAGTAAGAGCCTGAGGAATGAGATGCTGGAAAGCAATGTTGCAGAAAGGGACATGGGGGTCCTGGTTGATGACAAGTTCAATATAAGTCAGCAGTGCCCTGGCAGCCAGGAGGACCAACCATGCCCTGGGGAGCATCAGGCACAGCGTCGCCAGCCGGTCCAGGAAGGAGATTGTCCCACTCTGCTCTGCACTGGTATGGCCTCACCTTGAATATTGCATGCAGCTTTGGGTAGTACAATATAAGAAAGATAGTAAGTCATTAAAGAGTGTCCAAAGGAGGGAAATGAAGATGGTGAAGGACCTTGAGGGGAAGCCGTATGAGGAGTGGCTGAGGTCACTTGGTCTGTTCAGTCTGGAGAAGAAGAGACTGAGGGGAGACCTCATTGCAGTCTACAAATTCCTTGTGAAGGGAAGAGTAGGGGCAGGCACTGATCTCTACTCTGTAGTGAGTGGTGAGAGAACCCAAGGGAATGGCCTGAAGCTGTGTCAGGGGATGTTTGGGTTGGATATTAGGAAAAGGTTCTTCACCCAGAGAGTGATTGGGCACTGGAACGGGCTCCCCTGGGAAGTGGTCACAGCACCAAGTCTGATAGAGTTCAAGAACGATACTCTCAGGCACATGGTATAATTCTTGGGGATGGTCCTGTGCAGGGCTAAGGCTTGGACTCGATGATCCTTGTGGGTCCCTTCCAACTTAGCATATTCTATGCTTCTGTGTCATTCTCTAACTCTGTCTGAAGGAGATGATACACTTGCTTATATATAGGCATCCAGTACCCTTTCAGATGCTTTAGGGCTTTTAGCTTAGCCTTCAACTGACATGCTAGAAGAACATGGGTTTTCTGTTGGTCTTGTGTCATATTTCCTAGTTCTGCACAGATGTCTTGGACACCCTTAGGGCATCTTATATCACCCCAGAAACTTCCACATAGGCAAGGAATTGCAGCCAGCCTGTCAGATCCTGCAGTGCCATTAGATAGTCTGATTCTGTGCACGTGGCCTATGTATCAAAGTGACCAAAATAGGTCTAAATAATCTGTCTTTAGGAGCCAAGATCTGTGAGCCTCTCAAAGACTTAATGGCTCTTTTAGTAACTGGAATAATTGAAATGTTCTTACTCGTAGTGTTGAATTCTTTGACCGAAAACCATAAAAATTACTTATATCCTTAGGCAAATCTGAGTCTGTTTAAGTCTTCATATGAGCCTTCAAATTCTCGAAATACAGCAATAAGATTCAAGCACCTTCTTGCTCAATTAAAACAAAGATTTTTTCTACAATTAGATTTTTTATTTTAACAAGTCCAGTAAGAAGTCCAGTCTGAAGAAGAAGTTCAAAAAATAAATATTGATCCATGCTGTACAAGTTCACAATAGTCACAAATTAACAATTTTATTAGGGAAGTAAAGTTGGATTTTAATGCATGAGGGTTCTGAGAAGATTTTCAAATAGAAATTATAAAATTTTAATATCTTACTAATGGAAAAGCATAATGCACTGTAAACTTATCAAAAAAAATAAGCTGATTCACTCATTAATTAATTTTGTAATATGAAACCTTTTCTTCCTAATACCATTAGAAAACGAAAGAAAATAGAACAGTGACCCAGCCACCTGTTGGCATTTTCCTGTTGATACAAATCCAGGATGCCATTACACAGCTACCTGAAAGACAATAGGAGAAAGCACATCACTTTTTCTGTACTTCTGCAGCATTCCTCTTCAGCAAGGACCCTGGGTTTGTATTTAACTCAACGACATGCAAAAAGGTCATTTAAAAGCAAGGAACATGTCTGATTATGCATTATGTTGAAGTAGATTGGGAATAAGACCAGTTTTCCCTTTTTCAAACTGTTTTGAAGTCTACCAGTCATAAGATAAGCTTTTTGAAGAGTTTTCCCTGGTGAAGGTGGTCAGCCCTGGCAGAAACAGTACAACCGTTTTCAACATGCTTAGCCTTGTGCACCACTTTTTAACTTCTGAATTTACTTCATTATCACAAAATTCCCTAGTAGCTGTCAACAGACTATTGTTTCTATTGGATACCTTAAAAAGATTATCTTGATTTTCATCAGCCTCTCACCTTCAACTGAATATTGACTCTCTTCAAACTTGGAAAATAATGAGCACAGAATCACAGAGATATCATTGAGGTAGGTACAGATTCTATTCCTTTTATTTTCAGTATACTTAGCGCTAATGAAGGATGCTGGAAGAGTCTTTAAGAATGCAGAAATCTTATCCTGTTAAAAACTGTGTACCAGAAAAACAAGACCATTTTAAATTCTAAAAGTCAGTTTGACATATTGGATGAAATTGCAATGGTTCTGCTATCTCGCACTTTTTCTTCCTATGCATTTTGAGACAAGTAAATAAAAGCCGCAAAATCAGTGGCAAGGACTGAATAAAAGGATGCACTTAGCAGAGACAAAAACTATCAGATAAGAATATAACTTTTTAAAAGTTAGGGTCCCTGTGTTTCTGTAAGTGCCACTTTTTCATTTAGAAAATAAGAAAACTAGATGATGAAAATAAATTGCATAAATTTTGTTCCTTTAAAGGCAGTAAATAAACAGCACATACTGCCGGAGTCCTCCCTATGTTAACTGAAAGTAATGGTTAGAAAAATTATATGTGTACTAATTAGGAAGTAACAACAGCTTCACATGAGATATTAGAGAGATGAGTAAAAGGTCTATGGCAGCCTAAGCTTCACAGTTAAATATTACTGTTAAATATACTTTGTGTCTAATATACCACATAATTAGAGTATCAAAAAATTCCAACTAACAAAACAAGTGACAGGTGTGCAGTACTAAAGAGGTATTCAGGGTTAAATCATATGAAATGGAGAGAAGGCATTGAAAATGCACAAGTAGACTTTGATGGTCATAGCTGTCAGCTATGAGACTGCAGAGAAGTGTAGAGTTGTCTGACAGAGACTGCAGAGAATTGCTTATTTTGCTCAATAAACCATTTTATATGCATGGTACCACACAGTACAGAGTATGCATTCATCAACCAACAAACTCCTAGGTCTCACAAAACAATTTAACAGGATGCTGCCAACTTGAAATACTGAGAATATGAAGTTTTGCCCCTCTGCAACCCCCCTCCAAAAAAAAAGAGATGGACCAAATCCATGATTTAGTTCTGCCATTTTTTTTTCTGATTTTGTAATCATATTTTCCAACCAAAGAAAATTTTTTCTTTTCTGTGGCTGTGTGAAAGATAACCCATTGGAAAACTGTCTGCATAGTAAAGGGCAAACTGGAAAGAATTAGTGTTTTTTATTTTACACTTGTAACAAAAAGTTTGTTATTTGTAGAAAGTATTTAAAGAGAAGAGTGACTTTTTCCTATGTATAGCTGTTCTTTAAACAACCTGGTCTGTAGACCTAGCTGGTAGAAGCATGCACAGGGTTGCCAAACTCTAAACCCCAATAAAATTATCAGTAATGCAATCAGTTTAGGTGGCATTACTTCCTTTGAATGGCACTAGCAAAATTACTCTAAAAGAATGTAATTTTTTTTTAATAAGATTTGTTAATCAAACTTCACAACTTCATTGTTGCAAGCAGTGGTTGGAGCGCATAGAACAAACTGTCTGGATGCTTAGCCTGAGCAAAATAAAAAACACACCTACTTCATGAAATTCAAATGCCCCATAGGAACTAAATGCAAGTAAGCCCTGACATTTCAGGTAATTGCAGTCTCTATATAAGGGACCTTTAAAATTTACCAACCAAATCTCCATGAGCAGAATCTATAGGGTTTTATAGGAATTTCTTGCTTATCTATCTTCATTACAAAATCTGCAATGCTAGAAATGAAGGAAAGAAGAACCTTGGCATGCCATTTCCTCACTATATGGCAAAGTATAGTAATTATAAATAAAAAAATATAAATACCAAGTATTTCACATAAAAATTAACAGAACTGTACACATACATGCCTGGTTTAATGCACAGATAAATCCAGGTAGTTAGCAAACCATCTTTTGATTTCTTTTAGGCTCCTTTTAGTAATGGTAGGAAATGAAACTGAAACAATATGTAGAATACCACAAAATTTCTATTTTTATTTCATTAGCCTAATAATAGTCATATAGTTGGGACAAAAACTTCAAGGTTACAATGAATTAATTTATTTCTTTCAGTATATTAAAAATACTCCAAGTTAATTATTCTGAGATATTACAGCTAAAAACCATGTACAAGACAATTGCGGTTTTGTAAGAACTATTTTCAGGTTGAGTTATGCTCTTAGCAATCATTTTGTAACTTTCTTTCTTACTAGTACTACCATTTTATTGGCCATTTTTTGCTGTGGTCAACAAGATTTGAATCACCTCAGAATCATATTTCACACAAAGCTAATTTGGAATATATCTTAAAAATTTCACAGATGTGAGCAGCACTCAGGTGCAGACATTTTAATAGGTGTTCTCACACTTTCCACCAGCCAGACATCAGGTCAGCCACTTCATCACTAGCCACTCACCCTTCAACTTTACCTTTCTCATGAGAATATAATGGCATGTCTATGAGAACATGGCAATCATAAATTTGGACAAAGCTAACACTAGAATATGTTTGTGTGTGTGTGTGTGTATTAATGACACTTTGAAAGAATTAGAAATACTGTACAGAGTCATCAGGGTAGGGGAGAGGTTGCAACCCCCACAGTTGCTATCAGGACCCTGGTGTTCAATTGCTAAAAACAGTAATTTGAACAAGCTGACTGCCCCTGTAGTGCTGACCCTTGTCCCTTCTCTCTCCCCTCTAGGACAGCTCTCTCCTTCTGCTCTCAAGTCTGCAGAAGATATAACCACTACATATAAAAAGCATAAACACTACAATTTTTACTAACAGTTTTGACTGTAGACCTAAGAGGATGCATTCTGTAAATATGAAATGATCAGAGTTTAGCTTTCTCAACCTTAGAAGCAGCTATCCTTCACAAAACCATGTCTTCTTATGTTTATTCATACAGATAGAGCAATTGGCATTACTATGTGATCTTCCCTAAAATTGCCTAAATATACAAATCAGATTGCATGAGAAAACATATATTCTACAGACATCTTTAGGACACCTGAAAATTAAATTATTGATCTTTCTATTAATCTTTGCTTTACTGTAATTTAATACAATATCTTTGAGCAGAACATGTATTTGGTTAAGTCTAGCTAAATATTAATTCAAAGGGAAAATGGAAACCACACTTAAGAAGTATCTTTACAATTAATGAGATAATGAACAATAATATAATACTTCTCTGTTTACCAGACATGTCAAAACTATCACCTATATGCTTGTTATCATAATTCAGTGAAAAAAACAGTGCACCGGCCTCTCACATTTAGTGGTTAAATGAGTTCTTTATGGTTTTACACCTCATATTCATCTCAAGAAGAGCACTACAGTGAAACTCTTAAGATGAAGGTGAGTGGGACAATTAACATGTGAGAGGGTTATCTGCTTTGTATCGAGTAACTGTAAACTCTAACTTATTCATGTATCTTATTAGCATAAAAGAATGGAACCTTTACTTAAACAGAGAAACCTTAAGTTTCTGAATCTGGTAGTCAGAGCACCATCTGTTCTTTGTTCTTCAATGAGTTTCTTTATTGAGCTTTCCCCATGCTCCTCAGAAACTTCACAGATGTAGGTTTTCTCCAGTTCCCAGCCCTCTGTCTCCAGGGGGACCTAAAATGTCCATCAGTATGATCATTCTCATCTGCACTAATCTGGCGAGGAGCAATGAGGGAAGATTACTCAAGAGAGATCTGTGTTGAATGTTATATGATTTCCTATCACCTGCTTTCTGACAAACTTCTTGTTTGCCAGGTATTTGTCAGATATTCTGTACTTATTGTCACAGGGGACATCCCTCCTCACTCAGTTCTTAAGATAAATTTAGAAGGAAACTTATGCCTGACATTTATGTATAACACTAACATGTATGCTCTATCATTACTATATTTTTTCGGGTTGCTTTCTATTAAATCAACATTACAAAATGCAGAGTTAGTTTTTTTAACCCAATTTACTTTGTATGCTTTTCCCCTAAATTGAATATATGTGACTGCTGACAATTTTCAGAATGGAAGTAAAGATTATACAATATAATTCATACTGCAGCAGCAAGTGCTAAAATCTGAAGATAAGCTATCCCTTCACCTTGTGATTTGTGAGAACACTACATCATTTCAGACATATATTATGTCATCATCACAATGTTTCTTGCATAGAGTCTGTATTATCATCATTCTAACCAGATTTAGCAAACAGAAAAACCTTTAGGCAATCTGATTTCATCCCCCAACACCAGAAATACATTAATAAAAACACCTGTCAGGTCAGAATGCTCAGGTAAAATTAAAATAAAAAGTCCTCAAGTTTCTCTTAAAATAATATATTATGCTTACATACTGGGGTAGAAAGAGAATTTAACCTATGCTTAGCACTCTTGTAAACAGCTATCACAGGCAGTCATTTTATGCTTAGAAACATCTTAGGATACTGCCCTATGTTGTAATTTCTCCAACACCAAAGCAATATTAAGAAAACACCTGCTCTCTCCAGGCCCAAGGCATGCACCTGCCATTATGCAGTAATACAACTTAATGGTAGGGGTTGTTTGTTGGTGTTTAAATCAGATTGCTCTGGAGCGTGACTCCACACAGAATCACAGTGGCACGATTAAGAGACCGTCAAACCGAGGCAAGCAGGAAGGTGTTTGGGAACACCTTTACCCTTGGAGAAGTCTGATTAGGGGCTGCACAATTTGTCAGTGAGAAACAGTCCTTCAGGGACCTGCTGACTGCAGAATACTAGGGCAGCATATAAATTCCAGGTGGAGTTTTCAAAGGAGGTTTGTATGGGAGTCTGGGTACAAAGGCCAGTGAAAGCTGGACACGCAACACCGAGCTACTCTGGAAATCCCAGCACTAGAGAGAAATATCTGCCCAGTGCTTATTTGAGTACCTTGAGATTGCATTTGTCTCATTCACTAAGCAAGGGATTAAAAAAATGAAAGAAATCATAGAGTGCAAAATGAGAACAAGAGAACAGGACTGTGTCAGCCAGAGACAGATGCAGGCAGAGAGGAGGCCGGACGGGACTGCATAGTTGTAAGACTGAGTCACAGCTACTCAAGCATATACTACCAATGAAAAAGAGGAGAAGTACGACGGACTAGTGGGATGGGGGAGACCTCCAGGCCTTAGGCTGCTAGCCCATTACCTGCGAGGTGAATGCTCTTCCCCCTGCCCCCCAGCACGTGGCCCTGCGACCCCGCAAGGAGCACACAGACCACCAGGGAGGGACAGACGAAAGAGGAAGTTTATTGTGGGGTAGGGGTTTATAAGGCTTTCAGGAGGGTCAAAAGGGGACCAATCACAAGTTCAGGGTCACATAGAAAAAACCATCAGGTAAAGGGTCAACAGCCAATAGGAAGGGGTTAACAAGGGACCAATGAGGAACACCGCAGGACACCTTCCCAGGACACTCTGTATGGGAGACAATAGCTTCACAGGAGGTGTCGGGAAGAGGGAGACAGTGACTCTGCAAAAAGGTAAAAGCCATTTTAAAACCTGTTTAAACCACCTTAAAAACTTCAGTTTCTATAACATTTGAACTGTTTTCATTTTCTTCACTAGTCCATCTCTGACAGGACTTCTTCCATCCTGTATATGACAAATCCATTGCCACAGAGAAGGAGGAAGGGGTAAAGACAGGCCTCAATTCCTTCTCAGTAAGCTTTGGCAATCTTTCTGCAATATAGAAATGCCCAAACTAACTTTTAAATGATCAGTCTAACTTGTCATCACTACGCTCAGAAAGGACTAATTATTCTGTTTCTCAGTCCCTATGATAGTAGACATACCTGAAAGGCATGAATACACACCATTTTAAATATGTTTCATTAAAATACGAGCTACAGCATGACTTAAATAAAACTTAACAGACTTATAAACCATATCACCAGGAGCTTATAGGCCAACATGCTACACATCCATGTATCACAATCAGTTAGTGAGAAAAAATATCACTGGTGTAACACATTTAAATTTTTTAATAGCAATTTAAAGCTCCGGATGGATTCCAGATCTTTTCCTGTTATGTTTTGTTTTGGGGAGGTGGGTTGTTTGGTTTTTCGGTTTTTTTGTTTTAATACGTTCGCCTTGTCAGCCGGATTCTTTGTAACTATAGAAGGAAAGTATTGCTAAGTAACCCAACACTCACTCCAGACTCCTACCTAGACTCTCATCCTGACTTTGGAATGGCAGTTTCAAGACTCAGAATAGAATATAAATGTTTAAAGAAAATGTAAGGATTTTATTTTCCTTTCCATAAGAATGCTTCTGGTAATTTATTCATTGGAGAATTTCCTTACAAATAATCAGACATAGCACAGCCAGATACCTAATGTAGTAGGAGCTAGGCAGTTAACATGCTCAGATGCTTTTGAAGAAACATTACTAAGCAATTCAAATAGTGAAATCAAAATGCAATTTTCACTTGAGACACGCTTTGCAGAGCTGCTTCTTTGTTAGCTGCTAGTTGGAAGATAGGAAGACAAATGTGGTTTATGTGGTAGAGCTGTTCTCTTTCACAAACCCAGAAGGGACCCGTTGGAGTCTCTACTGTAACAAAAAGGATATATACAGCAAGGCAATAACCAGCAACAGCAAATCTTTTGGCTGTCTTGGTGTGCTGTAGGGACGGATCTCTAGTAAGTTCACATAACAGACAAAATACAGGTGGATGAACTTAGGAATGTTACAATTATTTGCTTATCACACATTATGGAATGTCCTTTTTCTTCTCATATTAAGGCGATAGACTGTAAAGTGGAAGGTTATGTTTACAATTAGGCTATTTTACCAGTAATGTATTCAGTATATAATAAGCAGAAAAAAAATTATGAAAAGACTGTTCTTATAAAAGCACTGATTTCGAATTGGAACCAGAGGCTACACCTGAGATCCTGGTCTAGATTAAATAGGTGTCAAGGTCTAACAACTTCATCTATCTCCTAAGATCTGCTTCACTTGGATTAATGTGGAAGAATGAACACTCCTTCAAGGAAAGTTGAATGCAGGATTTTTCTAGTTAGAAAGAAAATATCAATATATTTTGTCGGCAAAAACACAAAGCTAATGCCACATTCCTCAAAACCCCCAAAGATTTTACATTTATTTAATTAAGAAATAATTCCTTTATTTTAAATAAAAACAATAAATTAAATAATAGAATAAAATAAACAAAAACATTCACATTTGTCAGTCTGAGAAGTAGCAAAAAAGAGGTAATACAAATTTGACATTACTCATGCACCTAGGCCTTGATAATAAAGAAGGAGCAGCAACCAATGAAGGAATGAAGGCTCAGGAACACACAGGTCTCCTGTAGAATCATTTGAATGATTCATCTCTGAAAGTTTATCAAAGCAGGAAACTACTGACCATCAGTCATCAGTTTTGCTGAATTCTCAGATAAAAAAAAAAGTACCTCTTGATGCAAGCATTAAGAACCCAATAGCTGACATTGAAGGTGATAACATCAATCTGCAGACTCAAATTTATTTAAAAAAATCTTAACCTAGCTTTAAGTTGACAGCTGCATTACATATCAGCTTAAGTTTTGAAATATATTTCTGTCCTTTACTGGGACAAAACCAAAGTATTTCAAATATTAATGCAATATGTCCCAGGGTCTTTAGTCCAAATAGAAGTATTCAGATTTTGGGCTGTTTTGGTTTTAACTAGTATTTCTGTTTCCTCCCATTCTCTTTTCTTTTTCTTGTCAAAAGTAACAAAAGAACTTTGAAATCTCAAAAATACTCAGATGTTACCAGAATTAACCCATATCCCTAAACCAGCATATTTTGAAGACAATATATGTAATTAAAATCTTTTTAACCAGCATTCCAATATCTTAACTTTTCACTACCATCTATCTGTTGATGTGCATCTAAGTGCCTACAACGAAAGATCAAAATAACTAAATGCAGTCTTAGATTAAAGCAGCATTGATAAACATTTCATCAACTTTGGTTGACAATCCCATTGAATGGAAAGGGATTTTTGAGAGGGTTCTCATTTAGATACTTCTCATGAGGCAATGTTATCGTACAGAGATTTTTTCTTCTTTCAAATCAGTTCACCAATCTTAAAAAGACTATAATAATTCAGCAACATTTACTATAGTAATTGTTTACCGCTTACTAAGCCAAGGGACAACACATTTAATAAACCTACCTCTGAAAACTGCTTCTTGTGTGAGACTGCCAGAATCTACCAATGTTCATAATTACAGCGTAGTATGGTAGTGCTGGGCCGAGAGCAGAAGACAAAGATATATTACACAATATGCATTTATTCCCAGTACGTACTTTTAAATGTATAGCTGGATTTAACACTATGATAATCTCATTCTTATTAATGTAATGATCCCAGTTGCACTACCTCAATTTATGATCCTCATTCATTCACATCCATCAAGCTGCTAAGTCTTTGATTGCCACAGTGTTTTCTGAAAGAAAAGTATTCAGAATAATTTTAAATTTTAATACCAAAGTATATTGTATTGGAAACCTCTACCAAATATACAATTTTTTTCTCAGTCAGTTTAAAATTGTTTGCTCACTCCACGTTTTCCATTGTTTGGCACAATCCACAAAATATTTCTATTGGCATATTCAACTCTTAAGAAATTGAGATCCCCCATGTTTCTAATGCTATCCTTTTTCTGATGAGCTGTTAGAGGTGTATGTTAGTCCTAGCCATGGAAAACACAGATTTAAAAGTGTCGCTTGTTTAAATAAAAAACTCATTTGCATTTTTACCCAAAATAGGAAACTGATGATATTCAGAAGGCTGTGTGTTTTGATCATAGCAAAAACAGTTTTTTAAACATATTTCTGTTGATCATTGTGGAACCCATACAGCTAAAAATTGTGCTTCTTACTCTTAACCCACAGTATCAAAGCTGGCAATGTATACTCCAATTTGTAAAGCATTTAAGGACATGCTTTCCTTTGTGTATGCACAAAAAGCACTTTTCTAGGCTGGAATTAAGGACATTCATAAAAGTGAAAGCATTCCCCAGATGAGATGTGGCTACACTGCTAAAACGCAGCCAACACAAGCACATGCGAAAAGTAATTGATTTAAACACATTGTTAAATCAGAGCCTGAATTACAATTGCCGAACCAATTTCCATCTCGTCAGCTTTACAATTAATACTGTCAGGTAGCAAGGACTTACTAAAGGGTCTGTGATCCCTTTATTAGCAGCATTTACTGTGGTCCATTACTCATGCTCAAGTGATAAAAGCAGTCATAAACAGAATATCACATGTACCACCATTGTACTGAGCCCAAATATAGTATCCTAGAACCATAGAATTGTTCGTGTTAGAAGGGACCTTCCAAGTCCCCTGTTGTGGGTAGAGATGCCATTCACTAGACCAGGTTTTGTACCAACATCTTGAAAGAAATTTGTGCTAGTGTGCAGCCACATTAGCACACAAAAGATGCACAAATGTAAAGAAGCCATTGGAAGCCATTGGTTTCCGAAAAAAAAGAAAAATCTACGATGGACCCAACAGTGTTACCACTGACCACAGTCACGTTCCCAGCACACACGTCGCAGAGTACATCTGTTTACATTTTCAGGACTCACTGATGTATAACCATGTATATGTTATCACAATACAGTGTTTAAGATTTCAAGATACATCCAAAATGGTTTGAAAACAGAGATTGTAATTAAGCAAGTCTTTCTTCACAGAGACAGTGAAACAGGCAGTGCCTCACTGCCACCTAGAGGCAATCCAGACGTTATACTCGTATACTGTCTAATACTCGTATAAAACCTTTCCTGGTTCTCCTGCTTAAAATGCAGATATCCTGTACTGAGTTACACGAATAAAGTAGATTAATCTCAAGTTTGTTAAGCATGCAATGAAGTAAACCAACACTTTATGGAAAATGGATATCAATTAACAGTCAGATAAATATCCAGGTCCTTGTACTACCAAGAATATTGTAACTAAGCCCAAAGCCTGTGACATCCTGCAATACAGGGATCTCTTTCAGAGGCAACAAAAATGTAATTATGTATATTTTATTATCTAAAGGTAAAAACTTGATTAAAAAGCATCAACAATAAAACTACATCTACAACGTACAGTTGGACAGTACAAAACCAGTAATACAGTTCTCATCTTTTAATTTTTAAAAAGGGAATACAAAGTATTCCAAAGAAGTCTCCAGAATTTTGTTTTCACTATTGCTCCACTAAAATGTTTTCTGGCTTCTTGAGTGCTGAAAACTTGCACTGAGAAATTAATTTAAAACCGAAGCTATGAAGCAGATCTAGATATGTTTAAGCAAAATCACTGTCTTCGTTCACTTCTATAATTTGTATTGGTATTATCATTTTAGCTAAAATTTCCCATGTTGAGTGATGGATTTGGAGGAGTTTTGTTTTTAATATTCAACAATCCTGTTTAGATGTAGTTAAATAAAAAATTTTAAACAAACTTGAGAGAGTTTGGGGGACGGGAGAAAGGTCCACCTAAAAACCATCAGTTTGGCTGTTGCACTAATAAATTCTAGTGCTTCCTAAACTTCAAAGGGGAGTCATTACTCAGCACTGTCTACCTTTTGAAAGACTTGAGTCCATCCACATCTGGCCAGGTTCTACAGCCATGAAATAAACTGTCACTTGCATGTGTCCAGCAGAGATTTTCAAAGAGCTTAGTAGTTAAGTTCTCTAAAGAGTTTGTCTAGCATGAGAATGATTCTCAAAGCTCCTAGAAACCAAAAATAAAGGACTACATTGATATACCATTCTCATTTGGCATGTTCCAATCAGTTTACATAGGATTTTCCCTAAAACTATCAAAAAGGTTTTTTCACAGAATACTGGACACCAATCAAGAGTTGAATTACTAGGAAAGGCATTCAGAAATGTCTCAGCTACTCCATTTTCTTTCTACTCCCTTTTTTTTTTTTTTTTTTGGTTTGGTTTTATCCCCAGTTTTTTCCCTGCTTAAATAAGCCCAACAAGTCAGTCAACAGAGGATCTCTTCAGTGTTTTCAATCCTGTTTGGAACAGGAAAGAACTTGCAGCAATTTCGGAGACCAAATTTTTTTTTCCAGGGCACATTCATTATATTGGGGCAAGTACAAGAAATCTCAGTGCAGTAATTACAGAGGAGCTTCATCCATTCTGCATGTGGCATTAATCTTATTTATTACTCAGTTCGTCCCTTTTTAGTGCCCATGAAAAATGGAAGACATGGATGCAACTCAGTTCAAATTCTGTTCTAGAGAGAAGAAATACAAAGCAGATTGAACAGGCAGGAAAACAACCTCCATGAGTAGAGGGCTAAGTGCAAGACAGGAATGATGACTGTGACTGAAATGCAGCCACTTCGTGACAGTATGCTTTGAATACTATCCAACTTTATCACTGGCTAGGAATACTCAAGTCTGCATGACAGTCTTATAAAAAAATATCCTTCTTGTGAAATCTGTGTTTTTCACAGCATTAAAAATACCCAAGAAATTGCCTTTTTTCCACTGGGAACTTATACTGGCAGCCACCCCACTGCTGCCGGAACTGTATTCACATTTACTTAGCATCTTCAGACAGGCTGCTGAGGACTTCAGATCTCTACTTTCCTTATCAGATATTTTTAATCATATGTTCCTAAGCCACCAGCTAGACTGAAACCAACAATTTGTTCACTTCCTTACCCTCCCCAAAAGCGCACTGTGACTGCATTTACTGGTTTTTTCAGCTACTCAGATGAAAGTCTTTTGACTTTCTGTCTGCAGAAGACAATTCAGCTGACCATAACTTTCTGGATGAGCAGTCTAGAAAACAAAGGAGTGCTCTCTGGGACCTCTTAAAACAGATAGCTACAAAGAAAGAAAGCAACAAAAAGCCATTCAAATACCAAACAACTAAAAAAAATGGTTAAAATACCAGCTGGAAAGATGCTCTGAACTGTGAAAAAGGAAATTATTTTTCACTGTTTCTTTCATACTGTGTTCAGGGCAGCAGAGTTTTCTTTCTTTGAAATGATCAGGATTATGGGAAAGAAATATGATTCCATTATCAGTTTATTCCCCTCTTGGGAAGAACCCATAAGCCTCTCTGAGTGTTTGGGTCAAAAGTATGAAGTCATTATATTCTCTAACATAGTGTTGGTATCATAAGGAGGAATTTCAATTTCAGGATTATCTGTTTAGCAATATATCTTAATACTTGACACTATCATTTACTTTTCCTCCTGGGGCTTACCTTCTACATCAAAGCTAACAGACTTAATTGCACTCCACCATATTATACATTATTTTAAGGACTGAACTCAGCTGAAACTGCCTCAGTTGTATAGTTTCATATACTTAGTTACTGGAAAAGATATTCCATTTTATCAGAGCTTTTCTGAAATTCCTTGAGTGGTACCCTCAGTTGGCAATAGTTCAATGCCTCTAGAGCTGAGAAGTGAGAGGTAGCCAAAACTCCTGTTTTGAAGTATTCATATTTATTCTCTGACTTTGGAGGAATGGAGCTGCTGCCAGCTATTAGAGCTGCTTAGCTCTTCTTAGGCTACTGGAAGCACATAAGAAAACTGTTTCTCACTCTTGATTCTAAAAAACCACCATAGAACTGGATGATACTAACATGCAGCAGCTCACTATCTCCAGTTGGCAATGATAGCGCTGCTTCCTCCCTCTGCACCACCCCAAATGCTATGCACCTATATCGACCTTGAAGCAGCCACAGCATTTGTTGGGCCTTCCATGTAAGAGAAGTTGAAGCATTAACCTAGCAGAAAACCATCTCCTAAAAAACAGGGGACTGGGGTTGTTTTCTCCTGGCTTATGGAATTCAGCTCCCATAAAAGTCTGAAAGGCACCAAAGCTGGCATGAGGGAAGGGTAGAACTGCAGAGGCAAGAAGAAGTGAAAAGGAAGAAGCAAAGAAGTGGAGTAGAAAACCATCTTTCAAAGACAACAAAGGTTGGGCTTTGCTAGGTCTAGACCCTAAATCTATAGAGCTTACATGACCGTTTTGCTCCAACAACTTTTCCTAGTCATCAGGAATGGCAGCCCTGTGTCCACTTACCTCATCCTTGCATACCTGACAATCTAATAAAGTTACTTAGTATGAAAGATTTTGCTCATATTTCTGGCATTCACTCCAAAGACATGTCAGTACTTCAGAGTAGCACTTTGTGACTCGGTGTACTTCAGAGAAGTAGGAAGATAACATGAAATCAGTTTATTATTAATCTGGATGATGAAATTAGTTCCATTTCCATAGCTGCAGAAAAATCATCCAAGCTAACCTACATGCAATGAAGCTAATACATCACAGGAAAATTTCCCAATAAACTTGCATGTAAAAGAACAGTATTTAGTACTGGTAATTCCAAATGCTAATGAAATTATTTGCTCACAGACACCATACGAATATGTGAAAGCTAGCAGTGACATTGAGATACAACTGCTACTCATTGCAAGGTCCTCCATCAGCTATTTGTTATCTACCATTTCCCTAGTTATTTCAGATCCAATATTATTTTTAAAATTATTCTCATCCTATTACACTGAATGGTAATTTTGATCTCAAAGTAGAAAACAAGATATGAAGCTTCAAGAGTGATTTGCAAAGAGAAATGAACTTGTCATTGCTCATGGTAAATGCGACAGCATATCTCGGCAGTAAAGATGCATAAAATAAAACTAGTCATTAGACTAGTGTGCTATCAAGTTTAATGGTCATTTGTTTTTTCTTTGGAGTATTTTCTTCATGACAACGTACAGCTGTCAGAGCTTCAACAGATCTTGATTTTTTTGTCAGGAAAAAAAACAATCTGCAGTTTGCTGAATATTTTCCAAGTATAGTTTCCAGTTGCCATAGAGGTAGTAGACATTCTGGAAAAGCTCCAGCTGAACCTAAAGCCAAGCAGTTCTTGGCATTGCAAAAATTATTTTGAGACCATCACATACTCCAGTAGGATCCAACACTGAATTACAAAGATACTACCTAAAAGGTTTCACAAATCCTTCTTTGGAGTTGATCTGAAGCCTCCAAAATACACAACTGTTGCGTTATGGGCATACAATAACTTCAGAGCTATGAATGTCTGAGATCTGCCCTCACGTACATCCACATCCATGGAACAGTATCATTTAAAGCCAGAAAACTGGGCTATCTTATAACAGTCAAGAGCAGGAAAGTTTTGAATATTCCTATATTTATGCAAAATGTTTGCTGAATAATTTTCATAGAACAGTTTGTTCAGTGATACTGACAGAGTGAGTGCTGAGGACGAGCTGCCAGCAGGCTACCATTGGTGTGAATTTAATACTGAGATTTGATTCATATCTAATAAAGTATTGATCTTGTTATTTAACTAAGTCAAAATCCAAGCAGTGTTTAGCTGCAGTTGGTCAGCTATGTTGCAGGTGGTTTGCATGCTCTCCCAACTGGATGCATTTACAGGCATCTCTGACTGTTGTGCAACTCAAAGTAAAACGCAGCTCTTTCCTACAGCGTGTGAAACCTTGGGGTTTGCATTCTGTGAATGTTTAGGATTGTCAGACTATCTGGAGAACAAGGAGAGGTGAAAAGAAGGAGAAAGCTTGTTTGAAACAAATTCATTTAACAGTTCAAAACACTTCATGCTCTTTACCCCAGCCTTAATTATAATTGACTCTGAAGGACATATTTTGCACGCAAGCATGCTGGAGATATTTAATCCCTTTCAACATGCATGTCCATAAAGCTCTCATCACGGGATATCTAGGCAGAGAGAACAGTTGTTAGAAGAAAAACTAGAATGTGCACAAAATGCTGTAAAAGCCTTATTCTCTTCTTCTCCTAAAAATAAATTTAAGAGAGCTTACACGTATTTTTCAATCCAAATGATTCTATGATACTAAGAAACACAAGCTCTCATTAGTACACTTTAAACTCATTTAGGGGCCTATGAAATCCTACATATATGCAATACCCCTCCTGACACTGTGCAAGGATAGTTACTAGGATCTGGAATGATGGTTCTATTTCTGATCACTTCTGACACTTGAACTGAATATTATCTAAAACCTGGTTCTTAAAACACAGTTTCTTTAGAAGATTGTCTTTAGAAGGATGCTGTTCTCATCCCAGATACAGTTGTTCCAGCAACAGTCCATGCATATCAGAACATAATCTTGGATGTAAAAAATAGAATAAAATTTAAAAGTAAACACCTACAGTAAGCAGTGAACTTATTAGCATGAAGTCTTGTCATGGTTTAACACAGCAGGCAGTCAAGTACCACACAGCTGTTCACTACTCAATCCCTCTACACCACTCCAGAAGGATGGGAGAGAAAACTGGGGGAGAAAAAAGTCAGATTTGTGCATTGAGATAAAGAGACAGTTTAATAGGAGAGAAAAGGAAGAGGAAATAGTAATACCAATACTAATAATAGAATACAAAAAGCAAGTGATGCAAAGTGCAATTGCTCACCACCTGCTGAATGATGCCCAGCCATACCCAAACAGTGGCCCTGGACCAGCTTACTTCCCAGTTTATATACTGAGAATGTCATCATATGATATGGAATATCCCTTTGGCCAGTTTGGGTCAGCTGTCCCAGCTGTGTCCCCTCCCAACCTCTTGTGTCCCCCAGCCTCCTCACTGGTGGGGTGGCATGAGAAGCTGAAAAGCTCTTGACTCCGTGCAAATGCAGTTTAGCTCAAACTAAAACATCGGTGTGTATCAACATCGCCATCATCCTAAATCCAAAACTCAGTACTATACCGCTATTAGGAAGAAAATTAACTATTCCAGCCAAAACCAGAACAGGTCTCCAGCTCCTCTTCATTCAACCAATGGGTATCAAATGAACTCAGAATTTTCTGCAAGCCAGACAGACATGTTAAATTATTTCAGATGTCATAATGTCAAGATGTGAAACTTTCACCTGAAAATGTGCAAGCATTTTCTCATAAATTATTTCTGTGGTGAACCAGCTCAGCTTTTAGTCTTTGGCTTCTTCTTTCTTTTTGAGTTGCAGAGAAATTCTACTGTCAAATCACAATAAGTGACAACCCCTAAAACAGGTAATCAATTTCAGACTAAATCTCTCATATTGATTAGCATCTTGTAGCCAATAGCTAACATTAAGAAGTAATACAGCAATAGTTAATAGTTAATATTATTTTTAATGTGAAAAACCATATAACACTTCTGAAAATTTCATCTAGATATTTTAAATTTGGCTTTGTAGTCAGATAGTCATTTTTATTTTTATAGAAAGCTGGTCCCATTACCAGTCATTCACATTCTGATATCAATTCAAAAGTTTATTTTACATAAAAGACATACTTTTTACAGCTTTTATACTAGGTTTTGTAAAAATGGTACCCTGAAATTGCTGGTCAGGACAAATAAGGAGATATCATATCTTGTTCATAAAAGCAGAATAGGCCATTCTATTTTCAGTAGGACTCAAATGTACTGTTTGACATTTTATAAATGTTTGCATATAATTTTCCCACCTGTAAATGAGAAATACTATTTTTAATTTTGGAAACAACTAAATACACTTATGTCCTTCAAGCTTTGTCTCTCTAGACTAAAAAGAACTTATAAAGCCAAAGTTTTAACACTGTGCATTAATACTTCTGTTGACCTGAAACCTAAGACTACTGTTCAAGTTATACATAATATCTAGATTAAAATCTGTAAGGAAAAAAATATTGAATAAGTCAGTTGGGCTCATGGCTACCAATCTTTCATTTCTTGAGCATATCTTCTGGAAAATACACTTAAGTCAACTATGGTTTCAGACAGAAAAAGAATGTAGAAAGTTATCATCAGTCAAGAAGATCTTAAAGTGAAATAGCTAGATACTACAACAGAAAGCAAACACTAGATCATAAGTTTTAAAATAGTAGTCCATTTCATATTAGCTTTAAAATAATACTAGTGCAGTCAGCTGCCCAACATGAGCATTTGTTAATATTTAAAATTATATTAATATTTTTATTAATATTGATTTCTAAAAATTTTCTATATCCTGAGAATCCTGTTGATTATTTCATGTCTAGGAACCTGCTTGCAGTTGCATCAGACAGTAGAAAACTTTCTTTTCCACACAGTTCTGTTTATTTGTTTATTTGGGGGTGAAATTATTTGTTTGTCCTTCTGGAGAGTCACAAGGTGCCTTTGAAACACCATGGGAAATTCTGAGAACAAGGTGCATTCAGGGTAGCAAATCATATGGAAGAAAACGACAGTTCTCTCTACACAGCTTTTCATACTTGGATGCTGGCAGTAATTGCTGACCAGTGTACTGAGAGTTATTGCACTCCTACCTGATGGTTCTGCAGCAATATACTCCTGATAATCCTAATAAAGTACGACAGGTGAAATTTTCTCTCTTCTTGCAAGGAAAGGAAGAGATATTTATTCTAAATCAGCCTCTTTAATAGTGTCATTTTAAAATGTTTTCTCTAATTATTTCTGGCTTCTTGAAGGATTGTTGTTTCTTTCTTTTTCCTGTTAATTATGATGATTTTTTTAACCTCATCTAGCTCTGCTATTTTTTCCTAAACTTTAAAAGCACAGCTGTCACAGACAATACTTCGGTACTTTGCAGCCTTTTGTAATGTCAGTTTATTAGTGTTCAGGTAGTGAAGCAAAGCACAAACTTCTGAAGGAGAGTTTGGTCATGTGCTACTTCAGAAATATATTGTCCAACACAAAAATATTTAAATTAGAACTGTTTTCATTTAAAATAGATTATTTTAAGCTTCTGAGGGAAAAAATAGAAAACACCCAAATTTTAGTATTTTATTATCAATATATTATTAGTTCTAGTCTGTACTTTGGAGGATTGGACAAAATGTTTAAAGCTTACAAAAAATCCAAACGTTTCCTGGTTTGAAAGGAAAAAAAAAAAAGACTCATTCTCTACTGAATTACTTTTTGAGTAAAACATTCAAAACATTAAAAACATTTTTGAACTAGTTCAAAAAACTAGTTCTTGCAAGCCTAACATCAAGCATAAAATGTAGCTGAATATTGCAGAAATGGAAACAGGCCAAAAAAATTACTTGTGATTCAAGTAAAAGAGAAAAACCTTTCAATTATTGAAGGACAGAAATAAATCTGGAGGTGATTAGGTAGCTTTGTATTGTTATAGAAATGTAAGACAACAATATGAAGTTGCCTAGGGAGAATTTAGGTGTTTAAGCCTATTGATGCTAAACTTGCCTTTCTAATTACCCTCTACTCATCCTAAAGACATAAATGCTGGAATTCCCTGGGCCTGCAGACCATAAGTTGAAAACTAATCCTGTGGTGAAAAAACACAATCTCTTCAGGATAAAATTTGAAAAGCACCAGAAGAGATGGCTTTAGAGTACTGTTACAGAAATGCTAAGCTTGGGATAGAATATGAAGAGAAATCTCTATAAGATTATGAGAAATAAAGAGTAGTGATTGTGTAAGCGTGGGAAACTAATCTCCCAAACTTGGATGAAATATAAATGCCATCATTAAGAGCTGAAGGCTTAGGTAGTCTTGAACCTGCTATAAGACAGATTTCTTTAATAAATACCCAGTGAACCAATGAAAATTAATGCTGCTTTGGACATAGGTTTGGCAAGAATCAAGGTCTTACAGAACAGCTTTTCATAGAAAATAATCTTGGCTTGAGTGATCATAAACTGAATCAGTCAGTCTTTATCAAACTGCAAGACACACAACAGGCCTTCCTATGACTAATGTTTGGGATTTTAGAAAGGAACTAAAGCAACTAACTAAAGAGTGAATTCAGGAATGCAAAGCTTTTAAAACACAATAAGTAAGGAATTACTTTTAATCAAAGGGTAGACACTATTTAGAGTTCAAATTGCGTGCAAGAAAAGAAACTAATAGAAAAAGCTTATGAGCTTCCTTCAGTGAATCAGCTGCTTTTGTACACATGCAAATATATCAAGAACAAAGAGAGAGCTCTGTTCCTCAGAAGTTACAGGATGTAGAAAAGAGGAAAACAGTGAAAATTTCTTGAGCTAGACTACATTTATCATTAAAACAATCAGCAAAAATTCTTTACAACCAATGAAGAAGCATGGGGAACAAAAAACAGTGTCTAAATATAGAATTTATTATTAAGTAGAGTTTTATTAAAGATTAACATTACTCTAGGTCTGATCCACATATTAAACACAGATTTTGCCTCCATTTTCTATAAAGTTAATGATGAGGACATTAGTGGAGTAAGGAGTAAAAATGAGGGTAGTGCATCAGAAATTATAACACCTGAGGGAGAAATAAACGTTAACATTCTTAATACCTCATAAAGCAAAAATAAGGCAGGCTGGATAGTCTCCATGTTGGAATATAAAATTATGAAACTGTCAAATGAAATTGAAAGTCCAACTGCTAGGATTTTGGGGGGCAGTATCTTATGACTGGAGAAAAATAAATGTAGAAACTGCATTTAAAAGAACAATGACAACTTCAAGGATCACTAGACTTAGTAAATTGACTTACAAAAAATAACCAGAACATCATCTGAAGGAAGAGCTAAGGGCACTGAGATAAATGGAAAGCAGTATAAATTATAATATGGCTTTATCAAGAGTACATCATCTAAAACCAACCTAATATCTCTTTTCAAAAGCTATCTGCTTTATCAGACATTACTCGTGAATACAGAATATTACTCATCAGATATTTAAATAAGGCATTTGATTCATTATCCCTGCAGAGAAGTTTTGCTAAAAGTGGAGAAGCCAGGTGCTAACACTCAATTTCTAAAGCAGATAAGGATAGGGCTAGAGGGGTCAATAATAGCTTATGGTGACTAAGCAGACATGGAATGAGGAGAGTTTACTACGCATCTTTTCAGTCCTGTTTAATAAGTTACTAGAAGGTCTTAAGGAAAAATATAGATGAAATTAGCAGACAATATAAAGTTGTACAGTATTGTCATTATTACAAAGACAAGAACATCTTATAAAAGCATCAAATTACTGTATTGATTTAACTGATAGAATGAGACATGAATTAATATTAGGAAGAGCAGATTCACGCTACTGGAAGGTGGCTGTGAATAGTGATTGCTGAAGCCACGAATGGGCTAATGAATTCACAAATGCATGAAGAAAGACATTTGTTGTGAGAGGAAACGAAAGGTCTAATTAGGATTGTTGTATACGGTTCTGGTCAGCCAGTTTCAGTGAAGTTTAATTTTAATTGGAATATCTGCTAAGAAAGATGATTAGAATTATTAGAGAGAATTAAATGGAGCAATATTATCAGCACAAGATCAAATTGTAATAAATCAGCCATAAATGCATCTTTACAAGTTCAGGAAAAGGCTTCTAAATAGAACAATGAAAGTAGTAAGAAAATTCTATTATTTCAAGATGAAGACTAATGAGTTTATATAGAAAATTGTATAAGCGGATAGAAGAGTTCGTGCGCTAAGCTTGTTCCTCTTACAAGCTTTACTAGGTGGCTACATATGTCTAGAAAATTACATATACACATGGGACTTATCCAAATCAAGTATCCAGGAGGACTGGTAATCATGACCAGACAGAGCCAGAAAGAATTCTTTCCATAGGGTAGGTCTGTAGATTCGCTATTTGAGTTTTGGGTGGTTTGTTTTTTTCTTCACCGCAACGTGCAGCACAGACTAAAGTCAGATGGGAATTTCATTGAACTAATACCATGCTAGTACAGTGGATGGGGCACTGGTGAGCATTCTCACTGTCTGTCTGAGGCTTGTTACGTTTGTGCCTTTGCGCTTGTACTACAAACCTTAATGTTATATGGTGGTGGGAAACATTTCAATACAAGTGGCGTACGATAGCATGTCAGCAGACATTTTCAAATCTCACTGAACTGGCTGCCTGCATGGTTGCACATAGCTGTTTGAGATTGAACATATGTTGCCTTCCCATGTAATGGTGGAGTGTGAGACAGACCACCATCCAACTCACCAACATTAGACAGATGCTCAAAAGTGATGAGTGTCCAGATCACATCTGATTTCAAATCTGGATAAAACGGAAGCAACCCATATATATATATATATATACATATATACATATATATATATTCCACATCAAATTAGAGCAGAAGGGGGGAACTGGCAGAGGAAAAACAGTCAAGAATTCGAGAAGAAAATGAGCTGTGTTTTTGATATTTGAGTTAATTGAAAATTCTCCATCAATAAATTGGTAGAAGTTGCCTCAATTTCTATTATTGTTTTTATGAATGGCAATAGAGGGGAAAAAAAGATACTGAATTGTATAAAATCTATCATTTAAGTTGCTATTTGTGGAGTTTTCACAGTTTATTGCTGTTTCTGATCCCCTTCCCTCACATTTCTCACCGTATTTTAAAAAGTATACTACCTAAGGAAACAGTCATTTCATTTGTTTGTCTGACATTTAAACAAACATCTTACTTGCTTCTAAACATCAATTGAGAATACTATTTTTAGAGATGCATTGGGGATGTTTTGCTCCTGTTCCATACAGTTTCAGCTCCTGCTTGTTTTTCCTAGCAGCACCCAAATCCCAGTAAATCTTTCTCTCACCTTGCTTTTGTATCATCTGAAATTTACTAGTATCATGAGCACAGCTCTCATCAAATTAAAAGAGAAACTAAGAAATATTTATTGCCACATACAACATCCACCATTCTATGAAGACTCCCTGACCTTGTTGGAAGATACAGGGCGATTAGGATTTGTTAAGTTATGAAAAATAATGATCCAGACAAGGGCTTAACACAGGTGGAACCAGCTTGGTTCTGCTCAAAAATCAGCTGTGATGTGTCTTGACCCTCCGGCCTTTAGACATGTGGAGTTCTGCAACTTGTTCATGTTCAATCACTACTCTCGATACTACTTACTTGGCTCTGGACAGGGCAAAACATTGCATCCGGGGATCTAAAGTAGAAGACAATTAAAGTAACTCACACCTGAAAAGGGAAGAGTCAAATACAAAAATACATACATCTTACTTTTCTTTACCTGATTCTCTTAAATCATAACATAGAATGTGCTGAATATTTCTTAGAGTCACATGAACTACCCTCCGCAACTTCCAGTGGGATTACCTTGATGGAAGAGCAATTCTTGGCCATAGCCTTCCATCATTTCAACAGTCTCCCTTTTCTGAGGGTAATCCCCAAGCCTACCTCCTCGTATGGATATTGTTCACTTCAGCACTCTGACTTTACATTACAGCTTCATTCTGCCTCTGAATGTCATCTGCCCCTGTGTCAACCATATCTTACCAGTATAGTTTCAATTATCATAGGTAAATTGCACTTAACTTTCTACTTTTAGGCAAGGAAAAATACAAATTTAAATAGAGTAAAATGTGTTAGACGAAAAAAGTTTGTAAAACCCAACATAGACATTGTCCCAGTTGTTCACACCTTGAATTTTATCAATACTCACCAAATGTTGCTCTTCATGTAGCAGATGTAGTCTTTCAAATAGTTGTTGTTCCCTTCACAGTAGAAACACTCATGAGAGTGACAGTACTTCTGATCCACAACAGCAAGGTTATGATATTGATAGAGTTCTAGAGGTCTTTTTCCATAAGGCAGAAGGGAACTTGTGCTCTTCTTACACTTGGAAATTCTTGCCTATAGGCAAGAACTTGGACAGGAGAAGAGAGAATCATTTGTTTCAAACCATCTTTGAAAAATCTGCTGTTTCCTTCTCTTAGGTTCTATGCATTGAACACCCTTATGCTTTGCTATTGGATTCCTCTTTGGAGTTAAATGATTGTTTATTTGTTTTTATACTTGTGAAAGTATCCTGAAACAAATAATTTGAGCATTTCAGCAGATTATGGTGACTGTAGTGGTGTTCTCCCTCCACATGTGACTCAATGGGAGAGTATTCCTGATAATTTTATTTGTCCCTGTTCTCTATGCAGCAGATAAATAATCAAGCATTACTTGTCATCAAATCTTGTTCAATCACAGTTGCATTTGCCATTGAACTTTTTCAACTCACTGATTTATGTCAACAAAGTGTATATTGCTTCTCTCTGATGAGTAAAGTGCATGACTCCACCCATAACAAATGGGCATACATCCATCAGCATGACGGCAAGTAGTATCACTGATTGTTTTATGGAGGCATAGAGTGAATCTGAGTCCCAAATTCTCAGAATAAATGGGCTTATGACACTTGGTGCAACTGGGAATTAATTGAAGGACATGCAACTAGGGGCTGCAAAACAAATGGAAAAGGAAAAGGAGTTACCTGATACTAGATACTGCTTAGAAGCTGCCTATCGAAAAAGGAAGAATAGACAAAGGAAGGAGCAGGACCCAGAGAAGGAAATAGAGGGTGGGAAGGCAACTGAGTTATTGCTGCCTTTAAAAATTGAACAGCTGCAAAAATAAGTGCAAGAAGAAAATAAGAACACACCAAAGTTGGGGAAAAAGGTTGAAATGATGCTTATAAAGGCTCCCTATCCCCCTAGCATCATACAGGTTAGGAAACTGATAGTGTCCCCTGAAGATTGGGCTGGAGATATCTAGGGTGATCCTGATGTAAATGAACCAGAAGAGGATCCCTTGTTCCCCACAAAATCTCATGAATATGAAGCCAGACCCCCTGTTAAAACTAAAACCTGTGAGACCTGAGGGTAGTGACACACTAAGTGAACCATTCCCTGGGAACAATTGTAATTGACAAATTTGCAAGGGATATGGAGCAGAATCCCCGGTGAAACTGAAGCTGAATACTTGTGGCAAGTATGTCTAAGTGACGGTGTCAGAATCACGTTGATAAAAAATTCCCATTGGGCTGCAGGAGTTTTCTTAAATTTAGGACCCAGTGCAAAAACTCCTCCATCCTATCACCAGACAAGAATTGGGCTGCAGCCTTAGACACCATGGAGTAAGGTGTACCCTCCATAATCTCCGTTTAGTCTCTAAGTGATTGGTCTACAGCTGTCACAAAAGCCATGTGCATACAACCATGCATGAATGAGGACCCCATGATGTCCCACTATCTGCTACAGTACATTTCACAATGTTAAAACCACTACTTAGAGGAGCCATGGTAATCCTTAAACCTTATCCAGCTGCAAAAGAGGATGAAATTAAAAGTGATAATGACTATAATAAAAACAACGGCCTAAATGTGTGGAATGAATGTGCAGCATTGCTAAATACAGCCATGAAATGAGCTGGGACAATGCAGTAGCTGAAAAACAAAGCCCCCAAGAGGAGATCACAAAGACAGACCTGTGAAAGAGGAAACACAAACTGGACCAAAGGTAAAAAATGTAAGAACTCTCGAGCAGAATCTAAAGAACAGAAGAATGAATAATGGCAGGATGCATTAGCCCTAGGCATTCCCAGACCCACAATTCAAGGTCAGCCTACTGGTATTACCTTCAGTCTGACTAAAGCACTCCAGAAAAAAAGATAACAGTGAAAGGAAGAAGCATATTTCAACTCCCTATAAAGGGAAGCAACCTTCTCCTCCCCTCAGGGAGAAATCACAGGCCATTAAGTGAAAAAATGAATAATATCTGGAAGGCAATTGGACCTGCCTCCCCAGAAAGTGGAGGCTGATCAGTGGATAAGTGATGATGGCCCATACATTTTAACCCCGGTTGGTCCTCAGGGACAATTAATGATATTTTTAATAAATACGAGACCACAAATTTCAGTGGTAACACAAGATACCAAGAAGTGGGGCATGTGATCCAGACAGCAAGCAGCTGAGGTGAGCAGTGTGAACTGCACAAGTGTTGTGTGTTAAATTGCCATGGTCATGAGAGGAACATGACAATTGCTCACTTCACAATTAAAGACCATCATGCCAAAATTTTCAGTTTTGATGTTTTAATGGATAAACCTGGTACCTGGTGACTGGCAGAGTGTTCCTTTGGCTCAGACAGAAACAGGGAGGCTGCTCTAGGGGTACTGCACACAGCCCCTGTACCATCTGACACAAAAATTACTGACGTATTGCAATATCCAAATTCTGTTGCTATGTGAAACGAAATTTCAGAAATCACAGCTGATGTGGAGAAAAGACAAATCACTTCCAGAATCCACTCCCCATTTTCTCACCTGCTTGGCCAGTTTGATCACCAGAAAAGAGGTGGAACTTAACAACTGATAGCACAGTCCTGCTAAGAGCTGCTGTATCAAACATTGCAAACTTAACATCTACGTTGCAAGCAGCTGTACACCCCCGGATGGCAGGGTGTGTTATTTACAGTTCCCTTGAAGGAGGAGGATAAAGAGAAGTTTGCTTTAACTTGAGAGGGAATATAATATGTCTTAACAGTTTTTCATAAGGATATAAACAGTCAGCCACCATCACTCATGCCACATTTGCTGAACTTATACAGTCTTACTACCCCAAGACATGAAAATGTACCAACGTATCAATGATATTTGGATTGGAGAAGGTGGGGAAAGCAGCAGGAGTAGTATGGTGAGCACTAAATAAAGCAGAAATTGAGACTACACAGAAAATATCATGGACCAAATTGTACTTCTTTAGAAGGAAAATTTTTAGGTACTTGATGGATAGCAGGCAGTACAGTGATACCTTCAGATACCTCAGGAAAAACGAAAGATCTGCAAATGCCCCAATCGAGAAAGGAGTTACAACAATTAATGGGAACTTTAGGATATTGGAGATTTTTCTATCATTTCCCATCCATGATACTCACTCTTACAGAAAGGCAAACCTTGGGAGTGGAAATAAGAACATAAAGAGGCAGAAAAAATGCTAAATGAAGAATTAAAAAGGTACCAATCACTGGGACCAGTTACACCCTTGCAACCTTACAGTGGCTGAATGGGGTTTTGCTGAACATGCTACTTACTGTAAGCTGTCTCAAGCTTGCCACAGATGGCAAAAAATACCTTTATTGTTAAGCTCAATTGTATTTAATGGATCATTTAATTTACTAGATCATTTAATTTACTAGAAACAATCCTAAAGGGAACTGGTCCTACAGTCACTTGGCTGGGAAGTCAACACAGTCCTGGTAGGGTTCAATCCATTTTACTTATTACTCCATCAACAATAAGGCCATAGCTTTTGTCTTAACAATATACAATGCTTTGGGATTCATCATATACCCAATCACTGCATTAGGACTAAGTCCCAATGGAATTATACTCTGTCCATTAGATGCAGAGTGTGAGCCCAACAAAATGGAAACAAACAGCAAAATATTGACGTTAATGCCTGTGTGCTATGGGAACAAGGATTTATTTGTGAGAATAACATCATCAAAGCCAAAGACATTTGTATTGACATAGACATAAAAAATATTCATCATTTCAAAACACATTCCTATGAAACCCCTGAAACTACACTTGCACATATTGAAAAAGGGTGTATTTGTATGAGACCCCCTTGTGATGTGTAGAGAACATCACTGCAGATAGAAGAAATCACTCAAATACTTTTGTTTGTAACTTCACTAAAGCTGTGGGATGCAACTTTAATTATTCAGCTCCTGTAACATCTTACATGCTGGTACAATCTAATTACACACTGAGTCAAGTTTTATTGCCTACTCCCAATGAAATGAATCTTACATTGGTGGACAAACTAATACAACATGATGACCGGTCTTGGAAAGAGTGAAGGAGGATGGAGAACAGCATTGGTGGGAAACCACTGGTTCAAGAGCATTTCTTTGAACTCCATGCAAAATATGAAACCGCCAACTGGAAATTTCTTCATCACAACACTTGACATCCAGGCTTTTTCTAAAGGTTCTGCCTGTCACTTAATCTGCTAAACTCTAGGAGTCTTCTTCTCCCTCTTCTATATTCCACTCCTCTATCTTATACAGACAAATGTAGTCAAACAAACCCTTCAATTCAATGTCTGAAGAACTAAGTCACCTTGAGTAGATCATTGCTAAGGTCTGGAGGCTGCAGCTTCAAATAACGGACTTTCTTTTTTCCATTTTTCACAATAAAGAAGTGCTGTTATATCTATCAGATTTAACTGGCTTATTCTCACCTATAGTATACTTACCCTGTTATTTATAACTCAAATATTTCAGCATACTTTACTTCTCTTTTCTCTTAAAAAAACAAGCACCAAAACTGAAAAATGCAACAAAATAATTCCATTCATCCCACATAAAATATAACTGTTTTCCAGGTGATCACCTATCATTTTGGTTTAACTCAGATAATAATTTAGAATTTCCTTCTGACAGAGGGAATGCTTTGCAGCAAAGAATTGTTAATATTATGTCTATGCATTTTCATAGTATAAAATTTCTTAGTCACACAGTTCCCACACTGACATAAGCTATATCCTCAGCTGTGCTGGATACAGTCTAATCTAAACACAGAGGTTAAAGTCTAATGTACTAAAGAAGATACACATCAGAAAAAAAGTACAAACGCTTCCGAACTGAGTGCTGAAATGCTCATTTATTAAGAGTTTTAATTAGTACTGTCTAATTTTGCCAGATGTTTAACTAAACATCATTGTGGATCTTTGTCAGAACACTGCTTATTAGTCAGGAAGAATCACTACAAGAAAATAAGATAACTTGTGACAGGAGTAACAAAGAAAAAGAAAGCAGTTTCTTCTTAGAGGAACTGAATAGGTAATTTATTTGTTGAAGGTGTTGTGTGTTAAATTGCCATGGTCATTAGAGGAACATGGCAAATTGCTTACTTCACAATTGCCACTTCACTCCTGCTTACCTCTGATTAAAAAATAGTCCAGATCTTCACACATACAGGAGCAGATAGAGCCATGGAAGACGGTAAGTCATAAGACCTTCAGAATCTCTCACTCAAAATTCCAAATTATCACTTTACAATAAAAAAAAAAAAACTTCTTGCAGTAAAAGCCTAACAAGCATGTTTATGTTGTGCTTTATGCAATTCTTCAGCTCACTTTCAAATAAGATGAAAGAGAAAGGAAAGAAAGAAATATGGTAGAAGACAAAAGAAGCACAAGTATTCTAAAATACTTGCTTCTTGCAGCAAAAGAAGCACAAGTATTCTAAATTCCCACTAGAAATTAAATTAAAAATGTTAATAGTTCAGTGATAAAAATCCTGCAAATACTGAAACTTTTTCTTCATTCTTAGGATTTGCTACAGAATAACAAGTCAATTTTAACAGAAGGTTTAACACAGTAAGGATTTAACATACCACTGTGAAAAGAAGCAACACACTTTACCCCAAGATCTTAGTGATCTTGGTATTCAGTAAGAAAGTCAAATAAATCAATTCTAGATAAAAGAAAATATAGCATATGGTGAAATAACCCTAACATGTGAAAAGCATGAAAACCCCTAAACAATTAACCATGCGTTGGGTTTTTTTTCTTTCTTTTACAGGTAAGAACATGATACTTGCTGAGGAGGACATCAAAGTGCTAGAAACTAAATAGCAAACTATTTACTGAGATGTAATTATACTGAGTGCTCTACAGACTGCAGAATAACTGATCATGAAGTGGGAAAATACATCTCCTTACAGTAGACTCCTTAAGTGTATTACCTAATGCTCTCAAATATTAATCTGGTTCAGGTATTTCCACCAACTGCTCATTCTGGTTAAATAGACCAATATAAATTTCTGAAGTGCACCTGATCACTTTTTATTTTTGTTCTAGTTATCTTCTAGGCATCCAGCTTCTCCTTGATTTTTAAGCAATGAATATAAGCTGCAGTATTGTTCTTCAATAGTTATTCATACAGCAACTTCTCAATTATGCTGAAAAGCTGAAATACTATAATTGGAACTCTTATTTTCTAAATCTCTCTGCCTTTCTTTTCCAACTGCTCTTTGCAAACACTTAAATCTGTCTTTCATTTTTATCTCTCCCTTTCTCAGTGTTCCATCAAGGTCCCTATCAGCAAAACAGTATTTTCCCCCCGCCTCACGCAGATCAGATCCTGACTCCATCTCTTTGGTTCTCCCCATATGTTCAGGCTCCAGCTGTAACAGCTTATGTGATCTTGAAAGAATTTCAGCTCTAAGCGTAAGTGGGAGCAGTGCAGCTCCTTTTAATGACATGAAGGTTATTGGATAATCGTATACCAGTCATCTTTCTTCCAAAGAAAGCAATGCATAAAAGGCTAACATTTGATGGTTTTTACTGACCTGATGAAAAATTTTAAAAATGGGTGCACTCCTTCTGAAGTCAAGAGGACATCAGCTCAAATTAACTATGTGCTTAAGGACTTTGATTCATCAGACTTTCCAGTACTTCATTTGCAAGCCAAATTGAAGAGCATACCTTTGCTCTAATGTCAGTCTACTAGCATTAGAAAAATCAGGGTGGAAATTTTGAAGTGATTAAATGTCAGTGTAATGAGTTTCATATACTGAAAGGCAAAAATGCCAAGGAGTCCAAGTTTTAATAAGTGCTCCATAACAGGAGTGAAGAAGGCTGATGACAAAATTTATGCTTCAACCAATTAATTAAAAAGAAAATTCTACCAGAACAGCTTGAGTAGGCAAACACTTTTGAATCTACAGTAAGTACAATAGAAAGTACAAAGGAAATCAGGACTGATCTATTTCTTATAGTAACAGGCATTTGAACCTTGTAGGTAGATCAAAGTGTACAAAGTTTCTGAATATGTCTTGCTCATGTATTTTTCCCATCTAAAACATAAAAAAAAAGAGAGTCCAGTAGTTTTCAATGCTCTCTGCTGTCAGTGCCATTACCCAAATATAGTTACTACCTCAGTAGTTTTGCTAGTCTAGGTCATGGAGAACTAACAACAGAACAAGTGTCTTAATAGAAGCTTTTTTATTCTTTGTTGTCATAGACATGACAAGATCAGAAAAATGATAGAACGCTGTTCTTGACCTGCAATATAATTTTTCCATTATCTCATGCTTTCTCAATTACAAAAGCATTGTATATATATGAGAATGTCATGGCTCATTCAAATTCAAGTATAAATTTTATCACTAACTTTCTCAGTGTGAGATCTTCTCAACCACAAGGCCAACCTTTTCATAGAAGTTTTACATGAACATAATTCAACTGAGCACATGCTGCAGCTATTCCTCTTTACATTTTGAGTAAGAGAGTTAGAGAACAAGCCTCTGCTCATATGCTTATAACCAAATATGAATAAATCCAAACTAGAACAGAAGCAGCACTTCAATAAATAAAATCATTATGGTCCATGACTCCTTTTGTTCTCAAAGACAAATACAGAGTTCTAAAAGGGTTTGCATCTTTCTTTCCTGTGTTTTTTTTTCTTTTTAATGTCTGTTATATTTAAGATCTTTTACAAAGTCACTAGAAGGGTGAGTCTTTACAAGGCTTCTGCACCATTTTTACTGACAAAGCTGTGGAGACAATATATTAGGATAGACTGAGTGCAGTAAAAGTCCCAAGTTCTCTAAGTGTTTATTTGCTGTGCGACTGATTCTGCTCAATATTTCATGAAAATAAAAAAGGGAATGACTAGTAACACTATCAGCTACTCACAGTGCATTAAGCATATACCTCAATAATGGTTCCTTTTAACTGTTCTGTTTCCCCCTTCTTTATTCAACTAGGACTATGATTATCTGACAGTTGGTTAATATCTTCCACAGAATACGGTCCTCTATGACTGAAGGCAGGCAAAGGAACAAGACACTAAGCAACATGTAGAAATCTTAGAGTGAAAACTCCCTACTCGTGCTGCCTACTTGCATGCTTTAGGAACGGTTTCTCATCATTAGAAGAGTAATTGAAACTGTTATATTGCAAATCATGCCTGACATCACTGCTTTTTCTTATTATTATAAATTTTCTGTTGATCTCTATGTAGCTGAATTTTTAAATTTTTGTTTTCTTTTTTTCAAATCCACACCAGTTTTGGAAAAGTGTGAACATTTGTCAGTGATAGTCACACATAGTGACCATGGATGCCCCCGTGATGGCAGACAACACACTCACTTGAATTATGGCTGATCCTCAGGGTACCATTGGCAGCATTCCAACAAATCAAGCCTTCCTAGTCCTCATCCTTGGTTTGCTTTTTCACAAAATCCATCTGGTAAATACCCTATAACCTAATTGAGATTTCCAACTGCAGTATTATGGACTACAATTCATTAGTATCATACCAATAGCCATAGCATTTTAGAGAACCTAATTTTTCACTTTAAATACTGAGGAATATTCAACCTCAAAACACCTGCAATACAGCAGTTACATCCAAAATAAGAAGGCTGTAGCCAAAGTTCCTATCACCTCCTTTCTGCCTTTGGATTTTCCATATTTTGTCTGCAAGTATACGACCACAAGGTACATCATCTTCTACAGGTCTTATACTAAGAAAACATCTCATCAGTTTAGATTTCAAATGCCTTCCCTTATAATTTCTTTCCCATTTTTTTAATCAAACCAATAAACAAGGAATTAAAAAAAAACACACACTACAATTCACTGGATTGAATGATCTATGTTGAAAGACGAGAAAGCACAGGAGTAAGAAACCACCAACAACTGAGATGCATGCTTTTTACTTCAAAGATTTTAGTACTTGGCTCAAGCATAATGTTTTTCTTGGGCATTCTGGAAAAGATTTAACAAAGGAAAAATTATCCTTAAATTTCAGATAGTGAGTCAAAACAACATAGGGTATGGATACAGTAGATCCAAAAGTTCACGCAGGTCAGTGAAGGGAGCTTTGTTAAAAAGGACGTATTAGGTAAAACATGTGTGTGCAGGCTTGCATTCATGCTTTCCGGCTTGCATTCATCTTCCTTCACATAAATTAAAAGTAGACAGCAAAACCAATGTAGTTACTGCTAATAATTTACAAATTTCAAAGAACCACAGAGTATGCTGAGTTGGAAGGGACCCACGAGGATCATCGAATCCAGCTCTTGGCCCTGCATAGGACCATCCATCCCCAAGAACCACACCATATGCATTCAAATGCTTCTCGAACTCTGTCAGGCTTCTATGGGGAAGTTCATTATTAGTTCGTTATTATCTCTAGGCTGAACTAATTTATTTCTAATAAATACAGTCTGAGACCTGTAATGAGTTGTTGAAAGAGAAAAATAGTGTTTCCTAGCTCTTCCTCCTTGCTTTTTTGTTAACTCCTGTGTTAAGGGATTGCTGAGTCAATAATTTTTTTTAGTCAGCAGTGACTGAGGGGAGAAGTTGGAGTGAAGAGAAGCGTCTCAGACATTCTTTGTTAATCATCATAAAGTGCTATCTTATTCTTATTTCTTGGCTAGGCTGACATGTTTGAGAGAAAAAGGACAGCTTTCACACACACAGTCATCAGACAAGGGGATTATCTAGGATTTTTAATGTTTGAGTATCAGTGCCTTGCTATGTGGGAAACCGTAACATGTCAGATCTGGTTCAGAAACAGGCACTGTGCAAGAGTAAAGCACTGCAGCATGGAAAAAAAACCACAGAAAAAACCCAAACTGATGCAACCCTTGAGCACACATGGAACAAGCTTGAACAAGTTGATATTTAAGTACATTGGCAAAAGCTTCTGTTCTACTATCGATGTGTCCTTGACCTGGAGCATCAGCATGTTCAAAATATAGTCAGCATGACTCCAGGTTTGAGATTTCAACAGCTTAAATACAATTTGGATGTGAGTTTAATCTGCTGGAGATATATGTTATAAACACAAAGTTAGGTCACAGAACTCCAAATGCCAAAATCTGTCTAGTCAGCTTCAGTATTCCTGTTTCTTATCATAACAAACACCCTCCACCCAACTCCAAAGGAACCCTGGAGATTTATCTTTTCTGGGAGCTATGAATGATCTTTGTTTACCATGTAGCACACTCTGTTTAAGTTTCTGGAATTAAAAGGGCAAAGGATGCTGTACCATTGATGTGCACTGGCAAATCTACCTGCCCCCCTAGCCCCAGATACCATACATTTCTTCTCTTCTGTTGTGTTTAGGAGAATAGGTTTTTCCCCCGACTATGGTGGGTTTCTTTGCACCATGTTCTCTCTGTGCCTTTTTTATTATTTGTCAATCTTCCTTCTGAATCAGACTTTAGCTGCCAGTGATAAAAGGTACAACCTGCTGCTTCACTTCTAGTATATCTGCAGTCAGATGACTCTGACAGCCCTTGGCACTTTGAAGCAAACTTGTCCCTGTTACCGTCCTCACCTCTAAGGCCACAGACACAACCTAAGCCAAGTTATCAAAGATCAACTTTTTGATCACAGCTCATTTTAGTTGAAACACTTATGCAAGTACTCATACTAACTGTTCAACCAGAAGCCCCAAATAACCTGTGACAGACAGGCACATTCATCAAAGTAATTCCTCCTCCTGTCACAATTACTCAGAATTTGTTCCAGAAAACAAATTAACTCCTTCAGTAGATCACAATACAAAAAAGAGTCAATAATGAGAGACACACATGTTTCTAATAAAAATATAACTATTCTCTATTTCTTCTGCACTAATATTACTTTCAGCATTCTGATCAGTCACATCACAAGGTCAGTAATTCGGCACTTCTGGAGCAGCACTGAGAAAGGAATCCAGCTTTTAATCTCCATTCTGCCATTCTCACCCACTACTAGCATTTTTTCATTTTTGTGAGGTCTATTTACAGAGAGGGAAGTTATAAATGCTCAGTAGAAGGTAAAAGCCAGCCTTCCTGCTAGTTTTACAGAATACTGTATTCAAACATTGTCAGATCATCTGGAAAAACAAACAAATTCAAAACACTACTGAATAAATTATCATCTGTTGAATAATGTTTACACACTATCCAGACAGACATGATTGCTTACATATGGAAAGAGAAGAGGAAGAACAGGTGAACCCTGAGACAAATTTAAGATAAACAAACCTTGAACCTCCTCCTTCTGAGTCTGCTGATACTGAAAAAGTGCCTTAGGATTTCAGCAGAAGAGCAAAATGTAGGTCTTTTCTTTGCAAAAACTAGGTGTCAGCAATGATTAGTTTCAGATAAGGAGGTAAATGTCCAATTCCTAAAGGCACCTTGAGACTCCAGTCACCATTTCACTATTTCCTGTGCAGAAGGCGAGAAGAAAAGGAGGTGAATTCTTTCAGCTGGCTGAGAGGGGACTGCATGAGACAGGATCCCACAGCAGCCAAGCCCAGGGCAGCTCCCTTTGGCAACTGTGATGGTGTCAGTCATATGTGAAACCACAACCAGAGCCTGACGTGATCACCTATGTCCTAAAGGCCTTGGCAGGGGTTATCAGAGACCACCCGTATGGGAATCTCTGTTAAGGGTTGTGGGGTGTTGTTTACTGCTGCTGTGGCTTCAGGCAAATGAATTTGGTTCTTCCATGTATAACTGCACTGATCAAAAGGTATAAACATTCATGTGCTGAACCTTGTTCAGCACACATTCATGTGTCAATAGTCCTTCTGTGTTTTTGCTAACCATGCATTCCATGATGGTTTAAGTAGGAGTCACAAGTTCCCTGTCCACTGCTTTTTCCAGAAAATATATTTTTAACATCTGAAATTCCAAGCAAGATCCATTCTCACAGAAGAAATTAAAATCCTAAACATCGATAGAACTGCCTTTTCCTTCTCCTCCTTCTAAGCCAGTTAGAAGGTGTTGTCACCAGCACTATTTCTATGTAGCACAGTTGGATGACAGGTGGCTTGGTCGTATTCGTATATTTGTTGATATGCTTCTTCATCCTGCATGATTCTTGCAGACAGCATTCTTTAGGATGTTAACATTAGCAAAAGATGTTTCATGTCAAAGCCTCATTTCCCTCAGGACAAGTTATAGTTTGTTAACTCCTGTAACTTGTTTGTACCATATTGACATTGATAAACATAAATCCCTATTAGACTATCAGATTAATGCCTGCCTTCTTTCCCCTTTTCCTTTTTTTTTTCTTCCAGAATGTTTTTTATAATTACAGACAAACAATTTTCACAAACTAGATGCATTTCCCTCCAGAGAACTGTAATAAATAGTTATTTACACTTCAGCTCTCTAATGGCCTGTTTTAAAGAATGATTACTTATTTTAGTGTTGAGCAAGTGACTAAGACAGCTTTGTGGTTTAGAAAGCAGTTTTTCCAGAGCAAACTTAGATTGCTAATTTCTTCTGGAACTGGAAAAAATCAACATACCATGCAGAATTCAGCTGGACTATCACTTCTTTCAATTCAATTTTATTATGCAAAAATAAAATATCAATTTATTCTCAGACTGCATTTCATATCTAAGTTTTAAGTAAGCAAATAAATGAACATGGATAGATTTCACTTTCCTTTTTTGTCTGCTAGCTTACTCATTGTAATAGTACGTTTATATAGATCAATAACAAACTCACTCATCCCAGAGGTCAATGGTGTTTTTGCCACTAGCATTTAATCTGTTCTTTTTTTAAAGAAAAAAAAGGAAAGTTTAATTCTTATCTGTACAAAAGATTAAGGCTACAAGCTATAAGAACTACTCCAAGACATTTGAATTGCCTTAAAATTGAGGTTCCTTCTAGTGTTTGGAGGATGAATTCACTCAATCTCCTGTCCTATGGCTAAATTGAACACATTCTTATTCTAAAATTTCTTTTTATGCCATTCCCTCTGCTTTAACCATTATGCTGTAAACAAGCATTGACTGAATCTGGCTTCACTTAATTTTCCTATTTCCATCACTCTGCTGAACATGCATGCATAAAATCTTTTTTGCCTTCTGGATTTGATATGTAATCAAACATACAATGAGTTACTATGTTTGGAAAGCTAACGTAGAATAATACTTGAATTTCCTTGGGTGTTGCTTGTTGTTCTCATGAAAAACAATGTAAAAATCTCAAATACTTCTAAAAAACACAATCTTACAGTAAGCTGAAGGAAACTTGATGAACACTCAAAAAAAAAAAAGCTTACTATAATATTTTGGCTATATAAAACACTGTAAAAGAGCCATAACATTGAGGGAGATCAAAAGGGACACCAAGGGACAAATAATTCTCACTTCTGGTGAAAGTCATGGCTGCTGTAACCAAAAGAAGGGATTGCAATCCCACAGTGAGAGCTGAAATTTATATCTGGTTAAAGCAAAAAACCCGATGAAGTGGGTAAGGAAGCACTCTATGGTTGAAAGGAGGAAACAGTAGGAGAGAAAGGCGTACAGTGGACAGGAAAAGATACTGCTATTCTTCTATATCATAATATATGCCATGCAATCATTTAAAGAATTCTTTTAATCCCCTACAGGTTCCATTGAGCTAGCAGAGCTGTATCCTCAGTTTAAGCTCCAAGACAAATCAAAGGTATTAAAGGAGCTTTCAGACTCACTTTGCATCCAAGATTTTTCTTCTTGCAAAGATTGTCTGCAGCAGAAATAACTGGTGTTTGTAAAATTGGACTGCTTATCAGAAGAGCATTTAAACAGACTTCACATAATTTTAGAATGAATTTATTTACTTGCAGAGCTGGTAAATATGTATCAGCTCGAAAATGTTATTTTTGTTTGGCCAAGGTTACACAGCTATATACTAGTCTCTCAACTTCCAGAGTCAGATTTTACTTGTTTTGCTCCCACTGGAAAGATTCCAAAGTAAATATCCATTCTTCGTGCAACACTTATTCAAAATGTGATGACTGTTGCTTTGCAAACTATCCCACTGGAACCTCGTAGGACATCTGGCATTCAGGTGATTGTGTGTGGATATTCATTATTGCAATCTAAATTTAAAATCATTTGGCATTACAACTTTGCTACAAATTTCCCAGTTCAGCTGTATCATATAATTATAGAATAATTTAAGCTGGAAAGGACCACTGGAGGTCATATAAGCCAACCTACAAACACACACATATAGTCAAAGTAGAGTCAACCCCAAAGTCAGAGAAGACTCCCCCACAAGGCACTTGAAGACAGAACTTATATTCTATGCTTTGTCTACTCTTCTCCAGATTGAGCACATTGTGTTATCTGAAGGAAGATATGGTTGAACATATAATAGCAAAGTAGATACTCATGATATGTCATGATATGATTTACTGCAAACATGTGGTTAGATATCAACTTACTAAACAATAACTAAAAGGCAAAAGAAAATTCTTCCATTTGCATCACCTCTGCAGTTTATTTGATCTCCTTTAGTCTGAAGTAAAGAGTGCAATTTACCTAAGTTGTTTTTGAGAATGTTAATTTTGAAAGAAAGGTATGTTACTGGTGTTGAGAGTCACCGGGGGTTTTCACCTTTATTTGCATCAAAGGTTGTCTCTCAGTTCATCCTCTTGTCTAATGAGGAAGATTGAATCAGACAATCAATAAAATATTCACAGAACTACACTAACTTGTGATGAGGTCTGGTTCCCAGTATAGAAAACAGCAAAGTAGAATATACAGTGAAAGCCAGGTGGTTTTGGGTCTGGTTTGGTTTTGGTTTTTAACTGAAGCTGCCAAAGATTCATAAATTATTTTTATTCTGCATTTATTTTCTTATTTCTGCACAGAATTGTGTGCCTTATCGAAAGTTATGTACATGGTTTGATGACTAAGACCTTGTTTCATTAGATGAGAGATTATTCTAAGCCTTCATTTGTAACCAAGATTACAAAAGCATACGAGAGAAAAAGAAATTTTGAGAACTTCATGATTTCAATGACTAAATACTAATTTACCTCTTTCTCAGAAGATTAGCATTTTTTAATCAAACATTCTTGAAATTAGAATTATTACTCTCAGATAGGATAATGTTTTTAATAGGTTTCATATCCAGAAAAAGTCATAGAAAAGCACCGATAACTACTTTTTTTGAACATATATATAACACTTGTCTTAAAAACCAACATGATTAAGAGGTTAAAAATCAAAAGGGAATTCATGAAGTGGTATATGGTAAGTCCTATATATCTGATTTCATGTCTTTATTCCAGCCCAAAGTCAATCATTTGTTCTGGAAAAATTTGACTTTCTGATGAAAACATAAGCTTTAAAAAAAGGTGGAGCTTCACAAAAAGCTGTGCTGTGGGTGTAGCAAAAACAAATATTATGTATTTGGAGAGAGGCAATACATGAGAAGTCTGGTAATAAGAAGTCCTTCTTATCTTAGCTTTTTTTTTAACTACCTCTTCAATTTTTTCATATCTGACCCTATATGAAAAAGTAAAGAAAAAAATCCCATGTAAATAGTGTTGGTAAACATTGATCCCTCAAACAGGATACAGTGAAATTTTACCTGTACACATAAATATCTTGAATTGACTTTTTGAGAAGAGCTACTAAAGTGCAAATTGGAGTTTATGATAAATTAAATTACACATATAAGGGTAGAAGAAACATATACTTAGGGAAAACATGTACAACACCCAATAAGGAAAAAGCTTGCATGTCCCTTTAAACAACGTGTTGAGACTTAGTCTTCTTGTCGTTGTCACTTCCTTCTATACAAGAAATGGGAGTTAATGAAATACTCTTATTTGGGACCAGAAATGTTTCTTTTCAATACATCACAGAAAAAACTACTCAAGAAGAACAAAAACTATCTGACTGAAGGAAGAAATGATAGCAGTTACATGCTTTTCATCTGCCAGTAATGTTTCTAGTTAAGTCACTTTGGACTTAATTAAAGTTAAATTAGTTCTATTTGTCAGACTTAATGAAAGTGCTTAATAGTAATGTTTTGCTATACAGTACTATAAAAAAAGAGTTTTATCAACTCCAAAGAAATACGAGGACCCAGGATATGGACGCGAATGCATAATTTTGGCATTGAGTGATCATGCAAGCTGGTTGCAAATCAGTGTAGGAACCAAAATTCCGTGTAAATAAGATTCTCGCTGCCCCCCAACTTCTACCTCTTCCACCATCAGACAAAGGATAACTGTCTCAAGAGTTAGAACTTTCTGAAGATATACACAAAGAAAAAACCACTATTTTACCACTTTTAGTTACAGAGTGATGCAAAAAATTCAATATGTATTTAGCATGCCCTTGGTCGAGAAGAGCTTCATACAGTTTCTCCTGACCCTGTAACCTGTGGTCTATCTACTATAAATCATTCTGCCTACAACATAAGACAGGGCTCTTGTTGGTAAACAAAAAATTGGATGAAATATTAGAGCTATTTGTTCTAGAACACTTTTAATTAGAGGAAAACACCCTGAAGGAGTCTGAGACCTCTATCATTTCCATAGCATTGTTTGAAATATGAACATAGAAGTTCTTGTCTCAGCAGAAGACAAAATACAGCAGGAGAGCAGAATGAATAGCAAGTGGGATGTACTTGTCTGCCAGAGTATGTGTAAAGTTCAATTATATTTTAGATGTGTGTAAACCTTCTATTAGCATGCTCATCTTGTCAAAGCACAAAGGAATTTCTACTGGGAATCATCATCTTCCAAAGTAACATAGGCAGTGCATAGTTGTGCTGTAAACCATGCTCAAGCTGAGCATAGTTACATGTTACCAGAATCTTTTAGGCTACAATTCTTCCACGATTTTGATACCTTGTTTGACAGAGACTAAAAAAAAATAAACCAAAAAAACCAAACCAAACAAACAGAAAACAATGTTAATTTGCAAGCCAAAGAAGCATGAAATGTTTTGATTCTTGACTGTATTTTCATTTAGGCACAATATCATGCATCCATATGTTAAAACAAAAATATGGAGAAACAGAAGCTCAATTAGTACACTATAAAAGACAAAGTTTGAAATTGCATGTTCTAGTTTAACTCCATAATTTTCAACAACTTTTTCATTAGAGAAATAGAAGTCTTGCAAATGAAAAGAAAACAATCCAGTTTCAGTAGACAAAACTTTTCTCTGCAACATGAATTTGTGCTACAGCATTTAATTTCTATACAGATAAAATGGAAGAAGTAATAGCACAAACTATAAATATAATATAAATATGGAATTAAAGACTAAAAATGAAATCTCTTTGTGTACTGGCCCGGAACTGCTAAATTTTTATGGTTTTCACTCAATAATGGAGAAAACTAGAAAAACAACTTTGAAATTTAATTTTGAGGGCAAATATATACAAGAAAATTAGCTTGTATAACTGCAGGTTGCTTATTATGTCTGGCATGTAGACGAGATTATATCTTAATATCAGATTACTTATATTTTTAATTTTGGATTTCATTGTCACAGAGGGAATTATAATGCAATTAATGGAAGAAACATCTTCAGTTCAGAAACACCTCAGCCACTTTCCTTTTTTTAAAAGCTCTATATGTAAATGGTAGCATTGTTCCTATTTTCATTGAAAAATAAAATGATCCGGTCATTAGAACTCAGACTGTATCCCAAAACTTTCAATTAAAAGCATACATTAATTTATATCTCATTCCCTCGTACATGAGTAGTGGTAGAGGCTCCTTGGAAAAAATCCTGTAGGTTCCCATTGGAAGCCTCATCGCTCAGTCTTTTAAAAACCAGCCTGAACAAAGCCTCAGAGAGCACAACATAAGAGGAAATAGAGTTTCATTCAAAAAGGAACATACAAGATCATCCAAAATTAAGAATTTTTCTCTGTCTGGTCCTGATTCAATAAAACAACTCAACGTGAACTTATCAAGGCTTTTAAATTGATGTCAGGATTATATTCTATTCATCAAATTCATAAAAAAGGTTTATGAATATTGTAAATATGCATAGGTTCCAAAACCTTTATAGAACTGCAGTAAAATTTTTGAAAATAACTTACATACAATATTGGCTATTCTAAGAAATTTTGAGTGATTTTTAATTTGCATCCTCTTAGGTATAAATTGTATGCTTTTAAGATAGTATCAAGTAAGTTTGGAATAGGGGGAAGCTTGGAGAAGGCAGTTGACAAAAAGTGACAAAGAATAATAGAAGTATTTTTAAAGGTCAGTGAAAATAAAATCTACATTAAAGTTACAGCAAAATGTGCTCCAATTTATCTGGTTATGGGAGCCTTCTAATGATTTTGTACCAAATGACAAGATCTTTGCAATAAACCTAAAACAGGAACATAACTTTTGAGTTATTTCTTCTGAAAAATGCCTTACTTCCCAGGGTAATTTTAAAGAGATAAAAAGTTATTTTGCACTTTATTCATTGTGGGTAGGAGCAAGTGAACATCACCATTAGACCTGTTTCCCAAGTAGATGAATGTGCAAATATTGCTGGTGAGATCACTTAATGCATGTCAATTTAAAATCCATTTTGCTTTCATCATCAAGCACATGACTTTGAAACTCACTTTTTACAAACTGTCATGACAATAAAACTTAATCACATAAATGTACATGAAAAGTGAGCAAAAGGGGAACACACAGAAAAAAAAAATTAATGACCATTCCAATTCATGCCCTTACAGGAAAACTTGAGAAATTTTCAGTGGGCCATTCATTGTTCCTAAAAGTAGTGCTGTGTCATATATACTGTAAAAGGTATACACTAATGCAACTAGTTTATAGCTCCATAAGGTTTAGTGCTCTTAACACCATTATTCTAATGCATAAACACACAGTTTATTTTTTCTTTCCTACAGTTTTCCTTGGTAGTTTATATTCCTCAAGCATCCTTTAAATTTGATATCACACTACACCTCTGCAAATCTATAACAAACTTTACTGTGTCATTGCAATTGATATGCAGGCATACCACATACAGCCAGCAGTAAATTTTCGCACTTGAGGATTTTCTCTGGGAATCTGTATATTTGTCAACAAACGTATTTAGAACCCACTTTTTTCATATCGAAGGCTAAAGGCCCTAGCGGATAGGATATGCAATTTTATGTCTATTTAGTACGTAGAAACATGAAATGCAGATTTACAGATATAGGCAGAGTGTTTCATTCTAGCTATTCATGAATGTAATGCACACAAATCCAGAAATTAATATGCAAATCGTGACTCCTTTGATGCTGATGGCAGAATTCTTATTGACTCCCAAAAGGCCTAGTTTTCACCTGTGATTACTGACCATTAGACAATGTTTCTGTTAGTTCAAATTATGAAAACACTGAGGTGACACATAATTGTTAAACAGTTTAATATTTTGAGGAGCCTGTGCCTTCTTTTTGACTGCAAATTTAAAAAGATCTCCTTTTATAGTCCTATTTAATAGGACTCTGGAGCCTAAGTGTATTTGCAGCTCAGCATTCCTTTGGCTCACAGTAAATAAAAATTTACCCATTTAGTTGCTCATCAATATTCAGAGTAACTTGAATAGATAGCCAACTTCTAATATGTCCCAAAGAGCAAGTAGTTACCCAAACTGTCATTTCCAAGTCCTAATGTTCTACACGTGTTATTCCATTGGTAGTAGAGTAACTAATAATTAATGTATGTGTAAACTGCATCACATTTGCGCCAAATTATTCCTGTAGAGATGTACTTTGCTTCTTTGATCACTAAGTATGCAGCCACTCCAAAAAACAAATCCTGCTATAATTCACAGAAAAGTTTAATGCCTCAGTCGAATACATACCACAGTTCTGACATTCTGTTCTTTAGTTTCCATAGAATAATGAGTGACCCTGAGCTTAAACCACTGATTTCATCTCCATGTTACAAACTTTCTACACTTGGGGGACACTCAAGAAGTATGGACTTCTTTCTAACACTGAATAATATTGTCTTTAGGGCAATATGTTTTCCCATCCCTGATATATTAGTTCTTGTGTTGCCCGTTACTTTCATCTGCTATGCCTCTTGTTTTGTACTCTTTATAATGCCAACCTTGATCCAAAATTGACGGTTGCCTGAAGTCAAGTTTAAATGACAACATACCTTGTTCACAGTTAGAGAAAATTTTTTTGATGGATGCTCCATTTCTATTATAGTATAACTTCAGTTCTTGAGATTCATCTTCTATAGCTCTCCACTGATCCTTGACCCACAGAACATTTACGTAGATGATAATTGATACTTCCACTTTTGTAAATGTTCCTGAAAGAGTGTAGACATTTGAAAAGCATTACTGAACACTCACGTAATCCAACTACATTTTCAGACCTGTGCAGGTTTATCTGTGCTGGATTTTTGGGGGGGAGGGTTGGTTTTTTGGCTGCTTTTTAAAGAATGTGAAACCCATTCCCCCGCAATTGCTGTACGAGAAATAAGCCAGTAGACCAGGCAATAGACAGAGCTAGGTCTCTACTTGGCATTATGTATACCTGCAAATAATGTCCTGGAGTCCAAAAACATCCAGGTAAATGTTATGCCTCCCTTTCTCTCTCTCTATTATTTAACACCAACCTAATGATGACATTATCCATGTTTGTTCATTAAAAGAACGAGCTGCTTTGAAATATATGAATGCAAAAAAAACCAAACCAACCAAACAACAACAAAAAAAGCCATAAAGCTGAGAGATAAAGAAAATAAAATTTTAAAACCCCACAGAAACTGCCTTAACAGTATATTCTCCGTTCTCATGTCATTGAAAATGACTATCAAATAACACTATTGAGTCATCATGTAAAACTTGCCCTCCTTACCTTCACCTCTCTGCATCCCGCTTGTGTTAATGCAAAACCCAGTGTTAAATCAAACTAGACTCTGGCTTTAATGGTCTTAAAAATATTAGTTGCCTTTTGCATAGATGCAGAGATCACTTTGGCTTCAGCTAAAAAGCCATTCCATGTAATTTGGTCAATATCTTTCCTCCTTTGCTGTCCCAGTTCTCCTTTCTTCTTCATTACCAGCCTTCATCAAGAGGTAAGCGTGTGCCTCAATATTCTTTAGAATTCTGCTCATTCTTCTCTCCTGTGTTAGCAAATCCAATGGATTCCCAAAGCCCCAGGATCCTCCACTCCTCTGTACTCCAGTACATATCGAATAATTATGCCCTCTTTTTTTTCCCTTTTATCCTAATTTTTTGAGGAGTTTCACAACAGAGAGATATTCAGGAGGAGACAAAAGCAGAGTACACAAAGAAACCTATGTGACATATTTCACTGGGTTACATCCTTAATCTGTCCTCAGTGCTTTGAATTTTTCAAGCACGTTCTTTTACATTTTAAAAACATGCTCACTTCCTCAGTAAGAAATATTATCATCAGCAACAAGGAAAGACAGCTGTGTTCCAAAACACCAAGAACAGCAGGAAAATGAGAGAGCATGCTCTGAGACCTCCATCATTTTAATTACCCCAAGTTATACTCATCTTTCATCTCCCTTTCACTCTCTCTTTCCACAGAATGCTGCTGCCTACTAACGTGATGACTGAAATTGGTCACGAGGGTGCAAATATGCAATGAATATTAACAACAGATTTAAGCAGAACATGGTATAACAATGATTGCATTAAAACCAGATGGGTAATGGATTTATTGTATTCATTTTTTCTTAGTGATGTGAATTGAATAACAACCATGTTTTGTAATTTTCTTCATCTTCAGAAGATTGCTGCATTCTGATAATTTATTAAAGGGGAAGAGTTGAGAGAAAAGATTATTCCACAACTCTATTTTACCATAACTTTCCACGTTTTCTGAACAGTTGCATATCGATGAAAAAGGAAGAACTCTGACTTTAAAAATGCTGAAATGAAAAATTCAGTTTTCTCCAAATCTATTCTTTTTTATTCCCTTGGAATAACTACTGGTCAAATTCCCTCCACATTTGCAAGTCTTTTCTGTTACTTCACAAATGCTGCTTTCAGTAATTAAACAATGCCTGCAAGCAATTAGATTTGAGTTACAGGCCATCTCTACAATCGTCAAAGAGCACTTACTGTGATTCTGACTACTAAGTTCAGAACAAATATAATTTTCACTTCATTGTCAATTAATCCAGACCCCATGGTTGTGTGAAATCCAGTGCTAGGTTAACAGTTGGACTCAATGACCTTAAAGGATCTTTTCCAACCTTAATGATTCTATGATTCTTAGAACACTCGCCTCACTGCTGGCATTCACCTTAATTAAAATTCAAACCTTTTCTAAAAATGGAGAATACTAAGATTACTTTATAAATTAAAAGGACACTACATGAAAATCCAGGTAGCTATTTTTTAAAGGAAATAAGTATTCCATATCACAAAATTAATTTTAATTGAATACTTGTGCTGCAGCTATTCTCAAAACACTGAGTTTAAAGTGATAAGTAATATCAGAAATACAGGCAAAACCTTGTTATAGATAAATGGACAATAATATTATGACATTATCTGTTTCTCATATCTGTATTAAATCCCTATACATACTTTCGTTGTGGAAATTCTAGTTTATTACTTCTCACCTATTTCAATAATGAGTTTATTTAAATGCAGATTTTTCTCTCAAATCATTTTGCAGCTGTTGGTATTCACTGTGTTGGGTTTGCATGGCCAGGTTTTGGTAGCAGGGAAGCTACTAGGCTTCTATGAGGAGCTCCCAGAAGCTTCCTCCATTTCCTGCAGAGCCAAATGCCAGGCTGCTCCAAGGCCAAGCTCCTGTTGCTGGCCAAGGCTGAGCCAATCAGGAACGGTGGTAATTCCTCTGTGATAACATAGTAAAGAAGGGGGAAAAAAAAGTTATTGTTCAGATGTAATTGTGGCCAGAGAAGAGCGGAGTGAGAATATGTGAGCGGAACAACTCTGCAGACACCAAGGTCAGTGGAGAGGGAGGGGGAGGAAATGCTCCAGGTGCTGGAACTGGGGTTCCCCTGCAGCCCATGGCGCAGACCATGGTGAGACAACCGTGCCCCTGCAGCCCATGGTGGAGACCCACACTGGAGCAGATGGATGTCCAAAAGAGGGCTGTGAACTTGCGGGAAATCTGTGCTGGAGCAGGCTCCTGGCAGGGATCTGCAGACCCATGGAGAGAGGAACCCATGCTGGAACAGGTTTCCTGGTAGGACTTATGACCCTGTGGGAGACCCACGCTGGAGCAGGCTGTGCCTGATGGACTGCACCTCGTGGAAAAGTGACCCACATTGCAGCTGTTTGTGGAGAGCTGTTGCCCATTGAATGGACTCACATTACAGAAGTTCACAGAGGACTGTCTCCTACGGGAGGGACTCCACACTAGAGCAGGGGAAACACTCTTCTCCCTGAGCAGCAGCAGGAACAACATGTGATAAACTGACCATAACTCCCATTCCTCATCACCCTGTGCCTCTTAGGGGGAAGAAGCAGAACTTGGGACTGTAGGAAGGGTGGGGGAAAGGCTTTTTTAAAATTTATTTTACTTATCATTATCCTGCTCTTATTTTGCTAGTAATAAATTCAATTCATAACCTCAAACTGAGTCTCTTTTACCCGTGACAGTATTTGGCGAGTGATCTCTTCCAGTCCTTAACTCACGAACTTTTGCTTATATTTTCTCTCCCCTCTCCACTTGTGGAGGGGAGTGATAGAGTGACTTTCATGGGTTCCTGGCATCCAGCCAGGGTCAACCCACTACACTCACCTAGCTCAAAATACACACATTAGGCAACCACAACTTTTACATAAATGTCTCTAGTAATTGTTGGAAGTGGAAAGGGGAAGATTTTGGCTCAGTTGAAAGATTAGTTTTTATGAGATGACATTACCAGGTGTATTACAATAATGCCCTCTAAATGAACCTAACTTAAAGCAGAAGAAAATTAAATAAAATAATTTAAAGTCTAGATGAAAATGACACCAAAGTGCAATTGAAAGCAGCTTTTAAATGTCTTTTCATTTTTTTCTTTATATTCCTGTGACTACCAAAAATTATTAAACCTGCGATAAGCTTTTATAAATGGCTTTAAAAGTCCATTAACCTAAAAATCTTATTAGAAGTAAACATTTCTGAATAACTAGATTACATTTCTCTAAGACTATAATCAAGCTCAGCTTTCTTCGGTATAATGAAATTATTAGGAGGTGTTAGATGTCTCAGGGAAGTACTACCTGTTTCCTAGTGACACTCTCCTTAACCTTACTATCTACAGAGAAACATATTTGCTTACAGAATAACAGAATTTGGACCCAGGGCAAGGAAATCTGTAGAGAAAAATATTGCTATCACCTTTGACTACCAAAAAAGAAAAAATTACAATTTTTAACGTTATTTTAGTTCATAAATCCCAAGAAGGACATAAATTTGAAGTCACATAGCAAGGCATAAAGTAAGAATTTCTCAGTTCAAAATGGTGTTTCAAGAATGTCACAATAGTCAGAACCCTGATGGATCTTATTTTAATGCTAAGTTTAAATCAAAACCTCCTTAGGCAGCTGAGTCAAACCACTACTGTAGTGTAAAAAGTTCAGTAAAGGTCTACGTAATTGTCCCTTGAAGTTCTCCTTGTGGTGGAGACCATATCTTATTTTTTACAAAATTCTTATCTACTAAAATTCTTGCATATATGCAAAATTCTTATCCCTTCTCACAGACTCAGAATAAGACACAAGTAAGCAAATCAACTACCTTGGTTGACTCAGCTTCTTCAGCAATGAAATACAAAACATGAATATGCCTACTTACTGAGGATGCACACATGCTGGCATACATTCTCTTCTGCTTCCACAGGAACCATAGTGCGCAGGAAACACCATTTCTTCAAACATTGACTCTGCAGATATTTCCATTTCCTGTTTCTGTTGGCAAGCAAAGAGCATTAAAAATCCATTGTCAGGAATGGACCATATGGCTGTATAACCCCATCTGCACCCTACAAAAATACAAAAATGTATTGGTGAGCAGTCCCAAACTGCAAAAAGGGTACTAGCAACACCATGGGATTCCTTTTCTTTTTTGCTCCGGGGTATTTACAGTTCCAGAAACTTATGACCAGATACTATTGCCACAACTATTTCCCCAGTTCAGCAAGGTGAAAATCCCATTAGTAGGACACAGAGCAACCTGAATACTGGCAACTTGACTATACTGCAAGATTGCACATTACAATTCTTGTCAAAGTAGAAGAGGACATAAGGTAGCTGCCAACCAAGCTAGGTTGATACAGCACAGTGTATCAACCCCTTCATAACTGCAGTTATCCCAGGAATGCCAGTAGAAGGAAAGTCACTGTTTAGCCATCTGAATGGTTTATACATTACAAGGCACCATATCCCTAGCATTTCTACTGGAGTACAAAACTACCCGCTAGTACATAAGCTCTCTAGTTAGTTAATCCCTGTACAAATTCAGCATGTGACAGTATTTTAGCACACAAGAATTATGTAGATAACTTCATGCAGTGTAATTCAAAACTGCTACTACCAAGCTTCACCCCCAAAGTTTCTCAGGTTGTTCAATATTCTACAATACATTATTTGACATACTATGCAGGCACACGCATATGCATGAAGGGAAAATATAGCAGCATATTGTACTATCAAACATAGAGTATAATAAACATTGTAAACAATCATAGATGATCTTAGCAGCTACACAGTTTTACAGCTCCATTAACTTAAAATTAGAGTAGCTAACATTTTTTCATACAAAGCATATTTGTAATTCACAACAATGTTATAACAAATAACAAATGTTATTTCTGCTATTTCTTATCATAAAGAGTTACAAGATGTAACATTAATAATATCACAAAAACTTGGCCTTTGAAAAATCATCAGTTTTCCTAGATGGAAAGAAAAAAACTTACAAAGACAGACAAAGAGGAAGATACAGCAACATTTCAATAAAAGGAACAGCAAGTGACACACTTGCTTAAACCCTTCAGTGAAGACAGCTGGTGACATAAATCCAATTACAAATTTGATTTTCCTAAAGCAATACTTTCACTAATATATGAATCCATCATGCAGCCATATGGGGGTCTTTATAGAGGAAGTAACCTGTCAGTAATACCAAGCCTGGTTCAGTCTCTCCCTCACCCACTTCTATCAACAGAATCACTCAAGGTGATGTCTGATTAACCTACCTTTGCTGTTACCCTGGGTTTATTTGAAAGTAACTGCAGTTACTGACCTAATACAAGCAAAGCAATTACATATGTATGTATAGCAATCCTTCATCTTTCTCCTACACTACCACATAATATCCATAACAGGCTGTTTAACTGGCACCCAGTTCTGTATGGATCTGTATGCAGCGCCACACTCCAACCACTTCTCTTACTCCTTCTCCTCATCCCCTTCATTCGGTCAATCTCCTGCCTCTTACACAGGCCAGTTCAGAGCATGGCCTGCCCTGACTGATTCAGCCATACAGCCTGCCAGCTGGCTACTGCATCTCAGCTGTCTGGCACCACTGACACCATGTAGTTGACGCTGATTTGGATCACAGAATCATAGAATCGACTGGGCTGGAAAAGACCTCCGAGATCATCAAGTCCAACCCTTGATCCAACACCACCATGGTTACTAGACCATGGCACTAAGTGGCACATCAAGTCTCGGCTTAAAAACCTCCAGGGACAGTGAATCCAACACCTCCCTGGGCAGCCCATTCCAATATCTAATTACTCTCTCTGTAAAAAATTTTTTCCTAATATCCAACCTAAACCTCCTCTGGCAGAGCTTAAGACTGTGCCCTCTTGTCTTACTGCTGGTTGCCTGGAAGAAAAGATCGACCTCCACCTGGCTACCACCTCCTTTCAGGTAGTTGTAGAGAGTGATGAAGTCTCCCCTGAGCCTCTTCTTCTACAGGATCACTCTCTTCTGTCCAGCCACCAATTTACACCACACTTTAGACTTTTCACACCTTTGAGATCTCTCACCTCTGTCAATATGGCTGAAGCCAGGCAATGAGTTCAAAAATATTAGTTGTTAATAATAATAATAATAACAACAGCTGCACAGCACACAGCACATAAGACTAATTTCTTAAGAAACAAGGCTGACACCTGTGCATTCAGTTTTTCAGCAGCAAAACTGTATGAAACAATAGAAAAATCTGAAGTGTAATGCAACAAAGAAAACAGGACTGGTTACAGAGGTTCCTGAACTTCTAAAGTTTAAGTACAGTTAAAAGTTGAACTTTAATTTAACTGAAGAAGAGGAGGTTCTGGGATGACCTTTTGAGGCCTTTCAGTACGCAAAGGGGGCCTACAAGAAATCTGAAGAGGAATCCTCTTTACAAGGGTATGTCATGATAGGACAAAGGGGAATGGCTTTACACTGAGAGAGAGTATCTTTAGATTAGATATTAGGAAGAAATTCTTTATGGAGACGGTCGTGAGACACTGGAACACGTTGCCCAGAGAAGCTGTGATGCCCCATGCCTGGAAGTGTTCAAGGCCAAGCTGGATGGGGTGTTGAACAAACTGGATTAGTAGAAGGTGTCCCTGCCATAATTGTTAAGATCCCTTCCAACCCAAAACATACTATGATTCTATGAAACACATTGAATCTATACAGAAGGAATGCTATGAACCTAGGTAAAATATGCTGCTTTAGTTGCACAGAACTAATAAAATTAAAGTGAAAAATGGAGCTTAATGTTAACCACTGGAGTAGCACCAGTAACTTCATAATAAAATGAAAGTACATAGAATGAAGGTATTATCTCTTGTGTAATTGCATGTCTGCGCTGTCTGATCATGGATTCCAACAAATGTGATTATCAGCTTCCAGAATGATAGGCATTTTGTCAATTCTGCACCAGTCCACTAAGCACAAGTGCTAGAAGCAGCAAAATTAGGAAGATGCAATAAAATTAAATAGACTTAACAGAATAAATGGTTACCAGGCTTACTGAACCTGTTCTTCAACATAAAAAATACTACCACAGAGTACTCTGCAGTGCACAATCTTTCTTTAGCTACAATTCTTTCTCCATATTAAAAAATTTTCTAAACTGGGGACATAATTTCAGACTCCGGGCTAAAATGTTTGCCTCTAACCACTGTGACACCATCAAGATTGCCAAACATAAATATTTACAGGGCAAAACAAAATACAATCTTTCTTCCTTGAAATTGGTAGCATGATGTACAACAACAACAAAATCAACCAGAAATTTGAATGCCCTTAGAATTATTAAGAAGGTTGAATACTTTTATACTCTTTTGGTACATTTCCAGGATGATAATATAAATGGGGATTTCTACAGCCATCTCTGCCAATATTTCAGAAAGGAAATTGGTAAGACATTTTTTAAGTCTCTCTATTATATCATTATGCCAATGGTTTAGAGACAGTTAAAGGCTTCATGAAGACCCAAGATATTGTTCTCCATTACCATGGTTTCAAGCATTTTTTTTAATTTTAACTCACGGGAGTAAACAAGAAAAAGTTCATAATTATCAAGATCAAAACTCCAGACTCTTCCAGAAGCAGTATTCTTCTAGTCTAGGCCCACCATCATCTCATCAAATGTCTTACTTTTTAATATATTTCAATTATGCCTTTGAGAATAACACAGCTTTCTTACTGCTGACAAAATTACTTTTCAGAATTGCCATTAATATATTCACAGAGAGGAAACCATATCAAGTTTGAAACAATACCTCATTTTCAGGTCTCCATTAACCTTTCAATTGCTATTATAGCACTGTAAAATCCCTTCCATCCCTTCCAAACAGAAGCAGTAGTGCTTTAGTTAAACTCATTTTTTTCAAGTTTTATACCTACAAGCATGATTTGTTTTATTTAGAAGTTTCTGCATTCCCCACTGTTTAACAAGCACCCACAGCTGAATAATGCTCTCACCTTCTCTTTTATTCCTGCTGTGCAAGCTAAAATACTGAGGGTTATTTTATCCAAAGTATGACCTTGATTTGTTAACTGAGGTAGAGCAAGAATCAACTGATCCTAATTATATACTGAGTTTTGTTTATTTTCCCCAAAAAAACCAGTGAAATTGGTGGTTGGGTCTGGAAGAAAAATGAGTGAGGGCCAGGAAAGGTATTTGATGCACTAAACTATATTAATGCTTAGCACAACTAGGAATTTATCTCCCTCTTTAACACTCAAAAGTCAGGAAATGCAAATTTATGGTTCCTATAGGTGTCATAAACTCACACTTTTGCATGCTTTATTTTGTATTACACTCTGTTAAATTTCTAGCAACCATGCAGGCAAGTTATAGTAGTTTTTTCAAGTATTAATTTGAAATTTTGAACTAGAAAATATGAAGGCATACAAGAAACATTCAGCAGTGTGTTACACAGCCACAAGCCTGTCTGGTCTCTGCAAACAAGCAAATTACATGTAAAAACTAGCGGCCTTTTGGTGGATCTTGACTATACTGTAAATGGCATCAGACCTAACTATCAAAATATTCAGCAAGGATCAGCACTCCACATAAACAAAGAACTCCTGTGGTTTGAAGTGCTTCAGCTGGACAGTAATACTCAGTAGACAAAGTAGGGAAAGGTAAGTTCTTAAATTTCTACATGTTATGCCATAAAAACTAAAGAACTGCAGATATCCACTGGAGGGTAAAGGAGTGGTGAAAAGCCATTCAACCTTCTTTGACACTGAGGATTGAAGAAGAGGATACAGAAGGAACTAATCTGAAAAACTAAGTCATCATTACATTTGTTGTTCCACACATAGCTGCAACCTACCTCAAGAGAGAACAACTTTCAAGCCTGCTAAGCTCATGAAGTTGCATGTGACCTCTTAAGCAAAAAAATTTTACTGAATTTTACAATATTCAATAAATGTTCACTTTCTTGAAATTCAAATAAAGGTGACTTTTCAGTAAACTCAGGATAGAGCTTGAACTTCTAGTCATGGACAAATAACATCTAATAAAGTCACGCAACACCAACTTTTATTTTCTCCATCTTCATCTAATTGTTGTTTTCCAGATGGCATTAACTTATGTTAACATCCTTCACAAACCATTGACTTGAGTAGTTTCTTTATAAATGTATTTGTTACCTTTCAAACGTCAGAACTCTCTATGCTTAAAGTCGTTCACAGGAAAGACTTATGTTGTTTTTAACATACTTTAAGCACATCCTCATATAACTGGAATATAGAACAAGAGTGGAACACTAATCTCTTATTAAAGCATGCATAGCCACAAGCATTTAAAATCATTGTTGGCATGCTATATCATAGAAAGAGATATTGCAAATTATAGGATTTCTTGCTACATTAAACACATTTCTCAAACTGTTCCTTTTAGCTCTGCTATCACTTTTCCAATCAGTCATTCTGCAACAGCATTTGGTAATGCCCCACATTTAAGCCATGTGGCACAAACTGTCCATTTTACACATTTTGGCAGGAGATGACTCTAACATGAGAAGGATATCTGCAGACTCCAGAATACTGGCACCATAATAAAAAAGATTTCTCTCAAACACCTCTCTCCTGCAGAAAGATATGGTATCTTCAGAGTCAACAAGCCATGCCATATTTGGTGGGTTTATTACTCTCCAGCTGAAGTGAATCAGCTACTGAAGGACTTGATTTTCCTTGGGGTTTTCAGCAGTGATTTTCAAGCCCTTCTTGTCAAAACACAGAGAGACCTCAGAAATAGAACTCTTCAAGTTTCAATTACAATGCAAATGTAACAAACTTAATAGTTGCACTTCATAATTTTGGTGTTTGAATTATGAGTTTGGATGTCCTGAGTTGGCAGTGTTACAAAATGCCAGCACTTAGCTATGCCTATCTCAACACTCAGAGAAGCAAAAGACTTGTTTAAAATAGCACTGGTTGCCAATCAGCTCCAAAAAGAGCCATGACAGACCTGTTCCTGGCATGCAGATGTCATTTGCTATCAAGCAAGCGACTTATTCTTTAGCCCACCCTTCAGAAATACCTTCAGTACCAAAACAGTCTCTAGAATCTAAAGCAGGTTTTGCCCATCAGCAACGGCTGGAATACTCTGAGTAACTTCAGCTTGCATGCTGTGTTCTCTAGCGTCTCTTACTAGACTGGTAACAAAGCAGCTAGACCCTGGGTCTTAATGACCTTCAAACTAGTTGACCAACCCCCAAGCTCTTGACTTTGGCCTGGCCATAAAGAAGAGCACTTGCCCCTGATAAACACAGGAGAAGTACTTCTGCCTGTACCGTGTGCTTAAGAGCTTTCCTATTTCTATATCCACCTTAGCAAAGTAAGAGACAGGAATTTTTATGAATGGTCCTTGCATGCTGTTTAAATTTTATTTTTGATTCAGTCATCTAATTAGAACCCTTTTTTTAGCCTTGTCGATGAACTTACAAGTATTCTCTATTTCTCTGTCCACATATGGTGCATTCCCTGCCTTACTGTACTGGGGCTCCCTTGAGAGCAAAGCCTTCAAGCATTGCTACAGTGCATTCAGCAACAAACCCAGCAGGATACTAATAGGCTGTCTTCATTAACCTTTGCTGATTGAACTGTGCTCTGTATTTGTACTCTGCACATTTGTGATGTCTCATAAAGATTCATAAGGGGGATTTTAATGGCAAAAGAGCCTATATACTAAATTGCCTATCCACCAAAAAGGAAGAGTGTTTGTAAGTAACAGTAGACTTTTTTTCTTTTTCTCTCATCAAAGCAGTGGCAGCACTTAAAAGGACAAACTGAACACAGGAATAGAGGAACAGCACAGATGATAATTAACGTAGGGAAATGGCTATTTAAGCACAGCAACAGAAGCTGCATTCACCAGGTATCCAAAATAAAAGGCAACATATTCTGAGAGAAAGCTTTTAGGTGGCATCAGTAAGAGCTGACGAGGTATAGAGAACCGAGTGTGACATATGCCTTTCCCAAAACATTGCTGTCATCCCTCACAACATGCCATGCAAACAAATCAGAAAGTTGTGTTGTGGAATGACTCCAGCATAGGTAATTTTTGAGGTTACATACCTTGCCTTTAAATTATCTGTGTAATTTAAACTCCATAGCAGCTTTTTCAACTTATTGCATTTATGAAGGTTGACTAGCTGAAATTCCAAGTAATGTTAAAGTCATCCAGAGGGATGATCAGGGTAATTTAGAATTTTAAATAGTTCATATATGAAAACATAAAAATCTCCTTCTGACTTTCTTAAGCACATATCCCATATGTGTTAATCTCTTTTTGTCTCTCACCTTCCCGATGTGATAATGAGAAGTCTGTAGGTTACAATGTAAAGTAGTTACTAGTACTTGAGTATTTTGATCCAAAGGAAATAAAAACTAGAGTTATGAAACTAACAGTTCAAAGACATGGAAAACCATAAGTAGAGAGTTACAGATGAATGAAAATAAAAGCAAATTTGAGACAGCTATGTGAATAAAAACAAGGAAGATATTTTCAGAGCCATCAAAGATGTTCTGTAGGTCTGACAACATGTGATTTATAAGTGTTAGCTCATATAAAAAATAAAGAAAACAACAGATCAAATTTTGATGTTTCTGCTTTATATTAGGCACTGGGTAACTTTCAAGCTGCCATTTCAAGGAAACCCAGTAACTACTCTTAGCTGGAAGATGCACTTTTGCCTCAGATCACGAGGAAAATGAAATCACAGCTCTCATTCAGCTTAACCAAAGTCTGCAGGAGAAGCTTGACTGTAATGTGCAAGTGAGGGAAAACAGGTATAACCATGAAGTCTGTAAAACCTAGGGGATGGAGACAGAATTCAAGCTTTTGTTAGTATTTCCTCTTTATGCTTTGTTGACACAAAGCAATCTAAATCATTAGCAATTCATGTCATGTTCCTGCTCTTATTGCCACACCTTGTGAAATTGCAACATATCTTCATAAGTACTCTTCAAAGCAGGGAAAAGCTTCATAGCTCATCAATAAACAGGAAAGAGTTTTACAGAAATTTAGCCACGATATGTTTAATTATTTCAGTGGAATCAAGCAAGTCTTCACATAACCCTTTAAGAATGAACTAAGATAAAAACCTCTGCAAAGGGTCAAATGGTTTAAAAGCTTTGCTCTACACCATGGTTTGGAATACAAAAAGATTACACAATGGTAGTCTTTTTGTGGTTGTTTCTATAATTTTTGTACATTATGAGAATAGTTAGCATATTATTTTCAATAAAACTCTACTGTTAAGGAAGGACCATAATTTCTGCTAATTGCAGTTCCTCACAGATGAAAAAGATTACAATAATTTGTAACCAGTGATCTGGAATGCTGTTTCTCTTTCTTTTCAAAACACAGACAGGAACATTTAAGATCCAAATTACCTCATGGATGATACTTTGTGCTTATTAATACCCTCCCCCCAACACACACACCCCTCTGCCCAATGCTGTTAAAATTGATCCATTAATTTTTAGTCTAAAAAACAATTAATGTAGGATGTGAAAGGTTAGGTTTGAAATAAGGTGTGATTCAAAGGGGATGGTAGGCACCCTGATGAGCAGTAGACTGGCTCTGATCTTTTTGCAAGCCAAGTGGACATGTTGTTGTTCTGCTATGGATGAAGGGGCTCATTATCCCAAAGATAATTGCCCAGATGCCACACCAGTGAGGTCACACGAAACATGGCTGTGATTGCTGAACCAGTATTGGAACTAATTAACAGTTAAGGCTGCAGGCAGCCATTTTGTACAGACAGGTTAGATGCATAGCTTTCCCTAATGCTAAGCATTAGGTCACCCTCTTTTTGCTGCTGAATGAAAACATCATCTCACCTGTCAGAAGAGTAAACACTTCCGCATTACTTTTACAGCATTAAAATTCACTCTTTCAATCATCTTGTGCATATCGAGGGACATCAATCATTGTCATCCTCATATCAACTAAAGATTTGCCATCTCTTCTTGTTTAATGCACAAAAAAGCTGTCTCAGAAATTAAGAGTAAACCTGAATTTCTAAAAAGAGCTAACTCACACTGGGAGGAAGCATGTCACAACATTTTACCTTTCCATCATGACTATTTTTTCTGACATCTTTCTTTCTGGATTACATTCCTTACTTAATAAGGTGAAGGCACGAATTGAGACCTTTTGCATCTGGTGCTTTCAGAGATTGATCTATCTTTTAGCCACACGTACTTTAGAAGGATATTTTAGTCAATAAAAATGCAGCAGTAAATTCTGCACTTGCAAACTCATGAGCCTCTGCAGACTCTCCCTTGATTTTAATGGGTATTTCAACATAAGCGCACACAGCCATCCAAGTGGAGTTCACTGAAGCAACAAAGGATTTTCAATGACAGCAGTAGGCAGGCCAGACAGGTAGTTTTTAAATAGTCATTTCCAGATGCTTGAATTTCTTCCAGCTTCTTCGACTGACATCTGATATGTTCTTAGTGCCTTGAAAAGCAGCAATTGAAACTTGATAATTTCGCATTTCCAGAACAAAATTGAGAGGAGTTTTCAAATTTTGCCCTTGTGAATTCAAGTCAAGCTTGATATATCTTTATAGCCAATAAATATTGGTATAAGATACCAAAAAAATTGGTATAAGATTGGAAAAAAATGGGAAAGTTTTCGCTTTCAAAGTTGGTTACATTTATTCAAAACAATCAGAATCATTTTCTAAGAGAATGTTAATTATTCTTGGGGTTCTGCCTTTTTTCATCAAGAGGAAAAAAAGCTGTTTTGAGACAGTACCTGTCTTACTTTTTTTTTTTTCCCCTCACTTGACTTACTGAACCAAAAAACCAAGCTGTCTCAACCCCAAACTGCTAGCTTTATTCTCTGGATCATTTAACCATTACAAGGGCTCTTTCCCAAGAGTCACGCCATTCCTACACAAGGAACAAGTGAAAGCCTGAATCACAGAATGGGTAAGGTTGGAAGGGACCACAGTGGGTTGTCTGTTCCAACCTCCCTGCTCAAGCAGGATCATCCTAGAGCACATAGCACAGGGCTGTGTCCAGACAGTTCTTGAATATCTCCAGTGAGGAGACTCCACAACCTCTCTGGGCAACCTGTTCCAGAGCTTGGTAAAAAAGTTCTTGTATTCAGGTGGAACTTCCTGTACCTCAGTTTCTCCCTGTTGCCTCTTGTCCTATTGCTTGGCACCACCGAGCAAAGCCTGGCTCCATTCTCTTGACAAACTCCCTTCAGATACTGATAGACATCAAAGAGATCCTCTCTCAGTTGTCTCTTCTCAAGGCTGAACAGGTCCAACTCGCTCAGCCTTTCCTCCTAAGAGAGATGCTTCAGTCCCTTAATCGCTGTTATTGCCCTCCACTGGACCTACTCCAGGAGCTCCATGTCTGGAGCATGTAGAGGCATGTCTGTCCGTAAGGGGACACAGCACTCCAAATGTGGCCTCAGAGGGGCTAAGTAGAGGGACAGGATCACCTCCCTCAACCTGCTGGCAATGCTCTTCCTATCCCCAGGATACCACTGGCCTTCTTGGCCACAAGGGCACACTGCTGGCTCATGGACAGCTTGTTTTCCATCAGGTCCTTCTCTGCAGAGCTGTTTTCCAGCAGGTCAGCCCCCAGCCTGTACTGGGGTTATTCCTCCCCAGGTGCTGGACCCTGCACTTGCCTTTGTTGAATTTCAGTTGTTTCTTCTCTGTCCACCTCTCTAACCTGACAAGATGCTTCTGAATGATCTCAAAGTGGACAGGCCTGCTTTCACCTGCTGTGCCATGCTTTACTCTTGCCTGCAACTTGGAACGTTTTGCCATCCCCTATAGCTTTTGAGTTCCTTGTATCTTTTCAGAGGGCTTATTTACCACATAGGCTCATGCATTACTTCTTCTCTTAGACAATAATGTTAAACAAGGTCAGTTTTTCTTGTGGGTATGTCTTTTCCCCAGCACCTTCTCTCTAGTCTTTTTGTCAGGTTTGTTTATCATAAATATGTATCATTGGGGCTAGGATTGCCTAGCTTTAAAATTTGGTTATGCACCTAAGTATGTATATTATATGTACATAAATATATACATGCATTTAAGGGAGTGTCACAATGGACATTCTTTACAGTGATCTGCCAGGTTTTTCTGGCCTTATGAAGGTAATCCAAATTTTCCACTGCTTGGAATAAAAGTCAAAAGCAAGTAGTATAGGTGGTTTAGTGATAACAAAGCAAAAATATAGTGAAATCCAAGAATGAATCTCTGGGAACCTATAACCGCTGTCACAGAATGACTGTAATGGGTAAAACCTACACCGGAAGGAAGATATAGTGATTATTTTCGTAGGGTCTGCAAGAGGACTCCATACAACATAGATCTAGTTCTGATCTATGTTGTATGTTCTGAGAGAACTTTGAAAGATTAAGAATAGCTATTTTGAATCTATGATAATAGGGACTCTTTTGGGTATCTAAGCCTGGAAATGACAGCTTTCAAACAAACCCCTAACTATAAGACTGTCATTGTCTTCTTTTTCACATACACATGTATTTTTATGCCTATGCTTTTTCCACAATTCAAAGATTGATTTATTAGGAGAGCAAACCCTGTGAGAAAGGCAAAAAACTGTTATCCAATTGCAGGATTCATTTAGGCTCTGCTCTAGTTCCACTCTTGAGATCCACTGTCTCACTAAAATTATTCCACGTCTGAGCTTTAGTGGTTCTGGAGATTTGAACTAGGAATGGAGAAAAGGTAGAAGAAGAAAAACTCAAGGACTGACTTAGGGAACACTATACTGACTTCAGATTTTTAAATGCTGTCTGATTCAGTGCTTGCTAGTCCAACTTACTAAATCATTTCTAGCAAGAATCTAATCTATTCATACACTGCTCCAGAGTGTACAATGTTTGATTCATAAAGGTGTGAAACTTCTGAAAAGTCTGCTTTTTAAAAAGTTATTTGCATTTTCTTATGGAAGCACTTAAAATGTTTTAATCATTGAAGCAGCCTTCCAAAAAGAAATCAAGTTTGAGTTTAAAGATTGGCTATGAATTGGTACATTGGCTATGTAAAGCTCCATGTTTTGCATGCTTTCATGTTATTATGTATAACATTACAACACTATAATCTAATATTCTGTTATGGTGTCACAACACAGTAAAAAAATAAGAACAAACTGACTACAGTTCAGCAGGAACACAGGAGCTGAAAAGGCTTTACCTCAGATATACATAAGTAATGCATATTGAAATCATGAAAACACTGGAGTCCTGAATTTGCTTGAAAATGGGAGCAAACACTGCACAGATGTATCACTCCTATGTATAGATAAAGAACCTCCAAAGCAGGCAAGAATAGGAAGGAAAAGGAGAGATTTTCAAGCTTTAATGTTAATGCATCTTTAGTAGCAGCTAGTTAAACTGGACTTCCAGAGCAACATGTTGGAACTCAATGTAAATACTTTTAATGGGAAATTTGGAGTGATTCATTCTTTTAGCAGTAACTGAAATGAAAATCACGGTGCTTTGATGGTAGAAGACTAAACATTGGCATCCTGCTTGATCAAGTGTGTGCACACTTTGGTAGAACCACTAGAGAGCAAGAAAGATCTTGAACAGAAGCTCTTTAAAGAAGGAAGATAGCAGAGTCCTGGAGAAACTGAGCAGGGGCTTGACATTGTCTGCTTCCAGTCACAGTTTCGCCTGCAGTGCAGAGAGATGCTTATATTCTTGACAACTTGCCTTTTAGAACTGAGATGACGGAAGTTTGGTGCTTCTGCAGATGGTGAGATTGGCATTGTCTTTGAAATAATTTAACTTACATTAACTAGGTCTCATAAACCAAGTCCACAAGTATAAAACATAAAACAGTTATGTGTCCCATCTGAAGGCGAACAAGGCTATATAAACTACAAAGACATCTTTCAGCTTCATCACACTACACAGAAATGTGTGCTTTGAAGACCTATGATAAAATTGGCTTAGTAATAAGTAAATAAAGAAGTGCTCTGATCCTTCTCCAACAGTATGACTATTAATGTAGTGTTTCTTTCCATCATACATATTTTACATTTATTCTCTATTGGATCAAAATCTAATCCAATATATGGTTGCCTGGTTGAAGTACCTTAATGATATTCTAAGCTGATACTGAAGACAATACTGAAACACACTTTTATATGTCTGGGGTATGAATCTGTTGTGCTGCAATGTTTGGATAACAATTTAGACAAGCATTAGTAAAGATAGTATTACAGAGCAGAACATTTGCTGCACAAAAAGAGTAGTTTGAATCATAATATGAAAGAAATTACTGACTTGTAGAATGGAAACAAACTCCAAGGGACTATCAGTATAGCACAGCCATAGAAATGAAAGTACATTTGTATTTCTGCTTGGTTAGTTTTGGACAACTTGAACTGTATGTCTATATTTATAGATAAAATATTATACTGTTCAACAGCAGTGCTTCATGGTAGCACATAGAATTTACTAATGACGATGTACATTACTGCATTCATTTTATCATTGTATTGCATGCTTCTTTCAATACTGTTTCTGTTTACTAAAAATATACAAAATCACAAGATGCTATGAAACTATTTTGAACTTAATAAAACGGGCTGTTCAGATGATAAAGAAAATTATAATGGAAAGGTCGCAGCTAAATAAAAAAAAAAAGTAAGAAAATTAAAAAGTCCAACAACTTATACTATAATAGCAAGCATAATTGTGAGCTACCAGAGCATTCTGGGTCCAAGTCCTAAGGCAGCAATAAGTGCTTAACACAAGCTCTCCCTAAATTCCAGAATGGAGTCATGCAGATGTTTTTTGATGACAAGCATATCTGGAATATGACCTAGATTTATTACTTTTTTCCATTTTTTTCTAGGCTGAGAATACTGTATATTATCCCTGAAATTCACCATCCTTCTGTCCTCTCCAATTCATGCAGCAAACAACCAACTATCTATCACCCCTTACTCCTTTACTCTCTGTCATATGTTGTGGCCTGGCTCTCCCACTCTGCTCACAGAGACATCAAGACTTGCTGACTGCTTTACTTGACCATTAGACTCAATTTACACTATTTATTCTTAAAAAATAAAAATGTAATTGACTCAAGACAGCAGTGCTGTTGAATGTAACAGAACACCACAGCATTGAAGGGTTCTTATATAGTAAACCAAACTAGAAATACCAAAGAGGTGAAATTTTTAACAATACTTTTTGACTGAGCAATTTCCTGTGACACTGCTAATGTCAGGGAAAAAAAAAAAAATAGAAACTGCACCTCTGTCTCAAAGCTAATTCCATGGCATCCTGAAACAATTGTGCCTATTTTTTTACCAGTATACTTGCTTTCCAGTGAAAAATTGATATGTTTCTATCTCAATCTGTTTGACAGGTATGTGCACTTGAATAGGGTAAAAGTATGGGAGCGATGCAAAAGCCAGGAAATGGAAATCAAACACATTTCCATCCCCTGTGTAACTAGAGCTGTATCATTTTTTTTGAACAAACAAACAAAAAAACCCCACAAGTAAACCAAAAACAAGCCCTCCCAGTTTCCCTGAACAGCGAAAAGAGCAATGGTATCAACAACAGTGGAGTTTCTGAGAATCTAGCATTTCAAAGTAACCCCTCCCTTGGTCTCCACGGAATACCATTCTTCCTCACAACAGCAGAACATAGGAGGGTGCACCTTTTTTGGGCTAAGAAGCTTCCAGGGGTTTCCAAAACCACAGCCTGCATTGTTTGTATGAAAAACTCATTGTGATAATTGAAGTCAAACTAGTTTCTTTTACAATGTCTCAGGAAAAAGAAATGAACTTAGCACCAATCACTATATTATCCCTGGCATAACTCTAGTTCCCTTCACTGATGTTTTGTTCTCCCACTACCCATAACAATCATTAAAATCTTGGAACCGTTCTGTGCAAAACCAGGCTCCATACTTAAGTCATCAGTGATAATCTGATCAAAAGCAGTCCTGCCTCAGACAGCCCTCCTTTGTACTTCTATGAACTCCTTCCTCTTTTCCCCTTTCCCCCATGCTCAGTTCAGAAAGAGCAGTGCACAGGCAATCTCACTGACTAGTAGAGAGGGAGGTTTTGAAAGGCTGTGTGTGGCACCATGCAAACAATGACTTATATCCACAGCCTGGCTGGAAAGAGGAAGAAGAAAGAAATGCTCAAGGAAAATACTTCAGTCTGCTCAGCTATCTAAGTGCTTGTTGCCCAGGGTATGCTCCTCTCCATGTATCACATTCTGTCCTTTCTCTTCTGCTGCTAGCACTGATTAAAATTCCTTTCCAACTCTTCTTCACCCTTCCTCCAAATCAAAGTCATCTCATAATAACCTCAGCAAATGATACCACCACACTGCAGCTATTTTTTCTTCAGACAAAGCTATTTGCCCATTTCATTCCAAGTAGTTTCACAGTAATGGAAACGCCATTCAGAGATGAATAACTTAATCCTTTCTCTTAACAGCCTTCCCTATCTCTTCCATTTGATTTGGTGTCTTTGCTGGCCCAGTATCTGTTTAACAGATATTTCTTGGTGTAAAGAGCTTATTTTCTAAAATATTTGTACAGTGGTTAGGCAAAATTATGCTTTTGTAACTGCTTTCATTTCAAGGATACTGCTGCAGACAAGATGCTAATTTAAGTCATTACAGGCTGTCAAAAAAGACCTGTTCACTTTGACTTTTGAGGTAATTATGCTTTTTTAATATTTATAATGCAAAATATATAGAGAAATAAATGGAATTAACAGCATAGTGTAATTTCTCATTTTTAAGCTCTAAAGCAATGAATGTAGAGGATAAGGATGAGATTAGTTTATTTGAAGAAAGACTGTCCAATGTCATTGTTTAAGTATATTGCAATTCACTGGACAGCCTCATCTAAATCACATCAAGCATTTTTTTTAGTCTTCCTGAAAGAGGACAGACTGGTAAGATACCTTTATCAGTCACATATGTGTCTGTTTTGTGCACACTGTAGAATTTAGAAATCTAATTCAAGGAGAGATCTGCCTCATTTGGTGTCAGATTTCCAACACAACTCTGCTCAACATAAGTAGTCACACAACAATCAGCAGCTTGTTCCAGAAACTCCTAGGGGAACAGTTGGCTTTGTCCTACCTTCCCATGCAAATGTAACAATGAATACCCACCAGTATATACCATGTGTATTTCAGAACACCAGAAATATACATATATGTATGTAAGCTCAAAAGCAATGTTTAAGGTGTCTTTGTGGATCCTTCCATTTTCTTGTGATCTCCCTGTCACAAAGGTGTCACAGTTATCAGGTGATACTAAGATAATTAGTTCCACAAATTAACACTGCTTTGTCTGTTGCCTATTCCTTGGTCAGGCCAGCTAGTTCAAATTCCCTATCTTGTTTCCTTCTGGAATGTGCAGAAACCGTTACTTTAGAATATGGAACTGTCTAGAATGACAACCTCACTCAATCCGATGGAGACCTCTAGAGACACTCCTGCTGTTCATAGCCTTTCTTTTCTATTGCAGGTACTTCCAGCCTCTTTTTATGAATTAACAGTAACAACCAGGATCCCAAAGCATACCAGGGTTTAGTTTGATCTGCCTTATTTGCCTCAAGATACATCTGCAATTCCCTACTGACCCAGACATTCGTTGTTTTGGGTTTGGGGTGGTATTTTTTATTTTTATTATGGAGCCACTTTTTGTTTTCAATTCCTATTTGAACAAATGTTAAAGATGATAAACCACACTTCACTGTATCCATCATGTAATTTAGCAGAGCTAAGAAGAGATCATAGGCTGAACCTACATACTTCTTCAGTAGGCACTCAAATATTTTGATGTCCTTTCCACCAAATTATTATGTATGAACTTGTAGTTTACACATGCTGCACCACTACTTCCTTGACACCTCATAGCCTCCTGACTGATGCATTCATTGATACTACTAAAGCTCTCTCCCATGACAGGCCCAATTTTTTGGAAACAACTTGGCAAACTTTAAAATCTTCTTTAATGCTATTCTTTAGCTGGAGAAAGGTTACAGCATCCATGATAACTCAGTCATATTTTTTTCGGTCTTAAGGGTCCTCCCTGCATTCTTTTGCACCTCAGCATTACCAGATTTAGCAGTCATGAATACATTTTCACATCAACACACTTTTTTCCTCACTTCTTTTAAACATTTTTGTCACATGTTTCTTTTTATCATAGAGAAGCAGCTTCCACTAACACATTTGTACAGCTACTACTGCCAGAGTACATTAAGTGCTCCAAAACTAGTCACATATAAAACTACTGCCAGTCTTGGTGCTTGTTGGAATATAATGCTTGCAGACATGATAGAAAACAAAACACTGCTTAAACTCTGTCCTGATTATTTTCCAGAGAGCTTCAGCTCTGAACGGGGCTCTTCTTGCCCTCATTCTTCTTCGCAGATTATTTTCTTAGTTTGTTTTATCCCTTTACTGTGTATAGGCCAATAACTACTCAGCCAGAGATTGGGAGAGGGGATCTATTTCATTCAGCTTTTCACCACCAGGGCCTCTGTGCTTCAAAAGTGTACCCAGCTGGCTTACAGTAGGATGTCTGTGGTGTAGCTCTGTTACCTCAACCTGATTCACTAGCACCTGTCCCCTGCTATCACAGGTATTTGTGCACTGCTACACCCAGTAGAAATAGAAGATTAGCACTACTTCTGGTGACTTTTGGATCAGTTTAATTGGGCTAACCAACTGGGTCATTTCAGCTCTCTTCTCAAACCTGTAATAATTACTGCTTTTGAATCAGTCATTGCCAGCCAGCTGCACTGAGCTAGAGTTCTGTGACTGGCTCATAATTAATTCTCTTTAAAGTAATTGTTATTTCTGAGTAAATAACAATCAGGATCAGATGGATGAAAAGAATTTTCCCTTCCACCCCCAATTACCAGTGTAAAAAAAATATTGAATGTAACCTTGGCACATCTTGCTCAGAACAAAAAGTTGGAATGCATTTTACCATCTATAACAAACAGCATTTGTTTATGCAGAGCAAAGCTTTCTGAACCCAGGACTCTGTCTCATTCTTGAAGAAAAGCTATTTCCAGCACACCAATTAGCACAGGGTAATTTACATTCAGCCAAGTAACATAAGGTTTCTCACAAAGAGGATAGCTAGACTGAAAGGCACTAGGCAGGTAACTCAGTTGTCGACATGCAAAAGTTGCAGGCAGATATGGAGATATCTTTGGTTTACATCTTGCAGCATGATCCTATTTCAATTTAAAAAAAAACCAACCAACCAAACAAACAAACAAAAAAAAAAAAGGCAACACACAAAACACAGGAATCCTCATCAGCCTTTAAAGTAGTAGCCTATCCCTTCCAATAGCTGTTTTAAGCCATAAAAAGTTTAACATCAAAGTTTGTCCTCAAGCCCCTTCCTGCCAGCTCCCAAACAATGACATGTGGCACCGCCTGCACAGAGAGGCTGGCACTGATCAGCCCCGGGCTGGGGTAGGATTGGGTGGTTTGGCAGCACCTTGGCTTCAGAGGTACCCATAGTTATATTGTGCTCTGTGTGTTAACTGAAGGCAGAACAGGGATTTGGGTTCTGTTTGCCTCATTGCATCAATTAATTATATAATAAAAAAGGGTTTCATAGAATCACAGAATGGTTTAGGTGAGAAGGGACCTTAAAGACCATCTAATTCCAACCCTCCTGCCATGGGCAGGGACACCTTTCACTAGACCAGGTTGCTCAAAACTCCATCCAACCTGGCCTTGAACAATTCCAGGGATGAGGCATCCACGAGTTCTCTGGGCAGCCTGTTCCAGTGCCTCATCATCCTCACAGCAGAGGATGTGCTAATATCTAATCTAAACCTACTGTCATTTAGTTTGAGCAGTTTAAAAAAAAATATGTACAAATAATAGTATATATTTTTATACATCTCTGTGTATGGTTTGATGCAGATGCCGCCCAGCACCACCACAGACAGGACCTGCGGGACCGATCTCCGAGGCAGCGGGGGGGCCGTGCTGAGGCTGCTTCCAGCTCCAGCGCTGCCCGCCGTTCCTAAGGGCACATTGCCACCTAGCCACTGCACCGGTCCTCTGCAGCACACCAGCACAACCGCCACAAGACGGACTTTTTAAAATGAGCCATCCAAGCGCCAGCACCCTGGACGAATGTCATTAATTCAAAATTCCTCTGATTATTTCCTTGTGCAGCTCAGAGTGTGACACCATCCTGCATCGATCTGCTTGTCATCACATCTCCTGACACCAGCCAGTCACTCCCTACAGCAGAAGGGTGTCAGGATATGGCTTCAGAGCAACACCCGTCTCGCATCCACCTGCAGGGTGGGAGGGAAGGAGTTCAGGTGTTTGCATGGCATTCTGTATGTTTCCAGTAGGTACTGATGGAGTGGGAGTAGGAATATTCTTCATGCATTTCCAAGGCAAAAAGTATGGAGCTTTGCTATCCAAATTCCTTTTCTTTATTTTTATCTTCCAAGGGTTTTTTTCCCCCACATTTCACACTATTACTTTTTAAGAGGGAATACGGCCTTTTGGGCACATCAGCACCAAATTTGGTATTGCCCAAGGTAACTTGAGTTTAACTTTATCCTGATAAAACGTGCTACAACTTTTCAAAACCAAACAATTATTTTCATCAGTAATAGTGTGCTTTCTCATTATAAAAAATATTAGATAAAGGAACAGGGCACACTACATCATATCAACTGTATTTCTTCATACAGCAGACTGGAATTATTTGAAGGCTTTCAGTGAGGACACCAGCTCAGTAATGTACCCGTACAATGCTTGACAAGAAGAGAGAAAGCAAAAAAAAAGAAAAAAAATGCAGTTATTTTAATCAATAGCATCCTCTGTCAGCAAGTCACCTACAGGTCCTAGAACAAAGAAATGAGAATGCTTTCACCAGAAAGCTAACATCTCACAGTGGACTGCTGAGACTGAAGTGAACAAATTCTTTTGTGAACACAAGCAAACCTGAAGTCAAAAGCAGCTGTCATTGATTTAGTGTGCAGTACTGTATATTGACACTGCTATTGTTTGCTCTATAAGTAACCTTCAGTAACACGCACTATGTTACAAAGGCCTTATACAACTGAAGATTTTGCTGAATGACACAGTGGTGCTTAGAATTACCAAGCTGGATTGCAAATATTTATTTTAGTGTCTCCTCAGAAATGCATTGTAAAAAGAACCTCTCTTTGAAATTGAACAGTGGCTCTATTGACCTTTTCCCAATACATTTCTAGAAAGTGTGACGCTCAGCTAAGAATTAAATACCTTCAAATTATAACTGTGTCTTTGCACCAAAACTGTAGGTACAGTAAAGTCATCCCTTCCAACTGTAGAGAAAATTATTTCATACCACACACAAACGCATTGCAGGTAATAGTTTGGAGTTTCTCTTTATGATGCTATCTCACGTTTCAGTACCACTTCACACTCCTTTAAATATATGCCCCAGAAAGCTAGAGTCAAATGTATGAATAGGGATGAGATAATTGCATGTCCATATACAGAAGAACATACAAATGGATGGATATATGCAGCTATTCCAAAGACACCATTAGAAGAACGCTAAATGACTGTGAGGATAAACACATCTGCAAATCTACAATGTAGCAGTGCTGACAAACATCACTGGTCCAAAACTACATCATAGCTATAGCATTGTTTGAGATTGCAGAATGTGAGCCTTCATTCTGCAATCCTTACCGTGTGAGTTTTTGAATTATCCAAGAACGATGAGTGCTTTTTCCATATCACTTTGAAATACAGTAGACTTGGCTGTCTCAGCAGGGACAATTCCCCCAGACACTGGCTGCAGCATTCTCTGGTTCAGTAACTGAACTGGCTCTAATCTGTCTCTCTCAATACTGCACAGACAAAGGGGGTGCCCTTTGGGGCAAAATGTTCAAATCTGACCCACTTTGCTCCCTCCTATCTCAAGTTCAATAAGCATTGCTTATTTCTGCAAAGCATGTAGTATTTTGGATGTTGAAGTCACATGACTTTAAAGGTTATTTCTTGTGGCAGCCCTGGCCTTTCTTTCCCAGTAGTTATACACAAGACATGCCTACACTGCGCAAAAGATAGCAGTGCATGCATCCCTGAGCCAGCCCCAGCACCAAGAGCAATGCAGTAACATCCTCACAGCATGCTCCTAGACTAACTAGCTTTGTCTTGATGGCTAAGCAGCACAGGAATAGCCACCAAAATGAGTGTACAATGCTTCCAGAAATCAAGTGAGTATCTTTACAGTGTCAGGTAGACACCATTTTACTCAGAGTAAGTTTGTCTTTCCCGATCCTGTCTGGCTGCAGAGAAGAGTAGGGTAAAGATGTCGCCTCTGCAGTAACTCCTCCTGTCTCAGATAAACAGAAGACTCATAACCTTTTATTCTTACCTCTTTCTGTGAGGGTCAGTAAATGCACTTGATATTTCTAGCCTGGGAATGAAAATTTTCATCATTGCGGGAGCTCGTGCCTCTACAACTCTCCTGACAATTGCACAGTGCTTCATTGCACAATGTAGATTCATTCACATCATTCTTTTCATGACATAAGGGAGAACTCCCTGCACACTAAATCATGTCAAGCTTTGTTAGGTTTACAGGGTAGAGGTGTTTGGGGATGATTTCTTTATCTGGGCCTTCATACGCCTGCATGCCCCAAGAGACATCTTTCTAAATAGCAACCAAATTATTAGCACATAACAACTTATGCATCAATAACATTACTCCATAATTTAACAATGTTAAATATGGATCAGAGTGATTCTCATGTATTTTCCAGCTAGCATGACCTTAATTACACTGATACCAATTCCCATACCCTGTTATACTGGAGATAATTGGCTCTAGCAACTTCATGTCTAAATCCTCACTCTTCCACCAGTTTAATGCATTCAGTTTCAGCAAATTTTGTCCCGTTGTCAAAGATTGTTGCATCTGAAAAATAAGTAACCCATGGCAAGAAAAAAAATTACTAAGCATGATGACTTATGTAGTTGTAAGAGTCTCTGGTGAGTTTATCTCAAGGAATTAAACCCACTATCACAACAAGTAAGTTATTTGTGATCTTTTCTACCTTCTGTATAAGAAAAAAATCTTTGTCTACCTTATTGTTGGTAGCAATTTTTTCCTGGAGAAACAAATGTTTTCTGTTAGATTTGGTCAGTATTTTTGGCTTGTGTGAAAGTCTTAAGAATTTTTACAATGCCATAATTATCTAGATCCTAACATAATTCTGGCCTTTCAACTAGATTTTCCAATCCCCAAATTTCTATACCACTCACCACGCTATGCTTGGCAGACAGACAGCCTGTACAGACACACGGCTGCCTTCAACCAAACAAGCAAGCAGGAACACTTGCATTCAGCATTGTTTGATGGTAAAACCACAGTTCCATTTTCTGTAAATACACACCTTATCTTGTGTTTCTCTTAATCATTTCATGTAATTCCTCAGCTATCACCTTATCAATCACAGGCCACCTTGTGTGTTGGGTTGTTTTGTTTTGTTGGGTTTTTTTCTTGTCAGATTCACAGGTACCTAATCTAGCTCTGAATCTTGTTCCAGTGGCCTTCTGTTAACTCCTTGCAACCACCTATTCTCTCTAGGGCTCATTCTCCTTACAGATCACGTCCTGTAACTTGAAAAAAATTGTCCACGACTACTTACAACTCATCATTCTTTTGTTGCCCATCAGGTTCTAGTGAATCTCCACAACAGCAGAAGTTCTATTTGCTCCATTTTCTCATCTTTGGACTTTCCTTGTTTATTCCTTTCATGTTCCAGTGTCACTCAGTGCTCAGTCAGTGGAGATCAGCTTTCTCTGGTGAGGCTACAAAAACAATCTTTCTGTGTAGGGGAGGGAGCTACTGGAAATAAAGACAAAAAAAATTAACTATGTGAAAATATGAAATTAATTAGTAGGTATCAGAAATGCAGCATTATCACCACAGAAAATAGTTCATATTCACCTAAGTGAATAACTTAATTTAGCTGATCTAAAGACTTTCTGTAGTAAAGAGTAGTAAAGGTCTTTCCTTGTGCAATTAAGGGCATTTAAGCGAGACACCAAAAATCACCCCCAAATAGCCTTTTTCTGCTCAGTGAAGACAGAGAGAATGGTGTTACTAGCTGGTTAATTTAGCTGTCAACAGCTGGCAGTGGTGAGACATGCTTTGCTTCAGCTGTAAGGATACATACTGAAGAGGAGGGGGATTGTGGAACTTAGTGGTGGAACAAGAATTACAGATTAAGGATGCATGAGGTGATGCTACTGGACACTTAAAAGACTTTTTCATGAACATGTCTGTAAAGTACAGACTGCTCTACACCACCAGCCTCATTGGTGGCACATACAGGGAATTGTCCCTACCACTGCTGTATTTTTATATCACGTCGAAGAACCCAAATGCATATGGCTGGCCTCTCATGATTTTGCAAACACTGAAAGTTTGAGAATGACTCTGTGAGTGTTGGTCCTGGTAGGTCCAGGGATGACAGAATAGCAGCAACATTTAGGTACAGTGACTTGCCTATGCAAATACCAACAGAGTACTTCTCCTCCCTGTCATCTCTCTAAGGTCTGAGAGCTAGATTTCGTGCAAATCCAGATATCTAACATCTGATCTCATTTTCACTGTTATGACAGAATTCGACAGCAACCACTCTTGTAAGCTTTAATTCTTATTTTTCTAGAATTACAGCATGTTGATCCTCCATTTTAGGCACCTGTGGAAATAAGTATTGTATACTATACTGAAACACTGCAGAAAACTTTACCATACTGTAGAAACATGTCCTTAACATTGTTATTTTATGTCCTTAAAGACTATTAGTCAAGAAGAAACAAAAAAGAATAATCATCTTCCTTTTGATAATTGTGAGCAGAAAATTTACAGTGCAAGACCATGAAGTTCTCCTGTAATATTATTTATTTTTGATACAAGATTAAACTTTAATAAAAGGAGTGTAACCCATCTCTCAGTTCATTTTTCATGTAATAACTAAACCCATGGTAGATACATGCCTTCATTCCTAACTACAATTTCCTATTACACTAATGACATTGTTGCTAGTAACACAGAAGATACTATTAATACATTGTAATTGTGTCACAGAACACGATTCATGTGCAAATCAATTTGCTTGAATCCAGTAAAAAAACATTTAGGGTTGAAACATCACTAATTTAAGGTTGAATGTATACACAAGACCTTTTCCCCAAAAAAATCAATAGCTAATTTGTTTGTGGAAAGAGCAGAGGCTGATTAACTGCAGACATATTACTGAAAATATATTGCTCTAGCTCAGGATGAAGAAATCTTTCTTTTTCTTGGAGGCTCTATTTCAATTATTTATAAGCTTCTTTTACCTGACATGAGTTCCTGAGGGAAAAGTTCTGTCCAACTTGTACACACTACTTTGAATCCATAACATTGTTTTCATTTGGGACAAGGAGGCATGGGTGAATTAGAAAAGAGTATTTGAAAAGGGTTTCCTGTCCCATTCACCATAACTCCCTGACTTTTCATTCCAACTTCCAGCTTCAGGCTACTTACCCAAAACTAGTTCCAGGTGTGTTCACATCTTACCTAGCACTGCTGTAACTCCCTGTCAGCCATGACAACATTTTGTGGAGTCACAATTTAGCAACGGAGCATGACAGCATGTGGCAACGTGACATTGTAGACTACCAGGAGGCACTGTGGAAAAATAGGAGAAAATTTATAATGAAAACTACTTAGTCCTGAGGACCTGACATCCACGCCAGACATGGTTAGGGTTTGTCTGTCTGTCTATTAATTTTGGACTTTTCCTTGTGAACAGAACACCCATCTGTGGCTGGAGAACATTAGGTGGTTCCTGGAGCATTGCTGCCAGTGTTTCATCCAAGAGGAATTCATGTCTCTAACTGCTCCAGGATGCAAAGCAAAGTACAGTAGGTGGGGATAGTCAGTAGATTTAAAAGACACCCCATATGCACTAGCACACTAACATCAGCTCAACCCTGGAACACCAAAGTCCCTCCTACTCAGATGCATTTGCGCTTTTGATCATTAACTTTTGTTTAAATCCAGACCTTAATATCGGATTTCTTTTCAGCCAGGCATTCTCTTTTTATGTAGATATTTTTATAACCATTCAAGCTACAAAAGAGTCTGTTCTGAATTGGATCTTTTGGAAGCTGCTACAGAAAAATACTAGATAATAAACATTTAGCAGTCTCACACTACAGACCCTTTTTCAAAAGGGAAATCTAAGTTAAATCCCTGCTAGTCCATGCTGATTCATGACAGCATAAGGATACTTATGCCATTTTCATTGTAAATACATTTTCCAACACTGAGTTATGCTTACATAACTCAAGAAAATATATCCTTATAATAATTGTCTACATGTGCAGTCAATTCTGTCTGCAGAAACACTGGATCCGTGCAATCAATCATTACTTCCAACACAGCAAGGCCTAGGCTGTTCAAATCAGTTAGTTAGCTCAGCTATCGGAGTCTTCTAGGTCACTTTGGACACATTTAAGCCATAAAGCTTGTGAAAACAATGGAACTTGTGGTGTTGCAATATCATAGCAACAAAGCTCAGCTAATGCAGCATTCAGTATTTTGATATTCTAAAATCAAAACTTGATTTAGAATATCAGACATAACAAAGAAGCAGTCAGAAAATGTTTCTTGGCTGCTATGAAGAACTTAAGAAAAGGGAAAAAGAAAGAAATGGGTTCATTTCACAGAACAGTTGGTATTTGAGGTAGCTGTTTTGGATGGTAAAAGTTTTGGAACTCAGTTTAGTTGCCCCTAGCTCCTGTCCAAGGATAGTATACACATGCTCACTGCCAGACACCTTTTCATGCCCTCTCAGAGAACAGATGGGATACCCTGTGGCACCTCCAATAAATACTGATGTGGGAACAACTGAACTTAGCTCCAAGAGTGAGATCTCTTCCAGACAGAGATCCTGAATGTAGGTATCTAAAAGCAGCCTAACCTTACATCATAGAAAACTGGGGCTTGGATCAACACTGAATGGAAATCAGACACAGACAATTGCTCAGTAAACAATAATATTAATATTTAATAACTTAATCTCCCTGGATAACTATTTGGAGTTTAGCTATATCAGTGTTTTGTAGTAAAACTGCACAATACATAGAAACCACCGCTATGTAGGATGTGAGCCTATGAGCCTGTAATATTATTACCCTACTAGATAACAGAGATCACAAATAGTTCAGAATTATATGAGGTTGGGTGTTCTGTTGTGGTTTTTTTTTTTTTTTAATTAAGTACAGAAGGAACTAGGGAAGGTACCACTGGACTATATGTTTCATGTTCTCTAGACCACTTTACAGCGCTATGTTATTAATATGTGAATTATCTACAGGTTGTACATTTGAAGGCTTATGGAAAGAAGAAAAGTTTAAGATTGCATAAGTATTAATATATAAAACACTGCACTCCTTGAACACACATTCTTAAGCTCTCCTTGGATCGCAGCGTCCTCTGCATGTGGATTCCTCACGTGTTCCCCCGTCCGTCTGGAACAGCTGCTCTGCAGTTCCCGCCAGTCGCCGCGGTGGGGCACCTGCTCGCCGCGACACGCGAGGCAAGGCGGCTGCTGGGCAGTCAGAGCAGCTACAGGGGAGAAAACCACGAAAGCCTCAGAGAAATCGAAACAAAAATAAACCAGCTTTCTAAATCATCGTCGCATTCCTATAACGGGTCATTATGTTTCAAATTCTGAAAGAAAAAGCCGACCCTTCCCTCGCTCCTTGGGATAGTAAAAACAATAGAAAACGATGGGCCAGAACTGTTGCCAAATAAAATTATTTTCAGACTTGAATTCTAGCTCTGTGTTTATTCTACAAACATTACGAAGCTTCATCTTCCAAGAAGAATTGTTAACACTGTATTCAGTGGTCTTAAAACTGAGCTTGTGTGGCAGTAAAAAAAAAAAAAAAAAAAGCACCTCATTCTACCTAAAAAAGTATATATTTATATAAAGATAAAAACTCCAGGTATCTTAGGGCTGAATGGAATTACCTGTAACATTAGAAGAAACATGATAGTTAAGATCAAACTGGGAACTCATACAGGTATGTTTGCATACATACCTGTATGTATACAGAGACCCAAAAATAGCAATTGCTACTTCACCTTCTGAAAACTCAAAGGCCTTAGAGAAGTGAAATAAATTTCAACTGTAGAGAAAACCAGCTCAAAAGTGTTAAATTATTCTTCTCCTTTCTCAGTTCAAACAACCATTATGTTCCATGTTAGGAAAGCAGCCTATTCTGTCCATAGCACTTCCGTAAAATACTAAGTCTAATCATCATCTACTTGTCTGTACTGTGACTGCAAAAACATCCTCCACCTGAATCTTTTTAGGTCCAACCAAAGAAAACATAAATCCTCGACTCGGGACTTGAAGGCACACAGGTGGCTGTTGTCACTGCAGTTCTCTGTGCAGGGTTAGATGGGCACCAAGAATTATTTCAATTGTATTCAACCTGCTGACAGAAATGCCAATAATACCTTTGATAACACATGCGCAGACAAAAAACCCCACATGGCCTCAGAAGGTATGAACCTGCATTTGAAATTATCTAAAGAAATATTCACTTTCAGACAGGCACTGCGAGGACCCTATTGGTTCAGTTGCCAAGTACCTGTAGAACATTACCTGCTAACTCCGCCCCAGTACAGATCTGCTATGTTAGGGCCAAAAAGCAAGTGTCACAGCTGTTGTATAGTTCTGAGCATTGCAGACCTTAGGTGGACCCTCTCTGTAAACTATTCTGAAAAGATAAATAGCACTGACATATTACGTTACTATGCCCAGTCTGGCAACAAATGTAGTTTCACCTGAGTGAACTTCTTGCAGTATCAAGAAGATTAGAAAGTCTGTTACAGAGCAGTGAATGAGTTTGAATGCCAACATCCTCTTTCACGTTTGAGGGTTTTTACTAAAGATAGCCTGCATGTACATCACAGACACCCATTTCCTTAGACTACATTTCCTTGCATTTCCTCATAACGCTGCAAACAAAATCTCAAAGTTTTGACATGATATTAAATCCTATGATTGACTGCATTCCTCTACTTTCTTGGAAACCAGAGTTTAGCTTTTAACTTCTGAGAAAGTAAAGTTAACCGGTATAAAACCAGTTACCTGGAGCTGAGAACCGAATTGCACTGTTCAAGGTTCAAAGAAATCTTTAATCTCTCCTAAGAGAATACTTTAGTATCTCTAAATCAAGGGGGGAAACAGGAGTATTTTACACTGTTTCCTCTGTTAGAAATGAACTTGATCATTTTAATACACAGATCACAAACTTATTTAGAAGATTTTTTTTCTTTTATAGACCAAGACATAACTTGAGTTTGAGGCTGTTGAGTTTTGTTGGGGTTTTTCGTTGGGGTTTTTTTTTGTTGATTTGATTTTTTGTGGGTAGGTTAGGGGAGTTGAATTAAACTTAGCATTACTTTCATCACACAATCTGTGTTGGGATTGTATCTTATTTTAATGGGTTGAGAGTCACTTTTAAAAGCCATTTGCTCACCCCCTTCAGATTCTTAGGTAAGTGGTATCAGGAATTCCTCTTTGCTGAAAGCAAGATGAGCCATTTGCCTTTGTATCAATAACATAACTTCAATTTATGCCTACAACAAACACCATGGATGGAATCACAAATTCACTGAGGCTCTCTTGCTAAATACATATACAGAGTACAAATATGTTGCCATATGTACATGCAGGCAGCTTAAGTAAAATGCAAGGAAATAGCACATGTAAAATACAAGGAAAGCAGCTAGACTAATATTATCATATATCACCTGCATTTGCATGTAATGTCTAAATGGAGAAAGTAAACACCATATTTAATCCAGCACCAGCTTATCCTCTCCCTCTGTCACTCTTCTTTGAAGCTTCACTTGCAGCACCTCATCATTTCTAGAAAAAGTTGCTGTAACAAACAGCTTAACTGCAATGGGAGTGTGGCATCATCTAAAGCAGCATTTTACAAGATTGAGAAGCAAGCAGACTCTGCAACATAGGCAGAACCCCTACATTCCCTTGCACACCTGGCTGCACTGCCTGTCTGGGACTGGGGACAGGGCAGAAAACTGCATGAGGTGGCAGGACCAGCCAAGTGCTGCACATTTCCATACATTGAGTCAGCCAGCATCACACACAGATAACAGAAGCTGGGCGATAAGGAATTACAGGGTGAGTGAAGGCTGAAGTTGCTAAAATGGGATTATTTCCCTTTCTGGACACATGTTGCTTTTTCCTCTTCTCTGTCACCACTCACTATGGGAAACTGATCCAGCTACACCTTTTTTTCCCTGAAGTTGTTTCCAGTCATATCAGTTTCTGTATCTGGCACATCAAATGTCTGTGCTAACACAAAGTGAGAGCAGCTTGCCCAAGATGGGGCTGCCTATTTCATAGGCAGCTTATGTTTGGATTGGCTTAAGTAACACTGCATATTAAGGGGTGGGAAGGAGCATGAAGAAAGGAACAAGCAGAAAAAGTTAATTTTGCTAATGAAAAAGAAACTCAAAGTCAAATGTTTTCCATTAAAAAATCTAATAATTCTGCAGAAAGGGAGCACTGCTTAAGTCCTATGTTGGATGTGTAAAACTTATCACCTAAGAAGTCCTTTCTTCTTAAAATAGACCGATTTCTATTCAGTTATTTAATACCCTCATATTTTAGGGTTGAAAATTTATTATTAGGCTATTCAACATTAAGATAATGACTATAGGAAGTACATTGTTTGAAGGCAGGAATTTCTCAGGCCTGTGAATGGATCTGCTAATAAATATTATTTTGAAACATAACTGCAGCATTTTTAAACCTACATATGACAGTTTTGCAACTGCAAACATTCTTAGCTTCCATGTGTACATCACAATCTGTGCATACAAAGAGACATACAGTGTACTGAAGGCACTTGAACTTTGGCTGACATTATTACACAAACCTATTCCTTAAATATACGTCTGAAAAATTACCAGTTCACAATTCAAAGAAAATGCATGATAATAAAATTCCTGAATAAATCCTCAGAACACCAATGAGGAGAAAAACCTATATAAAAAAAAAAAAAAGGGAAACCCAGAAAACTCATCTAATTTTCTCAGAACATCTTTTATTCTTTTATCTTAGTGTGTATCTTCCCACTAAAATAGACTGTATTTTTGTACCCCTAAAGTAGGTTATAGTCAACTGATACAACTACATGGATTTTCCGAGTTTCCCATCATACAATGAATCTGTTGAGATAATAAGTACTGGCTGGATCCATCCCCAACAGCAGTAACAGTATGTAGAACATGATTATAATGTAACAGATTGTGAAACAGAAGAGATGATTTCTCTTGTAATAAGGCCCTCATGTTAATACAGTAACAGAAAAGAGAGTTTTGATAGTACACAATGCTTCTAGCAAGGCCTTTATGCTAATTTACTAAATTATTTCATTGGTGAATTCTCCAAAAATATTGCCCATGAACATTTTTAGGAGCTTGATTACACATGCACTTACATGCAAATATGGGCCCACTGCTGAACGAAGCAGGGCCCCTGGGGACATAGGATATTGGAAAAGACTGATGTACCAAATGCCTTCTACACCTCAGCCTATTCTAGCAAGTCTGGCCTTCAGAACCTGTAGTTCCCAGACATCAAGAGGAAATTATCTAGTAAGGAGATTGGTTGAAAAAGATCAGGTCAGGGGATACTGCAACCTGGATTTACATAAGTCCACGGGCCCTGACAGGATACACCCACAAGTGCTGAAGAAGCAGGGCAATGTCATCACGAGGCCATTTTTGATAATCTTTGATTGATCAAGGCAATTGGGAAAAGTACTAGAAGACTGGAGGAAAGCAAATGTCTCTCCAGGCTTCAAGAAGAAGGACTCAGGGAACTACAATTCAGTCAGCTCACCTCAGTCCCCAGGAAGGTGATGAAGCAGCTAATCTCAGAAACTATTTCCAGGCATATCAAAGAATATTAAAGGAGTGGTCAACATGGCTTCACTCAGTGGAAATAATGCTTGACAAATGTGATAAACTTCTACAATAAAATGACTAGTCTGATAGATGATGGGAGAGCAGTGGATATTGTTTACCTGGACTTCAGTAAGGCTTTTGACACTCTTTCACACTAGGACCTCATGGAGAAGCTATTAAAGCATGGGCTGAATAAGCAGTGAGATGGATTGAAAACTGGCTGAACATCCTGGCCCAGGTGGTGGAAACTGATGGAAGTCTAGTTGAAGATCAGTAATAAGCAGTGTATCCTAGGGGTCAACACTAAGTCCAGTCCTGTGCAACATTTTCGTTAATGGTTTGGATGATGGGGCAGAGAGTGTACCCTCAGCAGATTTGCTGTTGATACAGAACTGGAAGTAGTTAATGTGCTAGAGGGTTGTGCTGCCATCCAGTGGAACTTTGACAGTCTGGAGAAACGGGCTGCCAAGAACCTCACGAAGTTCAGTAGGGGTAAGTGTAAAGTCCTGCATCTGGGAAGCAACAATCCCAGATACAAATATACATTAACAGCTACTCATGTGGGAAGCAGCTTTGAGAAAAAGGACCTCAGGGTCCTGGTGGACATCAAGTTGACCATGAACCAGCAATGTGCACTTGCAGCAAAGAAGGGTAATGGATTCCTGCGCTGCTTTAGGAGGAGTAGTGCCAGCAGGCTGAGGGAGCCAATTCTTCCCCTCTCCTCAGCACTTGTGAGGCAACACTGAATTCTGGGCTTCCCAGTGCGGGAAAGAGATGAACATACTAGAGAAAGTACACTGAAGGGCCACTAAGGTAAATAAGGGACTGGGCATCTTTCCTATGAGGAAAGGTTGAGAGCACTTTTGCTGTTTTTTCTATGATTCTATGTTCAGCCTGGAGAAGAGAAGGTTCAAGATGGATCTTATACATGTGTATAAATATCTAAAGGGATAGCATAAATGTGACATAGCCAGGCTTTTTTCAGTGGTGCCCAGTGAGAGGCCCAGAGGCAACGGGCACAAAGTGGAACACGAGGAGGCTCCATCTGAACACAAGGAAATGCTTTTTAACTGTGAGGGTGACTGAGCACTGGCAGAGGTTGCCCAGAAGAGGTGTTAGTCTTCCTCTGTGGAGATACTCAAAAGCCATCTGGACATGGCTCTGGGTAACTGGCTGTAGGTGACCACGCTTGAGCAGGCAGGTTTGACCAGACGACCTCTGAAGGTCCCTTCCAACCTCATCCATTCTGTGATTCTGTGAAACTTAGACAAGCTATGCCTTGCAAGTGCTACATACTTCTAGCCAGCAAGAACATGCACACAGGCAAAGCTAAACGTCATGCAGGAAGAGTTGGCAGGCAGAGCCACAGAAAACCATTCCAAATGTCAAGTAGCTTAAAGGCTACTTACCATGTTCAGCAATGAATGTAAATGCAAACGGTTTAAATTATTGGACAAGGAAATTTTTATTAAAATCTCTCATGAACTGAATTTGTTTCCTCTTCAGGCTTTCCAAAAGTCATTCTGCTGAGTAGCATTTACCATGGATTTTGAGATCTTCGGAGCTGTTATAGTTTTTTGACAGATTTTGAAGTTGTCTGTTTAGCCATAGCTGTTTTTACCTTCCAGAGCAAAGATTGTTATCTTGCTATTGGCAACATTTAACACGTCGCTTTTCCTATGTGTCTTCCACTACCAGAACATATTTGCAAATTAAGTTTTTTCTTCCAATAACCAAGGAGTCAAGTAGAACACCAGCTTGGGAGCAAAGCTAGTGGGAATATTTGCCCATTTGCCAAGTGTCTGTGTACCAGTCCCCATCCACGATGGCCTGCTGACCGCCAAGAAACATTCAGTGACACACTTGTTGCCAATAGATCAAGTTGAAAATAGCCACCTGCTGTCAGCTCGCATGATTTCGTTTTTTATAACAAGGCTCACAGCATTTGGTGCATGTTTTTTCCAAAAAGCTTCAGTGCCCAGACTTTTCCTTCCCAGTTCTAATATAATAAAGCAGCTTGAAACATGCTTCTTAACAGCATGTTTTGCAGAAGGCAAGCACTCCCCCAAGGATTTAATCACTACTAAAGAAAATCCATAAATTTCAATAACTCTAATAATGTGCTTAAGATATTACTGTTTATTCCTGAATAACAAAACTTTTCTACACTATATTGTACTCACATACAGTTTCCATCTCTTTGAAATGTGACAGTATACATGGGATGTATAGTTAGTGTTCTGCTGATGTATAAAAAGTTGTAGGAGAAATGTTATTGGGCTTCAAATATCAGAAAATCTATGCAGGAAATAAGGATTAAAAAACAAACAAACAAACAAACAAACACCCCATATTTTTTTTCACACTCTTCAGTTGTTGTCCCATTTTTAGGTTGCCTTTTGAACAGCACCTAACATAGATCTCTACTGTGACCAAAAAGTTCAAACATTCAAACATCAAAAGTTGCACATTAATGAAGTTATAATGGAGAGTCAATATAACGGAAATAAGTTTGGAGAGACGGGTATTTCATTCCATTCATTACATTTTTGATGCAATGAGGTTTGGACATACATGCAGAGGTTCCTGTAAAATCCTGAAAAGAGCAGTTTCACTCACTAATCTCATCTCACATGTTTTGTCTTCAGAGTAACAATCTCCAAATGTAAACAGGACACATGTGCTCCCAGAACTTGGGCTTGAAGGCAGACTACTCAAAATTGAATAATAAAGATACTAAAATTCAATTATTTTTAACACTTTAAGTAGGATTAGACAGCTTAGAGCACCACATTCTCAACTCTTCCATTCTCCTTGGACATGCTAACCATTTCCAAGAACTCAGGGTTGGCTCATGATCACGATGTACTTTAAAAAAAAAAAACAACCAAAAACCAAATGACCAAGAACAAAGAAAAAAAAACCAAAAACAATCCCATCAAACAACAAACAAACAAACCCAAAAAAAACCAAAAACAAGGAAAAAAAAATCTCCTGCAATTTCAGGATCTCTAAAATTTACTCTAGAGTAAACATACCTCTTCAATATAGATGTAGTTACCATGTGTGGATACCATACCATTTTCTAAAATACAGCTGCTTTTTCTAGTCTTGTTCCTACCTGCGGAGGAGAGTCAATATTCTTTACAAAGCTAGGACTTCAAAATTGAAGAATTTTGCAGCACCATGTTTAGGAGAAAGAAAAAAACAAACCAACCAACCAAAAATGAACAAACCAACCAAAACAGGAAAAATACCCCAAAACACACAAACAAACCAACTCTCTCTCACAACTAAGTAATCATCTCAGGATATTTTTGCACTTTTGCAGAAAAGCCCAAATAAGCTTTCCAGGCCTTCCCAGAAGCAGTGCAGTACCGCACAGCCAGCACACGAGGTCTCCAGCACACTCCGAGACTCATCTTCAGCCTTGCCTCATACATGAGGAATAATACATAATACATACATATGTAATGCTCATACAGCATTTTCAGGTTAGCTTGGCAGTCTGGGATCTGTCCTCGAAACAGCTAGGCTCAGATATGCAAGGCACCAAGCTCTTAATTTGCAAATCTTGCAGAAAAGAAAAGGAAAGCTGACAAAACAGATGCAGGAAGCATTGCTGCACTTCATCTGCAGGTACACAGGAATATATCCTCAGGGCAGTCCTGTTCTCATTGGTTATAGTTCTTCAGCTGCCCTCCTCTTTATCCTGCCTTTCCTTCCCTTAATTTCTACTTTGGCTGTATACAATTATGTAATCTATTTATAATATCTATATGCTCCTTTTGAAGCCCACTGCAATGCTCAGGCACAAACTGGTATCAGGAATTTTAAGAATACAGCTGTGATTTCCCCCTTCCTCTTTGTCACTTTTTTAAACACAATATCTCTACCCTTTTTTATCCCATCCGTATTATTCTCCAGATGTTTTCCATGTGTCTTAAAAACCTAGCACACATTTTGGATGCAAGTAAAATCCTGATCTTCTGGTGACATAGAGACTATCATAGACTAGTCTGGGTTGGAAGGGACTTCTAAAGTTCATCTAGTGCAACGCCTCTGCAATGAGCAGGTACATCAACTAGATCAGGTTGCACCATCCAGCCTGAGTTTAATGTTTTCAGGGATGAGGCACCTACCACCTCTCTGGGCAACTTGTTCCAGTGTTTCATCACCCTCATTGTAAGAACTTTCTTCCTCATTTCTGGTCTAAATCCACCCTTTTTTAGTTTAAAACCACTACCTCTAGTCCTAGCACTATAAGCCCTGTTAAAAAGTTTTCATACTGAAAGGCCACAATAAGGTCTCCTCAGAGCCTTCTCTTCTTTGATCTGAACCACTCCAACTCTCTGTCTTTCCTTATAGGAGACGCATTCCAATCTTATGAACATTTTTGTGGCCCTCATCTGGACCTGCTCCAACAGGTCCATGTCTTCCCTGTGTTGAGGGCTCCAGAACCCAACCAAGGACTCTGCTGCTGGGGTCTCATGAGAGCAGAGCAGAGGGGTAGAATCATCTCCTTTGATCTCTCCATCAAGTGGGTCAAGTAAGACTTGCACTTGGTGAAGCCATGCTGGCTGTCTCAAATCACCTCTGTGCCCTCCATGTGCCTTAGCATAGCTTCTAGGAAGATCTTGCCAGGCACAGAGGTGATGCTGACAGGTTGGTAGTTCCCAGAGTCCTCCTTTCTACATTTTTTAAAAATGGGTGTAATGTTTCCCATATTCCAGTCACCAGGGACTTCACATGACTGTCATGACTTTTTGAATATCATGAAGAGTGACTTGGTAACTACATCAGCCAATTCCCTCAAGACTCGACTCTGGGATGTATCTTGTCAGGTCTCATAGACTTATGTATATTGAGGTTCCTCAGGTGGTCACAAACCTGGTCTTCCCTTACAGAGGGATGTAATTTGCTTCTGCAGTCCCTGTCTTGCAATCCATCCATTCAAGAGGTATGGGAAGAGAGACTGCCAGCGAATACTGAGGCAAAATAGTTGTTGAGAACCTCATCCTTCTCCTTGTCCCTTGTTACCAGTTTTGCTCATCGCGGGGAGTATGATTTCTTTGACTTTCCTTTTCTGGCTCATCCTATACATGGCTCGTCTCTGTAAGAGTTCAAGTGTGCTTCAGTGTAGCCAGCACATCTCAGACCAACAGCACATCTCAGACCAACAGGCTGAGGGCCCTAAGCAGCACCCTGTCCCTCTAACTTTGGTGTGTCATCCCACAGCTTGTCATGGCAGCCTGGTATTGTCCCCTTCTTCCTTCAAATCTAATTTGAAGCTCTGTCACTGAGCTCCACTAGCTTGTGAGGAAAGACCCTCTTCCTCCTTTGAGAAATGTGAATTCCATCTGACACTGGGATGGCCAGGTGCGGTGTAGGCCATCCCATTATCGAAAACACCAAAATTGTGTCAGTGACACCAACTGTGGAACGATGTTTTAAGGATCTGGGCCTGTCTGTTTCATCTGATGTTGCTGCCTGCAAGTGGAAGGCTAGAGTTAAATACAGCCTGTGCTCTGGATTCCATTACCAATCCAAGGCCCTGAAGCCTCTTTTGATTGCCCTTGGACTACACATTGCAAGTTCATCACCACCCACACGGAATAGCAGTAATAGGTAGCAGCCCAAGGGCCGTATCAGTTGGGAAGTTTCCTGGTGATGTCCCTAACCCAGGGCCTGGGGTGGGTAGGCCTTTCTGACCCTGGCAATACCTCTACTGTAGACTATTGTCAAAGGAGACTATAAACATGCCAAACATACTGTGTTGCCTCAAGCCTTGTTTGCCCCAGCACCCTACTCATATGTAAACATGTGTAGACAGCTTATTACTTACCATATCTTAGATGAAAGGGAGACTCAAAAGGAGTTCAAAGTAATGATCTGCAGGCCGAATCAGCCTGTCAACCTACAAATATAACTTATCATTATGAATATAGACCATTGGATTTTAAAGCCTAAAATTTCAGAATTGTTTTCTTTGAGTATTAATTCTCATGGCATAATTTTAAGTAGTAATTTTCTCATATTATTTTATGCCCTATTCTCTGAATTGCACTTTGTTCTTAGTATTAGTCTGGATTACCTTTATCACTCATTTATGAGTGATATGAGAAGAAGAAATGAGATCTGTAAACTAGAGAGATCTAATCTCACCTGACTGATGGTCAATGAAAGAATTTCTGCCACCCTGTCTTGCAAAACTAAGTGCATTCAGGACTTTTTAAAGTGTATTATGCACGCTCTGCATGCTTGTGGTTTGCCCAGAATGTAAGTATACATAAAGATGTATGAAGGTCAGACTAGCATGATGTCTATTCTGTGGTTTGGAGTAATTACCTTCCTTATACATTTTTCTCCTTGGAATTAAATAAACCATTTTGTAACAAAAACTTGGAAGTGCTAAGGTAATTTTTTGTGCTGAGCAAAATTTGAAGATTGAAATAAGTATTAAATTTGTTCAAATTCTCCACACCATTATAACAATAGCAGTCTTAGTCATTCTATCACTATTTTTCTTCCTTAAGTGTGTATGAAAATGTCAATAAGTTTAACTGAACTCTCATCTTTGAAAAATCCCATTTATTTTAATAAGAATAAATGCTATGTCATCAACATGTAGTATTCTTTAAGTACATATTTTTAGCAGGTTTGTGAAAGGTATTGATTCGGTACATCTGGCCAATTCCATGTTTCTAAAATCCCAGCACATTTCATTTATAAAATAATATTTCAGAAAGAAGGTGACCTTCACAGAGCAAGCAATGTTTTTTAAACTATTTAAATGTGCATCTATAATTTAAGAAATCTGCAGACAACTGGGTGCTTTTTTTTTTTTTTCATAACCTTGGCAATGCAGAGCATGCTTCAAGAAAACAAAAAAATCCAAAAGTTATCCAATGGTAATATTTTAGAAACGCACACTGCCTTTCTCAAAGGGTCTCCAGTCTAAATTAAGCAAACAAATTGGATGTAGTAAGTGAAGGTAAACAGTGGGGAGGGACTGGAATGAACGGCAGATTGTGCTCATACAATGCAGTGAAATCTTGTATATGAAACAAATATTGGTATAGACTAAACTGACAAAGACTGGAAGATATATAGCTGAAGAGAGAAGTAAAATAATTTATAAAATATTAACCTACAACCCCCAAATTTCCAAACAGCAGCAACAGCAATTTATTTGACTATCTGAGGTGAATAATCAAAAGAACACCACTGATCACTCAGCTAAGTCAGCTTTATGCTGTTGTCTCCACAAGGACACAAGTCAGGCAGGGATTCAACAAGGCACTGAAAGTGGGACAGCCCACAAGAAAGCCTTCAGCTCATCATGCCACAGGAACTTGAACTACTGTCAAGCAGCTCATTTGGATGAAGGGGACATGACCGCTTTCAGCAGGCCAGCAATTTGCATTCTTCCCATTCATTCACGTGTGCTTTTTATTTATGCACATTTTCAGAGCATCAGAAATCTGCAGAAGTTCATGTTTCAACCACAATGCCATTTTGTAGTGACCCATGCCAAATGGCAACTTGCATAAATATTCATCAGGACTGAAGGCAGGACCCTCTCAGCTACAGAGCACCAGTCACTCCAGAGTGAACTGAACTGGCACTTCTGCTGTGATGAAATTACATAGCAAGCCATGTAGCCATTGGGATGACTCACTAGAAGAAAATACGATAGAGCTCTAAATCATAATCAAACAGTGTTAGAACAAACACTGGATAATATAGTTGCAATATCAGGGAGTGGGAGCAGGAAATAAAAGGTGGATTATTTTAATACAAAGGAGTATATCTTTTGCTTATAGAAATCTTGTTAAAAAACCACAGCATTATTGTTTTTCTACTAATTAGAAATAAGCATGGTTATTCACTCCACAGTATAAAGTGTTGAGAATTCCAACTACATATCTAGATAGTTAGGCACTTCTTACTTCCAGTCTTTGCCAAATGGACTAAGGAAGCCCTAGCATCCATCTGCAGCAGAAACAGTTGCAAACCTGGGTTCCTCAGTTTTCCAGCCACAAAAACGATTCCTTTAGGAACATCTTATCAGGACAACCAATACACAGTATGGCAGCTTGTTTTAAGAAAATAATCGGCAAAGACAACATTACAGTACAGACTACAACGAGAAGGTTCTTCAGGCACCTGTGAATTGTATGAGGAATTAAGAATTCTAACATTACAAGCTAGGACAGGATACAAGAAAAATTCACATTTCTCTAGCTGTTGCAAAAGAAACTATGCCCAAGAAAAGTCCATCTTAAGTGTCAAGTGTAGCTTGTGCATATAGCATTAGTGCACTTCAACACAAGGAAAAGAAATCATTTGTGACTCTTGGACTAGCACCAAATGCAAAGAGGAACAGTATCAGCACATCAGCAGACAGCAAATACATTCAGCTGCAAAGATTTCTTTAGCAGTAAGCAGAAGTGGAAAGTGAAATTTCAGCCAAAGCTATTAAAATTACGAGGACATCAGGACAACACTAAAACAAGGACAAGTTTTACATCAATGAAAGGAATAAAGGCTGACGTTGCAGATGCTACATAAACACCTCATACTCCTGATTTTGGTTGAAAAACAAATTCAGAAACCTCAATGACTCTAAAGCTGAAACAAAAAATTCAAGCAATACTTAGGTGAATAAAAAACAAATCAGAAAAGAACTAAGAACAAACAATGTAGTGTGACATCCCAGCAGCTTAGTCAGCAAAGATTTAAAAAGATGTAGTATGCCACACCTACCTCAGGAAGAACTCATTGAACTCAAAGAAAAAACAAATTCTGTAAAACGAAGGCTGAAATTAGACACTTAAACCCCAGACCAGCAGTTGCAAGGACACCAAAATAATGTCTGCATCAGATCCAAGTGATTTAAACAAACACTAAACCAACTCATACTCTTCGTGATAGTTACAGACAGTATAACTTGACTGAATAGAGTAACTTGCTCTCTGCAAGTGGATTGATATTTTGAAAATTGTATTTGTGCACAGTGACTCCACCAGATATGCAAATAGGCTTTTAAGGGTGCTTTGCCTACAAGTGATGGCATTTTTATGTCCATAATGCAAAGATAACATGAAGGAAGGTATAGCCATAACCTTCAAATACCTGCCAGAAATATCTGGAGAAGTGTAATTAAAATTGTCAGTAGTACCTACAGGACACTTGCTTACCTCTGCAAGCCTTAGTACAATCCCCTAAGGGAAAAGGATACTAACTGCCTAAAGACATTACTTCAGCTATTCAGAAGCTATCAGAATTTGCAAACTACTGCATTCTAACTGAAATTGCAATGTTACATCCCACTTACATGTTACAAGAAAAGAAGTAGGATGTACCTAATTCACTCCTTAACATAGGTAGCTTTGTAGCATAAGCAACCAAGAACTGCAAACAATACTCAGTGAATTACAGAAGATCCAGGGAGACTTCAAAGACATTAAATAAACCTGTGACATATCAGTTTCCATAAAGAAAATTAAAACATCAAAACACAAAACTACACCAAAAAAAGAGTGCCAATGCATGCCACTCTGGAAAGCCAGCTGCTTGAAATGCAAGTGCCAGACTGGAGACATCCCAACCAACCAAATGTAATCACAGAATCACAAGACTATTAAGCTGGAATGGACACACTGTGATCATCAAAGTCCAGCTCCCGGCCCTGCACAGAACAGCCCCAAGAATGACACCATGTGCCTGAGAGTATCGCCCAAGTGCTGTAACCACTTCCCTGGGAAGCATTAATACACAACGTGGAGGTAGTTCAGTTCTGTACAGGTCTTCAACAATATTTTGTAAAGAAACATGTTTATATAGAGAATGCATCTTGGTCAAGCATGATTAAAAGCAGTGATTTTAAAAATTAGTCAGATAGACTAAACCCTTTTAATTACATAACAGACCCTTCTTGTAAGATTACTGTTTGCATTTCAGAAGTCTGGCCAGAACCACAACCCCTCCCTTGGTTCCCCTCCTCCCCAGTTCCCTCCATTGGTACTAAGCCACACCCATTTCTATCTGACAAAGGCTTTAGCACGTAAAACCCCAAAAGCTCTGTATTCATCAGATCACAAAGTAAGAGTTATGCTATGAATATATATGGGCACTACAAAGAAACATGAGTAAACCAGCTTTCAGGCAACAATTGAGAAAAGGGCTATGTACATGCAGACAAAGGACTGCAGTCTGAATTTGCCCTGCCTGGGTACACTCCTTTCAAGCTTTCTGAGCACTAAAGTGCTGCCTCCTTCTATTGTTTCTGAGGACTGCATACAAAACACACTTTGGGAGGAAGGAAATGGGTGGTGCTGTGTTCTACAAAGGAGTAAAGAGAAGCTGCATGAGAAAGCTGCTAATATAAGCAACAGGAAGAGGTTAACAGGGAGGAAGAATTATGCATCTAAAGAACAACAAAGGAGGCATAAGAAAGGAAAACCACGTATGTGCTGGGAAGAGGAGAATTAGCTAAGTGCACCCTTTCTTAGTCAACAAAGCACTTAAACATGAACGATTTGTTGAATCATATTCAAGAGTAATAAATACATAATACATATGAATGTGAATGTCAGTGAAGTCCTTGCTATGAGCTTTTCACAAATATGATGACTGACTTGTCAAATGAACTTCGTAAGGACCAAGGCACAGCATGCAAAATTTCAGGAAGCTTGGTGATTTTACCAACATTACTTGAACATAAAACTCAACATTCTTTACAAACTTTTATGTTCAGCCTTAATCACAGAAAGACTTCCATCAGTTTCAAGTTTGTTCAGCCTAAATATTTCACTGTGCTAGTATCTCCACTTAGGGAGCTATAGTAAATAGGACTCCAATTTTCCCTGGAAGTTGCGTTTCACAGACCTTTAAGTTTTCTTGTTCTCCTCTTTCAAGAAGGCACAGACATTCTCAAAGCACAGTACCAAGACACAAAAGCTGTCCAGAGCGTGTATCATCAGCAAGAGGAAGAAATAAAATGAAACCGAACCAAATTTTTAGAGTAACCAGGAAAACCTATCCTCTAACCCAAACTAAAGCAAGTAAAGCAAACAAAGACCGATAAACTAGTATATTGGAGGATGAAGACAAAAATCAAAATGGACAGAAATCAATTTGAATTAGACTTTTCCATTAACATAAAAAGCAAAAGATTCTTCAACTGAATAAATGCCTCAAAACAAAAAATAAGTCTTCAGGGCCACTATATGACCAAGAAAGAACAGAGTTCAGGAATAATCCAACTACAGCTACCTACTATACTTACTAGTTTTTAAAGAGCTAGTATTTGATATCACAGACTGAGTAACAAGACCCGATGAAACGATCACCTGAGGAGCTATCCCTGAAGAATATACTATACATATACTGAATATATACTGAAGAATTACAAACATATGAGAAAAGTGGGGGGAACAAACAAGTCACCAGTCTGGCCTATTAAAACCTTGAGAACATAACTCAAAACAGAAGATTGTTTATAGATCCTGGATAAAATACATAAAGGAATAAAACGCAAGGTAGAGACAATACCAAGTAAAACAAACCACCTACTTGCAACTGGGAGATGAGAATAAATTATACTTAAACTGTGCTGTAAGACATAGAAGCATCAGTTTGGAGAAGGACTACTGCTGGAGTTCTCAATGATCGGATTATTAATTTAATAACTACGAACAATACAGCACAACTAGCTGGGAACACAGTGTTGGAAGGCACTGACAACAGAGATCAGAATACTGTATGAGGAGGATATGATGACATGATAATCACGGTGACAAAAGTAGGATAAAATTCAGATCAAGATGCAGATCATGCTTCATTTCAAGCAGTAGTTTTGGATATTTACGTTAAAAAACAAAACCAAAAAACCAAACTGCACAAGGTGCAGAGTGCCTAAGAAGTTTCCACTCTACCTGTCCCACTGAAGTCTGGCTTACTCTGACAGGACAGGAACAACATACGGACACTGTAAGGTATAGGAACAAGAAAAGAGAAAGGAAGAGAGCTACTCACCTTAAAGAATGTCTAATGCAAAAATCTCATACACACATAAACCAGTATATGGAGGCTTGTTATCTTTTGACTACCAGGGCAATGGATCAGTCTTCCAGTTATGAAATGCAGCAACAAAGGCTATCTCTTCTTAAGAGCAAAATGTGTCAAAGTTGTATGAGGGTTCCCTGGACCATCAAATCAGAACAACCCTTCCAGTTCTACACTATGTTGAAAGCAAAGCCTCAGTGTGGAAGGTTGCTTTTTTTTCAGTGCAAATTCCTGTGTTTTACTTGGACTCTGAGCAAAGACACCAAGGAAGAAAAGCCATCCTGGTCCACATAGACTAACTTCTGTTAGAAAGCAACAGTTCAGATCATTTTACTTGTTATACAAAATGGAATAGAAACTAGTTAAAAAACCCCTCATATTTCTCTAGGTATGAAAAAAGCCTCAAAACAGATTGAACACACCACCTAGGCAATTTCTCTCTGCCACAGCTACTGACCCCGGGGCAAGTGACAATTTTTTTCTTAAACTGTATCAGAAAATAACAACTGCATGTTCAAACAGTTTGGCAGTGATTGAGAAAGCATTTGAAAAATCACTACTCTAGTGTAAGTTTCACTGAAAAAAAGATTGTCAAACTTCACCCCTCAAATGCCAGTGCAGACATCCTAGCTAAAAATGCAGGTGCTATAATGGGAGTTTTTTCCTATATATACACACATATACAATGTTTATATATATATTATGTTTTGATATACACATACAAAGGATTTCACTGCCTGCAAGGGCAACAATGCTGCAAAGAAAATGATCCTCCTTTCACAGGTTACACTACTGAGGACAAAACTACACCTTTAAGGATCCACCAAATAAAGAAATAAAATCCAAGCAAATTCTCCAAACTGATAGAGAAGACTGAGCATGTCAAGTCATGAGAGAGTGCCACCAAATAAAAGGTAGAGGGAGACAAGTCTGTGCTTAAGGAGAAGCCAGCACTTCTACTTAACACAAACTTGAGTTTCGACACAGAGAGCCAAGACTCATTTCTCACCCATCCCACAAGGAATGCAGTGTGCGTGTAGATGTGTGGAGTGTTACTGTATAAATTTAATCCCAGGAAAATCAAATGAGAATAGTTTAAGATTATGCAGTTGATGATTGCTAGTAGTTGAATACCTTCAACTCATTCCTAAATGCTCACTACATATAAGCAAGACAGAGCTTTAAAGATTTTCATATTCTAGTAAAAAGTAAAAAAATTTATTTATCACATTCCCAATGGAAAACAGAAAGTAACAGATTCCACCTTACATCAGTAATAAACCTACTTTCACTACCAGGCTTCTCTCAAAACATGCCATTTTTAGACACAAGACTTCAAACTTACTTAAAGGAGTCTAGGGATAGCTGATCATATTATACTAATCATCTCAGATGGTTGCTGTCTCCAGAGGGGGTCAATTTTCAGAGTAGTTTTAACAATGTTCATATCTTCTTCAATAGATCTGTGTTATTTAACATATGTTAGAGTGGTTGTTGCTGCTACATTACCTTTGTTCACAGATGTAATGTTCCATCACATACCAATACATGAATATTAATACTTGCAATTAAATCATTACTCACATTCTCCAGAGTTGATTTTGTTTCAAGTATGCTACAATCCATATGAGACATTTCCTACTAGTCTTGATGCAAATAAAGGGGGTTTGTTTTTATTGTTATTTTAAAACAAAACCTGTTCCTCGCCTTAGGTGGCCTAAATATTTGAGTCAGATTTACAGATGTAAAACTTGCATGCTTCTCTAGATACTAAGGTTAATCCATTTAAGCAGCACTCTCAATACTCCAGTTTTTACAAATTCATGCTGACTCCAATGTGCAACACACTGCATAAAGGTGTAGCCTCTGCCTCAGTAAGTTTCAGTAAAAAAACAAAGTCATAAAAAAGCACAGATAATTGAATGACATTTCTTCAAACAAAAAAGAAAATTTCCTTAGATCTCAGTGTTCTATTTGATTTTGGGGAATGCAACACCAAATACCAGCAACTGGTCTTTGTCTGGATCTTTCTGCATCCACACAATAAGTACAATATTTGTATTACTTATATTAAAACAAGATAAGAATTCATTTCATAAGAAGTCACATCAAGGCCTTTATTTCTATTGGATCAGTTGCTGTGTGAAGTGTTCTTTATCATCCAATCCACAATGAATTAAGCTATGTGTACTGGATGCAGAGTGTTGAGGACATCTCTACATAATGTGTTCTAATTACAGAACGGAGGCATAAATAGGAGGATAGGGAATGCTGCCCAATTCAACACTATATCAAGCACATGGAAAAAACCTGACAAGTGTGCAAACAGTTCAAATACCTCATAAGTTGGTTAGAGGAATAACTTCCCTATCAACATACCTTTAGTGTTACTGAAGGACAAACTTGCAGACAAGACCTGTAAAAATGTATGTTCATTCTACTAATGTCAAAACCGATGGTAGTCTTTAGCTTATTGAAATGTACCCAAGAAGTATTAGCCACAGACTGACACTCACACCACACAAATCTAACAGTCTCCATAATTTCCTTCCCTACAGTGCTAGAGATTACAGCAATTAAAAGACTATGTTTACAAATCCTATATTTTCAGTGATTTTTAACGTTCTTATGAATGTGGATCATTTCTAGAGTTGTGTTAGGAAGACTTAAATCTCAAGAGCATTTTGTTGCTTTTCTTTGCAATGAATTAATTTTAGATTTGGAAACATCATCTGCCAGGCATTTTAAAACTAAATAGGATACAGAGGTTAATGGCTTTAGCAGTGCCATTTTAACCCAGTCTTCTGCATACCATTGAAAATAACGAATTTAACCTCTGGGGGAAGAAAATAAAATCTACAGATTTAACATTGAATTAATGTCAGCTTTTATTACTGGGAATGCTATTGGGTGATTTTAATTACTTGAAATGCCTTGTTCAGCAAAAACTTTCCATACTTCTTCCTATCTAAATGTTAAAACATGTATTTCTTACTTTTACAGCACTAAGAATATAAAATCAACACAATTTTACCTTTAAAACTGTTTACATTCTATACACACCAAAGACCATACGTTTTTTGGCATCTCAAATGTTTCTGCTGGGAACACACAACATATCAGTCATTCTCATTCAGCAGTACACACACCAAAGTTTTCAAAAATTATTAGGAGCACAACTGTATATTAAGAAAAACTCCACACCAATGGTTTGCCCACATCACTTGGCAATGTCCCTTTAATATTAATACACAGAGAAGTAAATTTTTTTCATAAATTTGTTCAAGTATGTGGAACATGTAAAATGCATAAGAATCAATATGGACTTCATTAATGTTATATTTATTTATTTTCCAGCTTCATACAAACTGGATGTAGAAGCATAAACATAGTACATTTCTACCATTTTCAACAAAAATATAACCAATATGTACAATTATTGTATTAAAAATACAAAAGGATACAGACTCCACCAATGTCTTTCTAAAAGACATACAGGTACAAGTAGTATCAAAAGTATGAGGAAATCACCAGTTAATTGTACATTCTGCACTTGACATCACAGAGCGAACTGAGATTAGCAGTCCTATGGTCTACAATTACTTAATGCTTATATAACATTTGTGCAACTTGTGATAGAGCTAAGATTTTGTATTTCTATATGCACATGAGGTCCATAGCCTTCAGAATAAAACTGGCAAATAATGCATATAACAGGTAAAATTACAGATGCATAATTGACAATGTGATATATAAGCAAATAGACAAAAGCTATGATTACAGGAGAGAATTAAATAAAGCACTGACATTTGTTTGATACAGTGAAAAAACACTGCAATTTGATCTTTAAAAGTTGAAGCTATTTACGTGTATCTACTGATCAATATGATCAGCTGAGTTCAATGGAAAAAAAAAAAAATCCAAGACCAGCAGTTCCTCACATTTGAGTACTACTCGGATTGGCAGCCTTCACTTCTCCGGAGTCTGTGCAAAAACAACACAAAAATAGAGGGGAGGGTCATTTCAGTCATTCTAGGGTTAATAGCAGCTGTGAGCAAGTGGTTGCTACACATTGGCCTTCTCTATACATGCAGTGTTCCATGAAGCCATTAACAGTTGTGACTATTTCTGCATTGCAAAGGCTGGCAAATCTAATCATGTTATTTTTTTTACTTAAAGGCTCATTTATCCCCTAATGTCAAAGTCAATAGATGGAAGTTATTATATCAGTGTTAACAGCTGACACGAGCTGTGACATCCCAACTTGGCTTCACTGCAATGTTATCCAGTTAATTTTTATTTTAATATAAACTACTATAGCAAAAAAAAAAAAAAAAAAAAAAGTACATAACTTAAAGGTGGGGTTGCCATCTGTCTTATTAGAACGGGACACTTTTTTAGTATGCCATCCTGTATTCCACAAGGCACAGGTGTGAGACACACAGTGTCCTCTTCCATCATCGACCAGTTGCAAGCACTGTGTTTCTGCATTTACACCAGACCCAGATGAGAATGGCATTAACACTAACATTTACAAACTTGTGAAGATTCCAGGGTGGGGCACATTAAGAACGAAGCTAGATGGTTAAGGAAAGGCTGCATCCTGTAGCCTCTGCCTTCCCTTCTGCCCTGCTCAGCCACATGATAGCAATATTCTCTCCAGGAGTTCAGGCTGGCAACCCTACTTAGAGGTGTGAAATAATACTGTAATTACTATGCAGATGCAGTATTTGATCTTCCAAATGCAAACATACAAAATTGTAACAAAGGCATTGTAAACAAGCAAATAAGCACTGCCTCCTTGAAGGATCTCAAAGCATTTTTCTCTTCATAGGTTAAAGGCCAAATGTAATTTGACAACTAACTTATCTCATTATCCCAATGAGACTAAGTGCTAGGATTGTGATTAAAATCTAAAAGGAAGATTTAAAAAAAAACCCTTCCAGGCATTGGGAAGTGCAGCCAGAGTTAATCATCCTGATGTGATGATCTTGGAATTTGGAATGATACTGTGTGATGTGGCAGACAGCGACAGTGGTAGCTTGGAGATTGCTGCACTGTGCATTTCAAGCAACACAGTTTGAAAAGTGCCAGGGCGATTTCTTCACAGTATTTCACATGCAAGGGGAGAGGGGACAGAAGGGGGAGGGGCAGAGGAAGAAGCCCCATGCTGCTTTAAGGCAGGGAAGGAGGCAAATAGGTCCACCATCCTTTAATCGTAGTTCCCAGGCTCCTATTCTAGGGACGTCTTCTTGTGCTCTCCTTTAAGGTGGCTCACTCTGGATCCAGAAAAGTCCAAATCTTAGACAGCAGAGACTTGTTCATCTTCTGCAAATACAATAGGATAAGGGAAAATAGAATTTAGTTCATGCAGAACAGGACTGCTACTGAATGAAACAAACCCGTGCATACAACAACTATGTGTACTCTGCTCACGTGTTTTCCATTTCATTCTATTAGGTATATACTTTAAAACTATCTAAATTTCAGTGCATTTCAGGTCTCATGGGAAGTACTTCTTTGTAATTTTGCTCTTGAAGAAAATAAGACAATTGCCTAACTGAGCTAGGTGCAGTTCCTCAGCCCAAGGAACACAACAGCTACTCCTAGATGGCCAGTAGCTTCAGAAAGGCATCTTATATTTTTCCCTAAATACACCTGCAATTTAGTCATCATTGGTAGAAACAATTAACATTCTCTGTCATGGTAACTCTCAAAGTTTGAGGCAATTCAGTTAAGGCAGACTTCCATTTTTTTTATCTCATCATATTCAACTGCAGAGTTCATCCTGCACATAAAACCTTAGCAACTAAGCAGTTAGAGGGAGAAGGGGAATGTTAGTCTTTCTATCATTAGGCAAAACAAAGAGTTCGAATGTGTGATTTGGGCACCATCCTGCCTAAATATTGAGCACCTAGGCCTAGAGCTTCAATCCAGCCACACCTATACTCCACAGAAAAGCATTATAGCTGAGTTAAAGCACAAACATGCAGATACAATTGGGCCAGCGAGAAAGCAAGACAGTAGTGGGTTTATTATGTGAAACAGTTGGAGTGGAAAATCCAGTGTCCACAGCATAAGAGTTTCAGGTAGAATGTGAGTGACTGTTCAAATAAACCTGACCAATGATGCTCTGTGGGGTGGATGGGCAGGTATTCTAGAGACCAGGCTACTTTTTGATCATTAAATACATGGTTAGTGCAAAAAATTAGGGGAGGTACATGGTGAACACAGGCACCTCCAGAGAAGTTGTCTAAGCCAACTACTTGGCTGTCCAAGACTCACATGGACCTACATTCCAAATTTTAAACCATATTTAGGATGAACTGAATTCCTTCCCTTACAAAAAGTCAACAAATAGCAAGTTTTGAAAATGAAATAAGAGTTCAAATTATGGCAAGAATTTCTATGGCACAACACATTTGTGTAATTTGCTTTGTGTCTGTGAAAGCATTGACCAGTTTTGCATGCAGTCCACTCAAAATCTATCAATTAAAAATTTACCATCTTCCTCTGTGGAAAACCCTTGAGATGGATAGTGAGCAAGACGTGAATCTGACTCATTTGGTTTATGCCACTGAGGTTTGTTCGCAGGCCTGCTGGTTGAATGGCCGTGAGATTGCTGTTGTGGAGTTGATGTTCCATGAGTCTCGCATGTCCGTGCCACCATTCTAGACCTCTGAAGTGCTATGTTGTAATCTGGAGGCTTTCTGGTTGGATGGGAGCCACCTTCTCCAAACTCAGCAATAGGTATTCCTACATAACCAGGCGGAGTTGGAGGTGGTTCCCGATATCGACCTTCTTTTCGTGCTGCAAGGAAAACAACAGATGATTATAAGAGATAGGAAAAGAAACATTGCTAAAAGGAAAACAGACAGTTATTAAGTAAACATCAAGCAACTCAACAGTCCAGGAAGAAATAATCTGAAGGACAAAAGTTAACCATCGAGCTTGCGAAAAATAAATCAATCAAGAAAGTACAGAATATACAACATACACAGGATGCAGCTATTCTTCCAGTAGTGAAGCATTAGTCTAACAAAATTCATCAAATTACATGGGGAATTTGTTCAAACTTCACAACTGAACTGTTCCATCAATTGCATAGAATAAAACGTACAGTGATCAAAGTAACATGGAAGACACAAGAGTCTACAGAAGCAGCAAACAATTCCAAAAGGTAAGGAAGTGGGCTTCATCTCCATACATTTTGAATGCACAACTGTCCACTGCCCCATGGTTGTATTCTCTGCAAAACTGAAAGTATGCCCATAAGAGCAAAGATTGAATATGACTTTATATAGGAGATCGAGAGACCACCACCTAGGTTGTGGACCTCACTGAGACGTAACTGTTTACCTGAACAAGACTTAACTCTGGGCATACTGAGAAGCTCTCTCTTGGAGAGAACTTCGAGGGAGAAAACAGCAGTTAAGAATTCTAAGCATCTGCAGAGACACACAACAGATAGGAAGACTCCCTGTTGTTGAGTTACATAGTTAGAAAAGTCACTTGCGTCTTTGATACTGAACACTTGTTGTGGATCTAGGCCTTTAACATATGACCACTTAACTGACAAACCTTACAAATAAAGCAGGGAAAACCACTGACACAGACAATTTAGTCTCCACAGCTTGTCATACACTGTGTATTCTTGCACAATTGGTGATGACAACACCACCCTGCATTAGGCAGCATGATTTGAATGAAAGGGCAGTACAAGCTCAAAATGGACCGGTGCTATTCAGATATAAGTTTTTATAGACTAAAAATAAATCCTCGGGATTATAACCAAACCAAATAGTTTCCAATAGATTCTAAGTATTTTTCTCGGACAAACTGTTTTAACTAAGTATAGCAGAATGAAGAGGTTTCTGAGAAATTTTATTCAAATATTTCTGAAAAGGAGAAGAAATTCTGTAGAAAAATCCTCTTGAAATACTGCAAGAGATCAATGTCTATTCAGTGTAGAAGTACTACACAAAACAGTGGGTCCTGCTGGACAGTGATACATAGAGTTATATTTGCAGGATAATTAGTTAATAGTAGTGAAGTGCGTGCAAGTGTGTTGGTTTGAATTTTCAGGTCTCTTTCATGTTCTTTCAAGTCCCTAAAAACTTAGTGGCAACCACTGCCTTGAGAGGCAAGTTTGGAAGCATGCTTGTTACACATTCTGGAGGAAAGCAAGGGTATCAAAGAAAAAAATTAGAGAGGGGCATGAATCTGAACCTCAAGTCCTGAACTGAACAGGTTCCTCCTCTTCATAGGCCAGGGATTCAGATCTGCACCCAAGCTTTGAGGCAGCGCACCACTGCTAAGCAATATACTTGAGCAGAAAATGGAAAAGTCATTTTATCACAGTGGTCTCAGCATGACCTCAATCTGGCAGACTTTCAGCTGTGTCAGCAAAAAATGGCTCTTAGATAGTTCTTCATATTAACCTGACAAAAGGCAAAGTGAAGGGGAATGAAAGGAAGAAAAGTGGCAAAAATGCAGAGGTTTTGGATGGCCTAAAAACTGGGATGTACAGAAGGAACAGTACGAGAAAAAATTTAAGTTCTGCCAAAGACACCTTCATACTAATTTACAGATTATATGATCTTTCTATTACTGAATGTATATAAATGTATTTCACCTCTAACTTCTTAGAAACCTCCTCAGTTTCAGCAGGCCAAAGAAATATTTTACAGTTGGTATTTAAGCACAAAGTGATCCCATTTTCAGAAGTAAAGAATATTCACAATTATCAGACAAGTCATAGAGGTATAAAGTAAAACACTTCTACAAAAATCAGGCCACATTTATTAAGACTTCTAAATATAGTATATGGAGCCTTACTGTGATGAGAAATTCACACTTCAGAACAGACATCTAAATACATCAACCTCTCAAAACACTGTCCAGCAGTTGAGCTAGGTTTTTGATGTATGGCAGGCTCTCTAGAGACACAAAGGCACTGCCAGAACTGAGAATCAACAATAAATGCTATTTTCCCTTGCACAGTTAAAGGGAAAAATTTAAGAGAGACTGCAAAATATTCAGTTTTGCTTTAAAACCTAAAAAATAAAATAAAAAATCAAACTAGACAAAAGAAATGCAGTTTTAGAACAATACAAAAACCCATAAGCAAATGAATTAAAATACTTCATGGTAAACAAAACTTAACTTACCAACATGCCCCTTTGAACTACTTGATGACATTGCTGTATGAGTGGGCACAGGAGTCGGTTTAGTCTCCTCTGCTGGTACAGATGTTATGCTAATGGTTTCAGCTTCAATCGAAACATCCTTCCCACCCCTCCGCTTTATGGTACCTGTATCACCTTCTGAGTCCTCTCCCCAGTATCCTGTTGAGGATGCCCAGCTTGCTCTGGACTGTGCTTGATCAAGGCCCTCCCTGCCTTGACTTTGCCTGCCATATTTTGTGCCATGATCGGGGAACATCAGCTGGTCCATATGGCTGCCTGAGGCCCACAGTCCTGCCCCATCGCCTGAACTATCGAAATGAGCATGTCCAAAAGGCAGAGTCTCCCAGCTCCTCTGGTGCTGTATTGTTTGTATGTTATCATGAGAACCACTCGAACAAGAAGTCCAGCTACCACGGCCACTGTCAGCTGCATCAAGCGAAGCTCTGTCCCCCTGATCCTGTGACAGTTCTTCTGTACTAGGAGAAGAAAGCACAGTTGCTCCAGCATACAGGCCTCTGGTCTCTGAGAGTGGTGCATATGAGCTAGATGCACAGTGACGATGGGGAAAAAAAAATAAAATCCAGTGTTGGAATTGGAAATCATGTACAAGACACACAATTCAACAATCAAGAGAAAAACAAACATATTTGGGGGTTGGACTAGATGACCTTTATAACATTTAAAAGGTCTCTTTCCACAAAAACCATTCTATGATTCTATGACTGAAGGTCTGATGTGCTTTATAGTATCTTTTGTTTGCATTAATGGCTAATTCAATTTTGAAAACAGGACACTTTGCTTTCAAGCTCATCCTCAATAAAGGAAAAACAACAAAAAAAACCCTGATAAAACTTTACATTTCAGAGAGTTATTTCAAAAGATAAAATCTTAACTTTGCAGCAGCCTTTTAAGACAGGCAAACCACATTGACACACATAAAGGTGAACAGACTGATAGACAGGGTTATCCTACTGCTTTTCCAGCCACACAAAGCAAAGGTTCAAAAGCTAGAGTTTTAGAAGGAAGTGGCTGATATTCAGATTTAGGTTTCACTTTTCAGATTATTTTTTTTTTGCCTAGGAAACTCGGAAAGCTCAATTTTCAACATTTCCTGCAAATGGAAATGTATTTCAACCTTAATTTTGGAAACATGTGCTACTTCCTAGAGCAAATATGTTCTCTGTAGCCTCTCAGCAATTAAGTGAGCTTGACACTATCACTTACATAGCAGCAGAGAAAACCGACAAAGTGTCACTTTTGCTTAGCAGCTATCCCGGCTCGTGGGATTTGTTCTTCCAGGGTAGCTTGCTATGCAGACTGAAATCCTGTTCTTCCAAATATTAAGACATCTGACTAAAGAGTTTGCATAGCCTGGGATTCCCAGAGCTGAAGTACATCAGTTTTGGAACAGGTCTGCCATTTGCAGACACTGCAGGATTAAAACCCTTGAAACTATTTAGAGGACTGAATAACAGCTCAAAAAAAAAAAAAAGTAAGTGGAGACAATAGGAGCCAGAGCTCCAATTATTTTCACACCAAGGCTCACTACTAGAGATTTAGAGAACTCCTCACAGTACTAGCTTCCCCACCATTACAGAAGTTAATTGCCTAGAAAACCAGCTGCATAATGTGAATTTTAGCTTCCAATTACTGTTGAATAGAAGAGATATTTGGGGCAAAATATTTTGGAGTTAGACAAATATGCACTTTTCCATGAAACAGACTGGAAAATCACTAGCTATTTCTGTTCTCAGTTTGATCACTGAATAATTGTACGAATAATACTTCATCTAATTCAGTTAATTCCCCATGTAGGAAGCAGGCTAGGATACTAGTCTGCCACAAAGAGGATAATCTACAGTATCACTGAAATGCTCAGATGATAAGTCTGCTGAGGTAAACTCGTACTGCTGTAGACCTCATCATGCATTCCGGAGTGCAAAACCTTTTCCTGTCAGAAATTGAGCATTATCACAATATGCAGCATTGAAAGAGTAATTTTTAAGAGCAGGGGAGAAAAAATACTTGAGAGATACAGAGAAAGTTACATGGACAAATACACATGCCACATACACACTATATGGAAGTATAATGTAAGCAAGCACAAATAAAATTCCTACCCTAAGCTGTATTGATCTGGTTCAATCATGATTCTTCTATCAATCCTTCCCACACCAAGATTTGTCTCCACGATGCTGACAGAATGCCTCTGTCTCCTCTCGTCATGCAGGGAGACTGGCATAGAGTCAAAAGATGAATTGCTGACAATACTAGATCTAGAAGAAATTTCACTGTGACCAGAATCTGAAAAGTTATCCACCGTGCTGCTAGGAGCCAAAGTATAGCCTGCAAAGGGAACATCATGTTAATAGGACTCTCCAAGACACCTGCTCAGTTATTGTCAGGCAGCTGGCCATACTGCTACCATAGTAGAGCAAAGCTATGATTACATTTACACAGCATTGCAAAAGACAAAGATACGCAGCAAAACTGCATAACACTGTGTATTTGGTCTCTTAATCAGAGGTCTAAGATTGTGGGAACACACACTACTCATTTACAAACCAACTGCTCATCTTCCTTCTTCTCTGCCATCCTACCTCAAATTCTTTTCAAATTCATCATCATACTCATATCCTCACATTATGAAATCTTACTTCTCAACAAACTGCCTATGCATAAACACTGTCTCCAAGACTGTTATGAAAGAGATGTTCAGGATGAGTCTACTGCTTAAAGTACTCCAAGAGACCTTCCATACAACTTTTTTGTTTGCAAAGCTACGCTTCACAGATGAACAGCAGAAACAACATGAAGCCCAGATGTCTGGGCTGACTGCTTACTACATATCTTGGCTGAGAGAAGGCCAGGTTTTCAAGCTTTCTTTGTTATACCAAATAGTATATATTACCAGAATTATAATGAAATTCGGAGGCAGCACTGACACAGCCAGACTGAGATAAAATCTGCATACCATGTCACAGAACCAAATTCAGTTTTTGCTTTAGTACTAAACAAAGTTGTGCTGAATGTTCTTGCCAGCTAAGTTAAAGATCATTAAACAACATAAGTCCACAAGTAACTGCCGTTTTCATTTTTTGCTTTCAGTTTACACATAAGCATCAAAATTACTTCAACCGATCTATCCCAATTCACATGCTGAGAACATGAAATTAATGTTGTCATTTTTGTCTGAAAGAATCTACCATTAGCTTCATGTCACCATCAAACCAAGGCTTTTTTTTTAAAATCATGTTTGATTTGCTTTTTGCAAAAATAAAGTGCTTTTTCCACTATGAGTCAAGTACAGAATTCCAAGTCCTTTTTCAAGAAATGCATAGGCCTGCCCATATTTATATAAATTCACTGTTTGTTAACGTAGTATTTGGGAGAAGTAATGATGACAGCTTACAAGGACTTGAGATGATATATTCTCTACATAACATCCTCCACCATCTGACTTTAGTAAATAATACTTCAATAGAAGTCACTTCAACCCCAATGTATATTTTACCATAACATTATTTTATGTAACTGTTAAACTGAACTTTTATGATATTCTGAAAAGAGAATAACTTTGCCTGCAATACATCTAGGCTATCATACTTTCAAAGGGGCTTTTTTTTTTGTTTAAACTACAGCACAGCGCCTCCATCTTCTGTTTTGTCAATTCATAACCAGAACAACTACCAGGAAAAAAAAACAAAACAGGCTTTAAAAAAATCCCTTTAAAGTCCTAAATTCACTTTAAAAAATAGCTCTATGAAATCACTTAAAAAGACCCTGGTCAAGGAAGCTCTAATGTGTAATACCATTCCTCAAATACTCATACACATGGCTTGAATAATCAGGCTGCTATTAAAATATTCTGTAGTAGTGATCTGAATCCTAAATATCTTAAGCCTTTCTGTCATACATTAGTCACATTCCATCCACATACATGACACAGGAAATAAATTCCTCTAATAGGCCAGTGTGGTCAATGCTGCACAAAGATTTTAAGTTTTCAACCACACATCCTTACACTGGCAGGAAGCACTGATGATAGAAATATTTTTTGTCAAAAGCAGTTGCAGTGAGAGCGACCTACTGCATCAAATCCTGTATCATACCAGGCTATTTTTCCTGGCTTTTGATAACCACAGGGCTTTCAAGTACCCTTGAAATCAGATTCACAGTTATCCTTTTAGGTATCCCACACTGCGCTACATTTCCTGCCCTCTTGCTGACCATATGTGACAAAAATAAGAGCAGCAGTAGTTTATCAACTGTCCAAATTCTTTCTTAGAAGCTTCCTAAGTCCATGAGTTTCAGGAAACAGGATGAGAAATATTGAACATCTAATACCTTTCCTTGGAGAGCTCTGTGGTGAAGTAGGAGGAGAAGACAGCTGTGAAGATGCACTTGAGACTGTGTCTTCAGACTGTTTCTTGTGACGATCTAAACTTCCTTCTTCTGATAATGAAAGAATTTTCTTTAAAGCTTGTGGGGAGTTAATGCCTTTAAGTAAGAATTAATGTAGATGTAAAGTCCAGTATAAATACAACTTCATGCTTCACAATGCATTTATAGAGCAGACATCATACAGGAAAAAACCCTAACTTTTCTGATACCAGTTTAAATTAAGCAAAATGTTTAAACCTATTCCTGTTTAAAATATAGAGCTTTATTTCCACATATTAGTGCAGATGGTCTTTCATTCTGGCCACTTAAAATAAATACTTTGCCACAGAAAACACAATGAAGATTTGATGTTGTAGAATACTGCCTATACAATACTTAAATTGAGGATATGCATAGGAATGGCTACTGAAAAACTTGAACTAAAATTATGATGAATACAGACACAAACCAACCTCATTGGTTAGTGAAGATTTATATAGTAAGAATTGAAACTGTTCTGTTTTTTTTCTATTCAGAGTAGCCTAGAAGGTCAAAGAAAGCTGGAAAGAACATTAATAAGATTAGGCTTATGAAACAAGGTCATCCTGCAGCTGCCTTTCTCCCTTTCATTTTTGAGAACTATCTCTGCACCCGTTTATTTTGGGAAACTAAAGAGTAAAAACATCCTGAAGATGATGTATGATGTAAAGATCTAGGGCACCAAGAATTGCTTTTCCCAGGCCACATTTATCCTTTTTTCTCTTCCTCTCCCCTCAAAAATCCACTCTAGGACAGTGAAGACAGAGCTTCTCTGACAGTTTTGCCAATGCTTTTGATAGAGGTTATTTTCAAGCATTCACAGAATTTATCTTTGATCTGTTGGATCTCAGTCCTGCTATCAATAATTTATAGCTGCTCCATCAGCATAACCTACTCAGTTTTCAGAAACTTTGCCACTTTGCAAAAATGCAGTCTATGGAGCTTCAAAGTCCTTTAAGATTTAAAATTAATGGTAAAATCAACAAGATATAGACAAATAATGAATTGTTTCTTGCTCATTTTGCTACTTCTGATGCTTTATTGCAGCCTAAGCAGTGCATGAGAAAAACTGATAAAGAGTGAAATCAGAATTAAGCTCTTGTGAAATTACCATCATACAATAGGAAGGGCCAGTTATGCTACATATACTTATTAGGATAATTACCACACTTTAAGTGATTTAAGAAGTTCTTTAATAATGCATATATGTTATGTATACATTCTGGGACACAGATTTGGAAATCAGAGTAGAAGAAATTCCTATAGTCTGGTGCCTTTCTGAGCAACATGGAGGCAGCAACAACTGAATAACAACAATAAAAAAGCAGAAGGGAGCAGAAGCCACAGGGACAATTGTCAGTGTGAAACTCCAGACCTACATTTCTAACAGGATGACCAACCTGAGTGGGCCTGAATTTCACATTAAAAGTTCAACTTCTGAAGAGACACCAAAACTTTGGAGACATCTCAGATGGGTCATTCAAGACTCATTCAAGACTCCATGTCCCTAAGCCCTTTGGAAAAGTTAAGTCAAGATCCCAGGGCAAACAATCAGAACCATTTCTTCTTTCCAGCTGCTAGTAACAAGTAAATACTTGTACTGATTAAATTGACAGGATGCTTTCCTAGATTTCTTTCTTTCCTTTTTTAGAGAATAAAATTATGGATAGATACCGCATGAATTGGCATAACCTGCATATCATACTACCAGAAATAAATGCCTGAACCTTATATGATTCAAAATATCTCCCTGACATGAGTGAACAAACTTCAGAGTATTAAACCAAATGCTTCCTTGTTTCACTTACCAAATGGTGGGAGGTCTTTGACTGGCACTTTCTTGCGAGAGGGATAAAGAGATACGGCAGGGACCTGCAACGCTTGGTTTACTTTATGTTGCTGCTGCTGCTGCACTTTCTGCTGGATGCCTGCCCGGGGAGCCACTGGTGATGTTTCAGATTTTCCAGGTCGCTTGTCTCCTGTATTCTTCGGCACTTTGCAAGAAAGGGGAGAAAATACTGAATGACTACTAGCTAAAAACTTGGCGGGTGTTTTAGTCTTAGCAGTACGAAGCCCTCCAATTAATAACTAAAAGGTGCTCAAATACTTGTACAATTAAGGACTACAAACTGATTCAGAATGGATATATAATTATTATTTCTTGCTATCCTGAAGCAAGGGAAGGGCACAACATATAGCATTCTCTCAAATCAAAATCAAACTGATATATCCAGGACAAGGTCCTCCTCTGCTGCCCCCAGATACAGCCCTCTAAGTATCTCTGAAACATCTGGACATAAGGAAAACCCCTATTGCCTCAGAATAACCATATCCCTATTCACACCAATAACCTGAGTACATAGAAAAACTTCTGATCCTCCACATCCTTTGCACAGTCAAAGCTAAAAAGCCCTTGTGCACTTCAGTGTGACATCATCTTAAAGCCTTATCACCTGTATAAATACTGTCTCTATCCTATTAACCTACAGGATTATTTTCTTAAGATTCATAGACATTCAGTACTTGAAAATGACCACACACCTAATTTTCCACCTCATTGTCTAGTTACTGTTCCAAATTGCCTCTCTGGATTAGAAACAGAGGTATATTTAACAGCTTCCTTGAAATCCATAGCAAATGACAATGCTCACATGTGTTGGTGGCTGGCTCACACTGCAGAGACAGTGTCTGGAGGCTCTCTTCATCCATTTCCAGATCCAAGTTTGAAAGGTACTGCTTTACCTTCCGTGCCATCTGAGCATCTTCGTACAGTTTTTTAGCATTAAGAAAGGAGCTGCGACGGACCCGCTTTTTATGACCCCCTGTTTGCGCAACATCCAGCACAGCTGCATTGGTACTGCCCTGGCTGAGAGACCTGAAGTGAAGGGGGGCAGGAGGAAGAGGAAAGAGGGGAAAGGTATGACTTAGTCCAACACAGTAGCACCTGATAAACATGAAACGTGCAAAACATTGCATGAATGTCAGTCTACAGTCAAAGCTTACATGCCTCATTCCAGTAAATCAAACAGCTGTAACAGACAGAAAGATGAGGGCCAGGAAATCTTTAACTTGGTTACAGGCACTATTTTAATTACACAAATATTTTAACCTATTCTGCTCCAACTAGGCAACATCACTTCACACATCTAGAAAGCATTCACGGTAGCTCTCTCACATAAGCCAACTACTGAGAAGATTGGAGCATTAGGAAAAGCTCATGCAATAAGGGAATGCTGACAGAAGACAACGGCTAAGGTTCAAATTCAAATACATATACAGAAGGCATCTTGAAAGTCCTCTACGTTTTAAATCAGACTGTATACAAAATGTACAGCTCAGTTTTACAGAACAGAACTTCTTTCTAACTCGTGAGGTTGAAGACAGCTTTTTGTTAAATAAAATGATCAGCTTGTTCATGATGAAATAAAAAGTGTCATGCACATTTCAATGTATGTGTATCTATATGAAAGCTATGCATCGGTCTGGAATTGTTAAGGCAAAAATGATGGCTGAATTGTAATATGAAAATAAGTTAGTCTAGCAGATACTTTAAGTTTTAACTTTTGTATTCGATTGTGATAATTGCTTAATAGGTATAACAAAGTTAACAGCTATTTTCAGCTGTTGCAACCTTGTCATTTTATAATTCTCTTTGACTCAAAGTCACTTCCTTTAGCGATTTAAACTGGAGGTGGGAGGAGAACATCCCTTTTCTATCTACAACCACTTAAAAATAATTTAAAATTTTTGTGTTATAACCTCAAAAGCAAAAGCACTCCTAGATGAAAATGTAAATGTATTGTCAGTAAAAAGGGTTAACAAAAGAAAAAAAATGTCAAAACACCAGAAAATTAAAGATAGCAAGTAGGAAACAATGCAAATGGTAAAGGAAGAATGAATGTCTGTGTGCGTTGTGTCCAACCACTTACCCCAAACTCCTCCATTTCTTCTTCCTGCAAGTGAGAGTCAGGAAGAGTAAAGCACGGGTTTAAGAAGAGACAGAGAAAGATCACAAGCTCAGAAAGAAAAAGACCAGACCTCACAACAAGCAGTTCTGGAAGCTCACAAATATTAAAAAGAGCCTTGACTTGAACACACAGTCAGATATTACAAACTCTTCTACCTCAAATTAAGAAAAAGAGTATGCAATAAGTTGGTCTAACATGAAGACAAAGAGCATTCACTCCATGTTTTCTAAGACTACTAGCTGACACTGCTTCAGATACATTACTATGCCTACAAAATTATAAGTTGGCATATGTCAGTGTTTCAAACAGACCAACACATACGTTTTCGAGACAGTTTTTCCCCCTCCCTCCCACTGATAGAATCTCATTTTTATGAAGTAACTGTCAGCTAAAGAATAATAAGAAACATTTTTAGTATGTATCAGTAAGCACAAAATGTAATGGTTTCTCCAGTTTTAGACCACCACATTATTTTGGCAAATTGTTAACGACAAGAAGCTCGTACTACTCCAAAGCCCCTCTTGCTGACACCTAGGCTTCTCTCAGCTGGGAAAAGCTTTACCTGATACAACACACTTACCTTGTTCTAAACATTAAAGAAGGATCCATGTTCACAGACGCCATGCGACCGACATGGCGTATCTCCTTCGCAATCATTCTCAGCTTCTCAAAATTGACCAAGCCCTCCACTTTAGAATCATTTCCTACAATCAACAATATCAGTAATTAGGTAGGAAAGTTAGTTTTTCTTAGCTGGTAAAAGATGATGTACTTCTGCTTTTACCTTCATGAAGGAATGTAAGGTCTTTTTTGATAACAGGAAACAGGGGGATAATAGGGGGCTGTAGGTTTTGGCTGTTAAGGACATTACGATATTTTGCCATATTCCTAGATGGATCAAACAAGTCCTGTAGATCTTGAAACAGTTTTTCATACTTGCTTGGAAGCTTTTCCCAAGTAGTTCGGAGCCTTGCAACTGGTGCCAAATTCAGGCCACTTGAAACAAAAAAAAGTGCAAAAAAGTTCAAGAACAAGAGAAAGAAACAAAAAATCCTATAAAAGATCATGTGAAATTTTATATGGGAGAAATACCATACGGCCAGAATAGTATAGTACAACAATGTCAATAAGGTAACAGAAAGTGAAAATTTCTTTTCACCAGCACAGAATTATTACACTAATAACTATTATTACAGAATAATTCAGGTCATTTTTATAAAAGCCATAAAAACTGGAGATATGTGAACAATGTAACTATAAACAGATAAAATTACACTTGGATGAGTAATTAAACTTTATACAGACTATGTACTTGCTGCTTTGGAACAGTGTCTGAATTTGATACTAATATTGTAATCTAAGAGTACCTCAGGATCATCCCTTATTTCCAGATTATCAAACTGGAGGAAAAAACATCTTTCATCTACATCACATGGTGATAGTAAAGTGACATGCCTTCTTTTTGCAATAATCCATCTGACTTTGTTCTGTCTAGATCAAATTTTGTAACATTTTCTATATCTGAGGTTATATGGAAGCTGTAGCTGGTACAGACAGTGTTTTTGCCCCCTGTAATGGCACTGCCTGCCTTGTTGTTAATTTCTACCTATGGGAAAGTTTGGCATCTGGAATCTTTCCTTCACTCAAGTTTTTCCTAGCAGGAAGGCTGCTTTTATTTCTCATTGAGATCAGCTCAACAAAATCTCAATATTTTTAGGTCTCAGAGATGTTGACCAATTATCAGCATGGATCCTTGACTTTGGAGCTTGCCACATTTGATCAAATGATATTCAAAATCAGAAAAAGTGTTACATTCAATCTGTTGCCTGAACGCAACAAGAACTTTTGTTGGAGACAGTGATAAAATTGTCATTCTAATGTAACTTATTCAAGCTTTTTCATAACAGACAATAGTTGGGGGTTTTTTTCTTTTGTTGGCTTTTTAAAAATCTGTGTGAACACACAAATTAGAGACCTCTCTTCCTTTTCATTCCAAAAGTAAGAAAGGTTTTCTGTCTGAGATTTTCAGACTTTTTAAAATTCTTATTGAAATACCTTTATTTACAGCCTATAATATGGTATTGACTATTAGCAGAGATTCATGCAAGAAACTGCTGATACAAAGAAAAACAAAGGAACGTATCTATGGCTGAATGAATTCAAGATACTAGGAACTACATAAAAAATGAGTTGCCTTTAGGAAATTAACACATTCATTTATGACAATGTTTTAATTTTTCTATTTATAACTACTGTTTCTCTCGGTCTTCATCTTTAAGTAAGTACAGTAGTTTCTCAAGTGTCATGTTCACCAGTGACTCTTGCCATGCTGTCTGAAGCAGTAAGTACATAATAGCAGCATTCCAAATAATATTTCAGCAAACATTTCAATGGCAAGTTCAGATTACTGAAAAATGCCTTCCTTATTGGATTGCCAAGTGTTGATGTTAGGTTTACTCTGTTAATTACTTTTTTTTTTTAAACTAATATAAGTAAGACTTTGCTTTTTACTTAGATGTAAAATTATTACTGGCCATACCTAATGATGGCAAACATCGAGTTGAAGTTCTTGCATTCTCTGCAGTGTAGTGCTATCTTAATGAAATGCTTAATGATCTTCATCCTTTTCAGCTGGTTGGTTTCTCTTAGAATCTCAGAAGCCACCCAGAATGTTTCTTGATTTATCACCTCTTCAAACCTTTTTAGATTAGTGCAACCTGTTTTTGATTTGAGTTTAAACAAGTCATCTATGTATTCTGTGGGTTCAATATTACGGAACAGCTCAAAGTTTCTCATGGAGAGTTGGGTAGCCACCTCAACAGTACTGAGCTGTAGTAGGGAAATTTGACTTTCCCTTAGTAACTCTTGAGCATCTTCATCTGAACAAAGAGTTTCTGTTTCCATGTTGTTCTTCAGGTAATACCTGTAAAAACAAAATTCAAAAAGATACTAGATACAATATACTTGATTAATGCTGAAAGTTACAGCAATGATCCAGTTGGAATCTTAATATAAAACTAATTTTACCAGGCATAGGTATTAATGAAAAGCTGCATAAGCAGCAACTTGTTGCAAAGAAACAGAATATTAAAAATTAAATAACACTCCTTTAACAGGATTTTGACTTAATAAACTGGCATCATCAGCTATAGCTCAGTCTCCAGTCTTACCTGCCACTCAGCTGTATCCTGTCAGCAAGCTTGGATAGCTGATCAGGAAGCCTCCTTTGCTTGATTACACCCTCAGGTGTGACAGATACTTCGCATAGTGAATATGCATCAGGGGTTGCAGTGAGAGCAAATTCCCTGATAGCCTGGATGACCACTTCTTTTGCTGTCGTGTCCTTACTGATCATTATGTAGCGACTTTGCTGGTCTGCCTTGAAAACCCGCAGAACTTGATCTGGCAAGTCTGGAAAAAAATTATATGCACGTTACGCACTTTAGTAAGCAATGAAAAATACAAACTTAATGGTATAAGAATAAGCAATTTACATTGAGTTTAACTACTAGTGCTAAGTTTTTACTTCCATAAAGACTAATTCTATTAACATCCAGGAAAAGAAGTTAGTTAGGCTATAGATGGAGCAAGTCACAAAAATATGTTAACATTTTCAAAGTTTGGACAGACAAACTAATGAGCAGTCTGATTTTCACAGGTGTTGGAAAATTCTGTTTAAGTCTGAGAAAAATCCAGGACATAAGCTATGCTATTCTATACAATGACATATAAGAAGCTTAAACAATTTGGTGATAGAAGTGTCAATCTTCCTAAGGATGTTTTAAAGAAAATAGACTCATTTACCTAACTCTGACACTCAACTATAGTGCCACACACAAAGGGAAGATGGGTACATATAAGTGGCTAGGAAGATGCTCGTATAGTGCCCAGCATGCATGTGTACACGATAAAAGTGCAGTAGTATTAATGCACCCAAGTATTCAATTATCAAAAATACTCTATCCTTTATACATTTAGATCATAATAATAAATGTGTGAGTAACAGACTGAAAACTTTGCTCTTTAGTTCTCTGTGCCAATGTTCTAGTAACTAAGAACTACAGCAGCCAGACATAAACCATCACAAATATTCAAGTTCTAAATATATTACTGTTTCAAGTGACTGGTGACACAAAACTTACAATGAACACCTACAAGGTGATTGATTTTTAGGAAATATGGAAAACTACCTGCCTAATGTTGGATTTGGGATTTCCATAAGCTATACGGAGATACCAAATCCATGCATATTTTCATATTTTGATGAATGGATTGAAATCCAGACCCATTAATAAACTGACATTTGGTTGTTATCACTGTATTATAAAACGAAAAAAAAAAGATGAAATTGTACAGCTATCCACCATGGGTTTTTTTAACATCAGGTATTTTTAACTGACAAATACTTTCAATTAATTTAACTTCTTCCCTCTGGTATAAATAAGCTTTTCTAGTTTTGTGAGAAATGACATCTAGTAATTTTTCTTTCTTTAATTAATATAGGATTTTTAAAAATAATTTAATTTTTTTAGATCCCAGAGGTCATACAAGCAAGAAAATATTTAATAATAGAAAGCCTTCTGAATCTGCCGCCACAAAATGACCATCATTAAAAAAAATACTGAAAAAACAGCTGCCAGATGAAAACATTCACTTTGATACAACCACAATCTTTTCTGACAAGTCCTGAATGTGCAAAATACGTACCGAGTTACTACAGAAAGATCTATTCAGCAGCAGAAATCTTGTGACAAAAGAACAGAAATTAAATCTCCCCACTGCTGCTGCACGTTTCCATAATAGCAATTGAGAAAGCATTAAGATAAATCTGTCTGATATGAGTTGATTTACATGCCACAAAGGCTGTTTAGGCTTAAATATATCAGTTTACAAATTTCATGCAACTAAGCCCATAACTTTCAAGCTCACAGTAGTTTTTTCATAGCTTGAGAAGCACTAATACCAAAACACACTAGAACTGAGTGATTACATCATCAGTTACACATAAAGAATATTACGGGCCATTTTTCAGCCCTTCCTAAGCACTTGAGTCAAATCTACAAATACTTTATAACTAGCAAGCTGATTTTGCCTTTTATCACCAACTCTATATTGACCGATCTTCCTTCAGTAATTAGTTGAAGAGGGATACAGAGGAGTGCCTGAAATATTTTCTACATTTTTTGACATCTTGAGGAAGGCAGATGCCAAAGACACAGCCTTTCAGATATGTTCTTGAAAAACAGACCATGCCCTAGATCTTGTTGCCTCTTGCTATTAGAGAAATACCTGCCACTCAAAGAAATGTTACAAAGTTGGGAAGCTACTGTAAACAGTACAAAGGTTAGAAATTGTTTAAGAGTCCCAAGAAATAAGTGTTTTACGCAAGGAGAAAATAACCTACACTGTTGGATCACTGAAGCCAATAGGAAGAAAAGCAGAGATCAGCAAATAGAAAAGTCCCGTTTTAGTGCTGCTTTTTACCACTCAATTTCTCAGGCTGCTTACCTATCAGAGCTGGTAGCAAAAGCTCTAACCCAGAATACAGAGAAGTCTGCCAGCAAAGTGAAATGATTACAGCTATAGCAATGGTAGCAAGTAATTCAGCTCAATAATTTTTAAATAAAACACCGCTTGAAGAGAATCGTAATCACTCCACTTCCCTCCTTTTCATAAAGGAAACTGGAGTGGCAGGCTGAAGAATGCAATGCTGTACGATAGGAATCTAGGCCCTTAGAAAGATTGTGAGGGGACAAAAATGTACTGGTGACTGGCAGCTCATCATTACTATGTTATTTTGACTTCCAATCATATAACAAAGACAGCACAAGAAAAGAGAAATCAAAGTGCTATTGAACATTTAAAAATAAACCTTTAAAAGTATGTTTGAAACAGCCTGAGCCAACCAGAACAGAAACTACAATGACTTCTTGTAGATTTCAAGCTGTTCACACTTTCTCCTCAAAGACTACCCTTCCAAAACAGTAAGTTGTTTTATTTTCTGTCCTGAGGGATATACACCAAAGCCTCAAAGGACAGCTGCTCTACCACTTTTCTCTTTCTTCTCCAGTGCATTCAATTTCTTGCAGTCTGCCTCCGTTTCTATCTTTAATTTAGACCAAGGTAGTAAAAGGAATTAAAACTGTAGGGTTTAATTTTCTCTAAGTCTTAAAATATATAGAGGAATAATTCACTTCTTCTGTCTACACTGCAACTATCTCTATAGCCCTTAAGTTATATGTTTTTTATTTCAATCCCTCTTTCCCTTCCTTCCTATACAGGAAAAAAATTTTACCTGTGAATTACTTTAAAAATATTCAGTGTGTGGACATTTGGGCAAATTTTAAGCAAAGAAAAAACCCAACTTTTTTTTTTAATGATAAAGAAACACCTTTTCTACAAAGATAATGGAAAAGCCGCTAAAACATTGGAGCAATGCCATTACATCATATTTATGTCCTTTCCTCAAAGTAAAATGCAAATAGTAGAATCTTATTTGTTTATTAAGCTTCTCTGAACTCCATCTGTGATGGAAGGGTTGTCAGGCCTGCAACAACTGCCCTTCTCAATTCATGGAGTTTGTTTGAGCTGTGTAAGTCAGCAATGCCCACAGCTCTGGAAGTTAGCCAGTTGCTGTGCTTGGCATTAGGGGCACATTAATTACCTAGAACTGACTGGTCTGGGTAAGCAAGAAGCTAGAGAATGGAATCTTCTGCCATTTATAGAAAAAGTGCTGACGAAAAGTTAGACTCTTATTGACAAAGTATATCTTTAAGGTGTCGGACACTAGTCATCAGATAAAATAAAAAAAAAATCTATCTTCCAACTCTCTCAGGATCAATCTCAGACACTGGGATAAAAATCACAAAGCACCTTCTTGCAGTCTTCTCTAGCCCTAAAAAGCCCCCCGCTGAAGTAAGTTAAGCTCAGTATCACAGTTTCAAATGCAATGATTGCACCAACATTGCCAATGTGTAGGCTGATATTTAAGCACCATCCCTTTAGGTAATGTCTGAATCCCTCAGGTTTAGGAGGGCACTGAATTTTCAGTTCTACTTTTGAGAAATACTCTAAAGATTAGACTAAAATAACCATGTGTCTGCACAGCTACCACCACCATATCCTCCTCCAGCAGCTATATTTTAATAGCAAAGATTTGGATACTTAACTCAGTGAAGGTTTCCCACTAAGAATCTTCTTGCAGCCAGATAAAAGCCCAAATCCCAGCCTCACCAGGAGCTCCAGCTAAACCCTTCTCATAAGATAAGGCTCTCAAGTTTCTCATATTCTCCCTCTATTTCTCCCTCACTCACCCCTGTGCTTTGATCCTCTCTAAGTGTGTTCATTTTTTATCTATCTCAGAAAGGGATTTTATATTCAAAGAATTTGGCATACAGCTGTAGGGTAGGGTGACTAACAGGAAACTTTGAAACTGTCCCTTACAGATGTAGTACAAGATTATATAAGTCTGTTCAGAAAAAGACTGAAAAGCATGTCCTGGACCCAGTTCAACACCCTTTCTCTTTACTATAAGCTAATGACCTACTGTGCTATTTCAAAACACTGCAGTCCTGTAAATAACGATCTATTGGAGCAAATTATAAAGTACCAAGCAAAATAGGTTTTTCCTGACCAAGAATATTCAATCAGTAAGAGGTACTCTATATACAGTACACTTGAAAAAACAGACATCTATTATATTAGGGTAAAGTATATTGGAGCAAATGTAACAAATCCTAATGCATTTATATGTGGGTAATCTGTGCGAAACACCATACAGTTGATAAAAACTCGCATGCCTTGTTCAGTCTCTCCAGGTGCAGACAAAAAAAATGATCTATTAAAGGAAATTAAAAGGTCAAGAACAACAACAAAAAAGGATCCTTACCTGGAGTAGTATTAAAGTCTAAGATGCGGTGATGAGACTGCAGTAGATCAGGATTACTGGATGACAAGGTTCCGCTGACAGGTAAAGCAGGAGGAATGTGCTTTGTTTGCCTCAGTCCCACAATGCTGTCATCCTGAGACTGGCCAATTCCAATGTCACTGCATCCAGAAAGAAATGAAATCAGGGCTTACAGACATTCAGAGCTGGGGCTATACTAGGGAGATTCAGGGATGCCGCTATCATTACCTTTTTACACTTTCTATTGTTAGTACAGCAATTGCTATTTAGTAGTCAAAGTTCTCCAGAAAACAACAGTACTTGCTGTCTAGCTTTGTCAACAGCAGCCAAATGTCCACTCAGAGTGATTAGATATGCATGCTCACACTGCCAGAAGATCCTCATGTTCACCACTAAGCTCTGAGAAGCTGCTAGGCCCATTTTTTGATGACTTTTCTCAATGGTCAAGATCTTCATTCAAAAGGTGGTACCTTTGAATACCTCATCACTCCTGCACCATCCCAGCACTCAAACTTTGTCTAATACTGCTGTCCCCTCAGCACTTTTATTACAAGACCTGAATTTCACAGATTTTTCACCCCATCAGAGATCGGATTTGCAACTATGTGACATATTATAGCCATATATCTTTCAACAGACAGATAAGAGAGGACCACTGAGATCATTCATCTTCCTACCCTATATCCCCTCTCTGAGTTTCTTTTCATTCAATGTGACTGAAGTGATGCCAGCTAACTTGGAAGGGTAAGCTAAACGGCTGGACTTGTGTGTTACTGGTATACCCTCCAAAGTGCCAGACAGCTGTAAATAAAGTATTCTGGATAAAGGTGAAGGGTTTTGTCTGTTAAATTGTGTAAGGCAGGGTCCCAAAGGAGGTCAGTAGTGCTAGATGGATCAGAGTTATCATCACATTATAGTAGGCACTGACTTGCTTATTGCTTTTGAGTTCATAATTATCAAGTCAAGCAGAACAACTGCTACAGGATGCAGAGCTGGAGACAGCCATTGAACTTTTCTCTAAATACATCGATTAAAATCTTTACTAAAATACTCAGAGGGTATAAAATGTTGAACAGCATTATAGAAAATGAAAACAACTAAAAATATAGCAAACGTAGGCAAAGTCTTTCTAAAAGCCAAGCACATCTAAATCTGTATCTACATGTGTAAATAAAGCATAAGCCAGAACTTACACTTCATTGCAAACTGCTACAACTCTGAAAAGTCAGTCTAGTAAATTAAATGATGCAACACAAATGACCACTTGTACCCTAATATTGGGCACTTAAGCCTGCTAGTGTTCCAGTTTTCCTCAGAAAACCTAAACAGAAGTAATATAGGGCCAGATAATTATCTCAAATAGCTGTTACAGCACCAATATCCTTTTGTGCTTACCAATGAATTAGTTTACACAGTACACTCTTGTACCACTTCTTTAAGTGCTATGAATAAAATAGTACTCTGGAAAGCTGGAACAGTATCTCTGGGCAATTAAGAAAATTTTAATTACATGGACACAGCAATTGTTTTTTAGAATGCAATGCAAGTCAAAAAAGTTTGGAGGGATACTTCTGTATGATGTGTTTGGGTTTTCTCATTGTTTTTTTTTTAAAAAACAAGATAACTAAAAGTTATTGGATTCTCTCCCAATCAGAAGGTAAGCTGAAATCTGAACATTTGTATTTTTGTACTTCCATATCAAGCACAAAATACTGTGACAAGCAGTGATGCTCAATTCAGCACACAACATTTTTATGCTAAGCCATAAGCAAATAAGCCTTTCAGTACAACTAAAAAAATTGCTAGCAATCAATGTCTTATCTTTCAAGTAGGAATGACTTCACATAAAAAAAAAACCCCTCAGTAAACAAAAAAACTCAAAGCTCTTGAACCTCATAATGCTTTCTGATGGTTCTAAACAACTATATACTAGATTTCCTAAGTCTCCCAACACCAGTATTTTCTCTAAATTCAAATCAAATGAAGACAATGTGACTCTCACACGTATACTAATAGTTTCATTTGCATTATGCATTCCTTTTGCGGTTTGTCAGTTTCATATATCCTTATACCGATCCTGTGCGTCATGACCAAAGCGGCTTCAGTAAAGTGGATCAACGGACAAATGTTACGTTTAAAAGGAAAAAGGAAGCATCTAAAATTCTGCTCAGTTTTAAGCATTCATATAAAAAATTGGAATGCACTTACTTTACACTCAGTTTTGTCTATTTTTAAAACTTAAATCAGAATCTGAGTGAGTTCTAGCTTATGCAAAAAAGAAATGAATGCCAGAAACTTCAGACACAAAGAGCAACGCTAAAAAATCCAGGTGCCAGGAAGATCAACTGTCCTACTGTTAGATAAAATATTTTATTATGCTGATGAGATGAGACTGTCATTTTAAGGGAATGGCATTTCTATTGCTTTCTGTGTGCGTTTGCCATGCAGGGAGACAGCACATTAACTAAGAAATAACTTTCCTGCTGAAAGACAAACAGGGTAGAAGTGACAATGGAATGGCAGAGCTGTCTGAATGCTTCCTCCTTCAAAACACATCATCCTCTGCATCGTACTGCAGGGCTGCAAACAGAGAGGAGGGTTGGAGGCTGTTTCTTTGTCTGGGATGCTGCACTGTGGAGGAGGCAGAACTTTACTAGAGAGGGAGGTGGGGATGGTGTTTAACCCTTATTTGGAGCAACTAAGCCTACAGACCACAAAACCACTCCGCATTAGAAAAGTAAACAAAGAGCTCGAGTGGAGGCTGTAGCCAGAAGCAAACTACAAGAGATGCCTTATAGCCAGTGAAGATTTTCCAGTAGGAGCAGAGGAAATGGTGCTGTTTGCTCGGTTTGGGAAGTTACTTGACATTATTGGACTAAACTGCAAGACTGAAGGAAGGCATTATTCTCCTGCTCAAACTGATTCATCTTTGATGCTGATTTAATGTCTCATGAAGCAGACAAGCTCCCTCTAAGAGTGACCTCGTTCTAGTTTAAAGATTGCTTTTGTCTGGATACATCCTGGAGGCACTGCAGACTTCTGCAGTCTTCATATTCAAAAAAAGGTGGACAGTTTAACCTCGCAAGCTAGCTGACTCATAAAGGCTTTAAATGCCTATTTTAATTAATGAGTAAATCAGTTTTTTCAACCCTCTTGATTTTTGGTATGTAAAAATATGTGAGATTAGGTAAATTCCTTGAATATATGCAATTATTAGGAAGAACAAGATAGATCCTTTGATGCAATAGGGAAAAGAAAAGCACAAACAGTAGTCTACAGCTACAGATGTCTATGCAGGAACTGTGCAGACACAAACAACTGAATGTCAACAGGCTTTGCAGACCAACTGCTATATATAACACACAAAGTAAAGCTAGCAAAAAGAAAATAAGTTAAATGTATTGTTATTCTGAATCTTACCCAAAGAGGTCCCTACACAGAAAAAGTGTAAAAATTTTAAAAAAATAAAGAAAAAGAAGGAAAAGAAACATGAAAATTTTATGCAAATACTATGAACAATAGTGAACAGTGCAGAAAATCAGGCCTAACTGTATGCAGAGGTCATCAGAGGAAAAACATGCCAGACCAGTGAAATAAAGGAAAACATTCTAAAGACAAACAACATAAAAAAGAGGATTTACTGATTCTCCTCTACTGAAATGTATTGCCATCAACTTAAGAAACATCCAGTATTTGGATATAATAATTTAAATTAATTTAGTCTTTCTATTACTAACATTCTATGTATGTTTCAGAAAAGTTTTCATTTAGTAGGGAATACTTAACATTAGTTAAGTAAACTTTTTTTTTTAAGTAACAGCAGGAAAAAAATCCTAGATTTTCAGCACAAGTGCCTTTTTTACAAATTTGTGTGGAATAATTTCTTCCTTAGTGGGTCACAGGAAAGAAAAGTGCAAGAGAAAATACTGATCACACATCAACTGCCCTCTACAATTCATTTTCCCCCCCATCATATCATCTGCCTTGGCCAAGAACCAGATTCCCATCATATAAAACTCACTCTTCTATTGTTTCCAACAATTCTTCTCAGAACTGTATTTCTAAAATGTGTTCATTGAATAAAAGCTACTAGATAGCGTATTTAGCTTTCATTAAAAAAATACACAATTCTTTCAAGGACAAGTTACCATTTTAATCTCAGTCTCCCTTACAGCAGTACACAGAAATTTTTATAGACCACTGGAATGTGGATACATTGAAATCATTGCTCATATCAACTCTCTGCAAGCAAACTTGCCTGCAGTTATTCTGAAATTAATTGCCTGGGATGCTTTCAGTTAACAGTCCTCTTAAAAGAAAACAGTAAATGACAAAGAAGTATTTGTGTCATCACTTCATCTACAAGAAGCAAAATACATCCAAGCTGCATTTTTAACAGACTATGCTCATTCAGAGTAGTATTTTTTAGTATATTTTTTCAGATATAAGCATGATTTGTATTAATAAATAAAAAAGTATCATCATAAAATACAAGTTTCTTAGGAATTACAAAAATTTAACACAAGGCAAATATTTAAGAGGAAATAAACTCACTTGTATGGTTTCTGAGGCAGAATACTGATTCGAGTCTTGTCAAGTATCTTCTTTAACTTATTTCTTCCCCCAACTGTGTTGGCTTTACTTTTCTTATTTACTTTTTCTAATCCTATTACCTGCTCCACATCAACAGCAAGGTCAGGGATGGAATAACGACTCGCCTTTTTAATATCACCAATTTTAGGCAGGTGGGGAGCACCATTTCTTTTTTCCTCTGACAACCGCGTTAAGAGTTCTTTAAAAACTGCGCAAGACAGGAGAAGGAAGAAAAGAAAAAAAAATGTAAAAGAAAACTCAGTGCACCAGATCAGTTTAATATTAATCATTATTAAAAAGTGATTAGCATATTCTGTCAATTCCAGTATTAAATGAATTTAGATATAAGACTTTAAAAACATTTTCTATTTTAAAAAGGGCATTCATTTTCTGTAGTAAGAATCAGAAAAAACATAAATTGGCCCAGTCTAGAATAGAAATCCACTAGTGACCACACGGTTGCACGGATTCAAGAGAATGAATTTGACTTTTCAGCCTAAGGACAAAGGCTTCCGCAGAATAGTAACATGCATAAAAAGAGTACACTAGACAAAACTGAGATTGAAAAATGCAAATGAGAAGGAAGGTTTAAATAGACAGGCAGCAACAAAAGCTGTCAGATGGACAAGAAATTACTAGCAACAGGACCAAAAAAAATCACAAGGGAAACTGCAACAAAGTCAGAAAGAAAATATAACAACGTAGGAGATTACTGAGACACTTTGGATGTTCGACAGGGCTGTTGCATCCATCTGCCAGAGATAACAAAAAACCTCTCATTCTCCCTCAGGTCCCTAGCAAAGAGTCATCTCTAAGGCAGAAATACCTGATAAATTTGTAAATTAGTTCTTCTACTGCAATTTTCAGCCTCACAACAATGCTGATATATTTAAATAAATCAAACAAAACTGATGTGGAGACCAAGTCACATATTCTCAGTATGACAGGAACTTCCCATATATAAATGAAAAAATCATCTGATGAATTAATTTGTAATAGTAAATGAAAACTGATAGTTAAAATTAAGGACTTGCTGGAAAACATGGGAACAAGGGCAACCAAGTCAGAGTAAGTATTAGGGGTTAGGTTTTACTCTTATTTATTAATTTTGTCCTTAATGTTCATCTTCATCTACAGAGATACATAAAAAATCACCAAGAGACTTCAAAAGCTTCAAATAAGACACACAAATAAAAGTGAAGGAAAGTAATCCCAGCCAATAACTGTACTGCTGAATAGGAATTGGAGGCTGGAGAGAAAAATTAGATACAGACAAGAAGATGCTGTTGAAAAAAGAAATCCCTCTGGGATTTGTGGAGAAGGAATTGTGCATGCAATACACAGAAAGTAACTGCTCTGAGACTCTACTGTAATCTGATTTCAGTATTTGCACAGGAGCAACAAGATAGGAAAAAACACAATTTCTGAAGAAAAGAAGAAATCAGGTTTAATCTTTAACATACTAAAGCAACAAACAGATTGCTCAAACTTTTGGAGACAACCTAGGCATATTTAATTATCAGTTAGTGCAGTGACATGCTGTGATAATATTCTGCCCTGCTTGTGATGAAGAACCTGATCCTGAAAGAGATATCCAGGAAACGCACCACTAAATTGTATAAGTAATCCAAGTGTCCAGTGGTAAAAATCAAACCAAACCTCCAAGCTATTAATTATTTTTTATGCTAACCAAGGCCTTGAGCTGCTTAAAGATTCCTTCATGCCTACTTAAGTACTTGTTAGAGAGAAAAATGTAGAGAATAAATACAGAGGCTAGCAAAATTCTTTTCACCTAGCTGGCAAGAAAGTTTGTATTAGCCTTGTGCTTGTTACACTCATAGTGGGCTGAAAAACTACAATCAAATTCAGCACACAGAAAAAGACCACTGATCAACTGAAATGCCAAAAGAGGCTTTTTCTTGAGAAAGAACTAAATATTATAAATACAAACACATTTTATAAGTTTGAGCTACGTGGTCATGATAGTTCCTCTTAATACAGTTCCTCTTAATTCTGAGAGTGAAATCACTTTGTAACAGACTCTATTAATAAATTTTTGTTTGCAATTATGAACTAAGGTATTTTAGGACCTGCAAGCTTCCTTTTTCTATTTCCTCTAGTACAAAAGAGATTCGAACAAAACTGTTTTAAACTGTTAAAAAAATAATTTAAGTCTCCATCAAAATTAGAACAGAAATTTGAACAAGCAGTGCATGCAAACTTACCAAATAAATTGGTTTTCACAGTGATAGACAAATGAGTGTTATTTCTAAGGATTTCCATGGCTTTTGTCAGCTGAATGTTTTCAAAGTTTTGACCATTCACTTCCAGTATCTAAAAATTCAAACAAGTAATGTTATTTTCATGTAGTAAAGAGAAAGGAAACAAAAAAAAGGGGGGGGAATGGGGAACACATTTTAAAATTAGATACCTGGTCTCCACGTTTCAAGCCTGCTTCCGTAGCTTTGCTACCAAAATCTACACTGTCGACAAAGATTCCAAATCCCTTTTCAGACCCTCCCAGTAAGATAAAAGGCAAAGGGGCTTCTCGAGATGGCTTTGTTAAGGTTATCAATCTTCGTTTAGCTTTAGCAGCACAAGCAATATTTAACAGCCTCAAATGTCCACCCATTTTCTACAAGAGAAAAGCATAAGTTATATGTAACAGCCTGGCTACTTCCTGTCATCCCAAATTGCCAGAAAAAAACCACTCACTCTTACCTCCCTCTCCAAATTGTTCTCAAATTCTTCCAGAAATCGAGTCATAGCAGGATCTCCTTCAAAATCATTGAAGTGATTGTTCACCCACAACAGTACTACCCGTGTAACCTGAAAATTAATCAGGGATATAAACATTTTCTAGGAATACTCAGACCAACACTACTGCTAAATCCTTTAAAAATCCTGTTCCTTAAAGGCCCTGTAAATTTCCACTGGAATCCTAAATATTATACATACAAATATATATATCAAAAGCAAACTTTACTAATATGTGATCATTTATCAGGAGGACAGAACAAACTAAGTATTAAAATTGTTTTCACTTGTATAAGCAACTGTATGCTGTATTGCATAACAAATACTATGAGTCAGAAAACTAACACTGGCTGTATGAAATTTGACTAAGTAGGGAATAGTGCACACAGGAAAAAGCCAACGACATAGATCCATTTCTGACCTATAACAACAATTTCCTGTTCATGTACATTTCTAAATCTGCTTAATTCTTCAAGCACATGATCATAAAGCTTACGAGACAGCTTTATATTGGTTCTTGAATCTCATGTCTTTAGATGTGCCACCATTAACTTCATTTGGCACTTATCTGTGTAAAAGAGTTATTGTATGTTTAGAGAGGCAGGAAAAAGGAGCTCTTGCACGATGCAGAAAAAAAGTTTTAACAGCAAAATCCTACAATTTCTTTCCTTAAGAGTCAATCTTTCTGTTTACTCCTCCTTCTTTCTCTCCACCACTACTCCCCAGAACCAACTACAATTCTTCAAGTTTAGAAGAATCTTAGCTGGTATTTTACAGTTTGTTAGAAAAAAAAAAAACCTAAAGGAATACTACTAATTAATACTAATGAAGGTAACGCCACAAAATAAGAGCCTCATTTTTTAAAACTATATGCTTCCACTATAATATTTTCTCTTTTAGCATGTGATTTGATTTGGAACATCAGCAGCACTGCTGATGTAATAAAAGAGTTTTGATGTCTTGAATTAATATTTATTCACACTTTTTTAAAAAATTGTTTAATCCAAAATGGTTGTGCCACTCAACACTACCTCTAAAAATACAGCTGCATTTCTTCTTTTATGCTGGGAAAGTAAATTAGTAGGGATAAATCTCCAAAAATTTCAAAACCTAGAGCTTAAGAACAAAGTCTCATAAAAATTTTAATCACCTAGTGCTAACCTCTGTCCATTCTTTGTGTCTGCACAAAATCTAAACATCTGCAGCCTCATATGCTAAAGGGCTGACACCAGGCATGTAAAACCAACCACTGCCACCTTCACATACAGTTTCTAAGTAGTTTTCCTTTTACCTCAGAAAAGTAAATTAATTCAGAAGAATTGCTGAAATTAATGACCAAACTAACAAGGTACTTCAGAAGTCCTCAAGAGTTCTAACAGAAGGCAACTGTACAGCACTATGTGCTGCAGCTCCCAGCCACAGGGACACACTTGAGATTTTTCCACCTTTGAAACTGAAGATGAACTTCATTCCTGTTGAACAGCTCTGATACTTTCCAATACTGTGGTTGACACTGGAAGATCCAGACAATGTCTGGATAAATTTAGGCCAATTGCAGATTTTCTAAATTGGCTGGGAAGCTGCAAACCATACCACATAACATACTAAAAACTTCTACAGTAACAGCCTCACTGACAATGCTGCTTTCCAAGTTAGGACTTACTAATCTATACTGAAAGGACACCATGCTAGGAAGATTTGAATGGTGACTTCCAAAGGAATGCCACTACTCGTATCACAATCAGGAACAGCATTAAAAGACAATTAAAGCTGTAAAATCAAGTACCCTGCTGCTCAGCAAAATCATCAGTAAGGCTGAATCTCAAGTGTCCCAGTATGATTACTCCTGAGTACTAGTCATGCCCAGGAAATTCTACTCACTCCTTTCATTCTCCTCACGGACTATCAGCCCCCAGTACGAAAGGGCCAAAATCTTGCAGATTCCTTATTCCCTACTGGTTTATCTCCACTTGTCTCAAGCTGTTCTCTGCCTCTTGCCTTTCTGTCAGTGCTACTGGATGTCAGAAAAGGTTGGTCATTGAGGCAGCAGAACAAAGAGTTGCTCTGTGTTCAGACCTGATACCAGCAACTGTGCTGGCTCATGCTTTTACAGAGGCTGAGGGGATTATCTACTGGAGGACAAGCAAAGTGAGTTTAAAGATGAACTCCAATATTATAGCTCTGAAGCTGTAACAGTATTAGCTGCAAAGCCTATCCTCTGCTAGATGTATGATCCTTCCTCCGAGGCATAGCTATACTAGCATTTCCAGAAGAAATACCTAGATTTAAATAAAAGTTGAAAACCAAATTTCTCTTTAGCCTTAATAATAAAATTCTCTTGGTTTCAAATTAAAAAAAAAAAAGTGTGGAAACTTTTAGTACTTATTTTACATATGAAAAAGTTGCATACAAGTGAAAATAAAGCAATATAGTGTGAAGTACAATATATCCTCAAGAGACAGTGTGCCAAAAGTGCATAAATCTTATTCTTCCACCATGGAAATTTTATTTAGGGAAGAGGATATTTGATTGCTTTCTTGTGTTTGGGTTGGGTTTGGTGCGGTTTTTTTAATGCCACATAAAGCTCAACAGATTCTTAATGCATGCATTTTCTAGTCTCTTCACAAAAAAAAAAAAAAAACCAAGAAAGTTTGCCAAGTTGTGTACAGAAAAACAGAACTCAAGTTATATACTCAAATCTGGAGACACAATAAAATTCTATTCAATCACATGAAATAAAAATACTGATTATTGGAAAAAACCTTTCTGTATACTTGCAAACAACTAAGTTATGTTATAAAAACACAGCAAGGTAAAAACACAGCTAATTTACCTTTCCTGAATACATTAATATTTAAACAAAACAAGGATAACATGTTCTTAGTTTTAGCCATATATTCTGCCATTAAAATATGTCCCTAGCTATTCGTGTCTTATTCAGTTTAATCATTCTCTCTGAAACATATTTTATTTAACAGCTTATGTTTCAATTCAAATGGTAACAGGTGCATAATTCAGGAGATTTTAACCTTATCCCTGAGGCTGGGGTCATTGAACCACTCCAACAACTTCTTGCCCACTTCCATTGGGCTGGAAAGAAAGGTCCGATACGTCAACAGGAAGTCTTCTATAAATGTTGGGTCTACCACAGAGTGCTCTTCCACCAAATGCATTGTTAACCTTTCAGCTGTTCCCTATTAAAAACCAAAACAATGAAAAGAAATTTAAGTTATTAAAACAAATTTTCAACACATGCAAATGTGTTTTCTTACTGAAGATGCATTACACTAGAAAGAGTACTGCCATCCATTAACTGATAAACTAAGCAAACATAATGCCTTAAACACTGTGATAAGAAACGTAAAAAATTTAAGTAATTAATTTCTATAGAAATCACCTAGTTGTCAATGTGCTTATTTATAAAGAAAATCTAGAAATATTAACAGTCTATTTTCAAATATATATTTTTAATGTTCTCAACTAATCCTGGATTTAACTTGCCAAGTTAAGAAGTTTATAGAACATAGACTTTTGCAAGAGACTCTTTCTTTTGCTTTTACCTTGATGACAATGTGACCTTTTCTTGTTCCAGTGCGATCAAGCTCTCTGTGCTCCTTCACCATCACAATCTCCCCTTCCTCTTCCACCTTCTGCATGTTCTTTTCCACTTGATTGAGGATGCGGCAATAATCTTGCTGGGCTATACAAACAAACTGGAAAGAATCATCACGCACCAGTATTAAAAGGTAAAATCTTCAGAAAAGCATGTAGACTTAAGCTGCAAGTACTCTATTAATAGAAAAGATAAAGAAGTTTCTCAACCTGGAGTGAGTCAAATTTGTCTTTCCAGCAGTTCAGCTGTAGTAAGCACATGAATACATAAGCACAGTACTTCCACTACAGTCTTGCAGTTAGAGGAGACCAAGATCCATTAGAGCAACATGATTTAGCATTATCAGCCATTTTTGCTTTGACCTCCTCACTGCTGGAGATATAGTTCAGTATCCTAGCCAGTATTTTTTTCTCCCATGAAAGGTTTTGTGTTTAGAAGGGTTAAAAGAGTGAAGTGAAAACTTAGCTTTTATTTTTTGTTCCTATTGCTATGGTAAATTATTTTCATTTTTCATAGCTATTATTACTATTAAAGTCTATCTTTAAGAAAACAAACGTTTATTCAATTAATGAAAGCAGGCACACAGAAACAAATTACTTCTGGATTAAAGCATACAGCAGGAAAATTACTTTCTACAATCATCTGTTCGGCCAAGAATATGTGCAAGAATAACTATCTTAAGAATATTCCTACACTGTGTAAATATAATTAAGAACAACTACAAAACTTAGAAAGACAATACTGTACACACTATGAATTACCTCCTATAACTTGTTAAAATTTTTATGCCTTTGTCTCTTTCTGGAGGCAAGATTAAGCTGTCTTTGTATATGAAGTCAGGTATCTTAACTGAGAGGAAATAAGCGTTTCTTCTGATTAAAAAGGTGTTAAATCATCATGCACGTATTTAAGACAAAGGCATGAGAATCAGAGACAGCATTTTCTCCTGCATTCTTTAAACTCATTTACACACCATTTCTTTTTTCCAGCAGCTAGTAGTAGCTGAAACAAGTCCCATGGTTTGGATTTGTTGAAAACATTATCCTAACAAGAAACCATTTACGCACATTTTGCAAGTTAGATGGGCAAACCAAACCAAGTGACTTCATTAATATGTTTACACCCATTTCAAAGGTCATCTTCTTGAAGTTAATTAGCCATCAGGACCAAGCAAAATGTTTAATTCAACCAAGGCTCAGCTATTATTTTCTGGATGGGAATAAGCAAATAGCAACCACATACCCAGATTAGGCCAGTATGCCATGAGAAGCATTCCTTACATCTGACTGCTACTATTATAGCAAACATCAAGGCTTTTTCCTTGAAAGGCCAGATGAGCTGAAAGTAGATTTTTCACTCAAACCATAGGAGAATTTGTATTACCTAATATTCAGTAGCTGAGTCGAGTAAGGAAGAACTATTAGCTGTAGAAGTAAAAGAGCCTGTAATGGCTAACAGACCTTAAGATCCTACTGTGGGAACACTGGAAGCAATGGGTGGAATGGGCTGATGGGCCTCAAGTTCTGAAGAAAGTATGTAGGCAAACCTCCTCACCCAAAATGATCCCTATCCAGAAGAAGATAACTCAATTTCCCAGACAGTGGGAAATGCAGAAGCCATATCACCCAACTATTGTCCAGGGTTACCCACTGGAGATTTTACATATATTCATTTTAAAATAAAACTGTGTCTCTTTACTGAGTTGCATTACACCCAAATGTTTGTGAATTTGCATGTATTACAGTCCGACACTTTACCTGGCAGTCATCCACTTTGGTTCTCATCACTCCTTTCATATATTCCTTTTCCATGGTAGGGGAAACACCAAAACTGTTCCCCATGCACAGTATCTCTGTTCTTCCGTCAGGATATGTAACCTCCACAGAGCCATTCAAAATGACTGACCAGGAATCCAGCTACAAATCAAACGTTGCAGGATACATGAAGACCAAATCACTTAATATTGAAATATCATACTATATAAATACAAGATTCACAACTTTTCTAAAGCAGAAGTTATTTTTAGCACCTATTGAAAAAATTATAAGCTAGTTTGCCTTAAATGTACAGTATTTCAAGCTCAAGAAACCTGAGTTTATCCTTAATATTAAGAAGTAATGTAAGAATGTGAGGGAAAAAAGAAAGAAGGTTTTAAAACACCACTTAAACACTGAAATAAACTCCCCAGATCAGCTCAAATAGGCAGAAAGCATTTTGTACAGTATTGAGAATGTTTTATTATGTTTTTATTGCATAAGAAATGTGTGAGTGCTTAAACAAAAGCTTTCAGACTAATCCACAACAAAAAGAGGCTTGATTTACCTGATCAATGTTACCTTTTTTTTTTTAAAGCAACAAAGGAGGACTTTAACCCTGTGGAATCTGGGATGTTTGGTATAATAGGAGAGTCAAAAGCAACTTCTACTGACCTCTTCTCCATCGTTTAGTACAATAGTTCCTGCTCTCTCCACAACTGCAAACACCATTACAGCACAGAGCTCTCTCCTCACTGACATTGTCATGTTGGCAAAAGCAGGCAATTGATGCATGAATTCCAGTAGTTGTTCTGAAGGAGAAAAAGCCCACTGAGTCGTGCATGTCAAAACAACAAAGCACTGTAAAGACAGCTCTTCAGCAAGATGCCCAAGGCTACTTAAGCTAAAATGCTGCACAATCGTTTCTGTATACTAATAAATCATGTACAGTGGCCTGTTTTAATTACTGGGTATTTTGTAGACACAGACTGGCTGGTCATATCATCAATAGAAGTCCTGCAAAGTAAAAGCATAATGGAAGAATTGTAATGTAACCAGGAGCTCTGAATACAACCAATGATATTTGTAATACTCCAGTCAGCATAATAACTCCCTTAAGACTAGGACAGGACTATATAAAACACAGCAAGACAAACTGAGCAAGTTGTTTGGTAAAGCCATCCCCTCCTAGGCTAGACCTAACAGTAAATTGTACTTGATCATTATCTGGTGGTTTCACAAAGTTCCTCTCAGACGGACCAGATAGGATTACTGTCTTAAAGGTGACTACTGCTGCTCTGACTTCTGCATGCCATTGAGTTGCACTTGTATTCAACAACATACTTCTTGCATTTTCATTTTTTATATTGTTCATAACTACAGTACTCAATTTTACTTAGCAGTCCTGCTGAATGATTATATGCCCTAAGAACATTTTTGCATCCAGTTTGATCTAAACCATCTACTAAAAGGGTTCAATAGGACCCCATCTGGCTGTCATATTTACACCCTCACTCCAGGTATTTGTAAGCATTAATGAGATCTCTGAGTCTTCTCCAAGCTGAATAGTCCCAGCTCTCTTAGATCTTCCTCATATAAAAGATGCTCTAGTCCCTTAATCATCTGATAATCAACCTTAATCATCATTTAGTCATACTTCAATAAAAGAAAAAATCAAATCTCCCCAGTGAAACAGATTAGATTAGAATTTAAATTCTAGTTATGCTTTGCTTTCAATGTATTTACCTGTATGCTAACATAGCAAATTAGTTTGATTAGAGGCACATTTATGCTCAAGTCTTAACAGCTCCGATGTTTATCACAAATGTCCAATCACATCACCACAACTTACAGTTAAAAAATACACTCTGATAAGCAGTGTTGATGTTAATGATGAGGTTCTGTCTAACTATTTTCCAGTTCACAATGATGTTTACTTCATAAACCTGTTCTGATATCAATTAGAAGCTGATGCTTGAGATAAAAACGGCAAGCAAGTAATAGGTTTCACCTATATTATGTGCATTTTCCTCTTCTTCTTTGGCTATACTTGTTCACTAGCTGAATTTATGGCATTTATGAATCTCCTTACAGATAATAACTGTAATAATATATAATAATAATAATAATAAACACTAAACTTACCAACTACAAAAGCCAATTATTAAAATAAAACCTCAAGCTCAAAAACTAATTTTTTGGGGGGGTGAAGGAGAACATGTTTAACACTATTTCACACATTGCAATACTTACCAATGTCATCATCTGTCCTGTCTATTGGGTCTTTCTCCAAGCAGTCTCTAACAATATCCCTACTCATCAAAGGATCCGATGCCCTTTCAATGTCTTCTTCATCATCATCATCTTCAGAATCCACTGCTGTCTCTGGTAATCCACTGAGATCCATATCACCTGCTTCACTTTCTGTAGCCTAATATATGTATAAACAATTAAAAAAAAAAAACAAACACCAAAAAAAATTCAAATGTGTTCTTCTGCTACAGATTTCTAGTTAAATGTACAGAAATCTGCCATCCAACAGATCACTCAAATTCATTCAATATTTTTATATTACTTTTTTCTTCACATATCTTTTTAGAACAACTAAAGATTAATCTACCAAACTCACTGTGTTTAAACAGAGCTTTTAACATTTGTTTCAATCAGTCACACATAAAAAGAATTCAACAAGACGTTATTTAATCAGGAGGACTTGGGGGGGATGGATGACTTATATTTCAACCAACAATTTTTTGAAATATTAGTTGAACATAATTTTTTCAATAAACAGTTCATTAGACAGTTTCTGTCCCCACCCCAAATTTATATTTTCAGACAGTTAGGAACATGATGTAATTTTAAACAGACAGCTTTGGGAAATAAGTACAGCATCAAAATGCTACAGGAATTTTGTTATCTCACAGTAATGTAGGACCGTATTTTTCTTTTACAATTCCAGTTGAACATAGTTAAATATGGCTTTCATTTGCTGATAAACTGCCTAAGAATTTACAGATGCAGAAAAAAATTCAAAATCATTGTTTAAACACCATAGATGGACTACACAGATTTAACCTCCTTTATATTGTATTAAAATGAACAAAAACATAGTCCAGATATAGCCTGAGGTCGTTAGTATAGCACCTAAAAGTAAATATACTTTAATGACTCAGTTTGAAGACCAAACACTTAATAAATCCCACAAACATTTGTCTGTCACAGCTGATAAAGCTGCTTTTTCTCAGAACCTGATTTAATACCATGGCAGCTGCCAAGGCTCAGCTATCACAATTTTTAAGGAAATGCAAGCTTCTAATGAGCAAGTTTTAAACCAAGGCTTGAGAAATCCAGTTTCACAGGCCTTGCAGGGATGTTTTGTTTCTGAGACACACACGATGCATTCACAACTGCTTTAAAAATAATACATGGGACAAACACGGCTACTAAAGCTTGTTTGATCGATCTGTCTCTCACTCTTGTAAAAAAGACAACCCACAAAACTAGGTCACCCTCAAATACAGAGAAGGTAAGACAAATTGCATTGGTAATTTCGTAGAATCATCTTCCCTATCCCTGCCTCACTAGCTGTGGCTGACATCTGTTACTTTAATGCCACTAAAACAGCCACCTTATGAATGGTAACATATGGTTGGAGATGGATCAGGGCTGCTACTGAGAGTCTTAAATGCTTCTGTCCTACAGCACAACACCGGCTTTGTAACGGGGCCTTGTTAATGTAACAAGCATGATAACAACATCTACACAATATTCAAATTATTCTCACTTTGTGGTTTTGGGTTTGGTTTCTTTTGTTCTTGGTGGTTTGGGGTTTTTTTGTGGCTTTTTTGGTTTAGCTTTTTTTTTTTTGCCGTTGTTAAGAAAAATGCTCATTTTCTAAGCAGAATAAGGAAAGATACTACTGGCATACAAACAAATCATCAAAATGATAGCACCAATAGCAGTATTTTCATTACCAGTCTTACTCTGTTTAACATGGATGTTCCCCATGATACATTTGAAACAGCTGCTGTAACTACTCTTTCAAAATAGCCTTCATCAAAAGTGACTGGTGGAAAAGTTAGTGGCGATGAGTCAGTAGACACAAAGCTTATGACACCAATCTGTCAGAATGTGAAGTTTCCAATAGTGAAAATTCCAGTGACAGTGGGACTGATTCACAGTCAGTTTTGTAAACCTTCCCATTACTAACAAGTGCCCCTCCTACCTGCCCAGGTTAAGCTCTCTCAAAAGCACATTAGTAAAATGAATGCAGAACTCAATTTAGTCTAACATACATGAGAAATTTCCACATATTGTACAAAATCTGATAATTAAAAGACAAGTTATTTCACTGTCTTAGAGCAATAAAACAAAAATAAAAAAGTTGAAGCTCTTTTATCAAGAAAAGTTGATGCTATTTAAAACAAATTCTCACACCAAATTAAATGTAACTTTGTACTCAGAAATAATATTAAAAATACTACTAAAGGCTACAAGCATTTCCTGAAGATGATCACCTTTTACAGAGCTTTTTTTTCTTTTTTTGACAACTAAAGCTATTGGTGAAGGAGAAGCAACTATTTCTAACTTACTAGCTATCAAAAAATACAAACCATTTCAACAAAGAAGCTCAGCATTGAATGCAACAATCTACAAAGTAATGAAGCTTATTAATTTAGGGCACCTTTATAAATATCTTTTGAAAAAAAAAATTACCTTTTTTCAAGCACCTTTCTGAAAATGCTATGATTACACAAAAGTTAGCAAAGGAAGATAAACTTAGCCTTTTCTCATAGGTAATATGTTTTCACAGCAGTAAAAAAAACCCAAACCAAACCAAACCAAAAAACCCTCATTCCACAAGGACTCCTTGTGTTTATACATGCAAAAAGTTTTGTATCAGTTTTGTTACAAAACCACCACAAATAGGGGGTTTTTTTTGCTTAGTAGTATCACATATGACATTAAGTGCTGACACGTGAAACTTCATAACCGACCTGCTCTGAGTATTTCTCCCTCATGTGTGAGAAAAATCAAGTATGTCTGCACAGGAACCCTTAGTTAAGAAGCAATAGCCTTGCATCGATCTAAGACTAAAGGGGAAACCTCAATTAGCTCCTTATTAGCTCAGCAGCCGAAAACCAGAACACGAGATGAACATCCAACAGAATTTGTACTACGGTCAATCACGAGACTTAGAGCTTCTCAGAGCATTTAATCATGGATGAAGTACACCTCAGAATTTCTTTTCCTGGATGCATGTTGTACTTTGTTTCTTGGGTAATAAGAGAAATTAGCTTCACTTTAATAAATCTAAAGAGATAGCATGCATGAAAAATGCTGGTTGCAGCTTGAAGTACAGAACAATGTTTCTCCAAAGTCTGAATACCAATCGTGATAGTAAATTTCTCATGTCATCTTTCCAACTATGAAGAAAATTTCTGAAGCTTCAAAGGAATCTCACAATAGTGACAGCCTAATATTTTATTTGTCACATCACCAACGAGAGATCAAGAGATTAAGACAGATGTTTTCAAACCTGAGTTGAAGGGCTATTTCACATTTGATACCCAAGGACAATCTGCCCGACATTAAGTAGTGTCTAGAAAGGCTAATATTGCAACAATAAAAAATGGTTGCTCTAACTGCTAAGGATCTTGAAGTCCAAACACACCTCCAGATTTGAGTGATAATTAATTAAACAAATACTGTGAAATAAGTGGGAAAAGATGTAAAATAAAGGAGTCTTGTGCAAGTTCTCGGTTAGCCTTTGGTTCCTTAACTGACTGGAGGGGAGGAGGATTAAAAAAAAAGAGAACTAGTATTCATTTCCCCTAGGTCAAACTGGGCAGATGGGGGAAATAGGGACTCTGCTGGTCCCTTTAGACTGGCGTGAGAGGAAACTGATTAATCCCACTCTGCTGGTCTTTCATTTTTCAGAGGCATCATGAAGATGGGCATAATGAGAGAGGTGATGGACTATGTGAGCAGCTAAAGAAGATGACCTAATTTACTGCTCATTTCTTTCTCCAATGAATTTTTGGGTTTCTTGAGAAAATAGATTAGAAGAGGTCAAGGGGGATCCATACCTTTACACAATTAAGTAACTCTCACCCCAGTGTAACAGCTGCTTTAGCACACACACATCACCCTTAGTATGGGAAAGAAAGCGTGGAGACCTGGAGAAGTGCTTACAAGATGACTGGCTCTGTTTTAGGTGGCCTTCATAGTTTTCTTTTCACTTTGGGAAAAAAAGCTTCTAGATGATAATAATATAAAAAAAAAAAACTAGAAAACAAGTAAAATAACCACACTAACTACTGATTTCTTAGTATTTTAAACAGACTATTTCAACCTTTACTTTTTTATTTTTATTTTAACTACTTTCTTTAGGAAACATTGCATCATTTTGAAGAATAAATTCCCTTTGTGACTACTGTTACCACCTAAATCAACAATCCAAAATCTCCAACTACGCAAAACACCAGAGATCTAAAAAAATTTAAAAATTTAAAAAGCAAGAATAGAAGAAACTTCTTGCACAAACCAGAAATATTCATTGCCTGGTGCAGTACTTCAGTCTCATGAAGCCAACAGAGAAAGCAGCCATGCTTAGCTCAAAAAACCCACTTCTTCATTACTTTTTAACCATTGTAGTTTAAGGGTTAAAAAATAAACTAAAAAATGAAATTAAGAATGTTTATTAGGAAAAACATTCATTTTTTACTTTCTAATTTTTAAGCCTGTACTGATACAAAACACCAAGAACACTGTCTCTGCCTGTCTCATGAAATCACATGTAAAAGTCTCATTAGCTTGAAACATTCCCTCCTGTCACATAGACACATTGGATCTAGCTTCTCCACAGAGAGAAACCATGGCTGGGGTTTTGTTTTAAATTACTTTTCAGAAGGCTGAGTAAAAGTTTACAATATCAATAAATTAAGATGGAATTCAATCCATGTAATTACAATATGTATTTATTAAATACTTATATGTACTACAGTCAACTATAATTATTACATATGCACAAATCATACATAAATCTAACGTAATGATTTTTTCATCCTCCATTGACATGAGTGTAAATGACCATGAAATACCTTAAAACTCCTTTAGTCCAAGATTTTTACAGCACTCTCCATATATGTTCTTTCAATATCTACCAAAAAATTACAACACAGCAGCCCACATCTGTCATAGAAGTCAGCCTGAGCAGTTTTCCTCACTAAAGATGAAAAGGTGTAACAATCCAGACAATGCACACCAGGAACAGCATCCTACCCTATAGCCAACTAATTGCTGCTTTCCCAGAATGGGGCATTATTCGCCAAGACCACAGGCATACAGAACAAGGACTCTGGAAGGTACTCCTTGGCTATGAGCTTCAGGATAGATTAAGAGGACCTAAATTTACCAGGAGCAACAAGGTACTGCAGAGGACTTAGTTGAAACTGTGGGGGCAGGAGGAGGCAGCTCACAGGACATAGTTTACCCGAGTTGCATTTCAGAGGCTGGTACAGTCAGAAAGACTGACTTTATCTTCACGTAAAATCTCTTTATTTTGCATACTCAGGGGCAGGCTCCACGGATGCTCTGGTTTGAGAGAGAAAAAAGTCTGGGCTCCCTCAGGAAGACTTTCTGGAGAGTGGACCTTTCTTCTAGGAGCTACCTTATCAGACTCATGAGAAAGCAAAGCTGACATCTCGAAAATTTCTAAGCAATACACATATCCTGGGAGGGTCTCAGAAAGGATGTTCCTGGTTTCCTGTACTGCCAGTGGTATCTGAGCTGATACCTGAGGGCACACAGAGGTGGCAGGAAGCCACTGGTCTGAGGACAGGATAAGGCAAAGAAAGGCTGGCAAAGAGCTGAGCCAACACAGCAACGCCTTTCCAAAACAGGGTGGGGGGAATAACACAAGTTCATGAGCTTAAATCTCCTCCCTCTCCAACCAGGAACATCATCTGGTAATATATACGATGGGTATAGGAACCATTTAGGAGCATATAGGTATATGCTTTCATATGGGAAGCATTACCTAAGCCTGAGAGTCAAGAGGGAGCAGCCATACATGAGAAGCAGCAGTGAATGATTTGCTTTGCCAAGTCAATACAAGACAGAATCAAAGTATTATTCTTGGCAAGTACAAGCCAGCACACAATCTACAAACATTCAGCATCCCCTACCTCTCAAGTCACCCTATAGAGTTCGTCATTTGATGAACTTATTTCCTAAAATAAAAGTAACAATATTTAAGGACCTTATTAGTTGGCACCTGAAATGTTTTTGAGACTTGGGTGGGGTAAACATAAAGGTTTATTTTATTTTGGTAAGTACTTCTTATCCTAAAAGAAGTTCTTTCATGTGCAACATTTGACAAACAAATTTAGATACCGCATTAATATTTAAAAGGAAGTATTCTCAGTTCAATGTTGAAAGCATCTGAAGATTCCGCGTCATGATTTATTAAAAAAAAATCTTAAGAGGCCATGAACGAGTTTTCACTGCAAGCAGTTGCTCTTAAGGCTACAGAACTAAAACTTACTAGGATGCAAACATGATATATCATTACCTCGGATTTCAATAGTAAAGATCTAAATAACAGTAAAATTTTGAAGAACCCCACATTTATTTATCAGTTGGAAGGTAAGATGGTAATCTTTCTAAATCATTGCTTCTACTTAGCCATAATGAACAGAAGTCCACTCCACTGAACAGAAAAATGCCATTAGATACAGAACATAAAAATCAGAGGAACAATGATCATGAGCTTTGCCTAAGATCTACTAAATTTGAAACAAAAAAAAAAATGGTTTTTTTATGACTTGGTTATGGTTTACACTTTTTGAATAAACACTTGGGAGAGAATTAAAAGGCAAACAACTGAGAGAGAATGACTGATTGAATCTCTTAGTTTAAAAAAAACCCAACTATTTCTGCTTATTTAATCCTTAACCTGACCTAGAGAACTCAAATTACAGCCATTTTATTTTGGTTTGGGATTGGGGTTTTTTTGGCAATACTTAAACATACCTTAACATTGCTACATTACATTCATTATAACTGAAATCGAGGTTAGAAATCAATGATTTACCACAATTTGAGAAATCAAGTCAAGAATTTAAGAACCTTATCACTTTCCACACCTGAACTTACCATTTTCTTAATAAACGTTTCCTCAAGTATGTGTATTAAGACAAAAACATGGGGTTACATTCTACAATGTATGGTCGTATTTCTTGATGTTGGTATGGACATAGGTTATTTTAAAACTTACTTTGACATTGTGCAATTACATGGTTCTCAATACATCTTTGCCAAGAAATTAATTCTAATTAATTGAAGAAACTAGATAATATTTTGAAGATCACCAAGAATGGATTATGTTTGTAAATTAAGTTTAAAAGAATATTTAAGAAGTAAATTTTCTCTGTGTAAGTATTTCAGTAAATCATTAACTCTCTCCAAACATCAACCATCCTGTTGATTCCATTATTGCCAATAAAACTTACAAGAGTCATTGACCAGTATTTCTCTGAAGTTTCTATAGTTGTTTGTTATATTGTTTGGTTGGGGTTCTTTAATTGCACAGAAATTCAATGATCCTTTTCACAGTTATGAAAGTTTTGCTGAAAGTCTTTGCAAAAAATTTACTTCCAACTTATCTAAAGTATAGCTGTAACTACATGCCACCTATAACTGTGTCTCTAGAGGTACTTGTTATTTTTATGTTAAAGTGAAAATCTTTGCAATGAAAGGGATGAAACTCTATAAAAGACTGGAAGAAAAAAGCTGATTTCACATCATCTTCACTCTCACAGTATAAACATAAATCCTGTCTCTAAGTAATCCTGTCTTCAGAAGAAATTTGACAAACCTACTTGACTGACATATGCTATGCCTGGAGTGCAGTTAATTTGACACTTTTTACAAAAATAAACCCTTGCATTATTGCAATTAACTGTCTAAATTGAACTGGGACCTTTTTATAGCTTATCTTCTTCCACAAAAAAAACCTATAAGCTTATTCATCTGAAGCAGACTACATCCTACAACTATGATCACAAGTGAACTTGTATGTATTTGTATAGATGCATTTCCCATCATTTAAATGACTATACTTGCAATTATAGAAGCATCCCAAACAATCGTTATTCCTCTTCTAGTAAACAGTACTTCATGTAAAAGTGGTCTCATTAATTTATTATTATTTTGATAGAAATATATTTTAATTGGATTTGATGCCTTTTTTTCAGAATAACAAATTCGTATACTCTCCTATCAAGACCGATCCTCCTATAACATTTCAAGAACAGTAAACATCAAGTGAAAAATGCAGACTTCCTCATTTTATTTCACTTTAGATTTGTTTTCCAATTTAAATTTAAACTCTGGATCAGTTTCACAGTAAATCTCTTCAAAATCAAGCTGTTCCAAAAAAACAGCACAGAGCTTCACAATGTGAAGCCCTCTCAGAAGTGTAACTTTATTTATAAAGTGCCACCAGTTCAACCTACCCATCTTTCTGAGGATGGTCAGGAGGGAATGCACTTCTAAGATGTTGCCATCAGGTTTCTACAAGGTGGAGAAACTGAAATATGCCCCTTAAGTCAGGCCAGCACAGGCTGCTCACTGTGTGTTTATTTTTCCCCATCACTGAATAGTTCTACACTATGAAGCCAACACATCTAAGAAATACAAAATACAGGATCAAGAAGAAAATCGCTCACGTTACAAGGTCCTACATCTATAGTTTTGATCTGTAGACATCACAGCTGCTGTTAAACATTTAGCCAATCAGACAGACAGAAAGAGGAGGCGAACTGCTGGAGTCAGGAACAGAATTCCTTTGCCTTTTAGGTCGCTTTTTAGGTCCCTTTATGGACATCTGCTGGAGAAGCCATACTGGCTCTCCATGCTGAAGTTCAGGAAGATTTCCTCCCCTCAAATTACTAACAAAGTTCATGAAGTACAATCCTGATATGCAAAACACTAAATCTCTACGTGGCTGACTCAGATCCTAACAAACTACAGTGACATATCATGTTGCTGTGCTGCAGATTACTCGAGGAGTTTTCAAACATCAGACTAATACATGGTGGATAAACCCCTGAAATTATTACAATTCAAACAAAAAGTTAGTTTTTTTAAGTCTACCAAGTACTTCTTCAGACAAAAACTGACAATAGGCAACAGCATGGGCATTTAGCTATTAACAGCAAAACTGTTGGCAATTGCACCTTCGATCAGCATCCATTTCAGTCTTACCTGGTAGATATCAGAAAGGCTGCTGCTTCCTGAATCACTAGTGATGCTACATCCTGAGTGACTAGATGAAACGTGGGTCACCTGTGGGTGGAGACTGTCAGTAAGGTGCAGCTTTGTGAAATCTGCAGGAAGCTACAGGTGGAGTAAAAAAAGCATCATTACAATTTGAAGGAGATACACAGCAAAATTAATTAAAATCATATATGTCACTTTACCCTCTGCCAGTACCAAGTGTATTAAGAAAAACACTGGGGCTTGAGAATGCAGCATAAAAATTTTGAGGTTTGCAGCTTTTTAAACTCATGCAGAGGTCAGCAAATTGTTGCTAATATAAGAGATTTAAGAAAAATGTATCTGAGGACAAACACTAGTGAAGCAACATGCCAAAACTCTTCAGTATCTTGCTATAGGGTTTGAGTAGAATTAAAATGCATATGAATATTGTGCAGCTTACAATATCAATAGTTTCCTGCAGAATTAAAATTAACAGTTGAGTAAAGTCACATACTTTAAAAAAATCAAAAAGTACTGCTCTGGATTTGGTATATTTTGTTTCTCACATTGACAAAGTACATTAGAGACAAGTAAAATCCAAGTCACTGAGCTATCCATTATACTTTGAGCCAAATAATATGACAGCAAATAGGAAATGCAGGAAGAATGATACAATTTTAAAGAGCTACAATCCTGACGTGAGTTTGCTCACATGCAGTGCTGAAGAATGAATCAAGACTGTGTATTTGATCACTGAACAATCATCCACCAAGATTTGTGATATGTATTTTCACTATTGCTTTATGCACACAGCTCCCATGAAGATCTTTAAGAACTGCAAACACTGCCAGGTTGTAGAAATTACAAAGGAAAATATCTGCTGTCTGAAGAAATATTTAAATGCTATTTCAGGGGCAAATCACTGCTCTCCCCAAGAAGCCTGCATCCCACAGCTAGTTAATAAAAGTATGTTAATATATCGGTTTTGCTGTGCAATAAATTCTTCAATAATTAAAAAAAAGCAGCTTTGCTCATTAATTTGTTTCAACTCAGACAAGGCAGATACTTTCATCTTAAGGAGTTGTGTTTGTATGAAAAATGTCATATGCAGTATGTCCATCCATGTCAATTATGAATGCTATCTTGGTGCTATTACCGTTCTTCCTGGATGGAAATGGAAATAAGAGTTCATTCAGTGTTAAGGCAGAATAAGACGATCAGGATAAAAGGTTATGAAAAAAGTCATCTCCAAGTCACAAGAGAGCATGCTTGAGAAAATTATTAGCTCTGTACAGCCAAAGATACTGAATGATTTTACTGCTATTTGCCTTAAGTTTGTTCACGGAGCATGACCTGAAAGAACCTTGGCTTTAAGATTTGCCATGAAAAGCACAGACAACTGAAAACCTTAGTCTTATTTAGACTGACTGGCATTTCCTACTCTAATGTATCTGAAAAGGATTTCCTCCTTATCACAGCATTGACTGTATCAGTGATAACAAAAATGGTGACATTTTAAGCATTCTTTCTTAGTATTTTACCTGAAAGAGGGGTTAAAACCAGAAACCAGACACTAATAATACTAAAATGCTTCAGTAAGCCCAGAGCTAGAGTTGATCTTCATCAACAAAGAGAGGGCAATTAACAAAAGCAATACCCTAATACATACAGCCATGGATGCTGCCTCCAGAAAAATCTAGTTATGCTCACCACTTTTGATGATGTACCAGAAGGAGAAAACAGGGCACTAAGGGAGTGCATTATAGTATCTGTTGTCTTTGCTATTTCACTTTTCAATCTGTAAGTTTGCATTATCACAAAACTGAACCATATATATTGATACTCAGGCCACTCTGCAACTTTTTTTTTTTATCATTATTTGAGCCATTCTACAAATAACTATACATTCCATAGGTAGAATGCATAGGAAATGAACTGCCATAGCTTCTGCAATGTGTTGATGCCCACTTCAAAAGTACAATCTCTTATAATTAAAGTAGTCCAGGTTTATTTCCAAGTAGAAATCTTACACATTATTTTAAGATACATGCACCAATTATCTCAAATTCATACATTTAATAACTTAAAAAGATATAATATTTTGAGAGTTTTACTTTTTATAACAAACTAGTTCAGTCCCAAATAAATATTAACTCCATAGAGAGCTGTATATGAATACAGTCTTACATCCAGCCAAACTCATTCAATTTTTCATAGTGCCCTGCAAATATCTCCATGTCATTAACAATGACATTTATTTTTTATCAATGCACTAAAAATTTTAAAAGAACTTCACATCAAAGCAAATCCACTTAGTATGTTAAAAAAAAAATCAAGCTATGTTTAATATAATGACTGCACTTAGTGTTTTAAATTAACAGCAAGAATTTATGTTTTGTAACTGCACAAAAGGCAAAAGGAAGAAGCAGGGATTGCACAATAACTGATGGAATACGTTGCAAATAAAAGCAAGCCTTCAGAATTTTTTTGGCTGTAGACAATCAGCTGAAAGCTTGGTGATTACTGGTTTCAGAGTAACTCCTCAAGTCAAAGCCATGCTGCACGAGCTGGACTTGCCAAGTGGTGACAGAAGATCAGAAGCAGGCATTTTACTTTAGGCAACCTAACTCGTCACTTTGATCCTAATCAAATAGGACTATTTACAAGCAGAAAGCACATGCTCACATCTTTGCAGAATACTACATCTCTGTGCTACATGCCCGAAAGCAGCATCCACTTTGACTGCCCTACCCCCAAAGTTAAGGCAAAAGGCCGCATGAGGAAAAAAATAAATACAAAAATTAAATAAGTTGATACATTTAAACTGTAAACTCAATGAGAAATGGCGTGAGAAATACATGCATTTCTATCTTATTGACATACTGCTGTTTAAAATATTTAATACTTCATTAAATACAATGGGGGAAAAAAAGTAAAGCACTGATGACAATGAAAACCCACATGTGCTTAAGTCTTCTACTAAAGTGTGGGGGGTTGACCCTGGCTGGACACTAGGTTCCCACCAAAGCTGCTCTGTCACTCCCCTCCTCAGCTGGACAGGGGAGAGAAAATACAACAAAAGGCTCGTGGGTCTAGATAAGGAAGGAAGAGATCACCCACCAGTTACTGTCACAGACAAAACAAACTCAATCTGGGGACAAATTAATTAAATTTATTAGTAATCAAATCACAGCAGGATAATGAGAAATAAAACCAAATCTTAACACCTTCCCCTCACCCTACCCTTCTTCCTGGGCTCAACTTCACTCACAAATTCTCTACATCCTCCCCCCACAGTGGTGTAAAGGAACAGGGAATGGGGTTACAGTCCCCGGTAACATCAGGTTACCATCAAAGGTTGTCTCTGCTGCTCCTTCCTCCTTGTGGGGAGGACTCCTCACACTCTTCCCCTTCCAAAGGAGGCAGTCCTCCATGAACTTCTCCAAGGTGAGCCCTTCCCACAGGCTGCAGTTCTTTATGGACTGCTTCATCATGGGTCCCTTCCATGGAGTGCAGTCCTTCAGGAATAAACTGCCCCAGCATGGGTCCCCTGTGGGGTCACAAGTCCTGCCAGGAGCCTGCTTCAGTACGTGTTTCCCACAGGGTCACAGCCTCCTTCAGGCATCCACCAGCTTTGGCATGGGGCTCCTTCATGGGGTGCAGGTGGATGTCTGCAGGACCTCTGTGGGCTGCAGGGGCACAGCTGCCTCACCCTGGTCTGCACCATGGGCTGTAGGGAAATCTCTGTTGAGGTACCTGGCACACCTCCTCTTTCTCCTTCCGCACTGGCCTTGGTGTCTGCAGGGTGTTTCTATCACACATTCTCACTCCTGCCTTCTCTGGTTGCAATTGCACAGTTTTTCTTTTCCTACTCTTTGGAACTATGTTATCCCAGAGGAACTACCACTGTTGCTGATGAGCTCAGCCGTGGCCAGTGACAAGTCCAACTTGGAGCCGGCTGGCGTTGACTCCTTCAGAAATAGGGGAAGCTTCTGGCAGCTTCTCAGAAAAGTCACCCCTGTAGCCCCCTGCAATCCAAAACCCAACCACATTAACCCAATACCAGCTACACCTGTCACTCCTGTCCTTGTATTCAGCTATCACTCTATTCTGCCGTTTAGTATTTAGTATAACAAGAAAGCTAAAGGTTTTCTTGCAACGTTTTGAAGCACATACTGGCTAGATCTAGCACAGGCTTTATCAACCAGACCAGCAGGCTTTATCAACCAGCAATATGAGGAAGCATGACACACCCTTTGCCTCAGAAACATCACCTATTACAGACTGACAACACCACAAATGGCATCAAAACTGAATACTCATTTTTATCTTGTCTTCCATTTTCATTAAATGATGGCTAGATTTAAGGAGACATTCAAAGTAACAAGGATCAAAAGCAACTTGTCTATTTTACATAACAAGCGCTTATTTTTCTGCGACCACACTAAACTACAGCTTTGCTGAAGCCAACACATACAATATTTAACTTCATTACTGAACACTCGGAGTCACAGCATCAGAAGGAACTAGTGGATAGAGTAAAAACACAACAGAGTAATTTAGAAAAATTAGGGTATGATTATTTTTCAGTAAATATAGTTTCAAAATACATTAAATGTACCCAACATTAAATAATTAATAGTCATTAAAAGGGTCAGAAAACTGTCCTGATGACCTATTCTCAGGACAACCTTCATAAGTGACAAACATTAAGGTTTCACTTATGTGAAACGCAGATCTAATCAAGTGTAACAGGGGACAAAAGTTGTTAATACAAAACAAAAACCGATAAAATAGTTTCCACCAAAGCACTAATCTTAATTTGAGAGTAGTCAAAATAGTATTTTAGAAACATAAAAAGCAAGCATAAGCCTGTACATACACACATCCATACAATTTACACACATGGATAGAAACCAGAGGAAAAACAGTACCTCTGGGAACTCCACGTTTTTACTTCTTGAAAACCCTAAAACAAATGAACACTTGAACAATTATGTGAAACTATCTTAAGGACAAAGACGCATATCGCTTTTGAACTCTACAATACCTTAAACCCTATCACATCTTCCTACCTTAAAAGCAGCATTTTATTACTTCCACCCTCAAAGTGAGTCATCACTTTATGCATGCAAAACTAACAATTACTTTGCTCTGAATATATTCCTTCTATTTTAAGAACGTCATGATTTTCTCCTATCCTACAGCATGCCTTTCTGTATAACAAAAGGCAACCTCTATTGCACCTTCTACTCAGAAATCACTGGGCTTATCCTAATGATACAGTATTTTAAAAAATTAAATACATTTTCAGAATATTTACTGGACAAAAAATCAAAATCCTTGGATATAGCATAAAAGGTAATGAGACCAGACAAAAATTAAGTGAAACTATACCAAACCCCTTTCTTTATTTAAATAGTATTCCTACTTCTTGGGGTTTTTTCTTTTGTTTTGGGGTTTGTGGTTTTGGTTGTTGTTTTTTTTTCATTTGGTGTTTTGTTTTTTAAATGCAGTGAAAACAAGTATAAATGCAACAATGTGAGAGACAGACACAAGAATGTAATTTTCAATTACCAGAAGAATTCTGGTTAGAGAGCTTCAATATACTACTCCTTTTACAGCAAACATATCAGTAACCATTTTATAAACAAGGTCCTCTACTGAAGGCTGCTCAGCACTTCATGAAAAATTTATAAAGCCTGAAAAGTGACTGAAGTAGATCTGCAAAAAGACGAGATTAAAGAGAGCAAAGGTGTAACATTCTGTTATGCAATTCCCAATGAATGCTCTTATAGGTAATTAAGTGCCACTGAGACAGGCTAAGCAAGTACAGTAGACATAATACAACACAAAATATCACCTTTATAGCCTCTATTTCCACTTTCTGAATTTAAAGAAACACAAGTAAACACTGACTCTTTAACCTCTAAGCACATGAGCACTTATTTTGTAGTAACTCTTTACTAATAAAACAAAAGCCACCATAATAAAAAAGTATTTTTATTCTACAGATGACACACTTAGTCCCCCAAATATAACTAAGTAAATTACAACAAAGTTATTTTGGGATTCTGTATCTTTTTGTGAAGGAAGAAGAACGGCAGACAAATAAAATCAATACTGTGCCTTAGTCTTTCTCATTTTTTTCCCCCCACCAAGACAGAAGTTCTAAAATTTTTATTGCACTACAAAAGTGTAGATCACCAAGACAGTATTCTTCAGTATTCTATCAAATTATTAACATTTTATTTCACTGTTTTATATAGATGTACATTTTTATATTAAATGTTTGTAAGTCTGTTGTCTGTATTTTAAAGCTATACACGTTTATACATATATATATTTTTATGGTATTTAATGACTGAAAGAAGAAATATTTCTAATTATGGTGGCTATTCACCAACATACTATTTAAACATAATTCTTTCACTAACCAAGGGAGACATCAAGGAAAACATTTTTAAGGTTGAGTGATTTTAAACACAGCAGTCAATGTAAGTAATTACTGAATAATAAAGTGATTTTTATCGATTCTGTCTGCAGACATGATGCAGGCTGACATGTCCAGTGGAGAATTAAATTTAAAATAAAAGTGTAAACTAAATACAGTTCAAATTAGGATGCAATTCACAAAGAAGAAGGACTTCCTTGTACCTAGGGGTGTAAAAGATTAAGAAGTTTCTATATATATTCTACAAAAACTTCTGTAAGACTTAAATAAAAACTTACTGACTTATGTCTTTTGTATAACTGTTCACCTTAGACAATAATACCTCATGTATTTCAAATCTCTAAATTTTCCTCAGACATCTTTCTGTGAAGCTGTGGCTCAAACTTCATGAAGATCTACTCTTAAATATTTTCTTCATCTTGAGTACAACACAAGACACAACCCGCGTTCTGAAAATATTGCATTTTGATACTATTGCTGTTTAGCAGTTGTTTATATACAAAGCCCAAGCAGAACACCTCTAAAAGTAATAAAAGAAGGTATTATAAGGATCTTTTCTGGCAATTTCTTAATACTTTCCTCCACTGATACTTTGCTACAGCTAGCCACCCTCCCCCCACCCCAAAAAAAGAAAATTATTCAGAGGTTCAAGCTAATGCAAAGTGAGCTGCTGGTCTCAGGGAGAGAGCAAGACAGAGTGAAGGCACAGGAACTTCATTTTGTTTCCCCTTACAAAACACACACCAACTGCCACTTACTCATAGCTCTCAGCAGCTAATCCTATGAGCACTTAATGCATTGAATCCTTTGCTTGAAGGATTATTGACTTCTGCAGAGGGACAGAGGTGGTAAAATTTAAATGGGTGCCTGGGGAATGAAAAAGCTCCCAGGGACAACACTTTTTAAAGGAAAAGAAATGCATCAGTGAAATGCACCCATTCTTACCTAATTTAACTACCTTCTCTGTTGTATGATCAAATATGTTAGTATTTGTTCTTTCTTTTGACAGTGTTTGAATTGGAGATTTAATGTAGCATTTTATATTCAAGTGTCTTACTTCAGGGAATCTGACAAACATTACTCCTTCAGCAAACACAAATGTCAATTTATTGACAACATGTGGGGAAAATAAAAAAAGAAAAATTGTATCATTCAGGTATTTACAGTGCCAGTGAATCACAAATACAAAGGAAAAAACTGCAGGATGGAACTAAATCATACTGAACAATTTTCTGAAGTTTTTCTCAGCTTTCTGAAATTCTGAACTCAAACTATTATAACACATTTGCAATGAATGGAACAAATCTGCATGACCAAAATATTTTTATTTAGAACTTTACTCAGAAGTCTATGTCAGTCAAAAAAATGCCTTGTGAAAATGTAACTTCTTAACTGGGCAACAAAGGATAGATAATTCAGCAATTTTAAAATATGGACTCTGTGGTGGTTTTAAAGTCACAGCAGTTCTGCTACAGGGATCAAGCTAGAAAGATCTCTACAACTTTTGACTGCAGATATACATTTTAATACCGACAACTCTTTGACAACCTCAATCACATGGAGAAACATGGTGACACTTTGCAGAAGGGATTATGTAGGATTCTCAGATTTGCTTCCTCTTTTTTTATTAAGTATCTGGTATTTTGTATTATTTTATTTCATAAATAAATAAATTTACTCCAGATTTAGATCAGATCCCATTCTTTGAACTACTGTGAATACCAGAATCTCTATTCTGGTGTATTATGTCTGCACATGTCCAAAGATATACCCTACCACTCCTGGTAGCATCCCGCTGTCTCACCAAGCACATGCATTTAAGAGCCCCAACAGAGCCTGCACAGCCCACACCCTCACACAAACTAACAGTTTCCCAAAAACACTGAATAAGGTTGGGAAGGGAATTCATCCTGTGGAAATCTACATAATTAAAACTGACAAGTAGGGATAGGCACTCACTGATGACTGCTGTTTAGAATGAAGGAAAGACCGTTCTGAGGCATTTCAATATCTCTAGGGTAGGAGGGTAGAAAACACAGTTCGATCACTGAACTTCAGTAAAAGTTCCATATTATTTAAAAGCAATAGACATGGACAAAAAAAAATAATAGAGCCTGGCTTTGCAGAGATCTCTCTCCTGGGAATAACTGATTTTCATACTAACAAAATGCATGCTCCAGTTGATGTTTTTCCCACAGTTAAATATTTCTAAATACTTCCTCTTGTGGCTGTTTGGGTGCTTAATATGCTGAGAACCACTGCTGGGTTGAAACGAAATGATCCGTTTTCAGGGCTTCTGGAGGCTTATAAGGTTACATTTTGAACTCTTTGGCCTGTTACAAGTAACTGTGGGAGAGGAAGGAACAGAGAACCTTGTAACAAACTTTGTTTCCACAGGAAACCAGACAAAAGATTTACGCCTAAGGATGTAAAAGCAAAAAATTTCAAGAACACTTTATGTAGGCACATATGTTTACAGGAAATGTTGATTCAAACATTTTCAAGCAAGATATTCTCAATCCTACAGAATATTTTAAATAAATAACAGAATGCTCATGTATACCTCACATATAGAACTCATTTGGTGTTTCTTACATAGCAGTCTCACAAGTGGACACAAGGGATGATAAAAAGCAATCACACCAGCAGGGGTAAAACTGATGGTACCTGCAGACAGATTTTATTTTCAGCTTTAAGGCAGCACTCAGAATTGGAAACCACTATAGAGAAGTAGAGAGTTTAACCCAAAGGTGAAAACATATATTCTGGGCACATCTGAAATGGTTTAAAGCAAAGATCTATGATATGTCTACAATTCCAACCGTTGAAGCTCTCCCATCAGTACAGCATTCTTACATCATGTGTTGCTGTTGGGTTTTTTTTTTTATACCTGATCACAGAATACTTCATGATTACAGCATTCTAGCCTATCTACCAAAACTTGATTAAGTTTTTCAAACATTCACAAGGTGATAGCTCAGTTTTGAACTGTAGCCAGTCAATGTGAACTACTGCAGTTTACTACTGAACTACAGCACTGAATTTTACTGCACCGAACTAACTTACAACAGTAAAATAAACCCAAGTGAACTGATCCTAGAATAAATTAATTTAAGGGCTACTCAAGTAAGTGTCATTTTTTTAAAGATGGGATATGAAAAATTATGGATATAGAAAATATCTTAGAACTCCCCTCTTTCCAAGTGAAGGGAAAAAACCAAAGGTGCTGATAAAACCTGGTGGTGTCACAGTGCAATAAGACACTGTTGATAGAAGAGATAAGCAGGACACTTCAGTGAGCATACGATGACTCCTACTTGGAGTAAAAGAAACACAATGCAGTAGATGATATGAAAGCATGCACTTTAAGACAAAAACAAAGAGCCTGGGAACGTCCCTGTCAGAAATGACTGTGAAAAGGTTTCCATGTATCAACTGATTAGAAGGTGACTGAATTGTTTAGGTGATGCAGCAGAAGGAGAATCCAAAGAGATCACAGCATGTATCCTGCAGAAATACAGTTCTGGGCTCTTCTCCATGACCCCAGCAGGGACCTTATTTGGAAATGTTGCACACAGTCCCAGATGTATGTTTTAAATAAAGATGGGCTTCTCTCACATAGAGTGAGAGAAGAACTATCAGGACTATAAGAAGAAAAAACAATATTTGAGAAAGTGTAGGAAGAGCAGGACTTTTTCAGCCCCCACTGAGAGCGGGTATAAGCACTATCCAGAAATAGAAAGGAGGGAAAAGAAATATCTCCAGTAAAAGGCAACACAGGTGTGAAGCCTAATGAGCACGAAGCTGAAAAAAGGCTGCTTTCTAATGAACCACAGAGATTCTCGAAACCAGACTCCACAGGATCTGTGGCAGAGGCAGCTTTCAAACTGAAGCTAGGCCAAGTTATGAGTATGCTGCACAACAGTGTGTAACAGCAGTGACCCAGAAACTCCCTTCCAGACCCATGTCTCTCCTTCAAGCAAAAGAATCTGAAGTGTGCCTGTTCTTTTATATACTTATCATTCAGAAGCAGACTAACTAAAGGAGGAAAAAAGACAAAAATCAACATGATCAACATGATAACATTTTCTTCTCGGTTGTTTCTTTGTAGACACCTAAGTATTCTGTACACTTCAAGGCAAATTTTTTAAAGATATAGATATATAGGAGCTACTGTGTACAGATGCAAAAACTGGAGATTTCCATTTGCAGACTGAGTCTTGCCTCTATAAAATATCAGATTAACTGAAGGAAAATGTGATGAAAATTTAAAGAGAGACAGGACTATTCATAAGCAATTAAATAAAAATTTTGTTTGAAGTCTGATGGCTGCAGCCATGTCAATGCCACTCTTGGAGTTTTAACTAAAGCATTATCTTTGCTTTATAGCATCAAGGAGTAGTTCAGGAGAAAAGTGGGTGCAAGTTTCCTCTGTTTTCCCTGTCTGACAATGAAAGATGCACATTTTGCTTCACCTCAAACAAACAAACAAAAAAAGAAACCACAAAACAAACCAAACAAATAAAAAACAACAACAACAAAAAACAACTGCAATATTACAAGATGAATATCTCAACATACAAGTGGACATCAAAGCACTTGTTAAATCTTGTTTTCAAGAATAATCTGATTGTAGCATTCTTTAATATAAAGCAAAAATGTATTACCATAATCAACATTTTGAGATTGTTAATTGCATAATAGTGAGCATTTTAAAACAATGACACAAAATTAAAAAAAAGTTGGGCAAATAAGAGGCAATTAATTTTGCTTAAAAATGGGGATGATGTAAATTTCAAAGTAAGGTGAATTTTAAAAAAATATTACTTAAAAAGATCTTTAAGTCTATAGATAATACTTCTAAGACCATCACCCAGAGAGTAAAAAGGTTTCATATTTGCACTACAGAGCAATATAGGTAGTCTTGCTAATTTTCTGGATAATGTAAAAATAGCACAGCAACGAGAACTCAAAATATTTTTAAATGACAAGCATTTCCTTTTATACGCGATTAATGTCGCAAAATCTTCAAATAGTATGATTTTACCATATCTATGATATTTTAACACTATACTAACATGGCTACTAGTCAAGCAGCTTTAGTACTTTATGAGTTTTGAAAGTGCAACTGTACTCATGCGATGGCAATACAGCAGCAGTGAATGTTGCTTTAACAGCCCCAGCTTTGCTTGCTACATTTTTTTACACTTTTCCTCACATGGTAGTCAAAGAAAACTAATGAATTTTTTTCACACTGACACAAGCTTTTAAAACTGTATGTGCCATCATGCATTTCTAATACCTTCAGAGTTTCTATTCTGTCACACAGAACAAGATTCCAACTTCTTTGAACTAGTATAAATATTTACTAGTTGGGGCAAGAGATCTACTAGTTGTGCTCACTGTGATCATAGGAAGGGAAAAAGTAAAGGACCATTTTTCTTCTTTTTTGTCAAGGACCTTTTAGGAAATGCTAAGATGTTCTTGAATTCTGGAGCACAGTGCAGCAACCACTGTGCAAAGACATTTAAAATTATTTACAAATATCAACATAGAAGAATCTTTTATATTAATAGTATCTCCACTGAATTTTGAAACAATCTGTAGAGCTTTTCTTTGCAGTCCCAGTGGCACTTACTCAAAACTATAATATCTAATGCTAAGTTCCACTAGCCTCCCACCTTTTTTTTTTTTAAATCACCTAATTTTTACAAATGTCCACAACAACATACAAGACAAGCAAAACAAGAAGGTTCCATATGGAGCCTGCTAAAATCAGGGCTGCTTTACAGTAAGGAGGCACTGTCAATTGAAGCCCCGTGTTATTCTGCTCAAAATGCTGACATTCAGTTGTCACTTCCAGAAATTTATCTATTTGTGTCTGTGCAGATGTGCAAACAGAGTTTAAAGCATCCCTTATATTCCTGCCTTGAGTCAACAGCATACTAAAAACACAATCCATGTAGCAACTTATATATTCTACTGACACCATGAAATATTTCAGTGGTGTTTATTTAGGAAAAGATTTTACATTACAGATTGACAAGCTGCAGAAAAATAAGCAATAGAGAAATCAGCTTGAAATACTAGGGCCAATAACTGAAGCTGATTCTATAGATACAATTAGTGACATTCATCTTTTTTCTCCCACCTACCAGAAGATAAGCTTTAGAGACTCAGGATGTGTGCATTTACATCACCTACTGCATTAGGTCACCTTGCAATAACCAGATAATCTGAGAGTCAAGTCAACCACAGATTCACGGTAGCATTACAATGGACTTTGCTATAACACATGGTTACTTTCTTTCATAAAAGTGGTAGACATTTTAGTCATTACTGCATTAAACATGTTATCTCTGGATGCTTAACTGAATAAAATCCCAGTTGGAACACTGAGCCTCCACTTAAAATTAAAAAAAAAAAAATCATATTACTCTAATTCAGGCATTCCTAAATTTAGTTTTCCCTGGGTATCATCATCACAGAAAGAATAGTAATGTACAATACTACTGGAAGTTGCAGGTGTAGGAGTGACATTTAAGTGTCTAAACAATCTCTTCCTTTAACAGGAAAGAAGTAAATAACTAGATTTTCTGTATCCTGCTGCTGACATGCATGCCACTGTTTGTGAAACTACATTTTAGTACCCATTTATAGGAAAAGTACCTGTATTCAGGGACCTTGGAAAATCTCTGCTAAATGGAAATTTCCGAAATCCTTTGCCCTGAAACACAAGAAGTCTCTAATCTTCTCACAAAACTGGAAAAAATCCCACCACCAACAACAATATTATCAACTGTAAGAACCTACTAATTTAAAAACAAGCAAGACAGAACAGGACAGAAACTCCTGGAGTCAGACAACAGCAAATGTTTGCAGAAGTCAAACACCAGCAGGCAAGGAGAGGTACACTAGCATACAGATTTTCACAGTTATTAAAAGAAACTAATACTGTTTTCATTTTAGTTTGGTTTTTAGTCTGCACGTACAGCTGTGAACAGCTTCATTTTTAAAGGAATTAGTATGAGTCTTCTCTGTTGCCTTAAAAAGGAAAAAATCCAGGGAACCACCATTTCCAGACAGAGTTAATTATTTAAGTACCACATTTTACAAAGGCTTCAAAATCCATAAATCCATGCATTTTCGTTTTCCTCTTGGTTTGTTAAAAGCAAGGACAATACAAAAAAAGATCCTTCTACATTATTTACATGTATTTCAAACAAAACCCCTCTACAGTCAGCTTCTTATTCAAAGGTCAAAAAACCTAGCTGAAAATCCACTGGTGATGTGGGTCAAGACTGAAATGCAAAGATGCCAGGGAGGTACATCCAAGTCTAACATCTGGCTCTTTCCTGAGCAATCTAGAAGAGTAAAGAGCTACTGCCTGCCAAGTATTTGGAAAATATGGGCTGCTTTTTTTCCTAGCTTGTTATCAGGAATACATTAAGATTTAGAGGTCAAGCTGTACGTTGATCAGTGAAGCAGCAAAGGCAAAGAGTGTACAGTGCATGTTTTGAAGAACTTTTAGCTCCTTACATGTAAGAAAAACAAAACAAAAAAACCCCAACAAATCCAGAACCCAAAAAATGCAGTTGAGCTAAGATGAAAACAGGGCTGATGGTTCAGCAAACCTAGGATATAGTTAACTAAGAAATAATTCCCAAAATCAGTTTAGATTTCCCAAAATATTTTTTTTTCAACCACAACCAAATACCTTCAGGTACAATGTCCTTCATCACCTCATTTTCAAGCCATTGATCCCACTACCAATATTAAATTTATAGTCCAGTTCTGCAGCCATATTGTCTTTTTCAGGTATTCCCAATCTCTTTCAAATCATCCCACGTTAGACCTTCCTAACACTCAGGCAACTCCTACAGCATACAGCAGACTGGCAGGCACACAGCAGCAGAAGGGCATTGAGGAAACAATGCTATGGATGGAGTCCTAAGAGCACAACCCAGCTCCCATTCTCCTGCCTCTGCAGGAATAACAGCAGCACAGAACAGTAAAAGCCTATTTTTAACTATAAAACAAGCCAACATGACTACACACACAAAGGGAGACCTACAAAATAGCAAAACATCATTTTTATGAAATCATTCTTCAGAAGAGGAAAAAAAGAAGAAAGCTTGAATCCATTTTTCTTACTTGCAAGGTCATAGTTTGGAGTCAAGCCATAAACTAATAAATCCTACCTGGTCTGTTTGTCCAAATGACCCAGCAGACAGCATCTATTGCTGTAAGCAAGCAAGCTGACAGGCTGCAGTCAGATAAAACAAGGTAATATTTATAGATTGAGTTAAAGAAATCACAGGTTGAGGAATTTGACTACAGTGTTATTGTCTGGGTTTACAACATCGTTGCTGGCTGTCCCTATACCTCTGAAGACCAGGTAACTGCAGTTACCAAGAGGATGCATTACAGTTACTAAAAGCTGGCATTTGGTCACCAGACCGGGAGAGCTGAAATAAGTAACCTACACGTAGAAAGTTACATGGGCTACATGAAGCTACATTTTATGATTGCCACAGCATTTGTTAGCTTATTAAGATACTAAACATAGCTATAATGTAATACTTTGCACTTTGTATTCTAACTCACAAGCCTCCTTTTCCTCTGTTTTGAAAAGCAACTGGCTCTTGATCCAACTGAGAAACTGGGACTGAAAGAGAAGGCTGGTGTTAAACCAGTTTGCATATTCCCAGACCAAAGGAGAATTGTCACCTCCGTTTAAGAGCTGCAAATGCCATGGAGGTATGGATACATTTGAGTGTAGGGAGTCACAACCATCTTCACATTCAAAGTAAAAATCTTCACATTTTGTCAAATGGTTCAGAGCTTTCTGTTGTCAATTACAGTAGTCACTAAACTGGAACTCAGAAGACACATAAGGAAAATCAGAAAGCCCATATGAATTTTAGGAAGGGTAGTCACACTGCAAACACTATAAAGGACTGGAACTATTGAAATTTGTAGCAGATCAAATTATTTGATGCCTTTTTAAGGTGTTCCAGACAGGTGTTGGTAGGAACAGTATATTACAGGAAACATCAACTTGACCGCCTGTAACTGAGGCTAGAAAACTACCCACCCCAAGCTGGGAGGTTTAGCAGGCTACTCCCCATTCAGGAAAATCCTCTTTCACTTTTCACGAAAAGGGAACTAAATATGCCAGGATTTTCTGTTCCAACATTTGCAATGGAGACCAGTGATCAAAAAAAGACTGATGCCCTTATTTTTAGCTTTTTGAGCAGCTTAAGGTTTAGGCCAAGTAGAGAATGCCAGGTTAGCTAAACACTGTAACACTGGTTCATGGTAGCAAGCTTCACATTTGCAGCAAGAGCAACCCAAAAAGACAGATGCAGCCTTTTGCCCAAAAGGACCACAATCTTGCTACCAGAATTACCAGAATCTTGCTAGTCTAATAACCAAGTCCAGCATCACAAGAGTAAATTAGAACCAACATATACACAAAATTTCCTATCTTCCAGTTATTTCACCAAATGTTGCGATCCTTCCCAAGCAAAAAATAATATAAAATAAGGCAATAGCTCTACCTGTACATCTCAGATGTATGAGGGACTAAGTAGCAGCACTATTTGTGTCAGGTGCTATTATAATGTAAAGCTATTTACCTTCAACATCACCCACGTAAAAGCATTGCAATCTGTTGTCCTTGATCCGCCCTTCTCATATCCCCATACAAACAAGGGGTTTGGAAGGAATGATAAACACTCCTATAAATTCCAGCTTCTGGGCACAGGATCAGCTTTCACAAGTAACCCACTGAGCAGAGACCCCTTCAGCACAGTTTATGCATCCCATGGCTTTCAGCTGAATCATCACCACCTCAAAATGAACAGCAAAGACTACTGGCAAGCTGACAAAACTGGAATAACCACCACCCATTCAATTCTGGGATACCATACAAGTGCCAGTAACATTTCAGTAACAGATTGATAGGTTAAGGATGCAGAGGTTAGAATCCTAAAAACACTGCAGACCTGCAGGGGTCATCCCACACCTCTATTGCACTACAGCTACCAGATTCTTAAATACAATATTGAAAATGAAATGTGACATGTACAAGGTTCTTTGGTCAAGGGTAAATCTCAAGACATTAATATTTCATGTTTCTCAAATACTTAATATTAACTCTATTTCTCATCCATTGGCAATAAAGAATATTGGGAAAAAATGGTTTAGTATTACATTCACTCGCAAAAACCTCCTGAAATACCCTATCAAAGGGTTTGGGTTTTTTCTTTCTAGTAGTATTACTTCTATTAATTTTGAAGTTTAGAAAATGCTAACAAGAATTCATCAGTAATAGTAAGTGAAAAGAATGACTAGTCTGGTAATAGATCTGCTGTTGCAACTAAGATATCAAAAACAAAAATCAGATTTTAACAAAATAATCCTGAGAACCTGAAAATCTTATCTCTTTTTCAGTCAAACAAAAATCACACTACTGTGTATTCCTGAAGGGGATTAGTAAAATTAGTTCAGTGTTTCAAACATCAAGAATGCTGTTACAGGCTAATTTGTAACAATTTAAAGCCTAGAATACAATAAGAAATAAAAAATATGTAAGATACTTGAAGAAAAACAAACTTTAAATAACCTTAAAAAAATTATATTTAAGAGTTTTCAGCATCAGCATCATTATTCCAGATTGCTGATGGTCTGAATATAGCCTAAATGTTTATAAAATTCTAGTTTAAAATTTAGAAATCATGGTTCCTAATGCTCATATTCTTAAATCATTTTGGTTATCTCTTGATATTTCATTGATTTTACAGACCACCTGTGAAGTTATCAAGTATTTTGCAGATGAGCTTCAGGTCATCTCAGCAGCAGATACAGAACTTGAGACACTTCCCCTCACTTTTGCATACTGGTAGTACCTGCAGCAGCGACAATCATGACTGTAAAACCAATCAGCAGAGCTGATAGCATTTTCCAATCCTCTTATAAACTACGTATTTCTTTACATATCACTGAGATCCCCTGCCTTAGATAATTAAAAATGAAGTTTCCAAAAACCTAATTTACTTCATCTCACTGGAATATTTTTACAGTTTCATTTGGTAAACTGTTAAGTTTACATCACTTGAAAATTGTTTAAGTACCAGCATAAGTATATAAAACCCTTGAGCCAGTATTTAGCAAGGGAGTGCAATTATTTTGCAGGTGGAATAATCAACTTGAGATACTGAGACATAGGATTCCCTTAGTGCTTGCTTCTAGTTACAATGAACTTCATGCTACTCAACATGCATATGAATTCCATGGTACTTTTAACTTAGGCTACTTAACAACAACACATTATCTTCTGCTTTTTAAAGTTTCTCTTATTCCTATGTTTTTATTAACTCATAGAATTGGGAGCAAACCAACTGTAACTTAAGGGATTTAGGATTTTTTGCTTCTTTTGATGTTTGGGATTTTTGGTTGCTTGGATGATTTTCTCTTTTTTTTTAATTGTTGCGTATCAGCAGCACTCAATTTCAGCTAGATTTCAGTACATTTGAAGATCAAGCAGGAGTGCCAGCAACTCAGGAATAATAAATAGCTTTTAGTCTGTCGGTCTCGAAATAGCATTTTGGAAGAAGCTGACTTTCCTTTTCAGGTTCACATCTGCATTGTGACTATAAATACCACATTTTGGTATGTACCATCATAAATAGCACTCTGCAAACACTCCAACAGATTTGGCCACTTCAGAACACAAACCAGAGCCATAATACTGACTATGTTAATTTCCCAGTTCTCATTGTGAGGCCTGAAACTCTCCTACTCCATAAACTTGCTAAAAAATGCCCTACTGTGCAATCTTCTATACCAGCTGTCCATGTTGACCTGAAGAAATTTTAGCTACTTCTTGAGAAGGCAGAGAAAGCAATATTTTGAGCACACACACAATATACATATAGATGGCAGCCTTTTTGGTTGTGGTTTAGTGAGTTTTCTTTTTTTTTTTTCTTTTCTTTCTCACCTTTAAATATGTTGTGCAATCCCCAGGCCTTGAAACCATAACAGAAAGATAGCAGGACATCTTCTATTTGCCAAGGATACTTTCATTGCCATCTCTCCAGGTCACTAAATGCAATCACACTGTCATTCCTATGAAATGACCTAAATTCTGCCATTTATAAGGTTTTGGAAAAATTTGCAGTTAAATGTTATCCTGGAGAATAGGAATTTAGCCAGGGTATACCACAGATCTCTGGTAGTATGCCAGACAAGTCACTTAAAACCAACCTTTTATATGATCATTAGGGTGCGGGTGCCTGAACTGCAACAATACACAAAAATTCAAGTAACAAAATGCATTCTTTGAATGCTTACTAAGATCTACCTATGCTGAGAAATAAGCACCTTAAGTTCTCAAAATTCTGTCCTTATGTTTTGCCAAAGATTTCCTTCAGCAGACCTACCTGAAAAATTAAGATGCCTCCCCCATAATCCTTTAATGAATTGCATGAACACTGTAGTTACAAGCATCTTAAAAAATCACAGAAGAGAAAAATATTTATGCTTTCATTTTCTAAGTAAAACTTGAATACTACACCATAAACACAAACTAGCCTTTTGAGCAATGAAACTAGTCCAAAATATCAAACAGCTGCTCATTAGATTAGAGTTATCCATCTTGAGATGAATCTTACGGTCACATAATTAAAGACTTTCATAATGCACCTATAAAGGGGTGAAATACTATTTCTAGTCCCATGAAAAAGTCTACAACCCCCTTATTGGTCTTCAGAGAAGATAACTTTTCTTCAAAATACACAAATTAAAAGGAAAGGAATAATCAGAAAGGGTCAAACTAGAAATCTGGTTTCTGCTAAAAATAAAGGTGCCTAACAACAAAAGAAGAAAGTCTGTATCAAGTCCCAGTGCAACATAATTCACTAAGACGAACAAAATCACAACCCACCAGCAGCTACAGTAGCTAATAGGTTACTACCTAGCCAGAGTTTTTTCATACATCTATTTTTTTCAGATATATTTATACAAATTTATAAAAGCTTACCAACTGTAGCCATCTGATCACAACACCACGCCTCCTTCCCAAGTCTTATTAGTGATGTGTGATGCTCACTCAAAGGACAAATAACTATATCAGGTTACATTTTTTTATAAAAAAAATACTGATGATCTCTTCCAGTAATAGAAAATTATATTTATTTTGTATAGGTCTACACTTCTTAGGAAAGTATGCCAATCAGCACACTTACTATACAACAAACTAAAATAACCATATTTGAACAGTTCTCACTCGAGACTTTTCCTCAAAATACCACTTATTTCCCTCTCTTTTCTGGGAGTGAGAGTCACAAATTCTTGTGAACTAAAATATGGTAAGAACAACCCAAAAATTTGAGATATTGCTTTCAATATTTTTCAGTAATTCAAGACAGGTCAAGCACATCCAAAGACTGCAGTACCTTCATGATCACTAAAGAAGAGTCACTGGGCTAGAAGTGAAACTTATCCTTTATTAGCAGACTTTATTTCTATTACACCCAAAGTAAAAATAGAACTTACATTTTCTTACAGATTGTCCATAAGTCACTCCAATGTACTCTGCAATTCATGAGTTGTTAATCATTACACAGTCATAAAAGAACTATGTATCTCAAGTCACATTTTTAAAAGCCATTATACCTGTCAATTTTTTAATTTTGTTTTTAGTTGACCTTGAGAAAAGTTCCTATAAACAACATATACAAAGATGAAAAGGAGAAATTAGATAGAAAGCTAACACTTTAAAAGGTCCAAGCCTACCACAGGAACCTTTATGCTCTAGACCTTCATGTGATTGTTTTCACATAATAAAGTAGATATAAGATGTAATGTGTAAAGCTTTTCAAGAGATTGTTGTTTCAACATCCACAAAGCAACATTTATTGATACATCATTCATCTTCCTAAAATTTAAGATTAGGAAAATTATAGCAAAAGCACTACAAAACTAGTTGAGAGGACTCTTATAAGCAACAAGGACACAGCCAAACAGAATGAACCTACTGAAGAAGCCCAGAGAGGTGTCGGATGCCCCATCCCTTGAAGTGTTCAAGGACAGGTTGGATGGGGCTTTCAGCAACCTGGTCTAGTGGAAGGTGTCCCTGCCCACATGGCAGGAGAGTTGGAATTAGATGATTTTAACATCCCTTCCAACCCAAACCATTCTAAGATTCCATTAATTAGATGAAATCTGGTTAAGTACATTAAAAAAAAAGAACTAAGCAGAACTATTTTTGCAACAATCCAGCTTTCATTTCTCTGCCATCTTTCACCCAGAGCATACCTTTCCTCCCTGTTAAACAGATGACAACAGTTGTGTATCAAGGAACATCACCCACAGATCCACTTCACTTTCAGATAGGTATCTGTAGATTCAAACTGCTTCAAACTCTTTCAATTTACGAAATATGAGGCGTGTAAGACCAGTACAATTGATTGATGTCACTGATTTTATTTTTTATATTAAACAATATAGGAAATGCAAGAGAGTTTTTTTACTCCTCCTCTCTCCATTTTCACCATGATTAACACAATGGTCAGTTTGCATAACATTTTCGCAGAACAGTAGATTTAAACCTTATACCTCATTCCCTGACTAAAATAGTGTGAAACTAAGATATAACAGCATTAACTAAAACTAATTCACAGAGCTTTGTGAAACCTTGCACAGGAGATTTTTGCATTCAGTTTTAGATTGTCCCAGCAAATCAAACCGTGGGGATGTCAGAGAAGTAATTAAGCCTCTTTCCTTGAAAAAAGATTGAGTCAGATATCAATAAAATATTTAGGATTCTGGGAACATAATAACATGAAAATAACTAATTACCAGAAATAATTAATTCAGTAAGTTTTCCATTTAGGCAAAGCAAGACAAAGTCTGTATACCTTGAAACTCCAAGCTTCCCTTCCCTCTCTACCAACAATTTCAGTTCCACTTTCCAAGGGAAATAACACCTACCTGATGAACAAGCATGAAAAGTTTCATTGCCAAAATCGTGGTTTTTGTTGAGTTACATTGTGTACTAATAGTTTAAACTTCTATATAATCTCTAAACTATGTTTTTGGCTTATTGCAAAATCTGCAACTGCATGCCAGCCCTATGTCAAAGCATGATTTCTTTCTCTTGCATAGATGGGGACGTTTCTTAAGGTAAACTAACTTTTTGTAAAGCAATACTTTGACCTTTTCCATTTTACTACTCCTACATTTTGGTCCACCTCTGTGATTTAAGTAATTGAAAGTAACACAACTAAAATATGACAGCTTGTGCTAGTTTAATTTTTTCCTTTGCATATAAGCACTTATTTCATATCACTTAGACTTGTTGTGTTACCCTAGTCAATCTAGAACTTTTCATCAACATTCTTTCAAGAGTAGAAAGATCAGGAAAAACCAATACACATGCAGCTTTCTCATTTTATTCCTATTTGCAAATTCAGGATATACTATTCTATTTCACCTTTTTCGGTACTTGAGTTTCCGAAGGAGATTTTTTTTTTCTTTTTTTAGATTCAGTTCTAAATATTTCATGAACACCAAATGGTTTGGTAACATGAACTCCCTTATACTTAGAATGCAATTAAAAAGGGAAAGGAACAAAACAGTCTACAACAAGAAACTGTGATATGTTTGATACTTGCATAAGAAAAATCTACTGGACACATTCTGAAACATTGCTAGATTACTTTCTGTATTTCTACACCATTAGACCTGAATTCTTGTAAAAAATGTTCCTTCTTCAAAAAGTTTCTGCTATCACCTCTTCCCAATATTTCCAGTTCTTAGCCGTATATTCAGAACACACTGTACACATGCCCATGCACATTCTAACACAGAGTATGCACAGAACATATATATAAATATATTTTCAAGAAACAAATTGTAAGATTAAAATTATAGTGAGCCATATAAAATCCAGCATGAAGATTTGAACATTTTAACTGAGCAATAAGAATCTATAGATTCTCATAAAACTTACAGAACCTTTTTTCATGCAAAACCTAAATTTCTAATTCCTGACACCTGAGGCCTTGTTAAATAATGTTTGCTCTTCTGCTTATGAATGCATTTTTCCCAAACAATAAACACAGGCACCCTATGGGATTAAAGCATGACAAAGGTGTAGCTGACTCATGGGATCAATTATAAAGCATCAGTACTTATGCCTTTTGTTCATTCCATGTTCTACTAACAGTTTCTGCAATTTCAGCATAAGTGTATCACAGATGTTAAACGCCATGCTACAAGGCAACAGTGCACTAGTACCATACACTAGACAGAATAAATCTATTCTTATCACCACCTACAATTGTATCACTTGTTATACAGCTTACATATTTCTTTAAAGTTTTAACAAATGCATAGGGATTTTAACTGAATGCTCACAGCTTCCTGCCCAATGAAAGTATGTCAGCATTTTTTCAGTACATTTAACATTCAAAAAGAATCTACACAGTTGTCTTTTCTAAGCTAAAAACAATTTTCAATACAGCCACCGACCCTAATGCCACAGGTACAGCCTTCCCTCCAAACTCGCTGTTAAATTCACAAGCAAGAAAGCCCATGAGCAGGACGACAAGCAGTTTCAATCTCCATGCAGTTTGCCTGTGACAGGTTATTGATAGAACAAACAGAATTTGCAATACTTACTGAGTGTTTCTCCTGCTGGCCCATAACTCCATGGTTAGCTGGGATTGCAAGTGGTTTCATAATGAAGAAACATAAGCTGAACTGAATTTACACATCATGTACCAATTTCTTATGGATGGCAAGTCACCCTCTACAGCATTAAATTAAAAAGAGGCGGAGGGGGTGAAGCCAAGCTGGAGCTAAAAGTGTCACCACTGGTAAGCTCAAACCCCTCCTCGCACTTGTAGTGCAGAGCAGCAACCCGAATGACAGCGTTAGTCTCCATTTTTGTAACACTGAAAGTCTAAGCATGTCAGGACGTACAGAGCCTGATGAAACCCTACATATCCAGCATCCATTCAGAGGAAGAAAATCATTCCCTGAGCCTGAGGAATGGGAAGCTAAAAAAAAAAAAGGAGGAAAAAAAAGCTAAAATGGCTGACTGCACAGAGGCTCCCTCAAAAAGGCTTAATACAGTATTATATTAGTCAGGGTGCAGGAATCAGCCTCCAGCACTCAGCCAAGCATTGTTAATACTCCTGTTTCATTTGCAATCACACACACTCACACATGCAGCCTCCCCCCCTCCCCACCACCACTACCCTCCACTCCCCCAAAATCAGGGCAGCGCACACGAATAGGGACCTCCTCCCCTGACTGCTAATGATGCTGACAGAGTAGTGACCAGTGATCTCTGTTCCACTCAGCTAACCAAGTTTGCACAATTAATCTCAGCAGCATGACATTGATGGACATTTAATTTTATGATGCCTGTTCCTCGCAATCAAGACAAGCACTTCTACCGCCCAAAGAGTCAGCAACTAAAATACAACACAATTACACACAAAAACCCAGAGAATCATGAGTCTGAATGCAATACGCCAATATAATTACGTTATTGTGCTTACTTTGGAAGACCATGGCTGCAGGCAGTTGGCATAGCAACGCACAAGGAAAGCCATTTCCTGGGTAGAAAGAATGCTTCCTTTTCTAAATAAAAAATTCCTCTTAGGATACAAACGGCATTGCTGCTTCCTGCAGAAAGCAAAGACACTGAAGTCTGTCTCTTAACCTGCACACAGGCACACACTCAATGCAGTTCGAGTGATGTAAGTGCATTTCTCTCTCTCTCTCTCTCTCCTCTCCCTCCCTCTCCTTTTATCCACCGAAATATTCCAGTTAAATGGAAGACACATTCCTTGAGGCTCGCCCCCTCCGATACTTAACTGTTTCACTCATTAAGGTAGAGATGGACAATGCAGATAAAACAGCAAGCTCCTGCCTGTGTCTGGTATCAGCCTCGGAAGATCAAGGCATCCCCAGAGGGGAGGGATCCGTTTGCTGCTGGCTCCTAAGAATATCACTGAAGTCAGGGTGGGAATGAGGACCCACGTTTACCTCGCCAAATCCTGAACTGAACACGACTTTTCAAGAAGACAATGCTAAAGCAAAGACATCACCTCCCTTTCCACCCCCTGCAAAAGAGTGCTCCTGCAGAGGTGTAAACGTTGTTATCACGTATTTATAAACGGTGCACTTGATAAGCTCTCTCAGATTTTCAGCAGCTTCACTGCTACACAGGCCACAGACATCCATTCGTGGGCTGTGGGAGGTAAATGTCCAGAACCTTTTAACACACCATTTCATGTCTTTCTGAATACAGCGCCTGCCTCTCCTTGCACAGTGAATATAAAGTTTCCACTGAAAACACATGGGCATACAGGTTGTGGAAGAGATTGACACACATATGGCGTTTATAATTCTCCACTCAGACTGTAACTATGTCTTAAACTTAGAAATATCCCAGTCACTCCCATTTACACTACACCACTTCTCATATTATACTAGCAAAATCACACTGCAGAGGAGCCAAAATGAAACGCAACTCGGGACCATGCTCAAGCAATAAACAAACTATACAATGTACCTCTTGAGAGTCATGAGTTTGTACCACTTGACAGAGGACTGACCAAGCCAGGAACATGGTACTCTTCCATCAGGCTTCATCTTTAGTATAAAGTTCTCTATAACCCCTTCACAACACATTCTTTAAAAGCAGAGACCACCTGGCCTAAAAATAACTTCAAAGTTGTTGTTGTCTTTTTTTAACAAGGACAATAGAAAAAAAAAAAAAAGACAACAGTTGTTACACAGGTACAAATACACAGGGGAAAAAATGGATACTACAGAATACTATGCCATAAAATCTGCAGCTGCCTTCCATCAAATTACATGTCCACTAATAATGAGTTTAGTCAATTACACATTGATTTCTTTCACTCCTGACAATGACTGCTAGTAAATGAAGCTATAAAAATTAGTGGAAATTAATTTTAGTAAAGCCAGAAAACACCCTGAAATATCCTAATCTATTTTTTGCACAGTTATTCTATGAAAATTGTTTCATACACAGCACACAATTTAAATTGAATATATTTACATTTATGAGAGTTTTATGACACTTGTACCCTTGGTCTTGTAGTATATTCTAAAAGACAAGTTATTCTTTAAATTATTCAATTATAACAATTAGTTTAGGATTTTAAAGTCTTTGCAATGTGCCAGTGCAACTAACAGATGACTTTAAATTGATAAATTATGCTTAAGCCTTGTAAAATAGTTTACTGGTGAGTACAATCAACTTTCTGATAAAGCGCTGATCAGAAGTAACAGAAGTTATGCATTCTAGGAAGCTACAGCAAACCCTCTCTAGTACAAAATTAAAAAATACTACTTGTTGACAAAGTAATTAAAAACTTCTTGAGTCTGATTCGGTGGCCTTGCAGTTAACACCATGAGCAGAATTTGAGTGTGGTATTTCATACTCATGTCAGGAAAAAAAAATTGAGTTCTGCCAAAAGCGAAACATCTTCCCAGCACAGGAAGGCAGCACACCACTTTCTGAACTTCATCACACACACAACTATCAACATGCATCCCACTCAGTATCAGTTGATATTTCCAACTAGAATCTAGGCCAGGTTTCTGTGGTATAAGCCTTCAAGAGTAACATGAAAACACGACTAAATCCATTTCATATGAAACACTTTCTTACTACTTATGCTGGTCATTACTATACACCTTTACTCATCTGTTAATAAATTAAGTCAGTATTTTGCACATGATTGCAAAAATTTTTATCAACTTAACAAAGTCTAATTGATGTTCACGTGCATCAAGACTGACAAAAACTTTGTGGTTTCCAAAATAGAAGAAAAGCTACTTTACATTCAAAATGTGAAAAGTGACATTTATGTAATTAGGTAAAGAAAACACCACTCACAAACAATTTGTAAGTCAAAACAATTTCAATAAATTAATGGTCAATTCCATTTCCCTACTCGTTCCTCCTCAATATCACCATTTCCAGGTAGAGTGGTGCGGTGTAATCATATGTACTGTCCATTATCAGTTCACAAAATAATTAGATACAAATTAAATTTCATAAAAAATAATTAAAGCAGAAGTACAGTGAATTGTTATAGGTTACAGGGAAGAATGAGTGGTATTTAAATCAGGGTAAAACACCAGAACAATATATCCTGGAAATTTTCACAAACAAGAATAAATCACACTCATAGAATCTCCTCCAGGCTAAACAATGCCAGCTCCCTCAGCCTCTCCTCATAGGACTTGTGTTCAAGTCCCTTCACCAGCCTCGTTGCTCTTCTCTGGACCTGCTCCAGCACCTCAATATCCTTCCTGAACTGAGGGGCCCAGAACTGGACACAGTACTCCAGGTGTGGCCTCACCAGCGCTGAGTACAGGGGAAGAATCACTTCCCTGGTCCTGCTGGCCACACTGTTCCTGATAAAGGCCAGGATGCCATTGGCCCTCTTGGCCACCTGGGCACACTGCTGGCTCATGTTCAGCTGCTGTTAATCCAAACTCCCAGGTCCCTTTCTGCGTGGATGCTCTCCAGCCATGTCCCCATGGGGTTGTTGTGGCCAAAGTGCAGGACCCAGCACTTGGCCTTGTTGAACCTCATCCCACTGGAATCAGACCATCGCTCCAGCTTGTCCAGGTGCCTCTGAAGAGCCCTCCTGCCTTCCAGCAGATCAGCTTGGGCGTCATCTGCAAATTTGCTAATGGGACACTCAATCCCCTCATCCAGATCATCAATAAAGATCATCAATAAAACAAGACTGGTCCAACACTGATCCCTGGGGGACACCACTGGTGACCGGCCGCCAACTGGATGCAGCACTGTTCAACCACCACTCTCTGGGCCCGGCCCTCCAACCAGTTCCTAACCCAGCACAGGGTGCCCCTGTCCAAGCTATGGGCTGCCAGCTTTTGCAGGAGTATTCTGTGGGAGACGGTGTCAAAGGCTTTCCTGAAGTCCAGATAGACACATCCACAGCCTTCCCCTCATCCACCAGGTGGGTCACCTGATCATAAAAGGAGACCAGGTTGGTCAGACAGGACCTGCCCTTCCTAAACCCGTGCTGACTGGGTCTGATCCCTTGTCCATCCTGTAGGTGTTGTGTGATTGCACTTAGGATGATCTGCCCCATAACCTTGCCAGGCACTGAGGTCAGGTTGACAAGCCTGTAGTTTCCCAGGTCCTCCTTTTTGCGGATCAGCGTGACATTCACTAACTTCCAATCATCTGGGACCTCCCCAGTGAGCCAGGACTGTTGGTAAATGATGGAGAGTGGCCTGGCGAGCTCTTTCACCAGCTCCCTCATCACCTTTGGATGGATCCCATACTTCATAAAAAACCTATGTGCAACTTTGAGTTCATGTGTTTTTCAAAACCCATGTAAGAACTCCTTGCTTACACTTAAAAGTTTGAAAAAAAGTGAGACATTTTTGCAAACACTTCTACACTATTAAAGTGAGATGCTAATAAATCTGATGTGGAAAAATTGCACAAGTTGAGCTATCCCTGCTGCTTTCAAAATACTCTATTTATATAAAGAAATCTAGTATCTCTTCAGGAGTTCCAGACAAGAACATTGAAAAACCTTTCAAAGGTAGCTACAGATGTTTGGACATCCTTGGACTACCCATAGGTTTTGGGATTCATAAACAGTAGTTCTGAATTCAAGGTAAAAATTGGTAGAGATCTCAACAGCATGTATCATCTGACTGTAATGGCTCTCAAATATTTTACATTCTGGGACATAATCTCAAATGGATATTATTCTCCTAAGCAGTGTCAACAATGCTTGGAGTATTAAAGCTTTTTAGGTTAATGACAAATGCTGCAATAACAGATTACCTCAATTCTTCAGTTTCGGGCAGTCATCTTAACTCACAACTATTTACAGGAGTACTTAATTTTTAATACAGATTACATACACAGAAACCATCCTCCATTCTTTTCCCGAAGTACCTCAAAACCAGTAATTATCAGCACATTTTCCTCTTCCCCTTAAACACAATGTAAAGTATCATTTCCTTCATGTTAAAAAACTTAGGCAAACACCAACAGTGCATTCTAAGGTCACCAAATTTACTGCCACTTCATGACTCCAGTAGCTAGAAAAAACACTTACAGTGAAGGGACAATTACACAGATATTACACAGCTGTGTAGGTGGACTAACAGACAGCTAAATTGAAGAGTGCAAGAATGGAGTACATAATTTTAGGAAAATAAGGCAGAACTATCTTCTCTTTCCCCCACCCTCCTCACTTGGAAAGAAGTGGAGGTTTAAAACTTAAATTTAAGCTCAGGGCTATTGGACACAAAACTGTTAAGCTCCCAGAGGCATGTTCTGAAGTTTATAATGCTGATGTCCTCTCCCTCCCACCAACCTTATGAGAGAGATTGCTGAATAACAATCTCATGCTCCCATCAGATTTAGAAACACCAACTGAAACCACTAAAACCCCAGAATAATAATTCATTCAAAATGTCATGATACATTTAAATGCCCCATACAATATATAAGTCTTATTCTAATGTATTTAGACAAATTTACTGCCAAAAATTTAAATCTCTGGCCACATGACCCAATTTCATGCAAGCAAGTTCATATTTATCAGCATAATGCAGACATGGGATGGTCTAGGCACACCTGTCCTATTGGTATTTTCTCAAGAACTTTGAGAACTTCAAAGAAAATTGTTGAATAAAAGAAAATTACTAAATATGTTCTCCAAGGCAGTAAAACACCACTTTGGTCAAAACACCCAGATAAAGTAATAGTATTCACCAAGTTATTTTCTTTATTCATAAAGCTGTGGCACTAACATCATTCTAGATGTTCACTGCACAACTGGCAACACCAAAGCAACAGTTACAATGCAGTAGTGTGTGCTGCTTTGGTAACACATTTACTAAAGTTACCGATCATTCCAACAAATGCCCTTCTGTTGAGCTGCTGCTGCTGCAGATGAATCTATAATCCGGATCTTTAAAATAATGACAAGCCCAGAGCAGTCAGGCTGGTGCCTCAGCTGGGTGGATGTGCCATAGACTGCCAATCATCCCTTTGACAGCAGACTCATTTGTCACCTTCTGTGCCTAGCTCTGTTTTCAGTACAGCAAACTGTTTGCATGCCATCCATCTTAAAATGGGAGCAAGTTGTAGCATTCATAAAATAGTTGCCATTGAATTCTCTTATGTATGACAAATATGTTGAAACAGACATGAAGAAAACCTATTACTGATAAATACTCATCCCAAATGTGACAAGATGTCCCATTTCCAGAATATCTAAATTAGCTTACAAAACTGACTTGAGCAAAGGCTCACGACAGTACCAGAGCACAAACTTTTCTCTGGACTCCATACTTATTTATGCTTTAAATCTAACAATGTTTTGAGGAAGAAAAAAAGAAAAAAGAAAAAGATAACTGTATCTTTTGTGTTCCTGCAACACTTATAAGGTCTTGCATTGCCTATTTTACAGGCTAGATCAAAATTATATATAATATGTATGTTTGTGAAGTCATTTTATGTGATGTGGTTTTTACACAAAGCAAAGTATTTTTACTTACACAAACAAAGTTTAATGCATATTAACATGGCTTTAAAACTATAAATTATCATTATTAAATGTTAAAAATTAGACATTGAAATTTGAGGTATTAGTGATTTCAATTTGCAGAATGGTCACAGATTAGTTTCACTGTCTTAACAGTTTCAGTACTTCAGCAGTGGAAAAAATGCATTCTGTGAGGATAGATGGAAGTTTTTCCCAACACTCACAAAATTTTCTCACTTTGGTGTAAGGACAAGATTTAATGTGTGCGTTAATTAAATTGGAGAACATGCAGAAGTGCTTTCTGTTTTTAAACTGTGAAAAAACACATGAAAATAAAAAAGTAAACACGTGTAAGGTCAAGAATCATGATATCAGGCATTCAGGACAAGCAAGTTCTTTTTATCACATCCAAACAACACTTTGTCATCCATACCTGCTGGGGACAAGGTTTACTACTGAGATACAAATCAGCCAACTATCTTGGAGGAAAAACAAACAGAAAAAATTGCCCACAAAAAAACTCACATATCATTGTGCCCATACCAATTTCACAGCAGGAATCCAGGGACACAAGTTCTTCACTCATGTGAGGCAACCCTAAGATTTCACATTCTTTGCTGCGTAATAGTGTAGGAAAACTTCATGGAAGCTGGATAAACGTATACCTCTTTCGTGTGTGTCCTACTACTGCACTGTTAAAATGTAAGAATAAAACTCAGGGACTTTTCTGAGGTTAATCAACCATACAAATTCTATATTGTTATGGTCATTAGTACCACCATTGAAACCACTGTTCCTGAAATATGCTGACACGTTTGAATCACAAGGATGATAGTTCTGGCACAGAACTGAACATTCCTGAGACCACCCCAGGAAGGGGAATAATTATTTAATGTTTCAATGTGAAATATAAATGAATTAAAAACAAACATATTTTTCAATCTTCTATAAATGCTAGCTGGTCTTCTGCTGGGTTTTATTGTTTATTCATCGCGTGACTTCAGTGGTAGTGGAGGGGCAATATTTCTGTTCTAAGCTAACACGATATGGTTTCTAAGAGTTATCCTTGAACTCACTTAGAAGCTTTAAGGGAGAATCTGAAATTCTCATCACCATGTTCAAGGTACAGACATAGATGGGACCAGCAGAAAACCACCATAGGTTTTCCCAGTGCCCCACATAATAGTGGAAATTCTGTGTCTTTTTTATACCTTATCTGTTGTTAAGTCCTTTCTGCAATCATCTTTAATGTTTACTTGGACATCTCCTAGAGCAACTTATTATTTATCTCTCGTGTTATGAGGAAGTTTAATTTCGAAAGGGCTGGTAGTTGTTACAGAAAATTTTCATTCACTTCAATTATCTGTTGGAAGGAAATAACTTGTGCTTTTGTCTCCGGTCATAGTCGCATGCAAGGAGACTCTCCAAAGAGCCTACTCCAGGGGTTTCCAATTAAAATCAACACTGAAGACAGTTTACCAGTGAAAGATCATTTTCTTTTGGGAGAACTCTCTTCTCGTGCCCCTGCATATCCTCTCTTGTGTAATGCACAATACATTAACATATCCTGAAAGCTTTGTGTAGGGCCTCTAGCAACTGTACAGAAATAATTTATCCAGACTTTTCACTTTTATAAGTAACAAACTCCATTTAATTTCAGTTGTCCTTTATTTTAAAAATAATTATCAAGCAAAATGAGCCAATTTGCTTTTATATAGGAAAAAAGTAAAATCATGACATTATATCCTTCAAATAAAGAGAATCTAACACAAAGTTCGAAGAAATGCCTTTCCCTCTCCTCTTCCCAAATCAATCAGGAAGCCAACTACCACCACCTGATGGACATCCCATTTTGCAAATGTTTTACATTTTTTCCTTGCAATTACAAGATCAGTTACCTAGAAGTGCCAAATAAAAATAGGTAGAAGTGTACCTACCAAACTGACTCTCCCCGACAATTTGGTTCTACACTGTTTTATATTCCAAGATTGGTGTCAGAATGCTTACTTTTAAGATGGTCTTCTGTGCATCACAGATCATTTCAAGACTTTAAAATTAGTTAGCCGCAGGCCTTTACATTCATCAAATTACAGTGGTCAAGAGTAATACAGAGAATGTAATTCAGAAGTGAAAGGAAGGAAAAGCAAAATATTTTACATTTTAGCATATGCACACACACACATAAAATAATTCAAAACAGAGTGAGAGCACAACTGGGTAGTTTTTATGTCAGCCACATCAACAATACACGTAACACCTGCCAACTGTTCCAGATACATGTCAAAACTTTACTGTCTGAAAATTCAGAATTAAGACTAACCACTCAAACCCAAAGCCCAGCTCCCAGTACCCATTTGTGGTGGGGAAAAAAAGTGATTTTCCCCCTGGAGTTAAAAAAATGGTAACCCCCAAGGGGGTGGTGTCTTGATGTTGACCCAATCAGCGCCCCTGCCAAATTTAAACATATCACACCAGATCGGAAAAGAAGGATGATGATGTAGTTGGAGGAGAAGTGGCCATGTTCTGAAGCCACAAGGAGAGAGAGGGGCCAGGAGCCCCGCTGGGGGCCACGGCCTGCCAGCCCCCTGGCTGGGGTTGCAGAAACTTGGAAACAGTGTTAAACTGGACCGAGCTCTGTAACTAAGAGCTGGGGGAAGTTTCCTTGCTGTGAGTGGACAGCCAGAGATACTGAAAGTGGCAGCAGAGCAGCAGTGAACGGAGAGCTGTGGCAGAAGGCCAAGACGATAAGAAACAAGCAGCAAAGACGGCACGCAGCTAAGCAGAGAGACACAGAGATGTCTGATGGAGAGAGTGAGAGAGAGAGAGAGAGAGACAGTTTTGGGGTAAGAACCAAAACCCCTTTGAGACTCCTCCTAGGAAGAGGGGGTGGACTCCTACTTGAGGGGAGTCTTGGAATGCAGCAGCATCAGAGATAGGAGCTGAGAAGTTCAAGACGTCCTGGAAGCTGGACCGAGATGTCCGGATGGAACGTGGGGGAAGTGGCCTTGTTCCGCGCTCCTGCTGCTGCCATGCTGGCAGTTTCGAGACAGAGCAGAGGAGCTTTGATAGAATGCTTAGGGCAAACACTGAACTGAAAGCTGCCCTAAACGTTCTGAATCAGGGGGAGCTTAAATCCCCTGAGGAAGGGACTGTCACGAAGATCTCTGCACTTTGTGATATGATGTGGTGAGGTGAACCCTTGTCCCGGCTATCTCAGTCCATGGGGGAGAGAGACCTTCACTTGGAGTCGAAGAGCTGAGAGGAGTGAGAGGAGACCCCCTTGTGTGTAATGGAGAGAGATCCAGCTACAACTCCAGCTATGATTTCTGTATTGGAGAGGAGAGACACTGCTGCCCTGAAAGTGGAAAGGATCTTTCCTTCTTCCCTTCTGGACTTTTACTGGAGAGAGAAGAGATTTGATCCAACGTAAATATTGCTTTATCATAGGAGAGATAGTTAGGATTATGTATATAAATGTATTATAATATTTTTTTGTGTAATAATTGTAATATAATTCCCTTTGCCCCATACTGAGTCTTGTGTTGTGTCTGGAAAACCCCTCTCACACTGGAGTGAGTTGTGGGAGGGGGGAGCTTGGACTCGGAAATTGGATTTTTGGGGGTCTCAAACCACGACACCATTACTCACACAACAGAATACTAACACTTTAACTAGACTTGTCATAAAACAAGAGAAGTTTTTTTTCATCATACAAAACAAACAAACAAACAAAAACAACAAAAAACCCCCAACAACAAACAAACTAACAAAAAAAGGTGAAGGAGAGGTAAAGAACTTACACACAAAACCTTGTGTGTACTCTGCTTTACTTAGGACTTGTTAGCTCTCCTGAACTGAACTGTCACCTAACAAAAGATGCAAGCATGGATAATAGCATTTACACTCAGCAGGATGTAGCCAGGGCACTGTAATACACACATCTACCCAATTCAGTAAAAAAGAGTTTACACATCACACACTGGATGTGCTCCAGCACCTCAATGTCCTCTTTGTAGCGAGAGACCCAAAACAGAACACAGAATTTGAGGTGTGGCCTCACCAATGCCCAGTACAGGGGGATGATCACTGCTCTGGTCCTGCTGGCAACACTATTTCTGATACAAGTCAGGATGCCATTGGCCTTCTTGAAACTTGGACATTATATTTTTCCCATGTTTCAATTCTGCACATACTTTCTTAGTTGCTCAGGATATTTTAACTACTAAATTTTTTAGCTTTTCAGAGCTTTGAAAGTCACTCAGCAAACTGATAATTTGAAATTAGTCAAGTCAAATACAAGGCATTATTAAAAGTACTCAGAAACAGAACCTTTTCTGGAAAGACTGACACCTTATACTAATAATTTTATCTTGAAGTCACTGTGTAAAGCTCAGCTCACATAGCAGTGGCTCTGATGCTTGGGAAAAGAAATTAATTGGCAGCTTCTTTCCATCCTTTAGTGGGCAAATATCCACATTAGGACTATCACTCATGATGTCTGTCTGTATACAAATACCAGACTTGAAAGGATCTGTATTTGGTATTCTACAAATATAATGCATAGGTAGATCCCATTTCCCCATATGTACTTTATATGCAGACATTGTTCCTACCTGAACAACCTTATCCTAAGGAGGATATTCCTTTTAAAAATATGTATATGTTTGCTTTTATAATTTTCCTCAGCTCTAATCAAGTTTAAGTGGTGGAAAAATCAACATTTGCATTTACTTACATTATGCAATGATCAGTTTAGAAAAGCTATGAAAAATTATTTTTTGTGCTGCATGAACAACTTTCTGCTTTGACAACAAACCTCATATTTAGTTTTATAATCTACATCTCAGACAAACAACCTTTCATATAATATAAAGTCAGTAACAGCAATAAAACCATGCTACTCTGGAAAACCTATGCTATTATTAACCAAAATTTCATGTGTGTGTGGTCATAAAGTACTGGCAACTCCAGAAGCTGTAAATAGGACCTAGTGTCATTAATGTGTCTAAAAAAAAAAGAAATATTACTGACACTTCAGTTGCAGAAAATACTGCATAGCTTCAATGTTTCTCTTTGAGTTTTCAAATCTAATCACAATTACAAATCCAGTTATGACATCAATGTGAGCCCTTCCAAAGGGAATGGAAGAACAGTAAATCCCAATGGATCTAAGAGTTCTGCAGCAAGGATGATGTAATATATAAAAATAGACAACTCTGACAGAAGCTGCAAGTTGAGTAAATAACACACTGCATGTCATTAATTTTGCATTAGCTTGCCAGTAGTCATTACTAGAAGGATGATGAACTAACAATTTTGTTTTGCTTCAGGTGTTACACAAAATAAAACTATAGCATTGCTCATATATTAACAATAATACACAACTTAACATATAATTTGAAACAGTAATAGTCCCTTAGAGCATGGAGGAAGGAAGGAAGCTGTGCAGCTAAAAAGGTTGTGCTTTGCCACAAGACACAGAACACAGGGATGGGAATTACTTATTGCCCTTACAGCATTACCAGTGGATGTTCCCATAAAGAAACATCCAACTTCCATACAAAAAAATGGTTAATGGGAACCATCCAAATCATCTCAGACATTTCACATTTCAGATAAAATTACCCCACAATTTTTGTAGTGTCTCACTTCAAAATACACCTACATATATAATACAGTCACACACTTCAGGAATTAATGGTACTAGATGTGTTCAAATACTACAAATACAGTAATTTTGTATTACTTCTTAGTATGATGTACACATTGACTTCACTCCAAATCATGAGTAAATTATCACCATCACAGAATAATTTGTGTGGTTTTGAAATTGCACACTGAATTTTGTAGATGAAAAGCAACTAAACAAATATCTGTCTGGTAAAAGGATACTTGCACTTGTCAATGTTAAGAACTAGGTCCTTTCTTTTATTAATGGAACATTCAATACAGTATATTTTATTTTCACTATAAACATTAAAAATACTAAATAAATTATTTTATACTATTTTGTTATTAATAGAGACAAATTTTTTTGAGCAAACAAGCACACATTAATGATGCTAACATGTTTAAAACACTTTTGCATACCATGCTACTTCCCATCAGCAGTACACTGCAAATTTAGGTATGCATACAATTATGTTTTGAATTACCATTTTTCTCCGGACATTACTTAAATTAATTTGTTTTATAACAAAGAACAGAATGAGTTCAGTTCAATTTCTATTTAAGTCAGGTAACCTTTTTGCTTTCATTTTGCATAAGGCACACAGCAGAATCTACTCAACTTCCTCCCTCCTTGCTCTTCACATTCTTCCTCTATCTTGAGGAAACTCAGTTACCAGCAAGTTCAAAAATTGAATCTATTTAAATTGATTCAGCTGCCATAACTCATATGAGCCTCTAAAGCCAAAACCTTCAAACATCCTGTGCTCCAAACATTTCTGACGACCAAGCGTACCTGACCTCAGTAGTTTGTTTTTCTGTGCATTTATTGCCTTTGTAAACAGACTTGGTAAATGTAATACTTCCAAGGTCAAGGACGCTTAGAAAATTGTTTTTCCCTCCAACCTTTCCATATTCTTTATACCTTTTTATGAAGTCAAGCTTTTAATGTGTCCACACCTTTTTGTTCGCTGCCCTATCAAATAATTTTCTTAGATGTGGTTTGGTTTTTTTTACTAAAAGAAAGCTCTTCTTGTTAATGTGAATACTCATGACTGAGTCTGTTCTTTGCTTTTTGTTTTATTAAGTGATCCTATATTAGAATGAAAGTTCTAGATGATCCCAAAAATCATCAGGAACATTAAAAGCTGCAGCTATTTACAGGCTTAAAAGACTGACAGTGTTCCTTTAAACCGATTTCTTGTGACTGGGTATCTGACAACTGTTCCTACTGGTTCAAACTAAAACAACTGAAATCCTACATGTAATAAATATGACTAAGTACACTATTACATTGGCATCAATGTACTATTGAACTTATTATCAATTTATAATGCCTTAACAAGAAGACACTATATCAAACTACTGCAAAGACCATACTCTCGAGAAGCAAGCACATATAAGGTATTTCATGATCATATGTAGTGTGGACCATGGAAAGACATCCAGCAGTATGTATTTTACAACATGCAACATAAAAAAACCATGCAGAGAAGCAATGGTATTAGGCTATTTTTTAACATTAAGTCTCATCCCAAATTATACTGGACATCTGTAACCAAGGGGTAAAATTGAATCAGCTTTTTTGAATTCTCATCTACTATGTTAACCACCAAAAAACACTGCTTGTCGTTTTGGAAACTTCCACATGACTTCAGCAGCCAGACACAGTGAAGAAAGGAAAACAAAGTTTTGCATCAAATTCAGGCATAAAAACTTAAAATTCATGAGTTTTTAAATCCTTCCTAAATGTAGTGACATGATACACAGTAGCTTTGCAATGTAATTTTGCAGACAAAGGAAAAGGTAAATTTGTTTCATAGAACAATCTGAACATAAATTTTCAACCCAGGAACTTCAGACTCTTGGCAGACAGTATGAATCCAAACGGTATCAGGAAAAAAGGCTACTTTGTCAATGCTTTGTACTATTAATTTTAAAAGAAGATGGGGCAAGAAGTTTTCTACAATTTGCTACTAAATCAGCAGGCTCTAATATTTTTTTAAAATAACACACATCAAAAAAAAAGCTAGGAAAACCCTTACACTTATTTTTTCAGGGAGTCATGGCTGCAGACAAGACTTGACTCAGTAACATTAGACATGGTTTCATTTCCAGACCTCTTCTCATTTACATTTTCAGTCAACTCCTTCAAATAAAATCCAGAAGGAAGACTTGTCTGCCCTAAACACATCTCACGACAGCTGTCTCAAAGCAGTGCATGAGGATAAAATTGTTACATCCTTGTAACTGGAGTGGAAGCCAGGGTTATTGATGGCTCCATGCCTACCACTCTTTTCTTTCCAACACCGGATAAACGGATTGTCACCTCACGTGAATCTCAAGCTGAATGGGATAAGAAAGGCTACTAAAGGCAGAGATCCCTTTTGCAGGGATTTCAGCAGCTGGCTTTAGCAAGCCTGGCTGAGAATGCACTAGCAGCAAATTTCATAAGCCTGTTAACCAATTCAAATCTAGACAGATTATCACAGAGTAAAACACCACACATAATCCTACTGTTCAGCGCTCTCTGCAGGTGCTTCAGCATTATACTTGCAGGCCTACCTGCATATCTTTAACTGTACACCAGTAAGCTTTGATACTTTGCCTTTAGCAAAGTAAAGACTACAGTACAGACTAAAGCCCACATCGCAGTTTACATACCAAGTTTAGACAGACATAGACTACCAGAAACCAGGGAGTTACAAATTACTACTCTATACCACTGAAGAACAGTACCTTATTTTGGACAAAGTTATTTTTCCTTTATGAACTTGTATTAATTTACACTGAATATGTCATGCATTATATACAGAATAACCAGCTTAGCAACACTCAGACCGAGTATGACTAATTTTTCACAGATGTACTGAAGCCACAAAGTTTACTGGCAGTAAGATATTACAAGGAAATCTGCCCTTTTTTAAATTCACTCCTCAGATGACTATTTAATTTTAAAGTTTTAAAATCAAAACAAAAACAACAAACAGTCTAAGGGTAGAAAAAAAGCCATGTAGGTTCTCAGGAGAATGGGTCCACACTCGATTCAGTCAAGTTGCTTTAAACAAGGGCTTTTTATGAAAAAATGAAGTAGCCTGAAGTAGATACACACAGAAATAAAATCCACATTCAGAAGTTAAAATCCAATTTCGACTATTAAGCAAGGAGGTGTTACTACTAATCTAGTTAAAGACAATTTCTCACACTTGAGAAGCACAAGGAAAAATTTTCTAGATTCAAGTGAGAGCAACTCAAACTCATCAGTATTTTTTTCTTTCCTGAAAAAGAACTGACCAATTTTACCAAACTACAAAAGGTGGTAAAAGGGATGCAATTTTATCAGGCTGATAAAACACATTTTTATTTCCATATACTATGAAGTTTCTATTTTTCTTACCCTAGAAATCAGCAATGCTTGTTCCAAAAGTAACATGCCTAAATATGATATTCAACATCAGATTTCACTTCAAATGATCCTTCAAACATTACAGTAAGTTATTAAAACACTATGAAGTATTTCAAATGCCTATCATAATCTAAGTAGTACAATATCACTCCTAAACACAGTATTTTAGTAATCATAGCTTACTTCGGATTGTGCCACTGAAAAACTGGGGAGCACTGATGGCAATATACATATTGAAGAAAGAGCAAATTTCAGCCTAGAAATCACTCCTCTACGATACTGGAAACATATTGAAATTTGAACCCTCTTAAGTGTTTTAGATAAAGGAATTTGACAATGTGACACAGGAGGACCTTTTAAATTAAACATATTTCCTGATAAAATAGCAGAAGAATTGACCAAAGTAATGTTTGAAGAAAGGGAGACTTTTTAAGCTAAAAAAGTCGTTTTAATTTGCTTTCAGCTCTATCACAAGAGATTTCTCAAGCATAACAGTGGGGACATTTAACAGTTTGACAAGACACATTCTTATCAAACATTGTGTTTAATGGATGCTCAGTATTTATTCACTTTGGCATTGACAAACGCAACTGCAAATGCCAGTTAAGTTTAAAAGATGTCACTCAGATCTTCATATTACTTTGAGTGTATTTGAGGTCTGATATCAGGAAAAGCTTCTATATTTTGTTTGGTTTGGTACCATTCCAAGATGCTTGATTTATTCAGGCACATTCTTCTCCCTAGCTTGGCAAGGTCGTCTTTCAAATAATAGCCATTTATGCATTTTTTCTTAGGAGTCTACAAAATCCAGCCTCTTCTTACTGAGTCTTCTTACACGTGGAAAACAAGCAAGAAAAACCATGACAAATCCTTTTTGTTGCTTCTTTAGTGCTCATCTTGTCACACTCCATTTCCCTCTACTGACATACTAAAGTGTTATGGGGGCCAATTTTTTAAGTCCTCTGTGTCATGAAAGAGATACTTAAGTAAAATGTCTGTCAAATATTAAATATTTTATATATACCCTTTGCTTATACTTCTCATTTCCTACAAATCACAGGACATCAAAGCAAGGAAGGTCAGTCAAGATGGCAAGAGACATTGTGCTGTCAGTAAGTTTCGTGTTTACATTTGTATTTTTATATCATAGTGAAATTGCTGAACTAACAAAGCAAAGGCTATGAGGCAATTTTAGTCATAACGTAGCATCAGTATTATGATACCACACTGCAAACCCACAAGTAAATTGTTAGTGGACCATACACAGTAAGTTACAATACCTGAGGTTTAGTGCATTCCTGTGAGCCAAAATGAAATGAATGCCATATAGGAGGAAAGGAAAAGATGAACATTATCAGACATGCCATAGTACATTCCACCACTATGAAGATAATGTTAAAATTCTGTTAAAGAGGGTCCACCGTCCTCCACAAGTTGTTTCTATTGCAGAAAGCCATGCCACAACTGAGAGCACTGCATTTCATTTTTAATTCTTGGAAAGCACAGCCATGCATCTGCATTTAAGATCTACATTTTGCTCTATGTTTTCATGAAGATATAGAAAACTTTCTTCAGAAAATACTGTTTGAAATTTCTGAAGAAAAGCATTCAGAGATTACTGTAAATAAAGCATAATAATTTAACAATAAAAATAATAATTCCACATGCTAACTATGGATTTAGGGTAAAACAAAATATAAGAAAATTATACACTGTGAAGACTTTGAGAATGCTATCAAAACGGCTTTATTACTTTGAATCTTATGTAAATAACACCTAAACTAGAACACCCACACGGAAGAGCAAATCTGAAAACAAATGCATCATATTAAGCCTCTTTCAATTTGACTTTAACACATTATTTACTACAATATCTGAACCTCTGGGGTTTTTTTTATATACTTCTTTCTTTATTTACCCAAAATTAAGAAGTAGAAACAAAGATGACACCCTGACAGATGTTGGCGAAAGAATGTATAGGCAATAAGTCCACAGGATATGTGCTATGTTTCAAATTACTATGTGTTTCGAAAAAAATCCTGCTTTTTTCAGTCAATTTTTCAAGAAATTAAGACCAAAAAAAAACAAGGTCAAGGGACATAAAATATGAATGGAGAAAAAACAGTGTAGCCTGTAAATGTATGGATAAAACAACAGAAATAACATTGCTAGTAGAAGTGAATGAGAGAATAACGTCTACAAGATCACCAAATACTGTAAAAATAGGAGGAAATGGACCAGCGTGAAGAGTCTTGACTACGTTTTAAAACTCATTTGAGCTTATTTGACTTAATTTGCTTTGAAAAAAAATAATAAGCTCGGTCATATGCATCATATTACACTTTGAAAAGCAACATTTGACTGTAACTGCTGAAAATTTTAGAGTTTATTTGGCAATCTCTTCCAACTCAACATGAAATCTTGCTCGCAATGAATTTCCAAACACATACACAAAGCCATTATGAACTTGCACAACAGAACGGCACATGATAGACTTTTGCTCTTAAGTACCACTTAAGCTTACAAAAACTCATCAGGCGTACCTAAAGTGAAATTTATACAACAGGCAAGCTCCTGTGAATGCAAATGGCACTGTGTAATCTAAACACTGCCCTTCTAGAGGTAGGTACAGATCACACTACAACTGCTTGCTAAGCACAATGTACACATCTAAATAATATGGACAAAAGCAATTCTTCCTGTAACTCCTATAAAGTACAATACCACGATTTTATTTTTTTTTTTTGCAAAAACAGGTCAGTAAAATGTTTTATCTTCAAACCAAATGAACTGGCTTAATCCATATTAAATTTGGAGGCAATTAAAACTGCACTGAAAATTAAACCATTAAAAGCTGTTGTATAAACAAAACCAAATTGTTGGTATAAAATGTAATTATTCAACTCATGAAGAAAAGCCTGTATAAGTAGCAGATGTAATCAAACATCTACACGCTTACAGACACACACTGAATATACAGTGAACTGGCAAACAAGTCAAGGAATAAGGATGAAGGAAAAATTGAAAACGCCTACAACTGCCCTGTATCAAAGACAGTATTTTAAAAACTGAAGTATTTAAAAACTAAAGCTCTAATGCTACAAATTTATATGTATATGGTTACATTGTGAAAAATTCAGCCCAATGAATTCAATGAGATTAAATATGCACAAAGTTATTTATGCCCATGCCTTTACGGTTCTAGTAGATTTAGGGCCTTAAAGAAACAAATAATAGCCAAAGACAAACAGCTTTTCCAGCATTTTCCTCACAGTTGAAATCAATACCAAGCAAACATATTAATCTAATAGAGCTTTTCTCAGTTTAAAACCCATATAAAAAATTTTATAGAATAAGTTTTAATTATTAGTTTATTTTCATCTCAAGAGAAAGTCTGGAAACTTTCAACATGTATAGATTTCCCCCCCCCCCCCCAAAAAAAAGCAATCAATGACCAAATGATTTCTTTGATGACGGGCCAACTATGTAGCTCACTAAAACCCAAGTATAAAGGGCTGACACCAGCATAAGTTAATTTAAATTTAAGTTCTGGATACCAAAAAGAAATGAGAGATCTAATCAAAGTATTTGGTGTACTGCAATGTAGCACAGCCCTTTTCAGGCAACACCTGTTATCACATACAGCGAGTGCTTCTCTAACTGACCTTTTAACATAGTACACTAAACTAATGCTACTGTAACTTAAGAGAAAAAGGAAATGAGAACAGAATTGCTTTCACAGTTTCCCATAATGACTGGAAAAAATAATACATGACATTCACGGTCAGAAACACACGTTCACCTCTGAACTAAGATGCAAGCTGCACACACGTTCACTACTGATGGAGCCAAACTCACATTATTTTAAGGGGAAAGCTCCCTACAGAAGCACACTTTAAAGATACCAGCAAGTTTAGCCATTTTGATTGTGTTATTTTCAGTAATTTTCATGTTTCTGTTCTTTTGTGAACAATAAATACAGATAGCTTACCGTATGGTAACCTCTAGGTAGAGGTGGCTTCCCCACAGGATAAGGGTCAACAGTATCAATAATTGTTTGTCGTTCCCCTTTCTGGTTGATTTTCCTAAACCTTCTTCGAGACTGCCTGTGAGATGCTTGACGCTGAAAATATGCCTCACTTTCTTCCATATAATCAACCTACAATAGATGCGAGAGAGGGTGTCATTTCCCACAAAAAATAAAAATGCTTCTTGTTTGAAACAACAAATCCTACTTTCAAAAACAGCAGCTAGCTTTGAATTTCCTGCATTTTCAGCATTAAGAGTGAAACCATTACTAAAAAAAAAAAATATATCAACATTAGTATAAACAGCATCACTGAGTATGAACACTTTTCTAAAAGGACAGAAGAAAAATTCTCCCTTTCTCACCCTCTTCTTACACTTGCACAAATACAAACATTTCACCACTCAAAATATTGCAGAAAGAAAACTGGTACACCATTAATATTGTTGTTATATTTACTTTTACAGATTTCTTGTAAAACTATAGTTTTCTTGTGCTAGCAAAATACCAGAAGAGTTTGTAGGTTTGTCGGGGTTGTTTTAAGCTGCTTTATTATTATAGATAAGCAGAGATGCTTTGAAGTATTAATCGCACGTTAGCTTAAGTAATTAATGTTTGATTGAATTAAATATATTCTCAGCCATCTGAGGTTTTTAAGACTAAATTTGAACATTTTTAAATTCTGCCAACTTTACTGAGTGAAGGGAAGGTTATTTTGCTAGCAACATCTGCTGTAGTCCAGTGGCAGAATAGCATCGTCTTTGAGGCTCCTGCCAGCTCAGGATGCCTCATCTGAACAAATACAGAATCAACAGGCTAAATTTTTTATTAACAGATCAGTTCATAATACAGGCATGACAATTATCTAAGCCATATAGAGATGGCTTAAATATAGACTGTGATATTAAACATTTTTTCCTAAAAAGTGACAGTTTATGTAAAGCTTGCAGAAGGTCAGGAAATTGTGGTATAATTTGAAGGTTGTAGAAGGGATTAGGTTACTTGTTTGTTACCAGTTTGTGTAACTCACAAGTACAGGGAACAGTTTGTTGTCCCAGTTTTGTTCTCTAAAAGTATACAATTTAGTTGGTTGTAGCTGTGTGAACGGCTGTTTTTATCACTCAAACAATGTAAGTATGTAAGCAAAGAATGGTAAGAAAGTCATGTGTGAAATCTTATATTTATTAAATGATCACATGCAAAAGAGAAAACTCTAAGTTGTATTGGAAACTGAAGTGTTACTAACCCTGGTCTGTAAACTTTGAAAGCAACCGAGTGAAAACGTTCTTACCACAATCATTTCAGAGGGCTCTAGAACAATGCATTCACATCCACGCCTCATGCTCCCAGCAGAACGCTTGCCAAAACTGAAGAACAAAAATATTTCAATTATAAAAGAGATCTGAGCTATAGCACAATTAATAAGCATATTTACATCTTATCCAGATACTGCAAAGCAGAGAAAAAAATGTACATACCTCTACACAATACAAGTTTCATGTATATGTCCTTCGATAGTGTCCTTGGTTATCAGTTAATTAAAACCTATTTTGTATTTACATAGTTCCCTAAGAGTATTTGCTAAATAAGTCTATTAACACTAAAACAAGTGTCAATCAAGAGCTGCCTACTGAAGAGGTATAGTTGATTCTGAACTACATTACAGAGTTTGATCTCGTATCTTCTGACATTACAGTATTAAGTTACCTAAGCTATCTGCATTTCTATAACGAAAGCTAGCTGGAAGACCAAGAAAATAATTAAAAGGCTGATCAACTTCAATTAACTCTTTTCCACTTAAAATAATAAAATAAGGAACATGAGTGTATTCCCAAACTGAATAGATGAGGACAAAAGGTTGTTTTGCCCTTTCATGACACATTCCCACTGCAATGCAATAATTAAACATGATACTATTTTGTTTCCTGCAGGATAAAACAGAAAGGCTTTTTAATTTTAGTTTCTGGAGCGCTCTGCCTGTATTAATGAATGTGTGCACCTGCAGGTTTCACTGCAAAGAATCCTCAAAATGCAGATGTAAAGGTGGAGTGCAGAGAACCAGTACATAATTCAGTGAAATACAGAACCTTTAGAGTTAGATCCTTAATCCTACACCATCGGAGTAAAAGAAAGGCAGCCAGTTAAAGTTTGTTTATGGGCTATGTGATTCCTCCTCTGGGTAGGAATGCCAGGTCAATGCCAGACCCTTCCCATCGCAGACTGCAGGGCAGGAGAGACAACAAAATGAGTGGAACTTCATGACCCCGCTTGTAGTTTGCTGTAACCAACCTATGCTATAGTTTGCAAAGAGCCAATATAACCATTTAGCCTTTCCCTTTCTTCAATTGGCACCGTGCAACAGACATGGGAAACCTTCCTATCTGAAGCCCACAGGGCAACAGCTTGAAAAACAAACCAGACTCAGTGAAATGGTAAAATCTGAATTTTAACCAATCCTGTAATGCACAGTCATGGTAACACAATGAAACAACAATGTTTGAGAGAGGTAACTTTTTTAAGCTTTATTTCATATCCCATTTGGAACAGTATATCTAGTCAGTTCATATCTATGCTCCTGCCCCGCCTGGCGATTAGTAGAAATGAACAACTTAACTCACTACCCCAAAGGCTAATCTCTTGACAACAGCACATTTATAGGCTCAAAAAGAAGGCAGTCAGATATTGAAAAGAAATGCCAGCTGTGCTTATTCATCAAAATAATAATCGCATTTAATGGTACATGGGACTTCTACAATAGAAAAAATTTTCCAGAATACTAAGCTTCTTGAAAAGAAACATTCAATAAAGAAGTCTCTGGACAAAATGCTTATTTTCCTAGAGGCAAACACATGGTTCCTCCTATAGTCCAGCAACAAAACACAGGGTTCTTTACTCTACAATATCATCTTGAATTTTATCCAATTTCAACTACTCTTAAGGACATGAGAAAATGAAGCCATTATATTGATTCGTTAGACTGTTGCAAAAGTGGCAAACTTATATTTTGGTAAATAACTGGATCCATACACACAGTTTTTCCTTAAAAACAGAAAGGATGAGGAGAGAAAGCAGAAAGTAAGTCAACTCATTTATTGAAAAACAGCAATGCAAAAAATGGTGATTAGGAAGTCAACTTATTTGATATTCTAATTGGAAACAAACACAAATATTCTTACCACTTAGAAAACACTTATTGCTGTATTTCTTTTTTGCCAACCCATTTTTCTAGTCTCACAGCAAGTACTCATTTCAACAAAAAAACATATAAACACTTTTCCCCTCCACCATTTCTTTTTCCTCTATTGCTGACCGTAAGTATCAACTTTAAAACTTCTGTTTGTTGCTAATCACTGCTGACATGCAAAAGTTTCAAGCTTTAGAAAACACAGTAAAAACAAAAAGCTGTGTTTTGGATGTGTTTCTCTATTCTTGAATAACTTGTTTGGATTTTACTCTTCAGCACCAGGGAACAGGCAGTCAACATATTAAGATAGAAGGCATGCATTCAGTTAGTATAAAAAAAATTCTCGATTTCTGTCCCCAGTAACACGATGGTTCTCACAGCAAATAACCATGTCATTGTTGTACTGCTCAGATTCCTATGACAGCATGAAATTTATCAGAGCAGACAGTGCATCACATGTATATATTATCTTTGACCAAAGATCACAAGGCACTTCAGGTTGCAAATAAACTCTCTAATCTTTGTGAAGTATTGTAGGAAAGAAGACAAGTAAATCAAGGCATAAGAAAGTTAAATGACCTTTCAAGTGTTGCAGTTCTCAGACAACCACACCAGCTAAACCTCCTGATTTCCAATCTCTGTTGAAAATTCATCACCAGTGAGGAATTCACCTAATCAGTGAAAATTAGGGAACTCTCTTATCATTGTCCACTACACCTGGAAACTTCAGAAGTGTCCATCTCTGACTGTGGTAGAACATCCATCACAGTATTGCATGCCATCTGTTGCGGAACCACACTTCAATACAGGTTTTTGTGTGACATGCAACTCTGAGAAACTCTAGAAACTACTGAGATCTTAGAGCATTGCAAATCCTGCTGTTTCAATTCATAAGACTGACGACAAACATCGCAACTGAATTAATTTGTCAGAGTTTCACATGAGCAAAAATAAAAGACCAACAAAAAAGGACTTCAGTGGCATTCTACCTGAAATCCCCAACTGTGGTAGCTTAGCCACTCAGTAGAGGAAGCCACTAAACAAACTTGATTTTATTGAAAACAAGTTATTTAACACATCAGCAAGCAGTAAGAGGAAGCAAATACCCAACACATAATACAGTCTGTTTACTGAGCTGATAAAAAAGCCCAAGTTGAAAAGCCTTTTGTAAAATTCTTCATGATCAGAACGCTGAGGCACTGGAACAGGTTGCCCACAGAAGTTGTGGACTCCCATCCCTTCAAGTGTTCCAGACCAGGTTGGATGGGGCTCTGAGAAACCTGGTCTAGTAGAAGATGTCCCTGTCCATGGCAACGGATTTAGAACCAGCTGATCTTTAAGGTCCCTTCCAACCCAAATCATTCTGTGATTCCATGAAATACCAGGAGAAGAACTTCATTCAAGGGACCACAAGCCACCATGCAAGCTGGCTTGAGGGATGTTAAGTATCACACAGGAACAGTATCACCAAGTAAAATTTCAGTGGAAGGGCTGACATTATCTTCATAATATCAGTTCTATTTCAGTAACTTTGACTAGACAATGTTCTTTACAAAATTTTGATGCCAGACTTCCCATAGGAAGTGAGTATGACTACCCAGATTTCTCACTAAACACATAGTCTACATGAGTACTGGCTAGCCAAAATACAATGTAGAGAGCCTTTATTAGCAAGTTTCAATGGACCAGGGATTTGACAAATTTACTCCTTCCCTTACTGTAGAGTGAGATAAGCTTGTGGATATATGACCTCACTCTGGAGCTTAAGCTTAAACCCATTTTCGTTTTTAAAATGCAGTAAAGAATTTTACATAATATACACTTCACATTTGGTTGTGTCACTTAAATCAGAATTGTCTCAATACAACTCCTAAATATAGCTTGTTTCAACTAAGTCAGTGATATACCGAAAGAATCCTAGATTTGCAACCATTTTCTCTAAATCAGTGATGTGCATAAGAGAATTTCATCAAACGAGGTTAAAGCAGTTTAAAGTTATCTTTCCAATTGCAGCTGTCAATATGGGATGCACAGGTTATAACAGTAATTTAGAAAGCCGGAAGGGTTCCCTGGTCAGGACATTGCTGCCTCACCTAAATTTCCCAAAGAACCTTGTTTTGCAGCAGCTTTTCTAACACTTTTCTTCTCTGCTACCACATAAGCTCTGACTTGAGTTTCCCCAAGTATTAAACTTCACAGATGCTCTCCTCAGTACCTGTCCTAGAGGTAAATTCACTTCTGGAGTCCTTTTCTATCACAGTACTTGTATTACATATTGAATGTATGATGTGAATATAAACCTACTGCAAATAAAACAAAAACAAACAACAACAACAACAGCAACAAAACCCTAACAATGATATACAAAACAATGTTATTTACAGGAATCCATTTTACAGTAGACAGATGTTTTCCCCAAGCAACTGCTCCCTAACTACACTATTCCCTTAAACAATTGACAAGTCTAATTTTCCACTTGACTATTCAAAAGCATTATTTCCAAATAAATTCATTAATACTAAAAAAAAAAAATCTTTTGCTCACTCTGTGTATTAAAAGTAGATATTTTAATTCATATAAGTCATTTACAATTTCAATTCAAAAGCATTTTTAAATTGAATTTACACTGACCATAGATGACAGTTCCCTTCTCCATAAGCATACTTTACTACATCTGTATCTCAGCTTATAACTCATTATACTCAAAACATACACAGTTAGCTAAAGAACAGATGTATTACAGTTTTCAACATGCTTGTTAACAGAAGACAAGTTTTAAGTGAAAGTTAAGGGTTTCCATGTTTCCCAAGTTTACACTTTCAGTTTTCATTAAAAAAAAAACTTTACTATTATAAAAATACAATAGTACAAATATGTCAGTGGCTAACAAAAAACATGAGAATAATTTAGGATCACTGCATTTAATCCCCTTCAAATTTAATAAATTTACTAATAAAACAAAACAATAAAGTACTTCAATTAAATCTACAGCCACAGGCAACACACAAATTTTTGTAAGCACTTACACATAGAGACAGCCAAAAACTTGCAGGTACTGAGGGCAACTCACTCTATTCTTTCTATTATCATCATGATATTGGAGGACAAGGCAGTTTTCTCCAGACATGACCCACCCATTCCCCCAGGTCCCCAGACATACTTGTACACACACATACAGATGCTCTTTTCAAAGCTCGCAGGGAAGGCAGCAGCTACTGAAGAGGGAACATTTCCCTATCAGCATTCTGCCCTGTCCCCTCAACCTGGGCCTCCACATTCCTGCTTTCACATCAACCCAACTCCCAAGTGGAAAGTTATTTCTCAGCACTGGAATGCAAACATATTCACCAAAAGTGATGCAGAATCTGAAGAAAACTCCACTGACAATGAACACCAAGAAACGGGTTTTCAGTGTGAAGCATTTTTCCTCCTTCCTCTTAAAAATCAAAGATCACTCAAACTCAATTTCACTATTGACAACTATTTTGCAAAAAGGACGTACAAAAATTTAGGGTTTCCTCTATAATGTTGTGTTCACTTTGATTTCTTTTGATATTCACCACGTTGCATTAGCTTAAAGTTTTAGTAAAACCACATTTAAGTCTCAAAAAGAAAGTTCCACAAGTATGGTCATCTCTATCATACACATTCTTCAACGCATTTTTAAGTGCAAAATATTGTTATAGTTTCATGTACATGTAAACGCAATATTTTGAACAAAGTTGCTGGTTGAAAATAAAACCTATTTAATTGGCAGTTCCTCTCAATCAAAAAGTATGTTCTATTTAGACATGTTCTAACAGAAGGAAAAATACAAGTAACACATTTTCTTGGTTCTCAAGTTCTTAGAATTTTCTAGAGTACATATATGCAAGGAAATAAATTCTAAAGAGATTTTGATTTTTTTGATAAAAAAATTTACAATCTAATTAAAGTAGAAATGCAATGCATGAATATTGCAATGATTTATGCCAAAACCCTAGAAAACAGATATTCAAAAACTTTCTTTGTTCTGAAGTTCTCAAATGGTATGTCCAATGGGTTTAAGATTACTGCTGTGCAATATTTGCCAATGCAGAACATCTAAACATACATGGAGATTAAAGTAAACATTATCCCTCTCCCATCTTAACTAAAATCAATCCTTCTCTCTTCAAGACTATAGATAAATAAATCTGTAAGCACAAGTCTGTGCATAGTTGAGTTCACTTTCTCAAGCTTTTAATAAATTCATGATAAAACCAAATCTTAAGTCATATAAACCCAATACTTCCAAGCTCTTTTTGTGAAAATTACATTGCTTCAGTTGACATCTACATTTAGGAGAATCATAGAAAACTACCAAAGTGAAATACAGAAGTATTGCATGAAGCATATTTAGAATTTGAAGTTATGTAAGCTGAAGTGTCTTCATTTGCTTTTAGGTAGCCCTCATCCTAAAAATGCTATTACTACCATCATCGTTTACATTCAAGTACTCTCTACTGCATTTCCCATCTTCCCTCTACCCTCCACTTCTCAATCTCAGAATAGATAGGAATCTCTGTTCCTTCAGATGGATCATTTGCTGCATGTCCCACATGCACACGCCACTTGTCACAGCAGTGCCATGACCTCAGCCATGACAGGCACTTGCTTTCCATCACTGCATTTTCTGATGACAGAGAAGCAAACATGAGCAGAATGTCTGGTCTCTGACAAATCCCAAAATCAAGTCTAATGTAATAATCAACATTTAACTTAGAACAACATCAAAATGTGTTAGATTTAGTTCTAAAGCAAACTAGTCACACTGAATTCTTGGATGAAATATAGAGCAGTATTTAGTAGATGTCTAGATGGGGAAAAAAATGGGGACTATTTTCTATTTGCCATTTAGGGAGATAATAGGGGATTCGGCCAAGTTCCTTCTCATGTATGTTTTTTTACTAAAAAACACCACATTTCACTTTGGTATGTCCAGATTAGAACGAAAAACATGAGTACCTCAATATGGCTTTTTCTAGCGAAGCTGGGTTTAGCTGGATTTCACATCAATGAGCTGACCTCCACCCAACTCATCCTTGCCAGGGATGAAAAAGAAGAAAGTAACAACTTAAAAGCTCGTATACATGCATAAGCCATTCCCAGAGGAATGCTTAAGTGTTCTGACAAAAACTAAATTTGGCATGGCCATTTCCTGACCCCTCAGAAAAAAAGGCAGAGCCTTTCATGCATGCAGAGCCACTCCAATGCAAACAGCTCTCCACTGGGGATGATGCAAGGAGGGAAGGTAGCAGCGGGTTTCCCCACACTTAGAGCTGCACACTGGAAACTACGAAATCAAGAGTTTGTCAACTAAAAGACAGGAGATCATTATACAGAACATGAAATTAGCTGATAATATAGGCTGACTTCTCCAATTCTCATCTGAACTAGTGTCTGTCTTTTAGAAAAAGCAAATAAAGATGCAAGTGAAACCCAAACTCCTTTTGATTTGCAATAACTAACATTCTTAATTAAAACGTGGTGGTCATCTTCATATCATAATAATCACTGGATTCTCAATGTTATTTTATTTTTGCTATGGTTTTTTTCCTACCTTTTTTTTTCCTACTTTTTTTCTACTTTTTTTCCTGCTTTTTTTTCTGCTTTTTTTCCTGCTTTTTTTCCTGCTTTTTTTCCCTGCGTTTTTTCCCGTTTTTTTCCGCTTTTTTTTTCCGCTTTTTTTCCCTGCTTTTTTTTCCGCTTTTTTTCCCTGCTTTTTTTCCTGCTTTTTTTTCCGCTTTTTTTCCTGCTTTTTTCCTGCTTTTTTTTCCGCTTTTTTTCCCTGCTTTTTTTTCCGCTTTTTTTCCTGCTTTTTTCCTGCTTTTTTTTCCTGCTTTTTTTTCCTGCTTTTTTTCCCGCTTTTTTTTCCGCTTTTTTTTCCAACTTTTTTTTCCAACTTTTTTTCCCGCTTTTTTTCCCGCTTTTTTTTCCGCTTTTTTTCCGCTTTTTTTTCCAACTTTTTTTTCCAACTTTTTTTCCCGCTTTTTTTCCCGCTTTTTTTTCCGCTTTTTTTTCCGCTTTTTTTCTGCTTTTTTTTCTACTTTTTTTTCCGCTTTTTTTCCTACTTTTTTCTGCTTCTTTTTCTACTTTTTTTTCCGCTTTTTTTCCTACTTTTTTCTGCTTCTTTTTCCTTTTTTTCTGCTTTTTTTTCTACTTTTTTCTGCTTTTTTTCTGCTTTTTTTCCTACTTTTTTTCTGCTTTTTTTCCTACTTTTTTTCTGCGTTTTTTTCTGCGTTTTTTTCTGCTTTTTTTCTGCTTTTTTTCCTACGTTTTTTTCTGCTTTTTTTTCTGCTTTTTTTTCTGCGTTTTTTTCTACGTTTTTTTCTGCTTTTTTTCTGCTTTTTTTCTACTTTTTTTCCTACTTTTTTTCTGCTTTTTTTTCTGCTTTTTTTTTCCTGCGTTTTTTTCCTACGTTTTTTTCTGCTTTTTTTTCTGCTTTTTTTCCTACGTTTTTTTCTGCTTTTTTTTCTGCTTTTTTCCTACGTTTTTTTCCTACGTTTTTTTCTGCTTTTTTTTCTGCTTTTTTTCTGCTTTTTTTTCTGCTTTTTTTCCTACGTTTCTTTCTGCTTTTTTTTCTGCCTTTTTTTTCTGCTTTTTTTCTGCTTTTTTTTCTGCTTTTTTTCCTACGTTTTTTTCTGCTTTTTTTTCTGCGTTTTTTTCTGCTTTTTTTTCTGCTTTTTTTTCTGCTTTTTTTCCTACGTTTTTTTCTGCTTTTTTTCCTACGTTTTTTTCTGCTTTTTTTCCTGCTTTTTTTCTGCTTTTTTTCCTGCTTTTTTCTGCATTTTTTCTGCATTTTTTCTGCATTTTTTCTGCATTTTTTTTCTGCATATTTTTTCTGCATATTTTTTCTGCATATTTTTTCTGCATATTTTTCTACATATTTTTTCTACATTTTTTTCCTACATATTTTTCTACATATTTTTTCTACATATTTTTTCTTCATATTTTTTCTACATTTTTTTCCTACATATTTTTCTACATATTTTTTTCTATGTATTATTTTTCTACATATTATTTTTCTGTTATTTTATTTATAGCAGGTTTTTTCGACAAGATCAAAAAGCTGCTTTAAAGAAATGCTTTTCAGCTAAAAGGAAAACTGAGATGCTGGCAAGTGGAATATAAGTTGAAGAGGCATTTTCAGACCTGTCACTACTTGCAAATCCTGGAGACATGAGCTCACTGCATACCACGGATAAGGATGATTAGACTTATCCAGTGTCATATGATAGCTTAGATGTTTACAGTCTCAGATACAACAGCTCATGTGTCAGCGAAGGGACTCACTTGCGACATCACAGCTAAGTACACGCCACTTAATAATACTCTGGGAGGAGTGTTTCACAAGAGACAAGAGCCTCAAACATCACTGCAGATCCCTGCTTGACTTGGGACCCAAACCGCCCACTGCCTGTGGGAGAAGAGGAATCTCTTATAGGGCAATAACCCTGGTGCTGCAGCAGGAGGGTGTACAGCTGGGAAGAACCCAGCAAGCCAGACAGAGAGAATGCCTGACGACTAACCAGACCATACTAAAATCATAGAATAAGCATATTTATAGTAAATTAATGTTTTAAATTTTGTGTGTGAAAAAAACACTAAAAGTGTGTGAAAGTTAATTTGAACTCCAGCTGAAAGCTTTAGTAAACTTCTTCAGTATTTTGAACACATTTAGTTAGCATCCTTAGAGATGACAGACTATAGTGCTGTATCTACATAATACTCATAGGGATTTATTTCTTATGCAAATGCAACACAGATCAGCGGTTGCATTAATCTGTTAATTTATAGTTGACTACTGCAAGCACTTCAAAAGAAGTTCCTGAAAACCCACAGTGAATAATTTAAAATTAGCAAGATTCTCTGGAAGCAAACCTCCAGAAAATCCCCTCATTCAACCCCTGAAGCGTATGCCTTATGATCTTCATACAGTTTTCCTTTTAGAAAAGGGAAAGTTTTGAGAAGTGTGGTTAATTTTAAAATTTTACCTGGTTATAAGACTTAGTATGGTAGCAAGTTTGACTAGTTTAGGTTAAAAAAAATTAAATAATTGTGTAAAGTTTCACATTTGTTCCTTCTCACTTTATCTTCTCATAATGCTATATTAAAACTAACACATTAAGCTGAAACATGGTTAAAAACCCAATCTGAAAAAGTACTGTTAAGAATAAAAAATTGTTTTGCAAATTTACTGTAACAAAGGTAGATGCTCAGAGCCTTTATATAACGAGGTGATCCTGAACACTTTTCAGACTAGAATACCACTTAAAATTCTTCTAGGACCCTTTCATTTAGACATATGAAATCTTCATATATAAAAAAAATAAATGAGTTGATGACATTCTCCTGTTGAATTCAAGATCTGTATTCATAAACTATATACACAAAGAAACAAAACTGGACAACTGGAACCTCCTAGTAGAGGCAACAACAAAATTTAGCTTGTTGTAGCAGTTCTGTTTTGCTTCATCTCTAGCACAGAAAGCTAGAAGGCAGGTACTTCATCAGAATAGCTGACAAAAGGTCTTTCTTTGGGAAAAATTATACTTATTTTATTTTTAAATTAGAAGTTCTTGTATTATTTTATCTCAGAAAACATTCAAAGATGAAAGGTTTTTTCCTAACCTACTTTTTTTGGTTGTTCCTTAAATAAATAAATAAATAAATGGTTTGAATAAAGACAGCTTTGCTTATGCTTCTTGCTAATGACGTCTGTGTTGCCATGGAGATTACCGTGACATCACAAGAGCTACATAATGGTCTCAAAGAATAAGAAGTTGTTGGAAAACATTACTTAAGAGGCAAGACCTCGTGTGAACACAGTTTGGCTTATTAACATTCATGAAATTCATTAAAACAGAGGAGTATTTATCCAATGTCATACAAAGACTTTAGATGTTAGATTCTAAATGAGGAGTTTTTACATTGAAAAATATAGAATAGGTATTTTTAAGTCCCCCTACAGACCTTCATAACTAAGATATTACAAATTTTTAGCTTCTTTACATAAATAAAATAAAACAACCTAGCATGTCATCTAGATTTTTAGTAGTGAAATAAGACCACATATACTGAAATTTTCCACATGCATTTATATGCTGAACTCAGTCAATACAACCAATTCACTCACATGGAGAGCTAAACACATGACCTCAATTAGTAGTTTACATAAATCTATTAGAACGAAACAGATATATTAAAGACAAATTTGTAAGTTTGTAATTGAATAAACAAAGTAAAACAGTGGAGTAGTACTGACAATTTTGTTTTACCTATTTATATTATAATTCGAAAATAAATTCTCCCTCACTTGACTTTATGTCTTGTATCCCTGAATTTGTTTTTCAGAAACATTTGAAAATTTTAGCATCACTTGAAACTGAGACATTTTCAAGTCTTTAATGTTATTCAATACTGCAGAAAAGATCATTTGTAGTGGAATCAACCTAAAAACCAAAACAATACTTCTGATTCCTTCCACCTTTTCCACAGTCCTCCAAGTACATAAGTAAAGGTCATTACTTCAGCTTACCAAGATTGTCCTTCACCGAAAATCATCTGAGTTTCACATGAGGTAAAGAAAAAGCAATGCTCTCTGTTCCCTTTCTTCACATGGTGGTAGTTCTCCCTTTTTGGTATTCTTTATGCTATTTTTGCGCACTGTTCATTTTGTTATTTTGAGGTAAGCAATGACCAGATTACTTCAGTTCATTACACTTATAAAACTTGTCCAGAGACTCTGAGAGCACATAAAACTAACATGGACTTCCTTTTGACCTCAGCAAGAATCTTATAATGCAGTTTTCTCAAGTAACTGAGGAGGGAGTTGATGTTTTGTAGGTTTGTACTAAAATTCAAAACCTTAAATATTATTAAATTGAATCAGAGGTAACCTTAAATCAGAAGGAACAGATTACATAACAGGTCATCTTACCAGCTGCCATATCAATTCTGAAAGTAACAACTTTCTTCTGATAGATACCTTTAATTAGCAATGTAAGCAGTAGTGAATATCCCAGTATAACAGGTCTCACATTTAATAACCACTTACTTTATTACACAGAGAATTTTCCCCTCCTTAGTTTCTCAAAAAGAACTCTCAATTTTTAGCCATAATTAGTCAACTTTCTAACATTTAAAGAAATGGGATGTGAGAGTTGGTATCATTCATAGATGACAAACTTTGTATTTCCTCTATCGGCTACCTTAAAGGATTCTCTCCTTTCCTCTGCTTTCTTTCTGCTCAAAGACTACCCCCCATAAATCTAGTTTGTTAAACCCTTCTCCTTAATTTTTCCTTAAGGTTCTTTTCAGTTACTTTGAGCTATTAAGATACACTCATGCTTACACAGAAAAAAATCTATCTCAGATTTTGCTTTTTGTTGGCATTGGCTATAACCCACTGAAAAATTTTCATTATACTTATTCTGCGTAGCAAATGCAAAAATAACCTAAATTCATTCACAGGCAAAACTCTCCATAAAAGCAGTGGTCTGGATTTACAATGTAACGTACTTTGGTTTTACGCTCCATATCACAAATTCATAAGTGTAATTTCGTCATTAAAGTAGATACCTTTAACTAAGTACTTTTACACAACCTCAGTTTCAATGGGAAAGATAAACTCCATTGATATGAATAAAGCACAACATAAGAAAAGTCTACCTTATTTACTTATTTTAAAAGTGGTAACAGTGGTAAGAAATGCCATCTTGACTGAGCTTACAATTACCATGTGCAAAACAATGAAAAACCAACCAGAAAAAGAATTCTTGAATCTACAAGCTCTGCACTATCAATTCATGGTCTCTCTCCTATAAAAAACCTAAGAAATTGTACTGAACATCCCACAAATGCACCTGAGCACCAGCAGGCGATCTAGGCCATCTCAAGTCCATCATCATGTCTTTTGTGTGGAAAGAGATAGACGTCTGTAGCTCTAGTATATACGTCTAGAAACTAGTATAAGGTTTGCATTTGTGAGAGCTTCTGAAACTGGCTTTTCTCCTACCATGAGCATTTCCCTTCCTAAAAGCCTTCCTCACTTTAAGAGGAATCGGAATTACTCAGGCTCACTTAAAACTTATTCGGGTCATTTGACACTTTCTGCTTCATTGTTACCTTCTCATCTCCTCATTCATTACAAACTTGGAAGAAAGCCTGGTAGCGCTAGACACACTATGTTGAATTTCTATTTTTATTTCCAAAAGTTGCCAGCGTAATAGATTAAGTCCCTTAGTATTTTATCAGCTCTGCAAAACCAAAATTCCAGTAGCACTGAAATATGACAGGAACAATGCCAGATACCAGGCAATCTCATCATTTAGGAACTGTCTCCTATTTCCCAGCATTTCAGATACTGGCAGCACACTTGGAAAATAACCAGTTTCAAACCTCAATGAGCTCTTCAATAACTCAGCAGAACAGAAGATGGATGGGATAAAAGAAAAATTAACTGTAAAAATAATTTTAAGTATTCATATTTAAAAAAAAAAGTACACAAATTTTTTCAAACTGTAAGGACAATTTCAGGTGACATGACTGGTACAAGTAGTCTGTGCACTGCATCACAAACGTCGCTGAAATAGCAGGTGACATCACAAGACAAAGGTCCATCAATTTATGGCTCAGCTAATTCAGCTACAGTCAGAGTTGACTGTGGTTTAAGTGATGAAATCAGAGCAAGCACTGTGCTTCACTGACAACAACGACCATGATACCAACAGGAGATCAACAAATTCAAGGCGGATGGCCAGATAAGACACTCCCAATAAAATGCTACCTCTTGGAAGTAAGCTTCTATTTTCTCTAGGAGTTTTAGTCTCAATAAGCAAACACAGTCACACGCACTGTGATAAGTGTAATTTTTTGCTTGCAACTAACAGTAAGCATCTCCATCCAAAAGGACATATGCAGTCTTTTGGGTAGATGCAGACAGTACAAAGCAATCAGTGCTAATTTCTCAAGATCTATTTAAAATCCATTGTAATTCATGGTAGCCATGCACTCAGTCATAAAAGGACTGACATCACTACTTCTTCCAACTTCTTTCTCCAGCCTATGATCTCAGCCTTTCCTAGACTAAACCATAAGATCACACTCCTTCATGCTTCAGTTTCAGTTGATGGACTGAAATGCTCAATCAAGGTACTCAAACCAGACAGGGGACAAGGCAGCACAAGGGGTCAGCCCACAACAATACCTTACTCTATACCTGCCCCTATGGCCAGGACCAAGGCTTCAGAACATCACTAGCTGGATACAGACATATTAAAACAACAAACAGGTTACAGGGACATCCAGCAGCAGCAGCTAGCAGCAGGAAAAAAAAAAAAAAAATAGAAGTTTTATACTAAAGAGAGAGAGAGTTCTGAGGGCAAACTAAATCCATTTTCACACATTTTCAAGTAATTTCTTAAATAGACTTAAAACTATAACCTGGGGAGTTATTTTTCTCTACAAAGCTCCAATGTATAGTCTTCATGCTTCCATCATGATGCTGTAAATCTTTAGCCATAAGCAAAACTCAGAACCTGTCAAAAGCTAAATAAGCTCAGCATAGCTCTTGATCAACTCCCTCTGCAGTTTAAACAACTAAACCAGCAGTTCCCAAAAGTACAGTTCTGAGCATCCCCCAAATCTGTTGTTCTACAACTCTCAGTTTCTTGCTCAGACAAAAAAAAAAAAAAAAAAAGAAATCCCTTTTTATGGGATTTTATCATGGTTTAAATATTTGTGTACATTGATCACCCTCTTTCAGTTAAAATCTCAGTCGTTCTGCTATCTCATAGGTTTCCATCAGCAATAGCCATTATTAAAAAACACTAAGTTTCAAATAGATTAATCATATACCGAGGGAAGGATTTTATTGTAATGATTAAAGCTACCAGTGTAATTTTATTCACTGAAAAGACTGATCAAAGACAGTTGTGTATTTAAAATATAAACACCCCATCAGATATATGTAAACCACACAAAATAGTATGACCCAGACATCACAAAAATTAGGAAGTAGGTTCCAGATACATAAAGCCATAAAAATGTATGTAGATAGCAAAGGGCTCTGCTCCAGTACCATAACACTCACATTCATCACCTGTCAAAATAAAAAAAACCTTCCAAAATCCCCAACAAATTTTCTTCTGAAAGGTTACTTTCATAAGTTAATCAGGATACACTTGGATGAAGACAAAAAATTTCTGCACAAACTGAGTTTTGATATTGCTTTACACACATTCAGAACAAGTCCATAATTTCTTCAATGAGTCTCCAGTACGATTAAATATTCCAATCCATTTTATAAGTTGTTTTAGTATAGGAAAGACCAGAGGCTTAAATAATCAATATTTATACAGATACATCCCTTTTCATTTTGATAATAGTAAAAACCAGATGTTCTCTCACCTTCAAAACTTAATCTTTTAATTAGAGAAAAAAGCTTAAATAATTGCTCTTGTAATAAAATTTTTGAACTTGCCAAAAGGAAAGCAGTTCTCAATTGCCACATGAAGCGATAAGGGGAGAACTGACTGGATATGGCAGCAAAGAAGAAAAAGAAGAGGTTACAGCAAGGGAACAGTGTAGATGAGTGAGTTGTTAGAGACAAGTGTAAAGCCAGGTTTGCACATGTCAAGTCAGCATTGCAGTATGCCTCAGTAGCACAGCACACACTACCCAGATGGTCTCAGAAGCATTTTAGGAGAAAAGCAGAAAAACCCAAGTACCAGAGCCTATCGGTTTGAGAAAAAATGCCCAGCAATTCTGTATTTTGCTGCTGCAAAGAGTTAGTTGCATCCTCTGGTCATGGAGGCCAAGGGCAAGCATGAGGTTAGTTGTGGGAGATCTAGGAAACCTTTTTGTACTGCAGGTCCCATTTAAGTAATATAAAAGAAACCAGTAGAATTTACGTTAGAAGCAAAGTTCTGGTACAAAAACCACACAGAAAATCCAAGCAAATGACCAAATGTGGTGAGAGCATGGAGCAGGCCAAGGGATGCTGGAGGCCCATTCCAAAAGATATTTTGAGGGACTGTCACTGTCATTGTTGCTGTCAGTGGCCATGTGAAAACACAGAAGAGCCAGGACAACCCTCAGTGAATGGTATTTTCTGTTCATTTATTTTCTAGACTTTATACACAAACCTCATTCTACCATGTGAACTGCTTCAGGGTACAGATGCTATGGAGAAATGCTGAGGGGACTGAGTGTTAATGTGTGCTAGTTTGGTGGTCATGGTGGGAGGGAAGAATTATAGAATGTTTAGTTTAACCATAATGTGTCTGATATGTTAAAGTAAAGGAATAAGTCTGAAAAATGTTAATAGTAAAATTGGGGGGGGGAGGGGAGAAGGATAATCTTTCCTGTCCAAATAAATTTCATTGTTGCAATTTACAGAAATTAAACAGGAGAGCAAGATTAAGCTTTACTTTATGTCACCAAAAATATGACAGCTTTAATTGTTCAGGTCAAAATTCTTGAAAACTGTAGATTGCATATTTTCACAAAACAATAAGTTAAGATAATAAAATTCAGCCTTATCTTATGAACACTATTTGCTAACAGATTGGTCAGCATTTGAACAAATACAAGTTAAGCTATATGGCAACAGAGAAATACAATTCAACTCATGTTATTTTCAAAAACAGACATGGTTCAGATGCTAAAGTTTCCAAAGCAAGTTACTCAAATTAGGACTTCGGGTATTCCAATATTCCATTTTGAATCTCTTTTTTTTTTAAAATTTGAAATTAAAGACTTGTCAAGTAGCTAGTTACAAGTAATTTTACAAGTCACCTAGTACATCATAAAATTTTGGCAAAAATTGGCAGCTCTGACACTCATTTCAAACTATTTCAACTAGCAGCTATTTGACCATATACATTACAAAACCACTTAATTTTGGATTGCTATACTATTTTTTATTCCAGGTTTGAGTGGGTGTCCTAGTTTCAGCCAAGGACAGGGTTAACTTTTCACATTAGTTGTGAGGGGGCAGGAGCTTTGTGGGCATGGTCAAGACATTGTGTTATTCAATACCATCTTATGTCATGGGTGGTGGAAGGGACTCTCTCCTACAGTCCTAAAAAACATGGTGGGCATGGACATAGGGTCCATCTGCCATTGTTCAACGCTTGGTGAGCATTTTGCATGTAAATCACCCTCTCTTTTACACACTGCTATTAGTATTGTTGCTCTTACTGTTGGGGGGGTATCTCATTGCTGTTTCCAGTAAATTGTTCTTATCTCAGAATCTCTACCCTTTGTGTCTCCCACCAGAAGGGGAGGGGAACTAGCAGTGTCTGGTTTGGGAGAGTCTGAGGAGGGAGAGGCATCAAATTAGGGAGTGGCATTCCTAAACCATGACACTGGGAAAGCAGGGAGGCTGTCATTTCTTATGCTTTTAGACAGTTTCGGGGGCTGGGACGGGGGGGCGATGACAACATGTATCTTATTTTAAATTTGGTCAGTTACTGCCCAGCCACCATTTAATGAAGTCAAGCTTGAGAGAGTCAGGAGGACAAGCAAGGAGAAGCTCACAAACTGAGCAGGACTGGCAGGATGCAGCCCAGAGAACTTGTCCAAAGGGATTTACTACAGGTGCGTGGGGTAGGCTGTCAAAAAAAAGAGAATATTTTTAAAATGGGGAAAAAAATTACGAGTTTCGGATGGTGATGCTTAGGCATGAACTACTCTTAGCTCAGAGAAAAGAAAAGTTAGGGAAATGAGAATTTTCTGTGTCAATCAGATCTGGAGATAGGAATATATTTTTTGCTTTCTACATATTTCCTTGCTCCTACACAGACTTCTCAGCTCCATCCTAATATCTCACAAGCTTCACATGTTGCAAAATAATTTCCTAGTGGCTTTTTAGATGGGTAAAGATAAAATGGATTAATCTGCAAAAAAACACACTAAAATAGTGCACATATGAATTTACTATTGCAAATTTAGTTTACTCAAATGACAATGTTTTAGTCAAATAAGATCAAAATTAGATGATCTCTAATTTGCAATGTTTAGGTCTCTTCCTATTACTTGATGTCAGTGATGAATGAGGACGTACTCCATTTGCTAAAGCATTGCCAGTTCACTGTAACAAGACAACAGCAAGACTCACAAATTATGCAATGCTCAAAAAGGCTCTTGAAATTGTTACTCCTTGTATATGTAAACAGTCAGTTTAAGAAGTTATCCAGTAACTGTCTTTTGCCTACTTTTAACACCACTCTTCAGATTTCAAAATACCACTCTATCAATTCCTTTTGGACAGCAGCCTTTTCAGTAGGTCTCTTCCTTTTTTCTAGAGCACAGAAAATTTCACTTTAGCATTCCTGCTAGTCTGTTTCTTCTGCCAAGTATGTATATCTGAGCAGTTTACTATTTCTGTCTGAGCAATTCACTGGTAGTGTAACTAAAGCTGAAAAACTTAATTTCCTTCTCAAGCTTTGCTTTATTAAATAAATAAATCATTAAATCACTTATTACCCCCAGTATTCCAAATCAGAAATTTAATCTAAGTGCCCTCTCACTTTTCCCAAGTTTCTTATTCATGGATTAGCCAAAGGCCCAGATATTCCAACTTACTCATTTACAAAGAAAAAATCCTGATTAACCTTGTCCTAAATTTAAAGAAGGTCCTCCCCTACCCTTTCATGACTAAAGCTTCTGAGCACAAAGCCCCTCACTAGAATAACTCTGATTTTACTCTCTAGAAATACTTTCTATCTTTGTAATTAACGTTACTTAATTTTGCTTTCAGAGATTTATGTTAGCTTGCTTAATTAACAAATTGTCTCTCTTGCATTCACTTCCCAAGACACTAACTTTGACATCTACTTGACTTCATCCACAACTATGAAACTCATCCTAATGTCAAATTCCATGCTTGTACTTCACAAAGATCTCAGACACTGTTCCACCAGATGTAATTTCTGAATTTCTCTCTGTGAACAGACCTTAAATGCTCTGCTTAGTGTTAGAGGATCTGAAATTTTCTGTTCATTCTTCCAGGAAGAATCTTAAGCTCATTGTTCATCTCACCTCTCTTCAAGTGTCCAGAAGTGTGCGGAAGCACAAACATTGCTGTATTTCAAAGGAAGATTCTTGCCACAGACTATATACAATCACCCTACCTTAATTCAGGTATTATATATCCTTTCTCCTGGTACCTAAAGGTAGCACTTACTGCCAGCTTTGTTTCTGGCAGTGCCTGTTTATGGATGACACTTTCACTCTGCCAGCAGCAGGGATCCTCTAATCCGTTGTTGTGATACTTTTCATAATAACCAGTTTTGCAATTTTAACATCATCTATTTGAAGGCACATCAAATATACCATTTTATCAGCACTGCCTGTCCTTTTACAAATGCAAGACACCTGACTGCACCAAGAACTACCATTAACAAATGGAAGTCCCAAGACTAGCACTGCTCATCCACTGAAAGGCAGATATCAAGATCTAATTTTTCATGTGCCAAGCAATACTAGCTCTAAAGTGGTTTTCCACTGTTTAAAATGGTTAAAAAATTTCCAGTACTTTCATTATCATGATACCATACAGAGACAGGTCATTCTTTCATTCTGCCTTTCACAAATTTTACTACATGCCACGTGCTTCAAAGAAGCCTTTTAGAGCAGTCTAAATGAATAGACATATAACCAAGATCTTAGTGATTCTGCTCTGCTTCTGCTAAAATGATCAAGTTCAGCCACGTTAGTGTAAAATCCTTGCAATCACTTGCATTTTTCCCATAGCTCAAAATAATTAATTTTTTTTACTGTAGCAATATACATTTGAGTGTCTGACACTCAAACTTTTTTTTCCATGTAAAATACCACTCTTCATGGCAAATCCATTTGCGTGAAGCACAGCCTTAAAAAGAAGCAACAAACCTGCAGTAACATAATCTAAGCATATACTAAAACATGCACCAAAGACTTGTGCACAGTAAGTAAAGCCTCAGGAAAACATCACAAGTTCTAGTGCATCCTATGATTACTTTGACTACTCACAGGAACAGACTCCTCAGTACTTCCCTCCATTTTATCATTTTTCAACTTTTTAAAAACAGTTGTTTTACTTTTTAAATTGACAGCATCTGCTCAACATTTTGCATGGTTGTACCCTGTCCACAATGCTTTCAATTTTAGATATGGGCATAAAACAGTTACCACAGTCAGTAAAGGCAGGAAAAGTGTGCTTACATGTGTTCTTCTGTGTGTTATTAAGAATAAGATACTGCCTTTTAATTCTAAAAATTTTCCACATCTCATGATTTATGTTTAAAATATAGAATGCAGTACATTCATAGCTGACATACCTGCTCCTTGGAAGAAACATAGATTCTTTAATGAAGACTGAACCAGACAGCAGGATATACCAACAGCTACCAATATCATCAGGGCTGGAATAAAAAGGAAAAAAAAAAAAGGACACAGTTCAAAACACTTGATTTAAATTACTCACGGCAGTACCAAATTTGCACTACAAAGAACTAAGAGACAAAAATGCTCAAAATTATGGAAGCTCCAGTTCAATCATTTATAAAACAATTCTGTGAAACTGTTCTAATTTCCATCTGCAAATATATACATTATAAGAATGTCTCATTTCATTTACTTCACTTTTTTAAAAGCATATATCTATCCACTTGATAACAGCAGAAATCCAATTAAATATAACAAAGTGTTTTAAATTAAGTCAAGCTACAGTAAACATATTGTACTGTATTCTGTTGAATGTATTACTTTCCTCTTGCTGAAGAGAACTGTAGCCTCTTTCCCTCTATAAATAAGACTTCCTTTCCCAATCCTAGCCATCTCCTCTTAAAACCTTTCTTCAAGACAGAAATTTGCCTTTTGGCATCAGCTTACCTTCCCACAAGATAAGAGAGCATTGGAAACATTCACAGATGATAAACCTGTATTAGATTTGTTAGTCATCATTATCTGCTACTACTACGCACTGTCCCTTTCCTGTCTCTTCCTGGCACAAGACTAAATTCCCAATTAAAGGGACAAAAAATTTCTTTTCCCCTCTTTTCATGATATAGAAGAACTGGACGAGAACTTCATCATCCAGGCCAGTTCATTCTACTGTAGATTCAGATCTTGCTCCTTAAGTAATACAAAACCCTTTTTATATGCTTAGACTCTTCTTGGATAAGTGCAAATAATGTTTGGACAAGAGAATAAAATAGATTAAGCTTACTAGAAATAGCTGTAGTAGAAGTCTTGGTCCATTTTAATAGTCAATACTGAGAATCTCTCTACTTTACTTCAGTTTTTAACACTCTTGCTTCTTCCAGAGAAACTCATTAATTGAATTCAAGTACGTCATTATGAACTGCATGAGCATTCTTATCTGAAAACCACCCTAGTGCCACTAAGAGATGCAAATTGTTTAATTAATTTGTAATACCTTCATTTTTTTTTAAATTACATGTCTCAAGTCTTTAGAAACAATTAGGCCTAACTTCAAGAAAGAACAGCCCACATCTTGTAATGATGATGACAGCCTAGTATTAAACCTAATCTTAAATCTAAGTACACAATGTACATGTTAGCAGTGTGCTTTTCAGTTGAAGAACTTCAATTTAAGAAGTACATATAAAGCGGTCCTCAAAACAAGAGAGGGAGGGAGCCAGCCTAAAACAGCTGACAGCAAACCAGCAAACCATCCAATCTAAAAATGTGTTCCATTTTCATCTTGCACTGTATAATAAAAGCATGAGAGAAAGGACAAACATCAGAAACACACAGAATTAACAGAGGAAATTAAGGACATCATCTATGGCCAAGAACAAAAGAGCTAAATAAGATGATGGAGTTCGTATTTTCTTTCTACCAGCCGATAACCTGACCAGTGAAGCCACACTGATCAGCTACACACACCAGATCAGTGAAAACTTAACATCTTTAAAATGAAGATTCAGGAATACTTCTTTACACCGACAGACAACAGAAAAATCAAGCAATATCATAGTCCCACAGCTAAAACAACATTTTGTTCCATAGAGCTGAAGTGCTCCAAGCTGCCTTTTCTGAAATATGCCCCACATGCTTGCTTCTCACATGGACCTGTATCATCCTCGAACTTGTTGGTCTAGAAAAATGAGCATTTTACATAAGTACAGAGAACCAGGTTAAAGCAGACAAACTCAAGAAAACCAGCACTTCAACTGAAAATATCATTCTCAAAAGAATAAACATGAACTTGAGTTGTTGCATGTCTTTAAACATTCCATCCCTCATGAGTCCTGTGCTGACAGGCATATAACAACACTGCTGCTGAACTGCAAGCCTGTTGGGTTTTTTGTTGTTTTTCAATAGATGTCATTCTAAATACAAATAATCTGGACTAATTAGCACAGCTGAAATAGACATTTTCAGCAATAGCTATAGAGAGTGATTTCCTAAAGCGCTTGGAAGTAACTGTATTAGAATGTCAATAATAATTTTTTCATGTGGATTACAGTACATTACATTTTCACACACTAAGTTTTGTGTTTTGGGGTGGTAGTTTTTTCCCTTTTTCTAAAAATTATCAGTTGGACCAAGTATAAAAGCATAGTCTGATAGATAAGAACCTGAGGTCACAGGCTTTATAACTCTAAAGCAAAAGTCATCTAGAAGATCTGTTTATACTTCCAGAAAGCCATTTCCAATTACAAAAGAACTGAAGCAGAAAAAAAAATTAAGTCAATAGAAAATATTTTCACTTTTGTAGAAATCTACTAATATACAATCTTTTATTTCCCTCCTTTTAAGAGTTGATTAACTTTTTATTATTTGTAATAATAAACACCTACATGTAAGGGGCTTTAGTTATCTCTTCTCATAGGAAATCTTTTTACTTCAAAGGTACTGGCTTTCACAAGCACCAGGCAATATGTTCAATATTCAAATCCTTAATGTTACTTTTGAACCTGCCTTTGAATCATTTAACAAACAGCTAAAATGATTATACATTTAACTGAAGTGGTTTAATTTTTTCTTATTTGATCACACACAGCATGACATTTCATTCAGTTAATCATCCAACTCAGTTTTTATTTTTTTTTCTCAGTTCACAGGCTAATTTTCTTTCTCTGCAAGCTGGCTCTTCAACAGTTTTTGCTCCTTCTCACTTATCTATCATGAGCATCATACTTTATCTACTTTATACAGAACCAAAAGAAGCATCTGCTCATTTGACAGCTGAAAGCACTGATTAAAACAATAAATAAAACTTCAGGAATACCATCTGATGGAATTTATTTTCCCTTTGTTTTATATGTACTTCAAAAATGTTTTTATTTTTACAGTGACATTTGAGAACTTATAAGCTCTAAGGAATTTGCATCATGCATATCTCCTGAACTCAACCCTTTAATTATCTAAATAGAAAAAACAATCTTCAATATTGCTGTGTCACAATAGCGGAAGATTAGTACATAAAGTGTCTATATTCAAGGTATCTTCCCTGAAATACACTGTATTCTTTTAAAACTTTCACTGCCAGCCAAAACATCATAAATATTTCCAAGACAGTCTTTAAGAGCAAAGAACACCGAGAGGGTTTTGATTCTCTTCCTTTTTACAACCAGTAGTGTCTTTATATAGTCTTGAGCAAAACATCTGAAAAAAAATCGCACACGTATAGCAAACACTTTCCTTCCTCGAGAACACACATGCTTTCCCCCCCCCCCAAAAAAAAAGGCAAATTAAACACTGATCTCTTCCTTTCATATGAAAACAATATATAACTCCTGCACTTTTCAACACTTGCTACACTCGCAGTTGATTACAATTAAGCCTCAAAAAAGCCATTTGGCAGCCAGCTTTCGCTAGACAGTACTGTTACAAGAAACACATGCAGTTCTTTCATTTTAAGGATTCTGGGCTTTCTACAATCTTATTCAAACATTTGTTTGATAAGATTGTGGCTTTCAATCAAGCTTCCATGTTTTCTCTACTATGCTTGACATTTGTTCATTAACAATGCATTTGCATTCTACAAGACTTTTGTGTCTGTAATGAAAGACAGAAGAAACTACAGAGGGGGATGCTGAATTACAAAAACACTTCTTCAATCCACCTGAGGACTCATGTAAATATCATTTTACCCAGTAGAGAACATTCACATTTGAAAAGTTTTCTTTGGAATCACATTTCACATTTTGTTTTAAACATCAAAATTCTAGAGAATAAGCCCAATTATAAAGCTTTCTTCCAATGCCAGAATACTGCCTACCCATGGCAGCCCACAGAAGAATTTAGAAACTGTTTTTGTCCTACAGATACTTCTGTCATAGAGAAAACAGTAAATTGTGCTTAAAAGGCTTTTATTGTGGACAGGACACATCCCTGACTGGATTTGCAGGATGGTATTAACTTCATTTCATCCAGAATTAGCTGAAGTGGGATAGATGTTGATGACTTTCCCCCAAAGGCATCCTTACAGGGACACTGGGTTTTTTTCAGCCTAGAACAGTTGAGGGGAGGGTCCAGTAGCATCTATCAGTCAGGCTGATGTAGAAAGGAAAGACATCTGATCAGTTAAGATCTTTCCAATGACTAGTTTAGTAAGGACACCACTGCTGTCCATCATCACTGCAACCACTGAAGCAGCAGCTGTCACTGGAAGAGCAGTGAAAGCTCCACAAAGCAACAAAGCTGGTGAAGGGTCTGGAACACAAGTCTTATGAAGAGCAGTTGAGAGAGCTGGGGTCATTCAGCCTGGAGAAAAGGAGGCTCAGAAGGGACCTTATCACTCTCTACAACTACCTGGGACCTTATCACTCTCTACAACTATCTCAAGGGAGGTTGTAGCAAGGTGTGAGTCGATCTCTTCTCCCATGCAACAAGCCACAGGATAAGAGTCAGCTTTAAGTTGTGCTAGGGGAGGTTTAGATTGGATATTGAAAGGGTTGTCAAGCACTGGAACAAGCTTCCCAGTGAAGTAGTTGAGTCGCCATCCCTGGAGGTATTTGAAAAACACACAGATGTGGACGTAGTTTAGTGGTAGACCGTGCAGTGTTAGGTTAATGGTTGGACTCAATGATCTAATAGCTCTTTTCCAATCTAAGTGATTCTGTGATTCACATCAGGCTGAAAGCAAAGCTCATCCAACCCAGATAAGTAGCACCTCTACCTAGCTTTGAATTCGTCTCCCCATCCTCCCTCCAGTCTTGTAGGGCTACATGCACAGCAGGAGTGGAAATAACTGAAATCAGGAATTACTGACACATGTACATGTCCAAGCAGGCAATCAGAGTTCTTCTTTGTAGACAAGATTTTACTTTACCTGTTGGGCTTAAGTGACAGAATACATTCCTTCAAGTACCTAAGACTGTGGGAAGGTGGGGAGGGGGTGTTGCTCTTTGGGGGGGTAGAGGGGGTTGGGTTGTTTGGTTTTTGTTGTTTGTTCGGGGGGGGTTTCAGCTCAATTACTGTTCTGGATATTCATCGGGATGAAACCTAGGACTGTTAAAAGTTGCCTACTGAATGCAGCAAAGCTATCCACTTCCCCAAGTTACAGAAAACAAGATTTATTACCGAGAAAGTAAGATGACACGGGCAATTTATCCTGCAGAGAATCAGAATGAAGTCAACCCAAAAGTCACACATTAAGGGGCAGTAAGAAGAATTAAATCAATACACGTATAGTCATTCTGTCCTGAAAATAAGATCCATGCTCTGTGAAGACAACAGAAAAAGTACTCAAGTACCAAGAGTATTCTTCTCTTATAAGTAACATGATAGAGCTACCTACTGATAAAGTTTTCAGAATACTCAGGTTCTAGTAGTAACCTTAAAGTGATGCAAAACTGAAAGCCAATACCAAAATACTCACCAATATGCAGGCTTTATTCATAATCTGCACATCAGTTATATGAAATCTGAATAAAGCATGACCTGAAATCTTGACTCTTGTATTATAGCACTTTTGAGAGCAGTGGATTTCCTGGGAAATCTATATATAATTTCCCAGAATGTCAGAGAATTTGATTTACAGCAATTCAGGAGCTAGAAACAGAAACCCATAAACCGGATTGCAATGTCTTCCCATTGTGTTTCCCTCCCCAGCTTCCTTGACGCACTCCTTTAATGAAACTAAAGCCTCCAGCCAGACAGCACACCTCTGTGCTTTGAAAATGACAAAAACCTGAAGACAGAACTATGCAAAGTCATTCCATAGCTGTCACTAACTGTTCTGTCTGAAAACATCAATTACATAATTATGCAACAGCTGATGACATCACTAGGTTGTCACCACTGATAAGGTTAGACAGTCTTTTCAGACTTAGGTCTTCACATTTTCTAGCATATGACTGTCCTGTGAGACCTCAGAGGCACTCAAAGATCAAATGTCAGGAAGCAGTTATAAACCTCCAGACTTCCAAGACCCACAAAGCTTGCAGGCTTTCTCAAAGTCTTCAGTGCTTGTATCAAACTCTTCATGCTATGATCTATTCATTCCCCTAGAAGCGGTAGCTTCTTATTCCCAGATCCCCAATTAGCTACATACTACTTAAAACCAAAGATTTATTTTCTAATTCTAATTATTTTATTTCAATATAAAGCAATCAGCAGCACTTGCACATTTGTAACTATACATTTTAAACTATGTATCTGAATTAAATATTAAAAGCATATCAAAAAAATTATGCACATGAAATAACTTGTTTCAACACGTGTCCCTTACACCTATGGATTCTATAAGGCATCTCTCTACAGTAGGACAGATGTTCCAGTTTTAGCTTTCAGATTTCCTGATCCTATAAGATGCAGAAAAACCCTCCAAAATAGTCAGCTACAATAAAGATTTAAGTCAACCTGTTGAAAGGCCAAATAAATCTCAAATATCTACACCATCTATAGTGTCTTACTCTACCCTAACAAGTCCTGATGCATCACTTTCCTTTAAAATTTCTTTAGAAGTAGTTAGATTTTAACAAATGCAATCCATTTAATTCTCATTCTCCACCAAAACGAGATGCAGAACTACTAAAACCTCTGGAATAACGAATCATTCAGCACATGCTTACCATGTGCCTTTGCTTCAACTAGATAATAAGTACAGTGGCAAGAATTTGCAGGTCTTTGTGATGACTGTTGTCAGACATGCTTTAATTCTGTAAAATAAGACCTCTCTTCAGTGCAAAATTCAGTACCTGGACTTAAAAGCATATGCTGAAGAGAAGTCTTTGCTGCTCCGACCACCTTCTGTTCATTGGTTTTTCAGCCAACTCCTTTAAAACAGCACTTGAAAAAAGCTAAGCAGCATGCAGGTCTCAATGGAAACAAGCATGGAAATTACTTCCATACAATTACTGCTTAATATTCCTTTTACAGGAGTTTAAGTCTATCCTGAGACTTAAACAATGGAGGTGCCATTCTCCCTCCAATGCTGGACTGAATAGTCCAGCAACACCAGATGCTGGAAGGACCCCTAACATAAGTTGAACATTAGCATCCAGAATTACTTTCCATTCAGAGTTATTTTCCAAGCTACTTCATAAAAAGGTCATGAAATCAGGAAGAACAATTTCTTGGTTGTGAAAGAGCTGGTTTGATTTATGGAGACAATAATTCTTTAAAATTCCAACCACTAAAGGATTCATTCAAGACTTATATTTAAACTGGATATAGTACCATCATGCTACAAACTATAACATTTGTACTGTTCTGACAAAAGAACATATTACAAACCAAGATGTACCAAGAAGATTACATTGTCATGTAATCATACTCAACGCTGTTCAAAGTTGAATAAATTTCAGAAAGTAAGCACAGACTAATTCCAAAGACATTATTCATGCTCCCAGACCTCCACCTGTGAGAGGGAGAAACAATGAAAACTTGACATGTCAGAACTGGGACCTCTTTCAGACATTTAAGCACAACACAAGAAGAAATCACAAAGAACATTGCTCTGCAAGTTTATGTTTCATAGGATATTGTTCCAGCAGATTAATCTGTCTGTTTCTCTTTGCTCATTTTGGTTAACTTCTGTCTGCTGAAAGCTACAGGTAGTTTATCATTTTAATTGAATAACCATTGCCACAATTAAACATTAGCCCTGAAGTGCCTTGGAATGTCAAACATGCCTAAGTTGAACAATTCTTTCAGGTAAATTTCTCATTGCCTGAAGATCCTGCTCACTAGCACTGTAGTATTTTAACACTCAGAATAGCCAGAGAACCATTTACTAACATTGTCAGCACTGTCTATAATCCTTATAATCCTCCTTATTAAGCCAGTTAAGCAGTTACCTGACATCTGCCAGAGCATTTTAGATGCTCTTGATGACATTAGCAGGTATATTCCAAACACAGAAATAAAAGAGATTGGTACTTGACGCATCAGCCACAATTTTCAAATACTTTTTTGTTATACGAACACATTGAAGTCATAATTAGAGTGAAGATTAGAAGATTATTAGAATAAATATAAGACAAAGTTAAAACATATTCGGTAATAAAACTGCTAACTAAGAATTTAGAACTTCTGATTTTCATTGAACAAGCATCTTAAAGTGCATATTTCAACTGATGTCCATGATTATCTTTTATTAATGGACACAAGATGAAAACTGGTGTCTTGTTTCCTGGTAGAAAGAATGGGAAATGAAGAAGAATGAACCACAGAAAGTAATTACTCAGTATTCTGAAAACAAATAATCAGAAGTATATTTTTCTTTAGAGTATTAAATTTATTTGTATTCTTTTCCACTTATAAAATCAATAAAAATAAAACAGAAAATTCAGTCAAATTAAAGATTATTGCAGTGTCAGTAATGCCTGTCAGTCTAAGACAGGTGATTAAACAGGCAATCAATAAATATATTATGCAAACAAACACACACAAGCTAATTGACCTACTGTCACTGAAATCTTGATCCTAAACTTGTACAGTGAATTATCCCTTGATAGCAGAAGAGAAATTGAAAACAAAATTATAGTCTCCTAAATCATAAGAAAAAAAATTACAGAAGTAGTAAAATAAAATAATCTTGGATCTAAAACACTCTGTGGTCAAGACAGACAAATCTGTTCTTATATCTAATCGCCTCCTAGTATTTCTCCAAAATCAAAGCTTTTATTCTCAGAATTACAGCAACAACAAAAATACGATAGGTTTTAGTGAAGCATTTACAGCGAAGAAGGTGCAAAAACATCACTTCAGTTGTCATTCAAAGAAGTCTCAAAATCAGGTCAAACAGTAACAGAAATTTAGAACTGGCTATGCAAAGCCAACAGATTAACACTGATCACTGACACTACTAAGAAGCCTTGATTCAGTGTCTGTTTATACAGAGACAACTGTCAGGTCCTTGAATGTGTTTGTTTTAATGATACACATTGCCTAAGAAATTTCCCACAGAAAATGCATTCACAATACAACATATGAATTCAGGTTCCTGATTTACTGCAGTGCAGAACTGGCAGTATCCCAATGCTATTTTGGTAACTATCCAACTAGCAGAAGGTGCAATACACCTTTAGGAATACTTTCAGGACAAAGAAGAAAAAAAAAAAGGAAGAAGAAACCAGCCCTGCTGCAGCAGTTCTTTGCATTATTAAATATAGTGCTGCAGGATTTCCACAGAAACCTATGGATGTAAAAGCAGCACGAATATATGAATATATTTTATACATATATATACCTGAAAATTCAGATACTGACCCAGCAATCCTAGAATCATTTAGGTTGGAAAAGACCTTTACAATGATGAAGTCCAACCATTAACCCAGTACTGTTATATTCACCATTAAACCATGTCACCAAGCACCACATCTACAATGTCTTTTAAATACCTTCCCTGGGTAGACTGTGCGAGTGCTTGACAAGCATTTCTGTAAAGAAATCTTTCTTGATAGTCAGTGTAAACCTCCCCAGCACAACTTGAGGCCATTTCCTCTTGTCCTATCACTTCTTACATGGAAGAGACCGATCTCCACTCTGCTACAGCATCCTTTCAGGTAGCTGTAGAGAACAATAAGATCTACCCGAACCTCCTTTTCTCCAGGCTAAACAACCCCAGATGCCTCAGCTGCTCCTCATAAGACTTGCACTCCAGACCCTTCACCAGCAACGTTGCCCTTCTCTGGACACGCTCCAGCACTTCAGTGTCTTTTCTGTAGTGAGGGGGCCAAAACTGAACACAGGATTCAAGGTGCAGCCTCACCAGTGCTGAGTACAGGGGGGCCATCACTGCCCTGGTCCTTCCGGCCACACTACTGCTGATCCAAGCCAGGATGACACTGGCCTTCTTGGGCACCTGTATCACAGAATCAATCAGGCTGGAAAAGACCTCCGAGACTGAGTCCAATCTATGACCAAACAGACTGCACACTCTCAGCTCTGTTTTATTTCTGCTTCTCTGAAGAAGACATACTCTGAGTTTACTATGTATATTCAGTGCATTTTAAATAAGACCAAGGAGGAAATCTTTTATAGGGGTTCTGTGAAGTCAAGAATATTCAGTAAACAAGGACAGCAACTGCAGAAATATGACATAAGCCCCCACAAAAAGGTGCATTCTGTCCAAAACTCAGAAATTCTGGTTAAAGTATTAAGGAATACAAGGTATTAATTTTACTGACAATTTGGAATACCACTAGTGGAAACACCAGATTAATCCTCATACATTTCTCTAGCAATTACTTTCTGCAGTCTTTTAGGACTTAAGCTTTATATCTGTAAGATATAAACATATATAGCTATAGACCACATACATTATATCTGTATAGAATAACTAGTTTTTATGATACCAACATCATAAAATTTCTTGAACACCTACAGAACATAAAAGCACTCAATACAATTTCAGTAAGGTGGTCTCAGCAAAGCTGTTCTGTTTAAAAATCATGCAATAATAGCTAAAGAAGGTGCTTTAAACTCATTTTTGTCACATGCCGTACAATTAAGTCGGGCTACGCAGAAGTGTACAGCAACATTGGTATAACTTTCTGTTGGTTTATATGCACTGTTTCTATCCTCTTGAGGGTCTTCAGGACAATATGCTACTGTGAAAGAACTATGAATTCAATAAATGTCACTTTTATTGTTGGACTCCTAGATTCACACTCTTAAAGACTACTCATAGATCTATTTCTCAACTGTCCTTGCACAGAACAACTCTACGTTGATTACACAGACCTACAGCTGCTTAGCTAAGGCACACACAGATATTTTATAGATACATCCAAAATCCCCATGACTTCCTGTGTAATGCATGATACCTGGCTGGATGACAGCATGTCTCTTCCCTGGGAAGAGCATCCTCCTGAGCAAGCTCTGCAAGTTCCCTGCCAGTCACTGCCCTGAGTCCATCTCACCCATGTGCCCTTGGGAGATGATCTAACACAACCTGTCCCAAAGCTACACAAAGTTAATGCCCTCCAGCATTTTCATGCTCTACCTCATGAAAGACACTAACATTTTCATCTAAAAAAACAATAGGTATTTGAGCAGCTACTAAAAAGTTGTGCTCTTATATTTCTTTTCCATATTTCATTTGTTTCAGGTTTTGATAGCTGGGTCAAGCCATGACTGAAGAACATTGCATGGCTAACCCAAACCCAATGTGTTTGGGTCTTGTGATTTACCATGGTGATGTAATTCAGAAAACTTGGCTAAGACTGGATGGTGATATTACTGCTACTGGGCCTGAGAATTTAGTTCTAATCATGGAAATATCAAAAAAGATGAGCATTCTCTAATTCTCATCCCCTTCTGTCTCCACACTCCACCTCCCATATATGCACTACAGTCTTAACAGAAGTGCATGCTTTTCATCCCAGATCGTATGACAAGTAAAGAATGAGGAAAAAAGCAAGACAAAACAGAATTGTACAAATACAGCTTTTTGCCACACACTTGCCTACCAGTGTTAGTAATTTAGAAATTAACAAACTTGTTATTTCTCGTTTCAGCTGTGGACACTCTCTGTAGTAATAACTCAGTTCTACAGAAGATTTTTTCTCTCCAATCTCCAGTTTACATGCACAACTTCTACTTTTTTATTCCCCACACTGAATTTCATTAAAGGCTGCACAACTGAATGACATAAAAGCACACAAACATGTTGGCATTAGACAAGAGCTTTTTTCAGCCATAGAAATTAACACTGAAATTCAGTTCAAGATATCCAAGAGATAACTACTCTTCTTTAAACACTTGTCCTTTTCTAAGAATCAACACAATCAAAACCAATAGGTTACTACTAAAATGCTGCAGACTGAGACAATTTTTTACTGATCAGAGCTTAAATCCAAAATACACATTTTCTCACTAGGGACATGTGGGAGGTAGGAGCATATATTCTATTAGGCTTTCTTTTGAAGGATCTCTTAAACTAGGACAACTTTACAATAACCTGGGATTGGAGTTTCCTTTGTATTTTTAAAAAACAATACAAGCAGTACCTAAGTTAGCTCCAGGTTCAATTGCTCAGAAATTACAGGGAATGTGATCACAAAAACATGTGCTACAGCCTGGAAATTCAGAAACACATGAGGTTTTATTATTGAATTACTTTGGACTGCAGGTCATCAAATCTTGAAATATTTTCTGCTAATTCAATATCCTTAGGGAAGAAAATAAGTAAAGTCTAAAGACATATACAACTTCCTTACAGAAAGACTAAGCCAAACACCACTGATGCATACAGACAAATATCAAAGAGCAGGGCTGAAAAACACATACAGTCCTTGCACGAAAAATGAGGAGGAAAAAGAGGTACTGCATTTATTAGAGACCCATTAATTTCCTTAAGAGCAAAGCATCTATTGCCAAAGATTGCTGTCTGCCATCAGACCAAACATTTAAATTTTGATCTGAAAAATTTTATTCAACTGTCAAGAGGTATAAACACCCTCTACAAATCTGCTAAAACTTTGCTTCCCAAAGAAAAAGCTAATTGGAAACTTACTGTTGGAGACATCTACAATTACTATCCTGCAGACATGAAAACAGAACTTTTTTTCCTTTGAACTACTGAGAAAATATGTATCAAATGACCAAAATAAATAGCTTTTTAATGAGAAGTAGATTAAGAAAAAAACAGAACAAGTGTGCGTGTCAAGCAAACCCCAACTCTGAAATTTTGCTTTGCAGGTTTTTGAGCCCTTTTATCATTATCTTCCCATCAAATGCAAGTAGTAGGATGACTGGCAAATGAAGAATAACTCAAGCTGAACTGCCACTTCTAATAACCCAGTTTCCATTTAAACAGTGAGATGGCCGCAGGGTTTGAGAATTTGTCACTACCATGTATACCCGCTGATAGTAAAGTAAATGCAGATGAGATGAGCCAATTTTAAACAACGTGCCCTATTTTACCCCTTTGGTCAAAAAAAAAAAATCTATAGAGATACCATGAAAATTAACTACTTTTTTTTAATGTAGGATAAAATAATTACTGTGTTTGTAAGGAATGCAGATAATTATTTTCAGCATTGCATACACGCAATAGAAACTTACCTCTTTATACATACAGCTAACAATGCAGACAAAAACAAAATTTTCACTATGAGAAAGTTTTGATGAAATAAACAAAGCAACGGTATTAGTTTGCATGTTAGCACTTAGGGATAAAGATTTAACTTTTCTGCATTGAGACATTAAGTTGTGCCTCAGGGAGGTCACACACACAAGTCAATTAACAACTCCAACAGTCGCAGCTATTTTAATAGATGTAGCACCCAACTGAGATTTCACTGCAAACATACCATCACTGGGGGAAAAATAAGGTTGTAATTTAACAAACAATCTAAAAAGTTCAAATATAATACTTTTTTAAAATCTCAGCCTTCATGATCAAAATAAGAGTTTTAAGTAATAAATTCTGGTATGTTCAACAAAAAGTGACCAGGTTCCATGTTTCAAACTCATTTCGTATAGCTCATAACAGAGTGGGTTGATTCTGGCCTGGCTATCAGTTTGCTTATCTCCCGCAGTACTCAAAGAATTTTTCCAAACATGTACACTGTAAAATTGGAATTCTGTTTTTTAGAAGAATACATCTTCAACACATAGGCTGAGTTTGAGAAACAAAAAAAAGGATTCCTCCAAGTTTATTCTTCTAAAAATAGAACACTGAAAAAAGACTGCAGGTTCCATGGGATTTTCTTACCCGGTAGATCTCAAATCGTTTATTAAAAAAAAATTGTACGTTCTGTTACTCAGAGTAACAGAACGTATATTTCAGGCTTAAAAATATTGAATTTTTAATTTTTTTTTAAATAAAAAATATTCAGTGCTAACTTTCAGGTTTAGCCCATTAAAGATTAAATGAGAAATGTAAAACAGTAGTGCAAGCACATTTTACATTAGCATCTCTATCCAGAAACTGCCAAACTGCCCATTAAATCTACTGAATAAGTCATGGGGAAAAAATGTCAAGAAGCAAGTAAATATGAATGACAGGCAAACAACCAAAGTGAAGATGAAGTCACATGAAAGGAGTGACAAAGGAAATCAGTCCAAAAGAAGTGCAAAAAGCACTTCAAGTTAACCTAGATTTCACAGTTTTCTGTTTGTGAATTTTCTTTTTTCAGGCACATATTTCCTACAACTTTTGCTTGTATTAAGTATATGGTTAACTAGCAGAATTGATTAATTCAGCATATAATTTAAATTTAAGTCAGTGGTTAGAACGAGCCAAAAAATACTGGGTCTAAACAGAAACTCTGTTACACATAACAGACACAAACCAACTGCCTAGAAAAGGACAAATCACCAGCACAACAGTCTCTAGCAAATCAGTCTGTAAAATGAATAAAGATTGTACTGGTCTAATTAAACTTATCTATCCACCTATAGATTTTATCTATCCACCTATGGATTTTTACCTTGCGCATTTCCCATACATAACATTACTGGGTTTCATTAGACCTTAATTTAACTTTGCTGAATTGTCAAGGCTCAGCATTAAAGTTTGTTCAATCACATCATCTTCATGATGGTCAATACAGGAAAAATTACACATATATTAAAGAAACCATACAGGCTTTTTGTATGCTTAAATATTCAAATAACACCAGACAACCCAGAAACAATATGCATTTAGAGTCTGGTTTAGAGGGCAGTAAGTAAAAATACGATAAACATTTTGTTTCAATAAATTGTTTGCATAAATGAAGCAATCGCAATTCTCAGATCTCTACAGCAAATCTGAGTTGACATTAGAGCACATCCCTGCTAATTATAAACCACATTATATGTGTCAATTTGGCACCTCTAGCACGAAAAGCTGATCACTACTACTTTCACAAAACTGAAGTAAAACAAAATGACAACTAACGAGAAGACATCCCACACCCTCTAATTTTATATAAATTTAATACAACATGCACCACTGAGCAAGAGCCACTGTTAGCTCTCTCCCTGGCACCAGCAAATTTCTCCACTGTTTGATGATGAAAATGAAGTGGATCGTTTATATTTACACACTGTGCACTGGGCAAGGGATTTGGCATCAATCACTGTCCTCAACTCACTTTAAAATTAATTAATTCTTTAAATATTCTACAAAAGGAAGCAGAAATACTTACTAGTACAGAACTTCATTCGCTTCATGCCTTTCATATCTAACAGTTTCACACATCATTCTGAAAGAGAAGAAGTCACTTGTAGTTACAATTCTTATCAGTGTCACAAAGACTTCACTTTCTGAAGTTACTCAGCATTTCCATGTGCCTCCACCACTAGCAGAAACTAACCATCAATTTAAAGCTAAGTTGATTCATAATTTAGGAAAACAAATTGTTAAATATAAGCATTAAAGTTATTAGTTCATCCAAGATCAGATTTGATTTAGGACATTAGATGTAACTGTTCCTATAAAAAAAATTCTATAAAAATGGATATAATTATACTGATCTCATTTTATAAAGTGATGCGATAAAGTTGCTTTATAAAAAACAATTCTGAATTTTAGAAGTGGATGGAAATGTGTTATATACAACACCCATCAGAAATAAAACAATATAAAAACTGCTCCCATTTTCAAGTCAGGCTCAATAGATAAAACAAGAAATTATGTTGCATGGTAAATCAATGCTTCTCATTTTGCTAAAATTGAGTAACTTGAAAATTACCATGAGATTTTAATGCTGAAATCCCAGAGGGTTCAAAGTAGAGACAATTTCCTGCAGAGAAATCCTCTGTCTAGAGCGGAGGATTAAAGTACTTTTGTATTCACTGTCTCCCTGACAAATGTGGCATAATAGAGGGAAATTATAATAGAACTTACCACATATTAGGAAATCTAATGTTAATTTGGTGTAAAAAAAAAAAAATTAACATGTCATTTCTGTCTATTGTCTTAAGGAAACAGTCGTACAAATTACTTGGGAGATAGGGGGGGAAGGGGAAGGAAACAAATCCCTCTGCCTCCCTTGGCCTTTCTGTGGCTCTGAAGCAGACTGCAAACCCCAAGGCTATTTGACAGACAGTAAGACAGAGATTTGCCTAAGAGGCTCATGTGAACATTCAAACGAGTAACTATATTTAAATTTTGGAAGTAAATTTTCTTTCCTCACACAATTCATCCTCAGAATCTCAGTGTACCAATGACCAGCTGCCAGCAACGATATCGTAAGCAGACAAAAGCACTCAAGAATTGCTGCTAAGGCAAAAACTCTTAAAAAAGTTGATTTGAGGCCTGGAAGAGTTAGTCTGGGCTTGATGTAACATTTTAAAAAGGCATCTCTTTGCCACTTCCTAGGTCATTCATTTCAATAGCCAACAGACTGCTACAAAAGTCACCTTAGCACTCACCTCTTGCAGGATTTTTATATATTAATTCAGCCCACAAAGAAATAATGCTTTTTCTGTCCAGAACTGGTAGGCTTATAGTGGTATCCTGATTATTCATAAATTGTTAACAGAAAATTGAGATTGTAATTCTGTTTGCTAATAAAATATCTATATAGGTATAGATACAAATTAGTAATCAAGTTTTATTACCACAGCCTTTCTTCCAACCCCATTATTTTAGATCTACTCTTTGGGCCATCTTTGAGAACTTTTTTCCAGGCAATGTCTGTACTGTATATAATTAAGCATTATGTATTGCGTACCAATTTCAGCTAAAGAAAAATCTTCCTGCTTCCTGGCACAGCAAAAACTTTTTGAACCACAGAACCACCTCTTTTCAGACAGTGCTCTCCACCATAAAATTGGGTCTTGTCAAAATCTTTTACAGACACTGAAAAGCTTCTACCTCCTGAGCCCTCATCTTCTCTCTGATCCTCTGTTTTAAGAGGGAAGGGGAGTACAGACATGAAGTTACTGGTGAGAAGATACCAAAAAAAGAGTCATTGTTAGAAGTCAGATTTAAAAATTAAAATACTGCTCAAGGATAGTCCATGCCGTACTGGTCTGAAATGATGCAAGGCAATGGGCCATCTAAGAGTAGGAGTTAGAGGAAACAGAATCACTTCAACAAGCAAGTTTTGTTCCCCTCTGAATTGGGATAGAAGGAAGCACATTCTTGATAAAGTCACGCAAGTTCACCACTGTCACTGAGTATTACAGCATTTTGGTTCCATTATTAGGACAGGAATAGAGGAAAAAATGCCTCTTACAGAAGGTAGCCAAGCGTTTCAATTCTTGTGTTACAGTGGCACAGTTAGAAATTACAGTGACCAAGTAGCACAAACTAGATTGCTTCCTCAAGTATTTGAAAAATTGAATTAGTTCTGGTCAGTACTGGTGCCCAATTCTTGCTCGATCACTCAAATGTGATCTTTGTCCGCTTCCTAAACAAATATAATAAATTCAATATGAGATCACCAGCAAGCCATGTGGTAAGTTATTTACTACTAGAGGTCACATTTAACACACTAGGTTTTAAAGAATCTCAGAGGGTTTTATGGCATTCCACTGCCAAAAGAAGAGTTGTATCCTAAAGGATACTATAAAAGCTTTCAGTTCAACATCTGCCAGGAGCCCAGCCTTTTCCATGTATGGTACTGTAAACAGAAGCTCTCTCTGAGGAATTCACTATGCTGGGAGAGCAAGTTCCACACATTCCTCAGCAGGAACCTCATTCTGCACAGGAAGCCAAGAAGCACATACCAACATACCACGCAACCATATGTGCACACTTTGATCTTTGTAAACAACATCAGTTCAGCTATGCAAAACTTCATGTGCTAAAAGTTTTGCACATAATAACATAACACAAAATAATTTAGCTGAATATGACCACGGACTCCTTCCAAAGCAAAGTAATTACAGAGACTTCTTTGAAGTCAACATTCATATTGCAAAATGTGTCTTGATCATTTTGGAAGAAAGAAAACCCCACCTTCTATTTTTTCCAAATTACAGAATATTGGCTTGGGAACGTGGACTTCCACAGAATGACAAAGCAAAAGGCCAGAAATTAGAACCTAAACCAGCATTAATCAAGTCAAAGCTGCATCAGCATCTTCAGATGTGGTAAATGTTGGCATACACCAGGATGCAAAACAACAGTAATTCACCCTCTCACCCCACAGAGCATACAGAAGATGTGCTGGCCTCCTTCTGCAGCTGCCAGCTTCACATCAATGCCTAAATACTCTTAGAAATCTCTGCTGTAAGATGCTTATGTGAGGACAACTGAAACAACTACATAAAAATCAAACAAACTCAAGTCTTTACAAAAAGAATCAAAAAATCAGGAGTTCATGTGAAAGTTTTTACTTTAAGTCATTTGCTTCAGGAAGTATTTTAGTAAAAAAAATGTGGATGACCTTTATTAGATATTTTTACTAAGTATCATTGGGTACAGCACGTGCTGTACTCAATTTGTCTAAAATTTCCATACAAAAGTAAGCACACACTGAAACAGAAGCTGAATAACAGACTCCGCTCTCCTGATTATTATATTACATAAATGATTTCATCTCTATATAAGCTTTCAATCAGGACTGGACCTTATACTCTGTACGTAAAGCATTTACTTCTAGTCTGAAAATTTGAAAAGAAAACAAATGCATCCACAATAGACATAAATAGGAAGGAACAAATAGAGATGTATATGCACACATACAAGGGCAAAGTGTTAGGACAATAAAGAAGGGAAGAAATGGAGGAAGTGAAAGTCAGCTTTTCAGTTTGAGGTAGGGCACACAAGAGGTAATATACAGTTAGCAAAACTACTGTTCCTTTGCTTTGTTAATGCATTAACATATGTGTTTTGTAATGACAAAGTATCGTACCTTAGCTGATGCTCTCTCAGATTCGACAAAGCTTCCATTCCATGTAAATACGAATAAACAATCTCCAAGTCCTACAAACATGAGGAAAACATTATTAGGATTCTCAGTTCGGTACAAGCTATTAAAATACCTCTTCAAAATTTTTTGAAAACATCCAAAGTTCTCCTATTGGGGTAGTAGGAACATTTTCAGGAGGTTAAAGGCAAATTGCAGGAAAACCTTTGATTATACATTGGAACCTGACATGGGGGAGAATCATACCACATCCATATCAAATACAGAAACCTTTCTGCTTCTGCTGTCATTATTCATTGTCTAGGAAACAAGCCTAATCCAGAATTGCAAGAGAGCTACTTTGCAACTATCACTGTCCTGCTTTCCAAGGCCAATATACCCAAAAACCTTCATTTATTTCATAAAGCAAGGTCATAAGAAATAGGTCTTTTCCTGTTCAGAGGAAAAGAAAAAAGTACAAAACAGCCTAACAAAATACTCCATTGTACAGAGATATTTTAAAATTGTATCTTCTTCAAATGGAAGATGTGTCATAATCTTAGACACGAAAAAAACTGGCACAAGACAATAATAACAAAAAAAAAATCAAAAATACAATGCTAGTTACATGGTAAAATGTTACTTTCAATGTTGTGGACCTCCAATACCCAGCTCACAAAACAACATTAACAAAGAGATAAAAAGAGCATTGAAGACTAAAACTTTCTAAGATGCAACTAGGGAAACACCAATGTCAGGCAGAGGTTTTGCTCAATTTATATTTAAAATGACTACAGGACTTATGAGAAAACTTCAGTGCAGCACACAACCTCTAGGGTGATTTAACTTTAGATCACAGATTTCGTGCTGTTTCATCATCCTTTTTCTTTTCTTAAATTTGCTAGTTGAGAGACAAAGTATTATGCATAACTCACTGAAAATCAGAGTAATGGTTCACAACCACTAGCTGAGGTTGACAAAGTTCAGAATAAACTAACACCAATACAACTCTCATAACTTACTCTAAGAAGATGTTTTCAAGTAATAGAATATAACTAAGCTGGAAATTTATGAAAGATTTGATCACTGTGAAATATTTGTGTATTTAAAACTGACCACAAAGTACAAGAAATATTTGTTTTCAGATACAATGACAGAATGCTAGATGTGGTATTTGAGCCAAGATGTTAGGACTGAAGTCACAGAGAGAACCTGAATTTAAGAAAGAAAAATAAAAATAAAATCCATTTAAATACATTAAGTGTAGAAATGTTGCTGTACTTGTTAAAACCATGGTAACATGTCAGAAAGGATACCAAGAGTTACACTCAATGGTTAAGGCTAAATAGATGTCTCTCATTCGGTATCAAAACAAACATTTTTTCTCACAATGAAAAGGTAAATATTCAGTTTGAAAAAGAAGAAGAAACACACAAGCCAAAATACTGCAATTTCACTTCTATTCTGGTCCTTCTGTTCCCTTGCTCTCTAGAGGCTTTGGTCCTGTGAGGAGCAAAGGGCACAAAAAAGACACAAGTAATTATGCATGGTTTGGGACAGAGGGACCTTGCACACAGAAGGCTTTGAAGAGAAAATACAGTCATTGCTTGCCCTTTTTTTTTTTTTTTTTAGTATTAATAAAAGTGTGTGAAAAGACATGTGTGCTGTAGTCAGTGACCTGCTCACTTGCTAGACAGGCTGGAGGTGAGTAGAAGCTCCCAGGAGCCCTGTGCAGGCAGCAGGGCAAGATGCAAGCCAGACAGTCTCCATGGCACCACTGCTGCTCATCCAGACGTGTGGACTGTGCAGCACAAGGCACCAGCTACCACAGCAAGTTGGGAGTGGAGCACTGAGGATTAGATGCTCGTAGCAGCACATTAGATGGAAAAGAGCCTGGCCAGAAGGTGCTACTCTAACTAATTTCCTGCAAGTCTGTCTAACGACAAGATGAGACAGAAGGAGAGTAACCTTTCTGCCACCGGCTTGCACTGAGGTTTCTCAGAAGTGGCAGAGATTTTATCTGCTGTAAAGTATTCCCAGAACAGATGCTAGCTTACAGCGATCCACAGACGTAAAAGACATTTGGTTTTCAAAACTCATGGATGACACAAACCTAGTGACCCTACAGATATATAAAGCACTAATGAATGCAGGTTATGTTCCTAGAGAAATGCAGCTGAAGTGACTCAATGCAGAGGGAACTAATTAAATCACTGAAGGGAGTCAGAGAACCATAGAATGGTTTGGGTTGAAAGGGACATTAAAGATCTAAACATCTAAAGATCTTTAATAAATAGGAGGGGCAAGGGGGGCAGGGGAAACCACAACTAAAAAAATCTTGGTTGCTGGCTAGAGATATCTCATCACTGAGAGAACTAAGGTGAGAGGCTTTTTTTTTTATTTGCAAAAAAAGCAGCAAGAAAACAGTCCAGTAGCTTCAGCAGTTGGGTCCTATCAAAGTAAATAGTCATTATAACATCTCAGCTGACATGCACTGGCTGTTTCCGAAAAATGGCAAAGTGAGCTGCTGCCCATTCATTAAGCTGTATCTTTCCAGAGGGTGTCTGGCAGGTAACAGCTCCCTCTAGCACCAAAGGTTTGGCATTGAAATTGAAGTAAAAAATACCCAGGAACACTCCTTTCAATCAACTTCTCCATAACAGTGCAAGGTATGGAAAACGGTAGTAGAGTCAAAACAGCAAATATATATCCATATATTGTCAGAAAGCACTGCATGCTTCCAGTCAGTCTGCAGCATTAAAGAGTAGGAAAGCAATTTAAGAAAAAGTAAAATTAGAATATCGAGTTATTGTCATTAGGACACCTAGGCTTTCCATTTATCTCAGAAAAAAATATGCTTTGTTTAGTTAGCAAAAATACTCAATATCAAACACAGACAGCTGCTTTAACTTCTTAATTAAAAGTGAACTGACAGAATTCAAGAGTCCTTCAAAAATATTTGTGCCAAGTGTTGTAATGTCCTAAGCAGATTCTGAAAGTCATTTCACAAAAAACACACACACATAAAATTAGGCTATGAAAGTTTTTGGTTTTGATATTCTAGACACTTGACAAAAGCTAAACTTCTAAAACTCTCAGGCAAAGACCTCTGTCTTTCAAGGATGTAACCTGCCTATGTGATTTATGCCGGCTAATTGAGCAAAACCCTTAAAACAGCAGCTAAATTTAACCCCACTGTGACTTACAGAAACATTCCTGCTAGCTCACAGTGTCCCTGAAACCTGCCACTAGCAGGATATATAAAAACAGGCAGGTGACAGCAGCAGGCTGATACTTTTTTGGATACCGCTTTTAAAAGCCATGTACTCAAATGACCACAAGGTGGCAGACCGAACCTCAGAACCTCAGAGAAAGTCATTCTCTACAGTTTCTCCCTCATTTTTTTTTAAATATAATTTTATAAGAGTTTTAAAATGTCAAGAGGAGCAAAGACAATCATCTCCACTACAACTGGCTAAATATTCTGCTACAGTAAAGACTACTTACACAAAAGCACAGAGGATCTACCAACATTCTGCTTTCTAGTTTTATCCAGCCAGCAGAATTGAAAGGAAAAAAAAAAAGCAAAAGCCATGCAAGGGCTCAGCTGATCTTGCTACAAGAATCAAGTTCTATACAAAGATTGAGGCAACAGTTTGAAAAAACAGCTCAATGCAAACTCCAAAACCAAAACAAATAGCACAAATTAGTACAGCTTTTAAAGCAAGGTTTTATTTAAATGAAAGATAAGAGACTTCATGAAATATAACCTCCACTTAAATCTGTACTGCAGTCAAAGTCATATGCTTTGGTTGCTGTGTGTGGAGCAGCACAAAATTTGTTTAATTCAGTGTCATTTCTTAATTTGCTGGTTTCCGTGGTGTCAGATGGCTCACTTTAAAGTTCTGACTGTACTTTGAAACAAAACAGAGACTCAAGTTTTAACACAGTTCAACTTCAATTAGATCGGTAGAAACATATTGGTCTGCAACCAATATGCCCTCCATTCTAATAAAAGTCTGCATATGTTTGTGCCCAGTCATTTCTATCCATTTGATTTGTGCTTCAAACCTATTTGGCAAAAAAACCAGAATGCTGGGCCCAAATTCACACTAGCTAAAGGAAGAAATTTTTACTTTAGTAAGATAATAGAGATGTGAAAAATTTCTATTTTGGACTGAAAAACTTAAAATCTCTTTAAAATCTCTAAAAATCGCAAGCTTACACTGGTTTCAGTCTTGGTTTGCATCAAGGTGTGAAACTACAGGCTCAACTCAACTATTCATCCTTGCCACAGTTAAGCAAAATGCTGAGAAATTCATTGCTCTGTGAGTAAGAAATCCACTCATTTCTGTGAAGTGGTAAACAAGACAGCAGCTTTCATCTTTTAATAGTTTGGTTTCTTTTATATCAAAGGGCAAAAATAAAACACAAGCTAATTCCTCAATTCATTGTCTTGAAGGCAACCGCTCATGCAGCGGGGAAAAGGTGGGACCTCGAAGTCTTCGATGGGTTTAAACAGGCCATGAAATTGCTCACAAAAAGAGAGGCATTTGTCATTTCTATATGGTTGACTAAACACTTATTTTAGCTCAAAGTGGGAACTCCTCAAATTGTGATGTCCTAATAAGGCAGCAATGCCAAGTTTTTTCCTTCTTCTTGAGCAATGAAGCCACAGTCCAAACCCAGGTTGCTGAAGTCCTGTCTATCTTTCCTTGCAGTGATAGGATCCTGTCTTTTTCCCTTTTTCACACACCCAGCACCTGAAACCATTTGACTCTCAGCCACTCAGGTAGCTATACCAAGCACTTATATTTGCTTTTTTTCTTCTAGCATTGATTTAGCACTGGCCTGTCTGCCTGCCTGTACTGGCTCACTAAGGCTAAAGCAGTGCCAGCATCACCAAAAGGAAGACTGGACTACAGCAGCATCAACCCCATCTGGCTTACACAAAAATTTCCATGTCCACAGAAGAGACATGGCCACTCCCAAGTATGTTTCTTCACATCTGGTTCACACTGAAATGCCAGGCTCTCACTAACAGCAGCTCAGAAGATGACACAAGTTACTGCCTCCAGAGTCAGCAAGCCCTGCAGGCAAGGCAGGGCAGTGTTAGGGGAGTATGTCAGTTACCCCAGCCAAAACCTTCTCTGAAGGCAAGACCTAAGGGTGAGATCACATTTGCAAATACTAACCTGCCAAAAGACAGGAGCAAAACCACAATAACTGACCTATACAAAAATCTGTGACACAAAAATCCAGTATGGCTGATATCAAAATCACTGCCATACACACATCAAGAGGAAAACTTCATCTTCACCTCCAATGTCCCAGCACTGGAAAAAAACCTGAACAGAATCCTAACTGCTGTGCAGGAGCATGCCCAGGTACATATGCACTTATCACTGAGCCATACCAAGACAAATTTGCCGAAGAGATTAAAATGAAGTGTTTGCCATGTGCTACAAATTTTTTACATTCTTTTTCTTACATCAGAACCTTCAAATACAGGTGGGAGTGGGAGCTGCCACACAGGAAGCCTGCCAGGATACAACCTATTACACTACCAATTTAAGATAAATTGTTCTTTTTAATTTCACTGTAAGGTACAACAACATATTTCTGCAAGCCATTCTTACTATTGTACATAGAGATCTGTGGCTTAAAAAACCCTAAAGCCTAAGTTATTGGAAACAACTTATTGACTTGATACTGACTTGGCAGCTACACAGAAATAAATGAAATATTTAAGTGAAATTATATGTGTTTAATGGCTCAAATCGGTACTTCCGTGAATGAAATCCCATGGGCCACGTTTTAAGGATAAATACAGGTTATGTACTTTACTTTTGAAAAATCTACCTGAAACAACCATTTTCCTTTATAGGAGCCTATTTTGAAACTGCAAGCTATCAAGACTAATGAAACTCCCAAATGTAGGAAAAAAGTATGCATTCTTAATACATTCAGTGTTTAAGCATAATCTAGAGTGCAAAGCTTGGTCTATCAGGTTTGTATAACAGTCAATTAGCACTTCCTTTTGTCAAACTTGACATTTTTAATACTGTAGGTTGATTCTTCAAACAGAAAACCTACAGAAGTGGGTGATGCTACCTTTTCAATGATCTCACAGTAGGGTTGAAGAAGTTCCTACCCTTTTTATCAATCAGTTTTAAGCACACTTTCAAATCCTTTTTGTCCTTATCTACACCTGTGGAGCTTCTATTTTCCTGCCAAGAGCAAACCAGACCTATCCAGTCACCATTCAGCATAGTACAGGCCTCCCCTTGCCAAGGAGCAGCACCATTAGCTCCCAGACAAGCTGCAAGAACGGAAACTCATTGTTCACAACACAAACACAGGGGACTCAGCTCAGCAGAACTGCTCTGATAAGTACCATCCACCACATCACACTGCCATTATAATTTCTTCCTTTTCTTTTGCTTGGCATATGAAAAATGTAGTGGAAGGATGAGAAGCAAAAACGAGAGGCATTGTACACAGGTGCAAAGCCAGGTACATGGGTAAGAAGACAACCTATCGTAGTAGAGTAGCTCTGCTGTCCCCAGTTTGTCAGCCACCAGTCTAGTCCACCTTTCCATAACTGCCCATTCCAGGCAACAGCTTGATTTACCTCAAAACCACAGCTCTCCAAGACAATTATTAGACAATTTGAAACTGAGGAGCGTCTAAAAACAAATACCTTCTTACTCATGCCCCAAACAGCTCACTGGGATTTCAAAACAACTTTGAAATTTAGAGGTCTGTTAGAGTCATCAAATGCCAAATTAGTTACCTGAACCGCAGCCAAACGTGTTAGTGGCCGATCAAGTTCTGAAAAATGTTACCATGTTAAACCTGTATGCATTTGTCTCATGCATTATATTTCAGGAAATTCATGACAGAACATCACTTCACAGAAATCAGGCATGATTAAGCTTGGGAATTGGCCTTCATCAGAAGAGCAGCTTACAGGCCATCAAGCCTACCCAAGTCTTCACTTCCTCTAGAGGTAGCAAGAAAGGAATATTGTAGTCATCCTGTTAAGACTCACTGGCACACAAAAATTGCTATTTTTAGCTCCACCATGGGGAGGGTGGGGACATTTGTTATGGGTTATGGGTGGGATTTTAAACTGAACTAGAAACAGGATGAACAGGTAATTTTAATCTGAAACTGCAGCACCCACACATTAAGCTAATCAGGACCAACTCCAAAACCTCATAGAGAAAAAGGAGAAATCCCATTTTCCTGGTTTGTCTCAGCTGGGAGTTGTCCAAGTACAGAACAAAAATATGCTTCTCCAAAGAGTTAACAGCATTACTGCTTCAATGTCAGAGATTGGAGAAACACCACAGGATCATAGTAAAATAGTTGCAGAGAAATAAGTTGTTTCAATGGAGTCTTGAAATCAGCCTGTCTTTCAAATATACTTTATTTCTTTTGTGAATTATTTTCTTTTTAAAGAGCTTCCCTCAAAATATAATTTCATTACATATATTCATTTTCGCATTTTAGAATTTTTCCTAACTGGAAATGGACAACAGTGAGTTGGAAGGTGCAATGACCCACTCACACTACCCAACTTTTAACACTGTCTCAAGAGTAGTACACTTGATTCAACCTATCCTGCTGTTCATAAGCTTTTAGCAGAATACAGCAAAAAAAATTAAGACACTCATTATTATAATCATCCCATAAGAAGGGGATGAATGTGGAAAGGGTAGATGGGAAATTAAAGCCTGTCATGTCATAGAAGTCCACAAACAAACTAATGAGCATATGAAATTACAGGGTAGTGCAATGCCTTTGTTTTCTGCTTTCCAGACTCTCAGAAGTCAGACAATTGAATGCTTAACACAAAAACTGATATTCTGTAGTCAAAAATCCAAATGTTGGCTGAGTGTCCAAATGCAAACAAAATGGTTTCACTACAAAAAAATCTCCTACTGGCTGCACATTTCATAATTATGAAAGGCACTTAAGTTATTTACCATTAAAAATATAGGTAATTGCCTTTTTGCACCTTTTCAATATTTACAGCCAACAGTTGGAGGCTTGTATCGTATCTATTCATTAGCACATTCACTGCACAAATATTCATATCTTTTGTTGGAGAGTTATGCCAGTTCCTACAGGGGTTTCCTTTTGAAATAAGACCAAATATCCTACTAAAAGAAAATCAATCTTCCTCTAACAAATGTATCAGCTACTAATACAGTGGTGCTTATTTTTAAACAACTACTTGTAGCAGAGAAAATAAGGAAAAAAGAATAAAACAGGGGAGAATGAAAGTGATACACAAATGTCCTGGAGTAAACAGCGAAAAATTCTTACTCGGTACCAAGTTGTGATGGCAGAAGCATTTTACAGGACCTCAGCCTAGAGAGTAACATCAGGAAGGGTAAACAAGGTGGCCAGGAAAAGGAGACCACAGTATATCAGGTAAGGTTGCCTTCCAAAAATAGGATGTGCTTAGAGGATTCCTCGAGAGCTGTGAGGGCAAGATTAAGGTATGACAATTCTCAGATATTTTTCCTGGTTTGGTTTTTTTTTTTTAGAATGTTTAATTAGTCTACAGATTTCAAAGCAAACACACCATAAATTCAGTAACAAGATAAGGCATCAATGTTCCTGAGCTAATGAAGGGGTAACCCAGTAAGCCACCTCTGCACAAATCACCTGTGATCATCTGTCTGCATCTGATGCTCTAACAGTCCTGACTGCTTTTATTTCATCTAACTTCTTGGATATAATTGCATTATACCTTGCTTTTAAAGCAAGATCTTGAAACAGACATCCTTGTGCTGTTGGGAGGGTGCAGCCCAGCAATGAATTGGGCATTTCAGCACTGTCCCAAGTGCTGAATGTCATCATGCTCCACCCTCTGCTTTATGCACTTTTTCCCTTTGTCAACCAAAACCAAACACCAAAACTACCCAGAAACATACTGGGTATGTTTGACCCCACTCTCTGGTCAAAAACAATCAGTTCCCAGGCACAATTCAATCCCAACCTATTGGGATTACCAATTGGCAATACCTTGATTTACAGAACCACTCAGAGTATCAGAGACACCTCCACTTTTGTAAACTGGGATTTTCTAGAAGCCCCTGATGCCAGAGGAGTACCTGACCATCCCTCCAGAGGTTACTTGTCACAAACAGTCACTATTGAGCCAGGGCTGAGCAGATGAGGAGCTCCACATTGCAGCTCCTGGCTTATTACCATGACAACTCACATCCAGAAACAAAAGGAACCAGCACGCGTTGGAAGCTGAGCTCTGCCAGATCTTACTACAGAAATATCTCAGTAGTACTATAATCAACAGAAAATACAGTGACTTGTTTTCTGTGGCTGGCTTACAATCATTTTATATTGCTGGCTTATAACCAACCAAAGCAAAAACACAAAACAAAAAAAATAAAGTTCATCTGTCCAACCACCAAGGCAACATCCCGTATTTGCTGAAGTAAAACTGCACCACTTCTTTTTGCTTTCAACAGTTTTGAGGGAGGGTTAGGAGGAATAATGTTGCTCAGTTTCTTCATATTTATGAATAAAGGTAGATACAATAAAACCATGAGGAAGGGAGAGAAAATATTATACCACAACTAATTCCAAAGGTTAATACCCCAATATATATATTTTATATTCATGTGCTTAAAGAAAGCATTAAGACTCACTTAGGCAGATACAATTTTCCCAACAGTTAAACACACAAGATAGCAGTCATGTTCTTTTTTTGTTTGAGTAGCTGAATTTCTAGCATATTTCTGAGCATTTCTTCCAACAGATATTAATTTTATTTGAAACAACAACAGTAGGTCACATGAAAATTATTCCCAGACTATCAGGCAAATGATCATACTGAAGAACATATTTGCATGTCAAATCATTCCTCACCCAAAAATTCATCTCAAACGCTGCTGGTGGTCACATCCTCCTAGTGCTGGGATTACTTCTCTTTGAAAAGGAGTCAAACAGAAAAATCTCCAAGCCTGAATTTATTTATTAGCTCCAGTATTTCCTGAAACAGAGTGCATTTAATAACTCCAAATTAATATCTTTTGGGTTTGGTTTTTTTGTTTGTTTAGGTTTTTGTTGTAGTGGGTTTTTTTTACTTCCTATGAGCAATGGTAGGATTCTGAAGGCAACACAAGTTTGGGGTTTGTTTTTTTAAATACTACTTGAGGATGAATCAATTTCCATATTTCAGATGGGCTTACTGGGGACGCTGCTCTGATCTGACTTCAGTTTTTTGCACTCTAAGAAGCAGAACACCAACCACCTAAGAAATTAGCACATCAAATGGGCAAACATCCATAGAGCTCAAGCTTCTGTAGGATCGTGGTGGTGGTAAAGCACAGCCCCTCTCAGGTTATCACCCTGCAACCTAAATGCAGCTCTGAGGACCATAAAACTGGAGGGAAGAAGCAAGCAAGTCCTTCCATTATGGAATGGGTTGGCCTTTCTCTTGGGCACTGGGGCAGCATCTGATGCCTTAGTGAGCAAACCCCACTTGCCAAAGCTGCCTCCTCTCTGGCTCAGGCTAATGCTCTGACTCTTTAATGGTCCAAGTCCAACAAGCAGAAGTCATGTACACACCCACAGCCAGCCCACATGACGAAGGGCATGTGGGACCACCCTGGCTGGGTGGCAAAGCAGACGGATGAGCTGGGTTCAGCCCATCTGCTCTGCCTCTGCCTATTAAGGTGAAGTGACACAGAGAAGCTTCAACTTAAGTAACAGACCACTGCCCTAACAGGAAAGGACTTGAGTGTCTTGACTCAGTCTTACCTGGCACTACATCCACAAAGGAAAACCATCAGGAAGAGCACACAAGTTTAAAGAATACAAGAGAAGTCACACAGCAAAACTTCACTGGAATGCTCTGCCAGTCCCTGAAAATCCCTTCAGGAGGGAACAAGCCATTCAACTGGTTTGGCTGTACTGTTAAACCATAGGAGCAAATCTGGAAACACCCTTCTCTAATATTTGTCATTAGCAGCTCTGGATAGCTCTTTCTCAGCACTCTGAAATCCTTTTTATCTCATCACACCTGCTGAAGCTATCCATCAGATCTAATTCCACTTCCACACATCAGACAGCTCAACACCAAGACCCAACACCTATACTGTTTGTCAAATTGCCAACTGCATATCTTAAAACACCGCATTTGTATCACAAGTTACAGAGCTGGTCATATGGACATGATTTTCACTCAGTATCACACACACGAGCATGTGAAGTTGAGGCTAGAAGCTGTGAATAAAGCTGATCTGACACTGACTCCATTTCCTACTTGGCTGTTTCTGTATTTTTTGTTCAGTAACTTTACCAATAACCATAAAGAGATAGAGATACTGCCAGTTATTTCTTTGTGACCAGGGGCTTGCTAGTTAAGAACACAAGGCATCACAATAGCAGTGACAGCTCACAGCTGGCCTACAAACCGTCTACTGAACTAGAGTTTAATAACTAGGAGTGAGATATCTGGTTGTCATGTCACAACTGACTTCTACTTTTTTTTTTACTGACATTCAAGAATGTCCCTCCATTTGTTATCCTGGTTCCTCCCTGCTACGAGCCCCAACAAGGACGGACATTTACAAATTAGCAGATGGTACAGTCATCAGAGGACCAACAGCAAGTGTTGCAAGATTGAGAAACCAAACACATCAACACATGAAAACCCCATCCACAGGACAATGTCCGGCAGTCTCTCAGAATCTTAATCCAACCTGTATTAAAGAGAAACAGGTTTTTCTATAGTCTTTCCAGAGTAGGACCATATGTCACGTGCTTTGCTCAGTTTAAGTTAAAAAAGAGAGATATAACATTGCATTCTTCATGTATAATAAAATACATACCATGGGTTTCATAAGAGAATATTTTTGCCTAGATCTTAAGCATCACTGTTGATAAACTTTTAAGCAATTTTTAATGTGGGAAAACCTACCAGTTGATTTGCAAACTAATTTAAATTAAGCATATGACAGCCATCAATTTACCAAACCTTAAAAAGATATTGCTTATCAACTCACGAGCAAACATTTGTTCTTAAACACTGAATGCATACCTTCACAGTAGCTTAAAATCATATGTTGTCTCCAAATTCAGACACGAAAAGTATGCATATTTCTCATCAGAGATTACTGCTTATCTTCTGAGTTACTAACTTCCTGCTGAGTCTGATAAATCACTTTTAACATTAAAAGTAACTCCAAAAAGAACTCAGGTAAAGCAAGGCAGTGAAATATCGCACCCCTCCCAAAAGCACTCAGATAAACAATAGGTGCAATCCCTGCCATCAGAGTGCCACTTTCAGTGTCCCACAGAAGCCCTTGCAATTAGAAATCCAACTCTAAGCAGGTTTAAACATCAGTATCTAAGCATTCCTAAGATTGTACTAATATGACCACTGTTAATCAGTTGCTTGCACAGCCCTCAAATGTCCTAAAACATGGAAGAGACAACACCTTTCCACTTCTTTTTCCTAGTATGACACAAGAATATAGGAGCAACAAATGTGATTTTAAACAGCAGTGGATGTTTCTTAAAGATACAATGGCCTATAGTGATGTTTGATGACAAAAAAAATGGGAGACCCATGTAGAAGCACTGCCACCTTCTCCAGGAGCCAGCCAGGTGGTAGCCAGGAGCCTCCAGCAGCATCTGTTGGGATATGTGGATGCACACTACGCGCATCAGTGCTCCTAAGCTTTAAGCAAAGAGGCAGAGGGATCATTAATGACAGTATGACTAAAACGAGAAGACTCCAAGAAAAGCTGGTAATGGTGACTGAGGTCAACTGGCTCCCGAGCTGCAGAGGGCTAAGAGGGCGAGGCACCAGGACACCACACCTGTGCTGTTCAGCACAAGGAACAGGCAGGCTTGCTATTAGCTCTGGTCTCCAGTGGCTGTCTGCTGGTACCAATAGGGCTAATCACTGTTTCTGCTCTCCAACCCCACCGGGAAGGGCTCATTAAGTCAGGAGTCAGGTAATACCCACAGCAGTCTCTACTACATTTAGACAGCATCTCTCTGCTGGTGAAATAACCCACAGAAATTCTGGAGAGTGAGATGCAGAAGGTAGATCCCCAGGAAATTGTCTCCGGAGCAACAGAACTTGATCAAAACTAGCTCTGTGGAAATCTAAGGTGTCTCTGCATCCTGTTCACTGTCCTCAGGTCTAGAAATAAAGCCCAGTAGTTACACTATCCCTGAATCATCACGAGGTTTCCTCAGAGCGTGCCTGCAGGACCTGACCTCTCTTTGAAAGATCATCACAGTGTGAGTGATCCAGATAACAACCAACAGGGAAGCCTGTAAGGGTTGAGACTTTTTCCTTTAAAAACAACATTCTAAATTACATTTAACACAGATTATGATTATTATTTCTAGTGTCCAACACAAAGAGTGGCTTGTCTGTCAGATTTTATCTATTTAATCTACAAGTGGTCAGTAGTCTCAGCAAATTGTCCAGTTCAAAAAACAGTAATCAGACTGTAAACTTTTCATCCACAACACAATACAACTAAAGTGTTTTCAGATTATAAAGTCATTGTTTCTACATACAAGATCCATGCATTACAGCTGAGGGCTTCTGACAACATAAGGTTCTACCTTGTCACATTAATCCCTCCACCTTACCTCTCTCAGCAGTATTTTTAACCCATTTCAAAAGTTTGACTTTTTCAAAAAAGATCTGAGGGATTTTGCTCCTTCATGAACCTATCAATCGCTGTAGACTGGCAAATATGTATGCTTTTTTCTTCATTCTTAATTCAAAGAAATTAATTCATTACATTCCTACTGCATACCCTTCTACAGTTTCACTGATACCAGCATTTAGCCCCAGCTAGGAGACACGGGATTGCCGGTCAGCAGAGAAATGAATCAGAGGTCTCGAAGTAGTTGCTAGAGGAAAAACAGCCCTAAAAGAACCTACCAGGGGAGGAAAGAACTTGTCACCTCCCTTGGCAGTCTCAGATACTAGAAAAAGTCTGAATGAATGCAGCAGCAGCTCCAAGACCCCACACATTTAATGGCGAGCCAAATCCTGCAAAATCTGGTAAAAGTTCTACGTAGTTTCCAGCCGCACTTTTAACTAAAGCTTTTTGGCACTTGTGAAGTTACAAGAAGCAGCCAAGCACTCTAGAACAAGAGCATAAGCTGGCTGCATACATGAAAACAATCAGCAACACAATAATCTTCTTGAAAATTTTGTAAATACTTTAAGTCTGTTCCCAAATAGGGACCTTGCAGCTTCCTTTCCTTCTGTACTTTGAGTGCAGAACACCGAGACTGCACTGCTTGTGTTTTATATTTATCCTCCCTCAACTGAACAGACTAAAAATAAGGCAAGATTTGGCTGTGGGTCACTGTCACAAGCAACAGATTTCAGCTATCTGCAATTTGATTCCACCATGGCCAAATACTAATTGGTCACTTACATGCACTGGTACAAAACTTGTCTTGCATGTAGTTTGGGGGAACCTGCACTCACAAGTACCCTGCTAAACTGAAATTCTGCCCCAGAGGATTGGGAAGACCTTTTTGCAACCTCTCAGAGACTGTTTTACAATTGTAAGCTATTTACTGACACAGCACATGTACTATGTGCTCCCTTCTGCCAGCTCTGCTCGGGTGGATACTGTACAGATGAAAGACCACGCTGACAGACAAAGACAGTTGCTCCTCAAGTTTCCACACCGAGTTTTGCCAGAAGAGATTTCCCAATGTTACAGTGATGATTTAGCTGGCTCTGAACAGTTGTCTCACCCAGGGGTCAAGTTCTGCACTTTTGTGCCAGTGACTTGCACTTCCCTTTTCCCTTTGTGCTGCCTTTTTTTTTTTTTTTAAAGACTTACAAGGTAATTTAAAAGTCAAGAACAGCAAATTCCGTGGTTTGTGTTTTGACGCTTTTGGTTTAGGGTAGGGGTTTAAGCATTTAAAACTCCATTTTCATTTCAGAGTATCAGGAAATCATAAATTTCTACCCAAATAACCTGAAATTACAGAGCACTTTCCTTCCAAGGATATCTTCATTTTCTTTCCAACGGCACGTGAAAAGACTCTAAGCTCAAGATTTAATGCAAGAACACATACTCCCTGAAATTATTAACTTGCACTGTGAACTTACAGAAGGTACAAGCTGAGTAAGAAGTAAGAGGGGGGCTACTTGAGATTAGCTATTTACTAGGTTAAGATTACAGTCACACACAGGACACAGATGGAGCATAGTTAGCCACAAAATATGTGAAAAGACCATTTGCCCTTCAGTGAACCAGCTGATAATTCCAGGCAGTTTAGGGTCAACAACACATCCTTTAACTCTATCATGAGGATGCTGGGGGTGTCAGGCAAGGTGTTCCTTTGGCATTTGGGAGAATGGTCACAACAGTGAGGGTGCAGGGAGGTGACAGGACAATGCTACACTCAGGCTACTGCAAGAAAGACAGGTTAACTTTGCTCTGTGCTTTCTGGAATTGGTTTTCTGGAGTTACTTTGAAGTGCTTTGGGAATTAATTACATCATTTTTATATTTTAAACATTGGAATAAAGGATTTTCTGAGCAGCAGTGTTGTATAATAGATCCTTAAACATTTCTCCTTTTGAGACTTTGGCAATAGCTGATCACCTTTTGGCATTGGTATGCCTTCACTTGATAACTATGGGAATTTATCTAAGGCCAACTGGTCTTATTTTTGCTGTGATTTAGAATTCTCGAGGGTCAGGGCAAGAGAAACAAATACTGCCTTTGTACACAACCTGTATATATCTCAATTTTCATCACTTACAAGCCCATTGGCTAGTTTTAAACTTACTTGATAGCTGGAAAGGTTTACAACAGACAGAAATAATGAAGAAATGCAAATTAACTGGGAGCAACAAGATTAAGGGCTGGGAAGCACAAGGAAGGCACAAGCTGGGAACATCAAACACTTGGAAACAAATATTTACACAGATTCTTACACTCACAGAATAACTCTTTAAAAATGTAATTAAAAAAAAAAAACCTGTCAAGTACTTCATACCAACACAAGTGACCTGAAACATCAGCTTTTCCAGGCTTCCTAAATTAAAGTTAATATTAAATATATCAGGTTTCCCTTAGTTCAGTAACTAAAAGTGAGTTCTATGTCAGCAAATCAGTGCATCCTCCTCACTTTCAAGTTACACATATACTCTCGTATGTTACAAACAAAAGGTGACCTCAAGAAAAAAGGAGCTTTGCTAGTTTTTAAGTAAACGCAGCTTATCCAAATTCTCAGATCTTGTAAAAAAGCAATGCTTAAGTGACATTTTGCCCAACAAACAACAAAAAGGACTAGCCCAGGATTTCACTGTTGGCTCTCATGGTGAGCTGGCAGAGGGTTCAGGGAGGGGGAAGCTGGAGCATTTGGCAAGACCAAGAAGTAATATCTGGCTGTCTGACAAGACAATTTTCTGGCTGTAATCTCATTCTCTTAAGCAAATTAAAATAACAAAAAAAAAAGCTCTTATTGCCCTTCTGGTTCATTTCATTCCATTCACTTTAACAGCCTGCTGTTTGAGTCCTTAATATGACTATTACCAAGAGTAAGTTTTATTTCTGACCTCAAGCCAGAAGAGGAAAGCCTCAGAATGCACTTGTAATGAATGCTGAGATGGCTCACATATGTCCAGCTTAACTCCCGGAAAGTGCTTTGTTGGTGAGTGCATGCTTTACTGAAAACAACAACAGGCATCACATATGGAAAAAGGGTTATGGGTAGAGCATTTACACAAAGAACACAAATATCCTGACTAAGCAACATCATGCGCAACTTTTCTGTATTCTCTATTCACTTAATACTAAAAAGCACCCCAAAATAGCCTGAAGTAACAGTAAAATGTTGAAAATTATTAAATAACTGGAATCAATACACTGAAATTAGTCTTGCAACAAAACATACACAAGATTTCTTCACAAGAAGTATTCCACTGCCCCTGGTGTCAACATTTTTCTCCAGAAAAGTTATGAGGAGGTAAATCAAAAAAGCTCTATTGATAAGCACGAACTTCCAGCAAGAAGGGATCATGTGATTGTCTGAAGTCCTAGGTGCTATTCGACAAGAATTACATTACTGTAGAAATACATTTTGACATTAATATTCTTGATTTAGCCTTGCTGTAGTTCACAGTTTACAAGTAACCATAATGAAGTATCAGAAGAGGCAATAAAGTGCCTGCACTTTTTTTAAAAAGTGATTTTATTCTTTTAATGTCTCCTACATAAACATACCAACACTGAATCTCACAGCTAATATGGTTTTAGAAGGTTCTGTTTCAGGTCAGTGTCTTGGCAAAAACTACTTAAATATTTATAAGCTTTTTATGCAACATGAAAAGAAAAAGTAACCAAATAACCTCTTAACTGCTAATACATCTGGTTGTCTCCACTGTTTCCTACTTCACCATTAGAATCCCAGAAAAAAAAACAGTAACTGTTTTGAGACCAAGCACAAAGATGTCCTAATTACTAGAAATCCCTCAACAAACTTAAGCAGCAGAGCAAGATTAATACAGTCACAAGACCCAGAGATTAATCTATTTACCAAAGAATCTGTGCAACAAAGCAGTCTAATATTAAAAGATTACTGAAGCTAGATTTTCAACAAGATAAGAAGGGTCAAGAGACCTAAACACTGCAAAACATCTCCCTAATAATGATTTCTTATAAAAATATGTTCCACAGGAAAGAGATATTACCTTGCTGACTTTTAAAATAAAAGTCTCATTTAACAAACTAAGCTCTCTATATGATTTAAATCAAGAGCAAAAATTACTATAAACTCATTACAATATAAGCCAAGTTACAAGCTGACCAGTAAAACAAGTCCTTTGCTTTTAATTACCTTTACAGTTCAAGAATGGACAACAAAGGAAAAAAAAGTCTTAGCCAACTCCCACTCCCTCCCCACAAAAAATCCTCTCTCGGAACAGCACAACTAACCAGTACATGAACAGCATAACATCAGTACACAGCATAACCAATCAGTAAACTAAAGCCAAAACTGAATGATATTATAAATAAAATTTATAACCACTTTATAGGGAAAGAAAACCAACTAGTGTCAAATCTAGAACACAAACTTACTAAGCTTAAAAAAACAAAAAAAAAAAAGCTGATGAGGTCAAGTTAGCTGAACCTAGAGAAGGCTTTGAGGTACCCAGACTGGATGATCACCTGCAAGCAAGCATCACATGTCAGTCTTCCAAATCCCAGTTCAACAGAAGGTGGCAGAGTGAAATTCAATAACCTAGAACCTGAAATAAGACAATTCAAACTGGAAATTTCAGGGGCTATTGGTTTTCTTATAGATTGGTAAAAAAACATTCAGTTAGCTTACCAGAGAATTCAGCAACTCTTATCACTTACACCAGAACCAGATAGCTTTCGAAAGATGAATTCACTACACATTACAAGTATACTACAGAAGACACCAGAGTTCCTGGATGTTGATTGGACTTAACACATACTTCATTATTTAGTCAGAGACTGCCACTTGCACAAATTTTAAAGGTATGTGCTTTAGAAAAAGAATACTTCACATGAAATACTTTAAACCAACCTAATACTCTTTAGTTTGCACTGAAAAAATGTTCAACCCTAATGCTACTATCATCCTATATTTTATATTTAGCAATTTATATTTTTATTATTCACACATCATGAACTAGATGGAAAACACTTTACAGCCTCTAAAAGCATGTTCTGCACGAGGGGAGAAAGCACTGGCCTGAGCTGTATTCTGTGCTTCACAGGTTGCAGCCTTTAAACTGACATCACTGAACACTTGGTAGAAACATGACAGAAAAAGAGGACCTTGGCTGCTCATCCACAGACTTCCAGGGACCTATAACGAAGCTCAGATGCTTTCCTCACCCTGGAGAGCTCTACCATGAAGATGGAAGTCATTCCTTCTACTTAGGGCATCCAACAGAGGGGAAAAACGAGGATGACAACAGAGGGATTAACAACCTATTAGAGCTCCCAAAATCCAGATTCAGAGGTCAGCCAGCTGGTCACAGATCTCAGAGGAACATTTCCTAGATGAAAACTGTACCACCAGACAGTGCCACCCACTCCCTGCTGCATCCTTGGCAATTCCCTGCCTCAGTGACCCAGTGAGGATTGTACAGAGGTACCTGCTGATAAACGACACGGCACACCAGGGCACTCCCAGGCAGACAACCCACTGGGGGAGCCTGAAAGTAGAAAGGTTTCAGTGGTGGGAAAGAAGTATAACAGGGCATGGACTTTTCCCTACAAACTGAACTTATTTGAACTTATTTAATGTCAGTCACCAGAAATTTCAGGCCTGGGGAAATTGGTATTTTTAATAAGCCAAGTAGAATATAAGAATCATGAGTAAACTCAAGGCTATACTACAGCTTACGTTGTCAGCACTGACAAATCCTATGTTTACATCATGCCTAACTCAAGTTTAAGAGCAAGTCGCACCAGCCACATCTTCTCTTCCTTTTTTTGTTACCTAATTATCTTTAATAATGCTTTTATAGTAGGTCTCCATTTTCCCACAGTCTCATTAACCTGGCGACTTGAAAACAATAGGTCTTCTTGCATGCAAAGGCAGAGGATGCAGCTGCTTCCATCTATAAATAAGATGTTGTAGTATCAGATGTAACTGCTATTGTTTCAGCAGTCCATCGGTTACATGAGAAGATTAGAAGCAAGGGTCAAGGTGTATTTTTTTCCTTTCTTTGAATTGAGAGGACCACTATCTTAAAAAAAACTAAAGGACCAAAAAGGTGAACAGAAAAGAAACACAACAGTTTATACAAGTCACCTCCCATACACTCCAGCTTATTGACAAAAGACAAACCTGAAATGTAATGACAGAAACCACTGAACTGGCTTAGTGTTTTAACATTCATTTATCAGATTACAGATCTTTCATAGACTGTACATCCAGCAATACTTTAAAAACATCTGCAGGAAGATGTAAATCTGAGTTTTCATTAAGATTCTTGTAGCTGGAAGGCCTATGTATACATATTGACTTGTACTTTAGTCATACCTCAAATTTTCAAGGAGGATGTAGAAGAAGCATAGTGTAAAAGCCTGTGTTACCAGTCAACCAAGATGGGAGTACATTTTATTAGGAGCATGAGCTTAGGACAGGTTTACCATATATCATACCCCAATCCAATCTGCAGGTACTTTGAGCCATATACAGTCTTCAGTTGTTTTTCTGTACTAAGCTTCATACCACTGTGGCAAATTTGAATTAAGTTTTGGGTTTTCTTCATGGATTTGAAAGACAGTTAAGCCCTCAGAAACATGGGGGCAGCGGGGGGGGGGGGGGGGGGGGGGGGGGGTAGAGTGTGAAACTAAAACTGGGGGTAGGGAGAAGAATTGTCAGAACCACTTGAGGAGGAAACAAGTTGCAGTCAGAATGAAAACAGTAAGCAGTTCTGACTGAGTAAAAGCACAATCCAACAGACCCTGCACATACATATAATTTAGCAAAGTCATTATAAATAAAGGAACAACAGCTCTGAACACAACTCTGTTTTGCTTTTTCATCTTAAAAGTTTCCATGCGTTATTTTGGAGGAAACTTTCTCTTTTGTACTTGCTATCAGGAAACCCCTATTGTTATATTCAATAGTGCCACAAGCTTCCAGCATCAATTAGAGACTCTTTCTGTCTATCGTCAATTAGTGACTTACTGCTGTTCCATCAACAGTAACAAAGTGAAACTCAGTATTTACCAAGTGCCTTACACTATTCTTCAGATAACTAACTTGCATAGTTCTATTAAAGAAAAGCATTAGAGACTGTTAACAGCAAATTGTGCTGCCTCCACACGCACTCATCCCTACCACAAAACTCAAACACAAGAACAAGCCTAGATTCAAAATCAAGTAAACTGCAGCAATTCACAAAACCCCAGACTACTGATGATCTAATGGTCTTTTAGTCGTGGTCAAAACCCTTGGAAAAATCATTTTTGTGTTGAATCACAATCTACACACATGTCAAAACTATAATAAAAAATCCCATTTGAAACCAGGCTAAGTCACTTACTGGCTTTCAAGAGGACATGCTATACACACGTACATGATACAACACAGGTTTATTTAAGTTCAAGCCATTTTTCAGCAACAAGTGTATTTTTCCAATTCTTCTTGAAAAAAAATAACATTGGAATATCAATCAATTAAAGGATTTCAATGATGAAATGGCTGTAAACGTATCAAAAGCATGCAGTAGCTATACAAGCTCATCAGATAGCTTGTAGTCAAACACATTAACTTTTACAGCAATGTGTTAAGAGTCTTGATATTAGAAAGTTATCTTAACATAATATTTATTTGATACTTATCTCTTTCCTGAAAAACTGTATTACTATTTTTGGAAAAAATCCTGGACAAAATTTCAAAATGCATTCTTTAATAATTTAGTTTGTTTTCCCAATTGCCCATTGCACACATTTCACCAATTAAGAAAAGATGCCATAGTAAAAAGAGAACACTACAATGTTTATGAAGCTTCATATACCATAAACAACAAAGAGGTATTTGTCTAGTTTCAGATCAAGTTGACAGAAGTTGCATTAGACTAAAGAAAAAAACATTATTGTTTTAGCATATGCTCAAAGCACAGCAAGAGTATATTGGGTCTATTTTAACTTAATACCAGAGAAGTCATAGCAGCACTACATTTATAATCTGTATGAGGTACCACACATAACATGACTGAACTGAGTATCCAGAAGTCTTTTTGTAAGACTGTTTTCTGTAACAAGGCCATGCACAACATTCTCATTAGAAAGAAATATTTCAAGTTGCCCAAATCTATAGTTGCCAGGTGACTTCTGGACAGTTTTTAATGTATGTATTTCTTGTGTTCCAGTACAAAGTAACTCCTCCTCCTCCAGTTTTGATTTTTTTTTCATACTCCAACACTATCTCCATAAAATAGGCAAAACCATCTATCATACATATTGAGGTTGCCTTGTTATGTATGAGCTACTGATGACAGCAAGTATCACCATAATAACAAAAAAAACCAAAGCAAAACAAAAAAAAAAAACCACCCTACTTAAAACAGAGAGAATAATTGGAGCAAGTCAGCTGCAGCACAAACACAAATCAATGGGGATAAAAGGAAGCATCTTCCTTACTGCATAAGGAAATATCACCTTCCTGACAGCAAAACAAACTCTTCAGGAGAATAGCTATAGTGGTACAACCCATCTGAGCATTTCCGTCACAGCAAAGATAGCATCAGCAAAGATCATGAACTATACTGTTCTCCTGACTTTTTATATCCCAAAGGTATCACAATACCAGCAAATTAAGGGAGCCACAGCTTTCCTTCCACCTCTCCTCTTCATGACTTCCAACCCCCAAGCACTCACTACACAGATGTTTACATAGCCTTATTTTGTAGGAGTATACTCTGAGAAATGGCGATTTGAAAAAGATGTTCAACGTCCTCTATAAAAAGGAAAGTTGACTGCTCAATTAATTCAAGGTTTTGCACTCAACCTAGAACCCTAAAAATTACAGATACATTACATGCATTTTATTAAATGAAAATAGGTTCACTATCTTCAACATGAAGTACTTGAACATTCAATTTCTTTAAGAACAACCATAATTTTGACACGCAAGACCAAAGTTCTGTATTCTTTTTCAATTGTGCCTTTAATGAAGGCTACACAAACCTTTTAAAAGTCAAGGACAAAAACAAGGAGAAATCTTTAAAAGAATGAAATTACATGGAGTTAAATTTATTTTCTAGAAGCAGTAAACTGCATTTGCCTTCTCCTAATTTGCTGTCCCTGAGGAGTCAGTAACATATCAGCCATCTGCCCTTTATGAGAAAACACCTGTAGGAGACAATACAATGGCTTGCATCATTGGGTTACAGCTACTTCAACCATTTATTACCTTGATAATTAGGATGTTAGGCTTTTAAGATGATGATTATCCTTGCCATAAAATAAAAAGGAATAAAGAAAGCATGTGCCCAATTTACCAAGTCAAAGAGTTCAACTTTTATGGTTACCAAGAAGTGTTATTCAACTATTTGTAGCATTGGGAGTTATTTAAAAGCTTAAAAAAAAAAAAAAAAACAACCACTCACAAAAAACACCATGACTGAAATACTAGCAAGGGTTTTTTCATTCACGCTCAGTATCCCAGCCTGCTTTAGAAGAGCAATTGGGGGGAGGAGGAATTAAGTCATTAATTTCCTACTATTAGGAGGCAGACTGGTGCCCTGCCTCGCACAGGGGAGTTATAGTTGCATACTTTGCTGTTTGGAATAGTAAACATAATTCAACAGATTAGCTAGGGAGTTTGTGTAACTCACCGAGGGTAATACTGGTACTGGTGAGTGGTATCACTCACTTCTCTCAAGTCCCTGCCCAGTATCTGTCCCAAGATGAGCCACTTGTTTTCACCTTAAGAAACAAGGCATGCAGATGAATAAGTGACAGACACCTGGGATTACAGTGAGGTGTCAATTTGACACTTATGAAGTTCATACTACTAACGAGAGTGGTATCCCCAGTTCCTCATTCTTTAGTACCAGCCCAGGCATGGTAATTGGTTTCAGGACTCTCAAACCAGTAAGTTGAGTTCCCTTGAATCCATCTTTGATACTCATCTCAGGTCTGGCACACATCCTTTCCCTATTATCCTTCCTATCTTTTGGCACCATAATGAGGAGGAGGAGGAAGGTGACAAGATTAACCATAGATCATTTTCTTCCATGAGCTGAATCAGACAAATTGTAGTTCTTGCATACCTCTGAGACAGAGTTCCGTTTCAGCCTTCACCTACATCCTGAATGCCATGAGTTACAAACAGGTGAACGAACTCTTCTTGCCATTAAAGCTTTCAAAATGACGCGTTATAATAAACATGCCTACCTGATGTTGTCAGCAAGAAAAGAGTTACATAGACTGCACAGATTACTGAATTAAAACAGTTGAAAGAGAATCAAAAACTTCACTGCATGCAGTAGAGCTATCTTGACTGAATCTGTTATCTTTAAGTGTTTTTTTTCCACTTCCACTTAATAATTCCTATTATAAGACTCTTCCGACAAGCATATTTCAAGGTTAAAATGCCCTTTTTTCCCCCATTATTCATCAGCTACCAGAGTCAAGATTCACTCTATGTGCCAAGCATATTCTTCTCCTGCAACTCTAACTGACACCAACTTTGTAAGACATTTCATATAAAAGTTCATTTGCAATTGTGAAAGGAGTTCTAAAGTTGGAATGATACTGGATAGAAAATCTTGACCAGAATTCTGAAAAGAATAAGGGCAAGCAACATTTCAGAGGGTATAATTAAAGCTTCATCTTCTGGAGACCAACAACTTTGAATTTCTCAGAAACCACATGGAGCGATAACTGATTGCACAATTTGGGTGGTACAAAGTATTATTTCTCCCACTTTCCCTCCTCCTCCCACCAGCTCTGGGCTATTCAAGGTGACTCAGAAGAACTTAAAATGGTCGAAGTTGTGTTAAACTCCTGTTTCCTAGCTGAGCATCTCCAGCTTGCATCAAGCTATGTTAAAAAGGTGAAAGAGAGAGGAATGGATCAGGAAAAGTATTGCACAGGCCTCCACTACTGAGAAAAAATTAAGCTTCCCACATAACAACTAGCTTTCTGAAAAGAGGTATAGAGGTATCAATTTGTTCATAAACTTGGGTTAAATCATTACTCAGAAACATTTGGTTAAACACAACTAAGGCAAAACCAAGTTATATACTCAGCAGCATCCTTTTTGATAAGCACCTGAGATAACAGGGGAAGCAGGGTTGCCTTACAAGTAACTTTGGCACCGTTCAGCATTCATTAAACCTACAGCAACCAACAAGAAAGGAAAATCCTCAATATTTTCTTTAAATATGAAAATATTACTTCTCCAATGTATCCTTTAATTTTTTTTCCTATTGAATATATTTGCTGTCAATTAAGCCTTCAATTTAGTTCTCTCATTCATAAGAAATGAGTGAAGGGAAAAACTAAATAGAGTTAGGAGAATAGCAACTTTATTTCCTCAATTCTTTAGTTCTCATGCTCTACAGCAGTTATACAGCTCAAAAAACATTGGCAAGATGTTTGCTTTGTTGAATTAAAAACAGGCTCCTTTGAAAGAAGGGAGAACAGGAAGCTGTAAATTCAAAGTTCTGTGCCTACAAATGAGACTACACACACAATTTAAAACTTAGAAAACCTAGTACAGGTAAAGTCACATTTAAAATAAAGCTGCTAATAAAGGCCCTGATTTGTTAAAAGCACTGAGTCTATTGATCTGAAGTGAGAAATGCAGAAGAAATATAACTCAGAGTTAGTCACTAAATCCAGACACCAGCTTATCCAGGCAAGTATAGAGACCTTCCTAGTTTATGAGATTTTTTTTTTTAACAAGAGAACATCAAGATAACCTACACCAAGCACAGTTTCCCATCTTCATTAAACGTTTTAATGGCAAAAAGCTGGACTGCAACTAAATCATGCCAAGTACCTCAACACATTCCAGAAAGAGTAATAGCTAGCATTCGCAGTGTGCCATTCATCAGTTTTAAACGCAGAACCACCAGCCCAGGCTCCCATAGACAGCAGATCACATACCACCACATACAGAAGCATACTCAGAACTTCTACATCCACTAGAATAGCACAGAGCTATGATTTCAAGCAAGGGAATCTGCTCGAACAATCCCCTGCCTCAAGCACTTACTGACAACTAACATTTTCCTAGTTATTCAGATTACAAATTTCTCTAGTTTAACTTGTGGTCTTCCCATATTCAGTGCTACAAAGAATACTTTGTATGTATTTTTATGCTAATTAGAGAACTCCCCCCTCAAAGTAAGTGCTAGGGGAAAAAACAGCAAAATCCAAGTCTCTAACAGGGTCCAAATCATTCAGGTGGCTCCCCTGAATGCCTTCTGAGTAGTCATTGTTAGACCTATATATCAGGCATGCAGTATACTCCAGCATCATTTCAACAGAACTTCAGCCTTCTCCATATGTTTTCTTCATATGCCCAATTAATACAGCAAACAAACTGGTATGAGTACAGAAAGGAAAATGCTGACTCAAAATTCTCCAATGACATTATTCTAAGAATCTATGAATCTAGAATATAAAGGGGCACTCCATAATTATGGTATGGAGTACCAATTAAAAATGGTATTCAAAAAGAAGAAAGCCAATACAAAAAACATAATGGGAAAACAGCAGTCACAACACTTTCAAGAAAAAAAAAACCAAATCCTGGCAGTCAGAGCCATCCATATCTGACAAGGAGGCTCAAAAAGAGCTCTGCCAAACAAACTGAAATACATTCCTTTGCTATCCTTCCATTGTCACCCAAACAAGATTTCCTGTATTAAACTCATTTTTCAGCATTAAATCATGTGCACAGTGAACCCAGCTTTAAAAATATTGACATTAAGAGCATATTGCTTATCCTTTGCATAGCTACTGAGAGATGAGTCCCATTACCCGGAATTAGCACTTCTAAAATAAACATATTACCCCATTTTTTCCCCAAGTTTCACTATGATCTGAAAAATCCCAAATGTTTTTGTTCATTTAACAGTAACTCCTGCTACAGGCAAAAAAGCTTCAAGAGGTGCAGGCAGGGAGAAACCTGCCCTGTTGCACTTTCTGGGAGGTTAGTGTTCAGTGGTATCACACTCCCCAGCTCCACCAGCTGCTCCTTTAGGTAAGGACAAAATGCATTTAGGAAACTGAATGAGATCATACTTGAACATATTTATTCAGTGTTAGGATAATTTCTGTACACTATCTTTTTCTGTTATGTAAAAGTTGTCATTTGCTGTAACAAACAAAAGATTACAACTGCTTAAAAGAAAAGCTTAAACTGATTTGGGAAACAACATCCCTCTCATTACCAAACAAATACCATTTATTATCTCTAACCTTCCTTGCCACAATCAAAGATGAATCCCATGCATTTGGACTTCATAAATATAGCAATAATTGCACACAGGAGTTGGTCCCACACAGCAGCTGTGCTGTAAAACTGAATCAGAGAAATTACCCACTGCATCAACTGGCACATCCTCCACAAGCACATGTACAAGCACAGCCTTGGCCACCTTGTGCAACCAAGCCACTAGTGAGTCACCGTGGTTTAATATGTCCTCCTGCAGGAAACATTCGCTGTGCAATATCTCATTAGAAACATGGTTTCTGGATATTCTGATTCTATTTGTCTTCCTTCCCCATTTTCATCAATTCTTAAAACACCTTCTTCCACCACTCCCCTCATTAGGGTTGAAGGCTGCCTTCAGGAAGGGTTACAGACCAGCAAAACTGTGTTTGACAGCAGCTCATTCCAGGGAGAACAGGAATCAGTGGTCATTTTCGGCTTACTCCATAAAAATTAATTTTTCTCCATCCATGCTGTTCCAACAGGCATGCCAGAAACACGTATACTGTAACAGATACGGTCTGATATACTGAAATGTTGCCGTTAGAAGGATATTTCACCCTCCTTACTACACTACAACACACATCAACAGTTTTGTAACACTAAGATTCCAGGCAATCCTAATACCTCATAACAAACTTGTGCCCATCCTAATGTTACAGTCAGCTTTCCAGTGTTTCAGGATTACATCTTTTGCCAACATTCATACCACCCCAGTCTTCCTCATGCATCATTATTATTTGTTTTTCCACAGGAAGCAATTCAGGAAAATGTCTTCTATTATATTGTTCTTCATTTGGCATTTGGATTATACAGCATTCTGAGGCTTAAAGAATTAAACTGAAAGAACAGAATAAGAGAATTCATCCTTCTTGAAAGACAAGTTTTTATTACTAAAAAACTGAAGAGTTCCCATTTGCAAACAACTCCACTGGATATTTTTTATATGATCAACAGGATGCATTTTTGTTTGGAATTGCACAGAAATATGGGGATGTAGTCACTATTTTTAGACATGCCACAGAAACATGGAAATATTTTCATGACAAGGAAAGACAAGAAGATATCTGACCACTGACCTTTAATGAACTCTTAAGTTCCCTTGGACAGTATGCATTACATACATGTTTTGTCTGGGGTAAAAAACTTACTTCCTCATTCAGTTCAAATCAAGAATTTATTTTTAAAATATTTTGTATAAAGCAAGGCCATGAAATCAAACTACAGACTTAAGGCATCTTATTATAAACCCCTGTAGGTCATTGCCCACAAAATCCACAATGGACTACAAAAGCAGAGGGAAAACACACTCCTTAAAAGACAGCTTTTGGGAAAAAGGAGTTCAGAGGTTAAGGTGATAGATGGCAGATGCCAACAAATACATATAAAATTTATATACTCAGCAACCACTATTTTACTGGTGGAAAGCATCTGAGCAAAGTATATAGTTCATATCACCAAGTTTAAGCATTACAACACCTCAACTAAAATAACAGGACTGCAAGCTAAATGAATTCACAAGGTCAGGACTGGAGAGGGCTACATTTTTATGCCTCATTTAATTACCCCACAAAAATCATATACACATCCTTTTTCCTAACAACACTGTGTTATAACACAGTGGCCTAATCATACCATAGAGCTTAAGAATCATTTTTACAAGTACTTAGAAGAAATCCTTCAGTATTCTTTCAAATTAATTAGCCAGTAAAGGTTTTTAGTCAACCTGAAGCTTACATACATAGAAATTGCAAGGGAGTCTACATACTTCAATGTATTTAAAATATTTCTGAACATATGTATATGGAGTATCAAGGTTGTGCACATCAAAAATGCACTTTTAGGATGTAGCACAGACTTTCCAGTGCAAAGAGACACTGGCATTTCAAGAGTTCTGTTTACCCAGATGGTTCCCCTTTGAAATTCTTGCATCTGGGAGAATGACAGAAGTATGAAACACATACAACAAAACATTTCAATACTACAGAAATTTCAGGTAAACCTCCTGAAATTCTCAAATATAGGGAAGGTGCGATAAGAAAGGCCTTTATCATCAGGTCAGTATCAACAAGGACAGTGCTGAGTCTTTTACTCTAGCAGGCAAAAAGAACTTTGTCTTCTGTGGAGACATGTGTTAACTTGATATTCAATTACAGTATAATCTTCAAGTTTTACAAATTTTTCTCCCACAATATTATACTCTAGCTTCTTTAAGAGTTGAGACAATGGAAGTATCACAAAAAATCTACCTCAGTGAGATTGCTATTATGAGGTAATAGCATTAATATATTATGGGAAGTTTACAAGCCTAGAACACAAGAATACTTATTTTACAGTGTTTACTTCCTTCCTATTTGCTACACAAGTGAGCTGACATTACTTCTTTCAATTAAATTCTGCATTTTAAGTAACAGCATAAAATTGCATATATTCCACCCAACACAAATCAGGCCTCTCCTGAAGCCACAAAGACCAGTTTTTTTCCGTCATTCACTTGTCCAATATGCAAAGCATAGCTGTCAATCTGTTAGCATCCCTGACAGCATAATTGCTGAACAGTTCAGAACACAAAAAACATGAGGAGGGTTGAGACCAAAAGAGATACCAGCAACATTCCTCTTGCACACTTTAGTACTAATTTAGGATTCTTCCTCATTAAGATTCCTCTCCAGCCACTGTTAAAGCAAAACAAGGAATCTGTAGAGGAAGGTTGAAAAGGCCTTGAAAGCCAGCACTGCCAAATAAAATGGGTTTGTACCACTCCTACTCATTTCAAAAACAAGCTGTAGCATCATTTACCAACAGATGCCTGATCTTTCAGGAGCAGGTTTGTCTCTGCCACCAGCTCCAAGATTCCATTTTCCAACTTCTTACCTGGTCGACACTCCCCTCCCTCAGCCTGAATATACGTGCATGTTTTCATCTGTGGATGCCCAGCAAAACTACATCTCATTGAAGGAATGGCATCTCTCTTCTCATTTTGCTGCTGCCAAATCAGTATTCTATCTGCAAAATTTATTTGAAAAATTTTAAGGTGTCTTGTCTAGTGCAAAATACCACCCCTTGTAGCACTCGAGCAAACATGTAAGTTCATAGAAGTGATTTAAGAGCTACACACCACAGCAGAGCAGGAATTTTTCTGGAGTTGTGATCTGTATCAGAGGATGTAGAGATTTTTTTAAATCATGATGCATTAGATGTGACATTTTTGACTACTGAGAGGCAGCCATTCCTTACTGGACCCAAAAGTAGCTTTAATTTTCAGTCTATGCAGACTGAAAGTGCAGCTTCTACCGATGCAAATATAAATGAGAAATACTGGTACATATTGAGGCGTTATTTTTTTTTAATAACTCTATCCCCTTTTCAAAATCTCTAATTCAAAATTTTAAAGAAGAAAATCAAAGCGAAGACTGTTTATGGCTATATTCATCTTCAGGCTTTGCAATTATTTTAGCATCAGTGATTTAGAAAAACATTTAAGTTTTTTTTTTTTAATTATTCTGAAAACTGCATAAATACAATTGACTCAGACTGGACTGATCTTGGCCCTGAAAATATCAGCCATCTAATATCTACTATTAAAATTCTATATTATCTAAAGAATTTTTGGTCTTCTTACGGAAGGTTATATATATTCCACTTCCTGAAATGGAAATTCAAAGTTTCCTAAGATAAAAATGTTTGTGACTCACTGCGGGGGTTTTGCAAGATTCATCCCTTTAAATCTGAGCAAGTCAGGCGGTATGGGTAGCTGACATAAATCTGAACAAAAACATTTTCTTCAGATTCCACCAACGTGCCCATTTCTAGAGTTTCTACTTTCAGTCCAGCGCAACTGATGTTTCATTAGCAACAGCACATGAGTAAAGGATGTTGTCCAGTAATTACAAGTGTTGCAAAATTTATAACTTAGAAATACTACAGTGTTATCTTGTGGATACAAAAAGAATTTGTTTTGTTATGAGGTAGGTGAATCACTGCACAGGTTGCCCAGAGAGGTAGTGGATGCCCCATCCCTGGAAACGTTCCAGGTCAGGTTGGACAGGGCAACCTGATCTAATTGAAGATGTCCCTGCTCACTGCGGTGGGGCTGAACTAGATGACCTTTAAAGGTCCCTTCCAAATCCTATGATTTTTTTGGGTCCTAAAGAAAAAAAGAAGCAGTAGAAGCAATTTTGGTTCATGTCCTCCCTTTCTGTTTTGTGGAAACACAGAAAGAAAATTTAACAGATGACATCTTTGCAGCTTTGTTTAAAAGAGAATAAATTAATCCTGATGGTCTCGGCTGCATTTTAAAAAAAAAGTTTTATAAGCACATTTGCAAAAAATGAAATTCACAGAAGTGAAACACAACTCAAAGTCAACTCCACTAGCTCAGAATACTTAAGCAGCTGCTGTATGACTAAATAAAGTATATTTCTCTGCTTAGCAGAGGGGAGGAATGTCCCCTCCCAATGCCCTGAAGGCTTTTGATGCATTTTTTCCTTTTCATAGAAGAAATGATTAATAGCTATGGCTTAAATCCAATGTACAGTTTTGGCAGCTGCTGATGGGCCACTCAATCTACTTGCTGCTCTCTTTGCTACACACAACACGTGCTGTTAAATGCATGCTGTCAAAAGTGCTAAAATGATTCACTTTTGAATCTGGTAAATCTAGATTATGACTATTTGAAGGAGTTGCTTCTTAACTGCAGGTGTAGAAAACAGGCAATTGTTTTTCCTGTAAAATTTGGCATGTCAGTTTTCAAAGCACATAAAAAGCACCATCAGGTTAAAAAAAGTTATATTTTTTTCCACTGTTTACAGAGCAAGCTTTAATTAAACAAACTGTAAACCTTCCTATGAGCAACAATGCAGCTGTGAAAAACAAGCAAGTCTTACGACTACTGGAAGTCTATTTTTTGCCTCCATAGTTTACACAGGCAGTATTGTCTCTCAAATTACTGTTTAGCTATGATGGAAACGGATCTGTTTTCAGATTACCAAAATAAAACCTCTCTCTCCAGTACAGTGTCGAACCAAGAATTAAGAAAGAAAAGTTTATTTAAGGTATTTATGTATTTAACAACATTGTGCCATGATTTTTATTTCAGTTTCTTGCATACAATATAGCCTTTGAGAGAACAAGAGCACCCCAAACACAAATACAGATGCTACTCCTAACACTTCAAGATCATTTAAAGTCAAATAAATGCTTGGCTGTCTTAAATACCAAGGAGTAAATATATTCCATTTCCAATAGCAACAAAAGGTCAAGTCTTTGTCAGGTTTTAGAATGTTTCTGTGCAGAAATAAGAAAGCTATAAGCTTTACTGCAAAAGCACAAACTGGAGATAATGAAGATCTTGAAGTGTTATTTACTTTCTTCCTACTTTGAACTTAAAAGTCTTATTTCATGTATTAATTTTGAATGTTGCCTCTCTTTTGAAGCTGTGCTAGCAGTGTATCCACCAATGCCAGCACCAATCATTTCCTTCAGTTTTCTTTTGGTTTGCCCAGCTTTAAGTCAAGAAAAAAAGAACGTAGGTAATCCATGTAAGGACACTTCACTGAAATTGGAAGCTCTTGCTTTTTTAATTTAACATTAGCAGTGTTGTTTTCAATTTCAAATTGGTACAACCAGGTTTTAAGCAACAAAAAATTTAAAGTATTTAAATACTTTAAACCTGTATTTACAGATACTATATTGTCAATGAAACAGGGACAAAAAAGTTAACTAGCCCCCAATTTTCTCTCTACAAGAACTATAGCCAAGCGTAAAAGTACAGAAAGGTTGCTTACCTTATTAATTTACTAAAAGTGTATCTGGTATCCCCATAGGAAAATTTTATCCTCCTCAACCACACAATCACAGATCTATGGGTTCCCCTCTCTCCCCTTACGACAGGAGCACTTCTTTTTAAAAGATATGCCAGGTTAGTAAAATCAGAAATAATACTACAAAAGACCCAGTCAACCCACGTTCCTGCTGAAACAGAGTCATTAGTCCAAGCCTTACTTTTAAGTCAGCCTGCCTAGTAGTTTCATACAGCAATTTTTGTCATCTTAGCACACTTTTTTCTCTCTGTATGGGGTTTGTAGTGTCACACCGTGTGTTTGTAATCTACTGGAAAAAGTTAGAGAATTGTGTCCGTTTCCCTTATGAACAGCAGTAGCGAGATGAAACATATCTATTGACATCACAGGATCCAAAAATTTAGAAACACCTGCAGATCAGTTAGCTTGTTATTTAATTCATTGGTGAAGTAGTACTTGTACAGAAAGAGAGCAAGGAGACTACAAAAAAATTTACTAAATTTTATTAAAATGAAAGCTGTTATTATCACACCTACACACCCTCTCTGTCTCCAGACAGGTCTACAAAAATAACAGCCTGCAAAGCAGTCAAACCTAGTCGACACGAGCAAAGACGTCTACAAAAGCTGCTTTGCCAGTACAGTTTATGTCACTTCTCAGAACAAAATGAGTATTTGAGTGATGTGACACGACCAAAAGCATTTTTGCTAGTATAAAAACTGATCAGAGCATAAGTTAGACTGGTACCACTGTACAGGAGAGCATCACTGACATTCCTCTTCCTTCTGAGATCCCAGTCCAGATATGAGAAACTCCCACAAACTACAGTATGCAATCTATATATGACATTAGAGCCTATTAAATCAGTGCGTGAACAGCCTTGCCAATACAGTTCATTTAAATCAAGGAGATGCTCAAATCCGATTAGAGTTAAGGCACATTTCTACCTCAACCTGAATGAAGAGTGGAGAAAAAAACCCAACAAAACAGAAATAAGCTAAAAGCCTGGTCACACTGAAGAAGCCCTTCACATATTTTTTTTCAATAAAAGATATTCACATACTTGCTTCTGTAAATTAAAATTAATGAAGTTACCTTAAAACTTATCTCAGTAGTAATTAAGCAAAAATATGGGCTGAGTCACTATAAACTCAAGTCCACTACTTCTCCTTATATAACCTTCCTCTGAAAGTTAGTTTCTTCTGCCACTACGGTAAATGAAACAATATGACTTTCTAAAGAACCACAGATCAAGTGCCAAGCGCTGGAGGGGACAGTTAACAGAGGGAGAAAAAGAAGCTACCTGGAAACATGCACCACATACTCTGACCTTCTACCCTCTTCTATTTCATTCCTTTTCCTGTACTACTCACCTGGGGCTTAGCCTTTAAAAACCACTAACCTCTTAAAAAGACATTGTTCTGGTAAAGTGGTTAATATTCATCTACTACATGTTAAAATGTCACATAAAGTAGTACCTACTCTGTTGGCTGCTAGGCTGCTTCTGGCGAACATCACTGCACTTCATTATTTAACAACTTCCTCAGCCTTCAGAAACTGTCTGGACTAGTGGGCTGAAGGTCATTAACATTTTAAAATGCCTGCAGCTAATATTTCCAAGTTATCCAAGAGAGTAATTACTGCCCATATTATTGTTAAATATTAGCATTTGTTCATATTATAGAATCCAACACACACTTTCAAGCTGGACATTATATTAATTTTGCATACAAACACTTTTTCCCCTCAAATAAGCTACACTAAGTTCCTCTTAAGAGAAACGGCACAAAATATTGATACCAAATTATCTTTCTTGGGTTTGGATAATGGAGGAAGAAAAGGTCACATTAACACGAAAAAACAGTAATTGTATACAAAATACATTTTACAGAGTTACAGGATGCTCTCTTCATTCTGAAGGGGGGAAAAAATTATAGATGGTTCTTTCAATAAAAGCCTTCCATAGACAGCAGCACAGTGGTGCTCAGGTCAGTGCAGAGTACATCATCTAGGCAAGAGAAAAACATCCACTTCCATTAGGAATACCCATGTCTACATATACACCTTCATACAACCAGCATAACTATGACAAAACACTCTCTCCCCTTCTCTACCTGCAAAAAGGGTCAAAGTTACCTGAAACTGTAGACTCTCTAACGAAAGTCTGCTTAAGTCTTCCAGATTGCAAAGACAGTTTCACCAGTAATCATTTTCTTTACTATAAAGGTTGACTGGTGAAAGTTTTTATCTCATCCTCACAATTTTGTATATTTTTATAGGCTAACCATGGAGACCCAATAACCTACGTAAACATACATTGTAACTGAATTAGCTCCTGAAGACTGTGTAATCCTTACACATTCACCTACCAAGTCAAACTGCAGGGCATCAGAAACATCTTTTGTCACCCTTAAGGAGCTATAAGATCTGCAAAAGTAATTTTCTCCAAAGTGTTAAAAGTAAGTGCACATAGGTGGCAGAGAGACAGGGTTAGATAAAGCTACTGAAGTACTTTAAAATTAATTTTTTAATGACTCAGCTAATATAAATGGCTCTAAGGTTCCTACAAACAGCAGCCTACCTGCAGTCCCATCACCTGAAAAGCCTTAAGATCTTCCTTATGAAACAGGTAATATCTTTCAGCTGTCCACAGGATAGCAATTACAGAAGTCATAATGCAGAAACATCAAAAAAGTTTTTTTCTCAACATTGCTATCACTGGAAGTACTATAACTTCCAGAGATACTCAAAGGAGCTGGACACAAAAATCCACACCAGAGTTTATTTATAAAAAGCCAAATTATCTGGAAAAAAGCACTCAAGTCTTCTGCTTGCTGTCCCAGTTCTAATGACAGCAGACAGTAAAGCAGTCTGGCATTAGAATATTTGCTTACTCGTGTAAAAATATATCTTTAACTCACATTCTAGGTTTACATTGACTATAAAAGCATTTCTTAGTATCCAGATCCACAATTTTTCCCACTGTTACTCTGTCAAATGCCAAACAAGCAGCAGATCACAGAAAATGCAAAGATAAAGCTTTATTTCTTAGAACTACTTAGAAATCCAACTAAATACCTTCAGGGTTCCACTAAAAGATATTAATTAATACTTAATTCTGCATGTCATCTATATTTTTAAAGCTGGCATAGCATTTGAATAATTTACTTGTCCACTGATTTTCCAAATTATCTCTTCAACAAACATGGGGAAAGACTGACAAACTGCTACCCACAACTCCAAATATGAAATACTGATTTGGAAAGTACATCCTCATTCTTACAGTCATTTATCCTACACAAAGTGGAGAAGTTTTGTTTCCTTTCTTAAAGCCATACTTTATTTGTTGAAACTGAGAATGACTATGAAATGTTAGACCTGTGTTAATAGTAACTATAACTCACACTAACTAAAGACGGCATTGTGAGAATAAAAATAACAGAAGACCCTCCACAACTGAACATATAAAGCATATTCCTGCTGTTTCAAGCATTCCATGCTATCAAGCGATACCATTTCAGTGTAGCCATATTAGTTTCAGTTGCCTTAATGCATTTATTCATAACACAAAATAAGACAAAACCAAACAAACCACACACACCCCATGGGAGAGAAAGGTCATTTTCTTGATTTTATCCGAGTGTAAACAGATGTTTGAATAGAATATTTTTTAGCATAAACACAGTCAGAAAACATTTCTAAAGTGTGTCATTTCAGTATCATGTTGTTACCAAGAACTTTATTTTTTAATAAAAAGCAAATGTAAACCACAGCATATTGATTAAATAGAAATGTCATAAGTAACAAGCCAAGAAAAAATTAATCCTAGGGGGTTTTTTTCAGTTTCACCATACTACAAGATGTCAGTGCAATTGCTAACTCATCCTTCAGATTTTGTAGCTATATGGGATTTCTAAAAGAGGTGGTTTTTTTAGGCTGGAGAAGGAATCTGTCCACAAGCAGCAAGTATGCTTTAGTGATTATGACACACTGAATTCCTTTTACCCCTTAAAGCATTTTTCTTGCATTGTTCAACACCAAAGTGAATAATTTCAGAATTTTAGAAAGCTGAATCCTAGCAGCACAAACCAATCAGAAACAAAGTTCTGCACACAGAAAGCCTGCAACTGTGAAGAGAATGAGAAGAGCAGAGTGAGTAAACAGTAGAATGAGAAGAGTAACCAAGGGGGAAAAAATTTAAAAATTTACAGTTGACAGTAACTGGGAGATTCTCAGTTGGAGAAAGGAAAAAAAGCCTTCTGCTCATTCAAGAAACGGAATCAGGTGATGGTAGTATAATATGCAAGCTGAAACACACAAAAGACAACCCACTATGTGGGGGATGCTGTATTAACTAGTGCAACATTTTTTCTCTATCTGGCTTTTTATCAGGTCACTATCTTACACATACCTGGGAGCTTCTCACTATGTTCTTTTTCTGTCTCAGATCTGAAGACAATCTTCTGGTTACCAGCTCGTTTCACAAATCACCTATTTACACACACAGATCCCTTTTGTGGGTTTGTGGGTTTTCTTTTTTTTCCTTTTTTGTTTGTTTGTTGGTTTGTTAGTTTGGGTTTAGTTTAATTACAACCCCCCCCAAAAGGATAAACTAAAAACAAACAAAAAAACAAACCAAACAAACAACAAAAAAAAAACCCACACACACACAAGATCTTCACAGAAGATTTTCTTCTCCTGAGAAAATTAACTGAAAGGGCGAATTAATTTCCTAAGAATAATTTCCTTTTAATATTATCAAAGTAAATAATTTTAAACTTAATTAAGCTGGAATCCATTTGAAAAGTTAGGGGGGGTTGTCCCTAAGCAGCAGGCTCCTAACTAAAATTCTAAATGACTCATGATTGCAGCATCTCCAAGTTTTGTAAGTATACTCTGAGCAGGTTATCCTTCCAGAGCAGCTGCAATGCAGGTATTGCAGGGCCACGCTATCCTTAGAGCTGGAATTGGCTGAAATGACTCAACATCAAGAAGCCGCTGCTGAGCACCACGTTTGATGGTCTGTCACTGCAGGCAATCAGATCATCTACAGAACAACAAGGTCTTTCTTTTACAGACACTACTTTGTCCCTTTTAACTACTTACAGACACTATTTTGTCATTTTCTTCTTAAAAAAAAATACAAACCCACACATTCATTTTGAAAGACAAATGTCCATTCTGATGTTTTAGAGTCGTTAAGTTATAGATTTTAATCATGTCTTCACATAAAACTTCATTTTGAATTCCTTATAGCAATAGTTATTCCTCAAATGTACTGTAGGGTATGTGCTTGCTAAGTGGTCATACCACAAGCATACAAGTTCAGTTTTACTGCTGCATAAACAATAGCACTAACTTTAATGACTAAACAGGGCTGTTTGTGAGAAATCAATCCTAAATTTAAGACCTTACACTGAACCCTGGCTAAGACAAAACCAGTTATTTAGTCAAAAGCCTTCACTGCATTCCCACATCTTTGCTGCCCTCAGGATTGTTGTATTCCCTGAGGACTAGTTTAAGTGGTTAAGCCTTTTGTTTGTAAATTGGGGAGAACCTCTTCTATACACTAGAACTAGCAAAAATTATCATGCATTTAATGACCATTTGCTTGTTATTCTCATCACCTCCAAGGTGGGAGAGACCTTTCACATTTAAGACCCTCCATGACCTTACATGGTTGGTAGAAGCATGAAACAGATAAGCATCTCCCCCAAGTATGTATGAATCCTTATGTAAAAAAAAAAATCTACGTGGGAAGTCAGTCCTACCAAATAGGATACAGCCTAAGTGTCTCTGCCTCCACATTTCAACCCAGGTGTAGACTCTACTAAAAGAAAAAATTGAAACTGAGGTGATTACTGTCTTTTGCATTTTAATCAGTCATATAACTGATGTGGACACCAAGAAATTATTTTAAATAGTTTCAATTTTGGAGGTGAACCAGCATATGCCACAGTCACAGCATGATACTGCAGAACTAAGGATCATTGTGGAAGAATACTTTCTGTACAGTTCCTTTTGGGAAGGAGAGGAGAGAGGACATGCCAGAAAACCACAACAAGTAGCATTTTTGGAGGAAGGCACTTCCTGACCTTAGCTTTCAGATAAATCCCAAACTGAAGACATCTATAAATAGAAGAAACAGGAAAAGAAATCAAGTAAGATATCAAATGTCACTTGTATAAAGCAGAACTTTCCTTTTTCCTTAAAAGAAATTGTGACACAGTTTTCCTAAAGCAATGCACAGTGTGCAAGTAGCTATGTCTTAGCAGCCTAGATACTGGCCCTGCTATTTCTTTGTTATCTCCTGGCTCATTTTACAAACGATTTAGAAATATTCTTCTCTAGCGTTCATAAATAACACTCAAACCTTTCGACAGACTCAGGCAACTTATCATAGACTCTCCAAACCATTTTATAACAGTGAGTTTAACACATTATGGTATGGTTGCAAAACTTAATATAACGTGTCTTCTACTGTTTTATGTGTTTCACAAAGTTGGTAAGTTCTAGATATGTTATTTACGACTGAACCTAAGATCACACTGGAACAACCAGAGTAGGTAAAGTCATCCTGAGAATGGCATTTCAGCAGCTATCTAACTGCAGAGGTGACAGGCCAATATTTGGCTGACAAATTGTGATAAGCGTGCTCTAAAAATAAGCAGCAACATATGAGGCAGCAAACATCACAAAGCTGTAGCTGTGGGTTTTGGGTTTTTTTTATAAAATGGAAACCTCACACAAGAAACCAAGATGCCTTGTGAAGTTACCCATGGTTAGTAGAAGTAATACTTCACCTAAAAGCTATTTATAAAGGCCAGGGTAACCATTAGAGCACCTGTTTTGAACAAACCCCCTTTGTTCAAAAGAAATGTAAGGTAACTCACATACTGGAACGTGGGCCAATGTCAACAGCAAATCCAACTGGATTTATAGAGGTTGTGTCACTGTAAACTGTGTTACTTTCGTCATGACTAAATGTTCATTTAATATCAAGCCAAGATAGACTGTAAGAAAGTGCCATTATTTTCTCTTCAGTTGTGAATTCACACAGTATATTCATTTACATAAGAACATTAGACCTTAAACAGCAATGCTAGTTTATCAACCTAAGAAAAGTAGAAGTTAGGCATACACCAATTCTGATGATGACATACTTGGAGTATTTGTACGTTTTGTTTTAAAAGTGAAAAATAACTTGCATAAAGTACACTGTATTGCAATTCAGAAATAAAAAGGAGTTTCTTTCCCACTCAGAAATAAATACATATGACAGAAAGTGTTAGCCAAAATCACACAGCTCTTCCTAAGTGCTCTCCTTGGAAGAAAAGTACCTCAAGTGATGACTTTAAGGCACAAAATTCAACAAAGCACTACTAATGGGGGTTTAGAAAGGGAAAAACTACAAGACATCAAATTAATAAGACAGGTTAAATCATAGCACAAGACTAGGTACAAAGAATGAGTACAAGAAGGGAGAAATTAAAAAAGGATTTCTAATTTGCCTGGACATATAGAAACATACCATCTTCTCCCACAGATCAAAAAGAAGTATCCTACCCCAGAACTCAATTTTCTTTGCTCTGGGTCCTTAGCACTACTTTACAGAGCTAACAAACCATTTCTACACCGTCATGTTGTGCATCATGTCAATCATATTTTCCAGCAATACCCAGTAGTCCAAAAGTTTTTCAACTACTAAAGCAATATTCCTCTAAAAGTCATCTTAAATTAAAGAGTCGTACAAGCTTCTTAAAGAGGATTTAGGAACAGTGGAGATCAGCTATCCATCAATACTCTGTCTGGTACAATATAAGCTACTAGCATTAAAATAGATGGCTGTCTAAAATACAGCAATAATGGAATATACTCCTCTCTTCCACCTCCACAAATACCCACAACACAGCAACAACTATCATCCTTCCCCTGCAGTTGTTACCTCAAACCATTTTCAACAGCTGAGCTGGAATTGTGTTGCCATCTGATAGTTGTTCAGTGGCCTACAATCAAGGAGTTGGCATTTTCCAACTAAATCATCAGGAATTAAAACAAGGCATTGGTGCTAATCAGCAGCTTTCAGCAGTAACGGAGAAGCTGTGACAAGGACGGAAACTCAATTACCCTCATTCCAGCAGGCGCCTGTTCCTGGTCAGCATGTAGATGGCAAGAGCCACTTGTGTTTCTGTATCTATGGCACATGTGAAATACGTCAGTCTTCAAATCAGACAACTGTGTGCTATTCACATGGGGTCTGATCTTTTGTGTTTTGTATAACAAATTCATTGAAGACCCATAACAAATTTGATGCACTATCTAGCAATGTGTACCACAGGATCAATGGAGAACATGAAATGCAACTCAGACTGAAACCCTCACAACTACCTCCCCATAACTCAGCGTAAAAACTGCCTCACTGGGAGTGTTCACCATCTGCTCACTACCTCCTTTAGCAGCAAATACATTCAAGCTACTTAGCTACTGCACTAATAGAGTTTAGAGAGAGACACCACCTGAACAGCACTCCTCATTAACCAGTGCAAAATCTTATTTCTTGCATCATACTCAGACAGAGCATCCTCCATGAACTACACCCCCATTTATTGTCTTTCTTAAGATAATATCATTTCATAAAATCGATGGGCCACTTACTGCCTCCATTGGAGAAGCTGTTGATCATTAGAAATCACAATGTGTGTTGAGATCGACTACATCACTTCAGCTTTCAGCATCTTGTTATCAATTTAGCAACTGGGATAAAAACCCCAACCACATAAAACACCTTTGCCTCACATTCTGCTTCAGCAGCACCCAGCACTTGCTTTTCTCTTCCAGTTTTTGACTCTTTTGGGAGACTGTGGTTCCTCTAGAGCTGAGGAATGATTCCACAGGCAGAGCTCCTGTCATGGTTTGAGAGCTCCAAAATCCAATTCTCTAGTCCAAACCCCCTCCCACATCTCAACCCAACTGTGAGATCGTTTTCCACACAACCACACGAGACTCAAAATGGGGGAAAGGGAATATATTACAATGACTGTAATATCGTGGTTTAGGAAAAGTATTTTCCAATTTAGTGTTCCCAGTGAAACACTCCGAACCACCACACGCTACTCACTCACTGCCCCCTTCCACCTCTCCCTTCCACTGTGGCAGGACTGGAAGGGGAACTGGAGACACAAAAGGTAAAGATCACAGGTTGAGATAAGAACAACTACATTATCATTTTGCAGTTGCTAGCTTATAAAGGTCAAAGCTATTTCAACACTACGTACCATCACACATAAACATAGTAAAATGCCACAACTTACAAATATTGACATCACTATTTAAATAAAAGTCCATCTTTTTTGTTACTATACCTATGGCACCTTCAAAAACTGTATGAGTAAGCAATGGGGTCCTGTGTTCTGGCAGTGCCTGCCTGCTTGTCCTGCAGCACTGATGAAGGAAGACACTTTGGAACACCCACGGCAACACTGACAAGGGACACAAAGAAGATGTAACATTGCACAGACAAGCCTCTTTCTCTCAGTTCAAAATGTATCTAAATATTTACTGCCACATACATATATGCTGTGTATTCTGATGTGTCTTTTGACAAATAGCAAATGTCCACACAACCATTCAAATGAGCACTGGCTACTCATGCAATATGTAACTGATTTCAGCAAGGTTATGTATTTTGAGAAACTGTTTTGTGCAGGTGAGGGAATGGTTTCCTCTCAAGATTAAGCACTTACCTCAAAGTCAAAACAAAAACAATAGACAGTGCATATTTTAAGTATGTCCCAATAGATTTCACATATCAAATGGAAAAATCTGTATATCTCTTAACTTGCATGCCAATACAATTGCCACTTCTTTTTTTGCCCCCAGTATGGGAAGAGAGCCCACCAGCATCCAATTTTCAGGTACCGTACAACAAAGCAATGTAAATACAGCCAAGATTCAGTATTAGCAATACAAAAAAAATATATCAGGCCTTACCTTAGCAATTCATCCACCCAATTCAGTGCATGCAAGGGTAGCACTACTACCCAGATCTCTAACCATTGCTATATTCTAATGGGGAAAAAGCCCTTACATTTTACAGAAGTTTCCTTTTACATTAATCCTCATAACAAACAAAAAGGGAAAATCTCTCTCAAGAAGCATCTTGCCCATATGCCTAATAAGTTAAAAAAAAATTCTCATTTTAGTAAATGCATCAAGAATAAATAATGTCATAATATTCCATCCAGGTTAATTTTTTTTTATACTTCTAGACAGTGTTTGAAAATGGAGCACCATATACTCTCTGGAGAAGGTTAAGCTATTTCAGAGGTTCCTACACACAACCATAAGCATTTATTCTCAATCTTGTAGCACAAGTCTTCACACCTTCAGCTGCACCAACACAAACGTTTGAAGCCATAATCTAAACCAGACTGAGTCATGTAGATTTTAGAAAGTAAAAACTCTCACACACCATCTCTTTTGTTCAGCTAACAAGATTGTACCACTTATCCTGTGTATATTGTAGCCTCAGAAACAGTTGGATTGGCACAAATGAAGCAGCTGAGAACATCAGCATGGGAAACAAAGCTCTTAAACAAACTTTGCTGCTAAAGAAGTATGATGTACCACGAAAGATTTAGCCTTTGGTTTCAGCAAGTCAAATCTCAAGCAGAAGTTTCTTCCATCTGTATTGGTGGTATAGCCTTGTATATCCCATCAACTGCTTACAAATCACATTTGTGCAACTTTTTATCTCACCCCTCTAAGTTTTCAGTTATTTTTAGTTTTTCCCCAATGACCATAAAAGTAAAATAAGGATGGGACACAAGAGTATCCTTAAAAATACAGAACTGCAAATGCAAACTGGAAAAAAACAAAAAAAAAAAAAAAAAAAAACCAAAACAAAAACAAAAACAAAAAAAACCCACAACTATGTAATAAAAGTTTTTATTTATTAAGACAAGTTTATTTTAAGACATACAAAAGCAAGCAAACAAACAGCCTGGTAAAGACAGTCAACAACAGGCATTTCCAGAAATGCATCTTTCATGAAACTTACTACCCATTCCCAGGTAATTTACACTGATACTAAATGCATTTTCATTGTGTTGGTGTTTATCAGAATACATACAAATAAGAGAAAAATAGGTAAGTTATGCTTTCCACAGAAATATTAATATAAGAATATTCCTTCAACCTTTATCAATCCTGAAAAGTAAACTTGTGCCTCCCACTCTCCACTCTCCCTTCCCCCTCCCCCCAATTTAAATATTTCAGCCTTTTCTTATGCTTCAGTGTTTTGCTCAGATAATTATATACATGTTGCTCATTATTGTTGACTAGAATTCTTTAGAACTGCTCTAAATCAAATATTGAATCACTCTTACTCAGGTCAGAGAAGACAGAGACACACAGAGAAACACATCTACAGCTATATGGGCGTAACAGAGATACCCAGAGAGAAGAAATAGCTGCTTTTAACTGCAAAACAAAGCTGTAAGAAAAGCGATGCAGTAGGGCTCTTCTCTCTCCCTTTTCAAGAAGAGTGGTTAACTTCACCAGCTTCAGGAAAAGGGAAGCAGAGAACCACTTCCATTTTGAGACTTATTCAAACACACTCCTTCACGCAAAATATATCCAGCAAATTAAATCTGCAACACTGGCTGCAGCAAACAAGGCGTGCAGGCTCAGCTGCCCTCCACAAAGCATCTTTGTGGAGCTATCTTTCTGCCAGCGCTCCTTTTGAATCCCCAAACAATACCTCACAAAAATTAGATCTCCTACTGTGGGAAAGTTCCCAAAACACAAGCCAAAATACATTTTCTCATGAGGATACAAAAAAACCTCAACGAGGAAGTCGAAGTTCTTACAATGACTGTTCAGTTATTCTTGAAACATGCTAACAGATTAAGTAGCAACATTCCAATGTAAAAAATTATTAAAATCACATCAGTTATTCAACAGAATTAATTAGTAGCTACTAGTAATTTGCATAAGCATAGACCTTTAAAAACTTTTAAACATACAGATTTTTTTAAAACAACAGAGTTCAAGAAACAATAACTTCTTAAAAAAACCTTAGCTAAGCTCTATTGTAATAAGCATAAAATAAATTAATCATCTTTGGAGATTACATTTAAATTATCTTTTTTTTTCTTAATGGTTCTTTGTGAATAACCTGATAACCCACAGAATACTCTATCCTCCTACTAAAGAAAAACACGATTTGGGGAAAATGCTTGTGTGTTCTTTACCTTTGCTGACCTACACTTTTACACCCAAGAAAGATGTATTAGTCTTTTTGGTTTTAGAAGTTCAATAGATGATTTTGCTTATTACAGTTCTGGCAGAAAAGCAAGCCTATCCATGCCAATCAGTATCGCTTTACAATAATCATCCTCCACCGTAGGCTCCCCAACAGCACCACTGGGCCCAACTCACCAGAGGGGTGGGTGAGAGGGAACTGGTCTTTTGGCATAACGGAGGGTACAGACACGTGCTCTTATATCTGAACAGCACATTAAGAGGCAAGTGGACAAAAAAAGCCTGGGCTGAGAGGAAGATCCCCGGGCTTTGGGCCCAGCACTGCTCACTTCAGTAACTTCCCTAGGAAACTAAAGCCTCCCAATTTTAAAGTGCAGGAAGGTGACTCTGTCCACAAAGGCTGTCAAAAACATGCTCACGGGAACATACCCAGCCCAAACCCAGTGCAAACACTTCTGCAGCCACGGCAGGGCAGAAATCATAAGCAAACTATGAAGCAGATAATTAATCAAGTAGGAAATTACACAGAGCTTATCGGTGCTCCAGTTAAATGCTCACTTTCCAAGTTTCAAACTTGCTGAGATACGTACAGCTAACTGAGCTGCAATCTTATGATGTAATGAGAAAGCAGACAAGTGTTTAGGATAAGACTTCAAATTGGCTATTTCTGTGCTATAGGTGAAGGCTTCCTGATCATACCAAGGTCTTTGCATGTGTTGGTAAAAGATACAGCACTACAGAATCTACAAATGTAGAAAGTACTAGCCCTATGACAGGGAAGAACTATTGCAAAAGAAATTAAAAATTTCTTGCCCTTCTCAAAGCTCTCAGCAACAAAGATATGAATAGTTATGGGAAAATGCACACACACACCTCCCATCAGAAAGACTGGGAAATAAACATAGCTTCTTTCAAAACAAACAGGATACTGAGCAGCCCATTGCAGCACATACCCTTACTTTTGGGAAGGACATGAAAACTGACACTGGAAGTTCAGAATCAAACATTCCAGGATTGTTTTAACAGATTGAGATTAGAGAGGTCACAATATCTGAGCTATGCAAAGGGTTTCAGCCACAAAAAGATATATTCACACAATTAAGTTTGTTGCACATGAAATTATGCTGCATAGCAATACTAGCTTGAGAAAAAACATTAAGAGGGAAAAAAGTACACTTATTTCAAAAATACATTCTGTGATATTATTTCTGCACTAAACAAATACAATATTTGCTTTGTCATGGAAAGGTATCACTTTTTCCCAGTAGTTACTTTGGATTTTATGTTCCCAGTTTAGTGCTGAAACACAACAAGAAAAACCCCTATGGATAAAGGTCTCTAGATACTTGTGTCTGTTATAACTTCTTTTTCAGACACAAGTATCCTCCTGCCCTACTTACACCCCAAGAGACATCACTTAAAGTTCATCAGACACATTCAGGGGATGTTAGCTATTTTGAACAAGTTTCCAAAACCCTGCAGCATCTAAAGGGTTGGTGTTTTTTTTTATTTTGGTCAGATCAACTACCCTTACAGATGACTTTGTGACGGCAATTTTACTTCAAGCCCACTGACTGCCAAGCAAGAGAGAAGCCTGGACCAAGAACTAGCAACATTTCTTCATTAAGCTGCATTACTAACATTGCTCCCAACGTTAACACAAAACGTAACAGGCTCGTGCCCCCACTTCAGAACTAGTCACTGCAGACAGCAGAAAGCCTGAACATTACCACGGGAAGTGCAGTCAGAAATCTAATTCTGTTGGTCAAATGGGCTCCCCTCAAAGAAACAGAATGTCAAGCCTTGCAAGCTAAGGCTACCCCTGAATAACCACATTACAAAGCCCTGAGATGCAGTATGGAAAGACATTATAACAATGCAACGCAGCCAAATACCAGGCATCAGCTGTCACAGTCCTTCGCTCTTCAGGGCTTCCAAGAACCAGCAGGAGAATTTAGCAACAGAACCAGTTCTCAGCATTATACTGCTGTTAGCAGCGTGATAACAGGGGTTACCCTCCTCTTTAAATGCTAGCCTCAAAAAGATGGTAACATGCTAGCATGCTGACAGTGAAGAAAATCTGAAAGTAATGCTCAAGCTCCAAAATATTTTTGTTTTCCAAAAGAAAGAAATCCCAAACAAGCTCTTCTGAAAAAGATCGTTTTAGTCTTCTGGTGTATTTCGTATAAAGACCATGATCAGCCTGAATTTAAAGACTAAATTCTTTTGCTAGACTCACACGTAAAACGCTTAGTTTCTATGATCCCGTTAAACTACAAGGCCTTGTATTTATTTGCTAAGAGATCACTATAGCAAGAAGGAAATGTTCATTTCTGGCTTATCTGAAGATTGCACACAATCATGCTATCACTGGTTACAAGTATAAAAATAACACAACTGGGGAACAAGCTGAAAGTTTATTTGGAAAACGCATAGGTACATCCTATAATTAAACCATTGTTCCTCTCAAGTGTTCAAGAAGGGAGTATCTGCTTAACAACAGCATCCTGTTTAGATGTCTTCTGACATTAAATGACGCACTAGCATCAAACTAAGGGCTACTGTACAGTTCTCCCGTCTGCCCTCAAGATGTGATCTGATGCTGTTATATCTCTGCTACTCGTTACTGCTGTACTGAATTGCCTCAATGTACCACACTGGCAGTTTCCAGAGGAAAACCTTAGGCATCTAACATATATGAAGGCACACATTAAAAAATTTTCTGCCTGCAGACGTCACTACATGGCACAAAAACAGTGAACTAGTATGCAGAGTTTCTGAAGTAACTAGCTGTTCACATACCATGCCATGCAAATGGTATGGATAAGGTAGTCGTTAGGATAAAGAAAGATTAGGGCTCGGTTTCTCTTGTTTGAAAACAAAAGCAGCCCTATTTTTTCAGATTAAGCTACACCAGTATAAAACTGCATGCTTACTAAGCTGGTCTATGATGCCAATAAGAATTTGTTTTGAAAAGACTTAAAGCTATAACAGTCCACGTAAGACAACATTTGGAGAAAAAAAAATAGATTGCTATTACTCACAGCTTGAGGGCAGAAAACCATTTGTAATTTATGAACATTTAAAAGTTAGATTCCCCAAAGTAGTTAAATTAACTTCCTAGTTCACGTCTTCAAAGACAAAATGAATAGTTTAATACAGCAATTAAAGAGGAGAGCTCTGTTACACAACAGGTATGTTAAAGAGCAGGTCGTACACATATTCTTTTTTTTAATTATTTATTAGTTTCTTTAGCCAACAGAATATTGAGTTGTAATTCACAAAATTCGGGAAAACTCCGTAAAGGAGGATACACCAAAGAGATACAAAGTTAAGAATTTACCAAAGCAATTGCAGAATACACTGTTTACCTATTTGAAAAAAAAAAAAAAAAATCAGACCAGTCTAAAATTACCAAGAGATTTTTGCACTACAGAAGTTCATACCAAGTTAAGTTTGCTTTCTCCAACAATGCGTATGAGACTTAGTAGTTCTCAAAGCCATACACAGTGGCTATCATACTGTCACTCCTTTCCTCTGAGCCTGCAGTGAGGGCATTGTGCCAAATTTGCACCCTGACAATCCAGGGTGAATAGTAATGTCAAACAGATATTTACTTCATCGTGATTTGGGAAAAGCTGAGCCCCAAAGAGTTTGTTAATGCAAGTAAGCAGCAAATACGCTACTAACATACTTCTCTTGTTATTTCCTGTACTGACATGAATATGATAAATATATTTTTTCTTTCCAACTCTCTCTCAACTTCCCAAAAGCCAAAATTAAATAACTATCTTTATGAGATAGCATTGCAAGGACAGGAAAATACAAGTAAAGAGACAATAAAAAATTACTTTAAGGGAGGAAGGAGAAGCAAGGTCTCGGTACCTTTCTATATTTTTTTTTCCATTTACTTAACAACGAAAGATGATAAGCATAAGCATATTTCTTTCAAATTCCAATACTATTGTAAAATATAATCAAACTTCCAGAACAGAGAACCAACATCAGAAAACTCTTTAACATACACAATTTAACATGAGTTATTCACAAAAACATCAACCAAGTTTTCTGCTGCAAGCCCTGCTCTCCCCAGCAGCAACAGGAAGGCACGCCTGACTACCAGTTTCAAGTATTTCCAGTGCTAAAAACACATCATGTTTCCCACAAATTTGGTATTATTTGTGGATTATTTTGGGCCAGCATCAGTTTCATGGATTTAAGGGTGGGCTTCTTTTCCTGCCGTGATTGCCACAGCAGGCTGCCAGTCTGCTGATTCGGGAAGTTTTACAGCATTAACGCAGCCCTGGTGTTCCCGATTTAGCTCTCTGCCCTGTGCCCTTCACATAGGCTTTATCCCTTCATTCAGGTTGCATTCTTCACTGCGTCATTTCTTACTTTCTGCCTTTTTTGTTTGTTTATTATCCCTTCTAGACAGCAAAGCCAACTGGCAAGGGCACGAGAAAGTTTAACAGTTCACATGGCACAGACCAAGCCACAGGGAAAGCATTGTCCCCCAAGCCCAGGCTGGTGGCCCCACAACCTGATCAACTGGTTTCTGAGCATCTGCCAGCCTCACTACTCCTGAACACCCAATCATCCTTTGATAACCATCTCCTGAGGCTGGACACTGCTGGTAGGCTCCCCCAGCTGGAATTTACACCTCTACCAACACAAGTGACCTCGCTACAAGTTTGCGGAGACTGTCTTCCCCAGGAGAGCACACTTGGCCTCCTTCAGCTTTCACAACACACTGAAGGGCTGGGTCCAGCACAGAAGGCAAACAGACATTTTTGGAAAGGTCAAACAAGGACAGAGAAACAACTTTAGCACCACAAAAACAAGTTCCAGAAGCAGCTTTCTTTTTTCCTGTAAAATAGAATTTAAAAAAAAGATTTGCCAAAGACACGCTACATACGATGCCTATGCAGTCAGTATGTTTTTCCATGAGAAGTTTTATTTTCTCACACATATTCCACGAGCATGAGGATAAAAATAACATTACCACAATGACGTATCTATAGTAGGAGGAATGACTTATGGGTGGTGACCGAAAGTCAAGGTTTTCTCTTTGACCCCAATTTGAAATCATCCCCAGCCAGTGAGACGCCTGCCAAAACAATCAGTAACATTTCTTCCCCAAAACCCGAAAACAGGGACTGCTCAGAGAGCAGGACAAGCCTTTAGAAAATAGGACAGATGGCATTACAACTCCAAGCAAAGTAACTCCTTGTATCATTAGCTATTGAACCGCAGCTTGATGTGGGGATCAGTGTAAAGCTTATTAGTCTTTAGACAGTTGGCAGCAACAGCCACTGCAGCAAGCGTTCGGGAGCAGAAGGAACTCATTCAGTTTACTTGTTTTTCAGGTCATGTTAAGTCAAAATGTTTCTGTACGCACGCCGGTCCCCAGCTTAACCTTTCTCAGCCTCTCTAAGTGCAACTACGCTTACAAACAGCTTGAACTCACACACTCCTCTGACAAAGAGGGCTCCAGGAGCCCGGCGCAGGTATCTAAAAAATTCCTGCCTGGTGCCATTGTGTAAGGATTTCACCCTACTTTGGAGAGCAAGGACTTGCCAAGAATACCACTGACCTCAGCCCTTACATTATGAAACAGCGCTGCCAGCTCTAGCCAGCTATGTAAAAGTAGGGATTGAATTCAAATCCGGAGCCACAGCGTACTCCGGGGCAATAACAAAACACACAGGAAAAGAAAAAGCCAAAGGAAAAATTATACTCTAAGTGCATTTTTCTTTTTACCGGAAGCAACCTTCAAAACAAACCCCGCTGGCGTTTATCCCTCTTCTTCCCCCAAAATCAGTGAGCAGAAGGAAAGTTGTCGCGTTAACGCGCGTCTTCCCTTCCCGGGAGCTGCCGGCCGGGAATTCAGCGCTGGGGAGCTCAGCGGGGCTGGCGGGGAGGGGGGGGCGGGGGCACCCCTCTCGGGAGCCGCTGCGCTCCCGGGGGAGCGCGGCCGTGGCGCTCCCGGGCTGCCCGGCCGGGGCTGCGCGGGGCGGGCGGAGCGGCCCCGCCACCACCGCCCCGAGCGCGGGTCCGCGGGGTCTGCGGGGAAGGGGCGCCTACCTGGGGGCTGCGCTCCGCCGGGTTCTTCATCACCGCCTGGCGGAAGCTGTTATCCACGTAGGACGCCATCGCGCCCCTCCTGCCTCCCGCCGCCGCCGCCACCGCCCGGGGAGGCGATGGGGGAGGGCCGGCCGGGGCCTGGCGCTGCGCGGCCGGGGCGCTGGGCGAGGAGCTGGGAGGCGGCGCGGAGGCACCGCGGGCTCAGCAGCGCCGCCGCCCGGAGCTGGAGGCGGCGGCCGAGCCCCGCCGGTGGCAGCGGCGGCGACAAGGGCTCGGCGCTCCCTCTCGACCCGGCTCTACGCCTCCCGCCGGCCCGCTCCGCCGCATCCCCCTGGGCACCGTCCTCGCCGCCTCCCTCCTCTTCCTCCTCCTCCTCCTCCCATCCGGGCTGATGAGGAGCTCCGCGCCCGCCTCGGCGACGGGGAAGTTGCTGGCTCGGGGAGGCGGAGCGGCGGGGGGCGGGTGGAGGCGGGACGGAGCAGGGAGGGTGGGGCGGGGTGCTGGGGGTCGCGGCCGGCGGGGTCTCCTCCGGCGGCAGTGGTTCGGCATCCTCCCCCTGGGAAAACATCCTTCCTGGTTTTAACAACCAAAAAAAAAAAAAAAGAAGAAGTCTGACCGACTGCCGCCATCGTCCTAAAACACGTGCATCACCAAAGCTTTGGCCGTGCATCCTGTAGATGGATCCTGGTGCTGAGCAAGCTGGACACTGAAACAAAAACTATAAAGACTCGATCTGCTGGATCTAGTGACTTTTGGGAGCCCACCTGTTATCACACTTCTCAAAAGTAATCCGTATCAGCCGGCTGTTCCCTCTGTCATTGTCATAAGGGATAAAAACGAGGAAGGGATGTGAAATCTTTATCAATTTTCTGGGGATTATCTAGCAGCGGATTCTTCTCACGTGAACTTAAGTTTTTAAAGAATAAAGGGTCTCGCAACATGGCTGATTTTCTTTGTTTACCACGATACTGAGCACGTCTCAGCAGCAGCTTGACAAACGCGAATCATGGAAGTATTATTAACGTGCCATTAGCAGCAGGGTAATACTATTAATGTATTTGCCTTCACAAGCGATGTGTACCCTTCACTGATACGGATCACGCAATGTAAATAATGTCAACACTAATAAATCTGTTTAATTCCCAGTCACTAGCAGTCACATTTCAATCCCAAGTAAGGTAGTGTCATCTTTATTTGATTTTTTTATTTGTGAAAAGTCCCAGGGATAACCATCTTTTCCTTACAAAACATACACTGCTGGTCTCAGGAGACAAAATCTTACACTTTTAGACAAACATGGCTCTCAAAAATGCTCTGTCTTCAGACAGTAATCTTCTAAACCTACTGAATTTCTAGATATGGCTCATTAACAAAGATAGCTTTTCGGGCTAATCCCACTCATATGTGTCAGCAAAATATTTTTGCAGTAATACCAATCGTTCTGGGCAGATTATGGGAAAATACTAAGGAGGGCTCCACATTCTCTACATCTTGCTTGTTGGAGCTTATTAGTAGTCCTTTGGGGGGACCTTTTTTTCCTAACTAACAGATTGATAATGTAATGTCCTTTGCCCTAAAAAATAACAGTTTAAATATGCCTCGTGTTCATCATTCAGAGGGTATAATTTCTTCAAATTAATCAAGCCTGCAGCTATAGAAAAGTGTCAGCTTTTCCAAAGCTGAGTTTACCAACACGGAGTGCTAAAGTTCCCTTTTTTTGTGGGGCATATGTATAGGGCGAGTGCCACAGGAATGTGAGGAATGCTCTCCTGGGCTTCAATCCTCAATCACTCCAGGGCACCCATTCCCTCCTGCTACAGACTAGCTTGCCTGACATCTTTATATCTCTACATCAAAACAGAGCTACCCACTCTATTTTAATATGCAATTATCTTTCATTTCAGACCTATTAGCTGTAACAGCATCAAGTGAAGTGTTTTGCTCTGGTTAATTTTTTGCCGTGCTGTCTGGTAACACAATAGCTGTGATTCATAGGGATGTTTCACTTCAGCCAATGGGATCTGGGCTGATAGTACTCAGCTCAGTGTGACAAATCTCAGTGGTTATAGATGTATGTCAAAGGCTTATCACGTGGTACATGAATTGTTATAAATGGAAATGAATGAAAGCTAGAGGACTATGTACAAATACACTCAACAACTTCTTAATAATATTTAAAGATGTATTATGTTAGCACCTTTTTAGTGTCTGTAAGCAACAAATTTGTATAATGAAAATGCTTCTGATTATTCATATCCTCCATGGTGGATACTAGTCTGTCCTTTATGCTGTTTTTTTTCCTAGCTGAAATTAGTCTAGTTTTTTCAGAATAGAAAAAAATAAACAAATCAGTAAATAATCATCAAGATACAGAGTAAGGACAATAAATATTAGAGAAAATATCCAATTATCACTGGAAACCCTATTTTTCATGCAAATACTCAAAAAATATAATTTACAGTGTCAAATGTTTTTGCAAATTCAATATTCTCATAGTCCCACTGTCCTCCTGTTTTCCAAATTTAACAATAAATCAGTATGTTTTAAAATACACATATATACCATGACATGCCATAGCATTCATTTTTCTTTTTGGTTATTCCTCAATCTACATATCTAGCCTTATTTACAATGGATTTTTTTAAAGGGGTAGGGGTGTGTGACAGTGTTTTTCTGATCATGTTAGTACATTATACAGGTTTTCAACTCCATATTACACAAGGAAACCAAGAGTTAACTATATACATGCAATACATATAGTACTGATATTTCAGCAGTATGAAAAGGATGCAACTCAAAATATGACGGCTCAGCATAATATCTTTTTGGATAGCTATAACTAAGCACTATGTTATTTTAGAAAAGTATTTTTTCTTGGAAATACAGAGTACCTGCCTTCCTGAATATCTCTGTTTCTTTCAAGTGGTAATTTGAAATGGTCAGGTCAAACAATTACTGAAATGCCAAGGAAACAAATTCAGTATTTCTGGGAGCTCTTTGTTTATTTGCTAAATCTCATTTTTAAGAAGATACTCACACTTTGAAAGGCTTGCACTTGACTTAGTCATACAGGTTTTAATTCATTACACCAGTTATTAGTCACCCACAGTTAAACACTTGGTTTTCTCAGGACAGGCCTGTCTGCCCTGGTAGGGAAACAAAACATTGCCTCTTTGAGAGAGTTTAGTAAATTATATACAGTCGTCATGGTTATAAGCCCCGGGATGTCCTTTTCTCCCCTTTCTTTGGATAAGTACTCATTTTCATCTATCTTCTCGAGATGGCATGGCAGCTGAAGCAGATTCATGCCGCCAAACTCCAGCCCTCAGAGCTGCATGTCTCCTTCCCAGCTCTCTCTCTTCTCAGCAACCATAAAAAATACTTCCATAACCATTCATGGAGGTAGACTGTTATAGAGGAATGGAGGTATCAGCCCAGTGAACCCCTCTGGAGCTGACCTTCAGAACAGCAGCCATTCCCTTCAGCCTGGGCTGAAGCTAATTTTATTGGCTTTTAAGTCAGAGATGAATTATTTTAGGCACAAGTAAGGCCACTACCAAGAGGAGACAATTTCCTTTGAGCAAGATTAGCCTCTATGCTCTGTCTTTAGGGGTGGCACCATTTCCAAGAATGCTATCTCTCTCCTTTTGGGATTTATACATGGATGGGATTGCTACCATTTGCAATTCCAGTTTTTAGCATCTTTTACAGTATGATGAAGGACATGTGGATTTGTTTGTTTGGGTGGGTGGTTTTGTCTGTTAATTTTTTACACAACATCCTCTAGTTACAACTACTATGTGCCCCTGAATCAGAGGGTAGAATAGAAAGATATCAGTAGCTTAACACGGTCCATACTAAAATAATCCTTGAATGTTTAACATAGTTTTACGGTCCTTTTGTACTCATAAGATGTATGAAATTCTAAAGTTTATGAAAGAGAACTTGGCCTGTGCCATAAAGGAAAAATCATCCTTTGTTTTTTTCTTAAAGGAAAAAGAGAAGGATTTTTTACTACTATAATACATTTCATGTATTTATTCAGAATTTGCCACTATTTGCATAGCTACATTTGGGAATATTTATCATTTAACTTCTGCTGTAGCTGCAAATGTATGCAAACCGGCTTTAGCTAGTTAGTTTAATACTAGCATCAACAGCTCAGGGACCAGCACGAACCATCCAAGTATTTACATGATCTTGGAGAGGAATTCACAGCCCACACAGTGTTCTCTTCAGCTGTACTGATAAAGGTACCCTGAGAAAAAGAAAGGTGGCTGATATCTGTATTGCAGCAGCACCCAGGAGGCATAGCAATTGATGGTGGCCCCCATGCTACACCCTGTGTGAACACTGAGCAAATTAACAGGAACTCTTGAAGGCTGAGCCTGTATTTCTGAAGCTCAGGTACATCTACACAAGCTTCATTTGTGTTTGCGACCGTGCTACAGGTCTGGCCCTTGTCTCTCAGGAGTGAAAGTGATGATAGGAGATAGTTGTGAGTCTTCTATGCTGGTACCTCCACTGGGAAGCTAGGCTCCAGGCCTCGTGTCAACATCTCCAGCTTCTCCTTCTGTGAAAAGAGACACAAAAGTAGCAACTAAACTTCTCAGGCAAAGTATTCTGAGACAGAGAAAGCGCTGCAAAGTGCTGTTACTAATAACAGTAGCAGCGTTTTGTTGTTGGTTTTTTTTAAAAAAACAGAAAATTAACTACAGACACAGAAATAGTTAAATAGCATCTTTTGTCATTATCGGGACGTGTGGTGAGAGAGGCTGGTTCAGTGGGAAGATGCAAAGCACACAGCAGGAAGTAGGTGCTGGTGTGCTCTGGAACAGGCTGCCAGCATGGAAAGGTGCCTTGTGGGAGTTCTCGAATTGCAGCTGCTACACAGTGGCAAAGGTACCAGAGAGACTAAGCTCAGTGTCATTTTAGATAGATGACACTTTCTGAATTATATATGGGTTAAAAAATGCACTCTACTCCTTTCCAAATAGTCATCCATGATCTAGTATAGGCAGGATATACATAGGAACAATTTCAACTGTTGAATGTATATCATAAGAGTTTCATGATCTAAATATTTGGTGTCGCATATATTTCTCATAGTATATTTCAGTAAATAGCATCCCAAATAAGGAAAAAATATTTCATTCTTATTCATTGTCTTTGAAATTTTCATTACTGAACAAATTAAAGCCAAAGCTTACATTTCAGTGTTTTGCTTTTAAACCAATATATTTCCTAAAAGAAAATACAAACTTACTCTTTCTGAAATGGCTACATTTGACTTGTTTAAAATAATCTTTTGAAGTTTCTTCAACCGAAACATTACATGATTGTACCAAACTATCAAAAGGAGAAATTGTCTAAAAGTCAAATCTACACAGAACTACTATTTATTCAAAGCTGGCCAAGTCTTTAAAAGAATTTGACTCATACATATTAATGATATATAGCTAGATGATCATTAATATCCAACCATACTGCTTCTCATAAAACACTAGATGATAAAGTTATCTAATAGATCATGCAGAATAATAAATAAAATATGTAAAACTCTGCAAGGAAAATGAAACACATAGGAGGTAGGAATTTTATTCCTGCACAAAGATATCAAATATTTATAAGAGACAAAATTGTTAAGATTGTTATTAAGACCTTTCACTCCAAATGTGCTATTTTCAGTATGAGGATTCTATACTAACTGCCTAGTTTTCACTGACTGCCATCAGAAACCTATTTTTTTTTTTTAGGTCAGCTTTATTATATATTATATATGATTAAAGCATTTGGCTTCAGTTCGTACTAGCTGTTTCAAAAAATATGAATATATTTATAACTTTTGGCATTACTGCAGGGCATTATTCTACAAATTAAGTTTACAGCTGGTAGCATTTTTCCATAATGAATTATTGATTAATTATTCCAGATATTGCCTGTCCTCGCTCAACTACCAAGCACTGCTTACTGCACTGCTAAGTCAGCCCATGCTAGAACTATTCCTTGGACTGAGTCCCCAAATGCTGCATTCCTGTCAGCTTTTGCCTCTTTAGTCTTGTCACCATCTTCCATGGAGATCATCCACACTCTTCCCTGCTTGCTTTAACACAATATAGTGAATCACAAATATGTTCCAACATGATGCTACTGGTGCTTATTAGAAGAGCATTTGTATTTACATTGCTTCCTAACAACCTCCATAAATTACTGCCTTGCTTTGAAATTAATAGTCATTGTATATAATGTTTATGTGGCTCAGCCTTCTTCATCTTTCAGTCACCATTTAGATCTGTTCAAAGCATATGGGGATGTGTGGGTGTGTGCTTAACTGAATGTTCCTCTGCTGTACATACATATCCTGGCAAAGCATATTCACACCTATATCATAATGTGACAAGTACTAGGTACCAATTTAAATGGTTAGGATCAGCTTTAAGTTCAGTGAATTCTATAAAAGTTAATAGTTTTTTACTTACAAATCACTAATACCACACTCCATCGATTTATGTTCCATCTATTCTTCCAGGAAGAAATCATCCAGTATCTGGAATATAAGAGCTTTAAAATCTAATTTTACCCTATCCAAAGAAAGTATATTCCATGTAGATGGACACTGAGTTAAGCTGCCAAGGTGATCTAAGCTTATCATGGAATTTTTCTGATAATTCTGGACAATTTAATAACATTATGCCTGACCTTGTATGTGCAGAGCTCTGCACTGCACCTGCACCTGTTTATTAAGAGTCAAAGAATACTCTTAATAAACAGATCATAGGAAAAAATAAACAGTTCAGGTTCAAAACGCTGTAATGACCAGGTTTTTTTTCACATAGACTCTACAATCACTGTTAATGTCAGCAGTGAAAATTAAGACTATTTCTTTCTTTTTGTAATGAACTTAATACAAAGAGATCCCTATTTCCACCATAAACTTCAGCTTATGTACAAATACATAATGATAAATTCAAGCATTAAATTCAGTTGGAGCAAGAAATCCTCCAGTAATACAAAAATAGAGACATGAAGGAACAGACAAAAATAAGCATTACTGCGCTCATAAGCAGTCTGAGGTAGAAGTTTACACAATATATTCCTTGTGTTACCTGGATCTAAGACACAGAGCAACAAATTATCCCTTTTCCCCAGGGTTTTTGTGTTAATTTTGCTATTTGTTTCATTTATGCAATAGATACTCATAATACTCCTCAAACATTCAGCAGCTAGCTGTGATAAACACTATCTTCCTATTCCTGTAACAACTGATTTGTGCTGAGAACATCCACCATTGCCTTTTTGTATCACTGCTGGAAAAACATAAGAACACAATGTCTGGTTCACTTTTCCTTTCTAAAACATATTTTTAGAAGAAAAAGAAAAAGCCTTTGTCGTTGTTGCTGTGCTTAGCAGAGCAACTAGCAGAGGGAAGTGGCTGATGAAGATCTGTAACCAACCAAGTATATCTTGTAAATGTGTTTTCTAGGTCAGGAAGAGAAACTGAAATGTGGGAAGTAATTGTAAAAAAGAGGTAGTTGAGATTAATGTTTTGTGGCAAATCAAGTGATCCTCTGGAAGATGTAAACTTGAAAAACACATGAACATTTAAGGATTTTTTTGGTGCTATTAGCCACTTAGAGGTCTGCTGACATATGCTGGCACCTGACTGGCATGATGAGAGCTCTGTGCACTGCCACAGTAAGCACACTCCTGCTATCCATACTTAATTTTTTCTTCCTTCAGTTCAAGCTATCTGGCATGGAGACAGTTCTGTGTATTTAGTCCTTGTGATAAGGAAGTCTTGAAATACTTCAGAAGTACCCTCCTGCAAATAAATTGGAGGGTGGAGATTGGCATCCACATGCTCTTGTTTGTGCACAAGTAGTATTCACATGAGGAAGCAGATTCTGCAGCAGGAGAAAATCTAGGGTAGATCATTTCTCCTGCTTCAGCATATCTTCATTTTACAGTCCAGGTCCTCATCTGATTAGAGTCCCTGTATTTCAATGAAACCAACAAAATCCTGCTAGTTTAAAAGTGCTAAGGACCCTCTCCTTGTCTCTGATTCTTGATGGCTTGCAGGGAGTTCTGAGAGTGCTGCAGCAGAGGATGTTCTCTAGCAAAAAAAATAATGATGCACTGTTTGAAACTCCCAGAAAGAGAGACGGTTCTAACTTGCACTCAGCTGTGCCCTTGGGAAGAGGTGCATGACGAACCACAAAACAATCTTGCCCCTGTTTGCCCGATGGTGACATCTGTGTCTTGTTAGTGAAGCACAAACTGTTAAAATAGTTCTTCTCTCAGGTGGAAGTGAGCTGTATAACTTCATTCCATTGATGTGAGTAGCTAACAATTTTGCCTCAAGCCTTCACATTACTGTTGCATTCGGGTATGAAGTTAGATTGCTCTTGCTATCGAGCAGAAGAGTACAAGAGAAAATTTTATCTTTAATTAATTTTTCTGGGTCCCTTGTGTTCCAAAAATACTACCAATGGTCCAGAAGTTAAGTATTTGCATGGATATTTTTTATTTTCAAATAGATTTTCCAAAGTTTTATTTGAAGTACCTGTAGTCTTTAACCCATACTCATCAGGAATACACTTTCAGTGAGGGTCCTGCTCACCTGATATGTAAATCTCTGAGTGAGATACTGGGTTGATACTCCTGGGCAATGTAAATACAATTGATTAAAAACACACATCAGCACATTTTCAAAGTGCAAAGAGGGGCCTTTCAAGCAAAAATACCACATTTTTTTTAAAACCATCAATAATGGTACAGATATTCAGTTCATTTCAAGTAGGAGACCAATACTGAAGCTTAGGCAAAGTATTTTCCTTCTGCGGTTAGATTTTAAAAGATCTGTGCACATGGGAATCAAGTTGCACTTTGCTTTGTGGGAGCCTCAAACCCAATGGTTCCAAGGGTAATCTTGTGGGAAATAAAAAGGGGTTTGTAGGTGGAAGGAGATGTGATGGCATTTGACAAAAACTGGACCACAAGTGGCCTGAAACCATTCTGCAGTGCTTGCAGATCTTTGTTTTTGTAAATTTTAAAGAGAAATAAAAGTACTGAAGATATTAAAAGCATGATGTAGGCTTGAGCTATTAACTTAAATACCTCATGGTTTTGCAATGTGCGTATGTATGTCTTACCTTCAAAACCATGCAGGTATGTCATAGCCCTCAAAAAGCATCTCTTAACCTTAAACCCAAATGTTTGAAGTTAAATTATATCATATCTCAATCCTCTAGCAGACATTTGCAACTCTTTTGTACGCAACTGAAAATGCTTAATTGGTCTAGATGTACTCACTTGCACAATTATAAAGTGAAATAGGATAGCTGACATTGCAGGCTGAGAATGTGTAATCCATAAAAATGTGATAACTTGTTCCAGTTGTAATTCCCCATAAAATAATTTTGATTAATTTATCTGCCCATCATTTCCCTGAATTTACCTGAAACACTGTATAGAGATCACAAAAATAGAAGATAACTCACATTTTCCTTTCCTCCAAAGAAATTTGTGGCCCCAGATACCTTTACCAGAAAAACAAGAGAGAGATAATATCGCATGTAGAATTATTCTGAAAAACAAGTAAGAAACCCTTTCTAGGGTTAAAAAAGCATGACTAGTTTATGCCATTCCACTCTTTCAGTCTCCTCAATGCAGCACAAGTGTGTGGTTCTTTCTGACACACCAGAGTTCAGTTACTAACTCTCACCCTCTTTCCTGAGATGCTGCATAGTCCTTCATTCAATGGACATAACTATCCAATTATTTACTTGGTGAAAAAAATAATCTGAAAGAAAGTAAAGCTAACTCAAAAATAGGGAAGATGGAACGCAATTAAAATATACACTTGCTTTAGCCTATCAAGCTTTACCCTTCTCACGACTTGAGCTAGACAGGCTATTCTCAATCTATTTACCCAGAAAGCATAAAGTAGGTATATGTCTATGAAGCAAACCCTCGTGTCCGTAGTCTCCCACCAGTCAGCCCCTGCTGGTTTATTCAGAAGTGCCTCACCATCTCACCTAACTATTCTTTATGGGGTCAAGTTGGCTACTGTTTTCCAAGCCAATATTTCCAGCTACCTATGTGGGCCCTAAGGCTCACTAAGGTTTACAAAGACCTTTAAAACTGACTTTTAAACAGCTTTCAAGGTCTTGCCAACCTAGTTTAGAAACCACATTTCATAGAGTGATCTTGGCCCTAGCCAGATCATGTGTGCTGGTCAACATCTGAAACTTCCACTGGCTTGTCTGTGCAAGGTAAAGCATGTCAATGTGGTCATGCCAGTAAAAGCTCAGTGCAAATATATAATTATAAAGAAGTAATTTATAGCTACAGCTTATTTCAGCCCCCTCACTCAGACGAGATACAATATTACAAGAACTTTCAGTGGAAGGGAGTTCATACTGGGACTGTTGGGGCTTTAATTATAATCCTGCAGTTAAAGCAGGGAAAAAAAATAATCCTGCACTATCCTTTCAACTGAGAAGACAGGCGTTTTTCATCATTCCTCCTAAAATCATTTCCCTCTGTTTTGAAGTATGGTTAGAGGGAAGTGCTCCAAATCTTCTATCAAATTTGGGTCTCTTTGACGATCCCTGTAGGCTGCAGTTCCGCTGTATTAATTGAAGCTGAGTGCGGTAGGAAATTCGGCCTCATAAATTTTAGAAGTGCATATTTATCTAGTAGTACTGTAACCTGAAATACATTTTAATTCTTGATGTCACTAATCACTTCTTTCATATGGGAAAATATGTTGCCATGGTGAAATCTTACTTTTTTTTTCTTTATAGGAAAACATCACAGAAGACCATTAGGAAAGTGTAAATAATTCCTTCCTTTATAATGCTTGCTGTGCAATACATCTTTGAACAAGTTACTAACATGTGTTAGTAACTCCTTGTTATAAACCATATAACAAAATGCCTGCACCTACCTCACAAGGGCGTTCTGAGAGCTGGGGCTTGTAAAGACCTTTTGAGGATGAAAAGCATTATATGACTGTTGAGCACTAATCTCAGCCATGTGGACAAGCCACGCACATTCGAAGTAAAAACCTTTCTAATAACATCCATCTGCATCTCGAATACAAGAATGAAATTGTAAGACAGCCTGTCAATGATCAAGGCTTTTTCATGCAGCTCACTGTTTGGCAGCTTGCCAGCTCAGAGAGCCTACAGAGGAAAATGGCTTCGAAGGAAAGAATGTGCATGTTAAGCAGAGGACAGCCTTTGTGAAGGGTGGGAAAAAGCAAGACAAATACCCTCAAATGCCAAAGTGCTCTCTGATACATGGAGGAAAGAGGTGAGACAAACTGTAAGGAAGAAACTACAGTAGGCAGGAGCCTCCTCTTCTCACTAAAGATGACTCTAGCCTGTTTGCACTAAACTGCCAACGTTTCTACTTCAGGACCAAGCCTGCTTTACATTAAGGATATTTCTCTGTAGAGAAGCTGGGAGAAGCCAGCCAAGGATTTATTTGGAACTGCAGCACCTAAACCAGCTAAGAATGTGTGTCAACCTCCAAAACTCTTTTAATGATATTGCAAAGTCTTTCAAAAAGGTTCGTGAGGCAATGCAGTAGGATCTGAGCTTGCTGAGGAGATCCGAGAAGCTCTTCTTCAGACGGAATGATGCCGACCCTTTTATTCAATGGGACTTATCTCGCTCGCAAAGGCACTTTAGCTCGTGGTGCTGACATGCACTGGCTCCCTTCTATTACAAGCCCCTGTGCAGAATCGTCAGCAAATTCTTTTGCCTGATATATATACACACACACACATATATCCAATGTCAGAATTAGCCCCCTTACTTCCTCTCACCAGTCATCTACGTATTCATTTCACTCAAGCTGTGCTCCAGCTGTACAGCGTTGCAATGCTGCAGCAAACATATGGAGTTTCAGCCAACAGTCTTCCTTCACTTCCTACAGCACTTTAGTCTCTCTCTCCCCACAGCACTTTGTGCACTATTTCAGATGCAGCAAGGTTTAATTAAAGTAAAATATGCAAGAATTACACTAATAACAAGAAAATCTTCATCTATCATCCTATATAGAGAAAATTTTGTAAGGAAAGATTTCCAGTCTTCCATTAAAATGTTTACCTGCAAGAGATTTCTTCCCTAATAAATCATGATTTACATTTAGATAGTACCTTTTATTCTGATATCTTGTCTTTACTGAAAAGCTGATTCCAGTCATGACTCACACGTAGCCTTTCATTCAAATTCCTACCATATATAAAGAGCCCAAAACTAAATATTTAAGCAGCTTTTAATTCACGTTATCTTGCCACAGATCAATTTAGCACAACTCATCAACTGCTAACATGATCAATAATTAATGCGGCTGCAGATCATCTACTTCAGAGTTCTGTCAGTCCTCTTAATTTCTTCCCGCAGTTTGCTCCATAAGCCCAGGGAGAACAGGACAGCTCTACCATGGCTCCCTGGAGTGAAATTCATAGAGGAGCTAAGTCCACTGAAACAAGGAAAAAACCCCAAACAAACAACTAAACCAACCAAAAAAAAACCCCAAACCCCACACCAAAGCAAAAGACTTTGAATATGCTCTCAGAAGCGTTCAGGATCCAACAGATGAGCCCTTTTTGGTGAATTTTCCTTTTGTGGTGTATTGTGTTACTAATCTCAGCATTTGATTTCCTGACCTCCCCCTCTCCACAGCAGGGATGCCAGAAGAGCACATGTCCATATCTCAGCTCTTCTAATCCAAGGCCTGGCTTTTTAAGTCAAAGTCTTTGCACCTGAAACTGAGATGCCACACAGTGGACTGAAAAAAATACTATTCAGCTAGGTGGGGATATATGTTGTACATTATGAAACTCTTTGAAAATAAAACAAACTACCAAACCTAAGCAGGTAGAAAAAGCAGACCATGTGCCACAGTTGCAGTAGTGCCTCGTATCTCCCTCCATCTCTGAAACAGACCTGTCCAGCAAGACAGCTTACTTGTAAGGCCTGAGGAAGCCCTGATGTCCATCATGCGGTTGCTTCAAAACTGCATGTACCTTTGCAAAGTTTTTTACTGACGTTGTTGTTGGTGTTGCTGCTGAAAATTTTGAAATCATGCGATTTAATCTGCAGTCCAGTGACACAGCTGTCATATTTTCCCATCTTCTCTCTTTCTGTAACTTATTAGGCCTTTTTTATACTAAATAAAAGCATGCCAGTTAGAAGGGTGGTCTTTTACTTTCAGAATGAGACATGCACCATTAATTGCAGAAAAAGTTTGGATAGTGTAAATTCAGACAACAAAAATAAAGGTTATCCCCCTCCTGTAGGAAAAAAATACCAGCATAAGCACACTTAACAAACATGGCATTGCTTGTGTAAGTATAACACCTCTTTAACTGCACTGTGTTTTTCAATGACTGTACTTTTCCATGGAGATGAGGGCTTGAGGATGAAGCCAGCCTTTGAGTCTGCCTGTGAGTGCAAGGCAGCATAGCACAACATTGCAGATGACCATTGCAGATGACCATTGCAGATGACAGATGTACCCAGGCCCTGGAGGTGCCTGGCAGAGGCTGGGTGTACTCTCCCCTGGCATGACAGAGCACAAAACAATCTGGCTTGGGGAAGAGGCTATTGGGAAAGTAAAGGGAGGAGGAGTGAACAATGGAGACAAGACCAGGAAAAATAGGAGAGACTGAGACAAGTCACACTGAGAGGAGCAGCTGAAGGGCCAAGAGAAGACAGCAGCAAAATGTTGTTGAACAAGTAACACTTAGTGATTCAAAGCCAGTGTCCATCAGCTCAGTTCTTATTCAGAAGATCAGCATGTGCCAACAGGTGTGCATAGATAGGCATTGTCAATCAAATGCTCCAATACTGCCCTTTAGGCATGGTTAGGAAAAGGAAGACTATTAGAGTGACACTAAAGATGCTTCAGTACACAAATCAGAGCTACCACATATGTTTAACTAGAGTGCAAGGAACACCATGCTATCCTTGATTATTCATTAATTAGAAGTTTGTTTCAGATGTGGTTAGAAATATACTGGAAACCCCTTGCTGAGCATTTTTAATATTGTGTGCATTGTTGAAGCACCGAGGATTTGTATTGCACCATACCAGTCCTTTGGATTTGCTCACTTAGAAATGGCTTGTGCCCTAAGGTGTTTACAAGCGAATAAAAAAAGTGGGAGACAACAGATGGAACCAGCAGCTGGAGGATCGGCAGAAATCAAGGCAGCTCTGACAGGCATGTCAGCCAGACTTTTGTCTGGGGCTCTCTTATTCCATATCTTTTGCCAGCATCAAAAAAACTCAAATCTCAACGAAATTACTGGATGAACCAGAAAAAAAGTAACTCTTGAGAAAAACCTGCATGTCCTCACTCAGATCACTTCCATGGAGTGGAAAACTCTGAAGACCCACAGGTCCTGCCCAGGATTCACCGTTTTGATCCCCAAAGTAGCACATAGCAGCTGAAACCCAGGAAGTCAGGGTCTCTAAAACTCCAGTTTCCTGAAGACAAATAATTTTACTTGTCAATGGGCAATCTCCAGCAGACTTACTGAATGCAGTGAAACACATGAGGGCCTCACTTGGAGTCAGCTCTCCAAGGACACCTGCAGCGGCTGTTTTCCCAGGGCTGCCATCCTGCCAGTGGGGGGACTGGGCCAGGCCAAGACCAGGGACACTTGTGCAGGCAAGGGAATGATATGTAATAGTGCACCAGTCCTCAGCACCTGCCTGGGTGGAAGAGCCTGCAGCCACTGTGATGATGGGCACAGGAGCGCTGGTGCAGCAGGGGCTGGACCGCTCTCAGGCAAGGAGAGACCACACCATGCCACCCTTCCACCACAGGGCTTTGGTGGGGAGACACTCATGGAGTATGTGTTGGTGCTGGGGTCTCGGAGCCCCTCAAACCGCAGGGGTACTGCTTCAGCCTAGAACAGGACTGCAGGTCCTATGTGGGCAGGGAAAGGGCAGCGTTACTGTGTATCTTCGCTGCCAGCATTTGTCTGGTGAAACTCGGTTAAACATGATAGATTGGTGATCAAAGCACGAGCAGCACGGTTAAAAAGGATTAAGCAATGACAAAAAATGATGTTAGATAGTACCATAGTTTTTGTTTCATTGGAGAGTTTGATGCCTAAACAGAAAAACCCCTTCCTTTTGATGTTTACATTTTTTGTATCAAGTAAGTATCTGGGTATTTTTCAGCCTCAAGGGATTATTTATTGTGTGCTAGGCTTAAAAAGGCATGCACACCTAGAGACAGTAAACTGAACTGGATGCTTTTTCAGTGTGGAAGCTTTTATGCCCTGCTCAGCAATTCTCATTCATTACTTTAAAAGTGCGACCTGCACCTCCATATTGAAGAAAAAGCCCTGGCAGTGTTTGAAGGGAGAATGAGGTTCTGGTCCAGGGACTAAATGAAAACCTCCTGCTGAGCACCAGCAAGGATTTCTCAGTGTTTCTAGCTACAGTTCCATTTGAATTTCAAATGTACCAGTTTAAAAGGAAATACTCCAGAATAAAAATAATGGGCTTTTATGAAAAGAATTTGCATTCGTTTCAGAGACTGCTTTTAAATTATAGTGATGATCTGCATATAGATTCACACTAATAATGATTTTATTTAGAGACTGATACATTTCAATGCACTTGTATCTTGTAGTAATTAAACAAGAATTGTACAAATTGTACTTCAATATTCCATTTTTTCCTTAAATGCCAAATTACTAGAAACAATATCTGGGTAGTATAAATTGAGTTGTAATACAGTATATGTGCTCCAGTAGCAGTTCATATATGAGTACCTACTCTTCAAGTTATAGACAGCAGTAGCTTCTGCTCTTGAGGTACAAGTCGCTGGAACATAAAACCTGCAGTTTGGGGTCAGATTAAGAATTCATATCATCTAATATCCTTGACAGAATTGCTCTTAAATCTCATTCAAAAGTTTTGCCTTGCAACTTCTTTGTGATAAAAGGTGACTCAATTTGGCCATGAACTGAGTGAAAAAAGAATTTCCTTTGATGTTTAAATATGTTTCTAGCAATTTAATTCTAGGTTTTGGCTTATGAAATGTTGCAACTGCTCCTTATTCATCTTCTTCAGAAAGGTCATTATTTAACAGCTCTCTACCACAGCCTTTTCAGTCATTTCTGAGAGAGAGAGAGAGAGGACATAAAATTTCTGTTGACTTCCTGAAAAGAAACGAAGTCAATGGTTTTGATTCTAGATTACTGCTAGTTTTCAGTTATTAAGATTAACAGAATGGCACAGGTAGATAAGTACATCCACATCAACACCTTTCCATACTTTTTCTCATTTTAACAGGTCATTTCATGAGACTGGTAAGAGTGGGGAATCAGAACTTCACACAGTATTCAAGATATAGGTGCAGCACCAATATATTCAGTGGCATATTATCTGGAGGTCATGCTGAATTGCCTGTTTAATAAAAGCCAACATGATACCATCCCCACTCTTGTCAGAAAGAGCACACAGTGGTAAAATTGCATGGTATAAGTTGTATAAATAGCACCCAGTGACAAAACCAGCCTGTCAGTTTACCTACTCAACCCTTCTGCAGCATTGTTATTATCATTAAAAAAATTGAGCAAGTTTTAGAAAAATGTCAAGTTGGATAAAGTTATTTCAGTTCAACTACTGTGCTACAATTCTGTCCTAAGAAGTTTTCCTACCTAAAAGGTTTTCTATTCTTTTTTCCTTTCTATCTAATATCATGGAAAGACTGCTGTTACTCTCAGTAGATGGTGGATTACACTCTTTTAGGAGCATGGGTTTTCTGGAGAAAGCACTTTTCCTGAGAAACTTATCTTGGAAAGTGTTTTGGCTCTTCTTGCTGACTGTCATTAATCCAATAATGTCACTACAGTATTGTGTGACACAGGCATCGCTCCTGTGAAAGATTTGTGCCAGGCAATTCTGAGACAAGAGGAATAGTCAAGGTTATTTTTAAAGCAGCAGAAGTAACTTAATCGCAGGAACATAATCACTATTTGAGAATGCACAGCTTGCTATTAGTGACACTGATATCTTGTAAAGGGAAAAGTAAAATTCACCTGATTATTTATAGAGTTTTATTGCACATAATGGAGCAAGTGTGTTTTTGCAGATTTACAAGTTAGCAGATGGGTTCATAATTAGTGTATTATTCATATGCATTGTAGGACTCTTTAGACAAAGAGCCAAGCATCTATGTTCAAAGTTCCTAGTATTTCAGATAGGCCTATGATTACTGTTCTGTTTCTGGTGGTTTAAAGATAAGAAGATTATTTTTTTAATCCCTTAAATAATTCCTTAAAAATAAAATGGGATTTATTTATGTAATAGTATCTGTAAGCTTCTTGGTTCAGATTTCAACAAAATATATGATTCTCTCGTCATGATCCAATTTTTTAAAAGTAATGCACTCACATACCTCCGCAGATGTGTCCTAGATCCTGCTCCAACTGGCATCCTTAAGGTCAAAAGGGCCTTGACCTTCTCATATAGTTTCAGAACCCATCTTCTCAAGGAAGCAAAAATTATTAACTAAATAATAAACCTGACCAAGCAGGACTTCTTCACTATATCATTTCAGTTATTCTCGTGGAAGATCCTGATTATCTGCTCGAAAGACTGTTAGCAGGTGACAGGAGGGTAGAGCTTGCTTTTATTTCTTCTGCGCTTTTCCAGCCTCAGGCTCTTAATCAAATCTAAGAAAATAAAGATAAGCTAATAAAAGCAGAGTTAAATACTACTTGACGTACAGTGCAGGTGATACATATTACCTTCTGAAAATATCTAACTGAGGTATTAAAAGGACACTTCTTGTGTTTAAGGGTCCCATTATCTCTGTCTTCATAACATATATGTAAAAAAAGAAAGTGCTAAAGAAATACCGTGACTATACAAGAGTCTGAGCTACCATGCTCTATGCAAGTGCCACAAGTGATGGGTTGTGATTTCAGAGCCTCCAGGAGGTTATATTCTAAGACTCAAACCATCCTTCTGCACCAGCCTTCATCTGGTGATTGCTGTAGCCCCTGGTTTCCATGCAGTCCCCCCAGGGATGAAAGGCATTCACATCTCTGTGCATGCCAGGGTGGGAACACTGCTCTTGTTGCAGCAGTCCTCGGGACTATGCCAGCTCAGCACTCCTGACCTTCAACCACTTGTTCCCATCTCACACTGTTTGTTTTGGCACAACTGTTTCTTCCCAAGCCACCCCCTGAGGCCACATGGAAAATGAGATCAGTGAACTAATGTGTTAAAAATAAACCAAAAAAAAAACCCCAAAGCATTTTACCATGTGGTTGAGAAGCAGTTGTTTCGCTGCCATGGGCATCCCCAGGTAGGCAGGTAAAGGGGCTGAAACTGGCAATGCTGCAAAGAAATGACACATGGCATCCCATCCAGCGCTGGTGCCTCTTATTAGATGATGACCTCAAGGTAATTCTCAAAGGGTGGATTCCTACACCAAGCAGCTGAATGTCGTGACTGACATTTGCATGGCTATACTCAGGGCGCTGAGATACCCTAGGTATCTTTTTTCTCTAAAAATAGCCAAAAGAGAAAAATGCAAAAAAAAGAGCAGAGAGATGCAGGAAAATGTTGAAGTCTCTGCTGTCTCTGATGAATGGTTACATCTGTTTACTGATTGTCATTTGGTGCTTTTCAAGAGGAGATACATTTAACAAATGAAACATGAAAAGCAGTTTATGATGCTGAAATTTTGCCTACATCCTTTGAAGAAAATAATGGAAGTAAAATAAGCTGGAGAGATGTATTTGTATTTGGAGTAATGTTTGAAATTATGGTCTGTAACAGAGAAACAGCTTTTCATTTTTTCTCCATTTTTTGTTCAAAAATTAATGTTTAGTGCTTTGTCTGGCTTGACTTAGAAGTTTAAAACATAATAGAAAACCTTCTCATCACTGATTTAGAATCACAATCCCTGGGGCTCTGTTTTCTGAGCAACTCATTTTTCCTGCAAAACTGCAGAGTACCTTCAGCTCACATGGAAATCAATAGGTTCTGTTGTAAGCACAAGTCTAGGGCCTGCTTATACTTTTCATTAAGCCTTCATGAAATAGCTATTGCTAGATAACACCAGCTGTGGCCATTTTATACTGGAAAGCAATTGGGATGTTCCACTTAAACTGCAACCAGGAACTCCGGAACTCCAGAAAAAGAGAAGTCCACACATGGAATTAATTTGAAAAGAGTTAATCAGAGGAACACCAAGCTCAACTTGTGGTATTTGCTATGTGTTTATACGGTTTAAGTCAGGTTAAAGATGTTCATCACAGGGTGACAAGGGCAATTTTGGCCTTTATTCTCTGAAAACTTACACAAAATATGCATAACCATATCCACCACGACTAGTAATCCCTACTACCAGCTTCAGCTGGTCAGATTAATGCCATCTGGAAATTACTGTTTGGTCAGTAGAATGAACTATTTCTGTTGTTGTTGAGGGAGTGGGAGGACACTAATTCCTTAAAGGGTGTTGTAAATTTAAGCAGTGGTTCTGTATTTAGCCATGGTTTAGTTTTGTGCTTTTAAATATGCCCCACTAGCATATGTGTTTGCTGGGATGAAAGACTGCTAAGATTTATATGATTATTTATTTACATTAGTATAAATAAAATTTATTGCCCTAGCTTATAATTAATATATGTGGAGTAACAGTGAAACAAAAGGAAAACCAGTCTCAGTGTTATTGAAATAACTGTCATTCTGACTATCATTTCTTCCCTCATTCAGCATTCTGGGAATATACCCACAGCTTTCTCCAAAAGCTTGATCAAATAAATATGTCCTTCACTGAGCCTAGAGAATCAGTGCATCTGGACAAGCTAGGGAGCATACTGCAGGGATTTCAAGACTGCACAGTGTGTGAGCTGCCAGCACTGCCTCTCTTTATCTGACCAAGAATAGCCTGCTCAAACGCCTTTGCTAAGCCAAAACTGTCGAGAGGCAGTCCCTTGGGAATCAAGCCAGGGTTTTTCCCAGCGACAGATATATTCTATCTTCATCCTTACTAATGGAACATTTATAATTGATTTCCTTTGTTTAACCTTTCCCTTGCTTCTACAAGGAGAAACAAAAGTCTAAACTTTGCTTTCTGTATGACAAACATGACAGCATTCCTTACAGAATGTTAATCACGAAGTGGGAAGTATTGAGAGACTCTTGGTTTGCTATTAAATTACAGTTCAATTTCTAGCAATTATTCTGAAGTCTAAACAGACCAATAATACATGTAATTAGTGAGGATTCTTTGAAAAGGGAAATGTACAGTTAAAGGACAGTTCAGACTATGGAATTGAAAAGTGAGAAACCTGATGGAAAAATCAGGACAAAAATCCAAGCTCTGGGAGCAAAGTTGGTTTTAGAGGTTCCTGCTTTTTATTATTTCACCTATGGCACAGTTCACTGCCTTTGCACTTGTGCTAATGGCAACTGTTTAGAGGCTGTGCTGTAAACTGGATTAGTGAAACAACTTTAGGAAGATTTCCCCACGATCTCTAAATAACAGTGAAAAATGCTATAAATTAGCAGGACTGCTTAATGCAGGGGCCTTGGAACCATACTGTGCATCAGCTATTAACTCAGAGAGGTGAGCTCAGGTAGTATCTGCTCCTTAGAGCTTATTATAGGATGCAGGAAATTTGGATATGATGTTAAAGGAAGCGTTACATGGAGTACCCATACTTAAATTTTAGCCCCATGCTGAATAGGACTGAATCTGGTTATAAAAGGTGTCCTTCACTGTTAATGCATCACAGTCAAAACAAAATTGCCAGCCTTTACTGAGGGGCTGATCTGACTTTGAACTGTACTGGAGTGATGTTTGTTTCAATTGTCTCTGCACATAGTGATCTATTTTCAGTTTAATATGTATCCTGAGAAAACACATGGTTTGGAAATTAAGCCCTTGCCTAGGAACAGGAGTCAAGTATTATCTATAGTTGAAAATTCAGTATGATTAAGTATAGAAACTGTTCCAGAGTAACTCCCAAAGTGTTTCACAAAAAAAAGTTCCTATCTGTTCCTGTTTTGCTTCACCCATTTTCAAGAGCAGCTTCATGTGAAAACTCATCCTGCTCTTTTGCATTTTTGTTTTTATTTTGTGATAACTACGGTAGTGTGGAGGATGTGGTTTTTTTCAGCCTCAGTCTGGATCAGTACAGCTCTACTACCTAAAGCAGCTGCATAACTATCAGTAGACCAGCAGGGAATTGATTTAAATCTATACCAGCAATGAAGTCGTCTAACATCATCAGATGCTTCTCCAGTAGAAGACTTTGTCAGCATGCTTCTAATGGTTCATCCTTTTAACTGAAAACATGGCTTGTGGCTTTTTCAGGGCTTTTTCAGGGTAAAGCCACACTGTGCTTTACAATCTCTGCGCGACAAAACTTCTGAGTGGTGCAGAAGGAACTCTGGTTGTTGCCCAAAGGAAGACCTGTCTTCCAGTGTAATAATGCAATATTTCTAGGACTTTACGTTTTTGTCAAAAACATGGATGACAAATATTTCCTTCTCATCTGGAAATCTGTGTGGGGTTTGTCTGGCTAAATGATATTTGAAAGCTGAATCATTATAACATCCCAGTTATAGAGGTGATGATGGCAATGGTGCCTCTCAGACAATCATGATCTCAACAACTTAGTCATACTAAATTTGGAATTTCTCTTTTGAAGCTATTATGCAAGTGCTTTGTAATAACCAGTAAGGCAAAAATCTGCCTCTCAGCTTTGACAGTAAAAATATCAATACTAATCTCAGGCTGCAAATTGATGCTACAGAGACTTTGGTGATTTATGAGTTCCCATAACACTCTTGCCCTGTTTGCACAGGGCAGAGACACAGCTTGCAATGACCAGCCCTTAGGTTAAATCTCTACCTCTCTGTGTTACTAAAGCAGCTTTCTAAAGATTTGATTTGCTTATTTGTACCTAGTCCATAAGAGTGCAGGACTCCCTGAAAAGAGCACCATTGCACCACTGACTATGAAGCAGTGATGTGGAAGCTACTGGTGAACCTGAGCATGAGTAAAACTCTGAGGTTAGCTCTGTGCCTTACCCTCCAGCCTCCTATGTTGCTACCAAAGAAAACTCAGGTCCTCACACTGGGTGGGACTTATGAGGTTTTCCAGCCAGATGTCCCATCAGCAATGGAGAGTACGGCTTCATTTTGCTTTTCTTATACCATGCCTTCTGGTCATGCACCTCAACAGCTGGAACAGCATCTCATTCCATAAATTCAGACCCTTTCACAATTCTGCACTAAAATTCCTTTCAGATACATCTCTGGATAACATTGAAAGTCTCTTAAAATCACTGGGGTTTGTTATTCAAAGTAACTTTGTAGTCAATATTTTAAATTGACATTGAGATATATTAAATTGAATTAAAGCCACCTTAATTCTGGATTAGAATAAAATCATAGAATCTAATTCAGTAAACCAAAGCCACTTTAAATTCATATGTTTTGCCAATGCATAACCATTTCCTGAACATGTTTATATAAATAAAACTAAAAGCACCATTTTAAAAGGTAGGTACCCAATCAAAATGACAAAAAGTTGCTCTTTACTAGAAGGAGACTAATTTTGTTTCACGTCATGCTGCTTTTTCAACAGCCAGATTTTTAGAGCAGGAAAAAGAATTATGTGACCCCTACAGCTGGAGACATTCTAACAAAAGATATAACAAGTACAATGTTCTTGCAAAGTGGAACAGCTGTGTAATGTTCTTGCTTTATAAGTAAGATAAAAGACAATAAAGTATACTGAAATAGGTTAGTAGGAAAAACAATTTAAATAGTGTGTTTCTCTGACTTTTCTGTCTATAGGCCCAGATGCTATACATGATTACTGAACTTACTCCCTACATCTGCAATGATAGACAGCACCAGTAATGCCAACTATTTGTGGTGCCTGGCTCCCCCATCTTTCATATGTATCACCTCGCAGACATCACTACCCTGGCAAAATTGGGTGGCATGTGAGGAAACTCAGCCATTTCACCAGGAAACATCTCCAGAGTGGAGAAAGACTTTGTCTATGAAATTACCTGAGTTGCAGAAGGCAGAAAAAGGTTGTGCTCTGCTTTGCAGTTTCATTCTGAATTATCATTAGGGCCAAGATTAATAATGGACTAAGGAAGGAACAAGAGAGAATACAACTGATAAAAACTGTACGAGTAAAACATCAACCTAGGCTTACAGAGGCTTCAAGAAATATTTTTCTAATATTTTGCCTGAAGTAAGGCTCCCAGGTTCATGAGGCTGCCTGACTAAAGCAACCTATCCAGCACAATATAATGTTTGCATTTAAGGGCTGAGTGGCTGTGGGCTGCATTTTCCCACATGACTGGAGTAGACAGAGATGTGGGAGGAGCTGTTTGAGGGAGCAAGGTCTAAAGTGACACGAGCCATCAAGTGATCTGTCCCAGCTGACTCCCAAACACTGCAGAGACACGTAAAGCATCAGGTTTTCAGCCTCTCACAGGGTCTGTATGCTCACAGATCCTTATAGACCCCTGGTAATTCTGCAAACCTGCATGTTGCTCAGCCTCATGCAGGGCATGGGGTGCAGAAGTAGATAACATGCTTCAGACATCCAATTTTTTTCCACTTGTTCTAGCTATTTTGAACCTATTACACATCTAGTTACAGATGAATTCATGCTTGTGATAGGTTATAATAAAAAGTCCTACGGCTTGATTCCTGAAACAATTTGTATTTATACATGTAGATATGATATACATCAGATTTGTTCTTATACATATGCATGCAAATTCACATGTGATGACATGGCTATATTTAACATTGCTATGGCTATATTTTACATTATTATGTTTATTGCATAGTAGTTTTAGAAGCCCAAAATAGGCTAGGGTTTTGTTTTATTTAGAGCCTTATGAATTTATACCACTTTTTCCTTAAAAAGATTTTCAATACTTAAGGTGCTCTTGCACTACGCTGCAGTATGTCTACATTGAACACTCTGTATCCCTCCAACCCTTATTAAAACACCAAACATAGAGGAAGTATATACGTTATTCATGGGTTTTGTCTGGGAGCAAATGAGCCTGCCTGTGAGGGAGGAATCTTCCCAAGGACAGAGCAAGACCACTAGGAAAAGCAAGTAGAAATGAGACATTTTGGAAAACTGTGGTACAGTTGGGATTAGAAAAATGCTTGGAATATTAGATGCACAGGTTCCTGAAATGAAGGAAAAAAAATAATTTTAGGGAGGTAAAGGACAGTATGTAGCATTTGGTGTAACCCAGGAAGTTGGTGAGAAACCAGGAGGAATTTGGAAGTGAAGACCCATAGAGAAAGTGAGCAGGGTTAGGTGTGTGTACAAACCTTTCAGAGCCTGGTTTCAGTTCTACAGTTGTAAAATTTGCCTTGCTCACATTAAACCAACTTTTGAGCTTAAGGTGTCTTTCATGCTTCTTGAGGACCTTTGAAGGGAAGTTGTAGGGATAAACTGAATTTGTAGCTGACTGGGAATCCCCTTAAACAGAAAGACCAGCTGCTGGGTGATCAACTCTAAACAGCTGCCCTTTTTGGTTCTCTTGGTGATCTGGTGGTCTCTTCCCAAACACACAAAAAACACTCACTCTCCTCTACCCTTCCCAGGGGGAAGATGTGCAAGACAGAGGGGTAGACTTTCCTATTTGATCTTTCCACCTGGATGCAGAGAAGAGGAAGAGAAGAAAGTCTCTGTATTTGTTTTCCCCTGCTCACAACTATTTATAACCAAAGGAATATATTCAGTCATGTCATCATGGCTGGGCTTCGCGAATGAAGATTTGGGAAAGCACTATCCACATTTGCTGCAGGCACGCTGGTGGCTTATGAGGCCAATACGTGACAGATATATCCGATTGCAAAAGGCACAGCAGAAAGACTCCTTAGATGGTGTATTTTGCAAGACACGGTTCTTTCTGCGTTGCCTTTTTTCCTCGAGAGTGATCCTGCGTGTGTTCTCAAAGGAGACAGCTGCGTTATAGATGATGTGTCTCCAGGCCTCCCGATTGGAGGCCAGAGTAGACCAGTTATGGTGATCAATATGGGGCAGTAAGAAATTAGCTGTGGGTGTAATAAGCTGATGGAGCTGCTTGACAGAGCTAACTAGCCATTGAAAATATGAAGCCTAACTGTATCAGACCTCTCTGAAAGGAAACGGTCTTTGGTACAAAAGTGATAAATCTTTAATTTCTAGGGGCTGATCATTTGTGATGTGATGTAATGTAATGGCAGGGAGACAAAAATCAGCAGCATTCAGACCCTCTGCAAGCCTCATTTGCTCCCTGAGCACACCTTTTTTGCTGTACACCACTTTTCTAGGTAAAATTCTGAATCTTCATTGATAATTTCCCTGCAAAGTCTGAATAGAGGTATGGTCCAAGCTTTATTGAATATTATCTCCTGCCATGAATCCAAAAACATTTCCTACCGTAATGAATCTGGTGTGAGTCCAAACTTATGAAAACACAAATAAGGGTTTGCATGTATATATTGCACATATGAATAACCTCCATGTATAGGTGTATGTGTTTAATAGGTTTGTGATATTGCTTCTCTGAATTTAACAATGTGCACCGAACTCTTTTTGTTCTTACCAAAAAATTGCCAACATAGAGTATAGTAAGTGGCAATTTGGTATCCCTGTGCAGAGCTTTGTGTACTTGCTTAGGAAGCAGTAGTCATTTGGGAAAGACTTGTCCAATGTAAGTACAACGAAGGAACACTGCCGACAGTCCAGATTTCAGGACTAGAGAAGGGAGATGTAAGGTCTTTCTCAATCATAGGAGAAGCTGCATAAAGTGTGTTACCATTCTGCCTGACACATTCTGCAGCCCTGGCCATGAGAGAAGCCCGCAAAGGCTGAGCAATGCATAGCTGACTAGAGGTCCTCCTGCCTTGGCCCCTCGTCCCCTGCACAGCAAAGGGCAGTTAAACTTAGCCTACGACTACAGGGTTTTTTCCATTATCGGCTATGTATTCATAAATGAACTCTCCAATAGAGAATGAACTCTCAGTTCAGTGGGGTTTTTTTTACAATCTATAGATTTTATAGTCTACTTTGTACTTCTAAGTGGGTATTTTCTAGTACTAAAATGGATCTGAACCATTTTCTTCATGTAAAATCAATAGCAGACATAGATTCCATGTCCTTCTCTCAAATATCTAAGCATCAACAATTTCACTACTCTCATTTTTGATCTGCAGATACTGCTCTCAACAGAGATTAAAATAAAAACAATTTAAGCTGCTTAGTGAAATTAAATAGCTTTTAGAACAATTTATTAGAAAAATAAAGCTTTTAGCTCATGATTTATCATATGATTTTTAACAAATTTTAAGATAAAACACAGTGCTTATATTTATTCTCCTTTGCACCACAGATACAATGTTGAGATATTCTAACCAAGCATGTTTAAGATACCCAGACTTATAATGCTTTCAAGCATATTGTACAAAGTGGTAATTCTTACCTCACAAGGCTTCTGCTAGTGTTAATACCCTCAAATTTTTGAAAGTGAAAGCACACTGCATGCTGAAGAAGGGCCTTAATGCTGTCACCATAGAGATGACACTTTGCAACCCTTATTTATGTCTCCTTGATTGCACCAAACAAATGCCCTCTCTTTATAGACAAATGCTTTTTGTTTCTTAAGGATCATTTCTCTATATGATGCTTTAAATAATGTCTTTGTAGAGACATAAATATTATTCTGTAGTGCGGTGAATTTTTCACAATAAAGACTACAGTACCTTTTCAGGCTAGAATCAGTTTGAATAAATGCAAAGAAAATTCCTTGGTTAAAATGAGAGCCAGAGAGGACAGTCTCTTTATCTGCACAAACAAGGATGAAAGAACCTGTTATTTGAAAGTTTTGCAAAATTGAACTCAAATTCATAAATAGCATGCGCTTTTTAAAATAAATACAAAAATAACCACTCAGCCCTATTCCAAAACAGCTGGAGAGTGAAAATCAATGCAGTGCAGAAGGGCTATGCACTCCCACCACCAAAGCAAACTGCCTTTCATGCTATGCAATCTTACTACAAGAAGCCCTTGCCCTCACCCCCCTCCCCATGTTGAGCAAATGCTGCAGGGAAGCAATTTCCCTGGTCAGTGAAGTGCCATGCACATTTGTAGGTCTGCATAAGTGCTTATGGGCAGCGAGGAAAATTACAGATGGTAGCAGAAGTCATATTTTGTTCTAATTTTAATACAAGAATGAACTTTAACACAAAGTTTGTATCTCTTGCCTGAGTGTATTTGAGCCTGCACAGGCTGTGCTGTGTGGGTCTGACCAGGTCTGCTGGTCAGCAATGTGTGTGCAGTTTATTTGCTGTGTCTAATTGCCATTGTCTTCTCCACCCCTACTCCTGACAAACTCTGCATTAGACCCAAGAAGCAGTGTTCCCTAAGTTACTGATCAAAACAGTTGTTTTGCCTCTTTTTTTTTTTTTTTGGCTTTTACTCTAGTTTATTCTTTTTTAATTCAGCTAGTTTCCATGACAGCTAGGGCCATACAAACAAACCTCTTTAAAATACCAATTTGATTAAGCTTTTATCAAATGATAACAATCTAAACATGTTGATAAGCCCTGTCCTGACACAGAAAGCTCTGCACTGTGATCCATGGTCTCAATCCAACCCAGAGGACCACTTCACCTGCCCTGCCACACCTAATGGCCGTGGCAGGGGCAGAGGGGCTGAAGCCAGATCATCTGCCCTTCCCAAATACTGCCTGTATTTGGAGCAAGGAGCTGCTGGTTCAGCTAATAGACCCTCAGCATCAACACTGCTACGTGCCAATCACCATGCTGTCTGGGCTGCATATGCTTAATAGCCACTGATTTCAGAAGCTGATTATCTAATTGCTCCATCATGTCAGCTTTGACCTCATGCTTAGCCCAAATGCCCCACTCCTTGTTGTTGCTTGCACTTCCTAGAAATAGTCTGCCTGTCCAGACAAGGTAAAGCAAGCACAGAATAGGTGGTATTAGGGACCTGAGCTTTTGACCCTGAAGGCAATACAGATTCAACTGATTTGAGGCACTTGATTGTGTGAACTTGAGCCTGAACATACACAGCTGGTACAAAGGGGGTAGATAAGATCACTGGAGCCGTACTTTTAGCTGAATAGGCAGAATTAACCTAGGAGCTTAAACCTCCCCAAATCAGGAATCATCTCTCTTTTGTGCAGACAGTATAGTGGAATCAAACCTAATTAAATTTTTAAGAGTAATTTGCTGTTGTTCCTTTTACTAGCATTTTTATAGTGAATTGCTCATGTCTGCCAGAGAAAACCACAGAAAAACTTATTTCCTCTGACATATCTGAGAAACCAAGCTGCTCTATGGTCTTCTTATCTCTTAAGATGCCCTATTGGGGGGGAAAAGAAAACCCAACAAAACAAAACAAAACAAACAAACAAAACCAAACCAAACTAAACCAAAATGTAACTCCTACTGACTGCTGTGATAGATGTCCAAATGCAGGCTGCCTTACTGTCCCCAAGGATGTTAGCCAGGCAGCTCACGAGGCTGCTGTGGAGGACTCAGTCTTCAGCACCCAGGGCAGGAAGAAGGGTCTGTGTCCCCTTCTGTGCTGTGGTGCGCTGTGAGAGCCACAGGAGTGCTGGCAAGTCCCTATCCATCTGAGTGAGCATCTCCATCTGTGTGCCTGAATCCAAGCATCAATGTCTGCCAGTTGTCTACTCATAATGTTTCTAACTGGGCTATGACACCTGCAAGAGGAAAATCCAATTTTCCCTCGAAGCAGTTTTTCCCCAATGCTTAGACTTGCTGGTACTGCACTGATCCACATGTGAAGTGGGGTCCTGTTTTAGACTTTACCTGGGAACAGGGTTGCTTAGTTTTTCAAGTGCATGTCTAAATTATTCCGCAGTTGAAACAGCCCACCGGATATACACAATTGTTTTAGTACAGTTCTAAGGAAAATGTAGAAAAAGAGGAGAACAGAGTAGCAGGAATGAAGGGAAGGACAGCTGTGAATGGGGAGATAAACTGAGAGATAAACATGGGCTAGTTCAAAGCCTTTGTCCAGCTACTGGTCTAAGTAGAGCTCATGAGCTACTTGAGTTCTGTGGGCCCAGTAAAAAGAAATTGCCTAACCAATTGTCACTGCTTAATCTATATCTGATATGATGTTTGACTGCACAGGACCTGAACAATTACACTGAACAAGTAAGATGAAGAAGCAGAGAACTCAGGGAGGACAATTAAGCCACTCTGTTCTGTTGAGCCTCAAAGGAGCTCTGATTCAACTATTTGTACCAGTTCTTTTACCAACATGTGGCCCAAGTCCTGTCTGCAGATAAGCATGACAGGAATTCAAATAAAGACTTCTTGGGGTGCTGCTGCTTCTCTCCCCAAGACAAAAGTAATACACATGGTTATCTCACTCAAGTGAGTTAAGTTTAAAAAAAGCTTATTACTGAAGATTGAACCTTGACTTATTTGCAGTGATATTTGCTATCCTGGCTGTATTTGTGTCCCATGATCTCAGAGGTACAGTCTGTCATGGACTTTGGGTCTTATTCCTTTTCTGTTTTCCACTTGTGACCTTTAGATGCATTTTAAATAATCCCTTACCTTTTCAACTACTTTTCCTCTCCTTAAAAACTCTTCTCTAAGTGACTCTTTATTGGCTCTTTTCAAAATTATAAAGGAGTCAATCAACTGGCAAGCCCGCTGTCTCTGCAACCCTTGCACAATGTGGAAGCAAGTAGTGATGGGTTTTTTTCACATTCTCTAGTGTCATTGTCATATCTCCACCTAAATCTTCCAGGTTGGCACATGCTGGTGCCAAAGTTTATGGTAACCACTTATTATTTTTTTAAAATTTGGTCTAATCAGTGCCCTATGAGGAATTTCTCTGAGAATTCCTGGAATAGGTATATTATTGGCATACTTGACTTTGAAGTTCAACAGATCTAATGAAAGCCTGGCACCCACTGCTGCAGAAAACCATTGAGAATAGAGTATTTAGCTGATATTTTGTCATAAAGGCATAGGAATGTTGCAGACCTAAACTACAATACATTTCAAGCAGCTAAAAGAGCTCTCTAGGGAATATTTAATCCCTTTTGAAGAGAGAGCCCTGTTTCACAGAACCCATTTCCTTTTTTTAGTCAGAATTAATTTTTCGAGTTATTTTTATTAATCATCTTGAAAGAAATCTCAGGTTTATAAAGCAATAATCATCTGCAGCTAGGAATGCATTACAGAAATTGGAGTGTGACATTAGAAAAAGGCCTTATGAGACTGGCAGAGCTCTCCCACCAAACCATGCATGTGAAAAGAATTTACACCATGCCAGAATATACAAGGTTCACCACTGCTGAGGCATTCATAATCTAGGTAAAACACAGAGCTGTGAAAAGAAGTAAGGGCATTTACGGAGAAGGACTGCCCAAGGAGTTTCATTGTATCTTCTCACCTTTCTCCAAAAATAACCACTGGGAAATACAGCATATTAATGTATGCAAGGTAGTGACCCCCAGTGAAAAATGAGACATGCCCAAAATCCCTAGAACTTGCCTGAGAAGCAGGAGGTGATGACTGAAGTGCCTCCATCATCACAGCAGGTATCCAAACATGCCTGCCTGCTCCCAAGACTGTGGAAAGCTGTCCTGTTCTTGCTCCGCAGATGTAACCACATCTCTGCATTGCCTCAGATGTGCTGTGGCAGAGGGCAAGGCCGTGCAGGCAGACACACAGACACAGCTCTGCTCAGTCTCTTCCTCCCTTCCCTTTGTTTTCACTTCTGAATGCTGTGAACAGGAGCTGCTGCCCTCAGGACACTGCTTCCCTTCACAGTGATCCATAGTACAAGGAGCTCTCACAGAATATTAAGAAGTTCCTTTCCCCCCCCCCCCCCCGTTGCCTGTTTGTACACCCTGGAGCAGCAGCACTGGTGCCACAGGTGTCAGGGGTTCAACTGGGTGCAACAGACAGACCCATGAAAAAGCCTAAGCAGCTCCTCCAAGCTGAACTCCACCTTGCCAGTAGTAGCAGCAGTACCAGGAGCAGATGGGCCAGCTGGTCTTCAAAAGCTATAATTGCTCTCTAAACTGTGGCACGGGTATGCTTCCTCATGTGCTGGGAGTAAGAAGTCATTATCAGCTTATTTTGGTTATTACAGTAGTGTGTTGTTGCGACTTTTGTAGCCTGGTGACAAGCTACAGCATAAAAATCACTTCCACAAAATCTGTGATCCCATGGAGTCTTCAGTCCATTGCTGGAAGGCAGCCAGCACCGCCAGGCAGCATTGCAGCTTTGTCATTTTTATAAAACATTCATGAAACATGCACCTTATTAAGCGCTTGGAAAGTAATCCTAGTTTAAATTGATAGATGAACAAAGAAACAGCAATTTGCTGTTGGGGAATGGTTTATTTGCTCTTCACCACAGGAAGGTGGATAGGAAAACAAAGTCACCCAAGTCGGAAACAAGTAAATTAAATGCGTTCAATTAGCTAATGGAGTGTCTCACAAAAGGTTGCAATATTAGAAAATTAAATTAGGTCTTCCTAATACGCTGAGTCATTAACACTTTTTTTTTTTTTTTTAAGAGCAGCCTGAAATACTCACGAGATTATTTTTCACCATCGGCTTTTTGCTCTCCCTGCCACAGCTTTCAGTCCTGATTCTCTTCAGTATTGGAAACAGTGCTAATTTGTGAAAAGCATTTCTAAGCTAAATACCTTTGCTGTAATTCATGAGTACAAGAAACATAACTCAAATTTTTCTAAAGGAACATGGTGTCCTCAGAGATCAGTTTCATGAGCTATTACATGATTTAATACCACTGGTTACAAAAAGACTCACCTCAAGGATGTTCACTGGTGGCTTCCTATGCTTTTTTACAACAACTGAAAAAGGAGGATAGAAGCATTTTGAATTTGCAGTCCTGTCCTCGCAATGTTATTCCAAATGAGCTAAATCCAACTTACATTAGATTAATTAACATCAGTGTGGCATTTGCCGGGGACAGCAAGACACTGGACAGACAGACTTCTTGTTGCACTGCTACAGTAACGTGCTCTGCGTGGCATGGTGGCAGAGACTTCCTATTCTCTTCACGCCATCCCAGTTGGAATGCTGCGGGGTCTGTGGTTAGGGAATGCAGTGCACATCTTTGTAACTCCACCTAGACCTTGCTGAAGAGACAGGAAGAAGGGACGAGGATATTTCCTGCAAGTACCTACGTAATAAGTACACCTATTTTCACAGCACACACTTTGCAAGCATATCTGATCTCATCCAAATGATGAGGTGGGGGGTCCTAGGTGACGCCCAGCCAAGCTAGAGGGGAGGCTGGAGGAAGAAGCAGTGCTCAGTGCTGACTCTTGCTCTCAGTGAAGCGAAACTGATCTGTCCCATGGAAAAACCTAAAGTCTGCATTAAAGATAGCTCGACAGCTAGAAGCACAGGCAAAGGTCCTGGGCAGTGTGGTAGGGTTGAAAAAGAGCGAGCTAGAGACATAAAGGCACTTTTCTGCAAGAGTATTTCTTTCCCAGGCAAATAAAAGACTCAGGTACATATGGAAACTTATTATCCTCACGTGTTTAAAATCAAACTCTTTGCTGGGTGAGATCTGGCCTGCCCTTATGTAAGCAAATTATTTTTATCTGCTTCCAGCCTAATAGAGACTCGACTATTTTGAGAACTCATAGGTCTCATTGCTATGGAAACTAACTCTGTATCTTTAGGTCAGTCTTGTTATCTCTGATTTGCAGAGTCCACATCTAATGTTTAATTAAAAAAAAAAAAAGCCTAGTTGTATTTGCTGTTTCAGTCCCACTCCTCATTACCCTTTGTCTAACTCCTGTTTCCAAAAGTAAAGTCTAACACCCTTTACAGGGAAGAGAAATTAGGATATCAGCAGCCAGTGTAAGGTTACTGGTTTCAATGTCAATGAGAAGTGACGGGATTTATGTTGATGGTACAGACAATCAACATAGGAGCATCAGCAAGCAAGTTGACCCCATCCAGGAGTAAAAACCTGGCCTCACGCAGCTGTCCTCTCCTGGTTTCTCTCTTGCTTAGGTGAGTGAGTCAAAACACTCAACAATACTCTGAAATGCTAAACAACTCTTTTCCAATCCAGTCATCCCTATATGAAAAATCGTACTTGACACACCTCAGTTTCTTTATAGCACTAACAGAACTATAAGGTGTTTGCATTTCTTTGGGTTGCTTTTTCTTGGAAGGGAAAATTTTGACTTTTTCAGAGGCAGTTCAAGGTCCAATATATTTTACTATTTCAGCCTCAAAAGACTTTTCTGCATAATTCAAAGTCACAGAGAATTCACACCAAGAACTTTTTAAAGTTGCTGGAATTCTACTACTTTAGTAACTCTGGAGGTTTTTCTTTGTTTTTCTTATTCTAAAAAAAAAGTTGTCACTTCACTGACAGAAAGGTTGCTTTGTTATTTTCCACAAAAAAGAATTATTTCAATTGTGATATATACCCACACTTTTGCTCAGAAGTAGGATGCATTGTAAATTTTGCTGTAGAAAAAGTTACTCTTTTGGCAAAGATGGTAAATTTACCAAGAAGGCAGTGCCTGCTAGTAAAAATGAAATATTTTCATCCAAAATGCTAACACATATACCTGCTTAATACATTACTTCCTATTACAGCACACGTAATCTATATATCCTAGTACAGGACAAACGTGCTTTGTCTCAGTGGTCTCAGCTATAAGAGGAGTTCTGTCTCCATTCTTCTTTGCTATTGTCTTCTCTTTTCAGTTTTAAGTGATTTATTGATTTTTTTTCTCCTTTGGAGTAAGAGGCTAATCTCTTCTACTGGCTTAAAGACGGTTGGTTGATTTTGGTTTTGTTTTTTCTCCCAGAAAACTAAGCTTGTATTCCTATTAAACTCTGATGCAGCTCTTTTTTTTTTTCCCTCACGGCTTCTCCTGCCCAGTAGGAGTGAAATCCCTATCTCATCATGCTCCATTTTTATGCAAGCCAAATATTAAATATATAAGATCAGAGGGCAAGCACTGAAAATTTTAGACAATTAGGATTATGCAATGGTGGAAAATGAGAAGTAAATGTTTCTTAAAGGTTGAAGGGCATTCAGCTTCAATAGACAGGAAAAATCTATAAGTTTAATTCTTGTAATGGATGGTAGTGACACACATTCTGCTTTCTGGGATATTATTCCATAGAGGAATGCAACATAAACCAGTAGTTAAACTAGCACAGATGTTACTGGAAATATTTAGAAGATGTTTATTTTATATGATTAGTGACTAAATATGCAATATTCTCGGGTATGTCATCCTCATGACTTCCCACAAGACATAATATTTTCCTTGTTGGAAAAGCAAACAGCTAAGTTGTAGGCAGCTTTTAATAACTTGAGATATTTTGGACTGATGATATAACTGTGTAAGCATCCATCAGCAAAACCATCCTGCAGCCCAACCACTTCCCTGGGCTTGCTCCTCTTATTCCCTGCATACCTTAAAAATGCTTCTCCCCTCTCGCAGTCACCTTCTCCCAGCCCAGCACTGGTACTTTCTCTGGTAGCTTTCCAATGAGAAACTTCCCACCTCAATTCCCTGGAATAAGCTGTCCCTTCCTCCCATGGCAATCACTCAGAATAAAACCTGTTTCTTACTATAATTTACTGGGTGGGTCTCTCTGGGCTTAACTAAAGAAGTGAAAAAGGATTTTTCTTACTAGGGTGTGAAACCAGCAAATAGAGTTTTCTTTCACAAAGCTCACAAAAGTTTCAGCTATTGCAGTAAAACTGCTGCAACATTCTCTGAGTACGTGCTTGCAGTCACTTAAAAAAAATTGACAAGCACTGTGGTTAATATGATTCTGTAAAATTAGCTGATTTAAGACTTCCTACACTCAAAGTTGTATCAATATAATCCCCTCTAGCTAATCAGGTGATTTGTGCATAGAATGTACCAAATCCTCTACTGTAGATGAAAAAAGACCAAGCAGCTGAAAAAAAGGGAGGTGTGAAGTCTGCCTTCCTTTCTCTCAAGCCTTCCACCCTTCAGACCCAAAGCAGACCCTATTGCACTGAAGCAGGGACAGCACAGAAGAATCATAGAATAATTTAGGCTGGAAAAGACCTTTAAGATCATCAAGTACAACTATTAATGCAGCACTGCCAAGTTCACCACTAAACCATGTCCCCACGTACCACATCTACACGTTTTAAATACCTCAGGAATGGTGACTCAAACACTTCCCTGGGCAGCCTGTTCCAGTGCTTCACAATCTTTCCTGTGAGGAAAAGTTTCCTAATATTCAATCTAAACCTCACCCGGTGCAAGCTAAGGCCATTTACTCTTGTCCTATCATTTGTTACCTCGGAAAAGAGACTAACCCCCACCTTGGTACAACCTCTTTTTGTTGACCTTCTCTGGACACTCTCCAGCACCATAATGTCTTTCCTGTAGTGAGGGGCCCAAAACTGGACGCAGGATTCAAGGTGCAGCCTCACCAGTGCCAAGTACAGGGGCACAATCACTGCCCTGGACTGAGGGGGCACTTGATCCTCTTGTCCAGTTATTAAAGTATTAAACAGGACTGGCCTCAATACTGGGCCCTGGGGAACCCCACTTGTGACCAGCTGCCATCTGGATGTAACTCCATTCACCACTACTCTCTGGGCCTGGCCATCCAGCCAGTTTTTTACCCAGCAAAGAGTACACCTGTCCAAGCTATGAACAGCCACTTTCTCCAGAATGTTGTGGAAACTGTGTCAAGGGATTTACTAAAGTCCAGGTAGACTACACCCACAGCCTTTCCCTCATCCACAAGCATGTCATCTTGCCATAGAAGGAGATCAGGTTGGTCCAATCAGGACATGCTTTTCATGGACCCATGCTGTCTGGATCCGATCTCCTCGTTGTCCTGCACCTACCATGCACATTTCTTCATGATGTCCTTACTGGTCTCTGCCCTGTTGCCCTCCCTGTCCTTCATCTTTTGCCTGACACAAGCATTGTTTCGACTGCCTGTGGCTCTCAGCCTACTTTCCCTGAATAACTGCACCCACATTGCCCCAAGGCCAGATCAAATGTCTTTTTAATTTTAATTTGAAGACAAAGCAGCACTGTTTTCCTCACCTCATTCTTACTATGCACCCCCATGTTGATGAACTCCTGTTTGTTTCTCACCTTCCGTATAACCCTCCTGTTTTGGCTCATTACACATTGCTCAGTGATCTCCAGCCTCTGGGGTCAGGGCCGGCATTGGAGCGAGGGGATGTGTGGTGGGATGTCACCATCCAGGGCTGTGGCTGCAGGGAGGGAAATGTCACAGGCCATGGCTGGGCCTCATGCTCTGAGTTTGTCATACAAGGGGGCTACCCTCTGCTGCAGCAACAGGTTTTGTCCGCTCTATTCCTCAGCCTCCTTCATCTTTTTCCTCCCTCTTTTGTTCCGCTTTCCCATGCTAAACATGAAGCTGGAGTAACCAGAAAGACAACTGCTGCCTTTTTCCAACTGCCTCTCCTATGCATCCATCCTTTATGGGGATTAAATATTTTTGTTTTATTGTGAACTTTTTTGGCCAGTAGATGATGGCTGGTGAAAGAAGCTTGATTCTGAAAGAGCTGAAGCTCTGTGCTGCAGCTGAAATATTGTGGAGAGCTCTGTAAACCAGCCAACAGCAAGACTTCCTCAGGCTCCTACTTCTTAAATGCTCATCTGCTAAATATGTTGCTTTTATATAATTTACAGAATGTTTCCCTGCCTTTTCTATATACATTTGCTATGGTATGATCATATATTATTTTTCTCATCAGCTTGAGGGCACAGATATTGATACAGCTCTTACACCACTGCAATCCCAATGACTTCAAGGGAATTACTTCCCATTACAGCAAGTGAAATCAGAATGAGTAAATACACCATTTCTCTGCTATTCACCATTAACACTGTAAATCTCACTGGAGTAGTCAGAGAAAGCTGGAGACTAACTCTTGTTTGGCTCTGTGCATCTTGTGTGATATGCAGGGCATCCTCTTTCTCATTGAGAACCAGAACTGCCCTGACAGAGTGGAGAAGAGCCAGTGACAGAATAATTATGTGCTATTTATTTTTACTACCAAATTGGAAATACTTTATTTTCTCTAGCTCTTTCTGCTGGGAATCAAAGCACTCAAGCCATTCAGTCACCCAGAGAGGGCTTTCATCCTCTCTTATAAATGGGAAAACCCTGAGACACAGACAGCTTAAATTATTTGTTCTTGGCCATAGATGTGGTGGAGACAGAAATAGTTCCATGTTCCAGATTGCCACTTGAATACATTTAACCACAAGACCATCCTTCTTCATTACTCCTTAGTGTTTAATTTAGACACAAACATAAGAAGGCAACAAAACAAAAGCTCAGGTTCAGATCCACCACAAATCAGACACATAAAACTGCTAAACTGCATCCAGCTATCATATGGCTGCTGTAGGAAAGCTTGGCAGTTGCCTGCCTATGGAGAGGTCAGTTATGATTGCATACCATAGAGATACTCCCTGGATGGGCTGTGAGTTACTCTGGAAGAGAAAGAGAAAGGATCTGTCAAAGCCAAACATGTTCTGAAGACACAGCCTCATAAACAGACCCAGGAACCGCCAACCCAAGCATGTCCTAAGTGGATCTCAAGTCACAAATGCCTTGGGAAGCCCCTACTGGGTCTGTCTGGCCTTCTGTTTCCCTCCATGTGTATTAATAAAATAGTCTATCCCAATTTTTTAATCCGGAAGTTACTAATGACAGCCTTCCTCTTCCCAACGTTAACACATTTTTTCCTGGTATTTTCCTTTAAGACAAAAAGGAATAATGAATCCCTCAATAATTAACATCTCACAGTTCTTTGTAATGAAGAGGTCATGTACTTTCTCAGCATGTCATGTACTTTCTCCATGGATGTAAGCAAGGCTAGTGATAAGTCTAGGGGAGTATTCTTCTGAGCTTTGCCTATGTACTAAGCTATATCTACGGAAGAGAGCAGGAGCAAAATGGTTCAGAATATGGACACATTCAGAGACTGAGCTGGCAGTTCAAGCTCATAGTTGTCATGTCTATGTACCCTATACGCAGTGTTGTTTCCAACAGAGAAGTTCGTTTTCCTAATTCCACACTGTCAGCTGCACACTCATTCAAATCTGGAAGGTTTTCTTTATGTACAAGACCTAGAATATATTTGTGTTTTAAGCAATGAACAACCAAAATTATTTTCTTGTCTGTGCCCCTTGCTGATACATTCTCAGCAATGAACATACCTTCCATTTTTCTCTAAAGTAAATAGATTTCATCTACCCTTCTCACTCCCCACCTCCATGTTAGAAATGCCAGGAATTACAATTGCTGACACTGTGCTTGCTGCTAGACTACCAAGAACTGGGGCTTTGGTACAAGCAGAAATTTGACCTGCCGTTTTCTCAGCCTTCAGCAGAGGGAAAGAGGACGTTGTCTCTCACATAAAGGGCTTTCACAAGGAACTCACAAAACCTGTTCTCAGCCAATGCTGGTTTATCATTTGAGATAAAATTGCAAGCAAATGAGTAGGGATTTTCTCGGCTTGACTGAATGTTTCTACTTAAAAAAAAAAAAATCATTAAAACATTGCAGCTCAGGTTTCTCTCATTTCTCATGTCACTAAGTCATGGCTTACAGGCTACCCTGTAGCAAAACTGTGGAAGTTTAGATTTAATATTTGCAGACTACAACAAATGCATTTGCAGATTTGCAGAAGAGAATCAAGAGTCAAAACCAGTTCAGTCCCTTTGTTACCACTGTAATTTTCACTGTTGCAAGAGGCAGTTCAGTTTCGTATAATCACAAAAGCAAGCAGCTATAACAGAATACATTAAAAACACATTTGTTCAATAAAATAATGCCATTTCACAAAAGGTCATGCTTTGAGTTTTGAGGAGACTGCTAGTCATTTGCTTAAATGCCAATATATCATATCACAAACCTTTGACTTGTCTATTCCCTAGCTGCCTTAGCTACAAAAATAAAACAAATAGTATTTACCTACCATTTCAGATGCTGAAATATTTGGCTATAAATTAAAAATACATAGTACTGAATATTTAAAATGAAGTACATGTGAAATAAGACATACAGTTCCATAAAGTGAATAACATATGGGAAATGCACTGTTAAGAGTCTCCTTGGGAAAAACAATAGTCTTGGAAAAAAAAGTAATTATGAGTTTCAGCAGTTTAATTAATTGAGCACAACGTTCCATGGCACTTATTTAGAAGCCAGCTAGTTCATACTAAATTTTAAATAGTTAAAGACAAACCACCATTTCAAGGAGTTTCTCCTTTCCACCTGAATGACTGCAGCCACTGCAGTCTGTTTCCAGTGACAGGATAAAGAACATCGGCATAGATATACAGCACTTCTGCATTACCTCGTCCAAAGCTCTAAAGTGCTATTCCCTATCATTTTAGTCTGCATCCTGTAAAGCTTCTAACACATTTGAAAGGCGACTTTTATGCTAGAAGAGAATTTACTTTTAACCCGGGGTAAATTTATTGCATCATTTTATCTGCAAACTCCTCTTAAATAGAGGAACCTAGCTTTTTGTCCATTTGTCTCTTGGGCACTTAGTTAACGAAGGAGGAGAATTTTGCTGATTTTATTGGCTAAATTTTGGTCTTTTTAAAATGTTGTCCAAGGAAAAAGATGAAAACTTATCAGTCCAGGTAGATGGGGAGAAATATAGTACTGCCTGTGATATTAATTTTTCTCTTTTTTTGTTCTGCATGATATTTAAAAGAAGTCATGTGTCTGTGAGTCAAGTATTACTACTCAGCAACATCTGTAGTTATGATTACTTTTTAAGGAACTATTTTTGATGATTTATATATTTTCAAAAGAAACTATTTGATTAAATTTGATAGCACATGGGTAGTCTCATTTTTAAAAGAGTCAGCTCTAATGGATCACCTTTCTCTCAGAATTCTGAAAATGTAAAAGCATATTTCTTTCCCCATATTATAAAAAACAAGTAAAAGGAATGGGTTTTGTTAGCTCTCACACCTGAAATTCCTCAAGTGTGCCATCATGAGGAGGTTGTGCTTTTGGAGTTTCCACCTGACCAAGCCCTACAGCTTGGGGCAAGCAGTTCATCATTCTCAGAAGCAATCTATAAGAATTTGTCACCTAAGTTCAGTGCATATGCCCAATACAGCATGTGCTCCACATCCTTTGAACAGGCAAAATGCAGAACAGGTCTAAAGATGAGAAGGTATGAAAATAACGCAAAGCGAGAGAAGGTGGCCGTAATGGAAAAAGACGAGAGTAGAAAAGCCCAAAACCAAAAGCAGGAGTAGAGGGTGGGGGAAAAGGCTGCAAGCCAGGAGGGGACGAAGGCACCAGTTGGAGAGGTAGAAGTGAGAACTGAAGAGGTCTTTAATCATTCCTCTCTCACACTTTGTTTCAGAATTTGGCGATGAACATACAGCTCTCGAGCCGCAACACACCTCTGCTGTCTAGCAAACAGCTACAAACACAACTGGGGAAAACATTTTTTCTCATTCTCCTCACATCTTACCTTTAAATGTTGCCTTTTGAAATGTTAATTTTATTTTAATTTCTTTTTTTTTCAATGGAATAAAAAATCCCTACTGTAGCAGCATTAAAAGACAATCAGATTTGACTGCTGGGAAAAGCACAGAAGGAATTCAAACACTCAACAAAGAGTTGACAACCTAGAAATTCTGGTCCCATTACTAACTGTTGTGTGTATATAAAATCTTCTTCCTGTAAGTTATACACAGGTTTTTTTTGCTTACAAACATCTTGAACATCAATTATCCATGCAAGTTGGGAAAAAAAATCATAATTGATGTTCTCTTACTCAAGGTAAGTTTTGAGAGAAAATTAGTGCCCTGGATGGTAAAATATTCAAACTGATTATAACTCTGTAATTGATATGAGCTTTTAAATGGCATATGACACATCCAGATTGGTTCAGTAAGAAAACAGGTTTAGGGTTGGATGGTAGCTGAGATTTTTCTCTTGTTTTTATGGCTAAGGATAGCCAGATGGATAAGGATTCTATTATAGGTATTGGCAACTTAATGCTGCTGAAAGGCTGACACATGATGCATTGACTCAAAGTTGGAACATTAGATTTTCATCAACATTAAATTCAAGCAATTTTTCTGAAACTGCAGCCTGGATGTGCCACCACAGTTTGTATATTACCTACCTCAAATGAAGAAACCCCATAAACACCAGGAATTATTCTCTCTGAAGTGAAAAAAGATGAGCAAAGAGCATTCTCCACAAGAGAAGAGCCAGAACTCTTGAAAACTTGTGCATGCAAACACATATGCTAAGCTCTCTTCATCTGCACACCCTGCTCACAGGCACGTCACAGAGCACAGTGCCCTCTTCACATCATCCAGCCTGGAAAACTGGGGTTTACTGTTGGTCTTCTGCCTTTCAGTCCAGTCTCCAGATCAGGAAGAAGCACTCCAGTAACCTCTGAACCCTGCACTGTAGATGAACCTCTAAAACATATGTGATTTGTTGAAAATACATGTATCATATTCATCAGTTAAATCCCCAATTTCCTAATTCGGGTATGAAAACAGTGTTAGCTTGGAATACCTAAACCAAAGTGATAGGGCTGCACATGAGTCCTCCAAAGGACTCCCTCATGGGTGAGATTTATCTCTGTTTCTTCATTTGTAGCATAGACAAAGGGAGTCATTTACATTCCTGAAAGATTTGTCTCAGCAATTTCCCTTTTGAGATAGTACAGTAAGGGAAAGAGGTAACTAATCTATTTGGGGTCCTCAAATAGTACACCGGAAACTTTATAAGCATGGGCTGGTACCTGCCTGGGAAAGTGGGCCATCTAATTTTACATATGCCAAGATGAACAGGAAGAAAAAAATACTATAGGCAGAGTAGGGTTAACAAAGAAAGAATTCCAGCCAGTAAGAGAATAGAGTAACTCGATCAGTGCACGTCTGTGCAGCATGACATGTAGTTGTTAACACAAAGGATAAAAAACTTTGCCATTAATATCACTCAATCTGCAGTGATTAAACATGTCCCTGGGGTTTCTCCTCTCATCAGAACAAGAATTCTTCCTAAATTTGGCCACTATTTCTTAGCCACTCTCACATGCAACCTTCCCCAATAACACAGATTTCAATTGCAATAGTGAACACCAACTATTATCTGAGTCCTACAGAAAGGCTACCCGAGCTGAGCCAACTGCAGCAATCAGCTCAGAAAAATGACTAAAAAGCTGCTGTGCTTGAGCTATAGCAGACAAGGTCAACGTTTTTCTGACTAATAAGTGATTTGGGTCAGGAGGCACTAGAAATGAGGTAGATTTTGGACGCTGCTTCCACGTAACCTGGGATCTGCTCGGCTTGCGGTGCCTCCCAGCACTCAGCAGCCCAGCTGGAAGCCATAAGCAGCTATCAGCTTGGGCTCATGACATCACTGTGGCATCAAGCACATTTTTCACATACTAAGACAGCACAGATACAGGCTGATAGCAGAAGGAGTTTATTAAACAGCCAAACTGCCAGCTGCTGGCACTTCATTTCTGCAGGTTAAGCTGTTTGTTTTGTTGGAGTGATCACATTTTTCAGCTGCAAAGAGTTTATTAAAAAAAAAAAAAGTCATTGACATTACCACTGGTTACACTTGCATGTCAGAACACCTAAACATTAGTTTTTGAAACACATACAATTCCTTCCAACTCCTCTTTGGTTTTCTAAAGGGGCTGAGGTTTCTGGTTGTAAATTTTACTCACCAGTATCAATCCCCTTGTGAAATGTGCAGAAATTGCAGAGAGCAGTTTGATAAAGGAAGGCACATATTTAACTTCAGCAAGACCAGCCCCTGGGAATAACGTCGTTTTGTACCACAGCATAGGCAGTCTTGTGAAAGAGAAATGAATCAGTCACACTCTGCCCTGTAGCCTCATGGAAGCTATACTGAACCGCAGGCTGAGGGGCCAGCTTATTACACCTTTGGGAAAGAGAAATTACTATAGCTGAGGAATTTTGCAGTGTGCTAAGAGGTTTCACAATCCCAGAGCAGACAGAGATGGTGAAAGAGCCTAAACCTGTCAAGTTAAAGGAGTAAATCATTGCTCTGGTCATGTGTCTCTGGCAGCTACCACCTGCTGGGCTGCAGTTGGGCTGCCTTTCTCCGTGCTAAGGGAGAACAGCACTGCCAAAGCAAGAGAGGAGGATTTATCCAAGGAGAAACAAACATGCACACTTGTACAATGAGCCACACTGGTAGTACAGGTTTTAGACCTAAGGGAGAAAGGCCAAGACTAAGCCTAGAGGTCTGCTGCAGCCTTGCAGACACCAACACAACTCATGGGAGAAAACCATATCCTACCTGACACAAAGGCTGTGGTTGGGCTCCTCAAAAGAGCTGGTATAGAAGAATCCCGTCTTTCGACTTCAGAGCCTGAGAGTTCAAGTCTTGCTTGTGACCTTGAGTGAGAAACGCATAGAGAATTAGTCTGAAAGCTCTACTTACGTGTACTCTATATTGACAAGGTAGAAGTCAGCTGCTCAGCAAAACAAGATTTCTGCCAGGTTCTTTAGGCCATTTCTGAAGATGGCACAGTATCAGACCTATGTTAACAAAATGCTTTTAATGCAAAGTTTTAATGTTTCAAAGTTCAGCTGTGTAGCTGGTCACATCTACAGGTAATTTCAAATTGAATCTTTACTACAACAGAAAGCATTGTGTGCCAGCAGGACCGAAAGACAGAAGGCAGCTCTATTCTTCTGCTGGTTATAAGGCAAGTTTTTAATAGCTTCCAGTCCACTTGGGCAAAGTACGCTAGCTGCAAAGTAAATCATGAAAGATTTGCTACACTTAACGTATAAGTAAAACGATACACTGCAAAAGGTGTAAACAGCACTACAGCAGTCACAAGTCCTGAACTGGAGGAACATGTGACCAAAACAACTAAGGAGGAGACACGCTGAAGCACAGGTTTAAAAAACAAATGAGAGGCTGATATCCTTAATATAATTTTTTTCTAAATCAACAAGATGACCAAGTCCCAATTCTAGTGGGACTCCGATGTGTCAAACGCAGCACAGCTCAAGTGGTTACTACTACTTTGGTGTTCCCTACTGATTTTTTTTAATAGGATGGCTGCTGTGAAGTGTCAGTCTCCTGTGAGCAAAACAAGCTTTGAAAGAGGAAGATAACATTTTCTTATTCTCTTATGCACAAGACGGGAGTTTAAAAAGCTGTGGACTCTTGTCTTCTACCCAATCATGATCCTTAGGGTCTGATATCTGAACTCCTGGGTGTACTCTTAGCTATTAAGGCATGATTTGACCTTGATTTCCAAGCAGCCATTGCTCAAAGCCTTTGCATTCTTCTTTGAATTGTTTCACTTCTTTATGGATTTTTCCAGCTGACCCTTTTGATCCTATTTGAAGAAGCTGTGTGGGGGCAGCTCATTGCATGAAGGAATATTAGGCCTGAAGAACAACAGCTGTAGCTCCAGCAGAAGTTAGAAAAACTTTTATATGGCATTGTTTTCCTTTTAATTCCTATGGAACTGCCTTCTGAGTGCAAAATATGCTTAGCAGTTCATCTTAATTCTCTGATGACTTTGCCTTTCCCTAGCCAGCAGGACAACGATTTTGCAGCTGCTGCTACTGCACCTAATTTATCAGCAGCTTCCTTCGCCGGTGCTTGGAGCACTGACAATTGTGCTCATAATTCACACAGAACAGGGACTCCACTCCTGAAGGAAACAAGAGCTACACAATGCCCTTCCGCAGTGTTCACAGCTGTGGGAGATACTCGGCTGGAGCGGCTCCTTCTCCGACTGATGCCCACTGCCAGCCCCGCGTCCCTGACTGCTTTGTAACAGTCAGGGAGCAGAGGCAAAAAACTGGAAACAGAATGAATACATTCTGCAATTTCCCAGGAGTTACACCTCCTCTTAGAGTGGTGTTAAAGTCAGAAATAATGACAGCTAGCTTCACAGGGGGCTTCACTGGTGAGGAAGGGAGCAATTGGGATTTATTTCAATAGGTTACCTTAGACAGTCTCCAGTAGAATAACAATCAGGTCCAATAGAACATACCATGAACGGTAATAGGGTTTGCAAAGCTGAGCTATTTGATGCCAATCTAGAGCTAGGCAAGCAATCTGAAACCAGCTTTTACACTAACTGCAGCTGGGGAAAAGGAGAATTGGATTGGCACCGGTCCCACAAAACATGCGTTTCGGTATTATAGCCAGCTGTACCTCTGTTACTTCACCAGTCCTTCAGAGTGCAGTTTTCATGCTACAGCTAAGCTGAAGTAATGGGTAGGTGATGCTGGAAGGGGGAGTCATGCTTCTCCCTCTCATCCTTAACACCTGGCTATGGATTCTCGAGGCATCACAGTAGCAGCTCTCATCTGACCCCTACTGCAAGCCGGTAGGTAAGGGTATATTTCCACAAGTAAACACAAGGGATCAGCAGCAGACAGCCTTAACTTATGTGAAACTCAGTGCTCAAAATTCCCATTTGATCATTGCTTTAGGCAGACTACGCTGAAAGGGGCAGACATGTTGTCTTCTTCCCTGCTACAGCCACTTCCCTTGCACTTGCTCAGAGACTCAACCTCATCCTCATCATGAGCACAAAGATCAAAACACTGTGTTTATTTGTTGGATGGGGTTCTGAGCAACCTGATCTAGTTGAAGATCTCTCTGTTCATTGCAGGGCAGGGGTGAACTAGAAGACCTTTAACTACACCTGAACTAGAAGACCTGAACTAGAAGACTTTGGTCCCTTCCAACCCAAACGATTCAAGGATTCTATAAATATTATTCCTTCCTATAGTAGGTGCCCAGTCTTCTCTTTCTCCTGCTGTCAAACCTCACATTTCTTCCCCTTGACACGCCAGCAAAACTCAGGCTCCAATTTGGTTTGGCATTTGCTGTCCTTCAGAAACTGGTGATGCCTCTCAGGCACTCACTTTTACAACCAGAGCCACTCCTTAATCTCAAGCAGCAGAAATAAATAATTTAATGGCCTTTGTTTTGAGAAACAGTTTGCAAGCTTGTCTAATTATGCAGAAGGCACCTTATCCCCAAGGGGTTCACCATCTCCAGCTACCTAGCAGCTGGCCAAAATCAGCTGGCTCCCCAACAGCAACAGCCAGGATTGCCATGGCCATTTATCGCCTTAGAGAATGACAGTCACATCTTGTCTGGTCATGGTTGCTTTTCATCTTCGGATTCCCACCACATGGATTAAAACAAGCAGCACCAAGGCTGAGTCAGGAACTCACAACAGACACTGGTACAGAGGCAAATGGCATTTATGACCCAGAATTTTACTTTTTTGCTCATTTTTCTATTTCCTCCTGCCCCTATCCATTCACATAGTTTAAAGCCATAACACTCATTACAGTATTTCAGCCCATACGCATACTTCCAAGCAAAACTGCATTATATCAGTATTTTCTATATTAAAATGGTCAGATATAAACATGCTGCATTACAGCAGCACAACATTCATTACAGATACCTGCACACCAACGAGTACAAACTAGCACATAAGCTGTTTCTGTGAAGGAGTAAGTTAACATCTTGTACATTCCACATGCTTGTCTGTAACACCTTCCCACTGCCTCAAACAAGAAACTCCCTCAGAGACTCTGATTTTTCACTTCTGCCTATATTTTTCTGAAAACTAGCACTTCTTTTGGGTGGTTACTGACTCCTGCTATTTCTTCCAAAGTGTTGCTCAGCTGCTTGTCATGAGTTACTTTTTCCCACATAATTCATGCATCTCAAGCAAAAAATAAAGATGCATAACAGCAAAGAAGCAGGTGTTCAGAAAACCAAAATACATTTATTTGGCAGAATCCACGCGGTAGATACTTTCAGCTAAAATAGCCTTATAGGTACAATTTTAATTGTACGCAGTATATAAGAATGAGCACACATTTTCTCTTCTTTTCTTTCACAAAAGAGATATGTCTGAATGTCAGACATTATGTCTCTGACTCTTTAAAGCCATTGCCAGGAAGGGAAAAGGGAAGTGTACACATGCCCTCATCTGAGCCTGGCCCGTAAGATTGTTCCATGATGATGGCATTATTTTAGGACTTGGGTACTAACCTTTGACACAGCATCCCTGCATACCTTTGGCCAATCACCTCATCCTTCTGTAATAAATGGTGATAATTACCAGAATGCTGAGAAAACAAACAGGAGCTGATTTCATGATGAGCCACAGACACAGGGTGAAATTTCCCGACCTGCCACCAGCCAAAGCTTAGTCAAGAACTAGGAATGGTTAATCACTGTGGTTTACTCAGCCTGGTCCTGAGATTAAGATGTGTTACAGAGTGACTAGAAACAGGTTTAGTGAATCCAGAGATGATCTCAGCATCGCTGCATAGTGCTGTGCTACACTGACAAGCTGTGCTATCAGGATCCTCGATGCTACATCATTACAGAGCGGTAAAACTGCATTTACCTTGAGCAAGTCCACCACACTGTAAAGTTCAATCATATTTCAACCTCAACTACAATGCAACCCAGCTCAGCATCACAGCTATAAGAAGGGTAGTAACGTGCACTTTGGCAGCTGACCATCATCAAACTACTGGAAGTGTAACATGGCAAAGGGCAGTCTGATGGTGCAGAGGCTTCACCCCAGACCACTAACAAGTTCATCTTTGTGCTTTTTAGCACAGTCCCCAATTGTTAAGGAAAGATCGACACTTAGCAACATCCAACGACTAGCAGCAAGGCGACCTGCAGGTGCAGATCGCTGCTTGGGTTCACTGAGACAGTAATTTCCAGGGACCCCTGCTGGAAGCGCTTTGCCTCCTGGAATGGGACCATTCCGCTCTTAGCTCTCCAACCAGACAAAGATCTGAAATCTTCTCAGCACTAATCACTAAGTCCATGCCAGATTTTTTCAGGGCTGCAGAGCAGTTGCTGGCCACAAAAACAGACATGTAGAAAAAGCTTTGTATATTTACAAGAAAAGAAAGAATATTAATTTGAAGTGAAGCAAGGGAAGGTGGAGAAGAGTCAGCTTCCCTGTAAAGTTTAGTATGATCCCAGAGATGAACTAGTTAGATTAGGTCCTTCGCAGCAACATAGTCTAAATATCACAAGGCTCAGGACAGGAAGCCTTGTGAAGACAAGAACAGCATTCTCTAATTACCAGCTTGCCTGCATATCAAAAGCATCGGCACTCGCACTTGGGAAGCCACCAGAGCTTATTTAATTCAAGCATATAATAATGCACAGCTACTTCTCCAACCACTCCCATCAGCCAACGAATTACCTGTGAGACTCGGAATTTATTTAGCAACATGACAAATGGGCTTTGCATCTTTTGCTTTTGGTGTTTACCCACTACTGAGCAACAGGACAGGCTACTGCATTCTTGTGGGAAGAAAATGGCACATGGAAAACCAGAGGCAGCTGTCTCCCTTTGGGGTGAGGCCGTGGCTAGGTTTAACACAAATGGTTTAAATACCAGAGGCCTGACAAACTCACCTGGAACTCACTCATTGGTGGCTGTTATGTTCCCAGCTGTGCTGAAATGGCACAGGTCAGTCTGTCACTGGCTTTGGCAATAGCAGCAGGTCAGCATCCAGAGGACCCTGCTCAACGAGCCTTTGGATTCAGTCACCCTTTCCACGTTAGGAATATCAAACCCTGACAGGAGACTGCCAGAACTGTAACTGTAATTTCCCTGTAACAGCAGGGAAAGGAAAAAAGTTAACTTTCCCTCAGTGCTAACTCCATTTTTGTTTTATTCCCCCACCAGGCAGGCCACTCCCAATATTCCTGACCAACAAGGCCACAATGCAGGACTAGGCTGGCCTGGAGTTCAGGCAATGAAGAAGGCTCTCTTAACCCATTCAGCAATGGGTTGATGCAATGATGTGCGCATCCCATGAACCTCTGCTTCCCAAATCAAAAGTTAAGGCGTAATTTCTTTGTTAGAAAGAAGCCTTTTAAGAATTAAAGCGCTTGCACTATGACTGCAGTGACCTTGTACGAGTCAGTTCCTTAAAAGGGCAGGAGGAGCTAATGGGATGGTTTGGAAATGTGATTTTTAATTTCACATTGCTTATGAGGCAGCTGTGTTTGAAGGTCAAACACATGTTGTAGGGAATCACAAGTAGTTCAATTTAAAACCCCTATGTTTTTCATAGCTAAAGTGAACAACTTTAGGAGATTTGTCCATCTTGAGGCTAACAGGGCCTGTGCAGATCTTAAAAAGAAAAAAAAAAGTGATTGCAATATTGTAGAAAATAAAAAATGAAAACATTTATATGACACACAGAAAAGAGGAGAAAACTACACAGGCTCATTTTACCTAGGGACAAAGAGATAAGGTAGCAAAAAAAAGTTAAAATAGTAACATTACGGACATATTTGAAACAATTTTGTTATATGCAGGGTTGGAATTCAACTTAACAGAAGGCAAAACATCTTTGTGAGCCAAAATACCCAAGCCCTTGACCCTATGCTACTCTTATCAGAACATAAAACCCCTACATGGGAAGATCTCAAGCAGACCTAAGTATCACTTCATATTTCCACATTCACGAACGTTTCTCTGCCCCTAGGATTGGGAGCTTTACTTCTTGGTGAGAAACTCATTTCTCAGGGCAGTCTGCTCTCTCTCAAACACCATTTTGTCAGATCACAGTGGAATCTCTCTTGTAGCTTCAAATGGAAAAAAATCAGTTTATGAGATTACATTTATTTTTGAGTGCTTGACTGTCACTATAAGCCCTTCAGTCATGTGTTGACCTTCAGGATTTCGAGACAAAGTTCTACTCTACTTGTACTGCTTAAACTGTTTTAGCTTTGGAATTGTGCCAGACAGACAACTAACTGCAACTATTATAGGAGTAATTTTCCAGCATGCAGATTACTAGCATGTGTCCACAAGATAATTTTATATGGGATCAGAAGCCTTATAGGTCACAGTCTCATGGTTTGTCACTTGGCCCAATGTCCTTTATATCCAAAATCCTGTTTCATATGCTTAGTCCTGATCTCTTCAAACATATAAGTACAGAAAGCAAAAGAATATGGTGCATGGATGATCAGCAGAAAGCTTTGCTATATAACTTTTTCATTTACAGATAAGAGGAGAAAGACTGGCAGAATTTTGGTACAAGACTTAGTTAACTTTGTGATATAGTTCATGTTTACTGCTGTAGCCTTGAAATCCTTTTTACGTATGAGGAGAATCCCTTCATACGCAGGAAAACTACAATCAATTGCTCACTATCAATATTTGTATTATTTCAAGTCACATCTTTTGAACAAATCATGGAATCTGACTGCAGAGTTTGAGAATTTTTCAAATCTAGGTATTATTTTCTCCTTTGCAGCTGTCTGTCCTAAAAGCTCTGTGGCAGCCCTCTCAGCCACATAAGTATTTATTAATGCAGGTCTCCATCCTTTCCCAGTGCTTGGCCATTTTATACCTGTCAGCTTCCATACCTGCCTCTTCCTAACCTGCCACCATCCCAAACATACAGATTCTGAGACACTGGCTAAGTGCCCTTAAGAAAGAAATTCAACCAGTTGATATGATCAACAGCTTAACTACATTTTTTTAAGTAGTGGAATCAGAGCAGAGGAGTTTCACAGTCTCACAAAGCCTGGGTGGAAAACCCACTGCTGCTCCACCTAAACCACCAAGATAGTCCAATGGTTCACAAGTACCAAAGACATCAGGAGCTGGAGCAATCTCAGTCCTTCTCTGTTCCTAGCTAAGGGGTCCCATTTCTTCCCTTGCCCCTTTGAGACAAATTCAATTTGTTAACCCAGCAGCAGCTTTTTTTTTTTTTTTTCTGTTGTAAACATCTTTCAACTGGCTACAAGGGACTCATTGCACAACAGAGCAAAGCAAAGATTAAAACTTGCAGATGCAGCTAGTATGACAGAAGAAAAGACTGGACAGGGTAACTGGGTTTTCTCCTCACCATCAAGCCCCTTGATGCTAAAGTTCCTGGGCTTTTCACCTTACTTCCAAATTTTGTTAGCCTGACCAACAAGCAAACCTCAAACATTTCAGTCTACAGGTAAGAAGTGCTTACACCCTACAAATCAGACTGTAATTCAGACCTGTTCAAAGATGTTCAGCATAATTATAGTTGATCAGCTCATCTCTGTTTTTATTTCTAAATAAGGATTTTCCAATAAGCTGACAATACTAAATAGAAAGTCAGGTCTTGGAGACTTTGAGAGAAATTGATGACCTCTTTATTTTAAACTAAACTCCATAATCTAGCAGACACGAGGTGTCACTCATTCCCATTTGACTGAGCAATTTTAAAAACTGGATATATTATCGAATAGTGACACATTTTTCAGGTAGCTCAAATACACATGAAAAGAGCTAAGTGCCAGCCACAAAAGAGTGTGAAAACTCCGCAGGACCTATTCCAACAGTCAGTGTCTTCATTTTCCATTATTTTTTGCCGTTATTTTTCACACTATAAGAGCTCTTGTGGAGTAAAGTTTCCAAAGATGCTAAAGTGTTTTAAATCAGGTTCCAAATTTTGTGGAATCTTTCTGTCAGACATTTCTTGCAAGTTGCATACTCCGCTACTGGGTTATTGAATGCTCATGTGCTTTTAGACCTCAGCTACAACAATAACAGCCATTTCAGAAGTTTTAAAAAGGAAGATACCAAATATCACTAAAGTTGATTTCAGAAAGTTTATTGCACCAAATGCCGCAAAGAAATAGACCAAAATGATAGCATACATGAACAACTATAAGAAAAAAACCCATGTAGTTTGACATTGGTATGCAGTCATTCCTAAAAAAGCCTATGTTCTCCAAACATGCAATAGCAACACACATTTTTTTCTATTATGAAAAACCTGCTATGTATGTCAAATTAGCTCATTCAACCTCCAAAAAAAAAAAAAAAAAGAAAAAGGAAAATGTCTATACTATATTCAGTAGTTCAGACTTGATTTTTATTTGGATCCTTTTAATTGACGTTAGACTTGGGGGTAAGTGATCGTTTTGCGTAAACCTTATATACAAGAATTTGGTGCATCTGAAAAGAGTTTTTGACTTCAAGAGTAAAGATGCATATAGTAGTAGGGAGTGGGGAAGATCAATCTAGAATTCTGGAGGATGGTATTAGAAAAGTGAATTACAGAATCAGTGTCTATTAGTTTTTTGGGGGCAGAAGAAAATATGATATCTTAGTTCAGAGAGTACCTACTGAAATTAAAATGTTTAATTCTTGGTATCGTTTGGGGTTAAAGAATTCATTTAGATTAAATACTACAATTTAGCAGTTCACTTCTCCCCTCTGCTTAGTCTTGCCTGAAAAAAAGCATACATTCTTTAAATTTCACTGTGTAAACTGCAATTATGTGGGATTTTGGAAAGACTGTGCACTCCCACTTAACCAAGAAAGTATGTATTTAAGTTTACAAAAAACCTACATAATACTGATAAAAACAACTTTGGAATATTTGAAAGTTAAGCTACATTATCAATTTTCAACACATCTGTACATTCATATCACTTTTCATCCTATTAAAATAAAACCAGAAACATGCCCTAAAAATGTCTAAAAACCACATCTGTAAATACTTACTGCCCTGTCATGCCACACCAATTTACATAAACATCAAGATGCTACCGAAAACAAGTTAAAAGACTTTGAGTCAAAAAAAAAAAAAAAAGCCCTAGAAAGTGGAATCCTGTCAACTGAGGTAGTACGTTTGATGGAGGGGGAAATACATAATTAGCTTTCATTAGTGTAAAGTCTTTTAAAGGTAATAAAGAGCTTTTGTTTTGAATTTTCTTTCCCCCAAAACTAAAACTGTAAGAGTAAGATAGTTCAACATGTAGTTTCTGAAGAGCAGCAAAATGTTAGAGAAAGCAGCAAGAACTATAAAGTTTTAGCCTGGGCTGAAGAAAATCCAAGTGTTTTTGACCATCGGCTCACATGCCACCATAAGGTTAATTGATGTCTTGCCAAAGGGCAGATTTTTTAATTTTTTTTTTTTTAAATAGTTGATGTAGTAAAATCAGTTATTACTGACTATGGTATTCATATTGAAATCACTGAATGTCTGCTGACCTCTGACTTCTTTAGTACACTCTGTGATAACAAAAGCACATCTTTATGTTAGCATCTATTTCTTTGAAGAATTGTCAGTGCCTGGTCAGATAAAAACCCAACTTATACTTTAAAGAACTGGAATTGACTTTTAATGATCTCAGCTACTATTTAAGAGTGATATGAAATAGAGAAAATACATGAGGATTCCTATATACACTCAGGGAAGCAGTTTCATAGTCTTACACATGCACATGTTCTCCATCAAAAGGGTAGTTTAGAAATAAGTGACTTGCTCTATGGTTCTTACTTTGTCTTAACCTTGTAAAATAGAAAGCAGTATCTGCTAAAAGTTATATGCAGAGGTAAGTTTACTTTCCAGTAGATATCCAGAGACAAGAAAAGTTTCCTTAACTACAAGCAGGAGAAAACCTGAACCACAGAAATATTTTAGCCTTTTTAGGCAAAATACTAGGAAGAAGTATGAAAATGCAATAAAAGTAACATTTGGAATGTCAGGTCAGAAAACCAGCATAGAAGGAACAGCTTTAGAAGTGTTACTAGAATATTAAGTATCCCTCCACGTGGAAACAACCTCTTTTCACAGTAGGTCAGTCTACCTATTTCCCTCAAAAAGCAACACAAGGTTAATCAAGACCCCCATCACATTTAAACAATTCACAATATGCACATTTCATTATTTCAAATCATTGAAAGTTTACTGTAGAAAAGTCCAAACATCAAGGTAGTAGGAAATAAAAACACTTGCAGTAAAAGTGTGTCCCTTCAGTGTTAAAAATCTGTAATCATCAACAAGGAGAACCCACAACTGGTGACCAAGAGTTTCTTATAAGAATTCACTATTTTCAAGCAATTGTGTTGCCAGCAATCTGCTTGCAAGATGACAATTTCAGACACTGCATTCGCAGTGGCTCAAAACAGAACAGTCCAACACTGAGTTTTTTGTTTAAGAATGTTTTGATCCTTTGTTCTCTCCTCAGTCTGGTCCGTAGTTTCATATCCAGCTTAACAGTGCTTGATGCAAAAAAAGTATTTTTTTACATTCATTTTAATCAACCACATGAAAACAGTGAAATACAAAATTTTATCTTGCTTTCTAGAAACACCAGAGGCCATTATCAACTAGTGGAGAAGTAGTTTCTGGTGTCAGAGTACTTAACCTATTAAGGAAAGGCACCTGGATGATAGTTCAAGATTTCTGCAGAATCAAAAAGAGTAATTGCAAACATTCATAGTAATATCAAATATTGGGGTTTGCCCCCTACATTTCATTTTACTTCAAACAATGTTCCTCTTTTATTCCTACTGAGCGTGACAACTTGTAGCTGGAAAAAAGTAATACTTCTGACTAAAGGTTTGGTGGGGTTTTTTTGTTGTCTTTTATTTCCCCAATAGGATTGTCTTCAGTTTGTGCCAATGGCTTGGTGTATGTGTGCACAGACACATGCTGACAGCACTGGCATCATTCAGAAGGTTTTCAGATTCATACTCCTTGGAGATGGTAATACTTGATGATACCAAGACACAGGTTTAGTTCCCAAGACTACAGTCATACAGCAACTCAAGAGTTATTGAAGTTGCATCAGCAACAAATGTAAACTTGTAGCAGAAGTTCCATAAGGCTTTCCCACAAAATCCCTATCTCGGAAGTTCATTCCATTCCATCTCTAGCCATGGGCCCATTTGAATGCCTCCTCATTAAAACAGAAGCAGCCACAGCTCTCAACCTCTTGTCCTTAAAGGGAAAAGTAACATCAACCTCACGCACACCTCCATTTCCACGTAACATTTGGCTGCTGAATCCAGGTTCCTTGTTCCGAGCCATCACTTCTACTATACAAAATCATGTGTATGCTCCGCAAGAAAATCATGTCCCACCTAATACACTTGTGTATAGGAATGCTATATACAGAGTTTACAGCTCCTCCTCCTCCCCAGCAAAGAAACATACACCACACCACACTCACAAGCATAGTATTACAAAATCCATTTTAACCCACTTGTTCTTTTGACTGGTACTTCATGGTTTTGAGCAGCGTTTTAGATGGCAGCTCCTGGTCTGCCACACAGCGTTAACTTTTGTCCTCTGAATAAAAATAAAATACAAGGATGAAGTCTCTTTCTTAAGTCAGAAGTGAGATTGTAAGAAAAACCTGAATGCCTTTGACATTATGTAAACTGAAGTCCTCCGATAAAACATCCGGTTGAGATCAGAATCGGAAGGTGGTAGAATGTACAGTCATCACCTGCTTTCCTCAGTGCTCCCCTTTACCAGTATTTGGCACCTCTGTTCTTCGTTCAACATTCCCATTTTCTTAACTTTACTTTAAGGGAATGACTATCCTGAGAGTTTAATTTATAAGAGTATTTGAGCAACATATGGGGAATGAGTACTTGCTATAGCAGCCAACAGAGGCAAGTCATTGGATTCAATCCTAGAAATTAAAAAAAAAAAAAAAAGAGACAGACTTTAAAATATACAGTCACCTTCACAAGAAAAAACAAAAGAAGATATTTTTCATTCACTTTAAAGAAACTGGAAGTGTCTTGCTGTAACTAAGTTCATTGTTTAATTATTATTTATTGCCATTACTCATAACATACCAGTAAAGGTAGGTAATAATGTTTAAAATCAAGAAGTATCCTACCATTTAAGTCAAAAGACAGTATTATATTCTGTGCTATACAATCTTTTGTAGTTTAAATAAAAAAACTTTCATTTATTTGCTAAGCTATGAGCCTTAGCTTGTAGTCTTCCCAGTCAGTAGGCACCAGTAAGCCCAGTTTAAGCAAGTAGTAAGTATTAGCTTATGGAAGACTATGCATTTCAGGTTTTGAATGTAACTCTGTTCACTATGTAGTAGCACTTTCTTACCAAAAATGACTAAAAACTGAAATTATTAATTATTACACAATAACAGTTCAAGGAATGTCTCTCAAAACGCATTGGTCAGCTTCCAACCATTTCTAAATGTGAAGCTGCTCAGAGGCCAGGATGTACATGTATACTTATATATATTTAGCATATATACGCACACTGAGAAGAGTGCTTATTTCAGGTTTTCACTATTTACAGCTACATTTCTGAATGATATCTTGAACAGTCTGGAAAAAGATGAATTAGATTTAATTTACAGTGCTAAAAAGCATCTTGAGAATGTGTTTTTGCTTCTTCCCCCTTTTCTGCTGTCAGCAGGTACATCACTCAAGGTTATATGCCAATCAAGTACTATTATTAGGAGACAGGTGCCCAATAGGACACCCGTTTGTTTTTCTACATCTGCTTTTTGAGACCCTCTCTTCCCTCAAGATACAAATATACTACCTAATCTTCCAAAAATTCCAAAGTATTTGTTGGGATGAAGTTTTCATTAAGGAGCTCACGACAGAAGGGAGTGTGTATGAATGCATGCTTAACTTCCTAAGGACCAAAATCCAAACTTTCCTTATTCTGAAGATTTAAGAGTAACAAGTAATTTGTTCTTGCTGTATAAATGTCTCCTCCCGATTTCCAGATAGCTCAGCAGAACCCATTTGCACACCTTATAAGGCACATGAGAGAGTGTTAAATATGAAGCAAGTCCTTGTGAGAACAAGATGTCAAAATTCAGATGAAAAGGAAAAATAACTGCCCCCGATTTTGCCAGTGGTTAAGACTGATATCTGCAATACTCACCCCAATACAATTCCTAGTTCTTTTACATGCACTCTTGTATGTCCTCGCAGATATTCTGAAAGCATTTTGCTTTTGAGATACATCTCTTGTAGTCTATCCTCAAGATGCATTATGCACTGTAAACAAAGATCAAAAACCTCAGAATGGCTTTAGCAATTGCATGCAAACATTACAGATATGTAAGCATATCACTTTACCTTGTATCTTTGCCAGAAGATAAACTAAATCTATACTCCAACATCTAGAAGAGGTAATTGGTTTTGTTACAACTGTGCTACAAACATTAAAACAGTTACATTATCCCACAAAGAAGAAACCCCTGACAGAACTGGGATGTTCCAGCTCTCCTGGTCAGCCAGTTTACTGCACTAACTCCATTTTCCACTAAAGTAAACCACTGTGCTTCTGCTGACTTCAGCAGTTTTAACTGAGTTCAGAACCACTCTGAACATCTTACTAAGAATCAAACCAGAATCCTTAGATCAAGATGTCTTTGTTATATAAGTCAATACCATTTTTCTCAAAGACTTGGTTTAGACAACAGTTCCTAAAATTATCATTCTAGCTCTAAGGCTCTAGTGCCATTCAAGAAACTAACACTCAGGAAGTAGAAGACATCAGTACCTTATTCATCAAAAAATTATAACTCTTTTGCTGACAGCTTTCCCGTAGCAGATAAGATACAAATCCATTCTAGGCATTTGTCTTCATTATTTCTAGGTACTTCTAGTTTAAAATTGCTTACGCATTTGATGCTGATTGCCAAAAGGTAACAGTTCAAGTTGAAACATCAGTTTAATCACACCCCTTTTCCTTCAGCAGTGGAATGCTAGAAATGCATATTATTTTTAAATACAGTCATGTGATGCATGGTAATTTCTCATACATCAACTACAAGAGAGAAGATGAACTTCAGCTTCAAAGAGAAAGAGGGGTTATTTTGGTAAGACAAGGTCAGTAGTTAGCATGTCTTCACAAGGCAAGTAGGTAGGATGTCTTATCAGGTATTTTGTTCTAGGACAAAAGGCACATTCACTTTGATATATTCCTTCTTTTCATAAGGATGGCCACTTCAAAAAAGTTAAATTAGTTCAGCTCTCCAAACTCCAGGAGATGAAAGCAGGAAGTGCATGCAGCACCTCACATTATCAAATGTATAATCATCCAGCAGGCATACACAGCAATTAGAAACAGTAGCAGCAAACAGCTTCAGGCCATTGTCTCATGTACTTCAAGTTGAATGAAAGCCTAAGTATTAGAAATGAGATCTGGTAAAACCTGTTTTGTTAATTAACAAAATAATGATAAAAAAATAGACTCAGGCTTGTAGGTAGCCTACCATGCATTTCTCTGATTGTCTGGAGCAAGATGAAGATTTTTGATGATTTTTTAATAGCTAATACCAAGTCTTAATCACGGAAGATGAAGAGGTATTTTAAAAAATGTGCTAGATGGTAGTAGAGTAAAATAATTGACACCAGTGGAGGAAAGGCAAAAGATTTTTGGCAGTAGTTTGATCTATTTGCTTCAAGTAAATTTTCACTTAAATCATTTTAATCATACCACTTCTGATTCTGGCCAAAAGGGAAACATTCTTATCTTTTACATTACAGGTAACTCTAATGCAAAAAGCCTATGAGCACTGCCTCAGTGGTTCAGGGGAGCATGCAGCTGATTCACAAAGCAGCAGTATTTGTATATTTCAATTCCAGTATTTGTATAAAGGATTATGGATTATTTATTTTTTCAAGTTATGAGGCAGCATGTAAGAAAGAATGACACGATTTTAAAAGAGGGATTGTTTACATAATATGATCTGCTCCTTATTAATATCAGCAAAGAATCAAAAGACATTTCTCCCCACAAGCTTGGTACATGAACCCCTTCTGTTGAAAACTTCCACAAGTCTTTTGTTTTTAATGTTAGCTTCCTCTGCAGTTTTTCTCATTGACTAAATGGAAAAAAAAAAAGTCAAGTTACTTCTAAAAATAGAAGAGCAGCTTAAAATGAGTTTAAAGGTGTAGGTAAAACTTTTGGCATATTGCTGAAATGCAGCAGTTGGAATCACTTCCCTCTCATCAGGGCATACTGCAAAGCTCTCTGCAGCACTGTCACCAGTCAGAAGTGCCAGAAGGAAGATATCACCACTTTCATCTGGTCTCAAGTTGTGTTTTGTTTTCTGTTGTACCAAAAAACCCAAAAATACTTATTCATCTGAACATCTAAAGAAACATGCACTCCTAGAGGAAACTTCAAACATACTGCATTATGCTCATCTCTGACTGATATTAGTACATCAGTACATATGGTTTCTGTCCAGATTAAAATCAATAGAAACACTACAATTAAAAAGTCACACTTCTCCCCCTAGAGTTTAGTAGAACACTTAACTGGCACGCACCAATGTTCTGTTCTAGCAGAGTTGCACAATTCACCAACAGAAGGATCAAAGTGTCTCTAACACGGATTATAGAAAATTTATCAACTACTAGCATTGTCACTTCACTGTTCCTTTTTGTAAGAAAAAGTAAATAAAAACCTGAAAATCATTCCACCTCCAGACCCCTCCCAAATCACACAAACTATAAAGCAATTGCATACACAAATCCCAAGGCAATCTCGTAAAGAACACTTCAGTTGCAGAATCAACTATTCAGTTTAAAAATACCAGAATTTAAGGTGTGACTGTGACAGTGTTAGGTTATAATTTCAATTGAAGTTGCATATTTTTCGACACCCAGAAGAATCCAAAGACAACACTGAAAAACATACCCACACATTTTGCCTAGCATTTGACTTCAAGAACTCAGTGTAATCAATACTACTAATTTTATCCAAAACAGTGCCAAGTAATACTACTTACAGCTGTTAGTATTTAGCTCTATCTTTCTCTTCCATCTGCTGGCACAGTCATTACACAGGATTCCTACAAGGATTCTCAAGGCTATCTGCTGAAGGACAGATCAATTCTGCTAACTGCAAAAGCAGTGAGCACTGAAAAAAACCAACTCCATCTCCCCTCACCTACAATCGTGCATTAAAAACTGTATTACAATTACTGCTATCAGACTTGTGAGTAATTTTGTTGTAATAGCAGAGCCAGCGTTACTGATTTGCTCTGATGAACTCCACAACAAATGAGGACAGAAAAGGATGCTGTGGGACAGGGAGCACACAACATGACGAAGTAACATCCTCTGCTGCGACCCACCCATTCTCCCAGGTGTCTCATCCCATTAATCCTATGGAGACATCAGCAAGTCTACCCAAGACAGCACTTGCTGACAGGGGTGGCTAAAATATGCACAAAATAGAAGGGTCAGATAAGCACACAGAGGCACAATTATTTGGAGAGCAGAGAGAACAGGCATCCACCGCATGGGGTTGAATAGAAAGCGCAAGAATAGAAAGTTGTATGCCAGAACCAGGCTTCGGTAAATAGACACTTCAACAACTTAAAGAAGTGTGGAAATCATACAAACAAAAAAATAAGAACCAAATTTAAGAGTCCTAAACATAAACACATGAGGACCACGCTAAAATTGCCTAAAAAATTTGAGTTTTGGCACACATATTTTCAAGTAGTTAAGTTTAATTTGTTCTATTAAACGTAAATTACAGCTAAACCAGCACCTGTTATTGAACTGTAGCATGGATTCTTTTCAATATGTTGTAACAACTCTGCATTATTTCAGGCATCACTTCATTGATATAGCAACACAATATACAAAACTCTGCATCTGCTATCTGAGCTAACCCATTTTCATTAGCTTCAGTCTGCAGTAAGGAAATACTTACGAAGTCAGCTGGGACGTTGAGTTTGTAAAGCTGTAAAATAGACTGCAATAAACTGGATACTTGACTTGAAACCAAAACATCCTTGCCTAACTTCATACTGTCCATCATCTTTCTCTGGCTTGTAGCTACTTGTACGTTCCATTTATCTGTGTCTGCAATAATGCAGACAGCTTCTGCTATGGGCTCATCTAGCACTGGATGCTGCAACAGAAACAAAATACAATTATGTGACACTTCCATATACATTTCCACAGCTCAGTTTGAGGTTCTATTTTCATTCACACTGAGGCAGGGAGTAAGAAAGTGATTCAATGTCCAACAGGGAACAAAAGACATCTCAAAAACCAAGGAATACCAACTTAAGACAGGATTTATATTCAGCAACTTTGGATCAGGTCTTAACTGCCAATTTGATCGAGGCATTTAGTTTTAATTAATGCTTCAAAATCACTAGTCCATTTTAGTTTTCTTCACATATTCCACCTACCCTGAAAACAAATTTCTTTCAAAATGAAGAGAGTAATAATTACACTAATCCAGTGATGGTGAAAGTATGTTCAATGTTTCAGAGATATGTGAGACATTTTACTATGCAGAATCAAGGGCAGGTTATCACAGAATAGTTAGGGTTGGAAGGAACCTCTGGAGATCACCTAGGCCAACTCCCCGACCAAGGCAGGGTCACCTAGAGCAGGTGACACAGGAACACATCCGAGTGGGTTTTGATTGCCTCCAGAGAGGGAGAATCCAGAACATCCCCAGGCAGCCTGTTCCAGTGCTCTGCCACCTTCAATGTAAAGAAGTTCTTCCTCATGTTGAGGTGGACCTTCTTGCGTTTTAGTTTATGGCCATTACTCCTTGTCCTGTCACTGGGCACCACCAAAAAGAGTCTGGCACCACTCTCGACCCACCTTTGAGATACTGACATGCATTAATGAGGTTCCCTGTCTTCTCCTCTCTAGACTAAACAGGCCCAGCTACTGCAGTTTCTCCTCATAAGAGAGATGTTCCAGAGTTGTCTTTTTTGAACTGTGGAGACCAGAACTGAACACAATACCCGAGATGTGGCCTCACTAGGACCGAGTAGAGGGGCAGGATCACCTCTCTTGACCTGCTGGCCACACTCTTTGATGCATACCAGGATACCATTGGCCCTCCTGGCTGCGAGGGCATACTGCTGGCTCATAGTCAACTTGTCATCCACCAGTGAAGAGACACAGAATCATAAAAGACCAATCTGATGTTGTTGCAAGAAGTTAGTTACGTACACACACATCACTGTTTTGGATATTACATGGAGTCATGCCAGCAGGATGATTCTTAATTGCTACAGAGAAGCTGCAGACAATTACTAGATAAGCATTTTAAATTGCATATTGAGGTCAGACAGTTATTTCAGTGAAAGGTTAGTTACAAATTCTATAGTTTAGGAGTACTTACAGTAGAGCAAGAACATGGCAAAGTTCTTATCCACAGACAATTACTTTCTATAGTCAGTCATTTCTATTACAGACTAGTATCATACAGGCCTCAACAAGACTTTATCTCCCTTGCAACACATGCCACTAAAGTGGCAGAATATGATGTTTCAACTTGCGTATCATTTTTCTGAAATACAGATAATTCTGTCTGCTATTGTGACTGAAAAGAGAAGCAGCTTGAGAGTTTTTTTCTTGTCACTTCAAGTTGCAAACAATCTTCCTTGTGTTTATCTTCGAAGAGAAGCCTTAAGAGAGTATAAAGGAAAGCACATGATTCTTGTGTGAACACGCTCTGCATATAATGAATTACAGGCTTACATTTTTCAAGAAGGAAGATATGGCAGGTGTGGTTGTTCAGAACAGGTAAGTAAAAAAGAAATCTATTGAACTAATCTGCTTCTGTTGATCTCAGTAATATCACAACTACTGCTATGACTCAGAACAGTACTTTAACTCACGTGCATCGCATGAAGTAGATCTGCTAGTAGACACTGCTTGAGTTTTTCATCATTATTTATTCCGTGCAGCACTAGATCAGGTATATATGTATGACAGTAACCACCCAGAAGCGATCTTCCAAAGTTTTTCACACATTGACTGCTGATGGTATTTGACCTGAAATACAGAAATGCAAAACAGGTAAGATTCTTGCTCCACAAACTGCATTCAGATTTTACAGGAACACGAAGTTAGGTTTATCAACCTGCTTCTACTGCAAATATTAATCAACAACTGTACTCAAAGTACATGTAAATGTTCACACCAGTAAACATTTACTGGTGCTCTTTGAAACAAGAATTTTAAAAGCTTAAATTTAACAATGTACTGATTCCTTCAAATTCAAAAATAAGCAAATTTACATGTATTAGAGCTTGTGGTATGTATGAGCTTCCTGTTCTGCACCTAAAATATTTGCTAAATTTGAATTTTCTCCAGTTCTCATGCTTAAGGTCTAGAAACCTACCTCAAGCATCAAGTTCCACGTGTACCTATAATGCTCAAAAGTTTTCAAATAGGATGCCCATATTTATTCCAAATCTGTCTTTGACTTGTCAATTATGTCAAATCTAAACAATTATCTGTTTAAACAAAGCTTTCCTTGTCCTCAGATGTTCTCTCTATGTGTCTACATTAAATGTTACAGGCAGTTTTTATGTAAAAAGTCTGACCACTTTTTGTTAGACATTTGAACTATACCTTTGTTACAAAACTTCTTTAAACCTGCTGTATCTGTTTTCTTCTTGCCCAATCTGTTTACAAGATTTCTAACCACATCAGTGTCTGTTAATGATTTGTTTGCAAGGAACTTAGTCAAGACTCCAGAAGATTTCAAACTTGAAACTCTGAAAAACTCTAAAGTAACAAGAGTTTTTAACTTAATTTAGTTCTAAATTAAATCAGACTACTTTACCTTGGTAAAGGAAGTTCCACTTCCGCAAATTCTTCAAGTCGTTTGCTGACATTATCACAATGCACTTCATCAGGGATACAACAGTCACCTTCTTCATCACTGGCTCCAAGAGCACTGTCTGAACTTTCATTCCTTGGAATGTCCCCTTCAACTCTGAAGGAGGTTTTCCTTCCAGCATCCCCATAGGGGACATCTTTAGCACCTACTTTAGGGGAATCCTGTTTGACAGCAGAATCTGCTTCTACGCAGTCAGAGGAATAGTTCTCTAAGTTGCCAGAGCATAAAGTTCTATTTTCTCTTATGTTTGGCAATTTTACAGTTTCTATGTTATCCGTGGGCAAAAGCAGTTCATTTGATATGGCATTCTTTAAATTCATTTCAGTTCCTTTACTTTCCATATGTTGGTTAAGTGTACTCTCCTTCTCCTCACACGGTGGAATTTGGGCATAACAAACATTATGTTTACTGAAGGGTATAAAGGTAGCTTCACAACTGTCTTCTTGATTCTGAGAGGCATCCATAGCCAGACTTGGGGAACTTGAGGTACAGTGTATCACCTCTGTATTTTTTCTGAATGCCTTCAGATTTTCTTCCATTTCTCTTCTACAAGTTTCTAAGTCTGACTCTGGTGACGCAGAACTTCCAATCTGAAAGGTGACCTTTTCTAAGTGGGAACTCCTGTGGCCAGACCTTTCAGGACAAGGTAAGGCAGATGACCTACTAGAAAGCTGATTTTCTGCTTTTCTCTCATTCTGGTTCTTGTTCTTCTTTACATCCATTAAATCCTCTAATTTAGATAACTCTTCAGAGTGATAGGATACTATGCCTGTGTCAGCGACGGTTCTTTTCCTACCATCAGCTGCTCCTTTACAGAAACTGCTAGTTAGACAGTCCACAGATGCTTCAGAGCTCTGACTGGCCTTTCCTATTGCTTCCTTCTTTTCTTTTGAAGAGATCGGGACAGCATGAGTGCTTTCGGGGTCATGCACCCACTCTACAATACTGTTGCTCTTACTTCCATCATTCTTTGGAGGTAGGATTGGAGGCACAAGAGCAGGTTCATTTTTAACAGTGACAACCACATAATCAGACTCCTCTACCTCTCCCTTTTCTAGTGCAGTCGTTATCTTACTTCCATTTAGCACTTGTTCTCCTTCTCCAGCCGGCTCGCTCCACGTCAGCTGATTCTCCTGCAGCTCAGAGCACCGAATGAAGTAAGTTAGAACATAGAGCAAGCGCTGCACCAACTCCTTGCGTTTTCCAACAATAACAGTTCGAGTCAATCTAACCGGAGAGCCTATGGCACCGTAGAGATCACCTACACAGGAAGGCAAAAATTTCATTTTAACATAACCTTCACTGGTCAAATTCAATACATTTTGAAACAGCATTTACTATGGACACAAATCAGACAATTCATTTCTTTCACAGTAAATTCATAAAAGTTTAAAAGAATAAGGACAGACAAAAAAAGTCCCCTACTGCTTCTTACACCTGGCTTTTGTCTGGAAGTGTTTTGGTGTTTTTTGTGAGGAATTAGCTGCTATTGCTCATTTTCTTTCTGTTCAAAGCCACTAAGCTTTTTATTCACACAATGCTTACAAGGTATTATCACTTAGAAACTGACACAAGAGGGGGTGAAGAAGAAAGTAGACCCAGAAAAACTCCAAAGCAAGCTATACTATTTTCTATTTTTCTACTTATTTTCTTTCACATCAAAGTGACTTTTTTTCTGTTAAACACAGGCATTTTTACAGAGAAAATCTAAATTACATTTTTCAGGACTAAGAAATCAAAAAAAGGATTAAATATTAGCTTAATAAATAAGATTCAGGAAAAAGAGGCCTTATTGAGCAAGGCTCATGGTATGGACTTGGAGTCAACCTCACTAACATGAGCATTTATCTGTGGCAGCGGGCAGTGGAGAACTAGAAAATTCTACTACCTAAAGTACAACTGTAATATGAAAGGTAGGCAACGTAATCTGAGTCCCCCCAAGAACTACTTATTTACTAGATCGTTTATCCTGAAGAACTGCTTTTTTAACAGAACTAAGGTCATACATATCCTACTTTCAACATATTTGTTTGGGAGAGTGGTAGCTATCTTCCAGTTGCTTATAATCATCTATCAGCTACAGAGTTTCTACTCCAAAGTTCTGGGAAAGTAAACATAGCTAGCCAATAAGGGAATGTTCACATGCTCTCTCAAAGACGGACTAACTCAAGAAGTGTTTATTATCAGGTTGAGTTAACCCTGTTGTCTTCACCTGACACCCATTAGAAAATACCAACTAAATTGTCTTTGCTTAAACAAACTGTGACTGATCTCACCAGCACATGGCAGTCAGCCAGCAAAAGCTCAGTTTTCTTCAGCCACCTTAATTGTTGAAAGCAGACTTCTCTGCCTTGAGACTTTATCAGCTACCTGCTAATCTACTGGATTGCTTCAGGTGCTAAATCCTTACTCTGAGCAGCTCAAACTCTGTTCTGGATGGAGTTTGCCATCAGGATTTTGTATGAGACCTCAAGAAGCAACATTATATTAAAGTTATAATCAGAGCTTCAGAAAAGTTTCTACCAAGGGCAAGGGGGCCTCCGGCTTCAATATGAGGACACTAACACAGCAAAAAACCTCCAAACATATTTATGCCCAGCCTCCTCCTCACTATACAGAACATAAAAGGAATAAGGCTTCTGACTCCATTCCTACAAAACAAGGATCAATGAGACAATGGCTCTCACTGTCTCCCCTGCCAAGATCTGCCATTTCTCATGATTCTAGTGATGCACTGGAGAGGCTGCTGTGTAGTGGCATCAGTGGTGCCATCTTTCCTCAATTAGGAACAACATTGAGACCAATCTCATAGCCTAACATGCCAGCAAATTCATTTCTCAGTAACCAAAAGTGGGCTTCAAACTACTCAATTAACCTCAAAGCCTGGTAGGCCACAAGAACAAGCAATTTGGAAAGGAAACGGGAAGATATTGCTTTACTTTTGAGTTGAGCACAGTTGCTATGGAAATCAGATTCAGACTTCATGTTAATTTGCACAATTGCTTTTTATATAAAACCATTACTAATAAGACAGCATAAAAAGTCAAAATTGTGATCTTCAAAACATACTAATACTTGTTGTTAACACTATTATATTGAAGCTGATGCTTAAGAGACAGTATGTCTTCCTGACAATGGGACTTACAGTTTTATCAGTATGTAACTGTAATTGATACATAATAAGTAATGACAATAGAGGTCTGAAGGTGGAAAAACAAGTGGAAAATCCCTTTCTTAATAAAACATCATTTCCATTTTAAATACTAAGACACATGACTTTTTGGTTTTCCTCCCTCTTCCTAAAGAAGGAGACCAGCAGAGGGCAACATCTTACTTTCGTGATCAGTTTTTGCAACCACTTAATAATTGCTTTTTGGGCTTTATAAAAATGAAACAAAACCAGAAGGCATTTTGAGTTCAGGCACCAAGAACTTTTCAGGGCAGAAAAAGCCCAGATTCTTGACTAGTCACCAGTGGTCGCTCCTGGGAGTGACCATAAGCTCAGCAGCAGCTCTTATGCTTCCAGTCCAACTGGTTTTTATAACTCCAGGCCTTGCTCTGTCCTCAACATCATGAACACACTTCTAATTTCTCCTTCCGTCTAAACTCTGCACAATGTTTAAAAGACATCCTAAGCCAGGAAACAATTCTACTACAACTCTATGGCCAAGGTAGCAATTATTAGTTTCATAACAGTTGCTGAGAATAACGAGTATCATTGAAACAATTAGCAAGAAACACAACCAGTAGCACAGTTTAAAAGTCACATTATTGCTTTTGTGTGCACATGTGTTATCCTACATAGCAATACAGTGTATCAGAAAGTGAAGGTTGACCTGATGTCACTCACATCTCCTGCCAAGAAGGAAGACTTTTCCAGGATTTACCACTGGCAGAATTATTCTCTCAGCTTTCACTCACCTACTCATCTGACATCAGTTGTTTAGTCCTCTGTATCGAGACAACTTATAAGCTATAAATTATTTGTCAAAGAACAGCTTGAGGCATGGGGCATAATAAAAAAATCTTGGACCAAGCCCACTCTGTGAATGGAGGTATTGTCACTTGCCAGACTTCCAATTTGTTGTCTTGCTGTCTATCCTACTCTGTGAGAGAGAGATAAAACCAAGTAGAACCAGGGCAGCTGCAACTACAAAGGGACTCCAAGACCGGATAACTCCCCTCAATCAAGTCTATTCCCTCTTGTTTTTTCCCAAACTGCTCAGACCGTTCACAGCAGTTGCACCGTCTTAATACTTCTATACCAAATTACTTAACCAGACAGCGTAACAGAGGATGACAACAAAAAATAAAGAATAAAAAGCAGGCTATGCAAACAGGCCTCCAAACACTCTGATTAACCAGGCAAAATGTGACCTGAATCACAAGTGGCTCCTGTCTAAAAGGGGCGGATGCAGGAAGGTGATAGTTATAGAGAAGTCTGAAGTTTTCCATTTCCTACTGACCAAGCTGTGCCCAGAGAGGGTTATATGGGTGGGATTTTGCCAGCATGTTCACAGACTGTGATGTGCGCTTCTCAGAGAAGGCCTTGATGGGAGGATGGTCAACTGGCATTACTGTTGGGACCCAAGCCAGATGATATGTCAGTACTGCGGTCAACAAAGCAGCAAAGAACCTAGGAAAAAAAGAATATGTCCTAAGTAACACCAACAAAACAATATCCCATTAAGTGCTTTAACATGCCCACATGCACTGTGAAGAACACAAGGTTTTTTTAAGAAAAAAGTATTGGGAGAAGCTTACTGATTTTTGTTGATCTGTTCTATCAGAAACGTAAATTCTTTAAGAAAACGCTGGCATAGTTGGTTCTTTTCCAGGGTACTGGACATCATATTAAGCCACACAGGCTCTGCAATCCTTGGAACAGAATACAGGTTCCAGATGGTAACTCTGCTCAAAAAAAATTCCCAAAATTAAGTGTTAACATGCACATTTCAATCTTGCAAATAATTACAAGTAGCCCCTCTCCTCTTCTATTGTCCACTGATTTTTATTTATTTTTGCAAGATTGAGGAGACTAAACAAACTGGAAGAGTTTTTACTAGTGTCCAGAACACTAGTCTGTTTAATTCAGAGTACCAGTAATCCAGTGTCTTCACATGAATTACATATTTGGCTTCCCTTTCTTGCATTCCTGTGCGTATTTGATTCAGAGAAACAATCCAGAAATAATTTTGAGGGGAAAAAGAACCCATTCTATTCATTGCAGAGATTTGATTCTACATCCCAGATATTACAGAAACTCCATCCCACTAAAGCCTTCTCTCTCTCTTTAGCCAACTTTCTTAGCCTCTGACCATTCCTTCCTTTCTTAGATACAGAAAAGAGCCTTTGATCACATCTTTCTTGCCAGATACATTGTTCAGCATCTATGGCTAGGAAAAGACAACTCCTCTGTCTGAATACAACATCAATCCACCTGACTATACAGGTATCAGCAGAAGTCAACTCTTGACGAGATCTTATAGAATTTAACTGACAGTTCCAGAAACACATGATTGCAAGCAGAACTAGTTTTACTCTCATTAGGAAAATGGCTGAGCTGGTTTTGCTAAAGTTCTCTGAAAACATTTACCCAATACCCAATGCAGAAAATTCATTCACGTTAACTTCAAGACTGCCTAAAATACAAGACCTTGCATTCAGTTTCTTATAACTGGAAGTGACAAATATCTTTTGAGGGGCATGAAAAGAGCTTTCCTTGTAATTCAGAATTCCATCAACTCACCTGAATTCTCCCAGGGCATCCATGACACGGCTGATATAAACCTGCACTCTCTGGCTGGATTCTGCTATTTTTCTACATGAGATCATGGCCTTGATTAAGAGTTAAAGACACAAAACAGCTTCTTAAAGGATTCGCATTCTTCATCTTTTTAAGTTTCATTAACATGTCAAAACAACTAAGTTCTAGCCCCAGTCCTATACAGCCACTCATGACAGCAACAGCTGCCAACCTCCCTCCACCTCGTGAGGGATCAATCCCTAATACTGGGCAAGGAGAGAGAGGAGGGCATTTCTGAGAGACCGAGAGGAAGACAGCAACAAATATTTTGTGTCTCTCTTTTAGAAACTGCATGAAAGGATAGTATATTATCATTTCCACAGTCTCCAGGGAGTCAAAAACCTCATAGCGATACATGGTGAAAAAGAAAGAAAAGCCACCCATAGCATAAAACTCTCCATTCTAATTCTGTCTAAAAAAGAAAGCGCACCCCTTTCAGTAAATTTTGAATTTCTACACTGGGCTCAGGCTCAAGACTGCATGTGTAAGGAGGGAGGCAAGCTTGAAACCACGCACCTTCTCCCACTCTTCATCTATCAGATTCTAGAATACTTCATTCTGATTGACACTTATTTTTCCACATTATGCCAAATTAGTATTCTGTACCTTTTCTATTGCATATTTCAGCTTGTTCATGTGAGATTCAAAAAGAGGAAAGTGAGAAAAAAAGAAATCCTGGAAGTTTCTCTGTGCTTCTTCTTTTTCAGGCAGAGAAAAGATTATGCTGATTGCAATTTTTTTCCTCCGAACCATCGCAGGATTGGAGCTGCAGTTTTCATCAGCCATACTAAACATCTCTTCAGTGGACCTGTAAGACAGATTTGTTAGGACAGTTACTTACACACTGAGAGATAATTCATCTTCTATCCACACCTCTCTATATAGTACAAGGTCTCCTTTGACTAACTACATAAGGCTTTGCTGTCACAGTCTCCGAACAGAGGATACTCAAAATTTCGATGCACAAGACCCATTCTTCAATGGGTTCAAATAGGAGGAAGACAATCCCCAGAGAGGCCTGGTGTGAACAGTTTTCCTCTGAAACAGAGTTACTACAAATTCCCTCCTGGATTTATCTTTGAGGGAGATAAGAAAAGGGAATGAAGATACCTCACACAAAATCACTACCAAAAAAGGTTAAAGGTAACTTCAGAGCTCTGAACTGCATCTACCACTCAAGCTCCTGTCTAGGTGCTCAGCAGTATGCCCATGATGCTCTTGAATCTGTACTGTTCCAAATGAGGGAAGTTGGGAAACATGCTACCTATACTGTTCTGGCATCTTAAGATGGATGTTTGCACTTAACAATGCAAAATAAAACTTTCTATTTTAACTGAAGACAGAGTGTCATCACTCAGTAATTACTGTGGAAACACAAATTTAATGCCTACCAATACATATGTGCCCAGCTCAAAGTTGGGTAGGTTTCAGCTTAAATTATTTGTTTTCTGATTAAAATCCTTAAAAAAAAAAAAAAAAAAAGAAAAAACCCAGACAAACCCAACAACAACAACAAAAACCAAACAAAACCCCAAACAGAACAAACAAATGAACAAAAAACCAGTAGCTATTTTACAACCATTATTATTTCCTCAAATTCTGTTTATTTCCTTGACAGTTCTGCCACATTCCCTTCAACAACCATGTCTCTCTTCAATATTACACCTGGGTTACTACTAGGGTCAATACCGCTCAATATTTTGACTATCAGCCTGGCCTGTGGATCAAAATACACCTCCAGTGAGTTTGCAGATGATGTCAGATAGAGAAAAAATGGTCAATAAACTGGAGGGCACTGTCCAGAGAGGCTGTGGAATCTCCATTCTTGGAGATTTTCAAGACTCAAATAGACAAGATTCACTGCCACCTGATATAAATTCCAAGCACAGGCAACTGATTTTGATGATATCCACAAGTCTCAGCCCACTATAAGTTTTACTGTGATTATACAAAACCCTGTTCTTCCATAAATACTTGCATTGCAGTGCTAGATATTGATACTGCTGGATTTACAATATTATTTTTTCTTGCTTGAAGCATCCTGATCTATTTCATCTATATACACAAATAAGTAAAACAGTATGGACAGAATATCTTTTGGTAGGAACTTTAACTGAATAACGGCTTTTAATCTACTGAGAAATTATAGGGGGGGACAGGGTAAGAAAGATAAGAAAGCTACGAAGACATTCAGAGCAACAGCTCACGTGGAAATAGCTTGATTATGGAGTTTCTTCATAAGTTAAGACTGCAATACCAGTGAGTGGTAATTAAAAGCTTGAAATCTTTTCATATCAGAATTACCTTGAAATGGAGTCTGTGGTATTTATAGACCACTATGAAACAATTAACAAAAGGAAAGACTCAGAGCTAAGCATTCATTCTACATCCATTCTAAAAATAAGTGGTTTATAGTTTAATTGGTTTGACAAACTTATATAAAAGTTTCTCATCACAGAGGTATGAGTCCATGAATACAGGAAAAAACACACAATAAAACCCCAGCAAAAAACAGCTTGTGGGAAAACAGAGTTCAAGACAAAAACATAACCTCATTTGAACTTCAGGAACTTGCATGCAGAGACAGAAATTTCCAAGGAAGTCGGGAAAGGATGGACAGTCAGCATCTATGAAACATCACAAGCTTTTGTACTGCTTCCCAGGAACAGAAATTGAAGAACTTAAGTCTGTGAGAAAAGCCTTTTCAACAAAGCTACTTAATCTAGTTTGCTTGCCAATTGACTATGAGGAGTTCCAGGAGGCATCTCATTTTCTTTGAGCTATTAGCCTAAAACATCAGTGACAGTGATTGTAGAATCTTGGCTGTGCAAAATGGAAGTGCAAACTGTGGCACTGAAGTATTCAACCAGAAGCCTACTGTTTCTTTAGCAAGTAATCAGAAAACAAGTATCTGAAGAGGCTTTTCGGCTTAGAAAAAAAAATCACTGTCTAGAGCTACTCCTCAATTGGGAAAATAATGTCCTGTTTCCAATATCTTTCCCCAGCACAAGTTCTCCAGTGTGGAAGAAAAAAAACCTACTCCCTACACTGAACAAGTAGCCCAAAGAGGCTACTATCCTCTAAACAATTTGTAACTTTCAGACATTTTGAGGAAGTTTAGATTTGTGAAACTTTGGCTATTCCTTAAACTGGGCTCAAATTGTCCTATCTACCCTAAATGTTTTAATTTTTTTACATGGACTGCTCTCAGCCTTATTTATTTAGGCAAGTAGACTAAAAAGTACTTCAATTTACTGAAAGCAAAATGTTTACTAGCTTGATCTCAAATGCAAGTGTGATTTAGGAAGCATGACTGCTATATTAGCATCATGGCACGATTCTTCATGTTAAAAATGATTCACTAAGAATATCCAGGAAAAAGCTGCAAGTGTTGACACTAGGAAAAAATCTTTTTTAAAAGAGTTTCGTTTTAATTTTCAGTGACTACATACTTTAATTGGCAGATTTTAAGCTTCCCTTAACTGAAAACAGTGAAAAGGGAAAGAGGCCGAAGAGCAGGAATTTCTTGTGGCTCTCCACTAATTCCATGCTGTCTCTGGATACAGGTAGATGAGCAGAGTGAGAAGATAGTCAAGAACCATTTGATATTTTGCAACTGACAAGGGAAGAATTTGCTTATTAGCTATGCAAAGTCTGCTGCATTCCATGCTTTGTTATGCCACTGAGCTACAAGAGCTAGTAAAATTCCAAAACAGAAGCCTAGCCTTTTCATCCCAGCTTTTTTTTTCTTCCTGTTTTGGCAGAAGTCACATCAGGAACATCCTGTACCAGCCAAGAGAGTCGTCACAGGCTATTACTCCAAAATTTCAGTAAACGCTCACTAGTCAGACTTCATTATAGTATAATGTAATTATGGCAGCAGTGCCGTTACAGTCCCTTTCATCTCAACAGGATGCTCTGCTCATTCAGAAACAGTTTAGTATGTTTTTCAGACTATGGCTTCAGACACAGACTAGGTACTAATAAAAATAAGTGTATTTCAAATTGGACTTTGAAGTTCATATTCATCCAAAACTTAATCTTTCTTTAAATTGGCAATCTTATGTAACATGCAGAGGAGATAGACTAAGTCGAAAGCATTTAATAACAGGATTCATCCTTTTAAAGAAAAGAGGCTTAAGCTCTATTTATCTTAAATTACTGCCAAACAGCTATCGTAAAAAGAAAGGTGTGGTACTCACCACCTTGGAATAATTCCATTCTCTAAACTGGTTGTCTGACTTCGGAGCCAGCGACGTTGGTAGCTGCTAGAAGATGATGATGAAGAGCTTGGAGATGGAAAAGGAGTAACCAGAAGACTGCTCAGAGATGCTGTGAAGAAAGCAGGAAACCCCACAGATAATGAATTACAAAGAGTGCTGGTTAAATATTTTTCTAACTAGGAACAATTTCTCACAAATATTGCTCTTGCTTGCTGATCTTTTTCACACAACTCACTTGCAACAGGAGAGACAATTATTTTAAATAAAGCTCACTGCCTGAGGACATTCTTTTGTTATAAAGTCAGAGATCTTCCCTACTAGAACACACTAAAATTTTTTAAAGCATTCTGTCCCAAGAGGTGTTGCCCTTCTATTACAATTGACAGGACTTCTGGTCTTCTGACACCCTTCTCTTATTCAGTGCAAAAAAAACCTTCTCTTCACTTGCTCAAGTAAAGGATCAAACCAGTTCTTCCTCCAAATGAGAAACTGGTTAAGGACCCAGAACATGGTAGCTGTAAACAAAGAACAGAATTACAAATATTCTTGCATTAAGGCTTGGGGCAAATACAGAAGGAAAACCACCTAGCAGATCAAAACCATTGTGGTTTACAGGTCATAAGGTGCCTATCTTTCAGGTGAATCACTGCACTGAAGAATTGTAACATAATTACAAAAGCATGCAAACAAGAGACAGCAGATACCTGACCGAGCAATGCCGCTGTCTCTGTCCTCATTTTGTCCTCTGCTAGGCATATCGACAGGTGTGCTGTGTGCTAAAACAAACAGATAGATCAACAGAAAATATTACATAACTCATCATACTGTTTGTCAGCATTTAAAAAAATGTTTATGTCTAAAGGTCATACAGGAAAATAATTACATCCTTTACTCTTACTGCAAATCAGCAGCATGGTGCGAACAGAGGCGGCAGCAAACAGTATACCTACACTGAGTATCATGTTACTAGAGGAAGGTTATTTGCCCCAATGCAAATGTAAAAACATCTCTAAGGAGCTTAAGAATACAAATACATTATTTGCATCATCAGAAATCAGATATGCTTTGAAAGTGAGGGCTCGTGGTAAGCTCACCTGTCACTCTTGACAAATTTTTTTGAGTGTGCAAAATTGTCATTTAACTTCATTTAACAGGTTAACTTCATACTGAAATAGTCAAATACAAGGTCCATTAAAAGCTTCTGTTTCGCTCCCCAAGCAGAGATTTACTGTCCTCAAAGCCTCACAGTAAGAAACATTCAGCCTACGTCATATTACATTGAAGTGTTAGTAGTGCAGAGTCACTCAAATCGTAGAGCATGCAAGATCTGCAAAGGCTGTGAAGAAACTGCATTGGTATTTCAGTTCGTATTTTTGCAGTTAAGAGAAGTAATTGGGCCTAAGATTTACCCACCTGCATGGGTCATCATTATGCCTGTAGACTTTATGCAGCTTAAAGTTTTGAGAATTAAAGAAATTGATATTGTTAAAGAAGGACCTCCTAGATTTAGCTCAAAAATTAATTTTGAATGTATGCCATCAAATTAAAAAAAAAGGTAGCAAGAGGTAAGAGAAGAAAAAGTTGTACACCAGCAAGACACCTGCACGCTAGCAAGAAACCAGCAATAAGCCAGGAAACATAAGTTCTCTAAGAAATATAAGGGCTAATTTATTATTAAAAACACTGCATAAAAATATCTTTAAAATTAAACATAGTACTCAGAAAATAAATATGGACCAAAACCAATCAATTTAGCCATTTTTTTTGAAGAAAGATTTTTTAAGTATATGCCAGATATTTCTGTTGTTACTATTTTAGCCCTCTGTTTCTAGAGAGTAATTATGTATGTCCTGCAAGGATACAGAAGGAGCTGGATTTGTGTGTGCAAATGGATGGGTCACACTGTGGCTGGCATTCCACACAAACCTGCAAAGAAAGAAGCACTGCGGATGAGCCGGAGGGGACCTCCTTCAGACACACCCTGCAGCAGTTTGCTGCTACACAGCTGTAACACACCTAGGAAACAAAAGCAATGTAGAAAAAAACACAAAAAAAAAAGCAAAAAAAAAGTTTAGAAAAAAAAGTACAAAAAAAAGTAAAAAACACAAGGAGGTGATGTACTGGGGAAAAAAAACCTTAAAACTTAACGAACAGATGGCCTTATGTTGTCAGAACGACATAGAACCTGGAAATATTTACCTAAATTACTTCCACTGCGACAGGTTCCCAAGCCATTCTGATTTGAGCTCAGTTTTCCCAGGCTGGGATCTTGGTTGATGTATTCAAAGCTATCTTGCAAGCTAAAACAGGGGGAAAAGCCAGTGTTCCTTAAGAATACAATCAATAGGCATTGATACTAGCTTAAGAATAAGGTTCATTTTATAAATAAAGAAGGCTGAACATGAACTTTACAATCAAATTCAAGGACAAGTACATTTCTGAAACTGGAATGAAACAGGCATTTATTCCTTATATACTCTTCCTCTTTAAATTATTAGAAGTTTCTTTATGTCACATTTGGGATTCAGTTTATTCACATTTGCCCATTTTGGGGACAAGGAAAAACAGAACAGATGAGAAACAGTGGATTTGTTGAAGGAAACAGAAGTAGAGTATAAGGAAACAAAGCACTCTCAACAAACATACCTTCCCCACATTTCTGATAGCAGGAAGATACAGAGGCTTTGATTGTTCAAAGCACCTAACCTCTCAACTTTACTGCATGCCCTGGACAAATTAAGAAGCAGAAATTTGCAGAGATTTTTTTTTATTAAAAGCTTGGGTAGCCAGACTAGGATCTATTAACAGAATCCTTTTCCACAGCTGCCACTCCTAATTCTTTTCTAGGACTACAAAAGGAGAAAGACAGACAGACAACTGCATTGGACATGGAAGAAAAAAAAAAAAAATCTTCTTACTTATTGTTGCTTCCACTGAAGCTTCCTACCCTGGCTGAGAAGACTTTACTTATCATCAGCTGTGGGGGAGAGCTGAAAGGATAAACAGTCATTTCAGTGAATCATCAATTCCAAGTGCCTGACAAGAGAGTGCATCACAGAAAAGGACACTCACCGTATGTAGTGAATTTTCAAGGTGGAGCCTTTGTAACTCATTGCCACTGAGCCAAACATCATTTCTCCCAGCATATTGACATCAGAGGCTGGCCTGGTGTACTACACAGACAAGATGGGAAGAGCAAAGTCAAAAATAACTTGGCATATTATTTCAATTCAATATAGTGTCATAGTGCTACATTTTGAATGGAGAGTAAGATCAGTGTGGTTTTAACACACTGAATGCAAGTATAAGCAAGGACAGCCAGAAGATGTATTCCGTTTTGCTCACTAGATGAGCATTATTACCCTTGTTCCAGGGGGACCTCCAAAGGCAAGAAAGAGGAAAAAAGATCTACTGCATTTCCAAAGAAAAAGCTGTGTCCAGCAACATTCCCATATAGCAGTGTTTGATGAAACCTGAAGTGTTAACAGGACTTGGATTCTGTGGTTTGGATCTCCAAACAAACTACTTCCTTATCCAAATCAGTATATTCTCCTTCCCTGCCCTTATAGAAAGCTTCTTGGAAACATTTTTTATTGGAAAATAGCTTGTGATTATACTTAGAAAGGCAGTCTTCAGACCAATTGCTTATTTTGTTTCAAAGACTGATCATCAATAGCAAATATGAAGAGAAGTTTGTTAATTCTGAGGGAAATCACTTACCTTCCAGTTAAATATATTTTTTTTTCCCACCTTAATCTATACATGCTGCAAATTACATTTTTCTAGCTAAAATGCTAATGCTTTTAGTGAGAAACAGCCAGAGTACCTAAAAATTAGCTCTCTTAAAAAACAGACTAAAGGGATTCTTAATTTACTCTTTCAACAGCTTCTTCAGAACTAACCTGAAGCATAGGTAGACAAGAACAGAGAATAGTATAGTGGTTCTTATGACATTGACAAGATGTTATTAGATTTTAGATTAGATTTCACAGCTCCTTCAAAAATAAGACCAAGATAGACCAAAAGATAGAGATGCACCCATGTGTTTTTATTCTACACCACTCCAAGGATATGACAGATATTTCAAGGTTCAGATTAATTTATAATACAACAGAAGTGTAAGTCATTCAATGTAAGTGAATGCTTTTATAAACTAACTTCTTCAGTAAAGTGAATAAATAAAAGCAACAAAAGTAATGATTATTACCTGATACTTCGGTATCTGTTCTTTGATATTCTGCATACAACTTATTGTGGGACTGTGGGAAGAAATATTGTTCCCATTGCTTGCCTGGCAGTTCTTGGCACAAGTCTTTACAGAAGCCTCATCTGCCATTTTCTATGTTGAAACAGAACAATATGATAAAAACTATTAAAGTCAATATAAGAACTCCCATCTCTAAACGTACCATGGCACGAATTTTCTTAAAACCACAGGAAAACAAAAGAAATTAAAAACCACAAATTTATTTGGTCTTATATCAGTTTTAAAATATTTTATAAAATGCCAGCATCAGAGCAAATGGAGAACTATCATCACATTCACAATGGCAGATAGGTTTCATAGTATCACACACAGTTTGAGTAATTAGCCAGTTTCATGGAAAGATCATTCCTTTGAGTTATGAATTACTCTTTGTAACATTTATCAAAGTTTATGTAAACAAAATCTCAGCTTATGGGTTGCTTACAAACCAATTCTTGTAATCATTTGCACAATTAATCACTCAAATTGCACATAACTTTTGCTTCCCAAATGATTAACAGATTTCTTAAACAGAAGAACAACCAACAGAAACAAAGGGTGAATAATGTATCATTTGGTAGAATTAACAGGTTAAAGGCAAACAATGTGTTTGAATATTCAATGTAAATAAGCTTTACTGTATTTCAGGAAAATGCATGAATGCACAGTATACACACACCTTCTTGATTTCAGTTTAAACAGGACTCAGCTTGAGAGTAAGTCTGCCTCAATTTTAAATGAATCAAGTTTTAGGCTTGCTGTTTGATAATATATCAAACAAACGACCAGACACTCAAAATCACTTTTAACATCTATGTGTTTGCACTGCATTCTAAGTGCTTTAGCTGTTTTAAAAGGGTACCTAGTTTAGTGTCTAGCCAAAAAAGAGATTATAGCCTGTATCATGTGTTATGAGAGTGGCTATAATCTGTTTTATGTCAGTGTTGCATAGAGTTTCTGATCGGATACATTTTAGTTAACTTTTAGCTTAAAGTATTCAAGTAAGTGGAATAGTTTGAATATTTAAATGAAGTCAGAAATATATTTCTTCTTCCCATGCTGTGTGTTTTAAACCAACTTAGAGATACAAAGTAATGACCTTGATTTTGGCGGGGGGAAGAGGGGGGAAGCAAGATTAACAGACCAGTCTGACCCATTTACCCTCTTAAGTAGATGATCAGACATCAGCTGATGATGCTCACCAATCTTACTGATTCAGCACAATGGTATATTTACAGTGTGACTGAAACAGAGATTGTCGCTTTTTAAGCATCTTGATAAGTAATTTCTACAAGTCACGACTATTCTTATATAGCTTATACAGCTATATACAGAGTTCTACAATAAACCATAGTAGTCTAGTAAGATGAAGCTGTTAGTTCTAAAAAAACTTCAAAACAAACAAAAATTTGAAATAATTCAATGTAAAAGAGAAACATGGAGGTAGTAGGAAAAAACCAAGCAAAACTACAACAAAACAGGAAACACTATTGGTTTAGTTACCTTAGAATCACTTAAGTTTGCTGAAAGTATTACTCCACAATTTGTGTGCCTGGAGAGCAGCAAAAAGAACTTGCATCTTGACAGCATTTGCTCTTGCTTCTATGTGTGTCACCAAAACTTACATGGCCATGTATCACCATGTGTCATTCTTCACAATATGGCATGGTTAGCCAGGGGAGTTGTTTTAATTCATATAAAGACAACAACTTGACTAATCCAAAACACCAGAGGAAGAAAAGCACCTTTAGACATGTGGTAGACATTACTGGAACAAGGGGACTGCACAGCCAGGGCTAACAACAAAAAGCAAATCCAGTCAACATTAAAAAGGCTCAAGAAATACTTAGTTTAAAGGAGTATAGATTTCTTTGCCAGAAAGCAAATCAGATCTAAATTGTTAAGTTTCAATAACGCATTTATATCACAAATACCTAATACCAGATATGTTCACAGGCTTTTTGGAATCTAACACACTCTTGTTGTAGCTATCACAGAATAGCAAAAGATAAAGCAAAGATCACAAGATTAACAAGTTGATACTGTCCTATTAGGACAACAGCAAAATTAACATTTCATACCTGAACCACAGTTTCATCAATTTTGCGGACTGCTTTGGAATCAAATAAGACCTGTCTGCCTCTCCTCTCACAGTCCTGGTAAACTATCAGGCGGATTTCATTCAAGTCAAACTCCGAAGAGGACCAGCTATGGATTAGAAACACAAGATGTTAAAATAGTGTGCTTACTTTGCAGGTTCATCTAAGTGAAGAAACAGGTATTATGCAAATACAACTTTTACTCAGCATTTACAGGATCCAGAGTGCAATCATTTAACTCCGACCAAAAGGAACTAAGCCCAGTGTCACTGCTGACCCAAAGGCAGGAACAGTCACACCAATTTTCATCCAATCTTTTTTCAAAATTTTGCAGAAAGAGAACACAAAACTTTGTCTCAGCAATCTGCCTTAGGGCTTGACTACTCCTAAATTTCTTTGTACATAGCCTGGATCATCCTTATTGTAAGGTAGGTGTACTGTTTTGTTCAATACTCTTAGTGGCAATAAAATACAATGGGTTACCATTCTCTCTAGCACAGCGTTTCAAAAGCACAAGGTTTACACCCTCCCACATCCTTCTCTAAACAACAGAAAGCCAATTCATTTTGGTCTATTCCTGACAATATCATTTAAGATTTTCCCTAAGTTTAAGTCTTGCAACTGAAAGACAAGGTTTATGTTGTTCCATTATTTTTCCCCTTCTTCTGAGACATTTCAGGGTTTACTGAGCAGCCATAGATTACTGAGACTTGATCTCCAACTACAATGAAATTCATTTCGTATATGAAATCAAGATACCACAGAGATTCAACCTGAAGAAAACAACTATCTCAAGCCAGAATCTGCCCATTCCCCAGAGATACAACATGGCACACAACTTGGCTGATTGCACTACGGCAAGAGGCTGAGGAGCACAACTGCAGCATGGCTACAATGACAAGAAACCTTATTTACCAATTCCAAAGGGAGTCAGTCTGCACATCAGAGTATGGAGGTTTGCTTGGTCTCAGCTTCAGCCACAGAAAATGCTTTTCATGTTATGTAGCTCACAAGCTGAAATTAATGGAAAAAACCTACTACTGCATAAAGCAGTGCCACGCAACACTGATGCTCAGCCATATTGCCTCATTCCTGACCTCGATGAACTGCACTGAGGGGGTAAGAGTACAACTGTTATTAATAGTTTTTGGTTTAACAGACTTCAGTCAAGGCCACACTGATCTTCCACCCAAACGGAAGTTTCATTTAGGACTTCTGCCAAACTGTGCCTACAGAATAGGGAGGCAGAGAATTGAGAAGAGCATAAAACCCTTATACGGTTGAAACACTAGAATTTCTGAAGCTATTTCTTTTTATTACTTGCTCTGTTAACATCCAGAAGCGAGGTAAACACTTTCAAATACTGCTAGAGTCAGTAAGGTAACTGTGGATAACTGCTTTAGGAGCACACTCAGACTTTTAAATTTAAAATCATTTTAAGTAAAGGCAGCCTAATTTCCTCTTTGTGCTCTTTCTTGGTAGCTAAAAAGAGAAATAAGCGTAAATAGGCATCCTTTTCAACCTGAAAGACCTCATTCTGGAAGGTTTCATCCTACTTTCAAATATCTTGAGACAGAATAAGCCAGATACCCATTGCCACTGTAAGGTACTCTGATACGAGTATGCTACATGTACATAATATGCAAGGTTCCAGTACACTTCAAAGCCAGATTATGGAATGCTGCTAAAGGCTGTTTTGCCATCCACAGTGAGGAAACTTCTTGCTGTGTTTGTAACATGTTGCCTCCAAAACTGCCAGGAGCGCCAGGAAGATTTCTTTTCAAGTTTTCCCTTTCAAACAGAGCCACAGCATTAAGTTCACCTGCATGAGACCAGACCTGATACCATTGTTGATAGTTGCCCAACAAAGATCCTACATACCTCACATATACAGAGAGCTGCAACTACACCATCTGTTTTAGAAATCTGTTACTAGTTTCTCAGCCCACTGCCTCTGCAACGCTATTACAAAATCCAGTTATGCATGAGTACACTTCATTCTAGCCTGCCACATGAATCTGATGCTCTTCAGCTATCTACTTACACGCTTTCTGCAACAGGTGATCTCAGGTAACTATTCTGCTTTCTTAAAAAGGCTACAGGTCTCCTTTTAACTACTAAGAAAAGGTATATCTCTATGGCCTTAGTTAAAATTCTATGCAAGAGTAAAGCCTTATTTATCTCCAGGATTAGCACAGCAGCATCAATACTTCAGACTACAGGACTGCAAGTCTAAAATGAGAAAGACTCATTTTAGACAGACTGAGCCAATCTGGCCCTGCATCTGCCCACCGATGCAGGGTTGCATGCAGGTTGGGTTGGGTTCCATGAATTCCGGTTTCCTTCCCTCACTGTGCACTAAAGCAAACTTCATGTTGTTTGTGCAGTGCCAACTTCTGTATAAGATTTTATGCTGACATAGAAGCCAATTCAACAGCCTGCTGAAGTGCCTTTTCCACGCAGTATGTTAGAACTAAAGACTGCTGCAATCTGTCATAACTACAGATTCTCTAGTACCAGACAGCAACAAGCTAAGTTACATAAAATCTATCATACAGAGCTTTATCTGACTAATAGGTCAAATCTAGGGAAGTAACTTCCACTAATGCTTCTTACAGTACTAACCAAATATCAACCTTATGTTTTAATGAAGTCTTTGCTTTCAGGTTGTAAATTACCCAGAACAAAGATGCAGTTCCTGCAGCAGTCCTACCCATTACAGAAGAGTTCCATCCTACTAAAACCGCATTTGGTAACATCAAGCATATCTATAGGCAATTCATACAGGCATATAAGTCCATGTAGTCTCATTACTTCCACGTGGAATCTAGCACCAGGCCCAAGACTAGTCAGATGACTGGGATGTTTATCCCTGTCACAAAAGCTGATGAGCAGACTGCTTACAGTACTTCCACCCTTTATTGTTTAAGCCAGCTTATATAACAGAGCCCCCAAAACAGGGACAGCAGGAATATTCAATCATCTCCTAAAAGCACAGCGTTGAAGAACACAGACAGTACACAGATTCTTTGGTCCACTCTGTTTTCACATGTATAAAAACCAAAACACAAACCATTACTTTCTTATCTCTGTATCAGCTTCCTGCTTATTTAGATACGCAAGATCCTGCATATTCCTAAAAATTAGCTGAATTAATTAATTTGAGTTTGTGCAGATGTTCACATGTCAGGTTAAATGTGGCTATTCTGACTGAACATGTTTTCTTATTTGACCACAAAAATTAAAAGCCCCATATAACCTTTTGCCCCTTTTTGTAACTATGTGACCCTTCCTTTTGCTCATGTCTGCTCTGGCAATTCTTGGACCCTTCTGTAAACTGAATTCCCTGCAGCAAGAAAAGTGTGTCCAAGCACCTGAAAGTGGACCAGAAACATAGCTGGAAAAAGAAGGAAGAAGTAGAAAGCAATGGAATCGCCACCTCTTAGAGGCAGCATGACCTACACTCACTTTGTCCATGGAACTATACACCTTTGGGAAAGGGCAGAAAGAAAACGTTCCCTATGCATTCCAAATAAGTATTGAGGCTAGTTAGAATGTTAATTGAGTTTTCTTGTTCCCAAGTCAGTTCTCTGCCGCTTATTGAGCTAACTGACACCCTAAGGGGAGCCAGTTCCAAAAGGACTGGAAAGGGGGAAAAGGACAAAACCATGATGCCAGAAATCAAAGGAAGAAGTGGCAATGTAATTACCTCTTTCAACATCATGGGCTTGGCTTATCTAGCTCACCTTCAGACTGTATCTTTCCTGCATGCAGAAGATGCTAGAACTAATAAACATAAATTTTCAACTCAAAATAAATAAATAAAATCAAGCTGTCTGTGTTCATACAACAGGAGAACCAAGTCTACTAAAGATACTAAAATACTATGGATTTTTTTTATTTTTCGAAAGAAAGCCACAAGTTTGGAACATCTTACAGATAGCCTGAAAAGTTTTTTCCCCAGATTCCATATTAAGCTTAAACACGCTTTACTTCCTCTTAAACTGGCATATAAACTACTTTCCTTTGGTTCGTTCAACATTTCTTCAAATATATATATGTGTGAGACATGGAGGTAAAGAAATCTCTCTTAGGGGAATGCAGACTCGTTTGTTTCTGGAAAAAAGCCACAAAAATTCTGCCTCATTCTGCCCTGAATCAGTACTTTCAGTTAATACAGATCTCCAAAGGCTGATCTTTACACAGAAAGCTTTTGCTTCACGTTCATTACAATCAGCATTCATGCAATAACTGAAGAGTGACCTATTAATTTATATCCAAAAACTACTTCAGCTGACCTTAAACTGTTTTTGAAAGTGACTAAGCACTCACTACTTCAGTGTAACATCTGTAGGCTAGAGAAACAAACAGGCTGTAACATCTCCATATACCTATATATGTATTTATATTTTTCTGTTTCTTAGACCAGCAATCCTGAATATGTAGAATACGAATCGTAACACACTTGGGTGCCAAGATCTAGAAAAAGCTACCCTGAACCATATTCCCAACACAGTTACATAGCTGTAAAGACTCAGACATTAGAGACATGCTGGCACACATCTGAAAAAGACACCACAAAAGTTAAAGAAATTGTTCACACTTCAGATTACTTTGACGTAATGCTTGATCTAAAGGTAATTTACAAGTAAAACAGAGCATCCTCCTCTCCATTCTTCCCCCACTTCACAGCATTCCCTCCTGTCTGCTCTGCACACTGTTACTACTTGATCCACTAACACAGGGGGTGGCAAGAAAAAGAGGGCAAACTAATTAGAAAACTAGAAAGAGAAGGTAAGATTATTCAACCTTAATTGAAAAGATCACCCTGCATGCCTCAGTTTGCATATACATAAATCTCACATATCAGAGATAAGAATGTAGATTCAGTTTCAAATAGGAAAGACTTTTTTGAGTTTCAGTCAGCATCATCATCAAGAATAAGCTTCTAACAGAACTTTCCCAGTTATTTACAAAACAGCCTTTCAGGAACATAATTATAAATCTAGTATTAACTAAAAAAGTCTACTCTTTGTCAAGAAAAAATTACATGCATACCTGTTTTGCAGCAGTCTAGTCACTTTGCTCGTACAGCTGACACACTGGTCTCTCAAAGACTTTCTACTTCTTTCATCCAGTTTAGTACAGGAGAGATTATTTCCAAGTAGTACATCGTTGCTGTTTCTTCCTCTTTCTATTTGTCCCCCAGTGCCATTTGTAGCTTTTGGTGTACCCCCACACATTTTCTTAGCTACAAATACTCTTGTAAAGCTCCCTCAAAGAAACTAAATACCTGCTGAGGAGGTACAGCCTCAAGCAGATTTCTTTACTATTGATCAACCATTAACAATGGTAATTTACCATCAGCTGTCTTCCCTATACAGAAACCCAGTCTGCTGAATTTCCCACTAGGGGAAAAAAAGGCAAAGCAACCTTCATATAGTCTATAAGCCATTAATACAGAAAGACAGCTGGAGCTAATGTACTCCTGCAATTATTCCAGACAGAGAAGACATGACTTTTAGGTCTCAGAAGCCATCCTAGACTTGCTCTTGCTGCTGCCAGTTTTTCCTACCAAGCCTAGCACAAGGCTGTAGCAGATACAACAGCTAATATTGACTTTAGCTATGTTTGTTTCCTGGTATGTGATTTAGGTAGCCGGCAATTATGTAGTCACAAGACTGAACCATATGGCCTCTTAAAAAAAAAAAAAAAAAAAGCATAGTTGCTTTTGCAGTGACTCGCCCTTAGTTGCAAGGTTGTTCTAACACTGGCTACAACACCCTGTTAATGGCTCTCATGTGAGCAAGTGTCATCTGACAACCCCTAGCAACCTCATATAGCTTAGAAGCAAGTAAGAATCTGTCATCATTGCCATATGGCTATCAGTTAAAAAAAAACCAATTACCAACACCAAGAAACACCCTAAATATTCTGCGCCATAATGCTTTTACTCCTAAGGACAAACGGGATTTACACTTGACCAAGAGCTTGAAACTACTACCTTGAGAAGCCCTTTTTTAAAAAAAAGTAGAAAGGAAAACAATGAGAAAAGGTTTGTCGCAGACATCAAGTTGGTGGATGAGAATTTATAGTCATGTGCCTATTAAAATAATTTAATGGTAGTGCTGATGACAAAAATATCTAATAAAAATATTTCTGACCAAGTAAATTTAAGTTTTTGAATGGAACAGAGGAATTGGATGTTCTGTCAGGTTCAGGTAATTCTACTGCAGAACAAAGTCCTCTTCCCCACCCCCGATTTTAAAAAAAAAGTTATCCATATATGTCTGCTCATAATTCATGTCTTACATAGCTTTTCCCCCATCAGTAAGATGACAGTTCTACTGCAATTTCCCTTCCAGGTTAAAAAGGGAAAATAACTTTGCTATTAGTCAACCAGAAATACAGCATAGAGTTAGAAAACACAGTAAGATTTCAAAACTTAGTGCTACGTGCTACCTTCTAAATAGCACAGCACTCTTGCTAAAATGATTTTGTAATCTCAGTTAACCCCAACCTCTAAACACTGGACAGATGTCAAGCAAAAAACTAGAGCAAGGTTAGGTTGAACAACTCACTCTGTTGCTGAGGGAAGCCTACAGCAATTAAAAAAAAGCTCAGTTTCAATTCCCAGAGTAGTGACAAGTACTAGATCATCATCACTCCTCCCAAGTGCAGGGAAACAAGTGAAAAGCTTTGGCCTGTTCTCAAGTGATTCAAATGACCTAGGAGAGAGCAACCCCTAGTCCTCACCTCACCGAGGAGGACTATAAACATCAGTGTTCCTAGTCATCTTTGAAGTGCGAATGAAATAAGCAGCTGAGGGCCAGGTTCTTACACTTCCACTAAGATCAGCAGTTAAAAGCCTTCACTTCTGTCCTATCTTTTCCCCAAACAAAGCAACACTCACCACAGTATCAAATTCACATCAAACATTAGAACTAGGAATTCCTGTAAGCTCACCAAAAAGACATGCTTCACAACACTACCTCATCTGTAGGTGCAGTCATCTGTAGAATATTATAAATCTCAAAGTACCTGGGGAATTAACTTTGAAAATCCACAGAACAGATTCTCAACAATAAAATAATATCCAAATCCACACATTGAAAACACTCAGAGTCCACAAAGTAGATAATACATAAAATGGAAGAAAAGCATCTTGCTCTCAAGATATAACCCTCTGGAAAGCAGAGTTTAATCACACTTTTTCTAGGCTATGTGACAGCAAGTCACCTGCTCTGTTTGTAGGTCATTTCCTGTCCTTCATCCCCATTGAGAGACAACTGCCCAAATGATTTCAACTCAAGGTAACACTTGAGCAAAAAAATTTGGGGTGGGGGAAAGAGGAAATATATGTGATGTAGTTGTCTAATTAAAAATAATTTTCTGTACAACTTACAGCTCTCCACTGTTTTCACATCTAAGAGAATATTTGCAGAGACCCCTGTAAGGATTTATTTTCCCAAGAGCTTTTAGAAGCTGGCTAGAGAAGCTTAGGAAAACAAAGTTTGAATCATATCTGCTGTTTTGGTGAGCATTTGTTTTTGCAAAACATACACTTAGCAAAATTGATACACAAAAAATGCCTAGACCCAGACATTCAGGATTAGTGCCAAACACATGTTTAAAAGACAAAGTGGAATCTCTTTTGGATTGCTTAATGATGATTTCCCCTCTTTTAGTCCATCAAATAGCTTATGTGAAAGATATAGGTTCCCTTCCTCTCTCCAAATTTGAATCATTTACCTTGCACTGTTTCTCCTCTTTTTAAAACCTCAGATATGGAAGAGTTGTGCTGATGCCACACCACATTCTTTTTCCACAATGACTTAAAGAAGTCCTAATATGGTAAAGTACTATTAACCTCAGATGAACTACCTTGTTCAAGCATGATACATAGTTACTAGGTCCACACGAGTTAGGCAGGATACATTGCAGATTAGTCATGCAACAAGTGAAGGAACGTATTATTTGCTGCACTGCTCTCTCTTGGGTTAGATTTTCCTGTAGAAAGAGCTCAGGTAGAGAAAAATAAAATTCTCGGTATTAGATCACTATACAGAAAAGTTACCTGTTTTAGGATAATTCCATATGTTACCGTATGAAATGTAAAACAACATTGGATATATTTGTTCACTGAAAAGTTAGAATTCCACAGACTCCCTGCTTAAGAAAGGAGAATACACTGGATTTTTGTGAGGTTGCAAGCATTTTTCATCATCTTGGTTGCCAGAAAGCAATATCATCATATGCATGCACAAAAAAATGACAAGACACAAACACTGCTGATAGAAGCTAACAAACAGATGTACACAAGTTAGTCACCATAAATTTGCACACATCAGCCTTCCACAAACATAAAGAACAGCCCATTAAACCAGTGTTTCACAACTCAGTTAACTTCCATAAGTTGAAATTGCACAAAAAATGGCATGCATTTAATTGTGTTTTACCAATTTAATTGTGGTTTTGTTAAACTAGGTCTTTAAACAAATGTAAGGTATACAATAAGGTTAGTGCCATAGATCCACCACTTAGTTCTTTCCTCAGTACAGAAAGCCATGTCTAGTCTTAATCAACTTTCCCCCTTCCATCCCACTTTCTGCCCTCACTCCCACAGCTACTGACAGCTGATCCAAAGTAAGTCAAATGTTTTGCAGAAGTAGTTTCATTTATCATTTTCTGACGAATTGAAAATTTACTTATAATTTAACACTCTTCAGGATTTGACTTTGTTTCTTTCCATGTTTATTTTTTTCAAGGCACCTGCAGTAACCAACTTCCAGCTTTCACTGGAGCCAAACAGGCTGAGCCAAACAGCAGCAGCCATCTGGGAGCAAGCGGTGCTGGACACAGCACCTGCGCTGAGTGCTGGGGCGCAGGCAGCCCGGCCGGCTGGGCCACCCCACCTCCTCCAGCACAGGTCTCAGCTAATGCATCATTCCCATGTCACTTGTTCCAGTGGTGCCATGTGACTGGGCCAGCGTCCAGGAACACAGCTACTAAATACAGACACTGCCAAGGCACGTCTGAGAACTGCCTCTGCCAGAAAATGAGATTAATAGAAATCTCTTATCCTACCGGCTTTACTGCCTCTGCCTTCCCCACCTTCTCTTGAAAAGAGGGAAGAACTACACATTGTACATCTGAAGGAGAATTCTGAGCAGAAATGCAAGGCAGAATCTAGTATTTATAACACTATCAGCTCTTGTTGCATTTCAATGCTGTATAAAAGTACTGACAGATCTCAGACCTCAGTGTCTCCTACATAAGTGAGCAGGTCAAGACAGACTACCACACCTTAGGGGCGGTATCCTGAGGCATGGGTTTGCTTGCCTGCTCTTTCCAGTTCCTTCTCCCTCTTCTATAAAGCCCTATTTTATTTTTTAGGAAAAGAAGTCTGTACATAGCCTTCAAGCCTCTGTTCAAAGAAGTAATTTTAGAAAATTAAAAAAAAATTACTAAGAAATAATGTTATTTATTAGATAAAAGTAAATACATATTAATACCAACAGATACAGAGATATGAAGAATGTCTGATGTTTAACATCCCCCCTTCCCACTTTTTTCTAGTTAACTGAAAAATACTCCTTTTGCTAAAACACACACCTTCATTCAAAGTAGCTAAAAACACATGCATATTAACAGCAACCATTTCTTTGCAAATTTCCTCCACTTCTACTATGAAAAGGCTACTTTCACAAGAGGGCTTTGTAAACTCCAGAGGACATGGCACTCTCTCTCAAATTTTACAGCCAAATAAGTTTAGGGTAATCCCTCCAAGGGTGCAGAAAGCATTGCAAATGCCTCCTCGTCTTTGTTCTGAACACACACTCTCACTGCACAAGAGAACGCTCTTCAGGAAGGTAGAGACAAGTGCTATCCGGGGACCTCACATTTTTCTTCCAAAGGAAATTGCTTCAGAAGGGGTCAATGTCAACTAACTCAAAAGCACAAACTCAGCAGTATAATTTCACTTTAAAAAAAAAATTACTAAAATTTACCTGGTTCTAGTTGCACCCTCCTAAATTCCTAACATATGAAAAGGTATGAGATGTGGCTCTCTAACAGTCCTGAGAGCTGAGACCACACAGTTTTTTTGACCAGCTAACATAATATTGGTGACACTTCTGTAAATGGTTATGTTAAAATGTTGTAAGTGCAAGATGTTTTTTGATTCTTTTAAAACAGTTGCTTCAGACTGCAACTGAAAAGTTAGTCTGCAATAATCAAGAAGGAAAGGAAGAAAAACCTAAGTTGAGTATTTGTGAGAATGTACTGATTTACCCAACTAGCAAGAATATGGGAAAAGACACACACAAGAAGCCATGCTTGATCACCCAAAAACTGCTATAGCACGAACAGCAAAGTCCATTGCCTCTGTCTAGATGAATGCCAGGAAATCCTGACTTAGATTGAATGAAGTGATAACACAGACGGATATAACGTCAGCTCCGGCATTTTTCACTAGCTATAGCCAAAAATATGTTTTGCTGCTCTTGTTGTTGTTATGATAACTTGTCTATTCCATCCAAAACACTTTCCTTAACCCTCACTTTTAGACAGCATGGAAAGTAGCTTGCTAGTAACTAGCACTGAATCTTGTAGTCTTGGACACATTTACTTTCAAGTTTCACTGGAAAGGGAAGGAGGAACCATATCTTGGGACCATGTACAGAAGATCAGGGTAATTAAATCACTCACACCATATACATTCTCAATGAAAAAGACTACACACAAAACCAACCAAATAAACCACAGTCCTGCAGCTTACTGGTATGGGCAAAACTAACCTTGCTGCAAGCCACTATACCAGAGACTCATGTTCTGTTTACTACCAATTGCGTAGGACTTTGAATGTATAAATAGTCATTAAGTTATGAAACAGTTTCCCCTCCTTAAACCGCTCAACCACTCTAACTACTCACATAGAACCCCAAACATTTTCTCAAAAACACTGGTATTATAGGAGACTTAAAAGTTTATCCAGTCAGGTTTGTACATAATTACAGTTGACCACACCCAGTAACATGCTAAGATTTGGCTGCCAAGTATCTGTCCAAAAATCCTGAAATATCTGGACAAAAAAATAAAAATCACACACAATGATCCAGTTGCAACCTTGTCCCGCAATAGGAAACTGCTTTGCACATTGATAGAAACAAATTTCAGTCAGCAAGCTTATGTAGCAATTATCTATTCAGACAAATTACAAGCTTAACTCCTCATAAGAAGGTAAGAATTGGTCAAGCTCCTTTAGTGTTCCCCAGAAAAACACTGTACAAGAAAATAGTTTATAGCAGACCTGACTTACTCCTGAGATGAAGTCTACCAGAGCAGACTTACTAGGAGCCTTCTTAGAAGTTACAGATTCAGGATAATTTCATTTAAATACAAACAAAATTCACTTTCTTTTGAGTCAAAACTGGGCCCAAGGATACAACTCTAATTAAGACTACAGTCAACTTTTAGTACTTCGGTAATGCAAACAAAAAGCCACATTCAAATCAAGTTTCAATCAAAATTCTAGTTCACCTGCCAACACCACATTTCAATACAAATAGAAAATTATTTCTTTAAGCATTAAACAAAGTTTAATTCAGAGGTTCAAGGCATCTGTGACATTCCACACAGATGTGTTTTGCTTAAAAACAAAGGAATTGAGCAGATATATTATCAATGTGCATGTGAGTTCATTGAGCTGACTGATTGTTTCAAAAAACCCATGTCCACTACAAAGTACATTGTTCTGATTGCATTTTCCTCTCCTTTGTATACCTATTCCTGCATCCATTATCCAGTTCAGCTACACATATGCATTTTACAGTTACCAAGTGTCACCATAAAGTGACAAACAGAAAAAGCTATTTTCAAATCAACATAATTTCTCTAGTTCCACTCAAAAGCACTCCCAAACATATCCCTGTCTCTAAGAGTCTGCATATAGGAACTTCATAACACAAGATGCTTAGCACCTGAATTGTTTTTGAACTCAACTGTACTCTGATCTAGTCCACAGTGGGTGACTGACATATATCCCCACGTCTCCCAGATACTGAATTCACCAGGTTTTACTCACCCACACCAAAACTGGGAATTATATCTAAAATCATTTTAGCGCTTAGTAAGCATGACGTATATCCACAGCCAAATCTCATAAATAACTTTGTAATAAGAGAGGGTTACTTTTTCCAACTCTTTAACTTGATGTAACTCTTAGCAGTTAGAAGGCAGAGGTGGCACTCCTGAAGCTGTTTCAACTGGCTAACATATGAGAACAACCTTCCTCCAGGTTAAAAGCCAAGACCAAGTAGGAGCTCAGATGCATGTCACTATGGTTGTCCACTAAATGAACTGATTACCAATTCCCTGCTCTTTATTCCAGCCTTCTCAACCCAACTGAGGATTAGAACATATTAGCCCTCCATAAGCATTCCTGCATTGTGTGACAGCTTAACACAGACTGGTGTAAGAAGAGCTGGGTTCTATCACTGACCATTACACAGAGATGACTGAGAAGAGCTTCAACGCTCTCTATTCCATCAGTGCTGCTGTGGAAGTGACAAATGTCCAGCCAATAATCGATTTCAGCAGAGCATGGGAGAATGCAGTAACGTCTTGTACCACTGCAGCCATTCACCAAGACCAGAGTCTTAACACATGTGGACTATGCTGCTGTACAGCTGAGCAGAGTGGTCTCTGCACCAAACTCGTTTCTTCCTTGTGCCTACATCAGAGGTCACCAACCTTCCTTTGCAGCAGCCTCACAGGTCTCTGCCCAGCTTGTTTAAACCAGTCCTGTTAAACAAGACAGAATTTCAGAAACAAAAGGCCCATGACCTTTCCTATAGTAGGATTTGCCTTAAAAAGCACAACCTATTTTAAAGGGCAACTTAGAGAGCAGAGCATTAAATGTGAAGATTTTAAAAGGTCATTTTGGGGGAATGTGAAAGGAAGGGCAAGGGAATATGACAGAAACAAGTAACCGATCAGCAGCATTAGTTGGACAGGCTCAGCTGCCCACACGGAAAAACAGAAGACACAACAAAAATCTGTCTGAATATAAACTAATTTCTGTGAGTTGCAGATTTAAAAAAAATTCCATAACTGTCTCTTCCAGCCCACAGAGGGCTTTAACATTACAACATTAAAATTCTGTAAAGTGAAATAATAGTAATTAAAGAATAACTCATTCAGAACTATGTATTCAACAGTTTGTAGATTTTCCCTCTTTGGGGTTTCCTTCCAAAACTTTATCTAATATACTCTGCTCAGATTTTCTGTACTCCTGGAGCTGTGCATTAACAAACCCAACCCCAAGCGTTGAGCAATTTCAGGTGTTGGATAATATCCAGATTCAGAATTCAGTGCAAATAATCTGCACAGAAACCCAGAGCACTGAGTTCATTCAAGCAACTGTTTTCTTTCATAGAAGTCAGTAAACTCAATTAAAACAAAAGCTAAGAGATGTTATTGTAAGAAACTTCCCGTACATTATAAAAAATAAGTACTAATGTGTTCAGATTTCTAATTTGAAAGTGCTAATACCAAATTCAGACTGCTAGAACTTCTATTAGAAAAGTAAATAAATATTGTCAGATTGTTTACTTAATACAGCTGATTTCATTAGCATGTGTGAAACTCCACTGAGCACCTTGGAGGAGAAGTGCTGAACTGTATTAAACTGAGGTGAGGACATCCTGCAGAGAAAGCTCCATACTGATTCAGTAATTACATCACACAGAGCTCAAGTTTCACTTCAGCAGTCTATGGAAGGAAAATCATGAGTCAGTTTTAACAGCAGCAAGTGTGATGTAAAGGCCTCATGCCCATTTATCTAAGAATCTAACCAATATCCAAGAAGTGTGTTGACTGACCAAAAATATTTCAGCTGTTGGTCATGTAAACGCATCCATACTTGTCCTATTTGACGTGGGAAAGGCACAGGCTGTTACCAAAACTCCTAGGCTAGTCCACTCAGTGCCTCAAAAGAACACTTTGCCTTGTAACCTGGAAGGGAGCTTGTCCTATGACCTCAGTCTTGCATATTAAAATATGACATTGTTATGGTATTCGAGTGACAAACCCATACAAACAGGGCAAATGGAGTCACTTGAGAAAGGCACTGTTAAGGTGAGGAGAAAGCAGAATAAAGAAAAACCTGAGCCTGAAGATTAAAAAGCAGCATAGGCAAAGCACACATAGAGGATGTGTGACAGGCAAAAGGTGAACCACCATGTCCATGCCTGTTAGTCAGATCAGCAGTAATCTGACACTATCACAAGAAGCACAAGAAGAGCAGATAGACATATTTGCTGTCTTCACACAACAAGTATCCAATTCAAAGTCCTCCTTTTCTTGCTTATTCTCTCTAGCAAGCCTGTTAACCACCACCCTACAGAACTGCATTCCTCTTCTTTTGCCTAACAAGTGTACCCATGGAAACCTTCACATAGCAAATACTGATAAATAGGACGGCATAAGAACATTCCTCTTACACCACTTCATCTAAAGCAGCATGCAAGACAACAGTGTGCTCATCACCAAGAGTGTACCTGGTAGAAATAACTGTTGAGAAACATAAAACACAACATATGGCTTAAAAACTGAATCTACTCTTCAGAAGCTATCCCTGAACATCACTAAGGTGCAAAGTACATTACAGATGAAAGTACATGATTGTTAGCACCAGAAGGAATACTTAAAGGAACCGGTACATCACCAGTGTTTGTAGCACATGTAGTCATTATTAATCCAAAGAATTTTCTTTGCAAAAGAAGTCCTTAGCAGCTTCAATACTACTGAAATAGCAGAACAAGAAATTACTTTTACGAGAACAATTACTCCATCTTCTGTCCACTCTGACACCAGCTATTTTGTCACATCTCTCTCTGGGCTTTCAGTCTGCTGTTACTCACAGTTCAGACCTAAGCAACAGCTAAAGGCCACTATCATGCACTGAAAACACCTACATCTCACAAAGTGGGATGACATGATGACTAATGATTAAACATTTTTGCCAAACCTCTTCCATCTCCCTTTCCCCTAAATATTTAATAAAGCTATTTTGCAACTTTAACTTAGTTTACATAAGAAAAGTTACAAAGTTTATGTGATCTTCATGAAGCCAGCCTCTCTTGGCAACAAAGCTCTGCATCAGTTTTTTAAGTGTTGCTCTACAAATTCAGCTTTTATGAATGATAGTCTACAGTTTTTCAGCCCCAAGCAGCTTTATTTTCTCATTCACATCAAGCCATTTATGTGAACTGATAAGTATTCCCCTACAGCATTAGCATCACTGTATTAGACTGTAGTGTATCCCGCTTTAAACTCTGCTACCGGCAAGGAAAGGTAGCTCCAAAGCTTTCTGTCGCTACTGTTCCCCAAATCACTTTCCACTGAGCATAGTATGTGGCAGAGTACTCATTCACCCAGTTTTAGGTATGTCAACAGCAAAAGTGCCCTAAGAATAAGGAATCACGAGCCTACTATCCAATTATACATCAATTTAAGAATCAATGCATGGAACTCTGTGCCTAAGTTACTTGTATATCAGAAATAACCTACAGGCAAACCTCATGTGATTAGTAAGGCAATAATGCATCTTTTCATGGAATTAAATTAAAGAACTAAGGTATACCCATCCCCCTTGGAATATCAGTAGCTTGTGCATTTCTACCTATTTTGCAGTCTTCTGCGGTAAAAAAAAAAGGAAAAAGAAGAGGCTGTCTTGCAACTTTAAGAGAGAATGAGTTAGTCTCAGAGCAAATCTAGAGGAAACCAAGAGGTTGTTTTGTGACAGAAGCGTGTAGGGGAAGGAAAATTCAAACAACTGAAGAAGGCCTTAGTTCCTGCAAAGCTGAAAGCCAGAGGACTTGGGGGTTTGTTTGTTTTCCTTCAAAACAGCCCAAGGCTGGAAGTGTAGTTTCCATGCCAAAGAACCATACTTTCAACCACTTCAGCTCTAAGCTGTTTTCTTGAGTGAGGACTAATAAATCTCTTTCTGCAGAACTTACACCTTAGCTCTCATTACTGAGGAAAGACTAACGACAGCACAGAGGTATAATACTGCAATTAAGGCTCACCTTCAGCTGTCAGTGAAGCGGTATATGGCTTAGACTTGCTCTTTGACCTTTCCTGCCCCCCATGCTCAGATCTGGCCCTGGGCTGATTCCCATTCCTACAGCAAATAAAACAGTAATTTTATTTGAAATGCTTTTTGAAGGGTTTACAGCCAGATGTTTAATGATATTTCCAAGTATGAAGATGTACATGTGTGGTCAGCAGTGTTATTGCTGTGTGGCTATCTACAAAGTTTCAAGAAGCTCAAGAAAAATCCAATTAGGTCACAAGAGGTTACGGAGGAGTGTTTCATTTGAACAAAGAAGTAACAAACTGACATGCAAGCCGACTCCAAGCTCACTACTGCTTTTTTTCCTTTTTCAGAAGGTGGAGCATTGCCAGGCTGGTAATAAATGCCATGAAATAATGCTTAGCACGTAGGATCTCACCAAGCATTTCAGCGCTATGACCAAAGAAATTACTAGTACCAGCTGCTGAACAAATGATCTCATATACCAAAGCTAACAAACTGTTACCAGATAGATATCCTGCAGCTACAACACAACATCCACTCTAACATAGACACAAGAAGGAGCAGCTGATACTTAAAGCTGAAGAAACAGACCACATGCAAGTTTCAGACACAGCTGAAATAATACAACTTTTTTTCTAAATGTACATAAAATGGTCCTTCACTAAATATACCAATATTAAAGAAATTTCAGAAGTTACAATGCAGAAGTTATACATTCAGCATGAAAGTAGTCTTCCAAAGACTCCAAGGCAATTATTTGCATTTAAAAACAAAAACAAAACCAAAAACTATTAAAGACTGAAATTAAGGTGAAACCTTAGCCCTCAGCTTAAGGATAACATCAGACTTCATGTTGAATACAGAAAAGCACTGACATGAAATCTCTTCTATAATCAGGTAAACACAATCACAGAAAAACAGCTATAAACTTAAGTAAAATCAAACTATCTGCAACCCATATGAATTTCCTTAAAGCCATTCCCCAATACCTTACTCAAATACATGCTTAGCACTTGAGACATTCTAGTCTTGAGATACTATGTGCTTATACTCTACATTACCCCTAAAACTTAATGGACTGTTCAGCGTGTAAGGAATTGGTTGGATGGTTCCATCCGGAGGGTAGTGGTCAACAGCTCAGAGTCCCAATGGACATCCATGACAAGTGCTGCCCCTCAGGAGACACAGAAAATGGGGTCAGGTGCACCCTCAGCAAATTTGCAGATGACACCAAGCTGAGTGCTGCGGTTAACACACCTGAAGGCTGGGATGCCATCCATAGGGACCTGGACAAGCTCAACAGGAGGGCCCACGGAAATCTCATGAGGTTTAATAAGACCAAGTGCAAGGTGCTGCACCTGGATCAGAACAACCCCCAGCATCAACAGAGCCTGGGGGATGAACAGATCAAGAGCAGCCTTGACAAGAAGGACTTGTGGGTGCTGGTGGAGGAGAGGCTCGACATGAGCTGGCAGGTCAAGGGAGGGGATTCTGTTCCTCTACTCCGCCCTGGTGAGACCCCACCAGGAGTGCTGCATCCAGCTCTGGGGTCCCCAGCACAGGAAGGACATAGACCTGTTGGAGCGAGCCCAGAGGAGGGACACCGAGATGATTAGAAGGTTGTAGCATTTCTCCTATGAGGAAAGGCTGAGAGAATTGGGATTGTTCAGCCTGGAAAAGAGAAGGCTTTGGGGTGACCTAATTGTGGCCTTCCAGTACATGAAGGGAACTCACAGGAAAGATGAAGAGAGACTATTTACAAGGTTATGAAGTGACAGGACAAGGGGGAATGGATTCAAACTGACAGAAAGTAGGTTTAGATTAGAAGTTAGGAAGAAATTCTTTACTGTGAGAGTGGTGAGGCACTGCAACGGGTTGCCCAGAGAAGCTGTGGAAGCTTCCATCCTTGGAAGTGTTCAAGGCCAGGTTGGATGGAGCTCTGGGCAACCTGATCTAGAGGAAGGTGTCCCCATCCAAGGCAGGGGAGTTGGAACTAGATGATACTAAAGGTCCCTACCAACCCAAACCACTCTATGATTCTGCTGAGCACATGACCCTAATGGCACTCCAAAAAAGTGTGCAAACTCCTTTAAACCAATCTTGTAAGGGAAGTAACATTTGATATGGAAATAAGAAATATTAGGGGAATTTAGCCACATAAATACACGTCTTGTAAACAAAGTAATTAGGATTTCCTCAGAGCCTCAGAAGCTAAAACGAAATATACTGAACTACAGCCACTCAAATGTCTCTGTTGAAAGGGGGTGTGCATGCATATATACATACATCTCTATGTATGCATTACACATACAAATATATATTTTTACTTAAGGGAAGCAAAAATCAGTAGTAACAAAAACCAGAAGCTCAAGTGTGTACAAAACTGCTTAGAACAAATGTAATATGTCACTAATACACATCTGTTCTCCAGATTTATAATTACTCTTTTTAAAATAAGTAAGATATTCTGTAATTTTAACTAGTACCTTTCTACCACTTTGGAGTTTCATTATTTTGAAGGGAGGCCTGGGCCAATAGAAAGCCTCATTGTCCTAATAGCTCTATATTAACATTTACATCTCATGTTCACATTCTCCTCACCCAGCAAGTAAGGGTTGTGCTTACACAAAGATACAGTGTGGCCCAACCAAATTAGATACACAGAGTGAATTAATTGGTGCTAAGGACCTGACACTCACACTATATGTGTTCTGGAGTTTAACTTTTGATCAGTTGTAGTCTGGTCCCAGGGACTGAATGCCCATTGGTGGTAGGAGCACACTTTCTAATCTTATTCATTCCAACTGGAATCCAGTTTATGCACTGAATCCACCTGGCTATGCAAGCCAAAGTGCAGTCAGTGGAGACAATGGAGAAGCTTTCTTTAAAAGAGCACTCCTGGTCCAAATTAATATGTTAATGGTCATGCACCCAAGAAACCATTTCCTGTAGCTCCACATTCAGTTATAGACACCATGTCTCCTGCTCTTCGAGGCTGTGCCAGCTCATCCTGGTAAGCAGCATGGACCTTGAAGCTTGCTATTTCCTTCAGAGCTAAAGAATGCAAGCAGCACAGATGTCTGGTCAACATTTAGCTCCCGTTATAGGAGAGGGCACAACAGAACTTGCAGTACTTGTTACAGGCAAACCTCAAGCCCAACTGACGGACCTCTGCAACTGAATTTCTCCTGGTGTCCCTAAGAAGACTAGAAAACACTAAGCTTCCTAACAACGTAGTTGAAAAAAGTTGTCAAACTACATTAATTTGAGGATTTTTGGTGATTCTGCTGTTGTTCAGGGTGCGTGAATACATTTAGGTTTTCAAGGATTTCATAACAACTGAAAGTCCAAGGATACAGATTGTGGTCTTACAGGGCTGCTTAAGAGAGCTAAACACAGCAAGACACACTGAATGTGGAGGGACCTCACTAACCAAAACACAAAGCAATAAAACCTTAAAACTAAAATCCTTAAAAATACAGGCCTGCCATTAGAATAAAAATTGATTCTGCCACTTTGCCTCTAACAGTAAGCAGCAGTATATGCTTAATACAGAAGCTACCAAAGGATTAAGTCTTGCGCTTTACTTAGGTCCAATTGTGTCTCTCCATTCAAATAGAGATTACTGCTCAAAAGAAAGTCTATTAAAAGGGTTGTAGTAGAGCTTCTAAGACCCAGTAAGTATGCTGCTGTAGGTCATCAGCGGATCACTAGAAAGAAAGAAAAAGCATTATAGCATATTTAGAAGTCATAAATAGGAAGCTCAATGTAATATTAACAAGCACAAAAAACATCCACATGTAAAAAAAATAGACAGCAAGGGAATGAGGGAAAAATCAAGGATAAAAAGAGTGAAGGCTACCTCCAGTAGTATTTTAAATATAACAGTTTTTCTTTGAAGCGTCAAATCACTTCAATGTTATTTAAACTGAAAACTTAGTGCAGAATATCTTACCTAAGAAATAGAAAGACAGAGAAAAAAATATAATCCCTAATTTCACAAAATACTCCAGATGGAACAATCTTACTCATTCTAATGGGGAACACACTGTGCAAGCAATCTGCCTTCATGGAGATCCTTGATAGTCCAATACCCTAGAACTAACAGCCCTGGTCTCTGATACACAGTACTTGGCATGATTTTAAGTACAAGGCAAAATAATAGTTCGTCTGGAATTGTCTCTCAGTTTAAATGTGGAAAATTGTTTTCTTTCAAATTAAAGATGATATTTAACTCATAAGGTGAATTACTACCACAAGAAGTAACTAGTAAGTACAGTGTATAGACTTAACAGCTTCCCAAAATTCACCAGCCCTGCTCTCTGATAGGAATGCAGTTCCAATACTATGTCCAATGACATACAAAGGAATCACCTTATAACTCAAACATATTGACGTTATTTTGATCTTATACAATTTTTTCACCATGATCTTGCAACTTTAGCCATGCACATGGCCATGACCCACACAGACCATCTTTGAACACATAATGACTCCACAATTGTCATCTTTCATAACTGGCACTAGGGCACTTTGTGGATCAGAGTATTGTCTCTCTTAGCATTCTTGATAGTTTCAGCAGTGAAAGCCCAGACTCCAACTCAATCCTGTATACCATCTGATCACAAGACCAGTCAACTCATGCCGCACAGAAAAACGGGCACAGAGGTTACGGGCACGCATGTGATTGTCACTGCGCTCACCGGGCGCTCGGTCTTGTGAGCAGCACAGATGTGACAGGAACAAAGCTCCAAAGCATCAGCCTGAACCAAATGCTGTCCCCGAGGTTCAGAAAACAGTAATAATTCAATATTATATAAAGATCACACATTTAAACCCTGAAGTAGCAATTCCTACTGAATCTCACCTTTAAGCATTTGCAATATCAAAAAGAGAGGGCAGTGAAATGGTTAGCGGGTCACCAGACTGCGCACGTGTATTTAGGTCACGACAGTCAAGCCATGTTTTAATTTTCCAGTGCTGATGAGACCCGACCACGAGTTACCGCAGCGATCACACACAATCGCCGGACAGAGGGCCCGGCGCCTCTTGCCCGCCGCTGACCGAGGGGCGAGCGCCCCGCGGCTCCCGGGTGTGCCACTGCCAACAGTGGCCAGAAAATGGCTGAGAGATCCAACGAGAGGGAAGGGCGGGAGAAGAGCCTCCCGCTGCACCCCCGCCGGCCCGGCTGTGCCCCGTCCCCGCCGGCCGCTCCCCCCGGGCACTGGGCGGTGGGGCACTCCGGGGGGATGCGGCACACCTGCCACCCACGCAGCCCCTCGCCCCACCGGCCTCTCGCCGCCTCCCCTGCTGCCCACCCGGGGCAGCCCCCGCCCCGCCGTCGCCGCTCACCTGAAGGCGGGGCCCTCCCCCGGGGCCCGGCCGTGGGGGGCCGCCGCGCCACCGCCCCTTTTGTTGAAGAGCTTCTGGAGCAGGGTGGGGGCCATGCCACCGCCCCACGCGGCGGCGCTCCCGCCGCGCCCCTCGCAGCGGCTCAGCGCGCGGCTAGCGGCGGCGGCCGCGGCAGCATCCCCGGAGCTGCCGCGGAGCCGCCCAGCATTGCGCGGAGGCGAGGAGAGGGGAGGCGAGGGGAGCGCCGGCCCGCTCAGCCGCGCCGCTCCCGGCAGCCGCCCGTCACCTGACCGAGGGGCCGAGCGTGCCCGCCCGGCGGCGCTGACAGCCGGCCGTGCGCCCTCCCGGACGGGGCTCTGCCGGGCTGGGCCGGGCTCGGTTGGGCTGGGCTGGGCTGGGCTCGGCAGCGCTCCCCGCGCCGCCACCAGCCGGCAGACGAGGACGGACCCCGCCGTGGCGCCGCGCCCCTCGGGCGCTCCCCATTGGCTGCGCGGCACCCCCGCCCCGCCCCCAGCACGTGGTAGGGCGCGGAAGCGGCCCTTAAAGGAACACGGGCCCGGCCGCGCGGCGTGGGGAGGGCGGGTGCGGGGTGTGCCCGAGTTACAGCTGTTTTACACACCCACGGTGGGAAGCATGTCCATTTGCATAGAGCTGTGGGACCACAGAACGGCTTGGGTTGAAAGGGATCTTAAAGATCATCTAGTCCCAACCCTGCCGCCATGGACAGGGACACCTCCCACTAGAGCAGGTTGCTCAAGGCCTTATCCAACCTGGCCTAGAACGCTGCCAGGGTTGGGGCATCCACAGCCTCCCTGAACTGTTCCAGCGTCTCACCACCCTCACAATAAAAAATTTCTTCCTAAAGTGTAACCTAAATTTCCCCTTTTTCAATTTGTACGCATTACTCCTTGTCCTGTCACTACAGTTCCTGAAAAGGAGTCCATTCCCAGCTTCCCTGTAGGCCCTTTTCAAACACTGGAAGGTTGCTATGAGGTCTCCAAACATCCATCTCCAGACTGAACAGCGCCAACTTTCTCACCCTGTCTTGGTAGAGGAGGTGCTCCAGTCCTCTCATCAACCTTGTGGCCCTCCTCTGGACTTGCTCCAACAGTCCCATGTCCTTCTCATGCTGGGGACACCACAGCTGGTAGGGTCTCACAAGAGCAGAGTAGAGGAACAGAATCACCTCCTCTGACCTGCTGGCCACACTGCTCTTCATGCAGCCCAGGACATGGTTGGCTTTCTGGGCTGTGAGCTCACACTGCTGACTCGTTGAGTTTTTCATCCACATCCGCACATTGATAGTGTATATTTTATAATACACTTCTCTCTATATAGATCTGTGTTTGCATATGTACACGTGGATATATACGTCCCCTGTATATGTACACACATGTAAATCAGGTAGTTGTGGTTTACAGCAATATGTTTGTGCACTGAAGCAAGGGTGAACAAAGCACTGCCTGCATCAGAGGGGGCTGTTCGCCTGTTTGGGCTGACAGCAGAATGCAGTGCCTCAGTGGCCTCCCATCCTCCTCATGCCAGACAAGCCCACAGCCCCAAAAATATCCATTTGGTTTTTGGAAGCTCACATCCCTCATTTTGCTCCGTGCACCAATCTGTCACCAGTCCAGGAAAGTCTTCATCTGATTTTTTTCTAGTCCTTATATCTGTAATTGAGAGATCCCTGGCATATAATTGTAGAAGTGCTGGGATTCCCTCAGAGAACCTGAACTTTAGTCTTTGACCAGGCAAGTGAGAACATTAGAAGAAGGGCATCTGCTGGGATGGTGCCCATTTTCACTAGTTTCTGTGAAATGATCTATTTCATTCACAAATAATTAGATAATGCTACAGTATTTGGGTGTCATTTGGAACTTTATGTTTGTTTGTTTGTTTGTTTGATTAATTTGGGGGAAAGGGTTGTGTGGTTTTGCCCAGCAGCAGCATGACTCCATGATGCACCCACTGAGAGAAAACTACTTCAAATGCTCCTTTTTAACCAAGTCACTGCACAGTGTGGTGCAACAAAAACCAACCAACCAAGCCAATAAAAACCCCAACCAACCAACCAAACAAAACACCCCACAACCAAACCAAACCAAAAACCAAAAAAATCACCACAAACAAAAAAAACAACCAACGAAAAAAACCGCAAGAAAAGCAGAATCACAATAGCTTCCTGCTCTTTTCAGACAACTGGGAGATGAGACATGGAGAATGGTTTAAATACCATGGTTTTAATGGATCTTTACAATAGACTGCAAACTCAACATCCAGTAGTGACAGAAGAGGTGGTGGAGTCAGCCTTTCAGTGTCTGGAGAAGCTGATTTCTCTTAAAAATCAAGAGATTACATCTACTGGCCTGAGAATATGATCCCCTGTGCCCTCGATAACACCAGATTGAATCACGTAATGCTCAACTGTCTGGAGGTTCATTCTCAGAAGGGCTCTTAACCACTTCATCTGTGAGACTGAATACCCAATGTAAATCTTTCAGCTTGGATGTTATTATTTCCTTTGACTCTTCACTTCCACCATTATCACCAAATGTCCCCAGTCATCAGGGACAACCCACTCAACCAAAGTTGAAGGACAGAAAAGTAAGAGTATGGCAATGACACCACAAGGAAAGGGTCCTCGTGAATAGCAGAGTGTGGCTGGACAAGATGAAAGACATCACGGCTGACATAGTAATCATTGCAAATGAGAATCTAGGTATCCAGCTCCAGAAATAATCACTGGATTGCATTTCTCAAATGACAGTCCTGAGAATCTTAAAAGTTGCAAACACTGTGGCTACCACTCTATGGTCCATCTGCATTAGCAAGGAGTGCTGACCAACAGGGGCAGAACCCTAGACTAAACCAGTTGTCTTAGAGAGCCCAATGTCCACACTGCAAACATTTTACAGGGTTTTATTTTGGACTGGTTGCAATCTAGTCCTGTGAGCACAATGAATGTCAGTGATTGGAGCACGCTGAACGCGTTTCTGAAAACAGCTGGTTTAGTTTCTTCTGAAAATGATACACTTTGTATGCCCACGTGCTACTCCAAAATGTGAAGCATGACAAAGTTAGTGAGGATAACTGGGATACTGACTTAAAAAATGTCAGCGTAAATGCTCCACACACATTGGCTGATGCTCAGTGCAAAATTAATTCTCGATGTTTTCTCTTACTATGTGTAACACTCACTATGGTCTGAAATTGACAATATAACATTAAGATACCAGTCTTCTGAAAGCTATTTCTGAAAAAAAAAAAAACACCAAACAACGAAAAAATGGGGAAAACACAGCAAAATCAGCAAAGGTCTAAAAATTAACTTTCACAGTCAGTATGCACTGTCCCACCCCAAACAGAGTTTGGCTATAAAGAACACCTGGCAAAGCAAATGCAGTGATTTTGCACTAACCCAAGAGTGCAAAATATGCGCAGATATAAAGAAAAAAGCCATACCACCTGCCAAGCAAAGACCATTTACAGCAATATGGTATGTCTCCAGGCCTCACTCTTCTAGGAAATACAGGAAATAAAAATGGCATATAAAAATCAAAAACTTATCGGTAATTTTCTGCCTGAGGGTCAGACTCTTTGTGTGCAGAAAAAGACAATTTAATTGTTCAAACTTCAGTCAGAAAATGAGCCAGATTCTCAATGCAGAAACAGATGAGGCTTTGTTAGGAAATTGCCAATACATAAAAAGGATCATTCAAATCCTGGAATAGCTGAATGCTTGGAAAAGCATTTCTGTGTTTCACAGGGCATAAATCTCTCTAAAGATTCTCTCCTGAGGATGTAGGAACTAGGTTTTACAGCCAGGATAGGCAGGGTTAAAAGCCAAGTCTCTTAAGTCACATTTTGCTTCTCTGTCACTTAGACCTGGATGAAATGATGAGTTCCTTTACAGCTACTTCTCTTCTACCCTGTTCAGTCCTGAATGCACAAGTCCAAAATGTTCCTAAACCTTTGTTGTCAGAACTAGGCTTTGGAGGTACCAGAAAAAGAAGTCAGAGACCAATGCAGGTAAACTCCAAAGATTTAACAAAAAGTTTGTTAATCCAAGCTGTTTGTTAATGATTTACTGTTTAGTGTGGTGGTGCATGTTGTTTAAATTATGTGAACACAGATGAGTCTTGCTACACTTTGTAATGCATCAGCAACAGTTTAGATTCTGTAAAATAAATAAAATCCAGTTTCTAATGTCAATTCAAACATGCCAAATAAAATGTGATATCAAGAAACATCCAGAGTTATTCTCTCTCCATATTAGTGGAGTACAGTAAGTCTACATTACTCTCCACAGAGAATTTTAAAACCTATTGTAAAATGTATCCCACTTCACAAGCAGAAACAGAAACTGACAGAAAAGGAAAGCTGGGATTGCAGCCCCCCTACAACCAGCGTTACTCATCCTTCATTGAAGCGTTACATAATTTGCACTGTTGCTGCAGCAACTTTCCTCAGCCCCTGAACAGTACCACAAAGGTGCTGCTGTAACACAGATAAGCAGTTTAACCGTCTTTTTACATAGATATACAGTCAGGTGAAAACAAAAGACAGTTTGAAGGGAATATATTAATGTAATTGTTTCAAAGTTACTGGGAATTATTGATGTATGTAATGAAACATGTAATTTTCAATAGTCTTTGGTGTTAAAAAAAGAGAAAGGCCAGATAAGGAACGTCTTCTTTTAATCAACACAATATAAATATCAGGTAATTTGGCAAGAATTGGATTGTGTGAAGGTAATAGGTATTTACAGTCCTCTGAAATCATTGCGGTACTTATGCATCTTGCCAAATTTCCTAAAGCAAAAGTACTTCTTCCTCCTGAAGAGCTTAAAGATGTACACACCTGTGAATGTTCAAATACTTGTTTAGAACCTGGTTTGGTTCCTTTTCTCAACAAAGTCATTAGCATTGATAGATTGCTTTTCTAAGTCTCCTGCCTAGGACTCCACCCAAAGTCTAGCTGGAAAACCTCAAGTCCCAGATTTTCAATGGTGAAATCTGCCATGGGCCTTACTAGTTGCTGTTTGCACTCTTGTCTTTAAATCCATGCAGACGTAGTTCACCTTGGACTCCATCCTACCCACATTAGATGCAGACTAAAAATGCTTTCTACATAATCAAGAATGCAGTCATCATAATTGATATTTCAATACTTTTTGGTGGTAACTATGATAAACAGCATTATACATTTACATGAAATTGCAGTAATATCAGGACATACATTTGTATCAAAACTGAGGGCAGGAATTTAGCAACAAAACCAACATCCTGCATTAGCACTGTGGCAGCAATGACCAGCTGTTAGCTAGCACTTTGGGCCTCTTCTTGCAAGGCATGGCTTCTACTGTTATCAGAAATCACAGGCACTCTCTGCCATCCCTCCTCACATCCTGAGGTCCTAATGCTACTCTGGATATTTGCCTCTAAACCATGCTCTAAGCAGAGCTAAAATATATAGCCAAAAAGTCTGCTTATTCTTGCTTGGTTCTTAACCATTTCTTCGGGGATCAGCATATCTGAAAGTTAGTGACTTTCCTTTTGATTTCTGTCATATTATGTCACCCTCTGTGTGGATAATTTTCTCTTTAAAATTTTAAAACATTCTGATAGAGGAACATATGGTTCTTTCATTGTTCAACATTGTGGTTTAATTCAGCTTACAGGAATCAGCACAGAGTCAATAACTGCTCAGTATGGGTTTAATGTGGGGCCTCTTTATTCAGTTTTATGCAGAAAAAGACTTGGTGAAGATGGTGAACAATAAACCTGATGATGAGAAAACAGATTTATTTTTTCTGTCTCGTGTGTCTCTCATGAAGGTGACATGCTTGACGTGCCAGGTCACATGGGAATAGCACATGATGCACCCTGTGTGTCACACGGCACCGTGTGTGTCACACAGCAACGGAGTGGCTGCTCTATTGCACAGAAAGCAGTGAAAGCATTCTTATCAAGAATGTAACCAAGAAATTGCACGTTGGAAGCTTCTTGATAGCTATTCTGAAAAGCTGATGACGTATGTTTTTCAGTCGCTTGTCAGATGGATCCCATCAGTACTCCACTGCACCATATTCTGAAGCTGCAATTCAGTCCACTGAAAACCCCATAAACATATGATTTCTCCTGTACAAACCAAAATGGCTTGTAATATCCTTAGACAAGGTAGTGCTGAACTGAGCCAAAGCACTCACTTTCTGGTGGAATTAACATCTTTAAGTCTCTATTTTCTTCATGGTGTCAAATACAGATTTAAAGGTGAAAAAAAAGTGCAAGAAAATTAAACAAAAAGAAAAAATTCTAGCCTGAATATGTATATATTTGCCCATCTAATACAATCTCCAACAACTACAAACAACTATAAATATTTTGCAATTTATTCTTTCGAGAATGCTATTTGCCTGGCTAGAATGATTATGAAATAAATTTGCTTACTGTGTATTCCATCAGAGTAACAGTTTTAGAATGACAGATGCATTTTTATGCATTTAACAACGATAGCTTCTTTAGTCAGGGAGGAAAGGAGAGGTGAAAACAAAGATTTGATAACAGGCTGATCTTTGAGTTTCATTAGGCTGGAATGTCATACTGCAGCAAGTAGGAAGTACTTGGTGGAGGGGAGACCTGTATTTGAACCCATTTCCTTCAAGATTTTAGCACTCCCAGCACGTTTATCTGTTGATAATATTCATATTACTTTTGCTGGGTAGCCAAAGCTGTATGTGCAGAAAAATAAATATCTGAATTGAAAAATTAACAGACAATTCAGTTATAGTGTGTATTTTCAGTGTACTGTTTTACAGGTATTTACTATATAAACTACTGGACGTGTCAAAAGATAAGAGATATTTTGGTGATAGGAAATATTCCTAAATTATAAGATCATAAAGCATTAGAGGATCACAGGGGTGATTTTAGTACTTGAAAACACTTTTTAGAGGACTTTATAAAGTAACTCTGACTTTGAAATAGATTATTTGTATATCAATTCAGTGTATAACTTAATATATAAATCTGAACATGAAATCACAGTAAATTCTTGACAGAAGTCACACTATGCTTGTTTGTTACAATCTGTCAATGACTATAAATTAACATGAAAGTAATTATGCTACTGCAGCGTTTGGGAGATATTAATTCAGCTCACATATTTTCTAGAATCTCCTACTGACACAGAGAAAACAGTTTGATTTCTTTCTTGTTCAGCTCACATCTCCAAATTAGCACAGAGATGGCCTCTTTCTTTGTACCTCTAAAGTACCTTGCACATAGGGACTTCTGAGTGACTAGTGTAAGAATCACTCATCTAGAATCTAGACTATTCCAACTTGGCCAGTAAAAAAAACTGCAGAGACTGTGTAAGTCTGCTCCTGGAAGAATGAATCACTGCTTCTTCCTGAGAGGAAGCTGCCAACAGCTCTTGCGGGGGACACACACCAACACCACACACTTTACTCTGATGTCTGCTAAAGAAATCTCTTCTAGACTGTACTCATTTGGCTAGCAACTGACTCACTGAGATCATAGAATATATTGGTTGGAATGGGCTTTTAAAGGTCTTCTAATCCAACCCCTCTGCAATAAGCAAGTACATCTTCAACTAGATCAGGTAGTGCCGACCCCAGTCCGACCTAGCCTGGGATGGTTCCAGGGATGAGGCATCTGCCACCTCTCTGGGCAATCTGTTCTAGTGTTTCGCCATCCTCATTGCAATAACCTTCTTCATTTTATCTAACCTAAATTGACATCCATCAGTTTAAAACCATTACCTCCTGTCCTATCAGAACAGGCCCTGCTAAAAAGTTTGTCCCTGTCTTTCTTATAGGCCCCTTTCAAGTGCTGAAAGGCAGCAGTAAGTTCTCCCTCAAAGCCTTCTCTTCTCCAGGCTGAACAACCCCAGCTCTCTCAGCTATTCCGCATAGAAGAGGTTGTGTAATCATCCCTCCATCCATCTAATCACCTTGGTGTCTCTCCTCTGGGCTTGCTCCAACAGGTCGATGTCCTTCCTGTGCTGGGGACCCCAGAGCTGGATGCAGTACTCTTGGTAAGATCTCATGATGGCAGAATCTCTGAACCTGCTGGCCATGCTGCTTTTAACATAGTCCAGGATATCGTTGGCCTTCTTGGCTGCAAGCGCAGATTGCTGGTGTGAGATCCCTTCTCCTACAGCATTGCTCCTATGCTAAATGTAATGATAAAAATATCTCAGCCAGTGACTGTGGCCAAAAGCCTAGTGAAATACAGATGACTTAAAGCTTTGACCTTTGACATTGTGGAGCATGCGAAATCCCTGACACAGCTGCATGACCTGGCTCAGAGAGAGAAATGCCTTAGTGTGGTTTCACTGATTTCTCACTAAATGTTCCCAGATGGTAGCAGACGGCCTTTCCTTCTGTTAAGGATTCCCAGATGCAACATGCAACGAGCAACTGGTGCTGATCACCTCTCCTGTCCAACATCTGTAGCGAGGCTGTGGGAATGATCATGATGGAGTATATGGACTGAAGTTATTAATATCAATGCTACTTTATCTATTATTTCAATCTGGGATTGACATGCCTTCTGACACACCTAATATTGAGAACATACTACGAGAGAGATGAAAATCAGCTTGATGAAGATCAAGTCCAAACATATAAAGATGACATGAATAGAGGAGAGAGCCTTTGGAGGATATAGTGAATCAAAGAATGAATGTAGAGGTTTCTCGGATGGATTGGAGGAGTCCAAGAAGTAAAGAGGCTCATTTTGATGATCAGCATTCCCAGAAGGACTATAAATTTGCAGGAGTCAAACCCCAGGAGTCTTCTGCCCCTTCTACTTTTACCTCAATATGTGCCTTTTCTCTATGATGCCAGTGAGCATAGGATGTGGCCATGTTGACCATTTACCTCTTTGGGAATCCTACACCTTGAGGAGCCCCAAGTGTGTTGATGGTATTCACACCCCTTGGCCGACACAAGTGCCTGAAAGAGATTGTTTGCTTTGGAGCAGCTATCATGATATTCATACTTTGGGAAGAAATATATTTTGTTTTCAGACCTTAGAAAGACTGGAGTTACATTTATGTTGCAGTAGTCACTTTTGACAATTTGCCCATTCTTTCCATGGGTCACAGCTTTTCACAGACCCTGCAAAACATAAACCCAGGCAAAATCTAAATCTCCTCTCCTTACTCGCCTTTTCAGGCCTTGCGTATGTGTGTGTTCATGACCTCGAGAAAGACACGTTTTTCCTTTGCGGACGCACCAGCAACCGTGTCCATCTGTAGGACTGTGGCTCCCGGGAGACACGCCGCCGTCCCCGCCCGCTCCCGGCGGTGGGAGGAGCGGGAGCGGCCGCGACCCGCGGGAGGCCGGGAGGGATCGCGGGCGGCCGAGCGGGCGGAGCCACCGCGCCAGCGGGCAGCTTGCGGGATGGCGCACATCCATCCCCTGCCACCCGGCCCAGCAAGGCCAGCAACCCCCGCGCCTTCTTCGATGTGGACATCGGGGGCGAGCGAGGTGGGGAGGGGGCGGGACGGCGCCCGGGCGAGACGGCCGGGGCCGGGCCGGGGTCGGGCCGGGGTGTGCCATGCGGACCGCGCGGGGCCCGGGCCGGGCGGCGGGAGCGGCGGGGATCGGGCCCGGCCCCGAGCGGAATGTTCTCCATGGGGGGGAGACCGCCGGGACGGACTGGGAGCTGCTGCCGCGGGCTGCGAGCGCACAGCCCGGCAGCGGGGAGGAGGAGAAGGAGGAGGGCGGCCCCGCCGCGAACAGGCCTCCCCGCGGAGCCGTGCGCGCTCCCGCCGCGGCTCCAGAGTCTAGAGAGAGGCAACATGTCAGCACTGGCGCCCTCTCCCCACGGCCGGGGAAGGTGTCGTGGGGGATGCCGGGGTGCCGGTGCACACACAGCGCCATGAGTGACCCCTGCCGCGCGTTCCCATGGCAGCCCTGCCCGCCCGGCCCTGCCCATCCATGGCTCCCAGTGCTGCCCACGTGGGCGGCCGGTCCTGGGCGCCTTTTTCTCGTGCTGCCCGTGGGCCAGGGCCGTCCGTTCCATTCCGGGCTCCAAGCCCCGGGACCTGCCGCGGCGTGGCGAGTCGTACCTGGCTGCTGGGTGGGCAGTGGGGTCTGCGGGACTGAAAGCTCAGGGCAGTCCGGCAGCCCTGGTACTCTTGGCATCGCCAGTGCTGCCAGAGGTCATTCGGAAATCTAGGCAAACGGTCAAAAACATGGAAGCTGAGTAAATACTTGGAAGTGTAGGTTTTCAAAATATGCACGGACAAAGATTGAGGCTGACTAAATTTTATCGGGGTATTGCTTCTCATTTATTCATTCTGCTATTCAGAGGAATAGAAGAAAGTCTCTAGGATGATTTGCCTTTTATTGACTTTCAATTGTCTAATTTGTTTTCCTTCCTGTATTAATTAGAATTAATGTATTTACATTTAGCTTCCGGTAGAGTGAAGTTATGTTAATTAATTGACTGTGAGGCTGATGAGAAAACAGGAGCATCAACTGATGGCAGCTGCTGGGAGTGAGAAGTAGCTTCCTTGGGAAGCCAGTTTGTGAAGGGATGAGAATTTTGCCCAGAATCCATTTACTGACTGTTACAGGATCTGTTAGCTACTTAGGTTTCACGTCCTTTGGTTAAAACGTGCCGTGTTTTTGGAATTAATGTCTATTGCTGTGTCTTAGTAAAATTCAGATTTAAGAGAATGAGGAGTAGGGTTGGTATATGTGTTTGGCATAACCATTTGTTCAAATAAAGGTCTACATGAAACAGTCTTTCTTATATTTCATCTACTTTTGATTGAACAAGCTACATGTATATGTTAAATTAGACATAAAATAAGTGTGCATATTAAAGTACATGATTTGGCTTTGATATATCTGTGTGTGATTTTCCGTGCACATTTTTTTGGCAGAAAATGCATTCAGCATTTTCATTAGTTTTTGGCAGAATCTGTCTCTATTCCCCCTACATTATTCTTGACAGAATGGAATCCACTGTTGGTAATAACCTTGCTAAAAGCCCAGTATAACTGCCAGCAATTGCCATGGAGCAGTCCCCCAAGTGGAAATTTAATAGTCATGTAAATAAAATAATAAAGTTAGAAACATTAATTTCTTTTGACATATAATGCTCCACACATCACCATGCCAAGGACAGGACTTAAAAACATGTCTCATTCTCTCTTTGTCATTTCAGTTGGACGCATTGTCTTTGAATTATTTGCTGACATTGTACCTAAAACTGCTGAAAATTTCCGTGCGTTATGTACAGGAGAAAAAGGAACAGGGCCTACCACTGGAAAACCTCTCCATTATAAAGGATGTCCTTTCCACAGAAGTAAGTTCTATGAAGCCCTCTGTTTTCCTATTGGTAACAAGTTATCTACCATGAGTATTTGAAATAGTTTTAAATAATATTTCAAGGACTTGTTTAAGAAATAACTTGACTGAAAGTTTTTGACTTTTTGATCCTCCTAATGGCTAGATGTTCTTACCCTGCATTGACAATAGTAAATTATAAATTTACCGATAAGTTAGTAATAGTAAAACTAGTTTTCTCTGAGTTGTAAACAGGTTGAAATGAATTTCAGGTAAAGGTTGAAGTATCAAGTGATATCCACAAAATTGAAGGAGTACTTAGTGGACACTTGATAAATAAATAAAAGGTGGGTTTGGGGCTTTTTTAGGTGCTGGTGACAAGGATTGCTCTTCATCTCTGAATTGTTTCTCTTCGTGCCTTCCCTGCCTTGGTGATACATGTTATATTTATTTTATTTTACAGTTATTAAGCAGTTTATGGTCCAGGGTGGAGATTTCTCAAACCAAAATGGCACAGGTGGAGAAAGTATATATGGTGAAAAATTTGAAGATGAAAACTTTCATTATAAGGTACTCTATTGAAAATATTATTGTATTCAGTTGGTGAAGTTTTATTTTTCTTCAAGGTCAGAATTAGTGCTTTTTAGTCCAAATTTAGTGTATTTTTAAGCAATGGAAAGAATTCAGCAGAACAGCCCCAAATTAGTTGATCCTTAAGGTCATTCATGAATGTAGAACAAATACATATAGGAATACATACAAAAAGAGGTCAGCCTTGTTAAAACAAAGAACTGTAGTTTTATTTTTCTTCTTAATTGCAACATCAGAAAATAATTTTAAACAATAGTTCTCCTTTAAGTAAGGATATTATTTTAAAAGAGTGGCAAATTTTGTTACTGTGAAGCATCTACAGTATCTTAGCATTAATTGGATTTTATGCTTTTTTCATACACTAATAATATTCATAAGATTAGATGTGAGAAATACTTTTCTTAAGAAGTGGGAAATCCATGGTAGATTGCAGAATTAATCTAAAGGAAAATTTAAAAGAAAGCGTTTTCATTACTATAGTTATTTTCAATGATATGGGAAGTAAAAGTTTATATATAGCTTTTATTCAACCAAAACGTTGGGAAAATGTCCTGTGAACAAAGCAAGCTTTTGAAAGGTCTGGATTTGAGGACTTCATTTAAAGAGATCACAGAATCACAGAATGGTTTGGGTTGGAAGGGACCTTAAAGATCATCTGGTTCCAACCCCCCTGCCATAGGCGGGGACACCTTTTTTTAGACCAGGTTGCTCAAAGCCCCATCTGACCTTAAACATTTCCATCTTGAACACCAAACATGAACATCCAAGCTTGAACATTCAAAGATACTGGGTTTCATGTCAGAAATTCCTGCCTCTCCCATTACTTACCACTATTTCATAACTAGCAACCATTAGTGTGTCCCAGAAGCAGTTTTGTCAGCCCTGCTGCAGGAAGAGAGGAGGGAGCTGAGCTGCAAGAGTTCTGCACATGATTCTAAATCTTTGTCCACAAAATCGACATCTGGTGACACCAGGGAGACTGCATGTGTGTTTGCTTTACACACACAAGTGTTCCTGTCAGCATATCTGTGTACCTTAAGCCTACAATTTATACAGCATTTGAAGATCTCCAAATTTAAGTATTACCTGTACACCGTGATTTATATTTTTTGGCTAGCAGTCAGGTATTCTGGAGAAAAGTGGCAACCATAATAATTGTTCTGAGGGTTCATCTGTGGTCTCAGCTGTACATAAAGGGCTGTGTGACTGAAAAAAAAGCCCCCCGTGCTTGAACTGTCAGTAATTGTGGCTTGAACCTGGGTAGGAGTACAACTTGGAAAAAACAGAAATAACATGTTCTGCAAGTACCCCTTACAACAGCCAGGACACCTGCTGCTGTAGGAGTAACAATTCTCAGCATTCGCTTTTAACTGTTTTCATATCATGTTATGTGTGATAGCATATGAGAGACTTCACCTGACTAAAAAACTTAACAGGGGTTAAAGCAAAGCCTTGACTGCAATTGTGCCTGCCTCCAAACAGTATTTTAGGAAAAGAAAATATGACAATCCTTTAATCAATCATCCTTTACCAAGTTCACAGAACCACAGAATCAGTTAAGTTGGAAAACACCTTTGAGAACACCATCTTGTCAACTAGATGATAGTGTCACAATTAGTTGTTTCTTGAATGCCTCTAGGGATAGTTACTCCATCACTTCACGGGGCAGTCCATTCCCATGTTTCACAACCCCTTCTGTGAAGAAACTCTTCCTGACCTGAACCTCCCCTGGTGCAGCTTGAGGCCGTTTCCTCTTGTCCTGCCACTAGTTGCCTGGGAGAAGAGATCAGCCCCCACCTTGCTTTCAGGTAGTTGTAGAGAGCGATAAGGTCATCCCTGAATCTCCTTTTCTCCAGGCTAAACAACCCCAACTCCCTCAGCCACTCCTCAGAGGACTTATAGGACTTAGATTTCGAGCCATAGTCGGAAATGTGTCTCCAGTATTCATCGTAAAGATAATTACAGTTGTGAGAGGTGTTTTCTGAACTCTTGACACTTGCTAAGGTGGTGCCCGTAGCACTACTTTGAAAAGTTACTCTTTTGGATTGGTCCTTGTCACAGGATCTCTAGCTCCCTGAGAAGGAGACTGTGTCATCAGTACTTTTTTGGTTGTTCTTTGAAATCTGGAGGTAATTACGAACATGATGCAAATGATCCCCATTTTTGTACTTCTCTGACTGCTCAGCTATAACAAATGTCAAAGCGCCAGAGATGAGTTGAGGAACACATGAGGATCTTGTACAGAGTCTGGGAGTTTGATTGCTGTTATCTGTTTGCCAAGTATTGTTAGGATTTTAGTGGGAGTTAAAATGCCTCTACTAAATAGAAATCCACTGGATCTTGCACTTAATCTAGCAGTCCTGCAAAGTGTTCTCTACCCGCTGTCTCGGACAACAGTGAATTGTTTTGTTGATGCTTCGAGGACACTGGAGCAGTTTATTCTTGTCTTGTTTGCATGGTTTGTTGTAAATTGCAGTAAACTGCAAGACCCCTTACCCCTTGTCAGTTGTCCCCTTACACAGATCAATCCCACTAGGCTTTTTTTGGTGTCACTTCTCCAGCTGATGGATCTGCTGTTGTGGAACACCCAACTTACCAAGCATGGTTACCATGGCATAGTTTTGCAAACCTTGAATCTGTCAGAGAATCTGATTTTGTCCTGACTTTTTTGCTTGCTTAATGAACTTACAGAATGATAGCAGAAACTGTCATGGGAAAGACACTCTATCTGCAGTGTTTTTCAAAACACTCATGGCAAGAAAATGCATGAGTGACAACAGTTTTGTTTATAAATAGAGGTGCTCATCACGGAACTAATGTTGAGAGTTGGTCCCAAATGAAGTGGGATTGCGGTAAGTGTGAAGATTGAAGCTACCAGATTCCTGTCTGTAACCTTCCAACTTGTCCCCTGATCTTTACAGAGAAAAGTTAAACCTGAAGGTGTAAGGCAATGCCAGAACTTACTGTTACTTGGCTTTTTGTTTACAAACCATTGCTGTCTAGAATTAGCTGTAATTGTAGGGGGGGTGGGAGGGCAGAGGGAAAGGTAAGATTTACAGGTCTTGGGCAGTGAATCAGTGACCAGCCTCAAATGGTATTTGCAAAACTCTTCTGTGGGGAAACCGTTCTTTAACTTGTTTGCCAGCAAGTACAATGCAAAATGTCAGATACTTCTTTTGGAGGCTGCATTCCTGCAACACTCCGTTCCTACCAGATGCCTTCTCTTGCTGTGGAATACAGGCTTCTCTCTGTTGTTTGCCATCTGTGACTCTCAGGGTGAGTTTCAAGGTTAGAACAGACAAAGTCAGGATTCCAGTAGATTTCTGATGGCTAGGTGCCAATCTAGCTCTCAGCTGTACAGTCTTTTCCCAGAGTTCCTAAGCTAAATTGTGATTAAAAGATTCAGACTCACTGTGCCTTATGACCAGATGAAGAGCTTAGGCAAGGAGTTCTCCCTGCCACCATGGAAGTCCAAACACTGTATGGGAAAACAATTTTCAACAGGTTCTTCGAACCAGTTGAGAATACAGGGACAAACCAGGTGCTTAAATACAGCTGTCTCAGACTGTTGTCTCCAACTAGTCAACCTCCCACCGAGCTTTGAGGTGTGCCTCACAGCAGTTTCTGTTTCCATGCCCTCTGTGCTGTCATACTTTCTCTTTCCACTCCCCTCCTCCCCACAGTATCAAATTTCTTACGAATACCAAAGCATGCACACTTTAGACATGTACCAGTGCCTTGGTATGACATACTGACTTACATTACACAGAATTCCTTGCACTTAGTAACCAGATCAACTTGGAGAGAATAAAATCTTAATGGCTGTATCATGCCAGTTAAACGAGATATTCACAACACATATGAAAGTACATTTTTTGCAGTACAAGTGAAAATGAAATAATCTGTGAGATGGAACAAGATAATTCTTATTTCCAAAAAGGAAAAAGTACTTGTGGGAAACAAGATAAACAGTATCATCTCATATTGGGCTGTTTAATAATCTTTTTTAGTTGGTGGCCTGGCAGCATGAGCCAAAATAATTAGATGGTTAAAAATCCCAACAGATTAAAAACTCTGTCTCCAGGAAAGTGAAGGAGATTAAAAAAAAACCCAACAAAACGCTACCCTGTAAATAACAAAGACCACAGTCCTCTAAACTCCACTGTTTTGCAATATAGTTTGTGTTAAGTAGCCCTTATAAAATTAACAGTACTTAGCCATCTTGGCAGTGTAACATTAAAACTAGTTTAAGTGGTGTTTAGCTTTGTTTTTTGAGGCCAGTAGTCTTGAATAATCCAGTGAGGAATTTCATGTCTCTGAGGTGATGTCTAAACCCCGCAGCTGGGCAGGGGGCCCTGTGTAGAAGCAGTGGACAAGTGTTACAGCATCAAATCACATGTGGCTGTGCTTGCTAGATTGGTGGGGAGCAAATAAAGACTGAGTATTTGCCCTCTTCAGTCTGATAGGTAAAATTAGTTGCCAACTGTATTTAACTGTCTGGGTTACCAAGTTGTTGCTATGGCTGTCCTTGCTATATATATGAACAGCCTTACAGAATCTTATGCATGGTTTTCTAACAGATCTTTCATATATGTTGACTGTGATTTTTTTTTTCCCAATGCAGCATGATAAACCAGGTCTGCTGAGCATGGCAAATGCAGGACCTGGTACTAATGGCTCTCAGTTCTTTATTACAACGGTGCCTACTTCTCACCTGGATGGGAAACATGTGGTGTTTGGCCAAGTGATCAAAGGAATGGGTGTAGTTAAAATACTCGAAAATGTTGAAGTAAAAGGAGAAAATCCTGCTAAGGTAAACAAAATCCAAAGCACTAAGGGATGATGTTTATTATTCCATTGTATGATGCATATTCATTTCTTTTAAATGCTTGGTGTAATGTTTAAAAGTATTAAATGTTAGACAGCTGTTTCTGTTAACAGTGTTAATCTCCATTTTACTGTTCTTGTTAAGAGGCTTTTGTTCTTACACTGTAAATTTCCCCTGCACAAACAGTTTATTGTTCAACACAGCTGGGAGGGTGGAAGCCTTTGCTAGAAGTGTAGGTTGGGTGATGAAATTAAAAGGTGGAATTCACAACCCTACCTTCTTATAAATTTTGTGTCAGAAGTCGTGTTTCTGAAAAAGCAATCAGTATGTAGGTCATGTCAGTTTGTGGGTGTTTGAAAAATTAATACTTCTGTAACTTTAAAAGACTTGGCAGTTGAAGAAAGAACCATCGTCTCTAATGTAGTAAAACTTCCATGTCTTGTGTTTTGCTGCAGCTCAGCTTGTTGCCAGTTCCTCTTCCAGCCTCTCTGTGAAGCGTGGGTATGGTGTTCTTGGAATGCTGCTCCTCTGAGCACAACACTTAGTGTGATAAAAGCCTTTTGATGAGGATAGGCTAATGATGTGATGGGCTTCTGAGACAAATGCACCCAAACAACAGATGAAAAAGCCTTTTTACTGAATTTCAAAAATTTCAGAGAACACTCAGAAGTTATGGCTTTTCTTTTTTTTTTTAAATCGTCTTAATAAGCAGTACTGCTATTTACACTTTATTTTTTCAGTTGTGTGTCATCGCCGATTGTGGAGAGCTAAAGGAAGGAGATGATTGGGGAATTGTTCCCCAAGATGGATCTGGAGATGCTCATCCAGATTTTCCTGAAGATTCAGATATAGACTTGAAAGATGTAAGTATTTTTCTTCTTAGGTATTTTACAGAAAGCAAGACTTGTAGGTAGTCTGAGTTACATGGTGTCTGTGATGATGTTCATTAAGCTTTTTCCTTAAGAATGGATTAAGATCCTGATTAAACAGTAACATTGTATTTTAGGAAAGAGAATGTTGTGGAGGGGATTGTTATCTCTTTTTTTCAGTGCTAATTGCAGCCGATTTTTTCCCCAGTAACTAAAACCTCAGTTACTTACAATTGTCACACTTTTTTTTCTATTCTGGGTTTCTTTTTACTTTTGTTTGTGCTGTAGTGTCAAATTGCAATTACTAGAACTCCATCCTGCAGATGACTAATTTAATGTTGTACCTAAACACTTTTTCTGTGCAATATTTTAAATAACCATCTTTAAACAGACTTTGCCTCACTTCCTAGAAATTATAAAGGATCAACCTTTTTAAAAGATTTTTACTGCATCAGAGGTAGTCATTCTCAATTCCCAGTAGCTGTTTGCTTTTCAAATTGTTCAAACTGAAGGAAAGTCTGTGGTTGGAATTTAGGGAGCAGACTGGTGACAGCAGCTCATCTGCAGGTTTTTACTCTATCATGAAAGTGAACTAGGCAAACTGTGCAAGTCAAACAGTGATTTGTGAGAGAGGAAAAAAGGGAGCTGCATGTGTAGATTGCAAATGCAGAATTACAAAATAGAATAGTAAAATCTCATTACAGTTAGAAAACAAGAACTCCTTGTATCTGGCTGTTGAGAAGCATTTCAACTTGTGGAAATGTTTTTGGATAGCATTTGATGTGGTGCAGAACTGAAAATGGCAGGTGCCTGCGTCCTTTAACTTTAAACTTGTTCATATAAACCAACTACAGAAACCATGGTGACATTGGTCTCACTCTGTGATCAGTTTTTTTCAAGGTCGTTATTTCTAGTAGGGTAGAAGTGTAAACTGATAGTATTACAAATGGCAATATATACATTTGACAGAGCTTAAGACAACTGTGTTACAGGCAGCAGTAATTACAGACTGTTTATTGCCACTGGAAAAGTAACTTCACAGAAGTGTATATGATTCTGGAAATAGAAATGATGGATTTGATAAAGACAAGCAGTTGTTCTTTTTCTCCCTCCATGGTTATTTTCAGTGTTTAGAGAGAAGGAAAATTGTGTTGATATGACTCCTAGTTTAAGAGGGTGCAGATTTCATGTGACTGATACCATTTTGAGAAGCAGAAAATAATATTTTCTCAGGAATAGGCAATCTTGGTTGAATACTTTGATTGTTAACATATCTTCTTTTCTTTAAATAATGAATATGTGGGTAACAGCATTTAGGGGAAAGAGCTGAACTGCTATGTTGTCTGTGGTATTTTCTCACCTTTCATAGTAATCTTTGAGACATTTGTGTTTCATAAAGTAGATAATATTATAGAAGTGGTTTGAAGCTAGTATTTGTCTAAAATTGGAGTATTTCTATTCTAAGGTTTTATAATTGTTGAAGGAAGATGGATGTGGGATCCTACTGTTAAGCATTAGTTACTTCAAGACTTCTTTCATAAATACATTCATACTGTATATTTCCCATCTATTTTATTAGGTTGACAAGATTGTGGCCATAGCAGAAGACACAAAGAATATAGGAAATACTTTCTTCAAATCGCAAAATTGGGCAATGGCAGCTAAAAAATATAGTAAAAGTTTACGGTAAGGCTATCATCACTCAATCAGATAGTTTCTGTAACCCAAATTAATACTGCTATCAAGCAATTATTTGTGCATTTAAAAAGTGCCTGTTGCATTGCTCTTCTCTTTTTTAAATAAAGAGCCTTCTGAATCTGGAAAACACCTGGTTGATTTTTGGCTACTTATGTAGGTCTTCTACTGATTGCTATGTAAGAGCTATAGGCAGAAGTATTGTTTCTAACTGACTAAATAGTCCTTTTTTAACATTCTTGCTGTGGTGGTGCATAACTGGGAAGAAAAGAACAATAGTATACAGAGTAGTTAATGGATAGCAAAGGAGGGAGATACTTTTTCTCTGATTTCTAAAGAGCAGTAAGTTTAGGAAATCGGTAAGTTCAAAAGACAAATGTGACTCTTATCCATTCATTACTATTTTTATTCTGAGGCTCCATACCATCATCCTGACTCCATGTATAATTCAGACTTGCTTTCAAGATCATGGTCTTTCTGCTTTTATTTCCATACTGCTCCTTTCTTCTTTCCAAGCTTTTTGCTTTCAGTATATGAACATCTCTTAAAAATAAAGTTATACTGACCTTTATCCCTGCCTTCTTAATGATCATTGGTCAACTGGCATAACGATAATGAAAGAAAAAAATTCAGGCATATGTAGTGCTTCAGTGGAGTTTTTAAGTGACTGGGTTTCAAATAAATTATGTCTTTCTGAAGCATAAAATGAATCCCTTAATTGCAGATATTAACCCAAGATGCAGTGTCTCCCACTACCCTCAAAAAGCCCATCATAGACCAACACAAACCTCGAAGCAAATAGGATTTCTATGCAAACCTTTTGGAATTCATATATTAAAAAGGCTGGAATGGATCTTTAAGGATCTTTGTGTTGTATCTGTCTATTTGGTCCCCCCATTCTTAGGTAAATACCAGGTATAATTATGCCATCCCTTACAATTAGTTGTCTTGCTCACTTTTAAGCACACCCAGTGAAGGCTCTTCCAATTTGAGACTCTTTGGTGCTTATTTTTCCTTGTAGAAAGCATAGTAACTTTTCTAGACTAAACAAATCTGATCATTCCAGCTCTTCTTTACAGGCCATACTTTTGTGGGCAGTCTGTTATTGTATCTTAAAATCTAATACTTCATGTAGGAATGGTGTACTTTAGCTCGCACTTTGCCAGAACTGATAGGAATAGAATAGCTCTTAACAGGGTGTCTCCAATGGCATATGTACAATTCACCTAGCACACTACAGCTTTCTCTTTTTACCAATAGAAACCTTTGTAGCCTCCTGTTCTTCTTCTTGTTTTATTGCTTCTTAGCCTTTTTTTTAATAGTTTGTATGTATGAATTTAAACCTTTTTTGTAAAAAAAAATCATTACTTCGTGTTGTCTCCCTTGATACTCATCTTACTAATTTCTTCGACTTGGAAGCTCTAATTTTGTTACCAGAATGGTTGCAGCCTTTCATGTTTTGGTGTGATTTATAAATATAATTGTGTTCTGTTTGTTTTGAATATAATACAGATTTGTGTTCCATTTCTCCTTACTTTTTTTTACTCTTTTCTCTCTCTTCTGTTTCTCATCTTTTGCATAATGCCCAGCAAGTGGAAAAATCACTGGGACTACTTCTAATTCAGTTTTTAAGTATTGCTTATTTCTGTGATCCAAAGTTATATACAAACCATGCAACACTCAAAAGACAGAGCATGCAAAAATTGAACTTACACAGGCATTGATCTGCAAAGGTTGCATTAATCATGGCGTGCTTAAAATGTGAATGTATGCAAGCACATGATTTTTATTTTTTTAAATAAAAGCCACTGAAGTTCTGTTAAGTAGGCCATTAAAGAATTGAGACTTTTGTATCCACAACAAACCTTTGCCACTTGAAATAAAAACCAGACAGCTGTAGTACATTGTAAATTAAGAATGAGATACAGTTTGCCTGTCAGTTTGCTTTTGAAACAGAAATGCAATAACTGCTGTGGCTTAGTCTTGAACAAGTATCAGTTTTGAAGTTCAGGAAAAAAGTCATAAAGGAAAACAGTGGGAAGAAGGTGGTGTTACTAATGCTCATAAAACCATATTCCTGTACAAAGTAGAGTTACCTTTAGATTTTAACCATAAATGCCTAAGCTAATTAAAATATTACCGAGGGACCTGGAGATGAAGCTTTCCATGAATGTGGAAGGTGCAGCAGTGGTGTTGATTTTTTGGCTCTGATGAGCAACGTGGTTTTTGAGAATAAACTTACTGAAATAAATTCTAATGGTTTCCTGCCATCTAGAATAGTACATTTGTCTAAGAAAATGCTGCTAGTGGAGGACTAGGAATTACAGGAAAACATTCACCAGTGAGTTGATCTTTTTCATCAGGGTGGGTTTTAGGTATTTAGTTTAATAAACATTTGTAATAGTGGAATTGAAGCTGCTTTAGAAATAGTAGTTTGGATAGGCCAGTTTGCACATATCTGTGGAAAGATAGACAAGGAAGTTGAAAGTTGCAACACTAATACATGTTCTATGTGAATCTGTTTTTCTGCAGGTATGTAGAAGCTTCTGAAGCAGTGGCAGAGGAGGCAGACAAACCAAAGTTGAAGACTGTTGCTTTGACCTGTGTTTTAAACATTGGCGCTTGTAAACTAAAACTGTCAGATTGGCAGGGAGCCATTGAGAGCTGTTCAGAGGTAAATTTAATATTTAGCATTTTGATTAACATTTGGCCTAAATAGAAAAGGGAGACTGAAACTGCAAAGCTTTTTTAAGGAGTCTTCTGACAAGCTTACAATTTGAAAGTAAACAAAGTAGAAGCTCATTGTGAAGTTATTACTAACTTTCCAGTATGTGGCTTTTTAAAAAGATTTTGAAATTGAAATGAATCATTAAACAAAGGAAAGAGGGCTGTTTCTTACTGTCATTGTCAGTTTGGTTTGCAGAACAAAGAGTTAAACTGTCTTCACTGAAAGGGGAGTACTTTTCTCTGGAAGACTAATATGAGCAAAATGTTCTACTTGCTTTTAGATTTGATGGTGTCATATTTTATTCATGAAAGTGACTTTTCTAACTAAATAACTAACCTTTCAGGTAGGCTTAGTGGTGAAAAGAAACTAGTGAATAGAAAAAAAGAAGGTAATATAAATACGGAAAACCACTAGAATTGAAAAAAAAAAAGTAAAGTTAAGGAAACTTTAAATAATTTAGTAAAACTCAGAAATTTTGAAGGGAACAGAGGAAAAAACGCTCTTATCTGTTAGCAGAGGATCCTGAGCAGCATCTCCTAGTGCTTCATGCTGAAAGCAGGAGTCTCAGCTAATCTGTGTGTGAGAGCTCATTAGAGAGCTGGCTTGCTTTCTAACCTGCTGATGGTGTTACCACATGGAACTTTCATGAACCTATATTCACAATGGACAAATGAGGAATAAGGAAAGAAAAAAGAAGAAAACTGTGTAAGATGATACCTGTCACTGAGAAAATGGTAAAAACTGAAACAACATTTAAGTGTTACAGATAGAAATTATTAATCATAATACTTGCCATTGTGGGAAGACAATCACACTTCCTTTATTTTTGAGATTAAATAATTGTTGGATATAGACAACTCCATAACTGTAATAGACTTCTGAAAGGGATTTAGCTTATGTCTCACAATGTATCAATGTTTTAATCAGAGCACCAGTTTCCTAAAATTAGCTACTAAAGTTCTAGGTAATTGTTAGTGAGAAACTATACTATAAACTATACTCACTTTTACTTCTATGATTTCTTAAGGCCCATAGGAATTTAAATTAACTGCCTGTAAAACGTGCATTTGTTGGTGTAAATAAGGAATTATGAGCAGCTGAGCCTGTTCAAACAAACCTTGCCTTGAAATAGTTGTAAGCACAACGGTCAAGGTAAAACCAAAGAATGCTACCTATGTGTATTCAACACAGACCCCTAATTCTTGACACAGGAGAGAGAGAGGCTGAAGGCTTTATAGCAGACAGATCAGGGGGAGTGCCTGGAGTAACACTTCCTTTGTATGAACGGCCAATACTGAAGTGATTTAAAAAATAAGGATGTGTTGTCTAATGTTTATAATCCATATTAATGATTTAAAGTGAATAAATTAAATTAATAAAGTGACACATTTCTGTGAAGACATTCCCTCTAATCACTGAGAAACTGTATTCTTTAAAACACTGTAGGACTAACTGCAGGAAGAATGTGATTTCCACAGGCAAGGTAACTGCTAGCTAGCCAAATTAACTGAGGTATTTTGAAAAAATAATCGAAGTAATCAAATAGTGGAACAATCTCTTTGCCCAGGCACTGTATTTCCTATTTTGATATTGTCATATTAGAGCTGGCACATACACGTTATCGAAAACATTAATCTCAAAAAAGGCGTAACGATTGGAACTTGGCAAGGTTCCTGAAGCATGATGAAATGGATTGCCTGCATGTGTCTTTCTAGCCTACAGTGAAAAAAAGCTTTACAGGAAATCTGTGTTTTATTTATGACGCCATTTGAGGGTTTTTTGGTGTGAAGGAAGGAGCTGCAATATAGAGTTGTACAGTGAGACTCAAGGTTAGGATAATTTGAACTGCAGCAACTCCTCAGCCTTGACAGCTAGCTATATATACACACACACACAGCTGTTCCATTTTAGCCTCCTGCGTGCCCATCCTTCACAAAAGACCACTTTTGGTGCAGTGGTATTGAAGCCGCTTAGCTAGATATTCAGTGTGCTGCATTACAGCATTCCTTTTTATACAGTTAATGTTTTGACAGTTTACCCTCAAACTAACTGGGAAGATTGTCTGCTGGTGTGAATTTTGCCATTTGTGGAGATGGGAGGCTGTGAAGTATAAGAAATGTTAATGTGACAATTTTATTAAATTTACAGGCTCTTAAAATAGATCCCGCAAATACTAAAGCTCTCTACAGACGGGCCCAAGGATGGCAGGGAATAAAAGATCTCGATCAGGCATTGGTAATGATCACCTTTTTTTTTTCCTTAAATCTAAAAATTTCATCAGACCATTAATTTATATTTCTCTTTTATTTAAGGCTGATCTTAAAAAGGCTCATGAAATAGCCCCTGAAGACAAAGGTAAAATAAAACTGTTTTGTCATAAAATCTGTTAAGAATTTAACAAAGTATGCAGGGTAGCATTTAGTAGGAATTTATACCAGCGTGATGCCTAAAATGCTAGCTTCTTAAACACTGATGTATTGAGCACAAAGCCCACTGAGGTGGAAAACCTGGTTTTATACAGCAAGTGATGCTTCTGTTGCACTGGAACACCTGCTTATGTAGGTCAACAGCATTCCTCTTGAACCATTTCCCTATCTCCCAGGGCTCTTACTAGCTTAGTTTCCTGGTCAAAGTGGGTGAGATTTTTAGCTCATAAATTCTGTGTCGGCACCAATACTGTGCTTGCTACACACTCCTCTTCGTGGTGACCTTACCAGATAACACAGGGTCAGGGACAAGGCTTTTTGCTGCTACTATCTGACCTAATCCAAGGTTGAATGCAGTTTTATTAAATAAAATAACGTAAGTTCGCTCCAGCATTGTGACCTGGTCTTAACCTATTAGGAGACCTAATGTAAGTGATTACTGTAACTGTCATGATTTTTCTTTTTAATCAGCTATCCAGACGGAAACACTCAAAATCAAGCAGAAGATAAAAGCCCAAAAGGAGAAAGAGAAAGCAGCTTATGCTAAAATGTTTGCTTGATTTTTTTCTTAACATTTAAATCTATGCACTAACTCATGCAAAAGGATAAACAGAGCTGCTTCTTTCATTTGCTCTCTGCTGCAGTTTTCAGTGTTTACAACACAAAAAGTCTAATAATAAAGACAAACTATTCAAAGATGTTGTGGTTTTCTTTTTTTTTTCCAGCTGTAGTAACTTGTGTTTTGCAACTCAGGTATGGTTCTAATGTGTAAATCAATAGTGGTTGTGTTTTCCCAGCTTAATAGTGCTTCCTAAGAAGCGCTTCACACCAAGACAAGATTTAGGCATTTTCTTAGGAGAGTTTTTATTAGAGAAGGCCTGATTTCTTGTAAGGAATAAAAATGCTAGACATAGAATGAAGGTGCAAGTATTATTTTTTTTTAAACCACATTACAGGTTGTATTCCCTATTAACATCAGGAAAAAAAATCTAACTGTAAATTTGATGTAAAATGTGTAACACTTAAAAGCAGTGACAGTTTTCTAGACTGATGTATTTCCTTGTCTGCAAGGTAGGATTACATATAGTAAATCACTCCAGCTAGAGAGAGAAAAAACTTTTTTAAGGGTGGGTACTAAATTCTTCCATTGTAAGCACAATTCTGGATAGGGCTTGTTATCACTGAACTTCAGCAGAAAATCCAGGATCCAAAGTTCCTTTATCAGTACTAAGAAGAACTTAAGTCTTCTGCCTGCCATACAACTCCTGTAAAGAAGTCCTATTTAAATAAGGCTAGGGTTTAATCAGAAGGCACCAATTTTCCATTTAATGCAACGGTCACATGTAAAATCCAGAATGGCATATTAGTCTCAAACTCTTAACATTCAAGTCAGTGCTGTACATAAATTACACTGCAGCATAAAATACTCCAACATATTTGTTGGCGATCAGAAGTCACTGAATATATGTGTCACTTTACATCCCGTTATAAGCTGGTCCTCCTCCACCTTCAGGCACTACCCAGTTAATGTTCTGACTTGGGTCTTTAATATCACATGTTTTGCAGTGGACGCAGTTCTGAGCATTTATCTGCAGCCTTGATCCTTCTCCTGTTTCCAGAGGAACATACTCATAGACTCCTGCAAAGGACCAAAAGAGCTATCAGTTCACTGAACAGTTTCCCCCTCCATGTATGCTCTAGTACTTACCAGCAAGTATAATAAGAGATGGATATTACTATGTGATTCAAGTGCCTTCTTCCATGTTTAATAGTTATTTCAGTATGAAAGTACTGTTAACATACTTTACAACCTGCACTTGAACCCCCTTCTAGGAAGAGGAGTGGGATAGAATGCTTGAAGTAGTAGGCCACGTGGACTCTTCCTGAAGTCCTTAGTCTTTGATCTTGCAAAAACAGCTGAGACATTTTTGTTACCTACCTGCTGGACAAAATCTTTGTTCCGGTCCATCAAATACAGCCAGATTCTTGCTCACAGGGACGCTGTCATCTTTGAGAGTTAAATGTGCAGGTTGGTCATGTTCATGGTTTGTACCACTTAAAGCCACAGATGACAGGAGATCAAAACTGATTTTTCCATCAGGCTTTGGGTATTCAATAGGCGTGCAATCTTTGGCTGGCTTGAGCTGAGCAAAATCTGGTCCTAAATATATTTTTAATAAATAGATTTCAGTATAGAATTACTGTAATTTTCAGTTACTCAAGAACAATTTTACTAAGCTATTTTCCCTGTCATCAGAATTAAATACTTCATAAAAGATAGTATAGTTTTTTGTCTCATATAAAAAGGCTGTTATACTAAGCAGTGTTTTAATGTTTTAATTTACATTATATGGTAGGTAATATGACAAAGTCTGCTTTAATGCCTTATAATCTATTTCTTTTCTGCACTTCAAGGCCTCACCACTGGACCAGATGTGCATTAGCTTCAATGAAATTACCTGGATGTTTTAATGTCCATGGTTCCATTCCTCTCAGTAACCAGTAAAATATACCCGTGTAAATCATTCCTCCATACACACCAAGTACAGTATGGCAGGATGGTCGGATGTTTCTAACCGCATACAGCTCTTTCCAGACCCAGGACTTTTTCAGGTTCTCCTCATACTCTTGCACATGAAGTCCTAAGGCAGTACATTACTTGTTAGGTACCTACAGTACATCAAGACTATCCTTGAAATAAAAAAATAAATTCTGAATAAAGGCAACTGCTAGCAATCAAGTCAGCAAAATGAGAATTTCAGAATCATATTCTAGGAGTATACTAGACAACATGTTTCAGCCTCATGAAGAGACCTGTTTTGTTGGCAGGTATCTACTGCTCCTTTTAGAAGCCTCTTAAATGAGCCACAAGCAGTACTGAATTACTTCAAACCTCAACAAAATATAATCAGCCAGGTGGTTTCATTGGTGCCTCCGTGGAAAAACAGCTCTTGCCCTGAGCACTGACCAGGAGCATTTACCTGTGATCTAAAGCCAGGTTTGCAATTCTAATGTCAGATTCAATATCTTCTTCCTTAGAAGTTCTGCAACCACAAACATTCCCATTTCAGTAACTATGCCTATGGCCCACTGCCTGAACTAGTGCTAGGAAACTTTGTTTCTCCCTTTGTAATCAACACATTAATGAGATATATTTGACTACAAACTCTTCGATTGTATTTTTTACAAATACTAGACACTGGACACTTGACACATCTACTGCAGTGTAGTTAAAAGTCATGTAATTATCTTGGAAAAAAATTTTTCTTCGAATGAAAATTGAGAGCTTCCTCTTCACTATTCTCCATTACTACTGTATAGGAATAAATGTTCTAAATAACCAGTTTTAAACCTTATCTATACATGAAAAACATGCTTCAGTCTGTATTTCCCATCTCATACGGCTCTGAAGAAAGCCCGTTATCTCTGCCAAGTGAAGAAAGTATAGTATTCCAGTCTTGACAAAAGTGGAAAACAGCATATAAAACCTGTCCATAATCAAACAAGACTGGCACACTACCCATCAAGAATGTTGATAGTTTCAGATGGATTCTAAGCATTTAAACCTGTCTAGCAGAAGTTTTAATTGTTCAGCCATACACCTTCTGTGTATGGCATGTTGCAGCTGAATGAGATGAAAGCTCATGAGGCTTGAATGCATCAGTACAGAGAAGAGATTTCTAATATAATCATCGTGTGGCACCTGGCTATAGTGTCCATCTCCAGAATGACTGAAATTCTAATTCTCTCTCTGTACAGTCTTTGTTAACACATGTAAGGGTACAACCAAGGTTTAAACTAGTCACTACAAGGTGGTCAGGATTGTTTCAATGTGCTTGCATTATGTATAATATGAAATGCACAGTCTCAAACTGAGACAACGATAAGATTAAACGACAGGAAAAAAGGACTGAATGAAAAAAGCATCTTAACAACAGTGAAGAGCAAATTTGAAAAATCTCACCTTGTTTTGCTTACATTTAATCTGTTCCTTTTTTTATCTCTCCGCAGTCTTTCAGTAACACTTTCTGAATCATAAAGCACTAATTTTTAACATGTTTGTAGGAACAAAATATATTATTCTTATTTACTTATACAGGAAGCATAAGCTTTTCAGGTGTATTTTTGTTCTAGCAAACAGTAGGATAAGTACTTAAGAATAACTGAGCAAAACTGTATTAATTTCTTTCTTTCTTAAATCATTTAACACTTTTAATAGTAAATTAACAATAGATGTATTTTAAACACACCTATTAGCCACATTGAGTTACTGCTGTTAGCTGTTGGTAGTTCTAATTGAACGCAAGGTAATTACAACTCAAAGTACAGTGATCTTACCTATTGTCTTTGATTGGAGATTTTCATTGATTAATTGACTAAAAATTGCTTCTGAAGCCAACATGCCACTTTTCATTGCAGTATGTGTCCCTTTGATCTTAGGAACATTCATGAGTCCAGGACTGCAACCAATTAATAATCCACCTGGGAAGGTGAGTTTGGGTATTGACTAAAAGCAGAAAGAAAGGTGGTTTGTTTGTTCTCGGTTTTTAAATTGAAAACAACATTCTAGAAATTAAAATGGCACAAGGCTTGAGTGTCTTTTACATTTTCAGACTTGCATGTGCACTATTTAAACATACACCAGAGATACTCCACTTCATCAAGGAATTTTAGCATAGTATGCATATAGGAATGCAGGCATTGTGCCTGCACTGAGTGTGACAGAATGACATTTTCCTTATATCCTCTCTCCAGTTGCTTTATCTGCAACAAGACTCGGGTAATGTCACCCACTGATACTGTTTTGTCCTTCAAGTGAATTCTTTTTAAAAAAACCCAAAACCAAAGAAACCTCATTTGTTTCCCTGATTTCCACATAGTAAGTTGTACACATCTTACCTCACAGTGCCTTTTTTCCACAAATCTTGTTCTATGAAACCGCATGTTCTTGTTCTATGCCCTGCCTGTCCTCCTCCCCCTTATTTTAGAAGTTGCTCAGCAGCCAACAAATGTATTTTGGTGTAAAATCATCATCTTACTCCCATTCTGTAAGCATAATGTCATTGAGTACAGTCAATTCACAAACCTAAGACAGTCAGATGATTTGCAAATACTGTTACAAAATATTGTTACCCTCATCAATGAGACTAAGATTTTAGACAGGGACCATCTTCAAAATGTGGACTGATAGCAGTACTTTTAGCAGAAAGCAGTGATCAAAGCCTGTCTCAAAACTAAAGGTAAGTTTCGAACACAGCCTTCCTCCAAAGTCTTTAGTACTGAGCAGTGCTTATGAATGTAGCATCCTGTTTTTATTAAAACTGCCTGAAAGAATTAATTTTGTAATGGCCTAAATAACTTGACCCCAAACAAATAGTTTTATTTCATGAAAAATGTTCAAAAAAATATATCCCTCAGAATTCAAGATAACCCAAAACAAAATTTTGTTTCCTTCTGCTTGTTCCGTTGTTACCTGCTTACTATTCATCAAAGACTGCTTACTTTTAAATAGCCATACAGGAGTCTCTAAAAAAAAATTGTACTACACAGCATTTCATTGCTGTGATTGTGTTTTGTACAGTTTGTTTAATCACAGACTTAGTGCTCTGGTTCATAGGAAAGGTAATGTAGGCTGAAAATACAGTTACAAATTACAACTTACTTTTCTGGGAGCAGAATTTTTAAGTTCAGCTACATAATAGTATTTCAAAGGGATTAAGTATGTAGGATGTCCTCTCTTTTCACAGAAAACAGCCACTCTGTTATATCTATTAGGATAAAATAATGCAGCACTGACATAAGCATAGAAAGATTCTTGACTGACTCTTTGAACTGCATAAAAAGATGGTGATCAAGTACTTTTCTTTTGCAACCACTGTTTCAGTTAATATGCACAGTGACCAACATACTGTTAAAGAATAAATGAGATTGAAGATCTGTCATATAACGCAAAAGCTAGCATATATTGCAACTTTGTTAGGAATTCTCATTATTAGTACTATGGCACTTGGTGCCTGTTTCCACAGTCAGTTGAAGAAATATATCATGCCAGTATGGCACAAGCCCTCCCTGCCCCTGAGATTCAGACACCAAACAAGGCTGGTTTGGAGGAAGGCGGGGACATGCTCCCTACAGAGTCAGTCCTTCCAGCAGACAGGAAACCTCACGTTCTTCCTCCCCTGAGCTCAGCTCAGGGCTTAAAATCTGTTAAGTGAGTCTAATATTTGACATTTGAATGGGTTATCAATATGAAGGTTTTTTCCCCCCTGATATTCATAACATACACTGCTCAACCAACAGCAACACTTTCTATTTTTTTCACAAAACTCTTAAACCTTTCCAAAGTTTTCGATAAAATGGAGACAAAACAGAGGGTGCATGGGAATTTCTTAAGTGCTTGATTTTGCAATTTTAATAAACGTAAAAAATAGCAGCTATGTAGGTATAGACTACTAAACTCTGTTCCCTCCTTCCACATATCCCAAAACACATCCAAGAGCGCGCACTAGCGTGCTCTTGCTCGCTCTCTGTTGAAGACTGAAGAACATGGTCATAAGGTTATCTATAACAGACAAAAGAACCCTGAGATTGATGGCAATTCTAAACACCTATTTGATGCAACACTGTTACCAAATTCAAAAACTGGAGCTACAGGATGACTTACATAAGAAAATATTCCTGGAATACAGTGATGCAAATGAGTCAGACTGCTACAGTTATTAATCGAAACAACACATGCAAAAGAAGAGCTAATCTTAAAACTCTTTGTAAGTGAATCATCAATAAAGCTTTTTTTTACTGAAGGCATGTATTAAGTCTTTTAAAAAACATGACTGCATGATTAACTAGACAAATCTATCTACAGGAAATAAAGAAAAAACCCAAAACACAACAAAACAAAACATGTTTTTATATTAGGAACAACACAAAGTAAGGGACATGTTGGTTTAAGTCCAGCAAAGAAGTCCAAAGATTAGGCAGAGATGCACGAGAGCTGTAATCCTACTGACTGTGTAACTTAGCACAAACAATGTCTGTAAGTGACTTAAAAAATACTGTGTTCTTTTAGCCATATGTTTTGAGCAGTATAAGAAGGATGCAACTGAAGTCACAATCTGGCTACTTCACCAAAGCCAGAAATTCAGTTATTATCTATGATACAGAAACCAGTGCACAGGGTAGAAAAAGAAGCTCCTCTTGCATAAAAGTGTAGATTAAAACATATTGGTATTTTGTATTGTGTATGTGTTAATAATGGAGGGACAATGGTTTCTGAAATAAACCAGTAATACAGCTGTGTTGCAACGTGGTACGACACATTTCTACTCAGAGTGCACAAAATCAACCCTCAGATTTACTAAATGTACATCACATGTAATTAAGAAGTTGCTTCATGAACCCACGTGATCACTAGCAGGTATGCACACTGGGGTCACTGGGGTCAAAGCCTAACTCCACATGACTGTGACAAGAGTTACACTGCTGCTGAAATTCCACTTGTATTGCAAAAACTCCATGAAACTACACTTATACTAAGAAAAAGAGGTTCAAACAGGAAAGACAAAGTAGAGAGCAGAGTGGAATGGACCCACACACAAGGTGCAGATCATGAACACTCAGTTTTAAGCTCCAGGTTGAAAGAAGCATCTAGAATGTGGATCTGGGAGCACGTGACACAGAGCCATGTCCTGTGTTCCAAGATTCCCACATGAAAAGCTAATCGGTTGAAATTTAAAACTGTTAAGTATAAACTAGATTTTTTTTTTTCTGCAAGCTGTTCCAGCCATTTCAACTGACCTTAAGTCTTGATGAATACCTATTTAAAACTGTACCTTTTAGACTCCTTAATGGAACACAATGAACAAGTATTCCACCTCCCAAGAAAGCAGAAATTCAAAATTGTCCATGAAAGATACTCAAGGTATCTGTACTTGAGGAGTTAAAGATTCACCTCACTAACTACATTACAATTTCAGCACCATCAGTGACTTAAGGGTCAAGCACTGCAAAGAAGTTCCCTCTGCTGTGATAAGGGAAGACATGCCTCCCCAAACCCACAAGAACAAGAGATGAGTGGTGCTACCCTGTCTTCCCCGAGGTTTCAGGCACAACAGAAGATTGGCTGTACTGTCATTGCTGCTGAACACACTTGACTGCAATATAAATTCCACTTCACTGACTGCTCATGGCTTGGACTAGCAGACTCTTTGCTGGGTAAAAAATTTTCTGGACGGCCAGGCCCAAAGAGTGGTGGTGAATGGAGTTAAATCCAGCTGACGGCTGGTCACTAGTGGGGTTCCCCAGGGCTCAGTTCTGGGGCCAGCCCTGTTTAATACCTTTATCAATGACCTGGATGAGGGGATTGAGTGCTCCCTCAGTCAGTTCTCAGTTGACACCAAATTGAGTGGGAGCATTGATCTGCTGGAGGGCAGGAGGGCTCTGCAGAGGGATTGGGACAGGCTGGATTGATGGACTGAGGCCACCTGCATTGAGAATCAACAAGGCCAAGTGCTGGGTCCTGTCCTTGGTTTAAAATAACCCCATGCAGTACCTCAGGCTTGGGGCAGAGTGGCTGGAAAACTGCCCAGCAGAAAAGGACCTGAGGGTGCTGGACGACAATGGCTGACCATGAGCCAGCAATGTGACCAGGTGGCCAAGAAATTCAATGTCATACTGGCCCTTATCAGAAATAGTGTGGCCAGCAGGACCAGGGAAGTTATCCTTCCCCTGTACCTGACACTGGTGAGGCTGCACCTCAAGTACTGTGTCCAGTTCTGGGCCCCTCACTACAAGAAAGACATTGAGGTGCTGGAGTGTGTCCAGAGAAGGGCAACAAAGCTGGTGAAGGGTCTGGAGAGTAAGTCCTCTGAGGAGCAGCTGAGGAAGCTGGAATTGTTTAGCCTGGAAAAATGGAGGCTCAGTGGGGACCTTATTGCTCTCTACAGCTACCTGAAAGGAGGTTGTAGCCAGGTGGGGGTTGTGCTCTTCTCCCAGGTAACAAGTGACAAGATGAGATGAAATGACCTCAAGTTGTGCCAGGGGAGGTCTCGGGAAAACTTCTTCACAGGTAAGGTTGTCAAGCACTGGCACAGGCTGTCCAGGGAAGCGGTTAACATCCCTGGTCGCACATAAAAGGTGTGTAAATGTGGTACTTGGAGACTTGGCAGTACTGGGTTAATGGTTGGACTTGATTATGTAAATAGTCTTTTCCAACCTAAATGATTTTATGATTCTGTGTTTCACTTATAAAGTAAATGACTATGTCAGATGATTTTCAGTATGACAGCCCAAGTCTAGCAAATCTCAGCAGCCAGTACCCAACAAGATAACAAGGCTTTTCTGTCCAGAAAAACTTTTGGCACAGCATGGAACCCAAATCTACAGCACTAAATACATGGCTATAGAGAACTCAAAGTTAAAAACCTCATGAAAATATTACCTGGAAACCACCTTCATTTAGTGCTCTGGCACCATAGGCAATCCTTGTTCCACCCTCCAAAGTAGGCTGTACACTAGGATGGTGCTTCCACCTCTGAAATTCCCTAAATGGATTCAAATAGGGATTTTGATAATCTAAACCAACCTTAAAAGAAAAAGGAAAAAGTGTAACATTAATGAAAAAGAAATATCAAACTTAAAGAAGAACAATCGCATATTAACATGTCAAGTCTTTCTTTTATATTAAACCAATCTCAGAATCTTCCTATTTAAAGAAAATGCTGCCAGAAATACATTCTATTAACAATACAGCAGAAGCAGATCTGAAAATTTGCTGCTCTCAGCTCCATCTAGAAATAAAAAACTTAATTGCATTGTAGCCACCTTTCACCTGTCTTTGAAATAAAGCAAATTAAATTAAGCATGGTTTAGTAGGTGGGATAAGCAAGAAAACTTGTTTTAAAGTTGTGTTTCATACCTCTGCTCTAAAAAAGATGGAAGGAGAGGTAAACAATTATTTTTTGATCATTATGTCCTTGTGCTCATTTATTTTAAACAGTTCTTCACACTGTTTAGTAGTCAATTATAATTTCCAATTAGGTAAGCCATTGTAATAAAGCATAGGGGAGCAATGATGAAAGCAGAAAATTGGAGAAAAAAGACTTTGCCAATTGGCTGGATGCCCAGGATTCTTATCCTATGCATTTGAGAATTTGCCCAGATATACTCTGCATTTCCCATTTTTAATATACTCTGAAAAGGACTTCTGTTGTCGAATTTTTCTCTTGTGAGGTTCCAGTGAGCTTTACTTGAGACAAATAACAGAATATATAATGATACATTTAATGATATATATATATATCACGATTCAGCAACAAACAGGACTTTTTTTCAATATTTTTTACAAAACGGTTAGACAAAAATACTTCTGAAAGGATTTTAAGGTCTCTCTTAAGAAACCAAAGTGTCAGCTCAGTCCCATGCTGCTAAAAGTCCATTTTGAGTGCTTGACTCTTAAAATGCCTGTGTGTGAAGCACATACACAAGATAAATAGTGAATGTTTCTTTTAGGACTGCAGGTGATAAATATTTCCCACCACTGCTCCTTGCATCAGTCGGCTTGCCAGAATGACACCAGCCTGTCTCTAGTGATCTCAGTACTTCTGATAAAGAGGCAATAAGAAGGAAGAAGCTGCCTGCCCAATTCAGAAAGACAGTTTAACTGCAGAAGGCAAGGCCAACAGGGTTAAGAATAATATGAACAAAGTGAAGAGCTCAGAAAGGAAGTGATGCTGCTTGTGGAGCTGCAGAGTGCTTCTACTTTATATACTCTCGTAAAGTGGAGTTGCACCTGAGGCTGACACATGAATTAGGAAATGGAATTGTATGAAGTGCATGTGATTTAGAGATCGTCTAACTTCCAAAAATTTTGTGAGCACAACTTTAATTAGTCATTTGGTTTTGGCTTTACAAAAATTTACTTGGTTTGCAAAAAAAAAATTATTCAGAAGTTTTCTAGTTGGTCTTAATAAAAGACAAAATTAATATGACAAAATTAATAAAAGACAAATTAATATGACAAATAAACCTTCCCTAATATGAGTATAAACGCATTTAAGATTGAGAAAATACTAAATTTGCTCTGTTGCTATTCTTGTGTTTCCATTTTTACATTAAAACAGAGAAAAGAAACTTCATAAAAATGAAGATCAAACAACAAGCAAGCATAAAAAACCTAACTTCACTTACCACAAATCCAAGAGCAACTAAAGGTTCACCCTCATTTAAGTGATAAAGAAAGGATCCTCCATATGTATGTCTGTCTAAAGGCCAGCCTACAGTATGTTCTACTCTTCCTGGTTTCCATTTCTTTTCATCAATAGTCCATAACTGAAATGAAGATGACCAAAAAATTACTTTAGACTGCAAAGTAATGGCCTTTCAATAATATAATAAAAGACAAACACACGATTACATATGGAATAAAATTATTTACTGCTATAACCAATAATATAAATAAATGCATACAGCAAAATACCAAGTAATAAATATACCTTTTTAGATTACCATTTAAGATTTTCCCAATACCTCTCTTGCTTGAACTGCTGCATATTAGAAAATGTGACATACTCCAGTACTACACCCAAAATTTTCATTCAACCACAAGATGCCTTTTACTACTGACTTTGACAGATCCTTCTGCTACAGAAAGCAATGCTTACATTGACTTTTTTTTCTTTAAAAATGTTGTATTTTTGTATGATTTTATGAATTATCTTGCAAGTTTTTCAAGGTCATGCTTAACAATATGCCTGAGTTGATCTAAATATTTTCTGTCAAACAAATTGTCCTCTCTCTGCTCTCTCCTACACATCTCCAGTGCTCCACTGACCCATGGTGAACTCACAGAAGCATTTTCATGTTTCCACTCGTGAGTCAATTTTCTGCTCATTTCACAAAATGTCTCTTCACCATGGAGTTCTGTGCCAGGCACAGTCTAATGGCAGAAGGGCAGCTGAGCACCATAAGATCAGCTCAAGCATGGAGGATGCACCTATGTTAATGCTGCAGTTTAGATCAAGGAGCACATTTTGGAGTGGGACTTCTGTTTCCTCCCACTTACTGCACTTTTGTTCACATTGTAGAGCAGCCATGGAAGGCGTGAACTGGATTCCTTTCACATGGAACTAATTGTATGACAGGGTCCCAAAAGCCCATCTAGAGTATTCCAGTCAAGAAAGGGTACTCAGTCCATGGGACAAGATCACAGCTAGTCCAAAGTAAAAATAAACCTGAGATGTGCATAGTACAGATGTCAGCTCATCAACTATTTCACTTTACAGATCCATTCCTATTGGACTGCCCCATTTGCTAAAGCAGTCTCAAATGGAAGAAAGAGAACTCCACAGGAAAACCCTGCTTTAAGGAAAACTTCAGTATTAAAAACTGTAACTAAGATTATGTCATACATTTACAGAGTGGTTATTCTCTACAGAAGCATAAACTAATTATTTAACAAACATTTTGTAGCTGTAAGCACATACTTAAAGTAATAAAAATATGTTATAGTCAAACTCTGAACATATTCTGCAATAATACAGCTGTTTTTCATGAGTGATATTTCCAGTGTATAGAATATTTTCAAAAGGAAACCTACCTCATCCCTATCCTAATTTTATAAACCCAAGAAAAGGATTTTTTTTTGAAAGAAAAATCTTTAATTCTTATGTCTTACACAAATTAGCTTGAAAGCAAACAGAAGCTACCTTAAATCTTCACAGTATTTTCCTTATTTGTTAAAATTATGCAAGTGATACCTCTTTCAGTCCAATGCCATAGCTCTGGGGTTGACACTTTTCCCTTAGATTGTATTTTTTGTACATCTGTTTGGCTAGATGTCCATGACAACCTTCAGCAAAGACTGTGACTTTAGCATGGAGTTCCAAGCCTCTTTCAAAGGTAGCCTGCAAAAAGTACAGCATTTCATCAGCAGTTACATCAGTGCCACATCAAATTCAGAGCAAGAAAATGGAGAGCTATGAAGTGATTTTACACTACTTCATGGCATAGCTCTGAACCTACAAACCATTGCAAACCATGGCTCTAGTCCAGCTGTTTTTTTCCACCTAATGACTTTGCACTCCTGGCAAGTCATGCAAGAGACTGCAGTAAAGCAGCACTGCAGTGAATAGCCATTAGTCACTGAAAAAGAGAATCTTTTCCAGATGGGAGGATACTTATATTACATCTGCTCATTCATAGGGTGCAAAGGAACCCTGGGGACAAACAAACTTTTCCCATAACTTCACACTTTAATTTTTGCTCATAAAGTCACATTACAATAAAACACTGTGTGTGTCCCCACACATATGAGAGAGACTAGACAGAACTTCCACATCTGAAAAATCTGCATCACCCCTGCTCCCAAAAGGACCCACTACCTGAGAATAAAGTTACTACGACATTACTTCAGTCTTGCATGTTAAAACATACAGTAAAACTAAACTAACATTAAATATCATTATAAAATAAAAATTCTCATTAAAAATTCCAACAATGAGATTGAGAATAAGATAAGGGAATACTACTGTATGAGTATGCCATCTGCATCTGTGAGCATGCTGGACAAGAATACAGATTATACTTGCAATGTAAGGAGATAAAACTGTAAATGTACATAATCTCTTTATACAAATTTTTTATGAAGAAAAAAGCTTGATTTCAGTCAGAAAGTTTAATGTTAAAAAATACAGTGAAAAGAGTTTTGGACGAAGATATCCAGCAGTACCCCACAGAACCATCTAAACCATCTCAAGGTAAGACAGCATAGGTCCAGGAGAAGCTTACTGCTTGGTTTTGAGTTGTCTCTTGCTTGTAACTTACTGGTTGGAAACCTCTGAAGAAGACTAGCAAATAAAAATCTTCCCTCTAGTTGGGAATTACCTTCAAACAAGAGTCACAAGATTTTGCCAAATTTTTTGTATTCTTTGAACCTGAACATGAATTAATCTTACAAAATACTAGGAGAACTACAGAGGCTTACCACTTGATCTAAAGATTAAAAATATATACTGTCCACTTTAAAGCAGATTTATTTACATAAAATAAATCAACTACAAATATCAACATTGTAAATATCAGAAACTAATGAATTTGAAATGTTTCAGTAATGTGACAGAGTTGTATTTCCCAATTAACGTCCTTCTCTAGTATCTACATAAGAATCAATGAGCAACTTTTTACAATGAATGTTTTCCCACTGTAATTTTTGTTTGGTTGGCGCTGATTGCAAGGTGGAACTCTATTCATTAACCACGGTCTATTTGATTAGGCTCTCTATAAACAAGGCAGAAGATACTCTTGCCTTGAAGGTTACAAAACTCCATCTATTTACCTGAAGCTTTATGCACTGGAGCTAGTATCAGCTGACCTAACTGACAGTGAAAACACTTGAATACTCAAAAAGCTGCAGTAGTGGCAAAATAATTATGTACATTAAAGAGGTTAATAGACACATTCTTCCAGAAAAAACTACATTTCGAGAACGTTAAAAAAATATAACTAAAATCGTTCCTTCCCATTTTAAAACAAACTCAAACTCCCAAAAAATCTTTATTCCCGCAGTAAGCTGTACGCTTTACTTGCGCCTCCTACTGGAAAAAATGTGCACTGGAAAATAAGAGCATGTCTGTTCCCTACAGCAGATGGACAATATTACACTGGAAAAATAACTTACTTTTCCCTGTCACCACTTCCTCCTCCCTTGGCTATATTCTCTCAAAACAAGAATGAGTCTTTTCTTCTCACGCCCTGAATTAAATGGGAAAAATAGCCCACACTTTATGTGAATGTGAATAACTCTTTGAAATTCATGTAACTAGACAGAAACCTTGTAAAAGAAGGTAAATCTTAAGAAAAAACTTGTACTCCTAATTTCTGCAGTCAAATAACTTTATGTGAAAGTTGTTCTGAGTTATTCTGATGTGACAAATTCTCCCTACATATTACATAGGGAAGCAACACACTTTGGGCACGTCCTGGATTCCACTAAAAAAAATATTAATAACAAAATCAGTCCAAATCTGATACTTAGGGCAGGGAGTCACCTTCTGGATGCAGAAACATGAACTAGCAAAAAGGTATAAAGATTCAATGTGCACCTTCCCCAACAAAGTAAACAGACTGTCAACAAATAGGACTGCAGTTGTAAATATCAAAGAAACCAAGTCAGCCAGAAGCACACTCTCTTACACATTGCTAGTTACCAGCTGGACTACAGCTTTCTATTTCACCTTTGCACCTTTTTTCTAGGAGTTCCTGGAGTTCTTTCCTTTTGTTTCCCGATTTCAGACATGCCAAAACACCCTTACAGTATTTCCTTCGAGTCATCCTTTCTGCAAAAGCTTCTTCTACTAATTTCAGAAGAATTTTACAACATTCCGAAACCAGAACTTTCACAAGTAATCAATCCAGTCAAATACAGAGAGAGAAGACAGGTACTGAGTTTTACACTTTTTCTTATACTGGAGCAAGACTACTGATGGCAGTACAAGCAGATAAATCACAATTTCCATAATTAAACCCCTAGGTATGGGGAAGATAGATACTCACTTTAGGTGCTCCATCCTTCTGAATGCCTACATCATTAGTTGCTATCCCTTTCACACTACCATCTTCATGGAAAAGAACCTTTGGAAATATTTAAACAAACAAACAAAAACCATTTTAATGATCCGCCATTTTAATCCATTCATTAAAAGTTCTAATGCAGAACTTCTAAGCACTCTGACTTTAATGGTCAAACATGAAGATTATGTATTTATTCATAAATCACCGACTTGCACTTTGCTGGTTCTGAACCAGGGAATTTAGACACTGAAACATGGTTTTCACAATATACATCTGTTAAAAGGAACGTTGTGCATGTACAAATGATTGTGACTGCTCTGAAGGGGGTTTCAAAGCCACTTTTCATATACGCACACTGATGTCATGAGTACCTCAGCTGCTGCATAGCCTGGATATATCTCAACACCCAAAGCTTCTGCTTGTTCACCTAGCCAACTCACAAAGTGGCCCAGACGTACTATGTAATTTCCATGATTAACCATCGGAAGTCCTAGGCAAAAAAAGACACACACACATAAAACATAGGACACTAGGCAAAATAACTGATGCTGTATACATCAGATGTCACATCTTCTACAGCTACTATCTTCCAAGTAATGTCATGTGTTATCACAGTCATCATCTACACAGACTGTAACCCTGAAAGCTATTACATTCTACATACACTTTCTGTACTATTGATTCATGGAAAAGTTGAAAAAGACATGGAGAAAGCTGACTCTCTACTCCCTTGCTAAACTTTACCTGGAAGAATTGGCACTGGAATTCTAGATGTCTCTGTTAAAATTCCAAACTTGTCTTCAGTTACAGGAGTTTTAAGTGGAGCCTACAAAAAAATGAAATAGAAAAAGAAGAGAGTTATGTTTTTCTAGCCAATTCAACAAAAACAACAACAAACAAAATCAAACAATCGAACTAGCAGACAAGTACAGTTTTAAGTACAGCACTTCTATAGGAAGGTACCATAAGAAAGAAGACAAAGTATTTAATGAGGCAGTCATCAGGAAAGAATCAACACTCAATATTCTAGACCTCTCTAAAGAACATGGCTCAACTTGCATATTTACCACAGTAAGACAAAACAACTAGTTGATGTCTAACTTCTTGCAGCTCCCAGGTGATAGCAGGCAGTTGGCTGCAACTCAGATGGCTGTTCTGGTAGAGATGGCAGCTTATTTTCTGCTATCCTCCCTCCTAAAATCATCTTAGGCCTTCATTACACCACAGTGTCTGCACAGAAGTCAGTGTACTGTGTGCCATTTCCATGAAAAACTATTGTACAGAAGCAACAAGTCTGTCACTGGTAAGAACCACACATATTCCTGCTTGTGCAGAGGAGCTGGATTCTGCTCAAAGGCAGAAAGTGCAGGTCACCCCAGGATGCACAAGACATATTGCATATATGCAGTAAGACTACTAGAGAAAAGAGCAAAAGCCACAGCATATCTGTATAGACATAAAACTTCTAGCATTGTCAAACTAGAGGAAACAGACTAAAATGAAGGCAGCAGTTTTTTGTTTTGTTAAATCAACGTATTTTATAATGGCACTAATTACTAATGGTACCAGGTACTAAGTCATACCAGAATGAGTCAGGTATGAAGTTCATTACAAGCTAGAAATTAATTTCAGTGTTTATGTGCTCATACATACCCCTCGCTCCTTCCAGTCTGGAAAGAGTTCTTCTAAGGACCTTGGCTCAAGACAGGCACCAGACAATGTATGGGCACCAATCTGAGAAGCCTTTTCCACCAGACAAACACGTATTTCTTTGCTATGCTCAGCAGCCAACTGTTTGAGTCGAATAGCTGCAGAAAGGCCCGCAGGGCCTCCTCCAACAATGACAACATCAGCTTCCTCTGCAAATCTTTCCATGTTTACCCCTTCAATAGAAAAGAAATGATAATAACATAAACCAATCTCCAATTACTTCCAAATTCTCTCTCACTAAACCTAAACTCACATGGTAAGAACAACGGAAAAAAACCTAGCAGATACATACTGAACAGAATTAAATCTTGATAATCACTAAAACAAGCACAAAGTTTAATCTGATCCTGTTTTATAGCACTAAGGACACCAATTTTGAGATAGCAACCAAAAATTTCATTTGAAATATCAGTGCTGTATTTAAGAGTACAGAATTTCCATAAAAAGAAAAAAACAGCAACACATTTCAGTGCCTTTAAAACTGACCAATAATAATAATAATAATAGTAATGAAGCTTTTAAAGAATGCTATTTTTCACTTACCTTCCCATCGTTTGTCTTTGTCCCGAGGATGAATTGTGTAGTGCGTAGTTATGCGAGGCACAGAGGCAGTAGATGCACATCTTGAGACACGTGGTGATGGAAGGCAGTCTTTCTTTATCAGTTTAAGAGCACGAAAGCACTGATGTGCTGCAAAACCAAGGAACAGATATGTCAAATCATTTTTTCCAAATTTTTAAAATTTTCAGGGACGCAAGTGGCACAACAAATATGACAGTTTCCCCTTCCCAAAGACTACCAGGTGATATGAAGATGAGGAACCATAAACATGGATTTTTTAATTTTCAAATTAGGAGTATGCTGTATAATTTTATATCGGGGGAAAAAATAATGAAAGAGCTTCCCCTTTAAGCATTCTTCACATAGTATCACTCAATACACTGGCCAGCCATACATAGCTGATGTAGGACAACATGTGTGTACAAAGGTGAAACACATTTTAATTTCCTATTTCATTTTGAACTTCAAAAGACTTCTTTCAGACTTCAGCAAAAGTGACCAAACAACTGTAGAGACAGGACATGAAAGTTCAGCTCTTTCTGACATCTCAACACATGTTGAGACACACAGTCTGGGCCACTAGTACAAGACAGTTCATCTAAAGTAAATGTCATGCTCTACAATAAAAGCACAGATTTAAACCCAAGTATGCTTTAGTCAAAATTAGGAACAGCAGATACAAGTAATCTTTATCTTTGCTGCAGAAACATTAATTGTTGCAAAAACAAATTAGAATTTCTTTGTAAGAAAACAGACCAAATTAAAGCTTCAAATTATCAAAAGAGGACTCTGTTAAGAGGATTATTACATGTTGTAATTTTCCTCTTTCACAAAAAAAAAAAAATATCTGTGTGATTTGTAGTTAAAAAAACCTAGTATGGTTAGTATTAAACCTAGTTATAGTTAAAAGGTCTGTGCACTAATGCACCTTGACAGATCATTTTCCTTCCTTTAAGAATCCTCTTTCTTTATTTTCAGAGGTGAAGAAGAATATCACATTTAAAGTAGAGTATTTCTGCAAAACTACACAAGTAAAATGTACATTCTATGACGTAAATATTTTATTGAGAATGGTGATTGGCAAGGCCAACATAAACATCCGGTGTTATAACTGCCCAGTGACAGTCAGCATACAGGTCTCTATATGCGAAGTAGGAGGTATTATCCATGTTGGTTTCTTAACAGCGATTCTGTAACCAACATAACATGAAAGCTACCTATTCTTATTTATCCTTTACCTGCAACCAAGCAGGATCTGAGAACAAGTATTTTATAAGCATGACAACTACACCTATACATATACATTAAACCGTGAAACTTAACTTTTGAGATATTTTTATTTGAGCAGAACTGATGCTACTAAGAATCACACAGTATAGTAAAAAAAAAAAAAAATCACTTATTCCACACATATGCAAAAGAAGTGAAACCCGGCTCAGAACATGTCTGATAATTACAAAGATGGGTTCAAACGCTGGACGGGCAGATTCTTCCCCCGTGAGAGACCTGAGCCTGCGCCACAGCGCTACTAGGAGCTCCCGGCCTTGGAACGTGATGGGAAATGCCTACACGAGCCAAGCAATCCCCAAGGAAAAACTCTCCTCTTCCGCAGCTCTTTAACAGCACCTGTCGGGATGCCATCTCCATAACTCTTTCCTCAGTAAGGGCATGCGTTCCATTACTTTACTTTACCCTTTAAAACAGGTTAACACCCAGTACCGCTCAAAAAAAAATCCGCAGATCGCTTCACGCACCGCGTTGCAGGTAAATAAAACACGCCACTACCGCACAGCCCAGGCGCGGGAAACGCTCAGGCACAGCCCTGTCCTCTCCTCCCGCCCCGGGAGTGCCTGCGGAAGGACAGAGGCCCCAGGCAGAGCGATCCCGGGGGTCCCGCGCCCACCGGCCCCGCTCCAGCCCCGCGTCCGCCTGGACACCCGGGCGAGACCCAGCCGCGACCTTTGCCCTCCTCGGCGCCGCGCCAGCCACCGGCCCCACCCGCCCCGCCGGGCGGTCACCCCAGCCCAGCCCCAGCCCCGGCCCCAGCCCAGCCCTGGCCCCCGGGCGTCCAGCCGTCCCCAGCGCGTTACCTCGGCCGGCGGACGGGCAGCGATAGAGCAGCATCGCAGCGAACCCCGCGCTCCCTCCGCCTCCCCCGACCTCCCTCCGCGCACCCCGCGCCGGCCTCCGCCCTGCTGCGCCTGCGCGCCCGGCCGCGGCCCCGCCCCCTCGTGCCGAGGGACTACGGCTCCCAGGGCTCCTAGGGCGCCGCTCAGGGAGCCGGGCGGGCCGACCCGCTCCCGGGGCATTGGCGCGGGAGGCGCTCGCAGGCAGTGGGAGGGCAGGGGGCGGTGCTCGGGCGGGAGGCGCGGCCGGCGGGGGGGCTGGCGGTGCTGGAGCGGCGAGCGGGACATGGCCGAGGCGGCGCTGCCTCCGCCCGCGGCGGTGCCCGAAGGAGCACCCGGCGCCGAGTCCCAGAGGGTCCGCGGTGGGAGCGAGGGGTCGAGGCCGCCGGAACTGCCCGGCGGTGACACGCGGGAGCTTCTGGAGGAGGTGGAGATGCAGATCGGCGACGTGAGTGCCGATGCGGGTCCCCTGGGGAGGGCGCCGGGGGTCCCGGTGGGGGGGTTGCCGGGCGTCGGCGACCCCGAACCTCTCTGCCCTTCCTCCAGGCCGCCTTCTCGCTGGCGAAAATCCTGGAGGCGACGTCGGCCGTGTCGGCCCAGGTGGAGGAGCTGGCCACCAAGTGCTCGGAGAACGCCCGGTTCCTAAGGACGTGGCGGGACCTGCTGCGGGAGGGATACGAGTCCCTGAAGCCCAGCGGGTGAGGCCGAGGCTGACCCAGCCCCACCGGGTCACGCCGAGCCGCCCGCTCGTGTCAGACTGCAGCGGGTTCCTTTTAAACCGCCTTCTTTAGGGAATTCACGCCGAGTTTTGTTTGCCCTCAGCAGCTCCCCGTGAGCCCGGATTTTTTTCAGAAATACTTGATAACTCGTGTGGATGTTTTATGTAAAAAAATCTTTGTTTAGGGAATAAGTTTTGACTTCTAGACTCCTCGTTGCAGCTTAAGCGATCTCATACTCTCCCGCCTTTTTTTTTTTTTTTTCCCCTGTGCTAACGTGGTAGATACAAAGTATGTGTGGTACATTCAGAACTCATTATTTGTGGGGAAGTGGTGTCCTGTGAGGAAGTATTGTCAGCCCTCCTTTTTAGAGCTGTCACCAGCAGAAACCTTGCCAACTTCAGAGAAACTTGAACACGCTTCAGTTTTTTTTTCTATGCACACTTTTTCTTCATGTTAAATAATGGATAATATGGCAAGTTGTGGCTTATTTATGAGCTTTAGAAAAATCCTATATCCCAGACCTTACTATTTTTAGCAGTATTGCAATGTATGTCTATAAAGCTGCAGATTTTTTGCAAGAAGTTTTATTATTGCAAACTATTTTACATTATCTTTTGTTGTAATAAAGTGCCTTATGAGGGACCATATACCTCTGCGTGGTAAAAGTTTGACAGCATTATTTACTGACAGGATGGATTACTTTGAACTGTAAGGAAAAGCTTCCATCAATTAGAAAAGAATCTGCGACAGGAAGCACCTCAGAGCTTTTTCAGTATTTGATCCTATTTTTTTTATCTTTGCCTTAAGCAGTTTCTAGTTTGTTAGTCTAGACCTTACTGTTATCAGAACCTTTTGGTCTGAAAGAACACTAATCTGTAACTGAAACTCCTGTGCCACACAGAGCACTGTGAAAAAAAGTAATGCTGAAATACAAGGGCAGGCTGCAGGATAACATGACTCTACCATGATTTGTTAGTTGGCTTTATTTTTACTGGTAGGAGTCTTAGAAAGACCAACTGTAGTTTACTTATCAAAACAATAAAGATGTTACAAAAATTCTGAAGTATCGACTAGTCTTCTGTTACTGATAGAAACAAAGGTGACATTGACTATAACTATAATCAAGTTAAGTGAAAAACAAGTAGTGGTAAGGACAGGGTTCTTTGCATGTCTCATTAAAGGCAGTTACAGTCCTTGAGAGGGCTTGGCCCCTCAGAGCATGAAAGTTTTATCGAATGGAGTTATAATTGCTCTGATTAAAGGCAATCCACGTGGCAGGATTTCACTTAGCTGTTTCTAACCCCAGAACCCAAAATGTTGCTAAACAGCTTGGAAAAGAAGTCATTTTGTTCAGCAGATAATATTTTATTTCAATAAAACATACAGTAGTGGAAACAAGACGTTTAACAATCTTCAATTTCAAAATAATCCAAAGTTCTGTAAGCAGTTGAAGTGTGAGTCACACTTTTTCAAAATTCTACTTCTTATACTGTTAAGAAGTTAAGTGCAAACATTGGAAGTATCTTTTAACTTAATTTTAAATAGTTTCAAATCATCAATGCAAAAAAAGCATTTCTTTTACCTTTGTGGGCTTCTAGGCCATCAGACTGAGTACGATACTGAAAGAAGAAGGGAAGTTGTAATAATTCATAATGGAAAAGATTCTCTTCAGTAAGAATATGTGAAGGAACTACCTCTAGGGGACTGTTTCAGATGGGATAAGTTTTTTGTTGGTTTTTTTTTTTTACCCTTGTAATTCTGGGAAAAAATAATGCTCCAAAAACTGCTGAATGGCTGTGGTCTTGAAATTTTAACTATAATGCATTCAGTCAGATGCACAAGTTGATTAAATGTAGATGTCATGACACCTGTTAAGACTAATAGTTTTCTATTTGGTTGTCTCCCATGTACAGAGAGAGACATCTTAAGACAGGAATTTGTTGAAGTCTGCAAGCTGTGCTGAGCTACTTATGGTAGCCTATCCAGAAAAGTGAGGAAAAGAGCAGCATCAAGATGCTGAGATACTCAGTCCAGTCTTTCCAGGAACAGATACTCTTCTGAAGGTAGAAACTTCCACCAGCTGTAGCTGGGGGACACTCACTTGAGAAAAACCCCTCAATTTTAGTATTTTCTTTGCCTGGTTCTGCCTGGATTAGAATCATAAAGATCATCTAGTCGCAGCCACTCCCTGCCCTGGGCAGGGACACCTCCCACTAGACCAGATTACTCAAGGTCTTGTCCAACCTGGAAACTATATTAGAACTATCATTACAACTTCAGAATTGTCTTTACATGAGTGAAATACCTGGTAAAATTATAGAAGGAATACAATTTTCACTTGTTTGGCTCTGACCAATTAGGAAATTGAAATATTTCTCATAGACCTATTGCTCCCTAAAGCTTTTTTAAGAGTTGATGCAGCCTAAATAGAGCCAGCCAGAATTCTGTGGTGAAAACACATTTCTTAATGAGGAAACAGGTTAACTCTTAAAAAAATTCAGCTGTTGAAATGGGGAATTAAAAAAAAATAAAATAGAATAACTTTTCCCCACACACACCTCCCCAGAAACAGATAATTTTGAAACAATCTGTTTTCAGAATGAGATGTTTTAAATGAAAAATAATTTTTTTCCACACTCCTGGCTTCTCTGGAAGAAAAAATTCCCGAACAACTGATTTCTCATTCTGATCTAGGATGAATTGTCAAAATGTCAGGTACTGCTGTGAGATGGTAAAATTACTGTTGCATCGGTTCTACCTATACCCAGACATATTATTCCCTCTTCTTGCCGCAGTGGTTCACGTGAGCCCAAGTGTCACACCTCCCTCGTTTTTCCTCATTGCTGTAAAGGAGTAAGCCCACGGATATGAAGCTAACAGTACCAATGTCACCGTGAGGATTCAGAATGTGTTTACGTGTATGAATTTAGTCTTGTTGACTGTGTGGTCACTGAAGCATCAGAAGAGTCTGTACAAAGCACAGGCTTCGTAACCTTTGGCGTGATTTCATGCATTGGCCACATCTCTACCCAAATGAATGATGGACCATATATTTTCTGGCTGCCTTTACCTCTTTTGGATCTTCTTTGTCTGTAATTGTACCAAACCTGATGAATCAGTTCTTTGAAAGGTCGTGTAGTCAAAGTGTAGAGAAGAGGATTCAAAGCACTATTTATTGGCAGTATAAAAATCACCACCCAAGAAGTTATGGTACCTTAGGGAGGGAAAAAGAAAGGCAGCTGTAATATGCATTCCAGAGTTTGCACCCATTCATTAACACAAGCACTTAATGCCTCTGCAGCACAGCTTCCTGGTGAAAGGGGTGGTCATGCTCCTAGGCTGAGCTCCTGTCACAACAGGTACTTTTCTTCTCACTGCCCTCTTACCTCCCTCTGTTTCCAGGACTCCCTGCAAAACCTGACTTTTTTTATTCTCCCAGTATTTCTATTTATCCCTCTTACTTTTCTGTGCCATAGCTCCCTATTTACCCTGGCAGACTTATTGTTCTGGCTGAGCCCATTTTCTTGCCCCAAAACTTTTTGTCTCTGCTTTGTTCTCTATCTCTTCCTGTCTGTGTTCCCCATCCTTTTCACATGATTAGTGGCATGCAGTCTTAACAAGGCCCCCGATGTCCTATCCTCCTGCAAAACAGAATCCTCCAGTCCCTGTATTCCATCGGAGACTGGTTTTCTCTTCTACACCAGGACTGCTTCTTTCCTTCCCCTGCAAAGGGCATTGTGTACATCCTCCTTATTTTCTTCTTTTTCTGTTGGCAAGAGTTTCTGTGTTCACACCATTTGCCTATGTCAGTCTGCGTTTTTACAACATCCCCTTCTCATCCTTACTGTTTGGGAGATAAGTTACCCAAGGAGCAGGCAGAGAAAGGACAGGATTAAAGTGCTAAAAATTGTTAGTGGGTGCCCTCCATTGCACTGTTTGATTTATAAAACTATTATAGAACTGTTCCAAGAAGCACAAAAAAAATTAATTCACTCTCCCTCCGTGACACCCCTCTCCATCCCCATCTCCAGTTTTACAACTTTGTTGCAATATCAATACATTCCTGTCCATGCCTACCACATTGGCTACACTTTTGGAAAACAGCAGATGCTTAGTTCTAAAGCTGTCACAGTGTATCCCCAAAGTAAAACAAATGCTATCAGAGTTTAAGACTTCTGTAAACTCAGACAGCTAGCTGCGATGTCTTTAATTTTATGAAATGCAGAACATTAATTTACTGAACCCAGGATCACCCCGCGATTCATCAAGATTTCTTCAAGATTTCTTGACTCAGAATACTTCTGCTTCTACTTTTCATAATATTTTCTTTCAAATATCTTAGGTGGTTTGATAATTTCACAAAGTACCATTCTAGAAGATTAAAATAACTGAATATTTAACATAATCAGCATAAATTCAAGATATTTGAAACAGAAGTCAAAACTCGGAATAGGCAATTCCCAACCCTCCTGGTCAGCACATATGGCAAAATCCTCTGAGCTACAATGCTTTCTTGCCATCATAATATTGTGACATACATCTGTACATTGAGTCTGAATCTGCTATTGCTGATTACTGATTGCTCACATGTTCATGCTTACATGTTCTAATAGGGTTTACAAACCCCCCACAAAGAGGCTGTTTTTCTGGCATGTACTGGTATTACAAAGAGAAGGAAAAAATAAAATGCAATTTTTAATCTTTTAGGTTATGCTATTTTTACGTGGGAATATATTCACAGCATGAAGAAGGTAGGCAGAGCTTTATAGAACTCAATGTTCTGAGCTATAATTAGCAGTTTGTAAAATAAAGTTATTTCAAAGTAAGAGTTACATAGTTAAATCAAGGTAGGAAAAATTATAATGTCCTGAGCCATATTTAGGCAACAGAACCAGCAAAAGCCATAAGATGAGAAAAGTCAATACAACTCAGCCTTGCTTTTGAAATACATTTTGTACATTTTATGGGTATTATATGGAGACAGACTTGAATGATTTGAATTTTGCAGTTTTTAATCTGACTCATAGGTGGCTAATCTTCGATGATTATAGTAATATAGTTCAATTAAATAGTAAAACTATATAGTTCATTAGATTCTGTGTATATATAGATTAAAAACATGAAGTTAATTATAGTACTATAGTTCATTTTATTAAATTCTTCTGAAGTAGAAGCAACACTTCACGCAGGCACAGTTGAAACAGCCTCACAAAAGAAAGGACATACCTGGTATTTCTACTTGAAGTAAAGAAAGGAGTTTCAAAATAAAAATAGGTATCCAACATAGTGCATCAGTAAATACAATGAAGAAAAAACGTTTAGCAAGGATCATCTCTTTTTTAATATGATTCCGAATTTCAGTAGCCATAATAGCTGTTTGGTGAACACTGTAGAACATACTCCCATAGGAAAACACGATGATGATAAAAGCTACCAAGTTTACACCTGTTTAAAAGTTAAAATTTGTTATAATTTAACAGCATAATGGCAATTCTACATCACCTATTTGCAATCTAGGTAGTAAAGAAAAATATTTTATCTAAACTCTAGTCCCACAGAATTAAGTGGCCAGAAGATTTGAGTCCTCACCTCAAGACTGAATTTTTGCCTCTACTCAGGTATTTATTTCTGATCCAAACTACAGAGTTCTCCTCTGATCTTACTATTGCTCTACTTCCCTAAAAAAATCTATTAATTCAGGAACTTCATGGTCTATAACTACTTTCTGTTTTTTCAGCCCTTCATGCATTTTAAGATACACAATTACCCATCTAATAGAGTAGAATAGTCTTTAAGTGTTTGCTGAAGTCTCTAAATCCAAGGAGGTGTGAACATCACAGCTGTCTTATTTGTTTGAAAACTAGGTTAATTAGCAACTCTAATCATATATAAAGAAGAAATGCAACTTACCTAAGAAAATGACAACAGAGTAAATCTGACTTCCTGAACTTTCTGATTGTTCTGAGTGAAGAGGAAAACAGACACCATTGGTGCCATAGTAGTTCCTGAAAAATTCCTTATTGCTCAGTGGGATAAAAGCAACAGCAAACCCAATTATCCAGATAAGAACCAAAATGGAAATTGTCCTGCATTTTCTGGGCTTCAAACACCTAAAAGGATAAACTATGCAGATGTATTTTTCCAAAGTCAGGTATGTCAACAGTAAGACTGACACCTCTGTAGACAGAATAGCCAGCGATCCAACCAATTGACAGTGAATACTGTCCATCCACAACTGAGCGTGCTTGTTGTATTCTCCACGATACTTAAGATCAAAAGCTCCAATCACAAATAAATATATTCCCATCAGACAGTCAGCACCTGTGGGCACAGTGCTTAACATCATTATTTACACATCTGAATTTCCCATTATCTCTCTACATGTATATTGGAAAACAGACATACACACATATATATACACGAGTACATATTTACAAATCAGCTAATAGATATAAAAATCCACACTACAGTTGGAATGCTATTATGAATTAAAATTAAGGCAGTATAATTAATTTTAATTATTTTATAATTTTTTTTTTTTTTTTAGTTTTCATTTGGACTGACAGTCTATATTTCATACTTGTTTCCAACCTGTTTTTTTAAAGCTCAGGTAAAATTGGTTTGCAAGTAGAAAAAGATATGGCTTCATTTATAGAAATATTCTTGCAACCCTTTTTTATTAGGTCTTATTTCTTTAGATATTAACATTTGGCTTAAGAGTAATAAGCCATCTCTGCTAGATTCAAAGGTTAGTTTTGTCCATCTTATACTGATTCAAAACTCTTATGCTTAGTCTTCTAACCCTAATAAGGGAAGATGACCTGTCAACACAGAACTGAAGGCTTCTTAGATATTTTGCCTAAAAATTTTTCATAGTATTCAGATTATTCCAATGTTCCAACAAAGTTTCAAAATCACTGACATTTAGAAATGTTGTAATCATTTGTTGACATTTGACAACTACCTTTCAAAATGCATCTAATTACATTTGTGAAATACTTACAGACTCTCCTGTATTGAGACAGGGTACTCAAGATTGTAGTAACTGTACTGCCAGATAGTTCATCCATAAACTTGTCTTACTTTTAGAAGTGAAATAAAAAAACCCAATTCCTAATACTGGGGATATGGGAGAGATTAATTTTCTCTATTTGCATAAGTAACCTTTTGCTCATGCAAAAAATAGAATATCTTAATATTTACATGCAGAAATTGTTACTTAGAAATGCATAGTGAAATATAGATTTATATTTCTTGTAAATCTATATAAATATAGATTTATATTTCTTTTTACCTTTGAAAACATTGAAATTCTATTTTTTTATGCTGAAGAAAGTGGGAATTTGAGAAAATACCCTCAGCATGAAAACCAAACATGAAAGCTTTGGAATATATCATCCACCAAAGGCAGCATTTAATGAGAACTTCTGGTATATATGGTACAGTATTTTGTATTGTCATTTGCAACAGCATGAAAGTACAGTTAATCCAGTGCTGGAAATATGTCACTATATTATAGTAAGAACTATCACACATACTATGAGCAGACTAAAAAGATATTCTTTTATGCATGGTGTACTCACAGCAAAGAGACATTATTGAGATGGCGTGCAGCTTATTCTCTGATCTGATGTAAGGTCTCATGCAGATAACAAAAATATTTCCAAAGCAGGTGATGGCAGATACAACCCAGACAAACACTCTCTGTATGATGCTAGCTAAAAGATTCTCGAGGGAGGAAATCCCATCAGTGTTGGGCTTACAGCTGCGCACATGAGGGGCATAGCCACAGTACTGGAATTTCTTAAAATATCTGGTTGTGAGAAACAGATAAGAGATGGTTCTAGTTTGGTTATCAGAAAACCCTCTAGTAAGTACTCAGAAAACATATTCTGAAAGAAGAAAAATTAATCAAAATCTGTCAAAATTTGACAACTGTTCATATGCTGCTTTTCATATGCCTGCTTTCAATTATCCAGTATTCTTTAATTGTAAAATTCAGACTAAGGAAAGCAAATTAGAATAATCTACTTACATGTGGGAAAGGTTTCTCAGGGGTCTGAACATTCTTCTCTGGATGTTTGCAATTTCAATGCCCTCCAAACTGCTGTAAAAAATATATTCTCAGTAAAAGGCCATAGAAAATCAGTAGTAAAAGAACAAACTTTATGAGCATTTAACTGTGATTACATGATGAGTATAGGAAACTAGAGGTGAACTTTAATTTCATCTAATCTGTTACCCCTTTGAAACTTGACCAGAAAGTCCGCACAAAATCTCAAGAGGAATAAAATAAATTACAGTTAATTCTAATAAACTCGCTGCTCTTCCAGAATTGTGAAGAAAACTCTTGGTGCTCTCAGCCATGAGAATCTCTGAATTTCTGATTAACGTGTTGCCCTTCCGAAGTACTATTCTACTGATGTTCTTTCATTATCTCTGAGGAAATAATAACTTCTCCTAGTAATAATATTTTAGATGTTTCTTCTGTCTTTTATCCCAGGGAGTGCTTTACTAGACAAACAAACCACTGCAGGAACTCAGTCTTCATTATGTTGAGAACAGCAGGAACCTGGGACACAGACCACAGCATGTAAGGGAAAAAGCTGGCTTTCTTGTGACACAGAGATGGGATTCCTCATTTTAATTTTTTTATGTATATTGAAAGCAGCAATATTGTTTCCCCTGTAGTGTTAGATCAGTAAAGTTTATCTGTGCAAGTTATTCTTTTAGAACTTCAGTTTCTGTATTTTTGCAGTGCATCCTCTTCACTGTGTTAGATGGTGCAACTGCTCTGTTGGTGCACCTATAAAAACTTCCCCTAAACTCTTCAGAAAGATTTATTTAAGTCCCAACTTTCTTTGACATGGAAGCTGAATGATACTTAACCGTTGTTCTTCTCGTGGTGTTAGCAGTAGATTGTGTAAAAATGGAAATGTGTCTCCAGACTTGTAGATATGTGAAATTCCTTTATAATTCCAATCTTTACGTATCCTAACAGTACTTGCCCATAGTGTTAATAGGCCCAGCTGGACCTTGCATTATCCTTAAGCCCCGGGAACAAATTGTACAATGTCAAATGAGGGTTGTGTTACTCTTGTTCTGTAATAGCTGACAATGTTATTCTCTAAGCTAAATTTATGGTCTCTTTTTGCTGGAAAAAATTCCATTACAAAACTGGTATTCTCAGGAAGAAAAACTTGAGTATTGCTAGTAATTTTCCAGGCTTAAATTATTGAAGATCATCAACATAACCATAAAATATATCAAGGACGATTTCTTACAAAATGTATTCCGGATCATGTTCTTCCAAGGGATGTGTATAACCACAAAGAAAATATAGCTAAAATATAAAGACTTGATACTTACAGGGATTTGAGTTTAATTAGAAAATCAAACTGGTCTATTTGTACTTTCTTGATGGGGTTGTAAGAAAGATTCCTGTAAATAAAACATAAGTAACTTTGGCTATCTTCCTTACTGCTTGTTCTAAAAATAAAGTGAAACTACATAACCCACTTGCTTTTCTAGTCCTGTAGGAAGGACTTGTACCCTTGGCAGTTACAATTGCAAAAGGTAAGAATCATTTAGCATTATTTGGAATGCTAAATGGAAAGAGTGGTCGGATGCTTCACAAGCATGCTATTGCCATGTACACACACACAGAGACACGTAACTTCCTCCCCCAGCCTGATGCTTAAAGGTTTTGACTATAGAAATATTTAGTTATTAATCTTTACAGACTTGTCTTTCAAGTAAAAGAACCTATCTGAACTGCATCCGTTTAGAAAAAAATTACAATTGATTTTGCATGTGAGTTCAAGGGACAGGGACAGAATGGAAAAATAAACATTAGCATTATACACTGTCACTCTGTGCAAGAGTGTTTCTAGGTACATCCTCTTTTACTTCTCCCTATAACTTTTCTTTATGTTTTCATCTTAATATTGTAATTAAAATGCGCAAACTCAATAAATGCAACGGTACACACTTGGTTGCCCCGGTGTATTGTGATGGATCCCAGAGATGCTGGAAAATCTCAAAAATAAGTTATACTTATTTGTGAGTACTACCTCCTCTTCGTCAGAGATCTTCAGTGTTGAGATTAGTGCCTCTTTCAGACTATACAGGAAAGATTGGGACTTTCCAGCAGAGGCATTTGAGAATTTGCCTGTATACGTGTCAGGAAAAACAGAAACTATCTTTCTGGCTTTATAGTAACTTATGCTTTTTTTGGAATGCTTTCATGAGAACAAAGCAGTTGCAATCAAGGCATCTCTATGACGGTCTTATGTGTTTATGATCTATTTTTTGAGGCAAATCCTGCTAGTACATTAAATATGCCCATCAAATTATTAATTTCTTATGATATAGCTAACATAGACGCGTACGTGTGATAAGCCGAACTAATTTTGTATATACTAATAAGATCTAGAAAAAGGTAGAATTTGAACTTGCTATCTTTTGGTACGTGAAAATGCACATCTTTTACAAAACTATTCTGGACAAAAGGTTATATAGAGTTACTTTTGGGATAAGTGTACTTTAGGCAGAGCTTAAATGATGCATACAAACAAATGTGCTCTTCTCTTTCCTCGCACACATGACTAAAAGTATCATATCAAATGAGAAATATACAGTTATATATAATAATAACCAAGAATCCTTACAGTTGTGAAAGCTCCTTTAGATCCTTAAATATATATGGAGGAAGTGATTCAATCTTGTTGCTACCCAAATCTCTGCAGAAACAGGAAGGATACAGTAAACTCTTACTAGGCTCAATAATTTTACCAAACAGTTTTGCAATTTCAATATACACAATTTTATTTTAGCTGCCAAATAGGATATTGTTTATGCAAATGTTATCAGAAACTTGTTATCAGAAACTTCTATTTTAATAGAATACTATTAAAACAAGGTGGGAAGCCAGATCCATCAAATCTTTCTCTGTGTTACTAGTTCAGATGTGCCTGTCATGGTTTGAAAATTGCCCCCCTGGGAGCCGGGAGGCCTATAGGTGAGGTAATTGGATTCCAGGGCAGTCTCCCCTGGAGGGCCAATCACTGCTCATTTCATTCACTCCTGTGAAAAATCATATATATATATACAACCGCTGGAAATTGTTGGCAATCTGTCTGTCTGGCTGCTGCTGTGTGGGTGTGTGGGTGTGAGAAGGCTCAGGGGTGGCAGAACCCTCTTTTTTTCCCCTAGGGGAAGGGGGGCCCTGCCGCCCCACAGCTCTGGCTAAGCCGGGGTTGGAGGCAGCATTGGAGTGTTGTGGACAGAGAGAGAGAGACTCACAACATAAGGTAAGTGTGGAGAGAGACAGGCAAGCTCCTTGCGAGGAGCCAGGCCCACTTCTCCCCCCGCCCCCTTTCCAGCTAGACTGCAGAGGGGGCTTTCTTTTCCCTCTCACTGTAAAGTGGAGGGGAGGCTCAGCATTGGAGCCAAGCCAAAGTGGATGGGCTGAACACAGCCCGGCGCCAGGGAGATAACCCCAGGTGAAATTGGAGATGGACCAGAGAAAGGCCCGGAGGATGTCCTTGCAGTGATTTAAATGGAGGACAGCCGAAAACTCGGAGGAGGAATGAAGATTCCAGGATGCGTACGTGTGATAAGCTGAACTAAACTACAGCAGCACAGAACCGAGGTATGAGAGAGAGAATCACACAGCAGAGACTGACATGGAACCAAGGAGCATGGACTCAAACTATCTTCTTGGACTTCGTAAGGAAGAAGAGACTTCAGTAAACAGCTGGAGGTCGGTGGGGGGAGTGAACTCTTTTCCCTGAACATTCCCATGAGAGAAAGACTGTTTACCTATCAGTCTGAAGGGCTTTTCCTGGACTGAATTGAGGGACAAGCTTAAAGGTACTGATAGAAGTGTGTAATATTATGTACATAGTTGCTTTTAGCTTGTACAGTATATTTATTTGTGTAAAATAAATGTATATACTTCCCCTTTTCCCCTATTGAAGCCTCTTGCCTGAAAGTTTCTCCTCGGTGTTGAGATAAAAATTGTGGGAAGGGGTGGGGGAAGCCTGGAAATTGGATTTTAGATTTTTGTGGTAGCTCAAACCACCACAGTACTATTAGATACATAACTTACAGTTATATTGTTTCTATCAAAAAGAAAGTAAAATACCTTTAATTTTTAAATTAATTAAACATATTGTTTCATGATGAGAATTCTTTCACGTGGGCTAAACAGCACATCTGTACTGTTTTTGTCTCTACCTTTCACCTTATTTTTACTAAACATAAATCCCAATAAAAGAGGAGTAAGGATCTCAGTCCAACTGAAGCTGGCAAACTGGTCTAAAAGACACTGAAGGCACACATGCACTGGACTGTGGTAATGCAAGATGAATATTATTCTGTTCAGGGAACATAACAATCTTGTGAGCAAAAGCCCCAGTATTATTGATACAGACTATGCATTTTGTTGACTATTTCTTCCCTGTTCAATACATATTAAAAAACCATAAGAAAGGATGACATCTCCAGAGCGTGTCATATGAAATAGAATTTATGATCAATGATATTTTCAATATAAATTACCAAACTTTGTGACTTGTACAAATAAGAGAAGAAATCTACTCACAATTCATCTAACATCTGGAGAGAAGAAAAGCTGTTTTCGTTTAGAGAGCTGATTTTATTTTGTCTCATCACCCTGAAAGAACAAAACAAACTTACATTGCTCCTTCTTGATATCTATTTGGTTTTGGAGAAGCGGTTTTATAAATTTTAAAAATTTTCTCTTTTCTGCATCTTTAATTCGAATTTGCCCAAATCAGTTAACAAGCTAATTTAATCTAGAAGCTTACCATTTTATCATTTGGTAAGTAATTTTTTTTGCCTATACATCCTATAGATGCATATACTTCTGCATATGTATATACATACACACACATATACACACTCATGGGAAGCTGGTGTAAATTGACTGAGGGCAGGAGGAACATTGAGTGGACTGGAAGGATTGTGACCTCATCACATCTCAGACACAGGCACATGGTTGTGCAACTTTTCATTCGCTCTTATTTCATCTGCCACTGAACTTACTCCTTAAATGAACAACCAGGATTTTAAAAACAATGAGAAAGCCAAGAACATGGGTACTGCACAGGAGTTAAAAATTGAAAGTGACAGATACCATGGAGCCTACTAATGTCTCAAAAAGTGGAAGGGATTTTCTGAAGATGGTTACATCATCATTGAAGAAACTTTGAGGAAAATTCTAGAATTGATGAGCCAGGCAACCTACCAGCCAATCAAATTCTTTAAAATGAAGCAACAAGCTATGCACTTTGTACATTTTCTGCTTTTTATTATGAGATTTTTGCCTCCAAGAAAAAAATTATAACGAAAATTTCTAAACCTTAGTATCAGCCAAAATCACTTCAGTGAAGTTTAGTTGCACATTTCACTGCTGAACTTTGCTATAAATGTAAACAGTGATTAATTCCCTGTGGGTGTCATTTCAAATGAAATATTTTAATAATATACTCAAGAAATAAATAACCATGATACTCAGGAAACTTTTCTATTAGCTGTAATGAATCACTTGATTGTTCAGCACAGGCATATCTCACTCTGGCTAGCCAGCATATCCTATTACTTACAACACAGTTAGAGTGCTGCAGGAGATGAAAGTAGCATTTCTCACATGATGGATATGGTTCCCTTCAAGGTCTCTAGAATATAAAGAAAACCCCATTAATAACTGAAAATAAATTCAGGCAGTTATTCTAAGGTAATTAAAGAAAAATACTACCAGAACTTCATCACTGCACAGAAGAAAGTGGGAGATAGACATGTAATACTTCTGCACACTTAATTGATGACTTCAGGTCATCAAACCTGCGGTGACCCAGCAGGCAGCCTGCAAGATCCAGTACCCCATTAGAAAAAGTGTCATGGAAGTGCCATACAAAGACAACAAAATAATATTATTCTAGTGAAATAAGGTATACTTACAGCCAGTTTAGTCTTGGCATATATTGGCACAGAGGTTTATCAGGCAAACGAGTAAGAGAATTATTCATCATTTCCCTGGAAAAAAAGAGGAATAGTATAGCTAGTTGTATTTGCCCAAAGTTAATGTTATAGAAAAAAATTGATGTCTCTTCTCTTTGTACTTTTGGAAAAAAAATAATTCAAATCTTAATTTGTTTCTTATAGTTTTGAGAAAATAGTACTATTTTCTTAAACTTCCACATATTTTCACTGTGGCATTCTGTGGAGCAGTATTTTATCCTTAACTTGTTAATTAGCAGGTAAAGGAAAGGTGTTCATTTCTCTGCTATTGAAATAAAACATAGCAAGCCAACACAATGTGCAATTCAACAGCAGTAGGTTATAGACAGTGATTTGGGGGGCAGGGCTGGGCTGCTGCAAGGGGCAGGGACTATGGGACACCCTCCTCTTGCACCACGGCTCTGGAGGACAACTGGAACTGCACAACTGCTGCAGCTGCCTCATCCTTGCACTCTCAGCGATGTACTTTACCATTTTCTCCACCCATCTCTCCTAATCTTTTCCAGACATGGCGTGTCCTACTCCAACACATTTTGCCCAGGGTAAGAATAAGCTTCAGATGTGCTGCCAGCACTCTGCGGTGAGCAAGCACAGTCATTATAAAAAACTTTTTAAATGTGTGTGCTCTTTCTATTCTGTTCTTTTAAATAACTCTTTTGTATCTTTTGTATACTTACAGAAGAATAAGTGATTTGAGTCCATAAAATGTTAATGGATAGATCCGATTTATCCTATTATTTTCAATTATCCTATAAATTACAGCAAAGCATGTATCAGATTGACAATTGACTTGAGTATTAAATTGAACAGATAATAAAAAGTAACATACTTTATAGTGGATTTCTTCAAATGTTCAGTCAAACTACTTAAAAAAATTAGCACACTACTCCTTAACAAGTTAAGGCCCTAATTGAATTAATTTCCTTTCAGAAAAATTTAATAAAAAAAATTAATTCTGAGAAAGTAATTAATTTCATCTTAGAAAAAGTGTTTTCCTTTGAGTTTTTTAAATTCTTTGATCAAGATACTTTGAATGGATTTTCTGTGAAAACAAAGCAGCACAACACAGTAGTGTTCTGTGGTGATCCAACAGTTCCAAAGACATGGAAGAAGGTTAGACATATTATTTTCTTATTTTTAATGACTTTTCTTAGTTGAAATCTGTCTGAAAAGCAGTAATAAGAAAATATTTCAGATTATGACAGTCATTTTGTCTGGACATTTCAAGCATTATTTACAGGAAAAGACCGGCCCAAAAAATTATCTTTCTACTGTTTTATAGTATCTGAGTTACTTAATTTATTAATTGTTAACAAGCAATTGCTAATAGACATTATTTACGATTGTATATTCCATCAGTCACTAAGCCATTAAGGCCCAAGAACTTTTTTCTGCTCTCACCAAAGTCAATTGCATTTTTACCTTGCACAATACAACAGGAGTTCCTTAGTTATTATCTAGTAAAAAGTACTGCTATGCACAAAAATGGAAGTTATCAAAATTTTTCTCTTTTATGAATTATTTATTGAATTAATAAATTTATTAAATTTATTTATTGAATAAATAAACATACAAATAAGAAAGCAACATACAGCCATTCAAGTCTGTGGAGGTCTGCAAAAACAAAAGGCTCCAAACTAGTTATCTTGTTGTTACTCAGGTATCTAAAACAAGATCAACCAAAGATGAATTAATGGAATGATTAGTTAGCAGTAGATGCATGAAAATGAGTTTTAATATTATTTTTGCCTTGATAATTTATCAGAAAACTACTACTATTTTTTCATAATTATAATTTTTGAATATGGTAATTTTCATGCCGTTGTTTGACAACAAGACTCTCTCTAGTGAGGACTTTAACAGCAATTATTAGAGCACTTTGTCTTATCTATAAGAAAGCACAGCCAGCTAAATATTTTCACTGTGTCATATTTTAGGCCCTTCCCTGTTTCCTTCTGTGGAGTGATTTGTTCCATGGATTTTCCCTGGACCTGTTCAGTTTTTGCTAAGGATACTAGTCATAAATGTAGATGCCAGAATAATGGAACAAGAAAGGCCGAAAAAGAAGGGGAAGAGGTACTATAAATGATCTGGGAAGATAATAACAGCAGCTGTAATAACAGATAACCAACCACACTCATATGATGGAAAAAATAAGAGGTACAATTTTAAAAAACTTTCTTTTTAAAAAATATTGCAGAAAAAAATCTTAATCAAACAATTCAATTTATGTGTTGTCTCTTTCATCTCTTAAAAACATCTCTTGCAGGTTGGAAACACCTCTTAAAAAGCTGCTGCAAAATAAAGAAAAAAGTGTTCCTTTCATTACCTATACTGGTTACTTTGAATTGCTTCTGTAAACCAAAATAACAGCATTAAAGAGTTTTCATCCATCACAAGCTCTCACTGTCATTTTACTTCTTTTTCATTCTCTTTGATTTTCTGCAGGGTAACTATCATACTATCTCCTTCTTCCATTCTGATGATATGAGGAATAGGAGTGAAGTATGGAGCCAATTTGTATTTTCAAAGTATCGTCCTGCACAGATAACTCTTATTCTGTCTTTGTTTTCTCAATCCAATCGTTGAGTTAAAGATTTGGACCATTTTGTAAGTTCCTAACATGGAATGAAATAGAGTGAGACATCCATAGTGACTCTCAGAGCTCTGACTGCTGGTTTTTACTTCAATATTCTAAAAGCAATACTTACAATTTTGTCAAATTGTATAATCCTTTGAAAGCACGTTCAGATATAGTTCTAATTTTATTATTCTGAAGATACCTAAGAAGATAGAAACCCAACAATTAATTCTCTAAATAAGCAAAGTTAAAGCAACCTAAGTAAATAATTAAAGTCTATCAGCTAAACTGAATGTAAATTTTATACTTTAAAATAAGTTTTCAAACTTGTTACACCTCGAATTTGACAATAACCATTTCACAGCTATATCTGCAAAGACTGCAAAGGTGTTTTTAAAGAAATACACATGAAGAGTAGAATTACAAAATTCATTCAAAGGGTCGCTTGCTTTGCCTTGTTTGCAACCTCCTTGATTAGGTCCTAAACTTGCAGTGCTCACCTGTGTGACCCAATCTTTGTGTTTAGCCAGATCTCTGCTACAGGCAAAATTTTGCACAAAAAATATTAGTTTAAAACAATTTTTGAATTTTCCATTTGTAGTATCAGAGAATTCTCAAAATGCTCCATTTTTAAGATAATATAATAAAAATGTACAGCAAATCTTACTAATCTTCTCTAAACGAAAGATACTAATTTTTTAATTTCTGGTTTTGATGAAATAATGAGCTGAAAATATTATCAGCTGCAAATATTAAATAATTTTCAAATAATTTCAAAGCATTATATTGTTATTCTCTGAGCAATATTTAAATATAAGTTCTTTAAATTAAATTACTGTTAATAAAGCATCCAGATGCATTCTTGTTAAAGCAATAAGAGATCTGACATTGGGCTTCTGTCAAACACTGTTCAAGACCTTTTGGAAAATGTAAATCATTCAGATCAGACGGGTGTGAAGTCAACTTTAGAAGCAAGTGTTTTGTACAGATAGACATGGATATGTTTCTTTTAATGAAAATGTACCTTTCAAAACTGTAACGTCATAACGACACTTAACTTTAAGAACACAAGATGGTGCTGCAGTACAGCACAGTTCCCATAAAAGAGAGCTTTAAACTGACATAGGAGCCCTGCTCTAGACTTTACATTTAATTTTTAATTTCACTAATTCTAGATCAAGAAAAATTATTAAAGTCTATGATTTTTGAACAACATAAATGTTACTCATTGTAAAATATCACACAGTATTGTTCTGCCATAACAGTTTGACTAGTTGGGGTATTATTGAGTTGGTACCAGACATAATTAGAAGTAAAACCACGTGCCATGTGACTGAGCTTCCCATGACAGTGGGAAGTTTGAGTTTCCAAACTTTTGTTTTGCAGAATAAACGGATTGACTTACTTTAATTTATTTTGGCCTATACTGTTCATTATAAATGTAACTTCCTTCAGACACAGTGAAAGTTTAGCATTTTTTTGCTATAAACCAGTCCATAAAAAAACATTAAATATGCAGAGATTATGGTTTTGAAAAAAAATAGATGTCAAATCAAGATACTTGAGCCAAATGGGCTACATATGATGTATTGAAGGGTGAGATTAACCAGAATTTTGTTACTTAGATGATAAGCTCTGTGTGTGTGTATATATGGAACAAAGAGAGGATGAATGTTTAAGGCTCTAAATAGATATTTTAGGTTGAAGTACTCCCTTACAGATTTTTAAGATCTTGATATTTCTTGAAAACATCAGCAGAAAGCTTTCTTAGCAGATTCCTCTGAAGAGACCTGTAGGAATGAATACATACAGTAAAACTACTGTCCCAGCTTCCTATAGTGCTGCTACTTTCGTTATTTAATAAGAGCAGCTCTCACACTGCTAAATAATGAAAGCAACATGAAACTATCTGAACATGCTACTTCTGTTTGTCTGAATATTTGTATCTGTTTAAACAGTAAGATAAATGCTTTATAATAATAAAAAAAATTCTTCCATGTCCCCAGGAAAACTGGCAACATAGTAGTTAAATCTAAGAACGAAAAAGTTTTGAGTATAAATTACAGATTTATTTCAAATATCAAATGCATATAGAGCTTATTTCCCAGTTCATGTGTCTCTATGTCCCCGTCTCCACTGGGGATACTCAAGTGTCCCGTCAAAACCAGAATTCCTTCAGGGCATGGTTGGATTAGAAGAGAATCTAGCCTGAAAGGCAGCTGAACCAACTCAACAAGGAGAACATCAGCCATGAGTGAGTACAGACTGGTACAGTTTGGAAGGATCCGTGCCCTTGCTTCACAAGGCAGATCCTCAGCTGAGGACACGTGATGCTGCACTCTGCTCACCACACATAAAACTGCCTCTCAAACAGTGATATGCAAACCAAGTGCACATCAACCATTTTCTCATCTCTTAAAAAGGTTTGGCTTATACATACATATCTGTGCAATGACTCAGCCCACATTAAACCCTTTCAAATAACAGCGTATTCAGACACATAAACTGAGAACTAAAAAGATTTGCTCAAGCAGGTAGCTCCACTGATTTCAAGATTATTGACTTTATTGACAGAAATACAGACTAGGAATATTGGCAGGATTGTAGTATAATAAAAAGGTTCTAAGCATTGTGTCTTTAAAGGAAACTTCTGTAGATTTCTTTAGATTTTCTGAAACTCTTACTAGCTCAAGTCACTCTTACAAAAACAAAATTTTCACTTCACACTGAGTTTTTTAGTTTCTTTTCTCTCCTTTTATGTAGGGAGAATCTCTACTTAGAACATTAAAGTACTTGTCAGCAGGAAGACATGGTACTTTCCAAGCACCAGCTGAGTCAACTGATCATAATTATAAGGCTGTAGTTGTGAAAAGGTTTCAGGATTGATAGTCAAACCCAAACAGAGCAAGAGACCACATTACTTCTTTACTTACATTACGGTTATGTTTGAAGAGACTGATGGGACAGCTCGTAATTTGGCAGCATCACAGAAGATCTCCAGCCCTTGGCAGGTACACTCTGATGGCACATCACCAGCCACTGCATGAGAACAAGAACGTGGTTGTGGCAAAAGGTGGGATGTGTGGTGTGATGGGATGTGAAGAAAAGAAATATGGTGTAAAAGAACAATGAGCACAAAGGCAGACATAGCAGGCTCTGTTACGCAGAAATTAAGGCATGTTTTTATATAATTGATTTAGACCTGATAAGAACCTAACAATAAATATAAAGGAACACAAAAATTATTTTACCTTCTGACCTCTGTGAAAGGGCTTTTAAAAGCTCTTGAGACTTAGGGTTGTTGTACAGGAATCTGGCATGGATTTTTTGCACCACTTATTTAGATTATTCAGTTCTCTTATTTTACTAGAATGAGCACAGTTCTGCCTGGGTGAAAACGCGTTGAAAATGGGTCGGGAAATCTTTGCTCCCTTTCAGCCCAACTCTGTGTTTTAAATTACTGCTCACAGTAGGCAGCAGAATCAAAAAGTCTGTACAAAGGCCTGCATAGGTGGAGCAGGTTTGCAAGTTTCATTTGATGTACAAAGACACGAACTGGGGAGAATATTGCCTTCATTTAATTCTGAAATATGTGTGAAACATATGTCTTTCCAGCAGTATCAACATATTCAAATAAACATTTATATTATGCTCCTAATTGGAATATGGTAATTGGCATATGTTTGGCACTCCTCTTGCAGAAAATGAATCATCCTTAATGAAACTGACATTAACTTCAAATTAGCATTTGTTTATCTGAGACATTAATTCTGTTTTACTATAAATGAAACTGCATTATCTTTCTCTTCCTGATAAACATATATTTGCTGTGTATTTTTCTCTAGGAATCATCATTAATAATCACTCAAATAATATCTGTAATTACTTACAGCACTCAGGTGTCTTTTTCTGAAATGCATACAGAGATTTCAGTTTATTGTACTTGTCCTTTGTATAATGTTTATCAAACTGCAGAGACCATCCGTTGTTGTCTTCTAATAAAAAAACAAACAAAACCACAACACAAACAGACCACAAATAGAAGACATTAGAATACAAACAGAAGGTAGTAATATCTTAATTTAGTTGCATCAAGTTTTATCTAAATACTATGAGATTTTTTTTCCAGCACATTTCACAGACCAATAGATAACCTTATCTTTTAGAGCTGCCTAATCAGACATAGCTATGGAGATTATAAGATGCATAGTAGGAACAATTTATTATGCCTTCAACAACTTTTTCTGTGACAGTCACACTGAAAAAACTACAATCTTGACATTAGAAATTTTTGTTTACATGACAGTCTAAAGATGAGAGGCAACCATATTTCCCTACATCCTTAAATGTGTGGGTTTGTCACTTTGTCCATGGAAACTGAAACGATTACTGTGACTCTGATTTATTCTTTCAGAAAGCCATCTTGCACTATCACAGCCTATAATTTCTTTTTGAAAATCTAGATGAAGGCCTGCTTTTCAAGAGAAGGGGAGGCTTGGTGTAATGTATTCAAGGCAGTGTGTTTAAGTTAAGCTTAACAGGCATCTTAAACAAAGCATGATTCTGTATTATCAGTTTGGTCACTGTGCATAAATATACTGGAAATGAGTTTATGGCTAAAAAAGCAAAAATTGAAGAGCAAACTTTTCAGTTCCTTCCACCAAAGGGGCATTTCAAGATACAGTGGTGCTGGAAATAACTTCAGATACATTAGTTGTTTGTTTCTTGGAAGTCGATTGTGTATGGGAGATCTGTAAATTAACTGATCAGGTAACCACTTCCAAAAAAGAGTGGAAAGGGAAAGGTAACTCGCCTTTAAAAGCTGCGATTGGATTTTAGTTGTATCAATTTGAGTCTGACTTCTCTTTACCTTTGACACACCCTTTTAGTTTAAAGCATCTCATTTAATGAACACTCACAGCAGCAGAAATGCTCCTAATGCATTTTGAACTGAGTGAAAGGCATTGGCAAACCTGCAGAAACATTACTGTTTCCTGTGTTAAATCCTTAGAAGCAGCTCAGTTTTAGGACTGCCTGCAACATGGAATTTGTAATTGGTGAAGCAATGAGAACAGATTCTTTGCCAAGTGGCAATTGCCTTATAAACCTACTGCCCCATAGATGGGACCATAATGAGGTTTCCTTTATCATTATTCCTGGATATTTAGCTGGAGTACATCCATTGACTTTCATTTGTATGACTGGACCTATCAACTGGGACCAGAAGAAACTGGTGGGAACACAACATATACAGAGAAGGTAAGATTTAAGAAGAAAGGAATCTTTTGTTGAGTGTTTTTAAAAATAAATTTGTAAAGATTTTTAAAAATGAGATTGTTCTTGAAGTTTTAATCATACCAAATGAATGTTTTGCAGTCAGGAATATAGTCTCAAATACTTTTGGATTTTCTAAATTATAATTATGGACGTAGAAAGTTTTGGACAACTAACCACTTATCTGCACCTTTTAAACATATAGTTAAGAGCCATAAATTCTAATCCACCTGTAAGCCAATGAACACATAAAGTATAATTTTTCTGCATTTCCCTGTTTCTGACTCTAGAGTAGATATGCAAGATTTTATTCCGCCTTTTCGTACTTTTAAAATTCTTTGCCATGTGACACAGCATGTACAGGAGGTGACATCACTGCACATCTGCAGAGAAAATGAGTAGGGCCTCCCACACTAATGGGAATGATGGAGCAGTTCGCTACAAAGGAAAGGTTCAACAGCATTTTTGAGGAAGTTGAGAGGCAGCTGTGTATTTTTGGGTGGCCATAAAAAAAGAAGGGGAAAAAATCGCACTGAAGATGGATTATTTTGTACTGGAATCATTCCAGTTTGGAGTTTCTAGTCAGTTTATTTCAAATAATGGGCTTTTCTCATGGAATTGATTTTCTTGCCTTCTACTGGAAATACGAAGGCATATCTAATCTAACAAGTTGTTAAAGGTTTTTTGACCTTCAGAAATATACACTTTGGGTCAAGTTTTATGCCCAAACCTGGGACAGTCTTTATTTCATACTAACTATTTTGTCAAATCCTGAAAGAATGTATTGTGCAAATAACTGTATTTAGTAGAAACATTTGATGAAGCATTCAGTGGCAGAATTGTAAATCACTTTGTGATTGTTTAGAGTTTATATGGAAGGTCTGTGACCTGTTAACCTCTTTTGAGGCGAGGTTCTCCAAACACTTTAAGAAATGACTGGTAATAGTACTGGTCTTGAAATCCCAAATCTATCATTGAGAGAGTACAGCTCAAATGACAAATTGCTTTTCCCCCGAGCCAGTTCTAAAATAGATTATGTTGGCTGTGCTTCTGTAAAATAACCAGAGATCTAGGAAAACAAGGCATCATCAAATCTTCTTTTACATGGGATAAGTGAAATAAGTGTTGGTAAACTGGATTTATCTTACTACAGATTAGTACACTGTTCCTTGCTAAAAGTTGCCGATTACTACTTCTGATGGGAACAAGAAAGAGCACTTTAATCCTGACAAACTACAGATTTGAGTAATCATTTCAGTAACAGATCCAAGAAAATATCATCTTTGCTAATTAAAGGCACACATCTTACTTAGTATGGAGCTTATGGCCAGGATGTTATCTATATACTTTCCCCTTCTCTTGGCCATGTCTTCATTATGCAGAGAAATGCTATCAGTTAAATGCATAAACACTCTAAAGAGACACTGTTGTGTCTCCCTTTGGTTTTGCCTTTGCTGTTGGTGGACATAATCTTTCTGTCAGTTGTTCAAATAAACTTTCTCTTGCTGTAAGAAATTACTTCAGGCTTTTCACAAAGATATCTTTTCATACAAGGAAAACCCATTTCCTTTAAAAATGTTTACAAATGTAGAAATATAATTGCCCTTTTCCACAGCGTTGAGGCACACTGATATAGCCTAATAACTTACAGCAAGACCAAAACCACACCGAGATTTTACCAAGTGGAGTGTTGTGGTGTCTGGAGCATTCAGATTTATGAGGGAATTTCACAGTCCCAGTTTACATATCCAAGCAGAAAAAATTAAGAACTTAGAACTGGACATCTTATCAGTCAATTCAAAGGCAATTTACCCCACACCCAACTGTGTGTCACTGCACATTGGCTGCCTCCTGTACCTTCTGGTTAATTGAAATGTGGTTCTTCTGCTTATATGTGACAATGCAATCATAGTAAAACAGACAGGAAATAAATCAATTCAAATAAGGTTTACAGTTCTCAAGATGAGCTAGATTATATGCCTACCAAGTTTATTCTTGATTTTAAAACAACTTAATTAAGCTAGTGCAACTTTTAAGAAAATAAGCAGGCTCAAATTTCCAAAAGATAAACATCTTCTCAATACTGCATCTTTATTCCCATAAAACACATGCACAGAGGAGCTTTTTAGTTTTATAACAATACTTTTAATCTATATAAATTATTCTGATTTTCTATTAAGTTTTTCTCAAAGTATTTTCAATTTTTAAAATACATTAAAATAAGCTAATGGCATGAATACACCTATGAAACCTTTAGTTGCTTCAAAGTTCACTTGGCAGTACGCCACTACAATGGAGATCAGGAGAGACATAAGTCTAGTGAAATGTAAAAGTTCCTCTTAGTTATCAACAACATTTAATTGATTAAAAGCCTCCAGAAGTTCAGTAAAGCAATTATATTTGCTGATACTTGCACATCAGAGAAAAACTGATTATTTCAGTGCCATATACTGTTGACAAATGGCAATGACAGCAAGAATAAAATTTGGCCACATAAAAAAATTTCCTTGTGAAGCTTGAAAATCCTATCTTTTGCCAAGTATTTGCTACATTTTAAGTACACTATGGACTATAAAATGTTTATTTCATGCTTCAAAACCAAAATTTATTATTTAATGTGCAAAACTGAATAGTGCCTCATACATTAAAATCTCATATTTTAAGTATGATGGGAAATAATGCCATGCCAGGAAAACATGAGACTATAACATTACTCATTATTAGTATTAATTTCAAAAATAAAATTGTCAAGGTCTTCTGCAATGTCATGAGGCAAAAATGGGAAACTGAGAGCATCTAAAGTTTCTCATCCCATTGAGTAATCCTGTAATACTAAAGTATATATCTTTTGTACAGATGTTTTGAAACATAGAAATTTAGATTTCTGCTATGGAAATCTAGATGATGATTTAATGAATCTGCAGAACTGCAATAATTGTCTGTAAATCTATAGACCTTCAAAGAAACACATATGAAAATACCATGAGATTATATAGAGTATTATTTTATCCTGTTAAATTTCTATAAACTAGTCAAAAAAAAAGATGTAATATGTTGTAACTTATTAAACAAGGCAAGCCAGTCACCCAATGAGTGTGTGGCACATAGTAGCAGACGAGGTCTTGTGTTTTTAGAGGCAAGTAGGTGCAAGACTTCAAACAGCTGCTCCCTGCCCCAGTTCTTCTGGAAACCTTTGTGATTTTCAGCCTATGAGCTACACAGAGCTTAACGAACCTCTATAAGTGAACTTTAAAACTGCGGAGCAGAATGCTGTCTTCTGTTCAGAGACTTCTTAGGCCTGGGAGTAACACAATGGTAAATACATTGAGCCAGTGAAGAACTCCTCCGGAGTCAGAAACAAATTAAATCTGCATGCCTGTTCTTGCTTCATTGGGCTGGAAAAATGTGGCTATGACACTGTGATTAAAAAACAAATGCAGACACACTGCAACCATTGCCTAGCTGCCAAAAAACAGTTTCGCAGAACTATCAGCAAAATTGTCCAGAAGCCAAATTTTTAAACACTGAGGAAACTTGTGCTCTTAAAATAGCTCAGGCTGCTTTGTTCCATTAACTGCTCTGCATAATTAAAGATGCTGCTTATGAAAAAAGATAAAATAAAACACTGATACATTGTCTCTTCCATTGCCAATTTTATTGCTGCTGGTAAGTAAAGTGTAGTCAAATGTGTAACAGCAGTTGCTGGTTTTTGATGTCCCATTCATGGCAAATCAATCTGGTTTGCAGAAGTGCAAGTGATAAGGTACAATGTGTATGATTTTTGTTTTGAAATCATTAAGAATTCTGCTGTTTACATTTTTTACAATTCTTATGTTTAAATACCTTTTATTCTAAATAGGGTTTATACTTGTGTTATTTGCACATAATCATTTCCCCTAGAGATTACTAGTAATAAAAGAACCTCTATTAACTATCAGTTCTGAGATGGAGCATAGGAGCTCTTCAGTGTGTGGTATAACATTAACCCTAACTTTAAACAAAGTATAAACCATATCTACTAAATTCTTAGTTAAGTTTGAGCTAAAAAAAAATTGAGACATTTATTTATGAAAGTTATATCACAGACTGCATGGGAAGAGACTATATATTATGTCTGCTGTTTCTGTGGCAAGTTGCGGCAGACCACAGCCTAGATTTCTTCATCTAAAGAAAAAAAATTAAAATCACTGCTAGCAATTCCAAATAGTCTTTTCTAGTTCTCTTTAGGAAGGCTGGTACATGAGTCACAAACACTGGTTTTTGGAAACATATGAGCTTTTCATTAGTTTCCTAATTAAGGGACGTTATGATTCTTTGCTCACTGAAGACAGTGAGAGTCTCTCCATTGATTTTAGTGGTGTCAGCCCAGACCAGTTCTCCTTAGCTCAGCCTTGCTTCATAAGATATGTTGTGGTCCAAACCCCAGGTGGTGTGGCTGGAGATTTTACATCAGTTGTATTGTTTGCGTTTTAAATTAGAACAGAACACAAGAAATCCAATAACTGTATAGATTTTGACTGCAGGTTTGGGTACTATCAAACACTAATGGAAGTTAGTAAAACTTCTAAATCTGAAAGCAACATTATTTATAAAGAAATGAGTGCACCTGTACGTTACATACAGGGGTATGTACATGTTTTAAGGACATGTAGCTACAGGATGCTGACACATAATTATATTAGTGACAGAGTAATAGGGATGTGTCTTTGAGACACCTTATAAAATATGCTTTTAAATTGGCCAGGTAGGATGTAAAGTCCAGAGAAAAGCCCAGTACTTTTTCAGGTCTGATCATAACTCAATATTTCTCCTGAACTAAATTCTAGAGTTCTAGAGTTCATGGGTGGTTTTGAAACAAGAGACTTGAGGTAAGCTGCTCTGCAATTTACTGGAAAGCTTCTTTCCATGAACTGGCATAACAATAATGCTACAGCTAATTTACAGTTCTGATGACCAAATCGTGCTGATGATCCAGCAGAATGTATGAAATATTAGGAACAATAATACAACAAAGATCACACAGGAAAAACAAATATTCAGTCTCTCAGTGATTTAAAATTTAACTACATTAAGAATTTTTGCAGCACTTCATAATTAGCATGTTATGACTACGAAATGGTAACTGACTCAGTGTTGTATCCAGAAGAGATAATTACACAAAAGTGGTTAAACTGAGAATATTAGGCTTTTATCATTGCATGTAATAGTAGGATAATTTTATTCAGGGAAAGCTGACCAGTATCTAGGACAAAAACTTGCTCATTCAGTCCTCTAAGTAGACAGCACATCAGAGAACGTAGAAAAAGAAAAAATGAAGTGTAAGTTTTAAAATTTAAATGCTTTATTAGGAGCAGATAAAAGAATTATTTTGTGTGTGTGTGTACTACTGCTGAGCCTACAGTGACTCATTAGGTATTTTGAAAAAAACCCCATCAACCATGGGTGATTACTGGCAATGTTAGTTTACTTCTGTCCAAATGCATGGAGTACATTTATGCTACAATTTAACTTTTCATAATTTTTTTTTCAACTTTTCATGTGTTAGAATTTGTTCATCTAAACAAATATGCACCTTGAGATAACAAAACACATGTAGGCTCAGTGAAAAATGACATCAAAAATATTCTTATTCTGTTATTTTTGCTTTCATTATTCAAATGCTGTTTTAATCTACTGTTGCTAATCTTAATTTTGTTTTATCATTAAGCATCACTGTCAAAGCACAGATCCCAAAACACTTCTTTCCATGAATTTGTACTTGGGAATATGTACCTGGCACTTTTACTATGCCACTGGGCATCAAAGAATTTGCCTAGAGATTGTTTAGACTACATTAACAGTAACATTGCAGCTGTAATGTCTTCAATGTAAGAAATATTAGTTTCTTCTTTTAGGAACAAATCCCATGTCAACACTGCCATAGCATTAGGAGAGCAGAATTTGTGATTATGCCTGGTATTTATCCTTCCTGTTCATGTTTAAAAATTGATGAAGTAAACAAATGCTCTAACCTCTCATCTATAAACTCCAAGTAGCTACAGAATCAAATCTTACAGCTGTAAACAAATGGGAAAAGTTCTTACTTGGAAAATTAGCCAGGAGCCATTATGTTTGAAATCAAATCTAGTCTCAGTAGGACAAAACAATATCAAACTTCCTCTGCTTTGCCAACTTGATCCTTAAACAAGCTTGGGCACAGAAGGATGCTGGAATTGCTATATCTTTTTCTTTCCTTGCACATTTTCAATTTTTTTGACAGATACAAAAATAACTCCAGGTGAAGCATGATACAGGCTAACTTCTTCACAGTGCCCTCAGCCTAATTAAGAACTTGGTGCTTCAGCAAGAATGACAATGAAGAAGAATATCAGAGAAAAATTTACTGCCATACTCAAGTCTAAAAAAGGAAATTCCTCAAAACCTTGAGCTTTATGACAATTTAAAAAACTTTAAATAAATTATTTTTATTTAAAAATATTATTATCATGACAGACTTGCAGAGACGCTCACTTCTACTTGATGGACTATGTTTTCAAGTTAAAAAGATAAGATTGTATTTTCCACGCACATTTAAGGTTATCTAGCAATAGATCAAGGGGAGCCTCCCAATGTCCACACCCTGAGGTTAAGCACTAACATAGCAGTCTGAGATCTAGAGTCTCTTCTCAGCTCTACCTATGGTCGTAATTTGAGGTCATTTCACTTCTCTGGACCTTACTTTTATGTTTATTATTTGGACATGGAGACAATGGTGGAAGTGAAAGAGGAAGCAGAATTGAAGAGAACACCACAAAGCCAATCTTTATGTGCCGAGGCTGGATATGAACAGTGATTACAGCACGTCTGAGCACACATCTCTCAATGAGGATTTGGTTTAGTTTGAAATATTAAGAATGATGTTTTGCTGTTACCAGGCACACACAGTGCCTGAAACAGGATTAATACTGCAAATTATCTCAAAGATTACAACAATAAATGTTTCTATAGGAATGAAGAGGGGAATGAGACAAATTTCCTAAATAAAAGAAAAAAGGGATGGACTTGCTACAAGATAGTTGGAGTGATGCGTTTCATTATTTTCAGAGGCTCCTATAATGTTGGTCTCTTTTGCACTGCTGCCTTTTTGTTTCAAGGGCATTCAAACAGTTTTATAAAGTAACTCTCTTGAAAGACCTACATGTGCTTTTTATGCTATTTGCTTCTCTTCTTATTTCATTCACTGATGTTTCTTAAAACTGTTATTTCAGTAATTGCAGTTGCTGCTAATATTCAGCACAATTAAGGGCTTCTATTGAATGGTTGGATATTGAATTTTCTTGTGTTTAGAGCATCTGTTGTTTTTTTGTTTTGTTTTGTTTTCAAACAGCAGTATTATATTTTCAAAAGAAGTGTGGTTTTTTCCTTTTCTTCAACATATTGCTCTTTCCATCACAGGAAGAACTACAGTCTGTGACATATTTTCACTTTCTTTTTCCTTATATTATAATGCTGGTTTTACTGTGCTTTATCATTACCAAAGAAATTGTTAGTAAAGCAGTTGGTTTATCTAGCTTTGTTTGAGATACATGCATTAAAAAAAAAAAAAAGTATTTCTTAATTCCTTTGAGGTTCTACACTGATTTTTCCTTCCCACACTTGTTGAGTTGAACCTTGTAGATTTGCCACCTCAAAGTTCTCATTCAAATTGATGAAAAAGTGTTCAGGAATTTAAAAGTTGAGCTACTTAATTAGAATACCTTGTGGATGAGATTAAAATTTTCAATGGTACTGCATGAAACAATTACTGTACTGGAATAGTTTAATTTTTAATTTCTTTTCTGTAACCAGGAGTAATGACTTCAACTGAAAACTAGTTGTAAATTTAAAAAATGGGTGGAAGGAGCCAGATATAACTGCGACACAAGTCAGTCATTCTGAGGTGGTCCTGCGAAACTGCAGGGGAAAAAAAAAAGACATTGTTTCTTTGTCTCAGGAGCTAATCACTGAGGCTTCCTTTCTTGTATTTTAAGTAAGATGAATAGTCACAAAACCGAGTTATCCCACAAAGCTCCCCACACTTACTACAGTGTAGAGGTATTGCAGAAAATCTCATCAGGACATTCCATATTTTCAGGAAATAACTGAAACTTTAACTGAACAATGAAGTTTGACTGCAATACCAATTTTTGAGAAAATATTACTGCTGAATATTACATTAATCTGTTATACATGGCATGCATTTCTAAATAAGAATAGGGAGTCAAGATATGAGAAAAACTATTCAACAGAATAGTCTTCCCAATAAGTCAATACAATGACTCTTCATCTTTTGTAGTTCAGATTTTCAGAAATCAAGGCTAACTCATTCTTGAATTACTAGACACAAAAGAGGATTCAATATTGGAGCTGAATTGTCTTGTATGTTCCTTCCTATAGAAGAACGCTAAGACTTGATGAAGCTTGTTTGTTTTTTCAGGGTTCAGTAATAAATCCCTTCTTACAACACTGTCCCTGCTCATTGCCAATCCATGTTAGTCCTAATTGAATTTTTGAAATTTGTTTTTGGTAATCCAAGAATACCTCAGTTCTGTATCAGTAATGATACAGACGAGAAGTGAAGAGCTCTCTTTGATTAATGGACTCAATGATCTTAAAGTTCTTTTCCAGCCTAAATGATTCTGTGATTCTATACTGTCTTGTACTTCCCATTACAAAATTGTGTATATCCTAATTGGCATTATATCAAGTTGTATGCTTTCAGCAAGTCCTTGTACTGTAGACCTTGTGGTATTATACAGAAATTAAACATGGATAAAACATGATTTATGGACCTTGGACTTCTTAAACATAAGAGGGCAACACCATCAGCAATTTCTACCACTTTATGCCAAGATGATTACAGGAAAAGAACAGAATGAGCAATTTTTGTTCAGGATTTTGATTAATTACAACAGAAAGTAAGTTTATAGTATCAGTAAATTACATAAAACTACAAAATCCCACTCCTCTCACCCAGATCTGATGGCAACATGCCTGGCTGGGATGGGTAAACAGTTCACCTGCTTGGTTCCAGAGAGCTGGAGGCAACGTGTGAGGCAGGGCATCATGCACCTGGCTGTCCTCCATGGCTACAGGCAAACTATCAAGGAATAGAAAGCCTAGTTTCCCCATCTGCCATAGATCAGCAGCTCTGAAGAGCACCTCTGAAAATATGCAGGCTGTTAGTAAGATGATAATACCAATAAATAAAATGTGTCAGGGCTGATTTTCTCTCCCTGCGGTCTTAGATCACAACCAAATGGCCAAGCTCTCTTCTCTCAACATATAGGACCCCCTTTCCAGACTATCCCAGGTCTATGCCACCTCTAAGGTGTATCCAAACATTGTGGAAGAGATGAGGTTCAGCACAAACTAAAGCTGTGCCAGGGCCATGCTCACAAATAAGCAGCGTGCCCGGGAAAGTGCCCACACAAAGCCTATATCCTGATCCTACCCAGTTTACAGCAGGCTAGGATCAGGACTTGACAAGCCAAGTCAAGATCACAGCTGCCATCCAGAGGGACCAGAAGTGATAAGGATCATAACAACATGCAGAAATGACCTGACTGTGTGTATTCCCTGAAATTTTTACATTTTCAAAACCCAAAGCCTGCTGGTAGTGCAGCTTGTGTAGTACACTCACACAGATGTGTTTCAAATAAGGACATAAGCGATTTCTGAAAACTCTTAACAATTCCTCTAAATTATGTTTCCCACGTTAAATCACATTAAGCTTTACATAAACTGTGTTGGAGCACACATTTACTTCTCAGCAGAGATCTTTGACAGATCACATACATCCATTTGTACACATCAAAATGACATGTGCAAACAAGTTCAAAGCAGGGATAAAACTGGATAAACTGATACCATATACAAAGAAAAATGTGATCCATTCTTCTCACCTAACAAATGACTTGTTAGGTGGTTTTGTTAGCTAAAGCAGACCTGCTGTATCCTCTGCAAAGCATGTAACATTTCCATTCCTAACACTCTATAGTCTTCTGTTTTGTATGAGTGCTGCATGGGTTTCAGTGACTACAGGTGCTAGACACAGAGAAAAGTCTCAACCACGTACCACAGTTTTCTTCGTCGGCCCGATTCCCACAGTCATCCTCACCATTACAGTGAAGTTGCTGGGGCAAACACTTTGTGATGTTGCCACACGGAAAGTAGCCCAGGGGGCACCTGGCCCCAGTTCCAGAAACATGATCTTCCAAAGAGTCACAGATGACTAAATGGGAACAAAAAAAAATATACTTACTTTGTGATGTGTTTAAAGATATTTGATGTTATGCTTTTATAAATACTCATTTACATTTGAATGTGAGTATCAAGCAACAAATTCATATTAGTTCACTGGACATTCAATAACAATTAGTATATGAAATAATTGTAAAACTTGGCAAAAACCTGTTATATTGTTAGCTAATTAAAATTTCCTTTGATATACAGCAAACAGGTAATTCCTCCCCATTCATCCTCCTAATAAGATCTAAATGTTAGTTATACAAGACAAATGACCTAAGGTCACTATTTTAAAGGATTGTTTATCTTTGCACTAGAAATTAATTAATGATAACAATATACCAGGTAAGTTATAGGTATCCCTGTCTGTGGCAGGGCAGTTGGAACTGTATGATCGTTAAGGTCCCTTCCAACCCAAACCATTCTGTGATACTCATTTGTGCTGAAATTTTAGACCCAGATAGAGAAGTACTTCTATACAAATCAGACATATATTTTTGATTTAATTCTCATTTTAAAGCAGTTTCTAGGTGTAAACTGGTAAAGGATCAAAGAGCAAGACAATTAAGATCAAATCTGTGACACAGTTTTGCTGAAAAATGAGTAAGACAACATAAAGATGCCGTTATGAATCCTTTGGAAGAGTTGTCAGTCTGGTCCAAAAAATGTGGAGATACTGCTTAAAATCTATCAATGTGAAGTTTAGATATACAGATGTTGTTCTGCTAAGCCCACGCTTTTTAGGTAGTAGTTTCACAGAACACGGGACTTCATTCAAACAGTGCTGAGGGGAAAGGCAGAGTGATGCTGATGAGGAACAGCCAAGGTAGCTGGAGTCATCTACCTGTCCCCTGTCCTTCAGCTCTCTGTACTGCAATTACCTACATTTGCAGTTGCCTGATGCCTTACCAGTTGCACCAGTGCACCTGAGGGACAAATTCTGCCACCACCACTTTTTCCAGGCTAAGCACAACTAATCTACAGCTTCTGTAATGGATTGCAGGGTGCCAACTCAGATTTCTTGTCATACAAGACAAATTTCTTCCCAGGAGTATACTACGGAGAGGATTTTAAATTATTCTAGAATGAAATTTGTTCGGTTCACATTTTTGAAGTACTTTCAAAAAGGAATATCACTTTCTTATTATAGCTATCATTTGACTTAATGGATGCTGCTACAAAAAAAAATTCTAATACAAATTATATTTTAAATTTCATTGCTGAATAGAGCACTTGAAATACTCTATACAAACTTTATTAACTGGGATGTGATGCCTATTCAGATAGTAATCTGCTACTTTTGATACATACCGCTATTTTTCCAGGCTATTTTCATAAGTCAAAGTTTAATCTTTCACACAACTTTCTCAGATTAAAAAGGAATATGCTTTTTCACAACACCTGACTTTTTGCACTCATTTTTCTCCTGGGCTAAGGGAAATCACCTGAAATTGGATCAAACATTTCAGATTCTTAAGGAGTCTCTTCTGGAAGAACCTTCTTCCAGTTAAGCCCTTGACAGTGTTTTTACAACTGTTTGAAATGTAAGAGCAGTAGCTGTAGAAAACTGAGATAAATATCCTGTTATTTCCGTATGTACAGAATTACCTCTGCTCTCAGAAGCCCCCTGCATAGAAAGTTACATGTTCCAGCTAACAACCACCATATGATTTTGAAAAGTTGATTTGCTTTTATCTACAACTGTGTAACCCATGCAATTACTCAAAGAGCCTTAGTTCTTTATGCCTTTTATGTATAGGTACCAAAAATAAAGCTACATCCTAATCCCAGGGTGAATTCACACTTGCACATTGTTCATAAAGATTTATGCTGTTCTGTACATGTATTTAGAATATTACCATTAACTTGTTCCGCTCAGAAAACAAGTAGCAAAAAAATCTTATGCAGGTATAATGTTAAGCAAACAGGGTATGCGTAGTATTTAGTGTCTTTCTGCAGAAAGCTGAGCAGGAAACTGAGGCTCCCTTTAGTGAAGTTATTTGCTATAATCTAAGTAGCTAATGAAATGTCTGGTAAAAGACACCAATGTGGGAAAATTAAACACAAATGAAAACATCCAAAACTAACCATCAACCTCTTACTCTACAATCCATTATAGAAGCAGTAGATCAGTTGTGCTTACCCTGTCAAGTTTCTTACCCTACACACTGGAGACATATTTAAACTGATCAGAACTCATGCTTAAAGGGACTGATCACCATGCAGTTTAAATTTCAAATTTATTTGAAATTTATTTTCTCACAGTACCATTCAATGGAATTTCACACCATGTTCCAAGAATTATTATTCATTAGTCAAATAGTATTAATTCCTGAACTAATTAAGGGATTTGCTGTTGCATTTTAGAAATCTGTACTCTTCCACAAAGAATAACTCACTCATGGTGTTTAATGTTTTGAATTCTCTGTACATTTATAGGCTTGATGATATCTATTCCTCTGCATTACTCATATTTTGCTATGTTGGATTACCCTGGCATGTAAATATCTGCCTGGGAAAGGAGATACTAAGACATCAAAACTCAACAGTTCATACTAGTTATACAATCATTGAAAGCACTGGTCTTTGTCCACTGACTTGTTAACATCATTTTGTTTATTCAAAAAAAGACAGAAGTTTGGACTCTGCAGATTGCAGGAGATTTATGTGTGGAAAAGCACCAACTCTCTGAGGAAATATTTGGCAAAGCTGACAAAGGTAGACAGGAGATAAGAGAGTAAAATTAATTGTAAAATGCTAGATAATGTCCAAACAATTATGTTCTGCATTGAAGAAGTAAACACACTGTCTTTTATGTGAGGAAATTGATAAAAATAGCAATGCAACAGCAGCAACTAAAACTGTGCTTATTATTTTGCAAATACAGACTTGACTGACATTGGAGTTTATCATGCCAAGACAATGAACTGTCACTCTGTGTTTGTGATGCAGTATTAAAGATGCTGAATTTTCTACATTTGATTGATTTTCCACTATTAAAAGATTGAACTGCTCTTGTTGCATCTTGTTTCTTTTTCAATTTTTTTTTTAGCAGCTGAAAGAAGAGGAAAAGTGATAAACCTGCGACAGACTTGCTTATATCAGAAGGTTTGCTTTTACAGATATGACCAAGTAAAAAAGCCTCTTCTTTTTATACTTCCTACAGAAAATTGTCTGCTACCTTCTGCTGACATAGAGGTAATTGCATGCATTCCACCTATTCTGTACAAGCAAATTTTTTTCTCATAGTGATCAGCATAAATATTAAAATATTTCCAATGTTTCTAGAACAAATAAAAAATAAATAGGTGAACCAATATCAATACAAAAAGCAGACCCCCAAACAAGCATCTTTCTTACAAGATGCTTGTTGTCTCAATATAGAAAAATGTTCTCCCTAGTACTGCATCTTCATGATTCTGCAAAATAGTATTTCTGACTGTCACGTACTTAAGGTCCCCTGCCATCCCCCAGTTCTTCTCAAACTTTCAAAAAGAAAAGAATTCATGCCATGCATCTTTTAAGCTTGTCCAGACCTGCTGCTTTAAGACACTTATTGCTTTAGCAGACACCTGCAGTGAAGGAGAAAGCAGATAACTTCTCCTGCTAGTCTTTAAACACAAGACTAAATTAACTCTGCTTTCCCTTGCTAAAGGAATAAGTAAGAGTTGGGTTGTCATCTAGTATAGATGGTAAGGCTTTTTCCTTTGTTGCATGGATGCAGAATAACTGGAGAAAGAACATGACAGCCCCTCTTTAAGCTCTCATATAATGAAATAAAAAGAAGGAACGCATTTGGGAAAGCCAAGAACAAGATGTTCCCAGGAGAACATGGCTTTCCTTCCAAATAAATTGATTCATTAAGCTTGCTGGTTTAGTGCATTCTTTGAAATGGAGAGATTGGGTCACAAGCACTGTTTGAGAAACCTAATAAAGGGACATGTGCACTGTAAGAATGGAGACTTAGCACAGTAGCTTCCATAAAACAAGTGAGTATGACTCTGTATGGGAACAGTACTGGCCTGATTCAACTGAGTCATAAGCAATTAAACTAATCAAAGCAACTTTACTCATTGCCTGGTACCTACTAGTCACACCAGGCTCAGCCTTTGGATATAGATTCAAATAAAGGTATATCATAATATCAGGAAAATATTTTTGTGTTTTCAAGAATTTGACTTGCATGAAACCCATTGCCATGAGTCCAAAATGATTCATGAATTGCACCAGTTGAATAAGCTAACATGTTTTCTTCACTTTGATTGAGTTAGCAGTTTAAAAGTACTGGGGCTGAGGAAATCCAATTGTTTTAAAAAAGGGTCCTTAGACGCCAAGGACCAAATAATGATCATGGTAATGAAGAATCCACCCTGTACTTACTCTGATGGAAAGTTATTTTACCTACAGAAGCCCAAGATATCAAAGAGACTAATGCAAAACTGATGGGATTTTTCCCACGCTCCAATAACTTATTTTAATTACTGTACCTGTAGACACACTGGGAGATGGGTTGGATCAAGAGAAGACTGAAAATATTCTTTTGAAATGCTTACTTTAAAACAGAATGTTTCCTTCAACTAAAACAGAAGGAGTCAACGAAAGAAACATTGAAGTTGAAATCGATTTTGCCTTTCATTTTTGTGCCTGAATACTTCAAGATGATTAAAAAATATCCCCTTCTGCTGAAAGGTACATTAAGGGCAGGTGAACTGGCTTTGAAAAATCTTTAGCACAATATAGAGCAGACCTCATAGGCCCTATAACCTTAATTTTCAAAGAAAAATCATCAGAACAAAGTTATAAAAGTTTATAACTATGAATTCTTTTAACTCAAAAGATGTTTAATTAACGATTAACAAAGAATAATAGTGACAAGTGGCTGAACAACTTTGATCAGAAGCATTCAAATCACCAAATGACAGAAAAAAAAGAAGATATAACATCTTAAAAACTTTTTAAAAATAATTTGTTGCCTAAATATTACCATTACAAGAATATCTAGAAGTGAATGATATTTAATTCTTTCTTACATTAATTTTCCTGGGTTTGTTCAGAATTTTCAGCTTCTTCCCACTAAACAAGGGATTTTTGAGCAATTTATGACTGGGACAGGATGAAGTTAAGCCACTGTATTTCAGGATAGAAATAAAAAAGTTAACTTTCACATGATTTTATTTAACCTACTACATCTTCATCCACTTCTTTTTCAACATATACCTTTATAAAAACTCTCCTAAACTGGATTCTTCATTTGGGAAAAGCTTCCTAGTGATTTCTGGGAATATGTAACAGAAATCCCATATTATTTAAATGTTAATAAAAATAATTTTTAAACTGTACATAAATAGCATATTGAAAAAAATTCTAGTCCCATGCCAGAACAAAACAGAGTTTATACACTTGAACCTTAGTGCTGTTTAATGTACACACATTGTTTTGCCCCTTGGGCAAAATTTGTAGACCAAAATAGACCTTGATCTCGAGGTGATAGGTACTTTAGCATTAATCCTTAAGGCAAAGCATTAGTGGCTTAAAAGATTTAAACATCTGTACAGGATCCTCACAGAAGTATAATTAAACTGTTATCACCACATTGCCTTTTCTGTAATTTTCTCCTCTGCTATGGTAATTGTTCAGCCTATAGCCTTTTCTAAACATATGTGTTGCGTATGCATCATGTTTGTAATACTAGATTTTGTTGGGTGCAAATGACACAGTGGCATTTATTCAGAATATCAAATGGCTGCAACAGAGTAATTTCTAAAACACTAGCAATTTTTTTATGTTTAGCTGTTTCTTTTGCAACAAGAATTACATTTTCATTTTATTGCATTATATTTATCTTTAGTAGACCATATTAGATGTCATTCTAGGAATATGTAGTACTTGAACTACACACCTAAGTTTATGTTTGCTTTCATTAAACACAATATAGTGCAAAGGATTTTAGCAAAGAAGGTGCATCTATTATGACTGTCACATGTCAATCTGGTAATTATTTTTATTTTAATTTCACACAGTACCTTTATATCTTGCTGTGGGTTACACAACGTTTTCATTTCAGAATCATTTTCCAAAGCAGAAAATTTGTACTCTCTTTTTGAGAATATCACCTCCAGTCTCTAACAACATCACTGAAGCTAGTTATCGGTTACACCACAGATAATTCAGTCAAAATTAATCCAGTTATAGGGCTGAAAGATCTTTCTTGTCTAGCTGCCAGACAAGTCCACACCAGGGCCAGAAACTACCAGTAGAGCAACTCGGACTGGTCACATGGCACCTTGCCAGAGCATTTGGCTCTTTTTTTTTAATTTGTAGATTTGTTCTGCTTGCACAGAACTTGGAATAAAGAGATTCTGATGTGCAGGAAGAGCTGAAGGAGATAATAATACCTGTAAAAGTCCCAACATGTAGTAAAATGAATTGTATCCAAAACCTCAAATTTTGTAGGGCATTCCCAGAGGATGAGGGTTCAGCATAATGTCTAACAAAGACATAAAGTAATGAACAGAGCCAAACCTTTCTGTTGCTTCACTTTCTCCTTTCTTCCAAATAAACAGAATTTAAATTATATATGATCATTATTTCTGTTTAGAAATAAGTTCTATCTGTGTATTCTGATGTGATTTCCAATAGAAAGTACATCAAGGGAAGCTTTTCTTTGCCTGCCCCTGTGTCTTTTTGCATCAGTGTAACTTCTTAATTTCACTTATTTCTTTTTCACAGCAGAGCAACATCAAATCTAAAGATGCACACACAAAACACTAGGGTTTTGCTCAGGTGGCATTAGATATTGAATAAAAATGAAGGCACCAATGTGCCTTTAACTAGCACAGTTAAATACACAGTGCTAGTCAGTACCATCCCACTTGGAAGGCCTAGAAAGGCAATGGTTAGCTATCAAAATCAAGGAAGACTCCTCTCCCAGGAGTTGATTCTATCTCATAACCACTAAGGAGTTTACTTTAGCCGAAAAGATCAAAGATAAATGTTTATCAATACATTGGTGTCCCTCAAGCAACAATCGTTCACCTCAACTAGATAATTAGAATTCTGAATTTAAATACATAATGAGGGTAGTTAGAGACTAGTGTAAAGAAGTTAATTTCAGACTGCTTTCAACAAGTTAACTCAGTCAGCCATGTGTAAAGTAAGCAAAAGTGAAACAGTGATTTGTGAAAACTAAATTATTTAAGTTAACGAACAACAGATATTTGTAATATGTCTCTCAAGTTTCCATAAATAAAAGGTGGATTTAAGTGACTCCATGACACAATATCATATACAGGAGAAGAGTTTGTGTACATTCAAGCATGGAAGTAAAAAGAAATTCAGGAGATGAGACCGAAAGTACTTGGAGCAAAGCTTTAAGAGAAAGCTGCAATTAGAAAGGCAATTAGAAAGCTGAAATTACAAAGGCAATGAACGGAAAATTACTTGCTGATATTAAAATTGTAGGATGGTCTGAGAGTACAGTATTTGCAAATAAGCAGAATAGCAAAGAATTATGTGACTATCATTAACTTCTCCTCATAACAGAAAACAACCCAAAAGACCATAACCCTTTGCCTAACTTTTCTTAGGTCAAATAGGGCAATCCTGTCTTTTTTTTTTTTCCCCCACTGTGTGTCTACACATTCCCACTCAAAACCCCCCACAAATTATGGCTAAATTATGCAGTGTATTTAAAATTTGGTATGCTCTTGGGATGGGGAAAAAACCCCACAAAACTCCAACAACATGGTAGAATGAACATCTTGCAATGCTGACAATAGAAAAATAAGTTTGAGAACAGTGAGCCCAGACACAGTATGAGGAAAAGAACCTGAAGGGTGGCAGTGGGAGATTCTACTTTCTCTTTCTCCATCTTCTTTTGTTCTCTAGTCTCTTATTTTGCTATACAGGTACTTCAACTAAGCAAGATGCACAATCAGCCACAATTTCAGATGCCACAATATTTTCCCTCTTCTCTCAAGTAACACAGTCTTAAATAAATCTTTGAAAAATAATCTCGGGCATGGTTTTTCTGAGACTCCAGAGAGAGGAATGTTTTGGGAGCCCTACACAAAGTATTTGAAACAGGAAACATAATCATTTGTTTTTCTTTTTCTTTTCTTTTTTTTTCCCCTTCATTCATTGCGGTTTTAATAAAGACTAAAAGGAACATAATGATAGTTCTTACAATGGAACTAAGCCAGCATGGTTTTAAGTGAACTCTGAAGGATACTTAATTTTAATTTTGGAACAATAAAAATATATTATTTCTTGGTGACCCTGAGGCAAGATTATCTGATGCATTTTATTTATTCACATATTTTTGTTACTAAGAACCGTTTATAACTATTAAGAATTTAAATTTTATATAGCACTACAAGTTCAGATTTGGTATGTGGCGGTGCCCTATAAATCTATGAGATTCTACCCTCCTGAAGTATTATAAAATATGGAACTCTTGGTTGTTCTGTCTTGAAGTAAAATAACTTGAAACTATGTTAGAGAATTTGTTCTCTAAGAGCTCACTGAACTATTTTGTGAAAAATCAATTTGCAGACTATGTTTAAATAAATGCATTATTATTGGATTCTGACTCATTAACATTGGGTTCAATTTAAAAATCACAAGTTTTCCTATCTCTATTTTACTATGAGTACACATAACTCACACCTATAAGTTGTGATGCTCCAATTAAAGTGCAAAAAACCAGAAATTATCTCAAGATCACAGGATTTTTGACTTTCTTAAAGGGAATAATGTTAGACGGTCAAACCACAGATCCACAGAATCATTTAGGTTGGGAAAAACCTTTGTTTGGACTCCATGACTAGAGACATCTGACTTATTTCTTTTTTTGCAGGTTATATAAAAATGTGCATCCAAATTAGGAGCAATAGATTTTTTAATTATAACTTTCAGATTTTATACTTATATTAATGTGCATAAAGAAATGCTGTATTAGCAGTACATATGTGTAGGTTATCAGGATATCCCAACTTGGTTGGAAAAGATAACAAGAAACAACATTCAGAAGTGTGTCTCCATTTTAAATGCAGTTTGGTTGAACAATATTTTTGCATAGATTATTGATGGATTACACCTCCATATAGTCTATAGCTCCTCCTTCTCTTCCTTTCAACCCCACTTCAGTTAAATCAAGAAACGATGATGTCTGCTCCTGACACCAAGTGTTTTCTCATTGTTAACATAAGTGAGAGCGTGCTCTGGGAAACACAGCTTCAGTCAGAGTTTCCTGATCCATCAGGAGCGTGGCACACAAGGCAGGAGACCAGGCTGGGAGGAGGAAAGGTTCGCTCCAATGCATCACCTTTCTCTCAATCCCTGTTCATTCCACATCTGAATGGCTGACTCAGACAGAGGGCACTTCTGGACAAGACATGTAGAAGAGTGCCTAGGCAAATATAGGCAAATACAGGCCTGGTCTCATGAGGAATCATAAGAGATTCTTGTGATAGCTGCACCATGATGTGGAAAGTGGACTGAGAAGAGGAAGCATCAGAACACAGCTTTCCCAAGGCTTTAAAAGCATCGTAGTTAAATGGTTTGATAACTTCAAATCACACACAGTGAGTTGTGAGAAGACATTTATGTTCTAAAGTCAAAGTGTCAGTGTACTTTCAATGTCTATAGTTATTAAAGACAGTACCTCTTTTTTTTTCTTAACTGTAAGGTTCTTACTTTATTTGACCTATACGATTACCTGTCATTTACTGAGTGAAGGTGCATTAAAGGTTCTTAGCTCCATATGTTTCCCTAGATAAAATGTACAGCTTGTTGCTAGACATATCCAGAGAATAAATCTTAAAACTTCATGTCTTAGATGGAGAATTTTTGTTATGATACTTTACTTCAATAAGAGGTTTTTTGTGTTATCAGACATGACAATCTGACCACATTTTTTTAATAGCTTGAGTAAGATAATTATATCACAATAAAATATTTGTAAATTATGAGATCATATCCCAGTACTTAAAGCAGTGTAAAAAATCTGTAATTTTCTCCAAAGCTGCATACCCATAAAACCAAGAAATATTTCTGAGTAAGAAACCAATCTAGTTAAATGATGATGTGAAAGCAGTGAATACGTAAATGAAAGATTTAAAAATTTAAAAAAAGCAAAATAATGATAAAACTAAAAAAAAAAATATAGAAAGGTGTGCTGTAGAATTAATCTATACTTATTTTAAAATATTTTTTCTAAAACATAGTAAGAAAAAGAAAGACTTCATGTGACATATAAATCTTAGAGTTGTAGAAAAGCCAACTATCAAATAACCATTTTTGATAGGTATTTGGAAAAGTAGAAACTCTTTCTGCATGGTCCTGAAAATCCATACCAAAGACAAAGCAGCATTTATAAGTGAATGTGTTTTCAAACCAGTCACCAGAGGAACTTGAAAGGTATTAGTTGAGAAACACTTTGAAACTGATTTTGTTATACAACAGATTTTAAATATGAAGAAAATACCAAAATAGTTACAGATTTTATTTGAATACTAGAAAATAATTAGTTTCTGAAAACCATTGCCCATAATTTCTAGGTAAGACAACATAACAGTTAAGTCACATGTATTAACATGGAAATGAAGTCCAGAAAATGACATCAGGGAGTGTATTTTTATGGTAAATGGGTCTTGAATCAAACATCTAAAAATGCAGATAATCTTTCTTGGCTGTATTACTATTAAATTCTCCAGACTAATCAAAGCATTTGATGTACAATCAGATGACTTTTAAATTCATTAATTTAGTCCCTTTCTTCCTCATATGCACAAACTTTGGCTTTAACTATGTTGTGGGTAGAACTTAAGAACTTTTTTTAGATCTCTTTTTTTTAATTGAAACTGAAAAAAATAAAAGTAGAAAAAAAAATTTCTAAGTTAAAAAATACCATGACCAACCCCTCTCCAAGCACTATGCTTTTTCCCCTTACATTGAGTACAATATTAACAATCAGATCTGTGATGGGGAAAAGTCTCCTCTCCCAAGTCAAGCCAGTGCTTTTATTTTTTCTGCAGAGCAGAGGAGAAAGAGGCAACGGTTGCCTACTTTGACAGACCTGTGAACCTCTTTAAGTCTCAATTACTGTACAGCCATTGCCATTCCTAGTGGTGTAGTGACACTTGCTCTTCCCTGGAAATAAAAATTACTTGACTGAGAATAAACATTTTGACCAAATAAAGCCTCAGGATTAATACAGAGCACATGGGTGGAACACAATGACCTACGTTATATGGGACTGAGTGATTTAACATCCTTCCTGGATAAACTCTGCTGAGAGATTTCATGTGTGCAAGTCCTGCAGGATCAGAGAAACTACTCCTGGGCTCTTCCTCCCCACCCTCTTCCCCTGACATGAGGTCAGCTTGTCCTCCCAGGCCTGGATCTCCCCACTGGGCCACAGCTGATGGCTCCAGAGACTCATCCAAAACCCTGTTTTCCCCTCTGTCTTTCTTCCTGGTACATGTATCTTGTGTACTTGTGTACTGTCACACAAGTCAGCTGCATGCTGGTTCTCTCACGAGCGTTGAGGCACAGAAGGTATTGAGCATAATATTGTGCATTGCTTCTTTGCATATACAAAGTTACTTCTTTATGTGCAATTAGTTATTAGCAACACATGTTCAAATTGTGAATTCAAACTCAAGATCTTTAAATGTCATACATTTCTGCAAACACACCTTCATATAACACACTAAAGGCATGTGATCTATGCTTTAATTAGTCTTCTGGTTAATTACCGACATCTTGATGCTTAGTCTACAGTCAAACCACTTACTAGCTACAATATTAAATTCCTAATTAGTTCAGTCACGCAGCTACAATAATTAGACTTCCCATTTTTAAGTCTTCACAAATTGTTTGGAGTACAGTTTAGAATACGATATTATTGCTCAGACGGGAAGCTGAGACATTAATATATGTATGGCAAGTGTTTCTGCTAATTTTAGGTTTCTACTTCCAGAATCAGCTTCAAAGACTACTTAAAGAACAGCTTTTATAGATTTCAGTGGCAGCCATGGGGTGAACCCTACCACATCAGGATGATCAAGGCAAAACCCCTAGAAAATCTGCCATATAATTATTATCCATTTATAAGCATTTAGAGCATTCCTGTCTGAGTCAAGAGGCAGCAATAGAAATCAGTTTTCCAGAGCAGAGTTTGGTTGCTTTAATCAAATGGCCATTCACATTTTATCTTAATTAACTAATTACAGCAAATGAAGATAGGGTCACAAAGCAGCATAATTCCCCATAAGTTTCTGATTCATTCTTTGAATGAAGGACACAAAGCATGATTTTTTGTGGAGCTATAGCAAGACGAAAATGCAGTATGGGTACATAGGACAAACTAAGATCACATCTTTTGCCTCAGTTCCTAAGCACTGGGTTTACAAAATTAATAATGTTCACTAACATAGGTGACATCTCAGATTATTAAAAGAGAAAATCAGTTTTTCTCCAACATTTTATAGCAAGACACCATGCTGCATCACTAGTTTAGATCCTTTAGGTCTCCAGACCTTCAGTTTATGAGAGGGTAGAGTGTTCTGAAAGCACTAGTTACCAGTCTCTGACCAGAAGTGTTATGCAGGAGGAGACATTTTGAAAGGAATCAGTAAGTCACAGGATAATCTTGAGCTTCCTTCTGGCTTGGTAACACAGTGCTCACCCTACCAAGCACAGCTGCTTTTTCTGCTCAGTCTCATCTTTTCCTTGTCCTGGCCACTTCACTCACTTCCATCCTTTCTTGCCTAATCACTACCTACTTCCCATTATCTTATCCCCTTCTATCTGTATAGTGTTCTATTTCTGATCTTACCATCCTCTGACTTCATTCTCCAAGTACTCACTCCCCTCGCTCAGAACTCCTTTAATTAATTCACTGTTCCCTGCTGTCTCCCTCTCACACATCTCTTTCCTCAGTCTCTGCCCTCCCTGACTAATAGTCTTTCTGATTTCCATTTTCCCTTCTAAGTAGCATTAGCCTTTTCCCTCATCTCTCTGCTCCATTGCCCCATCTACCCATCCCTTTGGTCCCTCTTTTATTTTCCTTATTCAGTCCTTTCAAATACATTTTCACCTTCTCTGTCTTTTAGACACAACCAGTATGACTCCCTGATCCTCTCAGCTTCCTGCACCTCCCCACCTGGAATCAGCCATTTCAAAGTCTGATTTGATGGCTTCAAAGTCTAGGACACTTGGCACCAACAGAAAACCCTTGCTGAGATGACTGATGGCACTTTCTCTGATGAGTGTCACACTGATCTCTAGCATCCAGTAACATCTATTAGAAGAGGTTATTTTTTACTTTACTGCAACTAGGCTTGAACAGCCTCATCAGTTCTAGTGGGATGGCCTGTCAGAGGGCTGTCTCGCAGGCACAGTGATTTTGTAGAGGAATACTTCAAAAGTTCTTATCTGTTTGAGAAAAGGCATTGCTTAGTACAAGATTCCCCGAATCGTTCAACATAGGCAAAATAACAATTCCTCACATTCTGGAAAAATGAAATTATTTTGATAAAGTTTTGCTTGTCTTCTTGTTCAAGGTGTAAAAGATCCGCATTGCACATAAAATTTCAGAGCAATAGGTTCAAGTCCGGTAGAGTTGCTATAAACAGTCAAGACAGGTTTTCAACTTAAGTAGACCCTGGTGCTGTTAACGGAGAGGAGAAAACACCCCTACCCAAGCAGCAGTTGCAGGATCTAACTTTCAAAACTTTAGTTTAACATTGTGTAGACTTTTACCTACCTTCTAACTGACATTAGAGTAAATTTTCCTTGGTAAATCTAGTATCTTTACAGAAAATCAGGGATGAAGACTAATTTTTGTGATACACAGAAAAATATAGCTAGTCAGATTAATGCCCAAGTGAAAGAAATATCCAAACAGTATTATTACACAATGGTTATTTGAGCTTGTGCAAAGGCTGAAGTAATTTCACTTTTCTATTTAGAAACCTGGAAGGGATCTTAAAGTATGTTACAAACTATGTAAACAGGAGCACTTTCCTGCACAATCATAAACTTGCACTTTTCCAAATAGTTTAGAATAGTCTCTTTCCCACATTTGACATAAAGCATTTGCTGTAAAAGATCTTGGCCTTGAAAACAGCCGTCACCCTCATGAAGCACCAAAACGACTAACAAGGTTCAGATGTTTTTAAGAAAGTTTTCCTAGGCATTTTAAAGTGAGGGTAAGGGAAGGAAAAATAACATATGAGAGGGAGAACATAAAGAAGAGGCTAAGGGAACTGCAGGTGCAAGCAGAAGTAGGATTGGAAAACATCAGGTAGAGGCACAGAACAGAAAGAGTTAAAATAGTAAGAGTTGTAATTGTTTTTCACAAGGAGCCTGCCAATCCCTTTGGAACTCACTTTGAATACTTTTCAATACTAAGTTTCTTCTGTTTTGCTTAATAATTGATAAATGAATTGTTTGAGATTCTGTCACTTAGCCAAAGCCCAGGAAGATAAAACAGCTTTTGTCTCCAGAAAGTTAATCAAAGAAATGCTAAAGGCACAACCATGCACTACAGTTGCTGCAGTAATTACAGTCGATTAGTTTACTAGGAGAAGACATGCGGCAGCAGGCAGGGCAATGCCAGCCACACACCCGAAGTGACCTACTACTTTCACGAGCCACCCGGGCAGACGGTCATCCTTGCTACTTATTCAGTGCTGCCAGTTCCACGACTAGATTCTGAAATTTACTTTTCTCCATGTTGTAATCAAGGCTGTTGTGCTGACAAAGAACATGGTATAGATGCTGCTTTGTTTTCAAAGAAACCTCCTACATGGAATACTATATTTCACATGGGAACTGCTTGAAGTTTTTCAAAAGATTTAACGAAGTTTTGCAGTTATAAAAATAACTGTATGTGGAGCTCTATTTCCCCAAACTCTTAGTGGGGAGCAATATACCTTACTAATTTTAAGCAGCACTGTATACACACAATCCCCAAAAGCTTTAATTTAAAAGCAGGAGAGAGAACAAGCTGTTGTTCAATACAGAAGGTGGCAGAATTCAACCCTATGCTTCTATTAGTTTAACAAAACAGTTGATATTGTAAAGAGTAGCTATTTTCATCTTCAATTAAAAAAATCACTATCTTAATATTGACATTGTGTGACAGAAAGCAATTTATAACATAATAATTACAGCTAAAGAAAATGATAACCATTAGGAGCATTCAACACACAGATCAGTATCAGCAGCTTCACAGGCACAGCTCTATCAAGTCAAAAGCAGCATTTACAAATAAGGTACTCAAATGAAATGAGAAAAACAGTACTAAAGTAAGCAGAATGTATGGTGTAACTCCCACCACTCTGAAGTGATTTGCATCTGAAGGGAAACTGAAGTTTAATTGTCTCCATTTTACATGCTATACTGCCTAACATGCTGAAAATTCCTATTACCTGAACACAGTCTGCCCTTTGAGAAGTACCAATTCTAGTAGCACTTGCACAGTATCATCTCAAACTGCTGAACTGAGTCTAAAATGTGGATTTTGTGACAACTGAGATGAGTCAGTTCTATATGTACCTTCATTAAATATTTACAGCAAGTATTTACACAATGTTTAAACAGTTTCTTATTTTTTAATTTCAGCTCATAACTATTAATAGTTACTCTCGAGGCATTAAATACAAAAATATCTGATCCTGACATGCAGCTAGTAATCCTGAGAGACTGCATTACACTTTGATTCTAATGAAAAATAATTGCCATGAAACATAAAATACACTGAGATATCATAGTTCTTTAAAAAAATCCACTGCTGAAGTTTATTAGCTATCTGCTTTGCAATGCTCAAAACAAGAAAGAATGTCAGGTACACTTACCCCTAGTACCAATAAGCAAGAACACATAGAAGCAGCAGTTGGATGTCATATCTGTCCTTTAGCAATTCAGTGAATAAAGTCGGTGAATGTTGTCCCTTAAACTGTGCACCAGCCAGAGTGTTGCTTGTATGGTCTGCTTCTGACAGCCTTCAGCAGTGCGTGAAGCAAGCTCCCTTCTCTCCCTGCCTTCCTCCCCTACTCTCCTTCACGCTAGGTCTCTCTCTCCCCCCCTTCTCTGGCATTCATGTACATGAAGATTTCCAGGATCACATTGGCTCCTCAGGCTCTGCCTTTACAGGATGGGGTCTGTTCCGCGGCAGGCAAAGTCTGTGCTGTGTGCATGGACACGGGTCTGCTCCAAGGAAGGCGGCTGCTGCTGCTGCACAAAACACAGTCAGGTCTCAAGAATTGTCACCAATAGTCCAATTTTTTCCCCCTCTTTTATTTTCTGAGGTTGCAATGCTGAGAGATGTCCGATAAGTACAGTTTTATTTAGTCAAATCTGTTCGAAACCAAATATTTGCTACAGTTTAGATAAAAACTAGAGGTTTTTCAACTAAGGGGAAGTGAAATTTATAAATACAGTCCCTTTGTAGCAAGCCAGTCACTCACTGAAATACAGAAAAATGCATGACGTAACTTATTTCCAAGTCTAGCATGTCACTATTTTTGCATATTAAACCACTCTTTATGACTAATACTAAGGAAAACAATCTGAAAGAGCAAACAAGGGTGTTCAGAAACATATTCTCTATGAGAAAAAGTTTTTTTCACAGATTTTCTTCTCTGAATACATTAAGACCTTCCCATCTAACCCTTGATTTTACTGTCACCAGTAGATCAGGGTATGTACCATCACATGTACAGTCACACGGTTAAAATCTTTTTATCATGTGAAGGCTAACACTCAGCAACACAGCAAAATATATTTCAAAATGAGTTGGTGAGTAAAAATGAACTCGAGATGAGAAGCTAAATTTTATGTGGCCTCAAAGAGTTTCAGACTTTTTAATTTTTTTATTTTTATTTATTTAATTTTTTTTACACAAAAAAGCTTGTTAGATTCAACAGCTTGCCAGGATGACAATTGTCAGAGAGCCCTGGTAACCTGTCAGCAGCTATGTCAGGTGCCTGAGGAAAAGAGCCTCTCAGACTAAGGAAATATGTGTGTGCATGAACACATCCACCAAACAGTGAATTCGGAGAATGGGAAAAATCTATATTATAGTCAAAATCAAAGTCCACATTGTTGCTATGGCAAAGTTGTCTATAAAACAGATATTATGAACTGCCAGTATCTTGATTTCTACTATAAAAGATATATTATATATATGATATCTCTCTCTCTCTCTCATATATATATATATCTTATATATATATCTTATATATATATATATGATATATATTATATATATATAAAAGATATATAAAAGAGTGGGATAAAAGAATGTTTTAGTCTATGGAAGCCCCCAGAAGTACATTGACATCTACTGTACAAATACCAGTAATAGGCAGTGTAGATGCAAAAATGGATCAAATGGATTAGGGATCTATAAAATGCTTCTTTACAGGGTGAGAACTAACTTTTGGGCATATCAAGTAAAAAATCACACTTGCCTCAAACAACTGTTTAAAAGTTAAGCTAACTCCTAAATACTCAAGGGCTAATGCCTGAGCCAAAAAGTGTTTCCAAGGTGAGAAAATACGGGAAGAAGTTGAACCAAGAAAGTGAAGAATAAGCAAAATATATTTTCAAGGAAAAGAAAAATAAAAGCTTTACCTCTTCAGTACAGGATGAGACAGACCTTATGTTCTAAAGAAAGGATTTTCTTTCTTGCATGCTTTCCACTGTGCCTTTCTGCTTCTGATCTAGTCACAACTATGTGTAGGAACCATACGTGTGTTTGGAATAGATCATTTTTAATGATATAATAGATCAAGCAAGCTGCTTCTTCAAAAAGCAGTCTAAGCCACTACAAACGTTCAAGATTTTCTACCTTAGGGTAAACAGGGAAAACCTCCAAATGTGGTACATACCACTCATATATTTTCTGTAGCTCTGCCCCAGTGGGAGTTGTCACTTTTCAGCCTTCCTCTTTTTCAAGGACCTTTATTTAGCAAGGATACTCATTAAAATTAATTTTGCTGTACACAAACACTCTCTCTATGGAAAATCCACTGAGACCTTCCTTCTTCTAAATTTTTTATACTTTCATAGTAACACATAAAAAAGCAGCAGCAGTTTTCAGCTTGTTCTCTCAGTATAATTACATTTAAACCAAGAAGCTAGAGTTATAAACACACTCATTGCTGAACTGTGAAATACAGAGCAGAAAAAGGAGGAGAGACTGTATTTTGAACAATAGTTTTGGCTTACACTACTTGAATGTAATTTTACTTCTTTCTAGAAGAAGCTTGCCTGTGTATTAGAAAGGCAATAAATACTTCTCGCTAAAAAGTAAAAAGCTATGTCATGTTGGTGTTTTAGAGCTCTCTTTTCAAGAAAGCAATAGGCTTTATATTCTAAGTCCATACATGGAAAAAAATGAGAATTCCATCTATGTGTCAAACAACTTTGAGAAGATATTTGACTTCATTAGGTTGGTCAGTATTTTCTTATATTTCTACTTACAGCAATTTTAAAATTGATATTCAGTCTGAAGTGTATCTGAGCTATAGCAACTTAGTTGTTAGATCTGTGGGGGACCCCCCCCCCCCCAAACATTCAACAAACATCGTGCCACCACACCACAATCTAACAGAATACATTAAACTCCAGTAATTTCACTAAATTCCAGTAATTGCCATTATGCTATTGAGAAGAGTCATCTCATGTTTCTATTACAAAGTGTTTGAAATCAAATTGAGTGATGAGGGTTTAGAATTAAATACCTGTAATTATTAGGCACTTTCAAATAAGTTGCTAGTAAAGTTCTAGCACCTTTTAGTCTTTTTCTGTTGTTCACATCTGGTGCTACTTAGAAGGAAATTCATAGAAGTAAACAAACCATAGTTGCATGCATTGCCATGGTGAGTGCCAATATTAAAAACAAATACACACTAAGCTGTAAATCTGCTACTGTAGAAAAAAATTAAAATTCCTTTTCAGCTTGAAGAAAAAGGTTTATTGATTCACAGGCTGCAGCTACTCCCTTGGAGGTTAACAAATATTGTTAAGGGTTGGACTCAATGATCCTTGTGAGTCCCTTCCAACTCAGAATGTTCTGTGATTTACCTCTGTACATCAAACTCTGACTCAACACTCAGTGTTATAACTGATAAGCTTCAAGCACACGAAGGAAAAAAGTTTTACTCTGTACGGGGCAGATACGTGCATACAAACTCCACCTGTTACCATGTTTTTTTCAAGTACTGAGTAGTCCGGATCTCAGATATACTTCTGCTGTTTCCTATTGTGGCAATTTTCCTTGGTTTAATTAAGAATAATTTCAAGCATGCCTTATGTCATGCATCAAAATAAAGACCCGCAAGACAATAGGTATTTCAATGTTGATTTTATACCTAAGAATTGCTTATTAAGCAAAACAAATTTTCAGTTGAAAATACTGACTAGATTGTCAGCTGTTTTGCTGTTCTAGTGAAATATAAGATATGCAGGATGAAGCACTGAAAGTAAAACTTGGCCCATGTTGCCATCTGCAGTCATGAAGATTATATATTTTATATTTAGAAATGATAACTCAAGAAGTGAACCACTTGTTTTCTCATCCTTTTGATGACCAAACTCCAGGTTTTGTATTATAGCCATGTGAATAATTATTGTGCAAATGAACATTTTTGGCTTAATTACATTTAATTTACACTGCTCTCAAAGCTCTGTCAGTATGCTTTGCAGATAGTGCAACTGAGAATAAGACATTCATATTTTACAGGACAACTCTTACCTTTGGAAGATATATTCCTTATTTAACATCTGCATCCAGGTTCCCTGAGTCCGGAGCAAAGCAAACTAAAGGACCTTTTAAGAGAACTTCACAAATGTCTAAGCACAGAATGAAAAGATCTCATTTACAGCAGCTCCTTCCAAAGTTTAAGCTGTGCTGCAGTACCCTTATCTATCTCATATACTTGTGTCTCAAACTGTACTTTAAAAATGTGCTATCTTTTCATAAAGATTACTCTTCCCCATTTCACAGTTGCAGAGATTTAGTAGGATCTACCTCCCCAAACCTGAAGGGCCTAGGACACCCAACCTAATGGTCCAAGCTAACTCTCGGCATTTGTGCTGTAGGGCCTCCTGACTCCTCACTCCACTCTCCAGACCCTTTTTATCTGCACAGCTGCAGCTGAGCTGGGATCACTTCCACCTGCATTTGGAAAAAGGGGAGAAACTTTCCTCTGTTGGAAAAACTACCTGAGCTAGATGTTCCCTTTTGAAGGGCTTTATTTACAGGAACAGTACAGATTTTTTTTCTTACTATATAAGTATATCCACCAAGAGCCTCAAAACAGAAACCAGTTCTGCCAACCTTATTTTAAGATAAAGCAAATGTACAAAATTTGACTCTAGTGACAGCTGCCAGCTGCAGAGTGATCATATCTCCCTTAGTAGGTTGTAGCTACAGAGGCGAACACAGAAAATGAGTTTAATTTTTCCACAGAAAAAAGGCAAACAGAGGGGGAGAGATTAATGGATGACTATTTGTCTCTTACATGTCTTTTGTGGTTTGTAGATGGGACACTAGCTTGGCTGTAGACAATGGCGTACAAGCAGCAGCATCTAGCTGACTCTGAGCTCCTTGAAATAATTTCCTTTCTTCTGTAAAAGGTACTCTCTGCCACTGAGTGCTTTGGTGACCCTATCTAGCTGTCCCAGACCTGGTGTGGAGGAAGGCCACAGTCAAAGCAAACTTGATCATCACCTCTTTCATTGTCTCCTGCTTTCTCCAGCTGTTTGTTCCAGCTGGATGTTTTGACTAAATCAAATAAAATCTCACTAGTGTGCCTGACTCAAAGCTGCCGCTAATGTAGAAAGTACATTTCTTTCAAAATACCAAACATATAAGCTTTGCTAATGATATATTTTCCAAATCAGCTGTTTCCAGCCTTTTAACTGATTAAAGAGTGTGACAGTGTTTCTATGACTGTATAATCAACAGGCATGATGTTAATGGCTTTAGTAAGTTATTATATTATTTGGGAATTTCATAGGAACTGTACACAACATCCTGCTTTTTCAGTGTGACTCTTTTTCCAAGTTATCCCTTTCTGTCATATATTAATAATATTTAATAATTGCAACTTTTGTTTTACATCACCTAAGCTTCTAGAAGAAAAGAGACACCTAGACATTAATAGCTGAATATACAATAATGGCGGTGTGAAGTTCATAGAATGTTGACTAGGAATTTATTTACATATTTGAACATGAAACAGTACCAAACATATGAACATTGGCAATTAAGTCATACTTTGATAGAATGCACTCCAAAAAGATGCAGTTAATAAAATTTTGAGGATGGAAGGCATTTTAGGAAAAGAACAGCCAATTAGACATGTAGGACAAACACATGTTAAAGTGAATATAAAAAAAAGAATAAAAAGAACATCCCCCAAAATTCATAAGAAGTGAGAAGGAAGAGGAGGAGAGTTACAGTATCAGGAAGCATGGCTTCTTAAAGGGCAAATATATAACATAAGAAGACACTGTCAAAAATGGAAATCACTGAAATGAAGAATGCATTTGAGACATTATTTGTAGGACTATCCATATTCACACTTTGCCAATGGGCTTCTATGAAGAAAATAACCTCGGTAAAATTAACCACATTTTGTGAAGTAGGTATGGTTTCCAATCCAGTGGCTTTCATGTAATGCCTTAATTGACAAATCCAATTTTGTATTTCTGCAATAGCCTACAGAAAACAGAATGGAAAGAGCAGAAGGAAGATGTGAAATTCAGAAATCCCAAGGTCATTGCTATAAAATTACAAGGGACCAATAACGTAACATTCTCCTAATGCTAGTAAATATTCAAGATCTAAATTGACTGGAGTTTTGAGTTCATTGTTTGGGGTGCTATTTAGATTGTTCTTTTACACAGAAACACATTTGACTCAATCAGCGAATAACATCTGTATCTAATGCTTCAGCTTTTGGGAAGCATAAAATAAAAATTGCTTGACAGAGCTAGAAAAGGTGTTGGTTTTGGGGCAGCTGATAGCCCATGGTGCAGGAGCTTATATTAGCAGAGGGTTTTTTTCCATTCAGGTCAGTTTTTCCTGCTTTCCTTTAATTCACGCATGAAAAAAATCAATATTTCTGTGATCAGCTTGAACCAAAAGGAGACATTTATTTCAATATTAATCATACATTTCTAAAGCACTGGGAGTGATACAAGTGGAGAAAACCTTTTAAAAGTAACTATGTAAAATGCATGGTTAAGCCATAGGAAGCTATGACCTACAGGTCTTTTTCTTTTTGTTTTCTGATTTTGTTTTGAAATACAGCTGAAATTTTCAGGTTTGCAAGACTGAGTAACAGCTTTACATTTCAAGAAGAAATATTTGGTATTTTTCCCAAGTGTTTGGTTGACTAACATATAAAAATCTTTTTTCGCCTTGATGGTATTTATTTCCAATTATCTTGAATATTCTAATACCATTAAGAATATAAAGTAAAATCTTAACGAAGAGTGAGATAACTTTAAAGAATGCATTAGACCTGTGTTTGTATGTTATCTCAGGATGATTTCTATGTTAATTTTGGAAAATATCTTTGTGGTAGGCATAATAAGACAAAAATCCTAGACAAGGGTTTGAGTGGCTAGAATTTCAGTGCTCTTTTTTGTGCTCTCTTTCTGACTGAGTCTGGGATTATTTTTTGTTCAGGAATGTAGTTTCAGTAAAAGAAATAGTTCATTCTGTTACCCTTGATCCCTTGTATACTCCTCTCAAATATTAGAGCATTGAACGAAATCTTTTACGTCTGGCTCGAAAGCCGTAAATGCTGGGCTATGACATGAAAGATGGCAATGCAATCAGTGCTGGTTGGTGCTGACACATGCTTGTGTTGAAGGAAACAGCAGGGGCCATCGTTACGTTTTACACAGAGTCTGACTATTTTGTTCTACAGGTGTGCTCTGAAATTAAGACTGCACAGAGCTTGGGCAGATGAATGCATAGTTTCTGGATTCTGTTGAAGTAAAATGAAACGAAACTTGCAGATGCTTAAACCTACAGGTAATAAACTGTCTCCAGTGGCCTGGAAGCAGCAGTTTAGCAATGAATTTTGCTTGTATAGATGCTATGTGATTTCAAAAAGCTGATGCCCCTTTTATCTTCAGCCTTTGTTGCTTGCTTAAAAGATGTGGTACATATCTGCAGGTTTTCATCTCACACAATTTATTGTACATATTTTGATTACCTACGTTTTTACCCATCAGCTTTAATCTTCAGGTCTCTGAGGAAATACAAATTAATAGTTATTATTCCTTTTCTGACTTTGTAATTGCCCAAAATACTAAAACAAATAAATAGGAACTGATGAGTAGAATTCTAAGGAATGATTATTATATTTCTGATCCATGGATGCTTTATCCAGGTATCATTTAAATGTCTAGTAGTTTGGCTTCCTCTACGTCTGTATTTCTCTATCAATATATAAACCCTTTGAATTTTTTATTATAAAAGATGAATCACTAACTGTGTGCTGAAGTAGTTTTAGCTTAAATAATTGCCTTCCAATAATATGGAGTATAATCCAAAACTCTAAAGAAGAAGGCATTCAGCATAAAGACCATCCACACTGAGCACAGCTAGAGGTACTCCAGTGTCCTTCCAGAACAAAATTTGCACCTTTTTAGAAAAGCAGTTGTAACTTGCAATCTAAAAACATGGTAGGAATCCATGCAAACATCTACTGGGTTTTAAAATCAGATAGCTAGATTTTAATACTGCTGCAACCAAAACCAGTTACACTTTGTTTGAAGTGTAAAACTAGACAAGATTTTGGGATGTCTTCCCAAGGCCACGGCACAACAATACTTATCCCAGCTAATGCAAGGCTGGTTTACATGAGTCTATGCAGCTTACAGCAGCACCTCTGGCTGCTGCATAGGCCACTGTCTGTGTTTTATCTACTCCATAAACACATTTTGTCACTGCTGATGCTACATGCCTGCAATCACTGAAGAACTACAGTGCCTGCATTTTTGTTACTGCAACCTTTTGTACTTCACAGCTATGTGAAATGTGTGGAGAGATGAGAGCAGGTAAAAGGGCAGTCCCTGAGACAAGGATCCTCCTGATGTGGTCATTATGAAACGCCGAGGAGAATGAAGTGCCTTATGACTGATCCTGTCCCAGGACTGAAGTGAGCTGTGCTTGCTACCCTGAATCTCTCTTGAAACATCACTAGCCAAAAAGCACATACGTGTTATACCTTTCTCTAACCACTCACTAGCGTAAGGCATGACAAAGTAAAACTCAAACCCTGCTGTGTCGCAAACCCTGCAGCACGGAGGCATTGAGACCAGCACCTCTGCATCAGGGAGAAGGATTTACTTCTTTTCATTGGACACGGTTGGGAAGGTGGCATCACTCCTCGGACCGGCCCTTACATGTGGACGCCAGGATCCCAAATCTTCCCCTCCGGTGAAATCCAGCTGTCCCTCAGGGGGTCTGTTTGTGACCTTGAACAGCTTCTGACAGTGTAATGTCTCACAACCAGCATTTTGTCTCCTTGTTTTTGGAAGTTTTGTATGCCATGGTCCATTTACATGCCCTGGTCAGGAGCCTGGGCATTTCCTTTCAGCCCAAACACTTTGTCCAGCAGGCACTGCACTTGCTGTGCAGCCTGACAGTGTCCACAGTCCAAAAGGGATGAGGACACTGAGGTGCCTTTGAGTGGTCTCCAGAAAGGCTAGGGAGGGCCATAGACCCTGATATGCCTCATTCAGCAGTTCTGGATGCGGGGAAACACAAGCAAAATTAATTATTATTTTATTTGAATTATTTTTAATTATTTTAATTAATTAATTAATGAATTTGTTTTCCAGTGCAGATACAGTAATCCTTTTCTGAGATATCTGCAATCTAATCCATGATCCAATTCTAGGAATTTAGGCAGCACTTGGAACTGCGCCTCTATAAACTGCAAATTGTGAGAGGATTGTCCTTGCTGCTAATAATAATACCTCCATCCTGAAGCTGGGGATGCGACTTTGGTTTACTCATTCTGCAGCCTCATGAAACATATAACTTTGAAAGGAAACTGCTTAAGACACCATTTGGTTTTTTTGAGAAATGCTCTGATATTGGATACCAGTCAGTCCCATGTTACTGTCTGGCTCACACTTGTAATTTCTTTTGATCTTTAATTTTGGAAATATTTCCCTATCAGAATCGTCTTAAAGGCAAATATGCTCAGGCAGGGAAATTAGAGCATGTTTATCAATATTAACCCTGGAAAATGGAAGCTAAGTATTATAGCTTCAAAATTCTTATAAATGACTGAGGGACTAGATTGAATACTATAGAATACATTAGTTTCTAAAGTTCTTCCTGGTAACTTGCAAATTCTAGGAAACTGGTAGAGTTTTGTGTGTGTAGACAAGGTAGTCATCAGGGAAGAGAAATTCAATAGATTTTTAGCAGTTATTCTCAAGTTTTAAAATTTGCTCATATGAATGAACGCTTCAAGACATTACATGAGCTATTTGCTCTTTCTGTTTCCGTGGAATCCCTTTCATTGACAAGTCTTGCAGGTCAAATCCATTTTAGGATATTTCCTCATGAAGCAAGATATAAGTCTAAGTAATTTTTACCAAAAAATTCAAGACACAAGATTGTTTTCAAAGATCTTCTTCATGGCTGGACCATTAAAAGTCATTATGTGGGATAGGCTAGTCTCAAAAAAAATTTAAAATTATTTTTTTTAGCTTTAAATGAACATTGTGTTTCTTTTTGCATGAGATACTCATTTGGTCAGTTCATGTGGTTTCAGCCATGTGTTTTACTGCATGCACTTTAAAAATGTTGCATCTCTGCACAGTGATGTACATCTTTTTACTTAGGGGCAAGTTTTCCTCTCCTGTTTATTTCCTCGTGAAGTGAAATAAAAAAATACCACAAAATCCTTTGACAATCTCCCACCTTTAAGCAGTCATTATTCCCTGCATGCTTATTGTATGTACAAGATTGTTATTGTTTCTTGATAGCATCCACATGTAATTTAGCAAATCCCAAAACGCTCTGAAACTTCTGACATGTTTGGAGAAAATGCAGCTGTGGGAAAGGTTTGGCTTGAAAAGCTGGTGCAGTATGATAAAAAAAAAGAAGCAGGCTTCACAAAGCAGACTTCATAAATCAGAGGTTTCATAGGTGAACTCTTCTGGGATACTGATCTAAAAAAAACCCTGAAGAAATTTGGCAGCTCCCTAGAGATGCAGTATTTAGAATAAAAGTGTAAACTATACTATTCTGGGAGGAAGAAAGGCAAAGCAATGAAAAAATCAGATTTAACCAGGGATTTTTGTTCTCTAGTGCAGGAAAGGACAGTACCAAACATTTAAATGAAATCAGATTGCTGAAGATGAGTACAAAGGTATAGATCAGGCATGCTGGCCAAAATCGAATAACCAAGGAACAAAAATGAGGTGCCACTAGCAGGGGACATCAAGAGACAACAAAACGTCAAATCAGACACATAACATAAAAAGAAAGGAAAGGGCTGGAACTGTGCTTACCTTTGAATGTCTCGTGAAGGCTCTTTAGTGTAACTGCATTTAAGAGTGTTTAACGTTCTTTATTTGAATGTCTTCACTCAAAAGTTCAAGGTGATCAGCTGGCCCACATAAGAGCAACAAAAAGGGTCAAGAAGGTAAAGAATATTTAGGAGTACATGTAAATAAGTCTAACATCTTCCTACTGCCTTTGCCAAACGATCTTCACCCTAAGGTGCCTTGAACATCTGGCTAAGTCAATTACAGAGTTTAATGATTATCTTTGCAAACAGTCAAGTGAATGAATACTTGGCTTACTTTCAGGACAGTTCATAAAAATTTAAATTTGTGAAAGGGGAAACTAAAAGCTAGGAAAGTATGCTGAGAAAAAAAATAACGTAAGAGCTTTAGTGAGTAATTTTCTCTTCTTTCTCAAAATAGAGATCAAAAGGTAACTTGATATATAAGCACTTTCCTGCAGGGTTACTTTTGCTGGGTACTAATGGGATACTTAATATAGCAGAAGAAGATGAAATATGAAACAACAGTTAAGAGCTGAAAGCCAGACAAGTGTAAAAAGAAATAATGCATGGCTTTCTAATAATGAGGATAGTTAATCAGGAGAGTAAATCACCACAGGAAACACCATATAAACTATTCTTTAGTCAACACACATATAATTTGGGCTCATGTGGGGGAAATTTCTATAGAATTATGTGTGCTATATTCCCTATTCTGCACATCTATTGCTTGTGGACCCAATACCTGTGAAATTCTTCTCATTTATCCACATGGCCAAAAATAACATAAGTACACTTCCCATTTGGAACAATGACGGCACACAGGAGCCCTAGATTACACCCCAGAGAATATACATTTACTACTTATCGACTGATCAGAATTTGATGATTTTCCAGCTAAGACGTGGGTACTTTTTTTCAATTACAATCTTTTTATAAAAGCCAGAAATGTTATTTGTCAAGTACATATATATATAGTTTGTAGCATGGCAAATACTGTAATGTAGAATCACATTCATCCACACATGCTGTGTAGATGCTACTGAGAATACGGAAAAATTCTGCTCCTGTATTTTAAAGAATGAAAATATCATAATATTCCCTCCCAAAGTACCATGTTTTTCAGTGAAGAATTTTGAAGTCCTTTTCATCAAAAGTCCAATCAGTATGTAAAACTGCAAGTTTTACATAGGACAACAAGCTAAAGTTTAGTACAGTCCACATAGCAGCTTTGTGGGTATTGCTACTCAATAGTTCAAAAGAGTTGTCAATTAAAAGTGTGAACAAGAGATGAAGAAAAGATAGGGGCATCTTCAGGTGTGAATGTGTAATATATTTGGAACCAGCAGGCAAGGCTGGTGTAAAAATAGAACAAACAACTTTAATCAAGTTACAATAGAGCTATTGAAAGTTTGCTTTGAAGTAGAATTTACCATGACAAGAGCTCTGACAATGCCTATTAACCAGACCACTTGTATATACTTCACGTATATAAAGGTTGTGCTATGACAGAATGACAAAGGGGTTACAGAGCACCAGATGACCCAAAGCCTGTAACTCCAAGAGAGTGGTTCCTTCCCCTGGAAACAGTCAACAAAACCTGTTTATTTCAGCAAAGCTACCGTGTATTGCGGCTTTTCCTAAGATGAGCTATTGGTAATGGTCAGATCAATCAGGTTTTGTTTTCTCTTCATCACAAGTTCTTGAGAATGAGACCAAAGGAAGTTGAAGCAATCAAGTAGTACATTTCATTGGGTTTATGTTTTTGTTTTTGTTTTCCCCACTTTGGCAGGTGCTATTTGCAGAATATTTAGTAAGTTGGCAAGGAAATTTTTACTTGAACATCACACTAATAATAGTCAGCAGGTTTGAAAAACCTTTATACAGATAGAGGAACTAATTTATTTGTCTTTGGTGCTGTACCTAAACCTTTATAAATGCTTTACTGCTTGTAAGGGATATTGCAGACTTCCATTTCAGTAGGGGTGCACTACTCTTATCTCTGTCCAAAATCACTGGTATTTCCTTGGGACATAGACAGATCAAGCACTACATATAGAAGAAACAAGTAATGCTTTCCTGTCAGTCTCCACATTTTAATTTTGTTCAAGTTCCACTTTTGTGTATAATTTAAAAAAACCAGCAAATTTCAGAGGTTATAAATGTCTTTTTCATACATCCATATACTGGTAAATGGAAATTTGAATAAAATTCCGTGTAAGTAACAACCTTTCTTTCCATTTATTTGAAGGCTAGAGTTTTGTCAAAATACTGCATTAAACTAATAAGCAGTTTCAAACGATCAATGAAAGCCAATTAAATGTGACTCCACATTTCTAGACAACAAGCAGAGAGTTACATTTAAATTGAAATTTTATTCAAAAAGATATAAGCCCCTCTTCCACGTGGCCTATAAAATTTACTGGGTACAATATGCCCCATGCAGATTGGCAGTTCCCTCTCTGTAGGGGCACGAAAAATACAATCAGCAGGCACTTTAAAAGCTCTGAAGTGTGTTAGTACAATGTACTTCGCCGTATTTCAAGTTCTGCAAAATTGCACGTGACATAGTAGCTGATCATTCAAAATCTCCCCATGTGGCATGGTCAGTGATTATATGCTGCATATCCCATTTCCTTTGCCACCCTGAGACTCACTAGTGATGAGAACAAGGACACCGTGGAAGATGCAGCATGCCACAGGCATACAGAAAACATTTGCCATTACTAGTATGCTTCAGGTCCTCAGACTCCTACTGTTGTGTGATGTTCATTGGTTTTCATAAGAGTACATGAACTTTCCGTAGCATCTGCATGAAGCCTCTCTTGCAGTCACTACATTTGTTAGTCCTATTAGAGGGGCATTGAGCCAGTTAATGTATGTCACCTTAAACAGATCCAGGTCTTCCCCCTCACAGTAGGAGTGTAAATACAAGTGCAGGCAGTGCAGTAGGCCTGGGCACAGTTCTGAGACTGCCTATGAAGCTCATATGTGAGTCTGACATAATTTCTTTGACTAAGCCATCAGGGGAAGTCCAGTTGCCCTGTAAAGATCCTGAGAGCAATACTGAGAAGGGTTCCTATCACCACGGTAGGGACTAAAGGTGAAACTGAGTCACATAATCCTGACTGAGCTCTAAACCTGGATTTTTCCAAGAAAAAGGTATTGGATCAATTTAGAGGTTTTATCCAGAGAATTTGATTTAGCAACAAATAGAGCTGAGCCAAAAAATTGCACCTAGCAGACTTCCTAGCAGCTCTGGTTATTTATGTATAGGAACAATGGGAAGACTATTTCTTTGTACTGACTTGTATCAATAGCTCCTCCTTTTTCTCTCTCTCTCTCAAAAAAAAAGCAAATTAATGGAACAGAGAAAGTTAATTTATATATTCCAGCTTTAGGCACCTAATCAAGATGTCCGCAATAGGAACCTCATGTTCCTGTGTTTCCAGTGGAATTTGCAAGGTTTATTCTAGATTTCTTCATTCTATTGAGAAGCTCAACTGCCTATAGGGAGCTGTGATATGGTACTTAGAGTTACCTTCTATATATGCACTCCCAGAAACTCTAAACAGCCATTATAAAATGCTGGAGACTGATGAAGAGCGTAAAGTAAAATTTAACTATGTTTACATTTTTATTCATATTCATTTGTAAGTCTGCCATACTGCTTTCAATTTGGCTCTGCTTGATGAAATCTGTTTGATGAAAACAACTATCTCAGCATTCCTATCACGTTTCTTCTTTTTTTTATTCTCTCCACCTGTGGCCTCCTTTATTACATGCCAGATGTATTTTCCTGAAGAAAGAATTGCTGTTTAGCAAGTATTGCAGTCTCCTAGTATTGGAAACTGTACAAACTCTTGCCCAGAACTACCTTTAAATCAAGCATATTGCTTAAAAAAGATCAACTGAGTTAACTTTGAAGTTCTTTTCTAAATATACATTCACTAGTATAACTTATTCAAGTTTAGGTTTTAAAATATTTGGGTACACATAATTATTTTAACAGCAAGTAATAAAAGAATGTAAGAATAACAATGCTTTGCTTTATATTTTATTTTTAAGAATAATTGGCTTCTGGGTGTTTATAACTTCATCTGCCTTGCACTGAATCTTTTTCTAATTACACCTGTGTGCTTTCATCCCCTAAGTGAAAAAGTGTGCAGTAGGTACATTTTAAAAAAGCATAATAAGTAATATTCAAGTTTATATGGTTCACTTAAGTCTCTACACTTTGATAAAAGCAGCATGTAATTTTTAAGTTTTCCCCTGAATTGTTTGTATTTCAAATATTTGATTCTTGTTTAGACTCAGTAGCAGTGAAGAGAAAGAGAAGCACATGCTTGTTTACCCTGAAATCTGCAGCTTTCCATGATATATGGGATTGTATGCAATCATATTTTCATGTTGTTTAGGCACTTTTCTCATTGCATTTCTAGCTATTAGTCATGGTAGCAACATTACAAGTAAAAATGATGGTTAAAATAGCAGAGATGGAATGTAACTCATGGAGGAAAAATGCTATCATCAGAGTACATCTGAAGTGAAAGAGTTTGTTCAACATCAAGATACCACTTGCCAGTGAATTCATTACGCTGCTGCAGTTCCAGTAGTCCCAGGGAATGTCAAGATGGATTTTTAAAGAGTGATCACATTGTGTTCTTATTTATTTCTTACACAGACTTATGTGCACAGGCTTTTTGGAGGGTTCATGGCTGATTACCCATGCAGATTCCAATGGTGAAAATTTATCTTTTTTTCTTTTTTGGGGGAGAAGGGGGTGGTGTGGTGTGGGAAAACCTACAAGGGAAAAAGAAAACAGAAAGGAGAAACTGCCCAATGGCTACCTGGAAAGAGAAGCAGCAGAGCCTCCAAGGCAGATGTCCCCATTGGGTGTCCCCTGCAGTGCGACAAGTCTCCACACTGTACTTTTCACACAATAACTGCACAGTCTCTGCCAGGACCCATTCAGAGCAGGTGCAGGTATTTTATACTAGTTTGCTGTTCAGTTCCTTGGTGGGTCCATCTGCGTAAATTAAGAGTAGGAAAAAACAGGGAAAAAGTAGAGCAACTCTCACATTTGTGGCAATTGCTTCCCATAAGGGTCCACCATAGTAAAAGTATTAGGGTGTGCTTGAAAATATGTTGGAGGTCTGCAAACTTAGCTGAGGAAGTTTTTGACTTAAAGAGTTGCAATGAGTCCCCTGGAGATTCTGGAGGTGGTTTGGTGTGTGTTTTTTTTTTTTCTCCCTCTTTTTTTTTTTTTTTTTTTTTTTTTTGTGTAGAACGCACAATTTAAGTACAAGGGATTGGATGAATGAAGATTACATCTTGTGCAATACTTTTCCTGCATGGAAAGTTATACAATTATGACTTTGATCCTGCAATCAGATTTGACAGCATGAAATTCCAGCTAGCACATAGATGAGCAACAATACAAAACTGTAGAACTGGAAAATGGATTTTTTTTTAGACTGTTCTTTAAAGGCAGCGCAGCACTCTTCTGTACAGACATTTTCCTCAGCCAATTCATTCTAAGACTGAGAAAAAGTCATCAAGAAAAGGCACTATGTTGTCTGTCTTTCAGTATGCTGGACAATCACCACTGGTAAAGATGGACAATCAGTGTTTATTGATCCATTCATCATTCTTCCAATATTAAAAGCAGTTAATCAAATTCATGTTAGTTTCATTTTCTTTTAAAATATGGCATAACAATAGTTATCCTAAGGAAGTGAAAAAATGTTCCTCGGCAAAAGAATTTTGGAGATCAGTTTTATGAACTCAGGAGACACTGATTTTTATTGCATTATTCCAACAGAAAGATAAGAAGTATGTTGTCATGATGTGCAAGACTAATTGAAAATAGTGCCCCAACCTTCTCATTGAGATTATTGCTCTAATTTTATTACCATCTCAGGAAAGAGATGGTGCTGTTATTCTTTTTTTTTTCTTTTGTTGTTGCTTATACCTGTCTTTTATGCAGAATCTTCTAATTAATACACTCTTTTCTTGCCTCCTCATACTCTATAGATTTTCTTATTGATCAAAAATCAACCCCGAATGACTCAATCTTAACGATTTTGATTCAAATCCTTTACCATGGTCCAGCTCCTGGGTTTAGTGGTAGTAGATTCAACTGGACCCCATGACTCCCCTGTTTACCTTAAAGAAAGTGAGAGGGGAAAAAAAGAAAGCACTTTAAGATTGTTTCAGGATTTTAGCATTTTTCTGCTTAAAATCTTCCTGTACTCATGCTGTTTTTAATAGAGAATGACAAAATATTTAGTTGTTTCATAAATACAGAATACCATGTGTCTCAGGCTGTTATGACAATGAAACTGCTGAGAATATGGTTTATGAAAAACTACACTGAACTAGTAACAGTGAAAAGATTCAGCATCCAATGTTAAATATTAATCTCTTTTAAAGTGTAGGCAAATTAGTTTTCACAAAATAGCTGATATAAATAACTCACACTGACTAATAAATATTCCGAGGAAATTATAATTTAATGCAATTTATCTTCCAAACAAATGGAAAACATTTTTTTAGCTTTACTTGAATTTCACAGATAATCTTATTCCTTTTTCATTCCTAAAATTTTTCATACTGGTGGTAAGCTAGAATGGGTATTAAAAACTCTCTCTCTTCTTTTTATTATAATTTTGAATAATAGCCCACGTCATTAGCCTAACTTAGCATTTCTTTAGTCTGGACAGTGAGGTTAATGTCGAGGAAGAAGACATCTACACTAAGAGTTGTTTACATACTTTTAGTATTACTGAGATCTAAAATAAAGGCATTATTCTTGTGCTTAGTTAAAAATGTATGCTAAATAGCACCAACATAATAAACACCTGAAGAAAAGTACAAAGATCAGTGTTTACAGAGCCATTGTGCTGTCTACTCTCTTATATGGATCTGAATCATGGGTCATCTACCGCCACCACCTGCGTCTCCTAGAACGCTTCCATCAACGCTGCCTCCGTACAATCCTTAACATCCACTGGTCAGATTATGTGACCAATACATCTGTACTAGAACAGGCAGCAGTCACAAGTATTGAGGCCACATTACTGAGAACACAGCTGCGCTGGGCAGGGCACGTCTCCAGGATGAAGGACCACCGCCTCCCTAAGATCTTGCTTTATGGTGAACTTGCCACTGGCTGCCGCAAGAGAGGAGCCCCAAAGAAAAGATACAAGGACTCCCTGAAACAACATCTCAGCCTTGGCCATATTGATCAACATAACTGGTCTACTCTGGCCTCCAGTCGGGAGATCTGGAGACACACCATCTATAACGCTGCTGATGCTTTTGAGAAAGCACGCAGGATCACTCTTGAGGAGAAAAGACAATGCAGAAAGAATTGTGTCTTGCAGAATATTCCATCTAAGGAGTCTTTCTGTTGTGCCTTTTGCAACCGGACGTGTCTATCTCGTACTGGCCTTTTTAGCCACCAGCGCGCTTGTAACAAACGTGGGTAGAGCCCTTCCCAAATCTTCGTTCGCGAAGCCCAGCCATGATCTTAGCCTTGATGTGCAAGTGATGTGATCTCAGACCACAGAGGAAGTATGAAACAAAGGGTACAATATCTCAAATCCATCTAGAACTTCAATACAAACTTGAAGGGGCATTAAAAAGCAAAGCCTTTTTAAATCACTTTTTGCACACTTTTTGTGTACATTGACATGTAAAGCTGTTGGAGAAGAATAATTGTATTTGCAACTTTTGCAGGAAAAGGATTGAAGCAAACCATTTTCTAATCAGTGTTTCCTTCAGTGTGGCCCTGACATTCCTTGCAATGATGTTTCCCTTGTATTTTCTGGACAATTGCTGCTTTGAGTCATCGATAGTGTTGTTCATATGATTTAGTGGCTATCTCCCAGTTTTAGATCTTTAATAACTGTTTAATGCACGATGTCTGACATCAGAATGTACTTTCACCAGAGCAACTTCTGGTAATAGACGTAATTAAAATGAAAGATCATGAACCAGCAATGTTGAGCATCTGATAATTGCACTCATTTTCTGAATATTGTTAAATCTAAAGTAATTATGTTAATTTTGATTAACTTTCCTTTGATTGGTATGTAAATAATGGTTGCTGCTTTGAAAAGTATTTAATTTTGCCTCTAATAGACAGCTACTGATATCACCTAACACTTAGGTAGTAATGCAAGTACATCCTCAAGCAGTCTTTGTTCCTGTAACATTACCCAGCTACAACAGGCTGAATGGGGAGTACTGACGTGAGTCCTTAATAAAACTGTTAGTTGCTCTCATGATGGCAAATATCAGCTATTTCTGCTACTTTCTGAAAATCAATCTCCCACTCTACTCCCTAAAACCTTCCATGACCTGCACCAAGGGAGAACAAGAGGTAACATGCATTTTGCAGCCTAGCCACTGGGTTCAGTGGACAAAAACACTAGCCTCAAAGCCTTGTGCTTTTGGTTGATAGCTATACCAACTGTTTTTCTACCATCTGCTTAGGGAAATAGAAATTCAAGCTCTGTTTCAGAATCCTGTTGAAAGTTACCCAGAGATTTAAATTTTGCTAGACAAATTTAGATAGTGTAGAACATAAATGCTCCTGGGTATATGAAGCAACCTGATAATGTAATACAGTTTCTTGGTAAGTGATCAGAATGAAAGTAGCCTGTATTTTCCAGAGGAGTATTTTTTCACACACACCTACACAATGGCACAGACAGATATTTGTGATAGGCCCAGATGTAGCTATCAAATCCACATTCATTATTTTATGTAGCTGAGGTGCTGCAGTTTCCTTCAGTTCACTAGTGAATAGCAATGATGACTACCTCCTTCAGAAGATATCATCTAGGCCTATTGAAAGAATTGTCACAGTTATTCTAAATTAGTTATTTGTACAGCAACAATATATATGTTCTTACTAGAGTGTTTGATTAATTTTGCAATTAGCTTAGCTCAGTAGTGTATGATACATTGGTAGTTGGAATGGGCTAAAAATCCAGTACCTAAATATGGCTTCAAAGGGAAAGAAAGAGGATTGATTTCCTATTTTCTGACTCAGGCATGGGCAAGTATGCATATAGATAGTATATGATCAAAGCTTGTTATCATAACAGATGAACAGAAAGAATTCTGGTTTGAACTTGTGAACTACCCATCTATACCTCAGCCCTATCCTTGGTTTTGCCAGATTTCAAAGTACATTCTACTTATGTTATAATTTCTGTTACATAAAGGCAAAGAAGATGAGGGTCATTTATTTATACAAGTTTACTCCCTTAAATCACTTCACTGAAGTAGCACATGAAAAATATACTGATCTCACAGTGCTGTAGAATGCATTAGTATGTCATTAAAAGCAAAGAGAACAAAACTACGGTTCAATGATTTGAGCAGTCAGACTTGCAAAAATCATCTCGAATGGGTATTTTTTTTTCCTTCCCATTATAACTTTTCCACTGAGCCATTCATAGATTTTCAGTCCCTAAAGATTTTCTTATAATTAACATGAAGTTTGGCCAGGAGCAGGAAAGCTGCTTTCTCTTGGTCATCCAAAAATTCTGTTTAAAGTCTCTGACATTTTTCTGACCAAGTCAAGGGACTGAAGTGAGAGAAGATAAAACCCCTGTCCTTTCCATTTTCTCTGAATTTTTAGCTACCTGCTAAAAGTTTCTTGCACTCTTGAGACTCCTTTAATGTTGCTCATAAGTGTTCTCTTTTTTTCATTCTGGGGACAAACCAGTGCGTATTAACTTCTCTTAATTACTGCAGACTTCCCCTAAAACAATGAAATCCCTTTCTCGATTGCTATAAGCATACCTAATAAGCTTAGTTTACACAGACACCTTTTCCTATTTTTTGCTGCTTTTTGCATCTTTCTCTTTTCATTGTATTTTGTCTGTTGATAAAAACTTGTTTTCTGTTTTCCTTGTCACCTGCGCAAGTGTTACATCTTGCCATCTTTATCTGAACAGGACTCCTCTTTGGTTTCAGTGATGTCTCTATCTACCACACCAGCCATGTAGAAAGTATCTTTCAGGCCAGAACCCTTTTTTATATACTACAAAGTATCTTTCAGACCAGAACCCTTTTTTATATACACAAAACCTTAAAGAATCTCTAAATTTTCCAACCTCGTTTCCCCATCTCCTTTGTTCTTACAGCCAGAGGAAAAAACAAAAAGTGATTTAAATGTGGTGTTATGCAGTTCATGGTTCTGAGACTGAAAAACACAAAAAATTTTCACCTTGTAACCAACAGAGGGTTTGCTTATGCACTAAAATGACAAAGAGCCTCAGTTTTGGCAATTTACTATAATGATAGTCAGGTGTCATATGTATACGAGTCTGTGATGTGAACCAAGAAATCCTAGTGTGAGATTCATGCTACTGTCTCTGCCAAATGTGCTGATAATAATTTGAATTGCGTTTAGCAATTACATCTGCTTCATTTTGTAATAAAGTAGAGATAGTTGTTGTAGGTGATGAAGACTTCTGATGTATGAAGATAGCTATGATTTATGCTTTATTTTGGTGCAAGAATGAACACAATTGTAAGAATCTCAGCCAGAAATATTCAGGCACTTTAAAGGCATTCTTGAAATGAAAGACTAATTTGAATGAACTCAACTGACTCCAGGGAAAAGGTATAATCATATTTTGAAGAATTAAATTATAATCTCATTGATTGTTATATTATGGTTGGGACATAAAAGATTTTCTTTCCCGGTATTCACTTTCTTTCAGATGCTGAATCTAGCCTGACTGCACTTAACAGCATGTCTCTGCTAACAAAGATGAAGAGTTGCAACAAACATTATATGAAAATATTTTTCATAATGTGTATTTTAATGTTTATTTGTTTATGCCCTGAGTTCTTCAAATGATATAGAACTGTTTGCATGCTTCAAGTTAGACACATACTGCAATATACAGGACTGTGCATAATAGTCTGATTTCAGGTCATAAAACAATGTTATGAAAATGCACTTATTGCACCATTTGTCTACCCAAAGCTAGTATTATATTCTTTATTTGCATATATTTCATTATATAATTTAATAAATTTTATTATGAGAAACACATACTAAGCAACTCTAGTAATTTTTATTCATCAACTCCCCCAAAGCAAATTTCAGGTCACATATTGGCTCTATGCAAGGTGGGCTTTGAAGATAACTATTTAATTTTCTCTTCCTTTTCTCTTGACCCCATTGAAATATGGGAAAGCTTAGCATTAAAAAGTGCATAGCTAAGCAGCTGCATTTTAACACTATGTTTTGAAATATGGTATAACACCAGCACAGTAAAAATAAATGGATTTAGAGTCTATACTTTTCAACACCCCCCGGCCCCCTCAAAGAGGAATGTTAAATGTAGAATTTATACACATAAAAACCAATTTTCACTCCAAAATAAATTCTAGTTCCCAAGGTGAAATAAAAAGCACTCTCTAACAAACTGTCTTGCTGCTTATTGTATGTCTAAGGGTACAGGACACTTAGTAGAGGGTCTAGAATATTATTGAACTATTCTCAGAAGTTATTGACCCTGTGCAACACCTACAGAATATTCTCAGAAGGAATGGAAACTAATGAGGTGGTATGAAAGTGTGGCCTCTGTAAATAAATCCTTCTACTGTGTCTATTTGCTGTGCAATTGCTAACCTTAAAAATGATGGAGAGAAGAGAGGGAGAAAGCAAAAAGCAGGCATAGCTGCCATTTGGCTTGCTTGCAATTTGTAATGTCAGCAGCTAAGCTTTAAACAGAGCATTGGCACTGACACTGCAGATAAGACTTGTCTCCTATTCCCTTTTTAATATTATCACTCAGAATCCAACAGTCAAAAGTTAAAAATAGGTTAACAAAATGGTTTATAGATAAGGAAGCCTTGTGCTTGCCTTTCATGCGCAAAGTATCTAGTAAACAATGTTTAACTAGACTATTTATTATAATTCTATGCTTTGAATAAACTATTTGTTTTTCATGAGTGATTATTTTCCCCTCTATTCAGCTTTGTCTCACTCCCAAACACAAGATCACAGACTGTTCTTACCTCTCTTATAGTTCTCAGAGTATTTATTGCAGTGGTACTCTTTACCATTGAAATCTGTTTTTCATTCCTGTCTCCTCTCTTTTCCTTATTCTACTCCCTGACATTTTAATCCATTTGTCTCCTTCCTGTGAACTTCCTCCAGATTTTTACAATTCTCTCCCCCCTCTTGTTTTCCTTGTTTCCTTTTACCCTCTGTGAAAGGGCTTGTATATCATACAGGAAACAAAGCTGCCAGTGCCCTCACCTAGGTCTGCAAGCTCTTGGGCTCTGTACTGTCTGTCCCAGAAATCTTCAGGGCCTGCTGTTTGCCCCTTTTCTGGGACCTGCGCCCCTATACTTGGATTGAGTGGAGCACTGACCTCACACCCACAAGGGCTGAACTTATGTTTCCTCCTATGCACAGGATCCAAGCTTTGCTGCTTACATTTTGGCATCATGGTTATTTACACCTTGAAATTGCTTCCTCCTAACACTGCTTCTTCAAATTAACGTGTGAGGTGTGTTTCCATCTCCTTGAATGCCTGTTGTTTCCCATGCATAACTAATCTCTCGTCTTCTTCTCTAGTAATGCTTCTGTCTTTGTCACTCCACCTGTCCTTACTAAAGTAAATCACTGTATCTTCCTGTGAAGTGAAAATACAACTCCTATTACTGTACAACTTTTTGGGTGTTTATGTCTTACATTGAAAAAATTTCTATTATTCTCTTCATCACCACCAATTTTTTTTAAAATGACACTGTGTTATAAGATCTTTGTTGACGTCAGATCAATCCCATCTTTGAAACTTGTTGCAGTTTCATCTATTTTGTCTAAACCTGGAATTCCCTAAATAATTGTCTGCTTCTTCTGTCACACTTAGCTCTTACTGCCTATTTAGTCCTTTTTCTTATTCCTCCTCTATCTCCCTAGATCCTATTCTTCACATCTTTCTTGACCACACTTCATGTTTTAAATAATTTTTCACTCTACCTTTTCTGCCAAAATTATCCCACTGATTCTGCCTTTGGAACCATGATGCTACATCCTCTTTTCACTGCCATGATATGGATGTCTGTTAAAATCTCCAGTAAGGAGGTATTGAACACCTTGCTTTAAATGTCCTTCAAATGCCAGTTAGAAAAAACATGCAGAAAATACTGATGATTTACTTGGCCAGAAATTAGTCAGTCAAAAATAAAATGTGCATTTGAGGGAGTAACAATTTTTGGATAATTTTTTTTAGGGACAATGTGTTTTGTACCACAGTGTTACACCTGGTACAGAAACCAAATAACTTTCTATCCCCAAGGTTATGTGAGATGTCTGGTCATTTTATGTGGATAAAAGCTGCATGTTAAAATATATAATGTGGTTTTCAGATGAAGATAACAATCAAAAAATGAAGAAAAAAATAAAATATCTGAAAGTTACTAAAAGTAACTTTAGTTTAGAGTTTTAAAAGAAAATCAACTGCAAATTTAATGCTGAACAAATTAGTACTTGCCATTTCTCTGCAGTATGAAACTCCCAAGTTTTATGTTGCTTTTATGAAAGGCTCTTCTGTCAGAAAACAGCCTTAGCATCACTAGATTTTTGGGTTTTTCTGAATACCAGTGCTAAGGTATTTTGTACCAAGGCTTTGTAGGAAAAAAGTCACAGTAGAGTGCTGGTCCCATCAGCTTCAGAACTCTGCTGTCTTTTTTTTTTTTTTTCGGGGCTTTTCTTTCAGGTTTTCTTTTGATCTGTAGTATTATAGCAGTATTTCAAAGGAAAATCAGTGAAAAACCACCACCCTATACAAGACATCAGGCTTGAGGGAACTTAGAGTCTTGGGCAGTTGATTTTTTAGTTGTTACCATGCAACAGTGCCCCCTTTGGATTGCTTATATAGTGTGACAATATATAATGGAGTAGTTAACAGAGGGAAAAGGTATGCATATGCAAATAACATTATAAAAAGGGATGCAGGAACAGTAGCCAGTTGACAATAGCCACATTCAAACATTAAGTACTACAGGTTGCTTTCTGGTACTGTCAGAAGAAATACAGTAGTACAGTGTCTAAAAATAATATAAAAAACCAGTAATGATTTTCTAAAGTTAGTCTTCAACTACAGAGCACAGAATCATAGAATCACAGAATCAGCTGGGTTGGAAGGGACCTCCGAGATCAAGTCCAACTCCTGATCCACCACCACTGCAGTTGCTAGACCATGGCAGTGCCACATCCAGTCTCTTCTTAAAAACCTCCAGGGATGGAGAATCCACTAGTTCCCCGGGCAGCCCATTTCAATATCTGATTATCCTCTCTGTAAAGAAATTCTTTTTAATATCTAATCTAAACCTCCCCTGGCACAACTTGAGACCATGCCCTCTTGTCTTGCTGATAGTTGCCTGGGAGAAGAGACCAACCCCCACCTGGCTACAACCTCCCTTCAGGGAGTTGTAGAGAGTGATGAGATCTCCCCTGAGCCTCCTCTTCTCCAGGCTGAACAGCCCCAGCTCCCTCAGCCTGTCCTCATGGGACTTGTGCTTGAGTCCCTTCACCAGCCTCGTTGCTCTTCTCTGGACCTGCTCCAGCACCTCAATATCCTTCCTGAACTGAGGGGCCCAGAACTGGACACAGTACTCCATGTGAGGCCTCACCAGCAGTGAGTACAGGGGAAGAATCACTTCCTTGGACCTGCTGGCCACAGTGTTCCTGATACAGGCCAGGATGCCATTGGCCTTCTTGTCCACCTGGGCACGCTGCTGGCTCATGTTCAACTTGTCAATCCAAAGTCCCAGGTTCCTTTCTACCTAGTGCTCTCCAGCCACTCTGTCCCCAGCCTATAGCGCTGCCTGGGGTTGTTGTGGCCAAAGTGTAGGACCTGGCACTTGGCCTTGTTGAACCTCATCCCGTTGGAATCAGCCTAACTCTCCATCCTATCCAGGTCCCTCTGCAGAGCCCTCCTGCCTTCCAGCTGATCGACATGGTTCTTTCTTTCCTTCAGTGTCTCAGTGGAAAGAGTTGGAACTAAATGATCCTTACTGTCCTTTCCAAGCCAAACCATTCTATGATTCTGTGATACTCCTACTGACTTTCATGACATTTTGGGATTGTGAACAGAGGCTGACTGAATTTAATTTGATTCTGGCATTCCCTATTTATGAATTAAAACAATTTCCCCAAGAGTCTCTCATTTTGGTTTCACTAAAACCTGAAAGTGAAGGGGAGGTTGCCATATGACTCATTGCTCAAATTAGCTGGGTTGTTACAGACTGTTGAAATAGGCATCTGCTAATAATTCTATAGATGTGAACTGTTTGGGAGCTTTTCTATTCAGGCTAGAAAAATACTATTCTGACTGGAAGAGAAGGCAGACCATTTGGCCTCTGACCACAAAATGAAAAGGCATCGAATACGGCAGTGTCTTGGCAACAGGAAAAATAATCTATTAGTCTCTTATTACATCAAAGTTCTTCAAAGGTGCTTGTGATACATGGATGAATCTTTTATTCTTATCTTCTTTCTACAACATGTATCTCAGGTGTATATGACCTCATTTTTCTAAAGTAGCACTTAGTTGCAAAGAACAATTCTTCATATTACTGTAATGCAGACACATTTGTAGGATTATCAGGGCATTGTCTGTCTAGTCTTACAAGGAATTCTGATCAAATCAAGTCAGTTAGCATCTTTGTGAAGGCCCAGAATAAAGCGAATTTGAAAAGTCAAGGTGAGTGTGGCAGAGGAATCTCATATATTTTTAACGTGTAATCTGAATATTCAGATATAATCATGACCATAAATAATCTAATGTATAAAATTCTAACAAAGATTTTCCAAACATGCTTTCCTGGATGAACATATGGAAATAAAGGATACTCTATTTTCTCTTTTTGAAGTCCAATATGTTGTAAAAGTACCTCAAGATATAAGGAGGAACAAAGCAACTCCCTCCACACCCACTAAACCATGCTGCTAACACTGTTAAGAGTGTTGTGTTAAAGTTGAGTTATTCAGGTACTGACTTTAGACAGATAGATAGATAGATAAATAGATAGACAGACAGACATTGGGATTACTTTCTCTAAATAGATGTGCCACAGTATTTCATGATAATAGCTCAGAGCTGAATCTGTTTTCCTTGTGCATATTTAAGCCTATTTAAATACGAAAATTCATATACATAGACTAACAGAATATTTGAAAGGGATTTTTATCTAGGTTTTATGAACCTCTAGTACTTGATGTGCCTTCACTTTGATGGATTTGGAGCTAGAGTGATTAGCACATTTATATCTAGCCATTAAAAGCTGTAGACATGATTTTAATATCTTTTCTATTTTTCTTTTGCAGAGACTTAGGACTGCTGACTGTCTCTTCTAAGATAATTCACTGTAAAATCAGGTTAAACATGGAATAAAATTAAATACACTTTTTCCTTTTCCTCGTAATAACAGAATACTCTTTAAAAAAAATGACCGAAGAGTTAACATACAGATGTTCTCAGTTAGAAAGAACACCTGTGTGTGGTTTATTGGTTCTAGCTGAGGATATTATACTGTTAGATTATTGAATACATTATTTATTAAAGCAATTAAGCAAACCCTTGGTTGTCACATCTCTTTCAGACCAGGGAAAGAGAAAGGTCACTGAAACTTTGACATTTGTCAAAAGGATATATGTGAACAAGGGGATTAGAGACACCTGTTCAGCCTATTCTAACTTTAGAAAATGGTGGTATTTCCTTGGAAACAGGACAAAGGGGGCACCTGCCAAATCAGGATTTCAGGACTTCTTATTTCAAGGCTCTCAAGTTCTGAGACAGTTGGAAAGATGTTAGTCTCCAGTGCTTAGGGAGGGAATGAAAGAGTGAGGCATAAATTTCATAACAGAAGTCTCTAAAACCAGGCAAGGGACTGAGACACAGCTGCAGAAAGAGATGGGAGTCTCTGTGGGCTCATGGGTGGGAGAGGAGACTCCTGTCTGAAATGATCGAAACTGATAAGGGAAATTATATGGGGAATGTATATAGATATTTTGCATTTCTTTAGGGTTTTTTCTCATGAATAAAGAATGATTATTTTAAGGGTTAATCATATAACTTTCATAAATAAATAAATTTTAAATTATCCTCATAGCCTATCAATGAATTTATTTATTTCATTTGATTTGTCCTGAATAAATGATTTATGAACCCTGAGTAATCAAAGCGTGGTAGTAGTGGAAAATGCTGTACTCATGATACTGTCAGCAGCAAACCTTTGGATGTACAGAAGGAGGGCTACAAAACCACAGTTTTGTGAAGCAGTAATGTGCAGAAACAAGGAAGTCTATGCTCAGCATACATGTCTAAGTACAGAATAAGTAATTGTGAGGGAGCTCAGCTTAGATTTTTAGCTGTGTTATTACCTGTTTAAAAGTTAATAGCAAACTGACTTTAAAGTGTAGCCTGATTTTTTTTATATTCCATTTCCAGTTTTTGTATTCTAAAATCATCATCACTTTACATTTCACACTTTTCACTCAATGCTTACAAGATTCATAGTAAAAATCAGGACAGTCCACAAAAGTCAAATTTATGTCCCTTAGTTGAAAATTGCAGTGGCAGAATGGCTGAGACAGAAAACCTTTTATGGACCATAAAAGATTTGAGCATATTCTTGTGGTACACATGTAAAAGACAAATGATTATCTGTCACAAAGAAAATAAGAATGAAGCAGGATGATGCCTTTATTTCCCTCATGCCAACCCACGGAGCAAGCAAACAGCACTCAGAGAAATAGGCTGTCCTCTTCTAAAGGATAGAGCAACTTGTGAAACTTCATAAGTATGAGGAAGTTCTAGTGTATTTTTCTTGAGATAATTCTCTGCACAACACACGATATTTAAGATGCAGATTTCTCCCCTCACCCCCTAGAAAGTGCTTGGGAACTCTTCCCTCATAATGTGGAAGCACTTGGCTAGCAAGCAAAAAGTAATAAAAAAAAAATCAGCACAGTTGTATTCAGAATTATGAACTTCAAATTAATCTGACATCTATGTAAAAAATTCTTTAAGACCTTAATTGTATGACAAGAGAAAACAGATACTGACAAGATGAGGGTAGTGGGCATTTCCAGGCAGTGTGCTGCAGCACAGTATTTTCTTAGGGAGGGAACATGGCATGTGAAATGCAGAATGCATTTCTGGTAAGATACAGAATTGCTTTGTATCATTTCCAGTTGCATGGAAGTGGAAACCCAAGTCTGGAGAAAGCAATTTAGTTTATTCCTACCAAGAGAAAAGAAGCATAGATAATCATTGGCCAAAAGAATAATTAGAAGGAACAGGAAAAGAAAACAAATACATTAGATCCAAGACTGTTGTGTATGTTATTGAAAGAAGTTGAAAAGATAAATTTGAACAAAATCTTCTCCAAGAATAGTTGTTCTACAGTATCTCTTCTGTTACTTTTATATTGACAGTAACTGGATGATCTGCAGCAACAACTTGAAATATTATGGGTCTCTACAGAAACCTAAGAGAGGTCTCCAGTAGATCTGCACCTTTACCTAGGACTGGTATGAGTCTTTGGGTATTAATTTGGGGATGTCACATTTAAAACAGAAAAGACACTTGAGGCAAATGGCTAAAACACATAGATTAATCTTTGCATGTGAAAAGGTTAATGCCAGTTAGCAAGTCTGTAACTAAGCAGCAAGTCATTTGGCACTGTGCCTGGTGAGCAGGATGGCTTTGCTCTATTGGAGGTTCTGAGCATCCTTGTTGCTGTAGAAATTGCCCAATCACTTTTGACATTGACACATGCCTGCCTGACTGATTTTGTGACAAACTCATCAACATACTGTCTAGTTATTAGCTATTTTTATTTATATTAGTTTTACTGTAAAAACACTGCCATCCTGTATAACTAGGGATCAAGTTGTCTTCTTGAGCCACACCATTTGGTGAGCAATTGCTTCAGAAGATTTTCATCTTCATACAACATTCTAATTTGGTTGTTTACCCTATGGCATGTTAAAACAAGCTGGGCAGAGTGTGATTTGCTAGGAATAGCAAATACTTATGGAGATGTTTTTTTCAGTGAACTCTTTTAGATCCTTGAATAACTGCTGAAATAAACAAAAATGGCATCATATTTCCTCCATTTCAAGAATGAGAAAGAGCTATACAAAGGGAATTATGCAGTATGTTGTTTTTGGAGAAACTGTGCTGATACGTATAATATCAACACTGTGTTGTTTAACAGTGCATAATATTCTGTAGAAACTCTGTTGCTAATTAATCAATCAATCCCAATAAAAGACCTACTCACTTTGCAGTGGAATGAAATTCCTTGTTTTATTTCATGAAATAGGATAGGCAGTGGATTCAAGAACTTAATTCTCAGCCCTAACCAAGTGACCTATGCAATATATTGAAGTGCAGTAAAATTCTGAACATCATATACAGAAGTGGGACATTATGCCACACCTGCTGAAGAGTAGGTGTGGGTCAACAAGATCAGATTTCTGTCAAAGATAATAGAAAACCATTACCATTAACAATAATGTAATGCAAACTAGACCTTAACATTCAGCGGATAAAGCAGGCTAAAACTGCATATTCATTTTCCCAGGAAACTGTCCTCTGTGCTAAAACCCCATAAAGTGATTTGGATACAAAGCAGATGACAGCACTTTCATGGTTTAAGATTCTTGAAATTGTTGTGGTGCTGCTCTGAGAAAATGTTTGACAAAGTACAAGAAAACACGCAGCCCAACCAGCCCATAAAAAATGGAAAGTTTTCAAGCTGGTAGATTAGATGCAAGAATTCTGATGGGGTTATTTTAGTTATTAAATCCCCAACCACACAAAATTTATAAAGATAACATTACAGTTCCTCAACTTACTTGATTATCAGATTCAGCATACTGAGTGTGAAACTTACAGTTAAGGAGCTTGAGAAAAAAACAACCTCAGAGATGACTGATGATTAGAAAGAAGTTGAACTAAGAACTCTTGCTTGTTAGTTCAGCTGAGGGAGGGATACAATTTACAGAGTGATGGAAATATCATTAACCTTTCACTTAAAGCAGAAATCAAGATGAAGTTTAAAGTACTTGAGTTTTTTTTTCCCTTTTTAAAAAAACTAGATTAAGTAAAAAATTACTTGAGTTTTTGTTTGAAGTATTTTGAGCAATTGAGGATGAGTATTTGGAATTACTTGAATAACTGTAGTTTTGTAACTCAATGAAATTAAACATGTTCGACTTTGGTCAACCGTAATTTTGAACTTTTGATTTCAGTCACAATCATGCCAGAAAGGTAGAATAAAAACTACAACATATTTCCTTCAGCTAGAATCTCAAAAACTGTAGCTGATTAAGTACAAACTCATATAGAAAAATAATAAAAATTTTATGTAAATAAAAGACTTACAGATGGTCACATTAACCCCATTCACCACTGCAGTGAATATGGTTTATGTCAGCTATGGAGGGACAAAACAGCCTTTGATGCACAGGTGATGGACTCCAATGTAAAATCAGTAAGGTCTCTTCAATTACTAATATCTCCAAAATAGTAGGAATCTGTTCAGATAAGAGGTCTCAGTAAAGAACTGTAGAATTGCTTTTTATATCTCTAACAGGAAAATAAGTGAACTAAGAGAAATTCCTCGAAAAGCGATTCCTGCACAGAGAACAGGAAGCATTGCTTGTTGCAACCTCTCTGCTCCAAGCATGTCCTTATATACTATCAGTATTCACAGACTTTATTGGGAAATGTAGAAAAAACAGGAGATATTTAATATTGAACAACTACCATGTTTGCATAAAGAGTGAGTTATCTACAATGATCTGATTTTCTTTCATGATTTCTTCATTACTTGAAGTATACATAACCTAACTCCTAACAAAACCCAACAACCAAAACTCACAAAAACCCCTCAGCTTCTAAGACAAAGCTCAATTTAATATACATACACCACGCTCTTCCCTCCCCCCCACCCCCTCCCTCCCCCCACTGTGCCTCTGGTTAACTTTTATCAGAATTTATTTCTATTTCTGTATTTTTTATTGTCTTAATGATGTTTTATATCTCCTCCTTCCTGGTAAGGAAGGTGGCCAAGTGAAAGGATCCATCTCAAACCCATGATCAATGCAACTGCAGCTATACTCTGCGTGTGGAAGGACTTCATAACAATGCCATGAAAATTGTATGGGCAAGTAGGAAGGTTTGCACAAAGTTACTGTATATGTCTCATCTTAAAGGAAAACAAATGTGATTTGTCTTTAGATGTTCCATGGGAGCAAGAGTAGTTCACATGTGTACCATTATTTAGTAATTTAAATAATGAAAGGGACAAATATTTAGAGAGTAAACAAGCAAGGTTTTTGTGGTAGCTTCAAAGATGATCAGCATGGTACTGATATCTTGGACAGATGCTCCAGAAGTAAAAGGTGGAAGCCAACAGAAACTGAAAGCTGCATGTCAGAAAGAAACAGAAGCAGAGATGTCAGTCGTGGAGACAATTGACTAGGAGCCATAGGGCAGAAAATAATTCTGATGTTATAATGGATCAAAAACTTCAAAGCATATAGATTGTTGCAAAAAAAAAAAAAAGCAAACTTCAACATGACACTCTGGGATATATTAATAAGCATATGAGAAAGGGGTTACTCTTTTATTCTACTTGATACTCATGGGATCTCACTGAGCCAAAACTGGGTGCGTTTGAAATGTTCTTAAAGAAAAGGCAAATAGACAGTCCAGAAGAAAAATAGTCAGAATGATGAGAGGGTTATAAAGTAAGAAGACAGCTTATTTTCTTTGGAAAAAAGAAGACAGATTCTTGGAAAAGAAACATTTAGATGAGAAAATAAGAATTTGTTTTTAGCTCTTCAGAAATAAAAAGCAGAAAAGGTCAAAATGTTAGGGCTGTTAGTGTTCTCAGATCCCAAAGAGTGGTGTGGGTAGAGAAGAATCAGCAGCCAACATTATCCTAAAGGTAAGCATCAGGAAATAATGTCTGATGCTTAGTCCACAGGGATATTCAATATGAACAGACTGCAATAGATTTAAGGGTTTTTAAATTTTGTTTTGGTTTGGTTTGGTTTTGTGTTGGTGTGGGTCTTTTTTTTTGGTTTGGGTTTTTTTGTTCATTTTTTTACTTCTACAGCAATTGTAGCTCTGGGAAATGAGACTGTCATGCACAGGGATGCTCAAATACTCTGCATCCACTACTATTAGAAGGGAGGAGGTGGCATTACACAGTTGGCTGCATGGCTCATGGGCAGGTCCAGCAGCTGCCAGAATTCAGTCAACACAACTTTTGAGCTATACTTTCATTCAGTCTATTTCTTTTCTGGCATACAGAGACATTAGCACTGCTGTAAAACACTATTAAACTCTCGGACTATGAGTTACTAATTTCATACCATACCTTTCTAAAATACATTTGCAGAACTCCGAGCTGCATCTTCAGTTGTGGTGCCAGGAAATTCTGAATCTGAAGATCTTCTGTCAGGGGAGGGGGAAGTGGCTGGAGGGGAGAAAGAGGCAAAGCGTTAGCCACTGATAAGCTTATCTCCTGCTATTTGACCCAATTTCAATCATTTATTATCTCTCACGAGGACTAAAAGTTTGCCTCCACAAATTCCTTATAGGTCACCATTCTTTTTTGCTCCAGAGGACAAACTTTTGCAGAGTAACTCACAAGAGCTAAGTTAAGACAAAGGTCCAGCCATGTCAGTTTGCCTTATAAAAGACCAAGAAAGCTCAGTATAATTTCTGTAAGTGAAGAGTTGTTAATTATGAATTTATATCAGTATAACCAAACACTTTACACCCATTTTTTTCTTTTCAGTTTGAGAGTTACATGAATGCTGTCTCCTATTAGGCTACCCTGAATAAAAACACAAGTACACAAGACAGGGTTTGGCGTCTGTTGGAACTCTAGATCTTATTTGAAGCAGTCAAAAGATTCAGTTTACAAGCAGCAGCTCTGAAAATTAAGAAGACTAGCTTCTTCTACTACAAATTCTATGTGACATTCTTCTCAGAATTATTCTTCAGGAACAATATTTGCAGCATGTTTTGGCTTCTTAAAAAAGATGACCAAATAACTATTTACATTCAGTTTCAGTTCTCTTCTTCAGCAGGCATCTCCCAAGAGATATTATTTTGAATGTACTTAAATTTTTAAAGTATATTAAACATGAAAAAGCTATTTTGCATGGCTATTTTGCATATGTCTCCTGTGCCACAATAATCTTTATAGAGTCACTCCTTCATTTCAGACACTATCAGAAATTCATCTTTTCGGGGATCATAGCTCAGCTCTGGAAAACCTCAAATCAGAAAGTAACATTTGTTCAATTTTCTATCTCTGCTTCAGGTCACTTAACTCTCAGACTGATGCCCCTCTCCCTTTCCTTCAGGGCAGCTTCTCTCTGCGAACACAGTTTAGGAGAAGCTCTATCACACTTGTTGAGTTACAGTCTTAGAAGAGCAATGTACCTGAAGCAATACCTCTTTTCCTCTTACTCAGCTTCTAGAGAGCTGCTCTGTGTCCTCCTAAACTTCTCCCAGGTCTGACACCTTGTTCAGACTAATGAGTTTGGTTTAGGACTGATACACCTTTGCAGTCCACTTCTCAGTTCACAAGCCCCACCAAAAATTCACTTACTTAAACACAAAATTTTGAAGACGAAATTAAAATATTTCTAGGCAATAGTTTTTAAAACAGTGTCAGTGCAAACAAGGAAGGTCTATTAGGATTGCTAACAGAAGGGATGCACAATCTGTTCATATAATAGGACAGAAAAGAAACTAGTATAATTTAGCACAGAAAAAATGAAGGCCAAAGGGAATAAACATAATCCCTCTAGATACGTCTGCTGGATTAAACACTAAGGAAGAGTTATAAACCAGTACTGGTTTAAGAATAATTGAGCATAATGTGGTCACATGCAAGCCTGGGACAGACACAAAGAGAAAGTTTCTAACCATGGTGGGAAAAAGGTGTGGAACCCTCTATCTGTTAGAGATGGTAGAGGTGAGAAAACTAATTATAGTCAAGATGTACTTGTTACTTGTCTGGATGTGGATAATATGAACATTATTACATGTGATAAGAGGGCAGTGGAAAATGCCAGTCCAAACCTACAAAGCTGCTTTATTACTAAGAGAGCTTGAAAGAGAAATGAAGTCTGTCGTGAAGTGTATCTGACACATCATATTCAAAAAATATTTGATGTTCTAAAAAATTGTGGATATGCAATTTTATCTATTACTTATCTGGAATTGTAAAAGAGACAATGAAGAAGCATTAGCCAGTTTTGGCTTAGAAAAGGAACGTGTGGTGCCTAACAATATGATCAATTTATTACGTTCATTCAAACATTCAGCTTAGTCTTTGATATCCTGAATAAAATTTATTTCACTAGTTATAAAACTCTGCAGCACAAAAAAAATGTCCTTTAGCCTGAGGAAATGAATAATTTCCTAGTATTTGTATGTGGAGATGTGTGACATCATCCTCACAACAAAAAATAAAATCTAGAAATGTTATGCATATCTCCAAAGCAAGAGATCAAAGCAAATTTGTTGATTTATTTGTTATTATCCAAAGACTATTTGGATGTTCTTCATAATATGGTCTTAAAATTCAATGAGAATTGAATAAGATCTGACCTGGAACTTTTCACTGAAGCAATCCTAGAGACTGTATTCATACTGCCTACAAAATCTCTTGGTCCTCATTGTAGAATCCTTGCCTAAAATTTCTTTACCAACTTGTTTGAAGTCAATTTCCTAGAATTCATTGTGCTTGCCCACGGGAGAATGAAAGGAATCATCCTCCGTGATTAGTTTCTTACTTGTACAAAAACTAAGTTATCTGATGAACTTTCACAGCCAGAATAGATATAAGGATATTCATAGCAATATGCCATTAAAACTGATGGCAAGAGGAGAGGACACCACTCAAAATTCTAGATAAAGAGCATAAAAGAAGGACTTTTATAGATATTTATTTATTTAAGAATATAATGAACAAATCATCATCTTGCTTACAGTTGCTAGCTTAGATTAATAAAGAAAAACTGACACTATTACAGTTTGTGCACTTTCTATCATGTGGATAAAGTAAAGAAGACTATCATCTCCAGGTCTGTCAATTTGATACATTATAAATGCACTTAATTTTAAACAGGAATAAGTTACTGAGCAGTGTCCGTATCTGCTTTGAAAGCAGAACATATGCCTTAGGAGGATGAATAACTTCTGATGAAAACACCAGCCAAAAAGCATCAGAACATCAAAGCTTAAATTGGTTTAAATAAGTTTAATAAAAGAAACAGTTACTCAGTATAGAGGGAAAATAACTTTTGGTTAAAAGTAGATAATTTCCTTGGGAGCCAGGATTGGCCTCAGTTCTGTCGTTACATTATACAGAATGTTTGCATTTTAATTAAATGTGGCTCTGATACATCTAAAATGTAGGACAGATCATTTACTGTATCCACAGAACATGCTGCCCTGGAAGATACAGTCCTCCACAAAATTAACCAAATTGTGCCCAACTGTGAAAAGGGTCAGGTCATTCAAACAATAAATCTGTTTTCAATCACAAAGTGTACTATGTGAAAAAACTCTTTCTGTTTAAATAGTTTCATTGTCAACCATATAGATGCCTGCAGCCAAAATCTCATTCTCTTTCTGCTTGTCTTGGGACTGCCTTGGATTACAGGAACATAAACCTGTCTCCAAGAATCAAGTGAATGTAAACAGACTACAATCTGTAGCAGGAATATGCCTTACAAAACAAATTAGAGTGTATAATCAGAACATGATTTAGAAGGTTCTTTCATTAAAATTGTATTTACCACCAAGGCAGTCTCATCCAATCACTTCATTGTAGATTAGAAAGTGATAAAAGTTAGCAGGAGAATGCAGAGGTTAAATTTGCACTTCTGCAAACAGCTTCTCCAAATTTGTATGCTTTTGGGGCATGGGAGTTATGAAATTGAGAGCAGCACTAAACAAGCCAAGCTTTAAAATACTGTTCCATTCTTGACCTGTGTATCCAAAATGTGTGAAATATATACTAATTCTCTGCCTCTAGAGCAAGTGTAAGCAACTACATTATACTACTGAAAGGATTAATTAGAGATTATGTCTCAGGAATTTTATTATAAACTTTGAAAAATTCCTCATTTGCCTCTTGCTCCTGAATTATAGAGAAAATATTGCATCTTAAACATCTCTAGTTGACACACTTGCAATGTTCAGATGTAAATTTTTGAAAGCAGATTTCTTTGTGTAATGATCCCATTATTTTTCCTAGGTTAGTGAGATTATTTGAATGGGGTGGTATAATAATCTTTGAATACACACTACCATTAACTTTCTAAGTGTCTTCTCATAAAGAACTTAGTCTCTCTGAAAAGATTTAGCTGGTGCTTGCCTGTTGTTGAGCATGCATGGGAGTGTGCTTTCTGACAGCACAGAAGCTCCCTGCCTGTTGTACTGTAGTGGTCCACTAAAAAGTTGAATATTGGTCATAGTCTTCTGCCGCTTCTAAACTGATGTTTTTCTTTGCCTCCAGTGACAATTCCCCTTATGTAAAAGATAATGTATTATTTAAACTAATATACTTACTTGTCTTCAGAAAAACACAATAGCCAGTGATTTGAAAAAAGCAGAAGTATTTGCTTTATCCCCAGGCATATGGCATTCTTAGCTCTTTTTACTTAGCTGTTCTTCACATTCTTATTTTACTGCAAGTGATTAACCTTTCAGAGCTCTAGAGAATAAATTGTTTGCTTCTGTTTAGAGGGAAGAGAATAAATAAAAAATAACCTAAAGAAAAAATTGTTGCTCATTGCCTTATTCCTTTTTTCTGCCTCATTTCTCAAGAGATGAATATTCACAATATTCTCAAACTTTTAGACTACTTTTTTTTCAAACTATTCTGCCATAATTGTTCAAAATAATGCATTTGTTTACGTATCTATGCCCAAGTTGCATACCAGCATTAGCATTGTGTTGCAAAGTGATATCTGTTTTGACTGAGAACCAAAATATTTCCTGTAGACTGCCCCTTCCCTGCATCATGGAATCTCTCCATGGAACTGTTCAACAGTTTTTGATTTGTGGAGTTACACCAGTGAAGGTGTAAATAATTTACTGTATATTTAAGCCTACTATCAAGCAGTTACCTTTCACAGATGCCTTTGAAGAGGTCTGTAGATGGAAAATCATTTCTCTACACCAAATATTTCAGATCACAAACCACTTTTTTTTCTCCCAAAATTAATTCTTTATCTATATACTGGCAGGTGGAAAACAGAAGATCATTTATTCTGTTTGTTGGATTTTCCCCCATCCTAGAAGATTACTAGGAAAGCTGGCAGTCAGCACACTCAGTGCTGTGCTTTGGTCTTCCAGTTCTGGTTTGTGGAGACCCTCTGATGCGACTGTATCATTGAATTGTAGCTGTCCTTAGTTTCAGACCACCCTTGCTGAAGCTTGTAATTGGATGAAGTAACTGGAATGGGATCAGAGCAGCCTTGAGCCAGACCTTGCATCAAAGAAAGGAAAATAAAATTTGTAATTTCTCTCCTGTGTGAATCTGACTGGTAGCTATTTATCTACCAGAAATGAAATTTAATTTGCAAAGAGTAAAATTATATAGTCCCATAAAAAAACCCCTAAATATCATGCTATTTTCTAGGAACTGCAAGATTTCCTTCGGGAGACTTACATTTTACTGCTGTGTTTGCAAAAATTAACTTATCCTCTGCAGCCAAACTCTTGAAACCATTAATGCTGCATAATTTTTGTTGACATTCACAGAATTTGGAAATCAAAGTCTAGCAAATTTTATTTTACATTTCTCATCATATCAACAAGCAGTAAAAAAGCCTTGCAGAAGAATTTCCTGTAATTTTGACATCTTCTCCTCCTTTACTTATTTAGTAACCTGTCTTAGAAATCTCAGCCTAAGACAACACTGTGTTTTCCTTTCATTGCTGTTTGAAGCAGTGTTAGAAAGTACATTCTGGAAAACTCTGATCCAACAGGAGCCAAAGTTTACTCTCAACCCACATTTTAGATCACTGTTGCAAATAATGAAGATATCATAGAATCTCCTGAATTAGAAGGGACACACAAGGATCATTGAGTCCAGCTCCTGGCCCTACACAGGACACAACAAGAATCACACCATGTGCCTGAGATTGTTGTCGAAATGTTTCTTGAACTCTGTCAGGCTCGGTGCTGTGACCACTTCCTTGGGGAGCCTGTTCCAGCTCCAAACCACCCTCTAGGTGAAGAACCTTTTCCTAATATCCAACCTAAACCTCCCCTGACACAACTTCAGGCTATTCCCTCGGGTCCTGTCACTGGTCACAATGGAGATCAGTGCTTGCCCCTCCTCTTCCCCTCACAAGGAAGTTGTAACTGCAATGAAGTCTCCTCTCAGTCTCCCCTTCTCCAGGCTGAACAGACCAGGTGACCTCAGCTGCTCCTCATATAGCTTTCCTTCTAGACCCTTCACCATGGAGTCCTGCAGAACCTCACTAATGACCACTCACCAGCCTGTTGTAACTCCATTTACTGCAACCCTTTTTGCTCAACCCACCAATTAGTTGTTCACTCATCACATTATGCATTTTTCTACGTAGGTTACCTTGTCATAAAATAAAATTAAGTTTATCAAGCAGAACATCCTCTTGGTGAATCCATACTGGCTGTGACCAATGACTGTGTTGTGTTTCAGGTATTTTTCAAGAACACTCAGAATAATCTTCACCATAATTTTACCAGGCACTAAAGTGAGACATCGGCCTGTAGTTACCAGGGTCATCTCTTTTGTCCTTCTTCAAAATTGGGACAACATTTGAAATCTTCCAGTTGACTTGGACCTCTCCAGATTCCCAAAACTGTTGAAAAATCATTGAGAGAGGTTTCACAATGACATCAGACAGCTCTTTGAGTACTCTGGGATCAATCCCATTGGCTCCATAGACTTATAGGGATCCAGCGGGATCAGCAAATCTCACAAGTTCAGGGTTGTCTTGGAGTTTATAATTTTCAGACTTATGGTTCCCCAGCTCTGGGGGTCCCAGAACACATTGTTGGTGTTGAAGATCAAGGCAAAAAAAACCAATACATGTCTCTGCTTTGTCTACATCCCTTTTTGTTGTCAGCCTGGAGAAGTGAAGGCTCTGGGAAGAAATTATAGCAGCCTTCCAAAACATAAACGAGGCCTACAGAAAGGCCGAAGAGGGACTTTTTGCAAGGTCAAGCAGTGATAGGACAAAGGGGAATGGTTTTAAACCAAAAGGATTAGATATTAGGAAGAAATTCTTTACTCTGAGGGTGGAGAGGCACTGGGACAAGTTGTGAAGAGAAGCTGTGGATGTCCCATCCCCAGAAGTGTTCAAGGCCAGCCTGAATGGAGCCCTGAGCAATCTGGTCTGGAAGGTGTCCCTGCCCATGGCAGGGGGGTTAGAATGAGATGATCTTTAAGGCCCCTTCCAAACCAAGCCATTCTATGACTCTATGTTCTTGAATTTCCTTATATTTTACATTCACATTTAAAATAGTCTACTTTTTATTGCTGCTGACACATTTAGAATTGTGGTTATAATCACAAATTTTGCTATTTAAATGTAAAAAGTATGGAAACCAACCATGCTTCTTTATTGCCAAAAGTGGGAAAAATCAGGAATTTACTTTGTAGTATGAAAAAGGCAATCCTAAATTTTTAAAAAAGAAACCCACAGCATCTGTCCAAAACCTCCAACCAAATGGAAGAGATTTACAAGGCAGCCATCAGCACTGCTTTCTGCAGCAGATGTATCTCTGTACCAGCTTCAGGTTTATTTAGAATAGCAAACTACTTTATGCTGGTTAATTTCAATAAATTTGCATACCCATAACTTTCAAGTTTGTTTGCTTATATTTTCTCAAACTATAATCCGCTTATTTTATATAAAAACTCAGATTCTGTCTCAGCAATGCCAGAGGAAAGTAGATAGGTGAAACTCAAATATTCCATGAAAAAATACATGTCAACTGCAGCTTCCATAAAATGAAAGAAATAAAAGCTTCATGCAAAGTACTAAAGAAATAATAATGGTGGCAAAATGAGAGATCTAATTTCAGAAGTTTTAAAAAAATTATCTCCTCTAGAAATGAAAGATTTATTCCACACTATGAATTTCTGTTCAAGGGAAGGCTCATTTCGTTGGTCTGCTTCTTCGACATACTCTGTCTTTAGTAGAGTGCATCTAATCAAAGAGGAGGAGACTAAGGGTGGTTCAGCAACTCTGTAGCCCCTTCTTTCCACACCTCTGCCCTTTAACCACTAGATTACACTTTCTAGACTTCTAAACTGCAAAGGCACTCACAGGAGGAAAGGTGAGTTTGCCCAACTGTTGCATGACTAAACAAAGAATGTAAAAAACCAAGAGGTTGGAAAGAAAGATAGTAAAGGGAAATCTTGTATCTCTCCAAAGAACACTTTACTGCCACTACCATCAAAACCCACCAAACCAAGTATCCAGAATCAGAACTCCTAAGCTCAAAACATTGAATTGCATGTTGTTCTTCCCTCAGAGATAGAGATGTATAAGAAGTAACATTAAGGAAATTTTTGATTGTGCTTGAGGGAGGCACTGAAATGCTAAAACAAACCACTCAGCAGAGGGACCTGCACAGACTGGAAAACACCCTAAGATATACACAGGCTTGGGTTTTGTTTTACTCTTATCCTCGACTACAGTGATCCCAATATTTTTTTGGATAACACAGTGTGGCAACCATGTTCTCTTGAAGCAGAAGGGGCTGACTCAAATGTGCCTGAAGATAATAAATTCATTAGTTAATTAACCTTCAACATATTTTTGCTAAGTAAACACACATCTTCTCATCACCAGTATTTTCTCAGACAATTCCTAAATAACAGCCTTCTCTACTCCTGAGACCAGGAGGGTAATCAATACTCTAGCTCTGCAGCAGAAGTAAGACTTAAATGCTCATCTCTTGAAACAGATGTCTTTGTCGGCGTCACACAAAGGACAAAGAGAAGACCAAAGCATTTAATACTCTTCCAGAGTCTAACAAACTTTTTTCTTACTTTGCTAGGTTTTTTTTGGCAATAAGGAAGGTATCTTCTCTGTGAAAATGATATTGTAAAATGCTTATACCCTTATAGCATAGCTTGCAATTCATAAGTGGTGCAAGTGGCACTGTATCAATTCCAGCATTAGATAAGACACAAGACCTAGTAACTTATCTCTTACTTTATTTATCTGACAAGTTCAACTATATTTCTTGAAAACCAGAAAGCATTTTCTTGTCTTACATTAGTAGTTAGATATCAATGAAAGACTGTGTTCTCCTCAAATAATGGTTTCATTTAGCATATAGTTATGATAAAATGCAAAACTATGCTTTGGTTGAGCACCTGTATGACCTGAATGATCCTTCTTTGGATCTTTAGCATAGAAAACATTTCTTCAATGTGCTAAACTGCTGATGAATCATTTATTTTCTCACTATATATGCAATTTTAAATTTGCATCTCTCTGGTTTCCTTTATGGAAGGTCAGAACTTGCAAATTAGCAATGTTTTCTTGGCAACTCATCTAGAAGATGTGCAATTGGACCACCAAGTGCTTTTCAGAAGTGTTCCATAATGTAGTGTAACACTTATAAGTAAAGGTAAGCAAAAGCTTATGTGAAAAAGAACTAAAAATTTGCCCAGTCATCTGTCACAGTATTTATACTCTATGGATCATTAAACTAATTAGTAGAAGTTTAACTGGAGCTACAGACATCTATTTTATTGCATGGCCTTTTGGATTTTTCACATTCTTTTCAATAACAACTGAGGATCTGGAAATCTCACCAAAAAAAACCTTGAAAAATTTGAAAGAACCATTTGCTAATTTTACCTGAGAGAAGTAAAGAATAACTTCACACAGCTCAAGGACTTGCACGATTCCTGAACTAGAATAGATTACAATTATGACCAAGGTCAAGGTCAACAAGAATACTGGACTAAGCCTGACACATTTTTCCACATTATATTAGTTAGCCATGCATCTTTTTGGCTACTGAAACATGTTGAGTTAAAGATATATTTTGACTAAGTCAAAATCTGTCAAAATGACCCAATCCTTCCACTGCTGAAAGCATGGAACTTTCACTGGCTACAGCAAAAAACAAGGTCTATCCATACCACCGAGATCTCCAGCAGATTTCCAAGCTTCAGGTTTATTTCTCTGCCAAAGCTGAGCATAAAATTCTGGGACCAGAAAACATCTCAGCAAGTCTTCTTTCCTTCTCGCTCTTTCTTTTTTTTTTTTTTTTTTTTTAATTCCACTCCAGGAAGACCCTTTTAGTAACCTCAGTATGAAGAGAGTGCGCTGTTGGGAGATGTTAAGGGTAACACATCTAGCACAGAGGAAGAGCGTGTTTTAAGTACTATTTCGTTAGTGACTGAATATTTACTACACTTGATAAATGGCAAGGTGGCCTTTTGAAAAACACTTGCATAAGGCCAATGGTCTGGAGTACATTCTTGAAAATTTGAAGTACCCTCTTCTGTGTATATTTCTAGTAGGAGCCATTTGCTGTGAACAATGATTAAAAAAAATCCCTGTATTTAATATGAAGAACTAAACTCTTATATTAGTATTTGGTGGGGAGTGAATGAGGCTGTACATTTTGTATTTGCTATTCTTTAATGAAAGTCTGTATTAGAACATTTGGCATCAAAAAGAGAAAGTATATAAATAGCCCTGCAAGACAGCAGGATGTTATGAGATTGCTTTTGTCTAAGAACACTTAGATTCATATTGGCATTTGTTGTGATCTGGGAACGCAATTGGCTTTTGAAGTCACAGAATCACAGAATATGCCTAGTTGGAAGGGACCCACAAGGATCATCGAGTTCAATCCTAAGCCCTGCACAGGACCATCTCCAAGAGTCCCACCATGTGCCCGAGAGTATTGTCCAAATGCTTCTTGAACTCTGCAAGGCTTGATGCTGTGACCACTTCTCATACTTATCTACTCTGGGTGCATCCAGTTTTTGATTTGTAAATAAAAATGCCTATTTAATCTCTCTCTATATATATAAAAAGAGCAGATCATAAAACACAGGTCTAATTTTGCCAGATGTTGAGCATTTTCGTTCTTTGCATACTTAATACATCCCACTTACAGAAGATTTTATTGCTGCAGGCAAAACTCCTATATAACTTTAGAGGTTGCTCTCTCAGAGCCAACTTTAAATGGTTCTTTCCACAGTGATCCAGCATGAGTTCCCTCTGGATCCTAGAGATTTGTTTCTTGTGCCATAAAATAACGTAAATTCAATTACACCTGTGCTCTAACGGTGTTCTAATAAGAATGAAGGAAGATTTGGGTGCTTTGTGACTCATCCTAAATTCAACTCTGAAAAGCTGAACATTTTCACAGAAGAGATTTTTGAACAATCACAGAGTACATTACTTGCTAAGCAGGTTAAATTCCTTTCAAGAAGGAGTGCTACCAAGTGATCATATCAAATTGATATCTAACTAAATTATGCCATTTTCTTGTCAAGCTAATATTTGTTCCTCTGGGGATAGCACCAAATACTTTAAAGCAAGGGAAAAAAAAAAATCTTTTCATAACCAGTTAACCGACCCATTTCCAAAAGAGTTTCCAAGTAATGTCTAAGTATGTAATGTCCAATGTTATTTCAGTAGTCACAGAAAGCTGGATTTTTTAAAAATTCAGATATTCTAGTACTTATGCCCAAAAACAAATTATTAGACAGAAGGAAAAGAAATTAAATGAAGTCTCTATATTAAAAAAATATGGTGACAACACACATTGGTTATGCCTGTTAACAGTCACAGAGGATTAGTCTTCCCTGCTTCTTTAAAAGTGTGAAAAAAAAAAAGATGTTGCATGACAAGGATATACTTTTATATAAGCAGCATAAAAGGAAAACAAATTTGACGACTTTTCTTTAATTCATTCTTCTCAAAGATGGTCCTCTTTGAGTCAAGTATTTATTCCATTATATCTTTTCTCAGGATAGTATCTTTAAACTCAGAAGAATCATTAGCTTCAAGATTTAGAGTGGCTTTATCATTAATAATTATTAGCTGAATTCTCTTATACTAAAGTATTGGAGGGTTGGTTGGTTGGTTGGCTTCCCTCTGTTTTTAAGGAAATATCATACCTATCTAATAATACTTCATTTTCCAACTTAAGTAGCTTTAATATTAAAAGCATTCTCAGTTTACACTCTGAAATACCAAATTTCTTCTTGAAGCAACAGTAGGAAGTCACTAAAGGCATTCAGTACTTTTTTTGTATACTGTAGGTGCATATCAAAGGGTTTTCATGTTCTTTGCACTATGTATGTAAAATATTGGAAGTTCCTAGCTGAATTTTAGACATGATGTTGTAAGTGAAATACCTCAGTCTTCCAACTAAGCAAAAGGGATAGTAAACTATAACCCAAATCATTAATATGATACTCTTAATACCTACCAATCATCACATGGCTTGTGAAACCTTCATGAGCTGAAAAAAGACAATCTGTATTCATGGATATTCATGAAAAACAACCATCTTAACTACAGCATTGTTCTATAAATATTGTCTTAGGACCAGGAGAAGCCTTGTGTCTGTCAGGTGACTTATTTATAGCTAATAGCCTAATTGTCTCTACATGTAGATGAAAATCTAATTAACTGTTTTCCAGCTGACAGCAGAGAGAAGTATTTCTTTCATATGTTAAAGGAACAGATGTGTTATGAAATAGTCAATTTGAATAATTTGTCTCCTCAGAATAAGCATATCTTCCACCAACAGTCATACATTTGTAGGACAATGCTTATTAAAACAAAACTTACATATAGAAAAGTTTTGAAATAGATTGTATTTGTACAAAGAAAATATGCTTAGCTATTGTTTCACTTTGTGAGGCTTTTCTCATTTACAGTCTCTTGCAGTGATCGTAATTCAAAAGCAATTACATCATAGCATTTTGCTATGGAAAATGTTATGAGGTTGTTTCACTAAAACCCAGAGTAGTTGAAAGCTGACTTTTTATAAAGGAGGTCATGATGCTGCAAATCAAAAATTCGTGTTATTGAGTTGAAAGTATCAGAGAAAATTGCAGCACTGAACAAAAAAGATGGTAAAGGGAAAGAAAGTACTTTGTAACTGACATTTTAAAACAGACACATGGTCTTAACAGTTATTCTAGCCAAATCCAGAGTTTAGAAATTGGTTCTTTTAGAAATAATAAACTGTCAGTGTATCTTTAAGATAGTCAAAAGATCATAGGAAGCAACAAAAGAGCAAGCATTAGTAGAAATGTCCCTGTTTAAAGCAAATGAATTTAGTAAATGGATCTGTTGGTAATGGACATCAAATTGAATGTACTTTGCTAAAGGGAATTGAATAGAGAACTTGAACAAAGTTCCTTGAAAAGGTTTCTGTGCAAATTTTTAAAAAAATTGTAAATTATTAGCTCTGAAAGAGAAAATGCATCCCAGGGAAAGGCAGCACATATTATCCTACCTATGTGTCTTGTCCCTCTGCTGTTATTTTGATCTTTGGCCTTTAGACTTACTTGCCCAAGTAAATTACAAATTGGTGTCACTTGGTGGCAATTATCAAGTAGGGACTTGTCAGTTGTAAGTGAACTGTAACCAGTAACTCCTTCACAGCTGATACAGAGCTGTGAGTCTGGTTGTGTTTTGTCTGGAAGAACCCATCTCACATTGGGTTGAGATGTGGGAGGGGGAATAGAACTAGAGAATTGGATTTTGGGCTATCTCAAACCATGACAATCTGTCAAGCAATAATAATGATATTCAGCAACACTGATGTGTAACAAAGTGAGTCATCTGGAGGTTCAGCCTTGTAGATCCCAAATTAAATACTTTTAATATACTTTTGATTAAAATTCATGTTTCTCAAATGTTATATATTATTCATTTCACCTTTTACTGAAAAGTAATATCTGATGTATGTAATGCTTGAACTGTGCTGAAATGCATAGGATGTGTGATTAAATATGCATTTGAAGATTAATTAACTTGCTTTGAGGAATCAGATTGTGACTTAACAGACTGCAACATTATCTTTGGTACAGTGATAAGACTTTTTCAAAGCCAACTTTCTCTCAAAGTATGAAGAAAAAGAAGCTAATCGTTCTGTTGATAAAATCTCTTTGACAGATACCTGCTTTAGAAAAACAAATTTATTTTTAAAATATGACCACGAATATAAATATCAACAAGCCCAATAATAATACTGTTGGCAGGCAACTACCACAAATAAAAATTTTGTAAGCAAAGCTGAGGACAGAAAAAAATAGAAAATAGAAAAAAGAAATGGGGAAACATGCCTCTTGCTTAAGTTGCTCATGACAGAACGTATTGTTCTGCCCACACAGGGTTTATTAAGGTTGAGAAACAGTATGCATTTGGATTCTTAAATGTTTTCAATGTTAGCAGTGCTTCACCATACCAGCAGTTAGGTATGGTAGTAGCAAAACACTTGGTATAAATGAAAGCGTATTAAAGAGATCATACTGTACCAATATGGTAAATGGATTGTGTGAGCTCTACTGAGAAGAATGCAGTTTTACTGTTACAACTTGTCAATTTTAAGGACTTCTGCCAGTGTAATTCAATTGAACCAGCAATCAAATGGATCACAACATTTGGACCCCTCAGCAGTCTAATGCTGCTGTATTAACTTTACTGACAATAAAGGAGAAGTGTTAAACTAATGTATGTTGCAGTGACGTGGACAAGTACCTCTGCCCACATTTGGTTTTTCCTTGTAAAAAAACAAGAAGAAGGAAAAAGAAAGGACTTGAAACAATCCCAAAGTTTTAGTATGCTATAGAAATCACTAGTTTCAGAGATTTTTGCTAAATAAAAATAAAGATATCATTCACAAGTATTTTCTCTTAATTCCTATTACTTTTCATATCAGAAATTGTTCTAACACTTGCAAGTAGAACTGTGCATGATTTCTCATGTACTTTGATTTCTTTCTCTCATTTTGAAAACCTCTAAAACCTCTAAGACCTACAGTACAAGCAAATGTGTCAATTACTTTATCTTATCCTTGTTATCCAACACTCATGCATGTGTGCACTGTTCTATTGTGTTTTGCCTAAACTGTGCAATCCTTTTAAATTCTCTTGCTCCACAACTGTCCGGCAGTTGTTCTTCCTCATCTTCCCTTATCAGTTCTCCCTGGACAGTGGGATTGAGTGCACCCTCAAAGTTTGCTGACAACACCAAGGTGTGTGGAGTGGTCAGCACGCTGGAGGAAAGGGATGCCATCCAGAAGGACCTTAACATGCTTGAGGGGTGGGCCTGTGAGAACCTCAGGAAGTTCAACAAGGTCAAATGCAAGGTCCCACACCTGGGTCAGGGCTAATCCTGATATCAATATAGGCCAAGCAGCTTCAAGGACAAGGACATGGGGTGTTAGCTGATAAGAAGCTCAACATGAGCTGTCAATGTGCGCTTGCAGCCCAGAAAGCCAACCCTATCCGGGCTGCATCAAAAGCAGCGTGGCCAGAAGGCCAAGGGAAGGGATTCTGTTCCTCTACTCTGCTCTGCTGAGACCTCTCCTGGAGTACTGCATCCAGCTGTGGGGTCCTGTTGGTGCGAGTCCAGAGAAGGGCCCCCAAAATGATCAGCAGGTTGGAGCACCTCTCCTACAAAGACAGGCTGAGAGGGCTGGGGTTGTCCAGCCTGGAGAAGAGAAGGCTCCTGAGAGACCTTACAGCAGCCTTCTGTTACCTAAAGGGGGCTTACAAGAAAGCCAGAGAGTGAATTTTGACAAGGTCAGGGTAGGTATAGATTAGATATTAGGAAGAAATTCTTCACAGTGAGGGTGGTGAAACACTGGCACAGGTTGTCCAGAGAAGCTGTAGATGCCCCAACCTTGGAAGTGTTCAAGGCCAGGTTGGATGGGGCTTTGATCCACTTGGTCTAGTGGAAAGTGTCCCTGACCATGGCAAGGGGTTTGGAACTAGATGATCTTTAAGGTCCTTTTCAACCCAAACCACTCTATGATTCTATGAAAATATTAACAAAGTATAAATTTTTAAAGGATAGGCAAGTGTTCCAACATCATCCCACTTTGGAGATTTATCTCATGAGACCTGCTTTGTAAAGCGGATCCATTCTGCATTCACGACAGCTTCATATTCTTAGTTTCCTGATGACTGCGGTAGAAAGCTAGAAGCTTTTTACTGAAGAGAATTAAGGGTAACCTAAGTTGGATCTAGAGGGTTAAAACCACATGGTAATATAAGAAAATTGCATAATGAATTTAGTTTATGAGAGGAAAGTCAGGAGAATGGTTTTCCAAGAAGGTAGGATTTCTGACAAGAAAGGAACTGGAAACAAGGATGGTCAAGTTGCCAAAAGGTTTTTATTTGAATATGAGAAGAAAAAAAATCCATAAACATGCAGATTTTCCTTACATCTAGCAAAATGCAGCAGTAGTCTGCTAATGTCATTAGCCATTTCTGAATTAATTGTTACTTTTTTGTTAATTACCATTTTTAACAATTGAAGAGATTAATTTATCACGAATAAAATAATCTGCTGTTACCAAGATAATTGATCACACTCTTTCTCTCTGAGAAGGCCTTAGTTTTCAAAATCAGCAAACTGATATTTGCAGAATGTTGGAGTATAAACTTAAGTTAAATCACTAATTTGTTTAGGACCTTCTTGTCAGTCCTCTGGTATATTTAGATTTATTCAGCATGTTTAGCTCTTTATGTCCATATTAAAGGTTTCTGTTGAATATCTATTCTTTAGTTTTTTTCCTTTTCTCCTGTATGGTTCCAATATGCCTGCTAGACAGAAGCATAACTTCTGGTCATGTTCTGCTCTTCCATAGTGCATCATCTTATAGAAATCAATGAGTAATCCCTCAATGAATAGACTCATAATTGACATAGAGAATTTACACAAAAATCTACAATCTCTATCTGTAAACTCAAGCGCTACATTTCTGCAGAAATGCAGGAAAGTCTTTAATATAATAAAGTCTTGCAAGTTTACCTTCTGAGCATGCCACACTTAGACCCCCAAGGACAGCAATTCAGGAATTACCTACTATGTCAATTTGGGCTCAATTCCACATCATTCCAGTACGAGATTCTTTGTGGAAGGATACATCAAAGAGGATGAAAGAAGAATTACTTTGAAAGGATTCACCATTGCTTCCTAAACAGAAAATCTGGAGCTATTTAGAGAGGACAATTTTTATGACCTCCAATATTCATCCAGTGAAATAACATTTACAGGTATAGGTTTTGCCACTAGAAACCATCAAGTCAGTAACCTGCTGAAGAAAGGAAATCCTCCAGAAAGGGTCAAATAACCCACTAAGAAAGTTTTCTCCATTGCTGGCTCCTGACTGATAAACCACAGGGCCCCCTTTAAAACTCTGCTTCAGAGGTGGAAGAGTTTAGAGCACGTCACACTGTTCTTTGTACATCCTACTGCAGCATCATAAAAAGCCTTGTGTGCAAGTCATTTTATGTGTCACAATATGGAATTTAAACAGATAGAAATCAGACTTTTAGATATGCAAATAAAATTCTAGGCTTGAATTATTTTCCACATTAGTTTTGTGAAGAATTTGTTTTTCTTTATTATGTGGAAGCAGTTACCCTATTTTTTTCATTAGAAATTATTTTAGAAACCTGGAGAAAACCAAAGAAATAATATAACTTCATTATAGCATCATTTTATCAGAATACAACAAAAGACAAAAAAATCTAAGAAATTCCATCTATTAACAAGGGAATTTTCTAAAACTCTCAAAACCAATTAAGAAAATTTTACTGTATTAATGATGTAAAGATGTTAAGAGCAAGAAAAAGAACATTGTTGAACAGATGATTTTTTGTTTAACTTAAATAAATAATACAATATAATAATTGCCATACCAGTTTAGGAACTCCCTTTTTTATTTATTTTGTAGTGATCCAGATACACTATTTGTGAAACAGGTGCAATCATGTTGAGAGACAGACAGTATAATGGGCTGGGAGAAAAAGATTATTGGTTCATTACTTACCTAGCATAATGGAGACATAATTATTTTGCCAATTACATTCCTGATTATATTAACCCTTTTTTAAAAAAATACATTCAATTGCATAAGCATGTGAGCATTTCTAATTATGCATAGATTCCAATAAATGCCTCAAAACCTCAGCTTCCTGTGTTTGTATTGAAGTAATCTTGAAGCTTCAAGTTTCAAATTATAATTACCTCAGGAGTTACACTTACTGCAAGGCCCACTTTAACAATATGGAGCCTTCCTGGAAGCAACTGTGATTTGTACCTAATGAATCACTTATTCAGATGTTAATTTACTTGAGCACAATGTGTAACAGAATCCTGGTCAGGGAGCTGAATTCAAACAGCCGCAAACAGCAGGGCTGGAACTGCACAGTTTAAACTTGAATAAACTTCAGCATTTTACTTGCTTAATGGAGAACTCGTTATTGCACCAAGTATAATAATGCTGATTTAGACTTAAATAGACTTTGACTGAACAGAAAAGAAATTCTGTTACAGTTTAGACAGGCTATTTTTTTTACAAGGAATAATGTTATTACCCTTTGCTTTAGTGAGGATAGCATGTTTTGTGCCTATAAACTTATTGCCACTCTGACACAGGGTTTAAGGCAGAATAAATATTTTTGTCATCATAAAAAGGACTTGTCCCTGATTTACAAAAATTCAGAAGTTTGAATTCATCTATGCAATTATAAATCTTTTTCAAGTCTTATAGCACAAAAATTCTTACAGCCAAAAATTCAAGCATACCTTTAATAAGAAATAAGTGACACACATATTGTAGATCTCTTTGTAATAATAATTAGATAAGTTATTCAAAGCAAATAATGTTAGTAATAACTATCTCTATTCTCTTATCATAAAGACATAAATATTTGCATATTTTGCAATGACAGAATTTTTCATGTAAAGAACCTCTGAAAAGTACAGAGCAATAAGCAACTTTAAATTTTGAATGAGTATAAAGGAAGTCTTCTATGGTACTCTAAAAATGGAACTTCATGTACTGTGTGAGAAAGTAAGGTATAGCTTAAAGTAAAATAAAGCTCAAAAGGAGCATCACCTAAAAGGGAAGATTTATTTGAAGTCTTTGAAAGAGAGGGAAAGAAGCTTCTGAAACATAGCCCTATGGTAATTAATTTTATATTCCTTCCATTAATTGATTTAAACCATGAAAGGAGAGGAAAGTCATCTCTTCTCAAAGACCGCATCCCAAATTGCTTTGGCCTCTGAGCCTGTAAAGTTTAAATTTCCCCAGGAAACGTCTCCTTTGCCCTGAATCATACGAGAAGGCATATTTCACACGTTTTCTCTTTGGTCAAATTTGCACTATGAGATCTCATCTTTAAAATGCTGTTTCCTCAATAGATGATTTTGCAATCCTTTCCTATTAAATAATTAGTTAAAGCTCAAGAAATAATACTGTGCTTTAAAAGCCCTATTTGCACTTAAGTTAAATAAACCCCTCACACTTTTCCAGTGTCTTTTTTGTCCTCCTAAACTCCTACATTGTTTTAAATGATCTTAAACCAAATTCCATGCCTAGAAACAAAACCAAGCAAACAAAAAGATTAGCTCATAAATGAAGTTTGTGAGCAGATGAGTGGAGGTGAAAATCAGAAATATAGATGTTTAAAGCAGACTCGGCAAGAATGCATTTTTTCTGATAATTGCTTGTGTTTCATTCATGAGAATCTGCTGAAGTAAATGTTTTTCACTATTAGAGCATTTTTAATTCACAGATACTTGAACATTCATGTTTTGTATGGAACTAAACATTTCAAAAGTTATTGAATTGGAAAATCCTGCAGAGGAATAGTTTTGAGAATCTATGACTTGAAAAAGTTAAAGCTTAATAGTTAGACACTCTTCTACTGATCATATTTTCAGTTTTAGCTCATGTTTTACCTGAGAATGCCTTTTCTTTTGCAGGTGCACCTCTCTTCTAAAGAAGAAGTGTGAACAGTGCTCTCTTTCACGTGTTAAGGTTTCATTTGTTTCAGTTAACCAATAGCAGCAATAACAGTTATTTTTCTATTGACTTCAAATAAGTTCTGTCTAAAAAAATTAGGATTTTTTTTTCTTTCCCTAGCAGGAAAATCAGTCAAAATCTTTAGATACACTCTCAGTTCTGTCCAGGCAGTATGGATAAATATCTTACCAAGTCAATGGTGGGGCTGAACACTCCAAGGCCAGTCAATGCCAATTAACAGCTCTTCAGAGCAACAGGCTTTTCTTTTCCCTGCTAAGGCTTGTCAAGATTTACCTAAAGTACATCATGTTATATTGCTCAGCTTTTGCACTGTCAGACCCACTCCTGTGTGTTCTGACACTTGACCATTTTGCACTGCTGAGAACATTCTAATCCTATTTTTGTGGCAATTTAAGGAAATTGTCCTCCTTGAGCCTAGCTTGTTTTTATCACAGCCAGAGACTCTACAGTCCCTCCTCTCTCTAGAAAAAGGTTTTATTCTGCTTTTTGTCTATAGGCATTCTGATTATCTTATCAGGTCTGAATCAGTATTGAAATCTACATAATTTTTCTCTGTTACAGACAAGAGTAGAGTTAATTGATGGTTAGTCACCTTTCCTTCAGGAAAAACATCCATGAAGCAGGATTACCAGCTAGTTGTGGTAGTCCTACATACTTAAAATAAGAAATACATATAATTTATAAAACTACACTAATATGGAAATATTTTACTCATTTAGTCTCTGTTATGCCTCCATGTAAAAATATTTGAATCTTCTGTGCTACAGTAACATTTTTTCTCTTGTCACCATTACACTTTCCAAGTTGCAGCAGTATTTTGGAATAAGTTAAGCAAAAATACTTTTGTAGCTCAATAAGCTGTGGTTTTTTGACATCTAATGAAAACAGCTCTCTATATTTGCTTTAAAGTTTAGGTATTTTAGCAGTTTAAGCAGATCTTTGTAGTGCATGAGTTTCATCAATACTTCTTCCTTCATTTTGGTTCTTTGCTATAAGGAGATATTCTGTTAGGAAAAAAATAAAATATGAAAATGATACATAAATAATTTAAATTGGGAATTTCTTTATAGGTTAGATGACCATTTATTTATATACACATGATATCAAATGAAAAAAATCCCCAACCCAAACCCTATAACTATGTTCAAGCTGAAATTTCATAGCATGATTTTATTTCTTTTCCAATATTTTGCAGATGTCACAAACCCAGTCCAAGGCCATGATACCTTGATTCACTCTGACTGAAAAGCAAAACTATCCATGAACAATACTCCTTTCTCTATTTGTTTGACTTGCTTATTGATTACACTGCTAAAGAGAAGAAAGTATTTCAGATTAAACATGTCTTCTGATGGAGTATTTAAAATACTTCTGCTGAAGTATTTTAAAAATACATACTTAAATACATTGTTTTGGACAGTGCCCAAAGTTTTCCTCTTCCTGGCACTGAATAGTCCAAACATAAGTTCCCTAGGTTGGTTTTCTATCTTACTGGGAAAGCCAGAATAATTTTTCCTCCTCAGTGTGATAAAGCAACCCAGAATGTAAATCTGCAATGGTTATTTGTCATAAGATGTCTTTGATTTTACTGTTATTATTGAGAAAATTGCATTAGAAATCTCTGCTCATGACAACTGACAGTCCCGAATCTGTAGTGCTGCTATGCAGATTTTCACTGCTGGGACTTTTAATGTAACAGAATAAGTTCATCTTCTTTATATATGTATCTTTATACTTCTGTACAAATCTGCATACACATCTATATTTTTCCTCAGATCCTATTCCATAGGAAGATAAATACAAATGGGAAATATAAAGAAAATGTGAAAACAATGTAAAAATATGTGCTTCTGTTTTGGATCATTCATATTAAACCATTTGACTACTTAGCACAGGTTAAGATGTGATGACACAATTTCTCCAAATCTTCATTCTTTGCAATCAACAGGAAAATTTTTAGACTAAAAATATAGCATAAGTGTTGAGCAGATAACTCCCTCTTGCACAGTGTAGAAGTATAGAAAAATTAAAAGCAGGGTATAAAAACCTGTTTGAGAAGTGATGTTAATTGCAAACTGTACCATTAACACCTCACTTAAATTGTAATTTAAACAGATTGAACTGTCTTCTCTCTATAGTCAGATTTCTTATTAGCACCCTAAAATAACAGGGACTGAAATTCGTGAAGCTACTTAATCCTGATAAGCAAGACCTGCGGCTACAAGGAATAAAAATTTATGCTATGGCCAGATAGGTTTTTGTAGCTAGTGTTACTCAGTAATTGTTTTGAAGAATTTAACCTTGAGTTTTATCTTTTAATATACCAGAGCTACTGGTTATTGATTGTTTCTTAACCAAATTTCACTGAGATTGTATCTGACAAAAGCATGGGAAGGCAAGCTTTCCTGGGAAGGAAAAGGGATACGATTTCTTCAAAAAGCCTAAGGAATACCTTCCCTTTACTGAAGATTTTTACTGCTGAACTATTTTGGAGGTAAGCAGAATGATAAAGGAGCAGCAAGATGAGCACAGCAGAGCACACAAGAGGTTAGAGAATGCTGCAAGCAGTAGGGGTAGCATTAAGATGCTTCTACAAACTTATGCAAATATATATCAGACCTCTCTCTCTAAGACTGATTAGCAAACATTGTAATTTTGTTTTCAAGGTACAATTGCTACCATATTAACCTCCCCACTGAGTTCTATTGGTTTCTGTATGTTGGGCAAAACCATGATACTGATATTGCTACGTAATCAGGTTCTTTTTTTCTATCCATGTTTAAAAGGGAAAAGCTGGTTTATTCTGATACCTGTTGCAATACGATAAAAAAAAGTCTCTTTAATACTAATCTTAGAAACAGGCAGTGATTCTGAGTAGCTCAGATTTTCTTTCCTCTCTTCTGTACAAATCACTGTTGCATACAGGAGTGGTTACAGAAATAGATAGATCACCCACCCCTTCTGTCCTGCATCTGCCCATGTTTACAGACAGCAGGATGGTCAAAATAAGAATATTTTACTGAATAGTTTAAAGTATCCTTGCTACTGAGAGACAGATTTTTACAATCTCCTGACCAAAGCACATTGTTGCTCTTGAAAATTGCCTAGATCTTGCTTCTTGTCAGTCAAGTTGCTTTGAAAATAGCCTTTCTTGGGAAATTATTTTTCTTCCTCCTATACTCCAACTCACCATGCAGGAACAGATTGGGCATACACATTTTGTCTACCTGATTTACCCTCCTGTCAAGATTGGTACATCCTAGCCACCCTTGTCAATGGCTCTGTGGACCCACCGCTGGAGAGAGAACATGAAACTTTACACATCTCTTCTTTAAACAGCCCTAACGCCAAACAGCTGACAATATTAATATGCAATATCTGAGGCACAGATGATAAAGAACAAATCATATGCAAAACTGTATTTAAAGTGGCCAAGATTCTGAATTTCTGGTAAACTCAAGATGATATCTGTAAAGGCAAGGAAATTATACTAAATAGGACAAGCAGCAAATCAATTTGCAAGCCTAGCAAGGCATAGTTAATTTGCAAATATTTGCGAAGTGCTTATCTTCAGGTAAAAAAATAAAACTAAATCTTTTCACCAAAGTAAAACAAAGAGGAAATAAAGGTTTTAGGAAGCAACAGTTTTGTCCTAACCATCAGATAAAAAGTAGCAAGGGCATACTCTTCTTAATGTGCTAGGTTGCAGTGCCATTTGCTGCTCCCAGAATTTCATCAGGTGACATCTTCACAGTAAAGAAAGTTAATGGAACTGATTTTTTGCCTAAGAGCACAATCTCCCTCACAATCTCCCTCACAATCTCATCCATTGGTTTCACTGAAAGTTATCTGTTAGCAGCAAACACTTAGGTAGTGACATAATCTTTCATCAACATGACCCACATCATGGGAACCATGAGTGAAATCCTGATTCAATAGCAGAAGTTTATTAATTGGATCGGTCCAACTTGATTACCACTATTTTCCTCAAAAAAAGGACATGCAGGGGACAAGGCAAGATTGGCAATTGCCAAATAAAAGTAGCAAAAGGTGTGATCTGCTAACGAATAGCATGGCTTGATATCACCAAAACCATATATGAATACATCTACAAAGTTCAGCTTATCCTCCTTTTTTGTGAAATTCCCTATTGCTGCATTGAATGAACTGTTGCTCATTAAGTTATGAAAAAGGAGCTATCTAGTTCTAAGCTATAATAAGTGTGATCAGTGAAGAAAAAAAAGACAAGCATTTTACTTCAATGTCTGCAAAGTTAGAAGAGTGCAAGAAGAAAGTTTTGTGGTGACTAGGTCTTGAAAGCCAAGAAAACACAATGTACATCGCAAGAGTCACAAGTTGCAAGTGCTTAATTTGTTTGCAATAAATATCTTGTTCACATTGCAAACATTACATAATATGAAATGCTGCCAACTTCTAAAAACATTCAAGTCAATTTTTTAATCACATACAGCTTTATTTAGCTAAAACCTCTAACTTTTGTATGGATTTATGAACTACATTTCAGCTGCTTCACTCAAAAATGTTAGACACAAACATCTGAAGCAGCTGATGATGAAGTCATGCATGTTCACTGCAAGGACATCTGGAAGAAAGACAAGAAGCCAACAGTCTAAAAACCATTTCCTTTGAACTTGATGAGCATGATATGCTTCAAGAAACACAAGCAATGATATGGTTTTATACAACGAGTTCCAAGTTTTCAGTTGCACACAAAATCAACTGGAAAATAAACTGCAGTGCCAGGGCATTTCTTGATATGAAATATTGCTAACCAGTTAAGTACCAGATCAGCCCTTTGCCTAAGATGGATCTGTGAAGAGCCTGTGGCCTTTGCGTTCCAGGGGCTCTTCCTCAGCTAAGATCAAAGCTCAAATGTGCAAATACAGGTAGGGTTAGTTATAATTTTGCAACTCCTGAACAAGTGCTCCTCTCCCCAGCCTCCATCTGCAAATAATAAAAAGGAAAAATGACTCATCAGTTAGAAATTACAATTTTTTTCTCTGGTCCACAAACAGTGACAAAAACCAATGTCCTTTGAGGCTTGCCTATGGGGCTCAGTGAGACTAGCTCAGAGTAGCTAGTTTGTTTCCTCACTGCAGCAAACCAAGGGCCACAGAAACAATGCTGCCGCCAATTCTCTCATTTTATTAACTAGTGAGGTGAAAACCCTCTCCTTCCCCACCTCTTCCCTATTTAAGGCCTGGGAACTGTGTGGTTTGTCTTCTAGTTCTGCAGGAAATGCTTTTAGAAGATATGCAGTGTGAAAAATGCTAGGACATGAGAAATAACTGATGTATCTTGAGGTGTAAGTTATGTCATTAATAGTGCATTGGTTCCTATATAAATACCAAAATCTGAGTTCATTAGGAGTTACTTGCACCATCTGCAAACAGATTATGGTGTCAGACTGCCTGAATCACTGATACTGGCAGGACTAATGCAAGTCCTATTTCCTTTGAGTCTTATGTCCTTTCTCAGGTTATACTCTCAAACAGGCCCTTTGGTGCAATAAGAGACACAAGAACCGTTCAGTATTTACTTGAAAATTTAAATATATTTTATATTTTTAAAAAATGTTTTGTGATAAGAATGAGGAATGTAAGAACAACAACTTCATCAAAATAAAATGTTCCATAGTCACCATCTATCAGCTTTTTATATAGCTAAGGAAAGTGGAATCCATTAGTCATTCAGTAATTATGGAATAGGGCATTAAAAAATAGGGCATTTTCTATTTGAAAGCAAGGTCAAAATTAAAAGGAACAAAAAAGACACTAATTGCTAGCATGCATCATTTTGATTTTCATTTTATTTTCCCACCAGATTCAAGAAAGCTCAAAAATCAGGTCAGACTGTTGAAATAGTATTTAATCAACCTTGAATAAGTTGAAAAAGAAAATTATGATATAGATAAAACATAAAATTTATATGGGGATAAGAAAAGCCAGTTTTCACTGTTGACATTTGAAGACAGGAACTATTGCTATTTTTCCAGAGAACAATCATTTCTACTAAGAATACAAAGGAACAAAAATCTGGAAGGGCTGTGAGCCTCAGAATATCCATTGATAATAAATACAGAGAAAGGAATAAACAAGTAGGAAAATCTAAAAAAAGATAACATTGAGTTCCCTGGTTCCTAACACTGGATAAAAATTTTAGGAGCTCCCAGTCTGTTCTAAAGGCTGCTTTGCCTTTAAGTATTACCAGAGAAATTCCTACAGCACGCTGAAATATATTCTTAAAAGTTGTTAAACAGGCCTAAACAAATATTTGAAAGTTCAATTGTCTCCCAGAAATGTGATTCTTCCATTTACACAAAAACATGCTTATATAAACAGAATAATGATAATTTATATTAGTTGTTGAATTTTTTCTTACTAAACTTGGTTGCTGCCAGACTGTTTTGTACAAATAGCTCTATAAACATGCTGTTAATCCAGCATTCTCCCATGAAAGAAGTAACAGTGTTACTTCTAACTAGAAACTTAAAGACCAAGAAAATCTCAGAAATGAGTGGAATATTTATACAACATATTCCAAGTGAACATCACAAAAACTATTTTGGAATACATACATATTTAAACCATGAATACTGGTGAACTACCACATGGGATTTTTCACAGCGAAGTGCTTGAAGAGGTGTTTTGTTTTTTTTTTCTTGCAGTTGACAATTCAAATGCAATAGGATAGCTGCTAAAAACCATTTTAATAAAGGTCATACTTTAGACTTCACAAACAAGAATTTTAATTAATACCCTAGCAGTCAGCAATTAAATTTGCACATCTGATAGCTTTAGAACATAGACTGGAGAACTGCATCAAACTACATACATTTACATGCCAATTGCTACGGTCAGGAGTTCAGGTTTTTGGTTTGTTTCAGAAAGCCAATGACCTTGTACAGAAACTAGAAAATGTAAAGGTGCTTCTGCTCTGGAAGATTCAATTGTAATCATATCCAGTAAATGGATACTATGTCCATGCCAGAAGTTAATTTTACAGCATCCCTCAAGAAACAGTAGAGGTTTTGATATCATCTATCCCTGGGAATGGGTATAGGATGGCAGGAAGGCTAAGGAGAAAGGGAGGAAGTTGTGATCTCTTGTAGCCCTGTTTCTCATGATCATGGAAATACCGGCAGTCACAGGATCATGTACTCCCTCCATAGCTGAGCTGGGTCCACATCAAGCTGTGAAGAAGAAAACCCATCTGGTTACTTGGTTGGGATTTTTTCCTGTAGTATATCTAATATCCTGAGCCTTTAAAATCATGGATGTTCTAGAGACAATGAACAGAATGTAAAGTTTATAACATCTCCCGTATGGCAGTTCAGCATGGAATATTGCATCCAAGTTTCTTTTCTTCATCTAAAAGTGATCTATCTTTACCTAAAATGATCATAATTTTGGACACAAGTCAAAGAATATTGTGCACTGTCATTGTGGGAGGCTGCTACTGGCCATCCAGTCACAATGACGACACCAACAAATTATTCTTTAAGGAATCGAGGGACACCTCCAAACCAATTGCCCTTGGCCTTGTGAGGGAATTCATCTTGCTGGGTGTCAACTGGGAACACCACACAGCTGGTAAAAACAGCTCTAGCAATTCCTAAAACACATGGACAACAACTTCTTGGTACAGGGACCCAGGGAGCTGACACGGAGAGGTGTGCTCTGTGATCTGTTGCTTGTTCCCAGAGAGGCTCTCATAGGCAAAGTGGTGATTGGTGGCCATCTTGGCTGCAGTGACCATGAACCCTTGAGTTTCTTGGCACCCTGCCTGCACCTGTCTTGCAGGTGAGCATGGTTGGAAAATCAGCATCCCCTGTCCATCCTCCCATGCAGGGGCACCAGAACAGCCTGTGCAGAGCCCGGAGCACTACCCTGAAGCAGGAGGGTCGTTTCTTGAGGAGAGTCCTCTGTTCACTGAGAGCAGGGGCTTCCAGCTGGTGAGGCGAGGGGCTGGGGGGGCAACAGGGCCTGTGAAGGACAGGAACCTGCCTCTGCCCCTGCTGCTGTCACCCACTTGTCCAAGGCAGGTCCTCCTGCTTCTACCTTTGCCACCTCCCAGAGACCAGAACTGAGGCGTTAGTAATTTACTAAACATAAACTAGTGAAGAGTATACCTCACTGAATACACTGTACTTGCAGACTTTAACCAAATGTGAAAGGTCATCTACAGGTAGTAGTAAACTAAACAGATGATCCTGCCTGAGCAGCTGCACTGGTATATCGAAGTGAACTGGAGCTGTAATCACACTATATAAATATTGTATTGCACTGCAAATATTTTGGCACAATAGTGAGTTACAAGTCTAGTACTTTTGTCAGTAGCTGTGTTGAAATCAGAAATAATTTGCCCCTATTCCGCAATGACATTGTAAACTAAGGTGGACAGCACCCTTGTTCCTTCAGCCTTACTTAAACAGAGCACAACCCGGGTTTAACACAACTGTGAATAGGGACACGGGAATAAAAACTAATCCTGACTGGGAGGAACTGCCATATTAAAGCAGATCTGTAAACTAGAGAAGCTTCAGAACACTGCATTTTGGTTTTGCCAATTCTTTGTCTATCAGCAACTTTATAGCATGGAGTGTATTCCAGTAATATTTACTAAGGGAACCCTTAGGATTGTGATCTTTAAGAAAGGAAACAGATCCAGGGAAGTTAATAAATGTCCAATTTAATTTATTTAAAAAACATGTAAACATATTACTTTTCCTTGTCTGAGCCAATAGAATAATGGCTAGGTAAGTAACAGTCAAGAATCTGTCAAGGAGAAATTGTGCCTGGATATTGGACACAGAAATGACCAGTTTTCTGTCCAATAACAGGTGTTAGGGTGGAACACATCATGTACCTTGACTTGAACAACTCTATCAGATCTATATTGGGTTTGTGTGGCCAGATTTTTTGACTTTGAGAAGACAAAATAGGAAACAGCTTGTGCGGTAGCTCTTGGTCCTGTTCAGACTAACTAACCAAAAGGATATTCCATACCTTATGACATCAGCTCAGATATAAAAGCTAAGGAAAGGAGGAGGAAAGGGGGAGGCATTCATTATTTACAATATTTGCCTTCTGGAGCAACTGCTACAGGTGATGAAGCCCTGCTTCCCAGGAAAAAAACCAAATACCACTTGATGACAGAAAGAAGAGAATAAACCTTGTTATTTTCCTCTTTGCTTGTGTGCACACAAACTTTTGCCTTTGCTTTAGTAAACTGCCTTATCTCAACCTACGAGTCATTTTCCATCTTATTCTCTGTCCCCTTTCCAGGTGGAGAGTGATAAAGCAGCTTGGTGGGCACCTGGCATCCAGCCAAGGTCAACCCACTACAGATGTTATGTAAAAGCTCAGAGAAAGCAGTCTAAATAAAATCATTCTAAGACGGAGGGAAATTGTACAGAGGGATAGGGTAATCAATTGTTCCCTGTCAGAGTGAAAAGAAGTATTACATTTCAAAGAGTAAGTAAAGGCCAGTATTGTGCAGCATTTTCATTATTTACAACAATTATAGAGTAGGTTTATTACATTTGCAGACAACATCTGACTGAAAAATACTGCTGATTTGCTGAAGGACGGGGTTAACATACAGACCAAAATTAGAGAAATGGTTTAAAGGGGAAAAAACCTGTCAGACAACAAGTACTGACACTTGTGTTGGAATAAACAATACAAGATGGGAAAAAGCAGGTTAAGTAACAGTTGTTCTATGATCAAATCTGTTACAGAGTAAAGAAGGATGGAAGGGAGAAAGGTAAACTTATAATTGCAATCTGAACATGTTAACAATATCAAGCCCTGATAGCGAAAAGTGTCATCCTATGTATGTGTAACCATGGAATGTGTAATACTATGATGTATAACCACGAACAGAGCTTGCAAATTGGATGGGGAAAAAATCCGTAATCTTACTGCTGGTCTTTGTTTTTCTAAGACTGTAGCCTGACTGCCATGTCTTGGTTTTCTAGACAGACCTAGTTCACTTAGTGAGAGATCAGCATGGAGAAGGTGTCAGGGAGACCTCACTGCAGCCTTCCAGAAGCTTAAGGGGGTGTATAAAACCAGAGATATTTTTTATATGGGCAGATAACGACAACATTGAAAGAGGGCAGGTTTAGATTAGATGTTAGCAAGAAATTCTTTACTCAGATCGTGGTGACGCACTGCAATGGGCTGCCCAGAGAAGTTGTGGATTCCCCATCCCTGGAAGTGTTCATGGCCAGATTGGGGCCTGAGCAACTCGGTCTACTGAAAGGTGTCTCTGTCCATGGCAGAGTGGCTGGAATTAGACAATCTTTAAGGTCCCTTCCAACCCAAACCATTCTACCATCAGGAAAGAAAGAGAAGTTATAAGCATGTTACAAACAAAGGAAGACTGCAGGAGCTTGGGTTGTCTCATATACTGAAGAAAAGACTAAGGAGTCTAAGTCTTGCAGGAACTCAGGGAAAAAAAGAGGGTTTATCACCTTTGCAAAAAAGGACAGGCAACTCAGGAAATGTTTAAGGATGTTGTTAGGTCATGCAGGAAGAAAATTAGAGAGGTGAAAGCACAATTTGAACTTAATCTTGCCACTTCTGTAATGGATAATAAAAAGTGTTTTTATAAATACATTAATGTTCAAAAGGAGGGACAAGGAAAACCTCCTTTATTGGATCCAGGGGGGAACACAGTTACCAAATACAAGGAAAAGGCTGAGGTACTTAACACCCTCTTTGCCTCAGTTTTCAACAATAAGACAGGTCATCCCCAGGATAACCGGCCTCTGGAGCTGGTAGACAGGGACGGGGAGCTGAATAACCCCCCCTGTAATTCAGGAGGAAGCAGTCAGTGACCTGCTGAGCCACTTGGATACTCACAAGTCTATGGGACCAGATGGGATCCATCCTAGGGTGATGATGGAGCTGGCAGAAGAGCTCGCCAAGCCGCTCTCCACCATTTATTGTCAGTCCTGGCTCACTGGGAGGTCCAAGATGACTGAAGTTGGCCAATGTGATGCTCACCCAAAAAAACTGCTGGAAGGAGGATCCAGAAAACTACAGGCTTGTCAGCCTGACCTCGGTGCCTGGCAAGGTTATGGAACAGATCATCTTGGGTGCGGTAACACAGCACACCTACAGGACAGACGGGGGATCAGACCCAGCCAGCACAGGTTTAGGAAGGGTAGGTCCTGCCTGACCAACCTGATCTCCTTTTATGACCAGGTGACCTGCCTGGTGGATGAGGGGAAGGCTGCAGATGTGTCTATCTGGACTTCAGCAAAGCCTTTGACACTGTCTCCCACAGCATACTCCTGCAAAAGCTGGCAGGCCACGGCTTGGACAGGGGCACCCTGTGCTGGGTTAGGAACTGGCTGGAGGGCTGGGCCCAGAGAGTGGTGGTGAATGGTGCTGCATCCAGTTGGCGGCTGGTCACTAGTGGTGTCCCCCAGGGATCAGTGTTGGACCAGTCCTGTTTAATATCTTTATTGATGATCTGGATGAGGGGATCAAGTGTACCATTAGCAAATTTGCAGATGACACCAAGTTGGGGGGGCGTGTTGATCTGCTGGAGGGTAGGAGGGCTCTTCAGAAGGACCTGGACAAGCTGGAGAGATGGTCTGATTCAACGGTATGAGGTTCAACAAGGCCAAGTGCTGGGTCCTGTACTTTGGCCACACCAACCCCAGGCAGCACTACAGGCTGGGGACAGAGTGGCTGGAGAGCAGCCAGGCAGAAAAGAACCTGGGGGTACTGACTGACAGCAGCTGAACATGAGCCAGCAGTGTGCCCAGGTGGCCAAGAAGGCCAATGGCATCTTGACCTTATTAGGAATAGCACGGCTAGCAGGACCAGGGAAGTGATTCTTCCTCTGAACTTGGCGCTGGTGAGGCTGCACCTCGAGTACTGTGTCTAGTTCTGGGCCTCTCAATTTAGGAAGGATGTTGAGGTGCTGGAGAGCATCCAAAGAAGGCCAACAAGGCTGGTGAAGGGACTGTAGCACAGGTCCTATGAGAAGCAGCTTAGGGAGTTGGGGGTGTTTTTTAGCCTGGAGAGGAAGAGGTTTGGGGGGACCTCATCACTCTCTACAACTCCCTGAAAGGAGGTTGTAGCCAGGTGGGCATTGGTCTCTTCTCTCAGGCAACCAGCAGTAGGACAAGAGGGTACAGTCTTAAGCTGCGCTGGGGAGGTTTAGGTTGGATATTAGGAAGAAGTTCTTCACAGAATGAGTGATTTGGCATTGGAATGGGCTGCCCAGGGAGGTGGTGGAGGTGTTTAAGAACAGACCGGGTGTAGCACTTAGTGCCATGGTCTAGTTGACAAGGGGGTTCAGTCGTAGGTTGGACTCAATGATCTCAGAGGTGTTTTCCAATCTGTCTGATCCTGTGAATCTGTAAGGAGAGGTTCAGACAACATGCTTTGCATACATAAAGGTTAGCTGCCACAAATAAGAAAATAAACTGTTTTCCATGATAGTGGTGGTTATGGAAAATGTTGTGAAACAAAAGTAATTTATTTTCCAGCTCCTTCTATCTCCCCCACAATTCTAAACTGACTGGAAGACAACATTTTTACATAAACTGATGACTTCAAAGAATAATGCTTCTAAATAAAAGCTTTGTTAGCTTCATCTGTATGAGTTCCATAAAGAATATTTCAAGACATATTTTATATTTCAGTTAGTAGGACAAAATGTCAAAACGAGTCAGCTTGCAAATACATACAGTATTACAGACTATGAATTAAACTCCCTTTATCCACCCACCAACCCAACATTAAACTGCAATTTATAATGACATGAAGTTTAGTACCAGAAAAAACAATAATTTGTAATTATAAAATCATTTAGCTTTATTTAATAAAATCTTCTGATATTCTTACTATTCCAAGAAATGAAGAAACAAACATTTCCATATTTTCTTTCATACCAAATGGTTTTAATCTTCACTTGCCTGAAGCAAGTTAGGGTACATGTTGGACATACGTGTTGAAAATTATTATGTATTGCAATCTACCAACATTGTCTTTCTATCTGTGTTAAACATTAGCACCATCTACTGGTCCAGAAGGTCCTTTCAAACTTTAGAAAAAGCTGTGGAAAGTGATCCAGCCAAAATGATGCAAAACGATATTGACAGTAACACGAAGTTTTTCAGTCCCTGTATAGCAAAAGGGAGGAAAAAAAAATATAATCTTGTCATAATTGATACCCTTTAAAAAAAAAAAGTAAAATAAAGAACTTTTATGCTCATTTTATGACAAAATTAATAACTCTACTATATGACATGGTAAATTTTATACCATTTTATTTCATATATTTGTAACATTTGCTGCTGAGAAGTTTACTACAAGCAATCTACGATCCTATACACTTAGTAAAATATTCACAAAATTAATTCAGCAATTTTTGGAGGTATTTTTAAAGGCCTTTGTCTATTTTTCAGATTATTTACAGTAAGCACTTATGCAGAGACTATTCAAAAATGTGTGAAAAGAATGGAAGATTTAGAGAGTTACAAAGATTTAGATAATGAGCATGATGATCTTCTCATGTGGTGCAACACTAATCTGCAGTGGAAGGCACAGAACTTCTAGCTGTAGATCCAATGAGGCCTAACTCATTTTACACAGTCACCGAAAACATTGGGAAAGATGATCTCTAACAGCAAGTTAGGTACCCGTGGATCCTGGATAGATTACCTAAGAGAATATGATATTACACTGCTAGCATTCAGTGCTTGAAATTCCATTAGCAAAATAACTTCTGTCCGGTATGTTAATATCTAGCAGAGTAAATCAGCTTGTTCTAGGCAATCACTGCCATAGCAGTTTAGGATCTTTACTGTAATTATTAAGACCAACTAACCTCTGTTGTATTTTTTAGTCTTTTGTTGAGCCTGACTCTAAAAGTCTACTCTACCTGTCTACATGATTATTAGGACAACTGCTCATTCGCTCACCTCCACTGAAAGAATTGACTCAAGTGAAAACTGTCCTGAGGCTGTGCCTGGCATCCTGCCTCCTGGTTACACTACAGTCCTCACATACATCCACTGCTGCTCATACAGTTATAGAATTAAAATCTTCATTCCCATAAAAACTGTTCACAGTTTTTCATGTTTCTTGGAAAACTTAAGCAGTGCATGATAGGACTTTCAGCTTCATAGTGCAATACTTGTAAGGAGGAGAAATCCGAGATACAGCTGTATACCAAGTCATACTATTTCCACAGCTAGAGACAAGCAAGAGAGATTGAGCAAGAGACTCAATAACATTACCTTGATTTCCTTAAATACAAGGACTCCCCACATTGCAGCAACCAGGCCAGGCCCCTAAAAAATAGGATTCATTTGTACATTACAGCACTTCATTGAAATTTACTGCCTTCTCATTACTGCTCTCAGGGTGGTTGAATTTTGTCTGGATAAGACATTTAAGCCTTTCCATTTCATCTAAGTAAAGCACTCATGACCAAAGCATAAACATCACTGAAATCTTTACTAAGTAAGACACAGTAAAATCTTCAGGAAGGACTAAAGAGGCAAGAGACTGCTTTTTTTTTTTTTTCTGGAGTAGGCACGATTTCTTTTTAAATTACACTGTGGAGTCTGCCCTGGTTGTTCCATGTTCTTTCAGTAGGCTAAATAATAGGCCTCACTTTAGTCTAAACTTGAGTTCACTATGTTATCTTGTTTCAGAAGACTTTTCAGGTTTATTGGCAACTACCATGGATATTCCTAACATTTCCTTTATTAGCATGAGTAACTATTTGGACAAGGTTTGATTTTATCACTCACAAAGCCAGCCACAGAGACAGGTCAGGAAAACTACTGATTATTGGTGATGATGCTGTATAGATTTCCTGGCTAACAGCAAACAATGATACACAATGGCAACTTGCAGGCACTCTTTTTTCACACTATTTTCCACACACTTTTTCCCCTGAGGGAGCAAGGATCTGAATTTTCACGTCTGTTGAGAAAATATCTGAATATGAAGCAAAACCTGGCTCTGTTAATGCTTCCCATTAGAGCTGCTCTGAGGAACACTTGACAGATGTTTGGACAAGGACCTTCTCTCCATACTCAGTGCAGCTGACACAGATATAGACCAGCAGGAAATGGTGTCTCATGCTGAATGTATGGGTGGGTGCTGTTTTCTAGTGGAATTTGAGGTGTTATTTCACTTCCTAGGTCATGTACACTGCAAGACGAATGCATTTTTAAAAATGAAATAAATTGTTAAACGGCTGTGATGAATAGCTCTTGAAATTCTCTCCAGGGTGAAGTAAAGCAGCAGCTCTGAACCTGTGGTCCAGATAGGCAGTTTCTCATCACTGCTGTCCTTATGTTTTTCATTTTGTGATTTTATATCTTTGCCCTTTAGGCATACTGATAACTGAGTTACTAAAGCTGCTTTCCATTAATCCTTCAATTTCTAATTAGAACGATCCCAAGTCTTTTTTTTCCATTGCATACTGCAAAGTTTATTCGGATTTACTGCATCTTGAGGCAAAGTTTAATCCCTATTAGAGATGTTTCATTAGTTTGATTCCAAAATACTGTTGTTGAGCAAAACTTTGGTTTTGATATTTATTAACTCTCATTTGCCACCTTTGCATCACCAACTAGCACACTGGCAAAAGAGTGAAGGCAAAATTTACTTTTACCTGGTGATAAAATTTATGCTTTAAAGGTACAGTGTCATAAATAAGAATAAAACAGGCAGAACAGGCCAACCTATTTTCCTCTCATTTGCATAAGAACATTATTTTCAGCAGTACGTAATCTGTTCTGTTTGTTCAAGAATGGCAAAAAGAAAAAATACCTGACTTAATTAAGTAAAATGACTGCTAGGGGATAAAACTCACAAATTAAAACATCCAGACCAAAATGTACTCCCTGGGATGAAAACATAAAATATTTCTTCCTTTAATCACTTTGGTTAAATAGTCAATGCTGATATAATTCTGTTTCCAGAGATTTGGCTTTTATGTAACCTAAAGATTCACACTCTTAATTCTTCTGCCTTTTCTTATGCTTGGCATTGACCAGGATTGTGCTTGTCATAGTCATTTATGTTCCTAAAAATCCAAAGACTAGCACAGACAAGCAGAAAGGCAATATATACTCTTGATTAAAAATGTTCTAGATCCATCATAATTTCAACTTAATTTCACAAAGAGAAGGGTAAAAAAAAAATTCACTTTTCATTCTAGTTACATATTTTATTTTTTATATACTTACTGCAGTAATTATTGGAAAGCTGACGACAGCACTGAGATAGTGATTGGCTATGAACCAGCAGCAATTGGCTATCGCCCAAAGCACACCAGAAAGAAACCCTAGAAAAATAAATCCGAATCAAAAACATGCATAGCAAGGTATAGACTGCAATTTGTGGAAAATTTATACTTATAGTATAATACAGAAATTGTAGGTATGTATTTTAGTACGCTAACTCCTTTAACAAGCTGGTTCTGGTAATCTAAACCAAAGCTCAAAGGATAAAAATCAGCTACTCTGAAGCAGCAAATTAATTAAAGTTCACAATTTTGGGGGCAATTTGCTCTCCATTTTGGCAGTCCGTTTTTGAAAATCTGCAATGTCATTTTGTTCTAGCGTCAGATCAGAAAAAAATTTATCATTGTTAATTAATTAACCTAATAGGAGTGCTCTTTCAAAAGAGACAAAAAGTCAAATGGAGTCACTTGAAAGGCAAACTACAATTCCAACACATAGCTTGGACTAATTACTGCAAAATGGTCAGAAGTAGTAACTGAAATGCTTTGCTAATTTAAAAAAACAGTCATACCTGGCAATATGGCTTGGGGATAAACATTAGGTTTATTTTTCCTGACTGCACAGTAGATCAAAAAGTAGATGGTACTAGTAAGAAATATTCCACTGAAGTGTGCAAAAACATAATCTAAATCTGAAAGAGAAATTACAAAATTATGTTAGTATAAAACATCAGTTATTAATTTTAACAAAATTAATTTCACTGATAGCATTCATATAGACAAAAATACATAAGGTGCTACTCCTAATAACTCAAATTCAAATCTGAATGTGATGAACTCAGCTGCCAGTCTGACTGTGGATGGATACGGTCAATGACACATATTAAACATGAACTAACTGCCGTGTTGACTCCAGCATTTATTACAGGTTTCTATGCATTTCTGTGAGTTGTTATTTTTGGAACTCTACTATATATTACTGCATTCATTTAATAAAACCTTGGAAAAATCCTCAAGTAAGGCTACGAAACTTGGCTGGGGATTTTACATAATTACATCCTTTCCTGATCATCCACAATGTGTTCCTGTATATAGCCTTGTTTCTTTTCTGTACTTTTAAGGGCAAGAAAACTGCACATACTATGTAAGCTAAACATGGCTCAGTTTTGCCCCTTTTTAATCTTAAAGGATGTATCAAAATTTTGATTACCATAATCACTAACAATAATAAATTTGTATGGACTTTGTATATGCTAAAAAGAGTATTTCCAACATGGCAAAGTAGAAGCATGTAACAAGGAGATCCCTGTCTCCTTGGAGCTGTAAATTCTCAACAGGAAAGGCAGCTATACTAATGACAACATCTGTTTTGCCTAGGTGGGGAATATACAAACTGCAGTATTCAAGAGAAATTGCATGTGACAATGGCAACATTATGCACTCTCAGCAATACTTTGCTGGTATTACCTGACAGAGTATAATCTAAACCTTAAGGAAAACGTTTTCGGGGAAATGTTGTTTGAAATTGGCAATTAGGCTTACATTAAAAGGTTTCAATTAAAAAACCTACACGGTTTTAATTACTTATGTTGTTATATTCTGCTCCACTCATAGCTTATTATCAACCTTCTCTTCCTGGATTGGTGTACTAATTTGGCAATTGGCAAGCTTGTGCCCTTGTTCACCTCACCCTCCACGCATACGAACTTCGTATTTTGAGAGTGCTACTATTTAATGCCTTCTGGAACATAGCTATGAGTTAAGTATGGTAGCCTTTGGGATGTTTCTCACTGGTTTTGATGGATTAGTTCACCTCTGAGAAAAAGGGAGTGCTAGGACTATGATTATGACAACATATAATATAATGCAGAACCAATAAATTGTCATGGTATATTTTCAGGCATATGAAGAATTCCACCCTATGCCTTTAAAAATGCAGGAAAACACAATGATGAAATAAAGTAGAAATGATCTATTAGCCTTTACCAAACTGACTTGCTCCTGTGTATATAGTTTCATTTCTTCTTCCATGGTCCTTGATGTAAAGTACTGGTACAAAACTGGAACCGTACAGTATTCCAGCTACTACAGCCAGGCTACAGCCTCTTTAAAAAGAGCAAATATTGGAGAACATAGCCTAGCATAAATTAACGAAGCAGACAACACACTTAAGCACCCAGTATTGCACTTAAACACTGTGTATCATGTGAAAATTGCTAGGTATAAAGATAATACATTTTGGCACATTTTTATTTTCAGTGTAGTGTAGAAATGGTTCATTGAGTTTCCTTATACTTTGTGGCCAAGTAACATGGAAAATTCCTGCCCCAAGAGCGAGCAGTCTAGATTAATGACATGGAAAATTAACTAACTACAATTTCCTAAAAGCAAAGCTAGGGAAAACCAAACAAATATATAATTAAAAATGTTCAAACCCTCAGCTTCACTGTTGCAGTCTATACATTCTTTTATCACTATTCCCAGACTCATTGCTCTTTAGTCCCCTTCTTCATCTCTAGATCGTTGAGCTCTTGGCAGTCTCCCCTTGCTTGCTTCCACTTTGGAGCACTTCTACTGTCTCCTTACCATACTGCCATGCCTTCTCCAGATGTATTTAACCAGAAACCACACCTGGAAGCACGTCATTAGCACAGGCTTCTTCTATGCTGGAGTGCTAATCAACCAGGTGACAAAAACCAGCTCTGTAATTAGTTGATATTGCTATTTAGTTTGCCAGTTTTTTCGTAGTAGTACCTAATACCAAATTGGTAAGGTTAAGCACACTCAACAGTGTCAAAGAAATAATCTAAAGATTTGTGTGATTATTCATATATAGATTTGCACACTATACTAGTATACAAACCCCTGTTATTTATTATTGTGTGACTTCGTTAGGAAAACCACAGGACGCAAATTCTGCTCTTACACTCTGTTCAACTACTTTCTCTGGCTATTTGGTCTGTACCAGTAAAAGAACTGTTAATAACCTACATGAGTCTCTTTTTTGCTGGCGAAAGTCTGTTCACCCACGAGTCATCAGAAGTATCTTCAGAAACATTAATAGACTGCAAAAAAACAAGAGTTCTTCATGCAAGTTTAGTTTAGTTTGATTTCTTATAACCTGTAATCAGACTGTCTTCTATGATTTAGTCTGGTAGACTGGAACCTCTAGTGTGCATTGAGCATAGTTAGAGAACTCTCGGGGCTCAGGTGGCAACTGAGCACTGACCTCTAAGAGTAAGATACAACAGTAGTAGGAGCCTATTGTTCTCTAGCTGTTGTTGAACACTTTGGGCTCCCAAAGGAGCAACAGCCAATCTGGTAGCCACCAACCCGTGCCATAGCTGATGACAGTCAGCAACTCTTGACAGTCTCCTGGCTCTGTAATGTGGCAAAAATCTGACCCTTCATCTAAGCACCCTCACAGCTTTATGGTTAACATTTAATTGAAATTGCTTCCTCTTCTCACGTAGGAAAGCAATACACTGTCTTTTATATCTCCATCATAATGAAAAAGGACTTCCTAAGCTATTTAAAGCTGACAATCAAGAAAGAACACTTGGGAAGAAAGTCTTCTGTTGCTAATACTTAACTGGATATACAAGATCCACAAATTAAGATACTATCAATGATACAATCAATACATATTTATGTTGTTTCATGTAGTCTACCATAAATCCTAGCAAACCTGAGTAACGAACACAGTTTTTGTTTTTAAACGGATCTGTACTTTCAGTGCTGTAAAATAACAACTGTAGAGGACTTACACTTTCTCTCAGTAAAGGTGTGCTTTCTAACGAAGCTGAAGAACTCTGGACTTCAGTTTTTATAAAAAGAAATATGACAGCACTCAGAAGAGAAAAATATACCAATAAATATCATGTCAGCTCATAAGGACGTAGAGACAAAAGTTATAATTGGAGGTACTGCTTTCATTATTACCCTAGAGTCACTTAACATATTTAAAAAATGCAATTGCTTAAAACAGTCATAACTTATGATTATATATACACATATATAATAAGCATATATAACACACATATAAAATATAATAATTATAATTTATTAATTTAACTTAACTAACAAACAACCTAAGTAAGTAAATAAATCAGGTTTTGTATCACTTTACAGATCGCTCTTCTTATGCAATGGGATTGAAATGTCTCCTTTTTACAGTGTGTAGTTACAGCCACATTAACAACAGATGCCTTAGTTAAGAGTGCCCTTTTGTACCAAACCACACATGCAATGGAACACTTGTTATTCTATACGGAACAGCCTAAACCTGCACAGAACTGGCTCTACGCTTAAGGAAAAATGTTAGTTTTTAGTCTTCTATTATATGTGAGGGATTGAATACTGCTGCTACCAGGCCTCATGCATATGTGGAAGGAGAAGAGGTATTGCTCAGTGGGGCTCCAGTGCACTAAGGGAATAAAATGAAACCTTACTACTTCTACCCCCGGCTCTAGGAAATGAGGTAAATACATGCAATCAGAACTGGCAGGATCTGTATTTTATTTTTATGAAAAACATTTTAATGATTTAGGAATTTTTTCTCCAAACTGTAAACAGAATGTCTGCATTTGAAGAACTGTTCATGCCTTACTGAGTAAGTATAAAACAATGTCAGCTTCCTCCAAAAGGACTTGACAAACATATACAGGTTCCACTCAGGAGGCTAAAATGAACTCGGCAGAGCAACTGCCACAGGCTTTGTGCAGTTTGCCAGGAAAACATGTCTGGTCACAATCTTTTTCCCTGTTGATCTTTCCCCCGTGATATATCAGAAACAGGCAGGAAGCAGGTGGTGAGCTGCATGAATTCATCAGGAATGAATAGCAGTACGACTACTAGTTTCTCAGTACCTCCCAAATTCATGTGCCCCACGTAACAGTAATGGGTACAAAGCTGCAGACTCTTAGGAAAGAGGGAAAGTGGAAACAAAAATCATGAATCTAAGGCAGCAGCTCTCTCCTAGCAATCAAAAATGTTTCCTTATTGCCATGTTCTTAATAATCTTCTTTTCTGAAAGGCATTATGTCCACCTGCTGCTTACTACACTTGTGGAGAGCCCTTAGGATTTAGGGCAACCCAGCTGGAAAGCAGGATCACTGCTACTTAAGAGGGATCCTCTTTCCTCCGTGTTTGGACCAAACTGTATGCACTCATGCAAATAATAACCAACCAAAAAATAAAGAATAAAGCCCTTCTCAAGATCCCAAAGGAGGACACTGTTTGGAAATTTAAAGTATGGCTTAAGAATTACAAGACAGGGAGTTATTATGGACAGGAAAACATGCAAAGCCTCTTGCTTTTCATGGACCCCAAAGTATCAGGGAAAGGGTTCTGTGGCATTTCTGTGGTTTTTACGCTTGACTGAGTGAAATCAGATCATAAATCTGAGGTTTTCTGAACAAGATTCTTCTAGTCAGATTTGTCCTCTCTCACAGGATTTGCAGAAGTGAAACATTTCAACAACCTAGCTAGGGAGGTAATCAGGAAATCCCTGCTTTGCCTTGAATGGCATACCAGCATAAAAATATATTTCTGTGTTTATGGATAACCATGCCACCACTGTACTGGGTATCATGTCTGAAATACAACACGGACCAGCTAGGTATGGATATGTCATGATTTTGGCACTAAACTGATTTGCAAAAAATACTTTAATACATTCACTCGCTAGTTAAATTGTCCTTGTGGTTGATTATTAAATATATATTTTACATTACAGAAATTCATTATAAGAATAAATTGTTACCTTAACAGTGAAAGTCCAGCTCCAATATAATTTAAGATTGGTCTTGATACCTCTTCTGGGTCAATTCCAAACCAACCAAACCTGGAACATTCAACCAGTTTCACTTAGTTGCACTGACTTTATATGAATAGTTAAGTTATAATCTAGTTTTTGAAATCTTGATTCATGTAAATAAACCTCTCAGCTGGTTAGAGCATGGAGCTAATGATGCCAAGGTTGTAGGTTTGATCTTTACAAAGGCCATTAACCTAAGAGTTGGACTCAATAATCCTTGTGGGTCCCTTCCAACTCAGAATATTCTGTGACTTTTTATCTTTTCTTAGAATTCTGTTTAAGCATATATTTGCAGCATTATATAAGTGCTTCAGCTGGCTTGCAAAAAGCTATGTCTACTTTACAAAAATAATCTTTACACTAATTTATTGTATATTGATTTTTTAAATCTGTTAAAATTCACTTAAAATTGAAGTTAACTTATTTTATCAGACCATGTTGCAAAAGAAAAAATACAGTGTGCTAGGTTTACACTAACAAACACATTATTTATTGACTCAAGATAATGACCATCATTAGGCACTCTTCTTGCTACTGAGACAAAGGAAATATAAAAAGGTAAAATAATTAACCTGAGTACTTTCCACTAATAGGGGATAAGTCTTAATATATGTGATAAACTCTCTTTAGTGGTAGACTTGGTAGTGTTAGGTTAATGGCTAGACTTGATGATCTCAAAGGTCTTTTCCAGGCTAAATGATTCTATGTTTCCACAGGTGATAGCTTTCGCTGCAGTTATTAACGAAGAATTGGCAACATTAATTATGTATGACTTAAGACTTAAGCATACTTACCTTGAACTTGCCCAACCTGTCAGCAAATTAAAAGAAGCCCATATCAAAAGGCCAAGAGCTAAGCCAATAGTTTTAACAATAGGAACAACTGTAATATTGCCTGAAATACAAAAACCAAAAGTGAAATCAGTTAAAAAATAGAATGTGGTCTTGTATACATTTGCTTTAGATTTTGTGCCTGTTCAGAAGACAAAGAAATTTAGGAAACCACAAGGTGGTAAGAAATAGTATTTTAAAAAATAAATACATTGAACATGGACTTTGCCTCCATATGATTTTAAAAGTTACTTCTAGTGTGAATTTGCCTCTTACAAAATAAGCATAATAAAATAACATTTACTATAATGGTACAGCTCCATTAATCCCGAGACCTTAAAAAAACAAATAACTACTAAATAACTACTACCTTACGTACGGAAAAGTTTTTATCATCTTTTTATGAAGCAAGAGAATTACTTTGTGTTTCAAGATATGAAATCTCCTTATCCTCACCTGTGGCCCACACAAAACCTCCAACCATAGCCAGAGGCCAAAACCGGGGGCAATTCTGGATCAAATTGACCACCAAAGAAACCATCCATATGGAGGCACAGAGAATCCATTGGAAGAACATGCCTGTGGAAAAATCATGTGCACACAATAGAAAACTTGTAGAATACTGGATATGTGAATCTCTTAACATAATAAGTTTACAGTAGCTCAGAAAAAATTCAAAAAGGTGTCCACCTCCTTTGTGAATTTCAGGGACCATGTTACAATATATTCAAAAGATAATTTTTTAAGGTGGATTATAATTCTGTCAACTTTTCCTTATCACGCATTCCTTATACACAGCTGCAAAAGATACTTTGCTGCACTAAATTTACACAAGCCCTGATTCTCAAACAGATGAAAATTTTGACAGATTTCTGACAAAGAGGGTATTCAGTTGCTGCAAACTTTCCCCACAACCCTAGGAGCTGCTAACATAGATGACTGCACAGGGAAACACTCCTTCAAAGCTCAAGCTTTTCCACTAATCCAGGGCACTGATGATGGTCAGTGACACATCCCTTCTACCTCTGTAGATTCTAGAAGGGTCAACGAGGCAGACTGGTTAACTTTATGTCAGCTATGCTCAGACTTTCACTTTAAAGCCTTGCCTTGTCTTGTTAGGGCCATATTTGGCATGAAGAGGAGAGGTTATAACCAGCCTGCAATGCAGATACCATGACTGCAATAACAGCTATTCATCTAGGGATCTTGTAATTCATTACAATTAATATAAACATGGAAACATAACATAAACCTACTAGAGTGATGAAATTCCAAGCATGAAATAGGAAGGCTCATTTCCTCTTACCAACTCACCAAATAAACATACTAAAATTTCAATTTTTCTATTGTTTTTATGTTAAGTCCAACAACTTTAACCTCATAAATAACATTGCAGGTATCTGAGAATCCCCACAAGGATAGAAGAAAGGACATTTCACTTTCCATTGGGAAATGCTCATGAAATGTACAACATCACTGTTAAAGTGCACAACAACAGTTAAGAAAGCTCTTCTAAAGATTTGTCACATCCTGAAGCAGTACTACTGCTTTTTACCCTAACAACAGCAAAGAAAATTAAACATACTCTATTGGATTAAAACTGTGATGATATTTACAACTCTAGCACAGAAACTCTTGTATTTGCTGGTAAAATATTATTCCTATTAGCAAAAACAGAAAACCAGACAAAATAAGAAAATTTACCATCACCAGTATCAAACTTCTTAACAGGCACAAAATTTGTCCCAAACAGAAGGACAGCTACTGCAGAAGAAGTAAAGCCAATAGCTAGATCTGTTCCATTGCTGGTGTTAGCAGCACTGTAAGCTTTTCCGATATTCATCTTTGTTCTGTAGGTGCCTCTTTTTGTGGAGTTGTTTTGCTGCAGGTCCTGACAGATTCTGAAATAAAAGACTGGAATTAAATATGTGGAGTATTAAATAATACCAGTGTAGTTCAGAAATCTGAAACTTAAAGGACCTTACTTACCAATCTCTCAAAAGCTGGAATGAACTGCAAAGTATACTGTAGAATCTCATGAGATGTGAAGCTGCTATAAAATATGAATAAAGTGATTTAAGAACAGATGCACTACTGTTTCATAACCAGCGTCACAGAAAAACGTGTCTGAACACATAAAAAACAAATGCAGAGGTGCACTCAAAGGTTATGAGGACTTCAATCCATGGGAAGCCCTGATGCTTTTGTGAGATGTTCTATCAGACTATTCCTTATTCCTGTAGCCAAAGGGCAGGCCATACCGGGATGTATAAAAAAGCTGGGATTAGACAAAATCTTAATTGGCAGAAGAGGCTATAGCAATCTGCAGACCCACTCTCTAGAAGTTGTGAACAGCTAAAGAGATTCTATATATGTCACAGTGGGATCAATACAAGATCATAAGGTAACCAAAGGGATTGCTCTAGCTGATAAAAACCATGAAAGGTTCATTTTTTCTCTGGGGAACAAGGTTTCTTCATTCATTCCACATAACTATAATAAGAAAAGCAAAGATATTTTTAATCCCATAATACCTCTTTTTTTTTTTAAGTGGGAGATTCATCTTGAGGTTACTCAACAGATGTGCCACATATATACTTTTGATATGGATTATGATATGGATTATAACTTTGGCAGAAAAAGTGTCTCTGAGGACAATCATAATTACGTGAACTTTGCAAACATAATCTTACCACCACTTGAAAGACTACAGGTAGGAAAAGTGTTCGGAAATTTAACTTGAAATGGTAACAGGATACTTAATATGTTGCTATAGCGATATTCATCCAATTCTCTTGTCAAAGTAATGCTATTTATATTGAATCAAATGACATCCCAATACAGTTTGCCATTCTCCAGTGTAGGTGGACTAGCTACTGCCTGGAGAAAAGAAGCTGAATTAGGATGGTGGAAATTTTGCCAAGTCTTGTAAGAGATGTTGTGACTACACTCTCTGCACAAAATAAGAGCTGAGCTGCTGAACATTCTTTCATATTATTTCACCCTCCAGTCTTACCTTCTACACAGTCCTTAGGACACCAAGAACTGTATCTCCTGAGATTATGCTTTTATCTGCAGCTTCAACAGGGTCATCAGTGCTTGCTGAAATTAATTATTTGTATTAGCAGATGAAAAACTCAATTCCACAACTATATAACCATTTAATTTCTGTAATTTTTCCCCTCAAAAGATATCAGTATAGCTCTAACTTAAGAAAAACACAGATAACACTTAAAAGGCACATCATGAAGGTACAATTTATATTAACTTTTTTCTCCTGCCTCATCTTTCTTTCCTGCTTAGCAGATAAGCTTCTCCAGGAACTTTTCACTGTATTTAAGACTCTTCTACAAAGTGTGTTTTACCCAGGACCTGTAGACACCGATCAGTGCAAATAATAATTCTGAGATTTCTTCAAAAACTCGACTTCACAGGATACACTCTGACATGGCAAGAAAAGATCAATATAGATAAAGGCTGGCATCAGCTACCTTCATTCCATTAACCTCAACTCACTAAGTGAATACCTTTATTCATTTAGTGCACAACTAAGACACAAGAGCTGGGTTTTGCACATAAAGAACACCATGCTGTTAAGGACACAGAAATAAAGCTGATTACACTGCACCTCTGTGAACGCAAGAATCACACCTTTTGCCTTTAAATAAATGAGTCATTATGCAGGTAAGATACTACGAACCTTTCAAATTTGAAGTAGCTTATCTGTCTTTTTGGTTTTGTACAGAAAATTGTTACTTTAAAAATATATCAGTTTTGTATCTACTAAGAGAAAATCTGTGTGCTGCAGGGCAATACACTCTTCTGCTTGCTTCGTATCTTCCAAAAATCTCTGTATTGTGCACATTGAAGACTGTTGCACAGTTGGAGAATCAGAATTGTAAGACCAAAACCAGAAAGACAACTCTACTTAACTAAGGAAAAGTGTCCTTCATTCAGACTGCTTAAAATTCTGTTACTTTCCAAAGTTTGTGAAACTTCGTTCCAACTGCAGCTAAATTTCAGACTCAGTTTTAACTCCATTTTAAATCCTTCAAGAGAAAGCTCAACTAGACAAGGCCTGGAGCAACATTCTCTAACTTCAATGGCAGCACTGCTTTAAGCAGGGAGTTGAACTAGATGATCTCTGGATGTTCCTTCCAAACTAAATAATACTACTATTGTATGATCCAATGTCAAGAGCAAATAATGATCTGGCACACAGCATTAAGCCGACTATACTTTTTGCACATTCAGAGCGTTCCCTAAAAGCCTCTTCTCTTCAATCCTGTGTTATTGCAACATGTACTTGCTTATATGCCTCCATTATAGATACCAAATGCCAAATCAGGATCACTTGCTGAAGCTGCCATAATAGAGCATAGTGGTTGCATCTGAAAATCAAGCAGAGACAACTGGAATTGTAGCTGTTATTGAAGGCTTTTTTCCCCCCTAAGTAGCCCTTACTGAAGGGCGCTTCAGGGTTCCCAAGCTGTAGAAGAAATATAATGGGCTTCTGTTGGCACATATTCCGCTTATCCTACTAACTTCACTGGTTCACCTCACTGGAATGCTGTGTTCTCTACTTTCACTGTTTTCTCAGAAATTTGCCACTATTTGCTTCCTTCACAGAGATACACTACAAATTATGATGCTTACTTAATGCAACAGCAACACATTGCTGTGGTTTCCACAGAGAGGCATGAAATCAAGAAGCCTGCCTTTGGGAGGTTTCGCCCCAAAGGAGACCCGAGCTGCTGTTAAGATCCCAAATAAACTGTTTGCGCTAATGGAATGGGTAATTTTAGAGGCTGCTAATGAAATGGGTAATTCCACGTTGACTGTTTATTTGCCCGTTTCTCCTATCATGTACTTGCCATTAAGAATGGATACTTTCACCCCGAATTTAGGAGATTGCTACCAGTCTAAACGTGGCTCAGAGCAACATCCCCAGGTGACACCGCAACTTACGACAAGAGTTGCTCAGGAAATGTGTGTTCACGTCCCCGAAACGAACGCTTTTAAAAGACGTTCTTCCGGCAGTGTTTTCAGCAAGCGCTATCACGGAACACGGAAACTGCTCAGCTGAGCGCTCCGCACGGGCCCGTGTGGCTGCACTGACGGGGCAGCGGCGGGGCAGGCCCGGCCGTCTCGCCGGACGCGGCTGCTCGGTCCCGCACGCCTCGGGGACACTCGAGGCCCGGCTCCAACCGGACGCCTTCCGTCCCCCCGCGCCCGGCTCACCGCCGCGGCCGGTTTTATAGGTGTCCGCTGCCGGTCGGAAAGGCGGCCGTGGACGAGCCCGCACCGGCTGATTCCTCGCCCAGACCTTACGTGCAGCCTCGGCCCTCCACTCCCGCCGCCCGCGCCCCTCCGCGCCCGCCCCCACCACGCTACAGCCGGGGCCGCGTACATGCCTCGCCACCGCTCCCAGCGGCTCCCGCCCGCGCCAGCACCGCCCCGCGCCTCGGCCCGCCCCCGTCCGCCTCTACCGCCCCCGTCCGCCTCTACCGCCCCCGTCCGCCTCCACTGCCCCCATCCGCCCCCCGCTCTCCGCCTGCCCGCCGGCCGGAAGTGGGAGGAAGAGAGCCACGGGTGGCACGCGTCCGCCTTTCCCTTGCTGCCGTGGCGGAGGGGATTTCCTGGGGCGTCGGCTTCCCGTCTAGCGGGGGACAAACACTGAGAGAAACCTTAAATTAAGGCACTGACGTTGTGACAAAAGCGCCCTCGCCTCTCCCGGCCGTAAGCGGCAGCTGATGAGACAGTTATCGCCGTGGTGAAGTGCACCCGTGTACTTCACAGGCCGATGTTGTGCTGTAACTGCACATGAAAGAATCGCAAAATCAGTCAGGTTGGAAAAGACCTCTGAGATCGTAGAGTCCAACCTATGACACCACCACTGTGCCAACTAGACCATGGCACTGAGTGACACGCCCAGTCTTTGCTTAAACAGCTCCAGGGACAGTGACTCCACCATCTCCCTGGGCGTTCCATTCCAATGTCTAATGACCCCTTCTGTGAAGAAATGCTTTCTAATGTCCAACCTAAACCTCCTCTGTTGCAGTTTAAGGCTATGTCCTCTCATCCTGTCACTAGTTGACTTGGAGAAGTGAGTGACCCCCACCTGGCTACAACATCCTTTCAGGTGATTGTAGAGAACCATAAGCTCACTCCTGAGCCTTCTCCGCTCCAGGCTAAACAACCCCAGCTCCTCCTTCAGCTCCTGCACTTAAGACCTGTGCTCCAGAAAAGGCGCCCAAGTTTTGGCAGCACTTGCCCAGCAACACAGCCATGGTTCAAAGATGGGACTGTTCCCACAGGGGATAGCGTGGTCTCCTTAAAGGTCCTCTCTTGCTCCTAAGGCCTCCCTGACTGCTGGGGGGCTTCCATGGGGCTGGGGGCTCACAGGCACCTGCTGAGGGGGGCAGGCATGTCAGGGAAGGCAGGAACATTTCAAGGCCACGCAGCAGCCTGTGGTGCACAGCAAGGCAAGGAAAGCCCCCAGGCTGGTCAGAGCATCCAGGGTTTGTTCTCTTAAGCACAAAAATTACCACCAGTTGCTCTGGAAGCCCCTGTGTTGTTTGGCAACCAAAATCAAGTAGGGAAAAAACCTTTTATATGCTGTCAAGAAGAGATTTTTGCAGATTTCCCTGTAAGGATTTGATCCAAACCAGCTAAAGCACAGACTATTAGTCAGCATGTTTAGTCATGAAGCAAACATTTCTCTCTGTACTGTTGAAGTACAGTTACCAGATGGCAGCCCAAATTGATCCCCTTACAAACACAGCATGAGCCTTCTAAAGTAATGCTTCATATTTTGCAAATCAAATCTGCATTTTCCATAATAAGAATTTATAGCTTTTCTCTGGAGAATAAGCTCTCATTCCCTTGGATCCAGTAAAGCTAGGAATGCACCATTTATCAGTCACTTTAACATAAATGTCTGTACATGTGTCATTTAGAGCTGAACTGCAGAACGTCTCTATGGAAACAGTTTAGCTATAGTGCATCCAAGAGGAACAAATGTAGCCCGGAAAAAATAGAATTCTAAAGGCAGTGCAAGTATATGTGTTATATTATGTTATTTAGAAGAAAAGTATTAAGAACAATATTAATCTTTCATGTTGAATTGCCTGCACATAGAAAGCAAGAACACATTAAGGAGCCTAGTCTGTGACTGCATCGTTTCAGGTATCCAGGGATAAAGACAAGTCAGGATGCAGGAGCTTGTGCCTGGTGGTCATTGATACAGTCTACCTGTCTCCTGCAGATTGACCATAGGCTGTTGGCTAGGAAGGCTGCCAGCAGTGCAGGCCACCAGCTGTTTCAGAGTCTGTAGCTTGTCCAGCATGATCTGCAGCACCCTGGGTCACACTTCTTCCCATCAATACGGGTTGATCTGGTTTCCTCTACAAATGCATTTATAGGTGGGGATGAATTTCCGAGATTAAACCAAAACCAAACCAAAAAAGCAAAACAAAAAGAAGGGGGAGGGGGAGAAAATAATTGCAAATATTCAGTTCTTTTATTCATTTATATTTGCAAAGTACACCTAGGACTGTGAAGGACTAGAAAATACTTCTTAAATTCCCCTCTTCCATCTATTGCTATTTTCCTATATTAGTTCTTATATTTCTGTGTTCCTAACCTTAGGAAGGGATAACACTGACCATGAAATATAGGTATATGAAAAAATTACATAAAAAGCTGAGTTTAATGGATGCAAATGACAGTATCTCAGTTTAGAGCAAAGAACAAATACAGAATCTAATGGACATTACAGGCTAAATATAGGTAGGCAAAGTGAAATAACATAGGCTGGAATTTGGTCAGACAATAACCATGTTCAGACTATTCTATCTAAAAATTTGTCTTGCATATTTTATGACCACAGAGGAAGTACTGTTTTAGCTCAGTAGTGCCCTTTAGTGACTTGTTCCAGCTTTGGTCTAGAATAATTCCAGAAAGAAGAATACGACCCACCTGAACAATGAATATTTTTTTTTTTTCCTGAAACACGAAGAAATGTTTGTTTTCCAAACAAGTCCATAGTCATTCTAGCCTTAATTATTTTGTGGTATTTAGTAGGGTGCTGGAGCTGTACACCACAAGAGCTGAAAAAAACCCCAAAAAAGTCACTTGATATTTTAGCTTTTAAATGTCCAAAATTAGAGCAAATATCTGCTAAATTAACAAGATACTGTATTCCATTTTGTTGAATTTCTACCACCATCTATTCCAAAGAATGTACTGGTGCATGAGAAAGCCTCAAAAAACCCCTCGGCAGTCAATACTGTACATCAGCGGTTACACCACGTTATGATTTCAAGTTTGCAAATGAAACGAGGAAGGAAGAACAATTCTCCATATCCATTTATAATTTCGTCCAGATAATCTTTAAAGAATTGCAGTAGGAAGATTTTACAGATTCCAAAATTTCTATTTCAGAGACATGTTATAGCATAGGAAAGCTGTTAGTAACTGGAATGTACCATGATTTGGCGCTGCTTGGTTGTAATGGACAGGCCACAGTGCTGAGTACATGCAAGAACAGGGTATTTGGAAACAATTGTTGCAGTGTGATGCATTTCTGACTCAAGCAACTTGTCTGGAGCTTTTCGAATTGATTTTCTTTGCTTGGGATGTATCCCATCAGTCACATTTGAACTAAAAAATAAAAAAGGGAGAAGAACTGAAGTGGATGGAGAGATTTCTTACAACCCTAATTCCTCCAAAAACTCAGATTTGGATAAAGGAGATGATATGAAGGCTCTTTCACTGGTAATGGGCATGGATGCTGAAATTTTAACTTGATAGTACATATTTAGACAGAAACGTAAAGAAAAGTTACGGCTTGTGAAAAAATCCACTCACGAAGTTTTATAAATTCAGATTGGACCAATATGGAACATAAACTAATTCCTTAATTGTGTATTCCCCTTTCCTATTAACTGTGGAGAATATCTCCATTAGCTTGAATTACAGTGAACATATAAATTTTATTATTTTGTATTTTGACTAGGCAAGGAGACAGAAATCAGAGCTTTGCTAGTGTCTTGCTGCTTAAGGGGGCGCAGGCTCTTAACTTCTGTCTGCCGCAACTTTCTCAGCTGTGTAGTGATTAGGCTACGCCACGCTTTGGAAAGCACAAATAGGAAACACTGCTGAGCTGTTTAGTAGCATATAAATAGAATTTAAAAATTCCCTATCTGTTTTTAATTTCTCGTCACAAGAATATATGATTCCCGAAAGTTCTAAAATCCAGGGGGCAGGGGATATTTTAAATTAAAAAGTTCAGTAAACAAACCTAAACGTGGAAGAGAGAATTTCTTCAGTACATTTGCATGCAGTGCACTAGAGGGCCCTCAGGAGTTAGAAATGGATGGAATGCACTTTTGGAAGGCATATACTTCACAGAACTTTTCATTACAGAATTTAAAATAGAAGTTGCTGTGGTTTTGTGTGTGTGTGTTGTTTTTTTTTTTTTTTTAATAACGTGAAGTTCATGTAAGTTTATAGCAGTTCATATGCAAACCACCTCTCAGTAAAGTTAGCTTCCAAATTGTACTTAGCTTGCAGTGAAATACCTAAATGTGAACCATACTTAAAACTGAAATATGTGCTAGACGCCAGCTCAGTTACTTTTATTGACCTAAGGAGTTTACCAGAACAAAGGATGTGTCAAGCTGAATAGGTAAGAAATTTTATTTTTATAGCAATATACATACAATGTGCACTTATTCTATCTTTGTTTTTTTGGAAAGAGGTATCAGCCACTGTCATTTCATTTTCAAACTATAGCTAGATACTTTTTATAGCTTCAGAAGTGTGAAGAGAATTAACCATCTTTCATTTTTAATGTGTGTTTATGAATTATGTGAATTATATTCATGTCAACTAGGGAAATTTGGCAATGCTAATATATTTTTATGTTAATGAATATGTGCATATTTAACTACTACAGTTACTGGTGTTAATATTTGGATAATTTACAACATTTCCATAACCTAAGGTTTAGTGAAAACTTTATCTCATAAGAAAAAGATAATAATCTGAGTTTGACAAGCTTTTCTTCTAATGCTGTAATACACCCAGCTGAGATTACAAATTGAGCCTATATTTAATGATTTTTGTGTTTAATTTATACTGTAATGAGAAAGTGTATCTTGACAAATTTCTACATGCATACTGTCTCATCTGGAACTTTTTTCCCTGGAAAATATAGAACCACAGATGCCACATGTGAGTAATGAAATGAAATGTTACTGTTTTCTTTTTGCAGTTTGTAAAGGATATACATCAGATCTTTTAGACTACAAGTCAGTAAACTTTGCTTACGCAGCTGGCTCCATTCATTCTCTGAAACCAATCACTTTCCCTGTGGTGGCTGATAAGAATTTAACAGCTTGAGAAGGTGGAGTGTCAGCATCCTTAGTGTTAACCACTTTCCCAGGCATATCAGTAGCCTCTGTCCATCACCCATGCTGGAAGCTAGTTGGAAAACAAGAAATAGAAATTGGGGAAGGAAAATCATGCATCATCATCCTGGCTGTAATGCACTGAAGACTTTATGCTGTTTTCATCATGTGGATTCACCAGAGAAATGACCACCTTTGATCAGCAAAGTAAAATCAAAAACTTGTTTATTTGCTGCCTGTGCCCCTCGCGGGTGTTGAGGCTCTGGACTTGCAGGCGCCCAAGGACAAGGAGGAATCTGCTTGTGGGCACCGCCTGTGTGATCTACCTGGGATTCCTTGTCAGTCAGGTTGGTCATGTTTTACCCCAGCACAAAGGAGGACATCAAAAGATCAGTTCCAGAAGTCTCCAAGATGCAGCCCAAACTCCTTTTCTGGGCATCCCACTGGATGGCACCCTGTCACCACCCAATTTCCAGGAACCCCAGCTGGGTAGCAATGGGACCTTGCTGCCACCCAATGTAGTTTATATCACCCTGCGGTCCAAGCGCAGCAAGCCTGCCAATATCAGAGGCACAGTGAAGCCAAAGCGCAGGAAGAAAAATGCAACACCTTTGTCCTACGGGCAACATTTTCCAAAAGCCACTTTTATGGGTCTGGAAGAGGCCTTTGCCCAACAGCCAGGGAGGACCATGCATGCCGCGGGCACAATGGGAGCAGCAGTAGCTCTGGAGGCGAGAAAGTACCAGCTGGATGAACACAGACATAGAGGAATGGCAATCGGGGAGAGGGGTCACTGGAGACCTGGGATGATTTCTGGAGCTGTGAAGGCACAGCCCCAGCCTGAGGAAAGCAATATCAGGATTTACAGTGAGAGCTCTCCCTCGTGGATGAGCAAAAATGACATCCTAAACATGCGAATGCTGGCAGATTCTCCGATAGAGAGCATCCAAGAAGTACCTTCACACAAAGCAGTCCTGGTAGTGTTTGCAGGAGGTCCCAGCACCACAGGAACTGCTTGTGATCAAGGACACTGTGGGATTGTCAAAAGACCCATCGACATGAGCGAAGTGTTTGCCTTTCATTTGGATAGGATCTTGGGGCTAAACAGGAGCTTACCTTCTGTAAGCAGGAGATCAGAGTTCTTCCAAGGTAACACATTCCTATGGTTTTCAGCTTGCAGGTGGGGCGCAGATGTTTCCTTTCCCCTCCCATGTTAGCCATGGGGCAGCAGCCACCACCTTTAACTCCCGAGAGCCCAAGAGCTAACCCTGTTGGTAGAGGGAAATAAAGCTGGTGTAACTTCTGCAGTGCAGTTATCCTGTCCAAAGGATGCAGTACCCCAAAGTTTAGGTCAAATACCATTGAGTTGTTGAGGGCAGTAACAGTTTCTCTTACATGAGAATCTGGAATGAGAAAAAAGAGAGAGTGTAATCTGTAGGTTGCATGAAATTGTAGAAACTGCCTGAAATGAAACTGGTGAAAGAGGTTCCGAAATACTCCATGATTCAGTGGGTATTTCTGATGTTTTTTAAAAAAAGTTTTCTCATCTTTTAGAATTGATTTCAATCAAATACTGTTGAAACTGGGCACAAAAATTCATCTCTTAGGTGGTAGGAAAGAGGGGTTGTATTTAGGCAGATAATCTACTCAGAGAGGTAGGGAACTTACTTGCAGAAGCTTGAATTTACTTCTATGGTACTAATCCCCTTGGGAGCTGAAAATTTTTTAAAAAGTGCTTCCCTCTCCTCTGGTACTTAAAAACCAAATAAACTACATGTCAGTGGATCTTGCTGTACATTTTGAGGTTAACTACACACATCTATATATTATCCAAAGAAATGTGCACAGTAAATATCTCAATATGGCTGTTACATGATTGGCATAGACTTTTCAATTAAAAATTTGATTTCTAACCTTTAGTGAAATTAAAGGTAAGTTTCAGACATGTAATGTGAGTTAGAAGTCTACTTTTAACATAGCTACCTTCTTAAATATATTTTCAGCATAACTGCTATTTTTGTACAGTCACAAATCACAGTCCAAAAGGACTATGTTGCATTTTAATGAATCACTGCAAAAGTAGCTAGCTATGTTTTTGCTGTTCATTTCTTGCTGCTGAAATTAGCTTATACCAAATACTTTTATATCAGTCTGCATTTCTTAAAAAGAAAAGTAATGCAAGAATGACTTTGTAAAGTCTGTCAGCAGGAAGACAATCCGGTGATGTCCAGTTTCTTCCTGCTTTGTAAACCTTCCCTTTGGCAGCCTGTGCAACAATGTGAATGAATCTCTAGGAACAACAGCTTAGAGGCTTCTGAATATTATTCGTAATTGCAGAACATGGAAGATACATTATGCCTATTTTATTTTTAGGAACAACATCTATTGCTATAGAGCTGTCCTAAGGCATTAAGGTAGCTCGGTTGGAGGAACTCTGCATAGTGTGGCTGTGGAGATGACAGACTGCAAAGCTTGGAAAACTGCTGTTAGGCTAATTGTGCATTGTGTTGCTCATTGTCTGTCACCTTACGGTATGTTTTAGACTGTCTGTGACAGAGTGTGTTGTTCTGCCCTCTTTAATTTTCTCTTCCTCATAACTGGCTATGTTCCTATTGCAAGAGGAGGGTTGCTAGGTGATGAGAAGAGAAATAACATTATTTTGGTCTCACTTCATTTTTTCCAGCTAAAAGCTGAACAGAGCATTTGGAACAGTGATTGTACCTTGTCTCTCACCATTTCTTTAGCCTGGAAATATGCTGGAGCTCAGATGCCTAATAACTACTTGAGCTCTTTACTATTGATGTGCTTGTGTTGGGCATAATCTGAGAACATCTGTGTTAAGCAAATGAGCAAAAATATATTCTTAAAAATAATATGAACAATTAGCTCATTTCTATGACCCATATGCATTTCAGTTAAGATTAGGTGGGCATTGTAAAGTTTTTTACAGAGTGGCTTTTGTAAAATAGTTATTCACATGGGAAAGCAAGTAATGCAGGATTAAAGACTGTGCATGTGTGTATGAATGTACACTATTTCTGGGCTGACACATCTCTCTCCCTGACACATCCCGTTTGCTTGCCCCAGTTGTGATGTGATCTAACAAGACATGTTTGATGTAGCATTAAAATCTTAAAAAATGGGCTTTTCAAAACTGTCATTCATTTTGTCAAAAGCAGTTTCAAAGAACTGCTTAGTGAATCCCTCTACAGGTTCTGTCTCCCTTATTCTCATAAATCTGCCTCTGATTTTTTGTCTAAAGTCTATCAAAACACTGTACTCAAGTCCCCTGTCTGCTACCCTCACCTACCCTACTTAATTGTCAGAGCTTTTAAGTGTTAACTGAATGTTTTTATCATTTGTCTAATTTTTCTATCATGGATGGAAAAATCAGGTATGATAACTGTCTCATATTTTTGCGATGCATTTTCTGAACATAAATGCCTGGGAAGTACAGGTAGGAAAAGCCCCTTTGAGTTTAGCGTAACAGTCTAAAAGAGCATGATTTTGGCCATACACAAGCAGTCATTCTTTCCTCCCATTGCTACCTACAAGTTGTGAAAAATGTTGAGAGCTCCAAAACATCTATAAACAAAGAAGGACAAGCCTGTAAAACAACAAGAAATAATCATAAAATTGTGTCTATTGGAGACAATGGAGTCGGAATCTTATATGTCTGAGTTTGGGGATGGTCACATTAATACCACAGTAATGAAAATCTTTATTATTTCATAACCCTAATCTGAGGAACAGAGGAGACATAAGGGACGTTGCTTGGTGTTGCAGCCCTATGTTAATTACCTTTGCACAGAAGCTAAGTAAAATGACTGCACGTGTTGCCTCTAGCTCAGCAATCGAATTTTCAGGGTAGGACGATGGCAGTGCTTGTTAGGGCTTCAGCTACAACAGGACTAACATGAGCTGGAGCAGGGTTGCTTCTCTGTTGCAGCTGACAGCTGTAAGGATAGCACTCTGGTTCCTTGGATCATAGCAACAAGGCAGAGCTCTTTATTCAGCTTTTGGTACTATATATAATTATATTTTGGTACTATATATAATAATACTATATATTATTATTGCTCAGCACCACTTGCTGAGGGACTGAACTACTGCATGCTGTCGACTACCTGTATTCCCCTCTGACTTTCTGATAACCTAAGTTTGGTTAAATATGTTTTATTCTGTGCTGAAAAGAACAGAAACAGGTGTACTCAATTCAGCTTAATTTTTTTTTAGCTAAAGATCAAACCCACTATTTGTCCAGAACCTCTTTCTTTTTGTCACCCCCAAACATGCAAGAAACTCTTCCTTTGAATAACACCTTTCATGTTTGCATGATTTAGTGCAAACAGCTGAATGATGTGATAGATAGCTTCACTGGTTGCACTTGTCATTTTGCTTTACTGGCCTCTACATGATGATAAATGGAGCCATAAGCTTTTCCTTGTTGTACCCTGTGTTATCAGACTGTCCTTGCCATCTCATCAAAAGTTATGCAAAAGCATAACATATTATGAATCACTAATGTCAGGGCAAAGAATAAAACCCCAACCCAAGACTGCTTTATGCATGCAGGGTACTCTAAAATACTTCCCTATAGTGCTGTACCTCTCAGAGGGGTAAGAGAATATTTCCAATATTCTGTTGGGTAGAGAAGTTTGTGAATAAGCAGCAATGCAGTCCATAGTCTAGAGAGCAACTAATGCACATTTCATGCATTCCTTAATACTGACATCTATATGAGCGCAGGACAAAAACATTGCAATGAGTTGCACAGGGAAGAAAGAAAAATAAATGGCCTAAATTCTGTCTGATTTCTGCTTCTGTCCCTTATATTTTCCCTCAGAATTTAAACTCTCAAAATCAAGTAATGATCTGTATGTCAGTCCCTCCCATTTTCTACACTAAATTGCCCTCTCCTTCAAATTGCCCTCTCCTGTGTGAGCAGCTAAACCGCTCCTTGCAAATGTGGCAGTGGTAAGCTGTACTGCCTTATAGTGAACAATGATGAGTTTGAGAAAGGGCTTTAGCTACCTCATGAATGGTTTTCTGATTTTAGTGTTGCTGTTATGGGGCATGTTTGAAATTATTTTCTTTTAAGAAAGTTAGAAAAAATGCTGTAGCTGCAAGTTAGAGCACAAGATGAGAGTGATATTTGCAAGAGCAAAATGTGATGAAGAAGAATGCAGACTATTTTTGAAGTGATATGGAGTGTGGATATCTAAGATGATGCCTATATTGAAGAAGGCATGCAGTGATAAATTACTTAGCTGCATGTGAAGCAGTTTGAGTACCTTGAGGTAGTCTAGTCTCAGCAGCCTGAGGTTTCATCTGTGTTAGCTTATTCAACTTAGCAAAGACATTTTAGAAATATTTTGATATTCAAAGATGCGTATGATTTACTAGGAAGCTGGTTTCAACATGAGTTCTGAAAAATCTTTCCTATAGAATTTTGAAAATTGCCTTTGGATGGTTAGGTAGATATACAGATCTAAAGTGGCAGATGAAAGTAAAATGAAACCATTGAGCTTTGGGGGAGATTCAGTGCAATGCAGCTGCAGCAAAAGAAAAGCAGCAGCCCTTGGTGTTAATATATAAAGCTGACTAGGAAAGAAGGACATACAGAATACACTGGACTTATTCTGAAGTGTACTCAACCTTCTCAGTTTTGGCTGTAGGTCTCTTCACTATTCAGGTGACTTTAACCCCATCCTCACAAGGTTTGAATCAGAAGAGCTCCACTTATTTCATTATGGTCATGCCAATTCATGCAGCTGTGAATCAGACCCCTTATCTGCTTTCATTCGGAATCTTCATGTTTTTCCCGCAAGTGTCAAAAATCAGAGTAACAGCTCTTTATTGAAGCTGCTGTTTCATATTCCTGTAATTCAATTTATATTACAGAGTTGAAAGATTTTATTTTGGCTCATCTTTTCTACCCCCATTTCCTCTGAAATGCAAACATTTCCTGCATTTAACCTAAGTCTTTTAAAAATGTTTTTGTATCTTAGTGGAAACTGGCAAGATATTATTAATATTTTTCAAGTATTTATATTACTATTGTTTATCATGTCCTTTTTGGGTAGACAGGAGATGTTTGTTTTGTTAGAAGATTGTTTATGTATTTGGTTTGTGGAAAAATTCATGAATAGTTACATAAGCTGTTACTGGAGATATAAAAATAATAGATCAAGCTTGGTCCTGAAGAAAGCAATCCTTTTTTTGTGACAATTTCCAATGCTTATATAGACTTTCTCCAACTCTCTGGGAAAAGAAGCCTAGCCAATAGTTGACCTAACTTGGCTAAAGTCATCTTCAGTGTAGATAATGGAGCCAGAGCAAGAGAGATGGAGAAATGTGTAAGATTTCCCAAATTAGTTACCTAAATACTTATTCAGGAACCTCAGTAGAGGAGAAGCCTGATTTTCAGGAGAGATTGATGTTCCTAATAGAAGAACACGCTCTGTGTTCTAAGAAAGCATTGGACGACTGGGAAGGAAGTTAAAGTGGTGCTGAAGCTGCATGTTGGTTTAGGTTGGCTTGTCTTGGCTTGGGAAGGACTACCTTGTATGTGCAAGCCGTGGCAGAGAGAAGATCAAGTACATTTTGGTTTTGGAAAGGAATTAGTTTTTCTCTTGGGCTTGATTGCATGCAGGGCCTCTCATGCTTTTTTGATGAACACAAGATGGAACTTTACATATGTTTCAGTGCTAGGTATGGGCAAAGATAGTTTCTCACTTGTTGTTTTAGACCAGTCAGCATCCTTTGAACAAGTTCCTCCATTCAGCTGTATGGAGATAGTTTTTCACAGTCCTGGCTGCTTACAAGTGGAACATTCACATCAGCAGCTTGGACCTTTTGCCTCCATGTGAGTTTCTGAAAGCTTTTTTTCAAATCTGTCTCTGTCTCCATGGGCATGTGGAAGACAAAGAGACCGTTTAGGCTGCCTTTAACTATGCAGTAAATTGTGCAATAGTGTAGACTTTAAGTTCGTTGACCTTCAAGATGAATATGAATAATTTTTAAAGCTTTATATGTGTTCGAGCACTTGTTATTTAGTAAACAGCAGCTTTGCAGATAAATGGTTCTTCCTCTCTGTACCAAGACATATTTTGGTCTTTTGTCTACGCACTCAAAAATGTAAAGAATTTCTTTGTTTTAATGTGTGTACAAGCCACAGTCAGTCATGGGTCCTTGACAGTTTAAGGCAGCAGTAGCATTGCATCAACAATAAAAGGAGAGTTCCACTTTCCCAAGAAGATAGATACATTTGTTACTTGACATTTCATGAAATATATTTGCCAGTTCTTATACTGAGAAAGCTCATTTTAAATTCTTTGATGAGGTTTCTTCTCACTGGGAATTCTGAACACTTGAGTTCACCAAAGAGAACTCCCTTTTGTCTGTTTCAGGGAAGAGCAGAATATTCTTTACACAGAGGAACTAAAGAATTTGGCCAAAATATCTGCTATACAAAACAGATCTCATCTCTAGGTAAAAACCCCAAACTTGTCAAGGTGTTTATTCATGCTAAACTCACACATTCTAGTATTCTCATATATCTTTTCAGAGCTCTGAAGGCATAAATACTTAAGGTCTAAAATACTAAAGATAATAAAATAAACCCACTTTGAGTATAGAATTTGCAGTGTTTCTATATCCATTATGCAGAAAGAAACCCCTTTGACATGTTTTCAGCTCTTAAAAATCAGCAGTTCACTGGAATCAGAGGGAAATTACATTGTTGATTCAGAGTGTAGGCTCTTAATTTACCTAGAAACTTCGTAATAGTTTAGTTTAGTATATGATTTTGTACAATAATTTCTTGCTTCAAATAGGAAAAGCCTTCTGTCCACTGAAGGCATTTATACCTATGCTTTTGTTCCTGTGGTGGCTGGTGTTGGATGTAGAATAAGACCACATTGACCAAAGGATGTCAAGTTATTAGTCCCTGGCTGTTTTTCCTACCAGATCTGTAAAATGTCTAAAGAAAAGTCAAATAAGACTGACAGTATTGCACTATACTAATGATGTTTTTTTTCTTTTTTCAGGTGGTCAAGCCTGTCCTGTTATTCTCTGGGATTCCTCACTGAGTCCAACAGATAATAGTACCCATTCTTCAGTGAGGTTAACATGGGGACGATATCAGCAGCTGTTGAAGCAGAAATGCTGGCAGAATGGTAAAGTTCCCAAAGCTGAGTGGGGCTGTACTGAAATCCACCATCATGAGTGGTCCAAGATGGCACTTTTCGATTTTCTTCTGCAGGTAAATCGCTTACTGAGCACAACTATCTGCTTCAAAAATCATGTGAGCAAATATAGGATTCTTAGAAAACGTAATTTTAGTCTATTTCATTTTTTTTTTAATGGGAAAGAGATGTATCTGCATAGTTTGAATTTATTTCTGGTTCTTTCTTATGATTAAAATATCCAAAATGCAGTTTATAATCAGGGAAAAAGATCAGGAACATAACTGACTAATTTCCTTTTAAAGAGGAAGCAAAGGATTTTGACTTTTTTTATTTCACCTTGAGACAGGAATACTGTTTCTTCTTCACTCCTTTTTTGTCCAAAAGAAAAAGATCTTGACTATGTTCACAACTGTAAATCTCTGTTTACTGTGTGGTCCTTCTTGCACCTCCCCAGCCCCCAGAGGTAACTGAAGTGGTTTTGGTGAGCTGCAATCTGGATCAAGATAGCTGTAGTTGCCAGTTTTCCTTTTTTTAAAAAGTGTAGCCAGTGACTTAGCCAGGAAGGAGTAGAGCAGCAACTGATGAATGATATAGCTGCTGCTCCTTGATTAAGTACTTCACATGAGCATTAGCTCTCCAATTAACACCAAACGAGGGCGCTGCCCAGTGGTGTAGTGTGTGGCTACACTTACAGCAATTATGTAGTAGAATATTAATACACTACCTGCATTAATATGGCCTGAACTGAATCTCATATCTGGAAGATGATTTTATGGCTTCCTGAGATATGGCACTGCTTTAAGTTGTCCTTAGCTGCCAGATAGGTACAGGTGACTGAGCCTCCTGCAGCACTTACTGGTGTGTTTAAAACTGCATCAAGCGCTAATTTTAAGCACTGTGTTTGGTTTTTCACATAACTTAGTTTTTAATAGGGTGAAATTTCTTGAAATTTAACAATCATGACTTGGCATATGCATAACCTATCCCTGTTCTTCTTAGTCCTGTTAGAGAATGAACTCATGTCTCCAATTTTTTTAGTTATATTTTTTATTTTTTAGTTATATTTTTGCATATTTGTTATGTTAAACAGAGCATTCAATTATTCTCCAAAAATAGATTGCCACTTGTCTAATAACTCCATCTTTAGTCCCATTATGAGCAAGTAATGCTTAGAAATGGGTATAAAGTCATACGTGGATGACGTATGACTTACTGTTGCTAAACAGTACTGTACTGTAGGAATAGTACAGATTATGTCAGAGTTAATGTTTTCATGCCATTATATTCTCATTTAACAGTTTAAAAATTCTTATGAGTTCTGTGTTGATTTCTAATTTTAGGGTCTTCTAAGAAAAGTTTGTGATATTCATAGTAGAGCTCCTATTATCCAGGAGGAGCTGGATCTTAAGATACAAGAGGACTGAACTTTACATGACAAGAAACAAATTACTGTTGTACTAGTAGCTGGTATCAGAGTGATTTATGCCTCTGGTTCCCTACCAGACAAGAACATGCATGCCAGATAGTGAGTGAAAGTGGGCCTTATGGTTATTAAAAACAAAATTTTATCTGGATGCTCTCATACTTAACTTTAAAATTTTTCATCAGTAGAAGAAGACTCTAAAAAAAAAAGCTAAGGAGGGGTTCTGCATTAAAAAAAAATAAATCTGTGCTTCATGAGTCATTCAGAAATAGAGAATAATGGTGAAAAGTATTTTCTGTTAAACATACTTCCCTCAGAAGAATGGGTTTGATTTCTATAATAGGTGTTCCTAATCTCTGGTTTCAAATGCTGTAAAACATAGGAGCAGGGTGAAAAATGCTTATAGTTGACCTTTACTTGCCTTCTGCAAGAACTCAAGCAAAATAAGGACATAAATGTAAAGTTGCTTCTTTAATTTTGGGGGTTTGGACCTCTTATGTACATAAATGTATAACAAAAAACATGCTAAACTATTAAGGTTGCAGCATCAATTCCGGAGTGTCCCATCATAATGGCACTGAAATGAGGGAAGATATTATGAAAAGGCTGTCTGTAAAACATGATCTCCTTGTCTATTTAATGCACATAGTGAAGTGTGGTGCAGATAAATTAGGTCTATACATCAAAGGAGTCTGTCTAGAACAACTCTGCTTCCCTTTTTTACCTTTGGATGAGTTGAATAAGAGTTCCCATGACCTAAACAGTGGAAGCAAGAGAGACTCTACCACCTGCAGATGCTGAATGCTGCTCATGAAAGGAGAAAGAGGCAGAGAAATCTCTTCCTCAGGATTTTCACATTTGAAAATGAACACTTTCAGCAATACTGCTAGCAATAGAACTACATATAAAAAACCCCAACCAACCAAAATTAAACACAAACAAATTCTCAGACTTTCATTTGATGAAATAGGAGGCCTTTTCATTTCAATATGCAACCTAGTTCTACATCAGGTCAAAAGTCCTAACAGTCCATTTCACTGGGATGTCACAAAAATAAAGTTGTAATTTTGGAAGGCTTATGTGAACATTAATGCTTTTGTGCTTAGAGCAGTGTAAAGACTTAGCAGTAAACAAGAAGGAAGGACAGAAAATTGCTTTACCTTTGATAAGGTAAACCTACTCATTCAGCCTTAGATGCTCCAGACCAGACTTCTACTCTCTAATTACCTGTTAGTAGGGACAACTCTGCTCTCTGGGAAGATGAGCTGAAGCCAAGGGCAGCTCTAGGGTAGGTAGGACAGGCAGGGCCAGCAGCAGGAGAGGCAGCCCAGCAGGATGGATAGTGAAAGCCATGGGTCTGATTTATAGTCCAGAGAGCATCAGGCCCAGATAAGGCTGCAAGGCAATTCGAAGACCAGCAAGCATGAACCCCGAGCAGCAACCCAGAAACATCAGGTAGCAGGGCAAGCAGCAGATAACCACCCCTCCCTTCAAAGGGCTCAGAAGAGGGCTGAGGTGCCAGGCCTGAGTTTAAAGGGGGTTCCTGTGCCCAGAGGCAGAGGTGAGGTATGTGGAAGTCCCAGATGAGACTTCTCAGGGCAATTCAGGTTGATTTGTGCACTCAGGGCCCTGGCAATGTTGAGTATTTACTCTCATCTAGTCAACAGGGGTAGAAGCACTTTCAAGGAGTGATTTATCCTTCCTGTATTACATGATTATCCAAAAATGGCATCCATTGCTCTGGATGTACCTCATTCCCTTCATTGTTTATGAAAGGAAAAAGAAATGACTAAGTCAAAAGAGATGTTTAACATTTACACCACTAAAGTTAGACCAGATGTGTGTATTCCTTCCAGCTTAGAGCTGTGTGATGAATAATCGAGGGTTTGCATGGGAAAAAATAACCTAGACCATCATGTCATTAAAGTTTATTCTACAGTGCAACTCAGGGAGGCTACTCTATGATTATAAGTTCACTATTCTTGCATTTTATAGCTTTGGATGGTTTGTTGTGCCCCTTACTAGTCTTTTCAGTTATTTTGTGTACTGTTAGTCTAAGAGATTCCACAAAATGAAGATCCTCTGTGTGTGTCAGACTGTGCTATTTCTATTGTTCTCCAACAGAGAAAATGTAAAAAGAACCCTACAGCCTTCTGAAAAAAAAAAGAATTGTATTCACCATCCTGTTATTTCAGTTACACAGTGGTATTGTTCCATTATTTTCAAAGAATTTCTACTGACATAACAAATCATGGCTATAAAATGGATAAAATACACAGTCTGAGACATTGCTTCTAGCAGTACATGAAGTATGGGGACCAGGTCTTCAATGCCATTTCACTGCTGACTTTAATTATACTTGTCCTGGGCTTGCTTTCCTGTCAACTCTGTTAGTGAGTGATGCCTTACAGTGGCACTTTGCCCCAGGTACTTTGGTATTGTTTTCACTTGGCACTCTGCTGTACTTTGTTTTAGATCTATAATCGACTAGACAGAAACTGCTGTGGATTCAAACCTCTCAAGGAGGATTCCTGCATGCAGCAAGGACTGAAGCTCAGATGTAATGATCAGGATGCTGTTGACCTGACACACATAGTTCAGAGAAGGCATGACCAAAGGCACTTGGCCTTTGTAGACAATAAGGGTTTCTTTGACAGAAATGAGGACAATCTTGACTTCAAAATACTACAAGGAATCAACGAGTAAGTTTTAAGTTAATAATTTTGTGAAAAGATTGATATTTCTTTCCAGTTTGAGTATGAGACTCTTTAGTTACTAGAATAGATATCATTGGTCAAGACATTGACAGGATGTGCCTAAAATGAGTAATCCCACTGCTGTAAAAGATACAGTTAACATGCATAAGGTTAAGCATGCATGGAACATTTGCTGAATTGCAGGGTACAGTCATAGAATTGATTGCTAAAGCACAAAATAAATATTGCAATTCAGAGTAATGGCAAAGCTGATGAATTTCTTCGTTCTTTTCCAGATTCCCTGAATCTGCAGTTTCAGTGCTGAGGAGCCAGCGTTTACGTGAGAAGTTGCTCCAGTCTTTGTTCCTTGACAAAATATACTGGGAGAGCCAAGGAGGCAGAAAAGGAATTGAAAAGCTTATTGATGTAATAGAAAGGAGGTCCAAAATTCTTCTTACTTATATAAATGCACATGGAGCCAAAGTATTGCCCATGAATGAATGAAACAGTCTTGTTTCCATCTGAGAGACAGTCTTTAAAAAATTTTGTATGGGGCAAAAATTGACAGTAAAATTAATTTAATTCATAGAATTATTTAATTTTTTCCTCCAAACTTTCAAGGTTATTTTTAAATAAGAAATCTTACGTGGTTTAAAAGCAATACTTAAATGTCAGCTTCAGCTCAACACAGTGAAGTCTCTTCTATGTCACCAGTGGCATGAAAAATAACCAAATGGTGCAATAAATAATATGCAGTGATATATAGGTACCATGAACACTCCTTCTGTTCAACTGTTTGAAAATTAGTAACAGGATTTTCAGTACATTAGTCTGGATTACTCTTACTTCCCCCATTCAAGTCAGTATAAGTTTTTCTCACAAGTTTAAATGGGACCAGAGATATATAAGCTTAATACATTGATGACAACTGTCATCGTGTCTACTTCCTGAAACATATATACAGGAATTTGTCTTTTATTAGGAATATGAAAATCCCAGTGTTTCCAAGGCTTGTTTTATTTTATTTTGATCTTTTGAAATCTGAGAACCAAATTCAGCTCTTTTAAAGACAGGAGTGCTTGCACTGGACATGAAAGAATTTTAAAAACAGAGAAAAGAGAACATGACTTTAACAATAATAATTATTTTGACAAATACAGTTTTTACCTGTCCAGTATTGTGTACAATTCATCATGAGTCACTCATTACAATGTACTATTTTCAGTGCAAGTTGTTCTGATATTTCCTGGTATTTTCTGTCTATTGATTAACTGGGTATTTCTCACAGAATTGTCCTTTGCTACCACTATTTTTAAAAGTGGCTTTAGCTTTTTGTGAATATGCTGCTGCTACATGTTTTGTTTTTGCAAAATTCTTGACAATATTTTTTGAGAATTATCAAAAAGCAGATCTACTAACAACATGAGTGTTGTTAAACCCAGCACCCAGGAAATGTTTATTCTGTGTGCTCAGCTCTAGCCAGCAGTTCAGGCTCTGGTTTTCCTTTAAGATTGACCACTATGGAGTGACTTGCCCTAGGTGTTCCCAAAGGTAAGGCTGTTAGAGAAAGTTGGATAAGCGCTTCAGATTTCTATCCTCCAGAAATAAAATATCAATTGATTCTACCTGTTTGTTTAGAAAGACTTTTATCATCTTTCTAGAGAAATATCTATCATCTGCTTGCCATGAGATAATGGTAGAAGTTGGATACTTTTGTAGCTACTCTTGTCTTTATGTATAGTAAAAAAATATATGCTGTATAAGATTTTAAAATATTGTTGAAAGTGCTTGTTTAATGTCATTAATGAGAAACTAAAATGTCTCATCACTGTTAGTGCGGATAGGTGAATTTAATGTTTTAAATAACTACAATTCCACTAAAACCAGCTAAAACCAGTTTTCTTCCTTAGTATTGGAAAACCTATTAACAATAATTGTATTACTAAGAGAAATAGATCTCATTATAGACACACTTAAAAATACCTAGTAAAATTTTAAGGGCTTAGCCAGCTAAATAATATTTTATTTTATTTTGTCGGCAAAGAACAGATAAATCTGTTAAAACTCACTAGAACTTAACTATTGCCTTGAAAACACATGTTTTAGAGTGCCTTGGACTTTTTAATAGCACCAAAGTAGAATTTTATAGGATTTTCATCTTACCCCTTTCTTAAAAATGTTGTAACCTATCAGCCAGATAATTTTTTTCACAGATACAAAAATGTTAATTTGGCTTGCACTGTGAACAGAGTCTAGAGAAAGAAGTAATCCTAAGGATCCATTTCACATGGAATTCCTGTTGCAGTGAATTTCACTCTTTGATGACCATCATGATCAATTTGTCTCATTTTCTAGCGTATCTCACAGTTTTCTTCCTGCTAGATATCTGTTCAAATGGATTATCAGACACTGCTGGGAGTGAGAGAAAGGCATGAATCTCAGCTACACTAAACTTAGTAAAGGGCCAAGTGGAAATATGCATGTACCTGATTATGAAAAAAGTCCTATGGGAACTCTGTCTTCTATCTTTTAGACTGCACATCCTGATGCCAAGTCACTTCCTCACTTTGCCCAGTTGTTTTTTTTTCCCCAGAATTGGGTCATTTCCCAAGAAAAGAAGGAAATTGAAAGTAAGGATTTTTCAGGTTGGGTCATTTATTTATATGGTCATAACTCGATGCATTCTTCTCCATTTCTTCTGGATATGGACTAGTGTTTCCCTGAGCATGACACATGCTCTTTTATTTGCCTGGCAGTTCAGTGCCAGTTCTTAAAGCAGCAGTGTAATTGCCTACTAGTAAGAAATTGCCCTGAGGCTGATCTGGACCACTGCCTCTCAGTTGTCGTGAGTTTAAGAGGTCTGAGCAGCCATGATGCTGTGCAGTACTTGAAAATTTGACCAAGCATGAAAAGCATAACTGTAAAAAGCAGAACTTCTGGAGACTTTCCAAGGGCAAAGAAATACTTCTTTCTCTGAAAGTCTGAATTTGTGTCTGGGACAAGGCATTCTGCATGCTGCTCTCATCTTACAATGGTGCATTATTACTACACTATGCCTAGCTGGAGGCTTTGCTGTGTTAACATGCCATATTTCTTATGTGTGCAAACACTCTCATAAGTCTTCAGGTAAGTCAGGAGAGGCTTTGTGAAATTGGACAGTGGGATTGGACTGTAAATTTCTTCTAATTCTCTAATGTTCATAACAAACTCCAAAAAGTGGTTTTTCTCCATAATGTTTATCCTGTTGCTGCGGAGCTTGGTATTTGAATCCAGTGTTGTTAATAATGCAAAGTATGATTGCAATAGTGCTTGTGAGTACATACAAGCCAAGGTCTAGGAGGTTGTTTTATGATAATGAAGAATTCTGTATTTTTTGAGTGCATTTGCATAAAAGCTACAGTAAAAAATACAAAAAAAGCACTTTATTGAGTTTGTTCATTCTCTGCTACTGCATTCAAGATACCTGCTGTCCCTTCAGTAACAGGGGTAAAGTTTATTGGGAAATCAGTTCACTTCCTTTGAAAGCAGCGTGACGTTGGACTGACAGGAACTGCACTGTGGCCTAAATAATATTAACTGACAGGGCAAATCCCAAAGAAGTCTTACTCAACCTGTGGTAATCAATAGAAAGCCAAGAGTCTGTTCTTTAGTCATCTTTGCTGGGCTGTCTTCCATTTCTGGGCATATGGGATCACACAGAGGTTGGTATTGCACATTACTTGGAAGGGTGTAACCAACAGCAACAGTGCAAAACCTGTGGGTAGGAAAAGGCGATTATGTCATTCTTGAATCTGCCTGAAAGCCAGAACCACATGAAATGGAATTACTAAGAAAGTCAAAAGAGTCTGCTGATTTCATAACATTGGGAGACAGAGCTTAAAATAAGTAGCACAGGCACAGATGCCTTAAAATTCCTCGGGAGCCTGCCAGCAAGTTAATACTCTTAAATGTTTCAGAAGCTGAGGACATGAAAACTTCTGTGGAGCACTGTGAGAACAGTTTCCTTCTTTTTTTGGTGTGTGTACTCCATAACATGCTATATTAAAATAATAATAAAAAAGATAAATTCCATGGTTTCAAATGAGCAAATACAGATTTAGGATACGTTAAGAGACAAGGTTTCACTAGCAATTCTGGGAACACTTTCATGTGCATGTGTGTGTATGCAAACACAAACGTACATGTATATATTTATGTACTTAGGCTTGTTCCTATAAAATGGTCAATTTGGCTAATAAAGAGTGAGCTGTTTATGTAATTTAATGTTTACATGTAGAATTGTATTTGTGAGTGTAAGTCAAATTTCGGGTATACACAAGTTGAAGTTTAAACAAAACATTATTATAGATGAAACTTTTGTTCTCAAAGGATTAACTCTTCCCTTGCCAACACATTTATATAATCTTATAAGTTTTTAATTTGCAGGGAAAACCAGCAATATGTTTGTGTCTGAGCTAAACTGCCAGAGTGATATCAACTCAGAGGTTTTTTAAAGTTTTGTACTAGATATTGAATTTCCATTTTATTTTGGAATTTGTGAATTTTAAAAGTCAATTTGTTTATACTTTAATTAATACCAGTAAAAGCGTGTTCACAAGAAATGAATCATTTGAATCTCTACTGCTATTTTCATATAGTGTCTAGGAATATACAAAATAAAAGAATAACTTTGTCAGATTTTCAGTTCAGCTCTCTAAGTTGCAATAACAAAACCATAACACAATAGTTATTGTAATATGTGGATCATTAGTTACTGTTCAGAAAGAATTATGGCCTTGAAGCTGCTTCTTCATAGAAACAATCCAAAACAGATTATAGGGCTCTTTCTGTCGAAATATTTTCTAGCTGTTTACTCGTGAGACTTGCAACTCTTTCTTACTAAGCTGATGCAGTGTATCTGTGAAGCTTCTGGTTACTGAAGCACTGGTATTTACTACCTTCTTTAGCCATTCTGACAGTACCTACTTACATAAACACTGAGCAGAAAAGGCCATGGCCATTTATGATGCCAGAACAGAAGTACTGGTTGGTGACTCGTAAACTTTCTAACACACCATGAGCAAACACAGGAATAGAAGAGAGATACTGAACTCCATGTGGAATAGAGACTCACACAGAGTTAAAGGAGCCTAAGAACTTTTGGCCTCTCAAGTTTACATTATTTGCCATGATCCAAGAGAGGCTAATGGGAAACACAAAGATGCTGAAACATTTTCAAACATTCTCTTTCCCACACAAAGTAATTTGCTTTGTTTTATTAAAAATATTATTTATTTTTGCACATTATTGTGTGCTTCAGGCTAAGTTCTATCAGATACATTGGTATGAATTAATTTCAATTTCACTGAATTATCCCATTTCCAGATAAAACAATTTAAGTCAGTTAGGTTAATCCATGTTCTCAGAGATTGGAGAACTGAACCCTAAGGTTAAAAGGAGATCTTAGGAGACTACCATACAAATAAGGAGAGTTGCCTGAAATGTACCATGGATATAGAACCTGGAATGTAGGTGCTCTAAACAATATCTGTGGGCTGCAAGCAGGATCTACAAGTGTTCTTTGAAGACTATCAACTTGTTCCACCTGTATTTCTGTGTGTCAGGACATTCAAAGGGGACAAGTTCAAGGACAGCATGTTTATATATATGGACTTTGTGAAAATTAGACAAGCTTTTATCCTCTAACATTCCTAATAGAACAATTCTGGATACTGGGGGATATAGAGTAAAGGGGCCACAGATAATGCCCCAAGCTCACGTGCTCACCTCACAATGCCACAGTCCAAGAGTACTATTTGGCTGGGTGGCCCCACTGGTGGTTTTCCAAAAGCAGTTCCATGGATTTTGTTCTTTTGGAAAAGATGAAATGCACAAAAAATGTAGAAACCTTTTTTCCCACTGTGATGCATTGTTTTATCGTGGTATACCAATGCTGTTACTTATTTGACTGAAATAAGTAGCTTTCTCTAAAAATTAGTTCAGTTTCAGTAGTTATTTCCTTTTTAGTCTTTCGCAGTACATTTACTTCTTATTTAATCATTTGGTTTCAGCATTCACTGTTCAAGAACATTATCTCTATTTCCTTCAATGGAAAAACTGGCATGGCATTCCATAGAGGTCTGCTAAGCTGTACAAGCACGCCTTATCAGAGGTATTCTTCAGCTGGCTATGTGAAACACTTTGAGATTTGGATGGAATTTATTAACTGTGTAAAAGCCAGCCTTAGGAAGTGTGAGAATTATGTCTGACAGATGGCAAAAGCTGGTAGTCCAGTGTGCTGCTATGCTCTGGGAATTCTGAAACAACTGCAGGTCAAACATCTTAATTTTCAGATATATGTGGATGTATCACATACCTAAGACAGGGTCTTTTATGGTCACCTGGGGGTTTTTCCTACCTCAGGTCTCCTGAAATAGAAATATGCAATCAAAGAGTAAAAGTGAAAAGTGACTGAAGCATACTCTAAATACAGCTGGGGCATAGTTGCAGTAAACTGGTGATACCCAAACAAAAGCTAGACCTGCCTTATAAAAATATCATCCTGTAGGAAGATGAAAGGAATCATTCTGTTAAATATGACAAGACCTAACTTGAAAAAACTTCATTATGTGAGGAAAATATCTGAGGCTCTTTGTCCGACTTATGCTCAGGACCACATGGTTGTAGCAGATCTTTCCCCAAACTCCCATTCACTCATTCTGCTACTTCTTTTCATGACCGCACGGACAATTCTTCCATCACAGCTCATACAGGTCAGCATCATGGCCTATACCAGGAAGGTTTTTGACTGTTCTGTAAGTTTCAATACCCAGTATACTCCTAAATCTTGCTGATTCTTTCAATGTAATAGGTTTAATTTTTTCTCCCTCTGGGGCTGAACCACTTAAATGAAAAACTCTGAACCTTACCCCTGCAGTTTTTATTTTGCACCTGATCCCTACAGGATTCAAGTCTTTTATGCAGCCGATCAATAGCCGTATGTTTTTCTCTTAGTGATCTCCTACAATGTGAAGCATCAATACCAATAATTTCTCAGATTTCAAATAAAAAAGTAACATCTTTTTTTTCTTACCAGATATTTTTCTTCCATATAATATTCCTGTTATAGCAGATATCACTGCTGCTATTTAGGATTGCAGTTGCAACTTCGATAGATAAATGCTTGGAAAGCATCTCCCAGTTTATTTCATGTGTATCATTATTGGAGCTGAATTTTTGAAAAGGGGGCACAGGTGAGACATAGACTGTTATGAGAAATCTCATAAGCCTAGTTGTTGGCTCTTTTTAATTTATTTTTTTTAGAGTTTGATGTGAAAGAATATGAGATCTGTTATCACATAGGTAATCCACAAATTACTGCTGGCTCCATCTTGACTGATCACTCCTATGGTCCTCATTTCTCCTGCTGTGGATTCCTTTTCTTGTGTGGATTCCTTTTGTAGTTATTCAGGTCCTGCTGCACTTTTAACTAGGAAACTTCTACTACAGGGTTGCTGGTTGAGAAGGCTTTGTAGCTCAAAAGGGAAGGGGAAATAAAAAACCCTATTACCTACACTAAAAATGCAGTATGCTGTTTGCTTAATAATCTTAATAAAAGACTTGGAAAAGTTATGTTATGTTATATACATATACATACACGTATTATGTTTCGGTGCTGTTCTGCCTTTTTCTGACCTTCGGCGGGGAAGATACTTCCCCCAGACCCAGTGAACTGCCTGAGCCATTGCTTCTAAAGTTACTTTCTAACTGAGGTATGAGACTCTTTCTGTCCAGCTGTAGGAGTCACTGTGCTTAGGACTGCAGCTGAAGCCTGGGCTGATTCACAGGATTTATACCCCACTGGGTAGTGCTGATAGTATTGTCGTACTTGCTGCTAGGAAGTGCAATATACCATCAAACCCTGCACTTCTAGTCGCACTTGAATGCTTGCTTGGCTGTATCAGCATGAACTAAGCCAATAAGGCAACTCATGCGACAGAAGCGTTGATGTATTCTGAGAGCCGCAAAAGGTCAAAGAACAAAAGAGATTAAATCCCCATTAAAATCACAGCTTTCCACTTCATTTTGCTTTGCGTGCTTGTATGTTCAAACTTGAACTTGAAATGCTAGTTTGCAAGTAGCTATAATGTGCAAACACAGCTTTTGTCAATTTGTTAGTGTTTGTGTTGCGAAGCAAGAGATCCGAGAGCCAAAGAACAACAGATTAAAGCTTATGCAGTGTCAACACCATACTGGGAAAGAATTCTTACCCTTTATCACAGTCTTATCTGAGTGATAATCTGCGTGGCCATGAAGAGCTGACTCCTATTTTTTGTTACACTGTTGCCTTAGTGCTAAGATTTCTTTGGTTTTCTGCTGTTAGCTTTACCACCCAGTGTATGTATCCTCAGGCTTTCACAATTGCTGTCTTTCCTGCTAAGAAAACAGAACTTACATGTGTTTCAGTACTTCTTGGCACCCCGCCTCCCACATATAGTTAGGGTCAAATTTTCAGCCTATCTGCTTTCCCTGATTTTAAGTATAGGTAATAGTATAATTAGCAAAGAAAAATAAGTATTTTTTTCTCTTTGGTGGGCGATAAGTCCTGCCAAAACCTATGTAAATATGTCTGGTAAGGAGGGACTACAAATGATTAGAGAAAAGTGTACTTCGGAAGTGTAGATCTGAGAATGTGGTCGGATATTCACACAGTTTTGCAAAAACAACTTGTGGAGCTCAATATCATGGCTATTCTACTTTTTAAGGAGTGGATGAACATTAAAGAAAATGAAGAGAATTTCCTTGACCAAAATTTTTTATAAACTACCACCCTCCCTGTCACTATATTGATGACTAAAGCCTGGAAAAGTCCTGCACTTTGGATGACTTTCACTGTGGAATCCAGATAAAAAGAGGCTGTATTTTCTCACGTAGCTGTTTGCAATCTGCTCTCCTCCAGCCTCCATCCCTGGAGGCCACTCTTACAATCTCGTCTTGGAGCCACAATAGGAATGTGTTGCAACCCAGTGTATGGTCAGCTTTGCTAGATTTCTTCCCACTCTTGCATATGTTTCAAGTCCATAATGAAGTCCTCATTGGCGTTAGTGGAAGCAAAGGCTGCATTCTTTAAGGCTCAAAACTGAACCTCCAGTTTCAGGGAAACTTCTGCAATTGTTTCCCATTTCTTGCTTGGCATACAGATGTCACCAAGATCTGTTCAAGCATTCTGGACTGAAACGAAGTATGCATTATGCAACTTTCATATTTTTCAGTGGAAAAAAACTTTTCCTATTTACAGACATTTCTGTAGACCTAAGCCTTTGGTCTTCATATTGAGTTGTGCTTGAAGCCCAGTGGAAGTGGTGTGTCTTTTTCCTAGGGTTGGTGAGCATAATAGAGACCAGAGCTTGATTCCTCTGTGTGTCAGAGATCTACTCTGACGTGAATGTGCTGAGAGCCAGTTGGAATGGGTTCCACAAAAGAAATTCAGAAATCTCATTTCAGAAAACTGTTGTAATGGTTCCTTTACAACTGTAATGGTTCTATCCCCAGTAGAGAGGTGGGTTACCTACATTTGAATACTATTTAACTTCAGAGAATTTCAATCCAGGTACTTTTCAATTCCCAAGTGGGCTCTAACTATTAGGATGCTCTGGAAAAGGACCACTTTGGCCAAGTTTGCAGCTGTTAATTCCCAATGAAAATGGGTGATTTCCTCCAGTTTGCATGTAGACATCCAGCTTTCACCGTATACTTCTGGCTAAATTAGGAGATTGCCCAGTCAGAGTGCTGTGTTTTGTGGTATGTCTCTCACAGCATGAATCACAGGCAAAGAAGGGGCTAATAATATAATTTGGAAAGAAGATAGCTAGTGGAAGATTAGGTAATGGTAGGTTGTATCTATGTACTCTCTCAGTTTACCCAGCTCCTCCCTAAACATTAACAATGTTTAAATACACCCCTGAGCATGATTTCACAAAAATGGAAAATTTGAATTATCCACATTAGTTCTTTATGTGTTCCTAATGTGGTTCTGATTCTCATGTATACTGGTGGTTTTTTAAATAGAGAATTTCTTACAGTAACTTCAGTGTAAGGCTCTTCAGCATGTTTAATGATCCCAAAATATATTCTATACTTGCCAAAATAAGTGCTAACTTCTCAGAAGCACAGTGGATAACAGTGAATTGCTAGATTGGACATGGTGTGATACATCTTTCGATTAACTCCATACAGAAAATCTACCCCTCAGAGACATCCTGTGAATGCTTTCCAAGGGTCTTGCAAGAGCACATGAAATTAACACCTTGCATTCTTATCTGCACATGAAGTTTTCACCTGTGAGACATTTCTTACAAAAGCATGTAGTGATAGAACAAGGGGAAAGGGCTTTAACCTGAAAGATAATATTTTTGAATTAGATATTAGGAAGAAATTCTTCACTGTGAGAGTGGTGAGACACTGGACCGGGTTGTCCAGAGGAATTGTGGATGCCCCATCCCTGGAAGTATTCAAAGCTAGGTTGGATGGGGCTTTGATCAGTTTGGTCTAGTGCAAGATGTCCCTGCTTATAGCAGGAGGTTTGGAACTACATGACCTTTAAAGTCCCTTCCCAAGTCATTCTATGATTCTCTGAATCCAAGCATTCTATACATTTTGCAAATACAGTTCAGAGTTGCTTTTCGTTTAAACAAATTTGGCAGCTTCCTTTGTAGAAGGATATGATAAATTAGAAATTGCAAATGTGGTTCATGAAGAAGGACATTAGTGCTTTCTGGCAAATCATTCACCTTTGAATTAATACAAATATGTAATACCATGAGTTTTCGTCTGAGGAAAGCTCTCTACCTGTTCAGTTTTCATAATCAGTTCAAAAGCTGCTAAACTGTGCATAATGCTGCAGTTTCAAGGTGGAAAGTAACATGGATCAAATATATCAGAATTACATAAAAATCCCCCAAGCCCTGAAAATAATTTCAGCTCCAAATACATTTCCAGCTAAACCAGGATATCTAAACTGTTTGGATATGGCCATTTTATCTAGAGGTCATTCCTCATTTAAAATCTGGTAGAACATTCCCTGAAGACCTAATGGCAGCAGTCCCAGGGAATATGGTAATCATTGGCTCAGGCTTCTGATAATGATTATACATGTTCACTTGAAAGTCAGGCTACTCTGTACTTCCCAGAATGGTGTGCTAGATCTATGATTTCCAAAGTAGAGTAAGATCATTAAGCAGTTTGCTCCAGGGAGACAATCAAAATCAAAACCAGAGAAGTTTAAGATATAGCAGCAAGCTGAGTCTAAATATAATAATGTAAAAGATGAATGATGAAACATATTTAGAAACTAGGCAGTTTTCTCAAAGAAAGCTGAGTTTTGTGTGGGTGAGTTTTCTTACAACATCCTGGGATGTTGGAAAACGTTGAACATTTGACATTTTTCAGAGTGGCCATCTGAAAAACTATCTTCCTGCTTGTTACAAAATCAATGCTGACAATGTATGTGCAAGCATCTCAATGAATCCTGAGAGCAGAACTTTTTTTAATACCAAAATGGGAGTAATTTCTGCCTGACACCACAGGGGAAAAACATAGCCAAGTACAGAAGTGTGCATTGATTCTGATGCTGCCTCCTCATAATACCTTTTTCTGGGCTAATTCATATAGTTTGTTTGATTTCTCTTTCATTAAATACATAGTCTTAGATGCCATGTCAAATTAATTAATTAGTTACAAAATTATGCAAATAGTTCTTAAATGGACATTCATTACTTACCATCTTATATATTCTAATAAAAGTATGGCACACTGAAACAGTTGACTTCCCTCTCAGCTCTCACTTTGTGAGGGTTATGTGTGTTTTTAAACTCTAATTAGAAAATTTCACACAAAACTGATGTTATTATTGAAAAATATTTCCTGAAACGCTGTAAGTTACAGCTGACTTAGGATCTGATAGCAGCTTTGAAAGCCAATCAATTGGGTGATGACAGTAGCCCCATGCATGACAATACAGCTGCAAATCAGCTTTAAAAATATCATTGGAGCATGTCCAGGTGAATATCTGCAATCCAATTAGACTGTTTTAATTTTCTTGTAAAAATACAAAAATATTTTTATTAATTCTCTGAAGCATGTGAAGCAGTTACTAAATTTTGGCAAAGAGCATTATTTTTTAATTAGGGCATTCTGATTGGGAGCCACGTTCTAGAAGGAGTGACACTTTCCATCTGGTTGTTTCAGGCGGGGGATATTGGCTTGTGAAGCAAAGCCCCCAAGGGACCAGAAAGCTGTTAACAAAGCCCTGTGTGCTTCCACTGGCTCTTGTTAACACATATTTCCCTTTCATCTCTTACTTTTCTGTGAGTTTCTTCTGTATCTCTGCAGGCAGCTGCTTTCTTGTAGTGATAATTTTTTTCTTGTAGCTCTGAGAGCAGACAAAAGTGTGTTTCAGGAATTAGCAATATAGGTGTTAGGGCCTAGCATCAGAGTTGTAGGCATTTTGTCTGTCAGGTAGTTTATCTACAGTTACACAGATCTATCTCCTTCTAAATGGGCCTGTTTCCTGGAGCTTTGATATAGTTCAGAACTTCAAATGGATGAAATTTCTCATGCATCCAAGACATTTCAGTTGCATATAAAAGAGCATTTGGGAAATATGATGGACTAAAAAAAACAGAGCACTCTAAAAAATACATGCATTCAGATGTTTTTTATTCAAATCTTGTTAACTTGGAAGAATTCGAAGGACTGGGAAAGGGTGTTCAGTTCAGGTATAACTTGTCAGATCTCTTGCACTTCATATGCATATGCACTTGGATTCACATGGTAAAATGGTGACTCTTGCCTAATGTACTGACCCATGATAATAACTACATTAAAAATTGAAACAGGGGTATCATTGAAATACAATTGATTAGGATTCTGCACCTGAAAACTTGCCTATTTTTTTCAAGTGTGTAAAATAATTTCTCAAAAACTATAACCATTTCTTTAAATTGCATTGCTCAAAAATGAAGATGCCTAGGACAATAAAGGGAGGTATACATCAGATACGCAGGTGGCTTTCAACATTCTAGTTGAATGTTTCCTTAGCCTCTTCTCAATTCCTTAATCCAGGTTTGATCAAACTTTCAACAAATAAAGGGAGAGCTGGTGGAGTGTTGAAATACATGTAATTTTGAGAATAAAAAAGTCCTTAAAAATCAGATGTTTGATAAATATATTTCAAATTCAGTTGCTCAAAAGCAAGAGGTAAGATCCAAAATAGACCAATACTTTGAACACTTTGAAGGCTTTAAAAAAGAAAAAAAGGACTCCAAACCACAAGACCCCATAGAAAAAGAAAAACCCAAAAGGACAGCTAGACAGTTACAGTACTAGAATTATAGTTTTGTTTATTTTTCCATAATTCAGCCAGGCAGAACTCACTGTTTGAGTTTTACAAGCTTGCTTTATAAACATTTTTAAGCTAATCTCACTGAAAGAAAACCAGGATGAAAGCATTAATTGAAAATTAAATAAATCCTTAAATGTCTTTTGACTGCTCCACACAGGGTGAGTTTCAAAGATAATCCTTGGTGTAGAATAAAACCTTCATGCCAGATGAGGATCTCTATTTAGTGCACCACCTTACTTGTGTTCTAACATTTGCTAAAACAGTGTGATGATGCTGGAAACCTAACGTTGCATCCCAGAAAGCCATGCAAATAGTTGGTTTTAGTAGTTCTACAGCATGAAACTGGAGTATATTAGGAAATCTGTGTCTGGTTTGATACTATTGTGCGATGGTTGCACATAGAAAACTTCTAGAGAACTCCCCAGGAATCAGAATGGATGACAGCCACAAAATGGATGGTAATTTAACAGCATTTTTAAGGCACTCTTTGCCTTCCCAAATAATTTTTTACAAAGTTTTTATGATGAACTTTGAGAGCATAAGTTAAAGAGGTTTCATAACTAAATGAGTTTTTTATGTTTTCTCCAGATCAGGTCAGGGAAAGCTCAATTGCTTCTATTTTCAGGATAACACAGGCAATTTTTATAAAGAGGAACAAAACATCACCAGAATCTATTAAAGAAAAAAAGGCTGCTTTGTGTGAGCCCAGCTGCTTGGAAATGTGCCAGAACATATCCTATAGGATTTAATCTTGGTTTTTTGGGGGATGGCGTCTAATTTACCGTAAGACATAATTTTCCATTTCTGAGGCTTGCTTAGTACACAAAGCTGTTTTAATGGAGCATGGCGAGTCAAGTCACCACTGGAGAATGAATGCCATAAAGCATCTCCTTAAAAATTTTTGCTCACTTTGGTAAACGTGATCAGTAAAGTTTCTCTTGAGCCTCTTACTCTCCTGGGAAGTGAAGGAGACACCGAATCCAAGACTTTGTGAGTCCTCTGAACAATTTAGTGTGACTGAAGGAGGCATCATGGGGCAGGATGTGTTCAGTTGTGAGACAAACAATGCCAGAGCCAAAATCTTCATGCAGAAGGATGTTCACACTATTTGTGTAGCCATCCAGTCACACAGGAACTGGGAAACAATTGTCTTTTTTAGGATGAGGATGATGTATGGGATTGTTTATAAGCTGAGCTGCTTGTCATATAGTTAGTTCAAAAATGGAACGAAGCAGAAAAGATAAGAGTAAGAGCATCTCAGCACAACTCAGCTGAAGGCCTTGTGTTGAAAGGCAAGTTCCCAGTACCTGCCACAGAAAAAGAATTACTTTCCTAAGAGTGGGAAGAGAAAGGAGGAGGAACACTGCAAGATGAGGTTGTCTTCAGCCATTTATCTCAGGGACCCCTGGCAGTGGAGTCAAACTGGCAGCTGAGGCAGCCCCAGGGGCAAGTGCTGTCCCCCCATCCCTAGCCAGGAGAGACAGAGTTGGTCCAGTAAAACCAAGTTCAGCCAACAGTGTGGTGACCACCAGGAGAGACCACGTAGTCACAAGGAGGTGCAAGGGCAGGCACAGCATATGTACAATATAGCATTATAGCATACATACAGTATAGCTCAGACAAGGTCAGATTTTCTCCAGTGGAAGGTAGAAAATGAAAATATGTAAGTTTTTGCTGGGAGATGATAGTGAAATGAACAGCTGCTAAGGATCACTTAGGAGGAGTGGAGGGCAGTTTGCACCAAATGTATATGAATTCAGAATTCTTTTATGTTCTTTGAAAGTGCAAAAATGTATGAATTTTTCTCTTTTGCATGCCATTTTTTACACCAAGATAGTATTCTTTTGGGAAAAAATCAAGACAAACTATAAAAAGGACTTGAAAGTTCACCATTGTTTCAAACAGTTCTTCATTGTCTATATTTTTTTAAACTGGCTTGAAATACCAAACCTCCAGTTTGTTTTGACTGGCCTCTGCCTGATATCATCTTATGTGTTTCTTGCCAGCTGCTAAAGTTTAATGAAGATTTTAATCTTTTTTTCCTCAGATCCTCACAGACAGCTCCCCTGTCATAACATCAATAGCCAGCTTGTCATTCAGACTTGCAACTTTGCTGTCAGATTCAACTTTTCAGTTCAGCTGCATAATTTCTACAGGATACAGCCTTCTTTCTTCCACCTACAGCTAAAAGTTTTGTCCATGCTCTCATGTTAAGACTGGAGTCATGCCTTGTATCTGGGGTGTGCTTGCTGATTGCAAGGTTCACAGAATCACAGAATCACAGAATATGCTGAGTTGGAAGGGACCCACGAGGATCATTGAGTTCAACTCTTAACCCTGAACAGGACAATCCTGAAGAGTCACACTGTGTGCCTGAGAGTATCATCCAAACACTTCTTGAACTCTGGCAGGCTTGGTGCTGTGACCACTTTCCTGGGGAGCCTGTTCCAGTGTCCAACCCTCTGGGTGAAGAACCTCTTTCTAATATCCAGCCTAAACCTCTCCTGACACAACTTCAGGCCATTCCCTTGGGTGCTATCACTGGTCACCACAGAGAAGAGATCAGTGCTTGCCCCACTTCTTCCCGTCATGAGGAAGTTGTAGACTGCAATGAGATCTCCCTTCAGTCTCCTCCAGGCTGAACAAGCCAAGTGACCCCAGCTGCTCCTCATACGGCTTCCCCTCAAGGCTCTCCACCATCGTTGTTGCCCTCCTTTGGATGCTTTCTAAGAGCTCAATATCTTTCTTATATTGCAGTGACCAAAATGTTGCCATATATGCAGCCATTCATAACGTCATGGAGCAACTCTGGATGTACAGACAGACTGGGGAATGAAAGCCCAGAGAGTACTGCCACGGAAGGGGACCTGGGTGTCTTGACTGATGGCAAGCTGAATATGAGTCAGCAGTGCCCTGGCAGCCAGGAGAGCCAACTGTGTCCTAGGGAACATGAGGCAAAGCATCGCCAGCTGGTCGAGGGAAGGGATTGTCCCGCTCTGCTCTGCACTGGGGTGGCCTCACCTTGAGTGTTGTGTGCAGTTTTGAGCACCACGGTATAAGAAAGACATAAGCTATTAGAAAGCATCCAAAAGAGAGGTATGATGATGGGGTAAGAGGGGAAGACATATGAGGAGCGGCTGAGGTCACTTGGCTTGTTCAGCCTGGAGGAGACTGCAGGGAGACATTGCAATCTACAGCTTTCTCACAAGGGGAAGCAGAGGGGCAGGCACTGTTTTCTTCTCTCTGATGACCAGCAACAGGATCTAAGGGAACAGCATGAAGCTCTGTCAGGGGAGGTTTAGTTTAGATGTTACGAAAAGGTTCTGCACCCAGAGGGTGCCCTCAGGCACATGGTGTCATTCTTGGGGTGTCCTGTGCAAGACCAGGAGTTGGACTTCCATGATGCTTGTAGGTCCCCTCCAACTCAGGATATTCTATAATTCTATGATTCTCTGAAGCTAGCAAAGGTCATGACCACAGCAGCTCCCTTTCTAGTAGCTTTCAATTCCCTAATGCACCAAATGCAAACATTGTCACTCCTGTCAAGAACTTTGTGGCACATCCCTATGGCAAATCCTATCACATGTTGGTGCCATAACCAACAGAAGCTGCTCACTGACGGACTAGAAATGGTGTCACTAGCACTGTGCTATTGTTTTCACTGAGGATTGCCTTTTATATATGTCCACAGATCTGTACAAAAAGGAAAATATATTTGACACTTAGCAGGAGGTACAGAAAGAACAAGGCCCAGTGTGGTAAAAAAGAAGGTGGGATTAGTGTATTCAGTGTTCTATTTGGAAGGCGTTGCACACCCAAGAGTAATTCTTCACAGGATGTAACAGAATGACAGTGATTTTTTGCTGTAAGGCTCATTCAGAAATGTTTGTCCATTGCCAGTGGAAACTGAAGTTAACTTTTTGGGTAATACGTAATTTCTTTATTATGACTAAAAAGATATGAAGGAGTGTACAACTGACAACTTCTGTTTTGTTTTTTTTTAACTCTAACTGTACAAGCTGGTCAAAACAAACTGTTGGCTTGGTATTTCAAGACAGTTTAAAAAATGAGTTAAAATATAAAATATAAAAAGCTCACAAAGTATGTGAAATCCAGTCCATAATATACATTAAAACCTGGATGGAATGTGAAAATATAAATTAATGCATTTTTGTGATTAATGAATGCTAATTATAACTTGCTAGAATATACCCACAGTTTATGATAAATGTTCAGCTAAATCTCTAAGATATGGTTATCAATCTTTTGCTCTGTACTCAATGTTGAGACAACTACTGACAGATTTGCTCCTTATGTATTTTAAAGTAGCCCCCAGACACCAGATTCCTGAGACAAAAAAAAAAAATGTTTTGAGTTTGCAAGATTAATTGCTTAATTTTGCAAACAAACTGTGAAAGTTAAGATCTCTGTGGTAGTATGTTGGGACTAAAGATCATTATATCCAAAGAGGAATTTTACAAATAAGCAAATAGCAGCATTGTTTGAAGCAAAGGGAAAAGGTGACTGAGATTTATAAAGTTAACTTGTTCTTGTGATGCCTTGGTATTTTACTGCATGTGGAGGAGGATTTGCAAATTCAGTGAACAACCCCCCTTATGGCAGTCTTGACCAGAGCTGAATGAACCATTGAGAACATTCCTTTGAATAATAGCGTTTTAATACAACATGAAATTCAGTAAACATATTTGCTGAATGCCTTTAACAGACTATCTGGTTCTAGAGGGAGTAAAATCTAAAATGCAACAAGTAATTTTAAAGAGATTTGCCAGAAAGGTTATCCTACACATATTAATCAATAAACTCTCAGCCTGATGTCAGATGGAGGCTGTATTTTCACAAGCACCAGTAGAGCATTTTCTGGGGGAAAAAACCCCCATAATCTTTACATATTACCGGTCCTGCTTCATACATTTCCTGCTCACCAGATCAAATTCTCCCAGCATCTTCATGTCCTTGTGCATATCAGTTGTTTGAATTTGCTCATATGCATGAATCTTCTTCTTGATGTGGTTTAAGCTCTGTAGCATCTAATGGCAGTGAGTTTCACAGCTGATCAGTTCATGAAAATTTTTAAGTGTGCAGCTTTTTAAAGAACAATGTTTCCTTAGTCTCCTGTGAGCTCCAAGTAGGAATTTGTGCCTGATAAGCATTTTCATTTGCAACGTGCCTTTCTCCCCGTAGAATGAGCAGTCCTAATCTTCTTTCTACCCTTTCTTATTGTCTTGGTTTTGGACATGGTAAGCTACACTGTTCTTGTCAAGCCACTGCAAAGGTTGAGAGCTCAGAGATAGAAGTGTGTCAGCTTTAAGTGTGCAGAGGGACTGCAAGGAGCATTTACAGTTTCAGTAACTCAGATGTCTAAACCCCATGTTTTTGTCAGTGAAAATGAGTTCAGAGGAAAAATAATGAATTCGAAAATATGACAAATAAACTTTAGTTTCCTTGTTTTAGCCCCCCATTTTCTGTGCCCCAACGAATGTATATGTTTCATTGTTTTCAAGACTTTTCTTTCAGCCTAACCAAAAGATATAGAAATAGGCTTTAGAAAGAGGAAAATAAGTGTTTCCCTTCCCTGAGATTCTGTTGTTGGTCAGCAAGTTAGGAAATACAATCCCAAAGGGCAAAACTAATACTAAACCTGGCAGCTTTGGCAACAGCTTTGGTGCATATGACTGGTAAATTTGTCTATTCTGCTGAAATGTAGTGTATTGAAATGTCAGTGTTCTCATGGCACCTGTGGGGCCAGAGAGGGAGTGCAGCCCCAGGGATTTTAACAGCAAATTGTGACAGTCAGTGCAGCTGTTATACTGCACAGTGAGGAGAAAAATTTCCATCAAATTTCTGCTGTGTGGGGTGTGAGTGGGAACATTTAAACCTTGTGTTTAGCTCCCAGATGCACAAACCACATGTCTGAGCTGACACACAGGGAAGTATTGTTCATCAGTTAAAAATTGGCATCTATTACTTCCTCCCTTTAGGCCAAACTGGGAACCATATTGTGACTCCTTAGGTGCTCTGGCAACAAATTACATACTGCCCCACGCTGAAGAAGTACTTATTAGCAGAAAGAGAAGAACTGTGCAATACAACAGAAACCTGGAGTACGAAATGCGATAGGATGAAACAGGTGGCAGGAGACTTATGTAGAAGTGTGGCTTTGAACTCTGTCGGATTAAGGGAATTAATGCATGTACCACTGCACTTGCTGCTGCCGCCATATACATTTGTGTCTTCTTTCCCCCCCAGTATTTAATAAATATTGGAAAAAGTACAGAACAAAATGAAAAAGTCCAACTCCAAGAGATATGTTGATGTTTACAAGACCTCAGCTGGACTGTGGTCAGAGCAGTTGCTTTGCCTTTGCTGATGTTATTTCCCAGGCTGAGTGTCCCACGTAAACCACAGCTGCGAGCAGGTGGCAGTGCATGTTCATGTGTGCTTCATGTAGGGGAATGGCCCCTCTACATATCTTGTGCCTTTTTTCACATTACACTGAAAACATAATTTACAATGGCAGGCAGGTATGAACAAGAATTTCACAAGACAAAAGCAAAACACTTACTGAAAACTCCTAGTGTTTTGGTATCTTTCCATGGTTATACTTGATATTTAAGTGTACTTTACAATGAAATACATCTTTAGAAAAGAGGTCAGACTGGGTGAATACATAGGCTAATTTCTTCTTCTTCAGATGAAAGCAGATTTTTTTCTTTTTTTTCTTTTTTTTTTTTTAAGTTTGGAAAAAGGTCAAGCCTCTCCCCCGTTGCTACATTTTTTTTCCAATGAGAATAGACTTGATTGTTCTCCAAACATTGTTTCCTGTTCTCCACAGAGGGGAAATGTTTATTCCTTGTTCCTAATAATCAGACATACTGTAATGACTGGCTCACAGGAAGAAAAAATACAGGAAAGTTAAGACTGATGATTAATGTTTTCTTTTTGCTGAAATTTTGAAAGCAGTAGAGCAGTGGCTGGTGTAGCAAAATATGTGTAATACATTGGAAAGTCTGGATAAGCTGAAGGATGTATATCAAATGCATAGGAAGAGTATAGAGAGGCATTTATTTGCCAGAGAAAATGAAAAAGAAGTGTTTTCTCTGTCATTGCTTGTCCAAGCAGGCACAAATCTTTTGGTGCGGTAAGAAGGGTACAAATATAAAATTGGAAGACCGTCATATCAATGCTATTCACTTAATTGCTTTAGGTTGGTTTGATTGAAATGATCACAGTGCATCATTCAAACGGTAGTTTAATGTGTCCCAGCAGATAGTTTAAAGTGCTGTTAGGCAAGATCTGTTGGAGTGACTGTTTCAGGATGTTCCTGAAGGCATAGCTATTCCCCACACGTCAGACCTAGAAAACCAAGATTTTGCCTGCAAGAGAGAGTTAGTCAGTTATACTAGCATAATTACCACTGGAGCCAAGGTGCACAGCTGTGCATACTAAAACTGCTCTTGAAATTACATAGGGTTAGCCAAAGCAAAATATAGCAGTTAAAGCCACAAGCCACATAGTTTTCCTGGCTTAATTTTTTGACATATATATGATGAAAAAACTTTCCCACACAGTCAGGACCAAATCTGTTCTCTTAACTTTTCCACCTCTATAGATCCCGATGGGATAAGCAACCTATTAGTTTTTTTCTAATTAAAATAAATGTGTTAGCATTTATAAATGCCTTCAGTGACCTACAGTTTTTCCCAATATGTTCAGTTCAGCATAGATTAATTTTTGTAGTGCAAATGGTTGAGTTGGTAGGATATCTCAGAATCAGTTCCCCATCTTTGAATATCCTATTGAGTCAGGGAAACAATAAATATATGTGAATCTCCACCATTATTCTACTCAACTTTTTATTTCCTGCTGTCAGTACTTACATGGGGCAGTGCTTCTCCAAAGTTTAAAAAAGGTCTCTTTTTCTGAATCTTATTCTCATTCTAACTGCTCATCTGTAACATTCACTTTCCTTTTCATCTATGGGTTTAGAGTAAATGTTGTTACTATCCTAAAAACCAGGTCCTCAGTTACTATTAGAGTATAGGATAAAAGTGATAATTCTATTGTTTAACCTTTTGAAATTTTTTTCACAAATCCTAAATATCTCAAGAAAAAATTCAGAGATAATACATTTAGAGTGAAGTGTAATCCTGCTCTTAAAAGTCCTTGTTTTGAGAATTTCTCTGCAGTTTTTCTCTTTTGAAAACTGTAAGGCAAATTAGGGCATAATTTATATATGCTTTATATTTTTCCCAGACGTTTCTATTCCATTCTATTAATTTAATGTTAATTCTCAAATGTAATGGATTTTTAATGGGTAGTCTAAATTAAGATATAAAATAAAACTAATTAATTAAAATGTAAATTACTATTGGAAGCAATGAAAGCAGCAATGAAGAGAAGGAAAATGAACAGGGAATCTAAAACTAACAAACATCAACAGAAAATAATGTTACTATGTGGCAAAGAATTAGGTTGATGTATTTCTAAAAGTTATCAATCTTAAAAGTCAAATCTCTGGAGGAAAGGGGAGTTCTGTAAGGATTTTATCTCTATATATAGCAAGAAAAGAATTACATTAATGAGAACTGATGGAAAAAGCCTAAATCTGAGGGAGAACACCAAAGTTAAACTGAATTTGCAGAACACTAGCTGCTACAAAATATAGTTGCAGTTCTTTTCTGAGGTGCTTATATCGGAAATCCAGCTGATAAAGCAAGATAGTGGGCTGTGTTTCTTCATGTTGATCTAATTCCACTAAATTTAAAGGATCACACTAAATTCAGTGCACTACATCATAGGGAAGGCACAAGCTGAAAGGCTTCAGAAAAAAAGCAGCAAAATGAGCAGAGAGCTTGGGTGTGAAGTAAGGGGAAGAAAAAAGAAAAAAAAAAAAGCCCAGAGCAGCATTCCTTAGTTATTCCATAATGAAAACAAGATAAGTGGTCTCAGCTTGTGAACTCTGGGGGACAGTGAACCTATATGCTAGTAAGAATGTAACTACGAAGAACAGGATGGCACCAATGGTGGTTGTGGAGCAAATAAAAAAATACCTAACAGTGAAAGTCAGTGCTTCTCGTCATGGCACACCTACCACATGAACTTGGTATGTGACAGAAACTAGTCCCACATCCCAGTTTCTGCCACCGCCTAACCCAAGCCGAGGCATGAGCCAGCACTGGCTTCTGCCCAAGTACCAAACCTGTGGCTGGAAGCTAATTCACATTTCCAAACTCTATCAGACCTGGCTCTTGGGTCCCAAGGTGCAGGCAGGCAGCACCCCTGTGGCACACAGGATCAATGCCATCCCCCTGTCTTCTTCCAGCACAGGATACCCAGACAGGAAACTTGTGTTTAGAGCAAAAATTTCATTAGAGGAGGACATGGAGCAGCAACCTAATCAGTGGATGCTTATTGCATATTGCAGTATTGGATCTTACCTCTAGATTGTACAGCAGAGGAGGGGAAAATAGACACCGTTTTTCTTCCTGCACAAGGGCATGATCAGGCACAGAGCCAGGAGGGGCAATACAGGCTGCTGCAGCTGTGGACACCATTTCTGGCAACAGCTGTAGATCGTGTGAGCAAACAGTAAGCCCTAAATTTTCATAAAACAAATCTAAATCTGTCACAGAGACAACAGATGAACTATGTATATATTTAATCTCTAACTGTTATGATTGTATAATATAAACATAGAAGATTTTACACATCAATATTTGCTATTATTTAAAGTTTCAGGATTACATCAAGTAGTAAAAGAAAAGCTGGTTGTAATTAGAGACATCTGATGGATGTACTGAACATAGAGTTAGATATGATTTGAGCCTTAGGGAGAACAACAACATAAATTTTAAAAGCAGTGATTAGGATGAGGAGGACAGGAACACACAAGAGTTAAGTAAATTGCAGTTATGTGACCAGTCTTAAAACAGCAACATTTCAACCTGAGATGAAATAGTCATGTGAAATTTTAGCAGCGTATTTTCTCATTCTAAAAGGTGATGCTTTGTGTAAGCAGCTGTGAATGTCTGTAATCCCTTCTAAGCCATGAGAAATAATTAGATCAGTTGACTCAGATACAACAGTGCTATTATTCATTGACTGGACTTACTTGTGACACTGGAAAGGTCTCAATTTTTTTAGGTTTATGGGGCTGAAAATGAGACTTGTAGAAGAAGCCACAGCCCTGAAAATGATAAGTAATGGTTCAGAATCAGGTGACAAAATGTAATGTGAGGATTTGGTGATTAACTAGCACAAGCATCCTATTCCTTTAGGATTTTGCTTCCTGCAGGCTTCCATCTGGCCTGTGTGCACCTCAACAGGGAGCCCTGCTGGTTTTGTGTTTATAGCAGCATAACCCTTGATTCAGTGGCCTTTGATAGCTCCCCTCTGGCTACCACACACTGCACATGTGCAGGAGATACACCAGCTGTGAAGTCAAACTGGCAGGGACTAAAGGCTAATGAGACTTTGTGTAGCTCCCAATTCTCACATCAGTGACGTGCTCCAGCAGCTCCTGCCAGCTTCAGCTCTGTCTTGCTGTGAAGCACTCCTTTACTGCATTCACCTTCCCTTTCAGTGTCCTCTGCCTTTTCTGTGCCCAACTAGTCAACACAAGCAGCTAAAAGATTAGAAGCACTTACACGGGGTGGGCTCTTTGGGAAACTGTGTTCAGGATGATATCTCTCCCTCAGGAAGCCTGTAAATCACTGGCATTTGGAAAACAGAAGGGTATACCAAGATTGTTTTAGATACAACTGGTTTCTATCTTTTCTCCTAAGTATCAACTACAAGCAAGTGAATTTATGGGATTGCATTAAGTGGATCTATTTTATGGAGCAGTAAGGCAGTTTTTAAAGGGAATATATTTTAAAGAACTTCTGAAATGGTAGCAACTCCCTTTAATTTCTTGGAATAGTTGATGGAAAAATGTAACAATCTTGTAAAGAAGTTTTTAAGGGATTATCATTATAGGGCTGAATTTGGCAAACATATATTTCTATATACCATCAGCTCAGAAATCTGTTTCTCATTTTGCATGTGTTGTATATGGCTGATGGATATTTTTTTATTTTCTCTGATATGAATTTATATTGAACAAATGGTGTTTGTAGCAACTGTGCTATGTAACATTGTAGCATCTTCAAATTTATCTAGTGAAAGAATTTTTTGGAGGATTCATTGTGAGGTGCTCTGAGAAGTTGGAATGCAAACCTTTTCTTCATGGTAAGAACTTCCATAAGAATACTCTTTTGACCTTGTACAATTCAAATAAAAGTATAGCTTTCAACACGTAGATGTAGGTGGTTTCTGGTGATACCTACCTGTCTGCTGACAATGTTTTGTATTTGTGCAATGCAAATGAGAACTTTTCCCAGACTCTGCTGGGAACTAAGAACAGAAAATAATGAAGGGCCTGTTGTGTATGCCAAAGAAAACTACAGGAATACTAGTAGCTGGGGGAAGAGGTGAAAGAGGCAGAAGTGACACATAAGAGCTGAGTGTTGTCATTGTTGTAATTTGCTTCTGGTTTTAGAGCTTCTTGTCATGACCAATCATTTACAAGAGGTTCGAACAAGTGGCCATCAGAGAATGCTTCACTAGAACAGTAGCAATGAGGTTTTGAAGGCAAATGTGCATTTTACCTATCCTACCACAGCTGCTGGAAAATTAATATCAGTGCTAATAAAGAAAAAGTCCCTTGGAATATTGGGAAGCTGCAGGGTTAGAAATGTGGGTTTTCTTTATTCTCTATAGAGAAAAGATCTCTCAGTGCTTTTTCTATCACTGCCATTTTTAAGATACTTGGATTTATAAGTCCCTAAGTTCTGAATACCACATATGTAAAATAAGTCCCAATCATTGCCATGTAAAGCAGAGCTGGAATCTATTTGCTGATGATTTATTTTACTACATGCACAAGACCTCAGGCTAGTGCAGTCTTCTTACTAGGTAGGTTGCATAACATCCTGCAGTGGATCTTTATGAAGTTTAAAGTCCATTGCCTTAGAAGTGAGATGGCTGGTGGAAGCGTATCACAAAAAGTTATTTAAAGCAACAATGACAAGCACCTAAAATAAACTGCAAAAATAGAGGAGTCTAAATTAGCCTCCTACATTTTTTTCGAACACCTAGATACATGGCTTCTGTCTTCTTTTCTCTAAGCACTCTACAGCTCCCACTGACCCTTCTTTCATTTGTTCACTTGAATTTAAAAGTTTCTACATATTTCAATATTTCAAAAATCTGACATTAAATTAGAATATTAAATGTAGAGTTATTATTTCAGTCATAACTGGACATTAAATACAAACAAAAGAGGAAAGCTGGCTCAACTTCATATCCATATCCATATCCATATCCATATCCATATCCATATCCATATCCATATCCATATCCATATCCATATCCATATCCAAAGAAAACATTATATAGTAATTATGGCAGAGAAGCATTTGAAACTGTATTGAGAGGGATTTATAATTTTTTGATAGCAAGGTCAAATACTATTAACCCTTTGCAACTATGAAGACATAGAATTTCTTAAAAATATTAGAAATATGCAAAAATCATAAGGAATCTTCATAACTGCAGAGCAGTTTCAAAAATCATGGTACCAAGTGAACTTTTCCAGAACTGAAATGTCTTCTGCTCAAACTATGAACTGGGTGGTTGCATAGTAAACACAACGGCTTTGTTAGTTGCTGTAATTAAAATAGCTAGAGTATTACAATAGAAGCATTTATGTTTAGCAGTATTTTTTCAAAGCTATTAGCTAAAAGATTGCTGCAGTCTTCTGTCACACACAGAAATGAGACCCTATTAGGTCAGCATGCCAATTCCCTTTTGATTCCTTCATGGAAAATGCTAGTATTTGCTGAATTCATCAGCTAACTGCAAATAAGAATTCCATTTTCTAAATACTTATTTTTGAATTTGCTGATGTAAACATTGGACAAAAGGTAGTCTTTTCAAGTTAACCAAGTGTTATCACATTCTAGGAAAGACCTCTGGAAATTTAACTATATTGAACTATGAAATCTTCTTGCATTTGATTGAGAAAGGTTATAAAGTGAGATGAATTGAAAGATCTGCTGTGGGATTGGATGGTAGATGCTGGAGGTGGGGTTTCGTCTGTCAGACAGCTCTGGCTACAGTGGGAACAGCCCTAGGCAGAGAAGTCTCAGGAGAAAGTGAGAAGAACCACTTGTTTTTTACCTGTGTCTACAACCATCAGTGAAGAAAGACTGGAGAGATGGGGGAAAATGGAGCTAACAGGGTTCTCCAAAATCTTAGGGGATTTAGTACCCCTTGCCTTTATTATGAAAAGACATTCCTCCCCCATTCAGTTCTGCATATAGCTCAACAAAATAGCTACTTCCCCTGCTCTGCTCCTATGAATAGCAAGTTATTTTTATTACCCTGAGTTCTCCATTTACAAAAGTGGAAATTCCTTTTAATGTTAGCAAATATTTTTAGAGCAGGTCAAGTGAGAATTAAGTGATTTTATAAGCATTTATTAGTAGTTCCTTATCTAGATCTGCTCGAGCAGCATGCTTCCTATTTTTCTTACTTGCATTATAAAAACCACCTAGACATTCTGTTATCGCCCTGATGTAACCCCCCAGGTAATCTGCAGGAAGAATGGCAAAATGATGCCATTTTTGAGGAATGACTACAGAGTACCAGTTTCAAGTTGAAAAAAATCTTTTAGATTTTGATAGTAACAGAGAATTCAGTGTATGAGATAACAATGTGTAAGGCTTTCAGAGGGTGATTGGGTGTTGCTCTTCATTAGCCTTTATAAGGCTAAAATCACATATTTATATAAGCATTGCATTAGTTGCAGCATGTGAAAGGAATGATTGGTGCACAGAACACACTTTGGAGTATCACTTCTACCGATGAGAAAATGAAGATGAAGGCAGGGGTAGGAATTTGCCTAGTATTTGTTAAATCCGTACTGAGTTCAGTAAGAGTACTGAAATTCAGTTTAAGAGTTATACCTGTTTGAGTGAGCCTGGAGGTTAGTATGAACTGACCACTTCTCATCCTTCTCTCTCTCCATCTTGCAAAGTACAGTACTCAGCTGCAGAGAACTGGTTAAATGAAGCTTTCTTTTTTTGTTGTTTTTATTTCCCTGTTTGTGCATTTCATTTGCTACATGTGCTACATTGCTTGATTTACCATAACAGTTTTGAAGATCACTTCCACCTAGACAAGGAGTATCTAGATTTCTCTGACAACCAGGACACATACTGAGGTAGAACTATTTTGCTCACATTTCCATAATTAAAGATAGATCAAGTCAAGAAAAGAACAGAAAAATTAAGACACCGAATTATTGTCTCTGACTTATAAAAATTGGAAATAATTTTGGTGAATTAGTTGTACTTATGTCATTTTCATAATGTCACAGACTTGGTATGTAGGAGTGGACAATTTGGCATAGGATTTGTCAGCAGATACGTCCCCTCATGAAGGTTAAAAACTCCTCTACTTGACAGAGGTAAAGTTAAGGAATGGGCCATTTTCCATGATAGAATGTGCCACAATAGAAGGATAGAACAGGCAATTCCAATGCAGAAAAAATAAACAAACACCTGAAATAAGTTGTGCAGTATAAAATTATTGTAATTTTCAGACCTGTGTTGGGTGAAAATGAAATTTTTCAAACATCTATCAACGGTTCATCTTGAAAATACAGATCAGAGACAAACACTATTAGTCCACTCTGTTCTCATTTCAGTTTTTCTTGTGCATGTGCCCATCAGATTGTCTCATTGGCTTTGATATTTTATAAGTTTATTATTTGTCTGAATAGGTTCTAAATACTCTGGTCTATTTTTATTGGACTCACATGAATGCTCTAGAACTTCTGTCAAGGACACATGAAAACAATGTGTCTCTGCTTTACTTTTTGTTCCCTCCATTTGATTATCTAAGACCCTGTGTCTAAAGAATAAATGGTATAGGGTAGTATAATGCCGTGTAAAATAAAAAGTGGTGGCCAGTATTCACATTCACTGTTAGAATTAGTATGAAATTATTAAGCTGTGTGCTGAAAAAAACCCTATCAACTACCTTAAACATACTGCTATGGTTCACAGTGCATTTTTCTATTAAAACTGGTTTAGTAAAGACTATGAAAATTTTTGAGTAGAATCACTTTTGCTCTTGTACCATCCTTTCTTCTTGTTGCTTCTATCATATCTTAGGTATTCAACTTCTACACCAGTAGCTTGTTCATGATCCATAATGTTCCTGTTCTTCTCACCCAGGAAAGGTGCTGAGGATGGGAGATTCTTTTCTAACTATCTTTACATCCACGCAAAATTGCAGGGACCCTATGATAGCTGGAAGGGTTTCTTCATGTATTAAATGCCCTGGATTTCAGGTCTCATGCAGTGTGGGTCTCTGGTCTAGTCGCTTCTGTGTGTTGCCATCATTAACACAAGATCAAGGCTTTTGTGATTTCGCCTTTGAGCTTTACTTATGTTTCAGCAGTTGTCAAAATCTAGCATCCGTTTTTTGCTCTCTATATATCCCGCTTGAAAATGCTGATTTAAAGGAAAACAGAGAAATTTACAACATTTGGAAATAACTGCTATGTGTGCTGCTAATTATGCTGAGGTCAGACTGGGCTGAGTATATTGAATAATTCTGAAAAGGTGACATCATATAAAATATATGCACTTCTCTGACCCCGCCACTGTTATTGCAGGTAATGTTTTGGGACTGAAAAGTCATTACAGTTGTGCTGAATAATCTTGCTAGAGGGCTGCCTTGGGCCAGTTTCATCTTGATCAGTTCTCATGTGTAAATGCACAGAGCTTTTTAATTCCAACACTGTCATGGATTAGTTGGAAGACTTATGCAGGTACAAGCCTATAGTCACACACTTAGCTAATTCCTTAATTTCAAGCTCTTCACCTGAGCAAACATCACACAGAAACCAGAAATGTTTTATTAGTTTCCTGATCTGACATATTTTACATTCCAGATGGTGAATAAGTTCAACTTTGAGTGATGTTCCCCAAGTGTATCTCTATCATTTATATCAGTGGTCTTCTGAAGATTTCCAATTGGAAGCCTTTTAGATACTTAGCTAGTTTACAACCATTTGGTAAATGTCAAAGGATGAATGCTGCAACTGGGTCAGCAGGTCAGAGAGCCAACAGGGCAGAACAGAAAACAATGTAAAACTTGTGACTTGTAACCCCTGAGTACCCTCTCCAAACAGACTTTTTTTCTTTGAAATGCCTGCCTCAAATTCAGTAATTCCTTTTGTGTTCTTGTGTTTTACCAAAATGTATAATGGCTTGTGGTGTTGAAAACTCCAATCAGAATTGCATTTAAAAGAAAAATATGAGCAATTCTTCATACACAGGTCACATTCTGTATGCAAAAGTATAGAGCATTAAGTAAAGTTCAAATTACAAATGTGTTTCACAAGTCAAACTTCTCCTGTATGTGGCTGGACACATCTGCTATGAATAACAAGTTTTGTAAATCACTGAAGATGGGAAAAAAAATGAGCATTCTCAGATCTCTCAAAAAATGCATTTAATCTCTTTACATTCAGTGAACGATGTTAGTTTTCAAAATTCAGTGTTTCTGTTGCTGCATTGGTCCATACAAAAATCTACAGTGGTGCCTTGTGTTTGTGGCTTTCACATCTCTGTTTAGCTCCTGGCACTCAATTACTTGATAGAAAAAATTAAACCGGAAGGATAAGAATAAGACAAAAATGATACAGGGGAGTCTTTCTGATGTTGGTAATGTGCTGTCATCTGCTTATACCTTTTACTTTAAAAAGTGGAAAACAAATATCCCAACAACTTGAGATATATACTTGAGTTTATAGAAATTATACAGACTGAAAATTTGGTTATTACAATGCATATCTTGTGTACTACTTAGAGAAGAGTTTTTGTGACCATCTTGACATGAAATACTTAAAGGTAGCTGTGAACTCCCTGTTTATTCCAATTCATGGGCTACTTATGGTCCCTTCTTTATCTTATCACAGTTCTTATGGCTATCTTTCCCAGCAGCTAGAAGAAACTACTAGGTCAGGTTGAAATTTTTGAGGGTAACATAGCTCTTTCTGTCTTACTATAGCTTAAAAGCAGTATCATAGATGATATGGATGACATAGGAAATTTTGCTGCGGCAGCACACTGTCATACTGAGTAGCAGCAATTTCTAAGGCACTGAGACCAGTGTGATCAGGCAGAACATAATTAAATCAATTCTCTGCAATGAATCCTAGGTACAAACAAAGTTGTTCCATGAAGATCTTAAAAACCAGTCAACAGAGAGTTAGACATTCAACAAGTGCTGATGAGGGCCACGGAGGGCACACAAAATCTTCCCTTGCTTTTGCTATGAGCAATTCTGCAGAATGTATCCTGACCTGTGAAAAAAGTCTGACGTTTTCACAGGCCATCAGGCTCTGTATCTAGTCAAACTACTGTCAGCACTACAGGGTCTCCATAAGTGGTGTCCTTAAACAGCATTGCTAATGTTCTCAAAATCCATTTTGTGAAACCAAGCCTATCTAAAAATGAGAATTTCTTCTTCCCACTTTTTCATCAATTCATTCAATTAACATTAGAGAAAGTTCTAAAAGAACTGTGTTTTATTCATGCATCCCATAATTGCGCAGAAGCATAAAGCTATGAAATTTCTGGTTAAATCATGACATGCTGTAGAATTCACAAACAACTCTACCTTGTAACAGTCTGTGTATCCTGAGATAGTACTAACTTACTGAGATAGTACTGAAATAAAAACCCTGGGTGTGTCTCCTTGCTTTAAAGTGGCTTCTAAAAACACATCGATCTCTTTCTTTATATCTATAGCTCTGTCAAGGAAACAACAGACAATCAGGAAAACATTTGGAAAAGTTCATTATCCAAAATTCTGGCCTAATAGAGATATTTCTACATTTTATTATAACAATTTTGTGCATATGACCCGCAGAGTAGGCTTCAAATATTACAAGCAATCACATTTATTTCAGGCATGGCAAGATCAATGTAGAGGTATTACCTGGTTGCGTTTATCCAGGTTCAGCAGTTCATATACTGAGTAGTACTCCAGTACCACAGGACCTAAAAATAACATATTCTTGGTGCAATCAGTGCTGTCAAGAGATCTGTAAAAAGAAAGTCTCAGAGCTTGGTGACCAAAACAGGTGCTTAGGACAAGGCTGTTATAAAAATGGTGGAGAAGAAATTAGGAGGAATTCAATATATTTAGTATATTTAAGTCCCACCCCCCTTCCCCATTCTTCCAGCAATGAAACCCCAAACCAGTCACTCAGAGGTAGAGATTACCCCCGCATGCAATGTTAGCACTGTATTTAAAGGCTGAAGAACATGGGCACAGAGCACACAGAAGGACCAAGCAAGGTACTTGCTCTTCCAGGCTCGTGTCTAAGCGAGTTGAAACTGAGCTATTTACTGTTTAATATTTCCCTAAACTATCTTCTCATTCTAACACTAGTCCTATGTACTTGATCTCTGTAGTTTACTTGGATGTTGAAGGCAAATATACTTTGTCAGACATGATTCAAAAAGATCAGAAGTCATCACTGAAACACTTAATTCAGTAGTAACTTCAGTCTACCTATGGAGTATGCAGTAAACTTTATGTTCAATATTTCATATCTTTTGGTAGGTAAGGATGATTTTTAAAATCATATTTTGATCCTGAACTAAATGTTTTTAAAAGATGTGTTGTCTCAGAATCAGCTCTACCTGGACTTTGAACATGTCATCAACTAGTCCAAGTACAGCCTTTGACTGGAGGACAGAGATGTGTTCCAGAAAATGAGTGAATTTACATTCAGTAGCAATATTAGTTGCTACTGATAGTTCTTTGACTTCTGAGGAAGTTCTCTAGTTGCTAACAGTAAACTGTGAACACAACACACCATTCAAAAGATGTAGATATTGGAGAACATTTTACAACTGCTTCAAAACTAAAACTTTTTTAATGCATTCTTTTTAGATAAATGTGAAAATACAGAAAATGACAAGGTGAACTCTGAAGAAGTAATCAAAGGATACCGGTGTTATCAACAGGTAATTTACAGGTAATTTTAAAGTACATGTTTTTATTTCCGAAGATTCCATAAATGACTTATACATCTAGTTTGAGATTGAGATGCATGTAATGCCAATAATACACTAGTTTATTGGACTCAGCTGAAGAAACAAAAATTGGCAGCTAAAGAAGTTTTACTTCGTGGCCGTTGGCATCTTTAATCAAATATATGTCAAAATGTTTCTCAGCTTTCTGACTACACAACAGGGAATGGAAACTTCTATTATTCTAAAGACAGCAGTGAAGGTACAGTAGCAACATTTGACAAATTTAGGAAAAGAACTACACCACATTTATTGAATTCTCAAATGTAAGTTCTTGAACACCAATTAGTTTAGAAATGAATGGAAAATTAAAATTACTACCTGTCCATACTCTTAATGTGCTGCATTTTGAATTGCCCATGTTAAATAATAGAACAAAAAAATTATAGATTATGAAATTTTTTCCAGCTCAAAAGGAAGCAGAATGCTCACACCATGATTATACTAAATTTTAATTCAGATACTGAGTATTTGTAAACTTCTTTCCACTACAAATTTTTACACTAAGAATCATTCCAGAGAAAACTGTTAATACTTAGAAAGATTCAACTTATTTTTAACATTGTGATGATAGAAACAACAGTTTCTAGATCTTGAACATACATCTAGATGTATCAAGAATACAGAGATGTCTATTAACTTTAATAAAAGACAAGTCATGTGATTTCCATTATTAGAGCAAAAGAGCAATTAATCTTACATTTATGTTCTGCAAAATAGATTAGAAGGGAGCCTTATCATCTCTCTTCATAGGAAATTGGTGGGGTTAGATTCCTCAGCAGTATGTCTGGAAATTGGCAGAAATTAGGCAAGTGGCCAACATCAGATCTGTGTTGAATCAGGACTTTGATCAAAGTGGTGTTACTGCAGAGCAGAACTCTGTCAGTCCTAGACTAGTAGATCTGCTTGGAAAGTTAGCAGGAAAATAACAATATGAAATCTCTAACTAACTACAACTTACAAGGACTTTTTCTGAGGCATATCCAATCAACTGGTAAATTAATTGGGACCACTTAGGTGCAAACTACTGCACTGATTATGAGCACTATAGTAGCATTTCCTACTTGTGTGTGATTGGCAAGATGGAGACAGGAAGTGTGGTCAGGTACTAACATCCATACAAAAAACAGGGCCAAGTACACACATGCACGCACACTGGCTTTTCTATTCATTACTACTGTTCCATGATCGCTGATCATTTAATAGACAATGAGAAAATACTCTGAAATCCATTCAGATTATAGAAACAGACACCTGTGAAAGAAAATATAGAAACTTAATATGAAATTGAACTAGTTTCATTCACTCCTCTGTCCCCTTCACTGCCACCCCCAGAACAGAGCTGCCTAAGTTTTCACCTGTTTTGGGAAGAAGAAGGAAAAAAAAAGTTGTCTTTTGTTTAGAAGTCTCATTGTTATTTTTAGCCACTCGAGAGAAGAATATTTAAAATAATGTAAGTGTTCTTTTCCCTTCAGCTACCACATAAAACCTTTGAGAAATTTCCTCCATGTACCATTGTGAGGCTCAGCAGGAGTCTGAGTTGCTGAGCAACCATTTTTCTTATTAGATGTAATTCATCTTTTAACTAGTAGAAAGAACTGCTGATGGACTGACCAGAGAAGAAAAAAGCAAAAGAACAGGAACTACTAACTGCTGAATCGAGCATCTATAATATTAACCAATTTTGACATATAAGTAATAAATATTCATAAGCAAAAATAACCCCTCCTTATGAATTGTATCTTAAAAGCTTACCCGCCTTTGAAAACTACCTTTGTTCCATCAGTGTGTTTATGAAGTTTTGATAATACTGCCTTGTTGGGTCAGCACACTGCCTAAGAAACAAAGGATAATGGGCTAAATTATGTAGGCATTTACATATGTCCAACTTGCATACAAGTTGTTAGTAAATGTAGGATATTCCTGATACTTACTAGTTATATTGCAATTGCCTTTAGAAGTCTCTTCAAAGCTTGCTAATACACCTGTGAGGAAGGAATAGGGAAACTGTCGTGCTGTGTGAGCACTGCTTTGGTTCTACTCACAGTATTTGCAGCAACAAACTGAGCATTTGCCCAGGGCAATTAGCTGTTGTAGCCTTTCTGGCTGTTCTGCTTTCCTGAAGCTATGGGAAATCATGAGGCTGGGGAATCCTGGATTTTGGAGTGCTTGTATTTTGATGGATAAGGTTCTTGTCCAAGGAATTCAAAAAAGCAATGACTTCGCAAAAAGGGAAAAACTATCTTGACAGAGTCCGACTTTGGGAAAAACTATACCAAGAATGAAATGCTAAAAATGAATGGATGAAGAAAGATTTTTTTCGCATTCAGCATATGTGCCTCGTTGAGCTGAATCCATGACCCTGCTTCCCAGACACACATAAATTTATATGGCTGCCAACAGTGTGCTACTTTTCTGTCAGCCAGTTCCCAGGGTGTGGCACAACCTTAATACAGGGCACAGCTTTCAGATCTCAGCTCTGTGGGCTGATGTAGCCCATGTAGGCATGCACAAGGAAGAGCAGAATTAATTTTGCAAGATCCCAAGACCATCTATGTTTAGTCACTGAATGATGGCTGTTGTCACAGAACTTATTCATTGACTGTGAACGATGACTGGGAAGACAAATTTGGAAATAATAACTTACCCTTGGAAACACAGAATCAGCTTCTAGAAAAGGTATTCTGGTGTGGTGGTGGCAATTTAAGCCTTAAGTTAAAGCCTATACTCAGTAGTGGTCAGAATGACAAGTGTCACAAACCCTCACATATTGAAGGCAATTTACAAACTAACTGTGGTAATTCTTAGATTGATTTAGCAGCTTGACAAATGCTTCTGTTCTTTACTCTTCATAAATGTGTGTATGTACAGAAATTGTTAATAGTCACTGAACAGCCAGATGTTCTGGATTTGTAATAGGGTTGTTGTTCTATCCAAGTTAGTTTAATTTGTATTTCCAGTGGCAATCCATCAATTTGCATTAATTTCCTTTGAAGGCAAGGGAATTTTCAATCAGTTTCATTTTTTTCCTCTATTTTCTGCTTACTGGCACAAAAAAAAGAACTTCAGGTGGGTTGGTTTTGTTTGTTTTTTAAACTAAACACAAGCCATTTTCGATAAAAAATTTTGCACCTTGAATTTACCAGAAGAAGAGACTTATCTCTTAGTAAACATGACTGTTCCATGAGCTCTATTACCCAAGATTTTTTACTGGGAACAGAAGCTGAAGGAGATGAAGAAATCATATTTTTTTTCCCCTCTGAAAAATGGATTAACATATTTGATCATTTTGCTATCCATACTTATTAGATGAATTTGGCTATTAGAAACCAGGCTTCAGGTCTGACATGAATGTTACTAAAAAGGATGAAAAATGTTTTTTCTCGTGGCTGTTGCAAGATATCTTTAGTCGTTGTTACTTGGACAACTTGTGCAGTCGTAACTGCTTTACATATTATCACTGAGGACTTAATCTTGAAACTGCTGTTGGAACTAGAGCAGTATGAATTGAATTATAATTTTTATTTGTCAATCTAGTAAGCAGGAGTTGGAATCAGCTTGTCATATAAAAACAAAAAATTGTAAGCAAAACCCTTGTTCAATAAATAGTAATTATTAAGAAGGCAAAGACCTTACTCCTGTCACCAGTAGTGACACAGAACCATTTTTTTCATGGAATTAAGTCTGTGAGCTAAAGAGGAAAAATGCTGAAATTCTCTAATAGCAAAAAAATATTGTGTCCTTAACATATACAAAAATACCATGATACTTAGGAGAATATTAAACTTAAGGAAAAGGAAACCATGTTCATCATTCATATCCCTCCTACGGAAGCTGTGCTATAATTGCAGTTTGTACTAGAGTTAAGCCCAAAATAGTACTAACAATGGAAGTGGATACCAGTGTCACTTTTTCCCTTGAGCATACAAAGGCTCTAAATGCCACATAAAGCAGGGCACTGAAATGTAAACTTTAACCACGGGATTTTTTGACCTTTTGTCTATTCTTGTTTTGCTCTTGGCAAAGCTTTAAAGAATGGCTAACTTATATCTACATTTAAATGTGGGTTAATAGGAAAAATGTGCAAGGACATTGATAGCATAATTGAAATAAATTGAAGTGCATCTTATCAGTAAAATACTCTTGTTTGTGCTTATTTTGGAGTGGAGAAGGTACAGGCACTTCCTGCTGGTGCTTTAATCTTTTCCAATAGCCAGTATGAAGTCCTATTTGAAAAGTGTTAAATACTTGCCTAAGTTTTGTACTTGTGTGTGCACATTTCTATCATCATGCATTGCATTATCTATTCACTATACAGAATGAATAGATAAGGAAGTTCAGCTCTAATGGAATATGTGATGTGATCCATAGGAATTTAATGGTCAAAAACATTTCTCAGATCAGCCTTTCTTGGGGCAGCAAAAATATAGGCAGTCTCCAAGAGTTCTCAAACATATTGTTGGAATCTCCTTTGTTGGATGGATTCTTGCAGTTGCCCTGGGAGCAAACTGTAACATACAATTCACCAAACTATTCTCTTCATTCTCCAAATCCCATTGGTACCAATAAATGAACCTAAAGTTCTAAGGGCACTTGAAATTGTATTTTCTTTCTGATGTAAGGTTTCAGGTCTTGGAAAACACTGATGATACTGAAGAGGTGTCATGAGCAACCGAATGTTAAGGAAGTTATCTGTGAGCAATAAAGGCTTTCATTCATCCTTGAGCTTTATCTCAAGTATACCCCGTTGTCAGCAAGATGGCAGAAGGATACTGCAGTTAGGAATATTATTAGTATATCCCACTTAGTTGGAAATTTGTTGTGTGTGTGGTCCCCCCACTGAGCAAATAGCAGTAAGCAGGAGAAAGAACAAGTTCATTGCTGAGAACTAATCTGAATTAGGTCAGAAAAAAGAATTTCTAGCATCTAAATTTAAACTGATGTTTTATAATGTGTGCTGAAAGTTGGAGAACTGTAAAGGAGCTTGTTTTATTAAAAACTGTGTTGCCCAAGAAAACAGTGAACTGTCAAAATGCTCATGTGAATTTAAACCATGTTTTTACTGGATAATATCAAGGAGAAAAACAAAGGTATTCAAGCAGAAATCACACTTTTTATAATAAAAGTAATTTCCCAAGAAAGATTAATTTAAGAATATTAATAACAGAAAACCCCTTCTAATTTTGAAAGTACCCCTCTAGAAAGACAGTTATCTTGAAAATCAGAAATGGGCATCTGGTATTAATTTTCTCAAGTGTATTGTAAAAGCTGTTGTGAAAGCAGTGAGTGCCAAAGGAGATACCTCTTTAAAATTCTTGCTAAACAATATTTTCATTAAAAAATAGGAAAAAGGCTTTGTCTTTAATTTTGAATGAGTTCCTTGTTCACACTGAAAAAGTTAACTCTGGCCAGCATGGGAATCACCTACAGAATTGCTTCTTTAAAAATGCTCTTATCAATATTAAAATATTTCAATAATGATAAATTTTATTAACTATTTAAAAATCATGTAAATTTTGGCTTTTCATTAAGTCAATAGAGCAGAAAAACTTGTAATTCATAAGCCTCACCTTGTGTCCTTTTCTATTGTTGAATAAGAGTAGACAGTAGCTTCTAAGTAGTAGAAAATAAATATATAACTAGGCAATGCATTTCTTAGCTGTTTCAGGCCTTCTTGCACATTTCCATGACACAATGTCTGCAAGTACAATGGCATAATGCCCACTGGGAAAAAGACTGGAATGCTATTTGTTCCCAAAACTGCATTTCCTTGTAAGGGAACAGGCTCTAACTTGGCAAACAGTTTCCAACATTTCACTGCATTTTCAGATAAAATCAACGTTGTCTTTTTTTATTATTGTTTTTATTTCTTTTTCTTTTTAAGATGTGAGGATTAGGGAAGGAAAAGTAAACATCTTTCTGTTGCTGGTAATGCTGAACACAGAGGAGATTCTTTCACAGATCTGAAAAAGTTCCTTTTTACTCGTTAATAAACAAGCCACGTCAAGAGTTATTTCTTAATTTATATAAATAGTTACATATTTAACCCTAACAACTACTTCGAGGCCTTCTAATAAAATGCATCCTGAAGCTGCATTGGTACAGTGTAATACAGAGCTTCAATGATAAGAGAAAGCATACAGCCTACTAATGCATGCTGCTCTATAAATGTTTACAGGATAATAAACACCAGACTTAATTGCGTGGTCTGACAAAATATTTATTAAATTCATTGCAGCTGACTGGTATTGCTTCCAGCAATTCCAGAAATGGCCTTGTAGGAAAGAGCTGAAAAATTTTATACTGCGCTGATTGATACTGCCTCTGAATTTAGATCCAAAGTAACCGTTCAAACATTTGTTAAATGCTTGTCATTATTCTCTTTGCGGGAAATATTCCCAAGGCCTAGGATAAAGCCATAACATAACATGAAGCATCATCTAGTTTCTTTGGAGGTTAGAATTTTCATAATGTTACTTGACCAAAAAATAATTTAGCTAGACTTTTAAAACAGCTTCCCCCTTTTGCTGCGTAACTCCTCTTTATGGCAAAGGGAAGATTTTAAAAACGGATAAGATTCCAGTGAGGAGGAAAGAAAAATGATGGAAAATAGTTCCTGTTTTTAAAGCAACAGTAGGTCAAAAAAAAAGCAGAAGCAGAGGGAGATTAGCCCAAGGGAGCAGTGCTAAGGAGCAGACTGAAAACCAATTAAAAAAATCTGTGATTGGAAGACTGGAAAATAAATTTGGGAAATAAAACTGAATGGGACAAAAGGTTCTGACCATAAATTGGGCTGAAAAATGAAAAGGTGAGGTCGTAGCTGTCAGAAACATGGATTATGATACTCTGGTGAAGCAAGTAAAATAAGCCACTGGGCTCACACCTAACCTCCTACCTCAACTGTTACTCTTGCTGTACGCTCTTTCCTCTTTTGTAGGCATGCAATATATCCAGACTTTGTAAGCAAGCTAAAGGATCTCTATTTTTGCTTGGAGAGATGACATTCAATATATGACTTAAATGAAATAAGAATCAACCAGACACAAAGCCTGGAAAAAGCTGATAATTCCTTAGATTTATCTGTCATTGTTATTGAAAGCTGGGCCTGAGCCCTCTCCTGGGTACACCTTGAGCAGTATAGTGATGCAGTAGGCTGCAGGGGGTCTGTGTTCCACATTTAAAATTAACCTGTATAGATTTGAAGGCTTTCCATGGAAATAAGGAGTTTGCATGATCTCTCAGTGCTGCTTCAATATCTGTCCATACACTAACGCGTAAAATCCATCCATGAAACAAGCAAATAGAAAGTTCTCAAACATCTCAAGGTCTACTAATGCTCAGTCCTATACCTTACATGTCCTTAGCTTACAGCTGCATGTATACAAAAATAGCCCTTGAAAAGTTTACCTAATGAATCAGTTCAGTGAAAAAACACTTTACAAAGGGGCATACAAAACCTTTATTATCCATTTATTCCTAATAAAGGAAAAACAAATCTTTAGGAAACATCTGGCTTCCCAGAATCTGTAGGAAGTTGGTTAACTCCCTCTACAGCAGCTTAAGAAGTATTTGTTAGCTTGAATAGCAGTATTTTAATAAAGCAGTAGGCATCATTTTGCTCAGGGAAATTGCATTGACATAAGACACTCATAAGACACTCATGAAAAATAGACATGTTTACTCAGTGTGCTGTTGGAGCAGGGAAAATAGTGTTAAATAAATATGATGATACTGAGCAGTGTGAGCTGATACTGAGCAGTGTGAGCTGATACTGAATACAATACAGCTAAACTTCAACAGGGCAAGTAGCCCATGTTACCACCTCTGTTTACAGCTAAGCCTTTGCGAAGACAACATTTGAACTCAGCCCTACTCAATTATGTATAATTAATACAAAATTAAGTACAGGTGTGTGGGGGAGTAGGAATGGGATGCTGAAAAAGGGCAATTTCTGATTTTCATCCAGAAAGTGACAGCAGCAAAGCTCTGATTTTAAATGGTATTTCAGAAGTTTGAGAAAATGCTGTCTCTTTGGCAAGACAGTCGTTTAACAGCTGAACCATGGAAGAAGTTCCAAAAGGCATTTCACAGCTGAAAGGCTAGCCACATCTGTTAGATTCCGGCCAGACTTCAGAAAGAACCCAGTTTTATGATGTTTGCTGCCATCTAGTGCCTTTATTTCTGTTTCCACCCTTTGAAAAAAGTGGCCTATTTCCTTCACAAATTACTTCAGAGGATAAAGTGGATGTGAGTTCACTACTCTTAAGCTGACGCTGCAGAGAAACACAAACTAAATTATGCTTTCCATAACTTCAGGAGCTTGCTTGGTGTAGAATCAGGATAGAAGGTCCTTCGAAGTGGTAACTGCAAGGCTCTGCTAATGAGTCTTGTTTTATTTCAACACAGTAACAAGAAATATCATTTCATGGAGACTGGAAAGGGATATTAGAACTTATGAATCAATTTCAATTTTTAATATGGCTGTTGGAAAAAAAATCCTGAACTGAGTGATATTTGGGAGCATTCCAAGATTTGGACACATGCAAATAAACAAACACCTAAAAGCACTGCCTATCAGCTAAATCAAAATGAGGGTGTCTTGCCACAAAATATTGTTTCAACTTCACCCCCTGTTATTGTCATTATGGTCATAAAACTTGAAGTACAGCTGGGATTTAGCCTAGAGGTAATACATCACCTAAAGAACACTAATAGTTTACAAATTATGCAATAACAGTATCTTTCTTTATTTCATAAAAGTATCACCAGATAGGTTCCTTGCTATAAATGGCACATATATTAATTACTTTGTTTGCACCATTTAAGAAAACATCTTTTAAAATGGTTCATAACCTCCAGAAATATTTTCATTTATACTGACTTTGGGGAAATGCAACATTTTAGTAAGAGCTAATAGACCGTTGTCAAAGTATTTATTAGCTTCAAAGTCAAGGATCAGAAGTCTATGAACAAGGGGAAATTAGATCTGTATGTAAGCTTGTAGCTTTCGTAGCACTCAAGTCAAATGAGGTAAATAGTGACCCTAAACTCAAATGGGTTGTGTATTCACATCAGTTTTGCTGATCTGGAAGCCAGCGTTTGCAAAGCCAACATAACTCCCTACATCCAACGTCCTAGTCCTGTATGTTCGGCATCCAGGACAAAAGGTATGCTGTTGAATCTTCTCTCCTTTCTGGTAACTTCTTCTGATTTCCCTCTGTCAAAGGCTTCCATTTACCCTCACACACCTCTGAGTGTCTCCCTTCTATTGCTTGCTGTTCATTTTCCTTATTTTTCAGTCTTATCTCACTTATCACTGTACACCAAAGCAAAAATTTTCCCCCCATTGCAGTGTGAGGCAGTCCAGAGCTTTCCTCTTCCAGCCCTGATGCCTGATGCCGTGTTGTAACTGTGGGGAAAATTTGGACTCGTCCCTGCCATTCCAGACTGCAGCGTGCTGTCTCTGACTGCTGACTGAACACAAGCTCCCCAGTCACACCATGGAGCTCTGGGGGGGGGTGGAAGATGCTTGACAGTTTTCCCTGTTCGGTATTTGGCAGCTACCAAGTCTTTTCTGAATCTCTATCAACAGCCATTTCTGAAGAGTAAAAACAGTCAAATGTGGAAGAGAACACATTCAAACTCTGAACAAATATTTGTCTTGGGTTCCTACTTCAGAGGATGCAGTCAAGACCTTTAGTGAAATGGTAAAAAAAAAGGTTTTGTTAGGTAAAGGAAATATATGACCTCATTTTTAGGAGTTTTAGACTGTCTTTGCACATATGAGTCCAATGAATATCATTTTACAGTTACTGAAACAGTAACAATTGAGTAACAGAATTCCTGTTATGCTGTAAGATCAGAATCTATGGCCATAATTTACAATACCACTTAAAAAAAAAGTTAATTAGAATTCCTAAATCCTTTCAGAGTTTCAAGGTTTTTTACTTTAAAAGTCTTGCTATACCAACTGTTGAATCTTATCTGAAAACATTTCAGACATTTATAAATATAGTAATATACATTATTACTATCCACAGGGCAAAGCTGTAAAATACTCGGGCTAAGAATCTTTCTGTAAGTATTTTTAGTATCTAATAAAATGATTGATAATAAAAGATTATTATGGCAGGAAGGTTTTCTGAAGAATCACTAAAATAATCTCAGTTTATATTGCGTGTTTATGAAGTGAGCCCAAGTATGTATATAATTATAATAAACATAAGAAATCAGAACTGAGCCTTCGAGGATCTATCTGGAACATAAATTACTTGAAAAGGATGATACTCAAAAGGGTGTTTGCAACAGGAAAATAACTGTCCCCAGTTGTCTATTCATGACACCGGAGGGTATACATGAACGCCGGAGAGCTCTGGTTAATGGGTGCTACTACTTCAGCACAGCTCTTCAACAGAGGCCAGTCATAAACAAGTGCCAGTATAAAACAATTTTTCTTTGATGGTGTAATATTATTTTATACACATAATATTTTATACAGAAGAAATAGGGCCAGAGCCACGAAAACAGTTCTGTTTACCATATTGGACTCATGTAGCTAGGGCAAACTGAGCAATAAACGCAATCTTGCTGAATAGCAGTAATTTGTCCGAAATCAAATGATCGCTGTTACATTGCATTATTAATGCAATTAGTGTCTGTTCTCACTTAGTGCATGTTAATGTGGATTTACAATTAGAGATTAATTGTTCATATTATGAATTTCTATTTTTGTAAGTCAAAGCTGTTCTAGAGTAATGACACATGCAAAAATACAAATCACATTAATTTGCATTCCTTTACAAATAATAAGGGTTTTTTTTAAAGGCAGTCCTTTTCTGTGTACTTTGCTTCAACTGACCAGGTAGCAACTTATGCACTGTCTTTTACAGTTTGGTTAAGGTGGTTAACTATTAAAAGTTATATTCACAAATGTAGTTGTGGTCTAATTTCCATTTAAGAGGCATTTCTAAGGCTTGCACATGCTTCATGAACACTTCTGAATCTTTATTGCTCATGATTTGGGAATGCTTTAGCTTGTCAGTTTAACCTCAAAATTCTAAGAGAATACCCTTGCATTGGGCCAGCCCTGGTTGCCTGTGAATTTCATTTTATACAATATGCTACTGACAGAACAAGTACAGCCTTTATTTGTACTCCTATTCAAGCTCATTTAAAACATTTGGAATAATATTGCATTTTGGGGTCAGCCTTTCCTATTGAGATCTGTTCGGCTTCTATTTGTGCCTTATCAACAATTTTGAACAAGGGCCTGGAGTGCTATATATGTCTCAGCTTATCCTTGCAGATTTGGATTAGATCAGGCTTTGCTTTAAGTTGGTCAGGAACCTTGCTGCTTCACAGAGTATGTGTGGGTAAAGTCATGTGAATGATAATAGTACTTGAAAACTATAGCCAGAGCAGGTTCTGTAAACTTCCAACAAGTCTGTCAAAATTAGACATCTCTTTAACACAGAATCATCATACCCAGACGTTGTGCAAATGCCCAGCACAAATAGCCAGGACACAGTCACAGGAGAGGATAATATTTTGGGGAAAGTAAGCATATCCAGATGATTTCAGTAAAGGTCAGATTCTGCAACTTTTCTTGATCTATAAACAAGAAAAGGTGAAGCACAAGTTTTGAGACCCTTCTAGTGTAACTACTAGCTAAATACTGTCCATTCTGATTCTCAAGAATCTGTTCCTAATCAACTATGAACACCAACATGCCCCTTTTTGTTAGGATCTCTGTTAAAGTATTTAGAAAGTCTGCTGAAAAAAGGGCCTTGAAAGCACAGGTACTTCTTCCTAGGATGAGATTCACACTTAAATGCTGGAAAAAAGAGTTTCTCAATTCCAAAACCTACTACGATTGGTTATCAATACTCAACTTCACATTTTTACTTTCAGCTTCTGTGGTACATCATTTGCAGAGAGAAAAGTAATTTTTGAATCTTTCCCTGAAACCCTATGCTATTACATTTATTGGTCATAATATTATAAAATTGTCAATCCAAAAGGTTGTGGGAGATTGAATATCATAACTTGAAAATGCAAGGCATTTGATGGGCTCCTTTATATCCTTCCCAAGAGTACAAGTACTTATTTTCATCTCTGACCTCCTTCTTTCTTCTGTCCTTGTGTATACTACTTTCTCTGCACACAGCCCTTTCTCTGCTCCCAAACCCTTTTCCTTATTTTACTGATCTCATTTAGAAGAATGCTGCATATTTGACCTGCAAGGATTTGGATTGACCAGAAGTTTATCAGCTTTGCCGTGGCTGGTTAGATACCTCATGTCTGGAAGGGAATGAAAAAATGTGAGAGAAACATTGCTCCCTCTGGACTATTTATATAATTCTAAGTTCACCTGGCAACTTCTCTAAAAACATGCCTTAATGACTAAAAATATATAGATGAAATGATTCTCCTCTTTAAACACAATTTATCAGAATTTATATATACTCATATATATTTTTTATCAGCTCTTACTGTAATTTGGTGAAGTCTGAAACTGAATTGCTTTGGTCAGATGAAAATACCACCCTAAATTTTGAATTGAACCAGGTGTTTGTTTTGAGCTGGATGTGCAGACTCTCTCATTTGTATTTAGGAGAGCAGTTGGTGGAATTTCTTAAACCTCTGCAGTAGAGATATAAAATGTCAAAAATGTAACTCACAAAAGGAACTTAGACTCTGTGCCTTAACCAGGATTTTTTCATTAAAATAATCTGCAACCTCAAGTGTTTGGGAAAACTTTACTGCTCAGAATACAATTCTTGAACTGCAGCCAGTAAGCAGCTGCTAGTACTTTTGTTGAGAAGAGCATTTTAACCAATTTCAGGATATGACTCACTGAGGTGATAATCATTCACCTCAGGCAGGTTGTTTATTGTGGAAAGTGATTCAAGCAACAAAAGAGAGCCCTGAAGAAAATCCACTGCAAGCTGGGCGTCACAGCCCTGCAGCAGCCACATGTCCCAGGTTACAGAGACGGTCACGGCCTTTTGTTTTGTGGCTGGGGTGCAGGTGTATTCGGAGACCCCTGACAACGTCCTGCATCTTCTGGTGCAGGTTTCTGACCAGGAGGCAGCTTTCTGAGGTTAGTTCATCTGGCTGGATCAGGGTGACAGATGGCACTGAGAAGAGGCAGCTAGGTATAGCTACTTACTTCCTTTACACTTTGGAAAGCAAATAAAGAAGTCAACTGAAATATTATGACAAGTTCAGTCTTATAATTAGATATAAAATGGTGTCTGTATTTTGGATTCCTGATAATGGAAGCCAAAATGTTTTCTTGAGCACTGGAGGGCACTGCAGCACTGAGGAAAAAACATGCTTCAAAATGACATTCCAGAAAATAATGACTGTTTGCAGAAATAAGGAGGGGCTGGGGGGATCAGAAGGCAGCAGAGAACCAATCATTCATTACTGATTTGGCACACTCAGTTTCCTTTCAGCTGGAAGTGTTACAACTTTATATAGCCCTGCAAAGGGCACAGCCAACCTCTATGTAGGCAGGCTGTGTAGACTCAGATATGTGCCTAACATTCCCTTTTTAAGTAAGCTCATTTTCCTTGAGTACTTGATTTTTTTTTTTTTTAACGTATTACAGTATGTTTGAAAATTCAGTGAACAAAATACACAGTTAACTCTACCCACCCAAAATACAGATCCCAGTAGACTGGGAAAGGGTTATCAGTTTTGCAGTTTCAGTGTGTTAATCAATCTGTCCGCAATATAAACCTCAATTAGATTGTTTGTTTAGCTCAATAACGTTTTCCTAAAAACAGGATCGAGTGTCACACTACTTCTTTATTCCTTCTCCAGACAAGTCTTTTAGCTTTTTATGAGCAGCTCCATCTCTCTACATTTAAGGGAAGGAGAGAATCTCATTAGAGGTGATGGCTCTCTTGTACTTAAGAAAGCCAACAAGGAAACAGAAAATATTCTCAGTAGTAGGAAAAGGGTTCCTTAAGAGCATATTTAAGATTCTTTTTTAGAGAAATTGTTCCTGTGAATCTCAGAAGCAAATCAGAGGCACAGTGCATAGGTGTGATGACATTCCTACATTTACAGTCAGAACATGTATCAAAAATACAACTCCTTCTTTGCTTTTCCTCCCACTTGCAGCATTCATACTTTTCAACTCCAGTTGTCAATTATCTTCCGCCCATCATTTTAATATATTGACATTCTGTCACTTTCCATGTTATTGATCTGTAAGTCGTCTTTACATCTTATTCCTCTCACATTACAATCTTATCCCTTCATCCTCCATTTTGTTAGGAAGTCCCCCCAATCCTTTTGCTTGCCAGTCTCCCATGCCATATCTCACCTTCCATTCCTAATTCTTCAGCCACATCTCAAGCCACTTCTTTTGGTTTCATCTTTGATCATCTCCCTTCAAACACCCACTTTTCTCTTTGCTATAGGTTTCCTCAAGCTGAGAACCTTCTTCTGTTAGTTTAGGAGATGCCTGACTGTAGCTTTCCCCCGGTAACTCTGCTGAAGTCACTCACCCATTAATAAGGAAGGGAAGGCTGACAGCAAGAGAACTAATTGAGAGAGGAGTGAGACTGTGGTGCAAAGCAGGTTGCAGTGTTAATGGGAGAAACAGGCAGATAGATCTCCTAGGGTTTCTGAGAAATTGCTCCCAAACTCCAATTTCGTTCCAAGTAGCAAGATCAGTTTTTACGTCCCAGGTTGCAACAACTTCAGGGCATGCAAAACACTGATTCTTTAATCTCTGTCTCAGGATAGCAAGCAATGATTTTACTGAGCAGAAAGATTTGCCATCATATGAAAAAAGAAAGGCCAATACAATTACTTAGAGCAGACAATGTTAACTGCCAGAGCCTGGAATGAGGTATCAGGAAATAGATGCATTTGTCTAACAAGCCTTTGATCTTCAGTCCCATCCATGCTGGGCTATGTACCAAGTTAAGACAGCAGAGTTAGGTGTGCTTTAAGCTGGTGACAGAGATCAAATCAAGCTCTTTTTCCGGCTGTAAGTCACATTCTGTGCCAGGTTTCAGCAATATAAGCTGGTTAGACAGAACTGAACATGAAATGAAAGTGAAACAGTTATTTTGATTTTGTAATATTTATATCAATGTGAATTAAAAATTTGTATTTTAAGCTGCATGAAGCTATTTATCAGTATAAGTGAAGCTTTCAAAAATCATTGTGCTAATCAGTGATGGGAGGAGAGAAGCAGGAGAAAAAGCCAGAGCTATTTCTGTGCTTGGCATCACCAACTCTGTCTTGTGATAACATTATGCTGGAACCATTCATTCACTCATTGCCCAGTCAAACTTGTTTAGATTAAAAAGGTCAATTAAAAGTGCAGAATAAAGATTTCCTTATTCCGAAGTGATGTAGCAACTGGAAAATGCAAAATTCTACTTACACAAAATACAGTTTTCAGGAGATGGCAAGTCTGTACAACGTACTACAAACTGAAGAATTTGTTCTGACATAATTTTGATATAAAATCAAGCAGTTTTTCATGCTCTAAATTGTTTAACTGTTCAGGTGCTACTGCAAGGGATGGAAATAGCAGAATATCTGTCTTTCAGAATGGTGCCCCTCCTCACATGTATGTAAACATGAGAGGAGAGGGAGAGGCTATGCCTTGCTTTTACCCCTGAAATAAAATGCAGTAAATGCAGTTTGACAGTACAAGTTTCCCCTTTAGAGCAAGGCAGACCTAAGGATTATAGATGGTGCTATGGACTGTTTTTTTGTAGGTGGTTGCTCAATTTTATGACATGGGCTCATTTCCTGCCTAGGAGAATGCCATGTCTGTACCACAAGGCAATTCTCCCTCTTTCAAATACTTAAGGTAGCTCCAAACTGTCTAGTTGTCTGTGCTGGTGAGTACAAATGCTCAGACAGGGTGTTTGCCTTCTCTTTAGTTTCCTTGAGTGGTCAATTCTTTCAGTTTGATTATACCTGTTTCTGGAGATGGTTTATTTGCTACTAAGCTGAACATTTCTTCTTCACTTTGTGGGTAAAGATTTCTTTTGAAGAATCTGAAAAATGTTTCAAATTCAAAATAATGTGAATGTACATGCAATATTTTAATTGTTTTTGACATATAGTGCTAATGGTGCAGATAGCATAAGAAGCTAGTTCGATTATGCCCAGTGTTATTCAGCAAGGGAAGCACATTCACTCAGTGTTGCTAGGCTACCAGCCTTATTTACAGATACTCAGAACCTTCCAGGGCAGAGAGAGCTGAAAAGCTTCAAGAGCAGATGTAAGAAGAGGAAATAATAAATGGCACTGATGATGCACTGGAATTCATTTTAATGTGTATTGTACTGTGGGATCCCTGTGAGAGAAGAGGCAAGGAGAAAACACCTCTGCACTTAGCTAACTCATTGTACTGCAAGCAGGGAGAGCAGGGAGAGCAAGAGGGAAAGAAACCACTGGCACTCTACAGTAGTTAAGTCAGTTGTCAAATTTAAGATAGGTTTTTGGTTTTGGAAGTCATCAGTTGAAAAGTAAGCCACCCAGAATGTACATAAAAACAGGAAGATGGTCCTATAAGAGTCGTCTACAAGGTAAAAATCCATTATTAATAGATGTTTAGTTGGGCTAGCCTAATCAAATTGGGTCCTATTTGCTTTTTGTTGTTGCTCTTTTAGCTAGACATAGACCTGCCCTGGGGCACCCCTTGTATAGTAATGAACTGGACTACCTAGAAAGAGAAGCCTTGCCTCCAATGAGCCTTGCACAGCTTATTTTGGAGGCTTGACAAGCAATAGCAGCGCTACAACTACAAAGCAAACCTACCTGCAGCACCTTATATCTTATCCCTAGGGTCCTTCACCAGCTTTGCCTCTTCTTTCTTAGGAAAAGTGACCAAGCTGAGTTCCTTCACCCACAACACTGTCCCACAGGTCTGGATGTGGCAGCAGAACCACAGGTTGCAACATGGTCCACTGACAGCCTCAGAAGACCCAATCTGATTAAGCTATTGATGCTATTGAAAAGATGAAGAGAGAGACCTGAGGTACAACATTTAGATGGGTCCAGAAGCTCCCAGCATCACATGACTGCAGCCCAGACAGGAGGTAGAGCTGGAGCCAAGCATCATGGCTTAGGGAAAATACAGGGCCCAGATCTTAGTGGTGCCCCAGGCCCATGATCCATTTTATGGATTTCCCTAAAAATAAAATGATAATTTGAGGGGGAGGATGAGAGCACTCAACTCTGAGTTACTACATGTTGGGGGCATCGCCTAAGTGCACAGAATTCCCATGCTCCCGGTTTAAGCAGACCCAATGTGTCTTTGAAACCAATTACCTACACGGAAAACAGTCATATTCATGGATGGCCCCATCAAATACAGGGCAGAAAACAGATATTTTGTAAGATAACTCAGGTCCTGTCCTGTGAAGAAATAGGTATTTGCACCTCCACAAGAAATCACCTCCACAAACATAACAGCTTTAGCCTCAGATCTAATGGATTTAGAAACATGTTTCTCTTGACATTGCTACTGTAAGGTGTGCAAATGTACATATGCTTGCACATCAGCCACGTTAATGAAAAATTCCTACAGATATTCAAGAATGCCTTCTTCCAGTTGAAGCAATAGGGAAGGAAATTTGCAATAGTGAAATGCTGCAGTTGGGGTGCTAACCATAGCAGTGCTGTAAGCCTGATGACTAAAACTTGCTGAACACCGTGAGTCATATGAGGCTGTACCTCCCCTGCCCTGGCTGGCTGGGCCTGTTCATGTCAGTGTGAATCAGTGCTGAAGAGGCGAGAGTGTCTCAGCTGAGAAAAAGAACGCATTTAAAAACAAAGAGAGAAATGGGTAAAATGTGTTTACAGCCTGCTCTGTTGTTTTGCAGCTGGCATACACTAACATCCATCACTTAAATGTTTAAGGCTCTATTACTCAAGCAGAGGAATGGCAGTAGCTGCAGGCACAGAAGCAAATTTTACTCCATTAACCCTCAAATACCACCTGGAGCAACTTCTCATCTTCTCTGGGGTTTCTTTATTTTATCCTGCTATAACAGGACAGAGCTTTACTCATCTAATTCAGTCACAGCGGGTGAGAGGAAAAGAGGCAAAATGTGTAGGTAGTATCAAATGCAGGGAAGCTGTTAATACCTTGCAACTCACAAGGAATGAGCTGTGAGGCTATTTGTCCTTGATAGGCTCCCACAAACAGCAGCCTCAGAACTTTGGCTGGTCACTGCCCATGACCTAAGTCTGAGACCAGTAGCCTGACCCTTCTTGGGTGCTGGCTCTGGAGATGTGCAGTCTCTCTCAGTCCATGGTGCCCAGGTAATGGCTATCATTCACCCTCTCTGCCAGGGAGGAGGCCAGCAATGTGTCGCTGGCATATCTCACCATGTTGCCCTCCAGCAACAGTGGGCACAGTCGTTGTCTCAGGTCACCCTCTGCAAGGAGATGCACAGACACTAACCTCTGAGCCACTTGGTGTGTGTGGCTGAAGTGAAGGGCTGCTCTTCCCCCACAGGGTCCTCACTCTACACTACTTAAACCATGTTCCCTGTCAGTGCAGCTTCAGTAGCTCCAGTGAGGGTCAGTTTGCTCTTCTGTGGGGCCTTATCCTGTGTGCACAGTGATGGAAAACAGATACCTACTCAGTGCCATAGGTATTGTGGGATGCTGCAAATGTGTGCTGAGGGGCACTGAAAGGTACTGGGTCCTTTCAGACTCACCCCAAATAAAGACTCTCTTGTTTTAAAGATGCCACTAATCTCTTTAGGCACCTTTAGTGTTTGAAGAGTTTGGATTAGTGACTTATGGAGGTGCTTTACAGCTTATCTGTCTTTATACAGACCTTAATTTCTCTGGTTGTTTTTACCATGGTAACTAATAGCACCCCCTGGCAATGAACGTGGATGTTTCTATAGATACACATTCTCCTCATGCATTCTGCTTATGCAAGTCTAATGCTTGACATTGAGTGCTTGGGGGAAAAAGTGGTCTTTTCTGGAAACTACAAGGAGTCTTTGCTGCATTCCATTTATTATGGCATTAAAATTTAGACTGTGATGAAATATTTGGGAAGGAAACTAATGTATCAGACATTAAGTTTTCCATATGCAAGGCTGAGTGTCCCCAAACAATCTCAACTTCCATGATGAGTCCTTGAGATTTTTTCATCTTTTTTTTCACTCTAACATATAACTGCATTTTTAACTATGATAGAAACATTCAGCAAAAGTGGAGGATTTCTAAGTTTATTTAGAAGAATTCAGTTGTAATTTATCTACTGATTTTAGCCAAATATGTGTGACTGGAAATCTATTACTTCCTAGGCAATTTATTACAGAAAATACAGAAATCTTACATCATAAATTCTTTTATTTAAACTTAGCTTATATTTTTTAAAAAAGTAACTGTTCACTTTCTTTAAGATACATTTAATTTTCTTAAGTGACAAAATAGAAAAAAAAAATCTAAAACCCCCTCTCCTGATACTGAAAATTTAATTTTTGCTGGATGTAGTTTAACTTTTAAGAGATGGGCTGTTTTCTTGATTATGAAGAGTAAATTAATCAATTTAATCAGGTTTTGATCAAAGCCAAACCAATTAATAGACCTTAATATTCATGGAGGAAAACATTTAGCCTGGATAAAAAAGAAAAATACCTTCAATTGTCAATGACTGTGAGCTGGGAATTATGTAATGCCCTGAAACACTTAGGCAAAATACTCCTCATTTATTCCCCCTAGAGTCTCAGGCCTCTTGTTCTGTACAATCCACATTCCTACTGCATCCACTGGTCATCTGAAACTGATTCCTGCAACACACCCTATCTTGGGACTGAAAATATCAGCCCATCACTGTGAAAAAGTAATGAGATTTACTGTGCTATACCCAGCATGTATTTCCTAGGTGTCCTTTCAGTAACTGGGACCTGGTGTCAAAGAATTTGAAGAAGACAACTTTGGCTATTCTTATGGCCTTCTTGAAGGAAAACTAGCATGAGAAAACAAATCCTATATGTAGTAGTTGTTCAGTGCAGTTTGAAATAATTTCACACTGTCAGCTTTCAAGTAGTTCCCATGTGAATTTATAATTTCTAGAGTTTCTGTTTTTAACACTCTTTTACCAGAATTTTTTAAAATTTTGTTTCCCAAGGCCTAGCACACATAAACTGTTGGAGTGAGAGAGGAAATTGAGGACCTGCAGAGATTCTAGAATCCAGACAAGATTCCCTAGTTATTTTAGTGAAAGCTTTTATTCCTAGTTTGTGTATTTTTTTATTTCTGCTGCCTGCATCTGGAATAATTTTCCAGGAAAGAAACTCCCTTTTCCTATCAGTACCTTTTCTTTCAACATTTCTTTTTTTTTTTTTTTTTGCTTTGTGCTATTTTGGAAAAGTAATAAGATGCAAGTAGGCTATCCTTATCTGAAGTGGCTTTATAAGTAGGACAAAGTCTGAATCTCTTAGTAGAAACTTGCACAAAAGTAAAGATCCTAATTTTTTTTTTGCAAAGTTTTACTGCCATTGGTATTATATAACAACACAATACATGGCTAAATTTGAACATAACTTGAAATAAAGAAGGTAGCATTAATTCTTTTATGCCTCACCTGATTTTAAAATAAACAACTGTGAGGCTCAATTGTTTATTTTCTTTTCCTCAGATGTTTGTTCTGAACCCTTCAGCTTTGCAATGCACTTGGAAATATTAGAACAGACTTCTGTGTTCAAACAACAGAAGTGTCTTATTAAAAGTAGACTGTCATTTCTGCTCAGCTTTTGTTCAGAAACAGCAAATGCACAGATTAGATGCACAGTTGTATAGGTACGCAAGAGTGGGGATGGCAAACAGTTAATCGAATTTTTAACTCCAGAGAATGTTTGGGCTGTAGTTTCTGGATGCAGTCAACCTCATCAGGTTAGGTGCCTTCCCTGTCTTCCCTAGAAAATTTTTCTACTCAGTCTGATGTCTCACTAGAGAAATCAACCCGTTCCGTAAGAGAGAAACCCTCTTATTTTCGTTATGCTTCTGTTGTTGCTCTAGGCTACAACAAAGTAGAGGTCTGGGCTCTAGCTTGTCCCATTTTTTTTTTCCGCTACCTTGTGCTAGTGATTCACAACATCTTTGCTGTCAAAAAACCACAATTTTTAGTGGGAAAGCGTGTGACGCAACCGGGTCAAAAGGAGGAGAGGTGATTTAAACAAAGGACTATGGCATATCTCCATCTGTGCAGTTCAGCTGTCACATGTGGCCTCCCGGATGGGATCTAAAAGTGTGCTAATAGGCTGCAAAAATTTCTGAGGTATATAAACAGTAAATGCTTCTTTTGATGTATGGCTTGCAAAATATTATACCAGTCTTAAAAATGCCACAACATGACAAAGAGAAGTTCTGTGTAAATTATGGGGAGAAAGTTCTGAAGAGAAATGGAGAGAGGCTGAAATTGAAAAAAGAAGTGCTGAATTTGTCTGCCATTGAAGTTGCAGATGACTGGGAAACATAGAAAATCAAATAGGATAATTACTTCTTGTAAGTATCATCTAGAATTTCTTTTGATTATCCTATTTTTCCGTTTTGCTATCTTGTCCTCAGGAGCCCTGTACTTTGCCAAAGGAAGGCACACTTAAGCCTGTCAGGTTTCAGGTAGAGCCAAATGGAAATAGATCTACTAGAGGTATATACTACCTCAGGGCTTCAAAGTCAAGTAAAAGTTTTCAGTTTGGATATTCCTGGGTCCTGAGCTGTGTTTAGGGGACTTAGGAACTACTGTACATGTCCTGCCTAGCCCAAAGGGCTATCAGAAATTTTGTACTATTGGATGTTAGGTCATTGAAACTTTAGCTGGTGGGCATGAAATAGAACTGTAGGAATTCAGTAAATGAAAATTGCCTTATGAAAAGTGTTTAAAAAACAAGTTAAATATTTCTCTGGCTAACCAAAACCAGCTTTGGTACAGCAAGTGGTTTAGGCAGTGCAAGCTTGTGTATGTCCACATCATACTGTCAACAGAGCTAATGAACCCTCATCTACTAGGCATAAAACTGAGGTTCTAATCTGCAAAAGGGAGATGAAATGTCATATTTGGCCATGCTCCTACATGATGTTTACATGAAGACTGCCAAAGCGTGTGGGGGTCATTGGAATGTGACACACACTATTTTGCTTTTGAAGTACAATGATGAATCAAAGTATTTCATAGAAACATAGAATCATTAAGTTTAGAAAAGACCTCCAAGATTATCCAGTCCAACTTTTGACCGAACACCATCATGTCAACTAAACCATAGTACTAAGTGCCACTTCCAGTCTTTTCATGAGCACTTCCAGGGATGGTGACTCCATCATCTCCCTGAATAGCCCATTCCAATGCTTAACCACCTTTTCCATTAAGAAATTCTTCCTAATGTCCAACCTGAACTTCCCCTGGTGCAGCTTGAGGACATTTCCTCTTGTCGTGTCGCTAGTTGCCTGGTAGAAGAGAGCAACCTCCACCTTGCTGCAACCTCCTTTCAGGTAATTGTAGGGAGCAATAAGGTCTCCCCCAAGCCTTCTTTTCTCCACGCTAAACACCTCGAGGTCCCTCACTCATTTCTCATATGACTTACTCTCTATACCCATCACCAGCTCTGTTATCTTTCTCTGGACACGCTCCATCACGTCAATGTCCTTCTTGAAGACGGGGCCCAGAATTGGACACAATACTCGAGGCACGGCAAAATTTATTAAAGATTAGGAGAGAAAAATTCTCATTGTTTCCAAAGATATCTAAAGATAGCTTTATTTTTTGAATTTTTCAAGAGACATATTATATTGTTTTGTATTTGCTCAGCGATGAGAACACTACTAAGAATTGTTTGGCATATAGCATACACTGTTCATTCTTAGGAAAGAAAACTGCAGCTGATTTGGCAGGATTGGTGTCTGAATCCAAGATGTAAAGCTTCTCCTAATGTGGCACACAATCTATCTTGTGCATGCATCACCAGTAGTAGAGCTGCCGGCAGAATAGGCTTCAAAAGACTATAGGAAATGGCTCATGTTTTTCAAGTGGAATTTTTGACAGCTATTAAGGCAGCTAAACTGCATTTTTAGAAGAGATTGCATTTTATTTAGATTTTATTTAGCTATTTTCTTATGCAAGTAAACAAATATGGTATTACCAGGGTTGCTTAACTATTCCTCTGATGACAGAATGACTTATGAAAATCTATAATCCAGGCAGGATCTTGCAAAAGTTTAGAGCAATTCTTAGCACTTATGTATCTCATGCTTATGGACAAAGAGAGACTGATGTATTTTTCAGCACTGTTGAAACTTGTACAAAAATATGTTTTTATGCCCTGCCACTGAAATGTCCTGTAATAGTCACATTAAAGTCATTGCAGTGGCGTGACTTATGCTGTATAACTGTGAACAAGGAAATTGCTTATCTGAGGCAAGGGATTTTTGCCTCAGCCTATTGCAGGAAAAAAAGAAGAAAAAGTCCTTAAACTCATGAAACTCACTCTGATGCTGGAAGTGATATATCTAAGCCAACAGCTAAATATTCATTCTGTAAAAGCTCTATACATTGGTATAGGGAATGATCGCAAATTATCCTAATCAGAACTTGGATAGACTGCAAATTGTGTAGCGTAACACTAAATGCAGACTACAAATTTTGGGCAGCCTGGCAACACTTCTTTGCACTCCTTATGTTTCATAAATTATTGAATCATACAGCATTAACTTACTGGGCTGAATTTGTTATGCATGGTTAAAATGTCTTCCCTCTCTAATCTAAGAGAATGAAGTAACAATCTAATAATTGTGTAAGCTTTAAAATAGACTAGTCATTTAAAACCAATGAGTATTAATGGGGTGTTCCTCCATGACTCAGTTCCTTTTTTTTGTTTTTTAGAAAATAACATTACAAGGAAGTATATAAGGAAGTATACAAGGAAGTCAATACCTACAGGTTCTTTCTGTAAAAAGGAAAAGAAAGCTGAAAGACTGCTGATATATTTGCGACTATATATATGTGTATATTTAGAGAAAACCAGAAAAAAGTATACTGAAAGTAGAGCAAAATTCTTTGTATGACAATGCCAACAGTAAAAATTAGAATATGCAATAAACCAGCAGAAAAATGACAATGTGGTTTCTTTCTGCAGAGCACAGTGACAGCTGCAAGAAGCTGTTCTTGCTGATCACGATCTTTGCCTCTCTCTCTCCCCCTGTCCTTTTGCTCTGAGTTCTGAAAACCAGAACGTCTTCCACGTGGGCTGTGGCATGATGGTAAGCAAGGGAGAGCTGTCCTCTTCGCTCATACACAACCCTGAAGGAACACAGCTACCATCTGATGCTCAGCAACACTCAAACTTCTCCAGTCCGCAGCCCAGAAGGAAATTGTCACTAGCTGCCAGAAAAACATCAGGTTTTATTTCTCTGCAGCATGACCTGGTTGCTGGTTGTGAAGTTGGACTAATATGAAGAAATATGGAGTTTATTTCTTTCCCAATTGAGCAAAGTGTGCAAAAATAATCTTAACGTCAGGGTATGTCAAGAGATATACCGTTACTTTATTTTGTACCCTTTAATGTCATATTTTTGATCAGAAATTTGCACTGCTTCTAAAAACTTTTCCCCAATTTTCTTTTCTCTGTTTTGTATTTAACTGTCATTACCTCACTGAAGCTTTAGAAGCTCTAACAAAAGACTCTTGCGCAAATTGCTGGTGTCTGTGTCAGCGTGAAAGTTTTGTGTTGCAGTGGGTGGCCTGCCTGGATCGTGCAGGATGATGTGCAATTGCACAAATGTTCTTTATACTTTTCTTTCAAGAAGTAGGGCTTTATCAAAAGTAAAAGGGAGTTGTCAGTGGTGGATAAGCTGTGCTCTGAGCTGGCCTGATGTTCTTCTGAGTCAAGCTATGTTTATGAAACACTGTGTTTCCTTATATTTCAACTGTCATTTAAAATCCTTGGAGGGTTGAAAAGTGGTAGTTTAAAGAAAGTTATTGAAACTGGTTTCAGTGAAACACAATGACCCATGAACTACTTATCAAATCCGATGAACTAATTTTTTTTTCCTGTCCTTAAATGCTGTGAAACTATGAAGAAAATAGCATAAGCAATCTGATATTGCTGTGAGCATCATGATAATTGTTGGAGCGGTGTTTCCTCATGTGATACCCTTCCTACTTTTGTCACTAAAAACAGTTAACCCAAATCTAACTGCTATTAAAAATTCGCTATACAGGTTTTCTAGCCTGAAACTTAGTGAGAAGAGCTTTAAAATAATTTCTTTTTCTATTTAAAATTTTTTTATTTCATTTCATGCCAAAAGATCAAAATGGTATCTCAGCTTCTGACAATTGTTTAAAGGCTATCTTATTATTACAGGCTTAACTGGCAAAATACAAATAATTTATTCTATTTTTAATATATATTTATTCTTTGCATCTGAATTGATGCCTCTACTCATCAAGAATTTTTTTCATGTGATGGGTACAGAGGATCCCAGGCTAACTTAAGGATGCTGTCTCAGTATTGGTTGTGAATCCAAAATGTGCTTGTGACCAAATACAACAGAGAGATTCTAACTCATGCCTCTGTTAGAAAAAGCTTACTCAAGCATTGGCACATTCAGGTGAGTCATGTAGCAGACTCTGCATCCACCTGAGCCAGCAACGAGGGACTGGCCCCCCAGATTGCTTTTTCCAATCTCTTTTATCCTTCAATTGGGCAAATTTGCTCAACAGTTTTCAAACTAAAGAATCATTCCAAACTGTGTAAAAGTATATAATTAATTGTGGCTAAAAATAAGATTTCAATGTGAGATTCTGGAGGACTATTGCAAGCTGAGCATTTTCATACAAATAGAAAATTATACAAGTAGAGTCCACTCTTCCCTTCAGGACACCATATATTACTACCATCTCTGTGTCAGAAATGCAAGTGACCAGTCACACCTTAACATTTTGTTCAGTCTCTCTGCAAACTCCACTGGAGGATTTTGCAGACAGCATTTTAAATAATGGAAGCTAAGAGTTTGGATAAAATAAAAAATTGCTGTTTCCACGTTCTACTTTGTACTGAGGAACAATGAAACTTAACTGGAGTACAAGTAGGTCTTTACCTCAGCATGACTAGTGTTGCAAAATTTAGAGTTTTCTCAAAACCCTCACCTCCTGAAACTATAATTGCACAAGAACCTCAGTTTTCTAGGTCAGTGTTGGAAAGAGAAAAGAGAGAATATAATGTGAACATATCCCTGGGGGCAATTTTCTATTACTTTCAAACCAGCACAATATTTTTACCTTTATAATTTTTTAACAATTCACTTTGTTAACTTTTGTTAATCACTAAGCTGCTTGGAACCCCACCACGTTGTATGTGATGTATCAAAGTCTAAATGGCTTTAAATTTTTAGGTCAGTCTTCCAATCTCAATGTGTTCAGCTGAAGCCCACTGCAGAAGCTGGGACAGAATATATCATCACCGAAATACTTACTTAACAGTGAAATAATCCAAATAGTGTCTGATTTCAGTCAACCTTGATCAGAAATTCAGGCAGTTTTTTAAAAATCTAGTAATTTACCAGGCTCTTCCACACACACGTGGGGAAGGTACCAGAAGGGTTTCTTAGGGTATATAAACCCACAGGACTTTATGTTTCATGGGTTTCTTTCCCCCACCACTCCCTGAGGTACCAAGACAAAAACAACCATCAGGTTTTTCGGAGACCTCTGAGTGGTGAATGTAAACTCTTTTTTTTTTCTCTCTCTTTCTTTCTCTCTCTTCCCATACATATTTTCTTGGGTGAAAATATGCTTTTATGTTGCCATATTACTATAGATAAAACCCAAATATAGCTACCAATAACCAAAATAGCTACATACCTGTTTTCCTTTGCAACCAAATTTTTCTAAAATAAACCATATATATGTGTATCTGTAAACACTGATCATCTAGTATCGACTTACTTTAATTCTCTGCAAGGAATTCATTAACAGAAAAACAAAAGTTCCTTCTGCCTTGCAGGGTGGAGCATGACAGCTTGTCTCGTGATGATCCTATTAGTTACAGGTCTTGAAACTGAAACTGTTTGAAAAAAAGAAAATTAATCGAAAGCTTTAAACACGTATTTCCATAGCACCATGTAGCAGCTACATGTCAAGCAGAGTGTTGGAATCCTTCTTTTTGTGTTATCTGTATGGTAGACAGAAGTGTATAACTAATGCCTTAATTCAAGTCACATGTTTAACCTAGGTTAGGTATACCTTTAAACAAGAACCAGCTTGTAATGCATACAGTCACCACCATAGGCCTGATGTCTGAAGTGAGAGCTAACCACAGCAAAATAAAAAGAAACAGGTCTGTTGATCACATGCATTTTCTGTGTCTTGGATGGCAGAAACTGGACAGCAAGGGAGGCATTTCTGTCCCCTTGAAATCTATACCTCCAAACCCTCTCCAAACAGTGGCTGAGATATGAGACACTGAAGTTATTTGTCTCATAGCTTCTACTGTGATGGGTGCAGCATTTCTCACCTTAAGTACTTTCCTTGGAATGCAAATGAGTTTTGCATCCTCTATATGCAACGGATCAAATTCCAGAGGATGAAGGTAGGCAACGGAGTATGGGTAATGAGTCATAAAATCATCCATATTCTGCTCAGAGCACTTCTGTCCCTTTGCTGGATTTCTTCAGAATTAATAGTATCAGCTTCTAAGATAAATGGCTGCTCTTTCTCTATGTTTGTTTGCTAAAAGAAAACTATCTCACAATATTTCTAATGTTTAATGTAAAACTAAACGGAATGTGTCCCTGTCCTGAACTTCTATTATTTAGTGCTGAGCTGAGTTGAGTCAAGAAAAGAACTGTGGCTGTGAACAGGTTTTAGAGTTCAAAATTTGAACTTAATATTATATTCAGATCACAATTCATTTAATTTGCATGACAAAAACCCTAAACTAAGGATGTTTTATTTAAAAGCACAAATGCCATAAACTCTGAAGGACCATGTACTGAAGTGAAGATGGAGTCAAAGATACCTTCACACTTGGGCAGGTAAAGAAAAAGCAGTTCTGTTGGGGAAATAAGGGATTTTAATTTCTAAGAAAGTATCTCTGGATCATTATTCACAGTAATGATCTAGTGGGAAATCAGAACTTTTGTAGGAAAGTTATAAATGGAAAATGGTAGGATGTATCACTCATTCTGGCACAAAGAGGAGTTTGGTGAAGCAGCCAGGACTGTCAGAAAGTGTTCTCCCTTGAGTAGTCTAAAGAATTATTATAGCATCTTCCCTCTAGTACTGTAAAAAGCTACCACACTTACGGTTTTTTACCCCTGAAATGAATCTTCTTTTTTTCCATGATTAACAGATTTTATGTAAATACATTTGAATGAAAAGGTTTTGGAGATTTTAAATGTGTGAACAGTTCTTTCATGTTGGGAATTTTTGGCTGCCTGCATATATACCTCTTGAAATGACAAAATGAACAGAAAAGTGTAAAGAAATTATGCTGATCTTAACAGTCAAATATGCTATATTGTTTTGGATTCTGTAGACTAATAGTTTTGCATGCAGTTCTGATCTTTTGTAAGTGAACAACAAGAAAGAAAATCTCTAGGATAGATATTGCTTTTAGAATATAAAGGTAATTCCACATATCTATGTGCAATAGCATCAGTAAGCCGTGTATTTGTTGCTCTTCTTTTTAAAAAGTATTGTGCTGAACAGTCAAAATATATTATGTTTTAAGTGGAATATTATTTTTCCCATAATGATGGACTAAGGTGACTAATCTAATTTAGTGATCATTTAGAGTATCATTTCAAGGAAAAGAAAATGACAACCTTCGCCCTCATTTTTCTTTCCATTTCTGAAGATCTTAATTTCTTTGTCATTTTTTTCCTCTGTTGGATGATTTGTATTTAATAATGCATTTTAATTTTGAATTTCCCATTCTCATATAAATACTGTTGATTAATGCTGAAACACTGCCAGAGATGCTTGCAGTAGAAGGGCTGTGCAATGTTTAAACACTCTACATAAATATTCCTGACATGGAATCCACTCTTCCTCAGCACATCTTCTGCTGAAGTTGCTGAACAAGGGAAGTGCTGGCCATCTGTGATGCTAATGTCAGAAGATTATTGCTATGTTTTCTAAGAAATCTAATTATCCCTTTAAAGAATAGAGTTTGATACAGATTGAGAATTTTGTAATAAGGAACTGCACCACATACATCAGTGTTATATTTTTGCAGTGTACAGAACTTACGGTCTTAATTCCCCAAGACTGTTTAAAAGGATGATAATTGCTAAATGTCTTCCATTACTTCCTTCCTTTCCTCTTGTTAGCTTGCTTTGATTTACAGACAGTCCCAGTGATATCTTGGCTGAAAATCATGAAAAATATGGTAAATGGGTATTCTGAATCAATTGGATTTGTTTTCCTCAAGATTGTTAATGCATCTGCTGGCACATTCAAGGCCTAGCTAAACCCATTAAAAGAACTGACATACTTTTGTAACATTTTAGTTGAAAACACATTTACTCATGCAAAGATCAGGAGACAGAAAAAGCAATAGAAAGTATTAAATTAATAAATCCATATTTTACAAGCCAGTCTTGGAAATGCTGTACTTCCATTTTACCAAAGTCAGTGTGAACCAGGAACACTACCTGATACATCTGTATGAGTCTTTGTAAGGGCAGTATGACTCTGAAATTAAAACATTTCCATAGATGTTCCCATTCTTTTCAGCTCATTTCACAAAATCAGAAGATGTTTCCAGAAAAAAGATAATTAACACAGTCTGAGTAAGAAACTAACACGTCTGGATAAATATTTTATTTCAAAACTCCAGATTTTCTGTTCTTGCCATCAGATATCTGCAACGTCTTAACCAGTTTTCATGAGTGGGAAGTGAGAAAATAACAGTTAAAATACTAATGTCCAGTAATGCTTTTCATCAATACAGCCCTAGCCTGTGGTTTCATTTGTGAAAACAGCATAGCTGATAATAATCATGGGAAGTTTGGTGAAAAACCTAAGTAGGCAAAGTACTCTATTGCTGTTTCCTGTGAAAAACTGCAGCTGTCTTACCCATTCCTTATACTCTCTACTGCTATTTTACTTTGCCCTGCTTTTAGGGATAGGCTTGACTTAACGCTTTTCACACGGGCACAGTGAGGCATGAAAAAAATAACATGGCAAGACTCACACAGATGAGGCTTTTTGACCTCTGCATGAACAGTAGAAACCTCTGCAGTAGCTACAATAGGCCAGATGTTGAAGTATAACAGTTTGTTTCAAAGCTTCAGTGGACTCTCAAAGCATGTCTTTCAGCCACTGGCTCCTCTCAGGCTTGGGTCTCAGGCACAGATAAGCTGCAAAGAGGAAAATGATTATTAGAATCTTGGGGAAGCTGTACATCTTGCTAAAAATATATGTCAACCGCTATCTAGGGGTTCAGGAAACCAAAGATTTGTGCTACTAGTTTGTTGGGTTTTGGTGTTTGTTTTTTTGTTTGTTTGTTTGTTTGTTTTTTTCACATCTGCAGTGTGAATATACTGTACAGTTGTACAAATATACTGCACAAAAGATAGGCTGCTGAGTGTTAAGGGGGGGTCCCCCCTCCTTACAGTAGGATGCCAAAAACTTGGGTATTAGAATGCAGTCTCTATCATTTTAGCCCTGTGCTCTACAAACCTAATCTGCTCAGATCCTGAAATGAAAAGTTAAATTCGGGACTACTGTATCTAAGCCATAAAACTGCAGTAAGAGTTCTCCTGAGAGTGGATGTAATGGCTCTTGGGTCTATCTCATGATGTAAGTGGTAAAAAGAAGAGTCAATTAGTGGTTTTATCTACAGATCACATGTCTTTGCAGGTCCTTTATTTTTAAAACTTTGGCAAAAATTAAAAAGGATTTTTTTAAAATCAAAGAGTTGGAAAAGAGTTTAATATAAGAATTACAACTTATTTGGAAACTTATATCCCTCTCTTTTTTTCCTATCCCTTTTGCCAACTTAAATAACTATTCTCTAAATTAATGTATTATCTTGATCAATTTGAAATGAAGCTTCCAGTAAATAAATTGTCTGAAAAATGTCATTCAGCTCTGGTAACACTAACTCCTTGCATTGTGCTGTTCTCTTACCTAGTGTTTTACCTTCCCATCATTCCACCTGCTGCTAGTGAAGCCGTGGTATGATCAACGTAAGTGCCTAGAAGGGAACTCTGACGCTAGTGTAAGCCACAGAGTTTTAAACTACTCTACTGAAAGACTCTTCCCCAGGTATTATTAAACAATCAAAGAACAACGAAGTCAAAACAGTGCATGGTAAGTAAGTATCCGGTAGGTCCTTGAACTGTGTTTGCATTTATGTCAGTGGGAACCATTACTGTGATATGTAACATTAGATAACCCACACCTAAGACAAAGTAATGGTAGTCCAAGATTGCAAAATTACTGAAGAATAACAGCAAATAAACAAAAATTGCTTTACAGCAGCGCATTTAGTGCCAGTGAGTCTAGCTTAGATCCACAATCAAGATGCTCAGTGGAAGTTTGCATTTAAATCACATTTTGGGGTGGTGACTCATGACAAAGTTCCTCACTGGGTGGTGTTTGCAGTTGTTTAAAGTACTACTAAATTAAAACAACATTTACTATACCTTAATTCCAATCCATTCCAAATTACCCTTTCCATGCCAGATGTTTTGTAGGAGTAATGTTCTGACAAGTTTTCTTACACGTGTAAGCAAAATTATCAAAGGAAAAAAAAAATGAACTATTAAGAGTGTGAGCTGGAGTGGCATGAAGTATCTCTGATATGTGACAAGCGCCTCAAAACAACTTTGAGTGGAAAGGCTGCTGAAGATAGAGTAGTTTCAAGTGGCTGGAATATCAAATCTTCTTAAGCATGATATAAACTATTCTTAAGGGAAAATTTTAATTGTGCCTTTCAAGCAGTTTGCCCCATGACATCTATTAATATTGACAGAAGATAAGTGCATGCATCCCTGTGTGACCATATTGTGCCACTTCATGCCACCACTAGGAACTGGTATCTATTGGTGTATTATCAAGCAGTGGCCTCTGACTCATTCTTTTAGTGGAAAGAGTTTTACAATTGCTACATCAAAAGAGTCATTGTAATGTTTTTGTCTGTAATGATAAGGCAGCAAAGTGCTGTTCAAATGATATGGAACAGCTAAGTGCTCAGACTTTACTTCTTTTTATAAGGACAAGTCGACAGACTTTAGCTATTAATACCAGATAGAGGAGCACAAGGACATTTCAATGTAAGAGATAAAAAAAGCAGTGATTTCACTGGAAACACAGTAAGAATAGTTAAAAATGTCTAATCCTTTCTGAAAGGTATGATTACCAAGTCCAGAGTAGACATTTTCACAATTTGATCTGGAATCGGACTTGGTCTTTGGAGCCCTGCAAGTAGTTGGATGAAGTGACAATTGCAGGACATTACACTGAGTCAACCTCATCATTAGGTGAGGTCTGGAAACGTCATTTTTGCAGGGAAAAACGGAGGAAATTTTTAAATGAAAGTGAATTTGGGAATACTGCCCTCTTACACTGGATACCTGCCTGCCTTAGGAGGTAGAAGAGGGGGGAGGAACATTGTTCTTGACTCTTTAAAGAGGGAAGAATTATTGTCACCTTGATTTCAGTTTGGAGCCTTTAAAAATTAGTTGTAAAAGTGTGTGAAAATCTGTATTAATAAAAGGCATAAGACAAAACCAGTTAATCTGACCAGAATACAGAGAAAAATAATCCTTCTTTCTGAGAAGCTGTATTTGCCAGAAAAATAGCTCCTTGAGCATGTTACTTAAATATTCTTATAGCATGTACTCCATTACTCTAAAAGGACTGTCTATATCTGATCCAAGCTTTTGTATCATTATCTTCCTTGTTTAGTTCAGATGAACCATACTAGACACTGTATTTAGGTTATTTAATATAATTCAAGGTTGGGTGACTATGTGTGTGACACATAGTCTGAGCATAGTAAATAGGCAGCCTGTTTTTACTGGAGAGTTTCCCAGGGTGGAGATCAGTGACATGCATTTAATTTCAGTGCCTTTAAAGTCTATTTAAGATCAAATAAAATTTATTCTTGTATAAAGGTCCTGCACAGAGACTTTTTTGACAGTGATGGCTCTTTAGGCCCCAGAGAAGTAACAAAAGGATAAGCAAACTAGCTATGTATTTAACATCCTTCACCTTCTGTTCACCCGCTGTTCCAGGCTGAGTGCTTGGCTCTCAGCAGTTGCTTGAAAAAGGAACTCCAGAGTGTTCATTCTTCTGAAAGAAAAAAAAAATCTGAAAGTATACAGTGGATGGATTATAAGAAACAGAAATTGGGGCTCCTTGTTGAGTTTTCCACACAAATTTTCAGAATCTGTGAGATAAAATAGCCTAGATCACTGTGGATGACTGTCAATGTAAGAGGGAATAAATATGACAAAAACGTACTGGCATTTTAAGAGAAAAGTTGTGATTTAGCTTACTGTGCATTCTATCCAATTATAGAAGCCTTCTCACTCTTCATCAGCTTTTGTGGAATGTCCCTCTTTCCAAAAAAAAGTTTTTTAAAATGACAAGTCAGTATAAAGGGCCTTAGCCCTCAAGATTTCAAAGCTCTACTTTCTTCCTACACTTGTGACTGTGATGTGTGAATTCCATAGTATCAAGTATCCCTGCTGTTGTAGCAATGTGTCTTACACTGCTAACAATTTATACGTATCTGATTTGCATATTTGGAAAATGACTTTGAAATGCCTTCAGAAAGTATTTAGAAACACTTGCTTTCTCTTAAATAAAGACACATGTACTGACACTTTTGCTAGAATGTAAATTTTTATTTTAAATCTTTAAAATCTTTGTCTCTATAAAGATGTCTGTCCCTGAAATAGCCAAAGATTTTATGTTAAAAGTTTCAGAAATTAAATTCTTATTAGGCATAGGCCATTAGAAAATGTTTCCATTTAGACAGCCAAAGAATATTTAGGATTTTTCCTTCTTGCTTTAGTTCAGATACTAAAAGTGGACCACATTTAATATTTTTATCATGTGCAGATAAAGTACCAATAGGTGAATCGGAGCTTTGTGAGGTCATTTAAAAGTATTACAGCTGAGCTTCACAGTGATCTATTATTCCATGTGGTGATTAGCTTGCAGGTAGCTCCTGTGTTAGTTTTGCAGCTAATAAATGTCAATGTCACTGTCTGAACACCTTGATTTTCAAATATAAAATTCTCTCTTTGTCATCTTTTGCCAGATAGCTTGCAGGTACACAGAGATCTAAGGAACTTGTGTGGTCTCTTGTCTATGCACCCTCTGCAAATTCTCTACTTCCACTATCAATATAATTACCCCTAACCATTGCTCCAAAACACCAATGGTGATATCCTGACCATCTACAAAGCTGAACAAAACTTTTGTTCTTCTGGTAATACTGAAATGGATATTTTGTAATTTTAAGAAAAGAATTGAGAGAACCCTGTAAAGCACCTGCAAGTCAAGATTCATCTACATTAGTGTTCAGAAGGGAGAGAGAAGGGAATCTCCTGATCACCCCTATCTATCAATTTTTGGTTCACACTGTGGAATGATTTTGGAGTATATGAAGTAACTTCCTGTTGAATAGAAACTGAAAGAATGCACTCTGACCACTAATATGCATTAAGGTCAGAGTTATAATTACAGCCTTGATGTGAGGTTGCCAGCACCAGCTACACTGCTCAGCAGAGCTAGTGCACTGATGCAGTCATAGCCTCCAAATTTTCTCAAAATCATGTGTCACATTATCAAAAACGAGTTCGCACCTAAATTGTCATGGCTGCATTTTTATATCTTATCTCACATTACAGTGTAAGATTTATGTGGTTGTTTCAATGCATCAAAATTAATTTAGTTGATAAGGGAACTGGGTATGAAGGTATTACATTATCTGAAAAGGACAGTTAGATTAATAGGTTGGTTAATAAAAGAGAATATATCGAGGATAACAAATTAATCAAGAATAGTCAGGAAAGCTGAGAGACCTTGGTGGCAACTAAAGGCCCATCTCAGAAAATGAGACCTATGAACAATTCATAGGAGTACTTATATCTGTTTGTCTAAGTAGATGGTCTTTGAAGGACAGGAGAAAAAAAACCAGTTACATAAATCCCCTGAAGTAATGGTGAGTGCATATCCCTAACTAGGTGTAAGTTATACTGGATATAAGTCTGAAAGTATTTATGTATTAGAAAGCAAACTCTGCATAAGGGAACACGAGCATTCAAAATTAATTTTTGTAACTAGTTTATAGTTTTGAGCCAGGCTCTATTCTTGAATCTCTTAGAAATTAACAATCCTTTGGGGATGTCTGGACTTATATATATTTTTCCCAGATCAGTTATGAGGGGTATTAGTAGAATTTTTTAAAACTATTTAGCAATTTTTCTTCTCGTTCTGTCCATTTTTGTGCTTATGCCAAGAAAAGCAGTATTTTGAATTTAAGATTTTGAACTGAAGAAGTTGGCGCAGAGCCTTCAGTGATGGATCATCTTGGCTTATTTTATTAAAGCAATATTTGCATCAGTTGTAGGCCTGTCCATTCATCTTTGCTGTGAAATCTCTAAGCACTTTCTGCCTTGTCATGATGCCAGAGACTTTTCCTGACTGTTGAGAGCCCATATCTTCTGAACTTCTGGCTATCAGCTCTCATATCATCTTGTGCAGTTTCAGCAGAGATCTACCCTGTAGCTCTTTGGAAACCTATCCTAATAATATATTTTTGAATCTGCTTCTTATGTAAATGGCTCTGTTGTATTAGATCATCAAGAATTCAAGTCTAGGCTAGATTTAAATTAAAATGATATTTATAAACATAGATTTGCATAATAGAAAAATACTACTAAAGATAAAACCAAAATTAATTATTAACATCATACTCACCAGAGAAGATTTCTTTCAGCTGCTCTAGCATCCCAGCTAGGATTTTTGAGGCTGCCTAGTGGCTTCTGTGACTTTATTCCAAACCTTGCTCCTGACCACCTGCTCTTTTTGTAGCACAGTGAGCTCTGCTTCTCAGCATTTCTTATGGTTTGCTTTTTGGTTTTCTTTTTTTTCTAGGGGGGGATGGAGAGGGGTTAGGATTCTGAGATATCATGGTAAAAACAAGGAACTGTCATTTTCTTCTTCTCCGGGTTGTTTCACCACCTTATCTCCATTACTAGATAGTTTTTCAGTTTCATCTTTCTTTCCTTCTTACTGCCCCCATACAGTGGATGATAAAATAAGTTTCCAGAGGAGTGTTTCTACTGTAGGTTTCTTTTGAATTATTTTTAAACAGTCTATGATATTTGCATAAAGTTTATGAATGTTAGAAAAGAACAATTTGGGGGGTTCAGAACATTCCGTTAGAAACAAATAACTGAGTTTGGCAACTCAGGTTTTTTTGTTTACATGTTTGGACTCATTTTACAAGTGCTTTTCTGTGGTAGTAGATGGGTCTCCATGGATCTTAAACACATCTCTCTTTAGATGTATTTAAGCTGCTAACTAGCCAGTCCTAATCATCAATCCTAAATCTTTTGGGTAGAGCTTTCATGTCCAAAAATATTTTGATGGTTTGTTCCTTTGCTCAAAATGGAAGAGTTAAACCCCACCACACTTTATTCAGATAATGCTTCCATGAATTTTCACCATGTCCAGAAATATTAGATTTTATTTATCTACGATAGTTTATTTGAAACACCCAATGAACAAAAAAAAATTTGTTGCTTACACAGCCTTGTGAAGAGTATTCTAGACAGGTAGATTGACTTAATTTGAAATACTTTGATCTTTCAGATTTTTCAGGACTAGAAGCTATTGCCTCATGGAATTTAATCTTTGTGGCAATCCTAGAATCAAAATTTTGTGCGGGGGTGTGTGGCTTTTGTTTGTAGGTTTTCTTTTAGTTTAGATAGTAACACAATAAAATAACACTAAAATAATCAAAAGTTTTCTATGAGTTCCACAAAGCGTTTTATTCTTTCTGAAGATCATGCAATATAATCATTATCAGCTTTCAAAAGCTCCTAGGTGTTCAGGTGTTTAAAGGATTTCTGATTCACAAACTTAGCTCTGTAATAAAAATGACTACAGAAAGCCGTGGCAATGCCACTTCTTAAAAGTGGTTTCTTGCTATTTTGTCTTTACGTTTGTATTTTTGTTTTCCATTCATCCTATCCTCCTTTCCCAATCAGCATAGAAAAATTCATGCATTTTAACAAAAGCTAAATGATCAGAAAAAAAGTGAGCTTAAAGCTCCATTTCCAAGGTACTACAAGTCCAAAAGCATAACGAACAGGCTACCTATTTAAAGGAACTTCAGAAAAGAACTTAAGAAAAATTTCTCACAAGAAGTCATAAATTTAATTCTCATCTTCCCAGAAGGTTGAGTTTTGTGTTCAAGTATTAGACATTAGAAGTCTCTGTGTGTGACTCAGCACGTTTCCTTTTTAATTGTGTCCTATAGCACATTTTGTGTCCTTTGGGGTACAACCTCATTTTCAGTGAAGTTAAAAAAAAATAAAAAATTTAGACTTAGAGCCTTCTTCAGGGTTGCTTCTGTTCTCCTGAATGTTACGTGTAGAGTTGGGTTAACCACATCCCTGCCCTCTGGAGATTAGATTATCAAGGACAAAATTACTATTGCCTGTGGTGGAAAACATTCCTTCTTAATTGTCCAAATGCTATCTGGAGCAGACAGGTATTATGGTATCATAGTCATTATTCTGCTCTTAACATAATTTATTCTTGTGTTTCTTTCTCTGTTCTATTCCTTACCTGACATTGTACATCGTATAAGCAGGTATAAATTTACGTAAATAAATCATACCTTCTTAAAAAAAAAATGCCCTCGCAAAGCATCAGATGCTCTTGACAAACAAAATACAAGTAATCAAAATGGGATTCTGGCATCCGCTCAATAGCATTACCATAGCAGCAAAGGCATACAATGAAAATGTAATAATCACAGTGAGTATTATAAGTCAAGGACTACACATGCAGTATGGAAAAAGCCTGCTAGTGATGTATGTAAAATAAGTGATCATGCCTAGATGTTTAGCTCAGCTAAAACGTTCCCCTTTAGGGGTATGAATTCCATAGCCGTCTAAGATAGACATGCTAAGTACTCTGAGAAGTAGCTGATTCTTTATTTCCACCAGAGATGGTAAGGGGAAGTGGTTTAAAAAGTAACTTTTCTTACCAGATGTTAAAAAATTGCTCAGTCTCAGTGCCCTAACAGAGAATTTCATTGGTATTGGGAAAATTCTTCATAACAAATTCAATAGAACACATTAGAACACCAAGGAAGCAATTCAACATTCTTGTATTCTAATTAACCATTTGACTTCTGCTGAACAGACTATGTAATATTAGCAGATGTGTATCTTGCATCCTGTCAAATCAAATCTCCCTGATACACGACAAATATGAAACACTGATTTCAGGCAACTTTTACCTTAATAAGGCAGTGAAGGACTTGGGATAATTTGGAGAGAGTTACCAATTCTTTATGCATTTCATTTTCCTTGTGTCAAATCTGACGATTTAAAAGGCTCTCTGGAATAGAGAAATGCCTCTGCTGGACCTTGAAGTGGTCAGATCACCAATTAGCATCTCACTTTGAGCTTCAATAGTTTTCACACCACTTATAGAATGATTTATTTCACTGTAGTGGCAACTGGTTCTAGCCAGAATAAGCAAAGTCAAAACATTACTTTTTTGTTTGTGGCATTAAATTCCTTGGCAAAAACTAAAGGAAATCAGTTTTGGGGATTCTGCTCCCACTAAATAATGGTATCAGCTGCTCAGCAGTTGAGTTTTAGGTTTAAAAGGCATTTCTATATATATCCTCCAGCTTCATGAATACAGCTCTTGCAAGCAGTTATGCAGAAGCAAACCTTGGCACAGAGACAGCACAATTTCAGATTGGCACATTGCCTGCTTTACTGAGGAAGTCAGCAGTCTGCCAATGCAGGAGGTTTCTGGGGTCTAGTGAGTGGTTAAGGCTCTGGGGTGCCCCCCACCCCATTCCTTGCCATGTCATCACAAGTGAGGAACAGAGGCGACAATGCCCTGTGGGGTTATGTAGCAGGGCAGTGCTCGCCTCTCTCATGGATAAATCCTGGTGACCAGTCCCATGGCTTGTCTTCAGGCTCTCTGAGGGACTTAGTTCAAACCTGTTTTAGAAGAAATGAAGGCTGTATTTGACTTTCGAATTTTGCTCATTAGGAGGCTCTTACTGTCTCTGCAGTAGCCTTGCTTCCTACTCATGCAGTTAACACAATGAAAACCTCAGTAAGCCAACTACATTTAGAAGTATGCATTTCTTTTGTCACACAAAATAATCATGTTTACAACTGCAGATTTCCCCTCCTATAAATGCAGCTCAGCAAACTCCATTCTGGCTATTAGAAACTCTTGGCTTCTTTCCATGTTGCACATAATCACTTGTCATAAAAATGCTGCAAGTGAAATGATGCCCTTTTGTTAGGTCCACGGTGCAATTACCTTAGTGTATTTGGCACTGACATGCTTAAATAGATTAAAGACCTCTATTGATGTAGGATCGGGAATAGTACAGCATCTCGTTCAGACTTAATTGTGTTGGTTTTGCCAAGGCTATAAAGTATAAAACTTTTCAGCAACATGAACTGATGTGATTCACAATGTACAGCAGGACTGGTTTTAGTGCACTGGCAGAGATGGCTACTTTTCAGAGCAGAGCTGTATACTAGAGTCTTTTTCTTGCATCTGTTAGATCATATTTATGTGGAAATGAATTTTGAAAGCATATACATCTCTGTCCTTATGACATCTGCTGAGCCTCTTGGCTGTTTATCCTTGCCAGATCAGTTGACTCATGTAGCTTCCTTCAAGGGGTCAGCAGGACTTCTCAGTTGCATAAAGTGTCAAGAACCCCATCATTCTGACAAGCATCACATGTAATCCACAGTGTAGAGCTTAGGTACAAATTAGAAGACTTGTTTTTAAAATCCAAATGCTGGTATACAACAGAATTCATCAAAGTGAATGGAAAGAGCAAGATTTTGCTATTCTCCCCACAGTGAGCTAAGCAGTTCACCTTTTCCACTCTGAGGAGGAAGACAGCTTGTTCCTGCTCCTCACAGCCCCAGGCCACAGTCTGACTCTCAGAAGGTCTGTCCGGGGATTCAGAGAAGGAGAGAAAAATATCAGGCAGGTTCCCTCGTCCAGCTGCTCTCTGCACATCAACCCCAGGCGTCTAGCATGTGACCTTCCAATATTCCTGTTATCCCATTGCCAGTGTTCCATTTCTCTCAGATGAGATGCTAGTTGGCTTAGGATGGGTAATACATGTCAAACACAGTAAAATGGACTCTGTGTAGATGTTTGATTTTTCTCTTGTATCTTAAATTTATTCAACACTCTCTTTAAAATGCTGCTACAGTGCCAGCAATTGTTCTACCACTGTATATTTTTGACTACTCTGTGCAGTCTGAATTTAAATTGAATGGTGGGATGGAATTTTCATTTTGGAGGAAACTGAATTCTTTAGGAGACTACCTTCTCCTCTGGGGGAAAAAAAGAGAAAGACCCTGCTCTTTGATTTTCTTGAAATGTCCTTTCTTTGTGATAAAATAAAACCCTTTCTGGTCACTCTTAAGCAGAGAAAAAAAGGAAGTATTTCAACTAATTATATCAATGCAACACTGGGTAGAAGGATAGAAGAAAAAAATTATTTTAACGTATGCTACTTATGCTTGAAAACAATCCAGTGAAATTGTGGCAGTGTAGCCTACAAGGCAAAAGTTCATAGTTAAATACTTTGGGAAGCACAGCAACATATCTATTAGGACTAAATATTGAGAAAATTATGGGGGCGTTATCTGAAGTTTTGGTTAACTATAACACAGTGAAAAGACATTTGTGGCTAAACATACTTTAGCTTTAAAATGTGCCTTTAATTTAAGTGAAGTGGGATAGAATTTTCTGTAGTTAGGCATTTCACACATCCAGTTAATAAAAATGGAGGAGGCAATTTTTTAAACTAATACTCTACATAATGTCACAATTTCATCAGAACAAAATAAGAAATAAAAATTTCTTGCAAGATGGATGGAATATTAGTTTGATCATTAAAAAAATTAAAAGGAACAGCATAATTATATTTATAATTTAACTAATGCCAGCAGCTGCAGACGGCTACCTTATCCTTTTGTGATGTCTCTCTACATGTAATTACAGCTGTGGCTGTTCTCTGCTGTGTTACCTAGAATCTCTCTGTTGTAAGAAGTTCTCTAGCTTGGTTATTAACCTTCTGACAGTACAGCTAGTGACTATTGCCCATGATCGAGGTGGAAGACTACTGCAAACACTGTTAGTTGCCTAAGGTTCAAACAGGAAGAGAGGCTGAAACCACAAAAATCCATGCGAATTAGAACTAGCAGAAAAATCTTGTTGTAGAATAGGACAGAAAACTCTGTGAATTCTCTTGAAGATCATATTTTGGCAAATGTTCCTCCAAAACAGTCTGAATATGAAAAAAAACCCACAAACACATTTTCTTTCTGTCAGACATGACTCTCATTATGGATTCCTGTGTTATACTAATTCAGGTAATATGATGTACAGACAAGGAAGTGACAGCTATGATCAGATAATACTGCATTAATTAATAATGGGACTGTGGTAGAATTCTTGAAGAAGTAAGCCCATTTGGATATTTATATTACTGTTAAGTGACTTGGCTATGATTAACACTATACAGGCACTCTGAGAAAAAAAGCGTGCTTATACTCTCCAGAAATATTTAAAGTAGAAACCTCAGTATACTCTGTACAGTTGTTTCCAAGGAGATGAGAATGAATTAAACCTAGCTTTAAAAACAAAAAATAAAAATGCATAACTGACACATTGCATCCACAGACATTAGTGAAAAGATGAAATGCAGTCCATTAGAAGTGGATTTTAAAAGAAAAAATATTATTTTAAATAAATACTATTATCTATGGCTTGAAGAATAACTAAAAGGGCAGTATGGAGCTACCATTTGAGACATTTGAGGCTGTCTCTACAGTCTTTGACAGTCAGATCTCTTTCTTATTTTGTCTTTATCTGAGAATCTGAATTCTCCTTTGCTGGAATGCTTTGCTAATGATTTAAAAGAACAATCTCGGTTTTAAGCTGAGCTCCTGAAGAAAATTTTCAAGAAATCTATTTTCAATAAAAGATGGTAGGATATGAATATATTAGGTTAGGATATTTACTCATTCCAATTATTTTTTTACATATGCGATTTTAAGCAATCTGTTCTCATGGTAAACAGATGACTTTAGTTTACAGATCTATTTGAAATTTGGTGGAAAAATGCAAAAAGAATATTTGAGAAAAATTCTGAAATATATTTGAAAACCACAGCAGAAAAATAATCTCTTTTTTTCTCCTTCAACTTATAGAAATTAATGAATATTTTATCCTGAGTTGAAAAACCTTCCTCTGCTCCAACCTGGAGGGAGTCTCTCCAAGAACTTCTCCATGACTCCATCCCACAGGCAACAGCTCTTCACAAACTGCTGCAACGTAGGTCATTCTTCCACGAGGTGCAACCCTTTAGGCACAGCCAGCTTCAACATGGGTCCATCACAGGGTCTCAAATCCTACCAGCAAACCTGTGCCAGCATGATTTCCTCTCTCCATGGATCTGCAGGTCCCTGCCAGGACCCTGCTCCATCACAGGCTTCCCATGGGTTCACAGCCCTCTCTCAGGCATTTACCTGCTGTGGCGTGGGTCTCCTCCATGGGCTGCAGGATCTCTGCATCCCCATGGTCCTCCATGGGCTGCAGGGGCACAGCCTGTTCTCACCATGGTCTGCACCATGGGCTGCAGGTGAACCTCAGCTCCAGCACCTGGTGCACCTCCTTCTTCTTCACTAACTTTAGTGTTTGCATAGTTGTTCCTCTCACTCCTCTCTGACCACAATTACATCTGCACAATAACTTTTTTTTCCTTCTTAAACATGTTATCAACAGAGGCATTTCCACCATTTCTGACCGGCCCAGCCTTGGCCAGTGTCTGATCTGTCTTGGAGCAGCCTGGCATTTGCTCTGCCGGACATCGAGGAAGCTTCTGGCAGCTTCTCACGGAAGCCATCCTTCTAGTCCCCCTGTTACCAAAACCTGGCCATGTAAACCTAATACAAATATACTTATCAGAAGTGGACCATATTAAGTTTAAATGGACTGCAGTTTTGTGCATTTAAACACATGCAGGTGACTAAAGCCAGACAGGTTTTCAAGTAAAAACCTACAACTTTAGTTTAGCATGTCATGCAATGGTGTCTTGTCAGTGTGGCTTCACAACCTTTCTCACTTTTGGACAAAGTAAATTCTCTCCACTTGCTCATAGGGTTGAGTTGAATTTTTTCAGTCTCTTTCTCAAACTTTGCTGACAAAGGAAAAAGTAAATCTGAGGTAGCGCAAGCAAAATATCTGAATGATTATGCATTCTAATTTCCTAGATCTGTTAAACTTTTAAATATATAAATTACATGTAACTTTACACCTCCATGATACTTTGCAGAAAGCCTGCTGCTGTCATCAGCTTTCTTCCATTTTGGCTCTGATGGGGAGGAAAAAGAGTCCCAGCATAGGCAATCTCATAAATAACTCTGGACTACAGTGAAAACAGAGCTTTCCTGTAACCCCAAAGGCAAAACTGGTGTACAGGTTCAGATAAACAGAGACAGAGGGAGGACAGACACAGTCATTGCTGGCCAGTAATGGAGGATGGAATGTCTCTTCTATTTTTGAGTGTGTCCTCATTTTACTTTCCATGAATTCTCACCACTATCAATCCAGTCAAGTTTCCCACTAACTGACTAGTTTTTTCAAGGAGGGCTTTCTGTGAAGTTAGTTACTGTAACAATGGAATCAAGTGTTTATTTTTTGATAAAACTTTGAAAGTTAATATATCAAATTCAATAAAAGGAATCAGCAATTTCAAAATTATTTTCACCTTTTATTTTCTCCATTCTGTACCACACCTAAAGACTTTACCAAGCTATTTTTGCGTAACTACTTTCAGGCCACAGAATTTCCAAACACTGATTTCCTCAGAATAAAGGAAACTCTTATTTTCTTGCTTTTTTGGGTGCTTTAGCATCCCTTTGATTCCTATAGGCTAGCAGCTCTGCAAACTTTCCTAGCACATCCTGCAGTTATGAAGCATGAAGGAAAATGAGAATGACTGAGGGAAGATATTAGTATCATACCTTTGGAGGATCTAGGATGCTGTGCTAAGGGATTCTGGGAAGGAAGGGAGTAGAGAGCAATAAGAAGAAACAGTATGTTAGCACCAGAGGCACAGAAGTCAAGTGGCCCCAGAGAATCATTCTGTTCTACAGTATAGGTACAGATGGAGCTGCAGGCACATCGCACTGTTGTTCCAAAGATTTCTGCATCATGTTCAGCTGATGTTGCAGGTTTCTAGTGTAGTTAAAAGCTGTTCCTGCTTACTTCACTAGTTCTGGCCCACATACTGTTTGCAAGCTGAACCATCTCTAACGTCCTGCTATTAAAAAAATAGTCTCCTCAATAAACAAGTGAAACTATTGTTGGAAATACTTTTCTAGGTTGATCCCATATCTCACTGCTATTATTGTTGACTCAGTGAAGTAGTAATAGCAATGATGGCCTCCTGTCCTTGAAAAAGAACTTGATAGTTTGATGATTTTGTCAAATTTACTTTTCCAATAAACTACAAAAGTGAGATTTGGGACTAAACTCCTATGTTGTCCAACTTAAGTCTGCACAGTGCTGTTCTTTTCCCTCCTTATGGAAATGATTCTTCATAAAGCAACTGCAAACTGCAACCAGCTCCATGTGTGATAATGTGCACAAAATCAAATAATCAAATACTTCTATCAAAGGAAGTAATGAGAGCAAGCTGAGTAATTGGACTGGCCTGAGTGGAAAGGATCTAGCAAAATTTTGAAACGCCATTTCAGTTTGCTGTATCTCTATATCATGTTCCCCAGCATTCCTTCTGCAATTGGATTTTATTTAGTGTAGTTGCTGGGGGCATCCAGACATGTTAGTAAGGTAAGCATTGGTGATAGTGTTAGAGAATGGGATAATGGTAATGATAACCTATAAATGAAAAGTTGGACATCAGTTGTAGTGATCTAAAAATGTGTGTATAAGAAAGATTCAGGTCTAAATAAGTTCTTATTTTGAGAAAAGCTTCTACCTTTTTTTTCTTTTTGCTTAGCTTGAGCAAATAGCACAGATATTCTTTCGCTATATGGCTGCCTTGTAAAAGCTAAATTAGAATAATTTTTAACATACAAATTAGGATCTGCAGATTTTATCATACAACTAGTGGTTGTATAAAGAAATCATATGTAGGACTGGTAGGGATTGTTCTCAAATTTAGCAGAAATTAACTGTTTATTGAACCAATTAATAAAATGTGTTTCTTCTCTGTTATCACTTGTTAATCTCTTATTATTATCTTACTGAATTGAATTTTAATAACCTCATCTGTGGAATGTTTGTTTCTGAGAAAATGAAAAGCCTAGAAATATAGAAAAGACAGAATATGAGAAGAGAAAAAAAAATAGGACTAAAAAAAAGAGGAATCAAAATTAATGTAGAAAGGCAATTGAGAGACATAACAAGCAAATTAATTTCACAGAGAATAGTCATATTACTGAAGTCTTCAATTAGGAAGGCATGAGGCTGACACCCAGGTACCCTGAAGAAATAATCTGACACTGAGAAGCTATTGCTTAACCTCTTTAACAATAAGATTAAATTCTCAGTCTACTTGCATACCTATTATATAGGGAAAGGGCTGCATGTCTGTAATTCAAACCAGCTTTTTAATGCTGAATTTTCACTGATAGAAAGGTCAGGGAGTAAGGGTGGACACTGAAAACCAGCTCTCAAAGAGCTTGTCATCTAGGGCCCTGCTGGTTGGGTACAAGCCAGGCAGCTACTGATGGCTAGTCCCACCCTGCTGCTTCTCTGGAAGTCACTTAGACCAGATGCTCAAAGGTGTCTATGGAGGTGTCTCACTCCTGAGTCTGGTTTTCTTCTGTCTACCTGAACAGAGTGATAAACAGTAACCCTCTGCTTCATAGGGCTGTAGGAGGAACTAACAGCTAATATTGGCAGAGTGCTAAAAAATACCTAGTAGTTAAAGTAGATACCTTGTGTGAGCTGATCACTGTTTTATTCCTTCATGTACAAGTTCACTGCGAGCTCAGAGATTTGTGTTGCTCTAGGCAAAATGGAAAACATCTGCCCCTCGTACGTCTGCAGTCACCCATAAAATAACAGTCAAAAGATATTTAGCTGCCTCTGCTACCCTTCTCATTGTCAGCCATATGTATTTTATATTGTAAGCTACAATCAGCTCTATGCTGAACTGCTTCAGATTATTTTTCCCATGTCCTTTCTGTGGATATATAAAGTACAGGAAAAACTGCATGTACTGTCTTTTCAAATTCATGTCACCACAACAAAAGCAGCAGTAAGATTTTCTTACAGGAAAGGAAAGAAGTGTCAGAAATCACATCTCTCCTCATGTATCATGAGTAAGATTGGAAAAAACTAAGAAGCAGAAATAAGGAGGTAGAATGCTGGAGGGAATGAAGCTTTCAAAGATACAAGATACTAAATCAGGTTTCGATTTTTAATTATTGAACTCGTTTTAACTACTGTTTTATTTTCTATGTAGGGGGAAAAATAGAGGTGTTCCAAATTGCCATAACAACAGGCTGCACTCCTTAAAACAAGATAAGCTGTGTGTCAAAGTAAAACTGTTGCCATGGTAACCGGTTGCATATTTGAAGTGCAACATCCTGGTTTAATGAGTCAAATTGCCTCTTTGAAAAAATCAACTGCATCGACATTCTTATAGCAGAATCAGTGAAAAGAGGAAAATATAAAAGTTAATAAAAATAATATCTCCCCTGTATGTTTTTTGCCTGAATGATTTTTTTTCAGAAAGGTCACTTAATCTGCTTCTTTCTCACAAGAGTGCAAATACTTTTATCCTAGTATTCTCGGAATTTCCTCTCATCTCTTCAAGATATGCTTTCCATAAACAGGTTAATAGGATATTAACAGCTAAACATGTAGTTGCACATTCATAAAACCTCCCAGTGCCAACAACATGTATTTATAACCTCTCTAAGAAGACTTAAAAAATGGCAGGTGAACTTAAATCAATCCATAAAATCAGTATCTGCCCTTTTCACAAATTTCATCATTAGATGGTCAAAGCTAAAATTTATTTCATTCCGTTTAAAATTAATTTTATCTTTCTGATTTTTTAAGATATTATTATATTATTATTTATTTAAAGAAAATGTTTATACCCTGAAAATATATTATTTTTATTTGAGACTTAAAGAAAAATATTTCAATTAGTAAATTGCTTTTATTTCAAAAGAGCTTTGCAGCATAGATGTCTGTTGGACTATACTTAGTTGTGTTGTATCATCTCAGATTCCTTTATTTTTGGCCCTGAAAGTCTATGAACCATCAAGAAAGTGATATTTACACCTCAGAAGAATGCAGAAAAGCAAAAAATGTAGCATTTTAAAGGCTACACATACAACCCACAATCACTATATGGTTCTTTTAAGATACAAGTTGGTATGATGGAAGGTGAATAGGGTACATTAGCTACACACAGCTGTTGCACAAATCCTAGCTCATCTCTCAAGTCTCTAGGAAGTACTATTAGCCTACATTTCCTAATGAGGATTTTGAGTCAGAGAGACCAACTATCAGTCTCAGTGGTATAGTTGCTTGTCCTATTTCTTTTTTAGCCTAGAGAACATACTGGTTGCATAGGGAAAAAGACAGGTTCTGCAGATTTGGTATGGTTTCCTTCTTCTCATGAATGGCCAGTCAGTGCTGCATTAGGAATTGCAGTAAAACTCTTAGAATTAAAATGGCCTCTTTCAAGAAAGATATTCATAATTTTATTAGACTAACTAGAAAATCAGGGATGTCTTGCTGCTTTTTCAGGAAAAGTTTAAAATAAATCTATGAAATTTAAAGCATTACATTCTTTTTTGCAGACCCCACAGAGAAAATATTTACTGTTTCTATTACATTCTTGTTCTTTCTGTCAGTTCTATTAAGCCTTACTGAAAAAGAAAAAGCAGAACTTCAACAAGGCTTTGCCATTTCCTGATGCAGTAGATCTATGTAAGATAGAACATATCATGGAGAATAAAGGAGGAAACCTTCCTCAAAAAACTGCTGAGAAGTTATTAATTTCTAACACAGAACAAATTCAGAAAATATTTAATACAATTATAGAAAAAGTTCAACTGTACTTTAACTTGCATATGTTATTGCTACTATGTTGTGATTATTTGACATCACAGCTGAGACTTTCGGAAATTAAATGTAGGTATCTACTCTATTTTCTAAGTGGCTGTCAAAACATTTTTATTCTGTTCATGGTAAGTCTCCATTTCTGCAAGTTTTATAGTGCTACTGAGACATTGTTTTGTTATTGATATATGAGGGAAATTGTTAAATCTAACAGACCAATATAAATTCAAAATATCAGGTTATGGATTCAGGCTTCAAAGCTGTTGAAGTGACGTGATCTAGAATCCTCTTCCACCAGCCACAAAGAACATTCTTTGATTCATTTAAGTGACTGTTATGGGTTATAAATCTGAGAGAGGAATTTTCCCTTCCCCTGCTTTCCCTGTAAGAGAAACAGAGTTCGAAGGGGGGAAGGGAGTCGATTAGCCTTACAAAGGAACTGGCCGATCAGTTAATGGGCCTTTAACTGCCGGGGGATGGGGGAATGTGGGAGACTGAGACGGGAGGACAGGAGAGACGGCGGGGTGTTCGGACCGGGACAGGGACGGGGACTGTTTTCTTCGGGCATCTCCGGAGGAGGGTCTGGGAGCCAACTCTCTTCCCTGGTTTTTCCGTCCTGGTGGGACCTGCCTGCCGACGCTACGCTGCCAGTGCCGTATCATTCCCACCGGGGCCGACGAGTCTTTGTTGCTTCTTTTCATCAGAGAGGTCCATGCTAGCTGAAGGGCGGAGAACCTTGGAAGTACTGTCATCTGGGAACAGTGAGTCCTCTTGAGGGGGGTGAACTTTGTTTTTTTTTCTCCTCTCACCCCTTCCCTCCATTGAGGAGAGGGGGTCCCCCCTCCCTGTTTCCCTCTCGGTTTCTCCTGTGGGCCGGGGCTGCTCCCTCCAGACCCCTCTGCCCACGCGGTGGCTGCCGGAGCCCACAGCGCCCCCTGCCGACCACAACTGGGTACTGCAGGCCCTGCACCTTCCAGCGATCCCACAGCGCCCCCTACCGACCACGACCAGGCACTGCAGGCCCTGCACCTTCCAGCGATCCCACAGCGCCCCTGCAGGCCACCACCGGGTGTTGCAGACCCTGCACCTTCCAGCGACCCAACAACATCCCCGGCAGGCCACAATTAGGACTGTGCTAACGGACAGAGGAGTATCCATTTAGACTTGTTGTTGTTATTGTTGTTTCTTGTTACTGTTTTTGCTAACATACATACATCTTTTAATAAAGGGTTGTTATTTCTTCTGTTTTTCCACATTTTCCTCGAGTAAAGCCCCTTAATTTGACATTACAATTGCAGAGAGAGAGGAGTTTTGGTCTACCTCATAGCTCATCCTCTTTAGCAAACAGTCCAGTCTCACCGTGACTGCGACATTTTTGGCGCCCAACGTGGGGCACGAAAGAGGAAAGGTGGAAAAAGAATAACTACCCTTTGTGTGAGTTACACGCAGTTTGAACCCCTTGTGTGATTGACACGCGTTTTGAACTTGTAGGCACCATGATGTCAGGGGTTGCTGCTGTCCTCTGGTATATAACCATGCCAAGATATCTGTCCCACCTGTCAATGTATTTCAGTTCAGATACTAGGACCCTCATTGCGATAAGTACCTTTGAGTTTGTGCATTGGGTATATGACACGGCAAACTCAGCACCTGTGATTTTCATCCGGAATATGTCCTCGAGGATGCACTACTGCTCTAGCCTAAGCTGTTTCCTCTGGGGTTTTAAGGATAATAGCACCAATTCCTATGGAGACACACAGGAGAATGCATGCGCCCAACCTTTTATTCAGTTCCCTTTTGGGTACAACACAATGGCCTCTGGGAAGTTTAAATCTTTTTTAGATGTCAGAGACATTTCAATTGTTGGGCTTTTCATCCTAGTTTGTGCCATTATAGTATATCTGATATACCAAGCCAAGGCCAAGAATTACCGAGAAGGCATTCAGGAGCCTGTCCCAGGGGCGGAAAACCTCGAGTGGCATGGGTTATGGGAGGACATGGGTAAATTCCTAGAAAGTTGCTCAGCTCCCATAACATGGAAGCTTACCCTTGAACAACTCCTGAACCCTACAAAAATAATGAAAGCCGTGAGGGAGAGAGGTCGTGATGGATCCATGGAAAGGCAGTTGGCAGCTGCATGTGGGGCCTTGGCCATTGCCTACAGGAAGTTGCTCGGTATGGTGCAGCACTTCCAGGGGAAAGGGAAAGATGAGAACAAGATGCCTGGTACCAAGGTGACTCAGGATAAGGCCAAAACTAAGGGGCAGACTAAGCCAACGGAGGTTGCCCCTATCCAAAGGAAGAAATATAAAGCCAAATCAGTTCGCCCAGTTGACGATGATGGAGAGTCAGGGTCTCCACAAACGGCTGCTCCAGAGCCAGAAATCATCACTGAGTCTTTATCGTACAATAACCTCCGGAATTTACGGACAGACGTTGCTCGTCGTCCGAGTGAGCCCGTTCTGGCCTGGATGATCCGAGTTTGGGACTCTACAGGCGATGCTGTAAACCTTGACGGCGGTGAAGCGAGGTTCCTGAGATCTATTGCCCAAGATGTGGGCATTGAGGAGGCATTTGTGAAGGAATCGAAGCCCCTGTCTCTCTGGGCACGGCTTTTGGATGGTGTGAGGGAGAGGTTCATTTACAGAGAGTCCTTGCAGTCAGATCATTATACCAAGAACTGGAAGACCATAGAAGAAGGAATCCTACGGTTGAGAGAACTGGCATTGCTGGAAGTATTGTTTGGAAGGGATGGGCAACCTACCAACGATCCTGACAAGGTCAAGTGTACACCACAGATGTGGTGGAGCTTCACACGTATGGGGCCGTCCACACATAAAGGTTACCTGACATCCTTGCAGGCTGGGGAGAAGCGGGAGCCAGTGATGTCTGTAATAAACAAACTTCGATTGTACGACAGTATGATCGAAGGACCACTACAGGCCCGTATCTCCTCTGTAGAGACAATGATTAATGAACTCAAGGAATTAACTACGGGCTTGAAAGAGAAGATTGAGGGAAACAATTTCCATATGGCCCCAGTGAAAACCAGACGCCCTCCAGCTAGAGAGAGTGGACAGACCTCACGAACTGAGTTGTGGTACTTCCTAACTGACCATGGAGAAGACATGAGACGGTGGGACAGGAAACCTACCCGTGCCCTAGCAGCCCGAGTGCAAGAGCTGAAGGAGAAAGAAAAGGGGAAGTCTGCGAAAGTGAGTGCCGTACCAGTATCCTGCGGGCAGGGATCTGATCCGCTAGAGGGTTCCTCCTGTCGACATTCACAAGAGGGAAACGGTGACTGGCAGGATGAAGACGAGTGTTAGAGGGGCCCTGCCTCTAGCCAGGTAGAGGCACGGGACAACCGTGTCTATTGGACTGTGTGGATCAGATGGCCTGGCACATCAGACCCACAGAAATATCAGGCTTTGGTTGATACTGGCGCTCAGTGTACGTTAATGCCCTCGGGACATGTGGGACCAGAGACTATTTCCATTTCTGGGGTGACTGGAGGATCTCAAGAGTTGACCATGGTGGAAGCTGAGGTGAGCTTGACCGGGAAAGACTGGCAGAAACACCCCATTGTGACTGGTCCAGATGCCCCATGTATCCTGGGCATTGACTATCTCAAGAACGGGTACTTCAAGGACCCCAAGGGACATAGATGGGCTTTTGGAATAGCTGCTGTGGAGACCGAGGCGGCTAAACAGTTGAACTTGTTGCCCGGCCTCTCGGAGAGCCCTTTGGCCGTAGGGTTGCTGAAAGTCGAGGAACAGCAAGTGCCAATCGCCACTACAATAGTGCATCGCCGGCAGTACCGGACGAACCGAGACTCTGTGATCCCCATCCATAAGATGATCCGTGAGCTGGAGCGCCAAGGGGTGATCAGCAAGACCCATTCACCCTTCAACAGTCCCATCTGGCCTGTGCGTAAGTCTAACGGAGAATGGAGACTGACTGTGGACTATCGTGGCCTGAATGAAGTCACCCCGCCGCTGAGCGCCGCTGTTCCAGACATGTTGGAGCTCCAGTATGAGCTGGAGTCCAAGACAGCGAAGTGGTATGCTACTATTGACATTGCAAATGCATTCTTCTCCATTCCCTTAGCAGCAGAGTGTAGACCACAGTTTGCTTTCACCTGGAGGGGCGTGCAGTATACTTGGAACCGACTGCCCCAGGGGTGGAAACACAGTCCCACCATCTGTCACGGACTGATCCAGGCCACATTAGAGAAGGGTGAGGCTCCAGAACACCTGCAATACATTGATGACATCATCATATGGGGGGACACAGCAGAGGAGGTTTCCGAGAAAGGGAAGAGAATCATCCAGATCCTCCTGGGAGCCGGTTTTGCCATAAAGAAGAGTAAAGTTAAGGGGCCTGCCCGAGAGATTCAGTTCCTGGGGGTGAAATGGCAAGATGGGCGTCGTCAGATTCCGACAGAAGTCATTGATAAGATCACAGCAATGGCCCCACCAACCAGCAAGAAGGAAACGCAAGCTTTTCTGGGTGCCATAGGTTTCTGGAGGATGCACATCCCGGAGTACAGTCAAATCGTAAGTCCCCTCTATCTGGTAACTCGGAAAAAGAATGATTTTCAGTGGGGCCCTGAACAGCAACAGGCATTCGAACAGATTAAACAAGAGATTGCACACGCTGTAGCCCTTGGACCAGTCAGGACAGGGACAGATGTAAAAAATGTGCTCTATTCTGCAGCTGGGAATAAAGGTCTCTCCTGGAGCCTCTGGCAAAAGGTACCTGGTGAGACTCGAGGCCGCCCACTTGGGTTCTGGAGTCGAAGCTACAGAGGATCTGAAGCCAACTACACCCCAACAGAGAAGGAGATCCTAGCGGCTTATGAAGGAGTACAAGCTGCCTCCGAGGTGATTGGCACAGAAGAACAGCTGCTCCTGGCACCTCGACTACCAGTGCTGAACTGGATGTTTAAGGGAAAGGCACCCACCACACATCATGCCACTGATGCTACATGGAGTAAGTGGATCGCTCTGCTCACGCAGCGCGCCCGTATTGGAAATCTGAATCGCCCTGGGATCCTAGAAATCATCACAAACTGGCCGGAAGGTGAGAGTTTTGGTCTAGCAGATGAAGAGGAAGAAAAGCAGGTGGTACGGGCTGAGGAAGCCCCAGAATTCGATAAACTACCAAAAGAGGAAATGCGCTACGCCCTCTTTACTGATGGTTCCTGTCGCCTTGTAGGAATGAAACGTAAATGGAAAGCAGCTGTATGGAGCCCCACCCGACAAGTTTCAGAAGCTACTGAGGGAGAAGGAGAATCGAGCCAATTCGCAGAGCTCAAAGCTGTCCAGTTAGCATTGGACATTGCTGAACGGGAGAAGTGGCCAAAGCTTTACATCTACACCGACTCATGGATGGTGGCCAATGCTCTGTGGGGATGGCTGGACAGATGGAAGAAGGCCAATTGGGAACGCAGGGGAAAACCCATCTGGGCCGCTGATACGTGGCAAGACATTGCCACCCGGACAGAGAAGTTGACTGTGAGAGTCCGCCACGTAGACGCCCATGTGCGCAAAGGCCGAGCCAATGAGGAGCACCGCAACAATGAACAGGCAGACCGAGCTGCACAAGTCAAGGTGTCCCAGGTGGACCTGGACTGGCAGCACAAAGGAGAGTTGTTCCTAGCACGGTGGGCCCATGATGCCTCAGGCCATCAGGGCAGAGATGCTACCCATAGATGGGCACGAGACCGAGGGGTGGACTTAACCAAGGACATTATTTCCCAGATTATTCATGACTGTGAGACCTGTGCTGCCATTAAACAGGCTAAGAGACTGAAGCCCCTATGGTATGGTGGACGTTGGAGTAAGTATAGGTATGGAGAGGCCTGGCAAGTTGATTACATCACACTGCCACGAACCCGCCAAGGTAAGTGCTATGTGCTTACCATGGTGGAAGCCACCACTGGATGGCTGGAGACGTATCCGGTGCCTCATGCTACCGCCCGAAATACCATCCTGGGCCTTGAAAAGCAAGTCTTGTGGCGACATGGCACCCCAGAGCGCATCGAATCAGATAACGGAACTCATTTCAAAAACAGCTTAGTTGCCACCTGGGCAGAGGAGCATGGCATCAAGTGGGTGTACCACATCCCATACCATGCAGCAGCCGCAGGGAAAGTTGAACGGCATAATGGACTATTGAAAACCACCCTGAAAGCACTGGGTGGAGGGACAGACAAGCACTGGGATCAGCATCTAGCAGAGGCTACATGGCTGGTTAACACCAGAGGCTCCATCAACCGAGCTGGCCCTGCCCAATCAGAGTCCCTCCACACCGTGGATGGAGACAAGGTCCCAGTGAGTCACATAAGGGGCATGTTAGGGAAAAAGGTTTGGATTAACCCTGCCTCGGGCAAACGCAAACCCATTCGTGGGATTGTTTTTGCCCAAGGGCCTGGTTGCACCTGGTGGGTGATGCAGGAAGATGGAGAAACTCGGTGCATACCTCAAGGGGACCTTATTCTTGGATAAACTGGCTGCAACTGTATACTTGTATCCGTATGTGACACTGTATCTGTATCTACCTATTAGTGGATATGTACTTAGTTAGGATGATGCATGTACGTAGGGAGTTCAAAGATTTAATCTGATAACGTGTGAAAGCATGGGAGAGAAAATTAGGGGTGGATAATGTTATGGGTTATAAATCTGAGAGAGGAATTTTCCCTTCCCCTGCTTTCCCTGTAAGAGAAACAGAGTTCGAAGGGGGGAAGGGAGTCGATTAGCCTTACAAAGGAACTGGCCGATCAGTTAATGGGCCTTTAACTGCCGGGGGATGGGGGAATGTGGGAGACTGAGACGGGAGGACAGGAGAGACGGCGGGGTGTTCGGACCGGGACAGGGACGGGGACTGTTTTCTTCGGGCATCTCCGGAGGAGGGTCTGGGAGCCAACTCTCTTCCCTGGTTTTTCCGTCCTGGTGGGACCTGCCTGCCGACGCTACGCTGCCAGTGCCGTATCATTCCCACCGGGGCCGACGAGTCTTTGTTGCTTCTTTTCATCAGAGAGGTCCATGCTAGCTGAAGGGCGGAGAACCTTGGAAGTACTGTCATCTGGGAACAGTGAGTCCTCTTGAGGGGGGTGAACTTTGTTTTTTTTTCTCCTCTCACCCCTTCCCTCCATTGAGGAGAGGGGGTCCCCCCTCCCTGTTTCCCTCTCGGTTTCTCCTGTGGGCCGGGGCTGCTCCCTCCAGACCCCTCTGCCCACGCGGTGGCTGCCGGAGCCCACAGCGCCCCCTGCCGACCACAACTGGGTACTGCAGGCCCTGCACCTTCCAGCGATCCCACAGCGCCCCCTACCGACCACGACCAGGCACTGCAGGCCCTGCACCTTCCAGCGATCCCACAGCGCCCCTGCAGGCCACCACCGGGTGTTGCAGGCCCTACACCTTCCAGCGATCCCACAGCGCCCCTGCAGGCCACCACCGGGTGTTGCAGACCCTGCACCTTCCAGCGACCCAACAACATCCCCGGCAGGCCACAATTAGGACTGTGCTAACGGACAGAGGAGTATCCATTTAGACTTGTTGTTGTTATTGTTGTTTCTTGTTACTGTTTTTGCTAACATACATACATCTTTTAATAAAGGGTTGTTATTTCTTCTGTTTTTCCACATTTTCCTCGAGTAAAGCCCCTTAATTTGACATTACAATTGCAGAGAGAGAGGAGTTTTGGTCTACCTCATAGCTCATCCTCTTTAGCAAACAGTCCAGTCTCACCGTGACTGCGACATTTTTGGCGCCCAACGTGGGGCACGAAAGAGGAAAGGTGGAAAAAGAATAACTACCCTTTGTGTGAGTTACACGCAGTTTGAACCCCTTGTGTGATTGACACGCGTTTTGAACTTGTAGGCACCATGATGTCAGGGGTTGCTGCTGTCCTCTGGTATATAACCATGCCAAGATATCTGTCCCACCTGTCAATGTATTTCAGTTCAGATACTAGGACCCTCATTGCGATAAGTACCTTTGAGTTTGTGCATTGGGTATATGACACGGCAAACTCAGCACCTGTGATTTTCATCCGGAATATGTCCTCGAGGATGCACTACTGCTCTAGCCTAAGCTGTTTCCTCTGGGGTTTTAAGGATAATAGCACCAATTCCTATGGAGACACACAGGAGAATGCATGCGCCCAACCTTTTATTCAGTTCCCTTTTGGGTACAACACAATGGCCTCTGGGAAGTTTAAATCTTTTTTAGATGTCAGAGACATTTCAATTGTTGGGCTTTTCATCCTAGTTTGTGCCATTATAGTATATCTGATATACCAAGCCAAGGCCAAGAATTACCGAGAAGGCATTCAGGAGCCTGTCCCAGGGGCGGAAAACCTCGAGTGGCATGGGTTATGGGAGGACATGGGTAAATTCCTAGAAAGTTGCTCAGCTCCCATAACATGGAAGCTTACCCTTGAACAACTCCTGAACCCTACAAAAATAATGAAAGCCGTGAGGGAGAGAGGTCGTGATGGATCCATGGAAAGGCAGTTGGCAGCTGCATGTGGGGCCTTGGCCATTGCCTACAGGAAGTTGCTCGGTATGGTGCAGCACTTCCAGGGGAAAGGGAAAGATGAGAACAAGATGCCTGGTACCAAGGTGACTCAGGATAAGGCCAAAACTAAGGGGCAGACTAAGCCAACGGAGGTTGCCCCTATCCAAAGGAAGAAATATAAAGCCAAATCAGTTCGCCCAGTTGACGATGATGGAGAGTCAGGGTCTCCACAAACGGCTGCTCCAGAGCCAGAAATCATCACTGAGTCTTTATCGTACAATAACCTCCGGAATTTACGGACAGACGTTGCTCGTCGTCCGAGTGAGCCCGTTCTGGCCTGGATGATCCGAGTTTGGGACTCTACAGGCGATGCTGTAAACCTTGACGGCGGTGAAGCGAGGTTCCTGAGATCTATTGCCCAAGATGTGGGCATTGAGGAGGCATTTGTGAAGGAATCGAAGCCCCTGTCTCTCTGGGCACGGCTTTTGGATGGTGTGAGGGAGAGGTTCATTTACAGAGAGTCCTTGCAGTCAGATCATTATACCAAGAACTGGAAGACCATAGAAGAAGGAATCCTACGGTTGAGAGAACTGGCATTGCTGGAAGTATTGTTTGGAAGGGATGGGCAACCTACCAACGATCCTGACAAGGTCAAGTGTACACCACAGATGTGGTGGAGCTTCACACGTATGGGGCCGTCCACACATAAAGGTTACCTGACATCCTTGCAGGCTGGGGAGAAGCGGGAGCCAGTGATGTCTGTAATAAACAAACTTCGATTGTACGACAGTATGATCGAAGGACCACTACAGGCCCGTATCTCCTCTGTAGAGACAATGATTAATGAACTCAAGGAATTAACTACGGGCTTGAAAGAGAAGATTGAGGGAAACAATTTCCATATGGCCCCAGTGAAAACCAGACGCCCTCCAGCTAGAGAGAGTGGACAGACCTCACGAACTGAGTTGTGGTACTTCCTAACTGACCATGGAGAAGACATGAGACGGTGGGACAGGAAACCTACCCGTGCCCTAGCAGCCCGAGTGCAAGAGCTGAAGGAGAAAGAAAAGGGGAAGTCTGCGAAAGTGAGTGCCGTACCAGTATCCTGCGGGCAGGGATCTGATCCGCTAGAGGGTTCCTCCTGTCGACATTCACAAGAGGGAAACGGTGACTGGCAGGATGAAGACGAGTGTTAGAGGGGCCCTGCCTCTAGCCAGGTAGAGGCACGGGACAACCGTGTCTATTGGACTGTGTGGATCAGATGGCCTGGCACATCAGACCCACAGAAATATCAGGCTTTGGTTGATACTGGCGCTCAGTGTACGTTAATGCCCTCGGGACATGTGGGACCAGAGACTATTTCCATTTCTGGGGTGACTGGAGGATCTCAAGAGTTGACCATGGTGGAAGCTGAGGTGAGCTTGACCGGGAAAGACTGGCAGAAACACCCCATTGTGACTGGTCCAGATGCCCCATGTATCCTGGGCATTGACTATCTCAAGAACGGGTACTTCAAGGACCCCAAGGGACATAGATGGGCTTTTGGAATAGCTGCTGTGGAGACCGAGGCGGCTAAACAGTTGAACTTGTTGCCCGGCCTCTCGGAGAGCCCTTTGGCCGTAGGGTTGCTGAAAGTCGAGGAACAGCAAGTGCCAATCGCCACTACAATAGTGCATCGCCGGCAGTACCGGACGAACCGAGACTCTGTGATCCCCATCCATAAGATGATCCGTGAGCTGGAGCGCCAAGGGGTGATCAGCAAGACCCATTCACCCTTCAACAGTCCCATCTGGCCTGTGCGTAAGTCTAACGGAGAATGGAGACTGACTGTGGACTATCGTGGCCTGAATGAAGTCACCCCGCCGCTGAGCGCCGCTGTTCCAGACATGTTGGAGCTCCAGTATGAGCTGGAGTCCAAGACAGCGAAGTGGTATGCTACTATTGACATTGCAAATGCATTCTTCTCCATTCCCTTAGCAGCAGAGTGTAGACCACAGTTTGCTTTCACCTGGAGGGGCGTGCAGTATACTTGGAACCGACTGCCCCAGGGGTGGAAACACAGTCCCACCATCTGTCACGGACTGATCCAGGCCACATTAGAGAAGGGTGAGGCTCCAGAACACCTGCAATACATTGATGACATCATCATATGGGGGGACACAGCAGAGGAGGTTTCCGAGAAAGGGAAGAGAATCATCCAGATCCTCCTGGGAGCCGGTTTTGCCATAAAGAAGAGTAAAGTTAAGGGGCCTGCCCGAGAGATTCAGTTCCTGGGGGTGAAATGGCAAGATGGGCGTCGTCAGATTCCGACAGAAGTCATTGATAAGATCACAGCAATGGCCCCACCAACCAGCAAGAAGGAAACGCAAGCTTTTCTGGGTGCCATAGGTTTCTGGAGGATGCACATCCCGGAGTACAGTCAAATCGTAAGTCCCCTCTATCTGGTAACTCGGAAAAAGAATGATTTTCAGTGGGGCCCTGAACAGCAACAGGCATTCGAACAGATTAAACAAGAGATTGCACACGCTGTAGCCCTTGGACCAGTCAGGACAGGGACAGATGTAAAAAATGTGCTCTATTCTGCAGCTGGGAATAAAGGTCTCTCCTGGAGCCTCTGGCAAAAGGTACCTGGTGAGACTCGAGGCCGCCCACTTGGGTTCTGGAGTCGAAGCTACAGAGGATCTGAAGCCAACTACACCCCAACAGAGAAGGAGATCCTAGCGGCTTATGAAGGAGTACAAGCTGCCTCCGAGGTGATTGGCACAGAAGAACAGCTGCTCCTGGCACCTCGACTACCAGTGCTGAACTGGATGTTTAAGGGAAAGGCACCCACCACACATCATGCCACTGATGCTACATGGAGTAAGTGGATCGCTCTGCTCACGCAGCGCGCCCGTATTGGAAATCTGAATCGCCCTGGGATCCTAGAAATCATCACAAACTGGCCGGAAGGTGAGAGTTTTGGTCTAGCAGATGAAGAGGAAGAAAAGCAGGTGGTACGGGCTGAGGAAGCCCCAGAATTCGATAAACTACCAAAAGAGGAAATGCGCTACGCCCTCTTTACTGATGGTTCCTGTCGCCTTGTAGGAATGAAACGTAAATGGAAAGCAGCTGTATGGAGCCCCACCCGACAAGTTTCAGAAGCTACTGAGGGAGAAGGAGAATCGAGCCAATTCGCAGAGCTCAAAGCTGTCCAGTTAGCATTGGACATTGCTGAACGGGAGAAGTGGCCAAAGCTTTACATCTACACCGACTCATGGATGGTGGCCAATGCTCTGTGGGGATGGCTGGACAGATGGAAGAAGGCCAATTGGGAACGCAGGGGAAAACCCATCTGGGCCGCTGATACGTGGCAAGACATTGCCACCCGGACAGAGAAGTTGACTGTGAGAGTCCGCCACGTAGACGCCCATGTGCGCAAAGGCCGAGCCAATGAGGAGCACCGCAACAATGAACAGGCAGACCGAGCTGCACAAGTCAAGGTGTCCCAGGTGGACCTGGACTGGCAGCACAAAGGAGAGTTGTTCCTAGCACGGTGGGCCCATGATGCCTCAGGCCATCAGGGCAGAGATGCTACCCATAGATGGGCACGAGACCGAGGGGTGGACTTAACCAAGGACATTATTTCCCAGATTATTCATGACTGTGAGACCTGTGCTGCCATTAAACAGGCTAAGAGACTGAAGCCCCTATGGTATGGTGGACGTTGGAGTAAGTATAGGTATGGAGAGGCCTGGCAAGTTGATTACATCACACTGCCACGAACCCGCCAAGGTAAGTGCTATGTGCTTACCATGGTGGAAGCCACCACTGGATGGCTGGAGACGTATCCGGTGCCTCATGCTACCGCCCGAAATACCATCCTGGGCCTTGAAAAGCAAGTCTTGTGGCGACATGGCACCCCAGAGCGCATCGAATCAGATAACGGAACTCATTTCAAAAACAGCTTAGTTGCCACCTGGGCAGAGGAGCATGGCATCAAGTGGGTGTACCACATCCCATACCATGCAGCAGCCGCAGGGAAAGTTGAACGGCATAATGGACTATTGAAAACCACCCTGAAAGCACTGGGTGGAGGGACAGACAAGCACTGGGATCAGCATCTAGCAGAGGCTACATGGCTGGTTAACACCAGAGGCTCCATCAACTGAGCTGGCCCTGCCCAATCAGAGTCCCTCCACACCGTGGATGGAGACAAGGTCCCAGTGAGTCACATAAGGGGCATGTTAGGGAAAAAGGTTTGGATTAACCCTGCCTCGGGCAAACGCAAACCCATTCGTGGGATTGTTTTTGCCCAAGGGCCTGGTTGCACCTGGTGGGTGATGCAGGAAGATGGAGAAACTCGGTGCATACCTCAAGGGGACCTTATTCTTGGATAAACTGGCTGCAACTGTATACTTGTATCCGTATGTGACACTGTATCTGTATCTACCTATTAGTGGATATGTACTTAGTTAGGATGATGCATGTACGTAGGGAGTTCAAAGATTTAATCTGATAACGTGTGAAAGCATGGGAGAGAAAATTAGGGGTGGATAATGTTATGGGTTATAAATCTGAGAGAGGAATTTTCCCTTCCCCTGCTTTCCCTGTAAGAGAAACAGAGTTCGAAGGGGGGAAGGGAGTCGATTAGCCTTACAAAGGAACTGGCCGATCAGTTAATGGGCCTTTAACTGCCGGGGGATGGGGGAATGTGGGAGACTGAGACGGGAGGACAGGAGAGACGGCGGGGTGTTCGGACCGGGACAGGGACGGGGACTGTTTTCTTCGGGCATCTCCGGAGGAGGGTCTGGGAGCCAACTCTCTTCCCTGGTTTTTCCGTCCTGGTGGGACCTGCCTGCCGACGCTACGCTGCCAGTGCCGTATCATTCCCACCGGGGCCGACGAGTCTTTGTTGCTTCTTTTCATCAGAGAGGTCCATGCTAGCTGAAGGGCGGAGAACCTTGGAAGTACTGTCATCTGGGAACAGTGAGTCCTCTTGAGGGGGGTGAACTTTGTTTTTTTTTCTCCTCTCACCCCTTCCCTCCATTGAGGAGAGGGGGTCCCCCCTCCCTGTTTCCCTCTCGGTTTCTCCTGTGGGCCGGGGCTGCTCCCTCCAGACCCCTCTGCCCACGCGGTGGCTGCCGGAGCCCACAGCGCCCCCTGCCGACCACAACTGGGTACTGCAGGCCCTGCACCTTCCAGCGATCCCACAGCGCCCCCTACCGACCACGACCAGGCACTGCAGGCCCTGCACCTTCCAGCGATCCCACAGCGCCCCTGCAGGCCACCACCGGGTGTTGCAGGCCCTACACCTTCCAGCGATCCCACAGCGCCCCTGCAGGCCACCACCGGGTGTTGCAGACCCTGCACCTTCCAGCGACCCAACAACATCCCCGGCAGGCCACAATTAGGACTGTGCTAACGGACAGAGGAGTATCCATTTAGACTTGTTGTTGTTATTGTTGTTTCTTGTTACTGTTTTTGCTAACATACATACATCTTTTAATAAAGGGTTGTTATTTCTTCTGTTTTTCCACATTTTCCTCGAGTAAAGCCCCTTAATTTGACATTACAATTGCAGAGAGAGAGGAGTTTTGGTCTACCTCATAGCTCATCCTCTTTAGCAAACAGTCCAGTCTCACCGTGACTGCGACAGTGACCATCAGCGTTAGAGTTTGAATGAATCGCATCACTCTGTGCCACACGCCAAAGCAGATGACACTGCCTTCTTATTGAAGGGTTCACCTTCTTGTTGAAGGTGAAATTGGACAAAAAGCCTACCTTTTCTAATAAGGGCAAGATAGCTACAGCAGCCTGTTAACCAAAGTGGTCATCACAGTGTGAAAATAGCTGCTCTCAAGAATCCTGGTCCCAAGTACTGCTTCTTTACTGCAAGAATCAGATGGTTTCTGAAAGCTGACTTGGAGGACATTTTTGTACCCCAACCAAGATGCAAGTGCAGCTTATGAAGAGAATGAGCAAATCTTCATTAACAGGGAGCTCAATGCATGCTGCAATCTGTAGGAGGGATCCTTGGTGAAGATGCCCACAGGTGCTTTATCTGAAGTTCTGTAACTCAGATAGTTTACCCAAAGCTGAACATCAACCCATGCTATCCTTGCTTTACTACTGGAGCAGAAATTTGAAACTACTTGGGAAGTGTTGGAATGAGTAGAGGCATCCTTTAGTTGTTGTGTAAATACCATCTCAAGATGGAGAACAAACTTTCCTACAATTGCTGTAGTGTTCCCAAAGATTACAGAGAGAAGGACCAAGACCAAAATTGCAGCATTTCTTAAGACTAAAGGATGTTTAAATGCAACCATTTAAAAAAATCTTCTTGGCATGCTGCCTATGGACATGGATGTGGAAGGCAACCTGGAAAAGAAAGCCACCGAGGCTTTTGTTCCATGGTGAGCTGCTTAGAGATGTCCACAGACTGACAGGAAGATACATATTTCTGCAGGGCTTGTGTCCTCCAGAGACACCCACTGCTACACCGAGTGCCCAAATGACCAGTGTAGATGGTGTCACTGAAGGGAGGGCACCTCCCTCAAGGTGCTTGCTGGGCATCCCACCTCATGCCTCGATGACCCCAGCACTGCCATTTGTTGTATCACACTGTGTGTCCCTCCTCTCTGGGCCTGGAGCCTGCTGGTGGCCCTGTCCGGCTGGTGGCCATGGGGAGAGACACGGGGCTGATCCCCAAGTCTGCAATGGCCGCTACCACCTTGGCTTTGGCCTTGGGCCACCCCTGTCCCCACTGCTCTGCCATGTATGGGGCCTGGCTTCTCCCCTGGGACTGTGCTCGCCCCAGGCTGCCCTGCTGGGAAGGACAGGACCCTGCCCCAGGGAACTACAGGGACAGTCAGTGCAGGCTTCCCAAGAACCAGAGCTGGCAGCATAGGTCCCAGCCTGAGGCTGTGCAGGGCCAGGGACTTGCTGATGTCTGTTTTTGCAGATGGGGAAAAAAAGATCATAGTAAAGACTTAGATGGGAAGGGCAGAGCCCTGTGCTGTGGCTGGTGCCATGTCTGGGCAGAGCTGGAGAGGCCTTGGTCCCACAGTGCTTGGATCAAGACAGGTGGGATGTCCTTGGGTCATGCTCATCACCCGCATTGTTTTGTCTCTGACGCTTTCTCATCTGCAGGTTTTTATGTGTTTACATTGTTCACAGTTAAATGATAAAGATTAAATAACATAGCACTTCAGTTTGACATTCAGTGTATGTTACTCTTTTGTAGAGACAAATAATATTGCTGTACTGACAGTATGGAAATTTTCATTGATATAAAGAGAAATACACATTTTATATTTTCCCAGATTTCTATTTCAACAAAATAAGCTCTCATACAAAAAAAGCCTTTGTTATTCATGATCATGTCAAGTCTTAATTAGCAGCTGAGCTTTGTAAAAATAGCAAGCAAAGAAGTCCAGCCTTTGTAGCTAAGGACAGAAGGCTGCAAGGGACGCTGTATTTCCTGACTTCTTAGGTTTATTTTACTGACACAGTAGGGTCCCTGCTGCTTGAAGACTGGCTTATAACTAAGTTTGCCAGTTTTAGCTGGGGCTTATTCTCTGTTGGTTTACCAAACAGCAGCCATGGTTGGGCAGGTAGGATCTAAACCTGTTCTTTTCCCAATCTCGTGTTCCTTCAGCTGCAACTTCCAGTCCGAAAAGAGCCTGACCTGGGACTGCTGCAGTGGGTAATATTCATATATATTAAGGTGTTTTGTGCTGTACTGATGCACTGTAGCATTTTGTTGGTTTTGTTTCATTAATTTATTTTTAAAATTTTTTAACATCTGTATTGATATTCAAATCTCCAGCTATGATATCAAATCATTTGTTTAGGATGAGCATGAGATTTCAGTCTTTCACTTTAATCTGCTCCAGTATTTACTCTTTTTAAAAGTATCTGTTGCATGTAATGTCTTCAAAACACACATACTTTTATCTTCTCAGACTAGTAGCAGCTAGGAATGAAAAGGAAAGTGTCAGTCTCAACATAAATGATGGGCATGACTTGCTGCTGCATGGCATCCTTCTCATCACGAGCCTAAAGACATCACTACAGAAGAAGAATTCTGTGTAGCCTGTGCACGAAGTTGATCTGCATACAAGGAAGAGCTTGGATGTTTATGGTGGCGGCCCTAGGATAAATCAACAGAGAAAATAAAAAGAAATCTACTGTGCACTCCCAAATTCACTTCGAAATCCTCATGTCCTGAAGGCAGACAGAAGCATTTGTTCTCAGTAAGACACTGTGTTAGCTAGATGAATACATGCCATTAAACCCGGCATGCAATGTTTAACATCACTACAATTTCAGAATAAATTCAACTGCAGTACTTTTCCTCCTCCTTCCTTTCACTTTTCCCTGAGCATTAATTAAATACGGCGTTCACAAGCATGGTCCTTATAAGAATGATTGTTCTCTATGTATTACAAATCTCAAGCTGTGAATGTATGGGATAGTTATATTAATTTCTAATCACCTTTTAACAGGGAGCATTTAGGCTGGATCTAGCCAGCAATAGATATCTGTAGGGTTTTAAATACTTTTATCCATTGGTGCAGAAATGCTTTACCAAATAAAATCTTATTGCTGGAAGTGTAAATTTTATGTTTTAGAAAATATATGAGTAATCATAAAGAACTCAAAATTAGGCCATGCTCGACCTGAAGAGAATTGTGTATTATTTATACTTAAAAAAAATGCCTCAGATGTTCCTACAAATGCATGTGAGTTCATATTGTATAAAAGTACACATCCAAATGTACCAGACACAAAAATAAAAGGTGGGAAATTCATCAGAAATATGTGACATCTCTGTCAGAATATCATTAGATTACAAATCCCAAAGAAACAAAACTTTTTACTTCTGTAAAAAGAAGGTATATATGCAATATAGTTTGAATTATATACTGTATGTTTTAATTCTCAAAATGAATTGCTTTGCTTATGCTTTCTTCATTATTTTGCCTTCATCAAAGCTTAAAAACACATTATTTATTTAGGAAAAAGCATACTCCTTTATGTGAGTTAATTCTGCTGCAATCAGTCCTTGACCTAGATTCTCACAATTCTCAGAAATGATGGGTCTGAAGTTGTTCAGACTCCATTTCATAAGGGAGTGAGTTCTTGGAATATAGTATTTAGTCAAAGCTCAGTGCGTGAATCAAAATTGGACAAAACTCACATTGTTCTACTCTCAAAAGCTGTTTTTAGTGTGTTCAATAATTACTTCACAGCTGGCTTTAATAAAATGTGTGCTGGAAAGGAGCCAGATTCATGCAATATTTAAATATATGCTTGGTTGAAAAATAAAAAGAATTTTGCAATCTAATTTTTAAACTGGTAGTCATGAAACAGATAGATTATGATTTTTAGTGCAGCAGGAGAGAGCTGAATGAAATATACATTCCTTATTGTAAGCATGGAAATAACATAATGCAGTTTGAGTATTAAGAAAAATCCAATAGCTGGCACTGAAATTTCTGAGCTAATTCGTAGTCATGTGGTTTTTTGAGACTTCAGAGAAAGAATATGTGATACTATTTAAAGAAAGGAGAAAAATAGAAGCACTATTTACCAACACACAGTTTCAATAATTAGGGAGAAAGATTACTTAGAATAATATTCTAGTGCAAGGTCGTAATTTCTGGTTTTTTTCCAGTGTTATGACCAAATTAGGAATGAGAGAAGTGCTCAGAAATCAGGCTCAGAAATTAGGTGTGCATGAAGTTCCATGTCAGGACAGAAGCTGTTCTTGCAGTATAAATGAGCTAACATCAAAAACGAGTAGTAAATATGACAGTCAAAAGGAAGGCTAGATAACAGCCAAAAATTGGAGCAAGGGTCAGCATTTCAGCATATCTGCACCTACCATATCTAAAGGTAACATTTTAGGCTAAAGGCAGAAGGATGGCAGAGGAAAAGAGCATCTGGAACAGGGAACAAAGTCATTGTCTGCAAATCAAAAGTCACTTTCAAAATGGAAATAGGAGAAGACAAGCTATGGATTCAGAAAAGCAGACGTCTGATTCTCAAAATGTTGAGAAGCCGACAGGAGCTGAATTAACTCTTTAGTCTACAAACATCTATTCTTTCTTCAGCACCCTGGTTAACAGGAGCAAGTGAAAGTTAAAGCACCTGTATGTATCTGTGTTGTGTGGTTCAAGAACAACACCTAAATTCTATCATGCTTTTAGATTATGTAAAAGTTTGAATACATGGGTTTCATTTTGCAGTTAGGACTTCGGAGGCTGTATTGGCTCAGGGAAAATCTATGAATATCCTTGGTTGGAATTTCATAAGTGAGAGAACAGCTTTGTTAGTAACATTTACCACGTGAAGATCATGTTACGTAGTTAGTAGTGTTTTGAAAGTTCAGAAAGCATCTGTAGCCAGATATGACTAGACTTTTATTTGCACTTGATCTGGCAGATGCAGTGCTTGCATAGAAGAGGACCCAAGTGCAGAGACTTCACTACCACGTGCAGGATGTACAGATGTGTTGGGAACGACTGCTTGTGTAAACACAGATGCTATTTTGCAAAAGTTTGTAGATAGCAGCTGGATAATGAGTGAGACATTTTTTACACTGAAGAGCTGAACATAGTTCTATGTACAGCAATGTGAAAGGCATTAGAACAAACATGTAAAAATGAAGAGCTCTTTACTCTGGAATTTTTGCAACCCTCTGCCCCCCATTTTTGCCATAATGCTCTCTGCAATAAGCCATAATGCTCTTCTGTGAGATGACATGCATAGTAATAAAAAGAGATAACTGGCATCCTTTTGTTTAAAAAAAATTGTTTTGAAACATGGGTTTATTGAATGTGATATTTCACAGAAATAAAGTGGCTTAGCAAAATTTAAACTAAGGATTTTTTAAAAAATCCTGAACCTTCTAGTAGCTTGTCATGTTTGAGAAAATGGAAAAGAGCGGAGAGAAAAGAAAAAAAGAAAAAAATGGACAAATTTGATAACTCAGTTCTTCATAGATATTTCACTACACTTTTGGTACTGTATAAAAAAAGTATTGCCTTGCATTCTAATGGAGATGAAAAGCAAAGGGAAAACCTCAAAACCTGGCACAAAACTGAATATTTATCTTCCATGGAGGTTTAGTGCTAAGCCTACTTTAAATAGCTGACTTGTTCATCTTTCTTTGGAGAGCAAGAAGAACAGATTGTTATTGGGGAATTTAAAGGGATTATCATATTTGGGATCAAATTACATTTTTAAGTACTAAGGAAATGCAGCATATAGTCTCTGAAACCAGACTCAGTTCATGAACTGAAAAAGGAGGCAGAGTATGAATTTTATTACTCACAAACATTAAAATTTTGAATGATTGTAAATATTTTCAATATGAGTGGTTGAATATAAAAATGTTCAACATTGTTGAATGTCATTGTGAAGATAATATGATGGAGAAAATTTGTTTCAAAGGGAAATCTGCTGGTGGAAACATAAGGCAGTTAAAAACTTGCAATAAGTTAGCTCTATGTATTATAGTTAAGTTTTAAAGCTTCATATCTATAATCACTTATTAATACAATGGCTATCAATTATTTTATCTTATCTGGCAAATTGTTGACAGCATTCAGTTTACAGCATTTTACAGACCATATCTACAATATGAAAAAGTGAATAAGATCCTTAATGATTTGTGATAGGAATTGCATAATTTTGCTGGCACTATAGATGTGTTGATATTCCTGTTGTAGTGGTTAAGAACAGAATTTAAAAGCAAAGTAACTTGATCTGAAAACACACAGACAAATATTATAACAGCTTGAAATTCTTGATTGTTACTTTGATTTTTTTTTAATGATAATTTAATTATTTTCACAGGCATTTTACTTCTAGCACAGATGTTAGTTATCTTTGAGAAAAATTTTATATGTCTCCCAGAGGGATGGCAGGATATTTTTTTTCTGTATATACCCTTTCTTACACAACTGATTAAAGTTAAATATATAAACACCTTTGCAGTAGTTAAACATGTATTTGGCTGTGGGTTTCCTCAGTCTTTTGTTTTAAAAGAATATGTGTTAAAACAAGAGAATTTTTGAGTAAGTTTCACTTGAATTTTCTGCTTATTACACATCCCTGTTTTTGTCAGCACTGTTTACCTTTCACTATAACTTATTCATCTGTGTCTAAACTTTTCTTTATTGTGTTGATGATTTCATATAGTATTTTGAAAGGTAGTGCATGTTTTCTTGTAGTATTTCCCATTTTTCCAATGCTTTCAATATCAGCCCATTTCAGCTGGCCGATAATATTTTACTGATCCAGACAAACAAAACCTAATAAAAAATCAGATTTCCTGACGTAATTTTTTGTGAAGTCACTTGAGTTAACGTACAGAAGAATTCATATCCATGGCTTAGTGAGACTAACTTTTTAATGCTCTGAGTCAGGGTATGGTAAATAGCACTTGGTAATCTTTCTGGTTCAGTCAGACTTGGTAAGATCTTTTCTGCTTTGATGCTCAGAAAAAATATTATTCTGTATGTAATTAGATCTCTTTGACTTTCATACACAGTACCTCTGCATATAGAGGTGCCAGTGGCACATCTTCAGGAGATGTAACTAGTAATAGATTCAGGACGCAAAAAGGTTATTGCAATTGTTTTAGATAGCGACACATGAGCTTACTAATGATTAGTCTCCTTGACAATGTCATGAATCCTGGTATTGCTGCTCAGTTGTTCAAAGTACATATATAATACATTATTTCTTCTAATTTGTCCAGTGTAGACTCTTGTTGTTGACACTCTAAACTGGATTGACAAAATTGAATTGTGAAGTCAGAAGCTGATAACAAATCATTCTAATGAGGCTGTTTGTATTTGTCATAAAACATGACTATAAATGAAAAATTACCCCACATTTCTACTTTAAGTAGGTATTGTGGTTTTAAGTATTCATCTGATGTCATGGGCATGATTTCCATGAACAAAAGTTAGGTGTTTTGCTACTAGTTTTATCTGCCTCCCTGACTTTTCTTAGAATGTCACTCATAACATGGGAAGATTAAAAAGCTTTTCAGTGTCCTGATGCTCTGCTATGCTCTGCAAATGATCAATTCAGTTATGGCACTGGAGATGTATACTAATGCCAACTGTTTGACCAATTACTAGTCAAAGAAATACAGGTCATCTGTTATTGAATAAAGCTCTGATGATGTCTTTTGATGCACAATTCTAAGTAAGCACTGACATCCTTTTGAGTATGGCACCAGCAACTTAAACTTTTGTGATCACTTCCACTTTGTAGCTACATTCTTTAGCTACCTTTTAGCAAATTATCATGGCTCTGGGTGATTAGATCCCTAAATAACCAACATGTGGAAGCTGAAGAAGATAAAAAAGAAAATCCTAACTGGTGATATATAATGATGACACAGTTATTTGGTTTATAATCACATAAAAATATTAGCAGTTTGTGACAATCTAGTACTATCTGCTATGCTAAACTTTTCTGACTAGAGACTAATGATATTGTGGTCTTCAATATTTTCAAGGTTTTTTTTGAGGGGAAGCTGGATCTTTTTTTCACTTATGTAAGATTAAATATTTAGCATAACTTGCGTGTGTGTAGGCTAAGTATCTTAGGTCCTGTCCTTTCCTCTGTACTATTTCTTACTCCAGTACAGACTGAATTAGACTCCATCTTCAGATAGTTCAAAATGCCCGTCTACTTCATCCACTTGTTAGGCAAGAACAACCATGTTCTTGCCATCTTATTAAAGAAGAAACTCTGCACAAAAATGCTCAGCAATATCTTGATCGCTCTGAAAACACTCCTTAAAACTATATTTTATTAACTAAGACTTGTTCAAAAAATACTTTCTCTTATTTTTGTTTTACATCTTTTAATAAACTCGGTAAAGCTATATCACTTTTTTTATTTTGTACTGTGCCTGTCTCACTCACAAAAATCTGAAATTAGTTCTGACATATCGCACCAGGATAGGATATAAGTTCTGAAACCACAATTTTCAGAACTTTATTCCCATGTAGTCCATACCTCCTTCTAAGTTTTACAGGTGCTAAAAAGTGACTAGGGTACCTATATAAAAAGTAAACCTAGAAAGTAAAATAACTGCTATGTTTCTTTCCAGAAATGAGAAAATTAAGAAAACACCAAAATAAACAACCAGATTATCTGATGACATCATGAATGACCAAGCAAAGTTTTCGCATGTAAATTGGGACATCTAGGCAAATGCATTTTACCAAGCTTCTAAACATGGATGTTATTTACGTGGTAGATATGAATGATCACTTGAGAGCCATTATGGTTTGTTATGTAAATAATCATTTAGGGACTTTTGAAAATTTTTAATTATGATAGTGCAGAAGCTCTAAATTGATTTTCTATAAATGTTTTATGAGGCATTTGTTAATGGCACTGTTAAGGTAATCTCTTAATTAAAACATTTTAACTTTATGTCACTAACAGATATTAGACATTGGAAGGATAACCCATTATAAAGTACTTCTGAATTTAGTTTTGGATTCTGATACAGCACATTCTTTAACTGGTTATTTAGTGGAAAAAAGGTGTCAGAAAATAACTCTAATTGAGCAGATGTTCATATATGAGCATTAAAATTCCAGCAGGTTTTCTTCTTGTTTCCCTGTTTCTCTAGGGGAATATGTAAACATATTTATTTTGTATTGAAATCTCAGGGGTTTTTTTTGGGGGGGAGGGGTGAGTGTGAGTGAGGAAAAGCACTGTAATGTCTTATGAATACCAGCTGTCCTGGTTGTTGGCAACCATGGTTTGGTTTCTGATGCAGCTGGTGAAGAAAAATTAAATTGGCCCTTCTAAATTTTCTCAAAAAAAAAAAAAAAAGACAGAAAAAAAGGCAAAGGTATGTCATATTCATATGCTAACATTGGGTACTTGTCACTGAGAGGAACTTAAAATGACACCTGAGGGCATGAGATGTGGTATTCTGCAATATGGAGTAAAGGGTTCCTCACTATGATTACAGAAATGCCTGTACTGTTCAAGAGTCAGTTTGATCTTTCTTAAATCACTTAAGTCTGATTCTATCAGGCAAAAGTAAAATTAAAATACTGACCAACTTCTTGAAATATACTGTCTACTTTCTTTCCTCCTCTCACTCCTGAACTAATTTTGAGAAGATAACCCTTCTACCTCTGCTGATCTTTCAAGCATTATGAAAGGGTCAAGATACCCATCACAGTGCAGGTAGGAGATTTTTCTGTTTCTTATTTTATTGAGCAAGTATATAGTTTATTATTCTAGAACTTTTACATTTAGGATGGATCTGTTATGAAGCAATCATGATATCAAAAGTTACATAGAAAGGATTCACCTTTTCAGCAGTGGGTAAGAGGGTTCCAGAACTAGAGATAGACTAAATAACAGACATCCCAAGAAATGACTAAATGGAACAACGTATAGAAGTTCACAAAAGTGAAATCTGATCATATAAGAGAGATACTGTGTAAAATCCTCTGCTGTAGTGGAAGCTTGTGTTTTGTTTAAGACTAGAAGATGATCAGTCATCATGTTTTATGTGTTTTACTCATCTTCTACCCTATTTAGATTTGGGGATTTTCTGAACAGGATGTCTCTTTTTGCCTTTCAGTCATTCTCATAGGTCTTAAAGTACTGAAAAATAATTTTCCTATTGATCATCAAGGGTTTATTTGCAGCATGATTTCTCTGTCCATTGCTTTTTCATGCTCTTATGTGCAGACAGGATGGAAGCAGAAAAAGAGCCAGTAGCTGCAAGTCAGACCTCAGAAACAAATGCAGGAGTAGTCTCTACTTTTAATATTTAGAGAAGAATTGGGAAAAAAAAATTAAGAGGGAGACAGTAAAGGACACACACAATACAGAAAGAAGATTGAGTCAACTGTCTATTAATAAGTGCTGTAGAACAACCCAATAGGCCTTAATCTGTAAAATTGACGTTTATCAGTATGACTATCGTTTCAATTGTGTGGGGTTTGTACAAATATTCATATTTACTGAAAGTCTTTCTGAAGCAAAAAATCCACACAGTTCTGGCATTGATTATGTTCTTTGTAAATAAACTTCAATTTCATATCACTGTGATTTTTTTCCCCATTTTTTTAAAGCTATGGTCAACTAAGGAAACAAGGCTTCAGCAGTCATTCTGGTATCTCCCTGTTAGCAAATTTTTATCCACCTTGTCACCTTCATTCAAAGTTGCCAGGTAGACTAGAGGTTTTTATAATTCCGACAAATTTTGAGAAAATAGTAAGCTAAGAAGGTCTGTATCAGAGTAATGGGAGACAGTAGCTTGAGCTCAAAGGTGTTTTCAGACAGTAGAGAATCCTCACTGGAAAGGCCCACTCTTCATAAACCACCTTTTATGCTTTTGCCATTATGTTCATGCTTTCAGAAGCTATACCCTTCCGAACACCAAACCCTTTGTTTAAGTCTTGCATCAGTATAAAAGCAATTGACATAGTTTTGCAGAGGAGATGTTGGAAAAAAGTGAAATAGGGAATACTGGATGCTGTGTACTCCAACAGGAATCACATGTTTTTGGATAAGGGGCACAAGCATCTATGTCAGACTAAACATCTAAAACGTTGTAGAGTAAATAGGAGAGGATTATTTTAGCAAATAACATGCCAAAATGATAACTTTTCATGTGTTTTATCTTAAATTGCAGTAATTTAATCACACATTTCCCAAGATGCAAAGCTTATCTGTCACTCAGTTTATAGCTTGTATACTTTTTGAAAATAAGCAGAAACTTTCTAGAATTCTAATGACTACTTTGCTACAATGCATCATGAGAACTGTAAACTGTCCTACATTTTAAATCTGTTCTTTCGCATTGCTTAACCAATGCACCTGAGACCCTGTATTGTACTTACTTATCCTAATTTCCTTGAATTAATATATAAGACTGTCATTCACACTGAGGCTTCTCAGAACAAACAGTCTCCAGGAAATGCAACAGAAACTAGTCAACAAAAGCAAACAGGCAACCTGGGAATCTGGAGTGGTAAGAGTAATATAACAGAACACATTAGCAGTGCATATAGCTGGTTTATGCAGCTTCGTGATCTTATTACTATTACTTTCATCTTATCTCTGCTTTTTCCTTTTCTCTTTAAAATCACATGTGATATGGAGTTGGTATATTAAACTACCCCTCCCTACAGGCCATAGAAAATAAAGGAACCTCAAATGTGTAAAGAGCAAAAGTGCTTTAAAACATGGGAGATATATTTAAGTAAAAAATCAGTGGCTGTAAAAACCAGCAAGAACAATCCTTCCAACATCTGAAGAACAGAATTAACTACCCAGAATTTCCTCATAAGGAGAAACTTAGAGATTGGAGGAATAAAATGATACATGTGCTTGAAGGGGTGTGAATATGGAGATCACAGGGTATAGCAAACAGCAGATTCCAGCACGTTTGGCACAGGGCTCCCTTTGTACGTCATGCTCAGCTTTGAACAGAATAATTAAATTCATTGGACTGGAGAGAATTTATAGTGAAGTGGTTAGGGCACTCATCTGAAATCAGACTTCATTTCCAGTTTTCACTTCAGTCAATACTGAAATAATTTATATCACTTATTCCTTGTGCCAGACACTGGAAGGGGCCCTACCCCCCAGCCCGAGCACTCTAGCCATGAGACCATACGACTCCACTTAGTTGACTGGTGCCAACCTGAGCCTGGACATTCTTCTGGGAAGCATCTCAAATGACTGTGCTAATCTTAAAGTAAAGGGAGACTCCTCTTCGGATTATGTTACAATGCACCTGATCAAATAGGTGCACTGTGGATATACTCAGTGAATCAGGTCTTAGAAGACAAAAACCAATACAGAGCTGAGTTACTGAATCCAACTAAAGGAAGTTGAAGAGCCTATCTATTTAAACTTGAGTAATGCTAGGCATTGTCTTGTAGCAGAATTTTATGTACAAAACAAGCATTTCTAGTGAAAACATAAATAGCTGGCACTTTCTGCTTACAGTCTTAAAACTAAATAAAAAAGAAACCAGTAAATTTCTACTTTTATTATTTCCATCAAGATGCCTACTTTCCATTTTAAGCCTTAGAATATAAGAAAGTAAAAAAAGAAACCAAATTAAATGTTTACCCCAGGAAAAAAGTTCACAAATTTCTGCGTATTCAGCAGACTTGATCCACAAGTAGTCTAATTAAATATTAAATATTAGGTAAATATTAAACATTTATAAATATTTCGTATATAAAATATTTAGCACAGTGTATTGTAAATACTAACATTTTAATAGAAAAATTCCTTTGAAATATATTCTGTGATGTGGGAAGCAATGATTGTGTTATTTGCTTTTAATGAAAATGTTTTTGAGCAATTTGAATTCCTGCCATTATTTTTCCTACAATAGGTTAGCACAATATTTTAATATATCTATAATATATAATGTATTTGATATAATACAGAGCAATCTTGTGATAATGAAGAATCCATAGTTTTATTAAGACAGGGGAAACTCAGTAAAATGTGTCTTCCTTTATACGAAGGAAGGATAATTTAGAAGGGTATCAAAGAAAGTGAGTCTTCACTATGCTATCGAATTATTGCAACACATGTAATAAGCTTTGGTTCATTTTCATCATAATAAAACAATCACAGAATCATAGAATATACTGAGTTGGAAGGAACCCATTAGGACCATTGAGTCCTACTCCATAAATATGTACCAATTAGTACTGGTACTTGCAGATTTTATTCACACAATTATTGTGTAACTGGAGATAGAAAATGTTTAAAAAGTAAAGCTGCATAATCATATATTTTAAAATAAGTGGAAAGTGCACTCAGAAGTGTTTTATTTCCCATTTATATTCAATTTAAACAAAGGCAGAATTTGAAGTACTAATGTCTCTTTTATTTCTCTTCTATGCCTGTGTGTATATGCATTGCTATATCTTGAAAAATTGATAAAGACAATGAGGAAATTGAATTTTCTTAGGAATCTGTAGGAGTCATATTCAAGGCAAATTTTAACTTAGATAATTACTGATTTGATTTGCGTGTTGACTCTCCTGTAGTGCTTGTGTGGCTAAAAGTCCCCTTAGGATAGCTATGCAATCTAAATGCACAACAACAGCAAGAACACTGACTAAAATCAGATACTAATGTTAGCTATCATTTGACTTACTAAAATAGTTTGGTGGATTTATTTTTTTAGTTTTTTCAACAAGATTACCACTGTGGCAGAAGTGGAAAAAAAACCCCAAACAAAAAAACAGGGGTGAGAAATGAATAGAGATTCTCAAAAGAACATGTATGTTTTAATGTTTATCTTCCTATTTCTTTGGGGCTTCCTTTCTGCTTAAGATTGAAATAAAAGTTAAACAAAAGGCAGAGGGGAATTTTACACCATAGTGCACTTTTTCATCACAGTAAATAATTCACAGATATTTTCTCCTGTTATCAGCCCTTTCTCCTACTGCTGGATCCCTGCCAGCGAACTCCTTTTGCAAATGCCATTTTCTTTTAATTTTGAAGTGATGATTTTATTTATTAATTATCTGCGTGTTTAACCAAATGACAACCCTTAACCCTTTTAAATCATTTATCCCCAGTGCAATTTCTAAGGGGTGTTCTTACAGATAGGAATTTAGTATTGAACAGTCTTGCTGTTAAAAAATGTGATTTCACTCCTTCACTGCAGCCAGATCTAGTTTCACTCAGATCTTCAGATTTAGATTAGTGCAAGAAAACAAGAGATAAATGATCAAGGAGTTTCTACTCTTGTGTCAATCACATTTGTTGAGCCCAAAGCCGTAGAATTCAAGATACATCTAACCAGTGAGGTGAAGCAAGAGGAGCCTCCAAGGTCTGAAAATTTGAATCCACCAGCTGGGCAATGAACCTTCCAGACCTGTTCTGAGAATTGTTTCTATGTATTATCCTGTATTTCCCACAGCAAAATATACTGCTTGTCCTTATAAAAAAGAGAAGCCTAATTTCAGGATTCTGATTAAATTTAGACATCAGGCAGATGTTAACCTAGTCAGTCTCGTCAATACTAAGATGGTATAGTATATACTGAAAAGCAAAACTGATGTGCTTTAATTAAGAAATATAGAATTTGGGATTTCCAGAGTCAGACAGGAGCTTGCATAAATATTTTTATGGTACAGACTTTTCTGCCCATGTACCTTCATTTTGCTTAGGCTTTGGCTTCAGACTGCTAAATTATTCTTGATATGACCATTTAAAATATAACTTCTTTTTAAATGGGAGGGAAACATATTATTTTTTTTTCTTGAGGGTCAAATAAGAGAAGAGTTTCCTGTTAGTTTGTTGTCTGTTAATTCTTTACACCTTTGTGTTTTTCTCTCCATGTTGAACATAGTATAAATAAAAAAAATAGATTTAATGCTACAATCACTGAAATCAATGTTACAGTTCTCTGATCCAAAGAGTTAAAAATGAAATCCCATAAGCCTCTAGGATATCATCAATAAATGTATAATTTCACATTGATCTAAGATGATCAGGATATTTGATGAAACCCCGGCATTATAGCACACAAATTCTTGTCAGATTCAGATAAAGCCCTTTAGGGAGAATTCAGATTTAAAAAAATGATAGGGGAAGAAAATCTAGTTGCTTAATGAACTATGAATATATATACTGTATTCTTCAAGAAGGTGGTGTTATATGAGAAGACCCCTGGAAAGTTTGCTTTAGATTTAGAAAGTGTTAGACATGCGCCCTGAAGGTGTGAAGTTGGATTGTGAATTTGCAGAGGAATTTGTTACAAAAGAAATATCTGTCCAATTAAAATTAATAGCTATATAACTGAAAAGTAAATACCCAACATCAGAAACTTCTTTTTGTTAGAAACAACTTCATCTGAGTAGAAGAATATTGATATTAATAATTTGTTCATAATTCAGGGCTTTTTTCCAGACTCAAGTCTGCGTATGAACTTTGCTTTTTCAAGAAGAGTGTACTATATTCATTAAGCAAATTTCTTAACTCTAGTTAATATATGATATAGGAAAGGATGCTAGAAATGAAATGCATATTCTGTAATAGTACTTCTCAATTCCTACTTTAGATTTCCTAATCTCAGTTTTTCCTTGCCTACTAGTCATTGCTAAGCCCATTTCTCTCAACTCATTTCTCAGTTTAAATCTATTTTTATCTTATTGATGAGTCACTCGTCAGTCTGTAGTTTAACACATCCTGTGTTTCTCCGGAAGGTCTCACATGCTTTTTATATAAAAGGAGAGGAGGACTCCGTAATTTCATCGTGACTCTATTCTGTTTCACTCTAAAAGGAAATTAAGGTGCTATTTATTTATAGCCTGAAATATTCTTGATTTTTTTTCCTATCAAAATTTCCATCAGGCTCCTATGAGTGTATTTACTCAGGTCTGCTACTATGTTTTTCCTCACTCATGGCCTGTATAAATGCTGGTGTTTATTTGGTTATGCTGCTTGTCAGTTCAGCTGCAGCTGAAATCATTAAATTCTCGTATAATTATAGTGGTGCCATTCAAACAGCTAGAGTTAAGGTTGTGTCAGCATTTCCATTATAAATCCTTAATTTAAATGGTTTGCAATAACTCAACCATAAAATATGTTTTGAGCTGAACCTTGGCTTGTAAGGTTTCAGGCAAGGAGCAACTTCTTTTTCAAACTGAAAAGAAAAAAAAACAAAAAAAAAAAAGAAAAGAAGAAAATAGTTCCCTTTAATCATTTCAAGAATGAATTGAGTGCTTGTGAAAAGGCTAAATTTACTGCTGTAAGAACCAAGCTATGGTAAAAGCTTGCAGTGACACAAGAGGTGCATTACAGGTTTTCTCTGTTTTGCTTCAGCTTGATTTATAGATTCTTTCCCTGAAACAGAATTGTTTGGATCCTGTGTAAACTCAACTCTGCTTTAAGGCTGATAAGAGAGTAATTTGATGACAATTTTGATAGTATATTAATGGACCAATTAAAGGCATCCATGATAGCCAGCACAGGGAGACTGGTACCTCCAACTTGTACTTCACAAACTTTCAGTCACCAAGGGACCATTCAGGATAACGTGAACCATAACCTGAAGGTGAAAGGCCCTTAATTATTTCACTCATAAATAATCTGGCTTCTCATCTGCTTGAAGCCTAATAGAAAGACCATAAAATGGGACATGGACTGGGCAGAGGCAACACAACTATATAAATGTGTTAGTTCAGATGTCTTTCATGTTCTTCCTGTTATTTTTAAATGGAATATTTTTTTCTAGATTTCTCAACTGTACCAAAGCACACAACCAAAGCAGAGACTCTGTTTATTTGAGATACTTAGCTGAAAGCATCTTCCTAGAAATATAGTGAGCATCCTTGATCGCAGGGCAGGCTCACTCACAAGAAAAATGAAAAAAAACAAATCCACTTGCAACAACTCAGAGCGTACTATTTGTCAGGTGGTATCTCACAAAACACCACAACATATGAAAAACAGATAGCTTGTAAAAATCTGTTGACATTTAGATGGTAAAATCCAAATTGAGTTTGACATGAACTGTAGCCAGCACAATTCAAAAAACATTTAGAAAATAGATTAATGGCAAGTTTTGAAAAATAGATTGAGGATTTTCCTTGGGAAGTGCTCTTGTCTATGCATTTTGGCAAGTCTTAGTTGATTGTTTGGGAACTTGGAACAGAAAGTTTTGACCTTAAACTACTGTCCCTATTAGTCACTAACAAAACTTGTGTTACCAGTTGGTCAGAAAAAAGAGATATTTTTTCTTTCTAAATAGTTGTTATTTGTGGCAATGTAGCCTAGAGAGACAGTATAAAGGTAAAGACTATGCTATACTTAGCCGTTAATTATCAGATTTGCTCTTTCATACAAATCTGTTCTCATATCAAATCTCCTGAAAATGTTTCTTTCTCCCATCTGCCCCAATTTAATTAAGCCACATTCAAAATTAGTCTTATGCCATTTAAGTTTGTTGTACTGTATTTTGCGTCTCTTCGTCTTGGTTTTACATAACACATTTAGCTACTAACAGTATAAGAAGAGACCATCATTCTATAGGAAAAAAACCACATCAGGTCTTATAGTAATTCGTATCAATTAAAATTATTTTTAAAGTCTGTTAAAGAAGATATTCCATAAAATTCCTTCCTTCTGACATATGAGTGATTAAGCTCTAATTCTTCTGAAAGAAAGTTTTGCCATAAAGGAGTCCTTGCAACTGTAATTGTAATAAAATATAGAACTAGACCTCACTAAAATCTAAAACTGAAACTTATGATTTTCCCTTATGGTTTTCCCTTATTCTGTGTATGCCACCTGAAAAGAATTTCGAAGTTGCTATGTTTCATTCAAAGGGCTTTTGATCAGAAATTCTCTACACACTTTCGTACCGGTTAGCCTGACTATGTTTTCAATGAGTGTTTTATCTCCACTCATATTATCTAGAAAGTAATACAACCATATTTAGGATGCCATAGAAAGTGACGAATGTTACAGTGATGCTATCTACTAAATGTACAGGAGGGAGATAAACTAGCTATTCAGTGGTTAACGATTTCTTCCATGCGGTGATCTGGTTCTACAACATGAAACAGTTTTGTCATCCCTACCCAGGGTAGACAAACCACCAGAGAGCCACCACAGTCACACAGATGACAAGTGTTGTCACTCTGGGACCAAAGACAGCTTAGTTACGCCTGTGGAGTGCATTGCTTGTGAACAGCACTGCTCTAGCGAGGCTTTCATTTTAGGGCTGAAGACAGCACTTCATCTCAGCATCAAGCTGTGCTGTGCTGTGACGTCTGAAGAAAGTTCGTAAGTCTCTGAAACTTGGATGCCTTGCACACAAACATATCCAAAGGAAAGCATGTGTGGCTGCTACCTGGGAAAAGCAGCCAAGCCTTCTAGCTTTAAAACTCTGCTACCATTAGACAGTAAGTTGGCCAAGTATATGATAAGATCTATGTAAAAAACTCTGCTGAAGTTCTGTTTCATATTTTCCCAGTAGCAAGTGGGCCCTCTAGTAATTTACTGACACCATTCTATTAGAAAACATCTACTTTGCAGCAGTCTTACATCCAAGTACTTATTGAAGAAAGTGGAAAATTTAGACTAGTGTTACTTTCTAAAACATTGTGGAGGTGAATTTTTTTGTGAAACTGAAAATATTCAAGGGCATAACTTTAGGTTTACATCTCTTGAGCTTTACTAACAATCCTCATTTTATTGGTATAACTCTTCCTTTTAAAGAATGTTTCAAATAAACTTCTTTCAGAAAGTGCCTTTCGGTGTCCGAATGACCTTTATTCGTGCTGAAAGCCAGCTCCCTCTCCATTATTCTTTACATGCACAGCATGGAAACAGAAATACTGCTCCACTGTGTAGGATTGAAACAGTACCAAGAGGCTATGATACATATTAGACTGGAAATATCATCAAAGTTATAAATGCTGATTCAGTTATCAGAGCATGGTGGGTTTATTCATATTTATAAAATGACAGAAGAAATCACAAAGGCCCATAGCAATTATTAACGGTGATGTAGTGAATTTATATGTCCTGAAAGTGGGTTATACACTGCTCTAATACCCGGGGAGTAGGTTAAGAAGGGAATTATGACTGAGTTACAATTCTTTGCCTGGTTCCACTTACTCCAAGCAGGGAGCAATCTGTTTTGATCTTTATCTGTAGAAGAGTATCTTTAGCTCTACAGGGACTTGACTGTGCAGGCTTGTTGCTTAGTTGTCAGTAGTAATGAAAAAGGACCAGGAACAAAATGAGGCTTTTACTTGGGTTTAATTTTTGCTTCAATTTAACCTAAACCAGTGATAAAAATGTTAGCTGAAAATCTTCCCCTTAGGACCATGTCCCAGATAAAGTATGGCACTTCTGTAAAAAAAGGTAAGAATGGACTAGGGAGGAGACTTCACAGAGAAGTAAACAGCTCCTAATGCTTTCTATCATACTGAGGCCTGAGGCTTAAGTCTGGGGCCCTGCTTCATCAGAGCAATAGACTGAAATCCCATCTTTTTCCTTTTAGTCTAATGCTTCAAAGTCCAGGATGTGTCCTATTCTGGATAACCTCATTTCTTTTGTCTATATGGGTGCTTTGTTTTGTAAGAAATACAAGATGAGAATTAAAATCACATGCAAGTAAAAGCCTTCTTTTACTTGTTGAAATAGAGAGAAAATATTCAACCTCAAAATAATCCATAACAAGAAAAGCTTATGTTCCGTTCAGAACTAGCAGTGATACGTGAGCTGGGGAAATGTATTTCTATACTTTATTTAAGATCAGGATTAAAATAGGCTTTATTCTTACTAAGATTACTCTTAATACATAGCAGCATAAGTAATCTATTCACTCTGTACAATGTGACTAATTTAATGATTCACTGAATTCTGGAACATTTATTTACTTGTATTAACTCTTTTCCACTATCTTTGTCTGAGTCTTCTGTATGTTTGAGAGGGGTTTATAACTTATATATAGAGTAAATTATGAGGGCAATGAGGCCCTGTCCAAGTTTTCTGTCAGATCATAGTGATGTTGCACACTGTAAACACAGAACGGGAGAAGAAATTGATTCCACCAGAGTCACGAGATTCCTACAGAAGAGGATTTGAGTACAGTGCGAAAGAGTCTGAGCATGATTGTGCAGGTCTAGGGACAAAAGAAACTTCAGAAAATGACAGCAATCTAGGCAATGATCTTCCAGTTTTAGAATGGATAAATTAGCTCCTCTCTAAAGACAATTCCCTAACCATTGCACTCTGCTCACATAACTGTATATATGTGTCTAATTTTTAAGAACAAAATAAACAACCAAAATTTAATTCAAAACTAACTTTTGAATGTCATATCCTTAATTAGCACTTCATCGTTTTGCTGCCATTTGATTATTTAACGGAGTTGCATTGCATTGCTGTGAGCCACTGAGAGAGTCTAATGGTTAAGATATTCCTTTACCTGAGATGCCTGTTTGCTGGTATGAAGAAGGATGCTGTCAGTTTATACGGCCCCCACTTTCACTATCTTTACTCCAAGCAACCTTCACAACTTCTGTCCTCTGCGTTCTACTGCTGCCAGCATAAGTCAAGTGTCCCTTCTCTTTGTCCAAGAAAGGACCATTCACTCTGTTCCTCTCCACTTGCATTTTCTCCTTCAAAGAAATCAAAAAAATTAACACAAACCACATCCAGTTTCATACACCTTTGTGAGGAGTATACTGTGCAAAGGCTTTAAAACCTAAGGAGTCTATAAGAATGAATTAAACATCCTAAATCTCTGTTCTGTGCTTTGACTCAGTCATTTGCATTCATGTCAGATCACAATGTGGGCTTCCATAATTCCATTAGTGATGCCTAGTAACTCTTGTTATGAAAGAACTGAATTTCTGAGTTGTTGCCAAAGGTCAAGAGACCTTGAGGGACATTCTGCTTTGCAGTTAGAATAATTCACAATGAAAAAAATCTTCTTGTTGTTATTTTATAGTTAGGATGGTAATTGTGAAACATGAATATCTGGCTACAGACCTAGTATCTATGGGCACAGCATTAAAAAGAAAATCAAGATGTTTTTGTTCCTGTCCCCATTTCTCCTTCCCATCTTTCTGATTCTTCTTTCCATTCAGCCCTGGGTACTGTTTTTTCCTGTGTAGTGTTATTACAAGGCAGTCACTCTATTTTCCTCAGCCACATACAGGCTCTCAACAATGCTGTTTTCAGAAAAGGGAATTTATAAAGGGTCACTTCAGCTGGAATATAAATAAATAAATAAATAGATCCTAAAAATTTAATTAAAATCTTAAGTAGCTGAAGCCCTGGCAAGCAGGCTGAGCGTAGTTAACATTCTCCATTAAATTTGAAGTACTTGGCATAATGTGAAGTGCTTGAGAACTACAGGATAGGCACATGTTTTATTCAGAAACCAATGAGAGTTTACTGCTGTGCCAACTGACTGTCAGAAAGCTGGCATGAGATGTCCCCTGGAATCCCAGAACAAATATTTTACTTTTTTTTTTTTTTCTGTTTGAAGAACTAGAGAATCCTGAAAAAGCAGAGGCCTGCTAAGGGTAGACCACTCCTTCCCTGCTACCCTAAGATCAGAGCTTTTGGTTTACCATTATGATTTTCAGGTTTGACATTCAACTTTCACTTACAATTTCAGTTCACTTTCTAGAGGCTAGGCCTTGTTCTGTGTAAGTATGTAACATAAAGCTTTCTATAGGGAAATGGTACAAAATATAGAAAATCCAAGATTTGAACCAGTCTGTCCAGTCTACTCATTCCACTTTCTTTTTAACCTGTTTATGGTCATAATTTCTTTCTAAGGAAACACAGTGTTGCTTTCCAGATCTTCTGCTTACCAACAATTTTACATTTGTCATTACTCCATGACCACAATAAGGTTCTCAGTGTGTAAACTGAAGTGTACAGTCAGTACTAGTCAGTGTGTAAATTAAAGCCACGTTTAACAAACTCTGCTAGTGTGGAGGCCCAGGGAGGAAAGTATCTCTTGTGCTGATGTATTCAAGAAAGAAGTGACTTTGCCTCTGAAAACAGGCTACAGTTTTCTATATCCAGTGTGGTTTGCAGAGCAATTTAGGCAAAATAGACCACAACTTAGCCATTACCTCTCAGATCCATGCAGGGGACAATATGAACTAAACCTGAAAACTCCAGTGCATTTATTAGATCCAAGGATGGGGACCTTAGCTCTTGTCTACGCTTTTCACTCAATCTTTGTTTCAATGGAAACAAGACATTAAATGTGGTGGTATTTTTATTTTATACCAATACAAAGGGTCTGCCTGGCATTTTTACCTTTCAGTCTACAAGCAATCTTTGATGCACTGGACCTCTCCTTCAAGTTTCATCAGTACTTCTCCCTCCATGGACTCACTTTAAAACTCTTCATTCTATGACACTATGTTTCCTTCTTCAAGAAACTAACTTTGACATTTAGGAGATACTGTAAGAGTACAGATCTGCTAAACTGACAAAGCATTTCTGTTCATAAGTTTCAAGTAAGAAAATCAGTCTTTCCACAATAACTGTAATATCTTGTACAGTCTTATCGTGACATTTTTGGCTGGGTTATTGCAAAAAACAGCTCTGAAATTACATTTTTAACTAGAAAAAGCCCACACGAGTATTAGCACATAAAGTGAAATATTTTCTTTTAGAATTTCAGAAGACTTATGGTGGAGGGCAGAGGGAATAAATTTTTGTATGCCCAATAAATAATCAAAAAACCAGCATACAGCAATCAATCATCTCCGTCTAGATGGACCCTTGGGGGGTAACAAAGGAAGACAGAGGTGGAAAGGCTGGGATACAGAAAATCTTGTTCCAGTTGTTCTATATTTTGCTGCTCTAAAAATGGTTCAGGCACTCCTTTACAATACAAATATTTGTGACCTCTATTTTGATAGCACTTGGGTAGAAAGGAAGGCAGATCGGGCACACACACAAGTCTAAAATTCAGTAGGAGATATTGTGAATTGCCTCTGTATTCTGTCTTCCCTTCTGCAGTCAGTTTTGCAGTATAGATTACAATTTCTTAGAATTTTATAGTAGTTACAAAAAGCTTCTTCCATGTTCTGCCTGAAAGTTCACTACAAACTTTAGGTATTTGAAACATTTTACAAGTTGTCATTGGTTTTGAGTAAAGAAGTTTATCTTTCCTGGTTGGATTATGTTTTCTAAACTGGAATACCTTTCCTATAATAGAAAAGCACACATATATAAAGTAAAATAATTGCAGAAATAGTGGCTGAGTAGAAAGGAAAAAAACCTCACCTGTTTTCAAAATTATTTTTGCAAAGTGATTTTTTTGGTTCATTTTCTTTGAAATGAAAGAAAAATGTTACAGAATATGGCCCCTAGGAAATCTTAAAATTAAATCAGAAATTAGCATCCTTTGCTTCAAATTAATATTCTTCATCATTTATTTTTAGTGACCATAATTATATTCAGAACCTGACCTTCAGTTTGCTTCTTCTCAGATTTGCATTACAAAAGTGATATTCTAAAAACCATATTCAAGAATGAACTTTTCTTCTGGAATATATCTTCTTGACTTAAATACTTGAATTCCATGAATTAAGGATACAGGATATGCATACTTATATCATCCAGCTACATACTAAATCAATCTGCAACAAATTAACGAGTGTGAAAGTTACACTGTACCACATAAAGGGAAATAATTCTGTTTTAAAGATTGATAAAAGCTGGATTCCTTTGAATGCGCTATTTACCTAAAAAGAGGGGTAGGAACGTGCTATATACCTAAAAATCTGTTGAGATTTTTGAAAAGCTCACCTTCTGTTAAACTTCCATTAATAAAAAACTCAGTAAGTTTAAAGCAAAGGACCTAGTTACATGTTTTCCTGAGTTTAAGCAACAGACAAGTGGCCTGAGGCATTTTTTGTTCTCAAAAGTATTGAGACCCATCACACTCCATTGAGATCCACTTGAAATTCCACTTAAACATAAATAAAGCTTTTTTTACTATGAGCACTGGCACAAGGAATCTGCCTCCTTGGAGACATTAAAAATCTGAGTGGATTCCAGCTGACCCTAGTCTGAGCAGGGGGTTGAACTCCAGAGGTCCCTTCCAAACTCAACCATTCCATGATACTTGTCAGAAAATTCACCAAGGGGCTAGACTTAATCTTCTCTGAATAAGGTAAAAGCTATCCAAAAGCATCTGACACTCAAAAACTGTCTGAAATTACTCTGTCTCAACTGGTTTTAAGAGCGATGTCTCCAGTTGCTTTCACTTGTAATAGCTTGCCTCAAGTTCTGTGAACATGCAACTGGAAACCTAGGAGTACTATTGCCCCAGTACAGAATTTCAAGAAGCATTTGCTAATAAAATAGGCACCTCTATTTGCTCTTTCTAGGCCAGCCTCATTCATACTATCTACTTAAGTAAATACAGAAACATTAACAGAAATAACTGCTGTAGTGCCTAGATAATGATAATAAACTGACAATTGCAGCTGAGTTCAGGAGTTGAAATTTAGCTCAATAAAACCACACAATATACATGCATAGGAAATAATTCTGACTAATTTCTGTTGGAAAAGGTGACAGAAGTATTTACAAGGCTGTGAGAGATCATGTAGCTTAATCATTTTATAATCACAGAGTATGATGTCGATTAGAAGTGTCATTTGGCAGGTTTTTAAGAACTGCAAATTAGCGGAAGGGCAAATTAAGTGCGGCTGTTGATGAACCAGCCAGAATACTTGAAAGTTAATGCTACCGCAAGAAATGTAAAAACTGTTTCATCCCTTCATTTTTATCATAAATGTGATCTTCCCTGGCATAGCTCTATTGAGAGAGGACTACAAGTAAAATTTTCTACTAGAACTCTCTGTAAATATTTTAAACTTTGTTCTCATTGAAATCAATTAGTGCATTATGAGAGTCACAGAAAAAATATATGTATTCACATTTGAGCCTAATGCAGATAAAGAGAACATCATGGGATGAACGAATAAGTTATAAAACCTATGGGCAATAGAATACATAATCATATTTCTAAAATCTGAGGGTGATATTAGTGACATTTTTTTCTTTTCCACAATCTGTATTTGTAGATGTTTCCATGAAGACTTAATGAAATTTTATATTAGTATAGAGTTTCTTCTTTAGTTTAAGAGCTATGCATATTCCACTTAAAAAATCACTAGCTAGCTGCTTCAGGAATCCCAGTATTTCTTTTGACTTTGACAAAATAATAAAATGTTATTATATGGATGGGTACTTAGATTGCATTTTTATAAAAGCATTATCCTGAAAAACAACATTAAAAGAACATTAGGGTTGCAGAGACCAGAATTCACAATGCAGGAAATGTCAGAATAAATGTTGCCCTAACAACCTTAATTCAATACATTGTACGTGTTGTACAGTGTGCAGTGCCATACCTTGTTGACTACACATTGTTCAAACACTCTCTGAAAGAAAGAATTGGAAATTTATTCAGGTGCTCTTCTACATCATCGTAGTACTGCAGTTAATTTACTGTGGAATCCCTGTATATGAAGATAAGGATTACATTAATTCCATGACACAGAGGCAGGCCCTAAGGCATAGAAACTGGATCTATCTGTATGTGAAATGCAAAAGATGACTCAATGTTGTCTGGAAGACAAATCTGCTAAGTCTACATCCGCTAACCAGATGGAAACTTCTGGGGACTGATCTATATGGGTGACTCTAAATACTCAAAAGAAAACGAAGGGATCCAGCTCCCCAGAGTAAGTTTGCTGTCTAAAGTATGAGACTATCTTTTGTATTCATGCTTTATTACTTTCTTCTTTCCAAAATGTACAAGTAAGTCTTGTAAGCAGTCTCCTTCGGCACACATCTTTGATTCATCCTTAGAACAGGTCTACTTTCTGCCCTGATTAAGCTGTCTAATGGACAAATATAGTCATAATCTTTCAGGAAATGACTTTTGCATTGCTTAAATGGCTAAATTAGGATTGCATGTAGCACCCTACTTCCGAGCCCTTGACTTTTCAAACTTAAGAACAAACTTGTAGAACAAAATACATTCATGTGTTTTCACAGAATCACAGAATAAGCTGAGTTGGAAGGGACCCACAACGATCATTGAGTGCAACCCTTAGCCCTGCACAGGACCATCCCCAAGGTCACACTGTGTGCCTGAGAGTATCATACCAATCCTTCTTGAACTCTGGCAGGCTTGGTGCTGTGACCACTTCCCTGGTAGCCTGTTCCAGTGCCCAACCACCCTCTGGGTGAAGAACCTTTTTCTAATATTCAACCTAAACCTTCCCTGATGCAACTTCAGACCATGTCCTCAAGTCCTGTCCCTGGTCACCACAGAGAAGAGATCAGTGTCTGCACCTCCTCTTCCCATCACGAGGAAGTTGTAGACTGCAATGAGGTCTCCCCTCAGTCTCCTCCAGGCTGAACAGACCAAGTGACCTCAGCTGCACCTTATACGGCTTCCCCTCAAGGCCCTTCACCATCTTTGTTGCCCTCCTTTGGATGCTCTCTAATAATTGAGTATCTTTCCTGTATTGTGGTGCCCAAAACTGCACACAATATTCAAGATGAGGCTGCACCAGTGCAGAGCAGAGCAGAGCAGAAAAATCCCCTCCCTTGACCAGTTGCGATGCTTTGCCTGATGCCCCCCAGGACACGGTTGGCCCTCCTGGCTGCCAGGGCACTACTGACTCATAGTCAACTGGCCATCAGCTAGGACCCCCAGGTCCCTTTCCTTGTCACTGCTTTCCAGCCTCTCATTCTCCAGTCTGTACATGTATCTGGGGTTGCCCCATCCCAGATGTAGAACCTGCCACTTTCTCTTGTTGAACTTCGTATGGTTGGTGATTGGTCAGTCCCCTAATTTTTCGAGGTCTCTCTGCAGGGCCTTTCTACCCCTGAGGGAATCAACAGCTCCTCCCATTTTTCTGTCATCTGCAAACTTGCTTAGTATCCTTCCCAGTCCTGCAACAAAGTCATTTATGAAGATGTTGAAGAGCACAGGGCCTAAGATGGAGCCCTGTGGAACTCTGCTAGTGAGAGGACACCAATCTGGTGTTCCCCCATTCACTATTACCCTCTGTGCTCAACCTGTGAGTCAATTGCTCACCCACTACATGATGTGTTTATCCAGCTGTACTGGACATTTTGTCCAGAAGGATCCTGTGAGAGACAGTATCGAAAGTTTTACTGAAATCCAAAAAGATTACTTCAACTGTCTTCCCTTCATCAGCTAGGTGGGTTACCCTGTCATAAAAGGAAGTCAGGTTTGATAAACAGGACTTTTCTCTCATGTAGCTGTGCTGGCTGAGATTGATGACTGTGTTGTCTTTAGTTGTTTTTCAATACCTCCCAGAATAATCTTCTCCATAACTTACCAGGCACTGAAGTGAGACTGGCAGGCTTGTAGTCTCTGGCTTCCTCCTTCTTGCCCTTCTTGAAAATCGGGACAACATTCACCAGCTTCCAGTCAGCTGGGACCTCTCCAGATTCCCAAAACCCCTCAAAAATAATCAAGAGAGGCTTGATCATATTTGTGATGACATCAGCCAACTCTTTGAGGATTCTGGAATGAATCCGAGCAGGTCCAATACATTTGTAGAGATCCAGCTGGAGCAGCAGATCCTGTACAATTTCAGGGTCAGTTGGGAGTTGATCATTCTTGCAGTCATGGTCCTCCAGCTCAGGGCACTGAAGCCTCCTTTGATTGACTGTAGAATAGCCCTTATAGATCCAACAGGTCCTTCATCCCTGTTGAAGAAAAAGGCAAAGAAAGCATTAAACACCTCGCCCTTATCTCTGGCCCTGTTTGTGAGGGGACCATCCCATCCTGTAATGGGACGATGATATTTCTATACTACCCATTGCCATTAATATATTTGAAAAACCTCTTTTTATTGTCTTGCACATTTCTGTCGAACTTCACCTCCAGCTGAGCTTTGACTACATGAATTTTCTTCCTACAGTGGCAAGCAGATTCTCTGTGTTCTTCCCATGTCACTTGACCTTGCTTCCACTCAGCACATCCCTTCTTTTTTTACCTTATTTCCAAGAGAAGATCCCTGCTGAGGCAAGATAGCCTTCTGTCTTGCCTGCTTGACTTCTGTCATTTTGGAACTGCCTGCTCCTGTGCCTGTAGGAGGTGGTTTGAAAAGTGACCAGCACTGATAGACCCCAGCACTTGCAAAAACATTTTTCCAGGTGTAGTGGTTTGAACCAGGTTTTCCCCCTGAAGCCTAATTAGCATTTCTCTGTGCAATCTGAAGTCTGCTCTCCTTATGTCCAGAGTTGAGGTTTTGCTGGCACTTTTCTACCTGTCAACAGAGATCTTAAACTCGATCACTTTGTGGTCACTGTGGCCAAGAGGCCACCAATCTCCACTTCACTTACCAGTTCCACTCTATTGATCAAGGAGGCATTTTTCAGAGTCAGCTTCCTTAGGACCTGTTCCATGAAGTTGTCATCCAGGTTTTTTAGGAATCTTCTGTGTGATGCTCCCAGTTGATTTCTGGCAAGCTGTCCCTAAGGACAAGAGCAATTGTTTTTGTTAGCATGCTTACATTTTTAATTACCTGTTGAATTGTGTTTATAGAAATTCTTGATATTAAATGGTGGCTTTAAGGCCTTGTGTACAGCCAAACACTTCATAAGAAGGCAATTCTCCTGCAAGATACAACATGAAAGAATTTTTTTTATTGGAGAAGTGATTGCATGACAGGTGAGACTAGATTCATTTTACTCACAAAATTTGGCTTGAAATCAGATACGTTTTATCATTTGGCAAAAGGTGAAAACTGTATCTGAAACCAGGTAAGAAAAGATATTCATCACTCTCCAGCTGCTGAATTTGGTTGAACAAGTAAATCAATTTTACTCTTGCTGCTGATGCATATCACTGTACATTTAAAAGAAATCAAGTGAATGACAAAATTTTTCTGAAATACTGTCTCTAGCAAAAAGATAAAATTCAAAGTAGTGTATATGACTGTGGAGATACACTTTAAAGAGAGATTTTTATGTGCTCTGATGCTTTTCATGGTCTCCTAGGATCATACTCTAATCAGTGGACTGTGGAAGGACAGAAGATTTTGGTTTCATTTCCTGCAGTGATTCTACTTTGCATAAATTAATATTTAATTCGGAAAGAGAGGAGAAAGACTGACATTAAAACTGTAACTTGGTTATTGGGATACTATTAATTATTGGGTGTATGTCATACAAATTCCTGCTGTAATTCAGATATGTTTATGTCATTTGGAATATTTTCACCTGGAAGGATGGAGCATAACCAAGCTTAGATAATCTGTACCTCAAATTTAACAATCTTATTTCCAATAAAAAAGGAAAATTATTAACTCCTGCTCACATAGGGGAAGTCTGTTTGTCTGAACCTCTCATGATGATGGTAATTTCTCTTGTATCGCAACCAAAGGGGTAAGATACTTACCTGGAAGGTGTAGTACTAGTGTTGGATTGATTTCTTTGTGATAAGACTCAAGTGTATACCTCACTTATTAAGAAAATGTTTTTATGTCCAGGCTACAGTTGGAGGGAACATACAGGAAGGACATGTCTCATTGTCCAAGAGGGAGCTCAAATCCGTACTTAACAATTGGTTCTGGTTGGGGAAACACCTGCATTCTTATTCCTGTTTAAGTAATTTTTTTTTTCAAATTCTGTGTTGTTGTTTTTAATACCATGACAATATGGAATTGTCATGGTATTATGGAACATATTTAAAAATATAGTACCTCTCCTTGTTAGCATAGGTGCTTGGCAAAATTTTCTACCTGATTACACAGAAATCTGTTTGACTGACATGGCACCCACACAGCACTGCAGATGATTCACCATGGTATCTTTAACTAGGGATCCTGTTTGAACCTAGCCATCATTTGCTTCAGTCAGTAACTTCTATCAGTTCAAAACCACAATTGTTGTCTGTTATTTGACGTGCTCAGGGTCAGCAAGTATATTTCCTGAATTTTCTGCTTTTTGTACTGTTCAAGAACAGATACTGACTACATATTGCAAATTATTCACATTCCAAATTATTGAGTCTATTCAGAGTTAGAAAGAACCTGAGAAGCACTGGGAAAGTGAAGCTTTTTCAATAATAAATGATTTTCTGCAAATAAGAATCAATGGGCTATTCTACAGTCAATCAAAGGGTACTAAGAACAACAACAACAAAATCAGACATTAACCACATGATAACATACCAGGACTGATAAGAATAAGCTGAAAACTTTAAATGAGTACTTGCTTTATGGGTATCTAAAAAACCCATTTGTTTTGGTTTTTGTAAGAGCAGGTGTTTTACTAGCCATCAGGAGTGATAGCTTTAATTCTTTCATATTGCTCAGAAATACACATGGGGGATGGAAAATTAGATGGATTCTAAATAACTCAGCAATTCAATGACTGCCCTTGAAAAAAAAAAAAAGACAGAGAGCAACAGCTGAAGTGTTCCACACATGCTTCGGGGTGCCTGTGTATCTGAGTGCATAGATAATCTCAATTATGATAGAAGATATGCTATTCTTCTCTGGATTCTCTAAACATCACCTAGTTCTGCTATTAAGCAATTAAATGAAAGGAAGTGTGTAGTTCACAGTCGTTACTTTCAAATTCACTTTAAAATAAGTGAATGACCTTATTCTGCACAATATTATTTCACTTTTAATTCATATCTTGGAGCATCTCAGCAGATGCTTTGGATTTCTCTGGAAACCAAAGAAGCAGAACTATCTGTAGGAAAAGAAAACTTCACAGAGTCGTGTTGTTACTATCCACCCAAACACATACTGTCACTGTCAGAAGTGATTTTCCCCACAACAGACATTAGCATAATGTTTATGGCCAGTGAGATTGTTTAAGAGCACTAAAATCATGAAGTACTGTATGTGCTCTTTAATTAGGAATGTAATATACTCCATCTGGAGTGACTCATTTTTGCAGTCTTCTGTGGAGCTTGAGTTTCCTAGTTCCCCATGCAATAAAAAGAACTGAAGATTTTTAAGTGACTTCATTTTCAGTTAGATCCCAGTTATCTGAGTAGTTTGTAGAATTTGTTCATAGACTGTAAACTGAGTTTGCTGAAGATTAATTCATGGTTCTCATTTCCAATGTCATAATGAAAAGCATATCAGTGCTAGTGGAAATCTGTAGATTTAATCCTCTCTATATTGACATGAGGGTAGTTGAATACTTACAATGTAAATAGCTGCATGTCACAGTTCAAACATTCATCTTAGTTATATTTTAGAAGATAAACAGGATTGTCTAAGACTTTAGTTCTGAATATAAAATGCCTTCATTCAAGTTTTTGGAAAACAATTGTATATAGTGATATTATATAAGACTTGTGTCACTCTTTTCTTTTTCTAGTGTATTTGATGAGTTAGTCCATTTCTCTTTTTCTGGGCTCCATTTGTTCAATTCTAATAAACAGATTTTCCAAATTTAGTGATTTTTCTGTTATTGTTCTTCAAACAATGCAAATAACTATGTTGCTTATATAGAATTTTTCCCCAAACCATATCTATCTAGAGCCTAATCCCATCTCATTGAAATCAATGTGACTCTTAGATAGTCTAATGAATATGTTTTTAAAAATCCTGACTTATTTCTTATTACGCATGTAGAGGAATGTATATTTACTTTGCCTAACTTAAAGCCTTCACTGAGGAACAGACTGGAGATCCCAGCTTTCAGGTGTAACACTAATGGAAAAGAGATGCCTCTCCAAAGACAGATTCAGAGAGGGATGTATTCCCCCAGTTGTCACTGATGACTAGGGACAAATCACAACACCGTAAACCATAAAACTGAAAAAACCACCACATTTCATACTAACTTTGATGCATCTAGTAAGTTTTGTTCACTAAGTAGTACCCTTGTTTTACGTCTCCCTGTCTTAGATTGCAGGTGTTTAGAACGACACACAGCAATTTTGTCCTTCTGGATGTTCAGCTTGATATCAATGATCGATTCCCATAGATCGGTGTGGGATTTTCTTGAATTAGCTTCAAATGGAAAGACAGTACAGAGAGAAAGTCCTGTTGTTCATACTGCCTCACTTCTACTCTCTACTTCTTAGTAGTACTCCCTTCTCCAAAACTAATAGACAGACTACACCTGTCTATTTTGTGATACAGTCAGTAAGATTGTACTTTCTGGTACTATCTGATGACTTTACTGATTAAAAATTTTAACATTCTTTGCTTAGCACAAATCCTTAATGTACCTGTAATGACAGAGTAGAGATAGGGAGAGTGATACATTTGCTTGTATAACCTACCTGTAGATCCTGGTATAAATGTTTGGAATTAAGCTGATTTTCATCCTGGCTCAAATGTGCATATATGCAGACATTTCTTTTCCATTTGTCTGCTTTGAATCCAATATGACTTCTCCTTCTAGTATCAGCTCTCTCTTCACATTTTAGTATTTTAAGCAGAAGAAAATGGTGAGAAGATGGGAGCAGCATAAGAAAGTGTTTAAAATCTCTAGTTCTGACAGAACTGAATTACAGTTTAGAAATCAGGGAACCCGGAAGTTCACTGGTATGAATTATGCATTACATTGGCATTTTCGGTTCAGAAGATTTTGAGAGCGTTCAAGGAACTATAAAGCTTTCCATCAGCTTCAGTTAACATTCAAAACCAGATACTCATTCCTCAGATAGGGATGAAGAGAGGTCTCAGAGGTTGGTAGTGATCTTCTCAGTTCGCAAGTAAGTGATCGCAAGCAGACACTTTCTTGCCCTCCCTTTTCAAGGGGTAAATTATATGAAATAGTTCACTGGAGAGGCAGGCAGAGCAAGAGAAAAGAAGCGAAGTAAAATGAAAAGGTTCCACAATCCAAACAAACAATCCAGATACAAAAACCTTTCAGAACTTTAAGGGACATATAGGTTAGCAATATCAACATTAAGCCAGAACTGGTTATAATTTTTAAGTGTTGGTGTCAAAGTGTATAGACTGTCATTGCACCAATCCTGAAGTGAAACTCACCCCTACAGAAAAGTCCAGGAAGGCAAGTCTCATCATCATTTATGTCCTTTAGATGATTCTTTTACAGCAGGGATTTCACACTTAAAGCAATGGTTTTTGCTGTGTTTCTAGGTCAGTTTATGTAATGTGTAAAGCTTCTGCTGAAAAGTAGTCATGCATTTCTACAGCTTTTTTTACTGCTGTTTTGTTTGTGGGATTTTTGTTGTCTTTGCAGATTGTGAGATCTTCAAAAAATGTTTTTGAGTCACAAAGCACAAGTGGTACTATCAGGACACACGTGATAGAGATGGGGCAATGATTGTTCAATTAACAGATCAATAAGTTGCCTCTCACACAAGTGGTTGTCAATGATAGATGCCCAAAGGTTGGTTAAACTGCGTTTCTGAATGCTTCAGTGTAAAAATCAATGTCCAGAGCATACAGTGCTAAGCAGATAAAACAGCCTCTCAAATCTGTACCGTGAAAATGATATGAGCCCAGCAATCATAAAAATATGTCTTGATCCTATTTGTAGCTCTCATACGTTGCCGTGGGCCATTCCTGTTTATCCATCCACATGAACAGCAGAACACTGACTATGCTGAATAAACAGCAATGATCTGGATGAAGAAACAAAATGGTTTTTCAAATTTCTGATTTTCTTTTATGCTGTCAGTGCAGTGACTGGTGAAAAGGCAAAGGAAATTATATTGGGGTTTCAGTCAGGAGTGAGATCTGCAATTGTATTATTTAAATGCAAAGGATGTTGGTGGGCACCTAGCATGAATTCAGAGGGCAAGGAGAAGGATGGGGAGTACCTCCTGTCATTGCAGTCTGTTTAAAAATGTGCTCATAAAAGGAATGGAAAAACTTTGGTTGCCAGCCTCATTTGCTTCTGTCAATATTACACAATGAAGAGACCATGGATGATTATTGTTTCTGGAATTTGCTATACGTATAACAAATATGCCAACAAGTACGCTGTGGAAGATTTGCCTCCATATTGTACTGCTAGATGAATGTGTTCATGACAATCACCTTTTCAATTTTATGCTGCAATACAAAAAAATCACCTCCTCTCTCTATCCTCATAAATTTAGGGATAGGTAAGCTTATTTTAATTTAGGCAAATTTACGTTTACCTGTTTCTGTTCTTTTGGTTTTTAGAATAACATTTTGCAACCTATGACTTCCTGTAAGAATTTTAGGATGTTTCACTATCCTAAGCAAATATTGAGTATACTTAAAAGCTACACATATACATATAATTTCCAAAAACTTCTTTCAGTAACAAAAACAGTCTCCGGCAGCTGCATCTTAGTGCCACAACAAATGCATCACATGGCCAGTTTTCTAATAAAAGATCCTACATGCGTCATATTTTTTCTCCACTCAACAAAGCTTTTGAATGGATGAAAAAAATTCCTGCATTTGAAGAAGCATAATTTTCATCAGCTAATTCCTTCAGGAAGAGAGGTTAATGGATTTTCATATCCTTGTTAAGGATAACTGCCATCTTGCCTTCAAGAACACACTGAGTGGGTCTGGCCTACAACTCTACAGTCCAAACACTGCAATGAAGGTATACAAATGGAAGGACAGAAGCCACTATGTCCTGTCTGTCTTTCTGAAAAATGCGGATTTTACTGTATTGTTGGGTTGTGGTTTTCTGGTTAGAATTAGCCTTGACTTGCTGCTCCAGCATTGAAATGTTCCAAAATGATCTGGGGTACTTTCAGTACTGTTTCCTGTATGGGAATAGTGAATGTGCATATGATGCAAAAGTACATGGACTAAGACCTAGAAAGCCTCTGAGAGCTGAAACACATTGATAGGAAAAATGCAGTATTACAGAAAAAAACCCCCACAGATTACATTTAAGATTTTCTTCAATAAATAAGAAAACAAGTTTTCAGTAAGCAAACAATACTTACTAAGATATAATCAGGATTGTGAATAATAGATACTAGGTCATTTCACATTGTGATTATCACTGTCTTGGATATGAATCATTTAATAAGATTACAGCTTGTATACTTTGCAATTAGAGGAAAACTCCAAGTTCACCAGTCTCTTTTGATGTGATGCAACATGAATTTCTTTTTGATCTTCAGAAAAGGGGGGAAAACGGCTTTATGTAACAGATTTAAGAAACAGGGCATTTAAATGCCACTTACCATTCTGATATATGCAGCAGTATCTCATTGTTATTATACTGTAACTACAGGAAGAAGATGACAAACATGAAAACCAAAACACTTAAGAAAGGTATATGTATGGATTCATTTACCTTGATGCTTCAAAAGATGTTAATCTACCTGTGCTATTGTAACCCAACCTATTGATATAGATTTATATTTTGCTTTTCATTGAAGTCAATATTTTGCTTATGCCTATCAAAAATGCACCTGTCCTTGAAGTGGGGTATTCCAAATGGCTCTGTGAAAATATTGCTACCAGGGATTTGTCACCCTAACAGCAGATTCATGTAGTTAAGCCAGTAGAAGGCCCTTCTCACATATTGTCAGTTCTTCTTTCTATGGGAAACTTGCAAAAATGCACATTTTTGAGGAGCCAAAATTCATCATAAAATTCAAATCAAAGCTTGGTTGTGAACTTTAGATTTCATCTACTAAGAGCGTACCCTAGAGTTGCTGAACTATATTTAATTAAACTGTAAAAATGTATAGATGTGCCTAGACTTTTAAGGGTTGCTATAATAAAACCAAACAGAAATCAGACTAATATTACTGTTAAAACAAACTATGGCTATAGATGTTCATCTCGTTACATACACAAACTAAATTTGCACTTAGGTATACTAACTTACATGTGATGTTATTTATGCTTAAGGAATTTTGTTGAGTGTTTCTAGCAAAATGTTAAGCATAAGGAATCATTAACTGAACTAGAGCAAAACTTCCTATTGAAACTAAAAGAGCCATGTAAAGCTGATTCTTTACGAAATGTGCTGTTCTAGAACCACATGTAGAACTGAAAACAAAGTAAAAGGTGGAGAAAACCTTAAAAAAGCAAAGAAGCTGATTCTGAATGTGTACTCCTAAATCCTCCGGATTAAGAACAATGAGTAAGACATTTAGGAGTCTGCTTAAAGTTAAGCAACGTCTTATAAAATTCTACTATTGGTGATAATCTATTCATTCTAGTAATAGCCTTAGTACTACATTGATTGCAAAAGGAGTTGGGACTACAGTAGGCATATATTATTGAATTCACTTTAAGTAGAAACTTGACAATTTTTTTGAAGTGTTTCATTTAATGCGGTTTTCCTCATCTGCCCTAATAAATATACTTGCCTTCAGACCAGCTCCTACCAATCCTCAGATATTTTGGGTCTGTATGGAGGCAGAAGACCAAAGTGAAGGCAGGAGAGCGAGTGGAGATGATCAAACTCTTTGGGCTTAGCTTTTTACTGCAACCAATAATAATGATTCTTTGAATGCACATGTAGTAAGTTTATGTTTTTCTGTGTATTGGAAATCCATTTCTTAAGACTTGTATATGTCACCTGGACATGAAAGAAACCTCAAAATGAGATAGTAGCAATTTCACTTAAATAAACTGATGTTCTTTGTTGTAAGAGAACAGTTTTCTGAGCTCTGTTGCTTGGAAAATTATGATTTATAACTACATGATTGCCTCCAAATAGAATGTCACTGTGAAATCAACTTCTTCAGCTTTCCTTACTTATCTTAGTCCTTAGAACAAATTAAGAAGTGGTATTAATATCTTATTTTTTTAGTATAGCTTGACAACTATAATGATTCTATGTCATTTCAGTTGTTTAAAAGAATAAATCAGCATTTCTCACATAGTTTCTCTGTGACACTTTTACTTGAAAAAACCGCAACTATGTCCAAAAAATTTTTTTTTTTCTCCCCATCAGAAAGTTGTATTTAAGTACATTTATCATGGCATTGCTGCTGAGAAGAAACAATGTGACCATATTAGAAACAGAGCTGGTATTTGTAAAAGGGGAAGATTACATCTTGGAAGACACAGAGGGTTTTTTTTTCAGTTTGTATATTATACAAATGTCCTTAGTACTAGAGTAAATTTCTCAGAAACTTTGGGAGTAATCAATTTCTGATTTGAATAACTGAAAAACCCAGCACTCATGTTCTTCTACTAATAGTTAGGTTCCTTATAGTTAATATTCCTTACAATTACTGATAGTATCCCAGCATAATTCATAGAGCAAGACTATAAGAATGCCTCCCAAAAGAACTTTCTACTTTAATGTTAATTTGTCCATTTAAAACATTTGTTGAATAACATAGATTTCTTTGCAGTGGTTTCTTAGGTAATTTTTAGCTATAGTGGGGGGGGTTGCAGATCACTATCTAAATCTTTTTACTTTTTCTAAAAAATATTTAAATAAACAGCATCTTTAAAATATTATACTTTCTTTCAAATAAAGTTGTACACGGAGCAGCTGGGTCATGCTACGAAACATAAAAGATTGTCTAAAGTGTGTGAAAAGTGACATCCTAGATTTCAGATTGTTGAAGAGAATGCTCAAAGAATGATCTTAAATTACTGCAAATTTCTGCCAGCTAATACAGGGCTGCTTTGAAACCAGGGCAGACAAATTCAAAAGAGCTCAGATTACCCTACACCTCCAACATAAATCTCTCAGCACTTTTGCAATATTGTGGAGCTCCAGACCCAGGCAGTGGAATCACTACACATAGCACAAGAGGTAGGTTTCTGTGGTTAACAATCAATTACTGCCTAGCATTAGGACATAACACAGGCTATTAACTAACTAAACTTCTGAAAAGGTGATACTGGACCATCTTTCTGAGTCCCATGTTTCCATCACACTTACCCCTCCCATTTCCATCACACTTACCCCTCCCAAGCATTTTGAGAAGGAAAATAAATACTCAGTTGGATGCTTAGTCTGTGGTGTTCTTAGGTAATCACAGAAGAAATGAAAAATTACCTAGAGAAATGAATGTCCTTTGCAGCTGTCAGCACTGATTTATTTCTACTACATTCTAAGAGTATCCACATTATCTCTTAAAGCCTGGGATATGTTTCGATTACTTCATTCAATCTAAAATATTGTTGCTGATGTCACCTGGCTTTTTGGTACATCCTACTAAATACATAGAGAAGACAGTTGTCAGCAAGGTGCTAGAACCATAGTCAGCATCTTGGCAGTGCTCACTTTTCCCTCCTGGTAGGTTCTGAGGAATATTTGATGTTCTTATGTAACAGCTTTGAAAAAATTCCATCAGTGTAAGGAGAAAGTGTTTTAAAACCAGCATTTGGTTGATGGTAAATTAGCATCACTTGCAGGGAAAAGTCTATAATATAACTGAGAAGATGTTATTTTACCCAACCTTATAATTTTTAGATTCCCAAAATCAGGTCAGTAGTTTGAAAATCAAAAATACAAACTAGTGTTTTAGGTAACCTTTGTGGAACCATGTAGTGATTTGTGCGTTGAATTCAAAAAAGCAACGCAAAGTAGACCTATCTGGAGGACTGAAATTGTTTGATGTCCCTTTTAGACAGAAGAAATGGAAATTTTTCAAAGCTGATGTATAAGGTAATAATAATAAGATAATTCAAACAAATAGGCAACTGGATTAATGAACAGTTTAATTTCTTTGTATTTCCTATGAGTACATTTATTTTTTAAATTCTATTATCCAGAAAATGGATAACCTCTGTATGCTTTTCTTCCCTTTCCAATTGATATATCAAACATGCAAAGTTACAAGACAGAGAAGTTCCACATATGCTTAATGTTGACCATGAGGCTAAGCTCTTAATTGGATCAAAGCTGCTATACATAATTTTCCTCCTACAATGTTTAGCCTTAGTGACCCAGTGTGAGCTCTGAGTCAAGCTGACTCCTTTCCATCTTGTTCATCCTCATCATTACTAGAAGCCAAATTAGAGCATCAGTGACAGCTGTGCAACAAACTCTGTTATTCAGCCATGCTCTGACAGCAGATCTAAGTGATTAGGTGTAGCAAAAATCCTCTTGAAGATGCACAAAAAGGAGCAAAATTTAGTTCAGTCTTCTATCTGTTCTGTTGCAGGGCAAATGAGAACACAAAACATCAAACAGCTATTTTTATTTCCAGACTCAGCACATTCAGAATATGCATATAGACAGGTTTGGGTTTTTTTTTAAAGGCGATCCAATTTTTACCAAAACATCTTTGCAGAACAGGACATTTCTTTAAAATTTCTTCAAATATTGCTTTGAGGAATTTCTGCCCTTTCTGCTTGCATTCTGAGTTACTGACAAACATGTCCGAGTTGCTGCATCGTCAAATGGAGCCATTTCAGAGCTGTCAGCCCTAGACTCTATCTTTGGCTACATGGCCCATCCGATCTCCCTGCCTGTCAATCAGGTTGGCAAGAAAGCAACCCTACCGGGATGGAGACTGGGAAGATGCACATTACAGTGACTACCGGGCCAATGCACGATTGTCATGGGTGTCAGTCAAGTTGGGCAATCTGAGCTTCTTCATCTGGGCAGGAGGAGGTATCTGAAGGCCACGGAGGTGTCCTGATGTGGCAAGGTGCAGTGGGGAGTCCCTGTAGAGGCCAGCACAGGGCAGAGGGCAACCAGAGCAGCCCCAGCCCAGAGTATCAGGAAAGCCTGTGGTGAAGAGGCCGGTCCAAGGTCAAGCTGGGAAATCAATCCACTGGTCAGGATCAGGCCCAGAGAGGAAAAACAGGGCAGATGGAGCCTGTTGATCAAGAGATAGGTTCACCGGGATAAGCTAGGACATCAGGTGGCAGAGCTGCAGACTGGGGTATCATGGTAGCTCATGTATTAAGTAGACTGGGTATGTATTAAATCATTTATGCCACTGAAATGATTCCTGAGAGTAGAGTTAGTGACTGCAATATAATCTGCTTACTGTACCCGTGAAATTTCTTTGAATGCTGGCAAAAAATCGTAATTAATCTGTATATTTACTTTTCTGCCTTCCTATCTGCTTCAGCTTCCTAAAATATCTCTATTAATAGCAGTCACAATACAAAAAAACTAACCCATTTCTGTTAGATCATATCTGTTAAATGAAACTACTTATAACTCAATAGTAATAATAATAACAACACTTTTATGTTTTCAGTTAATGCAATGATTTTATTGGATTCATAGGGAATGCAATTGAGAACAAGCCAAAATCACATTTTAAAAATGCAGCCAGCTGTATACCATAGGTGAAAAATCTTGCACTCTTCTTTTTGTGGTCCTATTTACTTCTGCGGTACTCTTCGCATCCATACATGTAAATGTACATGAATGTATTTTCACAGAGGGGGAATCATGCAGTGTTTTATCTCTGTGTGTTTTGTCCATTCTTAGTCTCAACAGACAGAGGACAGGTTTTGGTAGACACTTAAAATTCATGGTGGACTTGTACGTCTTTGTCTTTCCAGTTTCTGAAATCCACACCATTTTTATTTTTGGAGCTTTAAATACATTTGAATATTTTAAACTAGAGATATTTGAATATGTCTCTAGTTTCTTTTGGTCTTTACTTTTGCAAATTTGTTTCAGAATTTTTGCAATAAATGTCTATGTTCTTTTCATTATGAGTTAATATGCAGTCAAGTAGGCATGATGAATATTCCTGTTAAGAAATTTTACCTATATTTTGAAGACATCTATTTTTTTTAATGCATTTGGTGAAGGTAAACCTCTGCCACACATACGACTCCACCTGTGAGGGAGAAGAGTGAGGTGACCATGTGCTACACCACAACGAGGAGTGCAGGCACTGAGTGTAAGAGCACTATCAGCTAGAAAATAATCAGCCCTTTGGCATTTTGTGGGTGGGAGACAGAAAGACTAAGGGCATATGACAGGCACTGCTGATGCATAATTGCTGGATAGCTATTTTCTTTGTCCTACAGTTAACGACTTCTGAAAGTAAAATATTTTTTCCAACTAGACAGGTAGACCACTTTTTGTCAATCCAAGTTGCAGTGCATGTGCTCTGAATAATCAATCTTGTGCTGGGAAATGAAAGAGACAAACTAAATTAGAGATTAAAGGTATTTTATTACTGATATCTGAATTTGATGTTATTCCTGAAGCTGTGGTGTATCCACCCTAGAGTGTTTTCTGAGGAATGACAGCAAACTATCCAGTAACCAGAGCTTTCTGACAGATCAAGGAAAGAGGCTGCTGTAACTTCTGAAACATTGTGCCTTCAAACTTGAAATTAGGGATATATAACCAATGCATTTTGAGGTTGTTTACAAGCTGCTTTTAGCAGTGAGCATGATAACTACTAATAAGCACTGAAGTGCATCCTCTGTGGTTGGTAACCATCAAGAATATAATATGTGCTTTCAAAAAATATCCGAAGAGGACAGGGCCATTTTTAGTTTTTTTTCTTACTCTACATTGAATATTAAAATATATTTTTTACAGTTTGAAAAGCTGACAAAAATGGAGAGGGTTAGGTTCACTTTGTGGGTGTATGTTACTCTGAAATCGTACCACTTTTAAGAATGAAAATATGCCCTATACCACATTTTGTTTGTAACAGCCTATGCTGGTGGTCATGTTTACTCTTAAATTCCATGTTTTGAATGGTAAATCTCTAGTGAGAGATTCTGTGAGGCTGAAAGGAACTTCCATGATACATTCCTATTTTCAAACACTCATAACGCTGTATGGGATTCTTTGAGATGAAATTTCAGATTAAGTCTCAAAGCAGCTCCTGAGGGTTGATAACAAGACTGACATAAACCAAGATATTTTAAAAGAGGCAGCAACAAAGGTGTTTACTGTCCCTGCTTGGTATTTGGAACACTGGAGAACACTGCTAAACAATTCTGTTGTACGTAGTCATTTTTAGTACAGTCTGAAACTTGTCCTTTTATGTGGATGTTTATACTTGTTTTGTAACATTCACAGTGTTCTATTTCTTTGCAAATACACAAAGTGTGTATTTAAAGACGTTTCCTTTTAAAGCATTAATGTAAATATGTATTAACTGTCCTTTTCAGTTACATAAATGAGATTCCATGTCCTGTCTTGCACATGATATAATAACAGTTCTGCCCAAGGCAGTATAACACAAGGCACTGGCTAAATCCCTTCCCCAGCATTCTACTGAAAGGGAAGGGAAGAAGCTCTTTCCTTCTGAAAAAGGAAGCTATCTTTTTTAATAGGTTAGATACGAGGTAATTTAGAAATGCCCATTGTTTTTCATTAGCAAAATCTTTGGTGAGGAATAATGCCAGGTGTATTCTCATACAAATAACTTATTATTCAATTAAGAGCTTGAATTCTTCCTGCTGCCAGTGGGCCTTGGAGTGCATCCATGCACAACAGATATCTCCTGAGTTTATTGTTTTGCCTATGATCTGTGCACTGGCTGCATGTATTGGTTATGTACTGTACTTCAGGTAGAACAGTCAGGCACTCAGATTGTCTTCCTGTCAGGCACAATGGCTTTATGGTTGATTTAGGAAAGTGATCTTGTTTAAAAGAGCACTATTATAGGAGAGTTATAAAAATATCATCCTGCTCTTCTGAGAGTCTACCAACAAGCTTTCTGGCTCAGGAGTTTGCTGGAGGCTGAGGAATAAGAGATCCTGAGATCTCCCGACTGGCACTGATAATCATTACTTATTCGAGGTGATGACTATAGCAGTACCAAAGCATTTATGAGGCCTCAGATGTTGATAGGGAAATGGAATGAGTGATCTTAGCAATTAAGGCATCAGACCCATAGAAAAGTGATGTGATTTAAACTGAAAATTTGTAGCCAAAGTTTACATCTCCAGCAAAACCTATACATCCCAGGTTACTTTGTCTTAATATGTTTCCCCTTATAAGAATTTATTTGTCAAATTTTTAAGTAACTGTTTTTGAGGAAAGAACGAGAGTGGTGTAACTCATTCTGGGACGCTGTGCAGTCTGATGGATGCCCCAGAAATTCAGATTTTTATAAAAGTCGGTTTTGGTGTTCTTGTTGACACTTGTTTGTTGTTCAGCTTTGGTCTTGTTATGTCTTCGTAGCTACTTTGCAGCAATATGCTCAGGAGGCACTCTGATAATGTCTGCATTATAAAGAGTGCTGACCTGAGAAAAGAGCTTTCTGTCTACCGTCTTCCATTTTCAAATGGTTCCTTAGGTTAGTTAATGTTGTGTTATCTTACGGTATTTTAATTTAATACATATTTTCCCACACATTCTATATGGTAGGAAGGCCTTGCTTCCATTTGATACAGTACTTTCCTTTTCAAGTGAAGTCAAAATAAACAGTCAGGTATGGAGTCCTGCAAAATGCACGAATAATTAATGGTGCACATCAATCAGATATTTGTGCCATATAGCTCAGTGTCAATTAATAAACAGCTGAGAGCAGACACTTTAATTTCCTCATAAATTGATAATTTTATGTGGAATTTAAAAAGCAGAATGCAACCCTGTTATGGTAGAATAATGGGATCCAGTTGGTATATCCATACATCTTTCCTGTAGTCTCACTAGAACGCTGCACTGTGGATCCAGTCAGAAAGAAACAAGTAAATTGTTCACCTAGACTTTGACATGGGGAACATACTCTTGAATATATTGTTCCTGCCTGTGGTGATGTGCTTTTTGTACCAACATAATCTTCACTGTAGTTTCTGCCAACTTCATTTTACTCTGATCCTTCTAGTCTTTGCTTCTCTTCTGTGCCTTTATTCCACTTCCTGCCTCTCCTTCTTTTTAGTTCATTTCTCCTAACAACCTCCTACTCCCAAAGAGTGCAACTGGCATTACCCACCAGGCTTGGATGTTCTTCCATTCCTTCTTTTCAAGTGAAAATCACTTTGAGAATAAGATGTCTGCCTTTCAGCATCTGTGGATGAAGTAGGTGGTTAAGTTCTTAATTGCAATGTCATGCTTGTTCTGTACTTACTTAGTGCATCATCACAAACATAACACTTGCACAACAGTATAAACAAGTAGTAGGATTTAATAAACTCTGAAGAATTGAATACTGTTGCCTTTTGAGATATTAGAATATTTGCACTGGGATTTCAGTCCCATTATCATATAGCAAAAGTAGCAGAAACATACCGAACTGGGCAAAACTACTCAAAATTACTTCAGTGGGCCAGGCATCCAATGCTTTTTTGGTCTCAGAGTCATGTCTTTTTCAATCAACTTAATTTTAACTGCCTTGTTAAATAATCAGCATTTTCTTCTGCTAATTTATACGAACAGTTACCTACGTGATACCATTTTTTATTCAGCACCACAAAAGTATCTACTACTGAGCTCTTATTAACTCTGAGCTATAAAACTAACAAGCAATTAAAATTAAGATGTTGCCATATATGTATTTTATGAGTACATTTTTACCATTCCTTTGACCATGATTCTAACACATTTTCACTTATATGTAGTAAATGATTTTTAAAGATACTCTATTATTATGAATAACTAAAACTGCATATAGAATAGTGGGAGAACAACCCCACATGAAAGAAGTGCTCTATTTATTCTGTTAAAACTCCTACCATCACATCACATTATATTGATAAGCAATTCATAAAACACAAAGAATTTTTAATGTCCCATCTTAGTACAATATTCAGATCGTTAAATACAGCAGCAGCATAAAGAAGGCATCAATTCACAATCTCTGTGGCAGACTGGTGTGAACCTGAGAAAGTAATCCTTTCAGAAAGCCACAGCTCCTGAGCAATTTTAGGTATATTTAACTCTCTGTCAAGTAGAGATCTTTCCTAATTCAATTTTATTACACTAGTTTTATTTTTAAACAATGTAAAAACAATTAGGAACAATAAAACACAAATTTTTTTGGTTATGGAATTCAAAGGGTGATTTTTCCCCTCTTGATCTCTTTAAATAAAGGCTTTTAAATTAAAGAAATATAGAATGGTAAATAGATTTCAGGGAATAAAATACTAAGAAGTCACTAAGCAGAAATTCGGCTGCTATTCATACAGCTGGAAAGAACTCAGGCACAGGAGTTTCTGTTGATAAATTTACAGTTCAATAACAATCACTGCTCAGTAAGTAGATGAAATACCTTGCCATCATGAACAGCTACAAGTGTCAGAAATATGCTCAGAGGTCACTGAGTAACTCCATCAGTCAGCTCCTGGTTAAATGGTAAAAAGGAGAATCACTGGAGCATTGTAGTATTTTTTTAGTGTAACAGTGAAAGACAAAATCCAAATGGAGAGCTATTATTAACCTGTGAACTTTGTTACCCTGAGTTAAAAACTGATTTCTGAACATCAACCAGAGGTGGATTAAATCAAGGGGAATCGTTTCAGTAGCAGAAAGCTAAGAAGCAATCTCTTGTACCATACATCTATTTACTGTTACCCTCATCCTACCATCACTGAAAAATATGACTAAAATGAAAAAAAAATTGTGAAGATACAGTGATCTCAATTGATGGTTTTTGCTTCTTGATGTGGTTAATAGCAAACATATATGGGAGAACCAATAATTAGATTTCCTGGACATTCAAGATTGACCAATACATTCAATTGATCTTTGGTTCTGTATGCATTAGAACTGAACAAATAATTCCTTTCCTTGCCTCTAAATTCTGCAAAGATAATTTTCTTTCTCTGGAATTGTGAAATCACCCCTATGTTTTGTCACAGAAAGAATAAAGAAAAAAGCTCCCTGGAGCCAATTTTTTTCCCACAATACATAGTAAGATGGTATTTTTATTCTACCAACTATTACCTTTATTTTGTGTTCTCTCTAGTAGGTTCAGGTATGTGTGGTTTCAATTTATTCAATTTAACATTATCAGCACTTAGACTTTCAATTCTGTTACTGTAATTGATTTAGACCTTTGCAAATAAACTGCAAGGCGTGTTTCTGATGATGTGTCTACAGCCATGTAATCAACTCTTTTATTCCCTTTTATAGGTTTTTCTAGAGGAAGAAAGTCGTGGCCATAAGATAATTTGATTTATATTAGTTTGGATATATTTTTGAGTGGCTAATTCATCTGAGTGTTGGTATCAATTCAGCTGGCAGCCTAATTTTCCTTGAAGGAGGCAGAGACAAGTCATGCTTATCAAACCTTTAACTTTGTCACCAGTTGTATTATTCCTTTAATGAATCTGTTATCTTATTCTGTCATTGCATAGGTTTCAAAATGAAATTCTTTTCTTGTAAAAATACAGAGACCATTTACCTTCTGAGAATTTCTATTTGTAGTTTGCTGTTACAGTGATAAAAACTTCTGTTGAATCCGGATGGAAGAGGATGTGTTGAAATGCTGAAACAATCTGTAGGCATGGGGTAGAATGCTCTCTGTAAATCATTATCTCAGTCAGTCTCTTCGATGTTTAGAGATGTGGAATCTCAAAGAAAGGCAGGCATGGGAGAACTGACAAAGAAGTGTACATTGCCAAAAACTGTGCTACATAAAAGGGTTCACATTCTGCTTTTGGTTAATGAGTCTCTCAATTTTTCCCTTCTTTTCTCTGGATTACTCTAGAGAGAACAGTCTCACAATACATAGAACTGAGACTACACACTGAAAAGAGAAGAAGAAAATGATAACTGTCAAATGCAGATGTAAATTTGGTGAATGTTCTTATCAGAAAGGATATGAAATGGCAGCATTTCTTCGCAGATATTCTTTCTTTTCAAGACTGTACTGATGTGTGAATATAATTCTTCTTCCTTTATGTAACACTTGGATAAATGGCCTATAAGTAGTTCTCAGAGCAGAGAATGAAGTTAAATCTCCCCATGTCAGGCTAGTGCCCTTAGTCTTGAACCATGGGATCCTCTGTCATCCTTCTCTGGGTCCAGAGGAACATTAGTATGACTGATTTTACTTTATTTAGGTAATGTTACAAAAAAGTGGTAAATAATCCTCATTTATAGCTAGCGGGGTGTTTAGAACTTTACAATTCAGAGATTATATGGATTTGAACCCACTCAGATAAAGAACCTGGATAAGCCACATGCCAAGGAAGGTTTCCTAATAAGCAGTTCTTATGGACAAGGGTTGCTGATCCTGTGGGGTATTGATGTAAAAGCAACCATATATTACCATATTTCTTGGTGGTATTTGTTAAAAGTGAACTGGCTGGCTTCCAAACACTTTGGAAATACAGTACTCAGCTCCAGTTCTTAATAGTAATCCTAAATGTTAATTAAGCATTGAGCTATTCCTTCCTCAAAAGACAAAGTCAGCTTGGCAAATGCACAGGGAAAAATTGTCTTGTGGAAATACAGGATTTCTTCTTAACTTTAAACTTACTCCTCTTCTGCATGCCTCATTTCTTATGCTGATCAAGGCTTGAAAGTCCAATGATTGCTGTAGCAGTGAAGGACACACTTTAAATACATATGTGATTTATTTCAATCAGAATCTTAGCAGTTTGAAACAATCTGAGGAATGTTAAAGAAAGAATGGACTCAGAAAAAAACACCATTTCCATTCTCAGCTATTCATCAAGCTTCATCTTCATCAGCTTTCAAACTGATTACTTGGTACCATCCAGGTAAATTACTTATGTGGAAAAAGGGAAAAAATATATTTCAGTCTAAATTGTTTCACTTTTTATGTTGAATTTTATGTACAGTATTATATGATGGTTTCATGGGCGTGTAGGTGGCCCATAGAGTCATATCAATGAGATGTCCTCCACTTTTTTACTATTCTTCACTGTTATGCTGATCTAACAGGTAAATGGCCTTGCAAAGAAAATCTGAGCATACCTGTGTCAAAAGAAATAATCTATTTCTTCTCTAAACTTTTTGATGTAGACTAGTTTTGATTTTAAATTGCATCCAGGTAAATATCACCTCAGGCCATGTGTGGGGCCAGAATGGCTGTATAAGAAGGTAATCAACTTTATGGCACTTAAGAGACCTCAAGTTTTGACAAGCCAGTATTACCCAGCATTGTGCTATCACAATTCTAGGCAATACTGTATGGCCATGTGAAGGACTGCACAGACCTGCAGCTGCGGAATGAGATGAGGCAGCAAGGCCACTGGGACAAATGCTGTATTCCAAAGTGGGCAGGTTCTTCCAGTTCAAGCCCATCAGGACCCATTCTTTTCTCAGTTGTCCAACATGCAGCCTATGCTGATACTCTTAGCCATTCACAGATTTTGGTGGCTGCAGAAAGGATAGGTGATTTTGGGATGACTAGTGGTAAGATTCCTGTTCCAATACAGAACATCTAGGCCATAATGGCAGCTATATTCTAACTGCTTTGTCAAATCCTAAACTAATTCAATTTGCTCATTGTATTGGCTCTCCCTGTCTTACATGGCCGATTGCAATGTGGAATTGATAGATTCTTGCTGGCTTTGGTCTATGCAACAGGCAAAATACAGGCAAGAAAACGTGGCTCAAGATTCTGGAAGATTTACTTGAGTGACTCTATGCTACATTTGCAGTTTGCTGTGGACCAACCCTAAAAGAAGGCTAAGAAAAAATATTCTTTGAGTATGGTCTACAGTGGAGAGAAAATTTCTATTCCACAAAACCAACTGCAGACCATTAGGGTGTCAAAAGGGTTTAAAAATTCTGCTGCACATGTATTGAGAGGGTGGGACCTACAACACAGTAACTGAAGGTCTCACAAAGATTAGGCAGTCAATCAAAACAGTGAAGAACAATATCTGCGTATTCTGACTGAGGTCCTTATTCTCGTTTGCACTGACTTGACTTTAAAAAAAGGGACTGCAGGAGCTCAAATTCTTGACAGGCAATTAGTTGTTTATTTCATGTTTGTAGACAATAAGTACAACATAATCCTTGTTGAAGATAAGGGTCTTTTGTTTGCATGCTTAACTAAGATTGATTTGATGATGATGCAGGAAAATGTCAGCATATGTGGTTCCATCTGGGTATTTCACTCTGATTTTTGTATGTGGGTATGTGGCAACTATATTTACTTTTCAAATGATGCAAGCAGTAAATTGTACTGTTGAAAAGGTTGCCCTTGTGAACTGAATGGTTATTGTCTCCCGTGATCTTTGTAGGTCAGAAAAAAATTATTCTGTTCATATCTCAGTTTAAAAAATAGGCATACTGCAAGTAACTGTTGAAAGTAAGCAAAACAGTGCATGGTTTAGGGCACAAGAAGTTGCAGAGAGATAAGACCTGGAGAAAAGAAATAAAGGTATACTTCTGTTACTGGTTGTTACCTAAGTCAGAAAAAAGGGATACCTTTCAGCTGTAGGTTTACTTAACTGCTTAAGAAATTATTTTGCTGGGCAAAGAAATTACAGAAGAGCTAGCCAGTCATTCTAAGCTCTTTAGCACTTGAAAGCAAAATATGAGCAGTTTTGTCTGCAAGTATCTGTGTCCTGTAGCTATTACGGCTTTTATGACTGCATAAAACTGTTAAAGGGCTGATTTTTACGGTTTTTTCTGACTCACCTGACAGAGTTGGGAAGACTCTGGATGTTGTCTTCGGTGTATGTAATTACAAGCTGGTGACATTAGATCATCAGTAGAGGTAGCAGAAAGGTCATCACAGGTTAATGCCATGTTATTGCCATAATGCTAAAAATGAATGGATGTGCCTAAGAGCCCTTTCATTGCCTTTGGACTCAGTCATATTGCTTAAAAGGTGTCTTCATCCATTCTGTTCGTTTATTTCCTCTTCTGATCTTATGAAAGCAGGAAGATAAGAGGGAAATGACACAAAATTCTTGCAATATTTAAAGGAATCTAGACTTTTGCAGAGTAAAAAACAGAATTAAGTCATGCACATATTGGCAGAGAAAACAGCATTACATCAGAAGAATTAGGTACATTGATAATGTTTTCAGGTCTAAGACTTATTTAAGCATTGGGGGTTGTGTTCAAACAATGGTACAGCTGGGCCTTGACTGTTAGAGACATTGTCAATAGGGTGTCTCCACCTGAAATTTAAGTTTCTAGCTATTCTGTTAGGTGACTAGATTTATAAAATTTGCATATTTTTCTTATGGTACAGAACTTTGTTCACAGGAGAAAACCAGAAGATCACGCTGCTTATTTTCAGAAATGATTCTTTATAATTCATGCTAAAAGGTGACTATCTTGACATTTCTGGGTGATAGCATAAGGAGCATAGGCATATTTTTCTGTGCTTTGGCAGGAGACAGATGGAGGCAGGATTTTGAGCCTCAAGTTGCTAGACATATCCTCCAGGCTGCTTCCAAACTACTGAATGTTCTTGAAAGCTAATACTTGCCTTCTGACCACTGTTGGCAAACACAAGAGGCGTATATGTCCATTCTGTGACTCTGCATTTGAAGAGTTGATATGTCCCTCATGAAGAGGGAATAGCCTTTAGCTTGAACCAGTGTTGACTCAATTTGTGTTAGGATCCCAGAATCTGAAATAGGGCACCAGAGGTCTAAAAGCAGTATCATTTATCACTTGTTATAATGAAATAACTAGGTTAGTAATTCAGCTATTGAACTGCAACTTAAACCAGAAAGGAGATCAATAAAAAGCATAAAAATTTCCAAGCCTTACCAAAAATGTAATAACTATGGCAGCTGACCTGACCAAAACAGAATGCTGCCCTCTTATTAAGTTGATACTTGTGTTATCTTCTGAATGGGATTTAACAATATTAAAATGCAGAACACTCTTTCAGCGTGAACCTCTATGAGCACTAATACCTTAGAAAAAAACCTTAAAATAACACCTATCTAAAAGAACAGCTAAGGAACAAAGTCTTAGTGATTGCACTAAAAGCAAGATAATACATTAACACAAAGCTGAATTGCATGTCTTACATCTTTTCACACTGGGCACTGGTGAAGTAAAGAGGAAGTTAAACTTAAAAAAAAAAAAAAGACAGACCCTAACTGGACAAAACACAGGTTAAATTTTCAAGCATTGTTCCAGTTCTTCAGCAATAACTATCATCTCACAGTTTAATCTGTTATATTTGGAAGGTGCCTTGTGTAAATCTTAAAGGCAAGAGAATTGATTCAATTAAAGACATTTCTTTTTTGCCATCTGCAGTTATACAATTAAGAGTACCTCTACAGTGTAGTGACAAGGAGTTACCTTTTGTCTCTTAATTAGTTCAAGCTGTTTTATGAAGCCAAACCTATGTTCAGACTGTATAGATGACATTTTGCTTGTCTATATAGCATGACTGTTTCATTTAAAAATATCATTTTAAAGATATCTTTTTTTTCACCAACATTGTTACTTAACAAGTTTTAAAGGCTGATTTACATCCTGGTTAAATTATTTTGATCAAGAATGTGATTTTTACTGATACAATTTGACACTGGCTATGAACAGCTGCTAATATCTACTAAGAACAGACTTAGGTGTTAGTGTGGCTTATTATCCTTGGATTAATTGTAGGTTTAAATACTGTTTCTCTGTTATGGAGGACTGTTGGAATATGCATGTTTGTTAACAGTGTTCAACCAAACTGTAGCAGCACACGTGAACATTATTCTTTCTTTCCTTACCAAGCAATATTTAAAACAACGTTTTTCTCTCTGAGCTTGGTAATCCAGCATTTTGCCTTTTAGTGAATATCCTCCCTTTAAGTGAATATCCTTCAGGCACAAGTCTACCTGAAGACTAGTCGAGTTAGCAAGTTGATTGTTTTACTTTTTTTAACCATTCTTTAAGCAGTAAATGTATATGGAAAAGTGCATGAAAAGCACTTATGTTTGGCATTCCCAATGTCAAAATAGTACCATGAAAAAAAAACGGAATGGCAGTCTTATAAATAAAAAGAAATAGTTAGGACCTTTAAAAATCCACCCATCAGAAATATATCTTGAAAACCTAAGAACTAACTTATATGACTTGCATCAGGAAAGTTAGGCAGAAAAAAAGTCAGAAAATGGAAATGGGCTCGGTAGTGTAGAAGGGTTTGGAGAATTGTGAAGTTATTTTGACTAGGAAAATTGAAATATGTAGTGCAATATGCATCAAAGGACTAGACAAGCGAAGGACTGGAAAGGCAAGAACAGTTATTCGAGTGGCAAAGCATGATGAAGTAGCTAAGGTATTAAATGATGATGACATTTTGGCAGCTAAGTTCATGATTAAATTGTTTGATGCATTGTTAAGGATTGTCAGTGTTCAGTGTTTTTTTTCAGTCCAAAACATATCTATGGCCTTTCCACTTGATTATTTCAGCCCATACCCTTTCTTGCTTTAATTTCTTTTCTGCCGCAGAGAATGAGGAAGGAAGCATGGACCTGAATAATGCAGGACTTCATTTCTGAATTCAGTATTCAGGGAATTGCATGGTCTTTTTTGAGGAAATTCACATGAAAGGAATGGACAGGAGAAAGTAAAGGTCTTTATGGAATATCATTTTCTTATCCCTTATTATTGACAACAGCAACATCCTTGCCATGAGGACACTGGTATCCTTCCAGAAGCCCTTTAGCCCTCCCTTCTTAGAAGGAGAGCTCAGGCATTTGCAGAAAAGCCCTAGACCTTTCTTCTCTTTGCTCTGTGACTCAGGTTCAAGGCTTTCTTTTCCTTGTAACTGCTTCATCAAAGTTCTTTTTCAGAGCCAAAATACATGGAACTTGTGAAGTGAGGGAAAAAAATGTTCTACCCTGCTCCCCCCGCTTCTTTCCAGGAGAAAAAGAAATCTAAAGAGAAAGGAAAATAGCCTTGGGAATGGATTTCTCTATTAAAAGTCACAAGCTAGAAAATTGTATAAGGTATATGCAGTTTTTATACATAATTAGACAATGTTAGGTAAACACAGAAAGGCTTACTTATATTTAGGAAACAAATATAGATAATTTTCCTTCTAATAATGCAAAAGACAGATGATATTAAAGACAGAGGTATTCTGTATATTTTTTAACTGATGGCAATTCCACAATTTTAATAGAAAATGTGGTGGCTGGAAATTTAATACCAGAATTGTTGACTTGTAAACATTTGACTTATTCTTGTGGGTCTCAGAATTAAAATGTAAATAGGCAACTAACAATGCGGGTTTGGATTTGAAATATTTGAAAACTGGAAAATGGATATGTGTTGGCATAGTGAATTTAAGAAATGAACTCTAATTTTGTGAAAGAAACATGGGCACTGTAATTTCCTGCAAGTATAGATTTATAAAATGAAGTAAATTTATTCCCTGTCCTCATTATTTGCAAAAAAGATGTTGAAGGACAGAAGAGCAGCACTTACAATGCTATTATTAATATACTCTATGTTTTTAGTTTTTCATTTTAAAGAATACTTATTAATTAAAGAGAAATTGTTTAAAATAATAAATTTTCACCCTTATCAATGATCATATTGGCTGATAGCAGAAACCTGCTGCAAAAGTAGAAGGTATTTTAGGCATAGCCTGTTGAAGAATCCACAAATTGAACAAGGAAGCCTTAAAAGGGATTTGGCAGTCAGGGTGTGCATGCAGAGTTTATGTGATCCCTTCTCTTCCCCTTGCCAGTGGGAAGCGAATGTCTGCAGCAATACATCTTGGAAATGACAAACTGAGCTATGGTGTCTTGATCAGAACCAGGAGGATTGGAGTGAAGCATATTTCTCAGTCAAAAGCAAATAGCAACCCTTCAATTTCACTGAATTGCCTGTTTCCCTGATGCTTATTACCATGGCTCCTATTTAATGCATTATGTATGTGCAATTGTATATATGTGCGTCTGTGCACTCTTGTTTCTTAAAAAAGTGTGAAAAATTAGTTCACAAGTAAAACTCTATCTCTTGTGTTCAGAGAACCCAAATTCAGCAATATCAGGAAAATGCTGAGAGAAAATGCAGTTTTTAATAGCTCTGCCAATGATTGAATTGTAATAGAATTCCATTTCATCCTTATAAACAAACATTAAATATATGCTTACGACACAAAGAAATGACAGAATAAAGTCAACTTCTATAATTGAGAACTCTGTTTCAGCTACAGGCAAAACTGAAAGAAAACTTTAATCAATATAATCACATGGAATTTGACAGTAGATAATTATAAATAAGTGGAAAGCTGTCAGGGCTCATCCTTCTATTTTTCTTGCTTCAGATTAGGTGTGAATCAGAAGACGGCACAATAAAACAGTATCCTGGGAGCTGTTCCAAATGCAGTAGCATTAGATAGCATTTTCTCTAATAAGCAAGTTTCTCTTGCTTATGAACTCCAATGAGCCCCTTATTTCTGTAATAGGATTAGATGTATTATCCATAATCACTGCAAACTAAAGCCATCACTGGACATCTGAGTAAAGAATAACCTTCTTTTTAGACATACTAAATACCACTAAAATTCCTTTTCTTTTAAAAAGGAGTGAAGTTTGCTTAACCAATATGAAATTAGTCATTTATACTTACTGTTTAAGAGTGGATTATACACTACCAAGTCACTTACAGCTAATTTCATGACCTTTTTCTGCCCCAATTGATGCAAAATTTTCTTAAATCAATAGAGTCACAGCAGGGTAAATGATGTCCATGTTAGGATTGATTCAGACTTCAGTGCTATAGGGAAAATTACCATGGTGCATAATAATCAATCTGGAACAGGGTCAAAATTATGCTTTGCTTGGTGCCAAGTTTTACTGCATCTGCTTTACATAACCTACAGCTCTGCATTGCATAAAGGGTTGCTTCCCTCAAGTAGCATCAAAACCCAGACACAGATAGAGGGTCTGGCAACAGCTGCCCTTCTATTCACATATGCATTTTGTTCCATAATGAGTTTCCTTTGTGTTCATCACTGTAGTGTCTGAACATGGCACATCACATGAAGAAACTAATTTTTACATGCAGGATAAGAAAACAGTAACTTCCCTGAGGAAGAGAGGCACTGGAGGACTGCCAGAAGGGCTGTCTGCTGCTCTGGGCTGTGCACAGCCTGACACTACATCCCACCTCATGGTGAAGTCAGCACACTTTGAGGAGTGAAGGATTATTGGCAGAACTTCTCAGATTTAATTGATGTCAGCATCAAGTATGTTGTTGAGAGACTCTCTGGTTTTGAAGCTCAGGAGATGCCTGAGAAGAGGAAGCACTCAAAATTAATGTGACTTCTTGCAGAGTGAGGCATCACTAACCTGAGCAAAAATGGTAGGATTTGGTCCTTGAGGATAGCCCAAGAGTGATGCAAACCTTACTTTTTTATGAAAATGTGTATAGGAGTTGTGTAAGAGAATATAAAATATTTTGGTGAAGTGTGGTCATTTGTAGCTTGGAGTCTAGTTGGAGTATAAGGGTGAATGAATGTTAATAATTTTGGGCAAGTACTTCAATACTGGTCTAGAGAGATCCAAGTAAGATATTATTCAATAGGGTGTTTTAAAAAAGCCTGACAAAAAATATCTTCTAAATTATGTCACATCTATTTGCAAGGTCTCTTAGTTTGTCTAAAAAGCATTTTAAAAGCATGACCATGTTAAAATTAAATCAGAGGAAGCTCATACTTATCCAAGACAGGGTTTATGAACCTTATACAAGATTTGGCCACACATTCAAAATCTTCCCCAGTCATCTACCAACTACCCTTGCAACACCCAGCCTCCATTGATATCTCGCTTCCTGATGTGCTCTTGCAACCTCCTTCCCTGGATACCCAGAGGCATTTCAGTTTTGATGTGGTTGTGAATCTTTCTTTTTTCTCCCCCCAGTGCAGGACAGAAGCCAGGGTTCACAGAGCAAATGAGACACAGCAGCCCAGCAGCCTGCAGTTTTCTTCTGGCTCCTAGATACAGATTATGCTCTGAAACACCGTTTTAGCAATTAGGAAGGAAGAGTAACTTGCATGAAAGGAATGATCAAGCCTAGCTCCTAGAGCCCAGCTGTTCTCTTCTTTCAAATGAATAGCCAGCCAACAGTCTGGTGTAGTTTTCCTGCCAGAGCAATCTGAATTTCTTGCAGTGTTACATTTTCATCAGGTGAGAAAAGTAGTACCCTTCAAGTCTCAGAGCAGCCTTTGGCCAAGGGGTAAGACAACTTTCCAAGAAGACAGATATTCACTTAAACTCTTTTAGGGCAAGTGAATCTGAATGTCCTGGTTCTGGGTTGCAAGTCGTGGCCAAGATAATGAATTCTTTTATAAAAATGTTGCTTGCTTCTTCATTGTGAATTAGAAGGATGAATACTTTTTTCTGTTTCATTTTCATTAAATAAAAGGTGTGCTGCTATGTTCATAACACTGAGCTGTTACTTTTTTGCCTTGGAAGTAACATGGAGGGGGTTGCACTGAGCTTAAGCCCAAAAATGGTCTTGGATTTACTAAAAACATATTTAATTCTTGCCCTTGTTAATGAAACACTGGTGTCAGTAGATTATTTTCTAACTTACCCAATATATCATGTATCCAGAGTTAATAATTTTTCTTTCATAGGTCAGAGCTGCAGAAAAAGACCAGTATGGACTGGAGTCAACCTTAGTGCCTTTCCAAAGATATAAATGTCATGATCCTTATATAAACCAGATAATCTATATATCACCAAATAATTCAAGAATTCATTATGAAAAAAAAAAACACCAAAATTTAAAAGGAGTAGAATTAAAGCTTCCAGAAAGCAGGAATTTTCTTTTTCAATATTAAAGTAAGTTAAGTGATGTCACAGACAATTCTGGTGAATCCTTTCATGTCTCCATCTGTCATTGCCAAATATTTTCCTATCGCACTTCTACTAGTGGTTCCTCTAGATAATTGAAAAAAAAAAGATCCAAGAAAGGACGTAGATCGCTATTTTTATAATTATTTGTCCTAAATTTTCTCTTTGCTCATTTTGTTTTGTGCTTTTATGCCCTCCATTAATAAGCTAAATAATGCATTTCCTTCCAGAAACAGAGCTTCAGTGTTTCTTATGAAAACCCATCTCTTTTTATCTCAGGAACTTCAGAGCTGCAATAATTATTCTAAATCTCTCGTTATACATAGATTTTCTGATAGTTTGCTTCAGCAGAAAAACAGTCTTTTATATCGTTTTTACTGACAGAAGAATTCGAGTTGAATCTCTTTTAGGTAGACCATTGTCCATAGTCTTTCCTGTCCATGTAACCCAATCCTAGTTTGCTATGCTATATGACTCTGTAAACCACTTTGTCTTGATTTTTTGCAGTTTACTGAGTGATTATTTCAATGTGAACACCATATTCTTCTGCTAAGTAGACATTTAAAAAACCTTACCCGCCTACATCTGCAGACATAGTTGTGTAAAAGCAGACGGAGTGACTTCCAGCATAGCTGTGCAGTGTGTACAGCACTGAGAGAAACCCACACCACTCCCATACTGACTTGTTCTTCCAGAGGGTGTTAAAAATGCTCAGAGGTTGTGCGGTTAATCTGGGGTCGGAGAGCAAAAATATTTGTGTCTACTCCAAAACCCGAGGTTATAACCTCCCTTTAGATTAGAAAGAGGATTTCTCAAATGTACAGTTTGTCTGGATTGTCCTTCCCCTGGTACGACCCCAGGGAGAGCAAAGCTCAGTAAATATCAAAGCCGAAATCTTCAAAGGCTATCTGGATTCCTAATAACATTCCAGGAGCATAATTTGTCATGGCGTATTTAATGTTTAGATTTACATCTGAAAAAAAATCTCTGAAAACTTTGAGAAATTTCCCTTGAAAAATAATGAAAAACAACATAAAACCAGCAGATGATAACCCATTAATAGGCATGACAATGTGGTATTTTAGAAATATTTTTGTTCAGATTATATGCTTTTCTTAATATATATCTCAGTAGTTTGTTACTTGATGCAGAGTGATTATGCCATAAGTCCAAGAAGCAGAGTACCTGAGGCTGATCTGCAATCTTCACACATAAATGATACCTTGATTTCAACAAAGAATTTATGTCCTCTTTGGACTGGGGCTTCTGTGGTGTTGTTGTAACTTAGTTTTAATATCACCATATTAGTAATCTGGAAATAGGTGCAAAATATAAGTACTGGGTACAAGAGAGAAAAATATCTCAATTACAAGAAAATGTATGCAAAGAATAAAAGAATATGACATACATGGAAAAGCATGGTGACAGAATATCTTAAAAAGAGGAAGAGTGGAATGCAATAATATCACAACTAGCTCAAGAGAGTCCAGCACAAATTTGTTTTAATTTGTAGTCCCTTCTGGCTCATCAGCCTGCATAGGTTCATTGGCCCTACACTGAACCAGGACTCTATATGATCCATTTCAATTCAGGACACCGCAGGTAAGATCACATATATGTTAAAGGATTATCACAGCTGGCAGACAGTTATAAATATTACATTTAAAAAGCTTACTAATTTTGCAGACAGTTTTGCATTGTGCCTATTTGGCTTGCATTACCGTGCTGCTGTACAACAAGTGGCAGCACAATTAATCACGAGCATCACAGGGTAATTTGTTATGACAGAGAGCCATGTGCTCGTTAAAGACAGCTTCTCTTTTTCCCTTTATATTATGTTCCTCTCTTTGTGATTCTTGTCAAGAAACTGGATTACAGAACACTCTGAAGTATTTCCAGGACTACTGAAGATGAGGGCTCGTGGGTGGTTCAAGGGGTCTAGACCATGTATCCTGCTTAATTTGCGGATGATGGAGGAACCAGAGAAGTTGCATGCTATCATGCAAAATGAGGATTAAAAACCCAAGCAGTTGTGATGATCAGGTCCATGCTATTTGTTTGTGCAGGTTCTGATAGGGCCAAGTAGGCAGCCTGTGGTGACTCCTCCAAGAGAAACCAGAGCACCCACCTTTCCCTGCCAACCCCACCTGCCAAATGGAGATCAGTTTAGCAGATGTGTGTAATGAATATGTAATTTCCCATATCATTACCCTACTGATCAGCCACTGCAGTGATCAAAGGCATTGATCAAATGGCTTTTCTGTCCTCTGTGAGGAGGTTTTGTAGCAGTCTTTTTTTTTTTTGCAGACATTGCGTTACTGCAATTTAAGGCTAATGCAGAGATTTTAGCTTGGGCTTTTTTTCTTATAACCTTTATGACATAGCTGAGCTCATGCACTGATTCCCTTCAGCTATCTAATTGCTGACCTCATTTGCCAATTAGGCTAAATATATGTTAGGCATAAACCATAGCAATCTAACCACGCACCTCATGCATCATAGTACTAACAGACAAAAGAAAACACTTATACCACTTCACCTTTCTATGTAAATGTAATTTTTTGCAAGCTTTTTCAACATTGAAGTTTGAATACTTAAGAACTAAATGCTTATGCAAATAATAAAGGCTCGATCTGTGATGCTGTTGCCTTATATAGGTAGGCATTAGCATAGAGTATTTCCAGTAATTTATTTTCTGGGTTCAGCAAAATGCAAAGGTATCCAAAAGAATGAACAGTAATTTGATTATGTGTATTCAGTAGCATCTTTTCTCTAAAGAATACAAAAGAACAACCTAAAAGCTTGAATGAGTCAGTAATAAATTAAATTTCTTCTAATATCGTGAAGGACTAGACTATGATAGAGACAATAAATAATGATGTCTAATGTCCACTTTATGTCAAGGAGTTACAGAGATTAGAGTGTTTTCTACTTCTGATTCCATATATGCAATTTCTGGAAAAAAGTAGATTATTGCTGAAATACCTCATCATTTTTATTCATTTTTAAGAAATTCTTACATTTATTACATTATTACAATAATGTAATTACAATAATGTAATACATTATTACATATGAATAAATATGTTTAAGGGAAAGCTTGGAAAAATACACTTAGAGTAGATCCACTGAAAATATGTAAAATTATGTAAGAATTCATTAAAAAAATAAATTCTTGCTATTGCAAAAATCCATCAGAGGTAGAATATTTAAAATTAGCAGACTTTTGAAACCCATTTTTATACCTTTTTTCTAGCACTTTGTGTGATACATGACAAAGACTACCATTTTTATTTCTCACGCACATCTGTTTACTATTTATTCTTTCACCACCTAGCCCACCTTCTTTGGATGTTTATTTTAGTATCGAAAATGCCTGACAGAGGAGCTTCAAAAAGACACAATAAACATCAAAAAACCTCACATCAAGCTGACACATACACACAAAATCCTCTGTTAATTTCCCTTTTCAAAAAATATAGCTTCCACCAGTCTGAGACCTACAAGGAGTAAAACCTTCTTCCAGGAACAGGATCTACAGAGTGCAGTATAATACATCATGCTCCACTGGGCTGCCTGGGTAAGCCTCCTCCTACCAGACCACCCTCCTCTTGCCTGCCCAGCTTACGGGTATTGAAATTCTTGAGATTTTTGACAAGTTCTGCAGCAAAATGCATTTGCAGGCAATCTGGAAATCTCAAAACATTATTAATTGTAATTTTCTTTAGCTAAACGGTTTCTCTGTTGCCCAAAGGGAGTGGTGTTAGGTCTTAATCCTTTTAGCTCCTCCTACATGGCTAATGAAGGTGAGGAGGAGGGAAAAAAAAGGAGTATAGGAGTATATGTTTCAACATAGATCGAAAAAAATCATAGAATATTTTACAGATTAATGACCCGTTTGTTTTTTTCCTGTTTTCCAGAATATCACAACTAAATTTTGAGCTCCATTGCATTATCTGTGCATACATGCAAACATACAAATACACACAAAAGTCTGCTAATAAATTTTGTGTTGAGAGCCCCATCAGCTGATAAACATTAGAGTCACCAGTGCCTTCTGCTATTGGCATAAGGTTTGTGGTGGATTGACCCTGGACATCAGATACCCACCAAAGCTGTTCTGTCACTCCCCTTCTCAGCTCGATAGGGAGACAAAATACAGCCAAAGGCTTGTGGGTCAAGATAAGAGCAGGGAGAGATCATTCAGCAATTACCATCATGGGCAAAACAGACCAACTTGGGGAAATTAATTTATTACCAATAAAACCAGAGTAGGGTAAAGAGAAAATAAATATTAAATGTTAAACCATCACACCCTGTCCCTCCCTTCTTCCTGGGCTCAACTTCACTCCTTAATTTCTGTAACTTCTCTGCACAGCAGCACAGGGGCGTGGAGAGTGGGGACTACCGCCAGTCCCACACATTGTCTCTTCTGCTCCTTTCTCCTCATGGGGAGGACTCCACACACTCTTCCCCTGCTCCTGCCTAAGTCATCTCCAATTTGAGTCCTTTCCACAGGCTGCAATTCTTCATGAAGTGCTCTAGCACGAGTCCTTTCCACAGGGTCACAGTTCTTCCAGAAAACCTGCTTCAGTGTGGCCTTCTCTCTCCATGGGTCCACAGGTGCCAGTAGCCTGCTCCAGCATGGGCTTCCCACAGGGTCACAGCCTCCTTTGGGCATCCACCTGCTTCATGGGCTGCAGATGGATCTCTGCTCCACTGTGGACCTCCATGGGCTGCAGGTGGACAGCCTGCCCTCACCATGGTGTTTACCACTGGTTGCAGGGGAATCTCAGCTCTGGCACTTGGAGCACCGCCTCTCACTCCTTCTTCACTGACCTTGGTGTCTGCAGGGGGGTTTCTCTCACAAAATCTCACTCCTCTCTGGCTACAGCTGCCCAGTGGTTTTGGCTTTGGTTTTTTTTCTTCTTAAATCTATGATTCCAGAGGGACTACAAGGCCATTGCTGATGAGCTCAGCCTTGACAAGTGGCAGGTCCATCTTGGAGCCAGCTGGCATTGGTTCTGTCAGACATGGGGGAAGCTTCTGGCAGCTTCCCACAGAAGTCACCCCTGTAGCCTCTTCCCCCTCCAAAACCTTGCCATTCAATAGAAGGTTCTACATGCTAAAGCATCAGAAGAGCTATTATTTAAAGGAGAAATTAGAATATTAATATTTTTAGTGTTTTGATATCAATGCTGCATGTATTTTTGATTTCTTTCTCTGCTAGTTAATCTGCTTATATGAAATAGGTTAGCTCACATCAACCCTCTAATCTCCATATTCTTGCCATAAATTACAACTACTTTAAGATAGCACCATAATATTTTAATGAGAGAATCTCATATTTCAAAAAAGTTTTCTGATAATTTTGACTACCAACAGCAGTGTATTAATGTATTCTAGCATGCAAATAACAGAAACACACAAATGTACAAGACATATGGAAATTACATAAGTTTTTAATTTCTCGTATCAAATTGTAATAAAACACTGTCGCAAGAGTGATGAGAAGTGATCCAATCAGCCAGGAAAAACAATTATTGGAAAAAAACTATTTAGGTCTAAAATACTTTATGTTTGTGTTTTCCTGTTGTGCTTTTTGTGTTGTGTGAGACATGGGTATGTTTAGAGATTGAGAGTCATAGAATAAAAGTGTCAACTTATGTTCTTCTGACAGCCAAAAAATGGATTAATATCTGATTATATAAAAATAAAAATTAAGGGAAGTGTGCCTTGGCAATGACTAGCACATCTATATGTAGAGATGTGTGAGTTGAAGTGAGATAGTCTCATGAACATCTTTCCCCTTGTTTGTGGTGTAGCTCCTGAGCATGTCATTGACAAATGGTGTTCGACTATGGTAATGATAAAGCATCCAAACGCCAGTGAATGCAGAGAGAAAGCAGTAGACTTTGGTCTGTGCTGGGTGGAAAATAAAGTCACTGTCTTCATTTTTTTTTTTCTTCACAGGAGTATCCAGGTCAGAACCTTTAGAGGGGTGCCCTATGCTCTTGATTTTTTTTTCCTGATTTATTTGTAGCAGCTGACCACACTGCACTTGAAGAGCTTCTTTTTAAAACTATACATCTTTATAAAATAAGTGTTTGGTGCAGAAGGACTAGGTGAAGGAATATACTTAAAGTTTTTATATAGTGTTTTAATAAAAGTCAGTGTCAAGCAGCCCTTTGGCTGCCAAGTAAGAAAAACAGCACTGTCAGAGGAAATTTACCAATATATAAGTGCTGCCTGGTACATATGATCCATGATACATCAGTGAGAGTTTTAGATTAATATCTACATTTCACTTCCTAAAGGCATGGAAGTGAAGCAGTACAAAGAGATGCTGCCAGCACTTACCCTAACACTTTGAAGAATGTGTTGGTTAATAGGGAATTACTAACCAGAAGTTATCACTCCTGTTCTTCCTATTTTTTCAACAGCTTTCAGAAACTTTTCTGCCAAATAGCATCTCTAAACTAATTAATATACTCAGGCTATAGTCCACACTTACTAGAAGAAGCCCATTAGCATGCTGCCTTCATCACCAAGACTTCTTCACCCCTGGGAATATAAACCTGGCACGAGTAGGAAAAGAAAAATTTATTTTAGCTTATGAAAATCCTTTTAGTCCTTTGTGATAAGTATGGTTCAGAAAATGCACTCAGAACATCCACATATGACTTAGAATTCTTGACTTTTTAATGTGTGGCTTTGAAATTAATGATTAAGGCCCTTATCATGCAGGATGCTCTGTGAAACCTGTGCTGATAATTAATGACATGAGGAGAAACAAGCTTCACCTCTGATAAAAAAAGGAGAGGTTCCTTTTGCTTGATTATAGCGTTCAGCTTTTAACAGGGTAATAAATGGCATTGGCTGAAAAACCAGTCTCAGCTGAGATGCTGAGAAAATGTCAGCAAAATCAGTATGCCTGACGGTTCAACCAGCAGCACCTTAAAAGGATTATTGCTGTGACGTGAGTTTGGCTCGCTCCTTTAGCCTGATAGGCTAGGTTTGCTAAACGTCTATTTCTGGGATCAAAACAGATTGGGTTTTTTTGGCTTAAGCTGAGGACATGGAGCTATTTAGTGCCAAAAAAGGGTCCACTTTGTGGTGGTCCCTGTTATCTTATGAGGTGATTGGCTGATATGAATTCAGCCATATAAGGGAGATATGTTTTGGAGGAATGGAGCAAAGTAAGCTCTGCTCTCTGAGAAACACAGATTTTGGCATAAAATTTAGCTTTTTTTCATATGAAGGCTTTTAAAAAAATCAGGTCTAAGGGTCAAGCTGTCAAATACTCAGGCCCATCCTGTGAACCCACCTACAGGGCTACCAGTGGCTCCAGGGTACACCGTCACTGTTAGAGCTGGCCTCTGAGATAAGAGACTGGTTGTAAAATGCTTTCTGGTCTAATAGCAAGGATCTTATTCCTTCCTTTTTTTTTCTTTTTTTTTAATTGTGGAATCAACCATTTAGTATGGCATCTGGCAGCAAATGAAACCTATCTCCACCTCAGACTCAACAAAGAATTAAAAAAATCTTTTGCAGGGTATAAAGAATTTGGAAAAAAAATTGGTCTCCGTGAACTTTGATACTGAGGACTTTGTTGTAAAAAAACCCTAGAAGTTGTGATTGTCAGTCTGCTGTTATGCTGCATACTTTCTCCATCTTGGCTTCTAACATCCAGTCACTGAATTATTATATATTAGAGCCAAAATCTACATATAAAGATATAGTTACTGATAGATTCTTCAAGATTGATGTTGGTATTCAGATATGTGATATTATCTCCTTTATTGCTCACCATGCATTTTTGGAAGGCTTTAGCTATAGGTAACAAAGCATGAAACAGGAAACTGATATTCATTTGTTTTGCATAAGTACTCAGTACACAGGGTTTTTCTGCATGAATATGCTGTGCTTCAGTTCTTAGTTCAATCTCTATTTGAAGTGAAAACTTTAATAGGAATCTTACATGAGCTATTAACAGATAATTTATGGTAATTTTAGCTATACCTTGGTAGGATGCTTTAAAAACCCTGAACTTGATTGAAAGACCTGATTGAAAGAGCAGATTAGATTTCCTAACAGGTTCTTTGTAACACATAACCAGTCTTACTTGAAGACCATTGGGTTTATGAGGTAAGATTAAAGATTACTTGTGAAAAGGAAATAGACATTTTAAAAAAATACATCCTTTTTCATACTGACTTTGCTACTAATCAGCACACCTGAGTATTTCACCCTTTTGCTTATGCATTTAATAGGAAACTTCCCTTCAGTGTTTTAACAGCCTCTTCTGAAAAGTGTTCACCAATGCTTTTGAAAACATTACCTTCTGCTCCCAGAAGACCAAGGTGGAATAGCAGAATAGATTATGACACAGAGAGTTAGATTGAGAAGTGTAATGACTTTCTGGAGGCTTAAACATGCCAGGGCCCTGAACCTGCCTGGACAATAAAGCTCCCAGAGCACTTTCTGTAAATGAAAAAGAACTTGCCCTGGATCTTTTTTATTGGTTTGTGAATAGCATATTGTGCATAAGCTGTCTTTTCTTCTTCAGCTCAGAGATGGGTAACAATAGAATCACAGAGTGGCCTGGGTTGGAAGGAACCTTAAAGATCATCTAATTTCAAACCCTTTGCAGTGGGTGGGGTCAACTTCCACTAGACCAGATTGCTCAGAGCTCCACCCAACTCAAACATTCCCAGGTCTGGGGCATCCAAAATGTATTCCAGTGGCTCACCACCCTCATAGTAAAGAATTTTTTCCTAATATCTAATCTAAACCTACTCTCTTTCAGTTTGAAGTTATTCCTCCTTGTCCTGTCACTACGTGCTTTGTAAAAAGTCCCTTTCCACCTTTCTTGTAGGCTCCTTTCAGGTGCTCAAAAGCCACAATTAGGTCACCCCAAAGCCTTCTCTTTTCCAGGCTGAACAGCCTCAATTCTCTTAGCCTTTCCTTGTAGGAGAACTGCTCTATTCCGCTAATTGTCTTGGTGGCCATCCTCTCAACTCACCTCTACAGGTTCATGTCCTTCCTCTGTTGGGGACCACAGAGTCAGATACAGCACTCTAGGGAGGGTCTCGTGAGAGCAGTGTAGAGGGGCAGAATCACCTCCCTTAACCTGATGACCACACTGCTTTTGATGCAGCCCAGAATACAACTGGCTTTCTGCCAGTGTGCTGCAAGTGCACATTGCTGGTTCATGTCCAGCCTCTCATCCACCAGCACCCCCAAGTCCCTCTCAGCAGGACTACTCTCAATCTATTCATCCCCAAGCCTGTACTGATATATCAGACAGTTATAAGTTATATATCAGATAGTGTTATAAGTTATTTATATGACAGTATAAATTATTTATATATATTGTATATGTTATTTATATAGCACATAGAGTTAGACATGATTATTTTTTACAATGAAAATATTTGGAGGTATATAACTTGAAAACCACCAGAAATTCTTTAGAGCAAATGGAAAGATCTATTTTTTTTTCTAATGGTAAAATATGCAGATATAAACTAATCAAATTTTCTGTAAACCTGAGATTTTTGGTGGGTGACTTTTACAATGGGGAGAAAAAAAAGTGTTCATGTAAGACAAAGCTAACAGGAATTGTTAAACTCTGTTATAGGTTTTTAAGTTTAGGTCATGTATGAACATTTCCAACTCCAAAAAACCGTGTGGATAATACATATGAAAATTTATCATTTACGTTTTAATTCTCTCTGACTGCTTGAAAATTTTTTTCTTACATACACAGACTTTGTTGAAGCAGTCATTGATTTCCAATTGTGTATCAAGATCTGTGAAGTAACTTCCATGCCACTGAATCCTGCAACTAAAATTTTATGTAGTATTTATTATTGATCTAAATAGATTTGGAATTTTCCTTCAGAGTGCTGTAATATTTATCAGTTATTTTTTCTGATACAATTCATATGCTCAGTGATCTACCTATTATGCAGGTCATCCAAGCATCTGACTAGTGAATGCTCCATTTCCCTGCTAACCATATGCCCTGCTTGCTGACAGTGAATCTTCCAGAGGAACCATATTTCACTTTTGCATCTGCCAAATATAATGTAAATGCACTTGACAACATGCAGGGCTCATTTGTTAAAATGAACAAGCAAAAAATCATTCAGATCTATTCAAAAATACTAAACTTAAACTTGGGAATGTCTTCAAGTCACAGATGTATCAAATAATTCCGGATAATGGATATCAGCATCTCCAGTCAGCATGTACTTCATTTTGAATGATGATTCATTAACACAAATTACTCTCTCAGTTGTACCCATAAGACTTACATAGTCATGTTTGAGGATAGTTTAGGGCTTAAATTGTTATTAGAAGTTTAAGCAGTTGTGGAAAATGGTCATAACAGTTTTCTACCCCAGATCCAGAGACAGAGAAAATGGGTTTGGATCTGTCTCCAAGCCTGTTAACTGGGGCTTCCAATTACAACACAGCTTGATCCTCCTTTACATTTTCCTATGTCTGTCCTTAGATTAACGGAACAAATGAGTAAGATCACAATGCTAAAATGGGCTATAAATCTGAAATGCTGAACAAGATGCACTAATCCTTTGCTTGGAAAATGGAAATCAGCCTGTTAAACTAACTTTACTGCTAATTGTTTTTGTCTGTGACGTGAGTTGTGAGTTTGTCTGTGAACAGTTGGAAGCAATCATAAGCAGGGAACAACATTTACAGTTCATACTTTTAAGCTCTGGATCAGCTTGCATTTCAGATAGAGGAAAAATTCGGTTTTAGTGAAACTAGAGCCGAGTTTTAATTTGTCAGAGTTCTATGTAATTCAATGGATTTGTATCTCCTTCAGGGAGCTGTGAATTTCTTTGTAGGATAACACTGCTGTTAATCGTTCACTGCCTATTAGGTCAGTTATACCTCTGTGTCCTCTTTTGTCAATGTAAGGTGGGATGCAAAGGAAAGGAACGGAACTCAGTTGATCCTAGAAAGGCAGTTAGTTTCCAAAACTGGATAAACAGAGCTCTTTCACTGTTAAAGTTGATATAAACCTCATTAATTCCAGTGGAAATTGGACTAGGACTTGGACCAGGTGTTGTGTTGTCATTGTCTTTTTTGTATAGCTTTTTTTAGGCAAATCATTGGGACTTAAAACAGTGAATACTACCATACATTTTTTACCCAGATTTATATACTGAGTCACCTTAAGTTGCCCTGAATAATCTCTCAGGTCCTTTGCTATGAATGTTACAAATGAAAGTAATTCCTGTTGGCAAAATACCTCTTTAATCAATAAAGCAAGAAGAAAACTTTGATTAAAAAGAAATAAAAAAGAAAAAAAATACTTTAAACACACTGCTACATAATTAAATTTTTTAATGTCTTTTATTAAAAAATAGAGTAAAAATCATCTATTAAGAAACTGAGGGTTAGTCTTGCAGAATGCTTTTTCCTTCAGTATTCTCCAAGGACAAGACTAGGTATTTAGATAGTCCCATTGCTAAAGTTATCTGGGAGTATGCACATATTGAAATCTGTCTATAGTGCCTAAAAGTACAGTTTTCATATTTTGGACAGAGCAATAGGTTGCTCATTTTAGAATGAAATAAAGAAAATGGTTAAGAAAAGTCAATCATCTAAGTGGGGAAAAGGAAGATATTTCAAATTCTGATCTGTATGAATATGTAATTCAAATACTTTCAGAAAATAGTTATGTCAGCAGATTATTTTACAGGCATGATCAATGCAATCAAATGTTTATTTAAAAGTACAGCGAATTATCCCTGAAATAAAAAGCAAATGATCATCCTACTCTCTAGGCTGAGTTATCAGAAGAATCAGCATTAGGAACAATGAGCACCAAGAGCAAGAATTACTTGCAGATTGAATCATGGAGATATATTCTGCACTCTCCCATTAAAGGTGTACTGTTGTGTAGGAAGAATGTATATACTTCACTATGCAGATGAAAAGCAAGCACAGAGCAGGACTGAAACACTTGCTAATGGCTGACGTTCTCCTGAAAGGAAGGCAGACCAGAAGCTGATAAAGTTTGGAGTAAAGGATAGGTAGCAGAGGTAAAAATGGACACCCACAAAATAAAATCAAACCTAGCATTCCAGGTCTAAACATTTTTGTTTCTAATTCATAACATAAACACAGAAGTAAGAACCATCATTTCTACAGGGAGGAAAACAGCCTTGGTAAACTCAGAGTGATTGTGGACCCAGGAGTGTACCAATACCTTGATTCCTGAACATACTGACTATCGCTCCTCAGTATCAACACATCTCTGTTCCCTGCTTCTCCTATGGATAAAACCATGAAAGAGAACATGGCTAGTTCTCATAGAACAGGGAGAAATACTGAAGATATTATACTGGAAAATATTTTTCTCTTGGATTTACCATACAAAATTGAATTCATAGGGCAATGATAAAACTGCCGTTCTCAAAGAAAAAGTTGTTCAGTGCGTCAGGAAATTAACTATAGCACTTAAAAAAAAGTAAGGGGGATTAAGAATGAGAGATTAAGCTGTAAAAGTAGGATTTACTGCCTGAAAAACATAGAGGTATTATATATATATTTGTTACTGTTCAGAGCTTAAGTAGGCACTTGGGATTTCATATGAAGTGATTCTTGCATCTCATATCTCTCCTTCTACATGTATGAGAGAGAGAGTTAGGTTCTTCACTCTCAAAATCTCTTAAGTTATTCAGCCATGTCTAATGTTTTAATTAAAATGTGCACGCATCTTTTCCAGCACTGCAATTTTATTTTCTATTAGAAGAAATTAATTTAAAATAATCTCTACAAGAAAAGATAGCAAAAACTGCTAAACAATGTATTAAGCAAATCTCACACACCCAGAGTAATCTCTCCTTCTTCCAAATTTGCTCCTTCTTTCAAACTTGCTCTGAGTTATTTTTCACTCTTTAATTTCCTTTTGAAAAAAGCCTAAAACTACCTGTCTCTTGTAATTGAATATAAATCATCCGAGTTTGGATATTCATCAAACCATCATCTGAATACGAAATGCACAAGTTGAGTAAATGAGGCTGTAGGTAGAGTGGAGAACCATAGAAGTACAAAATGAGATAAAACCTGAAGAGAAACAAAAAGAAATTCAATTGTGTCAGTGCAGTACAAACAAACATTTTCTCCAACAAGTGCTTATGTGCAACCTTTTTGTCTTTGCAGCAGGAACCGAGGAAGAGAATGTGCACCAAAAATCCTGCCTGCTCAGCTCAAAAACTCTTGAAAGGCTCAGAAGTAGAGAATGGCATGGCAGTGAAACTACCAGTTTAATACCAAGTTGTGTGTAACCAATGTGCCAAATAAGAAACAGCTGAAGCAAACTAGGATGACAGAGAGCAACACGTTTTCATAAACCATTGCTTGAATTATTTAAAATACTTCATGTACAGCAAAGATAATTATTTCAAACTAATCTATGAACAGAAAAACACTGACCCTGAGACAGACCAGTTGGTTAGAACATGGTGTTGATAACATTAAGGTCATGGGTTTGATCCCCGTATAAGCCATTTACTTAGGATTTGGACTTGATGATCCTTGTGGGTCCATTCCAACCCAGAATATTCTGGGTTTCTGTGACCAGCGAAACATATCAGTAAAAATATTTACCAGAAATAATTTAACAAGGAAAGTTCCTTTGATCTACATAGCGAAAGTCTTGCTTAATTGCATCAGTGAATGCAAGGAGAGTTTCTTCCATGATGTGATCAGTGGCTGCAGCTGGTTGGTTGTATTGGTCTCAGAGACATTCAGTGCACTTGAACCAGTGAATGTTTACTCCACTCTTTACATTTGCTATGATATCAATTCAACATAAGCATTCCATTATGTATGGAAAATCAGCCATATATTCTTCAGCTGCAGCAGATATAAATGTGCAATAATTCTACTGAAGTTTTTAAGGATACTGTGGACTTGAGACTGTGAAGAACAAAAAAGTTAGGCCTGGACCTATAAAAAAAATCATAACTATTCCCTTGAAGATTTTTCTTGACTAGAAATAGTGAGTGCTAGTCAAACCTGATATTCTTCCTAAAGCAAAGAAGTCAATCTGTCCACTCAAATATGACTTTGTCTACACTCCTGAAACATGCTCTGTTGGAACCAAGAGATGTTACACTGAATTTCCACTTGGAAAAGCATCTAATTTAGCATCTTAGATAGACGGTTCTAAAGTTAACTTGACTAGTTATCTTGAATAAAGTAATAAGCCCTAGTATGTCATCAGATATTATGTAGTTCAAAAGAATTTTTGTGAAACTTTTATGAGATTTCAATGCAAATTTAAGAAAAATTTACAGTCAATTACAGTACTTTAAGACCTATATCTAACTTTTTATTTTTGCAAGAGTACTTTTTACTACCTTTTTTATGACAATGACATAAAGTCAATTGAGAACTGTACTGTTTGGGCTTCCCTCAATACTGACTTAGTGTGCACTGGTTATGCTTTAATATCTCAATATTAATGAAGTGAAAGACTGGAATTCTGATTTGCTTGATTTCTGTTTTGTTGGTTTTGGTTTTTGGTTTGTGGGTTTTTTTCCTTCCCTGAACTAATTAAATTATTAGCATGTATTTTGTATTCTGGAAAGAGTTTAAAGGCATATGAAATAAGCTAATAAACAAAAATTGTCCTCCTTTACTAGGACTAAATAGAGGGGCATAGCCTGACTTATATTTAAGTACAAATAACCACATCAATATTTTCCAGTTAGTAATAAAATATGTACACATCAATTGATGTTATGGTAGTAATATTTCTCATATCAATATACATGTACCAAGAAAAATGCTAATCCCATATGAGTGTGTTTCATTAAAGCGTTTGTAGCTTCGTGGTAGTCCCCGAAGTCTGCTTTTCAAACACTGCTAAAACTGTATTGAATTAAACCGTGAAAGTCTTCCTTGTCTATAAATTCACCTAAAATGAAAGATTGATATATTCAAATTACAATATGCTTCCTTAGAAAAAAACAAAAATGATGAGTCAAATGAGAAAGGAGCACCATATTAAATGATGTGACTGACCTGAAGACCTGAAGACCTTCCACATCTGCAATGTTTAAAATAAGATATGACCTTACAATGCTAATCTTCAATAAAATCTCACACCCCTTTAAAATGGAAAAATTATGTCTGTTGACTACTACACGTTTACCTTAATAGAGAGTTGACATTAACTAAAATACTAGAAAAACTTTTCTATTGTTTTCTATGATTTTAAAAAATAGCTAACCTTGTACTCAAATTAGAGGCTTTTTCATTAGCTTCAAAAAACATAAGATGAAGACATTAAATGTTATTGTATTTTATTTGAAGACTCACCTCCCTTCCCTCTTTTAATCATGGGATACTCAAGCTATTTCTAGACACTGGATAACTAATTAAATGGCCATAGGATGTTTTAAAAGATTTATTACAGTGTCTATTCTAGAGAACATACCTTTTATTATCTCTCAATACCTAAAAATTCTGGCCTATATTCGTATGGAAGCTGTAGTAGATTAGTCTGGCAAAATTTCACTGAAACTTGTCTAAACCCATAAGCCACAGATTTGCACCTAAATACTAGTGATACAGTGTCAAGCTCTCAACACTATTGCTTCTCATGTACTTTAAGTACAAGTGTATTTATCTTGTAGCACAGTTTTATCCCTATCACCTAAGCTCACTGCCCTCAAGAGTTCTGACAGATAACATATGTCTCCAATCTGAAAGTTATTGACTTATATTTAGCTCCCAAGTCTGTAGCTGGAGGAGACCTTGTCTGATAAAAGCATGGTACTGCTATGCAGTCCTCATGTCACATGTCATTAGCCTGCTTTACTTGTGTTGATTTAGAACTTCTTTCTACTTCAAATATGATTTTCACAGTTCTACCAGCAGTCTAGTCATTTCTTTATCTTCTGTGTAGAAACACTGTCCGACCTGCTACTTTTGTCATTCAGCAGTGTTCACTTTAAAAAATTTAAATAAACTTCTTCTTTTACAGTCTCCAGCAGCCAGACAACTACCAGAAATTTTCAACAGGACTTTCCTGGCAGGTTTGCATTAGAATAGTATAAAGGTGCACATAAATCATCCATTCAGTTCTAAGTGATTTTGTTTAGAGGTGATTACCCAAGACCAGAGGTTAAAAGTTACAGGGAGCAATGTTCAGACTGGTCTGAGTTAGTAAAGACATTTAGGTAAAAGTCACTAGAGAGGGAATACTTTCTTTTTATAAATATCAAGATAATTTATATTCTTACATGAGTATTTAAAAACAAGAATATGGTGTCTACTGAAAAAAACCCCAACAAGTTGCCCAGTAGAAAACTCCTCCTAATCACCTGTGTCTATTCACATTTCTGTTATCAGTCAGGACTAATCTCTGGGGCAGATGTTTTTCATTTTTATTTGCTATATGATTGTCTCACTACTAACACTAGATAGCTAATAGTAGTAATGATTGGCAAGCTATTTTTATCTGAAACATAACTCTATTTAGATTAAGAATTTATAAAATTTCTGAGACAAAAATTCCAGGACCTTTTACATCTAAAAATGTTTCATATGCTAAGAGATATGATTTTTTTCTTATTGTACAATTAACTGGAGGTATCAGCTGCTTGTCACACTTTTGTTAGTGCTCAGCCACAGAAATCTGATGTTACGTTCTATGATTCAGTTCTTTTGTTGCCTGGGGCCAGAACTGGGGGTTTTTACTCCAGAAACCTTGATATTTTGTAGGTACTAAGTCCTTTTCCATTCAGTGCATTAAGTGCATTCAGTAGCTTTTAGCCTTTGAGATACTTTCAGCTTTGCATATTATGATCTAAAATATCCAAAAAATGGGAAAGACGGTGTTGACAGCTATAATTATGAGACTGACCTCATGTAGACTTCACTATTAAACACTTCCCAGAAGCAAGAGGAAAAGTAATGAGTAAGCTATTCACACAGTAGAAGTGCTGCCATCAGCATTCGTCAGTTTAAATGTAGAAAGATAAAGGTTTTCTTTTGTAAGCATTGGTCACTTTCTAAGCAAATGACTTCACTGTTGCCCAAAACATATATTTCACTGATCCAAGTTAATGAAAAACATAACATATATCAGAATTGAATACTGTAGGGAAAAAATACACCAACCTATTCTAAAAATAAAACTTGATCCTAAGCCCAAATCTATGACAATTTTTTGCAGATACTTCAGTGAGATGTTTCTTAGCAGCTGTCACTGAAACTGAAATAATTCTTGTGGTGGTTTTGGGCTGAATTCTTTGGAGAATGTTTGTCTTTTGGAGTAACTTTCATAAGTCATAGTAGAGGTGGGAGCTACACTCGAGTTTTATCTTCACAGATCTCTAGCTTGGCAAAGTCCTCAAGAGAGTGCACCACTGAAATTGTAGGTTTTTCCTGAAGCATTCACTTGACATTTAGGCACCTATTGCCATCTGGAATCCAAAGCCTCCTAGTAAACACTCAGGTTTTGTATATAACATATGGACCAACTAAGAATGAGATATACAAGACCAGCAGAAAGCTATGACAAAAGCAAATGTTAAAAGGAAACTAAGGAGGTGGTTTAAACTACTTTTTTCCCTTGGAATTTGAAACATGACTCTGCACTTCGTCTGTACCCAGCTGGAATATGATTACCACTTGAGCAGACGAGAGTGCACAATTTACAGATCCTCTTTGCTACACGTCCTAATTGCTGCCTGGTTGAGTCAGAGAGCTGGGTAGGTTTAACCAGTTCTTTGACAGGACTCACATTATCTCGTACATTTTCTGCTACATCCACAGTAGCTTAAAAGCAGTGGAGAATTTGCCTGGTTTATTTAAGATGGTGTTTGTCAGCCCCTAAAGAGGCAGTACCCTTTCTTGAAGTTCAGGCTAATTTCAAGTCGTGATCTATGTACCTTTCTTAATATTTTTTAAGAATTACTGTTCTGCATAGAAGTCTGATGAATTAATCTGAAGAGCTCTGTCCCCTGGGCACATACAGAAGACTGTAGCCAACATTTCTTTAGAAAATTTGCTTTAATATTTTTCAGTATAAAGCAGTGCACAACATACGAATCCTAATACTATTTTCATGATTCATTTGAAAAAGAATGTCTCTTATGCAGTGTAGGTAGTTAAATTGTGCATATCTATCCTTTTAAATATCAAAAATCCTGCACACAATTACTCTTCAATCCCATCACAATTGCTAATATCAATTCACCAGCAAATGGCTATAGATGGTTACTTTGGCATAAAATTGAAATTTCATAACTTTATCTTACACTGATATGAATGGGTATATGTAGAGAATATAACACATAAATAAAATATGATGAAAACTATGATTTGTGGCTTTTGTGAAATGTTCCTCTTCATCTACACCTCCCAAATGTCTCAAAACTGACACTTCATACATCAATTTCTCCAACAGTATACACCATGTAACGAAACGTGCTAACTAAAACTATTCCCCGGTATAGCCTGGGGTTTCAGTTTGTCCCCTGCTGCCTCCAAAGTTATTGTCAGCTTGATCTCAACCCAAAGGTGACTTTCTCACAGGTAGCTTGGAAGAGATTTCCGCGTGTTATTTGCACTCTAATTGCATCGGGAGAAAAATACATTCACCTCTATCTGAAGGTTTATGGCTTTGTTCAAATTAATCTTTCAAAAGGTTTAAATTTCAAGATTTTGTAATTTGAAGCCTCAGAGGAGAAAACCAAATCAAGTCAGTTCTGGAGAACAGTTTCATGGTCTGAGCTGTGAGTACGAGGGTAAATCTTTACATCATCTTAGGCATGGACGGAAGAATCTTCTAACTCCTGTGGATGACATGAGACAGCAGCTACATGGGACCTGCCTTTCTTTTTTTCTGCACTTCCTAACATTTCATGCTTTAGGAAACACAGGCAGGCTATGCTCACTAGGTATGTGTGGGGTAGTGCAGAAGGACGAAGTGTCCATACCTATGAGTGTGGTTCCTCTAACTGAAAACTAGATTCTCCACTGACATTGCTCTTAAGATGTCAAAAAAATCAGTAATTCTATAGATACCCACAACAGGGCTTTGCTTATAATTTCTGTAATTGATCAAACACTCGACAGAGTCCTTTTTTTTTTTTGTTTGGCCTTTGGAAGAGCACTGCATTCTGTCCTGGGTTACAAGTTTAGAATCATAGAATCATTTAGATTGGAGAAGACTTTTAAGATCATCAGGTCCACCACTAAATCATGTCCCCAAGCACCACATCAACATGTCTTTTAAACACTTAGGGATGGTGACTCCACCACTTCCCTGGGAAGCTGGTTCCAGTGCTTGACAAGCCTTTCAGTAAAAAATATTTTTCTAATATCGAGTCCAAACCTCCCTTGGCACAACTTGAGGCCATTCCCTCTTGTTCTTGTTGCCTGGGAGAAGGAACCAACAACCACCTTGCTACAACATTCTTTCAGTACGTTTGCTGATGACACAAAGCTGGGAGGAGTGATAACGCAAAGTCTGATACCGTAGACTGCTGTGTAGCCCTTCAGATGGGCCTTCACAGGTTAGAGAGGTGGGTGGAAAAGAACTGTCTAAAGTTCAGCAAAGGAATGCAGGATCCTGCACCTGGGGAAGAATAACCCCAGTCACCAGCACAGACTGGGAGCTGACCTGGTGGAAAGCAGCTCTGCAGAGAAGAACATGGAGGTCTTGGTGGACAACAGGCTCTTTATTAGCCAGCAGTGTGCCCTTGTGGCCAAGAATGCCAGTGGTATCCTGGTGTGCACTAGGAAGAGCATTACCAGCAGGTCAAGGGAGGTGATCCTGTCCCTTCACTCAGCCTTGATGAGACCACATCTGCAGTGTTATGTCCACTTTTGGGCTCCTCAGTACAAGACAGACATGGATATCCTGAAGTGGATCCAGCAGAGGGCACCAATGATGAATGAGGGACCGGAGCATACCTGTTACAAAAAAAGACTGAGTGAGCTGTTCAGCCTCAAGAAGAGACAATTGAGAGGGGACCACATCAGTGTCTATAAGTATCTGAAGTGAGGGTGTCAAGAGGGTGATGCCAGGCTCTTCTCAGTGGTGCCAAGCAATAAGTAAAAGACAACAGGCAGGAACTGATACATAGGAACTTCCACCTGACTATGAGGAAGAACGTTTTTACTGTGCAGGTGACTGCACACTGGAACAGATTGCCCAGAAAGGTTGTGGAGTTTCTCTCATAGATATTCAAGAACCATCTGGACACAATTCTGTAGCACAATTCTCAAGCAGGATGACCTTGCTTGAGCAGTGAGCTTGGACCAGATGACACCACCAGCTGACCCTTCCAACCTTACCTATCCTGTGATTTTGTAGTTGTAGAGAGTGATAAGGTCCCCTCTGAGCCTACTCTTCTCCAGACTAAGCACACCCAGCTCCCTCAGCTGCTCCTCATAGGACTTGTGCTCTAGACCCTTCACCAGCTTCCTTGCCCTTCTCTGGACACATTCCAGCTTCTCAATGTCTTTCTTGTAGTGAGGGTCCCAGAACTGGACACAGTACTCACGGTACAGCCTCACCAGTGCCGAGTACAGGGGAACAATCACTTCCCTGGTCCTGATACAGGCCAGGATTCATTGGACTTCTTGGTCACTTGGGCACACTGCTAGCTCACATTCAGCCAGCTGTCAACCAGCAACCTCAGGTCCTTTTCTGTCAGGAAGTTTTCCAGACACTCTGCCCCAACCCTGTAGTGCTGCATCAGGTTGTTTTGACCCAAGGGCAGGACCCAGAACTTTACCTTGCTGAACCTCATACAGTTGTCACTGGACCATTGATTCAACCTGTTCAGGTCCCTCTGTGAAGGCTTCCAGTCCTCCAGTAGATCAACACTCTTATTCAACTTGCCACCTGCAAACTGACTGAGGGGGCACTCAATCCCCTCATCCAGATCATTGATGAAAACATTAAACAGGACTGGCCCCAACACTGCGCCCAACGGAACACCATCTGTTTGACTGAGTCAACTTAAACTAAGATCAATGTAGTTGCTGTCTGTTCTGAACTTGGACATTTTAATGTTTTTACATGCCATGAGATAAAAATTTGTTGATTTGTAAACAGTTCAATAAATTAGTTCTGCAGAACATTTGATTGCTGAAGGAGAATACAATGTACCTCCTCAATATAAAGATGCATAAAAATATTTATAGCTTTTTAGATTGCGTTACTCTTTCTAGGATAATGAGAAAGTTTCCTAATGTCTGATAGATTCGAAGAAAATAAGTGTTATTTGATTTACTCTACAGGCCATTCCCTAGAAACTTTGCTTTGATATACTACTGATGAAAACAACACTGACACAACCTAGTAACAGCTGCAAAACAGGTGGTGAGAAAGACTAGGTGCAGCTGGTAAAGTTACCATTAACGTATTGTAAGCAGTTATGTTGTAGAACTACCCTGTAAGTTTGAAAGGAGTAGGAGACTCATTTGCATAAAATTATCAGAACTTGTAAAGTTCTTTATCATCATCTTTGGAAGTGAAGAATTCCACACATATATTTATAGTTGCCACTTCAGTGTTGTATACAGTCACCATTTAAGCTTCCCATAAAAAAACCAAAATTAACCTACTTGGAAACTAGTTCCTTGAAATTAAGGAATTTGATTTTTACAGAAAAAGTCAAACTACTGAGAAGATTTTGTGCTTCAAAGCAATGAGGTTAAAATCTCTCATAAAGAAGCTCATACACTATCTCCTGTAAAACACTTGCTGAACATACACAGGAGGGCTTCTGTGCCAGGGACCAGGGCTGTTCCGTGGGGCTGGGAGCAGAAGAGCTGGAAACTGAGGGCAGCCTCGGCAGAGGCTGGGCTTTCACTCACCAGAGCATGCAGCATCCAAGCTGAGTGCCAAAAGACAGGACCACTGACAACCTCAGGCACAGTAAGTGGAGACTCTCAGTCCAGCCAGGAGCAGCATAGAGGACAAAAGTAAACAGTGGGTTCAATGCCCATCCAGGAAGGAGGCAGAGTTAAAGCCAAGCACATCTTCACCATGTCTCAGAAAGGGAAAGGGCAGCAGTCCTGAGCCTAAATGGTGCCTGCAGCCTATGGACAATGGGTGGGGATCCCAGGTGAGACTGCTCAGGGCAATTAGGGCATCTTGATGCCTGCCAGTGCTGATGGGAAGAACGGTCCTTCTCCCTGCATGTTTGTCCTGAGCTTTCCTCCCACCTCCAGGAAATAAAACGAGGCATTGTCAAAATTATTTTTCAGAATCTGCAGTAAAACACATTAGGCCAGAAACCTTTACCTCAAAACTAACTAGATTAGTTTTTCTAGTTCCCTACCTGAATATTTCACCTTATTCAGCTGTCAGTCACCTTCCACCACAACTCATGGTATCCAAATGACAGCCACCACTGACAAGGTGAGATCCTAGGGAGGTAAAAACTTCATATCTCTCATTATTCTGTTTCTGCATATGGCTGCACCTGGTTCTCAATCCTGATCTGCATGTGCACCGGTCACCTTTAATAGATTTACACTTGCAACACTCATTTAAAACAAAGGAATGCTAATGGTACCTGGGAAAGTTCTGGCTGGTTTATTTTCCATATAACGTCCTGCAGAATGTCTGTGAAGGGAAAGGACATGAATGTGGCAGGGAGGGGACATGACCATGTTACTGCCCAAGCAGTTGATCAAGATCCTCAGAAATAAGCCATCTCCCTATTACACTGGGATTTTTTATTATTTATTGCTGTGAGATAAAGCCAGTCTAAGCCTGAGTCATTATGCTTCACTTGCTGTTTGATTGAAGCTGCAGCATTTCAGGTTTGACTGAAAATTATCTGGGATACTTATGACAGGTTTTCAACTTTCTGGCTTGGGAGATTCATAGGTGAGCTTCAAAAATGTAATTTGTGTGGCTGAAGTTCAGATGTGAATACTATCCATGCCCTTTACTTAAAGGTTATCTTGAATACTGTCCTAAATTCTCAGGTTAGCCTTTTAAGGTAGGAGGATTGTAAAAAAATATGAAAGTGTACCAAGAGAAAGCAAAATTATCCCTTTCTCACCATTTTTGAGAAGATGGTTAACATTCTACTTACTGGGTTTTTTTTCTACATTGCAGCTTGCCTGTAGCATCTGCATCTTTGCCATAACCACTGAAACACAGAGAACAGAAAAAAAAGAGACTGATATTTTTGGTGTTTCCTTTACTAGAGAAAATAAAAGGTAACTGGAAATTTCTAGTACTTACTTTGTACTAGCAAATTCTTGGTAACAGACACAATTTAATATACCCATACAGCAAACTATGAGGAAGACCCTGCTCGAGGGGGATCAGCCCTCACTCAGTTGCTTGTATTTGATGATAATGCTTGTGGTGCCCACATGCCAGAATAACTCCACATTGTTCTTTATAGGATACAGTTTCAAAGAAAAAATACTCCCTGTCTTCCAGTACAAGTCAAATTTACCAAGGTTAGCTTTGGAGATACAGCAGTGTGTGTGCAACTGTCATACATGTCAGCTAAAATACTGCTGTGCTGAAGGGCGTTAGTTTTGCAAGAGCTTTGCAACCCTTTTGTCTAGCACAGTGTTTGTTTCTCTGATCTAAGTTATTGTGAGCCAATACAGAGATGCCTTTTGTGGTTGACATTCATTCTCTGGGTTTCGAGTGGAAAGGGGAAGAATGAGATATGATTCACCTTCTACGATCATGTGTCTATTCCTCTCTAATAATTTTTTTATATATTAGCCAATTTGAGTCAAATCTGACAAAGGGGGTGAGGTCTCAGCAGGATCCTGTTCCTGATCTACCGAGAGACAGGAAAGGAAAGAAAAAAAAGTCATTTTCATTCAGATATCAGCCAGCTGATTAAGAGCCTCATGCCTACCCACTGTGAATATTTCTAACCCAATCTCAGCAGAGCTCAGGGAAAGATAAATAAGGAACAGGAGAGGAAGCAGAGGATCCTGGGATGAAGTTTAGAAAAGGTGACAACAAGCATCAGAAGGTGACCTGAGATATTTATTTCCTTTAAATGGGAAGAAAGTGATAAGTCACAAATCTGTTGGAAATGCAGTTCCATTAGCTCCCCCACTCAAAAAACAGCTTGTTTTCCATAAAATTTCTTACAAAACTAAGAATTAAATTTCAATTAACTATTGAAGAAATGTCCTTTCCTACAATGTAGCTACATGAAGATCATTTCTATTGAGACTGATTGTCTCATGGTAGAAATGCAAGGGTATTTAATACTGATATTTATTTGTGCAGCTGCAATAACATATGTGGGTTTTGTGTGTTTGTGATACCATTTCTTTCTACTAGTATCTTCTTTAAAGATGGATGGTAAAAGCCAGAATGACTAATCTTCCCTCCCTTACTCATTGCAAATGAGAATTGCAGTCAGTTATCTGCTGTAACCTTGTTGTGACAAGGATTGTCACTCAGAGATATATAGATCCTTCTGGATACAGTTCTTCAAATAGAGTCTGCTGAAAAAAATGAGAAGAGTCTCAAAGGCTTTGATATATATCAGTTTTATCAGTGCTCTAGCCTTAAGGCTAAAGATATTTTCTACAATTCTCTTGTTTTTGAATCAGAATGTGGAAATAGAATGAACGGACAATTTTATAAAAGTTTGCTTTTAATACCACTAATGCAGATGTTTCTCAAAATGGTGGGATAACCTAAACATACAGTGGATAGACTAAAAGACTTCATGATTTCCCATATCTTATTGTAATACTTAGCTGGTAGGATATGAAATTCTGCAATTTTCTCAGGGAAGTTAGAAACCTAAAAAATAGTAAAAAACCCCTGCTTTATTTGAATTGCTAATATTCGGAATTAATTGCCCCATGATGACTGGCTGGAAGACTGTGTAGATGCATAATTTCTGTACAGAAAATAAAAATCAAGTATACTTGATCTACAGAACTAATAAATTTTTTTATTAATTTTTTTGTTAATGGTCCTGTATGCTTTTTAGAAAGTCTATCCTTTTTCTTACATAAAGTATCTATACACTTTACACAATATTTACTGCCCATATTCTTTACTCGATATAATCATCAAATATTTTCTCCTCTGGATAAACAAATTTTTAAACAGTAGCTTAAAAATTGCAAGTGAGGAACCAAATGAAACTCTTAAGGGTAATCAGCATTCCTTTGTCAGGTCCAGTATCAGATACATATTTAAAAATAATTTTTTTATGTAAATAAAGACTTTTGGGTGCTCTTTGTAGTCTGTTCATAGTTTGATTATTCAGTCATATATGTGCCATAAAGAGCTTCTGTCACTTATGGCACTGCATTCCACTGCCTTGTGTTTTCTAGGACTGTGTAGGCATGTACTGTATAGAAGCTTAATGATGAGTAAGAAGAAATATAATTTTCAGGCATAGTTCTTTATTTCCTGTCACCTTTTGTAGATATAAGTAGAAAAGTGAATGAAAAGAAGTTAAAAAACCACCTGGGTTGATAGTAAACGAATTTTGGAGATACGCTACTACAGGTTCAGTGCTGAGGTATGCTGGTGAGTTGCTTCCAACTTCATTTAAAGTGTTATATCATGACATTAGAAATTTCATGATTCTATTTTTTCATGTAATTTTCATTTATTTTTCCTTTTCTTTTTTTATTAGAGCAATGGGAGAAGTGATCTGGATATTTGTATTTTCTCTACACAAGGCCCACTTATGCAGAGACAATTGTAAATTGCGGTAAGTTGTAGCTCACTTGACGTCACTGAAACTCAAGAGCCAATCAACCAAAACATCCTCTAGCAATGATCAAGCATTCTAAATGGTGTAATATCCTCTTCATTTAAAGATCTTTGTGAGGAAGTATCTGTATTTCATTTACCTATGCCTTTGGTGGGCACTTTCTGTCTTCAATTCCCAGATATGGGATTGAAATCTTCAAAGATTTAACTTACCTTCTGTTAGGACTCTTTAAAACCTTCTCATTCATGTTCTATGTTCTTTGACGTTCCTCCACAGTTCCATGGGATAGGTTTATTCCTTGAAGAACAGCAGTAGTAGCATTTCCAGTAAAATAAAAACACAAAATCTTTTCATTGAGTCATCAGGCATCATTATCCCTCTTTTACATATTGTAAAATTATGGCATAGATACTAATAACTTGCCTAAGACCATAAAAAATTCTGAGACTGACTTAAAATAAAGTCTGACTCTTTTCATTTCAAGGCATCTGCTCTTCGCAGTGAGCAGTTATCTACATGAATTCAGGTTTGTTTGGTTTTTTACTATTAACCTGAGCAGTTGCATGAGTATGATATGATGTTAAATTCAGTATATTATATAAAGAAACTAATTACAGTCAAGTTTGTTGCTGTAAATGGAAGGAGTTATTACTTCAGATTCAGCCAGGCATTGCACATGAATAGTATAATAGATTCATTTCCAATAGATGAGTAATATTTAGCGGAGCTGTTTTATATTAAGTGTAGCTTTGGGAGATCTGATGAACAATTACAGAAGATTCCATGGGAATTTTGAGACAGAGAGCAGAAGAAACAGGTGCTGCATGTAGCATCAAAAAAGATATTTTAGTCAAATATGATTCTCATTATGCAGCAATGGTGAGACTCGCCACAGGAAAAAAAAAGCTTTTTCTGACTGGTTGACAGGCAATATACATAAGTACCAATTATGAACAGTATAGTACAGAAAAATGCTGGATATGGCCTCAGATATTTGACCCACAGACTCTATAAAGCTCTTCAACATCTTCATAAATTACTTGGTTGCAGGACTGGAAGGGATACTAAGCAAGTTTACAGATGACACAAAATTGGGAGAAGCTCTTGACTCCCTCAAAGGCAGGGAGGCCCTGCAGAGAGGCCTCAGCAAATTAGAGGGCTGGGCAATCGCCAACCATATAAAATTCAACAAAGAAAAGTGGAGAATTCTGCACCTGCGATGGGCAATTCTGGATATATATACTGACTGGGGAATGAGATGCTGGAAAGCAGTGACAAGAAAAGGAACCTGGGGATTCTGATCAATGGCAAGTTGAATATGAGTCAGCAGTGCCCTGGTAGCCAGGAGAGCCAACTGTGTCCTGGGGAGCATCAGGCAAAGCATCACCAGCCGGTCCAGGGAGGGGATTGTCCCGCTCTGCTCTGCGCTGGGGCAGCCTCAACTTGAATATTGTGTGCAGTTTGGGGTGCCATAATATAAGAAAGATATTAAGCTCTTAGAAAGTGTACAAAGGAGGGTAGTGAAGATGGCGAAGGGCCTTGAGGGGAAGTCATGTGAGGAGAGGCTGAGGTAACTTGGTGTGTTCAGCCTGGAGGAGACTGAGGGGAGACCTCATCACAATCTACAGCTTCCTTGTGATGGGAAGAGGAGCAGCAGGCACTGATCTTTTCTCTCTGGTGCTTTATTACAAGGAAACTGGGAAATGAGATGATTTAACTCAGCTAACAGCATAGATATATATAATATTATGCTTAATTTCTTTTTCTTTCCTTTTTAATAATTTAGACCTCTCTATTTGAGAAAAATCAAGCATTTTTGGTATATGCAATTATTTCGTCTTCATTTCATTCCTTAGGGTAGAAGGAGGCTGACTTCTGTAAGCTACACTTAATCTTTAGTTTCTGATTTCGGCATCCAAAAAATTGTAGCAGAAGGCCAGAAAAGATCAAGTTCTGAGTCATGGGACTTTATAGACCAGTGCAACAGTTTGCTTTTACAATTGTGTTTCAGATATATGTTTCAACTTCAACCGATCTCGAATGAATCTCAAAGTCTGAGAGCAATGACCTTCAATTTTAGTGTGGGCTAATGGACTATTTGTTTCTGTTAGGCTGCTGCCTTAAAATATGACACTTCTTCTGGCAGAAAAATACACAGGCTGCAAATGAGGACACAGACTCTTGGTCTAGTCTAGTGCCAGTCTAATAGGTAAATAAGAACACTAACACTTTGACTTTCTCATTTCAAATGTTCGCTTCTTGCAATCAAATAAAACTCTGGTAATAAACTATTATTTTTTTGATCAATAGAGGTGAGGCTCAGGAAAGGTCTTTTATCGTCTTTGAGATATTTTTTTAAACAGAGCACTACATATATTAGTGAAAGTGTTTTTCATTTTGTTTGGTTAAGAGAAATAAGAAACATTCAGATTATAAACACACTTCCAAGTTCATAAATTTTATTTGGTGCACTGGCAATAGTTTAAAATGAGTCTTATTTTTATGAGTATGACTTGCTGCTGTGTGGAAAACTAAATTGTTACTGGAACTGAATAAACACCACATGAATCTTTAAATGCAGTTTCAAACATACTGTATTGAGGTAAATAAATTTCATAATTACCATGCAAGATTAGCCATAAAATCTTGTTAGGATACTACTTTATACCCTTACAGAAAGCAACACAGTCAAATACAGCTATCAGGGACTTCATGGAAATCTAGTTTCCATAACTGTTTGCATTCTGAGCAATAGGTGGAAAATGGGTGAAAATAATTTTAACTGTGATATTTACATTAGGAAAGTGAGGTGGTCTCCAAGAACCGTGTAAATGCAATGCTTCCTCAGTTACACATTGCCCTGGGACACAGACGCTGATACAGACCTCTAGATGGAAGGTGGCTTAAAAACAACTAAGTAATGCAGTAAACTGAGAATTAAGACATATACATCATCATACAGTTCACTCTTTTGTTTTATTATGGTGGCTATTGAATGCTGCAACAACATTTTTCCATGAGAAAAATGGGCAAATGTGAAAACCTTGCTAAGATTAGAAGTTAATATATGAGAATCAGAGAATCACAGAATGGCTTGAGTTGGAAGGGACCATAGAAATCATATAGTTCCAACCCCTCTGCCATGGACAGGAATCTTCCACTAGACCACGTTGCTCAAAGACACATCCAGCCTGGACTTGAACACTTCTAGGGATGGGGCATCCACAACTTCTCTGGGCAACCTGTTCCAGTGCCTCACCACCCTCACAGTAAAGAATTTCTTCCTAATATCTAATCCAAATCTACCCTCTTTCAGCATATAGCCATTTGTCCTTGTCCTTTCATTTCTTGCCCTTGCAAAAAGTCCCTCTGCAGTCTTCCTGTAAGGTCCCCTTTATGTGTTTGAAGGCTGCTATAATTTCCCCTCAGACCCCTCTCCTTTCTGGCTTGATCAGCCTCAATTCTTCAGCCTGTCTTCATAGGAGAGGTACAACAGCCTGCTGACCATCTTCATGGCCCTCCTCTGGACTTGTTCCAACAGGTTCATGTCTTTCTTGTGCTGGGGACCCCACACCTGGATGCAGCACTCCAGGTGAGGTCTCACCAGAGCAGAGTAGAGGGGCAGAATCACCCCCCTCAACCTGCTGGCCATGCTGCTTTGATCACAGCCCGGGATGTGGTTGGTTATGTGGGCTGCAAGCACACATTGCCAAGACACACTGACCTTCTTGTCCAGCAACACACAAATCTTTCTCCTCAGAGTTTCTCTCAGTCTGTTCTCTGCCCAGCCTGTACTTGTGCTTGGGATTACCCTGACCCTTGCACTTGGCCTTGTTGAGCTTCATGAGGTTCACGCAGGCTTCTCAAGCCTGTCAAGGTCTGTCTGTCTGGCTTCAAATTCCGGGTAACAGTGATTTATGTCACTTATGACTTGTCTTGTGCTCTTCTGAGGAAGTTCAGCTACTGCCAAAATACCTGTAGGTTTGAGAGCTGACGTGTCAGATGCCACAAAGGGACTCCATTTATCACAATATTTCTTGCAGGTTGCTGCTGTTTGCGGGTTTTTGGCATTCTTCTTTGATGCACATAGTTCTCACATAGACTTAATAGTGGCTTATGTATTCCCCTTAAAGTAGAGGGGGAGACAGAAATCTAAAACATGATTCTATTGTTTAATTCTATATTATCTCTCTAAAATCCCAGCAATCCATGTCCTACTCTTAAATTAATCTCTGGCTTCTCTTTGCAATATTATCTGTAAGTAAAATTTCTTCTAAAAATTGCTTTAAGTGCCAAATGCTTCTGTGGTACTTGTATATCAAAAAGAATTATATGAACCATTATATTCTGCAACGTAAAGTTACTAAAACACTTTATTGAGCATCTGAGTTTAATCTCTGTATGCTGTTTATTATAATTTTAATTTTACTACTTTAAAGATCATTAAGTAATAACAATTATAAATTAGATAAGGTAAGGCTGCTATGACTCATTAACTCAACCTGCAGAAAGTTGGCTCTTTAGCTGGCTCTAAATTTCAAGAAATGTGAAGAATGAGCTCAGAAACCTAAACATCAGGAGAGATCTTGAGAAGTCCTCTCAAAACATCTTGGAAATATAAATATAAAAGTGGAGCAAAGACTTTTGAGTAGACAACATGAACTCACAAATGTCTTTGTAACAGCGATCTTTTGACATCCAACACCCATCATGTGAGCACATGTGATGTGAACATAAGGGACTTCCCTAAGCAATGCAAAAATTAATTCTGGTTTCACCTTGGAGTTCTACATTGTAGTCACATCTGTAACACGGTGGAACAAAAAAGGGTCCTGTTACGGTAGCGCAGAACAGGGGCAAATACACTCAAGTTCCTGAGGCTACTGCTGACAATGCTGTCCTAGAGGAGAGGCCTTAGATCCCAAGTGGCGGATAAAAGATTCCCAAGTAAGCGAAAATGAGTGGAGATTTGACTACGAGAGAGCAAAGAAGTTGCTTCAGGTATCAGAGTATCAGTCATTAGAAACAAATATTGTCCTTTTAGGTGCTATTCTTTCCCAGTGACATAAGGACCTGACGTGAGGGGAGTAAACATCTTCAGAAGCATTTTCAGAACATCCCCCCCTGCACATGCACATGGTCCCACACACTCACGTGTAAAACACTGCCCTTACATTTTGTTTTGACCCTTCAAATTTCCTTTCCCATGCTGTTAAACATGCAGCAGTTGGGGTAACAGGAGTACTGTTTTACTGGAAGAAAAACTCTCAGCCAGCTGCAGCCCAAAAAATTAATTAAATGGTCCCCCATCTTGCAATTGTTCCCATTAGACTATTTTATTTATTTATTTTATCTCCATAGAATTACAAAAATAAACATTTTTATCATTTATCCTAACATAATCCCATTGCAAATACCATTGAAAACTGATACAGTAGAAAGACTATTCCCTTGACAATTATTACATAAATATTACCAGAAAATATTTCCTCCTCATTTTGCAATGATGCCGAATAACAATGCCTTTCCTGAGGAGATCATGGAAACAACAGAAGAGAATAATAACTAACTTCAGATATCTAAAGGAGAATTGAAAGGAAAAAGAGAGTAATTAAGCTATTCTTTATCTCCATAGAGGGCAGGATAAGAAATAATGGGTTTAAACTGTGGCAAGGGACACTTAGATTAGATATTTAGGAAAAACTCCGCAGGCAATGTAGAATAACATGAGAACACAGTGCCTGGGGATGTTGTAGACTCGCCGTCACTTGGGGTTTTTAAGAGTAAGAGACAAACATCTGTCAGGAATGACACAGGGTATAGCTGTTCCTGCTCTGGGGCATGGGGGAAGGACTAGTGGGCTTCCCAGAACTCCAGTCAAGATTCACTATTTAGCAGTGCCTAAATGGAGGGAAAAAATATGATTTTAAAATCTGTTTCAAGGTATTTGAACAGAGGTTGGATGAAATCTGGATTTGTTATTTTAGTTTGGACCGTAAATGACCTACAAATTGTAAAACAAAATAAATAAGCAAATAGAACATCTCTGTCATCTACAGTCAAGTTTCATCATATTAAATTCAGTAGGTCTTTTACAGGAATGTGATTTTAAAATGGGTTTCCTACTTCTAAAGAAATAAAATACAACTTTATAATGTTAAATGCATGTGCTATACTAAATGAATTTCTATCTTTAAAAGCATTTTGCAGTCATAAGGGACAAAATGTGACATTTACTTTGCTTTATGCTTACAGAAGGTACTAGGGATGATAGATAGTTCAAAAGCTTTTATAAGTATTTCACATGTAGACTGCTCCCCTGGTAGTTAGTGTAGGTGGTTCACTGTTTCATTTGAAATTACTTCACCATATTGTTTGTATGAAACTGTTTCATTAACGCCTTAATGGTTAGTGATCCAAGCACTACTATGTAATGGTTGCAGCTATGCTTCCAGCAAGCTGATTATTTACGAAAGTTGGTCGCATAAATGCAAGTTTTTTTCTTGGATTTTTTTTCCATACTCTAACTGCAATATTTTAAAAAGAAAAATACAGGCTCTTGTTATTACATTAGATCTGGAAAACAATCAGAGTGATGAATTTAGGTCACCCTTAAATTAGCTGGATAACCCTATAATTGGTTATAGCATGTGGTTTATCTAAATGGAATATCCACAATATATATATTTATATATAAAAACCTCCATATTTTCCTTTGTATAGGCACAACAACCTTTATCTTTGACTTTGTCACACTATGGCACAAAAACTGACCTAGAAAATTTATCCAGAGACTGTTTTGCACTCTGTTAGCTATGGTTTCACTCTAGTTACATTCTGTCCAGTCACCTTCTATTAAGCCTCTGGGGTTTTTTATCCCTTTGCACAGGGTTAGATAGTTAGTTAGCAAGACAGATATGGCATGAGCACATTGTATTCCGGTAAATAAACTGTTCTCTGTGTGACCCAGAGCAGACTCAGGATAGTTGCAAACTGCAGTGATGATTGAACCAGCTCCTGTCTCACCTTTGGAAGTTCATGATCACCCATTCTTCATGAAAATAGGACTCATTTTTTTGGAGTAAGGACTACATTTGGAATGTCAAAATACTTAAAGAGGAGTAAAAGGATTTAGTTTTATGAAAATACTTTTAGCAACTTTTTTAGATTATTTTGAAAAGCACATATATAATACTGGGAAAGGAGTAGGTGTACTCCATTCTATGAAATTTTCATCATTTTGATTCTAAATGTGTTTTTAATGTCTCTTTTAAAATAATTTTCTGTATTGTATACTTGATGTTAAGACATGCTGTCGAAACACTGTCTCTTGGGTTTCTGTGGGAAGTGGGGGCATCATCAGCAGTATATTTTTCATGTTCATGGAAATCACACATAACACCATCTTGGTCAAGAACAGAATCCCAGGCCCACTTTGGGGACCTTGCTGAAAGAGGATTTTGCTAATACTTAAGTCTCATGGGTGCAGATGGACAATAGCTGCAATGTGGCAGGCAGGATTTCAGCTCCTGCATGTTTTATATGTTTTACAATTATTATTGTTACGGTGGATATCTAACAGAACTCTATATTTTCACAATCACTGATTAACTCTACAGTGTAGCCTAGGATTGTAAACAGTAAAATATTATTCTATTGCTCACTTAAGCATTGCAATAGTCCTTGAAGAAATTTTTTCCAGGAAGAGGATTGGCTGCTTTCAGAGTAGAAATCGTGCTACTCTGAATATATAATTCATTGTTTTTTCAGAACAATTTAAAAAATGTTACCATAAAATGAAGGACTAATGCTATCATTAGAATTTGACAACTGAAACAGAAATCACCCTTTCAGGAGCCATAGGGCATAGATTTCATATATCCATATGTAGATATATTTATTAATAATGTGGGTAGTCATATATTTTAGGAAAACCCTGAAATTAGTAAGTGGCATATAATGATGACAAAGTGGTCTATTTGACAGGTATAACTCACTTATTGCATAGGTTTTTTGTTCTTCATGCTTATTTCCATACACCTAAAGACTTGCCACTGTTGGATAAATGTTAATTTTGCCTGTTCTTTTTCTGAATTATCACAGAAGAAGGTTCAAAGAAATGTCTGGAAGAAAGAACTGTATAAAATGAAGAAACGTGTAATTTTCTTATTGAGAAGAGTAACAGCTATTAAACATGCAGACCTTGTTCTGCTTCCATTAGCTCTAAGGGATATCTATTATTGAATTAGCACCACTGCAAACTTAGCAAATTGGTGGAGCTTTGCCGAGCAAAGGGAGACAAGACCTATAAACACGTATGAGATGGAGCTATAGTATCAACGTAGTTAGAAAATTATGTGAGAAACCTATTAAAATCTCTTCAAATCACAAAAAGATCCAGCTGAGCACATGACATGATGTGAATGTGAATTAGGGATTTGTTTGCCTATACAGAGAAGCTCTTTTTGATCCATAGCTGCCTTTAGAGTTTGAAGGGTTTTTTTCCCTGTGTGCAAGCTATCCACACAAACCTCTCTGGGTATCAGGCCAACAGCAGGAGTACTATCTGGATACAAATCCCAGTAGAGATGATGTGCTCTGAGCAGAGGAGCCTAAAATAAGTGAAAAACTATGTTGGTAGCAGCAGTGCATTTCACGAAGTATCCCTTGCTTCTGTTCAGTACAAACATTTATCATCTTTTTGATTTATATTAAAATCAAGCAAGATTTATGGAAAGCAGATAACTGTGATGCTGATATCATTAATATTACAAAGATATTTGCTGTTGCTTTCTTTTTCAGTTCAATAGTTCTCAACCTCAATAATGGAAATAAAAGAGAATATCAATGGTAACTGTGAATTATATTAAATTTTCATGTATAGCTGTAAAAGATACCTGTGTTCTTAATCAATTTTTTTCAAGGAATAAAACAGGGCTTTTGAATATACTGACCCCTAAGCAGTGAAAGCAAATTGCTTTCATGCTTGTGAAGCATCATATTGTATGTTTGCTATTTTTTTTTGTCCTTAGGCACCACTATGGCCGTTGTTAGAGACAAGATATTGCATTAAATGTGCATTTGGCATTCCTAACTTTGAATATCTGAAATGTGAAAAAGCAGAGGAAAATTTTTGAAGGAATGTAAACAATTTTTCCTTTGTTTTTCGACCTTATCAAGATGTTTTTTCTTCTAAAATGTGAACACTACAACAGATGATCTATTTTTGTGATTCTTCGTGCATATTCTATGTCTATATATCAACTGTATTTCTTACATCATAGTGGTATGCAGACAAAAAAAATTGCATTTAGTTATTTTTTTATTAAACTCACTTATTTGTTCCTAAACTATTAATTGTATCTTCTTCTTAATAAAATAGTAATTATCTTTCAAGCTGTTTCTACATTATTCTAGTTCTACAGACTTCATGAGACATGGTAGAAATGAGCAGACTAAAGCACTAAGGTTAGATTTTGTCTCCAGCGTTCCATGTAGCTTTAGATAATATTATACAATATGTATAATGTGTAGTTCTAGTTCTATGTAAAAAAAAGCCAAATTATAGCCTTGTTGCTTAAAAATAATACTTTGTACATTCTCCGAGCTCTAAGACAGACAATTCTGAATTTCTCCTGAGGTGCTTATATAGGTCCCAGTGCTGAAATCTCTGTTACTGTCAATTAGCATTAGCATAAAAATGAAAAATTTCCAATGCAAAGTACTTTTTGTCAGTAGTTGTGATTAGTGGACAAGGCAAAGGCAATTTTTTCTTTAGCAAGGGATATTGTCATCAAAGATATTTCATCTCCCACACATTTTGATTGATAAGTTTTTACAATTACACAGTGACAATAAACACAACAAATAAGTACTTTTTAATGGCCTGGAAATTCTGCTGCAAATACAGAATTTCACACTTTAAAAACCAACTCTCCCACCCCAAACTAGCCAATCAACATCCTGTGTACAATGAAAATCCATTTTTCAATTTTCATGAAGCAAACTCCTTTTTCTGCTTACTTTCCTCCTTCCACTTAGTTGTGCCTGTTTTTCCTACCTTAAGCACCTTTGGTTTTGCACTGCTTCATCTATTCTAAGACTCTACTTGTCTTAGTGTGCTTTCTATAGTGACCACCAACATTACTCCTTTAAGGGTTTGTGTCTTTCTTATGTAGCAGACAAGTGAAATTATAACAGAGTTGAGAAAAAGGTGGAGAGACTAAGAAACTTGCTCTCCGTGAGGAGTTTGATTAGGCTTACACAATGTGTTCTGTGTCATTCCCTTTGCTGGAGCCTGGCAAATTATAGGTATTGGTTCGACAGTATATTATTGTAATTTTTTTCTCCACTCCGTGTGTGCTAAATTTACGGGAATCCTTAGTGGTTGTTCTGTTTTTATGTGAATCCTTCTGTCTGTTCCTGAGATTTCTAAAACACTCAGGGACTCTGCCTCAAATAACTCCTTACTATGCTAGATATAAGACTGAAATGATTATACTCGTGCCAATAACAGACAGTTCTGTGAAATCTCCAAAAATTATTATAAAATCAGTTGCTGATTCATTCTTCTCTTGCTTTTATGAAACTGTGTTTGCTCAAAAATCACATTGCAGCAAGCATGAAATATTTATCTAGTCCTTCTTTACTGTACTCAGTTTCATCTGCGTAGCTGTGAGGATTCTGGGCTGTATGATATCATTTTTGGCAAGTCTTATAGATGATGGCAACCGTGAGCTTGACAGAATGAGGGAAATTGGAAGAAGGAGGTGGGGGCAAACCCGGCTGCCCACAGGGATAGCATGTTTGCTACAAGTGATTCTGCAGGTGTTAATGCACCTAGTGTAGTGCATGTCCCCTGAGTCTTCTGGTCATAAGCTGAAAGGAGCACAAAGACGGGTAAAACTTCACATCTCGGATGCTCCCCTCACCCTGAGTTCATATTCCCTATCCAGTTGTCAGACCCTCATGGGGGCTTTTTTGGGAACAGTTGGGCCAGATATACCTGTCCCAACTCTTCCCTGCTCACTTGCGTAGGGAGTACCAGGTCACAAGGAAACGTGTGCTTCATGGGTAGCACAAGACATGAGGTGAAGCTGCCTGAGGATGACTCGGAGGACTCTCTCAGTAATGCTTCTAACTGAGACTGACAGCACCAGGGTAAAGCTGAATTTGAAAGTGAAGCCTCTGATCTTCTTCAGCAAATTGGTGAGGGATCACAATTATATAGATTATAGTCTTATGTATTAAATAAAGCCTCTTCAATGGCAATGAAATGAGAAGTTGTAGAAATGAAGAAAGTGATTAGCTTAGACTATCTTCATCTAAAGTAGGGGGAGGTTGTTTATACATTAGCACCTTACCTTCTTTACCTTAGGGCCAAAATCCAAAAGAGCAAGTGACAGCATAAAGACTTTAACAGAAATCACAGTTCGATTCACTGTGATTATTCACCTTTTCTTTTTGATAATGTCTAAAAGACTGAAATCTTATTTATTTCACATATATATTTTTGTAAGCTCTTCTTTGTTTGCTGCCAGAATTTTTCATTGCAACTTGGCTTGGAAAATGGAGTAACTGCTTTGCCAGCAAGCAGTCATAAATAATGCTTATATGTTAGATCGCAGTAGATATTATTATCGATTATATGATTGCCTTGTAAGAATTCCAAATGCAGACCGCCACAATTCCTTCATTAAGCTGAGGTTACTCAAAGTCATCATTGCAATTACTTTCTATTTAAGTTTTGTTATAGATGGAGAGCTAATAACTTCTCTGGTACCTTTAAGTCATCACTGAACTTTTTATTTTTACTGTAGCGCACCAATATTTTAATAATAATAATAAAATGAATAGTTATTCCCTTAACAGAAACAATATTTCACAATACAGAATGATTAGAGAAAATTGGTAGAGCAATTACCTTATGTTTTCTTTAGTAAAGCAAGGTAAACTGACAACAGTAGTTGTCTCCTCTTTAGTTAGTCTTTCCAAAGATTGTCCAAGATTAAAATATTTTTTAAGCATGGGTAGATGTGCTTTGGCTCTTCAGGAGTGATTGAGATATTCGTGTTTGTCTCCTGTGTAGGCTTTAACTACTTTTACCTAATGTTGAATTCATCTCCATGTTGTGGTTTGTAAATTAGATTCTAAAGACTGAAAAGAATTGTAGAGATGAGACAGAAAAATATTGTAATGGGAATGCACACTCTGTAACTAATTGGTCTCACATGTGAACTCTCTTAGGAATCCCTGTAATTACACTAGAGATGAATCTTTGGATCTCCCTGAAGGGTTTCTCACGATTCCCATAAGGGAGTTAGCAGCCCACTGGCTTTTTGTCATGTGGTCTCTGCAAAAAGTTATTTGCATTACAATCCAGATAAGCATGTACTGTACAATGAATCCTAAATATTTAGAAATAATGAAGAGCTCAGTGCCAACCTAGCAGTGCTGATATGCGTAAAGGGTTAGTTTAAGAGCGCTGATCCAACTGGTAGGCATTTTTTAATTACTAAGCACTATAAATTAGATTATATGCAATATATATTGTTATATAACTTTGGAGATAAATTGAGTCTAAATCTGAAAAAGGAAGTAATTTTGGTAGAGCTTTTTTCAGCTGTTCTTGGAACCCTATATGAAATGGCAGCATAACTATTTTACATCAAGAGAGAACTAGATGTAATTTAAAAGGAAAAAGGAAAAAATGTGTCACTTTGATTTTTCTCTCAGCTCCATATTGCTCTCTTGGGTAATGCATTTCACTTTTGCTGTTCCACAAGGAATTGCAAACAACAGAGGTCAGGATTTAAATTTGCCTAAATACTTTCATAATGCTTTTCTATTTTAAAAAGGGTAAGTGTACCAGGATACACTTACTTATAAATGAATGTTCGTTAGTCAGATCTCCTGTTTCTTCTGTATTGCACCTCAGACAGACAACCTACAATACTGATGATAATGGAAATTTTGATTTTCTCTTTAAATAGATATCATCATTGTTAATGAAAGAAAGCAAAGTAGTGAGAGGTAAATAGATATAAAAAAAATGCAGTAACTGCGTGTTTAGAAAGCATGCCAAAATATATTAATGCAGTCTTTCCAATATAAATATGCAGGAAATAGCTACTGATTTATAAATGAAACTGTCAAAAATGTGGTGTAGTTCTCACTGGCAATAGTTCCATCCCATCTAGCAAGGGGATGAATGTGGTCATTAGCAATTAAATACAACTTTTTGAATGTAAAATTGAAACCCTCTTGGAAGGTATTGGCCAAATGAAATGAATGACAAAATCCAGTGTTCTCTGTTATCACTCAGTATGCTTCAGAACTGATATGCATCTGAAAAATAGTATCCCTTCACACTCCACCCTCCAGCTGCTTAGGGAGACGTATCACCTGAGCAGCTCAATATCAGCGTTGTTGCAACACAACATTTCACAGAGGATGCCAAAGAAGAAAGAAATACCCCCAACATCTGTAAGAAAATATGAAAATATATAGAAAAAACATAATAATGCATGTTTTTCTATCATGCCAGAAAGGAACTAGAGTAAGAATATCACACATTTTAGCATGTACATGCTGGGTATAGACATGTAGCATCTGCCAATTATCTCCATACCATGAAAGGGATTTTTTACCATTGTCAAAAAACAATCATGTTCTTCCCATCATCCTTGAAACATCTCATTTTCATGCTCTTCCTGTACTCCTCCTCTGCCTTTCATTTCTCTGTAGCGGCAGAAGACAGAGCTAGGAAATAAATAATGTATGAGAAACAAAAATAAAAGAAATCAGGTTTATTTATAAGGAACAATAGTTTAATTCATGAAGCAATCTTTAAAATGCCTGAGTCTTGCAGTTGGTGGTGAGGGTAAAACCTTATCAGGGTTAGGCATAGAGCCAGTATACTATAGATTCCAGAAGTGAGGATTCCAGAAAAGAGGATTTTAAGACTCAAACACTTGCTGGGTTTGCTTTTCTCCTCTGGGCAAGCTTTGCCTTCCTTTCCATTAGCCTGACCCTCCCAGTACCTCCAACCCATGTAAATCCCTGCTCCAGCTCCCCTCTCTGTGTGCTTTGAGATTTCCACATGGAGGACACCCTGTTGACACTACACTTAGCATGCCAGCCTGCCAAATGTTAGCCATGGAAAGAAGGCTAGTTCCTAATCCTTTGTTGGTCACTTACATAAAAGAAAGGACCAAGTGGATGCAAAAGGCATGCGTTTGATGGACACATATTAAAGGGCAACATACTGCAATATTTCATGTGGCTCATGTAGATTTCTTTACTCCATAAATTCTGTACTGCTTTATTAAGTATGAATCCTAAGTGGCTGCCATCCCCTAAAGTGACTAAGCCCCATCCTCGATGGAAAATGACCCTCTGAAAGTCTGCCCCACCTGCTGAGGCCGTGCCAGAGCCAGATGCTTCCCACACCCAAGTTTTTCTTTCCACCCCTCAGCGACAGCTCTCTATTTATACAAACCAATGGGGAATGGTGTCAAGAATCAATTAGAGGGGAATTTCTGAATGCAGAAAGTTACTTGTTGCCTAGCAGCAGCCCAGCAAGCCAGGCTTGACTTTGATTCATTTAACCACTAACTAACCAGGGCTGCCAGATTATTTTTTCTCATCGACTTTAAATGCTGTCTCAAAAAGTATGGTGGATAGAATTTGTGGTGCTTCATTTCAAAGAAACCCTGCAGGCGGCTTTCCAGGATACTGAGCCTCTCAGAAGCAAGGAGCAGGAGTGAAACTCCCCAGACTTCCAGAGCTGGGCATCGGCCAGCCTGAGAATCTCACAGCCATGGACTGGGATGGACATGGCTTCAGGAGGACGGAGTCACACCAAGGATCAGGAAACACTGAGTTATACCTTTGCTGAAAATTTGTGTCTCAGTTTCTGTTCTTCTTCCTTAATAATTAATTCAGCAGAGAGGAAAAGACTGTTCATTTGCATACCTAAATTTTTCACAGCAATCAGCCTATTAATAGAAACCCATCTATTTGTCTGTCTATCAGCTTACATAAAATACTGTGTTGTCTTTTATGACATGATATTTTGAAGGTCAGTAGCCCATAAAAAACAGATAGAGAGGCAGAGAAATAGCTTGATCCTCAGGTTCAGAATACACTAAACTAGACTTTATAAATAATATATATCAGTCATGGAGAATAAGTGTATGCTTCACTTTTCAGCACTACATGAACATTTCCAGGAAGACATAATATATATTCACAGTAGCATTAATACCAAATGGGGAAAAAATTACAAGGAAATTTTTAAGAGCTACTATATTATGGCTTTATAGTGAAATCAGTGCTTTTTAGTCAAGTTACTAGGCTGCCATGTTAAAACATTTTAGTAATCAATGCAATGGATTTGTACCAAAAAGACCAGGTATACTTCTATTCACAAGCTGTCTGAAAATGAACATATCTTTAAAGCTTTGCTATCTTCACCCATATTAAGACTTCAAACAGAAATGTTTCCGTTATAGCTCTATTTTCAATTACAGTTTTTAATAGTCAACTGTTCTACCAGAATGTCCGTGCTTATTATTTACCTAAAGATGATTTGTGACAGAGAAAAAATCCTGAGCACTTTCTGTTCAGAGGTTTGAAGCAATTTCCATACTGTACAAATTACTCTTTTTTTCATTGTAAGCTTGGTTACTACCTTTCACCAGATGACATCGTTGTCTCTTTCTTCATTTCCACTTCTGACAATCCTGTTTAGATGCAAGTCTGTGTACAAGAAATCTGGTCCATACCAAATGAAGAATATTTGGTTCAAATAAATAGAAGGTTAAACTGAAAAGACAACACTCCAAATAGTGAAGCACTTTCAAAAACTACTCTGGCCTCTCTGCAAAAGAGAAAGCCAGATCAAACCAGCCTATTTCCTCATTCCTGCACATCACAACCCGTCTCCTCTTCCCCTAAAAGCCCAGAGCCAGGGATTTATTTAGGGCTTCATTATCTTCAGTTTGGCTTAAGCACAAGGTGACAGGCAATAGTAAAACCAACAGGATATATATGGGAAGACAGGCCAAAGCCCAAGAGTTGAAATCTGAAATGTGTCAGGAACATAGCCCTGCTTAGGGGTATTTTTTAGGGGAAATAAACACAATGCAAAAGCAATTGAAAAAAATGACTACTGAACATGCCCTGAAGGCCTCTAATGTGAATTTAAATTAACAAAGTCTGAAAAACCTTTATGTAAAATGCTTGATGAGATGACTGCCACTATTGAAGACTACTTCTTTAGAAGAGCAAAATCAATTCACTGTTCCATGAAAAAAGGCTGAAATCACATAGAAGTAACAGAATGCAAGAAATTCAAAGGAAATTTATACAGTCTATTGGGTCTAGGCAACAGAAGACTTATTTAAATACTTGGGCACAGAAGCTTTTCAAAATCTGTATTATCACACTGATCAGCCCAATTTCCCATCAATGCATATAACTTTCAGTAGTAAGACAGAGACCATTAATGTTGTAATCTTTTTCTTTTGCTTATACAGGATGAAATTCTGCAGCCAGAATGTATTTCTTGAACAGAAATGACAACACAATTTGGACACAGTAGTCTCTGGTGCTTAGTTAAAAGAAGATTAAACAGGTAAGAAGTCAAGACTTATTCAAGTGATCTAATATGTCGTAGGCATAACTCATACCTATATCAAACAGAATGGGAAAACACAATGATTTAATAATCCAGGAACGTACTGATTATGCAGAGCTCTTTTCAAAGGGCAATGGTCTTGATGAATCGTGATAGCACATTGCCCAGTCAGAGACTCTGAACAGTCAAGTACTACTGCAACTCGAGCAGCACTGTGAGCATGCCCAGGAGCACACCGCAGTGCCAGCAGAAACCCCAGTACTGGCAACCTTCAGCTCTCACTGTTTCTGAAAAGCAGCAGTAATCAAATAAACAAAACCCTCCCTGGCTTACTTCCCCAGGTAAAGACTGGAAACAGTCACTAATACCAGTTTCTCAGGAGTGTTATTTGCATTAGCAAAGGAGAATTTCACAGACAATAATGTAGTGAAATCATAGCAATAGCTAAGAGAAACATATTTCTATTCAACCTTTTTAAATAACAACTCTTAGAGATTAATTTAAAAGTCCATTTCTAGCTGTTGACTTTTGGAAACACATCACCCCTTTTCTTTTGCCCACATAACTGAGGTAAGAGACCTATATTGTTTCCAACTTTGTCATAGACTCAGTGACTCAAGTAATTTCATTTTTTCACATCTTTTTTTCCCTCTCCCATACAAAGGAGATACTTAAACTGTTTACAAGAATGCGGTTCTGAAGCTTTATTCATCAATAAGTGCATGTAGTTTGAAAACCTGGAATGCAAAGTGCTACCTAATACCACTTCACTCTTCAGTCTGCTGCCACGACTTTCAGCACCAGTTTTGAAAAAAGCTCTCCATGCCTTAGTGCACCCACATGCTTGGTGAATAAGACACGATTTTCCCCCACCCCAACAGTGATTCTTTTATCCTCCATCTATATATTTCCTTACACTTGTTTTGCATAACTTTCCTCACAGATGCATTTTCTACTTTTCAGCTTTTGAGGCATCCTCTGTATTTCAAAAACATTTTGAAACTGCAAACTAAAAGATGCATTTTTAATAAGAATTTTTATTTTTTAACTTGAAAAAGATCAGTTTCATATCTTGCTAGTTTCCAAACTGTGTTGTATATTTGGCATTAAAATGTATAGTCTGATTAGTTTATTCCTGTTGATAGGGAGATGCTTGTGGTTTAGAGTAATATGAGAATGAATTAATTTGTTTTTTAGAAGTCATTGGCTTGAGTAGCAACTATTCAAGCAATAAAATCTGTCCTGCCAATGTACAAAGCTTGCATAAGTTAAACGCTTTTTTTCATTTTTTCCTATTGTGATGATTATGTTACCCAACAAATATAGGTGATTTCAACAGATGTAGTTTTTTTTATATTAGCCATAATAAGCCAATTTTGAAAATTAGATTGCCAGAAAGGATAAGAGTAAGGAGCCAGCAAAAAAAGTTAGGTGTTAATATTCATTTTCATGTCTTTGCAAAATCTTTCCTACAGATTTCTATCTACAGCATACAATTTTGCTCCATCAATACATTTTTAGTCTGAATGTGTGGAATTACTCCCACTCTTTCTGAGTCATCTTTAAATCTAAGCAGTATTAATTCAGCTAACTTGAGGAGGACATGTGCCTACTAATGAAGGCCAAATGCTTGCTCTTAAGTAACAAGTTAGCAAGAAACTTCATTCTTTTCAAGGGCTCTAGGCTCCTGGGAGGCATTTCCTGCGTATTTGGCTAGTAATAAAATCTTCAATTAGCACTAGAGGGCATCGGAAAACAAAATAGTTTGTGTGCACTGAGATGCAAATGCTTTTAGCAGTGAAAAGGAGCAATTTCTTTCATACCAGCCAGCACCAACAACAAGCTCTTTTTTTTTCTTTTTCACCGTTAGAGACTTACATTTTCAGTGAAGGCCTGAAATGTTAGCAACAGGGTTACATTATTTATTTTCACTATTGGATCTACCTGCAACCTTGATCAGTCATATTTTACATCTACACATCATTTTTTTCCCCCAAAACACTTCTCAAACTGTTTGCATTTTAGATTTGGAGTCAAACATTAACAGTCTTCTGATGAAATAAGTGATCAGTGTATTCACTTTCCCTTCAGTAAAATATGTCTTGACTTCTCAACAGAACTTACAAAGTATATATGTTCTGGTTTTTACACATAATTTAACCCATAAAGCAAGGAAAGAATAGAACAGAATAAAGTTTACAGATCCACTGAATATTCTTGATAGAGAAGCTCCCATATTATTTTAGCTTAGATGTATGTTTGTCCTAATTAATCTCCTGAGGTTAGGATAAAAATCATGAGATTTCTGGTCAAAAGGCTGAAGTTTGGAGGAGTTGCCTGAACAAGGCACTAACTTTTGCACCCTGAATATCGTACCTGGCAACCACACAGGATTGAGACGTGAGGGTGTAAAGAGGCTAAGGGCAAGGTTTCTGGAGGGTTGAGATTTATGAATATTTACCCATTTTATAATCAGATAGTTGGGTCATTGATACGCAAAGACTTTGTCTTGCAGGACAAACACAGACCCTGCTTCTACTGACTATAATGATCATTCACTGTCTTCAGCACTTTACAGAAGTGACCCACAAATTGGACAGACAGCAGAAAAAATGTAACAAATGCATCAAAGCAGAAAAATCATATGGAAAAATAACTTGAAATAGATTATGATCAGTACAGTGTTTAATACACGCCTGAAGTTGACATATTCGGCTGAGTGGCTTTTTCATATTTATACTATTCACACCATAATTTCATATTGCTGCATCCTTCTTAATATGTATATCAAGAAACTGTAGTAAAAATGTGGTAAAAAATGTAAGGTCTCAAATTAAGTTCTTAGTTTTTAAAATTTAGCTTTTTATCCTCCAGAGGCAGTGTCTACAGCTACTTCACATTTTTTAACCATAATGCAGAGCTTGGTAAGGGTCTTTGGGAAACCAAAATTAGAATCATAAGTGATTCTCTTTATATATGGGATAGTTAAGATGCTTTTAAGGTACAGTTATAGTTGTTAAAATCAAATGAGAATGTTTTTGAGAATATAGAGTTGATTTTATTTAGTTTTGAGTTGGAGTCTTATCTGGCTGGCTCAGCAACATGAATGAAATTTTTTTTCAGAGCTCCAGCTGAACTTATAATGTTCCAGGAGATCTAGTGACTCACAGGATGCATCCACAATAAATTATTTGATTTAATACTCAAGATAAAGCTTTAAAAAATTAATTTCCATCTGGTCATGATATATCCTGGTAGTAGGTTACAGAGTGTGCAAGTGGGAAGCAAGTTATCCATTAGAGGATTTATGAATCATATGGTAATAATACATAACAGTACTTAAGTAGTAATAGCTTTTGCAAATACCTCACATATTTTTACTTTCTATCATAACACTTATTAGAGTAAGTGTGGGTTGAATACCACTTCCACCTTACAGGATGGAAGAGCAAGAGAGAAAGACTCCAGTGATTTTTCGGGCAGTAAAACTGCTGTTAAGACTCAGGGTTCTCACACATTCTAGCTATAATTGTTTGCACTGCAACATGAACAGTTCTTAAATTTCTTTTAACAACTAGTCCATTTCTGGATTTTTTTTGAGAAAAAAATATGGCAATTTTGATTCAATATAAACCTACGCGTTTGTCACTGCCTAGCTAGCTTGATCTACATGAGATGCAGCAAACTTTTATTTTAACAAGATATGACCTTTGATATTAAGAGCATCTGGAGTCCTCTTCCTATTTGGGTTCTTAAAAGGCAAGTTCATCAGATATGGTCCTTTCTATCTGAACATTAATTATTTCATCATGGAAACCCAAGGAATAGTTAAGGGGTATGTTCTAACCATTTTCATTCAGGCAAAAATTTAGATGTGTGTAGTGCATTTTCATAAAATTTAGGGGATCATAAAATTTAGGGAAGTCAACATTTGTTAATCTTTAAACTGCTCAATATTATTTAATGGAAGCAGTCAGTATGGGTTAACAGACTCTGAGTGAGTTCCATGCACAAGTAAAAAAAAGAATAGTTTGATGCAAAAAACTGATTTCCAAGAAACCATGAAAGATTAATTACTGAAAAGACCTTACACCAAAAAGTAACATTTGCATCAAAAATAGCATAGTTAGGCTAAGCAATGTTTTTTTTCCTAATGAATAGTTAAATTAATAGGTAGTTAAATCAATCTGACAAATAAAACACAGAGTTTATTACTCTGCCCAGTCACTCCATTTCAGAAATGAATAAGGAAGGGAGGGATTGGAAAGTTGTTATAGTGATGTTTCAAATTTATGCTTGTAGATTCAGGTCAGTCCCTTCATACTGGTATGGTAATGCCTTTGTCATAAGCTGACTGGCTTCATGATTTAAAAAAACTACCTGTGATACAAGGAGATCGGTCAAAATGTAGAAACAGCTGGGCCGCGTATAGAGTCAGGCTGAAATAACTATTGGTCTTTAGTTAAAGAGCTTGTATGAATGGTTTAAAAACCCAAAAAAATATTTGGTAGAGCAATTAGCCTGAGTAGTGCTCCTTCAAACCCATGCATTGTCATGACTGACCTTGCATTTTGTGCCTGTTTCAGAACTCCAGAAAGCCCCTGTACATATCATTTTCCCTTCAACATACTGATTGTCTAGAAAGCAAGAGGACTACACTGTTTAAGTTGCAGAGAGGATTGTGTCTTCTATCATGGCTCAAGTTTTTGGGATGGATTGTTTCCTGGGCAAATAAAACTGGTGTAGAGAAGAAGTAAATTCCCTGAGGTTTGTCTTACATGCACAAAGTTGATACTTAATTCATCCCACAGAGGGTACTTTGCCTGGCACACAGAAAGTGACCCCTGAGGTAGAAGCAGTCCAAATCTCTCTCCTGAGTTTGGTTACAGAGCACAGGAATAGGAAAGGAATAGCTTTACCATATGTACTGGAAAAGACAAACACAAAACCCATACAAGTGCAAATAATAATATTGCTAACTCACACCATGATCTTGAAAGAGACCAGGCAGAAGTCATTCTCTGCCATGCAATCTTCTGTATGTTTAAATCCTTCTGCTCCTACCGACTTATGGCTTTTATAGGTGTCAGGAGACAAAGACATCTACCCCTTCTTAGACTAACTCATTAGTGCCTTTTTTTTTCCTCCAAAGCCCATGTTCTACCCTTTCCTTTTCCCGAAAAGTTCACACAGCTACACTACATGGAGGCACCACTGGAGTGACAGTGCCTGCATGTCCAAAGTGCCTTGCCCTTGAGGGCACCCGGGCACTTGGGGAAGAAGAGAGGTAGGAATATCTGTCCTATCTGATCTTTCTTAGAGCAGAGGAGTGTCAGTAGGACACACACACATACACGAGTTTTCACGTGCAAACACAGCAACAGGAAAAAACACCCCACAGATGATGGTCTTCTGCCTTATGTAAATTACCATGTAAGTAGTGTACTCTAGTACCTGGACCTCTGATTCAGCTTTTCCAGGCAAATACTGATTCTGCCGTTTCCACATGATTAAAACCTGCTTAGTAGATTAGCATTAAAGCTCAACGTCATGTCATCCATGTGCTTGGAGGACCAGCAGTTTATTCAGGAGAACCTATACTTTCCCCTCAGCAGACACTGCAGGCAGATACAGCTCGTGACCTCAAGCACATCCCAAAGTTGCTCTTGCTCAGCGTGTTATTTCTTTTGGACATGAGTATTGCTCAGAATGAGATGGATGGGCGAGAAAAACTGGGACCAGTAGACTTTTGCTACAACAAGGCACACATCCTTCTGACTCAGACTTCCTCCTCCCACTCATCATGTGGGTATGCTCAGCTCTAGTCTCACAAAATGCCCTTGCTTCTGATGCTCACAGGATATCAATGTGCAAGTGATTTGTGGGTGATCCAGTATGCCTCAGAGGAAGAGTCTAGAGAACCTGAAGGCCACCAGAGATACGAACAAGGATTCGCCTTTCACACAATCCCCCCATCCTTGGGGTATAAGGACCTGGAAGGAATTATGTGAGGCAAGCAGGTCCCTAAAACCTGGGCCATGTGGTGAGGTCACAGGCTGTGTGTGGTCATACTTCAGCTGGTGCCTGAGAGGAAGCATTGGAAGGATCTTGCCTATACTAAAATGCAAATTATCCACTGATCCACACCTCTTTGGTGTTATTATGTCCTTGAAGGAAATACACAATAAGTTTTAGTATTAAACTGATTTATTCACCTGTAGTAAGGAACAAACATAGTATTTATGCCTTTGACCTCGGTGGACATTCTGTCTCATTGTATAAACTTGTCTCATTATATAAATTCTAAATGTGGTGTCTCCTCCTTGTACATTAACATGCTATTTAGTAAAATAACTGACTAGTAATCATTCCTAAATGATGGAAGATTACTAGTATTTTTCAGGTTTGGAAAATTGTCAGCTTATTAGTTTCCCCTGATTTAAACTTTATCTTCATTCATAATTTAATCTGTTTTTCTTCCCTTCACATGTGTTTTGCCCCTCTGTTCTTTCACATGCATCTCCTTTAAGACATTTTGAGTGACTATTTCAATTGAAACTTTTTATAAAGTCATATAGATTTAAGACAGTATTTTCACCGCAGATGTTATGATGTTCATCACCTCTCTTCCTGATCAATATTACTATAAATAAAGCTATTTTCGAGTTTCATTCAGATCACAATTAGCTTAACATTCAACACATGAATACCTAGGATAAGAAACATATAATTTTTTTTTTGTCCTATAACTTTCATTTACCACATAAAGCAGCAACACATAATCGTATTTTCCTGATCTTGCATTAAGGTTCTGTTGGGAAAGTGCCACTATGATACAAGTTATGAGCTAGTATAACTGAAGGTTTTGTATAGGAGACCTGAACAACATGCAAATTTGATGGCCACGTCTGTTTTCAGCTGCGTCTCGCTGCAGTATGCTCCCAACACAGCTAAATGTATGTATTGCAGGAAGCATGGCCTCCCAATTTTTTTAATGTAGATGATATTCAAGTCTTTGCTTTCCAGTCCTCTGGAAACTTGACCTTGAACACTGTGTATTCAATCAGACATCAAATATCCAGGTCTGCTTTTTTTTTTTACATTGCCAAAACTTACTCAATTCAGCTTGGGCAAGAAATTACAATACATTAAGTCTGTATGTTCACTGTGACATATCTTGTGAGATGAAGGATCACGGGTTTTGGTTCTCATACCAATAACTTTGACATAGAATCCCAAATTTTTTCTTACTAAGACGAAGTCTGCATTTGTCAAAACAGCTTTTGACATTAATAATAATTTATATCCATTGTGCATGTGAAATTGTGTCCAGTAATATGAAAGGGAATTAAAAAATTTCACAAAGTATTAATTTAATTGGCTGATAAGATTTTAAAGAAAGAAGGTAAAAGTCAATCCCTTTCATTTCTCATATTTGAGCAAAATATCCTTCATAGAGACTCCAGGCATGCCCTAAAGTTCAAAATCAGACTCTCAGGGTAGGTTTTGGAATAAATTCCCAACTTATGGCTTTTAGTAAGCTCTGCATTTAGTTTAAGTTTGGAGATTGTTAATTCATATGAAAACTGACTCTGACATGTTAAAGCATAAGGAAATAGCTAAAACTGAAGCTTTCATGAAAAGCACCATTTTAGCCATGATTTTCCTGTACTATCAAGGCACAGGAGCAATTTTTGTTTGTTTTATTTCCCCTGAATTTGGAAATAAGTTACAGACTCATAAAAATGATAAATTACTCTCATAAGCTACCAGAAAGAAATGTTGCTGTGTGTGCATCCACCTATACACTACAGTACCTTTTCATGTGTGTTTGCACATTCAAACCCCCAAAGAATACTTTGTGACTGCACTTGTGCCTTCAGAGAGTATGAAGGCAGCAGAAACCACAAGCTGAATGAATAGTGGCTGAAGAAATATGCTTGAATTTAGTCTTTTAATTTTTTTTTTTTGGCCGTGGGCTAAAGAAATCTGTAAATTACGGAAAGACAGAAATACCTAGCACAACTGTGTGTTCATTTGTAAAGGTCAGCTTTTGTGATAGGATCTTCAAAAAGAATCTACAGAGTAACCACAATTGATGAGAGACAAAATGAAATAACCAAGCTTGTGCATCACAATAAGCAATGCTTGGTTTTAAGCTTCATAGTTGTAAATAAACAGACATGATCTTACAACCTCTGTCATCTTCATCACAGTATTATAAATAACTGCTAGATCACAACATCCGAGAACAGAAGATTTTTTTTTATTTAGTATTTGCGAGCTGTCAGTCTTATTAACAATCACATCTGTGCATGGTTTTTTTCTTCAGGCCCAACAACATATCATTGTCCTAACAAAAATACAGCAACATTCAGTTTGTAAGTGGAAAAGTGACTGTTTACAAAGTAAACATTTTATGAAACACTAACATCCTTCCAGTAGAGGGAAAAAGTTTAAGTTGTTTTAAACTGATGTAAATTGAGAACACAATGATTTGAGCAGGCAGGCTGGGGTGCGGGATTGGTACCAAAGAACAGGCTGAATATGCAAGTCCCAGACTTTTGTCTTCAGTGTTTGAGAGAAACAGACATGTCTTAAATCACATATGACCCTGGTTTTATATCGAACAACCTTCTTAGGGATAAGTCAGGACAACATCAACCTCAGCATGTTGTGACTGGCTTCAGTTGAGTAGAGGAAAAAATAACACGGTATTTTTAGGATGCCTCAGTCAAATAGTAACTGAAAGCTTTGCTTCCTGATAAAACCAGCTTTTCCTAGGTCTCTAATTCCATCTCTTTAAATGTTAATTTACAGTAATTTTTCTTAATACAGGCCCATAATGGTGACTGTAATGATGGCTTCATGTTTCAGTGAATACCAGCTTTGTTTTGTTCCATATTCAGTCTCTCTGGATGATGTTTTATTATGCACATTCACGGAAGTCAATGTCTGTTTGTTATTTCAGTTTTATATATTACTAAGCCTGAACACAGAGAAATTAAGTTGTTAGCTCTATTATGATGCAGTTTGGATTTGAAAAAGAAAAGAGAGGAAAGCATAATAGGCCAAAAAAACACAACAAAAATACATAGTGACAAGCATTAGGAGACTGACTGTAGCTCAGAGGATGAACAACATTTGCAACAAAATAGAAATGGAAGAAAGCTTTATAGAGTCATTGAATTTACAAAAAAACATTTACAGAAGGAATGAAATGTTCTGAAGAACTTCTGTGACAAAATAAAGAGAAACACTGACTGCAAAACCCTGTCAGATTCAGAGATACATTCCGATAAGTATTCATATTGAATACTTGGGGAAAGACCTCATCAAGAGATTCAGTCAGAACAGTCAGTGGTGAGCCAGGCACAAGCACCCTCTGGAAGGATGCACCTGGGAAATGTAGAAGAAAGCGTACCGCAGAGCTGGCATGCAGTAGTCTCTCATTGACAGAAACCTGGCAGCCATTAACTGGGACATTCAACCTGCAAGTGGCTCTCTCAGAACTGGAACTACCGGGTGCTGAGCCACGGAGATTGAGGTTGCTCCCCCATTGACAAGGTAAAGAGGCTACACATGATTTCAGCATCTCCAAATTGTCTCAGTTAGTCAATTCAATATTGCTAAGTAGCAGATAGAATCACTCCAGGGAACATTGAAATAGATTCTTTTCTTGTTTGAGAGAACTTTTAGGGCCTCACGTAATTTGTTGTGCAATTAGCATGGTTGTGAACACAGTCACTTTGAAAGCAAGCTAACGACAGTTGTGTCTTTACGGCCTCCTTAAGCAAGAAATAAAATCTTTCCTCTTAATTAATCTACTTACTTTCTGGTTTTCAACTTCAAGAGAAAACACTTGCAAAATTGGCTTAGATTATGTTGCATTTCATTGTACTTTTAAAATATTACTTTAATAACTATTTATTCTGGAAACTGATGATCACTTCTGCAGCATCATCTGAAATGAATGAGGAAATAGCGTTAACAGTATTAATTGTTTTCTCTCTAAAGCACCCTGATTTTTTTCCAAACAGAAAAGTTGCTGCTCAAAGAACTGGCAAGCTAGTGATGGGTAAATGAGAAACCCATCCTCTTTGACACATGGTACCACAAGCAAGACACAATATTTGCTGGTGTTTACCTGCCAGGGCATCCAAATTCTGTTCCCACCAGATTATACCATAGTTAATTAGTTTTATGAAAGAAGTGTACCCAGTCCTAGTCAGAAAACCTGCCTGCTTATATGTATCACACAAACAGAACAGTTATAAGTAATAAAGATGGAGTGTTAAGTACTATTTTGTATATGCTTTGCAGAGATTTAACTATTTACTAAAGGGCAGTGAGGTCTCTACTAAGTAGAGTAATTGTTAAAGTGTTGAGGAGTAAAAGGAAGAAGTATTATGTTGTCTGCTGAAAGTCTTATTAATGTTATTCATTAATAGAGAAGGCAATAACCCATAACTTACACATTTTAAAATACAACCGTGAAACTTGAGTTTATTTTTTATTCTATCTTGTGCTTTTTCAGGAAGAGGATGCAGAGGATTTGCAAATGTGCCACCAATACTTCAGTATCTGGTAAAGGAGAAAAGCCTTTAGAAAGTGTAGCTCTCTCAATTCTCAACTGAGTTTTAGCAGATGTTGGGATTTGCTGCTATAATCCACCTCCTATACTTCTGGTAAATGAACTGTTGCAGGAGATACAAGAGTATCACCTACCAGCTACCGATGGCATTCAAACACTACACTCACTTTTACAAAATCTATTCAGTAAAATACTCTCTATTCAGTGCAGTCTCTAAGATATAAAAGATATAGATATTACTTATGAACCAATGGAAGCACATTTAGAAATTAAAATTCTACTGTGTGACAAAGACAAGCTACAAAATTACCACAGATTTATGAAAGAGAAATAAAGGAAGTAAAAAATAGCATTTTTCCAAAGATTTACAAGCATCATATATTCCATAAAGCATGTTGCAAAATAAAATAAAACGATGCAACATCAACAAAAACCAATGAAGGTCTGTTAGTTTTACACAAAACTTTCTTCTCTTAGTTCTTGTAGTTTGATTTTTGGTACACATTTTAGCTTCAGTGGTGGTGTCTGTTGAACCAGTCATTGAAGAAAGGTTTCAAAGAGCTTTTCACTTGCCCTCTTGAGAACAGAATGAACAATAGGAGAGTTTTCATGAACCATGACTTTTTTTTAATAAGTACCTGCAGTACTTGCTATGTTTTTCCTGGAGATAAATGAAAAATGTCTAGAAAGGTGGAGCACAGGTAGGAAGAATTTTATTCAATAGAGGAATGTTTTTCCTATTCTGCTGTCCTCTACACCAACATGTAAATTAAAATATCTATAAAGCATTGGGTGAAAATCTATTTAGGCATGCAGGTAAAAGAATAGCATAGAACTGTAGTAACTGGAGCAAGAGTCGAGTTACTGTAGAATAACCCATTCCTAGACAAAAAATTTTCACTGCGTAGGTGCAGGACTCAGTGTATGACTCAAGGTTGAGAACAGGCAGCCACCCTTGCTCTGATAGGACCTGTGTTAGTAAGAGTTTTGAGATATTTTGTCTTTCCAAGCACCTTTCTGAAGCCTAATGTTCTCAGACTCTTATCTAATATGTATTGCTGAGGAGAGGCCATTGACTGAGATATCTGCACTTGTTCTGCAGGAGGAAGGAGGCAACACCTTCCTTTGTCTTTCCATCTTTGATGTTATGAAAAAAGCAAAATATAGAGATATGATGATCTTTACCAAAATTTTTCTTCCTTTAAACTGGGTACATGGATATCTTATCCCATACAATGCATCCACTGTGACCATCCTGGGAACCAGTGACACGGAAGTTGTGCTGCCCATTTAACTTTCTAACTGCAAAAATCCAGTGCCGTGTCAGGTATCCCGCATTTTCCAGTGTCTGCAGGTTCCAAATAGTTGTCAAATCAGAAAACTGCCACAACAGGGTATGTTTGGATCCATGCATGCTTTAACCTGGGGTACAAGCCAAACCATGCTCCAGATCACCGAATGGTCCTGCAGTCACAATGGGTTACAACCCCGTCTATTTTCATATCCTCAACAGTAATCTGCCTTATTTTCCATCTAATCCCTCTCTCCAGGAAAACAGATCTCCCATGGACACATTTTAAATGTTCTATAGCTAACAGATTACTAGAAATTAAATGCTAATATTATCCACAAAAGTTTTGCTTAGCAAAAATCAAGTAGTTATTTAATTTGTCCTCAACTATATTGAAAAATGTCCAAATCCAAACCCAAATTTTTACATTTATTATGCGGTTTCTATCCTGGACCATTTATCTAACCTTACTAAAAGTTTTTACTAAATAAGCAAACACATTCAATGCTGTTTGAAATGTTATATTTAATTTCTCTAGGCCTTTTGTTTAACATGGAAACATTTGTATTTTTAACCACAACTCGTAGAGGAAACATGAAGCGCACTGGAAAATGTGAAATCTTTCATTACACTTTGTACTGGGGATTCAAATACAGATCAATCCCCAGTGTGATCCAGATGTATTGCTTTGTGCATCGTTCCATAAGATTAAGTGAATGTTTTGGGAAATAATTTTTGTGACTAGTGTTTTGAGGTGCAATTGTATGGACAAGTCATCTATGTTAATCCTCCTGAAATACTAGAATTGGAGTTTATTTTTCAGGAAAGGGTCTCCTAATTAGCTCAATTGGTTAGAACATGGTGCTAAGAACTAAGGTCCATGGGTTCAATCCACAAATGGGCCATTCACTTAAGAGTTGGGCTCAATGATCCTTGTGACTCCCTTCCAACTCAGAACACTCTCTGAAAACTGTTATTTTTTCTCCACATATGGCTTCAAGATTTATTTTATTGGTTGTTTTATGTTTTGTTAAACAACAATAATAGCTTTTTTATCAATTTATACATAAAATACTAGTTTTATGGAATAAGCTAGCACTGCCCAACAGCAGTAATTATAATTATTAATAATTAGTAAATTGTGTATTATACTTCCTTCATTTGAATAGTGATATAAGAATGTGATTGTAACCAATCCAAAGATCCTCCTAAAGCCTTCGAAAAAACAAAAGTACAATTTGATACATCTTAATGTTAAGTATGTTTCACTACAAGATATTGATTCCAAGTGTATATTTTCTATTTTGACAAAGGCAATGCAACACAGAGATTTGCACATAGCTATAACTTTGCAAGGGATTTCTCTGAAAAATAAATGGTAATTAATAAAATAGTATCAGTTCATTCTCAGCAATGCTCACACAATACTGCTAGCATAAAGGCATCAGAGCCTTCCAAGCTCTATTTCAGCATCTGTAAAACAAAAAGTGATTGCCATATATTTATCTGATGAGACAAAGCTTTCAGAGGTCTGATGATATTTAAGAGCTTATCTGCAAAAAAAGGCCCAGAATTCATAGTTCACTACAGTGCCAATTACAAAAAAAAAGTTTTCTATTCACACACAACACCCACATCTTATTTAATCCGCAGAATAGTGTCTTCATCATATGTCAATCCTTTTATATAAATCTGTTCTCAATTGCTTTTATTTTTTTTTTTGCTTTTATTTTTCCCCTAATTTAGATTGGCAACTCCTATCCAAGGTTTCTGATGTGATGCTATTTTTCTGACAGGTTGAAGTCCAGAGAGAATTTTGGTAAACTTTAATAAAGGTGGACTATTGGTACTGTGTTGTTCAACTGATTCTTCTTTCGGGGTTTTTATTACGGATCTCTTTCATTACACAGGAACAATGAAACAGATGTGTCTGGGCATCTGTGTAAGAGAAGTTTTCATGACCAAATCCACTTCAGATGTCAGAAGAAATCCTAAGAGCCACAAATGGAGGTCTGGTGTTAGAGGATGGAATATTCACAGTCTGTTTTCATGATGACAGTGAAGTGATCACTCAGGAGGAAGCACAAAAACCTCTTCAAAACGCCAAAATAAGACCCAGAAAAGACAAGCACCACATGAGAAGGGAAAGTTTATGGTGTTATTTAAATTTTTCAAAGAACATGCCAACAGAAAAAAAAAACACAGTCCTCTTGGAAGTCCAATTATCTAACTATCACAATTGCAATGAGCACGTGATGTTCAGCAAAAACTTGGATTAATAGCTGCACTGAAGCACACACTGTAACTGCTGTAAAATCTGCAACATCCTCTCTGTCAGTCAGTCAGTCATGAGGTTTAAGGAAACAGAACATTCAGAGGTGGTAGCCTTGAAATATCAAAATATTGAATTGAATATTTGAAATTGAAATACTATACTGTACTGTAGAGTGTATACTGTGATTTACATATGGTTATTGAGAGATAAATATCATAATCCATTTACAACATAACTTGAACTCTAATTACAGTAATAAGACAATACCTATAGGATAAATAAACAAAGGAAGACTGAAAAATTTTTGTAGAAATTGATATTGATTTGAGGCAACTAATACGTATTTTCTCTACTAGAATTCTTGACTAAAGAGTAGGAACAGGTTACATAAATTAATCACAGAATACAGTAAAGCCTTCACAGGTCCTGAAACGCAGATGACTATTGACCCATAACTACAGTGCATTATGTTTATTGCACCTTACAGTTTTACTTGGTGGTTTGGACTTTCAAAATAGATGGATCTGAGCTCAGATGTCATTACAAAATTGACCATCTGGAAATCACCATCATTTCAGCTGTATGTAATGTAGAAAACACAGCAGCCTGCTGTTTGGAGGTTTTCAAAGTCTGCGGAACATTTCTTCCAGAACTGTTGACAGTTCTTCAGAAAAAAATAAATGCCAGTAGAAGAATAAAAGAAATTGTGATGAGAGCTGTAAGTGACACTGCAAAGTGATGGGTTTCTTTTGACATTTAGAGTTACCTGGCAGTGCAACATAGGACAGAAGTATCTGCATGTCACAAAAGAATTTCAGGATTCTGTAAATCTATGGATGATTTCTTTGGAAAGTTTGATGGGGGGAAGATGTTGGGAAACTAGAATGCGTGTGAAATACTTCCTGAAGACTATGTTTAAAAACTCCTAAAAATTTTTTTAAATTTCATAATGGTCTATACTCTACTTCAGGAAATCTGGAGAAAATCTATAGATTCTGAAGTAGTAACTCTACTTTTGTCTTTCTGAGAGCAGAATTTTGTCCTCTACCTTCAGCCATATGACTGTATCTTGGTTTCCATCCCCATAATATAACTGACTTGAAGCTTTGTGAACTGGTTAACAATAAAAAAAAAAAAGATAAATATAAATATAAGTGCAAGAGAATGGTTTTCTTTCCTTTATGCTTCTGTTGTGTTTCAGAGAAGAAATTTCCTTCCACCAGGAGGGAAATTGCTTTGTGACTGAAATGGTTCTAGACTATCGCCTATGAATTTTCTGAAAGCACAGAAGAGTAACAGCAAAAAAGAGAAAACAAATACTGATGTGTGAATAGATTTAAAATAAACCTTATTTTACAGCATGTATTTCAGAAGTTCTAAAGCCAGAAGGAATTATTAGATCCTGTGCCTAACAGCAGGTCTTAAATCTTCCTTTAAACGAATCCTGTTTAATTCTCGCTTCATAACAATGGAAACCTAGTCTTGACTTAAAATATTAACAGTTCTGTAGAACCTACTGCGTGATTTCATAAGTGATTCCAAAGGCAATTATCACCATTTTCAAACTCCCCCCTTGATTTCTAGATTGAATTGACCTAGCTTCAGCTTCCAGGTACTGGATTTTTGCTTCATTTTGGATTTCAGTAAAGATTTCAATATTGTCTCTCACAGTATCCTTCTGAACAAAATGTCCAGCACACAGCTGGATAAAAATATCAGGCAGTGGGTGAGCAGTTGGCTCATGGGTCAGCTGCAAAGGGTCATAAAGAATGGTGGAACATTAGACTAGTGACTCGTCACTAGTAGGGTTCCACAGGGCTCCACTGCAGGGCCAGTGCTCTTCAATGTCTTCATAAATACCTTTGTTGTAGGACTCAAAGATATACTAAGTTTTACAATGACGCTAAATTGGGAGAGCTGTTGACTCCCTCAAAGGCAGGGAGGCCCTGCAGAGGGACCCAAAGGCTGGGTAAACACCAACTGTATGAAGTTTAAAAAGGAAAATTGATAGATTCTACACCTGGGATGGGGTAAACCTGGATGTACTGACAGACTGGAGAATGAGATGCTGGAGAGCAGCACTGAGGAAAGGAACCTGGGCATCCTGGTCAATGGCCAGTTGAATATGAGTCAGCAGTGCCCTGGCAACCAGGAGGGCCAACCGTGTCCTGAGGGGCATCAGGCAAAGCATCACCAGCCAGTCAAGGGAGGGGATTGTCCTGCTCTGCTCTGCGCTGGTGTGGCCTCACCTTGAATATTGTGTGCAGTTTTGGGCATGACAATATAAGAAAGATATGAAGTTATTAGACAGTGTCCAAAGGAGAGCAACAAAGATGGTGAAGGGCCTTGGGGGGAAGCCATATGAGGAGTGGCTGAGGTCACTTGGTGTGTTCAGCCTGGAGAAGAGGAGACTGAGGGGAGACCTCATTGCAGTCCATAACTTCATTGTGAGGGGAAGAGGAGGGGCAGGCGCTGATCTCTTCTCTCTGGTGACCAGTGACAGTATCCAAAGGAATGGCATGAAGCTGCATCAGGAAAGGTTTAGGTTAGATATTAGGAAAACGTTCTTCATACAGTGAGTGGTTGGGCACTGGAACAGGCTCCCCAGGGAAGTGGTCACAGCATCAAGTCTGACAGAGTTCAAGAAGCATTTGGACAACACTCTCAGGCACATGATGTGATTCTTGGGACTGTCCTGTGCCAGGCCAGGAGTTGGATTCAATGATCCTTGTGTATCCCTTCCAACTCAGCATATTCTGTGAATCTGCGAATTTGTATTTGACCATGTTTTATTTCTAGTTACTACAAAAGCAATTTTATATATATATACATATATATATATATATATATATTCCAAAGGTCACTATACACCAGGAAATACCTTTTCACAGATCAGAGCACTCTTTACTACCAAGGATACTTTGCTCTGGCCCATGGAAGGTGCTAATAAGTACGTTCTGAGCTCTTTGAAACAGAGCTTTATATATATACTTTTGTCTTTTCATGCTGGTAGCACCCTGGTAGGTATCGTAATGTAAGAAATATATGACTATGTTAAGACAGGATGCTGTCTATATTGCAGTAAAAAGTAGTTGAACTCATAGACAAAGAATCTTTGAACAAATTCTTTTTGTTTTTAGTGGAAGACAGAACAGGGAGCAGATTTTTCAATAAATACAGGAATATTAATTTACAGGGTAGTAAAGCAAAAAAAGTGAAACAGACTATATTAGCTGGACATAGCAGTCATTGCTAAAATCCCAAAAGATATCTTCAAAGCTTGGTGTAGGTGATAAATCATATAATTTATTATGTAATAAATTATTGTTATGCATTATTATTTATTATGTAATAAATAGCATCTGCTTACTGCATCATCATATACATACTAACACAAACAAAAGATCTCAATAACAGCAATCCCTGGCATACTAAGTGAAAACAATAGAGCAGGGTAGAATTCAAAGCAACCGTTCGACTTTTTTTTAACAATATAGAAGAAGGTGTGAATCACCCATCACACAGGCCTACGTGATCTGTATATAACATTTTCTAAGACACAAATAACTTCTAAGTACACAATAAAAGCAGAGGATAAAATGTTTTTCAAGATTGCCCTTGCATACAGGACATGATTAATACTGATGAGGGAATTGGTTGTCTCTGTGAATGCTCAAACTGGGGCTTCCTGCAAAGGCTAGTGTTGGCAAGGGAAAAATTAAGATTGATATTACTTGAAGCAGAATATTTTACTGTAGTAGACAGCTAAATCTGACTTTGTCTGTATTGATAAAAGTCCTTTGGACTTCAAAGAATTCATACAGTCAAGTTCAAAGTGGTTGCTGATATAAATAAGGATCCCTGTCTCCACATATGTGTCCATGGCAACACAAACACCCACGATCACTAATGGTTTTCTGGTTTTTGAGTAGAAAAATGTATTTTCAAGGAAACTCCAATCCGAACTTTTTAGCTTGCTGCCTTTGTCACTGTGATATGGAACTGCATACTCAGGCAGATATGTATTTGATTCCATCATGATTCTCAAATCGCTTTCTTAATTTTATCAGAAACAGGGGTTTCAGAAAACTGTAGTTTCTTTCTTGATTAAAATGCAAAAACCAACCAAGGAGATATGTAAGTTACTTAAAGTTTCTCTAAACTGACATAAATATTTGAAATTCATTCTACTCAGTTCAGTCAGAAACTATTTATGTGCTGTATATGTTGTAACCAAAAATTAGTCTTACTATAATATAGTGTTAACATGATAAAAATTAAAATATTCAGGGGATTTGGATATGCTCTCTGAACCACAGGTGAATGCACGGTTTAAACTACAGATGTGACATGAAATACTATACTGGACACCAAGTTCTACAGCAGACTGTTCCCAGATTTTCTATGTAATTCTCATCTGAGACAAGAGACTATTAGAGAGTTATAATCATAAGTGGCACTCTAGGGCTACATTATTAAGAAAATCTTGTCCCAGACAAAAGCTGACCTAGGAAAAATATACATAAGGGACCATGGAGAATGGTAACCACAAGAGCAAGAAGTGTAAGTGCTATCAGGTACAGTAAATACTGAAAGTGTCAAACTAAAAATGGTTCTCCAAAGGCTGAGTGTCTAATATGGAATAAATAGAAAAAACCGTCTGTTCGGAAGCTATGTAGGAGCAGAATTTTATAGCAGTATTATAGATAGATGAAATTATTCTCTCTTATAATGCTTAAAATGTATATGATAGCTCATATGCATTTTAAATAGCTCTTTGTGGGGCAAACTGTTATTGTAAGAAAAGCAATGTGGTGTGAAAAGCTTCCTCTTCCACCACACTAGATTTTTGTATTGTAGACATTTGAATGCACCTTCAGTACCACGTGACCAGCTTTGCACACTGAGTGCAAAAAGCAGACGATAATAATCTGTGTCTCTCCACAGTGGTACAAACACCAGGGCTTTTGGACACTCACATTAATCCATTACTATTAATGGAGCAACCATTGTAGAAGTTTCACTTTGATGAGAAAATGGACTTAGTATCATTTTTTACTTGAACCGCTATTACCTGTGCTAGTGTGAGTTGCATAATAGACCTTCCAAAGTACTTACATTCCACAGTTTTATGACAAAGGAAATGCAGTACTTGAGCCCTTTATCTCTTGCCTCTCTTTTATACTGAGAAATGGGTCCATCTTCTAATTAAAAAAATACATATGGAACCCCTGGGGCAAGGTACGGTGTGAGTTTGAGGACTGACCAATTAGGAAACATAAGACTAAAATAATCCTGCTCCTGGATGAGGGTGCTGTTTTTTTCTTTAAGTAAAACAGGTTTTTTGTGTGTTTTCCCATTCAGCAATGAGCTCTACTCCTGTAAAAGTGTCAAATAAGGCAAAGATTTTCTGTTCGCTGTTTTATTTGAGGTATGCTTGGGAGAACCAAGACCAGCTCTCTCTGCTCATCTCCATATCATTCCATTTTGAAAACAAACCTGTAGCCTTGGCTGAAACAGAAAGACAGGAACAGTTTTTGTTCATTTATTATCTTACATTTTCACTTTTCTTCTTTCCTTTCCCTTTCCATTAATGGATTAGATATACACTTTTATCATCCAGAAGAAATAATAACAATGGTTTGGCATTATATCTGCATATCATTGCTTAATATTATCTAATTTCTTACGCTTTAGATCAAGAACTTACCTATGGAATGGCATCCTCATGTGATTAAAAAGCAGGACAGATTACATGCATGAGTATATGCTACAGTCATCAATTTAACAAAAAAGTTATCTTTTCCTTCTATGTAAATTTATAAAGTACTCTCAGTTCTACCCAGTACTTGTTTGTCAACTGGTTTTGACTAGCCTGGGTGAACACATCCAAATGAAAAAGCTACTTTATTCTGACTGAATCACATGTCACATTAAATTAGGAAAGTGAGCTGCTGTAGAGGAAACATTAATTAAATCAGGGAGAACTGTGCACTCAAACTTTGAACGTATTTGGAACTGCTCTAGGGAAAAAAAATAAAATGAAAAAACAATCGCATCCTAAATTATATACAGAAAATTGTAGCTAGAAGCAGACACAGCCATAGTAAGAAATCTGCCAGGCTAATACAAGAAGCTTTATACCAGTTAGATACCAGCATATTAGTAAATGGATTTTGTGTTGCATTCCTCAAAGTTTTTATAGTGTCTTGATTGCCAGATGTTCAGTGTGTATTTATGGCCATATGAAAGAAAGACAAAACCCCATATATACATATGAATTTATGTACATTTGTAGTAGAGAGGTTCATTGTACTCCATTATAATATAGTGCATATTTACGTTTTTTAAAAATAATATCAGAGTAAGAGAAGATTCTTGCCCTATTATTTTTCAGCTTTGCTTTAGAAATAAAACTTAGTTTAAAAGGAAGTATCACTGACAAATCCATAGGTTCCTTTCAAAAGAAACTATTCAACACCATAATAAAGCCTTATAATAAATGTTCATTTCTTATTCTCTGGTGATTTTACACTTCATCATTACAGTGGAGAACTTTACATTTGGATACCACGTACTTGATCATTTAATAATGCATATAATTTCAAGTTAACAAGTCTTCTTTGTGAAATTTGATAATCAATTTAAAAGAGATTGATTCTCATGCTTAATGTACACAGTACACTATTATTATAGAGATTTACTCCTGGATAGTGTATGGAATGGGAGTCACCTTTTTTTTGCATGTTACTTAATACAATCAGCCGCAGCTCTTCTTTTAGAAATAAAGACAGATATTGGAAATGTGTATATGTTTCGTATTTTATATATGCCCAGTCCAGAGTAATATTGGTTCTGTTCTCTACTTGTATCTAGGCAGATTCCAGTTTGTAGCTTGTTGCTTGGATAACCATTTCATACAGAAGACAAAAGAGTGATAGGGGAGCAGCTCAGCCTAGAGGAGAAGCTTCATTTAGAAAAAGCAAGAGAAATTTAAGAGAACTGATATGACACATTGTGTGATGTATTTCAGCCATTAGGTAGAGCAAATTTTTTAAAAAAAGAGAATCCAAAGAAATAAAATATCTGTTCTTTTCTACTTGGAAAAAATAGAAGTATATATGCCCTTATAGAAGATAAATTGAAAACTGAGAAACGCATCAGATAGTAATGAAAAGGAAATATTCTTGAATTACTTGTTATTTCATTATATTCATTTATCACTATAGATTATATGGAAGTTATTTCCTCAGTATGAATTTCAAATTCAATAACCTGTGGTAACCCAACCCAACCAAAATAGGTATTTAAGAATATTTGGAGAGGTGAGTGTAAGGGTCTAAATACTGAAATTTGAGATATATATCCAAAAGTTTTATTCAGAAAGTTTCACAGGATTGAAGATGTATTTGAGAGGTCACACCTACTCCCCCCTAATCACTCTTTTTCTAGTCTGGTCAGAATATTAAATTCTCACCAGAAGCACATTCCAGACAGTAGAATGACCAACCTAGTGAACCACTGCGGGGAGAAGGGAGGAGAGCACTAAAAGCTTTGTCTGTAAAATACCCTGCTGAAGTGCAGCTGAAATATGTGGATAGTGAAGACTAGAAAACAATTTCTGATCCTTCCTTCAGAACAAGTGCAGATGACAGAGATTTGTAGCCAGAAACTTCAACACATCTGAATACTGTTGTATTTAACAGTATATGAACAGCTGCTACAGCACTCAGCAGCACTGCTGTAAGTTTACATGGCTTACATTATATTATTAATCAGTGACATATGTACACTCCCACAGTATCACTCCCATGTTGCATACATTTAGCTTGCTAGACAGAAATATGGAGACCTTACGCATATGTAACACCAAGGTGAATTTACTGAATGTTATGCATTTCATAGATCATCAGCAGCACTCATTCATTTCTAGAAAATTCACATTCACAAAGTTGGGTGGCACTTTTAGATATGTTGGCTATTTAAAATCTCTTCCATGATTCTAAATATGGGTTTTTTTATCCAGAGAAATTTGCTGCTTCAAATGCAAACCCATAGGGTAACCATCTTTGCTCCCTTTGAAGTTTGTTTGCTACTTAAAGACAAGAGTCTTGATTTCAAGCAAGTTCCTGCTGTCAGCAACTTGTAAATAACAAAGCTTAACAGGATCAGCATATTATGGGCACTGTAATGAGGAAAGCCTATGATTTATAGGACACAAAGAATGAATGACTGTGTTGCTTTACAATGATACCTATGTTATGAAGCATAAACAAGGGAGAGTACAAAACCTGCTTGAGATATTGCTAGTGTGCAGCGTTTAAGGAATTTCCTCTAAAATATGGGTAGAATGCAACAGTTGAAAAAGCACATTATGTTGAAGGCAAAGGTCATCAAAGATTTACATTCAAAACTAGCATACAATTAAGCTGGAAGATTCTGTGAAATTTGCAAGTGGTTTAATGTCTTTGTTGTTCAATCATAAGCCATAAAGGAATTTACTAATATTTATTTTTCATGCAAAATATCACTGTTCTATACTTTAATTTTTCTTCTTCAATATGACCCTCATAGCAAAAGGGTCATATTAAACAGAGGCCATATTTAATCAGAAAAGCAAAAATGAACCAACCAATCAACCAACCACCCAAAGCCAAACCCAAAAAACCCCCAAGTCAAACCCCACGCGTCAACACAGAATTCCATTCTAGGTGCACAAATAACTTCTCACTGTTTGGGGGACTCTATATGCGACTTTTTTTCCCTTTTCTTTCTTTTTTTTTTTTTTTTAAGTCAGAGATCTTAAAAATAAGTGTGAAAATCAAGTTATAATTTTGTTTTCTGGTGCTAGACAAGTCAGAATTGCCTGAAAAATAATTCAAATTATTCTTACTACATTGTAGAAAGATCAAACTTATGTGTCTGAGAATGTATTTATCTTTATTAATTTCGACTAAACCTTTAGGGTTTTCTTTAAACCTCTCCCTTGGCTTTCATGTAATTTTACCATTAATTCAGAAAACCATTATTTTTCTGGTAAAAAATTGTCCATTAACAACAGTACATCCAGTCAAGCTTTCCTGTAAACACTATGATGCTGAGACGTTCTTTTGTGCAAATTATTGCTGAAGGAATCACTCATACAAAACAAGTTTTCAGAAGAATATTAAAAGGTTTTGGAATAGGTAATTTTTTTACATTATTTAAAATTTCCTCAATTGTTTTTAATTTATGTATCCTTGTTCATTGTGAATACGAAAAAATCTCTCATGGTCCCAGATTTCTAAGAATAAACTTCTCTCTTCCAAAAACTGGCATTTGTTTCTTTAATTGAACATTAGAAATGGAAAAAAAAATTGCAGCAGATGAGATCTACATTTAAAATGGACATCTGAGAAAAGGATACAGTTTATACACAAAAGAATAAGGAAAATAAGATTTGGTACTAATTCTAAGGATAGATTTTGTTATATTTCCTTAGTCTCAGAATGACATTGTTCATATGTTTTTGTACAGAGACCATCACACAGGATTACCAACAGCTTATGATGTCCAAAATTGCCACCTGGAAGAAAGGTTATAGGCTATCTTTTGCCATTAAGTCTCCTGAGAAACTCAGTTATTTCCAATTGTTTCCACTTTTTGCAGGTCTCTTTTAAGGTGAGCACTGAATACAGGACCAACAGATCAACTGTGACTTTCCTTTTGCCACCTTGCTGCCACAAATGCCCACTACTCTTTAGTACCAAACTCATTTCGATGCTTGTCTCCTGCCTACTGTGGAGCACGATGGAATTTTCTGTTTACCAGTACAGCGTGTTCCACAATTTTCTCTCATCAAACTAAAATCACCTTGCCTGAAAAATAGAGAATCATAATACAACAGTAATGAATATAAGCTGCAGTGAAAATCATACCTAAAAAACAAATCCAAAGAGGTGCCTTGAAAGAGTGCATTAGTCTGTCCCATAACTTTAATTGGAAATATGGTTGAAAGATTAAAAAATTGAAATGAAAGCTTTTTAAAGTTTGTGCATTAGAGATGTAACTAGAGCTAATGAGAGGTATCTCTAATTTCAGAGTAATAAAGAATATAGAAAATATAAGAAATCATAACTTTTAAAATTAGTTTAATACTAATAGTGTTCTTAATATTTTTAATTAAACTAGAGAATCATGCCCACCCTCTTGTCATAAAGTAGGAAGCCAGCTCTGACTTATTCTTGCTTGTTTGAGCCAAAATACTGTTAAGGACTATAGTGAGATTTCAAAGCCTACCAAAGTATCTTAGCCAAATTATTTGATGTGGAGTCTACGCCATGTGTGAGTTCTGAGTCAGTTGTCTTGCAACCAGACTCTTTGTTATAATTTGAAAACAAAAATCTTTCTATTCCCCCTCAGAGACTCAGATCACAGTTTATGTTCACTTCTATATTGTTATTTTTATTGTTAACAGCAGCATAAACATCATCATGGTAAGAGCCAGGAACTCTACTCATAGATGAAGATTTCAATGTGCATGACATTGTGAAAGCACAGAGATAAAAGGAAAAAGCCACCCCACTCATACTTTTGTAAATATTAAACAAGAAGTAGGTGGGGAAATAGAGCTAAGAGTATCCAACAAGAATAAAACATAGCCACTGGCGTCAGTACCATGTCTACTCTGCCAAGTTCTTTAGGCAAAGAGCTTTGACAGGGGAACTGAAAGCAGTAACTCTTCTCAACGCTTTGCCTTCCATACCTATTTGCTGCATTCACCGGTCTGCCTTGTATATGGAGAAGGAAGCTTTTGTCTCCAAGAGAAAAATAACAAGTGGATACTGGTCAGAAGTGGTGGCTGACCAGAGGCAGAGATGGGAATCAGCATTGCCTTGGTGGTTGTAAGTGGAAGGAGACAGAGCTTGAGAGGTCTTGGAAACAAAGAATTATCTCTAATCAGATGTTACAGAAAGCAGACAGAAGTGAAGGGCTGTGTGGAGGAAATAGATACGTCAAAACCAATGGACTAATGGAGTGCTCTGTAGATCTTATTAGAAGGTACTGAGCAACAAAGGAGGCTTTGATGGTTTTTGTCTTAAAGTGAGAAATTTGTAGCTCTCCACTCACACTAATTCTCCTAGTTAAGGCTTAGAAAACAGGCTCAGATTCACAGTAGGTATTTGATCTTTGGACAGATCTGTGACCGGTATCACACAGAGGTGATTGTGGGGTGCCAGGGGCCCTGGAGGGAGGCACTGGTAAGAGGTGGTAGCCCCCAGACTCCACGATTTGGACTGAGAAAGATCTCAAAACTGCTGACGGGGCAGAGAGGAAAGCTGATACCTCTCCTATCCCAAGGCAAGGAGCCCAAATGACAACTGGCAGCACTGTATCCCTTCCAAAGGCTGTATCTCCTGTTCAGGAGCCAGAGAAAATATTAAAAGAATTTGTGTTGCTTAGCTTAAAGGAGAGGAGAGCAAGAGGGAGTGAAACAGTTTTAGAAGACCTTCTAATGCCTAATTTCCATCATGGATAAAAGAAAATAAATTTCTTCAATTCCATAAAAGGAGGTTCAAATTAGGTACTAAAGGAAAACTACAGAAATATAGTGATATCTTTTCTCTGAAGTGGTCACTAGTGAAGGTCCTCAGTGTATTAGAAAGACCTGTAAGGTAGGACAGAAACAATTTGTGGAAGGGGGTAAACTAGATGGTCTTCTGAGGTTCCTCTCTGTGCTGGGATTTTTCTTTGTCCACCCCAGTCAAAAGACCAATAAATTTATGATTTGATTGCACAGCTTTGTAAAGACATCAAGGCTTAATTTGAAGACTGAAAGAAATGGAAAATCCTATTAAAGTTTGTTCTTATTCATCTCCACTGTTAAAAATGTCTGCCTTACTTTTCATTTGAATTATTGAAGCTTTAATGTGGATCCTTTGGTCTTTCATGTGTTTGGTCAATCCATTAGCTTTATTTGTCATCTTGACATATTTACAGCTTAAGTATTCAGAAGACTGTACACATGTGCACATCAGAACTAATACCATTGTTATTGTTAGTACTCATATCGGTGTAACAACAATTTTCTAATATGAGATATTAAAATACTCACAGATTAAAAAAGTCCAGTGTCAGTATTATATTCTTGAAATGGGTTTTGTCTTACCAAGTCCAGCCATCGGCTAAAAATTACTACTGTAATGTAAATTGGTGGGAAAAAAACCTCTTGATAAGAAGTTTCTTGTTCTTACAGCCACTCTTAATTTTAGCACTTGGGCTACTGTACTATCCGATACATTATGGCAGCAATGTCTCAAGGCTTCTTAGCATTTCCAGTTCTTATAGTGAGTTGCACAACTCTACTTGGAGAAACTCTACTTAATATGCTTAAATTTGGGAGCCATTTTTAAAACACTGCATGCAAAACAGCATAGGGTTGATATAAGTGAATGACACTGAAAAAGAGCTAAAAAAGACTGCACTATTTCAACAAGGCCAAGAGCAAGGTCCTACACATGGGTTGGGGCAATGCCTAATATCGGTACAGACTAGGGGATAAACTGATTGAGAGAAGGTCTGTGGAGAAGGATGTGAATGAAAAATGGGATATGAACTGGCAATATGCAACAGAGCCCAGAAAATCATCTGCGTCCTGGTATGCATAAAAGGAAGTGAGGCCAGCAAATCAAGTGAGATGATTCCCCTTTTGTTAGACCCTGCCTGGAGTTCTTCATCCAATTCTGGGGCCTCCAGTACAAGAAAGACATGGACTGGTCAGAGCAGATGCAGAGAGACCACAAAAATGGTCAGAAGGCAGGAACACCCCTCTGGAGAGACCTTATTATAGCCTTCCAGTACCCAACGGAGGCCTGCAAGGGACTTTTTTTAGAAAAGCATGTAGAGATAGGCCTAGAGGAATGGATTTAAACTGAGAGAGGAATCGTTTGCAATGAGGGTGGTGGGACAGTGGAAAAAGGTGCCCAGAGAAGTTGTGATTGCCCCATCATCGGATGTAATCTACTGAAAGTCATGGTAAAGATAAGGCTTTTTTTAAAGATTAACAAACATTGGAATTTTATTCACCTAGTTTTCTTAGTTACTTTTGTTTTACTTGTACTGATTCCTTCAGTCACTTTCTATAAACCTTTAGTTCCTCAAATATTCCTTATCTACATTTGACAAAATTACAAAGTACTGCAAAAAGTAGCAACGTTAGCATATTCTCATTTGCAACTTCCACAGACGTAATTTTTTCTTTGACAAATATATCACATTGGTTTTCAGAAAAAAAAATGTTTTATTTTATTTTGCCTCTCAGAAAGGAAAGGAATAGAAAGAAAAACACATGCTGGAAAGTAATATAGAAAATAACTGTAAAATAAAGGCTGTTCCTAAGGACAAACTGTTCTTGAATAAAAATAACAAACAAACCAATGAAAAGAAGTTAGTTATCCCTCTTCAGGACTCAGGAGAAATGGTCTAAAATGAAAATGATTTCCAAATTGCAGCCATAAGATCTGCACATCCAGATTTCTTTCAATCTATATGTTTTTATTTCACTTTTAGAGCAACTGGAGCAGGAATTTTTATCTTGCTGAAATGTTAAGAGTTTTACCAAAAAGTTGAAATTCAGCATTTGTTTTACTGGGTACCAAAATATTACCTTTTCTTTCTTCATAACAAAAGCTCAGAAACAGCTTGTAAAAGGATATTTTTTATAACTAAATCTCCGTTAATTGAAAAAAAATCCTGTGTATATAATTCTTTTGGAAAAAACTCATCTTTGCTTCTTACAAGATTTGTTTTTCAAGACAAATGACATAATCCATGATACAACTCAGCAAAGCTCAGATCTTGATTAAGGTCTCCATTGTAAAGGATGCTTTAAACAATAATACTTCGCAGATCTTATAAAACCATGGAAATATAGTGGCCCTTGCATAAAGCCTCTGGCAGTAGTTGAAAAGTCCAGTGATCCCAACACCCTCCGGTATAAAAAGCAGTCTGTGTAGTGAGCAGAGTTGCCTTAGATCAATAGGGAGTGAAATCAGTGCCTTGATACTTGGAGAAAGTCTCCAATGCCTGCAAATCCTCTATTGCCACATTATTCATTTCCCGCCCTAAAAACACTCTTACAGCTGTTTCATTCACTCTGCAGAAAGTCTCTTCTCCAGATGGTGTGGGAGCCTACCAGAGGCCGATGCCAAATCAGATTCTGTTGCAGGAGATCCAGGGCTGAGGAAAGCATGAAAGAATACTCGGTCTCCTCTGAAAATGTGAAACGCCCTTGTGAAGGACACAGAAAGAGATTATTATTTCAGGGAGAGAGTTACTATTCTAGTCTTGAGCATAAAAATATCGGTGAAGGACAGGGTTATAGGAGTTAATTTTCTCTTTGTTCTTGTTTTTCAAAGTTTGCATAACTACTTACTCCCATTGAATTAGATGAACTAGAGCTGAAGTAGATGAAAATTACCTTGTTTCTTCAGCGTCAATTGGTCTGTGGGGATAAAACCTTTTGGTTTCACTAGAGATATTGAGGCCAGTTCTGTACTAACCTGTATCCTGTACAATTGCACTGCTGTTAACAAGTCTGAGCAAGGTGTGTGCTCGGGAAGACAGCAATGTCAATGTTTGGTTATGCAGTACTTGGGGAGGTTTTTCACTTGCCATAGTGCATACAGCTGGGAAGGCTATTCATTAACACTATTTCTTTCAGAATCCCTCTGAGCTCAGGATGTCTCTTCCTTTTAGAGTGGTGAAAAAACAAGCACGCTATTATTGCAGTTGTTGACACTGTCTTTTATTGGCATGAATAGAGATTATTTGGACAGCAGCAATAAATGATGTGCAGTAAATCCATCAGGCCAAATTGGCAGAGACTATTAAGTAAAGAGACAACAACGTTTTTCATCTGAAAATAAATGCACACAATGTGGTAGCTATTGTTGTTGTTTGCACAGGGAGAGCCTTTTCTTGGTTTTGGTCCCTAAACATGAGTGGGGGAGCATTTAATTGTGGGATGCCTTTTATGGAGCACACATTTTAAAACAACAAACATTTGTCCTGGTAAAACAAATGACAGATTCTGTAATTATTTCTTCGTGTACCACTGAATGGTCTAAAAACGAACTCCTTATTTTCTGTTGCAAAACATGAATCTAGTGAATATCCCAGCTCCTAGACTTCAGTTCATAATGTTCCTTAGTAAAATATGCAGAATCCTTTAATTTGTATATTAATCTAATGCTAGATTTTACTTATCTTTGATACAGGAGGACCTTGCTGCAGCACTAGGACTCTACTTCCAGACTTCTCACCTTACAAAACAAAGGTTCTTGATGACATGGGAAAGAACCTACCAGAAACCAGGTCCAAATGTCGTTGAACTGAAAGAGCTGTTGGTTTTCCCTCTTTTTCTGACTTCCTCTGAGTTTGGAACCTTGAAAAAACTTGCAGGTATGCGTATCGGTTGAGAATATATTAATTACATAATCTTTTGGAATACTGAGGATAAAAATGATTTTTTTTCCCTGCACTTAAAAAAGACTTAGATGAATAGTTAAATTTCACTATTAATAAGGTCAAATATTCATGACTTACCATTACATCAGTGCAGCAACCTAAGCTTGATCTTGTTCCTACCACACACTGTGACTCTCCCATTAGAAATAAGGTATAATCATCTTCCTAGCTTAGTCATATCCCCAAGCACAGGAAACCACACCATAATAAAGATTTTATTGGCAATATACTTATCTTTTGTCAATTGTTAGCTGACTAAATTTCTCATGTTGCTCAGTGATGTAGCTACTTTGGCAAAAGGTGTAGGCATAGAGTATATCCAAGGAGCTAACACCGCAGCTGGGAGAAGGATCCCAAGGGAACAGCACTGCTTCTCAGACCTGATCTTTCTGCCAACAGTTTTTCTGCGGGATATAGCAAATTGTCTTCACCAGGTAACTCAAGGAAAAGGTTTGTTCAATTAAGTTTACCATTCTTAGGTAAATGCATATATATATTATTCTCATGAATAAACGACCCAACTCTCATTATATCACACTAACCCTAAGATAAATATTTGCTGAGGAGTCTTAATGTACTACCTCATTCAGTGACTGCTCTATAAAGCCTCTTTTAATTTTCCCCTGTAACTCAACTTGATAGCAATTCATTTTAAGCAATTTTCTTCAATTCATTTTCTGTTCTAGGAAACAAGTTTCTATAATGTACTCTTGTTCTTTGTGTCATTCAGACACTAGAAAATGTCAATCTGCTAAGGTTAATTTTTTCTCATTAGATTCTTTTTTTCTCTACTGTTTCTAATCACCGAAAATGCTTCTTTCATGCAGTTCAGCATCTATTTAAGTGTTACGTCTTTTATTCTTTTGAAACAGAAAGAATGAGTGATTAGAAACATATATTAATTATCCTAGTACAAATGAGAGGGTAGAAGTAAACATAGACTTCAGAATAGCAGGTGGAATTATATTAAGAACTTTTATCACTCATCCTTCTATTTTTAAACTTCAGTCTAACACTACACTGAATAAAAATTAAAGTCAGTCAAGGTAAAATTTTAGATTCCTTTCCTAAAATGATATTTTCCTCTAAATGTTTATACTGTATTTTTTAAAAATTATATTAAGGACGTCAGATTTTGTATGAAGTTTAGAAACCATCAAGTAATCCTGTGATGATGGCAGTCTCCTAGTAGACACTCACTCAATACACACTGATATGGATATACAACAAAAATATAATATGCCCTTACTTCTGAAATCAAGACTCCAATAATAATTGTCTTCCTCTCATCTCAATAAAAATTAGAAAGGATAGGAAAATATTTCAAATCCAAACCTATGGAAAATTCCTTCCCCGAGATTAAAAAGTTTCTTAGTTCCAGAGTCATCAAGAATTAATCCTGGGAAAATAATGTGCAAAAATCTGCTCAGGAAAATTCCCTTGCTCACTACCTTCCTCAGTAAAAGAAAAAAAAAAGAAAAAAAAATTAAACCCACTTCAAATAAATATACCATGTGAGTCCCCACTGGTTCTTAGGAGAAAATTTAAGATATCTAAATGTGCAAAATGAGAATTATATGTAATTCCAGAATATTGAGATTTCCATTTTGTTTTGGTGTGCGCTACAGGAGTGGCAACCTGTAGTTTCTCTTCCACTGACACTGCCCAACCTCCTAAACAGTCTGTAAGATTTCTTTTTTCCCCATTCAACCACAACAGAACAGAGCATGTAATTAATGTGTCTTCAGATACAAGAGAGGCAGATAAGTCCACCATTGTACCTGATTCATTACTCCTGAACTATAATTTCCAGCTAGAAAATGAAAACATAACACCAAAACAAAAATATACAAAGCAGGATCTTCACATAATATGTTGAGTTCTCCCTGCTACAGGATTAAGGCATGATACTACTAAGGCAAATTTACATGAATGAGCTTGATATCAGTACATTTGCAAGGTCTTCCTGGGTTTTTTTAATTTTTTTTCCCCCTTTAGACACTGTCAGTAAGTTTTATAGCTCCAGAACGACTGCTTGCCAAGCTGCTGCTAGCAGCACCAACTGAGGCCTGAATGTCTCTGGCACAAGTGATGCTCATGTTCCCTGGCTCCGAACAGCAGTCAATTGGCTATGGCACCAGCACACATCACCACAAGAAAGCTCAAAAATGTATTGATCTTAGTACAGGAACATACTTTTCCACTGAACCTCAGGCTTACATATCTGCACCCAATGGTTATTTCCAGCCCCAGTTGACCCAGGAATGTTGCTGTTGACAAATGTTTCCTTCCTTTTCCTCTTTAGACCTCAGTTTCAAATGTTTATTATGTGGTCCCTTCAAAGTTACATATATTCTGTGTTTCTGGCTGTTTATACAGAATCTGAATGTTTTAGTTTTGGAATCCCACTTTCTTAGCTTAATCCCATTTTACTCAAAACCGGGTTTTGGAATAACTTTTAACTGATCTTCATTTTCATTTAGGTCAGGTTGTTCATAAGCAAAAATACATCCCACTTATTACATTCTAGACGGAGAGAGAGAAAAATTAATAGATGCAACAAGTTTCTGTTTAAAGATATACAATTTAATTAATAAATGATAAGGTACACCTAAGCAGCTATGTTCAGGGCTCTTCTCAGGATGATAGCAGAAAATGGCCACTGTCACAGACACATTACTTGCCTAGATGATCCTTTATGTGATGTAATACAACAAATTCTTTCTTTTTATATAAGTTTTACAATGCCTTAACAATCTTCTTCATTTCAATTATTTCAATATTTATGTCTTTTTTCTGAGGTCACACCCTTCACTATCTTATTCCACTTCCTGGAAATTTAAATCCTAGAATTAAAATGTTTTATCTGCACATTAATATAAGAAGATGAATGTATTTGTGAAAGAACATGTGAAAGCAGATGCAGTGTAAAAGATGAAAGGGGTAAAATGTTTATTTTGTTTTTCAATGGGATCCATCTTACATATAGGGGATACTGCAATGAAAAAATGTATTGGTACAGGTATTTAAAGGAAAAAAAATCCCCTTTTTTCCTCTGTAGTATCAATTAACTATTTAGCTTTAAAATATCTAGAAAACCTATTGTTCATAGTGAGTTATGTCCTTTTATATTATCATATGGTCTTACCTCTGAAATGTAACGGCCCTTTATCTTACCAGAATGAGTGTCCCATTTAGTCCGATCTAATTGCTACCTCCTGTACTATGATATTCCCTTAAGTTCTTTGGAAGAATGTCACAATATTAACCTACACTAATCAAGTTTCCAAAATTAGAACTCCGTTAGAAGAGAGGTCGAAAGAAACAAACCATCACACAGCACATCTTTTTCACAGTATTTTTCAGTCCATGTGTAAGGAATTTACCAGCTACAACTTGTTTCAAAGTTCATATATTCCTATGAACTCACCTATCAGAAAAAAACCCCCACATCTCTATCAATCCTTAGAATAAAATGTTCCAGACTGTTCAGAAATATTTCATAAAAACACATCAAATGCTTGATGAGTTGCTAGGTGTTAGAAGTTTATCCCTTGATATTAACATGTTCATCATCAGTCAAGATTTTGGGGACTCAAAATACTTGAGAGAACTTTGTAGTGTTGAAAATAACACAAAAATAATGCTGTCTTGTATTTCTATTAGTTGTTGACAAAATTAATAGGATAAAAGTCAAAGCTGGCACTTCAATTCATCCTGAAGAGATTCTCATTAGCTTCTTCCAACATTTTTAGAAGTGATTATTGGGGGGGGGGGTTGTTTGTTGGGTTTTTTTCTTAGTAAATGAAAGTCATTAGGGTTCATATCTTCTCTGTAAGGAGAACTCAACCTCAAACCCCTTTTAGTATAATTTTACATTTAAAAATATTTATAATGAGGAAAGACACTATTAATGTTTTTACAGGGTTGAAAATCCAACTAATTTACAAAGCAATTTATTGCTTGTACAGCTCCATTTTGTGTTATTTTTTTCAGAGTATTTCGTTTTCACTGAAGAGTTTTTTTAAACATAATTATTTCCTGGTACTTTTTCTGTTGGTCAAAATGTCTGCTTTCCCTTCCTATGGACTGATAGAAATCCACAAACTGATATTTTCAAAAGAATCTTTAGCTTTTTAAACAACAATATTGCATTTTTATGCTGCCTTCTGTCCAAGATTCATGAGTGTGATTATCTTCTGAAGTAAAACCACCTACTTCCTATGCACTTCTTAAATGACCCAACTGAAATTTAATAGAGAATGTTAATGTACTGCTTTTTAAAGTGAGTGGGCTCAGAAAGAGTACATTAGTTAAAAAAGGGAGAAACTTCTTTCTTGAATATACCTATCAAACATGAAGAAAAAAAAAGTCCTTGCAGTCCTTGTAAAATGGTTCTTTCCTGAAATGTCTGATCTTAGTCATTTTTAAGGATTTTCAAGGGTCACTCATGAATAAAACAATACTGGAAAGAATTTGAGTTCATTTTTAATAATAGGTAACTTGATTGTATTATGTATCTGAGGAACATTCAATAGATAAGAGAATGAAAATTAACGTAAACCTTAATGATGTAGAGAAAGTGCCGTGACAGCTGGAAATAAACCCTTTATTATTGTATGCTGGGAGTAACTAATTGATTCTGTACACTTATTTATCCAATAAATTCTATATTCATCCTGGTATGAATCCAAATTTACTACCCAAACATGGAACACTGCATTAAAATTTTATGGTAACAGATTTCTGTGTTATATGCATTTTCTGTGTCGAAAGCTCTCAAGGTGCTTCAGGAGGATGAGAAATGCTGTGGAATACCTTATGCCATGGATCAAAACAACACACTCCTGTAGATTCTTGAAGGGCAAACCCATTTTAATCCTTCACTATGAGCTAGACCACTGGGAATGACAGATAAAAACCTCTGAAAGATCACTTTTATTTGGCAGCTCTTCTATTTGTACACTCGAAAGTCTCTAGGTGTGGACCAAGACCCAACTGCAGGAGCAGCTGTTCATCAAAACCAGAAATACACTGTTATTTCTCTTAATCAACTTGCCATGTAGGTAGAAGGTGAGACATAAAACAAAGAATGCACATGGGCCAATCTCAAGAGGCAGTGAACTAGACATGTCAGTTAAATAACTAATGTGTTATTTTTCACTGTATATCTAGAAGCAGCAGAATGTTTGAATTCTGATACGACAGTTTGGTCAATGGCAACAAGGTGCTTTTTCCCCTTCACATGGAAGGTACAGCCTGGGAGAGGCGTGAAAATATCATAGAAACTTAAAATGTGAACCACTGAAAATGTTCTAATTCTTCAGTGAAAGGCAATAGATACCTAACTAGAGGAGATAAGACCATTCAGGGGTCTTGAATTGGAATACAAATTTCTTACACTCAGAGTGATTAAATTTTCCTACAAATTCTCAATAAGTATGGGCAGCACAAAACTTTATTTATGAAAGACAAAGGAAAAGGATGTTGAAAAAAATTAAAATGATCTGGATAGTTTTAGCTGGAAGTGTGGACATTACCCTCGGTAGATTACAGAATTTATATGTGATTTGCGTGTGAGGACCTACACTATTAGTTATTTATGGAAAAGTGCCAAATTGTCTGCAGTCCTGACTGACAAATAATGACTTAGGAAGGAGGTAATAAGGAAAGATTTGGTTGAAAAAAATCAGATTTCTGATACAACAGGGGTGAGTTTGAGTTGATGCTGCAGTTACAAGATGGGAGTGGCAGATGTGTGATGCTCCTAGAGGCAATAGCTGAGTTGAGCAATGGACAAGAAATAATTTTACAAAGACAAAAAGATTCAGGACAGAACTATGTGAGACCCAGCAAAACAACTAGAGGGACAACTGCCATAATGTGTACTGAAGGAGTGGTTGCAGATAGACGCAGGAGGAAAAGTTGCAGAAGGCCAGGGGATTGAGGATAAAGTCATTACAGGCTGAAGAGGATGCAGAGTTCTTACACATGCCAGTTCTTACCATCTTCAAGAAAATGGTCATTGAAGACTTTGGCAAGTCTAGTTTCAAAAACCTACAAGACATGGATACTGGATTTGCAACAGCCTATGTTCAAATAACAATAGATAAACTCTTACACAAGCTTAGAGATGGTACCTGTGGTACACCCGTGACTCTTTTTCTCACTTCTTCAGATGAAATGCATTGGGAGGGGAAGAGGAACTTAGGAGCAGGAAGAGATAAAGGAAAATCAAAAAAAAAAAAGAAAGAAAATTTAACACAAGAAATCAGGAGCTAGTGTGGGATGGTCATAGTGTGTCAAAAGAATAAAAAGAATGAGATATGAGAGTTTCATCATAAGAGATCTTGAAGGATAGGAACACCCAGACTATGTTTCTTAGTATTCACCAGGAAGAAATCAAGATACTCTGCAGAGAGGGAAAAACAGAGAAGAGAAGGGATTTTCTGAACAGTTCAACAGTCAGCTGTATTATAAACATGAATACAACTAACATGAAAAAGTTCAGCTGGAAATGTGGTGAACCTGAAGCATGCATTGACGGATGTTAACCGGGAGAAATCAGCATGAGGAGAGAATTTCCACAGAGATGTTTTGCACCCTGAGCTGGGAAACCCCCAAATCAAGAGCTATCAACGGAGAAGCAAAAAAATGAAGAAGAGTAAACCCAAGGAATTTCACAGTCTCTATAAAAGCAGGGAAGGTAAGAGTTCCTGAAAAGCTGTTGGTCTTGGTGATCAGTACATGGCCAGATCCACAGATTGAATGCATCCATGGTAGAATTCCACTTCCCACCTTTACTGCTGGAGGGAGAATGTCCATGATGGAGGGAAATGCTTCTAAACAAACCAGTCATCACCTCTTCAACTTGTGTAACCAAGTGAGTCAGACTCACATTGCCTTACACTGCTGACTCTCTTGACAGCGCAGACCTTTGACAGCCTTGTGTCTGTTTAAATTTATTTTGACATTAGTTTCATCAAACACCGTGGTTTATCAACTTTTTTTCTGTTTTGTGCCTTTGCTTAGTTTCATGGCTTCTTATTAGTAAATCCTGAGATAAATTGATTTTAAATTTCTCTATATATGTACACACAGGGAAATAGTCCACAGAATTTGTCTTGCTAAATCAAATAAACATTTGTGTTTGAGTTTCTCTCAAAGGTTTGCTAAAAGACTCTTGAAAAGCTATGTGTAATTTTATCTTTTTTATTGACAAAACTTTAACCAAGTTTTATAGCTGCTTTTTGATCTCACCTTCTCCCAAGGACTTTGATACTTAGGATTGGCAGTGTCACTAATGCATCTGTCCTCTCCCAAAAGAACTATCTCCTCTTATTTTTTGTGTGTGTGTCCCCTCCATTTCTCGGGCACTAGATATTTAGATTTAGTTTAAATAAGGGTGTTTTCACCTGAGATATTATTTCCTGAAAATTCAGACTTTTCAATTCAGTCCTGATGAGATGAGACCTGAAATACTTTTTTTAGTTCCCTTTCCACAGTCCCATAGGAATCTTCTTAAAAGAGCTGAATCCACTTGTGACGTACCAAATTCCCTCTGCTATGTGTCATTGCTACCTCAATTCATCTATATCAGAACATGGTACAGGTGAAATAAAATGCACAAGATCATGATGTCGTAACACCCATGAAAGATATCTTTGTAGTGCCCATACCATACTCAGGTCTGCTGTCAGACTGATTAAGAAAATGTAAGACCTTATCTTCTACTTAATAACCTTTACAAAATAGGACAAAAGTGTAGCAATCCTCAAAATAAATAGATCAATTAAGTTGCCATGATGTGAAAATACCAAATGCCCAAACACAAGGATGAAGTTTATAAGGTGTTGGAAATTTTCATCACAGCACAATGAGTAATGGCAGACAGAGATTTAAAAAAGAAAACAATGAACCTTTCCTTGGCAATTCGCCCTCTACCCAACAAACACCAGTCACCTCATACCTCTCTACAAGAAATCAAATACTCTGGGACTTATTCTGTGGTTATATTGGAGTTTCTCTATAGGCTAAGACTTCTGATGTCAGTTATATATATGTAGTGTTGATAGGGCATTTTATGAGGTCATAAAACAGACTGTGGCTCACCAAATTTTACTCTGACAGTTAATGTGCTGCAGTGTGATCCATAACTCACTTCTGGAAGAGGCTTAAAATGAGAAAAAAACCCAGCTCTGTAGCTTAGTAGAAAGTTTCCTAAGATTAGAGTTTTATGAGACTAGAAATTTAAATTGCACATATTCTAACTGCTATTTAAATTTCCAAGCTATTCATCACAGATAATATTTAAAAAGTCCATCAGCCATCATTTAAAACAGTTATTAAGAGTAATTATCTTACTTTTCATTAAGTTTCATGTAATTCTTTAATCTTTCCTCCAAAAATCTACTCCACCGGGCAATAGTATTTCTTGGAAGTGAGAGATACCATACTTGCAAGAAACAGGATTTGGGATTTTATTGCCAAAAACAAATGCCTGCTAGTGGGGCAGCACTGTGTTAGAAGGGCCATGACTTCATGGGTGGCATTAATCTGATGCTCAATGGCATGATGAGAAGACCCAGGCCAGAAATTAAAGGACTGCTAATTGATTTTCTGTGCTTTTAAGTGGCACCTTTCAAAGAAAACAGCCTGGTACTTGCAGGAATAGATGTCCTCTATAGTTACCCCACCCTTTTGCAGTTAAATCCATAAGTAGTGATCTACAACAAATTAATTTTCAGGATTTTCAAAAAGTGGTAGTTAGATATATAAAATGCAGGTAATATCATTATTACAAGTCCTACAGATGAGGTTTTCACGGTGAGGCTTTCATCTCTGTTCAGAGATACAGAGCAATAACACGGGTGTGTCTTTGTGATTATAAGCCTCCAATTGACACTAAGGTCCAATTACAAGTAAGGAACCATACTAAAAAACTTGAAATATAAGAGAAGATAATACACACACTCTCAAAGATTACAGCTAAGAAGAGGCATTTAAATACATCATCAGGTATCATGCTGCATAGTGCTGTGAACTATGCATAGCTATAACGCTATAACACAGTTTCACTGAATTCTCCTTTGAAACAAAGTGCACATTGATGTTTTGCAGTTGGTGTAGGAAAACAACTTCTAAGACTGATTTGTGAGACAGCAGGGACTTGAGTTTGCAGTTAAGACATAAGATATGATCTTCCTTCACCACTGCCCTCTCCTCTCAACATACTTTCCCTTTATTTTAGTAAGAAAAAGCCTGAATCCCGCCATCTGTCAGGACTAAAGAGATGAGTCAGAGTACCCTGGTCTATCCCACATCCACAATTGATCCAGTTCCTCAGCACCCTCACAGTAAAGGATTTCCTCCTAATATCTAACCTAAATCTAAACTCTTTCAGTTCAAGGTAATTCCCATTTGTCCCATCACTATCTGCCTAGACAAAAAGTCCCTCTCCAGCTCTCTTGTAGGCCCGCCCACTTTAGGTACTGGAAGGCTACAATAAGGGCTCTCTGGGGAGAGCCTTTTCTTCTCCATGTTGAACAGCCCCAATTCACTCATCCTGTCTTCACCAAAGAGGGGCTCAAGCTCTCTGATCATCTTCATGGCCTTCCCTTGGATCACTCCAGCAGCATACTGGCATATGAAAGGTCAGGAGCTGCTATTTGGGATAGAGTGGCACAGGATAAAGCTTTGACTAATGCATACATTTGTTTCATTCACCTGCGAGTGAAAAGCTAATAAGTCAATACTGCTGCAAGGACCTCCAGCCAGTCAAACCACACAAACATCCTGTCTAACATCATTGAGCAGGTTTCTCATCTGCAAAGCCATCAGGGCCTTTGCTGCAGCTAAAGGCAGAGGTTTCTGCACAGTAGTAACACTGAAAAGCATCACTAAGGACTGAACATGCAGTTTCCCTTAGCAAGAAATATATACACTTCTTACTGGGCTCCTCATCTGTGAAAACCACATAGTACAGATAAAAGAAATATGGTAGTTAAAAAGAATGGTTTCCTGCAACAGCCAGGATGAGGATGTTATTGAATTGTTATAGTCCATTTAAATAATTGAGCTATCTATGATTTCATTTTTAATGGTTTAGAAGTCACATCACATTTGAGTATACCAGCAGTTACCACCAGCCAGTTACAGGTACAGCATGTCAGAAATTCTAGCCCCAGGAGATGTACACAGCCATTCAAATTTCAGAGTTAACACCAGTGATTTATGGGCTAATTCATACAGAAGGTGGTAGCCAAATAAATCTCAGCTGTCCTTAGATACTTCACAAGAAAGATATGCTGAGCCAGTGCTGTTGATGAGAGTTTTCACAACTGGTGGTGCAATGTAGAAGTCTAGTTTTCACACATTTTTACTTATGAATGGTGTAAATCACAGGATACTCACTCCAAGAAGGACTCATATGCTTATGTCATTGGCATACGGAAGATCCAGATCATGTCCAGCAATGAAGCCAGTGTGAAATTATCTGCCAGACTGAGTTATCAATAACCTGCAAATCAGTAAGCCATTTCAAAAATTCATTGCACTGCAGATAAAACAAGCTAAATATAAGACCCTATTGTTTGGCTCATATTTAAAAATAAATAGGAAGAAAAAATGAGAAAGCTACTTAAATTCAGCTCATATAAAACATGTAAAGGCAACGAAAAACTTAAAGGAGGTCTTAAACAACATCAACTGTTTTCTTCTACCTTCATTACAGAAGAACAAACTGACTCATAAGTGAAATGTATTTAATATAGTCATATAGTCTTAAGGATAAGAAATGCAATGCTATAAAGATGCCCATATGAAGATGCTGAAAACCTTTTGGAAAAACAGGTATAATTCTTATCAAAATGATATTAGGCTTTACCACTAAAAGAAAAAGTGCAAACACATCTGTCTTATAAAATAATCTTAAAATCAAATCAGTGACTTGTTATGTCCATATTTTCACACTGTTTCATCTGACCTATTTCATTTTTAAATGCTTTAGGCATACTGCTGGCTCTGTGTGTAGTGAGGGTTTTGAAGACTCAAGCAGCTAGCACTCAGATATCTAAAAATAGAATGTCAAGATTTTAAGTGATAACTAAGCTTTCTTTCATTAAAATATATTATGCTTCCCTATATTTTCTTTATTGTTATTCCTTGTCTTCAGGCATGAGCTGTTGCAAAGAAAATATTTGATCAGGATAACAATAATTTAATTTTAAACTTCACAGTTTAGAAAAAAAATAAATAAAAGGGGGAACTCAATACATTCATCTAATTCATATCACATAATACCCTCCCTTGAAGAACTGCTTTTATGTAGATTTCTGCCAACTTCACCATTGAAAACCTACTTTTAAATTCCTGTCAGGTGCTTTCTGCTTGAAGGGCTTCAGTGTGTGGGTGGCTGTTTTTTCTTGTATGTGCCATGATGAGTCTCCTCCTCAGAGAGCTGGGGGAGGAGGGAGCAGGGACTGTTTTTCCTCTTTTTGTTTCACACCACATTTGTAAAATGAGAGACAAAATGTCCTACCTCCTGAAAAAACCTGTCCTGGAAAATTTTAATGTTCCAGAAAAAAAACTATCAAACTAGTTTATGTGCTGGTATTTAATACCATACACCTCATCTGCTATTAGTGGCTTGCTAATTTAGATCTTTGTGTAAGAATCTGTAATCTGGATTTGTTTGTGTGTTTCCTTCTTCTATGTAAACTGAAAGAACTTAGTTTCATCTTATCTGCCTGGAGATCTTGAGACAATATTCCCTGACTTTGGCTCTAAATGGGATGGAAAAGATTTTAAAGAACCTGTTGATGAGCAGGAAATTCATAAAACCAGATCACACATAATTTTCTAAATAATTTATATTGTTACCTTTTATATTGGTTTTATTTTGTCATCATAACAGATTATGATCTGTCCTGGTAACATGCTGTATAAATTCCACTTGGCATAAGTTTCTGTAATAATGTACCCTTTAAGGGTACATTACATTACATTACATTACATTTCTCTGTAAATAGTGTGTAATGGAATATATACAACTGGAAATTTTTTAAATATTTCCCTCACAAGCCAAGGGACGAGCCAGCCCCAGTTCGAGTTCATGAGCAGTTTGCACACACAGGCTTTGAGTGGGGAATCACATTGGGATATCCCACCAGCAACAAGGGGGCTACCCTCCTCTGCCACAGTTTCAGGAGCAGCCTTATGCTCCCTTTGCACTGAATGAGGTTACTGAGCGAATAAGGTTACAAAGTACCTCAGTCTGCCACTTATCCTCACTAGGTTGTTGTGCTTTATTTGATAAGTCATTAGTCAGAAACCCTAACGCTTTTGCTTCATGCATAACACTTGCTGCAAGAATTAAGCTTGTTGCATGATGTGGGATATAAACTATAATACCATCCACTTAGAATGACATTTTCTTCTGGCTTTTACAGTAGCAGAAAAAGTACTAGCATCACAGTAAATGAATAATATTACTATTCCCTACACAGTTACATATTAAGTTTCAAGGTAACAAAATGGTGTAGAAGGAAAATTAGTCTCAAAAATGTCAAATGCAAGAAGGTGAAAATAACATATTTTGTCAGCTTTTCTGGTTCACAAACTGAAGCTATGTTAATCACCCCATGTTGACTGTGCTCCCACCTTTACCTCTGTTGACTCTGAACAGTGGGTAGTCGTTCATCAAAAGAGATGCTGTTGAGAATTGCCTGGATGTAAAGAGCTGTCAGCACAGCAGAGGATAAACGCACAATTCCCTTCTGCTTGTCATGACTCAGAGGTGGATTTTGGGTCATAATTTTAAAAAGATTGAGGCTTTGAGTGTCACCATAGGCTGTTGATACCAAAGGAAAGTAGTCTATGTGGGTCAGCTTAACTAAGTCATCTTCCCACTCCCTTTCACCCCACTACTCTGTCTGACATGCTCTTTCTCTGGCAACCTCCCAGAGGGTTGGGCACTGCCACTGCCTGCAGCACCTTCCTTAACCCTCTCTCCCACAGTCCAAGCTCCATCCTGGTTTTACCAAGCAGCATGTACTCTGAGCCAGACCTTAATTATTTATATTTTGCTGTGCAATGTACTATTTTTTTTGTGGCATGCTTTTGAATGCCCAGCCTGTTCATGAAAGTCATGGGAAACAGTCCTTCCTCATTGTCTCTGTTCCCTAATCAGCACTGAAAAGACACTGAAAATCTCGTGGGTTAGCTACAAGAAGTTGGGCTAGCAATGTGTGTGCTTTATTACAGTTGGCTCGAGAGTTGGAAACATTCTCCTACTGACATAAACTCTGCTACTTTAATTACAGCAAGGTGTAAACTATACCAACATAAGTGCCTACAGTTGTGTACACCTGAAGGAATGCATTATTATCATACGACTGAGAAGGAAAATAAATCACACCCTCTGACAAAATACACTGGTACATAATCCTTGTGTAAATGAAGCCTCAGGCTCATTCTTCCCTAACAGTCCCTGCTAGCTCTCTTTGTGCCTATGCTTGATGGGAACTGCAGCCTGTCAGTGCAAGGGTTGGGGTCCTCTAGGCGTCACCTGCAAAGCATGACTAAGAGTGCTGGTGGACGCACACGCATGACCAGGTAGGCTGAGGATGGTGACCCCTAGATTAAGCCAAGAGAAAAACAAAAAGACCTATTCTCTAGGGCAGCTTTGAGCTTTGCTGCTCCCCAGAGCTAGGGAAAGGGGCTAACAAGGTAAAAAGCAAGGAACAATGAGACAGACATTACCAAGTCCATCTTGAAGTGAGTCTAAGGGACTTATTGGAGCAAATAAAATTTTCAGTGCTTCATCCTGTTATATGGAGGCTGCAGCTAGGGATATTGCAAGAGCTCAGCTTGAATGTAGTCCCAGCTCAAAGCTCAGCAGGGAAACACTCCACCAAATGCAGAGGCTGCAGCCAGGAAGAAAGGGTGTCTGCAAGGACAATTTTCCCTGGAGTTAATTCCATCGAGGTGTGCTTGGGAGAAACCAGGTGCTTCCTTGCACAGATTCTGTGAGGGGGCAGAAGCACCTCCTTGTGGCGCTGGGGTACACTGACAGTTTTGGTGCTCTCGTGCACTACAGTTAAACATAAAAGCAAGAGGCAGCCTGCTGGTTTTGTGTCTTTCCAGACACAGAGAGCTGCATGAGGCAGACCCAGCTGACCACCAAGAGGAGTTCATCCCCCAACAGCTCAAGGGATGCACAAGGGACAACCTCTGAGCAGGATCACCTCCCACACAATTGCAGCACTCCACAGAGGCCAGAAGATATCAAACAAGAACAGCCCCCTCTCTAATGGCCTAGGTAGGCCTTGGTCAAATTCAGATATATTCAGCACATCAAGATTGCACCCATGGGATGCTCAAGGTCCCAAAGCTGATTTTAACTGCTGTCTGCCTGTTTGTGGCACTGATGCTCTAGGAAGGATATTTCATGTATTCTTCCCAGCTAAAATTGTGCTTGACAATCTCCTGCTGGGGATTTTAACACATACCTTGCTCTTCTCTCCCACTGTATTTTACCAGTTCTTACTGGTAAATGTTGTTGCTGTAATAGGATAGTGTTGTGCCTCAGTATGTTCTGAGACATGTCTGAAAAGTGAATTACGGGGTAAATTGTATTTTCTAAGTGTTTCCTTTAGCCACTTTCAATTGATGATACAATCTTTCTCTTACAGAAAATTTATTCTCCCCTCTTCCTCCCTCATTTTCTGAATAACCTGTTCAGAGAAAGAGCACACAGAGCAGAAACAGGCTACAATGACACTGACTGAGCAATTCAGCTTATGGTGTTTAGTTCAGACAACAAGCAGTCAGATGCTGAAGATGATGGTCCATCCATGGTGCTTCCTTCTCATCTAATTCTGTCTTGTAAACATAAACCATACATGAACACTCACATAAAATCAGCTGAGAACATGACAAATGGAAGGTACTTCCATGTGCAGATGAGTAGCACCTGCCTTACAGCTTCTCTGGAATTGGCCTTCCCAGACTTCATAACCTCCTCTCTGGATCTGTCAACCAGTTAGGGTGCTTTCATGCACCTCGCCAGAGCATAATCCCAAAGTAGGGATTATAAATGTTTTGGGGTTAATGATAAGACTAGTTAGCAAACCTCTAAGCACTGTACTTTATAAAATAAAGCTGGTATATTGCCAATGCTTTTTCAGTAGAAGAATTAATTATGTCTCACTGTGAAGAAATCTAAACTGCTATTCTTCATGCAGCATGACTATCAAGGCAAAAGAAGGAGAGTGACGGCAGAATCCAGCACACAGAGAATGTATGGACGTGGGCTCTTTGGGGTTTCTCAAACTGAATTTTAGAAAGCTTATTCTACCTTCTTCGTTACTGCTGTTCAGGAGGATCTAAAACAGTATTCATGATAAAGCAAAGGTTCACACTGAGACATAATGTAAGCAATTTATGTGTTTCTCACTAGAGCTATTTGAACCTTTTCGAATGCAGAAGCATCTTTAAAACACATATTCCCTATTGAGATGAATAGGGCATCTATTTCATTAAATTACTCACATAACTGGCTTTTAACATACAGTCAGAATGAATCTCCAAAGAGATATTTATCTGAATATGTGATGTCCTAGCTAAATGCTATTCCATATTTCTGGAAATATGGAGGCAATTCACAGCTATTGTATGCAGCTACAGTTCTTATTTTAAAGAAATATTTCACTTGATGCTTCAAATATTAAGCATTATGCTAATAGATAGACATGAAAATGAAACTTGTTATGGGGACTGGGCAGGTCAGCTTAAGTATGCCAACTACAGGAAGCCTTTTCCTCCTCTGAGAGCTCTAGACCTGACCATCATCCAGCATGGGAGACTCACTGGTGGACGTTAGACATTGTTAGACACAACAGATTCTGTATTACTGTGTGAATAAGAGAACTGTGACACCAGTTAAGAGTTCCTCAGACTGATGTGTCTTGCAAAGCATAAAGAAAATAGAAACCTCCTATAAGTCTTGCTAGAGGAGTTTCCCAGATGAGTTATTTGCTTCATCTGTACATTTGCTTCATCTTTCCAGCTTTCCCAACTTGTGACAGGGTAAAGCCAGGCCTGGATTTTCACTACCAGTTACTCATCTACAGCTGTTCTCTTATTGAAGGGTCATGGAGAGCAGGAGAATTGGCAGTCACTAGATTTTAATATAGTTCGGGTCAGACAAGTTCCCTTGTCCTTAGGACTTTTCCAGCCTGACAAGGAAGCAGACAGTCCAGATAGTCCAGTCTTCAGATCTACTTTCTTGCCTTGAATCCAAGTGGAGGTTATACACTAGGTTTATTTTACGTATTTGTGTGTATATATATATATATATACATATTTCACACACATGGATAGATGTATATATACATAAGTACATATCTTTGCGTGTTTGTCTGGCTATCTATCTATCTATCTATTCATGTTTCTCCTCCTGAATTTCTCTTCACCTGCAGTTCAACAAGCAGAGAGCAGAGGATCTGCTAAATAGCTGTTCCTGGTCTGAAATGAGTGGCTAAGTGGCTGTGTTTCAAACTAAAAATCAAATATGATTTTATTTCCCCCTGGAAGATACAGAATATTTACCCTGATATTAAACCTATTTCAAGGTATAAATTACCTGCAGGCCACTTGGACTGGTAATATTAGTATTCCTGATGAAGGTCCAATTTAACTGTATATTTTTTATTTCAGTTCTAAGTTAGTTGATTGCCATGATGATCTTTAACTAAACCATTGCTCTTGATATCTACCATTTCCTGAATAGTTCCCCTTTCTACAGTAAGAGATCTTGGACATAAAATTTACTGAGCAGGCATTTAGATTAAAAGCAAGTTAAGACTAAATATTTGTGTATGCTGAGAACTTACTACTTGCATATACTTTTAGATGTAATACATAAGTCTGCTTCTTAGTGTGTATAAATGTAAATGCATAAAACATGTATTTATGCACCTCTTGAGATGCAAAATTCTAAAAATACTGCAAGAACAGTGAAACAGGAAAATAAGCTGCTACCCAGGAATCACAGGATTTCATGCTCTCTCAGAGTGCATGTGTTGACTGTGCAATATTTAAGGCTAACGGAGTAGTTACGAATTTCTTATAAGTCTCACACATCCTTTCCCTGAATGATCTCAGAACACATTAAAATAGCGGGTGTACTCTACTTAGCTAGAATCGACCACTGGAAAATATTTCAATTTTAGTGGAGTGTCTTAAGCCAAAAAAGTCAAATGACGGGATCAAATAAATTTATATTAGTTAGAGTATAGACTAAGTTTTATTTAAAAGCTCTTCTACACAGCAATAGAGTGAACATTTAATTATCTGGAACCTCATGCTGAATCTAGGCAGATTTCCCGAAACATTGTCTTAATGCTCACACAAATGTAATTACTCCTAAATCAATATTTTGTATTCAAGCCTAATTACAGTACATGAATTAGACTACTACTGAAGAGATGTATAGTTGGCTGCTTAGTAGATTTTAGCTGGCTGATATTTAAACTGACTAAATATCTCAGCTTTGGCTGCCCCAATGTGAATACACAGTGTTAGAATCAAATTTTGCTGGCTTTGATAACTGTCACGTGTACTGTATGTCTACAAAGAACTATCAGTCTTACCATCCCTAAATAGGTTCTCAAGGAAAACATGACTCCTCTTTTTCAGTTGGCATTCACACCTCTGAAAGGTATGGTTTTCTCTGTGAAGTTGCAGAGGAGGATTTAGAACAGCACTTTTATTAAGGGCTGAGACGATTCCAGTTGCAAACAAATGAACTAAGGTGTTTTAAGGACTTTTTGCTTTGACATGCTCCCTATTCAGAGTTATTTTTTCCTTCCAGTAGTCATTGTAACACCTCAGTTCTGGGATCTCAAATCTGAACTACCAGAGAGGGAAATGCAAATTGGATAGGTCAGGTAAGATTCATCTAACTTTTCAGTAGTTTGTCATCATAAGGACTACAAGATCAATGCTGCACAGAAAAATATATTGCTGAAGGAACCACACCCAAATTATCCTCTCTTGCAGCTTCTGACAGCAGACATGTCACCATATCTTATTCTAAATCCTAAAGAGTGAATAAAAAAATGTTCATTTTCTGGCATAGGAATCAGACTTCATCATGGTCAGAAACTCCAAAACTTCCATACTATTTCCCACTGCTTATTAGCAATGTTCTCAGTATGTGCAGCTCTTGTAGGACCCTTCTCCTGCTATAAAATATTCCCCCCAGAGTTTACTCTGATGGTGTGTAATGAACATTCACACAAAGCTTCAATCTGTGCACTCATTCTCATTGTCTTTTCCAGAGAACCCAAATGTATGAGGCCCACTAAAAGTGCTTCTCCAGATAGCAGATAGAGAACATGGAATTATCAAACTGATGCAACCTCACTGTCTTCTGCAGACTTTTAGTAAAATGATGTTGAAAACAATAGAGAAATGGAAGACAGCAAGGTTTCTTTGCTTTTCTTTGCCTCCATATAAAAATATTGAGAAATATGAGGCATCCCACATGTATTAACTTTGTTCATTGGAGTTTCACCACCTGAACATGAACTCCCAAAGAAGATCTAAGGAAAGAGGTTGTTTTTATTAATATTGAACAAGAAGGGAAAAATGTCTTTATCTGTCTCAAAATCCAACACTCGGTTTTGCAAATAATGATATTTGCAAGTAATGTATATTGGATACAATATTAAATGGAAGTACAAGATGGACCTTGAAAACTACCTTTTTCTGTCAAGTGAAAGACTAAATGAAAGATTAAGGCATCTCAAGTGAAGAGGTTTAAGAGGCAATTAAGTCATGATCCATTTGTTCTGTATAAAAGGAATATATCTCACCGCAGCAGACTCTTCGATCTAGCCAACTCAGGCTCTCCAAGAGATACTTGAGTGCTCGAGTATGGATTAGATCGAGTTTTTTAGGATTAGATTTGTGAAATTAAATTAACAAGCTGTTAAAGCAGATTACAAAGGACTGTGCTAAGTTTCTGCTACAAGGGCTCTTTTGGTCAAGGCTGGATGTTTCTGTAAGCAGTATCCTCAGTTGACTCAATATGGAAATCTCCAAAGATGGTTTCCTGGCAAGTGAGGAAACAAAAGTTCCTTTTTACTTGAGATCTATTGAGAGATATATATCTTTTTAGTATAAGTATAGAGGACAGTTTATTTCTGGTTTTGGACTTCAAAATCAGTGCCAAATCTAATTTTTCTTTAAAAATGTGTCTCGTGAGCTACTCCAGGAAATGTGGATGGAACACATTGTTTATCTCAGCAAGCACTTTATTTCTTTAGGTTTGGTGGTGGTGGTAGTTGCTTGGGTGTGGTTTTTGCTGTTGTTTTGTTTTGTTTCTTTTTTTTTTTTTCTTTCTGACTCTAGGAATGGTAAGCTTATTCCTGTTTGGTTGGCTGAGTAAATGGTCTCACATTAGAACTTTTTCTCCTGTCTTTCACTCTTGACCGATTCATAGTCCACTATGGAAGCAACTTAAAATATATATTAATTTGCTAAATGTCAGCAATCTGAATAATTCACAGGTCTACTTCTACAATATTCTGACTTGATTATGAATCACCAACAAAATGAAACACATGCACTGGGCATACTTTTTGCCTATGTGTTTGATAGAATTTTATGCCTCTCACTAAACATGCCCTCAGGACAGATATGAATATTAAATCTAAAATAGCAGGCTTATTCCTCTAGAAAAACTAGTGCAAACTCTTCTTGTAGAGTACTATGGGATTTCAGGTTTTCATTTTTCACTCCATGCATTAGAATCACTACTTTACAATTTTTCTTACATATGCTTTTAGAGACAAACCCATATTCTGAATTCTATCGGTATGCTTAAAATCTAGTACAGTCTGCACCATAAAGTAAAACAAAGCTCCACAGGTGGTTACATAAAAAAAAAAAATAATTGTTAAAATCTATTCAATGCACATCCAGAGTAGCCTGAAGCATTGTGTCTTCAAAGAAGCACTGATTCTGCTCATTCTGCAGTGAATAACAGAACAGATTGGCAGCAAGAGCCTCTGGGCCTGCCCTGCAGAGCTTTCAAAATCATGTCTTTCTTGGCAATAGTCTAATGAGACATCTAAGCTTCTCTTTGCCAGATTAATATTTTTGGCAGGAACAACCACATTTAGCATAAAATACCAGTAATCAAGGTTGAGCAGCTTGGGTTTTTACACATTTTCCCTTTTCCTATTAAAAAAATAAATCAGAAACTAATGATCAGAGACCTTAAAAATTTCTGCAATACCAGCTCACGTGTCTTGGCACAGGATAATTTCCTTCAGACTTCTTTCCTATTCTGCAACTTTTATACTTCAGCATGTCAAGTGCATTCACTTTGGACAGAATAAAAAAAACAGACTGTGACACCCTATCAAGGTTATCCTCACAGACACAAGTAGTAAGGCAGAGGTTACCCCTACCTCATTTGTAACTTATCAAATCAACTCAAGGTAATTTTAAAGACCTTATCAAGCAAATCTCTCAGCTAGATCTGTGAAAGGTGTCTACAAGTAAGATTTAAAGCTTCACCACTTTTCAGCACCCAGGTATCATCCATTCCTAGGAGCTCTCCGGGTTCTCTAAGATCTTTCACTGGAAACTTCAACATCTGTCTTTGGACAAAGCAAAAGCATGTAAATCTGAATTAACCTGAGCTTTAAATTGTCCAACTTGAATCTCAGTAATCATTTACATTTTATCAGTGTGAGTCTTCTCAGATTAACATCACCAGCAATGGCAGCATAGTTTTACCACCTTATGTAGATAGTGAGAGACCTGAATCATGTTCTTCTCTCCCCTGGGGAACCCTTTATTAGATTATGCCTTCTACATGACCATGGCACTTTGGTGCACACCTATCCCATCTTGGTAGCTTGTGTTAGAAATCAAGGCCTGATCCACATTTAAACTCTTCAAGGCCACCGCCTTTCAGAGCAGCTTAAATTCATACACTGAGCAGACTTTGGTCATGCTGCATCTATACTGTCTGTAAGGAATGAACCGATCCAAGCTACCTTTTGAACAATGTCGAGGTTTTCTCTCAGAGGGAGCTCTCTTCTTGTAGACAGAAATCAGAAACAAACAAATGTGTACATGGTTGGGCAATGAGAGGATCAGAGCCCCAGAGCAAAAGAGAGAATAATTCAATTTGATGGGGTATGTGCCCCTAATGTGGCTGCTCCAGTTCCCATGGAGCCCTTAACTCTCTGGTGGGAAAAGCTGAAGCCTGACTGTACAAGACGACCATATGAGAAAGGCAGATTTGGATTCCTGTTCTTCTTTTGCTGACTACACAAGAGTTTTCTGTCCTGTCCTTAGAGCCACTGGAGCTGGAGTGCGTCTGGCTTTGCTTCAGTGTTAGCCACCTACTCTCCTTTGCTGATCTTACTCAGTGGCTGTTTAGCTGTTTCTTGCAAAAAAGAGTTGGTTTTCTGGGAGATATTTAATTTCTGAAAATACACCATATCACTACTGATGAAAATTTCACCTGCAGAAAAAAGGATTTCTCATAAACTCTTTTGGACAACAAAAGGGATAAAATGAATGTTCTCCATATTCAAAGCAAGTGTCTGGGGGGATCTGTTTGTTATTTTTTGTTGTGGGCTTTTTTTAAATTTAAATCACTTCCAATCACCAAGCTAGGGGATAAAAGGGCACCATGTGTATTTTTAACTTTTTGAAAAATGGCTGACATAGACACCTAAATCCAGGAGATCACACATTATCATGAATCTGGATGAGAAAAAAGAGCATCTCTGCAGTCAGACCATGTAAGAGTGTTCAGTAGAAAGAGACCTCCTGGATTGCTGAATTCCAGTCAACTTTCACACATAAAAATGCATTTTCATGGTTTTGCTAGTAGAATGATCTAAAGGCATGTATTTGAATGCTTGAACACTTGCTTGATCATCTGTAAATGAGGAAGCAGTGGTCCTCTGAGAGGTTGTTTCCCATGAAAAAGGCTGTTCCACAGTGCCAAGGCACTGTCTGGGTAGGGTACAGCCTTCTGACCTGACTGCCAAGCAGACCTGTTGCTCTGAAACTAGAAAGGTTCACAATCCACCCTAAATTTATGCCTTGCCAATTTTCCCAACCTGTTTTGGTGCCAGCATTGTTTTTTTTATAAGCAGCTTTTCTCCTTTTTCTGAGGAAGCTCTTCTCCCACTTCTATTTATTAACAGCAGTCACATACTATATCAACTTCCATTTCATTGTATGAAAGAAGCTTGGAGTTTTTTTAAGTTTCTTCCATATGATAGATTACAAGCCTCCCAGTTCAGAGCACAAATTAATGAGCAACTTCTAACTACATTTCATAGTATAAGAATGAGGAGGCAACAAAGGAAATTAACAGCTAATGGGTTTAAGGCAAAAAAAAAGGTGGTTCTTTACACAATGTTGAGTTAAGCCATGACAATTTCTGTCACAGGATATTATGGTTGCCAAAGTTGAGATGAGTTCAAAGTGATTAGATAAATTGCAGGAAAGGATATGAAATGCAAAGATATCATCTATGTCCGAGGGAGTCCCTGATCCACAAACTGCTGGAGGCCATACAACCATCCCAGCAAAACCCACTGTATGTGCAATCTTCAGTCTTTACAGCGCATTCACTATCAGACAGTGTTGGAAGCAAAACAATGGGTCCCCCTTTGATCTCCTGCTGTCTGAAAATTTTCTTCTACTTGCCTTCAGTGCTTTTCCTTCTATGCTATTCAGACTTATTTCCACTCCACAAGCACATCGATTTCTTTCACTGCTGAATTTTTATCTTAACTTTGAATCATCAAGTTAATTTCACCAGTCATTTTCCACTCCTTGTGTCAGGGTCATTATTTGTCTATAAAAACAGAATTGAGCATAATACTGATTATTGAAGAATACAGTTTTGGGCTTACTCTTCCAATGTAAAATTTCCTCAGGTAATGCCATCTTCTTCATCCACATTCCTGCTTCCCTCAGAGCTCCTTTGCTTTATGGAGGAAACCTTCTGCAATTTATTTACCAGACTCCCTTGTCAAATCAGAACCAAAATATACATTGACTTTATGAGTTATAACTAAACTGTCATTAATGAACAATTCCACATCTTTATGTTCAGTATTCATATATTTATATGTGAAAAAAAGATTGGTCTTTAATAGCTTTTGGAAAATCTACTGCAGGTTGATTTTTCTTAAACTGTTGTACTCTTTCTGACCTCTCTTAAAACTTCTTCAGATAACCAATCCCAATACTTTATGTGTTTCTGGTAATTTTTTCACTTATTTCAGATGTCTTTCCTAGTGTATTTCAGCAGTGGTACTAGAGGAAAGGCTTTTAATAAAAATCTCTGCCAGGTGTAATTTCTTTGCCCAAAGAGATCTTGTGATCTCCTTCAAATTCAAGACTTCACTCCTGCAGCTCTAATTAGTTCCCACAGGTGACATCCACACTGTAACAAAATGCCCCCAAATATTCCTGTATACTCAAGCTAATGAGCATGCAATATCCTTTATTACAGTAAACTGTCCTAGACACCAAAATGTTGTGACAACTTACAAAATGCTGAATGGGAATCATTGCTGGGACATCCCTAAACTGTCCCTGGGAACTGCTGGGGAGCATACTTAGTTGGTACCAGGCAACAGTGCACCAGGGACTGCTGTAGCAGCTTAATGGGATAGATGGTGAGTCTAGTGCCTGGGAACATGCCAGGCACTGCTGGTTGTACATGAGTATGGAGCCAGCCTTGACGTGTCAGTTTGAAAGAGAGACCCTTAACTATAAGGCTATTTTTGTTTATTCTTACACTAAATTTATGCTGAATCAACTCATCATCATCCAGTACAAGATTACCCTCTACAAGCCAGTGTTCTCAGAGATTTCATTACTTACAGAAATCATTGCTTGACAATCATCACCTAATTCAACGATCCTGGAAATGCTCCATGGGTTTAAGGTGTTTTAATGCTAATCTGGACATTATTTTTTCATCAGGGTAGCACTTCTGCATCCTAGACATATTTTAACCTTTATGCATTTAAAGCCTTTTTCTTTTGTCTCCTTCTGTCTCATTTCACAGTGACTGTGAAAAATAAACTGCAGCTATTCTGGGTATGCTGCCAGTTATTAGTGGCATAGATAGTTCTGTAAGTAGGATATCTTAAACATCTTTGTCAGTTTAACTTTTTCCTTGTAAAACTCTGAGAAATGGCTTATAAGAGATTTTTCACTGTTCAGTTTAGATAGTAGGCATACCAAATGTTCTAAAAATAAGACAGTTCATAGTAAAAACTATGCAGGATGTTTTCACCAACCTAATCTGCTTTTATAGGCCATGTCTGATGCCTGAAATGAGGTGGTGGTGGTGGTTTTTGGTTTTGGGGTTTTTTTCTTATTTTATGTTTGTTTGTTGTTTTGGGTTTTTTTCCCCCCACAAAATAAAAAAAAGGGTGATTTTCTTTTCTAGTTGTTTTTTTTTCCCTGGAAAACAGCAAAATGGAGAAATGGACAGACAGGTGGCTACGGGAAAGGTTACAATTTCCAGCGAGTTATGGTTCTCACTCCTACATACAAGTGTTTGCACTTTGGGAAAAGAAATGGCCCAGCACAAGTCCTTGCACTGGTTTTAAGATCTATTATTTTCATACATGGATCATTCTGAATTTAAATCTAGTGTCTGGAAGCAAGATATCTCTTTAACTCTGTGCCAGGACATTTTCCACTTCAAAGAGGACTTGTGCTCATTGAGGTCTTTTATACAAAAAGTGACATCTAGCCCTGCAGTATTACATACAGCTTACTTGTGCAGAAGTACATTTTCATCAAAACAGAGAATATTGGTGCTTTAGTAAAGAACAATAGGCCTTTTCTGCAGCTCTACAAATTGTAACCCATAGATAAAAAATGTTCTTCTTAAGACAATGATCTATTATTTTATTAGAGATCGGGTTAGAAGAAGTTTTAAGGTGAATGTGATACAGATTATGAAGCAGTAGAATACACAAGTTTTGGAGTTTGTAAGACACCTTTTTGTTTATGTCATTTTAACTCATTTTCCCAAAGTGACATTTCAGTTAAATAGCTAAATGGCTTCCATCAAGGGGAATGGCAGCACATTGTCCATAATTTTTATCAACAACTCTTCTAAAGAATAACATCATTAAAGAAGGTCTCAAGCCTGAATCAATCTGAAGGAATAACAGAAAGATTAACTCCATGTTTAGTGAATGCTACAGAATTTATTCAATCAAGTCTCCAAATAAGCATGGAAAGTACAGGCCTGACTACAATTGAATGTATCTGAAATAAGACACTTCACATGGCTGATTGAACATGAGCACACAGACAAATGGAACTGGAAAGTTTAACATAGAAAGTTTAAATTTTGTGGTTCCTACCATCATTTATAACAATCACTAACATGTAAAACAACACAATGGGCAATCCATCTCGCAGACAACACAGAAGCTTCTAAGCTAAGTCATGGCAACAAACTAATTTAAGAATTAATTTTCATGCATCTAGGTATCATAACTTGATTTCAGAACTCAAATGCTATCAAAATGTACTACCTCCTCAAGTTCAGAGTAGAAACATACAAAAAACCACTTATTTGGCGAAGACAGAATGATTCAGCAAGTTCCAGGCACTTGCAAAATAAGCATTTTATGTTTGCAGCTGCATGTGTCTCTGAAGGACGAGCTTCCAAAAAGAAACGAAGGAAGTATTCCAAGAAGCAGCAATGTTATGCTAAGAAAATCAGCAGCATAAGATGCTCACAGGAAAAGTTTTTCTTTTCCTCAGTTATCACAATTAGAGCCAAAATTCATTTACTTGGAATTAGTATCACCAGACGGAAGTCATAATATATGTATATTTTTTTTTATATCTTACTCCATTTTTCATTAAGAAAATTTAGAATCAAATATTAAAGCCTTAGTATTAAACACAACACAGAATATGTTCACACCAACACAACCTGCCTGCCATGTCTCACATTTCATTTCTCCTATACATTTGTTCATTTATCATCTCTTATCCTTGGCATCCTAACTTGCATGCTTAAATCTTCACTTTAGAGTACCATAAATAATAAATTATTTTAAAAACACTGTATATGTCTCAAGGTTTTATATAAACTAAATGTTGTATCTGAATGGCATCATTAATCAGTAGCTAATGGCCACTGAAGGAACTCTAGCAGGTTACAAAACAGGTTTCCAACAAAAAGACATACATACAAAATCTGGAAGATTTAAATTTTATCAGCCATAAAGGTCTCAGAGGAATGAAGATGAAAAACAGCCAAGGACCTATAAATAAAAATGTCAGTATCTGCAGAAGTTTTCAGAAATATATCTGTGGTGTCCTATGCGTCACCATTTTGTTCCTAAGAGGAGAAAAACAGCATGCAAGATGTTTCAGACAGAAAGACAATAATGGATGAAAATTCACATTAAAATAAAGCAATAACAGTACACTGTTTCTAATGACCAGACAGGGAAAGGACCCTACATGATTTGGTGACACTTCTCTGCACCGAAAAGTAGTCTATTATCAAAATCAATTTTCTTCAGGCACTTTGATGATAGGACTTAGGTATATGATTAATTCTTCAGAATCTGACCTAAAACATGATCTAAGCTCTGTAAGGTGATGCCTTTGATGAGGACATCTACTGTAGACTATCTGTCCATTCTAGACATGGTGAATGGTATGTAATGGTGATGGAATTCTGCAGGAGGAGGACATGGTGCATTAATTCATGTGCATTTGGCACCAATCCAAAAAAAAAACAAACCCTGACACTGCTAGGTTTGAAGATGTAACTGAAAGGAAAAAAAAATCATGAGTTATTTTTTAAAGAAAAATTCCTTTGTGCATTTCATTCCTTTGTGCATGACATCTTTAAATAGAATTCAGCTACTTTGAGCTGATTCTGCAAAAACACCTCTGTACACACTCTTTACCATAACATTTTCTACTCAGGGGAATACAATTGCAGAACACAGAAGCCACTTAGTTTCCCCCCTCACTAAGGGATGCTCAGAGGCAAGTCAGTTTTTTAAAAAATATTTTTTTCCAACATCTTTCTGCAAGGACTTCAGGAATGCTCTGTCATATTTTGCACTACTCTTTTAAGATATAATGTATTTACTTTTTTACCCACTGACCTCTGCATCAGTATCTGCACTAAAACCAAAACTCTACAAAACAAGTGAACAATCACACCGACATGGAAATGAAGTCAGACAGAAGACATCTATTATTACATCGGGCAGCTCTACCATTTATCTACAAGAGCAGGGGAACATTTTCCAAGTATCCAGGTGGCTTCACTGATGCCAATCAGCCATTAGAGCATGCAATAGCAGAGAGAATTAATGGAGAAAAGTAATTTTCTTTGTTTTTTTACAAAAGCTGTAGTGAAAGGAAAACAAGCAAAAAGATGATTTTTTTAAAAATTAACGAAACCAAGCAAAATCTCACCTAAATCCTCTTGCAACAACTCCTTGTATTTTTATTCTCTGCTATAGCATGAAGTCTTCCATATTTTCAGTACAAAATAGTGTCTTAAAAAAATACTGGCTTGACTGATAACTCATACTTCCCCTCAGTAAACACTTTTTACCAGCTTTAGTTAAGAACTTAAAAAAACCCCAAACCCTGACAATATTGCCAGCAAGAAAACTAAAGAAAAATAATTAGTTAAGTGTTGAAATATTGCCTTTAAAATATAAAGCAAGCCAGCTGAAAAGAAACACAGACTACCCATTTGGAATGAAAATAGTTCACCTTCAGATTTGATGTTTATCCCCAGAAAATGAATTGATGCAGGCAGCCAGAATGAGACCCAGATTTAGCTAAGCAGTAAGTCCGCCCATAAAAATTTCACAAAGTAGCCTGAAACAGTGAATACATCGAAGCTGGATAGGTCTAAGTTTTAAAAGCCAGAGGCTATATCCAGTGCCTACACTTATTATGACATGTACTTGATTCAGCTACACCACATAAAGCAACTGAGCCTCTTCTAACTTTCTAACTTAAATTAGAACTAAATTTCTAGTTTATGTACTAAGCAGTATTGTAGTGTCGAGTCTCATGGCTTTAAAATCCCATCCTACAGTCTCATGGAAACTTGGTTTGCATTCTCTTACCAACACTTTTGTTGCCTATTCCTTTGAGCAAGACACTGTTTTTTTTTTTTTCAACAGATATTCAAAAAAGAAATAAAAAAGAAAATAGCATAGATCAGGTGGCATTGTCACACTGAGTAACTTTGCTTCAGACTTCAATTATTTGTATTGCTCCTAACTTAGGTTTGTGTAAGTGATCTAAGTATACCCTTTAAAAAAGAGAAAACCCCTTTAATTGTACTATTTGTGTGTATATATATATTAATATACAGACATTCTGACACAGAAAACCCACTTGTCAAACCCATAATCCTTTGATTTACATAGCATATCAGAACATGCATAAGAAAGGCTGTCCACATAATGTAATCTTAGCTAACATCTTACAAAAAAATAATTCCTACAGTCTCATGATTCAGTCTATTGGGAAGCTCACATGTTTTATGACAACATATGATGTCATAATTCATAAAGTAGTGACTTCTTTTCTCTATGAGAAAAATCTCCATGAAATTGTTCAGCCAGCCAAGATGGCTGTGCTTATTTTTCTCAAGTGAGGGTAAATGCCAAGTTTCCTGTATGTTAAAAAATGGATTATTGTTTTTTATTAAAGCAATGTTTCTAAAGTTACATTCTGAATTTGCTGAATATGGATGGCTGTAGTTCAGGGAAGGAAAAAAGCTTTTCAGAAAGTATGGATAGGGGAAAGAGGGGACAGCTCTCTCCTTCCCACCCTGGCATCATGTTAAGAGCAGAGAAATAGTTTTTGCATCTTGACCATGCTAACAATTCAGTTTTGCTAGCATGAGTGCCAAGCGTGGTGTTCCCTGGGGACATCACTGCGTGACTGCACATAGACAGGTGGAAGGTTCAGACTTGGTCCAGACATCCCAGCTTCCCTGGACTCCAGCAAGGCAGGATCTGACTGAAGCATATTAATTACTTTATTCGCCTCAGAGCAGTCTTTGTCCCTGCTGTTTGAGAAAGATTCTTTAAGAGGTGTGAGTCACGGGACATACTTATCAGCTGAATCACTTTGAATGATTTGGGCAACATCTCACATCAGCAAGCAGGGTATGCAATGTTACTTTTTTTCCCTCGATGTGCTAGAATTTCTCCCAATGATAAAAGATCAAAAAAAAACCTACAAGCAAAAAACGCCAAAGATGTCCTATAAAAAGCAGCATGTAAGGTGGACTAAGCAGAAGTGATGAACATGTCCCAGTATAACTGTGGATCTATAACACTAAAAAAAAATTTATATATTAGAAGTTTGCTAGAATAAGCAAAACACACAGTGAAAAGTAGTGAAAACTATTCCTTGGGTAAACAAGTACCTTAGGCAAGTATACCTGTCAGGATGAAGAAAACATGTCAAGCAAAATCCTGCTCTCACTGAGGATAATGGCTTTATAAAAACAGTTTATCACATGCTTTTTTTATATATTCAGAAGGTGTAGATTTAAAAAATGTGGTAATACCACAGGTGAAACCAATTAGTAGAAATTGCCTGAAAATTGTCTGCCAAGCCTACACCATGAGAGTTATTTCATATAGTTTATACTAGTTTGTCTATGCCAGTAAAAAAAATAAAATATAAAATGTGGACAGAATTCTGCCACAGCACCACAGCAGTATATTTTATTGCACAATATTCAAAGTAGGTAGTGTAATATCCAGCCCTGTCAATGCCCCAGCATTTTGTTTTTGAGGCAGTAAGTTTTTATAGAGGTTTTGGGTTAGAAAATCAAGTAATAACTTGCGAAGAGTAATATTTTGTTTGTTCATATAATTTTAGATTTAACTAAACCTAAGCCTCTCAGATCAACCATTTGGATTTTTAAATAGCAAAGACTTCAACTTGAAAAACTAAGCATATACATAAACCCATCATCCTTGCTGCTAAGTGAGAGGCAATGACACATGCAATAGCTTTCATTTGACCTTTTTGTGTAGGCCAAAGGTAGCATGGAAGAGCCCATTTGTCTCACAGAAGTTCTGTAGAACTTAATCCCATCAGTGAGAACAAAGATGATCACAGGATTTACCCCAGATTTTGAAGTTATAGGATTCACTGTTGATTGACTCCCATGGGGATTCATACCGTCCTACGGAAATGCAAAATTCCATATTCATTCAAACGAGAGGTGGTAAGGCACTTGCTTATGAACCTTCCTGTTGCTACTGGCCCTAATATGAATTATTGCTGTGGTTATCATCACTTTTGAGTACGGCCTTATCAAAACCAGCACTAGTTTTACTATTGCACTGTGCATGGATATGTATACATACATATACACTGGAACATCCATGATCTTCATTTTTATGCATCAGTATCTCTGCTTATTTATTCACACAAAGTAGTTGAAGCTGAATGAAGAATTCTACCTACAGGTAACTTGGATAAGCTGCCAAGCCACTTAGTTCTAAAGTAATGTAAATATTCCTCTAACGGTTTTGTGAAATTATTAAAAACAACAGTAGTAAATACAAGGGCAAACACCTAAGTAAAAATCATGTTGTTTGTATTACTGTATCTTTAGTCACTGTGACAGTATAAAAAAAATCTACTCCCTCAAAACCAGAAAAAATATTTCAGTGGACATTCTGCTATTTAGGAGTATGAGGTAACCCAGCGTGGGTTTGTGTTTCATAGTGAAACTCACAAGGAAAGCAACCACTGAAAAATATTGTTATTTGTAAAGCATACTATTAATTGAAAGAGCTATAGTTTGACCTCTCTGATGACATTTTTCTCTAAACTCACAGAATATGGTGCTGAAGGGTAGGCAGTAACAACTTAACTTGAAAATTGTGTTAACAGTTGTTTTATAAAAGCCCCCCAGTACATTTTTAACAAGATGCTCTTGATGCTTCAGTAAAGCATCAATATGCCAGAAGTACTCTGGACTACCTCCTTCTAACAAGCAACCTGGCCTAGGGGAAAGTGTCCCTGCCCCTGACAGGGGGGTTGGAACGAGATGAACTTTAAGGGCCCTTCCAACCCAAACCCTTCTATGATTCTATGATTACTAACAGTAAAGCCTCCAGAAAGAGATTTTATTTCCCAGTTTTAAGAACTTTTTAGCATAAACTGAACATTATAATTTCAAAACTGCTCGAACAGTGGGGTTTTAGAAGAAAAAAAATTTAAGTATATTTTCTATCCTTAGAAAACATGGATAAATTCTCTCTGTTGTCTCTTTTGAAGATACCTTCACCTTGTAGGATTGAGAGGGGATAGAAAAATGACCTAAAACTGCCTCTCCAGCTCCTATTTCAGCTTTTGCTACCTGCTTGCCTTCTGTGCATGGAAAGATGCAAAGGAGGCACTGCGGTCCTGCACTGCTCACGGGATCCATTGGAATCCCTGCATTTCCCTAGATCCAAGTCCCAGATAGGAACTATCTGAAGACAATTTCAAGGGACTGGTCCAGGCACTAATATTTAGCAGCCCTTTTCTACTCTGTAAGATACATTTTCAAAATCAGGTTTGCGATATTTAAAGTAAATAAATAAAACCCATTGTAATTTGAATATGTATTTTAAATCACAGTTTTCAGTTCGAAGACTACTAGGAGTAAATGTTTTATTTAACACAGATAAGCCAGTCTCAAAAAGTCAGCATTTGTTAAAAATTATGACAAATTACCTGTGAACTTCTTCTCTATGCCTACAGTATGTAGTAATGGTCCTTTCCTGTTGAGTGGGAGTTATAAGTGTAAAGGGAGGAAGAATATTGGGCAAATTGTACAAAGTCATTCACTGGACAACTTCATGAAATTAGGTACTTTTCTTTTATGTATAAAGAATTTTCTCACCACTGAGGTAAGTAAAGTACTGAGCTGACTACAGAGGCAGTCAGCTAAACTTTCATCAGCAGTAAGACATGAACAAAGGAGAGTGGGAGAGTGATAGAAGAACAAGTGCAGTGGATGATACTACTTGGACAAAGGGGTTATCTTAGATAACCTTTCCCATCTTTATCACCACTGCTGCTTTAATACAGAGACATATGCGATGAGCCATTATAAACATTTTTAATGACTGTCAAATCAATTATAGTAAGTATTATATGGAGTAATTACAGTTCCTACCAGCCTACCAAGCTAAAAAGTATGCCTTAGAACTAACTCCACATAGTGGGGCAAGAGGGAAAAAAAGAAAAAGTATTGTGTAACACGTCCTAAAAGTAAGATTAGGGACTGGGGGAGGATCTCGTGACACATGAAAGCTGCAGGGGAATTAGAGTCATAATTCTCAGAATTTTTATATTGTATCTTACTATGTTCCATTTTTTGCCAATTGTTTACCAAAACATATACATTTTCTTTTATTAAAAAAATCTCAGTTCAATATATTAAAGCACTAAATGACTCCAACTGAAGGTGTGAACATCAAAGTGATATTAACTACTTTAAGGAAATCTCTGAAAGAAGATACATTACAAATATAACAGTTACTTTAGATTACAAGTACTTGACACCTACTGAATGCAAGTAGGAATCAATTAAGACTCTTTGTTATGAATCTGTCACCATGTGAAGTTCCTGTGTCCCTGGATATTAGATGTAGACATGCTTATCAAACTTCTTCTTTCGGGAGAGAGGAAAGACAGCATTCAACACAGAAAATAGAAAAATTTTAGGGCAATTTTACTATTTATGTATTTGAAGCAGCCCTGAAATTTAGAGTATTAGTACCAGGATGAGCAGAAATTTCAGAAAGACCAACAGTAGGCATAAATTGAATGAAATTTGTCAATCAGTGCAATTAATGTATACAATTCTATTGTGTCTCATACAGGTGTACAGTATTCTCTATTATCTAGAAACATTGATACTAGGGAAAATGTTTCAAATTAAGTCAACGGCTAAGTCACTTGCTTAATTTTTTTTTAAGTGCTTGATATGAATTCCTAAGATAATTTAGACCTGATGGATCTCTCACAGCAAATTTTTGTGATCCCATGACAGCTTAAATGAAAAGATTTAATAAACTTTGGTGCTGTCAAACAAGTCTGAGTAGCCTCTGGAAATACCACGCAGAACAGCTTGCTGGTGACCACTGCATTCATATAACTGCACCAAATGACAGATGAAATAATCTATTGTATTTTAAAATACAATTAGTTGTGCAAAGTTTCATGTAAAGATATTGTCTGCCTCTATCAGCCAAAGAAGAGGCTGATACCGCAGAAACACACTCTGTTAAAAAGTACAATACATTTACATAAAAACATTGAACCTTTCAGACTGCAAACCTCTTCAGACTCAATTTGTTCGTTATTAACAGCAAACTCTCTGTTGTACTAGGTATCTAATACTAATACTATGAATATATACAAAAAGTATCTGCCATTTCTCAGGTTCTTTCTCTGCTTTGGAGACATCAACAGTCTGTTTAAGTTTTAAAAAGTACAGGTTGAAACTGACAGTTTTAGATAGTGTTACTGAATAGATACTTAACCTAGTAGCTTAATCAACCTCTCACACAGTCATTGTAACTGTGATCAGGAAAGTTACAGTCCGGAGATACAATTATATTGTTGGCAAGAAAGTTACATTACTTCATTTAATGATAACAAAAACTACAGTAAATCTATCCTTGAGCTACAAGTTGACTTGGGAGCATATTTATGCTCTTCATTGAAACTTCATTCAAGAAAAGAAGAAACCTCATAAACTCTTCAAGGAAATTTCATGTCTGTGGGGACAAACAGGTTTGCTCCATGTAAAATCTTAGAAAAATACATTTATAATAAATAAGAAACCAGATTTCAATAATACTAAGCAGACGTTAAAGGTCTTTTGCCTTTTTTAAGAAGATCTTTTATGTATGATTGAAGTTTATACAACACTCCAGAAAAGCCATGTGTTAGATTGAAAAATAAAATCAGAAGCATTTTCTGTCATATAAGTATACATGAAAAAACGAGAACGTTAATGTCTTAGAAAGTGTGTGTCCAGCTTTGTACCGTTACTCATTTAACAAAGCAAAAAATAAGATACTGTACTGTAAACAAAAAGCTACAGTAAAAGGACATTTTGAAATTTACACAAGTTTGAGTTCATAAACATTTTGGTTGCTCCATAACAGTTTTTATATAAAATGAATAAAAAACCCTTGGACAGCTTTCATCACTCTTGACTACTTTTCACTTAAATGCACACAGACATACTTTATATAGCAATATACTGATGTACTGTTAACATGGATATTAAACTATTATTACTGCTTTTTTAACTGAAATGTGTATTATCGAATCAATATTATCTGAATTGAAATACTCATACATTATGTATTCCCATCATGTTGTTAAGTATAAAAACATGAAAATATAACTTTACATTATTTCAGTTATATACATCAGTTCAGGCTTGACAAAGATTTTTTTACGCTATGATTTTTAGAGGAATAAGCCCAGAGGTACAATAAATAGCTTTCCACTGTATACAGTAATGCATTTCTACTTTTTAAAAAAGTTTACATTACCATATGAATATTACTTTAGTTTGGTCATTCTAGCAATTAACATTAAAAATCCGAATGCATTCCCCAACATTCCTGATGAGGAGTAATGCACAGAACACCTATGAATTACAGATGCATCAAGAAATGGTTTAGTTTAATTAGAGGGATGTATTGGTAGGTTTGACATTGAAAACACTGTATACACCTCTTCTGCTGACCACACTGAGAGTATACACTGTGTTCATCTGCTTGCAGAAACAGGCTCAGAGTTTGTACCACAAGAAGGGATTTCAAGTTTCTGATAAATGCTTTGCCTTCTCCAAAGCTCAGTAAACATTATACTTCAGTCTAAGAAATGGATTCCAACTAAAACTGCAAGTCATATTTCAAATTTTATTTAAGTCCAAAGTAAAATAGATATTTACTGATACTGCATGAGGCAACGTATCCACAATGCAGAAAAATGTAAGCTTTTCAACCAAATGTACAGAATTTTATCTACAGGGAAAGCTAGAAAAACATGATGTTGCTTTGATTTGCATTAGCATTTAAATTAATATTATTGCACCCCTCCTAGGATTCCTTTTTGCTTTTTAAGTAGTTATTGTTTTTAAATACACATAATTAAAACATATGGTAACTTCAGATAGCAAAGAATATTCATAATGATTAAAATTCAGGAAAGTTTTCATCAGTACAGACTTGTATCTAATTCGAGTTATCAATCAATTCAAAAAGACATTGCCAAGGTTTTGGGTTTTTGTTTTTATAAGAAAGAACTTCACTAGCTACTGCTTAGAATTACCTTTTAACAGTTTGAAAACTGTTTCGTTACAGAAACAATTTGACAACCACATTTGTTTCACACTTTAGCAAAATATTTATCACTGTTTTACTGCTTGCCATTTATCAATTTTTACTGATACTCTTCTCTCTCTGTATACATATTTGTGAACTCAATTGTACAAAAGTAGAGATAGATATCAACCAAATCTTTGGATCATTAAGTCTCTGCATGTCAGAGCTAAGAGGAGCTCTAAAACAGCACCCATCTGACTCTTCATGCACCAGTATCTGCTCCAGCCCAGAACAACCTTGATCTTCAGAGTTCAACATGCATATCTGAGCATCACAGCTTGGGCTCGTCCGTAGGAAAAAACTGTTGAATGGATTCAAGTGAGTTGGGAGTGGCGACACTGCCAAAAACTGAAACATTGACCCAACCTTGACAGTGTCCTTTTAGATTTCAGTCTCTTTATAACCCAACTGTAGCTAGTAAAATTAATGGAACACTTGCAAATAAAACCATAGAAAAAAGTTTATTTCAAATGTCAAGCATTGCCAAGTAAATTTTATATTAACACCAAATGTTAAAGAATAGAATATACAGCAAAGTTTTAATAACAATATTAAATTACAAGATTTGAACCTTTTAATTATTATTTCTTCTCTTCTCAACATTACATATTTGGCTTTGAAAAATATGGAACTGATGCCTTAAGCCTTACTTTCATATTCCACTTCCCCGCAGTTTAATTTCTTTTTTTTTTCTTTTTTTTTTTTTCTTTTGTCATATTTAACCATTATGGAAGCAAATTTATTTAAAAGCCAGTTTTTGTTTGTGAAAATACCTAAAAATATTTTTTTCATTTTATATGGTTTTTTTTTCTTATAAAACATGTCACATCTTGATGCAATTGATGTCAAGTGTGCTTAAGTCAATATGAACCAAGGGACTAACAACAGTGGCTGCAGAAACTGGTGTGTTGCCTGTACAACGACTTCAGTTAGATTACAGTACTTCCATGTTAGCTGTGCATGTCAGTCAAGCTTCATCTTGAACTTGTGTAGAAAATGGTGTTGTGTTTTGCACTAAGCATTCATTACAATCCAAGATGAACTCCACAAATACAAGAATTCTTGGCTGAAAGAAAAGTCTTCAAGATACTGGATGCCTCTCACCACTTTGACAATAAACGCACAAGAAAACCATTGTGTAAGGCACTCAAAAGGTTCTTATCAATCACGAGAGATCAGTCACACTGACATTCATTCCCATGCCAGGACTCACGTAAGGTACTGCA